>NW_028277088.1:22282500-32237500 GCF_059951505.1 Python bivittatus
AGTTTTAACCAAGCAGCAGGTACTTGGCCTTTTTTATTCATATCTTAAAGCCAAGTGTCTGCATGTAGACAGAGGCGAGAAACCCTTAAGCTAATTTTTACTCATATATTTATCTGAAAATGTGATTTCAGGATAATGACTTGGAATGTCAGAACTTTAAATCTGATTATCACTCAACACTTTTTAGTATGATTATTTTTATATTTTTACTGTTATAGATATTTTAATTTGTTCAATTGTGTCCAGTTCTTGGAGATTATCTGGACAAGTCCCTGCTGTTTTCTTGGCAAGGTTTTTCAGAAGTGGTTTGCTGTTGCCTCCTTCCTAAGGCTGAGAGAAAATGACAGGCCTAAAATCACCCAGCTGGCTTTGTGCCTAGGCAGGACTAGAACTCATGGTCTCCCAGCTCTCTACGTATATCACAACATGCCTTATTTAGGATGAAGATATACTGTGTGTTCATGAAGGCATCAGAACCTGAGCCTTCATGAATTTGGAGAAGACAATTAACAATCGTATTATTTCACCCCTGATTTAAAAAATGCAAGACAGATTAGAGGAATTTAGAGAAAGATCTATTGTGATTATGAAGGGACAGTAAATTACCCCTTTCCTCCCTTTAAAAATAAACTCTGGGAAAGATTTAGATTTAGAATGAATGAGAACTTTTATTCTGCAACAAATTGCTTGGTGGGGAGTGGAAGGGATAGGTTTTTTGTTGTCAGGTTTGTAGAGTAAGGAGAAAACCATTCATTTCTCTTCCCACCCCTACACACCAGTCATGTTAAAGATTAAAACTAATCTTCCAAAGAGAATCTTCGTGCTTAACGCCCATTGTCCTTAGGCCCTACTAGGAAGAGGAACATTTGACACTGTAATGGTCTTCCTGGGAAATGAAATACAAGGTTCATTGGTGACATTGCTTGTGGCTGCAGCATCATACCTTAGAGTAAATCCAATTGAATTCTGGAATTATTCCTGAGCGGATACACATAGAATTGTATCAGCATGCTACAACTTTCCAGCAAAGTATAGAACTCACACATTGCCTACTTCAAATCCCACCCATTTCAGTCAGGACTAAGCAGCCTCCCTCTGTGTGGTGTTGTAGCCTTGGTTTCTTTGAAAGAGTAGGACTGCCAGATGTCTTCACTGCCATCCTAGTGGCCATGCTGGATCTTGCAGCTCATATTTCTTTGGAATTAAAGTAGCAATCTTCCTCATGCTTGAAAAAGAGATCTACTTGCAAATAAAGTGATAGTTAAACCAGTGCAAAGTAATTTGATATGTTCAAAGAAATAAATGGTATGAATGGATATAAAAACACTCTGACCCCCCCCCCCCAATGAGTGAGGGAAAAGGAAATAATTCATATGCCAGTGTTCTCCATGTAATTGGTCTTAAACTGAAGAATTAAGGGTGCTCACCTATTTTTAGAACAACTTCTTCCTTGAAATTTCTAGCCAGTGGAGCTTTGTAAAAAGCCATAAAAGTCAATGCTTCCAGGCAAGATTGTTAATAGAATTGCTTTTCCTTGCCTGCAGAATTGTATACTTTAATTTTGTTTGTAATATTCGTAGTATTCCAACTCTGATCATTTTCCTAACATGTGCACGAAAATGTATGCATGAAAAAGGAAAGGAAAAAACAATGGATTTTAAATCTATCCAATTTCTAAGGCCACCCATTAGCCCAGCAGCTAAGATGTCCTGGAAGCAGCCTGGCAGTTGTATTTTCTCCTCAGAGTCTTGATTAACCAATTGCATGGTTTGCTTGTAACCATGATTTCATGGCCTCTTTTGGGGTGCCTGCAGTTGATTTACAGACAAAGTTACATATTTTTGCAAATTCAATCAGGAGAGGAAAACATCATGCCACTGAGTTTCCCAGGCATTCCAGTGGGCTGGCTAAACACAGCACTGCGTATAGGATTGACAGTTGCTTTGGCTTGTTCAGGGTTTCTAAAGTTGGCAGCTTTTAAAGGAGAGGACTTCAACTCCCAGAATTCTCAGCAATGACCATGCCAGCTAGAGAATTCTAAAGTGGGAAGACCACATCAGGAGGTTGGAAAACACTGGTCTAGTTGCTCCAACAGCCATTGCTTTATCAATTTAAATCCCCACATTCGCTTATGGGAAGAATACATAGGGATAAATGACAGTCCCATTCCCCTAAGCCTGTCAATTAGATGGTGGGAGCAAATTTGGCAGGGGCTCAGCACCCATGAGCTGTTCTCCTGAAAGCCTCCGGAAGCGTCCCAGGTAGTTCACAGGATCCCTATCTGGTTGAAGATAGTTTTAAATGGGGGGTGGGGGTGGGCGGTGTCAATAGCTGAATGTTTAAAATGCTATCCTGGATCAGGCTAATGGGATAGCATACTCTCTTGAGGGACTGTGTGTAAACAGTGCTGCATATTGTAAAAATTGTCAGCAATGAGTATGACGTCACTTTTGTCACATAGATTACTGGTGCTTGAATGTTCAAAGGAACCTTTCATGTTAGAGCAAAGGGCCATGAATCCAAGATTCCACTGTGGCCAGTAAGATGTTCTTGGGAAATCTGCCAATGAGGCATGGAAGCAAAAGTCTTTCTATGTTCTGCTTTATGGCAACCAGGATTTCATAATGTACTTCTTTAGCACATAAAAGTTATGTGAAATAATTACGATGCTGCAGTTCTTGGCACCCTTCCTAGAGCTTCGATTAAACAGATTGGTGGCATACCACCAATTACATCATTGCACATGATGGAGAATAAAATCATTCATGGTGTCTGGGGCAGCATCCTTGCCACCCAGTATCTGGTGGGGTGCCAGAAGCTTTCTCCATTACCCTTACAACCCTAATGGGTGGGATGTGGCTGCCTAGCAGCCATTGGTAACTAATGCACCATATTTTTCTAGCTATCTTTTGCATTTAGGCAAATGTTCATAACTGAATTTTGCAGCAGTGAAATCCTTAATGATGTATATTTCCTTGTCAGCTCTGAATTTAGAGCCAATTAATTTTATTGGGTAAACATTAGTTGCAGTATTATGAGGGTGAAAGTGCTTGAATTTCTGTACTCCATACCTTAATAAATTGTGTGTGTGTGTGTGTGTGTGTATCACATATAATATACTCAAGTGGGTTAAGGTAGGCAAAGTCTTTCTTGAACTGAACTTAATTCCTGGAGGTTGTTTGGACACAACCTTGTTGGTTAGTTTGGTAAAATACAGAGTAGTTTGTCATAGTCTTCTTACTTCATCAGCTAGCCTAGGGGATTTCCTGGTGGTCTCTTTTCTGGGTAGTAACCAGGTCTACTTCCCTTAAGAGATCAAGATCAGCCAAAGTCATCTAGGTGTTTCCACCTGCTATGATACGATTATTTTCTTTTCATTTTAGATATCTTTCTTATTGGAGCTATGACATACCATTTGACATGGAGGGAACAGAATAACATGCAATATTCCAGGTCTAACTGCACTGTATATTTTTATAAAGCATCATGATGGTGAAAAAGTTTATTTTCAATTCTTTTTCTAATAAGAATTTGCTCTTTTCATAGCTAACACTGTATCATTATTTTCAATGTACATTAACTCTGAAGTAGGTTTCCTGGTTCATTACCATTATTTTAGACCCTGAACACGCATGCTAGGATTTAGGGGTGTCAGGGTGGAACTGGGAGAGAGTCAATGTATGTTACTTTTTCAATGAATTTTGTTCAATTCTCCCTCTGGTTATTCACTAGTTTCATTTTTTTAATGGAGCTTTTTAAATAATATTGAATGATTTTATTTCACTTATAAACCTGGTCTTACTGCTCATTTCTGATACAAGAACATTGATGAGCCAATCCCAATTGGGTTACTGCAGTGTGCTCTACATAGGGCTCCCCTTGAAGACCATCTGGAAGCTGCAACTGGTCCAAAATGCAGTGATGTGTGCAGTTCTGGGTCCTCACGGTTTGCCTGAGTTTGTTTTGTGAGCTGCACTGGCTTCCAGCTGCCATTAAAAGTGCTGCTTATTACCTTCGAAGCCCAACGTGGCACAGGGTCCGGTTATTTGCAGGACTGCCTCTCTCAAGGGTACCAACCCATCCCACTAGGTCAAATAGGGTGGGCATGCTCCAGGTGCCTTCCCTTAAGTGTTGTCATCTAATGAGACCTTGGTAGTATCCATTCTCTGTAGCTGCCCCAGCCCTTTGGAATAGCTTCCCACCAGAGATTCATGGGACCCCTACTCTTTTAACCTTTCCTAAGGCCATGAAAACCTGGCTCTTCCCCCAAGCACTGGGGTAGGATTGGGGTAGAGTCAGGAGGTTAATAGTTTGGTTGGTCTGGTGCCTGGTGGGAAAGGTTGTTCTGTTTTAATTCTATTGTTTTTATTGGTTGTGGTGAGCCGCCTAGGATCACTATGGGAGATAGCCAGGCATATAAGTTATTTAAATAAATAAACAAATTACACAGAACATGCTTCTATTACAGATCCTTATATGTTCAGATTTGAAGCATATTACTATGGCAAGGTGCACTGACCATGATCACCTTGCCAAAAGAGGAAAATGGAACTCCGCTATGTCAAGCATACACACAAGGCCACCTTCTAGGACCAAAGTACTTGATTGCTTTAGACACTCACTAGCTTATACAGTCCTAGGAGCAGCTGATTTTGAGTTAATGATAATCATTATATGATAAGCAAATAAAGATTATCCAGTTGCTCAGAGTCAAATACTGTTAAGTATTGCTGATAAAACAGCTCTTTATGGAATGATTTAAGATTAGAAAGGAGAAGAAATCTATAAAATTTTGCCCTTGAAAATTAGAAAGCTTTTATGCCTATAACCTACCATTGTGTAAATGCTATTTTAGTAATCAGAAAACTATGTTTTATTTCAAAGTGAGACTGAAAAATATTTATTCTGCAAGCAACACAAAACATGCTATGAGTTACTTAAATACTTAGAAAATTACAGGTAATTAGTATCTTTTTTTAAAAAAAATCAACATTTTTTAATCATGTTTTTTCTTTGGGTTAGTCCATGCAAACATAAGGTTCTATTTTCTTCACCTAATTGAATAGTATGTTTATTTCTATTTAATTTACTTTATTTACAGTCCAAGAGCAAAATATCAAATGTAATACAGTGAAATAAAAACTAATGGAGAGGAAGATTAGGTCATGAATAGAATTACCAAATAGAATTATTTGGAAATAGATAAATCTGCCAGCAGGTGTTGCCAAAACTAAATCCAAAGCTTTCTTATGACAATCATAATCAAGAACATTTGGTAATCTACCTGGATAACCTGTTTACTTACAAAAACAGAACATTTTCCCCATCAGCCTAGCCCAGTCAGGAAATTAATTCAGAGTGCTCTTGGTGATGAAAAAGACAGCCCACCACAACATACAAACCCGTCTTGGTCACATCATCTGAAAGAGACCACACAGGCAGTCTTGTGGTGGGATATTGCTGATCGTTTCCTCCAGGATCATAGATAGTGAGGCACAGAAATGCCATTCTGTGCAGGACAGAAAGGATATTATAGAAGTAATTAGGTAAGGAAACAATTTACCACAGAGCCTGCCACTGCAATAATAAAAAGATTTGCTCCTATGTCTCTGCAAGTCCAGGTCAAAGACTTGTTGTTTAATCTCTAGGATGGCTTACTTGCACCCTGGCTGATTGGGCTGATACATCATCATACTTCAGGTCCAAGGCTAGTGTTTTCTTCCAAGAAGAAGGTAACTAGCCCAAAGAACCATCCAAGGGGGATAACTTTCATACGTACTTTGGCTGTAGTTTCTCAAACAAGCTTCTACAGAGGCAAGGCCAAGTTCCAAGTGAAGAAGAGTTGGCACGCAGTGAAGAATACAGAGCATCACTACTCATAAGAATGTGGATTGAGGTGCTTCTAATGTTTTTTTTTTTTTTTTTTTTTTACTTTAGAAGCACAAAGTTGAGCTCTGTAAAGCAGAAGATTCAATATCTTGGCTCTGAATTTCTGCCACAAGGAGAAAATTGTTGCCACAACTCAAATTATGGCATTGGAAGCCCTCTCTGCTTAAGCTCAGATTTCTTTTGTGAGTTTTCCCCCAAATAGTAGATGAATGGGAAGAAACTCTTAGATATTTAAAATCTTTGATTTCTTTTATGTGGGTACTATTTGTTTTCCAACTGCAAAGGAAAATGGATGAATAAGACCGCTTATGTTTTAGAATAATTGATGTCCAATTTTTCTTCATGTACTGGTAACTAACCATAGTAAACCAGGGTTCCTCAACCTCAGCAACTTTAAGATGGGTGGACTTCACCCATCTTAAAGTTGCTGAGGTTGAGGAACCCTGTAGTAAAGCATTCATTCCATTTTAATTCATACCAAGATGATGCCAGGGCTTGCAAACTCCACTGAAGAGTACCTCTCTGGTACTGTTTTTAATGATGAAAAAGTATGATTGATGTTTTATAAATAAATGAACAAATATTTATAATGTCTGGTTGGAATCTTCACTTTTTTGTGGCTACCTTCTTTCATATGGTTACAATTAGGTGAACCAGTGAATTTACAAGAATAAACTTGTTTTATGTGAACCAGTTACTTTATCTGACTGTAAACTCCTGATGCCTTTTTAATGAGTATTTTCTTATCATAAAAATTATCCTATGGCATTATTTAAATTGAGGGTAGGTAATTTGCTTGCAAGCAAAGGCTACACTTTTTAAACCAATATGTCTGCCGACAAGGGAGGGAAGATGTATATAGGTGTTGGAAGGGGATTAATCCGACAGGCATGCAGGCAGAATTTTCAGCCCCTTCTTTAATTTGTTGTTGTTTGAAGCTTAGTAAGATTGGGTCGTTATGTCTATCAGACCTGTGTTACTGTTTATATTCTTTTAAAGTAAAACAACAGAGCATTGGGAGGCTCTGGCCCATGGATTATGTTTTATTCATCACTATTCAGATATTCTCTATTGTAAAGTGTTGGTGAAAAATCATTATTTCCTGGATTTAGAAATAAACTAAACATGGAATTATAAAGTCATTGCCTGCCTATCTACCAAAAACCACCATCATACTCAGGATGACATTTCCTACCAGAGCATGCCAAACTGATTTGTATTAGTACTGTTATGTAAGTTACACTAATAATTAACTGCCCATTGACTTAAGATTCTAATGTAGAATCTAGCTCTTGTAGGTTACAGTTATGGTTGCCCATCTGAGAATCATGACTCACTGACTGCCTTTAGAGTTGTCTCCCTGGGCTTGGAAAGCTGTATTACAAGCAAAGTGGAAGACAAAAACGGAGTAGTACAGCCTGCTGCAGAATCACTTCAGCAGCAGAGCAATAACCTGTAATATGACATCATGGGATACCACTCATTACCCATTGAGGAAAAAAAGCCCAGCTTCTTTTGGGGAAGTCAGCGTATAGAAGTACAGAGATGCTTGAAGAAGGTATTCAACAGCCATTAGGTAAACACCAGCTTAGCTCTGAAAGTGAGGACAAGTGAGGAAGAAACTCAAGATTGCCCTGCCTTGATTCTCTTGGTATAAGAGAGGCAAGACAGAATCTCTATCAGGCTTTCAAGATTCTGTTATTATACCCTACAACAATAACATTACAGTAGTCCTGGTATGGCTGGTTTTCTGGCTATGCCTGTAGCAGAGGGTCCTTGATTTCTGCCAGTTATAGAAAGGCTTCTCCTTTTAAAATCAGGCAGAAGTTACTGAATGAGAAGCTGGAAAGAATAGGCTTACCCTCTCTCCTCTGCCTTAGATTTAAACTGGAATTTTGCAACAAAAGGGTTTTTCCAGGTAATAAATTGGTACAGTGATGACTTCTGGTCCAAGGCTGGCTAGTCGCTAGAGGAATAGGGAAAAATTAACCAAGAATTACGCTAATTTACTTTCTATATTATTTATTGTGTTATGCCCCCTGGCATCTCTATTCTCTGTACGTGCTAAGTAAACTGTGTGTTTTCATACAAACTGGAACATCTTTACAACAGAATTTAATCCAAATTTGGAGCAGACCTATACCAACCTGTGTCAGTCCAGAGCCTGATATTATTCTGTCTGTGATTTGAACAATTCTATATTTTATCTCCTCCACCACTGAATGCTTTGCATGTGACCAGTTAAAGTCAAAAAAGATTTTTTTCACATTCTCCTTTTCCTTTTATAAAGTCTGTTCTATTTATAACTTGTCAGATGACCACTGTATTATATCTCTCCAGAAGGGGAAGAGCTGATTTTCCTGGCCACATGTCTCAGTGCACAGGACCAGGAGGTGGTTTTGCAGATTTATTTCATTTATATGTTCTCCTCCCCATCCCCCCACCGCAACTAAGATGGATAGGCTATGGCCCCCTATGTCTCTCACTTGTCAGAGTCAAGGAGAAGGTTGCCAGATACGGCCATGCCCCTAAGAAGAAAGGTGGTGATACCAGGAGCTCTCATGCAACAACAGCAAGGCAGGGAAGAGGGCCCAAAACATTTGTGGGGAAGGAGGATTGAGACCTCCAGCTTTTTAGTCTACAGCAGTGTTTCTCAACCTTGACAACTTGAAGATGTGTGGACTTCAACTCCCAGAATTCCCCAGCCAGCTGGGAGTTGAAGTCCACACATCTTCAAGTTGTCAAGGTTGAGAAACACTGGTCTACAGGCTGAGACCTGTCACTACAAAAGTATACAGGCTTCCCTCATTTAATGCTAAGGTTATATTCATTGGAAACCTTACAGAAAGTGAATTTCCAGAGAGCAAGATAACTGAACCAATGGGGAAAAAAAGGGAGTTGTGGCTGTGGTGTCAAATTTTGTAACCCCAATGCACTGACACATTTTAAATGTTTAGACCTTATGTTTAAGCACCAAGTTACTCAAACATGTTTCCCTCCTTGTCTCAGGCTCTGGGTGCAGTGAAAGCATTTTCTCCATCTTTTCTATAGTTGGACTTTTAATGCACATGGTTATCATGGCAGACATAAAGGTAGAATGCATCACGGCACTATGAATCGTAGCATTCTTTAGTATGTTGCATCTAGTAGATTTGCCCAGGAGAAAGGCTCATCCTAGGGCTGAGGCTCCTTCATCAGCTTCAGCATGATGTAATATTATTTATTTATTGTTTTATTGTATGTTAATCTGTATTTATTATGGTTTATTGTAAACTGCCCAGAGTCACTCTTTGAGTGAGATGGGCAGTGACTAAATTTGAAATATAAACAAACAAACAAATAAATAAATAAATAAATAAGGCCAACTTTGTTTCTAGCATTAGAGGAGGGGTCGTTCTCCTTTTCATTTTGAGTAAGGGGGTTGTTGATGGCCATTTCAACTCCAGAGTAAGAGTAGTAGCTGTTGCAGAAAGGGAAGTAAGTAGGAAACAGGATGCACAACTAGAACAACTGTACAACATGACGGTAAATGCGTGAGTGAAGAAAGGGGGGTTGGTGGGAAAATACTCAACCAGTTTTGGAATGTTTCCAGACCTTTGGTGCAAATTAACTATGCTCACTAGATGGGCTAGTAAGAAAAGGTTTATTCAAAGTTTTGTTTGTAATGAAATGCATGCAAAATAATCCATGCAAAATACAAAATGAATTAATCTCAGTGCAATTGAGATTGTACTAAAAGAACACCTCCATTTTTCTCTAATCCCTTCCCATTCTCATATCAGACATTGCCTTTTTTCCTAAAATAATGTATCACAGAGTGAAATAACAACTAGCTTTTGTTGGTATTGCAAAGAAAAGAAACCTGGAACCAGTGCCAAGCATATAGCTAAAAAAAAGGTAATCTTTTCTTCCTTACAAATTATATATCCCTGCATTAGCAAATCTTGTACTTTTGCACAGTATAGTTGGTACAAGTATGTATGCTAAGGATATCACACAATGACCAAATGCAGGATCTGTGAAGATAAAGAGTAACAGTAGACAGTAAGTACTTTGACACAGATATGGAGACTACCACACTCCAAATTTCAACATGCACTGAAATTCTTCAACTAGGTAAGAATTTTCTGAATTGCCATGCTGATCCCTCCTGACTGTAGGTGCAGCTGGTAGGAGTAGAAATCCAGAACACCTGCAAGCAGATGGCCAGAGTGACCTAGTGTATTTCTAAATCCAATACTTATAGGTGTAGTACTTTATTTTGCTCCCATCTGAAACACGGAACAGAGGTGAACAAGATGTTTTCCATGTCCATGGAAGGAACTGTGAAGCCTCCATGTCACTCTGTGCTTCTTTCCTGCTACTGGGTCAACAGCAACTCCTCCATCTGATGGTGGCCATTTGCTCATTTGAAGAAGCAATGAGCCACATTAATAATTTAAAACAGAGTTTTATGGCTAATATAAGTCACGTATCCTGTTTTACAAAGGGCAATCCTCTGCTTAGAAGATGGTCAGGGTAAACTCCTCCATTTACTGTAAAGACATCATCTGTAGTTGAGTCTAGCTTAAATATAAGGAATCCAAAGAAAGGAGAAAAACTCATTGCCTGTAAACTATTAATAGACTGAGCAGCTACAGAGACCCTCCCTTTTCTGCAGTAGGATAGGTTGTATTATATTTCCAGTAATGATTTCTACATTTTATATATACATGAATTTAGTATCCTTAAGTTTTGACCCAATCTATTCCGTCTTTTGTTCTCAATATAGACTGTTTCTACTGATTTTTGTGGAGGTGGCCACCTTACATATATTTGTGTGTGCATATGAATATATGTATTTACATATGTATGTAAACTTCTCTATAACTACAAACACATTGGACATACTTTGCGGTTCTATTGCATACATTGGAGTATAAAAGAAATAAAAATATTTCCTGCACCTAAAACTGAAGCCTCACCACCATCTAAATCATTGGAAGAGAAAAAAATCTTGTTTTCCTTTTTTTTTTCTTGGTACAAGCATTTTTTCTTTCAGGTTAGTGTGTACTTTCTTACATTTGCCAATAACAAGCTGTTAGAACTTTGAGATGAATTAGGGTCTTGGAAGAAAGCTAAACAGAAGGCCTGTGGAATTCTAAACATTCACTTTCTCTTCTGTTGTGGCTGCATTCGGCTTGGAAAGTTTCCGTCATGTTGCTACAACATTTGGGGCTGCCTCTCAAGTATGTAGGGTGTGCACCTCCGGTGAATTTCAACTTTCAACATTTCCCTGTTTCTAATCTATATTTAATGTTTCATGCTGGTAGTGAGAGAAACTTCAGCTAACTATCAGGTTGGAATGAAAATGATCTTTGGGAAAATATTCTTTCTTCTTCTTCTTTTTCTTTTCAGCTGATGCCAGCAAAGTATCTGTGACAGAGATGTTCCCTGGAGATCTGTAGTTCATTCACTTGCAGTAATAATAATTAAGACTCATGATTAGCATGCCTGCATAATCAAAGATTGCTTCACCATTTGTCCCTACGGAGACAAATTTCTCTGTTCTTAACTGGATGTCAGTTATAAGTAGCAGCACTCCCAAGGGATCCCCACACTTCTGGTTGCCCTTTTCATTACTATGTTGTTAGCATTGTATTCTTTTTCTTGATGTAAATAAGTAAGTAATCATGTGTATCGCGTCTTCCAGAAGGCACATGTAGTGAATTCTCCCCCCTTTCCCTCCCAAAAAACCCTACCAAAGGGATTTTTCACATGGAATATAATTACATCTCTGCCATATGGGCTCATTTATATTCTATTACAGGTTAAGCTAATACAACTCAGAAATATGCTAAAAATACCTCAAAGTGTTATGAGGGCTGTCAAAACACTTGTCATGTTTTGCTTGAACATTTGATTGCTGGTGACGCTAGATTTACTTAGGAATCCACAGAGCCAAGGAAACTAGTCAAACAAAAAGCAGAGGCATTTTTGATCATGCCCAATCTGGAATCAAGGCAGTTGGTCTCTGCAATGCTATCTTCTCTCACAACTCAAGCTTTGTCCCTCGATTGTGACGGGCACAGCTCATTCCTCAGTCATTCCTCCCCCATGTCCAGAGATCCTTGCAGTTGTGGGGTAGTCTAAATGTTGTGTTTTGTGTTCGGTTCTGGACACAAAGGATTCACATTAAAAAAAAAAGACAACAAATCACCAAATCTTAACATTATATCAGATGACATGATGGTGCTTGAACAAGATAGATTTGGCAAAGATAAACTACAGGGATATCTGACAGTATTATGAAGAATGTTTTTCTGTTGTGAATAATTATATAAGCTTAAAGGCAGCAAACAGATATTAGGCTAAAAGAAGACTATTTTAAGAAGATTCTGCACTTCCCTTGAAGATGGGGTTGTTGGCCTAGTTTCCATCCAGAGGGTGACATCCAGATTTTGATGGTGTCATATATTTCCACAGCTAAGTTGCACCCATTTCTGGAGATGTCAGAATTATTCATAGTGGCATATACTTTAGTACATCCTGTTTATTACTACTATAACTCACTCTGTTTATCGCTGCTTTTAAATAGTTTTTGGAAGCTTCAGATAGCCCAGAATGCTGTATTGTATATGGACTGCTGGCCAGGAAGTGATTCCCTTCTTATCCACTTTCTCCTATCAACCTGCCCGGGAGTTAAGATGTGTGGAAGAACATGTTAACCCTTTGGTAGAAATGCTACAGATGGTCTCCTTCATGGCTGCTTCCAGTCTGTCAAAGGAAATCAAGCTAGCTTGATCCCTGTTGTCCTTCCTTTGATAGACAAAGATATTTATTACTTAGCTAGATCTTTGATATAAAAGTTGATTATCTGCTGGTTGTCATTTGAGTGGATAATGTGTGCTTCTTTTATTGAATTGTAGTTTAATTGTAGGATTGATAATGAAGCTCAAGCTCAGATACTTTGGTCACCTAATGCGAAGAGAGGACTCTTTGGAAAAGACCCTGATGCTGGGAAAGATTGAAGGCAAAAGGAGAAGAGGACAGCAGAGGATGAGATGGTTAGATAGCATCATTGAAGCAATGAGCATGAAACCGAGCCAACTGAGGGAGGCAGTGAAGGACAGGAAGGCCTGGCGCAATATGGGGTCACAAAGAGTCGGACACAACTTAACGACTGAACAACAACAACAGTTTAATTGTAATTTTGGTTTAACATTTATTATTTTATTTGCATAGATTTTTTTGAAGTCTGACTTTCAGTGACGCTGGTCACTTTACACTATCAAAAGCTAAAACAATAAAATAAAATAATAAATTAGAGAGACGTGTGTCCAGAAAATAGAAAAACCCTAGCAAAGAAAACAAAATCCCACAGGGGCTCATTACCATCCTACCCAAGGCCTGGAAAAATAACCAGCTTTTCAGTGCCTCCTGGAACACCATTGGGGTGGAAGCCATACAGCTCTCAGAGGGGGAACACCATTCCAGAGGGAAGGTGCTGTGGCAGAGAAGGGATGTCTCTGGGGTTCCACTAGATGACATTCCTCTCATAGAATGCTGAGTTTTCCCACTTTTCACCCTTTGTTTGGAGGAAAAAGTATGCTTTCAGTTTCTTTGAATGTAAATATGGATCTTCTTCCTTTGTTAAGTATAAATACAAAGTTCTTTTGTTGATTAAAGTGTGTTAAGTTTTAATACTATCTGGAGAAAATAGCAAATAGACATACAGTATTCTTGGAGAATTTTGGAATGAATTTCATTTAATTAGAAGGGTATCTCTACTTGTGATGGTGAGTTAATATAAAATCAGCCAGAATATCAGAAAATCAGCCAGTATACACAGTAAGAACGGGTAGCATTCTTGCATAGGCTATGTAAAGCCAATATGTTGGGTGATTCCTTGGCCAGTTTAGCTAAGTAAAGACTAACACAGAGAGCTCCTGGCAGTGCACTTCTGCAATTTGTGTTGCAGCTTGTTTAAGCTCCTATTTTTTTTTTACCAAGTCATGCGATGGGGAGAGTGCAGGCAGTTTGTGCCATCCTGAGCATCCTGTCTGTCAAGGGGATCTGTTTTTTCTACATGGGCTGACATGACCGAGCACTGCTGCTAGCACAGCTGAGCATCCTGCTGTCAGCCCCTGCTATCATCAGCCTCAGAGCTTGAAATGAGCAAGTCTTCTAGGTGACAAGATGGAAAACTCTGCTTCAAAATTGTTCAGAAAAAACTGGACTAAGAAGGCTTCAGCTATGGCACAGGAAGACGGGGGGCCTGTGTTCTTCAGGATGGTTAGGTAGGGATTCTTGAGCTAAAGGTAGGAGAACGTGTAGACATGCTGTTACTTGGTGTTATTAATTGCAGAATCATAGTTAGAAAGGATCTCAGATATTATCTATTTCAATCCCTGTTTAGTGCAGAATCTGCTAAAGCATTTCAGACAGATGAATATTCAGTCTCTCTTTGATGACCTCCAGTGAGGGAACAGACCACCATGAGACAACTTATTCTGTTGATTGAGATATTAGATCAAAAACAAAGTGTGATTTATTTTAATTAATTTAAATAGTTAAACTCAGCTAATACTTCCTACATATTTAATAATTTTCTCCATGGGCCACATTAAAAAAGCAGCTCAGGAGGGTCTCTTTGGGAAACCTCACCCAAGACTTTTGGTGCTGGATGTTGTCCATCAACAAATTGTTTCCTTCATGGTGCAGAAGAGAGGAGGGATCACCTGGTGTCCTACTTTCCATGTCTGTTCCACTGCTATTATGTACATTGCAAGGCTATAGCTTTTTGATGTTTGTTGATGTTATTTAAATAATCATCAAGCTATATTTTTGCAAGCTGATCTGAATGACCTGTTTATTTGCTCTGAACAGGATATGGGGATTGAATGGGAGTGTGTGGGGTGCAAACTAAACAGGAAAATACCCATACTAATTTTCCAACAGTCCTGGGACCTCAGTTGGCCCATCCCAGTATTAACATGTAATTCAAGTTATTGCCAGACAACACTGCAGACATTTTAATGAAATGGAAGAATTGTACCCCTTGGGCCTCTAGACTGTCTGCAAGAAGAGGATGTTGCTGATCCTGGAGGAACCAGCCTCTTTAAATTCCCATTTTTCATTTTAGAAAACAAACTAGCATAAAGCCTTTTTAGAAGCCAAATTATCACTCACTATTTGGCTGATTTTGAAAGAAAGACTTGTTCCTGTTTTTCAGTGTTTTTAGCCAATGAATGAGCCAATGAATGAACAGTTCTAGCAATATTGCAGAATTCCAAGATTTGGTCTGGTGGGTCTATCCAAAAACAAGCCCTGGAAGCAAAGACTGGGTTTGTAAAATGTCTAACTCTCTAAAAAAAATCTCATATTTTTTTTCTTTTGAGGAGATTTTTTTAAAAAAATTATTAGCTGCCTTGAATACTTGTTAAAAGAGAAAAGGGGCCCTAAATCAATTAAACAGTCCATACTATTATAATACAAGTTACAACCAGAGGAACAGTAGCTAGGAGGCTGAGTTACAATTACCTTGAATGATAATCCAGTATTGTTACTGGTGTGTAACAATCCTGCAGAACAGTCTGATGTTGCTAACTCGTTTTCTGGTTTGAGCTCTTGTTCTGTTTTGTTTTAAATGCGGGAAATATAGCAGAGGAGGGAAGGATGATTAGAATTTATTAAGGATTAAACCTTTTTCTTATTTAATATGAAGGCTGCAAGTTTTCCCTTTTCTTTTCTCCTTTGAGGGGCCTCTCCTCTCTTACCTCAAGCCTTGAGGCAGAATATTTTCTCATGTTTGTGAAGAATTATTCTGAAGATACCTGATTCTTATTTGACAGGCGGAAGTAAGGCATGGCTTGCAAGCTAGACCAAGTGGCCTTACACAGTTAAAAGTGCGGCTTCCAGATTCAGGCTTTCATGCAACTTTCAGTATATAATTACATATTAATACAGTGTCTTCCTTCTGGATGTCTTTAGAATGGAGTGTTAAAAATATGCTGTGCTATAAACTTCCTTTGGGAGAACTGAATACCAATTAGTGCTAAATAAATATTTTAAATCCAATCTTCTCAAAAAGAAAGATGTTTATGTATGATCTCTATTTTATATAAAAGGCCTTTTTTTGTTTAACTACAGAGAATAGTAAATTAAATTGACTTATGCTTTTTACTACAGATCATATTTCCATTTGATCTTTGGATTATATCTTAATACTTCTTTGAGAAGTAGTTGTATAATTTAATTGCGGAACTTTTGAAATTATCTTATGTTTGCAAATTAGTTTGGGATAACATTAAGATATAGATATGCCCATAAAATAGAATCTATCAGTGTTAAATTAGTCTCCATCATGGGGACATATGAGGTTGAAAAGCTTATATTTGGGCACGTGCGGGGCATTTTTTTTCCTCTGAAGGTACAGGAGGAACAGCTTAGCAAAAACAGAAATGCTGCCATATCAGAATGCATTTTAGTAATTATGAGAGAGCATAGAAGATTTCTAAATTTCCAACATAGCAGCACAAGGCTCAAGAGATCTTCCTAACATTGTTGCCAAATGACAATTTTTAAGAGAGTAATCTTATTCAATATATTTAATTAATGTAACTTCATTTTAATCGTATTTGCATTTCAAATTATATGTTGGTCTTGACCCTGACCATTTTTTTGAGAGTGCAGCCTGCTTCTCAAAGGTCAAGGTGAGCTGTAATCTGGACACTCTTCTGCACTCTTGATATAAGGAATTAGCATTTTCAGATGAAACAAAACTACAACGGTCTCATTGGCCTTGTAGCTCTCATACTAACAATTGTAAGTATGTTCCAAGGAGAAACTCCTATTTGTGGGTTCAGAATTGTCTGACAGCATTTTATAACACAGATGGGAATCACAGAGACAGCACTGAATGCTCATCTAAGTATACAGAATGAGGAATGTGTTTTCAAAAGTCACTTATATATTGGGAAGAGAAGTGGACTGGCATATTTAACAAAATAAAATCATATTTGAAATGTAACCCAAGAGAGAAGATCTGACTGGGCTATAGTGAAGCTCGGATTGAAGAGAATGGAACCTCTTTAAGAGGAATAATTTAATTTAAGAGAAATGATCCATTAGATTGTGTTACAGTATCATGAGGAACATTAAAATATTCTGAAGTATATTGTGTATGTTGTGTTTTTAAGGGAAACATGCTGAAGCCTTTCTTTATTGAACAGAATACTAAAATCTACAATGATGGGCAAAGGAAGAGTGAAAAGTGACAGAAAAAGAGAGAATAGAGATCCGCCCAAAGAAACTTGAAGCCAAAACTGGCTTTCTATATAAGTACATGTATAGTAATTAAATATAGCACAATCTGCTATTTAAAGTTCAGAGACCTGGTATTAATACCTCACTCATAAACAAATTTCTGTGAAATTAAGTGCCCCTATTTAATATTTCTTGCAAGTTTATGAGTTTCGCTGTAGGGTAGTTTTTGAATATAGATAACAGTCCAGCCTTTAGGCTTTTTGAGCACTATTTATTTGAAGATGTCAGAAATCTTTACAAACCTTAATTACATTTCTCGGGGTAGGAAACTAGTATGTAGTCAGAGAACTGGAAAATAGAGGGGCCTGCAGATACATAGGAAATCTGAGGTTGTGAGAAGAAAGACTGCTTCTCCTGTCTTATTTATCTAACAGTGGGACCATCTTTTCAGTCTGTGGTTCTGGCTCAGCTCGTAAGACACTGAGTTGAAATTGAATAGAGAAATGAGTGTCTGGCCAAGAAGTCTGACTGCCCTCTCTAATTCATGCTAATGAATTCTGTATCGTCTCCCCACAGCTGTAGCTGTAGGACCAGGATCAACAGTCTGAGTTCAAATTCCATTAAAAAAAAATCCTTTTAGAAAAAAAATTGTTTAGTCTTTTGCCTGGAGGACTTTGCTCTTCATCTTATCCAGGGTTTACTGTCTAAGATTAAGTCTTCTAAGCCATTTCTGTCCCTGGCTCACTTGAAGAGTTCCAATCCAGTCCAATCCAATCCAATCCAATCCAACCCAACCCAACCCAACCCAACCCAACCCAACCCAACCCAACCTTTATTACAACCATAAGGCCAGCAGTTTGAAAAAAAAAAAGTTAATCAGGTAAAAGTGAAAATATATAAAGCTAAAAAAAAAGAAAATTATTACTGTACAAATGTTTACATCTAGGGAGAAGTGGACAGTGCATGGAAAAGTGCAGAACTGGGCAACTTGGAAAGATATAAGTATGTAAGAGTTAGACAGGAGAAGTGTCAAACAGAAGTCATGTTCTCTACTAGGAAATTTCTCAGGATAGGATAAACAAATGTCATCTGGAATACCCTGTAGAGAGAGTAAGGGCTCAAAGATTCCCCTGAGCCATCCCCCAGGATATATATGTTGATAAATGGGAATAGTTGGCAGCAGGAGGCAATGCATCCTGCTGGCCAAAGTGAAGGCCTGGTGGAATTTCAGGACTGTGATAGATGAGAGATAGGAAGCTACAGGTACTCCTTTGAAAAGACCCCCCCCATAGTGCAAGGTTAGGTGCCAGACATGGGTAGATTTGAAAATCAATGCCCCAAATACATTGTGTAAGGATACTTCTGGTGTTATCAAGAATGAATGGGCAAAGAAGTGAAGCTTGCCTATAGCTTTTTTTAGCAGGTTGACTTAAAGGGGTCTCTGAGAACCAGTGAGGCCAGACTGACTGGGGAAAAAGATCACTTTAGCCAAAGGTTAAAGCAATGTTACCAAGGCCTAGCATCAATGGAGACTAGTCCCATCTCTAAATGGAGTGCAACGTTTTTAATGCACCTTTGGGCTGCGAGGATAGCTCTAATAAACTTAGACTGAACAGCTTCAAAAGATTTCTAAAAGTACTGGTGATACTTGGGTTATGTCCATTTGTTTAGCAACTGTTCAAAATTATGACAGCATTGAAAAAATGGACTTACAACAAGTCCTCAAAGTTACGGTTGTTGCGATGTCCCCACAGTCACGTGATCAAAATTTGGGCACTTGGCAACTGGCCCACATTTATGACTGTCACAGTATCCTGCAGTCACATTCTCCTGCCCTGTATAAACTGCCTCTGCTTCAACTCTCCCCAGGCACCTATCTCTCTGCCCTTTTGGCCTCCCTACACAACATGGCCAAGATGAAGAGGCTGCTGTATTCTGCCACCACTGCCCCTTGCTGCCACCGCCCCCAACTGACATTGTCATTGTCTTCGCGTTGCCTTCCCTCCACTGGGCTGCCTCTGCTGCTGCCTCTCCGGCCACTGGGCTCCTGGTAGGCCTGCCCCACTTCAACAGTCTCACCCCACCGCTGGCTAGGAGTCATGCCCTGTGGGGAGGGGTTTGGACTTGCCTGGTGCCTGGGTACAAAAGTCCCGGCATGTCCCATCACCCTCAGCAGCTTCTGCTTCTCCTCCTGGTTCTGCTCCTCCCTGCCAAGAGCACTGCCAACTTGTGAGTCCCTCCCTTGCTGCTGCTTTTGGGGCATTTTTCTGGTCTTTGTGCTGTGGAGGTGAAGCAGGAGCGGGCGGTAACTGGGCAGTCCTAGGGTTATGTAGCGACTTTTGGGGCAGCTGTGGCTGCAGCTCTGCCTCTGCAACCCGCTGTTCCCTGCTCTGGTCCCAGGTGTACTGTGGACTCTGCTTGGGGAGTTCCTGCTTGCAAAGTCACCACACTGTCCAGGTCTGCCTGGGGGAAGGCACCACCGCCACTGCTCACAGTCCCTGTCCGAGCTGCTGTCTGGGACTTGTGCAGGAGAAGCTTTGCAGGGCCATGGCCGTAGGAGAGGCCACATCTCCCAGACCGGTCTGGGGTTGGGCTGGGTGGGGGGAGGGGGAAGGGAAAGGAAGGGAAGGGAAGGGAGATGAAGACGATGTTGAAGGTCAGCTGGGGGCCGCGGCAGGGGGCAGCAGCGTGGGAATACACCAGCCTCTTCATCTTGGCCATACTGTGCAGGGCAGCCAAAAGGCAGAGATGGGGGGGAGATAGGTGGTGGAGGGAGTTGAATTGAAGCAGTTTGTGCAGGGCAGGAGAAGTGGGAGGTCCTCGCCTAACAACCGCAGGATCCTGGCTTAATGACCACAACCTGGACTGCTGGGACTGCTATCGCTAAGCGGCATGGTCACGTGATGTTTCACTTAGCAATGGAAATTCTGGCCCAATTAGGGTCATAACCCGAGGACTACCTGTACACACTTGAGCACCATTGAGATGCTGGGAAATGAAATGAAATTTGAGTGGAAAGATCTCAGGATAGCTGGGTAGCTATAATGAGCAACATCTGCCATATACAGTATTTCTTTCCAGAATATTCCAGAAGGCTGAAACAGCACCCAAAGCTATTTATAATTGTGCACCTGCTAGATAGCATTCCCATTAAATTGCCAATTATGAATTTTATAATAATTTCAGGCAAATACTATGACTTTAGTTTTCTGATAATTTATAATTAGTTTTGTCTTTGAGCAGAAAGAGGCCAAAACCCTCAGTGCCTTCTCATTCCCACCTGTGAAGCAGGCATGTTCACTATGTTGTTTGCATATTAAAGACCTGGAACTCCTCGGCTTGCTATAACAGAGAAATAAGTGGGGACAGAGAGGGCCTGGATTATTGGGCTGATATATAGGTTAGAAAGTTGAGCAGCTAGAACATATCCTTGCCTTACCCCTCTCTGGGAGTGACATCTCCAGGGACATCTGACTCTCCAAGGGGTATTGAAATGGTGGGACTGAATGGTGGGACTGAAGCCAGGGGGACATCTGACTCTCCAACTGGTATTGAAATGGTGGGACTGAATGAGAAGAAACATCTTTTTATCTACTAAGGACTCTTTAGTTTTCCCACAGCCTTTCTCTTCGTATTAAATCAAAGGTAGATTTAAATCAATGAAGCCTGTGAAAACGGAGCTTCTGGATTAGAAAGAGTATTTCTCACCTAGATGATGGGAAATTAGATAGTGGTCAAGCGTTTATTGGCCCCCTCTGAAACCTGCCTGCTCCTCAGTGAGGATGTTTTTACTTTCAGCTCAGTCCAATAGTTTTGAATAAAGGTATTTGGCCGCTTACTGATGGGTCTGTAATTGCCAGCATCTAATCTACTTCCTGTGTTTTTATAAAAGGGGATAACAATAGCATAGCTCGGGTCAGTAGAAAAACGTGCATTGTTGTTAATATGGGTGAATAGGGCAGCCAGCACTGGGAAGCTGTCACTTAGAGATGCTCCCTCTTATTTGCAAGCAAACTCTCCCTTCTGTTATAAAATTTTAGACAGACAGGAAATAGGTGATTGGTGGACAATGAAAGACTGAAGCCTTTTAAAACTTTATTATTATTTTTTTACTTTTCATTACTTATAAATCAGTTGTCATTCTTAAGCAAGACATGTAAATCCACAAGCATTTGTGGTATAACATTAGAAACAAAAATTGAGCCACTTGTTAAACTAAAACTTTGTACCAGCACTTGTCTTCTGGTAGCAATTTGGGGTCTAATGGAGACCAAAGAACAGTCCTCCGTTTTGGACTCTTCACTCATGAAAAGTTAATGCTGGTGAAAGGAAATGGTGACTCTTAGAATCCTTCGTTATGAATTGTCCTAAACCTCAAAGCTGTTTTGATACAAATTTCAATGAGGAGCTTGTTTTGAAATCTCCTGCTCGATCATCAGTACTTGACAACTGTGTTGAGCTTTCAAACTCCCTCCCCAAAGGACCCTGGATTGCATGGCTGAAACGTAGAGCAAACTCACTGAAAACTGGTGGTGTGATTTCCTGACAATTTCTGACAGAGACTAATAACCATAGTAAGCTTTTGGGTAGATTTAGAACTTTCCAAGACCGGTCCTCCAGTGAAAAACTATCCCCTTCCAAATTGGACCAGCTACAAAAAGACTGCCATTCCTGACAGATATCTTTCTATATTTCTATCTCTAAACTTTACAGACTGTCAGTGTATTTTGTGTGCTTCTCATGTATCGTGTGACTCTTACATTTCAAAAGGTCTTTCATCTCTCATGATAGATTGGTAGAATCAGAAATAACAATGTCAGAATCTGCCTTAAGTTTCTTAAAAGTTGAGTAGTTACTGATTTTCAGTTGGAGCATTACCCCAACTTGCTAAATTTGCCCCTCCCATTTATCAAGTAGCCTTCCTTTCATTTGGTCATAACAATGCTTCCAGATTTTTTCTTCTTAAAAGGGCAAATGTAGATGCTTTGAGCCACCTTGTTTCTGAGGATAATAAAAGCCCATCAGCCACCTTTCTCTTGCTGATCTTTGGGCATGGCTGAGACTGATAACTTTTGCAGAGAAAGAACCAGGGTGTATTTGCTTTTCAGAAGCTTAGCCGCTTTGCCTTTACTTCGCTAGCTGGTGATAGCTTGCATGCTGCTGGCTTAAAGTCTGGATTTTAAAATATGAAAGTACCCATCGTTATTCAGCCTTCTTTGGAAATTTCAGCTAAGGTCTTTGTAACCCTTTACAAAAAATGAAGCAGTGTGGGGGAAGCAATAATAGTTTGCAAGGACAGAAAGGTATGGAGAGATATAGTGAATGGTGTTGGTGTAAATTAGAATTATATTTCTTTTTTTAAATTTTCCTTATCTCAGGCCCTTAACTTTTTTGGCTTAACTATTTCTTACACCCTTTCTGCATTTTGCACAACACTGCCTACCCCAAAAAAGGAGCAGTATAATAGGTATGTATGTACCCCTGTTCTTACCCAATATTTATTAAAGCTCTTAATCAGTTTTGGGATTAATAATATCACTTCTCCCTCCTCCTTCCACATAATAAGAAATCATCTGTTGACGCCAATTCCAGATTAAAGCAGCTTGGAAGTTTGCATAGGAGCTTAATTCATGCTTGACCCGCAGTTCCTTAGCTTGTTGATGCATTCTTTAGCAACAGTGCCAAAACCCTTTAGTGTAATAGGGTGATGCCAAAGGCAGTCAATGGGGGTGCTTTTACAAGTGGAATACAAGTGGGACAAGTGGGATAAAATTTTGATATTATGCAGTGACAGGGGTACAGACAAAATTACCAGGAATAAAGTTTCAAAGCCAGAGTGAAATGTATTTTTAGATCAACTGTTTACTCAGTGTGTTGAATTCAGTTTAACATATCAAAAGAATAAAACACAACACTGCAAAGCAAAACAGGCAAGTAATGTAGTGAAATCAGGGATAACTAAAAAAGAAAAAAAATTCAAAGAGCAGCATTAACCGTTAAAGTTCACCGGAACAAAGTTATGTTATTAAGTGCCTAAAGGACAAGAGAGAGGAACTGCTAGCATACTGACACAACCTACTTCAGGACAATGGTAGGACAGAAATCTCAACACAATACATGCTGTTGCTGGAAATAATTCCAGTGGTAGTGATGCCATAGGACATTATCTGCTCTGCAGAACACCAAGTAGGGTATTAAACGTTGCAACAGTTCCTCCCTCATTCTCTATAATTCTCCCTGACTCCCCACAACCTTCCCACCCTAAAAGACTGAACTTCATCTTCCTAGAGAGTGAACTTTACAACTAAGGTACTGCTATGCAAAAGGCCCTGGCTGTCTTACACCCCTTTAGAAGTTGGAACACACAGCTGGATCTCAAACACAAAGAATTGCCCTATTTAGCACAGGTCAGGACCCTATGGGACAAGCCAGTCATTCAAATAGCCTGATTTTATAGAAAGGAACCAGAACTTTTCACTGGGCTTAGGAGCAACCTAGAAGCCAGAGTACTTGTGTCAAGACTGGCATAACTACCTATCTAATGACCACATTTTATACAAATTGTAGTTCGGTATGGATCTCATAGAATGAAAGACTGAGAGATAAAAGCATTAAAGTTTAGTACCCTACAGATCCATTCATTTGGTTAAGCATATGTCTGGCCCTATTCTTCATGAATTATATACCAACTGGTTTTCTTCCAAACCCCTTAACTCTGCAGAATTGCTTGCAGGTACACACTGTGGTCTGATAGCCTTGTAGAAGTCCTGCAAATGTACTTTCCATAAAATCTGCCAAAGAACATCTTACCGTATTAAGGAAATGACACGCAAACTTCCTGGAATTGATTTTACATAATCCATTATGGATTTAATCAAACAGGTTAAATTAGGATTGTCAATAGAAATATGGCTCCCATTGTTTCTTAGATAAATCAACAGCTTACTTTAGCAGGATGGACATTCAAACCCTTTGTTTTACAGTTGTAAAAGTGGCATGTTAATAGCAACAATCTGAATTATACATAATCCAGTTGAAAGCAGCGCTTGTCTCTTTTCAACTTTGCCTTGTAATCCTTCTCAAAGTTTGATTATATATATTTTTGATGATGAAGGAGAGTGATGCTATGTGTGGATAGGGGGGATGCTTGAGGATGGGAGGTGGGACTGCTGGACATGAACCCTATACATAAGTTTACGTGCATTGGTAAGGTTTTATTAGCATTAGCAAACCCCAGGATTTGCATTTTAAAAGTAGGTCAGTGTTCACTCAAACACATCCAAAGTTTTGGAAAGTTCAGATCACAGAAGTGAGGCCATAATTTTGCAGTTTGGTTTCATCACTATTTATTTCATTGCTTCTAGGACACAGGAATATTATGTTTCTCAGACTGCAGTATTTGTATATGGATGGAAAAAAGGGCCCATAATGAATAACCAGAATTGAATTGAACCAGAAAAGGGAGGGCAGATGGCAAAGAGCCATGTCTTGAAAGGTCTGACCTATATTTAATGAAATAAAGGATCTGGTAATTCATTGAACATCAGGTAGGAATGCTGTAACTTGATTGCAGTTAAAAATATCATTTGGCAATTACATTCCACCGATTTCAGAGGAATGACACTGTTTTCCATTCTGAGTTAAAAATGCTAGTGATGATATTCGAATTGTTTCGAACCTCCATATTTGAGGGAACAGCTCTCCCTGTAGACATCTCTCTAAGTTTTGGTTGATATCTTCAATTTGTATTGAATCTTGCTACTCATCCAAGCTCTGGAGCTTTAAGGACTACAGTTTAATCTTACCTTCATTTAATATGGGTTGTTTACTATGTTTTGCTTAGGTATTCTTTTTTTATTCACTGAATCCCACCTGAAAATCTATTGATTTAGGGTTGGATGATAAACATTTAAGCAAAATAGATGGATAGTTGATAGTTGGATAGATTTCTTAGGGCCATAATTACTTTCAGTGGGAACTGGCCATTCTGAGGTCAGCCTTCTACTGATGCAAAAGGACAGATGCTTTGACCAACACAAATAGCATCATAATATACATTACATATATGCTATTTACAATACATAAACTGTTAATCTGCAAAGACTTAATGCCATGTGTCCCTCTTCAGAAATCTCATTAAATAATAAAACAGCTGGAGTAGCTGCTTAAGAAGTCTGTAACTGCAAATTCACTGAGCTTCAGTGCCCTCAGGGATATTGCATTATTTAGTAAGCTATGGGCGTGTTGGTTCCAAATATGCCTCTTGCCTATCACAAGCAACCTGTCCTTACATGCTATGGGCTTTTTAAAGCTACCTGCAACTCTTCTTGTCCATGATGTTCTTAACAGCTTCTCTTCTGTGTCTAAGGACAAAGTATTTGTACAGCATTCACAGTGCCTAGGAAATGGATGTGAATGCTTATCCTATTTTTGTTTTTTTTGTTTTTGTTTTTGTACTGTAACTGCTATATTGCTCTATTGTTCCTATAGGCTAGCTTAGCCTTGTAGGCATCTGGGTTGGATTCATGTTTAGTCATAATTAAAGTAGACCCACTGAATGGGATTTAAGTCTTGACCCTATCTATCAATCCATTAGGAGGCAGTCCTATTGATATTATTAAGTTACCTCTAGATCATTGGATGAGTTCTATAGCAAGTATTTCTGTTCCTGCTTAACAACAGTAGCACTAATATGTTTGTATAGCACTAGAGTAATCACCATATGAAGTATGAAGATGAGTTGCCATAGAAACACAAATTATTACAGATACACAGTTACCATGAAAAGTACAGTATAGGCACATGAGGCTGTCCTCTTCCTGAAGTTAGACTGCTATGATTATAATTGCCTAGCCATCCCATGCATACAGCCTTATGTTCAGCAATAAGAGAAAGATGGGCAGAAATAGATGCTCTTGATTCCAGTAGGAGGTAGCTTCAAACAAATGAGGCAGCATTATGACTTTACTTAATTGAAACATTCATATGACAACCAGAGAGTTTTTGGAGAGGGTTAAACGTTTCTGAGCAGCCACAAGCTCACGTTCAGGGTGTAAATTTGTATTTTATGGGAGCTGAATGTTGCTGGAAGTAGAAATGTGCCACATGCTTATGCTTCATAATATATCCAGCGGGAACCAAGCAGTGGTTTCATGTCATCAACTCTTTTCTAAGCTACAGGGAAGAATACATTTCACTTTTACCTTCACCCCACCCCATCACGTAAAAACTGTAATCTTAACTAATCATTTTGATTTGGTGTGGCTTTCATTAAAGATGGATCATTCCATTTCCTGTTTACCCAGCCAACATTTGCGCTGTCTACAAGGAGACGAAATTCCTGGGGATGGAGACAGATTCTCTGTGGCAGAGATGGCATGGTTCTGCAGTTCAGTGACATTCCGTTCAGAATTTTCATAGCAGCCAGCAGGATCTTTTTCAAGCTTAATTTTGCATTTGTGTTGGGTCAATGACCCTGACTCCTTTGATAAGCTGCGGGGTGCTGCTCTGTCAAAAGGAGAGACAGCAGCATCAGTAAAAGGAACGTTTGAGAGCTTCGTAGAATCAGACTTCCCCTTATTATTGCCACTTTCAGCAAGTGTTCTTGGATGAGATTTATTTACCTGTGGGCTTACCCACACTGCCCTGATGCTCCATTGCAAAATGGACGGGCCACTGCTTTTGGAGGACAATGATGTCGCTCTCTATTAATCCTGTGCTCACTGTCCAAGTGGCCTCAGGCCACAAACACTTTTCCAGGTCATCTGAATACTCCTCTCTGTTTTGGACAGCACTCTTCAGTTTCTTGCAAGCTACCTCCAGCAGTTCCTTGGTGACTAACAGAGGCAGAAATGATCCTTCAACTGAGTCAGTGCTTCCAGTTGTCTGTGATATCTTTTAGTCCTGTGGCTATAGCTCTTGCCTCTGAAATAGAAGGCTGCTGGTTTGAAAGCTTTTTAAAATTAGCTTCCTGCTTTTCCCCATGTTTTAAAGAAATAAAAAAAGGTTCACAATTTTTCCACTTACACTAGGTAGAAGGGTTTCATCTTCAACTCCAAAGTAGCTTAAAATGAATATAAAACAGAAGATTTTTTAAAAAAATTATATAGGTCAATAGCAGGAGGCAGAGAAAGGGAGTGAAATAAAAATATTTGTCTGTTTTTTAGGCCATGCCTATGCCAAGTTATACGTAGGCTATTTGAAATGTTGAGAGAATCTACAGTTACACAAACTGGATCTTATCATGAATAGGAGTCATGTTGCATCACACAAAGTCCTACCATATCTGGTTTCTAGACATGTGACTTAGTAGTCTGATGTGAATCCAAGGATTTATAAATACAAATAAGCAGATTTAATTGGGATTATTTTTTTAACTAAGCACACAAGAATCAAAATATTCAAATAGTCATTTTTGAGAGATTATAATCAATGATCTCAACTAGTAAAATAGTAAAAAAAAAAAATCAAGTGTATCAGGCACACAATTATTCCATAATATATTTTACTTAAATGCTGAGTGAACTAACTTTCATTTTAAAAAAAGGCTAGACTAGACTAACTATATTGAACTATACAAATCATTATGCCAAAATGAATCTCCATTAGGGATTATGTATAGTTGAACACACAGTATAAAACATACTGTAATTATCTGAAAAAAGATTAGGTTTCTTTCCTAATTAATTTACCTTTAAAAAGGGCAAGTAGTCTTAGATTTGCCCAACAAACGATAATGGAGGCAAATAAGTTTTTCTGTAAAATCTTCCTATTTAGAGATCATCTTAAATTCAGAATCATCTTCTTTTCAGGTTAATATGGTGCTGTGACCATGTTAATAATGGTGCTAACAAGATCATAACATCTACCCAGAAAGTCATTACAACTTCCTTCCTTCCTCCCTCCCTCCCTCCCTCCCTCCTTGTTCCACACATGCATAACTAGGATCTTCTCCTTTGGAACTAAGTTATGCAGTGGGAAACACTCTGACTTTGAGACAGTGCCTTTTCATGTTATTTGTCCATTACCTGGGACACAGCCATCAGACAAATAAAACCATACAAGGAGCAAATGCATTCATGAATATAAAATGCTGTTCTTTTATGGACCAGTGCTGGACAATCCATAGTGAGAAGGGTTTCATATAATGAGATTCTGTTGGCCAACCAATTTCTTCTGTGAAATCTTTGCAGGACCAGCTGCAAATGTCTCTCTGTAGCATGAATTGTGGAGTGATCCAGAGAAAGAAATGCTAAGGGTATTTTACATGCCAACAAAAGTTTGAATTCCTGTAAAAATCTGCAGGATAACTTGAGAAATAAAATTATAATCAAACTGGTATAAACTTAGTGAACTACCTTTGCCTCCAGATGAGATTAGCTTTAGCTGAGTGGATAGGAGGACAAGGGTTTTTTAAGTGAGTATGGACAATGATGGGAAAAAATGGAAAAAATACTGGCATTTTTTCATCAACCCCCTAAGGCCCAAAGAGCAAGCCTTATAGCCACAACTATCTATCCAAGCCACTCGATTCTAGTTTGGCAGCTGACTTGGCCACTGATACTAGCCACATTTGATTGAGAGATCCTTATACCCATACACCAAATATGGTATATATCATTAATAGATTTTGAATCCAATGGCCTATTGATAGAATAATGCCTCTGTGAAAGTGTAAATGAAGTTCATAGTTAACTTTGGCAACAGGAGACCCACATTTCATTGTTAGGGAAAAAACACTGAGGTTCTGTTCAACTAACAATGGGAGGAATCACGTACAGAACATGTAGTGATGCTAAGCTTTATCATGGTCTCTGCACATGAATGCACTGTGATTGTAAGTGTGCCCAGCCCACAAACACAGCTTAGCTTTAAAGTTTACTTTGTAAAACATGAACTCCAGAATGATTGCTCATCCTTTGTCACTGAAGAGAGGAATCCTTTCTCTTGATTTTGAAAAGAAACTCTTTAGAACAGGATACCCAAACAGAAACATTCCTCACTGTGATCCAGAGTGCGTTATGTGAAAAAGGAGAGAAAACTGTGTACAAAAGTAAAAAAATTGTTTTCTGGTTTTCTTGTTATTGGCCCTTCTCAGTAATAAATATTCAAAGGTAGAACAACACTGTGCAGTGGAATCTTACTAATATTGTGTCAATATTCTCCTTGCTTTCGGATCCAGATTATTGTTGATATCCTGTACACCAGCTTTCTACAATCTGGGCACCTTTCAGTTGTGTGGATGTTAATTCCCAGTAATGTGGCCTGTTTTAGGGGACTCGGGTTGGAGAAGGATGCCGTAACCAAGATTTCTCAGCAGCAGCGCCATGTGCAGGAAACGGAGCCCACAGAGGCTCAACAGCTTTCTCACTGATTGCTGCTGGTTGCTCTCTTTCCTTGTATAAATATAATATTACTGTTTGGGTATTGTGGGAAAAGAGTGAAAATTTAACTGAATGATTTTTTCTTTATAACTTTAGTATTTATTTTTTCTGTTTTCACTTCAGTTTGTATGTTTTTTTCCCCTTTAATAGTTTAAATCCACAGGTTTTCTTCTGAATTGTTTTTTATTCATATTATTTAAAAATATGATATGAATTTTGATAAACATTTGAAATAAAAATGTTGACGTGATCTTTACCAAAAAGAAAAAGAACAAAGGCATACCAGACACAGGCAGCAAAACAAGAACGCTACTACAGGGGTGTAAGAAGAGCTGTCAGGGGGGTGAGAGCTGGGACTCTTACAGAAATGTCTCTTTGCTTCCATCTAAAGGGCAACCCCATGATTGCATCCAAGATATATAACTTAAAGGAGAAAAATAGAGTATATAAAGGTCTACTGAGGAGAGGGGTATGAATGCTGCATATATATCTGAATGTATTCTGAATGGGAAGGGGAGAGGATGTCCTCTCAGTCTAAGATTCAAGCAGAAGGGGAAGGATTACTTTGATGGACAGAGGTGAGGGGAGACCCTTGCAGGGCTCCTGCCTGCCCTCAGTTGCCATGGCCTGGAGGGGAGTTGGTGTCCCAGCTCTCACCCCACCTGACAGCTCTTCTTACGCCCCTGTAGTAGCATTCTTGTTTCTACTGAATGTTAACAGAGACATTCATGTTGCTGCACTAAAACAAGACCCAGACCAAAAACAACACCACTGATTTCTCAATAGGCCGTTTTAGTTGTAACATCGAGCTAAACAAAAATAACACGTTATTTCTGTCTGATGACAAATACCTTATGGACATAAAATTCCAGATAAGCCAAACCAAGGTTTATTGATTTCTGTGGTTTCTGCAGAAAAGAGGATTATTTAAAGAGATCTTTACATGTTCAGGGATAAACACAGTCAGAGGGATTCAACCAAACTATGGCAAATACTCAGAAGGCAATTGCAATTTTATATAGTGCAATTTCACAATGGCATAAGTACAGTTTCATAATATAGCTCAGGGGTTCTTAAATTTGGCACAAGTTTAGTGTCTCCCTGTAAAATGATAAGTGAATTTGTAGTGACCCCCTCCTGTGAATAAAATTAATGAGCTCTTCTTGAGTAGGACTGAGTGTGCCAGCCAGCATAAAAAGGTTCCCAATCCCTTTCTTTGCCCTCCCTGTCTTGTGCACATAAAATTGGAGCTGCATCCAAACTCTGCTCCTGGCTTGTTTGGGTAGAGGGACTGTGTTCTTGGAGGGCTCCAGTTCTGCATGGCATCACTTGACTGAAAAATGTATGTAAATTCTGGGAGAAACCAAGTGGAGGAAGAAGCTCAGTTGCTAGAAGTCCATATGGGGCATAAAAGAAGCTGGCTGCTGGATTAATGGAACAATGGTTCTGTTGTCATGGAAAGCCTTCCTTTCTCCCTCCCACTCTCCCACATCAGGGCTTCCTGGCTACATGCTATGAACATCCAGTACTCAGCTTTTGAGCCCCACCTGCACCCCTCCCTTCCCAACCAATGTTCTCTGGCCTCTTCACAGCTCTTGACTTGGATCTCCAGCTAAAAAATGTCAGTGTTAGCAGGGCTGGGGAAAAGAGTCCATGAGCTGTGGACTCTCCTGAAAGGTGCCACACAACAGCCTGTAGCCAGTGGGAGGGCAGGGGGACATGAGACACAAATGAGCCAGGAACCAATGGCAGACCAAGCAGAAGAATGCCCCGGACAAGAAGGATACCCAGGGACAAGATGCAGACTTGGCCTTGGGAATGGGTAAAGAATGAGGAGATGGTTAAAAGGTAGACTTTCAGGAAAGATTATTCAGTCCCAAAAAAGAGAAATATGTGAGAAAGAAAATAACCCCACCTTGATTTTGTTTGTTATAGGATGGGGCAGAAAGAAACTCTGGCAGGCTTTCAAGATTCTGTTATTCCATCCTGCAACAACAAAAAGAAAAATTTCTGGAATCCCTGCTGTGACTGTTTCTTGACTTTTCTTTCTTTGAAGGATTGACACACACACTAAGTCAGCCTGGCGGTTGGTCTGCAATGGGAGTGGGGACCACAAAAGTTGCAGGGCCCAGAGGAGGCAGGAAGATAGGCGGACACATTTCAGAACCAGGCCCAATGGGAACAGGGTTGGGGTATCTGTAGGCAGAAGGGGGGGCAGGACACAAAAGACCCCAGAAGTGCTGGATATCTCATCAGGTCGCTGCTGCCCTCTGGCCTTTGACTCTGGAAGAAACCTGGCAATCACAGCCCAATACTGCCAGTCGAAGCAGAGTAGGACCATGTTGTGACTGCAATCTGCAGTTCTGTGTGTGTGTGTGTGTGTGTGTGTGTGTGTGCAAATTTGAGAGAGGATTAAAAGGTGTTGAAGAGTGAGAAAGTAAGAGATTTCTGCTTCAGCAGAAAGTTTATGAGTGAAATCCACAGGATCCCAGAACGCAGCTCACCATAGGACCTCCAGGTCCTTTAACCTGCTGTCCAGCGAGTAGCAAAAGAACAGGTTTGCTTCCCAAAATGAACTATAAATAATCCACTTGGTATTTAATAAATTCCTGCAATGTTCAGCAATCCTAGCACATTTATGGCAATCTAAAATCTTAATGTATTTTAAAAAAAACACTCTTGCTGCCAGCGTTTGGCAAGCCATTAAACATCCAAAATATGATTTTTTTTCCTGTTTGCAGACTGTAGTCCTATAGCTTTAAATATGAAAATAACATCTTAAGCAAACGTAAGAATTCAGTAGTCCTAGTTGTTGCCCCTGTATTAGCTGTTGCAAAAAATCAAAATGTGAAAATAAGAAATCAATCACAGAGTCATAGAGTAGAAAGGAGCCAATTAAACCATTGGCTCTAATCACTGTTCAGTGCAGGAATCCAAATGAAAATACTTAGCCCATCTGTATGTTGCTGGAATGAAGAAGTATGGCAATGAAGCCATTTGCTGCTGCCAGAGTAATGACCAAAATGTACAAAATGCCAGCCTTCTGCACTCCCAACATTCCCACTATGTGTCGTAAGTCCCAGGAAATAGTCTTTGTTTTTCTACCCCAAATCCAAGTGTACTTTTTGCAAAGAAATGCTTGTATATACAGTACATACAGTATATATCCTCGTAATCTAGATCACTCCCTGTCAGCCATCTGAAATCTGCTGCTGGCTAAAGCATTTTACAGCATGCTATTGAAATTAAAATCTTAGGCATGTTAACTGTATAATGCTGAGATATTCTCAGGCTATGTTTCAACAAACAAAATGGTGAGATTATGACTGGATGCTACCAGATTATGACATGACCAAATCGCTTCATCCATTGGTGTCTACAAGGGGAGGCAAATGATACCACTCACATCTTGATGTCATCATGCAAATCACAAAAATTACATCATTTACATCATTTATCTAATGATGTCATAATGAGTGTGATGTCAACATGGCTTCTATCAGATGGCTATGGCTTCATCATTGCTAACAAAATAATAAGATAAAAAAAATAAAACTTGGTGCACAAAGAGAATCTTTTTAAAAGGGAGAAGGTTAGGTGAGAAGCCAACATTTTAGATTTCTATGACATTAGTCTTCATTTGCAGTCTTCAGAGATAAGATTCAAGTTTAACTATTGTTAATTAAAGAAAACGAGTCATAATGAAATACATGGGCTGTCTTCATACATCAAGGTAAGGCATAATTTCTCAAAACATATTGAATATACGAGATTGGTTGGATTCACAGAATGTGCTAAACCAGAATTCATAGATTACATACCATATGGATTGATAGACACAACATACCACTCCACAAGCATATTATGTGAACTCAGTCAGTGTCACTGTTTGAAGAATTTGCCTTTAGCCTGTAATCCATCCACCTTGTTTAGAACTGCAATGCAATATGTGAAGACCTGCACACTTTGAACTAATTACAATCAGTTTTAACCATAACGTAATAATGTTACTATTAAACCTTCCTTTGGGTTTATTTTTAATACACTGTGATGCTTTATAATCACAGTGGATATAACTATCCATACCCAGGATGGAGCAAGAAAAATAATTGTGTTCTACTGTGCTGTGCTAATTGCATTTTTGGATATTCATTTGCCTTGATGCGGCTGCCTTATGATGAATAACTCGGCCACATCATTGCCTACCTTTTCTATAGGACTATTACTACCATTAGACAGAGTGAAACAGCAGACTCTGGCTGGGGGAATAGAATGGTGGCAAGATGCATGTGTTACCCAGCATGATTTTCTTTCTATTTAAGCTAGCCTGTTGACACTGTTACAGCAGGGGGGTTTAGGCCTATCGCTAGTATCGAGCAGGTTCACCCATCAGTTTGGTTGACAGCTGCATGTGGATTGGAGGATCCTTTGCCTGAGGCATCTTCCCTTATCTCCCTCTCTCTGTCCTATCTAATAGTGTAAAGGCATTAGCTCTGTTTCCCATTTTCTCTTCCCCCTTAAAGCACTATGGAAGATAAAAGATAGGTTGAGGAATGCTGGAGTTCCATTTCTGCTCAAATTCAGCATCAGCTAATGCGTAGATAACATCCCAAATGGTGATCTTCCCTGTGGCCGAAATGTGTGCTCTCTCGTTCTCTCTCTCTCTCTCTCTCTCACGCTCTCTTACCTTTTTATTTCTGTTTTCTCTCCCATTTTAACACCTATTCTATAATGTGGTCATGGTTTCATTATATATATGTTGTTGGTGCAATTAAGAAATGCCTCTTTTGTTTACAGACCTGATGCTCCTTGATAAGAGATCTACATGCCTTAAAATATAGACATCTGGCATCGATACCATGACATTATTCCAGCTGAAAAAAAGAGTTTCCCGACCCCCTTTATTTCCTCTCTGCTCTTCATAGCTCTGAGTTAAGATGCTTTGCACACAGTCTGTCACTGAAAATTTTAAGCACCACTGAATTATGAAAAGTCCCTTCTTCTCTCTCCCTCTCTCTCTCAGCCTCTTTCTCTCTCCTCCGCCCCCCCCCCCGCCTCTCATGTATTCACACTAGTCAGGAACATATTTCATTACTGAAGGATATGAAAGCAGAGACAGTTTGGGAATATTATTAGCCAGACTTCATTAATTAAATAAGACTAATTATTTATTCATAAACCCAGGACAATAAGAGGACAATGCAGTGCATTAACATTAGGGATGAGCGCATACTTTGAGGAAGAATAAAAGCCTGTGAGCTGCAAACACCGAAATCTTGTTTCTAAAATGTGAATGTTTTGTATCGGGCATTTTCCTGACTTACTTTATATCTCAAATGAGGACAGTTGTTCAGATAAAAAACTGGAATATTTTTTCTGACTCTACGATAGTGACATATTAACCTCTTTGAGCATTGCTTCATTCCCAATTTCTATTTAGAAAATATATTTTGAACAATTTATATACATGGAGGAATGTATTAATATTAAGGCAAATTTGCCCTGAGAGTTTAATGTCAGCTAATGTTTAACTCCAAAACCAATTTTTAGCTCTGAATCATGTCATGTTTTTGTCTTAACTTTTTGATATTGGTCTTAATATTTCTAACATATATCCTTCACTGACAATATTTTAGAATCTGCATTAGTTATGTGAAACTGAATATCTGCAGTAGTTATATGAAACTAATTCCAGGTCAGTGCCAATATCCAAAGAGTACATTTTGATTATTTTTGGACTAAGTTTGGATAATTAGTGTTTGAGTCTATGACCCACTGCACTTCATTATAAAAGGATAAATGTTATTGAATTGTTTTAATTATTGAAAAAAAAAATCAACAGGAACCTGGGATGCTGCAAAAGGAAGCACAACTCTGCACCATCATCTTTATGTTCAAGAATGCTTCTGAGGCCTCATGTGCAGTTTAGGGCTCAGTTATCTGCCAGAAAAAAAACAAATAAATTCAGTAGTACCAACTACTGTAGACAACTGATGGGACTGCCATTTTCCATCTGATATATGGATTTGTTGAAAAAGACCATGGCCACCATGCCCGCCATGTTGTAAATAAACATGCCTCATAGCAACCATTTTGTGACATGCTCACAAAATTCTACATGTATCTACTGGCCTAACAGTCTTGCTTTCCCCTAACCAGAGGACACTGGATTGATAGAGGTATTTAACATTTTCCTTCAACAAAGCAGTGTGGCAGTGAGAAATTTGGTTGTATTTATTATGACTCATATGTTTGGGCAATCCTTCAAGCCCTGCATTACCACAGGTCTTTCTTATACAAAAAGGAACAGGTATACAAGATTATATAATAATGTAATTATATACACACACACATGCAAGTGATAAAAGTGTTTCACAGACCTCCAGTACAGCAATATAATAGATGAAAGAAGGGTTCATCTTGGTTTATGAATCAGGAGAATAGAGATGTAATATTATGAAGTAAGTAAAAGTGTATCTCTACAAACATATATATATATATATATATATATATATATATATAGTTATTAAGTATAGAATCTGTGATGTATTTGATATTATGAAATATTAAAATAATAGTTAAGATCAGGAATCACATTAAAAACATTGAGAAACTAAATAAAATAATGGAAATAAATATAGCATCAATATTTGTTCATAGAGTACAAATAAACAATCATTGAATACTTATATGCAGATATCTAACCCCTAACATTGTTAGATTGCATTTTTACTATGTATACTCTTATCCTTTTAATAGAAAACACAAAATTAAGGCTTTTAAGCCCTCCTATTGAGACCTATCCCTAACCAGAAATAAGCTTCATGAAACTCCATAATGTTTTGCTTCTGAGTAGACATGTGAAGGATTGCCCTGTTATTATTGCAAATAATGTTACCCCTGCTCTTCTTCCTTGGACTCTTTGCTTGTCATTGATAGAGAGCTACAAAACAGTGTGAGAAGGATTCCTCAGAACCCTAGAAGCATTTATTTTTAGGCCTTTGGTTGATAGAGAAGGTAAAACAACCTAGATCAGGAAAACAGTGACCGTCAACAGTTCACACAATGTATCTTTTCATGTTTAGGGAAAGCCAGAATGAAACTTTAACTATGATAAGATTTCAGAAAAGGCACAATAAACCGAGCCATAGCCTACACATGTTACATGGAAGGTCATGTCTAGGAGGTAGGAAGGAAGGAAGGAAGGACCACTAGATTTATCCTTGCCCAATGACACATGATGGTAAAGTATGTTGGGAATGTGATGGTAATTGCTCCTAAGAAAGAAAATAAAATGTTTCGAAAAGAAAGACATTTTAAGGCCTCTTTAAGGCCAAGTTTAATAGAACGAAACCTTTAGCAAAGCAGTGCTTTTAGCCAAAGCTCTTGCTTCATTCAACAAAAATGGAAAAGCCGGAAGACAAGCTGGAAGATGAAGGCCGTAATCAACAATCAGGAATGAGGGAGACAGGAGACAAACAAGGAAGCAGACAAACAAACCAAAAAAAAGCATTGTTTCTCTTAGGTTACTGCATTTCTGCATGCACACACACATGCCTGTGGCCACATCCATATTAAGACAGAAGAGAAAAATTTAATACAGTAGTTCTTATGACCTGAAACTAGGCTATCCTGGTTCTTTTGCTTGATTGTTGGTTAAGGGAAAAAGACTTCTTCAGGGACCCATTAATTTCTTAAAGATACAGTGTTTGAAGTTTCAAAGGCTTTGTTTCAGCTTATTTTAAATTTAAAATTTTCACTGCCAGGGGATTGATTCCTATTCTTGCTTTAGCTTTATCAAATAATAAATGGATTTTTTTGTAGTTCTCTGGTACTGTAGTTAGCTTCTTCAATTAATTCTTCTCTTTCCTCCTTTTTGAGTTATTTTATACATTTTCTCAAAGATAATACTTAAGAATAAAATGTTCTAAAAAGTGAGCTTTCCCCAACTCAATACTCTACAGATGAACTACAGTTCCTCTAATTTCCAACAATTATCAGACTTATATTCCACACATCTGGGAGCACCAGATCAGGAAAGGCTACTTTGAATAAATAAAATAATAATAATTCTAAGGCTTGGATTAGAATTATTCAAACAGTCACATAACATTTTGCTATACAGGATAGCATATTTGCTCATAGTTTCTTCCCTTGGATAGCATCTTTCAACATCACACTCTCGCCCCACAAGAAGCTGCATGTTTTGATTAATTGCTCGCTTGACAATGGGCAGCTGAAGGTTAACAGTCATGGTACTATATCTAGGATGAATGCTTTACATCTGTAAGTCATCAAGATGAATACTGTAATGGCATATCAGGAACAAGAGAGGGACATGCATTGTGAACCAGCCCTAAGTAAACAAAATGTTGTTAATCTTTGGCCACAACGCATCCTTCTAATGTATTTCATACAGAACAGCCTTTTCAAATGTTACTCAAAGAATTCCTTCAGTGAGAAACTTTGAATTTTTGTGAATTATTTTCCATTGCAAATTGCCTAAAATGAGATTTAGCAATACAGTTAAATTTAAGTTTTTATAGACTCAAGGATTTCAGTTGGGGAGCATAATTTTTCCACTTTAATAGAAATGAGTTCTTCATTTTAACTGGATTGTACAATCCAATCCAAGTTGTACAATTTATAAAGGTAAAGACTCCCCATTTAAAACTCAGCTGCAATTGTTTCCATTTTATTGATTGATTTGATTTGTATTGCCCTGTATCTCACGTAAGTGAGATAAATATACATGTCCATGGAATTTTCTTGGCAACAATTTGATGGTAGTTTGCTATGGCTTTTTCTGAGATAGCTTTTCAATTCTCCAGTTTAGCCTACAACCCAAAGATTTTCTGGTGGGCTTTCATCCAGATAGTAAGCAGCTTTGATTCTCTTAGCATTTTTTAGATTGCTAACTAGGGGTTCTCACCAGGTTATTCTTATATAAATAATGAGAGGCAGTCATTTAAAAGCTAATGTTATACCTACTTTAAGTTCTTTCATAGGACTAATAAACAATACTGACATCATTACATGTTAAGTTCCACATGTTCAGTAAGTGACAATTGAGTGTATTTCATAGGTTATTCCCCCTATGAATAGTTGCATTTCTAACCTTTAGAACTGGAGTGGTTTCTAGATAAATCTGCTTAACTAAATCACCAAATATTCATTTGGTGCACAGAATTTTCTGGCTAATCACTGTCATATATTAAAGTTCCCAGCAGCTAAAGTGAGACACCTAATTCCTGTTTTACCAGGCTAAGCTATTCTATTTATTTCATGTATGTATATTATACCTATTAACATCTAAAACATGTGGAGGATGTGTTATTCAAATTAAGAGTTAAATAAACTAGCTTATGAAATGAACAAGAAAGATAAAACATTTTACAAGGATTTTTTAAAAACTTAACCAATGGGATTTTCTTTCAGTTTGCAGGGGGTTTTTTATTAAAGAGACTCAATTTCATATAGAATTAAATCCATATGAATGAATACATTTTTCTAAAAACATAGTTTTTCTTTTAAACCAAAATCCTACTCACAATTTTATTAATGCCTTATATAGTATTCTGTATATGTGTTTGAAAATAACCTCTAGATTTGGCTTCATTCTAAAATATGAATAGTGCAAATTGTGATGTAACTATAAAATGTTAATATTAGAAGAGAATAGCCAAGGCTGTAAAATGTAAATGTTTCTACCTCCATTTTTCTGGCTAGTGTCATGGCATGTAAACCTATTCCAAAGGTGTAGTCTGGCTTCTGAAATTGCATTTTGCAATACCACACTACTGCATTATCTGTTTTCCTTAATTTAATGCTTTCTAGATATTTTGGATTACAGCTTTCAGAATTCTTCTGCCACTGGCCATGCTTGGTCAGGATTCTCAGGTTAGGACATCTGGAAAGCACTAAGATGGGGAAGGATGTCATTGCAGTATCACCCCCATCAGAGGTCAAAATGGTGACAAGACAATGGCTCAATATTTCAGCCTCCCAGGACATTCCATCACTGACCTCTAGGTAGCAGTGATGGAACAGAGAATATACCACAATAGAAAAAGAGACAACTGAACTACAATACCTTAGAAGATTTCAATCCATTAAGAAGACTTGAACATAATCTGTTCTGTTCTAATGGAAGCTTAGCCCATTACGTGTGCTAATTGATAAAGTAATGCTCTGCCCCCACCCTCAGTGAGATCCACATCTCAGTCTCTGCTATTGACTAAACCCACTAGCTTCCCACTTGTTTCCTCCCTTTAACTTTCCACACTTAAAGTCCTCGAATAGCAAACCCACTGTAGGAACCTGGCAGGGTGAGCTGCTGCTCGTGAAAGTTTATGCCTCATAAAGTTGGTGAACTTGAAGGTTCTTTTTTTTACCACCACCATGGACTCTTATGTAAGCTTAAATTTTCCTTCTTGTGCCATGCAACTACTATTTACTAGCTCACTATTATTAATGAAGCTCCTTCTAGTATTTATCTATGTATGTATGTATATATTTACAGTATCTAACAGCGTGATATGGCTGCCCATCTACCAAAGACACTCTGGGCAGCAAACAAATAAAAGAGAACAAAAGGGCAATCCATAATATAAGAAGTAGCAAAACAAGGCCCCTAAAAAAATCTCACTAAGAAAAGATACACCTGCACCCACATCAGACCTCCATTAGCACCTTGAACCCAGTCCAGGGGGAGTAGCCAGGTATTCACTGCCTTCTGGAAGGCCAATAGGGTCAAGGTCATCTGTATCTTGGGGTAGGCTGTTCCATTAGACAGGTGCCATAACAGAAAAGGCATGCTTCTGAGGACCCACTAAGCAACATTACTTTGCCAAAGAGACCCAGAGCACACCCACTCTGCCCAATCTGGTGGGACAGGCAGAAAACATTGTGGAGAGGTGGTATATAGAGTTTTAAAGGTGACATCAGCACTTTGAATTGCACTTGGAAGCCTACTGTGAGCCAGTACAGTGCATGAAGCAGCAGCATGGGTGTACCATGGAGAGCCCAATACTGTCCATGCCACTGTATTCTGGATCAGCTGAAGTTTCTGAACGCTCTTTAAGGACAACCCCATGAAGAGCAGATTACAATAGTCCAAATGAGAAGTGACTAAAGCATGAGTGTCTGTGAGCAGTGCTTCCCAATGCTGATGAAAGACCTTGCCCATGATTTCATGTAGATGTTAAGGGAAAGAGTCAAGCCCTATGGCACCCCACAGAGCAGAAGCTGATGGTTGAATCTCCCCTCCTATTCACACCAACTGGAACCAAACTTGGAGGAAGGAGGAGAACCACTGAAGAACTGTGTCTCTTACTTCCAATCCCCTTAATCAGTCCAGAAGGATACCATGATCAATGGTACTGAAAATCGCTGAGAGAAAAAATCGCCGAGAGACCCCAGGCCCACCTGAAGTCGTCTACAAGCACAATCAGTGCCATCTCAATACTATATCCCAGCCTGAAACTCAACTGCAACAGGTCCAGATAATCTGCTTCCTCCAGAGCTCTTTGGAGCTGCAAGCCTACCACCTTCTCAACAACCTTCTCCAGAATTCTGTCCAGTACATTTATGTATGTATGTATGTATGTATGTATGTATGTATGTATTTAAATGTATTGGCCACCCAACTCCAGTGAACATTTGTGGGACTATCATTTATTTATTTGTTCATTCAGTTTCTACCCCATCTTTCCTGAAAGAAAAGTGGTTTTTTATCCTATAAAAAGATTTTGAAGATAAAGTTCCAGTCCTAAATGCATTGATGAAGTCCTGTGAATTCTATACTGAGGATGAAGAAATCCTTCCAAAGCCCAAATGTAACGCTTTAACATAAAGGGTATTTGGGGTCCAGGATTGTAAAACCATTAAATCTATTTCTTTGGAAACAGTTCCATTGGTTTCAGTGGCATATTTCTTCAAGTGGAGAGTTCTAAAAACTGCAGCCTAATTACCTGGAGGTAAATTTCACTGCAGTCACCTGAGATGGAAAAGCTTCCCTCTAAGAAGCTAGAGGGAGAAATCCAAAGAAAAGGGGAACGGTGCAGTAAGGCAGTGAAACCCTGTATTATTGCAATGTGATGTAAACATGGTTTATATTCCAAACCTTCCAAAGTTTCTATGCTGTATTCTCTCCATTGAAGAAATATCCTCAAGACCATGGGAAGCCTAACTACAGAGTCAGCCCTGTTTTCTAGCATGCCATGATGCCTGCCTGTATTACTAGCAACCCATGCTCGTTCAAAGGCGTTTCTCCATTCTCACGTATTTCCTTCTTGCAAGTCCTCTAAGACCAAAGCCTGTGTGAGTGTAATTAAATCCAGATGATATATTGTTTTCAGTTTCTTTGGAACATTGCCCATGGTAGCAGCCAAAGTATGGCCTTAATGGAAACATAAATGACTCCTATGAAATAATAAGCAGTAGGGTTGCTTTCAGAGAACTGGATTATGGTAAACCAGACAATTCTGGATTAATCTTAACTTCAGCCAAGCACCTCAGTTTTCAGCTTTGATTTCCACTTGTAACTGCTGGCCTTTAAGGACAGGGACACTGACCTTTAGTTCTGCGCAATTAGCAAAAGTTTAGGCCCAATCTGAACAATTAAGCAATTAATTAAGTTTAACACCCACTCCAGAGGGTTTACTTGGATGGCACTGGTGTCAGCCCTTTGAGTTAGTCCAGGCAAGAAGCACCAACCATGAGTACTAACACTACCTTTATTTTAAGGTTACAGTAAAGGATCTTGCAAATCTGAAAGTACATCTTTCCCCTCTCACCTTTACAGTCCAGGAAACTAGAGCGGGTCCCTTCTGAGGCATTTGCCAGGCTCCCATTCCTTCTGAGGGCTAAGCTGCCTCTTATCTGACCATTAATGGCTAAACTTTTCATGAAATAAATGCAATCTTATCAGAATAATCTCAGAATAAATAAGACCCAGCGATACTTCCTTAATAGCTCTGATTATGACACACACTGAATCTTAACAAAGGATTGTATTTAGTTTGCTGAAATACAACTGTTTGCTTTTAATTAGTAATACAAACAATCTTTGAAAGAAATGTTACCATTTAAATTGTTAGCCTGAAGTAGAAACATCATTATTTCTGTTTCTTTATATTTCTATGTATTTATTTCCTTGCAGTGAGAGAAAATGCTTTCTATTCTAACTTTGATCAGTGACTGCAAACTTGCAAGCCAAAATAAAGAATTAAACTTCATTCACTTCATTTGCTCCAATTGGGTGCAAACTGATTTTATTTCATTGTCCTCAGCTAAATTATGTTTTACAATCTGTACAATATGCTGTAACATCCCTAATCAGGTGTGAATCTTAAGTCTAACTTCCTACTCTGTGACCAAATAGTAATTGATCTGATATGACAAGTTAGCATAAAAATTTATTATTCTTGTAGTCTTTTATATATTTTAATATTATTTATACCATTTTATAGTTATTTGTTTTAGTCAATTACAGTATTTAGATTATTTGTTGTAAAATTAACAGTAACTACAAAGGATTTTTTTGTTTATAATATCTTCACACTGCCATTTTACCCCAATAATTCTAGCTACATCCTATTTTATGCTATTAACATGATTTTTGTTTTTATACTTACTGTAGCGTAAGACCTATGTCATTGGTTATATGCTGGTCTATGACTGAAATAAAATTGATTGATTGATAATTTGCATCCCATTCTTGAAACTGTTGATTAAACTGATGTCATAGAGATATTCCATTATGGACATGTATCCAGAAACTATTTGTTTCAATGCAGTAAATTATAGTTTTAAAAAAGTAAATTACTCTTGACTTCTAAGTAAATAGCACTGTATTGCCCAAGGCTACCTTGGTACAATATATGTATGATGGATATATCCAGACCCTAACGTATCTACAGAAAACTAGATTATCTTTTCCATTTGGGCCAAAATTTAGCTATCAGAGACTTTAAGTCAGTTGAAGAAAAATGATGTTTTCAAAGGAACTGGGATTTTTTTCAATGAAAGAGACAATGGGAGACAGGAAGGGATATGCTGAATTATACCACAGAAAGCATATAAAATGGAGAATATTATGCATTCCTCTTTCTGTAAACAAAGCAGCACTTAGGACTTCTTCAAGCTCATTTCTCTAGTACATGGGAAGTTATGACATGCTTCACTCTCTCTCTCGGTTGGGTGTTCAAGATATTGGGGCCATGAAAGCATATATATGTCACTCCATTAGCCCTCCTTTGGATACCTCCTACTGAGGTAACTTCAAAATGCCAGCATGCTTCAGCTAGGAAGCGAGTCCTTTAATAGACAGGTGTCACACACGTAGATTTGTACAACTACTTAGAGAAGTGACCTCTTTGTGATCTCAGATAACAAAGAAGAACTTAAATCAGCCCTTTCATTCAATCATATTGTGTGATTTCTCCCAAAAGTTTCAAAGCTACTGGAAAAAAAGGGGGAGACAGAGAGACTATCTTCCTGATTTAATATGGATAACATGGAAGAAAAACTGATTTATTTCTGGAAGTTTCCCAGATAGTACCACATTCATAACTTTGTTTCAGAAAACAGTGAATTGTAGAATACAACAGAGAACTTTAGAGCTGGGGAAAAGAATCATTTATTTAATATGAGTGTGAAGCACATTTCAAAAATAGAGGATTAAGAATGGATTATTCACTGAGGCAGCAACTCAGATTCAAAGATATGAAACAAACAAAAAGGAAATGTGGATGGGATGTCTTCAGAGCCTTTCCTTTGTTTTTATAAAATACACTGTACAGCAGTGTTGTCCAAACTTGGCCACTTTAAGATGAGTGGACTTCAACTCCCAGAATTCCCCAGCCAGCATATATATGAATTGTTCCCTTCAGTTTTATGATTTCATATGTCATGCATACCAAGCCTCTTACTCCCTTTTCAGCAGGGTTTCAGTCATTTAGGCATGAATAGGTCTTTTAAAAAACCTTCAAGGCTTTTTGCTCCCTTTACCAATCTTAATTATAACTTGCTAGCAAAAGGAAGCAGCAAGGGCTCCTGGAACCCTAAAAACAGAACATAACTAAGCTTGGCATTTTGGGGATTTCCAAAACATTGTCCTGATCAGAATTCTGAAGCCACCCCTACTGTGTATTAACAACCGAGGAGCAAATTGTTAAGGAGGAAGAAATGGTGAATAATTTAAAATACCCGAGAAAGAAATGGGGGAAAAAAAGCTCCCTTTGCCTGATATTGGAGGAAGATATTCCTGTATCTCCCTATAGAATAATCATACTTATTTCCTTAAAGCAGAGACTTCTGAAATTAATAGATTTTACTTTTTTTCTCTGACCTGTCCTTCCTTCCTTCCTTCCTTCCTTCCTTCCTTCCTTCCTTCCTTCCTTCCTTCCTTCCTTCCTTCCTTCCTTCCTTCCTTCCTTCCTTCCTTCCTTCCTTCCCTCCCTCCCTTCCTTCCTTCCTTCCTTCCTTCCCTCCCTCCCTTCCTTCCTTCCTTCCTTCCTTCCTTCCTTCCTTCCTCCCTCCCTCCCTCCCTCCCTCCCTCCCTCCCTCCCTCCCTCTTTCTTTCTTTCTTTCTTTCTTTCTTTCTTTCTTTCTTTCTTTCTTTCTTTCTTTCTTTCTTTCTTTCTTTCTTTCTTTCTGAGATGTTTACCCAGAAGTGATTTATCACAATCAGTTCAACATAGGGCTCTATTTTTTTTAACAGCCATGTAGGAGTTTAGCAAAGAATTCTGTGTTAGCATGGTACATCTGAACAAGCAGAATTAATTCAGTGAATCAAAAATTTGGCAAATTTTACTTGGCTTAGACATAAAAGCATTTCAGCAGAACAGGAATCTACTTCAACAAGGAAGTTTCCAAAATACCAAAATCCAGTTCCTTGCGAGCTCTGAGTTTGATCAAGAAGGCTATTTGCACACTAAAAGCAATTAGTGTGAAAAGTGTTGCACTGCTGGGACTAATTAAAATATTTTTATTGCTGTATTCCAAGATTCTGCATTATCAAAACCAGAGTTTAAAATACATCATGTATGCTTTAAGTGTCAAACACAAACCATTCATTTCACTGATATTATATGTAGTTATCACATCGGTAGTACAAATGCTGTAAATAGGAAGGACTCTAAGTTATAACATTCATGCTGTTCATACATCTAAAGGTATATTATATGATAAGGCTAGGAAATGCCTACATTCAGGTTATTGACAGCCACCTCAGTCATAGCTCCTTGTACATGGAAAGAAGATCAGTGACCTGAAACACCCTTCTCCAGTCCAGCACTTGGCATTACACCCTCAAAGATTGATTAGCTGCACTCCATCCATATCCAGAAGTCAGCAGATTGGAAAGGCTGGTCCAGAAGAATGCTTCCTAAAGAGTATCAGGCTGGTCTACATAGGTTTTTAAAATAGTATCTATAAAAACATATTTACCAGATAATTACTCCTTCAAATTCCTCAATTAATTAATAATAAATGAAGTAGAAATTAAAGTTTTTGAAAGTTAATTTTGGGTGAGGTTAGCACACTGTACATGTCCCATTGCCAAGTGCAGAGGGAAATTATTATTTGGAGCCATGAGATTAATGGCATTTTAATAGCGTGCTCTTGTGGTTTCAGAACTTCAGGGATAAATGGTACCGGTGTCTTTAGCAATATCAGACAAAAATAAGGAGCTGGAGATTTCCTGAAAGTGGGGCAGAGGCAGCCACCCTGTTTTGACTCACTTCCCAAGGAAGGGCTGTGTTCCAGCTTAGCAGGGGGACAAGTCATGGCTTGAATCTGGCAATATCGGCTGCCTACTGAACTCATCCATAAGTTTAGCCTGGGGAGAGGGGTTCTCAATTCAAGGCAGCTTATGTGGAGGTCTCCCCAAATCAACAGTCCTGCGATATGGGCTGAGGCAGAAGGTGACTGAAAATGATGAAATATACAATTGGACAGTTTAATTTTAATTTCATTTTATATTTAATTACATTTAATTTAAACTCAAAGGTCATGTGGCACAGAAGAAAGGGGGCTGGATGGAGTCACAAGTTTTCTTGGGATTGCATATGTTAAAATGCAGATGTTAAGGGGTTATGGGACAAGATGTCTTTGGTGAGCCCTTTCTCCCCTCTGGGGCTGGGCTTATTTGTTTAACCTTCCCCTTGGGACTCAATCTCCAGAACTGCTTAGAGAAAGTCTGCTTCCTGTTCCATCTTGTCTGCTTACTGAGAGCAGGTGAACAAACAGCCATAGGAAGGAAGAGGAGTTGTGCCAAGAGACACAACAGTTAGTAAGGTGATCTTTCCATGGTGTGACTCTTGAGAGGTGTCCCATGATGTTGATCACTGAATGAGAATTTTTCCTTCTAATACATCATCAGCCTGGACATCTAAAATAACGTCCAGGTCACAAGTTAGATTCTGAAGTTTAAAAAGTTCTAATGCTAATTCAGTACATTTTAGGTGCTACCTAACAATCTTGTATCGTTCTTTTGTTCACGTAACTTTTTATAGGCCAAAGGCTGTCCTTGTCCTTTGAGAGGAATGTTGGGTCATGCTGCATTGGAAAACGGTGGGTCTAGGACAATAATGCTTTATTTCATTTACATTTAAGTGAAATATGGTAACTTTCCAATTAGAGAGTTGGAGAGTTATGTTAAAAATTCTGCTTTGGTAATATAACAGCTTCTGTTGGATTCTGGGGGCTGTACCCAAGAGTTTCAGAGGCCAGATAGTACCCGTGGTGCTTTACTTTTACACCTCTGGATTACTGTTACACATTAGGTTTTTGAGTATGTTGTGTCAATCTACTGATAGATCCTTCATGAATGAGTCTGATTTCCATTCAGTATAATGTAATAGAAGCCTGAGTTAGTAACAAAGGGATAAATTTCCTGGGTTCTCATGTAGAGATAAAAATGGGTCTTTTAATGTGTAAAAATGGCATTTCACTGTGCTGCAGTTTGCAGGTACGAGCTATAAGTTCTATTCATTTTACCGGGACATACAAAGGATTCTCATGAGACATAATTGAGATAGTACTTGCACTGCAATAGTATTCGGTAATATTTCCACTGCTCATAATACTCATACATATCTTACATAACTAAGCATGCAACATCAACCACTATGCATAATTATGATAAAAGTCATTTATGTTTCTAATTTAGATCAGTTTATTTCTGGAATTACTTTTTGCCCATGTATATCTGTATGTTTTAGGTTCTACATATGGAAAACACATTTTGCGTACAAAATGTCCCAGATTCAGGTTCTGATACCCTTTTTCCCAACCAAGTGCCTTCCAAATAGACAACATTCAGGAGTACAAGCCAGTACTACACTGGGAAGCTAGTGCAGAAAATATTGAGCTAGATAGACCAGTAGTCTAACTTGGAAAAAGTTTCCTCTGCTGCTTTGTACATGGAAAGTGTTGGAACAGCTTTCAGGTGAAGAAACTGTTAGATCAATGTGCTCAGATGGGCCATAAGGACAGCTGGGATCCCTCCTTTAACCTTACACTACCTCACAAGTTCAAAAGACTTAAGGTCCTGATGGTACTGATATCCCAAGAGATGGTTGCACACGGAGGCCTGTCAGTGAATCAGTTCTCCAGACTTACTGTCTCCAAACGGGCTTGAAATAAACATAAATTGGGGGGAAAAATCACTGACACTTCAAGTAACTTCCTCCCTGCGACCTTCTACTAAATCAGGCTTGTCCTAGCCTGTTCTGAAGTTTTGATTCTTGACAGAGATGCAGGGGCAAGAATCAAGTCACCACAAATTTAATTCTGTTGTATGCATCGCATAATAAGCCATGCAAATTTAATTAGTCTCCTCTATAATTCCCTTCTTCATCATGCTGCCCCATATCCTAGGCTGCTGTTTTGGAAATCTCCTTGCAATCTGCCTTAGAAACTTTATAGCATAGATAATATATTTTGCAAGAACAGTAACTGCATTTAATTATTAAATCTCTCAGATATATAGATTTATGTATTAAAACTTAAGTTCAACAGTTCTGGAAAATTACAATTAGAAGCAGCCAAAACTCATCAGTTAATTTCTAGGGAACCAAGAAAAGTATTACAGAGCAGCATTTTTTATACATTAAACATGTAAAAAGGTAATGCTCCTGCTTATTTCATTAATTGGGCTGAAATTCTGGTGGTCATGACAAGAAGCAAATCTAACCACAGCTTTCTTCAAATCCTGAAACTACATCAACTGTTCCCCCCAGTACCAGTCATTGGCCATGCAATTCTTCAGAGCTAGCAGAGCACTCAACCTGTTTCAGCTGAGGATCTCTCTTGTTGAATCCCAGAGAATCTGCATTTCTTTGAGGCAGTTTGTTTCATAAAAAGCTGTATAGCTGTCAAATGCTGTTTGCTCGTCATTTAAAACCATATTCAGAAGACTGACCAGATTTCTCTTATAAAACAGTCTTTTTGGATTAGGCCAAATCTTTGCTGTCTTCAGAGACTAAGGTGGAGACAGAAAATAGGCAATGCCAAATCAGCTGAATTCTTTCGGGGAGGTGACCTCAGCTTTCTCTGCAGGGTTTTGCTTCGTTTCTGTCCAGGAGGGAAACCACATGATTGGCTTAGGCCTGTCTCAACCTGGACAGTTGAAGAAATCTACCACCTACCTGCTCTGGTTTACACTGCTTATTTTGAGCTGAAACAGTGACTGAATGTTTCTTCTTTAAAAAAAGAAAGGTCTGGAAAATGGTGGATTTAAGTTACAGAGCCATGAAGGGACACTTTTGCTTCTTTCAGTCAAGAGAAGGGGGCCATCTGGAAATAGTAGAGGATGCAGATACTACCTCTTGTTTACGTTTTAAGTAATCCCTGAATTAAAAAAATCCCTGATATTAGAATGCTTTCTAATTCCTTCCTTCCTTCCTCTGGAAGTCCACTGTACCCCCAAAGTCTATGGACCTCTATAATGGTGTCAGATGAAGTATAGGGGGAGGGCTTCCCAGCAGGATGAATGTGTCTTTTACCCTGTCCAGATCAGGGCAGAAGACACATTGCCTTCTTCTGCTTTTGCTTTGGCCAATTCACCTTTCTCTTCTCCAAGCCATACCACATCATCAACAAATTTTTCTCAGCAGAATAGAATGGGTCATTCTCCATCTCAGCATTTTCTTTTGCCTGCACTTCTCAGAATTCAAGTCTTGATTTTATCCCTGACCTCTGACCTTTTCATCTGGGCTATCCAAGTTCTATGCACCCTATTCTATGCTGTTCACTATTCAGAGAATAGGGACATGCAGTTTCTACATATAGGAGGGACTCCTAAGGCTATGTAGACCCACTTTTGGAAGCCTAGTGGGATCATTAATGAATTTGATTGACCTGCAGCAATTCAGTATTTTTGCCAATTAAGTACTGTAGTATAGGACATTTACTTGCTGTTTTTACAATTGCACTATGTCTGTGCAAATTATCCTAACTAATGGTTTATACCTATATAATAATCACAAAGAACATTGTGCTGGTCCCCCCTGCCCCAGTGTTCCCATCGTCCTCCAGAAAGCACTTCCCTATGATAAGTATCTTTTGGATATCAATAGGGATCTAAAGAAAAGCTGTTTTCTTGAAAGACTTCTGTTCACAGTGGAACATGGTTGAATTTTTATAGATCATGACCAAAATGGGGAAGAATGTTCTTTTTTTTTTTTCTCTGTTAATAGTTGGTGAACAACACCTATGGAAAATGTGTCTCTAATCCTATTAGCTGAGTTAATATAGAATTATTAAAAGCCTTGATACACAGGATTTAACACAATCTTTCTAGCAGGGTGTGATGTAATCTATTTTTGTTCCTCAGCTACCAGATGGCTTACCTTTAAGTAATTTCCAATATGTTGGGAGATCAAAAGACTTCCTCTCGCCACTGAGACAGTAATCATTCCTCTCTGCTGGGGGTTGCTTGGTACTGAGGTGGGATATGCAAAAGGCTGCTGGCATTTCCAGCCATAGAAGGCCAGCATTTCTTCTGACTTTGAAGTTAATAATCCTTCAGAAGTTGAAAAACTGTGGGATTTTCAAAATGCTTTTAATGTTCTATATGCCATGCACTAAAGTAAATATCTGCAAATAACCAGTGAAGATTGGCACATGCAAATATTTCGCAACTGCAGATTAACGTATCCTGTGACACCATAAATTGCCGCTGTTGCTGCTTCTTTTTGCATTGGTAATGATTTTGGGAAAGGAGGGGGATTTAACCATGTTGTACAACACAGGCTCAAGATTCTATCACTCCAAGTGAGCACATAAATAGTCCATGTGGAATGAGACCAGACTTTGGAACTTTATGGATTTCTGATGTCAAGAAAACTGTGTCATGATAAAACAGGGGAATGAGACACATATATAACAAGAGTGCAAAATAAACACATACATAAATGATCCCAGGATAATTTATGAGAGGGAATTAGATCTTAGAAGATGGCATATTTTATTACGAGGCAGCTAAACTGATCTGATCTTTTAAGTGGCTGAAAGTGACTTTTCATATATATGGTAGCACAGGCTAATGGTAAAAATATATACATCAGCTATACATCCCATCTGAATGTATCTGGAGTTGAAGGACTTGTCCGAAGGAATATGAGAAGAATCTGGTATGTGGGGGTTTGGTGGCATATAGATATATATATATCCACCAAACCCCCACATACCAGATTTTTCATATATACACATACCCAGCAGTGACTGCACAGCACTTTCTGTATTCCTACTGTGTACAAGGCAAAGATTTTTCAGTTCATACATCATTTACAACTACTATAGAGCTTTCACAAAGCCAGTAGATATCTTTGAAGGCAAAGGAAGGGAAGGTTCTAGAAGTATTATGCTGAATAAGCAGTTAGAGTCAAGGGATACTAATGAAAGAGAATGCTTGCCAAGAAGCCAACTAAGTAAACAAACAGTAGCATATTTGTATGCTATGACTTGTCTGGAAGGTTTCAATTAAAATGACAAAAGACAATTTTATTCCCTTCGCTCTCAGCTTTATGATTGTTTAGAGAGACTCCATTACAGGTACACAAGATCCTGTACACCATTTGTTTATTACTGGCATGACAGAGCTATGCATGTTGTAAAGTATACTAGCATGCCAAAATAACACATTTTGCAATTAACAGGGAGGAAACAGATGACTAAAATTCCACAATTATTTTCATTTCTACGAACATATAAAATTGTATTGCTATTGAGAAAATGAGATAAAACTACACATTTTACATCCTACATAATTAGTTGCCATCCTTACTGAATTAGAGATGATCCCCATCTCCTACTGATTTTAGCCCCTGAATGGACAATCATTTGAGGACCAAGGGTTATTTAGTCTTATATAGTATGCCAAGGATTGAACTCAAAAGATTTACATGGGCAGGAAAAAAGTCTAAGCTAAAAGAAGAAAATGGGCAGTCCAGAGCAAAAGAAAAAAAAAAAAGACAGGATATATTTTGTCTGCAGGACTAGTCTGCCAGCTGCTTTCAAGAGATCCTTAAAAACAATTCACGAGTTTTAGCAGACATCATATTGCCAAACATACGTTTGCCACCATTGCCCTATTTTTTCTTAAATTGAAGATATGTAGAATGATCTAAAAAGTTAAATCTAAAAGTTAAGTAGATCAACTCCAATGTATTTTTTTAAATGTAATCACAAATAAAGACAGAAAATCATATCAACTTGGATCTTTTTAAAATTCCGTCAACTTCTTTTTCTACCTAAATCTAACTCAAACCTTATGAAGATAATACTTATAAGCATCTTGCCGTTAAGATTCTATTGCAAGAGTTCTGCTGCTGAAATTTGACAGCAAATTGTATCACCGCTGTTGGTGCAAATGAGAAAAGGACTGAGGGGGAAGTATTAAGGAAGAAGAATACAAAATTAGGGCTGCAAGTTGCCCATCTGTAGTTTAATCTAGAGGTGCTAAACCTGAAACCTCTCATGAAAATGTTGCATAGTCCACAGGAATGTCCAAAAGTTGGTTTTAAATTATAGTTTTTAATTTAACAGGAAGGAATTTATTAAATAGTATCTTATTCATTATATTTCATTTGTATTATATTGAAATGTAAATGAAATCAAATCAAATGTAGTTCTTGTTCTGTCAGAACCCACTGTTTTTTGGAGTATCGCTCTCAGTACATTATTCAAACACCTAATACAATCTAGAAGTTGCACATCTCTTTAACTCATCTTTCTAGCTTTCTGCTGAGTGCAACAATTGGCACGAGTCAACACAGAGGAAGATTCTTCTAGCAGTAGAATAACATTCAGGGTCTTCATTAGAGAATATAGGACCGGAAAAATGCAAAGAATTTTTGCTGGTCCTCTATATCCCGCCTTCCCCATTTGCCTCTGAGAAAAACGTGAATGTATGGAATAGAAATTGTAAATAAGCCCAGTTTTTATTTATATGCATCATTACAAATTACAGAACACAGATTGTAAGGCTTCCAGATTCCTTAACTTCCACTGCCCTACCTTTATAGAATTTGACAATTTTAATTCTAGTCTTAGACAAGCGGGATTATATTAAGTCAGTATCAAATATAAAGTAGAAATAATGAACATGAAACATACTTTTAAATATCAGCATCAGTGCAAAATGCACAGAAGTGGGTATATGTAAAATACAGAATATGCAGAATCTGAAACATTGTTGCAAACATTCTTAAATGTATTCCAATCTTGAAAAATCAGTTCCGAATTAAAATTAAGGCTGTTTGAGCTCAAAATTCTTCCAGAATGATGGGAACAATGTCAGAACACTCCAGGTAATGTCAAAATAACCTCTTTCAAATTAAAAACGTTTTGAATTGAAAATATGAACATGAACATGAATGTTCATAATGAACATGAAACATACTTTTAATGTTCATAATGTTCATAATGAACATGAAACATACTTTTAAATATCAGCATCAGTGCAAAATGCACAGAAGTGGGTATATGTAAAATACAGAATATGCAGAATCTGAAACATTGTTGCAAACATTCTTAAATGTATTCCAATCTTGAAAAATCAGTTCCGAATTAAAATTAAGGCTGTTTGAGCTCAAAATTCTTCCAGAATGATGGGAACAATATCAGAACACTCCAGGTAATGTCAAAATAACCTCTTTCAAATTAAAAACGTTTTGAATTGAAAATATTTTGCACACTATTGTTAGAACCACTATTTCAGTGTTGTGTGTGTTTTTTTTTCCATTCAGGATTACCTCATAACCATGGAAACCATATATGGATTAAACATAATATCATGCTGTTTCTGCAACTGTTTTTACTTTTCCCACAAGCCATTACTGTTTAAAAAAACAGAGAAGGGAGCACTTTGCAACTATGAGAGCTACCAATCTGTTGTTGGATTTATTTTGTTTCAGGGTTATGAAGTCCTTGGGGTTCTCTGAGCTTGGTTGTTTTCTTGCAAACGTTTCATTACCCAACTAGGTAACATCTTCAGTGCTAGAATGGAGTGGAGTTTGCTCTCTGTTTATATGCAGTGGCTTGCCCTGCCAGTTTTGGTTTTTTTTTTTTCTTGGTAGTTCCTTGATTAGGGTATTGTTTACTGCTTGATTGTATGTCTGGTGATAATCTTGGTATTAATCTCTGCTTATCTGGGTGATGATTGCTGGTGAGATGTTCTGGTCTTTGTTTCCTTTTTATTGTCTCTTTTGAATAGTGTGTAGATGCTGTTTATCTTTATGTGCCTGTTGATGGCTACCTTGTCTGAATATCAAGCTTCCAGGAATTCCTTCACATTTTTGGATTTAGCTTGGTCTAAGATGCTAACAGTTTCCCAGTTGAAACTATGGTTATGTCTGTCCATGTGTTGTGAAATTAAGGAGTTTTCATCGTGTCTTCTGACTGCTAGTTGGTGTTCATGGATGCGCTCTGCTAGTCTTCTGCCTGTCTGTCCTACATAGTGTTTGTTACAGTCCTTACACTGTATGTTGTTGATGACTCCTGTTTTTTCTTCTTGGGCTACTGGGTCTCTTGGTTTGCTTAAGATGTTTTGGAGGGCTTTAGTTGGTTTGTGTGCTACAGAGATGCCATGTGGTTCTAATAGTCTGTTGGTAGTTTCTGAGATGTTTCTGATGTATGGCGGTGTTATCTTTTTCATAGCTTGTGTTGGTTGTGTTGTAGTAGGTTGAGAGGTCAGGCACTTTTTGATAAAGTTGCGTGAATATCCATTTTGTTGGAAGATGTTGTATAGGTGGTCTGTTTCCTTTTTCTGCTGTTCTGGGTTGCTGCAGTGCATTGTGCTCGTTTGAATAATGTTCTTACACAGCTCCTCTTCTGGGAGTTTGGGTTGTTACTTTGGGAATGGAGTACTTGATTGGTGTGGGTTGTCTTCTGATAAACTTGGGTTTCTAATTTACTGTTGTTTCCTCTGCTGATGAGGATATCCAGGAAGGTAATGTGTTGTTGTTTTCTTCCTTGCTGGTGAATTTTATTCCTTTGAAGATGTTGTTGATGGTTTCATGTGTCTTCTCTAGTTGTTCCTTTTTTATTATAACAAAGGTGTCATCTACGTACCGGGTCCATACTTTTGGTTATATGCATGGGAGTGCTATAGTTTCTAGGCGTTGCATTACAGTCTCTGCTATGAGTGCCTGACCGTGGTGATCCCATGGGTGTGCACATACTTCTCTTCTATTGGCAGCCAATGTGAGTCAGGAGCAGGGGCAAGGTGATACTAATTTTTGTCCAGGACTAATTTTTCAAATGGAGCGACTGACAAAAATAAATAAATAGACAAAAGGCCTTTTAGCAGCCATTCTCATTTGGAAAGACAGAGCTAGATTTCCAAATCAAACAGAATGGCTGGCTTACTAACTGGATCTGGAGTCATTTCTCATCCCTCTTTGTCAACATGTATCCAGTTGGGGAACAGGTATTAAGAATGTCGTGATCTTAATGCATTATTAAGAACATTAATATGGGTGGACACATGATTACTTACATTTCTTCTACCACTAACAAAGACCAATCAGGAAACAATCCAATAAAAATCTAACACTAAAATAAGAATAAACTGTCAAAAGAGTAAAATGCAGCCCCTGGAAGCTTAGCACCAATTTAAAACCAATCTCCAGATCAAATTATACATTATATCAACTAGGTAGTATGCAGCTGATCCTCTTTACTGTCACCTGGAATTAAGCACACTGAACCCCAGTCCAGTGTGGCATGATGGTGCTTGGAGAAGTGGATATTTAAACCTTCAGCTCTATCCTGCTGCTACCTTAGAACTTGCTTCCCCCAGGCAGGAGTTAAGAAAATCACCATTGGCGGCCACAGATTGCCAATGTTTTCTATTGGCTTTAAAAAATAAAAAAGAAGCTTATAGCAACAGCTAATCTTCATTGCTCTGTTCGTTCTTGCATAATCTTTCAAAAGGGCTTTAATCTACCTTTTGAGCAAGCACTTTTAATCAAAAGCATTTTTTCATACATATCTCTGGCCCGAAACATGTATTAGGAATAATCCACATCACAGTTGAGAAGGCTGCTAGCTAGTTTGAAATCCATGGTGCATGGGAACTTTATTACATTGTGCTTGTGAAACTACGTCAACAGTTGTCTCCACTTGCTGTTTTTTATCAGATAAATGTCCCAGGTTATTCTTGCAGAAGAGAGCACCAATTACTTTTTAGCTTGTCTTGCATAGTGTTTGTTTAAACACTCTTGCAGAACTCCTATAGCATGTAGAGACACAAACTGGAATTCAATTGTTTGCAGAAAGCAAAATGTCTGTGCTATTCGAGACCATAATGGCACAGCATTCTTGGTGTTGCTTAGTATAAAGATGATCCTAGGAAATGAAGATCTGAATCTTTCAACTCTTCATTCATAGAGGTTTGCATAATGTTTACTATTATCCCATTCATCAAAGCATTATACTGATGCAAAATTAATAGGGATTTCTAAAATGAGGCATTTTAAAAGCTGATTCCTTCTATGCTCAGCTCGTACTCAAGAGCCAGTCAATGAGTGAAAGAAGGCAAATATAGCTGGAGTTATACTCTGCTTGGTAACTCACTGAAATGGCACAGGTTTGATCTGCTGCCTGTTCAACTATTAGATACAGTTGCAAGAGGAAACAGGCTGGCTGAAGAAAAGCACTGGTAGGGTGCTGATTATAATGAAAAGATATGACTTATTATTTCAAACATGAGCATCAGGAAAGAATGTTGTGGAAAGATTACATGTAGTCAAAGCTAACAAAAGGTTGTATTGCTGCTGTTCTTAGTAAAACAGGGATAACTGAAACCCTTGATTACATTCATATTTTTCTAGACAGCACTGTTTATACAACTCGTTCTCCCACTCCCTCAGTGCATTGCAATTTACAGTGACTGGCAAATCTGAGATTGGAGTCACGAGGAAGTTAATAAATATTGCCCATATCAAATTTGCAGTGCCTTCTTGATTGTAATTTCATTTGAGCCTGGATCTATGCACACTACAATATAATGCTAGTTTTGGTATTATTAAATTCTCATGGGTCTGGATCTAACCTTTATTATATGCATGTGGCCTTATTCTGAAAGTTACAAGTGTCTTTCTTTGCTCATATGCATCTCTCAAAATATTATTTTCTAGCCCAGATGTATGTAAAAAAAGGATAAAATCCAGATCTGTTTTGAAGAGTTCAGTTATGGGAAAACAAACTGTATATTACATGTGGTTTTATTTTGTCTTGATTGATTGTCTTATGATTGTCTTATCCCACTTTTAATTTTAAGGGAGTGGTACTACAAATTTGAGGCTAGAACATTCTAAATTTTCTTAAGCCATATTGCTTTCTTTTAATAAGTTTTTAAACATGGGTTGTTTTTATTTCAGGAGTTCTGCCCTTAATCTATTCTTAATATGAATGAATTTTGGATTGTGAAGACAATAATTGTTGAACCAATTTACATCAGTGTTGGTTTCACTTTCAGAAATATATGTTGGAGGGATAAAAAAGTGTTTCTAGAGGCTGGAAAAATTAAAAGCAGCTGAACTTTCAAATGAGGGCAATGTAAGTCCTCTTCAGTTGTTCTGAAATCACATTAAGTTTTCATGCAATGAAAGTGAGCTGAAATCAAAACAGCTTTTTTTTATGACTTTTCCTTGTGTTGTCCCCCTGCTATGACTTTTGGTGGCCTCTTAATGTAGAGGCCACTATGTACAGCAGGGAGCTCCCTATTTCCATGTGATTGCAGACCTTGATCTTATAGGGTAATAAAGCTATATGAATCAGAAATAGAATTTCATAGCAAATAATTTCGGTAATTTCCTTTTATGTTCTCCAACAGCATCTGTATGAGATATTTGTCCTTGGGTTGTCTTGGAAATTATGAATAGAAATACATTGGGCCATATTACATATCATTCAGTACAAAATCTCAGTTAGTACCTCAAGACAGAAGTGTAATAACCAACTTGATCATTAATTGTGACTAGGATCATTAATAGTGATGAACTGCAATTAGAACTGCTCATGTGAAAAAAATATTCTAGCACCTGAGCAGGATCTGTGGTAGTCAGGTTTTTGGATTAGAGGAAAGATCCTTGGGGTAAGGGTAAAAAAAGCCATGATGGCAATGACCATACAATCAAAGCCCAGATTTCTTAGCCATCATGGCCAACTGGAATTTTTATAAGCATAATAGAAAATGATGAGATTTTATGATGCCATTTCTTCAAAGCCTTTAGAAACAGCCTACTAAAACCTTTATGAGTCGATATATTAGGGCTGTGCAGCACTATAGATTTAGAAGAAATGTGATTTGGAGCCCATGATGGTATATACACAACAGCTGTCAAAACACCCTAAAGCAACTGATCCTGGAAAAAGGCTTATTTGGCTTAGGGTGTTTCTGACAGATCTGAAATGTCTGCTCATATAACGCTTCAGTTCTCCCTTGAAATCCAAAACATTGCACGGATGTAATATGTATTATTATTATAAATTCTTTATTGAATAATTTGATTATTTTCTATTGTCCCAGAGTGCAGAACATGGAATTACAGTCTTAAATTATAGGAAGATAGATCTTGCTGATAAGCTTTGCAAAGCACATCTTTCAGATGCTTTGTGTAGCTCTAGGTAATACCAGATTAGTTTCCACAGATTTCAAAATAGACATTCTTTTATTGTGGTCACTGACCAACATTTTCAAAATACGTTTGCATGTTTGTACATGAACATTTGAAATTTAAGATACCACATTATACCAGATTGGACAATTTTTTCACCAAGCTCCCTCTATTAATTGGGTCTTGGGAAATTTCTGCAAACTGGCACCCTCCAGATGTTGTTTAAGAATTCTGGAAGCTGTAGTCCCAGCAGATATGAACTGGCTTTCTACTCATGTGCTATTTTCAACTGGCTGAGTAGGGGACTGAGCCTGGAATTTTTTACCAGCGAGCACATGCTCTTTGTCGATGAATTTTTTCAATATAAGGATTGCTTTTCTGCAAAGCAAAATGAAATGTTTATATCCTTACCTGTATTTTTTTTTTAAATGAATCCATTGCTATTAATAACACTGGTATTCTTTCTATTTACACAGAGTAAATTTGGAATATGTATATCTTATCTCATTCTGTGAGAAGGTTCTCTAATGTTAACCACAAGCTGGAACTCATAAATACTGCTAGGGTGAAAAAGGAGGAAAGACAGGCTTTATCCTGAAACTCTGAATTACCTGCTTCCAAGCTTTTTGTAACAAAAATGAGCAAAGTTGAAAGCAGCATATATTTAACAACCATTTGTGTTATTGCGACAATTAAAATTAACAGGAACTGGAATGGCACAGATGGCTCACTTTCAAACTGGTAATATTTATAAACAGAGTATGAATTACCATTTGCATTCATCTATTCATGAAGGAAATCAGGTATCATTTATTTGTATGGTGCTATCAGCATGTATGGCATTTGCCAAAGGAAAACAATATCCATAGTTTCCAGAAAACTTTGAAAGAGATAACAGTAGTTTCAAAAATACTTTTAAAACAAGCAAAATGAAATTATGCAGTTGGTATAATTTGATAGAAGTGGCATGTAATTAATTTGTCACATTTGCTTCCTTTCAGTACAAAGAACGTAGCTTCTATATTTTAATTTGCCAACAAAATAAAGGTTTGCAATTGGAAGGACAAAATCACCTGGGAAATAACTTGTTAATTTTTAATTAAATTATTTCCATGCCTTTCTGATATCACTAAAGAAGAAAAGAATAGAGGGAATGAATACCCCATTTATTCCTTTAACAGAGAACAGTAAATTTTAAAACCTGAATGAGATGATTATTATTAAGCAAAATACAGCAGATGCCACATCTATGATTTTTCACGCCAGATACATCATTTAGATTCAGTAAAGGATTGCTGTTGAAAATACTGGAGAGGCCTCTGTTCTCAGTGGTACTGCTGTTCTAAGATTAAACCCTGGAATCTGTCGGTAAGACTGATCATAGCAATGTGCTTGATGTACTCTTCAAAAGCATTTGTTTTAATAAAGAAATATTTATTTTACATAGAGCTAGCAAGTGATCGTTAAAGGTAATCATTTCATTTATTTGAGTTTCTCCCCCCCCCCCATTTTCTTATTTTTCCCCAGTTGAATAATAGGGCTGCTGTAAGGCAGAATGTTGCCACTATCCCACATTCTTTTGATAAAGCAACGAAGACTTACGAAAATACCATGATGAAAGCGATGTTATAGCTCAAAATCTTTTCTTTGCAGCTGTGGTCCAAATTGCAGAAGTTTTCCACACACTTAAGATTTACTTTAATTCACAGTGGGGAAGTTTACCATGGACATCTGAAAAATATATCATTTTTCTTTCAACACAGTGATTTGTCTGACTGTAATTATAATGACTATGTTCTTTGGGCAAAAGACTAGCTTCATTGTGGTCTCCATGTGCTCATGCTTTGTGCAAACTGTAGGAGGCCTGACATGCAGAACAATTCCATTATTCAGAGTAAATAAATATCTTAAAACTTTTTAAAAAAAATCTACCCTCCAATAATCAGTGACACAGCTCAGTGTTACGCTGGTCTACTCAGAGTTGTGGCAGCCTGACTTAAGAAGAACTTGTAGCAATATGAGAAATGCTACAGGTTGCAGATCTGCAAAGTCAGTTTCCTTGGGGGAATCACTTCATAGTAGTTGCCCCATGGACCACCATGCTCAGACTGAAGGCAAATGGCTTCAAAACGAACCAAGGGCTTGAGGCAGATTTAAACCATGGCTTATTTTCCTGATTTGCTTGGAAGCCAGTTCTGAGATAAAACTGTAGTTAAATATGAGCTTCCAGAATTGTTTACTCATGTGCACAAAGACAGTAAAGAAACTATATGCAAGGCCACAAAACTTGTATCTTGATTTACAAAACTGGTAAATGATCATGGAAATATGGTCAGCCTTAACTGAATTTGGTGATTTGCAATCAGTTCGTAACTGAATTACTCTTAAATATGATGTGGCACTTGTGACTGTTACTCTTCCAGTTGAGCAGTTTGGAGTATTGTCTGACAGGGAAAAGCAGCATATAAAATAAATTACAGTAAATAAAGCAAATAAAGTGCTACGTATTCATAGAGTGGCTTTCAAAGTGAGCAAAACACCCTTCAAATCGGCTGTTCAGTGTATCGATCTCTATATCCTTGTAAAGGCTTCCAACATCAACTGAACATGTGTGTGCGTGCTTAGAAGATACTTCCACTGGAATTGCTATATTTTAAGTGGATTCCACTGGAATTGTTGTATTTTAAGTGAAGATTTCCTAAGCGATGCAACAATATTAAAGCGGAATGTTTCTGAAGTATCACTGCAGCTTTATTGATTCATCCAAGTAATAACTCTTCCATAGCTGGCCCTGCTAGCTAGGAATTTGTGAAAAGTAGCCGTAAGACATCTGGGTGGGGAGGGCCCTGAGCCAAGGGAGTCTTGCCCTGGTTGTTGCCTTCTCTCCCTATGAGTCCAGGTGAAGGAATGGCTGTTTCTAGGGAGTCTCTAGGGAGAGGAGCTGGAAAAAAACTTCCTTTAGAGTTCTACTTTGCTTTCATTATCCTCTACATCAGTGTTGTCCAAACTTGGCCACTTTAAGATGAGTGGACTTCAACTGCCAGAATTCTGGCTGGGGAATTCTGGGAGTTGAAGTCCACTCATCTTAAAGTGGCCAAGTTTGCACAACACTGCTCTACATGAATGAGCAAGCCAATTATTGTCCCCCTCTTATATTAAATGAAGCAGAAGCTTTATTCTGCCACAACTCTAATAATCGCTAACATTCTTTACAGAAGATCCTGTTCCAGAAGATCCTGTTCCACAGCAGTTTTCAAGCTGCTTTCTATGTGTTTCACCTCCATCTGTGAACTCAGTTGTGGGAACCTGAAAGACACACCAATGAACTGTTACATGTTGCTCATCACTCTGCAAGTAATTTTTAAAAGGGTACCTTGCAGAATTTTCAAGCATTTTTTTCATATTTATTTTTAAGTTATTTGTAGCCTGCCCAATTCAAAATGTTTTACAGATGCCTTGCAACATGAAATATTATTTAAAAACCAATGCAGTAAAGGTAATGTTAAACAAAATAATTTGGAGAAAGCAGATCAGATTAACAATATTAATAGCTGCAACAGTATTTGAAAAGATCTGGGATAACTGAAAGGTCTTGGCTAGCACCAAAAAGTCATATGCAGAGAGATGTGACTCACAGATGGGGTGCAATTGTTTATTCAGTCATAACCATCTGCAGTAAGTGCCATTATTCCACCCAGCATGACACACTTCGAAGAAAAGCTTCCCATGAAAAGTTGTTTGGTACATATGAAGTTTCTAGACTATTTTTTCAGAGGTAGCCTCATGAAGAGTACATTGTTATAATCCAAACAGGAAGGTACAAAAAACAATGAGACGAGTACCCTTGTCCAGTTAGGATCATAGCTAGTTATCAATCTAAATTAGCTGCAGTACATTGAATGTGGGAAATCAGGATTAGGTTATATATTTATCTTACGTAACTTATCTCTATAGTCCCCTGAGCTCAGAGAAGTGACATATGAATATAATAAATGAAGAGTTCGTAGACTCTATTAGAGATGTAGAACCTATTGACTACTAAAATCTGTATTTTAACTAACATCTGCAGCTAAGAATCACTTGTTGGAGAAGACCATTTAAATTAGGGATGGGCAACTTATGGCTCTTTAGATGTTGACAGTGAAGGGTAAAGCTGATAGTGGCAGCCCCACTAGGTAGACCAGACCAGGAAATCAACTCCACAGGAAGGCTGAAACTACTTTTATCAAGATTGGCTAGAATAACAGAACCTTGCAAGTCTGTGCTGTATGTCCTCCTCCTCCTTCTTATAGTTCAGGGAGACATCTGCCGGCCTGAGCTGATTCTGAACGTTGTTATTTATTTTTTTCCTTTAAAAAATGTTTCAGCCCCTTTTGCCTAGGTAAGGGTTCCTGCATATTTCCATCAAAGTCATCTTCCTTACTCTCTATAGGTAGGAACTGGAGTTATTGAACAACTGGAGAACCATACATTGCCTATCTTTGATTTAGATAAATGGGGTCATGCTCAAGGACAGGGCTAACCAATACAGGGAAAAGCAACTTCCATAATTCCCTGTCCCACCTTTTTGGCTGGAACTGAAGTTCAAAACATTTAGAGGGCACCAGGTGATATGCTCCTGTACCAGGATACTGTATTCTACATAGATAGTTTCTTTGACTTTAATATCAAGACGCAAGCCAATTTAAAACATGATGCAGATGCGGTTAGATAGGCTTTTAAGCATAACCAGTTATGTACCACTAAACTAAAATTTATCTGTAGCAACAGTGAAAAAGAAGTGTTCAAGCACATGAGAGAAACTCCCCGGTACTACTACTAAAGAAGAAATTCAAGTTGCTATTTGGGAGGAGGCTTAGGGAGACTTTCAAGATGCACCTTTCTGTTACATCAGCTTGGCAGTGAATTCCTTTTCTTATCAAACTCTGTAAGAATCATTAGCGCACTTGTTCACCTTCACCTTGTAAAATATCACTGAATGCTATAAAGAGATAGCCTGGAAACCACCTTGTGCACAGTGAAAGATATCCTTTATTGTCTTTAAATCAAGGAAGACTATTATGAAGAAAGATTCTTTTGAGATTATATTGAAAAGCTATATTTTTAAAAAGTACACCTTACAGTCTCAGACATGCTGAGTGAGTCTCCAGCTAAGCTATTTTTCGATACCTATTAGCAAGCCATTAAAATATGTTCAAGAGAGATCACTCACATTTCTTATCCTACTGAAAAAGATGTTGCTTAAGTAAAAGGATTCTGTGATGTACAGCTTCTTCCTGTCTGCATTATTCCAACTCTTCCTCGTAAAATTAATATGGCTTGGTGTTTCATATTTCCACACCTGTATCCATACATTGATAGAGAGGAAGCATGCAGTCCTTTGCTCAAAACCTGCAGCTATAAGTGATATATTTGAGAAGCAGATGTATTATTTTGTTCACTTTATGTGTGTTCTATGATCTAGTTTTCCTCTGTATCTCGCAAATAAGCAAAGTGATACCATTATTGACCATATCGGGGTTGATCTCAACATACTGTAAGAGAATAGAAAAGTCCAACACAATTCATGGAATATTATTTTTAACCTACATAAAAAGAATGAATAAGAATTCTTCTCATCAAAAATGTATTGCTACATCTGTATGGCAGCAGTGTTGTTTCTTTATTCTCTTTCTATTGCACTTTTACTCCAGATGGCATATAGTGCCCCAACCATCCATTTTAATCTCACAACAACCCTGTGACATCCCTTGTGAAATGGGATAGGCCTGGGGTTGCAAATGCATGTAAAAAAGGGTCTCTGCTTTCAATCACAAGGTCACTGCTGCCATTTTTACTTTTTTGATACCTACCTCTCCCCATTGAAGCCCCACGGTTACACTGAAAGTTAATCACTAAGTTGCTCATTAAGCTTCATTGTTTAGTGGGGAATGCGTTAGCCCCTCTGATCTTTAAACAACCACTATACCACAGTATACAGCCAGTTTGGTCTAGTGGTTAAGGCACCAGGCTAGAAAGCAGGAGACCATGAGTTCTAGTCCCACCTTAGGCACAAAGCCAGCTAGGTGACCTTGGGCCCTAGGAAGGAGGCAATGGCAGGGACATGTCCAGGCGGTTGCCAGATACACTAGTGAAGCAGAGACCAAGAAGATAAATGTCCTGTTCTCCAAAGAACCATCCGAGGTGTATTCCCAACTGCAGTGCAACAACACAGTAACAGCAGAGCCACCAACAGCAGAAACTGAACAGTACTGGAAGAACATATGGAAGAAAGAAAAGGCACATAGCACCAGTGCAAAGTGGCTGCAGGACCTGAGAGCAGACCACAGCAATCTCCCAGGACAGGAACCAGTCACCATCACAGTAGCAGACATCCAACAGCAGGCCAGTAACATGAACAACTGGACAGAACCTGGCCCGGACATGTTCCACACCTACTGACTAAAGAAACTAACAGCAGTGCATGAACGCCTAGCAGCATAGATGAACCAGCTGCTAGCAGCAGGCTCCCACCCAGACTGGTTAGCACAAGGAAGGATAGTGCTGATCATGAAAGACACCCACGTGGGAACAGCACTGTCTGACTACTGGCCAATAATCTGCCTCCCCACAACATGGAAAGTCCTATAGGCATCATAGCTGCCAGGCTACAGGACTATATGGGCCAGTACATAAGGACAGCTCAGAAGGGCATTGGGAACAATACCAGAGGCTCAAGACACCAGTTGTTCATAGAGAGAGCAGACACGCAAGACTCAAGGTCTAGACAGATCAATCTGAGTACAGCCTGGATTGACTACAGGAAAGCCTACAATTCAATGCCATACATATGCAACTGTGAATGCCTGGTGCTATACAAAGTCAACAGTACACTAAGGACCTTCCTCAGGAACTCAATGGGACTGTGGAAGATAACACTGGAAGTCAACTCAAGACAGCTTGCACAAGTGGCCATCAAATGCGGCATATGCCAAGATGATGCACTGTCCCCACTGCTGTTCTGCATACGGCTTGAACTCCCTCATCCAGATAATCACAATGACTGGATACAGATACAATTTCAAGAGTGGAACTACCATCAACCATCTTCTCTACATGGATGACATCAAGCTATATGCTTAGAGTGAATGAGACATCGACTTGCTGATCCACCTGACATGGATTTACAGTGAGGACATTGGGATGTCATTTGGACTGGAGAAGTGTGGCTGGATGGTAGTAAAGACAGGGAAGGTAGTTAAGACTGATGGGGTGGAGCTACCAGCAGGCTACATAGCAGACATATAGACCAGCTACAAATACCTTGGTATCCCACAGTCACATGGGAACCACGATGAGGAGGCAAGGAAGACAGCAACATCCAAGTACCACCAAAGGATAAGACAGGTCCTGAAGAGCCAGCTCAGTGGGAAGAACAAGTTCCATGCCATCAACACGTACGCCCTGCCAGTCATCAGATACCCTGCCAGTATAGTGAGCTGCCAAAGGAGACCTGGAGGCTGCTGATGTGAAGGCCGGGAAGCTCCTCACAATGTGTGGAAGTTTCCACCACAAGTCCAACACCCAGAGACTGTACACCAGCCGGAAAGAGGGCAGGCGGGGTCTAGTGAGTGTCAAAGCCACTGTCCTAGATGAAACCCAGAGCATCCAGGAGTATATCAGTAAGATGGCACCCAAATATGAGCTGCTGAGAGAATGCCTGAGGCATGGGAGGAAGTTCAAGCAGAGGAAGTGCCATGGCAAGACAAGACTGTGCATGGGATGAACCATCAACAGATAGCTGAGGTGGCTGACATTGGCATGACTTATTAAAATGTTTTCTTAAGATCCCACTTCTAAAGTCAGTCCACCTGCAACCTCTCCTTTCTCTCCTATGAGAACCTTTCCTATGAAAACTAAAATATTTCTACTCTTTAGTAAAGCTAACAGAAACTAGCACAAAGTGTTTCTTGGGTGTCTGCACAAAAGTACAGAAATGTGACAAGCTGGCAGAAAACCATGGCAATTACTGGTATGTCACACAACCATTAGTTCTCACACTGGACTCCTTTGTAACTAGAATCTTTCTATCACAAAAAAGAGAGAAGACTTCTATACAGCAGCAGTTCTACTGCTCTATCTGTAACAACGTTAGGTGGATAATTAATAAATAAGAATGTAATCCTGCATGGGATTGCTAAGAGGCAAATCATGTGGGCTTGTTGGTTTGTTCACTACGTTTGTTACCTGCCCCAGTCATGCAGTCTGGGCATTATACCACAAACTAAAAACAAAGCAAAAGTTACATCAAACAACCAATGCTACTTAAGTTATATAGATATACAGATGCAGAAAGGCCCAGATGAGCACCTACAGCTGAACATCTGGTGAAATACATACTGAAGATCCCCTCTATCAAATGGTATCATCTAGTGGGATTGAGATGTCCCTTCTCTGTTGTGGCATCTGCACCTGACTCTCCTGGCCTTCCAGAAAGCTGTGAAGACCTGGCTCTTCCTCCAGGTGCTGGGCTGGGATATCTGCTGAGCCCAAGATAGGTGTAGATGCACTGCCAGTATGTTATAATGCCTCAGTCAATGTATTATGCTTATTTTTTAAATGTTTTTTAAAATGTATTCTTTGTGGTTGGTTGTGAGCCCCCCAGAGTTAAGTATTTAAGATGGGTGGCTATATACATTTTCTCTTTAAAAAATTCTAAACAAATAAAACCAATAAATAAAACATGAAGGTTTAAAGATCGTTTGGAATAAAGATGGCAGGATGCTGTTTGGGGGTTGCCACAAAAAAGGTCTGCCCCCTCATTGTGTCTTATTAACTCTCAGTTAAACTTCTTCCAAGTAGAGAGAGAGGCAGGCATGCAGATAGACATATATGGCACTAAAATAAGCTAAATCGAGTAAGAACTTGGCCTGATATCTGTTCTGTTTGTGTTTCAAGCCTTAAAGCAGAATATGAAACATGCTTTATATCAGGTCTAGGTCTCTTGCAATGAATTTAATCAAATTTACTCTCAAGATGTGAGGACTACCTGCAATTTATTTATTTTTTTAAATTTGTATGCCATCAATTTCATTCAACCCATAGCAATTTAAACTGTAAACAATAAAAAATCCATGATAAATATAACATGAAAACCACAGTATATTAAAATGTCTACAACAAACAATAAAACATTAAACCACCTACAGCAAACAGTAACACAAAAACATCCATAGTACAGTACAACAAACAAAATAACATCTTCCTGCATAAAATATTAATAAACCCTATTACACAATCCCATGACAGTTACACCACATCCCGCAGATCACAATGAAAAGACAGCAATGAGACAACATTCAACTCCCAAAGGCCCCCTGGAATATTTCAGTTTTTAATGCTTTCTAGAAGACCGTCACAGTGGGGGCTAATCTAATATCCAAAGGGAAGCTATTCCATAGTGTTGGTGTTGCTACTGAAAAACATCACCTCCTGGCTTCAGCCCCCTTATCTCACATATTTTGGAAAAACACATATAAATCTGTTAAAAAATAATGAATAAATGAATTTGAGCCAAAAGCACAATCTTGTGCAAGGTATTTGGAAGTAAGTTCCACTGAGTTCAAAAAGACTTGTTCTCAATGAGGCTTAAGAGCTGTTCAAATACATTAACCGCATGCTTGATTGGTGGAGACCAGGGGCTCAAGAATGGAAAGATGTCAAGGAAACTTAAACACTTCAGTAATTCCTGATGTGAATACCTAGTCCATTTAGTGGTAATAGTGGTCTCTGCACCCCTGCCAGTACATCTTTGTGATCCCTGGTGGTCTGCACTGCAAGAGTTCACTTGACCCGGTTTGGCTGATGACAGAACATATGATCACAGTTGGAGGTGATATGAAAAGCTTACGGAACAAGCTGTGAGTGGCGCTCCTCAATTAGAGTGCCTTGAAGGTCAGACACTTCAAAAAAAAAAAAAAAAAGTCCCCATGTGTCTACAACAGAATGTGCCGTGCACTCTGGATCTCTCATCACTAAGGAGGCTGGACTGCCTTTTGTAAAAAAAAAGACAAGCCACTGCATATATTGTTTTTGTATGCTACTGAAGGATTTTGTATATCCTGTTGCATACATAACGAAGATCTCTGTGCTTTAGCAATGGTTGCCATAACTACTGCCATAGAAAGATGCATTGACAAATTCAGTCCTACAGTGTGTGCATGCTGGCACATTACCTTGTTGAATTATTCAATTAAGTGTGATAATGAGAGCTCATTGACATCATTAAACACTCAGGTGAATAAAGAATTCACTTTGAAGTACACTATTATTTGAAGTCAGTTGTGAGCAAACAAGCAGTACTTATCACTACAGGTTACAAGTTTTGGAGAAGGAAAGTATCTTGCCTACAAAAAAGTGAAGAAAGTTCTCCTGGGACTGGATTCACTGCCACTCATTAAGAATATATTACATTTTATTTAGTGTTTCCTGATTTCCTAAGTTTTAGTTATCCTGTGTTTAATTTTAACCATGGTCTGTTGAAACAAAACAGCTTCAAAATTTTAAAGAATCAGTTTGATTTTCATAAATCATATCTATGATCACCAGCAGTTTAAGGATAGACAACTATGCTTAGCTGTGGTAACTTGAAAGTATTCTTAACAGTTGCATTTAGAGCTGTTCATGTAAATACTAAATCATATTTTAGAGGCATATTCAGACATGTTCACTGAATGATTGATGGCAGTTCTGTCTGAAAGAGAGTAATGAAAAATCAGTTCTCACAAATGTGTAACACTGTTCATGGAAATGGTTCTAACTCAACATCTGGTGTCAGAATTCACACTAGGGCTTGATGAAAAATTGCCAAACTCCTGACACCTTGTCTTAGCTCAGCTTTTCAGCTTGACTTGGCAGAAAACTCACAGACTAAGTTTGGCTAAGTTAACCAAATCTTCATTGCAGTTCAGAATGAAGCTATGCACACATAGATGACAGCCCACTACAACATAAAGCCATCCGGGATTTTACATATCCTCAGTGGTTTAAGCTAGAGAATTTTCTTCCCATCCTTCTGAATTATGTGTTTCTTGGCATGGTGGTTGTTGGTCTTGAAACTGGATGTTTGGGGGGGGGGGGTGTATGCATGCCATTTCTACCCTTGAGAACCACTGGTTCCTGCCTTATAGCTTCAGTCCTTACTGGTGGGTTCATTCATTGACCTACAGTATGTAATGGTTTGATTAACTATGATTTGTAGACTAATTTACAATAAACTAAAACTGCACATTCCACAGATCCATAAATCAAGATCACAAAAGCTGGGTTCTCACAACATGCTAAGCAAAAGTTAAATTACATCATGGCTTACACAACGCATAAATCTTGCATAAATTCCAACATTCAAAAACTGGAGATCTGGGCACTGGTCTCATCATGACAAGTGGTTCAGATGCTATACAGTTAAACTGAGATTATGTCTCATATATCGTCTATGAGACATATAGTGTCATGTTTTGCCAGACTCATAAAAAATCGACCTCATTTATGGATCTGAATCCTATTCCAGCAGAATTCAATATAAGTGGAATAAAAAGGAGAGAGAGAAAGAGGTTTGCAGGAATTGTCCATGCCAAGAAACAAGTGAAGCAGCAGCATCAACTCTAGTTTGAGAAGCGGGGGGGGGGGGGAGTTGTCTTCATTCCTCACATACACTTTCACTGCTTTCCATTTGCTTGTTGATCCCTATGGATTCAGTCTGCACAGTGATTCAGACAGACGAGCAGGGGAATCTCTTCTCTACGCTACTGTTGTTGCTCATACATATGGAGAGATCAGGTAAAGAGGCATGGTGAAAAGGAAGAAGGAGCATGGTCAGATCATTCTGGAAGTTAACGGCGGACTTCATGCTAGGATATGGGTCTTGGCAGGTCCTCAGTAATTCCAACTGCTAATGCTAATGGAGATAGTCAAGAAAAGCAGTGAGCTAATTTGCAGCCCCTACTCACTGTAACCAGAATCTCTCTTCTGCTTAATACTTAGATCTATTCAATACTGCTAGAGAGAAGGAGAATTCAGATAAGCATAAATATAATCTGTGAATCAATTCCAATGCAAGCATACAAATGAAAAGCAAGCATTGATTTAGAACTGAAATGTAAAGTATTGGGCTCAGCCCAGTTTATACTACCTAGATCACTGTTTCTCAAACTTGGCAACTTTAAGATGTGTGGACTTCAACTCCCAGAATTCCTCAGCTAGCAATACTGAAATAAGGCATTTCTTCCTCCATTTCCTGTTTCATTCTTGCAAGATGTCCTATAGTGCATGAAATATGTCCTACAGTATGTGAATAGGAGAGGGCTTCACTCACTGCATGATAGCAGCTTGTTGAACTGATTTCTGAAACAATGTGCTAATCCAAAAACCAATCAAATTACATTACGGCTTTAGTGGATTGTGTGAGCCTAGCCAAATGAGATGCTTTTTGCATAGTCCAGTTGCAGATTCTGTATTTCAGTGTTTCTCAGCCTTGGCAGCTTTCAGGTGTGTGGACTTCAATCCCAGAACTCCACAGCCAGCAAGTGGAAGTTAATTAAATAGGCCATCAAGTCCAAACAGTTCAGTTCAGTGCAAGAATGCAAATGAAATCCACCCTGATGGATGACTGTCCAATTTTTACTTGAACTTATCCAGTGATGAGGAGCTTCCTATTTTTCCAGATGATTGGTTCCACTCTTAAACAATTGTTACTGTTAGGAAGTGTTTCATAACATTCATGCCGAATCATGAATTCCAAAATTCATGGTGCTATTACAGTTGTGATACAATGACAGATTAAATATTGCTATCAGTGAAACGTAGCCAAGTGTGTTCCTGAAGCTTCAAAATATTATAGGGTCTATTCTTAAAGGTAGTGTTTCCAACATTTGCAAACAAATTCCAGCTTCTGCTCAGCAATTCCAAATTTTATTTTCAAAGGGGTTTTTCATTTCTCCTTGTTAATGGGGCTTACCATTCGCACAGCTTCAGTGTTAATAATAATATGGAAAGGTTAAGAAAACTACAAGCAAGCAAACCATACAGTAGCCATTTTCAGTGTATTGGCAAAATGCAGCAGAAACAAAACTTCTGTCCCCCAAGCCATTTTTTCAGAGATTCTGAAGGAGTTGAGAGAACAGCTGAAGGACCAGCTCAGCTTTCCACAGCCTGGGGCCCTGGATTATTGGGTTTTCTGCTGCCCTATACGTGTCTGTATTAGCAGAAACTTTCAATTTAGAGAGTGACCTGATGTCAGACATTCTAATCCATCCAACAGGAACTGTCACGTCTATCTCACCTGGTTGAGCCTAGCTACATAAGCAGATTAGAGAGCTGTCATCCACCAACTAGATAGCTCCTCTGGCAGGATGAAAAGACATACTAAACAAAGCTGAAAAGATACACATTGTAAGCATTATCACACACGTGTGTGTATACATGTGTATTCACATACATACATACATACATGATCCTTAGCCTTTCAATTGCTAAACAAAGAATGTATTAGGTTGCTGCTTCTCCTTTGGAAATTGCAAAACCAGGAGCCAAGGACATAGTCAAGAAAAACTTAGGCAGAACAAGATGGGAATGCTTCAATCCCTGAATAACTTCACTCTGGTTCATATGAATGGGAGGCAGGAAGGAAGAGGGCTTAGAATGAAGCAGCTGCCAATACTGGGAGAATTTTTCTGGATACAGGCAGAACTGGACCACTGTTTAAATAAATCTTTTGCCGGATTCTCTCTCCCCACCAAGTTTGGAGACTGTTTATGCTGATAGAAAGGCAGTGTCCCAACTTAACTACTATACTTATTACCTTTCTATCCGCATTTCCATGCCTTTAATAATCATTCTTCCAAAGAACACAAATTACCTTGCTCTAATTTTTTTGCCGTTGATGAATAACCTGAAAATGTATAGTAGATACAGTATCTACTGTATACATAGATATAGTAGATTTCCCTGTCAAATTCAATTACTTTGGTCTTTGATAACATTAATTTTCAGATCCATACTCATTGCATTATATAACTGAGCTAACATTTGGATTATCCAAAGTAATTTGAATTCTCAACCAACTACATTGCATTATGTGAATATCAACGTTTATGTGCATTCATATCCCCAACTAACACATCTCTAATGTTACCACAAGCATTTCTTATACATTTATCCATAAATACATTAAATAACAAAGGAGACATCACACAGCCTTGTCCTGCTTCCTACTCAGTGTGGACCACTCACCAAGCATTCCATTTCTTTTCATGTATGCTTTATTTCCATCATATACCACCCTTAACACAATCAGCAACTGACCCTCAACAAAATATGCTATAATTCAGGCCTGTTCACTTTATCATACACTTTCTCTAAATCAAGAAATATACAATAAACTTTCTTTTTCACATTCATACATTTCTTAATGAGATCCTGAAGAGCAATATCTAGTCTTCACACCTGTGACTCGCATAAAGCCTCACCATACTTCATACTTTGACATATATTTGAGCTCTTTCATCTATAATTAAACCTACACCTTCACTATCCTGTGTGTATTCATCAGATCCACTCCACAAGATCAGACCATCATTCAGTTATATTAGATCCTTCCTCTTATTTTAATTTCACAGGCATCTTATATTTTCTATCCATGTGGTCGCTAAGGGTCAACACCAACCTGATGGCACGCAATCAATCAAACATCATAACTGTTTTTATTTCCTTCATTTAATTTATATATTTAAGCATTTAGTCCTCTTTCATTTCAAGTTGTCATCAGTGGGCCATAGCTATTAACCTCTGCCACCCATCATGGCTTTGATCAATCAGAGGTCTTACATAATGCTTTCTAGTGAGATAGAAAAGGTTTAGACCAGTGTTGTCCAAACTTGGTCACTTTAAGATGAGTGGACTTCAACTCCCAGAATTCCCCAGCCAGCCAGCCAGACCCAAGGCCTGAGGGGAAACCCCCCACCCCACAAGTTTTCATGCCTTCCAAAAGGCAAAGGTGGACAAACTGAATCTCGGGGGGTGGAGGAATGCTGCTCCAAAGGATGGGAGCAAGAACAGAAAAGACATACTGTACTTTCTGAGTCTTACCAGATGATATTGCCAAAGTGGAGGGACCTGAGGCAGGCTGACCCTATTAGCTTTTATTGGATGGGCAAATGTAATTGGAGATAGACAGTCCTGCAAAGAGGCTTAACAACAAAGGTTTGCTAGAACCAGAAAAGATGTTGCTCCAACATCATAAAACAAATTCTGAGTATGTGCTGTTCTGCACCATAAAATCATTCAAATGATTGCATCATAATGGCTACATGAATAAAACAGTTTTGTTGAAGTGATGCTAATTACCATATTATTGCAGAAAGGGGTCATATATTTTTCAAAATAATGGATGGAACATCTATAAATACCTACATATGCAGTCTAGTTGGTACCTGATGATAAAATGATTTAAAAAGAAGAAAAGTAATATTCTGTAAACTAGTTTCAGCCCCCCAGACTTCAAATTAATTATGCCAACTCATGTGCTGACATTACCGTATTAACGACTGTATCCATCCTCTGCCACTCTCATTGTGGTTATTTAGATCCTCCTGGCCACATCATCCGCCCCTAGCTTTATCACTGTAACAGAATACATGGTCCCAACTGCTAAATCAGTGTTTCACCCATTATGTATCTTGGGGATGATCCTATCTCTCTAGAAACCCCTGATTCTGAAAAACATTCTGTGAATATAAATTATCTTGCAAATAGAAACATAATTTAATAATTGGAACCTTTAAGCATTCTGAAGTGTGAGAACAGGGATGTCCACAGGGTGTGGTAAAAAACATTGAGATGGCAGCCATGACAGGGCAGTCAAAGCTCCTCCTATTTTTTATGTGTAGCACACATAACAGACACAGCTTCTATTGCCCTGCTGTGGCCACCATCTTGACTTTTATTACCATACTCTAGTGTTGTCCAAACTTGGCCACTTTAAGATGAGTGGACTTCAACTCCCAGAATTCCCCAGCCAGCCATGCTGGCTGGGGAATTCTGGGAGTTGAAGTCCACTCATCTTAAAGTGGCCAAGTTTGGACAACACTGCCATACTCTGTGGATACCTCTGCACGAGAATAACCTTTTTAATGGAAGAATTCCACTTCTGGCAATCACTATAAAAAGAAAGTTCTTCATGTAAAATTGCCGTAATCCATTCAAGGAGAGCCATGCACATAGCTAATGGAGATTTAGATGAAGTCAGTGATAGCGTATGTGAAAGTTTTTACTTTTAAAAACAGAGAGTAAACTAGCTCAGGATTAGGAATATAGAAGCTGCAAGGCGGTAGACGTGGTGCAGGAACTTCTTAATGAGCAAGCAAGCACCCTCTGAGGGAGATTCTAAAAGATGGTGGAATAAATAGCTAGGAAAACAAACTTACTGTATTAGTGAGGTTATAATATGATCAGTGACTGCAGAAACTTATATTTTTCTTATAAGTTATTCTATATACAGGATGCTGTGGTGACATGTCAGCAGAGCTCTATACATTAAAAGCTGATGTCATGCCTAGCTCAAAATCTTATATTCAGTGTGCAGCTACCAGATGAACACAATCAAGCACCAAGCTTTGCACTGGTGTGGAAAAGTTATTGATTTTCAGAGAAGTTACAAATTTCCCAGTGAATGCAGTTGTTTTCCTTGTCTGGAACAACTGGTAAGATAAAGTGAGCGATTAGATCTGTATCTGTATAGGGAAACAGCAGAATGAAAATTTCTCACCAAAGCAGTCAGTGAGTCTAGACAGCCCTGTTTGTTGTTGTTTTTCCTCCCCTCTCCTTGCAGCAGAAGGTTTGTTGCCTCAAGGTCTGTTATTGGCTCAGTTAAGTATGTTCCAAAGCTTTTGGACCTCTGCATCTCTGCTGTAATCCCAAACAGGGAAACTTAATTACTGAGAACCGTGATCTGAATAGAAAAAGAAAACAACAGTAGGAAAACAGCCTGAAGCCATATTCATGACCTGCAGATTCATTGTTAATGTCCCTGTGTGTGTTGTGCCCCTTAAGATTTTATCTACTGCAAGTTTCTTGACAGGCCTCAAAGTATTTTCCTGTCAAATTTCCAATACTGAATTATGCATTTAACAAAGAGGTTAGAAATCATGCACTGGTGTGTATGTGTGTGGGTATGCACTAATTTATTTATTCTTTTGTGACAGTACACACATACCCCTTTGTTCCAAAAGCACAAGGTTATTGCTTTTCTGTTTGTGCTGAAACAAATGAGTGTTTCTTACATTTGTTAGTATAGTTAGTTACTACTTGAAGTTAAGTCCTGGTGGCTGTATGGATACACGTTCATCATCTTGGTTGTCTTTATCTTAAGAAAGATCTTCCAAGGACATTACCTAAGTCAACTTCACGAGACCTGGATTTCATTCTGTGAGCTGGACAAGCATCAGGCTCTCTGATTAGGACACAGCAAGAAACCACTTAGGCACTAGACCAGGAGGGACTAGATTAATAAATTTATTTCAACTAAGATGAAATTACAGTACCTTATTCCTTCTTGAATTTAATTTGTACATTTCTTCTTCCTGGTTTCCCATGACTTTGGGTCTTGCATTTCTCAAGCTGCTCAGTGACAGTTATTGACAATTAACATTGCTATCCTGAGAAACTCTAGCTTTCAGCATTATTTTCATACCAAGACAACTGAAGGTTGAAGGAACTCAAATCTATTCTGATTTGTTTTGATGCAAATAAGCCATGATGTAAAACTAAGGCAGGAAGATTTCTCCAGAAAGTAGAACTGAATACAATCTGTCATTGTGTTAGAAGAATGCACCAATAATTTATACCGCAACTGGGCCTTGCAGAAGGTCCCCTACACCCTCTCTGTAATCTGATATTTAGGGCAGGTAGGGGGTGGGGATACTGAAAAAGGAGGCCTTTAGTAACAGAGCTACTTGGCAGGACCTACCATTCCACATTTTCCACCGTGCACCAAATATAGTATTCTGGTAATTAGGGAAAGCTGAAATGCTCTGTGGGTGGTGATCACCATATATATCAATATTAGTGAGTTCCTCTAGAACTTAGTTATGTTTTGACCTCATGGCCTCCATTCCACTAATTTTCACTCTATGATCTCTTTTTTATGTGGTAATAGTAAGCAAAGTCATACAATTTATTTAGCTCAGTCTATAAGTACCTTATGCTTGATGAACAATTTCCAAAACTGATAGGATCCCTGATTTACTTTTTATCATTTCTCTGTATCTGATGTTCACCAAAATTGTTGGTATCAAACCAGTTAAGGTTCACCATCTGTATTTATTAAAGATCCCATAAGCTTGCCTTAGGGAATCAGCGGAGTAGTTGTTTCTGATGAATGGCTTGCTCTCTGCCACGGGTGGTGATAAATCTGAGCCAGCATCATCAGTCCTCAGGTGGACTTCATCAGTTGTAGTCAGTTTATTGGTTAAGCGCAGCTTCACCTAACAGTGAGATAAATATTCTACTATTACTATAAAAAGGTTTAAATCAGATTCTGTTCTGATTGCTTACAAAATTAATGGCAGTAACTTGTCCATTTATCTCTTTAACCAGAGATGAATAGTCCTTTCATGCCTTCACTTCTTGGTCATTAAAAGAAAAATGCTTACAGAAATACCTTCTTCACAATTTGGATCTGAAATTTCTCGTGTGAGATTCTTTCTTTTTTCCAGATGTGACTTTCCAGGATAAATCAATTTCAAATGAAAAAATTAGGTTTTTTAAAAATTATCAGAGTTAAAGGAGACATGAAGTTTACCTCATATAAATAAAGCAGGAAGCATTTGTGCAAATGTAAAGCAGAAGCCATCTCATGGACTAACAGGATAACCATCATCATGACCATCAGCATCATCAGCATCAGCATCATCTGAAATCTGAAAATATCGGGTGTTAGTGAAAATTGAGTGTAATATTTGAACTGAATATCAATTAAATAGTAATGCTTGGACTGTGACAATGCTCTCTACATGGGGCTACTCTTGAAGACCATCCTGAAGCTGCAATTGATCCAAAAGACAGTGGCATAGATAATTATGGATGCACCATGGTACACTGCTGGAACAACACTACTTTGCAAGCAGTACTGGCCCCCAGTAGACTTCCAGGTGCAATTCAAGGTGCTGGTTGTTACCTACTAAGCCCAACATGGCATAGGGAAATATTATTGTGGGATCACCAGATTCTGATTATTTTTGCCCATTCCATATGCTCTCACAGGATGAGCATGCTCTAGGTCCCCTTCTTGAGACAATGTCTTCTGATGGAACCTAGGAGGCATGTCTTTTCTGCGGTAGTACCTGCCCTTTGGAATGATCTTCCCACCAACATTTGGATGGCCCTGACCCTGCCAGCTTTAAAAACCTGTTTTTACCCCCAGGGATTGGGCCAGAACAATAGATGCACCTACCTTCTGGGAGGTGGATTGTGTGTTTGGTAGACCCTGGGCACATTTTGTTTGACAATTCGGGATTTCATTTTTTAAAAAATTTTATAAGGTTTTTTTACTTGCAATCATTGTTTTCTGTTTGGTTTTTACTTGATGTACTCTGCCTGGAGTTGCAATTACTATATGTGAATTGGGCAGCTATACAAATCTTATAAATAAATATAATTTAAATGCAGTTCTCTTTATAATTTAGACTTCCTATGATACAGTGTTTTAAGAGAATATTTCATTTTATAGAAAGTATGCAATATTTTTCCTAAACAGTTGGTCTTTCTGAGGCCTGGATTTCTATGGATTTAGCCAAACATTCACTATAGATCTCTGTAATAATTTTCTACTGCTCTTTATTTTCAATAATCAGTTTAGTAAATTCATCTAACAAGGTTAAGATGGGGAAGAACTGAAAATACATATGTGCATTTTATGTGGCTATTGATGATTACAGTCTTATGGCATTTGCAAACATGTTTCCCTATAATGCAGATATTTATATATGTACTTATCCATTCCTTGAATAGTGCACAGTTGCTTAAAACTCTCCTTCCAGCCCCCAGATTTGCAGCTATTCAATGCATTTCCTTACCAATGTATTTCTACGCTATAATATTTCTTACAACTGTGAAAAAAATCACAAAATCAACCAACTGCTGGTTGACCATGTTTAGTCAACATTGTATTTAGAGCTTTTTAGAGTTCCTACTGTTACCAACGGCAAATAGGCATTTAAGTTGCACTGTTTGATGTTAGTCTTTTTCATATAAGGGATAAAGGATTGAATTTTTTTTTTCAAGTCCACATGAATCAAAAGGATATTTAACGGCTCTGCTTAGGCTCAGGGATGTACCAAGAGGAGGAGAAAGCCAATCTTAGCAATGGAGCAGGTGTTGTTTGATAATTATAACCACAAATGCCTTACTTTACTATCAGAACCAAGTAGCAACCCAGATGAACCAGTTAGTCCAGAAACTGAGCCAGCTAGCCCAGCAGGTGGTATTGAATCTATTGCAATTGGCAGTCCCCATGCCAGTTCTGGCCCAAGACTCTGAAGCTGTTGATGATCAGCTGCAATCACAACTCTCCAACGCCAAGAACCTGCCTCCTTGCCTGACAAATACGATGAGAATCCAAGCACATTTACTGCTTCCCTCATTCAATATGGTCTCCTTGAGATTAAATGACTTCCCCACCAACTAAACATATATAGGATTTATAATTAGCCTAATGATTGAGGGAGCTGTAAAATGGATAGCTCCTCTTCTGATTCAGAACCGTCTGAATTTGGAGAACCACATGAATGTTATGGCATGCTTGAAAGTTGTTAGGATCCAGTTAGCAAGTAACCATCAACCATAAAAGATCAATTGGCTATAACAGGATAAGTGTGGAGTGCAAGAGTATGCTGTTTCAGCTATTAGTTCATGATATGGCCTTAACTGATTAGTTCAAACTGGGGCTTTCAGATAAACTATGGGATGAGCTCAATTGTCCAGATATACCAGATAGTATGAAAATATGAATTTAGCTGTGCTTGGGTAGCAATGGAAAGGTCAAAGAACTATGGCAGAGTACAGGTGAGAAGACACTAATGTTCTCTTTAATTTCCTCCTGCCTTGCTCCACATTAAAGACTTCAGAAGTTGAACTCATGCAGCTGAGAATCAGCAGAGCTCATATATCTGCCTAAGAAAAGTTATGGTGTCACACAGAAAGCCCATGTCTATGTTGTGGAAAACCTGGCTACTTCACACAGGGGTGTCCTGTTAAAATCCCTCTTTGAAGGCCTCTACAAGCCTCTACAAAGTAGAGGGCTTTTAGAGAAGGGGAGCATTTTGCAAGCAGATGCCCTAAGCACCCCAGATCTGTTTTTTTGGGAAGTGAAGCAATCCCAACCCCCAAAGGCTCAGAGTCTGCAACAACCAGAAATTAAGTGTAGTCCAGACATGTGGAACTATGCATTAACATTGAGTCATTCCTGTTACCCTATAGACTTAGGCAGGCACTACAAGATAGCCTCTCAGCAAGCATTTATATTTCTTCATGCTACATATGTCACTATGCCAAGTTTCAAACTAGCAGGCCTTCTGGTCTGTTGCATCTCCTCCCCGTAGGGGCCTTGAGATATAGTTTCTTTGGGGTTTATAACTGACCTACTATGGATCAATGGCCAGGTGCCATTCTGGTGCTAATGGATTTGTTTTCCACGATAGCACACTTCATTGCTTATCATGGCCTCCCTTCCCCATTAGACATGTTGCCTATTCAATCAACAAGTTTTCTGGAGTCATGGTTTGCCTGATCATCTGATTTCTGAGTACAGTCCACAATTCACAGCAAGTTTTTGGAAAATTCTATTTCAGCTATTATATATGAAGTTCCACTTGTCCTCTGCTGTCATCCAGTTGGAAGGGAAACTGAATGAACAAATGCCATATTTATTACTATGTAAACTACCAGCAAGACCATAGGTCTTGCCTTTTATCCATGTGTTCACGTATAATAACTTAGCTCATGTCTCTACTTATTTATGACTATTTCACGTGACCTATTACTATCAACCATGCCTTCTACGAAACACCTCCCAGCCTTCCCCTGTTCCAGAGACCTTTCATTTTCGCTAGGAACTTCAGGCAACTCAATGCCTCTTCAAAGATCACTAGATTATGCTAAGGCCCCCTATGAGTATTATGCTGACAGTTATCATTAGAAATGCTCCCTCAATTGCTGCTGGAGATCTTATCTGGATTTCTCTCAGTTCTCTCCCTTCTATATGACCTTCTAAGAAGCTGGTTGCCATGTTTCTTGAACCATTCCCTGTGATAGCACTGATAATTTCTGTAATCTTTTAGCTGAAGTTTCCAGGAACATCAGAATATATGCCCAATTTTCCAACATTTCCTCTTGGTCCAGAACAAACTCCTTGCCTCTTGCACACTTCTGCATCCAACATCTCAGTAAGGGTGGGGGGAAGAATTCAAGGTAGACAATGTTTTAGAATCACAAGACAGTAGGGGACCACTTATTTGATTTACTGGAAGAGTTACCTGGCCATGAAACATGCTTGGGAGGTGGCAGGTAACTCCTTCAGTAGTTCCATTTGCAATACCTTCACATGCTTAAGTGCCAACAGTTCTCCTTCTGAGGGGAGGAGACCAATTGCATGACTGATGAGAGAAATACAGAGACTCTCCATTCAAAAAATGAAAAGGAAAGTTTTAAAATGGGCATAGTTCCTAATGAAATTCAGAAGAGGAATTACCCCTTCAATTGCCCTTAGGTTGAAGGGGGAAGAATGGAATCTTCTGAAACAGAGGCAGTTCCTTATGAAAAGAAGATGTCATCAGTATCTGCAGGGTGACAAGAAAGTCAGACAGATGAAAGCAGCACTATGGTATTATGATGCAACCCTACCACTTTTCTAGGTCTGTGGCAATGTCACAATCCCAAAATGAGCACACTTTGTGCCCCAGCAATGCTGCTTTCCTCATTCTGAGGAAAGCTTGAAGATCCTGTGGATACTGCTGGAAAATGGATATGGAGGCGGTCTTCAGGATAGGAGGAGGCAGGTAGAATTTTGAAATGGAGGAAGTATTATGAAGCTGAAATGAGATGGAAGCAGGCAGCTCCCCAAAAACAGAAGGAAAGAGGGAAAGAAGTTCCTGACTTTTCAAGACTTACAGATGGAGAAGAAAAGGAAAATTAAGAAAGAGATAGTAGATGGGTTGAGGTCAATGAGGTTCCCATGCTAGAGATGGCCATAATGTATGTAAATGTACAAAACCCACTGAGTTTGCACCAAATATCTGTAATTTGGAAGGGTGGGAGGAAGAAATCTCAAGTTTAAAGCACTTAGAGCAGCAGCATCTGCAAGGGGGGTTAGAATGATGCAAGCAGTATTGCAGTGTTGTGATGCAAGCCTTGACACTCTTCTATGTGCATTGGGATGATACACACATGACCAAATGGGGTTGGGCTTGCAGCATGATGCTGAGATGCCACCTCTGTGATTCTGACGAAAGCTGGGAGACTCTGTATGCCACTGGCTGAGAGTTTATAGCCTATTTGAACTTCCCATAATGCCCTGGAGTGATAAATAATTACAAGACAGGGATTCACAATCCTGTGCTACTTGCCACAGCAGAAACAAAAGCCACTGAAACCTGAGGAGGTTGTCAACTGCCGGGGAGAATCACATGCAGTTACAGATACTCTAGCCAATGACACAGTGGTTTGGAGAATATGGAACATTACATGGCACAAATATTCACAATCCGAAAATGGTGCCAGTGGCTATAGCAAGGTAGAAAATGAGCCTCCTAGCAAGGCCTCTGATTTAAGAGGGCTCTATCAGAGAACATTTTGCCAGAGTTAGCTCCACCCTCACACTGCTGTAAGGTTAGAATAATTGAATGATGATGCAAGTACTCATGCAAATATTAGGTGCTTATATATTATAATTCAATAATAGTTTTATCAGCAAAATAATAATATAGCAGAACCCCTGTCCACTTATAGTGACAAGGGTTGCTGTATTTTTAAATTACCAAAAACAAAAAAACCCTTCCCATTTTTGTGCATTTCTGTTAATTTAAAGTTTCTGTCCTCTTGTTTCTTCCCTCCCCTTCATGCAGAAGTGCATATGAAGGATATGAGGAAATATTTTTAGGATATATATATGCAAAACAGAGACTGGATGTTCCCACCCTCACCATCTGTCTATTTGGGTTCTTTTCATCTTTTTTTGTTTTTGTTTTTGCTGGTTCAAGTTCAACTTTGAATATAAGCTGCTAACTTGGATCGAGAATGAATATATTCTAATATAATTATGTTGCTTTGCCAATATGGGTGCATTATATGCATCATCATTTAAAACGCCTTTAACAGAGTCAGATTTCCATCCAGAATCAAGTGAATCCAAACTCTGACAGCTCTAGAACTTCAGCCCTTCAACAGAATTTCCCTGTGGAGTTACTGCCTGAAGGCTGGGAATATATTTTAACATGAACTGTTCATTCCATCTGTTACCAGTGTGCACAGTACAGTAACTGGGAATGTTTTACACATATGGTTGAATGAATTAAATACCTTTAAAGCTGTGCCAAGTTTTGTGGCTGCTGTCACTGACTTCCTCATCTTAAAACACCCTTTAGAAAAAGTAGTATGTGGGTTGACCTTGAGAAACTAAAAAAGGGAAGGGAAGGGAAGGGAAGGGAAGGGAAGGGAAGGGAAGGGAAGGGAAGGGAAGGGAAGGGAAGGGAAGGGAAGGGAAGGAATTTTGTTTGTGGTGCATTTGACTTTAATTGGTCAATGTTTTTACTGGTTATTTTGTTTTAAAGTGTTTGCTTTTGTAATGGTATTGTTTATTTTTCTTTTATACTATTGTACTTTGCTTGGCCAATGAGTTACATATGAAGTTAAATCTCTTCTGCTACCATAACGTTAGCTGGTTCAGAGGCACCCACAGAGTTAATATACTGTGTGTACTGAGACTCAGCATGTCCCTTACACCTCCATAAATTTCCATTAAAGAGGCAGTGCAATTATGTTGTAAAAGTTTAAATTGAAAGCACTTATAATCTTACTTTGCTTTTAAGATAACAAGTTTACAGTTTGGGGAACTTGATGTCTTTTTAAATGAGGTGCTTGTGAAAAGGTTCATGGGATATTTATTTTGTGAGCAGGTAGCCTACTGGAAATGGCCATCTAATTATAGCAGGAAGATCTAAACAACTGCTGCTGTGATCATCTGGCTTTCAACTTGTGACATCATTGTTTTTATATGAGTTGACAGTGTATAGTTACACTCATCTATTTGGTAGCTGATACGTATTCAGCCTTTTTTTTAGAAGAAGATGCAATATCTTACACGAACACAAAAGATTGGCCTTTGAATAGCCTAAGTATCTTGGAATACCTCAGTTCCTACCCCAAAGCACTCAAATCCTGTTGCTGCATCCAAGAAGATCAGTAACAACTGGTCTATGAGGAGACCAGATCATCATAATGGAAACTCTAACAAGGGGGTGTGAAGCTATTGTGAATCAAAGGCATTAGCTAGGAAGCAAGGAAATACTTGAAGGATATCCCAAACAACTGGACAGTGGAAAAGATCCGCAGTATGAAAAGTGTCTGTTTTGAGTAAGATGTCATCATGGACAGCTAAGTGGATTGAAACTTTATACTTATATATAACCCCTACAACAGATGCATATTCTCATTTGAAATTTCATGCAGTGCTTTAAAACTTCCTTTCCATCATTTTACGATTGAATGCAGGTGTGTAAGTGGGCGTGCTCAAAACTGGCAAAAAAATATAGTCGAGTGATCATTATTATTCTCATGCATGTGAGAATAATATTATGCCATATATGTGAGAATAATATTATATATGAAGAATACAATTTTGGGACAGCCACAAAAATGCCTGTGTGCTATCTACTATTTTTTTCTAGATACCACATTTATGGAACCCAGTGCAAATTGTGTATACCAACACATTGGTTCAGATGGGTGCATTTGACACTGAGTACTGTTTTTATTTCTAAGCAACAATAAAGAACACTTATTTCTTAAAGCCAATCAATTAAACATATTAAAATGTATATATTTTCCTCTGACTTAACTTTATAGATTAATTATAACATTTTGAGTCACATGTGAATTATCCACAGATTTTATGGCAGTTACTTTTGATAGGGTTTTGATTAAAGGCATAATATAGAGGACAGGTTTTTTTTCTCCTATTTCTGACACTGTAATTTATTTTCTTGGCTTCCTTTTGACTTCATCTCTCTTCTAAGATTACAGCTTTTTATTATAATCATAATTCTCATAAAAGATAAGACTCCCTCCAGTATATCTTTATTAATCCTAGTTAAGATAACATTTTGCAAGCAGACAGGAAAGGAGTTTTATAAAAAGAGAGAGAAGACAGTTGCAGATCAGCCCAGCAGGGATGGAGATGGAAACAGTGGGAAACGATTAACAAAGAGCTCTTAAGTTAAAAGGTACCTTATAAGTGAATGTTATAATAAGGTACTTTGCCTAACATTTCTTCATACTTCTTTGAATAGGTAAGTGCTTCTGTGAACATTTCTCTCTTCATCCATTATGTAAATCTCTCTCTGGATTTTTCAGATTATCTAGGCCAAATGAATAAAATTTGAGCCTTCAAGTAGCTCTTGGATCAGTGGATGGAAGATTCAACTCAACTGTACTGTCTACAAAAGCAAAGTCTGTTTGAAGCTTGATTTTTTTTTTGCCAGATCCATAGACCATAAAACCCTTAAACCAATGTTCTACAACCAGCTTAGCCTAAACATTTTCAGTGAGCTCATATTCAATGGGAAAATGCAATCATTTATATGAGTTGCAATCTAAAGCTGTATCTTAAACAATATGCACTATTTCTTGCAACTTAGCCCTACAATGGGGTTTTTAAAATGTAGCCACCCCAAATATATTGTTTAAAAATAAAATAAAACTAAATAAAGAAAAATAACAAGCAATTGCACATAACCTTTTCTGCATGAACAAGTCTATTTAACTCTCCTTGTCATTCTTTCTCCTTTCTTCATTAACAAATAATGGAAGACATCTATGAAATATACAGTATAATGAAATTATAGAATTGGAAGAGACCTCTAGGGACTTGCACTCCAATTGCTTGCTGATGTAGGAAATTCACTATGGCAGGGTTATCAATAGGTGATTATCAGCTTTTGCTTAAGAACCGTAATGAAGGAGGATCTTCACCTTTTGAGAGAGTCTGACATAAGTAAAAACTATAGTAAATAAATAAAAGTCATTTGATTGCATAATAGAAATACTATGTTAATTAAATAATTCCAGGAGTTATGAAACCTGTTTGATCTGGGCTAATCATGTTACGCACAACATGCTCTAATCTGCACCACAAGCAAAGATTGTAGATACTGCTACATGTTAATACCTAAACTAATCCCTTTTTATTGAAGGATAATATTCCTGGGGATTTTGCTTAATTCGTTACTTAATTCGTTAATTTATTCTGGCTTCTCTAGGGGATAGCAATAAATGTAATTGACTCCCACCCTCTAATTCCAATGGGAAGGAAACTGTTAAATATTAAATGGGATGGGTTTTGCAATTGAAGTTATTTCCATTTTGGAACTATTTCAAAACAAACGAATCATTAAAGAGTCGAATACCAAAGACAGCAACTGCTGCAGGGGATCCAAATAGTATTACCACCGAGAATCTTATTTCAGTAATAGATCAGGACAAATCCTTACTTGACTTTTAACTAAGGCAGATTTCATAATTTTGGAATCATTAACATTTTGTTAACTTCCTATGCTCCAGAGTTTAGCCAGTCAGTGAAGACTAGTTTCTGCCTCCCTCAGTCTAGTACCTCCAGATGATAACTATGCTGACTAGGAATTATGGGCATTGAATCCAAATATCTAAAGGGCACCAGGTTGGAGAAAGTAGCTGCAACAACATGGAGGAAGCTGGATGAATGCATTGATTGAGGATGGTTCCACACCAGGATTCTACGCCAACTTTTTAAAAAAGGCCCTGATCTCTGTATTCCTACAAAATCAACATTGTTGGAGATCTGAGCTGATTTATTTCTGGTGCAGTTGCACTTTGGCTCAAACTAACTTAATGCTAGGATTGTGTGTTTGTTTTCAGAGACTGTGGCTCCATTTCCCCATTAGAGAGAACTCTTGTCTCATCTCTTCTCCCAACTCTGGAATGGAATGGAATAAAAATGCTAGCTTGAGCGCTTTGCAACTCCCTTTCAGTAACCGGGACAAAAACATGCAGGAGTGAAACTGTAAGTATTTTGACAGTTTTTCCCTTCTTTTCAAGTGCAGATAGCCTGGCTACTGGTTCTCTCCCCACCCCACCCTTTTTTTAGATGAAGTCAAGAGCAAGCAGATTTTTGTTTCTGCAGGACTGCGGCAGTTCAAATGAGAACAATGATATTTACTTCTTGTTCTCAGCATTTTAAAACATTAGAAATAAAAAAAATCATGGATCACCTTCAAGTTGCTTTTCAGGATTTTGGGAGTGAAACTAGTAGAATGTCAAATTGTTTACATTTTCAAACTGTTTACAAGAAGAGCTAAAAGAGACATGATGATATTGTGAATTTCCTAAATTAATAGGCCTATAAAAATCTGGCTTTGATCTTTTGTAGGACAGAAGCAAATTACAGGTAGTCCTCACTTAACTTTGGAATTGGGACCAGAATTTATGTAGCTAAGTGATGCAGTCATAAAGTGCAATGTCACATGACTGCATCACTTAGCGATGGCAATAATGGCAGTCCCTGTTGCCATCATTAAGTGAGAATTGCAGGTCATTAAGCAAGGACCTCCTCGCAACTTCCTGCCAATTTCCAAACCAAAATCAATGGGGAAGCCGGCAGGAAATTGCAAGTCCCAGGCAGCTCGCGAGCAGTGAGTGGTCCATAAGTGAGGACTATCTGCTGAATGTAAGACAAATTTGAATCTTTGGGAGAATGACAGTTGCTTCTTTACACTGCAGTAGACCTCTAATGGAACAATAGTTCAAAATTGCAAAGAACCAACCCTGTATATGGTATTTTTTGCCCTATTAATGTTTGTTGGGAGAACACTATCAGTTGGCTGTCTTAACTATCAAGAAAAGACTATCTTTGTCCTTATATGCACCTGGAATAAGTCATTGCTATGAATTTGCAACTGGTGAGAAGTACAACAGATAAATGCAGGACTTCTGTAATGTCCCTTAAATTTGGAATACTGTACCAACAATAGTACTTGGAAAAGTGGCCTATAGTAAATAAATAAAATAAATACCTGGTTTCCAAGTAACTTGAGAGATCACAGTTGAATATATAGTATTTTAAAAGCTGTAAAAAACAAATGCAGGAATCTTATCTTAGAATGTATGTCCTATGGTATATTCCTATATTTTTTATTGGTTCTAATGCATGAACAGTCTTTAAGGCAAATTCCAATCCAGTAATAACCATTCTAATACAATTACTTGTATGACTGTAAAGATCAAATTATGCCAAGACTAGTAATAGATCATCTTTGTTCATGGATATGATGCATATGTACAAAATGAGCACACTGTATTGCACAAACATTATATACAAGTCTTAACCTCATGTATTTACAACATTGATTTCTATTCAGACATGAGGACAGAACTCTGCCTTTCTTGTTTTCATGGTTGATTTCTGTAGCACACATACATTTCAAACTGTTGATAATTGCATCTAATTAGAATGACCTATTCATAAATGCTCAACAAGGCTGCTTGTGTAACAAAAATGGCACTACATAAATACACAGAAAAAGATTCTAAGTAATATTTTAAGATACCATATTCTAAATATTCTGTAGATTTTTCTCCTGATAAACTGGGTTATAACTAACAAATCACTACATTGTTTTGGTCTAGAAATCTCTCTATTTCATACTAACCATGCTGGATTTTAGTGGTTAGCCACCCCCAAGGTACCTTCAAGATTTTCCCAGAGATAACAGTTTTATATTCATTGGCATTACTTCCTGGCCATTTGACTCATATAGGAATCAGATGCTCCATAGTAGAGGAACTATTTTATTTCTACCATAATTTAATTCAACTAGGAAGTGTATTCACCAATAAATCATGAAAACATATGGTTATTTGTTTAAAATAACATCATACTGTACTTATTTTGTTTAAAGCATTTGTGACAGACTCTCTTATCTCAGTGCAGTATACAAATGTTTATTTTATTTATTTATTTATTTAACAGTATTTATAGCCTGCCCAAATGCAAAACGATTCTGGGCAGGTTACAACAAAGTCAAAAGCAAGAAATAAACACTGTAATTCATTAAAGTAATCAATAAACTATCAAAGATCTCATAGGCAATCAATAAGCTAACTTAATCTAAGGACCAAATATCTGTTGGAACAACATTGCTTTTGCTACCTTGCCAAATGTCAGTAAGTAGGGGTTATCTGTACCTCTGGAAGGAGAGTATTTCATAGAATGGTGGCTGCCACTAAAAATACCTATTGGAAGAAAAGAATGGCTCGAAGAGGTCCTTTGGAGCAGCCATTAGAAGATAAAATGACTTCTTTAAGTTTACTCGAATCAATGTTTGATGAATTAGGAGCTAAATTCAAGTCCCTTGAAAAGAAGATAAAGATTGGATAAGATGGTTAATTTTTGAATGGAGGTAGAGATTGATTTGAATGTGGATTATGCCAAAGGATAAGAATGATATGTAAAAGGATGCCAGAATGGATTTACAAATGAAACCAACTGATCTCACCATGGTCAAAGGGGACATAAAAATAATGGAAAAGAAGAGTGACTTAGAAAGATATTTTACCTTGGATCTGCAAAAACAATGTGTTGAACTGGTGAGGCTGTTCCTGAGAAGAGACAAACAAAAATTACTGGAGCTGTTTCTGGGAGAAGACAAGTAGAGAATGATGAGAAATCAACTTGTGGGACACTATTTGAAAGGATTAAAGATTAAGCTCTTTAAAAATAAACAGAGGTTTACGAAGTGAACTTACTTGATTATGATTAATATATATGTTGAGGTTTTTGGTAGTTATTAACAGTTATTAACTTTTTCTGACCAGGATTGAATGACAAGGTTTTAAGGATGTATAAAGGGGGAGAGATTTCATTTCCCTTTTTTTTTTTTTAGAGAAAATTATAAATTGGATTTATTTTTGATTAAAGTAACAATAAATTTGTTATTAAATTTATGAAAGTTTTGCTCTTATACATGATAACTGCAGTAAGGTTTTTTATATGTACAAAGGTGGAAGGATACAACATTACCTACAATGGAAGAATGGATGGTGAAGCTGATGGAGTTGGCTGGGATGGTGAAATTGATGGCTTTGATTTGAGAAAAGATATTGTGCAATTTTAATGTTAATTGGAAATTTTATTTGGACTAAATAATTTCTGTGGGAAATAGGAAAAAATGAAATTATGTATGGATTTGATTTTTAGAAATAATATGGGTTTATAGTAATAATGAAAGTTGTGTTGTAAACCTAGAGCAAGAGAGTGATGTATATTGTTACTTATATCTGTTGTCATTTCTTTTTGTTTCTTTTATCTTTCTTTTTCTTTGTTTTTCACACTTTCGACCCTGGTCATTCCTTTTTCTAATTTTCCTTTCTTTTTCTTATTTTCTTCCTTTAATATTAGTTTTTGTTAGTTTTTACTGTTTCTATTTTAAAATTTAATAAAGTTATTTAAAAAAAATAGAAGAAGTAGAGAAGGACAAATGGATGGGATGGATCAATCTACAGTATAATAGGATAACTGGCAAGTCAAATGTCTATTAGACAATAAAAAGCCTGATAAATCTTCCGTCTGCTTTTGTCTGCAGCAGTGTTTCTCAACCTAGGCAAGTTGAGTGTTTCTCAACCTCGGCAAAATGTGTGGACTTCAACTCCCAGAATTCTCCAGCCAGCTTGCTTTCAACCAGAATGGAAAATCCATGGCCCTCCAGATACGGATAAACAACCAGGCAGCATAGCTGAATGGTGAGGGATGCTGAGAATTATAGTTCAATCAACTACTACTAAGTTTTGAAGCCCATAGTTTCTATACCCCAGGTCTCCTAAAAGTTGATAGATATGGAAGTAGGATTCAACATTTGCCTTATTTTCTGTGTGGAAAGAAACATTACAATTAATTTGTACCTTCTTATTGATGGTTATATCCTAATAGAAAGGATTTCAGAAATTTATACTTGCATACTTTGTAGAATGACAGTTAGCTTTAAATCATAGGAAAGATATTCCCTGAATAATACCTTAATACACCAATGGAGTACTGAAATACTTTGTCAGTATACCAATGAGTCTAAAAACCCAATTGCCGTGTTTTTTCTTTCTGTCTAGCTTCATGACAACAAGCTTGCATTTAGAATATTTAGAATACTCCCTCTTAACATTCCATAAGTCCCTCAAGACCTGGCTGTGTGATCAGACCTGGGGTTTCCAGGGGACCAGGAGATTTTACAATGGCTCCCTTATTAGTTTTATCCCCACCTGTTTTGTGTGTTTTTACTGTTTTTTATATGTAGTTGTTTTTATGTATTTGGTTTTTTTAATTGTTGTATGCTGCCCAGAGTCACCTTGTGTGAGATGGGCAGCTATATAAATATGATTGATAAATTGATAAATAAATAAATAAATAAATAAATAAATTTTAAAAAATGGAGTTTCACTATCATTACATCTTGCTAGAAAGGTTGCAACCGTAAAGTTGCTATCATACAGGTGTTAACAGTACAAAAATCCTGCTCCCCAAAAAAGTGACATTGTTCCTGAGAAAGAAAAGGGAGAAATGTATATCAAAGAGAGAAATGTACTTACTGGGTAGGCATTTGGAGAAGGCAACTTATTAAACACGCAAAATCCCTATTAAAGTACAATTGTCTGCATGTAGAGCATACATTCTTGCCAGTTAAACATCATTAACAAGCCTAGAGTGAGCACATGCAGAGCTAGGAGATATGTCCAACTGAGTAGATCAGTTTATATATTTTAATCCTTCTTAAAACAGGTTTATCTTCTGAAAGACTCTTTCATTCTTTCTTCTTTCCAATGATTTAGTAACCAGAGACCCTACAGACCACTATGCTTAAAAGGGAGCTCTCATTTTTATTTCTAACAAGTTTTTCAGCAGATTTGGAACATTATTTAAGTATAATTTGCATTTGAACTTTACCATCTTTGATAATGAACGCATCTGGGATAAAATTTCAAATCTTAAGAAGTAAGAAAGAGCCTTCATGATCTTCATGGGTAGAAAAAGGCAATATGTATGCCCTGTAGCAACTGAGGCACTGAAAAAGTCTGTTAGTCAAATCAGCTAATTTCAAGTAGCCTATCTTGGAGGAAAGAATTGCAGCAGCAGAACATACCTATTCTCCCAGCTTAGACATTATCTGTTCTGTTTCCAAATTTATTTTAAGGGAGGAGAAGACATCACTTCCAAGGAACAGTAGCCAGCTGCAACTTCTGGGAATGGATGTCAGAGGCCAAGAAGGAAACTAGAAAGTAGGAATCCTGGACGCACAATTTGTGCTCCTCCAGATGTTGCTAAACAACTTCTTTCAGCATCCCACATTATTGGCCATGCTACCTGGGATTGCTGGGAATTGTGGTTTAGCAACATCTGGAGGACCCATCTCCTACCTGATGCCATGGCAGAGCAAAGAAGGATGGTAGTGGTGAATTGCCTGAGATGTAAGTATGTCTCCTTGTGGAATAGAAACACAATTGAGGTTTGCTTTCCAAGGCACCACCAAATATCAGGTGGTGGGTGACAGTCTGTGCCTTTTGTCTGAAAATGTAAGATCTGCATGTAAAAACCCATTCATGCAGAGAGATTATAAGCCACTTTGCTATAATATGTTTGTAAGCCACCTATAATTATGCATTCTGCTTTGAGCTTTTCTTATTGTTGATAAGCAGTTTAGAAATATACTAAATAAATAAACCAACAACTTCATTTGTTGAACTTTATCAAGAGCATTATAGAGATGCTAGTGTATCGTTGGCATCTGCCAGCCTCCCTATCTGATAAACTGCAAAGCAAAGCACCCTTAATTTTCTAAGAATTATTAGTAGTTAATGATAGATAAATAATGACTCAGGGGTCCCATATGATTCATTACCAACTGAAATGGTGATAGGCTGCAACTCAATACTTTATTTATAATTTTGCCTGCCTACTGAAAAAAAGAAAGCAATTAGAAATGGAAGTGGTAGAGCATGGCTGGGAATAAAGGGAGTGGAAGAGAAATCTATCTTGTGTTAAGACAAATTGGTCACCATGGCAGCCATTTATAAAAGTCCCCACCACTTGCTCTCAAAACTTCAGATGTGCTAGATTGCCCAAAAAAGTTGTTTATCCCTGTGCTGTACACTTTGGTAAGTAGATTTTTATGAATAACCTCCTCCCCTGCCCCATCACCATGCACACATTTTTCCTTTTCCCCAAGAGGATGACAAACAAACTTCCACATTCTTTGAATGCCTTGAGACCAGTTCAGCCAGCCTCCTTCTTTTTTAAATTTCCAAATGAATTTTTCTCTGCACATCTAGCTTTGAGGATGCAGATATCTCTGCTGAGCTCCTGAGTAAGCAGAAAACTCTGGGTGGTCATTTCTTACCACCCAACCAAGCCATACAAGACTGCCAAGTTCAGTAGTGTAATGAAAGAAATTGGGGAGCTTCGAGAAGCCACGAAGAAGGAAGAAATGATGTGGAAATTCCTCATCGCACAACACAGCAAGATTTCTGTATACCCAGTTGAGATGAGTAGCTTCCTGCCTGTTACAGAGGACTGTAATAGCCCCACATTGTATTGCTTGCTGCTCAGGGTCAAGGAGAGATAAATAGGAAATATCTAGTTTAGCCTAAACATGCTATCCCCAAATATTACTTCAGGTTTCCCAACCTGGCTCTTCAGATGTGCTTCAAGTCTCAGAATTCCGCAGCTGGGAAATCAGGAATCTTCTAATAGCATCTTTTCCAACAAACGAATTTTATTAAAAGGCAGCCGCAGCTCACAAAAGCTTATGCTATAGGACTCCTTCCAGTTTTTTTGCTACTAATGACTAACATGGCTCTTTTCCTATGAAGTCTGTAGGTTTGGAAATGCATGGTTTAATATTTGGGAGCAGTGGATTTCCTTCTTTTTCTGTAACCATAATAATGTTAGCATGGAAAACTGGGTCAGAGACTCTTATCCTTCAATAGGAACATATTATCAAGCCCCAAATTTCAGTTACGATATTTCACGGCAGACCTTATCCCCCCCCACATACAAATATCCATTGCCTGTGAGTGGTTCAAGCTGGCCAATTTCTTATGATTTTATTTTGCTCTGAAGATGACAGCCTCAATGTTTATAATTCAAAGCTTATAATATCCTGTGTTACATTTTAAAAAAAAATATTTTTGGCATGCTGAAAGAACCCCACAACAATGGGAAACCAGTGTGGGGTACGGGTCAAGGTGCTGGACTGGTACTGGGGAGGCCCAGGGTCTCATCAACCTGCAGCCACTGAAGCTGCCTGGGTGACTTTGGAACAGTCACACTCTTGCAATCTGGCCTACCTCACAGGGTTGTTGTGTGAAGAATAGAAGAAATAACACTCGGTGCACTGCCTTGAGCTCCTAACTGAAAGGTACAGATGTAATAAATAAATAAATTCACAGACTTCTTTGTGAATAGCTGTCTTTTGCCTCCTGGCCAACATGCTCATATTAAAGGAAATAGTATTTTTATCTCTTAGCACTTTCCAATCCAATCCTACTACATCCTTAATTAACTCAATAGGGCTTTAGAATACTTAAATAATGGGAAAGAGTATGTGCAATATAATACCTATTAAATAATTAGACACCTTCTTCACACTTTAAGGTTTCTACTGGAACAGTGGTATGTCTCCCTATAGATTTTTAGGAGAAGCACATTCCAAATAAACAAGTCTAGGACAATTATAATTAAAGTTTATTATCCTTTCACCAGAGACTCAGTTTAATAATCTCGTTATCATCATCATCATTATTATCAGTAGCGTTTCATATATCTTTTATTTCAATTCTGCTTGCTTTTATCATGCTTGTTTTAGAACTGGAAGAATAAGGAAACAATTTTTATCCCTTAAGTATTACAGTTGGATTTTTGTAGCCATTGGCAAAAACATAATTGAAATCTGTGTGGCTGTGTTGGGGCTTCGTATAACATAATTCATGCTGTTATTATGTATAAATCTGTCTTGAAACAAATTTCCTCTTCTGGCAGCTGAACTGTTTACTCTTCCCTCAGGAGGGAAAATGTCTTTCCTTGGCCTCCAGGTTGGATCTCTGCCAGGTTAATAGATGTGTTTAAATTGTGATAAAAAAAAATCCCTACTTGGAGAATTTTCACTCAGGGAATTATATCCTGTGAGAATTTTGACTGAGAAAACTATATTCTTTTGTATCAAGATATACAGATCTTCAGTATGATTAGCACACTGTGACTTAATCCAAAAGGATGTAGTAATTCAACAACTATTCAGCAGGGAATTGTGTTTGGAGCCAAAATAAAAATAAATGTCCAATGCCATTTATTTCAAAGCATTAAAAAAATACACAGACTAGGTCATGGAGAGACTTAGATCTACAGGATTACATACTGATGATGATGATGATGATGATGATGATGATGATGATGATGGAAGAAAAGTTGTTTACCCGTTGCAAATATACAAAGACCGAAAACAAAGAAATAATTATCTGCTATTATAAATGAAGTCCAACGAGAAGAGGATGTCTGAAAAGAATGTACTACTTTTGGAAAGAACAACATCCAGAATCAGAAATAACAGAATAGAGGTTAGCAGATCAACATCAATTTATAACATGAAATAAAGTATTCACAGAAGTAGAATTGGAAGAACTGCAAAGGTCTACCCAGGGCAAAGAAATCGAGGACTTGCCAGCAGTAGCTCAGACAGTAAAGCCTTCTCCTCAGAAAGTACAAAGCCCTCTACCTAAAAAACAAGAGGAATTGAAACAAAGAATAACTGAGCATCTAGAACAGCACAAAAACAACAGAATAAGATTGCCTGTATTGACGCTTGTTACAAAGAAAGAGCTAGCACAAGTATTAAAGTATTACAATACTGTAATATCAAATATAAGCACCAGCCCACTGCAAGAAACAAACCAACTGATGTACAGCACAGCTGCAGTTATAAGTGAATACCGTGGATGCAAAATCAACAAACAAGAAAAAAAGCCAAACAGTGTACCACCAAAATGGAAGATCAGGTTGGAATATAAGACCAGCGTGCTAAGATCAGATGCAAGCAAGCTAGAACAGATGAAAGAAAAGAAGCTGAAGAATAAAAAGACTGAAGAATACCTGATCAAGAAATATCACCTAGAAACAAGGAAGATCAAGGAAGCAGCAAATAACAGCCATAGTCAAGAAGATCAGCAGATACAAAGCTCAAACTGTACACTATAGGCAGAATCTCCAGTTTCAGTCGAATCAGAAACATTTCTACCAATCCATCAGTGGAGAGACTGCAGTGAACCAGTCAACACCTGACAAAGGAGAAACAGTGAAGTTCTGGGCGCAACTATGGGACAAGCCAAAGAAATACAACAAGAATGCAGCTTGGATACAGGAGGTAGATAAGTATAAAAAAGAAGCTGAAATGAAGGGACTTGTAATAGCAGCAGAAATGGTGTAGAAAAGGGCAAGGAATATCAAGAATTGGTAAGCACCAGGTGAAGATGAACTGCATGGTTTTTGGTTGAAACATCTGACTGGTCTGCACCCACTCATTGCCAAATAGTTTAACAATATAGTGCATGGAGGTGAAATTGAAGATTGGTTAACATAATCCAAAACCTACTGGATAATGAAAGATCCAGCAAAAGGGGCAGCACCAGGCAACTACAGGCCAATTACCTGCTTACCAACACAAATTGCTAACTGGTGTGGTAGCTGATGCAGTCCAACAGCATCTAGTTGAAAACAAGCTTTTTCTATCTGAGCAGAAAGGAAACTGCCCAAACAGCAGAGGGACAAAACATCAGCTCCTGATTGATAATATGATTTTGGAAAACTGTAAGAGAAGGAAGACCAACTTGAATGTAGCTTGGATTGATTACAAGAAGGCATTTGACTCCCTGCCACATGACTGGATAATCAGGTGCCTAGAAATAAGAGGAGTCAGTAGAAACACCAGAAACTTTGTGCAAAGATCAATGGCACAATGGAAGACACAGTTGCTGGGAGAGGTTAATACCAAGAGAGGAATCTTTCAAGGAGTCTCACTATCACCGCTACTGTTTGTCACTGCACTGATTCCTCTGTCAGCAATACTGAACAAGTCAGGACATGGCTATCAAACATCAAAAACATCTGCCATCTCCCACCTCCTTTACATGGATGATCTGAAGCTGTATGGAAAAACACCATCTGAAATAGAATTGCTGCTCAAGACTGTCCGAATATACAGCTAAGATATTGCAATGGAGTTTGGACTGGACAAATGTGCCACACTTACCATCAACAGGTGGAAAATAGTGAATACTGAAGGAATCAAAATGCCCAATGGAAATAACATCAAGAGTCTGGATGAAGAAGATCACTACAAATACCTGGTCATCCTTCAGGCTGACAACATCAAGCACACTGAAGTCAAGAAGGTTAGCAGTGAATACATCAGAGGAGTGAAGAAAATCTTAAAGCGAAACTCAGTGGCGGAAATATCATCAAAGCGATTAATACCTGGGCAATTCCAGTCATTAGATATACAGCTGGAATAGTGGACTGGACAGAAGCAGAACTAGAAGCTCTGGGTAGGAAGACCAGAAAAATAATGACAATGAATCGTGCCCTTCATCCATACAGTGACGTTGACAGACTCTCTTTACCAAGGAGCATAGGTAGGCGTGGAATGTTGCAAGTACATCAGACAGTTGAAGAAGAAAAAAGGGCATTGGAAGAATATCTGAAGGACAGTGAAGAAGATGCACCGAAGCTAGTACACCATGAAGGCTTACTGAATTCCAAAGAGACCAAACTGGCCTATAAGAAAGACCAAATGAAGAAGAGAAAAGAGACATGGCAAGGCTAAGTATTACGTGGCCAGTACACAAAAAAACTAGCAGGCAAAGCAGATAACAAGACCTGGCAATGGCTAAGAGCAGGAAAGTTGAAGAAGGAGACAGAGGGGGTAATTCTGGCTGCCCAAGACCAAGCCTTAAGAACAAATGCATGTAAAGCCAGAATCAAGAAGACAGCAACAGACAGCAAATGCCGCCTCTGCAAAGAAGCTGAAGAAACAGTGGACCACCTAGTTAGCTGCTGCAAGAAGATCGCACAGACTGACTACAAACAACAGCATGACAAAGTAGCAGTAATGGTGCATTGGAATATCTGCAAGAAATACCATTTGCCTGCAAGCAAGAACTGGTGGGACCACAAAACAGACAAAGTAGTAGAAAAGGAAGAAGCTAAAGTGCTCTGGGACTTTAGAATTCAAACAGACAAGCATCTGCCACACAACACCTCAGACTTAACAATTGTTGATAAGAAAGACCAAAAAGTCTGGATAGCGGATATTGCAATATCTGGAGACAGCAAAATAGAAGAGAAACAGCTGAAGAAAATTGCAAAATATAAAGGCATGCAAATAGAAGTAGAACGACTATGGCAAAAGAAAGCAAATATAATACCAATAGGCATCTTAGGTGCAATCCCAAAACATCTGGAGCAGCACTTGAACACCGTCAGCACTGACAAAATCACCATCAGTCAATTGCAAAATTGCGGCTTTATTTGGAACAGCTTACAACCTGTGACGATACCTTTAACACCATCAGACAACATCTGCCTATCCCAGGTCCTTGGGAAGGACTCGATAGGTGGATAAAAATGCCAAATCCAGTCTGAACATCTGGCTGACTGTGCGACCAACCATAATAATAATGATAAATACAAATTTAACAAATTTGCTCTTCTGAAACCCTGTATTTGCACTTTGCTGAATTTTACAATATATACCAGTTCAGTAAAAGTCACCGTTGGCTAATTTGATTCTGCAGAACAGGGGAAACTGCATATTTCTTTCCAATGATACGCCACACTGACATTTTTTTCTTCTATATAAAATCCAACACTGCATACAGCAATTATTTTGTACACATGTTCTTACTGAATATGTAAGATTATTTATAAAATTGTTTTGACACATAGTAATATAGTAATATTTCCATCTTATATATCTGCCTTATCAGAGACCAGTCAATTTTACATCTGGATATGGCTGTTTTTAAAAGCATGGGAAGAGATTAAAAACTAGTTCTCATATAGTTAAAAGTAAATAGCCTGATACTAGATCTGTCCATTACCAAAACGTGGGACAATTGGAAATCGGGCCCTCTGCCCAAAACAGAGAAGCATCTAGTTCATTGCATTGCCTGGGCAGGAGAAGGAGGCAGAAGAATGTTGAACATTTGAGCAGAGCAGGCACTGGGATTCTTTCCTAGCTTTTCTACAATAAACCTACTTAACGGAGGCCTTGGAAATTTATTTTTGAAAGAGGTTTTCTTTTTTTCCTTTTTCTTTTTTTGCATTACCACCCTAGGGAATACTTACGCTGAGGTGGTAAAAACCAAACAAAACCCTTGGCCTTCCTTAAATGGATGTGTGGAAAAAACCAAGAGATAAATCTACAGTACATAGAAAGTATGTGGAATGGTGTGTAAGTTCAGGTGACAGTTGAGAGGGGAAAATGGGCCTGCTTGTATCTGTGCTAAGTCTAATTTGGCATGCCTTATATTTGTCACACCCTACATAGTATGGTAGTAAAGCTACCATCAGTGCAAAAAATCCACTTTAGATCACAAATTATTTGCATTTCTTTCTTTTGTATAAGGTTCAGATATTTTCAGCAGAGGTGGCATTATTTACATTTGCCACAACCTATATTCTAATTCCTTTGTATTATTAAAGTTGTAGGCCATTCCTCAGGTACTGCTGTTTGCTCAGCTGGAAATGCTGGATAACATAAATTGATTCTTTCTAGATTGATCTTAAAACCTACAATCCAGCGGTGTCTGTCTTGTTTACACCTACTACTATGCTGCACCGTTCAGAGAAGCATGACTTATTTTAATGATCCTAATGCAATACTACAGGTGCCTCAATGAAACTAATATACCAACAAGTTATAGTTCTCTCTGGACTCTTTTGAACTTTTGAATAAGACTTTGAGAAGCTCTATTCTTGTATCTAATCACTGAGGGTGAACAGCCAAAAAATAAAAACATTAGAGATTCTGGTTGGTAAAAAGAATACTTGGAGAAACATATGAATATGGGTTTGAATATATAAATATTTTAACAATAATAAGATAATTAAAATATTCTCTAGATTAAAAAACACAGTAGCCTATTGAAAAAAATATTTATTTATTTGTTTGTTTCAAGGAAGCACAGCTATAATTTAAGAAACATCACAAAATATTTCCCAGTACTTTTCTGCTTTGGGTTGTACAAGAGAAAATCAAATTAAATGAAAAGCCCAAGTTACTCAGAAATTTAAAAAAATATATAGATGCTAAGGCATCCATCTTTCTCATTCCATTCTGAATAGCTGCTCAACCCTCTGAACCAGATCTAGGAATGTGTAAGAAATAATGTCCCTCTCTCTTTGCTAAACAGAAACTTCAGTAGATAAATCTTTCCTCATCAGTTGCAGACAGCCTGCACAAAAACACAATATCCTTCCCAAATCACAGCAGACAGTGGAAATACCATTGTAACAGGCTACTGGCAAACCATCACCTATCACACTATATTCAGTATTAATGTGCATATGATGTTTATACATTTATCTGGGAAGCTTTCATCGGGCATTGTTAGTAGTCTAGCTACAAATCAACGATAAAGTTCCCAGCAAGAGACCCTTTGAAATGCTTACACTCAGAACATGTTTCCATTGTAATGGCTGTTGTAAAACTGGAAATACTGTTAGCCATTCCAGCATATATACAAATGTTTTTATTTACTTTCAATGTGGATGAATTTTCCAGAATTAAGCCTTTTGCTTGTTATGGGTCACAGAAATGTCCATGCTGTAATTTATCTCCATTTGTGGTACCATTCGAGGTACCATTTTATAGAAAAAAATAATTATGCCTTTTTCATAGTTCTTATAAGTCAAAATCCTTTATTCATCCCTTACAGAATTCTGTACAACTGCACAGTTTTTCAGCACACCTGGAATTAAGTGTAAAGCACTCACGATCTTTTAATGCTCTATAGTTGTGGAAGAGACATAAGAAAATAGTCTGTGGGGATCCTATATTCACATTTGAAGGATTTTTTACTTTCAGGCCTGGTCAGGCTTCATGACTGATGCATTTTGAGAATGTAGCGTTGAAGCGCAGTGCTTTATATTCTCCTTATGCTATTTATCTCACAGTTGTAGTGCATTTATTCTCACACAGGCAGGAGCATGACAAGAGGGGAAAGAAAACATCAAAAGGAGGTTCTGCCAAACTGGGTATAAGAATGCTCTCCTTTTTCCCTTTGAATTATATTTTAAAGAAAAAGCACAACAATATTAGCATTCCAATACAAATATAGTCATTCATTATTCTTGGTGCCAGGGGTCTCAGCAGGGTATGGTAAAAAAAAAGTCAAGATGGCAGCTGTGATGATGCAATTGAAGCTCCACCATGTTTTTTTATAAGCTGTATTTCTCTGCTCTGAGAGAAGACTGGTGCTCTGGACTGTATATACCATTCTGATAGCTTCTATACATTGCTTTGCCAGGACCCAGATAACTCCTAAAGCTAATATGTTGTTAGTGTAAAAGAAAGGTCTGTGAATTCAATTTCCAGTAGAGGGTTTGAATCCCATAGAACAACACATCTGATGAATACCCCAAAGGATGAAACCAGTCATATGGTGCCTCCTGGTGGCAATGTAACTGAAAACACCATGCAGGATATACATAGTGTAAAAATAGAAAAACCACAGACACACACACACACGATTTTTTTTCTTTCTTTTTAAAACTATTATACTCCTATTTGGGACTTAAGTGTGTATCTTTTCTGTCTCAAAATGACGGGAAAGCATGTCACTAATTTCCAGCAATGCCAGTCCGGAATTGTATCACAGTAGTTCAGTAAAATAGTCATTGTTCAAATAGTGATATGCAGTCAAGTCTGGTTTGACTCCTGATGATTCCCTGAACAGATGTTGGCCACCATGACCTGTCTTAAGCAAAAAACCTTGTAATTATTCCAAGGACATTCCAGTAATCCCTTTGATTCCATCCATCCATCATATCCATTGTTTTCTTCTTCTTCTCAGTCTTGCCAAACATATTTTTTTCCAGTCCATTATCCACTCAGCCCCCTCTTCCAAGTATGTGAGGTTTTGCTTGCTGATCATCACCTTTATTGGTTCCACTCAGGATTCTTCTTGCAGATGAGGGACTTTTAGTAACTATCCCTAAATTCATGATTCAGTCATGCGTCACTTTTTCTTAACAATCCAGCTTTCACAGCCATATATTACCAGTGGAAATCCTACTGCTTTAACTATACTGATCTTTGTTGTCACGGAAATGTCCTTATTCTTTATGATCTTGTAAGTTGTTACTGCCTCCAGCATATTGTCCATATTTAGCTATTCTTGAGCTCAAGAAAACAAACCTACCTTTGGTTTGGTCTTAAAGTTAATTAAGGTACAGATTGACATAATGGGGACAAGATGAATCTTTGTCTCATTCCTTTCCTTATCTATCTATCTATCTATCTATCTATCTATCTATCTATCTATCTATCTATCTATCTATCTATCTATCATACTTATATGGCTGCCCAACTCACACACAGTGATTCTGGGTGGCTTACAAAGTAAAATCCCCAATACAAAAAAACAAATTTTGAACCATTTTGTTTCTCCAAACTCAGTTCTTACAATCAGTTTTTGCACACTGCAAAAGAATCCTTAGTAGAATAATCAGGTGTTCTAACACAATTGCTAGCCTTAATTTTTCACAATCTTGGAAAATCTACACAGTCATTGACTTTGCTGCAGTCAGTTAAGGATAGGAAACTTCTTTCCTGCACTCTCTTGTTCTCTCCATCATCCTTCTCGTATATTAGCTAACTGACCTATCGTCTCTCTGGCTTCTCCAAAAGCTACCTATTAATTTGGCATTACATTCTCCGTGTGCACCTCCCCTTTATAATATCTTAAGCAAAACTTTGCTTCCATGAGGGACTAGTGCACTGAATTGATACTTTAAGCATTTTCTTGCATTTTCCTTCTTCAATATATATATATATATATACTGAAGAACATATATATACTTCTTCAGTATATATATGTGTGTGTGTATACAATATAGTATATATATATATATATACTAAAATCTGAAGATTTTAAGAGATTGGTGTATGTATATACATATATACTTTATATACCGAAGAAGGATATATACTTCAGTATATAATACATATATATATATATATATATATATATACACACACACACACACACATATATATATATATACCCACACATACACATACTATATATATATATATATATATATATATATATACACACACACACACACACATACACATACTATATATATATATATATATATATATATATATATACACACACACACACACACACACACATACATACATACATACAGTGGTACCTCGGGATACGAACTTAATCCGTTCCGTGACACTGGGCGTATCCCGAGTTGGTCGTAACCCGACGCAAATTTCCCCATAGGGTTCAATGTAAATCCGGTTAATCCGTTCCGCCCTCTGAATTTGGTCGCACCCCGAGGCAAATTTCCCCATAGGGTTCAATGTAAATCCGGTTAATCCGTTCCGCCCTCCGCCCGAATTTGGTCGCAACCCGAGGCAATTTCCCATAAGGTTCAATGTAATTACCGTTAATCCGTTCTGGCGTCCACGGACCACACGGAAAGCGGCCGGGCGCGGCGTGGTGCGGCGCGAAAATGGCCGGGTGCGGCGCGGCGCGAAAACAGCCCGGCGCGGCGCGGCCCGGCGCGAAAACGGCCCGGCCCGGCCCGGCGCGGCGCGAAAACAGCCCGGCGCGGCGCAAAAACGGCCGCGGACCACGCGGCAGGGCCGGAAAAACAGCCGCGGACCACGTGGCACGGGCGGAAAAATGGCCACGGACCACGTGGCACGGGCAGAAAATGGCCGCGGACCACGTGGCACGGGCGGAAAATGGCTCGTACCCCGAGGCGGAGTTCGCAAACCGAGGTAAAATTTTGGGGCCAGAGCTGGTCGTAACCCGAAAAATTCGCAAGCAGAGGCGTTCGTATCCCGAGGTATCACTGTATATGCACGCACACACACATACATACTTGTATGTATATATATATATATTATACTTGTGTGTGTATATATATATGTGTGTATATATATATATATATATATACATACATACATACATACATACATACATACATATACACAAGGATATATTTTCATATATATATACAAGTATATATATAAAAAAATAATTTAAAATTTCAAAAATTTAAAAATTTTTCTCTACAGTATAATTGTCAACAGTTAGTGGGTATTTGATCTGCCCCTGATGCTTTCCTATTTGACAGCTAAACTATTGCCTCCTGTACCTCACTTACTAGTGGAAGTAGTTTCTGAGAACTGGATCTACCTTCGTTACAAACATTTCTCTCATTCCATAATTCTGCTTGTAAAGGATTTCAGTCCAGTTCTCCCATTTTCCTTTAACTTCAGTTGCCTAAATCAGATTTTTACTGTTGATATTCATAACTTTTCATGATCTCTCCCATTAATCACCTTGACACTTGCTTCAGTCTTCTACATTTTTTCTTGAAGTTTTCATATAATTGATCCTATAATGACTGTGCTTATTATGGAATACATTTAAGTGTATCATCTCAGATTAATTTCAGGCACAAGATCTTTCTTTGGTGTCTTTTAAGGTGAGTTTATAAATGTTCACTCCAGGGGTACTCTTTATAATACCAGTACATCTTCCCAGATGTAGATTTTGTACAGCTTTGATGTAAACCTGCTGAGAATCCTAAAAGCCCAAGTCTTTTGTCAGTATGTTAACTATTGCTTTCTTTGTGGAAAAAATACAATGGGATTATTCTCAACTCTCTCTTTATAGAAGCTTTTGTTCCTTAAATATTTAAATGTTTGCTGCCTAACCTATTCTCCACAGGTATAGATATTTGTCCTTTACTTTACAATGAAAACAAGTATGACCTTTTGACATGCAAGCTGTTCAGGACATGATAAAAAATATATTAAGAAGTACGAAGAAAGCTTCATATTTCCATCCTGAGGCTGTGACTTCTGCATTGTTAAGATATTATGTGATCTTTTCCTCCCATAACCAGTTTAATGGTCATTTTGGGCTCTTAGAAAAGCATCCTTTATGAATCCCTACCCCAACCAGTCACCATTTAAAGCACCAAGTTCCTCTATCCCATTGCAAATCTTTCCACACTGTTTCAAAACAATATATAGAAAAAAGAATGCCTGTTGTCAATTCAGCAGGAGTTGGAAGGATATTCTCCTCTGAATGTCTGAGCATTTAGGACTGAATCACCTTAGGTTTTGCCTGCCCCAAATAGGAAATCTTGCACTGTGGTGCTGCATTTGTTAGAATGACAAAAACAGCAAGAACCTGCAGATGCCACTGCAATGGGAAACAAGCTTTGAAAAATTCAACATGGCCCAAACCTGCTTAAAGAGATTTAACACCAAATTTATATTTTACCCTCTTTCATAACTTAAGGTTTGTGGAGGTTGCCCCTTGAAATATATTTTATACCATTCAGTTGAATATTGAAATATGTGTAATAGGAAAGGTGACGATCTTCCCCTCAAAGAGATCATACATGTAAACTGTAATATTAGATCAAAAGCAAAAGAAATGTGTTGTCCAGGTCAGCAGTGGAACTAAAATGAAGCATTCTTTTCAGGCATTCAGGGGTATCACCTCTAACTGGAGCAAATTACTGATTCAGCAAAGCAAATTTTCACCTTATTGTTTTCATCAGTAGTATACAGAAGTAGGACTCTAGGGGACTAAATGAAGAACATTGGCTCACGATGGTGCACTGAGCTTTCTTCGTTGGTTTTGGTCTTGCTGAAGCTGTTTTGCGTGGATGCTGTCGTTAAACAAAGTAGAATTAATTGTCTACAGTAACTCAAGGCTCAGGTTCATGCTAGGCAGAAGAAATTCATAATATTCTAAAAGTCAAAATGCTGAAATGTCACTTCATTGCTCTGAGACCAAATAATCCATTCACTGCATTAAGTAGATTGTACGGCGAGCAGAGCGATAAGCTGAGTTCCTTCTTAGCTTTTAATGAAAGCCACAAACCATGACGAGGTTAATCCCTGCCATTAGGAGTTACTCTATCACTTCTTTTTGGTAGTAATAAAGTCTATGCACTGCAATTTATTAAGCTTTTATCAAATGAAGGCTTAGTATTCACCCAATGTTATTATTGCTGTCCAGTTCCTTTGTAACAGTTGTCCTTTTTTGCATTTTTAAAAATAGGGTACATAAGAGGGTTTGTAAAATGTATCCTATTTATAAGTAAGACAAATTAAAATGCTGCCATGGTTTCTGCCAATCTTGTAAAGTTAAGCAGGGCCAGATCTGGTCAATACTTGGATGGAATTAAGATATCCTAGGACTGTGTAGGCTGTACTGAGACATTTAAAAAAGGCCCAGAAGCTACTGAGAAACATTTTTGACTTGTTGTCTAGAAAGCTACATAGATAAATCAAATGTTATGGTCGTAGACTTGAATTCTATATAAAACATCAAGGAATAAACATGTAATAAATTAAATTATTAAAAGGAGAGATGCATAACTACTGTAATTGCCTTCCGACATGGAAACTATCAGAACTTAATTATTCTTATAGAGTTTACTTATATTTCTCATGGTTGAGCAGGATTTTGCTACCTTTTTGAGATTTCTAAGGACTTATCAGCTAATATATTGTCTTCCATCATATAGCTGGAGCTATTTACAAGAAACAGCATTGTAAATGATACAATAGACAACTCAGCAGAACAGGTGACACTGATTCAATGTTTCCTTCCATGCAGGGACAGATTTGGCCCTGGAAGGAAAGGTTACTATACTTCTCTTCCAGAAACACTGATGGAAAACATTGGAAAGAGTAAATGCTCTTCTGTGAAGAACAGAGAAAATGTATAAATATTTAGGAACAGAAAAAAAGCCTGCTCCAAAGGTTGATGTCACAGTGGTGAGAAATTCTGTTCCTGTCCATCTGAAAGGCTAGATCCAGAATTCATTGTTTAATCTCTGATTCTCAACTATTCTTGTTCCTGTAATATGTGATCAGTTGGCTATTGCTCTTAACTTGCAAATTTTTAGAGTTTTTCAGAGTTTTTAAAATTAATATTTATCTCCTCCCACGTGAGATTGTTGTCCCAAACCAATGATAAGAGGGACCTATTTGAAGACTGCTTATTAGACCTGCTACTTAAATTCCCCAATGTCAAACTGATCTGGGCAGAAGACCTCAATGCAAAATTAATTAATTTAATTAATTAAAAAGTCCTAACAATATATTTTTTCTGGATATATCAGCTACATGGATGTGTTCATGAAATCATCAGGCGTTAAGCTCTGTTCAAGGGAGCTTTACTTTTCACAGAAGTTATAGTTATAGTTCAGGAATTAAAGGAAGTGTGAGGATGGATTATCAAGTTAGAGAGTCTGTCAGTAAGAGGCCTAGGCCAGAGGGCCACATAACCTTTCATGAATGACACCAACTGTTTTATACAAAGACTGCAAGCCTTCTTGAATCCTATTGTTCAAGATCTCACCTGCCCAAACTACTTCTACCAGAAACCTACTGGGGTTAGCCTATTAACGCTGCTGAGGAATACGTTTCCAATCAGACTGAATAAGAATAAAAATATTATAGAAGTAAATAAAGGCCTATAGTCTTGCCTGGATCTGGCCTTTAGATGAAATAAGGTCTTGGGATCTTAATTCCCAAGATTTTGGTCCCTTCTCAGGAAGGAACAGAAAAATCTCAATTGATAATGGATCAGAAATTTTTCCCACCCTGCAAATAGTGAGGTATATTTTCCTTTGAACAAATCTGACTGCTAAGTAAACATTATAAAAAAGGAGAGAAAATACTGTTGGCTGAAAGAATAGCCCAAATTTAGTTCGGGCTTGCAGTTCCCAACAGCTTACTAGAAACTATGCATACACATAAAGAGAAGCAAACTGATACATAAAACAAGTATGTGCCATTCATTCAGATAAGCACATACTCATAAATATCCCTTCCATGACAATTAGGCTTTAAAACAGCCTCTATTGTCAGCAATACAGACTACTATGAAATCTGTTTTTGTAGCATCGGGATAATTTTTCAAAGGATGTTACAGCCTTAGAAAAGAGAAAGTGAATTGTTCCCAGCAGTGATAACTCCTAAAATATCCACACACAGCAATAAATATTTAAAACAATTTAGCAGGCAAAACAGAGCTTCTGGAATTTTTTCCAACCCTTAATAATGGCATCCTTGGGTCACACAATCAAAAAGTAGGCAGGAGTGGGGGGCTTAGAATGGAATTGTTCGGCAGCCTTCTGAGTTGCTTTCCTTTTTCTTTCTATGCTGGATTCTCAAGATCCAGCAAACCTTGTTCCCTTCTGTTCAGTTTTCAATTAGTTATTGAACTGACACATAATTTCTTTCTAATATTCCATGGGTTGGAAAGAAGAAAAATGTCCATTAACGATGTGGAGGTTTTTAAAGACTTTTAGGCATGTAAGAGGGTTGTTGTTGTTGTTTTTTTGAAGAGAATTCATAGTTTTGGGCAAGTAGGCATTCAGTTTTTTCTTCCCAGAAGCCATCCCCTTTGCCCCAAGAGGTTCCTTCGATAATTAGCTTTTAACATCCTCTTCCTCTATAAATGGACACCAGTGAAGGTCTTCTGTATCCTACATAAACTGTTACATCAGCACAGTGCCAGATTATGTGGGACAAGTAATCAAGTAATCAATTTATCAACATAATCCTATGTATCAGAAGAGGGCAATCTCAGATCTAAGGCTAAATGAGGTCCCTGAACCTTTTTTTGAGAGGGGTGTCTCCTTTGGAATACAGAGCAGTTGTCAAAAATCAGAGATACAGTTGTCTGCAATGCGAAGGGAGGAAGCATACAAAAACTGTGCTGGAATTCTAAAATAGACAATGCCTTTTTTAAAAAAGTCTCCTTCCCCCATTAAAACATCCATAAAATTACAAAAAATCATGATGCACCCACTTTGAATCATTACCTAGCCACCAAGGTCCTCAACTGTCATAAAGAAGTATAGTTCCTGATTACCCCAAAATTGTCCATTCCTGTTACATATTTTATATAGGGCTATCACGTCTGCTCTGCAATAATTTATAGGCCCATAGGATGACAGCAAAGAGAGATATAAAATTCTAACTCTTTGTTGTCATCTAAAGGTTGCCTGAAGTTTTGCTGCCCAGAAATAGTAGCCCTATTTTACATTCAAATCTTATTACCTCAGCATTCAGTGGAACTTACTTACAGTCTATACCACAGGAAATTAATTGATAGGGTGGTATCAGAGAACAATACATTTCTGTATGAAGACTTACAGTTTTTAACAAATAATCATAGTTTACAAATCTCAATCACTGGCATTTATTGTCTTCCCAGAATTTAACACACTAATCTTTTTTCCTCTCTTCAAGCCTACACAAACCACAATTGCAAAATACTGAGTGTAATATGGAGATATTTAAAGGATTATAATTTCAAATGTGTTTACCATAATTACTGAATGGGAAACAGAACAAAACACATAATTTAGATTATGTGGTATGAGAAACTGTATGTTTCCTACCAGCATATTGGAAAGATTCAAAGCAAAATACATTTTTATGTAAGACAGTTACTCAGATTCACAATGCTGTGAGAGAAAGGGTTAAAAGCAGGACATTTAGTTCTGTGTGATTCACGTTAAGTATAAGTCTGGTTCTCTTAAATTTCCTGCCCAATAACAGGAAGTCTTTGAATAACTTGATTTTCTCCTTGTTTATACCTGGAAACTTGAAAGGAGGATCAAGCTGCAGCCTCAAAGTTAGCTAAAAAGATTTATAAAAAACTGAATAATACATATCTTCCCATCCCAAGATATAGTAAAATATAATAATACAGTACAGAAGAATAAGATATTACAGGCTTATTTGCATAATTCTTCATTACTTTATGCAAGGCACTGTAAACATTTCACATCTGAATCAGTAAGAACTAGGTTGTTAGCAAATGCAAGTAATTTTAAGTGTGCTCAAGGGCAGTTCTGAATTTTTTTAACCTTCCTTCCTTGACTTAGTTTTTGCTGCTTCTGCCTCAGAAATTGATATGCAGGATTTCAGAAGCTGTTGAAAATTTTATGACATTTCTACTTGAAAGTCATAAATAGTAACTGCATAGGTTTCCCAGCATACCTTGGAGTAAAACCCATTAGTGTTGCAGTATACATATAAGTCATATGGAACTATATTTTGGTATGTCACATTATTTATTATTTGCAACACAGAGAACAGTTAATTACTGTTTTGCAATCAAAGCTTAGACTTAATATAAGTTAGCATAGCTTTACATTCTCATAGTGTTTTATAAATTCTAGTATTATTTATAGTCTTTTATAGTTATCTGTCCTAGTTATTTACAGTATTTAAATTATTCATTGTAAAATTAATTGTAATTTTATAGGATTCTTTTGTACCTCTACTCTATAATTTCACCTTAATAATTTTATCTTTACCTTATTTTATTCTATCAATAGGACTTTTTATTTTTATTTCTATTTTAGCATAATTGTCATGTTATTAATTCTGTGCTGGTCTATGACTGAAATTGATTAATAAAAATGAGGACGCACAATAAAAAAAAAAATTAGGGCACAACCTGACGGCCACATTAAAGTGTTTCCTTTCAGTCCACGAGCCAGCAGAAATGTCTGCCAGCATAAATTGCACTGCCCTCTATGTTAACCCCAATTCTGCCTCAGTAATTGGGCTGACAAGTGGTTCTGTTCTCATTGTTTTAATATAGGACAAGTTAAGAAGAATGATTGGTGGATACCCCTGGTGTTCCCTCCCATTGAGTGTTACCTGCCAATTGGAGAAACAATCACAGTCACTCTGTATGGTGGAGCAGGGATGGTGAGTGAAGACAGGTGCTTAGAACAGTGTGTTTACCACCTATTAAATAAAAGATGCTCTTGCCTATGAAGTGTTAGACAAGGGATATCTGAAAAAGTATTAGACTTGTTTTTTAAACACAAAAATGAGTGAACTTCATTCTCAATCAGTACTGCAAGAGAATGGTCATGGCTGGCAGCACGCAGAAGTAGACCATGGAGCAGGCAAAATACATACCACCATCACCCCAATAAAAATATTTAAAAAGGTAAAGCCATATGAAACTCCTTTTTGTCAGAAGCAGAGAAAAAAAAACCCAATAAATGGTGACAGAACCAGCAATGTACAGGTGGCAGAGCCTGGATTTCTTTTTAAAATGTATTTAGAGCAATGTTCTATGTAGCCCAGGAGTAGGGTTCTCTCAAGTGTGCTAGCCTTGTTTTTAAACATAGAGACCTGACAAGTGTTTGGGAAAGAACCAGTCAGGCATTAGGCAGGCAAAAGCCATGTGTCTGGCCTACCTGTGTCCTAAGCCAAAATGACCATGGAAAGCAATGCCCTCAACTGGAGGGGAGTGGTGGGAGGGTGAGCAGGTTAAAGTGAACAATAGGACCTCAGTGGATCTCAGTCCGTGGATCACATCATCAACCACCTTGTCAATAAAGCATGCTAGATTGTGTCCATGGCAAAAATTCTGTTGGAAGAAGAGAAAGACCATTCCTTTAGACCTGGAACAGCTAAAGTAGACTTTAAGCTACCTTCCCTGTTGGGCTGGAGATAAGGCAAAGGCAACATCATGAGGATGGGACATATAAAATGGCTCCTGAGGCTAGTTTGTGCCAGGATTAGGAGGATGTGACAAGGAGTCATTAGGGGTTGTGCAAAGGACATATTTTCTCTGAATAAGTTTACCAGAAAACAAAATACTTACAGTATTTAACTGTTCAGTACGTAAATTTGTACCTACGTTATTTTCTTTTCCATTTAAAACTATAGAAGTAGGACTGGGGCCCACCACTATCAACTTACCTCTTCTTTATTTCTGCTACAAACCTTCAGTTGCTATACATTTGGAAACAATTAAATTGTTTTGTGTGGTAATATTCCCAAGCTGTATGATGTGAAATCTAAAACTTTTATTAGTCCTTGGCAAGGTTTGATTCACTAAGGATGTTAAAAAATCATAATGGAAAAAACATACAAAGGACTATTACGAGATGAAGTATATGTTTGTTGCACTTTTGTTTATGATGCTTGTATCCCAACTGCAGATGCAGAATTGTCAATCTTGCCTGGGGCTGGCTGGGTGTTTTTCCCCCTCTTCCTTTTCTAATTCAGCTCAGTTGTACAGTTAGCTGGAGTTGGGATCCGTGGAACTGGATGTTATGCTATGGATCTTTGCTGCAGTGGCTCGGTTCAGCTTCTGGGTCAAGATTTCTGAAGATGCAAACTCTCATATAACTGAGAGTTAACTGACAGCCAAATATGTGTTTAGACCCACCCACACAAATATTTTCCCTGAATCATTTTGGACTTTTTAAAAATAACAGTTAGAGGGGATGGAACCAATACCACTGTTCCTATGGCTGGCTCAAGCCATTTTTTTTCCTGGAGAACAAGATGGTGCCTCTTCCCATTCCATATATAGCTGGCTGGCTGGGCAGTTGAAACTTTCTTTGACCCTTGCAACTCTATCACTCCTGAAGACAGTTTCAGTGATATAACTTTCCCCTCCAGTACTTCACTGTTGCCTCCCAAGGTCTGCTGGCTGAGACAACCACTTCACTGTGTCTAATGAGAGGGCAAACCATCATTGTCCCAGCTCCCAACCTCAGCTTCTTCATCTTTTGTAGAGAACTTAAACATGTAGAACCTGAAGAACCATATAGCAAAGAGAGAGCCCCCATCAAAATACTTTTTATGCATACTGACTGAGCAGATGAATATGTAGACACTGGGAATCAGAACAGTACATAAGCATAACTTGGGCCACTTTGCACATCAAGTGTTCATTTGAGAATGGTTTGAGTTCAATGCAACTTTTAAGGATTGGCTTCATTGCTTTCACAGCATTGAATCTTGGTGCCAATAATTACACAGTAATTGCTAAACGAATATTTTTGTAATTCTAAAGTGCAAAAATACAGAATCTTGCTTGTTGAGAGATGCAGACTTTCTGCATAATCAGGTCCTGCACAGCCTCATTTTCTAATGTGAAACATAAATATCTGGGCTTGGAGGACAAAATAAAGGTGCTGAATGTTCAGAACTTGATGGGAAATATGTTTTGAGTTCTCAGACTCTTACTCAACAAAATAAACATCTAGCTAATGTAATTCACTCTTTCCAGGTGGTCTAAAGCATTGCAATTAGCCAAAAAAAGCACCCTCTTTTCCCCTTTTAATATAAAACTGACACTCAGAAAATACATACAGATGTGACCTCATACAAAAGTCAAGGTGTGTTTGCTCAGATTTAGATCAGATGTCACCAAAAGAGTTCTGGCTGCCATAGTTTTGTCTGTAGATGTAAAGAGAACTATGACTTCTTTATGTCCAATCTGACTACTTGCCCATCTCACTCAATATTGCCTATTTTAAGCACCATCTCTCCAACAGAGATAATTCACACTAGGGAAAGGCTATAGCTCATTAGCAGAGTGTGAAAACAGCCTGGGGGGTGTTGTGTGAGTGGGTTCTAGTGATGGTTAATGCATCTTTGAGTGAGGAGGTTGTTCCCTCACCTCTTAAGGAGGCTTAGGTTCACCCCCTCCTCCAGAGGCCATCGCTAGACCCCACTATACTGGACAATTTTTGTCCAGTATCTAACCTCCCCTTTTTGGGGAAGGTGATTGAGAAGGTGGTTGCGCAACAGCCTCAGAGGGCCTTGGTTGAAGTGGATTATCTGGATTCTTGTCAGGCCAGGGGACAGAACCAAGTCTTTAAGGCCTTATGAAGGCTGACGGGGTCAAGACTAATCTGATCTCCAGGGGGATGATGTTCCAAAGGGCAGGTGCCACAACAGAAAAGGCTCTCTTCCTGGGCCCTGCCAGATGGCACTCCTTAGCAGACTGAACCCAGAGCATGCCTCTCCTGCCATGCCTAATATGTAGGACAAGTAAACATAATTGGGGAGACATGGTCCTCAAATAATAGTAGAAACTTTCACAACTGGAAGCAAGATAGAATCTGAACAGTGGTTGTCTAGAGTTTTGCAGCCCAGATTTAGTATCCCTAGTGAGTCTGAAAATCATGATAAGTGGGACAGTAACACAACATACAAGAAAACAGCGGCTTACGATTCCATCAAAATGGTAGTTCAACTCAGCCTAGGACTGTTTTAATAAGTGGAAAATTACTACACCTGGAGCAAAATGCTGATGAGATAATGGGGTGCTAATTATTCATCTGCAATGCTATTTATTCTCCATTAAAAACACCCCTAGAATTATTCTTCTGTGTGTATGCATTTGAATGTACTGTACTGCATAATCCAGTCAAATTTGCAGTGCTCACAGAGGACATTCATATGGCCCCTATCCTGGCCTTATTTAAACGAGCCTTTAAAACCCTGCTCTATCTCCAGGTCCTGGATTAGAGTAGGTGATGGACCCCTTGTGTGAAGTTCTCATTTTTTATATGATATGTAGTTTCTTTCCAGACTTTTTTGTTGGCATATTCTGTGTTTTTATTGTACTTTTTAATTGCTGTATTTTGTCAGCTGTCCAGATTGGGGCAGCCCATAAATTTGATAAATAAATAAATAAATAAATAAATAAATAAATAAATATGCAAACTTTCCCCAACCTAATGCCCTACAAATGTGTTGGCTCTATATTTCCCAGAATCCCACTGCTATAAGCCAAGCCAATTTGGATGGTACCAGTTTGAGAAAGTCTGGCACATACTTCAGTTGTTCATAACAGTAATTTCATACAGATTTACCAGTAGCAGCAAACCTTTGCACCATCAGTAATGCATTCACTGAAAAGTGAACATCTGTAGCTTCATAATTATTTGAATTTTAATGAACAAGATCATTTATATTTTTTCAGCACTGACTCTTTTTTTCTGTCTTTCAGCAGGCTGAATTTCTGAAAGGTAATAGTGAGATTGTGCTTTCCCAACAGCTAGGTAATATTTGTGTGGATGCTGGTAAAGTAAATGTTTGATGGATTAAAAATGAATGAGAGAAGGAAAGAAGGAAGGAAGGAAGGAAGGAAGGAAGGAAGGAAGGAAGGAAGGAAGGAAGGAAGGAAGGAAGGGAGGGAGGGAGGGAGGGAGGGAGGGAGGGAGGGAGGGAGGGAAGGAAGGAAGGAAGGAAGGAAGGAAGGAAGGAAGGAAGGAAGGAAGGAAGGAAGAAAGAAAGAAAGAAAGAAAGAAAGAAAGAAAGAAAGAAAGAAAGAAAGAAAGAAAGAAAGAAAGTCTTGAAAAAGACACAGTTTGTCACACTGGGATGGTGACAAACTCAGGTAATGCACAAGTCAAAAGAAATAAATTATTTGCAGCAAACTTTGCTGCTTAATTCTTTGAGTAATGTAGAGATTATTATTTACAGAGCCTCTGCTGTGTAATTATTGTCTGTTAATTCTGCTTTAACCATCTTTCCTCTTATCCTGTTTTACTTAGTGTTATTCCTTAAGCTCCTCTTATATTCTAATTTTTCTTAACTTTCTCTATGTGTCTTGTTTTCAGTCCTGTTAGTTTATTCCAAAGGTTTTCAAACTTTTTCAAGCTGCAGAACCTGCTAGGTAAAAAAAATCCAGAACCCCTGCTCAAGAAGTAAAGTGATGAGTAGTCATGAGTACAAACCACCCTGGGGGCTTCGGAATGCCACCTCACAAGCCCTGTCCTTTGCGCTGTACGTGAGAAAAATTGTTTTTGTGTGTGCGTGCTTTGTCTCTCACAAAACCGCCTAGGGTTCCACAGAACACAGTTTGAAAAACCCTGGTTTATTCTATTTCACCTACCAACTTGTTTCCTGTTCCCTATTGATCTTTTTATTGTTATTCTCCCAATTCTGGTTCTAAGCTTTACTCCTTCTGTTTCCCTCTATTATATTTCTTAATCAGATTTAAATTCAGTGGTAACTTTGCTTACTGTTCCTTCCACTGTGGTGGGAAAATTCTTCAGAGCTCAGGCCCTTTTTGTTGCTGGGCAAGCTCTTGGCTGAAGGCCCCTCTCCTCCCTTCATCTACCAGATGTAGACACTTGCCTGCCTTCCCAAGTGAAGCTCTTTGCTCAGCCTGATGAGGAGGGGAGAGACAGAGAAAGACTAACAAGGACTTGCTAATACACAGACCATTTCTGAAACTCACAACTCCTCTTTTCTCCACATCATTGCCACCACTGCTGATTTTCCACATCATCTCCACTGCTACTGTTCTTGGTTGCCACTCCATCTCTGGATACCATCACTATTGCCAGATTACCAGCAACCTTTTTCTGGGAATATTCAATGTTTTGGGTGCCCTGGATGACTTCAGCCTCTCCCTTCAGACCCTGCGCTCACCACACCATCTTTACCTTCACAAACGGCAGCCTTCACTTTTCTGACAAACAGCTAAAAACCCTAACAGTCCCATGCCTCTATTTAAAATGCAGTGGCTCCACCTCTTACTTTATAAAAGGTAAGGGTTGCATACCAAAACCCCCAAGGCTACCTATACCTTCCAACCTTCTCTTGAGCCCCTCTAAAAATTACTGCTGAATTGCAATGTTTAATGTGACAAACATTTTAATCTGATAAAATTGGGGTCTGAATATGGTAAAGTTTGTTAGCCTATTTTTTCTTCTCTTTTTTATCCATCTTTAGAATCACATAATTGAAGAGGCATAAAAACTTCTGAAATCAATCAATCATTTGCTTCTAAAAAGAACCCTCAAATGCTAAATACAATTGAACACCATGTACAGTATGAAATACAATAGCATAATGTTGGTTTGACAACTATTAAATGAAGTTAGATATTATCACATATCAAATTCTAAGTTCAATTTCAGTGAATATCAAATCACAGCAAATCACAGACACAGAATATTCAACAAATATTCAAAGATATTTCCTGTGGATTGTGACATCCTAACAGAAATTTGGAAGTTTCAGCTCTAAAATAAAAGTAAATTTCCATGCTCCAATTTACTGCAAGTTATTCAGTATAGGAAATCAGAGCACGTACATTTCTGTCTTCTGCTAAAAACAATTCTTGACTATCAATCATACCACTAGGGTTTTATTTTATTTTCTTTAAAGCAGCTCTTCCTTTCATTGTAATTTTGATAATGAATTGCTTCTCCAAATTTCCATCATTCTCTAAAATGAGTATGTTTTAGCAAACATAATGTGTGTGCGTGTGTTTGTGTGTGTCTCTATGAAAAGTTTAGGTTTTAATATCTTGTATGCTTCTATTTAAATGCAAACCAGTGTAAGATTGTCAGAAAGCTAAAATAGAATTTGTTTCTATTACAGTATTCCAAGAACAGGAGCTGTTAACACATAGCTGAAGAACTTTATATCCCTCTGATCGTCTCTATTCCATCTGAATCTTATTAAACTCAATTTTGCCAGCCTACTGCCAAATTTGGCATATATGTGCAGAGAACATAAGTGCTAATAAAAATAGTCTTTAATGAAGCACAGATGAAAATAAAATGATTTCATAGAGATCTGAATGACATTTTGGCAAAGTATTCATTATCAAAATTGATTAACAAAATAAATAAGATTCAGTCTGAGAAAATGCAGTCCAAGTATCTCTATGTTCTTGTCTCAACACTGACTGAGTATCTTGTACCCTGCTGTTCATAATCCAAGTCTCAGTGTTCAGTCTCCAAAATCATGCCATAACTCTAAGCCAAGAGTAACATTTTGGCTCAGTTCTTTGCACAAATCTCAGTAGGAGGTCAGCATTAAAACTGTATGATGAATTTGACTTAATGTATAATGTCATACTAGTAAAAATTTATTATTTGGTGGGCTTATTAAGCAGTGAATGTATTGCATGCCAGTCATATGTATCATCTAAATTTAATTTTTGACATTTCAGAGTTGCCTCCAGTGGAAGGAAGAAGGCATTCTTTCATAATAGTTATACTTACAACTCAATTATTTCACACACTATATTTAAGTTTGGCTTTGTAGGAAATTGCTTGAATGAATGTAGGATTACATTTGTTTTTTAAACCTTGAAATTCAGTTGCAAAGGTATTTTAAATTATAAGTTAATAAAATGCTCTTATTTGAAAAAGTTTTTTTTCCAATACAGTTTACTACACTAGTAAAACTGAAAGTGTAATTCATAGACATACCATCCCTTTATCTGGTTGGTTTGCCCCATTTCACCACATAAGGCAGTATATGATATTGTATGTAGGACGTAAAGTCTAGTTCTTGAACTTCTTCCTCCCCACTTCACATCAGCCAGCTACCCACCCGTGCAAGCTGACACAGAAACATATCACAGAAGGGAGAAGAGAATTGTGCTAATTGCTTATAACATTTCACCATATGTGTATTGTGGAGAACCACTCCTCCCTTACTGAAAACATGTTAAATCGGGCCAATCTAAATAAAATTAAACTACTTCTGGGTCTCTCTTCAACCCACCAGATCTTTAATTCTGTAGTGCAAAACAATCAACATCAGATATATTTTCTGTTAGCTGTCTCCTAAAAGTGTTAAAACATATATCTTTTTCTGTTAAGAATATACTGATCCATAGCAATTGGTTTTCTTAGACTTCCTTAAAAAATATCCAATTTTGTTGCAAAGCCAACATGAATATCACTGAAGTTGATCAGGTTGAAGAAGTGGTGTTCATAATGTTTTGATATTCCAGTTTCTATGCAAAGCATTTATGCAGTGGTTAATTTTGAAGTACAGAGGCCCATCATGCCTGCTTTCCTAGCAGTTTTCTTATTACCCCCAGAATATCTGGAATGCCAAAGGAACTATAACAGGGATTGCTTGCAATAAAAAGTCCATTCTCATCTCTGCCCCTTCAACTTTAAACCTTAAAGGATTTAAGATACTTCAAACCTTAAGGAGTGAACAGAGAAACATAGGGAAATGACAGATAATGTCATCTTCTCTGCTAATAATAATAATAACAGACAAACAACCTAGGATTTGCCTCTGTAAGCCAGGCTCTACTTCAAAGTGTTGTCATTAATATACAAAGTCCTAAACAAGTTGTGACCAGGTCACTGTAAAATACATATTCAATTAAACCAGCCTTCCAGAGAACGTTCATACTGTAGTTCATGTTGGTTTATTTAAGATGTCCTTTGAAAACACTTATTTTTCTGCTACCTTCTCCAGCCATGATGGATTCTGATCAATTATCCTGATTTGTAAAAATGCTTTTCTACCAAGTGTATTTTAGGATTTTTACAATGAGAAACAATATGCAAATATACTTATCTATGGATTCAGGGTATCCTATTATCAGTATGCTGATAATACTTTATATGGCCATTATGGACTCAGATAAAAATGCCATCAAATGCTTGTCCTGGTATCTGAAGACTATCAGGATCTGGATGTGACAAAATAGGCTGAAATTGAATCCCAGCAAGATGGAGTTGCTGTTTATTCATCTCCGTTCTCTGCCAACTATAGTATTGCCTATTTAAGAAGTGGCACTGACCCTGAGGAAGCAGGTCCACAACTCTGAAGTCCTCCTGGACTCACAGCTATTGCTAGATAGGTAGATAGAGTCCATGGTAAGCAAGATCTTTGCCGATTTCTGGCTGGTGCACTGATTGTGACCCTTTCTGAGTGGAAGGATACAACTGCAGTGACTCTGGTCCTTATCAACATATGGTTAGACTTCAGCAGTGTGAAGTACATGGATCTTCTTGTGAACACCATTCACAAGTTGATCCAAAATGCAGCTAGTTGCAATAGATATATTACATCTATTTTACATGCCCTGCAGCGGTTACCAGTTGGTTTCTGGATACAATTTAAAGTACTAGTTTTGATTTATAAACCCCTGCATGGCTTTGCAGCTATGTGTTTTCAGAACTGTCTATTCCAATTATTCAGTATTCTAACGTTTACCATTTTCCCCTTATTTGTCTAGAAAATTTAACATAAGAATCAAGCTATGATCACATGCATATTTTCTAGGGATTATGACTCATTTAATTCTAGGGGTGCTAGTGAGTGGACTTGCACAGGAGTATATTCCATCATTGATTATTAAAACTGCATTTATACACAAAACTATTCTAAAGTCAAATACAAGAAGAATATTTGAGGGGCTTCTTCTAGCAGTTTATCAAGACAAAAACAATGCTGCTTAAGAATATTAGTACAATGTGCTGTACTCTGTTAGACAGATCAACATGGCAATGATGAAATCTTATTTTTTCTGATGTTGGTTCTCAACAAAAGACACAATACAATCATGTTCAAATTTTACCTGCTTTTTCTGTAGTTCACAACTAGATTTATTTAACATGATATAAAACCCAGCATGCTGGAGGCTAGAAATCCAAGGCCTATTCCCCCTACCCCCAGAAAAAAAAATGAGTTATCTCAGTATAAATAATTGCATAGACTTTTTTATTCTGCTATGACTAATGATAAGCAAGATGAGCTAAAACAGCAATTTCATAGTATCTGCAGGCAACATTGTTTGCTTTGTCACTTAAAAATATTGTTTGCAATGTACACCGTGCAGTCCCAAAATAAATACTGCAGACAATGATTATTTCTTCTTTTAATCAAGAAAGATTGTTGTAAAAATATTATTTTTGTATGCCAAAAATAGCAATTCTTTCCAGCAGTATTGGTACTGGATAACTATTTCAGAGTTTGGGCAATTCTTTTGCATCTTATATATATATAAAAATTGAATCAGTCCATTTCATGTCGATTTAACATAAGAAACATTTAGCCTTCAAACCTCTGAAGAGTTGCCTCAATAACCTTTGTAACTGAGAAGTAACATAGAAGTATTTGAAATAAATGTATTGCCAATGGAAGATTAGCTTTATGGTTCTGTATCAGAATACTTCGCAAAGGAATTGTTTTAAAATTATGGAAACTATTCTTGTGAATGTTTATTTGATTAAAACCCCATTATAAAATATATGCACCTGGTGAGTTGGTGCTTTTGGGGAACAGGCAAGCACCCCCAATGTTACCCCCAGCCTTATGACGCTGTATTTATCCTGCCCTTTTGAACTGCAAACTCTAGCCAGGCCCAGCCACAATACAGATACTGTAGGAAGGCAAAACCAGTCAGGGCTATTTGTAATTATACCAGCAGCTGTTTGCATTATCACTGCAAGGGTGGAGTTCTATTAAGATTCACAAATGTTTGTGCAGAATAAGCCTAACAGCCATTGTTACTGTCTTGCCGTCGCAATGTTTTTACTCGATAGGATTTCTGTGCTGCAGAAACTTTTAGAAAAAAGCAGAAACCTCATATTAGAAAGTTTCCCTTTCACTGTTGGAGAGGCATGTCTATGGCTAGACTCCTGGAGGGTGCTGTCATTTGGCAAATCATAAATGACCCCTAAATTCAAAGAATAATTCTAGTCATAATTTCCAATGTACACCAAGAAACTCTCCTAACACGAGCGCTCCATGCTGGATTGCACCCCTGGCATTCCACCCATTGCCTATTGTTTTGGGACACAACGAATGATATTAAATTTTCGCAGGAAGAAAGCATTCTTATCTCTTAAAGGCTGCCTGCAGCATGTAACTATCATTTGAAAGCATCATGCAGATAGGAAAGTAACCAACAGGACGTGTGAAGAGAAATTAGAATGGATTTCTTGTTGGTTTTGCCTCATAAACTACTGTGTGTGCAGTTGCAAGTTCGGTCATGTGTTACGTTTCTTTTTCTTTCAAAGGTAGTTTCGTCTTATCTGATGCCAAAACTCTTCTGTGCAGCTTTGAACACGGAAACGTGAGTGAGAGGGAGTCAGTTGGAAATTTGTTCCTGTCTACGTCTATGCTTGACATTTCTGCACTGATAAGGTAAAGCTAAATATTGACTTTTTGGTGAAGTTCAGATTAGCTGTCTGGTCTATAAGCATTGATCGTAACCCATTATCTGTTGCCATTTAAGGCCTCAGAGCACTGCTGCCAAAAATGAGAGACAAAGGAATGGCGTGAAGAAAATTAACACACAGTAAAGATATCACTTTTCTGGGCAAAGCTGCACTTATTGTTGACCTTTGATGTAATTTCTTGTCAGCATTCCAATAAAGTATTGTTGGAAATATTTGTTTTTGATTTCCTTTTGCCAAAAAGGCCATTTTTCTTCCATGTGTTGGTAAATGCAAACATTAGAATAAGCGAGCTATATTAAATCATGTGTGCTTCACTGGTCTCAGGTTCAATTTGTTACTTTAGTCCAAATGCAACGTGTAAGAAATTTCCAGTACTCTACGTGAAGGATAAGAAAGGAAGGAACAGAAAAAGGACAGGTTATGTCCTTAGATTGACTTTCATAAAGGTTTTGAGAAGTTCCTAAGTTTTGAAGAAATTAAAGTCCTGGAGTTGAATGTATGTATATATGCATGCATGCATGTATGTATGTACAGTATATAATACATTTTCTGACATATATATAGTTTGCAGACTTTCTCTTTGTATTTTGCATTCATTTCTGATAATACATTTAACCTGCACTGTATCATAGTTCTCAGGCAAGGTTCACATGATAAAAACATTCAACAGCACATTAAGCTACACTAAATAATTTCAAAGATCCTAATAAAGACACTAGAGAAAATAGCCATATATTAAACTTGCAAGGAAAATAAATTTATGTTGGCAGTAGGTGTACAAACAGAATGTGTTCCATAACTGGGATGCAGAGAAACATCTCAACTTTTATAAATATATAAATTGTGTCTACCAGTCCCATCAGATTTGGCAGTTTCTCATCTATGGCTCCCATCCATTAGAGAGTGCCATCTAGTGGGACCCAGGAAGACAGCCTTTGCTATTGTGGCACTTGCTCTTTTTTATAAATTTTATTATGTTTTCAAAACAAGTTAAAATACAGAAAAATCAAGAAAAAGGAAGGGAAAAAAAGAAAAAAAGGGGGGGCATAAGAAAGAAAGAGTAACTCCCAACTTCCCTTGGTACAGGTATAGATACAGAATATATTCGCCAATACATATAATTTGTACGAGATATTTCTATAACATCAATCAGCAAATCCCAAAATCAAAGTTGGATTTTTTTGAGCATCAAGCAAAAAGTCTAAGAGTTGTTTCCAATTAGAAAAAAAGTTAGATAGTGCCCTGTCTTTGAGGAAAGCGGTGAGTTTCACCATCTCTGCCAATTCCATTAATTTCAATATCCATACTTCAGCAGTAGGTATTGTAAATCCTTCCATTTTTGCACATATAGGAGGCTCGCTGCAGTTATCATATAAAGAAATACATTTCCATGTTGCCTTTCCATTTGTTTAACCATCATACCTAAAAGAAAAGTCTCTGGATTCAATTGCAAGTCTATTTTCAAAATCTTTTGAATCAAAATACATATCATATTTCAATATTTCTTAGCCTTTTCACAAGTACACCATAAGTGATGAATGTACCTTCACATTGATTACATTTCCAACAGATATTTGAGATTTCTTTATACATCTTTGAAAATTTATCTGGTGTCAAATACCAACGGTACATCATTTTATAGAAATTTTCTTTCAACGTATAATTGAGAGTGAACTTTAACCCTTTATTCCACGCATTTTCCCACTGGTCCAACATTATGTTATATCCAAAGTTTTTTGCCCATTTAACCATACAATCTTTAACATATTCATCTTCCAAATTCATCTTTAACAAAAATAGATACATTTTAGCAATAAGATGTTCATCATTAGTACACAAAACATATTCAAATTCAGTGTTCTCAGTGGTAAATTCATAGCTTTTCTTATCTAGTTTAAATCTTTCTAGCAACTGTGCTTATGTAAACCATTGGCAAACAAAACCTTCCAATTCTAATTCTTCTCTCTTATTCAGGTTAGGTTCTCCTTCAGAAAACAATAACAAAGTTGTGTCCATCAACCATGGTTGCTTAACTGTCATTTCACTTCTATAAAAAACTTCCTGGACTGACAATCACAGAGGAATTTTTGGAGACAATCTTGCTTTATATCTATTCCAGATTCTCAGTATAGAACATCTGATAAAGTGATTCTTAAAATCAATATTAGCTTTCACTTTGTCATACCATAAATATCCATGCCATCCAAATCTTAACTCATGTCCTTCTAATTCCAATAATCTCTTATTTTGTAAAGTCATCCATTCTTTCATCCATACCAGACAGCAGGCATCAAAGTATAACTTTAAATCGGGAAGACCTAACCCACCTCTTTCTTTGGCATCCTGTAAAAGTTTATATTTTATTCTTTGGGTTTTTTTACCTTGCCACACAAATTTAGAAATATCTTTCTGTCATTGTTTAAATGGTACATCATTTGTCAATATCGGTATTGTCTGAAAAAGAAAAAGCATTCTAGGTAAAACATTCATTTTAATTACTGAAATTCTACCTAACAATGAGAGTTGCAGTTTACACCATCTTAATAAATTCTTTTTAATATCATTCCAGGCTTTAATATAATTATTTTGATATAACATATAATTCATATTGGTCAATGTAACTCCCAGATACTTAACCTTTTTTTCAATTTTGAAGCCAGACTTCTTCATTAATATTTCTTGATCTTTCATAGTCATATTCTTAATCAACATTGTTTTTGTCTGTTTACTTTAAATCCAGCAAGTGCACCAAAATCTTTCAATTTCTTCATTAAACATTCAATTCCATTTTGAGGTTCCTGTAAAATCAAAACTAAATCATCCACAAAGGCTCTTAATTTAAAAACTTATTTTCTGATTTGTAAAACCTTTACATTCACATTTTGTCTAATATCTCTATTTAACACTTCCAGAACTAAAATAAAAAGTAGAGGTGACAAGGGACAACCCTGTCTTGTCCCCTTTTGTATCTCACATGGTTGTGTAGTTCATCATTAACAATAATACTTGGCTTTTGGGAAGTATATATCGATTTAATCCCTTGCAGAAAGTTCTCATCAAAGTCCATACTTCCAAAACTTTAAACAGGAACAACCAGTTCAAATGGTCAAAAGCTTTCTCTGCATCCAAAAAAATCAGTGCTGCTTGCTTTTCATTATGATGCGTTAAATATTCTATTATATCTAGTATAATTCTTACATTGTGTCTCAGTTGTCTTTTAGGTAAGAAGCCACATTGATCTTCATGTGTAAAGTCTGATAAAATCTTTTTCCATCTCTGTGCTAGTATTGATGTAAAGAGTTTATAATCGTTATTTAACAAAGAAATTGGTCTGTAGTTTTTAGTCATAGTTGGATCTTGACCCTCTTTTGGCAATAACACTATATTAGCTTCCTTCCAAGTCTCTGGTATTGCTGAGCCCCCTAAAATTTACCTGCTTAAGTGGTAAACTTAAACTTTTAGGGGGTAAGTAAACCTCCTAAAATTCACCTGCTTAAGTGGTAATAACAATTCATCTTCAAAACATTTATAGTAAGAACTTGTTAATCCATCTTTCCCTATTTTAGCCTTTTTGATAGCTTCTGACATTTCAAGGGTGGTCACAGGATTGTTCATGATTTGTTTTTGAGATTGTGAGAGTTTGGTAAATTTTGTCTTTTTAGATATGCGTCAATATGATTTAATGAAACTTCTTGTCATTTATACAGATCTGAAAAAAAGTTATGAAAAGATTTTTGGATGCTTACATTATTTGTGAGTGTAACATTTCCTTCTTGTATTTTCATTATCATTTTATTGTCTCTCTCCCTTCTCAGTTTATATGCAACCATCTCTCTGGTTTATTTGCAGATTCAAAATATTTTTGTTTTGTATATTTTAACTTTGTCTCTATTTCTTTTATAGATAACATAGATACTTGGTGTTGTAGAAGCTTAATTTGGTGCAAGATATCAGTATCTGTTGGTGTTTTTTGTAAACTGTCTTCTTTTGTGGCACTTGCTCTTTTGAACATCAACCCCAGAGATCAGAGTAGCCCCAACCCTGTTGGTCTTTCTTAAGGCCTTGATGACATGGCTATGTCACCAGGCAATGGGGGTCAGATGTATAGAAGAGCCCATGAGATGATTATATTCATGTTGGATTTTGATGTTTGTTTTTAGTTTTACCCTGGCTGATGATTATGTTTGTTGTTATGCTGCATAGGTTGTATTTTTTAATAGTTGTTATCCATCCAGAGTCATGATGATGAAAAGCTTGGCCATACAAATTTAAATAAACAAATAAACAAATGACTAGCATATCCATATAAATAATACAGACCCATTCCATATACATTAACAATCAATAAATAATGAAACAAACATTCAATTTTAATTCTGAAATCATTTTTTCTACACTTCTGGAATGGAATCAGAATGCATATTAGGGCTTTTCTAATATCTCTCCTCCCCCATTTCCAATCTTTGTTTTATATAATATTCAGTTCCAAAGAAGCAACCTACAAAAGGTTTGATCTTAAGAGATTATAACACATGGAGAGGCATTAATCTCTCTGTCTCTTAAACTATAGTTGTAATTTACCTGTACAGCTTGACAGCAAAAGCACAGTGTAGATGTGTCTGCATGAACAGCTCGCAGTCTGGAAGAATGAGTCTTCTTACGTTCTAACGATGTTTATGTTGATCTTTAACCCAAGACAAGTATCCCCTTTTCAGTCCAAAGCCTGGATCTTTCTTCTGATGGAGACCAGGACTGCTTTCCCCTGAGTTTGATCTGAGAGAAAAGGATGCATGTACCAAAAATACAGGAATTGCATGCCCATACTAGGCATACCAATAAAACTGTGCCTTTACATCCCCCCCCAGTGATGCCACACAACCTCTGTATGAGCATAATGCTGTTACAAATGATGAGTATAGTGCTGTGAGTAAGATGTTTGACTAGGACTAAGGAGATCCAGATTCAAGTCAACCATGGAAACTCACTCAGTAACTTTGGGTGATCATTGTCTCTCAACCCAACTTATGTTACAAGGTTGCTGTTATGGGGAAGATTGAAAAAAAGAATGTTATATATGTTGCCTTGAGCAAAGAGGAAAGGCATAATATAAATCTAATATATACATGCATACTTACATAAACTATGTTTGTTTCCTGTTGAGTTAAACGGGATGTAAATGTATGTAAGGTTGGTTGGATGTAGCACATGCTCTTAACTACCAAGGTAACTTACATTGTTTGGTACTAAACAGTTCATTAACAAAAAAGTTTCACAGGGTTGTTTGGGTTTTCTGCTTGTGACTCCATGACCACTCCAACCACTCCAGTCTTCTGTAGAAAGTTTATATTACTCTCTTGTTCTGTTTCCAATGTTTGCTTTAAACTTTTGTTCTTTATATTGCATTTCCATGAATTAAATATAGTACTATATGTATAATGTCATTAATAATCTGATCAAAAGCCCAAGTCAGTTCATTCTGATGAAACAAAAGGCCTAGTCCTATGTATATTCATTCAAAAAATAAGTCTTATAATTAACTGATATTTTAGTATGCCAGAAAATAGCAAATATTCTACCTTGTTATATATACAGGTTTGTTGCACCTTTTACATAATCAAAAGTCATACTGGTTCCTTGCAAATTCCTATGGCCAAATCCTTTCATCCTTGGAGTCCTTGTGGTTCTCTGAGCTTGGTTGCAAGTTTTTCTTGCAAACATTTTGTTACCCAGCTAGGTAACATCTCCAGCGCTAGACAGTCTAGCACTGAAGATGTTACCTAGCCAGGTAATGAAATGTTTGCAAGAAAACAACCAAGTTCAGAGAACTCCAAGGACTCCACAGTTCATCCCTGAGCTACACATATTCTCTTCTATTGGTTCTTTCATTCTTGTCCAGATGTGAAGTAAAAACACACTCCAAATGTCACAATAAAATATCTGAGACACATTATTTATACCAATCTGGATTTTTTTTCTCTTTTTGATTCTTCTAATAGTGTTACTTGCTTTGTTTTTCCTATTTCTCTTTTGTATTCCTCCAAAATATGAAATAAAAATGTGCTTTAAAATATGTGTACCATTCTTTAGTTCCAGTACTGCATGATATTCATTAGCAAGATAGTTCTTTGGGTGTAACCATGTATTTTGATTAATTCATTCTGATATGCTAGTTATATAAACAGGGAATGGAATACGTTAGCTCCCAGTGAATGTGGCATAACAGCTTACATTTAACTCTAGCATTCTGGTGGAACTCATTCTTGAAAAAAACATTAGCATAAATTCAAGCTGGGCTACTTTACTAAGTCTATGCACATATTTCCCAATTCTACCCCAAACTGCAAGATAGTGATCAAGACTGTTATTATACAAAATGGATGAAAAGCAGTTATTTATTTTCCTTCAACAAATATCATTAGCTTTGTGCATGCTACGTCTACTTGAATGCTGATGGCGTGAGGAGAGTGATTGTCTCTTTTGTTCTGTGAACTGAATTTGTCAATCCAGAGTCATCGTGCAAAAGACTCACTACCGTCATTTCATCACAAACCCTCCCATGAATCTTGCCATATGATTATTCTTTTTTCTTCAAAGTTCAGCACCATATCAACCCCTATTTGTTACCTTACATGTTTATTCCTTAGATCTATTATGCATACCTGCTTACATGTCGCAAGTGATTATTGCTTCACAATTCACTGGATCCTTCAATTTAAGTCCTTTTCTTGCCTCCCAGCTGCTTCTTTATCTTTGTGCCACCTTTTATGCTGCAGATGGCTATGACAGGAGGTCAGTACAATAGTCCAGACTATCTGAATACCATGCTGAATTTTAAACTGGTGGTTTGATTGTGTTCCTATAGAAACACATTTCAGCTTCTCAAAAATATGACAAGGTTCTTATTATATGAAGCCCTGACAGGATTCCTACTTTTCAGAAAGTTCTCCTTTAGGAATCTTATGCAATTGTTCTTTGGAGGAACTATCTGTTTTTCAGTCTTCCCTTCCCTCATGTTTCTTTTCAAAAATGCATATTCTGAATTGTATTAAAATTAATTACAATATCATCATTGTTTCTAATATAAGCAATCTTTTTATAATCTTTTAAATCATGTAACAACCCCATGTGGTATGAATATCTCCACATATTTTAAATACAGAGGGATTAATTCCCATTTTATCCCATTCTACAAAGCTGGAAATGATAGGCAGTAAATAATAATAGGGTTTTCACATGAAATAATTAGAACACAAGACAAAACATCTTCCAAATGTGCTAGAATTATGATGAAATTTTAAATCTGAAGCCAGAGTTTATTTTGAAACCCTGCTCTCAGAGTTTAGAATTTCTTACATTTGTGGACTGCTGAAAGTCAGCACTTACCCTACAGGTAGGCAAAATGAGGTAATTGCTATATTTGTCTGCCAATTGTCAAAGCGCCGGCCAGGTGCAAGACAAGTAGTTCTTTTAGTTCTTTTAGATCCAGAAACAATGAACGCACCAGTAGGTAAGGAGATTGTAAGCTTTATTCTTAATTCTAGCAAACAGATTTAAACAGGAATATGAACATTAGCAGATAGCATTAAACAGGAATACATAAGCATAGTATGCAAGCATAACATACCAAGCAAACTCTTCCCCTACTCTCGGGAGCTACCATAAGGCGACAGCCGAGAGACTCCAAGATGGCTTAGATCAGGGTTCCTCAACCTTGGCAACTTTTAAGACAGGTGGACTTCAACTCCCAGAATTCCCCAGCCAACCTTGCTTGAATTCCACCCATATAACTCGATTATTATCTAATAGTAATCATTTGGTGTAAACCTCATCTGTTTTGCCTAGGAACTGTTGGAAGTTGTATGCTAGATGGCATTTTTGAGAGTCTCTATAGCAGCCACAATAAAGAAGCACATGCTGAATTATCTCTCCAGAGTCACACAGGCTATGGATGTATAGGGATTTTGCTATATCTGCTAGTTAGGAGAGCAGAAGGTGCCTTGCTCTGGAGAATTCTTTCCTTAAACTGGAAGAGGTTAAGGTGCTCGTTCTGTACTATTCCACAATGTCTTTTTTTTTTAATTAGGATTTTTCAGTACAGTAAAAATATACAAAACAAAAAAAAGATAGAAAGAGAAAAAAAGAGAAATTAAAAAAGAAAAAAACATAATTATGCCTTCTACTCTTCTTTCTATCAAATAGTTGCCATCTTATTTTTTTCCCCATCCTCTTTGACCCTTTTTAATCCCCAAATCCAGAAATCATCAATTCAGTATTTTCTTCTTTCAGCAAAAAGTCTGTACAGTGGAACCTCGGGTTACGAATTTAATTCGTTCCGTGACTCTGGTCGCACCCCAAATTGGTCGCAACCCGAAGGAAATTTCCCCATAAGGTTCAATGTAATTACCGTTAATCCGTTCTGGCGTGGAGGACAGGGAGGTGGGTATTGCTTGGAGGGAGAGTCCCCCTCCCTACAACCATGTGTCAGGGGCGGAAAAATGGCCGCGGACGTGTCAGGGGCGGAAAATGGCCACGGACCACGTGTCAGGGGCAGAAAAATGGCCGCGGACCACGTGTCAGGGGCGGAAAATGGCCGCGGACGTGTCAGGGGCGGAAAAATGGCCGCGGACCACGTGTCAGGGGCAGAAAAATGGCCACGGACCACGTGTCGGGCAGAAAAATGGCTGCGGACCACGTGTCAGGGGCGGAAAATGGCCGCGGACCACGTGTCAGGGGCGGAAAATGGCCACGGACCGTGTCACAGGAGGGAAAATGGCCGCGTATCCTGCTAGTACCCCGAGGCGGAGTTCGCAAATCAAGGTAAATTTTTGTGGCCGGAGCTGGTCGTAACCCGAAAAGTTCGTTAACAGAGGCGTTCGTAACCCGAGGTACCACTGTATAAGGTTTCTAGTCTTTCAAAAAACTCTTTTACTGGTCAGCTTTGCCATTTCCGCAAGTTCAGTTAATCTTATAATCCAATCTTATGATGTGGGTATTTCCTTACTTTTCCATCTTCGTGCATACAATAATCTTGCTGCAGTTTTCCACAATGTCAATGAGATATTCTTCCTACCTTCTACCCCAACTCTTTAAGCTAATTCCATATATCCTGGTATAGAGAGTACCATTTTATCCTTTGCCTCATGTAGCAAAAGAACCTGGACCTCTTCTAAGTTATTGATCTAGTTATAAATACATAAGATAAGAGCAGATATCTCCAAAGTTACTCCTCTTATATTTATTTTGCTGCAAGTTCAAGCAACTGAGTGACTGATATATTTCTTGAAGAGAAGTCCTTCAGCTACTTCTTCTATCTCATAAGGTACAAAAGAGTATCTCTAGGGAATAGATAGCTGTTGACAATATAGTTGGAGATACAAAGAAAGATAAAAACTGAAGAGTATTTTTCCCTTTCATGTATTGTCAACATATTTTCTAGTTCTTAAAATCTAGAAGGATTGCTTTAGTTATAGTATTTGAAACTAATTCTTTCTGAGAAAGTGAAAAGCTAATTTAATTAGAATGTAACCATTTTTTGTTCTACAAGTCTTTCTACCTTGAAGTCTGGCAAAAAAGAAGAACAGCAATAATTCAAACACACCTTCACAAGCAATGCAGTATGCATGGGTTCTTCTTCTTGGCCAAGAAAAACAGTATATGGGCTCTGATAAATTCAGAAAGCCCCTGAAAGAAAACTAGCAAATTTGGTATTAACCAAGGTAGAAAATAAAACTAATTTAAATAAAATGGTACAAAGAAAAAAGAAGAGTAAAACAGGAGTTATATTATGTAATGAGAAATAAAGTCTGTGTGGTCCAAATGAACTTTTTTGTATTTGTACTATTTTTTTTATAAAAATAGTGTTCCCAAAGTTCCTTACATATAATTAAGTTTGAAACAAAACTTACATATAATTAGTTTGAAACAAAAATTAACTTCCAATTGATTTTAATTTCCAAAGTCCTTATGGAATAAGTGTTTTTTCATAATCTCTTTAAGAGAACTGTGAACAGTCTTAACTCAATAAATATAAGCTAACTCTTGTCTTTTTCGCTATTTGTTTTCTTTCTAATATCTTTCAGACTGTGAAAATAAATGTTTTCTTCCTGGAATTTTTGGATTCTTCGGATACTTCGTAGAATTTTCGGATACTGCTTTGTTTATCAGCAGGCCATAGATATTACAACATATCTTAAAACAAATGGAAGAGAATCGTAATTGAACCCTCAAGGGAGAGCCTTTCTAACTCCGAAGCCCTAGCCAAAAAGGCCCCGCTGTTGTAGGAGACTAATTTTGTTTCTCAAAAAGATTACATTCAGAATTATCACCCAAGATCATTCAGAACAGTTTTCTGTACCTCTTTCCTACCATTTTGCCATCATCCATAATTTTCCAGCCCAGATATGGTTAAATTAGCCCAACCTGATGGACTCTATCACACACTTATACCTTTATCATACAATCATATATTTGTTTCTTCCATGTAAATAAATTAGCCAAAGCCGACCCTGTAACCTGAATCTGATTTAGTAATCTGTTCTTCCTCAGAGTTTTCCATTACTGTATTTTTTTATTTTTTTATTTTTGCTCAGTGCCACGATGTCTCTGACATAAAAAAAAATGGACTAAGCATCAGTCAGGGTCTCTTTATAATTACAGACTGCACATCTACTAGGAAACAAAGATGATAACTGGACCAATGTCAACTGACTTTCAGATAGAGGAAGCATACAATCAAACATAAAATGACATCATGAGAATCTGCTGGAGAATTTCCCTTTCCATAAATTCAGTCAAGGCTATAGTAAAGGGAAGAATTATTTTGGGAGTAAGAAACCAAACAGACATAATCCATCCTTCATTCAAGTCTTGAAAGGCTGTAATCTTGTGGTTGCATTCTGTGTCTAGTGCCATGCCTTGACTATTAGCAGTTTTCTTTCATAGAATAAAGTTTTCAAAGAGGCTTTAGGAATGTTTTCTATTCCTGATAACAATTTTAAAATGCTACTCTTTTGAGTGTACAGGGTTTTTATGCCAGTTTTAAAAAGAAAACCCATCAAGCAAGCTTTTGGAATTGGATCAATTAAGCCATGGGATTGAGTAAAATGATTAAAAACAGACTGTCTGCTTGGGAGATCCCTAGTTCAATGCAAGCAAGACAGTCCTGTTTCATATTCTTGAAAACAATCTTTCCAAGCTAGTGTTCTCCAGATAGTTTTGACTTCACTTACCATAAGTTTAGAATAAAGTGGCTTGTGAATTTTTAGATATTTCTTGTTATTTTCTTTATGAAGAGAAAAATCACATGAGCCGTTTATTCCCATCCCATTCCATTCATTCGATTTACACTTATCCTCTGGGAACTCAAGTCAGTGCATGTAAGAAGGTTTTCCTTCATCTTATCCTTACAGCAACTCTTTGAAGAAAGGTAGACTGAGCTCCATAGTCCAATGGGGCTTAAACCTGGTCTCATTAATCCCAGTCCAACACTTTAATCATGACATTATATTACACTCTTTCACAAGTATATAGTATTTGGCAGAGATGGAGAAACATTTTATTCTTTTTGACAACACATGAAGGGCTTTATGGGACTATAAGTATGATTTAAATGATTGGGTGGAATCCAATTTTAGTAATAGCTAAACTGAACCGATTGATATCAACAGGTTTTAAATTAATCATGAATAAAGGCCCATTAAGTTTAACCAACTGACCCTAAGCCTGACTAAGCCCAATTTCTGTTGTTGTGGGATAATCAGTTACACAAATTCTATTAGAAAGAGCACTGAGCTTAATTAAAATTAGTTTCCAGGGTACCAACATTGGCTACCTCATACCCAGACAGAAGGCACTAACAGCTCTTTGAAACTTCCAATACAGCTATTGAATTCTGCAAACTAGGAACCACCTTGCAGATGTGTTGGGATTATACAGTACTCTAGACTTCTCAGCCAGATGGGATAGGGCAACAGGTTAGGTATTATCATAAACAATATCACTCACAATATAAGGTTTATCAAAATGTGGGGTTTTTTTTATATCAATAGATATGGATATATATCAAGGTTTTCCTCTGTAAATTTCCTCCTAAACTGTGGTCCATTGAGATTACATTTTTCACACAGCTTAAAAAAAGGATTTAAGTAACATGGTGTGTGTGCATGAGTATGTGTGCATGTTATGTGAGAGAAAGAATGTAACATTAACATAATAATATCAGGAATGCATGTCCTTTTTCAACACAATATTATTTCTGTTATACAACAGGTTCCAGAGTCCCCTTCTCTTTACACGGTTCTCACTTGCCACATCTGAGGGGAGAAAAATCTATTGTCAAGAAAAAGAAACATTTTTTAAAAAATAATTCACATTGCAGTACAGTTCCAAAACTATGACCCGGTCAACAAATTCATCGCTGCCTATTGATTTTACTCAGTAACAAGGCAGGAAAGGCCACATTTCAAGGAATTGTTTGCAGATTGGCTCTTTCTTTGTGACAGAATCTATTTATGAGGATCCTTGGGAAAAAAAATTAAGATTGCCCAGATTTTCTCTGTGCTCAGTGAAGCAAAATATCAAGTAAGTATCTTTACAGTCTCACACTTCGAGTAACTAGCAATGTTGTCAGCCATGAAAACAATCTTCAGTGAAAAAAAAAATTGATAGAGGGAGAAATAGTTCAGTATTGATTCAATAGGGTTTTTCATCTGATTCAGTGACCTGTTTGATAATTTGTCATTAGAAATTGAAAGGAGATAGAAAACTCTACAACACAGAAAATCTAGTGGCAGTTAAATGACAAGGCCTTGTTCTCATACACATTGTCTTTTTCTCTCCTCATATATCCAGCTTAATGAGCAACTTTCTGATTTGATGAAATCTGAGTTTGCCAGTACATCCAAACTGAGATTTCCAAATGGATCAAACTGTAATTTTATGCTTTTTTTGGCTCTCTTTCAAAAATTAGGGGAAGGCTCAAAGGATTCCCCTTCTTGTATTCCATCAGTCCCTGCTGACTGAATAATAAAATGGAAAACCACTAGATATGATCATATAAGATGTCAACGTTAATCTGTTCGCAAGTTGGATGGCCATATAAATCTCTTAAAATAAATAAACCAGCTAGCCAACCAGCAAACAGACAAACATCTTGGATAGCCACCATATACCTTGACAGAAAGATAGAGCAACATGGTGATATCTAGCAGACATTATGACCTGTGAGAAATGGTGGAGCAGCCAAAAAGCATGTCCTGGCCTCGTCTCTGAAAAGGAACCTGTATGTCGAGAGGAAGGCAGTGTATGGCTGAACCTGCAAGCTGCCATGAGTCTGGAAGGATTCAGCAGCATACAAATTTAATTACTATTACTTTAAATTTACTTATTACTAGTACGACTCATGTCTATTTAGAAGAATGTTTCATTGTGTAAGGGTGTTACCTCTCAAGGTACAAGTATATAACATTTCTGCCTTTAAGTCCCAGTGAGTTGGATGGAGCTGTCACAGGTAAGATTGCAGACTTGTCAGAATCAGTATGGTATTGTTTGCAACCCAACTGGCATTTAGAATCCAATATTTTGAAAGAAAAACTCATTTCTTGCTAACAGAAGTTTGCTTCCATCCTTTGATTCAAGTTGTTTTTCCCTCACATCTCTTGGGTTTTTGAGGGGAAATCTCCTATATAATTTCCTTAACTAGGTTTTCACAACTAAATAGCAGAGTAGGCTGGGATTATTGGGGGTTAACTTTAGCTTAGCTCAGTCTCCATTTATCCAGCTGGCTGCCCAGCAGCAAAATTAAAAGTCATGAAAACCCTACCCTGTGAAATAAGTAAATCCTTGGATCCAGGGACCCTGATATGAATTCCTGTATGGGGAGATTCAGCCAAAAAGTACCACACAAGGTCACACAGACAAACCAGCATTACAGTCTCTGAATATTCAGGGCCAGGTTTAGACCCACAATACTTCTTTCCATTTCCATTAGCAAAGCTGTGGCCTTATTTTCCCACTCCTGGAAACTCTTAACTTGGTGCCTTGTATTTGCATTTCAGGGTGGGGGCAAAGAGAATTATATGAGAATTATATTCCTATAATCTGATGTTACTAAAAAATAAGCATAATAAAGTCAGTTATTCTTCTGCACTGAGTAGCCACTATAGTTATTTTAATATGATTAGGTCTACAGTTTGTTATATGTCATTTTCACTTTATATGAAGAAAAGTCATTATATGATGCCACCTCATGGATGAAAAGAGAAAAAAAAAATTTTCTCCACATTCCTCACTGATTTTAAACCTAGAATCTAAATTTTGTCATACACATATTGAAATACTACCAGTTATGACTTAAATTGTACCCACATACATAAACACACAAAAATCTTAATTTGAGAATAAACACTATAATTTGGAATGCATTATTGATTGATAAATAGGTCTTGGGGGAGTAAAGTGTAGAGTAAAGTGCATTTGAAGATGTAGATCCATTTTTGCAAACTGCCATTAATATTTTTTACATTCTTTAAAACTGTTCTTATGAGCCTCATTCTGTAGTATGATATGTGGCTACAAAAGCTCAAGATATTCTATTTGCCTATTGTTATATTTTATATAAGAAATGTGGCAATACATTAGCTTTTTTTTTTCCAGGACTATATGAATGAGTAGCAGTAAAGAGAGAATATCAGGAGAAAAGAAGAGCAGCGAAGAGGAAATTTGATTCCAGTAACCCAAGCCAAAATATATTTACTTTGAATTGATTTCACTATGTATTATGTGTGCATACCTATTAATCTAAAATCTGTATAGTGGGGCATTGGACTGAAATTACACAGATATTCTTCACAGATAAATGGGTAACAAAATGTTTGCAAGAAAACAACCAAGTTTAGAGAACCCCAAGGACTCCACAGTTCAACCCTGAGCTACATATATTCTCTTCTGTGGGTAACAGATACTCTTGTATACAGATTATTTTTGCTGAGAATAAAGGTTACCCCAAATCAGTCTTTTATTGCAAAATTATTTTAACTTATTCACAGGATTTTATGAGTTCCCCAGATGATGTCCACTTCTACTTAGAATTGTTCCATCCTTTCTCACTTTTCTCTCTCCAGTGTTAATCCATTAAGGAGAAAAAGATGAAAGAAATGTGCTATGACTTAAAACTGGTACCACTGGGAGCTTTCTGCCTGACACCATTGTAGAAAGACCTCTTTCATTTTTGGGATAATCCAAATTCCAGGCAACACAATTTGGCTGGTGGGCCACACATGGCCTGAGTTTGCTCACACTTATTCTATAGCAGATTTTATAAGATAGAATGTCATAGATAAATAGCTTAGGAAGGTATAAGTGAGTTCATATAGAACACACATCTTAATGTTAAAGATATCAGTGTAAGATATTAAGAAAAGAAGCATTATTGCAACAGCTGTGGGAGAGAACAGGAGAACTGAGTTAATGAAAGAGATGAAGGTGCCATCTAAAGGAAAGGTTCATAGACAAAATGTACATGTAGCTTAGTCCAGCCTTTCTCAACCCTGGGTGCCCTCCAGATGTTTCACTTCTCACTTTCTGTGCTGACTGTGACTAATGGGAAATTGATTTCCAGAATATCTGGAGTGTGAACAAAATCTCAGCATCTTCTTTGTTGACATTACTAACTTGGTTACCACTGCCACTTTATCAAACATTTGTTCAGCACACTAGGTAATGCTGATATTTTTTATGTACATTTCTGTCTATATTTTTGGTTACCTAGAATGTGTTTTGTTGTCTTGGAATGTTCTGGTTTGATCATTAGCCCTAATATTAAATATTGTTAGCTTTCTTTTTTAAGTTATGCTGTTTGTATTCACGGCTTCAGGATCAAATTTTAAATTTGTTGACCAAGAAGAATGGCCATTTAGTGTTCCAGATATATACAGTATAGTTCCAGTTACACATTGTTGTGGTTTTAATCCATCAGTATAACACTTAAATGCATTATAGCTATTTCTGCTAATAAAACAGTGGAACATTTATAGCAGATTCAGTATTATGTTTATTCTCTCCATGTAGCTGGCAATAACACTCTGTATTATGAGAGAAAATGCTGATATTAGGCATTAGGGAACTACAAAAACATAAATTTTAAATGAAAATAGTCTAAGATTAGAATAATATTTTAAAATTATTCTTCCAGTTAAGGAAAGGAATATATGGTTTTTTATCTTTATTTCGGGGCTGCCATATCAAATTGTTAAAAAGAGAAATGCTGCAGATGTTCTGTGTTCCTTGATTTAGTTTTATGGGTCTGTTGAATGAGATACAGTAGATTGTAGGTAGGTAGGTAGGTTGATGATATAGATGATAGATAAATAGATATCCATTGTGACAGAGACCTTGCGGCTATGAATAAGGGATTGTTTTTTAAACTGATGGCTACTTTTTAGAATCTGGTCAGCACATGGATAATTCTTCAAACTTTATTATAGTTACATTTTTATTTCCTTTCACTTTCACGATTAAGAGCTTGGCAGATATTAATGCATTAAAACACAACTAGGAATGTTTCTAAATTCAGTGAAGCAGCCTAACAACTATATAGTTAAATATGTGTATATATATTTTCCAGATTTATTTCCAAAAATCAATGCCATCTGTTCCAAATGTGCAAACATGTTCCAGTAGTATTTTAGCCCCTCCAGAATTGCATTCTCTATCCATACTTAGCTTTTCACATCTGAGTACAGCATAAGTCACTCATAGGCCAACTCAGAACTCCGATATCCCCATGTGAAACATTCTGAAGAAAGATTGTTATTGTGAATACAGTTACAGCCCCCAGTACACCAGTGAAACATATCCCTGTGTTTTGATGTTTAATATGACTAAACCCTTTTTTATTCACTTTCATGTGAATTCAGCTAGCAAGTAACTGGGAAAGGGAGAAATGTCTCCATTAATAATATTAATCTATTTTTAAAGTTATGCTTGAAAAACTTAAAAACTTTTAACTTGGAATGGGCTGTAGTTTATACTTCCTCTCTATTATCCCTTTGTTAAAGTTACTGCATTAAATAGAAATGTTAAAGATTCATTATTAAATTATTTTCCCTATAATAACCAGCACAGGGTGAGTTAACCATTAGCTGAAACATTCATTCTTTCTCATTCCAACAATACCTCTGTATTCTTGACAGTTCTGACTTTTAATGAATAACTTCACTGGTCATCATATCCAGTTCTTCCAGATGAAACTTGGATAATATCAGTCACAATAAAGCTATTCATTTATGATTTTATAAATAAATGAAATTCCACAAAGACGTTTTATATGGAGCCTCCAAAACAGCCTTTACACATTTTTTTTAAAGTTGAGAATGAAGAATGAAAGGATTCAAAGAAGGTTGGGAGAACTGGATATTGAATGGCTGAGAAAGTCAACATGCTCACAAAGAAAAGGAAAATTATGAACAGGTTTTAAATAGTAAAGCTTCTGGTGAAGATACAAAATAATATTTCCCGTGTATAATTTGGGAAATATAGAGTCATAGAAAGGTCACAATGTTTATAACATATACAAATATAACTAAAGAGAAAACAGTGTCTTACCCTAATCAGTGAAGGATCACAGTGTACTTACTACAGGATGCTTAATCAGTTGTATTTCAGCTTGATTCATTTTTGTCAAATGTCTAGTTTTCCATGAGAGATGCATTTGCCTTAATATAGTAGGGACATATAGTGTGTGCCATTTATCTCCTCTCAGCACTAAATGGCCGAAAAAGCTGTTGTACTGCTGGTGGTTCTCCCAGAATTCTGCGGGGGGAGGAACTGAAAAGTGGTATATACCTCTTTTCCTTAGATGCAGGTTACATAGAACTCCATCTGATTTTATACTTTTGTGTGACAGTTCAGCATTATAGTGCAGAATTAAGCAAGTATTTATTTTAATCACTATAGGGTCATACTTGGGTTATAATTTGTTCTGTCTTGTCCTTGGGAAGACACTTTTGTAGAGTAAGATGATCTTCTCAACTTCAGTCCAATTAACCTTGAGAAACAGATATTTCTTAACTCTGAGGCGGTCTCATCGCCATCTGGTATAAACCAAGACAAGCACTGATGATGTTACCTAGTTGGGTAATGAAACTAGTTGGGTTGCAAGCAAACAACCAAGCTCAGAAAGCGCCAAGGACTCCACACTGAAAGGGTCTGCCTGCTGTCATCTTTATAGGGTTCCCTGACTGGTAGAAGGTCTTTCTTTCCTTGTCTTATTGTATTCTTCAGTATTCTTGAATATTCTTTTATTGCTGTCTTGGGTTATGGTATTATACTGCCTGTGTGGCATTGCTTCTGAATCCAAAATAACCTGTGACCTAAGCCTGCTGAGCTGGGAACAGAGAAATACAGCTGTTCAGAATGAAGGTGATATTCATTGAGAAAAAAACACAGAAAAAGAAGAGTTAATCACCTTTTTTTCTTTCTCTCTCCTCCACCTGCCATCAATGCCATTGTTACACTGATATTTTGTTAAGCATCTTACAGCTATTTTCAAGAGTTCTTAAAAGATGGAGATGCATTCACATATCTCTGTCATTACACTGAATTGGGTCCTATTCATCACTAATTTTAACAGCCCTTAAATTAGCAATGCCATTTTGCAGCTTGAATGTGGGGGCTAAATGGCATGCTCTCTCCAGCCCATGTACAGAAATTAGCAGGGCTGTCAATACTAGCAGTGAGATAATCTCTTTGCTACAAATTTATGCAGTAGACTGATTTAGGAGATATAGGTCATATTGTGTGGCAAGCACTGCTCTGTCCTCTAACAGAAGGTAACAGCTGGAAAGGAAATGAGTAATAGCCAGAAGCTGCCACTTCTATTCCCCAATATCTGCCACCTGAGCTAGTTGTCTCATTCTGCCTAATGGTGTGACCAATTCTAGATGTAAACATGTCTAACTTTGCTTCCCACTAAATTTGTAGCATGCTGCATCATCAGTAGCATGCTTTCTCCTAATATTTGAACACCCACAAAAAACAAAACTATAATTTAACCTTTGTTTAAAATGGTGTTGAATTCAAAATACAACTCTTGTTGCTGTGGGATGCACACAGCACACTTATACATAGAGGAGGATTCCTGAACCTGGTACCCTGCAGATATATTGGTCCTGGAATTATGGGAACTTACATCCAAATTATCCAGAAGGAATTAGATTGAGCAAGACTGTCCTAGATCATGGGAATTATGCTAGGAAGTTATACTAGGAAACATACTGGTAGAAGTAATATAGTAAATAAAATAGTGGTTAGAATGTTGGATTGGGACCAGGGAATGATGCCCACCCTGTCAGATTTGTGGGTCAGGTGGAGATAACAGGAGAAAGGCAATCCCATAGAAAGCTGGGCCCTGAGCCGCATACGGCATTATAAATGAAAACCAGCATCTGGAATTGCATCCAAAAACAGTGTAGCTTGTGGAGCATACCTGTCATATGGTTGTATCAAGATGCATCCATGACTGCTTATATATGCGGACCAGCTGTAACTTCCAAGTTATCTTCAATAACATGAGGAAGCCCATGTAGAGTGCATTACAATAATCCAAGCAAAAGGTGACTAAGAGCAAGCATGAGAAGGGTCTGCCAGTCCAGGAAAAGGATATAAAAATAAAATTTAAAAAACATCTGTAGAAGTATCTTGCATATTTGCCCATTCTTCCTTTGCCTTGTAAAATTTCATTCACTCATACAGTACATCTAGTGACTTGGTTATATCTTCCATTTTTAAAAATAAAGGTATCTTGTTTTATTTTTACTCTTTTTCTACCAAAGTCTTTGCCATTCTCACAATACTGTTTCACTTCCATTTCCTCTGCCACAAACTCAATTTTCTGCTAATTTCTGAAATTGTTATATTGAGCTTTTTTATGCTGGAACATATTGATTCTAATGTCTGTTTCTTGTTCAGCACACATTCTGTTTTTCATTATTTTATCCTTTTTATATTATTTCAAAATCAATCTTCATATAGCTGGCCTGTGTGGTCAAGCTATTCTTGATAGATTTGGAAAATAACATTCTTACCCTTTCCCCCCACCATACAGATCTATTGAAAATTCCTAGTTTAGCTTTCCCCAACCTGGGCATCCTTCAGATATATGGACCAACTTCCAGCATTCATAACCAAAGTGGTTGTTTCCAAAAATTATGGTGACAGATATCCACATATCTGAAGGCATTCCTGTTGGGGAAGGCTACCATAGGATATTCAGTAATGCATTCTAATACTGTTCCCTTCTAACTTCGTAACTTTTTTTCCAGTGCAGTCCTATATATGTCCATTCAGAAGTAAACCTCACTGAATTTAGTGGGACTTAATACACAAGAAGTTTCCGCTGAATGATTGCAACTTTAGTGAACACACTAGGTAAAATTATCAGAACTCACAGCAGAGGGATTTCAATCATTTGGCAATCCAGACTTCCAAACGTCATGAGTTTCATTAGTATTTAACAGCAGAATCCTAGGGACAATGAGTAAAAAAAAGTAATGCTTCCTTCAGAGAGGCTTCAATTTCTAGTGGCTACATTGGCCTATCTTTGTTCTGTACTGTAGTTTGCTTGGTAACAGTGAGTGATTTCCCACTGCCTTCCCACTGTTTTTCAACTTCCTGGTATACCCTAGACTCTGTTATTTCCTAGGGGTCCCCCATACAGGTATCAACAAAGCCCAACCTTGCTTACTTCTAGGCTCAGATAAAATCAGCCAAGTGCTATAATTTGCTGGACACCGGGTGTGACTCTTAATAGCAAACCAGCTAAGCACAATGAGGTTTATTGTCACTTGGAAATGAAAGTAAATAGAATTACAGTCTCCATGGAGACCCATGGGGCAGTTTCTGGCTAGGAATTTGGGCAAGATTCTGCTATGTTCTATAGCCAGGCGGCATATATATTTAATAAATTATTATTATTATTATTATTATTATTAAAAGTGAAAATATGCATTCATGAGTATAGAGGAATAAAAAGATAAAATAATCTTGGATTTATTTTTTAAAACAATATACTCCTGTCCAGTTTTCTCCAGTATTATAACTGTTTGAATATGAATAAAGAAAATTGCTTTGAAAGATTACTAAAATGGCAAACAGAACATCAGCTTTAATTTGTAACAAGAAAGTCAGTCAGGAAACAAGCATTAAAAATGCTTTAAGGCATTTGTAAAACGTTTATCTTCTTAAGGGGACATATTTAGTTGTGGTTGAAATACTAATTTTGAACAGTATGTTAGTTTTGCACGAATAATAATTTCTGCATGTCACATTATTACCTTTGGTACTTTATAAAGTTTTTTTTAAATAATCTATGACTTATAATCAAAATATTTTTACAGTTTGCATTTAAAAGTAAAGGTTTTTCCCCTTCAGCTCTTTTCCCAACAGCATTGCCTTCTTTCAAAGTAATTCTTTGGAACACAATCCTGTAGATAAGATCCACCACGTGAGGGGAAAAGAACTCAGCTGAAATGCTACTGCTGGGAAGAAAAATTATATTTTTATCACACTGCAGATTTTTTACCCAAACTCAGCCTTTACAGATTTCTGCCAGCAAAGATATACTACAGGAACAGCTGACACAAATAATTGTGAGTGTAACATGGGTGGCACAAGGAAGACAACAATGCTATATCCTATACTAAGGCTGTCTATCTAAAGCTATCTTCTATAAACAATGCAGTTTTATATCAGCTTCAGACCTGATCAAAGAAATATCTCTGCACCAATAGATCAACTGTCTTCCAACCCCTCTCATTTCAATAATATCAATAAGACTAACAGCATCCCATAATGTAGGAGAATTACAAATTTCTATCATTTAATGAATTATGATAAGGTCAAAATGCTAATGTCCTTGTCTGAAGACCAACCCAAAAGAGGGTAATCTTTCAATGGTCATAGTAGGAGAGTTATGTTAGTCCATCCGGCAAAAAAGTAAAAGGAATGTGAGACCATGGGATCTCACATAACAGTTTAGTGGGAAGATAAGAATGCACAATGGATGTGGAAATGTCAAATGCATAGGTGGGACCAATTTTTCAAAAGTTCAGGTGATGAGGAGTATCTTTTTGTGAGCTTCCCATATCAAAATGGTGTGAATCCATGTCACCCAACAATTTTAATCAATTATGGTCAGAAAGGACTCCCAGGATCAAAAGGTGTCCGTGTGTTTTAATCTAGTTCCTTCCCCCAAGATTAGTCAATCTTCAATTTTCACCCTGAAATTATGGCACTTTTGAGCTGAACATTTGGTCCAGCAATAATTTTAATAAACATATTAAGCCAAGAAAAAAATAATCTGGTAAGCTTCCCAAAGGAATAAATCCCATAGAATCCCACAGAGAAAGTTTCTTCCAACCATAATGTCTCATGGGCTCTGAAGACCCTAACATTCTGAGCAAACATTCATCAGAAGATAGAAATTGCAGCCTATTTGGGATGCTTTCAATTCTATCAGGTTTATTTTAACACATGGATACCATGTTCTCTACAACAAATCCATGTATTTTTTCTGTCCTGTTTAACCTGATTAATTAGTCAAACAAGCATACTAATTCAGAGTAAGAGAACCCCCAGGTTCCATTTTTGAACCAGTAAGGCCCCACATCTTAAAGCAGACTCGATGATAAACCACGTTCTTAACTAGGTTGGAGAGGAAATTCATACATCCAAGTGTGGGAGGAATACAGAATATGTCCATTATTTCTCTGATGCAAGATCAATTTCTTTACAGAATTTTAAGGAAAGACCATGTTTTATTTTAGAGCAATCAACAGAAAGATAAGCTCTGTATTTTTTGACTTGCAATTCCAACCATTTTTCTGTTTTTGCTTTAATGTTTCTTAAAGCAAACACAATCATTTTCTTTTCAAAAACAATGTTGGTTTGTCCTGTAATGCTTAGATTTCTAGTATCAGTCACATAGCAACCATATGTCAAAGAGAACCTGTAATTCACCATCTTCACATTTAATGAATGCAAGCAGGGAATTACTGAAAATAAGCCACTCTTCTGGGACCAAAATAAATCCCTCATGATTCTGAAGGAACAAGGAGGTTAAAATACACAATATGTATTTTGAGCAAAGGGGTTTCACAAATTCAGATCAGGCTGTCATTCAACTTAAAATCATTCTTAAAACTTGGTATTTCTTGATCTTTTTAGGCAAAGTATTTTAACATAAAAAATGCAGAGAGTTACATATTATTGGGAGGAGATCCCAAATGGACAGCAGTATTATCAAATGGATGATACAAGATTAACAGGACAATGACAGAGGAGGAGGCATCCTTCTTTAGCTCTTCTTTTAACTGATGTGGCTCCCTTCATGCATGAAAGCTGAGGCTGTTGCTCCCATGGTCTTACTCAGAGAACTCAGCCTGATGTTGTAATAGCAACTGAAATGTATTATCAAGAAAATAAGTCACATTAGACTAAACAAGACAACAGCGGGGTTAACTAAATATTATATTAACCAACACAAATACCAATAGGATTCTCTATGAATATAAATTCACTATATGTTTAGTTCATTTCCAAAACAAGGAGTATCACTGAATTAGAAGAGTAGACAATGGAATCAAAGGAAAATAAAACTTTAAAAAATCTTCATGTTGTCTGTAATGATGCATCTATGGAAAAAAGATCTTCACAGCTATGGGCCAAAGATCACTAAGAATTCATAGAATGTTATGGATTGTGAAAAAAAGGCACACATGCTGTTTAATCTAAAGCTACCAAATATGCTTCCAATTCATCAAAACTGTGGCAAACTAACACCTTGACCAAAAACATCCAGATGTATTCTTAATTGCTCAAGACAGGCTTGTCTTCCAGCATCAAGGAGTGGTTCCACAGTAATTTATATCTCTTAGTAAAGGTGCAAGAGAACATTTTTCACAGGATAACTTTTCTCAACTTTGTGACCTCCATATGTGTTGGATTTTAACCAGCTGTCCTTATTTCCCAATCTGGTTGGAGCAGACTGGTACAAAGAATAGTTTGGGACTTGATTATTTGCATCTGATTCCATTCCTTTTTTTTTTTTTTAAGTCATACTTCAAAAGTTTCTTAAAACAACTTGCAAAATATTTTATAAGCAGAGCCTGAAAATTAACTAAAATGCAAACTAAGAGACAGCTTTAAAATACTCAACTATACAGATAATCCTCAGGTAATGACAGTAATTGGGACCAGGAACTCTGTTGCTAAGTGTTGCAGTTGTAATGCCCAACAGCAGTTCCAGCAGTCCCAGTTGCTGTCATTAGTCAAATCCCACACAATCATTAGGCATGATGTCACGTGATTGCCATTTGCAACCTCCTGCTGGCTTCCCCATTGGCGATTCCATTTTAGTATGGGAGGATACGCAGATGATCCTAGGATTTAAATCACAGCATATTTCTAAGTTTCTGTATTTCAGAAACAAATTCAATTTCTTAACAAAATCTTCACAAAATCCATTAATTTTGATTTTTAAATAAAATGGATACTGTTTTGACAAATGGACTTTTATTACAAAGCAGATTGCCACCCGATACAAAATTGGGATTATCAAAATTAAAAATATATATTTTATTATTGTTGCAGGTGTTACCTCTTAGTGCACCTTTAAAATAAAACAAACAAAAAGCTCATTTACATATATTTTAAATCAATAGCCAAAGCATAAAATAATTATTGCCAAGGTACAGGAAAAATTGGTTCAGAACTATAAGAAAGTTAAACATTACATGCAAAAACTGAGCATCAGTTAATATATAATGTAACAGAATCATAGAACTGTACAGTTGGAAACGGCCATACAGATCATCTTGTCCAACTGCCTGCAATTGCAGGACAACCAAGTCATCTATCCATGAGAGGTACAGTAGCTATTTTAAAAATCTCCAGAGATGGAGAACCCACAACTTTCATAGCTAAACAGTTCCCACTGTTGTACAAATTTTAGCATTAGGACTTTTTTTTCCTATTTAAACAAAATCTAGGTAGCTGCAATTTATGTTATTTCTGGTCTTTTTCTGTGGCTATGGAAAATTGTTCATCTTCTCTGTAGTTTCCCTTTAAACAACTTTATTGTCCTCTTCTGAACCCTAACTTGTCAATATTTTTCTGGAAATGTGATTCCCAGTGTTGCACAGCCAGGTGTGGTATCACCAGTGCCAAGTAGACAGGAATAATGACTTCATATATCTTTGATGTGATGCTTCTTTTGAAGCAGCCCAGAACTGCATTAGCCCTTCTATCATCTGACTCACGAGTTATCCACGTTCAGGTTGTTGTCAATGATGACACCCAGTCCTTCTCAGATGTAGTGTTTCCAAGCCAGGAATCCCCCATCTTGTATCTATGTCCTCCATTTTTTCTCTATAAATGTAGCACTTTATATTTCTCCTTGTTAAAGTACCTTGTTCCTCTCAGTCCAGTCTTCTAGCCTGTCCAGATTAGATTTCAGTCTTGTTCTGTCGTCATGGCTGTTGGCCAGATTTTGTGCCATCCACAAATCTGATTAGCAACCCATCAACTGCATCATCCAGGTCATTAATAAAAATGATAAATTATACTGCACCCTAGATTGAACAATGCAGAACCCACTAGTTACTGCTTTCCAACTCAATGTAGACCCATGATTACAGCCAGTGGTAGGCCTACCTTACGGTAGTGTCACCCAAACCACACTTTAACAGCTTGCAGGTGAGAACATCACTGGAATATCACGTGAAACCTGTGAAAATCAAGATAGATTATATCCACAGCATTCCCTTGTCCACTATCATTCCCGTGGAAGAAAGAGATTTGCAAGATTTGTCTGACACAATGTGATGGAATGGAATTATGAAGGCCAGACTCAGGGAGAAAAATATTTTCTTTCATCTCCAGAGGCAAGAGGGAGAGATAAGAGGATGAGACTGGCACCTCCCTGAGGAATTCACAATGTTGTGGCTGGCATTACTTGAGAACTGGGGTTTCAGTCTGGGAAGATTCTTGCTAGAGGTTGTAGCTAATAAACATTGCTGGACTGAATTTACATGGTCTCTTGGAGTTCCTTGGGCTAGGCCTGACACACAATATATTTTTAGTAAAGCCATGTTGGCTCTTAACAATCCCAGCATTGCTTAACAATGACCTGCTATATTACTTGCTCTAACATCTTTCCAGGGATCGATGTTAGATTCACTGGAATATTAGGCTCAATTACTGGGATCCCTCTTTTTCTCCCCTTTCTTGAACAGAAATCATTTTAGGGAGTGTTTCATCAGAGCCTGGCAACTTGAAGGCATTCAAATTAGTTAGAAATTCCTTTATTACATGCTTATTGATCTGTACCTTCCCTTTTGGGTTTCATTTGTTCATTTCCTTTGGATGTAAAGATAGAGGCAAAATAGGGCATCTGTTAAATTTTCTCCACCTAAAGTTGTCTTCTTGCTATTGACATACCTGAAGAAATTCTTGTTGGATTTTCAAAGCTTTTCTCAACTAGTGAACGATAGAATGTACAGAGATCCTTGGAGTTTAATAACATTGTGGACAATTCAAATTATGTTTTATAATTTATCTATGTTATAATATTGTTATTGTCTCTTGTTAGTTTATTATTCCTGACCTTTTGCTTGCCTTGCTGGCTGCTTAATCACCATCACCTTCTCAATTTTTCCCCCAAATTAACCCACTGAGGTAAGTTGGTAGGGTTAAGAAATAGTAATTATCCTGTGAGTTTTCATAGCTGAGGGTAGACTTGATCCTACGTCTCCCTGTTCCTATTCCAGCTCCTTAACTACTATCTCACACTGGCTTTAAACATTTAAATGCCAGTTAGAATATTAAAAGTCTTCTTGTGCTATATTGTAACTTTCAATTTTATTAGTGAAAGATGTTAGTCATAAGAAAATAGTATGTGTTGCTTTTCTTCTTTTTTATATAGAGTGTAAAAAGTATAAAAGCAAATTATAGAAAATTATAATAAAAATAAAACATCAGATTTCTGAGAGTTATTCAGAATAAGAACTTTTTTGGCAACTAATGTATTTTAGTTACAAGCACTACAGCCAGAGAATTTGATCTTTTAGTTTTTTCCCTCCCAGTCTGAACTGAGAAAATTCAGTCTGGAAAAGTGCCTCCACATCGAACCCTTTCAGCTAATGATTATTTTTCATCTGCAGTAAACACTAGAAATTCAGGACTATTATACCATCAGTGGTGAATTCCATGGCAGCAATAACATAATAGTTAGAGGGTTATTTATACAAGTGGACCTATGATAATTCCAGCTAGTCATGACTCTTCCAAATTAAAGAACATAATTTATTGAGGGAGCATATGGTGCATACTAAGAAAATAAGTGCTTTGATAAGCCCTCAAGTGGTTTCATCATCACTGAAAAGTACTCAAAATGGATTCCCAATTTGGTGGGCAATGCTGAGCAGTTTCACGCAAACCCTTCAGAATCTCTGCTCTGTAGTATCGCCTTGCACGACTTTATAAACAAACAAAAATAATTATAGCACTAAAAGAAACATCTTATGTATAGGAGTATGTATTATGTGTTTTAGATATATTTATAGTTTTAATGTTTTCTGTAAGTCACCCAGAGTCCCCTATTGTGGGGGAGATGGGCGGGGGAGAAATCTAATAAATAATAATAAATAATAATAATAATAATAATAATCCTGTTTTCAGTGCTCAACTTTATAGCAACAGCTTTAAAAACAAAACAATACATTGAAGCACTATCAATTTGATAGTATTGTCATCTGTGCGTTCCCTTGCTATGGCCAAGATCTCTTCTTTCCATAGGACTTTCCAGTCAATTTCCTACTGGCAAAAGAAAAGTGCCCATTTCTTGTCCTGTGACTTGTACTTAATCACAATAAGGTTGTCTTATCAAGCACCAATATATCTAAATATCCATTTATATCCCTCACCATTTTGTTTTTAAATTCACACCTAAACACCCCCAGTAAAGCTATCACTGAATAGTGAATCTCCAGTGATTATTCGAGTTTCTGTAAATTTTTTTCTCGGGTTTAAGATTCCAAGTATGGCTAGTGAGTAGTAGGCATTTGCATCTTCTAGACCAGGGGTCACTACCTTCTCCCACATAGGAGCCAGAAGCCATAACACCATTGCTGCCAGCATTTCCTCCTCCTCTTCCTCATGGCTCACTCTCGCCAGCACCAGGAGGGGGACCTGTTGCTCTGCCCACACTGAGATAGCTGGTGAGCCTGCCGGCAAAATAGCTGCCCCAGGAGGTGGCAAGCGTTCATAAGAGCAGCTGAATCAACAGCTTCTCTCTCTCTCTGTCGCACAAGCAAGGTAGATATATTTCCTTTGGGGACTATGGTCCAGAAGATTTTGGGTGGCGGGTCACATGTGGCCCACAGACTGGAGGTTTCCAACCCCTGTTCTAAATAAATTAACTTTGCCATGCTGATCTATTCTTCTGTGACACCCAGTTTGATTACTATAATATGCTTAGAGTGGAACTGGCCCCTAAAGATGATTCAGCACTATATAGTATGCAAAGGAATACAGAATTCTGCAGGACCTCTTCTATAGCCACATTTTATCAGTGTTTACACTGGCCCTGTTGTCGTATTAAGGTGAAATATAGATTGACACACTCATCAGCTATGTTCTGAGTCAGTAACAGGATGAATATCCAATGCATGATTATTTAAGGCTTATACTGTATCCATAATTACCAGGAAAAAACCCACTCAATATAGCACATCTTGCTTTAGGTAAGAATGCATAATTTTTTGTTATTATATTCAGCTGCCAGTGTGATATGGTGGTTTAAATTTTGAAGACTGGGCAGGCCATAAACTGGAGTTTATTCCACCCTAAGGCAAACAGATTTCATGCAAGAATTCTACCATTTTTTAACTGAGATATTGTTACAAGATATCCTAGATGTTTTGGTCAGTATCCTACTAAAATTGGTGGGAGTCAACCCCAGAAAATGAAAAGAAAAGCAACATTTTTCTGCATATTATTATTATTATTATTATTATTATTTTCAGAACAAGAGAGAGAGATGCAGGATGTTTCAAAACTGATTGTATGTCCAAGTCAGTCACCAAAATATTTTGCAAATGCCCAGCATTCTTTGAGAGACTGATATGAGTGAATTATGGAACATGGACAGTGTTTTATGTTACTGGCAATTGTTTCTTTGCTAGCCCCTTTGGTTCACAAAAATTTTTCCATGCCATGTTCCTCGGCAATCTGACTCATGAGAACCCAAGGCAGTTGCCTCTTTGATATCCGTGCCCATATTTGTCAGATTGTTCACTACAATGTTTTTCTTTTCCAATTTAGCATTGCAGCTATTAGCCCAAAGATGGAGAAACTTAGGTGATGCTTTTCTAAACATAACAGATTAATTTAATAAAACAAGAAAACTTCTAATTGGAAAGCAGTCTGTTTCTCACCTTACACTAATTGTACTAATGGTATCCAGGCACCACAGCTACATGAATAAGGCCATAATTCCAGTAGCTGGGCAGTTTGAGAATAACTAAATAAATCATTTATGCAATCTTATTTTTGTGCACAAGGCATTTGAAAGGATTCCTACTGACAATGAAACGAACTGAATCCGAGGACTGCTCAGCAAGAACCCTAGGATGGGTGCCTTCCAGCTCAATCGTTCTTGAATTGTTTACAGTAAAAGCGGGAGGTCCCGAGATAAATAAAAGCAAACAAAAAGGGCAGCTAATGCTGGAGAGGCGTCTGCTGCCCGAAGTCCGACTGAGCTGCGGCTGGAGAAAAGGAGGCACCCAGCCAATTTTGCTTCGTACAGAAAACCCGAAATACCTGATGGGAAACAGAGTTAAGCTGAAGCGCTATGGCCGTGACATTTCCCTGATATTCAGCCCTCACTGACTTCCTACCAAAAATGGGATGCAGAATTAGAGTCCAAGTCGTTTCCAAGGCAAACTTTCTCTTTCCACTTAGGACTGCAAGATGGCGAATTCTTTCTAATTAACCAGCTGCCCTCAGACGCCGTTACCCGCTACGAGCTTGCGCCTTTTCCCACCTTGCGCGCGCAGGTGAAAGTTGAAAGGCGAACCAGCAACAGCGTAAAGAGAAAACACCCGATAGAGAAAGAGGTGTTTTTTTTTAACAGAGCTGCCATCTAACGTTGAGACCTCCATTTGCAATGATTTTACTCCCAAAAAATAACTATCAGGAGGTGGCAGTATAAGATAACACAACTCGTCCTTTCTTCTATTGTTTTTGTGTTGCCATAGAGAAAAGTTCAGGAGAGAATGTTAACGTCTGCACGCGGATTGGACGTGCCATTAGACGGCTGTAAGCAAAGATCGGCATTCTGAAATACAGCTTTGAAATAAAAGGGCATCTTTTATTCTGTCCCTGTTTATTCCTCAGATTTATACCCCACCTTTGCTTCAGAGTGTCAAAGTGATGTACTTGGTCTTCCCTACACTGTACAATTTTCTCCCTGCAACAACTCTATGGTAGGTTCAGGTGTGAGAGTTACACATTGTATTAAGCCATTTATCTCATCCCTGGCCCAGCCTTAAGTACCTTTAGCTGTTCCTGTGTTAAAGTATTGTTTGTTGTTGTTGTTCAGTCGTTAAGCCATGTCCGACTCTTCGTGACCCCATGAACCATATTGCACCAGGCCTTCCTGTCCTTCACTGCCTTCCTGAGTTTGCTCAGTTTCATGCTCATTGCTTCAGTGATGCTATCTAACCATCTCATCCTCTGCCGTCCTCTTCTCCTTTTGCCTTCAATCTTTCCCAGCATCAGGGTCTTCTCCAAAGACTCCTCTCTTCGCATTAGGTGGCCAAAGTATCTGAGCTTGAGCTTCATTATCGATCCTTCCAATGAGCAATCAGGGTTGATTTCCTTTAAGATTGACTGGTTTGACCTAGCAGTCCAGGGGACTCTTAAGAGTCTTCTCCAGCACCACAGTTCAAAGGCATCAATTCTTCGGCGCTCAGCCTTCTTTATGGTCCAGCTCTCACAGCCATACATTACTACTGGAAAAACCATAGCTATGACTATGCGGATCTTTGTCGGCAAGGTGACATCTCTGCTTTTTAATATGCTATCTAGGTTTGCCATAGCTTTCCTCCCAAGGAGCAAGCGTCTTTTAATTTCATGGCTGCAGTCTCCGTCTGCGGTGATCTTGGAGCCCAAATAAATGAAGTCTGTTACTGCTTCCATTTCTACCCCTTCTATTTGCCAGGAATTGATGGGTCCAGATGCCACGATCTTAGTTTTTTTAATGTTGAGTTTCAAGCCAGCTTTCGCACTCTCCTCCTTCACCCTCATCAAGAGGCCCGTTAGTTCTTCTTCACTTTCTGCCATTAGGGTGGTATCGTCTGCATATCTGAGGTTATTGATGATTCTCCCTGCAATCTTAATTCCGGCTTGTGATTCTTCCAACCTGGCATTTCTCATGATGTACTCTGCATATAGGTTAAATAAGCAGGGTGACAGTATACAGCCTTGTCGTACTCCTTTCCCTATTTTGAACCAATCGGTTGTTCCGTGACTGGTTCTAACTGTTGCTTCTTGGCCCGCATACAGATTTCTCAGGTAAGATGGTCTGGTACCCCCATCTCTTTAAGAATTTGCCAGAGTTTGTTGTGATCCACACAATCAAAGGCTTTTGCATAGTCAATGAAGCAGAAGTAGATGTTTTTCTGGAACTCTCGTGCTTTCTCCATGATCCAGCGAATGTTGGCGATTTGATCTCTAGTTCCTCTGCCTCTTCGAAACCCAGCTTGTACATCTGGTAGTTCTCGGTTCACGTACTGCTGAAGCCTAGCTTGTAGGTTTTTGAGCATAACCTTGCTAGCATATGAAATGAGTGCAATTGTGCGATAGTTTGAGCATTCTTTGGCATTGTCCTTCTTTGGAATTGGAACGTAAACTGACCTTTTCCAATCCCGTGGCCACTGTTGCGTTTTCCAAACTTGCTGGCATATTGAGTGCAGCACTTTAACAACATCATCTTTTAGTATTTTAAATAACTCAGCTGGAATACTGTCATCTCCACTAGCTTTGTTGTTAGCAATGCTTCCTAAGGCCCACTTGACTTCACTCTCTAGGATGTCTGGCTCAAGGTCAGTGACCACACCAGCATGGACATCAGGGACATTAAGATCTTTCTTGTATAGTTCTTCTGTGTATTCTTGCCACCTCTTCTTAATCTCTTCTGCTTCTGTTAGGTCCCTGCCTTTTTTGTCCTTTATCATGCCCATCTTTGCACTAAACGTTCCTTTGATATCTCCAATTTTCTTGAAGAGATCTCTAGTCTTCCCCATTCTATTGTTTTCCTCAATTTCTTTGCACTGTTCATTTAAGAAGGCCTTCTTATCTCTCCTTGCTATTCTCTGGAAATCTGCATTCAGTTGCTTATATCTTTCCCTTTCACCCTTGCTTTTCACATTCCTTCTTTCCACAGCTATTTGTAATGCCTCATCAGACAGCCATTTTGCTTTCTTGCATTTCTTTTTCCTTGGGATGGTTTTAGTTGCTGCCTCCTGTACAATGTTACAGACCTCCGTCCATAGTTCTTCAGGTACTCTGTCTACCAAATCTAATCCTCTAAATCTATTCATCACCTTCACTGTGTACTCACAAGGAATATGATCTAAGTCATATCTGACTGGTCTAGTGGTTTTCCCTACATTCTTCAATTTAAGCCTAAATTTTGCAGTAAGAAGCTCATGATCTGAGCCACAGTCAGCTCCTGGTCTTGTTTTTGCTGTCTGTATAGAGCTTCTCCATCTTTGGCTGCAAAGTATATAATCAATCTGGTTTCGGTATTGACCATCTGGTGATGTCCATGTGTAGAGTCGTCTCTTGTGTTGTTGGAAGAGTGTTTGCTATGACTAGCTTGTTCTCTTGACAGAATTCTATTAGCCTTTGCCCTGTTTCATTTTGTGCTCCAAGGCCAAACTTGCCTGTTATTCCGATTACTCCTTGACTTCCTACTTTAGCATTCCAATCCCCTATGATGAAAAGGACATCTTTTTTGGTGCTAGTTCTAGAAGGTATTGTAGGTCTTCATAGAACCGGTCAACTTCAGCTTCTTCGGCATCAGTGGTTGGGGCATAGACCTAGATTACTGTGATGTTGAATGGTTTGCCTTGGATACGCACTGAGATCATTCTGTTGTTTTTGAGGTTGTACCCCATTACTGCCTTTCCCACTCTCTTATTCACTATGAGTGCAACTCCATTTCTTCTAAGGGTTTCTTGGCCACAGTAGTAGATATAATGGTCACCTGAATTAAATTCACCCATTCCCGTCCATTTCAGTTCGCTGATTCCCAAGATGTCGACGTTCAATCTTGTCATCTCATGTTTGACCACATCCAGCTTGCCTTGGTTCATAGATCTTACGTTCCAGGTACCTATACAATATTGTTCTTTACAGCATCAGACCTTCTTTTCGCTTCCAGATACATCCACAGCTGAACGTCCTTTCGGCTTTGGCCCAGCTGCTTCACTCTTTCTGGAGCTACTTGGAAATGCCCTCCGCTCTTCCCCAGTAGCATATTGGACACCTTCCGACCTGAGGGGCTCATCTTCCGGCATCATATCTTTTAGCCTTTTGACATTGTCCATGGGGTTTTCTTGGCAAGGATACTGGAGTGGGTTGCCATTTCCTTCTCCAGTGGACCACATTTTGTCAGAACTCTCTGTCATGACCTGTCCGTCTTGGGTGGCCCTGCACGGTATAGCTCATGGCTTCACTGAGTTACGCAAGCCCCTTCGCCACGACAAGGCAGTGATCCATGAAGGGGAAAGTATTGTTACCCCTTTCCCAACATCATGCAAGGTATATAAGATCTGTTGGGCTTCCTCTTTAGTGTGACCTGTGCACGCAGTTGCAAGCTGAGCATTAGTTAACCTGGCTTGGCATTTATTTAGGACATTTATAACAGAACCTTCATAGTATATATCCCAGTTTCCTATGTTGCCAACAGCTTATGGGAAAATAGAGTATAGGTGACTCTGGGGGCAGGTGGAACAAAAGGTAGGACAGTAAATAAGAGGAATCACAGTAAGTACAGCAAATTACTTTCAAAATCATGAGGTCAAACCTTAGGGTTGGGGTAAGTGGGGTAAAATGATAGAAAAAAAATCACTTTAAACCCACATTTGTTAGTTACAGTAACAGTAAATTATTCAAGACAGCAAACTTGCAGGCAGGTTCACATCACTATAAAGAATCCAGTCTGAAGGATCTCTGATAGGCAACTATCCAGGTCTACTTCAAACTGCCTGGGGGGGGGGGGGACCTCACCATGCTCTTATGCTTTTTTCATCTGTGAAAAGTTCCATGTTAGAAGACTGACGTATACAACCTGAAATTGCCAATAGCCTTGAGTGCACGTCCTTCTAAAACTTGTTTCCAAATTACAGCTTTGACTGTAATAGAACAGTAAATTAATTAATAATTTAAATTAAATCCCAGTATAGCTTTAGAGTACAATCCCTATCATCACTCAAAGCCAAGAGATGCTGTCAACTTGAAAAGTAGCGCACTAATGATATAAGTTAGTGTAAATATCAGGGTTGAGAGTAGTCAGGGCCAATCAATCACTCAGGCTGCAATTGATACTAAAATGAGGTATTAACAGGAAACAAAAAAACTCAGAACATATCCTCTCTAGCAGCCAACACCCAGATAAGCAGGGATTAGCACCAGGCAAACAATCAAGCAGAAAACAATATCCTAATCAAGGAACTATCAAGGAAAAAAACATACCCCATCAAAACTGGCAGGGCACAGTACTGTATATAAACAGGGAGCAAATCCCACACTCACTTGCACTGATGATGTTACCTAGTTGGGCAATGAAACATCTGCAAGCAAACAACCAAGCTCAGAGAGCACCAAGGACTCCATATTAATAGTAACTGTGAAGAGACACAATAGATTGGGTCATGTGGAAAGGTGAAACGCTGGCATCAATTAGTCATGCAACCTTAATTAACTAAATGAAAGCCAGTTAATTGTTTGGGAATGTTTGAGATTGTTTTCAAAAATGAAAGCTTCTCACCAACATTAATTAACAAAAAGACATTCGCTTTCTGTAGGTAATATACAGGATTCAGTGCATGTCAGTTTTAATTACTGTTGACTTACATATTTGCACAACATATATATCAAAGGAACTTTCCTTGATGTAATATTTGGCTCAGTAAATATATTGTATAAGCCTGTGTCCTTCACCCCTTTTAAAAATTATAAAAATAAAAGCTATTGAGTATCAGCCATGATTTTGTGCAATCTACACAATCGGGTTTTGTTATAATGCCTTTTCTTTTGTGTAACAGCTACAGTTTCTGGGTCAGGTATTTTAATTCAGATGATAAGCTTTATGCCAGTAAAATGTATCATGCTTCCTGCCCTCCCTTTTTATCATGTGTACTACTGCTCTACAAAGAATATTTTGATCCAATGGTCAGGCAATCCCTCCACTCAAGGATGGTAGCCACCTAATGATACCATAGCATGATGACTCATCCATGCAGCAGACTTCATTTGCTTCTTCTTTGCTGAACCCATCTGGAAATGAAGCTAGTTTAAGAAATTACTGTATCTATTTCAGACTGTTCTTTGGCTCTGCTAATGTTGCTGGCTAGGAGTTCAGTCTAAACAGCGGTTACCATGATCCCTCTTTGATGGATTCCCCTGTGTCTTTTCCTGTCCTACCCATGTCAGCAAGCACCAATCAAGTTCCTTTCTGAGGATGGGCCTTTTAGCACCTGTGGTTTCCATTTATCTGACTTTTCCATGATTTCTCCTTTGTTTTGGATAGGGATCTATCAGTCATACAGAAAACCATAGACCAGGGGTTGGCAACCTATGGTCTGAAGGCCAGATGTGGCCTGACACCCAAAATCATCTGCCCTGTGGTCCCAAAAAGAAATATATTCATCCCACTCATCTGAGAGAGGGAGAAAGCACTCACCACTTTCTCAGGCAACCATTTTAGCAACAGCTTCACCAGCCACCTTGGCGTGGATGGACCAACAAGTCCCTTGGAAAGATGGTGGTGGCAGAAGCATAGCCTCTGGCTGCTACGAAGAAGGTTGCCAACTCCTGCTGTAGACTATTCTACCATTCTTACTGTCACTTGAGCTAGAAGGAAAAATTGATAGAATTGTTGTCAGCTTCACTCCAGCACTTCACTGATGGGGGGGGGGGGAGGGAATTTTTTTTTTGTGGACTGGAAAAAAAAAGATCTTTTACCATTCCATCAATTCATTAGTCCACTGGTTTAAAAAAATGAAAGGAAAGGAAAAGTCCCCCCTTTTACCATTCTACTGGCATGCATGGGTGGAAAATCCAACTGTTCATTGATCCTTTCTGACCAGCTATATGGTCAAGGCCCCTTTGGAAGGGCATAGTCAGCCCAGCAGCCCAGGACAAGATGGCCATAGAGGCCAGCAGCCAGTGACTCGAGGGGAAGGGATTGTCCACTACAGCACCCTTTGCTTCTGCTTGTACTGGCAGAGGTCGTAAAACACAACTTTTGATGCAGATCAAGAAAAGATGTATGGAGGTTGCCTTCCTGCAAGCTAGGAAATGGACTGAGTGTTCCTGCCCTCAAGAAGAAGGTTCCTCCCCTCAAGCAGCTGGGCTATTCTTGCACAAAAGCAAGCAGAGGGTGCAATTCAGCCCTGACTAAACATCTCAGCTGATCCAAGCAATACCAGAAAATATCTTCATTGTTGTGACCCTTGAGTATTTGACAGTCACATGGTTTAGCAAGTGACTTATTACAGTACAAATTAATGTTATGTATATAATTTGAAAAGCAAATTCCAACTGGATGCTGAGTAATGGAAATTAATTAATTATCAATTACAGCCTTTTTTCAATTATCCTCTTGGATATATTACACCTGCAAAATAAATTATTTATCTCACAAAACTTGTTCAGGTTGTCCAAAGCCTTGATCTGCTTTTCAGCTGAGGCAGAGGTTCCATCTCAACAACAAACCCAAGCATTATTCCCTGTTTAGTTGAAAGATAAGCAATAATAATCAAGTATGTCCCAAAAGACCTATGTAGAGCTTACAATCTGTCAAACTATAAGCTGCACAACTCCAGGCTCCAGAATACAAAGAGATTGTTCTTCAGGGGGTATGTATTATTGCAGTATTTCCAAAGACCTATGTTTGATGCTTTATTTATTAATGATTACCTTGATCTCTTTACAATAGGAGGTCAATGTGTTGATACGTTTGTTGCTTAGGAAACAAGAGACTGAGATGTGCTTGCATGTAAGAATGTAGAAACAACTGTGAGTAGGTTTATATGTGGCTAAATGTAAAGATATGTGCGCACACAGCATACTTTTTGCATTAATTTTCCAATTCTTCTAAAGTAATACTATATACTTGTATTCCAACCCATACTGGAGCATCTTGTAAGAAAACAAAAAAGATAGCTGACAATTATAGTTTTTTTCATTTATTTTATAGAGCAAAATTTAATTCTGAATGACAATTACATAATCAAAAGCTGAGAGAACAATTGATAGATATTCCACATATTCTCCTACATGAACTTTTTAATATAGAAAATAATTTAATTTGTCAAAATCAGTCCTAATGTTTTAGCTGACATTAACATTTTTATATTCCATTTTAGACAGTACATTTGTAATAAATGTAATATAAAAGCTGTTCAGGAAAGGTTATTATATTCCAACATTTTCTTTTTGTGTTTTCACATTAATAAGAATTTTGTCTATCATCACAAGTATCTAGTACTAACTACTCAACTTCCATCCCCAAGCAAATGCTGTTCCTTTGAAATGTCCTTATATATGTAGTTACAGAACGTCATTTTTTTTTCTTCCTACAATCTTGGCATAAATGACTGTGCAGAACAGCAATAAAAGGACATAAGAGAAATTTAGAAAAGACCAAAGAAGCATATAATTGATGCTGGCATTTTAGCTGTATGCTAATTGCATGAACATGATTTTAACATGTAGCTGTATCTGGTTGTGAATGATTGTGGGCCTACTTTGTAGTATGAAATCATTCTGATAATGTTGGTTCTTCTGTTCAGCACCCAACACTAACACCATTATTTTCAAGATTGCCTATATCATTATGATCAATAGGAACCTGGTTATTTTTTGTGGAGTTTATTTGCACTCCAGAGCTTATAGATTATCTAAATTCAAGAGTTTTGGGCAGTTTCTATGTTGACTCAAGGTATAGTTTAAGAATGGGACTCTAAGTAGAATACATAAGGTTAATAGATCAGACATAGGCAAAGTTCAATAGTGACACAGGCTTCTCACCAAATTCTCTTTCCCTATTAACCCCATTTAGAAACAGAATTCTCTTATCTTCTTCTAGAATTATGCAAATGATGAGTGTTACTTAAAACCCTTTCTTGTTGCTCCCATAGCAACAGAAAACCCCACTGTATTCTCGGATACCTAGGTATAAAACTGTGCTCAACTCCACTGTGGAATATTTCACACTGCACAATTTAGTGAAGAAGAAAGAAATCATGTACCAAATGGTCATGAATACTGAATAAGTATTCCTTTTTTTCCATAGTAATAAACTTCATGGTTACCTTTAATATATAATCTGACATCTGGAGATTAAAATCAGCATCCTAGCTTTACAAAAGCAGGATGAAAACACCTACTTGGCTTCATGGAAATATGAGCAGAACCTGATCAAATAATGCCTCAGGCACAGACATTTCCTCAATGTAGGTGTCTCTTTTGTTTTTCATAGCACTTCAAAGATTTAAGTTATGAATCTCTTCACAGACATTCTTTCTTTCAGATTTTAACCCCATTGGCAAATTATAAAGCTAAAGATGCAGGACATAGGGATAAAATCTAGTTTTTCACTGCCCAATAATTTGGTTAATGCAGTTCTTTATAAGATAAATGCATATGCTGTTGACATTATTACTTGTTGCCTATTTTGGTGTTACCATCTATGAAATCAACTGGCAATGTGAATAAATGGTGGTATCAGATGAAAAAGAATTTGGATGTTTCAGTTGCTTTCATTTTACACACAGGGAAAAGCAATCAGTATAATGGAAATGGTCAGATGAGAATTGGTGGCCAACATAACTACCAACCTAACAAATAAAAGATAGAAAACATTATTACTCTTTAATGAATTGTGAAGTTACACTTCTTACTGTAATAATTATAGTATATATCAACTATATATTTCCAAAGTCAGGATAAGTAAGCAAACAAACATTCTAGATTTTAAACATTCCTATGCCCTATATTACAGCCAGTTGGTCTAGTGGTTAGGTCAGCATTTCTCAACCTCAACAACCTTAAGTTGTGTGGATTTCAACTCCCAGAATTCCCCAGCCAGCATGCTGGCTGGAGACTTCTGGGAGTTGAAGTCTATACATCTTAAAGTTGATAAGGTTTAGAAACCCTGGGTTAGATGCTGGAGTGACCTAGGGGTGGAGAAACCCAGATTCTTGTTTGCCTTAGCCACAGAAGCCAGCTTGGTGACCTTGGGCAAATCACTCTGTCTCAAGCCCTAGGAAGAATGCAATGGAATGCAATGCAATGGAAAAACACTTCCAAAAAAATTTGCCAAGAAAATTGGATGGACTTGTCTATGTACTTGCCAGAAATCAAGATTGACTTGAAAGCATAAACAAAAAATATATTATATAGTCTAGTGAAGAAACTTAAAAGGAAAGCAAACTTCCCATTTGTACTGATTTTTTGGAAACTCATGTTGTAATTTACAAAATCCAGCAAGAGTATTTTAATGTAGTATAATTGACAGTCACATGGCTTATTAGAATTTGCTTTGGCATTAGGGCTGAAACAGATATGATGGCAGTGAGCAAAGCATTATATCTGTATTCAAGTATAAATGGGATTAAGGTGCACAGGCCATAAACTCATCTGCCTAAACAACTGAACACTAGTATGGCAACTATATCAATATAGGGAGAGTCTTTATTGAAATATTGTTTCTTTAAAAAATCAATACAATAGAACAAATTGGACCCGGAAGCTGTGCTCACAGTCACTCATGTCCACGTGACCTCCCATCTAATTACTGCAATGTGCTCCATATGGGGCTGCCCTTGAAGAGTATTTGGAAGCTTCAACTGGTGCAGAATGCAGCTGCATGGGTAGTAAATGGTGTTGGATGTTTGACACATGTACCACCACTGCTTCATGAGCTGCATTGGTTGCCAGTATGTTTCCAGGTGCAATTCAAGATGCTGGTTGTCACCATTAAAGCCCTCATGGTTTGGGACCAGGTTACCTGAGGGACCATCTCCTAATTGTTTCTACCCATCCAATTTGATCCAGCAGGTTGGGCATGCAACAGGTCCTGTCAGCTAAGGAATGTCAGCTGGCAGGGACTAGGAGGTGTGCCTTCTCTGCCATAGCCCCTGTCCTCTGGAACATTCTCCCTCCAGAGATTAGGATGTCCCCAACTCTGTTGGCCTTTCATAAGGACTTGAAGACCTGCTTATGTACCCAAGCCTGGGGCCCCAATTGTGTTCTGGCCCTGTCTCATGGCTATACTGATACTTAATGTTATAATTTTCTCTGCTGAGATATATTATGTTTGTATTGGTTTTAACTGCTTTCATGCTCGTTCGCCGCCCAGAGTCACTTGTCTGAGATGGGAGGCTATAGAAACTGAATAAAATAAATAAATTTTAATAACAAACTGTAATACATAAAAAATTAATAAACATTAACTTTGCTTTATTAAGAATCTTTAATAAACTTTGGAGTTAATGAGGTAAGCCATATTACTGTTAAAATTACAATTCCTTTTGAAAGAACCCACATTGGAACAAAAGACAATAAAAGTACATAATTTTACACTTTAAGAACAATCAGCTAACAACTCTGGTGCAATAACATCAAAGAACATTATGATCCTATGTCAGAGATAGGAAAAATGGTGCCTTGATGCTGAACAACCTCCTTATTCACCTGAAAATGTATTTAATTTTTTTTTTTAATTAAAAATCAGTAGTCACACTTAAGTTTTTTATCTACTTAACACATTTACAAACTGCTTTTCAAAGCCATGCCTCAGAATACAAAGATCAACAGATACAGCAGGCATATCAAATTAGCATACAGAGTTTCACCACTTAGAATGGTCTCTCTCTTGTTCCACCAATTTAATTGATTCTGGATTTTATCCTAAGAAAATATACTTTCATTTCTTTATTATTTATTAGCTTTTCTGAATACTTATAAGGATAATTATTATAAGATTTGCAAGAACTGAAGTTCTATATCAAGAAATATAATTACTGTAGTTTTGGTATTGTAAAACGAGCATTGCAAAACTAATAGTATTTTCAAATTCAGCAAAGTAATAATTTTAAATCATTAAAATATTAAGTATTCCTAATAAATGTTGTTGCAGTTTTTCTGAAGATTTGCACAGTACTTCAGTAAAGGACAGACTTTAAATTGAAAGTCTATAGCATGAATATTGAATTGTAGCCATAGGTTTTGATGATATTGCTGAGGAATGTAAACTGAAGGAACATAAATATAGCTTTGGATTTGGACCACTCTAGGTCTTTGGACAGTTACTTCATTAAGATTTCTTTCAATTTACTGAATTAATAAAAAAAAACTTAGGGGAAAAAAGTAAAACCCTGTATAAGAACACACTTGATAAATGGTATTAAAAGCCCTGTTTTACAGAGGTTAACTATGCTGCTGGGTAAGTACATCATATGATTAAAGGCAACGAGTCCACTGCACATGTCTGAGGTCCTCATAAAACTTCTTTCATTGTTTCTGCTTGAAATATCCTACTCCCACTTGACAAGCTCAAAATAAAGCTGGGGTTAAACTCTAGTTGGTTGTGAAGGGGCCAGCCTGATGTACTGTTTAAGGCACTGTTTCTCAAACTTGGCATCTTTAAGATGTGTGGACTTCAACCCCCAGAATTCCCCAGCCAGCATGCTGCCTGGGAGTTGAATTCCACACATTTTAAAGTTGCCAAGTTTGAAAAATACGGGTTTAGGGCAAGTTTTCTCAAACTCTGGGTTTTGTTTTTTTTTAAAGCAGGCTGGTGCAGCTGAAGTAGGAGCACTGTCTAAATTTATTTTACAGTGCAAATTCAGTGGGCAGTTGCTTTACCCCAGAGTTTTAGAATCCCTGTGATACATAGATTAAATTTTATTTATTTATTCATTCAATTTGTATGGCCAACCATCGCAACAAGTGACTGGGCGGGGAACAAAATTAAAAATAAAACAAATTACAATAATACAAAAATTAAAATACATAGCAGCTGAGAATAAATCATTCACCATAATCGCTAAAATTTGAATCGTTTATTTCTTGCCCAATCTTAGCACTCATTTTATTCTTGTCATAGTTCACGCACACTCATTTTACGTTTAGGGAGTTGCAGTACTGCAATTTGATCACCACTGCTTTTAAGTATTGGACTAGGAGCCGGGAGACGCCAATCCAAGCTTGCATTCAATAGCGGAAGCGACTCTGGGCCAACCCCTCTCTCAGCCCAAGCTACCCCGCAGGGTTGTTGTTGAAAAAGTAGTTTTTCTCTGAGCTCCCAGAGAAAAACCAGAATGGAAACGTAGTAAAATCAAGAAATGAGCGTGCCCACCGCAGCAACCACCCGTTTTTCGGCTGGCGCCTTGTAAAGCCTCTCTGCGAAGCCTCGAGGTGGCTCTTAGTGGAAAGCGGCGGCGCGGACGTCACTTTCCCCGGCCGCATGTTTACGTGGAGCTGAAGATGGCGGCGCCGGTGGGTCCACCGCGGCGTCTCCGGACCCCGTAGACGGGCAGAGCGCGTGCGGCTGACCGCGAGCGAGGGACCTTTTGGCGGCTTGGGGCAAGTCTCCCTTCGCGGCTTAGCTGAGCGCGCTGTAACCCTCTTGTCTCCCGCGCAGGGGCCATGGACGAGCAGGAGAGGCAGAAGAAGCTGGAGGCCGGCAAAGCCAAGGTAAGGCGCGATGGGAGCGCGGGGCGGGAAGGCTACCGGGCGGCAGGCCTGGACGCGGCCGCTGGGGCGGGAGGGAGGGGGAGAAGTAGGTGGTGGCGGGGGCAGTTTGGGCTTCGTGGGGTGCGGAAGATAGAGCTTGCCCGTCCCGCCCCTTTTCCGCTGTCATGAGCGGCGACGGAGTTATTAAAGCTCAGTCGCGGGTGGCTGAGGGCGCGAGGCGTTCCCTGGCACCTTTTCCGTGCTGCGCTTTCTTTGTCTGCGACTCGTTCTTTGTTTGGGGGTGTCGTGGGGACGCCATAGCATTTGGGGTCCTCTCTGTGCAAATTGCAGAATCCAGAGCGAGCCGCTTCCCCCTCTGCTCGATATATGTATTCACGCCCTTGGCTCGGGAACAGCTGTTGCTGCTGGCAAGAGGTTGCACATGCCTTGGAAATGCCACAGGTCCCAACTGGTGTCTCTATTCTGGAGGCGCAAGAAGAGCCGGAGACCGCATAGGGCTGGCGGGCTCGCATTTTATTCTACCTTGCTCTATAAATAGGTGCCTTAAAAAGCAACGCAGAAGGACTGCCTAAACCAGGTTTATAACGTAAACGCACTGTAGAGCAAAGGCAAGGCAAACAAGGTCAACGTAAAATGGACTATCGAGCCTGAGGGTGCAATGTAAGCAATGTGCATAGTGGAGGTTTATATTTATATGTCTAATTCAGCTGCAATAAGAGGATTGAATATATGAATGGCTCTTCAGTAAACCTTATGGCACATCTGGTCCCTTACTGTACTCTTGGGATACCCAAATAGGCTAGTGAGCTCATAATTACAAGCAATTTTACTGCTACAGTAATTGCATTGTTAATTTAAGAGTAAACTTGAAATAATTTTCTTTCCACTGCAGTTTAAGGTGAAAAGGCACATTCCTGTGCATCAAGTGTTTGCCATTAAAAAAAAAAAAAATTGGTGAAAATTGTATAACATTTTCAGTTACATAATGCTTGACAATAGCTTAATTATGAGGTACCTGTGGGTAACTACAAGAATGTAGTTTTCCGCATCCTTATGTGTTAGGTTTAAACCACTCTTCATTGCTGAATTCAGATGAGTTCTGTAGCTTCTGTGGAAATTTTAATTTGAATCTTTTTATTCAAACCACAAATGTGCATCTGAAATTTAATAATTTAATAAACAGCAAGGATAAATGGAAAGTTTAGTTAATTTTGTAAACAAATAATTAGGTTTATAACTGCCCTTAGGAGATCTAGGGAAAAAGAAGTTAAAACAAATGATTAGTGCTTAGATGGGAGACTACTAGGAAATTTCAGGATGTAGGCTAGTTGGGGAAGTTGCAAAAACACCCTAGAAGAATACTGTGGCAAAGTTCTTTCATATTGTTGCCAGGAATATAATGTGGACATGTTCATAAAGTTGAAGTTTACCCAAAGGAGTTGTTACTTTTAATCTGCATTAAATGAAAATCTTTGGAATATGCTTACTGTATTGTATTTTTTTTACCTTGTTTACTGACTTAGGAAATTAATCCAAGTAAAACACTAAAAGTATAGTATCAATATACATTGTTAAAAGCACTATTTAAAAATCCTAAAAAAAACTTTAAAAGTTATGTGGAAAAGCTGTCATGACATTTTTTAGGGCAACTGTGGTAGTACATTTGCCCTATCCATGGTGAATCTCAAACTTTATTATAAACTTTCTGATTATAGAAAGTTTTATTTATTAATTCTATAGTTGCCAAAATTCTGAATGGCTTAGGATTTTTTTTCTGAATATATAATACAATAAACCAGAATGAGATGAACATTAAAGTTCCAGATTTTTTTCTTTATAAAGGCTGATTAGCTTTACATGCTGCTTTAATTTTAAACATCTAAAGGTATTTTTGAGAGAGGCACTTTGGTGTAGTGGTTACGGCATCAGGCTAGAAACTGGGAGAACATGAGTTCTAGTCCCACTTTAGGCACAAAGCCAACTGGGTGATTTTGGGCCAGCCACTGTCTCTCAGTCCTAAGAAGCAGGCAATGGCAAACCATTTCTGAAAATCTTGCCAACAAAACTGTAGGGACTTGTCCAGGCCGTTGCTAGGAATCAAAACTGACTTGAAGGTACACACAGACAAAAAGTATTTTTATCCAGCCCCAAAACTAGACAATTGTGAACCTCTTGGCTATTTAGAATGATAACTTATCAAAAAATAATTCACATTCCCTAACTTTACCATCTCTGTTACTTTCTCATCAGATTTCTATTTTATCTTGTTATTACATTCACTTCTGCTATCTTTGTACAGAGGAACACTAATGACATTCTTCCAATTATCTGGCACTGATACAGTCTTGACATGTATGTTGAGCAACTTGCACAACCATTCCACAAGCAAATCATATCCATATTTTAACATTTCTCCACATTGTCTGCTCCTGCAGCCTTACAATTTTTCAGTGGTCTCAAAATGGAATAATCACCACAGTGCCATTTTGTGTGGCTTTGGGTTCATTTCTTTTATCCTTGGAGGTAAAGCAAATACAGGATGTTCACACAGATGAACTTGGTACCAGAGTCTTCATGAAAAGGGAGCCTGTTTCTGTGCTAGTTCATTTCCAGAATTCAACTGATTTTTATATGTTTTTCTCACGTATATGCATACAATTTGCTTTCTATCTGTGTGCTATAATTCAGTTATTACATGCTGATTAATGGATTTGTTTTTTCTTAAAATTAGTCATTTATTTGATTTCTATTTCTTGCTAGTCAAATACAAGTTTGCTACTGTGAGATTGATTCCTTTGTTTCTGAAGTCATGTTCGTTCCTTTATAGGTGTGTCTCCCTTTCTGTGTTTGTTCCAGCACATCCAGCTGCTGATGGAAGAAACTACCAGTAGCAGTTATCTCTATTATCACTGTTCTGTAGAAGTCAGGAATCCTAGGAAATGAATAAATTTTACTTAATTGTTAGAGCTTATTATTATGCATGTGCTGTGTGGGGCGTGTACATCTTCATGTAAAACATGGTGATGGTAGTGAATAATAATCTTGTTTGTAGAACAAAGAAAGCAATTGTGCATCTCTGAATGGTATACTGTAAGTGAATAATTGTAGCCAGTATAATAGCTGAAGTCATAGCCTTTGCTTTATTGTTGAAGAGCTTTTTATATTTTGGGTGTGCATTATAGGGTTTTAAAAAATTTCTATAGGTATATAAAATATTTAGAAGGCATATTTCTGATGGGTTCAGAAAAAAGAAATATTACTTGTCCTTGTTTATAAAATTTATGTATTATAAACTTAATTATTAATGTTGCTAAGGTAACTGCAATTATATATGACTTTAATCACAAATAAATCCATATTGTTTAGTAGAGTTTACTTTTAAGAAAGTATGAATAAGTTTATAATACAGACATGTTTAATTAGAAATATAGAATACTGTTTAGCCAGTTTGACAGTTCTTAAATCTGAGTGTCAGTATATGCATATTTATTTATTTATTTATTTATTTATTTATTATTTTGCCATCGATCTTGCTGAATTCCAACTCTGGCCAGCTCACAGTATAGAAACAGAATAATAAATATATAATCCATATAAAAGCATAGCAATAAACAAATGGCAGATCCAGTTAACACAACATATCACATACAAGGGGCTCCAACAACCCTAGCCCAAAGCCTGGGAGAAGAGCCAGATTGTTCTTGAATCCCAGTGTCAATATATACAAAGCATTTAGTTCTTTATATGTGTTTTTCTTTAGATCAGCAGAAGCTTATGGCATATACTGGGAATACTAGTATCCTAGTGGGAGACATATCCATTGCAAGATTTCCTCTGCTTCTTAAAGCTATAGCAAGGAAATACGTTGAGAAGAATAGCCTGTATGTACTCCATGTCCTTTTATCTAACATACATTTATTTATATTCATTTGAAAAATAAGGTTATGTTTTGCTAGATGTTGAGGTGAGAGAAAGTTTAAGGATTTTCATTTGATATTGAAAATTGCCAGTTGTGTACTGAAATTATCACCTAAGCAACTCTTGGATCCCTAACCAGATCGCTTTTCCCTTTTGGTTTCATGCAATTTCTACAGAATGTTGATCAGAGATTCAGTGTTCTGTACATGAGAATTTGTGATCTGGAGCAAAGCTTAATTCTGATACAGCTATTCCCTTTTTCACTTTATTGGAAAAGGAAACATAAACTATGAGTCCATTCCTTTTTCTTAGTTTCCATTGTGTCATTGTGCACAAATCTAGATTTATGATTTAAAATATACTCTGGTTTATTAAACAGGCCAGATGTTTAAACTACAGTTTATGATCAACTCTGCTTTTATTTGTATTTAAAGTAACACTGAATGCTGGATTATTCATGTTTGGTATGGAGGAGAGAAAAGGGTATAACTTTCAAGCCATAAGTAGACATGTTTGTACAAGTAGTGCTATAGCATAATTTAACCTTGCATGTGAATCAAGTCACAGACTTGCAAATGAAAATATTTTTTTTTCTTTCCATATAAAAGTATCCACAGGAGGCAACTGACAAACCATGCATTGCAGTGTTACAATGCAAACACTGTCACTTATGTACTTATGTGCAGTGTCACAGTATAAGTATGAAAGGGCAGAGCATAGCTTGTGACATCATGATGCATGTGTTGTTATTTGGCATCATCATGGCTAGCTGTAGATCCTTGGGTTTCCAGACCTGGATTCTAACTTTTAATTTGACATATATTTTGGAAATTAAATTAATAACTTTATGCATATGAATTATTTAATAATTTTTGGGACAAAAAATTCTATAGTAATACTTGGTATAATTTTGAAACATTATATATTATGTATGTATATAATGACATTCAGTTTTCTAAAATTGCTAGAATTTATTTTTTAGGCTACGATTACTAGACACTGAATATATATTAAGTATTTTTGTAATTTGTCCATTGATTGATGTGCACCGTTTGAGTATGGCAGCTGTTGTTCTTACATGCTGTTGCATTTTTAATTGGCTCCTATGTCTGAAGAAAATACAAAATGGGAGAGTGTGGGTTTCTGAATAAACCCAACAGCATTTATCTAGTAATTTAAATATGTTTAGCTATCAGATGTTAACCATGTAGTCAAGGATTGTTTCAATTATCCTTGCAGATATGCAGCTATAGAAATGTAATCAATAAAGTAGATGTGAGGGTTTTTTTTCCTTTTCTTTCATGATTTGACAACTTTATATTCTTTATAACTTCTATAATTTTGCTCTGCAGTATGGTTCACAGACTTGTATGAATGTATTTTTTAGTCTCAGAGAGGTAGGCTTTCATGTATATGAATCTTTTACCTATGAACAAAGCATCACACTCTTCCTCTCTATTTTCTATTTATCTGCTACCTATGTCTGATATTTAAGTGCCACAGAAATATGTGGAGTTATGCTAGTGGTTACTGCAAACATCAGGAAAAAATAAACTTATTGTATAATGTTTATATAGAGAAAAAGAAAGTAGAGAGGGCAAGGAATAGTTCAGATTAAAAGAGGCAGAAAAAATGCAAATGTTGCATTTTGATGGAAATTGTTTTGGAAATGAGTTAAGGGCTGAACAAAGAGCCTCCAACAGAATAAATGGAATTAAGAATAAAGATGATGAGATTATTTGAAATGAACTGAAATGAGTGTATGCTGGAATATATTTTAAAGATATGTATGGGAGTTGTAGTGATATGTTGAAGAGCAGAATTGAAATAAATTGTAATCAGACTTGCAAGATTGATGTCAGTCTCATGATGTAGACCAGACCAAAAAATGGAGGTCTACGGAAGTCTAGACTCCACAGAAGTCTAAAACTATTAAGATGGACTATTGTAAGAGAATCTTGCAAGTCTGATTATGCTTTACTTCCTCCTTTTCATAAACTTGTGTGACTTAAGGGGGTGTCTGTCTGAGGCATTTATGCATACCTTCTTCTTGTTTTTTTCATAGTTATATATTGAGTATGTATCAGAGCTAGTGTAGTGCCTAAGATATTGAACTGGCACTTGGGAGTTGTTGTTGTTCAGTCGTTAAGTCGTGTCTGACTCTTCATGACCCCATGAACCATATCGCGCCAGGCCTTCCTGTCCTTCACTGCCTCCCAGAGTTTGCTCAATTACATGTTCATTGCTTCAGTGATGCTATCTAACCATCTCATGGCTGGTGTGGGTCTTCCGGGCTGTGTAGCTGTGTTCTGGAAGTTTTGTTTCCTAACGTTTCGCCAGCATCTGTGTCAGGCCTAGCCCAAGGAACTCCTGGAGACCATGTAGGTTCAATCAGCAAGGTTTATTAGCTAGCGCTTACTTACAGAATCTTTTCAGACTGACCAGTAGTTCCCAGGCACAACTCTCTACTATCTTCTGGGATGTTTAGGGATGCGGCAGCTTTCTCCGCTTATCTCCAGAGCGTTGCTCTGGAGACGAGAGCACCGTTTTCACCCCCCTTCCTCCATTCCAGTCCATCACAATCTGTGACCGGCATCTTCAGAGAGCAGGAGCACAGACAGGAGCAGTTCTCTCTGTGCCCAGGATGATGTGACCCTTGTGGGTATTTATAGAGATCTGAAGGGGGGGTTGGGGGTGTGTGGTGGGGGGGTTGGGGGTGTGGGGGGGGTGTGGGGTTTGGGTTAATGAGTGGCTGCTTGTTTTGGTGTCAGAATATGTGTGTATCTTCCTGGGGATTAGGCAGGGTTTTTTCTTCTATTGAGTTGTTAACGAGTGGGGTTAAATGTCCAGCAGATGAGTAATTGACTCAACATGCCAACTAGACTTGCACCTGTTCTTTACAGTATATATGAAATGAAATCATTGCACAAACTGGGCCAGGACAGTCACTCATTCTTCTTGTGACAGGAGTTACAAGTGAAACTTGCATTGAAATCCTGAGTTTATTGGGGCTTCCTTCCAGTTAAGTCTGCCTCATTTTAGTGTTCTCCAGGTTTGCTGTGCAGCCCAAATTGCTGCTGTGTGCAAAAATAAGCTCTTGGCTGCATAGAGCCAATTGTGCTGTTGTCAAAAATGTATTTTGGAAGAAGAGAACAGCAACCACTTCCATAACACTGCCAAGATAAGTGTATGGACGCAGTCACCAGGAGTCAAGCTTGACTTAGGGATGGTCTTGGCATTCAGTCATTGGAACTGTTTAAACAGATATTTGTATTTTTATCCATACATACTTTGATTTGTTAACATGCATTGAATATCTTATCAGTAATTTCAGATTATTAGTAATAGTCATATTTTCCCATTCTTTTGTCATTGACATTTAAGTAGTCATGCTAATTCTATCTTTAATTAGAATTTAATTGAGTTATAGTAGATGTCTTAAAGGTGGAACAAAATCTTCATTTAAAAACTAAAGTAACCAGTTGTTTGACCTTGAGATCAGTCAGATAAAGACATGCATCTGTTCATTGATTGTAGTTAATATTTCTGGTATAACCAAAAAAAAAAAGTCTCTGTCATTAATAAGCCTTTATGAATGTAAGTGGACAGATTTTCCGGCTTTTGCTTATACTAATGTTAGATGTTGATGATGATAGCAGTAGGCTCAGAGAGTAGAAAGTCATTCTTTCCTTTACTAGAAAAGTAAGTCTCTTGTGCTTACTATTGTTTACTCTGAGCTTGATGGAGATAGCCATGGAGTAACTGGAAAGAACGCTAGAGAATCTCTCCTGTCTTTCTTTCTTCCTCTTCCCTTTCCCCCATGAAATACTTAGGCTTTCCTAGGATTTCATTAAATAAGTGTTTGCTAATTTAAAATTAGAAAAAGCTATGTTAATTGGGTAACCTAAGTAAGAAGGCAAAGAAGAGCGAGAGGAAACAAGGGCTAAATATAAAGGTGAATGTTCTGGCTCTGCCAATCTCAAGATCCTCCTGTGAGTAGGAGGGGAACCAAAGGCTGGATTGCAACACTCCAGGCAAGGACTGGAGACTGCAGAAATGATTGTACTTCAGGAACATATGCAGTATGTTGTGCCTGATTTGCAAATACAGGTAGTCCACAGTTTAAGAATGAATTCTGTTTCCAAGGTCTGTCCATAAGTCTAATCTATATGAAAGCTGGAATAGTATTATTGTATAATACTGTATAAGTAGTATTGTGTAATGAACTCGAACCACTGTGTATTTAACTCGAATCAATGTGTATTTAACTTGAATTTTGCTACAGTAGGATCCGTTCTTAACTCTGGATTGTCCGTAAACAGGGTGTTCTTAACCCAGGGACTACCTATACTCTCTTCTTGTAGTGGCTTATATTCTAGCAAACAACAACTATGAATATTCTTTTTTTGTCAGAAGTTTCAGTGTTTTTTAAAATTCAGTTGAGAATAAGAAATTGAATGGAGACCTGGCTTTCTAGACTGTTCTTTGTTTATTCAAATGGCAGGATACATTTGTATTTCTTAACTCACAAATAATATGGGTGTCTGCTTCTGTTTATATATGATACATCCCCCAAAATGTTGACATTCTTAAGAATGCAGTCAGATTACAATTTTTAATGTTTAAGGTTTCAAATTCATTGTTTTCTTGCTGTACCTTATATTTGTTTCTGGCTGAGAAAAAATTAGTGGTTTGTATATGAAAATGCATTTCTGTCTCATTAAAAGTGATAAGCTATACAAAAAGTAATGACTTAAATACTTGAATAGTTTAGTTACTAACTAGTTTTCAGTTGTGTTTTGTCTGGCATAGTATGTGGTTTTTTTCATAGAAGTATTTTGCTACAAGGTAGGTTACTACTACTACTACAGTAACACAATTACTGGATATACCTCTATGCTTTCTGTTCAGATATTGCTCCCTTAATATGGTAAAAATTTAATGAAATACTTTTGTGCAATGTTGCTAAAAGAAAAATTATGAAATTGGGGATAGGGCATGCAAGGAAAATTTGATAGTAATATAGCATTATCTAAATAACTATTTTTAAGTTCAAGTTTATTTTCTTTGAGTTATTTCTAATCAATTACTACTTTAAAGATTTCAAGATACTGTATATATATTTATTTAATAGGCTACATGTTGATGCTCTTATTCTGTTACATCTTGTTCTGATGTTATTTTTATATTTTGTATATAAAAAATTTAAATTGAGTACTAACCTTTAGCTTGAGTTCGCCTACTGTTAAATTGCAAGTTTATGTAGAACACCATACATTTTTATAAATACTGTCATATTGGAAATCTTTCACCCTAACAGGATTTTCTTTTGTGTTCAGCTTGCACAGTTTAGACAACGAAAAGCACACTCTGATGGGCAGCATGCACTGAAGAAGCAGAAGAAGAAAAAAAAGATATCAAAAATCAGAGATGAAGAATTGGTACAAGGAGGTCTGGATATTAACCAATTGCAAACAGAAGATGCATCCCCACATAGCTATCAAAGAGGAGCAGCTGCTACATCTGAATCTGTTGTAGTGAGAACTTTACACAGTGATGAGATGATCAAGCATGATCAAACATATACCACAGATGTAAGTATTTCAGACTTTGAGATTTTTTTTAAAAAAGTAGGGTTAGAGATTGTGCCTGCTTACTGTTAGACAGTGTAGTGAATTAAATATTATAACCATTTTTAAACTTGTCTGCTTTGAAAGCGAGGGCAATTTATTTTCTCATGTAGTGCTGTTAAAATAAGTAATTGCCTATTTTTTACATGGGCTATAGCATTAATAATTCAAAGGGCCATTATAAGAGGCTATAGTGCCAGAGTCTGACAGGATTGGGACAGGCTATAAATATTGTAGAAGAAATAATAAATCTATGTAGAATTTATCGAAAGTGTGGTGTTTTAAAAGTAGGATCTCACAATATAATATTCTATATTGATGTTTATTTGAAATGTTATTGGCAATCTATCTATAAACATTGAGTTAATAATTGGTCTAATTGCAATGTAATATTTATTTATTTATTTATTTATTTAGTTATTAAATTTATATGCCGCCCATCTCCCCTAGCGGGTGACTCTGGGCAGCTATATAGGTAGTCCTCGATTAACAATGGTAATTGGGACCAGAATTTTGGTTGCTGTGCAATGCAGTTGTAAAGCATGATGTCATGTGACCATATTGCTTAGCAATGGGAATTTTGGCAGTCCCTGTTGCCATCGTTAAATGAATCCCACCAGCCGTTAGGTGAGGACCACCCCGATCTGAGCCATTTCTGGCTTGGTGCCTCCCAGCCCTGAGTTTTGGTAAAGTAAGGGACTGCCTCCTCTTGAATTCACCCCACCTGCCTACCTCCCCCCAATCTCTGCCATTTTGGCCCCCTGCCTACCCGCTGCCACCAGCTGCCCCTGCCGCCCTGCCCACTGCTGCACCATCCACCACTACTGTACCAGCCAGGGCCTCCTTTCGCGCTGCCTTCTTTCACGCTGGTGCAGCCAGGGCTTCTCTTGTGCCCTGCCCCGGGCCTCCATTCACACCCCGCCCAGGGTGTTCTTTCACGAAAGAAGCCCGGGATGTGAAAGAAGGCCCTGGCTGTGCCAGTGTGAAAGAATGACCAAGCTAGAAGGGTCCTTCTTTTGCGCTGCCACAGGCAGGCCTTCTTTTACACACTAGGCTTCCTTCGCTGGTGTGCGAAAGGAGGACTCAGCTAGGAACTTCAAGGACCAGTCGTAAGTCCCTTCATTTAGCGCCTTTGTAACTTCAGTCGTTTGCTGAACGACTGGACATTAAGCAAGGACTACCTGTATATTTGTTACAAGTCCTCTTCAGGTCCTCAAAGATCATACAATAAGTACACAGATACAAAACACAAAAGAAAACATTATCAAATGCTTTTCTGCCTATAAATATGCAAATAGTCTCAACATCTTGTTAGTATATTTAGATTTATAAATAGTAATTTTTAAGGATAATTTCCTTGTGAAATACAGATTTTCACTAACATAAAGATGGACTGAATATGTAGGGGGAAAAAATCTGTTGTAAGATAAAAAGAAGTGAAACTGTTAATGTCAATATAGTTAGTGTATTTTAGATTTGTTTAATTTACTTTTAGAAGACAAGAATTTCCTTCTGATTTTCTATTGGTATTTTTCTGCTAGTGTTGAAAATGTTCATAATTAGAGATTGTTTTGCAACCTTAAATGCATTGAAATAATAATAGAAGAACTTAGTTGGCAGGAGGTAAGGCATATCCTTATAATACAATATCCCCAAGTGCTTTGGGAAACTCATTTCAGTTTCAAAGTAATTTACCACATAGCAAGACAAAAGCAGTATATACAGTATATATATGCAAAATATATATGCAAGAAGCCTATATAGATCCATAGCCATAGATCCATATAATATAGTTCACTTTCCTTTTGGCCAAGCAGAAATACTACATTCACCTTTTTGGTCAATTTTTAAATTTTTTGTTATAGCAATAGGCCTTGCTGTACCTGAAACATGATGTTTTCTTTTTCTTTTTGAAAAGTTAAAATAAATAATATGATTCTTTTATAGTCTCACAGTTGGGTTATTTCACTGTGAAAAATATTTCCAGAGTTTTTTCAGAACAGAGATTAAAAGTTGTTATGTTTTGGAATTTTTGGCTTTTCACTGCAACCCACAAGATTCACTAAACAAAGCCAGATATAACACCTACACGTATATGTAAAATTTTGTTTAGAACTGATCTACGTTCATATTTTGTTTATACTAAAATCCATTCCTGAGATTAATTTTGTAACCTAATTTAGGTAGTAAAAGTCATACGAATGTTGTTGTTGTTAAACCCTTGCAGAATTTATTATTTACCAGTAAACCCCAGTCTACTTCCTGACCTCCTTGTTCTAGAGTTGCTCATCTTTTTCAGGCACTTTTACCTTTCCTGATTGCTGTAAAATCATTATAACTAGAAATGTTTTCTAAGAATTTTAAATTTCTAATTTGTTATATTTCATTGTAGTTAGGGAATATTTCTTAAAATTTTAGGCAGTATAGGGTTTTTTTTCATAGAAATATTTCCCTCTTTCCACCTGCAATTGTATGTAATACCATAATCAGCTTTAAGGAACGTCACCATTGTGGTGCTGAACTCCCTGTAACATACATGGAACACTGTATGTCAGTTTATACGTCGCATTTATACCATGGTTCAGATATGGTCAAAGTGAGTAAAATGAAATGTTTCCTAAAGCTTCAAGACAAGTTTTGACTTTATTATTGGCTCTGAAAGGTTTCTCGGAGTTTAATTCCAGGGAAGGGAAATATCAGGAGAGATTCAAATTACCAATTGCCAAGAGTAATCTTTGTTTACTATTCAACCCTTACTTTCAAGAGTCATTAAATTTAGCTTCATTTTTCCAATATAAGCATCTTTTTAAAACACTGTGTGTTAATTTTAAGCGGTCTTCGCATAACAGATGATGCCTAGTAACTAACGTTTAAGGTACTGAAGATTTTCATTATCTTCCTATGTTAGAATCCTATAAAATAATTCTTGTCCTCTTATTTTTACTCTTTTTTTTTTTAGCTGGAAAGTGAGACTTCTACTGCAGCAGATGATTACAGCTCAGAGGTAAGAAGATGATGCCTTATATGCTGCATAAGGAAGCTTATAGTTTTTTATGCTGCTTTATGCACTATTTTTAGTATGTTGCATTATTTTACATTAACCATTTTATAAAGTCAGTGCTGTGAAAGATACTTGTTTCTACTGTCTAAAAATACTTATCTAAATAAGTATTCCTAAAAATAATTTTAGGAAGAATGGTTATGACCAAATAACTCATGTGATAATAGATTTGCAAATGTGGGTTTCTTAGTAATAGTTATCAAGTAAAGTATTATTGGATTGTTTTTGTGGTGTGTATATGTGTCTGTAAATAATACACATTATATATATAGTCTGCGCTCAGTCGTTACCGACTCTGCAGTGACTGCTTTTTGGACGAGTCCTTCTGCAGTTTTCAAGGCAATTGTTTTTCGGAAGTGGTTTGCCAGAGCCTCCTTCCTAGAGCAGAGCCCAGCTGGCGAGCGCGGGAGGTGGAGTTTCCGTTGCTTCGCGCCCTTTTTCGGGTGCACGGGGTTTTTCGCGCTTACCGGCAACTGCTCCCAACTCCTTTTTGCAAAGCGCCGCCAGCATTTTTCCTCCCACCGGAGTGAGAGTACCCATTTATCTACTCACGTGAGTTTTCGACTGATGGGTTGACAGGAACTGGGGAGGAAACAGGAGCTCACCCTGTTTAACACGAAGGCTGGACTCGAACCGCTGAAGCGTCGACCATTTCTGGCCAGCAACTTTCAGCGTCATTAAGCTGCTGCGCCACCGCGTCCCCCCTTTTATATTTATTTATTTATTTATTTATTTATTTATTTATTTATTTATATATATATATATATATATATCCCCATGCATAAGTGCATGTACAGACATAGTTACATGTGTATATACATTTTCTTGTGTTGTTATATAAATTTACTGACCTCTAATGGTACTTAACTGGACCTTCTAATGTTTAAGCATAAGTATATTATTAAGTATATAACTATATTTGATTAAAGTATATGAATTTTTATACTGCATATATAAAAGCATTGGAACATTGTAATGGGAAGGCATCTGATAGACTGGGCACCCTGGCACCTCCATTCACAACTCTCCCACTATACCCTCCCCCACACTTGTGAAGAGCCTGTTCAGTATGCTGCCAACATCCACTTTAGTTCTTCTTTGCAGTGGTTTAATTTATGGGCAAATGGAACCTACTTTGACTTTTCTCAGTAGCTCAGCCTATCAGGAAGTGTGTAAAGTTAAAAACCTCTCAGAGCGGATTGATTCAGCAAAGAAATCCAACCCTTGTTTAATTTATATGGAAATTAGGGAATCAACAGGAGTAAAAGACCCACAAAGAAAGAAAAACAAAAAGGAGAGTTTAGCAATTAATTTGAAGATGTTTTTCTAAATTGATTGTCTTTCCAGTCTGGAATATTCACACAGAATAGGGCAGAAAGAAATAGGTCATAGTTTAATAAAACTAAACAAAGGCAAATCCAAAATGTTAATCTGCATTTAGCTCCATTGCTCTTTAGATAGTTATGTCATTTTTGGTTCTCCAACTTCCAGATCCCTGAGACTTAGGGCTTTGCTTATGTGTCTCTGAGCCAGCTGGGAAAGAGCTGCTCTGCTCCTCCCATGAGAAAGGAGGTACAAGGAAAAGTTAAGCCATGTGAATTTTCATACTCCTTATTGGTTCTTCAAAGTTTGAATTTCTCATTGAATTTCCCTAATGGTCTCTACCTGCTATCTAGATTGATAGGCTTATATTTGATGGACAGATCAGATTTAAATTTTCTTTTAACTCTTTGTGTCTGAACCTCTTGGGATGGGATTTCTCCCACATGCAACAGAAATATACCTACAAAATTGATGATTGGAATAGAAGCAAGTTGAATTAGTTTATGGTTTGACAGAGAAATGTGTTACCTCAGGCCTTGAAATGGAAGTTTAGGAAATAATTATAGCCAGGCCTATTTGTTGACTACCATTCCTGTAAAGGCAATACATTCTATTTTTGTGCAAAAGGAAAGCAAAAATGCTTTCCAATGGCAGCTCTTTTTTACCTTAAATAATGCTGTTTAGGAGGACTTCACAGTCCAAGGAAGGGTTTCTTTGCAGGCATGATGTTCATTTGTTCAAGAGTCTTTTCCTCCCAGGAGGTTGACAGCCATGAATGTCCACTGTGTCCGCTTTGACTCATGGTTGAGTACAGGACACAAAGATGTAGTGAAGCCCCAGTGTCTTCCATGTTCTGTGCCATTGACCAACTCAGATTGGTTCCCTCACATGTAAGATTATTTTCCCTCACATGTAGGACCTCATGGCCTAGAGACTTGACACTTCCCTCCTTTCCCCATGGGCAAGTAGGGCTACTGCTTAAAGGCTACTTCAGAAAACCTGTATTGTACCTTGAATATTTTGATTTAATATAGCATTGTCAAATATTTGATACCTCGTTATGTTTTTATTGTGCTTCATTTTGCACAAATACTTGAATAAACACAGTGGTAACTTGGAATGGAAGGCCCTCGAAGCTAACCAGATGAACCAAAAAACAGCTGAGATGGATACATTATTTCTGACAAGTTTGTATTAACAATTTCTGCATATCAGATGTTTAGCATTTAACCTTTTTTGTTAGAATATCTAATATTTCAATTTACTTGAGTTCTCCTGTTCAGTGTCCTAAATAAGATGTTAGTTATTAGCACAACAAATATAATTCTGTTCCTCAGTACAGAGTCCAACGTTTTGAAAACCTTAGGAGTTTTGTGTAAGTTGTTAATATTGGGCATGTTTGGAAATAACAGAATCTGTCGTGTACTTTCCAAAATATAATTCACTTAGAATTTATATAATTGGCATTTCTATTATCCTTCATTTGAGTCTTGAAATCATGCCCAGTAAGTTTACCCTCAAGTCAAATTCAACTCCTGGTGGCCACATGGATATGTCTGTGCAGTTTTTGTGGCAACAGTACGGAAGTGGCTTACTATTCCTTCTTCCATGTTTTTTTTTTTCCTTCCTAATTTTAGCCTATAGCCCTGAGATTTGTGGAAGTGCTTCCATCCTGCTACTAACTGGGTCTGACCTGATTTAGCTTTGTTAGGTTCAGTCAGTATAGGCTAGGTGCTTCTACCTCTCTGACATCTCCCTTATAGTTTCCCCCAATTAGATCAAGAAGTTGTATTAGATTTCTATCACTTTTTGCTGGTAAAATGTTTTGTGTTGTAATACAATGGAAACTTTGAACTATTTTCTTCTAAAAGATACATAAATTATCTATGAACAAATATACTGATGTCTTTAACAGGTCATTATACATACTTCTACATTAGGAAAAAAAACCCCTGGTTCTGTAAATATTAATTGTTCAGTGAAATACTCTAAAAAGTGTTTTTATCATGTTTCAAGCCTTTGTTGGGGGAAAAAATATTACAAAAAATGACCGTGTCCTTATTTTACCTTTCTGAGGTATCTCCCTGTATTGATTGAGAAAAATGGAGGTATAATTAATCAGAGAGAAATAGAAAATGAGGCTACTGTTTAGTGCACACTTATTTGACAACAGATATTTATTTCTATATAGACTTGGATTGCATTGTAAGTTGTATTTTAAATTATAACCCATATAGAAATTTTTCTCATGCAGATAAATGGTGGCAATTTTTTGACAAGAACAGATGTACCTTCTGACTTTACTAGGGTACAGTATTTCCAATTAATTTGTGGCAGTTAATACTAAAACACTAAGTGATTTGCTTTAGGAAATGTATTAAAGATTATTAACTGCAATTCTTTTATTTGCATGCCATAACAATTTCTAGTTTATGTGCTCTATACTTCTGTTGCTTTTTCTACGCTATTGAGAAGACAAATTTTAGTTTAAAATTTAATTTGGATTAATATAATGCTGTAGCTCTTATAGAGCAAGCTATACTAATAAAGTTAGTTTCCATAGCAATGTACTAAAGTACTGCCTCATTTTGCAAAAAAGAAATACTTTATGTATCACCCTAAAACAATGCTACACCGTGCTGGGTTTTAAGAACCTTGAATTGGTTTAGGAAGAAGAGTTGGAATTTGGAGAGAAGTATACTGATCATGAGGTGCAGAATACTGTAACAGAACTGGAGATGATGAAGAATGAATTAGCTGGAAAGCAGCAAGAGATTGAAGAGCTAAATAAAGAGCTAGAAGAAATGAGGGCAGCGTATGGTACAGATGGATTGCAACAGGTATAATTACCTTATGTTGCTTTCTGCATGCTTGATACAATCTGAGTTGCTGAAGATGTTGAATTTTTGTTTCATTTACTGATACTAATATTAGGAGTATCAGTATAATTATTGCTTCAGCTTCCATGTTTTTCGGTTCACTTCTTAATGAGTTTTTATTTTAATTCTATAAATAATAATAGATATTTTTTTCTCAAATGTTCCCTGTTTTTATTAGACAAAGGGCAGTGAAACTAGCATTCCTCTTACAAATCAAGAAGAAGGTTGATTACCTAATGGTGCAATAAAGATTTATCTACTACTTGGAACCTGGGTAGTATATAAAGCTATGCTAATTAATTAAATTACTAGCCCACTTCTTAAGATAGGAGAACACCAAGATTATGTCTGCACAATAGAAACTGTATTCACATAGGTGTCATTTGCATTCTGTGCACGTTACACTGTTGTGCATATTGCCTTTAATACACATCTATCCCTTATCCATCCCTCCAGAGTTACTGATGAGGTAATGATGAAAAATAGTCAAGTCATTTGTTCAGCATTTCAAAGAAGGCAGCTTTGCCCCATTTTTCATATTATACTCTGGCTTCTCTTCAGATTGTACAAATCTTTTTGCCTTTTTTTCGTATTATGACAGATATGAAGATTGCAGGAAGATTTCAGAAAATGCACCTGGAGGGTGTTTGTGTGCATGTTTACTATTAGGCATTGTACACTTATGCAATAGGGTAGGCCTTTGGGGTGTTTTGCCTTGTAACCCATTGCATTTGTGAACTGATAGATAAAAAGAAGCACTCCTGATTTGAAAAGAAATAATAAAAAAAAAGATGTTGAACTATGGAAGATGCTGAAGTAATTTTTTGCAAAACCTTACTTGTAAAACTTTATTTTTATATCTAAGGTATTTTAAGTATGCCAGGGTTTTGTCAGAATCTGTTACCACTACTTATCTCAGCAAAATAGTTTGTGCATTCTGTGTATCACCATTCCATCCCTCATTGTTCTTGCCAAATATTATTCCAGAAAATGTAAGTATTCTCTGCTACAACAAGGAAATGTAATATTTGATATGTGATATATATACCAGCACCACAGCCTTCTTTTTCTTGGTCACTGTTCTGATAATCCAGAATGTTCTTTTTAAAGTGCAGACATTTGCCTAAAATACTTAAAAGCATAGAAATGTTCCTTAATGAGCTACACCATAGGGGGTCCCAGGCCACCCAAAACTGAAATTATACCATGTAATAACGATTAGTAATAAATAGCCATAGCTGCTGCTTATGCTTTGTTGAAGCAGTTGTGTTTTACATCTTTACCTTTAATTAAATTATTTAGATTGTTAAAATATTTTATTTAGGAGTCCTTCTAAATACAAGTTCGGAAGAATGTAACATTTACAGAAAGAAAACATCTTCTCTTAACAGTTTCTAGGAACAGAAAAAGTTGGAGTTTTTCAGAGTGTAGTTTATCATGCTATTTATTTGTCTAATTAGCTTAGATGTGACTCCGCTACATTATACCAGTTTGTATTTTACTAAATTTAGAATGTAACACTGTTATTCTAGGTAGTGCATAAATGCTTTTCAATAAAAGATAAATGCTCAATGAAAAATGACTTTATTAGAATTTTTTTTTAAAAAAAGGTCTTAATGTTAAAAACTTATGTTTTAAAATCATTGGGTTGGTTCAGTAGTTGTAGGAGAGAGTATTTACTGAAGTTTCAGGCATATGAATTTTAAAAAGCCAGGATATAATTACAGTTCTTGTCTTTCCTCATCTTTCCACTATCTGTTACTATATAGTCTTTTTGATATCTTGTTCTTGTGTTTGACCATTTAGTATCACAAGTACATTTTATGATATTCATCAAAGAAGGGCTGAAAGTAATTTCAGTATAGTTTGATTTAAAAAAAAAAAATCATTCAATCGTGTCTGATTCTCGTAGACTGCCTGGACAAGTCCTTGCAGTTTTCTTGGCAAGATTTTTCAGAGGTGGTTTGCCATTGCCTCCTTCCTAGGGTTGAGAGAAAGTGACTGGCCCAAGGTCATCCAGCTGGTTTTGTGCCTAGACAGGACTAGAACTCACAGTCTCCTGGTTTCTAGCCTGATGCCTTAACCACTACACCAAACTGGCTCTCTAGTTTGGGTAACTGATAGTAGATACCATAATATACTAGAGTGCGTGTATAGAGATCTGACAGCATAATTGATTGTCATCAGTTAGAAAAGTATAATATACTAAGATGTTTGCTAAATATGGTTAAACTTTTCAAAAAATATATAGGACTCTGATTTAAACAATGTGGGAATCAACTAGTTTATAAAATGAAAGAACTCAAATCTCGTTTATAGTTATACATAATCATCATACAGTACAACTTTCTTGATTTTCTTAATGTAGCAATCTTTTTGAACTAGCTTTTTTCAGTGCCAAAATTGAAAGAGAAAAATAACAAGCTCAAGGTGAAAATGAAGTTACTTAAAGATTCCAGTTTGTAGTCTAATCTTGCAGTACCATTTCCTTACTTTTCTATTACCATTTTCATAACCCCATCCCATCTAGTGCAATGGATAGAAGGAGACATTAGGTTTATGCTTGCTTTTTCAAGCTTGAGCTTCCCCATTCCCTGTACTTCTAAAGCTGAACATAGCCTCCAAGCCCTGAAAGGGAAACCAAGGCATCTTCCAACTTAAAACTGCATTTTGGATAGATGAGGTTGTGAAGACAGTTTCCTAAGCTGATAAAACATGTCTTGCATATTCCACCGTATTTATTTCAAAACAACAAAAGAACTTTCATTGGATTCAATTTCTTGTTTAACACTGTTCCCAGTTGTCCTTTTGTTTTATCTATTTGCAGCACAATTTTTGAACTATTGCTAATTGTTTGAAGTTTGAACTTGCTGTGTTTTAGTCCTCTGGATTTTAGACCTATTCAAGGGAGTATATAAAACTAAGCAGTCCGACATTCTTTTGCAAACATTCAAAAATTGATTTGAAGCTTGTGCTGAAAAACTGTAGTTCTTGAAAAACTGTTTAGAAATGTAAAAAAGTGTTCATAAGCTACTAATATTAGAACGATACTGCCATACCCTGAGACAACAAAAACCTATATTTATATTAGCATTTTAAAGTATTAATTGGTAAAACAATGTCATTAGCAAGGAAAGTGATATTCTGTTATATCTATAGAAGAGAATATGTATAGAGAATATATGTAGCTCAGAATTGAACTTGGAGTTCTTAGTGCTCTCTGAGCTTGGTTGTTTTCCTGCAGACATTTCATTACCTGGCTAAGTAACATTATTCAGTGCTAGGGAGAGTGGGGTTTGCTGGCTATTTATATATAGTAGTTTGCCCTGCCAGTTTTGGTGGGTGTTTGGCTTCCTCCTTGATGAAACAATACGCTAATCAAGGAACCATCAAAGAGGAAGTCAGCAGAGCCCATTCTCCCTCACACTGATAATGTTACCTAGCCTGGTAACCAAACAACTGCAAAAAAACAAGTTCAGAGAGCATTCTGTTATACCTTTATACTAAAAATGTTTTGTTTGTGTGTTTTCTAAATATCTGGAAATATCTGGAATGGAATGCATCCAAGACTCACGTGAACTGATATAGAGCTCCTTTTTAATGGTATTAATATTTTAACATGACCTTTTCTAGCTGCAGGAATTTGAAACTGCTATCAAAAAAAGAGACAACATTATAACTCAGCTCACTGCTAATCTGCAGCAAGCCAGGAAGGAAAAGGATGAAACTATGAGGGAATTTTTGGAATTGACAGAACAAAGTCAAAAACTGCAAATTCAGTTTCAGCATGTAAGTACTGACAATATTTTCTTAGCTATTAAGATAAAAAAAAAGATTAAATCATTTATTGAAGGAAAAATGTATATGTTTCTATTGTCTTCTCTACTTTCCCATTAGTAAGACCTATTTTTGAGGTAATGGATTGATTTTGATTTTATATATTATTCAGTGATTGAATTCATATTAAGCTTTCACTCTGTGAATAACACTTTCAGTTCTCTAGTCTTATGAATAATGGCCCTTTCATTCTATCCAAACTACAAATTAAGTGAGCCTTTCAAATCAGAATGACAAGCTGAAATCAGTGCTGATTTAGAGGGTTCACTTAAACTGTGGTTTGGCTGTTCTGATTAAAGTGCAAACTGTGGTTTGATCAAACTGGACTTTTATTTAACAACTTGAGCTGGAGAAGAATGCATATGAAGACAGGACTCACTTCCAATCCTCTAGACCACAGTTTGGAGAATCAGAATCCTGTTTCCTAAATAAAGCCTCTGATTTTGAAAACAAACATTTATTATACTATTGACAATAAAGGTTTGATAACTATTAGGCTAAACTCTTTTGTCCCCAGCCTCTGCTCCATTCATAAATCTCATATATGGATGTTTTCTCCATGGTGTTCACATAATAGATATTTGATAATATAAGTGGCAAAAAGCAAATCAAATTAAATTTAAACAATCAAGGCTAAGTGCAGTAATTAAAATAAGAGAAAGAAAAATGGATTTGTTATTAGTATCTTAGTCATATCCCAGTTATTTTAAAGGATTTTTTATTTGTTATTACAGTGATTATTTCTGGTAAGACTGTGTTCAGGATTTGGTTTAGTAACAAATGTATTAATTCTTCACAATATTTATAAACCACCCCTGTCATACTGAATCTGCCCAGTATACAATAAATCAAGAAACATCAAACACTTAAAAAAAATAATAAAGATAGTCTCCCCTAATTGGGTAAGGGCAAGCTTGAACAGTACAGTTTTCCAGGCCTTGTGAAATGCAAGGAGGCTAAACATGTCTCCAGCAGGGGGAAAAATCAAAATCATGGAGGCTCCCATCAAAAAGCTACATTGTTTATTTAGACCAGTTAGGAGCATTTTACTGTCTATATTGTTTTGAGCAATTAGGAAGGATTCTGTTAGTTCTCCTTGAAAAAAAGGGACATACCCATTTTGTTCATATTCTAAATCCAGTGAAGGGATAGAATATACAAGACATAGAGAAGGAAAATATCCTAAATGCTAGTTATTTGAGTAGAAGAAATTAAGTTCTTTTTGAATTCAATAGATTCATAAATGTAAAATGGCTTGCTGGAAATATTAGAAATATTTTTTCTAAGAAAAGCAATATGTAAAACAGCTGCCTTGGGGGGAACCATAATATGTGGAATTACATTAGTTTAAAAAGATATTGAAAAATTTAGTTACGTATTCTTTAATAGACTTAGCATCTATGTATTAGTTTCAGTTGAACATACTAGCAACATTCTATTGCATGCATGTGTCTGAAAGTGTGGCCAATATGTTTTTAATGTATCAACTAATCATAGGTGCCCCTGCATGAAGTTCCATCATCTTTTATAATCCCAAAATGTATATCCAAATAAGTTCATTCTTTCTCAGGATAAATTATTCTGGCCCATAGTTGATTGCATCAGAGAAGGAAGTTATAAAAATTCAGAAGGAAAGGAACTTGTAGGATTGCTAATATTTTGCTCTTCACAGTGTATCTGAGAATAAGAATGTTTCTGCTATAAAGTGCAAACTATATACCTTTGTGGGAGAGAAATCAAAAATGTATTACTGAGAATACTTTCTTTGTAATTTGAGAACCACTTTTTCGAACAGTGTCTCTTAACACATTGTTCTGTTCATAAGTTGCAGGCAAGTGAAACTTTAAGGAACACTAGTCACAGCAGTACAGCTGCTGACCTACTACAGGCTAGGCAACAGATATTTGCATATCAGCAACAGCTCGAAGAACAGGAGCAGCTGTTGAGGAACTATCAGAAGAAAAATGATGACTTTGAAGTACAGGTTTCTCTTCTGCAACAGAAAATCACTGACTTGGTTTGTATTTTAAGACCATACATTTTGTGATAGTTATTGTTTAAAAGATGTTTAAAAACTGGTATAATTGTTTGTCTGCCACATAGAGATATACAAAATAAAACATGGGATGAGGAGAATTGAATATTTACATCTGAAGTATGTATATGACTTCTTCTTGCACCAGACAAGTCTCAGTTTGCCAGGTTAGCCATGATTAAAACATACAGTGGGAATATATACTGTGGAATGGTGGATAATGAAAAGGATCATCCTGCAATTTTCTTCTTATTCAGACATGTATTTCTGTGATTTGCCTATAATAGAACTGCACTGGCTACTAGTTTTTATTTTTATGCTTTTAAAACTTTAATCATATTTGGTTAATTATATAGCACCTGCTGAATAATGTTTTACTAAAATTATGAAATAAGCAAAAAATGGGATAAATTGTTGGCCGGCATGATGTATCTATGAGTCTGACCCAGTTTATGCAGCCTACCTGCAGCAAGAATACCTTAGTTTTTTTAACCCTTGTTCTTTTAACTTCCTTGCTGGGGTTGTATAACATGGTAAACTAGGCAAAAATGAGATTGGGTACCATGTTATGGAAACCTAGCCATTGTCTTAGAATATGTTTTGAGAATAAGATTATGACATTAAGACCTACTGTAGTTTATTTGTGTGGATATAGTGTATTATTGAGTAGAGCAGTTATTCTTTTCTTAACCCAGTTTTAGGATTTAATGTATTATATGAATCCAGATCCTTTGCTCACTGTATTGACATTTTTATAATGTGTTCTTCTAACTCAAAATCACTGCTTATTTTCATAGTAATACAAAAGTTAATACAAAACTTAAGAAATCTGAGATATATGAAAGTAGGACAGGTTAGAAATTTTATGGTAAATAAAATAAAGGAATTGTTTTTATTATAGGAAAAATGGAAAGCTGAAGAAGATTGTTCTAAGAAGAAGAAAATGCAAGAACAACAAACAACTATTGAAGAACTGGAAGCAAAACGTATAGAACAAGAAGAAAATATATTTCTTTATCTGAAAAAATTATCAATTGCTGAGAAATCTCTAGAGGAATTAAAAGAAGAGACCTTTCAAAAGAATCAAGAGATATATAATGTGAGGCTTGAACTAACAACTTCTAAACAAAAAGAAAGGCAATGTTCTGATGAAATAAAACAGTTAATGGGAACTGTGGAAGAGCTGCAAAAGCAGTGTCACAAAGATACCCAGCATGAGAATGATATTATACAAAAAATGGAACTTGAAGCCCAAAGGAAACTTGCAGACCTCAGGGCAGAATTAGAGGAAATGCATGGCCAGCAGATTGTACAACTGAAGCAAGAGTTAATTAGAGAACATTCAACAGAAATTGAAAAGCTCCTTGCCCAACAAAAAGCAGATCTAGAGAGAACTTCGAATTTATGCTCTGATAATACTAATGAAGACCAAATACACTTAATGAGTATTGCAATTAATGACCTGAATCAGATGCTTCAGGATGCTAATTATCAGAGAGAAAAAGTAAAACAAGAATTGTCTGAACAGGTTGAACAGTTGTCCTTGGAAAAATCTTCTCTTCAAAATCAAGTGGAAGATCTTTGTCAAGAGCTGAGCTTTGCAAGAGAACAAATTCAAAGAGTTAAGAAGACTATAAATGAAAAAGAATCCAAATTACAGGAAGTAGACATGTTAAAAATCAGTATTGGAGATCTAAAAGCCCAACTTGCTTCAGCCTCCGAGATCAGGGAAGAACTAGAATTAAAACACGAGGCAGAAGTTACAAACTACAAAATAAAACTTGAAATGCTACAAAAAGAAAAGGATGCTGTTTTGGATAGGATGGCAGAATCTCAAGAAGCAGAACTAGAGAGATTGAGGACTCAGCTTTTGTTCAGTCATGAAGAAGAGTTATCAAAACTTAAAGATGATTTACAAGTAGAGCATAAAATAAATATTGAAAATCTTAAAGATAATATGGCTATGCAAGCTAAACAGCAATTAGATGATTTACAAAATGAAATGAGCAAAAAAATAGAAGATGTGCAGTTTGAAAATGACAACTTAATAAAAAATCAGAATCAACTCACATTGGAAATATCAAGACTAAAAGATTTACATCAGTCTACTGTAAACTCTAACTCCAAAGAAATGATGCTTCTGGTACATAACCTCCAGAAAGAGATAGAAGTTCTTAAACAAGAAGAAAGGGAAAATGGTATACTTGAACGGGAAGTTCAGGAGTTACAACTTAAAACAGAATTACTTGAGAAACAAATGAAAGAGCAAGTTCATTGTCTTCAAGAAAAGTATTTATTGCTTGAAGCACAAAATAATGTTCTTCAAGGTGAAAATAAGGTTCTGCAAGAGAAATTAAACAAATACACATTTAGAAATGTGGAAGAGAACTTGATTTTAACTAGTGGCATTAGTTCTAAGACAGAGGATTTTGATTTACAAAAAAGAATAGAAAAATTAATAGCTGAAAATGAAAAACTTGTACAACAAGATATTAAACAGAAGGAAGAGATTGATACACTGAAGCACTCTTTTTCATTTGCTGAAATAAGTTTTAAGCGTAATTACCAAGAACTCCAAGAAAATTATGCTTCCCTTTTAATGGTAAAATTGGATTTAGAAGAGAGCAAGGACAAGAATGAAGCTGAATATAAAATCAAGCTCCAGGCTTTGATGGAAAAGATCCAGCATTTACAAGGAGATTTTCCAACTGGGTTGGAAACTCAAAGTACAGTTGTTCACAGTAAGAGAGAAAAAGTTTTAAAATCAGAGATATTTGATTTTGAGGAAGTTGTAGAAAAAGACACCACAGAACTTATGGAAAAACTTGAGGTCACTCAACGTGAGAAGTTAGAACTTTCATTAAGACTTTCAGATCTTTCTGAACAGTTAAAATTAAAGCACAGTCAAATCTGCCAATTAAATGCAGAAGTTATGTGTCTAAAACAAGATAAAGAACACATTTCAGCAAGGTGTAAAGAACTAGAAATTGTAGTTAGTCACAGACTGGAGGAGAATATGAACTCTTATGAACATGAGACAAAAAACTCCAGTGGAGAACGAGCCAAAGACCAGTCTACAGTTAGTGAACCTGGAAACTTTATTTCTGACCCCAAACAAGAAATTGACAGATCAATAAGAGAAAAAGAAGGGAAATTAATATCAAGCCAACTTTTGGCTCCTAACATTCCAGCGGAAGAGATACTTCAACAAAAGCTAAGTCCAGAACCAGAATCACTGTTGGATAACGTTAATCAAATGCATGATGAAATGACAGGAGATTCTGTGTGTGTGAACTTTACGCAAGGTGAAAACAAGGTTAAGGAACAGCTGGATATGTTGAAAGCTGAACAGGTATGAATCCAATATATGAATGTGTGAATATATGTATTTATGCATGCCTTCTCAGTAGGCTAATATGTGCTAATAAGGACATATTATATAAGGGCTTTCTCTTGAGGAATTAAAGTTAGATTTCTGTTTGATATGATTTTCCTTGAATGCGTGAAATTCATTCTCAGGTATCTTGGGTAAATTAATTAAATAGCTTTGAGCAGTTTAACTGATTTATTTTTAACATGGGTTTGGTCTGTTGAGTATATGTTTAATTGAAATGTTGAAAGAAGGCACATATTGAGTGTAACCAAGATGTTTAAATTACTGTTTAAATCAGTAGAGGAAGTATAAAATATGTAGGATTTTATTGTACAGATTTTGAAACTTATATTTATTTAGCTCCTATTAAATGAGAAAAGTAAAATTATGAATGACACAATTATATTAGAAAAACAGTCTTTACATTTTGGATTGCAGTAATCACTAGCCCAAAATTTAGGGGCACCAAGTCATTAGGTGCTTGCAAATTAAAATTTTAATTATGCTTCAGTTTTTAAAGAATGGATGAAATATCCTGAGCTTTTGCCAGTTTTGCAAGATTTTATGAAAAAGCAGATATATTGTGTGTGATTTCATTAAATCTCTTATACCTTGGCCATTGCACAATATCACATGATGTTGCTGGGTGTCCCAAAAAATTCACCACTCCCTAGTAGATAGAATCCAATGATTTTACTAGTACTGAGTTTCAAACACGTGAGGCACTCTCTTTTTCCATCTTTTTGTAATGTCAAATCCAATGATTAGATTCCACCCAAGTGGGTTATTCAACATATTACAACTATGTTATGCTGGAAATCACTTACATTTTCTATTATAACATGTACAAATATTAGCAGAATTCTGCTGTTTCTTGTACTTTTCTCAGGAGCTTAAAGTTTTGCAATATTCAGGTTTGCAATATTGTTACCTTATTTTGATATTAGGCCTTTTAAAAAAAAGTAATTCCAGCTTGTTGGTTTGATTGTTTGATAACATATATTATGTTAATCTAGGTTAATAGAAAGTTTGTCTAGAAAATGTAAGAGGAAAGAGGAAAAGATGAGTGGCTAACTTAAAAACTAAAATCCATACCTGTTACTCTGGTAAATTTGATGATACACAATATATAAGTTTTATGTATTTCCTGTTCCATGATGAATTTCAAGTGAATGATAAAGGAAAGATCAGTTTCTCAAGAGATGTTTGGTTGTTACCCTAACAGAATCTAGAGTATCATTTGATTTTCCATAGAGTGATGTAGATATAATAGGACTTAAAAGACTTTAAACATACCTATGTATCTGGCATATGTGGTTTCTGCACCAAATTGTGGTTGGTAGGCTATGGAGAATTTGTTACTTGGAAATCTCTATTGTGTTCCTTCTTATATGGTAATAGCAGATATTTTTAATGGAACATAACTGATACTAAAGATACTTCAGTTTACTACTGAATGTAATGTAAGAAGTTGAATAGAAATCAAATCTTTTAATTTTTAAAAAAATGAATTTGAATGTGAAGGAATGTTTTAAGAATCAGCATTCATACTGATACTAAAAAATAAATGTTATGATTAATAATTGGAAAGGGGAAAAGGAAAGCCAGTTTATTTAGTATGACAAAGAGCGCAGGTGGGCAATCTGTAAGCCACATGCATTTATCACATAATTTGGTTTCAAAACAAATTCTTATTAGTGGCTTAATTATTTGCAGAAATGAGAGTAGAAATAGAAGTAGAACGTACTACTTCATTTCATTGCTATCAGGATTGCTTCCTGAATTATGAGATCCATATCATATATCATGAAGATCAGAAAAGGCAACACTTTGCTGCTTTGTTCTTCGAAGGGACATCTGTGTTCCAGCTTAAGGGAATTCTGGCCTTGTCCACTTCCCAGCATCTGGGCTCATTATGAACAGCTTCTTCCTGTACTTCTACTCCATTCACCCATTGTAGCAACATCCCAGTACGGTTGGGAAAAATGCCAGCACTACAAGTTACTGGGGTTTACAAGGCAAAAAAGGCTTATTGTCCTTGCTTTTGATGGCCTTCAGTACATTTGTTAACGTTATATGTTGTTATCATGGATATTTTAATTTTTGGACTAACATATTGTTGATATAGGTCATTGTTGTAAACTGCTTGAAGAATCGCAGATTAAGGTAGTATACAATACAATTTTAATAAATAAATGAAACTACAACCCAAAATTATTTCTATCTCTAACATCTTGGGAGATAAAGTGGTTATTAAACTTTGTATATGGTCCATCTTTCCCTAGAGTGATTTAAAGCTGCAGATGGAGGCCCAGCGTATTTGTCTCTCTCTGGTTTACTCGGCTCATGTGGACCAGGTGCGCGAATATATGGAAAATGAAAAAGAGAATGCACTTTCTGCTCTTAAAGAAGAGCTCCAGCTACGTCATACACAAGAGTTGTATGAGCTTAAGAAAAATCAGATTGTGAAGGATCAAAAAACAGGTAAATGGATGAAACAGAAGAAAATTATTTTTGGAATTCCAAGCTTCTTATAATACTCTCCCAGTAGCCCCCCCCTTAGGCCACACCTATAATTTCTTAAAATAAAACCTATTAAAATAAATATATTTCAGTGATAATTTGTCTCCATAGATGAAGAAGACCAGTCTGCATGGGTGCATCTTGAAGAACTTAGCAAGACAATAGTTGAAGAATGTTCAAAGCTCACTAAGGTGAAGAACAGCTTGTCTTAGAATTATTTAAGTTTTGTGTTTTTATTTTGCTCTAATCTTACAAAATGTTAAAATGCTATCCTGCGCTTTTTGTAATATTGCTAAGCTATAGTATAAATATGAGAACTGGGGAAAATGGATGAATCTTTTAGGCACTTACCTAATGATCTTTCCTGTAACAAAATTATCTTGTGATTCTTTATTGAATGAAAAACAATATTTCTATAAAAGCTTTATTGGTTTTTTCCAGCTTGCTAGGTATAATCAGTTATAAAATTATAACATTATATAATTATAACATTAATTTTTGTTGTTATTATAGTCAGTACATGAAATTCTTCCTGAACATTTTTCAAATGCTGTTGAACTTGGTGTTGGTGAGAGAAATCAATCTAACTCAGCATTAATGCCAACAGAAGACCTTCAAGGTAACTCCACATAAACTCTTATTGTGCAATCCTATATATGGCCACAGGACTTACTCCAGAGGAAGAGTATATAGGATTTAAAACATACAGGTAGTCCTCAGATTACGACCACTCATTCAGTGACCATTCAGAGTTATGACAGTGCAGAACAAGTGGTACTTACAACTGGTCCTTGAAGTTCTGGCCGTTGCAGCACCCACACGGTCACATGATCACCATTTGTGACCTTCCCTGATGGCTTCCCACAAGCAAAGTCAATGAGGAAGCCAGCAGGGAAGGTTGCAAGTTGCTCCCGTAGCAAGTCTCTCCTGTCGCAAGTCATTTCAATTGCTTTTTCTTCCGAGGAACCCCACTATGAAGTATGAGATCCCTTTTGTGCTCCATAGCATCCCCCACCTACTCACATTCCGTAGTGCCTGCCCATGGACACCCCCCCCCCCGCAGCATCTGCACTCCTGACTGTGCTCCTGCCTCTTCCTGCTTAACAGACCACACTGGCTGAGGTTACAACAGCACCCAAGACTGTCATTGGTAAGCAATGTGGTCATGTGATGTCACACTTTACAATTGCATTGCTTAGCAATGGAAATTCTGGTCCCAATTACTGTTGTAACCCAAGGACTACCTGTATAACATTTTTTTTTTTTTACAATACTTAAGTGTAAGTGGTGGTGGTGGATTTTCTGAAAACTGGTGGAAAAGTAGAATCAGAATTGATAATTGCAGACAAGGCTGGGAATGTGCCATGAAAATATCTATATGATTTCAGACATATCCACTTTAATGTTTATGAGATTATTTTCTGCAAACCTTATGCTGCTTGCAAGAAATATGCTGCATGTAACTGATTCTGTTTCAAGCATCAGAATGGATTTGCCTGCATTCTGTGGATCATTCTTAAAAAACAACTCAATATTTGCATTTATTTAATACTAAGAAGTCACAAAAAAGGGTGCTCACTCATAATTTGGTACTTTTATTTGAAGTAATTGGCAGAACTTGAATATTTGCATATATCCTTAGAATCTATGCTTATCATATAGTTCAAAGATTAACATCTTAGTGGGATACTATATGGTAATAGAATAATGTTTAATATAAAATGTATTTTAAAACAAGGAATAAACATCTACACTAGAATAATGCAATAATTATGTATATAGATAATTTATTCTCTGTAATTTAGTTTTGCAAGAAACCTTACAAAGTCTTCTGAATAATATAATGGAAAAGTCCCAGAGGCTGCTGGAATATCAAGTAGAATTCATAAAAAGCAGAAAAAAGGTGAGGTTCTTTTCCTTATATATAGATACAGTTCTTGAACACAGTGAGACATATTTCTGAATAAACTTGCATGAGACTGCATTAAATCTTGATTGATTAAATCTGTGCAGTACTGCAGGTTCATTTGATAGTCATAGTGCAATTTAATTCATTGATTTCAGTTGATATCCCTGTGACTATAGAATTTGTATCAATTTAAGTTGAAGAGGTTGCAGTTCTGTACCTAACTCTATTATGTTTCTTATATTACTGTACTGGGTTTATTTCCAGGTAAGTACAGGAGTTAAAATGTACACATATTTTGAAGGTACTTCCTGGTTTTGGCCCACCTGTTAGCTCAAGAGAGGAACTCCTCGGTGTCCCACATTTCTGAGATGTTAGGGAAACCAAAGCTTGAAGGTGCTACTTCTGTGTAGCAGCACCAATGCTGTGGAAAGGTGCTGCGCTGCATCATGCTGGCCCATCCCTGGTAGCCTCCAGGAAGTTTTTAAAAAGCTTTTTCAAAGAGCCTTTCAGTAACATCACCTGTACCTCTTGTTGTTAATCTTTTTCTCTCTGATTTTGTTTTTGTGATTTGGATTGAATGTGTTCTAATTCTGCTGGTGTTTTTATTGTGGCATTGTTTAGAGTTGTGAGATTACAGTGGTCTGAAAATTGAATAAATACATAAATAAGTACTCTGTTTCTCAAGACAAGTATAAATATCAGACAATTCGTGGTTGCATTCTTTCTGTTGAGCCTACTTTGGCAAATTCTGGAACTAAACCTTTTGACAGTGTAGTATTTATTAAAATTATTTAGTGCATTGTAAGAGAAAAGATTCATGTAGGAAGAAAAACATAGAGCTGTAGACTTTTAAAAATATTTGCATAATGTGTTTTTTCAAAAGATGTTGAATTAGAAATGTTCTGTTGCTCTAAATACGTTGTGATCTGAAGTATTAAGCCTACACTGTAATATTAAAATTTATGGTAAGCCACCCTGAGTCACCTGTGGTGAAATGGGTGGCTGTATAAATTGGTTTAATAAATAAATCATAAATAAATAAATAATGTGGGGAATACTAAGAAATAAATCTTATTGGGGCTTTCAGTGTATAGTGTCTTTTACTTAATAAATAAAATTATATTTAGTAAAATTAAATCTTAACTATGTCTTACATGCTTTAAAAACAGCAAAGCATTACCTGGACATTCAATTTTATTGGAATATTTGACAATATCAAACTTCATTAATATTTTGTTTAATTTTAAACGTATAAACAAGCATTGCCTTCCATTGAAAACAGCTGAAATAGTAACTTCAGCATTGGATGTATAAATATTTCCTATGTATTGTATTTACAGTTGTCCAGGTGATTACTACTGAATTCATGGAATATGCTACTAATTAATTTTATGAGCAGTACATTGTTAGAAGTGTAAAATTTTCAGAAAATTATAGCGTAGAAAAGTTTCTATTCTTATGCCACACATGATTATTACGACCATTTTTTAAAGTTAACATAGGTGTTTTTGTCTGCTATTTGATTTTAATTTCTCCAGATTGAAGGCCAGCTGACATACCCTGCTGATTATAATGAAAAAGAGACTGGCTGTCTTCAGCAGAATGTAGAATGTTTGCCTACTGTATCTCAGGATCTTGTTGGTAAAAATAAATTATTGTCAGATACTATTAATATAAGTAGACATGCATAGTTTTAAAACTTATTTGTATCATGTATATAAAAGCTATGCAAAAGGAAAGGTAATTACAGTGTAACAATCTTAGTTTTCTATATTTTGTAACCTGAGTATGTATTTAAGATCTTAAAATGTTAATACAGTGGTACCTCGGGTTACGAATTTAATCCGTTCCGTGACTCTGGTCGCAACCCAATTTGTTCGCAACCCGAAGCAAATTTTCCCATAAGGTTCAGTGTAATTACCGTTAATCCGTTCCGGCATCCGCAGACCACGCGTCAAGGGTGGAAAAATGGGCGCGGACCACGCGGCAGGGTGGAAAAACGGCTGCGGACTGCGCGGCAGGGTGGAAAAATGGCTGTGGACCGCGTGGCACGGGCGGAAAAACGGCCGCGGACCACGTGGCATGGGCAGAAAATGGCCGCAGACCACATGTCACGGCGGAAAATGGCCGCGGATCCGGTTCGTACCCCGAGGCGGAGTTCACAAACCGAGATAAATTTTTGCAGCCAGAGCCGGTCGTAACCCAAAAAGTTCGTAAGCAGAGGCGTTTGTAACCCGAGGTACCACTGTAGTTTGAAGATTTTAGTTTAGATCTAGATGTCTTGTGCTTCTCAGCAGAGCAAAATGACCGTTGTCTGTGTTCATAGCACTGAGAAATTTTTGAACTCTGGAGGCATGGAAAGTTGAGACTGCCTATGAATGTTCAGTTTTGTCACTAAGCCCTCTTACCTTGTATCTGACACACATATGAGCCTTCTTTGGCAGACTGAGTTAAGAGAATTATAGAAACCATATCTGCACAGTGCTTAAGACTCAATTATGAAGCAAGTCCTCCTTTCCTGTTCAAAGCTGGATTGAACACAACAAACAAACCTATCACATTAATAGAATGCTCTTGAATCTTTGTATATCAAGGAATTTAAATGGTGATGGTAAGTTTTTTCTGTTTTGAAATTTATTTTAGTATATTTTTAGTCTATCAATAGCCTGGGCAGGTGGAAGCAGTGAGGAAATTCAGAGGTGAATAAACTTGCTGTATGCTTATTGGTTGAAGAGTAAAGCCAGAAGAAAATGAAGTTCTTAACTGAAGAAAACCTGAAACCACCCTGCTGTGAAGATACCTCTGTTTGCAGCTAACATTTGAACCAGTGTTGTCACTGCTGACTTAAAATTAATGTTCCACTTATAGTTACTGTTATGATTCTGGAAAATAGTGTGCATCTCAGGAGCACGCTGGTGTTCTCAAGCATTTTGCTGCACTTGAGCTATCACTAGTGCTACTACTAATAGCAAAATAGCTTTTGTTTTGTTTAGCATAAGGAAAGGAAAAGGTAAGTATTCTAAAATAAAATATATATGTTTCACTTCTTAAAATATTATGTTATTCTGATGTGATTGTTGCTTATGTTTCTGTTGTAAAATAAATTGGTTGTTATTATTTATTCATATATAGGTATTAAAGTTAAGTCAGTTTGTCAGGAAGAAGTAGAGAACTTGAAATTTCAGCTTGAAGAACAACATGCCCAAGAAATTGAGCATCTTCGATCATATTTCCATCAGCAGTTAAAAGAAACTGAGGAAAAATATTTTGCAGAGATAGTTCGCTTACAGAATAGACTCCAAATTGCCAGCAAGTCTTCTGAAAGTTTCAGGTATCTATGATTTTTGTCCTTATCTTTATTTCATGAGTTGAGTTGGCTTAAATAGTTTTTCTGCTGTAATCAGAATTAATTTTGATGCTACCAGTCTGTGCCAGTGGTAGAAATTGAGAGCTTATCCTTCCTCCTCTAGGATATTCCCAATTCCAGACAAGTTGCATTTAAAAGAGGGAAAAGAAGCTACAGTTGTATCTTCTATACTTGACACCATGTGTCCTGAATGGTCTAGCTCAGTTGTGGAGTATAGACTTTGCAATCAGAAGATCCTGGATTTAATATTCAGCATTTCCAAGAGGTGCTGTAAAGACTCCTGCAACTTGTCATAATTATTTTGTATGATACTTGGCAGGAGCATTGGTGTATAGATATTTGAATGAATAAATATGTAAGAACTGGCTGAAAATAAACTGGCTGGAACAATGTACCAATTTGTAAAGTATCTTTAAAAAGGGGAGAGTAGAGAAAGAAAAGTCTATTACTTCACCTCTTCATTGGAATCATAGTAAGAAGAAAAGGATGTGTAGTATGTATCTGAATTCCAAAGAGGACAAGATTACTTACATACTTTATCCTGAAATTTGGCAAGCAAATTATTATTGATTTAAATAATAAAGAATCAAGAAAAAGTGTGGGTTGGTATATTTTATTGGTATTTCTGAACTAATGATGTCTACTATATGACTGATTTATTCATTTAAGTGTAAATCAACACCTAAATAGGGTATTTATCTACAGATTATATTTCATTTTAGTGAGCTTTTTCTTTCTGAAAAAAACTTTTTTCTGATAGTCTTTTTCCCATCTGAAAAAACTCTTCTGTATTGTTTCATTGTTCCCATAACCTGAGATACAAAGTTGATGACAATCTAAAATACAGGTATTCCTCGGTTAATGACAGCCCTGTTTAGCGACCATTTGAACTTACGATGGTGCTGAAAAAGTAGGTTTATGTCAGGCTCAGCCCAAGAACAGCGAAGAGACAGTCCAGAATAGCTTCTTTATTACCTTGCACCTAATAGACAGAGTCTCACCAGACTAAACCTATACTAAAGCAACTAGTGGATATACCCCATGAGACTCTAGGGAGGGGCTAGCCTCATCCTCTTCGTCTTCCCACATTCTTGTTGTGGGCTGAGGAGGCGCTTGCTCTGGAATATCTCCCCTCCCTCCTGACAACCTTGAACCTCCATTCCAGAATCTTCCCCACTCATGCCATCCATTACAGTTTATGACTGGTTCTCAAATTCAGGATGGTTGCAGCATCCCATGATCATGTGATTGCCATTTGTGACCTTCACAGCTGGCTTCCAACAAGCAGAGTCAATGGGAAAGCCAGCAGTAAGTCGCACATCGTGGTCATGTGATATACTTAACCGTGGGTGATTTGCTTAACGACCACATGCTTAACGACCACACAACTTACATGATATAAGTTGGGTGTGGTCAGGTGATATTTCACTTAATGACTGTATCACTCAGCGACGGAGTTGCCGGTCCCAATTGCGATCGTTAAATGAGGACTATCTGTATTTGCTTATTGTAGCTTATTTGTCTTTTGTAGGTATATCTTACCTGTTTAGTTAGAGATATTTCTAAAACCAGCATCTTATATTCAGTTGCTGAACAGCTAACAGGTTCATTTTCGTAAGATGAAAAGGAAATGTTTATATTTATTCACAATTTCAGGAACTGAGCAAATTGCAGAATGCATAGAGCATAACTATATTAAGATTTTCCAGTTCATTCATGTCAATACAGTGAACAATAAAGTTCCTTAGAACCAGAAACTTGTCATCGCTGCTTGGGTTGATTTAATATTGTAGTAGGGGAGCCGTGCTAGCCTATGGTTCCAAAAGATCAGGAATCTCATAGCATCTTTTCCAATTAACACATTTTATTAAAAGCATAATCGTTCATGAGCTGCCTTTGAATAAAATTTGTTGGGGGGGATTTAACATTCTGTAACTTCCAACATAAAGACAATGTAATAGCACTATGGAATGTAATTTATTCAATTCAATGGTTGGTTTATACCATGCTAAACCATAATATGGTTTATTTGTATTTGATTTAGTGTGATGTTTATATCTACTAATTATAACTTAATATTGTTTTTGAACCAAAACTTTATGGTGCGTTCCACAAGATATGTCTTTAAAGTCCTTAGTGTTATGTGTCAGTTTTCAAATATGTGATTTGGTAAACCTTACTTCAGTTATAAGTACAGATTTCACATATCTGAATTCTTTTCAATTTTGTTTTTTTGTCCCGTATTTCAGACTCAGAGGTGCATTACTTATACTAGTGTTATAGATGCCTATAGTTATTGCTCCATGTAAGATAGGAGATTATGAAGTAAATAGGCAGGTGTAACTGTTGCCTTAAAAACATGCATGCTATCAAAGCAGCAAGAAATTGAAGCCCTGTTGTCCCCATCTCTCTTTGCTGTTCAAGATTTGAAGAAAGGAGCAAAGAGAAAGAGAACTGGAGGAATATGTGAGCAGTACTCTCCTTCAGGGGGAGCTCCAGTTCTAGGGAAAATGTATACTGTAACCTGGTTTCCAGAGGAGGTGGAGTGACTTGAGTGTCAGGGACAGGACTGAACAACAGCATCCTACTCTTCCTCTTAGCGTATATGCTTGCTGCAGTTCTTAAATGCCCCAACAATAGTGTGAGCAATCACTGAAGGAACAGAAAGTCTTTGTTCCATCTAGTGTTGGTCATGCCGAAAAGCAAGAATAAGGCTGCTTATGTTATGCTTTTTTTAAAAGGGGAAGAAGGGGGTTGAGGAAAATTTCATAGTGATTTGCCTGGTGATAAAAGAAAATGCTTTTGGAGACATAGTTGCAAATTAGGAAAGTATAAGCTTCCTTGTGAAGTCCCACCCAAGTACACCTTAATCTTTAGAAACTGTCAGGGCCCATCCCCAGTTCTAAGAAACTTCAAATGAAATTGCATTGATACCTAAGAAAAACCATCCAATATCTCCTCTTTTATTATTATTATTTTTTTATTAGTGCTTCTGTGGAGTCACATGTAAATGAAGTTACGCAGAAAGAAAAGCATGCTGAAAGTGATATTCAGAAAAGTGCTGGGAAGATAGTAGAGGTACTATGTTTGCTTATTTGCATAATGTATATTAAGTTTGAAACCCTGAAAAGAAATAATATTCCAAAATATATTGGTATTTTACTTCAGCAGTAATCTTAGTGCAAACAAATCCTGTGCATATTTTAGATTGTTTTTGAAACATTCAGAATGAAATGGATTGGAAATGTTAGAAAGCACCATTAACGTTATTGAAGTTGATGAGGATATATTTTCTTTGTATGATGCTGAAGCCATTTCATCCTTAGCCATGAGGCTCTAGTTGCTATACTTTTGCTTGTGAAACAAAGCATTTAGCATAGCTTTTAGAAAGGTAATTACACCAAATACATATTCCTTCAGTATCTTAAAACCTGCCTTTTTCTCTGCTTTATGTGATACAAGATGAATTAGAGTTCTGCCTACAAAGCATTGTGCTACAGTAAGTATAAGAGCACTGAGATTCTGTTATCTGAAGAAAGCACTTAGTAATAATGCAGTATTAATACAGTTTCCATTGTTAATTCTTTAAGGGCTGCACTGTCTTCTTATCTGTTCTACTTCTATATAGTTAGTATTTAAAATATAATCATTTGTAACATAAATATGTTCAGAATTAATGTTACTAAGAATGAGCACTTTTTTTTCCAGTTTTCTGATGAAGCTGGTGTGACTGAATTGCTGGAAAAACAGTACCAAGAAAAGCTGTTACAAGAAGTGGCAAAGGTACTATTGTACTAGGATACTATAGGAGCGCTTAAAGCCAATCAAGAAAATAATAAAAATGTAAGCAATACAATACAGTAACCACAGGTGCTCCCCTCAAACATGGGCAACATTAACATTCAAAAGCCCGTGGAAAAACTCCACTTTAACAGCTTTGTAGATGGATGCTCCCAAACTCTGGGAGGAGAGTATTCCATAAAGTGGGAGCTGCCACCAAACATCACCCCTGGGTCCACACACTCACATGAAAGTAGGGAATCCCCAACTGAGATGAGAATGCTGGATGGGGCAGTTCTAGCTGACCTGGAGAAGGTGGTCCTGGAGGTAGCTAGTAACCAAGCCATGTAGAGCTTTAAAGGTAAAAAAAACAGCACTTTGAATTATATCTGGAAATCTATGTAGTTCACATGGTTGTAGCAACTGTCAGGCAGATAATTGTATTCTGTACCAATTGCAATTTATGAGTAATCTTCAAAGATAGTCCCATGTATAGCACATTGCAGTAGACTACCCTGGTGCTGATGAAAGCAGGAGTTACTGTTGCCATGTCCTCCCATTCCATGTAGCGCCACAACTGGCACACCAGCCAAATCTTGGCAAAGGCCCTCTTACCAGAGCCTCTGTCTTCCTAGCCAGCAGTAATGGTGGATCCAAGAGAACGCTTAAGTCACAGACTTGCTCTTTCAGGGGGAGTACCATCCCACCTAGAGGTATAACGGAAGTTGACCCCCCCCTTTTTTTTGTTTGTTTTAGGATTCAATTTCAGCTTTGTTTAGTCTTATCCAGGTCCCCATAACCTCTAGGCACTGGGCGAAGACTCTCATTGTATCTCCAGCCCAGCCCAGGGTGTATGACTGTATACCATCAACATACTGTTCATACCTCACCCCAAGCCAGGAGATAAACATGCTCATGTATGTATTAAAATGTATAGCAGAGAGACTTGCCCCCTGTAAGACTCAACAGGGCACTACTCACTGAGCCAAACTCTCTTCCCCAACTAACTGCAATCATCCATTTAGGAAGAAGAGGAACCATTATAATACAATACCACCAATCCCCAACCTTCATAAGCGATCCAGAAGCTTACCATGATTGGTGTTATTGAATGCCACTAAGAGTTCAAGAAAGAGGGGTGCATTTACTCCCATTTAGGTTTTGGCAGAGATAACCAATGCTAACCAATGTTGTTTCAGTGCCTGGGCCTGAATCTAGACTGAAAGGGTCTGCTTCCTCTAGAACATTTTTTAGCTGGAGCTGCACCTTTTTCTCAATAGTTATCCCCCTAAAGTGAAGGATGGAGTCAAAGTGGTAGCTACCTAAAATAGCCAGATCTTCAAAAAGGGCCTCCTTAAAGGTTTCTGGCACAGTCTGCTCCCCCATGGAGGTGTTGGCTGTTTCTTGGATCCAGCTACTCATACCCATTGCAACATACAAAGGAACCAGGCATGGGTGTAATCCATAGGTCCTGAAGCACATGGTAGAAAGCATCCCATCCACTTCAGCAGAGTCTACAAACTGAAATAAAGTCCGGTTGCAAGCTGTTTTCCCAGTCACCGCTTCAGAGCTCACCAGTGAGGAATCAAGATTTTGGTGAATTTAAACAACTTTGTAAGCAACAGTATTGCATTTTACAGCAATAATATTAATATTGGCAGCATATTATTTGGGTTCTTAACCAGGCACACAGCATCATCTGCACAAAAAAGGACCATGCATTCATATCCCCAATTAAAAGCTTTAAATTAACTGCAGAGCACTCCATAATAGGAAGTGGGAGCTTTAGGTATGCTGCTTTGAGCTGTACCAAATAAAGGCAGGATACAACTACCACCACCACCACCACCACCAAATGAAGAACAGAAAAAAGACATGGCAAGGCAGAGTGTTACATCAGAATCAGAAATAACAGAACAGAGGCTAGCAGATCAATGTCAATTTATAACACAAAGTATTCACAAAAGTAGAATTGGAAGAACTGCAAAGGTCTACCCAGGGCAAAGAATTGAAGCCTTGCCAGAAGTAGCTCAGACTGTAGAGGCAAACCAGGGGGAGTTGGCAGTAGAGAAAGCAAGCATAGCTATTGAATTGCTTTCATTCCCAAACCAGGCACCCTCTCCTCTGCCTTCTCCTCAGAAAGAACAAAGCCCTCTAACTAAAAAAAACAAGAGGAATTGAAACAAAGAAGAACTGAGCATCTAGAACAACACAAACAGAATAAGGTTACCTGCATTGAAACGTGTTACAAAGAAACAGCACAAGTATTAAAAGATGCCAATACTGTAATATCAAATATAACCACCAGCTCATTGCAAGAAACAAACCAACTAATGTACAGTATGGCTGCAGTTATAACTTAATACGTTGGATGCAACATCAAAAAACAAGGGAAAAAAGCCAAACAGTGCACCACCAAAATGGAAGATCAGGTTGGAAAATAAGACCAGCATGCTAAGATCAGATGCAAGCAAGCTAGAACAGATGAAAGAAAAGCTGAAGAACAAGAAGAAATGGTGGAGAAAAGGGCAAGGAAGATCAAGAATTGGTCAACACTAGGCAAAGATGAACTGCATGGTTTTTGGTTGAAACATCTGACTGGTCTGCACCCACTCATTGCCAAGCAGTTTAACAACATACTGCACGGAGGTAAAATTGAAGATTGGGGAACATCTGGCAAAACCTACCTGATAATGAAAGATCCAACAAAAGGGGCAGTACCAGGCAACTACAGGCCAGTTACATGTTTACCAACAACTTTCAAATTGCTAACTGGTGTAGTAGCTGATGCAGTCTAACCGCATCTAGTTGAAAACAAGCTCTTTCTGAGCAGAAAGGAAACCGTCCAAACAACAGAGAAACAAAAGATTAGCTCATAACTGACAAGATGATTTTGGAAAACTGCAGGAGAAGGAAGACCAACTTGAATATAGCTTGGATTGATTACAAGAAGGCATTAGACTTCCTGCCACCTGATTGGATAATCAAATGCCTAGAAATAACAGGAGTCAGTAGAAATACCAGAAGCTTTGTGCAAAGATCAATGGCACAATGAAACACACAGTTGCTGATCAATGGTGATAGGCTGGAAGATGTTAACATCAAGGGAGGAATATTTCAAGGAGACTCACTATCATCACTACTGTTGTCATTGCATTGATTCTTCTGTCAACAATACTGAACAAATCAGTCCATGGCTATCAAACATCAAAAACATCTGCTAAGCTATTCTCCCTCCTTTACATGAACGATCTGAAGCTGTATGGAAAAACACCATCTGAAATAGAATTGCTGCTCAAGACTGTCCAAATATATAGCCAGGATACTTCAACTGGACAAATGTGCCACCCTGACCATCAGCAAGGGAAAAATAGTGAAAACTGAAGAAATCAAGATGCCCTATGGAAATAACATTCCATAGATGAAGAAGATCACTACAAATACCTGGGTGTCCTTCAAGCTGACAACATCAAGCACATTGAAGTCAAGAAGAAGGTTAGTAGTGAATACATCATGAGAGCGAAGATGATCTTAAAGTCCAAACTCAGTGGAGGAAATACCATCAAGGCAATTAGTACCTGGGCAATTCCAGTTATTAGATACACAGCTGGAATAGTGGACTGGACTCAAGCAGAACTAGAAGCCCAGAGAAAGACCAGAAAAATAATAACAGTGAATCATGTTGTTCATCCACGCAGCGGCATTGACAGACTCTACTTACCAAGGAGCATAGGTGGGCGTGGAATGTTGCAAGTACATCAGACAGTTGAAGAAGAAAAAAGGGCATTGGAAGAATATCTGAAGGACAGCGAAGGAGATGCATTGAAGCTAGTACACCATGAAGGCTTACTGAATACCAAAGAGACCAAACTGGCCGATAAGAAAGACCAGATGAAGAATAGAAAAGAGACATGGCAAGGCAAAGTATTATATGGTCAGTACACAGAAAAACTAGCAGGCAAAGCAGATAACAACAAGACCTGGCAATGGCTAAGAAGGAAAGTTGAAAGAGACAGAAGGGCTAATTCTGGCTGCACAAGACCAAGCCTTAAGAACAAAGCCAGAATTGAGAAGCAGCAACAGACAGCAAATACCACCTCTGCAAAGAAGCTGAAGAAACAGTGGACCACCTAGTTAGCTGCTGCAAGAAGATCACAGAGACTGATTACAAACAATGGCATGACAAAGTAGCAACAATGGTGCATTGGCACATCTGCAAGAAATACCATTTGCCTGCAAGCAAGAACTGGTGGGACCACAAAACAGACAAAGGAATAGAAAAGGAAGAAGCTAAAGTGCTCTGGGACTTTAGAATTCAAACAGATAAGCACATAACACCCCAGAATTAACAACTGTTGATAAGAAAGACAAAAAAAGTCTGGATAGTGGACATTGAAATACCTGGAGACAGCAGAATAGAAGAGAAGGAACTGGAGAGAATCACAAAATATAAAGACCTGCAAATAGAAGTAGAACAGCTATGGCAAAAACAAGCAAAGATAGTACTAATAGTAATAGGCGCCTTGGGTGCAATCCCAAAACATCTGGCGTACACTTGAAGACCATCGGCATTGACAAAATCACCATCAGGCAGTTGCAAAAGGCAACTTTACTTGGAACAGCTTACATCCTGCGATGATATCTTTAACACCATCAGACAACATCTGCCTATCCCAGGTCCTTGGGAAGGACTTGATAGATAGATAAAAATGCCAAATCCAGTCTAAAGATCTGGCTGACTGTGGGACCAACAACAACAACAACAATAATAATAATAAATATGTCACATCCTTGTCATAATCTTTGCTCAGTGTTGAACAATTTGCTAAGCATTCCATGTATGTTCACATATATTCTAGTTCCATCATATACTGATGTTACTGCTTTCAGCAACTAACTTATTCCATATTCACACAAAGTGTGTCCTAATTCATTTTCTCACATGTTTTCTCTAAATTAATAAATTTTCTCTCACACATTCATACATTTCTTAGTGATCTGTGGAATCCCCACACAGCATCAAGCTACACTGGACTTCTCCCGTTTAGCTGCTTGCCATCTATCATGCCCTTTCAATCAGAATTCTGGCAAACACCTTCCCAGACACACTTAGTTTACTCTCAATTTTTGCATTTGCTGTACTTTTTCCTTTGGCAGTGTTCCCATATACATTCCTCATGGATAGGCACATTATGACTTATTTAACATTTGACATACATATAAAACATGTCAGAGACCCACTCCATAAGCAAATGAATCACATCCATATTTTAACATTTTCTTGATTACTGTGTATGTGTGTGTATCTGTAACCTTATCACGTGTTCAACATTCTCACAACATTTTTCTTTGGATACTTAATGTAAAGCATTCATTTTACATCCACCATTCAACATAATGCTATCATTTCCATACAAATCTGTCAAACACTCCTTCCACCATTACTTCATTTCAGTTTCATAAGAAAGAATTCAATCTCACTTATGTTTAATTCTGATCAGTCTGCTAGAAGCTCCATGTTTAGCTGTTTCACTTGCAGAGACTCATATATTTGGAAGGGATTATAGAGGTAATCTAGTTCATCCTTGTGCTCAGCGTAGACTGCACTAGAGCATCTCTGATAGATAACCATCCAACCTGTTTGAAGACTTAGCTGAGGCAAATTCATCATATTGTGTGGCAGTACGTCCTGATGTCTAGCCTGAACCACCTCCTTTGTAATTTTAGCCCTTTAATTCTTTGGTTCTGGTCTTGTAATAGAGAATAAGTTGACTCCCTCTTTTGTGTGACAGCCCTTCGCATATTTGAAGACTGTTATTCTGTCCTCATTAGTTGTCTTTTGTGTAGGGTCAATGTACTCACTTCCTTTTGTTGATCTTCATAGAGTTTGGTTTGCAGACCTTTCATTCCTTAGTAGCTCTTCTCTGAATCTATTTCTATTTGTCACTGTCCTTTTTAAACGATGGTGCCCATAAATAAACACAGTACTCCAAATGAGTTTCATCCAGGGCAGAGCAGAGTGGAGCAGTTACTTCCCATGATTTAGACTCTGTATTCATGTTAAAGCACCTCAAGTTAGTATTCATCTTTTGTTAGCTGTATCGCACTGCTGGCTCGTGTTTAAATTGTGGAAATAGATTACTCATTAGTTTGTATGGAAGCATGAATGAAGTAGCTCTTCTTTGTGTTTCAATGTTTTTATTAAGGTGGTTGTAACCCTGAGTGTAGAATTTGCACAGAAAAATGAACTGGCAAGGATTGCCAATCTAAAGGAAGAGGAAATTTCACTGATGAAACCAATAGGAACTCAGCTGGAAAATAATTACCATAGAAAGGAATACCCAGAAGAATTAAATAGTCATATAAATGAGAAGAGATGCACTGAGTATGAAGAATTGTGTGGTAAAATGTCATCACTTGAAGGACACTTTGAACCTGATGCTAAACATGGTACAATATATAAAGTGCCACATTTTAATCTAAAGCTTTCAACAGACTCTCCCTCCCATGAAGAAGAAATTATTGAAAAGATATCTATGGTAAGTAAACTAAATACATTTTAAGAATATAGTTTAATTTTATAAAAGTCTCTTTTACTTTCACCAGTGCATAATAGCAAATGGTCTGTTAGCATGGTTGTTACATGACAATGTCAGATTTCTTTAGAACATTTCTTGAAAATTCCCATTTGGATTTTCTTGCCAGTATGTCAGCTAAACAAATTAGAAGTCTGTCTGTGGTTTGTGTACTGTTACATACAGAAAAATTGGGGTCCCTGGTTTGTTCTACTTATAACAAACCAGAATCATAAATCAAGAAGTAACCCTGACTTATAATTAACTAGTTAAAAGATTAAGAACCCAGGAATTCTTATGTAACATTAAATAAATTTTAGGCCAGCTTCCTAGTTTAGTTCCTCCTGCTGGCATTTTATTATTTTATTTTATTATATACCATTTTATTATGCATCTATTTGATTGATTACATGCTATTAAGTCGTTGTCGACTCTTAGCGACCACATAGATTGTCACTTTATATTTTCTATCCATGTGGTTTTCTTGGTAAAAATACAGAAGTGATTTACCGTTGCCTTATCCCACGCATTATAAGTTGCTGCCTTTGCCATTGTTACTAAAGTGATCATCCGCCTCCGGCATCTTCCTTTATCACTGCTGCCCAATGCAGGTGCCTGATTCCTTTAGCTGGGCAGTGGGATGACCTTCATGCCTTAGGTGAATATATACTCTGGGAATATATACTCTGGGCACACACTTCCACCATTCTTCGCTCATCCCTCTCAGGAACACCTCCCTGCCACTATGAGGCAGCACAACAGGATTTGGGGGGATGCATTTATTTAGAGGTACCAAACTTGGGCTACAAAAATCTGGATGACTGACTGATGGCAGCAAATAATTCCAAAAACACTACAGTAATCTGTTTCTATCTAGTGGTGGATTGGATTTTTAATAGCACCCCTTTTTAATTTAATGTATTTCAAAATTTGAGACCTAAGAGAAAAACCTTATGATTAACTGAGGCTATAATTCACATTTCATAATTCAATCACAATAATGCCAAATGTGGCATAAAAAAAATTAAATGTACACTTATAAGTTCTTATAACTGAATTAATCTAATGTTTCTAAGTACTGTATATGGACAGTTCCATCTAAAACTAAACTTTAAAAGTGTAGTAAGAATACATCCATCCATCCATCCATACATACATATATATATACACTAAATTACCTGCAAATTCCTGTGGGTATTTTTTTTAGAAATAAGTCATACTCTCTGATGAGTGGGACTTGCTCCTTAGTTACTGTGTTTAGGGTTACATCATACTGCAAAATGTGGTCTGCTTTTTAACTAGTATTAGGAGGAAGCTACATTTATGTTCCAGATATCATTACTAGTTTGGGATATATCATAGCCCCTCCCCCCAGCTTATTTAAAGTAATTTTCTGGAAGGAATGAAAAATGCATTTTATTTGGACTGAAGATTTGAGTAGGCAGACTTGAAATTAAAATATAATGGAATGTTTCCTAATAAACAAAACATTAAAAGTGGCCAATATGGAACTTAGAACACTACCCATAGTCAAGATATATTATCATGGCCAAGATTATGCTTCTATTCTCTTTTATTCCATTCTTTTTCTTAGCAATTCCTCCTCCCTCTTATATTATCTCTATTTACCTAGCAAACATACTTCTACTGAGCATAACAATAGGAAATACAAGTTGGGGATCTTCTGTTTGCCACTGGAGTGGATTAACTGCTTTTTCAGGGCAAACTACTTTTCACAATTGTGCCCACTTCTAGAGTTGTTTATCATAAAATGGCATTCATGGCCATTACTACATATTTAACGCTTATGAACAAAAATTGCAGATTACAAATGAAGTTTCAACTTCCAGCACTGTTACTTCAAGCCAGATACTGTTGTATGAGGAGCGTCTGGAAGATATGCGTCAAGAGCTTGTCCGTCAGTATCAAGAACATCAGCAGGCAACAGAAATATTGAAACAGAGTCACATACAACAAATGGAGAGGCAGAAAGAAAATCAAGAGCTTCTCCTAGCAGAGCTTGATAATCTTAAAGTACAGTTAGCAGAGGTAATGTGAACCTTTAAAACATGGGTATGAACTGGAACTTCTAATATTTCATATATCTGGCCAACTTTTATGGTTCAAGGTATCTTAAAAAATCATTAATATAATTACAATACATTTTATGTGTTGCATTTGCTGTGAGGATGAAACCTATTTCTCATGATAACATCATTAATATTATTCCATATTGTACACAAATAAGGAGATAAGTCAATCCCAGTGAGTTGGAGTATTTATTAGCTTATATCATATGGGAGAATTTGATACCACCTAAAATTGTAATTATTTGTTGTATTTCTTTATATTGTTGCATTTGCATTGTTTCTCATATGAGATGCATTTTTGTTTTTAGAATGTCACATTGGATAATGAAAATGCCATAACAGAAAGAGAACAAATGCTTTTAGATGAACTAGAATCATTAAAGAAGCAATTAATATCTGGGAGAGAGAAGCAACTCTCTGAGCTAAAAAACTGCAGTACTCAAACACAGGTAGTGTTGACTTGGACTGTCTTTTGCTGCTCTGGAATGTAAATACAATGGCATTGTGACTGTGCAGTGTAGGTCATTCCCAGATGATTGTCAGATTTACTTAAATGGAAGTTGATCACATAGGAAGGTGGAGTTTAGCTGACATTGTATTGAAAGCAAAGTCTTATTTTAATATTGCTATAGTAACATCCAACAGGGACACAAGAAACTGTTTACTTAGCATAACTAATTCTTACAGGCAGTGACTAAAGTTCTTCCATTTCCAGTATAAGATGTCTGATAACCGGATAGTTAATTATTATTTAGAATTGCTTGAAACTTGTGAATTATTCTTTTTTAAAATGTTTTTAATCATCACCATGAATTAGAACAGTATGGTGATTGCAGTATGACAGGATTTTTGTCTCTTTTTTCTTCTCTCCCATTACCAAAACTTACCCAGAATGAAAGTGTAAATCAGTCTGAAACTAAAGAACATATTTTACAAGTTGAAGATGCAGAAGAAGAACATGAACAAACTTCTCTGGACATTCTTTCAAAAGAAAGGTAAGCTGTCAGAAAGGCTAAAATGTCTCAGATTTAGTGAGTACATTTTCTACAAGAAGCAGAAGAAATGTTTTTGATCTTGAAATTGTGTAAGATCAAGTTTGATAGGTTGGAGAAGATCAGGCTTTCCCAGACTCCACAATTTCATGGTGGCTGAGAACTTTGAGGCTTATAGCAGTAACATCAAGAGAACAGTAATTGGGGAAGATTTATAGAAATAACAGAACTATGCTTTCGTAAAAATCAAGCTAAATATAAATAAGGTGTTTGTAATTCTGTTTTTATTTCAAGACTTGTTTAATTTAAGTGGACTTAGATTGAATTCTTGTCTTTTTTTAGTTTAAATAGTCCCACATTGAAAGTATACCCAAGCAGATAGATTTAGAATGTAATTACTAAATTAAATATATAGCTGCATTTTACATGTGGTTGTGTATTATATATGGAAGTGCTTTGTCTGTATTTTAAACATTTTAACTCCATATTATACTCATGCCTTTATTCGAAATGTTTATTTACAATTTGACTTGGGAGATTAAATGAAACTTTCTAATGTTGTTTGCCATCTTTTTTGCACCTTATCATTTCCATTACAGCATGCATACACAAATAGTCACTTTAAAAACTAAATTATGTCAGGTAGCATATATTTAGTTCTTGATACCTTCAACCAGTCAGATGGTGTCTAAATCAAATAAATTAAATTTGTGTTCTTTGTTCAATTTCTCTGTCCTTCCAGCGGATTAATCCATTCCTATTAATTATTTTTCATACCCTTATTAAAACTAAGCATGTTTTTTTTAGAGTAGTGAAATTTTCTTCCAAACCAAAAATGCAGTTGTGGTGTTGAGGTATCTTGAAGCATGACTAAGAAAGCAAGCCTAATCATAGCTTTTAGGGAGTTGTCCTGAATGAACACTGTAGATCTTATTTCTGATTAAGCATGAATAATAAGCAAGAGCTATTTTGGATCAAATCAAAGGATCATTTAGTCCAGCATTTTGTTCCTCCAGCCAACCAAATGCCCACAAGCACTATATAATTGCAAGAGCTTTTTCCTACTTCTGTTCCCCAACTACTGAAGATAAGAGACATGCTATTTCTAAAACTAAAGATGATAAACACTAGCCATAATGTGTAGCTATTGATGGCTTTATCTGCCATGAATTTATCTGTTTGCCTAGGCTAGTGGTCATGGTTGTATATTATGCGATCTAACTTTACAAATTATTCATTCCAGTATAAAGAAATTAATTGGCATATACTGTAAACCTGTTCATTCATTGGGGAATAACTTCCATTTAATTCAATGAGCTCAGTTATCACATTGCACAGCATGTATGTTATGCCACTGAATGAGTTCTAATTATTAAGTATTTTTAATGTCAAAAAATACTTTTATAGTTACTATTTTTTCTGAAAAACAATTTGTAACATGAACAATTGCTTAATAAACCTCTGTTAGTATATTTGGGAGAGTATTACATTTCTTACATTCAAGGAAACCTTTGCTGTTCTCTTGATCATGGCCTGTTATTATCTAAGATCAAATGTGGTAAACATCTGTGAGGAAATAATTTTTTATGAACACTTGGAGGATGTGGGGTAGGATTGAGAACTCAGTTCTTGACTTCAGTTTTAGCAAATGGGTAATCGTATTTGTTACTGAAACCGAATATGTTCCCTAAGTAAAGTTTATAAACGTTCTGATGCTAACAAATATTTTAATTCAATAAACAAACTTACTGAAGATAATTTTCTGCTTCTAATTCATAATTTCTAAATTGTGAAATCCATCCCTATTTTTTAACTTATGTCTTGTTCTAAATGACTTAATTAAATAGCTCCGTGAGTCCTCATTTAAAACAAAGACCTAGTCTTTGTATAATAGACAAAATGTGGAAATAATACACCATAATGAATGTTAACTGGAATTCTTTTTGTTTTATGAGTTCAGATGTGCCTTGCAGAAAGCCAGTAACAGACTGGTGAATATTCTGTTGGATATTGTGAAGACTACTGTAGCTGTGGAAGAAACAATTGGACACCATGTTGTGAAACTGCTAGATCAGTCATCAAAATCTCAGTTCCCTTTTAAAAGTCTTGCATGGGAGGCAAGAGCAGAAGACATCATAAAACCAAGCATCTATGTGGGATACCAACCAGGTACTTGCAGTAAGGTTATGTTCTAGGGCTTTTATATGATAAGTATTTGGGATATTCAGCATTAGTAATTCCAAGCTGAAATGTGTTGAGGGACCCTAAAATCCAATTTCTCAGGAAATACTATAGGGGAACTTAACATTTCTGATTCATAAATAATATAAAGTCATAATTTGTAACCATTTACAGTTTTTTCATCCTTGAATCCACAATTCATGTTGTTTTCAAAGTTATGCTCATTTCTTAGATATGCTTTGGAAATTTCTAATTGCATATCAGATAGATAATTAACTAGTAATAGGCCATAACTGCAGGTTAATGGGATCTTAATGGTGACTATTATCTCATTATCATAACACCAGTCATGTCAACTATCATCAAGGCTCATGTTAGTTTCAGTAAGAAATTATATGCATTTTTTAAAAAAATATCGCCTATCAATTGTAATTAATGTGACATTTTTGCACCCAATGTCCCTTTGTATCTTGTTAGTGGAAAAATGTACCCTGTGTCTATCTCATTCTCTCAACTTGAATCCCATAAAGAAAATTTACATATTTTCTGTAATGATTTAAATTGAGGGTATGTAAAAGTTTTGAATACAAACTGTTTTGAGACTGAAATGCCCCACTTAGAACTTAAAACAGCTGTTTGAATGTTTTAAGCTTGAAATGGGGCTGTATTGAGCTTGGAATGCTTCTGGTAAGATTCAGGCACCTGCTCTGACTTCGACAGTTGACTTCTAATATAAACAGAGCGGTCTGGTGATGTCTGTGTACAAACAAATAGACACCATTGGTAGGATAGATTCAATCTCTCACAAGTTTCACAAATCTTCCCTGGAGGATTAGGTTCTTCTTAGATTAGATTAGGGTTCTTCTTAGGGCTTAATGACGCTGAAAGTTGCCGGCCAGAAATGGTCGACGCTTCAGCGGTTCAAGTCCAGCCTTCGCGTTAACAGGATGAGCTCCTGTTTCCTCCCCAGTTCCTGTCAACCCAACAGTTCGAAAACTCACGTGAGTAGATAAATGGGTACTCTCACTCCGGTGGGAGGAAAAATGCTGGCAGCGCCTTGCAAAAAGGAGTCAGGAGCAGTTGCCGGTAAGCGCGAAACCGTGCTCGCCCGAAAAGGGTGCAAAGCAACGGAAACTCTGCCTCCTGCGCTCGCCAGCTGGGCTCTGCTCTAGGAAGGAGGCTCTGGCAAACCACTTCCGAAACACCTTGCCTTGAAAACTGCAAGGACTCGTCCAAGCAGTCACTGCAGAGTCGGTAATGACTGAGCGCAGATTAAAAAAAAAAGAACAAATTTAGTGATGGTGCATGGAGGAATGGAAAGAATATTCCTTTTGTGTGAGTGATGTAGCATTAGATGACACCTCCTAGAGATGAAGAGTTAGTGATAAAGTAGACTTTAGCAATGCATTAAAACAACCTGAGTTAGATGTGTTTGATTCTGGTCAAAAAAGTGATAGGGTATGTAATTTACTGGAATACATTAAATATACTATATCAGTGTAAGATATTACAAAGTTACAAAAACTGATGAAAAAAATTACTTAACTTGGCTACTTAATCTTACTTAATCTTAAACTTAAGAATCAGAAAGCTAACATCTTCAGAAAAGATAATTTATATATATTTTAAGACAAGACCGTTGTCTTAAAAATATATAAATTACATTGCTCCCATGTTTACACTGCATGAGACACATTGGGGGCAAGGGGAGTCTGAGATTACGGATCTCAGCTAAACTATGTTCTCAAATCATACTGCTAGATCCATTGGAGTGTAATGCAATGACTGTCCTGTTAACAATGTGCTATTATTGGTAAATGTATATATCTGCCTTTGGAAAATTTATTTCATATTAACAGTTTATGGGCCAAAGTAGATGTTTACCTAAGCAACTTCATACTTACTTAGCCTTCTGCTTATCTACAGTGGGGCAAAAAAGTATTTAGTCAGCCACCAATTGTGCAGGTTCTCCCACTTAAAAAGATGAGAGAGGCCTCTAATTTTCATCATAGGTATACCTCAACTCTGAGAGACAAAATGGGGGGGAAAAATCCAGAAAATCACATTGTCTGATTTTTAAAGAATTTATTTGCAAATCATGGTGGAAAATAAGTATTTTGGTCAATATCAAAAGTTCATCTCAATACTTTGTTATATATCCTTTGTTGGCAATGACAGAGGTCAAACGTTTTCTGTAAGTCTTCACAAGGTTTTCACACACTGTTGCTGGTATTTTGGCCCATTCCTCCATGCAGATCTCCTCTAGAGCAGTGATGTTTTGGGGGTGTCGCTGGGCAACACGGACTTTCAACTCCCTCCAAAGGTTTTCCATGGGGTTGAGATCTGGAGACTGGCTAGGCCACTCCAGGACCTTGAAATGCTTCTTACGAAGCCACTCCTTCGTTGCCCGGGTGGTGTGTTTGGGATCATTGTCATGCTGAAAGACCCAGCCACGTTTCATCTTCAATGCCCTTGCTGATGGAAGGAGGTGTTCACTCAAAATCTCACGATACATGGCCCCATTCATTCTTTCCTTTACACGGATCAGTCGTCCTGGTCCCTTTGCAGAAAAACAGCCCCAAAGCATGATGTTTCCACCCCCATGCTTCACAGTAGGTATGGTGTTCTTTGGATGCAACTCAGCATTCTCTCTCCTCCAAACACTACGAGTTGAGTTTAGACCAAAACGTTCTACTTTGGTTTCATCTGACCATATGACTTTCTCCCAATCCTCTTCTGGATCATCCAAATGCTCTCTAGCAAACTTCAGACGGGCCCAGACATGTACTGGCTTAAGCAGGGAGACACATCTGGCACTGCAGGATTTGAGTCCCTGGCAACATAGTGTGTTACTGATGGTAGCCTTTGTTACTTTGGTCCCAGCTCTTGTAGGTGACCAAATACTTATTTTCCACCATGATTTGCAAATAAATTCTTTAAAAATCAGACAATGTGATTTTCTGGATTTTTTCCCTCATTTTGTCTCTCATAGTTGAGGTATACCTATGATGAAAATTACAGGCTTTTCTCATCTTTTTAAGTGGGAGAACTTGCACAATTGGTGGCTGACTAAATACTTTTTTGCCCCACTGTAACTGTAATGATGATTTCAATGCAAGGATGGAGTCAAATGATAAAATATTTTTTGCTACGTTTTCCCACAATTTTCCTGATCTAAGTATAATCTCTTACTTACTTTCTTGGCAATCTAAGGATATAATAGGAGACTAAAAGGGGGTATGTTTATTACAAATATTTAATAGGCTAAATTTATATCCATTGAATAGTTCTATCAGCAGTGATTACCCTACTGAATTCTCACATTGGGCTGGTGACAGACCCTTCTTGATTGATTATGCTACAATCTGAAGAAATTTGGCCCCTTTCATAGAAAAGTGTTGCCTAGATAGCCAGCCCAATAGTGACAATTTCCATAGGATCTTAGTAGTAAGAGCAGTTCATCGTTTATTTTTAGAATTTGACCCTACTGTCAGTATGGCACCAGATTTAGGGCTAGTCTGTGCTAAGTGGACACAGCTTTTTATACTACAATAGACTTCAAAAAAATATAATTTCAAAGTAATAATCTAGTTTGCTGTTCTGCATTGTCTTCTGCAGTTCTGCCTTAAAGAAACATAAATTCTTATGACAAATATCATTTCAGAGTAGCAATTCTGCCTTAACATGATAGCCAGACTAAAAGAATAAATCCAATAGATTTGTGATGTAAATTTCATAGATTGTTTTAGGAATAAAGACTTGCTGTCTTTGCAGATAATGTTCTTCTACTGTCACTGTACAATTGTGCACAACATGCTGTGGTTTATACAAGAATGTTAACTCTGCCTGAAACTGAGGGTGATTTCAGATAAAACAATGCGTAGGAAGCACTGCTCAGTAGAATGTACAATATAGATTTTTTGTGTAATTATTCTTTTTATTGTTTTGCCGTATTTCTTCTTTTATATGTGTGTGTTCATGTGGATTTAGTGCTTTAAAAGTGGTATATATATTTTTTAATTAAATAAACTATCACACACATAGTGGCAAATAGTGCCATTTCTCTACGTTTGGTGGGAATGAAATTTATTTCAAGTCATCTGAATGGAGATGTGCAAATGACTCTGAATGGGCAATCTGGTGGCACAAGATTTAGCTGTAGCCTTGGCTGGTCCAGGAGTTACAGCTTTTTCTAGAAAAAGTTGACCTCACCTCAATAGCATATGCTCTGTTTAAATCCCTGATTACCTTGAATTGCGTTAGATTTCAGTACTCAAAGATAGTTTGTAAAGTGCAGTACTTAGAAAGCCTGTTCAAATCATGTTACACCTTATTGTTGCCATCCACCTTAGCTTCCTATTCATTTCCCAGCTTAAGGTGCATTATTTCATCTTATGGGCAAAAACATTTGGGAACAAGTTTGAAAAATCATCTACATCTGTACAAGCCTACCCAGGTTTTAAGGTCGATATCCGAGGCTTCACTTAACTGTTAGAGCAGTGAGAGGGCTACATATCTATAGATACCTTTAATAAATATTTTATCTCCTGCTTTTAATGTTTACTTTTTGAAATAGTTCTAATTATTCTGCTGTTTATTTTTTTTTTAGAATGTATCTGCTTTGTACTTTTTAATGTTTCATTTAGCCTTTGTCTTTGCGTTTATGTGTCCAAAATATTTAAGCTTCAGCTTTATTATTAGTGCTTCCTGTGAGCAGACTGGTTTTACTACATCTAGTTTTGATTGATTTGCTCTTCTTGTGGCCCAAGGTATTCTCAACAATTTTTTCCAGCACCACAATTCAGAAGTATCAGTCTTTCTTTCTTTAGCTTGTCTGATGGTCTAGTTTTCACAACTATATATTAGTACTGGAAAACATGGCCCTGACAATGTTTTCCAGTACTAATGTACTGGAATTCATTGTCAGTGTGATTTGTTTGCACTTCTATCTAGATCTGTCGTTGTGTTTCTTCCAAGTAGAGGACTTCTGTTTATTTCCTTGCTAGTCAACAGCCCTCTGAATTTTTGAGCCTCCGAATATAAAGCCTGCTATTTCATCTTCTTTTCTGTGGGTTCGCATTGGATTGGCATTGCTTGTTGTCATAATCTTAGTTTTTGTGATTTTGAGCAACAGACTAGCTTTTGCACTCTCTTTTTTCATCTTGAACAAGAATCTCCTTAAGTCTTCTTAGCTTCCAGTAATCAAAGTGATGCTGTCAGCATATTTTAATTCTAGAGTCTTTTTCTAGTCTTCTAGTCCAGGATTTGTAATGATATTTATTTATTTATTTATTTATTTATTTGTCAGTCAAATTTATATCACCGCCCAACTCCCCCACAAGGAGGGACTCTGGACGGTTCACAACAAAACAATTAAAAATCAGTAAAAACATAAATAATACAAATATAAAATACAATTATTAAATACAATAAAATCCAAGAGATGGTGATATTGTTTCAGCCTGTGACCAGACAATATCGGTCAAAGGTAAGACTAGGGAACCAGCTAACCCCAAAACTGACTATTCCCATCCCCACCCCATGTGTGATGACAAAACCAGGTCTTCAGTTCTTTTCTGAAGTCTAAAATAAATATATTCTGCATATAAGTTAAATCTTTTATATCTGCATATCAAATAAATAAGGTGACAATATATAACCTTGGTGTACTCTTTTCCCAACTCTGAACTATATTCTTGCTCTGTATTCCCTTGTAACTGTTGTTCCCTGGCAATCATATACATTCTTTGATAGGCAGATGAGGTGACCTAGTATGCCCATGTTTTTGAAGGCTGTCCACAATTTGTCTTCTGCATAGTCAGAAGCCTTATCATACTCAATAAAGGAAAAATAAACATATTTCTGGAACTCCCTTGCTTTCCCCTTGTTCCATTATTTAAAAGGTATAAATAGCACAGATCTTGCTGATTCAATAATTAAAATCTATGGAATTTTGAAGAAACAGTATTACTTATTCCAAAGTAGTTATGACAACAGAACACATCAATCCATCCAGTAAAAGTTTCCTAAAGATCAAGATTAAAGGATATGATAAATGAATTTAAGTATATGAGTGAAATATTTTAACTTTTCTTGAGTATTTAAAAATATTAGAATACTGTGGTCTATAACTTAACTGACAAAGATATGATTCTGTTTTCATGAGTGGCATAAAAACTGATAGAACTTATTTACTAAACTACTTAGTAGTACTAAGTTCAAATGGGTGGTGATAGCTAATCATCCTTAACTGAACTCAAAAAAGCTAACCAGGTTTGGGTCTGGTTAATACTTTGCTGGAAGAAATACCAGGGCTATTGGCTTGACCGGAAAGTTAACAGTAGAAAAACTCCCAGAAGCTGGCACTAGCAAAACTACATGGATATGCCCATAAAGTTGCCAGTTTTTAGATCACATTTATAGGCTGCCCAACTCAAAATTTCCTGAGTCAATATTATTCAATGAAACTTCACCTTTACCTTTTTAAGTACAGGTTTCTCTTGCTTTATTGAATTCATTATGTAATTGATTGCTTTCATCCAAGAATTCGTTTTATGTAAAAATGTTCACTATTAGGAGATTTGTGCCAGCAGTCAATTTGCACCAAAAGTCTCAAAACATAGCAAGATTTCTTCCCACCAAAACTGCTTTTCACTGAAACCCCTTTCTGTCCTCACCTGCTCATTTATCATTTTGTGTGCAGTTTTTCTAATTGTGGGTCTTGTTTCCCACTGCAGTAGCTGCTACTGTTACTGTGGGGTCAGAACAGCCATCAACATTTTGTCCAACCCTCTCACCCAAAATGAAAAGGAGAAGGACTTATAACCCTAGAAACAAAGTTGGCCAGTGAACGATAAGCTTTTAACCTAGCTGAATCTACTCTGTGCAACATAATGAAGAATTCTAATAAAATTCATAATGTTGTGTATTCTCTCTCTTTCTCTGCCATGGCAACTATATGCATTAGAAATCCAGCTATAGAAAAGATGGGAAAAATGGTTTTCCTCTGCATAGAATGTAAGACGAGGAAGAAATGTTGTGTTTCAGAATAAGGTTTTAAAAATGTACGAGCACATTTGTCAATACATTTGGTTTACAAAATTTGAAACTACCCCACAAAATCCTTTTCTGTACTGATTTAGTGTCTCACTTTATGTGAATTTGCTTTATGAAAAGTTTTCAGGAAACGTAACCTTAGCATAAAGCAACAGGAAGGTTGAAGTGTATTTTTAAATACCAATCCCTGGAAATCTACTGCCATTCTTCCAGTCAACAGAGAGAGATGGAACATTCAGTGATCTTGAGTGTTTTGTTTTAGCAACAAAAAATAGTGTCAAGAATGTATATCCTGAAGCTAAAATGTGGGTATTGTGCAGTGCACACTGCAGTGAGGTTCAGGTTTTGCCCTTAATTATCAATACTCATTGGTCTTTGTTCATAGTCTAGAATACCCAATAACTAATGTATCCTTTTATTTGACTGTATTTTTCTGTAGCTCTGCTTACTGTACTCCAGGTTGTTATTTGTCAGAAGCTGAGCAGGGTCTCTTACCTGGTCAGTACTTAAGATGGGTGAACTTCAAACAGCATCAGTTGCATCAGTAAGTGGTGTTGATGGCTCAGTAGAGGGTATATCTTCCCTCTACTCAGTCTTAACCAATGTTTTAGTATAGCATTGACAAACAATATCCTGGATGTCCATTGCAAAGGTCCTTTCTGCTCCGAGGATATTAAAGCCCTTGTAATGTGTGTTGACACCCAGAGGCCTTTCATTTTCTGGCCACTGAAGTATTACGTTTTTCATATTCAAAGTCTGAGTAGTTAAGTCTGTAATAATTTTTAAGCATTGCTTTCTCTAAATCCATTGCATAATAAATTGGCTGATAACATGTGTCAGAAATCCTTGAATAAATTGCACATTGTGCCTATGAGTTTAATTTCTGCAGGAGATGGAAGTGCTTTGAAATCCTGTGCAGATGAAAGGTGCCAAGTGAACATAAATTAAATTCATCCAGTTACTCATTTCATTCATATAAAACAATGTATTTTATTTTTATGGAGTGTTGCAGTTTTATAGTATTTTTGTTAGCCTTACAAAAGCTAAAAGGAGATATATAACAGTAGCTAACATTAAGGAAAATATTTCAGAGATGCTATAAAGAATAATTTAAAAAGTGGTACCAACTTTATGCTGTTTAAATCATAAGCAGAATGTTTAGGGCTTTTACTGAACCAGATAGTTTTCCACAAGAAATGACTAGGGAACGCTCCTAATTATCCCTCTTAAGGACCATTGAATTGCACTGAGTCATATTTAAGTACTTTGGGCTGATAAATATTGTCCCTAGAAGTTTGAAAAAAAGGTTTGTATTTATACATCTTTTAGGGCCATGACTCCCTCATCCCACATGCATATGTATGTTAGTTGTGATACTGTGATGTAGAGCATAGATTTCCATTGTATATCCTAATGACAGATCAAGCAGGATTTTAGCCTGCTTTTTATCAAGTGTATTTATGCTTGATAAAGGGTGGCTGTTTCATTGGAAACAAATTTTTCCAATTGGTGCTTTAAACATAAAGCCTCAGAGCAACATTTAGTTCCTTGCTCACAGTAGGTTATATTTTTTTAAAATAAAGATTAAAATTGGTGAAATCTAATAAAAAAAGATAAAGACAGAAATAGCATGGTTGACCCTTTAAAATCTATTTTTACATTAACTGTTCATCCATTTACTTTCTGCTGGGAAAGCTAAGGGACGTGATTTCCCACATGAAAATGAGAGGGGACAAAATTGGCAGTTCAGAACACTTCCAAAAAACCTCAGAACAGCCTATATCACACCCAAGACAACTGTTTTTTATTTGCAGTGGGATGTTTTGAGAAATTTGGGGCTAGAAATGTTTCAGAATGAAACATTTGGGCACATCCCCACCCACTATGAAATTGTTAATAGATTTTCAACTGCAGTCACATATTGTTTAAAATACTACTTTTTAATGAAATGATTTTCACATCACTGATTTTGATAAACATATTTTCATATATTTGTGCACATAATAGCTAATAGTTTACATAATTTATAACTTGTGATTATTCATATTTATTTGGAAGTCTAGCTCTAGTCATAAATAGACATGCATGGGATACAACCTCATTTCTACATCCCTGTATATCAAGACACATTAGCTTTAGATGGATCTGCTTTAGAATATCCTTCAGAACTCTAGAGCATATTTTTGGTGGATGAAAATGATTGGCAAAAGAAAGATGTTTGATCCATGAAGAGTTCATGCTAAGAAAAGGAGGGTGGAATCATGTATCTTTCATTAGTAGGAACCTTTGCTGGATCAAACATCTTCAGTGATCAGGTTGTTTTCATTTCATTAAATATACATTAAAGCCTGTATATTCCATTAACGATAATAATCTATTTTCAGTTGTCGAATTAAAAATGTTGAAAAATAATTTATTAGCAGCAGAATTTTAGTGTTACTGTCTCAAAATGGAATTTAAATGCAATCAGATTATGATCTATGTGTTTGCTATGTGCAGTTGCTTAAACTAGACAAATAACTGTAGTCCCTAAAGAGAAGGCAATGGCCGAAATACAACCATATACTTTTTGGTTAGGTAAATAGATAGAATTAACCAATTAGATAAGTTTTCAGAAATGTGCTGATATCCAAATCTTTTTCTTCTGTTAGTATCTCCTTTTCTATTGCCTGTCTGCTTTGTAACTGACCTTATTTGTGTAATTTTATTGCAAGATGTAATTTATTTTGTTGCTGTGATGTTCTTCATTCTCAATGGAAATATTTATGTTTATTATACAATTTATTTGATCATATTCATTATTTGTATATGAAAAGATGCTACTGATGTTAGAATAAAAAAAACAAAGAAGGATTTTTTTTGTTTTTTTGTTATACAGAAAAGTCATCATCTCAGTATGTTGGCGATGATCTCAAAAGTCACGACGATACCATGTGGTTGGAAGTCACAGATGAAGGGTTTGAACTCACCCAGTTCCTTGGCATCGAAATAGATGCAAAAAATGAAGAGCTAATTCTAAATATCAATACCCGACTTCAAGCAGCATTTGAAAAACTTTTTGAAACAATAAATGAAACTGCTAATCAGGTAATATTGTTTAACTGTAGCACTGCAAGAATGTTTGAGTAGAGAATAAACAAATGTATTTGATACAAAAATCAAGAAACAGTTTCCTTAATTTCTGCAAACATTTTAAAAATATTTCCTGATTTTTTTTTCAGGATTTCTGATAGTAGTTTCTTGCATGGACTTTTTACTGTGATTACAAATTAGATTCTTTTAGCCCCATATCGTTATATCATGGTGTTAAATATTAAGTTCCCTATTTCAGTCAGTGTTTATACAGACTCAGAGCTCCCTTTCTTTTTCAGATATTCTATTTATAATGCATCCTCCATTTAAAAATTAAATCACAATTTTGAAAGGCCTTTTATCAGGCTATTGCTATGTTTCAAGCTGCTTATTCAGTTGGGAACAATTGTCTCCAAAAAGGTGTTTTGGAGTGTACAGGAGCACAAATGTAGTATTTGCAGCTGTATAAAATAGCTGCATCTTTTTTCAAGACCGTGCAGCAACTGCAGCTGACAGCTGTGTAATCCTAGGAAAAGCACACTGTTTCAAAAATTGTAGGCAGGCATTGGGATTGTGCTCCCACTATTCCAAAGCACTTTTCTGGAAAGTACTGAATTATTTTTATTCTCCTTACCTCTCATCAGGAACATGATGTTTGGAATAATAGATGCATATCAAGTTATAATCCAAAATCTCTGTACTAAACATGTTTTCCTTCCTGCTTAAATAATTATTGGGCTAGGTGATATTTCTAACTGAACATAAAATAATGCTTGAAAAGAGCAATGAACCATAGTAAATACACTTTTTAAATGGCTCTTATTTAAGTTTATAGCAAAAAAATATGTACGCTGTGAAGTGCATTTTATTACAATAATCACTATGGAATTCCCTTCTTCCCTCCCCCCCCCAAAAAAAACAGATGGATCAGACACACTTTTTAATTTACAAGCAGAACTATGTTCCAAGATAACTGTGTTATCTCTATCAAGTTCCATTTTGATAATTCAGTATCTTAAAGTTTGTATTATCTTCCAAGCCAACAAGCAAAGATTGCCAATCAAAGGTTGACCATTAAGTACATATTTTATGATTTCCTTCTCACAAGATGTACTTACTATATAATTATTATTTTTCTATTTTTTATATTTTACTGTGCCAAGAATTCCAAAGGAATGGTTATATGGACAGTGGGATCTACTGTTCTGTGCAGTTCAAGAATCCAAATTCAAAGTATCCCAGATGGCTTTGGGATCTGGGCTCTGCTTAAACACAGCCAGTGAAAGGGAGCCTACCATCTCTCTTGGACTTGGTTCCACTGTTGAGCTACCCTTATTGTTAGAAACGTTTTTGTAACATTGAGTTGGAATCTATACAGGTGGTCCTCGCTTAACTACCACAATTGTGACCGGAATTTACGTCGCTAAGTGATGTGGTTGTTAAGCAAACCATCAAGTGACCACTTCACTTAGTGCCTACAATCCTGGCACTTCCAGCTGCCATCGTTAAGTGAGAATCATGGGTTGTTAAGCAGATGGAGTCCCAGGTAAAGAGTGCAGTGGTAACTTGGGGTGGGGGAGACTCTGGGAGCCCTGGCACAGGCCACATGCAAGTTGGGGGTTCTGCAGTGTGGTACAAGGCCGTAGCCGCTCCTGGAAGCTTCAGCCTCCCCAGCCTGGCCCAGCAGCACTTAAAACTGCAAGGGTACTGCAACTCCCCCCATCCACCTATCTCCCCCTCATCTGTGCCCTTTTAGCCACCCTGCACAGCAGCACTCATTGGCAGGGCTGGGGCTTAAGCAGAGGCCTGAGGCCTTCAGCAGTCTCAGCCAGCTGCCACTGCCCCCAGGCCTCAACTTCAGCCCCAGCACTGCTGCTTCCACTGAGAAATGCTGCCTCAAGCCCCACAACACTGGCCCTTGCCGCCTTGTGCCATTCTTTAAGCCGCACCTTTCGTTCCCTCCCCAAGCCACACGTCCCATACCTTCTGCAAGCCAGCATCCCATTCCTTCCCCAAGCTGGTGCCTCTTGTTCCTTCTGCAAGCCAGCACCCCATTTTCACAATCCTTCAGAAACCTTCACGATCTGGAGAAGGAATGGTGTGCGTCCCATTCTTGTGAGACCTGGGAAGGTTTCTGAAGGATCATGAGAATGGGACACTGGCTTGCAGAAGGTATGGGTTGTGCAACCTTGCCAAGAGGCACAGGTTGAAGAATGGTGGGAGGTGGTGAAGGCCAACGGTGTGGGGCTTGAGGCAGCATTTCTCAGTGGCAGCAGCAGTGCTGGGGCTGAAGTTGAGGCCTGGGGGCAGTGGCAGCTGGCTGAGACTGCTGGAAGCCTCAGGCCTCTGCTTAAGCCCCAGCCCTGGTGCTGCCACCGCCGAGTCCACTATGCAGTGTGGCCAAAAGGGCATAGATGCGGGGGGAGATAGGCAGGTGCGGGGGGAGTTGCAGTGCCCTGCAGTCATAAGTGCTGCTAGGCCGGGCTGCCAAGCACCCAAATTTTGTTCCCATGACCGCAGGGGTGCTGCAACGGCCATATCCTCAGGCACAGGTTATGAGTCCATTTTTTCAGGACCATCGTAATTTTGAACAGTCGCTGAATGAATGGTCACTAAGCGACGACTACCTGTAATATCAATCTGTTATTACATGTTCAGCAGTCTGGAATGATAGACAATAGATCTTGGCTACCTTTTGTGTGTCTTCTAGATATTGAAGAGTGCTGTCATCCCCTCAATCTTCCCTTTCTATTACTTTCTATCAATTTTAGTTTAACATTAAGCAAAATTTACTTCTTTCAAGTATGAGGTACTAGTTAGAACAATTTATTTACTGGATGTGACTTTTTAAAAAAAACAATTAGGAAAAGGATCAGGTAATCACAAAGCTTTTCAGTCCCTTCAAAGCATTCATTTAGGAGCTCTGACTTGGCTTTTGAATCTTATGGGCAAAGTTTGATGTGGGTGTGTTAATTCAAATTCCAAAACCCTGTGAACCTGCAGTAAAGCAATCTAACCACTCCTACCGTCCTGACCTTTTCCTCAGCATTGAGACACAGCTTTTGTTTGTACAGTGAAGTTTATCTGATTTCAGAGCAGCTTTTTCTACAACTTAAGGAAAAAAGAAAAAGGCTAAATAGCATTTTAATTTGGTATGTGATTGACTTACTTCAGTAGAGACTTTTAAACACTGCAAGGTTTTTTCTTGATGGTCTGGCTGCTTGCTGCAGGATATATTATCCAATTATGAAGATAATCCTTTATTTTGATGAATTGGTTATCTTTCTTTTTTTTCCCAATGCCTTCTCTATTTCATTCTGTGAGAGGAAATGGCAATTCTGTGAAGTCTGCAAACATTGACACTTTTTTTTTCTTGACTGAATGTTTACCTGGAACTTCCTGGTGCTTTTGGATTGCGCATCTGAGTGTGAATTTATAATTCCTTGCTCTCTGCAACAGTCAGATAGTTGATGAACTGCATTGTTGTTTCACCCAGAACAATTTAAACTGTTACATCAAGGAAAGTTGTTTGATGAAAAAGAGCTGCAATAGATTATTCTGAAATGGATTCCTACCGTACATACTGGGCATCAAATATATGTAGTGATCTAAGGTCAGAAAAAAGTCAAGAAGAAAATACTTTAGAAGTTGAATCTCGTGTACCTTTACCGTATCCTTTTCGTTTCACTGACCAGTTGGATGATAATAATTCTGTGATTGTCAATACATCACTTTTTTATGTAAAGCACAAGAAAAATGGACATAGATTAAGAATTGTTTCAAAAATTTCTTTGCCTACACCCCCTTATTCAGTAAGTATGACAAAATAGAGAAATAACTTTTTCTTTTACGTGGATGCTATAGGCTAAAGGAGGGAGCAATTAATTTATGTTACCTGACAATATTTTTTTTGTCTAATGCATTGTTTAAATTTTGCTGAAGTATTTATTCAAATTTCTCTCAAATGGTTGACTTTATACATTGTAAGAATATTTAATAATATTATAATATTATAATAATAATATTAATATTATTATTATTATTAATAATAGTTACGTTATAAAGAGACCCTGATATAATGTCTTCCAAGGAGCTGCTATTTTAGTGCTTGCCATTTAAACTTTTTATATAAGATTGATGTAACTTAATTGCAGCTGACTAAACAAATGATTACCTATAAGACTTAATTTTAAAAACTCAATATACAGGACATTTTGAACTAAACAAAATGTTTCTGCAGCACAGCATTATTATAGTTGACAATAGAAAATGTATTTAAAAAATGAGCATCAATGCATATTTTTGAAAACATTGCATATGTTATTTAACTGGTAAATGTAAATCTTAATATAAATATTACCAAGAATAGATATATATATTCTTAGTAACAATTTAATCTTTCATTTTGACCTATTGAAGTGAGGAAAATAATCTTAACTTTTTTTTCTAATGCAGTACTTTAGCATGTGTTGTTATGTAATGTAGGCCACACTAGAATAAATGTCTGCATTTTTGATAGGCTAAATATAAATGAATATATTTGAATTTTAAATTTGTAAATTATGAATTGTTAAATTGTTATTAAATAAATTATATAAATATAATGCAGTCTTTATATTTGATTTTTGATATAATGTATAATGTAAGGGGAGAATGTTATACTGCTACCAGTTTTACTGATTTCATTTTTGTTATGGAACTTGGGAATCATAATAATGTCTTCATGTCTTCAGATCATGTCTTCATTGTTAACATGTAATAGTATTGGTTTGTTAATATTTAGTATTGATTGAAAATCACTGTATTAATATTCCTTTTGGATAAATGCACAAATTATGAGGTACATAGTCTGTTAGTCATAAATGTATGGTGTAGCTATTCACACTTAGAAAAACATGGGTGTGAGTTCTTTTATTTCCAGAAAGTAAGCAAATGTATGTTCTGTCATTTTGTAATCTGAATATCATATGAAATACCTGTAGTCTCATGATCTTATTAGGCAGCTAACCTTTTCACTTGCTAATCAGATATAAGGAAAAAGATCACATTTTTTTTAAGCAGGTTGCTGTCATCCATTGATCTAAGAAAATTATGTTCCCATCAGGTAATTCTTTGTCATGGATGACAGCTGAGTCCAGAGAGTCAGGATTTTAGGCATTGTAGAGATGTGAAATATTGATCTTTGACATGTTTGGTTTTTGAAATAATACACTTTCCAGACATTTCATTTTAAAATTCTATCAATTAAATAGATGCCATTTCTATACATTGAACAGTGGATGGAAAATATAGAATATGAATAATAGTGGTCACTGACTCAAAGAAGCTTTAGATACTGAAAAATGTTGATTGTAAGATTGTTTTTTTCATTATGATTCTCTGACTTTTTACCTAATCACACTTGTTAAATGATTGAGTGCTTTCATATCTATATCTTGTATTCACTGAGCATTGTGGAAAACACAGAAGTATTAATAGGTGGAATTGAGACATGTAATTAGTTGTACAATTTTCAACCATCTTAATTAGAAGATTTCATGTCATACTTTTAGTAAAAGTTACTATGGGTGGCACATACTATAGTTTATATTAATAATATAAAATTTTCTTTCTAATGTAACTTGGTGTAAACTGGAGAGGCTCAAGATCCGGTACTTGAACACGGATATGGACATGTGACAGAGTCATTCATTGTACAAATATTTGTTTATCTTGTTAACCATAATGTATGAGGGCAGTAAACTTCTCGTTTCAAGTTACCTTCCCAAGCTTGACATTTTTCTAGTACAAGACTTTTTAAAATGTACATTAAAAAACATATTTCAACCTTTTAAATTCTGTTTTAGCTTGAACATGCAAAAGCTACACAAACAGAATTGATGCAAGAATCCTTTAAATGGGAACATGAAGCTACTGAATTAACCAAATGTCAGGAAGAATTACAAGAAAGGTTTGATGAAGAGGTCAGAGCTAGAGAGCAGATAGCACTGGAGCTTAGCAAAGCAGAAAGTAAGTAATTCATTTGTTTGCAATACAGTGCTTTAAACAATACAAACACTTATCTTAATTATACATTGTTACTTTTCCCCTCCAAAATTATAAAGCAGCTACTTTAATTGTCTAAATTTTCAGGCAGTTATAGATGGTTTATACTTTATTTTACAGTTGAGAATAGGAGATTACAAATAAATAGAAAATTGATTAAAAGCAACCATCATTAGACAATGTGTACAGTAATGAAGAATTAAAGAGGATCCAGCCAATTTTATACATAATTATTTTATTCATTACAAATGTTTATAACTTCTTAACTTATAATACCTTCTTAATATATGAATATTTATTTATTTAAACAATTTGTATCACGGCCTAACTCACCAAATGTGACTCTGGATGATTAACATAGGATTAAATACAAACCAAGATAAACAATAAACATAAAAGAACCACACAACACAATATAGTAGCATAAAGAGAGGCCAAAATATAATATATTCAAAATCTTAAACTAGTTTTCCAGATAGGTTCATCCAACATGCTATCCCAATGGTCAGGGGGAAAAAGCTTTTAAAGCTTTACAAAAGACCAGCAGGATCAGGTCCAGCTGTATCTTGGCGGGGGGGGGGCATATGCTGTTCTAAAGAGCTGGTGCCATACAGAAAACACCTCCTGGTTCCCATTAGTTGGCATTGTTTCTTGGAAGGGATCTGAAACCTGCTTATTCTGTTGAATCTTGTAGCATGGGCAGACATAATAGGGTATCTCCCAAAATAATCTGGTGTTACACCATGAACTACTTGATAGATGATTACCAGCACCTTGGATTGCACCCGGAAATATATAGGAAGCCAGTGCAGCTCACAAAATAGCATTAACATGGGTGTACTGTGAATACAGCTATATTCTTGATTCATTGTAGCTCCCAGATAACTTTCAAGGGCATCGCCATGTAGAGCGTATCGCATCGTCCAAGCAGGGATAAATCCAAGGCATGGTTGACCATGAGCATGTAGCTCAGTATATGACTTAGAATTTCAAGCTTTATAATGCATTTCTGTGATAATTAATATACTATTGCTGATTATGTTTCTTTTTAAGAATCATCTAGAGTAACACATGCATTTAACTTATTAGGCCCAGACTTAATAATATTTTCTTTAATTATTTTTTCAAAGTTAAATTATAACAAGTAGGTGCACATGGCTTGTTTTCAAATGCAACTTCATTTCTCAGCCAACCTTTCTCTAAAATGTCCATTATCCCAGTTATTTGAGTGCATCCGTATGTTTAAAAATTTGAATGAGTCACTGTGTCACCATTCAATGCACTGATCCATTTGTAAGCATGACCCCATGAACCCACCTTTTACAACACTATGTACTACTATTTACTACATTCAGATTAATATATTATGTTGTTACTTTCACAATATAAAATGCAATATAGATTATTTTCATAGTTGAGCTTATGTACTTTATTCCTTAACATTTTGAGAAAGTAGAATTGCCCAAAAAAGCATTTTCTTGTATTATGTATTGGCAATGACAATTACTTGTTAATGCATAAAGACAAACTATTTTTTAAGACTGTAATTCTACACATTCAGGAAAGCCTTGATTTAACAAGCCCTTTGTAGAGCAGAATTGTCTGTTAACCCCAAATTTCCCCAAATGGAAGAGTCCCTCCTTTTTTTCTTTATTTTTCCAGAAGTCAGGAGGGCAAGCATTTAAGAGGACAGCTCTCTAAGGGATGTCATTCTTGGTGCCAGCCTTAGGGATTGTTGAAGGATCCTTTTTTCTCCAGTTCTCTGTCAACAAAGAAGCATTTATCACACAGGAACCAGAATGGAGGAGAGAAATCGCCACTGTCACCTCTATCCCAACATATATTCATATGCCTACCCATTGCTTTATATTCCCAGTACCTTTTTGTTCAACTCCCTTGACACAACTGTTGCCACTATAGCATGTGACCTACCTGCCTGCCCAATCTTCCCAGAACCCCCTCCCCCCCCTCCCCTCCCCTCCCCTGGAACCCAACATTATCCCACTAGCCTGCCCACTCTTCTTAGCATCTTGCTTCCCTTATCCAGGACTCAAAAATGAAGCATGCAGAGAAGCATACCCATTTTTTAGAAGAAGTAAGCACAACCCTGACTGCTTCCCCAGATAAGGGACAAATCTGTTCTTTCAAAGGGCTGTCTGGATGAAAAGTTTGTCTGTGGTATCTAAATTCTGCTAAATCTATATCTCTTAAACTGAGAATTGGCTGTAGCATTTCCAAGTGTAATTTTCAGCCTAGTAAAAAACAAAACAAAATGCTCCTTAGAAAATATATAAATAATTGCTTCCCTTGCCTCCGACCAGAACTCTGGCTGCGTTCTTGCCAGAGCTCAAGGTGAAGGAGGAAAGCTTTCATATGAAGCCTCTGACCTCAGTGCTGCCAATCAGGTAACCTAAGCCTTTAAAACTTTATACATATGCTAAAGACCATCAATCATTTTGCACATGGATAAAGTTACAAGGAAAAAAAAGTGCACCCCCAAAAAAGATAATTTAAAAAAATGGTCCCCTGTATTCAGAAATTGGGAAACCCAGGTTTGTTGTGCTTCTTTGGATATAAGTCCATTGAAAGCAATATAAATTATTTTAAATAAGCAGTAATAAGATTGCACTATAACTAGTAAACTGCTATGCCCATACACTTATCTTTGCAAAATTTTTGGAAACGGCTCTCTGAAATTGCATTTGCATTCCATCTGAAGATGAACACTTTCTAGTAATTACCAAGTAGCAGATAAATATGCTTTTCAGCATTTTTAAAATGATGTCCTGAATAAAAGTTTAAAATATTTTTTCCAATCAATTCTTAGAACACATTAATCTAAACAGCATGGCAAAGTACCTATACTCCTCTGGTATATATTCTTATTGCAAAGTGTCCCCCAAAAAGTTTGCCCTTCCATGTATGGATACCTATATCTCTATATGTGTTATCCATTATAGTGACTATCTTTCTAAAGTATATACATGCATATAGTCAAATTGGGGAATTTTACCCTAGTAATTAATGGCTTGGCTATCAGTGCAAATGCCCATAAAAAACCCATTCTGTGATTTCTTTGGTTGGAGTTCAGCTTCTTTTTGATGGAAAACCAAGTCTGCTTATCCACAATTCTTGATACTAACCTAACCTTCTAAGAAACGTTCTTAGTTTAGCGCTGAAGTGTTGATGTTTATTCAACTGTGAAACAATAAATTTAACATGTGAGGACTTGTTGAACTACTGCCTGGTATTAATACATCTACTGTAATCTGAGAATTTGTAATCAGTAAATTCTGTGCTGGGAACATTATATAATAGATGTTTCAACATAATTCAATACTGATAGTATTGAAGTGTGAGAGGGAACAAATAGTTTAAGCATGCATCCCCAACTTAATAGATTTAGTATAAACATACTAATAATTATTACTGCTTTTCAAAATATTGCCTAGCTAGTAGTCAGATTATGTTTGCAATAAATAATAGTTTGAAATGCAGTCCATTTTACTGTAAAACCATACTACACTATGTATGTGTCACTTCTCACAAAATTATTGGCTTTTTTAGGTTTTGAACTATTGAAAAATTAGACTGAACAGTAAACAATACTTAGATTTTATTAATGGGTACAAACCATTATTCCAAGATGCTTTTTCAGAAATGAACAGTTCATATGTTAAAACCACTTATACTAGCATAAAAGAAAAATACTGAACTATGGTTATGAATATTCTTGATTGTTCTCAGGGAGTAATATTGTGTAATTAACTCAAACCATTGTGTATTTAACTCAAATCACTGTGTATTTAACTCGAATTTTGCTACAGTAGGCGCCGTTCTTAACCCGGGGACTACCTGTACCAGTTTTATGAGCTAGATGCTTATTGGAAGAAGTGAAACGGGGGCACAACAAAAAGATCATACTGTAACTTTATCAGACTTACCTGTAACAATTTTTCATCTGTGAAAAAACACTGTTTATGTGTATGCGTGTGTGTAGATATACACACATATACACACACCACCCTTTTATATCAATTCACATTTCCAATTAATATTTTTCTATCATTATAATCATTTATGACTAGTCCTGCACAATTTGGAATCCTCTGAAAATTCTAAACATGTAGATATCATCATATTGTATCATATAACATATATGGAGAAGGCACATCAACGTGTGGAAGGAACAGCTTTTTCATAAATGTGGAAACACATTATACTTTCCATATAATGAAAAATGAACAGCGCCAGGCTTATCTAGAACTCTTTAAAATTAATGTAGGCTTTAGGATATTGTTTTAGTAAAGTTCCAATGTAGCAGTGTTCTAACAATGGAGTCTGAATATATCCTATTCATATACTGACACGCATCTCCATAAGAATTCTATGTTTTTTTAAATGAATGTTCTAAGTTTGAATGTAAAATTAACATTACAGTATAATATTTTAGTTTTTACTACTTGGGCAAAATAGTTTTTTGGTATAAAATTTTGTACTGCTGTGACCATGCTATTCATATTTTTTCAGAAGGTTTTGAAATATGTTACTTAAAAATTACTATGCTTTGATTTGGGCATCTCTGTTCTTCCCATAGATGTTATTGATGGTTATGCAGATGAAAAATCACTTATGGAAAAACAAATCCAGGAAAAAACAGATGCAATAGACCATCTTGAGCAAGAGCTACTTTGTACAGGTAACAAATTACAGGAACTAGAGGCTGAGAGACAGCACCTTCAAGAAGAGAAAGAATTGCTCTTCAGACAAAAGGATGCTATGAAAGCTGATGCAGGACCCATAGAACAACGTATGTATTTTTACAGTCCTCCAAATATGTCTGGTTTTATTATTTAATATCTAATAGATTTTCACAAACTTTATAGATTTGGAATGGGTTCTTCTTCTCCCTTTTCACCTTTTAAAATTGCACTGGGGCATTGAGCAGATTTAGAGATGATAGTCACTTGTCCATAAAGTGACCAGGGTCTGGCCCAATTTGATGATACCTAACTAATTAAACAGATGTGTGGATGATTTCTTTTTCAAAAAATCCATATTCTGTTGAAAGATCAATCAAAATGGATTAGGGATATGCAAAACATACTTTACTTGGAGCATTTCCTGTATGGATCAGGCACAACTGGACAGTCCATGCGTGGACTGCAGCTCACATGCTTTGCTCATGCATGGACCCAGAGCATACATGTTGTGGCAGAGTTATTTTGAGGTGTTAAACACCAAGGAAAATAAAGGCTGGCAGCACATGGCCACAGAGAGATAGGGTGGGGATCACGTGGGTGCAGGACAGCAGAAGGTAAGATGGGTGTGTTAAGTGGATACAGAATGGCAGTGGTAAGGAAGGAAGGCACGAAGTGCTGCAGAGGTAAGATAGATACCTTGGGTAGATACAGGGCAATATGGAAGATAAGAAAAGTGGCAGGTAGGTATGCTGCTTTTTAATTCAAGAGCGTTCTGAATGTATAATGAAAAATGTATTGTGTGAGTGGCTATTGACAACACTTTATAGAAAAATAAATGGAAAAATATCAGGGAAAAATATCTAACAATTGTGTTTAATAAATCAATGACACTTTTTTTTACTTCACTAGGCATTTTTACTGAACTCTGCATTCTATCTTCATCTTCATTTTTCTCATATGTATTTCACCTTGAGGAAGCTATAGATGGCATGTGAATTACTTTGCTTCTTGTTTTTTCTGTTCTCCTAGGCCTAGTAGATGCTGCAGTCGATGCAGCTTCCCAAGCAGGTGTGTTTGTATATTGCATGGCAAATCTTTCATTGAGTGGCAGATTTAACAGCTACTGACACTTATTAATCATGGTCTCTCTTTGGGCTTTCAGCTTACTGACATTAATTTTACTGGCCTGCAGCTTTGATACTGTGTTTCACACCTTTATTTTGAATAATAATTGCTCATAATTATACAGTATGCTACATTAATAAATATTTTTTAAATTTAATAAACATCATCTTAATCACCTAATAATTTCTGCATTCAAATAATAAACTGCATATAGAGATCTTTGTCAAATAAAGCTCTATCTTCATGTGTAATATTTGAGGAAGGAAGTATGATGTAAGATGGTGGTACAAAAATCTATATAGTATAACACACACACACACACACACAAACCCACCAAAAGGCCATTATCTGGTGATGTTCTTTTTTCATTCATTTGGCAAAGACTTAAATCCAAAAATCTATTATTTTTTAATAGTTCTCAATCAAGAAATGATTCCTGATTGCAGCATGTATACCAATTAAATGACTGAAGCATAATATAAATAACATATCTTGGCATTCTTTCTGGTTATATATAACATTAAGCAATATATGGATTATGTTCCCCCTTTGATGTTATCTCAGTAATCTGGGAATTGTCTCAGCATGTGAAGTTTCATATGCTGCTTCAGCAGCATCTGAAGCTTCAGATCATGTATAAAGAAATCACAGTGTACTTCTTGCCAAGGTCAGTGCAGTCCCAATTCCCAAGGGGTTGTTGGGACATGAGAATTACCTATATTTTGGATGGAAGTAATATAACATCCAAAATTATATTAAAATTCCAGTGTTACTGGATCAGTATGGGATGGACATCTGCAGCCATAGTTCCCTTACCACATATCCCTAAATTCTTCAGTTCTTTCCATTCATCTTTAAATAGTTTGTTTAAAAAATTGGAGGGAAGGGGTTATGTGATTGAAAACTCCAGGTGACGGTAAGAAATGTCTGTTTCTTTTCTTCCTGTAACTCACCAGCTGAAGGTCTAAATTATTTTACATTAAAATCTTATACAGTGGGGCAAAAAGGTATTTAGTCAGCCACCAATTGTGCAAGTTCTCCCACTTAAAAAGGTGAGAGAGGCCTGTAATTTTCATCATAGGTATACCTCAACTATGAGAGACAAAATGAGGGAAAAAATCCAGAAAATCACATTGTCTGATTTTTAAAGAATTTATTTGCAAATCATGGTAGAAAATAAGTATTTGGTCACCTACAAACAAGCAAGATGTCTGGCTCTCACAGACCTGTAACTACTTCTTTAAGAGGCGCCTCTGTCCTCCACTTGTTACCTGTAGTAATGGCACCTGTTTGACCTTGTTATCAGTATAAAAGACACCTGTCCACAACCTCAAACAGTCACACTCCAAACTCCACTATGGCCAAGACCAAAGAGTTGTCGAAAGACACCAGAAACAAAATTGTAGACCTGCACTAGGCTGGGAAGACTGAATCTGCAATAGGCAAGCAGCTTGGTGTGAAGAAATCAACTGTGGGAGCAATAATTAGAAAATGGAAGACATACAAGACCACTGATAATCTCCCTTGATCTGGGGCTCCATGCAAGATCTCACCCTGTGGGGTCAAAATGATCACAAGAACGGTGAGCAAAAATCCCAGAACCACATGGGGGGACCTAGTGAATGACCTGCAGAGAGCTGGGACCAAAGTAACAGGCTACCATGTGTAACACACTATGCCGCCAGGGACTCAAATCCTGTAGTGCCAGACGTGTCCCCCTGCTTAAGCCAGTACATGTCTGGGCCCATCTGAAGTTTGCTAGAGAGCATTTGGATGATCCAGAAGAGGATTGGGAAAATGTCATATGGTGAGATGAAACCAAAGTAGAATGTTTTGGTCTAAACTCAACTCGTCGTGTTTGGAGGAGAGAGAATGCTGAGTTGCATCCAAAGAACACCATACCTACTGTGAAGCATGGGGGTGGAAACATCATGCTTTGGGGCTGTTTTTCTGCAAAGGGACCAGGACGACTGATCCGTGTAAAGGAAAGAATGAATGGGGCCATGTATCGTGAGATTTTGAGTGAACACCTCCTTCCATCAGCAAGGGCATTGAAGATGAAACGTGGCTGGGTCTTTCAGCATGACAATGATCCCAAACACACCGCCCGGGCAACGGAGTGGCTTCGTAAGAAGCATTTCAAGGTCCTGGAGTGGCCTAGCCAGACTCCAGATCTCAACCCCATGGAAAACCTTTGGAGGGAGTTGAAAGTCCGTGTTGCCCAGCAACAGCCCCAAAACATCACTGCTCTAGAGGAGATCTGCATGGAGGAATGGGCCAAAATACCAGCAACAGTGTGTGAAAACCTTGTGAAGACTTACAGAAAACGTTTGACCTCTGTCATTGCCAACAAAAGATATGTAACAAAGTATTGAGATGAACTTTTGATATTGACCAAAATACTTATTTTCCACCATGATTTGCAAATAAATTCTTTAAAAATCAGACAATGTGATTTTCTGGATTTTTTTCCCCATTTTGTCTCTCAGAGTTGAGGTATACCTATGATGAAAATTACAGGCCTCTCTCATCTTTTTAAGTGGGAGAACTTGCACAATTGGTGGCTGACTAAATACTTTTTTGCCCCACTGTATGTGTCATTTGTTGGAATATTTATGTCTGTGGAGTCCTTGGTGTTCTCTGAGCTTGATTGTTTTCTTGCAGATGTTTCATTACCCGACTAGGTAACATCTTCAGTGCTAGAAGGGAATGGGGTTTGCTCTCTGTTTATATACAGTAGGTTGCCCTATCAGTGTTGGTGGGGGTATTCAAGCTCAGAGAACACCAAGGACTCCACAGTTCAACCCTGAGCTACATATATTCTCTTCTATTGGTATTTATGTTTGAATTGGAACAGTCCTACAGGATGAGAAGACAGTGGGGTTTTAATGCCATTATACATTTTCCACAGTATTAATGAAAATGTATGCATAAACATAGTTTAATTATATCAATGTGTGCCTTAAGGAAAGTTAAACAATTTAGACATTATTGTTGGTCACATAGTCAGCCAGATGTTTAGACTGGATTTGGCATTTTTATCCACCTATCGAGTCTTCCCAAGGCTTCTTATTCTTATTATTACTACTACTACTATTATTTCTGTTTATTGAGAATACCACATAATTTTGGTGAAACCCAAAGTTATTTTCATCCTTTATTATGCTTTAGCATGAACGAACCATCTTGAGAGTGGGTTTATTTTATAGAACAATCTTAACTATCCATATATAACAAGTTATGCTTTATTAAACAGAGTTGTTGGCGGAGACAGAAAAGTTAATGAAAGAAAAAATAGAAGTGCAGCGGCAGGCTGAAAAAGAATATAACTACCTTCAAAAGCAGGTGAAAGCACTGGAAACTGATATAGAGGAGCAGGTCAACCAGTTTTTGGAACTAAAGCAAGAAAAAAATGCAGAGCTAATGGATCTAAGACAGCAAAACCAAGCTCTGGAGAAACAGCTTGAGAAAACAAAAAAATTTCTAGATGTAAGTAAAAAGACGAGCTCCATCCATGCATCATTTACAACAGAATAAAAATAGAGAGTACAAAAAAAGCCAATTAGCACAATACATTAAAGTGCTTATTTCATATACAGTTTATAATTTTAAAAAATCGGTGTGGTAAACATCTAGAGATTGTAAATGCATGTGAAAAAAAGATGGCCACATTTTCAGATTTAAAATGTGATAAATCTAATTTATACAAGGTTATCATTATAAAGTATCATTGTGTAAAATGTTTCTGGTTTGAACCAGTCTGAGCTTGAAATGCCATCCTTTAAAAAGCCTTGATTCAGGAATAGAATGTTTCTGATAACATTGAAACAATGTTGAAATACCTCCAGTAAAGTTGGACTTCTCTAGCTTTTCAAGCTTAAAATGATTTCTATGTAAAAAGATTGGAAAATGAATTATAAACTTTCTGACGTAATAACATAATTTTATGATAATGCTAAAATTGCTGTTGGATTTGTGTATTTGCTGAGAAGCTACTTGGATTTTGTTTCTAAAGAATAGCGTAAACAAGCTATTTGATTACAATCAAGAATTATGTTTAGCACTGTACGGTGTAAAAGATCTGAACAATTGTTGATGGCTGCTACTTTGTGTATTACTTGTCTACCTTATGCAGTGTTGTGCATAAATCTAAGAATGAGAGTGGTGTACCATATGAATATGAATACACACATACACATATTCCCAATCCTTGTCACACTCTAATTATCACAAATAATTACTGAGGTTTTATGGAGCTACCTTAATAAGTATTTTAAGATGTCACAGTGTTTCCTATTATATTGTAATAAGTTGAAAGCAAAGTACAGGTAGTCCTCACAATGGCAATTGGGACCAGAATTTCTGTTGCTCAGTGATTGGTCATAAAGCGTGACCACATTGGTTAACAGTGGCAATCCCTGCAGTCCTGGTTGCTGTTGTTAACTGAATCCCATGGTTGTTAGGTGAGATGACTTCCTGCCGGCTTCCCACAACCAGAGTAAGTCAGGAAGCCGGCAGGAAGTTGCAAGTCCCAAGCTGGCTGCTGCCGGGTGGAGGAAGGAGCAAGGGGATATACGGGAGGCTGCGTGAGAGGCGCCACGTGGGTTGGGCAGGGGGTGCACAAGAGGTGCCATATAGATCGGGGAGGTTGCGTGGGGATACAGTGCAAGTCAGGAGGTGTGTGAGAGGCCCCATGTGGGTCAGAGAGGGTGTGAGGGTGTGTGTGAGAGGTGGACGTGGGTCAGGGAAGTTGCACAGGGGTGCGGGTTGGGGAGGGTGCATGAGAGGCCCTACATAGGTTGGGGAGGTTGCGGGGAGTGTGGTATGGGTCAGGGAGGTTGCATGGGGGTGCAAGAAGTTGCGAGAGAGCTGCAGCGAGGGTTGGAGAAGGTGCACAGGGTGCATGAGTGGCTGGCGCAGGGGTGCACAAGTGGCTGGTACAGCACAAGTGCAGAGGGGCTGGGGAAGGATGCGCAGTGGGGGAGATTTACTCCAGCGACTTGCAATCTTCCCTGCCAGTTTCCCTATTGACTTTCTGGGAGAGCTGGCAAATGGCAATCATGTGATTGCGGGGCACTTGGCACCAGTCTAACGTGCAAATGGGTTGCCAAGTGCCCAGATTGCGATCATGTGACTGCAGGTGTGCTGGGACAGCTGGAACTCCAAGGATCAGCTGTAACCACCATTAGTTCAGTGCCATTGTAACTTCAAACTATTGCTGAATGATTGGTCATAGATCAAGGACTACCTGCATTGTACAATATATTTTGATATTTCCCATTAAAATATATATATATATATAATGGCTTACATTTCAGGAGCAGGCAATTGATAGGGAGCATGAGAGAGATGTCTTCCAGCAAGAAATACAGAAGCTTGAGCAACAGCTTAAAATTCCTCAAAGGTTTCAACCAGTTAGTGAACATCAAAACAGAGAGGTAAGATAAAGGGGTGTTTCATTTGTGACATTGTATAAACCGTGATTGTATGCCACTCCCTTAATTTTTATGTTAATAATCAACCAGAAAAATAAGATTTAGACTGAGCTGGGCTGTGGTCCTATGTGACAATAAACTCTATTAGGACTTCTTTCCATATGAATATTATGCATTTGATTGCATGTAAGTTAATCCATCCTTTGAAATGTTTAGCAGGCCTTATCCATAGGCACTTCTGCTTTCTTGCCAACATGGCTTTTGAGAACTAATGGCCAGTGTCTGTTTTTAAACCATTTTTTACAACTAGGATAATTAAGATAGAATACAAAGTATGGTAAAGCACAGGCATTATGAAATGGTCAAAGAATGTATAAACAATGGCTGTGTGGTAATGTAGGAAATAAGTTTGTCAATTTTTTATAATAAAAGCCTCCCTGGGGAAACACTGAGAAGAAAAAAAAAAGCAGTCTGTGTGTTGCTGGTTTGTACCATTTCCCAAAAGAACCCCTTCATACCCTTAGACACATCTAAAGGACCTTCATGATAGAATCGACTTATGCTATGACTCAGAGGAAGATATATCCCAACAAAATTAATACCTATAGAAAAGTTTTCATTCTCCACACACCTTATAAAATAGTTGCTGCTTTCACTAATAATGTAACTTTCACATTAAATTAAATTTCATTTTCAGAATTGCCAAAAAGTATGAATATGTTGCTTCATTTTGCTATCTTTAGAGAGAGAAATGCCTTCATTCCTTTGAAATGTTTTTATTCTTATCTTCTAATAATACGGAACATTTTCTTGTTTTTATTTTTCCATATTCCTGTAATTTTACTTTTCTGCTTATATATTTAATTATTTGGGACATTATATTACAAGATAAAAGAAGTCCTCTATGTGTATACATCTGTTAAATATGAAGATAAGGAAAGTAGGTTATATATGAACAATCAGACAAAGACATAACTAGAACAATTGATTACTATGGAAAATAGATACATTTTCTTGATTTCTGTAGCTTATGAACTGATAAAAAATATATTCAGGAAAGCTAGAATTAAATGCCTAAAATCATAGGCATCTTTTGGGGTAGGAGCAAGGGAGTTAAAATGAAATATCTGTGCTTTTTAGTATTAGATAGTTTCTTTCATTTTGCTTTAGTTAGATCAGTCTTTTTCTGCATGGCATAGTTAATGTGGTTTTTAATTTGTGATCAGTTCCAAAGTAGGAATATCTGTGTTAATACCTTCAAAGATTTCTACTTTTTTATTGAGGCATAATGTTTGTACAATATAAATCTACTTCATTAGCTATAATGAAATATTCCCCTTAGATTATGTATACATACATACACGCATACATACACGCACACATATATACATTTACTCATACACACATCATACGCAAACACACAGTGTAGCCTAAAGGCTATCAATTCCAATAGGTGTAGCGCATAATAGTTCTGTTATAACTTGAACATATTAGGATTCATATCATCAAAAATTCACAGCTATCAGAGTTCTATGTTTTTGCGTGTCTATCTGCCTATTGATATGTTTGCGATCTCAGTATAACATCTGCTGAAGCCACAATATTAAGAATTCCACAGTTCACTTTTTGATCTATCTTTGAAAAATACATACTTGATTTTTTATATCATCCATCTCTATACTTACAGTTTTTGGTATAGCGGTATTATCACAACTGGTAGTTGTGATGGTTAGTAGTTGGGGTTTTTTTCCCCTGGCTCTGTCCAAGTGTTTTCTTGTCATGGAGATCTTCCAGTTGGCTCAAAACTAAACAGTCTTTTTTAATACACATAGTGGCCAGCATTCTCCCCTTTTCTGATTATTCTATCGGCTTTTCTTTTATTTATTTGATTTCTGGTTGCTTGTGATTTTTTCCAGATTTTAAAAGTTTTCTTTCTACATCTTCATGCTTCTCTTTTTCCTATTTCCTATAATTTAACTTAGCTAAGTTTGTAGCAAGTTTGTAGCAAGAGTTATGGCCTATGTTAGAATGTATTTTCTAAAATGATTGTCAGAAAGGTTTGTCATCTTTCACATCCAAATTTCAAGAAATTTGAAACACCATTCCACCTTACTGCCACCAGGTTGAAGAGTTAACAAATAATCTTAAGGAAAAAACAGACAAATGCAGTGAGCTTTTGCTCTCTAAGGAGCAACTTCAGAGAGATGTGCAAGAACGGAATGAAGAAATTGAGAAATTAGAGTGTCGAATCCAAGAACTGGAGCAAGCTTTAATGATCAGTGCAGACAATTTACAAAAGGTATTTTTCTGTAGATTGTTTTATTTATGTTTTAATAACATAATTATTATTTATGCAGTGTTATCAACATAATACTGCTTTACTTAATAATCAAAGAACTGTGACTTGAAGAAGTGATAGTTAAATATACTTACTTTAAAGGTGGAAGAAAGGAAGCAATTTGGGTCTGCAGCTGTAAGGGGGGACTTACCTCTAGAAGCACAACTACAGGCTGAGCAAGAAGCTGTAGACAGGAAGGAAAAAGAGGTATTCTTTTTAATTATTTAGAAATTTCAATATTTTGTATTGAATTCAGCATGTGATGTGTAAAAGGATCAACATGGTTTTGTTGTACAAGCTTGGTTTTCTATTGATCAGTTATAGTGCCCAAAGTAGGCTGTTAAATCTACAGAAAATTATTCAAAGGGAGCAAAAGAAATGTATAGGTAAAAAAAAAAGTGCTGCATTTATTTTACTATACATGTAATTTATAGTAAATTACATGTATAGTAAAATAAATTTACAACCCTAAAAAAAATGTTGCTAAAAATTTTTGTGCTTGTTTACATAAAATAAATTATTCCTTTGCCACTTATTTTGGATATACAGATCATAAATCTTGAAGAACAATTAGAACAGTTCCGTGAAGAATTAGAAAACAAAAATGAAGAAGTACAGCAGTTGCATATGCAGCTACAAATTCAGCTAAAAGAGTCCACAACCCGACAACAAGAACTTGAGCAAGAAAATAAATTATTTAAGGTATTCATCTGGGAAGAAAATCTTGTTTTTCTTCCCTTCTTTTGAATAAGCATAACCTGAGCCTAGAAATTATGAAAATCTGAAAATTATGAAATCTCTAAGTATTTATTTTTCCTTTTGAAAGTATTTTCTTATGTTTCAGTTTATTTCTCTAATAAAATGAAAATAATTAGTTAAGGGAATGTTTAAGTTACATTCTGTGCTGCTATTTTTTGTTTATAGGAAGACATGAAAAAATTGGGGCTAGCTATCCAGAATCCTGAAGATACTTCTATAAAGGGTCATCATCAAGTTCCTGGGAAATATATACAGATCATACAGGAAAAGGAACAGAAAATCCATGAACTCCATGAACAAATTTCAAAATTGCAACAGCAGCTTGAAATTACAACAGATAATAAAGTAATGCTTTATGGATCCTTAGTGATGCCATCCCTTTAAGCTAGTAACAAACATTTTAGGATGGGGATTGAAATACATACAATTGTATTTCAAAATAGAATTTGCATGGATGTTTTTTAAAGATACTTTGTAATTTGTAATACATATTTGATGCTTTATATCATCCCTCTCTATACTTAAAGTTTGTGGTATAGTGGTACTGTCACAACTGTTAGTTATAATTGGTTAGTAGTTGTTGTTTTTTCCTGGCTCTGTCCAAGGATTTTCTTGCCATGGAGATCTTCCAGTTGGCTCAAAACTGAACAGTCTTTTTTAATACAGATAGTGGCCAGCAAACCTCTAAAAACACAGTAAAGTGTTACATTTAAACAAAATAGTATTATTTATTTATCTTCTTTATTTAAATAAAAATAGGAATTACTCTGATTTAGTTCTTACAAATTTCATATAAAGAGCAGTGATATACAGTATTTTAAAAATTATATATATTATACAAAGAAATATAATTAGTGGCATAAAAATGAGAATTTCTTGCCCTTAATTTTGTTTTTCTTTTTTTTTTCAATCCTTGTTTAGGTGATTGAGAAGAAAAATGAGCACATAAAAGAACTGGAAGCCCAAATAGAATACTTAAAGAGTGACCAGGAACGTGTCAAGCAGAACAGTGAACAGGAAATAGAACAGCTGAATGAAGTTATTGAAAAACTCCAGCAGGAAATGGTGAATATTGAACACAAGATACCTTTGGACTTTTCACTGACTCAAGATGATATAGATAATTTAAAACACCAGCTTGATGTTGTACTGGCAGAAAAAGAAGATTTGGTGATGCAAGTGAAAAATAATGTTGGACAGTTATTGGTTACAAAGAATGAACTTGAGGGGAAACAAATAAAAATAATAAAGTTAGAGAAAGAACTAGACATACTGAAAGAAGAACTTGAAAAGACTAGAGAAAAACATAAAAATATGCCAACAAGAAATGATGATGCACAAATAGGAACAAAAATTGAAGAAAAAAATAAAAATCCAGTCATTGGATCAACTCAAATATTAAGAAATGAAGAATCATTAGAAGATCATGTGCATGAAAATGCCAAGGATTCTTTTAGAATAGGTACAAATTTACAGGTACTTCAGAAAGCTCTAGAGGAGAAGGATTTAGAGCTAATCCAATGCTACAAGCATCTCAAGGATTTAAAAGACCAAGCCCAGGCAGAGTCAAAAGAGCTCAAACAGAGAATAATAGAGCTGGAAGAAACCCTTGAGCAAAAGATTGCTGCTGCCCTTGACGGTCAAACTGAATTGAATGTGGTTCTGGAGCAAAGTCAGCTTTCTCCCCAAGTACCTGCAGTTTCAGGAGATGTCAAAGAAACTCTATGTATTCAAACAGAAAATGCCAAACGTATAGGTGGGGAAGATGCAACGGCTAGGTTATTAGAGTTATCAGAGAAACTTTCAGAGATGCAGAGCCAACTGGCAGATGCACAGAATAATCTTCAACTAGAAAGAACAAAAATGGAAATTGTACAGAAGGAGGCAAAAGAAAAGGAAGAGAGACTTATTGAACTTCAGCAATTGCTAACAGAAGTAGAGCAAAGGCACAAAAGGGAGAAATTGTCAAGCTCTAAGGAAGGAAAAATGCAAACTCAGGTATGTATGGCTTAAAAGTAATTGTTCAGATATTAAACTAGTCAGTTACTCTTCAAACATTATTTGTGGGAAATGGGGGTTTAACTGTTGAAATTGCAGAAATTGATCAAATATTTCTATATTATCTTTCTGAGGAATAACAAAGCCATGTACAAGTTCAAACAATAAAACAACCATAATATAAAATACCAATGAAATCTATAGAACAGCATTAAACTGTTTAATTGGCCTATCATCAGACATTTAACAAAAGTGATGCATGGACAATATAAAGGCATTCTTTTCAGTTACCTCTTATTGCAAACACTCGTGATAAAGACTTTACCAACATGTGTCTTTGTTCAGAAGTACAGAATCAACACTTAATGCATTTTAAAAATGTTTTACAGTCCTTGGTTTGAGATGAACGAAAATAAAAATCTTCCTTAGGTGTGTAAGACAGTAGATTTAATTTCCCTTATATTATCCAATATATGCATCTTCCAGTGTGCATTTTTTCTGACATTAGTAATCAGAGTGCTTCAAAGGTTATGGTCTTTCTTTATATCACCTCTGTCTAGACCACACTCACCAGCTGTCCTAAAGGTCCTGCCATCTTGACTTCATACCAGTAGCTGCTTTCATTGGACAATAGCCTAGGGAATTGCTTCAAACTTTGTTCTAAGGATTGAAACATTAAGTTAGGGCTCATCCCTCATTACACTTTTAAAGTATTATTAATGTGAGATACTACCTTGACATAATAACTAAGAAGTACAGCATAAGTTGGTTATAAGTTGAATTATTGTTTTGGTACTAATAATCCAGGTGATCACAGACCTGACTGAAAACAAGCAAAGAAATTATCCTGAATTAGAAAAAGTCAGAGCAGAGTCAGCTGCAGCCAAGGAAGAGCTTAATAGCTACAAAGAAAAAGCAGAAAAATTGAAAGAACAGTTAATGGTAAGAATGAAATAAACATTTGTTTCATTTTACACTAAAAATTGCTGGGAGCCATGTATTTGAAGGGTGCAAAATAAAAGCATTAAATAACTAAAAGCATATTTGATGGGCTTGGAAGAGAATTTCAGTTCAGAATTATATACCTGTTTTTATACTGTTAGCTATTTTGATGCCATTAGTGCAGAACTAAACTTTCAAATATTCAGAACATTTGCTGTGAGGTTTATTTCGTTACATGATTTGCAAATAATTAAGAGCTGTATTACTGAGAGTTTTATTTAAAAGTCAACACTGTGTTTGAGATAGGGTTATAAGCTCTAAGAAAGACAGTGGCAATAATTTTCAGATATGATCTACAGATGGAGACATGTGACAAGAGGTGAACATTATTCAAATTAAATTCTTCATTACAGGTCAGTGGCCCAGACTAAATAAAATCTACAAAGTAGACGGTGAACATTATTAGCAGAAGCTGATTTTATTTTTTATTTGTTTGATTTATATTTTGTTTTTCATTCATGAGCTCAAGGTGGTATATATAGTGCTCCCTCCTTCCATTTCCCCTGCCCCTCCCCCCAAAAAACCCTGTGAGATAGGCTGGGCTGAGAGAGGGGGACTGGCTGAAAGTTGCAAAGTAAGCGTCTGTGGCTAAGGGTGGACTTAAACCTGTGTTTCTCCTGTGCCAATCCAACACCTTAACTACTGTATTACATTGAGATTTGCCACTGTGTGCATCATAAGTTCACTAAATATGTTTAGGAAAACTCAGATTGATTACTAACATATTTTAGGAACTCTATAAAAAATTACAGTTCAGGACCTAAGAGACAAGCTTCATTGACTACATGTTGTTCATATACAATTAGAAATCAGTGTTTTTCAAGTTGTGAGTCCCAGTATGTTCCTGGATAACATCACACAGTTACTTTTATATGCTGTTCCCAACCCCCTGGTACATCATTCTTGATTTTTTTTATTGAAATGTATATTATCCATGTATTAAAAATGAATAAACTTGCCATATAGTAATATCTAGTGATAAGATGATATTCATGAGTTTCTGTAGTGAAAGGAGAATATAAAACAGCAGAATTATAAGTGAGTCTGAAATATATGCTTATAGGTGGATGTCACTTCAAAATATTTTGAGAAGAACTGAGTGATTTAATACCACGTGTGCTTACCAGTTTTACCTTCTTTCTGTAAGAGAGAGATTGGAAGCATCTGAATTTTTATGTTTGTTTACAGGTAAAAGAAACAAGTCTGATCCATCTTAAAGACGAACTAGGGCACACCAGGAATAAATTAGCTCAGGCAAAAGAAAAAATTGCAGGATATATAAGGAAGGAAAAGAACACTGTAAAATCAGAGCAAATAGGTACCAAATGGATAAATGCATCAAGTCAGACTGAAAAAACACAGCTGATCAACACCTGCAACCAAACCTCGCAACTCCTTGTCAAAAGTGAAGGAATTCAGACTGATTTACAAAATGAATATTCTTCAGAAGAAGTTACAGAAATCATAAGAGAATTCAATGAAAAAATTGAAGAAATGCAGGAATTACATGCTGCTGAAATAATGGACATGGAGACTAGGCATATCTCAGAATCAGAAGTGTTGAAAAGAGAGCAATTTATTGCAGTACAAGGATTAACAGAAGAATGTAATGCTTTGAAAAATGTCATAGATGTCTTAAGAAATAAAGAGGTATGTGTTATGTAGAATGCTAACAATACTTGGTTTTTCACAGACAAAGTTTTCATTGCTCTTCAAATGCCATTAGGGCACCACACCAATGAAAACATTTTGATCTTGCATTGCCCAGCATTAATTAATTGGATAGATGTCCAAATCTGTTTTCCAAATGTGTTTCCATAGTTGGTTAAAATAGCAATCCTACTATGTTAATGAGTTTGGAGTGCTGTTAAGTTTAGCTATTGTAACATAAGTTCTTATTTATAGAATAACATTGTTAACTATAATTTCTGTCCTATTTTAGGGGATCCTGGGTATAGCACAGTCTGCAACTTCTACTACCAGTGATAGATCCTATGGTGGTAAGAAAATATTAATTTTCTGGAAGAACATATTGGTTAACTTTATTTTTAGAGTGATCAGTGTGACCTGGAAAAGAACAATGTTTTATTTATTATTTGATAGTTCAGTTTGACTTATTATTTTAGACTCTGCTTCAGACTGGAACCAAGGAGCATATCTAGCACCAAGCCATGGATCAGAAACCATATCAGATGCAGTAGGAGATGAAGGGGAAACTACAATAGATTTTCTTCCAAAGAAAATCAAGGTGAATAAGAGCTCTTGTGATTTTTAAGTAGAAAACAGTTGTGGTCAAAAATCCTTGCAGGTTCACGTGTGTGTGTGTGTGTGTAGCGGTTGGATAGCGTAGAGGTTAGAGTGCCGCCCTTTGACATGGAAGACTGGGGTTTGAATCCCAGCTGGTACCTACGTTACCAGTACGGGTCCTTGGGCAAAGACCCCCTAACACTTCAGCTGGCTACCTTGGATATGCAAGTGACATGTACTAAGAGAGTCGTGCCAGCTTGGACGTTGCCCAGATTAATAAAGTCCATGCCAGATGTTGGGGAACCAGGACAATCTGACGATAAGTGGGCTACTGGAACAAACCATATGTGGACAAGACAAGACAACCTGGAATTGATGGAATGCTAAAACAGTAGACCTAATGAGATATATGAAACAAATGAGGGAACTATGGATGGACAGAAGACCTACATCCACACTAGCTGAGAAACAGCTAGTTACCCAGTGCTTCAACATAGTGATAAGGAAGCTGCTCTCACAGCTTGAGATAGACCAACTACACATTACAACCCAGACTAAAGAATACCTGGAAGAGCAACTGAATGTACAGCCAACACCTGAAACTGGAATGTCACTACCCACCCTGCCCCCGCCATTACAGACCACAGCAGCTGATATGAGGCATAAGATCATGGATAAACTAGCTATAGTCAACCCTCAAGACCAATTACCAAAACTCAGTGGAGAAGTACCATTAGATAGTACGCAAGGAAATGCCAATAGAGCCCTCATGATAATCCTTACTACCACCATAACTCAAACCAGTGAACTGGTATATGCTACAGCCCCTGTAATCCTAAAGATGCTTGGCTACATGATCAAGAAGAACAGCAGTACATACCCCTCCCCACAGAAAATGAGGTTGAAGGCAATCAAGGCAACTCGGAGAGAAGTTAGTCAGCTGGTGGAACTACAGAAGGGTGTGGAGATTAAGGATAAGACTTGGCTACTGAAAAAATACAAGGGCCTGACTCCATCTGAAGCCCTAGAGACTGCTAAACAAAGGCTCACAGCACTGGCTAAGGAGATATACAAGAGAAGCAAAGGCCAAGAAGATAAATGCCCTGTTCTCCAAAGAATCATCCAAGGTGTACTCCCAACTGCAGTGCAACAGTAACAGCAGAGCCACCAACAGCAGTAACTGAACAATACTGGAAGAACATGGGAGAAAGAGAAGACACATAACACCAGTGCAAAGTGGCTGCTGTACCTGAGAGCAGACCACAGCAATCTCCCAAAACAGGAGTCAGTCACCATGACAATAGCAGACATCCAACAATGGGTCAAGAACATGAAGAGCTGGACAGTACCTGGCACGGACATGATCCACAAGTACTGGCTAAAGAAACTAACAGCAGTGCATGAACCCCTAGCAGCACAGATGAACCAGCTCCCAGACTGGCTAATACAAGGAAGGACGGTGCTGATCATGAAAGACCCCCACAAGGGAACATGTCAGGCCTAGCCCAAGGAACTCCAGGAGACCATGCAGCTCAGTTCAGCAATGTTTATTAGCATTGCAAGCATTAGCTAGCAACCTCTAGCAAGAATCTTCCCAGACTGAAACCTGAGTTCCCAAAGTCAGCCAGTCAAAAGAGAGTGAATTTCTCAGGGAGGTGTCAGCCTCATCCTCTTACCTCTTCCTTGCCCCTCAGGAGACGAAAGAGCATGTTTCCCTCCCTGAGTGTGGCCTTCATAATTCCATTCCATCATAGAACAGCACCATCCAACTACTAGCCAATAACCTGCCTCCCCGCAACATGGAAAGTCCTATCAGGCATCATAGCCACCAAGCTGCCTCAGAGACAGTCCAACACATAGTGGCAGGGAGTATGACGCAGGCAGGAACAGCATACACTGAATGGCGCAACCAAATAGCTTGCATTGTGTACAGAAACATCTGTGCAGTGTATGGACTAGACTCTCTCAAGTCCAGATGGGAGATTCCACAGAAGGTTGTGGAGAATAACAGGGCTAAGATCCTGTGGGACTTCCAGATCCCAACAGACAGGCAGGTACTGGCCAATCAACCAGACATCGTTGGTAGTAGACAAGGACCAGAAGACAGCAGTGCCAAGTGACAGCAACATCAAGAAGAAGGAGTATGAGAAGCTAGAGAAGTCTCAGGGTCTGAAGGAGGAACTAGAGAGGACATGGAAAGTAAAGGCCAAAGTAGTCCCAGTGATGGTGGGTGTGGGAGCAGAGTGATGTTGGAGATCAAGGCTATCAGGAAGGAGGGGGTGCATTCCAGGAGGGAAGAGGAGGCAAGAGGCAGCACAGTCCACAGGGGGAGCGTGAGAAGACTAAGAGATTCAGGATAGCCACTCCCTAGAATCTCACAGGGTATATCCACTAGTTGCTGTAGTATAGATTTAGTTTGGCAAGATTCTGTCTATAAGGTATAAGCAAATAAAGGAACTGTACTCAACTGGACTGTTTCATCATTGTTCTTGGGCTGGGCCTGACAGTAGAGCACTCGGGGCTGTGACTCCTAAGCTGAGAGAGTGGTTCCAACAGATCCCAGGCACAACATCAGAGCTCTCTGTCCAGAAGAGTACAGTACTAGGAACAGCTAAAATACTGTGCAGAACCCTTAAACTCCCAGGCCTCTGATAGAGGATCTGAGATTGAGGAAGACACATACCACTCATAGAGATGAGAGGGAGGGACGGACGGACAGACAGACAGACATAATTTTGATATATCCTCAAATTTTTGTATCTGCTTTTCATGACTGGTTTAAGGTCCCTCTATTTATTTCAGTGACAAGAATTATTTTCCACATTCCAGATATCTATAATGACTCAAATTATTTAGTTGTCAACTTTAATTAAAACTTTCTTCTCTCTTTCTTTCCTTCTACTCCAACCCACACATTCTTAAAAGTAGTTCTTTAACATTGGGAAGGGAATATTAATGACTCACCCTCAGTTATGACATATTTGATGCTTTTTTTCCCCCTAGGGATTGCTAAGAGCTATTCATCATGAAGGCATACAGGTACTTTCTCTCACAGAATTTCCTTATAATGAAGGTGAAATTGTTCCTACTAAACAAGAACCTTGGCTAGAAGAACGTAAGGCTTTCTTAAGCAGTATTTCGTCTTTGAAGGAGTTAATTGCCAAAATGCAGATTCAAAGACAAACAAAGGTAATTATGACCACAAAACTGTTAAATTTCAGTCACTACATGTCCTGGGTACATACATAAATTATGAAATATTCTATTTATATTCTCTAGTTATAGAAATATAGTATATAGAAATATGTTTTAAAATTATTCTTGAAACACTTGAAAGTGGCTCTTTTATTTAACCAGAATCTGTTGAAACAAATTTTGGTCTGATTCTTCAAAAACTTGTTAACAGTTTGATCTTTCACATGTCTGGGTAAATGTGTATTGTATTATCGTCTTAGTTATGTATATAGTAATCTTCAGTACAGAGCTTCTTAGAGAAAAAATAAAGCTTGCTTACATTCTGTAGGGCTTCTGACTTTTTTGTTTCTGCTTTAATGCTAATGTGCATTTTCACTACTGTTTTGTAATCATCTTTCAAAAGTGATTTTGAAGAGGGTAAAGCAGTTCTCCCCAATCTACAAATATATTGGGTCTCTGATTTCAGAATTCCAGACAGTAATACATCTGGAATGGGAAATTTTCCATGATGGGGAAAGCTGTTTTAGAGGAAAAAAAGTTCATATAAAACAAGAACTGCCAAATTTGCCAAATCATACTAAATGCATGATAAGATACAGTCATAAATCTGTTCTTAAGACTACTGGAAGTTGTTATAATGTTCATTAAATTAGAAAGTGAGTGAGAGAGCTAAGAACTTTCAATAATACATAAATATATTATAACATAAAACATAAAGTCAGAACAATTGATTCTTTTGAAAACTTTAATATATTTATACCACTTCTTAATTGCTTTCATGTTGCTCTAGTTTTATGCAGACTCTGAATCTTCTGACACTATCTCAGATTGGCGAGCTGAGTTGCTGTGTGCTGTTCAACAAATCTTCCAAAAAGAAAAGGATATTCTTCTAGCAGCATTTCAAACTGAATTGGCAGAAGTAGGCGTTCAAGATGCTGTGGGACTAATAGATCAGCTGGAAAGGAGGCTTCAAGAACAGGTGAATTATATCCTACCAAAAATAGGGATTTTTTCTTGGTAATTACTGAAAAAGGTTGTCTTTATATCAGCAGTTAAAAAGCTACTTTGCTCATGATGCTTTACATCTTATCGTGCTCCTATCTGTCACTCTCATATCCAAAAATGTTTCATCAGAATGATTTACATATACTGTTGCAAATGAAAATGGCTTCTCTGTTGCCAAGATTTTCAAAGACAAAACATTACACAGTTTAGGCCAGGGATTGGCAAGCTTCTTCTATGTAGGGCCCAGAGGCCACGCCACTGCCACCATTTACAGGGGACTTGTGACTCCATCTGCACCAAGGCATTTGGTGAAGACTTCACCAAAATGGCCACCCAAGGAGGCGGTGAGCACTCTCTCCCTTTCTCTTGCAGGCCAGGGAAATATATTTCTTTTTGAGACCACAAGCCAGCTTATTTTGTGTGGTGGGCCACATCCGGCCTGCAGGCCATAGGATGCCAATTCCTGGTTTAGGTCCATGTTACTTACAAGGTTGCCTGCTGCCCTACAGTCTGTCGTGGGCTCTTAGATTATTAGTAAGTACTTTTTGCAGGATGTGCTAAAGGTGCCTCATAACAGCACATCTATTTTTTCTATGACAGGGCCTATACAGGTAGTCCTTGCTTAACGACCCTTATTGGGATTGGTAACTAAGTGAAATAGTCGCTAAGTGGGAAATCACAAGATCATGACTGTGCTTTCCAGCTGCAAAGAGACAAGACTACTCAGTTTCACACCTCCAGCTTGTGTTTGCCTCCTAACCACTCCCCCATCCTTTGGGATGCTCAAGTGCCTGCTTACTGGCTTGTACATGTCAAAAGCAATGCAATGACACCAGTAGCCTGGGGCTGGGAGGTGCAGGCACACTACGCAAACCACTTACAGTATTCTCATGAAATCTCTTCCTCTCCAATCTCTCAGTTTTTTGGGGGCGGGGGGAAGCAAGTGATTTCTGTAGGCAGTCTCTCCTTTGCCTGACCCTTTCCCACTGCCGGTGCAATCACATTGCTTTCAATATGTAGAAGAGCAAACAGCTTACTCTCTTGAAATCCCTTCCTCTCCAATCTCTCTGCTATGTGGGGGTTGGAGGGGCGGGAGGGTCAGGCAACAGAGAGATTGCCTACAGAAATCGCTTGTCTTTTTTCTCTCCCCCCTCCCCAAGCAGAGAGATTGGAGGGGAAGAGATTTCAAGTGAGTAAGCTGTTTGCATAGCATGCCTGTGACTCCCAGTCCTGGCTGCCAGCAGGATCACATTGCTTTTGATGCGTAGAAGAGCAAACAGCTTACTTTTTTGCAATCCCTTCCTCTCCAATCTCTCTGCTCTGCAATGGGGGGAAAATTAAAAACCGCAGGTCGGGCACAGAACAACGCATACTGACTTAATAGCGATCATGTGACTGAGGAATGGTCTGAAGGTGTAAATGGTTGTAAATTGAGCGTAAAGTTATTTTTTCAGCACCTTTGTTACTTCAAAGGGTTGCTGAATGAGTGGTTGCTAAGTGAGCACTACCTGAACCTGGAAAAAACTGCTGCTGGATTTGAAGTCTATTAAAATATTCAAACACTTCACCCAGACCTTTTTGTCTTTTGGAGTGTTACGTATTATTTACCTTTATGATGATGGGATTTATAGGGAATGGAAACAACTTTTTGTTTCTTTTCCATTACAAACAGTTCCATTCAGAAAAGTCCATTTTGTCTACTTTTTATTAGAATAAAACTTGAAATGTATGTGGTGAAGCATGTAGCATATACAAACATATTTTTGCATTAAGTACTTGCAAAATAATACCCAGTACACACACAGCCCACAACCCAACTCTATAAACTCTGATTCCCTCATAGTAAAGTTTTTTTTTTATTTAAACAGAGCAACGTACTTACCACCCATGCAGGCTGAAGTCTTTGGACTCCTATTGCTTTCCTTGTAATGTTCCATTCCTTCATAACTCATTTAGTCTAAATTTATAGAAGCAGAGACATGACAAGTCCTCGCTGTATGCTGGCTCAGCTGGAAAAACATTGGAAATAACACAACCCAGTCACGAGTCACAAACAATAGCTCAGTCACAGTACTCTGAACAGTCAAAACACTCAAAATGCATTGCTCAAAATCCAGTCTAACCCAATAGCAAGAGGAACATAACTAGTCCCCACTGCCATACTAACTACTGGAAATTATAAACAAATTACAAGCTACCAAACGAAAATATAATCATAGGTACTCAGAACCTCCTGGCTGAAACTTGATACAATGCTGGTCAATTTTTGTTTTAAATACGGCACAGAACATGTTTATTTCAAGCTGAAAACAAAACTCTCACAACACACAAATTTTGTTACAAGCAGAGAACACTTGGGTAATTTTGCATAGTCCTACATTTTATGATTGTACTATTTATTATTATTGTATACACTTCAGTTTTATGATTGATTGGTTTATTATATGTTTGGCATTCACCCATAGCTGTTGGGACCATTTAGCATATATATTTGTAAATAAATAAAACAACTATTTTGGCTTTTTGCCAAAATAGATGCAAAACTTTCCATCATGTTCAATAGCAAATTATTTTTTACCTTTTTTTTTAGATTTTTTTTTATCCTGCCTTTATTATTTTTATAAATAAGGCAGTGAACGTACCTAATACGCTTATTTTCCCCACCCGTGAGGTGAGTTGGGCTGAGAGAGAATAACTGGCCCAAAGTCATCCAGCTGGCTTTCATGCTAAGGTGGGACTAGAACTCACAGTTTCCTGGTTTCTAGCCTGGTGTCTTAACACTAGACCAAACTGGTTCCCTTTAAAATACTTTAAAATAGTTTTTCCCAACCCTGAGAAATAACCATCGTGGCTGGGGAAACAGAAATTATAACTCCAGTACATCCTAAGGGCACCAACTTGGGGGATTGGAAAGTAATTGTAAGAAAGATAGCTAAAGATGTAGTGTCCTTTTACTGCAAGAGTGCTGTTATGAATATTCTATGAAACACGTGTTTAATAAAACTGAAGGCCTGCCACTTAAGAACACTCAGATATAAAAAAGATCTCATGAAAAAAATGTTTTTATTCTTCTGTTGATGAAATCCAGTACATTTCTATAAATTATCTGAGATGAGGACTTGTTAACTTTATGACAAGTTCTACATAATAAACTGGGTTATTAATCTGGTATTTCTCTCTGCTTTTTATTTTTAATAACTAATAAAAGGTGACATATCAGAGGAGTGCTTTGGATTGCCTTCAGAATGCAGACAGACAAAGTTTGTTAATGGAAATCAATATATTACATGCACAACTAAACAACGGACAAACTGATGTAAAGGAAGAAATAGAAATTGAACCAAAATGTCAAGGTAATATGTATGATTGTTTGCTCTATGCGGTTACCTTCACATTCCTTCCATCAGACTTCTTTTCTAGGCTTCAGTTTAAAAAAAATAAGTTTGTGTATTATTTTTGGTATACATGAATTAAAAACATAAGGATTCCAAAACTCAACCTGGATAACATATCATAGGATCTCAGCCAGCTTCGGAAAGACAGGAAGTAGCACTTACAATATCAAGGTTGTAGGGTTCAGCTATCTGTTAAGATCCCTGACATCTCAGGTTACAGACGTTTCAGGTAACAGATCTTAGTCCAACAGCTTGGAGAATAGACTTTAGTGGCCTAGCTGGACTGAAATTCTTGTAATGGGATTATAATGCATTCTTTATGATGTGGAACACTGTAATGGAATTAATTCATGTTTCATGAAAGGACTAAAGATTAAACAACCTCGTATTATTATTGCTGGAGTTAAATGTTTTCTATAAACACTATACTGGGTTTGCTCTTTGTTCAGGATTTTGTTTCATTGTGACCGATTAGTATATCTAGTCAGTTCCTTACTGTGTGACAATGTACTTTCTAGAATTGTTGGGATACAATATGGAAATGCAAATAGAGCTCAAAAATACCAAGGACAGAGCAGCTGAACTTCAGGAGCAGCTCAGCTCTGAGAAGATGGTGGTTGCAGAACTAAAGAATGAACTTGGGCAAACCAAGCTGGAACTGGAAACAACACTAAAAGCACAACATAAGCACTTAAGGGATCTGGAAGCTATCAGGTATATTTTTCAGGGCTATTTTCTATAGAGGTATACAGGATCTACTGTAAATATGTTAAATGTCAACTTTAGACTGTTCTGTTCTTACCCATATTTTTTTATGCAAGATTCACTTTGACTTCTTTTGCTTTTAATTATTTATTTATTTATTTTTAAGCATGGAAGGGCCTCTTACAGCAAACATGGTATAGAACTGATTATTTTAATCAGATTATTTTAATCTAATTTATTTGCTTGCTGAATTTTATTGATACAAGAAAAACAATGATGAAAGTTGATATATACAATGATGTATGTTAACCCAATCAGTGCAAAAGAAGAGTACAGGGGAAGATTAGTAGTAGAGGTTGTGGACAAGAAAGAGGTTAATACTACTTCTCAGCTGCATGCCCATCTCACAATTATTGTTAAGAAGCAAAATTTTGGAAAACTGCAAGTTTGCCTTGTAATGTATAGTTTTGCCGTCAGTGCACAAAGGAATGTAAATGTTTTCTCCTGTTTTAGTTATTTTTCAAATGGAGTTTATAAAAGGAATTTATCTTGACTTTTGTCAGAAATGAACTTAAGGGGAAGGCAACTGAACTTGACATCTTAAAAGATACAATCACAAGCGAACAGAAGAAATCAAGGGAATTTCAGTGGGCCTTGGAGAAGGAAAAGGCTAAAGTAGAACACAGTGAAAAAAGACAGAAAGAAGAGATTGAGGTAACCAATTTTGGTTCTTCAAAATGTACCCTGGAATACAGATGATGATGATGATGATGATGATGATGATGATGATGATGATGATGATTGGGGGGGCTTTTTATCCACGCTTTAGTGTATATTAAATAAGATGCAGTACATTGTAAAGATAGAGAATTAAGCCTGTATCTTTAATGTTTGTATTTCCTCACAGACTTTTCAGACAGAGGCTCAAGATTAAAACAACAAACTACTGTGAAAAGTAGAGTGCATTCCAAATGCCTCAGTGACCAAAACTAAATATTTCTAATTATTCTTGTCAGCAGTTTCCTTGTACCAGATGTGGTCTTTTCCACTGAATAATTAACAAAAAGTCTTTCTCTGTGGGCTTAATGAAACAAGTTATCAATATGATAAATATTTCTCACATATTTGAATGAGATAGACAAACATTTACATAGTATAATTGTTAGGGAGAAGACAGCAGCAATAGCTGAAGTACCTATGGTGCACTATCTACCTGTTTTAAAATATCTTTGTATAATAATAAGACAACATGATCCCGGAGGCTTGAGATAGTATATTATAATATCTCATAGTGCTCTTGGAATAGTGCCAGTGTACTTCATTTGATTGAACCTTGAACTGTGTATACTTTATCTCTATAATCCATGCTGAGCAGTGAGGGTTATGAAAGAATAAGTCTGCTGGAGTATCTCTAGATAGTGGAATGTGTGTTTTATTACACAAAGAAATATTTCCATCTTTCTGAGATATAATAATCTGCCTTACAACTATGTGTTCAATATTATATAGTCTTATTGGCAGCAGGACACTGATGACTTGGGCAGAGGTCTTGCGTGCCGTTTATCAGCTGAACTTTTAAGCCATAGATGTGAGGCAATGAGCCAGTGACATTCTGTATAGAAAGCATGTGCACTAATACTGAGTCTGGACTGTTCCATGAGATACCATATGCTGCTAATAAGTATATAAAATATTCCCCTTTCTCATCTAGTTCAAGTTAAGTTGGATCAGTGTAGAGCCTGTGTGCAAAATGTGTAAATGCCTGAAAGGCCTTTGAATTCTTATACAGTAAAAAAGGAAAAAAGCCACAAAAAACAGTGTTCTTCTGTATGAGTTTTGACTTTACTGTTTTATAATCCCTATTTCATAAGCAATGTAAGCAATTAATATGTGAGTATTTGAAATATTGTTTGCTTGTGCATTTATTTTATTTCTATATTCTTCCAGTTTATAAGAGAACAATAAACATAGCATTAAATAAAACCATCATAATTAAACCAACCATTCTTACAAAGAATAGAAAAGATAAAATTATTTTTTTAAAACAGAAAAAGCAAAATAACCAGCTGACTTGTTATTCTATAAATGTCTTGGTGAAAAGGTAAAGACTCCTTTAAGTCAAGCTTGACACATGATGACTAGGTGGGCATGTACATGTAGTCTACATGTACTTAACAGTACAGAAGTGCTTTGCCATTGCCTTCTTCCAGAATTTTCTCAACATCCCAGTCTAGCCTACATCCCTGGGGTTTCCTGGTAGTTTCATATCCAAGTACTAACCAGGTCTGACCTTGCTTGTTTCTGACTAAAATCAGCAATGGTAACCAATCAAACATCCCTCAAGAGAGAGTTCCATATTTGGAGCGCTGCCACTGAGATGGCCCTACTCCTGGCCTACTATGATCTGAGTCCACCAATGGAAATATGAACAGGGCTATCCCAGCTGATCTTAATGCATGGTTAGATGGCACTGGAAAAATCAGTATTTTGATCACCTGGTTCCTAAGCCATGTAGGGTTTAGAGAGTAATCACAACACCCAAACTGTGCTATATCCAGACTGAAAGCCAGGTTGAAATGGACCTAGGTAATTGGTTTCCTCCCAGTATACTTGTAACTAGGTGGCCATTTTGATGTTCAGCACCATGCTCAAGAAATAAATATATCCAACTGGGTGATAGTTGGCAAAAACCTCAGCTTTCTGGGAGGATCTCTTTTAAGAGAGACAGCATCACTACCTTCAAAGCATTAATTATAATTCTCTCACATAAAGAGATGCTACCCATTCCTTGAGCACACAGTAAGATCTCTGCTGATGCCTAACAATTATGATAAGTAAGAATCTAGCTCAGATAATTGGCTTAATCCTCCAGAAATGCCTACTTCCATTGGTTCCAGTAACTAAAATTGATCCCATAAGTATAACTCTGACCAGACACGGTCCCCATATAATTAACAAGAGCAGATGAAAGCAATGTTGTCCTCAAAATGCATCACAAATGTATCCTGAGTCTGCCTCCAGATTAGCCTCCAGTCAGTAAGAAAACCTCTTTGGGAGTTGTTTAAGGATGCAGTGATGGTGGAGAAGTTAACCCTCTTACTCTTTTACATTGCACGATAAGTGAAATTATACACTCCGATCTGTGGTCAATAGTATTTTCCCAAGATGTGTGCTACATGTGCAGTCAGTGATTCTCTGCCTGTTTGCTTGATTGTCTGGTGTTTGTCAGTAAGCCAAGGATCATTTTGGGCTCATCATAACCAAAGATGGCCTTAGGAAATATAGCGTCACTGTTCAGTAGAGGGACTAAAGCTTCCACAGAATTGTAAGCCTTTGCATCTGGAAGAAAAACTTAGTCTCTGACAGTGAACCATTTTAAATGGCTACTTCTCCCTTTCAGAGAGGTAATTAGAGAAAATACAAATTTCACTATAAAGTGATTTCCACCTCACCAACCATAAATTCCCTGCCAATCCTTCCTAATCCCAAAACCAGATCAAAGTATGTCCTACAATTTGTGTTAGGCCTATGAAGATCTGAGACTGTTGTATTAGCTATAAAAGGCTGTCTTCAGATTCTCCAAGATCACCCCAAAGATTATCTCCACCAGCTCAGGCAGGGAAAGATGTTGAGCAGCATCATGAGCAATATATCAGCAAGTTCTCTGTTCTTTCTCTGCAATCCAGCACTAGGTACAAAAAAAACCTTGCAGCACACTCCCAAACAGATTGTGTCTTCTTCCCCACTCCAACCTATGCTGGTGCTGGATATTGGTTACTCAGCCAGGAGAGTTGACTCAGATATCCTTTGCTCCCAGCATGGCTAGCCAGGTCTCAAATTAGGTCAGCCTTTCATTCCTGATAATTATTTGTATAATGAATGCCTTATTCCAAGATAGCTTTGCTAACAGTAAAATAAATAGTTACGATTTACAGCTTTACTCCTAAAATTGCAGGTATTCCGTATGTTACATGTATCCTTAATATACTACTGAAGTCCAGAAAAATAATCAGTGAACAAACTTCTGAATTAAGTAAAACCTTGAATTAGAATCCTAGTTAAGATAAGCACATGGCTAGTCTTTCCACACTTTTAAGTATCAGATTCTAAGACTCTTCAAAATTACTTTTATGGTACATTCCAGTGGTCTGTTCAAAGTCATATGTACTGAGAGTTTTCTTTTGTTCTTTTCCCTTGTAAGGATTTGAAATATTCTTTTGAAAATGAAAAACAGAAAAATATAGAACTGACTAATCTGTTGGAGCTTGAAAGAGAGCTGTCAAATGATTTGCAAAAGAAGATGGAATCCCAGGAAACACTAAATGCGGTCCAGCTATCCCAGGAGCACAGCTGTAACTCTGAGCTCCAAGTACTGCTTGAATCTGAGAGGCTCAAAGTTCTTGAGTTATGCAGTGCCCTAGAGAGAGAAAAAGACTTATGTGCCCAGCTCCAGATGATTGAACAGACAAAGCGGGATGGAAGTTCTACACTTGCAGAAGAATTATTCAAAGATCTGCAAAAACAATTGGATGAAAAGCATAGCCGTATAGTTGTACTGGTTAATGAAATGGAAAAGAACAAATTGGAATATGTGCAATTGAAACAACAGATGGAAAAAGAAAGGCAGATTCAGAGGAAAACTCTACAGGCAGAACAAGATGCTAATATTCTGGCACAGAAAAAAATTCATGAACTGGAATCCAGAGTGGGAGACTTGCAATGGCAACTTGGAGAAGAGAGACAACAGGTTCATCAGTTGCTGTGTGATGAAAAGAAACATCAAGAAATGGTCCAAGAATTACAGCAAAAAATGCAGAAAAAAGAGGTAGAATCACAGGTGGAAAAAGCAACATGTCAGACTGTAAATGAGGTATGTAGCGCTCAAAGGCAAACTTATTTTGCCTTTCAGTATTATAGGTGCTTATTAATACAATTGCATTTGTTATTTTCCAGAGTAATTTTCTAAATCTGCCTTTGCTTATTGCTCATTTTTCATACAAATAATTTCATTGTTTCCCATAGTGCAGCTGACACTAATATATGAGGAGAATGTCATATATTAGCACCAGTTTTGTTATTGCTGTCACCTTAACAAATAGAAATGAAGCACTGGCCCTGATTAAAAGTAATATCATCATCATCATCAAATATTTACTACAGTCAAAGACCAGTATAAGGAGGGTACAGTCAGTTTAAAAAGTACAGAAAATACTTCAGAAAAATAATAATAAAAAGCTAAAAGTTATAAAATAGAGAATATGTATCTAAAAGGGATCTAAAAAAATTATGAAAAGCTGGAAGATATTAAAATATACATATTATAACAAACTATATATTAAAAAAATAGTCTAAAAATATCTAAAAGGAGGGGTAAGAGCATTAGATGGGTGTAGGAGGTCATAAAAGTCAGTATGTGGCAGACTATATCAAATTAGAGAGCGCTCTAGTATGATGAACTAGATGCTTATTTATATTAGTTTATGGCACAGGTCATCATCTGACAAATTTTAATTGCTGCTGCGCAACATTATATGTTGTAGCAGTGTTGGTATCTGAAAGCAGCAGGAAGGTGTAGAATTATCCTGTGCGTCCTGGGTATTTATACAGTAATGGTGAGATGAGTCTAGTACAAATGTCTCTATAATACTGGTTAAAAGTAAATTGGTTATAGTTTTAATATGTTTGTACATATATGCTAATACTTAAACATTCTTCAGACTTTATTTTAAAGCTAGTTCCATATTGTTTATTTATTTGTATACATCTATTTCTATGCTGTCTGTTCAATAGATTTTAATATCAGAATTTATCTTAGTATTGCTTTAAGTGAATCATAAGTGATTGGCTTATGACAACAAGCATGCTTGCATCTTGGGTGAGGAATGAACAGTGGTTGGATGAAGTCTCGCATAGTTCTGTGCCTCACCCCATGATTAGAAGAAACAAAACTGAATCCTTGTACAAAAATACAATTACAGTTGAATTGGATTCTGGATTATTTTAGAGAAAAGAGCAGCATGAAAAGAAAAGGATTACAATATCCTAATTTATACCACCCTACTTTTTTCACATGCAATTTTATTTAGCTTATTTACTTATTTATTTAAGAAAATTATATGGCTGCCCAACTTGTATAAATGCAGCTCCGGGAAGCATACGTCAATAAAGAAAAACCAAAAATGCAATTATAATTAAAATTGCAACAGCAAAATTAACAGACAATCGCCTACCCCCCCTCAAAATACACTACATGTCATAAGATGGCATCACCTACCATCCTGATCCCAGTGCCTGGGGCAAAAGTCACATTTTTAATGCTTTCCTAAAAGTCAACAGGGTTGTGGTCAATCATATATCAGGAAGGAGATCATTCCAGAGAACAGGCACTGCAACAGAAAAGGCATGTCTGCTAGGTCTCATCAGAGCATACTGCTTTAAGGAAGGAGCATGCAAATCCTAGGTGGGATGGTCTTGTCAATAGTCTTGCAGTCAACCTTTAAGTAAACTGTGCCATATAGGGCATTATAGATGATAACCAGCATCTTGAATTGTACCCGGAAGTCTGTTTGGAACCAGTGCAGCTTGCAAAGTAGTGGTGTTATTGTTATACAAAGGTTCACCCATAACTACTTACATGCTCCGTTCTGGACCAGTCGTCTTCAATGACAGCCCCATCTACAGCTCTTTGCAATGGTTCAACTGGGAGGTAACTAAGGCATGAGTGACTGCAAGTAGGATTTCATAGTCTGGGAACAGGCACAGTTGGCACTTAAGTCAATATCGTGCAAACGCCCTCCTAGCCACAGCTGCCACTTGCTTCTCAAGTAGGAACTGAGTCCAGGAGGACCCTCATATAGTGCATTGGTCTTAAGCAAGGGGGTGCAACCCTTCCCAGAGCCAAGGATGGAAAATCTCTAGTTCCAGGATCAGAGAAGCCCAAATCCACGTTCATTCAGTCTTACTAGAGCTGAGCTGAAGCCTTTTCTTCCGCAACTAAACCCCCACAACCTCCAGACACTGGGATAGAACTTCGATAGCATCACTTGGTCAGCCAGCTATGTATATATAGCATGCTGATGATACTGTATCCTGTGCTGACAGATGACCCCCAGCAGTTTCATGTAGATGATAAAAAAGCAGGGAAAGAATATAGCCCTGAGGCACCCCATAAAGCAAGAGTCCAGAGCTAGACTGCTCTCCTCCTACCAACACTGATTGGAACTGGCCACGGAGAAAGGAGGAGAACCACCAGAACACTGTCTCTCTCACTCCCAAGCCCTTGAGCCAATCTAAAAGGATACTGTGGTTGATGGTATTGAAGGCTGCAGAAAAATTGAGAAGGTGCAGGATGGTGCTGAAACAGTTTTGACCATTGTTTGTTTTCTGGGATCATGCCTTAAGTCCAAACGACATATAGCTATGCCTATTCCCATATACAGGTAGTCCTCATTTACTGACCACATTGGGACCACCAACTCTATTGCTAAGCAGCACGGTTGTTAAGTGAAACATCACATGACCATGCCAAGTTACAATGTCAGTTCTGGCTGCAGTCATTAAGTGAATCACCATGGGTTGTTAAGCATGACATCATGTGACCACAATTCGTGATTTCCTGCCAGCTTCCCCATTGACTTTGCTTGTTGGAAGCTGGCTGTGAAAGTTGCAAATTTGATCATGTGATCACAGGATGCTGCAATCTAGTTTTGTTAAGAGAACAATAAGCTACAAAATACAGTAATTGGGTGAGACTTCCTGGTTTGTTCCTGCAGGAACAGTCTAGTGGGAGCAGTACAGGAGTGAAATACTACTTGTTTGATCACAATAAGTCAGAACCCTTTAGATTTATGATTTACTGTTATGTGCAAAGTGGCCCATTACAGTCAACTTAAATAGTTTAGAAATACTTCATATAATTTCCAAGAAAACTGCTTTAATAAAAGTTTGTCAGATTTAGCTTAATTTAAAAGAATTCTTCATAGTTACAGATTATCTAGCTTTTAGAACTGTTATATAGGTAAAATTGGAAAATCTGTGACTGTGTAGAATTATGTTAAAATAAGCTAAACCTGACAAACTTTTACATGCTAATGCAGTTTTCTTTAGAATTCTTTGTTCTAAAGGCAGTTTCTCTTCTCCATCCCCAAATATCTATGTATACATAAGCAGTGTTGTTTTCTGAATAGTTTTTTGTCACAATATATGCACTTTAATATTTATTTATAGTTTACATTTATTTGTATCTTGTCATTCAGGGTACAAATCCTTCTAAAGCAGCTTAAAAACAATATAAACTATCATGAATAACAATACAATTAACTGATTTTTAATAACATAAATCTGAGTACTTACTTTGAATAAATAAAGCTATTATTCAGTAAAAGTACTGTTCAATCATGTGTGTATATAAAAAATATAAATGCCAGAGAGGGCGGAGCTGGCGTCACGGCGATACGGCGGGCGATCCTGGGCTCCCAGGATCGCAGCCGATATCTCCTCCCCTGGACGGTCCCGATGGACCTAAGCCGTCCCGTAGAGATGGCGATCGCAAAGGGCGCGTCCCGCGGATCTCAGGGACGCCGCAAGTCCCAGATTGATCCCGGGAGAAGCTCTTGAAGCCGGCGGAGGAGAGGCAGCCAAAATGGCTGCGAAAGCCGGGACAGCTCCAAAGGAAGAAGGAAGAGAGGGGTGTCAACTGGGTGAGATGGACTTTTACTATTCAACTATTCTTAGAGAACACCTTAAGTAACTTAAAGAGATTTTTAAAAGTGAAGAAAAGTGGATTAAGCGGCGAGATTGAGCCTTATAAAAAAAGGGGGGAAAATTTTTTTTCTTTTCAACTTTCCCTTTTTAGTGGAACTGGCAAGATGTTTTTCTCTTAAAAAAATATATTTTTAATTGGATTGGCTTTTTCTTTTTAATACTCAATAACTCTTTATCTTAAGCTTTTTTTTTTACTAAGATTTCTTTATTGTTATAAGAAACTTATACTTTTTGATTTTGAAATGGGGAAAGTGGAGTTAAGAGAAAGTAAATGAAAGAAAGTTGCACTGCCATCTAGAGGCTCGACATAGTGCTTTTTTTCTTCTATTGTGACGCATGCTCAAAGACCCTGTGCTTTCTAAAAAGATAGTGGGATGTGCATGTTTATACAGGTGCCATCCGTAACTATAAACAAGAAAGTGGAGTTGAAAGCGATTTTGAAAATATCAAGATGGAAAGTTTGAGCTAGTCACAAGAGCCCTGATTAGTGGCAGTAGCTCTTCTTTCTGCTAGAAGCTCTGCTTTGCTCTCCATTCCCCCCTCAGTTGGATTTTTTTTAAAGAGACTTAGTCTTTTCCCTCCTCTTCTTTTTTTTTTCTCCTCTTGCTTTTTTTTTTTTTTGGCAAGAACAAAGATAAAGAATCCTTTGACTCAATGAAGGTTTATCAAGATAATAAACTATACGAGAAACACAATGCAGAAAAAGATCTTTAAACTATTGAGGATGACTATAAAAAACTGGAAGAAGAGCTGCAGAAATTCCCGCAAAAAAAAAGAAAAAAAGATATTAAAGCTAAAATGGACTTAATTAAACATAAAACGGGATCAGTGGAAAAGGAAGAAATAGTACAAGAAATCAGAAACATTAAACAGAATTATTGTGAGGCTTATAAACTGAGAATTAAAAGGGTTAATCAACTGATAAATGAAGAGGGACAGACTTGTTCTTGGCACTGAGGGTGAGAAAAAGATTATACAAGATTATAATGGAAAATCGTACTAAGAGAATGCACAAAAAGAAGAAGTAAAACAATATTGAAAGAAACTACTTCAGATGTTTAAAGAAAAAACGAGGGGAATACAACAATGATGGAATTGACAGAAGCTTCAAAAAGCAGAATGTTTGAAAGGACATTTATTATTGCTTTCTCTTATCCAATAATATAGAAAAAGGAATAAACAGCTAGATATTTTGGGATATTGAATGAAAAGGGTGAACTCAAAATTATGCAAGCGCTGGAATAAAGTATAAATCTGAGATATATAGTTAAAAATTGTATTTGATTGTAAATGTTTTAAGAGATTAGACTAAAATTTATACATGGTTGAATATAGTAACATATAGATTTTAAACTAGAGACATTTTTGTTGAAACATGTAGTGAAGAATCTGGTTAGAACTGTAACCCGGTTAGAACTGTAACTGATATTGTAACTGATACTGGTTAGAACTGTAACTTTTAAGAATTGGAAAAATTAAAAAGTACTTATGCAGGAGGAAGTTATTGAAAATTATGGAATATGCAGAGATGAGTTAAATTGAGATTTGAAATTAGAGTAAGAAGATAAGTAATTTTATATGACACTGAGAAAATATAGTAATGTAATGGATTAGGAAATTTTATAATAGAAATTTGATATTAATTATTATATATATACACATATAATCGATAGATGAAAATGTATTACTAATCCTATTGAAAGTTAAAATTTCTTGTAAAAAATGATTCTATAGATTAGCTATGAATGATTAATAATTGTTAATTGATAAGTATACAAGTATATTTTGAATAGATGATATGAGAATTTAAGATTATGAAAGGGGCACCAACGAGTTGGTAACTGGTTGACACACGGTATAAAATGGAAGATGCTTTTTTTATGCCTTTCTATGTTTTTGTTTGTTCATGTATGTTTTGTGTTTGTTGTAAAAATAAAAAAATATTTAAAAAATATATATATATATAAATGCCACATGTCTTTAGTTGAATTTAGAATTAATTTTCATGTATTTGTAAAAAACAAGTTTTCCCCTCCTTCCCCCCGTTGAAAGGAAATCTTATCAAGTTTGTTTCCGAGCCGGGAATAAAATGCACAGGCAGTTGCTTGAAGCAGAGATAAAAGTTTATTTCTGAGAGCACAGTACACAGAATCGGGTCTCGGAGGTGGCCACAAGCAAGGATTCCCAAAGAGAATTTATATAGAGAAACCTGAGAGCCCGCCCTCTAGTTCTCAGAAAGTGTAATTGGCCAAAGTTCCAAGAGAGGGCACTCTGAGGTCAGCCACCCCACTGAGCTAGTTTCTTGTATCAGACATCTTGTGTTTGCCTGTCTAGCACTACCTGATTGGTAGGCAGATCTCTTCTGGGAAGAGATCTTTCCTTGTTTGATTAAGGTTTCAGTTAAATTCAAAGAATGCTAACTCTTCCAGCAAGATCTTTTGTTATTTGATTAGGGGGATCTTTTTGGCTAGGTTCAAGCAATCTTGACTCTTCCTGCCACATTTTAGTCTTTTGGATGAGCCCATTCTAATTGTAAATTTTACGTTGACTGCCATGGAAAGATTGAATGGCAGGGTGAGACAAGCAGGAGGGTTTGGCTTCCTCCTTTCATGGAGGAAGAGTTTGATTTCCTTCTCACACCTCATATTTTTATGTGCAGGTTACTTGGGATGAATCTAGTGAACGAACAAGAAAGTGGATTTTCCAGCAAAAAATGGGACAAGCTGAAACAAAAGAATTGTCTTACTCTTCCCTAATTGACATTGGAGAAGGAGGAGGTGATGCTGCTAGAGAATCTCAAGAGCTTGAGATGGTTAGGCAGAAGCTGAGAAATGTGTTTTCCAAGTTGAAACAGTTGGCCACTAAAGCTGCCTGCAGGTTAGATTATTTTATTTTTAATAGCAATACAATGATGAAAGACCTATATGTAACGTATGCTGCAGTTTAGGAGTACAGTGGTACCTCTAGTTACGAACGCCTCTCCTTACAAATTTTTCGAGATACGACCAGCTCCGGCCCCAAAAATTTACCTCATGTTGCGAACCACCTCGAGTTACGAACTGGATCCGCGGCCATTTTCCCTCCCGTGACACGTGGTCCGCGGCCATTTTCCGCCCGTTCCACGTGGTCCGCGGCCATTTTTCCGCCTGTTCCACGTGGTCCGCGGCCGTTTTTCCGCCCCTGCCGCGTGGTCCGCGGACGCCGGAACGGATTAACGGTAATTACATTGAACCTTATGGGAAAATTTGCCTCATGTTGCGACCAATTCGAGTTGCAACCAGAGTCACGGAACGGATTAAATTCGTAACTCGAGGTTCCACTGTATATGGTGTGAGTAATAGAAAGCCAGGTTATGAGCAAATATAGTATAAAGTTATAAATAAAGTGACAATTTCTAAAGGAATTATTTAAAAATATTACAATATTAAGCTATATGTATAGATACATGATTTACTTTCCATTATTTTATGTTTTAACATAAAGACTATAGATAGCATATGTGATTATATGTATTTTATGTTTAGTCATGCTACACAAATGTCAGATATTATTTTTTTATTCCAGATTACCCTTTGAAAAAGCAGATGATGAAGACTTAATTGGGATACAAACTAACATTGAAGAAGTTCTATTAAAATTACAGCTGCTATCTGATTTATCCAACCTGGAGGTAACATTCCAGGACAGGGAGGACAAATACTTATTTGGGCCTATTTTTAAGATGAGAAAATAATATATATAAACTGAATTAGTTTGTGTACATTTGCAAGCATAAGATAACTTCAGTTTTGGTGTTTTAAAGCATGTGGACAGTTTTACATTTAAAATTGTGATTTGGGGGAGTACAGTTGGGTCTTTAGGGAGCTCAAAATGGTTTTATTTACAACATGGAACATAGAATTGTGAAGCAATTCTGATACATTTCTTTCTTTATATGATGTAATCAAGGCAATTTACAATGAGTCCAAATAAGTAAAACATGCAAAACAACAAAATAATTATGTAGATAATATTTTAAAAAACCTATTATAATGAAGTGCAGTCTTTTATGTAAGATGTATCTGAAAAGAAGCAATAGATTTTTTTATGCAATGTAAATATGCATTATATTTGTGATTTGTATTTCCAAATTTCTTAGAAAGTGCATTCTTGCATTACATTTTCTAACTGCAGATGAGTTCAGGCTATTTGAACTGTTTTACTTGCTATTTTTTCCTATCTAGATTAATTCAGATCTGCCATCTTCAGCTTCATTGACTGAAAGATTGCTAAAACAGAATGCTGAACTGACTGGGTTTGTCAGTAGATTGAGTGAGGAAAAGAACAATTTGAGGAATGCAGTCATGAAACTGGAGGAGGAACTGAGAAGATATCAACACATAGGATCTTGTGGAGACTCGGTATGTTTTTTCTTCCTTTGAAGTTACATAGGCTTTTACTCCATCTTAAGTACTTGTTTGTTTGGACAAACTGTCAAATAACTTGTAAGCCCACTATAATGTTAAATAGGAAATGTTTTGTTTAACCTACAGCTTTTAAAAAATGAAAATAGACTAATGGGGGATTTCCTTTTGGTGGAAATAATTTAAAGGGATTTCATTACAGGGATTTCCTCTTCATTTCTGCAGTGTAATTATCAGTCTTCCCTTTAATGTTATTTGTATTTTAGAAGATCTTATGCATATAAAAAACAACTTATTTTTAATTGGATATGTAGTTCAGTACTTAGACTGAAATCCTATGCACACTCAATAGTGAGGAAACTGCAGTTACTACTGCAAATGTTCACCTTTGCATGTAGTTCCATACACTTGGGCTACCTTTTACAGGTAATCAACATTTTCAGTAGTAGCGACTTTACTCCACAAAAGTATAATGGGTAAGTGAGCACATCCTATCACAAGGCTTGCCTTGGTCACATTCACACATTATGTATAAGAGGCAAATATGTTTTAAGTTGCATTGTGTTCAGCATTAAGCTTTTTCCACAGGCCTTAATGATAATGGTTGTTAACACTGCCCGGAGTCACTTGGATTGAGATGGGCAGCTATAGAAATTGCACAACTAAATAAAACCTGTTTGCATATTTACTCAACCAGTGATAAGTGAGGCAGAGAGCGCCACCAAGATCTTCCTCTGATAGTCTTCTTGGCTATTGTAAATAGTTTGGCTGTGTACACCTCGCATTTGTTCTTTTCATTTCTTAGTAATAGGGAATAGGTTATAGTCACTGCTAACTAACTTGGGTGCTTCCTCATGTTACTTCTGAAATTTCACAAGACTTTTAAACAGTCCCTACGTAATGGAAGAAATGTTGATACACTCATTGCTGCTGAAAAAGAAGTCTGGAATAAAGAGAAATTAAGTCTGCAACAGTCCCTGAAGCAGGCTGAGGCAGAACTGGCCAAACTGAGAGCAGAATTAAGAAATGAGGCTTTCCTGAGAGAACTGGGATCAGATTCTGAAAATACTGCTTTAAAGGTGAAGAGCTTTTTCTTGACTACTTTAAGAATATTTTTTTCTTTCATTAAACATTGCACTGATTTGCTTTTTATGGTAATCTGAAATAGAATAATCTGAGCCTGAAATGTGGCACCCTTATTTGTCTCAATTTAGCTGCAAACATTCCATATCTTTCCTTTTTCTTTTGACTAACCAGGGGTGACAACCCCATGGCCATATATAGGTCCCAGTATTTTCTAGAGGACCTACAAGATTGTGCAGCAAATCTTAGTTTGGGATATTGAAGTGGTTTTTAAAAATGGGAAGCATTCCCATTTCCACACCTTCCAAAATCTAATAAAAAATGGGCTGAAACTTTATCCTGCCCCTTGTGGCGATATCACTGCATCACTAGAAGGTATTGTGTGGCCCACTAGCAGTAGAGAGACTTGAATGAAATCCCTTGCCCAAATATATGCCTGGAATAAAGTGAAGGAGAAATCGACTTCTTGCATCTAGCTGATTTGCAGAAGAAGGAAGTATTTTCCCAGTTAAGATTGGAAACTACACATATCCATGCTGTATTACTAAAACTAGGAACTGCATAAGAATGGTAATTGAAGACAATTTATTACATAAATTATCATCAGTCTCAGTTTACTTCACCAGATGATGAAGTAGACAAAATGCCATAAAATAACAACTTCATTAGTCTTTACAAGGCCACAAGATTCTTAGTTGCAGCAAAGACTGTGAAAGAACTATTCGTCTAGAAACCAAAAAGCATGATTGCATGTAACACTTCAAAATGTGTTATTTCCCACTGTATTATTTAATTTCCAATCTAGAGAGTTTATGGAAGATACCTGAGAGCAGAGAGCTTTCGGAAGGCTCTCATTTATCAGAAGAAATATTTGCTGCTCTTACTGGGTGGGTTTCAAGAGTGTGAAGAAGCCACTTTAACTCTTATTACAAGAATGGGCGGGCAGCCTTCCTACACTCATCTGGAGGTCATCACACACCATTCAAAAAGTTTTACACGATTTCGCTCAGCTGTTAGAGTATTAATTGCAATTTCAAGGTAAGACACAAAAGATTCAATTTGTTTTTTAAAAAATCCTTTTTGTATAAAATGTATCAAATTGAATATGTATATAAAGTGGTAAAATGGTGAAAACAAATATTTCTTCATTTAATGCTAAGCCCTATAGCTAGGAAACTATTCTCCAAAATACATAGAGAAGACTTAGAAAGCAAGTTAGGAGTTAGTAAGTTAACAAATGGTTTATATCTAGCAATGATTTCTCACAATGTATGGACTTACAAAACAATGTTTTACTTATTTGGATTGATTCGGTTCTCCATATCAAATGTCCTAAATATTACATTATATTTTCGCTTTATTTTAAATGCAGAATGAAGTTCCTAGTTCGAAGGTGGCAACGAGTTACTGGTTATAATTTAATTGGCATCAATAGAGATGGTTATAGCCAGAACACAGGTAAATTAATATTGATGGATGCTGTTTTAAAGTCAGGCATTACACTATAGAGAACTATGGACCTACCTACTACCTTTCTTCCTTCCGCATCCAGAAATTTTGTCATGCAGTGAAAAGTATGTGTGCAATATATAGAATGCAATAATATATATATATTTTTAAGTTATTGTCTTCATCTGGTGTGTCTCATCACATAAATGAATTCTATTATTATTGACTGTGGTACCAATTATACTATAACCAACTTTTGGAGAGAAGAGGAGAAAACGACACTCTTGTTTTGAAACAAGCATTTTTTATCTCTTCTGTGAAAAGAGATCAAAGAAGCTCAGTACATTTAGGCTTGAGGGGAGATAAAATAGCAGTGTCACAAAGAAGATGGTCAAGACCTGTTAGCTTTCATTCCAGAGTCAAGGATACAGAATAATGGATTAAAATTATTACAAGAATCAGATTCAGATTTAATGTTAAAAAAAATAATGTGTAGCAATAAGAGCAGTTTGATAGTGGTACCAGTTCTCCAGAGAGGGGACAGGCAACCATCTATCTGGGATACTTTAATTTAGATTGTTGCGCTGAACCTGATGTTGGCCTTTGATGGCTTAAATGACCCCTTATATTTCAATGATTATAAGTATTTAAGGTGTGGTCTTGTCCCAGAGTATGAACTTTGGTCAATTTATTAATTGCATTAATTGCATTGTGCAGAAAAACAGAAACAAAGCCCTGCAACAATTTTTTTAAAAACTTTGGTGAAATGACTTAAGGGAGAATAACAGGTGAGGCAGTGAATTTGTGCTAGCCATGCTATTAGTTTTTTTAGAGCAGATCTAGACCTGAACTCAGCAACAGACATTATATCTTATATATTGCATGTGTTTTATGTAGAGGAATGCCTACTGCTAGTCACTAACCACTAGGAAGGCAACAGTTGATAGCCTTCCTTCCTGTTTAAATAATATGGATGTTTATGAATTTATATTGCTTCTCTAAGGTAGTATATAAGAACATGACATCTGTTGCAAAGTTCAGTTTCAGATCTGTTCTGAACAAGTGAGTTGCATGACTAGTGAAACATCACCATATATTCATTGTCTCATATGGTATTACCCAGAAGTCTTTTCACCAAGAAATAGCAACCATTTAAGATTTTTAATTTTAATTGACTTTTATTGATAGTGTTTATTGTTCTTTATTGTATGATTGTACACATGATTGCTATCTGTTGCTAACTTGATTTAGAAGTTGGCTATGTTGCTTATGTTTATTCTTTGCCAAGGTGCTAAGGAGAGTTCAAAACACATATTTGGCTAACAGTAGTAATCATTGGAGGCATGTTTTAATAAAATCTTGCACTCTCATAATTCTTGTATCTATGCCAAAAACGTCTTTCTCTAAAAATTGAGAAGCTGTCAGAATGTCGGTAGGCTCTGAATCAAAGCCAAAGAAAAGCCTAGATATTGCACTTTGATTCTGCTTGGAAGAGCCCTGCTTTCAGTTCCTGGTTAATAAAAAAAATACATATTTTTAGTGGTGTACTTACACTTACCATGGTTCCATCATACATGAAGGCAGTGTAGTTCATGAATCAGTCTGCCAAATATTAATGAAAGCTGCCTATATTCTAAAATAAGCTAATTTTTGTTATTTGTGTAGGTAACGAATTACGGTCTGATTCATTTCCTGGCAGTCTGGAACTATGTGGAGAACCCAGAGCTGCTGCTTATAGATCCAGATCAGAGCTAGAATCCCTCAGATCTCCTTTTTCTTACCAACATAGGTAAATGTTGATGTATGTTCATTTTCTGCATTTCAAAGACCTGGGTTGCTAGAGCACACACACGCCTTCTGAATATCAAATGCTGTTGGCGAGAGAGATTATTACCATTTATTGTTTGATTATGATTATTTTTTTATTAGCTCTCTAGAAGCACATGCTTGGCTACTCTGGAAATTGAATCCTGGAAATACTTTGATGTGAACCTTTGCAATTCAGCATACTATCCAATGCTAGGTTTTATCGGTTTGCAAAATAATTCTTACAGCTTGCACCTGGAAAATATGTTTTTGCCCATGTATTAATTTTGGATTATGAAACTGCTTTGTTCCATTATGTGCTATATACATCTCAGGCCTGTGCTGGATTAGGCTAGATATCCTACTATCTCACTAATCTGATTTATAGTGGGAGGATTCCTGCATGCTAAAAAGTTCTCCAACATAATCTTGTTTTGTATCACTAAAAGTAATTGCTGAAGATGGGGAAACTCTCCATAGCAATATCTGACACAGTAAAAGGAGCTGAAACCAAGGAAATAAACCAGCACAGCTCCTTGCTTTGGGTATGTAGGGAAGCACTTTCAACAGATGTACTGGTTTCTTGGAATATTTCTAATAGTGATCATTCAGTGAAAAACTCTAAAACAATACTGTCTTGATAAAAATATATTGCCCAGTGACTGGTACTATACCATGGGAATGTTATTATAAGACTATGCTAGTATATTTTCAGGGCTGAAAGCTACTGTATTGATACAATTGGCTACTCAACAAAAGGATTGAAAAACTTCAAAATAATCCATATATCAAATGCAATTGAAATAATCGCAGAATATTTTTTAATGCACCCTAGCCTCCATTTCCCATGCTGAATCTTTAATTGTGAACTTTTCTTCAAGATGTATATCAGTGATGCCATGTAAGGGTTTGTTTTAAAGTCTCTGAACAGGAAAAATATCTGGTAAGTTTAAATTGATAGGCTGTGCTACTTCAGGGCAATACAGTATACAGTATACAGTGGTACCTCGGTTCACGAACTTAATTCGTTCCGCGACTCTGGTCGTGACCCGAATTGGTCACGACCCGAATCAAATTTTCCCATAAGGTTCAATGTAAATACGGTTAATCCGTTCTGACCCCTCCGAATTTGGTCGCCAACCGATTTTGGTTGCGACCCAAATCAAATTTTCCCATAAGGTTCAATGTAATTACGGTTAATCCGTTCTGAACCATGTTTTTTTTTTTTTAAACCACAAAAATATGACACACAGTACAGTACGAAGAGAGAGAACGCTAACCTTGCTCGACGTGACTTCTGGCGTGGAGGACAGGAAGGCGGGTGGGGAGGCAGTTATTGCTTGGAGGGAGAGTCCCCCTCCCTACAGGAAGCCACGACCACGTGTCACGGGAGGGAAAATGGCCGCGGATCCTGTTCATCACCCGATCCGGCGTTCGCAAACGGAAGCAAAATTTTGCGAACGGAGCTGTTCGTGACCCGAATTGGTCGTGAACAGAAGCGTTCGTGACCCGAGGTACCACTATATTTACTTTCATGATATCTAGGAAATCAGCTTTACTTATTTTTAGGATTTGTAAACTGCCAGATATTCTGCAACGGTCTGTTTCATCAACATTTTTACCTGCTTCTCTTTCAACTCTAAGGTATCAGAGCATCCATACTGATTTCAGCCCAGTTTCCCTTGCATGTTCTCAGCTGCAGAATTACGATCCCGATAGGGCTTTAACAGATTATATTAATCGTCTGGAGTCCCTACAAAGAAGACTCGGCAATGTGCAGTCAGGTAGATATCACTGTTCTTTTAACTGCTGTTCCCTGGTCTGTGACTCACATTAAGTTCCACTACAGTTTTGCTGCTTTCACCGGCCATTATATTGATTGTAAAAGGTCTCAGATTGTGAATATTTGTCTTTCTGCCCCACAGCACCTGCTTCGCAAACTCAGCTGCACTCCGCTAGCCGAAGATAATCTTTGAAATATTTTTGCCACCAATTGTAACATCAAATGAAATGCCTTCTGCAAATATATGCTGCTGCTGTGCTTTTGTATAATGTATATATTGTGGGACCAACATGAACACAGCTCAATGATTGTATGCAGTTCACCTTGCTGGCATGTCACAAAGGCTAGAACTTATGTATATAGGCACTTTCTGTGGTTGTTTGAGCCGGATCATTAAATTTCATGTATATTTGTGGAATGCTAATTTAAACACTTAAATTATTGAAGTGTGTATTTATCAAATGGGTGAGAGGGTGAAACCTTTATGTATTGAAATTGCTGAGTGCATAGCTCCAGGAGCACAACTTTTTTCCAATAAGGTCTAAGTGAAGGACTTTTCACAATTTTATTCTATTTGCTACTGGAATCGCAGAGAGAAATATCACTTCTAGAGACCTATTTTTGTAAAGGTAGAAGTTTTGGATTTTATGGGTATTTTGTCAAAGTGCTGAAATAAAGATGATTTCATCATTTTAATACATGTCTGAAGTTATTTTAAAATGGGTTTTTGTATTCTAATTAAATGATAAAATTTTTGTTTTAAAAGCTCTAATACATTTACTTGCATTGACATCCACTGTGGTACATTTATCAGTCCTTCACAGCAAAAACTATTAGTTTTGTAGCATTCATCTTTTTCACGTAGCATGAACTTCAGAGTAGGTTTCTTGGGGTTAGGCTCAGTAGGCTAAGGTCAACAGAAGCTTGTTGCCACAAAGTGGATAAAGGACTTTGTTGTGTCTACGTATGAGAATTAGAGTGGGGATGAATCAGGTTGAAATACTAAAATCCTAGTTGGTTATGATACATATTGACAAGTGTTATATTCATCAACTTTCACTCTCTTTAATTAAAAACATTATTGAAGGTCAAATGACAACTTTTTTCCATTATACAAATAATATTCTATATCCCTAGTCACATAACAATGACTAAACATTCCAAGTTTCTGCAGAAGAGCTGCTAATATTTCACTAATCACCATAACCAATTAATACTCCTAGTCACCATGTAACAAAGACTAAACATTCCAAGTTTCTGCAAAAGAGCTACTAGTAACTCACTAATCACCTTAACAAATTAATATTTTAAAAATCCTGAAGGCTTTATTGCTGTATCCTTCAGACAGAGATGACGTATGTAATAGCAAATATTCCATATGATACTTGGAACAGACTGCGCATTATATTAACCTATCATATTAGGCTTCAGGAGTCACAGTCTTTGAGATGAAGGCAACAAGATTTGTTTTTCCTCAGTGATTTTAAAACTCTGTTTTTTAAAAAATGATTAAAATTTGATTTTAAGAAGAAACAATATCACTTCTGGAAAATATGTTAACAGCAGCAGTCCTTGAAGGAGTCTCTTGTTAGTCACAGAGAAGTCCACTATGCCAATGTTTACAAAGTTATAATAATCTGAAGTTGGCTTTGTATTTCAGTATTCAATGATAGTGTTACTTTTTTTCCATATTTAAATGATATGGAAACATCTTATGTTTCTAAAGAATCTATTTGCATCCATTTGTTATCTTTGAACCTCTGAAATTAAGTTTAGTAAGATCTTTAACAAAAAGCAAAATAAGCTCAAACACGTTCAGGTTATGGAAACATGAAATAAAACAGGGCAAATTGTAGCGCAAAATTTCAAATTTCTTCACAAATTACATTACAGGCACTGATCAACCTCTTCTTTAGCTGATCTAGAAGAGTTTCTCTACAATGTATGTGTCTTATTTTGTGATCTCCTTTTGTATATAATTATTGGATTAGTAGGTGTATGAATCATAGTTGTATAATTTATGGTAGGAAAGTATCCATCCACTAAATCGAATTCATATAAACGCAGAAGTGTTGACCAAATTGTCTTAATCTGAATATATGCAAAGTTCTCTCCAATGCAACGGTGACGACCTAAAAAAAACCACACACATAGACCTTGAGTTTATAGTTTCCATTTTTAACAGAAAATTATTCCCCCCACCCTGCTCTCATGAATAGTCTTTGAAAGAGTAGCGTACTGAAAGGAAGCTGCTATCTCTGCCTCACAAGAATTCTAGAAAAAGGATGTGAAATTCATGGATGGAGAGGCAGATGCAACAGCAGACACTCATCTTCTATAGATGCATTCTGTGTTACAAGGAGGTTAAAATTGACCAGATAAGCTGCTCCCCCTAGGTGCTGCTGATAACCTACAGAGTGAATTGTTTTTGTTATTATTATATATATGGGGGATATGCAGAGAGAGAGAGAGAGAGAGAGAGAGAGATCAATTAATGTTATAAATAGGACACTTTATTCTATAGGCAGCTAATTCAATTTAATCTTAATTGCTTCTCGCCCTGCACTTTTTGGAGGATAGCTTTAGGCCACTTTGTGTGTTTTGTGTGTGTGCAACAAAACACAAGCTTATTGGAAATGAGGGAAATCTCCAGGATTGGTTTTGGTTGTTAAGAGCTGCACAGGCAGCGTGCGACCAGGCAACTGGAAAGCTGCTGATCCGCAAGCGTCTAGCCTCTCCCCTGTAGTCCCATACAGGCTCTATTTAACGATGCCAAACATTAGAGCTGATGTATTTACATCACTGATTTCAACAGAAGAGCAACTTTTTTTAATGGCACTGTTTTTAACTTGCAAAGATTGTTTAAATACTTGCCACATTAGCAGTTGTGACCATGCTTTGGACATGGTAAATGGTTTTTTCCTAACAATGAATGTTCTGCCCAAGAAGTCCAATTTATGGGTATTCAAATCATAGGTTGTTTTGCTGCTTTTGGATAATGTTCACCTAATTCTAGCCAGCTCCAAGGATACATGCAAACAACCATTCATTGCAATGAAATTGGAGACATACAGATGTAATAAATAAATAAATTTACCAGCACCAAATGGCACAAATGCAAACTTTTCTGCAGCTGCAGGATTATCTTGAAGGTAACGATCTGGTTTGAACTTTAAATTTTCCACCCAACAGTCTTTAAGTCTGTGATTGATAGTAGGAGATACGCAAACTTGATGACCAGGTGGAACTGTATAACCAGCAACAGTCTAAAGGCAAAAGACAATATAAAAGTAAAGGTTTTTCATGCCTAAATTACTAAGGTGATACATTAAGAGTTGGCAATCTATGGAGTGCATAAAGGGGATTATTCAGCAAGATTTTTTAAAGAATATTTGCTAAGAATTATTAAGCACACAGGTTCTTAGCTTCATTAAGATCCAACAATAATTTCCCCTTAGAAAGTGTCAGTGGTCCAAGGAGGAGGTGACAAATGCATGACTGACTATGAGCAAGGTCAATAATAAAAATAGCAAAGATGAAGCCAGAAAGCAACTCATCAAACTTTTCACGTTTCATCTTGCACAAGTATTCCCTGAGTTTTCTTATGGGTTCTAGCACAACATCTGATGGTGCTTCCAAAGTCTTGAGAGTGCTTAAATAGTTGGAACACTATTTAAGAAACATAGTGTTTAATAGTGCTTAAATAATTGGAGTGCTGTATTGTCGAAGCCTTTCACGGCCGGCATACGATGGCTGGTGTGGGTCTTCCGGGCTGTGTGGCCGTGGTCTTGAAGTTTTGTTTCCTAACGTTTCGCCAGCACCTGTGACCGGCATCTTCAGAGTGCAGGAGCACAGACAGGAGCAGTTCTCTCTGTGCCCAGGGTGAAGTGACCCTTCTGTGGGTATTTATAGAGATCTGGGGGGGGGGATGGGTGTGTGTGGGGGGGGTTGGGTTACTGAGTGGCTGCTTGTTTTGGTGTCAGCATCTGTGTGTATTTGTGTGTTACCCCAACAGTCTGGTTCCGATTTGTGGATGACACCTTCGCAATTTGGAGTCAGGATGAAGAAGACCTAGAGAAGTTCCTGAACCACCTAAACAGCGTCCACCCCAATATACAATTCACCATGGAAAAAGAAGTGGATGGCCAACTTCCATTTCTAGACACGTTGGTCATATGCAAACCAGACCTCAAATTAGGACACAAAGTCTACAGAAAACCCACCCACACAGACCGGTACCTACACAAAAACTCCAACCACCACCCACATCAGAAAAGAGGCATTATCAAAACCCTCATGGATCGTGCCAATCGGATCCGCGAAACCCAATTCCTAAACTCTGAACTTAACCACCTTAATTGGGTCCTACAAGCGAATGGCTACTCCAAGAATGAAATAAGAGCCATCAAACCAAGAAAGCAACATGCGACTGAAGAAGAAAAACAGCCACCCACCAATAAAGTATTTCTGCCCTATATCAAAGGGGTCACAGACCGCATGGGAAAACTGATGGAAAAACACAATTTCCAAACAATCTTCAGACCCACCAGAAAAGTACAAGAAGTGCTAAAATCAGCAAAAGACAAAAGGGATCCCCTCACCGCTGCAGGAGTATACCGCATACCATGCAGTTGCGGGCAAGTATACATCGGGACCACAAAACGCAGCATCCATACCAGGATAAAAGAACACGAAAGACACTGCAGACTACAGCAACCAGAAAAATCTGCAGTAGCTGAACATGCTCTCAAGTACACTGGACACAAAATCCTATTTGAAAACACAGAGATACTGGACAACACCAACAGCCACTATACCAGGCTATACCAGGAAGCCATTGAGATTCACAAACACCAGCACAGTTTCAATAAAAAAGAGAAGAGTCTAAAAATCAACAAAACCTGGCTACCAATCCTGAAAAATACAGCCTACAAAAGGTCAACGAACTCAGCTCAACCACCAGGACATGTGAACAGTTCACACAATGAACTTGCTAATCACCCCCAGCAGCCCCTCGTTAACAATTCAGTAGAAGAAAAAACCCTGCCTAATCCCCAGGAAAATACACACAGATGCTGACACCAAAACAAGCAGCCACTCAGTAACCCAACCCCACCCACACACCCCCATCCCCCCAGATCTCTATAAATACCCACAGAAGGGTCACTTCACCCTGGGCACAGAGAGAACTGCTCCTGTCTGTGCTCCTGCACTCTGAAGATGCCGGTCACAGGTGCTGGCGAAACGTTAGGAAACAAAACTTCAAGACCACGGCCACACAGCCCGGAAGACCCACACCAGCCAATTGGAGTGCTATTTAAGAAACATAGGCGACTCTTTTCTGGTAGGTATCAGAACCAACTCATAAAAGAGAGGAAGGAAATCTCTAACAGACCGGGAATTCTCAGCTAATAGTTCTAGGAAAGAATCTTTACATTCAAATGCCAGTGAACATATCTTAGGTTTATTTGGGCTGCTCACTCTCTTCACGGGAAAAGAGAAGGCAGGAGTTTTAGGTATGTATGCTGGCTTGATTTCACTAAAAATGAAGGGATAAAATCTAATCAATATTTCAAGACAAGCATACAGGGAAAATTCATTTCATCAATCTTAAGACAATATGATATGTACTATTTTATCAACCTAATCTCTTATTTTCTAACATAAGCATTCTGTCATCTAATACACATAATGTGTCTGGAGACACATTTTACATCACATGCTTAAGGTATTTCTGTAAGTTAATTCTACAGGTAGTCCTCAACTTATGACCACAACTGGGATTGGAAAATCTGTCGTTAAACAGTCCGATCATTAAGTAAAGCATCATGTGATTGCACTCGATTTTCAACTTTTTGCTGCAGTTGTTAAGCGAATCATGCAGTTGTTAAGTGTATCACACAGTTTCCCATTGACTTTGCCTGTCGGAAGCCAGCTGGGAAGGTTGCAGATGGCGATTACATGACCCTGGGATGCTGCAGCCATCATAAATACATGCCAGTTGCCAAGCACCCAAATTTTGATCACTTGACCACGGGGACGCTGTGATGGTTGTAAGTGCAAGGGCTGATCGTAAATCACTTTTTCTGCACCGTCATAACTTCGAACGGTCATTAAATGAATGGTCACAAGTCGAGGACTACCTTATCCACAAAGTGACTACTGAAGCTAAGTAGATGTTAAACAATATTAAAAAAAACACCAATCTTAAATATTTCTACTCAGAAGAAAGTCGTAATAGATGTACTGTTCTCACTAACCTATTCTCAGAATCATCCATAAAACTGCAACTTAATAATGTAATTCTATAAAATTCTGTTTAGAAGAGAGTGCCAAGTTAAGTAAAATAGGCTTATAGCAGAATGTATTGAGTCAGTATGCGTAATACTGAACTTCATTTGCCTACAATAATTAACTAAAGATGGAAAATGTAGAATTATTCCCTTTCTTACTCCAGTTATGATTAAGTGTTAAGACAGAGTTACTACATACTAATTTAGGGCTTACCTTTATAATATTACCTTCTGCGTTTATTCCAATTTAATATACACTGAATATAAACAAAGTTTCTTACTTGGGGAGTTTTAGCCATCCTCATCATGGTCATTATAGGTGGTCTAAGTCTTAATGTTTCTTTCAAGCAACGATCCAGCAAATTCAAATCCTTGACCTAAGAAAAAAAATACTTACAATTTCTCAACTATTCAGAATATTTCTTTATATATATATAATTATAACCCATTATTATATATACTTGTAGTTGATATTGCAAATAACTTTAATGACCCAAATAATTTTGCCACAAGTATGAAGGTAATAGCTGCTTATGACTTAATACTGCATTCAAAAGAATGCAAGCAAAAATCAAGCATAATCAAGCAAAGAAATAGAAATCAGCTGTTGGTAGTATTGATACTAATATACAAAATTAGACAGATGTGCTTCGTACATAATTAATATTCACTGCAAAATCTACAGACACAAAAATTTAAAAAAGGCATTGGACATACACTCTCAGGCATTTTGCTAAGCATATAAATGAAGAAGACAAATCATACAAATATATTCTGCAATTTTTCAAAGTACTTTTAGAAACCCTGTCATATGAGAGTTTATTCTGTTTAATATATTTTTGCTCTTAAGATCCATACTTGAAAAATCTTGGAAATTTTAGAATAGTATATATTATCTCGCTAATCCAAATCAGCTCTCATTCCACGTATACATTTGAAGGCTACATTGGTAAGTTGAAAAGGAGTAACAAAGCCTACAAACCTGATCATAGTTCAGTGGAGGTAAATCTTCTCCACACACAGTTTTCTGTTCCTCATAACACTGTTCCTGTATTGATTTATCTCTAGCCAAAAAGAAGCCAAGCCAAGTGCTGGTGGTTGAAGATGTATGCTGGCCTGCTAAAAGCAATCCGATAAGCATCCCAGCAATTTCATCATCTGTTAGAGGGCGACCATCTCTGGATTTCAAGATATAGATAGCACATCAGAATGAGAAAGACAATCCCCAAATTCTAAGACAAATCCACATTAGTTTACAATATGGAATTTCAGCACAGATGTCAACATTATTAAAAGTATTTATGTCTTTCCTCTACATTTGCTGAGTTCAATCAAAGGAGCTTACAAATTTAAAATACTGGAGATTGCAGGAGTAATCGGAGTAATAAAAACATAACAGTCTTCTTTCTAAATGTCTTAACAAGTCTTTCCAGACAGTGATTTGTTTAAATACCATTTTAGAATGCAAAGGTTTTAAATATTGTTATGTAGAGACAAAGCATCTTTTCAAAATTTTTCAGCCTGGATCAAAGTTTTCCTGTTATAGAAGTTTAGGCTCCTGGCAACAGTAGCTGCTGAGTTTATAAGATACAGTGGTACCTCGGTTCATGAATGCTTCTGTTCACGAACAATTCGGTTCACGAACAGCTCTGGTTGGAAAATTTTGCCTCCGTTCGCGAACACCGGATCGGGTTACGAACAGAATCCGCGGCCATTTTCCCTCCCGTGACACGTGGTCGCGGCTTCCTGTAGGGAGGGGGACTCTCCCTCCAAGCAATATCCGCCTCCCCACCCGTCTTCCTGTCCTCCACGCCAGAAGTCGCCTCGAGCAAGGTTAGCTTTCTCTCTCTTCGTGCTGTACTTTGTGTCATATTTTTGCGGTTTAAAAAAAAACAACATATGGTTCAGAACGGATTAACCGTAATTACATTGAACCTTATGGGGAAATTTGATTCGGGACGCGATCAAAAATCAGTTGGCGACCAAATTCGGAGGGGTCAGAACGGATTAACCGTATTTACATTGAACCTTGTGGGAAAATTTGATTCAGTTCACGACCAATTCGGTTCGCGACCAGAGTCACAGAACGAATTAAGTTCGTGAACCGAGGTACCACTGTAAATGCTTTATTTCAGGAACGGGCAACGCATGGTCCTTCAGATGTTGAATTCCAACTTCCATCAGACTTAGACAACATGCTAATGATGAGGGATGATGGCAATTGCAGGCTTAAAATCTGGATGATGACATATTGTCTGTACCAGACGGTCACAGTTTAATATGTGGGGAGCCCAGAGACTAAATTCATAAATGATGCTAAACTATTCACTTAACCATGTTTCCTGAATAAAGTACTATACACTAAGATAAATCCCCCAAACATCGTATGGTACAGGATCATCTGTACCAGCCCCAGCCAGATTCATTCTGGAATCAAGACAATAGTTTTCTCACTGAATATAACATGTATTGGAGATTACTGATGTTTTTGTTTTCAATTTCAGTTTCATGCTACTTCTCTTGCACAACAAACTACATCTCAAAGTTGTTCTTGCATCTTATAGATCAAAGTTCTGAATCCTGTCCTGATTTCTGATCCATTGTATAAGTTTTCACACAGTTCTGTTTTTATTCCTATTAGGATTACAGTAACCCTTATCGGAGACGTCGTAATATTTTCACCTACTTGTAAGTAACATCCAGTAGTGTTTGCAGCATGTTGTCCTCTCTTGTCAAAGACTGTCGTCGTTTCTGAATTACTTCATAGAAAATAGATTTTATTTTATGATGGGCTCTGTCTCTGCATCTGAAATTAAAAACAAGTTGTAAAATATGAAAGCCTTGGATTTTGCAGATAATACTTTTGAACTTTTCATTTCCCCCTAAGTTCTTTTTTTAGCACTAGACAAAAGATATATCAAATTTGAAAAAGGGCTACTGTAGGGCAGTGCCAGAAACTAGCAATTACTTACTGAAAGCAATCCATTGCCTGATCTGCAATTCCCAACCTGGTTCAGGATTTTTGTTTCTTTTGCATTTGGAGAACTGACCCATTACACTTTGGTACTTGAATTTATTGCCTGCACTCTATAATTTAAGGTAAACCTAAGCAGACTGGATAAAATTCTCATCTAGTTGCTTATTCTGGAGGTTCCTATAGATTTTTTTTAGCTGCTTTCTCTATTGCTCAATTGCATTTAACTTCTGCACTAGATGATCCCCAAGATTCTTTCCAACCCTTATATTCTATTCTTCCAGCTTACAAATGGTAGACATGGTACAATCACAGTTCTATTCAAACACTGGTTAACAGGCAACCTTTGACGAACTGACCACAATCTATGCCAGTGTTTCTCAACCTTAGCAACTTTAGTTTTATGGACTTCAACTCCCAGAATTCTGGGAGTTGCCAAGGTTGAGAAACAGTGATCTATGCTGATGGGAAGTAGTTATATCTAAGAATAACTGAAAAGACACAAGAGTCCCTACAACCATCTTTCAATCCTGACTGAGAGTTTTGAAGAGTTTTTCATTTACAGATTTACCATACTGTATAAGCTGAGAATTTTAGGTTCCAAAATACAATCCCAGAATTGGTTTCAGCTCATCCGCAAGTATATACGGTAATTCTTTTTTACCATTAAAAATATGCTATCTGCAGATAAACCAATTGTGAAAATTAAAACATACAAAAATTTCGAGGGTCGGCTTATCCACAGATGGGCTTATCTGCGAGTATATATGGTACTTGAAAAACAAGTTTCTAAGATTCGAAGGGGCAAAACTGACAGCACCTTGCAGTTCAACTGGGGAAGACTAGATTCTGTCCTGAAGTAATGCTGGGCTTAAAGAGAGATAACCCTTACACAGAACTCAGAACATGATGGTGAGAAAACAAGAAAAAATTGTAATAATATGTGTTAGCCTTGCGAGGTGGTCCAGACAAGGAGCACAACTGGGAGTACTAGCTCTGTGTTTATTGTAAGGTTACATTAACAGAATCTTGCAAGTCTGAAAGTATGCCTCCCGTCCCTCACTTTTACTCTCCTGAAAACTAGGGAGGATCCCTTCTGAGATGCTTTTGCCACCCCTCCTCCTTTGGACTCAAATTTCATTTATCAGACTGTTGTCTAGGCTGAGGCTCTTCTTCCTGTCTTCAAAGATAATTCCCACATACCATTATATATTTATTTGATTAATAATATTTTCGGCTGATCAAACTAAGTACCTGAAGCTGGGTAAAGGCAGCCACCCTGGTAAGAGCCACGCAGCATGAGTAAATCCCCCATCCAAATCAGCGTAGAGCTGTGCTACTTTCTCATTGAGAATGCTTCTTATTTCCTTCCCATGTAAACAGTGGCTTGCTGTCAAAATGATTAGTTCTGAAAGTGCTTCAAACAAATCTGTGAAATTCAACAAGGAAAAATACGTTAAAAGAAAGACAATAACTCAAAAGCCTAGGATTACTATTTCCAGTCTACTTTTAGAATTGCAAAATTAAATTAATATGATGAATACAAAAAGGTCGATCTAAATTTTTTATGAAGATTCCTTGATAGGACTTTCAGGATAGAAAGGAAACAGAAGTCCTGGAGCAGGGCAGAGGATGGGGAGAGAAGGGCTAGGTTGACTTTCTTCTTTTCCATCCCTCATTGTCAAAGAACAGACCCAAAAAGCACTTCAGTTCTGACAACACCAGTACAATAAGTCATCCGGCCTGGCAAAGCACCCCTGGCAAACTGCTTTAGCCAAAGACTGCTTTCTATCTAATGGGGAATGCCAAAGGCCAACCCAAAATCAAAAGAACCAGCCTGCCTCCGCACTCAATCACACAACAGTACAGATCCACAACAGCATTCAGGGCCACCTCTCTCATGAGCCATGAACATAATACATGACTTCCATCTGCTATTCACAGAGCTGCAGTCATGATCTCAACTGAATTTCACCAAGTTTCTGCAGAGACAACTAGTGCCATCTGCCAGATATAATGCAGCAAGAAAGCAACTAGCAGAATTTCCTGGAGTTTGGACTTGGTATCGTTATTACAACTCTGAGTTTTTTTGGCATGGCATACATTTTCTGCATAAGATACCACATCTCCCTTCCTCGGTCGGATCAAGTTAATTCGCATAGTCTAAATGTAAATCTTCTCAAACAGTATACTTACTTCTTTTTCCTTTATCTCCCCAAGTTTTAAAGTATTCTATAGTCTCTTTCTCAATTATTGATATATGATTTTTAAATTGATTTATATTCAGCCCAGTTTTTAGCATCTTCTTCTGTTCCAAAAATACCTTGAAAATAAACAAAATATTAATTTCAAAACAAAATATTTGGATTCTAGTAGCTTTCCTCAGACTGTCTGCCTGGGGCACTAGAATCGAAATTCCCAGAATTACAGGCATTTTTTTTAACCTTGCTTTTTTTTTTTTTAATATTTAGTCAATGCAAAGCAGCGAACATACCTAATACTCCTGCCTTCTATTTTCCCAACCACCCTGTGATCTGGGTCGGACTGAGAGAGAGTGAGAGTCACCCAGCCCAGCTCAAGTCGCCAGCTGTCAGCCTTGCGAGGTAGTCCAGAAAAAAAGCACATCCAGAAGTTCTAGCTCTATCTTTACTGGTTACATTAACAGAAACTTGCAAATCTAAAAGTACATCTCTCCCCCCTCACCTTTACAGCCCATGAAACTAGGGAGGGTCCTTTCTGAGACATTGCCATGTCCCCATTCCTTCTTCAGGCTCAGCTGCTCCTTATCTGATCAATGCCTAGTCTGCAACTCTTCCTCCTGTCTTTCAAGGCCATTCCCACTTACTATTACATCAGCTGAGAGTAGCCCAAAGTCACCCAACCAGCTTTCATGACTAAGGCAGGCCTAGAACCCACAGTCTTGAACCACTAAACCAGGGTAGGCAAATTTGTATTTGCAATACATTTGTTCTGTATTGCAAAGCCCAAGAAGACAGAAAGACTAATTAAATAAATGCCGCTTTACCTTTTTCCAAGACCAATTTTTCTTGATCTATTGCTCCGTCAAATAGAAAACAACTGACTGGGAAGGTAGAAGCCATGCCCTTGAACACACTGCCCTCTCATCTCAAATCCAGCCTACTTACTTTTTCCAAATGGAGCTCTTTGTGAACACAACCTATGTGCTTAGAGATCTCGAAGAAAAATGTTCTTTTACAATTAAACCTAATCTGTTGTGTCAATTTTTACATTCTATTTATATGATTTAGTACTGAAATTCTAGCTACAACAAGCAATTCATGTAACAATATACGTACTGCATTGGGTACATCATAAGCTACTCCCTTGCCAAAGACAGGAGTGGTCAGCCGTGAATACACTTCTTCTGCATTCAACTCTTCATTTTTACCATTGAACAAGAGAGCAGCTGCATCACTGCCCACGAGATAGGTGAAGGTCTTTCCCACCATAGTGAAGCTAAATACAGGCCCATACTGCAAGGGAGAAATTGAGGAGTTAGAAAATAAGGAAACAAAGAAAAACAGAATTTGTAGCAGGATTGCATGCACTGTAGTGAGTATTTCCACTCACATGGGAGTGACAAAATAAATACGTAAAACATGTGACAAAAGAAAACATGATCAAATAGTGATGCTCAATACTACATCCTCAGTTAACTTGTCATTTTGAAATCAAAGTCCTTTGCATAATTAGCTGGAAGCGTCTGACTAGTTACCAATGTACTGGAATGGTCCTTGCTCTAATTATAATAGCCATATGTAGACTATTTGGTGCCCATGTCATTCTTTTTCACCTTGTCAATAAAATATTGATTTCACATATTTTTATTTTAGTTAAATTATGGTTTAGATCAATGTTTTTCAAACTTGGCAACTTTAAGACGTGTGGACTACAACTCCCATGATGTCTGGGGAATTCTGGGAGTTGAAGTCCACACATCTTAAAGTTGCCAAGTTTGAGAAACACTGATTTAGATCACATAGTTTAAAGGAGCCTTCTTCAGCGAGCACTGCAAGAAGGTGCCTGAGAGAGCCCTCTCCTGCAGTGCTTTCTGAAGCCACCCAACCTGGAGCCCTACATTGAGCACCAAAAGTTTTCCAAGCCAGGTGACTCTGCGGCACGCTTCAGGCTATCCTGCAGCATGTTCCAGAGGCAGGGAGCCTGCAGACTGGGTAATCATCTGCAGTGCATGCCAAAGGGAGCCAGCCTGAAGCAGTCAAGAAAGGTGAGTGGCATATGCTAGTGATCGCCAAAGGGTCTAGGCAGTACTGCAAAAGAAGCAACATCTACCCTGCAGTCAGAGGTTTTGTGGAACATTACAGACCCCAACATTCTGATAGACGGGATGGCTTCAGACCACCCAGTGGAGAGGGCCACCCTGGACCTCCCTCTATGATGGGGACCGCTGGCTTGTACAGCAGGTAGTCCTAAGCCATCCAGTCCTGAAGTACTCTGGCGAGCATTGGAGGAGAATGCTAGGAGCAGCTTCCCCTTGCAACATTGGCTTGAAGCAGTTCAAAGCCACCTGATTTCTGCATTGAGGCAAACTGCCACCTTCTCACTTCAGCAAAGCAAATCATATGTTGCCTCCATAGTCCACATTGCTTTATCACCTTGCTCTGCACTGCCCTAGGAATAAGTTTTTGTCAGATTTCACATGCATCCCCAAATGAAACCCTGGAACTGCAAACATTTGGGGAAAGATATAAAGTGGGAAAAAGATTAAGCATGTTACTCTGCTTTTATGGTCCATAATGAATAACATCAATATTCTTACATTTGTTTGATATATATCTATGAAACTACAGTTTTATCATTATTCAGTTACATGGACTCAGTAGTTCTTTCAGTTATCCAAAACAAATATTACGGTTTAAATATTTTGAATAATTGTATTATTACTGAACAATTGTTAATAGCGGAAAAGAATTAGACTCACCTTTTCATAGGCATCTTCTAAAAATTGGATAGGATTTCTTCCAAATGCAATTGCATGTCCCAAAAAAGGGATATTTGATGGAATGTAAGGTGGATACTTCTACAGATGAAAAGAGAAAGAAAGAGAGAGAGAGAGAGAGACTATTTTTATAGCTGTATAGAGACCAGTACACATTCAACCAGATTGGTTTTTAACAAAAGAGCGCTGTACTGTATCTCCTACTTCCTTTTGCCATGGAAGCTAGACTTTGGGTGAGTAAAGAAATACTAAATCTGACTGTTAGGAAGGTAACAGTTTTAACAAACAAAACTAGGATTGGAGGAGGCTTTAAGCACACACAAAATTGCATGGAACTCACCCAAGCAAATCAGAGGACTGACCACTGTCACTGAAGGAGGAGTTAAAATAATACTAGATGGACAGATCAAGAGTGCGCCAATGATGCTTAAGATGAATAAGTTACCAATATAACAAGTAAGCATTTTAATTTGGGGTCCATAACTTTTGGCTAAGAACGTAAAAATTGTGGCCACTGGCTCTAGCCCCATTCACAATTAGCTTTGTGGTTGCTAAGCAGAGATGGTCACAGTAGATGGCCGCTACATAGCAGCCCCACAACGCCCACTTCTGATGCTCCAGTGCAGGAAAGGGGGACAAATGCGTTTCATTTTGGTCTGTGTGGCAAAATGCTCAGACCTGCAGTTGCCACTGAAATCTACCACCCTTGTAGCCTGAAAGGGGATAGAAACTGAAGCTGTAAATTGGGAAGAAAGGCTGGTTGCTCATCACCTTTGCCAGTGCCTAATGGCCACACTGGCTGAGGATTCTGGAAGTCATAATCCCAACACATCGGAAGGGCAGCAAATTGGAGCCAGATGATGTGTACATGGCCAGACATCACAATGAACAAAGCCATCCGGCCATCCTTTCCCCTTTATTGGGGAATGTTGAGGACAGGCTTCTACTGTACAATGAAAGGTTCAAGAGATCCTTGCTTTTTTCATTTTGGGAACAAAAAAGAGTTTTCGTTTTGAAGGCGCGAAGGACAGAGAGAGAGAGAGAGGCTGTCGCATCTGCACATCCTCTGACGGCCCTTTGCACCCCGAATCACATCAGAGCGCCTGCCTCTAGAGTTCATGTGGGGAACTCAAACGAAGCCCTCCCCTTCCTAAACTGCACCGCACCTCTAAACAAAAAAGGCTGCACCGCCGACGCGGTCGCCATCCAACCGAACTCACCCGGCTGCTACCAGACTGTCGCTGTTGGCGAGAGCCGAGCTGCAACAAGTAGCCCAAGCTCAGAGCAAAAGCAGAAGCGGCCAGAAGCAGGGAGAGCGGGCTGCCGGCCGCGACCCTTTCCAGCAGAGAACCCCCCGCTTCGAACCAGCTCCGCTCCGCCATCCCTTCAGCCGCACAGGACGCGCCTCGCAGCTCTCGCCTCAGAGCCAGTCCCAAGGCGGAGCGCGCCGCTGCTGGCTCGATCTCTGCCCATCTGACGAAGAATGCGCAGCAGCCAATCGGCGAGCGCGCGAAGACGGGGTGACCACGGGAGGGCTTGCGGGGTTGGAGCAGCGCGAGCCTCGGCGATAGCGAGACTGGAAAACTCCGGAGGAGGGTTGGCGCGCGCCCTGATTTCTGGACGTTCTTCTGGTGGTAGTTGTAGACTGGCAACACGGGCAGTGGTGAGGCAGGCTGAGGACCGGCCTCTCTCGTTATGAACCACCTTCGGTTTTCATTTTTTTCGTGTTTTTTTCGGTTGTGCAGAAGTACCCCGCTCTTTGAATGGCCTGTGTCTGCGACGCTTCTTCCGGAGCTGCATTTGGTGCATTGCCTTTAAAACAGCTAGTAGATTTCTGTTTCACCAGGACTTTAACTTTAATTAAATGTTAATTTAAATTAAATGGTTTTAATTCGTGTGGCCTTGCATTTTAGTAATTAGCTGCCAAGAGTATTCAACAGTATTGGAACATGCAAATAACATGCAATCATTCTCATTGATTTCAGCAGTCTTAGCATGCTTCATAACCAACATACCACAAATGATGGCAAAGGTAATAGCTCTAAGCATTGCTCAGTGTTGCAGTATAGTTGCTTATTTGTTACTGCATTGAGAAAAGATGTTGCTGTTTTAAGGAACTGATTAATTAAAGTGAAATTAGCCACAGCACTTTTCAGGCGCACATGGAAACCTGAGAAAAGATGGATCGCTCTACAGTATAGCAGAAAGGTGTTGTATTTGTGCAAGGCCTGAAGCCCTTCTGAACCATTTCCAAACTTACACATCCAGTTGGGTCCTCAAAAAGTCAAATGATTGAAGCCCTCCATGACTGAGCTCCACCCCAAGGGATGGGGCTTTGGTTGCACAATTGCAATAGCTGTTTTGGCCTTTTTTATTCCCCCCTGAAGGTGCACTTTTGCACAACTCTAACAACTACCTCCACAGTACAATGATATTAGCCAGGCTTCTTCCATTATAAAACAAAGTATTCATGATGCCTTTCAAGGGCCACATCCTGTCAAAAGTGTTCAGGGGCTCTCTGGTCCACAGTGTAACTGCCACAAAGGAAAAGATTACATTAAATTGTATGTCATTTGTGAGGATGTTTATAGAAAATTATTTCTGTGTCCCTATTGTCCCCATTTTGCTGAAATTTCTGTAGCCAACAGAAATGCAGGATAAAAGCAGAATCTGAACCTAGGGCTGGCATTAATTAGTAACCCTTTCTATCTACTTTCTAAATGTTCTCAAGAACAGTCCAGAGTTCCTTATACAGTAGCTAGGCAGGAGGGAGATATAGCCGGGGAGTGGGATTAAGCATCATAATTGATGCCAGGGATAGGGAAAAGCTTACCAGCTCAAATTATTAAGGCTACCTAATGTTGGGTAGAGAAATAGGGAAATAGAGAAAAAATTATGTACTGCTGTCTAGTGATCATCTGGAAGTTTGCAGTTTAAAAATCTGGTAGCCTTACAAGGTTATATGCGAGTAGCAGTTTCACTTGCCCTGCACACCTGTCTTTACTCTCCAGCTCTTCTCCAGCCTTTTCTTTTCAGCTTCTTCCACTCCAGCAACAAACTTTTACTCTCCACTCCTTCTCTCTCTCCAGTTTTAGGTTATTCTGGCAGCATGTCTGCAGCAACTGAGGAGGTGGGTGTCCCCCCAGGGCCCTAGTCCCCAACACGTACATGCCTCGCTCTACCAATGGGACTACTACTCAAAATCTGCCCACACCAGCCGAGGCTAGCAACCAGATCAGCTCATCAAGCCCCAGTGTAGCTGCCCTTCAAGGCCGTGGCTGAGCTGTTTTTTTCCTCCTTTTTCTTTACTCCACATCTGGCTCACATCAGCAAAATTGCAGCAAAGACAGGTCTCAAAATCCATATGCCACCAACTCATAAAGAGGCTGGATTTCAAAAGCCAAATTAGAGAAAGTAAGTATCATGGGGTCACAGCCAGGTTTTAAATACTTCCTTGAAGGCAGGCAAGGCCAGAGCTGTGCAGATCACAGGGGGAATGTTGTCGCAAAGGGCAGGTGCAATGATATAGCAGTACACCTCCTGGTTGCTGTGGGATGACAGATAAGCTATGTATAGCATTATAGATGACAACCAACATCTTGAATTGCATCTGAAACCAGCAGCTCACATTGTAGCAGTGTTGCTGAAGCACACCCATGACTGCGCCACCTCACTGTGGACCAGTTGTAGCTTCCAAGTGGTCTTCAAGGGCAGCCCCTGTAGAATGCAATTGATTAAGCATAGTAAATCAACTACTGAATCTTGATAAATGTATTCAGTTTTAATATTTGCCCAAGCTGTTGAATTGGAAATACAGAGTTTGTTTTTCAGAACTTTACCAGTCTTGAACACAGCTTTAAAGCTTTGATTTTGTTGGTCAGATAATAGAGGCCAGTCATGGTCAATATTCTAATCAACTGGTCTACCATAGCAGTTGGAGACAAATTTTGATTTGCCGTTTTCCAGGAATTCAAAGCCTCAGCAACCTTTTGTTCTAACATAAGAGACCTAAAAATATAAATAGGAAAATGCTTGATCTCCCCACAATCAATTGAGCTGTGAGAAAAATGTACCAATAAAACATTAACAAAAATGTTGAATAAAAGTCATATCTATTAAGAAGGGGGAAATACATGGTATTTATTTATTTAAGCATTTATATGGCCACCCGATTCAAAACATGTGACCCTGGGTGGCTTACAAAAAAGGAAAACCCGTAATCAACCCATACAAAACAAGATATCTCATTAAATCTTATCACTAACCTGTTATTTTCAATAGATACAATTGTATCATCATCAAGTTGCATTTTTCGGCAAAAATAATCAAAATGTTCAAAAGGAATATTGCTACTAATGGTTTTCAATATTTTCTCCAGGACCTTTTCTGAAATAAACACATTACAGTACAAATATTAGAGGACAGCAGTTTGATATTACAAATTATTTAGTGGCTGTGGGTTAATGGCCCCTTGGCCCCTAGGAATTTGCCATCTTTGGTTCTGGATGGGGTGGCACTGCCCCAGACAGACCTGGTGCGTAACTTGGGAGTCCTCTTGGACTCATGACTCCTGCTCGAAGAGCAGGTGGCAGTCATGGCCAGGAGGGCCTTTGATCAACTTCGTGTTGTCCACCAGTTACACCTTTTCCTGGACCGAGAGGCCCTTCGAATAGTCACTCATACCCTGGTCAACTCCCATATAGACTATTGTAATGTGCTCTACATGGGGGTACCCTTGAAGAGTATCCAGAAGCTTCAACTGGTCCAGAATGCGGCTGCACGCACGATTTTAGGTGCATCAAGATCAGCACATTGCTCTATGAGCTGCATTGGATGCCAGTTTGCTTCTGGGTCCAATTCAAGGTGTTGATTATCACCTTTAAAGCCCTACATGGCATGGGTCCAGGGTACCTGAATGACCGTCTCATCCCCGTTACATCAACCCATCCCACCCGGTCATGCAGAGAGGGCATGCTACAGACCCCGTCTGCAAGAGAATTTCACTGATGGGGTCCAGAAGGCAAGCCTTCTCTGCAGCAGCCCCTGCCCTTTGGAACACTCTTCCCCCAGAAGTGAGGTTGGCCCCCTCCCTTTTAGACTTCAGAAAAGAAATGAAGATTTGGTTTTGTCATCATGCATGGGGTAGGGATGGGAACAGTCAGTTTTGGGGATGGCTGGTTCCCTAGTCTTGTCTTTGACCGATATTATCTGGTCACAGGCTGAAATAATATCATCATTGCTTGGATTTTATTATATTTAATAATTGTATTTTATTCTGTATTATTTATGTTTTTATTGATTTTAAATTGGTTGTGAACCACCCAGAGTCCTTCCTTGTGAGGGAGTTGGGTGGTGATATAAATTTGATATATAAATAAATAAATATAAATAAATTTAGGCTGTAAACACAATTCTGGGGAATGTTGCTCTAGTAAGAGTAGATCAAGATCACAATTCAATATGCATACAAACTGAAAAGAATATAGGATATGAGACAAACTGTATCCTTAGCTAGGTATTAAAATATGAATTTATTAACATAGAACAGCGTGTAGAGGTAGCTATCAATTTGTATCATTTTGTTTGAGCGCAGGCTACTGATAGACTATTATAGTTGGCTGTTTAGGAAAACACTTTAAATGGGATTGCTTTTCCTGTTTTGTTTTGTAATAGCTATTGATTAACTTTTCCTGGGCTCATCCATTCATCTTTGTTAAGTGTAAAATATTTGGAAGTAAAGAAAGGATGGGTATCTTGTTATACGGAAAAAACAAGATAGGTAGGACCAAATAACAAGCAGTGAGTCCTAGAGAAGGCCAAATAGGGCACTGGAATTTTGGACTGTAAGCTGTTTATGCTGCTCTGTGTATTTGTGAGAACAAAATGAGATTTAAGGTGATTTAGTCCCCAGTAGAATAGAACCTCCCAAGGTAACTGAAGGCTTTCTGTTAAGCTGTATTGTCTGGGGAAGGGAAAATGCCAGCCTCCTTTTAAAGCACAGCAGCAAAGTACCTGCAGACTCAGTGCCTGTTCTGATGAAGGAGCAAGGGAGGTTGGGGTTGGAGAAGAAGGTTGAAGGAGACAGCAGATGCCAGAAGATGACAAAGAGAAGCCTGCAGAGAAAGCACCTGCTGGATCACTTAATCAGGTCTGTATAAACAAACTTCTCCATTCTTCTATGCTGCCAGGCCTGGCCTCAGCTCATTGCCCAAGCAAAGAAGAGAATTGCTTCTTCAAACTGGAAAGCTCTCTGTAGAGGGAAGGAAAGGCCCAGAGACTATTCGGGAAAGGAGTTGCCTATAGGCTCACAGCTGAGGCTGGAAGGCTTATTGAGACTGTTGGTGCAAGAACAGGAGAACAAAAACCTCAGACTGCTGCTACCAGGTCAGTTTATCTCCTTGGTTAGACATTTTATTTTGAATGTTACTTTGAGTTCCTAATTTGGACTACTGAGGCTCCAAAGAGTCTGTTTTTGTTTTCAACCCTTGTCTCTGAATGTTCAAAGGACTGGAAGGAATAAGCTTCAGCAGGTTCTCTACATCTTTGGAGAGTCCAGCGTTTGCTTTTTGTAACTTGCCAGTCAGCTCCCCACCTCTCTGTCTGCAAAGGTCTCTGCCGCACTGGTGTCCAAAGTGAGATGATGAAGAGGCCTAGTTAGGGGCCCACTCACAAAGTGCAAGCTGGTCGCCCATGAAAAGAATACCAGAGAGGATTCCTCAAGGCATAAATTAAGGCAATACATGTTGGTGCAGCATATCTGTGGCTTTATACTCAGTAAGCACTGAGTCTGCAGACAGTCATACTTTGCTGCTGTGGCTTATTCACAAGGAGGCTCACAATTATATCACTAAAGAATGTCCATTATCTGCCAAGGCAAGCCAAGAGCATGCTAGAAGATAGTGAGTACACTTCTGCTAATGCATGCGGCTTATTCCAGTCAGGAGGTGAGGTGATCAGAGCAATCAAGAAACAAGTATGGCTGGTGCCTCCCCACCCCATGGTAGATATGAAGCCCAAAGAAGGCTATCTGAGGCCTGAGTAGGAGTATCTTGATACTGGAAGATTGAATCTAAACTTACCATCTCTTTGATCAGCATTTTCTAAGTAATGTGTGATGGGGAGCAGTTGTTTCCCTTTACAGACTTCCAGGGGAGGCCTGATGAGAGTATTTTCATCAAAATCTATATCCTTTAGTTCCAGAAGAAGGCGCATATCACTAGGCAAGTATAGAAGCTTGTTTTCTAGCAAAATAAATATAAAGGACTGTATTCGCATTCTATGAACTGGGACATTTCTGGCAGCAAGTAAGCAGTTTACAGTTCCTGCCCCTTACAGTTTAGGACCACTGGCAACTTTTCTGAAGGGACACAGCAGACCAGATCAGGTGGTTCTTTTTGTTCTGAGAGTGATACAGCTGTTGTCTAGGCTCCCTTTTTCATTTAGTATTTCTGCTTGGATCTAGGTGATCACAAGAGGACCAAAAGGCTTCACTGTTGTTGCTTTACTTAACGTAGCTCTGCCAGATAGAAGGCTAGTGTGTACAACCACGGTTTGTTTGGACAGAAATGCAGAATTTGTTCCAAATTTTTGGGGATGTTGGTAACAGATTTGTTAAGACCCTGCTGCTGTGAGATCTTAAATTTACAGTTTATCACTTAGGGTTGATATATCAATGTTATTGCTGCTCCTATCCGTGGGCATCCACAGGGGCAAGTAACAAACATGCATTGTGATACTGCGATTCAAACTCTGCTTCTTACATACTTGCATGTGATGTCACAATACAAGTCTGGAAGGGGAGAAGTAAGGTTAACATTACAATACAAGACTTCCAGCAGTACTCTATTTTTGAATGGGATCTTGTACTTACGTACAGGCAATCATTCTGGCCCCTTTTCTTACAATTTTGGTTGGGGCAAAGAGGTGGAGATTTGTCTCTTTTTTGTTTCTTTTGATAACTGCTGCTAAAGATCTTATAGGTGGGAGAAGTTACAAACATCCAATGTTGAGCATAGACTTTTCTCATTTATAAATTGCATGAAATTGGCTACCTTAAGGCATCTGTCACATCTTGTTCCATTTCAGGGATGAAACAAGGGTGTATTTTGGTTCCTTTGCTATTTAATTTTTACAGTATATATACTCAGTGGTTCAAACCTTTTCAGATTCTGGTTTTCACTCTCCAAAGTTGGCAACTTGTCTATTCCCATGCTATATTATGTGGACAACACAGCATCCTATCTTTTATAGTAAATGGGCCATTTGAGCCTTCAATACTTATTGCTTAGAAGAAAGCTCACCCTAAATTATCAAATAGCAGAAATTAAGGTTTTGTCTACAAACCAAATCAAACACAAGTGGCAGGTAAACAGCCATGCTACTGAACAAGTATAGACATGCAAATACTTAGATAGAATATTCCAGAATAGTGATTCTGGGAGGGTATACATAGTTAAGCTACAAAAAATGCCTAAAGAACTCTACATTTCTTTTATTCAAAGAGGGTACAGATATTTAGTAGGAATTATTATTTTTCTAGGCAAAGTAATTCCCAGTTACTTTGTGGATTATTATGCACATATATGATTTTTTGTCCTTTGAAGAAAATGTAGTCTAAATTGTTATAACATAGAACATAGCAATTAATGTTATGCCCCTTATTGTAGCTCACAATCAAGAAAGCAAGTTCATCAATGTTCAGAGCAACCAGAGTTATTGCAATGAAAAGCAGGTTAGGTTACAGAATCTTGGAAATGTATATATGGGTGACTTCCAGGAAGAAATGGTGGGCTGAAGATGGCTCCATGGTGGGATGAAGAGCTGACAAGTGACTGGCTTTTTGTAATTCTTCTCCGGACAAGGAGAGGACTTAAGATCACCCACAAGTGCTCCAGATAGTTGCTCCCTGTGAGGAGACTGCAAGACAGTGGTCTCCAGCAGGTTTAGAGCTCTGGGAGACGAGGGAATAGCTATCTTGCACAAACTGTGGTCTGTGCCTTTAAAAGGACACTGGGTTCACATACAGTACTTCCTTTTCTAATCACTTTTGGAAATTGCTTGTTAACTGCTTTTCAGCTATTAGGAACCTTTGGATCAACAAGTTTTTCAGCACCGGGTGAGTCTCCTTCAAACCTCAGTGAAATAAGTTTTAAATACAAGTTTAAGGACTTGATTTTTTTTTTTGGAATAAACAGCAAAAGGGTAATTAAACCTTTGATTTTAGAAAGCTACAAACAGACTAAGGGTCCAGATAAATTTGAAATAAGATTTTGGAATTAATTATAAAGAATCATTCCCGTGGGAAAATGCTTTTGTTTTGAGTTCTTTAAAAAAAACCCATAAGACAAGACTTTAAAAATTGGAGACTAGAGAGAACTTTTCTATTTTCCTTCAACTTTTTTCTTTTCTTGCACTTTTTTCTTTTTCTTTGATATCTTCCTTTTTCTTTTTCCTTTCTTCCTTATATTAGTTTGTATTAGTTTTTATCTTCTCGTTTAAAAGTGTTAATAAAAATTATAGCCAAAAAAAAGAAAGGATGCTGAAATTGGGAGGCAGCTTTGTGATCAAAACCTGGAACAAAACAGAGGATTGTCTAAGACTTGGGAATATAGAGAATCTTTCGATAAATGGCTTCAATTCATTCATCTTGCTCTGTCATTATGTATTATAACTATTCTTACAGTATATCCCAAATAAGATAAGAATATTAGCTTTCTTATCCTTTCCTTTTAAATTGTTGTTTCTTTTAAACCCCAAGTTCAGGGGTGTCCATAGGGTATCGTCAAGCAAGTTAAGAAGGCAGCCACAATGGTGCAATTGAAAGTGTACCTGGTTTTGATGTGTCAAGTGTGCAGTGCACATAAAAACCAGGCAGAGCTTCAATTTCATTATCACAGCCACCATCTTAACTTTTTTGACCATATACTGTGGACGCCCCTGAACTTCAGCTTTAGATCCTAACCTAACCTCAGTTTAGGGTGAAAACTTTTTATTTTGAGCTTTATTGTCTTTACATAGCAACTCTTACAGTATCAACTTTAACTACAGTTGCGTGCATTATAAAATATCAGAAAAGGTGTATTCCATATCAAGACTCCCTAGGGCCATTTCTGGAATGTCACATAATTACTCTTGTTCTCTTTTTATGGCTTCTGTTTTACGAAATTTCTCTGGTAGGTCAGATAAATTTTATGATTTCTTCCTCCTTTCAAATCCTAATAATGATGTTAGGAATATTAATATTAAGGAACGTATGGTTAAATCAACATAATTAATTGTGGGGAAATTGTGGGTTGTTATACTATATTAGTCATCTGATTTTTTTTATTCATTTTTCATCATGTTGCAATTGACTGCATTTGATTTATATGCTGGATGCAGACAATAACAAACATTCATATCATGTAATAACACTGAATGCATGGATGATTCGTGAGAATTTGTTTCTTTTTAAAGCAGCATACAACATTCTTCCTCCATGCTTAATGACAGAATGATGATTTAGTTTGTCACAAGGAATTATCAGAGTTTTTTTTTTCTTTTTAAGACCTATTAAACAGCTTATTTTTCCTTCTGTACTTCTGGCCGGTCCCATTGTCTCTCTCTTTGATATTATTATATGCCATCCCCTCTAATCTTCTAGGATTCTAGTTCTGGGAGCTGAAGTCCACACATCTTGAAGTTGCCATGGTTGACAACCACTGTTCTGGAGTCATTCTATCAAATGCTGTACTTACACACCATTCATTTTGCTTCATTTTGCTTTATGATAGCTGGGTGACTTGTAGTATATTCTAGAGCAATGGTTCTGAAACTGTTTGACACAATCACCCCTTTTCCTGGTCTTAAATAATGTCATTACCACCACAAAAAACAAAACAAAACAAAACAGACTCTGTTGTCTTACAGAAGCATCTTGGCAGCAGCAGTCCCAAAGTGGATCCTCAGCTCACAAACAAGCCATTATGAATTGCTCCGTGATCCCCTGGATATGCCCAAATTACCCCCTTGTATAAGAACCACAGTCCTCAAGTCATCCAAGCATTGTTGTGCCAAAATAATATTCATGGGAATAGGCTTTCCATTGCAGCTGAATGCAAATTTCTTTTGTACATGTTTATACTCACTTTTGTATACTTGCTATAGCTGATCTGCATATCACAACTTAGTCATGCATATTGTCAGTGGATTGGAGAGAGCACTATTTTCACGCCTAAATATAATTTCCTATGATAATGAATATCCAAATGCTTACCTCTCAAATTCAGATGCTGTAAATTACAGAGTGATGAAAAACTTGAGGGAAGCTTTGTTAAACAATTATTGCTTGCTATCAAAGTGACCAAGCTTTTTATTTCCCCTGTACTTTCTGGTATTTCTTGTAATTCATTGTGAGAAATATCCAGCTCTTTAAGAGACGTCAGGTTTGATATCTCTTCTGTCAGTGATTTTAACTGAAAATAAAAGCAATTAAAAAAAGCATTTTTATACAGAGGGAATATTTTTGTTACAATGGAATCACTTTTTGTTAGCTACACAAGAAAATATCCAATATATCTTGCTAAAACGGTGCTGGACAACGAAATAAAACTGAAGGATAATGATCCAAACAAGCGTTTTAAGAGTCTTTTCAGACTTCTAGAGGTCAAACTCCAGATGTACTGTAATTTGAGGGGGAGTCAATTCCAGGGGGTAACAGCTTAATGGGAAAGATCTCTGAAACACAAGGGGCAATTTTAAAATGGAGAAAAAGTCATTAATCTTGATTGTGCTATTGAGCCTAGCACACAAGGGCATATATCAGTGTTTTTCAAACTTGGCAAATTTAAGGTGTGTGGACATCAACTCCCAGAATTCCCCAGCCAGCATAAAGAGTCATAATTTTAAGTAACTTACCCTTAGTCCATTTTTCTGGCTCAGAGTTAACTTCTGCAATGATAAAAGTTGGCATATTTCATTTGGAAATGATGCAAACTGGTTGTCTGACAGATTTAAGTCTTTTAGCTTTGACAGGTGCTTAACATCTGTAGGAATGAACTGTATTTTGTTTCCAGAAAGATCAAGAACCTTTAGATGATTTAGAACACACAATTCTCTGGGAAACAAAATAAATTTGTTATGGTGTAATAGCAGAACCTGAAGACACTGCATTTGATGCACATTTGCCGGAACAGTGCTTATTTCGTTGTTACTTAGGTCTAAGTAGCTCAGTCTGGAAAGAGTGCACAGGTATATGGAAAATGAGGGTAGTTTGTTCTTACTGAAATTTAGATGCTGCAGGTTTTTAATAAATGAAATGTCAATAGTTATTTCTGAAATATAATTTCCACTAAGATTTAAGTGTTTAAGAGCAAGTAGTGCACACAGTCCAACTGGAAACACAGCCAGTTTATTGTAACTTAAGTCAATTTTAGTGATTTCTGTACAGCTTTTTATTTCAACAGGAACGTACATTAACACATTTCCTGATACTTCTAAAATTAGGAGTTCCTTAATGTATGCTATTTGTTCATCTAAAAAGAACAGTTGGTTTCTGTTTAGGTACAATTCCTTTAGACGTTTTAATCTGTATAAAGTGGAAGGAATCTTTCTTAATTGGTTGTCATTAAGGTTGAGGCGTTCTATCATGGTACAGTTGCAAAGACTATCAGGAATTATTTTTAATACATTTTTGGCAAGATTAAGGTCACAAAGCTTTTGTAGGTTTTCCACTTTATCTGAAAGACTTTCTAGTTGGTTGTTATCCAGCCTCAGTTTTTCAATATATACCAACTGAAAAAGCTGCACAGGCAAAAATGTAAGCTTGTTATTACTTAATGAAAGCTCTTTTAAACTTTTGAGTTCTTTAACTTCTTTTGGTAAACTCTGGATATGATTTTCTGACAAACTGAGCTGATTTAGATTTGGAATGTAACAGACCATCTTTGGGAATATTGAAATGTTACAATAATTTAAAAAAAGTGCATTCAATTTGTTCATGGTAGATATAGAGTCTGGGAGAATCACATTATTTCCACTGAGATTTAACATTTCTAGTCTATCAAGTTTTTCTAAAGCAAAGTGGATTTTTTCAATGTTGTTATGACTGATCAAAAGACACCTGAGTCTTGACAGTTCAGAAAAATTTGGGGGGAACCATGATATTTGGTTATGACTGAGATTCAAAGTTCTAAGTTTTTTAAGTAGAGAAATTTCAGGAGGTAATGAAGTTAATTGATTTCCTTCCATAGATAATATTTCCAGGTTTGTCAACAATTTTATCTCTTTTGGTATGGTCTTTATGTTGTTATTGTTTAAATTCAAAAACTTCAACTTCTTTGTGTCAAAAATCCCTGAAGGAACTTCAACCAGTCCTCTTGCATTTAACTGAACTGTAAACTCATCAACCATCATTTCAGATAACATTTCTTCAGATAGCGTTTGGCATATTGTAGCACTTTCTATTGAGTGTATTAAGCTTTTTCTAACTTGAACTTCAAAAAAATCTGGTGGGATTTCAGCTAATCCTTCAGCATACAGATATGCAAGAAGTTCAGCATGCTTTGTATTGGCTATCCAATCTGGTGAAACTTTTTTAAGTGAATCTAGTTTCTCTGTAGAATGTAAGCCATCCTTTTCTGCATCTTGTAAAGACACCTCTATAGAGCTTTCTGCTTCTTTTTCAGTTATAGTCTCCTGGAATTCATTTGCATTTTCCTTGTGCAAACTGCCTGATGATATTTTTGACAATTCCAGTGATTGTAACTCTAATGTCTCCGGTTCTGAATCCTTCTCAACAATTTCTGATGATACTGTTTTAGTTTCATTAGCATTAGTAGATTCAGTTTCATGCTGATTTTCTTCAAGCACTTGACTTGATGATCTTCCAATTGTATCAAGTTTTTCAAGAGATTGCATTCTGCCATTTTCAACACCTTTTAGAGAGACTTCATTGACTCCATCTGTATTTACACTGGAGGGCTGTTCCTCTTTTTTATCAGACATACTTTCAAAAAAAAAATATTATCAGTTGTTGTTGCTTATTCCAGCCTTTTATCAAAAATAAGAAAACAGAAGAAAATCAAAATATAATGGCAAGATATATAACAAATAAGAAACAGGATTCAGATAAAATTAGCGAAATAGTAATAAAGCTAAAATTTCATTTTGTGGTTTTAACTGTTAGATTAAATTTCAGATGTTTGTAGCTGCTTAGAACCACAACATCATACATACATACATACATACATACATACATACATACATATATATATATATACTGTATATTTAAATAAATAATATATTTATAAAATTAATGTATAGTATTTTTAAAAGATAACACATTCAAGAATTCTAATAACATCACAAGCTTACTGTATGAACTGTAAAACTTACTGTAAAACTGTATGACTTTATTCAAATAAGATTTATTCCTTATTTCATTCAGGACTGCAGTTGTGTAGTGCAAAAGCAAAACGCATCCTCTTATAAGTAAGACCAAATTTTACAAGGCTTATGCCTAGGTATTAAGACTGTGCAGTGCTTTGGGCACAAAGGTCATACTTTTCTACAGCTATTTTAAAAAGCGATTTCTTTCCCAGGATCATGCGGCTGCTTACTGTAAAGAGTCGCCACAGCTGCTTCCTACGCAAAGGAAGCATGCAAAACACCTTTGTGAAATTGAATCTGAAGTTCTCCACAGCCATCATGCATATCATGTGGTAGCTAGAATGTTTTCCATTCTGTCATTAATATTAGAGCTGGAGTATATTTAACAAACGGGGCACGTTCTTCTTTTAATCTCACCTTATAGAATTTCCAACTGCCAGAGATTTTCAAATGGAAGTTCCAATTTAGACCAATCCTGATTGGCTCATTTTTCTAATCTCATTAAGCAAGAGTTTCTGCTTAGATCTAGGAGTACAGTTTCACAATGAAGGGATCAATAACTAAATTGGCAATATCTACATTGGCAATGTTAACCATAGCTTTAGAGCATGCGCAGAGTTCTCTATAGCCAAGCTTCAATACTAACAGCACTTAGCGAAATTGCAAGAGGAAGCAACTAACCACAGATGAGCTAGCTCAGATAATAGGGAAAACTCCTCCCAAAGAGACTAAGTCTGAGGCCTGATAAGGAGGGAGGACCCAGAACAAGGGTCTGCAGGGACTGATAAGGTATAAGAGTTAGGGGGAACTCCTTTAAATTAATGTAAGCAAACAAGGGCAGGGAATAGAGTTAATGTAAGCAAACAAGGGCGGGGAATAATGTATTCTGCTAAAGTTTCTTTGACTGGTTGTAAAACTCATCTTCATTATAATGGTAATAAGATCTGCCTTTTAAAAAATACTATCAAAGGCTGTGGTTTTGTCTCCAAGGGTGTGCCACCCTGCTCTTTCTTAGTGCATGGTTTGAGCACCCAGACTTTTGCTTGGCCAAATAAAAAGCTGCTTAGAGAAGTTCCTGCTTGAAGTCTTTTATTTTGGGCTGTTGATTGATTTCAAGTTTTCTGGGTAGCTGTGAACCTTACAACAACTTTGGAGTTTATCACAAGCTGTTTTTCTTCAGTGATTGACAATATGTTTCTTTGGCTTTGAGATTATCTTGTGATCTCTTGTGTAGATAATGTGGACTTCCTTACTTTCGAAAGCACATCAGTGCAATATTTATCAAAGTGCCCCATGTGGCTAGATCCTTATTTGTGTAACAGTTTAACAAATATAAACACAGGGCCTTGGGAAATGTCTTCTGGCTTGACTATAACATATTTGTATTCTTGGAAGAACATTGTATTGCAATTTTTGAAAAGATGCGAAAGTGGCAGAATCCTGGTGAAGGCAAAATGCTCAACCATTGTGCTAACCATGGTTTATAGAGCATAGGCTCTGGATTCACTCAACACATTGAGACAAAACCAAACCAAGCAGTATGGCTTAGTTTACGGTCCATATCCAGACAATCATATTTCATGTGATAGTTTCCTGCACCTGAGCACCACTGCTCTATCCTACCTTTGCACAAACTCATGATTTCATGTTCTGGCTTGTTTTAGAGGAAAACGACTATTTTGTAAGAGATATAAGTGGAAGATATGGTTAAGTGTTTTAATACTCTTGAAGGTTATGTTTGAAGAAAACGAAGCATGCTTAAGATGTGGAACTGAATGTACAATGTCAAATATTTTGATGATCATATAAAATGAGTAAGATTAGAAAAGAAATATGAAAAGATAACTTTTATGTACAAATTGTAGAATTTGACTCCTAGTGACTTCATAGGCACATCCATTTAGTTTTCTTGGAAACAAAATGGAAGTGGTTTGCCACTGCCTTCATCCAAGATATTTTTTCATTTTATAGTCCATCCTATAGATTGATTCCTGCAGGTAATCCATCAAGTATAATCAAATCTTTTAGTCGCGCTTAAAAAAAACCCTCAACAAAATTACTATATTATTTGACACTAGCAATAACAAAATTGCAATTAAAATATGTGACATTAAATAACACCTGCAACAAAAGGACACATATTTTAGAAACTGTGCTTTGTAATACGTGCATCACCCAGAGTCATGTGAGATGGGTGGCTATATACATTTAATAAACAAACAAATAAAATATGCTATTAGAAGCAGTTTTGAGCTATTTTTATTGTACTATCTTTTCGTTCATGTAAAAAGCAGTTAACATTCTGCGCTATTTGGATTCCAACTAAAATAAAATCAATAAACGATGTATATAAGTACAGCAGTGAATTTTCTCTATTCGATAAAAAATGCTTTATGATTTTCATGCTGGTTTATTTCTACATTTAACTTTATTACAAAATATTTCACAGTATATATGCAAGAGTAAGATCTGTGTGTATGGTACTCATTAAAAAATATTATTGTGGAAAGAGGAACAGCAGTTTACATGCAGACACCAAGTCCATTTTCTGCATCCCAAATAAACTTAACTATTGAATTTGGCAAATGAATAATGTGCATTGAGGCTGTTTCTCATCCAATTGGTAATATTTATGAATTATAAAGTTATTTATAGACTGCCCACATCTACAAAGGACAAGACCTGCTTTTATAAATGTATTTTCCTTATCTGCATCAGACGTTTACTACTTGTGTTCCATTATTTTTATTTCTTAGGTTGCTATCATGCCTTTCGTCCAGGAGCTTGTCAAATCATTGTGCGCTGGAGTGAAAAGCATACTGTCTTCAGTTTAAATTTTATAAATTAGGATGAAAATAGTGTCACATACATTCTAACTTCTAACGTTTAAAAAAGGGGGAATATGATTTTAAGTCAAATTCACAATGATCCATTTAACATTTTGTAAGGACAGAGTCACACTGAAATATGATACAGAAACAAGTATCTTATGGATAATTCAGAAAGGGATATAAAAATAGCTAAGAAATTAAATCCTTGAAAGGTCAAAGCTGGAAGAATCAGTATTTTGAGAAGAATATAAAATGGAATATAAATTTTGTAAGTAAAATAATAAAGGAATAAAAAAGCATGCTTTTCAATTCTCTGGCTTGTGGGCATCAGCAACAATTCTGTACCTTATAAGGGTTGTCCCAGAGTAATGTGATCTACCAAGAAAGAGTTGCTTAGAGTATGCGTTAATTCTTCAAATTTGATGATGGTGTAATTAAGCTTCTTTCGCCATTTGCAGTGGTACTTTGGCATAACATCTTAATATTGGATTTGAAGGTGTGGGGATAAATTAAAAAAAATCCTCAAGTCTTTCACCTACAACTAGGCTTTCCCCTACTGTCTCTGCAAACAGACTTCCTCCAATCACGAGCCTTCAATCACGAGTGAAACTGCCCATACTGTCTCTGCAAACAGACTGCCTCCAATCACGAGCCTTATGTAACTGACATCAGCTGATGCTGAACAAACCAACTGGAGGAAGTCTGTTTGCAGAGACAAGCTATCGGCAGTTTCACTCGTGATTGAATGTAATCAGTTATGCAAAAGAGCATGGAAATAGAGCTGCAGAGAGACGGTTTGGACCTCCTTCCACTGAGTGTATCAGGTCAATGTTACCTAATTACTAAATAAAAATGTGTTCTGCACTATCTTTAAAATATTGATTTCTTAATTTTGGGTTGGAAAAGTGGGGGTCGTCTTGTACATGGGGGCGTCTTATTGATGGAAAAATACGGTACTTTGGATCAGAGCCAAAGATTTTACTACTGTATTTCACAGGAGTAGCTAGCAGGGCCATCTATATGGTGAAAATGACAGAATTAGAGATTTGTATACAGAAACCTCAATTTAATGAGTCAACCAGAGGGAAGAAATGTTTGTCATTCCCAGTTACTGGAGAAACAATATGTCATCCACAAATGACATAAAGTAACACAAATACAATGGAAACTTCATCCACATTTGTAATCCACTAAATCCAAGTTTCATTGTTACTCAGTATATAAAATTAACTTTGTAAAGGAATCTTCAATTATCACCAAATACATAAAAATAAATGTTGACTAAATCATAATAGCTTAGTTAATGAAACTTTATTTAAAAAAACATTTTCCTGAGCCCATATACAAATATTTTTAAAATGCTGTATTTCATAAACATAATAATTTAAAAACAGAATTATTATCTGGTACATCAAGGGTATGCAAGGACGACAGTATATTTCAAATTGTATGCAAGGTAACTGTTATTGACACATCCATGAATTATTCAAAATATTAATAAATCTTTGAGACACCCATTTTTCCTCTTCCAAGTATAGCCAAAGGCCTGTTGTGCTGAACTAATGCTGCCCTAGAGGTTCCCAGATCTTCAGAAGTTGCTTTTGGGGTTTTATGTATACACGTATTTTTTTATGTGGGATGCATGCCCTACCTTTCACTTGGGAGCTCAAGGAGGCACACGTAGGGCACCCACCTCCCAACAAGAGCCCTGTGAGGTAGACTGGGCTAAGACAAAATTACTGAAATTTTACCCACTGTGTTCCAAATGCTGTAGTTCGATGGGAAGCAGGAGTCAGTAAACCTGAATCTAATCTCTGGATTATCTAATCTTTACCTACTGCTTAAAATTACATCACATCCCCATTGGACTGACCCATCTAATATTGGCAGGTAACTTCAAATCCTCTTAGAAAATAGCTATTCAAAAGAAACTAAGTCTCTGTGGTTTCTCCAGTGATGCCATTTTAACCTTAGAGTTAGATCAATCAGTGTTTCTGGCTGGGAAATCTGGGAGTTAAGGTCCATACATCTTAGATTTGCCAAGGTTGACAAACACTGAGCTAGATCAATGCTAAGGCAAAGGATCTTACATATAGAAGCCAAACAGAAACTGCTGCATTTTCTCATAATATAATTGCTAATAACCAAATCTTAGTGCCTAAACCAGCTTCATATTTATATCATATTACAGTCCCCAAATTCAGGAGAATCTTATTTCTAGCCTGATTTAATGTCCTCCCTGTAGCTGTTTTGGAAGGGAAATATAGGAAAACTCCATATGAAGCCCAATATGGCCCGGTGACACAGGTGCCATAGAAACCACAGCCCATGTTCTTTTGTACTGTCTTTTCTACAGGGACATCCGCCACCCGTTGATTCCCCCCCCCTTTTATTTAAATTTCCAGGGCACTCTGATAATTTTTACTTGCATTATCTGTTAAACAACCAAGATAAATGTATTTCTCTAAAAGTAGCAAATTTCTGCTACATAATGTGTAAACTTTGCCCGCTAATGGTGGCTAACAGTTATTGATGTTAGAGGATAATTTTGCTTTGTTTTACAGAATGTATTTTTATTGGTCAATGGCCAAAATAAAGTTTCTGTCTGTCTGTCTACTGAAATTATGCAGTGAGCTTCTGTGGCTGTGGGTAGTCTAGAATCTGGGTCTCCCACTCCTAATTCAACACTTTAACCACAACACCACAAATAGCAAGAAATTTAGAAAAATCGCATGCATGCATGGTGTTACCAAACGTTTCATAGTTGTTTAACAACTAACACTCACTGTAAATGGTCAAATTAAATGTTATAGCTTTGAGGGATTCACTACATTCTGAGATTTATATTGAATTGCCAGTGTTTCCATATCTTCCTAGAGTGAAGACATTTTCCTAGAGTGAAGATTTTCTTGCACAATCTAGAAACAAAACTATTCATACTAAACCAGAACAGCTTTAACTGATTGAAAACATGTTTACTCAAAATATACCATTGCTTATTCTCTAATTCCTTAGTGCAGTGTTTCTCAGCATTGGCAACTTTAAGATGTCTGGACTTCAACTCCCAGAATTCCCCAGCCAGTGTGCTTTAGTGTGTCTAGAAATACAATCTTCATTTCCTGAATTCCTGTCCAATTATATACACAAATATTATTCTTGTGGCTTTGCCAACAAATTTTTTTAAGTGATTATATTAAAATAGTGCTATACAATATAAATTTACAAATGAACACGGCATCTTTTGTATGACCTCCATCAGGCAATGTCTTTTATCTTGTGCAATTAATTTATGTGGAACATTTGAATGCAACTGCTCGTCATTTAATTTAGTCACTTCTCTCATTGGGTATCAGCTGGCTGCTTAGCTTCATCAGAAGTTTTATGACAAGACCTGCCTACAAAACAGAGAAAGGCATTAAAATAATAATAAAAGCAATGTATTCTAATGTATTGCGTTTTTATTTATTGATTGATCAAATTTATATGGCCACCCATCTCACATAACGTGACTCTGGGTGGCGTACAAACACAGCAACAATTAATGTAACCAATCTTAAAACACTGAAACAAGAATAAAAATAAAAACATTAAAAAGCCAAGATTGCGGGAGAATAACAATCACCTAATATCACACAACCACCTCGCAGGGTCCCCAGGGGATCCCCAAGGGTGATGGAAAAGCGTTTTAGAGGCTTTCTAGAAAGCTAGCAGGGATGGGGCCAAAGCTAGGTGAACAGAAGTCCACAACTGTATCAAGGACAAACCTGATAACTGGGTAATGTGCAGGTAGACTTTGTGCATATACTCACAGGGGGATGTTGACAAGGGTACAAAGTATAAGCTCTGCAAAGAGCTTATATATACAGACTTGTTAAATCTGTGTGAACTATTCTGAATTCAGTTTCTGGCAGGCTCTATTATTTTTTTTAATAGTTGAGAATACTGTTATACTGCTACCAGAACATCCATCTGCTCAGGTGATTAAGTTGTGAAGAACTCATTAAATAACTTTACATTAACCTAATAAAATTTGCTCCAATCAACAGTACATTCCTAATTTGTGAAGATTTACCATTAGGAAATATTAGGGGGAGGGCACTGGATAGCTTAATTACCTGCTTGGTGTGAACTATAAAGCTCATTTTGTTTTCCAGACTATGTATTTGAAAACAGGTATCTCCGTCTCCCAACTGCCACATAAAGCAACCATATTTTAAACTTATGAGCAAAGCCTGGAATATAAAAAAATATAAAAGAAATAAAATGACAAACCGGAATACACCCTAAATTGAATGCATGAGTTAACTGCTCAGAGTCTTTTGGAGTGGGGTTGCCAAAACACATCTAATAAATAATAGCAACAACAAGATATCACCTTAAAACAAAACAAAATACATTTGGGGGTATAGTGCACATGGGTACTGTCTTCCTACTTTCTCTTATGTCAGCCTGTTTGCTCTTCCAGGGCCTCACCGATTCTTCGAGGAACCCGCTCTGCCCACTGGGTGCAGCAGATATAGCATCCCTTATGCATCAGTGCTGGTTAGGAAAGCCAGCCTGATGTGTTTCTTAGTAGGAGGTAGACTGCTACTGGCTGGTTAATTGCCCCACGCTCTGTTGCCAAGGGGACAAATGGCTTTTCCCCTTACATACTCCACAATAAACCTGCGCTTTTGGCAACGTCTGAAACTGTGCTGCTTGTTTTAGTTAGAAGGTAATGCTTATCTATAGGTCAGGGGTCCCCAAACTCTTCAGTTCATCAACCTCTTCATGAAGTTTCAGATTGTTCATTGACCCTCAAACATTTATTATATGAAAATAATTTAATATTAATTTAACTAATAGTACTATGAATAATAACAACAATAGAGGAAACTCAAGGCCACTCTCACTGGCAGCTGACTCTCCAACCCTGGGTAACCCTGTCGCGCCACTAGCCACCTCACCTTCAGGACTAGGGACTGGCATGGAGGTCTACAGAGATCCAAAAGATTAATTGACCCCAATTGACCTTCCATCATTTATCGACTGCCTACTGACCCCCTGACATTTACTGACCCCCTTTTGACTCCCAGCCATTTACTGACCCATTGGATAGTACCATTGACCCTTGGGGATCAATATTGATCACTATGGGGAACCCTGCTATAGGTAAATGTGATCATGGGGTTTTTAACATCCAGGGTTTCTTTTCCTATGGACTGAGCCAAACAATCCAGGCTCCATAATGCATTAAACTAGCAATAACCAGGATGTACACAGGATATTAGCTTGGTACCAGTATCTTAATTTTTTTGGATAATTGTCAGATAAAGTATGTGAGTGTATTGAGAACTCATACTGATTATATTAAATCCACTTTTTAAAAGTAACAGTATATATATTTTCTATTGTTATTATTTCATTAAAAGAAATGGCTTCTTGAAAATAAAGAAAAACAGAAATGGGCAATAAATTCTGAAGTTTGAAGTATTTTCATAGGAAAAAAAATATTTTATTGATAAATAAATTACAGAGAACTAATTCAAGTAAGACTTATATTTCAATCCAACTATCAATCAAGAAAAATCACTAAATATGAAGAACTCATTCTAATTATGTTAAAGTAGTATGCCTGTAAGTTTTTTTTTCTTCCCATGAATAGCATTTTCCACACAATTTAAATTAAATTAAATTTGTTAAAGAGCAATGTGAAGCAATGGTACAAAATCCGGGGTCTTTCTGGACTCACAGTTCCTATACAAGGAGCAGGTGGCAGCTGTGGCTAGGATGGCCTTTGCATCAGTTACAACTCCTTCTAGAATGAGAAGCTTTGCTCACAGTCACTCATGACTTACCTCTAGACTGGTCTACTACATACACACCACATGGGGTTACAAGAAGCTACAACTGGTCCAGACTGCAGTGGCCCAAGTAGTCACAGACACTCCTCCTTGTGCACATATAAACCATTTGGGAACTGCAGTAGTTACCAGTTGGCTTCTGGCTGCAATTCAAGCACTGGTTGTCAATTTTAAAGCCTTGCGTAGTTCAGGTCATGGATACCTGCAGGACTATTTTTTCTCGATAACATCTGTCTGCAGAAAAAGGTAAAATAAGATGCAGTCTCTCTCTGTGTCCCCTCATTCATGAGTGTTGTTTGCAGGGGCCACAGACGCATGCGTTTTCTATCCCTGTACTTTTCCTTTAGAACAGCATTCCACTGGACATTGAAATGGCTTCTTCCCTGTCGGCATTCAGAAAGTCTGTAAAGGCTTAGCTGTTCAAATAAGCCCTGGGCTGTTTGTCCCTCTATTAATGGAAATGGTTTTAATTTGGGGACTGGATTGCAACTATTCACAGAGATTGATTTTATGCTTACTTTTATTGTATTTTGTTTTGGTTTAGCCCACATTATGGAGTGAGAATTGTATACTGCTAAGAGTTGGTTGTGACTGGAATGGCCTATTTGCTCTTTTAAATAAATCAAGCAAGAGAGCTAGGTAGTTTAATAGTAACTCCAATAATATCAGTAACATTCATACTACATTTAGGAAACTGTCAAGCAGTTTGGAATTATCTTAGAGCAGTGTTTCTCAACTTCAGCAAGTTTAAGATGTGTGGACTTCAACTCCCAGAATTCCCCAGCCAGCATGGCTGGCTGGGGAATTCTGGGAGTTGGAGTCCATTCATCTTAAACTTGCCAAGATTGAGAAACACTGCTCTTAGAGGAAATCCTTAAAATATCTGCATATAGCACCTTTTAAAATTGCTTGTGCTCACCAATAATGCTTAATACCTAAGTACTATAATAAAGACAACAAACATACCTTTGTTTCCATATTCAGAAGGTGGAGCCCTTTGACATTTATGCCTACGTAAACTCTGATGACTTTATGATTGCTTGAGCTTGCCTTTGTGAATACTTGTCCTGTGAAAAAAGCAGCTCCATACGTAGGAATCTCCCAGCAGTTTTGCAAAAACATGCGCTGAAGATGATGCATCTCTTTACTCACACCCTCACTAGTACTGAGACTCTGGAAATACAAGTTGACATGCCCACAAAGGATATGGTTTTAGCTTTTGTTTGCTTAAGGATACCGTATTTGTAGGAATACACCTTAAAAATAAAAGAAATTTAAAACCCATGTAAAAATGAGTGTGCTGTTGAGTTTCAAATAAGAATAAATGGCTAAAGAAGTTACATTTTACAGAATAAGTTGTGGGTTGGCCTAAAAGGTAACCCAAAAGATTCTGAATTTTTTCAGTTCATTGGCAGGAAGTACATAAAATCAGAAAAATCAGCATCCGTATGCCCAGTCTTCCAGGATGTGCCTCTGATCTTCTGAAACTAACATTTAGCCAGGCTTATCTTCCAAGACTTTGCCTTCAAGATCTTTAAACCAGCGATCATCACATTAGATAGTAGTGAATCCCATGTATTATGTAGGTTCTACATGTACAGTACTACTTTTTAAAATCTTGAATCTTCAACAATTTGGCTTCCTCAGATGACTCTGGTTCTAGAACTCTGGTTCTAAAAGAGGAAAAAAACCTCCAACCATTTTCTTTATGTTGTATCTAATTTCATAAACAAGTATATTCTCTGCTCCTCAACTAAAAAGGACCAAATCTTATAACTTTTCCTATAGTTTATCCTCCTGATAATTTTGGTTAATCTTTTGAGCATTACAGTATCTTTTTGAGATGTGCAGTCTGAACACAAAATAATATTCTAATTGTAATAACCCGTTCCATTTGTTAATAACTTAAATTCAGTACTTTTGTTTCAGGCATATTCTATTTCAAATTTGGATCAAATTTCCCTTGCTATTTTTTCCACAAGGGACTGAATTTCCTGAAATTATAATGCAATAAAATTTATAAGCTTCTTACCTTATACTCATGAAGAATTCGATTTGTCCAGTGAGGTGCCTTACTCTTTAATTTGGTGACTGGTACTATAGATTTCAAGTTTTCTTCACTGAAAATAAAAATCAGACATATTTAACTACTATAGAACACTTGAAAAAAATCAAAACATATTTGTCTTGAGTAAGAGATTATATGTGCAGAGAGAAATAATATGCACTAAAAGAAACATAAAATATCCTGTAGACCATTTTTTCTGCACATTATATTGAAAAAACAATGAGGTATCAATAATTTAAATGTACTTACTTTAGGAAGCCCTGCTTGTGCTTTTTACTTTCATAATTTCCATAGACTATCTGCAGCAATAGGCTTGCAAGTGTGATCAGCTTGGCATCAGATGAGGCATAGAACCCTTTCAGTAAATTGTACCTGGCCTCATCAAATAGGATAAGAATAGCCAATGGATCTTCAATCTGAAAACATGATAAGAAAATACATGTTATATGGATAGATGTATATATAACTATAAATAAAATCACTGTCAAATGAAGCCAAAGTTCAGATGCTGCATTTTCTTGTGAAATCAAGCTTATGTTATTGTGTAAGATTCAGAGCAATTAACAGCTACTTAAAGCAAACACATATTCAAGCTTGAACATGAATACTAAAACTCTTTATACTTTTGGTCAATAATTAATACAGGGAAAATCGGCTTTGTCTTATCATGAAAGACAATTCGTTAGAGGAATCATGTAAAAACTGAAGAAAAAACAACAACCCTGAGGCTGCAATCCTACATATGCTGTTCTGAAAGAAAATCCTACTGAATTCAATAGGACTTACTTCAGAAGATGCACTGCACATTACTGCATTTTTAAAATTGTACACATTTTCCAGAGTAAAGTAACCATAGCCTTCCTTTTAATAACCACAAGTAACTGAGGCTTCATAGTACTGAATTAAAATCAGTGAAAGCATATCTTTTAAATCTGGATCTTCTTATACGTTACAGATGGAATATGTGTAGATGTACAGTAGTACCAAGTTAACCTTGAAAAAGGACTGGATGAGCTGTTATGTAAACATCAACTTAGCCCTGAAAGAGAGGAGGGGTTGAGAAAGAAACTCAAGATTGCCCCACCTTGATTCTCTTTGGTATATGAGGGCAGAAAGGGAAACTGTGCCAGGCTTTTAAGATCCTGTTAGTATACCTCACAACAATAAAGTAGAGATCCAGTAATCCTTGCGGAGTCTATTTCCCAACCTAGCCTATCTCAAAGGGTTGACAGTAAGCTACTTTTGTTCTGATGTGTTCTATAAATAACATTGCAGCTATTAAGGCAGCAAATACCTAAACTGATTAAAAGCTAGCTGATGAGAAATATTTAGTAAACAAAGAGATTTAGAAATTGTTGGTTGAAGTGGGTTATTAATGGCTCATAAGTTTCACCATAAAAACTATCCCATCCTCTTTTTTTAAGCAAGATCATCTGCTCTGGCAAATGCGTACATAAAATAATTTCTGGAACATTCAGAACAGCACTTAACATTATAATTGGCCTCCAGTTTCAAATTCTGGTTTTGAACCTGCATATGACATAGAATAACTTATAACGCAAACCTTTTTTTCAATCTCTAAAGGTAGTCTCACATCCCTTTTCAAAAATAGCTGAGGAGTTTCCCTCTGAGGATCCAAGTTTGTTAACTCAGCGAGTATTTCAGGCCAGTCATGAACATGTTGGAGAGGTTTGTGGTACGGCTTCAGCTGGAGACCTATACAACAACAGCTCTATTTAAAGGTAAGTGCCAAGTCAGATATTTGGCAGCTTTTTAGCTTTAAAGGCAGACACAAACAATGCGACCCTATATTTAGCATTCCATATTTACAAGTAAAGGACTATAAGACTGCAGCTTTAAAGGAGGCAGAGTGCCCAGCACCTTCGAAATCTAAGGGAAGGCTTTAGCTTTAATAATAAATGCACTGTGTTTGATGTCTCATTTCATTTGTCTTAAGAGAACCTGATAATGTGTCGTGAGGATGAGCAAGAGATTTCAAACAGATGCCTTCTCTTCCAAACACTATATAATATAGTAATATAGTAATAATGTTGTCCAGAGCAAATCATATCAGTGATGGCCAAGCTGCAGTGTTCCAGCTTTCCATTTTCTGCATGAGATACTAAGAGCAAACATTCAGTCAATCCATCATTTTGGAAGAATTCAAAGATTATTCACTTTGATTTAAAGTTAAATTTAAATTCTAAATACTTGGAAATGAAATTGCAATGATTTTTGAGAAACTCCAATATTTCCTTCATCCTTGACATTAATACCAATATAGCAAAGTCAAGTAAATTTCTAATGTACCGATAACCTAACAATTTCCTTACTTTTTGAATCAATATAGGATTTGTAATTCACAATTCTGTTTCTTTCACACAGGCATATCAGATTAATTTTCCACTTTGAGTTGGGGAAATGAGGCTGACAACTGGGTTTTTTTTTCACAAAATCTGATAGTATTATTGGCCACTACCCAATATAATTTAATTTTTGGTACACAGGAAAAATGGTATCCATTATAAAATGTCAGGCTCACATCTTAAGCCATCCTCATTCCTCTTTCATGATCAGGAGAGGAATAAACTAGAATTTAATTTCATTTTAGCAGGTTCAAAATCAAATCATACCCTGAGTTTTAAAGTAAATTCTTTTCAATTACCAGACAAACTAATTTCGAAGCCTGAATTGTTTTTGTAGTTTGCTTAGCAAACTAATATTTATTTTAAGCTATAGCTTCTGGTTTACATATAAAAATAAAACAGGGCCCTGCTCAGCTGAAACTATGATTCTCCTCCTGACTTTACTGGGGAGAAACTTTGAATCTGTACTTTCTTGCTTCAAAGTCATGGCAATTGAGAAGAATGTCATACAATCTTGCTAGGATCTTCCTGATGTCTCCAGCCATTCAAACGTAAGCTTAAATATCTTTATAGGATCAAGGGGTTTTGTCCAGTTGCCTTAAAAAAAATTATCTTAAGTGCATAATTTTCATTGCTGATGAAACAATATTAGAAGTAAAAGAAAGAAAAATGGCTTTGAACTCTATTTTTCTGGTGTACCCATCTTTCCAACAGCCCGTCTTATTTAGTTAAAATCACCATGTTTCAGAAACAACAGAAGTATTTTAATTACTTACTAAGGTTTTCAGAACAGATCCAAATGGTGAAGTATTGCTGTGTTTCTTGAGAAAGACGCATGCCTTCCATTATCTGTTGCACAGTAGTATTGTTTCCATATTTCAATTCCACAGAACGATATGACCCATCCATTCGATAAATTCGCACTTTTTCGTACTATGAAGAATTGAAAACAAAGATCAGCAAATTTTGCCTAGTACTGATAGCAAGACAAAATATATGGTTATCAGAAATTTGCCTTTCTCCAATTAATTCTCCAATTTATGAACATCCCTGAAGTACAGGGCAAGGTCAAGAATCATCTCCCATCCCCTTCTCTAGAGCAAGCTCAGGAGGAGGGTTAGAATTCACCATGAAGTACCAAGATCTTGAGAGAATTTCAGAAAAGTTTGTTTTAATCTACTGAAACCACACAATACTGGTAGAAGACCAATGTAAGGAAATTAAAATGCAAAAGAAAGCACAGTGCATGATGACCTGGAGTATAAAGATTAACTATTTTATTATCAACGTATTTATCGTGAGAAGTTTATTAAAGTAAGAATAGGGCTGGGCAACCCATGGGTCATACCTAACTATGAAGCATTTTCTCACCATGTCTCTGAAATCTGATAGCTTTTCAGTGAGTATTACCACAGTGGTTTTACATTATTTTAAGGTGGGAAACAGAAAAACTTTCTAAAAAATCTCGCAAAAATATTGTCATCACTTTTTATTAACTATGTTGTATCTACTTTCTACCATCAACCCACCCACTGCAGCCATCTGTGTCGATTCTCCCCTCTAGAAATAGCACAACCCCTGCTTTGCAGTGGATGGCCTGCTCTGTTTTAGAAAACCATTATTGATTAAATTAAATTATTAATTTTAACAGAGGTTTTACTTCTGTGGCCTTGCTATAATGCTCTGGAATCAGTCACTTAAATTCTAGGTCATTACACTTGATAGAGAAATTTTATATATCCCTATTAAAATGCAGGTATTATAATATCAGAAACCTTATGCCTACTTGTTTATTAATGGCCTCTTTAAGTAAAATAGCTGTTTTTTCCCACTCGTTTTGTTTGTTTTCTTCACAGACATTCAACGGTGTTCTTCCTTGTTGATCAGTGATGTGCTACAAACAGAAATAAGACAACTTAAAAATATAGCTTTCTAAATATAAAATCAAATCCTACTTTTCTCTTAGTGAGACCTTGGTTCATCTAGCTCAGTAGTTTTTACGTGTATTTTTACACCATTGTTATTTAATAATTTTTAAAAAATCATTGAAGTCTCTCACAAGACATTCACAAACACTGAATTTTCATGAGATTTTGGACATGTTTGTGCTTTTTTTTCCTTTTATTTTTGGTGCTCAAGTCATCTCACAATATTACAAAACGTTCCCGACCTCTCCACAATTGCAGAGAGGTTTATTTTCCAACTCTATCTAGAATTGCCAGGGACTTGTACCTGAGACTGCCTGCATGCAAAACATGTGCTATACCATTAAGTTACTGCATCTTTAGTAAGACCTGCAACATGTACAATATTTTTCTTGCCCCAAAAGCCTTCTTCAGTTATCATCTAAATCTCCACTCTCATCTCCACTTTCCAGTCCCAACACATAACATCTGGATCTTTTAAGTTTGAAGTTCAAAACACTTCTAAATATAAATAAGAGAACTTTTAAATATAGTCCTTCCTGGGGAAATGTCAATTACATATATTGTTCAAAGGCTGGCAATGGTGTTAATCATTAGCAATAGCAATTCAGAATCATTCCAAGGGAAATCAGTTCTTTCTTAAGAATCTTAATTTTTTAATATACCACTAGGACATCTAAAAGCACCCTATGTTTGTAATTCAAAAGACAAAATGTATCAATATAAGCAAGTTTAACTGCAGCTGCCAAAACATCTTACTCTGTCAATTTCTGGATGGTTTAGGAGAATCTGAACAATATCGGCATGCCCACCACCAGAAGCAAAATGAAGAGGGGAGCTGAGTTGTCCATTCAACAAGTTTGGATTACACTTTCCTTTCTCTAACAACATTCGTGTCGCTTCTACTTTTCCATACCTACTCAAAGGAAAAATACAAACAAGCAAAGGATTTTATTTTGCACCACCTAGAGCCACTTTTTTGTGAGATGAGCAGCTATATAAATAAAAATAGACATGTATAAAACGGTTCCAGAAACCCTCCAATCTTGCTCGTCAATAATCCAGATACAAGCTACATGACTGCAAAGCAAACAGCTTTCTTCAATAAATTCTTCAATAAATTCACTGCCTTCCTCAGATACATGTGCAATCTAATGAAAAAAGTTGTGTGTACCATTTCTTTAGGATTCTAAATGAAGTAAGTTATTTTCTTTTTTTTTCAATATATTAAGGAGGCCAGATATTTGTATTCACTACTACTTCACCAAGATTTAAGGCCTGTGAGTTCAAATCCCAGTATGTTCAAGGGTTGAACATACAATATATATACAATCTAGCATATGGGAGCTACCTATGCCTGACGTGTTCCAACAAGAATAAAACAAGTTATATCATTCTTTCTAGCAGTCAGGAGTGAATATAAGCAAAGTTATATAAAATTATATAGAGCCCCCTCACAGGGAAGTCTTGAGGCTTCTAGTATGAGGCCCAGACATATTAACACCTTAGCTCTCTAGTCAGACTGCAAATGACTAAGAAAGGAAGGTCCATCATTCACAACATCAAAAGATTCAAGGGATATATTGACAGGGAGGCAGTTCTTAACGGCAGCACTGCAAATTATGAAAGCTTACCTGCTGACAACCAGGAATTATACTAGCTTGCAAAGATTCCACAAGGCTCACTAGATTTGAGTTGCCAGATCACCTTTTCACAGCCAATGTATAAATATTATCAAAAGTTTTTGAAATGCTATTATTATCTTGGGTGCAGTGTATGTATGTAGATGATGGACCTATATCCTATATGGCTTTTTTAGAATTTGCCCTGTAGTACAATAATCTCTCCCTTGGACTCTTATTACTGGAATCTAGACCTCCCAATATAAGATAAGGAAGGTAGGTTTTGCCCACATTACAAAATCTTAAATTCAGCGATATTAATTCAGATAGGGATCAAATGGTTGCCATCAGTTAATTGGGGGGGGGGGATACTGTGAGACCTAGGCCACATATGCCCCCTTTGTGTGTCTTCCAGAACCCTCTCTGACCACAATTTCTGCAAATTGGTGGGGTAGTTTTCTACCACTTTGAAGTATGAAATAGACAGTAGTTTAAAAAAAAAAAAGTGAAAATCTCTCTGTCCTATTTGGAAAAAATAAGGGGGAAAAATCCTTGTCAACTTCCATGTCAGAGCCACCCTCTCCCAATTTTCTATAACTGCCAGCCCCCTGTGGCTTTGGGTCTCAAAACTGGTGAGTGAGCTCCATGGTCACCAAAGGTTACCCAACCCTTTTCTGCAGGAAAAAGAATACAGTGGCATTCCCTTCCTGAGGAGACAAAATGTGCTTCTGATAATCACTGTGTTGTCATCTACATCAGGGCTGGTTTACTTTGTCCTATAGAATTTGCATAGGAAGCACACCAAGAATTGACTTAACTCTCAGCTGGACATCCATATCCCTTCATCTACATAGCTACATCTTGAGAACTCCCTTTTGGCCGTACAAGAGAACAACAGTGATGAGTTTTTTTACATATTAAAATCACTTTAATTATGAACAATTCTAGGTTCATCTGCGACTGTATTGAACTCACCAGCATGCATAATGGATAGGTGCCCAGTGGTCGCTATCCAGCTGATTTACTGAGAATTTTTCATCTAAAAGTTGACTCAATAATTCAGTATCTCCTTCACAAGCACTACGATGAAGGGGAAAATCATCAACCCACTGACGTTCCCTAAGAAGAATCAAGAAGATGTAATATTTAAATCAAGTCCCAATAGAAGCTGAAATACAAGACATTATGAATGTGCAGAAAACAGCAAATGAATCAGTTTTCTATCTGTGAATGCGCTTGAACAAACTATATGCTAAGGTTATATTACGTTCTACAGACCTAACCCAGTATCATGTTTCATTTTAAGAATCAATTCACTTTTGACAAAAAGTTTTTAAAAGTTGTTTCCTGTATTATCTGTAAGAAAGGTTTCCTTCATATTGAACTCAATTCCTGATGCCTTCATAGACACATCTACAGTCAGGTCCAGAAATATTGGGACATCGACAATTCTAACATCTTTGGCTCTATACACCACCACAATGGATTTGGAATGAAACAAACACAATGTGCGTTAACTGCAGACTGTCAGCTTTAATTTGAGGGTATGTACATCCAACTCAGGTGAACGGTGTAGGAATTACAACAGTTTGCATATGTGCCCCCCACTTGTTAAGGGACCAAAAGTAATGGGACAGAATAATAATCATAAATCAAACTTTCCCTTTTTAATACTTGGTTGCAAATCCGTTGCAGTCAATCACAGCCTGAAGCCTGGAATGCATAGACATCCCCAGTCGCTGGGTTGCATCCCTGGTGATGCTCTGCCAGGCCTCTACTGCAACTGTCTTCAGTTCCTGCTTGTTCTTGGGGCATTTTCCCTTCAGTTTTGTCTTCAGCAAGTGAAATGCATGCTCAGTGGGATTCAGGTCAGGTGACTGACTTGGCCATTGCATAACATTCCACTTCTGTCCCTTCAAAAACTCTTTGGTTGCTTTTGCAGTATGCTTTGGGTCATTGTCCATCTGTACTGTGAAGCGCCGTCCAATGAGTTCTGCAGCATTTGGCTGAATGTGAGCAGATAATATTGCCCAAAACACTGCAGAATTCATCCTGCTGCTTTTGTCAGCAGTCACAACATCAATAAATACAAGAGAACCAGTTCCATTGGCAGCCATACATGCCCACGCCATCACACTACCACCACCATGCTTCACTGATGAGGTGGTATGCTTAGGATCATGAGCAGTTCCTTTCCTTCTCCATACTCTTCTCTTCCCATCACTCTGGTACAAGTTGATCTTGGTCTCATCTGTCCATAGGATGTTGTTCCAGAACTGTGAAGGCTTGTTTAGATGTCGTTTGGCAAACTCTAATCTGGCCTTCCTGTTTTTGAGGCTCACCAATGGTTTACATCTTGTGGTGAACCCTCTGTATTCACTCTGGTGAAGTCTTCTTTTGATTGTTGACTTTGACACACATACACCTACCTCCTGGAGAGTGTTCTTGATCTGGCCAACTGTTGTGAAGGGTGTTTTCTTCACCAGGGAAAGGATTCTTCGGTCATCCACCACAATTGTTTTCCGTTGTCTCCCGGGTCTTTTGGTGCTGCTGAGCTCACCGGTGCGTTCCTTCTTTTTGAGAATGTTCCAAACAGTTGTTTTGGCCACGCCTAATGTTCTTGCTATCTCTCTGATGGGTTTGTTTTGTTTCTTCGGCCTAATGATGGCTTGCTTCACTGATAGTGACAGCTCTTTGGATCTCATCTTGAGAGTTAACAGCAACAGATTCCAAATGCAAATAGCACACTTGAAATGAACTCTGGGCCTTTTATCTGCACATTGTAATTGGGGTACTGAGGGAATATCACACACCTGGCCATGGAACAGCTGAGAAGCCAATTGTCCCATTACTTTTGGTCCCTTAACAAGTGGGGGGCACATATGCAAACTGTTGTAATTCCTACACCGTTCACCTGAGTTAGATGTACATACCCTCAAATTAAAGCTGACAGTCTGCAGTTCAGGCACATTGTGTTTGTTTCATTCCAAATCCATTGTGGTGGTGTATAGAGCCAAAGATGTTAGAATTGTGTCGATGTCCCAATATTTCTGGACCTGACTGTATATAGTTTTCTGGCAGCACTATCAGCATGTTTTTGTGACTTCCCAGTCTAGCTTACCGCTTTAGGGTTTCCTTGTGGTCTCCTATTAAAACACTAACTACGACAGATCCTGTTCAGGTTTTTGTATCAGCCAAGTTGGTTTAGGTGCTGCCATTTAGCTGCCAACTCCCCTTCTGTTATTGCTTTCCACTGTTATTGCTTCCAGTATGGCAAAAGCCATACTGGAAACAATAACAAAATCAATAAAGAAAGCTTATGGAAGGCATAATTTTAAAAACAAATGGCAAATATTTGTATGAAAATATAATTAAAAATGAATGAAGATAACACAGTACTTGTCTTCCATGACACTGCTCATGCTGCGTTGCCACTTTTCCCTTTTTGGAATCTGTATTTTTGAATAATCTGGAGCTCCAAGTCCAAAGTATGGATTTATAACCACTTTGTCCACCTGGAAATATTGTGTAATGCAAAAAAGTTTAAAGCACAAAATGAAAATGTTAAGCCAAACAGTGATATTAATGAATAATTCTTTTTTCTTACCCTGTTGGTGTACTGAAGATCAGATCCAAATAAAGGGTTGTAAATACACATATCTGCCTTCTCCAGGGCAAGCATTCTGCTCTTGATCTCTAATGCAGTATATCCCATATGAAGTGAACTTTCACTCTGTCCAGGTTCAACAGCATAGGCAGGGTTTGTAATGTTTGTTTTAATCCGCTCTAAAGGAGATGGTCTGAATAAAGCTGGGATTGAATGTGATTGTGAATGCCGTTCTTCTAACCATCTGCAGAACAGAATGGATTAGACTCACTAGCGCAGCCCATGGTATCAAACAAGAAGCGGGGTGATTGCCCCCCCTCACAGTAATTACCTATAAGTGCTGGGGATCATTTTATATTTACGGTTAAGAATAGAAGATGTTGAACATGGGTTGGGTGTGTAAATGGCTACAGACAGGGTTGCTGAAAATCATATGCAATACAATTTTGAAGATTAGCCTGAAGATCAGCAGTTTCTTGTGAGGAGTTGTTTGCCTGGTGATCTAACCTTTTAACACTTAAATAACCCTCTTATGTCTTGTTTCTTTCCAATCCAGTTATCTCTTCCTCTCACCTCACCTCATCATCTACCTGAGGTTCAGACAGCCCCAACCCTTTTGGCCTTCCATAAGGCCCTGAAAACCACCTTCTTTTCCCAGCCATCCAGAATGAAAGGCTTTTGATTGGACTATGCGATGGTTGGCTTCGGTTATTCTGCTATACTTTCATTTCGTTATTCTATTATTCTGGGGGTTTGTTATTGCTGTTCTGAATGTTTGTTGGGTTTTGTTGTTAGTTCTTTTGTTTTTATGCTTCTTTCCAACTGAAACCTGCCTAGAGTCACTTTTGTGAGTTGGGTGGTCATATAAATCAATAATCAATCAAACACTTTCCATCCAGTTTTCCCCTCACCGTCTTTCCTATCCTTATTTCCACCCTATTTTTCCTTCTGTTTTGCTGTTTCTGCTGGAAGAACAGAGGGATTACTTATGTGCTCCATGTGTAAATGGTATGTATGTAGGTGAGAAAGAATGGTTGGTATAGAACAGTGTTTCTCAACCTTGGCACCTTGAAGAGTGTGATTTCTGTCAGGAATGTAAATATACATACATTAGGGATGTGCATGGAACAACCATTTTGGGTGGTTTGTGTTTAGAGCAAAGCATTTGGTTCAGGCATGGATCTGAAACATGTACAGTATGTTCCAAAGAGAAGCATTTCAGGGTGAGGAAAATGGGAAAAACACAAAGCCACTAGTGGCAGGATGTGATAATGGCAGCTAAGAAGAAGTAAAGGAAAGGAAGGTGCTGGCAAGATGTGGGGAAGGTGGATAGGCAGGTTGGATATGTCATATTTAAATTCAGAGGCAGCAACACTATTTGGCCACTGCCCTATTCAACAACACTACATCCTACCTACCCAAGTTCATAAATAAATCTTATTAAATTGAATAAATCTTATTAAAGTCAGAATTTTAAAATCAAGTAGTTTTGCAAAACATTTCTTACTTATCCAAGAAAAGTAACATTCTAGCTGTAATGGTAGCAAAATGTGAACTGGATTCACTGCAGACTCTCATGATGTCTTGTAAACAGTAGAAAACTGGGCATCCAGGACTGTAAACATATTTTGTATTATCTATAAAAAAAAGGTTTTTTTTAATGTAAAGCAATTTCTTTTAGTCATTTTTTACATTTTGCTTTTATCTTTTTATTTTATTTTATTGACCATATTTTTCAACATATCTTTTTCCTCAGGCTAGGCAGAAATATTTTTTGTCTCCCCCCCACCCAGTCATCCAACTGCAGTAATTCATAATTTCTGGAAAAATTGATTTTTTTCCTTACAAAGTCACATAATTTGCCATTGTTATCCTAGACATCACATTAAGCAAGAATGGTTTCTTGGCTGCATCACATTAAGCAAGAATGGTTTCTTGGCTGCTCCGGCTTATTTTCTGCCAATGAAAATGTCGAAACAAAACTATATAACCCAAAGAATAAAATGTGGTTTGTGGGTCTAAGACGTTAGTAAAGAAATAGCCTAGTTCAAGCATAATGATAAACAAACCATCTTAAGGAAGATGAATATCCAATAGTAATTTGTAGTAGACTTAAAATACTCTACCAAACTTGACCATTGGCAAAACACTTATAACCCAGAAGATAAACTGGTGAAGTGATAAACTGGTTGTCAGGCCCAGCCCAAGAACCACAGTATAACAGTCCAGTTGAGTTAAGTTCCTTTATTTGCTTATACCTTATAGACAGACTAAATCTATACTACAGCAACTGGTGGATATACCCTGGGAGATTCTAGGGAGTGGCTATCCTGAATCTCTTATGCTTCCCACATTCCCCCTGTGGACTCTGTTGTCTTTTGTTTCCTTGCCCTTCCTGGAATGCACCCCCTCCTTCCTGATAGCCTTGCTCTCTGCTGCTATCTACTACTTCACCCTCCTCTTTGTAGATACACTCTATCACCCTGGTGAAGCAAAAGTAAAAATACTGTAATTTGTTTAAGAAATGAAAGAAAGGATGAAGTAACATCTTCATTCTAAAATGCAAAATCTGCCTTTGGAACTTGGAGTAATGTTTGTCAACCAATGTTTTACACAGGTAATTAATATTACTGACAGATTTTAAAGACTACCACACAAGCCAGCAAGCACTAGTGCCTCTGGGCACCATGATAAATAGGAAATTCTTAGATGGCATGTGCAGAAAGAGATGCCTTCATGGACTACACGTTGGAAACTACTGACCTGAAGTTTTCTTCTCCAATGCTGATTTCACAAAAAAACCCCTAATGAGATCAGAGACAGATAACTGATTAAGAAGTAGAGTATAAGACTGAAACTGAATTTATGCTCCAAATGCCAAATCATGTTTTTGCCTTTACATAAACACAATAAAATGCACATTTAGAGAAAACAAAGTAAAGAGGTTTAGTAAAATAAGCAGCATAGGCAAATTATTCATCCATGTCATATAACCATAAATAAAAACAACCAGGTGAAACAGGTACACAGGCCACATCAAAACTAACACAGAGAGACTTCTAAAGAAACAATACAAGCAGAACACACACTCACACTATTTTCTAACTTTTGATTAATATGTGTACTTTTAACATGTACTTCTAATCTCACCTTTGACAACTGTTGGTACAACGAAAAGAGAGGCATCCTTGCCTGCGTTCTCACCAAGAGGAAATGTCTTCATTAGCAGAACTCTTTTTCCTTCATATAATAAGAAAATCCTTGTCAATTAAATAGTTGAAATAATATCTTTCTACCTAATAGAAAATATACTGAAAACTAGATAGATGGACCTGGGAATCTGTAGCTTATATCTGATTACATTATTCTTGAAAAATCTGTAGATTTGGAGATAAAAGCGGATGTAAAAATGTTTGTGGATTCAAGGGGTTGTCATGACCATCAATGAGTCTAAACAATTTTGCTAAGTGTGCCAGCATCCTACCCCTCGATTTACAGTGTCTTGCCCCAAACATTACATAGTTGGTAAACTTTAGGGAAAAGTACCATAACACACTCTAGAAAGGACTGCTTTAAATACTGCTTGAAAATGTAAATTAATTTTAAAAATGTAGCCATGATTCTAAGAATAAGATGTAAGGAGCACATTAGCTGTTTATAATTTCCAGGCACATTAGAAAGTATTGGTTTTAACCTGGACCTAGGCTGTTTAAATGTTATACTGTATAAGCTTCTTTTTTGTACCTTTTTGAATATACATCAAGATCTTCAAGGCTTACTCAAAGCATCTGAGATTAGATTAGAGGAGATAAGAGAAAGGAGCTTTAATAGCAGTAGAGCTTTTCATTCTTAACTTCTTCTTTTAGGTAGTTAAGATCCTCCTCTACCACAAAAACAAAATCATTCTTTTCTAGCAAGCATTCAGAGAACTAGAACAATGTTTTAGTTGGGTTGAATGGTACTGAGCATGAGGCAGGATATTGATGGGATTGGATTCTAGAGATGTTCTTTTTTTATGGCTATTTACAAGAAAACAGAACACAAGCATTAAAGCCATCATTACCTTTAATCCCTTGGTTTCCTGGTGAAATTGGCTTGGTGGTTTCTAGTATATAGTCCAAGATGCTTTGGGTTACATCACTGCCTTCCTGAATCTTAGTTTCTAATAACATTTTCCTTCTCTTTTTCTTATGTCCTTCAATGGGAACCTCAAGTAACAAAATCTTGTAATGACAAAATTAAATATTAATGAAACACAAAGATCCATGTTTATTTAAAAGCCTGCAGTTAACTTTTGGGATTACAGAGTTTAATCTTTCCCAATCCAAAAATCTCCTGTTGAAACTACAACTCACAAGATTTCAAACTAGCAATGCTAGAATAAGACATACTTTACTTTGCATTCAATAAAATGCTAGGGTCAGAGGCAGAAATTATCAACAGAAATATATATAGACTTCATGATACACGTAAATAAATACTATGTCAAGAAAAGTCTGGAAGTATTCAAAGAGTACAGCATAATGTTTACAAGCAAGACCTTTTTTTCTAAATCAACTATAGATTACTTCCTGATATGAACCTTTTTTTTAAATATAACATTATTTTTCTTTTTTTAATTTGACAAAATACACGTCCACAGAATCTTTGGTGTTACTGTTTCAGTCATTTCTGATCATTGAAGCATGGAGTTGCTTTAATTCCAGTATTTTAAAAGTTTTTGATATAAATTAGTGTTTATTATCACAATAAATATGGCTTTAAATTTATTAAAGAAATAAATAATAAAGCAAAAAGAGACAAAAAATGAATAAATAAATGCAAAACCTAATGCTGAAACAAAATCTGAAACAAAGCAAACTCATATTGTCAATGTCAAAGCATCTGCTTCACATTTGTTTCATTACCTTTAATTGGGAGCAATTAAATACTTTAGATTCAGTTTCATCTACATAAACCAAATCTGTGGTATCCACCTATCCATTATGATCATAACTGAGAAATTAGCAATTTATATAATTATATAATCACTCCAACCTATCAAAGGATGGCTACAAAAGGCAGAAATGATTCATTATGATGAAAATGATATTGCTGGGAAGAAAGTTATTCTATAGCCTGAAAATACTTCTGAATTTTTATTTGTGTTATGAAATAACTATGGGTATATTGATAACTAAATGTAATTACTGGTAATTATAAAAGCTCTTTCCATTTAAGCCAACTCCTGCCCCCATCCCCATTAATTTTACCTCATAGGACTTAGCACGATACTCCCGAGAATTTAGGCTTGCAGTATTCTTTGGACGAATGACAGCCACATAGGCTTCTGTTATGGTTTCTGGGTTTCCCATCATTTGTTGTTTATTTTTCTTACTGGAAAAATCAACTGAAAATAACAATTAAATTCAGAAAACAAGATTGTAAAACTAGCAGTGTTTCAATTGCTCTGTCCTTCTGTGTGTATGTACAGACATACATGCATGGATATTTTCCTCATCAAAATTATGTTAGCCAAACTATTAACAAATCTGTATTTATATTTTCAGCATTTAAAATTATTTTGAAGTTGCATACCAGTTTTAATAAAGCTAGTACAGCAATCTATTGGTATAAAGAACAGGGAAAATTAAAATAGTCTAAAAAGGAAAAAAAAAACGATACTAAACCTGTCAACCAGTGCAAAAGCCAGTGACAGCCGGTGTGGTGTAGTGATTCAGATGCTTGACTAGGCATGAGGAGATCCTGGTTCTAATCCACCCTCAGCCCTGGAACCTCACTGGTTGACTTTGGGCCAGTCTCTCTCAGACCAGTCTACTCATAGGGTGGTGGTGGTTGTTATGAGCAAAAAAACAGGTCTTATACTGCACTTAGTGATAAGTACACATCAAGTAAAAATACAAAGTACATTAAGAGGATTGCATGTATGAGCCTTACTAATCATATGCAAAAGGAAGCTAGGTATCTGGTTTCTGAGGCTAGGTTCTTACCCTTTTTAAGATGAAGCTTGCAGTTTGCAACAGATGACTGGGAACTAACGACTGTACACAGACTGGAAAGATTCTAATGCTTTCATTTTTGATATTGCTAGACACTGTATGGAGGGGAAGAGGCTGAATTTACCTCCCTCCCTATAAAGATACAAAGACTGCACTCTTCCATATAAGTACTTTACTTCAAAAGGCAGATGTATGAAATTCTATATGTGGTGCATTTGTGCAGTCAACCATTCTACTTGAAGATCTCATTAAAGGGAACACTAATTTCATTATAATTAGCAAAGCTAACTTTCATGCAGTGCTTTCAATATCAAGATTTAAGTTTCCAAAATAAAAATAACTATCTTCATGTGAGCAAAAATAATCAGTCCTATGTCCATTTATAAGTACCGTATACACCATTTAGTTCAAGGTACTTACTTACTCCATATATATCCAGATATATGTACCTTGGATCTTACTCCAAGGTACATGTATCTTGTACAGTAGCACCACTGAAAGTCTTTTCTAATATAAACAATGCAACATTTTTTATAACAACAACTTCTGCTTATAGTAAGCCTGAACACAAACTGGTCAACATTTATAATTTCTATATCAAGCCTGCCATTTTGGCTAAGAAGCTCCAATAATTTTCATTTGTATAGACATTAAAATACAAGTTTCAAATTAATATTTTATTTATAATATTCTGGTACCTCAAAATTCAAAGCAGGTATTTGTTAACAAGATTAGAAGTGAAATATATATACTGTAAAAAGTACAATATACTGTTTGACAGACAAAACCTGTTTGGACTGTTTTAACAAAATCTTGTGGAATTGTAAAACACATGTATTTATTATAGCATGATTTTGTAGATCTATTTTATTAGATGCATGAAATTTTTCACCAGCTTACAAATGTAAATACAGAGAAGGTTTTCATTGGAGTGGAACTGTAAACAATGAGCTAATGAGAAAAGAAATGCAGACTGCACAGACAGTAATTGGCCACTCTTAGGTAATTACTCACAAAGCAACTGTTGATTTATAACACAGATCTACAAAACCATGCTATAATAAACACATGTTTTACAATTCCACAAAATTTTGCTAAAACAGTCCAAACAGTTAGGATTTGCCTGTCAAACAGTATACCGTACTATTTACACTATATATATTTCACTTCTAATCTTGTTAATAAATTGGTAAACCTGGGTTCACACAGACTAATCCATGGTTTGCTTAGTTCCCCCCAAAGTTCCCCCCAAAAGTGATTTGTTGAATAAAATATAACTGGCTAGATTTGCATGACACACAAAGCTAGAGATTCAAATAGTTCCAAATTCCCTTTTTTGGAGTCAGTCCCCTCTACCCGTTACTGAGAAAAACGGCGACATGTTTTTTCACTATTTAAGACAAAGAACATGAAAACTGTTGTATAAGACCAAAAGTAGGTTTCACTGTTTTGAAATCTAAGAAACCCTTACAAAATCCCAGTCCTATCCACTTCACGTTATGGTCTTTCTCCCCATAAAAAACACAACAAAAGCCATGATGTAGGTTATTTGGCTTTGGCTTAGCAAGCTGAACACACTCAGTCATAGTTTGTGTTCCAAACCAAAACTACCCATTTTTGAACCCACGGTTGATAGAGTTGAAGCTCTTGATTCACCAATCTCCCTTTGATGTTTCTTAACTCCAGAACAGACACTTTAAGTGTTAATTACAAAAACTGGGAGATGCTGCAAATTGCCATTTATGATGTTATATTTTTCTCTGTTTATGCTTTTCAATGAAGACAGGATTCTTTGTCCTATGTAACCAGCAAAAGGTCATTGTTAGCAAATGATGTCATGTACCACATTTGAAAATGATGAAGAGTTGAGGTTGAGTTTATTAAGTCCTTTAAGAGTGCCACGAGAATAAACATGTGAGCATGTTTTGGCATCTGGATCAACCACGATCTGGTTTCTGTGGTCTGTATTCTTTAGTACCATTGTTGGCAGTAGCTATTTTGTACTTTTATATCAACCAATTAGAAGGACGTATAAGTTAAAGCTACATTAAAACAGCATTACAAGTCTATGTAGAGAATACTACAATTGAAGGCTATTTTATAGGTAGGTTCACTAGACACTGATGATAACAATTTCCAAAGTTCCCCCCAAAAGTGATTATGGCATGAATTTTGGTGGACAAAAGCTCAGAACAACCATTACTATCAAGATTTTCAGTCAGTTTTTGACTTCTGGCAACTACCTGGACCAGTCCCTGCAGTTTTCTTGGCAAGATATCAGGAGTAGTTTGCCATTGCCTCCTTCCTAGGGCTGAGAGGGACTGACAGGCCCAAGGTCACCCAGCTGGCTCCACACCAAACTGGCTCTCTACTATCGAGATTACAGTACTGCAAGTTTTCTTGGAATGGGCCATTACAGACTGCAAGTACGGGATCACAAGCAGGGTTAAACAAGAAGGCTCCCTACAGATACAGAACTAACACCTTCTTAGTAGAGATCAGTGACTCTCCTGAACAAGCTGCGTTTCTCCGTGCAGAGCATTTTGCTTTTTTTCCTGCCGCAGTGATTCCAAGAAGCGACCCATACCCGTCTCAGTCGGAAAGATCCCCGGATCCCAGTGCAAGGACTGCCCAAGGGGCCATAAGAGCACCACCGATTTCGGGTGGGCGGGGGAGACTTTTGGCTTTTCCGCAAACTAAATGCTCGCCTATTGGCTGCCTTAACGAGCACCTACGGCGGACTGAAGGGAAAGAGAGCGAGATCAAGCTCTGGAGCGCCCTGGCCTTGGAAAGGGTCGCTTCTTCTTACCGCGGAGCCTGGAGACCCTCCAGGGAAAGACGCATCCTCCAACCCCGGGTTTCGCTTCTCTCCGGCGGCGCTCCGCCTAACTCCCACCCCCTCAGCCGGCAGTAGATCCGCTTCCCGTGCGGCTCCGGCGGCCGATGAGGTTCCGGGTCGGAGGCCTGATTGCTGGGCGCCGCTGCTGGTCGCGGGAGGAGCAGTCGCGTTGTTGTGGCGGTCCGAGATGGCTCGGCTGGAGTCGGGGCCGTGAGGGCCGGGCAGGAGAAGGCGCGGGCTGAGGGAAGAGAGCCGCGGACAGGCCCGGGACGCCGAAGGGGAGCCCCGCGGGCCGTCCGGCCGCCAGCGCGGAACAAAGGGGAGAGAGGGGACGCTCCGGAGTGCCCGCCCCGATTCCAACCCGGCATCTCCCGGTTCTCCGTGGAAGGCGCTGGCGGCTGCCCTCGTTGTCCTCGGCGCCTGGAAGGCAGGCAGGCAGGCAGGCCGCCCGCGAAAAACGAGCTCGGCGAGCGCGTGGTAGTGACAGGGAAACGGGCCGAGATTGCCCCCCGGAGCGCTGCGGGGTGGATGGAAGGTTAGAGGCGCCCTCCGCGAGGACGAGGCGCCCAGAGGAGGCGGGAAGCGTTGCTGACGGGAACGGGGTGAGTGTGCTCGGGACGCTCTTTCTCTTTCGTCCCCTGTTGGGGCTGGGACTTAAAAGACAGCGCCACAATCTTGGCATCCCTTGGGTCTTTTCAGTGGGAGGGTCCTCCCCCCTGCCCCAGCTACTTTCTCGTGCCCCTTCGTTGTAGTTACCGCTGGGAAAGAGAATGCCACGGCCGGGGAGCCTGCAGGTCTCAGCCCCTGGTAGGCGGAAGACCAGCCTCCAGGCTTAAGAAGGGACTGGAGCGGATGGGAAACAGAACTGCCCTTGCCTAAACTTCATCGCCCTTCGAGGGCGTTCAGGGATGAGTTGGAGGCGTCTGGGGCATGGTGGAGATGCGGCCGGGCGGGTGGAAGAAACCCCGGTTCAGGAAATGCGGGGCTTAGCTTTGGCATCAGGGGTGCTTGGTTGAGCTTTCCGGCAGCCCGGTTGCAGCCTCCTAGACTATTCTCGGAGGCAGTAATCCAGAGGAATGGGTGGATTATTTTTCCCCTCTCGGGACATGCCGTTTTATTTTTCAATGTAGGTTTAGAAGGTAGAATTAAGATTTCCAATCTGTATTGGCAATTCTGAATGCAGGATGGATAGCTTCTAACTGATTCTAATTAACAAAGAATTGAAGGGTGTGGTCTTTTATATGGAAAGAAATGCACCAAATTAGAGTAGCAGAAAATTAATCTACTGATTGATATGGGCTGCTCTCTGTTCAGGGATTTCTAATAACTAGAGCTCCCAGCAGAGTCTGCTGGGAGGGTCCTTCCACTGAGGTATTACTGCAAGGACTAGTGTGAAGTGTTTTCCAGTTTGCCACATAAAATTCCAACTTCGTTCTTAGAAAGTTGGCCTGGTGATAGATTCAGATTACCTGTTCACTTTGACTTTTGTACATGTACAAAGTCATTCTCAAAACAAGCAAATTTAATTTTGTCCTGTTACATTATGAAATGGTTCAAGAAAATCTTTTATTTCATTTTTTTTATTATCATAAACTTGACAGTTTAAATTGTGGTTAGAATTATCTCATTGTTATTATTGATCTGTATTAAGGATGTCCACTGTTTTTACAGAAACAGCTATCAGGTGTGAGTGTATTTAGGAACATTATTCAGCACCAAAAAAAGTCTTAGGACCCTTTAGGCTCTTAGATTAATCATTATACATTTGAATAGGATGTCCTGTCATTTGTCCATTTTTAAAAGCTGTCTTAAAGTTCAGCTAGTAAATTTGAGAAACAACCATACAAATAGACCAAAATGGACAATGGATAAAGCCATAGGATTAAATTGAAGTCCTGAGTGTAGTTAGATCAAAGAGGCCTTAGCTGAAAAGCTTGAGGAAGGAAAATGTTTTAGAAATTTTCAGCAAACTTTCAGCTAAGTATAATTGCATCTAGATTAGATAGTTTCCAAATCATGGGAAGTAATGTTTCCATTATATTATGCATTGATCCAACCAACATATCTTTGCCCAGTTCTGAGTACTGCATTTTCAGAAAAAAAATCAGAGAAATTATAACTGGTAAAGAAAAAAGCAACAAAGGTAAGCAGCAAACTGGAAACCAATCCTTAATATGAGATAATGGGTATATTTAGCCTTAAGAAAAGACAAAGCAGGAAAGCACTTTTCTTTCATACAGAAGGCGGCCAAGACTTACTCTCTATTACCATAGAGTGCAGGATATTGAAGTTTCAGTAAAGCAAGTTTGGGTTGAATGTTAGGAACAAACTTCCTAGTGGTAGGTATAGTTAAGTATATAGCCAATTACCAATGGAAGTGGTGAGTGCCCCTTCACTGGAGATGTTCATGCAACCCCTAAGTATGTGCAACCCCCAACTTATTGCAATTCCATGAACAATTTAATTCTGTTTTATTCCAAATTGCCTTAAGCCTAAACTGATTTATTGTGGGTGTCTATTTGGGGTTTTGATTTTGAGTTATGTTTCTATTACCCTGTTTTTCTGCCTTTTAATATTGTATACTACCTGGAGTCTTTTAGGATTGGGATGGGCATAAGTATTGCAAATAAGTAAAATCTGTTGGATGCCATTTTAGTATGGATCCCTGAACTTAATGGTGTTGGACTCAGAGGTTCAAATGGCCTTTCCAACTCTGTGATTCTACTCTAATTACATAAAGAACTCTCTTTGTGAATCAAATAGTTTTGCTCTAATAATTTTTAAAAAGGTAACTAAGGAAAGGGAATGCTCTTTGAAAAATGGGGAAGGAAAAGCAATAGCAAGCCAGAGAATGATGGACTCAGATACGTATATCCTTATTATCTGAACTTCAGGTACTAATATTTTTATATCAGATATATTATTAAAATGTATCTAAAGTTCATGATTTCACATTAACACAAAACTTAATTGCATGCATACATCTAAATAGAAACAATGATTGTAGTAAACATTAAACATTCAAAATTTTACTATTTTTGTACAATATCAAAATAGTAATATAGATATACAAATTGTTAACTTCATGAAATCTAGATCATGTGGAATCATATTGTCTGATACTTCCTATCCCTTGATATAGAGTTAGTTCAGTCTGATAATTCTGTCAAGCCTACCTTTAGAGGCTAGGGAATATCCTTCCAAGAATATATTATCATTTTTGTGCCAGTTTAGGCATGATATAACCAAAGTTCTATCAAGACAAATTCCAAATTTTGGGAATGTAAGTTAGCACCATGTTAGCACATTAATTTCTTTCCAAGAATGTGGTTCACCATCATATTAATACCTAACCAATGGGATCTCCCAATGGATATGTTCAAAACATATGTGCTAATATTTCAATTTATTACATCTCTGGAATGAAAAAGAAGATAGTTGACCTTTTTTGAACATCATTTGAGGAGACCACTGAACCTGAAAAAGATTTTTTGCTGAACTGATCAGGTCTTTATGTGATATGAAGGTTACTTAAAGCTTAGAAACTGAGATCAATTATTTTGTGTTATAGGATACTCCATTGTTATATTCCAGATTTCTTGTATGTTATCCAAATTTATTTTTGTAATTTAAATATTTTTTTCTGATAATACCGAATTGATTTATCCTCTGTAAAACTTCTGAACTATCAAAGGTTACTAAGCTACTATGCCCAAACAAAGAAAATAACCAATGTTGCTTTTGGCAAATTATATTCCTTTTGTAATTTTTCAAAAGTTACAAAGGTATCATTACTTTTTAATGAAGGTTATATAGAAGAAGAAGATTACTCTTTATAAACTAGGACTTTCAAAGGATAACTGCCCTTGAGTTTCAGCATATTGGCCTGGATAGTTGAAAATTAAGCACTTTGTTTTGCTTAACACATTTTTTTAAATAAATACAGACTCTTTAATTCTATACTTTGTGTATCTTAAAAATACTATTTCAAAGGATCAACAACGAAAGCTATCAGCAGATATCTTTCTATTAATACCTGTGCTTGATTAAGAGACTTTAGTAGTTAATAGTTGCTGCTTTTGCTTCATTGAACTACTGGGATAGATTATTAGTAAAGCTATTAGAATGCAGAAAATCAGAACTGTTCTTTTGGTTGAATCTTCTTTTACAGAAATGAATCATATGACATAGACTCACAAACTGAATGCATTGTTTAGCATGGAAAACATGAATATGCAGTTCTTCTTACTGATAAGCATAAGCTGATATTTAGCTGTACTGATAAACAGTCCAGTACAGAGAAAGTGAAAAACTTTCTTTTTCTATGATAATAAACATAATGAACTCTGAACCTTATCTATTTCATGCTAACTAATCTGAAAAGAAAAAAAAAATGAGTATCTGATTAATAGATGAAAATGGAAAAGGTGTGACTCTTCACAGGATACAAACAAGGGCTTTGCCATCATAGTTGCTGTTTTTAATGTTTATTTTTGCAGCATCAACATCATGAAAATATTCATACCAGCATTCAATTGCATGGGGGTTTTTTTAGCATTCCTTGTACCAAATACTGCATAGCTGTTCAAAATTAGGTCACTTTCCAACTTGAAAAGTATATTTTAATATTTGTGAAATTGTTCAACTCAAATACCGGCTTTTCAGAAAGTTTAGAACTGTTATTTTAAAAAAGCAAGAAAAGGCATAATTACTTAATAAAATTTGATTTTGAACCTGAAGGCTGGTTATTTGGCAGTCAGATGCACAAATGTATTGAAATTGTGATTCTGCCCCTTTAGGTTCATTGGAGTGCAGTAAAAAAGTGCTTGTGTTCAAGAGCACAATTCTTTAATAATTACAAAGTCAAGATTGTTTATTGACTCTCCACCTTAGCAATATAATGGTGACTACTAATGGGTACTTCCTGATTAAGTGCTCTGAGGCTAATAATTTAAATATGGTATGTCTGCAGATCTGCAGATTTGAAACTTATAGCTAAAAGTTATTTTCACCAATAAATAAAAAAGGCAGTGAAGTGTCTATTGATTTATGAGCTGATTCAAACAAACAATGTATCCTGCTTCAGAATTACTAGACATTTATAGTTAGAATATAAATTGTGCACAGAGCTTATTTTTGTAAACCTCAATATTTTGGTCAGAAAAAGGGGTAACAATTACAAATTTGGTTTCTGAATAAAAGATTCTAGCATTTTCAAACTTGGTAGAATGCTTATTTGTGATGGAAGATATCATTGCCAGGGAAAAATTATTGAAAAAGCAACTCTATGATCTCATCAGCCATTCTTTCAGCTGAAAAAGTACTATGTCATTAAAGTAGGAGGGTTCTGCAAATTTGAAATACAGTTTATTGAAGAATAAGTACATATAAATATGAATGGAACATGTATCCACATCATATAAATTACAGCCAGATTAATATACCTAACTCAAATTCATAAGATTGGATGAATCCAAATTGTATGAAATTATTTTGGGCTGAATATCTGGAGGAACTTTTTCAGTGCTTCTAGTCTTGCTGGATTCTGTAAACCTTTTGAATATCATACAATGCGCAGGATAATATGCTGTCCAGAGGATTTTTGTTTTCAAAACTATTAAGTGGTACTACTCACAAATAATCCACTTTTCTTAATCATAACTAAAAAAGATATATACATTTTACATAATTTTAGTGATATTTACAACTTAAATATCTGCAGAGTATCACCTATTGATAAATTCAGAAATTAACTAAAAGTCTCTTAATACTTCCAGATTTAGCATATGTTAATGAAGGTTGCTTTATTGTTGGAGGTAACAAACCATAGAACTCTTCTTCTGTGTAATTTTATACTATATAGAATTTTGTTTCTCTTTTTAGAGGCAATCTGATATCACAATAAAAAATTAACAACTTCAGTACATTATTATTTATTGGGCTTATATTCTTTTCTACCAAGAAATATGATCATTTTGCCTTATTATAAAGAAAATTAAAAAGTGCAGAATGCAATTGAAACAATTCACATTATTAAAACTATAATAACTTAAAACTATAATAGCTAGATATGCATATAAATCATATATACATGTATTTATCGGCAAGTTTTAAATTAAGTTTGTAGTCAGAGGATGCAAAATGTTTTGGATTTGAAAAATTCAGAGCATTTTGAATGTTTTAAGCTCAAAACAAAAGATAGGTTCCAAAGGTGTTTTTCCTGCCAAGCTTAGATTTAGCTGTTTTGAGAAGCATTGTTTCAAGTATTCTGGGCTGTTCTGATCATTACAACCGGATTTTTGTTTTGTTACATGTGATTGGGTTTTTGTTGTTGTTTTGTTTTAAACATTTAAAAATGTTTCAAGCCTAGCCAGTACAGCAGCAGGGACTGCTCAAGTCTTTGTGATAATGGTTTAGACTAGATGGAATAATGTGGAATGTAGTGCTGAAGTAAAACAGCAGTTATTTGAGCACATGACTCAGGGCTGAAGAGCCACTATGGACTCTGCTGGAGAAACAATTTTGCTTCAATGAACTGATTAACTGTTAGTGCTAAATACAAAAACCATTTTGGGTTGGTTGGTTTGTTGAGCTTTGTTGGGTATATGTATGCACTCCATCGATGTCTTCATGCCCTCTTGAGATTCAGGTTATATTTGAATGCAGACTTTGTTGGTTTGGTACTTACTACCCAATCTACAGAAAAAGTGGTCAAGGAAATAACTTCCAATAAAAATTCTAAAAATCCTCCTAGGAGATCACAAAGAGTAATTGAACTTACTGTGAAGTACATTTCAGGACAACAGGAAAGGATTAACACCTCTTCTAAGCAGAAACCATGACTTAAGACTTCTTCCTGTTCAGTGGAGGAAACCTCTCCCCTTTGGAATTCATTAACTTTAACTGAATGTAGTTCAGTGCTTCTCTAATGGATATTTCACTGTAATAACAATGACATGCATTTCCAAGAAGCAACAGAAGCAAGAGCAAATAACATATAATATTTAGCAAGAAACAATAATTTGCATTTCAACCCATGTCTGTCAAGGCTGTTGATATATCCACCTCCTCCTGGCTGAGCATACCAGGTCAATATATTCTCTACTAAATGTGGAGTGTGCAAATCTTCTTTCCTGGTTTCATGCCTAAGAAACTAGTAACAATCCATTATCCCTTTGGAGTTCTAACCATAATCCTGAGGAATTGGTCACATGGTCACAATCAAAGAATAATGCTCCTTATCCATTCAGCAGTACAGAGCCTAAGGAGGTTCCCTGTCTACATAACATATTTGCTTCTAGCCCCCTCTGCAGCCCTGCCTGTAGGAACCCCAGTTGTACTGGGGCTCCTGCTACTGATGCTGTAATTTCTTTTTATCACTATTCAAAAGTGTGGATAGATGCCTTGAGGCCACAATAATCTCTGCTCCTGGGCCAGTGTTCAGGAAATATTCCTGTTCCATTCCCACACATATAATTTTAACCAATCTGGGTATAATGTTACCTTGAAATAGGATGTCTAAGATGTTTGAAGAAATGACATGAATACTTGCTCATCTCCACTAGAATGAGCTATAGTCTCTGAACAGAATGGGGTGATCAGAATCTCCAGTGCCTTGAACAACCACCTTACACAGTACTTTGGAAAGTGCTGGAAGCAGTGGGAATGTGTACAGCAGGCCTTTCAGCCATAGTGTCACTAAAATGTTGATCCCTTCTTCTCTGTTGTCTTGAAAATTGGGAGATTTACTTGTTATTGTCTCTGCTATATGCACATTGTGATGTTGCACATATATACACAATGGATGGAACTCATGTCACAATGGTGCAACACTGCTTTTTATATTTTGAAGAAAGCATGAAGTTAGCATTATAGCTAACTGGGAATGTTTTGCAGAACATTTCAAAGGGCTGGGGGGTTTTTTGAGCTCAAAAGAAAATACATTACCCATTTTTTGTATACCCCTTGTGTGTAGTGTAGAATTGCCTTTTGTTTCAGAATTGTGGAATTGCCAATTGTAGATTTGGCATTTGATTAATAAATACAGGTAGCCCTCACTTAACGGCCACAATTGGGATCAGCAACTCAGTCGCTAAGCGATGCAGTCATTAAGTGAGATATCACGTGACCACAACAGACTTACAACCTCACTTCCGCCATGGTCATTAAGCAAATCACCCTCAGTCATTAAACAAGATGTCATGTGACCACCAGTTGCAGTTTTACTGCCGGCTTCTCCATTGACCTTCCTTGTCAGAAACTAGCTTCTGCATGATCATGGGATGTTCTGACGGTCATAAACACCCGCTGGTTGTCAAGCACCTGAATCTTGATCATGTGACCATGGGGATGCTGTGATGATTGTAAGTCTGAGGACAGGTCATATAGTTACTTTTTCAGTGCCATCATAACGTTGAACAGTTACTAAACAGGGGAGTCATTAAGTGAGGACTACCTGTATATACCTAATGTAGGAACGTTCATGAAACAAGAAGCATGTTTTGTTTATAGCTTGGAACAAAATAGCTTCAAAAATAACTTGATGGCACATAATCAAATTCTGGTGACTCCATGTAGTTTTTTTGTCAAATGTGGACTCAGTTTACCATTTGCCTTTTTTCTAGAAAGTTTTTTCAGCTCCCTAGTTTAGGTTACAGTCCTGGTGGCCTCCTATCCAATTACTAACTGGACCTGATCCTGCTGGGCATTGACAAAATCAGCTAAATGCTATCAACTGATAAGAAAGCATAAAGAACATCCTCAGAGTAAGGTAAAGGGAATCCTTCACCAGTAGAATGAGAGAAATTCATTATTGTTATAATTCCCTATTTGCAATTAGATAATTTGAAATGCTATTATATTTTTATTTTTTCTAAAGTATTATTTGCTTAATGGATGACCTAGCAGTTCAGTTTAGATTTTTTTTTTCTCTGAAAGGGAAATACTGTACTTAGTGTCATCATTCTTCTCAAGTTCCCAGGTGATACTGCTTGGCAACTGCAACAACACCACAAGTTGAAGTTAATTCTTGCGGAGAGAATGCATCCTATAGTTGCTAAGTAGCTCTCAATTTTTTTTCTACTTTGTAGCCAAATAGAGCAATATAGCTAAATCTTTTTTGTGGTCTAAAGTCAAGTATTTTCTAATTATTTATTTTAATTATTCTGTTTCTGTGCAATATTGCTATGCAATGCCCATATATTGCAGTTAAATTATGAATTCTGGGCTGCATTCTCAAAGAAGTTAACATTATTTCATACTTTGATATAAAAAGGAGCTTTTCTTATATAACCAAATTGAAATAATTTCCTGAATTCTAGTTGATGCTGTTGATTTTGATAATATGAACGTTTGTTAGATTTGCTTTAGATGCAGCTTTAAATTAGGGATAGCCTGAGCACATGCTATCATGATAGTGTTCAATATTTATTTATTTCTCTTTTAGAAGAGATAATTGGTACTATTTTGAAAGCATAGTCAAGATTTTATCTATTCAATCTTTCAATTTCATTAATTTTTGTGGATAAATTTCTGTAAGAGTGGGACTTAATAACCGTTCACATGTTGTGGTGCTACAGCACACCATCTCAACTGGCTAGTGACAATGGTTGTTGGGAATAGAGGATACATTGACCTCTTTTGAATGTGTATATTTTGCCTTAGTAAGCTAAAATGACTTTCATTGATTCAGGTAAAACAGAAAACTGTTATGAACCAGATACTTTCTAGTTTAATGTAGTTCATGCTATGAATTTGCAGGCATGGCAAAACTTTTATTCATATCCTATTAAGCTGGATTAGATAATCCAAACTGGGCCATTACCTTGAGAATAGTAAATGGAGATAGTTACCTCATTTTTTCATATAGGAAAAATCATAATTTTCATAAAGTTTTGTGATAGTGTACTCTGTTTATGGGCTTTGTCTATATAGGTGGTCCTCGTTTAACAACCACTCATTCAGCAACTGTTCGAACTTATGATGGCACTGAATGAGTGGTAGTTACGACTGGACCTTGTACTTAATGACTGTTGCAGCATCCCGTGGTCACATGATCTCAATTTGCAACCTTCTCTGCCAGCTTCCCACAAGCAAGTCAATGGGGAAACCAGCAGAAAGTCAGAAGTCACAGTCATGTGAGTTCCTCACTTAATGACCCACACAATCCTCGCTTAACAACGGCAACCAGGACTGCCAGAACTGCCATAGGTAAGCAGTGTGGTCACATGGTTTTTTGACTTACAACCACATCGCTTAACAATGGAGTTTCGATACCCAATTAACGTCATTAAATGAGGACTACCTGTAAGATAAGACAATGTGTTCTCTTTCCTGTCCTTTAAGTAACTTTAGTAGTTATCTTTAAAAATTAGTTGATCTTAGTGTTTATATACATTTTAATGCTTCATACTGAAATGGAGTCTCTTTCATTTTGTTAAATTTTATGTCCTAAAAGGAAATATCTTTAAATAGCATGGCCTGATTCTATTGCTTCATTGTAATGTAAGAACTGAACCATATGTTTATAAGATGTCATTAGAAAAGCAATTATGCAGTGTGTTTCTTAATATAATCATAATGATAACTCCATCAAATTATATCATATTTACTCTTTGATAGCTTTTTGTTCTTGTTCCATGAAAAATAGTGAAAGGGAATGTTGGGAATATTAGCTTCTCCTTTTGACACAGGCCCTTAATTGAGTAATGCCTATGTCTTCAAGCTTTGGTTCCATGCTTTCCAGTCTAACCTGCTTGTTGCCTGGTCTTCTGTCAGCCCTTCAAGGTAGACCAGCTAGGAAACAGTCTCAAGAAGGACTGGAACTATGCTTTATTAGCATAGGCTGTAGTAACAAGAATCTTGAAAGCCAGGCCATGTTTTCCCTTCCCTCCCTCTTATAATCCAAGCAGTTAAGGCAGAGTCAGTTTGAGTTTCTTTCTAAAGTTTTCTTTGTTTCCCAGACTTAAATCATGTTTTTGTAGTACAGTTTCTCCAAAGTCATCTCTGTGACTCTCCACATCTTCAGATTAATTCCTTAGTTGTCACTTTCATTTTGTTTGTGTAGTGTTTGTTTCCCTTTAGTTCAGCTGTTGGCTTTTCATGTTGATTTGCTTTTATGAGCATATAGACTGAGCCACAAACAATATTATGGAAGAATTCTTGCTGAAATATCCAGGACATGCACTTTAACAACTTAATTAAATCTTTTTGGACCCAAACAGCCTCTGTGGCACAAAGTACCATGTATAACCTTTATCTGCTAAGAGCATTGCAACCCCTTCCTGGCAGAGAGAGTATGGTCACACATCCATGGCCTACTAACATCCTGTTCAGATGTACAATATTGAGTTATATCTCAGTTTCATGATATCATCGCACAGTGAAATTATTAGCTGTAACAACATTCTGGTCTTGTGATTGTTGATTGCCAAGATAACATTATTAGTAGGAATCCTTTTCTAAGAACATTATACTGAAGCTGCTGCTTCAGACAATGGGAACAAAATGGCACAAAACCGATAAAGCAGTTTAAGACATTGCAAAGAACATGTGATGCTTACAGAAGGCTTATCTGTGTACTGTGTACAAATACTTTTATTTGCCCATGAAAATTCTTATTTAAGACACACAGTATGTCATCCAAATACAAAGCTTTCTCTGTGAATTTCCATACTTCTGAGTGTAAAATAGAAGTTATTGGGAAAATTAGCATTCCCAGTGACTGAATTAAATAACATTTTGCCTGGTTTAGGATATCTTTTAACTCCAATTTTCAATGTCAGTGTCTTTTAATTTTTCATAAAACATGCTATAATTTGAAGGTTATCTTGTATCATTGCAGGATAAAATTGATGGAAGGATTATGTTACTTTTTTCACTGGTTAGAGTTCAAAGTGTATATTTGGACATAATGTTTTACTATGTTTTTGTAGTAAAGATGTTATAGTTTAACAGAGTAGACCTTAAGTTAAGTAGAAGTAGCTAGAAGAATTTCTTTTTGCCTAGATAAAGGCAATAAAATTATTTAAGATTGTGATTTACTGTAATTCAGTTTGATCGGTTTTGACAAAACCCTGTTACAGAATTTTCAGTGGAATTGGAACACTATGTTTTTCTTTTAGAATGAAAAACATGCTGCTGACCTTTACACCAAGTGATTGAAGAGACACAGAAGAAGCACATTTATTAATAACAACATGGGAAATACAACTACTAAGTTCCGCAAAGCACTTATCAATGGAGATGAAAATTTGGCCTGCCAAATATACGAGAGCAACCCTCAATTAAAAGAATCTCTGGATCCTAATATTTCTTATGGAGAACCTTACCAGCACAATACTCCATTACATTATGCTGCTAGGCATGGGATGAATCGAATATTGGGGTGAGTATTGTATTAATAAAGTGTTTAAATTTGCTTAGTGGCATAGCATGTACTTAAATTAGTTATAAGTTTATGGTCCAGATGGAATACCCACATGCTATAAGACATGTCACTTTTAAAAGACACTTTCAGAAGGTTTTTTTGATATTGTGTGAGGGGGATGGATCCATTTTTCAAATAAAAACAGTTAACTAAATCCATAGCATGTATTCCAGTAAGTATCTGTGTGGTTCATAGTTATTCTTAGAATAGCCATTTTCTCTTCATTGTTTCTATACTTGTACAGAAAAACATTCTGAAAACAGTCTGTGTGGCAGGATGTGATGACCTGATGGATATGGGTGTTACAAAATGGATACATGTTACAGGTTTACTGTCTTCCTTTCTGCTTTGGAATCTTGCTTTGAGAGAAAAGTGGTTTTTATAAATAAATATATAAATAAATTCCAAAGTTTCAAGAGGGTTTTAGGGACCCCAAGATTTGCAGAACTATGAGCAAAATCCTTCAGTATGAGAAGAAATCTAAGTTTAGGGGAAAAAAGGACAAAATGAAATGGTACCACTGTATCACATGTTTTATTAAAGAAAGCTAATATGTGAAGATCCATGCAACCTAAATAAAGAAGATATGAGAAAAGTGTATGTTCTTTGATTTGTGTCTTATCTCCTGGAATCTATGAGTCACTTGAACTGTATATCTGTGGAGAGAACGAATGGAAAGCTCTTAAAAATTTTTTTTTTCTGAATATGCTTAATCTGTTTACTTTAATATGTGCAGTTCTTCATAATCTTGTTAAAAGCTTCATAGTTACATGGGAATAAAACAAACAGGTACAAATTTGTGAAATGTAGATGTAAAGATAAAATTCCCTTTTTGTTATTTATAGCTTGGCAATAAATTGTTTGTTGCATCTGCCCAGTTATAGGGATATTTAAACCTTGCCTAACCACATCAAAAGTAGGTGCTTCTACTTTTGCATTGCTTCTCCTTAACTACAAGTTTTTCCAGGCTGCTTCAGCTAACTGTTACCTGGTTCACTTATATCTGACTTTCCTTGATAGATGTGAATTATTGGAAAATAAAAAGACTTGTCTGATTCTGGAGTTAAACTGTGGAAGTGAAATATACAGAGTAAGGTAGAAAAAAGAGAAGGGGCAGAAATAAATTGGTTTAAAAAAGGGACATTATAGGGTGCAATTAAGAAAGAAGAGATAGCTAGTAAGGTAGAAAATGATAAAAAGGATGACAGAACTATTGGAGCAATATTGAGAGGCAGGAAAGCATTTTTTTTTGACTTTACAATTTCCAGTAGCTCTTCTAAAAAAGTTGATTTTGAGGATGGATTGAGACAAATACTGTACAAAACAAATTGTTTCCTCAGCTACTGCACAAACTTCAACAAGAGGAGACAATGGAGTTTATATTACATACAAAAATACTTCTGTCACAAGGTCAAATTGTATATTTTAATCTTGAGTAAGAAAGATGCAGTAATATATCATTTCCTAAACTTTTATAACAAGGTCTATATATATTTATGGAGAAGAAATTATTACTATTAATATTATCATCAACAACTTGTAAGTAACTGCATTATATTTTTTCAGAAGTCAGCTCCATACAGCTAAAAGCACAAATTTCAGATAAGTGGATGTAAGATTGCAGTTTTACTTACCAGTGCAGACATAATCTTAAAATAAGAACATTATTTTGCTCTGATATCATCAGTACTCCTCCCCAGTAACCTAAAGTGATAATTTAATGAACAAAGCAAAAAATCTAGATGTAACTTTAGTCCAACAGTTTAAGGACTACTTTTAATGAAAGAAAATAATTATATGTCTATCATTTTGACTGTTAGATGGCAATAACTAGCTTTATTTAGGATATGAAATATATCCAGTTACTAAATTTCATTTCCGTTGTGTTTTGATTAGTGCATTTTGATTAAATTCTGCTTTTTGATGGTCTACATATCTAATTTGTACCTCTGAATTCTGTCTTTTATACATGGCTTATCTAATTTAATTTCTCAGAGATTCTAGCCATATGTAATATCCTGTTGATATGTTTCCTTCAGTAATCTTCATTTCATACTATTATTTGACATTTTATGTTTGCTACTATAGTTTAAATACTGGAAAGAAAGTTTTTTGACATGAATTATATAGCATTCTACTAGCTCCTACTGGAGAGCTACATAACACAACGTGAATTTTGAGAAAGTTAAGGGGTAAATAATGGTTTACAAAGGATTAAAACCTTGCAGAATGGATAAGGATCCCTAAATAAATAATTTTAGAGTGATATGGGGACTTTCCTACTTGTTGGGGAAAGCTAGAAAATGAGTCAAATACTACAAAGGGCTCTTGGTGGTGGGGATTTTTGGAAGTGAGTCAGTGGATTGCCTTCAGTTATGATGCCTCTTTATTATTCCAGGGTTTTATAATCTGTTTGTAATGTTGCTGAATTTTTATCTACACCATTTTAAAATGTCTTAGGTTGGTTAAAAGTCATGTTATTTACGCTAAAGAACCTTGATACAGGTTATAATGTAAAACATAGCATACATTTCATTGTATTTCATTGAGACACAAATTAAGATTTGATTAGTATACTATCAGATGGTTTCTACAAGATTTTATTTTTGAAGTGGAAATGTAAAGTCATAAAGCTTGGACAGGACCGATTAAAATTTCTGCCAGTCACTATCAAATAGGATGCATGGAAGCAAGGAAGAGTCTTCTGGCAACATCACACCCTGTTCATTTAAAATTTCAAGTGGAAGGCTATCTTCTTATTTTGCATTTAGCTAATTAGATTATGATATACGCTTAGATACAAAGCCATAATATTTTATTTTGAGGGGTATTGGTAATAAACTAGTGTTGTAGGGCATTAAATCGCTGTTTGAAAACATGGCTTGCTCTTGGCTTATTGATTATAGTTGTAGCTTAGTGGGATGGTCAGTGAGGAGACATGCTTGATTTCGGGAATTGTGGATAATTCTTGGTTTGTTCTTATGCCTCATGCAAATATCTGTCTTAATCCACAAAAATGCAAGACAAGAACATCTAAAAATGAAGGGAAAATGTGAAATTGGCCAAAGAAGCTGTGATTGTTTTGCTCATCCATAATATTTTATTCTTTTTCTGACTTGTTCACCAAACCATGGTTAGAAAAAACTCTAGCTTAGTATTATGTATAAATGTATCACTTAAACATACTAATATGTTAACATTTTTATACCACTAGAGATATAAAATAAGTTCCCAATGGACCTTGAACATTTTGTCCTAAAAGTGGGTAAAAATTATTCTTTTTTTGGTTTTTTTGCATTTTTCTTTGCTTGCAGAAGTATTTTGTAGAGCCATGACCAAGAGATGCTTTATCTAAATTAGTTTTCCTTCTTATATTTGTGTGTATATTTTTATTTTGATACGCATTTGTAGCATTTTGGTTGTATGCTATAATAAGATTTTACTTATGTGATAGGTTAATCACAACTGCCATTCTTTAGTGAAAGACCAAAGTCCATGTTAAAAAGAACAAATCTGAAAGTGTAATGGCTATTTATTTTGCTTTCTTGTGTACTTTCTAAGCACCAATCAGATAACTGAACTACATAAAATTTCTCTTTAATGGTTTCATTGTTTATCCTAGAAAGATCACATTAGTAAAAAGTTCAGTATTTACTTTAATTGCATGTTTGAGCAGAAAAGCTTCCAGAACTGATTATTTCTGTCTTCTGTGAAATTTTTTTCAACTGCCAGTGGTATAAGAAAAATATAACCCATAGTTGCTTTGATAATCAAAGTAGCAAAAATTGTCCTACATTTACATTTACATAATTATTTTCTTTGTACAGGACTTTTCTTTTTGTGAGAGATGGGAACCCAAATAAACGAAATGTGCACAATGAAACTTCTATGCACTTGCTTTGTATGGGACCTCAGATTATGATTTCGGATGGAGCTCTCCAACCTCGCCTGACAAGACCCTTTGAAGATGATTTTAGAAGAGCAGATTGTCTGCAGATGATCTTAAAATGGAAAGGAGCAAAACTTGACCAAGGAGAATATGAAAGAGCTGCTATTGATGCTGTTGATAACAAAAGGAATACACCTTTGCACTATGCTGCTGCCTCAGGAATGAAGACTTGTGTAGAGGTAAAACTTCATATAAATACTTGCTGAAGTAAATAAAGAACAGACACTTGTCACAAAAGATAGGCAAGTAATAAATTTAAGAGCATTACTATTGTATCTAACTAAATAAACACTACATCAAGAGCCATGTATTATATTACATTTTTATTAATTTATATCCTACTTTTCTTCCATGATGGAATTACAGGTAATATCAAATTTCCCAATGGGTGTCTATTCAGTCACTGTTTAACTTCAACAGATTTGCTTCATCAACCATAGTAGCTATTCTTAAAATATCTAATGAGATTCCATATGTTCTATTATCTTAATTGTACAAGTGTAACCTTTGTATTTAAATTTAAATATGAACTTTTAAATGATTCTTCAATTTGTACAGTCATCATGGAGAAGTAAGGAACACTTCAATGTTTGTGGCAGGCATAGAATTTCTTGCTACTTTACAGTGATGTCATCTCCTTATTGGCTAGGTTTATCTGGTCAGGGTGAGACCTGAGAAAGAGGGCCAAGATTTCAGTCCTATCATGAGATTTTTAATGCTAAACTTCTATAAGGTTCTTTATGTGGGAATCACCTGAAGAAAGCAGAAAGGTAGCTGTTTCTATAAAAGATAATGCCAAGCAATGCATCGCCCTGTGGAAAAGAGTCATGATGCTGAAAATAATGTTTGGCTAATGGTAGAACTGTAGAAGGAGGACTGACTGGTAGCTGCTAGAGATGGCACTTGCTAGAGCTTCAACTGCTCCATAGCACTACTAGATTAATTACAGGTTTGAGCATAAGCATGGCATGAGTGATATAGATGGCATGGGCTGTCTGGTCAGACCCTCGGTTGCAGTCCATGAAGTTCCTTGATGCTGTATTTAATAAAGGTTGGAGCACCACTTAATCTAATACTGGTGAACGCTAAATTCTCTTATCCAGTTTTTAGTAGCAGGAAACCCAGACATAACATTGGATCCTTTTGGCAGCCTTTTTTAGAACTTAAAAGTCCTTTTATTACCAGTCTCATTTTTCTTTAATATGGTCCATGACCAGTACAATGTAAGTTAAAACAACCCAAGTGCAATCCAAAAATATAATAGCATTTTAATAGTTTAATATGTGGTGTTCTTCTGTTAAGAAGTCTGGATATAATGAAATCTTATGGCTAACACAGAAAACTTAACAATTAAAAAGGTGATTTCAGGACACTTGTCATTTAAGAAAACTTCTAGGTAGCATTGATTGAATTACCAAAATAAATTATTTCCTTGTATTATCATTTCAAAGAACTTTTCTTTGCCTGTGCAGAAGAAGCAGTTGCTGACCAAAACTGTTATACTGTTGGTGACTCAGTACCAAAAGTTTTGTTGTCTTAATATAAAGGCATCTGCCTATTCTTGAGTTGTTTTTATTTTGCAAGAATATAAAAGAAGGAAACAGGCTGTTCACTCAACATACTTAAACAATTTTTATATTTATCAGTGTAATGGTTATCTACAGTTTTTTGCATGTAGTTTATAAAAAAACATTTTAAAAGTATGCTAAGCGTATTTGTAGAAAAATAACAAATCATCAGTTGAAAAAGTTTTTTTCCTTTGTATTCAGTCTGCATATTTAGCAGGGTTGGTGCTGAAATCTGCATGGTAAAGGAAAGGCATGGGTTCTGCTTAGTATTATATAGTGCACACCATGTGTTCCAGCACAGGTACATGATCACATGAAGGAGAATTGTATGAATCAAGGGTGTATGCCATCACATTAACTCTGTCACTCAGTTGTTACCTGTATGTTAATGGGAATCGCTTATGGTTCTTTTCTGTCACAGATATTATGATTTTTGTGAGAATATTTTTACCATGGAAAGACTGTTACTGACAACAGCATATTCCTAGCTTTGTATAATTTAATAACTGTTTTCTGGTAGTGCAGTGCTTAGTAGCTGATTGACAGGGCATCAGTGTAGCTTTCTTAGTCTACTGAGTGTCCAGAGGGAAAGTTTCTTTATTCTTTCAGTTCTGTATAGTTTTCACTTACTTTCTGGAATTTTTTACACAAATTAGCTATTATGTGACTGATCATTTTTGTCCAAGGATTCACTTTATGCAAAAACACCACCACCACCACTAGTATGCATACTCAATTTACACCACAGGCCTGGAAACATGCCAACACTTCTTCCACCAAAACTGCTTGAACATTTTCACACCAAAACCCCTTTCTATACTTACTCATGCATTTACCATCGTATTCTGCAGTTATAGTTGTGCATCCTATTTCCCACTTACTTTCATACCTGCAATAGCTACTACAGTTACTATGAGGTCAAAACCTGTTAACATCTTGTCCAACCTTTTACCCAAAATGAAAAGGAGAAGAACCTCTTTAATCTTAGAAATGAAGTTGGACGTACAAGTAGTCCTCAGCTTACATCCATTCATTCAGCGATTGTTCAAAGTTACAGCAGTGCTGAAAAAAATGGACTTACAACTGGTCCTTGAAATTTCAGCTGTCACAGCATCCCCACGGTCACATGATCGCGATCTGGGTGCTTGGGTGCCTGGCTTGTAATTATGATGCTGCAGTGAGCCACATCATGTTATTGCCATTTGTGACCTTCCCTGCCAGCTTCCAACAAGCAAAGTCAATGGGGAAGCCAGCAAGGAAGATCGCCCCAGTAAGTCGCTTCTGCCATTTTTTCTCCTGAGGAGTCTGCTACAGAGTACCCAGGGATCTCGTACCCCATAGCAGCCTCCGCCTGCCCACACTCCATAGCGTGCGCCTGCCCACAGCACCCTCTCGCACCCTCCATTGGCCTGCCTGTGGCTCCCACCGGCCTTCCTGTGGCCCCTACACTCCCTAGTGCCTGCCTGCGGCGCCCCCACTTGCCCCTGGCACTCCTTACCTGGGACTCTCGCCTCTTTCTGCTTAACGACCCACATATCCTGGGGTTACGACGGCAACCAGGACTGCCAGGATTGCTGTCACTAAGCGATGCAGTCATGTAACATCATGGTTTATAAACACATTGCTGAGCATTGGCAATCCCAGTCCCAGTTGCTGTCATAACCCGAGGACTACCTGTATTACATTGCACCAAGGCTGATGAAGGAGCTTCGACCCTAGGACAACCTTATAATCTGGGCAAATCTCCATTAGGCACAACATAATAAAGGTGTTAATAAACCTCATAGTACTGTAATGCATTCTACCCCTGTCTTCCATGATAATTACATGCAATAGAAATCCAACTGTTGAAAAGATGGAGAAAATGCTTTCACTATACATAGAACATGAGACAAGGAAGAAAACATGCAGGATTTGGTGACATTATGCTTAAGAATAAGGCTCTTTTGTCAGTGCATTTGGAAAAATTTAACACAACCCCCTGCAACCCCCTTTTTCACTAGTTCATTGTCTCGCTTTATGTGAATTCACCTTTATGTAACTTTTGGTGGAAATGTAGCTCTAGCATAAAGCACAGGAAGCCTGTATTTGTTTTTCCCTATTCATGAATGGAGTACATCCTTCAGAGAGACTACAGACTGCCCAGGGATTACATCTAGTGCCAAACTTGGGTGAGCAGATTTCTGAGAGGAAAATTTCTTCCTCTGCCCCCCCCTCCTGGGTTTGGTAATACAAGCCAAGTCTGCCCTCTTACCCATATGAAATTGTGTATGAGGAAGATCTTATCATAGACAGACGTGGCAATTTAATACCAGCACTGGAGCCCCTGGACTCCAAAGATCTGGAATCCTGGCTCCTGATGTGAGGCTTGAGAGCCAGAAGGAGGGAGTCATGCAAAGGTATCGAACCTGTTTTTCCTGAGAGCAGCCCACTCTCAGACTTCCACCATACCTACTTTTATCCATTGCAATCAAGATCTTGTTCCTCCATGACCTCCCTCCCCCTCCTGGCTAGGACCTTTCTCTCACCCAAGGAAATCCACAGCCATCTGACTGGAACACTCAACCAATGACTTCAGGCTTAGATCAGCCCTCACATGCCACACCTTGCTCTCAATAGAGACAGGAAGCCCTCACAAAACCAGGAAACTTGAAGCCTTTGCTGTCACCCAGGTAATAGGCCAGGATCCCAAAGTCCAATCCCAGTGCTGTCTCCAAAGCCTTTTGCAAGGAGCACTTCCTAGGAGATTAATGCTGATGTATTCCAGCAATGACACTGTTCCAGATCACATTCCAGATGATATTAAAAAGACTAAGCAGCCAGGAAACACGCCTCCAAACCAGCCTCCTGAGCAATCCAGATGAAATAAAAAGTCCTCATAACAAAGTCCAGCTGAGGAACTCATGAGCTGGAGCCAGTGCTATATTAGCTGCCAAACCAGACCTTTTGCTTCCTTAGAGCTCCTGCTTGCTTCTGCTCTGGTAAACTCAGGCTTCCATGAGACACAAGATGTCAAAATGGTGACTGCCAACTTAAAGCTACCCAAAATTCTAATGCTAGGGACTAACCAGCCATCCAGAGATCCAGATAGTCTCCAGATCTGTATCTCAGGCCACAGTTCCATGTTCCTTCCCCATTAAACAGGACAGCAGAGGCCTTTGCAGCTCTTCTCCAGCAGTTCTTGCATGGTGATCTAGCAGTGTTGTCACTTCTTAGTTGAGAAGCAGACCGTACTGCAACTCACCAAAGTCCTACATCAACACATCAAACCCCAAATCTGGGACCAGCCAAGCTCCATCCCTTCAACATATTCTAACAGACACCTTAGATTTGCATTTCCCTGAATCACTCCAGTTGTGGTGCCATAACAAAAGAAAAAAGCGTATCATATGAGGTCATTGTTTCACATTCTCCTAAACTGCCTGAAAAGTTGTAATATAGCTTTCTAAAGATGTTTACAGTATATAAAAATGGCTCTTGAAATTCTTCAAGAATTGTATCGATAGTATCAAGAGAGTCACTGATATTTCTATTTAATTTTCAGCTTCTAGTAAAACATGGTGGAGACTTGTTTGCTGAAAATGAAAATAAAGATACTCCCTGTGACTGTGCAGAGAAGCAGCACCACAAAGAGTTAGCGCTCAATTTAGAATCTCAGATGGTGTTTTCACGAGATCCTGAAGCTGAAAGTATTGAAGCGGAATATGCTGCTTTAGACAAAAGAGAGGTAAACTAAAATTAAGAATTATTTATACCAGTTGAATATATACCTACTTAATGTGCTTTTTATTAAAAAAAAGCCTGAGTCACTGGAGAACTGTGTAATGTTTACCCTAAGCTCTTGGATTTGTCCATTAGAAACACAAGGAGCTGTTCTAGCCCATTGTCTTCTCTAGTAAACACTAACTCTAAAGAGACTTCAGCAAAGCAGAGTTCTTTAATGTGACTTCCTCCCTGTTGCTTTTTTGACCTGGCTATATCTTGTGCTGTATTTACTCAAACCACTTTCAAACTACATACAGTATGTGGAAAGAAATACGTTGCAAATATATGTGTTTCATAAATATAAAGTGTAGTAAATGTAACATTATTTGACCCATTTTGCTAAAATGTAATAAGCTTATGGAAGGTAACAGCTTGCAAAACCCATTTAAATGTTTCAGGGTGTTTTGCTGTCAAGAGGGTTTTCCCCCCCTTTTACATTGCTAATAATTTTAAATTATTACAGCATTAGTTTTTCTATAGAAATAACATTTTTTCTAAAAAAAAAAAGGGGGGGGGGAGATAATAAAGCAAGAGGGGTTATGTTGCAGTATGGAATGTTCCAGTTCAAGGTTTGGTAGAATGCCAGTTGTGGGCATGCTTATTTCTCATTGTGCAGGCTTGCAGGGTTTTTTGAAGTTTTTTTTTCCATCTAATCCTTTTGGCACTTCTCAAAATGTGGAATTCTTCCTTGTGTTCTCTGTTTGGCTGCATGAAGACAAGTAGTCTAAGAATTTGTGTGCATGAACACAAAGCTATACCAGATAATACATTGAAAGCAGTATAGTACAGTTGCAACCATGCGTAGTCTTATGAAAGATGTCTGTGTCATGTATTGGGCTACTTTGCAGTAAGAATTTCTCACAATTTTGATACGTATAACAGTATTATAGTCTTGACTCTCCAATTTCTTTAAAGGAGTGAAAACGGAGGATATGCATTATAATAAAGCGCAATGATAGAAAAGGAGGGGAAGAGCTAATGTTTTGCCCTTGTAAATATGCCCTAATAGTGCATTGTATAACTTAATGCTTTCTGAAAGATTTAGTAGAAGAAATTATGTTTAATGAAAAGTTGAACAAGCCTTGCCTTTCTAGGAGCCATTTTTCCTTAAATGAAATGGACAGGCCTTGATGGCCAAATTCAAAGGGGCTCTGGGGGCCTCAAAAACCAGTTTGGGGTCCCTGTATGTTGGAGGGATTATTGGGAAGAAAAATGTGGAGATTATGTTGCCTTGAGTAAGTTGCCACAAAATTAATTTTTAAAGTTTTTTTCCAGTTAAACCTATTTATAAGTGAAGTATTTTTTTATTGCTTCATTTCATTCCATCACATAGCCATATGAAGGACTACGACCTCAGGACCTTCGAAGGCTCAAAGATATGCTGATTGTAGAATCTGCTGATATGCTTCAAGCACCTTTGTTTACTGCAGAAGCTTTGCTCCGAGCTCATGGTAAACAGAAACTATATATCATTTAGCCAATTTTAGTAGGAAAACTTTAATAACAAAATATGCTAATATATTTTTCCTCTGCTTTTCTAATAAAAATGACAGAGTATTGTAAATGCAAATTGCTTAAATACTTTATTTCATTTTGCATTTCTAGTAATTTAACCCATTCCTTATGTTGCAAAGTATAAAATGCATTTTTTAATGTTGATACTGGTGAGATTATATTTAGAATTTTAATGATTGTCATGAAAGAATAGTAATTTTCTTAGAGCCTGAACGCTAAAAGTTAGAAATCATTTTTCCCTGAGGCTGGATAGGTCCTCTCATTATGACAGTATAGTTTAACGGTTATGTGAATTGCAGATGCACCTCTTTTATGGAATTCTTAACTGCAAAAGAAGGGAAGTAAGTTAAATTGTCCATTCCTGTCTTGAAGAATGAAGTATATTAGATAATAATAATCAACCTAAAGCTAACAGGTCTTATGAAGCTTATAGCAATGATAGAAATTTATACCAAATCCTTGAATACTTCCACAATCCATTTGATGATCCAGAATAAGGTGAGATTTGGACCATTACAGTTTAAGGTTAATATCCTTAAGTAGGTTCAGATGATTGATTAATCTCATTTATGTGCAGATTCAAGATAGCAAGATGAAAAACTGCTCAGGAATTGTAACAAATAAAAAAAAATGTGAGTGTAATCATGAATAACTGTAAATCCAAATTCTATGCCCACACCGAGTGAACAATAATTGACATTTGAGAACCAACTGCTCTAAATTATAGAGGACTATTTCTTCGTATATAAACTGTAACTTCATTTCCTTGGTCACATGAAATGTATACATCTTGTATATTAAGAAAAACTAGGGCTTCTTATCTTTATTTGGGATTAAGCAGGAAAATTGTTTAGCTAGGCAGAACTGAAATTGTGTGGTCTAATTCAATCTGATCTACATAATCTTAATTGAAGTGGATGAGATGGAGGTTAGCTGAAATTGTATCACTTTTATACATACTAGAAAGAGCACAGCAGAATCAAATGAATAAGAATATTTTAAAAGGTAATATAGACATCATACTCTATGCGTCATCATGGGTATATCTGTCTATCACATATAAATCTTCTTGCTTTATGCAGATTGTTTTGGAACCCACCCATGTGGCAGGACATACTTTAGATTTGTTTTTTATTTTATTTTTTTATATAATGGGTATAAATCAGTATATGAGCGTCCCAGAAAGCAGTACCTGGTGAAGGTTGGATTGTTGTGGCAAGTTTCCCTCTGCAAGGGCCATAGCCAGATTAGGATTGTTTTGCCTTCAGATTCTGGGGGCTATGGTCAATGTTTTCTTTAAAATGACCACCCTATCAGCAACTTGAGAAATTGAATAATGAAGTATCTTAAGTATTTCATATGATGACTCATAAGTATCTCTATAATGTTCTTCAGTGTATAGAACATTCATGGAGCATTCCCTGGTGAAGCATAAGGGCAGGCAGCTTGAGGAATTGGGTTGCAGGTATAGAAATGCATCCAGTCTAACATAGTATATGCACCAATCTCAGTGCTTTATAATAGGCTTTATAATAAGGGAGTAAAAATTATGACTTTCCACCCTGATTGCATCAGTGGTACCCTTCAGGATTGTCAGGTGGATGACATAGCCTTTGGTAGTGCCAGAAAGTGCAAATACCATCTGATGATCTTTGTAAGCAGCTGTACAAATCCTTGTGGATAAAATTGCTCTGCTTCACATTGGACTTGATGGCACTTTGGGCACTACCATGTCCAAGTGCTCTATTCTGATAACATCTGTCTGAGGCAGCTTCATTGCTCATTCGTTGAAGAGGTGAATAAGATCTTTGGATCAGTTCTTGCTTCTACTTACCTGCTAGATCCTTATCCAGTTTAATTTATAAGAGCATGCAAGAAGCCCATCTTGCTAGCAATGTCTCAGATTTCTAAGACTATTAACACTTCTCCACAACAGGTGGAGTTCCCTGCCACCTTAAAAGAGGTAACGATGAGACTGTTGTTGAAAAAAAAAAACTTTTGCAGTGTTTAAATGCGAACTCTTTTGACCTAATAACAAATTATTCCAGTTCAGTTTCTAATTTAACCAATTTGTTATACTCTGACATTTTGCAACAGTGATGAGAAAGCCAATTTTATTAGCTGCTGTTCAGCCGTTTCTTGGTCGGTTGATCAGTGGGATTTACAAACCTCTGTTGCATTATATAGGCACATATTGATGTGCTTTTATTCCTGCCGACCTTCCGTTCAGCCCTAACCCTAACCCTCTAATCAGTTTTCTAGGGATGCATCCAATGGAGGGCTCAGTGTCCGTACATTTTCTCTACCACCAATATCAAAATGCTCAAGAATAGCTATGCACTAGCAAAGTTGTGAGATCTGGTTCATAACAAGACAAAATTTTGTATGTCCAAAATTTTCAGAACTTAACATGGACACTAAAAATAAAAGGACTGCATTTGCTAAATGAGTAAATGCTTCTGGATTTGTTGATGAGCTTTCATTTTTTCACTTCAGCAGTGGCTAGTCAGAGTCATAGTTGCCACATGTGAAATGTGGGAAAGCTAATCCTTCCCTTCAACCCCTTGCTTTTTAAGGGGATAAAAGAAAGATCAAAACATCAGAGGAGATTCATCAGAAGAGTTCTGATTTGTGACAGCTCCTGCTTGTAGGAAGTAAGGAAGATCACCTTGATGGAAATAGGTGGGATCTGTTGCATACGTAAAAGGGACTGAAGCATTTTTTAAGTCCATAATGAAGCAGCTCAGACAGATGCCTCCCTAATTCACTGAATCTTGAGGAGGAGGAGGAGGAAGGATCTGAGAACAATCAGACTTGCAAGATTCTGTTATTGGAGCCAATAGTTTTAGCCTACCTGTGAAGTTGATTTTCTGGTCACCCTACCTATCAGCTGACACTGATTCACTTGAATTTCTGGGCTGCATAACGTAAGATAGCTATTAATTTGATTCCTACAACACAAGGTATTATTCAAACCAACCAAAAACAAACTATGGCTTCATGCTATGGTTAAGGCATAGAGCCGCAGTTCCCAAACGGTGTGCTGAGGGTGTCACAGCGACTCACAGAGGCACCATGAGATATTTTAAGTGTTTGTGATGTCCATTTGTGGAGCTGGGTTTTGCATAATCTATTTGCTACATCATATTTTTATGCAGCTGGATTTTCAGTGATTGTTTAGCTTAGGGGCTCTGTGAAAAAATTACTGAGGCGTTAAGGGTGCTGTGAATTGACAAAGTTTGGGAACTTCTTGCATAGAGCCTTAACCACAAGAGGAAATAATTTCCTAGTTCAGGCAACATCCTAAGTCTAACCAAAATACAGCATAGCAGTACAAACCCAATCTATGTTTCAGTTTTTCCGTGATTTCTCTTCAGTGCCCAAGTAGCCATGGGAAATGCATCCCTCTTCACATCCCCAGTAGTTCAACCTGGGAACAAGTTTATCTCTCAGCTGACATAAAAATCAAATGTGGTCTACCCTAAGCACATTTATATACAGTAGAAAAGTAAAGTCTCCTTTGAGTTAAGTTTGACTCCTAATAATTTCATGGACACAACCATGTGTTTTCTTGGCAACAAAATAAAAGTAGTTTGCCATTGTCTTATTCCAGAATGTTTTTTCAATTTCTCTGATTAGCCTACTGTCCTGGTATTTCCTAGCAATCTCCTAGCCAGATACTAACTAGTCTAATCCTGTTTATGTTTTCAAGATCAACCCAGTAACTTCAAGATCAACATCAACCCAGTAATTTCTCTTTAAAAGAAAAACAGCTTTAAAAGTCGAACCCCATTTTTCTTTTATAAAATCTTCCTTCAGTAGATTGATTAGTATTTTATCATACAGAATTGCATTTTATGATCTCTGCTACACAGTCTGAGTGCTGGGAAGCTGCTCTGAATATATTATTTTGGATTAGTCCAAACAGATTCTTAGTTCTGAGGTTTTTCTTCCACTTTATCCAGGGTTCTTAATATTGTAGAAATTAACTTCAAGCAGGAAAAAGGTATATGCACACACAGTATGCATAGGTATATTGTAGCACACTCTGCTGGCATAAATTAGAATCTGTCGATTCAAAAGTATCCTTTGAAGAAAGCCTTCTTCACCATTTTGTACACAAAAGGTTCTAGGTTTACTTCCTGGTTTTCTAGGTAAGACGGATAAGAGCTCGTGTGTGAAACTCTTCCAGTAGTAATGTATGGCTGTGAGAGCTGGACCATAAAGAAGGCGGAGCGCCGAAGAATTGATGCCTTTGAACTGTGGTGCTGGAGAAGACTCTTGAGAGTCCCCTGGACTGCTAGGAGGTCAAACCAGTCAATCTTAAAGGAAATCAACCCTGATTGCTCATTGGAAGGATCGATAATGAAGCTCAAGCTCAGATATTTTGGTCACCTAATGCGAAGAGAGGACTCTTTGGAAAAGACCCTGATGCTGGGAAAGATTGAAGGCAAAAGGAGAAGAGGACGGCAGAGGATGAGATGGTTAGATAGCATCACTGAAGCAATGAGCATGAAACTGAGCAAACTCAGGGAGGCAGTGAAGGACCGGAAGGCCTGGCGCAGTATGGTTCATGGGGTCACGGAGAGTCGGACACGACTTAACGACTAAACAACAACAACAGTGAAACTCTAGCAACTCTTAGTCCAGGGCCAATATATGGTCCCTAAGCCAACCCAGGGCCAATATATGGTCCCTAAGCCATCTTTTCAGTATGTGGAAACCCAAGATCATGTTACTGAAATTTATTAGCAAACCATAACATAGAGACTGGTGTTAATGGAAAATCAAATACATTTTTCTACCCCAAAATTAATTAGATGCCCTTGACTTTATGATTTGTGCTACACACACACACACACACTAATATGCCCATGTTTGTGTATAAGAATTCTGAGTTAGAGATTTCTCATTTTTTAAGATTATAACATATATACTTTAAAAACCTATGAAATTTTACAGAAAGATCATTGCCACCCTATTTTCCTGACACTTTGTTTTATTTAAGATTGGGACAGGGAAAAATTACTTGAAGCTTGGATGACTAATCCAGAGAACTGCTGCCAGCGTTCAGGTGTTCAAATGCCAACACCACCCCCAAGTGGTTATAATGCCTGGGATACACTTCCTTCACCAAGAACTCCTCGGACTACTCGTTCTTCTATCACTTCTCCAGATGAAATTAGCCTCTCACCAGGGGACATTGAGACAACTATGGTATGCTTCATTCTTAAGAAAGCTTTCTACCATGATGCAATATTTTATTTATTAGATTTGTATCCTTCTTTCTGTATAGGTGCTCAAGGCAGTGTACACAGTGCTCTCTCCTATTTTTCCCCCCACAATAACAACCCTGTGAGATAGGTTGGGCTGGAAGAACATGACTGACTCAGGGTCACCCAGTGAGTTTCTTTGTCTGAGAGTGAACAAGAACCTCAGTCTCCCTGCTCCCAATCCAACACTTTAACTAATATACCACACTAGCTCTCTATATACAACAATATATTATTTATATAAATAATATTACATTTCTAGGTTGTCTCTGATTTTGCAGAATGATTTGCATACTTGCCATATTAATAGTTTTTAAAATACAGAACTAGGAGCTAATTTTGCTTGATATGAACACTCATTTTAGTATTTTACTATTTTGACTATTGATAAGAAATAAGAAATATTTGCTGAGTCATATTTTTCAAGTAGCTGCAATAACATCTTTTCTATATTAGATAGTAGAATGAAACCTCACTTTGCCCAGAAAAATATTGCTATTATGCTACATCTTCATTAGTCCTGTTTAGGCAACACCTTTGTATGCAGAACTGAACACATGAGCAGTAATGAGCAGGTGCTACCCTTCTCATTCTGTGCTGAGATGCTGGAATGATCAGAGTTTCAGCTCATGTGGAAACCTTTGTGCGTACACAGTAGCTTGCCACTGCAGATAATCATATTGTACTCTTGGAGACCGGCTCTCCTATGATGTCACAAATGTGGTTAAGAAATTGATAGGTCTGCACATTGCTCCTCCTGTGTGGAGATCTATCTGCAAATATGTCTATTGGAACAGCATTTATATTTGCTACTTGTGCTCATTAAGATTAGTTTTGTGATTAGGATTTTTTTGTTTCTGTTTTTGTTTTGGAAAGCCTGGGTTTCAAGAAGGCTGTCATTTTTCAAGGGATTTTATTTCCCTGTCTTCCTGATATGAGAGGTAGAGCCTTCTTGCAATCTGATAAGAATTCTTAATGGGGCAAAGGACAGCTGTTTTTTATATGGCCAATAAATATAAATGCAACACAAACAAAGGGAGTAAACAATTGAACAATGCTTTCTCATAAAGCCTTCTTTTTCTCCTTCTCTGTGTTATACATACATATATCAGATGATTCAGATTAAGCAATAAAAAGGTACTGTTATTGCCATCAGTAAAACTGGGTTGTTGGAATACAGAAATCTACTTTATGTACTCCTGAGAGCTTGAATGTGCCTAGAAATATTTCCTTCCATCCTTCTGTCCTTCCTATACATTTTTGCCACATAGCAAAGCGAACTGTTATTTGAGAAATATCAATTGAAACTATTGTTAAACATGTAAAACTAGTGCTGTTTTTGAAGGCCAATATACCTTTAGGAGGGGAAAGGTGAAAGCTGCCACTATGGAAATATCCCTTTAATGTTAACTTCATGGTCTCTTGACTGTCTACCCTTCTGTGAAGAGCAAAATAGTATATTTTGTTTCGTCTTTGTTAGTATTGGAGTGAGATGTCTGATATTTGACCAATTACATAAAAAAATGTATGTTGTTAGATTGTGATCAATTTTGTGGCTATTTTTTATTATTATATAAGATGTTCTTGCAGTTTCACGGAAAACCTAAATTTTAGTTTCTGTTGTATGTAATCCCTTCACCATACTTAACTTTTTCTTGTTTCTGCTTTCTGTCTCCCTCTTACATTAGAAACAACAATCTCTTTGTCTAATTTTAAAGGTCAGCCTGCTAATACTCTGGTACAGTAGACAATAAAGGATATTACTGTGTCGTCTTGCATGCATCAGTGAGAGCAGCACACTTTTAATATATCAAAGGTCTTTTCATTGTAATTAGAAAATCCCTTTGCAAAATAGTCCCTTTTTAATACTCCACACAGTTCCCTTTTTAAAAAGAGTTTTGGAATCATGTTTTTCTATATTTGCTTTGTCAGTATCAACCATAAACTCTCTAATTAAATATGTATAAATAGTGTAGGTTTATGTATGCTTGCCCCATCCCTAGCATCCAAACCCTGTTTGTGTTTCTGATCTTGCTAGGCTGAGTAGCGAAGTTTAAAATGGACGTGTACTTGTATTCACCTGAAGTATGAGTAGAGTGCTCTATGACTAGACACTCCCCTAAAACAGGGTCCCTATTATAGAGAGTTCCATTCATATTTTTTTCATATATATATTTTAAACAGTTTATGCTATCCAGTCTCCCATTTTATAGCTATAAGCAGCTCCCAAAATCTAAAATTCAGTAACAAAAGGTCTAAGCCAAATGGGATGTAAAAATATGCTTTAAACCCTGTCCTAAACTCTAACAAAAAGGGAGTACCCTTGACTTCAAAAGTATTTGTTCCATAGTGCTCCAATACAGAAAAAGCAGTGTTGGTTGCTAATATTAAATCATCAGTAGCAAGAGGTGTCCCACTGTGGATTTAAGAGTGCGGGACAGACTATACAAGAGTAAGTAGTTCTAGCAAATTGGGCCCAAGTCATGGGAAGCTTTATAGAGCATAGTCACAACTTGGAATTGAATCTGGAAAACAATGGGTAACCAGTGAAGCTGTTGGGGAGGTGGAGGCATTAAGTAAAAGCATTATTCACTATCCATGCTACTGCATTTTGAGGCATATTGTCTTGATAGGCTACTTCACAAACAGCATGGCAATATTCTGGTAATTTGATGTTACCAGTGGATGCATTGTCCATATTAGATTTCTCTCCTTCAGAAAAGGGTGGTACATCTGATTTATCAGCCAGGCTGATAAAAAGCCTTCTTGTGACCTATGTAATATGGCTGTTCAGCATCAATGAATTCAAGGATAATATATAACATTGATAGTTTTTTTGGGTTGGGAGTTTCAACCTCTAAACTTTGGGAAATATAACATAGTTGAATCTAATTTTTCAGTTTACAGAATAAAAAGAGTAACATTTTACAGAATGAAACTGATTTTTTTGTTCATTGCTCTTTTGAAATGCCAGAAACTTTTGAACCAATCAACATATGTTGTTACTTTTACCTTCCTCAACTAGATCTCTTCATCACCACAACCTCTATATGTAGTTACTCTCACATTTCAGCAACATCAAACTAAGGGCAGTATAAATGAAAGAAATGAGAAGGAAGAAATTAGAAGAGACCTTGTACCAGACCAGACCATATTAACACACAAATGAATTTTTAAACTCATTTTTTTCTATCTACAGTGTGAAATTTGTATGTGTAATATTTCTGTCTTTGAAGATCCAGTAGATATGCCTTGTGGACATGAGTTTTGTAGAGCATGCTGGGAAGCGTAAGTACATATTTAATCATTTTTATATAAAAATTACTGTTGGTTGGTCCACAGTCTAATTCTTACAATTATATTTCAAAAGCAGTTTTGCTATATAAATGCTTGTTATCATCAGAAATAAGAAATCCTGTTTATGTACATTAAAATGTACAGAATCATTGCAAGAGTATAGGAAAATATAGAGGTCGCTGAAGCCAAAAAAGCTTACCGGAACAATTTTTCAAGTGAAAAGGGATATACACAGATGGTCCTAAGCGAAAGCAGCCCCAAATGTCCAAAAGTACAGTTTTTTAGAGTCACAGCAAAGGTCATGGCTGGAAAACTGAGCCAGAGTTGTTGGTTGTTGTGTGCAGCATTGGGGAAGAAGCCAGCCAGTTTGTGAACATCAGTTCATTTGTAGCAATACATGCTGATTGAACAGGCTCCTTTCTCCACTGGACATGAGAAACTATTTGTTCCTCCTGGACTCAGTTTTCAGCTGTCACTCCTCTTCCAAGAGAAGTATGGCAAATATACTCATATCATGAAAGGTAAATTAGCAATACTCAGAGAAAACACACATTCTGAAAAAAAAAAATCAGACATAAATAAAACATTTGCATTTCGCTCTCTCCTTCCTCCTTAGGCAGTGCATTCACCAAAAAAAACAAAAAAATCCCGTAAGAAATCTCACATGTGACACACAACGTACATAATGTAATACAGTACAGGGATAACAGCCACCCAGTATTTGGATACAACTCTGTCTTTTTGCAATCTGCTGCTTCCATTTGCTGGCTTAAGCCTTCTCCCCACTATTTTCTCCCAGGCTGGCTGATCACGATCTAGGAGATAGCTTCTTCTAAAGCTAAATTGATTAGATGCCCCAAAAAGCAAATGTAAAAGAATGGGATAAAGGGGATTGAGTCAAAATTTGTGTTTGTGGGTGGGCCTCAATCCAAACCTTTTTTTGGATTATGATGCTTTTATCATCATAAGACTCAAACATTTGAAGTTTATTATGATAAAAACAACCCTATGTTAATCTTTCATGTATATTCTTCATTTTGCTGATCACCTCCAGTGTGGCTGAAAAAACATTTGGAACTTTTTGTCTAACCACAAGTTGTTGGATTGTCCAGATAGATAAACTATTATTGAATGTTAATTTTGCTCTGTGTCTTTGAGTAAGTTAATACTTGTTTTTCAATCTTAATATACATTTAATAGGTTTTTGAATATGAAAATTCAGGAGGGTGAAGCCCACAATATTTTTTGCCCAGCATATGATTGCTTTCAGCTTGTTCCAGTGGAGATAATAGAAAGTGTGGTTTCCAAGGAGATGGATAAACGCTACCTACAGTTTGATATTAAGGTAAATGAGAATGTGGCTTAACCATCTGGTTGAGTTTATTATTCTAAACCAAAAAGAACTCACTCAGAAAGGCAGGCAAATAATTGAAAACTGTTCCCCAGAACCATCATAGTACTTGACTACTGCACTGGAAAATAATTTATATTCTGTCACCATCTGAAATACTCTGTTAATTAGATGTAAATATAATTTAAAGCCCTCTTTGAGCTTTGCATCTTATGAACCTGGGACAAGCCACTGGGTGACTTGGTCAGCAATTAGCTGAGAACAATTTGTTTTTTTTTACACACACACACATATACATACACACACACACATATACATACACACACACACATATACACACATACATATACATATACATACATACACACACATACTCTGTGTGTGTGTGTGTGTAAATAAATAAATTTCAGTATGTTGGGATACTACAATTTCACTTAGTAGAATTAGGACCTGCTCTGTCTTCAGTGGCTCCCTCAGGTGAATCTTATCAGAGTTTCCTATCATTGTAACATTTTGTTTTTAAATTATATTAATATTCTAGATAATTTTCATAATGTTTCATACCATATAATTCCTAGGCTATATGTTGCAAATCAGTAAAATTATTTAGCATGATATATTTTTATTCTTCTTATAGCTATTTTAAGCCATATAGCTGCTTCAGGCTAGAAAGCTTTTTCATCAGCTGAACTGTGTTACAGAAAGATTTAATTCACAATGGGAACTAACTTCCATTTCCGTTTTGTTTTTGTTTTTAGGCCTTTGTTGAAAATAATCCTTCTATTAAATGGTGCCCTACACCAGCATGTGAAAGAGCAGTCAGGCTCACAAGACAAGGATCTAATACAAGTGGTTCAGAAACACTTAATTTCCCATTGTTAAGAGCCCCTGCTGTGGATTGTGGGAAAGGACATCTTTTCTGCTGGTAATGCTTGTTTGTATTTGACCCTGGAAATTTTACTGGCTAGTTTGGGCTAGTTTTGAAAGGCAGTACATTTATTGAACTGCCCTTGTATTAGCATTAAAATAATTAACATCTGTGGGAGCTGATATAATTAATGTTTTGCTTATATATATTGCTGCATATCTCCAACATGCTATTCTGATTTTTATCTCCTCATATTCTGGCTGTTAATAAGCTTGTTTATTCATCACTTTTTTGTCTTTTAAATTTCAGTATTCCTTGAAATTATACAAATGTATAGGATTATAATATTTAAAGTAAATTGTATATCTCCCAGTGAAATTCTCGATTTCTTTAATTTTAAAAAGTCAACATACCAAACTTTAAGACAAAAGCTAAATTTCAAAACAAACTTTAAATACCACATAATTATAAAAGGAAAATAAAACCTTTTATGTTTATATTTGGTATTTCTATACAAAAGAATATTTGTACAGAAGAAGATGATACGTTTAAAAATGTATTTCTGAAATGTGATTGTTTTATAGATTTATAGCTAATATAGTGATTAATATTTATCTCATTGCCAAAAAATGTATAGTTCTTTAAATAAGATTAATTAAAGCTTGGTGCTAAACTTTGTAATAGATCACATTTACTGCATTTTGCTCTGCACATTTACTGCATTTTTTTATTTTTTATTTTATTTTATTTTTGGAGTATGATTCCTTTTCTGTTATACTCTTCCAGAAAAATACAGACCACAAGGATTTAAAAATCCAGCTTTGAATGTGTACTTCATTCCTTCTAGGGAATTTTAGGAAACAGAGGGAACAGTACTGGCTATTGTTAAGAAGAAAAGCAATTTAATAACGGTACATGTTCCAGAGAAACAGACTGAACCTATTTTATTATAACATTAAAATATAAACAGCCTACTGTCTATTTGCTAGGTCTATATAGATGTCTGCACTTCTTGCAAGAAAAAAACAAATTAATTCTCTCTGAATATGTACGCATGCTCACAAAGCTGGAAGAAGAGCCTCTCAATCCAATTTTTCCAATTTGTGTTGTTCTATAGTATTATGTTTTTCTTTTAAAGTTCTGCTTTCTGATTTCGTTCCTTTGTCTGATGAACAACAGGTTGGCTATTTGGTAATCTTTCATTTACAAAAAAGCATTTTGAGAGACATGCCCATACATTCCCTTCAATACAGTAGCTTTTTCCCTCAAACTATTTGTTTACTTTAAATAGCGCAAACTATAGTTGTCTTGCTTTTTGTATGTTGGATATATGTAGTAGTAGGTAGCTGAAGGTTATATTTCATATAAAAGAGTTGTAACCGATTTAGAAATCATATTTACACATGTATACTCAAGCACGATCTGGAATCAGTGCATCTTTTGTTCCAGAAATCTTATTGTATTTTTAAAAATGAGTAATGAAAAGTTATCTGTTTAATTCAAACCCTTAAATATATTCAGATTAATTCCAACAAACATGAACTGAAGGGAAACCAAGCACTGAAAGTTATACAAACCTTTTTTTAATTCTATGAATACAGGTTCAGCAGGTAAAAATAATAATTATTCCTTTTAGCTATCATTTTAGATTTTTTAATATTAAGTCTATTTCTGCATATAGTGTGTATATTATTAAAATATTTTACTTTCATCATTTTTTACTTTGACTTTTTTTTTTTACTAAAAGCCTTTTTTTCTCAGAATGTTTTCCTGAATAATTTGTATTTGTACACAACTGTCTTAAAGCATATTATTTATTCATAGATTGCCCAGAAGGAAAGTTGTTTTGTTTATATTCTGCACTTATATGCTATTCCAGTTATTGTCTCTGAGCAGCTTACAAACCTTCCTCTGTAAATAAGCTTAAAATAATTCATAATAAGAAATAAAACATAAATGACAAAGTCATCCATTACTTATTAGCCAAGGAACAATACTATTCAATTAACTTTTTAAAATAAGAATGTCTTTATCTATTTTTCTAAAAATGTTATGCACACACAATTAACAAAACAATATTTAAATAAAGATTAAATAAATTAAAATAGAAAAGAGACAACCCCACACAAACTAAAAACGTAGACAACAAATACCATCCCACTTCAAGAGGAAACAGCCTCATAACATAACTACCCCTATGGAATAGGCAAGTTTTAGTAGCCCTCCTAAAACCCAGCAAGGTCGGGCCAAACAAATCTCAGGGGAATGCTATTCCAGATAAGGAAGACAACAGTTTGAAATTGAAAAGGGTCACGTTCATGGATCCCTTGATGTATTTCCTGTGAGAGGGAACACAAGGGGAGCATATGTTTCACAATTCCTTATTTTCCTTGCCAAAAAAATACTCCAGGTACAGAAGATCTTTCTTCCATGAACATTTAGGAGTTGTAACACAAGAGTTGGTAGTGCAGTAGCAGTAGGCTACAAGGATTCCAAGTAGGCTACAAGGATTTCCAGATGTAAATATTGTACTTAAATAAAATGTTTTGAATAAATGTCTTTTATCCAAACTGTTCAACAAAATAGTTGAAATCTTCTTAGAAAACTAATTATTAACTATTTTTGCATTAGAACTCATGGGAATCCATCTTTTTCCTTTTTAATTAGATGCTCAATACAGATAGTCCTTGGTTAACAACCACTCGTTCAGTGACTGTTCGGGGTTATGACGACAATGAACAAGTGGTACTTAGGACTGGTCCTCAAAGTTCTGACTGTCCCAGCACCCCCACGGTCATGTGATCACAATCTGGGTGCTTGTCAACTCTCTCATACAACAGTTGTAGCATCCTGCAATCACAAGATTGTGATTTGCAACCTTTCCTGCCAGTTTCCCATAACCAAAGTCAGGGAAGGTTGCAAGTCACTCAGATAAGTCTCCCCCACTCTGCAGCAGCCACACCGAGCCCTCCATGCTCCCGCTGCACCTCGCCAGCCCCTCATGCACCCTCCAACACCCTGCAGCAGCCATCCCAAGCCCTGCTGGTCTCATGTCATCCCCTTGCATACCCTCCCACACCCTGCAGCAGCTACCCCAAGCCCCCCAGGTCGGCCCCTTGCGCACCCTCCAGCACATTGCAGCAGCCCCCCAAGTCTTGCTGCACCAGCCCCTTGTGCACCATCCTGCACCCTGCAGCATCCCCCCCAAGCTCCATTGCGCTTGTGCCCTGCTGCAACAGCTCCTTCCACACCCTCTTGCACCCTCCCGCATCCAGCAGCAGCTACCTACTTCCCCACCAGACTGCTTGCGAACTGCCCAGGACTTGCAACTTCCTGGTAGCTTCCCCACTGACTTTGATTGTTGGAAGCTGGCAGGAAGTTGCAAGGGGGTCCTCACTTAACAATGGCAATTGGGATTGCCAGGATTGCTGTTGGTAAGTGATGCAGTCACATGATGTCACACTGTACAACCGCATTGCTTAGCAATGGAAATTCCAGCAATCCCCGTTGCTGTTGTTAACTGAGGACTACCTGTCCCTCCAAAGATTGCCAACCTCTGTTATAAGGAACACATATCACTGTAAATTACCCAGGATATTGGCAACTAAGGTTGTAACTTGATAGTTGACAACAAGCAATATATACTGTTACTATATATTTTAGAGCTTACCACTAGAAGACTGGCTATTCCTAGCCATGGTCACATTTCTCTCTCCATCAGGCACCTGCTATTCTTTTGTAATGCATACAAAAGTTCCTGAATTGGTCTGTGAGGGCCAGTATTTTAGGAAAAGATAAACTTATGCCTAATAGATGGGTGACACAGAAAGAATAACTACCTTGAATAATTTTGGAAATCCTAGCTCATAGTAGTTTGGCCTGTTATTTGAGAGCTGGTATTCAGTATTTGGTCTGTCTTTAACAACCAGGGTGTTGGAGTGGTGTGAGATTAGAATCAAGGAAGCCAAGGTTCAAGTCCATAGTTAGCCACGGCTTCTGACTGGGTAACTTTGGATCAATCACTTTCTGTCTCAGCCCAATCTACCTTACAGTATTGTCATGGGGGTAAAATAAACTGAGACCTTCTAAGTAAGCTGTCTTGAGAAAACACAGTATATATCTAACAGATAAAAATATCAGCAAATAAATTATACCCTTCTGACTAGGATTCACTCATGGTCAAGGGAGGCTTTGTACAGTTCTATGCAAAATAGTCAAGTCATCAGTAGACTTCAGACTGATGGTCTTTCTGCCCATATTCACTTATCCCTCATCAGCATAACAGGACCTTATGGAGATCAGATCTACCATCCTGGAAGTTATTACTCCAACATTAACTCTTAATATTCCTCCTTATCTTTCTAACAATTTCACTCCAACTATTTTTTATTCCAAACAAGGGTGAGAGCATTTTTCTAGTTCCCAGTCCATCTCAGTCTCAAGGCTCTATTTTACACCCTCTAAGTTTTGAATGATCAGTATTTGGATTATGTTATTGTTGCTCCAGCAGATACACTAATTTGCTCTGAGAGATTTGAAAGATACATACCTTCACTGCCATCATACTGTACTGCCAGCATCATGCCATAAGAATTCAAGTCTTATCCTTTGGGCTGCTTACAGCATTGCATTTATGCAGAGTTAACACACCTCACCTGTTTCTTCACTTTTCGTAAAATCTCAATTTCAGGCATCACTGCTCTTATTGTAGGAAATGAAGGCAGCTATGCCGAAATATGTATTGCGTAGGGGCAGTCCTTCCACCCTAATGCCTTGTATGTGAATTCATAGGTGGCCAACTTGATGAATTCCAATGATAGATTTAAAAAAAACAGTTCTTATAGTTATTCCCCTAAATTCTGTAGTAGGTGTTACACATTTCATTTGTATAATGTGAAGCTTAGTTTTCCCCTTATTTTAACCTTGGATTAATTTTTTTAGGGAGTGTTTAGGTGAAGCCCATGAACCTTGCGACTGTGAAACTTGGAAAAACTGGCTGCAGAAGATAACAGAAATGAAACCTGAAGAGCGTAAGAATGGCCATCGTGTCTCTTTTGTTTATTTTATAGAAACTCTATGTGAAGTGTCATAAGACTCTTATGTACTAGTATAAGGGAATAGCCTATAGCTAAATTTTCAGAGCTTAATAGATTTAGGACAATGCAAACAGGTTAGTGTGAGTGATGAGGAAACCTGCAGTTTCTCAAACTTGTCCAATTATGCACAAAGCAGCAGCAAGATTGAATTTATCTTGACTAATTGGGCTATATGCAAATTGAGTTTCCATAATTTTCAGGAACTATATTTGTGAGTTGAGTATTTGTATATATGGTTTGGGACTTGTAGATTTAAAATAAATACTCACTGCAGTCATAGCAAACAGTAAAGGTCTATGTTAAAAATTATTCATTTGAACTTCTCTCACACTCTAAAAGAGTGATTATTATTGTTGTTGTTATACTTTATTAAACATTTTTAAGAAAAAAGAAAAGAAAAAGAAAAAAAGGCAAAAAAGAAAAAAGTGAATCAACAGAAAATTTACAAACTTCATAGAATTAAATAACACTAAATTTGTTAGGTAAGAATTTTCAATATTTCATTTGTTAATTTTTCATAAATGAATATCTTATTTTTAAAATTTCAGTTCATTATTAAAATCCAAGTAATACGTAAATAACAACAGCAATAATCTGTATGATATAAATTATGAAGATAAAGAATTATAGTAAGTTCTGTCTGAACAGTGAGAGATCTATACTTATTTAACAGATCATTGAAAATTAGAACATTAATACTTTATGTTAAAAAAAACCAAAATTTCAGAGAGGGTACAAACCACATTAAATTATAATCTCAAATGGTTTTCAAATTCAGTTAAATTCTGTGTTTCTTCAGATATTGAGATATACTCCCACAAATGGGATTTTCGGTGACTTGATTTTTTAAAAAAATTTTATGTTACAAACTTGAAAAATTAGAAAATTCAGTGATGCTTTTGTTGTTAAGGAAATGTTACCTGAGCATTATATACACATAATATTTTTATTTTCCCTCTTCAAAGTTGTGGGAGTTAGTGAAGCTTATGAAGATGCTGCCAACTGCTTATGGTTACTCACAAACTCCAAACCATGTGCCAACTGTAAATCTCCCATTCAGAAAAATGAGGGATGCAACCACATGCAGTGTGCAAAGGTAAGCAAAGATTACTGAAAGAATGGTATATTTTAAATCACATGCATGTATTGGACTGTACATTTCTAGAAGCTGGATTCATAATAACCTGACAAAAAGCAACATCTTTTGATTCTAAACATAGAATCAAAAACTTATGAAGTTATACAGAATTTAGCCTATTTTTTAAAAAGTAAACCTTGACAACACAATTAGTATTCATAATTCCTTCCATTACACTGATAAACAAAAAGTGAACATCTATCTAAATCCAAAAGTTTAAATTTGAGATTGTTCTGGCCTTCCAGTACTGAAGGTTAATTTTTTTGCTACAAACTAAGCTTATTAATTCCATAATTCTTCATATAGAGATAAATTCTGGATCTTTAGTTTAAAATTCAAAAATACATTCATATTCTTACATGGTAATGATCTTTACATCACCATATTAACAATCTTATGAATATCACATATTAATAGAATAAACCAATATCATATGAGTAAATGTTTCCTCATCCATTTTGTATTTCCAGCATAAAGGAATTAATTTCTGTTCCTTTTTAAACATTCTGTAGGGAGTCCAATAAATATGTAATATTTTATGGAATTAATTTCACCTTAAAATCATAAGACATACATATTTTAATAATTTTTAAGACCCTTTGCCACAGATTTATTGATATAGGATATCATGATTCCTTTTTCCAGAGTTTGTGCAAATAATTAATATCCATCTTAACAACATTCTTTAATTATTCATTGAAAAGTATTGTAGATTTTATGATTAAATAAATAATCAATTTTCACATGTGCACTGCTCAGCACAGGACTTGTGTGATATACAGTACATAATCAATTACAGCAATAGATCAGTAAATAGATCAAATACAGCAATAGATAAGTAAAAACCACATAATGAAACAAAATATAAAAACTTATTCCAAAAGAAGAACATAAAAACACATAAGTGCTGAGGAAAAAATCCTACCCATGGGTTCTGCCACTCCTAGACCCAATGTCTAAGGAAAAAAAAACCCAGAAGGTATGTTTAATACTTTCCGAAAGGCAGGTACGGTTGGGCCCAACCATATTTTAGGGGAGGATGCTGTTCCAAAGGGCAAAATCACATTCTAGATAATGATAAGTCTGAATTATTATGAGTTAATAAAAATAATTTATCAGTTTTATTTTTTATAATTTATTAAACATATCCTTCAGTACGTCCAATGTTAAAGTATTTTGCTCCATTCTGTATTAGCAAGTCAAATTTAAGAGTTCTTCTCCTTTAATTGTAAGCTTTAGTTCCTTCTGGTCCCTCTAGTGTCCAACCTTCAAAGTCCCATCCTATCATGTGTTTTTTTTTTTTAAGAATTCAAAACAGTAGGATTTTCCCATGGGAAGGGTTCTTATAATTAATTTCAAAATCAACATTCTAATCATCCTTTTGCTGTTTATCCCTCCCCCCCCAAAAAAAATTAAGTCCTTAAACCTATATTTAAAACTTCTTTTGCTAAGGATTGAAGGAAAATCACCTGGTGCTGTCCAAAACTTGTCGATCCAAAGGTTCCTAATAGCTGAAAAGCAATTAATAAGCAATTTCCAAAAATGATTAGAAAAGGAAGCATTCAAACCCAGTGTCCATAAGGATGCCCACTGTGGTTTGAACGGAGATGGCTTTCCTTCATCTCCCAGAGTAATAAATCCACCCACTGCTGTCTTGTGGTCTCCTCGTGAGGAGCAACTGTCTGAAGCACTGGTGGGTGATCTTAAACCCTCTCCTTGTCCAGAGAGGAATTAAAAAGAGCCGGACTACTTGCTGGCTCTTCATTCCATCACCGTCATTGACTCCACTTTTAGTGGAGCCATCTTCGCTATTTCTTCCCCGAAAGTCCATAATTAATCAGTTTTTGTGGATTGCAGTAGAGAGCAAGGTTCTCAGGAAGGAGAGGGAGCATTCCAGGAAGGGCAGAGAGACAAGAAACAGCACAGTCCAGAGCAGGAGCAGGGGAAGTGTAAGAAGTTTAGAGTAGCTTCTCCCTAGAATCTCCCAGGGTATATCCACTTGTTGCAACAGTATAGTCTGGCAAGATTTTGTCTATATGATGTAAGCAATAAAAGAACTGAACTTGGATGGCTGGGCCTGACAATTTTAGACTTTGTTAAAGAGTTTATTAAGGTATATTGTTGAAGACATCATAATAATATAATTCCATTTGTAATAACCCTAGCAGAAGGAATAGAATATCACACGTTCCAGCTAATCCAGCTGATAAAAACCAGAAGCAATTTATATTTCTTCCAAAAATTTCCACTCTACCATATCAAAAGCCTTTTCTGTATCCAGCCATTCCATCACCACTGCTGCACTTTTTCGGATTACGTAGACAAGATATGAACTAATAATCTGACAACCTTTCATAAAACTCAACTGTGCAGAATAGATCATATCCTCTGTAATTTATTTTCCAGTGCTGCTGTCAGTATGTATCAACTTTTAGTAAAGAAATTGGACAATAATTTCACCAATTGGCAGGGTCTTTACCAGCTTTCAAAATTATAGCTAAATAGGCTTTACTATAGGAAGCCAGGACAAAGCATTATTTGAAAAGACCTCTATTACTGGAGGTCATTAATAACCTCCAGTAACAGAGAATAGAAAACAGTGTATCTTTTATACTATTGTTAGGATAATCATCCGGACCTGGCAGTTTTCCTCTTTTCATAGATTTAATGGTACCAGTCATTTCCTGGAGAGATGCAGGTACAGCTAAATATGCTGCTTGATCATACATGATCTTAGAAAAAGTTATATTGCATTAAAAAAATCATTTTTTCTGTTACTTATGATTCAGCATTATATAGTAAAGAGTAAAAGATGTAAAATTGTTTATTTATTCAATCACTGTATATATTACTACTATATTATTAAATTGCTGCAGTTGTTTCAGCCAAGAGGCTAATGCCAAGCTTTTCACAATGTTTCCAGCATCTTTGCTTTGTATGCTTCAATGGAATTAAGATCCTGTTTAGCTTTCGTAAAAAGTATAGCATAGCATAGCATAGCATAGCATAGCATAGCATAGCATAGCATAGCATAGACCAGAACGCTGTATATGTACTGAGAAATTCTTTAATTTGTTTTTTGTCAGATTTTCCTATTTAATTTTAGATTGCAAATGTTTGACGTAACAAAATTAAAAAATAGTTCTCTTTTCCTTTTTCTAGTGTAAATATGATTTCTGTTGGATATGCCTTGAAGAATGGAAAAAACATAGTTCTTCCACTGGAGGATATTATAGATGTACTCGCTATGAAGTAATTCAACACGTAGAAGAACAATCTAAGGAAATGACAGCAGAGGTAAGAAACTGATTTATTTTCAGGAATAGATTACTATTATCATCATCATCTCATGTTATTTTTCTCTTTTTCTGTTTTTGAATAATTATGGCTGGTTCACACATTGTGCTAAGCTGTGTTTGTTTAACCCTGGTTAGCTAAATGCACCATATTAAGCTGACATATTTTCCTAAAATGATGTGTGAACCTAACCTTGAAAACTAATTTTGTTATTTAAATATTCATCATCCATCTATCTGTTTCCAAAATATGTAATATAACCTTCATAAAGATTCTTCACCAGTATCTTCTGTGCATATCAGAAGTTTGGGCAAAGGTCAAACTCAGCAATGATTGAAGGCCAGCCAGATTTTCAATCAGTGTTCAGCATTTAAGGTACAAAAAACAGATGTGAAATGAAAAATCAAAGCCTTTCTTGGTGAGTGACAGGAACTAAATCATGTTTTTGAAAATCTGTTTTGAATGTGAGCCAGAACATCATTTACCAATATCACAATTTGATTTACTGGTTCATAATAAAAGTTGCATTACTTAGTCTTTTTTTAAAAAAATCTAATGCTGCAGCTCATTCATTGCAACATGGCAGTATTACTGTACATTTTGAGTTTATTAAAATGTCCTGCCATCTACATTATATTAAAAGTGGCAGTCTGGGAAAGAGGTGGAGGAGGCTTCTGTTTTAAGGCTCCTGCCCACTACAAAAAGAAAAAAGAGCTGCATTTTTGTAGTCAGAAAGTTGCTTCTTGTAAACAGTTGTATTCGGCCAGAATCTCTAATTAATAAGTAGATGAGGCCTGACCTGATATTTTATTTAGAACATCCCTTTTATAATTAAATAAATCATTATGGAAGACCTATTCCCTGCTACATGCTATTACCCATCTCATCTTAGAATGGGGTATTGTATCCGGACAAAATCAAGAGATTTTTGGCTTCATTTGACTTTTAAAACACAAAGTATAATTTAATAGAACACTTGCAGTGTATTGTGAGTTCAAAATTGGTATATACATTTCTTGAAGCTCTAACTACTTTATTTTGATTGTTGAATTCAGTGTTGAACTAAGAGATGACTTATTTATTTGTGCAATATTCATTACCGTTTGTGAGTATATCTCGATTGTTCACAATTTAAGGATTCATGGAATCTTTGCTCTTGCTTCTGAGGGTAAAATTAAAACCAGCTAACTTTTTTTTCTCCTTTTTTTACCATTGTTTTCAGGCTGAAAAGAAACACAAAAGATTTCAAGAACTTGATAGATTTATGCACTATTACACAAGGTTTAAGAACCATGAGCTCAGCTATCAAGTATGATTACAAATAGTTGTGTTAAATCATTTTCCAACTGTATTCATTCAAAATACAAAGTTTTCATATTTTCTTCATTTTATTTCTTTCCTTTTAGTTAGAACAGCGCCTTCTCAAAACAGCCAAAGAAAAGATGGAGCAGCTGAGTAGAGCTCTTGGTGGATGTAAGTGTCTCAGTATTTTCTATGATATGTTCTGGGACTCAAAATAATACCCTTGTATTAAAGTCTCTGATTTAATTATTTCTGCCAGCTATTTTTGATTAATGATTTAACACATTATATTAAGTATAATGTGGCATTAGGTTTTTTGGGCGTGTTTAAAATATGTCATACTCTATGCAACAAAACTAATTCCCTCCTCATAAATTCCTCTCTGATATACAGTATACTGGCATCAAACTGATGCTTACTTTCCTGCATTTCTCTTTCCGTTGATGTTTCAATCTGTACAGAATCCAAAGTATTTTTGTACAGATCCCTCTGTTATATTTAAGGAGGTATTGTTCTATGGATATATCTGTCCTTTTTAAGATAATGTGAAGGGTTTCTTCTGTGTCCATCACAACTATACATTACATGTGGATATGAGGAAAGGCATTTTTAGCTGTAGTGCTGCTGTTGCTTTCATTTTAGTCCCAGGTGAAGTTTATTTTTGTTTTTGATATTTACCAAAGCTTTTGGTCTCAATGACAGTAGCTCAGAACTTTCTGTTTCTGTGTAGGTTGTTTATTATTTTATAATTTACTGCTGTAGGAAGAGTTATAAATATTTGAATGAAGAAATAAAACATGTCTCTGTTAAGAATAGAATTAGAATTTAAAACTTATCCACTCAAAAGTTTCATCACTGAACTCAAATTTGTGTGCTCTTGGAGTGTTTTTTAATGCATTTCTGAATCTGTTTTCATGGCTGAAGATTCTGCTATGTGTAATCTGTTTCTGTGCTTGTACTTTTAAAAACATGGTATATTAAAATTAAAATTAAAAGAATGAACAATAGTATGTAGTTTGAGGTATTAATAGAAAAATCAGAATTCTATATCTGTTTATTTTATTGTTTATTTTTCAGTTAGAGAGTACCAGTTACCATGTTTATGTCTCCTTGAAAGATCTAGGATTAATTTGCTTTGCATTTAGATGGCTGTCATTATCTAGTTTTACTAAGTGCAGAAATCTGAATACGGTCAACCAGTATACTTGCAAAGATTTTTTTTAATTTGAAGTCAAGGCTGAGAAACAGTTCTAACTTTACACAATATAATAGTTTTTGTTTAATTCAGAAGAAATCCTATGCTTGTTGAAATAGTTGTTTTCAGCAACCAGAAAAGTAAATAAACATTACTTGCAATACCTGAACTTGTCTTGCAGCAGAAGGAAGTTGTCCTGATACCACATTCATTGAAGATGCAGTACAAGAACTCCTCAAAACGCGACGCATTCTGAAGTGTTCTTACCCTTACGGATTCTTTCTAGAACCAAAAAGCACAAAGAAAGAAATATTTGAACTGATGCAGGTAAATGATACCCTTGTGGTAGCCCTTGTTCTGCAATTCTTCTTTATCAAGATTCAGGCATATGGGTTCTGTGCCTGAATAGCCAATTCAGAAAGTAGCAATTCCTATGGGGTTTTTTTTTGCAAGCATGCTACACTAACACACTATATATAGGTAATGTACATCTGAATATCCTATGTGCATTATGCACTTAAGTGGAGTCCCAATGAAATCTTCATCACTCTTCTGATTGCTGCAGCAGTACCTTTATTAGTTATTCCTCTTTCAGCATCTTTGTATCATATGGTAGGTGTGCCCAGTAATTCTAGGCCTGCATTGTCTTTTGCAGACCTTTAAGAAAATGCTAGAAAAACTGGGTTTTGTTTGTTCAGTCAAAGGGCATGTAAGCTTATATCCACACAATCAGGTCTTTACTATGCAGGCCTGATCAAATCACTCCATACAGCTTAATGCATTCTTTTGATCCTCACTACTACACCAGCTTTACAAAAGCTTTCCTGGCCTATTCATTGCTCTTGGCTACCAGATTCATAATAAAGGGTCACATAGGAAGACAATGCTTCAGCTCCGCTTGGATCAGCACCACTAACCAGAAGTAGTTGCTTGATAGCAAGACTCTGACATCAGGCAATTGGGTGGGCCAGACATTCTGCCCCCCACACCACATCTCAAGGCATAGTTTTATAGAATAGTCATCCTTACAAAGAAGTTTAGCTTATTTACTGTCAGTGTTTTAATTATTTGTATTGCAAATATTTTATTTGTCAGTTGTGTGTGGGGAAAAAAGACTGGCTTTGATAGATATACAACTATACTATAGAAATACAACACAGTAGTAACCTTGACAGAGGGAGATAAAAACCTTGCTTGTCAAAGGCACTATATAAAGACTTCCTTGAACTCAACTTTATTATATGTTTTATTCTTATTTATATCAATGTGGTACAATGGTTAAGAAGTTGGACTAGGAGCTGGGAGAAACAGGTTCAAATCCAACTTCACCCATAGAAGCTTACTGGACGACTTTGGATCAGTCACATTCTCTCAGCCCAGCCTATCTCATAGATTTTTTTTCTAAGTTGACTTAAAGATCTAGAGAAATATAAATCTAATATTGTAGTATTATTATTAGTAATAATAGTAGTAGTACTAAGACTTGGAGGTATGCTGAGGTCTGTGCTGGACCTTAGGATTGTTACCTGAGTATTCTGAGGTTTCACACAGACTCTTGCTATAAACCTTCTTTTAGCCAAGGTATGCTGGTTTGTGTCTTCTTCTGTACAAGCACAGAACCCATATATGTGCATTCACAAATGCTCAAAGAACAACAATTTCAGTAGTAACCAGCTCTTTTCAGCCTGTACAATGTTATGGCTTTAATAGATTGAACTGATTGTTTCATTGAGGTTTCTTTCCAAATAATTTTTTCTACATTGCATTAATAAAGTACAATCCAACCACATTAAATGGTTATTCTTCTCTCTTATAGAAGATATTGGGCTGAAATCACAGATTTTCTTTTAGAAATAAGTGGTTCTTAAAAATGTTAATTTCAAAGGAATTATGCTTATTAGACTCTTGGGGTGTTGTCTGTCATTCTAGAAGTCAAAGGATTTCCTATTCTGTTGCTGGTATGGTAAAATGTGCATTCTTATATCCACTAAAGCGGATTATATAGTTATAAAATAAAAAGCCATAGGAATCTTCAGTTTTTCACTGTAACCTTAGTTAATTTTAAATATATCCCTAACCACTGGAATGGGGAAGGTATATATTTGTATCTGTCTTCATCACTGATATGTAGCAGGCACTTTTTATGACATGTATTGGTCATTGCTGGAAATTCATCCTGTTAAGTGTTGGTATAGGTATTATTTTCTATTATAGACAGATCTTGAAATGGTTACAGAAGATCTTGCTCAAAAAGTGAACAGACCTTACCTTCGTACTCCTCGCCATAAAATCATCCGGGCGGCTTGCCTTGTTCAACAGAAGAGGCAAGAATTCTTGGCCTCTGTAGCCCGTGGAGTTGCTCCTGCTGATTCTCCAGAAGCTCCAAGGCGCAGGTAATCCCATAAAATAGAGATTTGCACACCAAAATAAGTACATTTTATAACTACCAAGTTTGGTAAGCCTGCCTTACAACCTTGTTTGCTGAGGGTAGGGCACAGCAAGCTAGGGACATCCAGTTGTTTTGGACTGCTCTTAACATTGCCCATGCTAGCTAAACTAATGAGGTTGAATTATAAAACATCTGGAAGGCATCAGGTTGCCTATCTGTGACTTAGAAAAATAGAGCAAATACAGGTAGTCCTAGAGTTACGACTGCAATTGGGACCACTGTCACTAAGCAATGTGGTTGTAAAGTGCAATGTCACATGACCACATCACTTAGCAATGGCAATCCAGGTAGTCCCCGTTGGTGGTTGTTGTAACCCAAGATGTGCAGGTGGTTAAGTGGGAAGAGGAGGGAATCCCGGGTGAGTGCAGGGGTGCCGCAGGGGGGTGGGGGAGGCCTTGGGAGGGGGTGCTCAGTGCATAGAAAGAGAGTATGGGGGTGCATGTGTGTGAGTGCAGGGAGGCTGAGGAAAGAGGGTACAGGGCACATGCAGTTGCAGGCAGACTGTGGAAAGAGAGTGCAGGGTACATGCATGCATATGTGTGATTGCAGGGAGGCCATGGAAAGGGTGTGGGGTACATGCATGTTTGCAAGCTCAGGGAAGCCAAGGAAAGAGAACACGGGGGGGGGTGAGTGAAGGGGGGAAGGAGGGCACAGTGTGTGCAAGTGAAGAAAGGTGGGGGGGGAGACTTACCCAGCGACTTGTGACCTCCTTGCTGGATTCCCATTGACTTTGCTTAGGGGAAGTCAGCAGGGAAGATTGCAAATGATGATCATGTGATTGCAGGGCACTTAGCAACTGGTCATAAGTGCGAATGGGTTGCCAAGCACCCAGATCGCAGTCACATGACCATGGGGGTGCTGGGACAGCTGCAACTTCGAGGACTGGTAGTAAGCCTCCTTTTTCAGCAGCGTTGTAACTTTGAACGGTTGCTGAACGAATGGATGAATGGTCGTAACTCAAGGACTAGCTATACTCACAGGTTTGCTTTGAATAATTCATTTTTTAAAATTTACAAAGTTGGTTTAATCATTCACTGCTTAATTATTTTAAGTCATGGGGTGCATCTGTGCTTGTGGCTAAAATTAAAATATGGGGAAGATTTATACATGTTCTATGTTGTTAGAGGTGAGAGTGCAGGATTGCTCCTTTGAAACTTTGAAGTAAAATGTATATGGAAATATCTCCACATATATGTGCTGTGTTGTGAAACACAGAATTCTATTTGTTGCCTTTTGGATAGCTGATATTTTTTCATGATACAGAATCATGCCAATAGCAGGAATTAGAGGCCTGTGGAGTTTGGTAAATATGCTAGATATTCTAGTTAACTTCTTAATTGCCCCGACCCTGCTGGCCTTTCACAGGGCACTAAAAACCTGCTTTGCCATTGAGCCTGGGGCCCTGATAGCATGGGTGGGCATGTGTCATGGTTTGTTTTAGTGTTTGTGAGTCTTCTCAGCTGCTATTTTTATGTCATTTTGTTGTTTTTAACGCTGGTTGTTGTTTACTCTGTTTTAATTGTGAGCCGCCCAAATTCACGTATATGAGATGGGCAGCCTATAAATTTAATAACTAACTAACTAAATAAATTTTATTGTCATAGTAAATGATCATAGTAAATCAAACGTTTTATAACAAATGTTGATTATAGGGGAAGGGAATAAGTAACTTTTATTTTTTATTTTATTTTTTGTTTTTTGTATTGTGCGTTTTATGCATTTTATTTATTTTTTTGTAAGCTGCCTAGAGTCATGTATGTGAGATGGGCAGCTATATAAATGAAATAAATAAATTAGAATATAGTATCTTGGGAATAGAATTACAAATGAAAATTAATCGTGACAACAGAGAAAACGTGATACATGTTTAAATAAAAAGCAAAAAAATGTTTCCACAAGATTATACTTAATTTGTTTTTGAATTGGTTCAAAGAAGAATATTTCAACTGCTCATTTTCAGTGTAAGGCATAGAAAGTTGAATTGTAATTTTTGATGTTTCTAATTCAAATATTGCATTAGACTGTCTCAGGTTCTCAGTATAGTCATTAACTATATCCAACTCTAATTAAGTGTGTAGGGTATACCTTTTCCTGAGGCATTAGCAGAGATGGAACAGCATTTCTCCCCAAGGTCCACATATCCCTGACCTTGCTTGCCTTCAAGAAAGAGGAAGTAAGGCTGAATGTTACAGTATTGAATTGTTTGGTTCCACCCCCTACCCCCTCCCACCATTAGAATTGTGTTTTAATTGTTCTACTATTCTAATCATTGTTGCTACCCAGAGTCTTCTATAAGTGGTGGCCAGGAAAGTTGAAATTATAAATAAATAAATGTTGTTGTTATTGCCCAGCTGGGAAGCAGCCCCTGGCTAACTGTGCCTGAATTGAAAAAGCTGGGTGGAGTTGGATTAGCTGGGATAAGTTTTTGTGTCCATGCAATGAATGAATGATTGTTTAGATTGATAATTTGAAATCTTGAACATTTTTTAGTTCTTTTTTGGCTTACTAACACTATTAAAATTATATAAATAGCTAACTAGTAAATTACTTTTCAATTTGTCTGGTTGGGGGGGATTGTTCATAGTTAATTCTGTTCTTCAATAACAAAGTATGTTTAATTTATAGCTTTGCTGGTGGAACATGGGATTGGGAATATTTAGGATTTGCATCCCCTGAGGTAATTTTTGTCATTTTTAATTATATAAATTTGCTTATTAGAGAAATGATGAAGGAATTTCACTTTGCATGAATAGCTTCCCAGTGTTGTTGCAAATTGTACAAAAGTTTGCAAAATGTGGATGGGCTTTCTATTTTTGTAGCTTTACAATGCAAGAAAAATATTTTTTTCTATCCAGTGGTGAATATATAACAGACAAATTTCTGCCCTAAAGAGTTTGATCAGGCACTCTGGTCTTCCAGCTTCTCCAGGTCTGCTTGAGCTGTGGCAGGGAAAACAGTGATAATTGTCACAACTGAAATAGATTTTTGAATTTAGTTAAACAAGGGAGAGTGATTCTCTTCCATCCCTTGCAAATGAAGCTCCCTACTTGCTCCTTATTGTCCAAAAAGGAAAGCTATGTGTAAGGTTGTCATGGGCAGAGCGTCCCTTGTCAACAATGTACCATAAAATAGCAGTTGCAGTTGCTATTGTTTACTGAGCCAGCTCCTGAATCGAGATTAGTATTTAGTTATGGTATTGGTACACTGTTTTCATTTTTTTATTTTTGATGCCTCTTAATTGGCTACAGTCTTGCTTGTAGTTATATGTATTTAAGGATCTTCCCTTTAAATGAAGTTCATATGTAATTTGAATGCGAATATGTGCCTGTAAGATAATTTTTCCTTGCACAAGCCTTGAATCACAGAGAAAAGTCATAAAAGCTAGATGTAAATTGTCCCAGATTGCCAGAGGAGTTTAATTCACTTTTTGCATTTTCCTCAGTTACTAAAAACACGGAAACATATTTTTTTAGACCTGTAGTGTGATATTCAAGATTTTTATCTTTCTTTGTGGTCTTGGTGCCTTGCCCATAAAGTTGATGCTCCTGCACAGAGCTCATGTTGCAAACTTCTGGTGCTGTGGAGGATCTTTTGGTAGGAATATCCTCATCCCAGCGTGTGTGCTCCTGGCTGTAGTTTCTACCCATCTCCTTGGCAGTTACTTTCTTACTTCAAAATAAGCAATTGCATCTGGGTTCTTCTCAGAGATCAATTGTTTCTTCTTGCTTTCTATTGTGGACAACATTTTTTACAGGTTTTCTAGTTTTATGTTTGTAAATCTTTTCTTTTTTAACATTTATTGCCTGCTCTGCACACAGCTTTGAGTTCCACTCTATCCCACCCCTCATCATTTAGGATTGTAGAGTTCATGACATACAAAGTAGCCTTCTGGAAATATTCTGAGTATGGTGGAAAATTGCCACCTGTCAGTGGTCAGTCTCTTTGTCTCATCTGTCTTGTGCACATTGCCACTACTTCATTAAACAAGTTTGAAGGAATTGTACTTCTCACCTGAAAGTGGGGATGGATCATGGTTATCACAATGCCACTGACCTCTTCTGTGGTCATTGGCATCTTCTTATAAATTTACTTCTTCTTATAAATTTACCTATTTTTCCAAAGTTGCATCATGACTCTCTTTTTTCTATAGACTATCCTGTCTAATAATCAAAACCATAAATCATAAGTTCATTTTTTTCTGTTTTATATAAAAAATCCATAAGGGGTTTCCAGCCAGCAATAAATGTAGATAATGTTTTTTATTTAACAAAGAAGTCAATTTGGCCATCTTAGAAGTTCCATCATCTTCACCAACCATTCCTCCACTGTAGGTATTGCAAAATCTTTCCATTTTTGTGCACACAATAATCTTGCTGTAGTTATCGTATACAAAAACAAAGTTCCAAGACTTTTTCCCAATTGTTTGTCCATCAATCCCAAAAGAAAAACCTCTGGTCTCAATTGTGTGTATTTGAATCCAAAATTTTCTACCTTTAACTTTAGAGAAGTCAATTGATAAGTTAAGTGGCATTCTCGTAAAGAACGAAAAAATTAAAACTCATTTTTTCTATGTTCTAAAGTCTGTGAATATACCAGAAAGTAGGATAGATTTGGTTCACCCTTCAGATGTAAGGCCTCAGCCTCCTGTAGTTTTAACAGTGGCAGCCAAACTCCATTTTTAGCATTTAAAGTTGTTTCTGGGAATCACAAGAGTTGGTGTTGGACAGGGAATTTTTAGAATGGCACACACTGCTTTCAACTGCTGTAAAAATTAGATGTTCTTACTCAGGATCAAAGTTTAATATTCATCTCAACAAATCATTCCTTCACCTACTGGCATGAATTATTCTGCTGATTTCTTTTCAAAGAAAGTGATGAAAATTCTGGGTGCAGCCTGAAAGGCACCATTACTCATATGCAGCCAACTGGACCAGTTAGTCCATCTTTGTTTCTGATCTAGTTATGGACTTGTGAATTGTTTTCTACAGCCTGCATTTCAGTATTTCTTTTGCCTACTTTTCAAGACTCTTTTATTTCTTTTGGGTTTATGCTTTGGCTCTCCATGCTTTAGTGGACTTTGATTTTATGCATCATCATCTATACTTTCCCCACCACCACTGTTACCCTACTACAGTACTAACCTAGAGTCTTCCCTTGTTCTCTCTTGTTTGACCAGTAAGTCTTTGAAACCTTTATCCGTAAATATAATCTCATTAATTTAAGGTTGCTTGGTGATGGTGGCTATTCAGTTGTGTGCCCTTTCAAGTTGGTCACCCCTGTCTCTACTTCTATAAGAACTAGACAGTGTTAACTTTATATGTTTCTTCACAAACTTGTTTCTGCTTCCTATCAACCACTTGCCTTGCCTGCATTGTACCCTTCTACATCATTCCCTAGGCATTCATATAGCATTGGATTTATGTGTGGATTTTACTACTTCTATCTGTGATTCCCATTGTCTATTCATATGCTGCTAAGGTTGGACTTCCTAACCTTATATCTGTATTTTGTAAAGTGAGTATCTGTCACCCACTTGCCTACCACCTTGCAAGCAGAGATCTTCTTCTGGCAGAAAGTTTTACCGGAGTCATTTTCTCTTCACCAGGCTTATATAAAGTTGCCACTTGATCAGAACCTACACTCTTCATTCAGCATTATTGCCGAGGCATTACAGAAACAAAATTTGAGAGGGTAGTGAGTGCTCTTTTCTTCTTACATGATTAGGCATATTCTCCTATCTCTGTTGATGTAAGCTTGTTACTTACCTTTATGAATGAATCACAGAGACTATGGAGTAAAAAGACAGATTGCTTACCTCTGACTGTAGTTCTTCAAGTGATCATCTATGGGGACACTCACCTATTATCTGCTCTATTGATGCCTCAAATTCAAGGACAAATTTTTTCTCAAAGGTGAGCCAGTTTTGGGAAACTGAGGGAACAGGTGGAAACTATGATCAGGTGTACCCACTTGGTGTTAAGTGCTTCCAGCCAAAAAGACCCTTGCAACTCTGACATGGGGACTATGTAGGAGCACTTTCACGTGTGTGAAAGCATAGATGCCTGCTCAGAGAATCACAGAAAAGAAACATGCCCTTTTTATCTTTAGCATTTTGTTTTCGATCTGTTTTCTGTTTTGATCTGTTTCGATCTGTTTTTGATCTCGATAAATAGCACCATCATTTGTATGAATGAATTTACCATACTGTTGCAAGATAGCACAGTGGATTTAATAAAAACTGGAAAAATGAACAGCAAGGAAACACCATCCATGTAGTTATGAGACCCCAATCATCCCAGCCTAATCTGTCATTAGCAGATATAAAAGAGTGAACAAAATGAAAAGGGAATGAAAAATTAATCTTTCCAATTCCAGGCAAGTAAAATATGAACATGTTGTTCTACAGAAGTAGGAGTTGATTACCCATGGGATAAAGAGGAAGGGGTTTTTTCCTTCAGTCCTTCCTTTAGGATTGTTTTACTTTGTGATTTATACAATTTCATATACTTATGTATATTTCCTTTTTTATTGTCACTGGATAGCATTATGCTTGCAAGAGTATAGTTTGCTTCTAATAGTCAAATTAACTGGCTGGCTTTTTTCCAATAATTAAATGTTTGCAAAAAACATTTTAATTTTTAGAAATCAGTGAATATTATTTGAAGTTTGCACTGCTGTATCACTGGTATAAGAGAAATTAGTGATTTTTATTTGAGAGTTTACCTATTTATTATATAATGCTAAACAGTGAAACTACTGTCTTACAGAAACCTGATCAATGTTTAACTAAGATGAGAGCATTAAGAAAAAGTTGAAATAAGCTAGTCAAAAAAATCACCTTAGCAGCATTAGATGAAAAGGTTGTCTAGTCCAGAACTCTTTATCATTGACTGGGCCAACAATTTTTTTCCAAGAAACTCTTATGAACTATTTCATGCAGTTTATATCACTTTCAGCATCTAATGCTGATATTATTTAGAAATAATAACCATTATTAAAGAATAGACTATATGTACAGTCTTTTCAAAAAGGAAATCTCCATTAGCTACCACAGTCTGAAGTAGTCACAGATTTAATTAAGCTAATTATGCTTATTGAAAACACTATTTTGACTAATAAATGTTGCTGGGTGACTGATACCTTATGTTTACTCAGAAATGTCCTATTGAGTTCCATTGCAATTACGTATGTGTGCTCAAGTTTGCAGTCTGTGTTCTTGATTTTTGAAATAAGGAATACTTTGTCAGTTAGGACTATGTGCACTTCAAAAGTAATTTGGGCTGTTGATTTCTGTTGTCTCAAAAAACAAGTCAAAGCAAAAAAAGCGAGTCTGCAAAAATCAATTCAACTGTAAGCCTGTTCACTTTGAACAAAAATATCCCAGGATTACACAGAACGATAAACCAAGGATTTAATTTACATTATGTGATAGGCAGAAGATGGAAAATATGCTGATTAGATCAATTGAACATTTTTTCCAGCTATGATTCATGACAATGAGTTTGCTAGGATACTTAACCCAAAGGTATAGTTTATCAATATGGCACTTGCTAATTGCAGATTCTTTTGGTAATTAACTCACAGGCAAGCACACATCATAGACAAAAGTAAATTTCTGAACTGGTATACTTGCTGAGTACGTTTTAACAGAGACATTTACCAGTCAATTTTTCTTTGCAGTATTTATTTTACTATACAAAGAGTAGAAAAGAAACAAAAGTCTGTTCATCTAATCTACTACATTGTATCAGTGCTGCTAAGGGAAAAATAAAAGCATAGCATACCAATTTCACTGATGCAGGCTCAGTCTTTTATATTATAGAAATCTTATTGCCAGCATCAAATGTATCCTTAACAAAAAGGATATTGAATTTGGATAGATAATAGTGCTTAGCTTAAGGACTTGCCAAAAGGTATTATAATGTTAGACAAATCAGTTAGACAAATCAGTTTATATATATATATACCTTTTTGGTAAGGTGTGTGTATGTATGTGTGTGTGTGTATAAAATAAGTATAATTAAATTGATTGATTAAATTCAATAGGCCTTGAAACACTTGTAATAAGAATGCAACCAATCATGCAGCAGCAGCAGCTTCATAGATCTGTTAGCTGAATTTAGTAGTTTAGCAAATTTATGTATTTTTGGAATTTTATTTACAAAAATTGCATGGTGTAGGTTGTTATTTACTTTTTATGAAACAGGTGATTTTATATTGCATAAAATCACAGGGAATATTTTTTTTTCCATTAAGTGTGCTGTTTGTTGTGCTCCAAATATATTACTGCATGCTTCCCTGTATTTTGTAACGTTTGGTTTATGCAGGAATATGCTGAATTTCAGTATCGGAGGAGGCACAGACAACGTCGACGTGGAGACATGCAGAGTCTGCTGAGTAATGCTCCAGATCCTGATGATCCGAGTGAGAGTACACTAGGTAACTTTTTCATACAAGATCTTTATTTTCTTTTGAATTAGCTCAGCTTTCCTTTATTTAAACAGAAATTTAGTGGATGGATATCATTCAATCCTTTTACAAATAATCCATTAACATTAATTGTTTGATCACCAGATTAATTTCCAAAGACATTCCCTTGCTTAAATCCTCAGAGGAAAAGTAAACAAAAGGTATAATATTTATGATTTTTGAAATGAAAATTAGAGAGACTACCAGTACTTAGCAGTATTTGGCAAATGTAGGATTCTCAGAATTTATTAGTTTGTATCAAGATGGAAATGCAGTTTCCTGTTTCATAATAAGCTGAGAATCACTTTTTCCCCTTTCTACTGTGATAGAAGAGTATAAAATGTAGTTTGAGATGCCCTCTATTTCTTTTTTTTTAATAGTATTTTATTGAGATTTTTAAATTACAAAGTTAAAAGTTAGAAATGAAAAAGAAAATTGAAAATACAAATTATAAAGAAAAGGAAAAGAAAAAGTGAGATAAAGTAAAAGAAAAAAGACATGAAAAATAGCTTCTAATCTATCTCTGGTCTTAAGAATAATAAGAGTGTCATAGATGCTAGTTTTTAATGCATTAAGTAGGAATAATTCTTTGTCAAGAGATGCCCTCTATTTCTGTTCTTCATATACTACTATATATCTTGATATTTTAGAAATCTGCCTTTTTATTTTTATTTAACATTCTTAACATACACAAATAACAGAACAATCTTTAAACTTAAGAAAAAAGCTAATAGAGATCAAAGCAAAAAAGAAAAAAATAGAAGAGACAACCCCAAACCAGCTAAGAATACAAACTAAGAAAGAAAAGAAAAATACAATGAAAAAAAATCTACCTTATATTTTATACTTATCAATAGTCACTAGTTTACTAATACATACATTACTATAATATTATCAGTACCAAATATTATTGTAAAAATCACAAAATCTCTGCCATAGTAACATATATTGCTACATGCTTTGATTAGCAGAAAATACTAATTTTCTAAATACTAAAATACCATATAAATAGAAAATACTAATTTTCCTTTTCAAAAAGATAGATCATACATTTCCGACAATCGTTCCTTAACATCTGAAATAATATCACATTTCCAATTTCTCAATATAATTATTGTAGCCATTCCCCCATGCTTGATACAATTCCTGGTAAACACTCAAATTCCAAAGCTCTTGTATATAATTTTGCCTTCTTTTCCAAACTAACTCTGTATTGTCCATTCTGAATGGAAGAGACTTTCCAGAACCTCAGACAAAACCTTTTGTATCATTCCTCCCCCCTCCCTCCCCCCCTCTTTTTGCTGGAAACCGTATAGATTACATATGGATTATGCTGCCTATCATAAATCCTTCCATTGAGTTGTAGTTGCTTTCCTATGTTATTAATAACCTTTCCTGTTTACAGAGTTCCCTAATAAATTGTCAGAAACTGTTTTTCCTTTTACCACTCTATATTGTATAAGTAGTAGTCTGGAAAAAAAATATGAACAGTCAGATGCTTTGCAAAATGTATTTAAGCATAAATATTTTTCAAGTCCACTCCCTATAACCTAGATTACAAAATATAGCATTCCTCTTTTCACAAAATATCACGTTTCCTATATTGCTATTCTCCTCTAAATACCAAGTTAGCATGCAACTACCTTAATGAGAGACTTATGGACCTTTCAGTTGGTACTGACTGGATATATCCCAATAATTCTTTTTCTGTTTCTAATATTACCACCTCACAGATAAAAGTTCCTTTGGGTACAAATGTTCCACCTTATTACTAATGTGACTTGGTAGGAATCAGTCATCCATGTAGATTTGAAATGTGTAAAATCCATGAGGTAGTGTGTGGATATAAATACGTTGTCTAACAATCTACATTCAGGCAGTTTAGTGAGTTCTAGTCCCACCTTAGGCACGAAGCCAACTGGGTGACCTTGAGCCAGTCATTCTCCCTCTCTCAGCCCTAGGAAGAAGGCAGTGCCAAGCCACTTCCAAAAATCTTGCCAAGAAAACTGGAGAGATTAGTCCAAGCAGTCACCAGGAGTCAAAGATTGACTGGAAGGCACCGCCCCCCCAAAAAAAATTATCAAAAAAATGTTGCTGTTGTGTATATGTGTGTGTGATGTTTTAGTCCCAAGTATTCTATAGCATCACTTCAGTTCACATGAAGAGAATTTAAAAACAATGGATTTAAGTAAACCTGTGTATTAATTTATAAACTTTTCTTGAGCAGATACTCAAGAAGCTGGCAGTAATAGAAGACATGGTAGTTCCATGGTGAGTTCAGCTTCCATGAGTATTCTTCACAGCTCTTCTCTTCATGATTATACTCCTGTTAGTCACTCTGAAAACCAAGATTCTCTGCAGGTATATTCCTTTATCTTTTCTTTACTATGTTATTTCTTTAGCTTGTATCTGTCTATCTTCTATCTTCGTCAGCTTATTCTTACTTCCAAACTGAAAATAAATATCATTAATTAGTTATGGAAATGACCATATAACAGATTTCAAATAGAGTATTAGCCAAAATAATCATTATCATGATTAAATAAATATAATGTCAACTTAGATTGAAAATAAACTTGGGGACTGATTAAAGTGTGTGCATGTATATATTTGTGACATATAGTATATAGGCATTTCTTAATTTTGATATCTCTTATAGGCACTGAGTTCCTTGGATGAAGATGATCCAAACATACTTCTTGCTATTCAGTTATCATTGCAAGAATCTGGCTTGGTTATTGACGATGAAACTAGAGACTTCCTAACTAATGAAGCTTCATTAGGAGCAATAGGTTCTTCTTTGCCTACAAGGTTAGACTCTGGCCCAGTAAATATTGATAATCCAAGAGCGGCTCTAAGTAGCTCTGAACTTTTAGAACTTGGTGATAGCCTGATGAAACTAAGTGCAGATAGCGATCAGTTTTCAACAGACCATCTTAGTTCTCACACTTTCAATAATACAAGAAGTGGCTTATATTCAGCATCTGGTGAAGCTGACTCAGGTAGCCAAGATCTTAATATAAATGAAAATCTCCTTGGAAACATAATGGCTTGGTTCCATGACATGAATCCTCAGAGTATTGCACTCATTCCTTCCGCAAGTACAGAAACAGATGATGATTCACAGCAACCCAGTACTGAAGAGGGGTTAGTGGAACAGCCACATGTAAGACAAGATCTTCTAGAGGAAGATGCGCTTTTTGAGGAGGCACTCAAAAATGAAGGCAGAGGCATTCAAAGAGAAGAGGGTGCTGCTGCTGGAGACATTAGTAAAGGAGAAACAGTTACACAAAGTGAAGACTCCTCTGGAGAGACTAGTAGCCAAGTTGTAACTTCTGATGTTGCACGTCAGACATCTAAAACTTCAACTGAATGGGTTGAACATGTGCATTTGGTGTAATCACAAGAAGTCTGAAGACAGGAATTGATTGTGGAGCCAAAATGGCTAGGCAATTGCCAACGGTACACTATATAGCATAAGAATTCTGGAAACTTTGACAAATGCTAGCAGAGCTCAGTTGTTTACCAGAGGTGTAAAAATGGAATAAATAGAAATTTCCTTGGTGTTCTTTATGAAGATTATTGAACCTTTCAGGGAATTTCCATTGCATTGGACAGTAAAGTGGCTTGCTTGTTTGGAGGAAGTAGAAAGCTTGTACTCCACATTCCTAATACAATGCATTATCTATTTAGCCTTAGGCTGATGATCCGTAACTTGAAAGTGGAGATTAAAGGCTTCCTTAGCTACTTATCTTAAGAAACCATTTTCTCCTTTTTCTGTCATTTGTCTTACCCTTTAAAAACCAAGGTTTAGCAGTAAACATTATGTCTTGCTTTCCCCAGGTAATCAGTAATAGTATGAGTTGAGTTAGAATTGGATCTTTTCTAATTAAAATAAAGTTTTTCATGTTTATGTACAGTACAGATGTGCCAAATTGAGCAGCAAATCAACTTCAACACAAAAGTATGCAGTATTGTTTTTTACACTAACCCATATTTTTAAGGATGATATAAAGATCACACACACACAAAGCTTTTCCAAATTTCAGTGGCATTTATTACCATTATAATTGCATTAACATAATTTTATCCTAATTAAATCTAATTCTGCTATTTAGGACAGTTATTTTAAACATTGTTTGCTCAATTGAAAAGACACTTTAATAGAAGTGCAATCTTTTCATTCTATGCACTATGAGTGCAGTTGCTTTTAGCAGTAACATTTTACAAAGCAAAGTTTGAAATTTCCTTAAGCTAGAGGCAGCCCCCCCCCCCATAGAAGATTAGTAATATCACATGCAACATGTTATTGTGCCTTGCCTAACCTAAATAGATAGTTGCCACAGTTAAATGAATACTGGTCATCTGTTCTGGAGTATACTATGCTATGAACTGCAAAAACCTCCATAAAACCACTCATGGCCTTTCCTTTCCACTCAATACCTATATAGGGTATAAGCCTTCCCCACACAGGTACAGCATGCACACCTAGAAGGATCCCCATAGGATTCAAGAGAGCCTTATTTTTCTCTTCCTCTCCCCACCCCATCTTCCTCAGCATGCATTTGAGGGCAGTACAGTATCTGTCTGTGCCTCCTGTATCTCCATCCGGCCTACTTGTTTCACTCAGTGAAGCTGTATGAGCTTCAACTGAAAGAGAGGGAGAGGCAGGAATAAGAAGGTGTGCTTCCAGTGCATGCACTCTGAGAAGTGGGTGGGAAATACAGCTGTTTAGACAAATCCCTTGTTTGCAGACACCATAGCTGCACAGGGAGTTATCATGCCCTATATGTCAAAGTTTTTATCGAAATAATAAACACTACAGTGTATTCTTTTCAATTGCACAATATTCATTTGGTGTATGATTGCTGTTTCATATTTTCTAAAAAACCCACAACCTTCCCTAATGGTATCCTACTGTGAAGAAAAAATTTGTTAAGATTGGCTCAAAAACATCAAAACCTCATTGTAAATTAGTGATGCAGATTGTAACTTTAACTAGAAGTAATTGTTTTAAATTACTGTTTTGCTTGCATATAATCAAAGCCTAGGTTAACAGAAGCAAAATGAATGAAATACTCCTTTTTTTTGGTTTGACTTGATATGAGAAATCTACTATGTCTGATATAAAAATTTCTTGCTACTGATTGTGTACAGTAAGGTATTTTGATGGCAGAAAAAGTGTGTATATTGATTACTGTGAGTTACAAGAAAAAGTGTTAAATCTTTCATTTAAGGATAACTGTTGGAATCTTGCAGTCCCTGTGACTCATAAAACTAAATATTAACTATTTAATCCATTTTTTAAAAAAAATCTGTTTCTTGACATTTCTTTGGAAGGAGTAGTCTGCTTCTCTGTTACTATATTCTGTACATCTATTATATTTTCTAGCTTGGCTTCTAATTGCCCTATCCTGAAAGTATTGGTGTTGAATCCCTTTTTCTAGCCTTGGAAAATTATCTCTTTAAACAGCTGTCTGTTATAGAATCCTTTCTAATCTAAAATAGATCTTGAAGACTCTATCTTCACTCATTGGTCTTATATATTTTAAATACGCATACAGCTTCCTTGAATTATAATTTCCAAATAGAATATCACATGGTTTTGTGTATTGCATTAAGATGTCTTGCAAAGCTAAGAGAAGATATGTATGAGTGCTTTCTGTGATGATAGTGAAGTTTGTGGGTTCTGGTTTTCTGTAACTTGGTTTAAATTGTGCAGTATATTCCATTGTTAAATTTATTCTGAGCATGGAATTTAGCATATTAAATTTGTATTTTCTCGGTACTTATTTAAAATTTAAGACCATCCCACTAATTGAATTTAGAATTCTGAAAGAAAGTTTGGCAAGCCTATTTTGTAAACCAATTAATTTTATAAAGGAAAACAAAACTACTATAATCTTGAAAATGGTATTTGCACTTTCATAGTATATACTTGATACATTCCCACTTTATATACAGTAGAATATTACAACTGTGTAGATGTTTGGCCAAATGAATGCTGTTAATAATATGTACAATTTTTGATTAAACATTTATTACTTAAACTAATTTCTTCTAACTCTTGTATTTCTTTACCAAATATTGTATTAGATGAAAGAATTGTATTTGGAATTTTTCAAAAAATAGCTCACACTGATGTGCAACAATTTTCTAGTAGAGGGTTTCAATAACAGTTCTTATGCTTGCACAGGATGTTCCAGAAGAAAACCTTTGGGTTTAGTTTAGTTTAGTTTGTTCTTGTGTAAAGTTTAACATCATCTGTAATAAAACAAAACCCACCCCCCTGAAGCAGAAGACATCTTCTGAATGCAGGAAGGAACCTTGAGATCAAATCCAGTATTCTGTATTTCAAACACTGTGTAACATTAAAAGTAGATGATTTGCACAGAAATAGTTCAAAGATAATTAACCATTGACTAAAGTACTACTTTAATAGCTGAAGCTCTAATGAAAATAAATAGCACTGTTCACTATTCTGTTTAGAAATATCTGAGTTACTTGTGTATTTCTTAAACTGAAACCAGAAAGGAATAGAGACAGAAGGGCATATTTGCCCTAAGATATCAACCACCCATTCATTTGAAGTCTTCATTTTTAACAGATCTAATAAACATTCTAACAAGGATCAGAAAATACACTTGGTGCCAACCTTTATTCTAATATAAGTTATAAAATGTTCTGGGTCTTTCAGAAACATTACATCTGCATAAATACATGAAGTCCTCACTTAACAACTGTTTGAAGTACAACAGCCTCAGGGTACTTTATGGCCCGTAAAGCACTTCCAGCCATCGTAAAGCACTTCCAGCCATCGTAAAATGCCACACTCCCCCCTGAGGTCACATGGCCGCATTTCGGGTGCTTGGCAACTGGCTTGCATTTATGACTGGTTGGCAAATGCCCCATGATCATGGGATTGCCATTTGCAATCTTTCTGGGGAAGCCAGCAGGGAAAGTTGCAAATGAAGGGGATGGAGGGAGACCTCTTGGCGGTGTGCAGGAACAGAGCTCAAATCCTGAAAAATTGAGCTCTGTTCCTCCAGCCCCACAAAGGATTTCTCCTCCATGCATGGAGGTGAGGGCAAACCCTTCAGCAGGCTGCAGGAACATTTGAGAGCGAAAGGGTTGCCTGCTGGGAGGACTTCAGCTCTGCATGGAGCTGAAATCCTTCAGCAGGCAGCTCTTTCACTCCACTTAACCTTGGAGATTGCTTAATGAGTGCAACCAGGAATGCCTGGATTGTGATTGTTGAGCAAGCAATCATGTTAAGCAGTCACTTAACTGCTTTGCTCAGTGATCAAGATTCTAGTCCTAACTGGTTAGGTGAGGACTACCTGTAGTTTTATCACATTTTGACATTTTTATGGTATATTTACAGATAGTCCTCAGTTAACGATGGTAATTGGTACCAGAATTTCCATTGCTAAGTGATGTAGTTGTAAAGCACAAAGTCATGTGACCGGATTGCTTAACGATGGCAATCCCAGCAGTCCCTGTTGTCATCGTTAACAGAATCAAGTTTTTTTAGTGATACTATGGCATACATTCTGTATAAATGTTTCATGTATTCTACTTTAAAATATAGTTTAGCAGTATTATAACCCTCCGAAAGTATTTTGCTTACTGTTAGCCCTACATAATTGTATTTAACTGACCAGACCGATCTTCTTTCTCAGACTACTTCATGCTACTTTAATATTTTTTTCCCCTGGAAGTGCTCTTGAAACTTTCTCTTAAGTTACTTTTGTACAATCTTCTTTATTCAGATTATACAACATGCTTCTCACTTCATGAAACCAACAAATCTCAATATAAATAAAAACATATTGAGAATGTCAATGTAGACATTCAGTACTGCAAATACATATTCATCTGGATTCAGGCGGTAATGATGCTTCTTTCCCAGCATTAGTTGTGTGTCAACCAACAGGTACTTTTAAAAAAAACAAGAAAAGAAAAATGCAGTATGTTATTTTATTCTGAAGATATAATTTATTTTAAAAGCATTATCTAGCATAGTTTGTATAATTAACCTGTTTTTTATCACTTTACTCTAGTGTCTAGTCAAGTGATTTTAATATTTTAGTGTGGTAAAGATCTCTTTATTAATAAAAACAAAATGCCCTTTTTGTGGTAATTATTGTTAGAGTTTCTAATATTTACAGTGATATGAACTTAAATTTATATAGAGACTTTTACCTTGTATAAATTAGTTAACCTTGAGTCCTATTAAAATTTATGTGTGAAGTCATGGGTTAAGTTCCATTTATTTAAATAAGAAATAGTTACAACTAATTTAGTCTATATTCAACCCCAATCTGCTAGAAATGGTATCAGTGTAAATTGATGTGTCATCAAGTCATTGTCGACTCTGCGACTACATAGATAGGTTTTCTCCATGATGACTTGTCCCTAATCTGGTCTTCCACATCTTTCAATGGAGCACTCATCACCACTGTAACTGAGTCCACCTTGCTGCTGGTCATCCTGTTCTCTTTCCTTCCACCTTTCCCAGTATTAGAGCCTTTTCCAGAGAGCTAGGTCTTCGCATATTGTGTCCAAACTAGAATAATAATTTGAGCCTGGTCATTTGTGCCTCAAGCAAGAACTCTGGATTGATTTCTTTGATGATCCATTGGTTTGTTTTCTTGGTTGTCCACAGTATTCTCAGGAGTCTTCTCCAACACCAAAATTCAAAAGCATCAATACTCTCCCTATCCTGCTTCTTCAAATCCAACTTTCGCTTCTGTGGAGTGTCACAGGGAATACCATGACTTGCATGACTCTGACCTTTGTAGTTATGCACACATGAATGCATTTAAATTTCTTTTCCAATGCCGTCATGGTTCCCTACCAACTGCTAGTCTGTGGCATATTTCTTGACTGCTTGGCCGTTTACTATTGATGGATGATCCCAAAAGGCAGGAGCTATCTACCATTTTGATATTTTGATTGTCAATTTTAAGGCTGGTTGTTCTGCCTGTTGTTATTAGTTTGGTTTTCTTTATATTTAATTTTAGTCCCATTTTTTTTCTGTGCTCCTTGAGTTTTATTACTAGAGCTTGCAGATCCTTTGTATTTTCAGCTATCAAGGAAGTGTCATCTGCATAGTACAGGTCATTGATTTTTCTTCCTCCAGTTTTAAAACCACACTCATCTTTTTCCAATTCAGCTACCATTAATATATATTCAGCAATAGGTTGAATAAGTAAGGGGAGAGTATACAGCCTTGTCACACTCCTTTGCCAACCTGGAACCAGTCTGCTTCACCATGTTCTGTCCATACTGTGGCTTCCTGACTTGTATATAACTGGAAGAGATGTTCTGGAATGAGGAGAATGAGATGTTCTGGGATTCCCATTTTTCTGAGCACATTCCACAGCTTGACATGACCGACACAATCAAAGGCCTTTCTATAATCAATGAACCACATAGTGACTTCTTTTTGGTATTCTTTGGCTTTCTCAGTTATTCAGCATGCATTACCAATAATGTCTCATATTCTTCAGCCTTTTCTAAAGCCAGCTTGAACATCTGGCATCTCTTTTTCCATGTAGGGCTCTAATCTGCACTGGATGACCCAAAACTTAATTTTGCTAGCATGTGAAATTAAGGATATTGTACAATAGTTTACACACTCTCAAATCTCCTTTTTTTGGTACTGGAATGTAGACTGATATCTTCCAATCTGTTAGCCATTGTGTCATTCTCCAGATTTGCTGGCGTAGCTTGGTTAGAACCTTTACTAATTTTTCTTCTGTGGCTTCCCATATTTCAATGGGTATTCCATCAGTTCCTGAGGTCTGTTGACTTGGTAATGATCAGAGTGCTGATCTAACTTCATCTTTTAGTACCAGAGGTTCTTGTAAGTAGGGTATATATTCTAAGGTATCTTGGATGTTGACATCTCTACTGTACAGTATTTCAGTATACCCCTATCTTAGTTTGATCTCCTTTGTATTGGTTACTATCTATCCATTGACATCTTTTAGCATAGCAATTTGAGGCTGGAACCTCCTTAATTCATATATCTTTTGAAAGACTTTCCTTCTTCTTCCATGTCTGTTTCCATCTTCAGTGTCCTTACAGATGCTGTAATACTACTTCTTGTCTCTTCTAACAGCTCTTTTGAACTCTCTGTTAAGTTCCCTTTTGAGATTTTTGTCTTTCTTGGTTTTGGCTTCTCTTCTCTTGGCAGTTTCCAGTTGTTCTGACATCCATTTTGCTTTCTTCTGTTTCTTCACTTTTGGCAGTCTCTTTTCATATTCATACTAAACAACTTCCTTATTCATTTCATAATTCCTCTGATTCTCTAACAATGAGGGTCAAGACTTCAAAGTGATTTCTGATGTTCTTGAAAGTGGTGGGTATGTTCAAGGTCATATTGTGGAAACTGACTGGCTTTCTTCTTCTTTAGCTTAATTTAGAACTTGCACATGAGCAGTTTGTGATCTGTTTCACAGTCAACACCTGGTCATGCCTTTGATGCTATACCTCCACCTCCTTTTAATGATAATAAAATCAATTTGAGTTCTATATACTCCATCTGATGATGTCCATGTACAGAGGCATCATTTTAGTTGTTTGAAGACAGTGTTAGCTATGATGAAATCATTGGAGTGGCAGAAATTGATAAGTCAGTCTCCTGCTTCATTTTGGTGTCCTCAGCCATACAGTCCAACTACATTTTCCTCTTTAATGTTTCCAACATTAACATTCCTATTTTCAATCACAAGCAGCATATCTTGCTTGCATGTTCTGTCTATTACAAATCAAACTCGATCATAAAACTCATCAATCTCCTTTTCTTCTGCATTGGTTAATAAACTTGAATGAGCATCATATTAAAGGGTTATCCACAAAGTCTAATCAATATTATTTGGTCATTGCATTGTAGCCAAGTGCTGTTCTTCCTATACCCTTCCTAACTGTAAAAGCAATGCCGTTCATTCTTTGTTTTTCATGTTCTGATTAATAAACAGTATGATCTTCTAACTGAAGGTGTCCAATCCCAGTCTATCTCAATTTGCTGATGCCTAAAATGTCAATTTGTAGTCATTTAATTTCATTTTTCACTGTTGAGCTTTCCCATATTCATGCTCATACATTCCATGTTTCCACTGCAATTATGCCTTCAGATTTTCTTTTCCTGTATGGCAACATCAGCAACTAGACATCCTGAAGGCTTTAATCTAGCTGCGTCATAAACTCCATCACTACTCAAAAAGTTCCTCAGTTTTTCCTCAGTAGCAAGTGCCATCCAACCTGAGGGGCTTGCCATTTGGCACTATATCATCAATCATTTTATATTTTCTATCCATGTGGTTTTCTTGGTAAAAATACAAGAGTGGTTTGCCATTGCCTTCTCCTGCTCGGTATGAGTTGATGCCTTTGTCATCAAGCGAGGAGGCACCAATATTGGGCAGCAGCGATATAGGAAGATGCTGGAGGCAGATGATCATTGTCACTAAAGTGATCATCTGCCTCCAGCATCTTCCTATATCGCTGCTGCCCAATATTGGTGCCTCCTCGCTTCAGCTGGGCAGCTGTGATGACCTTTGTGCCTTGGGTGCTAGGAATATATACTTTGGGCATACACTCCCAATGTTCTTCACTCATCCCTCCTAAGAACACCCCCCTGCTGCAATGAGGCAGCACAACAGAACGTGGGAGGGGAGGGGAACAGTATAAATACTAAAATGAAAATCCTTCTGAACGTAACTCTTTAAAAATAAATACTTTGGGAACTAGAATTTTCATAGTATCTCTCTGATACATAATTATGCCTGCATAAGAAAGACTAACTCTGTTGTAGAAACCCAGCACAATGTCCCCTGGTATTAAGGTTTGTATTCAGAAAATACACTTTCTAATTAGAAACTAAGCAACATAGATATAGTTATACATTCAGTGACCTAATTCAGATTATCATTTAAGCCACAACTTGTTTTTTACAGAAATAAGCTGTAATGAATTTCAGTCTTACACATTGCTCTTTGCCTCTCACTCTGTGTAGTATAGATTCAATCACTAGTTAATTTAAGATACTTACTATGCTAAAAAGAAGTGTTCCAACACCAGCATAAAGTATTTCCGTCAACTGCAAAACCAGAATTTAGAGTTAGAATTAAGCAAGAATAAAAAATAATTAGAGTTCCTTAAAACATACTAGTATCCATATGATCCACACACTGAAATACTTTGGTGTTCTCCATGCATTAGAAGGCAATTTTTTTCCTGGGATTAAAGGTTTAGCATAGATTCAAGTTGTAGCCACTTGCTAAGAGTTGTCTTTCTCTTGCTTTTGAAGTGAAAAGAATCAGTGATCTGTGTCTGGTCTGTAAACTGCAATGTTTGGGGGCTCATGTCTTGATACTTCAGGAAAAAACAGGTAAGTTTGACAGCCTCAGGGCCCTATATATTTGGTGATGGCTGTTAATGTACCATCCCTTCTTGGTGGTTTGGCACCTTCACATGTTTCCACCCTTCTTCAATGGTATACTGTATACGAAGATGTAAGGCTAATTATAGCAAAACCTTTCACTAAATTGAGCCTCACTCCAGGTCACAATCCACTAGATTTCTTCAGAATATGGTGGTGATATTCTTCAACTGCCTTATCTACCCCTTTGGGAGGTAGAAATTAGTCACACCATGATGGGACTCCTCAACCAGATAATTAGCTTATTTAAAGTTGCATGCTAGCTGTGCCCCATCCTGGCCCACCGTTTGTATGCTGGTACTTCATACATTTACAGTATATGATTCCAAAGATACGCCATATTGGGGTCACTTTTTTATCATCTTGTTGATGTAGTGTATTGCTCCACAGGTTCTGCCTTTTTGCTGGAGAGCTAGTACTGGACTATTCCACTCTGATAACCTTCTGACACTGAGGAGATCTGGGAATAACATATGACACTAACTGTTGCTATTGTCCCAGGCAGTTTACATGAGACCTGACCAAGCCATTGCAACTTGCTCTACTTTTGGGATATTAGCAATCTGTTCTTATGAGCTACCATTCCCTGTAATTGAATAAACGGCCACAATGATCCACGTTGGTCTCCATGTGGCAGGCAGGCAGATCTCGATTCTCACAATTACTATATTTTCCATATCCTACCTGGGCCAGTTTAATAAGGCTAATAAGTTGGTCTCTTGTGTCTGTAGTAGCCATTGCTTCTCAAGAACTTTGGATCAGGTCACTAATACTCTTCATAGGTGGATTTAACATTTCATACAGATATCTTCCTCTATGGGTGGGATGGCTTCAAAGATGTCCCTGTCTAGGTAGTTCAAGTATACACACAGAGGCATTTCAGAGTCTCCAGATTCTTTCATGGGAATTATGATACCCTATGCTATCAGATATACAGTATACAGTGAAGAATTATGTAAAGCAACCTTAATGCTCTGTTTAAATTTTCATCAGACATAACATAGTCAGTAACTCTACCTGCCCCATCAGGTCTGGCAGGAGAGGCATGTTGCAGGTCCCATCTATTAAGGAGTTCCATCTGATGGGACCTAGGAGATGAGCCTTTTCTGCCATGGCACCCACCCTCTGGAACATCATTCACCTCCAAGATTGAATTTGAGCTCAATTTAATTTGGAAAATCAAAGGCTGATTTAGCAGAATTAAAAGTATTTGCAACCATAAATATAGTGTAAAAAGTTAAAATGATAATAGTTGCGTTCTTCCTTAGCCTTCAACAAGACAGAAAACAGCTTATGAAATCAAGACTAAAATAGGTAAAGCAAAGAAGCATTGCTGAGACAAAAAATAAAAGCACTTACTTTTGATTCCAGGAAGATACACAGAACTCCAGTAATGATCACCACAAGCAACAAGACTAGCAATATTCCAGATGTTATGGTAAGTTCCCACTAAAAAGAAGTAACATTGGAATCAACACATTTTGCCACCCCAAGATATTAAGATCTAGCGTATCTGAGTAATGTGATGCACAGAAGGAAAGATACTTACTAATCCCAATGCATACTCACCAGAACATTTTCATAACCGGTTCAGACATCAAAACACATGCACATGAGTCTCTGCCAAATGTAATATGCCTGCTAAATATCTATTTCTTAAATTTATATGACAGTCCACTCAACACAAAATTGTGGGTGGCTATAAAGCCATTAAAAATAACCATATATAAACAAAAACAATTCAAAACAGCACATCGCACCTGTGATGATTCACACACACACAATCATGCCACTACGATGGGCTCACTTAACAGCTTGGCCAACTGTCCTGGGGAAGAACCAGGTCTTCGGTACCTTGTGAAAGGTCAGCAGAGTCAGGACCATTTCAATCTCAGAGTGTATATTGTTTCTTCAGACGGGTTTGTACAATTGAGTGTTTTCAGCATCCTGATGATACCTAATCCCATGCTACTGGATGATCTCACTCAGAAGCCTCATCTAGATGTTAAATAGGATAGGGGAGAGAATGGAGCCCCGTGAAACCTCACAAACCAGGGATTTAGTGCTAAACCTCTCCCATGCACAGCACTGTCTGGAACCAGTGGAGGTAGGGGGAGAACCACTAGAGGTAGGGGGAGAACCACAACACCATAACCCCCACTCCCAACTCTCTGAGTCAGTCCAGATGGATACCATGATCAAGAGTATTGAAAGATGCCAAGAGATTAAGGAGGGTTTGATGGATGCACTACTGGCATCCCAGTCCCTCTAGAGATCACTAACAAGTATGATCATTTATATTTTAGTACTGTATCCAGGTCTGAACCCAGGGCCCTTTGAAGGTGCAGCCTGATCACCTCAACAGTCTTCCCTAAAAAGAAAAGATTGGAGACAGGATGAAAATTGTCCAATACTATTGGGTCCAGTGATGGTTTCTTGAGGAAGAAGGGGCAGTACCACCCTCTCAGGGATGAATTCACCACCATTTGGACCCAATTATATGTTTCTCAGAAAGCTTTAAACAGTCAAAGAGACACAAATCTAAAACACACGTGGCTGAACTGACAATCTCAAGGATCCTGTCCACTTCTTTGGGACCAATAGTAAATAATTAAACAGTCTTAATAAAATTATTCTATGCCAGTTTATATCTTGGCTGTTTTCCAGCAAAATGTGGTAAAAGTATATTTAATTAAGAGCTTAGTTTCCAGGTAAAGCAGCAGAAAGCACTGATAAATTTTTCTGCAACTAAATAAATTTCTTCTTTGCACATAGCTTGAAAATACTGTTGAAAACTAATTTGGAGACTTGGAGAAGAAAATTGTGGCCATTAACAGTGGAAGGAAGGATTCCCTTTCCCTGTAGTCCCACTATTTCTCATTTACCACATAGTAAATGTGGCACATTAGATTCAGTTCTCAAAGTTTAGAGTTTATTTTAACCATAATAAATATACTCCAGGAAAGGATGAATCCAAACATTTTCTAATGGAGCAATTCTTAAATTTTTATTTTTGCTATTTTTCAAAATATAGACAAACACCAAAATATAGGTAGACCTCACTTAATGACCACTTGTTCAGCAACCATTCAAACTTATGGTAGGGCTGAACAAGTGGTACTTAGATTTTAGATTTCTTTTTAGATTTTTTTTAACCTGCCTTTATTATTTTTATAAATAACTCAAGGCAGCGAACATACCTAATACTCCTTCCTCCTCCTATTTTGCTCACAACAACAGCCCTGCGAGGAGAGTTGGGCTGAGAAGAGTGACTGGCCCAGTCACCCAGCCAGCTTTCATACCTAAGGTGGGACTAGAACTCACGGTTTCTTGGTTTTTAGCCTGGCCTTAACCACTAGACCAAACTGGCTCTCTTACAACCTACTTACAACTGGTCCTCATACTTATGACAGATGCAGTGTCCTGCAGTCACATGATCACCATTTGCAACTTTCACTGCCACCTTCTGACAAGCAAAGTCAGTGGGGAAGCCAGCAGGAGGTCGCAAATGGCAGCCAAATGACCTTGCTCTTAACAACATCATGGGATTCATTAAACAACAGCAAGTGCCAGATCTGCCATCACTAATGGAGTGGTCACGTGACATTGCATTTTAAAACCGCGTTGCTTATCAACAGAAATTCCAGTCCAAATTACCATAGTTAACTGAGGACTACCTGTACATTAAAAAACATGATTAAGCAAAACAATCCTTAAAGAAAAAATAATGGAAACCAAAAAAAAAAAAAGAGGAAGAAAGAAACAAGAAAGATTAAAAAAACAAAGAAAAGAGAAAAATCTATTTTACATATTAAACTTATCAGTAGTCATTGGTTTACTAATAAATAACATATAATATTACAGGTAGTCCTTGCTTAACAACCATTCATTCAGTGACCATTCAAAGTTATGACAGCGCAGAACGAAGGGACTTACAACTGGTCCTCAAAGTTCTGGTTGTCATAGCGCCCCCATGGTCATGTGAATAAAATTCAGGCCTCCCCGCTTTTATGACTGCCACCCGTAAGGAAGAACCTGACGAGTACACGAAAGGAGGGTCCTTTTGCACTGGCACAGCCAGGACCCTCTTTCGTGCTGGCCTAATTTTGCACTCTGTCCAGGTCCTTCTTTTGCAAAATGAGGCCCTGGCCAGTGCATGAAAGAAGGTCCTGGTTGCACTGGTACAAAAGAAGGCAGCGTAAAAGAAGGCCTCTGCTGGTAGTGGTGCGTGGTGCAGAGGGTGTGGCGACAGGCAAAGTTTGGTGGTGGGGGCAGCTGGTGGGGGCAGGTAGGTGGGCAACCAAAAGGGCAGAGATGGGAGACAGATAGGTGGATGGGTTGAGTTGAAGTAAAGACAGTTCCTTATCTTCCAAGAATGGTTTGGATCTGGGTGGGTCCTTGCCTAGCTACCACATGGGATTCTCTCAACAACAGCAACTGGGACTGCTGGAACTGCTGTCACTAAGCAGAATGGTCACATGACATTTTGCTTAATGACCACATCGCTTAGCAACGGAGTTGTCAGTCTCAAATAGGGTGTTTAAATGAGGACTGCCTGTATAGTATAATCAGTACAAAACATTATTATAAAATGTCACAAAATCTCTGCCAAAGAAGTATATATTGCTTCATCCTTTGATTAATAGAGAATATTGCCTTTTCCAAGATGGGTGAGTTTCACATTTCCAAAAGTCTTTCCTTACAATCTGGGATAATATCACTTTTCAATTTCTCAGTATAATTCTTTTAGCCACCCCGCATGCACAATACAATTATAATTCCTGATACGTAGTCCAATTTAAAAGCTTTGATATATAATTCAACATATTAACATCTTTAACATTTAAAGTTTTCCCATAAACCTACTTATATAAATTAAAATACCATTCCAAAAAGGTATCAAATGATCAGATGAACATGTTGTATGTGTCAATGAACCCTCAGATTTTTTATATCTCCAACAAAGAAAATCTGATGTCCATCCTTTCAGTTACATTATTTGGGGAGGCCAATGCACTCTAAATACAATATTTGATTAATCAACTTTAATCTCAAATCTGTTGATACATTTTAACATTTTTAAGGACATGAAACCTTTGATTGGGCATTGTTGGAGATTCCAGTTCTTTACTCCATGTTTGGAATATCCCAGAAAGTCCATTTTAAAAATATTATTGAGCTTTTGATAGATAAATGTTACGGGTTTTTCTTCTGTCATGGTTCCCATCCAATAGGAAAGCATCTCAGGTGCCTCTGAAGTGGCCAAAGCATCTGGCCCATATTGATCCATTAAAACATGCTTAAGCTGAAAATGCTGCTGCTGCTGCTGCTGCTGTGAACTGGGAAGATCAAATTCAGTTTGAAGTTGTGAAAAATTCTCGAAACAGTCATTACATAACAGTTTAAAGTAATAATCCTGGCTTCTGCTTCTGCTGAAGCCAGTTCTTCCCCATCCACACAGCCTCTAGGCACTGGGAAAGCACCTCAGCAGCCTCATTTGGCCAGCCCAGGGTCGAGATGTATAACTGAGTATCATCAGCATTCTGATGATACTTAACTCCATGCTGAACCTCACCCAGCAGTTTCATATAGATGTTAAATAGGACTGGGGAAAGAGTTGAAGCTTATGGCACCCTGCAAAGCAGGGCCCTAGCCCTCTCCCTCCCTACCCCTCACAATACCAACTGGAACTGGCATCAGAGGAAAGAGGAAAACCACTGAAGAACAGTGCCTCCCACTCCCAATCTCTTCAATCAGTCCAAAAAAATACACAATCAATGGTATCGAAAACCTCCAAGAGATCAAGGAGGGCCAGGATGGATGCACCGCCATCCTGAACCTGCCAGAGGACATCAACAAGCATGAACAATGCCATCTCAGTGCCATGTCTGGCCTGAACCCCAAATACCATGGGTCCAGATAATCCACTTCCTCCAAGGCCCTTTGGAATTGCACACCTATCACTTTCTCAATAACCTTCCCTAAACAGGCAGCTGGAACCACCTTCTCCCTCAAAGAGGCATTTACTATGCTTTAACCCAGCAACATGTCACCTCCCAAGAGGCCAAGACCAACCAGGAGAGACATGGATCTAACACACATCAACATTTTCAAGGATCCTGTCCACTTCCTCAGGAGTAACTGGATCAAACTCTGCCCAGTTAACTGGACAAGACTGGATCCCAGTCATCTCCACAGAAGCAGCACAGCTGCAGTCCAATTCTGAGATGCCACATGTACCTAAAACTACTTTTAAGATAGGCTATAGTAACAGAATACTGCAAGTCTGAATGTGCTTCTCCTCCTCTCTCTTTTATCTTCCTGTGAATTCAGGAAATGTCTGTCTGAGATACTTTTGTGTCATTCTCCCACATCTGCACTTCTGTAATATTTATATGCTTGTTGCCTTAGTAGTGGATCTTTCCTTTCTCCCTCAAACTCATCCTCTTCACTCTCTATAAATGCATTGGAAGGGATTTTCTGACCATTCCTTACCAGAAGGGACCAGGTAATCCAAAATAGGGTTGTTGACCAGCTATCTGTGGATGCAGTAAATATGGGAAAATAAGCATATTTCATTACCCTTATCTCTACAAGGTAGTCCTTAATATAGGATCTTATCTGTGCTCAGTTACACTCTTTGTCTGGTTCCGATGGTGCTCTAGGCATCTTTTGTGCTGCTCCATCTCCCGGAGCTGCTCCAGAAACCAAGGGGTCTTCCAGGTTCCATGAGCACAGTATCCATCTGCATAGGCGTGATCTGATTCAAGGTCCCCATTGCCTGCTCATTCTCAGTCAAACCATGTATTAGAGCTTCAGGAACAACCCCTGAAGCTGATCTCTGGAAATTATCTCTGGTACCTACGCAGGCCATCAGGCACTTAGGGTGGACTGATCAAATAGGTACCACCTCCCTGCAGCAGAAGTAGCCAGAGAAAACTCCAAGGCTAACAGGGAGTGATCTATCGATGACAAGGGACAGATGGCAACATCCCCCAACTCCAGATCATGTTGCCACTGCCCCAAGGTAAAAACTGGATCTAAAACGTGACCCCTACTATGTGTTGGGCCACCACTTACCTGGATCAGATCCATGGTGGCCATGAACTCATGAGCCATCTCTGAGCCAAGCAAAGGCATTGTAAAGTTCCCCAATACCATAAACCTGGAGGATATCACCACCAGCTCAGCTACAGAGTCAAGCAACTCTGGCAGGGAAGTTGCTGTATTCCAAGTGGGGATGGTACACAAGTAGTAATCCCATCTGATCCCTATGTCTCAACCTCACAAGTAGGGTTTCACATCCTGTTATCTGTGGAGCAGTACTCATGGATGCCTCCACAATATCCTGGATGACAATGGCCACATCCCAACCCCAACCTCAGAGTCTCAGCTGATGCCACACCCAAAACCCATCTGGGCATCCTTCTGAGAGAGTTACCCCCTCCCCCTGCACTGAGGCAGTAATGGTTGGATCTTGCTAATGCATGCCAGATTGGGTGTCTTGTCCATGACTGAATCATGGATAAAGGAGGCCTTATTGCAGACCAACCTGGAATTCAGCAGCAAGTGAAACTTGGGGCCATTGATGCTCCAATGATCAGGCCTCGGTGTACAGCCAGGGGCTGGAACGCAGCACCAAGGCCATCTTCCCTGGGAGCAGCCTGCCCTCTATCTCCTGCCATATCTCCCCTTGCCTATCATCACTATGATGTCCCTGCCTGCCTTCTTCCACCTCACAGAACCAATCACTCCCATCTCTTGCTCTCCGTCCCTAGGTCATAGAACCCCATCCTACAACACCATACCCTGGAAGATTAGCTGCCTGGCCTGGCATCCTGGTACTAGGCTAGCCTCACTATCCCTGACCACTCTCATACACTCAACCTCGCATCCCTGTAACAACCACATCTCACCAGGCAGATAGAGGAACAACAATGTCATACACCTCCAACCAACCAGACAACACCCAACAGTTGGAAAGGGAGATAAGTACAGCTCCCTTACCCTCAAACCAACCAACTTTTGACTTCCCAGTCCTACTACAGTGCTTGAAGTCCTTGGAGAAACAAGCATGATGAAACTAGAGGTGATGCAAGTCACCAATACAATAGGCACAGCAAGCCTCTAATCTCTGTGGGTCTCAGGTCCATAGCAAAGTGCAAAAGAGATGATGAAGAATAATCAGGCAAAATAGCTATAGCCCCATGTGGTCAGGTACCCAGCAGCCACAGAATACAGTATGATTCTGTTCCAGGGACTTCCGGGGGAGAAATGGCGGACTGAAGAGAGCTTTGCGAAAAGCTGAGTCAATGACCACAGCAGAATGAAGAGCTGGTGATTAGACTGGCTCTTCGACAATTACTCTCTGGACAAGGAGAGGACTTGAGATCACCCACAAGTGCTCCAGACAGCTGCTCCTTGCAAGACCACAAGATAGCAGTCTCCGGCAGGTTTAGCGCTCTGGGAGACAAGGGAATAGCCAATCTTGCTCAAACCACAGTCAACGCCTTTGAAAGGATACTAAGTTGGCATACTTCCTTTTCTAATCACTTTTGGAAATGACTTGTTACCTGCTTTTCAGTTATAGGAACCTTTGGATCAACAGGTTTTACAGCACTGGGTGAGTTTTCTTCAATCCTTAGTGAAATACGTTTTAACTACAAGTTTAAGAACTTTTTTTTTTTTTGGAATAAACAGCAAAAGGGTGATTAAAACTTTGATTTTAGAAAGTTACAAACAGACTAAGGGTCCAGATAAATTTGAAATAAGATTTTGGAATTAATTATAAAGAATCCTTCCTATAGGAAAACATATTTGTTTTGAAATATAATAAGATAAGATTTTAAAAATTGGACATTAGAGGGAACTAAAGGGAACTAAAGATTACAATTAAAGGAGAAGGACACTTAAATTTGACTTGCTAATACAGAATGGAGAAAAATACTTTAACATTGGACGTACTGAAGAATATTTGTGAACAATGGACCCAAAAGTTAATTTTAAAAGTGTCTGCCATTATAGGTAGATTGTGTTTAAAGGATGTTATGGAAGAGGAACAAGTTCCACCTGACAAGATCGAGACTGATTTGAAAGTGGATTTCTACAAGAATTACATGGAAAAAGATGTTACACTGGACGTACAACAGAAACTGGCTGATGTCTTAATAATTAAAAGTATACAAACAACAAACCAAGAGAGTGACCTGGATAATTTTCCCATATTGGATTTACAAAAGAGGCTTGTTAAAGTTGTGAAAAATTTTGTGAGAAGGAATAAAGAAAAAATGAAAAGAAATCAAGTTCTACAACATTATTTGAAGGGACTAAAGATTAAGACTGTTAGAAGTAAAAGGAAGGAATATAATGTTGGTTTATTTGATCAAGGTTAAAATAGATATGTTGTTATCTCTGGTAACCCTTAATGGACTTTTGCTGACATCAGGACTGAAATGACGAGGCTTTAAGGATTTGTTTATAGATAAGAGATAGGATATGGGAAGAAGAGATCATTTGTTGTAATTTAAGAGAAGGTGATAAGTTACTAAAATTGTTTATACTTGTGATGAAGGGGGGAAGTCACTTCTTTATATACTTCTTTTCTTTTTCTTTACTATATTCTTATTTTTTCTTTTTTCCTTTTTTTTCTATTTCTCTATTTTTTCTTTTTCTTTCTTTTCTGCACTTCTACTCTTTCTTTTTATTTTATTTTTTGTATTAGTTTTTAATGTTATAATTATAATCTTTAATAAAATTACTATAAAAAAAATAATCCAGGTTGGTGCTGTTTCAGTGACCCGCTCCCATTGCCGACCCAAACCTGGACAATCAAATACCTCCAACATATTGAGGACAGGCACTTCCAGGTTGCCATCAACACTGGAGCTTACTTGAAACTGGCAACCACAAGCAGTCTCTGCCACTGAGCTATTGCTGATGTCAACTGCCAACATGGAGGATGCACCCATCTCTGTCTCTGACTGGACAATCTCCAGCCACTTCGCTCTTCCGGCTTTAAAGCGCATGTTGCCAGCCAGCTGATCAGCAAACAGCTGATCTGCAGCACCTGCAGCACTGCTCTTACTGCCATGCTGTTGCTGCCTCTTCAAGGAGCTCCTCTGGCTCCTCCACTGATTCCAACACTGGGCCATGATCCTCAGCCAGCAGCTTGACCACACTCCAGCCACCCAGAAGATTTTTTCAGGGGATACACTGTCTGCCAGTTTCCTAAACCTCCTCCACTGCCACCTCCCACATTGCACCAGACTGAGAAGGGATCCACAAGTCTCTGAACACTCCAAACATTCTACCAACCACAAAATCCTCCATCTACCATCTTTTCTATTCTCCAGTAACATCCTAAAACCAACTTATATCTGGAACTCCAACAACAAACAACTGGACTCAACACCATATTTTTAACCTACATGTAGTCCTTGCATAACAACCCTAATTGGGACTGGAATTTTCATCACTAAGCAATGTGGTCCTTAGGCGAAACATCATGCTATTGCACCGCTTACCAACAGCAGTTTCAGTAGTCTTGGTTGCAGTTGTTAGGCTAGCACTGTGCTGTCATTAGGTGAGGACCTCATGCTTCTCATGCCTTGCTGCACTCACCTCCACTTCACCTCTGCCCCTCCTATCTCCCTCCATCTCTGTCCTTTTAGCTGCTCTATGCTCCATTGCCCTATGGTCCACTGGTCCTGCTGCCCTGCACTCCGCTGCCCCTGCCACCGTGCATTTTACCACCCCTGCCACCCCCGTGCTCCACCCTGCACCCCCACTACCCTGTACTCCACCACCCCTGCTGCCCTCACTGCCCTGTGCAACGGAGGTGCAGGATGGCAGGGGTGGCAGCGTCCAGGGTGGCAGGGGTGGCAGGGGCAGCAGAGGTGGTGGAGCACAGGGCAGCCAAAAGGGCAGAGATTGGGGGAGATAAGTAGGTGGGTGGAGTTGAAGCGCACCCTGCAGTCGTAAATGCAGGCAGGCTGCCAAGCACCCAAATGTTGATCATGTGACTCCAAGGGTGCTACAATGGCTGTAACTTTGTGGACCAGGCATCAGTTCCATTTGTTCAGTGCCTTTGTAACTTTGATAGCAAGGACTTAATAGCAAGGACTACCTGTATAGATGTGTGTGTGCATATGATTAGATAGAATAATATATGAATACAGAAAATTATTTTAAAAATAATACAACTGGTATTTTATAGCCAAAAGTAAAAAAATACGAAACAAACATACTTAACAAAAAATTAAACAAGATAAACAATCCCCTTGCCATGATTTCCCTAAGGAACAGGTTCACCACCTCAAGCCCTCTCCCTCTGCCCACCCTTATTTAAAAAAAGGGGGAAAAATAAAGTTAACAGCAAAGCATTTACAACAAGACCCAGCAGCGGGTGATGCTGACCAGCCAAAAACAAAACAAAGAACTCTGCCCTAGACAATGTAGGCATTCCAAGATGGTGATAAGCAATCATTGTGCAGTCAGAAATACCGATGCTGCATCAGGATCCATAAAACACTTGATGTGGTCAGAGATGTACAGGCAAAAAATAGCAGGAAACAAGAAGAAACATTTAATAGAATTTTCTTTAGCCAGGGCCTGAGCCAAGGAAAATTCTTTCCTCAAAGAAATCCCAGATAAAGGGAGATCAGGAAAAAATTGCAATATGTATTCTTTAAATTTCAATGAAGAAATTCCACGTGCCTTCCTCAAAACCATATCACGAACAGCAACCTTGCAAAATTTGACAATAATTTGGGGATCCCAACCCTTGATCTAACTCTATAAATGTCTTCTATTTCCACCTCCACCTCCATGAACAATAAAAATATTTCTTGCAAGCACTTCCAGTGGCATGGAGATTGAAGTAGCTGCCTTCTGGATCGCTCTCCTGTCCCTCCTTCAAAGTACTTTTAGTTGGAGAGATATTTTAGTGAGCCTCTTTTACAGTCATGTTCTGTTTTTACTTTACAGTACTAAGTATTTTTTTAATAATCTTTCATCTCTGAGAGCAAGTGTTAATTATGCCTCATAAAATGAAGGTGAAAAAAGTTGAGGAGGAAATTCTCAACTCCTCCTCCACAGAAGAGTTAATATTGACATTCAGACCTCAAGATGAAATTGTTCCTGCTGCCAAGATTCTTAATATCTAAAATGAAACTCCTGAGTCTTTGGTTATAATTCAATCTGAGGATGAGAGTTCTTCTCAGGATGAATCGATTCCTCTGGTGATGGATGAATTGCGATCAATGTGTAACCTTAAGGAGGCTAATCATGACAAATTATTTTCTGAGATGGCTAATGTTGTAATGGTATTTGGGAAAGACCTTGGGAGACTGGGAAAAGAGATGCTGCCAAGTGAATGGTCAGATAAGAGACAACATAGCCTGCAGCTAGATAACGGGCAAGACAAGAGGCTCAGAACAGACCCTCCCTAGTTTCTTGGGCTGTAAAGGAGATTGGAGGGGAAAATTGTACTTTCAGACTTGCAAGATTCTGTCAATGTAGCTTTACAATAAAGTAGAATTAGCTCATCTGGTTGTGATTCCTATCTGGTTTACCCTGCAAGGCCGACAAATGTTCATAAAGACTTAGCATAGTACTAACTACTAAAATATTATTATTTTGGATTGAACATGAGTTTATTATGAGAAGACATGAAATCTATGCAGGCTCAACTTAGCAAGTTCCAACAGTAGTCACTCTTGTTCTCATGAACCCAGGGTGAAGGCAGAATCTACAACTGAAACGCAAGTAAGAATATAGATCTGCATGATAAAGTTTGGATGAAACTACAAGGAGAGCTGACCAGCAGACACTTAAAGTTAAGGGTCTTCCCACAGAAATAGAAAGTACAGAAACATTGCCTGATTTCTAATAGAGCAATTTTTAATCCAAGGCCTATGAACAAATGCACTATGGCTGCTATGTCAGTGTAAGTAAAAGAAAAGGTGTACTTGTTCTTACATAAGTTTAAGTATATGCTAATTACCTTTCCCAGTAACACCTTCATTATGCCAAATACCCAAATCCCAGGTAACCAATATATAGTTCAGGAGACAGAACATACCTGATTTTTAATTGTGATTTAATTGTTCATTTCTCAAATGGTTACGTAGGATATTTAAACAGTGACTGCTTACTTTTGTCTGAAGAGCAAAAACATACAGTCCCAATGTCACAAATGAAGTAGCACCAATAGCCCACATCACAATGTCTGCATCGAAGAAGCTAAAACCCAAGAACACATAAATATTTCTATGACATCCATAATCACATCAACACAATGTAATTAAATTGATTGATTAACAACTTACCCTGCAATTGATCCAAGCCACGTACCTATAAGGATTGTCTAAAAATAAAAATAATTACATATTATTACATTATTCATGTATTAGTACTATTATCTTACATAATATCTTTTTTGCATTTGTTACTGGAGGAGATGACTGTATTTTGCAATGCAGAAGATACTCTTACAAGTTACTCAAAGTTACAACTATCACAGCACCCCCTCAGTCATGTGATCACAATCTGCGTGTTTGGCAACCAGCTCACCCAACGGTTGCAGCTTCCCATGGTTACATGATCACCATTGCGACCTTCCCAGCCAGCTTCCAGCAAGCAAAATTAATGGGGAACTGCGTGATTCACTTAACGACTAAGTGATTCACTTAACGACCACTGCAAAAAAGTCATAAAATTGGGTGCAGTCATGTGATGCTTTGCTTAATGACCACCCCACTTAACAACCAATTTTCCAGTCCCTATTGTGGTTGTTAGGCGAGGACTATCTGTATAACTCACTGTACCATATAGAATTCTTCCATATAACTTCCCAGCTAGCAAAACTTATATACTTAACAGTATTTGTGAGAACACTGTGTATAGAAATATTGTGTAAAATTAAAGTAAAGGGCAACTGAAAAGAGAAATACTGTAATCTTCACTTGAAACAGTGCAAATGATAACAGTCAAAAATAGCTAACCCGTGTTTCAGGTTTTGGTGGTACATTCCTTTATGCAATCATTTATAAAATGCAGTTACCTTTGTGCACCTATCTAATAATGAGTAAAATCCAGGCTAAACTGCTATCTATCCAGTTAAGCTAATTCTGAGCTAATTCTGTCCAGGTTTAATTCAGAGCTTTATCTGAACTACCTTATAAATATTCTAGATATTCTACATAGTCTTCCAGTATGAGTTGCTGGAATGGTGGACCAATAAATTCAAGTGCCAATAAATTCAAGTGACTTGAGACCCATCAGTAATGAAGGTCTGACTCTGTGGTAGATAATTAAGTATTTAACATAATTACTAAGGGCATGATGAGCTATATAATTTATAACATGGTAGAGTAAGAACCAACAATGACAAAGAGAACAGGGAATTAATTTTTTAGCTGATTCAGATGAATGGTCTCATGCTGTTTATGCCAACACGCTGCATATTCATAAATGTTATTATATGTAATATAGGGATGAAACTGCATTTTCTCAAAGCTTGCCTTGGGGGTGGAAATAATGTTACAAGTAGCTGTAAGGTAGGAAGTACAGACTTCCATTGTTCTGAACATCATATGAATTAGATTAGCTTTCCCCATCCTGATGCTCCCTTTCCCCATCCTGATGCTGGCTGGGAGCTGGGGCAAGGTTGACCAAAGTTGTAGTCCAATATATTTGGGAACCAGACTGGAAAATATCAAAGTAGACTATCTATCTTCATCTTTACTGTACAAGCCAAGCAGAGCATTATTCAAAATGTAAAGTATTGTGGAACCTAGATGTAGCAACAGGTAAACAATAACATATATAATAAACTGACCAGTTACATTAATATGTTATATAGAGCATTACCTTCAAGAGATACTTACAAATATTGCTAATAAAATTATATTCAAAGGAAATTTTCTTCGGGCTTGATCACAGCAAGCTAAGGCAATAACCATTAGCAAGACTGCTGGTCTAAAATGAGATAAACATACTACCATCTTAGTTTAAAATGTCCTGTTATTTTACAATTGATACTATAATAAAAATATTCATTCAATAAATAATTATAGATAAAACCACATCTTATATTTAAGAATCCAGTAAAATCCTTTTAGAAGAAAACAACAGAAACTAAATAAATCTTTAGGGCTCTGTAAAAGAAATGCAGTGATGAAGCTTCAGATATCCCAGTAAACACACAATTCCTCAAAGAGCAAACATCCGTTTCAAACTCCATTCTAACCACATTGGATTAAAATTGATGCAGGTTTCCTATTGATAGAACTGCTTCTCTCAGTGGAAACTGGAAAGGGCAATTTTCAAACTCACACATATATCCCCAATGACTTGCACAGAGTCTCCAGTTTTCCAGAGTAGATTTGGGGGACATGGAAGCTTGACAGATGAGTAGGAATCACCCCTTGCCCCCTTCGGTTAGCAGATTAGCATCCATTTTTTAAAATCTGAATAAGACAGAGACTATCTGTCTAGTTACAGATATCAGAATTCTTTCAAGATTATTATGAGAATATGTATCTCTGTAACCAAATGAAATAAAATATTCTTACTTCTGCAGGAAACAACACCTAGTTGACCTTGGCTAATCTTGGAAGCTAAGCAGGACTGACTCTACTTAGAACTTGGATGGATGGCCCCTTGTAAATATCAGAGCTGTAGGCTAGACTGGGAAGTAAAAACAATCTGGAAAAAGGAAATGGCAAACCACTTCCATATTGCCACCAAAAAAATAGCATGGGTGCAATCACCTGAAGTTGAGCTTGACTCCAAGATGACTTTACCTTGCAATCCAATTTACTGAGTATATCACCCCCTCTTAATTGTTATCTTCATATTGAATGGCAATGTAAATTAGCTAGATAGTGGAACAGAAATTAGAATGCAAATAAAGCAAATCTAGAGATGTCATCTTGTCAATTCTATTAATATTTGGTTTTACCAGATAGAATTTTAAAGTGTCCTAATTAGATTGGTTTAGGGATACTTGATGGCAATAAATTAGCATTTATAGCCAAGATAACTAATTACATCAAAAACATATGCAAAAGGGATAAGTAATATTGATTTTTGTTAAAATTGCATTCTTTTATGAATTTTTAGATGGCTGATCATCTTATATCAAACATATAATGTATATTCTTAACATTATTAATATTATTTTTTAAATATTGTTAAGTACTGTTTCTCAATCTAGAGACTGCTGGTACTACAAACAATTTTGTTCTGCTTGTTCATGGATGTTGGTTTTATTATGGTTTTTCTGAGAAATAATGCATATTTACTAAGGAAGAGATTTTACTAATTGGCACTTGCATGTATACTTACAAGAGGGCATAGCAAAACCATGGACGTCTCCGAACCCATATTTTAAGATATTTCCTGGACAAAAAACCCAAAAATAGTTACAGAAAGGATACTTAACAGAAGGAATTAGTAATTTATTCAATTTATTTTAAAACATTTCCATTGCACCTCCCTATATTCAGTATGGATCATAACAATATTAAAAATTGGGGGGTGGCTGGTACCTTGAAGATGCTCCCAGAGTCTAATAACTCCTAGTTAACATCAGTTTCTTGGAAGTATTATATAGGAATTTTGTTGTTGTAGTGTATTTTAATTAATATTTATTCTATTTTAATTAATATTTTTTTCTTTTTTACTGTAAACCACCCAGAGTCACTCTCCAGTGAGATGGGGAGTGACAAATTTGAAATATAAATAAATAAATAAAATAAAAAATAACAATGAAGTTCAAAACCCAATAAAACAGAAGAAAACATGATGAATGTTAACCGATAGGAGCCTAATTTACAGAATTTTTTTTACAATTATTATAATATTATACATAATTGTAATTATTATACATTTGTTACAATAATTATAAAAACAGGAGGAATAACAAGACTCCTCCTTGAGTGTGCTTCTTCAAGGAGGGAAAGAAACCGAAGGAAGGAAACATAGTTCTTCCGGAGGTTTGGCTTTCAGAAGGTTGACACATGATGTGTGTAAATAATTTCTAGTCCCAGCAGGGTAGTGTCTGAATAAATCCCCTCTCAGACTCTCCTGAAGGTTAGTCCCCACTTGATGCACACATCAAGTGGCAGAGATGTTTGGATGCAAGCAGTTTGGTTTTTCAATGATGTGCAATATTTAGGAGCTGTACATTACAATGCATTGTTGTTGGAACCAGTTGCTGCTGAATTTAGGTACCCCCTAAAGTTGTGCCAATATATCCTGAGGGCACCAAGATGGCAACAGCTGCAATAAATTACACTTACCAGTAGAGGAACATACATATTATACCAACAGTGTAAGCCAGTTGAAATGCCAACATGAGATACAGTTTCCAAAGGAAAGCTAAGGAGGCAGAAAAATTGTTTCAGGTGATATATTTAAAACAAATCGGCCAATCAAGTTTTGTATGGAATTTAAAAGATATCCAGAAGGCAAAAATGGCATCATTGTAATAGATCCATGACTTATTCAGTTCATCAAATACGTAAGGCTAGGCAGTAGAAAAAGGAATACTTTCTGTTCCCTAGGGTATTCCTCTCAAATATAATATACCTCAGTTGCTTTTTCAGACATTGAACAATTGTGTGTTTAACAACTTTCTTAGATGAAGAGCAGCAGAGTTTCTGCCATTGTTTTCCATTGTTTTCCTTCTATGGTTATCAGCTCTTCACAAACAAGAGTGACCCACTGAGAAGTCTGAGAGGAATATGTTGTCAAACCCATAATTGCCATTGACAATACAGGAAAATTGTTAAAAATCTCTTTTGATTTTTTTTTATTTGTTTTTTCTGCATAGAGAAATTAACTGGTGCTGAGAATAGCCAACAGCTTTTGCTGAATTCAAAATAAAATGTCCTGTAACTTTTTTGGCTTATATTCTTTCTTGAAAATGTTTCATAAATTAAAAAACAAAGTCAGTAGGATATTAAGGAATATTCTTTGACTGCTGCCAAGCTAATGCTGCAGCTGGCAGTGGAAGGGAAGGAGACACTATTAAAAACTCATTTCACTCTAGTGAGATTCCAGGGATGGATGTCAGAGATTGTACACAGGTAAAGAAGCCACTTTCTGCTCTTCCTTGATTGCTTGCCTTTGCCACACACAGAGCATGTAACAAAGAATGGGTTATAGGTTGGCCAGATATTAGCAAATTCACTTTCTGTTACTGCAGAACAAGTGAGAAAAGGGGTGCAGTGGGAACAGTGAATTCAAAATTTACACAGCATAAATGTCAAGGAATCAGCACTGACAAAGATACAAAAGCATCTACATGTGTGTGTGTGTGGGAAAGGAATGGGCCTCTAGTTTTCTAATTCTTGAACTTCTTGCCCTTCCTCTTCTTGTTGATACTGGCTGTTCACTTGCCATCACTAGGTAAGCAAGTAAGCAGAAATGAGAAATGAAGAGTAGTTGTAAATTTAAACTAGATTTCACCTGGATTTTAAGCAAAATCAATTAATTAGGCTAAGTACTAGGAATGTGCAAACCTGCTTCAACTGTTTCAAATTCAAAATGCCTCTTTTGAAGTTTGATACAAATTTTGAATAGTTCAAATACAGAACAGCTGCTTTAGATTTGAAACTGGGTTATTTCAAATTCAAAATGGTTCAAATTCAAAATGTTTTGCATATCCCTGCTATTTCATGGATTTAAGTATGACTGTTTAGATCCAAATGCATCCAATCCAAAGTATACTCATTATCTCTGAATCATCTATTGTTATTGTAGGTTAGAATCCTTACAATGAATACTACAAATGTTGGGTAAAGTTTACCAAAATCTGCTCTATTACATTGAATGGGAAGTTGAATCTAAAGGGAAGAGGTAAAAAGCATTTTATCTTCAACCTGAAATAACACATATTCCATGTCCAACTTGCAATGAGAACGATTACCAACTTTATATCAATTCTTTCTTATATGTTCTCATACTTGGCAGAGATTGTTGCCACTTACTTCTGCGGATGGTTCTGTCTGCAAATGGACCTTCATCTTCAATAACATTTGCCATGCGTTGGCGTCTTCTGCGGGATGGTCCACGTCTTGGATGTCTACCATGTGATGGAGAAGACCTTGTCCTTCTTACTTGTGATGGAACCCTTTCAAATTTTGATGAAGACTCTTGAACAATTTTTTTCCCGTTACTATGTGGCAAAATATCTTCTCTTACAATTGATTTCACTGAACTTGTTACTTCTGGAGAATCACCACCAGGATGTTGGTATTTGATGTATGCTATATCTCCACAAAAATTTACTGGTATATTACTTTCCATCTTGGATAACTCCATTCCAGTTATACCTTTAGATTGATACCAATAAACTCATTACAATGGTTATTGTACTGAAACTCAATTTCAATTTTGTCGTCTTCCTCCCCCTGCTGACAAAGTGGGCCTGGCCTGGCCCTTTGCAAGGCAGCTGCTGTCTGCACCAGGCCTTCTTCCTAAGGCCATGTGCAGCCTTCTTGGAGGCTGTGAAGCCTTCCAAAGCCTCACAAGAAGGCTGCATGCGATTTGGACAAGGGCAGCAGTGCCAGGCAGGGTGTTCCTCATCAGCAGTGGGAGGAAGAAGACAGTGAAGGCCAGTTGGGGGTGACAGGACCAGCGGAGCTCAGGGCAGTAGGGGTGGTGGAGTGCAGGGCAGCAGGGGTGGAGTGCAGGGTGGCCAAAAGGGCAGAGATGGGAGGGGGAGATAGGCTGATGGGGGAGTTGAAGAGGAGACAGTCCCTTACTTTACAGAGGCTCAGGGCAGGAAGGGACCAAGCCGGGAATGGCTTGGATCAGGGTGGGTCCTTGCCTAATGACTGGTGGGATTTGGTTAACAAGGGCAATAGGGAGTACCAGGATTGCCGTTGCTAGCCAATGTGGTCGTGGTGCACTTTACAGCCGCATCGGTTAGCAGTGGAAATTCCAGTCCCAATTACCATCGTTAACCGAGGACTACCTGCAATCTTTTTTTCCCCAAAATAATTTAGACAAAATAAAGTATTGTAAACCAATGGGCAGGGTAATGTTAACCTATTACTTGGATTGCTTTCACCTTCTTTAAACTGGCAAGGTGGAAGTAAGAATAGAGGTGTTGATGTCTCTCTGCCCCTTCCTTGCAGTATTTTTACTGCCACTGCAAGCAATGAGAATGGAAAGGATTTAGAACATTTCAGTGGCCGGTTTAATTTTTTCCCTCAGGTTGGAAGTGTGGCAGAAGACTGTGAATTCAGTAGATATACCATTCCTCCCAAAACATTCCCCACCCAGCCTAGACATCCCCTTTATTTTTACCTTCTCCTGCATGTTAGAATCTTTGGCAACTACATTGATCAGGAAGCTAAAGCTTTCCAGGGCAGAATTTACCCTCTGAAGTCAATTCATTTTATTTTACCTCCTTGAGGTTCTTCTTTGACTTGTATGGTCTCTAGAATTGAAGATTAAAACTCATTATATTTTTCATAAATCAGAGAACAAAAGGAGATAACCTCTTTCCTCATAACCAGTTGATCAAAAGATTAAGAATGGAAAAGAATCACAATCTAGTTGGTCTCACAAGTTTGTTGTGAGAACTGAATGGACTAACATATATTAACCATCATGTAATCCAATGTTTCCAAGAGGAAAGACTTGAATATGATCAAGTAAAAAATAAATGATTTTACTGAACTCTGATATGAAACAATGGTAAGAATAGTGGTGTAATGGAAAAGCCAAAATACTCTAAAATATGTGTGAAATTGTAATCCAATGGAAGTTTCATCAGAAAAAAACATAAGTTTAACATTTTACAATTTAAAAAGAAAATAAAGAATGCCTATTTGGAGGGGGGAAATGTTGGAAAATATGGGGTTTCAACCAGGCCTGTCTCACACAAGCACAACACAAGGGGTGGCTTCACTGCGGCCTAGCTTTGCTGCTTTGTGTGGGAGGGGCTTAGAGCCCACCTTTTTTCCAGTTTCCCTTTTTCTTCTCTTTCCTCATGACTCTCCATGAGGTAGGAATGAACCCTCTCTCCTCCTCCGGGTTTTTGTAGTAACATTTCAGATCCCCAACATAGGGTTACGGGCGCAGCATATCAGCCCAGGTTTCTTTGGTCTTACAGCCAAGAAACTGCTTGCACATTTTTAAAGGCTCAGTTCAGATTTTTTTTTCTCTCTCCTTTTAACAATGGAGAGGGAGGAGGAGCTTCCCCCCATCCCGAAGTTGAATGAAGATAATTTTTCAGCTTGGCTATACAGACTAAGGCTACAATTGGACTTTTGGGACAGCCTAGATTGTTTAGATTCCCCTCAGCCACAACCAGGGGATTCTGAGGAAGCCAAGAGATTATGGGAACAGAAGAACAAAAGGGCCATGATTTTAATTTCTAGTTCACTACCTGATCACAGACTGGCAGAAGTAAAAGAACTTGCCACTGCCAAGGAAATGATTGAGAACTTGAGGACATTATATTTAGAAAATGATCAGAAGATGTTTTCGATACTGAGGGAGCTGATTGCATCTAGTTTTTTAGAAGATGAGGATATTAACGAGCATTTATTGAGAATGTAGTCTATCTTTGAAAGGCTGAGCACAATTCAAAATCTCATGAATGAAAGACAAAAAATGGCTTTTCTATTAAGCTCATTACCTGACAAATATTACCCTTTCGTAGCAGCGCAGAATTTACAAGGGATGAATTTGTCTCAATTGTTTGGAGCAATTAGAAGTGAAGTGAGGAGACAGAAAAATTATTTGTATTTCCATAAAAAGTCAACAAAAGACATGGGTTACCTGGCAGAAAAAGGGAAATGTGAGCAGAAGCCATTGATTGCTCATCAGCACAATAATAAACCCATTGTTTGTCATTCCTGCAACAAGCCAGGGCACATAGCTAGATTTTGTAAAAGTAGAGACAAGAAGGATTTTTCAAAAGGAAGGCATTCCAAATAAAAATTAGCTCTGCATACAATTTTCAGAGCAGAAAATGCTCTTGGAGCTAATTCTAATGAAGCCAAAAGTCAATGAATCTTAGATTCAGGTGCAAGCCAACATCTTTGTGGGAACAGAGATAACTTTAGTGAACTGAATGAAGAGCCACAAGGGAACATTGCTCTTGCTGATGGGAATTCCATCTCAATAAGGGGAAAAGGCAAAATACCCTTGATATGTTTTAATGGAGAAAAATACAAAGACCTCATAATGACAGATGCATATTATGTACCATGACTGACAACCAGTTTGCTGAGTGTGTGATCATTAAACAGAAAAGGTTTCAGTGTAATGTTTAAAGCCAATAGAACTTGTGAAGTAACCACTGGTAGGCAGATTTATGTTACAGGCTTTGAGAAAAATGGAGTGTACCAGGTGAACTGTGAACAGCCACCACCAGATGTCAGCCTCACCTGCCAACAGCAGCAGAGAAAGAAGGACATCAGCGCCACCATATGGCACAAGTGGTTTGCACACAGGGACTTTGATGCAATTTTTAAAATGAAGAAGGAAAATATGGTAAGTGACCTTGAACTAAGCAATCATGAAAAATACCAGTCAAAGTGTGTAGTGTGCATCACAGGAAAGGCAACAAGGCCTGCCATACCTAAACGAAGGGAAAGGCATGCAACTAAACCACTTGAACTTATCCACACTGACTTATGTGGACCTCTTCAAGCATCAGCAGGTGAAAACAAATACGTAATATGTTTTATAGATGATTTTTCCAGGTATTGTGTAACCTACCTGATGAAGGAAAAATCCCAAACTCGGGATATGCTGAAGACATACGTTGCTATGGTAAGGAATAAATTCAATTGGACCCCTCAAGCCCTTCAAAGCAACAGAGGTGGTGAGTTCATTTCTAACACCATGCAGACATACCTAATACAACTAGGCATAGAGCACAGATTAACCACTCCTGACATGCCAGAGAGTAATGGAGTCGCAGAACGAAAGAACAGATCATTGATGGACATGGTAAGGCGTATGCAGTTAAAGGCAGATCTACCTGACAAATACTGGGCAGATGCTGTTATCACAGCTACATACTTGCAAAATAGATTGCCAACCAGAGCCAATAAGGTAATGCCCTTTGAGCTTTGGCATGGGTGAAAACCAAGTGTCAAACATTTAAGAGTGTTTGGATCTAAGGCCTATGCTGATGTACCAAAAGAAAGGAGATCCAAACTGGACCCTAGAGCTGAAGAAGGGGTCATGATTGGCTACGCTCCAGGAAGCAAGGGATACAGAATCCTGAACCCAAAGATGGGAAGAGTAAGCATATGCAGAGTGGTATACTTTGATGAGAGGGAGAGAGGCTGCTGCACTCAGGTGGATAATGACTGCGGACAAACCAGCAACAGCAGTTACCAGCCTGAGATGTTCAGCCTGACACCAGAAGACACAACCACACCAACCCAGAGGGAGATGGAAGTCCAGGAAGAGACTCCACCAGAGACAGATGATGAGGCCGAGGATGCAGAAGAGGGTGAACCACCAGTTGTCACTCCTGAACCTGCTCTGAGATGCTCATCACGACCCAACAAAGGAGTTCCAGCTGACAGACTTACCTACCTCGCAAGGTCATCGCTACCAAGCGAACCCACATCATGGAATGAGGTGCTGCAAATGCCAGCAGATGAGGCAAATAAGTGGAAAAGGGCAGCACAGGAGGAGCTAGATGCTCCGTACAAAAACAAAACATGGACTTTAACTAAACTACCAAAAGGTGGGTGTTCAAGGCAAAACAAGACAAGAATGGCGAAGTACAAAGGTACAAGGCCAGATTGGTAGCAAAAGGCTACTCACAGAAATATGGACAGGACTATGATGAATGTTTTGTTCCTGTTGTGAAACACAATTAGAATGGTTCTAAGTCTAGCAGCATCCAGGAACATGGACGTCAAACACTTAGATGTTAAAACTGCATTTTTACATTGGGAGACAGAAGAAGAACTTTACATGACACAGCTTGCAGGCTTCACTAATCCCAATAACAGGCATCTCGTTTGCAAGCTTCAGAAGGGGATTTATGGCCTAAAGCAGGCAGGCAGAGTGTGGAACAAGAAGTTAAACCAAATACTTCTTGACCAGGGTTTCGTTCAAGGAAAAGCTGATCCCTGCCTATACACAAGACACAGAAATGGGAGGGATGTATATATACTTTGTTGTGTGGATGATTTAATGATTTGCCACAATAACAAGAGGGACTTTAATGATATTGTTTCTCAACTAAATAGAAAAGTAGAAATGAAGCATCTGGGCAATGCCAGCTACTACTTAGAAATACAGATCGAGAGAAGAAGATGGGAGCTTTCTTCTAAGTCAGAACCAAAAGATTCTAGAACTGTTGGAAAGCTTAAGATTGCAAAATGGCAATCCTGCATCTATACTGATGGAGATGGCTTTCCACAAGCAACAAGAACCCAGCGATCTCCTACCAGAGAACAATGAATATAGAAGTGCCATAGGAAAATTGTTGTATCTAGCCACCACAACTAGACCAGACATTGCAGCTGCAGTGGGCATTCTATGCAGAGACAAGCATGCCCACACAGAGAGACTGGACTGGTGTCAAGAGGGTGGGAAGGTACCTAAAGGGGGCCATGCACCTAAAACTAAAACTGCCAGCCACTGAGAATCCTAGACTAGTGGGATTCACAGATGCAGACTGGGCAGAAAATATTGCTGACCGTAAGTCCACTAGTGGCTATGTATTTTTCTATGGGGGTGGAACAGTGAGCTGGGGAAGTCACAAGCAAAGCACAATAGCACAGTCCTCTGCAGAAGCAGAGTATGTGGCAGCAACAGACACATGTAATGAGACTGTGTGGCTTAGATTATTGCTTGCAGACATGGGTATAGATGAACCAAACCCTTTACAAATCTTTGAAGACAGAGTTGCATCAGAGTTTCACAGTCAGAGAAAGTAGGTGGGAGAACTAAGCACATTGATGTAAAGTATCATATGGTGAGAGAGTTGCAACAACAAGGGTTAATCCAACTAGACTGCTGTCCCACAGGAAACATGACAGTGGACATCTTCACTAAGCCGTTGTCGAGAACAAGTTATCAGAAACTAAGAGAAAAACTAAATATTGTGGGACGCAGAGACATGCAAGGTTGAAGAGAATGGGTGTTGGAAAATATGGGGTTTCAACCAAGCCTGTCTCACATGAGTACAAAGGGAGGGGTAGCTTTGCTGTGGCCTAGCTTTGCTGCTTTGTGTGGGAGGGGCTTGGAGCCCGCCCTTTTTCCAGTTTCCCTCATTTTCTTCTCTTTTCCTCATGGCTCTCCACGAGGTAGGAATGAATCCTCTCTCCTCCTCAGGGTTTTTGTAGTAAAATTTCAGAACCCCAACAGGAAAAACCCTCATGTACCTGAAGGTAACATTTAGTGCATTTCTGGCAATACTGAACACTCACTTCAAGTATGCAAATATTGGGTATGTTGGAAAGTTGTTATTAAAGAGCTAAACTAATGCCATTTTAGAAGGGAAGTTAGTGCTTTGCCATTATACCGAAATGAGTCACATAGGCAGATAAGGAAAGAATGAGGAGAAACTGTTACCCTTCTGGCAACAGAAATGAAGCATACAAATTAGAACAGTGAGAAATCAGGCTTATTAGGAAAGTTAAAGTTGAGAATTTTAGAATTAGGCATGCGCAGATTAGTTGTTCGTACCTGACCATAAAAGAGTGTTGCACCCCTGGCTGCACTCAATGCTCAATGCTCTTGCTTTGTGTGCTAAATAAACTTTTGAACTCTGAATTATGGAATCTGGTGTTTTGACCTGAGCAAGGAACAAACTAAAGGGAAGAAATTCTTCCAACATGTGGAGCAAATCAAAGTTGAGTGGTTGGGAAAAACTAGTTATAAATAAAACATTTAAATATTTGCCAGTGGTTATCAACCTTTTATTTATGCAGATCACTAAAACCCACCACATTGCAGAGGCTAACAATGAGATATTTATATATTTTTATATATCAAATTTATATCACCGTCCAACTCCCCCACAAGGAGGGACTCTGGGTGGTTCACAACAAAACAATTTAAAATCAGTAAAAACAAAAATAATACAAATATAAAATACAATTATTAAATACAATAAAATCCAAGAGATGGTGATATTATTTCAGCCTGTGACCAGATAATGTCCCCTATCTTATCCACAGGACCCCCAAATAACTTAATTTTAAAAATGCATTTTTTAAAAAATGTTCTTGCCTGAAATCTTACAAGATAATAATTGGCCCAAACCTTGAGAGATCATCATAGACTTTGATATTTTTGTCCAAACCTTGCAAGATACAATGGTCTCCCAGGATATTGGTCAGTTAGTTATTCAGTTATTTATTTACTAATTATGTTATTATGGCACCTGAATCAAGAACTATTTTCAGTACTGCTGTTTGGCCCACTACAGCATTTCTAATCACAGGTTGGGAATTATTAATCTAAGCTTTATTTGAAGAATTACCTATGAATTAAAACAGATCTAAATTTCTTCCATTCTTTCTTATGTCTAACATTAAAAGTAATGCAAAGCATAGCATTTTTCATCAATAGGAAAAGTGTTAGATGTTAGAAGGGACTACAAAGAGGTTGCAGGGTTCAAAATAAGAAAGAAGTAAAGGAAGTTTCATGTAGGTGATACTATGACATCATTAAAATATAAGATAACTTACTAAAATATAGATGGCTATTGCATTGACTTTTAAGAAAACACTATGGCAATATGATGCGTAGAAGCTTCAAGCAATAGAATTCTATAAGTGACAGTTGGTAAAAGAGTCTTAGAAGAGCCAAGAAAAAATATGTGGGGAAACATAATGGCACAAAAAAGTCAAGATCTATCTCTTTTATTACATACCAACCTACCTTAGTGCTTTGTGTTAGTTAATAAAAGCTTATATTACTATAAACTTCATAAATATAATTTTTTTTATCATACCATTGAAGGTTTGTATTGTTTGTGACTGTCCATGTACAATGGCTAACCAGCTACTTATTTTTGCTCTCTACTGGGAACCATAAAAGCAGGAAGTTGAGCATAGAAGATAGCCTTGGCTCAGTTGGTGGACACCTCTTGCTAGAAGAGCTGCACAGCACTTCAGATTCAAAGGTGAAAATGTGCTCTACAACTTGCATGGACAGCAATATAGCACCTGTTGCATTTCCTTTGTTATGTAAAATTTTAGGCTTGAGAGAAGGGAATGGGATGATGTATCCAAACTAACTGTAGGCAAGGACCAGCTTGGAGCAGTTTTTTTTATTTTTAACGGTGTAACCACAAATAGATGAAGCCATGAACTTAAAGACCCAAATGCACATAGATAATAAACTAATGCATAGTAACTATCACACCCCATTTAAATAATGAGCTAATTATAATGAACATGCGATGTATGTAATAGGAGGAGCCGGGAAACTTCAAGGAGGCGGTTGCAAAGAATGTAACCTCCGAGCACCTCAGCCAATGGGGAAATGAGGAGACAATGGTGGGCGAGTTAGCTGGAAATAAAAGGGAGGGGGAAGGACCTGGTTCCTCGGAGATCAAATCTGATTATGCAGATTCTCCCCACTTGTTGCAATAAACAAGTTAAAACCATCACCTTGCGTTCAGAAGGTTTATCTCAGAAGAAGTTTCTGCCCTGGCACGAGGGAAAGTATCGAGGGGAGCATATAACAGGCTTTATTATTAGCACTGTAACAAAGGTGATATTAGCATTTTAGCATGGCATCCATGCCTCCTTTTGAAGTTTAGGAAACCATGTTTTTCCTTTGAGCCAAAGCCATTTCCTTTGATGTGCAAAAACTAGCCCTTTCAGGGACCGTCAATCAAAAAATAGAGCTGTATTCTGAAATCCCTGATTAAAGTTGCAAGTAAAGAAACAAACCTGGGTAGGAAAGGAGAAGATGCAACATATTTTAAGGGTGTCCGTCTTTTGTCATGTCTAACAAAACAAAGCCTTTATTGCACATCATTGTCTTTTATTGTTTGAATTCTTTCTGACGCATCACACATATCAAATGTATGTCTGTAGCCTATATAAAGACTTAAGTGCCCCCTTAATAAAACACCTTTCGCTTTGCCTGAAGTACCTGTGGTTCGTATTGTAGGGGTGGGGTGGAGAAGCCACTTTGCAAAGGTGTTTCTCAAATTTAGGGATGAAGTTCTTTCCAGCTGCACACCAACTCGGGTGCCTGAGTTTTATGGGCAACACCTAAAAGTAGTGGTGTCTTTCCCCAGTATTATGCAGCTGCCCTCCATGAATGCAGTATGATCCTAAGGAAAAAAACATGTTTGGTTTAATGAGTTCCTGCTGACAGGTGATACATGCATGCCCTCACATGCTCTGAAGTACCATTGTGCCCTCAAATCCAAACTGTTGCACAGCCTTAGTTGCTAATTTGTTTAGTTGCACTGAAGCTGTTACCTAGCCGGGTAATGAAACATTTGCAAGAAAAGAACCAAGCTCAGAGAACCCCAAGGACTCCATAGTTCAACCCTGAGCTACACATATTTGCCTCCATTGCTTAGTTGCTAAGCTTGAAGCCAAAAATCAGTTTGTGAAGTCAATAAATCTTTGCACAATAAACCTTTGCCTTAAAAGTATAGGGGAGTGCATCAACTATCTTCCCTCATTCTACTTGGCCTTTATAGTTACTGTATGAAAATGGGAGATGTGCAGATAACTATTTGGAGTAAAGGTAACAAAAAAACCTGGGGAGGGGGTTTACGGAATCCACAATCACAGAGAATTGGCATGAAAGAAAGAGAAAACAAAGCCAAAAGTGCAGGAAAAAAGAAAGAAAAAGTAAAGAAGTAATTTCTGATTTTCTTTTACAGCAGTTATAAGTATAAATGTAAATTAACCACTTACTCTATAGTTAAAACATGATTTTCATTTTTCTATAATCTATTGTTTTTTCTTTTTTTCCCAATATTTTTATTAAGATTGTAAAAAAAAAAAACAGTAAAAGGAAAAAAAGAAAACAAAAAATCCCCCCCTTTTAAGAAAGCGACTTCCCACCCTCTTCATGACAAGCAATAAACAATTTCTGCACCCCTCTTTATTAAGACATATAAAACTCTTAATCCCATGAACCGATCTCTTAGTAATAAATCAAATAAGTAACATCTTCTCCTTATCCAATTGTCAGCAAGAAGTGCAAAAAGAGCTCTAAAATATTAAAATTAATTAACAAATATAAAACTTAACTTTCCATGCCTCAGCTCTTAACTGTAAGCAAAACCCCATTTAAAAGGCATAAAAAAGTATAAGCAAACCAAACCTAAAGCTTAACATAACAAAAAGAGACAATTTCTCCTTTAAAAAGACTCCAATACACAACCCATTCCAAATGCCAACCATTCGAAAGATAACCACCTCAAATAACAACCATTCCCATTCATTCCATATCTCAACTATTCACAAATATACTAATACAAAAAAAGACTAAAATTTAACCTAACAAAAACAGCTAATTTCTCCTAAAAAAAATACAATTAGATACTAAGCATTTAGATATTAAACAATTAGGATGCAGAAAATAGCTATAAAGTAAAAAATGTAAACACCAAATAAGCAAATCCAGTATACTGCATTTTTCCCATCAAAATATCAGTAAATCCAAAAAGCACCACCTAGAGTAACAACATGCCCCATTTTAACCCTGGTCAAATAAGCCAATTTCATATTCCTTTTTTTTTTTTTTAATATACAGAACAATCTTTTTGTAATCCATTCCAGTAGTTGTTGAACCTTATTACAAATTTCTTCCATTTTTTAAGCAGTCTCTTTTGTAAACCCAACGAAAAAAAAATCATTCCCATTACTCTCTGGGATTGCCTTTTTTATTTCCTTCTTAATTTTTAAAACCTCATATAGTTTTCTCTTTGCATCTGATGGCAGGTTCTTATCCAAAATTTAATTCATGTTCTGAAATGGAATTTGCTGTATATCTTGTTCTATAACATCTTGTTCTAAAGACCGACTGTTCCCAAAAAAACACAACATAGCTGCCATAATTGATATAGTCTCAGTGCAGTCCTCGGTAGAGTTCCTCGAAAATATCTCTAAATGGTATGATAATTTATTTCCCACAAGCACGCATTTATTCTTTAAAAATAATTTCAAAGTCTTATTCAGAGTTCAACCAATGTTTTCTGAGCCCTTAATCTTTTTAAAACTTTCTGTAGCCAAAACCTTGTCTTGCTTTTTGCTGTTTATTTTAAATTCTTAAAAGTTTTAAAAAATAAACCTTAATTTTCTTGTATTAAGGTTTGAAGGTACTCACTCACTGGGTGTTTTTAGCCTTGTCCCTTTGAAGGTGCCTAACTTCATTAAAGCTGTTAATAAGCAATTTCCTAAGGTAGTTAGCAAGGGAAGTGCCCAAACTTAGTGTCCTTTGAAAGGCTCCATTTGCAGCTAGAGCATACAGTGGTACCTCGGGTTACGAACGCCTCTGTTAACGAACTTTTCGGGTTATGACCAGCTCTGGCTGCAAAAATTTACCTCGGTTTGCGAACTCCGCCTCAGGGTATGAACAGGATACGCGGCCATTTTCCCTCCCATGACACGGTCCGCGGCCATTTTTCTGCCCCTGACACGTGGTCCGCGGCCATTTTTCCGCCCCTGACACATGGTCAGCGGCCATTTTCCGCCCCTGACACGTGGTCCGCGGCCATTTTTCCACCCCTGACACGTGGTCCGCGGCCATTTTCCTCCCCTGACACGTGGTCGTAGGGAGGGGGACTCTCCCTCCAAGCAATAGCCGCCTCCCTGTCCTCCACGCCAGAACGGATTAACGGTAATTACATTGAACCTTATGGGGAAATTTCCTTCGGGTTGCGACCAATTCGGGGTGCGACCAGAGTCACGGAACGAATTAAGTTCGTAAACTGAGGTTCCACTGTATATAGAAATTCCCCATCTCCAGGTCCCCCCCCCACTAGAGATCACTGTCTTGCAATCTCTTCATGAGGAAAAGGAACAACCATATGAAGAAACAGCTTGGGCAATCTTGCATCTTTCTCTTTTATACAGAGAGGATCAAAGGAGCCAATCTACTAACTGGCTCCTTAAGAAAGTCCACAAACATCAGCTCCACTTTTTCACAGAGCCATCTTCAGTTGGCTATCTTTCCTGGAATTCAATCTATTATTTTTTCTAATCATCAAAACCATTATCAAAAGTTCATTTTTTTTCTGTTTCACACAAAAAGTCAATAAAGAGTTTCCAGTCAGCATTAAACTTAGTTACAGACAGTCCCTTACTTACGAACTTTTGAGTTGCTAACTTTCACCGATACGAACAAGGGACTTGGAAGTTGGGAGGAGGAAAAGGGTTAGTTTCCAGCATGCCGCAAACTAACCCTTTCCTACCTTCTCCCACCTTCTGGGAGGCTGGCATTTGCATTGGAGTTTACAGTAAGCTTTGGGAGGCTACCATCTTCAGCCTTCCTCCTGCAAGGACTATCTCTATTTCCAAATGTGTCTAAGAAACAAGGGTTGGCTGATCTTAATGTCTTTATAGGCTACACCGCAGCTGTGAACATAGATGGAATCCCGCGCCTCCCAGCTGCTTAACACGCAAGCAAACTGCAAAAACTTCTGTTTCTGCAGTTTACTTAGGGGGAGCAGCTATCCTGAGATCGCATGGGTTATTTCACAATCTTTCCTTCATCCAGAGAGATTTTGGTATGCAGCATTGGCCCTCTGGATGCCAATCTCCGCTGCAGTGCCATCTCTGCTTCTCCAAAGACTAGACCGCCATTAATTCCCACCAGAAGTTGTGGTGCATCTTCTTTTAATTGTCTACTAGCTTCCTTTCCTATCTCATCTGGAAACACTGCCAACATAACCCCCTCTCCAATTAGAGCCTGGATACTATTTACTACAACATTTAAACTTGACAGAGTTGTAGCAATAACATCTAACTTATGAAAAATGCTCTCCTTGACCAATCAGAATGCACTGGTTTCTCGAATAGGTCAAGATAGAAGAAATATCACAAGTTAGACTGGGGATTTTATCTTCAATTACTTCCATTATCTAGACTGGTTATAACTAAAGCATTCATCGCCTGGTTCAATCAAGCCTGCAGCTAGGTCTGGACACCTATTAACAGCTCAACAATACTGCTTCTAACAAGGCGTTGATGGAGGCCCTTCTGTGAGCTTTCCTCCACTGATTGTTACTTTTGTTTAATAGATCTAAGTCAGTTACAGAGTTCTGATAATTTGTGTGGTGCACTTTCTGTTCCCAACTCCTGAGTTTAATTTGGAAAAAAATCCAAAATGGAGCTTTCAGCCAATGGGGAGTAAGTGGCCATGCTCTTGGTGTACTGTCTAGTTCTAATGGTTACCATACTAACAGTAGGTATAAGCCACCAGTTTCTGAACTCACCAATGCAATGTTTTTATTCTACCTAACATACAGGTTTAATAGAATTTGCTTTCCACTTCTGTGAACAACCATGCCCACTTCCCCCACCCCTCAGATATTAATGAACAATTTTGAGTTAGACACCCAGTGCTGGTAGAAGTCCTTACTTCTGACCATCTATTAGTCCATCCTCCATATTAAATGCCTTCTCCTCTTCTCATTGAGTGTCCTACTAAATACTTCACTTCTCTCCACAGCTGAGAGCATCCATACAAACACTCCTGTAATATACTTATCTCCTCTTGCACTCATAATTGTGATATATCTTGCTTGCCTATTAGAATGGCAGAAGACCAAAAGCCAAAATTAAACAGCCTAAAATGAAGTCAGAGTAAAACTATGAAGAATGTCAAATGTTATTGCTATTACTGTCTCAGCAGGAGTCAGTTTATCTATTTAAAATTTTCCATTCTTTTAATTTCTTTTGCTTAAGTCTCTGCTGTTGAATTCCACTTGCATTATTTGACTTAGTGATACTGTAAAGATAAGCTTTGCAGGGATGCTGGATGAGTCTGTGATCTCCATGGAGATAATAGAAGAGTAAAATAAAACTTCCTCAAATAAAAAGAGCAATGAGACAAACCCAGGTTAAACATGATTTATCATGTTAAAATTAGAAAAGTAAAAGAATGGCTATATTACCCAGCCTCCCTTGCTGCCATTTTACCCGAAGTCCCTACTTCATCTTGGAATTTGCCTTGAGAGACTTTTTTCCTCTTTAAGGATGGGCTAATTTTTTTTGAATAAATAATAAAAAAGAATGAAGAGGAACTGATCCTACAAATGCACTTTTTCTATGCGGTATCACAATCTTATCGATGGTTTCTTTATGTGCTAATTGTAAAAATGTGGATACTTTGCGGCCAATGACAATTTCCTTGCAGCATCGTCTCCTGAGCCGCCACTTCACGTTCTTCGGAAGGCAAAAAACTCGCTCCCTAAGGCAGCCTCCCATGTAACTGCTTGTCAGGCAGGTGAGGAAGTCAGCTCTCCACCTGATTTCCAACGACCTTCCGCACGATCGTCTGGCCCGGCCCGGCTCGGCTCTCCTGGGAGTCTCGTCAAGACCGCCCTCCCTCCTGGGCTTTGACAGGCCGCTTACGGGCCTCGTTCCCTCTGCTTGGGCCGCGCAGCCCGCTGGGCATCCGGCAGAGGGCGGGCTTCCCCGGCGCCGGCGCCCTGCTTTCCCTCCGTTTCCTCAGCAGGTCTGGCCTCTCGCCTCCGGCGCTGCTTCCGCGACCGAGCGGCGTCCGTCGTGGCGGGGGAGCTGAGTGTCAGGGACCGAAGGAGCAAGCGGGCCGGCGTCAGGATGCCGCTGGGCCTGAAACCGACGTGCAGCGTCTGCCGCACCACTTCCTCGTCCATGTGGAAGAAAGGCGGGCAGGGCGAGATCCTTTGCAACAACTGCACGGGCCGTTCAGGGCCGGCCGCCGCTGGGGCAGCCGCCTACGCCACCACCTCCGCGGCCTCGCAGCACAGCAACGGCGGCGGCGGCGGCGGAGGGAGTAGCGGCAGCGGCGGCGGGGGCGGCGGCGGGAAGCAGGTGAGGTTTCCTGGTAGCCACCTCGCTCAGGCAGCAACCCTGAAACAATTGGTTGCCGCGCGGTTTATTTTTAGGCCGAACAGAAAAGGCTATAAATACATGCTGAAAGTATACAATCATTTTAAAAAGATAAATGATTAATTAAGCTTTGGAAAGTGCACTTCAGGTTAGTCCAAAATGTGATTAAAGAAATTGGGAAAGATTTGTCGTATCTGCCGAGATCTTAAACTCAGAGCTTGTACGTATCTTCCCAGAAGTAAGTCCCATTGAGTTCAAAGGTGCAGGATTGCAGCCTTAACTGTGAACCTGTTACTTGGGAATAAATCTCAGTCATTGGATTCAGGTATGCTAAGTCAAGGTTTGGTTAACTTTTTTTAACTAAATAAACCCCAGTTGGCTGGGTTCATACAACATACTAAGCTGCACACAAATAAACTATTCTTTGTGGCAGTACCAACCTTGTGGAACAGCCTCCCTGTGGACGGCCCCCATCTTTATTGATCTTTCGAAAACTCTGGAAAACTGAGTTGTTTTAGAGAAACGTCCCCTGGCCTGATTTCTATTTTATGACATTGTTCCTTTTTGTCTTGTGCTGTTTTATTGTTGCTACTGAATTGTTGATTCGTTTTTCAGTTTATACTGTAGGTATTATACATTTACTCTTTGTAGGCATGGAGAGTCTTTTGAAGGCAGTGAGATAGTCATATGTTTAATAAATAAATCAATATTTGGGGTGAAATACATGGTATTGGGATATTTCTCAACAGAATGCATGGAAGTGATTGGAAATGATTTCTGAGAGTTGGTGAAACTGCTGGTACTGTATCTTGTTTTCTTGTGAATCATTCTAGAAAGTTTTTTTTTTAAGATGAGGTACATCTGAAAAAGATTTTTCATTGAAATCAGTGAGATGTGCTTTTAAGTAAATAGGTCTAGAATAGGAACTTAATTTGTACTCTTTTTTGACCTGTTATATTTTACTTCATTTTTAAAAAATAATAATAATGTAAATGGAATATAGACTAACAAGTTCTCAATATTTCTTATGCTTTGTATACCATAGAGCAAGCAAGAAATTCACAGAAGATCTGCTCGATTAAGGAACACAAAATATAAGTCTGCTCCTGCTGCTGAGAAAAAGGTTTCCACTAAAGGGAAAGGGAGAAGGCATATATTTAAATTAAAAAATGTAAGGCGATTGTGGACTCTTGTTACTGGTCAGCATTACTAAAGCCAGCAATGGACTTACAGTTTAAAGATTGCTTGACATACTACTTTTTCTACATGGTTACAGTTCTCTGCAAAAAAAATAGCAAATGCTCAAAAATCAATTTTTTTACATATGTACAAGTTTAATATACTAGGATATGTAGATATTCAGGTGTGATGGATGCTCATTTATTGGTATACATATTGCACCAAGCTATTATTAGTTTTCATGTAATGCTAAGCTTTGAACAATTGTTTACAAATCACAGTGACTGGATTTACATGCCTGGAAATTCAGATCCCAATCTATGGCTTAGTTCAGTTAGTGAACTCATTTATAGACAAGTGTATTTTCTCGGTATTTCATGGAAATGGTACCTTTGGAATTGATAAATGTGGAAAATGAGGTGATGAACTGGATAAATTAGGGAACAATATAGGAAAGGGTGTTGAGGTGAGATTTGAAAAAACAAATGGAATTAATAGTTTTTGCAAATATTTAAGGAAGCTTTGTTCTTAAGCTTTTACTTTACAACCAAATATAGTAATTTTCATGAAAGGAACCTTTGAGGATCACATCCTTCTCTTTGTGGAATGAAATGTAGAATTTGGGCCAGTCTTCTATGTGCCAGCTAGCTAATTATACTTGTTATACTATGTACTATATATAACAGATTTGGTCTACTAATTCAAATGTGAGAAGTGTAATAGAATGGAAAGATGAAATTAATTACATCAGAATCATCTTGTATATTATATATATATATATATTTATATTTTTAATCTATTTTTGTGTTCCCAATTTTATTTTGACCTATTTTATAATTTTCTATTAATTCAGCTGCTGTTTTTGTTTTACCTATTCTTTTGTTCAAACAGACCAGCATAGAAACTGTCTGTCTATTGTCTATATCACTGGGAGCTAACATTTGTTTAATGTCAGTTTGAAGCTTTGTTCTAGCAGCTCCATATTGTGTGCAGTATATTTACATGCTGCCAATACGTTAAGAGTATGTATAATTTCGTATCTCAACATGTTAACAGTAATATAAGTTCCTGCATCTAAGTTACTGAATTTCCAAATGCCAGTAATTGGCTATTCCATTGTTGTATGTTCATTCATTGACAGATGCATCTATTTGCTGTGCTATATACTAGTAAGCTATAATGTATGAAATGTATTTCAGGCAATTTAATTTAATTATAGGATTGTATTTTGAAATACTTCCTGATAATACTAGCTAGCATGCACCTTTAAATGCATTTTTGTCATAGTTTTATACAGTTCAGTCATAAACTTTTTTCTTGTTTTTTTAGCCCATCAAAGCACCAGAATCTGTAGCCACCATAATTACAGCAGAATCTATCTTCTATAAGGTATGATTTTGATTTTTTAAAAAAGATTTTATCTAGATGTATGTCCCACTGAATGCATTTGGAATCTATTTTAGAGTAGACAATTATAGGATTGCACTGTTAGTCTTACAAATGTTGCTGCTGTTATGTAAACATACTGCTGAAGTTCAGAAATATTAAAGCAGAATGTTTAAAAAAATCAATGAAAATGATTTATATGCTGGTGAAAAATTGTAATAAGGTTTATCTACCTACCTAAATGATTTAGGAATCTCATAATTTCTTAGGAAAGCATCTGGCTAGAATATATTTTACAAACTATAAAAAATATAAATAGGATTTGGAATCTAAGCATATGAGTGTAGTCTTAATTTAATAGGGCTTTTCTGGCTCTCTCCTGCTGCAAATTAATGAATCTCCCAAAAAGGCTGCCTCTGAGAGTCAAAAGATACTTCTAAAATTCTCTAAAAGAATCTTTAGAATTTTTTAACATTTTAAAATTAAAAGATGTTTAAAGTAGTTGCATGAGGAGGTTTTAATTTGCAGGGGTGAGAATTCAAGCAAACATGACATTTGCATGAGCAAAGATATCTTCCACCCATTCAAGGATCCAAGTCTTACAGCAAATGCTTACATTATTGAATAATTATATTCCATGTTTGGAATGTGATTCATTTATATTTATGTTACTATAATTGGGGAATGAATTTACAGTGTGAGTTTGTATTTTGTCAGTACAGTGTTACTGAACAGTACAAGTACACACATATGAAAATATCTTGAATAAAGTGGTTGGAAAATTAATGGCTGAGCTTTGATACAAACTGGGAACTTCCAGGACTATGTATTTCTAAAGTGTAATGGTGTATTTTTTATTCAAGAATAAAGAAACTATTCCCCCCCCCCCAAGTCTTACTATGTTGTCTCATCTTGGGGGTGGGGTTGTTCCTGGGAGGGATGAGCTGTTATACGTTTTTCTCCCCAAATCTAACTGGCTCTAATCTTATAAGTCCCGCTTACAGGCAATTACTCTTGTTTCTCTCTTCCCTTTTAGCATGCATGTAGGTCCTTCACAATTGCCTTGATCAACAGTTTGCAAGCTGCTCTGACCAGGCATCCTGAAAGGGCTATCTAACACAGCTGTGGTAAAGGTGCAGTGAACTTACTAAGGGAAAACACCTAGTGGAACTTCTTTCCCTAATGTCAGTTAAAGGAACACCTTAGAATCTTTTAGCAGTTCTAAGCATACAAGCATACAGTTCTAAGTGTAATCAAACTTTATTAAAATAGAACAGTTATCACCTGCACTTTCAGTCTTGCACTCATTCTTCTATTCACTCACCTGACTTTCATAACCAGAACTGGTCAAGCATCTAGTCCTAGAACATGGGGATTCTCTAGTCAGAGGGGCTCCCGTAGTGCCTTTTGTTTCAGGACTTTTATAATCTGATGGTTGCTGGGCTAAATTGTCTTGTACAACAATTATTTATAAGTGGTCCCTTAAGTGTTTATTTTTCCACCCAGTAACAGAATTATGGTGAGAACCTGGAACATAAGTATGAACATGGGAAAGCTCAATACAGGGAAAAGGAAATGAATCAACTACACTTTGACATCTTAGGCATCAGTAAATTGAAATGGACTAGAATTGGACACTTTCAGTTAGAAAATCATATTATTTACTATATAGGACACACACACAAAAAGGGATGACATTGCTTTTATGGTCAGGAAGGATATAGCAAAGATGATATTTGGGGACAACGCAGTCCGTGACTGAATAATATCAATTAGAATTTGTGGATTAGCTTTTAATATGATGGTTATTCAAGCTTATGTTCCAGTCACTTATCCAGAAGTGTAGGTTGATGAGTTTTATGGTCAAGTTAATTTGAAATTGACAGAATACGCAAGCAAGATGTGCTGCTTGTGGTTGGAGACTGGAATGCCAAAGTTGGAAATAGTAAGGAGGAAAATGTAGTTGGACTGTATGGCATAGGAAACAGAAATTAAGGAGAATGATTTACCAGTTTTTGCTAACCCAATGATTTCTTCAGTGCTAACACAATTACTATACCAAAATGACACTGATATACATAGACATAATCGAATGGAATATACGGTAATAAAATTGACTATATTATTGGTATAAAGAGGTGGAAGAGCTCAGTTATAAAAGCAGAGATGCGGCTAGGAGCTGACTATGCAAGTTCTGAATCAAGCTAAAGTAGAAGAACAAAACCAACCAGTTTCCATGGTGTGATCTTGAGTATATACTCACAGTTCTCAGAGAGAACATCAGGAATCTCTTTGAAATCCTGAACCCCATTGATAGGAAACCAGAGGAATTGTGAAATGAAATCAAAGCAGTTGTTAAGAATGAATGTGAAAAGAGACTGTCAGAGACCAAGAAACAGAAGAAAGCAAACTGGATAGAAACAGCGAAGAAAAAGATCTCAGGAAGGAACTTAATAAAGGATTTCAGAGAGATGTTAGAAGAGACAAGCAGTAGCACAGTGATATTTGTAAAGACATCAAAGAAAGAAGCAGATAACAGAAAAACAAGAAAAGTTTTCCAAAAGATCTCTGAATTCAAATGGAGGTTCCAACCTCAAACTGGTATGCTAAGGGATGCCAGTGGACAGACAGTAACTGATTTAAAGAAGATCAAACAATGATGAAAAGAGTATACTGAATATATTTTACAGTAGGGATGTCACCGTCCAAGATTCTTTAGAAGGTATTCCTGATTTAAAAGAACCACTAGTGCTAGAAGATGAAATTAGATCAGCATTCTGATCATTACCAGTTGGAAAGCTATAGGAATTGATAGAATATCTATGGCAAGCAACAGAAGAAAAATCAGTGAAGTTTCTAACCATACTTTATCAGCAAAACTGGAGAATGACAGTGACCAATTGATTGGAAGGGATTAGTCTATGTTCCAATACTAAAGAAAGGAGATTTAACAAAATGTACAATTGCACAATATCCTTAATTTTGCATGCTAGCAAAATAATGCTTAGGATCATCCAACGCAGATTAGACATGAAAAGGGAGATGCCAGATATTCAAGTTGGCTTTAGAAAAGGCCAAGGAACACCAGACATTACTACAGGTAGTCCTCACTTCACAATGGTAATTGGTAGTGGAATTTCTGTTGCTAAGCCATGTGGTCATAAAGCATGATGTCATGTGACTGAGCCACTTGGCTATGGCAGTTCCAGCACTTTGGTTGCTGTTGTTAAGTGAATCCTGCACCGCGGTTAAGCATGATGCCGTGACCTCCTGCTGGTTTCCCCATTGACTTTGCTTGTCGGAAGCTGGCAGAGAAGGTTGCAAATGGCAATCGTGACTGCGGGACACTGCAGTGTAATTACAAGCCAGTTGCCAAGGCTGAGATCGTGATCACAAGACTGCGGGGACACTGTGACCATTGTAAGTATAAGGTCCAGTCAGAAGTACCACTTGTTCGGCACTGTTGTAAGTTTGAACGGTTGCTGAATGAATGGTTCAGCAAGAGTGAGAACTACCTATACTGGTGCATGCTGGATAATTGAGGAAGCCAAAGAATACCAAAAAGAAGACAGTATGGCTTTTGATTGTGTTCTCCAACCATGTCAAGTTATGGCCCTTAGGAAAATGGGAATCTGGAATATCTCATTATTCTTTTTTTAAAAACTATTTTTATTGAAGAGTTTAACACTAAAAGATAATACAAACTGAAATCAGAAAGAAAAAAAAATAGAAAAATTCACAGTGGGAAAAGAAAATAAATAGAAAAAAGAATATTTAAAGAAATGACTCCCAATCTTCCTTGCAACAAGTGCAGGCAAATTTAATATTTCCCCACCCTCATAAGATTACATACATGATTCACTTCTTCCCATAACCGCCCCCCCCCATCAATTCACAAATCCAAAAATAGTTGTTGTGGCAAAAAGTCCATAAAGGATTTTCAGAATTTTATAGAAATACTATATTTCTTATTTTAACCCTTATCAAACAATTCAAATTTATTTCCTTTCTTTTGCTCTGACAGTTTTGATCTTTAATGCATCAAGTTGCTGTCATGGGGTGGAAACTCCATTCAAACTTACTTTCTTCTGTCTCAGAGATTTCTTCAAGGCTTTAGAAACCCTCTTTTGTGAATCCAATGATAAATCCTTTTTTTTTCTCTGAAGGACTAATATCAGTTCTTGTTAGAAGGCACTAAATATATACTGTATTTAGGCAATTTTTGTGTTAGAGAAGATGCTAACAAACTTTTTGTAGATAAAAGACGCAGTTTGTATAAATTAACATAATCTATCAGCTGTCAGTTAAGCTTTCCCTTTTCTTATACTTTTAACAATCTATCTTTTCTAGGGAATATACTATCAAATTGGAGATGTTGTTTCAGTGATTGATGAGCAGGATGGTAAAACATATTATGCTCAGATTAGAGGTTTTATTCAAGACCAATACTGTGAAAAAAGTGCAGCTTTAACATGGCTCATTCCTACTACAGCAAGCCCAAAAGACTATTTTGATCCTGCAACTTACATAATAGGTAAGTTCCAAGGATTAAAGTATTAAGGCCCACTTGTCCTGATGATAATTGTACAGCTTCAAAGTTAATTTGGTTTTCTCCCCTAGAAAGGCACCATCAGGCCTATCTTTTTAGAGAATATATGTTTGTATTAGAAACACATTATTTATTTGACAACAATCTCTTCTGTTTAATGTTATTGATATGCTAAGGCAAAAATGTTGCTAAATGAGATAAATTTTTACCTACTTTTCAGCGGGGTGAGGGCTGCAACGCACCCATATGTCAACCTTACACATTATATCTTAGCTTTCTTCAATCTGGGAACTCTTCAGATATGTGGAATTCAATTCCCAAAATTTCCCAGCTAGCATGGCAACTAAGAATACTGGGCATTGATCCACAAATCTGGAAGAATGAGAAAGACTGGCCTTCCACATGTCAGCTTTATAAATCTCTTCTTGAGCCAAAAGAATCTGAAAAAAATTAAGGTACACAAATGTTGAGTATATACTCTTTGCCTTGCTTTAACATCATCTAGAATAATCATGCAGAAAATAGGTAGAGCTCTATATTATAAATCTTTGTCTATTTGCTGTTAGTTTTATACTTATTTATTAAATTATTATTTATTAAATTTATTATGGCCGCCTATTCCAGTAGAGTCTGGGCAGCTTAGAAAATCCAAATACACAGTTAAAACTGTTAAAACACATAAAACATGACACCCCAAACTAAAAACAGCCATAAAAATGGAAGCACAGTAGGGGCCCCACAAACACATTAGCTCCAGGCCTAGGAACAGAGCCAGGTCTTAAGAACCTTCCAAAACTTCAGGAGAGAGGGCACCATATATATCTCTGGGGGGATGCTGCTGCAGAGGGTGGGAGCAGTGATGGAAAAGGCATACTTCCTCAGTCCCATAAGATGACAGTGTTTAATTGAGGAGACCTGGAGCACACCCACTCTGCCTGAATATACTAGGCAGGCAGAAATGATTGGAGATAGGCAATCCCTCAGATAACCAGGACTTATGCCATGAAGGGCTTTATAGGTAAAACCAAGCACCTCGAATTGCACGTGGAAGCCAGCTGGTAACCAGTGCAGCTCATGTAGCAGTGGTGACACACGGGCAAAACAAGGAGTGGCCATTACTGCTCATGCCACTGTATTTGGACCAGCTGTAGCTTCTGGGTGGTCTTCAGGAGCAGCACCATGTAGAGCACATTGCAATAGGCATAAGTGACCATCTGAAGGGCTTCCTGTGCCAGGAAGGGGCACAACTGACACACAAAATGAACCTGTGCAAGAGCCCTCCAGGCCATAGCTGCCACCTGCTCATTGAGCAGTAACTGTAAGTCCAAGAGAACCCCCAAAATTCTTCTGTGTACTTTTTGACTGAGCTGTACATATCACAACCATCTGTCTGGAAAATAAATGCTTTTTTTTTTTAAGGACCAGAAGAAGATCTTCCCAGAAAAATTGAATACTTGGAATTTGTCTGTCATGCACCTTCAGAATATTTCAAATCTCGATCAACTCCTTTTCCTACAATTCCTACTAGGCCAGAAAAAGGTTATATCTGGACTCATGTTGGACCTACTCCAGCAATTTCAATCAAGGAAACTATTGCCAGCAGCTTGTAGTATCTCTTCAGAAAAGGTTTTTATTTATATTTTAAATTACCCAGCTGACTTCTATTTATTGTTTACATCTCTGTGCCTTTGTCAATTTCTTTTCATTTTTGAAACTCTATTTTCTTTCTCAGAAAAAAAATGTGATTTAATCTAGGGAAATGGGTATTTTTAATTATCTCTGCTGTGTTAGAACTATACTCTTACATTAGGATACTGCATACAGTAATTCATATTTAGTTTGGTCATGGGGTGGGGGTGTGGAAAAAGACATTCATTAAAAATTGAGCTGGAATTACAGCAAAATGGAGGAAAAACGATGCAAATATATCAAAACACTGTTTGAAAAACACTGGAAAAAAATTGAATACATTTCCAATGTTGTATATGTTCTGTGCTATCCAGAAAAAGGTACAAAGTCTCCTTTAGATAAAACCTAAGGTGATTTTAAGAAATGAAGGTTCAGCTGTAAAACAGTTTCGGTGGAAAATCATCTGTTCCAACATGACTCCATTATAACAGGCACTCTTTTTGTTTGGATGATGACTTATGCCATAACCGTAATGTGGATTCCTGAACCAATTTATTGGTCTTGTTATATATTAAAGGATATCTCATTGATTCATCCCAAGGATAATCAAGAGGCTTGGGGCAATATAAGCCTCTACCTCTTTACCTTTAATATCTGCAGCTAATAGAGGTGAGTAGTTGGAAGCAGGAGTGGTTAATTAGTTGCTAAAACAAGGATAAGTCCCAGGTATCTTTTAAGAGATAGCTGAATAGCCATTCCTAAGGATGTTCTAATTGCATCCAGAGAATTATTTTAGCTTCTACCCAGTTACATTACTTTTGCCTTAGACATGGTAGTTCAGAAATGGAGCTGGTTTGTAGATTAACTTGGATAATACAGAAACTTGGTGCAAATATTGCTCTAACCCATTATATGATTTTTGTCTCAATATGTTGTAGGTACCTATTTAATTGTAGGTTGTTCAGAAACCATGGTTAAAGTGTGGCTTAATGTGATGCACAGTCCCAGCCTGATTATCTTACTCCATTTTTATCTAGTTTCAGATTTAATTTTAGCATCAAAATGGCTTTTGATACTGCTGCTGCTCATGAACAATTTTTATGAAATCCAGATCTTTTTTGTATCACCACATAAAACAATACAAGGGCTGTATTTATGTGTAGACTCTGTAATGGGTTTAGGACTAATACTCTAGAAAATTAGTAAAAATGGAGCTTCTGGTAAATAGTGTTTCTGATGTTTTGGAAGCAGTTTATGGATCAGCTGTATAGTTTATGAATTCTATTAGGCTCTACCTTGGGACATTTCTGTGATGCAAATAGTATCACAGACTGGTATGTATCAACTTCAATTTCTTCTTAGACATGTTTAGGTACAGGTAGTTCTCATTTAGTGACTGCCTCAGACAGTGACTGTTTGCAGTTTGCCTGCATTTACCACCTTTGCAGCGTTTCTCTCAGTCATGTTTGCCATTACAGTCTGTCAATACGCATCATCCTGTGCCTGACCCATTTTTTTTCTTTCCCCCCCTCACAGAGTGGAGAGATTGGCTAAACAAGTGATCTCTTCCTGAGCTGCTTTTCTCTGCAGCAGTGCGCTTCTAAAAAATGCTAACTGCAAGTTAACAAGCTCAGCTCTCTGACTTTAATTAGTTGATTAGGACCCTCTGGTTTGTGCTGCTGCCTGACATTGACTGGTTTCATATTAAAGGCTTTTTTTGCCTCCTAGAAGAACAGCTGGTGTTAGCATATTCCTTTCGATATGTATTCCCCATTGTGTGTCTGCTTATTCTCTTGTAATCCCTTCCTCTCCAGTGAATGTAAACACAAACATCAATTCTCTTCTTGCTAATTGTCCCAGTGCCAGGGTGAACATTCCAAAGGGCAGGAGGTGGGGAAAAAGGGCTATAAGATTTGCCCTTTTACCCAGCTTCCATGTGAGTTGAGTTCTGGAAACTTTCCCTGCTGTTTGGGCTCATATCCTTCTGATGCTGTAAAGTAAAGGAAAGCTGAAGTAAAATCATAAGTACAGTCACGATCATGTGATTTTCACTTAGTGACCACTTTGCTTAATGACCGAGATGCCAGAACCAATTGCAGTCACTAAATGAGGACTACCTGTAACTGAATAATAGACTATTAAACTCTGAAAGATCTAAATCGGTTATTAAAAAAACAACTTGGAAATAGCTAGATAACCCTCATGAGTAAATGGCTGTAATATGATCAGAATGGTCAGCTCATAAAAACATTCTGACTTCATTCTGCATTTGGAATTAATGGAAGCTTCTGCACTATACTTAAAGGCACCTCTAATCCAGTCTAGATACAATGAAGGCATGCTCAAAAGTCCTGTTTTCTGTACAGAAGAAAAACTAGCTGAAGATGATAAAACATTTCTCACTGCTTTTTTTTTTTCATGCCAACTTTGGTATTCCATAGATACTTGTTATCCACTCTGTGGAATACTGAATTTGAAATAACTCTACAGTTAAGCAACTGTATCCAATTTAGTGTAAGTTGTGTTTATAGCCCTAGTAATTTTCTAAGACCTTGGCTAGTACTGCAGTTCCATCAACCAGGACTGCATAAAACAGAATGCAGTATAAGCAAAAACTAGCTGGATCCATGTCTGGCAGCAACATCCAACCTTTAGTGGAGATTCAGGGAAAGATTCATTCCAAACTATTCATATACTGATATATCCATCATAACATACTGTTTGGCACCCCACACCTTTCAGGTATATAAGCCAAATCTAGTTCATTTCCTGCTTTATCTGTTGGACTATATAATGATTTAAATAAACCTATGCTAATCAAATTTCTCAGCTTTCCAGACAAGGTCCTTTGCTAACAACTGAGTAACTCAGAAGTTTGCAGTTGGTTTAATATGCAAGTTACAATACTGCTGAGTGTAAACTCATACCTCAACAATGTCCCACTGCTTCTCCATGTACTTCTGAATGCAACTATAGGTGCTGGTATTAATCTACGTTAGCCTTCATTGCTGAAACATAGTATCAAAGACTTAAACTTATAAAATCATATGCTAAGCAAGACTTTCATATACAGCTGAACTTTTCTACAGCCCCCAAATGGTGGCAGGTTTCTCTTTGTTGCCACCTAGTAATTGCCCAGATTTTTGTAGCCTAGATAGGACAGCTCTAATACTGAGACTCTTTCACAGATAATTTAATCTGGTAAGGTAGATAACACAGTCTGGCATCAGAAGAAATCTAGGCATTTTAACTGGTATGCTTGATTTGATGATTACATTGAGAAAGCTCAAAGTAACCCCATCCCTTTAACAATCTTGTTTTTATTTTCAGCTATTTCAGCATTTTAGCTTTCAACTTTGTGTATTTAATATCTCTGCATTACTATAAACAAATTTGGTGTGGTATAAACTTTTTAAAAAATTACAGAAACATTTCAAAAATAAAAATTAACCATTTTTTGGTTAAACAATGTACAGTAATTTATTCAAATCAGATGTCTGAAATGTATTGAAGATGCAGTACAAGGAACTACAAGCAAATAATTTGTTACAGTAGATTAGTGATCTTCAGATTTTACAAACCTAATATCCAACTTCTTTATATTTAAGATGTAATCCTTACTGTAAAAAAGAAGAGTAGAATTAGAATTGGCCCTCTGTTGCAAAGCTGAAAGGTACATTAATTCTGTGCAGCTTAAGTGAAACAACTTTTGGGCAAACCACTTTTGTGTTCAACCACTATTCAATCAAACCCTGTTTGTTTAAAATCCTAACTAGTCATAAAGTTGCCTTGATTCTTCTTTTAGTCAGAAAGTTTTAAAGCTATTACAGATAGTCCTCAGGTTATGACAGCAACTGGGAACTCTGTTGCTAAGGGACGCTGTAGTAAAGCATGACATGACTACATTGCTTAGTGATGGCAATTCTGGCAGTCCCAGTTGCTATCATTCAATGAGGACTGTGTGGGTTGTTAAGTGAGGACCTCATGTAATAGCAACTTCTGACTTCCTGCCAGTTTCTCCATTGACTGCTTGTAGGAAGCTGGCAGGGAACGTTAGGACTTGCGATCACGTGACCATGGTTCAGTGTGATGTAATCATGAGCCGGGTGCAAGCACCTGGATCACAATCATATGACCGTGGGGTTGCTGTGATGGCTGGAACTCTGAGGACCTGTCATAAGTCCCCCTTGTAACTTTGAACGGTTGCTGGGCAAATGGTTGTAATTGGAGGACTACCTGTAGTTACCAGAGTGGAATCCTGCTATCCTCAGCCCTTTGGTGTCCTAAGCATAATTGTACCCATGACTTTCAATATTCTTAGTTGTAAATACATACATTTCCTTTAATTCCTTAAGCTTTATACATTCCACAAATCAGTTATCTGCTTAAAAAAAAATACAATGCTGTAGTGCAAAACAAATGTAACAATCTGATTCCATAAGAACAGCATAACATACAAGGACACTTATAGAACACAAATGAATAATAACCAAAAAAAGTGAACTTTCTTAGAAAGCAAAATACAGTACATTAAGAAAGCTAAGCTTCAAAGTTTTTAAACAGTGATTTAACATTTTCCAAATAAAGGGGAACAATATGAATTATTCCCAAGTTGTTAGTAACAAATGCATCCACACATGCTTGGCTTGGATATCAGTGAAGCTCAAATATTTCAAAGTGACATGGTAATACAGACTAACTTGAATTATTATTAAGAGAGAGAGAATGAAAGGCTGCCAGCATTTGTATAAAATAACGTCAAGGCCCATTTTAAACAGATTGAGAATGAGGGAAATGTATTAACTATTCACCAACACACCTCTCTTTGCTTTCCCCAGCTGGTTATCTGGCAACAGAAGCCTTGTTTCAAGGTTTGGAACCTGCCTGAAAGAAAAATAGCTGAGAAATGGCCAGCTACTCTCCAATTAATTTACCCCAGCATGCACTAAAGAATGAACTAAATGCTTCAATTAAGAGAAGCCAATACAGAAAGCTGGGTTCTAGAAAAACACAGATTCTCAGACATAATAGTCCTGATATTAAAATCTGGAATATAGCATTTACCTTATAGTTTGTAATTTGTGGTTATATAAAAAGAAAAGAAAGGGGAGTCTCATGATACATAAAAACAGAGAGGTTGTTATTTGTTTTAGCAGTCCAGATCTTAGAATACAGTTATTTTCTTCAGCTGTGAATATCCCTCTGACATATCATCCACTGGTGTATTTATGACATTAGCAGACACATTGTCATCTGACTCAATACATTTGTTTCCTTCAGGAGATGAACAAATAGTAACAGGTTCATCCATTTTATCACATAGCATTTGTTGAAGTCTCTGAATACCTATGAAAACCAAGAGAATAATGAACTTTAGAACCACAACAGGAAGCATTTATTATCAAGATTTTGTTTATGCATTCAACAAAAAGCTCAGCAAAGCTAAAATTAATTTATTACTGCAAGGGACACAGAAGTGCAGATAGTATATAAAATACCAGGTTCATTATATTAGAATGAATAGCCTTCTTCCAATAGATGAGCACTACTTCCTGAAGTCTGTCATTGCACAGAAGTGCTGGAAAAGAAGTCTAAAGAATTCTGCACCTGGAAAAATTCTAAATTATAAGTTGCAGCAATGCACACTGACCTGAAATTGATCACATCAGCTTCAATTATGTCCCAGTGTTAAAACATTTTTTCAAATGCTTTTTAGAAATCAGTAATTAATCTTTTCAAGTTCTATTGACTTATTTTGGTAAGAATTGTACAAATTAAGAGTTCAGGAAAAAAATGCAATTAATATAGTAATGAAATAATTGTAAATAAAGATCATATTGCATTTACAGCACTAATACATTTTCTCTATATCTTACTTTCTCTCAAATGATCAAGAAGGATCAAATACATCGTAACAAAACGCTTAATGTATACTACACTAAAAATACTTTTCATTTTATTTTTGTGCTCTTTTGGATGTCCCACAGAATAAGCTATTAAAGTTTATTCTCTGAGTCTAGTGATGTGCCTATAGCTGAAATCAGGGATGAGTGCTGCAGAGATGGAAAAAGAATCAGATGATGATTTTACAGAACTGAAAACTTACACAAAGTAATCTTATCTACAGAATCTGAGAAGACTAGTCTAAACCATCCGGGTTCATAACAGCAGAAGGCCTTCCCAGGACTAATCAAAAGTTTTTCATTGAGAATCTTCATCCATAAATCGATTTCAGCTTCAAATGTCTGTGTTTGTAAATACTAAGAAAAAACATGAACATGCATTAAGTGCTACATAAAATCACTATAATTAACATAAAAAGCACCTCTCATAAAAGAATAAAAAGATCAAGGTGATCAAAGTTTTCAACCAATTTACTAGGAGACCTTGGTATTCAACTTTTTCTCTATCTTAGCCCATTACATAAATTTACATTTTTTAGAGCTGAGCAAACTATTAAAGATATATGTCATGATTCTGTATACTCATCACGGTATGTAAGGATAATACTAGTGGTTTAATTTAAACAATATTCAACGGTGTAGGGTGTGCAAAAATACTTTGTTTTAAAATGTTACAGATGCAAAATTTCATTAAACACTCGGGTGGAAAGGAGAAGTATGAATATTTAAGGGAAGCCAAAAGAAAAGTAATTGTTGAAGAAACTTGAGAAGAGCATTGAATGTTTCTCTCATTAAACACTCTGGATTTGAATGTAGAACAAGGTCACTTTAAGCATTTTGGTGGCTTTTCTCTTTTGAGATTGGAACATTTCCAAAATGTCCAGAATGAAAAATGTGGTATTTCATGTTCAGAATGTTTGGAAACAAAACATTTTGGACACCATTACCTCAAAATATTTTGAATGATTGATATAGAAACATGAAGTATTATTTTAAAGTGTCAATAGTTTCATCCTTATTTTTCAAACAGCCAATGAAACTTATTTTCTTCAATCTATATTTTTTATCCTTTTCTTTTACATACCTTCCTGAAATCAGCCCACACGTATAATCCTCCTGAGCTTTTTAAAACAGGTATTCCAATCTCTGCAAGACCTTCCACAAGAATGTTTTGAGCTTCTTTTAATCTTTTTTTATTTATTGGGAAAAACACATTATCCAGCCATTCTGTCAAAGTAATAATACAAATGGATAATATCAAACAATAACAGTGACAAATTAATGGACAAGAAAAAATAGAGTGGATTTTAGCTGGATTCCACTGTTAATTTAGTTATGTAACTTGCCATTGACTACAATAATGGTTGCCAAATCATGGTTTGGTCAGAGTTAGGGTGATGGAGTAAACTAAATTTTTCTGGTATGTAATAGCTATTGTTCTCAAGACCAGAGTTCATTTTATTTTATTTTATTATTTTATTGTGCCTTCAGGTCAGTGTTGACTCCTGGCGACTGCCTGGACAAGCTCCTGTAGTTTTCTCGGCAAGATTTCAGAAGTGGTTTGCCCTTGCCTCCTCCCTAGGGCTGAGAGAGAGTGACTGGCCCAAGGTCACCCAGCTTGCTTTGTGCCTAAGGCAGGACTAGAACTCACGGTCTCCTGGTTTCTAGCCTGGTGCCTCAGCCCCTACACCAAACTGGCTCTCCGTTCATTATTCAGACTCTGCTTTGTGTGCACATGCAGTCACATTTTCAGGTTTGTCTAACCTCTGTCTCTAAGGATTTGTTGGAGAACGTGCTGCACAGGGCCAGGACATCCATGGAAAACCACCAGCTGATTAACTGCTTTCCTGATAGAATGGTTTCTGGTGTATAACACTCCAACTCTGACACCACACATGCCAAAATCCTAGAAGAGAAACAGGGAGGGGTAAACAGAGAACAATGTAATTTAAGGTGCCCTTAAAATGGCAGTGTACCACGCACATCCATACATAAATTTTCAGAATTTCTGCTTCTGATAAAATATGGAATTTCTCAAGTTTCATTCATATAATCCAAAAATTGACATCCTTTTGTAAATTGCCACCCTTTTATGCACAAATCAAAGCAGTATTAATAACTTGCTCAGTTTATCTTATCAAATTTACAGTACTAGATAATATTTTTGTCTGAGACCATCATGTAGATCTTTAGAAAAAGGAGAAACAAGCTTCTGTCTGAGGGCAGCAACCTTTGAGTATTCCAACTGCCTAACTGCAGACCTAGCAGCTTTGGGAGGGCAAGGCAGGGGGATTTAAGATATTTTGGTGGTATCAGAGATTTTAGTAGCAGACAAAAATTATTATTAAAAATAACAACATTGAATAACCATGAAGAGGACATACAAATATATGCTTGGAGTTAACTGGCATTTGAAAGAATTATGCCCAGAAATGTACACATGGCATCCAAAGAGGCCAAATGATAAAATGTGTCACATAATCAGGATGCAAGTACCACTACTTACATTCTTGCACCAGATATTGGGATACAAGTGCACAAGGGCAGGATTTGTGTCATTTGTGCATCACCTGTGGCTTGCTGCAGATGCTGAATATTATGAAAAATTGGGAGGGGGGTCTTCTTACCACTTTGAGGATGCATTTTATTTCTTTTAGATTAAAGAGATTAAACTATGCTTTGAGTTTAATTAGATTGCACAGTCCCACTGGAAATTAGGCCTTCTGTACCACAGTAATAGAGACAGAAGTCTGAACTCCAGATTGATCAATGCCAATAGCATAAATAATTTCTAGAGTCCAAACTGAATAGTATGGAAGAGGAAAATTTGACACTTCAGATGTTCAGGTACATTTTGAATACACATTGATATCAAGCATTTCTAACCTACCTTGCTAAATCCCCACATAAAATGGGTCCTGTCTGGATCTGGTAAACTAAAAAGAAATATTCACGTAGAATTAATATCTCTTTTTTTAAAAAAAAACCCTTCACTTATAAGGACAATGACACCCTGATCAATAAAATCTATTATTGCTATAAGTTCTATTCATTTATTGGTGGTCCTTGCTACTCACGGGGGTTTCAATCCAGGATAAAACCACCACTAATAAAACCGGAAACATGACCTTGAATTGGAATTGTGGGGTTATATTCTGGAGACATCTTCCTTCCATATTGTTCATCTATACAACATACGTGTATTTGCTGCTTCTGTGGATTCACTTGGAGGGAATCATCCTGCTTGTGCCATATGGCTCATGCTGTTTTTTCTATTCCATGCAGTTCTTTCATAATCTCAGTAGAATGGCATCAAATAACTGAAAGGCCCTTCCATTGAGACTGTGACTGGGCCACATGACACAGAAAAGCCATGTGGTATGAGAAAAGGGGCTCTCTCCATTACCAGCTGAGTGTTGCTCCAAGAACACCAGCTGTGTCAAAAAAACCATATGGCGCCTTGCAAGCAGGCTAAGCATGAGATCCACTGTAATTCAGCAAGGAGGTGCAAATGCAGGTATAGTACATTATGCAGATGACCTTACCCTGATCCTCAATAAATGTATGTTACAAATGTGCAAAAGCCTTTCTACCATTTTATACATACAAAAAATGAAGTCAAAATTATAAATATGCAAATACAAATATACAGAAGAGTGGTTTTTAATTATCAACTGAAGATATGCAAAACCACAGTAATGAGATTGCAAATAATGAGGGCCACCAAAACTGTACCTTCTACAGAAATCAGTGCAAGTTTGATATATAGGAACTACAGGCAGTCCTCATTTAATGACCACAATCATATAGTTTGTGACAGTGTACTCTGTTTATGGGCTTTGTCTATACAGGTGGTCCTTGTTTAACCACCACTCATTCAGTGACTGTTTCAATTTACGATGACGCTGAATGAGTAGTAGTTACAACCACCTGCGGTCACATGATCGTGATTTATGACTTCCACTGCCGGCTTCCCACAAGCAAAGTCAATTGGGAAGCCAGCAGGAAGTCGCGGTCTCATGAGGTCCTCACTTAAAGATGGCAACCAGGACTGCTGGAACTGCTGTCACGAAGTGCATAGTTTTTCGATTTATTTAAGCACTGCTTAATGATGGGGTTTCCGGTCCCAATTAGTGTTGTTGAATGAGGACTACCTGTATGTACATATGAAAATGTGCAATGCTATAAATACACACACACAGAGAAAAAAATCCCTTCAAATAAAGAAAAATCTGCCTCTATCTGCCTCTACAAAATATGTAGAGTAGGGTCCTCATGCTTTCCAGGTTTTTTATACATCTTCACTGCTCTTAAACTTAGTACACTGTTGCTGTCCTGAGCATATTATAAGACAAGTTGTCACTGTTAAAGCTTTCCAATGACCATTTCCCATCTTCATCCCATTCCACCCACTTATAATATACATGAGAGTCCAGGAATGAATTCAACAATAGACACTTCCATTCAAAAGATGGGAAAAATTTGGTTTAAAGAAGGTCTATTTATTTATTTATTAAATTTATATGCCTGTCATATTGCAGCATAGCTAAGGACAGAGGCACTAAACTAGAATTTGGTCATATTAGAGCTTAATGAAGAATTTCTAACACAGAGAGGGTGCTAAATCATAGACATAGTATTAAAGAGCAGTAATACAATTTTTAAAGAAATAATAAATTAATTTGACAAGAGATTTTGTTTTCCAGCCATTAGAAAAACATGACATGACAGCAAGACAAAAATATGTATATACTGACACAATAGCAATAGATTTCATTTACTAATTTGGAATGGAAGTCAGTTCTGTTCTTATCAACTTAACCACCTCTAAGGAAACAACCTTGAATAGAGACGTTAGACTGAGAGAAGGGGAGAATTTTCTGTGTAATACTGTGTGCATTCATTAAGTACAATAGTGTGTGGTGCTTTTACTTATATTGACCACCAAGAGGCAGAATACAACCAGTTTCATCCTGTTTGGGACTCAGCACCTACATGTAACCACAGGTCTTTCTATAGGGTTCAAACCCTCTACCAGGAATTGAAATAATTGGCTATTGCACTTTAGGTGACCATATAAGTTCATTAACTTTATCTTGTATGTGAGGGTGTGATATTATGCAACATCCTTCTCTCTCTGGTCTGAGTGCTTAAGAAAAGGAATGTGGACTGTATATACCATTCTAAAGATAATCTTTAGATCCTTTCCTGCAATTCTTTTGACCACCAAGGCCTGGTTAGCTCCTAAAGCTAGTGTATTGTATATAGTCCCTTAAACTGCAATGACCCATGAGTCCACACCTTTGCTGGAGGGCAACTACAACATGTTCTACATAAGGAATCCCTTGAAATGTGTCCAAAAGTTGCAACAGGTACAGAATACGGCAAGTAGACTGCTAACTAGAATAAATGTACTAAAAGAACTGCACTCGTTGCTAATTGCTTATTGGTGTTGGTATTCATCTTTAAAGACCTAAAAAGTTGAGGGCCTGAGAACAAAGACACTGCCTCTCTCATTATGAACCCTTCCCATCACTAAGGTCAACAGGAGAGATTCTCATAAAGGTGGCCTCACGTTTTGATTTGCACTTGTCAGAGACATGGGAGATGGTTTTTTCCTGCATTGCTCCCTAGCTAGGGAATGCATTCCCTTGGGAGTTTTCTTTGGCTCCCACTGTGTTGGCCATTACAACATTTGTAACAACAGATATTTACCAGGCTTAATTTTAATATTAAATATAATAGTAAAGGTAATATTAAAATTAACTATCAACTTTTGGGGGTTTTTTTTGGTCTTGTAAGTTTTGTTAGCATAGGAATAGAAAGATGGGGTAGAAAAATCTACCAACTCTTGAATAGTATGTATGTTATCACATCAAATACTGTTCTGGAAGAATATGTTACAGGGAGCCATTGAGATAACCTTGGAGAAACCATCCAGAAGCTGGTAAGACAACAACAGGTGTAGAAGCATGTCTTGAGTCCAGGAGAAATGAAAATATTAGAGAGACTGACTCCCCCCGAATTCCTGGGGTATAAGACAGAGGGAAGGGAAACCATAGGGAGACTTGCAAGATTCTGTTACTATAGCCTGTCTCAATAAAGTATAGTTCTAGTCTTCCTGTGGAGTGTTTTCTGACATGATCTAATCTCATAGGCCTGACACATATGGAGACAGAAGAACCATTTATGCATATGGAAACACACACATATACATATCTATGGTGTTAGACAATTAGAAAGTGTTTCCTTACCTCCTTAAGCTAAGGATGCTTGTGAATGTGGTATCACCATATACTGACAGCATGTAAATTTCATCCATTATTACATGTAACTCATACCTATATACAGAAAAAAATGTAAGAAGTCCTTAAAGTCTCCATGCATTCATTTTATTAAATAGATTAATTACTGTAGTTACTACTTAACATACTACCTGTAAGCCTACTTATTTCTACATATATAATTTATACAAAACAGACTGATTTTAGTATTCCTTACAGAACAGCTACGTATAATTACAGTAAAGCAAAAAGCTAGTGGAGACTTCAGTACATATCCCAAGTTCACTTTTTATTGAAATTGTACAATCAATAAATTAAGCAAATACCTTTTAAGTACTACACAATTAACATATATTCAAAGACACTCACCAAGTGCTCTGGGAATCTCTTATATTACCACAGTGAAAGCCACAAAATATACAACAAACTGGATTTATATTTCCATTATTCACAGACATTCAGAAGTCTGCTACTGATAGAAAGATTCCTGAACTTCCAGAAATTTATCAGCAGCTACTTAATATTTTCATAAGAACTGTTTATTGGAAAAATCTGTTAACTAAGAATCTTATCTCCAAATGTCAAATGTAGCCCCAAGTTTTTAAAGTCGCATAGTCGTAAACAATTATACTAATGCTGAGGCTTAAAAAAAACCTCTGAAAATTATTATAGTTTTTTTCACTCTAAATTCATCATTAAATTAAAAAAAAATCATGGAAAGATGGAGGTAACATTATAGGATTTGAACTTATAGCAAGTGGAACCATATTATTCCATTAAAAATATTTCTGAAAAACTTTTAAAGTCACACATTTTTTGCTTGATTTAGTCTGCAGTCCAATGCCTGGCTATTTTTGATGGCTTTAAAATATTACCACTTTCTTTGTTATCTAGCCTTTGTACCAGTGGGCTTTCTCTTTTTTTTTCTCCTTTTTTGGTCTCTGACTGTAAATCAATAAACTCAAAGTTTAGTTGGCAGTAAGACTAAGAATTGTGGACATATTTAAAGGTATAGTGTATAAGATAAATGAGCATTATAAGAATGTATCCAAAGACAAATATTTGAATATACTGCAGTAAAATGAGGCAACTGGAAATATTTTTTGTTCTTCCTTTAACCAAAATATCCTTCTTTGAGAAAGTTATAGATATATTTATTCATATACCATGTAGCTTTCTACTCACTGGTTTAAAAGATCTTTAAATCTCAATTTTAGAGGCTTTTCTCAATCCCCAATTCATAAATTGCTACCAAAGTACTTCTGAAATCAAGAGTTCAACATATTATACACTGCTATTACTACTGATTTTGGCAATGACCATTTTTCATATTTCTGACATAAATATGTCAGAAATATCAGACATCAGGCCTCTGAGCTTTAACAAGAGTAACTTTGCCTTAACAATGTATAAATGAATACTCACTATTAGTTGCATCTTCGTAAATTAGCTACTGAAGAATTCTTATTTTTTCACAAAACCTGTATCTTAGATAAATTCTTTCCCCAATACATTTCCTAAGTAAGCCAAATAAGCATATTTGACACTTGCCAAGTGAAAGGAGATTGCCAAAATCATTTTCATAACAGAAATATCGCATTATGGAAAATTAAAGCCCAAAGAAATAGCGCTAGGACTCAAACCTGTGCGCAAACTCTAGACATTCTTTCAGTAACTGTGCTGGGTAAATGTCCCCTAATGGATTGTGAGGGTTGATCAGGATTAATGCTCTGACTCGGATGCCCTGAAAAAAGAAAAACTGATAGTCGGAGACGCCAACATGACGTCAAACATACTTGCAGACTGAGTCTGCAACACTGCCATCCTTTATTAAAGTCAAGTATGGAAAACAGTCGACTTGTTACGTGCATACTTATTCCCACAACAGCAGTCTCTGTAACCCAAGAAAATGATCCAGAATCACAGCATTTTCCTCTTATTAGCTAAAATGCTTTTATCATCAGTGGCTAAAAAGATAATTTCAGAAAGTCTAAGAATGCATATTTTATATCAGTTAAAACAGGCACTTCAACAATATTGCATTCACCAAGTTATAATCAAACAAGAACTTTTGAATTTTCATTTTTTATTGATTCTAGGTTAAAAATAATGAATAAAATAACTGAAAATAAAAACTGAAAACTTTTTGTATAAATACATGGCATTTTCAAACAATGGCAATAATTTTAATAATCAAAAGGAGGAAAATACAAATATTCCACAAAAATGTACAGTCAACTAGTGAAAATGAGACACGATTTTATTGTAAGAATCCCACTTGATTTTAAAAAACTATGTGAAGTGTTCACGCTTTGCAGTCCTGATCCAGGAATATGTACTTGCAGAGAATGTCTCATATATGCCTATTTGCTCTGCAGAGTTGTTAAAACAATTGCTAACACCTACTTTTACATAAGCAGAAAAACGTATGCAGAAGCGTATTTCTGTGTCCATATTCTCTTTCTTGGATCAGCAACAATTACAGTATTTCCTATTTCTATCAAACTTGATTTGATATAACCACATTATATATGATACAAATTGGCTTTGAGCATCATTATGGTAAACTGAGTTAAACTCTAGTAGGACATTAAGTTCTGACTGGTAGGGCAGAGTCATTTTACTCTGTTCTCTTTACTTTCCTTCCATCTCAGTATTAGAATACAGCAATGCTGAGCTACTTGGTTCTTTTAACTTTCAGGGCCCACAAAGGGTGAAATGCAGATGGGCTCCTCCATTTGAATATCTCAATACACAAATAAGTTACTTCCTCAAATCTCATGTTTGAGAAAAGTTCTTTTTAAAACTATTCACATTGTACTAAACATTATGCTTTTGTTCTTATATTAGATTCTAAGTGAATAATGAATTAAATTTCTGACCAGAGGAAGAGTGAGAAGAATTAAACAATGGGCAAGAAGAATCAGAATGAACTAACAGAATTGTTAAGAACATTTTTACAGGTTTATGTATATGTTTGTTGAATCACTGATTTTAAATCACAAGAACTCTGTACTTTTCATCCTTGTCATATAATAAAAGAAAAGTTAGCAAATCCATTCATAACTGTATAACAGACTTCTGGAGGATATAGCATATAAAATAATGCCATTAAAAATGTAATTGTATTGTCGAAGGCTTTCACGGCTGGAATACGATGGCTGGTGTGGGTCTTCTGGGCTGTGTGGCCGTGTTCTGGAAGTTTTGTTTCCTAACATTTCGCCAGCATCTGTGACTGGCATCTTCAGAGGGCAGGAGCACAGACAGGAGCAGTTCTCTCTGTGCCCAGGATGATGTGACCCTTTTGTGGGTATTTATAGAGATCTGAAGGGGGGGGTTGGGGGAGGGTTGGGTTAACGAGTGGCTGCTTGTTTTGGTGTCAGCATATGTGTGTATCTTCCTGGGGGTTAGGTAGGGTTTTTTCTTCTATTGAATTGTTAATTGTGGCTGCTGGGGGTGATTAGCATGTTCATTGTGTGAACTGTTCACACATCTGGTGGTTGAGCTGAGTTCGTTGACCTTTTGCAGGCTGTATTTTTCAGAATTGGTAGCCAGGTTTTGTTGATTTTTAGACTCTTTTTTTTATTGAAACTGTGCTGGTGTTTGTGAATCTCAATGGCTTCCCGGTATAGCCTGGTATAGTGGCTGTTGGTGTTGTCCAGTATCTCTGTGTTTTCAAATAGGATTTTGTGTCCAGTGTGCTTGAGAGCATGTTCAGCTACTGCAGATTTTTCTGGTTGCTGTAGTCTGCAGTGTCTTTCGTGTTCTTTTATCCTGGTCTGGATGCTGCATTTTGTGGTCCCGATGTATACTTGCCCGCAGCTGCATGGTATGCGGTATACTCCTGTGGCGGTGAGGGGATCCCTTTTGTCTTTTGCTGATTTTAGCACTACTTGTATTTTTCTGGTGGGTCTGAAGATTGTTTGGAAATTGTGTTTTTCCATCAGTTTTCCCATGAGGTCTGTGACCCCTTTGATGTAGGGCAGAAATACTTTGTTGGTGGGTGGCTGTTTTTCTTCTTCAGTCACATCATCCTGGGCACAGAGAGAACTGCTCCTGTCCTCTGAAGATGCCGGTCACAGATGCTGGCGAAACGTTAGGAAACAAAACTTCCAGAACATGGCCACACAGCCCGGAAGACCCACACTAGCCAAAAATGTAATTCTTTGTGGCTTGCAAATCTGCATCAGAACACTGTATTCTAACTGGAAATTTAATATTTGAATACAATGCTAATAAACTGAGTTTTCATTTAAGCAAAAAAGAAAAAAATACACCCCACACAAATATAAATTAAATTCTACCCTGCACTGTTACATAGAAAAGCCTAAAAATGTACTGGGCTGCCATTGGGCAGATTAGCTGTACTATCAACAAACCTAACGGAGTAACTTAAACCAGACTCAAGGCCTTTCCTTTGGGTAGCCTAAAGAAAGTCTTTCAAGACATGCAATGTACTGCTGTGACTCAAGTCATCATATGAATAAGTTTTTGCTTGCTCTGTACTGGATGCAAACCATATATTCAATCCACAAAATGCAAAGCTTACAATTCTCCCTCCTCCCAAACTGGAGTCTTTTAAGGTAGCCCCCCTAGGTACCTCTCTTGGAACCTGCTAAACTTCCTGTTACACCTTATCTTTTATAAGATTATTTTAATTTAGAAGAAAATTAGACTGAAAGATTGCTTACTGAAAAGCATCTACCAGCCATCTTTGTTTTATTACTTTTGAAAATAAAAGTGGGGTGCTGAAGCTGCACAGCACCTTGTTTGGAAATATGCCCATCTACTCTGAAAAAAAGAATAAAGATACATTGAGAATGATACGACCATCCTACAGATAGATGGTAAGGTTGGGTTAGCAGGCATATTTTGTGACTGACCATATCCATTCTGGCAGCCATTTGGGGAAAGCATCCATCACGTGTTCTTGAAATTCCAAATGTGCCCACTGGGTTAACAGGCTGGGCAGAATAGTAATGGAGATGGCAACAGGGGAAATATAGGAAGGGGAAAGACAGCAAAGATCATCTCCCACTCTTCCACATATTTGCCTCTCTTGTATTTCAGTAGGATGTATTTTACCAGTGAAAATCCATTACAAATAGTATTAATCCAAAATTAGAATATGAAGTTCAATCAAAAGTATTCCTACCTGTTCTTTGGCTCTCTGATATGCAGCTTCTAATTTTTCAACTGTTAATTGAAAAGGCTGGCTTCCTTCATCAGCTACCTAAAATCCAAAACTGTTAATGTTAGTAACTCAGTAAGATATTGCAATTACTAAAAAAATGGAATAAAGTTGAGGGAAACATCAAAATCTGTAGTCAATGATTAAGGCAGAGCATTGTGGTAGAACTTCCTCTTCCTTCTACTCAAAGGGATAAATTCAATGCAGCACTTCCTTATTTATCTTTAATAAGATAAAATTTACCTCACTGAGTAAGGGTACATGAACAGGTTGCATTCCACCATACAGCCAAGTTTTGGAATTTATGCCACCATAATATGGAGTTGGAATAAGATATCCATCTGTATTCAAATAAATAAATAAATATATACATACATAAAGGAAATATTTTTCAAGAGACTTTTACTAGCTATTAAATTAACACTATATTATTTTGCTTCATTTTAATTATTTTGTTCCATAAGCCCTGTTTTTTAAAAATTATTTATTACTAATATGCTACAAACACTTATTAAACATTTGATCAGTATTTGATCCTTTTTCATTTTTAAAAAATCATGAACTAATGAGGCTTTATTAGAATTATATTGGGGTATTTAAGAGTACACACCAACAGTTTAATGTCAGCAGTATTTTTTTCAAATCAGAAACAGTGTTAACAGTAAATATTATCTGATAGAAAAAGTTATCACTTGATATCAGCCAATGAAAAATACATAATGTCTTTAAAACAACACCTCTGAAACTTATCATGGTAACATGTAATTGTTGCAATATACACACACACACACACACACGAAAGCTGTCTTACCTCCAGGATCACACAACACAGTTGAAAGAGTTGCAAAGACAGCACAGCAACCATTCATAACAATAATCTAGAAAAATGCCAAATTGCAATTAACAACATTGCTAAACATTTGAAATACTAAGGGACCAATCTAAAAACAAACGTATGTTTTTAATTGGTATCTAATAAATCATTAGGGCACTGAAAAGTCTGGTAGACTATAATGTTATTTGAAATTATTAAGTTCTGTATTACAGATAGTCATCGCTTACCAACCACTATTGGGACTGGCAACTCCATTGCTAAGTGCCACGGTTGCTAAGCGAAAAATCATGTGACCATGCCAGACTTATGTCACTTCCACTTCCGTTGTTAAGCAAATCACTATGGTCATTAAGTGAGACATCATGTGACCATGACTTGTGATTTCAGTTCTGCATACTCCATTAATTCTGCTTGTTGGAAGTTGGTTATGAAGCTTGTAAATGGCAATCATGTGACCATGGGACACTGCAATAGCCATAAATGTGAGGATTGGTTGCAAAGCTATTTCTCAACTGTCGCAAGTTCAAACGGTCAAGTCAAGTCAGTAAGCAAGGACTACCAGTACAACCAATATTTCTACATTGTGTGACAATTGGTAGGCAGTTTCTAGAGAATGCCTTACCAGTTTGATAGGAAAGTATGCTGAATGTGGAAGGTGATGGTTCCAGAGCTCTGAATAAAGATAATTCAAACAGCAATTCAGAAATGTAAGAAATCTGAATATTGTTTCCAAATAATTTATCATTATAAATATGCTGGGACTGATTATCTGAAGAAGCTGGGAATCTAAAAAGTTATCTAAATTTCTATGAGACAAGCTTTAATTAATAGTTACTTATAATTAATACTTAGGCATTGGTTTGAGCATAACAATATTGTGATAACTCCCAGCATAATTTCCAAACCAGTTTAAAACTAATAAATTTAAGCAGCTTTGTTAAACTGACATTTCAGATAAGATTCATCAACTATTAGCAACATTAAATAAATAAAAAAAGTGTCCTTGTCTCTTACATGTTCTGGATCTAGTGGTACTGAAGCATTTGCATATTCAGTAAGAAACTTGGCAATTTCTTCTCGGAAACTAAAATTTAAAATTAATATATTTCCAGAATTAACACATTAACCAAATAATTTGCCATAACATTTTCATCTATTGTACAGAAAATCATACAACTGAAATACAAACAATTCATGACAGACTTTGTCTCTTGAAGAAGTGAGCACAATTTTATATAATGGTTTTTAATTTAGAAACCTTGTTTCTAAGTCTGGCAAAAAGAATTACTCAAACGGTAAGAAAAGTAAGGATTATAGTATAAGGACTACAATTTTATTTTAAAGTTGTTTTAGTTGATTATAGACACCACCAAGAATTTGGATGGGAAAGTATTCCACATTAAGAAAGAACTTGTCTCATAAACATCAACTAATAAAGTAGTCCGAAGTGACTCTCCTGAAATCTTGGCAGCTCACATCAGCAAGAATGGAGAAAATTTAAATTCTGCTTCATTTTTCCTCCTCTTTGAACCAACAGAAGTGAAAATACCCACAACAGCATGATGCAGGATTAAAAAAAAAAAAAAGAGCAAGAGATTAATATTCATGGACTTTTCACAGGCCTACTGGGGATGTACCACCACAACTACAATTCTGACAAAGATCTTACAACAGCGGGCCACATCCATCCTGATCTACTTGAAATAGCAGTTTGGATTGTGCTCATAGTGAACCAGTACAGTACTTGTCAAATTTAAAATCAAAGTTGTAATTAATTCTTAAAAATATGACTATAACTATGGAACATTCCAGAAATACATTTTCAGAAAAAACATTGTTTAATATTATGTGATTATTAATTTAAAATATTATGGCTTTTAAACATTTTTTTTTCTGAATAGCCACTGTTGGACCAATAGAGGCGAATATGTGTAGCTCAGGGTTGAACTGTGGAGTCCTTGAAGTTCTCTGAGCTTGGTTCTTTTCTTGCAAACATTTTATTACCCAGCTAGGTAACATCCTCAGTGCTAAAATGGGATGGGGCTCGCTCTCTATTTATATACTGTGGCCTGCCTTGCCAGTGCTGGTGGGGGTGGGGGTTTTGTTTTGCTCCTCTGGTAGTTCCTTGATTAGCATATGTTTACTGCTTGATTGTGTGTCTGGTGGTAACCTTTGCTTATCTTGTCTGAACTCATAGCAGAGATTGTAATGCAACGCCTAGAAGCACTTCCCCACATACAACCCAAAGTATGGATCCGGTATGTAGATGACACCTTTGTTATAATAAAAAAGGAACAACTAGAGAAGACACATGAAACCATTAACAACATCTTCAAAGGAATAAAATTCACCAGAGAGGAAGAAAACAACAACACGCTACCCTTCCTGGATATCCTCATTAGCAGAGGATACAACAGTAAATTAGAAACCCAAGTTTATTGGAAGACAACCCACACTAATCAAGTACTCCATTACCAAAGTAACAACCCAACCTCCCACAAGAGGAGCTGTGTAAGAACATTATTCAAGCAAGCACAAACGCATTGCAGCAACCCAGAACAGCCAAAAAAGGAAAGAGACCACCTATACATCTTCCAACAAAATGGATATCCACGCAACTTTATCAAAAAGTGCCTGATCACTCAACCTACAACACAACCAACACAAGCTATGAAAAGGATCACACTGCCATACATCAGAAACATCTCAGAAACCACCAACAGACTATTACAACCACATGGCATCTCTGTAGTACACAAACCAACAAAATCACTCCAAAATATCTTAAGTAAACCAAAAGACCCAGTAGCACAAGAAGAAAAAACAGGAGTCATCTACAACATACAGTGTAAGGACTGTAACAAACACTATGTAGGACAGGCAGAAGACTAGCAGAGCACATCCACGAGCACCAACTAGCAGTCAGAAGAAATGATGAAAACTCCTTAATCTCACAACACATGGACAGAGTTAACCATAGTTTTAACTAAGCTAAATCCAAAAATGCAAGAGAGTTCCTGGAAGCTTGGTATTCAGACAAGGCAGCAATTAACAGAGACATAGAGATAAACAGCATCTACATACTATTCAAAAGAGACAAAAGACCATAAGATTGCCTCACCAGCAATCATCACCCAAATAAGCAAAGGTTACCACCAGACACACAATCAAGCAGTAAACATATGCTAATCAAGGAACTACCAGAAGAGCAAAACAAAACCCCCACCCCCACCAGCACTGGCAAGGCAGGCCACAGTATATAAATAGAGAGCAACCCCCATCCCGTTTTAGCACTGAGGATGTTACCTAGCCAGGTAATGAAACATTTGCAAGAAAAGAACCAAGCTCAGAGAACCCCAAGGACTCCACAACCACTGTTAGAGTTCATTGATAGTTATCAAATGATCATAGTCATTGTTAGAATTGCATAGCGTAGTATAGAGTTGAAAAGCTGCTTAGGCTTCAAGTTCAATTCCATGCAGCTCTGACAAATTATGATGATATTGATTCATAGGATATAAATCCTTCTTTTCCTGCCTTTTGTTTGAATATATCCAGTGAAAGGAAACCTACTAACTTTACTGTAAAACCAATATTATTGTTAGGAAGTTTTTCCTGACAGTCAATGGAATCCACCCCCGTCCTTTACTGTGCATCCCCATACATTGTGACAGTAGGAAACAGATACCATACACGCAGTACACCCTTTGAATTCCAGGTGGAATTAGAAATATAAATTAATTTGGTTGAAATCACATTAAATTAGTTGGGGAATGATTCTTCATACCTTTTAATGCCTTGAGTATCCAAGTATTGGAATAAGTGAGGTTCCAAATAAGTCACATCAGGTTTTGAAAGCTATCCATTGTTTTAAAGAAAGGGAGACAATATTTCTTATAAGTTATTTGACTCTGTTGATTCACACATTTTTTAATACGGAAGAGAAATTAGCTCACTTACATGGCTTTCCTTAGTTCATGTTAGTTGTATGTAACTATATACAGCTCTACTATATAGACTAACCACACTGTCAATTATATTTCATACATAAATTATCTATAGCAAGAAATTAGAATACAGCAAAGAACATGGGTCTCTGATACCTATCTTTTCCCAAATGACCATTTATCAGTTGTCATATTATTGTTAAATAGATTATTTAAACATAGTAAATCATAGACACCAAACAGTCAATATTTCTAAAATTTAGAAACCCACATATTTAATGAGAACCCAAACTTACCCTTTCCTGTAGTAAATCAAAACAAAGCTTGTTCTCGCTTGTCCCAAAATTCAAAATGCCCTGAGAATAAAAGTGACAAATTCAACCACAATCACCAGTAACATTTTCTATTTCCATAAGGCAAAGTTTTAAAGTTTAATAAACTCTTCCCTTCAGAAAAGTTAGCCTACTAAACCAAAGAGCAATATAAAAATAATTTGAAAATGTTAAATGTTGCCCGCCATAGGTGACAAGAAACAACCAGTTATCTGCTCCTCAAAGACAGCTAGCATTATTTACTTTGCGCATTTTAAAAACTGTTCATTTCATTTTTCCTTCCTCTTCCCTACAAGGATCTTGCACAGACAAAGCTGTCTTATGCACAGGCACAGTAAGTATGTTCCAGTCCTAGACAACTGCTTTGCTGATTAAGAAGGGTAGCAACATGGATGTCAGACTGAGGGTTAATTTGGGCCACTGGAGCTAACTAGACTGAACCAGACTGGCATCCTACTTAGTAGAGCTGAGCTGAAACAAAGCAGCTGCTACCACTTCTCTCTTCTTGAATTTCTGGTTTGTTATAGTGGCTTTCCCTAGCCTGGTGTCTTTTAGATAATCTTATCATATCCAAGCTGGCTGAAAAGGACAGGAATGGAAATCCCACAAGTTTAGGAGGCACCAGTTTGGGAAAAGCTATAGTATGCTATGGATTTAATAAATGCATATTTTACTACTGAAAGGTGTTGCAAATCTCTTATTCTGGTAATTTGGGAGTAAAATAACTGCCTTATTTCTCCACCTTTAGGGAGATCATGCTTAGGTCTCACATCCCACATTTCCCGGTGTTCCTCCTAACTTTACTCACATCATCTTGTATACCTGAAACACCATTTCACTGCCTCCCCATTCCCCAATAATTTATTTCTTATGGACATCTTTGCTCCCCAAACACTTCAATCCCTTCCTCTTCCCTTTGATTCACCTCATTTACGTGAAATCCTTACCAGAATAAATGCTTAATTCTAGCATTTCTACTATTGGCACACAACCCCTTTCCACACATTCTCTTGTTCCCCCCTCCTCCCCCATACCTCCAACAAAGCAGTCGACTTACATAGCCTGCCGCTCACTCTTCCATTTTCCCATTCCGTTACAAAAACATTAGGGTTGGATTCACACAGCTGGGTAAGTCCTAGCCTCCCTTGCTGGTTTCCTTAAAAATGTAATACATAGCCGGCTGGGGCCCTTCCGACAAGCTAAGCCATAAGCCAGAGTCTGAAGCCTATCTACCATTTTATTTCCACAGACACTTTATTCAGAGAAGAGAGAGGCCCACTTAAAGATCATCCACCCGCAAAGACGACCTTTATTGCTGCTCCTCCCGCCCAACTGGCTATGATGCGACGCAATTATCCCTGGAGACACTGCAAACCAACGCGAGCGGGTCGAAATGCCACAGTCACCTGAGGGTTTTGGTCCGCGTCAAAAGGGTCGTCGAGGTATCTGTCGAAGCCTTTGTCCAGGAGCCCCACGGCGCCACCGGCGATGCGGGCTCCGCGAGCAGAAAGTTCCCCCTGAGCAGGCGCTTCGCCGCCGCCAGCGCTCGCCAGGCCTCCGCTGAAGTCGGTCATCGCGTTGTCCCAGGAACTCTGCCGGGTTGCAGCACCAGCAGCTGCTTCACTGCCCTATCAATCGTGCGGCGGGGGAAGGCGAGGCAGGCAGCTCCCCGGCTGGCTTTCAGCTCAGGAAAAAGGAATGTGAAGACAGAGGAAGGACGGAGACGGCAACGCGGCATAAAGGGAGGAACGACTCCCGCCTCAGGAGACACCGGCAGCGGTGACGGCGCGCCTCAGGCTGACGCCTTTTTGAACTGCCGAGCCCGCTCCTTCCCGCTCAGAGGGCCTGGCCTGCGATTAGCCCGCCCCTCGCCTCCGCGGCTTTGCTTGGCGAGGGGGATTCGACTCACGGGCTTGTCCGTCCTGCGAAAGCGCGACGCGACAGGTTCTCCTGCCGCTTGGCTTTTCTGTTGCAACGAGGGGAAAAAAGAAATCCACCCGCCCAGACGATCTCCTTCCTAATCATAAAGCACCGCCACCACCATCGTCACCACAAACAAAATGACTTCTTCGCGGAAACCAGGCGCTCTTCAAATGTGTCGATCCACGTTGCAAAGCTTGAGTCACGTTTCGAGCATCTGATCGCTGGATTTTGTGGTATTTATTATTCTCAGATGTGGCCTGTTCTCGAAGTGGCAGGAAAGGACAAATGCACATCATTTATACATTTACTTTATACGGGAGTTCAAGATGACGTGATTAGGTACATTTTAAAGTGTTTCTAAATTCTTCATTTAAATTATTTAAGAACTGCCAGTAGTACAAGAATGTCTAGAAGAAGTGGGAAAGGTAATTAAACAGGCAGCAGAATACACCCGGAATCCCAATCTGCACCTGTACGTTTGAGAAGGAGGTAATAGCTGAGTCAAGAACAAATACCATTGATTGCAATATAATTAATTCTATTATACAATTAATGGATAAGTAGAGGATTGCATCCTTGCTTTATTTTTTTTCCAGAAAAATAGATATTTTTCTATTTTTTAATACTGTATTTTATATTTTTAATTTTTTTCAGAAAAAAAATAGACACTTGTGGACAATGCAGTGACATATCCTCCAATCAATATGTTCAATAACTGTATTTTAAGCAATTGGAACGAGCAAGGAAACCTAGCAGAATAACACTGAGGGAACTACTAGTCTCTGCTCCTGAATTTTATTAATAGCATATTAGATTGCAGCTACCCTTAGAAAAAAAAGGGTTAATAGGAAATTTAAACATACTGAATACAGCATTCATGCAATTATACTACATTATGAGACTTCATCAATGCTGTATGTTTTATGTTTTTCATACTACTGTATCAGCATATCAAAATAAAGTTAATTATGTTATGGTATGATATGATATGATACAGTATGATGTATGTGTGTATGTGTGTGTGAACAAACCAAAACAGCATTATCTCCTGTTTTTATCATTATTAGAAACATTCCAGGAAATAATTGACAGTTCTGAACATACCATGAGCAGCTTTGTTGAATTACTAGGGTCTATCAATAGAATTATGTCTGCTCACATGGATTTTCTAAAGTTCAAGAAACCGTCATCCTTTCCAGTTTGAGCTAGCTGATTTGTTTTGGGAAATTTGCCAAGCTGAACGTTGCTATGTGTAAACAGACATCTATCTTGCATGATAGACATTCATTAGTTGCATAACAAACTAGGAAAGGTAATTCCCACAGGAGTGGGAAAAGTATATACAGCCTTCTGTCCCTGAAAGATACTGGGTTAGGAAGTATAAGAAAATCCCTGATAGGCATGAAATTAGGGAAAGCTGTACAATAAAATAAGACTTGCATTTATTATTTGCAGTGAGGAATACTTTACAGCCAGAAGTATTTTTCAAGACTTGCTTTTATCTGCAACTGATATCCCAAGATATCTGGAGGATGCCAGGATACAAAAAAGTGGTCTATAGTTTGGATTAGAGATTTTAATATAATCTGATCAGAGTAGTAGGTTGATCTGAAATCTAAAATCCTTTAAGAAGTACTCAAGTGGGGTACAAGGACTCCACCTTTATTGAACCTTCCTATGGGTACCCTGCCAGTAAGGCAGTTGCAACCTAACCAGCAAATCAGCTAAATATCTAGCAACCTGGTGTCATTGAAAATATCTGAACCAACTATAACCTTAAAACCATAAGACTATCACTTGGTAAGCTTGAGAATGTGTATGTAGTTACTATGATTTTTGTTTTTAGAAATCTTTATTACATAATTTAAACCGCTGTTGACACAACTGCCAACCATGAATGCAGTACATGTGGTTGTAACAATTAGGTTATATCATTGAATTCTTGATATTAATCAGAATTATTTTTCAATGACTGATTATAACAAAGGCAATTCTATAAATTTGAACATCTGCTTGTTTCCATAAACTAATGTTTGAGCAAAATTAATGGATAGCAATGGAAAGGTTATTCACGGTTGGTTGGATAGGTCAACTGAGAACAGCACAGATCAGTGAAAGGACAAGATATCTTAGCATGTCAGCATCTACTGACTGAAATAAATACCGAGAAACTGAATTTAGGCTTTGTCCTATCACATGAGCAGTGTGCGAGATACAGGAATTTAGTAATGGAATGCTGACCTGGTGCTTACTTCAGATACAGATGCTGTTGGGCAGAAATAATTGGCTCCATGCTTGAAATAAGACACTGACTCAAATTTACATCCTGTGGAGGTACAGTGTCACAAGTAACACTGATACCACTAGCATCCTTTGAAAGATTTGTCTGAAAGCTAAATATAGCTTGTTCACATTTTGGTGAAGATTTATGAAATGAAAACCTAAACAGTTTTAAAAACTTTATTAACAATTAAGAATTAACAATACTGCGGAGTGTATATAGAAGCAAAATACATTTAACTTTAATTATATTATCTAGAAACCTGGAACAGGGTAGTAGAAATCACTATGCATTGTTTTAACCAGGTGAAACCAGGTAAAAATCATCTTATATATTATTGTAATTTACTTTTTTGGGGTCAACTTTTTCATATAGAAATATTTAAATCCTTTCCTGTTTTCCAGGGTCTTGCTACCTGTCTGGCTATAACCAGTAATAAAACGATTAACTCTTTATGTTTGAAGGTGTCTTTTAGATTGTATTAAAAAAAAAAAAACTTTGTAAGGCCAACTTAGGAGATAATACAATTGCCAGGGTTGTGATCTGTCCTATTTTAATAAAATTTCTATCCAAAAAAGACTGAACAAGTTTATAATACCACCACATAGAATATGCACTTTACGTATTCTGTAACACATGGAGCTTACCCCAGAATTTTTGTTATATTTTAAGCATAATTTGCATTAATGCAAAATAGGTACAAAATAATTCCTCTGAAACCTTTTAATTTTAAAATTAATGTCATTTATAGGCATTGTTAAAAGCTATATTATTCTTTTCATGTGTTTATTTTTATAAATTATTGCCCAAGTATATATTTGATACATAGTGAATCCCACCTATGATTGAACCTTGTCAATATTTCTTGACATTCATGCTGTTAACAATGAAATATATGAGAAGATGCAGTTTATATTTAAAATATGCTCTGTCAAATTCATAAAAGTAATCTTAGGAAACATAATACCTAAAAATACTATTTTCAATTAACATGGCTTTAAAATACCATGTTTAACACCTATCTCTTGAGATGGAAATATTGAAATACATACATGTAAGATACTTGGTTCAGTTAGAAAAGGAGAGCAGTGCATACAGTCTTTGGTCCCTTAAAAGTGAGACTGAAATGACTCACCTTCCACATTAGCTGTTTACCATAGAACCATAATATATGAGCTGAAAGGATCTTAGAGGCTCTCTGGCCCAATCCCCCCTTGGTGCAGAAATCTGCTAAGCCATCCCCGACAGATGGCCATCCAGCTCTTATTTCGTGACCTCCTGCAAGAGAATCCATCAGTTCTAAGCAGAGAGTTCCTTTCCATGCCTAATGGTTCTTATCCTCAGGAAATTTCTCTTAACATTTAGCCTAAATCCTCTTCCACTTAATTTCAATTCATTGATCCTTGTCCTCTACTTGGTTTCACCAGGTAACAGGTCTGCTTTCTCTTGCACACAATAGCCTTTTAGATAGACCATTATATCTCCCTTTTGTTGTCTCTTTTACAAATTAAACATGCCCAGCTCTTATAACCTTGTACAGCTTGGTTTCCAGGGACTTTATTATTCCAGTAGCTGTCATCTGAACCCACTCCAGCTTCTCCCTATCCCTTTTAAAGTATAATGTCAAGAACTATACACCAGTGTGGCGTAACTAGCATATCAATAGAAGAGAATATATGTAGTTCAGGGTTGAACTGTGGAGTCCTTGCTGCTCTTTGAGCTTGGTTGTTTGCTTGCAGACATTTCATTACTAGACTAGGTAACATCATGAGTGCTAGTGAGTGTGGGGTTTGCTCCCTGTTTATATACAGTAGCTTGCCCTGCCAGTGTTGGTGGGGGTGTGGTTTTCTCCTTGGTAGTTCCTTGATTAGGATATTGTTTTCTGCTTGATAGTTTGTCTGGTGTTAATCCCTGCTTATCTGGGTGTTGGTTGCTGAAGAGGAAGTGTTCTGATCTTTTTGTTTCCTTCTTAGCTTTTTTATTGTCTCTTTTGTAGCACACACCAACTAGGAGTCAGAAGACACAATGAGAACTCCTTAATCTTACAATGCATGGGCAGATCAACCATAGTTTCAACTGGGAAACTGTGAGCATCCTAGACCAAGCTAAATCCAAAAACATTAGGGAATTCCTGGAAGCTTGGCACTCAGACACATCAGCCATCAATAGACACACAGAGATAAACCACATTTACACACCATTCAAAAGAGACAATAAAAAAGGACACAAAAAGACCAGAACACATCCTCTTCAGCAGCCAATACCCAGATAAACAGGGATTAACACCAGACAAATGATCTAGCAGAAAACAATACCTTAATCAAGGAACTACTAAGGAGACAAACAAACAAGCAGAAAACAATACCCTAATTAAGAAATTACCAAGAAGAAAACCAAACGCCAGCCAACATTGGCAGGGCAAGCTACTGTATATAAACAGGGAGCAAAACCCATACTCACTATCACTGATGATGTTACCTAGTTGGGTAATGAAACATCTGCAAGCAAATAACTAAGTTCAGAGAGCACCAAGGACTATTATTTCCTGTGTTCTGCATTCAGTATTTCCCTTAATGCAGCTGTCCCAAAGCTTGTACCTATACATTTGAGTTTTGAGTTTTCCTATTGAGAAAAAAGATTCCTATGTTACACTTTAAAACTATTTGGATTGGCACAATATTCAACCCTGTCAAAGTCAATTTATATGGCTGCCCATCTCAATAACTCTGGGTGCCTAACAACACTTAAAACAAGATAAAAACAGTATACCAAAATTATAAATAACATATATAGCCGCCAAGAAAAACCAGTTACCACAACAATTAACATAACCAATGATATGGGCTCAGCTACACATCCAACTTGTCCAGAAGAACTTGTGAAATACTTTAAGGAAAATAAGCTCTACTACATCCAGCATTCCCTTGGTCTACAAAGCAAGTCCCTTTGTCTTTTGAAAAGAGTTAAGGTTAATATGACACTACTTATTTTTGATAAACACATGCTGGCTTTAGTAACGGTAGCATTTTTTTCTAAACATTTACCAACATGGTAGTTGACAATTTGTTCTAGTATCTTGGCCAGGATAAATGGTAAATTGTTCTGTAGTTTCCCAGGTTTTCCCCTTTTTGAATATTGCCACTATGCTTGCTCCTCTTCAGTCTTGCAGCATCTCACTAATTCTCCACACATTTTCAAAGATTAGTCAGCAGTTTTGAGATCTTTCCTGATAGCTCTTTCAGCATTCTGACAAGTAATTCAACTGATTTAGTCTTCCTCAAGCTCATTTCATTCTGACTATAGCTTCTTGTCTCCTTCCCTTTGGGCTTAAACTCCTAGTTTATATTCCTCCTTAGTTAGGCTTCCATTTTGTTAGCTTATCAGTGAACTCACTATTCACCTATATAGACCACTTAAAGCTTTTCCCATTTTCCTTTTCATGGAGCTCATTTGTGCCTGTGCTTTCATATATCATTTTCCAGGCTCTCCTGTCCCTCCTGTAGATTTTCAAACTACATTGTAGTATGTTATCACTCTTCACTTGAATTCATTAAAATCTGTTTTCCTCAGTTCCAAAGTACGTGCCTGTCTTCTCAGATTTTCCTCCCCAATTACTCTGAACTCCAACATGGGGTGGCTGCTTTCCTCCAAGGAGTCTGATACTTTCACTCCATACCAATTTTTCTCTGATGGGCAGGATTAAATTCAGGACAGAAGACTTATTTGAAAAATGAAATTGTCAGCAAGAGAGATTGGAAATCTATTGGATGTCCCACTCTTAGCTGAGTCAGTTTTTCAGCAGATATTGGAGTATGTGAAGTCTCCCATTACAATAACCTGCCCTCTAGAAAACAAGGTGAGTTGATTTAGAAAGCCATTGTCTGGAATATTTTTACAAACATTGACAAAAAGTTAGGCTTTTGATTACATGTTTGTTTAAATCCAAAGAGTCCATTTATTCAATGCAGACTGGCAGTTCTTAGATTGCTTAGTTTATCCCTGAAAGAGCAAGAGAATGACTAAGCCAAGAATGTCTATTTCTTTCCTTCAACCCCCCCCCCAACAAAAAGTCTGAATACAAAGTAAGGGTGATATCTCAAAGGTTTTAATATAGTTTTCAGGAAAGCATAATTTGAAAATTAAAATGATGTAAAATAATCTTGAAATAATTAAAATGTTCTTCATATTAGCAATAACATATTCATGTTCATAGATACAATTTAACATGTAAACACTTTTCTGGAAAATTACTCAATGAGCATAATTAATACTGCTTTAACAGCAGTTAAGCTAATGTTACTTTTTGTTTGAAAGTTGCTCCACTGGACTCCTTTCTCTTTGGATTTTGAAAATTATCATAGCTTGAAAAAAAGAAAAGAAAGAAAACAGCACATCAGTACCAAGCATATGCTTTATCAGAGAAATATTCGGGTTAAACCCAATCCAGGGTTTTTTTATTAATTAGTTTGACATAATCTTTTGAAAGTCACAGAAATGTTTCTACTATTTTTTTCAGCCTCTATTGAGAAAACCAGAATAGTTAACAATACATCATTGTAATTAATATTAAGAATATAATAAGAGTAAAATCATAATTAAAATTACTGAAGACTACAGAGAAAATTTATAAAAGGAGTGATACTTTAAAAGATTTTCAGAAACGGAGAGATCTGAGCTGAAAGCTAGAATATTATATGGTTGTGATATAACTGTCTACTATTGCTAAATAGCAGCTGTGGATGATGGGGACCAAAGCCTTACTCATAGGAATAGCAGAGGCAGAGTTTTGAGGCAAGCATTTCTGTGTTTTTACCTATCATCCCAGCTTGAAAGGGGATTCAAAAGAATCCAGAACTGAAGAAGACAAGCTGCCTATGTGAAACCATTATTGTTTGAAAGAACCTCTGAGCAGATTTTGCCTCTCATATGAGTTCTGAGCTTACACAGAATATCAGTCAGAATATTCTAGCACTGAGGGAAAAAATCGACAACTTTATTTCCACTCAGTTCTTAAGAGTCACTGCTGTAGTAGGCACCAGGCCACAGAACCTGCTGATTAGTAAGGCACGGCTGCACAGGTAACAGTGTGAAGAATGATAGTTATAGCTGAGTAGCCTACTCTGATTTTTCATGGTCACAATGCATATAAAGAACTACAGAGATGACTTTAGAGAAGGAATGTGACAATGAGCAAAACTTGATTTAAGCCTGAGGACAAAGAAAACTATAGAAAGAAACTCCAACTGGCTCTTCCTTAACTCTCTTCGGCTTTCAATATTGTGTTACTATAACTTATATCAATAAAGAATAGTTTCATTATTTCCTGTGGAGTCTGTTCCCTGACCTGGCCTACCTCGGAGGGCTGACAATGCATTACATGGAGATAATTAGCAAGCTTTCTTCTCACTTGATGGGTTTGCCAGGATTTCAGCCTACTTCAAATCCTGGCAAAGCAGACAGCATATGGCCAATTGCACGGAAATGTCTTAATGGAGTAGCTAACACCCAGTCACTAATTTGGGGATGATGCTATTTAATTTCCAGGTCAAAGGATTCTGACATAGAAAGGAACTGGTTATATGTGGACAGATAGCCTTTGTGGGTGAGAAAGGGGTCCTTAATATCCCACGTTAAGATGTAGCAAGGCTATGAGTGAAGAATCAGAACTGCAACATAACTGACAATCTTCCTATCCCATGGACAGTTTCTGCCAGATCCAATCCTAAAGCACCTGCCAGTGATATGGAAAGCAAAACTAACCGATTTAAGCAAGAGAAAACATTGGAGGATAAACAGCAGCAGCACAGAAGAAACTGGAAGAAAGCAATTTTTGAGATAGCTTACTGAATAGCTGGTGAAGATGGAGCAAGTTGCAGTACCAAAATGAACTTTGTTATTGGTTGTCTGAATTTTTCAAGTGACAGGAAGTGGTCACAAAGGTATTGGTATCAACTGGTTAGGTGAAACTAAGGCTACTGGGGGCAAAGTGCTGTGAAGCTGCACTGCAATTATCACTGGACTAGTGCCATCTTGAAGATCAAAGTCCCTGTTGTGCATCCATTGAAGAAACAATATTTTACAGATACAGTATAGTAATGGCCTAGAGATGCTGAAAGTAACTTACTGAAGCCACTAGTAATTATCTGAGGGTGAAGAGAACTGGCTAGAGCAATGATGATAAAATGTTTAGGCTCATATTTAGTAAAATGGACTGAAGATAGCAGAAATTTAACAGAGACAAATGCAAAGCTCTTTTGCACACAGAAAACAGAAATCAAGCACAGAGCTATAGTATAGTGGATACCTAGCTTGGTGCAGTACTTGGGATATGATAACACGACTATTCAAATACTTGAAAGGCTGTCACCAGAAGAAAGCCGTCCTGCTCTCCGCCCCTCCCCACCCCCAAGAATACAGGAATGATATATTTAAGATATAGGAAAGCAGATTCAAACTGAATCTTAGAAAAAAAAATTATTAACAGTAAGGGCAGTCAACAGTAGAACCTAATACTTAGAGTAGTGGAAGGCTTCCCTCCACTGGATTTGTTCAGAGGCGCAGCGGCTTAACGATGCTGAAAGTTGCCGGCCAGAAATGGTCGACGCTTCAGCAGTTCGAGTCCAGTCTTCGCGTTAACAGGGTGAGCTCCTGTTTCCTCCCTAGTTCCTGTCAACCCAACAGTTCGAAAACTCACATGAGTAGATAAATGGGTACTCTCACTCTGGTGGGAGGAAAAATGCTGGCGGTGCCTTGCAAAAAGGAGTTGGGAGCAGTTGCCGGTAAGCGCGAAAAACTGTGCGCGCCCATACAGGGCGCAAAGCAACGGAAACCCCGCCTCCTGCGCTCGCCCGCTGGGCTCTGCTCTAGGAAGGAGGCACTGGCAAACCACTTCCGAAATACCTTGCCTTGAAAACTGCAAGGACTCGTCCAAGCAGTCACTGCAGAGTTGGTAACGACTGAGAGCAGATAAAAAATAAAAAAAAATAGATAGCCATCTATCTGAGATGCTTTAATTGGATTCCTGCACTAATCAGGGGATTGGGCCCCATGGCTTTAATGCCCTTTTCAGCTCTATGATTTCTCGTTTCACAGACCCAAAGTGTTCACAGCTCAGATATCTGGAGGGTCCTTTTCCTAGTGATGATAGCATGGGTGGGGGGCAGGAGGGTGGACAACTTTTATCCAACTGGTATACATGCAGATTGGAACTATTGCAAGTACTCTTCTTTTACAGACTACCAAGCATTTTAATATTTTAAGCTTCTTAAATTATAAGGCTCAAGAGGAAAAAATGTAAAGAGAATATGAAATAGAGTTGCTTGCTAGCATGCATGCTGAAGAATAAGTTTCAGATTCTGGATTTTACTTTTAGAGGTAGACTTAAGATCTTGAATGCTTATTTATATTGTATTTATATATTAAATCTAATATAAATACATTAAAAACTAAGCAAATAACACAAATTTCGTCAAATTAATGGTCAAGGATTTGTTGCATTTTACTCTCACTGGGATCCAGAACTGTAAGAGCAATGGAGTGATATTATTTTACATTCCACTAATGGTTATGAGAACATTTTTGAAGATGTACTTTGCTGAAACTTAAGTAGATGATAATATCAATTTAGTTAGATACATTGACAGTGCTGTAGAGTCAGAACCATGAACCAAACAAGTACTCTTGGTATCGGAGCAAACAAAGCTTAGCAAGGGAGCAGTCACTGACAAGGTACAAAAGGCAGCAGGAATATCTGGTCATTAATTCAGTGCCACTACAGCACTTCCTATAATCCACCTCTGAGGCTGTAAGCCAAAAGAGAAGAACGACAATGTCCACATGCACTAAAAAAGAAAAAGAAAAATCCTAGGGGCAAAAAGTAAGAAGTATAATGCAAGATGTAGAATAAAGCCAAAGATGACTGAAGATACTGTACAGATTATCTTAATGACAAATGTTAAGACAGAAAGCATTCTTCATGGTTCTGGTACTGTGAGAGTAAAAGAGAATACAGTGGGAATACCCTTTGAATGTGTACACAAGGGAAACTGATAGGAAGACTGTCCCCCTGCCTAGATTCTCTGAAACATTCTAGTCAAAGCTTGCAGAAACACAAAATCTATCTGTATAATAAACAGTGATAATAGGGAAATCCTCTAACCTGAACTTTATTTGATTTACACAAGATGCATATCAATTATAAAGTACTCAATAAAAATATGTGTAATATAAACTGTTGCAGTCTCAGCATAAATGTAGGATTCCTATTTAGCATGATGATACTATGTATCAAATGGTTGTGAGAATTAGTCATAATTAAGATTTTTATAGATTATCATCCATTTATATTCTATGTATTGAATATTTGCCATGGTTTTAACAAGTCTACTGAACATTTTAGTGGTTTTACTAAATTAATCTGTAACACAAAAAAATCAATTTTACAGGATGAAAAGCTATATGTGAATAGGCACATGTGTGTGTGTGTATGTGTATGACTGTATGCATATTTTTTTCTGTGAATTTTAAGATTCTTAAATATATTTGGGATCTTTGTACAACAGACTAGAATAACTACTTTTCCAGAATTTTTACAGACAAAATTAAAAGAATAGTTCATATGTTCTTCAGGTACTTACAGCTCAGCAAACTTATTCCAGTCTTCTTGACTAATAGATGGCTTTGTACTTTCAAGAGCAGTCATTAGATGAATCTGAGTAATATTTAGAGTTCTTTTGGTTACTGATGACATGCTGGTAGCAACTTCCTCCTGAAAAATAATCACATTAAGATACTTTAATGTATTAAAAAATTAAACATATTTAAAACATCTCCTGATAATGACAGCTGAGCTTGGAGATCCTGCCAAACATTGTTTTAAGACAGATTATGATATATGCTCCAAACATTACAGTCAAACCTAGGTTTATATCAGAGATAGGTAATTTGGCAGGTTCCTAAAGACGTTATCCTGAACTGCCATACTGATAGTAAAAGTGACACTGAATGATCTTGCAGTGATTCAGTAGCAGTCCAGTCAAGGCATCTGCAGTCAAACTATGCTATGCATTCCTTCCTCTTTTAGCATTTATCCAAGAAGTATTCCCCCCACCACTAAAAATGCTTTTTCAATTATCAGCACCATTTCACTGATGTCTTCACTCCCATTTTCAGAGAATGCCAGAAAAATATAAATAATTATATTTGGATTTTGCAGAGTTAAGGGAAAAAATAACATCCCTGTTTAACTGTGGACATAAGCTTGTTAGATATATTTCAGAGGTTGGCTAGGGTTTGAAAATACGTAATAAAAGAACCAGCCCCACCATTACACAGAGTAAGGCAGCTATCTCTGGTAGCTATTGGGAGGCAAATGGTATGCCATTGGTAGTTGAATCTTACTTTAATAAGGCAATCTGGTTGGATATTTTTGTATGGAACTGGGACACATATAATTCTTTGTTTTAGGCTGGAAAATCTTGGGTATTAGCCATAATAAGGGTTACATGTTGAAAAATATTCACTGAATAGCTGTTCTTTGAATAGCTGTTCTTTGAACATCTTCGTACTTTTGTTGTCTTTGGCTCTTACACTGGGAACCAACTTAATAAGTAGGGCAGATGGGGCACCATGAGCTAAAGTAAGGCGAAGTGGTGAAGTGGACAGGTGAGATGGGATTACCCAATACTCCCTTTGAACACTTCTGAGAATTCTACAGCATGATGGCCTGATGTGACAGAACAGTTGTTGACAAACCACAGGGTTATGAAGTACATTAGGGTTGCCAACTCTAGCTGAAACCAACCCTGAAGAAAATACATGCTTGTGATACATTTGCACATATGGATGTATGGATGTATATATGCCTGCCAAGAGCTACCCGTCCCCCTCCCCGAAAAGCAGGGTCAATACAAAAAAAATTTTTTTTAAGTACTAATTAAAATTAAAAGATAAAGTCTTCGAGTCAAACAGGGCTCTTTGTGACTTCACAAATAGTCCATATTATTTCCTTGGCAACAATATGGAAGCTTCTTCATGGATCTTTTTGAGTTCCCAGCCTCCTATTCAGGTACTAACCAGAAATGATCTTGCATAGCTTTTCAAAATCTGTCAGTGTCAGCTAGGTGATGCCAATTAATTACATATACCAATTATTTTATGCCCCAAGCCTTCTCATACAGCCATACAAATACACACATATTCCTTTCCCTCATTACAGCAGACAAAGGAAGAAAACTGAATTAAGATGGGATATGTAGAAAGGTGTTGTATTGGGAAGGGAAAGTAGGGAAGAAAACTGGATGAGGTGAATCCAATCCAATCCACAAAGTAATTGGACCCAGAAGTAAAGAAAAAGTGAAGCCACATTTACCAAAAGGCAAACAGTCGCCCCTCCCCTGCTTCAAAGGCACTCAAACTTTGCAACTCTGTTCAACAGCTTTTACTGTTCTTAGACCTTCTAATTCCTACTGGGTCAATACAGTACACTAATTTGAATCTTATGAGTAATAAATGTTCAGTCATAAAATGCTCTGTTTTAATGTCTGAATTATGATAACATGTTTATAAATGGAAGCTGTGAAAACATTAGTTTAGGCCATGGTTTTGCTGCAGTTGCAAACCTCTAAGTACTATAGTAATCTAGCACACCATATCTAAAAATATTTCTATGAAAAGAAAATTATAGTTTGTCCCATACTCCATTCTTGCTTTTGTAGTTGGCTTTGATGGCACTGATTTCTGCCCTGAGCTGTTCTATCTGTTCTTGATTAAGTTCTTGGAAACTTTCCTGTAAAGTGGTTCTTAAAGTTGGAGGTTGAGAAGATACTAAATCCTTCAGAGTTATGCTGGTTAATTCATGGTTTATGGAGTTTGGTCCTGAGAAACACTGAGAACTCTACAGAGAGAAGAAAGGGAAAATTGTACATAAAAACAGTAACTCTGTCATTTAATTATTAATAACTCAATAAATGTTTTACCACAGTGAACATATATTAAAGATGAATTATTCAATAAGACAAACTTTAGGAAATGTTTTATCTGACAACTCATTTGTAAGCAAAATAATTAAAATATGAATACATGTTTTATGTTTAAATTACTTTGCAGGAAATTGTTAAACAGAAAAGTATAATACTTAAACATTCTATGCTTAAATGTTCTATTTCCCAAAACATTCAATTTTTTCTCCCAGAATATACCAATCTGGCCATTCTGAGGTTGGTTTATCTCATTCCAGGAGTGAATCTTCTAGTACAGGAAATGGTTTGCAATGTTTTGGATGTGTTTTGGCACTGGGACACTACAGGTCACCTTCTATTACAGAAGAGGAGACCCAGAATCGACTGAATTTGCAAGTTCCAGGAGAAAAACATTCCAGGAAACACAGGAACATTTTGAGACTGGGCAATTTGAGTTTGAACACATTCAGCAATATTAGAGAGTGGATCAGGATGAAAAGAATAGGGAAAATAGGAAAAGATAGGAAGAAAGGAGACATTTCCTTAACTTCTCACTACTTTCCCCAAAACATAAAGCAGCTATTTTTGATCAAAGAGAACAAGTTATATTTTAGAGCTTAGCAAAATACTGTCCATGATGTATCGGTAAAATTGAAATACAATATGTTTTGTTTTCAGAATGCTCGTAATTGAATTTAAAATGTTATTACCCTATAGTTTACTTTCATCACTTACTTCTTACATCTTTTTTCAGGAAAAGAATAAACAAGGAATTGGGTAGAACTATGTGATGGCTAGAAAAGACTGATCAGGATTTTAAATTTACTTAGAGTCTATAATGAAATGTATTTGTATTAGCATTTGAAGGCTTTAATATTATTCATGGATATCATAATATCATCCTCTAGTAGTTTGGAGTAAACTCATATCATCTGCACAGTGGTACCCACATTTTTATCACAGTTTTTGTATAGGATTTTTTTCTATTTTTGTTGTATACCACAAACATCTAGGGAAGAAAATCCTAATTGTATCTTTTATTTGATATATGTTCTCAGTCACTGTACTGTTACAGCAATTTTCAACCAATGATTCAGTGAAACAGATTCAATGCCCATGCAGAGTTTTATTTCTTAAAATTAAATAGAAGCTGAGGAGGAAAAGTGCAAATGCAAAGAAGCCTACTGATTTTTGAATTCTGCAACTTTTTGGTTCCAACAATGGAAAGTGATGAGTGGGGTACAAAGGGCTTTGAACAAATACTGATCCAGGAAAGCAAACTCAAATTCCCTTCTGCTGATTTTTCACACATGGAATTATTTTTACTTATTTTACCACTCCAAAAAAAGTCTGAATTTTGTTTTGGCAGAATAAATATGCCCAGAATCAATTGTGTGATTTTTAAATCACTGGGGAAAAGATCAATTAAATAAAGCAGAAAAGTTACCATTTCTGAAGCAGTTCCATTGCCAAGTTCAGATTCATAGGAGCTGCCAAAGTAAAGGCGATAGATGTTAGACCTTGGATCTTCAGGAAGCAGGTCACACAGCTCAAGGGAAGTTAATGACTGTTCTAAGCCTCCTTCTCCATCTCTGGCAGAATCATCTGATCCACTACTTTGGTTTAAGAAAACCATTGAGGATAGACTAAGATCACTATCTGAGCTGGAACCTATCTCCTGAGGAGAAAATAAATAAAATTAGAATTTCCTAGAATATATAATCTCCCCGCTAAGAAATGATGGTTTCCTCCCTCTCTTCTAGGCCTTGGACCAACTGTCAAAATATATGTATTTGATTTTAACACATTTTACTTTTTTTCTTTTGCTGTTATGATTTGTGTTAGTGCTGTTCCAGTTTTAATTGCTAATTGTACTTTAATAACTTTACAAACTGCCTTCAGAATCTTATTGTCAAATGACAGACAGAAAGATAAATCAAACAGAAATATGTGACTATGGCAATGGGTCTTCTTAGTAAGCATGAACTAGGTTTTAATAGAAAAAAAATTATTTAAATGTTCACATATTGATTTGATACAACCCTTTGCATGCTTTGTGAGAAAACACCCGTTCTTGGATTAAAATATTTTCCATAATTTTGGAAAAGTGAAAACGCAAACATTTATGAGTTCATTTATGGCATGCAAACAGAGTAAAGATAATTTGCGTATTTTTCAAGTATTGAAAAAACTAGGTGTCTGTTAATTGCAGAGCAGCAAGAGCTGATAATTAAGCAGGAAAACTATTAACATTTAATAGTGAGCCGTCCTGTTCATTCTGAGTACTACTGCTCAGTATTTTACTGCCAAATAGTAAGTAATATTTCCCAAACAAATTAGATTATTTTTTAATTATACTGAATCTCTTTTTAAAAAAGTAATGTTAAGTTGCTGTACTAAAGACTGACCAAATTACATGGAGATCATTCACACAAACAGCTTGACATTTGAATAAATATCTAGAGCTATAAACAGGTTGGAATAAGATAAATATATTAAGGTACAGCTACAGCTAATATAATCATTTTACCAGTATGTACTATTTTTATATCACTTAGAAAGCAATTGGGTTCATCATAACAATCATAATTAACTATCAATAGGAAAATAAAAGTCAGCAAGATTGAACAGTTATGCTTAATACATAAACTGACCAGATATATATTTATATATTTACTTCAAATGGTTAATAAACAAAAATGTTAAAATAAAGGAATCCCACCGCTAAGACCAGAAATACACTTTAGTAAAATAGCACCCTATTCACCATATAGTATGTAATCAGTGGTATATATGGTATTGTGATCCAAGCCCCAATCCTGCATATGTATGTACAAAGAGCAGGGCTTGGATCATGATAGTGCATCTGCCATCTTGCCTGTTTTGATCTCCCCATGGACACGACACTATGTGGTCAACCCCAGAAAGGAGGGAAGATATACATCAGTCAGAAAATGCAACCATATTATACCGTTGGTGAAATGTTTTATGTTTTGCTGCAATGTAACGAATTCTACAGTTCTATAGCCAGCATATTTTCAATGCTTTAAGTGATGGAACAATATCCAACACAAAAATAGGTATGGATGAGGCTTTTGAATCAATGGTTTCAATTGTAACTGTAATCTGGTATGAATTTTGTTTTTCAAAGACAAAGTTGACAAATTCTCACTTTGGATTTGGAACTATGCTAAAATGCATGGAAATCAAATTAATGTTTTGGAAATATTAAGAATGTGATCTATTCTTAGGTAACTCATTTTAGATACTCCGGGTACTAGGTATTTGGGATTTTCCCAACCAGTGCTTCATTTTACAAATTACAAACCAAAGGTTAAGGAAATCCTTTACATTTCAAAGTAACTTACCTGGGGCAAAGTTGAGTTCAAACTAGCATGCACTGCTTCTAATTGGGCATTGTATAATAAAGCTTTTAAGTCTGCTCCAGTGAAATACTCAGTTTTTGCTGCCAAATGCTGAAAATCCACATCATGTGCCAAAGTAAGAGAATGACTCAGAGCTTTTAATATTTCATATCGGGAAGCCTTAGAAAATTAGAAGTAACTTTGTTATTAGAAGACTGGATTCTTATCCTTAAAAACCCTTGTCAACTAGGAAAAGGGACACTGCTGAAATGAAAACAGCATACAGAAAGACACAGGGAAATAAATGACTTATTAGGTATAGTAAAAACATTCCCATTATTTTTTTCTCAATTGAAAGTTATCAAAAAACTTATCTAGATCTAAATAAAAATATGCAGGATTAATCTTAACTTAAAATTCTGACAAGACATGTCATTCTTTCTTATGACTACATCCCCAATATCACTTATTTTATAGAAACAAAGTACCGTATGTAGTCAGTGCAGTTAGATATTGTGTCCTTGTTAACAAAACCGATATAGTACTGCAACCTCATTTATGTCAATATTGTCATGTGATACATTGTATTAAAGACGATATGTAAGAATATTTATACAGTACTGTATCTTAAAAACACACTGGTAGATAGAAGAATATGCCTTATTCTGAACCTAACCCAACTGAAGAGATCAGATGTAAATCTGGAAATCAAAATGTTCCAAATACAATAAGTTTACCAAATGTTGAGGGCACAATGTTGTGCCCGTGTCATATTTTAGTAATAATTTAAATGAATTCAGAAGATTTTGGAGAACATGGAAATGCTTAGTTAAAATATTTCATGCAAGATGGTTTCTAAGGCCTTCTTTTTGAACACTGTTTAAAATGGTAAATGTCTACAAAGCCTGAGCAAGGAGAAGGTGATGCACTGGGTTGCAGTGACCTGGCTGCCTGCTTGACATCTGAGATGGTAATACAATCAGCAGAGATGGAGGTCATAATTATGTAATAACTAGTATGACTTCATGTTTACAGCAGGTTAAGAGAGGAACATACTATCACTGATTTCATGCAATACTAGTGGTTGTCAGGGAAGATGTTTCATTCTGCCTTTTTTTAATTTACAGAGGAAAACAGTTTTTTTCTACTGTTACCTCTGGCACAGTATTTTATTTCTTTACCTGATCAGGAGGTGGACAATATAGACACTTATCCAGCCGACCGGGCCTCAAAAGAGCAGGGTCAATCAAATCAGGACGACTAGTGGCTGCTAGTATATAAACTCCTAAGATCAAGTTAAGAATATTTGTTAATAAAACCTGCCAATCATTTTTGTGAAGGAATCAGACATGAGAATTTAATAATTATCTTAATTTCTGATATGCTGCACCCCCATACTCTGCCTGCTATTTTTTGTGAACAATTAGTCATGGCTATTCATCTGAAAGTTGATCAAACTAATCAGCTCCTGATAAGGGTTTATCTCCCACCTTACAATTACATCGCTCAAATTAATAGTGATTGGGATTGCTTTGAATCCTGTGTATTAACCTTCATCTCCCAATTCCCAAATTCAATAGTAATAATTGCCAATGACTTTAGCACGAGGCTGGGGAACAGTGACAGTTTTTTTTTTTTACAGCCTTATACCATCCTATTGTAAATAGACCTGGGGAGACTGGGCAAAGAGATGCTACCAAGGGAAGGGTCAGATAAGAGACAGTGTAGCCCACAGCTGGATAGTGGGTAGGGAAAGAGGCTCAGAAGAGACCCTCCCTAGTTTCTCAGGCTGTAAAGGAGACGGGGGGAATTGTACTTTCAGACTTGCAAGATTTTGTCAATGTAGCTTTACAATAAAGTAGAATTAGCTAATTTGGTTGTGATTCCTATCTGGTTTACCCCATGAGGCTGACATCTATGCTCTTCCTCAATTCAGGAGAGCTGCTGGAAACTGAAGGACCCTGGCATAAATACAGGGGGCTGGAGGCTGTTTTATTGGCAATGAAATTTTATTTAAAGATATTAAATGGATCCACATCAGAGGACTCTAAGGTGAACTTACTTTGGGGGGCTCCAGAATGGCATCTATTTTATACTAAGTGGTAATTAGCAGTAACTTTGTCCCTCTTTGTAAAGATTTCAGTGTGGCTTTCCATCCAAAGTGTGACCACTACCAATAGTGGGTGTCTTCACCCTTAATCTAACTGAACCAATCACCTATTCCAAATAAAGGATGAAACTATGAGTAGCTTTTAAAGAAGAAAAAATAAAACTATGCTTTTGAAAACTGGCCTAGGAGCCAACAGATTGTGATTGAAAAAATGACTGCCTGTTTTGGAACCTTGTTTCTCAATTCCCTACCAGCGCTAACTCTGATAATGATGACAATTTAATCTCTGTCAAGTCTTGAACTCAATATAATCTGTTTATTGTATCTCTATCTAAAGTGTCTCAATGCAGCAAATTCCATGTCCAGTCTTGACTAATCTCTCCCTGAATGGCCTGGTTTCACCTTTTGAGATTAAAAAATTAATCTCTCAACTGACAAATAGTAAAGCCCTAAGCAAAACTAAATTCTGTATGATGGGACACTCTGCTAGCCCCTCCTTTTCAGCTATAAATAACTCCTTGTATATCCCTAGTGATTGGCTTAACTCCATTGTTCTTCCAGCATAGAGAAAAGGTGGCAGAAGTGATCCCACAAATTGCTGCCTAGTTAATCTTTTCCCCATAATCAGCAAACTTTGTGCCAGATTTTTATATTATAAACTCTTGGACTGGATGGCTTTGAGAACACCTTGGGTCTAGGTTCAGATCTGATCAGTCTACTATGGACCAATGCATCCTATTATATGATCTCATTGTGAAATATTATAATTAGCCCAAAGGCACCCTTTATGTTGCCTTTATAGGCTTTGTAGACAAAGGACGACCTTTAATTCAATACTTCCTGAAATATTCTGAAGGAAATTAGCTACTATTTTGATTGATCAATGTCTCCTTAAGTTAATTATACTATTGCACTTTGGCGCTATCATCCAAGTGAAAAGTACCTACCTAAGTGAGCTAAGTGGACCTATCTCTACTTGCAAAAATGTCAAACAAAGCTGTATTCTTGCCCCACTGTTTTTTTAATTTTTATATTAATGACATAGTTGAGGTTTTTGCCATGCCAGAATTCCATCCTGCATCCCTTATACACCACCCCATTTTTACTCTTCTTTATGCTGAGAATGTGGTCATTCTGTCTGTTACCCAAATAAGTCCTCTGAAGATGTCTTAAAGCTTTATCACTTTATTGCACTAGAGAACATATTGAAATTACCTACTCTAAAATAAAAATCTTGATATTCTTTAGGAAGCATTTTAAGGTTCCAATTAGATGGACAATCGGTGGTAAGCTTACTGAATAGGTTAAATCTTTTAAAATACTTTCAGTCCTCTATTGATTGAATTGATCCTCAATTCAAGTGAGAGAGCTGATTTTAAGAATCCAAAAAGCATTTCTTCCATTTGTTAAATTTGCAAGTCATTTTGGAAATAACTATGTCCCAGCTACCATAAATTATTTAAAGATAAAGTTCTGGGTATGATGTTATATGGTGCTCAGCTGTGTATCTATAAGGAGACCCCAAGTTTTGAAGTCATCCAGTCAACATTCTTACAAATTTCAACATGCATCCCTCACTCAACACAGTTAGAATTAGGTTGCATCTCTTTTGGAGCTTGATTAAGACTGCCATTTCAAATTCTGAAGCAAGTCTTTTGGGGAACTTCCATGGTCCATCTCACCTGGATAGACAGGTTTGGTTCTACCCTAAGGAGACAAATTAACAATGATTTAGCATATCCTGGCCTTGCCTTGGCAGCGCTTTCTGCCTTTGGCCTGGATAAAACTCTGGCTGAATTGAAGCACAGGATTTGGGACTTTGATATTTAAACTGGCAGAGCCAGTTTCCTACCTTTTCTACAGTGTAATCTCTGTACTGTCCCTAGATCTCTCTGACTGTCCCTAGATATTTTTTTTAATATCCTACATGTTACTCACTGGAAACTTGTTACTTTGGCATGAATTGGAGCACTACCCATTAGGATGACAACTAGCAAATACACTAATCTGTATGAAAGCTGCAGTTATGTGTTATTAAAATGCCCATTATATACTCAATAGGGATCAAAACTCATAGCCCCAGTTGTCAATAATTTTAATTGCTCCTCTTATTATGAGATTACTGCTCTCCTTCTCTGGATCAATTCTCAGAAGGTTGCAAAATTTTTATCAATAGTCATGGTGTCTAGAAACCACCTGGTGTCTCCTTCACATTAGTGTTTCAGGCTTTTTAAAAATGTAATGTTATGCAATTTTATTCTTTTATTTACTGTATTTGTTGTACTTTGCTTTTATGATTGGTCTTGGACAATACATACATGCATACATACCTTCTAAACCTTCTACACCATCTAACTGAGTCAGCAGTTGATTAACAACTCGGTCAGTTACACCAGTGTTATCGTGACCTCTTCGAGGAGCAAGAGAATCAAATTCATCAAAGAAAAGTATGCATGGCTTGGCTGCTTGAGCTCTGAAATACAAATACACTTCAGATTGAACAAACAAAATAACGTTTGCCAAGACTGAAAAGGTGAAATTAGCAAGTCCTGATATTTCACCTCTGTCATAACCCTCTTGGCCTGTCTTTTTCACATTACCCTTTACCAGATTCAGTAACTACTATTCGCATTAATCATGAAAATAGGCCCCAGGACCAACACCATGATACTGGATCCAACCTGTTAAATATATCTCGAACTGCCTGTTCACTTGCTCCAATGTATTTGCTGAGCAGTTCTGGCCCCTGCAAAACAAAATGGTAAATGTTCCTTAAAAAACCAGGCCATATAGTACAAAGCAATTGTACTAGCAAGTCATTTTAAATATATATTGATTTAAAATATTTCTTCCCACTTTTCTACTATAATATTCAAACTATCAATGATTCATACTTCTCAAAGGGGATGAAAGAGGAATGGACAAGAAAAAGGATTCTTTTGAATTGTGAATATGACAATGATACAGTATTTTTAAATTATGAACTACTGGGATGATGTTAAAATTATTGAGAAAAACCAACACAGAAAGATAAATTACAGAAACATTTTATACAATGAGGCAATAAATCTATGTGAAAATAGATGCTACTCTCAAAATTCTGCTGAATTTTGTCAGCAAGATTACAAAAAATTGCCTGTGCAATTTCCTTCCAGTGATTGACTGATGACTATGTGCCATCAAGTCATTGTCAACTCTTAGTGACCACACAGATAGATTTTCTACATGACAATGTGTCCCTAATCTGGTCTTTCAGATCTTTTAATGGTGTACCGATTGGCATGTAATTGAGTCCATCCACCTTGTTGCTGGTCATCCTCTTCTTCTCTTTCCTTTCCCAGGATTAGAGCCTTTTCCAGAAAGCTAGGTGTTTACATAATGTGTCTGAAGTAGCATAATTTAAGCCTGGTCATTTGTGCTTTGAGTGAGAACTCTGGGTTGATTTGTTCAGTGATCCATTGATTTGTTTTCTTGGCTGTCCATGGTATTCTCAAGAGTCTTCACCACCACCAAAGTTCAAAAGCAGCAATACCCTTCCTATTCTGCTTCTTCAAAGTCCAACTTTTGCTTCCATAGTGTGTCACCATGGAGTACCATGACTTGCCTGACTCTGATATTTGTAGTTAAAGACACATGACAGCATTTAAATTTCTTTTCCAAGGCCTTCATGGTTGCTCTACCAAGTGCTAGTCTGTGGCATATTTCTTGACTGCTTGGTCCTTTACTGTTGATAGTTAATTCTAAAAGGCAGAAGCAATCCACCACTACAATATTTTGATTGTCAATTTTAAGGCTTGGTTCTTCTACCTGTTGTCATTAATTTGGTCTTCTTTATATTTAATTTTAGTCCCATTTTTTCACTGTGCTCCTTGACTTTTATTACTAGAGTTTGCATACCTTTTGTACAGGTAGTCCTCAACTTACGACAGCAATTGGGACTGGAATTTCCATCACTAAGGGATCCAGTCATAAAGCATGCACATTGCTTAGCAATGGCAATCCTTGCAGTTCCAATTGCCGTTGTTAACTGAAACCCACAGCTGTTAGGAAAGGCAACTTCCTGCTGGCTTCCTGCAACCAAAGTCAGTGAGGAAGCTGGTAGGAAGTTGCAAGTCCCAGGCCGGCAGGCAAGTAAGTGGCTGGTGCTGGGTGGGGGAAGGAGCAAGGGGGCATGTGGGGGCATGGAGGAAGGTTGGGGAGGGTGTGTAAGAGGCCCATGTGGCTCGGGGAGGGTGCGCGAGGGTGCAGGAGAGGTGCTGTGCAGTTCAGGGAGTGTTTAAGGGGATGCGCTAGAGGTGTCGCATGGGTTGGAGAGGGTGTGCAAGACACCCCGCAGGTCGGAGAGGGTGCAAGGGTGAGTTGTGGCGTGGGCCACGTGTGAGGGTGTGAGGGGGTCTGCAACAGGCACTGCGCGGGTCAGGGAGGGGTGCAAGGGAGGCAAGAGGAGGATTAGGGAGTATAAGCCTTCCCCAGTAGGCCAGACAGGAAACACAACCAAATGAGCTAATTCTACTTTATTGCAAGGCTCCATTAACAGAATCTTGCAAATCTGAAAGTACAAATCTCCTGCCATCTCTTTTACAGCCTGATAAGTTAGAGGGGTTCCTTTCTGAGTTTCTTTCTCTGCCCATTATGCAGCTGTGGCCTATGCCCCCTCTTATCTGATCATTCCCTAGGCAGCATCTCTTCCCCTGTCCCCCAAGGTCATTCCTACAAACCATAACAGGGAGGGTGCATGGAGGTGTGAAAGTGGCCAATACAACGCAAGTGGAGAGGGGCTGGGGGAGTGTGTGTGGGTGGGGGAGACTTACCCCAGCAACTTGAGACCTTCCCTACTGACTTCCCTATTGACTTTCTGGGAAAGCTGGTAGGGAAGGTTGCAAATGGCGATCACATGATTGCAGGGTGCTTGGCAACTGGTTGTAAGTGCAAATGGGCTGCCAAGCATCCAGATCACAGTCACATGACTAGGAGCGCTGGGACAGCTGGAACTCTGAGGACCAGTCGTAACCACCATTTGTTCAGCACAGTTGTAACTTGGGTCGCTGAATGAATGGTTCTAGGTCGAGGATTACCTTTATTTTCAGCTATCAGAAAAGTGTCATCGGCATAGTGTAGGTTATTGATGTTTCTTCCTCCAATTTTAAATCCACGGTCATCTTCCAGTCCAGCTTCCCTTAATATATATTCAACATATAGGTTGAATAAGTAAGGGGAGAGTATGCAACCTTTGCCAACATGGAACCAGTCTATTTCACCATGTTCTGTCTATACTGTGGCTTCCTGACTTGTATATAAGTTTCTTATGAGGAGAATGAGATGTCCTGGGATTCCCATTTTTCTGAGCACATTCCACAGCTTGACATGATCAATGAAATCAAAGGCCTTTCTATAATCAGTGTACTAATATACTTTGGTCACATCCACAGATGGTCGCAAGCCAGATTCAAAATTGCACCATACAGATTTTAAAGGGCTTTGGCTCCCTGGCAAAAAGTATATGCATTTTATTTGTTTACTAAATTGTAAAACATTCAATACATTTTAGCACTTTCAGGATTACAGAAAAGTTCAGTTTATTACCTTGATGCTGATAAAATTCATTCCACTCTCTTGGGCAACCACACCTGCTAGTAAAGTTTTTCCGGTTCCTGGAGCCCCATATAGTAAGATTCCTGTTCTTTGCCGTATGGGCAGATTGGCAAATAATTCTGGATACTGGAAAGAGAACATATCAGAAATATTATCTGCTTTTAAAAATATAAAAACTCTGCCTAACGTTCATTTGATTCTTGCTTTGTGTTTCTGGGTGTTCCTAGTTAGAGTATTTCCTAATTATCAATAGAATTATCATAACAATCCCCACAATAACAATTCTGGAAAAAAATGTAGCTTCCTTAAAACTAGGACTGTAATCTCCTTATAATTATACCTCTTTTAAATGTAACTAAAAAGCTTTTTGCTTTCCTCTGATTATAATTTTTTTTGTATTTACTTTAATGTGACAATGTGTATTATGATCTAGCCCAATAATAATCAGTTATTTATACAACTGATAAATATACATTCCCTTTTTAGGTTATGAAACTCTTGTTTCTCAAGCTAGACCTTTCAAAATCTTTGTTTTTCACAGACAAAATGCAATGCTAGAGAAATTAACTGTCTCAGATTATAAAAACAAAAAATACCTTTGCAGGTAACTGGATGGTATCTATAAGTGTTTGCTGTATTTCTTTAAGACCACCAATTTTATCCCAGCCCAAATCCTGAGGTTTATGGAGGTTAATGTTTCTCAAAGATATTGGGGTGAAACCCTGTAAAGCTTTTTGGAAATCTAAAGTTGACAGAACCAGATCTGTTAAAACAGAGAAAAAGATGTATTACACTGGAATATTAAAAACATTACACTGAAATGTTGTATCGAGCCACATACAAAGTATTTCTGAATATCTCATACAATGAAGCTTTTAACTAAAGTCTAATGGCTTATCCTAGGGATTTTCAAATAGTGGGTTGTGACCACCTAAATGGTTGCAAGCAAATTTGGGCAGAGTCACACTTGCTTCAGCTCTGCTTGAACATGGGCAGTCTTGACTGAGCTGCTGCCACTGGATAGAGCTATGAATGGGATTCAGATGCTGGAGTTCTCCTTCAACAGCTCTTGTACTTGTAGCAACTACTCCTGCAACAGCCACTTTGACCATTGCCCAAGGTGACCCAATCAGAACCAAGATGCTATTGCTTAGTCTCACTCTCCCCTCTTCCAAAGGGGTGGCAGCTCTTCCTGGGATTCTTCCTGGGGGGAGAAGGTTGTCAAGCTGGGTCCTGGCACTGAGCTTCCAGATCCACTCCAGTCAACCCAGGTGTGTTTATTTATTTATTTATTAAATTTCTCACCCGCCCATCTTCCCCTGATGGGGGAACTCTGGGCGACTCACAACAAACATTAAAAACATATATATACACATAAAACATCAATTAAAAGCATTACTAAAAATGGGGAAGAAGAGTCCAAGAAGATGAAAAATCTGAGGCTGAAGACAGGAGGCCTCTATGGGGCTAGCCATCCTCATGCTTGAGGTATTCCCTCCCCACCCCACGCCAAGTGTCAGAACCAGGTCTTCAAAGCCCTACGGAAGGCCAGGAGTGAGGGGGCCAATCGCACTTCCGGGGTCAGAATGTTCCAAAGAGTAGGGGCTACCACAGAGAAGGCCTGCCTTCTGGACCCTGCTAATCGAAGTTCTTTTACTGAGGGGGACTGAAGCATGCCCTCTCTGTGTGATCGGGTGGGACGGGTTGATGTCATAGGGGAGAGGTGGTCCCTTGTGAGTAGGCCTCCCATTGTTAAGTGTCATCCCTCTGCAAGCAGTAGCAGCAGCACACTGTTTGGGCTGCACAGAGCAGGTGTACAGGATCAGCATAGGACCCAATGTGATGTCCTCCAAGAAGTAACTCAGGAAGACTCACCGCTGGAAGAGGGGGAAGGTGAAGCTAGGCAAAACTGAATTGATCCTGGGCGGCTTATATTGACAGCATGTAGGAGCACATTTTGGTCTTGCGTGACCTACTGCAGCACAAAAGCCACTGAAGCAAAGCCCTAACCCTGGGAGCACATGCACAGCTGAATTACTGTCAACAGAAGGCTTGTCCAGGCAGAGTGGAAGCCTTGTCAGAGTGCAGCCTACAGTTTTCTTCAACTTTATTTATTATTTTAGGTAGTTAAGGCCCTAAAAACTTTAAGAACACCTTCCTTATCCTATGATCTACCTGCAAGGTGGAAACAACCATAATTGTAAGAGTCACTGCTCCAGCAGTTAGGGCAAAGGACACTGTAATGTTTCATTTGTGAAAGGATCCAATATCTCTGTATCTATGCCTTCAATAAACATACTAATACAATCTTACATCATTTTAATTGTTCTTAAACTTAGGTTTTAATTCCTATATTTAATGTCTCTGCATTACAAAACCTTTAAAAAAATTTAAGGTATATTAGGATAAAATCACATGTTCACGTATACCTTCTTTTTTACATGCTCCTCTGCTAGAAACACATGAATGGATGGCACGATCAGTTAACATTGTCAAATCTCTAGCTACAAATCCTTCTGTTTCCTTTGCAATTTGATGGAGATCAAGATCACAGAATCTGTCTACACTGAAGTCAAATCTGTTTTTTATTATGGACTGAAGTATTTCATATCTTTGCCTCTGAAAAGAAAAGAAAAAAACCCCAGCAATTTCAGCCAGAAAGCTCATCCCTGCTTCAATTTTATCTCTATTCCAGCTACAAAAAACTGAAGCAAAACAAAGACAAACTATAACACTTTTAAATGTAAGTAAAAGGACTTAATTTGGAAGATGATAAAGTGCAGCTCTGGGCATTCTATATATCATATTTTAAACTTTAAGCAAAATTATGCAGAATAAGATTGTATGGTTTTAAATAACTTCTAAAGGAAGCTGCATTATGGCTTTTACCTGATTTGGAACTTGAATATGTTGGAAACACTGAAATATATGAATTCCTTGAGTAGAAATGATGGAAGAATGTAGGGACTGCTCAGATAGACTTGTGGCAATAAATGCAATCAAACTGTGCATGGAAGTAACTTCTTTTATCACATCTTTCAGAACTAGAATTTAAAAAAAGTTCAACTTTTATGCATTGAAAGGTATATAACATGGAATTTACATGACTTAAGTTTTACACACACAGGAACTTCTTAAATTTGAGTTCACAGTTCCATAAAAATACCTCTAGCTTAGAAACAATGTATTTTGTTTGCTTCCAATGGATAGCATTTGTCTTGTGTATCCAGAACCAATATTTTAACTTCACACCACACACAGATGCAGATACATTTTGTGCATTTACTGTGTTGTGCAAACATGGATACAATGTATAGTGTGTACCAGTTATTAACACAGTTCTGGATTATGCCACTTCCCTTGGCAATATGTGAAAGCTGAAGATCAGTTATAGTTGGTGCACAATTTACCCATCTAGTTCACACTAACGAAATAAGACTAGTTCTGGTTCTATTTGGATGGTGGTTGCCCAGCACCAGTATGAATCTTTTAGATTTAGATTAGATTTTTTTAAAATCCTGCCTTTATTATTTTTATAAGTAGCTCAAGGCAGCAAACATACTATTACACCTTCCTCCTCCTATTTTCCCCACAACAACAACTCTGTGAGCTGAGTTGGGCCGAGAGAGAGTTAATGGCCCAAAGTCACCTAGCTGGCTTTCATGCCTCAGGCAGGAGTAGAACTCACGGTCTCCTGCTTTCTAGCCTGGTGACTTAACCACTAGGCCAAAGTGGCTCTCCTGAAAGTAAGGTGGGATATAAATGTACTTAGTTTGAAATAGCATTACTAGTCTATAGGAAATATGACAAAGTTAGGGTCAGTTTAGGTATACAGACACAGTAGTTAAGAGCTGAATCTACAGTAGCATCAGGAAAAGAAACCAGTAATTACAATTACAGATTTGGTGGATATACATTTCAGCTTTAGCCTATAACATATGCAGCCAATGAATACAGTTCCAGAAATTGCTAATTTCCTAAAGGAATAACCAACACATTTTAATTTATCCAAGGAAGACATTTAGGATCAGATAGAAAATGTTAATATAACTGAATATTCTTAACTGGACAGTTTAAAAAACCCAAGCCATTACCATGAGCGAGACGGGTGCTCTGGACTGCTTCAGGACTGTTTTCGTGTCCTGGAGCAAGGGGAACGCCCACTATACGATCAAGATCGTCCATTAGAATGACAGATGGCTGTCTCCATGCTGCCTCTAGGAAGGCTTCTTCCAGTTTCCTCCTTATATTTTCTAATCTTTTCCCTGAAACATTATCAGACATAGAAAGAAAATGGAGCAGCTTCCAGTCCAATGCAGTCAGTTGCCAGTAAGTGTCCTCATGTAACTTTGTTCCCACTCTGGTTATATCAAGAAGTCTTAACAATACCCACTTAACAATATCCACCCACCCACTTATAATAAGGCAAGCTATGAATATTAAACCATCACTTGGACAGGAGACGTGAACTCTAACTCTGGTTGAAATCATATGGTTTAATATATTAAACTCTTAAGAACTGTTAGGTTGTATACTGGAAGTGTATACTATGTATATTGGAAATGATACAGAAAAGGCAAATGTATCCATACCTCTTAAAGTTTTACAGTCAATCACTTCCAAGTGAGCATCAAATTTATCAAATGCTTCTTTGCAAATGGCCTTTGCTAAGGTTGATTTGCCACTTCCCTGTAAAAGAAATTTGGGCTGAAATTTTACTTCATACTGAAAATTACAGAAACTAGTGTCTTAATTATGATTACTAATTTTCTCTAAGGAAATACGTACAGGATAAAAGTAATCAAATAGCTTAATACAAACTGATAAAATGAAGACGCTCAGAAATCTATAGTCCCTTCAGCCACCTGACCACGCCACCAGCAAAATATCTGCTCGATTAAGAAATGGCAGTGTTCTACTCAAGTGTCTTGTGTTATTACTTGTCATTTCAGTCTTTTTAATCTATCCTCCCGTACTTTGTACCATTGCCCTAATTGTGTTAATGACTATAACCACTCAGTTCACAGCCACTTAAAACCTCTGGCAATTAGCCAAGCCTGAGTGTACCTTGATCCAAAGAGATTTCAGAGGGCTTGTTGTGGGATTCTCCATCAAGACCTGAGCAGCTATCTGTACCAGCTAAGCTACAACTTATTTTATCTTACAATTTCTTACTATTCGCCATTTCCTCATCTGAAGCAACCAGCTGTTGTTTTGTGGACTGAGATCTTCATTTACATTTCTGTGTACTGCAAATCCAACCCCCTCATGTTTGTCTTCCCTGTGCCACAGTAAAACTTATTCTGGTCACTAAGAAAACCTTGGAATGATATGAGTTTAATGAGCTTTCAGATCCATGAGAATAGGCAGGGAATATAATCTGGGGCATGAAAACTTGGTCATCATTTATATATTTACCACTAGTTTCATGGTTCTAGAAGAGATTCTAAAACTGTACATATTTTCCTCCTACGCTTTGTTGACACATATAGAGGCCTCCATAATACCAATGCAGCAAAGGAATATCTTTGTTATACATTGATACTTAAGACAGCTGTAGTCCTCACCAATGCAAGTCACAGAACTGCATAAAACACTCCTTTAGTAGAAACAAATTAAAACAATTTAATGACTGTCTGGCATATAAAAAGACTAGTCACAAAAATCAAAATGTCCTGTATGCTAAAAGGGAAATAAAAAGCACATTACCTTTGGTCCAGTAATCAGGATACCCCCACTGCATAGGCCAGCAGATATGGGACCTAGTTTTTGAGACAGGGGATGCATCAAGAGGCTATGGGATATGTGTTTCAAAGACGATAGTCCGATGTTATCCACTCCTCTGCAAAGAACAAAACTGAGAACTAAATTCCCTCTCACCTTAATCAAGTTACATATCAAATAAAAGTGTAGTGTTTCCAGAGTATTCTATGAAGCAGCCCAAAGGATGAATGTGCAATTTCTTCCCTCAGTTCTGCCTACTGTTATGGTAACTTCACAACACAGTTAAAAGTGTAGACTTCATTACATAAATTCTTCATTTATGTAAAGAAATATTGCTGCCCCTCAATATAGAGAATTCAAAGAAAGTGTGTAAATCCTTTATTTGTATATAATATTACATACAAATCTGATTCACATATAACATACTGTTGCTCACCACTTATCTAATTTCTGACACATGAGAGTAAAGCCACATACTTGCTTACATTTTAATAAAACCGGACTGCAGACCTGGTAACAACTATTATTTTTTTCACTTATGATGTTACTGAATGTTAAGATGGTGAATATTATACACAGTGAATATTAAAAATCCATCTATTTATCATTCATTTCTTTCCTTTGTGTTGTTATTAAAATGGCTCACCCTAAGCACTTTAGACTGAACCATGGTAAAGGCTGTTCACAAGAAGACTGGGAGCTACTGCCATTGGATGCCGGGGGCACAGGATGTAACAAAACCTGCAGAAAGAATATATTGTTAGAGGTGGAAAAAGTGATAGAGAAGCCACATTAAGTCCTATTAAATTCAATAAGGCTTATTTTGATTAGTCAAGTAATGTCCCAGAGAAGACATAATGACATACACTCTACTTTAAAAAAAAAAAAAAAAAAGATAGCTATTGCAACTCCAGAAGCATGTAGGGTAACACAAGAACAGGCAATGTATTTTGTGGCCAGGCATATTTTCTAAAAAAAAAAAAAAAGTTTTTCAAACAGTTAATGGGGAGTTATGATCAGTGATATCAAAACAACACAGAGTGGGCAGGACCAATTTTGGGGCTCATTTTTATTTGGAAGGGCTATAAAAATGGAAGCTATTACAGAAGCTTAAGGCACACATTTTGCTGTTGACCCCCAGAAAGTAAGAAAAAGTGGCTCAATTATGGGAAGTGTTCAGGGTGAAATATTAAGCTCTACAAGACTTAACACACACTTTACTCTTTAATGTTCTTTATTAAAAAAGGACTGAAAATGTTGGTCTCACCCATTCTGCAAAAAAAGTCTGCAGTTCACAATTGGACCACAGTTCGCCCAGGATAATGATTTTGTTTCTTGACTATATTGGCAGATGCTCTTAAAAAATAATAGGAACTTAAATAATATGTATACCTCAAATTACAATACTACATTCAAAATAATTTTCTCATTTCCTTATATTTCAAAATTGCAACTCTTCAGTTTCACACCATCATATTTTAGCTGCTACTAAATATAGAACCCCAGAGGTCAGAAATAAGCAAATTCAAATAAATAAATGTCACTCCAGAATTCTTTTCTAATACTATAATGCATCATAAAATTCTAAATAGTGAAATTTAATATCATCAGAATTTTTCTTATTGCTTATGCTAAAATCAAGAAAACCAGATGCAAACAATAATCTTAATAAGTAAAATGGTATTAATAATTTAAGCTATTGAATATTTGAAATAAGTTATATTTACTTGTATATTTGCCTTCTGCAGCAAACTAGGGCTCAGGATGAAAGTATTTTTGGCTTTCTCTTCTTCAGTGTCAGAAGGGACTATACTGAGGACAAAGTCTTCCAGGCCTTCCAAAATATAATGAGCATTAACTTGCTTGTTATTCAATATGAAATATGGCATATTTTAACATTGTAAATCTAGTAGATGCAACAATGAGTTACATTGTGTACATCATTATTTTTAGTTAATTGTTCTTTCATTAATTAAGAAATGACCAATTTTGAAGAACTAAATAAAACAGAGGGTAAGTCCTTTATAGTTAGCTCAGACTGGATGTGTTACAATCAAATAAATAAAACATTACCAATTTCCTTTACAGCATTGAAACCTTTTTTATAAATTATCAAAAAGCTATTACACTAGGAGCGACTTCCAGGGAAGCAATGGTGAACTGAAGACAGCAGAGCTGATGACTGCGGCAGAATGAGGAGAAATTCCTCCCTGGACAAAGGGGAGGACTTGGGATCGCCCAAAGGGCTCCATAAAGAGGCTCCCTGTGATAAGACTGTAAAAACAGCAGTCTCTGGTGGGGTTTAGAACTCTGGGAGATGAGAGAGTCAGCGTGCCCAAGCCGGAGTTCAGAGCCTTTAAGGAGACACTGGGTTGGCCCACTTCCTTTCTTAATCACTTCTGAAAATGGCTTATAAATTGCTCTTTGGATACTAAGAACCTTCAGAAAGACAAGTTTTATTTCACTGGATGATTTTCTTTCAATCCTCAATGAAAGAAATTTCATGTAATCTTAAGAACTTAAAAAAAATCTTATTTGGAAATAAGCAGCAAAAGGGTGATTAGAACATTGATTTTGGAAAGTTATAAATGGACTAAGGGGCTAGATTGACTGGAAATAAGATTTTGAAATTAACTATAAGAATCCTTCCTATGGTTTGTTTAAAAACGTATTAATATATATATGAAGATCTTGAAATTAAGTGTAAGAAATCCTTCCATGGGAAAATGGGATGGATTAGAGAAATACTTGATAAAAGAAGACCTTGAAGGCTGCTTACTAGAGGCAAGCAGAAAGAACTAAAAATTATAATTAAAGGAGAAGACCCACTAATACAGAATGGAGAAAAATATTTTAACTTTGGAAGAATTCAAGGATATTTGGCAACAATGTACTCAGAACATTCTCTTAAGATTGTCTGATACCATAAAAATGGGTTTTAAAGAGGAGATAGAAGAGGATACAATTGAGAATCAGACTGTTTTGGATATGGATTTAAAAATGATAGGATACAAGACTGATATTGACAAAGATGCTACCCAGGACTTACAAATGAAACCGGCTGATGTTTGAATAGCTAAAAGGGGTACACAAATAATGAATCAGAAAAATGACTTGGATGTGTGGATTTCAACGCAGAAGAGTGACTTTGATAACTTTCTTATTTTGGACTTACAAAAGAGATGTGTTACACTTATGAAGGAGTTCCTGAGAAAAGATAAAGAGAAAATGGAAAGAAAACAGCTTTTTGGGCATTACTTAAAAGCCATAAACACCAAGGCTTTTAAAACCAAAAAGAAGGATTATAAAATTGGCTTGTTTGATCAAGTTTAAAATATATGATGTTTTTTATTCTAGTAGTTTTTAATAGGTTTTCCTTGATTAGGACTGAATGACAAGGCTTTAAAGATTTACTATTGGATAAGATATGAGAAGAAGGGATTTTTGTTGTATGATTAGAAAAAGTGATGGGTTATGATGCTAAGATTGAAGGAAAGTGTTAAAATTTGTGAAGAATTTTCTGAGAGAAAACAAAGAGAGAATGATAAGAAATTAATTTGTGGGATGTGATTTGAAGGACTTAAAGATTAGGGTTTTCTGGTAGCTCTTAATGGGATTTCTAAAAATTAAATCTGAACAATGAGGCTTTATAGGTTTGCTTATAGATATAAGATAAAATATGGGAAGAAGAGATTTTGTTGTTTTTTTAGGGAAGATAAGTTACTGGGTAAAGGAAATTAAATGAAACTGATTTGCTTGTTTAATGTTTATTTATTTATATATATATTTATTTATATAACTGAGCGGCTGGATAGTGTAGTGGTTAGAGCACTACCTTTGATGCAGGAGACTGGGGTTCAAATCCTGGCTGGTACGTACATTACCAGTAGGGGTCCTTGGGCAAAGACCTCCTAACGCTTCACCTGCCTACCTCAAATATGAGAGCGACACGAACTAAGAGAGTCATGCTGGCTCGGATGTCACCCGGATTAACAAGGTCCGCGTCAGAAGTTGGGGAACCAGGACAATCTGATGATATGTGGGCTACTGGAACAACCCATACATGGACAAGACAAGAGAACTTGGAATTGATGGAATGCTACTACAACAGTAGACCTAATGAGAGGGGATATATGAAACGTATGAGGAAACTATGGACGGACAGAAGACCTACATCCACACTAACTGAGAAACAATCAGTTACCCAGTGCTTCAACATAGTGAAGAGGAAGCTGCTCTCACAACTTGAGATAGACCAACTCCACATTACAACCCGGACTCAAGCAGACTTGGAAGAGCAACTGGACGTGCAGCCAACACCTGAAGCTGGAACGTCACTGCCACCTCCTCCATTACAGAGCACAGCAACTGATATGAGGCATAAGATCATGGATAAACTACCTACAGTCAACCCTCGAGACCAATTACCAAGGCTCAGTGGAAAAGTACCATCAGATAGTATAGTAGAAGATGCCAATAGGGCCCTCATGATAATCCCTACTACCACCATAACTCAAACCAATGAACTGTATATGCTACAGCCGCTGTAATCCTAGAAATGCTTGGCTACACGATCAAGAACAACAACAGTACATACTCCCCCAGAAAATGAGGTTGGAGGTTAAGATCAAGGCAACTTGGAGAGAAGTTAGTCAGCTGGTGGAACTACAGAAGGGTTCGGAGATTAAGGATAAGACTTGGCTACTAAAAAAATACACAGACCTGACTCCATCTGAAGCCCTAAAGACTGCTAAACAAAGGCTCACAGCACTGGCTGCCAGGCTAACGAGATACACTAGAGAAGCAACCGTGGGTCAAGAACATGAACAGCTGGACAGCGCCTGGCCTGAACATGATCCACACCTACTGACTAAAGAAACTAACAGCTGTGCATGAACGCCTAGCAGCACAGATGAACCAGCTGCTAGCAGCAGGCTCCCACCCAGACTGGCTAACACAAGGAAGGACAGTGCTGATCATGAAAGACCCTCACAAGGGAACAGCACCATCCAACTACCGGCCAATAACCTGCCTCCCCACAACATGGAAAGTCCTATCAGGCATCCTAGCTGCCAAGCTACAAGACCATATGGGCCAGTACAGGAGCACAGCTCAGAAGGTCATTGGGAGCAACACCAGAGGTTCAGAACACCAGTTGCTCGTAGATAGAGCAGCTGCCCAAGACTCAAGGTCTAGGCAGACCAATCTGAGCGCAGCTTGGATTGACTACAGGAAAGCCACACACAAGGATCTGTGAATGCCTGGCACTATACAAAGTCAACAAGACACTAAGGACTTTGCTCAAGAATTCAATGGGACTGTGGAAGACAACTCAAGACAGCTCGCACAAGTGGCCATCAAGTGCAGCATATACCAAGGTGATGCATTGTCCCCGCTGTTGTTCTGCATAGGCTACATCAGGAAGAAGGAGTATGAGAAGCTGGAGAAATACCAGGGCCTGAAGGAAGGAGTAGAGAGGATGTGGAAAGTAAAGGCCAAAGTGGTCCCAGTGGTGGTAAGAGCACTTGGGGTTGTGACTCCTAAGCTGAGAGAGTGGCTCCAACAGATTCTAGGAACAACATCAGAGCTCTCTGTCCAGAAGAGTACAGTGCTAGGAACAGCTAAGATGCTGCACAGAACCCTCAAATTCCCAGGCCTCTGGTAGAGAACCCAAGATTGAGGAAGACACATACCACCCATAGGGGTGAGAGGGGAATTTTTCTGGTAACTTTTAATGGACTTTTGCTGATTAAGATAGATTGGGGTTTATTTATTATTTATTATTAATAGATAAAGTATGAGATGAATATGAATAATAGATAATAATAGATATGATAAAAATAGATAAAATATGAATATGAATGATAGATAAAAGATGAGAAAGGAAGGCCTGGCGCAATATGGTTCATGGGGTCATGAAGAGTTGGACATGACTTAACGACTGAACAACAACAAAAAGATGAGATACAGGACAAAGAGATTTTTGGCTGAAATGATGATAAGTTACTGAAATTGTTTGTACTTGTCTTGATGAAGGGGGAAGTCATTTCTTTATATATTTTTTTATTTAGATATTTTTTTCCTCCCCCCTTTTTTTCTTTTTTTCCCTTTGCACCTTTTATTTTTCCTTTTTTATTTTTTATATTTTTCTTAGTTTGTATTAGTTTTTTATCTTTGTATTTTTAAACTTTAATAAAAATTATTATTAAAAAAACTATTATGGTAGCAGACATTTAGCTATTAATCTAATATATTAGATGTAAATAAACGAACTGAAATCCAATCGTAATTGGCTAAATCTTTTAAAATTGATGTACAATATTAAAAAAAAAACTTAACATGCAGTAATCACAACTGTAGCTGAACTTTGCTTACCAAAATTAAAAGCTAATTGTATGTAGCTTGTTTCTGCTGTTATCAAGGGACACCTAATGTAATCCTCTAGCCACAAATTAAATGCATGTTTAATGTCTTCTTCACTGATTCCTTTATTCTAAAATGGAAAAGGATGAGGATTGTTAGTTCAGTAATTTTCTTCTAACAATTTTTTTTTTATGAGAAGCTTTTTTCATTTTGTTATCTATTAACTGAAGGGAATAATCACAACACTATCCACAAGACGACCTCATTTTTGTTATCTTCTAAGAAAATATGATGTATTTTGGAAAAAAAAGAATATAACTTTGGTAGGGTTCATGCCTTTTATACAAAATGACCATTTTAGGCATATTGGCATAATGTTTCTATCAACAGTGAGCAAGATCTCTACCAATCCAAGCTTCCCAGGATTTTTTTTTCTTTTCCAAATGCTTGTTTTAGAAACTAAGGGATACAAAACACTCCAGTTTTTGACCAGGTACCAAATGCAATGTGGATCCAAGAACTGGATCCATGTGGTAAATGGACATTGATTTAGTCACTTTAAACAAATGGACATGGCTCGATATTGTAGGGAAATATAGTCTAAAAAATGAAATAACAGCATGTAAACAAAATGAAACATACTGCTTTCGATCAACACTGTTTAATTGAACATTTGGGAGCACGGTTTTACTGGCAGGATTCCTGTCATGTTCCTTTTAAGTAAAAATCAACATAATTCTCTTCACCCCACTAGGAGACTGCTAGTCAGAATTAGAAAAATGTGGGCAACTTGTGAGATGGATCATGGAGGGTGACAGCAAAGAACAGGTAGCGACTGATAAGGCGCTGGAAAGCCACGTTCAGGAGCAGCTTTCTGTGCCTGTGGAGCACTTTTGGAATGCAAGCCATTCATTTACATCTGTTCACCAAATCTTAGGCTTACGTATAATAATATCCAAATATTCATTTGACAAAACTTTGGAAAAAACTATTTGTTAAAAAGTTACCATTTTTAGGGAGATTTAAGTCATGCTCCATGTCAGAGTACACCAAAAAGATGGTTCGTAATTAAGATATTATCTCTGAATAATTTGAGATTGTGCCAGAGGTTGGTAGAAAAATATAATTACCAATGAAACAATGTTTAAACTGAGAAAAAATGTGTTAAAAATTAATAGAAAAATATAATTACAGGTAGTCTTCGCTTAATGACCATTCCTTTAGTGACTGTTCAAAGTTACAGCAGCACTGAATGAATAGTACTTATGCCCGGTCCCCAAAGTTACAGCTGTTGCAGCACCCCTGTGGTCACATGGTCAAAATTTGGGCGCTTGGCAGCCCACCTGCACTTATGATCGCAGGGGCGTTTGAATTCCCCTCACCCACCTATCTTGCCCCCGTCTCTGCCCTTTTGGCTGTCCTGCAGAATGGCACTTCTTGGTAGTGGTGGCAGGGCCAGTGGTGCTGGGCTGAAGTAGAGGCCCTGGGGTGGCGGTGGTCGGCTGAGACTACTGAAGGCCCCAGGCTTCTACTTCAGCCCCAGCACCACTGGTGCCACCACCGGTGTTGAGGTGTGCCACTATGCAGGGCAGCCAAAAGGGCAGAGATGGGGGCAAGATAGGTGGGTGGGGGGAGTTCAAGAGGAGGCAGTCCCTTACCTTACCAAGGCTTGGGGCTGGTAGGGACCAAGCCAGGAATGGCTTGGATTGGGGTGGGTCCTTGCCCAACAACCAGTGGGATTTGGTTAACGATGACAACGAGGACTGCCGGGATTTCCATAGCTAAGCGATGCAGTCATGTGACATCGCAATTTACAACTGCATCACTTAGCGATGGAAATTCCGGTCCTAAATACCGTTGTAACCTGAGGACTACTGTACATATTAAACAATGTTTTAAGAGTAAGTTGTATTAAAACATGAAACTCAAAATCTGTAAATAGACAATAAGACCAAACTCACTAAAGTACATTCAGGCTGTAGTCTAAGAGAGGTTGGAATTTTAGGATCTGAACTAACTGATGTGATTCTCACAGCAGCATGCATTTCTATGTGTAGCCTCTTTCTCAACCCTTCAGGTATCTGAAATATAAAATAAAAATCACAAACAGAACCTTCTCTAATATAGAAAAACCTTCATCTTTCATAAGATATAGTCACTGGTATAGTACTGAGGTTGTGAAAGTTAAGAGCAACTTAAGATTTCAAAGCTATTCAAAGACTATAATTGCAGTTAAAATGTTAGCAGCTTTCTCAATGCTCTCAAGAAAAAAAGGATTACTTGAGTTGCATCTTTCACCATCACTTATGGCAATAATATTAACTTGTAACTCTATTTTAGCAGCTGGAAACTTTGCCTAAGTTAAAAAACCAAATGAATATTAAAAAAAAATAACAATTTCCATTTTGCTACTTTAATCCATTTTAAGAATTTAATTTAGGAAGGGACATAAATATTTCAAATAAATAAAGGAAACTAAATTAGTGTTTTTAAATTGGAGTTATTTGAATTATTTTGTTTAAAGTTAGATTAGGATATAATGCTTACTAAAGACAAAAGAACTATGGTAAGTATTGTAGTTTGGAGACTGCTGCCCAGCACTGATCATAAGTACATTTTTTTCTGAATAAGTACTGAAATTAGTACAGCTTATTTTGAGGTAAAATGTTTTAACACTGCAATGTTAATCTGTGAACAACTCATCAAAAATTGATTTAAAATCTTAATGAGTCTAATGCAATGACTTTCCTGTATCCTTCAGAAATTTGACTGACCCAAACTCTTCCAACATGCAGTTGCTCCACACTGTTATTGAACATTATGGCATCCTTTAGATCCTCAAATCCATTCCATATTATTTGTACAATAGAAAACTCGTTGGATTCTTGACTCTTACTAGAAGTGAATTGCTTTTGGTCTTCTGTATTAGCCATCTGTTTCTCTGATGTTAGATTATATTTTAACTCTTGAAACTGCTGTCTTGGAGAAAGTAGTTTACTAATTTTCCCATAAGAAACTTGAATATTAGCTTCTAAAACAGGGAATGTTTGATTCCATGGAGAAACACAGATAGTGTTGTATTTCTGAAATGTACATGTTTCCAGTGTATTTTTCATGCTGGGAAGCTGTCTCTGACATACTCTGAAAACAGAATCCATCTGAATCAAATTTAACAGATGACTTTTAGCAGCATTCAGTTCATCAGTTCCATCAAAAGGCTCCTGTTTCTTTTCAGAATTATAAAAAAAAATGTTCCCAAGTAAATTCCAAATGTTTGGCAGAACATTTGTACTCAGTGATCCCTTTGTGTTTGGCTTATGCTGCTGAAATTGCATATTTAAATGTGTTTCTTTGGCACATGGTTCCTCAGTTCTTTCCCTTGGTTTTAATTCAGTTTCAGGGACACCATCCTGCACAATCTCATTTTTCAGGGAAGACGACATGGTGGAACTTTCTTCACACTGCCGTAATTTAGGACATATAAGAAGCTCTGTGCGAGGTTCAAGTCTTCCATAAAGAGCTGGGGGTTTTAGTGCAACTAGAATAAAAGGGGAAATGTTAATATCCATGCCAACCTTACAATTATCTCTAATTCTGATGAAGTCTTGCAAAGCCACTTACCAATCCGGATATAGATACAAGTATGATGCTCAACCCACACTGGGAAGACAGCTTTTGGAAATACTATGCGAATTTGATCAAGAAGATGCCTTTCGAGTGACAATGCATGCAGCTCCTATAATCATTTTACAGAATGTTAAAAAAAATCAATCCTGTCTAAGTATTGTAACAAAATGAATGCAAAAAATTGGCACTAACACATAAAACCTCATATTTATTTATTTGTTTGTTTGTTTGTTTGTTTATTAAATTTTTCAACTGCCCATCTCCCCCCAATGGGGGAACTCTGGGCGATTCACAAGAAACATTAGAACATAAAATATATAAACACATAAAACCTTAAATTAAAACATTACTAAAAAGAAGAAGGAGAGACCAAGAGGATGAAAACCTGAGGTTGAAGGCAGAGGCGTCTATTTAGTTAATGTATGAGAGAGAAGAGGAAAAAGTTAGAAGGACATGGAAAAAGGACATTCCTCATTGCATCAAAAAGTGATATATTTTTATTACCAGTATTTCCCAATCATCTGCTGAAATTGGTTCCACTTCTACTTGCTGACAGGACAAAACTTGAGAACAAGGTTCCAGGAATATCTGGTAGAGAAGAAATCTCATTACAATACTTTCAATATTTACATAATCAGAATACTGAAAATTATTATTTTCTAAGTGAGAAAAGAAAATATGACATAAGAATCACATGGTTGCTGATCTGTACTGGCAACATACATTTTGACCATTCTGTTAGTGTTATTTGCTCCCTCTGGAAACCTAAAAGCTATTTTAGGCATCTTCAAATAAATGAACAGTATTTTATTCAGTTCTAGACAGTAACAAAAACAGCTTGAGAAAAAGGTTAGTATGTGCAAACTTTTATTTGTTCACCCACTGAATTCTAAGCAATAATATTTTAATACAGGTAGTCCTCGCTTAATGACCATTAATTTAGTAACCACGGGAAGTTATGACGGTGCTGAATGAAGGGACTTGCGACCCATACCTGAAATTAGGGCGATCTGGGCCCTTGGCAATCAGTTCGCCCCTACAACTGGTTGCCAAGCACCCTGCAATCATGTGATCACTATTTACAATCTTCCCTGCCAGCTTTCCCATAAGTCAGTGGAGAAACCGGCAGGGAAGGTCGTGTGCCACTGCTGAGAGGACTCCCTCTTATCTCTGGGGGTTGGCTGAAAAAGCTCCGTGCCAAAATCCAAGCAGGATTTTGGCATGGGGCGTTTTCAGCCAGCCCCCAAAGTTCCATGCACTAAACACCCCATGCCTAAATCCTGCTGAGATTTTGGCATGAAGCTTTTTCAACCAGCCCCAAAGCTCCATGTGCTAAATGCCCACACATGGGGCATTTAGCACACGAAGCTTTGGGCACTGCCTGGAAAAGCTTCATGCTGAAATCCGAGCAGGATTTTCAGCCACAAAGGATGTTCAGCCCCAGAGTGCCACATGGGGCATTTAGCACACAGAGCTTTGGGCACTACTTGAAAAAGCTTTATGCTGAAATCCAAGCAGGATTTTCAGCCCCACAGTGGAGAAGCCTCTCCATTCTGGGGCTGGAAATCCTCCGTGGCTGAAAATCCTGCTTGGATTTCAGCCTCTCCACTCTGGGGCTGAAAATCCTCCATGGCTGAAAATGTGCGCTAAACGCCCTGTCCGAAATCCAAGCAGGATTTTAGCCACGGGGGATTTTCAGCCCAGAGTGGAGAGGCTTCAGAAGTAAAACTTGTAGATAATTTGATAATTCAATAAGAAGCGAGATTTTGAAACCAGCAACTATGATACCTATCATATACATTAACTTCATATGCTACTCTAATATGAACTCCTTTTGAATCCTACTCTATCAACTCCTTTGATAACATATTTTGATCAGGATAATTATTATGGTTTGGCTAAAATGAAATCTTTGAGAGCATATAATCTTTATAGACGAAAACATTTTTAAAGTAATGGTGAACCTCTCTAAAGATCAGATAGAGCAACAAATAACTGATAAGCTACCATGGCTTTTTTGATATCAACTCAAATCTCTTTTGGGCAATAGAAATATTAGAGCTTCAGCAATATAGCCTTATACTAATTTTGAGAATGTAATACTTCATTATTTAGAATAACCAAAAGGAACAATCTCAAAAATTTATAGGTTATTACTGCAATCAAAAATAGGATATCCACCATATGGATTAAAGGAAGCTTGTGATAGTGATCTTGGTAATCCCATACAGGGGACAAACTGGCAGCAGTTATGGAAATCAGGTAGATTCACTTCAGCTTCAATGCAAGAATTGAAGTGGAAGATTATAAATAATTGGCATTGAACTCCTGTTAGATTGGCACATATATATCAAAATTATTCTTCCAAATGTTGGCGAGGTTGCAAAAAAAAGTGGTCATTTTTTAATTTGGTGGTCATGTGATAAAGTTAGACCCTTCTGGCAAAAATTTTTGGAGAGATAAGTATTATCACTAAACAAAGAATTGAATGCTTTCCAGAGTTAGGCTTATTGAATATTTACAGGACCAAACCATAAGCTTAAAAATAAAGAATTGATTATCTATTTAATTTTAGCAGCCAAAATAATAATTGTGCAACAATGGAAAACTCCAGATAATATAACAACTGAGTTGTGGATTAGTATGGTTTCCTCAATTGCCACATTACAGAAAAATCACAGATAATGTAATGAGACTTCAGAAGCAGGAATTATATTTTTATCAAATTTGGTTGGATTTTAATGGTTTACTTTAATAGCAATAAATTATAATTTGTTGTACTCTTTATATATGATAAATTTTCACATGAATAGTACCCACCTCTTTGTACAACTCCACATTGTAGTTGGTCTTTTTTGTATTTTCTACATTTTTTTCTTTATATGTATGTTGAATTTATGTTAGTTACTTGATATTGCTTGAAATAAAATTAAATTAAAAATCTAAAAAAAGTATACAAATAGAAGACTGCATATCAAACCTGTTGTCCATCTTTAATGCCAAGCTTTTCTGCTAATTGTCTGTTTATTTCAACAATGTTTTCTTCTGTTTGACGATAATGTCTAATTTCCATCCAACCCAAGAATACAGGCTGATTCCCCCAAGAAGCTTTCACAACTTGATCCTATGAATTTCATAAAAAACACATTTATATTAAACAAACATTAAAAGGGGATATTTCATGTAAATAGACAAATATCCACATATAGACCAGAAAAAAAGCCTACTTCTCAAAGTTAGTTATTATGCTTTAAGAAACTGTTGATACTTATTTTTTAGAAGAGAATATATTTAGCTCAAGGTTGAACTGTGGAGTCCTTGGTGCTCTCTGAGCTTGGTTGTTTGCTTGCAGACGTTTCATTACTCAACTAGATAACCTCATCAATGCTAGTGAGTGTAGGATTTGCTCCCTGTTTATATACAGTAACTTGCTCTGCCAGTGTTGATGGGGGTTGCAGTTTTCTCCTTAGTAGTTGTAGGTAGAAGCCTACAAGCCGAATAAAAGCAGTTTTGTCCAAATCCTTAGCATTCAAAAACTTTCCAAAAAAACAACAGTATAGTTCCCCTTTTGTCATATATTGCAAAAAATAAAGATCTTACAAAGCTGGAAACACATAATTTTCTTTCTTTTTAAAGAAGAGACACTCACTCAGTGAATACCCAACTTGCAGTTCCGAAGGTTTTTTAATCTTAAAGAAGCAGTAAGAAAAAAGTTAATCTCCAAGGTGATTAAAAAGATGAGGTTTAGATGAACCTAGTCCTTAACAGGCTACATCAACAGCTCAGAGCATGGTGAAACATGCAACTCCCAGCTGACTGAAAGCAGCTGTAAAAACAAGGGTTTCTGCTTCTGACTCACAAAAACAAAACAAAAAACCAGCTGTCCAGAATGCATGAGAGTAATCTCAAGATCTCTCTTTTATACAGACAGAATTTTCAGCAGTCTGCATCCACATCCAACTGCCTTTCGGCCACAATGTCTCCTGCAGAGAGCGGGGTGTCACTTCGCTAGCCTCACCGGAAATGTGAATCCCATGTGTTGTGAAATTAAGGAGTTTTCATCATGTCTTCTGACTGCTAGGTGGTGTTCATGGATGTGCTCTGCTAGTCTTCTGTCTGTCCTACATAGTGGCTGTTATAGTCCTTACACTGTATGTTGTAGATGACACTTGTCTCTCCTTCTTGGGCTCCTGGGTCTTTTGGTTCACTGAAGATGCTTTGGAGGGCTTTAGTTACTAATGTGCCTACTTAAACAGGATGACAGAAATCCAATGAAAAAGATTGGCTTAAGCAAAAAATGAAGATAATATACGTCAAATTTCAAAACATAAAAACACATTGGTAATATAATAGGGAACCCAGAATGCAGCTCTAAAAGTTTCTGACTGAATGTCTTCCAGCTGTCTGAAATTTTTATATTGTAAATACAGATTTTGGATCCACACAGCATTTGGCTGAAATTCACCCAGCACGTTGCTCTAGAAACTTAGCTAGCAATCAGGAAACTATCAGCAGGAGAGCCAAGGATGAGGCTAACATAAGACACATTGCTTTTATTGCAGCTGCAAGAAGCTCAAATAATTAAGATGTAGAAAATTATTATTATTATTATTATTATTTTATCCCACCTTTTTAACATATAACTCAAGGTGGAAAACATACCTAAAACACCTCCCTCCTCCTCCTTTCCTCACAACAACACTGTGGGAATGGACTGGGCTGAGTGACTGGCCCAAAGTCACCAATCAATCAATCAAGCGACTAAGCCCTCTATTTATAATATACCCAGGGTTTGAATTTTACATATTTTTTTCCTGCTCTTTTTCAGCCCTGGATATGGAGGACACCTGTACATTTTTCAGCCTTGGAAGCAGAAGCAGCTACATCATCTTTTGTTAACAGTTCTGTCTGGTTTCAAGCTCCTTAATTTTGGCTTTAGCTTTTAATTTAGCTTTTTAGCTTCAGCCTTCAGAAGACCAGCTCCAATCCTCAGGGACCTGAAAGGAGCAGCCTTTTGGAAGGCCCGAAAGACCCGACTCTTTCCACAAGCATTCGGCTAGGATGGGGTTGAGTCAGGGGGTCAATAGTATGGGTGGCCTGGAGTTTGTTAATTTCAGTTTTAGTTCTTTGTTTCAAGAAAAGTTACAAAGTGAATACAGAACACAGCTCCCCATGATAATTGTTACACTGCACTAAGATACCATCCCATTAATATTACACTTTTTCCCCCCTTAAAATTATGACTAGTTTTTAATAGCATTTGCCACAATGAGAAAAAGAATTGACAGGCATTAGGGGGAAAAAATAAAGTATGCTATATCAGATTTAAAACTCCTATTCCTTTACTAGCTGTAGAAAGCTGAAAAATAATTTCAGATTACTCTCAGCACTGCAGCGCTTGAAAAATATAGCAAAGAAGCACCACTTCCCACTTCATGAAATTTTGATTGGTGGGGTCTAGGCAGAGAGCCTTTTCTGCTGCAGCGCCCGCCCTATGGAACATCCTGCCTCCTGAGATGCGGTGTGCCCCCTCCCTCATGGCCTTCAGGAAAGGGATTAAATCCTGGCTCTGCCAGAAGGCCTGGGGGCCAGAGGGGGGCCTGCACCTGTGGAGATGGCTGGTGGGGTGATGGGTTGTCCCCCCCCCAGCATCTTACAGGTTTTTTAGGGCTAAAATCATAGGAGGTTTTTAGAGCATTTTTAATATCTGTTTTTTAATTATTTATAGATTGTATCCATGTTTGGAGAGACCTGTGTTTTTTCTTCTTTTTTATTATTGTGAGCCGCCCAGAGTCTACCGTTGGGGGAGATGGGCGGCATACAAGTCTGAAAATAAATAAATAAATAAACAAACAAATAAATAAAAATTCAATGTCCTATGCAAGTAATCCCCAGTGGGTGGCAGCACCTACTCTTGGCAGATTTCGAAAACAAAAAGTCCAGTAAGACTAAATCAATGCTTAGATGGAAGACCACCAAGACATCCTACACCAGATGAAACTCGAAAGAACATCCGCAGAAAAAGGCAATTACAAATCGCTTCTGCAGTGTTGCCAAGAAACCTTCACAGGAACAACTATTTTTTTATTTAACCCTTTTCGGCTCGACCGAGTAACTGCTTTTACTTAGCATAGCTAATGAAGGGCATAAGTTGGCCTTTTTATACTATCTGGAGCCCGGCAAGAGCTCCAAGGCTCCAAGGTGCTGACAGCCTCATACTTCCATGCCCCATCACTGTTACCATAGAAACATGTCACCAAGAAAACTCTACTGCAACTGTGAATGGGCACTTGAATCTCAGCAAACAGGGCACACGAAGCGACTATGAGGCACCGTGAAAAACCGCGCGATCCCGGAGTGGAGGTTGGACAGCGGCCTTCCCAACTTCCTGTACCTGCTGCAGACGGAGACAGGAAACCAGCCCAGGCGGCAAGTGCAGAAAGCAGTCCTTGACGCCGCTCAGGGAGGCGCTCGCCGCGGCTACTCCGAATCCTCCCGCCCCCCACATAATCGCCGCCATCTCCGGCCATCCACGGCCAGGTGCCGGAAACAGCCGCCTTAGAGACCAGCCATAGCAAGTCGCGGCTCCTGATCGTCATCGGTCTGGCGGAACTACTGTTCCGGCTTCGATGCCCCCACCCTCTTTGGGGCAGCTAAGGTTATTGGATGGCCTATCTGCCTTCCCTTACTGTGATTGGATGAAGTACTACGGTTCTGCCTCATTCCCACGCCGGATTCAGTCTTCACCGATTTCTTTCCGCCCTTCCTTTGAGGGCCGTGGGTACTTGAGGGGGAGGAGCTAGATGACGGTTTGAAGAGGCGACAGAGGCTACGGAAGTGGAGAAGATGGCGGCGGTTGATACAGCTGAGAGCAGTCGCGGGAGCGAGGTTGGTGGTGTCTGTCAGCACCACGCGCAGCAAACGATATGCGCCTCGCGCGCTAGGTATCGGGAAGGGCGCAGGCCACGAGCAGTGAAGGTAAAGGAGAAAGAGTTGTGTCACTTCCTCGTCTTTTTAAATCCGCTCTCTGATGCTTTCATAGAAGTATTTTGCTGGGATCTCTGTAGGAAGCCTACAAGCCGAATAAAAGCAGATCTGCCCTCTTCCCCTTTTTGTTTACCTACACACTCGCGGCACCTATATAGGGAGATGGAATGATTGGTAGACTGCGTCTGAAAATGGAGGTTGTGTTTAGCTGTTACGACTGTTGTTCCCTGATCAGGCATCTCTCAGTTTGCTCCCTTTTAAAGCATAATGGATAATTATTGGAATTCTTACAGGTGTTAGATCATTCTTGTATAGATGAACCCCGTGCCAGTTTACTGGCACAAGTAGAAGCAGTAGTCTTTTGAGTGGTTGTAGTGTGTCCCTGGTTTTACCACTTAAATGCCAAATGATGTTTTTTATTGTTGTGAAGCTTCTACTTTCTGTTAATCCAACAGAAAATTTGAACAATAATTTCCAATGTCATGACCAGGCTCTAAGCCATGGCTGTTGTTGGTCTGATGAGAACACTCAGTTTCTCTCAAATGTTTTTGAAATATCCAGGATAGTAGCTAAGTTTTGCACAGTTGCTATTTTTATTAAGAGGTTAAAAATTTAGAAACCTTGCTATAATACAGTTAATACTGATACCTTTATCCTTCCTATACAGTATGTAAGACTAGGCAATCTTTTAATTTTCTGAACTTAGTTTATACAAGTCCCCAGGTTAAGTACGCTCAATTTAAGGACGACCCATAGTTAAGAATGGAGCCTACTGTAGCAAAATTCAAGTTAAATACACAATGATTTGAGTTCATTACACGATACTACTTACACAATAATACTGTTCCAGCTTACATACAAATTCAGCTTAAGGACAGACCTTGGGAACAGAACTCATTCTTAAACTGGGGACTAACTGTACTGTTTTACCCACTATCTATGGTGTTTTTTTCCATTGACTTTTTAAATTTTATTTTACCTTATATTATTTTCCTTTTAATTTTTTGGTCTGTTTTTACTCTGGAATTTGCATTGTTACTTTTATCTGGTCTCAGAGCATTAATAAACTATCAAAAATATGATTGCTTGGGTTCATTCAACAGACTAAACTACAACCAAACAAGCCATATTGCATGTTAGTACCATGGATGAATTTGATCACTAATGCTAAAATACAGAACTTCTAACACATTCCTTTAAAGTTGTTATACTATATTAATGTAAACAATTAGGTTCAAAATAGAATGGCTCACTTTCATTCTTAAAAATGTTTAATAAGCATATGTTTCAGATTGATACCTTTATTCCATAATAAGTATTAAAGTGGCTTTGTTTTTCAGGTTTATACTGTCAATTTAGAGTCTCGATATTTGTTAATTCAAGGTGTTCCTGCATTGGGGGTTATGAAAGAACTAATTGAACTATTTGCATTATATGGTACCATCGAGGAATATAATCCACTAGATGGCTATCCAGCAGAAGAATTTACTGAAGTGTATCTGATCAAGTTTTTAAAAATACAGAGTGCAAGGTATGTATAGATTGCTTTTGTTGTATTCTAGAATCCCTACTTGTTTAATATTGAAACTTCTTTTATATATCAGTTTTATGTAGACCACAAAACCTATCTTTATAATGTCAAAACTGAACTTACTGGTTTAAAGAGATCTTAACTTCAACAAGATTGAGTAGTCTTTAACGTTAAGTATTATTTTCTTTCTTTTAGGATAGCCAAAAGAAAACTGGATGAGCGGAGTTTCTTTGGCAGTTTGCTACATGTATGCTATGCTCCAGAATTTGAGAGCGTACAAGAGACCAGAGACAAACTAAGAGACAGACGAAAATATATAGCAAAGGCAACCAATGCCAAAGGTTTGTGGTTTTAACTATTTTGAATCAGTAAAAGGCAAGAACAAGCCACTTTTTTATAATTACCAGAAAAACCCAACATTAATTTGCCAGTGTTGCCATCAGAAGTCAAGCTCAACTCAAGGAAGACTTTACATTTACTATTTGAAAAGTTAAATTTTCTTTGTTTTTATACTCTCATTAAGAATCTCTCTTGTATTATTTCAAATCCAAATAGTTTGGAATGGAAAAATGAAAGGCTGGAAGCAAAGAAAGAGCACTGTCTGAGTATTTACAGGATTTACTTTGAACTAAATTTAGCTAATTTTCCTTTTTTCCTTAGTTCATGTGTTTAATTTCTTTTGCTTATTACTCCATACTACATTTTTGCACTCTACATAACAATGTTCACCCCAAAAGAAAACAGAATGATGGATGTTTATGTAATTTATTGCAATAATCCAATTCTTTGAAGATGCATATAAAACCATCATACCAAAAGCATAGCAGAACAAAGCTGGCTTGGAGGGAATTTTTCTGTAACTCTCAGTTAATACATTAAAACATTTTTTCTTACTGCTCCATCAAATAAATCCTCCCTGTTTCCTACCGTGGTAAATTGTGAACAAAAGTAAAATTCACTTGAAAAATGCCTTTGTTTACTATGCACTAAAAAAGTAATACATTATTTTCTTGTGTTTTAAGAGCAATCACTGGAGACAAAACAGGATTCTAGTGTACATTCTTCAAAAATCATGCAGTTAGATCGTGGATCATGGACATCTGAGACAGCCATTAGCAAATGGAATCCAGCAACATATACACAGGACTTTGGTCAATCCTGTTGCACATTATCATTGAAACATGTTATATCTCCTTCAGAACAGCATTATCAGAATATGTTAGCGGCACCTCACTATACTGGTGACTGTGCTACAACATCTACATGCTTTAGCCAAAGGACAAGAATGGATCAGAGGCCACAGCAAAGAGTACATAACACATTGTCTTGTTGGAACCTAGAAAGAAAGGTTCCATCTGATGAAGGGCTTGGAAGATTCATGCCCCGAACTACTCAACTGCAGGAACGAAAAAGAAGAAGAGATGAAGACAACAAACTTGCCCTTTTGGGAAGAGAGACTAATAAAGAAATCATTATTGGTCCCCGGCTACCAGAAATACCTAAAATAGACATGGATGACCATTCACTGAACACCTCAGCAAACTTAATTCGTAACAGACTAAAGAAGGTGGGCTAATAATTTCTTATTCAATGCTGTGAAAATATATAGTTCTAACATAATATAGAATTTGCATGTACTAATTATTTTGCAGCAGCTTAATCTCTCCTATTCTATTATGGATGCATATAATGTACTAACTTTAATTTTTTTTTTTCCAAACTAGATTGCTGTTCCAGTTCAGACTTCAAACTCACCTGAAGAATTATCAGTGAAAAATCAAACAAAACAAGTAATAAAGCAGAGGCGGCGAATATAAATATTTCTGCTTATAAGTTATATTTATATTTGACTCACAACAGGTAGGGCTCGGGCTGTTTCTAGAGCAAAGAAATATGGCTTGATTTGTTAACATTAAACTCTTTTTGTGAATTTAAAGTTATTATCCATTATGTTGAAATTTGTTAATGGCTATGAATGTTATCTCCTTATTTTTTTGTACTCCTAGTGATATACTATGGTGCAACACACTGGGTATATCAAGCTATAGTACATCATGACCGTTCTCTCATACAGTCTGTTTTACTTGCAGATCTACAAATCAGGAGCATCTTGGAAAGCTTGTGATTCAAAGGACATCCTGCACTGTAAAGGAAATATTATAAAAATTAAAGACATCTATAACAAACTTATATCCAAAGAACAGTGCCTACACATTTGAAAATGTCTAATAAAATACTGAGTTTAGGTCCAATCCCCCACTTTAAGTGGCAGATTTTAAGAGCTAGTAGTGGTTAAGGTGCTGGCCTAGAAACCAGGAGACTCTGAGTTGTAGGTGTCCCTTAGGCATGAAAGCTAGCTAGGTGACTTTGTTTGGGCCAATCTCTCTCTCTCTCAGCCCAGCCCACTTCACAAGGTGGTTGTTGTGGGGAAAATAGGAGGCGGGAGTATTAGGTATGTTTGCTACCTTGTATTATATATAAAAAGGCAGAATAAAAATATAATAATCCATGTTATACCATAATTTATTAAAATGATTTGCCAGATTTCTTTCTTTCTTTCTTTCTTTCTTTCTTTCTTTCTTTCTTTCTTTCTTTCTTTCTTTCTTTCTTTCTTTCTTTCTTTCTTTCTTTCGAGAAATAAAAGTTCAAGGTCTCCCTAACTATCTAAAACTAGTTACATCATTCTTTGGATCTTTATTTATTGTACATCTATATTTTCTTTTCATATAAAATTCTGTCCCATTATCAAGTGATAAATAAACATAAAAGACATTCTGATGCTTTCATTTTAAAACACCTGGTTTACAGAAATCCATGTAGCTAGACAGTTTGTACAGTGGCTACACATTAATACATCCCCAGGAAAATATTTCTTTGTTGCAGTAATTGAGAAATTCCCTCACATTCATTACAAGAGAATATTTATTTTAAAAGTTCCTACTCTGTTAAGATACTGCATTAGTATCTGATGATGTGCTTTTCCGAAAGACTCCAAATGTTATGTGAATGATTGAAATGGCCAACTTTACAACAGTTTTATATTTCCACAAGAGTGCTGAGAATACGTGGAAGTGTTTCATAAGCTTTTCTATAATAGTTCATCCCCTACCCCTGCCCCCAGAAACTCATCTGCCCCATTAAACTATTCTTGGTGAATCTTTAAGATGACATTCTCTTTAACAGTAAATTAACTGGGGAAAATTAAGTCTTCCTTTCAGATAAAAAAGCATTTAACTGTTCAATATGTATTTATATATTTGAACCTGATCAACTAGTAACTCCATGAACTCTGATATAGGGGCCACTTTTAAATGATAGCTTTTTTTCATATTATTCAGAAAAGTGGAAAATGGTCTGTTTTGAAAAATTAAAAAAGCAAAAGCAAATACTTTGGCTAAAACAAATCCAGATCTTTTGGTTAAATTAGCCAGAAGTGGAATACATAATTTATGTTCAGGTTTGGGAAGCGTAATCTACAGATATAAAAAAAGCATAGCTCTTTAGTCCTGGGCTAAAATTATTTTAGATCAAAGAAAAGACTTTAGTTAAACCATGCTGAAATATGGTTGGCTTGCTTATTAATCAGCCTTGAAAGGCTCTCATATTATACAACTTTATAATGATTTTGGTTAGACTCATTCAATGACTGCTCAAAAGATCTCAGTAACTTCAGTTTTGTATTTAGCTCAAATCTAGAGTAGGAATATAATTTTATTGCATCCAATCAGTTTGACTTTTTCATAATAAAGTTACTAATATGTTAACTGGAAGTGCTATGAGTAATATACCCTATGATTATATTTAATACATTAAGGGACATGTTTTAGGCCTGCTAATTATTCCTTATAGCTCTGTATAGGCTACATAAATACCTTCATATCAGGTAAACATGGTCCAAATGCTTCCAAGAGGAGATTTTCATCTCTTACTGCCTTTTCAAAATCCACAAAAGAGACTTTGCCATCATGGTCATAGTCCTATGAGAGAAAATATTTTAACCAATATAATTACTGTATTTAGATTATAGCGTTAGACATAATTATTGGGAGCCAAACACAATTGGAATTACATGCATGGTATTTTTTTATTGGCATGCCAGTAAAATTTTATGTAATTGCTACTGTACAAGCTTATTTACTTTAAAAAAAAAAACATTGTTCTAATATTGTTCCAGACTCTGATTTGGAATTGCCAATTAATGCAATAGATTCCCAAGATTATCTGTTTAGTTACTCTTGGATTGATTTCATTTCTGGTTTTTTTTTTCAGTCCACTAAACGTGTGAACAAAGCTAAACTAGGTTAATTGGGTAAACTATTAGCATAATTTAAACCCGAGGAGTTATATTTTTAAGTTTATTATACTTGCCATTTTCTTCAATGTTATTTCTACTAAATCTTTAATTCCTTCATCGGGATCTTCTTCTGATGGCTGTTTTAACAGACTGTTCTTCAGCATATGAAACATTTCCTCTCGTGAAATATATCCATCACCATTGAGGTCATAAACTTCAAAGCAGTCTTTAGAAGGGATAACTCCATTACTACATTCATGTCAAACAAAATGCTTTCCAGATAATTGAAAATAAGAGTTACTAAATTATAATTAAGGAAAGGAGGCCCAAGTATTTTGTAATAAATTAGACTGTATATACTGTATATATTGTATAGGCTATATAGACTATACAATATACTATACTTTCATAATGTACTTCATAATGAATTTGCCCTAAATTTCAGATTAACATGAAAACTGACTTTTTACTAGAAAAATCTTACATTTCATCTTTTCTTCCAGAGTCCCCCGAAGAAATATTGATAAGCCTTCTACCCATTCTGTTACACCAACACAGCTGTCATTATCTTTGTCGAAAGCACGGAACACTGAAAGAAAAATAAAGATCATTGTAAAGTTTTATTTTAGAATTGGCATTTGCATTAAGATATACTGTATCTTGAGTGTGTATCATTACATTACATAAACCTGAGAATGTGGGCAACAGAATGTTGGCTTGCAAGATACTCACTAGCTCCAGCTTACATAGAATAGTGTGAGCATGTTTAACCAAAATTTGCCAGAACTGACCAGTACTGTTCTTACCATTAGGCAAGGAATGCTATATGTTGCATAGGTACAACTAAGGCTGGTAGCCTAGCCAGCATCTTCTCTGTCTTACCAAAAAGCACTGTGTGAATGCCTTGATTGAAAAAAGCCTTGATGGGTGGTCAATATCTTTGAGCCCATCTAATGATGACCATGGCATAAGGAAAATTGTGAATTTGAATGTAAGAGGTAAAAAGCACGAATTAACAAATGAAAGAAAGAATAATAGATGTCTGTGAAACTAAGAGAAAGAGGAAGGCTGTAATAGTTTCAAATTAAGATAGTCAGATCTTATGGAATGGAGTTGATGAACATTTATTATTTATTGCCATCATTTGTATACTGCCTCTATCTGAGACTTGACAACACAATAAAAGTAATGAAACAGCAACCCCAAAATAGAGTAATCCCCAAAGTCATAACATCACATCATAAAATCTCATAATAAATATATCTCAGGCATCAGACACGTGAAGGCCAGTCCTAAAACGAGACATCCCCTAGGTAGCTCCTCCAATGCCTCTGCAAAAGAGGATATCTTCATAGTCTTTCATGTTTTTGATATGATGTGGAGGTCTGCTATTCAAATCTTACTGAATCTAATCAAGGTCCTGGAAAATTTAAAATAGCTAAACTGGGAAGTTGAAAAATATCCCAGAAGAAGTCAGTGGCACATCACTTCCATATTGTCACATGGAAGTCTCGAGGAGTCAAGCTCAACTTCAAGGAGGCTTTATATTTTACACCACATATTGCCCAATACAGTGTACTTAAGTACACTGACCAGTGTTTAAAGTCAGTTTATAGCTGAAATTTCCAAATCTTTATTAAAATTACAATCTGCACTTCTAGCTCTGAGTGAATATGAACAGGATTGTACTACAAATATTTTACTAGAGCTACTGCTATTTGTTACATATTAATATTATTTAGGGACATTAAAAAGGCCAAATGATTCGGTAACCCAAAGAATACAGTGATCAAATAATATCAACAATTACTCATCGACAGAACTCATTATGCAGGGATATTACTCAAGATTTATTAATTACGAATAATGAACCACATAAGTAAAATCGGAACAATTTGAACTTCCATGCGATTTTCATGATTTACTCGACATAGAAATGTTTTCAAAACTGCTATCTGAAATAACTTTTAATGGCTATCTTAAAACTTTTCATAAATACCTTAAAATACAGTAATTTATAACCATTCATTTAATTTTACCTCTGTCCATAATCATGTCATCTGTCATTCCAAATGTGACATGCAGAATATTGCGAAATGAGTTGCGATCTAAACCAACAACAGCATGCCGGTCGCTGGGTTCCACATCCAAGTTGTTGAAAAGCTTTATGAGACATTCCACTTCAAATCTATTAACTACAAAAGGAAACAGTTATGACAAGGAAGATTTATCCCATTTTTTTCAGCATCGAATGTAAATTTGAATATGCATCTCCCTGACCCTTGTTTGATAGACTCTAACGTTGCCGTTCTCAACTCGGTTACTCCACTGACTAGGAATTCTGGGAGTTGTAGTTTCAGCATTTCTGGACGGGAAGCCCTATCTTAACCAGTCTAGATAACAATAGAAGAGCAATTGGCACGAATTCACACAGCGATTAATGAATTCAGGAGCAGCTGGGTTAAAAAAGTACAGAAGGAGAGAGCAGCCCCATATTCACTCACAATGTTTAGCGGATTTGCACAGCGATTCAGCAAGCTTCTGCAGCTTCTTTCTGTTCATTTTGAGCTTCCTTGCTTCCGCTTAGCCCGGTCGTCACAAGCCACGCGGTTCCCATGGCAACAACAGAGGGAATGTGGCCGCTCGGCCCGGATGTAAGAAGGTCAAAGGCATCCATAGGCCGGACTGGCAAGTTCCGGCACGTTTTTTCGTTCCTGCTCGCGGAAGGCAAAACACGGCTCTGGGGCTCTGAGCTGGATCACCCGGCTGGTTTTGCGCGAGGAGGGACCGCAGACCGAGCAAACGGGAGAGGCGGGAAATAGGGTGGCAGCAACCCCCCCCCCCCCACGATCCCAAACCCCCTGGCTGGACCTTTTGCGGAGATTCAAGGCAAAGGCGTTTTTCGCGTCGAATTTTAAAAACTATGGAGATTTTTTAAAATATGGCTATAATTAAACAGGAAGGAGTTTCATCACTGTTGTCGCAATATTTTAGCTGAGCCCCAGGAAGTATCTTGGTTACTTGGCTTTTCCCATTTTCCTTAAAAGGACTCTCCTGGAACTGCTCTGTAACAAAGACGTCGCTAACATTTCCCTGGAGTGCAGCTGAACTCTTGTCCTTGTTTCTTGGTAATGTAGAAGTGCCGTTGCTGTGTTCTAGGATGCTTTTTTGAGTTCTCAGTCTAATCTACAATTATGGGATTCCCTGATGCTTTCCCATCCAATTACTGATGTAGTTCAACCTTGCTAAAAGTTTAAAGCCGAAAGCATCCTTGGAAAAAGAGATAATCCATTCCAATCCTGGATGACAATGGCAGATGTCCATCTAATCCAAGGGTCCCCAAACTCTTCAGTTTATCAACCCCTTCATGAAGTTTCAGATTATTCATTGACCCCCAAACAGTATATGAACATAATAAATACTACTTCAACTAATAGAACTGCTACTGATAATAAGAACATTGACCCCTTGGAGGTCGATATTGGCCACTTTGGGGAATCCTGATATAAACAGTAAAGTCTTGCGATTGAGCTTGAACCCTAATGACTACATGAACACCACCATGCTTTGACATCAATATGGATGGCCAGACATTTCCATCTTCAGGGATATTTTGTCTGATTCCCAGCCTAGTCTATAACTGGCTATGTTTAGCGTTTCAGTTGCTGTAACTGCTGTGACAGTTTGTCTCTAGTCTCTGCTTACAAGGTCCCATGTGAAGGAGAACCCATCACTTTTCAATGGCGTCTGTGCTCTCATTGAGTAGCTGTCATGTTAATAAGCTTTTAATACTTTGCTGCTTCCTTGAAGTTTCCAGTCTAGCTCTAATCCTGCCTTCCTTTGCCTTCTATGAGGCTATGAGAGGCAGGTGGGTAGATTATTTATTTAATTTATCTAGCACCTCAATCCTCATGGACTCTAGTAGTATAGTAATTAAAGGTTTTATGGAACAGGAAATATGTTAAGCACTATGTTTATCTTTTCACTTTTGTTGTTAGAATCATTTAAATGATAATGTAGACTGAATTAGTTGAATTAATTAAAGAATGGGATTGGAGCTCTTTATTATTTTTCTAATTCCATTCATTTAATTGGGAATAGAATTCCACTAGAGTGGAATCCAAGCTATATACAGTACACTAGTAACAAAGGTATTTCTCTGGCATTTGCTTTCTTCAGTTTATGGTTTTCTAAACCTTAGATTTATTAAGGAGGGAGTGAATTGGGGGAATATATTAGAAATAAATAATAAATAATAAATCAGCAGCAGTATAGTAATTCTTTGACATTCACTGTAAAAGCAACAAGATGGTAGAAATTTTTTTTCATGGGATTCAGCTGGTCTTTTGTTCAGCAAAAATCTTAATATGTAAACTGTAGGATGCTCTCCACTATTTAGCACTGCTGAAATGAATCTTATTTTGCTTAACTTTATTTTCTAATTTTTGACATGCTTTTCCTTCCTTTTAAAAAAAATTCCCTAGTCTTCACTTACATCCTTTTTTCTCTTTTTACCCCAATCACTGCTCTTCCTTTGTCACTCAATATTTCACTATTCACATATATTCCTCCATATTAGTCTCTCAACTAATATCTCATCTGATTCCCACACCAACTCTAATCACTCAGTAGTGTTAGGCTGCTCACTTTCCATATTTTTTTTTTTTTTTTTTGTCTGCGCTCAGTCATTGCTGACCCTGCAGTGACTGCTTGGACGAGTCCTTGCAGTTTTCAAGGCAATTGTTTTTCGGAAGTGGTTTGCCAGAGCCTCCTTCCTAGAGCAGAGCCCAGCTGGCGAGCGCAGGAGGCGGGGTTTCCGTTGCTTCGCGCCCTTTTCGGGCGCGCACAGTTTTTCGCGCTTACCAGCAACTGCTCCCAACTCCTTTTTGCAAGGCGCCGCCAGCATTTTTCCTCCCACCGGAGTGAGAGTCCCCATTTATCTAGTCACGTGAGTTTTCGACCTGTTGGGTTGTAACAAGTGTCAACTCCCATCTCTTTTATGGGACTAAATAAAGCTGCTGCAATTAAATAATTTCTTGCTCTTATAGCCAGCTTCTCCAGATGCTATCATCCTTCATATTATTACACTCATCAAGCCCGTAACAGTCCATCAAGGCCATGGTGGCCTCAAAAGGGACATTCTGTTGTTATCCTATAATAACAATTTCAAACTTTTGATCTTCAGAAACCTCATATTAAGACAGTTGTTAGCCATAGTAATTATGTTAAGTCTGCCATATTCATGTGGAGATTGATTGATTGATCTAATTTATATAGCTACCCACCTCACAAAACAAGCGATGCTGGGTAGCGTACAACAAGCTAAAACAGTTAATAAATACCTAACACTATTATCATTATTAATTATTAAAAACAATAAAAGCTATAAAAATAGAATTAAAACAGAATAGTAAATGAAGGGATGTTAATAATAATGGAGCCACCTCACTAGTTCACCTGTCCCCTGGGGTTCCCAGGCCTGGTGGCATAACCAGGTCTTGAGGGACCTACGGAAGTTCAGAAGTGATGAGGCCAACCTCACCTCAGGGCAGAGAAGATTCCACAACGTGGGTACCCCAGCAGAAAGGGCCTGCTGCCTAGGGCCCACCAAATGTAGTTCTCTAGATGACAGAACCTGTAACAGGCCCTCTCTGCCAGATCTCATGGGACAGGAAGATGAAATCAGGGAGAGATGGTCCCTCAAATAACCTGGTCCCATGCCATGAAGGGCTTAAAAGGTCAACATCAGCACCTTGAATTGGACCCAGAAACAAACTGGTAACCAATGCAGCTCACAAAGCAGAGGTGTAATGTGTGTTCTACCAGAAACACACACAACTGCTCACGCTGATGCATTTTTAATACAAGTTGCCAAGCAGCCAGAAATAATAAGTGGGTTTGCTTCAGGATGTTGGGGAGTAATCCGCTGGCCATTTTTATATTATGTAAGCAATAATTAATATCATTTCAGTTTTCAGGATGTGCTACAAGTCTGAAAGGATTTTGGATCTACAAGTTTGAAAGGATTTTGGATCTAAAAGAATCTTCCAGCAGCAATCCTTCTCCATAAACATTGCTTTTCCTTGATGTCTAAAGCTAGCTAGAGCTATGCATAGACAGTGACACAGACCTAGCATCATAATAGCTTGATGCATTGGGGATTGGGCTGTTTTGCATACAACCTAGTGCATACTCAATATTTCCTGTAGAAGCAAATAGTGGGGCCTATAACTGCCTTCATGCATAATGCCAAATCATGTTGTGAGCCGCCCAGAGTCCCCCATTGGGGGGAGATGGGTGAGGGACAAATTTAATAAATAAATAAGCCAGCTGTAGCTTGTTACACAAATGTTGGCTTCAGTTCAGCATATGATTCCATATCATTTTAAAGAAATGTATCTGTCATTACTCACCAATGTTACTCTTGAGAGACTCTTTATTAACTTCCAAAGAATCATACCAACCCACACTATTTTGTAACTCTCCAGAAAGGAAAGCATCTATCTATCTATCTATCTATCTATCTATCTATCTATCTATCTATCTATCTATCTATCTATCTATCTATCTATCTAATCTATCTATCTATCTATCTATCTATCTATCCATCCATCCATCCATCCATCCATCCATCCATCCATCCATCCATCCATCCTATTTAACATCACCAAGCATTAACAGATCTTATGAATCTTATTTATGAAACAGGTTTGAACTCAACAATTCTAAAGGGAGCTTTGTGGCTTTTAATAACATGTCAGCATCCTTCCTCCTCCCTCCTCCCTACCCAGCCTAATGAGTTCTGGACAATTCAATCCACTATTTTGGATATTTTGCTTGGCCCATAATAAAGGTATTACCCTATAATAAATATATTATCCTATTCTTTGAAGTTTTCATACGACCTACATGGCTTAGTTTGCTTTGAATGCTGGAAAATTCATCCCAAGCTAGGTTCCCCCGCCCCTGCCTTTCTTAGCTATGCATAAAGATTGAGGAAGAAGTATCTTTCTTCAACCCTCATTGTACACTCTCCATATAATAACTGTTGCCATAATTTGAATAAATAAGTCAAGACAACCCTTCCAAGTAATAAAATCTTTCCACTGACCTATGATTTTTTCCCTCCCCTTTCTCCCTAAATATTTACTTAGTAAGAGGCTTAAGAAGCAAACATTACCCAGCAATCTTAAGGCTGCTTTACATAAAATGGCAAATGTGTATATTCACTGTGAAAGTTACAGTCTCTCTGTGGTCTCACAACATGTACAGGGAAATACACTTTATTGCTAAAGAAGCTAAAATGATACACATATAATCCAGAACAAAGGAACTTTTAAAACATTGTCTTTACTAAGTGTCTGGCAGTTTGTGTATACCAGGACATAGTTGTATAAGAGGTCTGCCACTGAACTTGTGTAGAATAAAAACAGTTTCAATATGAAGCTGTCTGATAACACCCCTCAGCTTTTTACATGCTAAATATTTTCAGCAGGTGTACATTAACACAAGGATGAATGCAATGTTGCATGTGAAACATAATTAATAATTAAAAAAACACTGATTATAACTGTATTCCTTAATTAGTTATTACAATGGTACAAAATCATGCAGAACATTAATTCTAAATATGTTAATAACAATAGTTTTTTTAAAAAAATGACAAAAAAGTACAATTAAACTCAATGCCACTTCAAATAATGGTGATGTATATTATTATCTCAGGCCCCAGTATTGTTTTAATTCAATGGTAATAAAATCCTCACTTTAGAGGAATCAGCTATGCCATATTAGATTGGTATCTTTGCCTACTACAGCAGCATATGCTACAGGTCCAAAATAAAGGCAGGGCCAACTTAGATGGGAATAATAAGGTATATTTTTCTTTTCTTGCTCATGTATAAAGCATTGTCTTATATCTGAAATAAAAATGAGGCTAACTGAACTGTCAGTCCCCATTTTCGCTTGCTCCTAAACTACAGGCACTTTTCTCCCTACTGAACTCCAACACTAGAGGTGAACATGACTAAGGAAAAAGAATGATGTCCATCTTTCATTTTTAAAAATACAATTCAAGCATATATTTCATCATTAGAATTACTGTCATCCCAGGATGAAAGATGAAAGTTTATTACACATAAACAAATAAAAAATAACAGCCCATCATAATCAGCTCAGTTAATAATTATTGGCCTAGCTAGTTTTCCACAATTCCATTTACTTTAATGGGGCATGCTCAGAAAATTCATAGTGGATTTTTCCTTAAATTCATAAAGAAAAAGGCTGCAGTTTGTATTACTGGAAGTATCGTAACAATATTAGCAAATCTGTTATCATTTGTCAAATCAAACTATGCCCTCTAATCAACATCTTCAACCCAGAAATGCAGGCACAAAATTATATTACACATATCTAAAAAAGTAACATTTGTATATATTAATGGTATGTTCCTGTTCCAAAAATGGTATCAGTAGAAATGAAATGTCACAGGAGTTGCTATGTGACATTCAGTTCTGTAGAGGAATTTTGCGAATGTCTTTGTAATAGAAAATTAAGTTTCGTTACCAGTCTGTTAAAATAAAACACCCAAATTCAACTTTGGTTTATGGGTACAGATATCCTGATGCATATATAACATCTTTGTCCACAAGGAGCTGTCTCATTCATTACAGCAGATGAAGCTGATTGACATCTGTATATCAGATCACATGCACAGATCCCTGAATACAATAGGCAGAACCTTTTGGTATCCACCCAGTTTTACACTGCTGCTCCCATTTAAACCACAGGAAGGATTTCTTTCAAAATATGTCCTACCAGCTACTGGAGGGCTAGAGGGGGGTATTACATGTATATTAAGCATCAGGCAACAACAATGGGTATTTCCAGCCCAATGGCACCGGGCAAGCTGAATATCTAGATTTGTTAACACATAGGAGAGCTCATGCAGTTGGCAGAATTTGTCATAATTTTCACAATTGCAATTCTCTATAGTCTCATTGCACTTTTGATGAAAAAAAAACTTGACTTAAGTATTTTGGATGAGAGCTTGAGCTTGCTGTTTTCTTTTTCTTCTTTTTGCTGTGCTTCTTGTGCTTCTTCCGCTTTTTTGTTTTATCCTTTAAAAAGGAAAATACCAAAAACAATTGTTATATACGGAAACCAGCTGATTCCAACTCAAGCTTTGTCTTTCCAAATGTATTTTCAAGGAAAGAATTAATTAAAGCAATTGAAACATCATAATAAGCTTATCTAAATCAAGAATAATAAATACCACTCTTCTGGAAGCTTTACAGACGGCACTGTCCACAGGTTTACCTCTAGAGTTGTTTTTCTTTACATATAAAGTTCTAACTTTAATTCCCCATATCTCATATAATTAATCTGAAAAAAAAATCCAAGAAAGCTAATTCAAATTCTGTTGCCAAATGGTATTAGCAGGGCTGTATTAAACAATCTGATTTGATTTGTTAATTCATTCTATCCATTATTACCTTGTTAGGACTACTATATTCAGAGAAAAAAAATTAATCTGTGTCTTAATCCCTAGAACCAATAATCTAAAATCAATACTGTAGCACTCATTATTTATTTATTTGATTTCTATCTTACCTTTCCTTCAGGAGCTCAAGGCACTGTACTCCTTCTGCACTCCTATTTTCTGACCAGTGTATCTACTCTAAGGAGGATTAAGTACCTATTGAACTATTATGTAATAGTTCAAAATCGGCCAGTTTTAGTGTCATTTCTATTGATATAGTAAAGTCAGAGAAACCTCCAGAGCAATTGAAAGAGGGATGTTTGCCCCAGCAAATGTATATGCTGATATAAAATTTGGAGGATGTATTTAAAATTCTTAGATAGATTAAAAAAACTTACATTTTTCTCCTTTTCTTCACTGTTTTTCTTCTTTTTTGCTTGTACCTAAGTGTGAAGAAGCAGGAGAGAATACATATTTTTCAAAAAAGCTGAAAAACTGAAATAGTGACCACAATAGAAATGCTGCTTAATAATTTGGAAAAATGGCACACTCCAATATCAATTATTCACTATCTGATAATTTCCTGTTTTCCACATCCTGCACGCCATGCCTAAACTTTTCAGAACATCACGGCCACCATTTTGGGGTTCTAATTAAAAGAACTACTACAAATACTCCCCAATTTCATCTGCCTCTCCTACCAGATCCAGCAGAGAGGGCATGTTACGGGTTCCGTTGCCTAGGGAGTTATATTTGGCAGACCCTAGGCAGTGAGCCTTTTCTGCTGTGGTGCCTGCACTGTGGAATCTTTTCCCCCCTGAGGTGAGGTTGGCCTCATCATAGCAGAGCTTCTGGAGGTCCCTTAAGACTTGGTAATGCCAGCAGGCCTGGGGACCCCAGGGGACAGTGGAATTAGTGAGGTGGTTCCCTTATTTTTAACATCTTTTTATTCTCTCTGTTTTATTTCGCTTTTTATATTTTTAATGTATTTATTGATTGTTTTTAGCTTTGTTGTACGTCGCCCAGAGTCACCTGTGGTGAGATGGGTAGCTATATAAATTGGTTTAATAAATAAATAATCAATAAATACAGTCTAGAAAGAACTATGTAAGAAAAATCCTTATGGGTCTCTTAATTCATAGTCATCTGAAGCAGCACATATGGGAAAATTGTACCAATGTTTCTGCATATGCATATGGAGATCTCAACTTGGTGAACATTTTTAAATCAGTGCTTTGCTTTACATTTATACCGACCTCCTCTGTTTGAAGAGATTCTGATGAAGAATCTGATGGTAATAATTCTTCCACACGGTCTGCTTTTATTCTTTTCCTAACAAGACTTTTGGAATCCTAGGTAAAATAAAAGCCATGTGACTTCTAAGAGATCAAATATCTAGTTATGGTCAGCTTTGAAAACTCACATTTCTTCTGATAAAGAATAGGAATGAATTGTGTGCACGAATCGAACCGGCTTAAAACAATAACAACATTAGACTGCCCAACCAACCATAATAATATAAAAATACTTAACATTAAATTAAATTAATAAATACTTAGAGCTCAACTGGTATAACAGATTTGAAGATCAGTTTTTGGAATTAGTTCTGCATAACAACTAGCAATTTCAATGTTCAACAGCTGTAATTTCAGAGCTATTTTACAGTTAGGCAGCTGGGAACTTGCATCCAGATGGTTATTCTATAGTTGGAAATTTATTTCCAAGGAATTTTTAAAGGCAATATGAAACTGTTTTACCTTGTCTCTTTCATAATCTTCCTTTGACCGTTTAGTTTTTAGGCTGTCCTAAATAATAAAAAAGTAGTTATGATTAAAAGACAGCATTAATGACAGCATACATTTAAATGTTCTGTATAAGCAGTGCAGAAGCAACAGCAATTGATATTCTGGAAATGAAACATTCAAAACAGAGCTTGCAGTGAAAAATAAAACAGATGCGTATTATGTTGCAATATAGAGACTAGGGCTTGCTGAGCAAACATTACACCAGTTTAGAACAGTTTAGAACATGCATTTCTGCCACCAGTGCACTCCTAATCAATGTGAAAATTCATTCGTAAATTAGATAAGGATATTAATATTTTTATACTTTACCTTGCTATCAGAATCAGAATCTGAACTAGAGCTTTCAGATGACTTCTGTAAGGAGCAATATTTTTTTTTCTTTCTCTTTTTCCCTTGTTTCTTATCCTAATCATAAATATAAGAAAATGATTGGATTTTGTTCACATTAAATCATTTGAGACATAAAGGATAAACCTGTTTTCTTATAGACTAGCCACAGGAATAACTGGACTTTATGTAAGTTCTTCCCATTTCTGTTAAAAATATTGATAATGTTTCTGTTTAAAATGTCTTTGATTAGTAATTCTTTATCCAATATAATTTTAATATTCTGATTTCATTGACTGAACTCAAAGATCAGAAAGCCATGAAAAACTTTTTTCAGAGAGAAACAAGTAGAACTGATACAAACATTCTTAAAGATGAAAATTTAAAAAATTAAATGGATGCAGGGTTTAAAAATACTCATAATTCAATAAGCGTTTGTTCAAAATGCTTTTCTTTCTGACTAGCCAAACGTTTCCATCAGACTCCTCTAAATTACTTTTCTTTCTTCAAGAGATCCATACCTGTTCCTATCACATATGCGTGCTAGAATCTTGACTAGGAACCAATCAAATCTACTTTTTCTTCCCTAAAATAATCCCCTCTGCTATTAATTCACAATGAAAAGACTACCTTTGGGGCTTTAATATGTTAGGTGGTTATATAATACATTGTTCTGGGTCTGAGCACTTTTCTTTTGCAATGGTTCAAGGCATCTTGCCATTCTGCTAAACATTCAGTCTTGTAGGGATGCTCAATACTGTCCACGCTTGTGTACTGCAATAGGAGGGTCCTTAAGAACTGATACATGGTGTTTTAGAAATTCAATGATCTGTTTAATAAATGTACTGTGAGAGCAGAGTTTCACTTTTTCCAACAAAATTATTCATTTTTGCTGGCATTTACTTAAGCCTGTTCTGTTTTCCATTCAAAAATAACACAAGTTGCTTCCGGTGTGAAAGCAAAAAATTGGACACCCTCATACTAAACTCAATTCAGCAGTTCCAAGGCATGAACACCCAGGACTTTATAAACCCACACAACAGAGGAGGGGAAAGAGAGTAAGAAAACTATAACTGCTTGAACTATACATCTCTCCCTCTTGCCTCTGCCGATATATGGGCTTGTAAAGCTTCCTGCGTTATCCAGTTACAGAAGATATAGGAAAGATCTTGGATTTTAGTAAAGTCAAGAAAAGACCTTCTATATAGATGAGAGCCATTAAATGAATGAACTAAATATATTTCCAAGTAACAGATGGGAATCAGGAAAAAAATAATAATTTTCTCCCTTCTAGTGTCAGTCTTCCGTGTGCATCTATAGGAGGTAGTGGCATTTCATAAGGCTGCCCTTTCCCAATATACATGGAGGGTTCCTTGCTTTCTCCCAACAGACTATGAGGTTAGTACAGGAGGAAGGGGAAAAAACAAGATACAGTTTCATCCTCCTCCTTCTTAGTTTGGTCCTCTAATTCTCTGGAGTGGATTCTCTCTGCTCCCATTTTGGTCAGCAGGAGAATACAATGACTCTGGATGCTAGTCAGCAAACTTAGGGATGGGCTGTCTATCAGATGGTTTTAAAAAACAGTTCCTTGAAAGATTTCTGACATTTCAATGAAAATGACACTGTTTTTCCTACATTTACATATCTATGTTCTATACAAAATTACAGAAAGTTACATTTCAGACTTACCTCATCTTCAGCATCAGATGAACTGCTGGAAGAATCAGAGCTTGATGAGGAAGAGGAAGATGGAGACAACTTGACCAAAGACAACAAGATGTAAATTTGTGAGATGCAGAATTTGTTACAGAAGTATAAAAATGAACACACTAATTCAAAAAAACAAAATTTATGGATATCATCTGAAGCTGCATCACCTGGGCTTAAAAACCAATATTAAGGATTAACAACAAAATTCCAAAAATCCCCTTTTTCCCTTTAAACAAGCTATATAACTATCTTAGCTTTTAGGTGTTGAGAAATAAATGAAATCGTTGCTCACCCTACTGGATTTCTTCTTCTCTTTTTTCTTTTTCTGAAAAAAGGATTTTACTCCCATTAATATGTTTGAATGGGCATCACTAGCGAAGTTACATTTTTGAAGTATGTCCCTTGATAACAGCCAAAATAATGCACTTAAAGCAAAGACTATCATAACAGGTAAATTTAAAATCCATGGTTCTGCATGGAGTGCATGAATGAGGACATTTACCTCTTTCTTTCTTGAAGTGCTCTCATTTCCACTTAACAATTTCTCTCTATGTTTTTCCAGTTCTTTTTTCCAGTTCTGAAAGACAATTGAATGCAATTATGAGTATTTCTCAAGTGGCCTTTTTGATTACCTTTACGGTAACTAACCCATAAGTGTTATTTGTAGAGATAGGAAATTTGTTTGATAAAGTTAGATTGGAATTCTGTATCCATTCCCCTGGAACTAACTCCCATTGCATTCAGTAAGGTGTTTGATTGTTTGCTTGCTTGCTTGGTTATTTATTTATTTTTACCATTTATACACTCCCTGTATCCTACTCACTTTTTAATAGGGTTGTACTACTAGGCTTCATTATCAGAGGTAGTCAGTACTGCAACTTTCCCCCCTCAAGTTATAGTTAGTTGGACACCACAGACAGAATTAGGCAAAAACATGTATTTTTGTTCTCCGCATCTTACATAGAGCAGCAATCTAGCTTTTCTCATTGTGCTAACACTATCTTTCTTAATCTGGTGGCATTAATATGCCTAATATTTATGTCCAACATTAAGTACTTGATGTGCCTAACATGCAATCATTGTTAAGAAAGAGCTGTATCCATTCCAACAAACTACTAAATACCCAATCACATGTTATTATTAATCCAGAATCTGCTAGATTAGATTTGCAATAATTGAAAGTTGACTTCTAACATGGTAGAATATTGGTTTTTATTGTTAATCAATAAAAATATTGTTTGTATTGGATTAGATTCTTTTGATGCACTTGCGTGAGAAGCAATTCAAACTGAGCTATACTGATATAGGCATAAAACTGAAAGTACATTAGTGTTATGTTAATACTACCAATAATATAGGTGGAAAATCTAGACCTGTCTCTACATTAAATTAATCAAATAACAAACCTCATTCATTCTTTCTTCAAATTCTGCCAAGGCCTTGGAACCCTTCTTCTTCTTTTCTAGTTGTTCTTTTACTTCTTCCCTTAAATGAAAAAAAAATACATACCCTGTAACTGATACACAAATTTAGATCTGAAGATATTAACTTAAGGAAACTGATAGAAAGCTTCCTTTCTTTCTCCATGCGCCTAAAGTTTTGTGCAAGGGTATGCAACTTCTATCAACTGAAAGGCTACACAAAGCTTTGTGGAACACATTAAGAACTACATTCCAAAAGTGGGCAGGGCCAGTAGTTTTAAGGGGTGGGATCATAAGTTTAACAGATGAAATTTTATTTATTTATTAAATTTAAATGGCCGCCAATCTCAAATACATGACTTTGGGCAGCTAACAATAATTATAAACTACCATAAATTATGCAGTTGAATTTCCCACATTTGAGGAAATTGCGGGGGTTAGCACACCGGGAGTGCAATGGGTGACCCTCACCCTGGGAAAATCTCCTTTGTGATCAAGGATTCTCCCCTGCCAGGTAAAAGCCATAAAGCATTTGTAAGCCTTAAAGACTTCCATTTTGCCCCACAGACAAAAAGTGAATCATGACCCAAATTTTGAGCCTACCCATTATAGGATGAGTTCCAGAAGCCAGAAAAGGGATGCTGGTGGCCCACAAGTAGACCTCAAGCTCCATTTTTTACTCCCTGGTTTAATGTCATATGTGAACCAGACCACTAATTTGGGGCACAGGTATTACATGAAGGCAAACTTTACTACATTTCTTTCTTACAGAGGAATCCTTTAAAAGGAACAAAGTCATCATTTTTGTACATACCATGTTGGTCTTGGTCTGTTCAAGTAGTCTTGTATGGTAGGTCCTGAAGATGGAGCGGGACCTCGTGATCTAGCCATTGCTATGGGATTCATATATGCCTTAAATATGACAAGGAAAGAGTGAGAGAACCTTAAGTTATTCCAATCTGCAACCCTTAAAAATAGCTTTTTCCCCCCTCTGGAAGTTAATCTTAAAAAATGATCATATAGCCAATCTACACAAGATACCAACAGAATTGTAAATACTTTAAATAATTGACAGCATTATCTGAAGTCTTGGGAAGAGACATTGTTGAGATAATATATTTTGTGTTGGGTTCATTTTAGTGATGCGTCCTGCTTCCTCTCCAACTGTTATAAAGAAAGCTAGTATTTAAATGTATTTATTTACTGTCAAACGTTTATCTATAAATCAAATTTATTATATTTGTATTAAGTAAAAAACAACTCCCTGTGATTAATGGAACACCCTAAGTGCCATATAGTTTGGCATTTTGGAGCGGTATGTTGAGATTTTTCTTACCCTTAAGTTGCCTCAGCAAAAGCTGTGTACATTCGGACCCTGGAAATCATTCTGCTCAAGAAAAATGGTACACAACCAATACAGAGGACCATCTAATGCTGTAATATTTAACATCATATGGAAGGATAGCAACAAAATAAATATTCTTATGGTACCATTAAGACTAAAAAGAAGCTTATCACTAAGCTTACCAAGAGAATATGGTATATAAGAGAGAGAATGAATGTTGTTCCTACATTTCCTTCCTTTCCTTTCTCTGTTCATGCATTTTTGTATGCTAATACATCAATTTTTGATGACCTCTAAGGCACAGAACTGTAATTTATTCTTTATGGGTCAAAACCAAAGAAAGCGTGATAATGTATTTTGGGAGTACTGTATTACCTTAAGCCACTTTCAAAAATATCTTTGGGTAGTAAAAAAATGTTCCTCAAATCCAACGCATGGTTATGGAAATTCACTTAATTCTACTTTTTTATATCATGGGTTTTTTTTTTTATCATAATGCTTTTTTTTAAACCTCAATAAAGGAAGGAAGGAAGGAAGGAAGGAAGGAAGGAAGGAAGGAAGGAAGGAAGGAAGGAAGGAAGGAAGGAAGGAAGGAAGGAAGGAAGGAAGGAAGGAAGGAAGGAAGGAAGGAAGGAAGGAAGGAAGGAAGGAAGGAAGGAAGGAAGGAAGGAAGGAAGGAAGGAAGGAAGGAAGGAAGGAAGGAAGGAAGGAAGGAAGGAAGGAATCCAATGACAAAATCTATTTACTTATCTATTTTTTTTTTTAATTTCTGCAATTTTGCTTGATGGTGCCTTACAACCTGAAAAGATGAATGATCTTTCTAAGCTCCCTAAGACTAAACTTAAAGTAAGCCCTTATTCTAATTCAATAGTGTTCATTTGATTTTTTAATATTCTTTATATATTCTTTATATAACATGTATGTATAAAATATTTATATTTGTAATATTAATTGTATAATTATATTTATATTATATTCTTAAAAAGAAATACAGAGAAAAATATATAAAAACAAATTAAAAGGAAACATCTATATGTATATGTATATATGTACACACCAGCAAATTAATTATGAAGTTTTAATTCCAAAATAAAAAATAAAGTAAAACAAACAGAAAAAAGTAGCACATATTCATATAATCATTTAATAACAATGTATCAAATGGTGCATAAAAATGTATATTCTTGTAAAATGTTATAAAAGCTATACCCAAGGGAAACATATTGTGCCATTTTTGTTTAATAGAAGAATAGCTTTTTCAAAAATGGATAAATTATACATTTCTTGAATCTGGTCTTTGATATCTGGGGTAAGAGTACCTTTCAAGCACCTGTTCATTTGAACCATTCCAGTTTAGGACCACCAAGAAATTAATAGCATATGGATTAATCATATATAATTATATAAGAATATAATTACAGATATAAAACTGTTCTGCCTTTATTCTTAAATAATAGTAAACTTGAATGAGTCTACTCAGAGGTAAAGCCCACTATGTAATAGGACTCTGCTCTGGATAATGCACAGGATTGAATTCACAGTTACTTATTTACATGTACATTTACATTTCATGTTAAGGGCACTCATCAGCTTCACAAAACACAGTCTCTGTCTCCTAGATTCCTGTTAGTAAGACAAAGATTGACATTCTTTCAGAATAAAAACATTTTCAGTTCCAAGTATAAAAACAAAAAACAAGAGAGTGCAAATTCACTGATTTTAGAACCAAGGTACTACCTTTTAAAAGACCTTGTCTGTCAGTGTTATTTAATTCATGGCTTGGGAGAATGGTATAGAGAACAAGGGCCCTTAACCTAATTTTAGGGCCTAAGTGGACCTCTACTGCAGGAGATATGAAATACCAGATGGCAGGATAACCATCTTCTGAGTGTTCCTACAACAGCCTACATTCCATTTCAGTAATTCCTACTACAAGTAGTCCTTGCTTAGTGACCACTTGTTCAGCGACCGTTCGAAGTTACGACGGCACTGAACGAGGGCAATTTACAACCAGTCCTTGTAGTTGCAGCTGTTGCAGTATCCCTGCAGTCACATGATTGCAATTTGAGCACTTGGCAACTGTCTCACAATTACAACATCTCAGTGTTCTGTGGTCACATGATCAGCATTTGCGACCTTCACTGCTGCCTTCCAACAAGCAAAGTCAATGGGGAAGCCAGAGGAGATTGCAAATGGTGATCATGTGACATTGCACCTAATGACCGTGCAGGATTCACTTAATGTCAGCAACTGAAACTGATGGACCTGCTGTTGTAAGTCGGTGCAGTCATGTGACATTGTTTTATGACCGCATCGCTTAGCAATGAAGTTGCCAGTCCCAATTACCATTGTTAACTGAGGACTACCTGTATTCTTTAGAGCTATGGTATATCAATAGTGATATCCATGTCATGGAATGAAGATCAAACAATAAATCAGTTATGCACAATACAAATATACCCTCTGTTTTAAACCTGCTGCAGACACCATTTTGGAAATATGATGAGTGCTACAATACAATGCTTACAACTTGTTCCACACTTAAAACATGGGACCTAACTAAATACAGTACTGTATATATAAATGAAAGCTGGGAGTGGGGGTGACTAATTTCTTACAGCATAAAATCAGAGGGATGCAGACAACCACTTGATTTATCAATATTACTCTTTTCAAATCACAGACATACTTCCTACTTCCCTATGCAATCCCAAAATGTATTTTCCATTGTCAGAAATTGTCAGCGGAGAACAATTTGTAGCAAAGTCAAAGAACCAAAGATTCAGTATTGCCACCTCTTAACTTGGATTTTTTAAATTAAAAAGATAGTGAAAAAAGCTATTTGCATGTAATATTTAATGAAGTTATTATATGCAAATGTATACTTGGAAACATATATATTCAGGTATGCTTATCAAGGGCATACTGTTAGTTGCAGATTGCCCTGGGCTTTGCTAAGTGACTAGAGAGCTGAAATATCAAGATCCAACCCAGCACTGCATAAAACCCACCTCTGGGGAGTTTCTTTGCTTTCCTACTGCCTCTTTTTTGGCTTAAATAAAATAGTTTCAGAGTGATTCTTGAAAGCTAATGTATAAACAAACCTCAAACCAACAAATGGAGTTTTGATTCTGGACAGAACTCGACTTGTACAAAATGAGACATCAAGTTGTTTATATAACATCACATTTATAGCATTAGCAATATGCTGGCAAGAGCGAATCTTTGTCTTAAAGTAGCCTGCTTTATCATGGATTTATTACTATCTGTATTTATTCAGAAAAGGAAGGTTATTCACAGAGAGAAAGAAGAAACTTCCCCCCAGTTTTAACATTTCAGTGACAGTGTACAAAGTTTGACATGTGCTTTTTCTAGTGCTAAGAGCAACAAATTATCACCAATGACTTAATGAGATGTAGTTTTTGCTTAGGATAAATATGATTAGTCATTTCTGTATTTCATTCAAGTTTCAGTATCTTTTTAGGAATTTAACAAAAACAGGGAACATAGCCTCTTCAAACTAGCAAATAAGGATAAACACAAATTCTTTTTCTAAATTGTACAGGTAAACAGACAGGTGCCTTTAGCACTCCAGGCCAGCCTCTCCTCTTTTGGGTGTCTTACTGCTCAACATATAGTGTGTCCCTCAAGTCTACCTAGATAATCTATACTTTTTGATATGATTCATTCACCTTAAAGCACAAAACAAAACAAAATGAAAAATACAAGAAACAATGGACTTAATTACTGAAATAAAATACAAAATTAGAAGTCAGATTATTTTACAGTTAGGGAACTAATACTGAGAAACACTCTCTCTCTCTCTCTCTCTCTCTCTCTATATATATATATATATATATTCATATTCATATTCATATAAGGTCAGACAATATCCTTATTAAAAAAAAATACCAGGTTACCTTTCATTCCCATCACGTAATTGAGATGAAAAACCCACCAGATCCACATGTATGTGAGGCCCAACTTACTACGTTGCTGTCATATCAGAGCGAGAAATGTTTTATGTTTCAAGCCCAAAAAGGCTTCTCTCACAGCCACCCGCCCTTCCCATTCCAAGGGACTACAAAGCCCATGACAATTAGAACTGTTTTTAGTAGCTCACCCCTTTTGTCAACTGCAATGAGGAAAGGTCTGCAGGGTGTCTGTGACAGACACTGGCCATTCCCCACGTATCCCTTCCCCCCCAACTTCAAAGGGGGTCGCGTAGCCACCGCCCCCTCCCAGTCCTTCATCCCCACCAGACCAGTTGGAAAGGCTCTGGCCTTTCTTCAAAACCCTTGCAGCTTCGAGCACGCCTCTAGGAGAGAGACTTAGCTTACGCACCACCCGGTTATCCCTCTTCCCCATGGCGTGCAGGAATCCCGGCACCCCAGCGACGAAAATCAAACCGGCCTAGCTGGAACCCCTTTCTCTGCTACCCGTCAAGTTTTTAACATCAGATACTACTGAGCATGCTCAGTGACACCGAACATGCTCAGTGGCAGCCATTGAAGCCGTTTGCCCTTCCTTCTTTGCCCTCACGCGGAGAAAAGGAGGGGTCTAAGAGCTCGGCGCTTCGTATGTACTGCTATAGTATGATTCTTTTCCTTTTTTGCATTTATATTGAAGCTAATACTTTTAACTGTTAAAATATGATATGGGGCTAAATATAAGGAGCGTGAACTCGACTGCAATAAGTCGAGAGAGCCCCAGGATTGCCCAAATTGTGGGGTAAGACGTAATACTCGTTTCTTCTCCCGGGTTCCTTATTCGCGGGAGATTCGAAAGAGCTCAATCGGTACAGTGAATATACGTCTAAACTTCCTACGATGCTGGATGTAAAAGAAGCATAGAGCATATCATCTCTCTAATTAGGACACACTGCCCTTCCAGGTGAAAAAAAACAAAACCTAATGCAATAGAGCAAGGATGCGGGAGTAAGTAAACTTCAGCCCGCGGGAAAGACTTAAAGCAGTTTCTCAAACTCAACTTTAAGGTGTGTGGACGTCAGCTCCCAGAATTCCCCAGCCAGCATGCGCTGAGGTTGAGAAATACTGACTTAAAGGATGCTTTTTTAACCCCCACTGGAGCAAGACGGGCACGCCCCAGCTTCCTTCTGCACATCCAGAAAGTTGAGCAATGGGATCTTTTCTGCGTTTCAAGGAATTTCTGAATTATAGGCATTAACTTGTTCCTGCTACTTACCCAAGTGCAAGAAACTCAGCAGGAAAGATGGGAGGCATTGGTAGAATTAGCCTGGGGAAGACATGATAGCAGTCTTCAAGTACTGTATCTGAAATGCTGCCATTTAGAACAGGGTTCCTCAACCTTGGCGACTTGAAGACGTGTGGACTTCAATTCCCAGAATTCCCCAGCCAGCCATGCTGGCTGGGGAATTCTGGGAGTTGGAGTCCACACGTCTTCAAGTTGCCAAGGTTGAGGAACCCTGATTTAGAAGACAGGTGAAGAATTATTCAGAGTTGTTTCAGAAGAAAAGACAAATACTGTAGTAGATTTGAAGGAAGTAGATTTCCATTGTAGATAGATTTGAAAAATAAGTTTTTCTGAAAGAGATTGCTTTGGCAGATGATGGATTCTCCTTCTCTGAAAGGGTTTGAACAGAAACTGAATGGCCATCTATTGGGGATGCTATAAAAATGAATTGCTGTACTGGGCAGCAGTTTGGACTAGATGACCTCAAGGATCACTAAAAGTATAGTTCTACATTCTATGATTTTATGAACTTGGACAGGGAGATCTGGTAGGCGTTTAATGCTTGGACTTTTGCGGTTCTTGACAATTCTTTGCCAGAGGCTTCTGAGTAAATATAGCAGTCACAAGCTATGTGGAAATATTCAGTTGTGAATCAACAATTAATTAATGAAATCAGACAGTAGATAGTATGAAACAATTATCCCAACAGAGGGATGTAGTTAGGGTTTGTAGGACGTGCTTTTTTAAAATGTTACTAAGTGTTGATCAGTAAAGTGGCCAGAGCAACCAATGAGAAAAAAATAAAGTGGTTTAAACAAAAAAGAACAGGAAATAGCTTTAAAATAATTCTTTCAGATTGGTAAACTGGTGTAACAGTGACAAATTGCTCAGTGTAAGCAAGTTGGGAGTTATAGAGTAAAAAAAGTCCTATTTTCATATTGTTTTGCTAGACAACCACTTTTAGCTAGTAGTGATTGACCAGAAAAGTGGTCAATCAGGTTTTGATAGCTGTTTTGTTGTGTATGTTGACCCAGCATTCAAGTAAAAAAGAGTAACTCCATGGTAGAGATATTTAAGAAATTAAAAAATACTGATAATCTGACTTACTATAAATCTATGCTATCGCTACATTTAGAATAATATGTAGAGTTATGGTTACCACACTGCAGGAAGATACGTAGCACAGAAAATGGTGTAAAATGGAAAGGCACCTAAAATTATTCAAGGAGCTGTACCTGCACAGAAAGCTTATGACACAGGGGCTTTTTAACTTGGGGGGGGGGGAAACAAAAAAGGGATACATGATGGAGATGTAGATGATTATGTATGGAGAAAATAAATACAAAATATTAACATCTGGGGTTATCTTATAAAACTGAACAGTGGAAATTTCAGGACAGGCAGAAGGTGGGGTTTTCATGGAACATAAACTGTGGAGCTCATTGTCACAAATAAAAAAAAAGGATCTCTCTTTTGGGTTGAACATGGTAACCATGTTTTGAAGGAAGGATAGTTAGTTGCATATATACAAATCATTGATGTCTGATGTGGGAAATCTGTGGGAAAATATATTCAGTTGGAAATTCAAGGGTCTACATTTTGGATGTTACAGATTCAGCAAACTAGGAAACCATGACTCTTGTACTTTGTGTATTTGCACACAAAAGAACTGGGTTTACTTTACCAACTTCAGAAATCTTCCTAAATAAACAAAAAAGTAGAATACGTATTTGGAAATAAAGTTAGAATGTGCTTCTTGTATTAGTGTGATAGTGATCATAAGTCAACAAATACTGATAAAATCAGACAAGAGAACTTCATGTTGCTTTACTTGATGGTTTTGCATTTATTTTTACATTTCAATTAAAAAAAAATCTATAAAAGTAAAGCTGAGATGGGTGCCTGAAATATACAAAGACATTTTCTTCTTTCAAAATACCTTTTGTCTAATTGAAAGAAAAAATAATATTCCTGATTTTGAAATGTTTTGATAGTGATTTCTCATACCAATACTTAACTATAAGTACATGGTTTTTGACCTTGCAAACAGAAAAGCATCCAGTTCCATATCTGTGCCTCAAATAAACAGCAAGTCTAAACATCTGCAACCTATTTTTTTAATCAACTTAATTCACTAATTCACTTAAATTGGAGTACTTAAATTTAAAAGCTGTTTCACAAGTGATAATAAACATCTTGCTTGGCTTCCTTTACGCTCTTATCTGAGAATAAGTTCAACTAAGGAAGATTTGTTCTCAATAAACATTTATAAGATTGCACTCTAAGTATCTGTATTTCTGTGCAAGCAGGAAAATAAACTGTAATGTTGACTGTAATAGCCTAGGCACCTGGTAGAAGGCATGATGATGTCACATGTATCATGACATCATCAAACTACATGAATTATGTGATTTGAATCATTCCCATGATGTGTATGATATCACTTCCCCCTTGCCTCCCCATGGATGTCCATGTGTTACATCACAGAATCCTGCTTTAAAATTGACAGGGAGGTGGGCATATTTGCATGTATTGTTCAACCTTTTGCTTGTGAGCAGACTGTTTCCATGATGCGAAGAAGTATGACAAGCCACAGAGGAATCAGTTGGCTGTATTATTTCTGCCCATCTTCTTTTTTTAACATTCAAATCTTTTATCAAACTTTCCTAAAACCTCTATAATTAGTTGTTTGGTGACTTAAACAAATAATGACACCTAAGCAATGTAGAGATATGTATATAATTGGTGCAACCAACCTTCCAATAATTTTGTAATATATTTCAACAGCGGTAATATAAAATAACTTCAGCACATTTCTATACTTGTTTAAACAAAACTATTTCTCGTAATAAATGTGCACAGAATTGCAGCGTTGTCATAGTTGCAGAATGTAGATATCATATAGCATGTATACTCTAGAATAACCTCTTGATGTAACAAACTATTGGAGGATCAGAATGTATGCAGTTTGATCCATGAAGTTTGGTTGCAAACTGAGTTGATATCACCTAGTAGAACAAGAAACACACTCTTTAAACAGCAGTAACTAACACACTGTATTACAGCAACTCAAGCACCTTTGAAAAGAAACAGTAGTCTAAGTAGATTTAGGAGACTGAGGAATGCTCTTATCCAAAAAGTAGGACGTGACTGAAGTACAAAATACAATCTGTTATCTCATGTACTGCTTCATTGAAGATGCCATTTTCAGTTTAGGGAAGCTTTTATTGCAGTTAGCCAAAAATCATAAATGGATTTTGATATAAAAGTGACTTGATTATGACAGAACCAGTTATTCAGATCATATTAAGAGTTCCAATGGCTTAGTTCTAAAGGTTGCGTTTGATAGAACAACAGAGAAAACATTTGTAGATTAAACAGCATAATATATAAGACCCACTGAACACAGACACCAGGTTCTACCCATTTGTCATAAAACTATTAGATGCTATGAATCCTCCTTATATTGCACTAGGGGGGTCAGGTCCATTCTTACAGTCTTGAAAGGTTCTGCTCAGGAGGTACACATGACTTTCTCCCATCCAGTGCACATTGTGTGAGTGGCAGGAACACTTGGGGTGGAACCATATGTCTTCAATGGAAGGCAACTGGATCTTTGGCCAGCTCTGTGATACATAATCACTCTCTCTTGTGGATTGCTGAGTTCTTTCATAGCAAACTGTTTCAATTGTTGATTTTTATACTGCAGTGGTGGTCATCCATGTCAAATTCTAACAACTTTTTTCCAACTGTGAGAACATGTTCTGATTTATTAGATTTTGTGGAAGGCTACAGTTATATTACACTGCTTTCAATTTGGACTGATGGCATGGAAGCAGAGAGAGGACAGCTAATGGCCAGAATAAAATAATTACAATAAACTGTTGATGCCAATCTTTTTTAACATTATAATATTGTACACTAGGAGTTTTATACATATCCACGTATCTCAGATTTTAAACAGTATATCCTCATAGAAGGATATCTCTGAACAGGTTGAATCCTGGCTGAACTACAGAGTTAGGCGCAGAGGATTTTTTAAATTGTCAATGGCCCAAGTTTCTAATAACTGACACTTATTAGACTTCATCAGTATTCCACTTCCACCTCCCTCCTTTTAATTTATAATAAGTAAAAAGGTAACAAAAAGATACTATAAGACTTGATAAGACCAATTCTTACCTTAATCCACAATTTTTCTCTGAAATTTTAATTTATATGCACGTGCATGCACGCACGCACATACACACAATGGTCTAATATTTATTGTAGTATAACTTGTTACTGAAGTTAAAGCATGGATCATTCATGAAACTGATACTTTTGAACTTCGGATCTTTATATGAAATCTGCTGCTTTAATTTGTAGTTCAACAATTAGGCTATTCATTTTACACTGGCCTTTTTGTTGTGACTAACAGCAACTGGAAGTACAGATATTAGTAGTAAATATCCTCAATCAAATGTCTTTTGCTGAATAGATGATGTCTAGGAGCACAGCAGTGAGCTGTTGTTTGTTGTTTCTTGGCAGCCCTATTCAACAAATGTAGAATTATTTAATCATTGTCACATATTTTTATTATTATGTACAGAGTTATCAAAGCTAAAGCTTATCAGAAATCACAGACTCATTTCTAACAAATGCAAACAAAAAGAAAACAAAATAAATCAAGCTAATTAAATCTAACTTTAATTTCCCACACAATCTTTTACACTGTACTGCTCTACATGTTAAGTTTACTCTATCTAAACTTTTCAAGTTCACTATGTTCTTTTCAAAAAATCCAGAAATGAGATCTAAAAGATACTATGTCCAACAAGCTTTGTCTCTTTAGTTGCAAAATGCAAATATTATACTATGCAGCTCATTCAGGTCACTTATTTTAACTCCTGTCTACCTTTTAGTCTCTCTAATTAGATTAGCAGCTCATGCATCTATAATGAATGTTTTTTTAAAAAAATGCAAACGATAATGTAAGAGCATAGGTCTCCTACACTTGCAACTAGGAACACTTTTAAGACTACATACTACATTTTATCTCAGCTCCAAGGAGCTGAGAGATCCACTTCAATAAATTGTAGCACACATCATTTAAAATAGTAATCATTTACACTGCAGATGTACAACAGCATGGATATAAACGTTGACCCCATCAATTGGGTTTGAGTGCTGTTACTAACCATGTGTCCTCATTGAATCAGCCAGTTACTAACCAAGAACCTGAGACTGCAAATTTTTTCTTGCAATTGTAAACACATTTACTCCCAAGTAAATCTAACTGGTTTAAATGGAAGGGGTTTATGGCCACAATCCTCAAACTGTAGCCATCTAATGAATTGCATTGTAATGATCCTGTAGAAAAGTCAGCTGAATGAAACTCCTCAGGAATAAATGGCTTAAGTGGAGGTCTAAGTCTGTGCCTTGAGAGCTCAAACCAGCTGAGCCAGAGAAATAGCATTCATTAGGATAATTCTGACCTGAGTCATCAACATTTATACCATTAAATGGGCCAGTCAGCTGTGTTTGACATTTACTAGGGTAACTGGCATACTCCATCAGTTTTCAAATCACTCTATTCTCAGTGGAGTACAGAAAACCTGGTATACATACAGATGTTGGTTATTAATAATTGCAGTTGCAATTCACTGGAATATGTCTCAAGAGTAATGTTGCTGCCATTTATTCAAGGGAGTAAGGAATAAAATCTATGTATAAACACTGAAGCACCCATGGTCTACAATTATGTGCAGAATTTTCCCATTCTCTTGCCTGAGGAAGGCAGCACAGGTTCCTCATTGCGTGAACATTAATGCCTTGCTCACTAAAGAGAAATAAGAGACCTATAAATGTAGAACTTCACATTCAGGAGCCTAATGGTCAAGCCACTCTATAGAAGTCCCATTGATTACTCTAAAACTGACAATTCTCTTTAGGATTGTAATTTAAATCAAAGTAAATATAATTTAACTTCAGACTGAAAACTATGCTAATTATGTATATTTGCATTTCCAGGCCCTAGGACAAACAAAGTATTAACTCATAAGGAAATAAAAATATGTGATAATATACAACAAAATAAAATTAAACGGCACATGCACAGACGAAAACACATTTTGTTATGACAGAGAATATATAGTATTCTCCAAAGAATCAATTTCAAGTTATAACTTTGAAGCTATGGAATCTTACTGAGTAAAGTATTTAATCAATGAATGGTCAAATTCTTAGGAGGGCAAATTCTCCCCCAGAAACCAGCTTCTTTGCTCATATGGTGAGCGCAAATACAGCAGATGCACACAATTTGAATAGCTTTAGCAGAAGAGAACAAGTAGTCTCTTTGGACTATAGGCACCCAAAAACAAGTAATTTCAGGGGTGCGTTCCAACATACAAAGAATACTATATAGCAAAAAGCAGAAGTGCAAAAATATCATTAGCTGTTTTAGGTGTCCTATTCACATACTATATTGACAGATCTTGCATCAGAATGACCATTAAAGCAAACACACAAGCAGGGTTCACATATCACTTGAATAAGCTACAGTGATAAAGTTCATATATCTTGCTAAATCATAAACTATGATTTACAAAAAACAGTGACTGAGTTCATATAATGTGCTATAACAAAACCCAACAAACCATTTTATGGGTTAGCGTAACGTGGGAACTAAGTCAGTGGCACTGTAAGCAGTTTGGAAAAGACATAGCACATATTTAGGAAAAGAGGCATGCCAGTCTCTTACATTCACCAACCAGACATAGGCATTCATAACAAGCCATGACATCAAAATAAGTGCACCATCATGCAAATGATACAATTGGGTACTTACATCCTGATTCACAAAAATATACACATTCTATTATTTGTATGATGGCACATACAAATAATAGAATGACACAAAAGTTGTCATTTTCCCCTCATTGACCTCTCCACAGGCACCCATACAGCTGGAAAGCATGATTTCTCAGACAGCAGCAATGGATAGGAGAAACAACATATCCTACTAAATCAAAGTTTGTGATGCACAATGCATACCTTTCAAAATTAGAGGTTAATGACTGGAAGTTGTCAAGCTAAATCCACCTGTATTGGGGTTAACAAGAATATACTGTGCATGGCATCAGCAGCCAGAGGATTTGTCATCAGGTCACTATGAGGGTTGGGAGAAAGGGCTTTGTCCCTTGGATCATATAGTCTTGGGTAGTCAGCTTTAACTGGCATGGCTCTCCTGGCCTCAAAAAGAGATTTTTTTTTCCAGCCAGCTATCAGATTCTTCTAACTAGAATTACCAGTTGGGATATTCTATAAGCGGTTTATGCTCTATCATTTCCTCTAGGCTTTCCAAATAGAATAGTTCACAACGTAACATTTCATATATGCCAAAAGTTTCATTGAGTTATAATTAGGCTTGGGACTAGCTATACCAATCTTGTAGACTGAAGTAGTATCCATTAGATGTTTAATGCTAATTTCTATTTGTGCTGTCACTGGATTATTCTTATTGTATAGAATGTAGGATGCTATAATAATTTTACAACTTAAGGGAAAATTAGTTCCTCTGTGTACATTATAGCTTCAGACAAAAGGTCCTGTTTTGTATCTATGAAATATTGTCTTTGTTTTTCAAATTTGAATTAATGCAGAATAATTTATTCCTAGATTCAGAATTCCCATAAAAAGAAATTTGAACAAATGTCCATTGATTCAGTCCTCTTTAATGTACTATTATCATTCATTCTTTGCATTTACAGCCTTTTGTTAAAAATTATCTCTTCTTGGCATTGTAATTTATTCATATATCATTTTAGTTAAAGTTCACCACTCCTGTTCTGCCTTAATCAAGTACTTTACACTTATTCATTCTTATATGGACACTGGCTACCTGTCTATTTTTAGGTTTAAATTGTTAGGAATAAATAAACCAGGAATCTTTAAATGTGTATAGTTGTTATCCTCTGTTGTGAGATGCGAGAGAGAAAGCCAATGACTTGCAATTAGCATTTAGTCACAGTAATGTTGGGAATGCAGCTGTTTGACGCATGTTTTATTAGGAAATGTAGTATGTATTAGGCTAATTGTTGAATCAATTCCCCTGAGAAAAACAACTGAAAAGGATCCAGAAGCATTACTTAATCATTGCACATAACCAGTCTTGCATTTATTTGAGCAACCTTGGAATGAGGTCATTTAGACTGGAAAGTAGAAGAAGACATCATCTTCTCTGCCATGGCCCAAACATCATACCTTGCTGGTAGCCCACTGGTTCCTTCTGACTCCAATTATTGCTAAGTGCTTCTGCTCAGGTTTACATCTCTGATGTGGCCACCAGATGATTTTGTTTCTATGGCTTTGTAACATTTTTCTGTTTCTCCACTCTTTCTGCTAGTAAATCAGTTCTTCCTGATTGCCAGTTATTTCACTTATCTGCCTGTATTTCTTCATGACATATAGGTTTGAGCCCTGGTATTTGATCGAATGTGCATGTTCTGTGTTAGTGATCTCTGGTATTGCTTTTTTCCCATTCAGATCTTCCTAAGTTGAATCTCCCATCACTCCACCACAATTTGAACTCCAATCGTGATGGGACTTGTACTTTGATTTTTCCATATGCTTCGGAACTGACAACATGCTCCCTTACATACAAAAGGAAAATAAATTCTGCACAAATAGGTAATTCACCACAAGTTTTCATGAATTTTATGCATTATGCGTAATGTTAATAAGAAGAATGTGGATAATATGTGTGAATATGTGGAACATTATCAAAAATCCCAATCCTGAACTTAGTACTTGAAAGGGCCATTGATTTCAATGGGTGAAATGTCCACTTGGCAAGTTGAGAGCTGAAATATTTATATGAACCCAACAGCAAAAACAGTGAATGACCAGTTCTAAACAAAAGTTTAAATGTCTGTTGACTAAAGGCAGAGACATCTGTTTTCATCAACTCTGTTATTTGCAACTATTGGAATGACTTCAGTCAAAAGTTCATCAAAATGGAAGCAGGCAGCAGAACTGTGGGCATGCTGCTAGAAATTTGTAATTCTAATTCTTATGTACTAAAATTCCACTAGAATTTGAAATCAGTAGATAAATATTAAAAGAAGCAAACAATCAGGTTGCACAGCTTGAAAAGGCAATAAAATAATCTTATCCTGGCAAAATCCTTTCAGAATATATACTGAAATTGTTCAAAAGCCTTTCTTTGCTAAATATACAACTGGCTGGCTATACTAATTTTTGACAATATAATTAACAATATGAACAGGACATGCTAAATATACAGAGAAGAATGCAAAGTAAATTGTTGGATGCAAGCCAGTAATTATGTACCAAAACAGCCTTCTAAATAAGGTTCTGGAAGTTACTAACCTGCAAAAAAGAAGTTTATTAGCTTTTGGCGAGCTGGCAGAGGAGATTTAAGCAACTGTGAGTCCCTTCCAGCAGCTACTGCTCTTCTATGCATGGCAGAGGAGGAGATTTCTGATAGCCTGCTTGGTTTCTATGCTGGAAACAGAAGGATGATAGCACATTTCCATTCTCTTACCTACCTGCAGTTCTCTCACCTACATGCTATTTCCTGTTGCTTTATAACCAGGTGAATGCTTAAATTTAACGATATGCTGAGGTCTCCTTAAGTGTACCTGAAATTTCTTCAGACCAAAATCCACTATCTTCTGAAACCCTGACACTTACTCCATTTATTTTGTCACTTCCATGTTTTCTGCAACTAAAATTACATCCACATGCATTAAGCGAGTGAAACATAATGAATAAAAGTAGTTTATGATGATTTAATAAAATATGTGAGGTTAATTTATCCTGATAGCATGTAAGGTAGAGAATTTATAAACTACAACACATGCTAGCAAATCTCATCTCATCAAAAGAGGAATACTAGCTAAAAGCCTTCAAAGAAACACTGTAAATATGTTTAACTTTTTCAAACACATTGTCTTTTGTATTTAATTATATTACTTGATGAATTTATATGCTATCTGATAAAATCTATAAGCCTTAAAGATGATGCTTTTCACTGCAGTGATATCTGAGGTGGTATCTTTCTGGATTATTCTACATTTTAAAGTAACTGTAATTTCTAGCAGCCAATAAATCCGTCCTTTGTACATAAGCATATTTTATATAAATAGGGGAAAGTAGCACAATACATATGTGATTGGATAACAGCTTTTAGCAAGAGGAATAGTCATGTGAAAATGGCTGAAAGCAAGCAGAACCAGCCTGTGACATGTTGCTGTCCAAAAGGCTAAAATAAAGGATGCTAAAGATAAACTTCCAGGTAATATCCTGCAACAGAGTAGAAGAGGCTAGAACTCATTACAAATTACCTTAGGCTGCAAACTTTGAATTGCATATTTTGGCTACTTAAGTATATTCAAGCCAAATCAAGAAAGCAGAATAATGTTAAATACAGGGGTACATTTAGTGTCCCCCTGCCCTTATTAGGAATGAGACTAGCTCTTACACTGAAACAATTCTCATAAACAAGACACACATTTTAAGGGTAGCTGTGGCAGACTGCAACACACACACAGTACATGAAAGACTCCTATCATGCTGCAAGAAGACTTTTCCAGAAGACTTTTCCTCAGCATCTGATTTACCGCTATTTAGCCCAATCCAAAGAGCTATATATGGTGGGCTTGAAATGTGCAGCAAGGTTTTGAGACACTTCCATCTCAAAAATCCTCAGAGGGGCTTCTGCTGCAGACTAAGGAACTGTGGTCAGAAATGAGAAAGTGAAAAATTCTGCTGGAAACTGCAAGCCCGGCTGAGTTCTAGAGCAAGTTCTTTGGATCAGAGTCAAGGAGCTGGAGGCAGGAGAGGTTCTTCTGCATGTGTTCCCTGAGCTAATTCTATGCCAAACCTAAATGAAGAGATATACATAAAGTTGAATAATTTCTATTGCACATAGTGGGCAGCATGAATAGGAGAACAAACATTCTTATATTTTTAAAGATAAAATCTTGAAACAGCTGGATGTTCAGCTTAGATTTGTAAGATATAGATGCAATAACTAGGGTTCATCAGGGAGTGTAGAAAGTTCTCTAAAGAACACAGGATACTACCTTTTACCATATCCAACTATTAATTTATCTAGTCCATACTGTTTGAGTTAAACCAACTATCCAAAGTTCAAGGTAGAAGGTTTTTACATCATCTATTACTTCGTCCTTTTCTACCTAAATATCAGGAATACAATGTGGGAGCTTCAACATGCAAAGCGTATGCTCTGCCTTTTAACAAGTTGTTCCTCAGTATTTCTTTTGGTCAGCTTCCTTGCATCTTCACAATGCAAAGACTGGAATCACAATAGGCTATTTGAATTGCTCATATTCATGAAGTATGACATACCATATTTTTGCCTAATCTGAAATAATTTCATTGGTATTCCCATGAGATACCAGTGACTCTTAATGTCACAAATTCATTTTGGATTACAATAGCAGTAACTTAAAACCAACTTCATGGGATTAATCTACAGAAGTTCAAGATAAATACGAAATGTCAGCATAGCAAGGGATGAAAACTAACAAAATTTCAGTTTCTGGAAAGTGACTTGAAGTAGGTATGCAAATTGTGAGAAATTTCCATAGCAGGACATTTTGTTTAGTAGTTCTGACAACTGTAGTCTTGACATAGCTGGAGGGCATCAGACTGGTGAAGCCTATAGCAAAGGGACATTCACATGAGGCTTTCTTTGTTCCACTGAGAACAAATTATTGAGATACATCACCTAGGAAAACAAATCAACTGCAGTGCAGAATTTTTGGATATGTGTACCCTTTCATCTCTTATATAGACTACAAATAAAATGAATGAGGATTGTACAGGAAAGTACTGGGAACACATTCCAGGAATTAACATGCAAAGAATAAGGAAATGGTTGATACAGCTCAGTAAACAGAAAAGGATTAGATAGCACAGCAACAATTATAATAGATAAGAGTACAAGCCATTAATTCATTTCAATAGCACCTGCATCTTCTGTTTTGTTGCAGCTATTAATATATTGGCCCTGGAGCTACCTCAGAATCATTCTAAGGCAACCAGGTGAGGAGTGGATTAAAAAATATTTCATCAAACCATACTACAAAAATAAAATTTCTTTTTAAAATTCTATTTTTTACAAAAACTCTAAAACATATACAGACATTTAATGCAAGATTTAAAATATTTGTGCTAAGACAGCCTGTGACTTATTCATCAAAGTGGGCTTTCAAATACAGCAAATGTGAAAGGCAAAGCAGAGCACAGCAGTCAGTGTTAATGAGTATGGGTTCCTAACATTTTCTTATATAGAAAAGTAAAATCTACTGAATTATATGAAATGTCAGATTGGAAGCAAACTTGAAGCAAATGTGAGGGTTATGTGGTCTGATGCCTGAGATTATTATAATCATGACACACAGGCTTGAATGACAGCTATGAGCACCTGGTTTCTCACACCATAATCCTATGCATGTTTACCCAGAAGGAAGTTTCAATAAATTAGATCCATACTTACACAACCAAACAGTATTTCCATTATAATAATTATAACTTTACTCATACTGTATTGTCCCACAGATTTCAATGGGCCAACTCTGAATATATCTGTAGTTGGATCCAGCACATTTTGTGCAAAGTAGCTTACTCTCAAGAGAAAAATGCACAGAATTGCAGAGTGTTCCTTTACATGGCTCTGCAAAAGAAAGCCGCACTGGATTCAATGGGGGTTTTGCCCCAAATAAGTGGGAATAAGTTTATAACTTCAAAAGGTACAATTCTATACAGAGTTATGCCTCACTAAATCCAACAGGACTAATTTCTGAGATATTTTTGGGTTGCAGTTTTAGTTTATGTATACATATTTGTACGTGTGGGTATGGATATAGGTTTATATGTATATATACATATATACACATGCACACACGCACACACAAATACATATGAATACTTGACTTTTTAAAATTTCGTCCTTGAATCTGAAAATGATAAATCTGAAATGCCTAATTTCCAAAGGCACAGAAGTATATTACCAGAAAAGATAAAGAGGAAATGCTGTGCAGTGACTGACATAAATTCAGCAGATGAGAGAAATGATCCCTACAAAATAATTTCTTTAAAACCACCTGTTCCCTTTATCACACGTGCATTATTAATACCTGGAGATTAAGTCACAGACACAAGTTATTATGAAAATAAAATGTTATCATCTTCCATCTCTTATTAGAGAAGGATCCTGTGGGTTACAATAGCCAGATGTATTTTTACGTTTTTCTTTTAACTTCAGGGTATAGAGATGCAGCATCTCAATGTCATTCTTTTAAATATTACTTTAAAAATAATATTTCTGAATTCATGATCAAGCAAAAAAACAGGAAAAAAAAAAAAACTACCACCATAACTCCCAGAGGAGGACCAAGTCAAACTTCAGCACCCAGGAACAGAAGTCAAGTCATGTTTTGGTAGAGAGACTAGATTCCTCTAATCCATGGTGGCATCGTTCAATGCTAGAAGAAAATGGCAGCAAAACTGATCAGCAGCTTCTCTCTACCTGGAGAATTCCAGATAGACTAACAAATGTCAAGCTACAGTGGGACCCATTGAAAGTTTCGCATCTTGCATTGTTTTGACAGGTCTAACTAGGTTCTTTTTCTTGGAGAGGCAGAGCATCATTTTGAAGAACTACACAATTATGTGAAGTCTCCAAGGAAGTCTTCAGACATACAGTGATGCTTTTTACCTTAGACAGTGATCTTATCAAACTAGTTTGTTCATCCTTAGGTTAGCCTGATATAGCCTTACAATGAATTCATCTCTGTGGAGTTTTGACTGGAAGACACATCAGAATCTGTATTCTCTCTGTATTTCTCCAAATCATGAAAATAAGGATGAGATAAGGCATCATAAGCTGATATTCTCTTCATGGGACTGAATGTCAGACATTTCTGTATATGGTAGAGAACAGACAATTAGTAGCAGGCAACACTCTGATGGATCCAGCAACACACTTCTTCTGCTGTGAGCCAAAGACTTAACAAGAAAAGGCAAAGATTTATTAGGTAATGATCTTCTTTAAGTTGTAGTCAAAGCGTTTGTCTTGTGTATTTATCCTCATCAGCATTGCCTATAACAGAAGCAGCATGTAACTAGCCTTGACTGATTGAAAAAGAGCTATGCAGGATCAGGTGTGGTTAGTACCTGAAAGAGAGACCACCAGAAAATCACAGAACTTCAGATTAGATTGGAGAATTAAATAAACATAGTGGGAAAAGGCAATAGCAAACTGTTTCCATACTGTTGTCAGGAAAACTACATGGATGCATTCATGAAGTCCCTAGGTGTCAAATTCAACTTGAAGATGACTATACTTTATAATTAATATTATTGGCAATTATACTAAAAGTAAAACCCAAAACAATGCTACATTAGTTCTGAAATACTGTGTGTTGTTATACTACGAGAAAGAGATATATATTCTACAATGAAAATTCTGTGGGATACTTAATTTGCTCACTAGTTTCTTAGGTCATTACTATATACTGTACATACTGTATGGGCAATATACTATTGCATGCACTACAGTTATTACACCAGTTATTAAACTACAATAAATTCTGATTTCACAATTTCATAGTTTATGTTGATCAATATGATCTCATTTCTCACAACTAGAGCTGCAATTATTCTATCCCAGATTTTTTTGTTAATTTGTATAATCTGATCTATGAACAAGAAAAACTATTTTGCTGCCGGACTTGTTGAATGAATTACAGTGGTAAAATCACAGTGCCATTAATAAAGTATCTGAAAGACTGTTAAATTACTTTAAATGGAACATATCCTCTTTTTAAATATTTCTTAGGAAAACCAGACATCATAACAGTTTTCTTTTATTTACATTAACAGAAATCAATTTTAATAGCAGCCCAAGAAATGGCATCGGTGTGGCACACCAGGGGCCTGCTTAGGGCCAATCACAATGCAAATTATTTAGGAATGCAAAGATAGGACATTCAGTTATTGATAGGAATTTTTTTATATAACTAGGCATATTAACTCAAGAAATGCTCAGAAGATACTGTAATCTGATCTTTTCAATACCATATTTTATTGTATTTCACATTCTCCTTCTTCTCCAAACCCTAATACTATGGGCTGTTATTGACAGGGGAAGAAAAATTCTATTCAGAATCTTCTTTAAAGCATTTTGTGGCTGCTGAGTTTTTGGTTTATTTTGTGAAGTGAAGGTGAAGTTGTGGCTCTGGAAGTAAGGTTTTTACCTCCTCCCAAAATTTATATTTGAGGACATTTCTTGAGATCCCCCAAGCATTTTTTGTCCTTATTTGGAGCTGGAGAAGACTCTTCCACATTCCTTCTCAGCTCATCAACAGAGAATTATAGATATTGATGATTTTTTGCTCTGTGATAAGCTGCTTATTTCTAAAACTTTATTATGACAGATACTTACAAGTAGCAAATCTTTGCCCAATTCATCAATATCTGTTACAAGAAGTTCAATGGGCTGAGGGGATTGAGAAGCAAAAGCATTCCTCGGGAGGGCAACATCATTAGGCCAATCTTCTTCTTCAGGAAGCCCAATTACTCTGTACATGAAAGAAGGAACAGGCACTTATTCCAGGTAAAACATTAGTCCTTACTACGTTTCTTTCACTATCTGATGATAGTTCTCAATTGTGAATTTTCATTCACTTTTTAAGAGATTTCAATACAAAATTGTAAAAGCACCTTAAACTAAATGCTTTCTTTTAAAAAGTCGATTAAAATTAACAAATTTCAAATATCTATTGGCATAAAAATAATAAAAGCTCAATTAAAGAGCAAACAAAAGAAACTGTTTTTAGAGGATTCTTAAAAGTATCACAAATAGTGTCAGCATTACGCATTTTGTAAATCAGTTCTATAGGACTGGAGTTACCAATTACCAATGAGAGGGTCTTATCTTAAATGTCTGCTAAACTCTATTATTAAGGGTGGGTTAGTAAATTCTCCAAATATGATCTCATAGCTGAAGAGTAAAAACAGAAAACAAAGAGAAGGAAAGAGAAAAAAATACATTTAAAAATTTACAAAATACAAACAGAAAAGAAGTGTTAAGTATGTAAGAGACCATTTGATTATAAACAGCTTCTTAAAAGTATGGGAGAAATACAAAAGAGGAATAAGCCCAGCTTTATCCCATCTTGCCTCAGCATTATTTACCTTCATAAAGGTGAATATGTTAAAACAATTGATCAGTGAAGTGATAATAATTCATGCACAGTGCAAGATTTAATCTTTAATAAAACAAAGATGAAATCTTTTGAAACGCTTCTTGGAATGGTTAGAAATGGCTCCTGGGTTTCAGTATCTTCAAATAAGTGGTAGAGGAACTACAAAAACAAGGTGACATACTTAAGAGATTTAACTGACCTGTAAGAAATGCTTATAACACAAAATTCAGACATTTGTTTGGGCTTATATATGTGTGTTTGCTTTGGACTGCCATCTTGTGATCATTCTTGCAGTTATTTTTGTACCTATTTTGATTAATTTTCTGTATGATTTTATTGTTGTGAGCAGCCCAGAGATGGTTGGAACTGGGTGGCATCCAAACTGAATTAAATACATAAATAAATGTTACTGAAATATGATTCAGAAATGGAACAAGCCAAGATCGCACAATTACATGGATGCTGAATTTAAACAGGACTATTGATATTCATTCATTTATTTATTTAATTTGTATGCCGCCCATCTCCCCCAACGGGTAACTCTGAGCGGCTCACAATTAAAACCAAAAACCCATGAATAATTAAAAAATACCACACAGATAATATGCAAGAATGGAAATATTCATGGAAGATAAATATTAAGTTTGCTGTGAATATTATACTTAGAGAACACTAGTATAAGATGTTTTATCAGTGTTGACTGCCAAAATGGGCAATAAATATTCAAAACCCTTTTTGAAATGTAACTATCAGGTTGGGTTGTTCTTCCATATCTGGTGGCAATGTCACAAAAAATTTTTCAAAATTTTCCAGCAATTTTGGAAGGCAACCTATCTTAGGATGAAACATGTGTTATATACTGACTTTTCTGCCAGGTGTTTTTCTGTTAAGTATCTTCAAGCCTTATATTCCTACAAACTATACTGAGTTCGCTTTATATATGATATGATAACTGCTACAATGATACTCAGTACTTCTCATTGGAAATTACAAACAATCCTTTCCATAGAGTGCTAGCAGATTAAACTTTGGGAATATGCATCAATATAAAAAATAACTTCCTAACTTTAACTTAAATTGGAAACATTTATAAACTAATTTTGCTGTCACATCTCATGTTAGATTTCTTTCACCATAAAGTTTTACACCACTAGAGGTTGTCTGTCTGGCCGTAAAGTTAAGCATGAACTGTTTCCATTTAGTTAAAAATTCTTGTTAATTCTTATTACTTTGACTGTTTCTGCCAACCTCTGACATGATTCTGATATTAGTTTGTAAAGTGCTAAACCATCATAGGATTATTTTTATAATCCTTTCAGTCAGATCTGACTTGTGTAAAACGTAACCTTGGTTACTCCTGCTACTTTTATTTCTGGAGTCAGAGACTTAGCCATTCAAGTGGAATGTAACCTCATCCAAACAAGACAGTTAGATCAGTATCCTTCCTTACCCCAAATATTTATTTTTTCCCCAAGATTAAACTTGAGTCTGGGTTTCCAAATCCATCTCCAGATTGGAATACTGCATTCCAAAATGCACTAAATCCACTTTGTATCATCCCAGTAAAGCTAAGGCTAGAGTGTCTAAGGCTAGTGGCTAGAGTGGAAGTATTACTTCCAAATAGCTTATCCTAGTGGAACCCACAACACAAAGATGTAAACCAGGGGCAGCTATGTTCTCGTTGTCTCACATCCAAATTACCTGTACAGAAGATGCTTCCCTAGAAAGTTCAAGTTATTCTTTATGTTCCACTTTTTATTAAAAAAAATCAGTTTGAAGATTTGGGACAGGAATATCTATAGTCTTCATAACTACCCAGAAATCTTTGAACACTGGTTTAGTTACCACCACCAATATTAAACAATACTCAGTGTACACTGCACCTTAAAATATAAACAGGCAAGTGCTGGTTTCCAAATAACTTACAGACTAAAACTGGGAATGGTAAACTAATAGCGGAAAAGAGGAAAGTGAAATGGATGTGGCCATTCATATATAGTAATTAAAAGCTCACTTGAAGTTGCAATTGAGAATTCAAAGGACAACTCAAAGGCTTAATAAAAGGGCTCTGAAAAGATGAAAAGCAAACAAACATGGGATCTGATAGATGTAGAATGAGATATTTAGCTCTCATTTCATTTCCTCTTAAATACAACACACAGACTTTACAATGGAAATTAGTACAGTACAAGACAAAAGTTACATCAGATGATTTGGAATTAAAACCCTGTGCCACCAGGGGGCAGCACTCCTCAGGTTTTAATGAAATTGTTTTTTTTAGTTATGAGATGTATTGAAGACATTGTGAAGACACACCAGGTGGAAGATTTGTCCTTTGACAGGCAGAGTGCGGATCTTGACTACCAAAGAGCCGCATGAGACCTCATTGCCATTTGCCAGTGCTAAAGGCAGACTGCAGGATAAGCAGGAGATTTGTGGCACTGTTGTACAAGTACAGTAGCTGTAAAACTAACATCTCTCTGTACCACTCATGTAATACTTTTGCAATATATAAAGCTCTCTAGAAATAAATTAGCATTGCCTCCTACTTTCCTTATTATAACTAGCATTATTGTAAGAACTTTGTTTATTTCAATAAAATACATCTAAGTACGAATACCTGTACAGAATTTCACTCATAATATTTTAGATCTCAAGCTCAAACTACTATACAACACAGAAGAGATACTGCTTTTGGATTTACACAGTGCATTTATAATTTACATAAATTGAATATCTTTAGATCCAAATGTAGTGTAAAATAAACAGAGGATGTGGGGCACATAAGAAAAGTTCAGCTTCACTGCATTATGGTCTTGGAATACCTTGCTTCTATAAACCATCCAAGCAAAATTAAATAAATGAATATGAATATGAATGTATATATCTATATGGCACTCTCCAGTTGGGCTGAATTACAACTCCCATCACTCCCAGTCACTGGCATGAAGGAAGCTGCAATCTAAACACCTGGAAATGCTAACCTAGAGAAGAATATTTGGATATAAATAATGAAAATGGGAGATAGACTTTATATTATATCAACTGCAAAAAAAAAGGAGAGGCATTCCTTTCTGCCTTATACACTGCCTATACAGTTTCATGTACTATAGCAATCCCTTGATTAACACATTCTAATATGTAGAAGTTGTGATGCAGTCCATCTCAACATACATGTAGCATTTCATTAAAAAAAATAGTGTTGGGGACTGTGGAAACATTTTGAAAGTAAGAGGATCACTACAAACTGTAGAAATCTAGAAACATTGCAGTTTTTTCCTGCAAGAAGTCTGTGTAATAAGAAATACCTTTTCACTGCTCGAACTGACATTCGCTCTTCCTGATTAATGGGTAAATTCTTTTCCATGCAGGTTGTTGCACCCGCTAGAAACACATAAAAAAGGCTGTTTTCCAGCTGCCTTTCTTACCTTGGACATTTTCTGACCAGAAATCCCATAATGTGTCATATTATTAACAAAAAAACAAAACAAGCAAAGAAACAAGGCCGCCATGCTTCTTATATTATAAGAATAGAATGAATGCATTAAAGCTAGATATAAATGAACTACAGGATAATTGCCAGATTCTGAAAAACCAAACCACCGAGAGCTGACTTTTTCTAAGTCGTGCAGGAAAAACTATTCAGCGGCATGACAAATTAACCATGCTGATGAGTCACATACAATGGGGTAAAGTACAGGAAATGGAAGCCAAAACCGACAATTGAAAACTTGTAGTTCAAAATAAAAATATCTAGGAAATAGATAGATTGATAAGGCAGACTAAATGCACTGTTTCCTTTTTGTTGCTTTTTTAAAAATTAGCAGAAGTCTTTCCAAATGGATCAATCTGGTCTCGACTCAGAAAGAATGATGCCCACACAGATACACGCAGACACCTTTTATCTCGTACTCTAATTTACTTCAATTTAATTATGAATATGTCAAATGAAACTAAAATAAATATACTGTTTAATTGGCAAACATTGAGGATTTAACATATTCAAATGTTGAATAGCAATTTCTTTCCTTCACTCCCTTTCTCTTTATGCCATCCTCTCAAACCCAGATGCCTCCTTGCTCTGATCCTATAAGGAAATCGATATGTAGAAGCAAACATCTGCATGGTATCATTGACCTGACCAGAAACCAGAGGCATAAACAGAATATATATTTGAATATAGTACCATATACACAGCATTGCTTCATATTTATATACAGATGAAAATCTGAATACAGTATAGAATTTATTTGTATTTGGGGTTCTTGATACAACAAATGACCAATTTGTAACAGGATGCTTAGCTTCACCAGGCTAGGTAAGACAGCAGCCACCAATTCAGTCCTTGAATACAAGAGGATTCAAGGATTCAATACAATTCAATTAAATACAGGAGTGTTGTTAGATTTCATCTTAATGGTGTTGGCTTTGGAAATATTGCCAGCTCAACTCTAGTTGCTAAGTTCCCATAAGAAATGTCCAGTTCCCACAGACAGACTGCAGGATTAACTGTCCAGTCTTCACCAGATCTTTGATAAGAAAACAGCTAAGAGCCATAAAAGGGTGGTACCCTAGCTCTCTTCCCCCTATAGTTCCCAAAGCCCTCAGGAAAGATGGAATTAACAGAAAACTGGGAGGAGGGGAAACAGTTGATTTTCTCTTTAGCCCAGATGGAACAGATAAGTATCAAAAACTACGCATCGTAACTAGATGATTGATGAATTGATGATTTTAGAACTGAGAGAAGCATAAGCAATACGATTATCCACAGAAGTTTTTGAAATTATGAAGGGCCATAGGAATAATCATAACTTTTAACATTTGTAGGACTCAACACTTCAGCAATGCTGGCAGAGAATATACCTTAAAAATTAAAACTTACTAAAAAGTAAAACAAAGCTTTTTAGAGTTTGGTGATCCTCATATAGTCAGACTTGATACAAAGTAATCAAACTGCTGAAGAAGGGTTGGGAGGAAGGTCTAGATTTTCCCCACTACAGAACACATTGGTTTGAATCCAGGCTAAGTTAATTGTATGTAGTTCCCACTGAAATCATTGGCATTTAGTTCTGCCTAACCCTGTTTCACTGATATCAGTGGGACTTAAATGCATCTTAGCCCATATCCAATCATCTTGGAATACCAACACTGAAAGTCACCTTAGAAGCAAGTATCTGGACTTTTGTGTAACAAAATGAGTGAATACTGTACACTTATTAAACAAAAAATCAATTATCTGGGAAATGACCTTGACAGAAAATGCAGGAAGCTAGTACTTACTCAAAGATTTTTCCTAGCTGATCAACATCAGAGTTTCCACGAAAAAGCGCCCTAAAAAGAAAAGCACACACATTTTAAATAAAACATTTTCCGTAATTAAAATATATTTTAAAAACATTATCCATCTTGCTTTCTTCCATGTTTTCCAATAATAGCTACTTTAGCTTCTTCAGTTTCCAAAGCACATATTTTGAACTTCATCCAATACATCCTGCTTCCAGGGTTCAGTACTGAACTTTTAGACAGTTGCTTTTCAGTCAATTTCTACCACCTGGTGACAGAAAAAATCAATATGCTCACTGAAGCAGGGAAAAATAAACCTTGCTTGTTATAACCCTTTTAAAGTTAATTCCATTTTTTTTATAGAAAACCTTTTATAGTTAGAAAAGGTCATCTATATGGATCTCTGTGACAATACAAGTATTTTGGGCTAGTATGTGCAGAAGTTGAGCAACTGAAATTAGCAGAATTTTACATATGTCCTTTTGTTTTTCTTTATTTGATGGATGTTTGTTACTGAAACAACAGGAACAAAACTCCTGGTTTATTTGAGGAAACTCTCTATGTTTTGCAGTAAGAAAGCCCTTGCATTAAAATGGCAATTTTGCAAGACTCATACTAGTTCTTTAAGAATTATTAATCCTGAGCCAGGCATGAATAACAAAGCATTTTCAACAGATTAACTCATTGGAAACCACCTCACAGCATGACAAAATCTGACAAATATGTTACATAGGAAAGGGAAACTAATGTTTAGCAAAAAAAAAAAAAAAAAATTCTAATCCAAATAACTCTACAGAGCCACGTGAGAAACTCTAGAACTGCCAATACAGCAGCCTCAAATTCTGGTGTAAAAGCCAGATACGAAAACCAAAAGAAAACCTCCAAAGTCAAGTATCTGAATCCTGTCATTGTTAGTACAGTATAGCCAGCTAAGATGGTAGCTATTTGTCATGAGATTCTCTTCTCCAAAACTCTGTACTGGAGGGGGGTTTGGGGAAAAATAAAACATCACCAGTTTACTTAGATATCTTGATTAAATGTCAGCTTGAGATATATAGCTCTGGAACTTTTTTTATTTCCTCCAAGGAAATGCCAGAACCTATATTACTGCAGTTTGGGGTATACAAAACAACTCAGAACCCAAAGGCTAAGAAAATACTTCTCTATGAAAATTTATGATTCAAGAAGTTTATAAAAATAACATTTTTACTGAGAAATAACTGTTTTCATTTGCCGTGGTATGTATTAAAAAGCATGTTGCTAAGCAGCAAGGTCAAACAAGCAGGTTTCTGTAAGGTTCGGTATTCTCTATTCCCCCTTCCCTGGTTTAAAAAAAGTGGGGGAGGGAGGGAGGAAAAAAGGAAGGAAGTGCTCATGTTAAGAAAAGACATAAAATCATTCATGAGATGATGGAAGTCATGAGGGATGCGGCAGCCATGCTGATGCTCAGGTTATCACCTTTCAAAATTAAAATATGATAAGGCAGGTATAGTGTAACTCTGCACAGCCTTGGAAAGAGTAGCTATTTGATCCCTTTAAACAGGGGATGCCATTAGGAACTGAACTTGGGACATTCTGCTCTATTGAACTGCCAAGCTCCAGGAAAAAAAATTAAGCATAAAGATTAAAATAAAAACAAGAGAAAAAAAAACTAAACTAAAAATAGCTTGAGCTTGAAATCTGGTCTAAACTTAATCCCTCTTTTTTTTTAATGGAATGATGCAAACATCTGTCTGTTGTTATTTCTGTTTTCCATATTCATAATTAGGGATTGATATTGACTAACATTAGGATTGCTCTGCCCAATTTTTATTATAAATGCCCAATAGCAAAGATGTGCTAGCTAAGGTGAACAAAAAAATAATACTGTCTCAGCAATTAAATTCAATGTGAATGGTGAGGAAATAGAATTTCTCTATAAATACTATCCTATTTAGATCTCCCATGAAGCTAATTAATGAGAGCATGGCAGAATAAGATTCTGAAAATCACCTCAGATGTCTTCCTAGTGATCCACTCACTGATTTTATTCACTGCTTTGTGAATAAAATACTAAAATTACAAATTACAAAACTACTAAATGAATATGTGTGCATTTATATGGTTTTGTGTGTATACACACACACACACACTTTATTGTTGTCACATGTAACATAAAGACATAAAATAGCATATAAGATTAAGAAAATATTTTATATTTATAAAATCCTAAAATTAGGACGTTTTCCTGTGTAAATCAATGGCATCTGAAAAAAATTATGGAACTCTTCTGAAGATGTTAAGGTTCTGGTCCGACAGTAAAAAGCAAATAAAATCATCCACAGAACAGTTGGAACTTCTATTAGCAAGTACAGTAGAGTTATAAGGGTAGGATGCATACAGGTCGTCCTCACTTAACAACGGTAATTGGGACCAGAATTTCCATTGTTTAGCGATGCAGTTATAAAGTGCTATGTCATGTTACTGCATTACTTAGTGATGGCAGTCCCAGCAGTCCCCATTCCTGTCCTTCAGCAAAACTGCAGGTTAAGTGAGGACCTCTTCATGACTTCCTGCCAGCTTCCAACAAGCAAAGTCAATGGGAAAGCTGGCAGGAAGTTGCAAGTCCTGGGCAGCTCACAAGCAAGCCGGTGGGCTGGTGAGTGCTATGGAGTGTGGCGAGGGGCTGCAGCAGTGCAGCATGAGTGCGGTCGGGTGAGCATGGCTGCTGTGGAATGTGGGAGGGCACGCAGGTGGCTGCCATGGTGTGAGCATGGCCAGGGGTGGCTGCTGCAGAGTGCAGGAGGACATGCAGGTGGCTGCTGTGGAATGGTGTGAGCATGGCCAGGCAGGCAGATGTGCACTACAGAGTGCAGGTGGGGGGATACTGCGGGTGGACACTACAGAGTACCAGATCCCCAGGATCTCATAGCCCATAGCTGGGCTCCTTGGGACAAAAGGTGGCAGGAGCAGGAGTGACTTGCCACCTTCCCTGCCCGCTTCCCCATTGACTTTGCTTCTGGGAAGCCAGCAGGGAAGGTTGCAAATAGCGATCACGTGACTGCAGGACACTGCAACTGTTATAAGAGCTAGCTGGTTTACAAGTGTCTGGATTGCGATCACATGACCATGGGGGTGCTGGGACGGCTGGAACTTCAAGGACCGGTTGTAACCACCACTCATTCAGCACCATTGTAACTTTGAACGGTTACTGAACAAGTGATTATTAACCAAGGACTACCTATACAGTGGTACCTCGGCATACGAATGCCTCTACTAACGAACTTTTCGGGTTACGACCAGCTCCGGCTGCAAAAATTTACCTCAATGTGCGAACTCCGCCACGGGGTACGGTCATTTTCCCGCCCTGACACGTGGTCCGTGGCCATTTTTCTGCCCCTGACACGTGGTCCACGGCCATTTTTCCGCCCGACACGTGGTCCGTGGCTGTTTTCCCGCCGCGCCACGCGGCGCCCAGCCATTTTCCCGCCACGCCGCGCAGCGCCTGGCCGTTTTCCCGCCCCTGACGTGTGGTCCACAGATGCCAGAACAGATTAACGGTAATTACATTGAACCTTATGGGAAAATTTGCTTTGGGGTGCGACCAAATTCGGAGGGCGGAACGGATTAACCGGATTTACACTGAACCCTATGGGGAAATTTGCGTCGGGTTACGACCAACTCGGGATACGCCCAGAGTCATGGAACGGATTAAGTTCGTATCCCGAAGTACCACTGTATTGCTGCAGAAAGGATACTGAAAGGGATGTGGGCTGGAATCTTAGGTTTCTCCATGTCACAGGGGCAAGTTTGCTCTGCCAAAGGAGTATTGTTATACCTTTCCTCCAATATCTCTGAGGGGAACACAGTAAAGTGGGCCAAAGAAAGAACGTGTTGGGCAGGTAATACTGAATAGGTAATCTGCTGGTGTGAAGAGTTTCCTGATTATTTCTGCCTGTATTGGTTTCCCAAGTCATCTGATCTATCTGGAGAGCTCTATCAAATACCCACTGCTGGATTTGCAGAACTAGCTGTTGATAACCCCCTAGTCAGGAGAATTTAACATGAGAAGCGATACTGGCATAGATAATTCTGAATTCTAGTTTTCCAGAAAGAAGAAAAATGATCTAGAAAGATAATTTTGGGATTGGTGGCTTGGGAATCACTGAAAAAGTGATGCATGAGCCAGCATTAGAATCAGCTTATCCAGACTCAAGATTCCAGAGGGATCATCCTAGTTTCTAAATGTAGTGCTGCACTACAAATGCAGTAAGATACTTGTAATAGCATTCTTAAATATCTGGACTGGCTAATATCTAGGGGCTTTAATTTTATACGCAATACTTGAGAGCCATGTATAACATCTGGAAGATGGATTTAGATTTTTAAGGCAGAGGATATGTTTTTACTTCCTTTAATGTGAAACAAGCTCAGGGTGGCCCTAGCACTATTGTTGGCCTTGTCAGAAATAAATTTAATTTGTTCGCATCAAATTCCAGAGGACTGGAATACCATGCCAAGATATTTGAAGTTAAAACCTTGTTTATCTACTACTGAAATTTGCAGCATCTAAGTTCCTAATCCCTAAAAAAACAATGCTTTTATTTTAGAATAGTTTATTGTTAGCCCTTCCTTGTTACAACAGTCTAATAGGGCCCACACACTTCTTTAAAGGCCAACCTGAGTCGAGGAAAGAATAGCTGTATCATCAGCATTAAAAAAACACAGCCAGTTATATATTATTAAGTGGAGGGCGGCATGGGGAATGTGATGGAATTTTGCTTTGGTTAAGGTGGTGCCAACTGAGTTCACATAAATACTGAGGGTCCAGAATACAATCCTGCTTCGTCGGTTAGGAAAAAACAGAAGTTCAGGTGAACAAAGTTGTTGCTAATTGTTTCAGTTTCTCTGTTTTTCTAACTTTGTTCATTCAATCCTGCTTCCAGATTTTTATTTAAAAAAATAATAAATCAGTGGGAAAATGGCTACATACTTTTGCATCTCTTTCTTGATTTATCCATCTCTATATACCATTTTGCCTAATGTATACATTTTTTTTTTTGGTTGCAAATAATGGTCCCTTAGCTTTTTTCTTGAGATGCCATTTTTACTTCCTATTGCATTTTTAGGGTAGCCACTAGTGGGCAGGGCAGAGACTGAGAAGAGTCTCCAAAGTGGTTTATAGGTGAATTAAAGCCAATACAAACATTCTCATTACACAAAAACAATAATGAAAACTAAATACCAAAAGAGATCAAAGGCTCTCCTAAAAAGGGCTATGCTTGGCCTGCTGCCTAAAATGAACTACGAAGAAACAAGGTGAGTTTCCCTCAGGACAGAATTCTACCCTTTTGGCATATCAACAGGAAAATCCTTCAGAGCTATTAAGCATCTCAGAAACTGTTCATTTGGAAAAGGAGTAGGAAACCTGCATTCTGTTTCTTTAGCCTCTGAAGTCCCCTTGATCACACACCAACATCTGACACTTTAATGTTCTGCTGCTTTTCTCTGGACAATTAAGAGGTAAAAATAACCTCTAAAGAAGTTACCTATTACTGTATTAATAGAGTATCCCTTAAATGTCCCTTCTCATAATGGAAGAAAAACCTCAGGTTCCACACACTTCTCCTTGTGACAATACCACATCACTGCCCTGCTCACTGCAAGCCTTGGCCACAAAAAAGTTCCCTCTCTTATAGAATAAACAAGTTGGTTCATAATAAGCATTGCATATGTAGATGCTCAGAAGTTAACTTCAAAATTCAGTAGCTAAATATCCACAAGAAGGCTTAATCCACTCTTTCTCAACTGGGGTTCTGCGGAAGCCTAGGATTCTGTGAGAGGTTGCTAGGGGTCAATCTGTGACAAACTGATTGAAAGGAATAAACATAGTTTTTTTTTACTTTGCACACCAGTAACGCTAGCGCTCAGAGTGGTGGGAATTGTCACACGCTGCAATTCGGCTGCCAGCCCACAGCTTTGCTGTGGTGTAAAGACTGTGTAGGTTAGAAGAGAATTGTATTGTGAAGTGTTTGTATTTTTTACAATTTTTATGCAGGGATTCCCTGATACCTGAATGTTATTTCAAGGGTTCCTCCAGGGAAAAAAGGTTGAGAAAGACTGGCCACTCTGATCATATTGCATAAAAGGAAAAATCATCCACCTCCCCCTGCCCCCTAATCCTTCCTGTTAGTTTTTGGCATTAGGCAGGAATCTTCAGACAAACCGTGGAACATTGTGGTAGCCTCCAAGAAGAAAATATATTTGTTACAATGAATGTTCAAACTGCAGAAACTATCTATGATCACAAATGCATCTGGAAAATATCTGAAATTATGGATACCATGAGATAGTAGAGATCTGTATTTGGACACTCAACAAATGTATGAACAGTTGTCAGTCTTCTGTTGTGATTGACCAAGTCTCTGTATTTTGGACATTCACTCCAACATGTTACTGTGATTATTCAAAACATTCATGATTTATGTTGCTTTCTCCTTTTCCTATTTATAAATGCCCATGTGAAAGTAGAGTTTATGGCCAGAAGGGCTGCTGTTAGATAGTATTTGAGATATCAAGGAGGAAAGAAAGAAAACTAATAAAGAGATGTAGATTCAAATGGTGGCTTTACCATGCACCACTGTATATGTTACTATACATCTTCTATTCACAGAATGAGAACAGTGATACTGTACATATATTATACTGTACTTCCTCTATTACAGAATGTAAGAGCAAAGGATTTTTTTTAACAATATGCCATGTACATGTAAGATTTATACGTTATCCTTCAGCAGAGTGGGGAAAAAGACTTCAAAAGTGGGGAATAATTTTAGCTCAAACAACTATCTACTGTATATTGAAAGTTATCCAATTTAATCCTTTAACACTTGTGCTTTTCTAAGAGTTTTGATATAAAGATGGGCAAATGAGCATTCATCAAATAAGTAGAAACATGATAGAAATGCCAGGACATAAATTGCTGCGGGTCAACAGAAAACTCAAATGTTGGTGAAAATGGAAACAGGAAATAAAGAATAAGTTGTTATATAAATCGTCAATCCTGTTTGGGCACTCTAGAGAACAATGTTGTACAGAAAGAGCCAACATGAATATATGTATCTTGTACGACAGGTTCTGGAAGTGATCATAGGAAGACTGAATGGAGGCTTAACTATTATTAGGGATCTTGGAGCCACAATAATTATATAAAAATAGATTTAATTAAAGATGACTGAATAGTTGCACTTGGCTTGAGATCTTAGATAGCGTTTCCTGAATGCTCTAAATTCTCAGCTTGACCACTACAACCATAGGCCTCAAACTAGCAACTTATGTAGGATGTTGCTTCCTACCAGGCATTAAAATACTTGGCAGCTGAAACCAAGCCACATATGAAATCAAGCGTTTGGACTGAACTGATGCTTTACCAGAGAATTTTTACTCAAAGAAGCCAATGAAGTAGTTCAAGGAAAGAAATGACTAGAAGACTAGAAGTGTGCTGTGGAAGGCCCATGAGGAATGGTGTGGGGGACCAAAGGAAGCCTGATTCAGCCATAGAACTGAAGGAACACATAGGACTAAAACAGCTGTGCTCAAGATGGAGTAAAACACAGAGATTAATAGTTTTGTCTTAGACTATGAAGATAAACTGCAGGTTCCTGGCTACGTGACTAAGCTACTCATGCTTGACAAAAGCTATTTTATAACAGATAAATTATACTGTTTATTGGTATAAACAGTATAAAAGATATTGCAAGGAGTGCCCTTGTACTCCCACCAGTTGATAGATGTTTTAGGTTCAGGATTAAACCACTTTATCTTTCAAGGCTCTAGATTGTCTGATTTAAAGGCACCTATGTAGCTTAGTCAGATGGGTAGTGACTTTGTAGTCAGGAAAGCATTTTTATGTATCAGCAATTCTCTGGGAACAGTTCTGTTTTATCTAATCAATAAAGGAAATTTAACTATAAATTAGTCAAAGAAGAAATCACATGAATAATATGAATTGTCCCTCCCATGGTTGTTAAGGGTGTTATTCTTTCCTAGGAATCTCTAAGCCTTCAGTTTGGCTGTTCTTTCTAAAACAAAAAGACTTGAATCTAAGTCATAGAAATGCGAGCAAATACAAGGATCGAATACACATGTGAACTCCTCTACAATAAATGAAACACCCAAGTATAACAGGGATTGTATCACATTTGTTTGACCATCTCCAGAATATCATGTAGCTCCTCTCAGAAAAATCTAAGAATGAAGATTGGATGTGTCTTCACAATGCAGACTCTGTATCTTTATGTCAACCCTTCTGGTTGGTAATGAACCTTGAAACAAGATAAGGAATCCATGAAGATTAGAGACAGGTTTGCTCAGGTTCTGTTTCCATTCTAAGAAAAAAATTCTTTAAAAAACTGAAAGAGTGAGATTACACACTCTGGCCTTTATCCAAAAGAACTATTTACATGCATGATAAGAAATCATGTACAGCTGAAATTTGCTTTGTAGTTTTTTACTGCTGCCGCTTATTGCTATTGAGTTTTATTTGCCTTTGCAGTATGGGAAACTGAAAATAAAGTTCTGGTTGCCTATGTGGTTCTTTCCTTGTGGAAATGGCTCCTCCATATTACAACCTCATAAGATATCTCACTCCTGAGCCATTGGGGCATTCTGCTGCAACAAAAGCAACTTCTGTAGCATTTTAAAGGCATGCAGCTTACAGTTACATCTTTGTATATTTGTTAGATTGAGATATCAAATGAATTTTTGTTGTTTTAGCCCCACAGAAAATATTAAATATTAAAATATTCCAGCTTTCCGGAAAGGACCTGGCTCTGCCAGCTTGTGTGGGGCAACAAGAATTTTACCCAATCCTGGGCTGTGACTGGCACCTTGATGACGCTCCCTGAGTTACTGCCAATTTAACGTCTGTTCTTGGATTTTATTTATTTTCTAATTATTCAGGATCCTTTTACAATTGTATTTTTAATTGATTTTAATTGCTTTGTAAGTTACACTCACCCAGAGTCATTTTTAATAAGATGGGCGGTGATAACTTTGATAAATAAATAAATAATTTTAAAAAGTACAATATAACCATTTGTATCTTACAAGCATAAAACTCTTAATTTTCAAGTATTATACCTGTGTTTATAATCAAAGGGATCCGCAAAAGAAAAAATGGGAAACACAAGTGTAATGCAAACTGGTATGAAGGAACAATGCTGCTGAAAGAATTGTAGGAGTTGTTCAACACATCTGGAGGGCAGATAGCTTTTGAAAGACTGCACTTGAGGTTGTTTTTAATAATGTTTTCATTAAAGATTTTTTTTAAAAAGATAAAAATTAATACAAACCAATATAAAGAAAAGAAAAAGAAAGAAATCAAATAAAAAGCTAAAAGTGCAAGAAAGGGAAAAAAAGTAATAGAAAAATAGAAAAGAAAGAAAAAAGATACAAAGGAGTAGCTTCTGATATTCCTCTCAGCAGTTACAAGTATAATTATATTTTAACCCCTCTCTCTAAAGTTATATCACAACTCTCTTCTTTCTACAATCTATCCTATCTAATCATCAAAGCCATAAACCACAAGTTCATTTTAAAAAAAATTTATGCAAAAAGTCCATAAGGGGTTGAAAGACTGGACTTGAGTTACTTTTAAATAATTATTCCTTGTCAATATAGAAAAATAAGCAGGAATTAGGCAAAACGTTTTATTCCTCTGACATGCAGGACTAACAGGAAGTAGGTAACCCTGAAGCTTTCATTTGTTACTTCTTGCATTACATTCTTGCTTTCTTCTAGCTGGCTGGAGAAAGGTCTCATTGATGCAAACTATTATGTGATGACCCTTTTTTCTTGATACTGCAATAACTAAGTGAAGTTTGCGAACCAAAGAAAATAGAAGATGACCCAATTTGTCAGGAGTATAAATGAATATCAGGCAATCAGAACAGAACTACAACCCATGAAATTAACCGTGATTAAAATTATACTATTACAAGCATATTAAGATAATTTGTTTAACACTGGAATGTCTTTTGCATAAAAACACCTAGTGTTTTTAGTTCCGATTTTGAGCCAATAAGGTATATTTGTTTTGGGCCTTACCAACTGAAAATATTTCTATCTGACATTATGATGGGAAACCTTTGAACAGCAAACGTTTAATGCCAGTAGGTCAGTTTCTCATGGAATAAACTTTGCTTAACCAAACATACTCCTACTTGTATCAGCTTAAAGCCTTTGCACACATGAATGAAAGCATGAAGGAAGTTAACTCTTACCTACTTGAAGCCTTTCTAAAAGCACTGCAAAGCAAATAAACAAATGGAAACCAACTTATTTTACTTATTGGTTCACTCAAACACTAGAGGTACTTTCCTGAGGAACAATCTCTTATCCTCTGAAAAAGGATTTAAAACCTGTATTAAATAACTCACAAGCATACAATAAAAATCTTGTAGTAAGCCATGAAGTAATGCAAGAGAGAATATTAGTATTTATATACTCTGTACACAAAGGGTCCCAAATGCAAAATCTGCTATGAGATCTCAGGAACAGTGCTCCGAAAACATTAGCCTGGCACCTTGGAGAAGTTCTTCCAGTTGAAAAAAGACAGTACTGACTAAATGGATTGATGCTTTTGACTCTTACCTTCTGCAGCAACCCAGAATAGTGCCATTTTCAAACTGAACAGGAAAGAAAGTAGAAAAAAGCTAAGGCTGTAGGCAGCAGCTATTGAGGCAGGAGGAGTGGCTATGTACTGCTAACCTGGTCTGTTATATTCAAGCCAACTGAGGGGATCCTACTTAATCAGCCACTGAAGTAAGATACATGCCACCTTGTCTCTGCCCCAAATAACAATGTATGTTGGGCTAGCCAGTCTAGACTGCTTCACAGAGTTTTGTGAGAAAAAAAGTAATAGCGGTTATTTATGTATGCCACCTTATCTCCTTTCAGGAATCACAACATTTTTTTTAAAAAAAGTCCTATCAAAACCTGCAAGACAAAAAGTGTTCTCATAGTAAAAAAAAAAAAAAAAAAAAAGACATTCAGTATCATTATTGAAGCTGATCTCATTATATGTATTAAAGTGCTGAAACAAACTCTATTGTAAGGGCTCAATTTTCTTTACTTTCTACTCTTTCAGAGTTCCAGGAGACGTATGGTGAACTGAAGATGGCTCTGCGAAAGTGGAGCCAGTGACTGCAGTAAAGACCAAGGAACCAGTGAGTAGACCGGTTCCTTGGAACCTCTCTGGATAAGGTGAGGATGGGAGGTCACCCATATATGCTCCAGATGGCTGCTCCTCAGGAGGAAACCACAGGATAGCAGTATTCTGCAGGTTTGAGCACCAAGAGACAATGGGATCAGCCATCTTGCTCACAAACGCAGCAGAGACTTTTAAAGGACACTGAGTTCGCAAACCTCACTTCCTAATCACTTTTGGAAATTGCCTATTAACCATCTTAAAGCTATTAGAAATCTTCAGAATGACAAGTCTGGAAAGTCTTTATCAGGTGAGTTTATCTTTAACTCTGAACAAAAGAAAAATTAATTATAAGCTTAAGAAATAATTTGAAATAAACAGCAAAAAGCTAAATAAGATTTTGATCTAAGAAAGTTATAAACAGATTAAGGGTCCAGATAAATTTGGAATATTGACGTTTACTATAAGATTTTGGAATTAACTATAAAAAATAAACAGCTTTTCATGGGAAACAGACTTATTTTGTCTATCCTGGTTATTGCAAGTCATAACAAAGATAAGTGATGATTTTAGAAACTGGACACTATAAGGGATTAAAGATTCTAAGCAGAAGAAAACAAAATACAAGCCGGTTCTTGATGTCAGTTAATACTGGGACTTACAAAATGTCACAAAATGTCATAACAACTGAAATATTAAAGGAGATCTTTGAAGAGCAGAATCAAAAATTAGTAACTATAATATCAACACTGTCAGTAATGATGTCTGCTTCTATGGATAGAATATATCTAAAAGATGCTAATGAAGGAATGACAGAGAAAGTACCAAAAGTGGAACTACAAATGAAAGGCCAAGAAAATGATTTGGAAAAGAACACTTTACTGGATATACAAAAGAAATATGAATGATAAACCAACAGAATGACCTGGAAAATGTTTTCTTATTGTATCTACAAAAGAGGCCTGTTAAAGCTTTGAAGAAATCTGTGTGATGGGATAAAGAATTGAAGAGAAATCAAATCCTATGACAGCACTTGATTGAATCAAAGATTAAGACTGTTAGAAGTAAAAGGAAGGAATATAAAGTTAGTTAATTTGATCAAGGCTAAAATAAGACATTTTTTGCAAATGTTCTGGGAACTCTTTATGCTTTTAGTGCCTCACTAAATTCAGGAACACAGCATTGCAACCTAAATACGTTTTATTTCAAAAGACTGACTCTCAATTCAATGAAATTTGGTCTGATTTTATCCTTGTGATAAAATTTGTACACCGTGAGATTAATAACGTACTTTATATACTTTAATGTAGAGATTTTTTTTCTATAGATAAACAGAGTTTGGTATAAAGGTTTCCCAACCTTGGCAACTTCCAGATGTATGGAACTCAACTTAAGAAATTCTCAGCAACAGCCAGGTTGGCTGGGGAATTCTGGAAACTGAAGTCTACACATCCGTTGCCAAGGTTGAGAAACATTCCTCTTCAATTTAATTGCTAAATAACAGTAACATGTTTCTTGAATCTCTAAAATTAGGTTGAAGAATAGTAAATCTTATTTTAATAGAATTTCAAACAAAATACTTAGCAGTTTGATCCTATATTGTCTAAAGGCTGGTATCTATAATAAAGCTATTAGGAGGCAAATCAATAGAATAATTTTAAAAATCCCTGCAAACAATATTTGAAGAATACCTCCTAAGATCCAAATCCCTATGCACATCAAGATCATTATGAGACTAGAGGGATCAAGTCACTCCAATTTATCAAGAGCCCAGACAGAAAAAAAGCATGATTTTCAAGTGTCTTCCTGACTCACCCATCCCCGACATCCACTAGGGCAAGTTCAAAGTTTCTGACCCTTTGCATTGCTCAGAAACAGCAATAATGGACTTTAGTTATTCCAGCAAACTCAACTTTATTTGCACAGGCTGTCAGTGTACCTGGGGTAGTACAAAAATCTGTAACAGGCTACAGCAGTCAACTGGATACTCTTTACTTTGATTTTAAAGCCTGAAAACAGGACTTTCATTAAAGGCTTTGTTGTGAATATACACTCCTTGCCTATCAACATGCTGAGCTATTTAGAGATGCTCAGGCACCCTAATTTATGTACACAAGGGAGAGATGTTCTTTGTCAGACAGACAGAGGCAATTCCCCCAGTCTCTCCCACTGACAGGATATAGAGAAACATTTCAGTTCATTTTAAATTGTGACTCAGAAGCTGGGAGCCTAGATGGGAAAAAGGACTAGGGTCTATCTCCTCAGAAGCCTCAGATTTAACTTATTGGAATCCCCAGTTAATGGGAAGTCCAGGTATGATTGAGACAAGGGGGATATCCATATCAGGTAATATCTATCTCAAGACAGGTTAAATGTTTAGCCAGGAATTCTGTATTATGTTCTTCTTCCTGCCCTCCTAGATATTTCAGCATATTGTGGATTGATTATTGAGTTCATGGGAGAATCCACAATATCACACGGAAACTCTGTAACAAGAGTGGACAACCTGTGGTCCCAGGAGTGCATCCCCCCCCAATTCCTTTTGTGTCCTTACAGGGACCATATTTTCTTGGAAAAACGATGAAAAACGGGCAAATCTGAAAGAGGTTCACAAGGATTAAAAAAATCAATTGTTTATGTTTATAACTTTGTTTTACAAAGGAAAATTAAAGAGCAAAACCAAGAAAATAAATAATTAAATAAATCTAAAGGACAGCTTTTTGAAATAAAAGACTGTCTTTTATAATAAAGGACATATGGTCACTGTACTCATGGAGAACCTTTTAATGTGACTACTGAAAATGAGCACAACTTCCTGTCACTTTGAGTTAGAAATGACATGGACAATGTAGCAGAAGCTGTAAAATACACATATGACTATAAAACAGAACAAAGCACCCTTCTTCAAATTCCCACCCCAAAGCCTGCCACACTCACATATGTGATGTAGGTTCCACCTGCTTTGTAGCCTCAGGATCTCTTAACATATTAGGCATGGCCCTTGACAACCAGTAAGTTGTCCATCTCTACTCCTATTTTTTTTGAGGCAGAAGTAACCTGCCTCAAAAAAAAAAAAAAAAAAGAAAAAAAAGTGATGGCTTGGAAAACAAATATAATTCTCCAAATGTCTAAAAATCATCAGATCCCATATTGTGTTCTCCATCTTTCCCTTTGAGAAAATCTGGCACAAGATATTTACTCAAAACAAGATGGCAAAGTATTTCAGGGTTGTTTTATGTCTTTTCCTTTGCTGGCCTCAGATGCTGTCAGTGTCCTGCTGTCCCATCCTTTTATAGATTTCTATCTGATTTTCTGCTTCCCAGGCTGCATATAAACCTGATGTGTGTGCGCACGCATGTGTGTGTGTTTAAAAACACCCTGTGAATATATTTTTAAATGGTTTGATGAGAACAGAAAGCACTGTCAAAAGCAAAATTATAAAACTGAAAGAAAGTCGGGGGGGGCAGAAAGATTTGTTCTATATGTTCACTAGCAAAACCTCCTTTGACAAGACTGGGGCATGTAAATTTTGTGTGAGTGTGGTTTAGAAAACTTTAATGCAAAACACATTCAGATATATTTTCAGATTAAATAAAATAACCTTATCTCAAATTAGGACTCCTATCTGAAACATGAAAGCAAGAATAGCCATTTCTATTAATTGTTAGTACAGCAGATAAAATGGGGATTTCTTAAGCAACTCAAACTACGGAATATTAAAAAATAATTTGGAAACTACATATTTCACTCTGAGTAGGGTAATTGTCATTTTAACTTATATAACTTAGGTGATCTCTGCAAATAGTATAGATACAGAAAGGACATACAGGTAGGTCTCAGTGCAGTTAATGAATCCCATGAAATTGCTGTATTATTCGAATTTGCACTATTCAAAGTGATATTTCTATGGAAAATATGGTAATTGGTTCCAGCTCGATGGAACTAGGCAATGAAAATTTTTAATCATAATTTTTTATATGTATATGAATGAAATATTACAGTAAAGGATAAAAAGAATATGCTTATAATTTAAATGTATGGTTAACAAACTCACAAAGTAGTTATAGGAAGCAAAATAAAAAAAGAAAATTAATGTAGATACAGGCATTCCAACCTCTCATACTCTTTTAGTGTTGCTATGACCATGTTCATTTCATTCAATTACATCAAATTTTTGCTCTAATGTAATAATGAGCCTCTTCTTTTTTTGAGCTTGTACTGTTTTCCTCTGATTGAATCTTCCTTTTCTCCATTTTACACAGATGAAGATTAGCAGCGTCTAAAACCCCAACTGCAACTGCGTTAGCCTCAACTGTGTACGTGCTAGCCTTGCATTAACTGAATTTTGAGTTCCATTAAACGCAACCTGGTATCAATTTACAATTTGCACTAAATTGAATATCCTGTTATTTGAACTTGCTCTAATCACAACCTATTGTAAACCAATCACCACTTAGTCAATTCAGCTTTCCTGTCCTGGTCCTCCCTCCCTGCCCTACTGCTTCCAGCCACTATGCTCATACAAAATCTGCTCAGGAGGGATGGCCAAATCTTTGGAACACATTTGGAGGGCAGGAAAAAATGGGAATCGCCCCACTTCCTATGCTGCTGACAATAGGTTAAAATTATTTGCAGTGTAACATTTCCTCATAAAGCAATTACTCTGTATATAAACAACAATTTTTCTTTCCAGCTAACCTCAGCAATATACTCTTTTTCAAAACACCTTAAGAGAATCTAAAGGTATTTTACAGTCTTCTCAAAAGTGACTCTGAATGCTGTAAGATATACTCCTAGTTTAGGTTACTAAAGATTGGTCACTTTAGTCCTCTGCCTCAAGACTGACTTCAGGATACAGTAAACTTGCACATCACCTGTTGCTTTTACACACAAAAATATCATGGACACCATCAGCCAAGGAGCTCTCCAGCCCCGTCCCCAATTGCCATTAATGGAACAGATCATTCCTGTCATTTCCTCATGTAAATGCTACTGTACTCATCCTAATGAAGGCTACAGAGGACAAAACCCCAACAAAATAGTGATATCAAAATAAAATGTTTATTCACCAGAGCAAAGCTATAGCTGCCATATATAAAAATATATACCATCAAACCACTCAGTCTGGCTGTAGCAGCCCAATTATTTTATGTGAGTGACCAAGGGTTTTTCTGCATGCTAAGCTGGCATTCCCCCCTCCCCTCTTTGCTTTTGTTAGGCGCTAAGTAACAGTTTTTGGTTTCTATGGTTGACCAACGGTTTCCTTTGCCCATCATATCTACAATTGTGACAAAGGCTGGCATGATTGGAAGCTTGAAGGAAAACCACAACTGAATGGCATGCCATTCACTTCCACACCCCTCTCCAACCACAGACAGATACAGTTACTGGGTTTGACTAACGGTTATCAATCGGCTGAACTGTAAGCCCTTGGGAAGATAACCAGCCAGAAAAACAGAAGAAGGAAGCAAGCTAATATGAACCATAAAAAAAAATGTATATAATGAAATGAGCTTGTTAACCTCCTGGAACTTTTTAAAGTGTCTTTTATTTAATTTTTTTCAGCTTTAAATTGGTCACTCAGGGAAACTCCACTCATTTTGATTCTTCATAATACAGTAAATATTTCGTTTCCCAGACACGAAATGGGTAACACACACAATGTGAACTTGCATATTTAATAATCTACATGCATCCATTTTTAGAAACCTCATTTAAAGTATTTAGACTCACTCATAACAAAGGTGCTGAGGGGAAACATGGCTAATATTGCCTGCAAAAAATCATAATGCACCTTACAATAATCACAAGCTTATTATCAATCTTACTGTTTGAATCATATTATTCAATTAAATGAGAATGCAAAATTTCCCTCCCATTTCTCAACAAAACAAATCTGATCTGCAAGTCTGAAGGAAGAACAAGAACAGATCAAAAAAGAAAATGATAAAGTAAAAACAAAAACAGTAAAACCTGTAATTATAACTTAGTCCTAAAAGTGGTTATATATGGAAATAGAGGTGGGTTCAAATGAATAGATGAGCAAAGTCTCTATGAGATTATTTATCTTGAGCGTTGACCCTCACCATATGACAAGATTGCTGTTCACTATCTACTGGTTCCACATTTCCTGAGGTAGTGAAATACAATCCCACCATGTGGTATGTCAAAATATTTGCATGAAAAGTCAGGGTGGACAAAAAAGTGCCAACCCCATCCCACTATGGGGTGATTATATCATCATACAAGGTTTCTGCTGAAGCCAGCTGCTCTTTCATCCTAGTAGTTTTTTTGCAACAAATTCCAAATTAAATCAACTCTGGCTTAGCATGCAATTTTATGTAATAAAGCATAAAAGAGAATGATTTCTGGACCTGAATATAAGAACATATTGTCCCAGTTTGTATTTTTTAAAATGAAAACTTACGTATAATAGAAAAGTAGAAATAATTGGGCATCCACTCTTTTTTATATTAATTTAAAATCAAATGTGGGAATGTTAATGTTCTAAATGAGTGTTCTAAACAAATATATTCATAATAGCTATATGTCTTATTTTGTTGCCACTGATCCAAATATGTCTATAGCTATGTTGAAGTTCACCCTATTAATCTCTAAACATTTTATATGAAGAGATCCTCCTTTTCCTCATCCCATTAGGAAATATCTACATATCACTTTATCTTTCTTTTAAGCCTTTCTATCTTTTATGGGTATAGAGACTGATGAGCTAGTCCTGGACAAGCTTTTAATTCATCTCTAGACAGGTGGCCAGTCTATTAGATTATCTTTTTCAGTTCTGTTTCCAAGTCCTGAATTTCTACCATAAGCCTGAATAAATGCAGGCCTCTAATTTAACCCAGCAACCTCTCTATGTAACAGAATAACAATGACAGCTTGAATCATATTTGACTGCCAGACAAAAAGGCAGCAAGGCATACTAATTTTCAGAAAAGCAATATTTTTGGCAGAGTCTTAGGAGTTTTGCCCCAGGGTGCACAAACAGAGCTGAAAGAAAAGTATTTTAGATTCAAAAATATAATATGAATGTGAAAGAAAATCAGCATTCTGTACATTTTATGGGAGAAACATTTTGTCCATAACTGAGAATGATTCAATGATTTTGTTCACACAACATATTAACCCAATTTTTGAATTAGCCCATTTTGAGGCTAAATGCCAAAGACGATACTTTGCTAAGTCATTGTGCATTTCATCTGCCAATAAATCTGAAGGCACCTTACACCCAAACTGAGGTGCCCCCGGTTTGATGTTAGTATCTGCATATTCCAAATGATGAGTTGTCCACATGTGGAGCTCATAGGGAACTTCCTGTGCTCTGTAAAACAGCAAGGGGCTCTGAAATAAGTGTGCATGCTTGTTGCCACAAAGTTCTTTCTCTCTTTCTCCTGCTCCTTCAATCATGTTGTCAGCAAAAGTGTCTGAAAGTGTGAAGGATGGGCTGTGTGTGTCGTGAGTGAGCCTTGGCTGTCAAGGATACATGCTCCTGGCAGAGCCCACTCCATTCTTTCACACAGGGCAAAAGGTTCCTTGCAAGCTCCACCCACCTACATAATTCTCTATACTCTGGCAGCCACCACTATGCCACCTGCGGGAGACTCTGCATTCCTTGCCTTCTCCTTCATTCTCCCTATCTGCTAATCTTCTGCACTACCATCATTTTGTCACAAATCCAACCCCTGAAAAGTAGTCAATTAATGCTGTAAAATTTAACCATGATTTAAATTAAGATTTAACCAAGCTAACTAAGATTTAAAGAAACAAACATAGCCACACCATGGAAATTCAGACATTAGGTCTTTAAATACCCTAGTGACCTCACTGACCTACACCTTAGAATTCTGTGTGAACACACCCAGTAAATTGTACTGGTTCAGAACATATAGATTTAGAAACTAAAGGAGGAACCCAGCATAGTGAATAATTGATTCGTATAGATTCTTAAGCCAGAAATGCCTGTTCACGCCTAGCATGAATTTCAAACATTGTAACATTTCACAGGCAGATAGGATAAGACATTTAGAATAGGGGTCAGGCATAAATATCAGCTGCTTGACTTGTTTAATGAACACAATGTCAATAGAGTCGGTGATTGGTCAACACACGGAATTATTTTCTCAGTCCCCAGTTTGGAATCCAGCTTCACACTGTTCTACCCCTCACTGACTCTGAGCCTTTTCTTCTTCTAATTTTGATTCATATTAATATTCCCTTTGTTTAATTCTCATTCTTCCTCCTAGACTTTCTTTTTGGGAACAGACTGTCTGAGATTCATTGATTGTACATTATCCATCTGTCAAAACCTTTGCTGAGGTCCAAGTAAACTATATCTACATTATTCCCTAAATCTGCTCTGCTAGTAACTCTACAAAGGAGATAAGGTAGTATCTTTATAGGGCCACACTCAGACAACTTAAAAATGCATCATAACCCATGATAAAATGTCCTGTGATTATGCCACATTATTCTGGTTCACATTGTTAGCAACAAACTCATGCTGGCTCCTGTTAACTGTAGCATTCCTATCCAAGTGTTCACAAATAAGCCACCTGATAACGTGTTTGAAGACTTTGTCCAGTACAGATGTCAGGCTGATTGGTCTGTAGTTTCCCAAGTCCTCCCTTTTCCCCCTTTTGAAGATGGAGATGAAATCTGCTTTCCTCCTGTCTTCTAGAATCTCCAAGAGTTATCAAAAATTACTGAGAGTTGTTCTGCAATAACCTCCACTAGTTCCTTCAGTACCCTGTGATATAATCCATCTGGTCCTAGAGACATGTATTTATTTAAATCATCTAAGTTCTCTCTTATCCTCTCCTTGTCTGTCCTAAGCTGCAGTTCCCTCCTCTTCCAATGGCATAACCATGATCAGCTAGGGGTCCACCTCCATTCTAAGAATAAAGAAATATTAAGCCATCATGAAGATTAAACTAAAAATTCCAAATAAAAAACATTTAATGCACGTAATATTGATATTAAAATAATATATCAAATAGTTGTAGAATGACAATGTATGGAAACAGTTGGTAATCACTTATGTTTGTATTATTTCAACCGCTTCCAGCCCCAGATTATCAAACTTAGTGTTTCATGAATTTAAGATTTGTGTATTTCACAAACTTCATTCAATTCTGATATCATATACCAATATTTTGATTTTAAAATTTGGAAAGAAAATTATTTTTAAATTAAATTTACAAATATTAAAATGTTTAAGCAACAATGCTATACACACTAATCTAATTCTGTAAAAGAAATCTACTGTGGATTTCAATAGAATCCTATACTGTGAACTCAAAAATATGCCTCTCCCAGATAATATACTTCAGACAGCATATCCACAAAAGCTCCTTATGAATCTTTCAGTACACTAGGTGTATAAATATTAACAGAAACACTGTTAGAACAGAAAAAAAACTTACAAAATAATTGTCAAAGATTCAGTTTCAGGTTTGATGGATTTCTAGTGAATCATCTGAAACTTACAAAGGCATGAATGAAAACAGAGGGCGGTGAAGAGCAGAAGAGATGGGCAATTGCAGCTAGCCAATATTCCTTCAGCTCACTATTAAAATCTTCTGACAACTCCAATATTTTGGGATCATGACTGAATATTACTTTGGAATATCCTTCCTAAGAGATTCCCATGGTTTCTACATTAGAATTTTTTCAATGCCAGGTTCAAACACTTTTATTTCCCCAGCTTCTCCAAGGTGCACATCCTCCAGCCTGCCTTGACATTTTTATTTGTTCTTGTATCATGATCATGGAATCTCAGCACTGTATTGCTTTAAATAATAAATAAGTTATTACTGTATTATTACACAATCCTAAAATCTGGTCTGATGAAGACATTTTAAAGTAAATTAATGAGCAAAATAGCAGTTCGTGAAATATTAGCTACAGCTACAGCTATTTTTTCTCCAAATAAGAAAGATTTAAATTACTGCTTACTTGCGACGGAACATTTCGGCAAATATACAACCTACACTCCAAAGATCAACTGGTGTTGCATAACTGGATTGAAGCAGAACTTCGGGAGCTCTGTACCACAGAGTAACAACCTGCAAAACAAAGGGTAAAGCATTAGAAATATGGTTTAATTACAGAAATTTCCAAGAAGCAGGAAAATATCTCTTTCTTTTCCTAACATATGTTCCTGTATATCTAGATTGCAAACTTTGAAGGAGGATCTTTGTGGAATGAATATACATAATCATTATATTATTAATCATTTCTCTGATTCTTAGATTTTGTTTTATATTGCAGGAAGGAAACATTTTAGTCTTCAGGATGGACAAATGTCATTTTATAAAGTTATAAATGAAAAACATTAGGTATGCTTCCAGGTAAATTATTTTAAAGGCTATTAATTGAAAAGTATTTGACAGCAATTATTCTGTTTCATCTTCCTTCATGTATTTCTTTACATTAAGAAATAGATAGAGGAAAAGGAAAACTCAGTGTTAAGGACTGCACAATAAACCTTTGATCTGAAAGCACCACAGGAAATACAGTCTGTGACAGTTTTTCTGAGATGTACATATAGATAAAAGTTTGAAGAAGTTACAAGTGAGAAGGGAAAAATACAATTGCAGTCTTAAATAATGTTGAATTTAAATATATTTTCCCAAAGACATTATTTTTAATTAAAGTAATGGCATCGATCTCTGAGAAAAAAGTGTATTCCTCAATTTAGAGGTCATCTGAAATTAGATTAAAACATGCAAAATATATATAAAATAGACATGATGAAATAATAAATATGGAAAATGCAAGGATATCATTTAGACAAATGGTCAGGTTAACACTTTGGTCTCATCATATCTGTTTTAGAAACAATTCAGTAATTTTAAGAAAGAAGAAAACAGACACTGCTAAATGTATGGCATAAATGAGGACCTATAAACTGTTACTGCAACATGAACAGTGTAACTTACTGTAGTTGATAGGTATTAATCGGTATTCAGGCTTGCTGAAATGACTGCTGAATGTAGAAGGCTGCTTGATAAACCTAAATATACTGATTTTCTAGGCCAAATACACAGCCACCATGAACAGATTTAGCTTTTGTCGTGTGTTTGAAATGGTGAGGGAAAAAAATAGGAAAATGGAGTTTATTTAAAATGAGCAACAGGCAGGCTTTAAGCCTCTGCTGAAATCAGCCATTTTAAGACTCTTAAGCTGCTCCAGAGGGGGCACTTCCACACCACTATTTCCACTCCTCAGTTTCTTAATCACCTTCACTTCTGCTGACCTTAGAAGGCTGAGATCTCCCACAAGCCACCTGAGCTCCCTCCAACTGGAATCAACAGGAGAATGCAAAAAATTTAGTGTTCTGCCTTCGTATAAAGGAAAACAGAATACATTGCTAGGCCCATCCACCAATCTAGGTTTTTAGTTTCTGTTGAGTACATTTACCTTGTTGTTTGAGAAGGAAGGAAGGAAGGACAACCTGGCAGCTTGAAAAGAGCCAATGCTTTCTAGCTGCAAAGCCAGCTTTCCTATTGCATTTTAAAACCTGCAAACTGTGATGTTAAATTGCAACAATGGGCTTTTCTCAATAGATGTAAATATGGCTGCATATTTCTGCAGTTGTTGGAGGGGGACACAAATTCTAATATCTACAGAAATAGGATACTCAAGCTCTGGAAGGAAGGAGGAAAGAATAAGGATTGCCTTAAACTGAGGGGAGGAAGGAGAAAATGGCCTACACGTAAGGTGTGCGGAGGTGCTGCACTGCAAAAAGGAGAAAAAGCGTTGCTCTGGTTTTAAACAAACCAGCACAGAAAGAGAAATAACTTGGCTCAGTTCCCCAAACCAGCTGCCATCAGGTGGTATGGAGCAGTTTCTGAGTAGTGCAAAGCTCACATGTGAATATGTCTGAGATTCTATCCACACAACTGTTACAGTTGGACAGAAAGCCCCAACCGATAAAACTTCAGTTTTCAGGCAGTGAAAAGTGAGAAGTAGGCACTGGAACTGTTTTCTTCCTTCCCTATGCAAAGATTCATGATCCTTGCATCGACAGGTGCAGTTGCTCAAAACAATAAAAACCTCAAAAGAAAGGACTGAGTGCAACAAAACAAGGAATAAAACTGAATTCTGAAGTGCCTAAATTTACAAAGAATTTACAAAGGCCAAACACATTTTGGAAACCACTACAGAATATTTTGCTAGGTGAAATACTGAAAACTTCTCTTTCTCTTGAAAGAGATTCAAATGGACAGTTACAATATGCTTTTCTCCTAATTTAATGAAAATTAATTTCTTTTTAGATATTCAGGAAAAGATACAACTTCGTTGTTTCTAATACCTTTCGAACTCTGTGCCTTTATGGACATCCTCTAGATCTATGTTTGCCACAACAAAATTCACACTAAACTGTCCAATCTTCCATATCCATTCACGTAAGCTGTTTCTTTTCCTGGCTTGCTGTAAATAATAGCTAATATCATTCACAGTTTTTGTTGTTTTCCATCTGTTAACATCTGAGGTGGCAATATATAAGGAACATTTCAGCAATTTACAAAGTGGTATAAAATGGGAAGGGAGAAGTTATGTGATTTGTCTCCTGTGATGCCACTAGGTTCTCCTGATATTAACATATTATTATATTATTATATATAATATTATTATTATATTATACAATATTAACATATTCTGCAATATCCTCCATCTGGTGCTCTTCTAAGATGTTGGATTTCAATTACTAAAATCCCCAGACAAGGCCAGTGTTGAGGAGAACAATGTCTACTGCAAATGCTATGCTTAGCAGGGAGGGAAAAAGACATTTTCATAGCACAAAATTATGCATTTTAAATGCTAAGAAAGTATTCTTCCCCAAAATGTGTTATTTAAAAAAAAAAAAAGAACTGTATTCCCGATGAAACTGACTGAAGAAAGCATTACATGGAGGAAAGGTCTTAGCAAAATCTTTCATAAAGAATGGTTTAGGTGAAACTGCACATTGATTAAGAAATCTATACAAATTAGCCTTCTGGCTAGGGATGTTAGAGGTTGTATTCAGGGGGCACCAAACTGAAGAAGGCTGTAATGTTTGTAACGAATGCAATTGTCTCAGTGTGCATAATCATGTGTTTGATGTTCAAGATGAGCAAAATGTGTCCGCTTGTATTCAAGGAACTTGACTGCAAAGAATAACCACAGATAAATGTTCTTGCTACTAAGAATGTTCTCTTGGAAAAAAAAAAAACCAATGATGCATTGAATCTGCATGATTCACTAAGAACATTTCCCTCTGTCTCATCCCTTTTTCACCAAGAAACCAAACAAATATTTATGGATATTCCATTCAGTTACAGAGAAACAGAAATGAAAATCATGCTGAAGACAGGATATGGTGAATTCAACAGCTACCATAGAACTTCCTCTTCTGAATTGTTTTTATTACCAAATTTTACTTATGTGAAACTTTTTGATAAAGGAAAGGCTTCATCTACCCCCACCCCCAAAATAACACAGGGATAAGCTTAAGTAATGACAGACCTGATGCCTCCTTATAAGGTCAAGATTTGGATTGAAAGGGGCAAGCTGGAGTCTATGGTGATTAATATATTTTTGTAAAGGTCTGCCCAGACATGAACTCCTATTGAATATAATAGAATGTATTTATTTGTAAATATTTAGAAATATAGCCTAAAAGTGCAAACTCACTTTGATGTAGTGACAAAAAATCTTATTATCAGGGATAACAGTCCAATTTGGGCTAATGGACCTATTTTATCTTGTTGGGCTGATTTTGAAACAAATGAACAATGCAAACAATAATTCAAAGAACAAAGGAATAGATTCTTCTTTAGTTTTAATTACTTGCTTTATTTATGCCATTTGCTTACACTGCATTTATATTCCCATTAAAACAGCCAATATTGTTAAACTAAGCACAACCAGAAGGGATACTGAGTCTTCTTTTGACCTTTAAGGAAGATGGTGCATTCAAGTGTTTAGCTGATATGCTCTTTAAAGAATGATTTCATTTATAAAAATTTTCGTAACATTTTCTCATACACCGCACTATTTATCCCTGTACTGAATTTGCAATGTGTTTACAGGTAGTCCTAACTAAACAATCATTCATTCAGCAACCGTTAGAAGTTACAATGGCATTGAACAAATGTTAGTTATGACTGGTTCCCAAAGTTACGGCTGTTGCAGTACCCTGTGGTCACATGATCAGAATTCAGGTGCCTGGCAGCCCAACTGCATTTACGACTGTAGCATGCACTTCAACTCCCCTGCTGTCCCCAGCTGACCTTTGCCATCTTCTTCCTCCCACTGCTGATGAGGTGTGCCCAGCCAAGGCACCTGCTGGCCCTTCGTGATGCCTTGCAAGGCCTCGTGAAGAGCCAGCAATTGCCTCAGCCGGGCATATGTCGTCAGCAGCAGGAGGAAGATGGCAAAGGTCAGCTGGGGGTGGCAGGTGGCAGCAGGGATAGGTGGCAGGGTGGTCAAAAAGGCAGAGATGGGGGAGATAGGCAGGTGGGGGGAGATAATGCGAAGGTGAGTGCAGCAGGGCAGTGGAGCCTTGTCTGCTGAAGGGAGCTTGCTGGACCTGGCTGGGAAGGAGACAGCAGGATGGAGCAGTTCGCACAGGACAGGAGAAGCACGATGTCCTCATCTAATGACCACAACTAGGACTACTGGAGCTGCTGTCGCTAAGCGGTGCAGCCATGTGATGTTTCACCTAATGACCGCTTTGCTTAGCAATGGAAATTCCTGTCCCAATTAGGGTCATTAAGCAAGGACTACTTGTAGCGCAATCTTCTATATAAGGAATTCTCTTTTAAGTGGACGGTATTTCTTGATGATAAACCAGAAAAAATAGTTCTGGTTGCTGTACTCAGAGAACTCAAGACAGAAGGAGAAGTATCTTGACATCCCTTTTAAGTCTAAATGTATGCTTAGAGATTATCTTTTTCCTCTTCAACTTCCCCACTATGTTTTTACCCAAATCAAGTTTTTTGGGGGGGGCATTCAGTTGCAGGAACACAGGTTCTCCCTCCATATCTTATACTTGCCTTCATTGGGAGGAATATTACAGCCAATTATTCATTGTCTCCTGCTGTGGTGAACTAAAGGACCCACCAAAGGATCTACAAAAGGCCGTTAGCCCCTCCTTACCTTGGCCTCCAATGACTGAACAGGAAATTAGAGGACTCATTCAGACTCTGAAGAGGCTCTTGGGGAAGATGTTCTACCCACTGAACTATTCAAATATCACAGTGACTGGTAGGCTTTTTTACTTGCAAGTTTATTTACTCATATAAATAATTCCTGCCAAATTCCAGCTGGCTGGGAGCTCTCCAATCAGTCTAACTGACATCATAGCAAAATTGTATCCCAAATATCTTTTATACCACATTGAGGACTGAGTAACTGAAAAGGCCTTGTTAGCTGAAGAGCAATCTGGATTTAGGTCTGGTCATTCTACTATTGATAATTGTTTAATTTTATGTCGCCTAATAGAAAAATATACAGCTAAAGGGAGCCAACTGTTTACAACATTCACAGACCTCAGTGCAGCTTTTGACTTATGGTCCTGAACATAGAACCCAGATTCCTTTTTTAACTAGGACATTATATTCAAACACATGCTTAAAGGTACACACAGGAGCACATGGTCCCCTAACAGGTAAAATTAGCACCCACAAAAGTCTGATCTCAGACAAAGATATATACCGGCTCCTATTCAGTTCAATCTGTACATAAACGATATCCCAAAGTTCCTTCCATCAACTGACATGCATATGCCTAAAGTTAAAAATAAACATGTAAACATCCTGCTTTATGCTGATGACATGGTCCTGATGTTGTTCACCCAGGTAGGGATGAGAAGATTGCTGCACAGGTTCAGTTCATACTGTGTACGCAACAAGTTCAAGACCAAGGCAGTCATTTTCAGGAAAAGAAACTAGATATAACTGGACTAGATATAACTGGAGCCTGGACAGGGGAACACATAGATCAGATTAAGTCCTATTTATACTTAGGAATTGTTTTCACAGAAGCAGGTTCCTGGTTCCCACATTCAAGAGTCTTCTTGCAGGGAACAAATCTGCATATCACTAGCAAGACTGCAATTTTTATATCAAAGACCATTTTGAAGAGATGAACTACCTAGAACAGATTGGGGTTAACTGCAGGGGTCATGATTTATTATGAATATGTCCTACCGTTTTCTCTGTATTGCTTTTATAGCTTTTTGGTATGGTCAGACTAATCAATAAAATGTGTTATTGCTGTTGCACTATCTTTTTTAATATTGCTGATGTGTTAAAACAATTTTAAAAGCTTTACTAGTTAAGAGTCATTAGCCCAAATCCTAAATTTACTCTTCATACTTCTGCTTGAAAATGGGTTACCGTAATACAGTTTTGTGCCCAGAGCCCTATTCAATTAAAAAGGGATATGTACATATAAAATACTGGGATACATTTTCATACATAAACCACAAGTTCTACTAAAAAGAAATCAACAGAAGTTAATTTCTTTGATAGGTATTTAAACTCCAGTATTTTCAATACAATTAGAACTAAGATCATTCACTCTGCGCCCCACCCCCATGTCCACCTGCCAGGAAAACTGGCTGTCCACAGAGCCTGGAGTGTGATTAAAACACGGCTCCGGCCTTGCCTGGGCATGAAGTCCCATCCCTTTCTTTCCCCCTTCTCCAGACAAAGCAGAAATAATGTGAGTTTTTGGCTTCACTGTAACATGCGTGACAATGTGACAACAGGTTCTCACAAACTGGAACAAACTAGGTAACTCCCTTGATACCCTCTTAAAATGTGCTTACTAGGAAGAAGTGTCACTCACTGACTTGCTCTGTTAAATATAGCTCTTGTCAACCTAATGGTTATTTACTGTTGTTCTAAAACAAGTTAGAACTATTAACATTTTGTCTAAATTGACCAAAATTTGTCCTTGAAGTTACTAACTTTAAGCAATATTCCTAAATGTAAGCTACATTTTCTCTTTATTAGTTAGCTTAAAGCAATCCAACTTTAGGTTATCCCTGGAAAACAAATTTCATTTTATTTATGTTTATGTTTTTTTCAGAAATCCTTTGAATTTTCACAGAGAAGGCCAGATTTAATATACTGGATCTTCCTCTTCAGTAAATTTTCATATGATGGCAATATAATGGCACAAATTACTTCATGATACAGTGCATGAAGATTAAAATTTCAAATATATTATTTATTTATTTATTTATTTTAATTTGACTTGTCCCTGCCCATCTCCCCACAACAGGGGATTCTGGGCAGCTTACAACAAACTAAAATCAGAAATACAATTAAAAGTTATAAAAACCAGACATTACAAAAATAAAAAAGCTAAAAAATCCAAGAGGCCGATAGGGGCCACACCAGGCCGCTAAGGGGCCAGCCAACCCCATTTCTGATATCCTCCCTCCCCGCCCCAGGCCAGATGGCAGAGCCAGGTCTTCAAATCCCTCTGAAAGGCCTGGAGTGAGGGGGCCTGTCTCACCTCCAGGGGCAAGATGTTCCAAAGGGCGGGGGCCACAGCACAGAAGGCGCGCCTTCTGGACCCCGCTAGTCGAAGTTCTTTTACCGCAGGGATCCGGAGCATGCCCTCTCTGTGAGATCGGGTGGGACGGGTTGAGATCGTGGGGGCGAGGCGGTCCTTCAGGTAACCTGGCCCCATGCCATGTAGAGCTTTAAAGGTGATAACTAACACCTTGAATTGGACCTGGAAGCAAACCGGTACCCAATGCAGCTCACGGAGCAGAGGTGTTATATGGGTCCTTCGGGCCCCAAAAATTGCTCGCGCGGCCGCATTCTGGACCAGCTGAAGCTTCCGGATATTCTTCAAGGGTAGCCCCATGTAGAGCGCATTGCAGTAGTCTATCTGGGAGATAACGAGGGCATGAGTGACTGTTCGCAGGGCATCCCGACCCAGGAAAGGGCGTAACTGGTGCACAACCCGAAGGTGTGCAAAAGCCCTCCTGGCCATGGCTGCCACCTGCTCTTTGAGCAGGAGGCGTGAGTCCAGGAGGACCCCCAAATTACACACTGGGTCTGTCTGGGGCAGTGCTACCCCATCCAGGACCAACGATGACAACGTCCCAGATACAGAGGAGCCATTAACCCACAGCCACTCCGTCTTGCCAGGGTTCAGCTGGAGCCTGTTGTTCCCCATCCAGACCCTCACAGCCTCCAGGCACCGCAAGAGGGCGGTCACGGCATCACTTACCTCACCATGGATGGAGATGTATAGTTGAGTATCAACTATAGATGTTGAAAAGGAGCGGAGAGAGAACCGAACCCTGTGGCACCCCACAAAGAAGGGGCCGAGGATAGGACCTCTCGCTCCCTATCACCACCGATTGGGATCGGCCCTGGAGAAAGGAGGTGAACCAGCAGAAAACTGTGCCACCCACCCCCATATCCCTGAGCCGTCCCAATAGGATACCGTGGTCAACGGTATCGAACGCCGCTGAGAGATCAAGAAGAGCAAGGATGGTCGCACTACCACCATCCCGCTCCCGCCAGAGATCATCCATAAGTGCAACCAATGCCATTTCCGTTCCATAGCCGGGTCTGAAACCTGACTGATAAGGGTCCAGATAATCCGTTTCCTCCAGGACCCTTTGGAGCTGCGAAGCCACCACTTTCTCAACCACCTTCCCCAAGAAGGGGAAGTGGGAGACTGGACGAAAGTTGTCCAGTACAGTAGGATCCAGGGAGGGCTTCTTGAGGAGGGGGTGCACTAATGCCTCTTTAAAGGGCGCTGGAAACACTCCCTCCTGCAAGGATGCCTTAACCATATTTTGGTTGGATCCATATTTCCATCTGCCATATAATTAAATGTCTCTCTGTACAGATTACAAGTAAATAGATGAACTATGGAAACTATCAAAATAGGCTGTTAAACCAGTTAAATAAAATCTTTACAATTATTTAGTATATATTGTGCCATAGTTTTTAATTTCATGTACAATAAGGTCAACAAAGGCAGTAGTTATGGATCTTAAGGACCTTTACATCTTTAGGACCACAACTGGTCCTAAGGACCACAACTGGTCTTGTGGTGCGGTCGTAACAACTTGAAACTGAATACACTCAAAACTGTGGAGATGATTATGGATATTAGGAAGAACCCTTCTAATTCCCCTCTCCTTACTATACTCGACAGCCCAGTGTCAGTAGTAGAATCCTTCAAGTTCTTGGGTTCTATAATCTCCCAAGACCTGAAATGGACGCTTAACATCAGAACCATCATCAAAAAGGCACAACAAAGGATGTTCTTCCTGCATCAACTTAGGAAGTTTAAACTACCTCAGGGGCTTTTGGTACAGTTTTATAGAGGAACCACTGAGTCTGTTATCTGTTCCTCTATAACTGTCTAGTGTGACTCCGTAACCAAACAGGACAGATACAGAATCCAAGGATAGTTAAGTCTGCAGAGAGAATAATTGCAATCTGCTTGCCTTCTAGAGAAGATCTGTATACTGTGAGGGTCAAAAGGAGGGTGGAGAAGATATCTGCAGATCCCTCTCATCCTGGACATAAATTGTTTCAACTTCTTCCCTCAGGACGGCGCTACAGAGCACCGTATATTAAAACATCTAGACACTGGAACAGTTTTTTCCCTTGTGTCACTGCTCTGCTGAACACCTAATTAATGCAGTATGACATACTGATTGACACTGCATAAGATATGACTGCTAAGACGTGACTGATAATGTTCTGTTAAATGTGAATATATGTTGGATAATAGCTTCTCCTTTTAAAAATGAATATATGTTAGTCAATAGCCGTAGTATTATTCTTCCTCCAATTCTCCTCTTCTTAATTATTAAACAATTATATAGTTTTAGTATATAATGTTATTACTTTTTTATTATTCCTTATTTCCTGATGCTATGCAAATACACTGAGAGCTCATATTTGGCTAATAAAGTATTCTATTCTATTCTATTCTATTCTATTCTATTCTATTCTATTCTATTCTATTCTATTCTATTCTATTCTATTCTATTCAAAATAAGTATCTTAGTACTATATATCTAAATAACAGAAAAATAAAGAAAAAAGAGCTTGTGTACACATGATTCCATTAATAATGTGACACAACATTAAAATTAAAAGTTTGACCATGTTGCTTGAAAGTCCTTTTCCATGTCTTTTTGTCAAAACTCAAATACTTACAACTAATACATATCAACACTGCTGTAAATCAGATGTAGATTTATCCTTCCAGTGTTATAAATTCTTATGGCCATCCTCTAGATATACAGCACCTTCAATTCCTGATCTCTTGATAGATTCCAAACCCTGGGGATATAGCCAAGATATGCATCCTTGAGATGCAATGAAGGGTCTAAAGTAATATTAACAATCCTGCTGTCATTCCCAAATGTTGCAATTAAAGGACAAGCCAGGCAATGTCAATCAATGTTCCAACTCCTGTATTGTCTCTCCAACAGCAAGGCATTCACAGCCAACTGTTACTAAACATCCTTTGCTGTGGCCAATAACCACAAACAAAAATTGCTGGTGTACTGTATTAATTTCACTTCAAGATCAAAGGAGACTGAGATGCTGAAAGCAACTTCTTATTGATTTTACAAAAAGAGGACATTCAAACTCATTATTCTACTGGTCTTTGAAAAAAAAAACAAATATTGATTTCTTCCAATTTCTTTAAGTAAGAAGAAAAGATATTGACTGAGGAACGCAGGTGATTCCTGCAAAATCTCAGATGTGGAATTTCAAAAACAGCAATAGCAATAGTACCAAATAATCAAAACATCTAATAGCTTAAGTTGAATAAATTGCCAAAGAGCACGATGGCATACATCAAACTTATTTTTAAGTTTAATAATTTTTAACCTCACTAAAGTTTAATTGATTCAAAATAATATTATTATAAGGCACCCAGTTTATCTAAAGAATAGGTCTGGCAGCTTTGGGGGTAATCCCATAATATGAGCTTTTTTAAGAGAAAAAAAATCAAAATTATAACTATGGCCAAAGAATTTCCTTATGTATTTCACAGCATTAAATGCATATGTTGAAACTGATCCCTGAACAAACAGAATCTCAAAGTTTCCTAAGATTTCTGGGTGGGCAAAAAACAGCTTTTCAGATTGAGCCCAACAGGGAACTGAATTCTGAAATACTTTTTTCTAGCCAGTATCTGAAGCTAAAACAAATGCTCAGTTATAAGCCTGAAGACATAGGAAGTTATATCCACCTTTCCCAATAAACATTGATAACTGACACAGTGAAAATCTTTCACTATTACTGGAGAGGTACCATGATCACAAAGAATGTATATAGGAAGGGTTTTCTAAATATAAGTCGGGCTTGGATTTTAAATTAATCTCAATTGCATTATCTACTCCAGAGGAATTCTTTTATTTGTGTTAAAACAAAGGATTAACTCAAATTTGCTAATTTAAAAAACCTCCCAGGAATCTTTAAACAAAAAAATCAAGACAGGACCTAAACACCAAAGTTCAGCCACAACCACCATATTATTGGGAACTACTAGAAGCAAACCTGATTTTCTCCAATTTATCAAATAAACAGACAAGATACCAAACTCACTGCAAAAAAAAAAAGGAACTGATGAGGGAAGGTTATTCCAGGATACCAGAGCCACTACCAGAAAGGATCCCTGCTTTGTACTTGTTAATCTAATCATTTCCAAGCAACACTGCTAAAGTTTAGATTGTAAAGGTTAAAACATACACTTCAAACTAGCTTCGGAAATCCACAGGGAATTACTGTAGTTGGTAACATGTAATGCAACCAGCAAGGGCATCTCCATGGGGTATGTATGCATCAAAAAGTCAAGGAGGCGGCTGTGATCACACAATAGAAAACCTCTTCTTTTTTCATGCATCACATGCACACTTGCATGTAAAAAGGGGGGCAGGACTTCAATCGTATGCTCATGACCACCATCTTGACTCCTCTCTGAAGACATCATTGCCAACCAGCCAGCCTTGCTATGTGTACCCTACACCTGTTAAATACTCTAAGATGTCTTTAAATGGAGAGCCACATAGCAGACATTACAGTAGTCCAGCTAATGTCTCATGAATATTTATTTATCTGATTTGATGTCACCCAACTCCAAATGATTCTGGGCAGTTCACAATACACCAGAGAACATTAAAAAGTATAACAGGAAACAACAAACAACTGCATGAATAATTGAGGCTCATTTAGGCTTCCAAGGGGAATACAAAACTATTTAAGACCACCTGCGAGTTTCTCTACCCATAGAATCTCCATAATTCTGGATTAAGGCTCAGTTTGTTTACCTTCATTTTTTCCCAAAACATGTGTGTCTTGAAAAGGAAAAAAAGTTATAAAAAGAAGTTAAACAGAAAACCTATTCGTTTCCTTTGATGGGTAAACCAAAACACTAATCAGAATCTTGTGTTATACTTCTAGGAAGTCTAACTTTCTTAGAATGCTAGTGCAGCTTCAGAGTATTTATAGGTATATCCGTTCTCTCTCTCTCCCCCTCCATATATATATAGAGGGGGGGGGGGAGAAAACATGAGTGTGTGTGTGGTGCATATGTAGTTTTTAAATAAAGTTTCATGCATTGAACATGTGTATGCAGCTGTTATTCAACAGAGCAGAGGCTCTAGAGTTCCTAATCAAGTACTAGTCACAGAATAGTCAACAGTTGAATTGGGCAATCCACAGTATGGATCTGTACAGCTTCCTGGAGTAGGATACTGGCAAGTCAAAATCTGTCAGGATTTGATTCTGGGCTTGATCAAACAAGCAATATTAGCATGTCTTCTAAAGGAATAATGGACAACCTTTTAGGTGATTGCACTTAACGTTTTGGGGGAGGTTCAGGGCTGCAATCAGTGGGTCAGATCCACTCTTTCCAATAGGAGGACCATGCTACCCATCCATTCAGGATGTGGACTGTTTTTGTTTGGTGTTTTATTTCTAGTTTTCAGGAAATCTGGAGACTTCTCTATAAATTATTTCATGTAGTTTGGAGCATTTCCCACCTTAAAATGGCAAGAAATTATGCTACAGATTTTTCAAAAATTGTTGTTGGAAGAAGTTCACATGTTGCTCCTGGCCTTATGCCCATCCTTGCTTTAGTTAATGCAAAGGATTCACCAGATTAGATCTGATATCAGATCAAAAGGCAATATAACCATTAACAATGAACTTTATGCCATAAAGGAAGAGTTATTTTTATACCAGTTGGGAAAATAAATTCAGTTACATTTGACAAAAAAGAGAGATCTTGATAAAAGGGAAAGAGCAATTATTTCAAAATTTATATTCCTTGGGATTGTTACTAAATAGGATATGTTTTACAAATCCAAGAATTATGTATGAGATTTGTTAATTTGCTCTTATAACATCATACTACACAGGGGAGGATAGATTTATATATGAATGTATGTCTCAAATTAAAGATAATCTACAGGCCCTACCTCAGCACTTGATTTTAGCCAAATTATGATCCTTCCATCTAAAAAATAACTAGATTCACACTATGCACTAAACCATAATGTGGTTTATTTGGTTTTAGCATGTTGCGTGAAACCAGCATGCAGCAAACATCCCTATAATTCAAACCTGAAGAAACAGCTTTTCTGTAACAGTTTCTGTACAATTCTTGTCCTGCTGCATCTAGAATTCTAAGAGTTCAGCCATTGCTTCTGAAATAAAAGACACCTCATTTGTGTGACTGAGAGACTGACTATAATTTATTTCTGAAAAGCTCCTTCGTTTCAAAGCTGAACAGTCAAAGATGAATATGAAGTGCCAGTGAATGTTCAAGGTAAAAAGTACTTTCATGTTTCTAGTTCTCATATCCGAGGGCACTACATCTAGCTAAAGGACAACAAGATAAGAATGATATTGCTAGTTACTAACAAATACCAGATAAAAGGACTCTTATGCTACCGATTAAGTGACAACATTCTACACATTCCTCAAAGTCAAGAAAGTTTTGGCTGAGAAAGGCAGCTATGCTTCATATGAAGTTCCATGAAACAAATCTGTATCTCTGTTTTCAAATTCCATCATAGCGATGAGACTTTTCCCCCCTCCACCTCTTTTACTATAACAGAAATGATCTTTGAAATCCAGATATAACTTGTGTGCTTGCTGGCGTTTCCATTAAAACATGTATCCTTGTATGCTGGCAGGGCAGAAAAGTTCTGTAGAAGACTATGGCTGGAAGCCAATGTTTACAATCCCGTTGGTGGGAAATGCAGGGTGAAAGGCTCTTAATGGAGGCCCCACAAGCCTTTGCTGTTGCCGCCAGTGACCTTCTGCCTCAGTTTCAAAGTAGCTCTCCGGTTAACCCCTTGGAGACTATGGGTACAAGAGACTGAGGAAGGAAATACCTTTCTTTGGAAACCTAGTTGCCCCTTTCCAGGCATAACCTGTCAGATTGTGGCAAAGATGAGACACTGAGCTTACAGTACACTTCAAATCCTTTATCAGGGTCACTGCAAAGAGCCCCCTCTTGCCTCCAAAAGGTCATTCATCTAGATGTAAACATGCTGACTTGGTATCCTGCAAAGCATACAGGTCCCAGCTGGACACAACAGTCTTTAGCTTGCAACGACTGTGAAGCAGCAAACTGAGTCTGCAGGAAAGGAGGAAGCATCCCATTTAGGAAGAAAACTTTTTTCCTGGCTAGCCAATGAGCGATGTTTGAGCTGGGAGCCATGATTCCACCTCCTGGTATATTCTCATCAAAGGAGTTGGACTTGAAATCAGAGACAGGCTGACGTCAAGAGGACATGTTCAGTGCATGGTGAACTTAGCTGCGCCTCAAAGATTTTCAGTTTTTCTTCTTTTTAGAGAACCAAGCTGTTAGTTTTTGAAGTCCTTTCCAAATTTCAAGAAATTTGTATTCAAGACTAGATTTGTCATATTTTCCACGGCTTTCCTCAAAGGAAGGTTCTTCCACATCAGTTTAATTCCTACATGTTGCTTCTGTCCACACCCAACTCCAACAGCCTCCATGGAAAGTTCCTGTGCCTTAAAAGCTACTTGCCAGGTTATCATTTAACACATAGTTCATTATTTAATTATCCTGCCAGCTGAAACTACACTTATGAAATTCACTGCTGTTAAAGATAGATGGACTTGGACCAGAAAATTATTGTCAACCATGCTTTCTCAATTGTGATGCTTTATCACATTCCGCCGATAATTTCATTTTTTGCTAACCACACTGATTTTTTAAAAATCAAGATAGCACAGAAATATTATAAATAGATGAGATACACAGGCAGGCCTAATGCTTAAGCATTTGTAAAGCTGCATCTCCAAATAAGACAGGACCTCTAGGGGTTAGGTATCGCTATTTGCACTGAGTGAATCAAATGTTAAATTCATCAATATCAATTAAAATCTTGATTTAAAACTTTGATCAGTATAATTGTATTGAGTAAAATCATTGGACTATCTAATTCAGCACTGCTCACATTACGGAAATGCCACTACTGAGAACCATAGTTGGTCTTTTAGAAGTGTAAGGAGACACACTCTCTAAAGAATCAGAGCATTTAATTTGATTTCGTTTAAACCAATTAAATACAGGTGTTTTATTTCTTATTTAAAACAACTTTCCTGCTTCTGCCCCATTGAAAATTACAATCTGACTGCAAATTTTGAAAGGCCTGCAGGAGTTGCATACTCCCTTAAATTCCCAGGGTGTCTGTTCTTGTTCTGCAAGTTCTCTTTCCTGTTCTAGAGAGCGGGAACAACTCTCTAAAGTAGCCTTTCTCAAAGGGGGCCCCATGGAATCCTAGGGTTCCACGAGAGATTACTAGAGATTGCGACAGGGGGAAAAAATTGTTTTTGAACTTCTATGCAATGTGAGCACTCGCAGTGATGGGAATTTTTTGTGCTGCAACTTAGCTGACAGCCTGCTACTTTGCTGTTGCTGTAAACATTGTAAAATGTGGATTGTGTAGATTAGAAATGAATCGTATTGTGAAGTATTCATATTTTCTTGCAATTTTTATGCAGGGGTTCCCTGAGAGAGACCTGGAAATTAATTCAAGGGTTCCTCCAGGGTAAAAAGGCAGAGAGAAAGCCAGTTTGGTGTAATGGTTAAGGCATCATGCTAGAAAGTGGGAGACTGTGAGTTCTAGTCTCACCTGAGATGAAGCCAGCTGGATGACCCTCTCTCTCAGCCCTAGGAAGCAGGCAATGGCAAACCACTTCTGAAAAGCCTTGCCAAGAAAACTGCAGGGACTTGCCCAGGCAGTCACCAGGAGTCAAAAACTGACTGGCAGGCAGGCAGGCAGGCAGGCAGGCACACACATGTGCACACACATACACACACACACAAAGCTGAGAAAGGTTGTTCTAGAGAATCAAGCAGAATCTTTGTGGGTCTACCTGAAAGTATTAAGGACTGAAACTGGAATATTCAACCTGTTCTCCACTGCTGGGTAACTACCGACTCACTACCTCCACTGAGATATGGCCCTTGATCTTTAGTTCCTTTTTCACAAATTCACAATCAACATTGGTTTAGAAGCATCTGAAATAATTACCATTTTATTCTCTGTTTGTATACTGACCTCTGTGTTTCTCTTTTTTCTTCCTTGCTGTGTCTATCTTTTACACAAGTCTCAACATCATCAGTGGTATCATTGGAAATTGGGAAAATACTTGGTAAGAAAATAATCAGAGGGTTTGATAGCTCTGATCCAAGCTGACAATAATATAAGATGTCCGAAGTACTTGCTAGAGATAAGCAAGACTTAATGAATAGGACGGCAGTGAGAACAGATCCATGGAAATAGGGGAAAATAAAACAGGTTGGGATTGTTGAAAGAACTGTGCAATTAGTTGGGATTGAATTCCCCCTCCCCACTCACCACATGGCAAAGTAATGCACATGTATGGGACTTTCAAACAGAGTTTATGATATGACATGGAACCCATCTATTTAAAGAGAAAAAACTTTTCTTTTTCAAAAACAATTCTTAAAATGTCCAAGGACCTGGATGTCTCTAATGCAGTGTTTCTCAACCTTAACAACTTTAAGATGTGTGGACTTCAAGTCCCAGAATTCCCCAGCAAGCAAGCTGGCTGGGGAATTCTGGGAGCTGAAGCCCATACATCTTAAAGTTGTTGGGGTTAAAAAACACTGCTCTAATGTATTTCTTTGCTCCCAGAGCCAGCTTATTATTAAAAGCCATATACTCCTGGATACTGTTGAAGTTGGCAACCTTAACATGTACTTCAAACAAGGGCTCATTAAATCTTTGCCATTTTATGTGGTACTCCAATCCAGATTAAACGTTCAATTTTGTTACACTACTTCCCCTGTGCTTGCAGCTTAATAGCTGCATTTCAGATTTGTTCTGTGATGCTTTATGAGCCTTTTCTTCTACAACAGCAAATAATTTTAGCCTTCATTTTTGTTGTTTGCTGCAGGGCACATGAGTGTGTTCTTGTATGCACATGTGTGTTAATAATCACTCAGCATACTGTAAAATTTTCATTTAACAAAGCCTCAATTGCTTAACTGTTAAAAATGGTCGGAACAGAAAAACTGTATCAGAGCTCCTCAATTATGGCATTTCCTATTTACACCCCAAGAAACCATATTAAGTCACAGCCTTTTCATTACATCAGCAAACTCTAAATTATTTTGCTTCATTGATGAGTTTAAAAAAGAGCAGCATTCATCTCATCTGTGAATCCCCTAAAGGCAGCTGTTACTGGGAAGTCTTGCATTTTTCTTCCTTAATATTATGCAGCCATAAAACAGCAAAAGCAACTTCAAGTATCGCTTTACCCAATTTTGCATGCACCATAGCATTTTATTTATTACAACAAAATCAATACACACACACACACACACAGAGCTAACAACTGATCCTCTCCATACACTGCATATAGTTAACATTGTATAACTGGAGCCAAAATATACACAGCTAAAAGGAATGTTACAGGGGGCCTCTCTCTTACTGAACAAAGCAGGCTCAGTTTGGCTCTTTTTCTCTAGCACTACCACATCCGCACATCATTAGCTGGAAAATTCCAGATATATGCTGTAATTTTTGAGCTTCCCCCCCCCCCCTTCAGTGTCCAGATGCCATTCCCCTTCTCTCCCTTTCCTTTCCTTATCTGTCGCTGCTACTTTGGTTCTTTGCCAGCTGTGATCAACAATTAATGCAACCAAAGGAGGGGGAAGAAAATAGAGAACACTCCCTGGCAACTGGCACAGCCTCACAGGAAATACCAAATAAAAACTTTATTATGTATTGTTTAACTATTTTGTTTGCCTGTAGGCCACCCTGCTATTGGTGTAATTCAGCAAGACATGGTCTGTCTGGACGAGCTGCGCGCAGACTCATTGTTTGCAGGATCTATCGCGCACAATCGTTCCTTCAGCATGTGGCCCCACTAAAGAAAGAGGAGTGGTAGGCCAGAGCTCCTTTTCATTACCCAGCTAGTGACCAAATGTTAAAACGGATGAGTAACCTTTTAATATTCATGTAATTAATTTACCTTTCCTCCTTTAATTATGGAAGTCCTCATATGAAAAGCCATAGTAAAAGCCGAAGCAGCAAAGGACCAAAAAAAGAGTTCTCCCCCTCCCCCCCCCGCCTGCTCTCCCATCTGCTTGCTCTTGGGGATGTGGAAGCTCCCAAGATTACTATTATGCATGGTTGCAAGTAGAGCTGAACAGTGGGGGAAATTCCAGGGCTTATAACTATGTCTGTGGCATTCGCTTGAATCTATTAATTAGTCTGGTATTTTAAATAGAGTGTCCCTCTTGCTTCTTTTTTTTTTTATGCCCCAAATATAATAGCAATAGGAGATTAAAATTCTTTTCATCAGCATGCAATTACAACATATATACTTCCTCATCTTAATCAACTGACTAATCCATGGCTGCATTCAGCTATTCTTTCAGATTTGAAAATGTAGGAGACTTACTATTAATTCTCTTGCAAGCAATCTCTGGTTGATATCTAAATCAGTTAGCGTGACAATCTCTACACTTGAGCAACTGAAGTCATTTTCAGAATCTCCACTGTTGGGCCATGGAATATGGCCAGTATTACAGAAATGCACAGATGTCCTTATATTCTTTCACCTTAATCTGCAAGGCCACCACGCCTCCCCCCTCCCAAAGGAACATTTAGTGGTCAATGTATTGTTTGAAAATATGAGGAACACAGCACAACAGTAATAATTTTATAGTTTTGCAATATCTATTCAATCACATGGCTTTAAAGAGCCTCCTACATCAGTTTGCTCCTCAATTTGTGCAATATGCAAAACATATGAATTACTTTTCAATAAGTAAATGCTTTCTAATTTAACAACAGAAAGCGATGCTATTATAACGATGGCAGTAACGAACAAAATATTGCACTAAAATTATCATAAGATCTTATTTTTTCCCAAATTACTCCGCTTCAGCAATAACTTCTGGAAGACAATCATGAGGTAGAAAGTACAGGATTAGAAAATGACCGCCATTATCATGAAGGCAGTGGACATCTGCATTCTTTTATGCTCCAAAAGCTAAATCAAACCATGTATAAAAGTGGGCAAGTCACAATTTTCCAGCATTTGATGGCTTGACATTAATGGCATGGACACTATCTGAGCCTCCAGGAGTGTTCCTCTGGTATGCAGCATTGTTTACTGCACTTTGTCTTTACACGTGAGAATAAATGTTAAAGCTCCGCCTCGGCATGCCGCACATTGTTCTGGAATACAGGGAAGAGTGAATCATGGTAGAACAATTCATATTGTGAAGATAATTCTGCACGTCAACCTATATAAACTCAATGTCTTTTAAAAACATCAGAAGTAAGAGTTGAAATAAGCTCCTTTTCATTCCAGTCCATATCTATTACGTCTTGTTGTTTTTAATAATCTGCCCAGAGGTATTATGAGATTGGGTGGCATATAATTTTCTAAATAAGAAATGAACAAATCTGTATTATTTGAACGATTTATCTAAAGGAAGGCTTTCCATTCCTCCCGTTCTCATGTGCATATACACAGCAGAAAAAGGGTGGGATGCAACAGCAAAAGGTATGGACAAAATACACATACCATGTTTTTTTTTTCTCCCCCACAGGTTCCCACTTGTTTCTAACTATTAGGAATGTCTTGTAACTGGGTTTAAAAAATGCTTCACTGAAATGGAAAGATTCCTTGTTGGACACCCACCTTTAGTAAAGCCTAGAACAAAGTATATCATTTGTGTCATTAATTGCTAATCTGACCTATTATATTTCACATATTCACTGGGAAAGAATTTCAGCTATGCAGTACAGCAGGCATTAGGATCTAAAAAAAAAATTGGGCACTTTATGAACAATTAGGATGCTCATAATTTTTAAAAATCCCATCTTCCACACTTAAGCTGACAAGACACTCCTCCACAACACTCAAGGAGATAAAAGCATTAAATTTAGGGATACTGTAACAAAATCAATATTTCTTTCTTCACTTCTCATGCCAGTTATTACTCAGTTTCCTTTAACAAGTATTAGAATTTTTCTTCTCTTTCAAGATGCTGAACTCTTGGCACACAAAAGAGAAATGTATCTTGGATTCACAAAACAATACCAGAATATTATGCAGAAACACTGAAGCATTTCACCTGATATTTTGCAAGATGTTGGATTATCTCTTATCAGCTCAACAGGCAAGACTATGGCCACCCTGGCTGAGGACAACAGAGGTTTTAGTCTAAACCATTTAAAAGACACTATAACAGCAAAGCCCAGCTCAAGTAACAACATTTGGCCAACCTTGCTTGATCTCAGAAAACCTAAACAGGGAATGGGCAAATACCAGGTAAATGCATGGCTAAAAGCTAGTCCAGGAAATAAAATAAAATTTAAAAAATCAACAGTGAGCCACTTTCATACAATTGTCATGAAGTACATCATTAGCAAGACTCAAAGAAATCTCTTATATTGCCAAAGATCACTATGAGAATATCTGAATGCAAATTCTAGTGATGTAATTAATTAGAAATTAAATATGTTAATATATGCTAATCCATCAGTTATTTGCCTGATGTAGAAAAAGAATTCTATATTATAGTTAATTTAATCAAGAAAATAACACACCTGAGATATTCTAGTGTTCTACAGGAATTGGAGCACAGTATAAAGCTTCTGCATTGCAAAGAAACCACTAATTAACTGGGAAGGAAGAGAAAACTTAGATTTAGTCTAGGCACCCTGTACCCCCTTCACAGGTCATTGTTCTTGTTTTCCATCATCCCTGACCTAATTTAGGAGACAGAGAACTATAAGCATAGCAACTGGTTTCTAGTCTTCTGTATTAGTATGAAGCCAGTGTTATTACATAACCTGTTATAAACCATTCAGCATAGGCAATTTTGTTTTTTATATTTTAAATTCGTTTTTAGATAGTTGTACTACTGTTTTCTAAAACAGCCCTCCCAAACTGGTGCTCTTCAGATGAGTTGTACTCTCAGAATTTCCAGCCAGCAGCGGCCTTAATAAATGAAGAGAGTTCACGAAACTCAAGAAAAGTTCAGATGTGTACCCTGTTTATATAATTAGGAAGGAATGCATAGATTAAAAACAGGTATTTTTAATTCTCCTTGACATTCTTATAAGTCTTTATTTAAACTTGGCTTATGGTACAGAAAACTGTATTTTTCACTTACACTCACCTGTAACCATTTTACTTCAATGTCCAGTTCTTCTTGTTGGATATTAACTAGTTTTTTATTAGGATAAATGGCTTTTAAAGATAATTATTTATCAAACTGCTCAAGATACTTTTTATTATGTTTCAATATTCAAACTGCTTATGGAGTTTCTCTCAGGATGATTATTTCATACAGCCAATTTCTGCAAAATTCTGCATCATAAAATCTTATACTCAATGGTCTTGGGATGTATTGGAGTCGCATATAGGAATAAAATTAAAGGCAGTATGTGAACACTGGGCCTTCAAAATACCCATGTAAAGCTTTATTATTTGGCATGAGCTAAGTCACCCAAAAGATATGTTCACTGTGTATTGTGATTAACATAGATGCGGAAAATTCATTATTAGATGGATCTACTTCATTGTACAGTATTTAAATTATAAACACATTTTAAATTATAAAGATTTATAAAGATAGGAGAGCCTTCTTCAACCTGATACTGTTCAGAAATGTTGGGGCTACATCTCCCCAAATGCCTAACTACATCAACATCTGCCATGCTGGCTACAGTTTGGGAACTTGTAAAGTAATCCCAACATATCAGGATCATACCAAGTTACAGAAGGCTGAAATTTGGGAATACTTTGGGATACAGAAAGCTGTTCACAATCAGTAGTGAGAACCCCCCCCCCCAAAGTGAGTAAGAATGGGAAGAGGGGGAAAGGCTGTAAGTAATTGTTCAAAATCAGTGTTCCAACGTTGCATCCCAGTGATTATTTTGCTCTGTTCCTTCTCCCATACTATTCTCCTGGGTCTCCCAACTCCCAACTCCTGGTCTCCCAACTTTCATGACATGAAATTAGCCAGCCTTGGGTGCCTCTTGAGAATGGCTAGTCTTTTGGGGGGAGTTGTATTCATTTTCATTAACACTGATGTTAACGTTAAACATCAATGATTATCAGCACTGTATGGACACAGGTGTTTTTTAGATAAGATTATCTTCTTCCAAATGTAATATTAATATGCAATATAGCTTCAAAGAGAAAATTTAACATTATAATACATACAGGACTCTCTAAAGTTCCTGCCCCTCACCCCAAATTCAAATAACATTAATTGAAAATTGAGCTTTCTTTCACAGCCTAGTAAAAATGAGCTTTCTGGAATTGGGATATGTACAGACTTTGGTCCATTTAACAAGGTCAGACTGTTTATTCTTGACCAAATTCTTTCCCACTGTAAAAAGGTACTTTGAAATGCCACATTCCACAGGCAGTGCCAGTAAGTCACTGAAGCATATTTTCCCACAAGAACTGATACGATGGGGAGGACTTTACTTATTTAAAATTTCTGCTGCTTCAGTAACATAAAGTAGAGAAAATGTGTAGTGAACAAATTGTTAAAAGTATCCATGCCTCTGTTGCACTGAAGTTTTTGAAATGGTGTATTCCTTAATGAATCCAATGGAATACCAACACAACAAATGGGATATCTTCAGTAAAAGAAAAAACTAAAATGCAAATAAACTGCATATTTACACACTGCATGTATCCCATTCAGCATGTATAATATTGACTACTAATGCATTGTTTGATATATTTTGGTTATACTGCCTTTTCAATGTTTAAGATGCTTTGCATTTGGAAGATTCAATATACAATAAATGGTTAAACCAATATAAGAAATGTTTTGCATGTTCACTTGTTTTTTCAATTCTCATCCATATAAGTATATGCTATGTGATAGAAGCCCATAGCTAGTCCAAAACAAGGGTGAGGATCCAGTAAAAGAATGGGAGTAGGGGATCCTCAGCCATATTAAACAGTCTGCACACATGTTTTATGGCAATATTTTACATTTAAATAAATAAACAAATAAACCAGTATATTTTTGCTGCTGCATTGCAATTTATGCTCATATCAATTGCAGCTGCATTAAATTCTTTTGAAGTTGCATCAAAGTCCTTGTATGTAGAAGCAAACAACAACACAGCATTCAAAAATGAAATCCATCAATGGCTATTAGCCTTGATGGCTATGTCACTGCCTCTGAAAGCCATCTGCTGAGAGATTAGTGGGCTTCCTTGTGCCTACTTTGGTCACTGTGAGAACAGACTGTTGGACTGTTGGCTGAGGGTCTGATCCAGCAGGGCACTGCTTATGTTCTTATGCGCTTATATGCCTATATTGCTCCCCTGCCTGGTTATTCTTCTCCCCTAAAAGCAAAATTAAATTGTCATCAACCTCCTTGCCACTAAAACTTATTTATTTCCTTACCTACTTCCCCTTTCCCTACCCAAGTTAATTGTAGAGATCTGGACAACTACTCACTGGTTGTCAATAATGGTCTTCTGTATATATTTATTGCCACCTAGCAATCATCTGGATTTTTGTACCATCATAGCAGCAAAATGGTTTTGATCCTGTAGGTCTTCTGTAAGACCTTAAAAAACTATTTTGTTTTCCCCTGGGAAATTGGGCTAGGATGTTGGATGAACCCATCTGGAATGTGAACATGCTGCAATATGACATTGGCTGTGTTCCTATAATTTTATGCTTATTCATTATTTTGTTCTGTTTTAATCCTATGTTTTTTGCCCAGAGTCACAACTGTTAAGCTGGGCAGCTCTATAAATTGCCTAAATAAATAAAAATAAATAAAACAAAAATGAAAATCCAATCTCCACACAATCAAACAATCTTTCCACACAATTGATTTATTAATATTAAAATACTTGCTCCATAGCCTTGATTCTTGGCTTTCTTGCTTCCCTTTTTAAATCCCAATTTTCCCTACAACAATAAACAATAACAGAATCATTTGCATTGAAATGCTTCAATTAGTGGTTTATCTCCTGGTTCACCAACCTCCCTACTCTCATATAATCAATCAATAAAAGAACGTATCTGTTGAAATCACTACAATGGGAACTAAACTCCAAGTCTCAATAAAACAGATCACAGCAACATGAGAAAGAATCCTATTCCTGGCTAAAGCAAACTGAGCAGGTACACTTGGCAAGCCAGGGGAGAGGAGGTGCTAGAGTCTCTGGACAGTGGTCAACTCCTATCATGGTCATACAATATACACAAGCACAGGCTCCAAACAATTTCTGAGTTTACAAGAAAAATTTACGGGTGCCAAATTTGGAAGGGCAGGCCCATCCCAGGTCCCTTGTTACAGGCATGATACGATATTCATAACATTAATACTTTTATGTATAGGCCTTTTTTTAATTTAAATTTTTAAATTTAGGCATAAGAGCAAAAAAATAGACTTCCTGAAATCAGGCCAAATCCAATCTTAATCCAGTTTGCAAACAACTGTTGCTTCCACAATACTTCCTTGCAACTAGCATTTGGAGGTAACGATGAGTCTCAAGATAAATAGGCTTTGACTGACCTGCCCTCCATAAATTTATCCAATTCCTTATAAGCCATCTCAGTTAGTAACACTCGCTTCTTGACCTAATTAATTTCATAGGTTAATCAGGTATTGTATAAGTTCTTTTTTTCCTCTGTTCTAAATCTCCTTCCAATCAACTTCATTAGATGACTCCTTGAGAGAGGGAGAAAAACTTCCCATCCATTTTCTCCATGCCATGCATGGTTTTATACACCTTGATCATGTCCCTCTTTTTATCAAGCCAGAAACTCCCAAAGGTTCTAGCCCAGTGATAGCAAACCTATGACACGCGTATCAAAGGTGGCATGTCATGATGTTTGGGTGACATGCCAGCATTCACCAACACCCGACAACTATTTTCCCTGTTTGAGTTATCAAAGAAACTGAGTTTGGTTTACTCGTGTTTCATTTTTGTAATTATTTGATGTTTCTTTATATAATACATAGCACCACACATGATTGGACTTATTTTTTAAATAAATGAATATGTAAAGAATTGTTTCTCTTTTGTTCGGAGGGGGGTGATACGCCAGCAGAGTCAAGTTAGGCATTTTCTGAATTTTTGACATGCTGAGCCCAAAAGGGTTCGCCATCACTGATCTAGCCTTTTCACATAAGGAAGGTATTTGAAACCTCTGATCATTCTGGTGGTCCTCTTCTGCACTTTTTAATCACATCCTTTTCAAATGTGACATTCCTGCTGTGTATGTACCATAAACCTGTATAATACCATTACAGTGTTAGCAATTTTATTTTTAATCCCTTACCTAACGATTCCTGTCTCAGAATTTGCCTTTTTTCGCAGCTGCCACACACTGAGTTATCATTATCACCCCAAAAATGTTTTCCTGTTAGTTAAAGACAACTCAGACTCTGTATATCTGATGTTAGGGGACCCTGCCCTAATGTGCAACACTTTACACTTACTTAAATTACATTTGTCATTTGCGCTGTCTAAAGAGATCCTTCAGGAATCCTTCACAGTTACTTTTGGTTTTCACCACTCTGAATAACTCAATATTATCAGCAAATTTGGTCAGCACTGCCTACACCTACCTCAAGAACGTGTACAAAGAAGTGAAAAAGCACTGTTCCCAATATACGTCCTTGAAGTTCTTGGTGCTCTCTAAACTTGGTTGTTTGCTTGCAGACATTTAATTACTCAAGTAGGTAACATCATCAGTGCACACTGATGACGTTGCCTAGTTGGATAACAAAACGTCTGCAAGCAAACAACCAAGCTCAGAGAGCACCAAGGACTCCAAGTTCAACCCTGAGCTACATATATTCTCCCTCCCTCCCCCTATATATATTCTATATTCTATTTCTCTATATGTCCTTGAGGGGCTCCATTTCTTACTTGCCTCCACTGAGAAAGCTGCCCAGGTATTCATACTCTTTGCTAACCAGTTGGCAATCCATATGAGGGCAGGTGCTCTTATCTTATGACTGCTAAGTTTATGCAAGAACCTTTGCTGAGGAATTCTGTCAAAGGCTGTTTGAAAATCCAAACATAGTGTGTTGAGAGGTCATTTCCAGCTACATGCCTGCTGACACTTAAAAAAAAAATGTAGAAGGTTGCTGAAACAGGATTTCCCTTTAGGAATCCATGTTTATTTTTCTTCAACAAGGTGTGCTCCTTTATGTGCTTAGTAGTTTTTTCTTTGATTACTGCTTCTACCAATTTGTCCAAAACAGATACTAAACTCACTGGCCTATAATTTTCTGAATCTCCCCTGGGTCTTTTTTTAAAAATGGGTCTCACAGTGGCTACTTTATTGAGCTCAATATACTGATATTTAGCCCCAGCTGAGGATAACCTGCAAGCTGAGTGGCAAGTTGCAAAGGGAAGGTCAAGTGTCTTCTTACTGAAAACTAGTCACATTGTCACTGTCAGTCGACAGAAAATTTGCAAATTAGTCAGTTTCAAAAGTGAATGAAATTCTTTGGTACAATAATATACAAGGTCTGGAAAAAAGTCAGAAATTGTATCCTAATCTTCAGTTAGCACCAGATTTGGTGGCATACAAGTTTAATAAAGAACCAGCAAAGAAACAAAAACGTCCCTGAGTGCAGTACAAAACCATAAGATAAAAATACTTATTCCTTCTAAAATCCCCAGGCCTTTTACAAGGCCTTCTAAAGCAGCTGTGCTCCAAGCTACTTTTAAAATCATGGTCAGAAATATCAGGTATTACTAAATGTGGCAATGAGGATGTTTACCAGAATCTGCTTCATGGAGCATGTAACTTTAGTGTTGCATAAACTACCCTAGTTTTTGATTAAATGTTAGTCAGAAATAAAGAAACAGTTGATTATCCATAAAACCATAAATGATTTAGAGCCAGCTATTTGACAATCAACTTCTTCCACATGATCCAGCCCAATTATTACAAAAAAGCCATCTTCTTTGTCCATTTGTCTAAGATGTATAACTAGTTGGGACAAGGTCTTTTAGGCAGTGATGCCAGGGATATGGAATTCACTCTCTCTTCTGCAGAGTTCAGGCAAATGGCCAAGACATTCCTATTTAGCTAGACAACATTTAAAAATTGTTTTAACTTTGTATCCTGTTGCTACAAATGATTGTAATGGTCTGCTTTTAAAAAATAATTTTGCTTACTTTGCACTGATATTTTTCTAAAGTCATTTTCATGTTCTTGGTCTTCTTCTTGCCTAAGGTCTCCTATTCCAGCATGTTAACCACTACACTGCACTGGCTCTCTCTTATTGTTCATTCATGCTATCTATATTGATATTGATAACTATCTGAAAGACAAAATATGTAACTTCTAAAAGAACAAATACAGAAAACTGCAGCACTCAAAATGCAATGGCCCTACTGGGGTCATTATCCTTCTTATTTCAAAGGTAGGAACAGAGCAACTCAAAGAAACATCTCTAATGATTTGGGCAGGCTTATGTGAGGGGAAGGAAATCTTCAAAGTATTTTTGTTTATGGCTTTATAGATGGGACATTTTTCTGTCTTCTTTCTTTGCTATCACAGATTGAAGTGCTTTATGACTATTATCCCTTCCATAAGCATGTCTCTATTTATTCTGAGCATTCATTCTATCAGTCAAGGGAAAGCAAATGACAGCAATATGCCTAGGTGGTTTACCTGCCCAAAGAATTTTTTAATCACTGGGAAGAAAGTATCAGAGATTAAATGTTTTGAAATTATCAGTTTGCAGCATCCCACTAGGGTTAGATCAGTTTTTTTTTATACTGTTTTAATTTTTCATTCTGTTCCATTAGAAGAGTCCCTTTGTTAAGACAGAATGAAGATGAACAGTATCTTGGGAATGGACTGATACTTCAATAAATAATTCTTTAAGATTCCCTGGCTGCATGTCTGTTCTCCTCTGTAGGAATAACATGGAGTTCATATGTCATCTGGTCATAGCAAAAGTCCTCCGAAGAGACTTCACTGTGTATGCAACCTTGTATAACAATTTCTCCTGAGAGACTCACTATGTTTTACTTCTTCTTCCATGCTAAAGCTATTACAGTGGTACCTCGGGTTACGCCTCTGTTAACGAACTTTTCGGGTTACGACCAGCTCCGGCCGCAAAAATTTACCTCGGTTTGCGAACTCTGCCTCGGGTTACGAACCGGATCCGCGGCCCTTTTCCCTCCCGTGACACGGTCTGCGGCCATTTTCCGCCCAACACGTGGTCCACGGCCATTTTCCGCCCCTGACATATGGTCCGCGGCCATTTTTCCGCCCCTGACACGTGGTCCGCGGCCATTTTTCCGCCCCTGACACATGGTCCGCGGTCATTTTTCCGCCCCTGACACGTGGTCCGCGGCCATTTTCCGCCCCTGACACGTGGTCGTAGGGAGGGGGACTCTCCCTCCAAGCAATAGCCGCCTCCCTGTCCTCCATGCCAGAACGGATTAACGGTAATTACATTGAACCTTATGGGAAAATTTCCTTCGGGTTGCGACCAATTCGGGGTGTGACCAGAGTCATGGAATGAATTAAGTTCGTAAACCGAGGTTCCACTGTACTTCAAAATGAGATGAGACTTAAGTTAAATTTTTGGGGAGAACATCCTGATTCTTAAGTTTAGCATTAAACAACTTATTTAGGGAAGCACTGATATTTTCCTTTTTCAGAGTTTTCAAGAAATATTTGGATAGATGCCTGCTGGAGAAACCATAACTCTAAAATGTTCTTAATTAGGGTATGTAATTTTACTAGTTGATATATCTGATTTATTATTAGTCCTCCAGTTCTATGATTCAGTATGTAACCCAATGGGTTACAAGGTGTACAGTATATCTGAATTCAGGCTACATCAGGAGAAGAGGAGATTTTACCACTGGCCCAAATCTCTATATTATCCATAATGGTTTGTCAATTTAGAACCAAATTAGATAATTCATGTGGCAGAATGCTGCAGCATAATTTGGGATAATATCAGCAAGTGAGGTTTTTTTACACAGTTACTCCCACATTCTTGGATCTGTCCTTGATTCTGAAGAAGCCTGCCTATAACTAGGAATGCTTTTTATCACTTACATCCAGTATGCAATGCCTCATCTGTAAGAAGAAAATGTTCTACAATGATCCATTTTATTTTTAATTTCCAGTACAATTTATGGGGGAGTAGGCTATAAAGATGACTAGGAAGCTTGCCTGTCTTTCAGCGATCATTATTCCCTATTAATTATCCCTGAAGCTCTGCTGTACCTCCTACAACCCTTCAACAATGAGCTTCAGCAATGAGTATGCTGAGGAGAGCTCAAGTAAGAACTGGTAAATTACGCTGAATTAGTAAGAAATGCACTTATAAAAGTATAAATGCAGTTCTTACTAATATGATCGCCAAAAGATTACTATAAGACTATTTCTTATTATTCTACATTTTTCTTATTCTATTTCGCTTTCTTCAGCCATACAAATATACCAAGATACAAATGATCACTTTAAACAAATCCATAAACTCTTATATTTTATTTGTGGGTTTTCTATGATAATCTTACTGTTTTTTTCTTTTAGTGCTACATTTACCCTTAAGATAGTTGCAGGTCTCCTTCTAAGTATTATCTCTTTCTGGGTTCACAGACAATATTAAGCCATGACTTGTTTAAATAATGTTTTCTGAACAAGCTGCAGTCAGGTCGATACAAATAAATCACACTTTATAAACTACAACAGGTGGGTTCATATATATGATTAAACCAAAAGGATAAAAAAACATTTTTTTTAATGAATCCATCCAAAATTTAACAAACCCCCAAAACTGTTTAGTAGCTAATTACTGTACACATAGCTAATTGTATTATATACTTAGGGTTATACGTAGGTGCTTCCATCAAGGTAGAACCAGTTTAATGAAGTAGAAAATATAAAAAAGGATATTATGCAAAAAAAAAAATCCACTTTTGCACAAGCATTGCTTTGTCAGTCAATATAATCCTACCTGCATTTCTTGCGGGATGGGGGGAGAAAACAACAAATATAATGGTGCTTGGTTTTAATAAGTTAGCCCAATTGCTATAAGTCTCAGTAACTGGCAAATGCAATTCTTCCTCTCCTGAGTAATACAACAGCTTCAAATAAGTTATGCTTTTTAGTCTCAAGTTTCCACGATTAAGTACCACTAGATACACTGGACTTTAACTCCCAGTCTTCCAGGCTGCATGCTGCCCATGCTGGCTAGAAGATTACGGAAGCCTAACATATTTAGAGAGCATTGGGATAGTGAAATGGTCTGTGGGAATATCCTTGAGACAGGAGAAGGAAGAGCCACAGCCAGGGCAATGGTCAGATAAGAGGCATCTCAGTCCACAGAAGGAATGGGAGCATGGAAAGCATTTCAGAAGGGACCTTCCCTAGTTCTCTGTAAAGTAAAGGCAGGAGAGGGGGGAAGTCCTTTCAGACTTGCAAGATTCTGCTACTGTAACCTTAGAGTAAAGGTAGTGTTATTACTCGTGGTATTGGTTTCTTGTCTGGACCACCTGGAAGGGCTGAGAGATAGGAACTCCGATTTAGAATTTTTGAACTGTTTTTTTCATACTGATAAAGTAACATCTCTATAAAACCAAATCTTGGAATTAGATTGAAAAATACGCAAGATCACTGAAACTTACCACAGAAGTAAGAGCCATCTGAAAACTGTAGATCCGCGCAAGGCCAAAGTCAGCTAATTTTATTTGTCCACTGCTGGTGACTAGAATGTTCTGGGGCTTCAAATCACGGTGGACCACTCTGTGTGAATGCAGAAAATCAAGGCCTCGTAGCAGCTGAAACATCATATCCTAGGGAATAAGGAATCAAATGTTTTGATGGAAAGGTAAGAAGCAGAAGTATTAGATTTTGGAATAGTTCATATCTATACCTATTAGAAAGTGAGCCTAATTCAAAGCAATGGAATTAACTGGCAAATAAACATACACAATAGTACTATACCCACCCATATACTAATTTCTCAAAGGGGCTGACATAGAAAAAAGGTTTCTCATTAACCATTAACAGGCAAATTGATATACCTGTGTGAAGGTAAATTAATGCTCAGGCCCAATTTCCATGTTTCATTTTATTAGTTTGCTGAAAAATCTTTATGAATGGTTATGTGACCATATGTCATACTTAAGAGTTATTTCTTGTGCTGCTTCTATTAAATTATATTTACTACATTCATTTAATAAGATAAAACAAAAAACATTTTGCATTGTTTTCATTCCATGTTGAAAATAAATATGAGAATTATGCATTATATTATATTGACAGTATCTTCAGGTTAATGTTGCCAGATTACTCATCGAAAGATTTCTAAGTACTTTTCTTAATTTGGTGAAAGGGACATTACAGAATACTTATATATTTGTTATTTCTACAAATCTTCATAAACAAATAATTTTAAAAGAGACTGACTGGCTCCACGTTTCATAAATATCACTAAAGGGCTTTATTAGAATTTCAGTTTAGTAGGCTGCATGAACACAGAAGACTGTAACACATTCAAATTGTGGCTTAAAATGATACACGAAGCAGGTCTATCTATCTTCTAAATATCAGAAGAACCTGAACTGAGGATTTATTGAGAAAAGGCAAAATTATATGAATGAAACATGGAATTGTGTCTTATTGGCTTTTCATCCTGTTTCAAATAACATTCTATGGTATATTAGCTGATTTATTAACATACAATAACATTGGCTGATTTAATGCTTCAGCTCAGAGGACCCAATTCTAGATGCTCTCCCCAAGCAGTAATTTTTACTGAATGAAATCGAGTTTATATCTGAAAAAGCATTCACCAGATTGTTCTGTTAGCTATTGTTAACACTTAAGAGATGGCTGTTGCTGAGAGCATTCTTCTTTTTAAGAAGAGAGGCACATGGTTATAGGACCAAAATTCAGTTTCTGCTTCCTAACAGCTGTTTATGGACATCACCTAATTGTATCCACTTGTTTAACCTCAAGGACAATGTGTAGAGGATACCAAGTGCCACTAGCACACTTCCTCTGTCTCCAACGGTCATTTCCTCTCTGGTTTAAGTTGCATGACAGCATGTGACAACAGATATTAATGGAGGCACTGCTGTGCCAATATCTCTCGAATTGCTTTGACGGTGGCTGCAGGCTGCCTGCTTGGCCATCCAGCCAAGACCTCACATGAAACATGGCAAGGGGCCCACAGTTCTATTCACTAACAAGACAGCTGGTCAGTGATTAGGAAGCTGAGACAATGCACCAAAGGGGAACATGCTTTTGCAAGCAGCTTCAGGCTCAGGAGCTCAAGTTTGCTCAAATAAGTGAATCTGCACTCCCCCCCCCCACTTAGATTAAGGGTGACTTGAATAGCAGCAAGGAATAAATTCTTAGCAGATCAGTCTGGTAAACCTGTACTAGATAAACAAAGAATTGTCACCCTTAAAAAAAAAAATAATAACCCTGCTTCTTAAGACAAACCAAACAAAAAAACTGAGCAGAACATTTTAATTATGAAAATAGACTTGGACTCTAATTGCAAAGAAACTGAACATAACAGTTTGCTCTCTAGGGTCCCTAAATAGAACAATATAGGACTGACTGGCAGCATAGTCTTTGTGCTTTCAGATTATGCCTAGCTCCTCAGCCCAAGCTAAACACCTCTTCAAAGGGTGCTGGTTACCTTTTATCCACATACACTTTATGGGGACTTCTTCCCAATACCCTTCCAGTGTTTTCTAATGAATGGAGCAGTGGAGACGCTCCTGCCCTTCTTTTATTCTGCTTAATATCAACAGGCAACAAATTAGGCTAGGAAACAAACACCAAGCCCATTCCTCCCCACTGATCTTTTTCTTGGAAAGTATGGAAGAAAAGACATCACAGTGAAGAAAATGGAAAAGAAGAACTCTACTTCCATTCTTCTCAAAGATTGGCGGACACTCATTTGGCCCTGCTTACCTAGATATGGGAACTAGATCTAGTCACAAGACTGGGATTCTCTTTCCCTTGTTTACATTGGCTAACAGTTGCCAGTCATGGTTACTAAATCATGAAAAGCATGGTAAGTAAGTATGGCCTAAAGCCATGTTTATTAATACAAACATTTTAATTTTATGGCAACTGAGGATGGGATTTTACAAGTTTGAAAGGTCTTTCCCAGTCCTGAAAGAGGGAAGCTGAGTCAATATATTTCCAGGTTTAAAATCTATGTATTGTGTCAGACATACTTTTTCAACAAAACTGAAGAGGTGAAAGTACAAAGGAACTTGGACCTGACAAAGAAACTGGACAGAATGAAAAGTTAAGATGAACACATAGTTTTATAAAAAAAACACACACACAACCTAGCAAATCAAGGAATTGTTGCAATTGGTGAGAAGTTAGGATATTATCCCACTACAAATCACTCCATGGAGAATGAATCTAGAGGGTTAAAACAGATGCTGTAGTTTGGCAAACGGCTTTAAACAGACTGAAGTACCTCTACTACATCAGAGCCTAAGTAACCTTTCATTTACTCATGCCAATTAAGAATAAAAACAACCACCCACCAATCAGAGAGTCTACCACACGAAAGTATGTACTGTTGCAAAATGCCACTCAATGAATTGGAAGCAAACGGTATATTTAGAAAAGCAAATGAAAGGGGCCAGGCATCACTATCAAAAGAGTGCTGTTCTCTTTTGTGCCTCAGATACTAAACAGATTTACTGTGTGCCCTGCAAACTCATGAGCTTCTGCTTGGTGTAACACATTTCCATGCCATGTAAACCCTTCTTATGCAGGGCCAGAAGAAAAGAGATCTCTCTAGTATGTCTTTCCTGTGGCAAAGGAAAAGACAAGATGATGACTTTCCAGCCCATTGCACGCATATAATGTTCTCATCAATCACTCTAGGGTAGGTCTTTGTTATCTATACTAGAGAACCGTTCTTGATTTTGCAGTTCACAATGCAGCATGACTTCACTAACTACATTAGAGTTATCTTCAATACATTTGCAAGAGCAAAAATGAACAGAAAAACCAATGCTTAAGGCAGAAGTGTGAAAAGTGAAGGCCACATGCAGTCTCTTGTTGCCGCCTCTAAAGCCTTTCTTGGTGGATAGGACCAAAATGTGAGAGCATGGAGATGGGGAATTTTAAAGGGCAAAATAGGTATCCTGCACGGTTTAAGGTATCCCTTTCACCATTAACACCCTGCCCCCCATGCCAAGCCACTTTGGATCCTAGACCTCCCTGATTTTTGAGTTCAGCCCTGACATGTCACACCAAGGCCGAAGGATTCTTCTGTGGGGTGTTCTGAGAACTCTTATTTTCATTCTGTGTGTACAGTGATAGACTCCAAGTTCCTAGATAAAATTCAGCATTCTGGATAATTTTAGCATTTTTCCTATTTTTTTAAAGCAATTTTCTATTTCTTGAGGAGGAAAGACAAAGTAATATGAAGCTATCTCTACAATGATTGCTATAAATATAAGTTGGCAATGGGGGCAGTTTCAATGTATTTTCGAAGAGAAAACCTATGAAAACATTTTTTTTAAAGAGGATGAAGAGGAGTGTATATGGGCTTGGACACAATTCATTTTAGAAAGTACAATTCTGAGAAGGATAGAAGGTGGGAGATGGGACAAGGGCTGATATGTCAATGTTTCAAAATACAGGCAGTTTTCGGTAGGCTTTTATGGAACATTATATAACAATTTTTGTGTTAATTTTTAAATGAGGAAAACTTCTTTAACAGTGTTGATCCAACTAACTCAATAATGTCTAACAGTTTCCTCAATGACTCTACTCACCTCTCATACACTTAAAAAAATCAAACCATGCTGAAAAGACAAGATAAATATATTATATGAATCAGGCATGGATTAGCTGCAAACAAACATTCCAGAGAGGTAGGAATGACATAGAAGTTTAAGATGGCATTGGGCAAAATGTCCAGAAAATCCAGGAAGCTGGGTAAAATCTTCCCTGATTTAGCTTTATATATGGAGAACATGTATGAGAAGGGCTTTTATCAGATAGATATATTGCAAAGTAGCACAAGAGTAACCATTTTATCTAGTCATATGTGAACTAACCCTAAGCTGTCTTGCCATTGCCTTTTGACCTTTTCTGTGTTTTTTTATTGACAATTCTTATTTGTTACTCTCTTCAGTTTAGCACTGAGTGGAAACTAATGGGCAATTATAATCTGGTTTCTGTTTATTCCATAGCACTGTGCCCAACTATGGCTTTATAGAAATCTTGCATCCCTGAAAAGTGTGTTCAGGCATCAATGTAAGCTGCTTTGATAGAAATGACACCACTGGCTGCAAAAGAGGATTTCCATCTGCTTCTATTCCTCTCACCCAACACAAGTGTGCAGTCACCCTGCTCTGCATCTTGATATGTGGTGTGAGGGGGAGCCTTTTTCATGGATGCTGGGAACTGGTTTCATCATGGTGGTAACTGAGGAAAGAACACCCAAAGATAATAAAACACATATTTAGGGATGGTTTGATTTCCCACAAGTTATTTTTTTCAACATCTCCTCTATTTCTGTGTTGTTTCTCACTGAGTGGCAGACCTGTGCATGACATACTTCAGTAATATGAAGCATATGGTTCATAGCACACTGTTGTTTTCCTTTTAGCTTCAAAATTAGTCTTTCCAATTTAAAATACATGAAAGACATCTGTATACTCTTTCATTAGAGTCTTTTATATGTATAACATCCTATGCATTCTTTTGGAACTTTTTTTGTTAAACTGTAGGGTACAGACTTGGGAGGAGTACAATCAGAATTCATCTTCCCCTCCCTTTTACATTCTTGCTTCACTTATCGAAGAGGAATATTTGTTAAAGCTAACTTCAAGTGAAATTATTTTACGCACAAGTTCTTATTTTAACGTGCACACTGCCTCGCTCCAAAAGGTCTTTGCGCTGCTGCAATAAAAATGGATGGCCAAGTCTTTGGAATCTCCATTGCTAGCCTGTAACATAAGCCTACTGAGATCTGAAGCTGCAACAAGATTACAGAAAGTGTCCAATTCTCAAACAAATACTGTACCAAGGTTGAAGAAACAGAAATACAGGAAGCTGCCCCAGACCAAGCTCAATCACTGGACTACCCAGCTCAGTACTGCTGCTACCAACTGGCAGTGAAAAACCAGAGAATGACTCTGGAGCTCACACTGTGTGCTCTACCATTGAATTATGTCCCTTTCTAGATGATTAAGCATCAGTAGTTATGCTGGTCAAATTGTCAATCTGCCAATGAAAATAAAACAGAATATTTTACAAGTGAAATAAAATACTTACATCCTAAGCACTGATGCACATATCTTCTTCTGTGTCATGAAAACATCCAAATAACCTTAAACCCACTATCAGTGAAACTGGGCTGATGCAGCACAGTGTTTATATACTGTAAAATATTATAATGGGAGCATGAGATGATAGATGTGATTCAATTAAAACAAAGGAGAAAGTCCACTATGCTTGAGATGGAATCCTGCCTCATTTACACTATGTGTTTTCAAAACAATTTCGCAAAAGTACATTCAAATATGAATCTGGGGCACATTTTCTACCTATTTTTTTTTTCAAATTGCTGTTTCTTATTCTTTTGTTTTTCTGTACTCTTTCTTCTATCTCCTTGACTCTTGACTAGTTCTGTACCTGACCTTTATTCAACCCTCAATCTTCCCCACAAACTTGCTTTTCTCATACTTAGGGCTTTTAACTGATTTATACCTTCAGTCTCAACAGCTAGACTTCAAACATTCCAACTATTGTTGTTCTCTCACAATTACAATTCTTATATTCTTCTAGACTGGAGGATCCTATAGTTTATAAGTGCAAAGGCTACAGTCAAGGCATATTATTTATGAAGTCAGCACAAGATTGTTTGCTAGCTATCTGTAGTCACAGCAATGAACAAAACCCTTGAAAATAAAATGTACTCAATATGTTAGTTGGGTAAAATGATAAAAAATGATAAAAAATCCTATAACTTTTGCTCTTTGTTCTCGCTTCTCCTCTGATGCAGCTGTAAATAGTTTAGATGATTTTGCTTACCAATAGCTTTACCCAACAAATTCTGGCTTAATGTTAACCACTGTTTGTTGAAAACAAGCCAACTTAAAACTGTGGGCTATGCAGTTGGGTTGCTTAAACAAATGAGAAACAAAAGTTATTTGAAAACAAAAGGAAACATTATGAACACTTTCAAATGACCAATGCCAGAGAAGCAGAGAGCTTAATTACATAATACTAAAATATGGTTTAACATGATATCAGAACAAAAAAAATCAAAGCTAATACACATCTAAAAATAATAAAGTGATACTATTCTTCTGGAATTATTGTATCTCTTTATATGCATGTGCAGTAAGTAAATATTTGAATGCTTTGCCACATTAAAAATAAGCCCTTTGTGAAAGATTTTTTCCTCAGGTCTTATTCTGCATGCATACAGATGTTTTTTTTGGGGGGGGGGTAAAAAATAGAAGAAAAAACAAAACAAAAACAAAAAGACAGATACCCATCCCCAAAAAAGAGAAAGAGAAGAGGATAGAATGGAAACAGTTTACGTCTAGTCATTTCTCCATTCTGAAGAAATGCCAGTTCAGAAGGGTTTTAACCGGGTGCTTTTTTTTCCTCTTAAACTGCATGAGCTTTTAAGTTCTGCAATATTAGGTCCACTTTACTGAAGTGAAAATAATTTCATCGGCCAAATTTCTAAAGGATTAAGCACCCAAACAGTACAGCTCTGTACTTCATTCATGTCTCCATGCATCATTTTCTGTTTGCAGGCAGCTACACTCTAACTTTCCAATAATGTCTGCCTTTGTCTGGGCTTCCCTTAAAAGTTAAAAACATTCTCAAAATAAAGGAAGTTCTATTTGAACAGATCTGAAACTTAAAAGAACCAGAAAATGGAATAGCATGATGATTATAGAACATGGCAACAAAAAAACAGGGAAAAGTACACATCTTTATACATTTGGAAAGAAGCAAACTTTAAGAGAATTTCTGTTTGGATTTTTCCCCCATTGACGTCATCCTCAAGAGTCAGTCATAGGGTTAACTGCTAAGTCTATTTGACTTCAGCAGAAAAGCTACGCACTATTTAGATGCTTAGAAAAGAAGTGCTTATAATTGTTGCTTCCTCTTTTTTAATGTCTTCTCAAAGGTTTCTGGAACAACTTGCATGGACGTGAATAGAAATAATATCTGGTACAGGGATATATGTACAGTAATATACATGCATATATCCTTACACACACTTCAAATCCCCACATTTCACATTCCCACATGCATATCCAGCAAGATTCTTGAACACCTACTAAAACAATATAGAGCATAGAAACCAAGTTAAATAACACACAATTTATAACTCAGTGTGCTATAGAGCTGCTAAACATTTTTCCTTTTTAAACACGCCCTTAATATAGAGCACTACAAGGGCCTATTAGGGCTGTACAAACATCTCGATTCAAAGGGGAAAAGATGATTTGGAGCACGCATTGATGCGCACATCATGCCTGCAGCCAACTCCCCAAAGAAGCAATGCCCCAGAAAAAAGACACAGCTTCCTTTAAGAAGCTGCTGACAAGCACGATATATGCATCAATGTGTACTCCAAATCACTTTTTCCTTTTTGAATCAGGATGGCTGCACAGCTCTAGTGTATATCAAAAACACAACACACACTTCCTTGTCTTTTGAATGTTTTAGCCTTAGTAAACCTCCTTAATGGTCTCATAAAATTTTGATCTGACAGACCTAAGAAAGGTAAGTACTTTTCTATTTGGAGGAGATTAAGAACCTTATAGTAACAATATACATAAAAACAGGGTGGGCAACCCTCCATATGTGGCCCTCAGCCTAATTTCAAAGCTCCTTTTCAAATCAGTTTTGACTTCTATTCCTTTCCTAGCAGGACAGAAAAAGAAAGAAGAAAGGCTGTCAGAAACAGGGAAAGGAAGAAAAGACTTGTGAAGGCGTGTTCAAGCGAAAGAACAGGTAGCCCCAGGGGTATCTGCAGGGGAGGTCAGAAAAGTCAAGATGGGGGTGCAAGCAGGTGATCAAAGCCCTACTCCTTTTTAAATTGCATTGCACGCACATAAAAAGGGGTGGGGCTCAATCACTTGGTTGCTCCCTCCAACTTGACTTTTTTGACCCCACCTGCATATGCCTCTGGGTGGCCCTGCCCACTTCGGGCTCTGGACCAAACAACTGCTTGCCATTCCTACTGGCCTGTAGTGGGGTTTGGGGGACATACCGTATTTTTCCGACTATAAGACAATACTTTTTTCTAAAATCCTTAAGCTAAAAATTGAAGGGCGTCTTATTCAAGGAAGTAAGCCAAGGAGAGAAACGCGCGGTTGCAAAACTGCCCATACTTTGTCTCTGCAAACAGGCTTCCTCCTATTTCTAGCCTCCAATCACGAGTGAAACTGCCCATACTGTCTCTGCAAACAGGCTTCCTCCAATCACGAGCCTTATGTAACTGATGTCAGCTGATGCTGAACAAACCAATTAGAGGAAGTCTGTTTGCAGAGACAAGCTATCGCCAGTTTCACTCGTGCTTGAATGTAATCAGTTATGCAAAAGAGCATGGAAATAGAGCTGCAGAGAGACGGTTTGGACCTCCTCCCACCGAGTGTATCAGGTAAATGTTATCTAATTACTTAATAAAAATGTGTTCTGCACTATCTTTAAAATATTGATTTCTTAATTTTGGGTTGGAAAAGTGGGGGTCGTCTTGTACATGGGGGCGTCTTATTGACGGAAAAATATGGTACTCCTGAAGGGGAACCACCTTCAACAGAGAAAGAATTGTTTTCTCAAGCACTGTCATTCCTATAAAAAGTAGCAGAAAAAGCAGAAAAGCTACTGTTAGCAATAGCAATATTAATCTGTGCTCTTTAAACAGGCAACACTAAAATGGCGGTAACCCAGTGATGTCACTGGAGTGGGCAAAACTAAAATTGTTCCTCTCTGTTTTATTTCTAATTTTTGTGCGTGTGTGACTGTGTGTTCTTCCAGAAAATACAGGTGGTCCTCGGGTTACGACCCTCATTCAGCAACCATTCAAACTTACAACAGTGCTGAACAAAGACAACTTATGACTGGTCCACAGAATTCAGGCCATCACAACGTCTCCACTGTCACATGATCGCGATTTCCAGGGTTCCCTGCCAGCTTCCCACAAGCAAGGTCAATGGGGAAGTTGACAAGAATTTGGAAGTCACGGTCATGGGAGTTCCTCGCTTAATGACCCGGAACTGCCGTTGCTAAGTGACATGGTCACACGATGTCACATTTTACAACCGTGTCACTCAGCAATGGCAATTCTGGTCCCAATTGCCGTCACAACCTGAAGTCTACCTATAGTGCGTAATGCCTTCCATGTTAATTTGTTAATTCTTTAAAAGGTCAGAAAAGAGGGGAAAAGTCATTCCATCAAAAAAAAAAAATCACAATTTTGTCTCAAAAATTCAGCAATATAATTCCAGGGGAACTCTGTGACTTGCAAATTCTTGAGTATTTTGTAGACAGTTGTGATTTTCCCACGTCTACCCCAGCAATATACACTAATGTAAGATAAAATATATCATGTAAAAGATAACAAAACCATAGGAACATATGGAAGTTGCTTATGCTGTCTCAACTGCTTCATCTGACTCAGCATTTTCATTCTACTATAAGTAGCAGCAGTCGTTTTAAGCCATAGAAGGAAATGCCTCCTGAACCTGGAATCTTTTTCATGCAAAACATGATCCCCACCACTGAGCTGTAGTTCCTTCCTTTTAGCAGCTAATATTAAAGACTCCGGCCTTTCAAATATAAAAAGAAACTATGGTTTTGTTAGCATTAGCACAAGTTACGGCAAGCTTCTCCTCTGGTTCCTCATCCTTCATAACTGATGGATGAAATTTAGGCACTTCTGATTGCACTTGGCAAGAAACCCCAATCTGTCAACAACATGAACTGTAGTTTGATTAAATATCTTCTCAGTCAAGATCTGAAACTATGGTTGGTTAGGTATAACCTGGTACACGTTTCCTCAAAAAAGCTTTTTATTATATGTATGTTTCAACAATTTTATTCCATAAAATTATGTACAAACCTCCCTACCCCCCCCCCCCTTTTGATACCTTTATAGTTTCGCTAGGAACGCCAGGCTCTGGAACTTTATTCAAGTAAGTGGTCAAGTCTTGATCAACATGTTCAAACACCAGTGTTAATTTCGTCTCTCGTTCAGTTCGGGACACTGTGCAAACATCAAATAACCTAAGAAGGATAAAAAAGAAAAATGCTAAGTAAAAGGGGTGGAAACCATTAGAAGAGCAATGCAAATGTATCTCTTTACTAAGGATGAAATGTGAAAAGCAAAAAGTATTGAATTCATTCCATTCCAGAACAAAATACATTTTTCAATAGTGACAAGGGATCAAGATGGCCAAAATTCTAAACCCGAAAGACATGTTCCATACAATAAAGCTGAACTTTTTCTTTACAGCATTATACCACTTGGGTATCTTCTACAGAACTGCACAACTAATCATTTATATATTCATTGGAGGGTTTTTTGGTTGCATTTTGTTGAATTTCATTTCATCGACAAGGGTGTCAGTGGTGTCTGCAGAGCAGTCGGGGATACAGTATGGATTAGTACTTGTGATAAGGCAGTTCAGTATGCATTTCTTCTTTTGTGTTCTGTAAAAATAAAGTGCAAGTTTATTAAGTAGGCTATAAATACACATGAGCTCCAAAACGTTTGCCAAGTTCCTTATCCATCTAATTTTAAATTATTTTTTAAAATCATTTTGTGCTGGAAAGCAAAATATTTTAGGGAAAATCAGAATTGTTGGTTGTGATAGTCCAACACTTTGTTTGGAAGTGCACCCACCTGCAAAGTTAAGCTGTCACAACAACCATAATTCATAATATTAATTTAATACATTATTTACTGTTTATAATCTTTTTTTAATGACTTGAACCCTGTTAACCAAGCATTTGTACCTTAAAGCACAATAGGGACACACTGATTTTGATCAGAAAATGGATATCTCACAATATTATAAGCTTCTAGTGATGTATTAGAAGGTAGTTATAAGATATTTCAGATTTGTTGCTTTTCTGCCCATATTCCTCCCTCTATGTGAACCTAACTTTTCTATCTGTACCATCCATTTTTATACTCTCTCAAAACATCATAAGAAAATAGCAAACTACAGCAACCTGTTTATATTTTCAAAAACGAAAAAACTTTGACTGCCATGTTCACCATGAAAGCCACATTGCGAAAAGGCAAGCCCTGCACCACAACCATTTTGAGCGTCAAAAGATGTGTTCATGTTAGCAATGAAGTCTTCATTTTTTTTGAACTATGGTCTGATTATATTATTCTCTCTTCAGTATGTAGTGCAGGCCATTTATAGAGTAAAATAGTAACTCAACTAAACTTCATCATGCATAGAGCTATTTGCATATTCAAAGAAGGGGCGGGATTATCTCCATCACTAAACCACTCAGGAAGCAGCAGAAAATATGGGAGAATAAGCAGTGAGTTACTTTCTCAGCATCATCTGTCCTAGACATACACTCTTTCCAGGCTCTACTTCCAATTGTCTCCACCAACTACAGTCTCTCTCTTGAAGATATCATCTGCTTCTTGTAAGTAAGTTGCTCACATTATAGTACCACACAGGTACTAATACTAGATAATGTAGTCAAGAAAATACTTTGCCTTTGTCTAGAATTTTTTTTTTATCTCCAGATATCAAAGAGATTCACAAATTGGATAAGAATTAATATCCCAAGAAACAAAGAGTTGAATCAAGCTGTAACTTTAATTAACCCTCTCATAATCTTGGTTTTACTTATATGATTATTTAATTGTTTTAATAGGTTTTTATATTCAATTTTAATGGTTGGTTTCCTTGTACACCACCCAGAGTCACCTTGTGTGAGATGGGCAGCCATATAAATTTGATAAAGTAAAATAAAAAAAAAAAAAAAACTAAATGCACAGTATATAGTCTAGTTGATACTATAGTACAGTTGATACTGATCTGCCATTTCAAAGATTACTTGAGCTATGTACAGAAGTTCCAATCAAGAGTGATGTGAAAGGAACTCACTATAGTTTACCAAATTCAGCCACAAGTGAAAGAGAACTGAAATATGATTTAAGAAGCATTTCTTGTATCACAGGAAAGAAATAAAGAGAAATGTTAACTTTCAATAAACAACACAGTATTACTTTGAACAGATGCTGTAACCTAGTAAGTATTTCCTACCAAAACATGACAAAAGGGCTAGTAATGATTAATTCTATTCTAATCTAATGAACAAAAATAGCATACCCCCATACATTTTATAAAGTATATATTCAGAAAAAAGAAGCTGTGGCAAACAATAAGTTATATTGACTTGTCAGGCTGGATGTTAGAGTAGCTGGACTATCTGTCCCTTTAATGAAAAAGGAAGCTTTTGGATACAGTATTCTGTTAGAGGAGGAGAATCATGGAAAGGGAAAAAAATCTATGACTTATATGTTCCATTATTAAACTGTAAATTAGCCACTAGATCATCAGTGTGTGGATTGCTCTGCTCATATAAGGCCTGGATTATGAATTATCTGACCCTAGAAACTAGGGTAGTAAAAGTAGAACTGTTTCCACAGATCAGATAAAGGAATAGTGCAGATTCTGCTGCAATTAAGCTTGTGTGTGTGTGCGTGTGCATTTTAATTCTCCAATACACTAAATATCCCTTAGAAACAGAGCAGTGATGGCCATTTTAATGCAAAGATGAATTCTACCAACTGAGAGATTAACAATTATGCCATTTGATATTATCTAATCCTACATCTTTATTTGTACAATTTAATTTCCATGGAACATTAACAGTTTGAAACAATTATTTTCTGTCTCCACATCTAAATTGCACTTCTGAACACTTTGCAATCTTTCAAGCAGCGGAAGCTTCCTACAGGCCAAAGGATAGAGATCCAACTTTCTGTTCACTGTAAAAATAGTGCCATTCAATGTTCTTATATATCCTTTTTCTTTATATAAATATATATATATATGTTCCCTTTCCTTCCCTCATCCTATTTTTGCCCTTCTCTCTGCACTTTTTTTCTTTTATATTTTTCTTAATTTGTATTAGTCTTTTTACCTTTGTATTTTTAAACCTCAATAATATTATTAAAAATTTAAAAAAAATTATTGAGAAGGAATTTAAAGTTGCACTGCCTCTACACAGCCAGACCACTTTACGTTAAAGTCTCTAGTTAAGGTTAAATACCCTGACACCTTAAAGGGGTTTAATCATTTGCAATGTATTTATACAGATCATCTACCTCAGGACACACAAACAACAGAGGAGATAGGAAGATCTGAAATCTCAACATAAACATTGGAAAATATTTCTAGCTGAATGTGTCTGTTCAACAACATTTACTTAATTTTTAAACACCTTTTTTGCCAAGTATTAATACAACTGGCAAAGGTACTCTTTTGGCTAATGCGAGGTTTTTAAAAAGATTCCACTGTGCAGGACATAAACACTGTCAACGTTCTGCATGCCTCTTAAAGAGCAATAATAAGCTTATAACTGCTAGGTCTTTTTAACTGAAAGGGTTTTAGTTTATAACTGTATATTACTATTTGGTTTGGGGGGTTTTCTTCGAAGTAGGGATTGTGTTCTTGAATTTCTTAAATGTTATCACACAGTTTTAATGGTATGTGTTAATAAGTAAGGTTAGTCATGATTATGACTTCTAGTAGAAAAGACAATACATCTCAGAACACTGACTTTTGAAAAATATGATTGGTATTCTGTTGGTGGACTTCTTAGGGGCACCTAATTGGGCAATAGTTTCATACAGACATTGAGAAGTAGGAGCACCAAAGAACCCCATAATATTATTGCCTCAGGTACAGCAATAATCTCTATAGTACCTTCTGGAAACGGTCATCCAGATACAAGAGAAATCACTGCCATCCAATTAAGCCTATCTAGAAGGTGCTATGATCAGTGGGACTGAAAACTGCTGACATCCAGGAAACATAAAGGATTTCACCTCATTTGCCCCTTTCCAAGCATGAGATTGTACTTCAGGTCATCTCACAGACCGACTGAGGCAATTTACGTTCCAAAATCAGGACTGAATTTGGATCTTTCCTTTTTTATTTAAGGTCACAAAGTAAATGCACGTAAGAACACAGTAGTATGAATCAGGAGTTTAATGTGTAAAAATTATACATTTTCAAGTCATCAGACATGTTCTGGCAATATTTATCTGCAGAAGATTTACATATCATCAACTTAAACAACTCTAATGGCATTCAATAAAAAAAAGTAAATGTCCATAATAATACAGTGATAAGAGAAAATATGAAACTAATTGCTGTTTGATTACAATCCAAACACTTCCTGGAAGAGAACCATCTTTGCTAGTTTCCTAAAAGCTAATAGGGTGGGGGCTGACCCGCCCTCAGGGGGTATATTGTTCCATGGAGAAGGGGTTACAGCTGAGGTTCTTATGAACTTGGAATTTTAAAAAGCATGGACCAAATTATGTATGTACATATTCATGTAATATGCACACAAGTAAGCACTTTCAGTAGTGACTATTCGTAAGACAGGAAAACTAAAAGCAGTAAGTGTGAATTGGGAGTATATGATTGTAATGTAATTCATAATCCTGAAGCGTCCTTCTCTCCAGGGCACAGGAATGCATAGCGGCAGAATTTTATCCGTAACTTTTCCTAATGAAAGAGATCCAAGAGACCCTCAAGTAGGGTACCAGACATTTCCATAACCAAATCAAAAATCAGTTTTAATAAGATTTAAGGTACAATTCTATGGACACTTCCTTGGAAATATATCTCCCCTATCAATGCTGGTCAACCTCTTCATCTAATAGAATTCAATAGAATAAATCCATTTCAATCCAGATAATATTGGCTTGATGAAATATGTACTCTCAGGATCTGATTAAGTTCTTTATCAGCAGAATGGAAAGACTGGGAAATTCGATTATATGTAGTCAGCTTTAATTTGCTGTTTAAAAATTGAGCTGTATTAGTTCGTAAATATATATAATTGTTTGTTGTATCTAATTTCATTATTGTAGTTTTTTCTTTTGGTTTTTTTATACTTTGTATGTTTTGTTCTTACTTTTGTTTTTGTTGCATTAAAGCAATAAAACTATAGGATGCAGTGTTGGGGGGTTGGTTGTTGTTGGTAGTACAACACAACTAATTTTAGAATTTGTAAAATACATTAGCTTTTGTTAGCATATACTCCAGAGTAGCTGCCATTAAAACATGCGGACACGTTTTTAAGATAAAAAATACTGACTAAAGAATTGAAATCACAAACACACAATTTTTTAAAGTGTCTATAAATATTGTACATTAGTTGGAGTACAATAAAGAAGAAATTAGAAATTAATATTTATGTTTTTACTTACCTCTTTTTTCATTTTTGTATTTTTAAACACCAAATAATGGAGGTTTTGGCACTTAGTTCAGAGATCTAATTATTTCTTACATTGTTATAACAATGTAATGTACTTAAATGTAACTTAATGTTTTCCATGGTTAATTTCCAATCAAAGATACACTGAGCATTACAAACTTGGCAATTCTTTTATCTACTTATAGATATTATATTTCTATACCAATTAATTTTTTTCTTTTTGCTTGTTTGTCCACTGTTTTTCTTTTTCAAAAATGCTAAGTAAACACATTAGAAAAAAGTATGCGGATAGAAAAGTTAGTTTGTGGTTATCTATATCTTGACAGCTGTTTGTTAGCTGAATGATATATTACAAGCCTATCCACATCAGTCTTTTCCATGTTCACAGCAGCATTATTCCTGATGGCCAAATTTATGGGAACTGCTAGAGGACCATCACAATTGACTAATTCACACAATACAGGCCTCAGTGTAAATACCAGCCTGTTTGCCTAAATAATTTGTTGAGGAAGGAATATTTTATGATCAGTAGTGTATGCACACTGTAGATTTCAATGGAAATGTAGATTTAAGTCTCACTCATGACTCTGAAATAGAAGGCATCCATGCAGCGCTCTCAATGAAACCACAGTTACAAGTTGTCTTTTGGGAATGTCTCAGTAGTTAAACTGCTCCAAAATGGCAACAACAATACTCAGTCTACATTTTTTAAGTGTTAATGATGTTTTAGAAATGTACATGGTATTTATGGAATTCTCTTCTGCTCCTACTCTGGATCCACAGATTCTTGTATGTACTTTAAGAAGGATCTGAAAACCTATTTACTCAATAAAACAGGTGGAAGTGGTTGCGAGCAGAAGCTGAGAATGGTGGTAGGGCTGTTTTTCTGTACATCTTATTAGTAAAGTTAAATGGTAGGTAGGTTAAGGTTTTTATACAGGTAGTCCTAGCTTAATGATGATAATTGGGACTGGAATTTCTGTCACTTAAGTGATACGATTGTAAAGCGCAACATCACATGACTGTGCCACTTAGCAACGGCACATCCAGCAGTCCCCGGTTACAGTTAAGTGAATCACCACAGGTCATTAAGTGAGGACTTCACATGACTGTGACTTCTGATTCCTGTCAGTTTCCCCATTGACTTTGCTTGTGGGAAGCCGCAGGGAAGGTCACAAATCATGATCACATGACCACGGGACACTGCGATGGTCGAAAATCTGGGCTGGTTGGTGAGTGCCCAGATTGCGATCATGTGACCACAGAGCACTGCAATGGCCAGAACTTTGAGGACTGGTTGTAAGTACCACCTGTAATTGTATAAGAATTATTTTCATTGTGACTATAAATACATTAGGGTATATATTGATTTATTTCTTTTGCATAATTTTAATTGCTGTTAGTTCTTACTTGTTAACTTTTTATTGTGTTTGAACCATGCCCTGATGTGGGCACATTATAAATGAATTTTTGTTTGCTTGATTCTTAAATCTTGATTTTAAACAGAAACTGTATGGTTAAGTGTGTTCTAATTTTGCATGCTTTCTTGTAAAAAAGCAGAAAAATATTTTAAATAACAAATAATTAAGTAAATAATGTCAGCAAGTATGTTCTGAAGAAAACATTCTGCAGCCCAGTAAGGAAGCAAGTATTAACTATACTTCTGTCCCTATTTAAACTTAAACTAGCTACCATTTCCACCAACAAATGCTATCTAAATTGAGCACTTTTAAATACAACTTGCATTAGACCTTGATATTATTAAAACTGTTAACCAAGTTCTTTTCTCAGCTAAATGTTTCTAGAAGAAGTAATCAAGGGACCACAAGCAACTTTTTGCTTCATTGAGAATTCTTTATTACAAACTGTATTCTTTTTACATCCACTGTGAAAATTATACATATGTGTTTCCATAGCAACTGCTTACTATGTTAAGAATAAAGGTTCATTCAAGAGTCCTAATGGGGTTAGTGTGTGTTTGTGTGTTTTCCTGCCCATTTCTCTATTTATTATTCTTTGTAAAAATCTAGAGACGTAAAAGCCTATTTTTAAAAGGTATAGTATGTGCAGACACAAGGTTCTGTGAAAGAGTACTTGCCCCTTTAGGGTTTTCTGAATGTTAGCACTTATATCCACTGAATGTTATTAGAGCTTCATGTGGGTTCTAGTGATATACAAAAGGAGACTGAGGAAACAAATGATATCCAAATTTGATGCTAGTGTTATGTTTGTCATAAAGTCATCCAACATATGATGTGCCAATATGAAATTTATTATATCAGATTTAGCTGCTATAATAGCAACTAAATATTTTTTAATTAGTTATCAATTTCTCGTATTGCTATGTAGGTATTTTAGTCTATGCTTCCATGACAAAGGAAGATTTTTTTTAGCATGAACTGCTCATTTCAGGTCCTGCCACAACATTTGTGTGTGGAGCTGGCCATTCAAAACTACTGAATTTGTTCTTTTTTGTTGTTTTGCAGACTTGCTTGTATATCTGAGATCATAATATTGTTGCATGATCAATTGGCACTTTACCTTCACCTAATGGACAGAGACCTGCTTTTTCTCCTACAAAATTATAAATCAGAATTCTGTTCTGATACAAAACAAAATTCATGCCTCTTTCAGTGACAGCAGGTTATCCATGTCCTGAGGCAGTAAAGCACCCCCACAACAGCATAGTACAACCTCCATTTTGATAGCTAGTACAGTGGAACCTCGGTTTACGAACTTAATTCGTTCCGTGACTCTTGTTGCGACCCGAATTGGTCGCAACCAGAAGCAAATTTTCCCATAAGGTTCAATGTAATTACCGTTAATCCATTCTGGCGTGGAGGACAGGGAGGCAGCTATTGCTTGGAGGGAGAGTCCCTCTCCCTACGACCACGTGTCAGGGGCGGAAAATGACCACGGACCACATGTCAGGGGTGGAAAAATGGCCACGGACCATGTGTCAGGGGCAGAAAATGGCCACGGACCACGTGTCAGGGGCGGAAAAATGGCCGCGGACCACGTGTCAGGGGCGGAAAATGGCCGCGGACCACATGTCAGGGGTGGAAAAATGGCCACGGACCATGTGTCAGGGGCGGAAAATGGCCGCGGACCACGTTTCAGGGGCAGAAAAATGGCCGCGGACCACGTGTCAGGGGAGGAAAAATGGCCGCGGATCCTGTTCGTGACCCGAGGCAGAATTCGCGAACCGAAGCAAAATTTTGTGGCCGGAGCTGCTCATCACCCGAAAAGTTCGTAAACAGAAGCGTTTGTAACCCGAGGTTCCACTGTATAAGATTATTATAACTTGCGTTATTTGATTTTCACCAGACATAATGATACCCATGTAGCTCAAAACCTTCCACTTTTCACTCATCTGCCCACAGGACTTTCCTCAAGGAATCTAGAACATCATCCTGGTACTTTTAGCCAACTTGGACAAAGATCAATACTTTTATAAGGAGCAATGGCTTCTTCCTTGCTAGACTCCATTAACCCCATTTTGTCAAGTACTTTTCTGATGGTAGATCATGAACACCAACTTTAGCAAAGGTGAGAGAGGCTGGGAGATCCTTGAATGTTGTAGTGATTGTGCCAAGTCAGCCAATCTTGGGAAGATTCACTAATATTCCTGATCTTCTTTATTTCAGGACTATGTCTCTGTGGATCACTGGAACCCCAGAGCTTTAGAAATGGGTTTGTACCATAATCTTCTCCATATAGTTAAGCATCAATTGCTTTTTATTAAGGCCTTCAGACATTTCCTTTAAGTAGGGAGTGTCATGCATCTAAAAACTGTGTGGCAAGTGCTTCACTGTTATGAGGACAGCCAAAGTTTGTTAGAGCCCCCTCTGATTGTCTAATCAACTACTCACATTACTGGCCCTAGTCATGTCCTTAACTGAACTGACCGGGTGGGTGGAATTACTATTTCACATTAGCATACTGCATGTTGAATGACTATTAAATAAATGGAACAAGCATCAACCCTTGTTATTATTTGTTCATTCCAACTCCCTTACTTTATATCTATATAACTTAGATGATGCTGTAATATTTAGTGACTAAGATCTAAAAAGGAGCTAATGCTTTTTCTAGCTACAAAAAAGTACAAAATACCTGAATATCTGATTTATATATTAAATATATTTTGGATACATTCAAAGACTATGGAAAGGCAAGCAAGACAAAGTTGCTCAGGAATATGTATCACTGCCAGATTCTGAATAGATTTCCAGCTAAAGTCCCCTACTTTCCCCCATTTCTCTTGATTGATTTCTCTTGATCCTTTCTATTTCCCTTGAACCCAGAAAGCTCTTGTACAGTAGCAATGGAGTACTAATAGTTTGTTTCTGCATCCACCCAACTGCTACGCTAACCTCTGAAGCTACAGAGAAGGAGGGAGTGTATGGGTGCTCTTCCTCCTCCTTGTTTGGAAAACTTATCTGAAATATCCTGTTCTTATCCTCTTCTAATGCCAATGTTTGATTAGCACTAAAAGTCAACAAACCTTTACTGCAGCAGATAACATTATTTTCCAGTCTTGCTTCTTAACTCTTCTGAAAATACACTGGTTGTCCAAATGTATAACTTGTGTTAGAATACAGGCAGGAGGAACGTAATTCTATTTATTTTCTGAACAATTCAACCATTTTTGCTATCATCAGCTGTGGCTACTTTCTGGATTGTATTTTTGATAGGATGAAGGGAAAATGTGGCTGGGAGATTTCTGCTCTTCTCCATGAGATTCAGTGTTTGGGTGCTCAAGGATCCACCTTCCCTTTTAGCTTATTCAGAATATAACTACTGGCAAAATCAAAGATTTGTTCAGTAGACTGTGATAAATATGCAGGTAACACCTATTACTATACTGTACTGTACTGTACTGTGCTATATTATGCTATGCTATGCTATGCTATGCTATGCTATGCTATGCTGTGCTGTGCCGTGCCGTACTGTACTTGGCATTAGACAACATTCTGGGAAGTCACCTTTTTCCTTTCATTGCCAAAACAGTATATATTAGCCTACCCAAACCTGGTCCTGTCCAAATGTACTGGACTTCAGCTTCCCGTATCTCTAGCTACCAAGCCATGATAGTTAGGGATTAGGGAAGCCGGTCTAACTCATCAGGAAAGCACTAAATTGGGGAATGCTAATATACTTATATAAGTTATATTGTATCCAGTTCCTGAGAAAGTCGAATGATGGGGCAATCATTCTTAAGGAAACAAACAAAACTCAATCCTTCTTGCATAATAAAAGAAAATGCATCAGGACTGATGTTTTAGATTTCTGTGAAGAGGTTGCACTGATGTGGAGGAAGAATTAAACATACAATCCATCATTTATTTATTTTTTAAATGTGTGATAGTACCCAGAACTCGGTATATATCATGGGATTTATATGACTCTTCAAGTAAATCCTGCAAGAGTTCACACATACATGCACATCACCTTTTAACTGCTATATCCAGTGATAACAGGCATGTGCGAATAAATCAATACCAAATTATCAGCATTGAGAAATTTCAACCATTCAGTGTCAATGCTTCCTAATGGAATTAAAATCAATTTCATACATTCAGTTATCAATCATTCTGCAGAAATCAAGGAATGAGAAAGCACATCATATGTAGACAGGTGTGAAATATTTCCTTGGTCAGCTTACAATATTAACATAGGTTAAACTTTGCATCAAAATAATGCTTTTGTACTCCACAATAATCACTTATTTGACTCAAAGCATTCAGGTATTACCAATCAAATTAGTTATTTATCTATTTATTTATGAATGAAAAAAAGATTCTTCCAAAAATGAAAAACAATTTAGGATCAGAGTCGACCAAGTAAGGTCAGACTGGGCAAATATTCAGCGTACAATTTTGCCTTCAGGGATCTCTGACCCTCAAAAGCAAGTCCTCTTTCCCTAGCTCTCTTTGGAGCTGTGAATGTCCAATCTGCCAATTTCTATTGTGGTTTTGGAATACAGACACAGGAGTAGTACAGACTATGCTAACACCATCAAACCAATCTTCACTTCCATTGCTTCTGTTCAAGAGTTATTAAGGACACAGTTTTCATTACTTCATGATGACAGTAATCCAGTGAAATGTCTGACAGCAACACTGTTTGAAGGAAACATTGGCCAATCAGTTGCACTAGTAAATATGTACCATCTGTCTGAAAAATATATCTGCTTATTAAAGACAGTACAGGTAGTCTCCAGATTGAGAACACCAGGATTACAGAGGACCCATAGTTAAGAACGGAGCCTTTTGTAGCAAAATTCAAGTTAAATACACAATAGTTCGAGTTCATTACACAATACTACTTATATAGTATTATACAATGATGCTGTTCCAGCTTACATATAAATTTAACTTAAGGACAGACCTTGGGAACAGCACTCGTTCATAAACTAGGGACTACCTCTACTTCAGAAAACTCACAAAATAGCTTTTGAGTGTCAACTCAGAATTTACGCTCCAAATTCAGTGAAACTTACTTCCAAGTGAATTAGTATAAGATTTTGGAGCATGATAAGTCTTTAAAGTACCATGTCATCACTGGCTGCTTGCAGTGTAAGAGACTCACATGGCATTCCTCTAGTAAAGGTTTGCCGTTCTACTGTAAATTAGGTATGGAGCAGAGAAATAGATCAGTGATAAAACAGAAGTGGACTGGGCACTGACATTCCAAGTAACGAAAGTGAAGGGAAGATGAAGTAAAGGTAGTATTTATTAGACAGGAGGAATGGAAGAAGGGCAGTATAAGGTGAATGTAAGAAAAGGGTCTGAAAGCTCTAACTGTGCCAACTCTGTGGAAGCTCAACAAACTAGTACTAGTTAATTCTTGGATAGGAGACCATTTAAGACTTAATGACTAGTTTCACACATTGCACTAATCAGATTACGTTATGCTTTACAAAACTGTGCAAATCCAAATCTATCAAACAAATTCCTTTATGGCTTAGAGTGATACAGAAACTGAACCAATATAAGTCCTTATGAAACAAAGGTAGAATATAAAAATAATAAATGTTTTTAAAAAAGAAATTCTGAGCAGAGTTCTTAATGATGATAGAAAATAGGCACTATAGAGTTATTCTGGAGTAAAGTATAAGACGTAGATAATGTTGGAGTCATTTAAAACTGTAATACTTGTACACACTGATTGGGAGGAGTTGGACTTAGGGCACATCCACTCTTACCGCTGAAGCTGCTCCTGTCCTGGGCTCATCTCAGCCTGGATCTAAGCTGGCTTACAAAAAGCTCATCCAGACTAGGATGTTTTGGCAACAGTTTGTAAAGTATTCAATCCAGACTATGTCATCCTAATGGACAAACAGCCAAACATACCTATAGGCTAGCTGGAAGCTGAGGTGAAACCCTTCTACCTTTGGTGACTGGAAAAATGGTAAAAACCTGGGCTTTTGTTTAAAAAAAAAAAAAAAAAAGAGGAGGAAACTACCTATTCCCCCCCCCCAAAAAACTTGTTTTTTTCTGTAACCATCCTGCTTGAAGATCTTAACTATGCTATTTCCTTAGTATTGATAAGAGGAGGTATAGAATCTATTAGAGTGCATAATAAGTACTGGCTCAGTTGAAGGAGCATATCCTTTCCTGCAGAGTAGCCAATGAACTACTGATGTTAGCTTGCAGCAAACTGAAGTGTTCTTGCCTAAATGTATAGGAGCACTTGAGCCACCATAGTATAGAAAAATACCCTATGTAAGAGTACTTTTGAAGCGGAGCAGAAAAACCTGCTCCATTTCATGCAGAATTACCTTTCAGGGTGAATTACAGGATTGGCATTGAGTGCCACAATCTGTTTCTGCTCTCCAGAAACGTTTGCCAGACAGTTTTGACTATAGGGCAAGAGGTAAGCCCAGATCTGACCTTAGAGCAGGCAATACTTGCTCCATTCCAACAATGGCCTTCTATTGGGAAGGTACAGCTATCTAACAGGCTGCCCAGTGAAGTATTAACTCAGTATATTTGGAAACTATTTCTACTGAAATCAATGAGTATCACATCCCATGTAGGTGTCAAGTGGCCATTGTTATTGCAAAAAATTGTGCAAGAGCTTAAATTACATTTTGTTCGTAAAAGCTGACCACTGATTAAACTTTGGCTGCAAAGGAAACTAAATGAATTATCTAGCAGCAGCATTAATTTGCTAGAAAAATAAGTTCTATGAAAAGCTTTGATCATGTTGTTAAAATACAAATTTCAGAAAGACTGTTCCTATCACTGGCAACATTTGTTTTGGAAAATGCAACAAGAATGAAATGTACTTCCATTTTAATTGTTGTTTTTTTTAATGGAAATGCTGACCTATAGAAAGAATATATCATTTAATCTGTGTGTCACTACACTGCATGCTGGGATGCAGGAACAGTATGTTGGCTTATAAGGCAGTCATTAGAGATCCTAGATTGCACAAAATGGCACAAGCACGACTGAGCTAAAACTGGGCTTTGGCTGCGCTTGTGGCATTCTGGCCAAAATGTGCTAAAGCCAATAGGTATTGTATCTTCATGTTTTATCAGGGAATGGTGCATGTGGCATATGGGTGACTTACTAAAAGCCCTTTCAATGCAAAGGACAAAGCTTGTAGTTCTCCACTGAATGGACTCTATGGTGATAAGACCATGCTGAAACAGTCTTCAAAAAATTGGCAGCAACTTTGTTAAGTCAGAAAGAGCTAAGTAAATTGGGAAAGGAAGAGGGTTCTAAACTTCCCTCTAGTAATCAAAGCTGCCCTAAGATTATTTGGTCATACATTTTGTGTGGGAGCACATATTGGCATGCATGCATATATGATACATACCGATATGAAGGTGTGCAAATGAATGTTCATGCATATATGTGACTCTGCACATGCAGCCCTTGGAAATAAGTAGGCTGCTCATCCCAATATAGTGTGTAACTCTGGGGTTTTATGTAGTTATTTTTATGGCAATCAGTATTCATCATGATGGAATAGAAAAAAATAATTATGCTCAACAAAGTTGAGGAAAGCAGAAAGGGAATACAACAAATAAGGTGGATGGATGGTATCAAAGAGATCTCTGGAATGGATTTGGAAGAGCTGCAAGTTACTGCTGGAGGCAAGTCAAGATAGCTTGATTTGCAACACTAAGCAGTAGAAGCTAAAATGGCTTCTTTTTCATTTCTGTAGTTCCTTTTTTCCCTTGTTAAACTTTTAACCAGCAGAAACAGATGCAGCAGATCTTTATGAGAACTTAGGTTTTAGGGAAAAAAACAGAGAACTTCTAGCTGGTAACTGTGACTTAATTGATTACATACATGGACAGGATACACAGCGAGGGTCATCTAACCAAAGGAGGAGGATACAGATGGACAATTTGTATCTTCCTCTATTTCTTTTATTTTACAGTCTGAAATAAAGCATCCTAAAGTATGTATCTGAAAAAAAAATGTCCCAAGAGATTCTTGTGAGAAATTTTCATCTTAACTGTGAGCTTCACCACAGAGATTGCATTTGCTAAAATAAGCCTGTTCCATTAATTTTTGTCATGTTGTTAAAATATTCACTCCCAAACCCTAGGTTATGTTTTAAAAAAAAAAAATTCCAGAGCAAATCATTCAGTAAACTGATGCCCCTTTTTGCTGTTTCTCTCTATATCATTACCAGCCAGTACTTTCCTAACTCCCACTGCCAAGCAAAAATGAAAGCCCTCTTAGTTAAGAAATGATTGAGGTGGCTTGCTTTAATCAAATTGGAGCAAGTGTTCCTTTCAAAGGTAACTGCCTACTCAGCAGCTGTATGCAAACTACCAGATCAAATGTGGTATGTGTGTGTGTAGTGGGGGGAAAGGATGCAGAATCCTTCCCCATGCTCCCCCCTCCCATTTCCATTAACCTACTGGTTTGGCTTGAAAGATGGAGAGAAACAAAAGCAACTGCATTCATAATAATATGGTTGAGAAGGGTGCTGAATAGATAAACAGTAATCAGACACTGCCAGGATATGACATGATAATTTTAAGAGGGGAAATTCCTAAGAAACCTTAAACAGCAACAGATACTTTGCATCATTACCTGAGTAAGTTTCATCTACAGAGTTTCATCTACATATGTTAGGAGTCAGGGCTGTCCCAGTAGTTTGTGGCAAGAAAAAACAAAATCCCCTCATGCATCTTTTCATTCTGCTACGTACAACTTCTCTCTTCCAAATCTTGCACTAAGCAGTAATTTTGCAACAAGATTCAATTAAAGTTATAATTCATTTAATAACTTATATACCCAAATGTAAGGCATTTGTTAAACAATACAATTACACATCCCAACTGTATGTTGTGTTGTTTTTTTCAGCTCATTTCAGTAGCCACACCACCTCTAGGACATGCCAAATTACATTTTGAAGATGAAGAAATTGCCTTTTAAAGCCGTGTGACTTTGAGATCACTGCTTACATGCTTAGTTTGTACATCAGTCATGCTCCTTCCCAAATTAGTTGACAGATGCTATGTGAGCTCACTACAATGTGTTAATTTTATCAGAATAATGGCAACAATGGGCAGAGAACATGTGGAGAGGAACACAAGTGATCAAGCTAGTTAAGAGGACCTTACTGCCCAGGAACTAATATCCCCACAAATGACATTTTCAGATACCTGTTATAACAGTGAATGTGCATGATCAATTTGCTATATTTTGGGAACCAGACTCTACACTGACTTGTGGAAGACCTACCTTGCATACACTTTATTTCAGTGATACAAAGATTTTCATGTGGCTATCATGTGCCCAGATGCTTATAAGAAATCCAGTGCAGCTACTTTCCTGGAAGAGTCACTTAGATGAGATGGACTGCCATACAAATGGAATGAATGAATGAAGGAATGAATGAATGAATGAATGAATAAATTAATAAGAAAGAGACAACTTTAGAAGTTGTTTCATAACAAGCCAGGATATTTGGTGGCATCTCCCAATGGTTTCTGGCAAGGTTTTTTTCCTATTATCTGCCACCTGATCCTTTTAAACAGAGATGCCATTAATTGATTTGGGAATTTTGGCATGCTGAGCATGTACTCTATTGCTGATTTGGGTCTTTTCCAACTTGGTCTATTCCCACTACAGTGCAAAGTCTGATTCCCAACCCACAGCAATCTGTTAACGCACATCCAAACTTATGTAGAATTCAGTTTACAAATAACTCTAGAAATTCTCAAAAACAGATATATGGAATGGCATAGTGAACACAAGATATGTGGATGCAATTTGCAGTCAGTGTGCTGGTTTAATATTTGAAGATATACTGGTTAAAAGTCCTTCTCAGCCAGGAAGCCTACTTGTTTCAAGTTAAGCTATCATGCAGGGTTACTATAGGATAAACTGGGAGAGGATCCAAAGTATACTGCCTTGTTTCCCAATATGTAGCTACAAAGTTAGCTATCCACCAAATCCTCTATTCCTCCCAAAGACAAAAGATGATAATGTGAAAGGCATCTGGTCCAATACTAAGAAGAAGTGGAACATGTTCTCAAATAAAGCGTATGTAAGTACAATCACAAGTTCATTATATCCCTTTAGTTCTAACAAATTGTTTACCAGGACCAATTTTGTAATAAATATCACTTATATACAATGCATTTATGCGGTGGTAGTTTGTCAGATGCACTTAACAGTTTTATGAAAAACAGGTCAGCCATTGTGAACGACGACAGTTAATAGAGAAGCATCTGAGTTTTATCTATACAAAGATTTCTGCTCAAAAGGTTTTTTTCAATAAGAAAACACAAAACCACGTGGCATGCATGTATCCAGGGAAACATGACAAAACATTTTCCTATAGCTAAAAAGAAAAGCACTTTAAAATGATAGCTATGCTTACTTAAATAGAACATTTTTTTTCAAATCTACTGAGGAATACATGTATGTGAATGACTATCCCGGAAGTTAAACTCTACAAACTAGATAGGATTCCTGGGCTTTCCAAGACCACATAGAATATATTGTAAAGCTGTTTATTCCATACTGTTCACAATATGGACTTTGCATACACAACATAAACAAATACTTTTGCTAACAACTTTTTTTTTTTAAAAAAAGATAGTGATGTTCTAATTAAGTTCAAAGAAAATGTATAATTTAAGAAACGATGCGCTAAAAAGGCATTATATAGCCCCATACTGAGATAAAGAAAAGCATCACATATTGGTTATTATTAGGGTCTAGATCTTGTTCTTAAAAATTCAGTAGGTTACAGCCTGTTAGATATAAAGAGCTGAACCTCTAATTCATGCAGAAGGCATCTTTTCTTCTGCCTGCATCCTTTCTGACCTTATATTTAAGAATTGTAGAGTTCATACAAATGCCATATAATATTCAGTACAGAGACAATTCTGAATTAGACAAAGTTCAATTCTGGTTTTAGTACAGTGGAAGTTTTGCATGAAATGGCTTATTAATTCATAATCAAATAAAATGTATATTCTTGGCCTGTCTTTGAATGTCTCAAAGGTATTATAGTACTGCTATAAATAGAATTTCACTGACTTATAATTTATGTATATATTTCTTAGAATCACCAGTGATAATACAACAGTAGAACTGATACAATACTCACCTTCAAATGTACAGACTACAGAATATACAGGCAGGGAGCCCAGCAGGCTACCACAATGACATTCCTACTATATTCTAAGCATATCCACAGAATGTATAGAAAAGAGCTAAAGGAGGTATACGCATGGCTGGTGTGGGTCTTCCAGGCTGTGACCCTTTACACACAGATTCTGACACCAAAACAAGCAGCCACTCAGTAACCCAACCCCCCCACACCCCCCCACACCCCCCACACCCCCCCACACCCCCCCCCCAGATCTCTATAAATACCCACAAAAGGGTCACATCACCCTGGGCACAGAGAGAACTGCTCCAGTCTGTGCTCCTGCACTCTGAAGATGCCGGTCACAGGTGCTGGCGAAACGTTAGGAAACAGAACTTCCAGAACACGGCCACACAGCCCGGAAGACCCACACCAGCCATCGTATGCCGGTCGTGAAAGCCTTCGACAATACAGAGGTATATGCACTTTTAAAAAGCATTATGTTGCATAAAATAAATGTTATGGGCTCAACATGGTAGTGATATCTTGTTTTTATCTTTTAAATAACAAAGGGATTGTTCCAGATGTTAGTGTTCAGTTATATGGAATTCAACTTCTGTGCAGGGAAGGATAAGAAAACTTATCACAATACAGTGCAAACCAGTGTTTTTCAAACTTGGCAACTTTAAGATGAGTGCTGGCTGAGGAATTCTGGGAGCTGAAGTCCACACATCTTAAAGTTGCCAAGTTTGAAAAACACTGCTACAAACTACCCAAAATATTGCAAGATGAAGGCATTTCTTAAAAGATAATTATAGGGAGACAAAGAAGGGCTCTGGCATTTAAGAAGCTCACAATAAATGCAATTCCACAAATATTACAAAGCAAAGAACAATCCTAAATGATATCAACAAGGGTACACTTTAAATGTTCACTAATCTTATTCTATTTATTTATTTTAGCCATCTTTACCCTGTTCTTCAGCTGACAAGGATCCCAGAGGAGGTCCATTTTGGATTAATATACTCAATCCAAGAAGTTACTGAGGTGAAAGAAAGGTTGTGAGGTTTTTGCCATGTTACAAAGGTGCTAGCTATCCCCTACAGCAGTTGTCCCCTAATGGCCACGTTGGCTGGAAATTCTGGGAGTTGTAGCCCCAATCTATCTAGAAAGCATCAGATGAAGAGAAAAAAAGAGATGCAGTTAAGAAAATGGACAATGGGGCATGAATTTCTCAAGTCAAATGTTAGTTAATGCACCATCTTTTAACTACAATCTTTCTGTGTCAACATAAGGAAATATTAATGCCGATTGTACAGAATGAAGGAGTGATATTTAAGTACTCTGAGCACATAGTAAAGGCTTTATATATACACAAAGAGGTTTTCTGTTTACCATCAAATAGGCATCTAGATAGTAAATTCTCTGTTCTCCATTTATTCTTCACTGGCTTTCCACCCACTTTGTTGTTTGGCACTAACTGGAGATAAGAGAACTTTTGGCAATCTATGGCAAAGTACATACAATACACTGAGACTTCATATGTTTTGTTGTTCTTTTGTAGCATATTGTATGAATCCAGACATTGTGGGTTATTATACATTATAGTTTACTGTAACAGATGAACTTATTGTTTTAAGAAACCATGGTTAAGCAAAACACAGATTAGTGCAGGGTCTGAAACTCTGGTATCTCAAATCCCTAAAATAACTGAATTTGTGAGATTCCCCACTAATAAAGAAATCTAACAATTTAATTGGGGTTGGGCAATAAATAATATATAATTTGCTTTGAATAATTAAATTTTAACCTTTAAACTTTATCATGGGTTTCTTATGCTTTGCCATACCACAACTGTCCACTGCTGCCTTTTATTTCTCATATCGCTAACTCACATGCTCTTAGCCAGGTCAGCCACAGATACAAACCCATACTAGGGTCACACATCATGCTAAGCTGTGGTTTGCTTAACCATAGGAGTTACTGAATAAAACACAATGACTGGATTCACACAATATACTAAGCCAAGAATAAACAAACCATTTTATGCTTAAGTGTGTCATGCTATAACTTGGAAATTGGGGGCTGCCCTTGAAGAGCATTCGGAAGCTTCAGCTGGTACAGAATGCAGCTGCCCGGGATGTGAATAGTGTCGGCTACTCGGCACATGTAACACCGCTGCTTCGGGAGCTGCACTGGTTGCCGGTATGTTTCCAGGTGCAATTCAAGGTACTGGTTGTCACTTATAAAGCTCTTCATGGCTTGGGACCAGGTTACCTTAGGGACCATCTTTTTCCAGTTGTTTCTACCTGTCCAATCCGGTCCAGCAGGTTAGGCATGCTCCAGGTCCCGTCAGCCAAGGAACGTCGGCTGATGGGGACCAGGAGACGTGCCTCTTCTGCTGTGGCGCCTGCCCTCTGGAACATCCTCCCTCCTGAGATTCGGATGGCCCTGACCCTTTTGGCTTTTCGGAAGGCCTTGAAGACCTGGCTTTATGCCCGGGCCTGGAGCCCCGAGTGTGTGAAGGGCCCTGTTTCATGGTTGTGCTGATATCGATGGTTTTTTAAGATCTCGTAGCTGCATTTATACTTTTATTTAATTTTTTGTACTGTTTTAAATGTTGGTTGTTTTTATTGTTGTTAGCCGCCCAGAGTCACTGGTTCAAGATGGGCAGCTATATAAATTGAATAAATAAATAAATAAAAATTGAGAAGAAGTTGTTGACATTCACAATTGGATGAATAGGGAATTCTGATGCTAGGACCATGATAATTGAAAAGAAAAACATTTGCAAAAATTCTGTGTTAACCATTTTACATATTAACATCTTGAGACACTCCCACTACCCCCATGAGATACTGTTTTTCAAAATCATATGAAGCAAATTTCTGGAAAGATGAACAAATATCCAAACAATTCTTCTTGTTTGAACCCTAGAGGTTCAATTTTATAGTTCAGGAACAGCATTAGTACTTAGTCAGTCAGTCAGTCAGTCAGTCAGTCTTTTATTGCAGTCTCAGACCAGTCCAAGTTAATACTTTAGCATCTTGCACTGGCTGATTCATGGTTTTGGAGCTGAAACTGATTTTCCAAAGTTAGTATCTTGGACGTTAACAAGGGAGAGAGAAAGGAGCATGAGAAAGAGTTTTTTCCCCAAAAATACTGTGCACTCAGCATCTTTGTGAACTTAGGAACCATTGCTGTCATCATGCATAACTAGTATTACTAGAAATATCTACCAGGGTTTGGGGCAGCTGGCTTAAACAACAGAATCACAGCTCATAATCTATAAGTACAAAGCAAAGTATGTTGTTGTTTTAAAATTTGGTCCCCACACACAAAACATCACTATTTGATATGGGATACTTTTGCTTGAAATATTCCACTTCTGACTCATATTTTATAAATGCAGATTCCAGTACATTCAAGCTGATAGGTGGTGCTAAATGCAACAAATATAATCAGAATCAGAAGAATATTTACAGATGCATTACAGCAGGAAATACTCCTAATTTTACACACAGGAATTTCCTGGATTCAGTATGTCATTTATTCCTGGCAAAGTTTACTCTTTGTCTACATTTACTTCATGTTTTCTGCAAGCAGTGCAGGGATATCTTACATAACTGGTGAACATATTTGTGCCAAATTTATATATTCTGGACAATAATGACTAATTAAACATTTAATCTTGCCATTTGAACTCTGGACTGGGTACACTAAATTTATCTTACCAAATACAATTAAATGCCAGTAGGATGTGCTTATGCACATGGTATGCTTAGTTATTTATACATGAGGCTTGGCTTTGACTGGTTTTCTAGTAGGGGAAAGGTGAAACAGAAGACTTTCCAAGAAGTTTCAAACATTTAAAATTCCAGATTCTCTTACAAATAGATTAGGGATCAGCTTCTGAAGCCTCTTGATCTGTGCATGCATAGATTATAAAATGAACCTTAGAAAGAATACAAGAAAGGAACATTTTGGAGTTCTCTAGTTTCAATAGTAGGTGATATAAAAGAGTTCTGGTGCTGTTCTCTGAAGCCAATGGTTGCAGGGACATATCACATTAAACCATAATGTGGTTGGTTTGGGTTTGGCTTAGCACATTCTCTGAAATCAGGCAATATGTTTGTAAAACTATCTTCTATATTTTAATGTGTTGGATGAACCCAATTAAGTATAGCTTAGTGTACAAATCATGTTAAAACAAATCATGCTTAGCTCAGTGTGCAAACCTCAACTCTTAGTTCTTCTACTCAATCTCAGTTCTACACTGAAACTCCCAGCTGCTATTATACAGCACTAGTTCCAAGTAAAAAGTTAAAGCACTATCACTCAATGATGACTTTTAACTAAAAGTGTTTTATATCAGTTTGTTCCAACAGATTATACTAAATCTGCACGGAATAATAGTTGAATCAACTAGCACTACCTCCAAAAATATAACCAGCTGTTATTGTTTAGCTATTCAGACCATTAGAGCAGTCCACTGAAACAAAATTACAAGGATTGCTGAGGAGATTAATATTATAAGAAATATTACTAGCTTTCAAAAACAAAACTTGCTCTAGATAACAAAAACAAGATACTTTTCACAGCATTTTGAAAGACTGCATTTCAATGAAAAAAAGGAAGGAAACTGAATGCCTACTCCACTGTTTCTCTAACTGTCCTTTTCTGGATCATCTGAACATTTAATATTGAAGGATAGATCTTCCTGCCCTCTCAAATACAGTGATTTTAGACTTTAGGATTCAATTAAAACATATTTTTAAAGGATATCCCAAGCAACGTTTGCACAAATTCTCTTAACAGAAAGCAGGCAAGAACATCTTTCTTGTTATGAATAATTTATTCTTATTTAGAAAATGAAAAAGTGAGAGACCTGGATTCAGGACTGTTGACTACACACACCAGGGCCTATATGGACATAATCCAAATCTCGGAAAGATCACTGTAGATCACTCTACGTGAATTCTAGATGTAGAGTTTTAAACTTATATAGCATAACATGGAAAGCAGGCTGCATGCAAAGACTTGATTCCACACCCAATGAATTCCTTTTGAATCAAATCTCTATCCCTTGTGGTGGCAGTTCCTCATACCAAAATAAAATGATCCAAAGAGAATAAGACTTTTAAGTCATGATGCCCATATACAATGTCCAATATTGGAGGCAGAGTATTTTTCTTAACACCAGTTTTGAGTACCACAAATAAGATTGTGCTATTGTACTCAAATCTTTTTGTGGGCTTTCTATAGGCATCTGGTTGATCATTGTGGAAAAAAATTCTAGACTAAGTAGACTTGATCCAATAGGATTCTTCTTAAGGCAATTGTTGAGTACCAAATTTCTATGCTTTGAAGGTATTGTAGGAGGGCCTACACCTATCTACCAGTTTTTAAATACTACAGCCAGTACAATAAATTCCATTGTTGTTAATTGTGACGTGCTCTAGCATCAAACTCTTTTGTTCTGATTTCCTTAACTGGAAAAAGCCAAAGCACTATATTGTTCCATTTTATATTTGAGCAAAAAAGGTATTTACCTACTCCTGAGTGCAATAATAAGCAAATACAACATTCCCATGAAATCAAAATATTATTTACAGACCAATCCCTAAGTTAGACTACTTGATAAGGTAATGCAGGTTAAAAAACAGAATCCAAAATACAATGTAGGTTTCTCTTTCTTAAAAACAGAGGAGTGAACTTAGCTATCATGACAGAAAATGACTTTACTCAATGAGTAAAAATGCAGCACTATGCATTCCTTTCTTTGTTCTATGATTTTCTAAGATTTTTGCCACAGACTCAAGTAACTTCCTCATAAATAGTCCTTTTGCAACCAGTTTATTTTCAGATGACACCTTACTGTTCATTCAGTGACAGCCCTTCTATAACTGAATTTACAAAGAGTAAATGTTTAAAGCAATAACAATCAATATATCCAAAACCAATCACTTTGCAAGGCATTTAAATATATGAATGTGATAATTTCTAGATAGGGAAGCTATTACAAATAACGTGGATTTTAGACCAAAACAGTTACCTATATAAATAACCAGTATACTGTATCATATAAGGAGATTGTAGCTAGCTGAAACTATCTGATTTTTCTACTAAAGCCTAACAGATATGACCATAAGTAGATCACTTTTCCCCACCCTGCTGCCCTCCAAATGGGAAAGCATGATTCTCATCATCTGTATCAGCACAGCTATTGCCCACATTGTCTGGAAATAATGGAAGTTGCAGTACAATATCCCTCAAGGTTACCAGTTTGGGGAAGACTGACAAAGCTTACAAATTCACTCAGAAAGTGCACTCAATGAGTAAAAATTAACAGATCTTAACTAGTCTTGAATTCTACTGAAATATACTTCAATCAGCAGCACCATCAAGTTAATTATCTTTTAGATATACTGTAAACACTCAATACACCATTTTATAAAAACTATTTACACATAAGATAGATTCTTTGTTGCATCTAGAAAAGCAAAACATAAGGATCTTCATAATCTCATTAAGTTGATAGGTATAGAATACTATTATTTACGTGTAAACTTCTGCAATCCTATATCTACTTTACGTACTTGATGTGTCAAGTAAGTAAAGTAGATATAGGATTGCAGAAGTTTTATTTTAGTAGGTTCCAAATATGAAGATTTATTACTTAATTACATACTTGCAGAAATTCCTTGGAAAGTTTCACTGAAAGTCCTAACTTAGCTTTTTTCAAATTCCATCATGATACCTGGTATGTATAGGCATTTTTTTTATAATTAATCATCATGTACATTTGAACCTCGTATTATTACATATCAGACATATTACTCATCTAAAGAAACAGTATGATTAGAACTACTGGGACTCCACCCATGAAACTGGTAAATGAATCTTCCTCTGCAGCTATCACATCAGCAAGAACATAGCACAAATTATAGACATGAACACACAGGACTATTCTGTTACTGATGAACAGCCTTGTATTATTTCTGAACCATTTATAAAAGCTAAAACTTACAAAAGCTAAAACTATCATAGGTGGGAAGAATAATAATATACAACTCTTTCTTCTTTTTCTTTTTCTTACTTATATTCCAAATCATATTTTTCTAACCTATTAAAGATTTGGCCAGGAATTGACATCACAAATTAAGAGCCCATGTGGCCTAAGAAGTAATAAACTTTAAGGCCACATGCAACTAAGGCTACAATCTGCAGTGGAGGTTAAATTCCATTAAATTCAATAGGGCTTACATCTGACCAGGCAGGCAAATAAAACACTGTAAATTCACACCAATTAACATTGAGTGTTCCTACATTACTTGACAACTTGGATCCTCACTTGCTCAATCATCATCTGCCCTATCACTTGCCAGGATTGTAAAGATTATTGGAAACATACTCCAGAATTCATGCTTTGTACATCCAAGTAGTTTAGGCATGTGGTGACACGTTTGTGACTTCACAACTAAGTTTACACATTGCAGAAAGTCATATTGCAATTTGTTTAATTTTGGCTTAACAAGTTGTGCAAATCCAGTCACTATGGTGTACTAACAATAATTTTATGGCTTAATCCAATATATAAACCAAGCCAACTCTGGCTTTTTAAATTAAGCAAAACTCACTGTAATGTGTGAACACAGCATTAATACTCTCATTTGAGATCTCAGAGAAATTCAAGCCTTGGCATATTTTGGAATTGTTTTTATTCAGCATGGTTTTTAACAGCTGGATTTAAGTTTACCATTGCATAAAATTTCAGCACTATTATTTACTTTACTCATTTTGAATTTCTATTTTACATGAGAATGTAATATATTCTATATTCTCTTGAATTGTTTAGAAGGGACTACATATTCTAGACTAATTTCTAATTTAAAAATTAACTTGGTTACTATATCGTATGATTATTGCCTTAATGGCAATATTTGATAGTGCTAAAAAATCATAGGTTGACCTAGGCACAACCAATTCCCAGTACAAAAGACAATCTCTTTTTATTATTATTATTTTTTGGGTGTTCCAGAAATCAGTGCATACATGTGGCACCGTGCCCATCCACTCAAATACTTAAGTCACACACCTATGCCTCTGGAGATGGATGTTTGAATGCGTAGGAGGCAAAGCTCAAGCAAAGGTGGGTTAGGCTGGCAATGTACTCACTTAAACAAACTCTGAGTTCATTCTATACATCTGCTCTAATGCTCAGATTATCCAAATGCCTTTGCTTAAAATTCTCATTCAATCTACACATCCAATCTCAAACAGAGTTGATCACATTCCTTGCCCCACTTCCTCACCTGACCACGTTGGGATGCTCAAATGTTTCCAGATGCTTCAAGACTGCCACCTCGCGTATAGTGGAAAGCGGCATCCCCTCCTCGCTGGTCTGCACCCGCACCCTCTTCAGTGCTACAAAGCGCCCTCCATTCTTCAAGTCCCGAGCCTTGAACACTTTCCCATAAGCTCCTTCACCAATTTCCGCTACACATTCATACTGCTGGTCAGCTAGGCTCATGCTGTCCTTATCCATGACTTCACGGCTTTCCTTCTTCACCAGTTGTTCTCTGGTGTTCCAACTGTTGTAGCTTTTAACCTGGATTCCAGTTGCAAATCTGCCTTTTCTGCTACTTCAACATGTGTCCAGAACAATTACAGATGGGCCAGCCAACAGGATGCAACATTCCAGAACTGTAGTAATAAACCCTGCTTGTCTTGTTGCTTAGCTGGTGACAATTATCTCATGGTCTTTGGAATAAATCTCTGTGTAAACCCAATTCAATCTATAGAACCAAAGGGTGAGAGAAAAAGAAAGAAAGAACATAGTATTATTTCTCCATCACAGAATATCCTTTCATTTATTACTTCACTTTAGTTAGTACATTTAATAGCATTAGTTTCACTACTTAGTGTGCATTACCAGGCTACATTCCCATTATCAGTATTAGTACCCCATTCCCTATACTGTGTTAGTAATGGTGTCTCCTTTCAAATAGTGCTCATTTTATTTTCTCAACAAACTTGTGAGGTACGTTGGTCCAAAAGACAATGGTTGGAATTACCCCCCACACTAAACCAAGGGTAGTATTAACTACAGTTTGTGGAACAAGCCATACTGGCTGTGTTTACATATCAAGTTGTAACTGGATACACACAGTGTATTAAGCCAAACAAATTGCAATATGGCACATCTCAATATGTGAACCTCTCCACTGAACTGGTCACAATCTAAGCATTCTAAACTCTGCAAATCAAGACTGTCACACTGAGTTAAGCCTCAGAATAAACTCGTGACCATTTTTTTTTAACTGAAGTTTTCTATTTCTATTAGCTAAAATTTCCAAACCATCTTCAAGGACAGAGTATAATCCATTGAGGTGCCTTTCAGATTTATAGACTTCAACTTCCAAAACTCCTCAACAAATACATTGTTTGCTGTTGCTGAGAATTCTGGGAATAAAGTCCACACATCTGGAGGGTGCCCAGATTGGGAGAAACTTCTCTAATCTAATTAATTAATCTAATTAGAGAAGTGCTATGGAATTGACAGCAACAGCCATATAAGCAAAGCTGCAGCAAGGCTAAATAGAAAAGAAATGGGTTTGGATATAGGCTGAGGACTTTTCAGCCTCTATTTGCAGAGTTAGCAATGTGCAAGAGAGCCTTTGGGGTGTAAATCATATTATGACTAAGCCCCCTTCAATAATAAACTCTGTAATATGTTGAGTATGAATTGTATTTACCACAAAATAAGACAGCTCTGAATTTAAAAATTTCTATTCCAAAAAGGAAGATTATAAGAAAATATTTATTGGTCCCATTACTAAATTTCTGTGAATCTAAGACAACTCTCACATGTTAAAGGTAATTTATTTGGGAAAAAGAATCTAATGAGTTCCTTTTAGATAAATATAATATGTATAATTAATTGAAATTTATAATTAAAATAATTACTTTTAATGGATTACAACTGAACACATATGATTTATTTTAAATAGGATTAAGACAAATGCTTCAATAATCTTGGTGCATGAGCAATAGAAGCCCAAGAAACATTCTATAAGTGGACATGGGATGGAAACACAATACAAGTAACATGCACTGCAACAACTAAGAAATCCAATGATAAAGATGCAAGTGACTCTGAACAAATCAAGACTTCTTTTCAAATTCCGCCGTTATCGTAATTTGGGGAGAAGAGAGAAAGGCTAAATTAATAAAGATGAACAGAAAAAATACAAAATACATTTTTCAATATTAATACCTGTTCTACATTGATCATACTTGGATTTAAAAATGCCCTGATTGTTATACACAACTGAAGAGACATCCACTACTGTAGTTTAGAAACACACAAAGAGAAATATACAGATTCATCCAAAGGCAGATAGAAAGAAGATTCCCCAATGTTCATCACAGGACAAAGTCATGGTTTTTAACCTCACTAAGCACAATGGTGTTGAATGCTTTCTATGCTTAAGATCCCTCCCACTGAAATTACTATACTTAAAAGTGCTTAACTTTGCCTGAAGCAGTGTGCACATCTAGTCAGAAACAGTAAAAGTAGCCAAATAGTAGTGTTCATTTTTAATCAAATTACAAATGTTAATTTATCAAATCCAAAACCCCTAATATTTATAAGCCTCATCTTTTTCTAAGTAGATGTTTAAAAGATCCAGTATATGAAGAATTCACAAGACAATGTGGGAATGATTCAACAATGAAAAAGCAATGCATGGTTGAGAGAAGTAAGCTTTATATCCATAGTTGTCATCTACAATCAGTGATAAATTATGACTGGCTACAGCAAATTCAACCTTCAAGTAATAAGGAGTGACAAGGGCTACAAAACCTGTCTATATACAGATCACCAACTTCTCTGCATTATCACTAATGAGCAACCAAAGCATCACCAAGAATAAAAAACTCTTTAATTTTGCTGTAAGTAAATGCCAAAAATCAGGAATTATGAAAAAAGAGATTATTTTAACATAACTTCAAGATTATTAAGGTAATTGTTAGTATTTTACAGATAAAAATCTGAAACAAATTCAGTAAAATATAGAAAAGACAATGGGTACATTCACAGATAACAGCAAGCCAGAATTTTTAAACTACAGTTTTTTGAAGAAAACACCATGCCTGGCTCACACAAAATATTAAACCAAACATATTATGGTTGAGCATGAACCAGGCCTATGTTTCCTATGAGTTTTGTGAAGCTGAGCTTATTAACAACAGAATAATTGATTTTGTACCCCAAGCATTAGAATTCTGCTTAGCTATCCCAAAGCTATTTCCTACTTCTGTGCCTCCTTCATCTTCCTGTTTAATTCTCTGCTTTTGAATATATTGCCTATTACAGCTGTGTAAACCATATGAAAAAACTCCTTCACAATGTGGGTCACTGTGGACTGAGCACATCTTATTAAAGTAGCCATGTCCTTTACAAAATTTGTGCAGTTGGTTAAAAAATCCTCCCCATTTGAAAACACTTCTCCTGGGATTACTGTAAAGAAAAGGAGCTGGACACACCTATGTATTCAATGAGAAGATAGATTTCGAAGTAGCCACACAAGCCTTTCAAAGGGTGTGGCTACTATAATGCCTCAAGAAAGATGCTCTATTTGTGCGAACTTAGTTTGTGAAGCATCTCTTTCAAATTCTTCATAAAGCTCTATTGCCTGTACCTGTGTTCTACATGGATCTTAAACTAGTCTCAGAATTCCTAAGCAATGAAAAGGAATTCCTAATCAATGAAGAAGACTAGCTGGGAAGACTGGTATCTGTTGCCCAATACACAATATGCTAGATTGGACAAGTCTGGCCTATTGGTCTTTGTACTTTGGTTACTTTTCTTATAAGCTCTTTTCCCACTATATTGTCTCTCCTATTTCCCTAACTACTCCAACCATCCTTTTTATTTATGTTATAGCATAGTTCTCTTTTTAAATCTTATGTTTCTCTGCATGTATCTTTCACACAGACTATTTCTTCCTCAGCTTTCTACTTCCTCCATTAAGTTTTCCCTCCTGTCCATGCTTTTTCCTGGGCTCTCCTTCCCCTTCCAACATTCAGCTCCTTTTCTGATTCTTTACTCATGAATTGCGAAGTACTCAATTTTTTTCCAGACTTTATGCACTATGTAATGTTTTCCTTCTCTCCAATTTGAGCTTTTATTTTGCATACTTAAGCTGCTGTTTGTCAAAACTCCACTAGTGACAACCTGAGCAGTTGAAAAGATTATGAATAATACCATTCTCTAAATGACTACTCAAAGTTACTGAGTTGAATGGAGATTATTTTCTGGTAAGTAAGTACAGGAAAGTGGCAGAAGAATCCATGACATCACGACTTAATAGTTGGGAAAACCATATACGAAGGCTAACAAATTTAGTATGACATATGCCAACTTTCATCAGCTTTATGGCATATGCTAACTTTTCTCAACCAGTGTCCTATAAAGCATTTTTGAAGGCAAACATATTTTGGTACTAAAAAAAAAAAAAAAGTATTGGCAGTTAACGCATTTGTCTACTCAAGAAAACTATTATCTTTAAATTTTAAATACATCTTTATCTGACAGATAATTGTTGAAAAGGGAAAAGAACTTACCCTCTTTTTATACCAACTTACAACATTTTTCTCTACTACTATAGAACTTTTATTGTTCTAAGAACCCTGCTGGCAACCTCTTGTTCATACTTTATGGTATGCAGCAGTCTTTCATGAACCAATGGTTATTGACTCATTATGGTATTGCAAAAAGGTTCAAAATAATAAACTGGGAACATACTTTAAGCAGTGAATGCTACAAAATCATTCAAGAAAACAAGGAATAAGTAATCCATGAGTTATCAGCATAACAGTTGTCACTTGGCAATACACACATTTTCAACTTGCACTCACTTTGATTTGTGGTAAGGATAACAATTATCTCCAGAAAAAAAACCTATGTCATGTCTTTGCAGTGTTTATGCTTATGAATATTGTGATAAGGTCAGTGGTCTCAACCTCTGATAGTATTATACCAAATGCTGCAACAATTCAATGGCAAGGAAGACAAAGTGATCTGAGTAACACATAGAAACACCACAGACAAAATACAACTAGCAAGTTCTTTCTGCTCACAGTCTGAGAGAAAATATGAATAAAACCTCTAAGCAAGAAACCCAGTTACAACTAAAATATCTGCAAACAGTTCAGAAGATATTTACTGTGATGTTGGCCATAGTGTTCCATGAACTAACTCCTTTCATGTAGATTGATACAATACATTTTGTATGGGACTGCCTTAACATAATCTGCAGCAGTCAGCTGCATAAACCATAATAGGTGTCAATTTGTTTCTGGACATAATTCAAGATGGGGTCCTTACCTATACATTCCTAAATAGATTGGCACCAAGATATCTGAAAGATTACCTTCCCCAAAATGAACCTGCTTAAAGATAATTTTCAAGAGGTTCTTCTAAATGTCCTACCACAAGAAAGTTCAGATTCATAGACACACATTACAGGGACTTTCTATGGAAGCATTCAGTTGTAAACTAAAACACTGTCTTTCCTAGGTTAGAGTAGCCTCGTCTTCATTTAGTTTTGGGTAGGCTATTCAAAAATACTGTGCTCCACTGGGCTTTCAAATACTTTTAAATGTCCTGGTTTTTCTCCCTGCATAAATTGTTGGGTAAGGGAAAGAGCCCTAATAAAGAACTCAGATATAATTTTATAAAGACTTTCCTTACTGTTGCCAGCAAAGTGTCTGGGTTTTAATGCCTGCAGATTTTCTATCCCAAGTAAGATGCTTTCTCTCAATAAAGTTCTTCAGGAAAAGAAATACTCTTACTTTCTTAGTTACAGAATTCTTAATTATGGATCAGAACCAATATACTACATCAAAGGATGTATGAAATTTGAGTCCTGCTAACAGTTGTGGGATTGGGAAGAAATGAAGCCCATAATTGTCCTAAATAGCATTTTTTTTCTGTGCCAGATGTAGATGTTCAGAATTTTCACAAAGTTCTAATCCTGACTTAACAAATAAGTATTTGTTTTAAACCAATTTCCAATACATACAATAATGAACGTGGAGTAGCACTACATTCTGGTTTCTGTTCTTCCCTGTTTACAGAAGAACAGGAAAGAGGGCAGCATTTGAATTCCTCACTTTGCATGGAATCCTTCCATCTTGTGCACATGGTACAAAATCACAGCTCAGCACAGCCAACTATCATCTTCCAAATACATTGGATTACAAGACCCATCATTTCCAGCCAACACATCTAAAGACACAGATGAAAGGCTAATTTAGCATTTCAAGTGAACACTGTATTTCTCTTCTCAGAGTCAACAAGACAGCAATCATGTGTTGTGTTTTTAAAAATGTTAACAAGAGGAGGACAAGAAGGCAAAGGAAGCTTAACCCTTTCCTCCTCAGCTCCAATCCAATGAAAAACAGATCAGCCCACAACTGATAACTTTAAAATCCAGACATGATAGCTAACTATACAATAACTGTAATGTTTATTTTGCCTGTTGAATATTATGATTTATATCTTAATATTTAAAAACATAAATTTGAATTCTATTTCTAAGTTTCACATTCCCTTCTTCAAAATTAGCAATTCTATTCTGGTACCAGATGGAAAAAAGCTGATCTACAGTGAGCGGCAGTGATTCTCTGTAATCTTTGGCAGGAATTGTGGCCAGTCTTAGCTGGACAAACCAGAAATTAAAGTTGGGAACTTTAGCATGCTTAAGGAATTTGGGTTACAAATTCTGGAAGTTGTGCTGCTAAAACAGAGGACCCCGAAGTCTCTGAACCTTGAAGATGGCCATGGCTTTTTTGGAGTGAGTGCTAAATAGCTGTTATTCTCTTGATCATAAGATTACAATTATTTTATAAAATATATTTAGATCCCACCTTTCTTCCACTATGAAATTCAAAGCTGCGCATGTAGGGCTTTCAGAAGGTCTCCCCAAACCAATTGACTAGCCCAATTTAGTTTCCACAAGGTTGCTACATCATTAAAATGTGCTTGAAAAGAGATCCGACAATTCTGCCGCAACTTGGACCCTCGTCTGTTAGAAATGAAAGACAACAGCTCAAGGAGCCACAAGTTGCGACTGCGGGAGAGGAGAAAACACTCCACGTGCCCCCTTGAAGAAGACTCTCTGAGGGAAAGGGTTAGTAGCCAATAGGAAATCAGAATGACCAACGAGAGGGCGGAGCCGCAGAGTGCCTCCGGGATGGAGGTCGCCCCCCACCGTCCAGGCGGCCTCACATGTGTGAGGTCGGGAGATGGGAAGCGGGGGCGGCTCCATGTGGGAGGTCGCCAAGGAGCGGGGCCTCGGGCAACACCGTTTTCGCTCGTTGAAGGCGACCTCGCAGGCAGTCGGGGGACGGTTTACGATGCGGGAGCTCCGTGCGGAGTGCTCGCGGCTGCTGGCGACGGACAGTTACCGGTTTAATAAAAATACACATCCTGGGGAGGGGAAAGGGGGTCAAGGGTTAGCGTTAGGGTTCCCCCTCCAAGAAACTACGCTCAACTGCTCGTCCTGCACAAGTTTCGCGAAGAAATCATGCATCAGCCTGATGCTCTATGTGTGCTACTGGGCTGCCGGCAACAGCACGGCTAGGGCGGATGAACCCCTTCCCTTTTCTCTAATGTCCTTCTGCAGCCTCCTAAAATAGACAATAAGTGAAATAAACTTTTTTTTTCCCCTGCAAAGCAACACTTCCCCACCCTTTCTTATTCCGGCCACGGCTAAGACGCTCAAACGTGCCCATGAAAATCCCACACGCAGACACGGGACGTGGTTTGTCGTAGAAACCGCGCCGATCGCACAAGGACCACCCCAAAGCGCCCCCCTATGCGGCATGCATGTAACGTGGAGGGAGGGGGCGAAACGAGAATAACAATACCTTTCACTCCCCCCACCCACTTCTGCTGTCTGGATAGCCCCATCCCACCCACGCACCCGCCCGTGGAAATTCACGAAGCATTAGGCTACAGGTCTGTGAAGAGCACATGGGCACTTTTATAAGTACCTGGAGTTGCTCTGGCGCGGCTTCGGATCTTCAGAGGAAGTTCCCACCTAAGTGGTCTCCAGGAAGGCAGGGGTTAAAAATAATAATTAAAAAAAGAGAACGATGAGAAGCAAGGCGCTGGTGAGGCAGAAACAAAAAATGAAGGAGAGCGTCTTTTCTATGCCTTTTTAAAATATTCCGCTTCCCATGAGAATAAGGAGGCAGGCAGCAGATCCGATCCGGATTCAAAGCGTTCACATGGTGACAGGGGGGGCTGAGCTTCCACGAGCGGAGCGGAGCAGCCGCGGCTGGGGCCACACAGGTAGTGGCGGCAGCAACTCCGAAGCTCCGCCGCTGCCCCGAGTTCGCATCTTCCTGCCAGCCAAGAGGGGAGGCTACACCTTAAAGCGCTGAGGATCTCGTAACTCCCCTCCCTCCCCCTCCCTCCCTCCCCCCTTGGGGAAAGAGAGAGGCGCTGCTGAATTTTCTGGGGCTGATCAAAGCCTTGCAACGAACCGTCTCCCCTGAGCGCGAGGCTCCGCGCTAGCTCCGCACGCTGCCTGCCGCCGCCGCCGCCGCCGCCGCTCCACGCAGTCCCAGTTTCTCTCTCTCCTCGGTTCCTGAGCTCGGTTTGAGAGCAGCAGCAGGAGCAAAAGAGTTTCCCCCCACCTCGCCTCCACTTTTTTTCCCCCCCTTGGTTTCCCACGCTGGCTGAATGTGACTTGACCCCGTTTCAAAAAAGTTTGACATAGTGCTTCAACATTTCCGCATTCCAGCCAGACTACAAAGGCTGCGGCCGCCTTCTTCTCCTTTCTGTCTCTGCTCTCTGTCTTCACACTCAATGAAATCCTTCATGAGCTCTCTGCCAGAAGCAGCCGCATACCGCACGGGTCGCATCGGCGAGCACAGCGGCCAGGAGCAGGCGCCCGGAGACCGGAGGAGCACGCAGGGCGCTCGGCGAGGCGCGGGAAGGACAACCCAACGCGGGGAGGAGCGCCGGCCGCATCACCGTGCTCTCCTGGGAGGCTTCCGTGCTCGGCGCTGTATAAATCGCCAGCAAGAACTGTAATGATGGGAGCGAGCGTTGCGGTCCTGACGCCGGTAAATAAGAATCGTAAAGTCGAGGAAGAGCTGTAATCTGACTTTCCCGTTGCAAATCTCATCCCGTGTTGGGTGGCCCTAGGCAAGATGTAACAACTGTCTTCAGTCCTTTTATTTGCATTAGCTTTAGGAATGGTATTTAATTTTTTCACAAAACATCTAATCCGCCCCAAAATGAGCCTCCAGGGCTCTTGCATATTGCAGCTGAGACTGGCTAAATAAAAATATCCATGATATCAACAATGTTGGAAGGGTGCAGAATGGAGGAAAGAGAAGACATAGTAGAGAAATGTTATTGGATACATTTTCCTTTAGTCTGAAATTGCACCTTTAATTTTTTCTTTAACATTCTACCAAAATATTTGAAATGATTCCATATGGCATTCACCTATGCAGAATATAAAATCTCTCCTAGACTATATACTGTAAATTCAGAGTCGTGCCTAATTCTACAATTGAAAACACTGGTAACTCTCAAAATCCTACTGACTTTAAGACCAAATTATATCTCCATACTTAGTTTAAACCCCATTGGACCCAATGGATATTTTGTAGTTCAGCTCTGCTTATGTTCTGCTTTGAAATACTGTATGAGGAAGCTGATCAATTTGTTGGGGACTGTTTAATCTGTTCCAGGAAGATCATTTTAATGCAAGTGGGGGCATTATTAAGTAATACCATATTCTAGTGTAGCATAGTCATATATGTGACCGTAACCTTGATTTTTCAGTAATTTACTTTTTGTGAAGTTATAGCTGAGAATCTTAGATCTTTACACACTGACACTGTATTTCAGCAGGTAACAATGGATCTCCTGTTGTTTACTAATCTCTTTTTTCTGACAATTTTCTTACGTATCATTATTTAATTTTCTCTGCAACGGTCAGTCAGTTTTCAAACTGGATGCTGTTCTAGGCCAAGCGGAAGCTGTTTCTGTAGTTCTGTCATTCTAAAGCGAGTCAACATGTGTCAGTGGCAGGAGGTGCTTGTGGAAGTCCCCCACAAATATTAAATCCTATTTAATAACAGTAGTTAGAGATCTTTGGGCCAAGCTGCTGAACAAAAAAAGGTTCATTGTGAGCACAGGAAGGCGTGTTTTCCACATGCAAATCCTTCCATCTGCATTCCAGTGAGTATATTGTCATCTGCTATGTGGTAATATACATCTATCTCCCATTAACTTCAGTCAGCTTTCCTATGCAGAAGATAACAAGGTATTAAAGCCTTAAGGGATGCATTATTTTCTATTTAGTAAATGTATTGTGGCTAGAGTAAAACTGAGTTGATGGAAAGAAGTGTTGAGCATGCAGGAACTGATATGAAAGGCATTCCAGATATATAAGTAAACTCTTTATTATCTGGAGAACACCAGGAGAGTCAATGTGGGTGACTTAGTGGCAATGTAACAACTATCATTAATAGATGCCACGGCTAAGATGCTCAAATACGCCCATGAAAATCCCACACGCAGACACTGTAAGCATGAAGTCAGTTACTTTAAACAATATACTGAAGAATTCTAAAAAATCAGATGATCAAATAATAAATCAGAGTTCCTAGTTCAAATATAGTAATGCATTCGGATGTAATGCTGTGCGAAACTCTATAGAAACTGTAAGAGGTAGACAGAAATATCTAAATACGATACCATTTGCAGCTAAATTTAGAAGCAGGTGGCCTTTCTCAACTGAATCTAGAAGCATCCACATTGAACTTTGCATTTGCTAGTACTCTAACACTTAAAGTGGGAATCGGTGATCCACCTTCCTTGTCTATGTGTCTATTTGTTACATATAGGCTGCATTCACATATAATTATCAATGCATTTAACAATAATTTGTTGTACAAGCCATTGTAGCTGGGTTCCCAAGGCACTAAGCCACAGCTTGGTTCATATATCACCCTAAGCCAACCGTATTACAGCTAATGTTTTTTGTGAACCGGCTCCCAGTAACTGGTTCTCCCTCTTTTATGAGCACAGATTGAACTCCACCAAGCAGAGCTGACTGGAGATTGAGATGAAATATAAAATCCAGAAGCAAAATTCAGGAATTCTGTTTCCCGTAGAAAAGTTGGAAGTACTTTCACCAAAAAATAGTGCTCTAAGGCTTACACAAAGTATTGGGGCATCTTCAAGGCTAAAAACAAATACTGTATTATGATATCTTTAATTAGAAAATGGGTCAGGAAGAAGGAAGAAATACTTCTTTCTCCCTTTCATCGGAATGGCTCTCTGATGTTACTCCACCCCAGTTCGGAAGGACTGTTGCTTCAATGTTCGCAAACATAAGCAATTGGAGTTGTATTCCAAAACATCCAGAGCACACCAGTCGATGTAACCCTAGCATAGGGGTGAGGAGGGTGAACTAGTTATAGAGAATGATTTTGCATCATTTGCGCACTGTTACCATGCAGAGTACTGATAGTGGGAAAAGGATTCCCATAGAAGAAGGTGCTGTAAAGGTCTTCCATTTACAAAAATGAATTCTTAGAGACACTAGAATTTCTCTTCAAGATACATTTTATTTTATGGGTCTCCACAACAGAAACTCTATCCCAGTTCACCTTCAGGTCTAACATGAGACCAGCCTTTTTGATATCCCTCTCAGAGCCCACTGTAATAAGATGATAATTTCCTTTATCTAAGTATTTTGGCAGACAAGCAGCATAATCGTAAAATCAGACATGTGGCTCAGTCTAATTCTAATCCTCTCATTCTTACAACCATATGACCATGAAACGATGGGCTGAAATGGGGAAGAAAGATACAAAACACTTAAAACAATAGATCCTTTAACTGCTGTAGTTTGCAACTGCATTTATGTACTGTAGTACAGATCTCTAGCAGCTGAAGAAAAATGCTTATTGGGTTCAGCTTTTCTTTCCCCTCTTATTGTTATCCTCTTTGGCACAATATAGTATTTCAGTATTAATATGATGGCTGTGTGAAAAGAAATCAAACTCAGATCAGTTCATTCATATAAATTAAGAGTGGGCTTCCACAGGATTTACATATATATGTATGAAGATAGAGCTTGGAACACTGCCCTCTCCAATAAACATTTTAATCTGTGGTAACCCAGTCTTTGAATGCTCTTAGCCTTTATAAATATAAGTATTACTTTAACACCTGCCCCTTAGAACATGATAGCATTGTAGTTAACTGCTAAGTGGCAGGTGTTCCAATATCTCTTGAGAAACTGTTTTATTTTCCTTGCTTGCAGTTCAAGAGAAACATGTTTAAAATTCTGGTTTGAGAATGCAGATAGGGCTTTATTATCATGTCCTCTTTATTATCTCATATTATTTGAAAAATTGTATTTGATAGAACCTTACATATCTGCAAGGATTTCATGAGGGAAAATGATCCAGAGAGCAAATGGACAAAGTAACAGCTGTTCATTTGCTATTATGGTTGTCTCTCACAATGCAGAGCTACAGAAAAATGTTGGATACATTTAAAATGTTCCTGTTTCACATGTATTAACTTTATTGTAGCACCATTATTTTACTGATCTCTACTACACACAGACATAGACACAGATACACAATATGGTGTCATTTTGCTAAAGGACTACACTCTACAATTATTAGAATATGGCAATAACAAATTGTTATTATTACTATTATTTATAATAATTGCTGATAATCTAGGAATCCTGGCTCTATATTGGAAGGGCCTTAGGGCAGTTATTCCAATTGTTTTTCAACAGATGCCTTTGTGGAAAATAAAAAAGGCAAATGTAGTATGGGGATTGGGGAAGACATCATCTGATTATACAATGGGGAGACGTTGCATACCCCAGTACTGGGATGAGGGAGAAAGATTGCATGATCAGAATCTGATTGGGAAGCATGAAATTATTTTATGTATTGTATTTAACTTTCCATCAAAAGAATATTTGCTCACCACATAAACAGTACAGAGGAAATGAAATGAATAGCTTAATTAAAATGTAAGTGCAATTGCTGATATTACAGTAAACTTTTTTTTTTTTTGGTGCTTTCAAGTCAGTGTTGACTCCTCATGACTGCCTGGACAACTCCCTGCAGTTTTCTTGGCCAGATTTCAGAAGTGGTTTGCCATTGCCTGCTTCCTAGGGCTGAGAGTGACTGGCCCAAGATCACTCAGTTGGCTTTGTGCCTAAGGTGGGACTAGAACTTACGTTCTCCTGGTTTCTAGCCTGATGCCTTAACCACCACACCAAACTGGCTCTCTAGTAAACATTACACATCCTAATATTTAAAGAACTGGCTGTAGAGGTGTAGTTGGAATGGAATGGAATATCTGGAAGAAAGAATGGCTCATTGTCTGAAACATTTCACATTATGATGTTTAACTTTGGTATTGTTTTATTATCTTACTATACTCTGTAAGTTCTGTTCCAGTGACCTTCCATCTTAGAGATAGATCAGATGTGTGCCAGTCTGCTAGAACCCGTTCTATTAAGTAAAGTACATGTTTGATAAAACTTCTTGATTATAGGACAGTTGGAATCAATTGCCCAAAGAAGTGGTGGACTCCCTTTTACCACATGTAGGTTATATAGCCATCCATCAAAGATGCTTCAGTTTTTTACACTCAGCAGGCTGTTGGAATCAAGTGGAAATGTCCACTTCTAACTCTATGTGGTTCAATTAGTACTTTAGATACTCTTTCAGTAGTCTCAATACTTTCTTCCAGTGTGTCAGAGAGAGTGTTGGAAGAGGCCTCTTTTTTAACATTGATAATAGATTTCAGTGTCATACAGACCAAGTTCAAATCCTCATTTGGCCAGACAAAGTGGTCTGGATAGTATGTAACATGTACATGGCCTTGAGTTAAGGAAGAATGTGAGAATACTGTAATACTTATATAGCCCTCATTACTTTATAGTACATTCAGAAATGTCAACTTCACTTTAACAGATGTCAGTGCAGTTGTAAACCTGGCCCTTGACCTTACAGTAGCTCAAGTCTTTTCTGGAGATCAGTCCTGCCCAGTTTTTAACTCATAAGGCAAAGCAATCCTAGGAATGAGTTCTGTTTTGGCCACATAGTAATCCAATCCATCTTCCCAACCTGCAGGAGAACTTTTGTCCACATCTGAATTGTCAAATGACAACAAAGACATCTAAAGAGTTGGCTTCCAGACTGCTTGTCTCCTGCTGTGAGAAACTGAAATACATGCTGTCAATCTAGTGGGGGGATTCTAAATACAAGGATGGCTTCAAGAGACATTGATTTACAAAAATAAGGCAGCTACCTCTTGAGAAAACCATGAAATAGACACTGAAAGGGAGGGGTTTTTTGTTCTCATCAGCGCCTTCTCTCTCTTGACCCCATTGCCTAAATAAGATGAACTATAAAGAATGAGAAATGCTCATAATTTGAATGGATGACTTGCTTTCTCTGGCATTAAATGGTTGTCAGCTACTATTCTTTTTTTATAAGATGTGGATATTCCTGGGTTCAGTGTGAATATTCCTGTATACTTGGATGGAGAGAGTTCAGGAAGGGTAAGACCAGCTGATAAGACAGTGTAAGTTCCTCCCAGTTTGTGTTCTGCTCTTCAAAGGAGCTAGAACAACATTTCCATCTGCCTTAATTATTCATTGCTATACTATTTGAATAATTGGGAGCTGTAGGAATGATATTTTACGAAGCTAATGATTTATTTTTTGCACCACAGTCAATGTTACAATTGTAGCTAAATAATAACAAATATAACACACACAAAAGTACATCTTGTATTCTTGTGTGCCTGAGCTATGTTTGCACAAATCAGTTCAAAATCAGCAATTACTTTGCCAGACCATCAACAAAGGAGATACTCTGATTCCCATCATGGCCCTACAGTTTAATGAGCCAGTTTTGCAAAGGCTGATGAGATTTCTCAGTGTTTTGAGAGAACCATTTATAGTTCTATCACAGTAGATATTAACCAGATCCCCCATTCAGTCAGTTTGACATTTCACAGCTTTGATCAAATCTTATTACTATGGCTATTAGATGGCACAACCTTTGCTAATTAGGTAACATTTAGGTGTGGGAAAACATGTTTTTTTTTCCATTGATACTTGAGACTATTTACCCGTAAGAGGAAAGAGAAATCACCACAATATACTCAACTTCAAATTGCTAACAGTAAATATAATGCACGTAACTCTTTCCCAAAGCTAGCAGGTGCACTATTTCAGAACTGATTTCTGCTTACTGTTAGAAATACATGCTGGTTTCTTTTCTTTCTTTCTTTTTTCCTTTTTCTTAAAATTAATCACTGTTTAGAACACAATATATTTTGTTTATTTTCTTGGATTAGTCCTTTTTAATCACATGTTCAAAGAACACTTAAATCCAGGTAAGTGTTATATCTGCAAGTGTTGTATTTATTGTTATGTCCTCTTATCTTTACAGTTTCATTACATTTTCAGCTATTTTTCTGTATCTACATTAGGGCTGGTTGGTAATAGAATCCCCAAAACCTGAGTGTTTTCCCTACAGCAAGGGATCCATTTTCAGAACAGCTGCTGGTTTAATAATATGTTATATTATTGTTACGTTGAGAGCATTTTTCCATTCACTATATAAATCACAACTCTTTTGAGATTCAGATCTGGCAAAGGCAGATCTGGATTTTCTGAACCGTTGAAAGGACTCCATACAAAAATGATCAAGCCAGGTGTGGCCAACACCCTAATGATGTTCTGAAAAACCTTGAAAACCTGGCCATTCTCCCAGCCCTTGGGGTAGGGTGGCTATTGAGCCTCTGTAAGTTGATTTTTGTTGGGTCCCCATTCTCTCATGGAGGTCTCTGATTTGTTTCTCAAGTTTTATTCTTGCTTTTAATATGCAAGTTGCCCAGAATCCTTTGAGTTGGGTGGCCTCTAAATTAAATAAATAAAATATATGGTCAGATGATCACTGGGGTAAATTTTGCTACCTTGAAAGCATGTAAACATTTGAGATACATTATATAGAACTCCTAGCACTTACACACCATCCTTAATCTAGTTAGCCTCTAACCCAGTCGACTGTGTCTACTAATGATTCTGGCAACATAAAATTGAGCTATGCTAACTGGGTCAGAAGTTACTATTCTGGAAATACAGCATTGTCACACACTTTTTCCAGGAGGTGCCTCTTATCCTATGAACCTTTGCACTAGGACAGCATTGACAAAGGGCCCGAAAGGAGACTTCCTGATGTTGAGGAAGAAACCACTGGGAATAGGCAATCCCAAAGTTACCCAGGTCCTATTCCATAAAGGGGTTTTGAAGGTAACAATCAGTGCTTTGAATGGTACCCAGAAGCAAACTGGTAACCAGTTAGCTTTTGGACCAGTGATGTTACGTGAGTGAACTGATTAACTTCCATAACTGTCTGAACTTCTGCATACTAGAACAGCTATAGCTTCAGTGTAGACTTCAAGGGCAGCTCTGTGTCAAACACATTGCAGCAATCTAAGCAAGAGAGGCAGGCAGCACCAGTCTCTCATCCAAAAAAGCATTCACTTCTGCTCAAACTCAGCCTCCTGATACCTCCCAGGATTAAGAACCCCTGGCTTAACAATCAAAGACCCACTTCATTGATAGAGCATCTACTTGTGATTCTTTCAAATATTTTATGATTATGAAGGCACCTGTGATGGAATGGACTTATGAAGGCCAGGCTCAGGGAGATAAGCGTGTTCTTAGCCCCCAACAGGAGCGTGGGAAGTTCAAGAAGATGAGGCTGGCACCTTAGGGAGGTCCCTAAGGAATTCACGGTGTTGTGGCTGGCTGGCTTGGGAACTAGGGTTCAGTCTGGTGAGATTTCTGTCTTGAGGTTGAAGCTAATAAACGCAACAGAACTGTATTTGCATTGTCTCTTGGAGTTCTTTGGGCTGAACCTGACAGCACCCTAAGCAGCTTTTTTTCTTGAAGGATACTTAGGGAAATGGGTTAGCTGACTGGTTTTAGGAGTTATCACAACATTATTGCCTAATTAGAGTTTAATCCTATGCATGGCTTTTGGAGTTAGATATAATTCCTTGGGAGTCAATTGACTGGGCCAAGGGACTGAGTTTTGGTGTTCCTCAACATACTAACCTTCCTTTTGATATCCTAGGGTTAGCATATTATGGGAATATTAATTTAATGTCTGGACCATTGTACTTCAGACACCTAGTAGAGGATTAACATGGATTAATGGAGAGAAAGAAAGATGCTTGTACGACTAATTTGAAATGTGGGTAGTTTGATCTCCCACTCAAGGAGATCAAGGGTTCATTTTACCTGCAAAGACGAGTTGTTTTCCCAACAGGGGAGAGGCTTGTTTTACCTCTCCACCTAGTTCTTGAGCTTCAAGGCCTCTAAGGGAAGGGACAGCTGGAGAAGTTTGCAGTTCTTCCTGCAATACAAAAGGACAGGGGTAAAAAAGAAGAGAGTTTTGTCAATTTCCATCTTCAGCACTTGTGGGGCTCTGAAGGGTGATTTTCACTCCTTATTCTCAGCACTTCAAGTTGGCAGAAGTGAAGACAAGCATGGATCATCTTCAAACTGCTTTGGAGAGTTGGAAACCTGCCCTGTAAGTTGTCATATGAAAACGAGTTTGATCTACAACAAATGGGAAGGGATCATATTTATCACAGTGCCAGGCTGGATTCACCTGCTAATTTCTGCAAATCAGACTTCTACCAAAGGTACAAAAACAAATCAAGTTGTTATTTCTGGGGATTTGCCAATACAATACATTGAGCATCTCACAGTTTTGATAAGGCTTATTACTGGAAAATCTGCTATTAATGGTTCGGTGAATTGCTTTCACTTTTTTTTAGGTCTGAGGTTGGAAATGCTGATGCAGTCAGCAGTGTGGTCCAAGTGATGTTATGCCAGCATCCTAAGTCCAGAACAAATATCATGGTTGGTTGATTTTTTAAACAGATCCAGAATTCAATTAATGATTCTATTGAACCGTCAATATACTTATTACGATGGAGAAGTAGTAGAAAACATAGAGTTTGCACAAGTAACATCTGTTTCTTAATATTATGTAGAATTTTTATCGATTGCAATGAAAGTGTGAATTGGGACTCAGAGTATAAGAAATGCCAGACTCCATGGTGTTAAAGATAACTTAATGGAAAACTGTAAGATGTTAAAATGGACTTGTGTTTCAAAGATTGAGTTTAAATATGGAGGCAATTATATCTGGCTGCTTAGGGTGCCTCTGTAAAAATAAAAAGTTTAAAAGAGTGCAAATAGATCTTCTATCCATGAAGTGGGTCTGCATTAGTTAGGACAGGGTTTTTTTTTAATCTTTTCCAAGCAGGACTTTAATAAATTCGGAGGCCAGCTCCTTCACAACCCATAGTCCAGTTCTGAATTAATAATGTTTTTCCTATAATTATTTTACTTTTGTTAGCAAAAATTAAATATATTGTTATTAAAATATAACTAGTGATTAAGAAATTAGGCACTTGCACAATCTAAAAAAATTATGAATAATTATTTTATTACCTGGAAGTAAGCAATAGTCTTACAAAGAACAAGTACTTGAAGAACAGCACAAAATGAAAATAGCTGTTATTCACAATCTTTTGCAGTTGAATCATTCTTAAAAGGCATAGCATAGTAAATGGCTTGACTCTGATTTAGTATTAGTTCTGACATAGCTGCTTCAAAGAATTAGTTGGTCACCTATTCCATGTCTTTTTCACATACTCACTTATTCATTCAAGGTTAAATGTGCCCCTTGCTGTTCCCTGAAGGTGTACTTCCTGCAATTGAATCAGATCACTTCGTCATGCCCATGTTTAACACACTTGTGCAGAAGGAAATTTCAGTGTATCAACTGGACCATGGGGACCCGCCCTAAAAGGCGGGTTTGTGACATACAGGTTAAGATCCACAGAATTCTGGTTATTAATATGGCCTGCAAAAAATCTGTATTACCACTAGAGGGTATGAAGGAGTTCAGAGTTTTCTCTATCTCTTTGCTACCATCTAGGACATTGGTTCTCAACGGGGGCGGTACCGCCCCCCGGGGGGCGGTGGGAGGATGCTGAGGGGCGGTGAACTTGTTTTGGGCAGCAGGGGGGCGGTGGGCATGTTTTGGGCGGTAGAGGGGCGATGAGCATGTTTTGGCATTCGAACTTAATTTTAAAACTCCCCAAAACATTTATTAAATCGATTATCCGGTTTACACCATTTGTACCAGCAATAAAACGAACTTACACGACGGCTGCCCTCACACACTTCTAAGAATGGTGAGACGAATTTGTATTCTAGGTAGGCTGACCTTGAAGAACTCGACACTACGATTCTTCTCTGATCCCAACCAGCACAGCGCATGCGTCAGCTGTTTTCCCGCGCAATTAATCGCAGCGCGTGCGTCAGCTGTCTTCCCGCGCGATTAATCGCAGTGCGTGCGTTGAGCGTCCTTTCAATATGAATGTTTGATTTGACCCGTGTTTCTTGAGTTGCTTTTCGTTCGCTTCATTTCTGTTTTTTCCCCTCAGTTTCGATTTACTTTCATTGTTTATTTGACCAGTCAGCTAGGTAAGTGCGCTTATTAGTTCTTTATCGTGGTCGTGAATTATTAATTTTGAGAAACTAATGAAACTTTGAAAGCCAGCTTCCAGAATGGTGATCGTCTCACAGAATTTTGGCTTCAAAGTAACATCAATCGCCTCTACCCAGGACTGTGGACTATCATCAAAAAAAATTTTAGCGTATTTTTTTGCTGTTTTTTTAATTGTCTAATTAAGAATAAAGAATTTTTAAACATTAAAAAAGCATTTGCAAAAAAATAAAATTAATAAAATTAAAAGTTAAAAAAATTTTAAAAACGAGCATCAAAAAAATAAACGTATTTACAGCATTTTGAAATAAACGTATTTACATAAAAGAGCATTTAAGCATTTTTTTTTTGCATTAGTCATTTTAATTTTAATAAAAGGAATGCAATTACCTTCCAGGGCAAAAGTATCGAGTTAAATCGAACAAATTTGGAGTGTAAGTCTACTGAAAAAAATTACTTAAAATTTTTGCCTTTTATAATTCAGTAACTCCCCCCCTCCCCATACTCTAAATTACAGGATTTTCACAAAGGGGGTCGTTGAAAAATTTTCCGCTCCTTAGGGGGGCGGCAGCTTCAAAAAGGTTGAGAATCACTGATCTAGGAGTAGGTGCATATTTCTAAGTGCAGTGTATAGCAGAATGTAGATCAGAAGGTACTTTTTTCTTGAGGTAGGAATTCTCAAATTTTGTTGTTCCATGGCCTCCTAAAATAATGAATAAACATGAATAAATACATGAATGAAACAGTGTTTATATAATACAGTTTAGACCAGTGTTTCTCAAGCTTGGCAACTTTAAAATGTGGACTTCATGTTGGCTGTGGAATTCTGAGAGTTGAAGTCCACATGTGTTAAAGTTGCCAAATCTGAGAAACACTGCTTTAGATTAATAAACAACGCCCTTTTTCCAGCTAATAGTGACTATGAGGGGGGTCATAGAGGTAAATGAGGTTCAGAAGGGGATCATGAACAAAAAACAGAAAAGCGCTAGAACCCTTTATTTAAGCAACAAGCCCTTGAGCTATAGAGTTGCCCTGAAACGGGCTGAGTTGAGGCTGAGAAGGCTGTCAAGGCTAACTTGCTTATGCACAGCCAACGACAGGAAGCCCGCTAATCTGGACTGCACTCTAGGTGCTCGGAACCAGCTGCTGTCCTAAGACTCAAAGAAAATAGGCAAGATGTGAGTCCTCCAACCTAGCACTGGAGCTATAACATTGCAAGGTTGCTGTCCTTCAAATAGCAGCTCACCAAGATTGGGTAAGGGAGGTGGGGGGAACAAGCCAGCTGCTTTTTTTTCCTCAGAGAAAGCAGGCTTTTCACCTGAGGATGTTTTGGAGCCCTGCCTCTCATGCCCCTACTTCTCTGGAAAGTCCAGATTGCCACTCCCAGGAAAACTGGGAATTCCTCGAAGTCCAATTTCACCCTGCTTTACTGGGGTGGACAGCTACTTCCATTCAGCCTCATGGAAAAGGCTTGGTGGATGGAACCTGGCTGCCAACCAAAAGACCCAGGGGCCCCTTGAGTGTAATGTGGCTGGTAGCAGCACAAACCTGGTTGGAAGCTTTGTTCTCACTGCTGCAGGATGGCCTGTGGCAGGATGGGATCTGAGGGGCCACTCCTCTTGCCTTTTTCCTGGATGGGCTGAGACTGTTGCAGGAACTGTGGTTGTGAACACAATGGCTGTTGAAGAAAAGCCTCAGTGCCTGGATCTCATGCACAGCCTGATCTAGCACTAATATCTTGACAAAGGCCCCTTGTTCAGGCAGAGAGTGAGCAGCTGCAACCCCCTCAAAATTGCCTGGGAAGCCTCAGTGGGTCATGACTCACAGTTTGAGAACCCCTTCCCTACAGCCTGGAAAGTTGGAAGGAAGCTTCAAAGGGTTTGCATATATCCTATATTATCTCTTATCACGAGCAAATCTTACAGAGTTCAGCAGGACTTACTCCCAGATAAGTGAGTGCAGGACTGTAACCTTATAAGATATTGCTGTTTCTTTAGATCTATTTAAAGGGATCTCTATGTATGCCTATGCCAAATTTGCACTTCATTGTAGAACCTTTTTTTTTTTTTTTTGGTAAATTGTAGAACTCTAAATACACTGGACTACTTAACGGGTTGTACAACACAAATCAATTCATGATTACTCAGAAGCAATCCCATTATGTGGAAACAAAGCAACATAGCTGAAGCCTTGAGTTGAATATTAGTGGTTAAAAAAGATTGCAGAAATGCATAAACTAACTTTATGACATTTACTTTTTAAAATAATAAAAAGAATGGCCAAGAATACATAATTAACTGCTTGTTATTTTCAAACACACAAACTACAAAGGCTTTGTCCTTCTTAAGCAGATTACTTTAGCTCTTTTCCTGTGCTTCTCAGAATGCATAGAAAAGTATCCTTGTATAGCCCTGAGAATCTGGAAGGGCTTGAACACAAATAATTTGCTTCCTGTCCACTTGCCTTGTGAAGTCAGCAGTCAGAATAGCTTTTTAAAAATTATTATTTATGATGCACTTTCTCCTTTCTGTATTTCATTCGGCACATAAAGGTGTTCTAGCATAAAGACATTCCATCTTGATCCTCACCCCCAAATATAACTTGGTTATTTCAAAGAGCATTTGGGAGCTGGAGAATGCTTAGTTGATTGTACCTGGGATGATGGAGAACCCTGAGTTTAACTGGTTATGTTCTGATTATTGGATTTTCTATATGACAATTGTTTTAGTATTGTAAAAGTATTGCATCTGTTTTATGATTACTGTATGTTATATTGCATTATTGTATCTTGGCTCGGAGCTGCTTAGAATCGGAATGATTGAAGTAGCAGAAAATCACCTGTAATAAATAAATAAAAATCCAGAAAGTTGATAAATTGCAACTCCTAGGAGATCTCAGTGCATTGTAAAACCATTCTTTGATGCAGCACTCAGAATGCAAGGAACAACACTGATATGTCTTGTGCTGTGTGTCTCACTGAATCCTTTTAATTTTCTCCAGGAAAAACAGCCTGAGAAGGAGGCCAGATGCCTGGCACTTACCTTAATTTGATTAGCCACCTTGAAATTAAACATCTCCTGGGACACAAGCCTCATGATGTGGTCGCCTTCACACTCATCATATCTTTAACTCTGATTCAGCCCATGGTGCAGCCTCCATGAACCATGCAGATGCACTGCTACTGAGAGGAGAAAGTCAATAGGCACAGCATCTTGGTTAAACATCTCTGAAGTCTATGCTTATGATTATTTTCAGTTTTGGAATAAAAGAACCAAACAAGGGCATAGTCCAGCTCCCATCAAAGCTCATGGGTACAGAATGGAGCAAGAACCCCATGTACCAAATTTCTTAGATCAAGTAATCTGAAGAATAGACCGTCCCCCGTCATCGTTCCCTCCCCCCCCCCACCGTATTATGACTGATTTGAGAGGTATTCCTCTAGAGCAAGGATGCAGATCTTCTGGCCCTCCTGAAAGCCATAAGTGGAGCTGTAAGAACCGCTTCAAAAATTGCCCCCAAACTCTAATTTTTAACCTGACAGAAGGGAAATCAGCAAATAAATGAAAATTAAATATAAATATGAAATAAATTCCAACTTAGTTCTGTCCTGTTCCTACCTATGTATATATTCCATTTCTGCCTATCTTTTGGTGTATGGCTCCAGACATCCAAGTCAAAGTCCAAATGCAACTGAAAAGCTATACAGTTCTGCTGTAGTAAGATGGCAAAGTTTTGCTGTGGTAAACTGCAGCATATCATTTCAGATGGCAGATGGGGAATTCTCATTTTAAATGTTTTCCTAGGTCTGTGTGTCTGTCTAGGAATATATAAAACTATGTGTGCAGTATCTTGGAGAGAAATTCTTATCAGACTCTTCTCAGGGGCATCCACAGGAAATTTAAGAAATCAAGATGGTAATTGTGACTGCAATCAAAGCCCGACCCTTTTTTATGTTCCTGGAATGTTGAATGCATGTAAAAAGATGAGGCTTCAGTCAAATGGTCATGACTGCTATTTTGACTTTTTTGACCCCCTGCAGGTGCCCCTAATGCTTCTCAAAGATTTACTTTGCATAGTGTCAGCCCTTTGAGGAAACCAAAACCACGAGAACTAATACTATCTTTATTGTAAGGCTACTGTAGCAGAATCTTGCAATTCTGAAAGCCCTTACCCCCTCCCCTGCCTTTACTTTCCAGAGAACTAGGGAGGGTCCCTTCTGAGATGCTTTCCCCACTCCCATCTCCCCTTTGGACTCAGATTTCTCTTATCAGACCGTTGTGTAGGATCTGGCTTTTATTTCTGTCTCCTATGAGGTTATTCAAATAGCCCGTTACATCTAGATTGAAATGGTACAGGCTAGAATGCTGTCACCATATTCCACTGTGGATGTGGCCAAGGACTTCCTCTGGCTTCTCCTGGTTCAGAAAACGGAGATTGCCAGTGGGGTATAGCAGCTGAGGGGTCACATTGGGACTGGAGTAGACCAGGTTTAAGTCCTCATTAATGTGTTGCTCAGTCCAGCTTATCATGGAGAGTTGTGGCAAGGATGAGGGCTCATCTCTAGGTGCACTGCCTTGAGCCCCCATAGGGTACATAAATATAGCTTATAAATAAGAAAGCAAACTGGCAGTCAGTGCTTATAGAGGGCATAGGCAGTGGCCTTGAAGGACAGGAGGAAGAGCTGCTACCAAGGCATCAATCAGACAAGCAGGAGTTGAGCCCATTCCAAGAAACTAATTTGAGTAAACATCTCAAACAGTGTAGTTCACATGAAGATAAAGGGAGGGAAGGAGGCAAGGTGGAAGCACATTCAGATTTGCAAGTTTCTGTTATTATAGCTTTAGAATAAAACTAGTATTGATCAACATGAGATTGGTTTCCTAGCGTGATGTACTTTGAAGGCGGACAATGCCTCTGGGTCTTCCCAGAGTCCAATATTGCACTTACTCTACTGAATGCAAAACCAAAATACTTTATTTAAGATTTTCTTAACAATTGGAAAAGGGCTGCAACAGATGTAAATAAACCTTGTTGCAGTTGGAATTACTGGGCTGCACATTTGCTGAAATCATTTAGATGTTTTCCCAAGGGGGGCTAATAACCAAAACAATTGTGATGATGTGTGTAGTATGATATGTGATTGTTCCCACATGTTTCTGTGAATCACGTGACCTCATAAATGTGTTTGGGATACAAATTCCCCAATTCGTTATTACAATATAGTCCAGTAACATAAACAGCAGATGGCATGACTGGTCAGAAAATTGCCTTATATGATAGCTGGCTTTACACATTGTGCTATGTCATAATTTGTTTTAAAAATGATGATGGTTCAATTCACACAACATGCTAAAGCAAAAATAAACATATCACATTGTAGTCTAGCACAATGGGCTTAAGTCAGACCATTTGTCCCCTTAGCCCAGAATTATAAGCACTGAAGTCTTTCCGCCACGATTGAGCTAGAGAGATCTACCCATCCTTTAATTGTTTCAAAACAATGTTGGCATAAAATTGGCTGCCCCCATTGTCAATCCCTATCCTACTTCTATTGTGTCTGTGCCAAATCATTGCTGAATGGCATCCTGATTTGTGAGTGTGTCATTCATTAGAGCAAGAAGATAGGTTCCTTTTCAGCATGTCGTAAGCCAGTGGGGAAAACTACCAGTCAAGCAAGGCAGCAGGAATGGAGAAGGTCTAATTTCAGGACACTTCCTGGACTTCTCTAAGCTTTGTCTGTGCTTCTTCCCATACCCCATTTGGGTATCTTCGAAGTCAAAATAATGGGAAATAAAGAAATGCATGGGAAGACACCAAGACAGAAATAGCTCAGAGAGGAGAGAAGCAGGGCCTGTCATGATTGTGCAACTAACCATGACTTGTATAACCAGAGAACCGAAACTGACTAGCTGCTGGGCACCCACTCTGTAAATTCAGGAGGAGAAAGGAAAGGAATTGCAACGTGCAACCGTCAAATATACAGAAACTGACAAATACCCAGCAAAGCCAGCACAACATTCTTCATTTTCTGGATATGCAGTGCAAAACAACAGGGCTGTTGCATCTTAAGATAAAAAATACAGTTCAGCATGCTGTTAATGTGTCCTCTCTTCTTCCTCAAATGAAGCCTGGAAAAATTTGGTATCAAAACTGGAAATGCAGGGTAGGTGACGAGTAGGAAAGAAACTCAGTCTTGTGGAAAGGGCAAAAGCTGGGAAGAAAAGGCTGGAGTGGAATCTGGCTAATGATCCAAGAGAGGGAGCATAACCACTCACACTCCTAAAACACACGTCTGATCACACCCATTCCTAGTCCCCTGCCTTTGCCTCCAAGGTATTGGGTGGCAGAATGGAACAGACTTTATATACTGTATATTGAAGCTGCCCTTTGATGGTGTTGGAGTAAGTGGGGAAATATTATTTTTGTACCACTAGCAGCTATTGACAACTTAAGGCTGTCTCACTCGTGGGCTGGAGACAATGTACGGGCAATGTTGTAGGACTAAGGGGGGAAATTGGTCTTGTCACGGCATGACTGTGCCATGGATAAATCTAAGTGGGAACAAGGGATGTGTAGTTTCCCTCATCATACTATGCTAAACTGCATCTGTGTTTATTTTTGTGGCTTAACACTAAGGGTGAATTGAGCCATTGTGATTTGTGGTTTAGTGTAATGTAATGCTCAGTTCAGCATAAAAATTCTAGGGGCTGAATTTAGGATACTTTGCATGCAATGCAGCACTGGACTAGAAACTCTCCCTTCTTCTATGCACTCCAGAGCAACACTGAGGATAGCAACTCAGTTGGTTTAATGATGTCTTCCCCAATCTGAGTCCCTTTTGGATGAGTGAAGATTAACCCCCAGAATTCCCCAGCTATTGCTGAGAATTCTGGGAACTGAAGGCTGCACTTTGGACAGCATGCAGATTGTGAAAGTCCAGTCTCAGCCATGGAAGCTCACTATGTGGTTTTGGATCAATCACTCATTCTCTTCATCATAGGGTTCCTGTAGTGGAGAAAAATAGGAGGGAAAAGTAAAAGATACAGAACCTGAGGAAAAGGTGAGATATAAATAAATCAAATAAATGAATATTATTTTGAGGGCTGCTTTACACAGTAGCATTGTTCTACTCATCAGTTTGCTATCATTTCATACACCAGTAAGTGTTACAAAATAAAGGCATATACAGTAAAACCTTGATTTGATGGGCCATTCAAAGCAGGAAAACCTAATTTCAATCAATGTATGCATAATATATAATTGACATAAATGACATCATTTGCAGTAAAATGTCAATTTAATTGACAATGGGGATTAAGTCAGAATGAAAAAAGTGACTATTGTATCTCAATTTACTAAACTGAGGATTTATTGTATTTCTCTCGGCTATATATTTTTGGCAATGTAATGTCCAACTTTGCAGAGTCTCTATTTTGTTATAGCAAGTTTTATTTCTTTTGAATATACATTATATCATTTAAAATGTATTTATCAGACAAATCTGTTGAAACAAAGAGGTGGGTACAGAAAAATGGTCATAGCTGGATTCAAGAGCATTTAGACATTTCTGAAGAATCAAAAATTATGATTTATAAAACATTTTGTGAAATATTTTGTGAGTGTACCTAACTGTGGATTATTCAACAGACTATTGGGAAGCAAAACACAGATTAGCATAAGTAGCTATCTATACTTGCAGGTTCATAATATGATAGGCACAATATAAAATGTGCGTCATTTTATATTTTTTTGCAATTAATGTCATCAAAGCCATCCCATGTGGAGCTTGTAGGATACAAATTCTTCAAATAAGTGGGGGGGGAAAGAATAGGAAGGAATGTAAGCAAGTGGGCAGTTCCTCCTTACCAGCCAATAGACGTGGCTAAACTGATCACCTCCTTATTACAATATTCATTGTGGGAAACAGGATGCAAAAGTTAGAAAGCATGACAACCATGTTTCTAACTGGGTTTCTTACTTTTATCACCTATCGAAAGGCTTCTTAATGTTGACATTTTGGAATGCTGTCCCCAAGATGATTTCCCTCACGCTAAGACTGTTCTGGTCTTTTGAGCACCAAATGAATACTTTTTCTATTAAAAAATGGCCAGGCTAGGGCTTTTTAAATACTGCTGAATTATTACACCTAGTATCCCTCACTACTGGTCAAGCTGACTGATGTTAACATCTGGAGGACTGAATATTCAAGTTCCCCACCTGAATATAAAACTGCAACTTACATTAAGTAACATAAGATGCACTGATAATTTTACCTCAGCTGAATCAGCCTATCTCCATCTTAGATACAGAGAGAGAAATAGCAATATTAGCATTGGCTATGCAACAGATGGAAAAAGTCAAAATGTTCAACTCATTTCAAGTATTAACTCCATCTCACCAGCGGAATTAATTGCCAGTTTCCCTATAAAATTGTGGAAAGAATGTTTTGCATCTCAATTGTCCCCAAATGTGGCTTACTCACAGTTATATCACAATGTCAAAGGATTGTTAATTAAAAGAATTGGAAAACACTTCTAAGTTAACTGTGAGGTATTTCTGTGGCTTAAAGTAATAGTACTTGAATGAAAAGAAACATGGCCTTAATTTACACATCAACAAGTAAAACAGGTTTTTGTCCAGGATTTACTGCATGGCATTTATTATTCTAGCAGTAACTGATATTCTAACTGTCACACGATTGTATTTTACAGCTGTGGGATGTAGAAACAGTGGGTGACAACTAATTGCCTTTTTTTCTTCCTCTCTTGTTTTCAGATACTTTTTATGACAGTGTGCTAAAGTGATATTTTAAGACCAGGGCAAAAATACAAGCTGTTACCTTGGTTCCAGCAAAATAAAATACAATAAACAAGAGTATAAATAATACTGCAGTGCTGAAGTAATGAGACTTCCAGATAGGTATCAGTGAGGAAATAATGACTCATACTCAAGGCGCTGGTCTTCAAACTGGTTTGCTTACACAAGATCCATCACTGCAATCTTAGGAATCATGAAAAAGAGCCCTGTTAAAAATCCACAGCCAGTTTAATAAGCATAATCCCCTAATACATATTATTTGGTTACAACAAACCTACTGTTCCCTACCTCCATTCAACAAGGAGGTATGGATCAGATCCTGGATAGTTTTAATTGGGCCTATTGTCTAGGTTGCCAAAAGGTGAGCCAGAGAGGCAGATCTGAAACACACATTAGAAGTTAAAAGTTCGATTTACACTGAATCACACCATTGATCCATGCAGCCGGCAGTGTTTACATTGAATGGCAACATCTGTGAAGAATTTCAACCATGGGTCTTTCCACTCCTATTTGGAATGAACAGGGGATTGAACCTGGCTCCTTCTGCTGCAGACTGTGTGTACTCTAGCACTCTTGCCAGTGTCCGGGAGTTGACTTGGGCAAACAAGCTAGTCCTTCAGCAAGAATCCAAGTTGTTTACAATTTATTTTAAATGACTTGGAGATACTGTGAGTAAGGAAAGCAACCATTCTTGATAGATCTTTCCAAGTGATCCTTGTCAGGGTTGGATTTTTGCTGAAGGATTAGTTTGGCAATATTTCTGAACTCAGCATTGACTAAGGACAAGTGTAGATAATAGCTTCAACTGCTTTTTAACAACTTAGGATGATATACCAATGGTGGTCTTACCTTTATGCATTCCCTTTCTGAATCTGGAAAACTGGCATCTTAGGCACTGATTGGGATTTTTCTTCCTGATAGGCTAATTTATAATATAGAAATGCTGTTGGAATAGTATACATTCAGATGTATTATTTCTCCCATCTGATACCTGAAGTAAAGTTGTCCCAGGAGAAAAAGAATCACCCTGACAACTGAATGTTAACTAGTGATGGAAACACAAAATGTGCTAAATTAAGTTATTGAGTATTCATGTTATTATGGTTTTAAGTAAAAAAAATAATAAATCTAGAATATGTAGATCAAAGATAACTAAGATAACTTAAGGGAGGCAAACAACAAACAGGCTATCTGCAAAAATAAAACACTAAGTGTAGTTGCTAAGTTATTTTATTAACATTCTTCATTATTTTTAAATAAATTACTTCTTCCAATGTGATTTTTAAGTATCTAAGTTGTAAGTATTTAAGTTGTAATTATTATCTTTCCCCAAAACTTATTCTAAGATGAATAAGCTCAAGAAGGGAATAATGTCTTGGGTAACATTAAAACTACAATGCTTTAGATTTGTCAAATGCTTATTATTCATACTGCATTTTTCAACGTTAGCTTTTGAGGTTGTTTATAGCAAAAATCCATAAACAAAATCCATAGAAACAAGATCAAAATAGGAAGGAAATAGCAGTGAAAACCAATGAGAATACCGGTAGCAAAGCATACAGAAAAAATATTAAAATATATCTATTTTTAAAGTCTACTCTCTATTAATTAAAAAGCAAGACATAAATGGACAGGGAAGGAAATACAGAGTTGAGGTAAGGCCTTATCTTTTGTAGACAGTTACCAACTTCTAGAGATGTTGGCATTCTTAGCAACATTCCAGATAAAATTATTTTAAAAAATTAAAAATTGGAGGAAGTTCATCTATCAGGAACTCAGATCTCAAGGTACTACTGGATTCATGTAATCTATTTAGGCATATCATTGTTCATCATAAAAAAGGGGGATAGGATTTTCCTGCATAGGAAAATCCAAGGGAGGGAGAATGAATTTAATTAATGTTAAAGAAGATCTTTATTATTCTCAAGTGTAAAAATCTGATGACAAGCAATACTGATTTTGAATTTTTATAATTATCAAATGCCTTTTCAGAAGCAATGTTGTTAATTTGTAATTCTTCCCTGTAATAATACTGTTTAACATTGTTTTCCGCCTTGAACAACAAAAACCTATTTGTAATTCTGTTCGTGTAAGGGAAATAAGGCTCATGAGAACCACTGTAAATTTTGCTACTAGAATGAGTGCCAATATTTTGAAGTCTACAGACCTATTATATTAAAGCCAAAAGATATAAGTTTAGTCATTATCTGGTTTAAAAGAACAAGCACTACCTTTGTGCTAAATACTTAGACTTCATTTGTCCCAGCCAGGAAATTGGTTTGCTCTTTTTTGTTTTAAAGAATAACTATTAACCCCTTTTTGTATTTTTTGAGGGATACTTCCATCTAATTCCATAGCTAGTACACTATTAACATGCATTATTTAAACCTGCTAGGCAAGGGTGGGGATATTGATATCTTGGAAATCTACCCTTCCAGGTTTTGGGTCCTTTATCTGTCATGATCCCAAGGTTGGGGTATGCTGATGACCTTCAGAGAAACTTTTCTGGTGATCAGGGGCCATATTTCTGAGGTAGTATGCAGAAGTGACTGTATGTGAGGTTGGACTGAAGGGATAAGCCAGGGATCCTGTGTACCTTAGCACCTGGACCTAATTGCTGGGCTGATTTTGGGGTCTCCCTGCCTGTTAATGGTAGGTGATTTCAATAAACATGCACTGGGAGAGGGTTCCAAGAAGTCTCAGGAGATAATGTCCACCATGCCAACCACAAGCTTGTCCCATGTAGTACTGGCCTGACCTACACAGGCTGTCACATGTTAAATCTGGTCCTTACCTTAGAATAACTGGTATGTGATACAAAACTGGAGGATCTTAGAATGAGTCCTTTGCCATGATCAGATCCCTGCTATCTTTGGCCTCTACAGTTAGGTTGGTCCTTCCCAAGCATTTATGGATCCTGCAGACACTTGGAGAGTTACCAGCAATGTGGCAGGTAGTTCCTCCAGGTGCCTGGTTGAACTTGGAGAAAGCTAGAGCAGTAGATGGGATTGCCTCTCAGCATCCTCTCCCTGTTTGCCAATCCCAAGTGGCTGCTTGGTTTACTGAGGAACTGTAATGGTATGTGGGAATGACCCTGGGAGAGAGGGCAACGAGACGCAGCCAAGGGAACGGTCAGATAAAAGGCAGCTTAGCTTGCAGTAGAAATATGGGTGGGGCAAGAGGCTCAGAAGAGACCCTCCCTAGAGTCTTAGGCTGTAAATGAGATAGGGGGAGAGATGTACTTTCAGACTTGTAAGATTCTGTTAATGTAACGTTACAATAAAGTAGAATTAGCTCATCTGGTCTTGTTTCCTGTCTACCTGTAATGCTGACAGGAACTCTGGGAGATGTAGCAGAAGAAGAAAGGTATGGGAGAGGGGCAAGGGAATTTCGTTCCTCTGTATATCCTCTCTCCCTTTGGTACATCCTGTCCCTGGACACCTGGATGGAGCCCTCCCTAATGGCCTTCAGGAAAAGAATTAAATTGGAACAGTTTTGAAGAAGATTCTATCTATAATATTGCCAGGAGTGGTCAGCGTAGAAGGAATTTATTATAATTTTAATTTGGTAGTCATGTTATATTTGAAGTTTTAGTAATTTGTAAACTATCAACAGTCTATGTAGAGTTGGTGATATAGAAACAAATAAACAAATATGAAATATGTACAGATAATTCTGAAGGGTGAACTATAGGTTCAGAAAGTACACATGGTATGGGTTGTTCCTCCTTTATCATTCATCTGCATGATAGAATTTTGTTAACCTTATATTTTAGCATAGTCTTTTTGTGGAACGATAGCGAATCAGAGACAAGGGATTGCTAGCCCACTTGCATAGAAACATATAGTACTTACTTTCTAGATATGTGGGTTTGATTATTTATTTTGCAGGAGATTTCATTTTTCTTCTTACAGTGTCTGGAGGCTGCAGAGGATGGGGCAGTGATGTTATGATAACACATACATGGGCTGTGCTAATTGAAGGTGTTGCATCTTTTTCGATGTTTTGTTTTGTTTGCTACTGTTAAGGTGCACTAAGCTATCTGAAGACATGGTGCACTTTATTTCTTTAGTTTTCTGCTAGAAAACAGTGGGAAATCATGGTATGATCTGAGGGCTCAAAAGAAAAAAAGTGGTGGTGGTGGGTTATGGCCTGCAAACCGTGGGTTAGTCATCACTGATTTAAACTCATTTTTTAAAAAACAAAACACAGAATGGAGAAAGAAGACTATTTAATGATTTAATAGTAATGACTATTTAGGGGAAAATAATCTGGTAGCCTCCAAATGTTTTGGACCACACCTTCCAAAATCCTTTATAGTTGGTCATTCTAAAAATGAGAGATGTAGTGCCGACCAAGACATCTGGAGGACATCAGGTTGCCTTTTCCTAAATAAATTAACTAGCTAAAATGACCAGGACATGGAAAGTTAGTTTGTTCACTGTCAGTGATTTTCAGACCCTTTTCTGCTTAAGTCTCACTTTGCCTTCATAGAGGCTTGCGCAGGCTGGCTTTATCCCAGCCCAGTTTGACTTCAGCAAATCTGTTACTCTGGGTGCCAGGACTTTCAGATAATGTATTGATCAAATATATTCCCCCTCCTCTGTATTCTGTTACGATATAGTGTAAGGAGGTCTGTACAGATTTTTTTTTTTTTTGTCCTAGTTGTGTAGTTTCATGCTGACTAGAGGATTTTAATAGCCATTTTAATACTTTTGGTATTCTTTTCCAAAATCTGAGTACTGTACTGCTTTGGCCACAAGGACTAAGATAGTTGTTTAGGTTGGATATCTGATTCCCACACACATGTGAGTGTGCACACAGTCTTTTTTCTACTTCCAGATTATCGGATAGTCCAAGGGTGTGTACAGGTCAAAAAAGTCAACATGGCGGCCACAATTCTGCCATCAAAGCCACACCTCTTTTTTTTACATGTGATTGTGGCCACCATAATGGCTTTTGGGCCCCCCTTCCTGTGGACACTCCTGAGATGTCAGATACCATCAATTGAGCATATTTTTAGACATGTATTTACATGTCTAAAATTATTTAGACTATTTAGATTATTTAAATTAGCCTTTTACACTAAAGCAGTTAGTCTTTTAGAGTGGAAATATTTCTGCTTTGTAGAGAGCATCAAAGTATTTCTAAGATAAGAAATAGATATGGGAATATTGCCTTGAGATGGGTTCTTTAATTTTTCCAAAAAAAAATTGGAAAATATTAACGTGTCTTTTGGTGAGACTGTCCAGATAGCCCAGCCCTAACACTTTTGACTGAGTAAGCCATCAGCCCATATTTTTTTCATAGGGGGAGGAGGGAAGAACTTTCTTCTGACATCATCCCAACGTTACTTTCAATACATGGAAGACCTAAAGCCTAACAATTATTTCATTTTCCACTCTATCATTCCATAAGAATCTAGGAACTTCTGCAGCCAGAGTACTATGAAAATGCCCTTTTGTCTTTTGGACTACAAATGTGGACATAAATAATGAGTGATTAATTTTGTGGAGATTAAAGGCTTTTTAAAAAATAGCTTGTATTATTTCCAGGGATACTATGTGAGAGCCAGGGTATGCAAGTTTAAATGAGACAGACTTGAAGCACCAGTAACAACTTACATGGGCAGCAAATAAAATCTATTTTGCTAAGTAATTAGATAAATCATAATATTAAGAATGTGGATTTCCATGAGGAGGCATTTTCTAGATGCTTAAGTCTGTTTTCCCATATACAACTCCATCACAAAAAGTCTCCTGATTTCAATTAGACTTACTGTATTTAAATAGAAAACAGAAGATTTTTATTTTTATTTGCTGGATCAGTAAAAAACGCTTTATCCAGAATTTGCTTGCAATAGTCATTCTCTCAGAGCCCATAAGAAGGGCTATAAAACACAAACAATATCCTGACATCCAGCTGAATAAGTTTATATAGACACTGTGATGGGATACTAAAGTGACACTTAATAACCTCCATTCATTTATTTAATTTCTTTTCAAAGCACCTTATGGGAGTAAATTTTATATTGACAGTAACAAGGAAATCGGAGATAAATGATTCATGTTTTTTTATACAAACACCTATGTGTTTTTTGTCTTTTCTATTGATAAAACAAAAAATACTAATTCAGGAGTTTGCCGCTTGCTTTACTGAAATGTCTAGAAGAACTAACTCAAGTGAATCCACCAAGAGCTACAATTTATACAGGCAGCCCAAAATAATTGAGCTACAACACAAAATTACCAGCATGCTTAATCAAACAGTAAGAACTGCAATCCAGTTTCTTTTTATGTTCAAAAGAACACATTTGCAAATTGAAAACCATAATTTTCAGAACTTTATGATGAGATTCTCAATGTTATAAATGTTTATATTAAGGAAATATGTTCAGTATACAAGGGGAAAGTGCAAACCAAATTGAGATACTGACCAAAAATACATTCTGTTCAAGAAAGAGGGCACTTTAGGAAAAGTACATTTTGTAGAAAGAAAAATTAGAAAAACGTGTATGAAAAGTCATAAGAATTTTTGTGTAACTTTTGCAAACTGTTGAAAAAATTGATTGAAAGAAACCTATAGTTAGAACATGCCTTTGAACTGTGGTGCTGGAGAAGACTCTTGAGAGTCCCCTGGACTGCTAGGAGGTCAAACCAGTCAATCTTAAAGGAAATCAACCCTGATTGCTCATTGGAAGGATCGATAATGAAGCTCAAGCTCAGATATTTTGGCCACCTAATGCGAAGAGAGATCTCTTTGGAGAAGACCCTGATGCTGGGAAAGATTGAAGGCAAAAGGAGAAGAGGACGGCAGAGGATGAGATGGTTAGATAGCATCACTGAAGCAATGAGCATGAAACTGAGCAAACTCAGGGAGGCAGTGAAGGACAGGAAGGCCTGGCGCAATATGGTTCATGGGGTCACGAAGAGTCGGACACGACTTAACGACTAAACAACAACAATAGTTAGAACAATGAGATCTAAAGCAAAAGCAAAATTGACATTTGCTTACAAGTTGATGGAAGATCTACCATGCTTTATATTTTGCACGCAAAAGATTCTACATTTAATCTGTGGCATATTCAGTTAATAAACTAGTCAAGTGATGGGGAAAAGTTCTGAGATGTGAGAGACTAGTGATAGTCAAGTAAGCAATATTGAGCTGAATGGATCAATGGTCTGTGGCTGGGATTTTATAACATGCTTCTTATAACTCAATCACATGTTCTTGGTTTATATGAATAGAAACTAATTGTACAGCCTGGGTTCACAAAACATATTAGGCTAAAATATGGTTAGTTTGTGGTTCAGCGTGTCATGCAAACACAGCCTGTATCTCATTCATAGAGGAAAATATTCCAATTTCTTAAAGGAAAGCCTGTCAACATCCACCACATCTAAACTTTTGTGGACAAATGTATGTTTATTGATTTAGAAAAAGTGCATGATGAAGTGAATAGGTTTCAGTTATGGCATATATTGCACAAATATGGAGTTAAAAGTTAATTGCTGAATGGGTAAGAGAAGTATATGATGGAAGGAAAGCAGGTGTGAAAATAAGTGGAATTCTTACTGAATGGTTCAACACTGAGCAGGGAGTAATATCAGGTTATGAGATGTCACTTTGGTTGTTGTATATTTATAGACAAATGTAGTGTCTGTCGTGACATTAAATATGTTGGCTGGGGATATGAAGGTATATGTACTTTGTATGCAGATGATGCCATCCTGTTGGCAGAGAATTTGAATAATTTACAGCAAATGTTAGACTGTATGATGCAGTGAGATGAATGGATGAGTGCAAATATACATATGTATGAAAAAACCAAGCAAATAGATGAAAGTACCCTTACAGAATGTCTAGAAGATTTGGGAAAATTAATTAATTCTGAAATTTTAAGATGTCCAAATGCTAGGAAAAAGGTAATGAATAGTTTGTTTGATTTCTTGGGAGAAATGAATGCTGAAAGAAATAAAAATGGCAGTGTGTAAGAGTGTTCTCATTCCCACCTCACATAGAAGTGAAAGTTGGGTATGTCAGGAGAAACATAAAAGCAAGTTAAATGGAGTGGGAATGGGGGAATGGGGTACTTAGGAAAGACAGGAGGAGGAGGAGGAGATAGGTTCAAGAATGAATGGATGCTGAATGATTCTGGATTGAATACAAAAGTAAGTCACCAGTATGAAAAAAGTTTACTGTAGTTTGGTCAGATAGAGAAAGAACGAGATCAAATTACAAAACAATATATGAAAGTAAATGAATGGGTCAAGAAGCAGACCAAGAAAGTTGAGGTGGGACAGAGTTGATGATATCCTCAAAAAGAAAGAGGTAAGAAGTTTAAAGAACAAAAAGCAGTGTATGAAGTAATAGAAGTGGTGAAAGCAAGGATAGTTTGCAATGACAGAAAAGTATGGAGAAGTATACTGAATAGTGGTGGTATAAACTTTTCTAATTTCTTTAGCTTAATATTTCTTACTCTTTTTCAGCACTCTATATTGTGAGTTGAAACTCCTCACTTTGTATATGTTGAAACTTTTGAGCATTGAACTTGTCAGATATTTATTTACTTCTTATTGAAACAGCTTTCTATATAAAAGAACTGTGTTGTAATTATGTCATCTAGCAATACATGGTTTTTAAAGAAAGAATAAGTCATGTGTCTCTACCATGCCACCCAGTTCCTTAAAACCAGAGCAATTTAGTTGGGTTTTGGCATTAAAAACAGCAGCCTAGGTTGTTCATATGAAGATTTTCCAAGCACAGCCTTTGAAACAAATATCCAATAAGCAAAAAGCAAATTTACTTGTAATATCTCATTAATAGAAAGGGGAATTCTACAAAGTTAATATCTGAAAAGTAGCACAGTAAATCTGATTCATAAATTACAAGAATTCTTCCTACAAAATATCTTTTAAAAACCCTAAAAGGGAAAGTTTTTTTTTACTGAATTTTAGCATCTTGCTCTTCACTAAGATTTTTTAATTTATTAGTTCTATTTACAAAGACTCTGAGGGGCAACTACAATATTTTAAAATTACTTGTACTATTAAATGAAACCAAAATATTTGTGTTTCTTTAAGTCCATAGTGAATATAAACAAGTAGAAGAAGAATTTATTTATTTCTTTTTTCTTCCATGGGGTCTCAATGGGATGGGAGCAGGTCACCAGGGACAGTAAAAAAAAAAGTCAAAATGGTGTTTACAACCACACAATTGAAGCTCTGCCCTTTTTATGTGTGTCACAGAGAGGCATACAGTAGGTAAAAAGGGTTGGAGCTTTCTTCACATAGTTACAATTGCCATCTTGATATTTTTGACCCTTTGTGGACACACTTGGTTGGGAACCTTGCTTAATTTCATAATGCTAAATGGCTTTTTTTAAAATTTTGCCCTACAGACCCCCTTCAAATTGTATTGCTGAATTGGATTGTAGTGAAATTGTATGTAAACTGCAATGTAAGCATAAAAATAGTTTTAAACACCTCCCCCAAACCCTACAGAAAAAGTTGGACTTGCCCAACTGTTTGATGTGTTCACTTGTTTTAAAGATTTATCTACTCACTGTGCCATCAGCCCCCCAAATCATGAAGATTCCAAAAAGTCATCTGCTACAGCTAGGTCCTCTCAACAAGGGCTCAGTGAAAGATTGAGCATGGAAGATGAAAAACAAGACCATGAACTTGGTAGAAATGGAATTGGGACAAAATAATCTGATGAGGCTAATAATTATTAGGGTACATTAGTTAAGAAACAGCTTCAGGCCTTTAAGTATGTTATATGTTAGTATAAGTGTGCATCTCATTCTAATATTTCACTGAAATAATGAAGAAAATGAAGTTAGCATAACAGGAAATTATGAGTCTGGAACATAAACTCACCAATACCAAAAGAGTTCCAGTGGCTGCCAGTTAATTTTCAAGACCAATTCTAGGTGATGGGGTTGACCTTGAAAGTGCTAGAGCAGGTCAACAGAATGAAGCTCAAAATAACTTTTTTCTTGGCTCCTAAAATACATTCTAGCTGAATTTCTCTGATGAGAATTACACAATCGGGTGCCAAGGCCAAAAATGCCATCCCTGGGTCACTTATTTACCTGATTTCTAATAATAGGAAAGTCTGCAGAGACTGTCCTCAAACAACTTTAATATCTGGACAAACTCATATGGCAGTATGAATTCTTTATATATCAAGACTTGAAGATGTGTGGACTTCAATTCCCAGAATTCTGTGAGTTGAAGTCCACACATCTTCAAGTCACCAAGGTTGAGGAACCCTGTGCTAGAGGACTTGGTCTTGATATATAAAGAATTCATACTGTCATATGAGTTTGTCCAGATATTAAAGTTGTTTGAGGACAGTCTCTGCAGACTTTCCTATTATTAGAAATCAGGTAAATTAGTGGCCCAGGGATGGCATTTTTGGCCTTGGCACCCAATTGTGTAATTCTCATCAGAGAAATTCAGCTAGAATGTATTTTAGGAGCCAAGAAAAATGTTATTTTGAGCCTCATTCTGTTGACCTAGTTATTATGTATTATACTTCTGTTTTCATTTTCATTTTAAGATTTTTTAAAGTTGTAAACCTCCATGGATCATTTCTGATGAAGAATGGTATATACAGAAACAAGCAAACTAAACCAGACCATGTTTTTGAATTGTACTTGTGTAAGTCCAAATATCTGAAGAACTGGACCATAGTCCAGAAGAACAAGTGCCACAAAATGTATTTAATGTTTTTTATTCAATGCGTGTCTCGCTTGATCACAAGAGTGATCAAAACAGTGCATAACTGTTTTCATTCAGAGTTTTTGGATATTAACATAAATCTGTGCATGCAGAATAGCACAATAATTACATGAAGACAGCATGAAGTAATTATATGAAGTTCCAAAACATTCTCAATAGTATTGGTTTCAGTTCAAAGTGTTTTATGTGCCTAACATGTAACGAGAATTAAAACAATATGCCAGTAGAAATGGGAAAGCCTTGTATTAAAAAGTGTCTCCCCCTCCCAGATTTTATCCTATTAGATGAGTAATAAAAGGTTTCCCTCTTGCTTTAATGAAAGCCAAATGCAGCAATAGTAATTACACTGTGCGCAGTGAGGTGAAATTTCAGATCTGCACATTGCAGCAATGCCCTTCAGGTTTTGATTAATGATGGCCAAGCCACACAAGAGGCATTTCAAGCAACCACCCACTGCAGAATCCTAAAACTGTCTTCCACTATCCTTCTGCTTACATTCCTCTCTTCTCAATGGTGCACATGTTACAAGGAAATAGCCACTTGTGGCTCTTGATGTGCCTTACATAACATGAATTAAGAAGGAACAGAACTGGTTTCAGCTGTTCTGAAATAGGTGATGAGTTTTTATTTCCAGGTTACACTTTTGAAAAATGCCTCCATGATTTCTGGTCCTTTCTTCTCTATTTCTCTGTTCTGAACACAGTTGACCTTAGAACATCAGGCTCCGGCAGATCTGCAAAACCTATCTTCAAAATGATTCTACTTGTACTACAGCTGCATTGGAAGTAAATGGCAGAGCTGATCAGAAGAGACGATAGTGTTGAGTCACAAGGCGAGGAGCTGATTCAGGAGCAGTGTAAACGCTATCTGCTGAGGTGACTACTAATCCACCTTTTGCCCATGCCTAGGGTTACGTATACATGTAGCACATCTTTGAATTAAGGAATTACAAATCTCTGTGATGGAATTTCTAACAGACCCTAAAAACATGAAAGAGGGAAGTAAGATCATTACAGGAGGAAACAGGGCCATTACAAAAAAGATTCCTGGGTCTAGGGGAGAGGGGAAAACATGAGAAAGAGACTCCAAGTAACTCTGCCTTCATTACACTAGGTATAAGTTGAACTGAAGAATTGCTTTGACAGACTTTCAAGATTCGTTTACAACACTCTATTAGCAATAAAGATCTTTCCAAAAGTCCCTAGTGGTTCTTGTTTCCTAGGTTTATTTGCCTTGAAAACTCCTAAATAGGAAATTTAGTGCTTGTGTTGCAGGTGATTCATAGGAAATTCCCAAACAAGGATTCTACACCAATTTGAGACCTGTTCTGATTCTCAAGATCTCAGCAGTGTTATAGATCTGAAATTATTTATTTCTGGGTCACCTGTGGTATAGCTGAAATGACTAGAATGTATGTATGTATGAGAAACTCTGAACCCACTGAAGAAACTCTTTCCTTACCCCTCCCCTCAGCTTCTGAGCTTCAATTCCTGTAAGGGAAATGTTAGCTCAATAGCTTTGCAGTTCCCCATAGTTGCCTAGATAAAACGGCTGAAATTAAAAAACATTGCATCTATTTCCCTTTCTCTTCAGCACTGACCAAGATGAAGTGCAAAACACCAGACAGATAGTCCCTCCCTTTCACTTTTGGGTGGAGTGAGGATGAGGGAATATATTGGTGCAGGACATATAGAAGCTCAGAGTGGGCCAGAACCTTTGCTGCTTGTTCTTAGCATTTCAAGAAGGCAGAAATGAAAACAATCATGGATTGCTTTCAATCTGTTTCTGAGGGTTGAGGGGTGACAACAACTATGTGAAAGCCCTTGCCTATAGGTGTGGAAAGAGGATGATTCCCTGCAGTGTTTTTTTCCTAACACTCTCCAAGTATTTGCCTCAGAGCTGCAAAAAATAAATAAGTAAATAAAAATTATCCTCAATAGAAGTTCTTGCTTTCTTTCGTTTCCTGATTAAAACAGTAACTACTATTTCTTCTCTCCTTCAATTTCACTGCTAAAGGATTTTGAGCACTTAGCTCCTGCTCTGGGAAGGCCACTACTGACTGCACCTTAGTATCTAATCCCTTTCAAAACCTATAAAGAGCAAAAGTGAAATTGACATTAACACATCTCTGTAGTACAGAAAAGTACAGAAGTACAGAAAAGTCCCATTTATTATAAAGGCAAAACTGATTTGTGGGTGCAACATTTATTCTCAGTTTAACCACCTAGTTAAAGAAGAAGTGGGACAATTGAGTTTTACTTTCATAATTGATCTTTAAAGCACTTAGCAACAGCTTCCCAAGCTGTAGGATCCTCTAAAGCCTCTTAGTTGATATGAAGTTGACTTATGGGGAAACAATGGCAGACTGCAGACAGCTCTGCTTTTTGCGGAGCCGACGACCACAACGGATCGAGGGGCCAGCAAATGGATCAGCACCTCAAAATCCTTCTCTGGGTAAAGGGCAGGACCTGGAGTAGCCCATATGTGCTCCACACAGAGTCTCCCTGTGAGGAGACTGTAAAATAGCAGTCTCCAGTGGGTTTTAGAGCTCTGGGAGCTGAGGGAGAGCCAGCTTTGCCCAGGCCACAGTTCGGAGCCTTCAAACGGACACTGGATTCACCCATTTCCTTTCTTAATCACTTGTGGAAATAGCTTGTTAACTATCTTTTGGACATTAAGAACCTTCAGAATGACACATTTCATCAGAACAGGTGATTCTCCTTCAGTTTCATTTAAGTTTAAGAACTTAAAAAAAAATAATTCTGAAATAAACAGTAAAGGGTGATTAGAATGTTGGTTTTGGAACGTTACAAACAGACTAAGGGGCCAGTTGGATTGGAAATAAGATTTGAAAATTAATTATAAGAATCCTTCCTGTAGTTTGCTTAAAATCCTATTAAAATATATATGAAGATTTTGAATCTAAGTGTAAGAAATCTTCCAGGGGAAAAATGTTGTGGATTAGAGAAAACATGATAAGAGGAGACTTTGAAGGCTAGACACTAGAGGCAACCAGAAAGAACTAAAGGTTTGAATTAAAGGAGAAGAGACCCATTAATACAGACAGTCCCCTACTTGTGAACTTTCGTGTTGCAAACTTTTACCAATACGAACAATGGATGGATCCAGAAGTCAAAACCAGAAGTCAGGCCAGAAGCCGGGCTGGAAGTTGGAACCGGAAGTCAGGAGAAGGCAGGAAAGGGTTAGTATGCAGTGTGCATACCTTCCCACCTTCTCCCGCCTTCCGTTTGCATTGGAGGTTTGCATTGGTGTTGGAGTTCCCAGAAAGGTTAGTTTACATGGCGTGCTCTGTTGCTGGGTGAGGCAGGAGAGGGAGCATGGCAGAGGACAGGGGAGAGGGGTGGTGGTCTCCTGCCTCACCCGGCAACAGAGCATGCCATGCCCTACCGGTTCATCCTTTGCTCCCCTCTCCTCCATTACCATCCCCTCTCCTGCCTCACCTGGTGATGCATTGGCAGCAGAAGATAGGGCTCCTCTGCCCACACCGCTGCCCTGCCTCTTCTTCTTTTTTTTACTTTTTACTTTTTACTTGGTTGGACTTATGAATAAAATGGACTTACAAACAGCCTCTTGGAACATAACCTGTTCATAAGTAGGGGACCATCTGTACAGAATGGAGAAAAGTATTTAAGAAATTACTTCTTAAAGGAAGAATTTAAAGTTATTTAGGAACAATGCACTCAGAAATTTCTTTTAAAACTGCCTGCTACCATAAAAATGGGTTTAAAATAGGAGATAGAAGAGGATAGAACTGAGAATCTGGCTGTTTTGGATTTGGATTTAAAAATGACAAGCTATAACAATGATATGAAAGTGGCAGATAAAAAGCGGTGGATAAAACAGCAGATAAAGGGACGGTAAATAGGGAAGTGTGAGTAAGAGACTCAAAATAAGGCCCTGTTATTATACCCTACAACAATAAAATAGAGTTCCAGTAGTCCCTGTAGTGTCTGTTTCCTGACCTGGCCTATCTCGAAGGGCTGACAAATCCATATGAAAGCATCTCTGAGAAACAGGTGTCTAATTTCTGCTTCAGCATATTCAGTGAAGGGAAGCCCACCACCTTTCTGGGTAATTGCCCCTGGATAATTGCTATTGCTGAAATGCTGTTTTCATTAGTCAGGTTTTCCTTATCATCCATTTTAGGATGATAGAGAACAGATCTTGACCTTTTCTTGTGCAAGAAATAACAGACAAGGCAAGAGTTTGTTTGTGACCTATGTCATGCTGTAAAGGCAAATGATGAAATATATGTGATTTTTCAAACGATGTCCTTCATATAGTTATAACACTTTGCATCTATGTCTTGCATTATATTCATTAGATACTCCACAGACTTTATTATTATTATTATGTGTTCAATAGGAACAATTTTATTTGAAAAAACATATTGGCACAATTCTGGCCAGAAAGACCAGCCTATAACAACTTTCCCCAAAAGCTTTATATTTGCCATTTTATCACTGGAGCTGGAATATAAATTTAAAATTGAAGCTGTTTACTGTGTGGGTCTCTTTTTCCATTGGTTCAAATACTTAGTTCCATTATTGAGATCTACAGTACAGAAGCTTATTCCATATTTGTCACTGCGAGTGCAAACTCTTGAATGCAAAGGAAAGAAGATAATGATTTTTTTTCCAGATCTTTGCCTACAGGAGCTGCTTGTTTGGAACTGAACCAAAAGAAATCAGTTCTTTTTTTTCTTTTTCCAGTGATTTTTTGTTTGTTTGTTTACCCCTGATATCAATGTGAAAAAAAATTATAACTCAGAATCATCATCATCATCATCATCATCACAACAATTAAAATGATCCAAACAGAAATGAGTAGTAACGTTCAAATAAAGTATAAAAAGTATTCAAGTAGCAATTAGTGGCTGGGGGGGGGGGAAAGAGAGAGGCTACCTTTTTATAATATATAATTTAATGTTTTTTGTTTTGCTTTTTAAGTTTTTCTTTCAAAATCCTTTCTTTTTGCTTGCATGTTTTACTTAACTAATAAAAAAGAATAGTTGTATAAAAAAAAGGAGATGATGGTGGTATGTGAATTTAAATCAATAAATACATTCTCTGAAAACAAAAATTATAACTTGTGAGCTGCCCGGAGTCGTTTAAGATGGGCAGCCATACAAATCTTAGAAACAAGCAAACAAACAAACAAGCAAGCAAACTCAGCTACTGCTTATTGTTGCAGGATCATCTCAGATAAAAGAATAATGGAAATGTTAATGTCTTCTTTACTGTTATATTGCTTATTGGGGGTAGAGTTTCTGTATTTTTATTTCAGTATCCCCCCCGTCAGGAGTTCCAATGGATTTTTGGATTCTTTTTGTTGATATATATATCTGTTGTTGATATATATATATATGAATATGAATATATATATAAGCTTTTTTCACTTCTAATTCCTGATTTTTCTGATTTTTATATATACATATACATACACCCCTATGCACCTATTTTCATTATTTCTTTTCTTTTTTTAGTTTTTTAAAATTTATATCAACCATGATTTTTTTTTCTTTTTTCTCTTTTTTGGCCTATGAAAACTTTGATTGATTGATAGATAGGTAGATAGATAGATATGGTATGTAGATATCTATACATGTTTATGTGTATCTGTGTGTATGTTAAATGCTTTAAAATCTTCTGGTCTCGTATGACATCTTTATTAGTTCAACAGGCCTTAAATGTCCTTCTATTAGGTATAGGACAATAACATCTGGATTTGCTTTTGACAAGAAACTCATATTTTTTTTCATAAGGATCTAGAGGATGGGTGTTGGTAGGTTACTCCATATGAAAAAAACAAGGGCTAGCTGAACTAGAGAAAATCCATGTTTCAGTGGAATATAACCTCTTTGCAGGCTTGTTCAGCAAATAACCTTTTCCAGTATCATGATGTACAATGAACTTAAACTATTCAGTCTAATGTAGGACATATAGTACATCTGAATGCACAGGTGCATATAAATGCAACAGCATGCTGGGGTAAGTGAAAATAATGATGTGCCAGAGACCAAGAGAAGATCAAGAACAAAATGCCAGGAGTCAGGACATAAATTTCCACGATCAATAATCTTCCCAAGAACAGATAGACCCATCCCCACATTGTTTTCTAAAATTGTAACAATATTCCATGACAAAGTTGATGAAAATCAGTGGGTCAGAGTCCAACACTTTCAGGCTATAAAATAGGAGATGAAGAGGAGTTCTGGGTATATGTATGTGTAAGCTGTATAAGTATGTGACGTGTGTAACTAGTTTGTATGTAATGTAGTTCACTATTTTATTTCCTGCTTTTGCCTGTTACTTCCCTCACTTCCCTCTTTTCCACAATGGGAAATCCTTCTGGAATCAAGAAGGCATGATACAAATTTGCAACTATCTGATTACTCATTTAAATAGCCTTTGCTTACATTAGTTGGGAAAATCATGTTGATCAGTGATATGTACCTTTGATTAGTTGTGCTGGAATTGAGAAATTTATTAAAGGAACAACCGTATTCAAACTTTGATTCAATAAACCTATGCAATAAGCCTCTGTGTTTCCTTCAGATTTCTTTTTCTCTTTTATATATTTTAAAAAAGAAAATGAAAGCTGCCTTAGCATTGCTGATGGTGCTTTTAAACCTAAGAAATATCCCTAATTTGTTCTCAGTTCTGCCTCTCCTATCCGGTATTTGAAAATGTCAGGGCTACTCATTCTGCATCATTAACCCAGTCATTTGTCAAAAGTTTGCTACCCCTGTCAGAGATGTCTTGGTTTTCGCAAAAATGTTCTTTTTCAGCAATATAATTGGGGCAGGAGAGAATGAAGTTTTTGAAATAGTTCCTAATATTTGATAAGTTGGGGGATAACTGTTTATGTTGCTATATTTGGCAATTGGCAAAGTCTTCTAAATCACAATCGATATTTTGTTACAAATTTCAGGTAACAATTCATACATCCACCAGTAGAGATCTAGACCCATCTCTGCTTTATTTTGTCAAATTGCTTTCAATTTCATGGCTGTATTTCATCACAGCGTTGAAGGGACTTAAAATATATTCAGTTGCATTCAACTAGGATAATGATATAATCCTTAGCAAAGAACTTTAAAATATATAAAAATGATTCTAATAATTAAGTTAAATTAAAGAAATAAAAAGAAACCCACAAGAAAACTGCTGAAAGCTAAATCTGTTTGTATTCTCAAGTAATTGACTTTGCATCAGCTTGAGTTATACCTCTGCTCTGTCTCAGGTCCAAGACTAAGCTTGTTGGCCTGTCAGCCAAGATGAGATGAATAATCTTCACTTTTATGACACAAAAATGTTAACCTAGATTTTTTTCCTAAATTTTGCTTGTCTCATAGCCAGACATGTTTTTTTGTTTTATGCTAAGTCTTCTAAGCTTTGATGAGATTGGTTGACCCTTAATACCGCATTGTCATTTTTATTCCTGCAGGCTTTAGCTGGGTGGGAGAAACCATGGCAAATACTGTGAGTCTATATGACCCTAGAAGGTCTTGAAATACAAGGAATCTTGGCAGCAGGCAGAGTGCTATAATCCCTGTTAACTCCTCAATTATCATTTCATCAAAGTACACTTCTGCACTGCAATTCCTTGCTTACTGAGGACCTGACAACTCAAGAGACGAATATGATTTAATCTTATTTAATAAAGCAAAACTTGGGACCTTTCGCGGATCAGATGCTTGAAATGGTTTCTTCCATGAATGCACAGTTGAACTCCTCTGTTAAGACAATATCGCTCTGAATACCCAGTGCTGGGAATAATGCTCTATGAACCATTGCTGCTCATAGCCACTTGCAGTATTTGACTAGCTTCCTTGAAAACAGTAACTGGATGCATGCATTGTTGTTTGTTTAACCACAGTTTGTTGAATAAACCACAACTGACTAGGCTTACACATCATGCTAAACTCAAGAGTTTACATTGACTGATGGTGCCACATCCCACTGATGCAAAGCTTTGCACTTTTAGAATGATTTGGAAGGAGGAATAGCATTGATGCTTCCTAAGTTTGGTGCCCTAGGCTAGTGCTACTTGGCCTTAGCCTAAGCCGGTCCTGATGCTAAGTCATAGCTATAGTTTAGAAATCACAATGGCACACTATGCATCAAGCTAAACAAAGCCAAACAAACCACGTTGGGGCTTAGCACAATGTATAGATAGATTCGTGGAGATTTCCAGATTTTTTTTTTTCAGTTGCCTGCCTTATTTATGGGTTTAACAGGGGAGCCATACTTGCTATCTTCTATTTGTGTTTTCCCATATTTATCAGGAAAAAAATCAGTTAAAAAGAAAGAGGTCTCAGCTTTGTCTCTGTATGTAAAAGCACCATATTCTAGTACCATATTCTAAACAATCAGGGCTCTTTTTGAGTCTATCAGAATTGCACTACAAAATCTGTGACATTTAGATAAAGAACTCATTATCCCAATGGAATTTTGTTTCATCTGCATAGGATTGCAATCAGTTGACATCATCTGGAGAGAGAGCAAATCTATTTTAAACTACCACTTATCATTCTTCAAGGCATTGGTTTTTTTTCTTTTTGTTTTAGATGAATTAAGTTATTGGTTATATTTTAGTTCTTAAATGGCCAATACTGGTAACCTATGTTCTAAAAAAAATGGAAAACCTGTGGACCTGTCAGTTTTATTTGGTATTTGAATTGCAGCAGCAATAAACAATAAAAACTAACTGAACTGAATGTTTGTGGTTATATTTTTTAAAGGGAACTCAATTATCAATTGATATTTATATTATTTAAAGAAAATTAAAGATAAATACAATTAATTAGAGTTAATGATTACTTACTGTGCATTTAATAATAGCCCTTACTACCATATTAAAAATGACAATTTTCTGGCAATTTCTGGACGGTTCTGGATGCTATACCAAAACTTCCAAGAATACATAGCTTTGGAACCTCAGGCTGTATATCTCTCCACTCTACTCTGCTTGTTCATGCCTGACTAGTAGCAGATCAAGACTTTAAAAAAAAAAATTGAAATCAAATGTAGCAAGCTGGCTGATTTCACAGTGCCACCTAGCCAGTTGGATTGATTGACTGATTATGTGTCATCAAGTTGGTTTCAATTCTTAATAACCACATAGATAGATTTTATCCATAATGATCTGTCCTTAACTTGGTCTTTCAGTATTTCCAAAGATGTACCCATTGCCACTGTCCTTGCTGCTGGTTGTCCTCTTCTTTGCTTTCCCTCTACTTTTCCAGCATTACAGCCATCTCTAGAGAGCTGGGTCTTCAGATAATGTATCTGAAGTAGGATACTTTGTAGGATACTTTGATCCTGATCATTTGAGTCTTGTGTGAAAACTCTGGGTTAATTTCTTTGATGATCCATTTGTTTTTCTTGGCTGTCCACAGTATTCTCAGGAATATTCTCCAACACCAAAGTTCAAAAGCATCAATACTCGTCCTGCTTTTGCTTCCATAGAGTGTCACAGAGAATACCATGATTTGCACTGTTTTGATGACTGTAGATACATTGTGGCATCTGAATATCTTTTCCAAGGCTTCATGGATGCTCTACCAGGTGCTAGTATATTTCTTGACTGCTTATTCCTCTCCTGTTAATGGTTGATCCTAAAAGGCAGAAGCTATCTACCACTTTGATATCATCATTGTCAGTTCTAAGGCTGGTTGTTGTACTTGTTGGCATTAGTTTGGTCTTCTTTATATTTAATTTTAGTCCCATTTTTTTCACTGTGCTCATTGACTTTTATTACTAGAACTTGCAGATCCTTTGCATTTTTGGCAAGTAGTATCATCAGCACAGTGCAGGCTATTGATGTTTCTTCCTCTAATTTTAAAATCATACCCATCTTCTTCCAGTTCAGCTTCTCTTAATATATAATTAGCATATAAGTTGAATAAATAAGGGAAGAATATACAGCCTTGTCACACTCCTTTATCAACCTAGAGCCAGTCTGTTTTGCTATGTACTGTCTGTACTGTGGCTTCCTGACCTGTATATAAGTTTCTCATGAAGACAATTAGATGTTCTGGGATTCCCATTTTATTAAGCACATTCCACAGCTTGATGTGATCAACGCAATCAAAGGCCTTTCTGTAATCAATGAAGCACATAGTGACTTCTCTTTGGTATTCTTTGGCTTTCTCAATTATCCAGCTTGCATCAGCAATATCATCTCATGTTCCTTGGCCTTTTCTAAAGGCAGCTTGAACATCTGGCATCACTTTTTCTACATTGTAATCTACATTGGATGATCCTAAACATTATTTTGCTAGCATTATTTTGCTAGTTGTGAAATTAAGGATATTGTATGATAATTTGCACACCCTGTTAAGTCTCCTTTTTTGGTATTGGAATGTAGATTGACCTTTTCCAATCTATTGGCTACTATGTCATTCTCCAGATTTGCTGGCAAAGCTTAGTTAGAACCTTTACTGATTCTTCTTCCATTGTCTGTCATATTTTTGGGGGTATTCCATCAGTCCTATAGCTTCCAATTTGCTAAAGACTGGAGTGCTAATCTAATCTTCTAGTAAATAGGTTCTTGTTAGTAGGGAATATCTTCTAAGGTGTCTTGGAAGTTGACATCTCTGCTGTACAGTATTTTAGTACCGTATTTCCAATAATGTATTTATAATTAAATATTATATTTATATAAAATATTTAATTATAAATTATATATACATACACACACACATTCAAATTATATCATTATGAATTATGTTAATATTAGCATTGTATAGTATTAATATGAATGTTATTAGGTACAGATGTTATTTATACTAGAGTTTAATTTAAGTATATTGTTAGTTCTCTCCAAATCCTTAAATAAGTTTTCTTTTCTTTATATGCTTATACAGTAACTTTTTCAATCCTAACTGAACATTTGCTAAACAGCTAGTGGCATGCTACTGAAAAGTAAACTTCCTTATATCATCCTTTAGAAAAGACCTGATTGTTAACATGTCAGAATATTATCATCACATAATTATGAAATGATTAGTCACATGCACTGTTCATTTTCTCCAGCAGTCTAATCTTTGCATACTTTTGCTTTTATCCTTTTTAAGTATCTGAATCCCAGTTCTCTGATTCACCATGAAAAGTCATTAGACTGATGAGTGCTCCTCTGATGGAGAACGTTATGATTTATGATATAACCTATCTTGGGGACACTAAACTGGCTTGCTGCCACAAATATGATGGAAATGCTCTCCTCTGGTTAAATGCTAAAAGCATTCAGCAGTCCAGTCAGTTTATGCCTTGGACTAAGAAGAGAGCTCCACGTTGTCAATCTGAGACAGAAAAATGTTTAGGGCAGTCCTGTATATATCTCCATCATGTCCTTCAATAGACAAGTCCACATCAGCAGACTCCTGAGTTATTTTAAGACATGACTTTTTCTTTCCCAATCAAAGCTATTAATGATCAGGGGACAAGATATATAGAGGAAACTCCCTGCTTCAGAAGTGCCCTGAACATTTAGTTAGTGGAAGAATGAAATATAATAGCATTGACCAAATTGTGTGAAGCTATTTGTAAGACAAGAAGCCAAAGGTCTCATGCAGAGTTTTAGGAAGAGGGTAATGTGGCCAATGGCCCAGGGGCCCCATACTTGGAGTGGGGAGGAATCCATGGTTCAGTATTCATTTAGTTATTTCATTAACAGCATTTATAGCCGCCCTAATCCCAAAGGTCTCCAGGCAACACAAAGAAAACAAACAAAAATTATGAAACCAACAAAGTAGTAAACATTATCTTAAAAAGATACCTATAATAGATACACTCAGTCAAGTCAGCTGGGGTTGAAGTCTCATTGAAATGATCATACGGTTCAATACTTTTCAAGGCAATTAAATGAATACCTTAAAACATTCCTATTTACTGGGCTGTTGACACCCAAAGGACAAAAAACTACGAGGAACAACATACAGGCATAGGAAAACATTTACATGAACAATCTATGCTCAGGACTAAAACACTATATCATTATAATTCCATTGTACAATCATTGATCCACTAAGCATCTCTTTGTAAAATCCTCAAGATCCTCAAAACTAGGAGGATCTTGAGTATTTGACCCTTCACTGAGGACAAGTTTCATCACAACCTCATGATCTTGCCCTGTCATCTGTATTTCACACATCTATCCATGATTGTCCACTTATATTGGACTCTAGCGTTCCTGCAGGATCATTTAATCCACACTGTGCCAAGAAGTAGGGGTGGGGAGAGATACAATAAGCAGATTAAAAGAAATGTGACAGAGAATAGGTTAAAGTCTGTAAAAGTAAACATTCTAAATCTTGTTTTAGCTCCCCCATTCTCCTTTCTGTTGTTCTTGATCAGCTTGAATTTCTATATGGATAACAGAGTACTTCCCTATTTTTCCCCCTTATATTAACTCAGATGCAACATTGTTTGTTTGTTTATTTATTTATTAAATTTATTAAATTTCTCCCCACTCATTTCCTTCCGATGGCTGGGGGAGTTATATCAACTTAGTTGATATAAGTTGTTTTCAGATGAATCTTTCTGGAATATAATTCTGAAGATTTTATTGAGAAGTAGATGGCAGTACCAAGTGTTTGACGATCTAGCTCATTGGCTCACAAAATAGACTGCTTGAGTCCTACTGCTTTTTAATTAATCTATTTAAAATTCTTTGTAGCTATCATATACACCATCCTAAGTAAACCTGTGTGTAGTGATCTGTTATCTTCTGGCAGAAATCAGTGTTAATGGTGCATTGGATTTAAACAGATTCATTGCAAAGAATAGGGATAAGTACAGGGACATAAGAAAGTGAGATGATATGGTTTATAGGGAAATAAAAGAAAATAGATAAAACTTTTAAAATGCTGTTGCTCCTTTCCTTAATATTTTAGTGTTTTCAAATATGTTACGATGTATTCTTTCTTGGTAACTTTCTGTTCACCAGCACATCAAAAAAACCCTATTTTTCCAGTTCTGTTTAGAATTTTAAAAATCTATTTCATCCTCTTTCATTCATCCAGACCTGCAAAGCAACATTTGATTTTTATTTCTCTGCATTTTGTTTTGGTCTGAACAACAACCGAGTAGAACTTTAAAAAGTAAAAGAGAAAGTCCATGACATTTTATTAAGCATGAAATGGCGCTGAAGCAAAACAGAGGATTGCTGAAGCAAATGTTTCAGTAAGGAAGGAAATGCCATTGACTTTATTACAGCCGCCTAATGTTTTCCATGAACTGCAGAAAATAATTCATTGTATCTTAGTGACCTACAGTAACAGCTGACGGCTTGCACTTCATGGAAATGTAATTTGTGCGTTCCAAAATTTAACTATTTAAAGTTTCAGGACTCAAGTCTGCAGAATTTCAGAAATTTTAATATCATTTGGATTCAGATGAAAACTTTTGGGTGAACAATTTGCCTATGCACTGTTCTTTGTTGAGCAAGGCCTTGCACATTTCAGCATGGTATTCTTTTCCTGGCTCAGAAAACTCTGGGTATGATTCCAAGTTTTACCGCACATCTTGCAATGCAAAAAGAACCTCTTGTATTCTTCATATACCTAACTTAGAATATAATCTTGTCCTAGATTCTAAAGACATATGGATGATAAAATTCAGGTAGAAAACCACTGTTTCATTAACAAGGGTTTTAGCTGATTAGGTAATCTACTTTGAATAGGAATTACAGTTACAACTTTATAGTAAAAACTAGAAACTCAAGTTTTTAACTGAAATCAATAAATCAGTATGCAAATACACAACTACTCCTACACAGAAAATGGTATTGGGAACTGGAACTAAGATAGTGTTTTAAAAAAATTCCAGTTTACCAATTAATACCATTAAACTGACAAACAAACAAGCATCATAAACTTTTTTTTTTTTGATGCTACATCGGTTAAGTACCAACTTCATTAGAAATTCTAGTTCTGCATTCTGTCTCCTACTACACTCATTGGCTGGTGTCATATTCCACTGTAATTTAGTCTATTCCATTCTGATAACCAAAATTTGTACCTATCAATCTAGTATGCTGTGAAACAGAGTAGGCTGAGATGTAGTAATGGGCCAAAATGCATGACTGCATAATAGCGTAATTTTAAACATTATTCAGAAATAAATTCAGTTGAATCCAATGGGATCTACTACCAGTGAAGTGAATATAAATTTGTACCTTAAGGCCTAGTTTGTACATTCCATTTGTTTCACCATGATTTGTTGAACATACCACAATTATTTGGTTGAATATATCAAGCAAATCACAATATGGTTTATTGAAATGTGTGAATCCAATCATCTTATGGAACACATTCTTTATGTGCCCTAAAATAAAATTCAGACAACGACAGCATTTCTATTTAAGGTTTTTATCATACTACAGTAAAGTTATGTAGAAGTTTAGCTCAGGAGAAGCAGAATAGGCAGCATTATCTGTATCCTCCCCCCCCATTTTTTGATCTCTATAAAAATAAATCATAACTATATTTTGAACTGATGATTTATATAAGCTCTTCCACTATTTGGTGTTCTTTCTTTGTATGGCAGTATAACTTCCATAGATCTGTGATACCCAGGATATCTGGAAGAGGAGGTTAAAAAAAAAAAATCAAGATGGCTGCTGGGGCAACACAATTGTAGCCTCTTTTTTACATATGACACACATTAAAAAAGGTGGTGCTTTGATCATATAGTCACAGTGCCATCTTGATTTCTTTGTTTTTCCTCCATGGATACCTCTTATATTTGAAAAATACCAGTTTAGGGAAAGCTAATTCATGTGAGCCTAATACCCCCTGCCCCAATATTTGAAAAGTACTAAGTTTTGACATGGCAAAGGCAAGCTATCTTTAGTGTTCCTGAATTCTTCACTTTTAACCTACTTCAGTGAATTATACAGGCACGCAGGAATGCAAGACTTGCTATGCATGTTCAGACCTTCTTGTCTTTAGTCATATATCCAACAGTAGCCAGAATCAGATTCTTTAGAAAATAAAACACCCACCATTGGCAATTATGCAATTGCTTGCCTTGAACACAGAGCCATGTGTAATTGCTAGCTTTTCTCCAAAATAATTTAAGTTGAACGTGGATTCCCTAAAAGAATGTATGATAGTTCAGTTAAACAGAAGACATTTCCATGAGTCATAAATAGCTAATTCTTTAAAATGAGCAAATCCTATCAAGTTTGGCCTTGGTGTCTTGTAGCGGCAAGCTTCAAGGGTTAATTGTTTTCTTTATGAAGTATTTAAAATCAGTTCTATAGTTTATCAGCAAAATTGAATGTTATCTAAATATATCTTACATATTTACTCAAATGTAACCGAAGAATTATACATACTGAGACTACATTTGGTTTCACAACACTGATATTAGATGTTCCACTTGACCCATTCAACCTTTACATGTAAAGCCAAAAATCTGAAAAGTAATGCACATCTTTCTGCAGAGCTGCATCTGCATGACCTCTCCTTTTCAGGACTTTGTTCTGGGTACAGGGGAAAGGATGGGACCAGGAGATGGAAATTTCTAAACATTTCATCTCAAATCTGAATGAGATTTAATTCATTTGTGGAAAACAATAGCTAGGCCAAACAATGCACTATATCATAATGTGATTTGGTTAAGTCTGTTGACTGGACCAGATAGTAAAGCGTGATTAAGCAAGTTAGGATTGTTTAGTGTGATGTGTGATTCTAGTCAATATTGCTATCCTATATAATTTTCCCTCCCAAAATTGTTCTTCAGGACACTCATGTGTATGTGAATTAATTCCCACATATTAAAGAGAATTCTGGGAATATTCTAGACTCACATGAAATACTATTTGAACCTTATTATAGCATGATCTTCTGTCAAGGAAAGCACACCCCTGCTGGAGGATCTCTATTTTGGGGGAAGGTTGAAAGTCTATTCCAGAGCCAGTGATTTTACTTTTCTTCCCATCTGAAGAGAAATATAAGCTGGGAGGATGGGATATGGAGGGCTATCATGGAGGAATGATTTTTCTTTTGGCCATGCTGGAAGTATGCAAAACACCAAAACATTTATTCTCCAAGGTGATAATGAACTTTTGCATGTTAATGCCTGTCACTGGTATCATGAAACAGCTCTGAATGTCTCCAGCAGTTAGCATAGGATTTTCCTCATGGAAGACCTCATGATCAGTGCCAAATCCAAGCACTTTTTGATACCTCTTCTATGAAGCCTTCTCCATTTCTGTTTCCTGTTTTGACAATATCATTAATGTGAAAGCTGTAATTTCTGTTTTGTCTCTTGTCATGCCAATCCCTCCACTTAGAGTTCTCTCTCCCTTGTTAGTTGACTATGATTTTGCCTGTTGGATTTCTCCCAATAGTAGAACTGAGTTGACCAAACATTGATGATAGTCAAAAGACAGATTTTTTTTCCTGTCAAAATGAATTCTAAATTCATTTTATTGCTTTATCCAAATAGAGCAAAATAACTTCAGGTCAATTGTTTAATTATTTGCCAGTCAATATAATTTTAAAATATGTTCAATTGCATCATACAATATTCAGTTTCATACGTTTATTTGCAACCATAGGTTTTAGCAAAATTGCATCATACAATATAGCAGTCTCTTGTTTATCTTTTGGTTGTACCCACTATGCAGATATTCTTGGAACGATGATGGGAAGTGGTTATTTTTTCTTTATTTTTATTTTTTTATAAAAGATGACTCTGTGTCTCTTCTTGGAATTTGTGCAGGAAAATGAGCCCTGAATGGTGAGATGGTTTATGTGTAAACTGACCACGAATCAATTCCAGAACGTTCAAGGTCTGGAGTCAGACAAGAGTCTGGAGAAGAGTCTTTCCTTATGACTGAGCAGGAAGCCCAGCCTCAAGGGGAAAAAAAGGTACATTAAATGCATTCCAGTGGTTGGCATCTCAGCCCCATGACTGCCAGGCACACCCATGGTGTGGCTCTGGGTACTGGCTGTAGTTCTAGAACATACTGAGGATAAGGCCAAATAACCACTAACGATAGAAGACTAAGCCAAGACACTGTATAAATTATGCTCAAGGGTCAATTAGCTTGTGCTTTTGAAAGATGACATTTTTATGTCAGAATGAAATTCCTAATGACAGTTTGCAGAGATATGCTCAAGTTTGTCAATGTGGCAGTGGGGTGGGGGAGTGTAGCTACTTGCGCAGACAGGCAGGCGCACCCTATGGCATTTTGAAGATACTAAAGGATTAACTCACATTTTTATTTACTTATTTCTTTTTCTTTAAAAAAAAAGAAATCATTTAAAGAAATTCAAGGTACATAAGCTGTGATCCAAATTAATTTTTGTTAGAATCACTTGATTTTGCCTATGATTTTCCAACTGATGCATTAAGTTTTGGAACATGCTGAAAAGTTACTCCCCACTCCTTATATATTCTGGTTCCCATAATAAAAGGTTCATCCTCCTTTTCTAAGTTTCATTTGTCATGGTTTCTCCAGCATTTTCATTTTGTGAGACAAAAGAAATGTATTTTCATTCTACTTTCAAAATACTTGCTTGTCAATTGCAGTTTTGTATTATATGCTAATTTCATTAATGAAATTATGCATACTCACTATTTTACAAATTCACTGTCAGTCCTTCAAGTTTGACAAAGTCAAGAAACAGGAGCAGCAAGGGGTAAAAAAAGTTCTTTACTGTTGCTGGGTATTACAGTATAACAGAATCTCAAAAGCCTGTCAAAATTTCCACAGTTGACACAAATAAAATCAAAGCTGGGTTATTTTGAATTATTTTTTCTCATGCTTTCTTCTTTCCCAGATCTGAGTAATATTTTTTGAATTTCTTCTTCCCTTAATGAAGCTTTCATCCCTTCCTGATTCCCAGGCCCAGGTTTATATTCCATCACACTCATGAATGAAAATATTGAGCCACAAGCTGTTGCACTGATCTCCTGTAAAACATTTGCTAACCCACTGGGATTGTGTACAACTGAGATTTTTTAGTGGAGCCTAAAGGTAATGTTTTCAATACATACATTTCCTAAAGCTTCTCCCAATTCTTTTTTACTATAACAGATTTATTAAGGTGGGAAAGATGGAATAATTATGCAATAGCTTTTGCTTGGGAATAGCCCAATGGCACTAAAGTTTGGCTATTATCCACAACTGAAAATCAGTGTAGTTCCTTTGTAGGTTGTTCCAATGCTATATGAAAAGATGAGAATATTTTGAACAGCTAGTCATTAGCAAAGGAAATCCACAGAAGGAAAATCAACTCTTCAACTCTTTATCTGTTGTAAACTCAGTGCCAGTTCCTTTGTAATTGGGGTGGGGAAGGGAGAGGAGAGTATGTATAGCCTTTGGAATTTCATATGATGTTCTCCAGTTGACCTTTGCCTAGAGTGGAGGCAGGAAGAAAGAAATAACTCTATGGCAAATATAAATAAAATAACAGTCTAAGCATTTGAAAATATGTGAGAAAATTAGAAGGTTAAGAAATGCATGAGCCCTAGGTCTGTGTGAATCAACATTACTTTGTTTTGCAGAGCTGCATTAAGTTGAACTGAAGGAACTATTCCATTCAAGGTGGTGCCTCAACCCAGAAGTCAAAGCATTGTGACAGGCTGCTGTACTTTGGTTGGCTGTTTTAAGGACTCAAGCTGATGAAGCAGGAACCAATGATTCTCAGGCCAGGCAAAACTATTCTGTAAACATGAAAAAAGGGTCTTTGCCTCTCAAGGCCAAGAAAAGGAAAACCCAAGGTCCATTGATTTGAAAAGGCACAAGAAAAAGACTTTGGGTTCACTTATATATAGGATTTGATTCCTGTGTTCTGTAATGTACAGATCTTCTGTGAATATATGACTCCTTTCTTGTCTGCAATAAAGCAATTTATGTAGCTGTCAAGCTTTTGAAGCTTCTACTGTAACTGGATTGAGTTTCTGGAGTTTATATTTATTGCCACATCTGGTATGAAGTCTGCTTTGCCAGAAGTGCTGGTGGAGGTGTCTTCAACCCATCTGCATGTATGCACAGAAGACAATTAAAGTCTCTTGAAGTGGTTGCTTTATGGAATGGCCTTGAATAGGCACTTTCAGGCTTTGCACAACCTTAGTGATTATTCACTAGATCTTGCCTAACAGAAGGAAGAAAGAAGCTTTGAGGATGCCCAAACCTTTTAATGAGTTTAATACTAAGGAATTTTTTTCCAAGTCCAGGAAGAAATGCAATAGAGGTCTTAATCATAGGTTATGCAAAGCTTGCGGATGTTGGCATGCATTCCAGTGTTGCTGTAACCAACTAGGGTGGAAAACCTCAAAATAGATAACTTTGGCCAGAAATTAAGATCACACATCTGCAGTGTGTGACTTAATTTATTTGCTTCAGTCATCAGAAACATATCAAAACATTATTTGTTCCCTCTATTTGCAGTGTTGGGCTTTTGTGGAAATTAGGTGGACTAATACAGAGATCTATATTACAGAGACCTCGAGGCAAGAGATCATTCATAATGACTACTGCATATTTCAGCTATGCCTGGGTCAGAAGGAAAAGTCAGAACAAAGATTTGGCCTCTCTTACAAATGACAGCGTTGGGAGGTGAGAAATGATCCTCCCTGAGATCTGGTAACTGAAATGAATTACTTTGCACTGCTTCATGGTAAAGCTGACCTGATGGTCTTTGAATTCCTCTGATCCTTCTATTCTCTGAAATAATTCAATATTTAACACAGCCTTTGCAACTGAGAGTACCCCCGATGTGTTCAGGTCCTATAATCTGTCTGACAGAATTCACTTTACCCAATCTCCCAGTTCAGTCCATTTGCTTTATGACCAGATTGTTGCTGTTGTACATAATGCATCACATCAACTCAATTTTCTTCCTGCTTCTATTCAACTTCAAGCTCTCTCCTGAACCCCACACTATTTCACACACCAGCCAAAAGGGTAGCTCTCTTGCCAAATGAAAAGGTTGAGTAAAATGACCCTTGAGCAGAAGTGGAAACAGGCCTGTGGCTCAAATTTGGGAAGGCATCCTGAAAACCAGAGTTTCTTAATTTAATTCAGTTATACCTTCTGAGAAGCAGGCTTCCCCCCCTCATTTCAGGTTGCCACAGCCTTCCAGTTCAGACCAGCCTGCAGTGAGAAGCTTTCTAATTTTTCTTTTTGGATATTCCCTCAGGTGAGGGTAAGTTCTACAGCTGAGCCCAGCTGCATTCCTCTCATGGCTGGGATTCCTGGCAATCTCAGAATAGAAGAAACAAAGCTGTGGTAATTTCTGGCTGCAAAGAGAAGTAGGTTAACCCTTGATTAGACTAAACACCTTGATGAGAAGAAGGGGCCCTTCATACTATAATTTGTTTGCTAAAACATTTGGTTTCAGCCAGTAACTTTGGGCTCTTCATGGCTGCCTGTTTTTTGGGAGAAGTCTGGAACAGCCCTTTGTATGACAGGAGAAAAGTAAAGATATTAGAATGACTATAGTTTAGCTACCATCAATGTCTTTTTTCATAATATTCTCTGCATTCTGTAGGAGAAACTGTAGTTGTGCAAAGCTCCACCCTAAACCAAAAATCAGGCTGTACCAAAATCTGTCATCCAATTTCCTGAAATATTTCTTTCTCTTGCAAAAGGTCTTCCAGGGTCTCCAGAATTTTCTTGATATTTTTTTAAAGTTCTGTTTTTGAGCTTTCTATTACAAGATGGTGAAAGGTGAACCAACCTACTGTTTCCCTCCTTCCCCTTGCACATTTCCTTCTTTCTCTTTCTCTCAAGGGGTTCCCTCATTATGTCTTCACTTAGAACTGAACTCAAGAGAGAAACCAAGGAGGTGGATGGAGAGATTATTTTATCATGAAGGACAGGGCATGATAAAATGTCACAACAGCCCTTAGCTACTTTGAATGGAGGAAAAGTACAAAACCTCTGCACTCAGCTATGAGAATTTCACTAATGTTGCTTCTCATTTGAAAACAGAAGGAGCCATTTCTTTTCCATCAAACCAATGAGAATAGCTGAGAAAAAATGAAGCTTTTTGTGGTGGAATATCATTGAAAACTATGCAACGGTATTTTCCTGCCCCAGCAGTGGAAGTTACTCAATATGTAGAAGCAAATTTCAGTAAGCAGGAGCAAAAAGCATGTCTTGTCATACTTAGTGATTTTTCCTAGAGTTTTAACTAGCAAAGGTATAGCTAAATGACCAGGATGACCAAAGATGACAGGGAAGCAGAAATTAATATGCTCAAGACTTTACATAATCTAAAGCAACTAATTTCTGTTAGTTTGCGCTAAACTCTTTTGAGAGAATGCTGATATTTCTCTCCTGAGATGTATGATAGGCTTTGAAGACCTGCTCTTTGTGCTACTAAGTTCAGTGAATAAGAGTAAGAAGCAAGATTTTCTTGGGTGTGACATTCAGGATTTTCTCTGGTATGTTTTCCTTATGAAAAATCACTCAACACTCTCCCTGCTCAAAACTCATTGTTAAACATTCTGACTAGCTTTTACTGTCTGGCTTTGCTGCTGTTTTTATTGTTTCCAGTGGTTGTTTTAAACTATGTGGCCTTAAAACTGTGTTTCTTTAATGATTTAATTTGCCCTCCCCCACTTTTGGGAGAAAAGTTGAATATAAATATTTAATTATAAGAACAGAAACAGTAATGACGCTGCTACTGTAATATCTCTAGGTGGCAGTAGAAATTTGTAGGTAAAAAAAGAAAAAAGAAAAATAACAAGGCCATTGGAAGAAAAAGACCATTTAGAAAATCTTTTTATTGACACAGACAGAAATTTAGTGTTTACTCAACATGTTCATAAGCAGGAAATGAATAATTAACCTTTCAGTTTCTTTAAAAACCCATTTGGATATCCAGGAAAGGGAACAACAAGTATCAAAAAACCTAAATTATATCACATGCTTCATCTTTGGATTATATCCACTAAATATTATATTGGCCTAATACATGTTTTTATTCTTCTATTTAAGGCAAAAGGCACATATTGCAAGATATTTATGAGGTGAAAAAAAGACACTTGCTTTTTCCAGAATTAAGTGCTTCAGTTGTACCATTGAGGTATTGCAAGTTGTTGTATCATAGATGATTACATTTTGCTCATTAAAGGATGATTATATAAATTCAAGATCAGGGTATAATTGTATAGATGTTAAATGTATACTATTTGGAATACCACTTTTTTCAGCAAATACGTAGGCATGGTCACAAAAACATGTGGAGATGGAGGAATACAAGTACATAATGTGCTACTGACACCTGCAGGGGAAATGTGGGTCTTTATGGCATTGGACAGACTAGCATGCCTGTCCTATCCATGTTCAAGACAGACACAGTGGTGCAGTGGCTGAGGTAAACTGGGGTGAAACAGGGTCAAATCCTTTCTCAGCCATGGAAGCTTACTGGGTGACTTTGGACCAGTCACCAATCCTCAACCCAGGTACTGGGAGGAATTTGTGGGAAATATGTGCTCTGCACACCGACTTGAAGAAAAGGCAGAGATACATAAATATTCAGGCATAAGCTGTAGAGTGAGCTTGCATTTTAGGATCTAGGGTTTTAGACAAACAATAGTTGAAGAGGTCATATCCACTAGGGAAATACAACTTTACAATATTTATTTATTTATTTATTTATTTATTCATTCATTCATTCATTCATTCATTCATTCATTCATTCATTTATATTTCAAATCTGTCACTGCCCATCTCACCACAGAGCGACTCTGGGCGGTTTACAGTAAAAAGAATAAATATTAATTAAATTAGAATAAATATGAATTAAATACATTACAAGAAGACTTATAAATAATAAATAATAAATGTCTTCCAATTTATAGAGGGAATGCTAACATTCTCCAACAGCGAGCTTTCATATAAAAACAATTGCATATACTGGAAATGATCTGTTAATTTGGGATTAGGTTTTTATTTAGTAGATTGTTTGTGGTGATAGGTACTGCTGACAGTTCCCCTCCCCACCCTTTCTGAGGTCCATGAGATGTGGACAAGGTGGCAGGCTTCCTCAGTTTATGCAACTCTTCCCCACAGGGGTACAGGGTGCTCCCACCTACCTGGCTTTTTATTTCATCCTGCCTTTGGTCCAGACAGTCAGTTTGGTGTAGTGGTTAAGGCAACAGGCTAGAAAGCAGGAGACTGAGTTCTAGTCCCCCCTTAGGCATGAAAGCCGGCTGGGTGATATTGGGCCAGTCATTCCCTCACAACGTAGGAAGGAGGCAATGGCAAACCACTTCTGAAAAGCCTTGCCAAGAAAACTCCAGGGGCTGGTTCAGGCAGTCACCAGGAGTCAACATTGACTTGAAGACACACACACACTTTGGTCCATACTGAAGAGGGATGCCATGATGTGGGTTCCCCCCCCCCCACCAGGAATTTCACCTGCATTAATTGCTTGTTTTAATTGTATTGCTGCTGTTTTATTGTTTGCTGCCCAGAGTCTGCTGGGAATGGGACAGCTTAAAAATGATGCAAGATAAATAAATAAATCATTTAATTGGACAGGGATTTGAAAAGTGTGGCTGGTTGGCTGCATGCATCCAGGATCATTATTGTAGTCTCCTCCAAACTAACCAGAACTGGAAGGGGGGAAAAATTGGATTGGGGGGGGATGTTTAAGCAGCAAAAGGGCTAACCTGTTAGTTCCCCAACTTGCCCCATAAATCAGGCACATGTTGGATCTTAGTTCTGTCCATTTTTGGTATGCAGCCCTTGACATGTCAGAAAAGAGAACCAATGTGTTGTAGTTGTTAAGTTGTTGAACTAAGACTTGGGAGACCCAAGTTTAAGTCCACCATCATCACTGAAACTAATTGGATGATTTTAGGCCAATCATTTTGTCCCAGTATAACCAGCCTTACAGTTTTGTTATTGTGGGGAAAAATTGAAGCCCATGTTAAATATACCACCTTCACCTTCTAAAGGAAAGACAGGTTATAAATCTAACAAATAAATAAAATTCCAGGACCGCTCTAGAGCTGATGGATAAACCAAACTGTTACCTGAGTGAAGTGGAATCTAGTACAAAATGTGAGATTTAGTTTTCTAGTCGCTCTAACTCCACATTTCTCCTTTACACTTTTTCTTCCCTGTAAGACCCAGAATTCTTTGTCTATTGATCTATTGAGATCTTGGGTCTCACAGTGTTGTTTTGTGCCCTTCCTCATCCCATTTTTGGATTTTTACAAAGTGTGTATGGAAGTCCTTTATAAACCTACTATGAGCTTCCTCTTGTGCATGAATGGTCCATTTTGGTTGACTATATGGAGAAAAAATAGAGAAAAAACCTTGCTACTACTGTAAAGCAACCGTCTCCAACCAGTGTTTTTCAAATATGTTAGAACCAGACCTCCCCAGAATTTTCAACCATCATGAGTGGCACCAAATTGAAAAATGTTGGTGAAAAGGCTGCTATAGTTCTGTCATTTGCTTTCTTCTCTATCCCATGTATTTCATTCCTCAGTCATCCCTAGCAGATGCCTTACTTTGTGTAATCTCCAAGGAATGCTATTCTATGGGCACTTCCAGGCTCCCACTGCAGTCAAAACTGTCAACTTTGCAATGCTGAAAACAAGCAGCAAAATCACTGCCTCATCCCCAAATCCTGCAAGTCCTATAGTAATATGAAGTCCCTCATTCCATTTCATGGAAAAGTGAAATAAAATTAATTGCTTGTATGTTTCTCCCACCCATAGTCTTATTTCACGTGGTGTGCATTTGTCTGAGAGATTTGTGTGAAAGGATTGAGGGGTTGCCACAAAGGATTGAGGGGTTGTCAAGATCTGCAAAGTTGGCTGAAGCCCTGGGGTAGGAGGGAAGTGAAACAGGAGTTCCTGCAAATGGGTAGCTCCCACATTCTCTCCAGAGTTACTTTTTTAAATGGCTAGTTTTACTATGATTTTGAAAATGCTGCTACTGAGCCAGAAATAAATCATCACAGCTTTTCAGTACAGTTAATATGGTGGCATCTCAGAGGTCCTGAGCTGCTGTTGACCTGAATTTATGTGGAACTGCCCTATTTCCTTGACAGCTAAATCATTGGTGAGATTTTCCTTAACTGAGTTTTCTTCACTGATCTGGGAACCGATTCCCCCTGACAGATTTCACCTTTCATTGGTTCACTTTCATTCAATCTGTTTCTCCACAAATTTTCCAGCTGCAAAGAAGTATTAAACACTGAACATATTGACCAGTCAAAATCCAAGTGGCAAAATATTTCTGCATACCTCTTGAAAAATTATTGAACCTTCTTTCATTTCATGGGTTCAACTGTTTCTTTTTCAGAATTCTTTGGCTTCAGAAAGATGCAGTACTTTTTTGAGAAAGGCAATTGCTTTTGTCAAAATTTGCTGGCAGATTACTTACATAATTAACATAATGTTCAGATACTAAACTGTATTCTTCATTATGTGCATCATTTTTTGCTTTTAGGATGCTCCAGTTTCCTGATAAAAATTATACAATGTATCTTCTAGAGAGAGCATCTTTTTTATTGAACAAAGGTGTTGATTCAATTATTTCTGTAGTACATAGATCAGTTTCTATTACTCCTACATGCCCAGATGTGTTCATATCTTCTTTTGCATTTTATATTCTGAAAGTATTATCTTTCACTATCTGTATTTTTTGTTTGCTGTTGAAATTCTTTAAATGCCTCTGAAGCACATTTTGCAATGTTCAGCAAATATTTTAGAACTTCTACACTTACAGTAGATCTCTTTCTATTTTCTTCTAGCCAATTCTTTATCTTGCTTTTAAAAACTTGACCCAGAGTGTCCGAAACAAATGAGTTATCAGGAGCACTTCTTTTTCTTAGTCCACTGAAATGCAAGCTCAGAATTCTTTTCCTTATTCCTTTCTCTTTGAATTGCTTCAATTAATGGGGAAATCAGTGTTTCATGTTCCTTTCTGTGTTTTCTCAGCAGCATGCTTTGTACATCTTGCTGAAGTTTGTCTGTTCCTAGGCCAATGTCATAAAATAAGTCCCCTTTCAGCAATCATAGTGTTATCTTACTTTTAGTCAACTTAAATATTTACTTCAATTCTTCAAGGCACTGTTCAGGAATCAGCGAGTGACTGATATGTACTCCTTTATATCGTCCTTGTTCTTGCACTTCAGTTTGTACTACAATATAACGATGGAACTATTTTCCATCTTGCCATCCAAGCTTTTGGTATGCCACATGGGCTTTATACCTACATCTTTTCCTTTAGTACTTACTTCCATTCTGTTACAGAGATAGTGGATTCTCTAACATAAGAATTTAAAAATACTAGAAAAGAAATAACTTGTGCTTGCAACATTGAGACCTTTCAGTGTGTTCTTGACTATATTCTCAATGTCCTTTTTCAATGTCGATTTTTTTTCATAATCATAAATGAATAGAAATCTTCATGAAGTTCCTACTGATCTATTGTACATTTTATTTGAGGTTTTCCTCAAAAGCCCTTTGTTCTTTCAAATTAGTTTTGGTTCCAGAGCAATACTTTGCATACTCTGTACTTTCTGCAAGATTCTGGGATTGCATACAATTCAAGATTATGACCAAAGATTTTTGTATATAATGCTATTTTCTGCAGTAGTAGATTAGATAGCATGCTATAGTAACTAAACATTTTTTTGCTCTTCAGAATCATCTACAAGAATCAGAACTGGCAAATAATCAAACTTGTTTGATGCCCCATACATAATTAAGATGGTCAACTGTGTTCCAATTTCAGCAAAATCAAGAATTTTATTTTTTAGTACAGTGCATCTAAATCTCTTGCACTCCCAGTTCCCAAGGAGTACGCAGGCTAAAGAAGGGCTACCACAGCCTGGATGATGATAAAGGTTGATAATGTTTGTGAAGGATTGTTCAGAAGCCTGAGATCCTGATTTAATCAGATGTTCAAGTTTCCATATGCATCCCATTTAATAAAAAGTGAGGCATAATTTTCAAAAGAGAAATAAAAATTCCACCAACATACCTTCCCACCATGATAAAAATTCTGTTCTTGGCTTTTTTTTTTTAAATTCAAAAAATAGTTCTTTATTCTTTTTAACTTATTTACACTTACTTGCTGAAGAATTTCCAGTGCAGTCATGGAGACTTCTTCTTTCGGTGGGGAGAACTGTAGAAGAAAACCTTTCTGATAGTAAAAGCCATAGAAATGTTTGAATTGCTGATTTTAATTTTTGGATAGTACCATTCGCCATTGGCAGGCTCAAGTTGGATATGCATCCGTTTGTTAATCTATCTGCCTCAGTAAATATGGCTTGCAAGAGATCTTTTTAGCTCTGCTATGTCTGTGCCCCAATACAAATACATAGTATATCATTTAATTCTTCCCCAAAGCAATATCAGCTTATGACATAAACAGCAGCAACAACAACAACAAATCTCTTTAGATCAGTTCTGCCACTGCAGAAAATCCAGCTTGACTGCTGATAGAGATTTGGTTATTATTATTTTTTATTTCACAAACTGACTTTCCAGTTTTCTGATATTGCTTTGGGAAATGAACATATGCAACTCTAGTTTCTCTGAATGCTTTGACCACATCGCTGCTTGCAGACTCTGGATAGTACTCCAGAACAGCAAATAAAAATTATTTTCTACAAGAAGTCCATGTGCTGTGCATGAGGTGAAAGGCATTTGTGGCTAAAATATATCAGTCGTAATGAGAGTGATCTAGCAAATCTTTGTTGCCTGCAAGAAGGCTCACCAGTTTGTAACCCTTACCATCTTTCTTGCTCCTTTTCTCTCCAGCTTTTTAAGCTTAATTTCTTCAGCTTCTTTTTTGTCCTTCGTTAATTTCTGGAGTTTGGGTATAAATATGTATATTCTGTTTTAGACTTACGCATGTTTCTGGTGAAGCTTCATCTCTTATGAATAAGCATTGCTCCCATGTTTCAGTTTGATAGATATATGCGCTTGTAAGGAAATACTTAGAGTGACAACTAGAGTATTTTGGAACTATGTCAACTTCAGTAATAAATATTTCTGAGGCAAGACTGTTTTGCTGTAACACTTCCACAAATCTAGGTTTCCTAATGCAATCTTTTGCAATAGTGACAAAATTTCCAAAATACTGCTTTATCATTGTGTCAAGTATTTCTCTTTATTTTGGATTTTCATTCAACAATTTCCCCATGAGGATTATCCCATATAACTAAGTGAATAGTATCATTAGTATGAGAGGTTATGCATGCTGCAGCAAATCTGAAAATCTCATTACAAAATTTAACTTCAAATTCTTTTCTGTGGAACTTGCTGTATTTGTTAAGAGTTTAAATTCATGGACTGGATCAATAAGATTCAGTGGCCCTGTTTCAGTAATATGAAGAATAATATACAGAATGCTGCTGTATATAACAATGGCTGTGGAACACTTGTCAAAAGAATGATCTGACATGTTCGTTTGGTTTCCTGATGAAGCATGGTTTTTGGAGAGCCTTCAAGAACAGGTTGTGATAGCTCCATGCATTCGGGTCTTACAAACCTTTCTGGTTTGTAGGCATCAGCTAATTCTCCTTTGCTCATTTCTTTAATTTCACTTCCATTTTTGTTTCTGCTGGAAAATTTAACATTAGGAAGCCCAGTGCTGGATGCATGCCCATAAACTTTGCTAGAGCCTTCACCTGGATTGTCATTTAATGCATGCATTATTTGAATTGCTGGACCATGAGTTATCCCCATTGCTATGAGATCTTGCTTTGACAAGATCTTCCAAACAGAGCCTGTTACATCTTGATGGAAAATAATGTCATCATATTTCTCCTTGTGTTTAAGTACATTGGTTAGCCATAGTCTGCCATGCTCTTTTGTCCAGCCCTCAGTGTATTTAGACAGATGTAGCTGATCCCATTTCTTAGCTTATCATTTTCATCATAAATTGCATAACTTAAAAAAATTATTTTGCAGGCTCTGCCCAGCACTGGGTGTATGGATAAATTCTCTTCAGTCAGAACAATTCTGCAGATATCTGTTCTTGTTAGCGTAAGCTACTGTGAAACAGGAGTATGGAATAGTAAAGTTTTTATTTTTTTTATCCCCAATTCATTGTCATAAGACTGATTACAAGGTGGATAATTTTTGCTGCATGGCACACTACCTTCTTTTAAGAAGAAATGGAAGCAATACAGTATATTGTATTTGGTTGAAAATCATACATGTTCACTAGATGGATGTACAGTATTCATTACTTTTGAAAGCTGCTACTATTAGATTAATGGCAGAAAGTGAAGAAGAACTAAAGAAACTCTTGATGAGGGTGAAAGAGGAGAGCGCGAAAGCTGGCTTGAAACTCAACATTAAAAAAACTAAGATCATGGCATCTGGACCCATCAATTCCTGGCAAATAGAAGGGGTAGAAATGGAAGCAGTAACAGACTTCATTTATTTGGGCTCCAAGATCACTGCAGGTGGAGACTGCAGCCATGAAATTAAAAGACGCTTTGCTCCTTGGGAGGAAAGCTATGGCAAACCTAGATAGCATATTAAAAAGCCGAAACATTACCTTGCCGACAAAGATACGCATAGTCAAAGCTATGGGTTTTCCAGTAGTAATGTATGGCTGTGAGAGCTGGACCATAAAGAAGGCTGAGCGCTGGGGAAGACTCTTAAGAGTCCCCTGGACTGCTAGGAGGTCAAACCAGTCAATCTTAAAGGAAATCAACCCTGATTGCTCATTGGAAGGATTGATAATGAAGCTCAAGCTCAGATACTTTGGTCACCTAATGCGAAGAGAGGACTCCTTGGAAAAGACCCTGATGCTGGGAAAGATTGAAGGCAAAAGGAGAAGAGGACGGCAGAGGATGAGATGGTTAGATAGCATCGCTGAAGCAATGAGCATGAAACTGAGCAAACTCAGGGAGGCAGTGAAGGACAGGAAGGCCTGACGCGATATGGTTCATGGGGTCACGAAGAATCGGACATGACTTAACGACTGAACAACCACAACAACTATTAGATACTGTTCTCTTTAAAGCCAACCAACCCACATTTCCTAATATCATTTAATTCTGAATGAGTTTGTCAATTATTGCCAAATCTCATTTATATTATTTAATTTAATTTAATTTTGAAGGGTGGCAACCAAATTTTTAAAGTAAATGAAATCGAACACTGACATTTTAGGCTGATATCAAATATTAATCATTTCCCTTGTTGAAACACACATACACACATATACTGTATTCCTGATCTGAAAAGAGGTTCAGCTATTTAAGAAATACCATGCAAGGCATGATATTCCCTGTGACACTCTATGGAAGTGAAAGTTGGTCTTTAAAGAAACAGGATAGGAAGAGCCTTGACGCCTTTGAACTTAGGTGTTGGATAAGACTCCTGAGAATATCGTGGACAGCCAAGAAAACAAACCAATGGATCATCAAACAAATCAAGCCAGAGTTCTCACTCAAGGCACAAATGACCAGGCTCAAATTATCCTACTTTGGACACATTATGCGAAGACCCAGCTCTCTGGAAAAGGCTCTAATGCTGGGAAAGGTGGAAGGAAAGAGAAGAAGGGGTCAACCAGTAGCTATGTGGCTGGACTCAGTTACAATGGCAATGACTGCACTGTTGGGAGACTTGAGAGAATAGGTTAGGGATAGATCGTCATAGAGAAGATCTATCTATGTGGTCACTAGGAGTTGAAAACTACTCATGGCACATAAGTTATCAATTTAAGAAATATTCCTCAAATCCTTTAAAACTGAAATGAATTCCCAGAGTGACTTGTAAGATATAATTTTAAAAAACCGTACAGGCTCAAAAACCCTTATCAGCATATTGTAACAATTCTATTAAAAATATTAAACAAATGATAGTGCAGCATTTTTATAATAACTTTATTAAATTTTTAAAAAACAAAAAGTAACAAGGACTAATAATAAATAAAGAGAATAGAATAAAAGAAAGAATAAAGAGAAAGAAAAGGTGCAGAAAAAGAAAGAAAAAGAAAGAAGCAGAAATACCAAAAAAAAAAAAAAGAGTTCTGATTTCCTTTACAGCAGATATAAGTAAAACATACATTACATGAAATCTTACTCTAAGATTTCAAATTAACATCCATTTTTTCCTATAATCTATTAATTTTACTAATCATCAAATCCATATATCATAATTTCATTTTTTTCTGTTTCCTGCAAAAAAGTCCAAAAGGGTCTTCCAATTAACATTAAAATTATCCAATGTCTTTTCTCTAATCAAAGCTGTCAGTTTCACTATCTCAGCTGGGTCCATCAAATTATAGTGCAGCATTGATGGCCAAAAGAATACTTGCAAAACGTTTTTATTTAATGGAGGAACGACATAAGAAGTTGCTTAGTTGATTTGGATTGCCATGAAAAAATCTGTGAGCTAGGGATGTAAAAGAAACCTCTGTTCTCTGGGAATAGATTTGCAAGATCCAGCACAACAGATTGCTGTGACAGACAGCGATGCCAAATAGAATTCACTAAAATTTGTCTTTCTCCTCTCATAAATCCACACACAAAAATAGACGCACACATAAAAAATAAAGAATTCTGTATGTTAGAGAAAACAACAAAAAAAAAAACCAGGGACAGATTTTATTTTTTAAAAAATATATAAATAAAAAATAAAATTGACTAGTTTACTGCCATATAGACAAAGGGCAGATTTATACTAAATTGCATGCATTCCTATTCAGCACCATAACCCAACCAATTTTACATTTGAGAAAAAAGGGACATGGTCTTGTTATGAACTAAGGGTAGTTTTCAAGGCACATCCCTCCTTTTTCCTAACGTCTAGAGTCCTGACCAACCTAACAGTCTCTCATCCAGCTATTTATGGTGTGGTTCCTGTAACTAGGCTCTGCTTAGTTAGGTCTCCCAGAGGCATACTTTGTCTCCTTGATAGGAATGTAATCTCACAAGCCTGCATGGACCATGCCAAACACAGACATTTTGTGGTCAGAAATCACCCCTTATACAATATGTTGAATCAAGCCTTTGTTTTATCTATATCCAGCTTCTGAGGCAGCTGGTTCTAGTCTTATACTTTCCAGCTGTGGGACTTCTGACAGGTCCTTTCAGCTAGTGGAATAGTCTCACAATCTTATCTCACCATGAGTTTCTCTTCAAAAGTGAATTGCTAAGTTGGCTTGGCTAAAGGACTTATCAGCTGCAAACACGCTACTTTTACCTCCCCAACTTAATGCAACTCAGTGCCCTGCAAAGTCTTTCCCCAGTTCACTGACTTTAAGGGGAAAGGAAACCAAGGCTCAGCAAGTTATATTTTCATTGTTTTATTAGAAGCCAGTAAGCAAGCAATCCTAAATAAGAGAAAGATAAAATCAAGTCAAATCAAAAGGTTAATTTCCCCCAATTTTATAACAATTTTGTTCAGCAGATTTTTACCATGAGTTGCAGGCACTAGTTGGATGGCTGGTTAGTTAGTTAGTTAGTTAGTTAGTTAATTCATTCATTCATTCATTCATTCATTCATTCATTCATTCAATTTGTATGGCTGCCCATCTCAACAAGTGATTCTGGGCGATAGAATACAAATGCAGGCAAGACTCAAGTTGATGATGGCAGCTGAAGCCCTCTGGGAAAACAACTCCAAAGTCCAGGCCACTCAGGAGTCCAGGTTGCTAGGATCCTTTTCCATTTGGTCGTCTTTTACCACCTTCCAACTTTCCTGGGTGCTGATTGGTTCTTCTATGTCTTCTGGATTTTTCCTTCCAAACCCTATGGATGGGATCCCCTTCTTGTTCTCTAATTCTGAGGCTATCTGCTATGTTATCAACATAGTCCATTTACCTTCTGGGCCATCTGCAGTTGTTCAAGTGACATATCATGTTCTATAGGCTTCTCATTTCCTTCACATTTTTTAGGTAAAAAACTTTTATAACAAGACTTGAGCTGTAAGTGGAGCCTGAATTAATGCTCTGAGGTTTATCAGTCTGGTATTATTTCCCCCTTATTTCCAATATCATCTAGCATAATAATCACACCAAGCATTAAAGCTAATTTTGTAAGAGTCCCAACTAGTCTGAGCGGAGCAGTCTTCCTGAGGTGTTAAGGGTGAAAATGATTAAAGTGTCCTTAATTCATTCCATTTCCAACTGGTCTAGAAGTTGAAACTTTTCAGTACTGATAATAAAACAGCATGCTGTACTGTACATAACAGCAGCAAGCCAACTTAAAGATGCAGAGCATACAGTCTTCTCACAGCTGTCCATTGCCTCTCACCATAATGGTTGAGGCTGTGCAGCAGTGGTGGTGCCAGCAGATGTCATAATAGTAATGGATTTACTTGGGGACTTTCCTTAGAAGGCAGGTAGCTGACTCAGCCAAGCATAAACAAGCAAGCATGAACACTTCCAGGGTCCTGCTTCAGGATAATCACTTGTATTCTTCAGAAGAAATAGCTGGATATCTACATTTCCCCCTAACTCTGGCTTGAGGTTGCATGTGTCATGCCTTGGGGGTGATTTAACTGATGACATGACAGGGGTGGGATCTATGCAATACAATACCTATTGGCTGCTTTTGGGTGGTATGGGCACACCCACCCTCCAGTTGCCTGTGGTGGGTAATGGCAATATGATGGGAAAGACTATATATCTTTGAAGTCATAGTTATTCTCCCCTTCCACAACATCCATGGTAGCTAGTTGCACACAGCGGTAGTGCTGGCCAGAGCAAGAGACTTTGGGGAGATCCCCCATACAAGAGGTGGTTGGGGCAGCTGGTGGATAAGTTGCTGCAGATGATCCAGGGTTTATGAAGGGAATTTCCAATAAACAGGAAGGGAGAACTTCTGCTTTACTGGGACACCTCCTCTCCAATTAGATTCTGCTAAATGACTTAAAGCACTGCTCTAGCCATCTGTCAGAGCTGATCTTCTTCCCTGTCTCAGCCCCACACACAGATAGGAAAGCAAATAGTGGATATTTCCCCCACCTAGAGGGAAATTTAGCAATCCATGCACTTTAACTAGCCCCAAAGTGAACTGTTACAGCAGCAGTATTCACCAGCTTCATTAATAAGGCAGAGGATATCCCTACGCCTGTAGGGATAAACCCAATTTATGCATACATATTTTATGCCACCTCATAGATGGAGGACAGTACATTAAACTAGCTGTTTGAAAGCATGCTCTGACTTGAGGGCTAGACAGCATAATGGTGACCCTCAAGGTTTGCTACCTGAGATAGTGCTAACATTCCAAGATTGAAAGGTCAGCCAATAAAAGACTTGACTGATATTAGTTTTTCAAGCTGTTAATTGTAGCCCAATATTCAACAGTATGCAGGTAGTCCTTGCTGAATGACTTCTGACAAGCAAAGTCAATGGGGAAGCCAGCAGGAAGTCTCAAATGGCAATCACATGACCACGGGATACTGCAACCATGTGGGATTCCCCTAACAGTGGTAGCTGGGTCTGCCAGAAATACTGTCAGAAGTTGGTGTGGTCATGGGATATCATTCCTTACAACTGCATCGCTTAGCAACAGAGTTCCCAGTCCCAATTACTGTCAGTAAGTGAGGATTACCTATAAACATGCAAAATGATTGAGAGAAAAGAGAAATCTTTGAGGTGTCACCAACCTGGCTCTTTTCAGATAGAGAAAGCCTGTAACTCTCAGACTTCTCAGCAAGGCTTTGGCCATGCTCAGTGGGGATTCTGAGTGTTACAGGACCAGTGTGACTGCGGGAGATTGAGAGATAGGAAAGCATGAGTGAATGACCATTTCTGGAAACAGAAATACTAATGTATGCTAAGAAATATTGTTCCAGTTTTCTCTCTATGATGTAATTGGAACAAACTTTTTATTTGCTGAAGTCTTTTAGAACTACAACATGACCTGTCATGTCATGAATGACTTACTGACTTTAAAAAATGTACAGTATTGTTTAAATCATTGCATACCTTTGTGGGGATTGGCTTTTTGGAATTTCCTTCTTCATTCATGTACTCAATGTCACTTATAAGAAAGAAAAATTCAGAAGTTTGTATTCTGTACTTTTTATGATACAATATGAATGCACAAAATGAAATTTCTATGCTCTTCGGGGTGAGTTTCACCTTCCTTCAAGAGTGCTATCTAGGTTCTTTCTAATTTGTAATGTACTTTTCTGTAAACTAAGTGAGGGTCTGCAGATGCAACTTATTTGTTACACTTATATCCCACTTTTCCTTGAGAAGCTGGAGGCGGCATACATAGTGCTGCCTGCTATTTTCACCACTAGAACCACCCTGTGAAGATTGGTCTGAGAGTGTGTGATTGGATCATCTTGGATTGGGTCATCCAAGAAGCATCTGGAGCTGAGGCTGAGCGAGAACCTGGTGCCTCTCCTTCTTCTTCCAGCACCTTAACCACTACACCATACAGGCTGTGATTATAGACTGAACACGTTCCCAGTGCACTTTGAATGGGACTAGTTGAGTCATGATACTTCAGAATTATTTCAGCAAAAGTAGCAGAATAAAGTGAAAGGAAAGGCATCAACGTGGATGACAAAAGAGGTAGCTGCAAGAATAATGTGTTGGATGTAAATATGGTAGTTTTTATTGTCAGCGTGCCTGTTGGTCTATATCTGTTTTCATGCCTGTCAAGAATGCCGCATTAATTCTTTCCAGATGGATAACTATGTTAATCTATTGCAGCAAAAACACTGAAGACTTTTGTGGCATCTGAAAATTTGAAATAAGAGTTTGTGAAGAGTTACCCTACTAGATCAAAGTGCTTAATCACCAAAGCAAACAAAACAAAAAATCCTTTCTCCCAGGGCAAAAATAATCAATATACACTGTTGCATATTTATAGAATTTTACTTTTTGTATTCAAAATCTTATCAAATGGATTACATAAATTCATAACTCAGCAAATGAGCAAACTATGTACATATTAAATCTATCGTCTTAACCATTATATAAATAACAACTAAGTTACCTTTGGTTTTGATTAACTTTTATTATATGTTGCAATACAGACAAATATAATTAATTTTGGGTACTCTATTGCATGAAGGGATATTTCCACATTTTACTCATTTTTTTACTCTTTAATAATCAGAATTTTCATTCGTTATCCAATAACTATGTAAAATATATATAGTGTATAGGTATTATTACACTGGGACAAATTCTCTGACTCTGGGAGAGAATTCTATTTTTGATATATATCAAGTAAAATTGATCTAAAAACGATATCAAAATGATCTTCTTCCAGTCATGTTCAAGATGGTACTAAGGTAAGAAGTAGGCGATATGATGCTACACAATAGCTCCCCTTCGCCCAGCAGGTTTCCTGGATACCTGGCTTTTTAAAAATATGCCTTATTAATTATTATAATTGGAAACTAGCATGCTGCCAAGTAAAATACCTCTCACACCTTTATTTACCAAAGAATACTCTGAGCATAACATAGGTATTTTAGGAATTAGAAATAGTGGCTGGTTTAACTCAGTGCTTTGGTCTGGAAATGTACTTGTCTGCCTAGGGGAAAAAAAAACAGGTATGCTGGTGTAATAGAGAGCATTCAGGGGGACTAGGAGTTTGGCAGGAAGTATTCTGTTCAGGTTGTCTTCTGGTTGATATGGCCACCATAACAAGCCATTTTGTAAACGGTCAAGTTCTCAATGAAGACTGGCATTTTGTGAAAGTTCCCATGATGTGCTTTCATGATTATAAATGCTACCCCCTTGCTAAGAAATTGAGATGTAAAATTCTAGAGCCGGGGTGCTGGATGTGCACAAACATATATACCCAAAGGTTTCCGAACGTTAACCCAAAGCTCTGTCTCTTTAAACTTGACTATAGAAAATACAACTGTGACTTTGTCTTCATTTATTGGGCAGACTGAAATTAAGGTGAACATTGGCAGAAAAAAAAAAATGGTTGTTTTAAGACAGCTGTATTGAAAAGTAATTTTTAAGTGATGTTGAGTGTTTCAAAGTAAACAAATGAATAAAAGCCAATCAGATGTTTGGAACTCAGACTTGAGATTATTAATACAATTAATAACAATCCCCTCCTCACCTGCCCCCCCCCCCACTGATTAGAATTTTAGGTAGCTGGAATTGAGGGAAGTTAGAGAATGATGATCTTAACTTCTCCCCCTCAGACTAGTCACTGCTGCAAGTACTGTATTTCATAATCCATGCATTGAATGCCTACATATAGAAAAGTATATTATTTACAGTGTGAAGTGTATCAGCTGGAGTGCTGGACATTATTTCAGTTGCTGATATACCCTTAGTTTGTGCTGGTGTTAGAAAAAAAGCAGATATTCATTAACAAAAAATTACTGCATTTAGTACATTGCTAGCATACTGCTGTTTTTCCTTTTTAGGCAGTGTAGGCTGATGTAAAATATTAAAGCGCATTCATTGCATTAAACAAATAACAACATTGCCAACTCTTTAGGCAAAGATGGGCAATAATCCCAAATTCCAGAATAAAAAAATGGGACAACATATAATGCTTCAACATTTGGCTCTAGCTTTTAGAGTGGTAACTTTTACATTCTAACCAGTAATCATAAGCTATTTCCATTAGAAATGTAGCCATGAGAAAATGTTTTGCTTCTTAAATTTGAGGTGGCATTTTTATTATAGGTGAGAACTTGAGGTTTTCCCTGCTGGCAGTGGTTGGTTCTACTTTTGGAAACAGTTGTAATAGTTTTGCTTCCAGGTTTCTTTTCATGTACCACTAGAAGGAAAAAGAGTGTTATTTAATCACAGCCTTGGGGCATAGGAGAGATGATTGCCTTCCCTTTCCAACTCAGGAAATATTTATATGTGTAACAAACAATAACAAGCCTGCAGTAGTTCCAGGCATTGTGTAACTCTGCATAATTACATATAATGTTGCAGAGCTTGCTGAAGATTTTCAATGGCTGAAATCTCATGACACTATCAAATCTCACAAGATTTTTGGCAATTTTATTCTGAGACCTTGTGTAATCTTGCATGAGAATGCATGACCTCACTCAAGAATGATGATTTGTAAACAGTTTTGGCAGTTTATTGAGATTTACTCACTTTTGTTTTAACTATTATTTTATATTAAATCTGAGGGATCCATGGACCTGATTTACTATTCTGTAACCTCATACTCAGGCGATAACCTTCCTGAACAGCAGTATTACAAAACGTTTTTGTGATGATCAGACCTTAGGCTTATACATCCTACTTTGGTTTTGATTAGAATCCAAAAGGAAAATCAACTAGAGTTTGATGCAAAATATGTACACTTACAATGGTTAACACACTAATCTAAATCATAGTTGGTTGAACTACTGTTGAATGAGATGAAGTGGCCTCACACATAATACTAAACCATAAACCATGTTTTACAACCACACAGCTTGGGTGGTTATCATGAAAACCAAACCAAATATATTGTGGTTTAGGTGATCTATTAATATAACCTGGGTTTCTGAGTTAAGAATTATTTTATTCCAAGGCTATGTATAGGAATGTGCTATGAATACCGGAGGTGTTTAGCAACAAAAAACTACTCTTAGTTATCTCCAAGCTTTCTTCACTTCCCTAATATAATTGAGCTAGGCAGCAAGTTCCAATGAATTCAGCGTACTTCCTTATGAGGAAATATGCATAGGGATTGTACTGTAAATCTCAAAAAATTGTGTGTGTTTGGGGAGAAGGGGAACTTGAAGGCCATTTAATTCATTCCCTGTTTGACACAGGAAATACAGAATTAGAATATCTCCAAGATAGGAGAGTCTACTCTTTCTTCTAGGTAATTAGCTATACTCTCAAACCATACTGTCATTGCCAAAGTATTTAGCTGAACACTATCCTCTTGTCATTTAAACCCACTATATTTAATTCCTCCCCCTATGGTAACAGAGAGCAAGCATTCACTTTCTATTCTATGTGGCAGTCATGATATTTAAATAATACTATCATGTCTTTCCTAGGGAAAGGTGAAGGAAAGAGAAGAGGGCTACCAGCAGCAGTATTTTTAACTTCCTTTTATTCTTTGTTTTATATATTTTAATGTATTTTACTGTTTTTAGCTTTGTTTTACACTACCCAGAGTCGCCTGTGGTGAGATGGGTTGCTATGTAAATTGATTTAATAATAAATAAACAAATAAGTAAGTAAGTAAGATGGCCGGACTTGATTACAGAGGTAATGGGTGCACTGTTGAAAGACTTGTAGGGCCAGGTTGGAGACAGATTATCCTGGAGAAAATCTATCTATGTGGTTACTAAGAGCCAATATTGACTTGATAATAGACAATCAATTCATCAATCATGTCTCCCCCTACCTTTTTTTCCTCTAACCCTAACTCTAACTCTAAAACAAAATAACCTTCTTAATATATCAGATTTATGCAACTTACTCTTGATGTTCCTGATTTTGTTCAGGAATATGTCGAACAACTTCATAAACTGTGCCATTAAAATCCTGACCTTGCCGAACATCAGAGCCAGAAACAGACCGACTTGATACCTGAAAGAAGCAGATTACATTTTTCTTTTAAATAAATAAGCAAGACCAGAATAGAAGCCTATAGTATAGCCAGTGTGGAACCTCTCATACTCCATGAGTCTCAGTGAGTAGCTTTAGGTCAATCACCTTTCCCACCCTAACATACCTAACAAGACTGTTGCTAAGGAGAGGCATAGAAATTATAGGTAGTCCTCGCTTAATGACAGTAATTGGGACCACTAAGTGATGCAGTCATAAAGTGTGACTTCATGTGACCGCGCAGCTTACTGATGGCAGTTCTGGCAGTCCCTAGATACTGAAGTTAAGAGGGGACCATGCAAATCATTAAGTGAGGACCTCACATGACCATGACTTCTGACTTCCTGCCAGCTTCCCCACTGACTTTGCTTGTGGGAAGCTGGTAGGGAAGGTCACAAATCACAATCATGTGACCGTGGGACGCTGTGACAGTTGGAAATCTGAATTGGTTGCCAGTACCTGGATTGCGATCACGTGACCGTGGGGGTGCTGCGACCGCCAGAACTTCAAGGACCAGTCATAAGTACCACTCATTCAGCGCTGTCGCAAGTTTGAACAGCTGCTGAATGAGTGGTCTTTAACCAAGGACCACCTGTACTGTGATCTTGCAGGAGGAAGAATTGGATGTAAAAGTGGAAAATAAAGTAAACTTTCAAAACATGAATTTATAGGAATTGTAATTTGGGGAATCTTTAAACTATCAATTTTACAATCCTGTTTTATAGATAGCATTGACTCTTCAAATATCTGTATTTCATTATGCAAACACTTACCCTTGATATTCCTGCAGAATCTGGAAATGCAACAAATTCATATATTCCAAAATCATCCACTGCATTTTCATGTCCTAAACATGCAGGTGTTTAAATAAAGAAAAACATGAATTGTGATCAACTGTAACATATTACACTTCAGCTTCAGTCCCACTGGAATATTAAGAAAATGTTGAGTGCTTTTGCTTGTGGGAAGCTGGCAGGGAACATTTGAGTGAGAGAAGTATGAAGGTAGGAAGAAACAAAGAAGCACAGGAAATTACATGAGATCATGGAACAAAGAGATGGAAATTATGTAAAATAATGTCCCAAGTGGAACATGATAAGAAAACAGAAGTCCAGGGAAGAGGACAGGTATTCCCACTGGCATAGAGTAAATACGTAAAAGTCAAGTAAATTCATTTTTATTTGTCCTTAAATACAAATTTTGTTCCAAGTTAGATGAAGCACATAGAAATCTCATAACCTATTTCCAGATTTTTAAAAGAAAAAGCAATGGCTGACTCCTCAGTATAATGCTAAAGAAGGAAATACCTTTCTTCCAATAAAGTAACAGTAGCTTTGATTACTGTTGGGCAGTTTAATACACTGGAAAAAATAGGTACAAAAAGTTTAACCTGCTTTCTTTAGCACTGTAGCCTTAACTCAGTTTGTCCTCCCTACCTCTTTTGAGGTGATTTTAAGAGAAAAACAGGAGCCCTGGAACTGGAATTTCCCCCTCATATCTGTAGGGGTGTGTGTGTGTGTGTGTGTGTGTGTCCATGTACCCGCCCTCACTTCCTTGGTGTCTTCCAAGCTGCCTGACTCATCTACTTGACTTTTTACATTTTAATTAAAAAAAAAAAAAAAGGGAATCAGGCATGCTGCAAAATAGTCTACAGCATATTCTTAATTCCAAGCACATTTCTGGCCAAGAAGCTTTTTAAAAAAAAAAAAAAAAATTATGAACAGCTGCAACCCAGACTTTTATTTCAAAGTATATTCATCTGCCCACCTCCACAAAAGGACAAAGGTCAGAAAATTTACATGGAAGTGGGAAATGAGATAGGGAAGCAAGTACTGTTCTGACAAATGGGTGCTTTGTAAGAGATTTTGCCTGGCCATTTTGTCACTGGGCAAGCATCCCTAGTGGTTATATTGCAGAGTGACCGCTCCTAATGTATCCGTCAGTCAGTCAGTCAGTCTCTCCCTCCCTCCCTTCCCTCCCTCCCATTTATGGTGGATTTATCTCCATTTTATGCTTGTATTACCTGAAATGCTTTGTGCTTTTCGGTAATCTGCTTCAGGCCTAGAGAGGTTTTAAAAATTGAAATATTTTAAATTCCATGTAGAATCAGTATGTAGTGGATTTTTTTAAAAAAGAAAAGGTAACGTAGAGTTCATACAAAAAATAATAATTTAGTTTTCTACCTGGTCTTCAATTTCTGCTGTATAACTGTAAAAAAGAAAGAAAGAAAATAATTTTTTTTTTTTAATGTGTAATTTATAGAAACTCTGAAGGTAATGGGTCTTCATTTAACATACCTTTATGTGGCTGAAATCGTTTCCATAATATTAAAATGCATATTGATACTATCAAAAATAAGGAAATTCCAGTTATTATTGCTAGAGCTGACACATAGTTCCCTTTCTGAGCCAGCTGATCCAGTCCTATAACAGAGAAGAAGATAAATTAATCTTTGACTTACAGTTGTTAATTGTGGAATAATTCTGGATAGGCATACAGTATAATATTCACATGAAATTGCTTTGAAATCAGAATATCAGATGCAAAGAATGCTTCTCAAGTTTGGTTTAGCTGACCCTGAAACATCTAAACTTATTGTCTCTTGCTGATGAGACAAACCCAGAATAACAAATTCCTTCATTTAGATTAAGCTTGGAGGGCTTCTATGGCATCTTTTCCCAGTGTTGGGCACTGAGGTACTGCTGGATTACATGTTCTATCATCCCCACTAAGAATAACCAATCCCAGCCATTGATGTGAGTTGTTCTCCAACGTTAGGAACCCAAATGCTGGGGTGCCTATTATATTATGATGATCAAAACAAATTCACATATTCTATGAATATGCACATGGAGGGACAATATTTTGGGGACAATTGACACCTATTACAGTAGTTATTTTGGTTTTAGTAACAAAATGTTACAAAATGTTAAGTCAAATTTCTTTGTTCCATTCTTCAGCTAGTCATGGCACTTTTTCTCAACATTTATATTACCAACAATTAACATGGTCTTCTCTTTCTTCCTCTTGTTTGTTTTCATGAAAGCAAAGCATAATAGGATATTTGATTAAGTGATTCTGAACAAAACAAATAATAATTAAGGGTCCTTTACACTTGGCATCTGCACCAATCCAGCATTAGGACTCCATCACTCCATTCCCACGTGACCATCCATCTTGGGCAGCTGAACCAAATTTCTTCTGCTTTGGTTGCTGCATAGTTCAAATTACAAGCCTTCCATTTTGCAGTTTGCCAGGTTTGAACTTCATGGAACTTAAGTTAGGCCGTTTCTCCATATACTTGCTCTCATCTCACCCTGAATAAACTCAGAGCTCTACTAGATTTCAGAAACAATCTTATCTGGGAACCCAGTTTTAATTCACATAGTCTGATTCGAGTCAATTTTAGAATCCCAGTTTTTCTTAAAAATCCTGTAATATAAGCAAGGTGCCCTGAACTCTTGCTCCATCTTTCCTTCTGGATCCTCTTACTCTCTTCCTAACCAGATACACACAAAAAAGCTCTACAGGTAGTCTTTATTTAGCTACCACAATTGGGACTGGCAACTTGGTCGTTAAGCGAAGTGGTTGCTAAGTGAAGCCGTGACTGTGTTTATAATCTTACTTCAGCTTTCCTTGCTTTACAGACCTGCAAAGGTTCAAAATGCAAGGATTGGTCACAAAGTTACTTTTTCATCACCATCATAGCTATGAATGGTCGCTGTACAAGGCAGTTGCTAAAGTTACCTGTATAGTGTAACTTACAACTATGGTTGCAGCTCTTGGGGAAAATGCTTGACTGCAAAACAATAAAGTCATGTCATAATCAGAGCTTTCAGTAAGAATGTAATGTGCAAAAAGAACAATATTTGGCCAGTAGCTTTCCCCTCCTACCAACAGCTCAGATTTATTTTTATTCCTGTTTTAGGATGTTTTGTTACCCCGGGTGCTACTAAGGTGGTGCGATATTGACCGAATGGCAGTTGGTTGGCTGAAACAGCTAGTTTGGTTGAAACAGCTAGTTGAACTTTCAGAATATCTTCTATGGGATTGGGAAGAGGAAACTGTATACAGTAGGGATTATTGTCCCAACAAGGGCTCAGTATTTATAGACACTACTCAACAGAGCTATACATTGGAAGCATAACAAAAGATTACCTTATTTCCTTCAGGGCGCAACCACCTATATAGTCATTAGAACTGCTAAGTTTATAGTCAGGGCTGTTCAACTGTGAACACATTTTATATTGAGGTTGCATGTAAAGCTGATACATTCATCTAAACAAGTACTGTTTTGCATTTTATCTCACTCTTTTATATTTTAACTCATCTTGCTTCATTTTACCTTATTTTATTCTGTTTGATTGCCACTGATGCCCATTGTTTCTTGATACGGTCAACTAATCAATAAAATTATACTTGAGTACTGGACAGGAGTAGCAAGGGATGAAAGAAATATAGGTAGTTCTTTCTGCAGACAAGTCCCATATAGGGGAGCATAAGAATTTACACTAAATATTACCTTTAATGATTGCTTACCTATGGGTTTCAGAAAAGGATGTTTTCTCCCCCACCCCTCCATAGAGGTGACAAAAAATATATATGGAAAGAAAACATTTAGTTGCTCCTTCTGCTTGGACAGGAAACTACTTTATTTACCCAGTTTAGGTATTTACCAGAAATCATTATTTTCAAAAAGCCTTTTCTGCTCATTTTTGCAGATAAAATTGTTAAAGGGTGATTTATTGTATGTTCCCATTAACAGCATTTGCTGTGCTTGCAGGTGGCCATTAGGGGATGCTCAAACTTCATCCCTACTTCTAACAGCCTGGAGAACAAAGAAAATTCCCTGATAGCTTTTAAAATCTGTAGGAATGGAGAAACAAGTACTGAAACATTGTTAGAAAACTAGACATAGCCTAAGTAGGCAGCCATGGTTGGCCATGAAGAAGATGGGAGGAGGAATTGTGCATGAAAGAAATGTTAAAAAAACATCATAAGATATAATCTAATACAGTGTTCCTCAACCTTAGCAACTCTAAGATGTGTGGACTTGAACTCCCAGAATTCCCCAGCCAGCCATGCTGGGTAGGGAATTCTGGGAGTTGAAGTCCACACATCTTAGAGTTGCTAAGGTTGAGAAACACTGATCTAATACATAAGCAGAGTCTGATCACAAAATACAGTAGGCTTCACACATAATCTGACTGCGACATAATATGGTTTTCTTTTCTTTAATAGCTATATGTGCCTTCCTCCTATGGAATGTTTGAACTCAAGTCAGTATAAAAATCAACAACTAGGAAGACTGGACAATGTAGAGTTCTATTTAGGAAAGCTGCAGCAACAGCCAGAGAGGATTCTGAATGAACACCATTAATGTATGAGTTTGTTAGGTCACTAAAGAACATATTCAACATGCTGTGACCTGGTTTACACAGTCTGGTAAGCTGTTTTTTTTCCTGACAAGGTAACTAAGTTTGTTCCGTAAGCTATCCTGGCCAGCTTCATATTTCATGGTAAACCAAAACCAAAATATAAGTTGTTCCATCTGTTCATTGCCTGAATGCATGCTGCCTTGTCACAGCTGCTATCTCCTCTTGCAGAATGTCTCCTTTTAGACTGGAGAAGCAAATAGAAAATTAGGAACAAAAATGGTAGAAGAGTGGGAGAGGGAACTAGGGACAAAAATGGTTCCTGCACCAGAAAGGAAATTGAAATTCCTGTTGCACTTTCCCTGGGACTAAACTCAGATGCCAGAAATGGAGAAGCTCAAACTAGACTGGGACAAATGAAACAAATAAAAGCCCTATAACGTTTCTTTAAGACTTAAGCATGTACAAAGATCACCTTGCTATAAAAGAAAGATGATGGAGCTTCTTCCTCACTTGATGCTGCCTTTTTTCTTCCATTATGCTCCTGCATTACAGCTTCCATTAGCAGCAAAGAAATACAGAAAACTCTGTTCACTTCCACCAATAGTTGTCCAGATTTTTGCAGCCCAGACATTGTTCCCTTAACTTGACGGTGCTAAAGGCATGAGACATGAACCAAGGAGTGGCCAACAAAGGGAGAGGCCTGCCAGTCCTATGGTGAGTGTATCCCCTGTCTCCGCTGTATTTATGCTGTTGCACTTTGGAAGGGAGAAAATAAGCTAAAAACAAAAATTCACAGCGGTAGTACCTTTGTTGAGACAAACTAAATGTTCCAATAATTGCAAAGTAATTGCAAATTCATCATCGATCCCTAGAGGTAAATAGCAGGAAATAGGGAGAATAGTTCTGACTGATTTTAGAGTTTAGAATAACCCTATCATAATTTTTAAACAAGTAAGAGCAAAATAGAGTTCATCAGTGGTTACAAGATGTGAGCTTGGCTTCCAGCAATAGCTCAGTTTGTTGGAGCTGGGAGCCAGAAGCATTTTTTTAAAATGCCCCCATTCTTGTAAATGCAATTCCAACAGCTAAAACCAGTTTCCATTCTATGGAAAATTCACAGATCACATATATTAGTAGAAATCAGAATGTAAGTCAATTTTGCAATCTCTATTTACAAAACTGAATACAGTAGAAAGCCTCACTAGGCATGAGTCAATGAATTTGCATTACATTTGACTCAGTTCTGTTGCTTGTTCACACAGCATACGAAACCATCATTAACTGTAATTTACTGATTAAATGCAATTGGCTGAGTATATACAACATACAAAGCCATACGCAATGGTTTATCAACCACAATGATTGGGTTTGCAAGATTTGAATCAACACAACTTTTGAGATATGGTATGATGCTAATCCTACAGAGGCAACAGTAAATCCTTTGGCATCTTTGCACGATTGCTTTCCTCTATGAAGGAATCACGTGGGAACAGGCAGAATATATGCTAATTTAAAGAAGCAAAGGTTGTGTCTAGATGTAGCTAAGAACATTAGTCACTCTGTTTTCCACCCTTAACTAGTAAAGCCAGTTGAAACTTTCTTTTTCTGCCATTGCTTTGTTAAAAACAGTGTTCCTTCTAGCAATTCAGTACTGACAGAATTGTTAGCTTACTACGTCTTAGATAGACGGTATGCTTTTTATTTCAAGTGTCATGTGCAAGTTTGTTTTATTTATTAACTGTAACTTATTTCCTTCAATGAAATACACATAGTTCTCCAATATCTTTTACTTTATCCACCGAAGATCACTGCAACTGGGTTTCGTCTATGTTTTGTGTGAAACTGCCTACTGGGGTTTGTTTAGTGGAATACATAACTAAACAGCAGCCAGTTGTGGCTTGTTAATAAATCATGTTTAAGCAAAGCATGGTTTTAGCATGATGTATGAATCAGGTATATGTGATAAATGAAGTTGAGAGAAAATGACTGCCCTAAAATGGTGTTCCTCAACCTTAGCAACTTTAAGATATGTAGACTTCAACTCCCAGAATTCCCCAGCCAGCATGGCTGGCTGGGGAATTCTGGGAGTTGAAGTCCACATATCTTAAAGTTGCCAAGGTTGAGGAACACTGCCCTAAAATGTTCCAGTGAGCTTCAGGGATGAAAGGAAATTCCAACTCAGAGTTTCTAATCCAGTATTTTGATTCCTACATTACATTTACTATGGTTCATTACTATTGTGATTGATAAACTACAGGTCCTAGTTTTGCATACTGTTGCAAACCTTGTCACATGGTTTATTCAATAAACCATGACTGTTGCATGAACCTAGCCGCTGATCTGATTTAGTTTAAGGTTCACGTAGCAATTCTTTTAAAATAATAAAATGTAAAATATTACAGAACTGCTTAGAGAAGGAAGGAGAAAAGTTAATGCCACTGCAACTGCTGACTAATCAAGCTCTGCTGTGTCACAGACGGAGCTGGTTTTTCCTGGAGAAGAACAGATATGTCTGGTGACAACATGGTGAAAGTGCTTTCATAATACAGCAACTGATGTTTTTGTGTTGATGCATCCAAGAGTTAATTTTGGTGCCTATTATGTATATATTTTCTTCATGACTGAACATTTTGCCTGGTGCCAGGATAAATTATATTTGTCTCCTAAAATGCCTGTCTTTAGTTAAACATATTTAATCCCCTATCTTAGTAAGTGCAAATATGAAAAAGATAAGCTGTAGCCATGGCTTCACAAATTTGCTTATTTCACTAATAATGCCTCTGTATGCTAGAGATAAAGTCCAGTTTTGGTAATGCTAATCAAGTTGAGAAACTTTTTCACAATTCTACAGAAGCTTCCAGAAATGAATATGCAATTTGTTTATAGATATGATTTTCACACTAATTGAACAGGGTGGAAAGGAAAAAATTCAGTATGGGTGCAAGAGTAGCAAAGACAGCTAATCTATTCAAATGAGAAACAGAGATAATAATTTATCACTTCAGGTGTCACCAGACAGGTGTTTAACTCATGGCCCTCTAAACATTTGTTATACAATATTTCTCCTTCTGCTTTATGGCATGTAGGAAAAAAAATTATACCCGTGCCTTACCTTTTATAAATAGCTGTCATTGGTGCTCTCTGAGCTTGGTTGTTTGCTTGCAGACATTTCATTACCTGACTAGGTAACATCTTCAGTGCTACTGAGTGTGGAGTTTGCTCCCTGTTTATATACAGTAGCTTGTCCTGCCAGTGTGGTGGGGGCGTGGTTTTCTCCTTGCTAGTTCCTTGATTAGGGTATTGTTTTCTGCTTGATTGTTTGTCTGGTATTAATCCCTGTTTATCAGGGGGTTGGTTGGTTGTCTGTACATCTACAACATTTACAACATACAGTGTAAGGACTGTAACAGCCACTATATAGGACAGACAGGCAGAAGACTAGCAAAGCGCATCCATGAACACCAAGTAGCAGTCAAAAGACATGATGAAAACTCCTTAATCTCACAACATATGGACAGACTCAACAATAATTTCAACTGGGAAACTGTGAGCATCCGAGACCAAGCTAAATCCAAAATCTCTAGGGAATTCCTGGAAGCTTGGCATTCAGACAAATCAACCATCAATAGACACATAAAGATAAACCACATTTACCTACCATTCAAAAAAGACAGTAAAAAAAAAAAGCTAAGAAGGAAACAAAAAGACCAGAACACATCCTCTCCAGCAGCCAATACCAGATAAGCAGGGATTAACACCACACAAACAATCAAGCAGAAAACAATATCCTAATCAAGGAACTAGCAAGGAGAAAACCACACCCCCACCAATACTGGCAGGGCACACTACTATATATAAACAGGGAGCAAACCCCACACTTACTAGCACTGATGATGTTACCTAGTCAGGCAATGAAACGTCTGCAAGCAAACAACCAAGCTCAGAGAGCACCAAGGACTCCACAGTTCAACTCTGCGATACTTATATTCTCTTCTATTGAAACAGGTGTCAGTTTGGAGGGGGAAAAAGAACTTCAGAAAGAGAAGCAATGTACAATTCACTTTTTTCTTTCTGTACTGAGAAGGAGCAAGTAGGTATAGCTGCTTTCAAGGGGACAACATGCTGATGATACTGAACCCCAAACTGGTGGATGACCACACTCAGTGGTTCCATGTAGATGTGAAAGACGGAAGAGAGAGTAGAACCCACAAAGGAGGGGCCTAGGGAGTGATCTCTCCCCATCCCAACCAACACCAACTGGAAATTCCTGATTGATTTTGCTGAAATCTTTTTCCTATAGAGAGAGAAAGAACGCAGTAAAAAATCAGCTACATTTGATTGACTTGTTATTAACCAATAGGCAAGCCTTAGTCAAAGAAGTGGAAATAGGAGGAACATTAGGGGAAGTAACCACATTAAATTGGAGTTTTTGAAATATAAGAAGTACTAAAATTGAATATAGTTCAATGAATATCTTGGATGCCAAAAATGGATGTTTTAAACTCAGAGCAGTAGGATGACATGGTAAAAGAAGCTAATGGGAAAATAGCTCAGGTGGGTAGAAATCCCTGAGAGAGATGGAGCATATTTGAGATTCCAAACAAACATTATTTTTTTAAAAAAATCATAATAGTGTGAGGAGTTTGACAGTGAGATGGGACAGTGGGCTTTCCTTCACTGATTTTAAGAGGCTAGATAACTCTCTGTTGAGGATGTTTTAATGAGAGTACCTGGATTGAGCAAGGGGTTGGACTTAATGGGTTAAGCAGCACCTTCTAACTCTATGAATCTATGAGGAGGAAAGGAAATAACAGCACTGGACAGAACAACAGTACATATATCTGTCTTTTCTTTTGCCCTTGCAGGTGCTCAGTCAGTTTTTGAATATCTGAATCCATTCAAGAATTCCACGGACAAGATAATAGCAGATATAGTACATAGAAGAATGGAACAGTGTATAATGGCACCCTCTATATCCCACACATTCTATTCTGCCCCTCAAGTCTTATTAGGACACTAAGATTTGAAGAATGAGAGCCAGGAAAGAATAGGGGCATCACTTGTTCTCTTGAGTGTATGAACAGGATTAATGATTCCATTTTTTTCTTAATTCTTCAATGTCTATAGCCCAATTTGTGTGTGTCTGTGTGTGCATGCACACACACACATGCCTTTGAGTGAGTGTTGACTCCTGGCGGCTGCCTGGACAAGCCCCTGCAGTTTTCTTGGAAAGATTTCAGAAGTGGTTTGACCTTGCCTTCTTCCTAGGGCTGAGAAAGAGTGATTGGCACAAGGTCACCCAGCTGGCTTTGTGCCTAGGGAGGGATTAAAACTCATGGTCTCCCGGTTTCTAGCCCAGTGCCTTAAGCACTACACCAAACTGGCTCTCTCTATAGTCCAATACCAGAATTACTTTCTGCCCCAGTCGCTCTCTCTCTCTGCAATATGTAATTAGACCTATAGCTGATTCAAATACATACACCGATTCAGAGGATTTTAAAGATTAATATACAATTGAGACCAGAGGTTTTTCTTTTGTGATTGATGGACAAACAGTTGGAAAAAAGTCTTGGAACTTTGTTTTTGTATACAATAACTATAGCAAGATTGTATGCACAAAGATGGAAAGATTTGGCAATACCCACAGTGGAGGAATGATTGATGAAAATGATGGAACTTGCTGTGATGACCAAATTGACTTCTTTGATCATAGAAAAGACAATATATTTATTGCTGACTGGAACCCCTCATGGACTTTTTGCGTAAAACAGAAAAAAATGAACTTATAATTTATAGTTTTGATGATTAGATAGGATAGATTATAGAAAGAAGAGAGTTGTGATGTAACTTTATAGAGAGAGGTTAAAATATAATTATACTTGTAACTGCTGTAAAGGGGATCGGAAGCCACTTCTTTATATCTTTTTTCTTTCTTTTCTATTTTTCTTTTACTTTTTTTTTCTTTCTTGGACTTTTAGCTTTCTCTTTGATTTCTTTTTCTTTTTTCTTCCTTACTTTATATTAGTTTGTATTAGTTTTTAATCTTCATTTTAAAAACTTTTCATACACACACACACACACTGTGATGGAATGGAATTATGAAGGCCAGGCTCAGGGAGATAAGTGCGTTCTTAGTTCACTGCAAGAGCGTGGGAAGTGCAAGAGGATGAGGCTGGCACCTCCCTGAAGAATTCATGGTGTTGTGACGGGCTAGCTTGGGAGCTAGGATTCAGTCTGGGGAGATTCTTTCTAGAGGTTGTAGCTAATAAACACAGCAGAACTGAATTTGCATTGTCTCTTGGAGTTCTTTGGGCTAAACCTGACACACACTCCTATAATCCTAGATATTTTCTGCATGGATGCACAAGTTGCTATGGAAGTAAACCTATATCCTTCTTGATACTACATGATACCAGTTATTTATGACTGACCTTTTCTGACATCTCAGGTCCCACGTTGCAAAAGAAAGGACTATTTTTATGTTTGCTAATATTGACAGCAGAAAAATCAATAATACTGTTTGTCATAATTTGTAAACATCTAAAGGTCATGAGTTAGAGGAATCATATTATTCTATTTCAGTTTTCTTTTCAGGTTAAAACCTTGAACACAATAGATCAGTTTCACTTGAAGTGGAAGGGGATTCTCCTGGGTAAACTAAAATATTGGACGGGTTTTTTTTTTTTTCCCTCTAAGACATTTTTGTCACATTTCCTCTTCAGACAGAAGAGGAAAAGAAAGGATCAGATCACTTTTGCCAGAAGTTTGAACTGCCATGCAAAAGATGTTTGATATTAGATTAAGAGTGATATGTGTCTCCTTTCAAGTCAATGTACATAATCCGTCCTTTTTTTTTTTTTAAATAAAGTTGATGGCAACAACAATAACAAAAGAATGTCAGCTGCTTACAGTCTTTAATACAGTCAGCTTCTCTTATAAGAAGACCTTGTGTGCCAGCTAAATCCTGGTTCCATTTTTTTCCGGGTTTTTCACACCATAGAAAATACTGGTTCCTCTATCTCCTATTCGCATAGCAGGATTACATTTTACACATAATAACTAACAATTTGCTGCCTTTTCTGATACCTCATTCTGGCTAATAGTAAAGACTCTTGTTTAAAAATCCTAAACGAATGAAAGTGAAAACAGACAGCATTTAGACATTCATCTTATTTTGTCTGTCTCAGGAATGTTCAGGAGAGCACTGGAACATTCTGGTTCCTATCTGGCCACGGCTGTTCCAGGGAGTGGTTTGGTGATTTCTGGAGGTAAATCCTCTGAATTGGAAGTGATTAAAGGTGTGGGCTTGTCATTCTAGTCAAAAGAGCTCTGCTTTGGGATGAGATGGCCCCCAGAGTACTCCACACCCCATCCAGTTTAGAGGATTTGGTTCAGAAACAGCTAAGCCACCTTGAGAACATCATGGTCTGGGAGGAGGTTCAGTATAGTCCAGAAAGAAACAGAATGTTCTAGTATCTTCTGAACGATCTGTTCCTAAATTAACAAATTTTCTCCATACCTAACTCTTCTGGCTCTCCAAGTTCTGATCTGAAAAATAATGCTTTTCTTCTGTAGTCACTTAGCTGAGCAGTAGCAACAATTCCAATATATTGCTAATTAAATCATCTTTAATAGTAGTTAATGCAACCATTTTGTGGATATAATTATGTGATATTAAGGTACTATTGAAATGTGTGTACAAGCAAAATAAAAAAATCAGTAAAATGGACATCTTACTGTTCTTTTCAAGCTTAGACATTTGTTTAAAACTTGTTTTATAGCAAAGAATTCTAGTTCTACAAATGGAAAACTTAATTGTTATTTCTAATGAAACATGTACACTTTGTTTTTCCTTCTGAGACACAAATGTGTGTGCTTGTGTGTGTGTGTATTTGTTCAACCTTATATTGGTTTCAGTGTACAGTTGTAGCCTATTATCCTTTTAACATGTTTGAAAGCAGAGAATTTTCATGTACTATTATAGTAAATCCCTCTGTACAATAGGCAGCTGCTCTTCATGTTTATCTTAAGCACAAATGGCTCAGTGCTTTGTGATGCAGGAGACAAATAAGCCTGGGAAATGTGCTGTAAAGCAACATGCTAATTAACAATGGCTTCAGGACTGGAACTTTAACAGCAGAAGACAGCAGAAGACTAAAGACTAAAGACTGCCTCTGCAATGGTATGAGATGAGATGAAGGCTACATAATGAGGACATTCTCCTTAAAAATAGTTGTCAAGATGACGTCATGCCACAGTACACGGGATGGGATGATGAACCCATCATAATTCTACCAAGGTTTTCTGATATACTAACTGAAGAGAGTGAGAGGATAAGAAGCAAGAAAGATTGTATTTTTTGTCAGTTTAAACTGGAGGGGGGAAAGGTACAGCCTGTAGATGACCTAGGGCTGCCTGCAAATCCCCAAACCCTTGGATGTGGCCATTGGAGATTTTTAAAAATTATCACAAAATTGCAATCATTCTAATATAATTAGAAGCAATCATATTAATTGCATTTCATCAATATAATTTAAGCTAAACAAAATTGAGTGTTTTTTTTGGGGGGGGCTGGTTCTGCTTCCTTCTTTTAAATGCAGTTGCCTTCTTTCAACAGATGACCCTAGACAAGGGTAGGGAATCTCTGACCATCTGGAAGTTATAATTTCTAATTATTGGCCATACTGACTGAGACTGACAGCAGTAGGGATCAAACACTGGAGGTTTGCAGGTCCTGGACCACTCAATTTAGTAATATATCAATGTGACAATGCAACATGCAGTTGATTTATCATTGTTGGATCTATTTTGAATTTCTAAAGTACAAATGCTAAATCTTGCTATGCTGGCACAAACATGATCAAATAACTACATCAGCACACTGTGATGTTCAAGGGGAACATGCAGTTGTATTACAACACATACGCAAATTTAATAGTATTGTTTATGACTGAGATGTTGGACATGCAAGATATATCTTTGTTAATTTCTGTTTACTTCCATACCCAGGAGAGCTTCTTAACACATCCAAGTGTAGGATAGGTCTTAAATAACAATAACTTTTACATAAGCACCGAAGAAAAGAAAATCTGAACATACCATGTATAACAACAACAACAACATGTGTCCAAGTTCACAGCTCTCTTTATTTTCTCTCCATATTTCCTTTCTCTTTCAAGACACTATTGTATCTCCAATGATATTCAGGACAAAGCTTTTTTTTTTTTTTTTGCAATTGCCTTGCCTCATTACCAGAATTTTATGGGGAATTAGGTCTACACAGACAACTCTATGATATGTTTGTACTGACAGAAAATTTATAGAACTATCTGGAAGCATTTTGTGTGAATTGGTCATTGTGGGATCAGGATGTTTATTTGTGCTAAGCAGACACAATATATCTCATACAGCAGCCTCTCCCAAACTGATATTCTCTACACTGTAAACTTGTATTTGTTTTATACCTGTATCCATTAATTCTTACCTTTTGGTATTACTATCACCAGAACATGGGTTTCAACATGGTTTTCAGTCATGTTGTTGTAAGCAATACATGTGTATTCTTCTGTTTTCTGTGTTACCTTCTCAGATGCAACTTCTAGAGATCTTCCATATTGTATTGGATGTATGGAGTTGTTTGCCCTCCGGATCCATGAATAAATATTTGGTGGATTGGAATCTGCTGAGCAATACAGCTGAACAGCATCACCTTTATCAAGGGTAAACACTCTTCCTAATTTCTGGCCTTTGGCAGTATTTATGGAAAGTCCATAGGGTCCATCTTCATAAACATCACAGTGATTGAAAGAGAAAGAAAACAGATTCAACAGAGGGGACATCCATATGTTCTACTTACTCCATTGCAAAGTAACTGCTTGCTAAGGACAGCCTAAACCCATTCCCAGCCTCCTGCAAAGAAAACTTCTGCCTGTCTTTTCTTGTCCATTTCAAAACTGGAGCCCTTGGGTGAAGGCCAAAATTTAGGAATGCACACACTCGGGTTCAGAGCACTATTGAAGTACAGAAGGAAAAAAGCATATGTAGTGTTTTCTTTTGCAATTAGCAGGCAATATGAACATTTTTGCTGCAGCTTATCATAGATGTTAGCATCCTGGCAACTTGACTTTGCTGGTCAAGAAATAACCTCCATTTGCTTGATTTATGTCAATTTCAGCAACTAAGCCCAGAAACCTGTGGTTGTTTTTGATACAAGGCTTTGCTTGTTGATAGTACTGTGCCACATCTGCCCAAGCATAGAGGTTCCTGAGAAGCATTCTTTACCTGATCACTGAGAACCTTGAGAGAAGACTGTGCTTATGCTCATGGGATACAAAAAGCCATGATTTGCCTGAACATTTGTCCAGTTGTCTGGATTTCGCACAACTATACCGCAAGCCTTCTCACTCTCTTTCTGTATTGGGATCACAATTTCCAGAATTCCCAGGAAGTCTGACAAGTATTTGACAAGTTGTTGTTCTGCCATGTAGGAATGGGCAAGGCATTCATAATCTAAGTTTACAAACCATAGTTTGGGTTCACAAAACTACAAAGAAATATTATGATTTAAATTTTGGGAGAACCATTAGCTAAAACAAACAAGCATATATGTGGTCTACATATGCTCTGGAAACCAGAGAATGATTGACTGAAGTTGTATTATTTCCATTTTGTGCTAAGCCAGAGTTTGTTTTAACTATGGTTTGCTTAGCAAGCTGTAGACTATGTCCACACATGATACTGATATGCTTTTTTAAATCCAAATTCATTGGGGGAAAAAAAAACAATTGGCCAGATTTATGCAATACACTAAACCCAAAATCACAGTTTACACACTACAGAATTTAGGTTTATACACTGTGCTAACATAAAACTAAAAAAACCACATCGTTGCTTAGCACAGGATTAAGTGATGCAGGGCATTTCTGAACCAGCGAAATCAGGAAGCCTGTGACGTTAATAACGCTGCTACAAATGTGGAGGGAGTGCCATGGACACACACTAAAATTCATTAGGCTTGAGAATAACATGCAGTGATGTTGCCACAAGAACAGTTTGACGACAGAAGTGGGATAAGATTTGTCCCACTATGCCGCGTGCCATTAACAAAACTTGCCTCCCTTTTCTTATTTTGTCTTTTCCCAATTTCTGTACTTTACAGTGACTGTCTGGCACTGCTAAGGAGCATCAAGTACAGTGCAGTTTGCTCATGGCTAAATTTGAAGCACTCTGTTCTGCTGAGGTTGTAGCTTGGATTGATCACCTTGCAACAGAGATATAGCAGATGTGATACAGCAAAACATAATTATACCCTCTTCTGATTGCTACTACTGACCTTTCTGCTTCCTTTTCTCAGGATTATCTTTTGGCTACTTTATATCTAACATCTGTCATGGCAGAAGGAGATTTATTCTCCTGGGAAGTATTGTGACTTTATGGTTTCCATCATTGCAGTTTCACATTGTGATAAGGAGTATAATTCTAGATCAATAAATTCTAGATTAATAAAACAAAACATGATAGCATCTATGGCTCATATGATAATCATGCTGACGTTCACAGACTTTCAGGAATGTATTTTGATTGTTTTTGCATATCTTGATGTGAGACTTGAAATAATAATATGTGTTCCATTAAAGGATTCTATGCAGTCCTCTGATATTGGCCACACTATATCCCCCATAACTTAGGGAAACCTTATTCTCTGAGTATGAGATCACTGCACAGTGGGGGAATTGAGCAATTTATCAGATTCCTGCATAAGGGAATCCAAAGCCTCTGTAAGTCCTCTGCTTCCAGAGTTGGCTGCTCTTATTGGCACAGATTGGGATAGTGGGGATAGTGATCCAATTATGCAGGCAAATTTAAATTCCCATAAAGCTCACAGTGCTTGGTCAGGGATACCATTATAAAGTAAAATGGTTATTAAATCCATTTGTTTGCCACTGCATGTATTGTATTAAAAAAAAAAGTAGGTTGGGGTAGTGGCACAAAATACTGGAGCCCTTTATTAGTTGTGGGTTCTGTTCAGGAACTGGAGCCTTGATGTCTCCCTAAGGATGTCATATTCTGGATCTGATCCTGGAGGCACTATAGAACCACCATCTGCTCTGCCCAGAAAATTGGCTAGTATCTACTACTCAGACATGTACTTAAGGATTTTCCCCCTTTCCTGATTTCCTTGAAGAGCTTATGGTGGTGCAGATTGAATACAATTGTATACAAAAGGAATGGTTCTATAACACAGTGGAAGAAAAGATACGATTGAAAACCTGAAAACTGTTTCTGATTTTGTTTTGCACTGATCTATTTCCATATAAATTAGGTGTTTAGTAAATTTGTTTTGCAGGAAATTAGTTTTACAGTTTTTATTTTTAGGGAGAAAAAAAAAAAGGACTGTGGCAGGATCTCTGCTAGCGACTTTTAGTGTCTTCTGGAATCGTGCAGCCTATTGTTAGGCTGATACAGCAGAAATGATGACAAGCTTTGTATCTTCTTAGTGATGTTTCCAAGAAGGTGGAAGTCACTAGAGGGTTAATGGCCTGTGAGTGGTCCTGAGGGGAAATTCTTTCTAAAATAATCTTTTGCATGTTTAAATAAAATACATTGAGGTTTTAAGAGCATTTCTAAATAAAGGTCTCTGGAAGGGCTACTACCTCTTTTCCAACATCATTCTCAGCAGAGGAGACCTTTTGCCTCAATAAAACCTATTTACTAAATGACTTGTAAAACAATAAATCATCACTTCTTAGCAACAATTTACTTCTCAGTGGGAACATAAGCAATTGTACCTGTCACCAGGAAACTGTAATTCATCTTGTTTTTGAGCAGATGGTAAGTATTTACCATGATTGACCTTTATTATTACTCTAAGTCCTCAGGCAGCAATGGCATATGGTCTTTGTAGCTTGTACAGCCATTACTTGGTTCTTATTGAGAGAACTGGCAACTAACAAGGTTTTAAAGTACTACTTACAAGTGTAGTTTAAATTATGTAAGTTGAAAGCAATATTTGATGGAGGAGGTCATGGTGGCTAATAGGACTTCTCTGCCATTTTTCGGGGAGACTTGATGGCTTACAAGCTCTTGAGATTCCATGCAAATTCTCTTTGTAAAACAAATGAATCTTGAAATATTAACAGGATCAGTTCACAGACTATTCTGTACCATAAATTCACTTGCTTGAGTTTGTCTTAGGGAATCCAGCCATTGTACTTATTAAACCATGGCAGAGTTGTGTATGAACCAGCTTATGTCTTAGTCAATCAGTCATGGTTGAAAGAAACCATAGCTTAGCACAATGTGTTTTCTCTTGTTCGGGTTAGGGATAGATTGATAATCTTAGGTTTATCATGAAATGAGCCCAGCCATTGGAGCTCATTCAATGAGTCATGGCTTAAGTAAGCAGTGGGTGTGCGTGATGTGTAAAACTAGTTGTCATGGATTAAATTCTATACTAATGTTACTTAGGTTTATATTACTAGTTCTCAGCTCTGTTGAAAAATACCCTCTATTCATGTTATGATTAATGTTTGTAGCAGTAGTAAAGTGTTGTAGCCATGTCACTAGATGGGAGAACTCAAGCAGCTGTTCAGGGAAGGATCTGAGATTGTCCAGAACTGTGCAGGAGGAATGAGCTGACAGGGCTTCCTCAGTCTGATAAGGACACTGGGAATTCTGCATGATATTGCCCTAATATATCCGAAAGAACAAGGCATCCTGAGTAAAAGACTAACAATTAAAAAAAAAAGTGGATTGCCTACATTAGTGCCCAGATAAGCTTAGGTTCAGTGATGATAGATAAGAACTGCCAGCAAGTGGTTTGAGAGATTTGTTTCATAATGATATATTCCATACTTCTGGGGAATGGCAAGCACATTCTTCCTGTGAATAAGGAATTATGTTCGGATGAAGTAAGCAATCTATGCTTTAAATCGTCTGCCTGTAATGTGGGGTTGGTTTTCTGAAGGCGAGTTCTCTTAGCACTGAAATGAAATAGAAACATTATCTATTGTGGTTCCTTATTATAAGCTGCTGGAGTTGCACCATGATCTGACATTCATATTTATATCTGATATAGTATATTTAACATTCTCAATGCTATATAATAATTCACACATTATTAGACACTCCTTCCACCTCAAGCCACTTGCCACAGGTAAAAAACAAGTTTAGGCAAGACTGTTATGCTGCCTAATTCCCATAATCCTCAAATAGATTTGTTTATGGATTTGTTATGTTTTTATTCATTATTTTCTTCATAGAATTCACAGTAGAATGTCAGCTTTGCAATCATCTTAGAATTAGATGGAATTCACTAGAAGAGAATGTAGCTCAGGGTTGAACTGTGGAATTCTTGGTGCTCTCTGAGTTGGTTGGTTGGTTGCAGACATTTCATTACCCAACTAGGTAACATCATCAGTGCAAGTGAGTGTGGGATTTGCTCCCTGTTTATATACAGTAACTTGCTCTGCCAGTGTTGATGGGAGTGTAGTTTTCTCCTTGGTAGTTCTTTGATCCAGTAATATCTGTTGGACCACACATTGCCCACCTTTGGCTTAGAATTCAGACACATATGGTTCATGGAGGGGAGGAGGAGGAGGAGGAGGAGAAAGAGGAAGAGGCAGAAAGAACTTGGCAATAAATTCCATGAACCTGATTGGATTTATGTATCTTCAAATTAAACTTCCCTATTTGAGCTCATAATATATCTACTATGTGGGTTAAAGCTTTTTAAAATTCATTTTAAAAAGTCTTTCATAATTTCCTCTCCACCTTCTTTATTTGCCTAAATTCATCACTTTTTGTCATGTTGCTTTAATGGAATATGTTTCCAACACCTTTAGAGTCAACAAAGCTTCTTTCAAGCGGGGATCAAGTAAACCGGTTGGCTTACAGCTTGGTTATACAAAGGCATTTTTCTTAGCCCTTTTTCCTACCAGTCAAATCTGGTCTAATACTGCATACAGCTAATACATGTAACCAACCTGGGTTATTCTTATTATACATTTCTTAATGCTGTTGTCTTAAATATTTTGTTCTGCTGTTTTATGTTGTATTTTATATTGCATTGTATAAAAATATTTTTCTTAAAAACCATCCTGAAATGATCTGAGTAAGACCACATAAAGTTTCAAAATAATAATAGGATAACAACAAGAGCAGCTGCCATAGTTAATCATGTCATTTTCAAATGTATATTGTTTCACAGGTGTCAGCTTAAGCAAACATATCCAGCGTCCTATATTGATTTTGCACAGAAATAAAAAAATGATAATGATATGGACTTTAGGATTTAATATTCTTCTTGTTTGCCTAAAATATAGCCTAGAGCCCACTAGGGATTTGGACTTTTTCTCTGAGTAATGTACTATGATGAAGCAGAACAGAAACTGCTTCTGAAAATTGTATTAAATAGCAGTGATAGGCCTGAGAGCGAGCCTTAATACAGGAGGGGGGAATACAATGTTAGACATCTCCATCTCCCCTCTTCCTCTCACCAGCCTTCATGGATGGCTTTTTCTGTCATCAGGAAGAGCCAAAGAAGTGTGATGATTGGACAGGAGACATTTACCATGACCGAGATCTGCTATCATAGAAAGATACAGTAATGATTTGTTTTCTCAAATCAACTAATACCCCTGTTCCATTAGAAGAGAATATCTGTAGCTCAAGATTCAACTGTGGAGTTCTTGGTGCTCTCTGATTTTGGCTGTTTGCTTGCAGATGTTTCATTTCCCAACTAAATAACATCATCAATACAATGATGTTACCTACTTGGGTAATGAGATGTTGGTAAGCAAACAACCAAGCTCAGAGATCACCAAGAACTCTATAACACCCATTACATACATTAGACAAACGTTACCTACTTACAATATATTGTTGGCATGATCATGTCACTCATCATGGCACTGACAGGATTGGCTGCTAAACAGCTGTAATTCCCAATAGCTTCTTTAAGAACAGGGGCAATGGAAAGTGTATCTTTGTTTATAGACATGGAGCTATTGCTGCTGTCTTCAATAAGATTTCCATTTTTCATCCACCGGTAAACAACCCTTGTGCCTTTTTCCACTGTACATTTCAAAGTGATGTTTCCCTTTTTTTCTACAACTCCAAATGAGGGTTCAATGTATATGACAGGCTTGGTGACAGGTGCTACAATAGAAACAATATTGGAAGTTATGATCAAGTCATTTCTGTTCTTTACATACAGCAGGTCATTTTGCACTAGTGGACAGAACATGAATGGGCACATGAGTACAGCCTTTACGTTTCTGCCAGTAGAAGATGGTGAGAACTGTCAGTGGTTGTATTTGGGACCTATGTAAGAGGTGGACCCTCAACCCAAAAACCTTAACAGAAGGAATTGTGTATTTAATCCCAAATGTGGTCTCTAAAGAGGATCAGCATCATAAGTATCAGTTTGGAATGCATTGTAGGACTCAACTTACATATACTCAACAACTCTTGTGGAAATGGAACATGTATCTGTCTACATGTTGACAGACTATTAACTTATAATTAGTATACAGTAGTTTATATAGTTTAGTTTTGATTTCAAGCACCTGAATTATATTGAGATAATGGTTTTCTTTTCTTTTTTTTACAATTTTCACTTGTTTTCTTCCTGTTCTGTTTATTAATATATTTACCAGCTTTACTGGCTTTTTGCTTTACAGTTTGCTTGTTTTTTCTTTAAAACAGCTTGGTAATCCTCCACAAAAACTTCAGTGACTACGCAGATTAAAAACAGAATGAATGAATATTTAAAGTCTGGTACTCTACCTGTAAGTGAATACTGCCTACTCCAAAATGAGATGAAAATATTCTATCTTGACTTGGTTCACTAAATCCATTGTATTAAGATATTGTTATGCAAATATATTTTAATGTAATCAACATGTAACTTAAAAGATATATGGCTGAGCAGTTAAAAATGCTTCAATTCATTGATGACTGTATAATATAGCTTCAGTTATCTAGAATTTCTATGCTGAGTATTTCCCTTCCCTCATCTACACTATGTTGGGAATTCTGGAAAATTTAGTTTCAACATATCAGGAGGGTGTCAGATTGGAGAAGATTGCTCTAGAGCAAGAAACTATTCACCAGTACATATATTCTGTATAAAAGTAAACTTTTAGAATACAGTTAGGAATAATCACCCTTGGATCTTAATTTGTGCATGTGTAAGAACAATGCAAATATCTTGAAATACCCTGATGTGGTACCATGGACAACAATATGTCATATAACTGCTCTGCAGAATATAGGCTAGACTTGTGCCTTTCCAGGGCAGATTGTGGCTTTGAGGAGTGGAAAGCCCAGAAAATGGCACAGAAAGGAAAAGGGAACCCATGACCTTTCGATGTGCCACTGACCTCTAATTCCTAACAACCCCAGTCCACATGGCAAATAATGGTGGATGGAAATGTTACATTAGATTCCAGCATTTCCTGTTACTTACCATCAACAGTAACCTGGATCTTTTCACCTGCTGATTTTGTCCCATTGCCATGGATATTGATTTTGACAATATAATTGCCTTCATCACTTCTTTGTAAATTGTTTATTAGCAAAGATGCATTTGGAGGTGAAAGTGTAAATTTGTGCCTATATTCTAAGTCTGGAACAACTGATTGATTGACAGAAATCAGCAGATATTTGGGGTTTGTTGGCGGCTTTTCAAACAACCATATTATCTGGATGTCAGAAACTGTAATGTTAAAATTATAATCAACTGCAAGTCTGAGTGGCTGTCCTTCAATGCCATTGACCATGTATGAGGGAATTGTCACCTTTAGTGCAGAAGAAATACCTGCAGCAGAAAGATTACAAATATTACAGTTTGAAATGCATACAGTGCTTGCTTCAGGTTCCATTGTAATATATGTTCAATGGTTTCAAGAACTATCCATCACTTGGTATACATCACATATATAAATTCCTGCTTTGACCATTTTGCATTTTTGGTCCTCATTCGTAATACCATTTATTTCTTATGGTCCTCATTCGTAATACCATTTAATGCCATTAAATTTTTATTCACGTTGGGCTGGATATAAGCATTAGACACATCCCTCTGAAAAGAATGGACAAATTAGTAACAACTTTTAGGGTCAACCATCAACAGTAAAGGAACAAGCAGTGAAGAAATATGCTGCAGACTAGCACGCACTTGGTACAGCAGCCATGAAGGCCTTGGAAAAGATACTCAAATGCCATGATGTGACTATACCTACAAAGATCAGATTCGTGCAAGCCATGGTATTCCCTGTGACACTCTATGGAAGTGAAAGTTGGACTTTGAAGAAGCAGGATAGGAAGAATATTGACACCTTTGAACTTTGGTGTGCGGAAGACTCTTGAGAATACTGTGGATAGCCAAGAAAACAAACTGATGGATTGTTGAACAAATCAATCCAAAGTTCTCACTTGAGGCACAAATGACCAGGCTCAAATTATCCAACTTTGGACACATTATGCAAAGACCTAGCTTTCTGGAAAACTCTAATGCCAGGAAAGGTGGAAGGTAAGACAATAAGAGGATAACCAACAGCAATGTAGAAGGACTCAGTTACAGTAGCAATGAGTGCACTGTTGGGAGACCTGAAAGACCAGGTCAGGGACAGATTGTCATGGAGAAAATCTATCTATATGGTCACTAGGAGTTTAAAACTACTTGATGGCACATAATCAGTCAATCAACTTATAGGATATTGCTTTCAATGAACATTAAAGCATTAAAGAAATTGCTCCTCTTTCCTAAGTATGTTTATTTACAAGTAAGTCCCACTGTGTTCATGACAGCTGAAACTGTGGGAGTTATTTTAATACATTTAGAACATACTGAGTTGGGGAACATTGCTAGAAGCAGAGATGGGGGGCTGTGAACACTCTAAATGTTGCAGGACTACAGCTCTCAGAATTTGTAACCAGTGATCATAGTGGCTGTGAATGCTAGAATTTGTAGGTCAGGACCATTTGGAGCAATACAGGTTCCTTACTCTTCCTTCTTAAAACCTGTGCTGGTTATAGTTATGGAATACATTCATTTCCTCCCCAAATATTCTCTTGCTATTGTTGGTTGACTAATCCAGAGTAAATAGATGATCTTCTTGATTGATTTAACTATATTGTTCCCAGCCAGGGCTGAAGCAGGATATGTCAACATAGAATCTACCCCAATGAAAATGTAGTTCATTCAAACAGTCCATTTCTCCATACAGAACAAGTAGCCATTTAATAAACAAAAATAACTGACTCTCCATTTAATAGTTACTTGTCCAACTACATTTAGCTTATGCCAGGAATGAGGAACCTGTGGTTTCTGTGTATCATGGAATTACAATGTTCATAATTGTGTGCAACTGCCATGCTCGCTGTCCCTGCTGAGAGTTGTAATTTAGCAATGTCTGGAGTGCAATAGCTTCCCCATGCCTGACCTATGCCTTTTCTTATTCCACTAAATTCCAGCTTTACTCCAACTAACTGTCTTCCTCCTCAGTTGAATTTTTGCGGGCTGGATTCACAAAATGTGCTAAGCATATTGTGGTTTATTTATTTATTTTTTTGGTTTACTGTGTTATGTGCATCCTGCCAATTATGGTTTACTCATCAAACCATGATCAAGCAGTACATGTCTTGGCACAACGAATGAAATAGTTATCATCACCCCACTTGCCAACATTCTACCTCCCATTCCTGTTGTCGCTCATTCTTACTATCTTGTTTTAGCTCTATTATTGATACCTTTGCCTATTATATCAGTGAAGTCAGAGCTGAGCTAGTTTTATTTCCACTGATTTTAGAGGCATAATCTCTGCTTCAAAATTTCCAGTTTTGTAATGATAATAAAGATATAAAGTAAGTGCCATTAAAAACAATAGAACTTTCTTCTGAGGAAATATGCATAGATTGCATTGTATAGAGTTTATGGGCTGTTTATCATTCACTGGTTTCATATGCAACTTTTACAGATTTCATACATTCAGTTTTTTCACTAGATTTCTGCTGAGGTTCTGCCTGCTCCAGTAATATCAGTGGGAGGTGTTAGAATGCATTATTCCCTTCTGCCAACATTTAAGAGTGCAAGCGGGGGACACCTAGGCTCTTCCTGATATTGCTAATCCTCCTTCATGTTATTTGACCCAATCTAAGCAGAACTGAGGGAAAACTTCTGTATTGGTGTGATATCCTTGAATGTATGCTAAAAGCATTTAACTTCTGTTATAGGATATAGCACTAGATCCAAGCATTGTCCTACACTCTGAATATTAGTCAGTAAAGGAATGAATTAGATGCCAGCTCATATCTAAAAGAAGAAATAGGTCTTGCAGAGTTTGTCAAGGCATAGAGCTTTCAGGCAAACTCATTATTTGTATGAGATTTAGCAAACTTGCCTCTAAGAAAGTTATCTTCTGTAAGAGAGCCAGAGAAATTAGGTTTCAGTAGGGAGGGAAGTTTGCCTTCAAAATGAGAACTGACAATACTCTTAAATACAATGTAGCCACATCATAATTTCATAAGGCTGTTGTGTGAACCCAACCATTATAGTTCCTTCAGTAAACTACTGGAGTACAGTAATGTACTCTACATGGGTCTACCTCTGAAAACCAGATGGAAGCTACAGTACAATTAGTCCAGAATGCAGTGGCTCAGTTGTTGGTATATGGTCACTATCACAAGTTCACCACATCTATGCTTCAGGCTCTGCACTGGCTCCCTAACAGCTTCCATGTGCAATTCGAATGCTATTTTTAACCTTAATCCCTACATGACTTGGCTCTGAGGTATTTCCAGGACTGCCTTCTTGATCCAATTTCAATTTGTCCCATGCAGAGCTCATGGGAGAATCTACTATCAGTTCCCAACTTCCATGAAGTAAGGGGTATGGAGGCTACAGATGTTTTTCCATTGGAGGCCAAGTATTATGATACAGTATGCTGTCCCCTGATATTTGATCACCACTTGCCTTACTAGGCTTCAGAAAAATTACTTATGACAGAATGGTTTCAAGAGGGCATTTGACTCTTAATATGTTGCCATCCTTTTGTTATTTGATTGGTTGGTTGTTTTAAGATTTCTATTTTATGTTTTTAACTTTTATGGTTTTTATATTTGCTTATTCATTATTTTTACTGGCATGATTCTAACTCACCAAAAGTCTTTTGATTATGGCAGATAAAAATGGAATAAACCACAACTAAATAAACCATGGCCTAGTATGACCTATGAACCCAACCATTATTTCTCAGCCTTAGCAGCTCCATTCTACCTGTACAGAGGGGTTTTTACTGAATTAAGCAGACCCAGCCAAAGATATTGTACTGTCTGATATGAGGTGGTGCTCTTTATCTCTTCCAAGTACTGTAAGCAACTGAACTGGCAGCTGAGTTGTATTTCAGTGTTGTCAATGGAATACAATGTTGTCTTCCACCATATTTGCAGTAATAGCATAGTTTGGGGGTCAAACCCTGTGTTTTCTAACAGAACCACTGCTTGTCATCATATGTCACCTACAGTTGATGATTCCTCTCCTTAATGGTAGGGCCAGGACTGAAATTAATTTACCACAAGAATATTATATAAATGCTTGGGAAGTATTATTCTAAAACCTAAGAAAAATTCTTCTTCTGTGTTCCATTTTTGCTTTAGTATCCAGACTTTTTTTTTTTTTTAAGATTAGGAATGGTTGATCTACAAGTAATAATCTTCAAATGTAATTTACCAACTTGTAAGAATCTGATACATAAAAGATGCTTCTGAGGCAAATATGCACTTTCTTAGTTTCTGGTATCCCCTTGCACTTGGTTTCTCTGTATTCAGTGTAAACAGACTAGGTATTCCCAAAGTGACCTCCAATTTTTGCCTAAGCTGCATTTGGCTTTTACATAAATCTTAAAGTATTAGTAAGCACAACACCACCCTTGTTGACTGGAAACATCTTACAACGTTTTTTGTTCAAATAAAAAAATGATGACATAATATTTTGAGTTTCATGCATAAACCAACATTTCCATGGGAAGGATTTTGATTTTCTTTAAAAGACTTTTCAGTATCTATGGTAGTATCATTTTGAAGAAAGCCTAAGTTTAATTTCTATTGCTTTACCTGTATCATAGTGGCAAGATTAAAATACTGTACTACAGTAAGACATAATGTGGTCTGTTTGGTTTTTGTTTAACACATGTGTGAACATAGCCCTTGTGGCTTATAAACTATGATTTATGATTTAGCCATTTGCCCAGACCCATTTAATAGTGACTTATTATTAGGCAAGATACACCAGGGTTTAACATAATGTGTAAAACCAGTGAATATAATATTTCCACGATTAATAGAATACAGTGTTATCGGAACTAAATGCTAATTTTAATCCCATTTTGCACAGGAAAGAAAGAATAAGTGTAATTTCACAGTGGTTTAAAGTGCATTGTGCTGTATAGGCTGCCAAGGATTCAAGTATAATGTTACAGGACGTGGACTGGTTAAGAGACTTTCTAACTTAGTGAGTGTGTTTGCATGACATAGAGAGACTTGCTTGGCCCAACTGATCTATTTATGTAGTATTTACTTGCTGGTCCAGCACTAGATGCCCCAGCAAATCGAGTCTTGCTTTGCTGAATCCCATCTTCAGTGGCATCCTATCAACCTTACAGTGAATGCCTGTCTGCTTTTTCCTGCTTGTTTGTTTGGATTAAATGAAAATTTTAAGAAATCAGACTCTAACTCTGATCAAACTACTGTGGATTTTTTCCTTTAACAGAACAACAATAAAAACCAAATCAAACCAAAGTTTGCTCCCTAAACTATACTATTGTCTCTGGAATGCACAGGATCACATTTACAGTACTGAAATAAAATTCAGCCACCATTTTGATACATTTCTGTACATACAGAATATTAGTTGTAGCCAATGTAGCTTGAACATTCATGTTAGACTTGTTTAAATTACTGGAGAATGATGGTTTGAATGTGGATTTGGACTGAGAAGACTCACTAGATTTTGAGCCAACCTCAGTTTCGCCACAAAACCTGCCTCACCGGTTGATATTGTGGAGACAGGATTAAAGAAGAACCCTGGGTAAGCCACCTTCAGTTTTCATAGGAAAGGTGACATATAGATGAATTAAATGCATAACTATTTATTTATTTATTTATTTATTTATTTATTTACTGGGAATACCTAAATTAATTATAATGTAGAATACATCAGAATTTGCCAAAGTTGACTGAGTATCCTCTAAAATTATTACAAACCTATTATTCTAAGCAATGTGGCAATTGTTGTATCTCCTGTATGTGGAATCAACGTGGGGACAATAATACAGAAGTGGGGAACCAGCAGCCCTCCAGACATTGCTAAGCTACAGTTCCTAGTATCCCTCACCTTTGATCTCATGGGCTACTGCTGCTAAGAGTTGCAGTTCAGCAGTTTTGGGAGGCCATATTTCCCCTTTCTCCTGGAATAATGTCAGAAAAATCTCATTCCATGGGCAGATCAGAAAATAAGTGTTATTTGAGGAAACATTAAAACACATCAACAGTTCAATAGCTCATCTCTGCAGTGTGATGGTGAAGGGTATTTTTTCTCCCTCCATGCAATTTTCTAGTGCAACAAATACAGGATGTGAAAGCAGATACACTAATTTATATGATAGGAAGATCATGTTTATTCAGTGTTCCATCTTTTGAATCCATGGTTAAAACCTCACAATCAACAGAACTATGTGGAATTTAATATATTAGGATATTCACTTTAAATAAAACATGAAGAAGTCAGAGTAATCAAGTGATATAGAAACATGTGTAAGACATTTTCCCCTTAGTTATATAGACTGTCGATTTTAGGTTTCTTCTTTAATAATGATAAATGCTATTTATTTTATTCATCAAATTTGTCACCATCTTGTGAAATGACTCTGGGTGGTTTACAACAAGATAAAAATACATTCAAATACAACATAAAAGCAATCCTAAAAATAAACAAATATACTTATTCACATGGAAGTATAATATGCATTTTGCACTTATTTTTATTAATGGATGAATATATACCTTTTGGTTAAGACTGATCTTAGTTATTTTTCTGCAGTATTATTGGGAAAAATAATTTCTAATGCTACATAAAATATTCTTTATAGAAAAGAAAATCAGAATGAATTTAAGGAGCATATAGTATTACTTCATAGGGGCATACTAAAAATTTAAAAAATGCATTGCTTATATTCAATAATGCAGTGAGAACAGTTGCTGTACAAAATGCTTACAGTATACCACTGATTTAACCTTCCCAAAAGATAGCATATTGCATAATGTGTGAACTATAGAACAAACTTCTGTCTACTCTGAAGAAAGTCTTACAGTTTACTTACACCAACCCAGATAAGCAGTTACAGAATTGTAGTCTCCATAGATACAAACCCCACAGTGGTATTTTATTGTGTGATGCAATTAACATTAACACTACCAATTTTATATCCATAAAGTTATTGAAGTTAAGATATTGACCAGTATACTATAAAGCCTTGTATCTGGATGAAGTTTCAGAAAAGGACAGGAAATCATGCAGGATCTTACCTAAAAGCAGATAGTGCACATAGATTTTGTACTGCAAGCCATGAAACATGGTGTTAAAAGGTAGCCCGTCTTGTGCAAAGGCCATCTTCTTTCCAGTGCACAGGCAGAGCCTTGGTCCAGCAGCTGTGGGGTTTATTTGTTAGGGAAATCAGGTGTGAGTTATCTGTCTCTACCTTGCCTTGCTTGAGGTGATTTGACTATGTGTGTACAAAAGACACAGGGAGTGGAACACCTGTTGGATTAGTGTTCAACATCTTCATTGCCTATAGTCCTATCATAATTCCCCGCTGTGGTATGTTCACAGCAAATACAGAACAAGATAAATGGGGCATGCACTATGAATCACTCAACACTGATAAAAAATAAATGAGCTTAAAGAGTGTATGCAGGTTATATTCACCTGAAGAGAACAGACAGTTAAACAGCTCCATGAAGAAAGAACACAGACTTGTACACCCCCTGAGGATTGGAAATGATTATTCTTGTTAGTTTATATTGTGTCTTTTAGGTTGGATGAAATTAGTTCCTATACTATTAAATAAGTATGAAGTTGCTTTAAAAAAAATAGCAAAACTGGGAAAATTGTAAAACTGCTGTGAATTGCAAGATTCAGCAATATGCAAATATGATAAATAAAAATGCAGATTTAAAAAAAAAATCTTTCAGGTGTGCCTCTGTGGGTAAGCATAGTATCATCTGGAGGATTTTGAAGGCAATGGGCAGAACCCCCTTAATTATGAAAGGAGAAAGGCTGCAAAATGATAAATTCCCTCAGGAGGCCTTGATAGTCCAGGCAACATGAAGATGGTGGCATATAGAGATAACAGTGACCTCCTTAGCCGTGGTTTCCGGACATGGTGACCAACTAGGGTCTCTACCTAACCAGAATCATAGAGGGCACTTCCATTGGTAATCTCACAGGCCCCCAAACAGGTGGATCAACAGAAGAAAAAAAGGATCAGGATGAAATAAAGGGCAATATTGTTCAGCCTATGTGTTGTACTATATGCTAACCATGATATACTCTACACAATTTTCTGAACTTGTAAGACATACTGAACTATAAACCGGCTTTGTAAGCATAGCCTGCTAGGCTGAAATGTAGTTTCTGGTTCAGTATGTAATGAAAACACTCGTTAAGGGATTTAATGTTCACTTGTGAAATTCAGATTAAGACTTGGTATGCATAATTGAACCAAACCATGCTTTGCTTCAGCATGGTTTGTTGAATTAGCCATAATAACTGGGTTCATTCAACACATTAAGCCAAAACTAAACAACTTGTATTGTGGCTTAGCGATGTAGGAAACCAGCCACTTGGCTATGTCCATACTGCATGATTACCCTTAACTTTTTAAAAATTAGCTCATTTTTCTTGGTTTGTATAAATATTGAAGCATAAAAGTAACTGCGTGAGCTGGCTACATGCAACACATTAAGCTAAAATGAGTTTGCAGAATTGTGGTTCAGTGGGTTATGGAAAAAACAGCCCCTAACTAGTCTCCTCTTTGGTATTAACCATACTAACATCTCAATAAGCAGTCAAGGGAAATTTAGGAGGAAGCAAAGCCCTTTGCATTTTCCAACACTTGCTTGCAAATATTGTAAATAGGATCCAATTATAGGAAAAAAGTAGTTGTCTGTTCTTTGCACTTCAGCCAGCAGGAGGCTCTGCTGCTCTGCTGTGTGTAGATTCTCCTTTCTATTGTTCCAGGCAATACATGTCGAAGATTCACATCAGAGTAAGGCATGCCAAACCACAAGCAAAATAGCAAAAGCTGTAGTCAAGCAATGCCTTTATTAGGATGGGGTCCTATGTGAGATCATGCAAGTTTCAGTTTATTCCTTGAATTGTTAGGAAAAGCAAACATGCGATACTTCATTTCTCCAGTTTTGAAAGTACATCCAGTATTGTTACTTAGATTTGTTTATAACCTCAGGTGAAACATCCAGATTCCTCAGAAACAGTTCGCTGTCAGGTAGTCTATATTACTGTGGAAACACTGGACTTCTGCAGCATGAAGACTAGAAGTCAGTTCAGGAAAGTTGATGTCATAATAAGTTCATCATAAGATTCTTTGAAGTTATGGAAGGAAATACATGAAGCTGGTGGAAGGTCATCTGACAGTTTGGGATCTAGTATCTTTAATATATAAATACAACTCAATTGTATACCACCTTGATTGACTGATTTTTGACTCCTAGCAACCACATAGACAGATTTTCTCCATGATGATCTATCCCTAACCTGTTCTTTCAAGTCTCCCAATCGTGCACTTATCACCACTGTAACTTAGTCCAGCCACCTTGGTGCTGATTGTCCTCTTCTTCTCTTTCCTTTTACCTTTCCCAGCATTAAAACCTTTTCCAGAGAGCTGGATCTTCACGTTATATGTCCGAAATAGGATAATTTGAGCCTGATTATTTGTTCCTTAAGTGAGAATTCTGGGTTGATTTATTTGATGATCCATCAGTTTTCTTGGCTGTCCATGGTATTCTCAGGAGCCTTTTTGAACGCTAAAGTTCAAAGGTGTCAATACTCTTCCTATCCTGCTCCTTAAAGTCCAAGTTTTGCTTCCATAGAGTGTCACAGGAAATACCATGGCTTGCATGATTCTGCTCTTTATACCACCTTGAGTTGTTTTGATTAGGTGACATATGGATGATGATGGTGATGATGCATCTCTACCCCAGGCTGTTCAGGAAATGCTTGGATGTTTTGTGTTGGTGCCTGGAGACCACAAGGGTTTCGATGGGGAGAAACAGGTTGACTCATCCCTAGCAAGACAGAGTAGCTCCAGGTTCATAAACTGATTAACTCTGTGGCAATAGCAACTTTAGCTCTAGATATGGTTGTGCTCCCCTAGAAAGAGCTGGTATACAATCTGGGGGTGGTCCTCGACTTTCCGCTCCTGATGGAAGAGCAGGTGGAAGCTGTATCCAGGGGGTCCTGTTCCCAGCTTTGGCTGGCAAATCAGTGGTGACCCTTCCTGGAGTATGAGGCACTGGCTAGAGTCAATCATGTCCTAGTCACCTCAGAACAGACTATTGTAATCTGCTGTACATGGGACTGCCTTCGCAGAAACTGCAACTAGCACAAAATACAGCAGCCTGCACATTAACCTGATTAACGTGGTATTGTCATATAACACCAACATTGTGGGAGTTGTATTGGTTCCCAACTTGTTTCTGGGTGCAATTCGAGGTACTGAATCATTTCCTTGAGCTCGACCGGATAGAGTCTTTACTTCTGCATTATAGTAATGTGGTAAACCTTGACGCGCTGTAATGCACTCTCTCGGCATTTACATAGCTTCGGTGTTTTAAAACCGATCCAGTCATATCTATTCTAATATCCTGGATTACGCCAATATTTCATTAGAAGCAAAATAAATTCTGGAAATAACCATCAAGTTTCGCATCCAAAGCATCAGATGGTTCCTTTAAATTCATTTATCGCTAAGAGAGCATCTTTCGTCCTGGGAGTTTGGTGATTGGACAGACAGGAAATACGTTCCGTTGAGCTTTGTGGGAGTTGTATTTCTCTCAGCCAGGCGTTGGCGTCCAAAATGCGGAAGCAACGCTCTCATTGTAAACTACAAATCCCATGAAGCCGAAGAAGATGGAAAACTGGCGGATCATGTGATGCCCAAGATGGCTTCTCTGTGTCAGAGGCAGCTGAGTTCGATGCGCGAAGGGTGCTTGTGAGGCGGGCTGGTCTGCAGGGAGGCAGAAATTGCGTGGCCATGCAGAAAATCAAGTCTCTGATGACCCGACAGGTAGCGGGGCGGGAAGACGGGAGGCCTACGTTTGATAAAGCGAGGTGCAACTGGAAGCGATTCCTGCAGAAGAGAGCAGGATAAAATTGGCAGTACGAGTGTCGGCGGCGTGTTTAGCAAGGCCGGAGTTCCCATCATTAAAAGGGAGGCCTTGAACAGAGGTGGCATTTTGAATGAGGAGAATAGCCACGATAATGTTACATACGGGGGGGGGGGGACACTGCGATCTGTCGTAGATAAGACACAATTTAGCGTGCGTTTCTTTGGAAAAGAGTTCTGTTAAATAGGTCTTACACATTTATAAATGCGCATAGGATTGCAGCCTTGTTGATTTGTGTGATGCCCTTTGAAAGGTACGGATTTGTTGCTTGAGGTGTGAGCAGGAAAAAAAAAGTGGGACTCCATAGCTCAAAAAGCGAGATTTAAGCATTTTTGAGATGTGGGTGATTCTTTAGGCTCCACGTATCTTTACAATTCTAGCCAATATCTTTTCAAATAGTAGCTATTTTCTCACAAGAATGAATGTGGATGGGAACTAATGTTTTTTATTATTATGGTTGGTCGCACAGTCAGCCAGATGTTTAGACTGGATTTGGCATTTTTATCCAAAGTACCAAGTCCTTCCCAAGGACCTGGGATAGGCAGATGTGGTTGTTCGATGGTATTAAAGGTCTTGTTCCAGAATATAAGCTGTTCCAAGTAAAGCTACCTTTATTATTACTATTACTATTATTCCTTTGAGTTAGTGTTGACTTCTGGTGACTGCCTGGACAAGTCCCTGCACTTTTCTTGGCAAGATTTTCAGAAGTGGTTTGCCATTGCCTTACATTACATTTAGGAATGTAAGGACTTCAGATGCATCGTAGGATTGAACTGCGGCCGTTCAGGTTGAACTTGTTTCCCCAGCTTAAATTCTCTGAGTTGAAGAAATTGCATCCGAATGTAGTGACCACTTAGACTTGGAACCTTTTCTCATAGTATGAGAGAAAGATTACTAAAATATATGTAAATAAAGATGATAGGAGGAATTGGTGAATGCAAAGTATATGTTGTTGGTTTAAGTGGAACATCGCAGGGGCAACAGTAGAGATTATTGCTTTTGTATGTGAGTCATTAGAGCTCCTGGTCTGAAAATGGCCCAGATAATATTTCTTTGAGAGACTGTTACAAGGTATTGATAGCCTTTTTATGTTATTTTGATGAGGACAGTAAAAAAAAATCTATTTGAAATTGAATATTCCAAAAATTATTGCTACTGATAATAAATTATCAGTTTATATTTATATAAAAGGAATGTATATAGATCATATATATACAGCATATTTATATATATGTGTAATATATATATAATATATATAAATATATATATCATATATATATGTCTGTGTGTGTGTGTGTATGTATGTATATATATATATAAAGGGAGCAGTATTAGACATTTCGTTTCAGTGCTCTATGTGCCTTTTTTCTGTGTGATTCAACAGACAGTGTGGCAATTTTGCTCTGGAATGATCTTAAGATTGGATAATAATGTGGTGCTCTCCAGAATATTTGGGTTACAACATCCATTAGTTCCAATCCATAGATTGTAGTGAAGGATTATCGTGAATTTTTAAAGAAATGTTCATTTATTACACAATAAATATTTGTTACAGGTTCTTCAATATTTGTAGCTGGGAAAATTTTGTTCATAAGAATAACTGAAGTTTTCTCAGGTTTGATTTTCAAATATATGTGCTTCATATAAAACTAGTTAAAGCAGTCATGTATTCATTTCTACATGCATGAGGTTTAACTGTTGTGGGCATAGAAAGTGACATGCCTGATTTTCTCCCCCAAGGGTCTTAAAAGTCCTCAGGAGAGTATTCATGATTTGAGCCCCCTTGAGAACTTCAGAATTCCAAGCAAGGTAGGACTGACTAGTTTTACAAAGTACTGCATAATTTTAAAATGTCTTTTACGTTCTGTTTTGTACTTGTTTTGAGTCACATATATTTGTATTTCATCCAAGTGCCGTGGCAGGGCAAAGAAGTCAGCATCCCTTGTCACTGACAAGTAACTGAACTCTGCATAATAAATTGGAGTGAAGGATGGGTTTAAGTGGGTGTAGAGTTGTTCAGCAACCATGAAATCTGTTACTACGTCTGGGTTCACAGAAATTTTTAGAAGACATTTGTGTAGCTTCTCAGCTTAGGTAGGTTCCATTTAGTCCTACCTGTTTCTTTTCATATCCTTGCAGGTAGTCCTCAACTTACAACCATTTGTTTAGCAACCGCTCAAAGTGATGATGGTGCTGAAAAAGTGACTTATGACCAGTCCTCACATTTATGACCATTGCATCGTTCCCACGGTCACATGATCAAGATTCGGATTTTGGGCAACTGGCATGTATTATGACGGTTGCAGTGTCCTGGGGTCACATGATGGCCTTTTGTGGCCTTCCCAGCTGGCTTCTGACAAGCAAAATCAATGGGGAACTGTGTGGTTCATTTAATAACTGTGGTGATTCACTTAATGGCCACTGCAAAAAATGTAAAATTGGGTGTGGTCATGTGATGCCTTGCTTAATGATCGCATCGCTTAATGACAAATTTTCAGGTCCTTATTGTGGTCGTAAGTCGAGGACTAACTGTATTCTCTGTTGTATATAATTTTTGGCAGCCATACCAAAAAAACTTCACAGAGTATTTTGACCTTTTTTGATGCATCATGCATGCCATGGAAGAAGGTTCCATAGTAACTTAAAATAATGTGTATTTAACCCTCAAGTAGCCCCTCTGAATTTATCCATTTTTTGTGCATTGTTGTAAAAATGAATTTATGCCATGAAGTGCAGGATTCTGATGTCATAAAAAGATACGAGTTAAATCTTCTTTAAACTGTCTGCATTTTGAGATGGGGTATAAGTAATGATTGTGTAGGGATGGTGATTGTCAATAAATATAGACCCTCACAGAAAGTAGGCCAAGAAAAAGCAAAAATGGTTGGAAGTATTTTGACTTCTCAATTGGAAAGCAGATCCTTTTTTTTTTCTTTTTGTTACTTCTGGAAAGATTACATTGTCGGAACAATTATGTTGATCAAATAACGGGCAATGATGTCCCAATGATCCAAACAAGTTCTTCATAATGTGCATAAATGGGCATTGAACATTTTGAAATATTTTACTTATTTATATTCTGGTGTAATTAAGAGTGGTTCTGAAAATGAAAGTTACAGATGTCTTTTTAAAAAAATACCTGTGGAAAATGGTTAGTAAGGACATGGTTATGTATTGTGTTTCATTGATGCAGTTACCTAAATTAATGCTTGGACTTTCTGGAATTGAGGGAAGTGATAAAACATATATATTTGTGTATTTGTGTTTGTGTGTGTGTGTGTGTGTGTGTATTCATTTGTTTCAAGAGATAATAAGCCAATCTTTCTATATGGATTCTTGCAAAATTCTTGAATATACAGTGCATGCATTACCGTAATGCATGCACTGTATATTCAGTGTGCAATAAAGCTTATGTAATATTCTTGCATAATTGGAAGATAAAGAGCACAGTGGCGTACCAGTGTTTTATCTTGATTTCCTCTAAAAGAAGGTGGTAATTGAACAGCCTTTGGGAAATTATGCTCACTGAACTTTCTCATAGTAGGAGAAAGTTAGAAATTTATACAATTAATTTTTTATTTGTGTTACTCTTGAATGCTTTATTGGATGCCATATTTCAGGTTCTGCATGTCTAATTAGAGACTACAGAGCAACTAGTTTGTTTTGTATGGTGCTATTGTGCTTTTTTTGTATTGCCGCTGTAGCCTGTGACTCTAATCCAAAAGCACTGGGAATAACAAAGGGACTTGGCTTCCTACTTAGATGCTGCTTCTAGAAACATGTGTTTGTTTGTTTAGGAAAATTATATGGCCACCCATCTTATATACCTTAATTCTGGATGGCTCACAACAATAACAATAAAAAGATAAACAGTTTAAAAAATCAACATCCAAAACCAACATCCAGCACCCTGAAGCAACACTCGTCAACAACAACAATAAACAACACTGGGCTCCAGCCTCACCACATGCCAGTGCTTGGAGGAAGAGCCAAATTTTTAAGTCCTTCCAGAAGGCTAGAAGAATGGAAGTCTGCTGGATCTAAGGGGGAGGGTGTTCTACAGGGAGAGGCTGCTACTAAGAAGGCTCGCTTCCTAGGTCCTGCTACCTTTAAGGGAAGGGACCTGAAGGACACCCACCCTATCTGATGTGGTAGAATGGGCAGATAGGCTCAGGGAGAGGCGGTCCCACAGGTAACCTAGCCACATGCCATGGTCAGCCTGTGGCTAATTGTAATGACTGTATTCAAGTATACTATAAACTTGTTCTAAATATACCTTCCCTGACCTATACTTTCCAGTTCTACAACACAATTGTAGCATTAGCTGGTGTGGTGACTGGCTAATCCAGATATTCTTTTTGACATTAAAATGTTAAAGGGCCTCCATTGAAAGTTATGATTTATATACAAATATAAATACAAAACTTGATACAAAATAATTGGAAATTAAATGTAGGAGAGGCAATAGAAGTGAAAGGGCCATTGTACAAGTCCCCTTCCTTCCCCAGTTCTGTGTTCAGTCAGATTGGTATATTGACAGATAAGTTCCAGCGTAGCTCTTCAGTAAGAGAGTGAATTCTGTCTAATTTGTGTTTCTGTCATTCTTGCAGTAGACCCTTAAAATTGCAGTCTGGCGTGTCAGGAATGGGAATTCTTCCTCCTAGTCCATCAGCAGAAATTCTCTCCAAATGCACATTGAGAATATACATTTTTTATATTTATATTTGATTATGTTGTGGTTCTTCACCTGTGAAGTTTATATTCATTTTGAGATAATGGCAGACTCTGCTCTTTATCTTCCAATTATGCAAGAATATTACATAAGCTTTATTGCACATTAGTTACGGTAATGCATTGTACAGTATATTCAAAGTATGTTCAGTAAGCTGGTTGAGAAAATAAATTCTGGAAGGCATCTGAAGCTTCACTTTGGGTTTCTTTTCCATACTAATTAAGAATGTAGTTTGAGTAGTTGGCCTCCATTAGTCATTAATTTTGTTGAAGGAAATGCTTAAGAAAACAAAAATTGATTTCCAGATTTAAAGGCATTGCTTTCTTTTTCAATACTAATCTCAGTATTTCATAACTTTTGTTGTAAAATATTCTGGTGATTGCCATCGTGATGGCAGAACTAAAAGAGTATATATTTTTTGATTTGGTGGTTAGAACGCATGTTTTTAGTTTCTTCTCTGGACTACCTTGAAGAGCGGACAAAAAGTTTGAAAACCTTTGATTTACACAATGCTTTTAAATTAAGAAACAACATTGCTCCAGAAGAAAACACACATTAATTTATATTGCAGGTTTAAGGAATTAATGTGATTACCTGTTGGATCTCTTTGGGGAAATCAAGAAGAGTGCAAATAATACACCCTGAAAGAATTAACCTATGGAGGTTAATGATCTGTTAAACTTGATTTCTTTAGACCTTTCTCAGTAGTGTCCTTTTCTTGGCCAGAATGTGCAGATATTTCTACTCCATTCAGATGACATCACTCTATAATTCATTTTCCAGGAATTGGACTGCTAGTTATAGTTGGCAAAAAGCCTCATGAATTCTTGCGTTTAGCAAGAATGATTACTGTGCATTTTTTTAAATGGATGGAGTATATTTTGTGCACTGGGTGGCTGGTGTCCCTGACTTTCCCTGCAACATGTCAGACCAAATTATCAATTTCTGTTTGCTTTTCTTCAATATCTTTTTCCCTTGCAATTTTAATGAGGCAGTATGTCTTCTTTTGGCAGTGGGTTCAACCTACAATTTAAAAAGTCTTCCAGCCAAAGGGCTGCTAAAGCTACACAGCAAGATGTATTTGTGCATCAGTTTTGGTTCATCTTCGTTCATGGATTTCCTCTGGGTAAAAAAATAATGGAAGAAAAATAATAGGGAAAGATGGGACAGTTGCAAATGATGATATTTGTACTTCTTGTAAAGATGGTGTGAATAAGGCAGACTTGTGTGCAATAAATCCAAATTGTTTCAAAAGGTATTTAATTTAGGTTCCCTTGGTCCACTGAGTCCATGCAGACAGTTAGACATTAAAGGCATGCAGGCATTTCAAGGTATTATGGTTCCAATTCTGAAATATTCCGTTCTAACCTCATCTGAGATGCTTTGACTTCAGAGTGGGGCTTTCTGACTGTACAGGAAAAAATCTGACCTTGAAATGGGTTGTTCTTTTTCAGTTTGAATAGTTCCGTTTCAGGCCAATCCATTTCTGGTAAGGTTGGAATGAGATGTTTCTGGGTTGGACTGTTTCAGCTTCAATTTTGCACGCTTCTACTTATTTCTTAGATCTGGCTGCATAGAAAGTAGTCAACACAGTCCACTAATGACTTCTGACACTGTTGTCTGCTTGTCCTTAATACCTAAAACTAAAGAAGGGGATTGTTAATTTTTTCAGCAGCCTCTCAGTGGGGAACTTATGTTGCTAAGAATCCTGGAGCCTGCTAATTGTTTACAAAGCTCAACAAAATCAGAGGTAATGCTAAATCATAGTAGGGTTTTGTTGGGTTGCTCACCTGTGAGGATGATAATATGCTGAGCAGGAACATGCTAGTTAGAAAGCTGAAGAATGAGTTACTGCCTTGTTGGTGTGCTGAGATCCCCAGATAAAATTCAATAGGCTAAAGGCTTACAATGCTGTTTTTAGTTTCAGTATGAGCAGATCAGAAGGCAACACAGCCATTATCCTATTTTGAGTTAGATGTGTAAGTTAATTTAGAAATAAGTGGCAAGCCAACATACTGTTGCCTGTATCCTATTAACCTGGAGATACATGCAATATACTGACAATACTCAGGATGCATTATTGCAGTTCACGGGAACATAATATGAAACCACTACCAACCTATTAATTGCGACTTTCATAGGCTCCCACAACAGTCTAGATATCACCAATTCTTATGTTCTGTCATATATTCATGATAAGCATACACCCTTAATTCCATACCCATATTCATCTCCACATAAGATTAGTTCACTTTTGTTCAAATCTATTCCATCCTTCCCCTTTCTTTTAGTTTTACAAATATATTTTCTTTCTGTCTGTCTTTCCATTAATAATAATAATAATAATAATAATAATAATAATTCTTCTTCTTCTTCTTCTTCTTCTTCTTCTTCTTCTTCTTCTTCTTCTTCATCATCATCATCATCATCATCATCATCATCATCATCATCATACATTAAACTTGTATGCCGCCTGACTCTCATACTGCAATCTTCATACACCCTGGTCATCAATAGAAAGGTCCCATTTTGATCTTTACTGGCTATCAGTTTTGGTCTATGGAGGCTTTCACATAAAAGGTCATCAACAGAATTTCCTCCTAACTGTAAGGCTATAATACTGATCAGTTGTGACACATTTGAGCTAATATGCTAGAAATACAGGCAACATCAGTTTTATTACAGCATGCTCAAACTACTCTATACAAGCTAGGATAAAATGATTTTTTAAAAATAATATTTCCAACCATTCCAATCATGGATTTATATATTTTATTAATAGCTCGGTTAAAACAAGCATGGCTATTTTGGGTGATATGTCAACTGATTTAAAAGTGACAGATGACTGCCAACAGGACGGAGTTTCCTTTCCCTGATCACTATTAAAATTGTGTGCAGGTGTTATATTTGTAAAATAAGTTTAGTTTATTAAATTACATGGTCATAAGTGGATTTTCATTCTCTTGGAACTTTTCTTAATATATTAGAAGTTGCTGAAAGCAAATTTTCTAAAGAAAATTCAGCTGCAGCATTGCAGCTTTTAATGTTGTATTTTAGAATCACAGCATTAAAATTGCTGTTAAAAACTGTAATTTCAAAGGTATTCCTCAAGATGGCACTTTAATAAAACTGAAGAGGATGGCCAGAGTGTGCAGAGAGAATTTGATGGAGTACTTCTGTGTAATTCTAAAATTACAGTCCTGCTTAAAAAAAGGATTGATCAGTGCATGAACAATTTTTTCAGTGAACAAGTTGTGTTTTCATCCTATGTGGTGCATTGGATCAAAAGTTGTCCCACATCATTCCATTAAGCTCCTATTTTAGTTTTTTTGTTTTTTTGTAAAATACCTCTTGAATTGCTACGGTGCATGTACAGTGGTACCTCGGGTCACGAACGCTTCTGTTCACAACCAATTCGGGTCACGAACAGCTCCGTTAGCAAAATTTTGCTTCTGTTCGTGAACGCCGGATCGGGTGACGAACAGGATCCGCGGCCATTTTCCCTCCCGTGACACATGGTCGTGGCTTCCTGTAGGGAGGGGGACTCTCCCTCCAACCAATAACCGCCTCCCCACCCGCCTTCCTGTCCTCCACGCCAGAAGTCGCATCGAGCAAAGTTAGCGTTCTCTTTCTTTGTACTGTATTTTGTTTCATATTTTTGCGGTTTTTTAAAAAAAATACATATGGTTCAGAACGGATTAACGGTAATTACATTGAACCTTATGGGAAAATTTGATTCGGGTCGCGACCAATTTGGGTCACGACCAGAGTCGTGGAACGAATTAAGTTTGTGAACTGAGGTACCACTGTATTTGTTCTCAAGGACAAGATTTTATATTACTATATTATTATTACTATATTTTATAGATTATACTGTGCTTAGAGTCCAGCTGTATTGAAGTGGTACATAAATTTCTGAAATAATAGTTTCAATGTCCAGGTTTACACAACCATGTTTTTATCATGGTTTATTGAATAAAGCACTGCTGGCTGCATTTACACAATCTAATAAGCCAAAACCAAGCAACAAATTGCATTATAATTTATTGCATTTTATGAAACAGCTCAGTATAAAGACTGACACCTACAGTATATATTGAGGTCAGATGTTAGACTTTAGAAATGCTGTAAATGTTTTAAATTTTAAAAAGTTGTCTTAGGCTACAGTAAATGGGCAAGGTTGTTTCTGGAAGGCTTTGCAGATGTCAGCTTTGAGCATTTGAACCTTGGAAGATTTAAATGGACCCACAACATCTCTATTGTCTATATGGTTAGCAGAGATGGGGGAAGTTCACATAGTGCACCAGCTGAGTTGAAAGATGGTGACACTTTGGCAAAAAACTGTGTGAACAAACCAGTATCTTACCATTTTGAATAAATGCACAAATCTCTCTTTGCAATATATATGAAACCCCTTCTGTGGCTTGTCTTACATATGCTTTTTATAAAGTAAATTGATTTGGTGATGCACCATTTTCTGTCATGTGTTGAAGGAAGAACTTAGAGAGCTCCGGGAACAACCAATTGATCCTCAGGCCCAGCAGGAAATAATTAACAGCATTGAAGAAATCTATTTTTCCAATGATTCCTTTGATATTGTTAAGTATGAGTTGGAGGTAAGCACATTGAATTGGAATAACAGTTTATTTAGAAAGATATTTTACCTGATAATATACTTTGAACTTCACTGCTCTGTCTTCTTCACTGCCATTAAAAGAGAAGTATCTTTTCTTGTTTTAGTAACCTGATCCAAAGTCATATTCATTAGCCTTTTAAGAAATTTGTCTTAAAAGTAGTAGATTTTGTATCTATTTTTAAAATGGATTTTATTTGTGCTTTATGTGTAGAAGCTGCCACCTATTCTTGGTCTTCAGGAACTGGAAGAGTATAGAGACAAGCTAAAGCAACAGCAAGCAGCTGTAAGTAGAAAGTACTTTCTTCCCTGCTCATCTTCATGATTTCCATAAACCTCATTACTTTTCTTCTCAGAATAATTATATGACCTTGAAAACATTAAGATATTTCAGTGAAGACTCAGAAATTATAATTAAGATGGTCATATTTCACTTGCTTCTGTCTTTTGTTTGGTGTATGCCCTGTTTGGGTTATCACTTGTTCTCTTTCTGTTACAAGGAGAGAGTTGAAACTACAGAGGGGGAGGCTACAGTTAAGGGTAAATTACTTATCCCCTCTAGATGACTTGGACTGCAACATTCCCAGCCTTTTGCCATTGGCCATGGTAGCTTGGACTGATGGGTATTAAAGTTCAAAATACCGAGATGATAGCAGGTTTCTTAACCCTCTTATAACTCCATGGGACAGTATAGACCTTGCCTTTAGAAGGTCACAGTTCAGTCTCTGGCATGTCCAACTGAAAGCATCTGAGAGATATTTTTTGTCCAAGAAGTTGAAATATTGTTGCCAATGCTAAATAGACCAACAGCCCCACTAATTGTAGGGTAACATTTTAAGGATAGCCTCTGGCCACCAAAGGTTGCCCATGCCTGGCTTGGCTTGCTTTCTAAATAGTCTGGTTGATACAGCATTAACCAGCAATTGATATTAACCAACAGTTCGGTTGATATTAATTAACCAGCAATGCTGGTATCTAAACTCCATGTTGAGTTTTGCAAATGAGTCTACAATAGTTCCTAGTCAACAATTGTTTTTGCTCTTCTGTTAAGAGCCTAGTAGACTATAATTAAATGTATACTTAGTCTGTTAACCACAGTTTGAACACACAAAGCTGGCTGAGTTGACACACTACCCTAAACCCATACCAAAGAAACAACATTATAGTTTAGCATAATGTGTAAATCCAATCTGTGTTTCCATGGTGGCTGTGAAGATGCTGATATAATTAGCAGAGATTCAAAGATAATTTAGCTTCTTAGCAGGCTTCCAAATTTTCTACACGTCAAAGGGAGAGATGGGAGTGATTCCTTCATTTGTCATCTTGTTCACCTGCTTGCATAGGATTATCTGTGGCTGCAAATTAGTTGTAAAACATAAGGCTACTCTCTGCATGTAGGAAGTACATGTTGGGAGTCCTGCACATTATAATCTGGAAGATATGGACCAATGTACAGAAAATGCTTTGAAGGAGTCAGTGGAATATAATTATTTCCTTGTCCTATATTAGCTATAATTGAATAATAAAGAAAAGATGCTTGTTTTGTTCATTTCTTGCAAAGCACAATTTCACGTACACTGGAGAGTAATGGGTAATGGGTAAAAAGACATAGTTTATTAAACAGGAAAACAATGATTTAATTTTAACTCATTAGGGGTAATACTGCATTCTGTAATCTTGCCCTTCAGAGAACATCCTCTTTTTATAAAAATGCAGATTTATTTCACTCTTCTTTATAGGTGAATCTTATTATAATTATGACACATTGCATGAGCTATATTTGGTTTCTTGAACTATGTACTCCCTTAATTTTTATTCAAGTATGTTCTTTAGTTTGCAGTAGGGTGGAAGGTGAATTTCAATTCTACTCTGATTTTTGATGAAAACATCTATTTTTATTATCTTTACTTTTTTGCAAAGTATGGCCATCTTGTAGAGTGTTTATCACTTTTGTTTGCATTTATTTTAAAGTGGAATAAAATAAAGTAGAACAAAATGCTTACAATGGATCATTCAAAATTGCTGAAGGTCTCCAATATGCATAATTTGGAATGCTTACTTCAAATTGTATTGTTGACTTTAAATGTTTTCCCTAAAGGTATCTAAAAAAGTTGCAGACTTGATCCTTGAAAAGCAGCCTGCATATGTCAAGGTAAGATAGCAAGTTTCATGCTTTTTTGTCTTTTAATTGCAAGGTGGCTTGTACCTATCAGGAGTTGTATTTGGAATAAGCCAATTAATCAAGAAAATTTGTTATAGTCTCAAACTAGTGTCAAAGATTGGTTATGTTGCTTCACACAGTTGTATAGTAAAAAATATAGGAGTTGCCTAAAATTTCATAAAATTAATATAAAGTTAAATATAAAATGCAGTAATCTGCAATAATAAAAAGAAAGACCATTGATTTATTAACTTCCGGTGGTTTCTTCTTCTTGCTATGGCACCTTGTATGATAAGCTTCCAAACAGAATTTTGCTACTTGCATTTAAATAAGTATAATTCTGCTTGAAAAATAAATAAATAAATAAATAAATAAATACATACATACATACATACATACATAAAATTTGTACACTGCTTTATCTTTGAAAGGTTTTAGGCCACTTAGAGGGAAGTCATCCAATTAACAAAAATCATTTAAATTTACAGTTAGAATAGTTGATAGTAATAGTAGAATACAATGTAAGAACAATATAACCTTTTTTCCTTCTCATAAAGATTGATTAAAATAGCAAATTAAAATGATCTGTTGGATGCTATTTTTTAAAAAGAAAGGCTTTGCTTGTTTTCAGTGAGATGGTCCTTTCTTAAGTTCTAGCAGCTAGGGATTGGTACTAGATGGGCCTTGGGTTTAGAAGGTTTAGCCTTCTCCATCCTAGAAGAACTTCAGCTCCTAGAATTCTCAGGCCAGGCTGACTTGGAATAATGAGAGCTGTAGGTAATAGGTGGAAGCTGTCCAATTTAGTGAGTGCATTTTAAGATTCAGTTCTATATTTGTGCATTTAGATATGTGTCTGAATGTCCCTGAGCTCGTCTCAGCAGGTAGCAGCACCTGGCAACCTTGCTTTCTGAGTTTATGTGGTCCTTAATATGAGTGCTGGCCTGTCAGTCTTTCTCTTTTAACAGTTTTGAATGGAATCATACTTAGTCCAATTCAGAAGTGGAATACTAGACCCACCTAACATCTGACATCTACAGTATATCATTCCCTTGTCTCCAAGGTCATTAGTAGTTAATAGTTTTATTTGGTATGCATTTATATCTAAGCACAGACCTATTTTTCATAATTTCCTTTGTCTCTTATCCATGAATATTACAGTTGGATATGCTTATATTTCAAGTACTCGTTATTGTATTTAAGCATCTGGTGATCACTAAAGCAATCTCTGCCATTGGCATCTGGTGATCAGGGATACAAAATATCTCTGTGCAGAAATACGCAGATATCTTTTTTCCATTTTCTATTCTCTATTCCCTTCTCATTGCATGCCTCTCAACCTTAAGACCATACATGATCGGCTGGAAAGGACATGATTCAAGTGCAGCTTGTCATGTAGCAGAAGAAAGAAGATCTGGTGCAGTTTGTTCAATTCAGTAACCATGCTGATGGGCATTTTGCCAGAAGGGGGGGGGGTTGGGGGCCATTTTTTACAGGTCTCCACATCTAATAAGAAAAAGGCTACACATTTCTGTAAAATGGCACTTGGCATTTTTCTTTCAATAATTATTCTGGCCTGTGAAATCAGAAGATGGAATTGTAGCATTTTGTATTTTTGATTTTAAAAAGTTCTAATTTTTTGATAGCACTGTTAGGTACATCCCAAATATTCAGGATGTAAATATTTCATGCTGGTAGCAGCCTAGCTTTCTTTAAAAATAGGACATTGTCCAGACATATCAGAGCAGAGCTATCTAATATACCAAAATTTTAAAAACCTGTAATGCCAATTAAAGCCAGATGGTGCTTTTACCTGATTTGAATAAAACATGTACAAATATGACCCCAGATCTGCACAAGGAAAGTTTTGAAAGTTTCCTGTAATGTAAAAATAAGAGAGTGGATGTAAGTGCTTACGTTTTAATGTTATATTCTGCTATTACTACAAAAGACCAAACTGATAAACTTTTAATCAAAAAGATTATATATATTTTGCTCTTCCCTGAGCCTCATATGTTTATGAGTTCAGAAAGAAAACTGAAGAGAATCAGTGAGAAGCCACTAACAAATAGGTCAGGCTTGTCTAGGTACAAGCTCTAAAACTGATTGGGCTGATATATCAGAGCTATAATATACAGTATGGTAAATATATGTAGAGTTGTATGATGCTGACTAGCTGCTACTCCTGTCTCCTTGAGACAATGTCTAGCCTTCCCAATGTTGTTGAATCCAAATTCCATCATCTCTTTCCATTGGCTGTTAGCTAGAGCTCATGGGAGTTGGAATTCAACAGCCATTAGACTGTGATGTATTGTTCAGTCTTCTAGGTGAAAATTTCTGCAAGAAGGTGACAAAAAAATTGTCAAGTAGCACATTTGGAATGTTGAGAGCATAATATAAGTTCTCACACAAAATTGTTGTTGTTTAGTCGTTACGTCGTGTCCGACTCTTCGTGACCCCATGAACCATATTGTGCCAGGCCTTCCTGTCCTTCACTGCCTCCCTGAGTTTGCTCAGTTTCATGCTCATTGCTTCAGTGATGCTATCTAACCATCTCATCCTCTGCCGTCCTCTTCTCCTTTTGCCTTCAATCTTTCCCAGCATCAGGGTCTTCTCCAAAGAGATCTCTCTTCGCATTAGGTGACCAAAGTATCTGAGCTTGAGCTTCATTATCGATCCTTCCAATGAGCAGTCAGGGTTGATTTCCTTTAAGATTGACTGGTTTGACCTCCTAGCAGTCCAGGGGACTCTCAAGAGTCTTCTCCAGGACCACAGTTCAAAGGCATCAATTCTTCGGCGCTCAGCCTTCTTTATGGTCCAGCTCTCACAGCCATACATTACTACTGGAAAAACCATAGCTTTGACTATGCAGATCTTTGTCGGCAAGGTGACGTCTCTGCTTTTTAATATGCTATCTAGGCTTGCCATAGCTTTCCTCCCAAGGAGCAAGCGTCTTTTAATTTCATGGCTGCAGTCTCCATCTGCGGTGATCTTGGAGCCCAAATAAATGAAGTCTGTTACTGCTTCCATTTCTACCCCTTCTATTTGCCAGGACCCACAAAATTGCCGCTGCCTATTTCTAAAGTAGCTGCCAGAAGTGCAAATAGTGAAGTTGTTCTTTACAATTCCTGTAGCCCTTTGGGATGTTCTTTACCACCCCAGCATATCTTTGTCATCTTTATGGGGAGTTGGGTACACTTTTGACCACACACTGGGCTGCAGCTACATATTATGCTTATTTCCTAAGAAAGTACTGGTCGTTCTGAAGGCTGGTACTTTGCTTTGTAGCTTTCCAGCTTCTCATTTAGTTTTTTTTTTAATTAACAAACATCTTTTAATTAACAAACATTTAAAAATGAGTTAAAACATTTTAATTAATTAACAAACAAAAATTAATTAACAAACAAACCTGGCTGGAACCAAGGAGGTACCTGAAGGAACTCTAGTGATTCTAGGTACCACATTATTTACCCTTGTTTTTTGGCTTTAAGGACTCTGGCTACTTCATATGATTGCTATTTAAGCAATTCAGTAGCTTTCATTTGAAAGAAAGGAGTCCATCCATCTAGATGAAGGACCGAGAGAGTTGCTTGAGTGAACCTTACTTCTTGTGAGCATCCAGAAGCATCTTTATCTTCCAATGAATCATTATCATTCCCATCACCATTTTCATATTGTATCCAAAGTTTCTTCTGAAAGGTATGCTGCTTTCCAAAGCAGTTTGATCATAGCTTGGAAAACATGGGTGTCACTGTCGAAGAATTGCATATATGTTCATATTCAACACTAGGTGTATTTAACCAAACTTTTGACCCAGACCACGAGCAGTTCAGCTTTCAGTACTGTGACTATAAACATGAGTGCCAAATGATGTTGATTGCTTGGGGAGATGTTGCGCTTTGTATAATTTTGTCTCATGTTCCTCTCTTTCTGCCCAACTCCCCATAGTACAAACTGTATATTACCCTTATTTGAATATTTGCTGCAAACATTGGTCCTTTATATACTTGCCATATGGCAAAAACGGATTCTAACTTACAGTGCATTTTCTTTAATGGCAAAACAATACAATGAAGAATTTTGTTCCAAGGAGCAGCTACAATTCTTGTCAAAATTACAATTTGGTGCCAAGATGTAATGCGTTTCTAGTGTGAGTTATCTTTATGGAAGTGATGATTATCATGGTTTACTTGAATGTTTAAGGTTCCTTACCTTTTTTTTTTTTGCTATAAAATATTTGTATAAGAGCATTGCTTTTTTTGATCAATGGTTCTATTTTCTTGGAAAACTAAATGGATTCTATTACATTTCTGTAGGAACTTGAACGAGTTACATCATTGCAGACAAGCCTTCAGTTAGCTGCTGTTATTTGCACAAATGGAAGACGGTATGGTATATTTTTAAATTAAAGTTAATTGCTTTAGAGAATACGGCAGTAACAATTTTAAGAAGCTTCATAGTTGGTTTATTGTTTTTGTTTTTTCTCCTTTATATTAGTATAACAGAAGGAAAGACATCCTGGGCTATAAGATATTGCTGGTCTATATCTCCACAGCAGTCCAATTCAGCATGCCCAGTATTGAGTATTGGGAACCATGTGAGGGTTGAATGAAAAGTAATGCCTCCAGTTCCATATCGTTAATTTAAATAGGGATAGTTTAATGAATGAAACTGGAAAATAATCCTTGAAGTGATCTCTTTTATTACTGGCATTTACTTCTCTATATAATCATCACCATTTGCTATGCATTTCTGCCATGATGGGCAAGATTCTTAAAGGCATCATGAAAGAACTCCACATTTTGTCTCTTCAGCTAACTCTTGATAGTCCTTTCCACATCTTCATTTGAATCAAACAGATGCCATGAAAGTAGTCCTTCAATCTTGGGAAAAGGCAAAAGTTGCACTGCCAGATCTGGTCTGTATGGTAGATGGGGTAAGACAGTGAGATCCAATTTTGCAATTGCTTCTTAGGTGGCTTGATGTCTAGCATTGTCATGTTGCAGCAACGTTTTCTACTGCTTAATTGCTGTTTTAAAGTTTTGAGTATTGCAGTGTAGCCCTCTGATAGTGGTGCCAGGTTCGAGGAAATCCATGTGAATAACACCATCTGTGTCCCCAAAAACTGTAACCAGGAGTTTTCCTGCCAAACATGGGATTTTACTTTTTTCTCACAGGTTTGTGATGATATTCCATAGACTGAGGCTTTGTTCTAGGTCACACTGATAAGCCCATATTTCACTGGCTGGCTGGCTGTGAAGAAATTCCTCAACTTCATTCTTGTAGCGTGACAACAATTGCTGGCAAATTTCAGCTCTTGAAACTTTCATCTCTGCCATCAGCATGCAAGGAATTCATCTTGCAGAACCTTGCAGTATTGAAGGATATCAAATAAATTTCCTTTTGATTGATTCACCGATTGTCCTTAAGCAGTTCATCAACTTTTGTCATGTAAAACTAGTTGGTTGCTGTCAGAGATCATGCACTTCATTCTTGATCACACAAATCAGCTCTTTCCAGTTTACCATCTTTGTATTTTTTGGACCAGAAACACATCCTACTCATGTCAACACAATCAACACCATTAACACCTTGCATTTGGTGATGACTTTTAATTGGAGAGATCCCTTTGGCAGTCAAAAAATCAACCACTGCGCATTGCTTAAACTGCCCTGGCAAGTATTCACTGTAAGCTTCCATTTCATGAACAATAGTAACATAGCCTTTTCTCACAGAAACTTTTTACCAACTAAAGTGAAAGTATGGATGATAAAAAAACAGCCAGAGCTTCTACTGCATCGGTACTGTCATTTGTTGGTGGCTTACAACATTGGAGATATTAGTTTTCATTCAACCTTCATAATTAAAAAATAACTTCTCCAACCTTGCATATATAATTTTGTTCTTTGCTAGACTTTATTTGCACAGCATGCAAAGCCATCATGTTGATGGGCCTAGTGTGATATCTGAGTGTAGACTGTAGGTAGTTAAGAAGAAAGTATTGCTTGTCAAATGTATGGTCATTATTGTATTGAATCTTTTTTTCCCCTAACTTTTGGATTTTATTTGACTGAACTCTGTATTAACCTCTGATTTGAAGATTTGAAGGCTAGTGCAGCATGACTTATATTTTTCGTAAGAGCTGTGATTTCATTCAAACAAGAATGTTTTCTACAGGCATCTGAATACAGCTAAGGAGGGCTTCACTCAAGCCAGCTTGGGTCTTCTTGCAAATCAACGGAAACGCCAGTTGCTGATGGGACTGCTAAAATCTCTGAGAACAATAAAAACCCTGGTATGAGCAGAACATATAATAGTCAAAATAATATCTTAATCTTAGCACCACATGTAGTAACCCCTTTCTCCTTTAATTTCTAGCAACAGACTGATGTGCGTTTAAGTGAAATGTTGGAGGTAAGCAAATGCAAGCATAGTATGTAACTGAGGTTGAAATAATGTTTATTCATCCTCCTATTCATTCCAAAGATATTAGAGTAGCTTCCTTGGCACTGCCCAAATATACTGGGACTGCAGTTCCCAGAATTCACAGCCAGTAAGGCCATTGCCTATACAAGCTGCTGAAAACTTGTGTGGCTCCTTTTACAAGGGAAGCAAAGTCTGAGTTACTCCATGTCTTGACTGCTGTGGGAAGATGTTTGCTCTAAGCTGAAGCAGGCCAGGACAAGCATAAAAATCTCCAAGCTTGGGATGCATTTGAAATTTTGAAAGTGTGCCCTGGGCATTTTTTCAAAAAGGTTTTCTGCACGGATCACCATTAGCTCTGGCTGAGTATTTCAGGGGATGTGCTGCCTAACTCCTTTAGTGTGGCTCATCCCAAGCTTCCGTGAGCAATGCTGGAGAACGAGGGCATGCTCTTCTAAGAAGAGGCTTTTGCGTAGAGACAGTATCTTGCAATAGCCTATTCTGGTTGTAGCAAGTAGCAGGGAGAGGTTTGGGCAAAGTTCTTTGTCAGAGCAAATTATGATGCATTTTTGTTTTGATGAAAAAATCACATTGCATCCACGGAGCCATTCTCTTCATCGACAGGAATCTATATTATCCTGCACTGGCCTAAGGACTGCAGTTCCATGCAGAACAGCCGGTCATGTTTCATGATTTGCACTGCTGAAAGTTTGAAATAATAACAGCCATACCCTCCTCTACCCCCGTTGCTTTTTTTTTTTTATTATTTTAAATACATGTTTGATTTCTTACAGGAGGAAGATTATCCAGGGGCTATACAACTATGCCTGGAATGCCAGAAGGCAGCTAGCACTTTCAAACACTACAGTTGCATAAGGTAACACCACAGGCATTTTTTTAAAGCTGACTCTATCTTTGAATTAAATAGGGTGAACAAAGAGAAACAGCAACATTTCAGAGAACTGCTAACTACTTTGAATTTCCTTGGCTTTGGCTTTAGAGATTAATTTTCTAGTTAGAATAAAGAGATTGATATAGGTTTATGTTTAACGCTTTTAAATTGCACTTTAATAAAGTTTCCGAGATGCAAGTCGTGGCTGCTAACCATGACAGTGCACCTGAGTCTTAAGGGGCTTAGTTGTTATGCAACATAGTACTTCTGTTCCAACATTAACTGATTGTCTTGTACTGAAGGCTGCAAAGTCCCCGTTGCATAAAAACTATATTTGCAATGCTAAGCGTACATCTGGAGGCTGGGGCATAGTTTGGGATTAATATGCATAGAGTTGTGCTGTGTGGTAAAAGTACTTAGGCCTGCTTTGCACATGATGCTAGGCCAAAATGTGATTTGTTTGTTTTTGGCATGACATATTAGGTAAACCCAGTCCCAGGCTTGTTTGCTTGCTTATTTATGAAGTTTATATGGCCACCCAACACAAACACTGTGATTCTGAGTAGCATACAATAAACCAAGGAACAGATTAAAAAAACCCAAGGTAAACAATTCCATTTAAAATCAGTAAATAATCATTGATAGGCAATCAAGGACTCACATTTCCTACACACCTTCAGTTAGGAACTCTCATCGTCCTAGCTCCAGTCCCAAGGAAAGAGCCAATTTTTTTAGGGTGTTTCAAAAGGCCAAGAGGGTTGAAACCAGTTATCTTTCAGGGAAGAGATGATTCCAGTGGGCAGGGGCTGCTTCGGAAAGGGTATGCTTCCTAGGTTCCATCAGATGGTATTTTAAGGAAGGAGCGTGAAGCAGGCCCATCCTATCAACCCTATTAGAGTGTTTGAGATGGGCAGATAGCATTTGACAAAGGCGGGCCTGCAAATAACGTGGTCCTGTGCCATGTAGGGTTTTATAGATGATAACCAACACCTTGAATTGCACCTGGAAGCCTATCAGGAGTCAGTGTAACTTATGTAGTGGTGTTACTTGGGCATACCAGGGTATGCCCATAACTACCTGCACCACTGCATTCTGGAACAACTGTAGCTTCTGGATGGTCTTCAAGGGTAGCCTCATATATAGCACATTGCAGTGCAGAGTGACAGTGATCAGGGTTCCCAGTCCAGGAATGGGCACAATTGGCACACAAACTGAAGTTGTGCAAAGGTCTTCTGGGCCACCACCACCCCCAACTGCACATTGGGTATAAGGGAGAAAGTGCGACCCCCATCCAGACACAAAACCTACAGCCACTCAGTCTTGGTAGGATTGAACTGAAGTCTGTTCTTCCCCAGCCAGATCCTCACAGCCTCCAAACATTGTGTCAGACCCTTGACAGTTTCATTGATCAGCCAGGGATGGAGGTATACAACTGAATATCCTCAGTACTGTGAGATATATTGTAATCTGGATGCTATGAGAGATTTTGGAATTTTAATATTGCAAATAGACAAGATGTGCAAAAAGGCATGTGCTAACATTGGTCTAAGATTTTGATGATTGTGCATAAAGAATTAGATACAACCCTGACGTAAAAGACCCCTTCCATAGGCCTTATTTCACCCATCTGTATTTTGTGTTTTTTCTTTACTAAGGATGCTTGTGAATTTTGCTAGGTTTGTATTGTTAAACCAATTTTATTTCTTCTTTCTCTACTAAATCTTTCAATTTTGCACTTCCTCGGATCTTGTGATAAAGTTGCCATCTCAAAAAATTTGTAAACTGTATGTAAAAAAAGTTAGAGTCCTAGAAATGTGTATTTTAGAAGGAATGTTGTAATATTCTCCAGAAAAAAATAATATTAAGAATAAGAAATGTCCTGAATTTTTAAAGAATATATATTGATGTAGAAATGGATTTATGAATGAATATATATAAAACTGTCATGGATCTGTCCATCCATATGTTTAACCACCTTTTTGTTTTTGTCTTGAAAAAAGAAAGGCACTTTATATGAATATATAGGCATTTTAATTATTCATCTCCAAGCATTTTTAATGCATTGTAATTCCCAAAGAAATACTTACATATACAGTTCGTTTTCTTTAGCATATTACATTTCTATCTTAACTTTATTACTTTTCCTCAGTGGAATGGTGCTGCTTCCTTTTCATTATTTTCCAGCAAATAGAGACTAAAATAAACTGGAGCCTTAATATGCCTTAATTGTTTGAATAAATGAATGCCACAAGTGAATGATTTTGGCATATTTAATTACATCGTTGAAACGCCAAATAATTATTCTGAGAACTATTGTATCTTATTTACTGCATGTTAGGGATTTTTGTTATGAACCATATATTTCTATCAGTTAACGTTGGTATGAATAAAATGGATTTGTGGCACAGTTCTTCCCTCAAATACATGATGTTATTTTTTAAAAAACTCTGTCCCAAACACAGTCAGCTCTAGCTGGATGTATAAGCTCAATTTGGGAAAAATAGAGGGCTTGTCATCTGCTTTTCTCTTCTGTTGCTCCTGGTTATTTCCCCCCCCCCCCATGAGGAATGAATTTGAAGGTAGGTATTTGGCATTTGAAAAAGTGTCTTGTCTGAGTGAATGGATACCCCTTTCTATACTTGGATTATGTCCAGTAGCAGAGGCTGAATGTATCTTTTGTGGTTTCTCAGTAGGATCTGTGTGATGGCATGTAAGATCAGGAAGATGATGATGATTCCTACCAGTTGTTAGCAATAACTGTGTTTCTTCCCAGATTTTTTAAAAAAAGCTTTCCTTGTAGTAGCTTTTTTGAAATAGTTAATTGTTTTTTATAAATATGTTTTCATTTTCAATTGTTATCAATTGTTTTATGCTTTGGTATTTTTCTGTTTTATGCACCAGTACATTTTATATAGAGCAATTTTATAGTGGTTCTAGTTTTATCCATCTCTTATTCATTTTATCTTTACTTAGGTTTGATTTGCCTATGTATATATTATATTTTTACTGTATAGCTTTGACTCTACTTATTCTGGCTTTTAACGTCTACAGTGACAGCCTTAAGTATACCATGATTGGTTTTATATATTTGTCCATCCTCATATTATTTACTTTTCATATTGCATTGTTCTGTGACTGTAATAAAGTTTAAGTTCAGTAGGGTACCTCAGCATACACAGAGTTAAGTTGGGGCAATTGTAAGTTTCTTTCTTATGCTTTCTTGTTTTCCTGGACTAAATTCATGTTTTGTTAATTGTCCCAGCATGTCTTCTCCAAGGTCATCTCTGTGCTCCTCTTCATCAAAAAGTTATTTAGCTTTTGATGGACCTCTGTTTAGAAAGAGAAAGAATCCGTTGAATTGAGATTAGCTCCTATGACTCCATGGACACTTCCATGTAGTTTTCTTAGCAGCAATATAGAATTGGTGGGCCCCTTGTCTTTTGTGATTTGTTTTTTCAACTTTCCAGTCTAGTCTACAGCCCTGGGGTTTCTGGTGGTCTCTGATCTAAATAGGTGTAACTCTCCTTAGCTTTTCTGAAATGAGCCAATTTAGGCTAGGTGCTATCACATGCTGTGGTAGACCTTTGCCAATGTCATGAAATCAGAGATTCCTAAATTTTGAAGATTATATGGTTGGCTGATTGCCCACTTCCACCTCCTTATTTGATTTATACAAATTACACTGTTTCCACCTCAAAGGATAAAAATGTTTATCATTCCCTCCAGCCATCATTGGGTGTTTTTAGCACAAAATGTATTGTACATAATATATTTCAGAAGAATGACCTTGAAAAGATCTATGAAACAAACCAATGTATCAAAATATTCATCTTAATTTGAAACATTTTATAACTTCTTGGCTTAATTTTAGACACTCTAATGTTTGACTTCATTCTTTTGCAGTGAATTGAATTCAAAATTGCAGGACACTTTGGAGCAAATTGAGGTGAGAATTCAGTCCTTGCTTTGAACAGAGTTTAGCTGAGTATAAATAGCTTCAACCATTGAATGATAAAAGTACACTTATAAGAGCAATCATGTTGGATCAGACCAAAGTCCTATCTATTCCAACATTCTGTTCCCACAGAAGTTAATCAGATGCTCAAAAGACACTCACGACCAGGATGCAAGGTCAACAGCTCTTTCATACTATTGTTTTTCATACTGACTTTGAACTAAATCTGCAGTATAGACATTTGGATTAATAGCGTTGATCCAGAAATTTGTCTAATTGCAATTTAAAGCCTTCTAGCTTGATGGCCATCACCACATCTTGTAGCAAAGACTTCCACTGTTTCATTATTGGTATGTACTGTCAGCCCAGAATCTAAAGGGGGGACTAGATTCATTGTGGAATCCCTAATTCTGTTATGATGAGGAAAGGGGGAAAAACTCCCTATCCAATTTCTCCACAGTGTAAATAATTTACATGTCTTTATCATAACCCATACTTGCATTTTTAATTAAACACTAAAGCTGTGAGCTCATGAGGAATTCATCATTTCCGTAGATGATTTAGCTGATTTCTGCCTTATTTCAAGCTTTACAATATTCTTTTTCTAGAGTGCATTTACAGTACTCAGTATTCCAAAAGTAAATTCCGCATATCTTTGTTTAAAGGTGTTTTGCTTTATTGTGAACAAATAATGTTTCAGTTTGAATTGTAGGGTTTTTTTCGTATTTTCTTTTACTACATATTCAGATTTTCACTTTACAGGAGCAGTTAGATGTTGCACTTTCCAAAATATGCAAGAACTTTGACATCAACCATTATACCAAGGTGCAGCAGGCGTACAGGCTACTTGGAAAAACACAGGTTAGCATTCTCTCATTGAAGCTGCATCCTGATATGCAATAGACTAGCTTGTCTCTTTGTTTGGGACTGTGGTTTTATAGAAAATAAATATCTTATGTATAAATCCAGTCTAATCAACCAGTTACAGATAAACAAGCCTATTGGTAAGGACTATCACTGCACGTGTGTGTGTGTGTGTGTGTGTGTGTGTGTATGGGTGGGTGGGTGGATGGATGGATAGATAGATAGATAGATAGATAGATAGATAGATAGATAGATAGATAGATAGATAGATAGCCTAACAGAAAAAAATAGAGCACAGCTGAAGGAGACTTGAGACTTGGAAATTAGAAACCTCATTAGTGGGTTCATTTATGGCCTGTGTAGGTATTTCTACCACCCAAAATCAGTTTGAAAATATGCGCATACTTGTTTTTGAAAAGAGCTAACTTTGCATTTAATGCTTCCTGGAGAAACAGATTAGAATCATAAATGATTATGGCATAGGCTCAGAATGTCAATGTAAGATGAGCAAAATGTATGTTTGCCTTATTTCAATAGTGTCTTCTTTCATGGTTCATCTCTGTTTTGTCCTATAATTGTACATTCCTGTGGAGGAAAAAAATACAGTTTTGATGGGGAAACATTTGGTTACTAGTTGCTGATGCTACTATTCATGAATGAACAATAGGGAGAGCTTAAGATGTTTTGGATAGGGTAAACCATTCTAAGTATATTGAGGTGGGGCAAAATATGACCCTTATCTCTGATTTTGGGGATGTCATTATTATTTACTTTTGTGAAAGAAACCTAAGAACAGAAAGAGGCAAACTATTGACTTTCAACTCTCATTTCAATCTGAAGAGATACAGATTATCCACCTTGCTGTAATGGATGGGAAAGTTCACTTTGGAGTCCTTGGTGTTCTCTGAGCTTGGTTGTTTGTTTGCAGAAGTTTCATTACCCAACTAGGTAACATCATCAGTGTGAGTGAGTGTGGGGTTTGCTCCCTATAAACAAGGACTCCAAAGTGAACTATATACAATAGCTTGCCCTGCCAGTTTTTGTGGTGGTTTGGTTTTCTCCTTGGTGGTTCTTTGATTAGGGTATTGTTTTCTTCCTGATCGTTAGTCTACTCACACTGATGATGTTACCTAGTTAGTCAGTGAAACATCTGCAAACAAACAACCAAACTCAGAGAGCACCAAGGACTCCACAGTTCAACCCTGAGCTACATATATTCTCTTCTATTGAAAGTTCACTTTACTGGAGCTGCAGGATGTCCAAATAGAATTGGGGAACAAAATTTTTATATGATGCCTCTAAATCCACCATTCTTCTTTATTCAGACAGCAATGGACCAACTGCATATGCACTTTACTCAAGCCATTCACAACACAGTTTTCCAAGTTGTCCTTGGATATGTTGAATTGTGTGCAGGAAACACTGACACCAAATTTCAGAAGCTTCAGTACAAGGATCTTTGCACAGTATGTAGTTCTACAGTGGTTTTGAAACATTTGATGTTTGCATATGCTATTGTGCCTACCTATTCTTTTAAAAAGCAACCTTTTAAAATTAAGCCCACGTTTAATTTTGGATAAAAACATATTTCATAAGACTAGGAAGTATGGTCAGATGGATGGATAAATTGAAAAGCTATGCGGTCAGATTTATTTAGTTTATTTATTTAAAGAATTTGTAAAGCCACCCATCTTAACCTAATGACTCTAGGCAGCTAGCAATACAGAAAACATAAAATAGAGCAAAATAGAATAAAAACAGTGTAAAACAATACAATGTCATGTGACCATGATTCATAGCAAAATTCTCCCATAATAAATCATAAAACATGTACAGTCAGGTCCAGAAATATTGGGACATCGACACAATTCTAACATCTTTGGCTCTATACACCACCACAATGGATTTGGAATGAAACAAACACAATGTGCCTTAACTGCAGACTGTCAGCTTTAATTTGAGGGTATGTACATCCAACTCAGGTGAACGGTGTAGGAATTACAACAGTTTGCATATGTGCCTCCCACTTGGTAAGGGACCAAAAGTAATGGGACAATTGGCTTCTCAGCTGTTCCATGGCCAGGCGTGTGATATCCGCTCAGTACCCCAATTACAATGTGCAGGTAAAAGGCCCAGAGTTCATTTCAAGTGTGCTATTTGCATTTGGAATCTGTTGCTGTCAACTCTCAAGATGAGATCCAAAGAGCTGTCACTATCAGTGAAGCAAGCCATCATTAGGCTGAAGAAACAAAACAAACCCATCAGAGAGATAGCAAGAACATTAGGCGTGGCCAAAACAACTGTTTGGAACATTCTCAAAAAGAAGGAACGCACCGGTGAGCTCAGCAACACCCAAAGACCCGGGAGACAACAGAAAACAACTGTGGTGGATGACCGAAGAATCCTTTCCCTGGTGAAGAAAACACCCTTCACAACAGTTGGCCAGATCAAGAACACTCTCCAGGAGGTAGGTGTATGTGTGTCAAAGTCAACAATCAAAAGAAGATTTCACCAGAGTGAATACAGAGGCTTCACCACAAGATGTAAACCATTGGTGAGCCTCAAAAACAGGAAGGCCAGATTAGAGTTTGCCAAACGACATCTAAAAAAGCCTTCACAGTTCTGGAACAACATCCTATGGACAGATGAGACCAAGATCAACTTGTATCAGAGTGATGGGAAGAGAAGAGTATGGAGAAGGAAAGGAACTGCTCATGATCCTAAGCATACCACCTCAGTGAAGCATGGTGGTGGTAGTGTCATGGCGTGGGCATGTATGGCTGCCAATGGAACTGGTTCTCTTGTATTTATTGATGATGTGACTGCTGACAAAAGCAGCAGGATGAATTCTGCAGTGTTTCGGGCAATATTATCTGCTCACATTCAGCCAAATGCTGCAGAACTCATTGGACGGCGCTTCACAGTACAGATGGACAATGACCCAAAGCATACTGCAAAAGCAACCAAAGAGTTTTTGAAGGGACAGAAGTGGAATGTTATGCAATGGCCAAGTCAGTCACCTGACCTGAATCCCATTGAGCATGCATTTCACTTGCTGAAGACAAAACTGAAGGGGAAATGCCCCAAGAACAAGCAGGAACTGAAGACAGTTGCAGTAGAGGCCTGGCAGAGCATCACCAGGGATGAAACCCAGCGTCTGGTGATGTCTATGCGTTCCAGACTTCAGGCTGTGATTGACTGCAACGGATTTGCAACCAAGTATTAAAAAGGGAAAGTTTGATGTATGATTATTATTCTGTCCCATTACTTTTGGTCCCTTAACAAGTGGGAGGCACATATGCAAACTGTTGTAATTCCTACACCGTTCACCTGAGTTGGATGTTCATACCCTCAAATTAAAGCTGACAGTCTGCAGTTAACGCACATTGTGTTTGTTTCATTCCAAATCCATTGTGGTGGTGTATAGAGCCAAAGATGTTAGAATTGTGTCGATGTCCCAATATTTCTGGACCTGACTGTATGTCTTAACTAACATGCTGGCCCCACTGCCTGAGAGAAAGATCAGGTCTTCAAGGCCTTCCAGAATGCTAGCAGAGTCACGGCCATCAGAATTTCTGAGAGGAGGCTGTTTTCAGAGGGGAGAGCTGGTTAATACAGTACTTGGATGGAGTTCACCAAGAAATCTCTTGGCTATAAGCTAGACTGAAAGGCTGAAAGAAATAAATTAAAAAAACAAACAAACAAACCCAGCAATGGGACATTCAGCGAAGGAAGTCTTTAAAATTTAGAAGTATTTGCATATGGAACCTGGGACTCTTTAATTAACTACAATCATTCAGATTTAATGGAGAGTGACTATTTTATGATATGAATGAATAGTGTTTATTTTAAAAACTTGGGGAAAATGTGTATATACTGTACCTAGCTTGTTTGGAGCATTTAAAATAGATATTTTTCTTTAGAAGAAGAACATGAATGTCCTATGCCCTTAATTTAAGTAAGCTAACTGACAAGATAGGAAAAATCCTTCAGATTTTAAGTGCTAGTGCACATTGACTTTTCAGGCTAATGGTGTATTTAAAGCCTGGCTAATTGCTGTAATAGCAACAATCTTTGGAAATTTATGCCACTTAATAAATCCAAGAGTAACTAATATTTTATGGTAAATGGCTACTGCTCTGTTTTGTTTTGTCATTGAAAAAGAATTATTTTTTAGAATTTGCAATCCATTTTGGAATTTGAAGCCGGAAAAGATACATGTGGATGGTTTAAAACAAAAACAAAAGATGAGACAGTTGGGTGTCCTCTTTTTGAAATCCTTAAACCTTCCGTCTGTATGAGACAGTCATATGTGTTATTAAATTACAAAAGTATATATGCAGTTTGTTATTTTTAATGGTTGTTTTCTATGTTAATTTTTGTGCCTTTATGTGTATTTGGCACTATTTTTGAATTAAGAAAGCAAGGTGCTTTCACAAATCTGTTTTGTGTATTACACAGCACATTACATCAGACAGCTACATTCCATGCCTTGCTGATTTGTGCAAAGCCCTATGGGAGGTCATGCTGAGTTATTATCGGACAATGGACTGGCATGAAAAATACGACCATGGGGAGCCTCCTTCCTCTTCTGGTAGGAAACGCCTCTTGCTATTTTTGGTTTCGAAGCATAAAAATGGGAGTGGAGCCCATCTGATCTGTTTGAACAACATGGTCAACGCCTGCCCATTGTTTCAGTGGGAAGCTATGTGTCTTAGTTTAAGGAATATGTACAAAATGCTTGTTAGATTTTACATTGAGCTTCTTTTGTGATTAATTAGCATTTTCTTTGGAACATCTAATAATTTGTTATTCTGTTTGCTGGAGGGCATTAGCTTTTATTATCTCATAACTTTAGGTGCTTAATTATATTTAGCATGGTTGCCTAATGCAAAAGCGCACAACCTGTGGTCCCAGAGTCTCCTCCTATTCTGAAAGCAATAGGTTCACAAACTCAAAGAGAGAGTATAAACATTAGGACTGGGGAGATCACCTTCACATCTTCCCTCTGCTGTAGAAACTCAATGGGTAACTTTGAGCCAGTTCATTCTCCTTCAGACCAGTCTACTTTTCAAAATCTTTGAAGGGGTGAAATTAAAGAAGGGTGTGCTATATACATCACATATAAGTTTCTGGAGGAGAAATGAGATAGAAAGCTAAAAAATGAATGTGAATTTAAAAGTGACCAAAGTAGGAAGTATATGACTAGAGGGTAACCATAAGCAATATTTAGTTTAATTAATTGTAAATGTCCTAGTCCCACCTAGTTCTTTTTTAGAATGTGTCCACCACCATGTCGTTCATAGGCTAAATGTAGTCCTTCGCTTGAAAGTGTGTTCTGCCCCAGGTCTAATGTACACTGTAAGGCTACAGTTTGGAACATGTTTGTTAAAGAGTTAGCTTTGTTGAAGATAAGAAAGGATTTTATTCCACAGAGGCATCTATGAGTGTGAGAAGGACAAATGATGAAATGAGCATCATGCTGTTGTTATGCAAGCTCTGCCCCTTTGATACATTTTGTCAGTTTGACAGAATCATTGGATTTGGGGGGTGTCTCTGATATTGCATATCTTATCAAATTGAGTCTGTGTGACTGACTTGTTATTTTCCAAGTGATGGATGGACAGTGAGTGTGTGAGGAACAGATCTGTCAGCGCCCTAAAACAGGGATAGTTTACTGGTAGTTGTGGTTGGACTCCTGGTCATCAGGACTCATCGATCCCAGCCAGCAGAGGCATTAGTCAAGGATGGTACGAGTTGTACTCTAGGTCATAGATTCTCTGTTGTAAGTTGTAAAACACAAGGCTTTGTTATAGCCTCTAATTTCTGTTTGGAGGTGTTGAAGGTTCAAAATAAATAAAATGAATCTAAAATGTGTGAAATCTTTGCTTTTTTGTAAAAATCAATCCCCCCCCCCCACATTTTTGAAGCCTTGCATGAAAAAATAGTTAAATTATGTTTCAGATGGAAATAACATAATGGATGCAGAGGAGACCAATTTTGACCGCAGCTATGTGAAAAAAAAATTGGAGCATGGGCTTTCACGAATATGGCAGGTTTGTTTGGAATTTGATGCATCAAAATAAGCTCAATTTCTGTTGCATGAATGAAGTGATTAAAAAACTGAAAAATGTTATTAATTTATCTTAAAATGACAGATGTTCCCTTGGGGAATAAGCATCAGTTGAGAAGCTTTGTTTTTTATATATTTATTTTATGCTGTTTTGAGATCTTATTCAAGCTTCTGTGTTGAGCGTAAAGGTGATCAATTTTCTTACCGTAGTTTTATCTTGTTTTTATACTGAATTCCTTCAGAAGTATGTGATGATATATGCATCTCAGGCAGATAAGATGGATGATAAAGTTGCAGGCATGCAAAAGTTTAGGTCCAGTTGTATGTTTCGGTGAACCTCTGAGTGAAAGAAGGTGATGCAACCTCCAAAGGCAACATTCTTCTGCACATTTGAATGCCTACTTGCTCCTTATGCACAGTTGTTTACAGATTCAAAATAAGAATGTAGTGACTAGGGCAAGTGCATAGGTTTAGATACCCTTTCACTCATGTGACATAATTTGAACAAACATGCTAAATTTTATGTATAAATGTAACTTGGGAATGGACTGATGCATTCTTTGAATTTTATCAGGGTGCAAGTTGCTTCTGTACTGTAGGAAATGACCTTTGAAATCATGGCATAAATGTGACTGAACTTTTTCTAATGTGTACTTTCACAATTTGTATGTTTTCTGGTACTGATGTAGAAATTGACGAATGCATGTGAAGGCTGAATGAAAAGTAATGCTTCTACCTCCATAACTGTAATTTAAATAGGAATATTTTAATAAATGAAACAAGAATATAATCCTTGAAAAGAGTTCTTTTGTTACCTGTATTTACTTCTTCACAGAATCACCACCATTCACTACACACTTTTGCCAATGATGGATAGGCTTCCCTAGGACAGGCTGCTTGAGAGGATTGTAAGCATCTATGCTCCTTCCTTTCTCTCTCATTTGAGCCTTTCCCCAGTGTTAGCATGGTTCAACTGCCAATAAAACAGCAGCATTGACACAGGTGTGTGTGAGGGAAGGAGAGAAGACACATTTCTTGAAGCTAAAAAGTCCAAGAGCAAAACAGCAAAGAAACGCAGCACTGAAAGCCACAACCCTGCTGCAGAAATAACAGGAAGCAGCCTGGCCTTCCACAGCTTCTCAAAGCTGTCACGAAAGAACTAAACACTGTCTCTTCAACCAGGATTTGCCGGTCCTTTCCACCTCTTCATTTGAGTCAAATAGATGCCCATGAGTATTTCTTTAATTTTGGAAAAAGGTAGAAGTCACATGGGGCCAAGTATGGTCTGTATGGTGGAGGGGGTAAGATGGTGAGATCCAGTTTCACAACTGCCTCTTGAGTGGCTTGTGAGGTGTGAGGCTTAGCATTGTCATGTTGCAGCAATATTTTTGTGCTTCCAAATTCTGCTTAATAGTTGTTTCAAAGTTTTGAGTGTTGCAGTGCAGTGCTCTGAGTTGATAGTGGTGATAGGTTCAAGGAAATCCATGTGAATAACATCATCTGCATCCCCCAAACTATAATTATGAGCTTTCCTGCCAAATCTTGGGTTTTGAATTTTTGTTTGCAGGTGAAATTCCATGGACTGAGGCTTTATTTCTAGGACATGGTAATGAGCCCAGATTTTGTTGGCTGTCATTTTGCTGTGAAAAAATTCCTCAACTTCATTCTCATAACATAATAATGCTTGCAAATTGCTAGCAAATTTCAGCTCTTGAAACTTTCATCTGTGCCATCAGCATTCAAGGAACCCATCTTGTAGCACCTTCCAGTGTTGAAGGACATTAATAATATGACCCACACATTCCTGTGAAATGCCAAACTTGACAGCAATTTCCCTTTCAGTGATCCACTAATTGTCCTTAAGCAGTTCATCAACCTTTCTGATGTGAAACTAGTCAGTGGCTTCATTCTTGTTTCCATGTAGCTCTTCCCAGTTTACCATCTTTGTATTTTTTGGCCCAGCAATCCACACTACTCATGCTGTCACCATTAACAACCTGCATCTGGTGGTGAAATTCATTTGGAGGGACCCCTTTGGCAGTCAAAAAAATAACCACTGTGTTTTGCTTGACACTTGATGCACTGACAAGTACTCATTGGAGGCCTCCATTTCATGAACAATAGCGGCACAGTCTTTCCCCGCCACAACTTTCTGCCAACTAAAGTGAAAGAACAGATGCTAAAAAACACACCAGATCTTTTACTGCATCAGTACTATCATTTGTTTATGACTTACTGTATAACATTGGAAGCATTACTTTTTATTCAACAATCTCTATCTATGCTCGTATTAACAGTTGGTTGTAAATATTTATTTAGTATCTGCAGAATAGCCCTAATGTCATCAAAAGTTGAATTTCCACAACGTTATTGCTCCATATTTTAAAAATCTATATTGCTTGGATTGCCAAATAAAATATAATAGTAGCTAGTAAAGGACAGACAATGAGATATGTTAATATTATTTTTAAATTAAAAGCTCATTTTGAATAAACAGCCATCCTGCAAGTATGTAGATTGTTTGTTGAATTTAAAGTGAAGAGCAAACAATGGTGTCTTCCCAAGATTTCGCTTCTTTATGCTTTGTGACTGTTTATAGATTGTTAATATAGTAAATTATTATTTCTGTAGTATTCCAGTCTTTTTGTTTTTATATAGGATGTCCAACTGAAAGTGAAGACCTATTTGCTGGGCACAGATATGTCTAACTTCAAATATGATGACTTCATATTTGTACTGGATATTATCAGCAGGTATTTTGGATAGCAACCCTAACCCTAACCCTAACCCATTTTAGGGAAGTGATATCAAAAAAATTATGCAGAAAAGGTTGACCAAAGTTCTCTAAAACTCTTGTTTGGTATATAATATAGGAGATGAAATGACTGTTCCTTCATTACTTGGTCCATTTGGATATAAATGGGACTTTCCCAGTTATTTGTCTTGTAGTTTAACTTTCTCCAAATTGATGTTCTGCTATAATCCCTTAGCCTGCATGGGTGGAGAGGGTCAACTTCTTCATTTAAATTTGATATACCACCTATTTTAAATGAATGGCTTTATGAATCCTCTTAAGTCCAAATATTCTGATTTTTAGAATTTATAAATGAGGTTCTTACATATTTAGATATAAATGTCTTAAATCAGATTAATTTTGTGTTCTCACTAGATTAATTTCCATTTGTACTGCTGTTGTAGGCAAATTAATATTGCAATATTCTTGCCTTTCTTTAGGAAGTTTTTTGGGAAAGCTTTAAAACAGCCCTTTTCAGAAATTGTTCTAGAGCTGCAGGGATTAGAGACCCATAGTAGTAAAAAAGATAAGGATTAAGAAGATTCACATTTACAGTTACATGTCACAGTGAATGCTTAATTGGGATATTATTTGTACTAGGCTGGTACAAGTTGGAGAAGAATTTTGTGGCAGCAAGTCAGAGGTCTTGCAAGATTCCATTAGAAAACAAAGTGTTAATTATTTCAAGAATTATCACAGGTAAGATTTACAGAGTTTGTTTTCAGCTGTTGAGATTTAATGATTAATAGTGTGAAAACAACTTATAAAAGATATGTGTGTGCATCCCACACTAGGAGGTGTCCATTGTATAGTAGCAATAAGCAAAAAGCAAAGTGAATGCTTCATATAAAATATGTAAATGGATATAAATTTACTATAAAAAAGGAAGTCACTTTTTCCATAGTGAAGACATATGAAAACTGACTTCTGTTAGGATAAGTTCTATTTGTCTAGATCAGTATTGCCAACTCTGGCTAGCAGCAGCTCTCTGGAATCGCTGGCCAAGGTTTTTCCCATCATTATAGATGGCAGAAACCAAATCTCAGACTTTCAGTAACAACTTTTAAGTATCTGGCTGCTAATTTAGGAATAAATTCCTACATAATTTCAAGAATGTACAGAACATAGTCTAATCCCTTACTCCATTTGTACATTAGGCTAAGCACTAATGTACTTAAATATATTTGTACCTAATGTACTAAGATATTTAGTACCTGTGGTACCTAAATAAAGGAACCACAATATAGCTTAGCATTATGTGTGAACAAAGCCACTGTCCTTGCATGGAAATGGATCATTCTTGATACCAAAAAGCCATTTTTTTTTTCAGCAAGGAAGAGTTTTAAACTACAGAATAATTAATCCAATGTTTTACTTTAAACTTTGTGTGTGTGTGTGTGCCTTCAAGTCAGTCTTGACAAGGACTGCCTGGACAAGTCCCTCAGTTTTCTTGGCAAGATTTTTGGAAGTGGTTTGTCACTGCCTTCTTCCTAGAGTTGAGAGAGAGTGACTGGCCCAAAGTCACCCAGTTGGCTTTCTGCCTAAGATAGAGCTGGAACTCATGGTTTCCTTGTTTCTAACCTGGTGCTTTTAACCAGTGCACCAAACTGACTTTCACTTTAAGCTTACAAATTCATTTACATTACTATTTATGGTTACTATAGGCTGCTGGCTGATCTGAGTCTCTTACAGATATGTGTTGTTGTTCAGCAAACAGTTTTCATAGTTGCTAAAAGGAAATGATAAAAGAAACACGCGTTATATGCTGGACATTTTGAAAACTCTTTCAACTTTGTTTTTTAGCTAGGTGGGTAATTCCAAGGAGAGGTAACTCGGTACATATCACTTGAGTATGTTAACAGTGATATATACTTTAATTATATTTTTTTAATTGTGCTTCAGTTGTCTTCTAGTTAGAGGAAAATTGACAGTTGGGATGCTGGTCTATGACCATAATAAAGATTTGATTTTATTTGATGGTTGCATTTCTTTTTTGGAGTAAAGATTGCTGTTTTTAGAAAATCCTATGTGTACTTATTGGGAGAGTTCCCTGAGAATGCAAGGAAAGCCTTCTGGGACAGATGAAAAGGCTAATCAAGTGTGTCCTCCCATTTTTGTTTCCTGGTGACTGTTATTCAAAGACTCAGTACTTCTGGTTGGGGAATTAGAATATGTACACTGTTTGGATTCTCATTAGCCGTGCATTTGTCTAATCCTCTTTTATAGCTGCATGAGTTGTCTATGTTTCCATCTTGTGGAAGCAAATTCCATAGATTCTGTGCTATATTCCTTTATGTTTGTGCTACATTACTCATTGTTCAGTTTCACTGAATGACCCCAGTGAAGAAAGGAAAAAACTAACCTCCATCCACCTTTTTCATGTTACACATAATTGTATGAACCTTGATGAAGACTGCCTCTTCTTTGCCATTTTTCTAAAATAAGAAGCTAGGCTGTGTGCTTTTGCTGACACTAAATTATTCATTTTAGAACTCGTCTTGAAGAACTGCGAATGTTCTTAGAGAATGAAACTTGGGAGCTTTGTCCTGTTAAATCAAGTTTCAGCATATTGCAACTTCACGTAAGTACAGACCATTTTCAGCACAGGAAAAATGGTGGTTGCTTTGATCAAGGCTGCTAAAAAGCGTTGCTGAAATCTTGCGTCATGTACATCTTCACTCAATAACTTTTCAGACACCACAGAAATTTCATTTAGTGGTAGAGACGCATATATATATATATATATATATATATATATATATATATGTCAAATTTTGTGAGGCCACACAATCTTGCAAAATTTTGTAAGGTTCTAGCATTCTCATCAAAGCATGCAAGTTTTTGAGGATTCCATAAGATTTTGTCTGTTACTGTATTTGGTGCTTTTAAGTTACTGTTTTTATTTTGGGGTTCTTTGTATGCCATCTCAGTGTATCACGGATGCTTTAGCACCACTTGTACAATGTTGGTCAGCCCTAGTTAACATTTGTATAAAATAATATCAAAAGTAGTCTGTAAATTATGATAAACATACACATGTATACCTATCCAGCTTTTCCCTTTCAGAGTAAGCAGTTATGCAAAACGCAGAAAAGTGATATAAAATAGTAAGCAAGAGAAATTAGAGGAATAAGCTAAGAAAAAAATGAAGTACGCTGTGTCCAGTTTGCATCAAAATCATTCACAGTACTTCTTTATATATTTCTATCTTTGCAAACAGTCCTTGCTTCCACTATATCTATACATCAATTCATATATTGCTTTTCTTACTAACATCACTAACACCATCCAACCATGACTTTCTCAGTGTTCCCTTTCTACTCAACCCCTTTCCTCTTCCTTCATAGATGTATTTTGTGGTTTGATTTTCATTCATTCATTCCGGTATATTAAGGGAAGCTGGATTGGAAGAAGATGAGCATGGTTTTAAAACTGGAGAAAGAAACGTCAGTAACCACTATGCTGATGACACTACTTTGAAGGCTAAAATTGCAAAGGCTCTACAAGCTCTAATAATAAAAGGCAAGGAGCACAACGAAAAAAATGGGATTAAAATTAAATATAAAGAAAACCAAACAAATGACAATAGGTACAACAACCAGCCTTAGGATTGACTGTGAAGATATCAAAGTGGTTAGATAGCTTCCGCCTTTTAGGATCAACCATCAACAGTAAAGGAACAAGCAGTGAAGAAATATGCCACAGACTAGCACTTGGTAGAGCATCCATGAAGGCCTTGGAAAGGCCTCTATATCTACCAAGATCAGAATAATGCAAGCAATGGTATTCCCTATGACCATCTATGGAAGCGAAAGTTGGACTTTAAAGAAACAGGATAGGAAGAGGATTGATGCGTTTGAACTTTGGTGTTGGAGAAGACTCCTGAGAATACTATGGATAGCCAAGAAAACACAAAATTGGATCACTGAACAAATCAACCCAGGGTTCTCACTCAAGGCACAAATGACTAGACTCAAATTATCTTACTTTGGACAGTGAAGACCTAGCTCTCTGGAGAAGATTGTAATGCTGAGATATGTGGGAGGAAACAGAAGAAGAGGATGATCAGCAGCAAGGTGGATGAACTCAGTTACAGTGGTGAATGCATTGTTGGAAGACAAAGACAAGGTTAGAGACAGATCTTCATGGAGAAAATTGTCTGTGTGGTTGCTGATTGACACCAACTTGATGGCAGATAATCAATTGATTTTCACTCATTCTTGGTCACTAAGATGGAGTTGGCAAGAAAGAGTAAACTCTGTCATTGCTCCTCCAGCTTAATATTTTCCAACATTCTTCCAGCATTCATGGCTTCTTTTTTATATTTTTTTCTTGGACACTAACATGTATAGCATTTGTTTCAGTTCTACTTTTCAACATTCCCATTTGTTGTTGTTTAGTCGTTAAGTCGTGTCCAACTCTTCGTGACCCCATGAACCATATTGCGCCATGCCTTCCGGTCCTTCACTGCCTCCCTGAGTTTGCTCAGTTTCATGCTCAGCCATTCCCATACAGATCTCTACAATATTCCTTCCAGTCTTCCATCCCAAATAATTTCATCACTTTTTACTCCTTTGTGCTGGAGACTCCTTGTTTAGCTCTTTTTCATACATTTCCAAAACATTCTTTTAAATTTCAGTCAAAATTACTCACATTTTCTCTACTTCTTACTTTTCACCTGGGTAAAATTATATGTGAACTTTCTTTGTAGGACATCAGCTACTTTCACTTTCAGAAGCCCATCTAACAAATCCTATTCACCCCCATCCCCTGCCTGTTGTCTGGCAGAGAGGACCCAAAGGAGCAAGGTGAAGGCTACAATCTCTCATCAAGATTTCCAGCCTCAGCTACTTTAAGCAGTGCAGTAGTTATCCTGTTTCCAGAAAGGAGGCAAGGCATGAGCTGTGTCTGAGATCCATTGTTCACTAGGTTCAATCTGGGCAAGGGTTTCTCTGGGGAATGCTTTCTTGCAGTTTCCCTTTTCCTATCAGAGACTGTTCAGCTCTGACTTTTTCTTCAGTGATACTATGCTGTCCGTGGATCTCTAAACCCACTAAGGGGCAGTGGGTAGAACCAACCAAGCCCAAAGCATGTTCACCATTAACAAACTAGTTGCATTTCCTGCCTAAGGGAACTATGGAATGGGCAGCTATACCTAGCTGGTAACACCTCTAACTTTCAACAGCAGTCATTTTGAGAAAAGGAAGAGATATACTGATAGACTCCAGTGAGTGAAGGAGAACCCACTCACTGTAGGCATCTACTCCGGGAATAACAGCTACAGATCTTCTCCATTGTCAGTTGAGAGCTACAGGCTGCATACTGACACACTTAAAAGTACTTTTGGCAGCTTTTCTGAGCTTGGTTTTGACAATTTTTCATGATGAATTATTTTTATTACTATATTTTAAGACAGCCATTGAAACCAAGGGCATTTGAATTCTCATAATTGTACAGTTTTTAAGGCTCTGTTTGCATATTCATCACGATGCATTAATTAATTTAAACTCTGTTTAGAAAGCTTTTCAGTTCCAAAATGTAGGATATATTCTATGAAATAATTGGACAAATCTGTTAAAATTATACAGACATCAAATTAACCATTAAATGTGGAGTCTTAAGAAAATGCAAGAATGAAAACATTACTGGCTAAAACGTTAATATTGCACCATTTGTCCAAAATGTACTCCTTAATTATGTTGATCAATATTTAGATTTCACAGCCAAATGTTTAAATGATCTTCTGCTTATGGTAACAGGAATTTAAGTTCATGGCACAATCGCGTTCCCCTACTGTGTCACCAAGCAAGCAACCTGCGTCAGAAACAGAAAGCGCCGTAACTCTTTTTGAGCAGTATCGTAATGGAGGAAATCCCTTTGAAATCCAAGCCAACAACAAGGATGATGAGACAGAAGATGTGCTGGCTTCTAATGGGGCAAGTAAAAAAATTCTGTATCCCTTAGTGTATATAGAATATCAACCAACTGATTCTTAAAAGAAATGTGACAAAATAATTAGGAGTCAAAAGGAAAAGGTGATTTGAAGCACATGAGAACTTTCACATTGCCCATAGTTTAAGTGTTATTACCACATCATATATAAAGGAAAAAAGTAGTCATTAATATATTTTAGCTCCAGACCATTTAAAGCTGTAAAAGTATGGGTTAAGGTGGGGGATAATGATATATGATGATTTCATTTGTGTTGTTGTTGTTGTTGTTGTTGTTGTTGTTGTTGTTCCTCCTCCTCCTCCTCCTCCTCCTCCTCCTCCTCCTCCTCCTCCTCCTCCTCCTCCTCCTCCTCCTCCTCCTCCTCCTCCTCCTCCTCCTCCTCCTCCTCCTCCTCCTCCTCCTCCTCCTCCTCCTCCTCCTCCTCTTCTTCTTCTTCTTCTTCTTCTTCTTCTTCTTCTTCTTCTTCTTCTTCTTCTTCTTCTTCTTCTTCTTCTTCTTCTTCTTCTTCTTCTTCTTCTTCTTCTTCTTCTTCTTCTTCTTCTTCACAGTTTTTGCCATTATTTTTGGAATAATTTTTCTGGTATTTCCATGACAGAGTTAGGAGCTGTCTGTTTCTTGGGGATATCTTATGATCGGAAGCATATTCAGTAGGCAATAATGGGGCATATAATTGGCCATGCATATGGGCAATTGATGCTGTTATCAGACCAGATAGCCATGCATTGCTATCTGAGATCAGAAACAACCAACCACTGAGAGGTGCATTGATTGCATCTATTTGGTAATGTGTTCTCCTTTAACTAGGCTTCAGATTGCTTATAGCTGAATGGAGCTGTGTGCTATTTGACATATATTTTGCAAGAAATGCCATTGTATTTATGGCTTGCAGGACAGCCTCCCAATTTAAAATAATTTGGATGAGTGAATCTTCATAGTGATATGAGAAGTCTGTAATGGGCAATCTTTTGGCTTCCTCTAGCATTTGCAATAAGCAATGTTCTGTGAAGAATTACAAGACTGGAAAAATGAGTTATGCATGTTTTCCTTAAACCTGATTGGATGATTATTAGATTTACATAATATATTATGAGCTTCATTAATTTTACATTTGGGATTAATTTATTTGGAGACACTTAGCTAGTATTTTAAATCATGGTTGTTGACAATTTGCTACCACTTTTTTAGTACATTTTACTTAGATCCAAATTTCAAATGTAGTGGGCTACATTCCATATTGGGCAAGAGAACTTCCCTTGGCTCTTTTTCCTTTTTGCCCATCATGCATTGTTTTTCTCATTTTCCTGAAAGCTCACATTCAGCATTCAAAAAAGGTTAAAGGAAAATGATGATTACAATGTTTGCAAGTCTAATCGGTCCTCTCCTGCAATTCAGGTGGTAATAAGCAGTTTCTCATAACTTAATGCTTGATGCTGACTAGATGAAGTTGTGGTAGGTATATGTGTGTGGACAGAAAATAACAAAATGGATTTCAGTCAAACCAGTACTGTGAAATTTCTTATTTTCTTAATAGCAGGATATTCTGGCTGAATTACAATGCATTTTTTTAAAAAATGAAAATAATAAATACAATGCAGTGAAATAATAGAAGACAGTAAAACAAGATGCAGTAATATATATTACTTGAGGCAATATTGCTCTGTGTACACAGTTATACTCTAAGGGCTGTTGAGACATTAATGTGGATTCTGGACTGTCACAAAGAAACTGAAAACTTTTTCAATCTGTTGTTGATAGTATGAGTCGGATGAACAGGAAAAGAGCGCCTATCAAGAGTATGATAGTGACAGTGATGTTCCCGAAGAACTGAAAAGGGACTATGTTGATGAACAGACTGGAGATGCCCCAGTAAAAAGGTACTTTGGGTACATATTTTGCATTTCATGCCATTCTTGGGAACCTGTTATCACTTCGACGTTATTGAGACTTCAAAAGGAAGAACAACTCTTTTTTTAACTTTCTTTCAGATGGCCTCATTAGGGAGAATAAAGCAACCTGCCTCAAGAAGCTCAGTTTGAGTGTCCTGAAGGGACACAAATTGCTAGTTCATCTGTTAGTTAATTATTAATTTGTTAATTGTATCTTTACTATCATGGAAGAGCAGATTTAGGATATTTTGGGTCAGTTGCCAAAGTAACTGAAGATTCTTGCTAAATGCTCAAAGATCTCTCTTGTCTAGAATTTTATGGCACGCAGTGGTCAAGTAAGGGTTTCCTGGAGGTTCACAAGCATGGACAGGAGGATGATATCCTTCTACCATTATTCCTTAACAAATGCTATAAATAAGTCCTCACTTACTGACTGCCTTGTTTAGTGACTGTTCGAAGTTACGATGGTGTAAAAAAAAGCTTTGTGACCAATCCTTGCATTTACGACTGTCACAGTGTCCTGCAGTCACATGATCACCCTTTGTGTGCTTCACAACTGGCTTGTGACAAGCAGTTAACAGAGAAGGCAGAAGTAAAATCGTAAGTTATGGTCACATGATGTTTCACTTAAAAACTGAAGGGGAAATGAGGTGGTAACCCCATTGTGGTCACATGATTTTCTGCTTAGTGCCTGCAGCGCTTAGCGACAGTTGCCAGTCCCAATTATGGTCACTAAGTGAGGACTACCTGTTATTTAAGGTATGCTGCCTTTGATTCAGGAGGTAATATACAGTCATCAAGATTATTAATTATGATTGCCTATTCTCCATGACCTGCCTAAAAAGTAAAGTTTCTTTTGAGTTGAGCTCAGCTCCTGCTGAAATAATGGACACATCCATGTAGTTTTCTTGGCAACAATAAGCTATTGCTATTTTCTGGGATGTATTTTGAGTTGCAAGCCTGAGATTTTCTGTGATCTCCCAACCAAGTTCTAGCTAGGTCTGATTAGCTTTTTGAAATCAGTCAATGTTGGTTAGGCAGACCTATCTACTCCTGTTTTATGACCGTTAAAACTAATGACCATCACAGCATCATTGTAAACTGTCTTAGGTACTGAGCTCCTTGACTTGCAGTGGGAATGAGCGTGTGCTGTGTTGCCTTAAGCAGCCAAAATTTCTTGGCTTTGGCATTAGGCACATCTTCAGTCCTATGAAATTGGAAGGAAGCTACATAACAACTTTAGCATTTGTAACACTAAATCCTTCATGTATAAAGATTTATTTTCTTGCAGCACTCATCCCTTCCAAAATTAGGCAGACTTTGATTCTAAGGCATTATTGATTTGTACTCAAGGTCATCATATGACCTTTATCCTGAAAATCAATGAGACGTTTGTTCTTTCTAGTTCTAATAATACTTACACAGAATAACAAAATGCTACAAATCACCTCTAAAATTAAATCATTCATCTGTTGTGCTTTCTTATCCAAGAGTAAGATGAGAGAGGAGATCCTAAAAGCAGTTTTAGGGAACTGCTATGTTATTCCAGCAATTGTTTTGGTTTGAAGATGATAAAAATATTTTTGGGTGGGTGAGGTGTTTTCATAAATTCCACATTTTGGCAAAATTAAGTGATTGAAATTAAATTCCCAAGGTGTCAGAACAAAAGTAATTAAAATATATTAAAAATATAAACACACCATCTTCCCCAACTTAGTTTTTTATTGTACGAATTGTATTAAATTTGTAAGCTAATACAATTAATTATACAAGTAGTCCAAGTAATAATATAAGTGATAATACTCAAAACAGAACAAATACATTTCATTTAACTACTGTTAATAAAGTTATATACATAAAAGAATCAAAACTAAACTAAAATATTAAACTGAACAATTTTAGTTCTACTGTTTAGCTAAACTACAGTAGAAACAGATCAAAAAGGAAAGAAAAAATGAAAAGAAAAACAACTAAAGAAGGAAGAAAAAAAGAAATGAAAGGCTAAGATGTGAAAAAAAAAAGAAAGAAAAATAATCTTTTTGATTTTTCACTTTTCTCCAACTCAGTATTTATTAGGTGTCTGATAAAGTAAAAGAAGATTCATTTTTCTGACACATCTGTGCAATCTGCTGGATATCTGTGTACTTACAATTAATGTCTTTTACCTAGCGTTTCTCGAGAAACTCTGAGAAGCAGGAAGAGATCAGATTATTGCCTCAACAAGGTGAATGCTCCCATTTTAACCAACACTACACTTAATGTAATTAGGCTTGTTGGTAAGTGAAACTTTGAGCTTTTTATTTTTAAATGTGCACAGTGTGTTCTATCTTTTATATCTTTTTATATATTTTTTAAAAAGCTGGAATTTAAACCTTATTGGAAAAAAGTATTTATCAGTAGTCTCCATATTCTCATGAAAATATATCAGGTCTTTCTTGGGTAACAGGGCAAACACAGCAAAAAAATATTTCCAAGGACAGAAAGTGTCAGATAAGTAGATCTATTCTAGTAGACTATGAAGCTATTACGAAAGAATGTCACTGACTCCTGTGTATCATATGTGAGCTCTATTATGACAGCCAGTGTTCAGGTTTTTTGTGCCTCTTTCTCCTGCCTGCTATGTAAAAAACTGGAAGTGAGTCTCTGTTGGGTGGGACATTAGTTTCCACCTGTTCCTTGTCTTGGTAACAACCAGATATAATACAAGGGTGGTTCCTTTGACTGTGTAAAAACTGTCACAAAAGATGTGTGTGCTCATATAAAGTTTCAGTGTGTGTGTTTGTGTCTGTGTATTTCCTTAATCTTTATTAAGCAAGAAAACATAATCAGATATATAGAAAATGTCAGATAGATACAGAAACACATATATCTCAAATCTACAGATATAAATAAAAAGTTAGCATAAAATACAATATAGTGGAGGCACAGAATCAAGCAACCTGGGAGGATACATCCACAGTCTTGTGGTGGCATTATAAAAATGTCCATCAGCACATATGCCCATGTGGGATCCTCTGTGGAGTCCCTGGCCATCTGCTCGCGTGTTGCTCGCTTTGCAGAGAATGCTGGTTGACATTAATCTATTCCAGGGTTTTTCAAACTTGGCAACTTTAAGTTGTGTGGACTTCAACCCCCAGAATTCCCCAGCCTGCTGAGTTGAAGTCCACACATCTTAAAGTTGCCAAGTTTGAAACACACAAATCTATTCCATTCTGAAGAAATACCTTGGCAGGGACACCAAGCTTATTTGTTGCTTTTCTGTCTCAACAGGATCCTAATGTATCATCTCAGGCTGCTCGATTCTTTGCCTCTATTTTTTCTATTTGTCTCACTTATCAGTGAAGAATAGTATTAGTCTTGGTGATTATTATTATTTTGTATTTTATGCTTATCTATAGATTGTAGATGTATGTGTTTATATCTGACCTATGTATTTGATGCATATTGTGTTTTCTGGCTGTAAAGCTGTAACAAAGATTAAGTAAGGCGTGCGTGTGTTTAAAAAATCATGGTTCTTCAAGCTCAGGTTTGAAATACTCCCATTTTATGCTGTTTTTAAGGCCAAAATGTGCCCATTCTCTTGGTGGTAGCTGGTTCTTCTGGGTCTCCGCCATCTTTAGCTTTGAGCTGGGGAATAGGAAATGGAAAAAACACTCTGTCTCCTGACTCTCAACCTCAACCCCCAGGTAGATAAAGGAGAGTGCTGACTGTGGAAAAATCACCTGCTTTTTGAAACAACCTCTCCAGGCACTGGGTCTTGCCTCAGTCTCACCCACTAGGTGATGGCACCATTGCTGCAGAATAGCAGGCATATTTCCTTGTAGCCATTCACAAGTTCCAGGAGCAGTAATGATATTAATCAAAATCAAGTCAGGTGTCTGTTGTAGCACTCCTGCTTCTTCTCTCTCTTTGTGCTGTTTATATACCTGCCTGTGGTTTTGGTCCAGCACTTAGTAACCCCCCCACACACACATACTGATCATCCTATGCAGCCTAAGCAGCAGGAACATAATATTGAATAATAAAGACATATGTTTTTATTTTCACCTTTATTTTGCCTTATGTGAATCTTGAGTGTCTGTTCTTGAGAATTCAAGGATTCTTAAGAATGGATGTGGTATATAGTGTTGGAAATTTGCTGGGTAAATAGCTGAAGTAGCTGAATGTTTTCCCTCATATAGTAAACAGAAACCAAAAAAATCCTGTTTTTGAATTCTGACAAAGAATAGGTAAATAAAAAACGAATGTCATTGAGTTCAGTAGGGGAAAATTCTTGTGGATCAAATGGATCTTTTTACAGGTGAAAATAAATCATTGTGAAATAAAGAAGGCCCTTATTTCTGTACATATATGTAGCTAACATACTTTATCTAATGTCTTCTAAAGATAAAAATGAAAGGCTAAGGAGCCATAACTTTTTGACATCATTCTTTTCTGTACTGTCTGCCTCATATATTAAACAGAAACCAAAAAATCCTCTTTTTGAATTCTGACAAAGAGTAGGAAAATAAAAAAATTAATGTCGTTGAGTTCAGTAGGGGAAAATTCTTGTGGATCAAATGGATCATTTTACTGGTGAAAATAAATCATTGTGAAATAAAAAAGGCCCTTATTTCTATACACATATGTAGCAAACATACTTTATCTAATGTCTTCGAAAGATAAAAATAAAAGGCTAAGGAGCCATAATTTTTTTGACATCATTCTTTGTGTAACAGCTGAGTTAGACGTAAGCTCTCAACAGATAGAGTGAGTTTTCTGTCTGGAAGTAATATTCTTATCAGTAGGAAAAGTACCTATAAACTTTTGGGAACTGCATTATATGCTACATGGAGCAACTGCCAGGGGAGGATGATAGAGAATCCTGATTGCAATATTTTAACAGATATGTTAAACAAGTATGTGTTAATGAGGAAGCTTTAAATAGTTTGGTTGCTCTGCTTGCTACTTAATCTTTGTTAAGATGTAAGAAGTGAGCCTTGAAGAATTTGTTGCTTCTGGATGTGCATCAGCATATGTGTTTTTATGATCCCTGATGTAACAAAATTTGCTTTAGTATTTGGGGGACTTTTTCATAACACTTTTTAAAAAATGCCACTCAAGTGATCCTATTGACTCATTAGCTTCATCTATGTTGTTGTTCAGTCGTTAAGTCGTGTCCGACTCTTCGTGGCCCCATGAACCATATTGCACCAGGCCTTCCTGTCCTAGCTTCATCTATAATGTAAACAAATTGATTTTCATCTTATGGACATAATGGAATGTAATTAAATTGTTTTCCACAGAACCTTATTTTCATGCATTTTTGCTGTTTTCCCCGAGCTCTTTCCCGGTATCTCATTATGCTTGGAGAAAATTTACATTGGTTAACTTCACCTAAAAGCATGAGCTGAAGTGCTTTAAAGTCTTCTGGGATGCTTCTGTAATAGGTTAATAAATTTTGCCAATAATTCTTGGCCAAACATTTGATATCTGTCGTTGGACTAACAGTCTGTTGTTGTATCTGCTTGTTTGAAGAACATGCAGAATTATCCTCTATAAATCTGTGTAGAGACATTGATAATCTTTAGATGAACTTGGCACAGATGAAATAATTCAGGAGTTTGAAACCAGAAAAATAAGAAAAGATTCCTATATCCAGCCCCCAAATTGTTCATTTTTAATTATTTCTATTATAACTTCTATAAAAGGTATCCCTAGATAGCCTGGCAGTTATGTTGCAGAAGGTTTCAGCCTTGCTTTGAAATACTAGTTTGGGCGTAAATATCTGGAGAGAAGTAGAAGAGATGGACAGAGTAGAAATGAGCAGCATTTTATGTACATGTGTATGTCTGTTTATTATTAGATTTATATCCCACCTTTATTTTATGCAACTCAGGGCAGCATACATAATGCTCTTACCCCTTATTTTTTCCACAACAACAATATCCCTCTGAGATTGGTTGGTCTGAGAGAGAGCAACTGGCCCAACGGCACCCAGCTGGCTTTTAGGCCTAATGGAGGACTAGCATGCACGGTCTCCTGGTTTGTAGTCCAGCACCTTACCACTACACCATGCTGTGTCTCTAGTTTAGACCTCAGGCCCATTCTGGGTCCTGAGATATTTTTATTTAGTTCAAGAATCTGTACCATAATTTAAAAGCTATAGTAAAAGGCTTTGTGGTGGTTGTGTGTGCCTTCAAGTTAGTCTTGATTGCTGGCAGCTGCCTGGATAAGTTCCTTTTGTTTTCTTGGCAGCATTTTTGGGAAGTGGTTTTTCATTGCCTCCTTCCTAGGGCTGTGAGAAAGTGACTGGTTCAAAGTCACCCTGCTGCCTTTTTTCCTAAAATGGGACTAGAGCTCACAGTCTCTTGGTTTCTAACCTGGTGCCTTAACTACACCAAACTGACTCTCAGTAAAAGGCTGGCCAGTTTTATCCTGAAAAGGAAGGAAGGAAGGAAGGAAGGAAGGAAGGAAGGAAGGAAGGAAGGAAGGAAGGAAGGAAGGAAGGAAGGAAGGAGTTAGTTCATATCTTAAAAATAGAGGCATTTCACCCTTTTGTAATATTCAGCTTCTAGACTTTGTATGAAACATGATATTAAGAATAAACCTACAAGGTTCTCTATATGTCTCTCAAATATGAAAAGTAGCTTTGTCGTATTTGAAAGTGCTTCTGCTTTTGCTTCTACATATTGGGGCACCTATTTTTATTGTTGCTCATATTCCTTTACACATATCATCTCATTTGAAAAGCTGCTTATGGATGTTGAGGCATCCTCCAGAATAAAATGAGATATGAAATGCAGAAGCCATTGAAAACAAGTACCCTGATAGGTACTTGAATGCATACGTTTTGGATACATCTCATACTTTTGTATGTCACCCTGGGCCTGAATGCACATCCCCTAATTTGGGGAATTCTAGATTGCCAGCATACACCTATCTTATTATGACATTAACATCAAAAAGCTCTGTGGAAAGCTCTGTTTTAACAGCTTTGCAGCAGGATGCCAAATTTGGTGCTGACCTAATCTTGGGGATGGGAGGCAGAGGGAGAGTTTATTCTGCTAAGTGGTACTGCCACTGAAAATCACTGCCTCTGGATTCCCTGTGATCTGCCCTCACAATAATGGGGAAAACTCAATATCCTCAACTGGGACCAATGAGCTGGATGGGACAGTTCTTCCTGAATAAGGTACTTAACAGCCAAACCATCTTGGGCTTTCAGGTTGAAAATTTCACTTTGAATTGTATCCAGAAAAACTAAAGGAAACTATTGCAGCATCCACAGTATAGGTGCAAAGGGCTGTTAAAGCTCTCACCTGCCAACAAACTGCGATTGCAGTTTCCAAGTAATTTTCAGAGGTGGCTCCAGGGAGAGGGCATTAAAATGTACCTTGGTGGTGATGAGGGTATGAGTCACTGTTGGTAGGTCCTCCTACTCCCAGTAGGATTGCACTTGGTACCATGAGTCAGAGCTAGGGGAAGCCCTCCCGCTACAGACTCCATCTGTGTATCTAGCAGTAGCTGGGAGTCCAAGGGGACAACTGAGACACAGACCTCTTCCTTCATGGGAAATGCCACCCCCCAACCAGAGTTATATTTGGAGGCAACAAAGAGTCAGATGATCTTGAACAGCAATTCTGTTTCATTAGGATGCAGCTTCAGCTTGTTTTATCCCATCCAGGCCCCCACAGCCTCTGGGTCAAGATTTCCACAACATCTCCAGTCCAACCCAGTCCAGAGTAGTGGTATTTAGCTTGGTGAGCTCATTCCAATCTGGTTGATAACTTTTATTTATTCATTCATTCATTTATTTATTTATTTAATTTATCTCCGCCCATCTCCCCCTAATGGTTTATGTAGATATTAATGGGGGGGGGGGGAGAATCAGCCCCAGCAGGACTCTACAAGGGAGTGCCCATTGAGCCACTCCCCACTAGTACTGTTGGAATCGTCCATTTAGGAAGGATTGGAATCACCAGAGATATATAGTAGGCCAAACTTGTAACTCCCAAAACTTTGGGTGAGGTCCCCAAAAGCCCTCACAGAACTGTAATCAAATTGTAATTTTCAACCTAACAGAAAGGGGAAAATAATTAAATTCATAGAGAGAAAAGACATTAATGGGGTTTAGTGAATTGAATTTAATATAAATTTAATTAAGTTTATAATAACCATATTTAACATTTGGCTTGGCAATGCCCACTATTTTGTTTTTGCTCTGCCATGTTTTGGAGTACAGTTCTTAGTATGTCATCAAAGGCTAAATGCAAGTTTCAGCCAAGAAAAAAGTTGTGTGTCCCTGTTTTAATCAAGTTTTTTTTAAAGGTTCCCAAAGTAGAACTTACTGGTTAATAAAATGTTTAATAAAATTAATTCCATATTGTTAAATATGTTGCTTTGTTAGATTTCTTCAGTAGTGGCATTCTGTATAGCTTTTACTGTTCTGTACTCAGAAATGGCTAATTGGCATGCCCACAGAGATTTTTAACTGTGTGAAACATTCCAATTTTAAAAAAAAAATTCATTGTCATAGTAACAGTGTGAAGCAGTTAAAGATGAAAAATGGCAAAAATTTGCTTTCATGTATTAACTAACTCCAGCATGAACATGAAAGGGTGTTTGTTGATGAAAGCCTTGGAAGAGTAAAAAGCAGGTTTACCCCAAAGGAATCTTAGAAAGTGTGGGAACAGAGGCTTCCAAGGCTAGGTGTTTCTGTGTAGAATTTCAGCCTTCGTCACTTAGGCTCACATACATTTTTGAAGCTATAAATACAACATGATATGGCTCGTGGTACGTCCTGCTACTTAATTTCTCTCTCAAAGTATAGAACAAAAATGCTTTCCTGTTATCACCTGTTATCGCCTCTGCCAGACTGTAAAGGGCAATCTCAGATAACTTGTTCATAATCTGTTCGGGATAACCGTATCTTGAATAAACGTTTTCCCTTTCATGGTTCCTTCCTTCCTTTCTTTATATTTTATATTTGCATAACAGAATAAACTAAGACAGACCAATTATAGAATTATTTGAAGAAATTGATAAAAACATACTACTTGAAAAAGAGGAAGAAAAAGTTTGGGAGTACACATACATTTGTGTATGTGCACGCACATGTGTATGTATTTGGATGTGTGTGTAAATATATATAAAATCACAAACACTTTAAATATCCACTTTCAGTTTATCTGTCCAGATTGACATATGTACAGATGAAGATGAAGAAGTCTGTTAAGAAAAAATATCTAGCCATGGAAAAGATGTCTTAGATTGAACCAACATGTAATGGAATTATTGAATGTGATACAGAACTTCATAAGAATAATCACCATCATATAAACCCATTATAGTATTAAGAATAATTTGATTTTTTCTCAGTCTGATCATATCACTGAGCACTTTGAAAGCTAGATAATATTTTGGAAATAATAAAATAAAATATAGACTTTAAATAAAAATGTGACCATGCAGTTTACTTTAAAGTCATAGTAGAAAGTAGTTTAGATAGAAAGGATTCCTAAGATCAGGAGTGTCCATGGAGGGGTGCTAAAAAAGTCAAAATGGGGCCACAACCACGCAATCAAAGCTCTGTCCTTTTTTTACTTGGATGACACCTCTTTAGACACCCCTGCCTATAATAATATCCTAGTACAGGTAGCCCTTGTTTAGCGACTTCCTCATTTAACAACCATTCGCAGTTACAACGATGATTAAAAAGTAACTTTGCAATGAATTCTCACATTTACAACCTTCACAAGTCTGTAAAGCAAAGGAAAGCTGAAGTAAAATCATAAGCACAGTTGTGGTTTTACTTAGTGGACACTTCACTTAACGACTGAGTTGCCAGTCCCAGTTGCGGTTGCTAAATGAGGACTACCTGTACTATTTGTCAAGAAACATGATTCGCTTTGTACATGTTTGCTTTCATTGCCTTTGCTTTTCTTAAAGTACAGTCAAAAAGTAAGAACTTCCTGGTAATGACTTTTTAAAATACCAATTTACTGGCTGGTTGCTAGTTTTATAGAAGCGAGTTGAAAAATTGGTTTAGTTTTATGGTGGGAATGAAGAAGAAATGTTCTTGGAAGATAAATGGTGTAAAGATGCACAATGATGCAGTGATAAAGAAATGTTCTTGGCAACTAGTGGGGAAAATATTTTACAGGGACATGATTTAGGGAAGGAATACCTTGTTTTGCCCATAGATTCTTATACACTGTCCTTCAGACTCTTTGCTAGCTAAACATGCCATATGAAAAGAAAATTGGAAAATTGGTGCCTGCATGAAAAGAGTAGATTATTTTTATGCTGCGTATAAGTGTTCTTGAATACTTGAATTATTGTGTTATAGTACTAAAGAGAAATGAGTGTCAGCTAGCAGTAGAGGTTCAGAGAAGGCAGAGAAGAAATATTTGATTTTGTTAATGACATTTAAAGAAGAAATGCAATTTAAAAGTGTATGTGGGCACTCAGTGTTTCTTAGAAGTGCAACTTGTCCTACTACTTACATTTCTAGAATAACATATTCAGTGAATACCACTGGGAATATGCAAGAGTTCGTTTTTTTAGCATTACCCTACACGTTTGGAAGAACTGTAGCTCACATGTCTAGATTCAGCACTTCCACCTAAAATGGGAAACCATTACTGAATACATTAAATACATTCTCCAGGTCTATGTCAGTGTCTTTCTATTCTTTGCAAAATTTGAGTAGCTAAAACAAGATATGTTGTTATTTTTAAGAAAATCGGTATGATTAAACCTATATTAAAGCCATAGAAAACAAAGAATAAGAAAAAAGTTTTGATTTTCCTCTTGTCATAGATAAATAGAAACACTTGGAAACTAAATTAAGCTATAGTTACCAATGGCCTGACTTTTTTTTAAAAAAAATCCACAAATGATTACCTCTTTTCTAAAACCAGTGTTCTTGCACAATGCAACTCTGGGGTTAAAGGACAGCAAAGAAAGCAGCAAAACAACAGAAATGAAAACATATGTTGGAGGCCAATCTCTATATAATACAAACTAACAATTGCTAAAGATGGGCTCACTTTGCATCCTGGCCAAATGCCTAACCAAGGCCTTACAGAAGGTCAGCAGTTTTCAATGGCCTTATTAATCCTGGGGGGGTAAGCTATTCCACAGAGTAGGCACTACAACTGAAAATGCATGACTCCTTCAGATAACATTGCTTAATAGAAGGGACCCATCACAGGCCTCCCGTGTCAGATTTTGTGGGAAGGGCAGAAATAATTGGAGATAAGCAGTCCTGCAAATAACCTGGCCCTGTGCCGTGAAGGGCTTTGCAAGTAATAACCAGCTCCTTGCATTGCACCCAGAAGTATTAGAAACTCAATGTTTGTTCGTATGACTGAGGGGTTCTACTTTTGGTTTCATTTGAGTTAAAAATATACAGTGCATCTCTTGCGTTCAGGCCTACAATGCATTATGATTGTTGTATGTTTCTTTGAAGTGGTATGGTTTTCTATAATTGGAACATTCAGCATAAATACTTTATAATTTTCTGGCTCCTATTACCATTTCCATGATTTAAGATGTTCAGATTATGTCACTGCTTTTACCCAAGATGGTGCTTTTAGCTGTTGGGGTAGAAGACATGACACTGAATAAAGAGTAGAATGCGGTGTCGGAAATCTTTGGAAAGGAGGGTCATTTTCATGCAGCATTTTTAGCAGGTTCCACTGGACATATGTGTGCCCAATTCTAGCATTCCATCTCACATAATTTGGCCAAGAAATGGAACCCAGCATGGAATTAAGATGATGGGAATAAGCTTGAACATTAGTAGCTAAGGCCATCAGGATAGAAAGAATTATTGGTGGACTAAAGAGTATTTTTGTGTTTTCTGCTGTATAAATAACTTGATATTTGTCCTACTGAACCCCACTCCCCACCCCCATAGTTTCATTTTAATTGGGGTGGTTATCTTCCATTGTCTGAATAGAGACAGACATTACTGAAATGGAGGAGCTGCATAGGCGGTAGAGTCACCTAGCTAAAAATAATGCAGACAAGTGTCTATAATGAAGGCAGGAAAGGGAAGAATCTGTTGATCATAGCTTGTCTCACAGTTAAGAATTCTAGAAAAATATGGATGGCTAACCTGTGCTATGCATGGACCTCCTTATGCTTTTCCAGAGTCCTCATTCTCAGTAAAGCAGAAGTAAAAAATAACATACATTTGAAGGATTGCTGACAGTAATCTGAGCATTGCAGTAATTGCAGCAAGAACAAAATCCTAACATTCAGTATTACTAGTACAAGTAGTAGAATGGGTTGGATTCAAGTTATGTGGTACAATATTCAAAAACAGATCTATTCTCTGACAAAAAGAAGGGGGAGCATTAATTTTTATCCCTTTCCTATGGCTCACCCGCAGTCTCTGTATCTTCAGAAAACTGCTCTGGAAATTGGGAAATCTTTGGAGATGCATGCTGAAATAGGGGCCTCAGTGGGAAAGCAGAATTGAGTCATATTGTTATCTCACTTATTCTAGCAACTTAACTAGATCTCAGTTCATCCACTCTACTTCCATCTGAATATATGATGTTGCCCAGGAGTAATGTAAATTATGGGTATTTCATTGATGTCTAGGATTCAAGATTTCTGATAATTGTTTAGTTTGATTTGTTAGATTTATATGCTGTCTTTCCTTCAGAAATACTTGGTGGTGTACATAGCATTCTTCTGCTGATACATTCCAGCTCTGTGGAAGAGATTGGGCTGAATGATAGTATTTAGCCCAAGTCACCCAGGACTTAATCCAATGCCTTAACCACAGTGCCAACTGGCTCTCTTAGATGTGCTTGACACATTTGTCGTTCTCAGTTGGGGAAAGCTATAATAAGGCTTAAGATTTTGTTTGAATTCAATAAATATGCTGCTCTATATGGATATTCTTGGGTCAGAAAGTTGAATTGTTTTTCTTTGTTTTTTTCTTTTCAAGGTAAATACATGCAGATGATGAACATTTTGAAGCCCATTGCATTTGATGTGATTCACTTTATGTCACAGCTTTTTGATTACTACATGTATGCAATCTATACATTTTTTGGCCGAAATAACACAGTAAGTAAAAATCGGTATACAGTTAGTAATTTTGAGTAAATAACAAATGGAAAATAATGGAATCAGTTGTAGTTGGCATAGTACATTGTCTGTGAAATATTACAAGGGCTGTGGAAGTATTTTTTCTTACTTTGCTTTTTAAGTGTACTTTTTTTGCAATGTTTCTATGTAATCTTTGTAATCTATATGAGTATCGAAGAATAAGGCTTTTGTAGTTTGGGCACTGATGAAGAAGAGACATTATAAGGTATGCTGAAACAATCGATTTTGCTGAGTTAATTACTTTTCAAATCTCATGGGCCTTAAATCTGGTTCCTCTTACAACATATCATAGGGAATCTGCCTATATAAAGATGATGGAGGTACTGACAATGATAAATACAATTTAATGTATTGCTTCTGAAAGAGAATGCTTTCAGACCAATGGGAAGGATTTATTTGGGATCAATATTGTATTGTTATGACTTGAAAAACTTTCCCTGAAATAATAGAAATAAGAGGTGAATAGTGTCATGTATTCAATGATTCCAGATATAATTAAAAAATTGAGAAGAAAGACGGAAACAAACTTCAGGCTAAACGCACTTCTTCCCTCCTAAAGTTCCTGCCTTGTATCAAGCCAGTGTTGATCATTACATCTGAATTAATGCCTTAATGTTAGATTAGCAAATTGGGAACAAATTAAGGTAATTATTATGTGCAGTTACCTTGGTATGGTTCAGGTCTGTGAAGATCATGGTACTAGCCATATAACTCCAATGGTATGATTCCATTTATAGAGAGAAGAATAATGTTTTGTTTGTTCCATGGTCTTAAAGAGTATAGAGTTGACTATAATCATTAAGTCTCTTGGCCCATATTGGGAGAAGGTTTCAGGGAAATGGCTGTACTTCCCATAGCAAATTTCTGTTTTCTATACTCGGATAAAAATCTATCTATCTATCTATCTATCTATCTATCTATCTATCTATCTATCTATCTATCTATCTATCTATCATATTTATAAAGCTGCCCATCTCACATAAAAGTGACTTTTCCAAAGATTGAAAAGTTGGCTGTAGGCAATGTCATACATTTCACATCTACCATATGTCATATATTTAGAAGTTATAAATCTAAAAGATACAGTCAGAACATCAATACAAACAAGTAAGAGAATATTTTCCATGTTTGAGCAACTGCAAAATTAGTACAGGTAGTCCTCACTTAATGGCTACAATTGGGACTGGCAACTCTGTCACTAAGCAATGTGGTTGTTAAGTGAAACATCACATAACCGCATCCAACTTAGGATGTCAGTTCTGTAGTCAATAACCTGCAGTCGTTAAGTGTGATGTCACACATCCATGTCTTGCTTACCGCCGGCTTCCCCATTGACTTTGCTTGTTGGAAGTTGGCTGTGAAGGTCGCAAATACCAATCACATGATCATGGAACACTGTGATGTCATAATCGTGAGTCAGTGCCAAGTGCTCAAATCGTAATCATGACCATGGGGATGCTGCGACTGACATAAGTTTGAAGACTGGTCATAAACCTACTTTTTCAGCGCCATTGTAAGTTTGAATGGTCGCTAAACAAGGCAGTTGTTAACCAAGTTGTTAACTACTTGTACCAATGAATCAATACCAATTCAACAATTCCATGATCCTTAGCAGAACTAAATTAATCATTTAATTCCACGTGGTTCCAAATCCTGTTCTATTCTTTTTTTTTTTTGTAGTGGGGGGAGGAGGAAGGAAAAGTACATTGTGATTCCATTTTTTATGAAGAGGGACAAGAAATATTTGTTTCCAAAAGTGACTTCATTTTCATGAGCTATTTTTGCCGTGATTTGTTTCACTTTTGTCTTGTGTTTGCTTCTTGTCTTTATTTTAAAGCTCTAACCCAGTTCTATGCTGTTCATAGGTAGTAGGAAAATCATAATGCTGGACTGGTGAATGCACAACAGTTGATAAAAATAACTAGGTTCATTGTTAAAGGGCACTTTTCATGGAAAAATGCTGTACAAAAACATTTTTAAAATTTGGGATAGCCAAAATTTGTTAAATACAGTTTATGTCTCACTGCGTTTGATGAGGTATAGTTTTTTTTTTAATCTGCACTTGATTGTTACCAATTCTGTGGCGACTGCCTGGACGAGTCCCTACAGTTTTCAAGGCAAGGTGTTTCGGTAGTGGTTTGTCATTGCCTCCTTCCTAGAGCAGAGCCCAGCTGGCGAGCGCAGGAGGCGGGGTTTCCGTTGCTTCACGCCTTTTTCGGGTGTGCGCGGCTTCCGCGTTACCAGCAACTGCTCCCGTCTCCCGTGCAAGCGCCACCAGCATTTTTCCTCCCACCGGGGTGAGAGTACCCATTTATCTACTCACGTAGGTTTTCGAGCTGCTGGGTTGACAGGAGCTGGGGAGGAAGCAGGAGCTCACTCTGCTGCGCAGAGCTGGGCTTGAACCGCTGAAATGTCAACCATTTCTGGCCAGCAACCTTCAGCGTCATTAAGCCGCTGCACCACCACATCCCTCGAGGTATAGTTAAAACCTCTCAAACAGTTCAGGTTTTTAAAATTAACAAAAATAATCATGATTTAAGTTTTCATTACAGATAGTCCTCACTTAACAACAGTAATTGGGACTGAAATTTCCATTGCTGAGCAATGTGGTTGTAAAGCATAACATCACATGACTGCATGGCTAAGTAATGGAAATCCCGGCAATCCCCATTGCTGTTGTTAAGTGAGGATCACAGGTTGTTAAGCAAGGACCTCCTCGCAACCTCCAACAAGCAAAGTCAGTGGGGAAGCTGGCAGGAAATTGCAAGGCCCAGGAGGCTTGCAAGCAGGCTAGCAGGTGGGTAAGTGGCCGCCGCGGTGCAGGGTGAACATGGCAAGATGTGGGTGGCTGCTGCTGGGTGAGGGAGGGTGTGCACGCAGCCACCACATTGTTGCCCAAGCGCAGCTGGGCCGGGGGTATCTGCTGCCAGTTGGGCGAGGGTTTGCAGGGGGCTGGTGTGGTGCAAGCATGGCGGGGCTGGGGGTGGCTGCTGCCTGGTGAGGGAAGATGTGCAGGGGGTGCTGTGGGCATGCATGCGCACTATGGAACACGAGATCGCAGTAGCTGGACTCCTGGGTAGAAAAAGTTGCAGGAGTATGAGTGACTTACAGAAGCCATTGATTTTGCTTGTGGGAAGCCAGTAGGGAAGGTTGCAAACAGCAGTCATGGATCCACAGGACGCTGCAACTGTCTGTGTGAGCCAGTTGCCAAGCGCCCGGATCATGATGACGTGACCGCAGGGGTGCTGGGACAGCTGGAACTTTGAGGACTGGTTGTAAATACCACATGTTCAGCACTGTCATAACTATGAACAGTCACTGAACGAGCGGTCATTAACCAAGGACTGTCTGTAATGCTTCCTCAGTCCCCATTTCTGTATGGTATAAAAATGAAGGACCATACTATTTTATTGCTATAATTCAGTTTGTCCAATTTGATGCTTTCCAGATCTGCTGGGACTTCAGTTGGAAATTTTATGAACTGTAGCCTTAAACACATCTGGGAGGAACAATGTTATGAAAGAATATTAAATTCGGCTAATTAATTTCTAAGCCAGTGTTTAAAGCATGTGCATAGGCACGCATGCACACACATGCACGCACATGCACACACACACAGGATTGTTGAATCGGAAGGAACCATTTAGGATGAATCTAACCCCCAACATAGTGCACAAATCCCTGGTAAAGCCTACTGGACAGATGGTTGTCTAGCCTTTGCTCATCACCTTTCTGGGTCATGTATTCCACTGAATGGTTCTTATTATTAGGAAGGTTGTTTAAAAACATTCAGTCTGAATCTCCCTTCTTCCAAGTCAAATCTATTATTCTGTGTCTTGCACCCAGGAATGATAGAGAACAGTTATGAATCTTCTCCGTGCCAATAAGATTTTATATTTTGGTTTAGTGGATTTATTTTCTGCCTTTGTACGTAAGAAAAATGGCACTGAAAGGGGCTAAGAGAGTGGAAAAACAATGCAAAATTAATCAAAGCACAGCATCAGAGCATAAATTAATTAAAAATAGCAACAGAACAATGGAAGAATAGCCAGAAACGTATTACATAATTTATAATCTTTTTAGAATAAACCATATTATAGTATTTATTTCTATTCCTTATTTGAGGAATGTTAGCTCACCTGGTTTGTCCTATCCTATTAGATCTGTTAGAAGCAGCACTTGAGTTTACTTGCTAGGGAGAAGACATCCTACCAAACAGCTCTTCCCGTGTTAAAAAATAATGTTTGTAATCTGGAGTTGAAAAGTCGGAGACAATTCTTCCCCACTATGTTCTGACTGGGAAATGTGCTGGGTGTCTCTGGAAAAAGTCCCTCCATTCCTGCCTCTGTCCACACATGGATGTTTGTATTAATAACAGAAGTTTTATTAATTCAGATCCTGAATTGCTGCCCACTGACACTTTAAACATAATAAATACTATACTTTTACATTGAAACCCAAAGGAGTATCCGTTTTGAAACTAAAAAATATATTACTCTGTGATTGCAAACTGTAGAAATTCATATATGTTTTTTGGTTCTACCATCACAATGTAATTCTGTTAATTGAGCAGTTCCCATTGGAATCTTTATAGTTTATCCTATTCAATAGCAATAACTTGAATGATTATATTTCATTTATACAGTATAAGAGAATTAAGCCACTTAAAATCAGCAAAAAACAAAGCCTTGCTTTGGATTGCATATAAAGCCTGCCATTGAAAGTTTGTTTCAGCTTCAAAATTTTAGTAGTATAACAGCATTCACTTTTTTCTAAATGAAATCTGCATTAGAAAGTTGGTGATCGGAGCATATGATAAGAGATGTCACTGAATAATAATTCTGATTTGCATTCACTTGGCTTTTCTATGCCACAAAGTAACCATATTGAAGCAATATAAACAACTCTAATAACTATCTTCCAAATCAGTAGATAGTTCTTGTGTCAATATTAATTGCATGTATTTATTTTACAGTACGGAGCTTAATTCGTCTTTTTGATTTGTGGATAGGATTGGGTGAATTAATTAATTTCACATTTTAGCAATTTCATTGTGGAGGGGGAGGGGGATAGTTATGAAGTCATGTAGATCCTGTCTGTGACAAGGTATGAACAAACTGGAAAGTGCCTTAGATTTATTTATCTTTCACCCAAACCTTGTTACTTAAAATTCTCTCTTATTTCTAGTTTGAATCAACTGGACTCGGACTCAGCAGCAGTAGGCTTCGTACCACCCTGAACAGAATCCAGGAAAGCTTGATTGATCTGGTAAGTCATAGGACTTTGCTAGAATTTTTGCAAGAGGAGAAAAAATGGGAAGACTATTGTATCTTCAAATGTATCTTGAAAAGTATGGGGACTTAAAATGTATTTTATATCCACCAGAACAACAGTTTTAAGAATTTGTAGACACCCTCCAAAAATGTATGTTATCTTCCCTTTCATTCTACTTACACAAGTAGAATTAATGTCCTCCTTCCTCTGTATTTTATGTTCATGAACAAAATAAACCCGTAATGTAGATGCTGTGCTGTAGTGCATGTTCTTAGGTGGGAAAAAGTGTTGATTAGCTCCTTGAACACATTTGAACTAAATGGAGCATACAGTAATTCTTTTGCATTAAATATTGTGCCTGATGGGCCTAAACCATTTTCTACCAACTTTATTTATAACATGGCTTTGAAACAATCTGGGATCCCCTTAAGACCACCAAAAAAAAAAAATTGCAGAAGGTAGAAGGCAGATTTCTGTGACAGATTGGTCTCAGAATGCCTATGGATATGAAAGAGAGTAGCAAGGACAGTAGAAAAGTTCTGTTCTTGAATTCTTTCAAAATTGCACCATCAATTTATACTTTTGTGAATTGATTTAGTTACTCAATAAGGCTTAGTTAGTTTCTTTGATGGAAAGCCCTTCTGTGACACTGTGGTGGCTAGTGTAATAATTTCCATCAGAGTTGAACTTTAATTACATTTTGGTGATGGAACAATGTTTTTCCTTTATTCTGTGAATTTTCAGTGTCATCATTATAGCCTTCTCTTAGCGCAAGCTGTCAGCCATGATGACTGAAGCAATTTTACTACCATGAACAGTTGGAAAAATAGGCTTCTAAATTTCTTTTTCCCCCCAATTCCACAAAATTGGGCTGTCATTTCACAGTGATTGACCAATTGGGAAATTGGAAAAATTTTGCAATTCACAGGCTATTTGATCTGTCAAGGAACCAAGTGTCAGGTCTTACACTTTCATATGCAGGAATATATATGTTTTTTTTAAATGATATATAATTTTATCAGAATATGATATTATGATGTATTATACACATTTAAAGTAATAACAATATTTAAAAGATTTTTACCAAAATTATGGAGCTGATAATATGGATGGTTGACATATAAGAATTACATTTCATTGCAGGGAAATATCTAGAGATATGAAAATTGTTTGGACATGTTTAGTAATAACAGTTCCCTCACTAGTTCTGATTCTCTGCTATTTATTGAGGAGATAAGCAAAATAAGACCTCACAAATTCAGTTCATGTTCTTGATGGAAAGAGTATAGAACTGTTGAAAGCATCTATTTGGCCCTGCATTTAATTTTCTTTTTCTGATGAAGGAGATTGTTGCCATTTTGAGCAGGGCTTTGTTTAAAGATATATGTGCTAATGGTCTCTGATAATTCCCAGAATTTTTCAAATAGTACATAAAAAATAGTTTATAAATTGCTGACTTGGGATGTCTTTATATTACATTGCATTAAACAGGAGTACAAATTTTGGGTGGGGCCCCTAATATTCAGTCATGTCGCTCAAAGAAAGCTCTGGGGCTGCTGAAAAAGGGTCTGCCCTGTGGTTTCAGTTTGCCCTTCCTGCATTCATGGGGGCAGGGGCACCTGCCAGAGGGATGTCAGAAAAGTCAAGATGGTGGTCACAACTGTGCAGTCAAAGTCCCACCTTGGCAGTGCATTCGCAGGTCTGAGATTGCAGCCCCCACGTAGGGTTTTTTGACACCTCCCCCCTCTCCCCATGGTCCACTCTGCATTGAAGCTGAGCTTAATACAGTTCTCCCTTTCCACACAGGTGTGGTTTTGGAATCACTACATATATACAAATACCCATTGAAGATACATGAGGACTGGAAATCCAGAGGAAAATTCTAAAGAGGATAAACATGTTAGACTTTTGACAGCACTTGCTAACAGTGCTTGTTATAACATCCATGGGTTTCAGATTGCAGTATAACACATGATGAGAGTCCATGTCTTTGATCATTAAACTACTCTAGGATGAGGAGTAGTGTAGATGCAGCACAGGGATAGACCATGTTGTTTGCAAACAGTGTATGGGTTTAGGTTTAAGTCCTGTATCTCTCTCTCTTTCTCTTTTTGTAAGAATTGATGAATGGAATGACCACTTTCTCCCTGAGACCCTAGAATCTTTCCTTCCTTTAGCTGGACAAATACTTTCACTGAAAATGAAGCAGAGTTCTTTCTTAATATATATTTGTTTTCCTTCAAGGAAAGGTTTCCTAAAAGAAAGTTTAAGGTTTTAAACTGGTAAATGTTTCACTGAGAATCAGGTTAAGTTTGTATTCTTTATATCCTCTTCTTTTTTTAAACCATCTAAATGGTAATCTCAGTAAGATATTTGTTTTCCAGAGTGTATTTGCACTAAATACGTATTTTGTCATTCTGCTCATGCACAGTTTATTTCTGAGCCCATACAAAAATGAAAGGAGTTAATTGGAGTAGCTAAGAGAGAAAAGTAGACTTCCCAAGAGAGAAAAAGATTGGGTCTGGCTTTGAGACATGTATATAAAACCTTGTTGTTGTCATTTAATTTGCGTTTATTAAGATGAACTTATACCATTTATGTTTACAGGAGAAAATTGCTCATACTAGGCAGAAATTTGAATATTTTACAAAAATCTAGAGGAAATGTTTTATACTAACCTTAGTATAACCTTATACTAACCTTAGATTGTTTGAAGCCCTTCCAAATGTGTTGGGTACAGACACAACTCCTAGAAAACTTCCAGAATTCATAGTCAAACATCGTTTTGGCCAGTGGGGCTAGGATTCTGGAAGTTATTGTTCCAAACCTCTGAAGGGTGCTAAGTAGAGAAAGTTTTTCATTAATGTATGTTTATATAAAGTAGACTATCTCACAGATCACCCTGTGTTTTCAGCTATAAATCTGCAGGGTTATACTTCCACTGGGAAGAAAAGCCTATGCTATTATAGCCATATCTATATAACTTCCCTTGATAGTCTACAGAATTAGCAGGCTGAGTGAAAGTCAGTGATCTCAGTCCTGCTCCTTTTTCTGGGTGGGAAATCTATATACAAAGAAGTAAAGTGAATGATCATTAGGACTGCTGCAAATTGGAGAACATTTTTCTTTAGCAGTTCAGGAACAGTTCTTTGATGATAGTTATGTATAGGACCATTGGAGCTTAAAGGCTGTTTGAGTCATAGTTTACAGGGGAACAGAAGTAGTGTCATGGTTGGTGGGTTGTTTCTTTTACCCTTGTAGAACAAGCTATCCATCCCTATAGGTTCCTCAGCCGTGGCAATAGGTAGCCTTCAACTCCCAGAATTCCCCAGCCAGCCTGCTATAGATGGATGGGTGAATGCAAATCATGTGTTGCCCAGGAGACCGATTAAGTTCTCAACTGCTTAGACTGAATCAAGTATTGTTGTGAATATAGCACAAGCTGGCTTAGAATGTATAACTTTTTATTATTTTAAAAAGATTGTATTATGCGCTTTAGTTGCAATATTCTGCATGATTGCTTAGAGGTAATCTTTGAATTCAACCATGCTTTCACCTGAACAACCATATACAAAGAAGTGCATCTCTTTTATGTAATTGTAGGCAATCTAAAAAATCAAAGCACATTACAAAAATGTCTGCCAAATTTATTTAAAGATTTAATAAGTGGGCAGCTAGGGTTTGCATGAGTTCTCAGTTTCTAATCTGTTTGCTGTAGCAGTTTTAATAAGCAGAAAATAGCACCAACTACTTTTCAGACTTTTAAAGATGATTTGTTCATATCAAAGGTCTAAGACTTCAAGCAATCTTCTTTACCCATTCTATTCCTTAATTTCCGAGAAATCTTTCTTTGGTAATGACGTCTAGCTGTTACCTTTTTGACCAACTGCATTTTGGATGATTTCCTGCTCCATGTTGACTTTGAATTGTTCTATTAAGTTTAATAAGGATAATTTTGCTTTAAATAAGGCAAGTTCTTAAGTGGTTCTGTCAGAAGCAAAAAAAGTAATCAGTTGCATCAAACAGAAGTAATTTCAGACCCATTTTCATTTATGACTTAAGAGATTTGGGCATATTGCTTTAGAATTAATTAAGATAAACATTAAGGTCATATGTGTGCAGGGAAAAGGTTCAGCATTCACTTCTCAACAATACTAAGGATAAAAAGGACATAAATCTACTAGAGAACATTTTAAAGGAGCTATAGGAAATTAAACCAGCTCTTGGGTATTAGTTCTTTAGTTGTTCTTCTGGATCTGAAAAGCTATCTTGGTGGTTGGATGTATTTGATTAGCCCTGGTCATGTCTTATATGTGGGGAGGAGAAGAGATGGTGTTGTCTACAAATTGTTGGAATTGGGCATATATCCAAAGTTCATGTGGATGTGTTTTGTGTTCCCAGCTATTCCTGGTAAGTAGAAGATAATGTATAGCAGATCTACCTAATATCTTGATCAAAGATTGTGGTACTGGGCTAGAATGACTAATGGTCTTACTCAGTTTAAGGAAGTACACAATCTTACCTTCCATAAATTTATCTACCTACGACTATTATACAACTGGGCTGTATGAAACATCCAGTGGGAATCTACTGGGGCACAGATGTTTCATAATTTTAAAATTCCTTTTACATCACCTATAAGCAAAGCAATAAACTGGGTTGTCACTCCTCTGCTGTGAGTTTAAGGCCATGGTTCTCCAAGGAATCTTTATGAATATTATGCAGTGTTTGTCTCTTGTATAGATTGTTTAACATTAAATTCACAGAGAACTTGTTCGTTCGATAACAGAACAAGGACACATTTTGGTTTGCAATATATTTAGTAAGTGAAGTTTTAATTAATATCATCCATCAACATGAAGGGTAAGAGATTAGTTTCTGTACCCATGCTTGTATATTTTGATGGCTATACACTGGACTATAGTCAGATGTAGAATATATCCTTTAAAAAAGCAGATACATTTTTTAGTTTATCTAGAATTTTGCAAGGTAATGGGTAGTCTAGTTTCCATATTTGGCAGAAAGATTTTGAGAAGGGGAAGATGCATCTTTTGACATCTTTCTGTTGAAACCAAGATAATGGCCTGTTAAATAATTTGAATTATTGTTAGAGAGATGGAGGGCCAAATTATATATTAATTTCATTGTGTTACTTGCCCATGAGGACAGATTTTTCTCTCCACAAATAGCAATATTGTGGTTTGGCTTAATTTTTCAATATAGAAAAATAGGTTAATAATCTTTATCTCTGGTAAGCCTGGTAAGTTGCTTGGGCAGGCTTTGCTAGATTAATGAGTGGGGTGGGATGGGGGGGGTAATTGTTTGCCTCTTGTTCCTTGTTGCTGAAGAAAAGATGGTATCATATTTCCAGTGTAGGCTTTGTATGTGTCTGCCTATTAAGATTATAAGAAATTCAGAGATGGTTAGATAGGAAAAAAGAGCTGTTCATCAAGTCCATTCATATGTCCAATAGAAAACATCACCAGTCCATGATCTGTCTTCCTCCTGTCTGATTATCAGAAACACTATTGAGCAAAATATGTTGAGGACAGATAACATGTCTTTGTGAATGGCACTTGTACACCTGGCAGTTGCTCAAAAATCTTTTTTTTTCCCTAAGCAGTAGAAGAAAATGCAAGATGTTTCACTCTTGAGTGTGGGAAATGATTGAGACCAGTAAACAAACCAGTAAAAAAAAATTCAGTGTCTACCTGCCTTTTGATGTCTTAAAGGAAGACTTTTTCATTGGTAAATTGATATTATAGAACAGTAAAATGATTCTTTAAAGAAGAAGAATGTGGTTCTTTGGATGTGATCAGTATGTTGGATCAAAGGATTACTATCTTTTGATGGGAACACAAGAAAATTTTATTAGCTTCTTTCTTCATTTGTATCCTGTCCCTATGTCAACTTGCAGCACCACAGCTAGGATTGCAGGACATGTCCTTCTGTTCAGGTATTTGGATCAAAAGCAGGGCTTTCTGAGGGCCAGCACGTTGACTCAAAAAATCCTAAACTGTAAGAGCTGTGACTTTTTTCCCTCTTTTCTTCTGCTCCTGCTTTTCTTTTCTTCTGCCCCAACAGCAGATTTCTTCTTAATTTTCTTTTTCCAAATTTTGTGGCTTTTCCCTCTTCTGTTGGTCACATGAGGATACTTGATTGATTATGAATCACACAGTATGGAATGGTTTTGTGGTAGTACAAAAATAGTCAGATTTATGTCTATGATGATTTCCCTGAAGACAATCAATGCCAATTCATTTTTTTATAACTTTATTAAATTTTAAAAAACAGAAAGATAAAAACAAACAAGAAATAATAATCAAGAAAGAGAAGAAAAGAAAGAATAAAGAGAAAGAAAGAAAGCAAACGTGCAAAAAAAAAGACAGAAAAAGAAACAGAAATACAAAAAAAGAATGACTTCTGACTTCTTTTACAACAGATATAAGTAAAACATACATTAAACACTTTAAGATTTCAACTTATCCATTTTTTCTATAATCTATTAGTTTTACTAATCATCAAATCTATATATCATTATTTTTTTTTTCTGTTTCCCGCAAAAAGTCCAAAGAGGGCTTCCAATTAGCATTAAAATTAGCCAATGTCTTTTCTCTAATCAAAGCTGTCAATTTCACCTTCTCGGCTAGCTCCGTCAACTTTACAATCCATTCTTCCATTGTAGGTAATATCGAGTCCTTCCACCATTGGACATATAAAAGTCTCGATGCGGTTATTATATATAAAACCAAAGGTCCATAAGATTTTTCCAGTTGTTTATTTATCAGCCACAAAAGTTTCAACTGATATTAATCTTCAAAATCAAAATTAATATATGTATTTGAATCCAATTTTTTTTTTAGCTTTATTACATGTCCACCAAAGGTGATAAAAAGTCCCTTCTTGTTGTTCACATTTCCAACATATATTTGAAGTCCCTTTGTACATTTTTGACAGTCTTTCTGGTGGCAGATACCATTGATACATCATTTTATAAAAATTCTCTTTAAGATTATAACATAATGTAAATTTCAGCCCTGTCATCCACATATTTTCCCATTGTTCCATTTATATATTATATCCAAAGTTTTAGCCCATTTTATCATACATTCTTTAACTTGTTCATCTTCTGTTTCAGATCTCAACAAAAGTTATACATTTTAGCAATAAGATGTTCATCATTAGTACATAACTCAATTTCAAATACAGTTTTATCACGTTCAAAACCATATTTTTTTCAATTAACTTTAAATCTTTCTACTAATTGTACATGTGAAAACCATTGACACACACATCCTTCTGATATCAAGTCTTCTCTTGATTTTATTTTAAATTTACCCTGGTAGAAATCTAAAATGTTACCATAAGTTAGCCATTTCTGTTTAATAACCATTTGTCTTCTATAATGTGCTTCATAAAGGTATTTTCGGACACAATCTAGATTTATATCTATTGCAAATTGTCAAAATGGCATGTCTAATAAAATGATTTTTGAAATCTACATTAACTTTGTCCTATCATAATGAGCCGTGCCATCCAAATCTCAAATCATGTCCTTCTAAATCCAATAGCCTTCTGTTTCTTAGTGTCACCCACTCTTTCATCCAGACTAAACAGCAAGCTGCAAAATCCAGTTTCAAATCAGGTAAAGCTAAACCTCCTCTTTCTTTGGCATCTTGCAACACCTTGTATTTAACTCGTAGTTTTTTGCCTTGCCACACACATTTAGATATATCCTTCCTTTGTTTAAATGGTAAGTCAGTAGTCACAGCTGGTATTGTCTGAAACAAGAATAACATCCTAGGCAAAACATGCATTTTTATCACAGAAATTCTTCCCAACAATGATAATTGTAGTTTCTCCCATCTTAACATGTCTTTTTTAGCTTCATTCCATGTCTTAACATAATTATTCTGAAACAACATACAGTTCGTATTTGTCAAAAATATGTTCAGAAATCATTGTCCTCTCTGCAAATAAGTGAACAGTTTTGCTTCTTTTAATGAGATTGTAAAACAAACAAACAACAACAAAACAAGCACATAGGGGATCGTACTGATGAAAGTGCTTGTAAACTACCATGGCTTTGGTGCAACCTCTGAGTTACATTTCAAACAACTTGTGCTTTGAATTAAAATTTACAGTGGTTTATTTACTGCAGAGTTATTAAAATGTCTGTGGTTTCAAATAGTTCAAGTGCTAAATCCCATTAGCAAGGGATTACCCAACCAATAATTTTGCATCTCTCAGGGGCTTCATTCAAAACAGCCCTTGTTCTGTTCAACATCATTAATGAGATGGGAGAGAGTCTTTCCCAACAGTGCACTGGAAAAGATACTTAAAAATCACAGAATTGTAAAGTTGGAAGGGCCAATTAGGCCATCAAATCCAACCTCTTATTCCCTGCAGGCATCCAAACTTAAACACCTCCAACAGATGACTGTCTAGCCTCCACTTAAACATGTTCAGTGAAAGGGATCCCAATATAATTCTGGGTTTCCTGTTGCAAGCTAACTTGTAGTTTTGAATATGATCTGAGTTTCCATTTAATTGTCAGTGTAGATGGTGATAGCTGACTTCTCAGAATCTTCCTATATTGCAAATCATTTAGGTTATCTTTTCAGTTATCTAGATTATTGCAAATATTTTATGAGAAACCATTATTTTTTTTTGTTCCTAAAGCTTTTCTTTCTGCAACCCTAGCTGGTCCACCTAACTTGATCGTAGTAATTGGTCCGTCCCTAAAAGTGCATGTATTTCACTTTCTTGGAGCAATGGGGGAGTGGGTTCATGAGAATGTTCCTCGGCTGCGATGTATGAATTCTAATCAGGCTCTCTTGGCCCTCACTTAAATACCATGGAAGTATGGCTTCAGAGGAAATAGGAATTCCTACTCAACAAAGCCAGATTGTTATTGCGAGAAGCAATATTTGTATATACAATGCTCATAAAATGTATCAAAATCATAGGTTAGAAGATGTTATCATCGCTATCCATAAGAGAACCTTCAGGGCTGAAGATATGTAATATAGGATATGTAATGTAAATGTCTGCTAGAAGAAGCAAATATGCTAACTTTTCTGCCCTGGAAATGAGCTATATTATTAATTATGCTAGCTCAGGACTACTGAAGGTTGTCCTGATGATTGTTGTCAGATTATCTGAATATTGCTTTAATTATGTTCCTTTGATCATAATTCCAGTCAGTTTAATTTCTTCCCCATCTGCTCCTATCCCTACTTCTTTTGCAGGATGTGTCCTCTGATGCTGCTGGAACACTGACTGCTGTTGAAGAAAGAAAGGAGAAAGTTCCAATGCCACATCTAAGTCATCTTGTAGTCTTGACATCTAGCAACACTCTTTATGGCTTGGGAGAGAGAGTGGTAGCCACAGAATCCTTGTGCGTTAAGAACTCTCAAACAATGTTTCTTTCTGCTTCTTAAAAGCAATTGCAGGAGATATTGCAAATTAACTTAGGCATCTGTTAATTAGTAAAACTGGGGCAGGGCAAAGTGAAGTCTGCAAACATCTTCCTGGCCCACCTCACTTAAGTCCATATACCTGAAAAGTGCCAGAGATGGGGAATGTTAGCATACAGCCACTTGCTCTTCAATTTGATCAATCACCCCTTTACAGCCATCGAAGGCATGTTTCAAGTGTTGGAACTGCAGATATTGCAGTTCCATTCTAAACAGGTCCATTATCAGTCAGATGCAAAACAGTCAGAACTTGGTATTAGTAAATTTTCTGTCTTGTTTCTTAGAGTATTTTTAGCTGAACAGTTTGAGTTCCTCCAGTCCCATCTGGATGCTGTAATGCCTCCAGCCAAGAAGCCTTTTCTTCAACAATTCTACTCACAGGTCAGGGTTCTGCATGCATTTATTCTTTTTGGTAATTTTGAGTGTGTCATTCATTGCTTTTCTTAAACAAACACCTTCAAAATGCATAACAAGAATTAGCCATTTACTTAATGTATTCTGTTTCTTAGTGTAATTACTACAATAGCATTTGGAAAAAAGTTGTTTAAATTTGTGTTTCAGACAGTTTCAACAGCCAGTGAACTACGCAAACCTATATACTGGATTGTAGCTGCTAAAGCAATTGATTATGAACAGATGCTACTTCTGATGGCAAATGTGAAATGGGATGTGAAAGAAATCATGTCACAACACAATATTTATGTAGATTCACTCTTAAAAGTAAGTGGGTTTTTTTTGCTTCACATTTAAATGTTCCTAACTAAAAGAGAAATTATTGATACAACAGATTTGTTACATATTGAGAGCAGTAAATTCTTCCTCCAATAATTTGCTTCCTCTAGTTTGCTTCAATTCTTATTGTAGCAAAAAAAACCCCAAAACCATAGTTGTCTATTTATTATTTAAATAATATGCCAGGATAAGGGAAGACTTTCACCACTGTTCAGTTCTTGAGTAGAGATATATCCTGCACAGGGATGTTGTGTTGTTCTTTTAATTAGAAGTACCAAGAGGTGGTCCCACATGATAGTATAGAGAAAAACACACACCAAGCCACATATAATTTCATTAATAATTAGTGCTGCTAAGATCAGATCCAATTACTGCTGAAGTCAATCTACTGCAATTTTGTTTTTTGACTTTCCATTTCATTATGAGTTTCTGTGAGTATGCCAAAGAATGTTATTGTTTGCGGAGTTACTTAAAAGTGTTAGTACTTTAAGAGTGCAATCATGAGCATATATACTCAGGAGTAAGGCTCTGTGATTTCTGTTGGGCTTACTCCTAAATAAATATGCATAGGTCTATAGTGTTTCTATATCTTTCTCCTTGCGTTGATTGGTTAAATGGCACGGACTAAAATTGTCAAATAATCAATGAAGTCTGTCTGTCTATCTGGTCACCTGTTCCTCCATTCATATAAGTACAGCTTTGCACATAATCTGGGACATGAATAAAGGAGGGTCCTAGGATATGTACCTGAATTCAGATGAAACACAGATTCAGCTGCCTTTTAGATCTCTCAGCTGAACAGATTGGAGAGAATAGGGAAGAAGGCTGCATGTGTGCCTGGTTTTCTGTCATGTTTGAAGTCCTCTATACATTTAGTCAAATCATTGAGGAGGGCCTAAGATCAAGGTAAAATAACAGGTGGTGGGGGTGTCTACAGTATTATTTGGATTCCTATTGTAATAGAAACATGGTTAGCAAATGTAAATACACGGTTTGTAAAATTTAATACGGAGCAGCAGGCCTGTTGAGATTGGATTGGCTCCTGTCCTGTTGGTTTCTTGGAAAGCCATTAGATCCTGGTGTTTTCAGGGAACCCTGTGATAATCAAGACCTTCTGCAATGGGCTCGGATGGTGTGGCTGTTCTTCAGGGCACAACTGTTTTGTTATTTTTTATTGTTTATATTTTAATATCGTATTTTCAGTAAGATGCTCTGAGCCTTGTTGGATTGAGCAGCTATACACTGTAGTAAATAAATAGGTAAATAAACTATGGGCAAATCTAGGTAAGTAGAAATGTGCATTTAATAGCCTGGATGCAAGTTTGTGCAGCCTCATTAGACTTAATTGATTTCATGAGCTATATGATCCGGATGTTTCCATACATAGATGATAAGCAGTTAGCACATCATAAACCAGGTTTTCTAACCCTTACTAACTTTCTTGTCCAGAAACAGATTCACCCAATGAGAACTGCCATACACAAAGGGCTGATAGGACTTGGAGTCACCCCTTCCAAACTTACAATCTTGAGGGGTGTTGCAACTTCAGCTCTGAGTCTCCCAACCACTCTGGCTCTCAGGAATTCTGGAAATTTTAGTTCTGATAAATCAGGAGAGGACCCAGTTGGGAAAGGCTGCCATAGAATGCCCATCAACTGTCTGACAGCTTGTGTAGTTTTTCTCTGTAGTTGGCTTGTATCTTTTCTGCTTAGCTGTATTTTTATTACTAGATATTGGTGTTTGCATTTCACCATCACTTAATAATATGGTCTTTATATGATTTAGGAATTTGAACAGTTTAGCAGAAGGATGAATGAAGTGTCAAAGAGAGTTCGTATTCCACTGCCAGTGTCAAATATTCTTTGGGAACACTGCATACGACTAGCCAATAGAACAATTGTAGAAGGGTAAGTGTACTTTGATACTCTTTTTGAAGTGAATGCTAAACTCGCTGTTGGACTTGTAAAGTCCTCTTCCTTATTCAAACAGTGCATCCCCCTCCCTATTTCTTTCTCTCCCCCAGTCTTATGATATTTATAGCCTTCAACTATCCTAAGATTGCCCCCCCCCCAATCAAAAATGTGGTGGTGCAAGACTTAACTAGTTAAAGTGTAATCATGAGATAGATGATCTTAGGAGTTTTGTTCAGGTTTTACAATGATAATAATATGCTTGCAAACTAATGGCCATATGACTCATGAGGAGTTGAGTTGCTGAATTCCGCTGAGCATATAATTTGGATAAATGTGTAAGGACTTTATTTATTAGTGTGAAACTCTTCTCACTTCTACTCAGAGAAGGACAGCTGCTGCAGCCCCTTGGAGTAATTCTAGTACTATCTTTTAGAACACATATTGATTAAAACTGAAGCTGTTTAGGTGCATTCCAAAATCACCACCTTGCATGTACATTCGGAAGTAACAGTTCCTATTCCAAAGCAATTCCAAGTAGTAATCTGGAGTTCTTTGATATCCTTCAGCTGCTTCCCGTTATAATTTCATTTCAAAGTTCAGAAAATCAGAATTAAAACACTGAACCACTTCTTATCTCTTTAGTTATGCGAATGTTAAGAAGTGTAGCAACGAAGGTCGTGCCCTGATGCAACTGGACTTTCAACAGTTTTTAATGAAGCTGGAGAAGCTCACGGATATTAGGCCTATTCCAGATAAAGAATTTGTGGAGACCTACATCAAAGCTTACTATTTGACTGAAAATGACATGGAACGTTGGATCAAGGAACACAGAGTAAGAGCTGATCTTTAGGTTTTCTTATCGGATTGGATCTGGTGGGAGGGAAGACTACAGTGATGTAATAGTGAGCCCAAATAATTGGTTCCGCTCTAATGTTTAAATAACTTTATGAAAAAGAATCTCATGACTGTTCATTTTAGTTTGCTAATGTTGGAGCCCTAACCATAAAGATCCTACTCTGCACTAATGTGATGCTTGCATTTCCTGTTGGGCAGCCTTTTCAGTTTGGTTTTCTATGTTGAACTTAATGGACATGAAAGCTGAGGAGTGTGTTCTATGGCTGATAAATTACACCTAAATGTTATGTAGTCAACAGAAAAAAAAATAGGAAGAGAAAATGTCTCAGTATGGTAGCTCCAGTAGAAAGATACATCTGGATGAACAATAATGTTATGCTCCCTGGTAATGGGCTAGAACTAGAGCACTACAGCTGTGTGTTAATAAAAGTTTCTGAGTGGTTAGATGGTGCAGCCAAGATGTTCTAGAAACAAAATAGATTCTGTAAGCCAGAAATGTGCTCAGCTTTTCTCATTTAGCAAGACATCCAAAGGAAACATTGTGCAGACACATCAGTGCCCATCAACTAATCATCTAAGCAAAAGTCAGAACTTAAGCTATAAATTTTAGTCACTGCCTTTGCAAATTATTTTTTAAACTTTGGGTAATAAAGCCAAAAACCTTTATAACCATAGTTTGTTTGTTTTTCCTGCATGTCATCCACAAATCTTCTTTCAGTCTGTTTCCAAACAAGTAGTCTATGCCAGAACTTTAATAGTTCTGTTACAGATGGTCCTTTCTTTTCTTCTTCTGTTCTTGTTTTTCCTTTTGAGTAATTCTGACAGATCATTTCCTCTGTGATTACCTGAATTTGTAATAAAGTTAAACTCTTACCTGCTCTTATCAGCGGCTACTTGCAGCTAGGCATGATTGCAATTTAACACATTTGAGTGATAATTCTGGGTGGCTGTCGATCTAGCTAGACATTTAGTTTTTCTTGGATATGAGTAAATGTATTATGACAGCAGCTTTCCCTTGCGGCTTTACCCCAAAAGTTCTGCATTTGCGAAGTAATCAATCACATGGCAATATTTAAATGACAAGAAAGTGCTGTTTAAATAGGCAGTTGTGTCCTGGCACATCTTTAAGATGTTTTTATAGGATCGAAATAATCAATTCGTTTTATACATCTCAGTCTATTTCTCTCTCTCCATTTCTTTTGATCAGATACAGCATTGCTAATTTGTTCTCTAATCCCTTTGGCAGAACTAAATTGGAAATGTGAGCAAAAGCACTAAAAGCAGATTTCTTGAAACTCTCTGTTTTCATAGTACTTCTTAGTCTTAAGCCAATCTGACACATTTTCCCCCGAAGAATGGAAAATAAATTTTAAGTGGCTTAAGATGTTAAACTATTCATAGAATTGCATGCTGTCCAACATTTCACTAAAATTCTAAGCAGCTCCTATTAAGCTCCTACCCTTGTACCAGGATTTTCTTCAGAAGTTTGTACCACAAACAATATCCACACCACTAACAATACCCACCTCACCCCTCATCCAGTATTTCTTCCAAAATGGCAGTTTTGAGTGAAAAATGTATTTCTGTGCTATAATATATTTTTTTTCTGGACAGTTGCATTCTGTTTGCTTGAAACTAAACTGTGATTTGCTTCCTTTGACCAGGAATATTCCACCAAGCAACTGACTAACCTGGTGAATGTTTGTCTGGGAACCCACATCAACAAAAAAGCAAAGCAGAAACTATTAGCAGCTATTGATGACCTAGATAGGCCTAAAAGATAATTGAGAAGAATATCCAGTCTTGTGATTTATTTTTTTATTTTTGCCTTTGTTATTATTTGACCATGTGAAATGTGAAGAAATATCCCACGGAACTACAGATAAAGTTTGGTTAAATGGAGAAAGTGGGCATCCATTTCTGGCTGGCTCCAAAGACATTTGAAATCAATGTGTGGTCTTCTGAAGTAGAATTCTTGTGTTTATTTCTTCAGGAAGGCACTCTTCTACCCCCACTGCCAATTTGGTAGTATGTTTTCTTTCATGATGAGTTAAATTTGTGTTTATATGTATGTGTGTGTGCATGTTTGTGTATGCATACACACACACACACACACACAAAATCAGAATAAGAAAATAATAAGAAAACTGAAATAATATATTTAGTTGGTGGTTTTATGTTGGGGTTGTATGGGTTTTGGTTTTTTGGTATTTTTTACCTTTTTTGCCAAGAGGGTACTAGGTAGTTCTCTCCTCTATGCTGAGAACATGGGTGTGAGTCCAAATAAAAAGAAACATCTTGTATCGAGTCTTCAGGTTATGAATTGTGCATGTCCTTTAAAAGTGTACAATGTTTAATCCCATTAGTTTTTTAATGTACTTTTAAATGTAAATTCGTTTCAAAATGAATCCTATCTTGTCAAAGGAATTGACCAGAAATTATGGTAAAGTAATAAACATTGGATGCTAAGAAATGGTGCTTTGGAATCTGTTCTTGGCAGCTTATGCTACAGATCTGCCCCATGGCATTCTGTCATAAATAGGCTATATGAGATGTCAAGATGAGAAGGATTAAAAGCATGTGGCTCAATCTTGTCACCAGTTGTATACACAAAGTACCTCTGGAATAGCATTTTTCTGTTCAGAATTCAAAGTTTTGCTGAGTCTTCGTTTTAAAGATAATGAACTGCATTGATTTAATTTGACAGCTCCTTTGGCCTTCTTCTGAAACTATTTCAGCTTCAGAACTGAGTAAAAGGGTGCTGAAAGTACAATGGCCAGAATCGAAATAGGACAGTGCTCCTGAAAAATTTAATGATTGTGTAGATGAAGGAATCTCAGCAGTTGTATTTATTTATTTTATTTATTTAAAAGATGTATATGGCCGCCCATCTTAAACAACTCTGGGTGGCTCACAACAACAGTAAAACCAGTAACTATAAAACAGCCATAAAACAACAAAAACCCTATGCCTTATTTATCCATTTATGATGGCCCACAGCAAGCTCCAATTACCCTCATTCCATTCTTTCTATTCTATCCTATCCCAGCACCTTGGTAAAAACCGAGGTCTTGATGGTCTTCTGAAAGGCTAAAAGGGTGAACCAGGGGGTGTTCCATAAGGTAGGAGCAGCCACAGAAAACTCATGCTTCCAATGTCCACTAGGTGGCAGGATTTCAGGGAAGAGACCTGGTGGGATGGGCAGATATTCTTAGGGAAAGGCAGTCCCACAAATAACCAGGTCCCATACCATGTAAGGCTTTAAAGGTGATAACCAGCACCTTGAATTGCACCCAGAAGGAAACTGGGAGCCAGTGCAGATGTGGTGGATTGCAGGAAAGAGCAAGGTTCTCAGGAAGGAGAGGGTGCATTCCAGGAAAGGCAGAGAGGCAAGAGACAACACAGTCCGGAGCAGGAGCATGAGAAGTGTAAGAAGCTTAGAATAGCCACTTCCTAGAATCTCCCATGGTATATCCACTAGTTTCAGTAGTACAAGTTTAGTCTGGTAAGATTTTGTCTATATGGTGTAAGCAATAAAAGAACTGAATGTGGTTGGACTGTTTCCTTGTTGTTCTTGGGCTCTTGCTCACCCAATAGAGGTGTAACATGGGTGAACTTATGAACACCCAATACTGTGCACACCGCTGCATTCTGGACTGGTTGTAACTTCTGAGTGGTCTTCAAGGGTAGCCCCATGTAAAGTGCATTGTAGTAATCCAAATGGGAAGTAACTAAGGCATGAGCGACCTTCTGGTCCAGGAAAGGATGCAATTGCTGCACAAAACGGATCTGTGCAAGGGCCCCCCTAGCCATAGCTGCCACCTGCTCATCAAACAGGAGCTGTGAGTCCAGGAGGACTCCCAAATTGGGCACCAGCTCAGTCCGGGGGAGTGTAACCTTGTCCAGAGTCAAAGATGACAAGTCACCAGACCTTGGGGGGCCAAAAACTCAGAGCTGTTCTGTCTTGCCAGGGTTGAGTTGAAGTCAGTTCATCCCTATCCAGACCCTTACAGCCTCCAGGCACTTGGACAGCATTGTAACAGCATCACCTGCCTGGCCAGGGGTAGAGATATATAGCTGAGTATCATCAGTCTGCTGATGATACGGTACCCTATGCTGTCAGATGACCTCACCCAGTGGTTTCATGTAGATGTTAAAGAGAAGGGGAGAGACCCAATCCCTGAGGCACCCCACACTGCAGGGGCCTACAGCTCAACCTCCTTGCCCACTGACACTGACTGGAACCGGTCACAGAGAAAGGAGAACCACTGCAAAATGGTACCTCCCACTCCCAGCCCCCGAAGCCACTCCAGAAGGATACCATGGTTGATGGTATCAAAAGCTGCCAAGAGATCCAGGAGAGCCAGGACAGTTGCACCATCCCCATCCTGAGCCCTCCAGAGGTCATCAGCAAGAGCGACCAATGCTGTCTCAGTGCTATACCCTGGCCTAGACCCAGACTGAAAGGGGTCCAGATAATCTGCTTTATCCAGGGCCCTCTGAAACTGCATTCTAACCACCCTCTCAACAACCTTCCCCCAAAAGGGAAGATTGGAGACTGGACAAAAGTTGTCTAACACGGCTGGGTCCAAGGATGTCCTCTTGAGAAGGGTGTGCACCACCACCTCCTTTAAGGCAGGTGGCACTACCCCCTCCCTCAAAGAGGCAGGAATTAACCACTGCTTGGACCCAGCCACATGCCACCTCCCAGGAGGCCTTAACCACCCAGGAGGGACATGGGTCCAGAACACAGGTGGGTGAGCTCACAGCCACGAGGACTCTGTCCATTTCCTCAGGATCAAAGGGCTCAAACTCCTCCCAGATAACAGGGCTCAGAAGTGTCTCAGTTATAGACATTATCTGCTGAAAACCTCTTGTTTGCACACTCTTAAAGGTGGAGGAGCCTTATCTTGTTTTCCATATAGCTCCTCTAACCTACAACCTAACTACAACTCCTGTAACTACCACCCACTGGAAAAACCAAGATGCTGAAGCGGGGACTGGGGAGTTTTTGGATGGAAATGATTGGTTGTAAGTATTGTGTTGCCCCCAAATTCAAAATTTGTTTTATTCTAATATTTTGCTAGCACTTTCAATTTTACTTTCTCTGACTCCATTTCCTGACTATAGCTTAGAACAGTGTTTTTCAAATTGACAATCTTAAGATGTGTGGACTTCAACTCCCAGAATTCCCCAGCAAAACACTGGCTTAAAGGAACTTCTACAAAAAATCGTGTTAGCTTTCAAATGTTAAGTGTTCTGTGTTAGATCATAGCCTAATTATAGAATTTGACTTAAAGCGAAAACAGCTAATTGGGACTCTGGTGCTTGGATCTCATAGCTAAGGAAGATACCTAAATGTCATTTAGTGTGATTGAGATCAATTAAATACTAGTTCTCAGCTAGCAGGAGGCTTTAACTACACAGTACAACAAGAAGCTGCTGAGAAATGAGAAATTGAGTCTTCATTTGGAGACTTCCAAATAAAGCCGACTTGTTTCTTAAATATTTTTTTTTAGTAATGTTGTGATAAGGAAAACAGGCCTTGCCTGTTAGACAGATGGTAACTTGATTTCCCATAAAAGCTAAGCAGCAAAAAATAGGTCAATTTAAATGCAATTTATTTGTGTTCTTGGATCCATAAAAGCATTTTAGCAGATCATTGTGCAAACTTAGTTATATATGTTCAAAATCACTTGGTTTGCAGTAATGTGAAATAAATCCTGTCATGCGTGAGGTGTTGCCTTAAAACATCTGCTGACAATTTCAAGCAGATGTTTATTCAGTAGCCTCCATGCCTCCAGTGGTCACATGGAAAATCTCAAAAATAAGTAAAGCTGACTTGTCACTGGAAATACTAACTTTTGGCTTGGTGAACCCCACAATATTGTCCTAGAATTCAAAGGAAAAGTGACTAATGTGGAATACATTTCTCTTGGCATTGTTGCGTACAAAGCAACAATTGGAAAATGTTGCCAATTTTATCTTTATCTCTGTTTTCAATGTACTGTTAGTCCTTGCCACAGAGAAACACTGGCATGGCTTCATGATATTGTCCCTTTCATTGGGTAATAAGCTGGCTGGGGAATTCTGGGAGTTGAAGTCCATACCTCTTAAAGTTGCTAAGGCTGAGAAACACTGGATTAGTGATATATCTCTTTCAAACACAACCAGCAATGAAACCAAATAGATAAGCACTGTTAGCAGAGGCCATTTTGATTAAGTGCCTGAAAGTATTTCACACATTTAAATCAGTCAGATGGGTTGACTGTGTTGCCTGCAGTCAGCGGGGATTGGGGAGGTATATTCAGGAATTCCCTGGGCTCTACCAGGACTTTTATGCCAGTCTTTCTCTTGGTTGATTGCCAGGTGTACAATCACTTGGCTGCGAAAATCCAGATGGCCATTACTTGGGAGCAGTTTTAGTTTTCTGAATCTTGTTGCTGCCATCTAATGGTTTTCCAGATTTTTGCAGTCGATATATATGGTATGCCTAAGTTATAACAAGGGATCAGATAACTGTGTTCCCATGACTTGGTGGAGCTAGTTAAGCCTGTACATAACTGGATTTATTTTGATTTCAATCTGATCCTCTACAGATGACTAGATCATTTAACTATTTTAGTAATGTTCCCATACTACCTATCAAGCCTTTCATAACATTGGGTCTAGTTATATGAGGGACTGCTTATCTTCTGCCCATGCGACATGGTCCAGCAGAGTTGGTGCGCTTGGGTCCCTTTGATTAAACAATGCCATCCAGTGGGACCCAAGAAGACAGTGAGGCATCATGAAGGTGAGGCATTGCAAAGGGCCAGCAGCTGCCTTGGCTGGGCACATCTCTTCAGCAGTGGGAGGAAGAAGATGGTGAAGGTCACCCGGGGGTGGTGGGGGGCAGCAGGGGTAGACAGTATGGTGGAGTGCAGAGTGGCCAAAAGGGCAGAGATGGGGAGGAGATAGGTGGGTGGGGGGAGTTGAAGTGCATGGTGTGGTTGTAACTTTGATCATGTGACTGTGGGGGCACTGTGGCGGCCATAACTTTGAGGACCAGTTATAACTACCATTCAGCACCATTGTAACTTCAAATGGTTCTGAACAAATGGTCATTAAGTGAGGACTACCTGTAGTTCTTTTTTTTACCAGGTGCTTTTTCCTTTTTAGATTATGTATACTGTTGATTCATATTGTTTTTATTCTATGAGCTGCCCAGAATTGTAATGGAGTTGGGAGGCCTATAAATCAAACAAACAACTACAATTCTCACTTAAGTGTTTCCCAGGAATAGAGTTGATGTTCTACAGAAAGCTACAATGACTTCTGTTCAGATGGAGTGCTTTTGAAATGTTCCTTTTTCATATCAGCTCTGCAAGTCCCTTTTGTGTTGCTGCTTCAGGAGTATTTTGCCCTCTCTGAAAATTTTCAGTAAATTACGATGTCTGTTTTCAATTACTGTAAAAATACTTTTAGAATGTAGTGATATTATAAGCTACCTCGTGCCTTGGCACTTCTCTTTCTGCAAGTATAAAAGCTGTTCTTACATAGCTACAGAGCTCTCTTGAAAAAGACTGGACGAACAGGTTGAAATGAGCAGTATATGGCAACATTCGGAATCAAATTTTAGCATAAACAGACGTAAGCCAGCAATCACAAAATTGTCCAGTTTTCTAGGTTACAACACACACATTTTTAAATGTTACATAATGTATATCATGCAGCAGCTGATTTATGCAAAAACACACCAATTGTAGGATTTTCATTGGATACACACCACCATTGGCTACAGAGTCAAGATTTGCAATATGGCGGGCACGGTAATGCAATTCGGGCTCCACGCCTTTTGTTTGCATGTCAGTATTGCACTCACATGCAAAAGGGAGGTGACTTGGATCATGATGCCATGCCTGCCATCTTGCAGATTGTGACCCCCCTCCAGGGGATTCTGCTGGTTCATACATTACAGTAAACCATAATATGTCTAACTTTACCTTAGCACAATGTGTGCAGCTGTCAGTGTGCCTATTTATAGGTGGAATTGTTAACCTGTGGTTCTCCAGAGATTTCTGAACCACAGCTCCTAGCATCCCTAACCACTGGCTGTGCTGGCTGAGATTGCCACAAATTATAGTTTCCCAGTGCAGGCCTATAGAAACTGGATTAGCATTGGATCCTTAAATCCTAGGATAGTAGCTGAGACACATTTGGTCAGGGTAAAAGAGAGGACATCCTTAGTTTTCAGGGATTGGCAAGCATGTTTCTGTCCTCTTGCTGGACAGAAAATTTCTATCTGATAAGCCAGCCTTCCCAGTATTGGCAGTCCCCGAAGTGTGGCTTTGGAGAATTCTGGGAGATGAGCCCTTCACATTTAAGTGGGGGGCATCCAGGTCAGGGAAGGTTGTGACAGGCTCCCATTTTAAGACATGTTTTGGTTTTAAGTCTGTTTCTGTTTTTTCTTTCCTTTTATAAGATTTTTTTCTTTTTAATTATAGTCAACCATTCTTGGACAACGGAAATACATCAGAAGGGCTGGGTACAAGATTAGATAGATTAGTAGTTCAGTGCATGAGTAATTCACTTGGGAAGGCTTCCCCACCCTTTTTTCTTCAATTGCAGCTAAGCCACAAACCGACTCACTTCATTGTCTCTCTCTCTAATATGTGAATATGCAGTGGTATGTGGGAATGACCTTGGGAGACAGGAGGAAGAGCCTCAGACTAAGCAATGGTCAGGTAAGGGGCAGCTTAGCACATTTGCACTGTACCTCACCCGTCAACCACATGCCCTCACGCACCCTCCCTCAGCACCACCATGCTCGCACCGTGCTTCCCTGGCCAGCCAACTCCCTCTCCCACCCAACAGCAGCCACTTACCTGCCTGCTGGCCTGCTTGCAAGTTGCCTGGGACTTGCAACTTCTTGCCAGCTTCCCCACTGACTTTGTTTGTCGAAAGTTGGCAGGAAATTGCAAGGAGATGCTTGCTTAACAACCCACAATCCTCACTTAATAACAGCAATGGGGACTGCAGGGATTGCCATCACTAAGCGATGGGGTCACGTGATGTTGTGCTTTACGACTGCATCACTTAGCAATGGAAAATCCGGTCCTAATTGCAGTTGTAACTTGAGGACAACCTGTAGACTACTTCAAAGTAGACTGGGCTTTCTAGTCCAGTCTTCTGGCAAATGAAATACTTGTACTACTTTATCTATTTTGAAGAGTTTTACTGTTATGATCATATCTTTTTTTTTCATAATAGAAAGCAGGTTTCATCTCAGCAGTAGAGTTAAAACTATTTGCAGCCAAGCTATTGGCACAGCTTCTTTATGGGCCTCCATTAAATCCTGAGAAAGTCCATCCTGAGAAATTAGAGAAGGTTGAATCTGCTTTTCTAAGGAAATTATTTCAGGTGCCACATTGCATATCTAACATAGCAGTCTGGAAAGGAGTTGGAGATGGAACAAGGGTTTTACATACTGGCTAAATTTAACATTTTGAAAGCAGGGCTTGGTTCCACTTATATTTAAACATAATTTTGACTCTTCCTAGAGGCAGAACATTAAAGATAAAATACACTTCTATGGTTTCTCCCCAGGGGCCTTATTGGTACTGGGACAAGACCAGACTGTGCTAACATTAAAAAAAAAAAAAGGAACTTCAGTGTAAAAGCACAAACAACGTACCGCAGTACAGTATTAGGAAATCATACAAACTCCTTCAAGCCAGTGAGGTATGTAAACCAGTGAACAATCTTTAAATATCAAATGCCTTTTCATCACTTGGATTTAATGTTTTCCCATCAGCAGTTCTCAGAAGCAGATACAGGAAGTGTGAAGTCCTTGGTGCTCTCTGAGCTTGGTTGTTTGCTTGCAGACATGTCATTACCCAGCTAGGTAATATCATCAGTGCCCTGATCAGTGAGCACTGACGATGTTACTTAGTTGGGTAATGAAATGTCTGCAAGCAAACAACTAAGCTCAGAGAGCACCAAGAACTCCACAGTTCAACCCTGAGCTACATGTATTCTCTTCTTTGAGATACAGGAAGGCTCCCCGTGCAGACAGTCTCTCCATGTGGTTCAAGGGGAATTGAATTGAATCATTGGTTCACACCCTGCTATATTTCAATCTCTATAGAACTCTTAGAAGCTCTTCGGTGGAACCCTTATTTAAGTTATTCCCTGGCCTCTCAGATGAATTTTATGTTTGATATCTCATATTAGAGGAAGATCCCCAAATAACATTATCAGTTGCTAAATTTGCATTACTAGCATTTAAAACACAGACTCCTTTAGTTAAGACACAGGTAAGTTAAGGAATGATAAGCAATAAATAATACAGCTTTTTTCCCCTTCTGCTACTCACCACTTATATTTAATTTAAGACCTAGCTTATTAAGATAAAGACTATATCCATGTATTTTTAATATTTTAATATCCTCTTTATTTTTAGCACATGTACATAGCAACTATGTACAACTTTATGAAAAAACTTACTTTAGAAGAAATTAATACTACCTTATTCTCTGTATGGTCCCAACATTTACATAATGAATTTTAAGTCATAGCTTTTAATTTAGATTTTAGTATTACGGTTTCTAATTCTCTGTTTATATCTTCTTAAGTTGGTCAGTAAAGGTTTGATTAGATTGATTTGAAATTTGGGGTAATTTGCCTCTACATACCATTGGAGAAAAACAGTGAGAGCGGCTTATTGCCTTCTGTCCTTGTTTCTAGGTTCCCTACAGAAATCTGGCCACTGTGAGAAGCATCTACTAATCTCTGGTGGCTTTTGAGTTTTTACTGGTGGGCTCCAAGTTCATGGTTTTTTCCCCCTGATATGAATGCTATTTAAAGCTATCTGAAACTCAGGTGTGCTGCCCTGGGGAAAAGTCCAAAATAATTTTTAAGGATTTTTTTTCCTACTTGGGATAAATTCCTTGTTTCACACTGGCTTTTGTTGAATCTTCTGCTATCTTCTTTCTTCTACCTCCCTTAGGGCTTCCATCCTCTGGAGCGGGATGATGGTATTTAACATTTAGTGCAACACTGTTTCCTCTTTACTATCACTGAGTCTTCAGGGTTTTGGTGAAAGCCTTTTCATATCAACAGCTATCTGATCCTTTTCTCTTGAAATCTTCAGCAACCATTCCTTCCTTTTAAATGCCCCCTTCCTTAGCCTTGATAGCAATGAGTATGAGGTTTTCTGCTGTGTTCCCAGTTCATGTCATACAGTTAAAAATTGTTTCTGAACTCCTTAAAAGTTATTTCATGTTTAATAATGGATCAGTTTTAGATGAGAGCAGATGCATCTTAATTATTTTAAAATAGTTTGTAAATTTAAATAATATATTTAAATTTTAATTGGATTGTTTTAAATTCACTTATAAAAATGTCCTGAAATGTTTTCTAAAACAATGAACAGAGTTCAAAGATATAATCATAACATAAATTCTAATTCTATTCTATTCTACTTGCTGATATGAAGATGATACAAATTAACAAAGCTGTTAACAAATTAACAAAAATTAAATTTGCTCTCAAAGTACAAATGCAAAACAAGTCAATGTACAAAATCCTAGGGTTAAGGTTAGGGTGTTTTAGGAGATCTGGAGGAGAAAACTGGATATACATGCAAGGGACAGGAAGAGAAACAGAAATTAAAAGCAAACACATTTATTACAGAATGCATTCCTGCAATATTGAAGATTAGAAGAATAGGTTTCTGGTCCTGAAGTACACATACTATTGATTAAAATCTACTATTAGCAGGTTGTAAAATTATTAGCAGGTTGTAAAATTAAGGTTGTAAAATTAGCAGATTGTAAAAAACATTTATCTACTCACGTGAGTTTTCAAACTGTTGGGTTTACAGGAACTGGGGAGGAAACAGGAGCTCACCCTGCTAACGCGAAAGCTGGACTCGAACCGCTGAAGCGTCAACTATTTCTGGCCGGCAACTTTCAGCGTCATTAAGCCACTGTGCCACCGCATCTCCCTCATAATAAAGTATGTCATAATAAAGGGCAGGTTTGGAAAGTACATGGGCAAAATTTTTTTTTAACAATGAGCTTAAATACAAAAGAAAATCCATACGTATCACTAAACTCTAAACCAACCTTCCAAACCTGATGGTCTCTAGATGTTTTGCAGCAGACCTTTGCCCCAAATTTTAGAGAGCATCCAGTTATGAAGTCTGGTTCATTCATTCAAACAGCCTTAAAAATGCCATTTACAGAAAACTCTATAAATCATTAGTGGGGAAATGTCTGTGGGACAGTATTGGCAGGACTTGGAGTGGAAGTTGAAGTCAGTCTTGCTCTTCTGAAATTCTTTGCTCCTTCATGTAAACAGGCATTAAAGCAGTAATTTATTTATCAAATTGCTGGATCAACTGAATGGTTTGGATAAGCTTGGCTAAATAAAGGATTATATTTTAGATTTGCATATTGTTCTTTTCGGGCTTTTTGCTTCATGTTTTGAAGCAACGTGTTTGCTTCCGTGTTTCCTTAAAATAGTGCTGTGGGCCATTTTCTCTTCTTTCCCTTCATTGTTTTTTCTTGCATATAGAAATAGATCATCTCTGTAAACCTGACCCTGACCTGCTTTATGGTCTCAAGCTCTCAACACCAGCTTTATGTTCCAGTCAGCCAGAAATTCCAGCTGCTGCCTGATCTTGGGGTTCTTTCTTCAAGATAGAAATGAACTGTCAGCAGAAAGCCCTTCCTTTGAATTGTAGGCCTCATTTGGATGTAGAAACTCATGGTTTATATTCCTTTTAGAACCCAACAATTATTAACAATGCAGCAACCAGGGTATTTTGCAATAAATATGTGAAAAGATAAATATCTTTATTTTCTAGCACACACAAAAATAACACATTTATCAGGGGTTGGCACTAGTGATGATTTGGGCATTGTGCTAGGCAAGCTTAGATGAGATAATGAGACTATAATTCCATTTTACTCCCAACAATCAGTGTGTAGTAAGCCAACTTTCCACAACACCTGGAGACACAATATGTCCCTTTGAGAATTCTGAAAGCTTGCACTAAAAACAGTTCATTAGAACCTACATGTAGGTTATCCCCTGACTCAGTGGGTTACTGCCTTTGGGCCATAAATATATCCTTTCCCAGTAAACAGGAGAAAATGGGATGAGATAGGAAAATATAATTACTTTTTAATAATGGGGTAGAACAGCTAGATATTTTGGAGTACAGTTTTCATCAACCCTGGTGAATATGAATCTATCTTAAATTAATTTTTAATCTATTCCAAGCTATTTCTTTTATGAGTCCCCCTCCAGGCTTCCACATAAGGGCCAATCTTGCTGTTTTGTGCAGCTGCAGGAATGTCCCCCTGCTGTCCCATTCCACGTTCCAGGGAGCCAACCACCACTTCCTCCAGCCAGCCCCCAGCCCCTCTTTCCTTTCTTGCTGTTTTTGCTTTTTGTAGGGAGGAAAGAAAGTGAAATAAAGGAGGGAAAAGCTCATTAGCACTGTCTTATGGGAGAAATGCAAAGCTGCCCTGTGGAACAGTCGGGATGGTAGCAGAGTATAGAAGGAAGAGGCCAACATTCTTCTTTTGAGCAACTTTCCATTTTTTTCTTGTTCCTTTAATGTTAATATCCATTTTTGCGACTGAATATACATTCTGGCTCCTTCTAGTAAGAATATGCCATGGGCCACTTTAGAGTCGCATATTTGCATTGTCACATTATTTTTGTCATTTTTGGAAGGGTTACTTCTTTGTTGTTATTGTTTTACTTTTAAGGTCATGAACATTCCGCCTTCCTTAAATAAATTCAATCGCATGTTTTAATGGTTTCTGCGCTTTCAGAGCCTCCTCTGGACCAGCCCATACATGTTTCCAATTAAGAAGCTTTACTTCCCTGACCAGATTTGTGTTCAAGTGTCTGATTTAAGCAGCCAGAATTATGACTTACTGCCATTTGAAAGTTTGGGGACAATCAGGCATCCCAGAAAATTCTTGGCATTTGGGAATATAAACTTCTGCCCACATTTGTTCATTGTCTGTTGCAGTTTGGGATTAAAAGAGAGCCAGAGCACTTGTATCCTAGTGTACTTAAATATCAGGGGAAAGATTCCCACACCCCAGATAAATCAAGGAATATTTTAGATAGCAAGTGGCATGTTTACATACTTTTAGGAACTGTTCACCCAAGTTTGGCTTACAGATAAAGCACCCATAAAAAGCAGGGGGCTTGAAGTTACCAATTACCAAGTCATACTGGAAAAGTACACTGAATAGGGTCACAGTTCCCCCTTCCCAAATGATGGGATGTGTTCCAGGTAGTCCTTATTTAGCAACTGCCTCATTTAGTGACTGTTCACAGTTATGACTGATAAAAAGTAACTTTATGACCAATCTTCACATTTATGACCTTCACAGTTCTGTAAAGCAAAGAAAAGCTAAAGTAAGATCTTAAGCACAGTCACGGTTTCACTTGTCAGCCCCTTCACTTAATGACTGAGTTACCAGTCCCAACTGTGGTCACCAAATGAGGACTACCTCTATATTTCTATTTAAATTAAAACTTTCATTTCTAATTTTCCATTCTATACATATACATGAGTATGTGCCAATGTTCTGTTGCTTTGCTTTGCTTTGCTTTGGTGATACATTTTCTTTTTTTTTGCCATTGCAAAAATGCCAAAGGCTTGCTGAAATATAAGGAGCAGAGTTTTGTACAGATCATTGCCTTGGGTATAGCAGTGACCCCACCCCCAACCCACATTTAGAACAATTGTCCCAAGGTAACTTAATTCAAACTTAAAATTTCTCCTGATCCTGGCACTCTGACTTTTGAATTTTTGCTTAGTTAATAATCTGCTCTGATTCAATGAGTTGCACAGTTGCTTAGATTTAAATGGATGGCTCCTAATTAAAAAAAAAAAAAATTAAATGCCTGATTTGCATGTCCTCATTTCATTGGGACTAATTTTTATATTAGCTGAATCTTAAAGAAGCAAATTATATGCATTATTAGAATCTTCTTCCTGAGTCCTAATGAATCACTGTCAGGATTTGAATTGACATTTTAATAATGCCATGCTGTGCCAGCATGAAATTAAGGGAGTCAGCTTGAAGTTTTCAAGGAGAGGGAACTGAGAATTTTTGACAACAAAGGGTCCAATCCACAAACCAACTCTTGTTTGTTGCTTTTGTATCTGTGACTTATTGGTGTCTTCTAAAAGTCTGTAAACTGCTGTGGACATTTAGGCCTCAGAGAATTATACTGTAACTTAACAATAGCGAAGAAATAACATGTAAATTTTTCTGTAGCGTAGGTTGCATGTGGGTGAAAATTGAAAATACTAACCTGAATGGGCCTGAGAGGATAGGAGACATATAATAAAAAACAGACTAAGCTTTTCTCAAGGAAGGTGAACTGATGAGCGTAGTAAAGCACAATTGATTACACCATCTTGTTGCTAATACCAAAGGGGTGGAAGGGAAGACCAACTGGAGAAATCATGGAGGTGCCAGGATGACCTAGGCTTGTTCCTTATTCCTTATTCTTTATCTGTTATGTTATACATAGTTTGGAGTCATATTTTAATTAAGCAGCTATTGTAATACTTTCATGTATTCTCCCCTTTGGGGTCTATAATCTTCAGTTTTTGAAGACCTGTGTTAACCAAGGAGCAAAGCACAAAGCTTGAATTTGATGCTTCATTACCTATCAGGATGTCCTGTGCTATGGGCCAACATGTACAGTATACTCCACGGGGCTACTAAGTGACCATCCAGCACCCACCATAATCCATCCTGACCTTTTTGACAATTCTTTTTAATCCTTAGCTCTCTTTCTTCCATGGTTCCACTCAATTTGTAAGTCCTGCAATTCAACTATGGTCGGTGGGGACAAAGATAAAACATTTGCAGATACCTCTATACCAGTGTTTCTCAACCTTACCAACTTTAAGATGTGTGTTGCTAAGATTGAGAAACACTGCTCTATACCCATCAGTGCTGCCTGTTTTGCCACTGCATCCACTCTCTGATTTCCCAGCTAGCCAGATTCCTCCTAAAACAAGGTTAGAGCTGAAGCTCAGTGGCATAGCATCCACTTTGCATGCTGAAGGTCCAAGTTTATGTCTCCACCATCTAAGATTAGGAAAGTGTCTGGACTAAAACAATACTGAGTTAGAAAGACAAGTTATCTAACTTGGTAAAAGTAGCTTATTTTATTCCTAAGTGTGACTAGCAATAAAAGTATAGCACAAAGATCCCTATTCACAAAGAGATCTGATATTGAAAATTCTTTTACCTACTTCACAGTGTTATTATGGGAATAAATTAGGAAGGGGTGGATCTTGAGTTTCTGCAGGGAAAGACAGGCAGTAAATATATAAAAACAGTGGTAAAATGTGAGCTGCTGCAAAATCAAAGGATAGACTTCATCACAATTTCCCTTTAATATTCTCAGAGGGTTTGTTCTAATCTTTTTAGGTCTGAAGACAAAGAAATCTGTGGCTCACCAGATGCTTCTAAAGGACAACCTATAAATGTTAAGGCTCCTGTACCACTGGCCTGAGGCTGATGGCAGTTGGAATTTAGCAGCATCTGACGGGACACAGTTTCCCCACTTTACTGTAATTTTCCTGTAGTCTCTGTACACCTGTTGCTTTTTCTCCTTTCCTCAAGCCATCTTAGAGGTTTAATCTGCAAATTTTACTATGGTTAAGTGAACCATGGTTTCTGGAATTAACCATTATATGCCACTTTAAATTAATCTATTTCTACGTATTTCAACAAAAAGGTGCAAAGGTGATATTAGCCTTGGTGGATACCATCTTGTCCAGCTATTCTGTATGACAGAGGGCCAACCAGATGTATTCTGAAAGCTCACTGACATTTTCTTTGGTCTTAATAAAAGTTTCTGATGAAAGCATTCAAAGGCGATTGTAAACCAGCACAGCTTACTTTTTTTTTAGATTTTTATCCTGCCTTTTTTTTCCATGTGCAACTCAAGGCAGCACACATGTCAGTATGCCTTCCTCCTCCTATTTTCCCCACAACAGCCCTGTGAAGTGAGTTGGGCTGAGAGAGACTGACTGACCCAAAGTCGCCCAGCTGGTTTTTCATGCCTAAGGTGGGACTAGAACTCAGAGTTTCCTGGCTTCTAGGCCAACACCTTGCTCTTTTTCTGTTGAATTATGCACATTTTTAAGGACCACTTCTTAGGTTGAACATCTTCAGTTTTGAAGATGAAGAGATGTTTTCCCTGATTATGTTAGATGATTGGGATGGGTTTATTTTTGCCAAACTACTTAACAAAATGAATCAATAGTGCTTTTCCAGCAAAACAGACATTGTGAATGATTTCTTCAAAAATGACTATGATGCTTAGCAGAAATACACACCAGGATTTTAAAAAGCCTGCTGTGTTGATATTTATTGAAATTTATTAGCTGCATCAATGAAACAGAAGGGAGGGCTATTTTTGAAGGCGATGATTCTCCATATTAGTCACATGGCCAATCAGAGTATATGCAGCTTAAAAACGGTGATCTCTATTTTGGGGTGCTGTGTTCAATTCTCATCATCCTTCTCTTCCCAAAGATGGGACCCCTTAGATCTCCTCTGTGAATAGAGTGTATAATCCCAAGGAATTGCTCATAAGGGGGCAAAGGGTGGGGGTTGCCTGAGGATGCAGAGCTGTTGAGTGGAAATTGCAGTTTCCTTCAACTGGAGATGCTTGCTGAGAACAAATAAATGTTTACTTCCCAGAACAACAATTGCTCTTCAGGTGTTCATTCAGCATCTTGATGCTGCATCTTCCCTTCCAATATTCCATAATGAGCAAAACAAGCTTAAGCATAACCACTCTTCTGCTTTTCAGTCTAAAGCTACCCTGTAGTTATTTTTACCCACTCTTGCAGCCACTACATATCCCTTTGATTTTCCATACTCTTATTACTCTGTACATCAGCACCACTCGTTCCTTAAAATGCACAAGCACACATACAGTAATTGCTTGCTTCTCATTTAGAGCACTATTCCCTGTTCCTGGAGTGTTGTCTTCTGCAGAAAATAAATGTTTATGTTTTTTCAAATGTTTCTTCCAAGAAAGGCTGTGCCATGTAAAAAAGCCACTTCATCATCTCAGATTTTGCAGTTAAATCAGGTTTTAAATAACTCAGAGAAGTGGTTGCTACTACATGGGGTCATTTATAAAATATGGAAATATTTTGTTTTATGACCAGGAATGTAACTTGAGCTTTGCTTGATTATTTTAAGGAAGGATATATGCTTGCAGTTGCCCTCATTATCATCCATTTGGGTTCTTGCCTCCCCCACCAAACACAGCTTTATTTTAATCTTCAGATTCTAATTCCTAGGGAGAAAAGGGGGGAAATAACCTGCTGCAGAAAATGTACTAGTCTCTGGGATAATTTTTATTTACCAGAATGCAGCGCGGCAATATGTACACCTGTTATGCATTCTTGGAAATAAATCTGGCTGTTGCCTAATGCTCTGCTTTGGAAGTTTGTCAAGACCTTGACACATGATTTCTGCCTTACAAGCAATTCAGCCACCTAGATGTTTCATTCACCTGTTTTGCTGGCTCCCAAGGGCTTCTGTTACTGTATTTTGCTTATCCAGCTAACTGGAGACTGATGTCTTTCTGTAGAGAAGCAAAAATGAAGGGATAAATATCAAGTGGCCAGAATAAATGGCAGGTGAGAGAATTTCATCACACAAAAATAGCCTTTGGTGTCTGTTCTTTGAACCCTTTGCTTAGAGTAGAGTTGCCCAGATGGCAATTTGTTAAACTGTCTAATTTGCATTGGTTAACAGTTGTCAATTCAGGACCCACAAATGTTCAGAACCAATTGGAGGGCAGCCTACCCTCCAATTGAGCAAGTACAAAGTATGGTCATTGATTGGCCAGTCTTGGAGGCAAATATTGATCGGTTGATGTGGTCAGCAAACATCCCAACATTTCCCCATTCCACTTTAGACCTGCTACGAATGTCAGTACAAGGTTCCCTCAAGTTGAGCTTGGTCTTGATGACATCATGGACAGGCCTATGTAGTCTCTACAGCAAAAACAACAAACAGAGCATGAGTGGGTGTCATCCCTCTATACTGCATGAAAGAAGAATGGAAAGATGCTGTTAACTCTGGCGTGCCCATCTCAGCACAGGTCTTTTGTCCCTGGGGCGGCTTGTTTTCCCAATCATCTGTCACTTTGCTGATAGTCATTTGCCCTGCCATACCTCCCTCCCCCCATGTTGTGGAGCTCAGAACGTCTACCATAGTGTCACTACTGGTGTTGAGTGGTGTGCGTTGTCTCAGCAATATCTTCCTTTTGTTTTCCCTCAGAAAAGGCAGCCTAGTTTGTGTCAGCCAGTGATGGCTATTGGTTCATGTTTGACACTCAATGAGAGAAAAAATCAGCCTGCTTATCCACAGTAGAGACTGTAGAGACAGAGGCCAGGTAGCTATAGGAGGGCTAACGAGCCAGAAGCTTTCAGTGTCAGGAGTCAGGCGCTGGCCACAAGTCCATAGAGCATTGGATTACAGTATTTACATTGGTGTGGTTTATACTCCTTGGCAGTGATTCACAGACAAGAGTGATTTCCAAATCTTCTCTGAAAATGCCAGGGATTGAACCAAAGGTTTTGTCAAGGAAAGGTGGCTGTTATCACTGACCTTTATGCTTTCCCTAATCATAAAATTTTCCTCAAGTGCTACTTATTTGCAGTGTTGTATCACTAGTCTCTGCCACTCCACTTCATCAGCCACAACTGTTTCCTGAAAACAAATTTCAGCTACAGTACAGTAATAATTAAGATTAGGTTGGGCAACCCTTTTTCTGAGGAGACTTTTAGAGCCAAATACCAAGGGGTGTGTGTATGTGTGATGCAAACAGTGGAAGGCCCAAAGTCACAAGTAAAGGGGACATCATCCACTTTCTTGCATCCTCCTCCTCCTCCTCCTCCTCCTCCTCCTCCTCCTCCTCCTCCTCCTCCTCCTCCTCCTCCTCCTCTTCTTCTTCTTCTTCTTCTTCTTCTTCTTCTTCTTCTTCTTCTTCTTCTTCTTCTTCTTCTTCTTCTTCTTCTTCTCTAAAATCATGTAATGCTGTTATTCTTTTCTTCTGAAAGAAACATAAACGCCGCAGACAAAAACAAATTAGGAGCCTGCTGAAAAGTATTCCTTTTATCTCATGATCTCTTCTGCAGAGACGGTGTGTTATTTGTGGCTTGAACCAAAGAGTATTTTTAGCAATATCAATTTCTTTGTCTTTCATTTTGTCTTGATTTTTTCCAGTTTCCCTTCAAAAATGTTCCATGGTAGCACATAAAGGAAAAGCTGAAAAATAGTTCTGAAAATCACACCCATTGACAGGGATATATGCAAGCAAACAAGCCATTCTGGGGCCAGGGGAGAAAGCCGTTTTGAATGCATCGGCAATCAATTCTTTCCCCAGATCCTCCCTTCGATCTGAATAAGGCTATCCTGGGATGGTTATCATCCGAGAAAGCTTACAATTTCCCACACCTTAACAAGAAAGTTAGTGTCAGAATTTTCCATCTGTCTAGCGATAGGCACACTACTTGGATCCTGCATGTCCACCGAGTCATCTGGCTTTATCTAATTGTGCTTTTACTTCAAAAGGCATTCAGTGCTCTCGCAGAATCAGAATATCATGTTGCTTTCAGTATGGAAGATATTTTCTATGCAAAATGTGGAAGCAAATGCATGCACCCATCTGTTTCTGAATATCTTTGAGAGTGAATTGTGTGAAATTGAGCACCTGCAATTGTTCAAAATGGCTAAATTGGGAAAATTTCAGCCTATCTAGTCTTCAAAGAGATTTAGCTTTCCAGATGGAGCATAGATTCTGATTGCCCTCCAAATTCATAAACATTTGATTTTCAGTTGCAGAATAAACAGATCTAATCTTCACAGTAGATCACAAGATCAGCAGTACTTAAAGATGAGGCTTCTCTTCCCAGAGTAGAGTTGGTACACATTTTTCAGGGACAGGATGGACAAATAGCTACTGCAAAAATTGCTTCAGATTCAAAGAAGCAAGATTCAGAGTTTCACTCTTGGATATGCAGTTATTACATTTCCTCCATTGGGGATATCTAAAGTGACATCTTCTCAAGAAAATCATGGCCGAACTCACACAACACATTGGGGATCACCCTGGGGACTTAGTGAATGGCTAATGTAGATAATTCTGTATCTATTTCTAAAACAATTCATCATTTGTAACATATTATGGGCTATGAGTTCCAATACTCAGGATTTCACAAATAGAGGATTTGCTTGTCTAGAAATATTTAACTGTGTTAACAAGTCCTCTATTTGCCACAAACATTCTCTTGTTGCTTGATTCAAAAACCTGCTGCAAGGTTCTAACATCATGTCCTTGCAATTCCTGGAAGTGCTGTTGGAAGGCCAACATGTCTAACTAAATGACAATTGTTTGTCAGACATAATGTATGCATGGCTTGTTTGAGCTATTCTGTTTCAAACAACTGCTTGAGAGGTGAAATGTAGAACCACTGGAAATAATGTTATCACTCTTCATCTCTTGCAACATAATTTGAAATTATCATTAATATGTGTTTCCACAAATACTCTGTGTGTGTGTGTGTGTGTGTAAATGTAATCTACATGGGCCCCAGCTGTAAGAAACTAACATTCCTTTTGTACATCAGAATCTGTTCCAGCCCTCAAGAACGACATCACCATATAGTCTTCCTAGTTTGATGCCTTCTGAATGTGTTGAGATCTCAATTCTCTAAACTAACTGGCTAAGAATTCTGGAATTTGATGTTCAAAGATATCCAGAGAACAAAGAAGACTGTCCTAGCAAAGGACATTCAGGGGCAGTGGAGTGAATGTACATGCAAAAACTCAATTATCTGTCTTTAATTCAGAACTTCACTGTTTGGTAGGCTTGGGATGGTTGAAAATGCAAAATTGTGTTTAGACAGTTTTGGCATCTTTTCCATGGAAATGTTCCATACTTCAACATAGCTTGACAGAGGGTTGTTAACAGTTTTAGAATATAACAAGAAGCTGATGAGAAAAGGTTTTGCTTTGTGAATTCTTGATGTTACATCACACTTCTGTGAAGGGATCAGCATGAAAAGGACAGAGGGGAGCTCTTTAGCCAAGGAAGAGTTATGGTATGAGATCTCTCTCTCTCGCTCTTTCTCATCTATCTATGTATCTTTTCATCCATAAACATTTAGATTTCACAAGCACTCTGAAGATGTGGAAAATTATGTGCTAGGCTCTCCTGTGTTCCTGGTTTAAGGACAAGAAATTCAAGAAGCAGTTATTCATTTTGATCAAAGCAAAAGTACAGAGGCAGGGCCATCCACAAGGAAGCTCAAAAAAGTCATGATGGCAGCCATGAGCCTGTAATCATTATTGCCATCTTGATTTTTTTATGCCTAAGTACAAGACAGTGGAATAATCTGGAGAATGCTGGCTGCTCCCTTTGATGAGGACACTGACCTCCCAGCAGCCAAAGCGATGTGAGATTCATTCTGCATTTATACTCCTCTATTGAACATTACCATATCTTATTTGATTGCCTTATCTGTGGATAGTTCCTGTCTAAAGTTATTGTTTTCTTTTGCTTTGCTCAATAAATATTTTGGGCTTTTATTCATTTGTGTTTTCATTGCATCTGAATCCACAGACTTCCTCCCTACATTTTACTGTGGCAGAATAGTATCCAGATAGAGACAAGGATGGAAACTGCTTTCTCAACCAAAGACAGAAGACAAAGGATCTGCTGGAAATGAATGCTGACTGAAGTCAACAAAGCCAGTATGCCTAGAGAAATTGACTTCTTAAAGCAGATAGTCAGCCCTGCTTAAGACTGACAGATATAGGACTGCATTTGGAAAGGTTTTATATTTAGCCACAGTGACAAGGCCAATCCAAAGCCTGCATAAGAAGGTGAGTGCAGCAACCAAAGGAGTCTGGTCTGCAGTCAAGAGAATGGAGAGGTATCTTAAGGGCATTGCACACCTAGAACTCAGACTATGACCCAGCAGCAACCCAGACTGATGAGCTACATGGATGCAGACTGGGCAAAAGACAGGACAGATCTTAAGTCCACAAGTGTGGACATATTTTCCTGTATGGGCATGGGGAAATCAGATAAACAAAAAGATGTCAGTTGTGCTGTCATCCACTGAAACAATAAATCCTGTGATAATTTGAAGTTTTCAGGCTCAACTCCTGGTGATCAAAAGGACATGCCCATCTTTTCTTGGCAAGAATGCAGAAGTGGTTTGCCATTGCCTGCTTCCTGTAGCTCTTGTTTTTACACAGTAGCTGGTTCTGAGTGTAATAAGCTAATTTTCTGGGGGACTCTCTCAGCAGGATCCTTTCAGTTTCTATCTAATTCCCTTTAAACAAGTCTGCTGTTTCAGACTCTTCAATCAGCAGGAGGGTGTCTAAGGGGCAATTTCCCCCCTCCTCTGTAGATCCAGTAAGAGACCCTCATAACCTCTAGTTATAAACAGACAAGCACAGCTTTACTTTATACTTGCATTAAGAAACTAATATAGAGCTATGCAGACAGTGTTACACAGGTATCCATAGACAAACAGAACTTTATAGAAGAGGACTTATTGAACTCAGTGGGAATGAAGCTCTCTGTGGGAGAGAGATTTACTCAGAGATAATGCTCCCTTAAAGGTGCAGGACTTGTAAAAAGCAAAGTACATATTTACAAGAATTCTTCTTCCTCGCTTGCAAAATGCCCACGTTTTTTGCATAGGCTCTCATGCAGTTGGTTTTCTTTCACTCTTTTCTCACTGCTTAATCCTTCTTGAATTCTGTGGGTTAGACTTCATCCATCCTGGCCTGTCAGAATCTGGCTTGCTTCTCTTCTCTTGATTTGGTAAGCCACAATAATTCCCCAGGCATATTCAGTTAGTGTTCCTCACTGATGAAACTTTCTGGACTCTTTATCCATGCAGGCCAAATATGACAACTATTTGAATCTCATAGCCTGGGTGGGCATTTCTGCTTCCTGAAGTTTGAAAAACTATCCCTAGATATTTAAATGTCTTAACCTGATCAATGGGCCACCCACCTAAGTTCCAACTTCTCTGTTTTGGGCGTTTGGAAAAAGTTAAGTATCTTAGTCTTGGTGTAATTTATTATTAGTTCCTCCTCAGTACAGTAATATGTAAGTGATCTCAGAGCTCTTTTGAAGCCAATAGAAGTTAATGACAGAATTATTGCATCATCTGCATACAGTAATAAATTGACATGTCTTTGGGCTAGTTTAGGAGGATGAAAAGTAGAGCTACTTAGATGAGTGACCAATAACTTAGAATATGACAACTATTTGAATCATTTGCATCCCCCAAGTTGTCTACTTCACTTATGGGAGCAGCAAGCAGAACACTGAGTACAGTACTATAGTAAGAAAAGCCTAGTGCTTTCTCCCTTTTTCTCTTACTCATGAATAGTCTTTCTCTGTTTTGCTTTAAGCTTTTATGTTTATTCGCTTTACCTTCTTAAGCTTCCTAAAGGGTGAGTATACATTTTAATTTACCAGTTCAGCCTACAGCCCTAGAATTTCCTGATGGTCTATGATCCAAGTAAGGACCAGATCTGATTCCGTTTAGCTTTTTGGAGATCATCTAAGTTCAGCTGCTATGAGTTCATTTGACCTTCTCTCAAACTAAGGATCCTTCTTTCATGCTTCCTGCTTGACCCCTTCTTCTTTCTGGGAATGGTGCAAGGTCTGGTGTAGATAAAAGTCCTGTCAGTTTTCTTACAGTAGAACTGAAGAGAGCCATCACACCACTCACCAATAATCACTGACTTGATTCAGCATGTAATGGTCAGTTGAAGCTTACCTTCAGTCTTAGATGTGAGTAACTGCAGGAGACAGAGGATGGAAGTGATGTCATGATCTTACTATACAAAGGACATGAATTACATAATTAGTGTCATTTGTACAATTACATCATTATGACATCATTGTGGCTTGTACCCAGGGCTGGCTCCAGACATTTTGATGCCCTGGGCAACATCATATTCTGGCACCCTCTATGGTTTGGCTCATCTTCCAATTTTATTAAGAATTTCAAAAAGGCATCCTCTTGTTGTTTTTTTTTTCTTTGGGTTTTTGAGCTTTACACTTACGATTTTCAGTTCTGGAGAATTTTTTTCTTTTCTCCAACATTTTCACCCTATTTACACAGTATGTAATTTTAATTAAATCAGCACCCATTGTTGTCATATGGCAACAATTCTGCGAAATTATATTTAATCCTAGAGAAGGTGCACTGGCTCTCAGTATGCTGTTACTACTTTTCACTTTTTTATTGAGTTCTTTTGGAAGTCTTTTAAATTTTGGCACCCCCTAAAATTTGGCACCTCTAGGCCAGTGCCTACTTGGCCTTAGCCTAGAGCTGGCTCTGCTTGTACCAAATGTCTATGGGCCTAGTTCCAGCAAAGATTAAGTTCTGGGTTGTCTAAAGCTTTAACAAAATAATCTAGTTCTTTCTTTATGGGGAGGCCAGCAGTTTTATTAGATGAACTGACCTCAGTGATGGAACTATCACCATTATATGCCATTTCAAAAGCATAACTGATATGGTCATCTCCTGTTTCAGAAGATCATGCTCTAAAAGCATCAACTTTGGCAGAGCCAATGATAATCCCAGAAGCATTCTTCCATTTCTCTTTACATTTTAGATGGAATCAGAGATTTTTCCAGAATAATGACTGAAGAAACTACTGGAGCATTGCAAGCTGATCTCTTCTCATTAACATCACCCCAGTCTCCATTTGGCCTAGCAGTAGCCACAATTCCTGTATAGCTGGGGGACTGGGATGGGTGCAGGAGGACCAGTTGCACCCTTGCATCCATCAGTCTCAAAAATAATAGAAATAGAGATGCCAACATTCACTTGGGAAACTATGTTCAGTAACAATTTCAGAAGCTATCTTCAGAAGTACTCTACTTACTTGGCTTTCTACCTTCACTTGGTTGCCCTGTAACCTGTTGAAATCCAGGTTTTGGGGCAGTTTGCTTGCTTCTCTTAACTGAGGACCTAGTGGCACCACACAACCTTTCTTAGTGTAGACACCTTTTGGCTGCTCCCAGGTTGAACAGGTGGAATCTTGTGGTCTAGAATGTGATGAGTCCACGCTTGGGGTCTTGTTCACCTTTGAAACCTGCATTTCTGGTTTCTCCAATATGACCTGTGGAATCCCTAGACCTAGTTGCATTTTGAAACATAATAATCCACTTTGGCCTGAAAAATTAGAACCTCAGAGTCTATTCTTCTGCTCTTTTTAAACTTTACCATTTCAGCTAATGTATTTCAACTCTTATCTGTTCTTGAAATTTCTTTAACTCAATTTGAGCTCTTTGATATTCCTACTGTGCATGACACGAGGCAGCCCCATTTGGCAGAGAAATGTGCTCCACCCAGTTCTCCCATTTCCCTTTCTTGCTCTTGTCAGGTTAATTCTAACGTTATTTTCCTCAAAATTGTTATATTGTGAGATATTAATTCTCATGAGCATAAGTTCTGGCTCTACTGCTTAACATTATCCTCATTATCCAGTGTCCTCAAGAACTAGAAATAAAAATAAAACTTGTATTATATTGACTTTGGTTTGATTGGAGATAGGTAGGTGGGAACCTATTCCTCCTTTCTCAACAAAATCAAGGTTCAGTGTCCCCAGACCAGCAAAAGATACATGAAAATAATCAAGAACAAAATTTGTGGACTGCTCATTCATTATATCTGACCCCTATTGCCATTTCAATCCAACCTGTAATACCACTACCCCATGTATTCTGTGGGCTCACATCCCAGCCCTTCTCCCTACCTGGAGTGTTCAAGATATTGGTGCAACAGTCTTGACTGACTGCTACAATTTGTTTTGATTATGAGGTAGTTTCTCTCAAGGCAAATTAGGAAACTCTGCTTCCATTCTAATGTTAAAATAAAATTAGAGAAAAACATGGGACTAGTTCTCAATCAGCAGCACAATCAAAAGTACAGAGATATGGTTTTAATGCAACAAATCTGAGCACACATAACCAGAAATAATACCCTAATACAACTGTCTAGTAAATATCCTTTCTCTACATAATAATCTCTCATGTAGTCCTTTCTCTCACTGGAAGTTCTTAGTTCTTAAAATCTTTCTCTCAACCAGAGCTGAATCTGCTCTACTTTTTCATTCATCAACCACCATCATCTGTAACTTTCTTCTCTGCTTTCTGCCAGCCCATTTCCCCCCATTTCTGGCTTACCAAATTCTATGTTCATAAAAGTACAACACATTGTTCTGCATTTTAAAAAAAAAAGATTAAGAAAAAGAAAATTATGTCAAGATTCATTCACATACACACATACACAAAGTATTCTTGCCATAATATGGAGTGCTGAATATGAAAAGAAGTTGATTATATACAGTAAAGCCCTGGACTGTGGAGCTGTAGCATTCAAAGAAATGGCTGGCAAAATTTTAATTAAGATTGTATTTATAATACCTAGTGTGTAGCACCCCCAGCTGTACTGCATTTACTTTAATTATGACTTTAAAAATTTAAAGTGGCCCTATTCTTACTGGAGGTAAATGGCTAAATAAATAGCCTGGAACAATGTACAGCTAAAGGATTTGGAAATGGGTAGCTTAGCTACAATGTGCCACACAATACAGAGAAAGTCAAGTGGGCTTTTGCTTTCCTTTTGACTGGTACATAAGAAGAGCTCTTAATCACTACAGGACTAGGATGAAGGAAATCTTTAATAACCCAGGACCTGGACGGCAGATCCACGGTGGCCCTGGCTTTCGGATGCTGCTTCTTAATGCCAGGTCAGTTAACAACAAGGCCCCCCTTATATGTGACCTGATCACTGAGGAGTGGGCCGACCTGGTGTGTATTACTGAGACCTGGCTAGGTCCTGAAGCGGGGGTGCCCCTTTCAGAAATGTGCCCAGCCAGGTTTACAGTTTGGCACCAGCTGAGACTCCAGGGCAGGGGAGAAGGGGTAGCGGTTGTCATCCAGGACTCTCTTGTGGCCTTCCGGGGCGCTGCTCCACAAGTAGCCAGTTGTGAGACCCTGTTCCTGAAGCTGGGTTCACGAGAACACTTGGGACTGTTGCTTCTGTACCAGCCTCCCTGCTGTGTAGCAACCCCTCTGCTGGAGATAGTCTTGGGACTGGCGGTGGAGTTCCCCAGACTTATGGTTCTGGGAGACTTTAATCTGCTGTCCCTGGGACATGCTTCAGAGGCAGCCTGGGAGTTCATGGCTACCGTGGCAGCCATGGGCCTGTCCCAGATTATTTGTGACCCGACTCCGGACAGCGGTCTCACACTGGACTTGTTTTTTTTGTCTGAGTAGTGGCAATGTGAACTGAAGGGGGGGAATTACATCTGTCCCCCCTGTCATAGTCTGATCATGCCCTGGTGGCCTTGAAATTCTCCGATGCACCCCCCCTCCTCAGGGAGGCAGGACCCATTCGATTGGTCCGCCCCCTGGTGACTGATGGACCCAATGGGGTTCCAGAGGGAGCAGGAGGTTATACCCGAGGATCTGCTGCATGGTCCAGCAGAGACCCTGGCCGCCACCTGGAATAGGAAGGTGGCCGAGGCTTTGGACAAGATCACGCCCGTGTGACCTCTCTTGACCCATCGAGCCTGATGCTCCCCATGGTTTACGGAGAAGTTGAGAGTTCTGAAAAGGATTAAGAGATGTCTAGAGTGCCACTGGAGGAAAACAAGGACCAAATCCGACCAAACACAGGCTAAAGCCGCTATTAAGGCCTACCTTGTGGAGGTAAGAGTGGCGAAACATCAACATTTCTCTGCTCTTACTGCATCTGCAGAATGCTGCCCAGCGGCCCTGTTTAAGATCACTCGATCTCTTTTGGGAAAGGTGGGCCCAATGACCCACCTACAGGGCCATGCGGAGGAGTTTTCTGGGCATCTGGCGGATAAAGTCGCTTGGATACATTCCCAGTTGGATGCCAAGCATTGGGCATGGCCTGTGGAGAAGCTGGGGGTATGTACTTACCCTGCTATCTGGGAACAGTTTGACCCTGTTGGACCTGAGGCAGTGGACAGGGTCCACCAGGCTGTAAATGCCGCCACTGTCAATTAGATCCATGCCCCTCCTGGCTGGTTAAGGCAGCTTGGGAGGTGACATGAGGGTGGGTCCAGGCGATGGTGAATTCATCCTTGAGAGAGGGAGTGTTTCCAGGAGCCTTTAAAGAGGCACTGGTGCACCCCCTCCTCAAGAAACCATCACTAGATCCCACCGTACTGGATAATTTTCGTCCAGTCTACCACCTCCCCTTTTTAGGGAAGGTGGTTGAGAAGGTGGTGGCATTGCAGCTTCAGAGGATCCTGGATGAAATGGATTATCTGAACCTTTTCCAGTTGGGTTTCAGGCCCGGATTTGGGACTGAAACAGCATTGGTCACACTCTTGGATGATCTCTGGCGGGAGTGGGATGGGGGTAGTGCATCCATCTTTGCTCTTCTTGACCTCTCAGCAGCTTTCAATATCATCGACCATGGTATCCTTTTGGGTTGGCTTAGGGGGTTGGGGGTGGGTGGCACAGTTTTGTGCTGGTTCACCTGCTTCCTCCAAGCCTGGTCCCAATCGGTGTTGATAGGGAGTGAGAGGTCCAGCCCATGGCCCCTCCTTTGTGGGGTGCCACAGGGTTCAGTACTTTCCCCGGTTCTTTTTAACATCTACATGAAACCACTGGGTGAGATCATCTGCCACCATGGGATGAGGTATCATCAATATGCAGATGATACCCAGTTATATATCTCCATCCCAGGTGATTTGAGTGATGCTGTGGCTACCCTTTCGCGGTGCCTGGAAGCTGTGGGGGTATGGATGGGGAACAACAGGCTTCATCTCAACCCTGGTAAGACGGAGTGGCTGTGGGTTGGGGGCTTCTCTGTATCCAAAAGTTTACCATCTTTGGTTCTGGATGGGGTCAGACTACCCCAGACAGACCCAGTGCATAACCTGGGGGTCCTCCTGGACTCATGACTCCTGCTCGAAGAGTAGGTGGCCGTCGTGGCCAGGAGGGCCTTTGCTCAACTACGTGTTGTGTACCAGTTACGCCCTTTTCTGGATCAGGAGTCCCTCCAGTCAGTCACTCAGGCCTGTGAAGGAATGGTTGGATGAAGGCTGCGCTCAAGGAGATAAGCATTCCCACACTCCTGTTGAGGGCTAAGGGAATGCTTATCTCCTCAAGCACAGCCTTAATCCAACCATTCCTTCACAGGCCCTAGTCATCTCCTGTATAGATGATTGCAATGCACTCTACATGGGGCTACCCTTGAAAAGTATCTGGAAGCTTCAGCTGGTCCAAACGCAGCCATGTGGGCAATTTTAGGTGCCCCGAGGATGGCACATGTTACACCTTTGCTACATGAGCTGCATTGGGTCCCAGTTTGCTTCCAGGTCCAATTCAAGGTGTTGGTTATCACCTTTAAAGCCCTAAATGGCATGGGACAAGGTTACCCGAGGGACTGTCTCACCCCCATTATATCCACCCATCCCACCCGGTCAGGCAGGGAGGGTATGCTGTGGACCCCGTTGATGAAAGAATGTCGACTGGTGGGATCCAGAAAGAGAGCCTTCTCTGCTGTGGCCCCCGCCCAGAGGTGAGGCAGCCCCCAACTCTCTTGTCCTTCCGGAAAGCAGTCAAGACCTGGCTCTGCCAACTGGCATGGGGCGTAAAAAAGGGCTACCAACCCTGGGGATGGCTAGCACCTTGAAGATGCTCCCATACGTTAACATCTTACTGACCATCAACATCTTGGAAGGTATTATTTGTGTATGTGTTTGGTTTTTATTCTATTTTTATTGTATTTTATATTGTTTTTATTGTATTTTAATATTTATTGCTGTTTTATTGTGAACCACCCAGAGTCCCTGGGTTAAGAATGCCCAGTTACAGACAACCCATAGTTAAGAGCAGAGCCTATTGTAACAAAATTCAAGTTAAATACACAATGATTCTAGTTAAATACACAATGGTTTGAGTTCATTTCACAATATTATTCATACAATATTATACAATAATACTGTTCTGGCTTACATACAAATTCAACTTAAGGACAGATCTAGGGAACGAAACTCATTCTTAAACTGGGGACTACCTGTATTCCTATCTTGCTTATTGGAAAAACTTGATCCAACAGATGGTATGATGCATAAACTTGTAATTTTAAACCAAGTTATTAAATGAACAGAAGTAGAGTGGAGTGAGAAAATGGCATCTGTTGTTCAAGATTTTTCCTTAATTTCAATGACATCTATGATTGCTATGTCAGTGCTGTGATGTTCAACTGCACATTTCCACAGTCTCACTCCACATTCTTGCAAACAAAGTGAATAATTAGATAGGCTGAGTCATCCTACAACCGAGGGGGAGAAAATTTAAATCGAAGCACCGTATTTCAATTTTACTCCCCATAAATTTTAGGATGAGCCTTCCCATCTAATGACTTCATTTGTGTTCGTCTATTAACCTTTGTTAACCACCACCTACAGAAGTTAATACCAACAAAGACTCATCCTTTAGGGTTGGAGAGTCCTAGGAAGCTGCAGCTCCAGGGAGAGAAAGCAACAGTAAAAGCAGCTACTACTGTGGCCCATCTTGTCCCAGTACAGAAGAGTCACATGCGGCAGACTGTCGCTGGTAAAAGATAATGTGGCAATCAGCGGCATACAAGTGGTTGGTATTCTTTGTCCCTTCCTACACTGAAACCAGGGAAAGAAGTGATAGCTACATGCTGTTCATGTAAAGAAAAATTCCCACCTCCATCTGCATGCAAACATAAATGTCTAGGGAAAATAATCTTTGGACAATAGATGGTCACAGGTGAAACTTAAATCCCCAAGGCTATTTACTTTAGGGTCCAAGACCAGTTTTGGATGTGTCTTTGATCTCCCCATCCTTCATCCAGTGCAGATCTAGAGGGTGTCCAGAAATGCTTATGGATAAGTACAAATGGTGATGAAGGGGGAAGAGAAAAAGGAAACCTTTCCTTCCATGAACTTCTTTCAGTTACTACATGTTAGGATTTTAAATGATCAATAGTTATGCACTCTGGCAACCATAATTCCTTTTGGCCACAAGAGTTCAGATCCTGAGCAAATGCAATTTTTGTATACCACCAGAGATATTTGAATGACTCAGAAATAGGCTTCTTCAGTGTACATGTATTCTTTTTTCGACTGCCATTTATTTTATACATTCTCAGCATCATTGTTGACAACAAAGAAAATATGCCTATAGCATGAGGTATTTGGAATGTGGTCAACAAGAATCCGCTATATGATAAAGATTGGCTTGGGAATACCTTTTCTTGAACAAAATAAATTTTCAGAAGTTTTTTTTTTTTTTATAGTAGGAGCAAGATTCAATGAATAGAATGACGATGAATCACAAAGCTGAACATCATTTTTTTCTGGATAAAATGGCAATAGTAGGAATTTTCATGGATATACAATACATTATGTAAAATTTAAATTTGTATGTTATAGTTTTTAAAATGTATTATGTAAATTTTTCTGTCAATGGCTCATTGTTTTCCTTAAAATGATACAAAACTGTTACTGTGACACAGCTTTATAAATATAAAAATGATCATAAATATAGAATTTCTTGTAACTGATGTTTTATTAGAAAAAGAATTTCTCAATTTTATTCATCTATGACTAGCAAAAATATATGTATTTCTGTGATGTTTTATGGTTGTGGACTAGGTCACCAATTTAAAATCCAGCCTTTTCGACCTGACTCTTTTATAGATGCTAAGAAATTGCGACACAGATATCTTTCAAACACTTTTGGTTTAAAGGCAAGAATGAGTTTTTAAAAAGATAAATATCACAGGCAGCTCATTGTACAACTTGTATGTATAATTAGCTGATAAATCGCAGTTCTTATTTTGCTGTACTACAGGCATGATCCAAACAGCTAAGCATTTTTAAAGGCCCCTGATTTCAGAGGGTGACTCAAAACATAGGCTTAAATGCATTTTAGTAAATAAGCAAGACTCAAGATAGTGGCTGAATTGTGCCTTGTTTCGGTTTTTTTCATCTGACAGCAGCTTGAAAGTCTTTTTTCTTCCTTTTTTTTTTTTAGCAGGCGAAAAAGAAAAACAGTGAGGTCCTTACAGCTTTACAAGAGGTTGTTGTTGTTTTACTTCAACATATAACTGTAGTGACTCTTAGAAATAGCTATTTCCACAACCAATCATAACATTCAGTGCAACACTGTGATCTCCAATGTACAATATTCAGGAACTCTTTAAAGATCTTTCATTCAGACCAGCTTGCAATACAATACTGTATATGTAAGTTCTATTCATGGTGGATGGCAAAAGTGAATGAAATTCTAATATCTTGCTATCATGTTTAAAAGAGCTTTTATGATCTGATGTCTATCCTTATGGATTTACACTTTTGGGCAGGCAAAGATGGGCTGACCAAATGGTTTGACTGGCATGCTTATATATGAATCATGCAACATGGTTTGCATGTGGTGAACAAGAACAAACAAGCCCACTCAGAACTTTTCAGATGCCATAGTCAGACATTACAAGTATGATCATAAGTACCTGAAAGGCACCAATTTGCATTGGTGCAAACCTATCTTCCCAAATTGATTTCTATCCTTATGGAGTGTCTAACTTCCATGCCCAGGGCCTGTGCAAATTCTTTCCTTAGATTTATACAATGCTCAGCATTTCTAGCCTTATATGCGAATGGCAGGAGCCCCAAGCTGAAATAAGAGAACTGAAATGCTTGATGTTAGAAGAAAACAGAAAAAAACAAGTGTTATATAAACATTGTGGAATGAAAATAACCAAGGTCTACAGAAAAGAATGTCTTTTGCCAAGGGCAAAAGGATGTTGAAAGGGAAAATCAAGAGGGTCAGTTCTTTCAGTAACACTTAGAGATTATTCCAGACTACAATAATAGAATTTCAGGTAGAATGTACTGTATAGCTTAGATTAGGAAAGTTTAAGTGGACATTGCAGTGGCTAATGAAAGGGCCAGAGGTACTATGAAAGTCAAGAGGGCTTCTTTCAAAAAAAAGTCTTGACCAAATGAAGAGAATGGAAAAGAGCATAAACTCTTTTTGCATAAAAGACGCAAAAAGAGTTTGCAGAGCATGTGGAAAGAACATTAAGAAGACCACTGACAAAAAATTCTTCAAATGCATTCAGAATACAGTAATAAATCAACCAGGAGGCCATTTGACTGTTGGATGACAGAGAAATTAAAGGCGTGCTAAAGAAGAGTAGGGAAACAATACAGAAACTGAAGGATTTCTAATGGTCTTCACTTCTGAAGACATAGGACAGATGCTAAACTGTTTTTTTCAGGAGGAAAATTGGATGAGCTGAGACAAATAGATGTAATGAAAGATGAATTTATAGTCTGGACTGACAGACTAAAAAATTATCAGTCCAGACAGTCCAGAAGTTCTTAAACAATTTAGGAAATTGCTGATACTTTTACAAAAATAAGCCGTTCTCCATCTGTTGTAGATATGCTGCAGATCAGCATCTGTTTCCTGACTAGATATTAGCTAAAGTGGCTCCAATTTTTAAAAGGGACTGAGGGGAAATAAAAGGAACTATAAGCCAGTTTAACATTTATTTGAGGAAAATGGTTAAAATATTAAAGAGAAAGTAAGCAAACACATGAAAGAACAAATCTTGTTGAAAAGGAACCAACACAGCTTCTGCAAATAGAAATCTTGTCTCATTATCCATCCAGACTTTTTTAAGGGTATCTACAAACATGTAAGAGTGATCCAATAGATACTGTACACTTTGAGTTTTGAACAATCTATGACAAAGTCTCTCATCACAGATGCCATGCAATAAAGGGGAGTAGATACTGTGACCCAACAGATACTATATACTTGGATTTTCAAAAACCCTTTAGCAAAATTCCTCACAAAAGTTTCCTGGGTAAACTCAGCTGTCATAGGGTAAGAGGAGAGGTGCTATCCTGGATTGCCAGCTGATCCAAAAACAAAGAATAGACTCAATGGGCAATTCTCATGCTGGTGGGATCTGCAAAATGGAATCTCCTAAGGATGAGGGTTTGGTCCAGTGGTTTTTAACCTGTACATAAATGATCTACAGATATTGCTGAGTAATGAAGTCACCATGATACCAAACAATATAATCTTTTTGGTGCCTTCAAGTCAGTCTTGACTGCCTGGACAAGTCTATGCAGGTTTCTTGGCAAGATTTTGCTACGACTGAGACTGGCCCAGCTGGTTATGTGTTCAGCTGGGACTAGAACTACTAGTCTCCCAGTTTCTAGCCTAGCACTGTAACCACTTTCCCAACTGGCTCTCACCAAACTATATAGTGGGATAAAATTAAAAAGGAACTGTGAAAAGCTTGAAAAGAAAACTGGATGAATTGGCTTTGAAATGACAAGTGCAATTCAATAAACAAGTATAAAGGGATGCTGTTGGCATAAAAACCACATATACATCAATGGTATCTGAGCTGGTGACTGGGAAAGGGGTCTTGGAGCCACAATGGATAGGAGGATAAAAATGCAAATTCATTTGCAGCTGGTGTGCAGCTGGTATTTAAAAAATGCAAATCTCATGTCTCTATTAGGAAGCAATTTGAAAATAGGACTGCCAAGGTAATGACTTGGTGTATTATGTACAGTTCTAGAACCTTTAAAAAGGATATTACAGAAGGGAAAACATGCAAAAAAGGGTAACCAAAGTGATTAGGAAAACGGAGCAGTTTCTCTGCAAGAAAAGACTACAGTTGTTGAAGCTCTTTAGGTTAGAACAAAACTATTTTATAAGACAAAAGCAAAAAAGGCATGAATCGCAAGGGAAGAGGCAGATTTTTCTCCATCTCACAATGATGGAACTTGAGATATTCCAATGAAACTGAAATGGAGGGAAATTCAGAACTCACAGAAGGATTTTTTCCCTATGTAGAGTCTAGCTATACTGGGAAATTTGCCACCAGTATTTGTGATAACACAGCTAACTTGGATGGTTTTAAAAGGGGACTGTACAGGGTTAGTTGAAGAGCAAGCTATTAATTGCTACTAATACTTAAGGCTGTGAACAGCCTCCTGAATCACAGACAGTCTGCTGGTTGCTAGGGATTGATAGTGGAAAGGGACATTGGGCATTGTCCTCCAGTTACACTTATGAAGTTCCCAAACACATCCAACTAGTCATCGTGTGACCTTGAATGCTGGATGAGATGGGCCATTGGGTTGCTCTGGCTTCTGCATATTCTCCTCTAATCCAGCTATTTAGTTGTTCAATTTATACTTTATTTTTCTGATCCAACAAGTCCTCACTTTTGAAAGCTCCCCAAACTAATTTCTTGGGGTTGTGTATTCTCCAATTATTTTAAGAGAAATACAGAAGATCTATATGCAAACCTTATATTAAATAAAAATATACACTTAAAATGGTGAATATAATATATTTTTCTAAATTTTTCTGAGAGATTTGGTCATAACTTGAATACGGCCATATATGTAATCATTTCTTGCCAAACATGTGGGAACACTGTAATGGACCCTTTCCTCTTTGGAACAGTGACTGTGAAATGTTAGATTTAAGCGGAACATAAAATGATAAAACATTTAAACAACTGTTTGTATCAATGAAGCTAACTGCAACCTGTTTTCAAAGTTGGAATATAGTTGGAAATATTAAATACATGTATTTAGTATTTTACAAATGCTTCTTAGAATTTATTTTGATTTTAGTATATACATTGGAAAGTTATTAAGTGTATTGGCTTTCTTAAGTGTTTTGAAGGCCAAAAAAAAAGTTTTGCTTTGCTTTTGTAAGAGCAAAAACTTATTCTTTCTAAATTAGAAATTATGTCAAACTTTCTCATTTGCAGAATTAAGATTTAGATGTAATTTAATTCAGACAGTAGAAAAACCATTTTTCTGTGTTGCTTACAATTTCAGTAATATTTGTATGGAATGATGTAAATAATAATTTTTATTACTCTTGACTCTCTAAATTTTGTTTACAGATTTCAAGAAAAGAAATTCTGGCATTTACAAATGATGGTATTCTCCTTAGGTTTTTGCTCCTGGATGCTCCTGGGGAAGAAAGCAAGAAGCTAAACTGAAGAGCATGCATATGAAATAAGGTATAAACTAGATCTAAAATTTAGAATGCAAATGATAAACTATATAATGATTACTTTCCATTTTGGATCCTTTATCTGCAAAGGTTCTAACTTCAATGGCAAAATGAATGAATATTCAGAACCTGAGAAACATTAATGGTAAGGGGAAGGAAGGAAGGAAGGAAGGAAGGAAGGAAGGAAGGAAGGAAGGAAGGAAGGAAGGAAGGAAGGAAGGAAGGAAGGAAGGAAGGAAGGAAGGAAGGAAATCTAGAAACACACATTTCTAGAAAAAAATGGTTCCCTCTCTCTGATTCTTTTGGACTGAAAAATATGGCTGACAATTTCCCTATAAACAATTTATATAAAGCTGACATATGGCCTACTGAACAAGGCTCTTGAATCCTCTCACTAGACTTCCTGACAGAACACTGTGTTCCTATGATAACGTTTAATCTCATTGTTTTTAATGTTTATGACACAATATATAGTTTACCTTCATTTCTGTCCTCTGCTTGATGTCAGAATAATACTGAATGGCTAGTATCCTGTTGTGACAGTGAAGATTTAAATACATGAAATCAATGTCGGTGTTGTTTTGCTCCAAGCTTTGGGGTGGGGGGAAACCACTTTGAGAAAGCATCTGAACTCACTGAAAATAAAATAATAAAAGCTTTCCAATATAATGACAAATAATTCATGTTTATGATTCCAAAGTCTAGCAATAGCTCTTTACTGTCTCCAATTTGCATTTAGTTCAATCTGGATAACAAAGATCTTTTGTAGAAATAATGACATCTCCCAGCGGGATGTCTGATAGAAAGTTTTATTACTATTGCATTATCATTTCATATGGCCAGGTTCTGGAACTGGTGAAAATCCTTGCTCCTCATTGAGAAATCTAGCCTTCATCTCCTTTTCTTTTAAAAGTGGCATTTGGCCACTGGAGTCAGTCCACACATCTGAATCTCTGTCAGACTTTCTGTGAATTGGTGCCACAAGAGAGCTGAATTTCTGCACTTTGCATATGATGGTTCCAGCTAGCTGACCAAGTATGCACATTGCAGGTGCTTTACAGTCTCCTCCTTCTTGCAGAAATAAAAAGCGAAGACCTTTAATTATAAACTAAGCAGATGTCTCTCCAGATTTTAACGCAACAAGTTCAGAGTCATCTATATACTTTCCGTTCAGCTGCTCACTGTTGGTATCATGATGATACAGATAGATTGGAACCTCTGTGATAGATGTTGCTGTGTAGGAGGTAGACCGTGTAGAACAATGGTCACGGCGCCTTTGACCCCATTGGGTTTTATACTGCATCCATTGCCGCTTCAGAGCTCCTTGGACCTACAACCAAAATACATTAGTTGTTTAGATGAATACCTCTAAATTAACAAAAAAGATCGATAGATCTTCTATTCCTGCAAAACACATTTAGAATGGCAATCACTTTCAATGAAAATACAATTCAATTGTTGACATCCCACATACCAGATTAGGAGTGACTGCTGTAACTATTAACGATCTCAATAAGAGCCTGAATGGGATCGAACAAAGTGCAAGTGGAATTCTGTTCATGCAAAAGGAGTTTCTTGCCTCCTTTCTAAAACATGCCCCTCCTTGATAGGGTATGTTTAGAGATCAGGAACTCTCCAGAATTGTGCAGGATTGGAAAACTGTGCTTCTGGAAATTGAATATAGAAAGAAGAAGCAGAAATCAGAGTCAATCCTTCTTTTGCCTGAACAGATGTTTCTTTCATTCAAGCTGGGCTTCTGCCCTCTGCCTTGACTTCTTTGGATCCAATGGTGCCAGAAGTTATGCTGTTTTTGTGAATTTGGGGGAAAAGAAAATATTAGCTGTCCAATGTATGACTCTCAGAGGAGATTTACTACTCCTTATGGTAATGGTTTTAATATTTTTTAACTTGCAAACTGCTAGAAATGGTTAGTTATTGTCCAGAATATAAATAGTAATACAAAAAATAAATAAAACAGTAAGTTCACACTGTACCATTACAAATAAGTCCCAGTGAATCTTTGAAATGAGGTCAATCCCTTATAGGAGTCCCACAAAGGTCACCTAGTTGGCATTTCCATGAAGCATGGAGCTAGCCCCCTAAAGAGTTATTTTCTATAAGGTAGCATTGTAGCTAAAATCTATGTCTTCTAACTGATAGTGCCAATAGTCATTCAGCATGGAAGCAATTTAACTCAGTCTCGCTCAATGGAATTTAGAGGTCTTTCAGATGGCCTTTGTTGTACAATCTTCCTTGATTCTCCTTCCAGAGAATCTTATAGGATCCATATTTGCCAACTTCCACTTGTACCTCAGTTCTGATCTGTAATTCTTGGCTGGCACCATGGATTCAGATGTGGTTTATTCTTCAATTCTAGGTCCTCTAGGTCAGTTCTGGGAGTTGAAGTCCACTCATCTTAAAGTGGCCAAGTTCGGACAACACTGACTTAGGGGTAGTTTTCCAAGCTTCTGGAATCCGAAATGCCCATTGCGACTATTTATCTCAAAGGGCATCCAGATCATCCTCAGCTATACAAGCCTTCGCTTTTAATCAACATACACAGGCCATGCCAGCTGCTGTTATTTACAGCTCAAGCTTATGCCCACTTATTGCTTGGGGTTCAATTAGGCCTATATGGTGAGATGCTAATATTAGAGAAAGTTCAATCCAAATTTTTGGAAAACATTTTCCAGGTCCCTTGCTGCATTCCAAATATGGTACTTAGGCAAGAAGCAGGAGCCATTCGAGTTGAATCTGGCCTTTAGATTATTATCTTTAATTTTTGGCTGAAATTATTATGTAATCCAGCTGGATTGGCCCCTTTCATTATAGGAGATACTTTTGGCTCCACCTGGGGGGAAAAAAAAACATTTCTAGGAAGCTACACTTCTGTGGCTTTGCTTGGGATGTCCTTTTGCTATTGGGGCTAGAGCAAGACAATTCAATTTGGAATCAAACGATCCTAGAAGGCCAGTTGGATTATGCAGCTTGTCCCCGATGAGGTATTCCTTAACAACCAGTTTCCAAAATATAAATCAACCAGCCATTTGGACAAAATCACTGTTTCAAAATTCAGAAGAGCTCAATTCCTTGGCTCAGTTTAGCACTCTTCCTACAGCAGTGTTGAAAGGGAACAACTGGAAAATCACTTTTGCCAAATGATGCTGCCCCAGTGGTGCACGGGTAATTCAGTGCGGGTTTTGTTATATGGCCAGTTCTACAGGGACACTGGTTTGCAATTGATCTCCCCTCTACTCTCTAAATCAGTGTTTCTCAACCTCAGCAACTTTAAGCATGCTGACTGGGGAATTCTGGGATTTGAAGTTCACACATCTTAAAGTTGCCGAGGTCGAGAATCACTGCTCTAAATTCCCAGAGCATTCTGACTTTACTTGCATTACCTATTAGATAACAAAGACAATTCTGTGTCTTTTGCTAAGGTTTGTTATACAGTGTAAACTCTACCCTACTATGACTCTTACCTGTTAATGGTTATGCAATGTTTTACCATGGTGTTTTTTGTTTTCTATTTGGGTCTATGACCATAATAAAGTCTTATCTATCAATTTACAATCTATCTACAGAAGTGTTGTCCAAACTTGGCCACTTTAAGATGAGTGGACTTCAACTCCCAGAATTCCCTAGCCAGCCATGCTGACTGGGGAATTCTGGGAGTTGAAGTCCACTCATCTTAAAGTGGCCAAGTTTGGACAACACTGATCTACAGTCTACAATCTACAGTGGTAATGAGTGCTCTGTTGGAAGAACTAAAAAACCAGATTAGCGATAAATCATCATGGAGAAAATTTTATCTATGTGGTCACTAGGAGTAAAAAATGACTTGATGGCACCTAATCCATCAATCAATGTTAAATTCTTGGCTCCACCTGGTGAACCTCAGGGTTTTGCTAAAAACAAAGGAGGGAAATCGTGCACAGCATGGCGTCTGGAATTTTTTTCCAAATCCTTAACAGTAGCTTCACTTTGGGCTATGTGACTGAAAAGGGAGAGAGAGGGAAGGCTTAGAATGCAGAAGAGTTCAATTTTCTAGGTGACATCCCATTTTCCAGGGATTCACTGGGAATTTTTAAAATGATTTTTTCTCTCCACAGCATACATCTACATCTTTTCTGAAATGATATCATCCTTGGTTGGTAATAACTCACTCTCATTTATCCTCTGTTAAGAGCAAATTTTAAGAAATCAACCTGAAACAACTTTCTCTTTCTATGTCCCAAATCTCAGTGATTATCTTTATAGGATAATGGTTTCACAGAATGGTCAGGCTGCATAAATCTGACAACACTGAAATTGCAACATAAAGAATATATAGGGCATGTAAGTTAAATTTTATAATACAAATGTATCTGGAATGTTTATAGAAAGCATCTATGTTCAGTGTTCTTCTGGTTCTTCCTTTCAAAATGATTCCACAAAAGAGAAAAATGCCAGCCATTACAAATTCCCTTTCATGGGCAATGATCTTAAGAGGCTACATGAATTTCAGGCTGGGAATTATGAAAAAGGCTAAACACATCTTTTATCAGATTGAAGAAAGATCTTATTTAGTCTTACATTCTGTCACTAGCTGGAACTGGATTAGACTCCTGCACCAGGTTGACAGTCATTTCTGACATACTGGATGCCAAAAGTTCGGTAGCACTGAAAAACTGAGACGACTTAATTGTGACTCAGTTGCAGCTTATATGTAATCTTAGAGATCTAATATTTCCCTTGGTTACATTTTGAAATGATTGACCATGAAAGGAAACTCTGACCTCATTCATTTTAGGCTAGTGAGACTTTAAAGGAGAAAGATGGCTTGTGGTCTTTGCAGGCATGAAACTGACTAGAGTTCTGTTCAGCTCTTACTCCTCTATAGCAACGGCCAAAGCTGTGTTTTCCATTTTTTGTAAAGAGGGCTAAGGGGTTGTTGGTTGTTGCAGGACAACCTACAGCCTATAGAAGTTTGAGGCAGGAAAGTTATTTCAGTCATTATTCTCAGTGTTTCTAGTTCAGCAAATATGTAGATGATTTTCAAATTATTTTTGTGGAATGGAAACAGTTGCCATATAGAAGTGTTGTTAGTTGTATCTGAGTTAAGTTACATGTTTCTTATTTCTTATTGGACAGAGTTAGTCCTGTCTTTAACTTACTCTCTGGTGTTTCCTTTAAATTATGGCTTGGCATATTTGAGGTTTCTCAAAAAGAAATAAAAGAAAAGAAAACCCTAGAAACTTGAGATATACCAGATGGATATAGGTATAGGCAGTACTGTAGTTTAGTACTAAGAATGAAGTAATAGGGTGTTTCTGAACTCACATTCAGTTCAGTAATTTTTTATCAGTGCCAAAAGTTCTTCCACATAGAAATTCTCTCCTAGATTTCCTCTGAGCAGCTCCCCCCAATCCCCCTATATAAATAAGCAGCAACTTATTTATATATTTACTTTTTGAGGGGAAAGCTTTTAGTTGTTGCTCTTGTTAAACAAAAAATCTTGCTGATCTACCCATAGATCTCAGTTTAATGTCTTTCCATCCTACCTCTAAGTCTTTTTTGTAAATATGCCAACAGACTAAAATCACTGAGTTACAGAATTGGAGGGGCCATCATTGCCATTGATTCTGACTCCCCATTCAGTACAGACATCCAGATGCAAATATCTATGATACATGATTTTCTGGTTTTTGCTTTGGACACATTCAACAAAGAGGAGCCCACCATCTCTCTAAGTAACTGGTTCCACTATCATAAGTTTGGGTTGAATGCAGATTTAATCATATACAGTGGAATCATCATAATCAATGAGACATTGATTTCAGTGGATTTACTCTTAAAGATGTATAGATCCAGATTCAGCATATTTTATTTTCTCTTTCTGATTAAAGCATTAACATTTAGGCTTGTTTTTTCCAAAATGCTGATATTCTAGATAGAGAACCTGTAAATAACTAAAGCTGCATCATTTGTTCCAAAGGCAAGTATAGAATAATACTTTTGAAAGCCTTCATTCTATCCTAGTATACAGTGGCCCAGAAGTAAGCAATACATCAATGATAAAATCTTTCATCTCATTACAGTTAATCTCCTTTAGTTGCAATGGAATCATTTTTTTCTTTTAAGAAATTCTAGTAACTGCTAGCTGAACAGCTTCACTGGAAGAAATTGAAAATGAAGAATCTGTTCAGATGTCATCTCACAGATGGACAACATGTGACCTACATATGGCCTCCAGTCCCCCATCTGTATTCCACCCCATCTCCAGTTTATACTGTTAAATTAGGCTGAGGAATTGGCCAATTTTCAGAGATACAATATTTTTTTAAAATATTGAAAAGAAAATCCCCCCCCCAAATAATGGTGAAAAGGCTTGGCAACTTTTTCATTTCCACCATTATGCACAGCCCCACCCAAATAGTTTGAAATCCCATCACTAAAATTTGATTTTGAGCCATATGGAAGAAAGATTAAGAGCTGGAATTTTGCCTCCAAGAGGCTTCCTGCTCCTGTTTGCACACTTAATCCCCTCCATGGATGAAAAACTGCCCCTGCCACTTCCAGCAAAGTCACTGCAAAGCATTCCTGCAGTCTTCCAGCTGGTGGGGAGTAAAACTTGGCTAACAGAATGTTGCCCAGCTCTGCTTTAGCCAATGAGTTGTCTGAAACATGGATAAAAGAAATCAAATTTTCAAGATGGTCTAAAGCAACTCATCTGGAGAAACCTCTCTATTTCCAAGCAACAGGAATGCCGAACATTTATTTTGCATTATTATTTAACTTTATTTCACTGCAATAGTAATAGTCATGTTTTAAATTTTGTCCTGTCTCCTCTGTTGGTTCCCCACAGTCTCTTCATTTTATGTATTTATTTATTTATGCATTTATTTATAGGTATGTATATAAAACATATATATCAAATCCATTTCTGAGGTGGCTTCCATTAAAGAGTTAAAAAAAACCACCCTAATTAAAACTAGCTCTAACAGCATAAAAATAATTTTAAACAATTAAAATCAGTAACACTATCTAGGAAAACAAAACCTGAAATAAATCTTCACTACCAAGCTAAACACCTGTAAAGAAAAAAATTATATGCATCTTGTGAAGAAGTGGTCATTCTCTCATATGGGAACCAGGAATATCATTGCTGGGGAATCACTGATGGAAAGGCCTATCTGCAGACATGCAAGAAGCGTCTGTGAGTCAGATCTCAAAGCACTGGGTGGGCAGATAAATGTGCAAACCAACAGGACCATCGTAATACAGATCATTTCTGAAATTGATTATGTGCCATCAAATCATTTTCCATTCCTAGCAACCACATAGATAGATTTTCTCACGACAATCTATCTGTAACCTGTTCTTTCAAGTTTCCCAATGGTGCACTCATTGCCACCATAACTAAGTCCATCCACCTTGCTGCTGGTCACCCTCTTCTTCTCTTTCCTTCCAACTTTCCCAGCATTAGAGCCTTTTCCAGAGAGCTGGGTCTTCGCATAATGTGTTTGAAGTAGAATAATTTAAACCTGGTCATTTGTGCCTTGAGCAAGAATTCTGGGTTAATTTGTTCAATGATCCATCGGTTTGTTTTCTTGGCTGTCCACAGTATTCTCAGGAGTCTTCTCCAACACCAAAGTTCAGAGGCGTCAAGGGACTTCCTATCCTGTGTTTTTAAAGTCCAACTTTCACTTCCATAGAGCGTCACAGGGAATACCATGGCTTGCACAATTCTGATCTTTGTAGATATAGACACATTATGGCATTTGAATATTTTTTCCAAGGCCTTCATGGCTGTTCTATTGAGTGCTAGTCTGTGGTGTATTCCTTTACTGCTTTTTCCTTTACTGTTGATAGCTGATCCTAAGACGAAGAAGCTGTCTACCACTTCAATATCTTCATTGTCAGTATAGGTATGTTAATCAAGCTCCATCTCCTTGAGCAAGGGATATGCTTAATATCAAAGCATTGTATACAATTATTATGACAACATATCAAAACTATGACAAATGCAATATACAATTTTTATAAAACTGTATCAACTGTGTTGCTCAGTCCAGCTGGTAGAAAGATTGTATTTGCTTCTGAACCATTTTTTAAAAGTGCTTGATCTCACCAGGGGCTGGCCATCAAAAGCAGAAAACTCACATACTGTCTCCTTAGTAAAATGACTTAAATAACTGATTTCTTTCAAATGGAACTTCTTACTGGGAGCCAAGTTATTCTCCCAAATCACAGTAGCTGCTTTCCAAAACCAGAGTATTAGTCTATCACATCCAATATCAGTCTACTCGGGCTGGCATGGAAAGAACTCACCAAAACTGCAAGATGACAGCTACTCATGTAACCTATTGGTTCACTATGGTTTATTATTTTTTTAATGATGCTCCAGGGGATTGAGTCTGGAGATTTTGAAGAGGACTGGCTTCTGTTGCTATGCATTCTTTTCTCCTTTCTTGTCAAGTAATTCCAAACCCAGCCTTTCCCCCCTTTTTGCTTATAAGAGCAAAGATACTAGGGAACATTAAGAGACAGACTTAAAAATAAACAAATAATCTGTCATGATCCTCATGCCTTTAATTTCCTCTGTATCTCTTTGATCTTCACCACCTGAATGCATGGACCAAGTGCCTCCATACAATCATCCAAGAAACCCTCTTTGCTGATGACTGTGTACTCTGCGTGCACAAAGACAGTGATCTACAGTTGATGCTGAACAAATTCTCAGATGCTGCTATGCTTTTTGGCCTATTAGCCTGAACAAGACTGAAGTACTTTACCAGCCTGTGCCAAATATCAACCCCATAGAACAAAAAATCACTGTTGATGACGCCCAGCTGACAAATGTAAACAGCTTCAAATACATGAGACACATCATCTTGAGCGATGGGTCATCCAGGATCAGCAAGGCCAGCCAAGCATTGGGGTGGCTGCGTACTAGAGTGCTCAATCAACACAACATCTGTATCGCCACAAAGTTGAAAGTCTACAGAGCTGTGGTTACCCCTTCTCTCCTATATGGAAGTGAGTCCTGGACTCTGTACTGAGGGCACATCAACTGGAAAAATTTCACATGCACGTTCTTTGCTCCATCCTCAGCATTTGTTGGCAAGACTCTCTAACATGGAGGTCTTGGATCATGCGGAGTCTACCAGCATTGAGTCCCTGATTATCAGAGCCCAGATGCGGTGGGCTCAGAATGGATGATCACTGTATGCCTCACTTGCTCTATAGTGTACTGGAATCTGGGAAGGCACCTCAAGGTCAACCATGCAAGCACTACAAAGACGCTGTGAAGGAAACCCTACGACACTGTGACATCCGGCCAAGGGAATTAGAAGCTGCGGCTGCTGTCAGGACCCACTGGCAAGCCCTGTGCTATGAAGCCTCCACTGGCTTTGAAGACAGGCGCCACCAAAAACGGATAGAAAACCGTGAGCAGCATCACATAATAACACCCACAGTTACTACAACAATGGACTTCCAATGCCCCCATTGTGCTAGACTCCAAACTGGGACTCCAGACTGGGACTCCATGTCCACAGATGAACTTCACAGCAGAGTATCTTCTCTGAACCTGAAGGACTACCATATCCTGCATTTTGTACAAGTCAAGGCTGCATATGTAATGCTCCCGCTTCCTATTTTCCTCACCACTGTAACCCTGTGAAATGCATTGAGCTGAAACAGAGTGACTGGCCTAAAGTCATCCAGCTGGTTTCCACTCCTAAAGGGGGACTAGAATGCATGGTCTCCTGGTTTCTAGTCCAGTTTCTCAGCCACCACACTAAACTGGCTCTCAAAGAGACAGAGCTTTAGTTATTAGGAAAACGTTGGAGAAGGAGCAAACTGTTACTTCCTTTTCAGGGTTACAGAGTTTTTCAAAAGCAGAACGAGCTATGCTCATATGAGAGAGAGAGAACAAATAGCAAATCTATATTAAAGCTATTCCTTTTTTATGTCAGCTAAGGAGGTTTACAAAATGTATAAGTTTGAGTTTCTAAAAACTCTTCATCAGTCAAGAAATACCCACCTCCTTTTTTTCTGGGATTTTTAATGATGATGAACAAATTTTTGGAAACTTGAAAACCTGCACTATATTTTGTATACTTTCAGCTGGACTCCTAAAGGTACAGTATACGGGAGATTTTTCACACACACACACACGCCATGGCAAGACAAGACCCTGCATGGGATATACCATCGCCATATACCTGAGGTGGCTGACATTGGGAAGTCCTACCAGTGGCTGGAAAGGGCTGGGTTAAAGGACAGCACTGAGGCACTGATCATAGCAGCACAAGAACAGGCACTAAACACCGGATTCATAGAAGCAGGGGTCTACCACACTAGACAGGACCCAAGGTTCAGACTGTGCAGAGAGGCCTCAAAAAAAGTCCAACACATAGTGGCAGGGTGTAAGATGCAGGCAGAAACAGCATACACTGAATGGTACAACCAAGTAACTGGTATTATTTACGGGAACATCTGCATAGTATATGGGCCAGATCTTCCCAAGTCCAGATGGGAGATTCTACAGAAGGTCGTGGAGAATAACAGGGCTATCCAGGTGGACAGGCAGGTACTGGCTAATCAACCAGACATCGTGGTAGTAGACAAGGACCATAAGACAGCAGTGGTGATGATGCAGCAGTGCCAAGTGACAGCAACATCAGGGAGGAGGAGTATGAGAAGCTGGAGAAGTATCAGGGCCCGAAGAAGAAAATAGAGAGGATGAGTAAAAAGTAAAAGTAAAAGCCAAAGTAGTCCCAGTGGGGTAGAAGCATTTGGGACTGTGACTCCTAAGCTGGGAGAGTGGTTCCAGCAGATCCCAGTAACAACATCAGATCTCTCTGTCCAGAAGAGTGCAGTGCTAGGAACAGGTAAGATACTACGCAGAACCCTCAAACTCCCGGGCCTCTGGTAGAGGACCCGAGACTGAGGAAGACACATACCGTCCATAGGGATGAGAGGGGATTTGTATGTATGTATGTAGTATGTATGTATGTATATATTCAGTTTACTTTTGGAAAATTCAACAGCAGAAAATGCCTTTAAAATAAAATAAAATAAAATAAAATAAAATAAAGATGAGGTATTTTATTACTAAAGGAAGCAGAAGGATCAAACTTTTCACAGGCACTTATTCCAACATTAACACTACCTTTGGAATCAATGTAGTCAAGGACTTCCAAAGCCACACAGTAAGTTCTTGTTAGACTTGGGAACTGGATTCTGTTGTTCTTGGATCCTGGCCTTGACCTCAGGTCATTAGATATCAACATTTAGCCCATGGCACTTCCAGTAAAAGTGAGCAAATATTACTATGAAACCATAAAATAGATGTTTAACCTCAATATATAGACTAAGGAAGGACAACTTGTGCCCAGATTTTGTTAAGCTGCCCATCCCAGCAGCCATAGTAAGTAGTGCCCAAGGTGAAGGATGCTGGCAGTTGTAGTCCAGCAAATTCTAAAGGATCAAGCCATGAACTTCTGTTACCAACCACACCAATCTCACAATGAGTTCACTGTGATATCATGAAGTAAATTCCACCCTTTGCAACATTGCACGGAAATATATAAGGGGTTGAGTTTGTGTCACATTACTGATTTCATCACTTGTGCCCTCTTCACTGTCTCCTATGGATCTATGGGCATCTATGATTTAGATGAGTCAAACTACAGTGGTACCTCGGGTCACGAACTTAATTCGTTCCGCGACTCTGGTCAATCAAATTTTCCCATAAGGTTCAATGTAAATACGGTTAATCCATTCTGAACCATATGTATTTTTTTTTAAAACCACAAAAATATGAAACAAAATACAGTACAGTGCAGTACGAAGAGAGAGAACGCTAACCTTGCTTGAGGCGACTTCTGGCGTGGAGGACAGGAAGGCGGGTGGGGAGGTGGTTATTGTTTGGAGGGAGAGTCCCCCTCCCTACAGGAAGCCACGACCACGTGTCACAGCAGGGAAAATGGCCGCGGATCCTGTTCGGCACCTGATGTTTAGTTCGTGGACGGAAGCAAAATTTTGCGAACGGTGCTGTTCGTGACCCGAATTGGTCGTGAACAGAAGCGTTCGTGACCCGAGGTACCACTGTATTATGAAACTGCTATTATTGAAATGTTTGCATACTGTAAAATGAGGAATGTACTGCCAAAGATTCTTTTAACAGATAAAATAAACACCAGGATTAAATATTTAAAATAATATGTTGTCTGAATAAGAACACACATATCATTTTGAGCCTAACACTAGAAAACTCCTTCATGCCTTGCATTTAGGCAAAGCAAGGCAAAATAAAACAAAAGGCACAGTAAATAATAGGGCAGAATTCCTCACCTTTTTGAGTCAGTGAGTACATTGGCCATTCACAAAATGCTTGCCAGAGTAGATGTGTCTAATCTCAAAATAGATTATACCAGTCCATCTATCAGAGAACAGCATGCTGAGATTGCTCCCTGCTATTTCTTAAAATATTTAGCCTGGCTGTAGTGCAAAGGGAGTTCAATTTTCAAGCCAACAGTATCTGTAATACGGATTTTGGACTTTTCCTTGAAGAGAGATTCCATGCTGTTTGTGTCCAATAGGACTGTTCTTGTATCGCAGCTTGGATAGATGCAGGAAGATAAGGCTCATTGTACTAGAATTTCTAGCCTCTCTTGCAGACCCTCTGCACTTGTACCTGTTTTTTCATACCACTCAATGAACAGAGGTTGGATCAGAGCTACATTCCTGTCTTCTTCTCAATAAACTGGTTGGATAGAAGTGGAAGGGTTTTTTTTATTATTCCAGAAGGTTACTACCATACAGAAATACTGGAGGATTACTAGCATTTGCATTTATTTATAATAAAAATATTTGCATTTATTTATTTGCTCAAACTCACTTTTTCCTCTATCCTCACTCCCAACTCAAAAGTATATGCTAGGCCTTCCATAAAGGCATATGAAGCTAGACTTTTTGCATGAAACAGAAAAAAATGAACTTATGATTTCTGGTTTTGATGATTAGACAGGATAGATTATAGAAAGAAGAGAGTTATGCTGTAACCACAGAGTAAGTGGTAAATCTATAATTGTACTTATAATTGCTGTAAAGAAGATTGGAAGCTACTTCTTTTTTCTTGCTCTTCTATTTTTCTTTTACTTTTTTCCCTTTCTTGCACTTTTAGCTTTTTCCTTGATTTCTTTTTTTCTTTTCTCTTTCCCACTTTATATTGGTTTGTATTAGTTTTTAACTTCTTCTTTTTTAAAATCTTTAATAAATTTATATTAAAAAACATAAAGGCATATGGAATATTCCTTAAGTGACATTGGAAGTGCATACCTTTTCAGTTATATCTTTAACTATTGTTAAAGTTATATCTTTAACTATTAAAGCCAATTATAATCACATAACAATTGGACCTATTTTAGAAGGGTCTATAAAAGTCTATAATTTTACAATTAGAGTATTATTCAGTTAAAATGCTAGAACTGAAAAGGACCCTGGGACATTATTTATTTATTTATATGCCAAGAACTCACAGTGTTTTACAATTAATTAAAAATCCACTGCAAATAAACTAAATTAAAAAACAAATTAAATTTAAACATAATAATAATAGTTTGTCAGAGCATTATCAACCAAGCCAACAACAAAGAAACCATTATAATAACAGAAACAACCAGGGGTGAAAATTAAACACCAAATGGTCTCTGGCAGAGTTCCTCCTTCATCATCTTCCGGAATGATATTAAAGGACTAATTTAATTTGCAAGGGGAGGCTGTTCCATACAAAGGCTGGGCCTAAGAGATGCTGTTTTTCAGTTAAGATCAAAAACAACACTTCCGGGCTCAGCCTCACTCAGATGAAATTAGGAATAATCAATTATCTCTCCTGAGATGATTTAGGGATCTATAGATTAGCATTTTGAATTGTACCTGGGAACTTATTGAGAGCCAATGCATGGTCCAAAACACCAGTGCTATATACTTCTGGAGGCCAATAACTGCTAGCAACTGGGCTGTCACCTTTTGTACCAGTTGTGGTTTCCAAATGGTCTAGACAGCCCTACATGGAACATATTGCTGTGGTCTAAATGAATAGTGATGAGGGCATGATTTACTGTATCAGGATCTTCAGGTGTATGAGTTTCTACTTGCCTATCCAGCAGTAGCCATGAGTCCAGAAGGATCCTCAAATCACAAATGTACTCTCTTGGGGGTAGTGTCACTCCCTTGGGGACGGTCATGATGGACAAACACCAAATCTATCTTTCTTGGGTTCAATTTCAGCATGTTTCAACCCATCCAGACCTTCATAGCCTCTAGACCCTGGGACAAGACTTCCACAACATCACCAGTCTGGGATAGTGATGAACAATTGGCTGTCAACAGCATAGACAAGGTATACGCCTGTGACCCCAGTAGTTTCTTTTTTTTTTCCTGGCCCAGGGGCCTCTTTTGACTATGTAAACATGGACAAGTGAACATGATTGTAGCTGCTGATGTAAGCAACTGTATCAAGCAATCCATCCACTCTTAATTGTTCTCATGCAATCCAGTCACACAGGAACTTTTAAAAGCATTTGTCCTTGATGTCGATAAAGGTGCTAGATTTATGCTGTGAACTTTTAATGTTTAGGACTCTCAGAATTTTTATTTAATGTGGAGTAAAATCTTCTGTTTTATTTCCCCACACCAAAACCAGCACTTTTCTTCTACCCAATCCTAATGACCCATTTACTTATTTCTTCCTGTATTTCATTAGTCATGCCACAGCAGCAGGTTTCAGATTAAAAAGCAACAATGAAATCTCACCAAAAAATCCTTATTAAATATATTAACACAACAAATAAATGTTAATCACTAAAACAGCAGAGATAAAATGGATCAGTAAACCATGGGTGCAGCATTAAGATAAAAGTTAAAAGATAGTTTTCTGAGCAATGACTTCTAAAGTTGGCCTGGCTCAAAATGTAAACCATGGAATATTTGACATTTGTTGAGAGTAATTTGTTTTGTTTTCCAAGTTAATCTAGCATGAATTAGGAAAAAATCATCCAGTTCTATTTATCACATTAAGAATAAACTGCAGTATTAATTGACTTAAAATGAAGTTCAGTTATTTTATTTGCTTACCTCTCCATTGAAGAAACAGAAAATGGTTGCCACAAGTAAGCCCTGAAAGGAAAAAGGAAAAGCAAATTATTCAGATTTTTTCTGTGATTATAGAATTAAATCAAACAGATATACAGTATTTTGTGAAATTTCACCATAGGTTAGTTAGACTTTAATAGCTCAGAACACAAGAGCTCTGCTAGATCAAAGAGCTATCTAACCTAGCATCCTGTTTCAGATAATGGACAACTAGCTCACTTATAGAACTAATCCTCATCTGTTTTTCTAGTATTTTCCTCTATTTCTCTAATCCCCCTTTAAAGCCATCTAAAACTAATCAGGGATCCTAAAATCCTAAGTGAGGGAGGATAGAAATGAGTGTCCTACATCCCCCATTGACACTATTCTGGTTGAACAGGACTTGAGCTCAAAAATATCACCACACATAACGAAAAGAAATTCCATTCTTGATCTTCAGTTACATTTTGATATTGATCTGAAACACTTCATTTTGTCTGTCTTGAATTCTACAATTTCTTCCTTACATTAGGTTTTCCTTGTTCAGAGAGAAAACAAAAGGATATCCATGATATATATATATATATATATATATATATATATATATATATATTCAAGGTAATAAAATACAAAACAAACAAAAAGAAAGATAGAAATAAGGAATAGAGAAATAAGAAATAGAGAAAAAAAGAAAGAAAAAAGGGAACCCCCCCCATACAATTATGCCTTCTGCCCTTCTTTCTATTGAGAAATTATCGTCTTAGACTATTCCCTAAGCTCTTCGTCCAAAGCCCTGCCCCAGTTTAACATGCATTGCATCAGTGTCACATGTAAGAAAAGGGAGAGGGCTTCCACTGTGGTCATCCCTGTCATGACTTTTTGCCCCCCACCCACTTTGCCTCCTGTGGATGCCTCTTATATAAAATAAAACTTGGTATCTTTCAAATACACACTGTTGCTTCCCATAAAAACTAAGTCATTTGACAGACAGTGGCATTTCCACAAGTAAGACAATGAAAGACCGAGGAAGTTTGTGGAAAAAAGTTAACACTCAAATGCAAGCTTACAGAGGAGATTAATGGTCTGAAATCGGTTATTTCCTTTCCAAAAGAATACAGAATAGACAGCGTAAAGAACAAAGAATTTTGGGACACTTGCAAAAGGAACACACCTACTTGACACAAGCTTTATTGATGGTAATGGTGACATCCTTCCTGAACTACACTGCAACTTTGGATTGGATGATCTTTTGTCAGCAGGACAATGTGTGTCACTTCCCTTTTTCTTGTTTCCCTTTCTTGCCTGCTGTTTTAAAATAGAAATGGAGGTCCTAAGGTCCACCAATAGAATTGCCATAACTGGACTACAAAAATCCAACTATTCATTAGGTGGCACCAAGGATGTAGAAGCCTCTTTACTGCCATCTAGTGGACATCTGGATTGTTGTAGCCCAGATATGGCAATCCTACCCACTGATACTGTACACGTGACCCCTAATTCTTTTTGTAGCCCTCAGAGACCATGCCAGTCACAAGGGCCAAAACCTGCATTATGGTTTCTTGCCATTTTGATGTGGGAAATAATACAAACTGTAGAGCATGTTCTAAAGTAAGCTTAGTTTAGATTTTAAAAAGCAATCTTCTTTCCAAATCCAGGGGAAATAAAAGAAAACTCTGGCTTTGTGGGTCCATACCCAGTTTGTTAATTTGTCTACCCGTTATGGCCTTCACTGTTCCTAAAAATATTAAATGCAGTCCACAGTTATTAAAAGGCTGCATATTTCGGTTTCAAAAAGAAACACAGAGAGAGAGACATATATATGTATACAGAGGTAAATTCTGGTTGCGTTACACATTGTCACCCTATCCATATATACCCAGAAATAAGCCCTTTTGAGTTCTCTATAACTTTTACTAAGCAATTATATTGAAATATAAATAAATATATATTTATGTATGTATTTGGTTTTATTGTATTTTTATACTATGTTTATTGTATTTTAACTAATATTTATTTGTTGTTTTTATTGTAAACCACCCAGAGTCACTTCCTCATGAGAGGGGTAGTGTCCAAATTTGAAATATAAATGAAATAAATAAATATATAAAATTGCAGCCCTGTACCCTTCTGTAATAGTAACCTCCTCCTTTTTTTTTTAATGTTTTTATCCTGCTTATAAAAGCACTTTGGGTCATGCAAAGGCTTCTCTCTCTGTTCCTGTCTCTCTGAAATCTATTCTCATTTGCAATTTTATTGCAATTTTATAGCCACATTGTCTTTTGCACAAGTATAATGTAATCTGAGTGTGTTCAGATGACCTTGAAATTAGATTTTAATTCACTATTCTGTAGGCAATACTGTCAGAGGCAAATAGAAGAGTTATGTAAAAAAACAATGAACAAGACAGAAGGTAACAGCAATAAATGGGGTAATTTAAAAATAACGAATGCTCGTAAAAAGCAGCTTGTCTTGGTTTACAACAGTTTGATCCTGAAATGACTGTCTTTGCATAAAACTACTGTCCTTTCGCCAACGCAGCCACTGAGACACTGTTCCTAGGGTAGTAGAACAATCTTGTAATCTAAATCCTGGGATGAGGGGAATTGCACACACCTATCTTCCATATTTTCATTATAACATCTGACACTTTAGGACTACTAGAATAATTCTGTTTCTTCCTGTCCCACCTCAGCCATTCTGCTAATGTTCACCAGGTTTGAAGCAACTTGAGATAATGCAAAATAGAAGCTAAATAAAGTAGCAGTGTTGTCTTCATACACTGATACGTAACTGGAAAGATTGGCCCCTTCTGAGGAGTTGGTTGAGGGTTGTTAAGACGAATAAAGCAGTAACTCTTTTAAAAGCCAAACACACTTGTTTCCTGTCATTTCATACTGAAAATTGGTAGTAAATCACAAATCATAGTATTGTATGGAGATCTGCACAAACTGACAAATCTCAAGCACAGGCTTTGGGAACTGTGTATGGCTTGCAGACTCAGGGTTTGTCCTAAGTAGAAGCTATGGTTTACAAAGTACAATATCAACAGATTAAAACAAACCAAGCAAACTACATTATGGCTTAATCAATGAGTGACTATCAGTGGAATTAAGTGATAAAAATGAGTATACTGTTTCATACTCAGAAGAGCAGATGATACTTTGATTCTGGGCCTTAAATGGAAGGAAATCACAAAATTTTATCAATATTATCCATGGATTTTATTTGTCCCCAAAATAGGTCCCATTAGTGGCCAGTAATGCAGCTAAGGTTAGAGCTGGGTCCATTGTCTGTGAGTGACAGTGACCCAATCTAAACAATTTGAGTAGGTTTAGTACTCTTCAGTGGCATTTAATTTCAGATTAAATGCTGATTATCTTGATAGCTTCCCATTAAACATTTTAATATTAGCCTGTGTCAAGCTCAGTATGCATGTGCTTTTACAAAATTTCTCTGAAGATATTGAGCATTATCCCAGAAGGGGAATCCTCTTGAGAGCAGTCACAATATTTTATCTTGCCAAGTTTCTTTCTTTGGTCTATTTGTTTTGAATACCTTATAGTAGCAATAGTAAACCACCATATGAGGTGTTCATAATGTTTTGCATTATAGCTTATGTATAGCCTTGCATATATTATTACAGAACTTGGAGAATATTACAAGCTAGTTTTCAAAAACACATTACTGCAACAATACAGGAGCTGGTTCAATATGCTTTGCTTCCTTCTTGCAGTAAACACATCGATCTAAATGAGAGAAAGGGATAATGGGGCTCCTTCCCATGCCAGCATCACATTATTTGCAGGCCACCCAAATTTTGCATGCAGGGAAATCATATTGTTGCTCTGTCCTGATATTAGCAGATTAGCATAGTCCTGGATAGTTTATGGTCTGATTTGACCTTGGTTTGATATCCTGGCAACATAAATGTTGCTCTTTGCTATAAATACACACAGCTAAGCTTTTTATGTAGCTGTCAATACCCTTAAATTTTCTTGAAGCATCAGCAATGGTTTCCAAGTCTGATATTATCTAAATGCAAATATTTGTTCAGTGAACTGTAACTTAGCAATTAGTTATTTATCTCTGACTGCTGAGGGACTTGGGTTATGCCCCATTTTGGTGGCATAAGAACCAACCACAATGCTGCAGAATTTGATTTAGGATTAGAAAGTCTGGAGCGCCACTTTGAAAGAAAGGGAGAAAGAGATTTTAAGCAAATCTTGTAATTGTGGGAAAGGAAAGATTTGCTTCATTTTCACCATTTTCACCATTTTCATCATTTCATTATTTATTCATTTTTATCAGATGGGAGGAGGCTGTACTCCGGATTTAGTGCCTCAGGTTAGCAGATATTTTTAGACAGACCTGCTCACCAAAAGTGGACTGGCAAAGCATGATTTTAAACCATTGCAGGGAGAAAAAAAATCCTTACTGCTTTTCTGACTTCATATAAACAGGAATGGGAATAATGTTTACTAGTATCCCCAGATCAAAATTTTAGGGGGAAAGAAAAATCTAAAATCCCCAAACAAATGAAGGGCTGTAATTTATTCAAATTGTACAAGTAACATTTCTTATGTTAAAAGAGCTTACATCAGGGAAAAGTATGTTTTAAAAGCCTGCATTGGGAAAATGTTTGAATAAAAACAGGGTAATAATCATTTACTATCAAAAAACGATTTTCTGGCAAGTTACATTAACTGCAATGTATATCAGGGGAGATGCTGTAGAGAATCACAGAGATGATCTTGGAAAAGGAATGTGACAGTTAGCAAAACATAATTTAAGCCTGGGAAAAGAAGAGAATGTTAGAGAGAATTTAAAATGGGCTCCACCATAACTCTTGGTGTAAGAGGGAGGGAGGGAAAACACCATCAGGCTTTCAAGATTCTGTTATTATACCTTGTATCAATACAGTAGGTTTCCAGTATTTCTTGTGAAGTCTGTTTCCTGACCCAGCTACCTTGAAGAGGTAACGGATGCTTACAAAGATTCCACAAATTAGGAGATACTAATGAATAGACCAGACAAACCATCTTGATTATTACTTCCAGACATTGATGTGTCAGGAAGTTGCAAGTAGGGAAGAAAAGAAATTCCCCTCACAGATATCCCTTGCCCCAAAAGATCTATAGAAAGGATGGGCAAACTTTTGATGGCTGGGGCCATGTTTAACCAATGATACACTATGGGCGAGACTATGTTATGCCTACATGGGCAGAGCACGGTCATCTGAGTTTTACTGTTGTCCCCTTCCAAATATATTATGCTTATTTTAGGACCTATACTATAGGTGTTTTTTAAAAAAATGTTTCCCACTTTAAGATAGCAAGAAACCATGCCAATGATTTTCAGCAGCTAGGTCAAACAGGACTTTCAAGGAACCAAAATGCTATGTGTGGTTTCAGCTTGCATTTGTCCACTCATCATCTGTGGGATCCTGGTCAGACTGGCATGCCTCCAGAGTTTTCATGGTGCCATGTGCAGTTTTCTTGATGTTTCCATGGGTCCCTATGAGTGAGGAATGCTGGGAAAGGTATACGAAGAAGTCTCAGGATGACCAATGGACTATCCATAATTGAGTAGTATCTCCTTAGACTAGCAGAAATATGTGCATTGAATTCATTGGCTTTTAGCCAAAGTAGTCTTCTTCCCATGGAGTTGGGAAAAGCACCTATGCAATGCCAAATGATTGTATACCTACTGACAATCCCCATTCTCATTCAAACTAAATTTGCCATACCACTCCACATTTTTCTGCTCTCCTTCAGATTTGCAAATACAAATATTCGTTCCTCCCAAGAATGTTTTTTTTTTAGATGAGAATATTAAATTCATCACCCAGGCAGTTAGACAGGGAGGTAGTTACTTGCCAGGAAGAAGGGGTATACATTTGTCCTCTTTAAGTTAGTTTTCCCTACATACTGTAAGTTCCTGCATATTCTTTCTTTTGTGTGAGGCAGTATTTCTACAGGAACATTCAAACATAAAGCAGAGATCTAAAATGGTACCTCACATCATCTTCCATATGATTCTATCCACATTTACTCAGAATTTATATCACTCCCTTTCCCCCCCAAGTCAATATGCATAAGACCACACTCTAAGTTATCTCACATATTTTATGTGTGGATTTTTTATTTGGAAAATAACCCGCAAATCAACTAATCTGGTGTAAAGCTGACTTACTCTCATTGACTTTAGTGGCACTAATTCATTATCTGAAGCCAGCTGTGTTTCCTGGGAAAATATTCTTCTGTCAAATGAAACCTACCAGCATCACCAAAAAACACAGTCAGAAACCCATACCTGATAGTGCATTAAAATATGCATGATGTAATCATATATTTCTCCAGCAAGTTTATTTTCTGGCCTCCAGGGAATAATGACAAACTGGATACCTAATAAGGGCACAAGAATTAAAGTGGCTCTGACAGCTTTCATGTACATATTGGACTCAGCCCGATGGGTGTCTCTCAGTTTTGTAACGAGAACTCGTACAATGTTGAGCAAAAAGAAAAAATTGACCTGCAAAAACAAATGTGTTATTTTTATCATTATAAAAACATAGAATAAAGATAAAGACACAAGAATATTCCAATATAAAGAAAACATGGCTCTCATTTTCATGTGCAGACAATGGGGAATTTAGCTCATAACAAGGAAACATAAAATTAAAATTAACTATGGAAGTTTGAAAACATATTTGTAAACCACACTAGAAAAGAGGACACATGCAATCAACATGTCTGTCTGTCTGTCTATCTCTCTCTACAGCAGTGTTGTCCAAACTTGGCCACTTTAAGATGATTGGACTTCAACTCCCAGAAAAATTCCCACTCATTTCAAGTTCCAGACATTGGACCATGGTGCCATGTTATTGATAGACTTCTAGCAACAAGTTTGTTTCTCTACCTGTGAAAACAGAGACCTGCCTCAAGTCAAGATAATGTTTCTCAAGTCCTAAGGACTTCAAGGAACCATGGGATTGGAGGATATTTTTATAAAACATTTAGCTGTCTTGAATGCTGTGCTGAAACATGGCACAAAAAACCTCAGTAAGAACAAATAAGTGTGGCAGAATTAGTATAGTGGTGAACTCACAATAAAATAGCAAATAAAATTCTCACCAATAAAGCCGCCATTACAGGCCCATGAACAATGTATAGCAAATGAGTGTCGACACTAATCCAACATCTGGAAGAAAAAATAAATAAATAAATGAAATTATATATTTTTAACAAATACTAATTTAGCTTTATAAAAAGCACCCACAATACTCACTTATCGTTGAAATATTTGGCTCTTGCCACAGCATGAATTGATGCTGGCACTAAAGGAAAACCTAGAATAAATCATATACATTAGATTTCATAATATTTTGGATTGGATTATGTGCATGTGTATGTCTATATATGTACATCAGAGAGATACAGAGTTGGAAGGGAATGTTTAAACCATAAAAGCCAACAATGTGCTCTGTGCAGGAATTCAGATCAAAGCATCTCCAACAGATGATTATCCAGCCTCTACCTGAACAGATCCAGTGAAGGGGAATTTAGTAATTGGTTCCATTTTTAAACTGCTGTTATTGTTAGGATTAGTTTTTCTAGCATGCAGTCTCAATCTGGATTGCTGTATATACATTTACATCCTGCCATTGCTCTACTAGCTCAAGGTGGCAAAAGTTGTTCCTTTTTCTTATCACAAAAATCCTGTATTGAAAGTTAAGCAGATATGATGATCGACTGAAATCATAAAATGAATTATGCAGCTAGATAGGGATTTAAACTTTGACTTTCATAATCTTAATTTAGGACTAAATCAGTTTTTCCTGAAAAAAAAAAGTCAAGGCAGTGAGCTTGGTGGGTAATATGATAGTGACCCCAGATCCACTCCAACTGATAGTGGCACTTATCTGCTGTGGAATTAGTCTTTACTAGGGAAGTCAAGAGATTGAGCAAAGGGTCTCCTGCATGCGTATAAGTGCATGCTTTCCCACTTGACAACAAAGATTCCCCTTTAATATATTTTTTATGCAACTACAGTTGTGTGAAAAAGAAAGTATACCCTCTTTGAGTTCTATGGTTTTACGTATCAGGACATAATAATAATAAAAATCATCTGGTCCTTAGCAGTTCTCAAAAGTAGTAAATACAACCTCAGATGAACAACACATGACATTTTTTATTTATTTATACATTCGATTTATTCTCCGCCCATCTCCCCCCAATGGGGAACTCTGGGCGGCTCACAAAGTATATAATCCTAACAGTGACTAACAATTCTTACAATTACAAATCTACAGTGCTATATATATTATACTATGTGATCAGCAGTGGTCGCTAGGGGGTCATCCGGGCTTTTCCTCCTCCATAGATCTTCCTCGCCGCTTGCATCGATCCCCCATATTTCGCTCCCCCGCGCAGCACCACCAGTTCCTCCCGTCTAAACAGGAGTCCCCATTTATCTACTCGCTGATGGAATAGCTTTCGAACTGCTGGGTGAGCAGAAGCTGGGACGCGTGATGGGAGCTCACTCCGTCCCGCAGAGCCAGGCCCGAACCGCTGGAGTGTTGACCATTTCTGACTGGCAAACTCCAGCGTCATTAAGCCCTGCGCCACTGCATCCCTTTAACCTATATTACACCATGTCATCATTTATTTTACAAAAAGAAAGCCAAAATGGAGAAGCCATGTGTGAAAAACTAAGTACACCCTTACTGCTTCCATAGGTATGAAGAGGCTAAGTAGCAGCCAGGTGCTGCTAATCAAATGCCTGTGATCAATTGATCATCAGCAAGTGTGACTACCTCTATAAAAGCTGAAGTTTTAGGAGTTTGCTTGTCTCAAGCATTGAGGTGTGTGTTAACACAATGCTAAAGAGTCAAGACATCAGCAGTTATCTTAGAGAAGCAATTGTTGCTGCCCATCAATCTGGGAGGGGTTATAATGCCATTTTATAAAATTCCAAACAATTTAAAGTCCATCATTCTACAGTGAGGAAGATTATTCACAAGTGGAAAACATTCAAGACTGTTGCCAATCTTCCCAGGAGTGGATGTCCCAGCAAATTTACTCCAAGGTCAGACCGTGCAATACTCAGAGAAATTGCAAAAAATCCAAGAGTTACATCTCAGACTCTACAGGCCTCAGTTAGCATGTTAAATGTTAAAGTTCATGACAGTACAATTAGAACAAGATTGAACAAGTATGGTTTGTTTGGAAGGGTTGCTAGGAGAAAGCCTCTTTTCTCTAAAAAGAACATGGCAGCACAGCTTTGGTTTGCAAAGTTGTATCTGAACAAATCACAAGACTATTGGAACACTGTCCTTTGGACAGACAAGACCAAAGTGGAGATGTTTCGCCATCATGCACAGTGCCATATTTGGTGAAAACCAAACACAGCATATCAGCACAAATATCTCATACCAACCGTCAAGCACGGTGGTGGAGGGGTGATGATTTGGGCTTGTTTTGCAGCCACAGGACCTGGGCACCTTGCAGTCACTGAGTCGACCATGAACTCCTCTGTATACCAAAGTATTCTGGAGTCAAATGTGAGGCCATCTGTCTGACAGCTAAAGCTTGGCCAACATTGGGTCATTCAACAGGACAATGATCCCAAACACAGCAGCAAATCTACAACAGAATGGCTGAAAAAGAAAAGAATCAAGGTGTTGCAATGGCCCAGTTAAAGTCCAGACTTCAACCCGATTGAAATGCTGTGGTGGGACCTCAAGAGAGCTGTGCATAAACAAATGCCTGGAAACCTCAATGAACTGAAGCAATGTTGTAACGAAGAGTGGGCCAAAATTCCTCCACAATGATGTGAGAGACTGATAAAGTCATACAGAAAACTATTACTTCAAGTTATTGCTGCTAAAGTTGGTTCTACAAGCGATTGAATCATAAGGTGTACTTAGTTTTTCACACATGGCTTCTCCACTTTGGCTTTCTTTTTGTAAAATAAATGACAACATGGTGTAATATGTCATGTGTTGTTGTTCATCTGAAGCTGTATTTACCTACTTTTGAGAACTGCTAAGGACCAGATGATTTTTATTATGTCCTGATATGTAAAAAAATAGAACTCAAAGAGGGTGTATTTTCTTTTTCACTGTAAATACTGTATTCTTTACAAGCTGGAGGGAATTTGACTGCAAATTTCCATAGTTCATCAAGAAACCTTAGGCCTATCTTCAGTATTTTATCTTGCTTTTCAGATGGCTCTTACTGAAAATGAACAAGCCCTATCTGTACAAGAGATGTAAGCACTGATGGAAATGTGCTGTGAAATTAAGACTGATACCACAGACAATTATTTTCATGATGTATTTTGCTTTAACATGTTTTTGGCAAATCCCTGTTAAATTAAGTAGATTCACATATTTGAAGGAGTACAAATGGACCAAACAGCACTTTATATGATAAAACCACTGGTTTGGTTGAGGTACATTTCTTGAATAAATGTGAGCCATCAAATTTATCTTGAGTTGGACTCCAGGGTTGGGGCAAACCACTGTGAGGCAACCTTAAAGACTGCTATCTAATTTGTATGGATTTTTCTTCAGCCTGCACATCTTAAAGATGTGAACATGGTATGTGGAGAGAGAAAGGCAGTCCAGAGAAGTGCATGCCCACAAAAACAGCAGCTGTGCAGTTTGGGAGTGTTTCTTGATCCCCAGCTATCTTTCAGCTTGCAATGGTGAGATGTCACTTGTATAACGATGTCGAATGTATGAAGTGTGATGCTCCTTAATCACCCAAACCAAAGGTCAAGAAAACCCAAGACCAGTCAAATTACTAGTAGGCTTCACTAGAACTCTCCCTGGCAGGAAAAGTAAAATAATAATTAAAATAATTAACCATTTGCTTTACTCTTTCTAATGATACTGCTGGTGCTGAAAACCAGCAATCACAGGTGAGCTCATCTGAGAATGGAGACTATATAAACACTTTATTTTCCAAATGATCATAATAAAAAGTTTTTTCATTTTATTTAGATGTGTTCATAACATGTTATTACTTGGAAGGAAACCCCATTAATTGTTTCATTTTGCTTCTCAATAGTTTGTCTAAAATTGCACTGTGAGCCTTTTAAAACCAGAGTTTTAGGGTTTACTTTTGATCTTTTAAGGAATAGTTGTGCAGTTTTTAGCTGACGGTTTGCATCCAAATTTCCAAAACATGAACATTCTGTTACATTCATGCTTGTGACATGACAACAGTGCTGGTAATATGGAACTGACATCTGAAAATCTTAGGGAAGCAGTCTATATTCAGATTGCGAGAGAGAGAGAGAGAGAGAGAGAGAGAGAGAGAGAGAGAGAGAGAGAGAGAGAGAGAGAGAGAGAGATTTTCCTGCAATCAGTTGTAATTTCAGAGTCATGTATTGATATTGTTGCTTTCTTGCTGCAGATGAGTGATTTTATATCTACGGTGACAAATATAACTCAGTATGACAAAGATTAAATAAAAAATGGAAGGCAGAAATATGGCCAGATATTTTCATTTTTTAACATTTAAATATAATAAAAAGCAGGAAGATTACTTAGTTCATTCCTTGGTTGGCATTCTCATAGATATCAATTCATGTTAAATTCATGGGCATAATGTTCATTATAACTAACATTAATCCAGTCATTAAGGCTATAACATTATTCAATACACATGGACACACACACACACACAATCATGAGAGCTAAGGTGATGGGGTGCTGGACTAGGAGAATGTTCTATATCCATTGCTTGTTTTCTCCACTGTCCTAAACATGACTCTTTGCAAATACTGTAGCATTCTGGGAACATTTGGGAAGGCAACTAATCATAGCTGCCCATTACTCATACCTATCATAAATCACTTTTTGAGATCACCTATATTATTAGGTATTACGATTATTATAATGTGCTCCTGAAACATACAGAAAAATCATTACAATTGCTTTGAACCAAGAGGAATAATTTTATCCCCCAAACCCCCAAACTTACTGTCTCCACAGAATATGCAAGGGGGGAGTGAGAAAAGCAGGACTCTCAGAGAAGCCTATGTAACAAATTGCGCCAGGTTCTTGAGTGACTGATATTTATAGATCTCTCAAACATGTCTGTGCACTGTAAACTTCTACTACCATGCATTATGCAAAAGATAAAACAATATGAACTCTAGCATTAAAAAAAACACTACTGTACAGATTGCATGAAGAATGTCTTCCATACTCTTTTGTGGCTTTTTATATTTATTATTGTTGGTCGCACAGTCAGCCAGATGATAGACTGGATTCAGCATTTTTATCCACCTATCAAGTCCTTCCCAAGGACCTGGGATAGGCAGATGTTGTTTGATGGTGTTAAAGGTATTGTTGCAGGATGTAAGCTGTTCCAGGTAAAGCCGCCTTTTGCAATTGACTGATGGTGATTTTGTCACTGTTGATGGTCTTCAAGTGGTGCTCCAGATATTTTAGGATTGCACCCAAGGTGCCTATTACTATTGGTACTATCTTTGCTTTCTTTTGCCACAATCATTCTATTTGCAGGTCTTTGTATTCTATTCTGTTCTTCTTTTTCTTCTATTCTGCTGTCTCCAGGTATTACAATGTCCACTATTCAGACTTTTTTGTCTTTCTTATCAACAATTGTTAAGTCTGGGGTGTTATGTGGCAGGTGCTTGTCTGTTTGAATTCTAAACCCCCAGAGCACTTTAGCTTTTCATTTTCTATTACTTTGTCTGTTTTGTGGTCCCACCAGTTCTTGCTTGCAGGCAAATGGTATTTCTTGCAGTTATTCCAATGCACCATTGTTGCTACTTTGTCATGCTGTTGTTTGTAGTCAGTCTGTGCAATCTTCTTGCAGCAGCTAACTAGGTGGTCCACTATTTCTTCAGCTTCTTTGCAGAGGCGGCATTTGCTGTCTGTTGCTGTCTTCTTGATTCTGGCTTTACATGCATTTGTTCTTAAGGCTTGGTCTTGGGCAGCCAGAATTACCCCCTCTGTCTCCTTCTTCAACTTTCCTGCTCTTAGCCATTGCCAGGTCTTGTTGTTATCTGCTTTGCCTGCTAGTTTTTTTGTGTACTGGCCACGTAATACTTAGCCTTGCCATGTCTCTTTTCTCTTCTTCATTTGGTCTTTCTTGTAGGCCAGTTTGGTCTCTTAGGTATTCAGTAAGCCTTTGTGGTGTACTAGCTTCAGTGCATCTTCTTCACTGTCCGTCAGATATACTTCCAATGCCCTTTTTTCTTCTTCAACTGTCTGGTGTACTTGCAACATTCCATGCCCACCTATGCTCCTTGGTAAGTAGAGTCTGTCAATGTTGCTGCATGGACAAGGACATGATTCATTGTCATTATTTTTCTGGTCTTCCTCTCCAGGGCTTCTAGTTCTGCTTGAGTCCAGTCCACTATTCCAGCTGTGTATCTAATGATTGGAATTGCCCAGGTGTTAATTGCCTTGATGGTACAGGTCCACTACTGAGTTTGGACTTTAAGAACTTCTTCATTCTCATGATGTATTCACTACTAACCTCCTTCTTGACTTCAGTGATGATGATGATTCCAAATCAAGACAGTCTAGAGCTGAGAGAGAGCAACCGGCCCAAAGTCATCCAGCTGGCTTACATGTGTAGGGGAAGACTAGAACCTGGGTCTCTCCAGTCTTAGTACCTTAGCCACTATACCATTCCATTCTGCCACAGTGGTTCTCATTCATTTATACAAAAAGTTATACATTTTTTGCCTAATAACATATAAGAGCTGTCCTTTTTTGTGGACATTCCATGTTTGCATGAATCAAAGTGCCAATTTTTTTAAAAAAAACCCTGTAACAAAAGGAAATACATGACTGGAAATGTTTTAGGAACTGAGGGGGGAAAAAGACCACATACCCCAGCCCAGGAGGTAATACCAGTGCAAGCGCTGTTCTTCAGCAAATACTGCCACCACAATCAGCGTATGAAGATATATTCCTTCACAAAGCATCCAGAAGTAGTTACAGCCCATTGTATATTGGTGAAAAAACTGAAGCACTTTGCAGCTTACCTGTCAGAGAAAAGCAGCAGATAGATGTGGAGCAGATAACAATGTACACAACTGAATAAGGAAGCATCATCATTGAGTTTCACAAGATTTTCCCGCTCTTGTATTAATTTGTACCCTTCAGCATCTGCCAACACCTTCGAATTTCAAATATATCAGACATATTGAGTATATTTGTCCCCTAAATTAGGCCTTTATGGAATCAACCAACATGTCAAACATTACAGTCAGCAACCCACACTTCAGATATTTTCTCCTGTGATACAGAACTAACAAGCAGATGCAGAGTTCAACAAATTCTGGAACTACACTACCTGAATCCTTCACTAGTCCACACCAATCTGGTTTTCTTAATCCTTCCTCTGTACTATAATAAGCATTAGGTGGGACTATATAGCTAGAATGCATTTCCAAAACAGACTCTTTTTAAAAACTTTGCTGGCTACTGAGATTCAGTTTCATGAAACTGCAGATTTCAATATCAAGGAAAGTGGGCAATAATTGAAGATTTCCATGTTATTGCCAAGAAAGCCAATGACATATAGTTGTTCAGATATTGGACCAGGACCAAGGAGAACCAGGTTCTAATCCACTTCAGCAACAGAAACTCACTAGGTGACTTGGGCCAGCCATTCTCTCACCCCAACCTACTTCACGAGGTGTTTGTAGTGGAGAAAAATTGCAATAGGGAGTGCTATATACATTGCTTGGAAGTACTGGAGGAAAAGCAGAATATAAATCTAACACATCAATTCATGTTAACAAAAAAATTACTTCCCTGAAGTCTCCTGGTAAAATATATCCATAACACAATGGTATTCTAAATACAGTATATTCAAACTTAGAGAACACTGCATTATACTACGTCAGACTATATGTTCACCTACTACAATAAAATTGCTATTAGAATTCCTGGCTGAAAATGTTAAAACTTCTAGTTACAGCTCATCTGGAGGTAGGCACTAGGTTGAGTAAGGGTTATATACAGCAATTCTAGAACATTTTGCAATCAAAGAAAATGCTTTATTGCTGGAGATGCTTTCAGAATAATTTTTTCTGGTGGGCAAAACACCTCTAAAACTTTCTCATGCTGGATCCAGGACAACATGCAACATCACTTAGGCAGCTTAGATCACTAAGTAAAGGAACCTATCAAATATCTTTATAATGCTGATCACTGCCTGATTTTAGGTCATCTCGAGCAACAATGGAGAATTCTTTCTACTCTTTCATAGTGACATGATTAAATAGAATATTGGAAACATCAGGTCAGACAAAAGGAGCAACTTTTTCACATGGTACACAATTAAACTGTGGAATGTGCTACCTGAAGATATGGCAGTGATATCTAAGTTTAGATGGCTTTAAAATTGGGACTGGACAAATTTATGGAAGATGTGGCTATCTTTAGCAGCTAGTCATAATAGATATGCTAATTCTAAGAAGACAAGGGAAAACTAATGTTAATCGGCTTCCCATCTGGATGGATACCAGGAAACAGGTCACTAGACTAGATACCCTCAGGTCTGCTCTAACAGGATTTGGAAGCAGGGGAGGTTGGAATGTTTACCAGTAGTGTTGCAAGATGACAATTCTTCCAAACTTGCAAATTGCACAAGTACCAACTACTACCCCTTCTCATATTCCATATTACGTAGTCTTTCCAAAGGATATCCCCTCATTGTCAACTCTGGTTGTCCAATAAAATAGAGAATGTGTGTAGGACAATATTTACTGGACTCTCATTTAGATAGGAAGATGCAGGCTCTTCCTCAAAATAACACTTTATCAATATGATTACATACTTCTGGTAAATTAAAAATGAATACATTATTCTCTATTTATATCTGCATCCTCATTATATTGCTCCTACAACTACAACTTTAATGAACTGAATTTATGTTCATAATTATTTTTCCACACTTTCTAAAAAATGAAGTAACAAAATGCTGTCCATGTAGTATGAAGGAAGGTCCCATTATTTTCTGAAACAATCCTAGGCACTGTCATTATTTTTTTCTCAGCCATAAATCGTTATTTTTTCTCGGTCATAAATATTTGTAGACAGGGTGGGACTCATCAGGAATGAGCTTTCAGGCCTATTTTCTGTTCTGAAACTTTAGAAAGGTTGAGTAATATGACATTCACAAAAGACAAATTTTAATTATTTATTATACTCATTTTCTTATGAGGCAGGTTTCCATATCTTGATTTAATTCTACTTTTGGTGGATAATAGGAACATTTTTGAGTGAATGCACTGCTTTTGTTCTGGCAAGGCCAGCAAAGCTATAAGTCCACAATGGCATTACATTATATTTAACCCTTAAATCAGACTTGAAAAACAGGCCTTCTAATATGCTTCCATTTTAATTTAATTCAAGTCCGTGGATTTGGCTTCCTGCATTAGATTAAACACCTGCCCTGTACCTCGGTGATCCTTTGGAGAAACTTACTGGCTTTATTTCCATGTGGAAAAAAAAAAAAAAGATCATATCCACTGATGTCCTCTGCTGCTCCTGAGGATGCTAACACTTGTTCTGTATAATTTTTGCAGTCAAATAGTGGATTGATATTTACAGCATATAATGAATAGGAATGTTCAAAGATTGTTGATGCACACTGCTTGATTATTCTCATATGGATTGTCCTATCCACCCACAACTTCTTTTGTAATAGGTGTACTCACTAAGACTCCTAACTTGCCTCTCTCAAACATGTCAGGAATTGGAAGCCAAGAACAAAACATGTCTGAAGAACACTGTCAAGCCCCACCAGGTGGGCAAGATCAAGGATGCAAGAACCACACAGATTTCAGTATAGATACATTAGTAGATAATGTAATGGCGGCAATATAGCCTCTTGGAAATTGTAATACTTGCCCTCCTTAATGTATAGTAAATTAATAAAGGCAGAGTCTCTTTGAGTGGCTGAAATGCTTCTTCCTAGATTTCTTCCCATCTGAGGTAAATTGCCATTTATCTAAATAAGCCATCAATTGACTCACCTGCTATCTTCTGGTTATTAATGTCTACATTCTCTTCCATTTCTTTCCCAGCATCCCCACAATCTCTCACAAAAACAGCACCTGCATGTTCCTTATACACTGGCTGATATGTTCATTAATATACCATTTCCTCCTAAATTACTGTTGTAAAGTATCAGTAGGTTCTATTAGTTTCATTGTATGCTAAATAAGCTGTTCAGCGGTATTTGAGATAACTTTTTCCTGTTTGTATTGATCCTCATGGCCTGTTGAATATTGCAGTGATTGATGGACATATTGCTCTCTGGTCATGATGGAATTTTGTTTAATCAAAGCATGCCTATGTCTAAAAAATCACCAGTAAACATTTCTGTGAAGACTGCCTTCCAGAAGAAAATTAAGAGTTCCTTTATTTTATTGACATTTTATTAAGCTGCTCTAAAGAAAAGTTAAAAGAAAGATGTTCTAAAAAGACCTTGTCATCTGTCTATAAATATTATGTGGTTATCTCAAAATGTGCTGCTGCATTTTATACATCTATTAACGAGAGAACATGGTGTCTGCATGAAATGACTGAAGTCTTGCATGTTTCTTTTCTCTTGCACAGTATTCTGTGTTAAAAGAAAAGACATACCAAGAACACCTTCGCTAGTTCAGCTTTGGATTCTAAAAACAGAACTATGGAGCAGATGAAATGGGTTCCTGCTGGCCTATACAGGTAGCCTCATTTAGCAACTGCCTCATATAGTGACCGTTTGCCATTACGATGGTGATGAAAAAGTAACTTTGCAACCAATCCTTGCATTTACAACCTTCACAGGTCTGTAAAGCAAAGGAAAGCTGGGGTAAGATCGTAAGGACAACTGCAGTTTTACTTAGCGGCTACTTTGCTTAACGATTGAGTTACCAGTCCCAATTGTGGCCGCTCAATGAGGACTACTTGTAAAAGATTTCTGATAAAAAACAGAAGGACTACTAATACTGTATGAAACATCCACATGGCCAAACTTGTTTTAGAAAAATATGAAGTATAACAATAGGAAAGTCAATACATCAGCTAAGCCATAACACAGCTTGCTTGGCTTTGGCTTGGACTGTGATGTGAATCCAGCCATTGTAGTTTTCTAAATTATGGTTGATAGCTTTGTATGTTGTATAAATGGACTAGTTTTTGCCTAATAAATTGTAATTAGACAAACTATTGTTTAGCAATGATATGCAAACCCAGTTTTTGTCTGTGATGTTTTGGCACTTTCAGTATGAAAGTCAGAGTTAGCTATTTACACTTTAATGAGCCAGTTTAAAATTATAGATGAATGATGGGAAGAGAGGCTAAATTCCCTAATTTGGAGAAAACTGTGCCTTCTGTATCCGCTTAAGAACAGTGACTTAAGAATCATGAAAAGAAAGGCAGGCAGGCGAATCCACTCAGTGAATACAGTAAAGCAAATAGGAGGAAGAATACAGCCGATCTACCTACAGCATATGTGAATACATGAGAAAGCATAGAAAAAGATGTTAACAAATTATTGTTAATCAAATGTGTATCTTCCTCCACTGAGTTTACGAAGGTGGCCATGCATTGAGGCACCTTAGTCTCTTAGCAGTCCTGTGAGGGTGTCTAGGCTGGGCAAAGTGTCACTCACTGAACTTCGTATGTGCTTATATTCTCGTCTGGCAAAGTAACATCTACATGGTAGGGATTCTCTAAACACAGTTGGATCATAATTCATATCTTAAAGCGTGTCTCCTCCAAGAATGTTCAGACTGAAACTGATCTGCCTGTTCAATTAAATGTTGAGACCAGTTGCCTTGTAATCTCAGGCTTTTTTATTTAATTGCTTAGCTCGCATTATTTATTCAGATTTGTTGCCTATACTCTTCTGGACAATCTTTCTCATAGTAACCTCTAAATGTATTATAACTGCAGCTTCCAAACTTCCAACTCACCAAGGGAATGACAAATTAAAGAAATGTGCTTTAAGATTATAATCTCTACTTGTGAAATATTGACTTGCTTCACTCATTTGGTCAAACTATGGTTTGGGTTACCATGGTTTCTTTGATAAGCCCAAATTACTGTATTCATACACTGTAGATCATATTTTATGGCTTAACACAACTGGCTTCATTCAACAACAAACAAAATCAACTACATTATAGTCTATAGTGTTACATGAACTCAGTGTGAGGTATTTGGATTCCTGACTCAATGTACAGTGTGTGTGTATATATATACACACACACACACTGTACATTGAATCAGGAATTGACATAAGAGGCCAACACATGGAAATTATATATGTTTTCTTCTAATAATTTCCATGTGTTGGCCTCTTATGTCAATTCCAGAATTTTTAGGGTTTTTTGTATCAATATGGTAGATTTCTGGGGTACTTAATTTTATTAGCTTTCCCATAATACAACATTTCCTAAACATAACCAGTTTTTCTGTGCTCAAACAGAAATGCTTAATCTCTGTTGAGTTTGGATTTAAATTCAGCAGCCAACTTCGGAGTTAATTCCCATGCATCCGGTTCAATTTATGGCTTTTTGAGAAGCTTAGTCTCTTGATGTATAATAGGTCTGGGAAAGCTTTTAGACAAGCAATAAGGGATGAGATTGGTTAGTGCTTAAAGCCACATCTCATCAATTTGATAATACAGCAGAAAAGGATAGCATGAAGAGCTCAGTCTCAGCACTATATCAAAATGAACAGCATTAAAGACACATTATTCAGAACCCAGTAAATTTACAGTTTGTAAACCCAGTTTACAAATTTTAAACATTTGTAGCATTTTTTGTTTATACAGAAATGGTTCAAAGTTAATTTTATATTAATTAGGTTGTCTGGATTAAGTTCATACATCAGCTTCTTTCATTCTGTCAAAATGTGCGTGGAGGTCTCCATCTGACTGCAGTAGCAGAATCAGAGGCATTCAGGTCCCCTTCCAACCCTCCCACTGACAATACCTTGAATTATCGGGAGAACATATCTTCTTCTAAGAGCAGAAAAGAACAAGAAAATCACAATGAAAATGTTTTGGGAATAAATGCAAATATGTTATTGGTTCCAGTGGATGGTAATTTTTTATTGGCTGGAAAGGAGCTCTTCATGGTTGTCAGCTGCTGTTGGTTCTGACAGCTGTTACTATAATCATCTAGATGCTTCTGAAAATATGTTGGCTGTTTCACATGCTCCCATGTAAATCAGGACTTAATACAAACTCAGTACTGAAAAAACATTGGAATTTAGGTTACTTCATCATGTTTTGCTTCATTAAGAAACAAAACAAAGCTATTTGGGCAGTTAATCTCTAACACATATAACTATATTTTTGGAAAAGCAGACACACTCTTTTGTACTTTCTCACTTCAATCAAAGTTTATTCCCTTTTCAATTACAAAAATTTCAGTGGGAACTCTACATTCAAATCCCAATCACCCATAGGATGCAAATCTTATTTGTTTTTTTCCCCCTACGTAAATATAATGCAGTGCACTGCATTATAATCACATATAGAATAATTCTCCTGTTGAAAATCATGAGACGTAGATGTTTAGTTTTTTGTGGATTTTGCCCAGACTATAAGGCACTGATTCTGCTGTACAGTCCAAGCAAAGTAATTTGATGCTAAATTTGAAAGCAGCAATAAGTCAAGCTAGATATAAGATCCATCGCTTTCATTGCAAGTATGTCCTGACCTTATATAAACTGAGGCCGAGGTAATGGTGTGTGTCCAGCTAATATTTAAATATACCAACTGAATAATTTTAATATTTGCTAGTATAAATCCTTTGTAGATAATTTCTTTTGCCAACTTTTCGAAAATGAGTTACAATTCTTTGAAGATGGAGTTCTTAGAATCTCAAAGAAAATACAAACTGCATTTATGTATAATATAAACAGATTATAGCTATAATTAAAGTTTAAAAGTGGGCAGAATGATTGCTATTGCGATTGCCCAATAGCCAGTGATGTAAACAGAACCAGGCTTTCATGGTGAGCTGGCTTCATTCACCATCACTGGATGCAACATAGGCGCTTTCTTTAACCTGATGTCATCTAGATATGTTGGACTACAGCTCCAATAGTTTCCAACAAAAATGGACAATGGTGACCCAAAACATCTGAAGAACATTTAGTTGGGAAGGTTATAGAATACAGTTATTATCCAAAGATAATTGTGTAGAGAAGGGTCTAATTAAAATGTTTATGTGTACTGGAATATCAGAATGCAGAATAAATGTTGATTGCCACAGGTAATCCAGTACAAACTATGTATCTTGTATGATGAAACCAATATGGAAGGAAGCCTTTATTCAACAAAAATCAATTTACAGGATTGCTCTTTGTTCTATTGAATAGGTGCACAGTGTGTGGCTGTATTGTTTTATTTATTTATTTATGCAATTTCTATAACTGCAGCATTATATCTCCCAGCATCTTCACTATTGATCATGCTAGCTAGGACTCCTGGGAATTGTGATTTAACAACAGCTAGAAGACTGTACATTGTGGATTCATAGGACTTTTAACACAGAACTATTTGGATTCTATACAAACAGTTGAATAAGGAAAGAATGAAGGCAAAAGGGTTTATAATAGCAAAAGGGACATTTCAAAATTATTTCTATCTATAGATTGAATATCACATTTTTAATACAGTATCAGGGATTTACAGATTGTATCTAGGCTTAATATCCAAACAGTGCTCTATGGTGGGGTAGGAGATTATTTTGTATGTTCTATATCTTTTTTTTTTCACTTTTATTAATTGCATTGTTACACTTTTTTTAAAAAAATAAAGGTTTTTGTAACTTTTCATATTTTTAGGAACACTATGATTTGCTCAGGGGGCTTTGGTTATTCAACAGGTTAGAAGTATAATAAACAGATTTCTATCTGACAAATTAAGAAGGGCAAATAATACAGATGGCACTGAGCCATCCACAGGTCTGGTTCTGATAATTAAACATTGCCCTAATTCCGTGGCAATTCACCCAGCATGGCATAAATCTAGATTTGTCTTTCTCCTGAAATTTCTCTGGGTTTCTTTTATTCCCAATAGCACCTCCCTTTTACTGGATAAACTTGTTTCATTCTTAATCAGCCTCCAGAAAAAAAGCAACTGCAGTTGGTCATTTTTCTCGCTCTTTTGGGTATGGAAAGGGAAAATGAGAGAGAGAGAAAGTACCCACTTAGAAGTTGAACTGTGAATGGAGAAAAGCTGAGGGAAATAAAGGATAGCCTTGAAATTGCCCTCAATAGTTCCGCTATTTCCCATCAGTTAACCGTTTTACACTGCAAACCTTATTCAATAAGAAACAAACAAAAATAATCTACCTGCCATTGGAATGAAACACAGTAAGAACTTGTTGGCTGGGAGGTATTTGGGTGGACTGTATTCTCAGCATGAAGGGTACTAGAGTCCATAGCTGCTTTAGGAAGTGACCAGAATTTCCTAAATGCTGATGTAGAAAGCAAAAACATGCTGGTAGGACATGGAAGCAGAGGAGAGGAAGCAGTTTTTCAGAGGGAGGAAACACAACAAATAAAGAGAAGCTGAACATGGTGGAGTAATACGCTCCTTCTAATTGGTATCCCACCAAGAGAGAGAGAGAAACCTTTGCCAATTTGGAAGACTAGAATCTTTCTACGCACACCACTGTTCATGCCTTCTTGGCTAGTGGGACAGTAGAAAGCTGACTGTGTAGTCAGAAGAGGGACACAGTAGGGATGTCCACAAAGAACATTTTCCCTTGGTATGTTGGTTCTTAATTGCATAAAGCTTATTATAGAGGAGAATGATAAAGCCAGCAGTCTCAGCTGGGGATATCTACTCTTAAGTTCTCAGAATCCACCAGCTCATTCTGCTGCTTATGTTGATTAGGGCTTAAACTGCAGCTGAACTAAACAACCACAGTCAGTTGGATGTGCAATCTGGAGATGTTTGTTACAGGGCCAATATTCAAGTACGTGGATCTTGGATAGCACTTAATGAATAACTTTGTGAATGCCTTACAATTCTGGTCACTTTTCAAAAAACAAATGGTTCTGTGGGTGTAACATAATGACAGAAAATTTGCTACATCTCTTAACACTGAAAATAGCTTGAGGGTTTGCAAGTTTTGCTAACATTCAGATTGAGGATATTGAGATATTTTGTTTGGAGAAGGCAATTTAGAGTAAAACAAAGTTGCATTCAGCTTGGGCCAGCTAAATTTGCTCTGGTTCACAGATCACAACCCTTAGAGTCCAGCTTAAATTCCAAAGTCTCCATAGTTTTAAATAAAAAAGCTTTTTTCTCCAATTAAGCATGTGTAAACCAGATTTCTGTGAGGACATAGTATACCTGCTCATAATGCCACTATGTATTTTCAAATGTTGAGCCATTCACTTCAATTTGTTTCCAACAGAACATGGACAGTCAAGATTTCTTCTTAAGATCAATGATCTAATTCCCTTTTTATTCATATCAAGGTGCCTGTTTCCTAGCTTTTGAAACATTATCAGTAATATACAAGAACCATTAGAACAGTAGAGTGTGACATCTTTATGACCTCCATGAAAACAACTTTGCTTGATCAGACAAAAAGAGCATTGGTCTTATTAGTCTTTTCTCTATTGCAGCTCACCAAACACACTCCTCTATAAGAATTATAACCTTTTCCAGCTGTTGCCCAATAACTTAAATTTACAGGCATGATGCTTCTGATCTTGACAAATGATAGATTTGCAAAGGAAAGAACTGATATAATCACAAAGAACAAGTAATCATAGATGTGCTAATAGGAATGTAGCAACATGTGCTAGCCAAGTAGGGGAAGGAAAATGAAGTTTTGATCTGTTTTTTAAATTATTCATATAAACTAAGACAAGTCTCCACTGAGTTGCTCCTGCAACTTCATGGTCATGTCCATGCAATTTTCTTGCCATTGTCTTCTTCTGAGATGTTTTTTCATCTTTCTGGTATGGTGTTCTAGTCTAGAGCCTTGGAATTCCATGACAGTTTCCCACCCAAAACTAATCTGACAATGATACACAAATGGTTGTAATAAATACATAAATAAAAGAATAATGGGAAAGCACAATGCAAGCAACTACTGTATGTGTTCTCTGTATTTTTCCAGACAATATATTCTGGAGATTGCATTCCAGCTGAAGTATACAAATGATGGCAAGGTTCTAATGAAATAATACTGCATTATATTTCTAATAGGAAATCTGAAATCAAGTTCCTTCTCTGATGGCAATTGCCTACCCATGGGGATTATTTTATGGGGAGGCGTAGGAGCAAAGAAAATGATTGCCCTAGAAAAGAAATTAAGCTCCACATACAAAAAAAGATGAGAGTAAAAGCCCTCTTATGCTCACTTATTTGACTCTTGACAGATGCTGTCACAACAAGAAATTTTTCAAAACAAGGTGTTTGGTATTCCTGAGCTAATAGATCAGTTCTGACTCAGTGGAGGCTTTGATTTCAAACCATAACTGAAGTGATTGCATCTCTTCCTCCTCCTCCTCCTCCTCCTTCCATAGATTATATCCAGCAGCTTATTTATTATTAGGCCAAATATTTCATTTTTAAAAAAATCTTGAACAACCAAATAAGAGCCATTGATTCTCTGTTGTATATTTTAAGGGCAATTGCATCAATTTCCTCATTACTCTGGCTTTTAGAAGAACCAACATATGAAAGTGACAAGAGATGCACAACTGAGGTCTCAAACCCTTCTGTGGGCCCCAAAAGTCTTGAGTTAGAATAATCTCGAACCTATTACCAAATTGGGATTGTTAATGTAACATAAGTGGAAGATTAATAAATATATGACTCAATGAAATGAAATCAGATTTAGTTTTTGTCCACTCATACCACTATTTATGGCATGCTATTGAAAGAACACATTTTTAGCCCAGAAAAAAAAAGCACTTCTGATAGAGGTAAATAATTTGGGTGAAACCCAATGAGGTATGATTACAGACTGAGTTCTCTCCTGCAGTTGCCATAAATCCTCAGGGAGGATTTTGCAGAATTCACCAATTCTGGGTATTGAAATTCTATACCTATAATTCATACAGGTTCACATTATTTCACAAGTTGTACCAGGCAGACATAAAGAGAAGGGGAGTGAGTCGCAAGTACCAATTGTAGACACATATAATGTACAAAGAAGAAGACACTGATCTAAACAATACAAATAGAACTTAGGATAACAGGTAAAAGAGAAAACAGCTAACTGGTATTATATTAATTTTGAGAGATAAGCATAAGTAGAGAATTTAAATATTAATGGTTTATTATCATGATTTTGAAACTGTTTTTATAAAATAAATAAAAAGCTAAAGCAAAATATTATTTCTAGTTTTGAGAAAGTTTACATTTAGATGTGGTTAACTTATATGCCATGCAGCCAAGAACAGTTTTCTCCCTTTTTTCCAATTTCTAAATATTACATAGACTTCACATGCACATTTTACAAGTCTACACAGGACTGCCGCCAACATACACATCATTTCATATTCATCCCATTTGCCCATTTCAATAAACAGCATCTTACATAATCACAAACATTATTTCTGAACAGAAGTACATAGAAAGCTTCTTCTGTCATCATCTATGCCAACTGTGTACCGTTTTAACCGAATATTAAAATGTAATGTAAACTTACCCAAACTAGAATGTAATTAACTTCAGGATGGATAAATCACAAACGGAAGGAATCTGATCCATTGCTCATCCCTATTTGCAACCAGTCCCTAAACAAATCCAGCTGAAAACAGCATTAGTTGGAACCAACTTAATCTGTTTGATCTGATAAGACTTAATGATGACATTCTACCTTTCATTGGAGAAAGTCTGGATATGTCCATGTCCTGACAGATATATGCACCTAATATTTTTCAGGAGACCTAGGCCACACATCTTAGTCCTGAAAATGAAAACTATCTAAATTATTCAGGTGCTTGAATTGCCTGCACAGGTATTACACTTTAGAAACTACAATGAACTATCTTTAAGATACTCAGCTTTAGCTATGACTAGAAAAAAGAACAGATATCCCAAATCTGTTCAATAATACAAACTAAAGACAGATCAAGCTGAGTCCTCCAGCTTATTTTTCATAGGTTCTTACCATACCATAGGCACATCTACTGTATATGATCATGCAAACACACGCAATGACATTTGTGAGAGAATAGTAAGAAAGAAACAAAATAATAAAACTGTACTCCTGAATTTTGCTTGAAAAATGTGAACACGTATCTGATTCATTGCTCATCCTTATTTGCAACCAGTAAACAAATCCAGCTGAAAACAGCATTAGTTGGAACCATTGGGGGGGGGGGGGGAAGCTTCAATATATATTTCTTTGGCTGCAATACTGTAATACAAAAAAGTCATTTTTACTTTTATTCTATAAATCATACAGTAAGTCCTCTTTATCTCTGTCCTTCTCATCCGGCAACCATTCTCAGATATTTATATAAAAATCTCTGACTTGAATTATAGTAAGTTATTAATTGTACTTTTAACTCCATTTACCATAAATGTTTGCATGTAATTTCTAACACAAATTTTCATGTAAATATAAACAAACTAAGTACCCTTTTCATGCTGTTTTCTTTAAAGGTTAACTGAAAAGAAGAGCCTCCAAATAATGATAGGGAATTTTTACAGGAAAAGTCTGGCAGCGTATATTTATTTGTTAAATTTATTTCCTGCTTTTTCTCCAGGAACTGAAGGAGGCAGATTGATTGACTGAATTTATATCCTACTCCAATCATAAATAGACTCTCGGCATCTCACAATATGAGACAAGCAATACACAGTCATAAAAATAAGAAATACAAAAACTTACAACCTAAAACAGTATCTGGTGTCAACCTCCAAAAGTCTTTTGAAAAAGCTCCATTTTCAGCGGCTTCTGCAAGGCGACTGACACTGGGGCCAATCAAAAATCCCATGGGATGCTATTCCAGTGAGCCAGCCAATTACAGAAAAATAGTGCCTCCAACTTTGGCCCCTCTGACCCCCTGAAATTGGGAGACAACCAGCTACTGGTAGAATCAAGATGATCAAGCCAATTCCAGTGGAGAGATGCAGTGCTGTGGATCATTTAATTAGCATACCCTCTTTCAACTCCCCCCCACCTCACCAAAAAAATTCCTCCAATTTTTTGGAGGAAACAAAGGCTGGGCTGAGAGGTAATGATTCACTTGAAATCAACTAGTGAGCTTTTATGGTTGAAAGTGGATATATACTTGGATCATCCTCTATCACTGGCTCTCTAGTTTGAGTTTAGGAAGTAGCTAGAGATTTGAGGAACAGAGCAAGATACCTTATCTCAAGTCAAAAACCAGTCAATCTAGCATCTCTCCGGGCAGAAAACAGGCATTTCATATTGTATATTACCTGCAACCTTTAACTAAAGATGCTAAAGTTTGAACCTGGGCCCATGTGTGTGCAAGAATGCACTCCACATCCAGTTATGGTTCCTTTCCTACATTTAATCTCATAAGACAACTAAGATTATAAAGTTCTGGATCTAGTATTTGATTTATTGATGCTATTTTCTCACATAAGCTTCAGGTATATGAATAGTAAAATAGTATTTGAAATAGCTATTTCACTGTGTTCACAATCATACTAAACCATTGATTCTTGAACTTTGGTTTGTTAAATCAACCAGAATCTTGCAGATAAAATAAATAATGGCTTCTTTAACCAATTCTGGGTTTCTTTATCATCCTTTTTAGTTGTTCTTATATTGTACTTCTGTGGATTATTCAGAAACTTGGATGCAGATCAAAAACAAAGCAAGAACTATACATACTTTATACTAAGACACAAAAGCAAAAAGTAAGATAACCATAGACTATGGTTTCAAAGTATGGTTTACTATCCTAAAACAAATTGTTTATTCCATAACATTAAGCCAAAACCAAACCAGTCTCATTCTGGCTTAACTGAACCCAGCCTTTAGGGGTTCCTATTGAGCATGGATCTGTATTCAAGAAAAGATATAAATCAAACTCCAAAAACAAGAACTAACTTCTCCAGCCCAATGTGTCCCAAAGCCAATCACCATTTTCATCATAATGGAGTGGAAACACATTCCATAGTGAGGCTGTGTTTACATATAATTTTAAGCCAAGAATCCCAGCTTAATAAGCAATTATCTGAACAACCAACATGTTGCTGCATGCTGTGTTTTCTACCCTAAATTCCTTGTGTGAGCAATTATACAAAGGAGGAAGGAAATAGCTCTTGTTGTCTTCAAATTAAAGATTATGGCTTATTGTGTTCAAACAAGTCAGCAAATGAAGATCAGTCCTGGGTTAGATTTTTTTTTTAATCTGTTCAATCATGTCTGATTCTCAGAGACTGCCTGGACAAGTCCCTGAAGTTTTCTTGGCAAGGTTTTTCAGAAGTGGTTTGCCATTGCCTGCTTCCTAGGACTGAGAGACAGTGACTGGCCCAAGGTCACCCAGTTGGCTTTGATGCCTAAGGCAGGACTAGAACTCATAGTCTCCGAGTTTCTAGCCTGATGCCTTAAGCACTACACCAAACTGGCTATAAAAATAAAATATCTAATAAAGATATGGCTCTACCATATCTGGTTAGATGTGGAGTGCAGTAAATCATAATTCTTAATATGGATATAACACAAAACTAAGCAAAGAGTGAAGTAGGAACATGGATTGCATGCAGTAGTATGTTGCACATCGTCACTATGATTTATTAAGCCAGAGTTCCTGGTTTAGTATTTATGAAGTTTAGAATTTCTGTCTTAGTATCAAGATCTAGTTGGGAAAAAATAAACTTGATTTGAGGCTACTTTTTTCAGGGGCAAATCCATGTTCTTGCAACACTGAATTTCTTTCAGAATAGGTGATAACTTCCTTTATGTGAAGTTGCTGTGGCAATAAGGCAGTAAGGTCTTTTAACTTTTAATGTTTAAATTCATTTACTCAAGGTGAAGCAAAACCAAATACTTACTGGATCTTTTTTGACCAGGTCTCGATCGGGCACTACTGCAATGAGATGTGCGAGTGTAAACACAGAGTTAAGAACATAAGAAAAAAAGAGGTTCTTGTGCAGTGTGATCCTTTGACAGCTTAGGCTCCTGAAAAACATGCACCACAAATAATATATTAGAAACCTAATATATTATTAGAACTGATTCTGAAGTTGCTTTTATAAGAAGATGCTGGCAATTCTTTCTGAAATATGCAATCTGACACGGGCAGTTGGAAAAAATAGGGCTGGCAGTGAAACCATGGGAATAAACTCCCTTACACCTGCTTAAATGCTACATGCTTTCTCAATCGCACTTAGAGGACATCTCATCTATGTGGTCAAGTGGCACAATACAGACATAATACAGACACATATCTCTTTGACAGTAAGAGATACGTTTGTTTATGTATGAATTAAAAACACCCCATATAGACACATTCTTTGGAGCATTAGATTGAAATTACATAATGCTTTAGGAATGGGTTATCAGCTAAGTAGGAATTGTTTAACTGGAATTTTTCTGATTGTTAGGGATATTTAGTTTCACTCCTTGCAAGGTTGTGATTCCTTCTTGGATCCCACAACTGTAAGACATTCTTCCTGCTTCATTATACTCAACTGAATTAAGAATCCACAATCTAATGCCATTTTTTTCCTAGATTCACAAATAAACATTTAACTAAAGTATTAAACCCACTGAAACACTTTGAACCAGTCAATAGTAGCTTAAATAGTAAAACAATTTTCACCTTTATTGGATGCAGGCTATTTGAATATATTTATGTTGAATTTCATACGCCACTGAGTTGTTCATATACCTAACATGGCTTGTTCTTTCTAGACCTTTTTCTAATTAGACTAAGTAATTTGGGGTCATCCACAAACTTGGAAACTAAACTATTTTTGATCGCTGATAATAGAATTAAAAAATAGCAACAATGTTGAGGGGAATCACACATATTGGTTCCTTCCACTATGATAATAATCAATAACACAATCCCCATTGGCAAGAGAACCTTTATCAGATCCTCAAGTGCTACCCCCTCCACTCCAAAATTGGCAGTATCACTGAAATCTCATTTATGAGTGCAGAAATCTTGACAGGGTTGACAGTCTTGTATAATATGTTGGTGATCTGTTAAAATAATGTCAAATCTTGCAATTTGAGTGATCTCTCATGAGATCTGGATAATTTGGGGCGATCCACATACCATGGTGATATTGTATAATAGCTCCAGCAGTGTGAAAATGTTACCAACCCCTTTCAATGCTCTATATAATAATCTGCTTATATTTGTGATTTACTAGCTGTAGAAATTCCTCCCACTGAGATCATGTTCATTTTATCTGTTTAAATAAGAATTTTCAACCTGTAGCCCCAGAGTTTCCTTTTGGTGGTCTTTGGAACTTCCTATAACTATGATTACTGAAAACTTAAAACAGTGTCCCACCACTGGCAGGTGAAAAACAAGTGAAAACTGTAAAGACAACCCTAAAAAGGCAGGCTATATTTCAAAAATAGAGAAAAATCTTAAGTCAACTCCAAACTCCAGCCCTTCCCTTATGCATGATATGTTGCCATTTAGTTTGCAATCATCAACTTTTCCCAAAATATTATGTGAGGCACTTACTTAATGTTGGACACATCTGATAGTGTCAAATCATTCATTTTATCTATTTTGGTATACATAATCTTTAGTTACAGAGAACTAATTAGAATGTGCGTTATATCTTGAAGAACTGTACAGAACCCAAGAAGGCATGGTACTGCTTTTATAGAGAATTGGCACAAACAGCACTTGGATAAAGTCACTTGTAAGCCAATGTGGCCGGTAAGCGAATGACTGAACTGCATGGGTCAAAGAAGCACTACCCATAACTCTACATACATAATGCAGTAAGAGAAAATAGACGGTTGAAGGATGTACTCACTTGAAATAGAAGAAAATCCCCAAGGAAACCAATAGAGAAGCTATAGACAATGCATGTCCTACTATAGTCATGTAATAAACTATGAAAACCATCTGAAATTTAAAAGAAAGATTAAATAAGAAATTAAAAACTATGAGGTGGTAAGATACAAATAGTGGTAGCAATGACTCCAAAACTTTGGGGTATCTTCTACTTCATTTTAGATATGTGGAACTACCTCTAAAGATGGTTTAAATAGTGTTCATATTAACAAAGTGTATATTATATAGTAGCATTTTGTATATGCATAAGTATATTCACACACACAATAGTCTTTATACCACTAGGTGGAAGTATCCTGAAGGATCTCTTGATTCCTCAAAAGACTCTCCACCTTCATTCTTGTGAGGGTACATTTTTTGCAAAAGAACAAAGTTCACATATTGTATGTTATATTATGGTGTTGCTGATTGCAACAAAATAGTTTTTGTAGTTTGATATCTCTTGCAAGCCTCAGCTAAATCTAACATAGTTCCTACAGTTTCTGGAGACTGTCTTGTGTTTTCTTTTGGTTATGTGCTTTCATTTCCTAAATTAGCCATGACTAAATCACAAAATTAGATCAATGGGTATAATTGGCATTTAGCCTCTACTAGTTAAAATAAAAATGATAATGTATATAATGTATAATATAAAGACAAATTCTTGAGCTATCCTACATAATGGAGTAGATACTTCCTTTTTTGGAGCTTTCCTTAGTCATTTTGAGAAATTGCATTAGTCAAACATAGTATTGGACCCAATAAAATATTACCATTAATATATTGCATAGTGCTACACTGGTGTTTCTGTTCTTTTTTCTTACTTTAAGATAAATATAGGTGATACAGGTCAGATCAAAATCCTGGAAGGGGATAGGAAATATCATCCCTTGTGCCAAACTATAATACTTGCATACTCATCCTTAAAAAAAATGTAAAGATACACTCAAGTCAAACTCGACTCTTCGTGATTGCTTCTATGCAGTTTTCTTGGCAGTATTACAGCAACAGTGTTAGAGAAAGAGTTTGCCATTATTATCTTATCTTCTGGAATGCTTTTCAACTTAGCAGTCCATCCTGTAGGAAGTATTGATCTTTTATCTATTTTGGGGCCCTCGTTCATTTGACTGTGGACATCTATCATAGGTTTTGATTTCATCATTTTGTCATTTCTATCTCTGGTGCTGTTGTGAGCCACCCAGAGTCCTTCGGGAATCTGTTCAAAACCATAGCAACATAACCCATGTTCTGCTGTACATTACTTCTCCTTCATTTTTCTCTGCATTTAAGATTTTCCACCATGAACAATCTTCTTAATAGGTATCATGACAAGCTTCTGTAATTGGCTATAAAAAAGTCAAATCCATAAAGGTTTACATAAAACCTTGAGAATTATTCTTGTTGCAAAAGGTCATAGAGTTTCTTCAGTATCTTATATAAATCTAATTAGACTTTTCCCAGATTAATATGTAATAAGTAAGCCATGGTTCAGTCTAAATGTCACACACAGAGTTTTCACAACATGAAAAAAATAGAAGATCCAATCACATTTAAAAAAGGAAAGGATATAAAGAAAGCTATATAAATTGTTGTTGTTGTTTAGTCGTTAAGTCGTGTCCGACTCTTCGTGACCCCATGAACCATATTGCGCCAGGCCTTCCTGTCCTTCACTGCCTCCCTGAGTTTGCTCAGTTTCATGCTCAACTATATAAATATGCCCACCTATTTCCCTAATATATAAAATACTTTATGCATTCCCTTCCTTGCAAATTTCGATGATCAATTATTAATCTCTTTATATTGTATGTAGAAGGCTTTCTGGATACTCCCTTCTCATAATGATGAAATTCAGTCATCATTCTGATCACATCTCATCAGCCATGTAAGGGGAGTGTGCTCAGAAAGCTTCACCAGCCCTTAAAATCCGAGATGGATTATAAGGCTATCATTTTTGTCTTCATTAAAGCCAAGTCAATATACCTAGCTTTATTCATGAGCAGTGGAATTTTGAAGTTTTATCAGTTTTCGAGGGGGCAAAATACAGATGGAAAGCATATTCATCTTTCTTCTCCCAAATGGTGTCAGCATCTTGCCAAAGCAGCTTTCCTTGCTGGCAGTGACAATAATGGTGAAAAAAATAAAGGGAAAAGATTGCCTTTGGAATGTACAGTTCACAGTATGTAGATTCATTCAATTTTAAACAATAGCCATTCAGGGTATAGAACTAGAGTCCCCTATTATGGGGGAGATGGGCAGGGGAGAAATCCAATAAACAAACAAACAAATAAATAAATAAATAAATAAATATAAATATAAATATAAATATAAATATAAATAAATAAATAAAAAAAACTATGTGCCTCCAGAGTGTTACACTGGGAGGATTGGTATAAAATCAATTGAACATTGATTTCCTGTGGCATAACTGAACATGGCCTGAAATACAGAGAAAAGGTGCTTGTATCTCTCTATATGGCATCCATGATAATAGCAAAAAAAAATGATAGATAAAAATTAGGTAGCCGAAGAAATTGTACTAAAATTTAAACACTTTACCTTACGCTTTTCATTCGTAAAAGAATTGCACCGTGTGTAGTTGGACCAGGTTCGATTGCTTTCAGGATGCCGAAACCAAGTTCCAGTCTTATCACAATATTTTGTTGCCAATTCTGTGAATTAATAATTCAGCGGATGTAATTCATTTGAGAAGCTTGTATCTATATATTAAAGCCCATACTTTTATACATTAATTAAGTGTGGTTGGAATTAAAAAAAAAATCATTTATCACATCAGTGAGATGAATTGTGATTATTTGTCATTTCATTTAACTTTAGTAAAATAGCAAATCATTAAAAAGAAGGCATCCTAACAGCCTTCTGTAACAAGATATATTTCACTTAACTGTATTTTCTACTGTACTTCTTAAGCCTCAGCGACAGAATCAACATAACCAAGATATATGAAGGTGGTTTAATTGTGGCCTATTTGTATTTAATGCATTAGAATGGATAGGGTTTTTTACATTTTAATTCTGATTCCCTCTTAGCTGAATATTATTTTCTCAATTTAGTGGGACCATTCATCCTTAATTAAAGTAAGGGGAAGGTCCGCAGTAGGGAAAATCTGAAGAATTTCGGAAAGGATATCTTGCCTTAAATATGAGCCGGCGAAAGAACTATTTTCTCTCTTTAACAGTTGAAAATGCCACCTCATTGCTGACCAGAGTAGCTGCACCACCATTTCTCACAATCATAATTATTGGATTGATGGACTAATGCCATCATTGCTATATTTTTACATCTCTAACATACTTAGCCCTATAGGGTACTATTTATAGCCCTACATGCTATGTGCTACAGTGTACTTAGCCATATCAGGAGGACCAGGCAAAAAAACCAATGCCATGTAGGTCTAGAACTACTTTTATTGCAACAGCTATAGTAACAGAATCTTGCAAGTCTGAATGTGCTTCCCCCTTCTCTCACTTTATCTTTGTGTGAATTAGGGAGGTCTGAGACATTTACTCAAATTTAGTTTCTTGGACAAGCCGCACTTGTCTGATCACTGCATTGTTAGTGGCTCTTTCTCCTATCCTTCAAGGACATTCCCTATTTCCTCTACAGCTACATACTTACACACCTGCCAGGTTTCACATACAACAGAGCCCCCTACTGTCATAAATCCTAGTTTGTTTGATTACGTTCATATAATAGCTAATACCTTTGCTGAACATGATGAAATTTCCCTGTCTCACAAATGGCTTCCCACATATCAAGTACATAGCACTCAAGATTGATTACACTGTTATGACTGTTTAGGCAGAAAATCCCATAAGCAGTTTCTCCCAAGAAGTAAAACTTCAAACACAACAAATTAGCAATTTGTCACTATTTCTGGCATCCCACATCTGCTTCAAGCTACTTCACTTCCTTAATGTTGGCACCACTAAGCGCCAACTATCTTTGCGAGTTCTTAGAGTGAAAACAAAAAGAGGCAAATGATTAGACTAAAACTATTCTGAGGGATCTGAGTGCTTCCAAGAAGCTGGGGGTAACTTCCATCATTTCCCTGGTGCTGTGAATGTCAGCTCCACCATCAGGGTCCTTTATTAATTTACTGAAACTGTCTCATATTTTCACTTTAATACACCAATAAAGAGATTTACAATTTTTTTGCTTTAAAAGTGTAATAATAATCCTAAATATTCCTAGGAGAAAATGATCACAGGAGCAGTGCCAATGCAACTTCACTGTTTAAATTAAAACACTGACAAGGATTACAGTACTATTAAAAGCTCAAGGGGAGGTTTTATTGGGTTCTTGGTATTCTCTGAGCTTTGTTTTCTTCTTACAAATGTTTCATTACCAGTCTGCAAGTTTTATGTTAAAGAATCACTTAGAAAGGGAAAATCCAATGTTAGGACAACACCACAGAAAAGAACTTCTTTATGACAACTACTCAACTAACTCCTTAGGTATCTCAGTTGACAAGCAAGTTTATATTGGAAAAAGTAGTCCTTCAAATACTCTGCTGCTCTAGAACAATGTGATACAAAATCTTTTTGATGGTTTTAATAGCTTTTGTGTTGACCTTCTGCTGGGCCTAAATGATGCAGATACTAGTGGTATGAATAATAAAGTCACCTTATAATGAACATGAAGCATTCATATCACAATAGTTTCAAATACTCCTGATCCATTTCTGGGCACTGCTCAAGGTGCTGGTTGTACTGAAAGTCCTGTACAGTTGGAGATTGAGTTATCTGACAGACTGTATTTTACTATATATGTATGCCTCAGTTTTAAAATCTTTCGGAGATGTCCTTTTTACTCTTCACCATCTGTATATACTGGAAAACCAACAGAGGACCTTTGTGGTGGCTGACCTCAGCTTTTGGATCTCCTTATTCTATCTTTGATCAGTTCCTAACAGTAAGCAATGAAGTTTTCAGATAGGCCTCTGTGTCACCATTGATTTTATATATTCCTGTTTTCTTTTTATAGTTTTACTTTATATTTTATTGCTGTTTACCATATATTCCAAATTATATGGTCTCATTCAATAACCATGTAAAGGCAAGGCAAAACATAAACATATTTCTTCTTATTCTATTCCCCACCTTACCAAAAAAGCAGCAAAAGACTAACAGCTGAGGTAACATGTTCACTTCTGGTAAGGAGCAGCACATTTTATCTAGAAACACTTGGAATAAGCACTCTTTAAATCATCTAAAGTATAGATTATCTAAAGCTGGCAAGCATCTGAAATCTCAAGCAGAGCTTAAAGCTGATGAAACACAATGTACCACATTTTTATTGAGTGTTATTGCATTGATATCTAAGGGTTTATTATAATAACATTTATTTCTCCTCTCCAATTGCTTCACTTGGAAGGCAGAGAGGAGGAGGAAAATAGCTTCTCTAGTACTTCCTGAGTCTAAATCCCAATATGTCTCTTTTATTAACAAGCCTGACTCACTGGCAGTGATCAAAGTTAATCAAAGGACATTTTCCTTGATATCCTCTGCTCCATAAGGCTATAAGAAGAAGATACATGCTCGTTAGCTGCTGAAACTTCACGTTCCTCCCTATAGAAGATTCATCTCAAGGCACTGTGCCTAAGGAATGGAGGGGATGAGAGGTTAAATTGTCTCTTTCAATTGTTGCTGTTTTTCCTTCATAGGAACTGAGTTCATGGACCTTGGGGTGTCTTCAAGCTAGAACCAGGCTTGAATATTAAGGCCTGAGGTAATATCCATGTGGTTGAACTTTTCTATCCATTCATGTAGCCCCAGATTGCTACTTTGGGCTTGGGGGGTATCTAATTTAAGATATTGTAAATAATTTTTCCATCTCTGTTGTGGTAAATATCCTACACTAGCGTTTTCTGAATTGGTACCCAACAGATGTACATGGATAGCATCCAATAAAAGCAACTATCACGCTCAAAGTTAACCTTGACCAGCATTTTGTATCACACAGCAGTCAATCAGATGTGTTCACAGGAAGGTCACATACATGAATTGAAGTGACAACCTTCTTGTACATTGTCTCCCTTGTAGCTGGCATTTAAGATTGGTTGCCTGTGATCAAAACAGCTATAAACAGCCACCAAGGCCACTAGATACTATAGCCGGATTCTTCATTAATTTCTCCAACCCTCTTTTAAACCTGTCTAAATTGGTGGTTACAAGGGAACAAATTCCAAAATGTAACTATGCATTGCATAAGTACTTCCTTTTATTGGTCATAATTATCCTGCCAGAATTCCTAGAAAACATCTTGGAAATTCCGGGAGTTCAGTCATCTCATTATGACACTGGTTTCTGTGTTCCAGCCATTCAGATGAAAACTTGATGGGTAACTGCAATCTCCAGAAATATTTGCCCAATTTTATATAACCTCAAATTCTCCATTGTTGTTTGTCTTCTCTAATCAGAAAGCCAGAGCTTAAATAAAACACATGATGCTTTTAAAATATAACTGACTTAAAACTAAAGGCTCTTTCTCATAACTACATTAGTATGAAATCTCGTGTCCACTGTTAGCAGAAAAGTATGTTGATACAAATTGTTCCATCCTGAAAACCTCAGGCTGGGAAGTGATGCTGTACTTACAGATTTGATATGGGACACTAAAGTATTTTTATATGAGCTGGATTTTTTTTCATTTTATTTATACATATAGTATTTATTTATTACCTACTCTCTAATAAATCAAACAGAAACAAATCCTTGCAAAAAACCTAACTAACTAAAGGCAGCCCTTGCATCATCAGCATCCCAATTCCATGGGGAATAATAAACACTCTCTTACAGTCCAGGAGGTTAGAGGCCTAGGTGTTTGAGTATGGGAGTAGCCACTGAGGAGCACTTTATCTGTTTCCCAGCCCTCACTTCCTCAGAATAAGGAACAAGGTGGAACCAATCTCTATGCCAACCTAACTAATCTCTGGGACCCAAGCCATGCAGAACAATAACCAGCATTTTGAATTGGGCTTAGAAGCAAACCAGTACAGATAGTTCTCGCTTACCGACTGCCTCGTTCAGCGACTGTTTGACGTTAGAATGGTGTATAAAAAAAAAAAGCTTTGCAACCAATCCTTGCATTTATGACTGTCACAGTGTCCCACAGTCATGTGATCACCATTTGTGTGCTTCTCAACTAGCTTGCGACAAGCAGAGTTAATAGAGAAGGCAGAAGTAAAATCATAAGTCGTGGTCACAAGATGTTTTGCTTAACGACCACAACGCTTAACGACTGAATTGCCAGTCCCAATTGTGGTTGCTAAGTGAGAACTACCTGTAATTAATGTGGTGAATATAGCATTGGTAGTATATGAATAGGATCAACTGACTCACCATTAAAAGTTGCACCAAACTACCTTCCCAAATTTAAGTGATGGTGGTCATTATAATCCTTTGCTTCATCAAGACAGAATTCTGTATTTTAAACAGTGTGACCTGTCACACCTGAATGAATCTGCTACTTCAGGGATTAGAGAGGGCACTTCCCTATGCCATTCATCAGCCGAGGTCTTATTCCTCAAACAACAAGAATTCCACATACAAAGAAATACCAGGCTGTTCCTTCTCTGTCTTGCTAACTATCTACTGTTATTTACTACCAGCATTCTATGTACAAATGCTGATTTCACAGTACCTAGAACAGGTACAGACTTGGTGCTCTCCAGATATACTGGAACCAGATATCCAGGAATCATCAACCAGTATGGCCATGATGGATGGAAATTAGAGGAGTGATAGGAGTTGTAGCTGAACTCTTCAGCAGAGCACCAAGTTTAAGAAGGTTTGTCTAGAAACAACAATAAAATCAGTAACAACTTGCCAAGCAACTGATCTTTTGAAACCCATATCTCATTAACTTTTGGAGTGTTGATGATAAATAGTTTAGCAAATACTGAGTATACCTCAAAGGGACCAGAACATTCCTGAAAGTCCTACTTATTTTATTTGGTCTTAGCCCATAAGAAATCAGCAAATTAATAAGAATATTATTCTGCTTTAGGAATATTCAAATTTGATCATTAGCAAAATTCAGAAGAAAACTGAAGCTCAAATGGTGGCCAGCATCCATCCACGTACGTGAAATAAGCTTCGGATATTCAAATTAGTGCTTATACAGATTTAATGTTGTACATATTTTGAAGTAAAGAAACTAAATGGTTAAATTCATCAGGTGTAGATGAATGTACCACATTAATATAGACTGAGCCCCACAATCTAGCATTCTTTTGCTTAAATATATTCAGCCAGTGGTGTCTGTGGGAGCAAAGGGGGTCAGAGTGATGCGACTCCCATCCTTTTTCCTATGTTTGTTGCAAAATTGCACATATGCCCCAAAGGGTTGGATCTTGTGGTGCAACTTTCATCATTTTGAAAAAAGCAGCAGGAGGATGCAGACATCACTGTGTGCAGTACTTTGACACTGAAGGTCAAACAGCACTTCAGAATGTGCACATGGGCAAATGTAACACCAGTCTACAACTCCTTAAAGCAGCTGCATCTTTTCCAGGAACCTCCACCTATCATATCTAGACAATAATTTATCACATAACCTAGTCACTGTTTTGACACATATTTTTTAAAAATATCATTTTCTAAGTGCACCTCAAATAATTTTCTGGAGAAAAATGCCTTTGGATTTCAATAATTTAACATTTTGTCTTTCAAAGCGATGCCTAGTGTAAAAAGTGGCAATTTTTATAGAAGTAGAAGACTATAAAACCACTAATCCCAAATCCAGTAAGATTTTTTAAAGGGACATGTCATAGTTAAAGCCCAACATATATAGCAATATCTCATACATATTTTCAGTGTAGTGAATCTTGATCTTACAGCCACCATCAAGCAATAGCTACCTTTATGAGCAAGTGTGAGGTAGTAGCCATCAGCAGATTTTCCACCATCTTTGATTAAATCTGTCAGCAAAGTTCAGGCCTGGCACAAAGTTCTTTTGTAGCTACGTGCTTATGCACCTAGCAATTTGTAACTATTGCTGAAAGGACCTAAAGAGAAGCCTCTCCAGTTGAAACAAAAGTTAATGAGCAATCCATACAGATGAAGGAACTATGCTAACTAGGAAAAGAGAAAGAAAAACAAATGAGCAGTGGAAACAGTGTGTGTGGTAAAATTAACAGTTATGGATGATACACTTTAGTATTTAAGGGATATAGGAATCGGATTCTAGACCTTAATGAAATATAACAAAATAAAGAACTATTAATAAAAAGAAAATCTAAGAATGTTTTTGTAGATTTAAGGAGACAGGAAAATGCAGAAGATACAAAGAGATTCTGCAGTGGGACATAATATGAGGTAATTTCTCAGGGACGATAAATACAACAAAATATAATGTGACATCACAGGAGCCATACTTTACAGTGATGAAAATGAGATGCAACAAAATTTGGGCTTGCTTATTTCCTTCCTTTTCTTCTTCTGGCACAGCCATGTGGAAGACTTTGGACATGCATGCTTGCCTTCTGTCTGAACTTGAGAGAAGACCACTTGTATTTTGTTTGAATCTGGCAGAAGATTCAGACATGTTTATTTCTGTTGTTGATTAATTTCTACTTGCCAATTCATCTGAATTATTTATGGCATTTTTATACTACTATCAACAACAAAAATATTGTCAAAGTCATTTGAAAACAACGGTCACAACAAACCTTACTGATGATTAGTCTCAACAAGGCCAGCACTGTACGTATGCATACAACCCATATGTGTTTCCTCAAGTGGCAGGAAGTGCTTATTAGCTGTGAGTCCTTTCAGCATGTATTTGGAACAAAATAAACAGATGGCCCGGCTTCGTTATGGCAGGCTGGAGCTGGTCCTGCTGAACTTCCCTATTCTATTTAACTGAAGTTAGCAACCTGTGGCCTAAGATTGCAGGCAATCTTTTGCTTACTTTAAGCGTCCTTGGTACAGGCTGTTCCACTGCACAAGGTGCTGTTGCAAGAACAAGAGAGAGATCAGAAGTGTGTATACTTCAATGGGTGGAATGTGCCTGAATGTGAGAAAGTGTAAAAAAAAACAAACTATAGGACTATAGAACCTTAAGATTGTCACACAGTACATATTCCCTGTTGAGCACAACCATATTTTTAATAGCGTAGAATTTAGAATTTATAGAATTTACTGAACAAGTCACAAATAAACGAATAAAAACATGGTTTAGAAATCAGTATGCCCATTCACACAATATTCTAAACCAAAAATCAACCAATCATGATGTGGTTTAGCACAATAGGAAAACCTGCCATAGAAAGAAAATGTGAATATGGATTGACTCTATTGCCATCTTGGCCTTCAAGAGATTATCGCTTCTGAAAGCAATCCCTCAGCAGAAAACTCCCACTCCAGCTCTACAACTGTGGAAATCCCATTTTCTTTTGCACTTGATTAGTTTCATCCTACCTTCTTCCCATCTCTCAACTGGTCTTTCAGAAGACGTCAATGCAGATTTAAGCATTTCCGATCTGCACCCATGTAACAGAATACAACTGTGCTGATAGAACAATCTTGGAAGCAGCAGCTATGTTAAACAAACATGCACACCCATTTGTGCATGGGAACTACAGAATGATAGACTGGACAAAAAAAATCTCTCTTTAATAATTTGTTTGAGGGTGCAATTTATCAATCTTTGGGGGGATACAGTATATGCATTGCATGAATATTTTAGGAAATAGTAATAAGAATGACACACTTGGTGACTTCATAAAGCGGCAGGGTGTTTGCAGGGTATGGTAAAGAAAAGTTAAAATGGTGTCCGTGATGGTGCAACAGTGCACATAAACAGGTGGGACCTTCAAGCACACGATTGTGGCTCCCATATTGATTGTTTTGACCATGGCCCTATAAAGTATTGTGAGTTTGAGAATTTTTTTGCTTCAGTTTATACAGCAGCCTTTGATCATAAAATATAGAAAAACTAGGAATAACATTAATGTCACATGAATGAACCAGTTTTAGCAGCTGCTATTTAATTCGCTACCAACAGAATGATGATAAAAATGTCTGACATGAAAAACAACAAAAACAATGGCATTTTCTGGATTGCAGAGTCACACCAATATGACAAACAGCAAGAGGCTTTGAAGCCAAACATTCTGTTCATTGCAGATGTGTGTAGAACTCAGTAAGGCTATAAATAAAAGCTGTTTAACCTGCTCTAGTATGAGAACATACTTTAATTTTAAACAGGAATGCCTACCTACATTTATTTCACTACTGTAATATTTCCATTTTTTTAAAAGCAGTTCATTTTTCTGTTTTCAGATTGGATTTCAATTGATCTGTACATGTGTGTATGTACAGTTATACACACACTGTTCTATGCATTTTCCTCCTATAGGAATATTTGCAAGTAATTTTCCTTTCTCATATGCTAGTGCATGTATTTTTAAAATGAGAGAACTGCATCAAAAATCTGAAGAAATCAGAAAAATCCACAACAGATAACTCTGCTCCAGCATATGTACTGTAACTAGTTGTGACATATAAATGCAAACCAAACAGTTTTATTCCCCATCCCTACTTTTAAAGTTAAAAAAAAAATCTTTTATTTCCAAATCCTACAGATTGGCTGAAAGTAACAAAAGGCACTATACCAGTTGGATCAAAGTCTTGAAAATAATCAGGACAATTCTGGTCAGCATATTCTCCGGCTGGTGTATCATCCCAACACAGCCATCCATCCCAGGTCCGGTTACAGTACAGCCCTAGAAATTTGGAAAAAATATAGCTTGATAGTTTTGGGGGAAATATACTAACCTTCTTTCCTAAGCTCAGAGAAATGTCTACAACATTCACAGAAACTGCTAGCACTGTTGCTGCTTTTAAATTGAAAGGTAAAGACTCCTTTGAGTTGAGCTTGGCTCCTGGTGACTGCATCTGTACTTTTCTGGGCAACAAGACAGAAGTGGCTTCTCACTGTCTTCTGAGATATTTTTTCAACTTTGCAGTATGGCCTACAGTCCTGAGATATCCTAATATCTCCCATCCAATTTCTAATTTGGTCCCACACGGCTTAGCTTTTTTTGAAATCTGCCAGGATCACTAGGTTCTGTCACCTGAGCTGGGTGATATTATTATTGCTGTTGTTGGTTGCACAGTCAGCCAGATGTTTAGAGTGAATTTGGCATTTTTATCCACCAATCGAGTCCTTCCCAGGGACCTGGATAGGCAGTTGTTGTTGTTATTGTTATTATTTCATATTGCATCCCATCAGTCCAGGAGATTACAGTGACTTAAATAAGATCCATCAGAATTTAAGTCAAGATTTGACATAACTAAGTGGTCACCGCCAAAAGTTTATACTATAACAGGGACCACTGACTATAATTCTATGGGCTTGTTCCTCTTCATCATTACAGCTTGCCTGTACAACCATTTCTTGCTCTGCTGGGAGGAAATGAGCTACTGTAAGGCTCTCGGCAGCTGACTTAAGCAAAAGCCCAATTTTTACAGTTTCCTTTAACAGGATTTATTGAAAGGAAAGGGATAGAGTTACAAGATTTTCAGCAACTGAATTACGGAATGACTTCAACTCATCAGAGCAGAGACTTTTTCAGTTTCTTTCTAATAGATGCCATGTGACCTGCAGAGCAGTTGGTTCTTTTCACATATTATGGAGGAGTTTGCAGGTGGCAGTTTAAATACTTCTGAATCTTTCTCAGTCTATGAACAGACCATTATCATCTACTAACAACAGCAGTAGTGAAAAGATGCAGAGCTGGTTGCTTACAATATGGCATAAGACAAGAAATTGGAGTAACTAGACACAGTGACAATGAGGGGACAGGATTACTTAGGTGGGAAGGTACTGAAAGTGTCTTGTCCAAGGGCCACAAAAGTCTGGATCTGGCAGTAGAATGATGTTACTTAAACCTTACAATACATCAATGAATTGGGAAAGTCTTCTAGCAGGTTTTGAGGCTAAATGATATTAGAACCCAAGACATATGGTAAGAATTGTTAACGATATCAAAAATGCTGGGCCATCCTTGGGGTTGCTACCTATAAGAAAATACCAAATAATTTTGCTGGGCAGCTTGAGAAGAGCTTCCAGGTGCATTTTTCTCATGATGGGAGGTACCTGTGTTTCAGTGTGGGTGGATGGTCTTTCCTTAGAAACACACAAGTTAAAAAGCTGTTCAGTTTGTAACTGATAAATAATGACGGCAGCACCCCATCTTAGAACAATCGTATTTCTTTTTTAGAAATTGCACATTTTCTTCCAGGCTTTATACTGGATAAAAGAATCTATCATGGAATTAGTGGATAAGATTAACAATAGAACAAAAATGCAACCGAAATACATTTCTGAAAGACAGCACAGTCAGCTATGTAGGAGGCTTAGTTTTTAATTTTGAAAAGATTTGTCATTCTATGAAATGAAAAACATTTGTATTTTCCAATATACTATGGAAAGTTTTTCACCCAGGGGAAATAAAACAGGTTCTTCCCCCTACAGATTATTTTTGGTTTTTTGAAAAAGAATGAAAACCAATTTTATTTCTACACAATATGTACTCTCAATCTGCTTACTTGCTATTCCCAATTATTTGTTGCCTCATTAAAATAATCTATTTTCTTTTTTATCTGCATGCATCTTTTCAGTTCAGTTCTGTATTATGCAGCCTTAACAGTGATATATATTTTTTTCATTTAACAAAGATATAATTCATCCTGTGTTACTATCCCTCTGCTGGGAAAGACAACACTTTTGAGAGCTAAAAACACCCCTGCTACATGGGGCTCAATTTTAAGGTTTTGGATGGCATGCACGCAAGTTAAATGGCAGGGGAATGACAGCAAGAAGTCAGTCAAAATGTGGTGGCTTTCTCTTGGGTATGTTCCACTCCAAGGAAAAAAACCCAAACTCCTTTATAGGTATTTGTTAGAGTACCTTCCTTAACACATTATATTAAGAATGACTCTCTAATATCTACTATTAGATATCTAATACTCCTGCCTTATGAGACTGAAGTCCCAATTCCAAACCTTTTCAAAAATATTATACAAAAGTAAGTTCCATATTGTCAGGATATCAGTGGGAATGGAAGTGTTACATGTTTCACATCTGCCCAACATTAAAGGTGTTATTGAAATTAATCTGTCTAAACTGGGTTTCCTCCAGATGTCTTAGACTGCTTACCTCCAGATGTTTCATACAACAATTCCTACTGTAAATAATACGTATTAATTATATAAAATGAAAGTGCATTCCTTGGTAGAACGCTTACCAAAAATAGAGAAGTTTTAAGACATTCAAATGCTGGCAGACTGGTAGTGGGCTTTATATGGTTCATTGTGAAAAAGTAATGTTTGTTAGAAGAACAAAAATGGCTGTGCATTAGAGCGTCATTCTACCAGCTTTGTTATTTGGAAGTCAAATTTGGGCATGTCAAGAGAATTTTAAAAGCTGAATGCAATGAGAATAAGATACTTAAGGAAAGTATATATGCTAAAACAAGAAGAATAAGATTAAGAATGAATGGGTATGAATGAATGTAGAATGAATACAAAAGTAAATGAAGAACACAGAAAGCAAGTACATTGAGGTCGTTTGGTCATATGCAGAGAATGTAAATGAGGACCAAATCACAAAACACATACATTTAAGAGTTAATAGGTTTGAAGAATGGAAAGATCAGGAAGTCAGGGCTGGATGGAGTTGATGAGATCCTCAAAAGACACCGGGGAGAAATTTAAATAATAAAATGTATAAATTTATGTACATAGGTGGTAGAAGCAAAAATGCTTTACAAGAATAGAAAGTTAATAAGAGGTATGGTATTATATTCATCTATAGTATATTTAGCTATTTTCATTAATTACCTTTTTCTTCATATTGTAATTTCTTTGGCTTAGTATTCCTTACTCCTTTTCTTCACTTTGTATAACATTCCTTACCCCAGGAAGGAAATGGGTATGTGTATACGTATGCATGTAAATAATCTGAAATAGTAGCTTCTATTGAAACAGACAATTAGCTATATTGTCTTTAAAGGTGCCTCTACTTGTATTGCCTTGGTCTAAGTCAAAGCTAAACAAATTACATTTATGGCTTATCATTCTATATTTCTCCCCCGCAGAAGTATGGCACTACCTAGTGAGGGGAGTGTTTGGGTCAGGAACTGAATACTGTATACCAGCTGTATGTTGGATGAACTCTCTGCCTCTGTTCTCCTTACCCTGTTCACTGATTTCCAGGAATCAGTGAATATTCAGGACAAATAACTGGTTGCTTTCACACTGGAATTCTTCAGCATATCTCAGGAATTGCTTTTTTGAAAAGTGAAAACCAAAACAAAGAGTAGCTCCACAAAGTTTACTTATAGTTATTTACATCTCGCATTCATTAATCTCTTTGATGGTTCTGCCTCTTTTATTCAGTATGATGTGGCACCAAATAGCATCTCTCTTTTATTAAAGACAGCACTTTAAAACCACTTAGCCACTTAAACATCTAGCTGGATGAGCTGCTTTACTCTGCTACAGGGATGAGTGTACAAAGAACCTCCTTGGATTTAGCACAGATGCAAATAATGCTTTTTTTCCCCTTTAATTGGTCTCAATTCCCTGCCGTGGGGGAAAATCCTAATTAGTAGAATCTATTCTTGCATTCTTTTTTTTTCTTTGATAGAACACAGCACTATTTCAGAGCAAGAATATGTTTCTGTATAAATAATGAAAGGAAGTCATCAATTAAACACAGATAAACAGGTTTTATTCATATGATACATCCATCCATAGCTAAGTAAAGTGTATTCAACAGAGATAATTTTCTGGATTTGCACAATCAATAGAAGTATAGGGTTGGGTTTGTACATGCTAGGCTAACATGTAGTTGGGTAGTTGTATGGCTTGGTATGTCATAGCCAGAAAGATGAGATGATGACTAGTTAAGGGGTAATTTAGAAAAGATGCATCTCTAAACCTCCTGACCAAGAAGCAGTAACAGGACAAAAATTACAAGGAAGAAACTTTCAATTAAAGACTCAATAGTCTCTTGTCCACATTCTGATTGGCACAATAATAGTATTTGTTTCTTTTGTCTATGAAATCTTGCCACAACTCAAATCTAAATACAGAACAATACAAAAAATACTAGGATGCAACAAACCATGGAAAATAAAGGCCAGTATGGGCTCAAGGTCTAGAAACCTGATCACCAACCCAGTTTTAAAGAAATGCTGCCTTCAGAATGTATTCACCACAATTTCAAAATGAAGAAGTTTTCTGCTTAGAGAAATGTTATAGGTAATTTAAGGTTATACTTGACACTTGCACTATTTATAAAATTTCATGAGATTTCAGCCTAATATTTATTATCAGACATTTTTGCCTTTATGACTGTGTTCACACTAGTTTTCTCTCACCCCTGTTTTCTTTTTAGCAATCCAAACCCACAATGCATTAAATAATAATTTAAAAATTGTTTTCTTTCTCTCTTTATTTCCTTTACCTTTTTTCTTGTAAGGAGGTGTTCTGTTCATTCTTTCATAGCACTTGAACTGCGAATCTACTATTTTCTGGCGTATCACTGAATATTCCGTTGCTATAGACTCTAAGGTGGGATCAGCATAACTTACAGTAGCTGGGCAACTTGGAGCCATTTTCTGTACAAAAAGAAACGTCTGTTAATATCTGTGAGTTACACCAGGAGAATATAATAAAAAACAAAGTTTTTTCATCTGTTTGTTCAGTCAAGGAGTTTGAAAAAGTTGCCAGGAAAACGTACAATAGTCTCCTTCTCTGGAACGTGTATCTTTACAGCTAGCAACATGGAGGACTGAATGCAACTTTCCATGATTGTTTTCCTTGATTACCTGGCAGATCTTTTATCACATCTTTTTATGGGAATAACCCATGTAGAAAGACTGCAGTGGTCTGGTGTGGTGAGCTCTGCGCAATCTCTTATCTCTCCTTTTAATGATCGTAGCAAGATATAGTGGGTTTTGCATGATCACACAAACCCTGGCTATGGGCACATCTCTGTGAGTAGAGATGATATTGTTACTGTATTCTTTGATTATGCTGTTAAATTGATATTGGAAAGAAAAAAAAGAGAGCGGGCCTCCAAACTATTTCAATAGCATAATGACATTCCCTTGGTCATATTCTGTCTATTTTATTACCATTTTCCTGTGTTGTCAACACCAATAAATATATATCTAATCTAACTCTTTCATATTCTTGGAACACATACAGGGCCAGAACAATGTTTCACATATTGGTGCAAAGAAGCGTATCACATGCTCACAGGACAGCTAATTGTGGGTAAGCATATTTATCTTTGTTCATATAATGTAATGGTACAGTGTGCATTCACCTAAATTAAAGAGATATTATTTAAAGCACGAGTGGGCAGAAGATGGATTTGGGGGTACTCCAGGGATTCTGGGTAATTTGCCCTGGATCTGCAAGGTTTTTTACAAGGACAGGCAATCAAAGGGAAGCTGAGCAGTGCTATTACCTATGATTCAGGAATATCAAAAAAATACAAGAAGAACAATACTGGAGATGTTCTGTAAGGTTGGACAAATAATACTTATATTATATGCATGCTTCCATGAAATTTTCTTGGCAACAATACAGAAGTGATTTGCCATTGCCTTCTAGGGTACTTTTGCAATCTCTCAGTCTTGTTTACAGGACAGCTACCAAATTGGGTTTCTGCAGCTCAGATTAGGTAGCCCTAGTCTATAGACCTGGAATTCCCTGGTAATCTCCCATCCAAACATTAACCTGACCCTGTTTAACTTTCAAGTCCATGCAAGGTCAGTCATGTTGATGGCAAGGATTCAGGAAAGGATGGATTGTGTGGGTGTGAATATGGTGAGGTAAATTGGAAGTGTGTTGAAAGTACCTCAAGTTAGGTGGGAAAAACCAGATGATACCGGTTTGAGGGAGGTAGAAAGGGATTGTCTCAAGGACGTATGCTGGTGGATGAGAATAGCTGAACTTTCCTGACCCTTAGCTTATTAAAATAGTAAGTTTCCCTCCCCTAGTGAGGTAATTCCATGCCCTAGGGTGGAGACCTTGACAAGATAAGGAAGTAATGAGGGGTTGTTATGTAACAGGTGGTTATTGCGACTGTGCGGTGTTGTGACTGACAGAAAGCGTGCAATTTTGTTACTTTTAATGGTAAATAAAAGACTTTGCCGCCCGAGGTGCAGGGCTCTTGCTCCTTTAGAGGCAGGAGTCCATTTTGCTGAAGTACTTCAATAAAAAGTTTTCTTTCGCTCCAACCCGTGTTTTCATTGGAATCACACATCGGGAACAACGCCACCTTTTGGTCAACATTTTCTGGTGACCCAGATGGGACTTCCGGCCTGATCCTTGAGGAGAGGGAGACCAGCGCAACTGGCGCCAAGGTCCCTTTTGTGACCTGTCGAAGCCTCTCTGTCTCTCTTTCTTGGCCCACGGCCATTCAGAGGTCTGCCAAGGAGCGACCGTAACTTCACTGATGACTGGAGGTAAGGCAGCCAACTCAGGTTATCCTTACGTTAGTCCCTGAGGTCCAAACTCCCAGTACTGGTACTCTGGGATCTGGTTTTGGAATTCTTCCAGTATTTGTGGGCTGGGATCAGGTCTCTTTTAGACCGTAGAAGGGCAGTATGGGATCTGGAGACAGTAAATCTGGAGCCTGGGCAAAAAAATGGGAATGTTGGCAGGGAAGCGGGAAGACTCTGTGAATGTGTCAGTGAATGGACCCCCCAGAGATACTCTTGTTGGATGCATCCTAGAAAATTTTGAGGATTTGGGAGGTGCGAAAATTGGGACTAAGGCAGCCTTTTCTCATTACTGTTCATCAGTCTGGCCACGTTATGCCAGGGCAAGAGAGAGATTTCTGGCCTCCTCAGGGAAGTATTGACTTAATGTTAATAGAGAAGTTGCAAAAATACCTTAAAATACAGAAGAGTGAAATTGAACTCAGATATCATTGTTTGTTAAGTTGGTAAATAGTCCCCTGTTAATAGGAGAATGTGGATGTGGAACGTGCCCAACCCTGAGGGGGAAACAAGGGGAAGGAAAGACTTTCCTAGTCATACAGAATGACCTGGAAGAGGAAACTGCCTGCCCACCTCCGTATGTGTTTCCTAGACCTATTTTGCAGTTGCCATTGCAGGAAACCTTGGTACCAATGGAATGGGGGGAGGGGCAGTGGCAAGGGTATTGGTGTATGCCCCTTTGTCGACAGCAGACCTGTATAACTGGAAACAACAAATTCCATCTTATAGGTCAGATCCAGGATGGATGGCCAATCCTATAGCATCTATATTTTGTACCCACCAATCCACCTGGCCGGACATCCAGACCCTTTTAGACATATTGTTTACTCTGGAGGAAAGAAGGATGGTTATCAGGGGGGCTCAGTTGGATAGGGAGTGCAGAAATGATCCTGCCTTTAATCTCCCATTGACTGACCCCCATTGGAGTACTGATAAGGTGGCTGACATGACAGCCTTACAGAATTATTGAGACTTAATTTTGGAAGGAATAAAGAATGGGGTACCTAAGGTGAAGAATTTGTCTAAGGTATATGAGATTAAACAAGCCAGGGAAGAATCTCCTAGTGCTTTCTTAGAAAGAATTTATGAGGCTTTTTGGAAGTATACTGACTTAGATACAGAAGATGAGGACAATGTGAGAATGGTAACTATGTTGTTCATGGGCCAAAGTTATGAAGATATTAAGAGGAAATTGCAGAAGGTAGAGGGAGGGCCAGCGATGCCAACCTCTCAATTAGTGGAAATAGCATATAAGGTATATGTGAACAGAGGGGCAGAAGAGGATAAAAAGGAAAGGGCTAGAGCCAAACAACAAACTATCCTTTTGGCATGGGCTATTAGACAGGAGGGGGTAAACAGGCGGTCTCACGGAAGAGGCGAGCAAGAAGAAAGGGAAAATAGAAAAGGAAATAGGAAACTCCTAGGAACCAACCAGTGTGCTTCCTGTAGGGAGAATGGGCATTGGAAAAGGGAGTGTCCAAAGAGGGACAACGACAGATGGTAGTTGAAGAGGACTGATGGGGTCAGGCCATGAAGGGCCTATATTACAGGCCCTCTTCCCCGAGTCCCTGGTAAACTTGCAGATAGGGGGAGAATCCGTAGAAATGGTTGTAGATACTGGAGCTACCCGATCTGTCCTTATTACCCTATTGGATAGCCCCTTGGGGAAGTCCATTCCAGTAACAGGGGCCTCTGGAGAAAACCGACAGGTGGGGGGTAATGGAACCATTGTCCCTCTGAATCGGAAGCAACCTACTATAGAAAAATTTAAAAGATTTGGCCTAATACGAACTTCATCCTCATGGAATACTCCTATTTTACCAATAAAGAAACTGGATGGCATCTGTTGGATGGTCCAGAATCTAAGGGGGGTGAACCAGAATACTGTTGTCTGTCCTTAATCCCTATATGCTTCTGACCTGGGTGCCCCCTGGGAATTAATGGCTTATGGTCCTGGACCTAAGGATGCTTTCTTTTGCCTTCTGGTGGCAGAAGAGCGCCAAGAAACCTTGGCTTTGAATAGATAAACCCTAGGACAGGGGAACAGTTGCAATATACCTGGACTAGGTTACCACAGGGCTTCAAGAATAGTCCCATCACTTTTGAGAACTGTTTGGCAGCCGATTTGTTTAATTCAAGTTGGGAAAGAGGTTTTACTATCAAAGGTACCGGCTTCGATGTCTTCTTGTCTTCAAGGTGAACAGGCTCCTAGTTTGAACCAGCCGCTGCATGACATAGAGCCAGGAGATTAGGTCCTGATTAAATCCTGGGGAGAAGAATCTCTCCAGCCAAAGTGGAAAGCCCCTTCCAAGTCCTGCTGACAACTTACACTGCTATAAAGGTGGGAGGAGTAATGTCTTGGATCTATCACACCCGCATAAAGAAGACACAGAAGCCAAAGCCAGAGTGGACATCACAACCAGTAGAGAAAGATGATTTAGGACTTAAATTGCTGTTTAGGAAGAAAGCTCGAACACCTTAGAGACAGTGAATGGGAGGAGCTAAATCTCTGAAATTCTGGGTGTTGGGAACCCCAGAGACACCCCAGGCTGAGCTACACGGACTTCCATGGGGAAAGTGGGTTTAGAATAAATACTTGCGAGTTTGGGTTAAAAAAAAAACCCTGAATCGAGCAGAACGAGGATTTAACATTCCCCTGACAGTAGACTACATATATGATGGAGATCTTAGGTATTAGTGTCATGGTGCTTTCCTGTGAGGTGGGGTGAGTGCTTTGTTTGTCCTGGTGAAATTAAGGGCAGAATCCTAACTCCTTTATGACTCTATCAGAAATAATAGCTGAGGGACTGAACCAATCCCAATGTCGGGTGTGCACCATGATGCCTCTTAGTGCAGAGCATGGAATTCCCTTAGTTCCTCTGCCATTGAATTTGAGTCAGCTGGCAGAGGGGGGTGAGAGATTGGCCGAATCTCCGTGGTTAGGGAGAAGTGCTTATAACACATGACAAAGGTTACTTAAAACAGCTTTGGAAAGATCAGGCGATCTTGCATTTATTTCTAGCACCCACTTTTATTATTCCACTTTACTGTGGCAATATAAGTAAGGAAATCTACTGACAATATGAAATATTTCTCTTTCTCTAGGCTTAGCTATTGCATGAGGCATTTAGAAATATATTTATCTGTTCCTTTCATAAAGTATTCTGCTCATCTATAAAAGCACTTAATGATCTAGTAAGAAGTGCCATTGTACATCTAGGAGCACACATGAAGCCTTTTACAGTTCAATATCAGTCTCCTTTTCAAAGGCAGTAGCAGGGGCCTCTTTGTCATCGTTCCACTATTTAATTTGACTTAATACTATTACATCAACAGAACAATTTGTTGGAGGTTGAAAAAATAAATTGGAACTACATTAACTGTCATATTCTCAGTTTTACATCTATTTCATCCAGCATTTACAATCTTTATACAAAGCCTAACAAAAGCTATATGCAAGTCACATGTTCCAGCTTCTACCAGTCAAGAATGTTGAACAGTTTTTTTTTAAATCCAACCATCCATTCATTTAGAAAGTTTCTATTACAGTCTGTCAGACAATAATCTCCCAGAGCAACTAACAGAGATTGAACAAGATAGAAATTTAAAATGCTAAAGTCAACAGAGTAGCATGGTGTACAATATAAACTGCATTAAAAGACAATTGAGGAATCATAACTGAAGTGCCCCCTTCCACTGGTTCCTCTCTACTTAATCACTGAATGTTGGGAGACCAAAACAAAGCCCTCAAAGATGGAATAATATTAGGTACTGCCAGTACGATTTGAGGAATATGGCATCCTTAGTAAGAAGGTAAACACCATCACAAAGACTGTTTCTGATGAAATTTATTTATTTATCTGTTTTATTTATTTGGCCACCCATCTCAGATTCATGATTCTGGACAGCTAACAATAGTTAAACATGATAGAAAAACAAAAAACTGTATAAAAACCATATAAGCACAATTAACAGCCGAGGTACAAAATCCAACCACAATTAACATAACCACTGCACGGGCTCTACAGCACATCCGGGACCCCATAAATCTTTAGGCCTTATAAAAAGCCAGCAGTGTGGAGGCCAATCTAATCTCCAGGGGATGATGTTCCAAAGGACGGGTGCCATGACAGAAAAGGGACTGTTCTGGGCCCTGCCAGGTGACATTCCCTAACAGACAGGACCCAGAGCATGCCCCTTCTGCTGAACCTGATGGGACAATTAAGCAAAACTGGGGAGAGGCAGACCCTCAAATAACTCAAATGTCCTACCTTCTGCTAATTTATTATTGTTGTTGTTGGTATTATTATTATTATTTTGCCACCCAACTCCAGTGGACTCTGGCCAGTGTACAAAACTAGAAAAAACATAAAAACAGCTAGTTCTATAGAAGAAATGATCAGAAAAAGCTACAAAGACATCCTCAACTAAACTCACTCCCACTACTGGCGTTTTTTACCCTGGCCTTGAGAAAAGCAAGTATTCCAGGAGAGAGAGGAGGATAGAAGTAAACAGCAGGCTTGTTACAGCTTCTACCTTCTTCTCCCATCAAAATTACAAACTGCCCTATGGGAAGGAGCACAGTTATGTTCATACAAGAATAATTTCACTTGTAAGCTACTTTGGGATATAATGTTAATACACCAATGGACAATATTTGTTTTATCCTTGTTCATAATGTAGACGTTGAGGTTAGGATACATACAGTAATAATTCCCTGGAATTGCTTGGACTTCAGAATGAAATAACAAAACCTTTTCCAATTTTGGAGGAGGGAGATAACATATTTTCTGTATCCGGTCCTCCATTTCTCCAATCTTTGTGGAAATTTTGTTGACAGGAGCTTGGTAGCGCATTACAGTACAACAGAAGAGGATAGCATCTCCCAGCCAATGTCAAAATAGGACTGAACTTCCTGTCTTGTTGGCCTTAACAAAACAATATATATCCTAGGCTGGTCCTGCTTCTTATTCCAATTATCAGCTACTGATCATGTGTCTGATGAAGCAGGGTCTGCACAACTTATAGAGGGGAAAGAGGCACAGCGATACATGAAAAATCTTCAGGGGCCGTGAAGGAAGTCCTGGCGCACTGATCAGCTGTTTGGCGGCTAGCGAAGTGGCAGGAGTACCTGAGCTGGGGGTGGTGGTGAAGCTTGGAGGTGCCTTTTCGAGCGTTGGATTTACTGACTTTTTAAAAAATTAATGGTGGGCTGCATGTTGTGCAGGCCTGATCTAGACCACGAGAAATAATAGTGCAATAAATCTTCTATACAATATGGGGCTTGAGAAGCTGAGCTGATTATTTTTGGTCACAGATCCATAGAAAATGGCACGAGGGCAGTTTTGCAATGTTTCTTGTAGAACTGCAGAGCAGGTGGCTTCGAACTGGTGGGAACAACCAGCTCTTCCCACTCCCCAGTTCTTGGGATTCTCCCCTCCCTCACCTGAAATCAAGGTGCTGAAGTGCCTTGGCTTCTTCACCTATCACCAATGCTCAGGAAAGCTTGGAGAGGCAACTTTGCTGTTGCCCCAGCCATCTTTTTCTTTCCCTTGCTGCAAAAGGAAATGATGGATGAAGGATGAAGGATAAAGGCTGGGCATTGGCTGGAACACAGATCTTTCCACTGGCCAGCCAGATGGTGCTTCCTTACTCATCAGCCCCTGCAAGTAGCCATGAGGATATTCCATGAGGGTGCAAGTGTACCAGAAGGTAAGAGCAGTGAGGCAGTGGCTGTTTGGACCTCTCCTTTGTCTTTAAGGGGTTACCACACCTGTTGTTTTTGTAGCAACAAACCAGTTTACAACCAGAATGAATACGTTGTCTCTTAGATATGTCACCATGATACTGAATGAAAGCTTAGTCTGGGACTTAAATATGGCATTTTAGAAACAGCTATTATATTATAGACAAGATAGTTAGCTACAAAAATGAATAAATGCCACAGCATGGCATGAACTTGAATATTATAATTAAAATAGATTTTTAAGAATAAATTTTGACCTTTTTCTATTATGTATCTCATCTTTAGACATGGTTTGCTGAGTACATGTGTGTGTGTGTGTGTGTGTGTGCGTATCTGTGTCTGTCTCTCTCTCTCCATATATACAGGTAGTCCTCACTTAACAACTGCCCTGTTTAGTGACCATACCAAGTTACAATGATGCTGAAAAAGTAACATTATGACTGGTCCTTGTACCTATGACCACTGTAGCATCCCCATGGTCACATGATTGAGATTTGGGTGCTTCGCAACTAGTGGGTGTTTATGACAGTTGCAGCATCCTGTTGTCATGATCACCATTTCTGTACTTCACAGCTGGCTTCCGACAAGCAGAGTCAATGGAGAAGCTGGCAGTAAAATCGCAGCTCACAGTCATGTGATATCTTGCTTAATGATTGTGTCGCTTAGCAACAGAGTTGCTGGTCCCAATTGTGGTAGTTAAGCAAGGACTACCTGTGTGTGTGTGTATGTAGGTGTGTGTGTGTGTCTGTCTGTCTCTCTCCCTCTCTCTATCAGAATTAGCAACATTGTGTAGGAAAGTCTCTTTAAAAAATACTTTAAAAGCAGTTTGACATGTTGTGGTGGAATTTGGGCAGGACTGGGGGCAAGAATACTATTTGAGGAACTAATACTAATATTTGAGCCCAACACCAAACTGAAAATGAAGAACTATTTACCAGTTTTTCAATGCCAGCTGCTTCATATTATATTTATATACAATATAAATGTAACCGTAAGAACAATCAAGGCAATATTTTAAACAGAAAAAATCAATGATGTAACTGTGTATAACAAAGTAGGGAATACCTTGAGGACATAGATAAATATCTTTATTAAACAGAAACAAATTATTCACAATTTCACAATCAAAACACTTCTTGTGTGATTAAAAAGTGTCAGTAATAATTTTTATGAAGAGAACTAATTAACTGAAGTGTCATGTGGCAGTTTAGCAGCCGTACATAAGATGTCACTCCTAAAAGTACAAGTAAATGACGTCATACATACGACCACCAAGCCATCACGCGTTAAGTGACTGTGATAAAAAGTGCTTTATTATGGAATAAATTGGCAGGTTTTTTTTTTTTTAATACTGGCAAGGTCCCTAAGCGATTATAAGAGTCTAGACAAAGCAAATGTCTTAATACTAATAATGGCTAGTGGACCTCATCAAACCATGTACAACCATTAAACAACCAGTGGATAAAAGAACACCACAGTTTTCCAATGACAAAGAATCTGAATGATGAAAACAGAGTATAGAACTGTTCTCCAAAATACTTTATATGATGAGCAAGCATTTAAAAAGGTGCTTCCACTTGATTCCAGCAAAATACAGAATATTACATTTCCATGACCTTTAAAGCAAATGCCATATATAAGGTATGTTTCCCTTCCCATCCTTTAATGTAGTAAAGTGAAAAAAAAAAACACCTCTAATGTCAAATAGAATGTCAAATACCAATGCAAAGTTTAATGGTCCGTTTTTAGCCCTCCTTTGTCATTCAGGTGTAATCTTTTGCAGCATTAATGAATAAATGGATTCTGTTAGTTTGTATATGGTTTGTATATGCTTTTTAAATTAAGTTTTAAGATTGTACTTTGTTCTTTTTGTAGTTTTTAATTGTTGTAAGCTACCCAGAGTCATGCATAGGAGATGGGCAGCTGCCCAGAGTCACTTTGTGCGAGATGGGTGTCTATATAAGTATGACAGATAGATAGATAGATAGATAGATAGATAGATAGATAGATAGATAGATAGATAGATAGATAAAATATCTTGCCTATCAGATCAAAAAGTTTTCTGCCCCTTGCCAAATAACCACTGAGATGGTGCAGAACTAGGAAATGTTGCTCTGGGAAGTAGAATTCACAGGAGTTCAAACTCCCCTTGGGTTACACTGAAAATCTACTTTAATTCTCATCTCCCTATTCAACTTCTTTTTTTAAATATTTCCCAATAAATTAATACAGATATATTTTTCAAAAGATTGCAGATATGAAAACAGAAATGCACTCACAAATATTTATCTTTTAAAAATATATCTGCCCTTCAGGGAAAATTACAGAAATGCCCTATTTTTTAAGTGGGAGAAAGCAATGCAGCCACTCAGTAAATGCTTATAAATGCAGAGCTGCTTCTGCATTATTACAAAAATTGCACAATAAATATGCAGATATGAACAATACTAATTTTTTCCAGGTTTATATTTCAAATTTGTCACATTTGTTTAGCAGCTGCCACCTGTGAGACTGAAGCCCATCAAAGAGGCAGGGCTTGGACTGCACAGGATGTGGCTGTCATTTTGACTTTTTTGACTCCCTGGATGCGCCTGCTTTCTTCTAAGCCAAATTGATCCTCTCTAATTGTCATGAACTGCAGTTCATAACTGTATTTACTGTAGGATGGTGATTTTCCCCCAAATAATTATCTGTAAATAGGGAAGAGGGCAGTGTCTGCTAACAAATAAAAAGGGCAAGAGAGGCAAATGACCACAGAGTTAGTTGTCTGTCTCTATTCTTTCCTCAAGTATCTCTTTATCATCTTTCATTTATATTCACTTTTGTTTCCCACTTTCTCTTTCCCAGCTTTACTACTACATTTTCCATTCCTCCCATCTCCAACATGTGTTTTTCTTCTTCTGGGCTGTTCCAGCGTGAACAAAAGAAGGAAACGTGAGTATATATGTATGTTTGTATGTATGAGAATGGTTGGGATATGCAGATGGGGAATCAGTAAATAAATTTGGCACTTTATTTTACATGCAATCAATTGTAGTTCATAGTATTAATTCAATTAGTATCAATTTATCTTGTCCTGGCCTTGGTAGATAGAAACACATATAGAGGAATGCGATGTTAACACCATTAATTTGGTGGAGTGAGAGGGAGTGAATCTCCAGGCTAGTTTCAGCTGAAAATAATTACATTAGGTTGACAAAGGATTGAGCAGAGTTTTTGTCTGTTTTTTTTTTTCCTAGTGAAACTGAAAACACCAACAAGATAAGTTTAACTCTTTTGGCATAGATGCAAAAGCTTTATTGAAGCCAAGCAGAGAAATAACCTGGGATCCTTATATACTCCTCTTTAATTTCCATGATGGAAGGCAGGTGAGATGTAAATCAAATAACTAAACAAATTATGATAGTTCATTAACTTGAAAAGTGCAGAGGGTACATTTAATTGGACCAAGGGCAGTTTGTATCAAGACAGCAGCAGGGACAGTGGGTTTAAAGTTGTTTACCCCTGCATAATATGGTGCCTGCACTCTGAAACAGAATGATATGCATAGTTTGACTTTATTGGTTTTCAGATATATTTTTTTTGGTACTTACAATTAGTAGAACAATCAGTAAGAAACAACCACTGCTTTTTTTATCCATTGCAGGTCCTTTCTGGAGAAATATGTCTTTCCTGGGCCTACTGGGAATTGGAAAAAAACAGACCCTGTTAGATTTTATTCATTTTGTACATTGTCAATTAAAACATTTCTATCTTCTGGTATTACATTCTAAATAATTACACTAAACGTTTATCGCATATCAAGCTTTCCCATTAGTTCTTCTTTGGAGTATTAAATATGTCAATGAACCACAGATTATAAAATATAATTTAAGCTAGTGCTAAAATGATTTACTGTGAAGCTCAATGTTTCACACCATCCAAGTTTAATTGGATAGCTTCATTAAGTCTTCTTGTGAACTTCCTAGGATCACTATGTGAGATGGGCAATATACATCCTTTAAATAAACAAATACATTCCTTTACTTCTCTGTTCCTAAACTGAAGAACTGTCCAGCATTTGTCTCTATAAGCCAGTCTGAACAATTAGTTTCTCCATGGGGTTAAACCCAGATACTCTGTCAAATGTATAATATCCACAACACATGGAAAAACATCAAATTCCTTTCCAATAATTACAAAGTAAGCCCGGAACTCAAGAACTAATTTCCTTATCTGGCCGCCTCAATGGTAAGATAAGGTTTGCTCTATGTGCCTTTATTCCAAGTGACATCAAAAATGGGCTGGGGCTGCCAACTATGTGATTTAAATTATGATCACACTAACCCATCGTGTAGTTTGCTTAGCCTTGTCATATTGCTTAGCCTTAGCGTACTGTGTGAACATGGCCACTCAGTTTGTAAACCTAACAAACAGCGCTTAATTCAATAAATCATGATTAAATAAAGTGTGTGTGAACAATGTATGAGCCCACTGTAGAATTAGTAGCCCAAGGGCAGTGCTATATGGGGGTTTAGTGGTTGATTGGGAGATTAGGCTGAGTTGGAGTTGTAAAAACTTTTGAACATTTGCCTGAAAAAGGTTAATCTCTTCCATTCTTCCAGGGATTTGGCCCCACTTCTGAACTAGAACTTAAGTTCTCAATACCTCACAACACGTACATTGTTTTCTCGAGGAGGGAAGAGCAACCACAGTAAACAAAGTCTTTAATCCAAGATTTATAACTTATTTCTTAAATGGATCCAACACATTGTTTCCCATTAGTAACTGAATACTTTGGGGATTAGGGTAATGAAGTTTTGGCTCTGGAATCAGGAGAAATTTGTTATAAATAGCAGTAAGAGCCACAATGGGGATATAATTTATTTATACATTACATTACAATACTATACTATGCTACATTATAATATAATATTATGATTTGTTAGCTTTATATTGTACATTTCCTCTAGATCAAACCAGTGTGCATGAAACCTCCTCCTCCAATTTTATCCCCACTACAAGCTTTGTCAAATGGGCTGGGCTAAGAGACAAAGTATGGACCTAAGTCACCCATTCAGCTTCTCCAGCTGAATGAGACAGTCCTAGTCAAACACTTTAATCACTGCACCATACTGGGTTACTGGTGTATCCTCCAAAAAGGATATATATTATACTGTGAGCTGCCCAGAGTCAGTTTGAAGTTGGGTGGTGTCTAAATTGAATTAAATAAATAAATATGTGAACAGAGGAACTACGTAAGACTCAATGTTTCATTCTCTTTATATTATTTCAAGACAATCAAATGACAATATGGGAAAAATAGATTTGGGAGAAAAATCCAATTTTCCCTACATTTTTTCATGTATATTTATTAAGGCTGCTCATTGTTCAAAGCTGAGTCCAACAATTTGGTAGTCATAAAAAGAAGCTAATTGTGCTTCTGAGGAATAAATAAGGAGAGTGGGCCTAGAGTGCCAGAATACTTATTATAGATATAAAAGACCATGATCAGTCATCTTTTGTTTCCACCTTAATGCCTACTAAGCCATTTTTGAACATGCCAGATAGTCAGTTCCAAATTTTCTACCATTCAACCATACTAAGATTAGGATGGCTCTTTGTGAACAGTATGTTGCTTAGAATCTGACAAAACACCCACTAACAAGGAGCATGTTTATAATACTGTAAGGAAAAAATAATGCCAATTTCTCTCCCTACATCATATGTAGATTTGTTTCCCTCTTTTTCAGTCTTTGTCTGTCAGTATCTCCTGAATATCATTTTTCAGTCTTTGTCAATATTTCCTGAATAACACTTTTCCTCAGTGTTGTATCTAACCCCCAATATTTTATACTTTGTCCAACCCACTTCAGAGCCAGATTAAACGCTAGTCATTACAACAGAGGCAGGCAATCTATATTCCTCCAGGTGTTTTAGACATCTCTCATAATCGCTTGCCATTTGTCATACTGCTGCACATACTGTATGAGCATTGCAGTGCAACTTTTATTGGCATGATTTTGTTTTTTTACTGATATCACATGTAAAAAATAAGTCTACTATGAGTCTGGCAACTTAATGTAGCTACTTAGACTAAGAAAAAAAGCCCTATGACTCTTCCTTCCAGAGATGTTACTTGCTTCAGAGGCAGAAGGAAGAGATGCTTCCAGGAGTAAAAACTGCCTGCCCTTACCCTTATGTTTCTTAATTTTTTAAAAATAATAACTTTATTAAATATTTGAATACAAAAAGATAAAAACTAACAAGAACTAGAAATCAAGAAGAGGAATAGAAAAGAAGAAACAATAAAGAGAGAGAAAAAAGCAAAAATGCAGAAAAGTAAAGAAAAAGAAATAGAAATACAGGAAAAGAATGACTTCCAACTTCTTTTACAGCAGATATAAGTAAAACGTACATTAAACTCTTACTTGAGGATTTCAACTTAACATCTATTTTTTCTATAATCTATTAATTTTACTAATCATCAAATCCATATAACATAATTCCTTTTTTTCTGTTTCCCGCAAAAATCCAAAAGGGGTTTCCGGTTATCTCTATATAAGTAAAATTCAGAATACATACTTGATGAACAATTATAATTAAGAAACATAACTGGAAATCTACCTCAATATATGGGTGTATTCTCGCATACATACTTGCATACAACTTTAGGGCACTTCTACACATATGTTACACAGATGCTAAGCCCTATTGTGTCCAGCATATTGGATTTCAGTTGGAATCATGTTTAAGTCAAACAATTTTCATCAGTTAGCAAGCAACCTGCCCTGGTATGGTTCAACTTTTTTTTAAGAGTATTATTTGTGATATGTGAGAACCATTGTCATGTAGTAATTAAGATACTGGATTTAGGAATGTGAAGACCCAGGTTCTGGTCCTATCTTAGACACTGATACCAACTGGCTGATGTTGGGCCAGTCATTCTGTCTTCACTTTAATCAGTGCCAGGCTCTCCAACAATAAGCAAAACTCAGTCCAGTACCTAGCCTGATGAAACGTCTGCAAACAAACAGCCAAGCTCAGAGAGCACCAGGGACTCCACAGTTCAACCCTGAGCTACAGATATTCTCTTGTTTTAAAACTCATCATTGCATCATGCATTGCTATAAGAGTTAGGTAAGTACAATGCACAACAAATGGACCCTGCAACCATGAGGGGAAATGCTAAGAAAAACAACATTTGTGTTATGTGCCTTTTATGGTAACTGATCCACTGAAATAATCTAGCAATGCTTGTTTGATGTCTTTAAAATATCAACATGATCCATATATTAATTTTTATAATATAACTTCACGAAGCCTTTAAAAGATAATTTTACAGTAAATTGCAATAAGGTAGTTTTAATAGTTATTTCTAGGGCAAGATAGAGTTTTTAAACCTCAGTGCTCCATGGAACAAAATGAAGCAATGTTCCCAGAAAAATCAATGGGACTTTAAAAGTGTTCAACTCTGAACAGATATGTCCCTAGCTACTCCTTTAAGTTTCCCATATACTTTTGTAACAGTGATTTTTTTAACAAAAGAGTCATCATTTATCCTTGAGTCAGATGTTGTCAGCCAAATACTTGCAGCATATCTGCATACTGGGGTCCTTTGCTAGCTTCAGAAGAAAAGAAGAAAACATGCAAAGTAGCTGATAGAGGGGGCCAGCTCAATATATTTTGTTCCCTGAGGTGGAGTAGCAAAGTCACCCTAGTTAAGATGTGAGCTGTTGGGAACAGAATAGCACAGAAATGTTAGAAATAAATGAATAAATTAATAGAAAAGATCTGAGGAACATGATTTCTCCCTCTTAGGAAGATGATACAACTGTCCTATAGGATATATGTGTCTACAAACATACATGCATTGCCTTTGCCTATCTCCTGATGCTGGATATGGCTTTGGGGACTGAAAGACTTGTCCCACCAATGTAGTAACAAATACAGTTACATCATAGACAAACAAAGCAAAAAAGCTTGTTACTATTATGGGTAAGCTGGGATAATGAACATGAATCTGATTTAAAGCAAGCATTTTGTCTGTTTCTTTCATTCAGGCAGATTTTACAGTGGTAGTTGGAGTTCTAGGGCAGTTGTTCCCATGTGTGGTCCCTTATGCAGATCACTACATCAGCATGAACAGGTTTTGTGGACAAACATAAGCCAGAAGTCAGCAACATGGTACTTATGACACTTCGATTGCATCAATGGGACTTCCAAATTAAATAATAATAAACTGGAAAAAAAGATTTTTTTAAAATAACTGAAATATCCAAAGTCACCAAATCGCACAAATGTTGGGATCGAGAATTCTAAAATCACATGAAATTTTGGAAGAAAATATCAAGCTCTTTGCTGAAATTTGTGATTTTGAGAATTGTCAACATTTTAAGATTATTTTATTTTGGTGCCTGCACTATGGACCACCTAGTCATGATTACCCTAGTGAATCATCAGTAGTTCATGCACCATTGATTTAATCTGATGTATTAATTCAGGATGTATCAATTCAGACCATAAAGAGCTGAAGAGTTCCATCCCTTCTGGCTGTTAGGCAGGATCTAATCCAGGCCCTTGTTTGTATGAACCTTTCATCCTACTAATTAAACCTAACTGAAGCTAACAAGTACTTCTGACTCTTGTCTGTTACTACTGACCTGGGATGGTGAGAAATACATACAACCATTGTGGAAATTTCCTGACTTAGAATGTCTAGATCTAGTGTTATACTTTTGAGAAGACCATTGTTTTGATCTTGGCAACTACATGGAGGTCTTGTATTGAAAAAAAAATGCACTTTGGATTAGATATCAAATATTTGTTTTCCTATTACAAGGAAGAGAGGGCAAAAATAAGCTTTTCTTCAGGTGCAGATGCAGAAGAAAACTAACATTCTCATGCTCGAGTAAGAGCAATCTTCTATTTATATGTGAAAAGATGTACTAATTTAGATTATTATTTTATACATAATTTAGAGCAATTTAGCAAAAACAGATATTTTTCTGCAATGTTTTGTACATAGTTTTTAAACTGAACACTTTATTTTAATCTTAGAATACTGTATTTTTTCCTGCCTGCACAGTTCAAAATTTAATAGACTGGTTTTGTCAGGAACTGTAAGGAATGTTTAATTGCATATTTAGCAAAGTGACGGTTTGGGCCTAACTGACAGGGGTAATTGATGTTGTCATGTTAGAACAAAATTGTGAGAAAAGCATATTTTAATTCCTAGTGGCTGGGAACAAAAAAGGCAACAGTTAGACCTGTGATATATTATTCCCAGTGTATTTTTTTCCCTTCTCTCTTAACTAAGAGGTGGGAAAGAAACCTGAACTAACGTCTAATTATCAAAAGATTTCCTTAACTGAGCTTCCCACAGACAGAATTAGTACTGATTGATTGACTGATTGATTGAGTGAGTGATTGATTGATTGATCATGTGCCATCAAGTCAGTGTTGATTCTTAGGAGCCACATAGACATTCTCCAGGATAAACTGCCCTCAATCTGCCCTTTCTGGTCTTCCAATGGTATCCCAAACACTACTGTAATCAAGTTCATCCATCTTGCTGCTCATCATCCTCTTCTCTTTCCTTCTACCTTTCCCAGCATTATAGACTTCTCAAAGGAGCTGGGGCTTTACATAATGTGTCCAAAATATGATAATTTGAGCCTGGCTATTTGTGACTCAAGTGAGAACAGGTTTGTTCTATGTTCCACTGGTTTGTTTTCTTGACTATCTATGAAATTCTCAGAGGTCTTCTCCAACACCAAAATTCAAAAGCATCAATATTCTTTTTATCCTGCTTCTTCGAAGTCCAAGAATTAGTATTAGTTAACTTTAAGGGGCCTGGCTATATCATGAACAAGAAATAAATTAAGAAATATTGAATGTGGTATATGGCATATGTTCATATTAATGGTGAGCAGTATTTGGATCTAAAGATGCTTTGCAGCTGGTGTGTGCATCGGCTGCACCTGTCAACAGCTTAAAGAAGCTGGGTTTTTTTGGTGGTCTTGAACAGTAGTTGTGTAGTCCCAGGAAAATACACAGGCTGCTGGCTCCTTAACATCTCCTGAACTTAAATTCCTGGGACACAAGACCAAGAAAAAAAAGTGGCTTCTTTAAGGTGCAGCTGACCAATACAGTGAGCATCCTCGTGCTGAATTGAAAGCAACCTTCCCACTTTGGATTGGATACCTGCACGTCCCTATCCACACACATGTACTCTTACATAGAGTCAAAGATATACTTAGTCTAGCCAAATCCCGAATTAAATTGGGGTGCTTTGGAATGATTCTGTGATTCTACAATATAAGATGGTGGGATCAGAAATGGATTATGGAGCATTGCAGAAAGGCAGACAGTTTACCACTAAGCCTCCTTCCACCCCCCAGGTACATTTTTTTCTCTATAAAATGACAAAGTAGGTAGCGGGGGAGTGATGAGTTGAACTGACTGACAGGTCTATCTTCTCAGGAAAAAGAAAAAAAAATGTTAGGTGTTCTCTAAACTAGTCTGAAAACATGGGCCACCAAACAACCGTTTACTAGTCATTTAAATTACTCCCCCTATATTTTGTCTTTAAGATAATGTGAATTCACATTTTGCAGAGATTAAGATAATTATAGTTGCATTTGTATATGATTTCCTATCCCCTCCATTTTTAAAGGCTTGTTTTAACAAAAATGTGTTCCAAAAGTTTTAATCCCAAATTATTTATTTACTACTTGAATTACATTTTGTACCCTGTCTCTAACAACAACTCATAGCACTAACTTGCTGATTAAGAATGGTTCTCAACAGAAATTTCTTAATATTAAAGGAGTAGGGGCAATGGCTAGCTTTTAAGTATTAAACATTATGTTTCCTATTTACACTTTTCTTTTTCTGTTACTTGTAGATTGCATATTCCACTTACCATCAGTACCTGTTTTTGAGACTTGTTCACTATTGTCAGTTTTCTGAATGTTAGAACTCATATTGCTATCTACACCGTCACTTGTACGCTTCATGGACCAATTTTCAGCCACTGATTTTTCTTCACAAACCAGCTGGAGGGTTCTGAGCATGCTCTGTACAGATGCAAGAACTCACAGAGATCACAATAAAGAACTAGTGAATCTTACCAGCCTCAAATGTGTAAATATTTGCATAAAAAAGCCCTCCAGTGCACCATTGAAAAGGTACCATCTTATTCACCCTTCCCCAAAGAAAATTATATAGGGTTGCCCCTTCCCCTTCCCCTTCCTGCCTTCCAACATGAGGATGCTTAACTCCAAAATCTCTTCACTTATTAAATTGGGCAAGTTTTATTCCCTCAGAAGAGTACAGAAAATTTTATTAAGAAGTAAAAAATAAAAGTATAGCTATCTCTGCAGAATTTTGCAGAAACTTCTTGAGAGAGGCCATGGGATTCCAAGACCTAGTTTATCCAACACACCAGACTATTAATCGTTTATTTTGTTTGGTTATTTTGTGCAAACCTAGCCATAGTAGTTTGCAAACCCATGACTTTTTTTTTAGTTTTATTTATTTTACAAGATTTCTATGACATCCTGGGCAGCTTACATAAACAAAACAAACACACCACAAATCAGTACTAAAAGAATAAAAGTCGTAAAAAAGGGTAGCTGGTGAAACTTTTTTTAATCCAAAAGCCCAGGCAAAGGAGGGTGTTTTCCCCTCCTTCATGAACATTAATATTTATTTGTTTATTTTATTTATTTAATTAAATTTAGATTCATTAAATTTAGAGGAGACCATCCTTACACTGAGGGCAGACTCTTCCATAAGGTTGGGGCTTAGCAGCTGGTGTGAGCTGAATCAGCTGAGATTTGTTCAAAAAAGTATATCTTAGCACACTGTGTGAGTCCACCAAAACTGGAAACCTAAATGCCTAGGTTTTCATGCCCCAGTCTACTGGAACTCTAGGTGGAGGAGGGAGGGAGGGCAATTTTAATAGGGAAAATCACATGATAGTTCATAATTCTTCTAGCCCAGTGTTTCTCAACCTTGGCAGCTTGAAGAAGTATGGATGTCAACTCCCAGAATTTCCCAGCCAGAATTCTGGGAGTTGAAGTCCACACATCTTCAAGCTGCCAAGGTTGAGAAACACTGTTCTAGCCAGATCCTGTTGGGTCTGAACTCTTTTTGTTTCTGTCTGGGCAGTCTGCTACTGAGGAGTTTTTTCAGGTTATTCTCATCCATCTTACATAGTTTGTTAACACTTGCAGCTCACTTGCTTTCTACCTGTTTGATCTATTGCTTTAAGCAATCTACCCATGGACTTGGGCCTCCAAAAAGGGACTGTTTTGCCCCCTAACTTTGATTCACTGCTCTGTGGAGAAAGTATATATCTGTTCACAAAAAGCTTCTCCTACAAACATTCCAAAGTTATATATCATATAAGAATTAAAAAAAAGAATACATAAACTCTCAGTGCCTAATTTAGTATTTTGCCATCTTTTATACATTTTGTAAAATGCATGGTGCTAGTCTCTGAGTCCATTAATCATGGAAGGTGCAGGAACAACGGTGAATTATACGTATAGTTTACAAAAGATCTATATTTACTGCCAGGATAAATCAAAGCAGTTATGCACATTATAGCAGCTGAGGGTATGGGTTCAATACATAAGGCATATTTGATGCAGCCCCTCAAATTTACAATTTGTATGCAGCAGTAGTTACAACGCATACTTTGGGTGGCTTCTGTTCTCTAAAATGGATGCACACATGCTAATAGCATTGCTTTGGCTATTTTTGCTGAGCTTTTAATAAAGGTGACTTTGGGCCAGACATGTTATTGCCCAAAACCAGATAAATGGCACAGTCCCTACCCCAAGGGTTGGCAATGCAATGTGCACATACCCAAGAGATGCAGTAAGCAGTAGGATGTTTTTAAATTAGTGAAAATCTCATGAGATCACCCAATCTTGCAAGATTTCAGATAGGAATGTGCAAGATCTCAGAACTGAAATAACCAAATCTTATGACATTTGGCCATCTCTTGGCCATCTCTTCCATAACATTTTATGAGATTTTGGCCATTTTTAATCTGAATTTTTTTGGGCATCAAGAGCATTGTGTGAGATTGCAAAATGACAATCAAAGTCAGCCACTGTGCTATCAAGGGAATTTATTGCTTCAGCATTCATGGAAAAGAAATGACATGATTGGCATACATCTTGGGTGAATTGTGCTTCAACTAGTTTTATAGCCATTAATATATCAAGCTTTCAGAGATCTTTAGTGTCCTTGTGGAGCACAAAGAAAATGTTATAGAAAGTTGTTGAGTTCTGCCATTTTTATTTCTAAGAATACCTCTGAGACCCCAGAAACCTTCCTGAAGAGTAAAAAATGGTGAGTGGTCGCTCCCCAGTGTTATTTTTGGACATGTGCCCATCTGTCCATAAAATAAACTAGTGTGTTTGTTAGATTTATAGTGTTTTCTAAACTAGCCTATTTGTTTACTCCTGTGTTTTCTCCAGGAGCTCAAGGTGATATACATAATTCTGGTATACAAGGTGAAACAGATTTCTTCCAATTTTATGGAAGAAATGTCAAAAACTCCTTTCTCCTTTTACATTGTTTCTTATTTTGAAGCAGAGTTGAACTGGGGAACTCTTGAAAGATGGAACTGCCTTGTGACAGCTTTCAGACAAAGGAAATGTCTGAGAGTTGGACACATGGCCACCCAAAGACACTCTATGGAACACATTGAGAAGATCATTTTTGTAATATGATGTTTGGTCCAAAAGTTTTCAAATATGCATTAATTAATATTAACTGATGCAAGTTTTATAAAAGTTCATTCTGCTATACAAGAGTATCTTATAATATGGTTCTGGTGATATATAAATTATAATAAATAGAAAATAAATCGAAATAAAGGGTTTGTCAATTTGGGTAGCTCATATAATAATGTATTTCCATTTCTAAGTCTCTTATATTACAGAGTCTTCTAATATAAGTTGCCATAGCTATCTGTTACAAGCGGCAGTAATATCAAAACATGTGCATACTGACATCATCGTGCAAATTACACAATTATGGAATTTGCATCACTTGCATCATGAGGTCCCATGATAGGACATCAGTCATTTGCACATATCTTCCAGAGATGCCCATGCAAGCTCCCATAACCTATATATTTATTGCAAATATTTCAACCAGCCAGGAACAAACTTGTCATTCTGGGTGGCTTCAACACTAGGGTGGGGACAGACAATGACAACTGGGACAGAGTCCTTAGGAGACATGGAGTGGTAGCCTACTGCTTCCGAGCAAATATGCCAAGCACACTAACTTGTCTGTGCTAACTAAATATGTCTGTGCATCACTAACACGATGTTCAGACTTGCAAACAAGTACAAAACTAACTTGTCTGTGCATAACTAAATATGTCTGTGCATCACTAACACGATGTTCAGACTTGCAAACAAGTACAAAACTAACTTCTCTGTGCATAACTAAATATGTCTGTGCATCACTAACACGATGTTCAGACTTGCAAACAAGTACAAAACTAACTTCTCTGTGCATAACTAAATATGTCTGTGCATCACTAACACGATGTTCAGACTTGCAAACAAGTACAAAACTACCTTGATGCATCTCAGGTCCAAATACTGGCACCTATTTGAGTATGCCATAGTACGTCAGTGCAACCTTAAAGACGTCACCATCACCTGAGCCACATGAGGGGCTGAGTGCTGGACAGGCTGGTCCAATCAGTCCTCAACCTGTGCATAGTTCCTTTACATTGTAAGCAACCAAGGACTGTCAGAATGTCAAGATGTATTTAATGAAAAACTCTCCGGCAATTTACCACTCGTAGGAACCTGTTCTGAAAAGTGGATGCAGTTTAAAGATATCATCACACAGACTGCAACAACTGTACTCAGACCGAAAACCCAGGTGCATCAAGACTGGTTTGATGAAAACCACGAGACCATTTCAGCAGCCCTCCAGGCCAAGAACAAGGGCTACGCAGACTGGCAGAATGATCCATCATCTGTCTCAAAGACAAATTTAAGCATCTGCAGTCCAAAGTACAGATGGAACTGCGAGAAATGCAGGACAAGTGATGGCAGAGAAAGACTGAGCAGGTGGAAAGTTATGCAGACATGCATGCCACCGGAGAGTTCTTGAGCATCATAAAGTCAGTTTATGGTCCTTCTAAATCAGGATGCTCCCCCCTGCTGTCATCTGATGGGTCAAGCCTGATCAAAGACCAGGAAGGACTGAAAAACTGAACACTTTTCCAACCTACTCAATAGACCATCCACAGTTGATCATGATGTCTTACAGCAGATTCCTCAGCTGCCAGTCTTAGATGCTCTAAACCTGCCTCCCTCTACTGATGAGATCAAGAAAGTGATCTTCCAGTTGAACTCAAATAAAGCAACAGGACAGGATGGCATTCCTGCTGAGATCCGGAAAGCACTAGACCCAAACGTCTTACAGTCATCCAAGAAACCCTCTTTGCTGATGACTGTGCATTCCTGGTGCACAAAGACAGTGATCTACAGCTGACACTGAACAAATTCTCTGACACTGCTATGCTCTTCATCCTGACTATCAGCCTGAACAAGACTGAAGTACTTTACCAGCCCATGCCAAATACCAACCCCATAGAACCAAAAATCACTGTTGATGACACCCAACTGACAAATGTAAACAGCTTCAAATACTTGGGAAGCATCATCCTGAGCAATGGGTCTTTGGACAAAGAAACTGACTCCAGGATCAGCAAGGCTAGCCAGGCACTGGGGTGGCTGTGTACTAGAGTGCTCAATCAACACAACATCTGTATCTCCACAAAGCTGAAAGTCTACAGAGCTGTGGTTATCCCTTCTCTCCTATATGGATGTGAGTTCTGGACTCTGTACTGAAGGCACATCAAACAGTTGGAGAAATTTCACATGCGCACTCTCCGCTCCATCCTCGTCATTCATTGGCAAGACTGTATCTCCAACCTGGAAGTCTTGGATCACACGGAGTCCACCAGCATTGAGTCACTGACTATGAGAACCCAGATGCGGTGGGTGGGACATGTCATCAGAATGGATGACCACCGTATGCCTCACCAGTTGCTCTATAGTGTACTGGAGTCTGGGAAGAGACCTCAAGGTTGACAATGCAAACTCTACAAAGATGCTGTGAAAGAAACCTTATGCCACATGACATCCAGCCAAGGGAACTAGATGCTGTGGCTGCTGACAGAACCTGCTGGTGAGCCCTGTGCTATGAAGCTTCCACCGGCTTTGAAGACAGGGGCAACCAAAAACTGATTGAAATCCATGTGGCACCACAGAATAACACCCACAGTTACTGCAACAATGGACTTCCAGTGCCCCCATTGTGCTAGACTCTGTGCTTTCAGACTGAGATTGCACAGCCACCTCCATGTCCACAGGTGAACTGCACAACAGCGTGTTTTCTTCGAACCTGAAGGACTACATACATTTCAACCTTGGACTATCCTAAACAAATGTGTGATATATGATCATATCTTGAACAGTTAGAAAAATAATAACAAAAAAAATGCACTGTCAGGATTTGAAGGAAGAATAAATTGTGATTGCTTTCATTACTTATTTGTAGTGGGAGGAGATATTGCGTTCCACTAAATCTGTTTCCAAAATCTTAAGCAGTGATGTTTATAGTGGCTCTGCAGTAAGAGCACCTGGTGTGATTTTGGCACTGAAGTTATGTAAAATTTATTTCCAGAAATCTAGTCATATAGAAGAGCAAGTCCAAATTAATCCTGAATCCAGGAAAGACCTGCAATAACTAATTATTAGTGAACGTGTGGTTGAAATACATATTTTGATTATTATATATTGCATTTATCTTCCACACTCCTTTTGAAAATACTTTATTTAGCAAGTTCCTAGTCATCTTTTTTAAATACTTTTTCAAATGGAGGCTGACAGGAGATTGTAGCTGGATATAATAAATTATTTCAGATTTCAAGAATCAGGAATAATTTGATGGCAAGACTGACTTTGTGGTTACAACCGGAAAACCACACACTGATAACTTTATATAGCTTTCTAAAGTTATACACACAGTTGAAACAAATTATAGCTGTGAATGAAATTAGCTACACTCATGGAAGCCAGCATGGGGCACATTGGAAATGCCGCAATGATTTACTGAGAATTTGCAATGTTGAATCAAAATGTAATTTGCTTCACCCACCACAGCAGAACTCCTCTCTCCATTTCTGTTCACAGAAGCAGATCTATGTATCAAAATTACATAAATGAAAAAGGTCAGCTTTCAGCATTATGCCTAAAGAATTCAGAAGGAGGGCAATGAATAAAATCTTATTTTTCTGTCTATATTTGCAGTTTATTTAAATATTATTTATTTATTCAAATTAGTTCAGAATATAGAAAGATGTTTGTATGCAAACTAGTTAGGCTCACTTTTTAATTTTGTTCAATTGACTATATCCAGTCAATTAAAATTGGCAGATCTATATTGCTACGCACAGTTACTGAAGTGTAAGTTCTGTTGAACCCAGTAGTACCCACGTCTCATTTTACAGATTCAATACAAGGATGCTCAGGCAGAAGAAATGCAAGCTTTATCCTCTAACTGGAAGTTCAAGCCATCAAGCAAATAAGCACAACTATTTCAAGTGCCAAAATAAAATAGGAAAGCTAACACTCATAAAAAAGAAACAGTTGATCTTAGCTTGATTATTTGGGAATTTCTTATCACTTCAGTGTTTAGACCACAGATAGTTAATTACTCTGATGATTTAGCAGATGATGCTGTGTTACTGTGTGGGGAGGAACAATCCCAAGCAAGACTCCCTTGAATTCCCCTCATAAAAGGCAAATTCATGATATCCCAAATGCAACTTTTAACCTAGTCAGCATAGACAAGGGTGAGGGGGAATGAAAACTCTATAGAGAACTTCAGAATACATTTCTCCTACTGCGAGTATCTGGGTAGAATTTCATTTGAACATTGTGACCCATGGGTAGGTTTGTATAGGACAATCTTCCTCAATCCGGTACACTCCAGTTTGAGGCTGTATGTCCTGCAATTCCCAGCCAGCATGGTCAATGTGTGAGAGAATAATATACCCTGAGCTTGAAGTCCCCCAAAACTCTTATTGTGGATCTATGGAACCAGAAATTCTGGGACCTGTATTCCAACCCAGCTAGAAGATGACAGGTTGCAGAAGGAAAAATGAATACTTTGGACATGGTCACCAATGCAAAGGGTAGAGGAAAGATGGACACAGCTGAAAATTTAGCCAAGTTTCAGGTTTGCTCTGAGTGTTCCTCTCCACAACAATGTTGATGTCATGCTGGCCTTATTCATCCAAGAAAGGTCTACCATATCACCTTCTGCTTTACAATTAGGCCCAACCATGTAGCTATTTTGGCAGCAGGGAATGGAACATTCTGTGGTAACTGGGAGAGACTGTCTCATCAATACCTGGTGCGGAAGTCTGTAAATCCCAGAGGGTTGTATATCTGCCTGGAGTAGACACCTGATAATTGTATCACTTCAAATACAGAAATTAATCAGATTTTTGCAAATGTGGGCATTATTACTCTCTTGACAGTTCATTCCAGGAGTCACTCATTAGCATTGCCACTTGGCTGCTTTCCAGGGTTTTATTTGAGAACAATGTTCTTGCTTTTCAGGAGGTGTGAAGTAATGGCTTTATGAAGTATTGATGATAAGTAAGTATGCTAATAACAGGGCAGACATGATCACTAACAAATAGTTGCTAATCTGTTCTGAAAATTTAAATTCCATTCATTTATGGAGTGGGAACAGGGAGAACCTCAAGCCCTTTTCCCTATATTTATGTATTTTACTTGTCAGCAATTAAAAAGATGGTGTACTTTCTTGTGAAATGTAATGGCTAAAATTTATTCAAAATGCCAACATTTATTATCTGATATTTTCAGATGAACTCAAAAGCTGGAGTGTCACAACTTGGGAAGTGAAAGACTCCTGATGTTCTTATCTGAATACAAGAGCTCTGGGGAAATGGTTAAATGTGTACATTATCCTGACAGTGAAAGTAGGACTATTCCCCGCCCGCCCCCTGCCACATCAATCATATTCAAAGGACACATTAAAGTACAGGTTAGTAAGATAAAACAAACGGCTGTATAGCAATTAGAAGTTTAAAGGCTTTTGATTCTGTTTTTGGTTTAGCATCAGGTTATCTGGATGGCCAATTTAAATGTCAAAATGACTTCAAACTACAGTTTTTAAATTCTTTCAACTGGCTATAGTTAATGGTTAGGCTCACATTGTGCCCTACATCAGAATAAGCTTGGTTTTGTTTTAGTTTAGCATAACTGTGAAGCTAGCCATTGTGGTTTGTGAGAGAGTGAAGTTGGGAACAGTAGCTGCAGCCAGGCAGAAACGCTTCTCACCCCATTTCCCTCATACATTCATGCATAAACTCAAACTTTACTCACAAACATCTAAGCTGGTGTTCCAGCTGCCTGTGATAACTGAGCCACACCCTGGCATTTTCAAGCAAATTCATTCATTCATTCATTCATTCATTCATTCATTCATTCATTCATTCATTCATTCATGTTCTAAGACAGAATGGGGAGGTGTCCCTATTGCACTCATTACCTATGAATCAGGGGCCAAGCTATTCTTTTTCATGAACTTCATGAATCCTCATAGTTGCATGGGAATATTGGATATATAAATTGTTAAAGGTTGGAACCAAGGAGGCAAATAAAATCTCTGGTTCTTCGACACCGATACAGTTAATGCAACAAGAATGTTCAAGTACTAAATCAGGCTTCCCCACTTTTTTAAAGCTTAAGACAGGGATAAAAGCATTAAATATAGGCCAGGATTGTCCACAGGGTGTAATCAACAAAGTCAAGATGGCAGTCACAAAGTCAAGATGGTGTGAACAAAGCTCTGGTAATTTTTTATGTGTGTTATTACTGTCTTTTCCTTTATTGAAGAAAGCAAAGCAGCAATCAATACATTTGACTAAAAGTGACAAAACTGCGTATCTACTTGTGCTGTTAAAGAAAATAACAGCAAGAAGATAAGAGGGGCAAACAAAATAAAATTCACTTAATTCACTGAACCATTGACTTTTGAAGATTCTGGAACAAAGCAAAACAAAAGCAATGGCAGAATGTCCATCAGATAAGAATTACAGGTTTTCTCTATGATATTTGTTCTCCGGCTCCCATGACATTACTGGACAATAACTCTCCGCCTTCCTTGCATCAGCTGTGTTGGCTGAAAGGACACCTAGAGGTGCTCCATGTTCCCATTCCTGTTTTGAAATTTCTATCATTCACATAGTAGGAATTCAAATGAAAGAATCCCTTTCTGGGGCATCCACAGAAGGGGGATGGGGGGAGGAGAAGGTCCATGATGGTGGATACAACTAACATGATCATGGCTTCATCAAAAACTTGACCTTTTGTCTCCCCAACACCCCTGCCTCCCACATATCCTATGATGCTAAGTCCACCACATGTTACTCAAAGAAGCTGATTGGATTTGTTGGCCTAAATCATTCCTTCCAATTTTGTGGTTCTACTTGTTATTCTTTGTATCTTTTTAATGGTCAACCTGAGAGTCTGATACTCTGTCTAGAGGCCTCATTAGTTTGCTTAATTTAGGAAGCATCACAGTATCATTCTTTTCTTCTCTCTCAACTTAGAGATACTGTGGAACTAAATTCCTAACCATATCTTGTACTGGCTGTGGTTGCTGGAGCCCAAAAATATTTGGAGGGCCACAAGTTCCCCACCCTATTGTAGAAAGTCAACTTGGAGATTGGAGGAAGAATGAAGCCAACATTGTGCCAGCTTCACTTAAATGCCTAGCAGCTACCTGGCCTTGGCTAATCTCAAAATGCTAAGCCAGACCTGGTTAGTATTTGGATGAAAGACTACCAGGAAACACCAGGGCAGTAGAGTGGATTGGAAAGTAGGAATAAAACAGCCTGTAAAATGACAATTTCACACCACTTTGATACTGGTGCAAAAAACTGGATGATGAGGGGAGCCAAGTTCAACTTACAGGAAACCTTTACTTTACCTTTAAATAAAGTAATTCATTGCTAGCTATTAATTATTTTAGTTTTATTTTCCCCCCAGAACATTTTGTGGATGCTTTGCACTTTTTATTCTTTCTATTTCTCTTTCTTTCTCTGAATTTAGTTTGTATTTGCTTTTACTACTGTAATAATTTTTTTTAGAACACTCCCCACCTTCCTGCTGCAGAACATCTTTCTTTTTTCAGAATGATTTTGAAACAAAATGTTCATTTACAGGCAGTACAAAATAAACAATGGGCTTCATTACATTTCCTCTCCAAATCTCAGCAATCTTTTGGTGTACAGGTAGTCCTCACTTACCAATCATTCATTCAGCAACTGTTCAAAGTTACAAATTTGCTGAAAAAATGGACTTACGACCAGTGCTCAAAGTTATGGCCGTGGCAGTGCCCCCACGGTTATGTGACCAAAATTTGGGCGCTTGGTAGCCCGTCTGCACTTATGACCTCAGAGGTGCTGTAACTCCCCCCACTTGCCTATCTCCCCCCCCCCCATGCCTTTTTGGCCTCCTGCCACCCAGTGCGCCACTGCCCCAGCTGACCTTGCCATCTTGCTCCTGTTGCTGATGAGGTGTGTCCGGCTTGGCTGTTGGGCTGGGCTTCAGATGCGGGGAAAAAAATGAGCAGTCCCTTTGCACAGAGCTCTTGGGCAGGGCTGAGCAAAGGAAAAAAATAAAAAAACCCACAAACACTCAGGTTTTTTTCCCCCTTTGCTCAACCCCAACCAACAGCTCGGTGCAAAGGGACTGCTCAGTGTTTTTTTTTTCTTTTTTCACAGCTGAAGCCTGGCCCAGCCCGGCCCAGCAGCCAGGCTGGGCATGCCTCATCAGCAGCAGGAGCAAGAAGATGGCAAGGTCAGTTGGAGCAGCAGAGTGCAGGGTGGCGAGGGTCTTGGAGTGCAGGTTGGTGAGGACGACACTGGCTGGGACCGGGCTGGGCTTCCCAGGGCATGGCAAGCAGCCCCAGAGCAATGCGGTTCTAAGGCTACCCACAAGGCAGGGTACAGATGGGGGGCAAGATAGGCAGGTAGGGGGAGTTGGAGGCAGTCCCTTACCTTACCGAGGCTCAGGGCTGGGAGAGACCAAGCCTGGAATGGCTTGGATTGGGGTGGGTCTTCAGCTAATGACCAGTAAAATTTGCTTAACGATGGCAAGGGGAATTGCTGGGACTGCAGCCACTAAGTGATACAATCACGTGACATATCACTTTACAACTGCATCACTTAGTGACTGAAATTCTGGTCCCAATTGTGGTCGTTAATCAAGGACTACCTGTATAGATTTATTTTCTGAAGTCAAATTAAAAAGGAACCTTATTTGTCTTTGTAATAGGAGAGCAAATATATCAGTTATGAAATAGGTATATCAAAAGAGAAAGGGGTATGGAAGTGAGAGATCAGATTTTTTCTTAGTTGTGATAAGCTAAAAGTGGAAAGACTGAAATTTTACTAGTATTTGATCAATTCAAAATAACCTCACCTCAATTATATTTGCACACTCATTATAATACCATGTAACACTTTTCTTTGGGGAACAATAAGATATTTGACTTCTTTTGAATTTATTTAATGATCAGTCTTATTTATATACTTAATATTTATGCACACTGCCATTTAGTCATTAGAGAGATCTGCAACCTACTCTCAGGGCAGCTTACTATTTAAAAAAAAAGTAAATTCAACAAAAATAAATCAAATCAACATTCTAAAAAACTGTTAAAGAAGAGTCAAATACAATAGGTAAAAGTAACTTTAAAACAGATTGTGCTTACTCAAATTATCTACCCAAAAGTCCTCAGTCCAACAGATTAAATGCCTTCTATGCTAGACAAATTTGGCTAAACAACAAAAGCAAGGCAACAATGGGCAACAGCCACAAGCCAGACCGTTCCCTATATCTCAACCACCTACGCTTACTTTGGTGCAGAAAGCAAATCTCACTAGCAGAACTTTAGGGATGAACAGAGATGTGTAAGCTGTCATTGACAGAAATGGTTTTCAGGGTCCAAGGTCCTGGATCCACACTTTAAATATAAGAATAAACATGATGAATTATGTCTGGAAATAAAAAATTACTTAAATTTAAATTACTTGATTACTTTTTGTTTAAATAAAAAATTATTATTTAAACAAAATACAGCAACATCTAATGTGCTAATACCCTTCAGGGTCTTTGTCACAACATTCTAAATCAACTGAAGTTTCCATAAACTCTTGAAAGCTAGCCTACATTGTAATTGTTAGATTGACCACCAGGGGGCACCGCATGACGGTTTTTGTCCTACTGGGACATATCAGCTGTGGTAGCCAGATGTTATTCTACAGAGTTCAAACTTCCTACTGGGAATTGAACTCACAGACCATCACACTTTAGATGACCACATATAGTGGCTGCCCACATCTGATGAGTCCCACTAGGACAAAACTGTTCATGTGGTGCCTCCTAGTGGTTAATGTGGCTGAAAACACCACACAGGATATACACTGTGTAAAAATAGAGAAATCCCCCCTGCCAACAAGAGGAGGGGTAGAAGACATGTAAAACCTTATACACAGAAGCATGACATAATGTAACATCTGCATCCCACTGCTCTGAGAACATAAGGGAAGGTAGATTGTATATACCATTCTCTTACAGTGTAATGGGTTACTGTAATTGAAGTAATTGTAAATTAACCTATGCTTCTATAAATAAAGATGGATAAGGTTTCTGTGGGCCTTAATCTTCTCTAATATTTGTACAGAGCAACTGACTTCACTTGGAAGCAACTAGAATATCACACAATCCATTTACTAATTTTCCTCTTGATATTTGAGCATCATCATGTTGAATTTAATCCACCAATTTAATATGTTTTACTCCTTCAGTTTTACGTTTTGCAGCTTCTGATTCCATTTTTGTGGAAATTTATTTGATTTTCTCCAATGGGGGGCCATTTCTCTGCTCTTTCATGATATAAATATAGGCTCCTTAGATGCTTAATTAATCTTTGTAAAAGCAGTAGAACCATTAGTAGTTATGACTAAAAAATTATGAAGCCCAAAGTAGAATTCATGGTTGATCATGAGGGAATAAATCTCTTTGTAAAGCATGACAGGAGATACACATCAAACCATCTGATTATTCCATGTAGGAATTTAGTTAGGGATTCTCCAGATGCTTCATATGGGAATTTCCACACTATCTGACATTACCATCCATTTCATTCCAAAAGGAAAAAGTTTGTTCAAGTGATATAATATTCTCCCATTTCACTGAAAACAGTGTGGCTACATTCTTGAGGTGTTTGAACAGCTGTAACAGCTGGAAACATGGCTGTTATTAGCCAGTGGTTATAGTATGCCCAGTATTTCCCAGATTGTTATTTTTTCCCTGTCAAGACCAAAAGCATCCAACTGGTAATAAAGCACCAACCCATGCTGTTGGCTAGAATTGATTACAGAAGGCAGGGTTAGCAAAAACGGCATTCTTCCAAAATGTCCCACAGCAGGTCGTTTCAGAATGTTGAAAACTGAGTCTCAAGACAAGCTGGAATGAGAGACAGAGACAGAAGAACAGAACAGCGCTCTTGGCATCCTAGGAAGACTCAGATTTAGCAGACATACCAATATGCAGCTGTCAGAGTCCCAGAGTACCCCACACTGTCCCAGAGTACCCCATACACTGTCTGTTTCAATGTGCTCAACAGGATATTCCAACTCTGTGTCAACTTTATAGCAGGCTTCTTGTAAAAGGAGGACCCAAAATGGAGCTATGTACCTTCTATTACTGAGACCCAGTGGGATAAGTGGTTACGGTTCCAGGCTAGAAACCAGGAGATGGTGAGTTCTAGTCCCATCTTAAGCACAAAGCCAATGGGGTGACCTTGGGCCAGTCACTCTCAGCCATAGGAAGAGGGCAACAGCAAACTTCCAAAATCTTGCCAAGAAAAGTGCAGGGACTTTCCAGGCAGTCACCAGGAATCATGATATTGGGACGAGGTACAAGCTCAAAAAAGCTTTTTGGGGTGAACAATGTAGTCCGTTCAGTCTTTCTCAAGTTCAGGTCCATAGAATGTTTGTTACTGTTGCTGCTGTTGCCAGAAATCTACCAAACGGAGCAAAAAAAAAAAAAAGGCTCAGACTTTAGAAGGAATGAAAAAGAAACCTTCTGGAATGCGCCAAGAGAAAGCCATAATGTGAGGCTCCAAAGCCATTCCATTCCCCAAAACATCCCCAGAACAGCTGAGCATCTAGTGAAGAAAAAGAAGTTTAAAGGAGAGCTCAAAAGAGAAGGGCTGAGTATGACAGAGAAACTAAAGAAACCCCTTGGGAGAGAATTCAGGCAACCTTTATAACAAGTCAAGAATACATCATCAGCCAAAAAAGAGAAAAAAACAGAAAATACTGGGATTTCATGTTGCAGATGATTCTCTGACAGAACAAATGTCAATGTCCTAAAAGATTCATGATGAGAGAAGCTGTAAGACTGTTTTAGTGTGATTTGTTTTCTGCAGCAGTATCTTCAGAGGTTGGGGAGACAGTGACTAACTGTGGGGGTATTTACAGTATTGGCTAATTTGATGCTCTTGTTGAGTCTTGACTTCTTTTATATACTGGCAGCACGCTGTGCTTATCTTTCACCCAATCATGTTGGAGGGACCATCCACTCTGCACTCAGAATCACTGAATTACAGGTAGTGCTTGCCTAATGACCACAATTGAGACCAGAATCTTGGTCATTGAGTGAAGCAGTCATTAAGCAAAACACCCACATGACTGCTTTGCTCAACAACCTGGACACTCCTGGTTGATGTCATTAAGCAATCTCCCGGGTCATTAAGCAGATAGAGCAAAAGAACTGTCTGCTGAAGGATTTCAGCTCCACACGGAGCTGAAATCTTTCCAGCAGGCAGCTCTTTGAGAGTGAAAGGGCTGCCTGCCAGATGGTTTCAGCTCCACATGGAGCTGACATCTTCCCAGCAGGCAGCGCTTTCGCTCTCAAATGTTCCTAAAGCCCGACAAAGGGTTTGCCCTCCCTCCGTGGACAGAGGGGAAATCCTTGGTGGAGCTGGAGGAACGGAGCTCAAATCTCCAGGATTTGAGCTCTGTTCCTGCACACTGCTGCTTTCCCTCTGCTTGCAACCTCCCCTGCTAGCTTCCAATGGGGAAGCCGGCAGAGAAGATTGTAAGTGGTGATCACATGATTGCGGGGCGTTTGGCAACCGGCTATAAATGCGAGCCAGTTGCCAAGCTCCCAAAATGCAACCATGATACGGAGGGGGGAGGGAGGGTACAACATTTTAGGACAGCCGGAAGTGCTTTATGGCCACAAAGCATGCTTTCCAAGGCTGTTGTAACTTCAAACCATTGTTAAATGAACCACTGTTAAGCGAGGACTGCCTGTAGCTCACAACCAATTACATGCTTAACTCAGAAGTTTCCCCACTAACCATGCCTTGTTTGGGTTTCAGTAAAACTGCTAAAATGTATGGCTTGAATTTAAATCATTTGTGGAAATTAACTTCTACTGAAAGGTTCTACTTTAGGTAAGAAATCAAACAACTCCAAGCAGATACTCTGATACAACTTTTATCATTCCTAACCAGCCTAACGTTTAAGCGTACATTTGAAACTAACTTTATTTGGTAAAAAAAAATCCATGCGTAAATGTCACTGAACTCAGTTAGATGTATCTCTGAGGAGATATACACACACCGCACCGAATAAAGAACTCTGCAGAACAAAACAGGATTTTTGAATTCAATGCAATTTCTCCCAGGTAAGTATGCACTTCAGTACAGGCTTGTTATGTGTAGGCCATTACCCAGTGCAAGATACAAAAGAATCACGTTAGTCTTCATTGAATTAATTCAGAATATTTAGTACCATATTGCTACTTGCACCATATGCTACTTTTGTTAATCCAGGACAAAAAGAAGAATAGAGATTTCTTTCCTTTCCCATCAATTGTTGAAGGGAAGAATTTTATTTCATCCGTAGGTTTAAATGAAGCAAACACATTTGCATATCTCAAATTTAATATGCTAATTGGGACATGTCCTTTACATTGCGTATTTCTTTCAATTTTGTAGTTCTCAAAAATAAAATATACAAATGAGGACATTAGGTAAAGATGGATACAAAAGTATGAATATTGCGTAATTTTTTTCTTAAAATATGCTTATCTGCTTTTTAATTTGAATAGGTTTCATGACTGAATATTTACTAGAACTTAGTCATTTCTATTGTTCATCCAGTATACATTTTCATTATAGACCTCCAAAAGTATTATTATGCATGGAAAAATGTGTATCCTATAGGGTAGCTTTAAAATCTCTGCTTTGACCTCAAAGAATAATAAAAACAAAGAATAAACAAATAAAAAGCATTACTGTGTTGGAACAATTGCTTTTTATATCATATCACTGAAAGACAATTGAGATCAATAAATCAGTGAAATGCTGAAATGAGCTTAACTTAAATGTTGGTAAGAGGTACCATAAATGGACGGATGGACGGATGGACGGATGGATGGATGGATGGCTGGCTTTGTTGGATAGTTCAATAAGCATTAACCCCTAGGATATGATGCACTTTAGTGATAGCATATTGCATATTTCCAGCTCTGAATGGCATAGGCTGTTCAAATGCATAAACATAATACAAACAAATATGAACTGAAACACATACTGGCTGTGTTTCAGATCCTATTGTTTCAACAGAACTTTTCTAGCTTTTTCTGTTCAGAAAAAAAGATTTCCTCCATGTTTTAGGAAAGGTCAGTTGGAGAAGAAAGCATTCTCATCATTCATGACCTTGTGATGGTATCAGATGAATGATTTGGATAAAACTGCAGGAGGTTGCAAAAGAAACTTGATAATGATACGGTATTACTTGGCAGATCACTTCTCATCATTTGTACTAATAAACACAAATGAGTATCAATATCCAACCCCAGAGGAGAGCAACCTCCAATCTTTCCATATTAGTACCTGAGTCTATGTATATGCACAGATCAGCTGAAATCTGATGGCATTACAAATCCAAAACCCAGGTAAGATCTAACGGGAGCCACTGAACGCTCATTAATTCTCAGACGAAATATTCAGTGCTCTCAAGTAAGAATATCACAATCTTACAAGATAGTCTGGAAAATCTGGAAGGTAACAAGAGCATATGAGGATGAGGCAGATAGAGAGGAATCGCTAAACCTAGCTAATCCAGTGGCCGTATCCAGAGAGGAATAAAGAGGCCAAAGTTTTGAGGGCTGGGTATGTCAACACCCCCAGAGATTGTAGCCACTCAGCCCCATACATTAAAGAATATAAAATTCTGCCCAAGAAATGATAGAGTTCAAAGTTCTAAACACAACTGCTGCCAGGAAGTGCTGGGATCACTTTTTGACCTGAGATACGTACCATGCAGCCATTTCCAGATGTTGAGGCTACATCTTGCAAAATTCTAGAAAATACAATCCCAGCATACGTGAAGGGCACTAAATTGGGGAAGGTGGGTTTAAAAGAAAGGTGGGCAACTTTTTGGTCAGGAGCTATGCTTAATATTTTTGGAGGAAAAGGATGATGGAGTAAAGTGAACAGGGTCAGGATACTTTTTAAAAAATCGTGTTAAGCCTCTTTTTGTGTATTTGCTCTCTGAAATACCAAGAACTCATGGCGCCCATTTTCTGCAGTTGTGAATAGGGAGACTTTTGTGGCTGCAGAAGAGCGCTTGGGGCTGCAATTAACCCTTGAACTTCAGCTCACCCACCTTATTATAAAATCTTAGAGTTTGTTATCAGCCCAGCCTCTTAACCATGTTATCAATATCAAAATGGCAGCCACAACTGAATGACTGAAACCCTGCTCCTTTTTAATGTGCATTGCACCATCTTTGTTTTTTTGACTTCCTCCTGCAAATGGTCCTGCTGTGATCATATGCTGTTTGGCTGCTCCCATACTAAACTTGAACTTACTTGTTTACTTAGTCACTGGATTTATATCCACCTTTCCTCCAAGAGTTCAGGATGGGGGCCATAATACTCCCACTCCAGTCCCTCCCTCCCCAACAACAAGGTTGGGTGAGTTGAGAAATATTAACTTGGCCAACACAGTGTCCCTGGCTCTACCTGAGCATTTTCACAATTACACATCTTAAGTAAGCAGTACTTTGAAAAAGATATTTACAGGTAGTCCTCACTTAGCAACTGCCTCCAACAGTGACTGTTCACAGTTACAACTGTGATGAAAAAGTAACATTGTAACCAATGTCTGCATTTATGACCTTCACAGGTCTGTAAAGCAAAGGAAAGATAGAGATCATAAGCACAGTTGTGGTCACATGATTTTTCACTTAGCAACCACTTCACTTAATGACTGTGCTGCCAGTCCCAATTGTGGTAGCTAAACGAGGACTACCTGTAAAATGAAAACGGTGATTTTTACACTTAAAATTCCCATAATATTCATTGAGACTTATTCCAAGATAGGACTGCAGTCTGAATCATAATTAACAGCATCTTATTTCAACAACAAGGTCCCCAAGACAACCAACAGAAGCCTGAGTGTTTGCATTTCCAAGAGTAACAACATTTGACTCAAATGTTGATGCTAAATAAAATAACAATTTTAAAACTATAAAACAACACAACTATATTATTGGGGAGGGGGACCTAAAGCCAGTCATCTTAGATTTAAGGAAAAAGTTGTTACTTTGGGACATCAATTCCATACATGAATGAAAGCATAATGCATACAATAAGAGATGACTGAAGAGCGAAACAATTTAAGAGAAGTCTTCTTTTTATTGGATGCTAATGAGATATCCTCTGATTTATTGGTATTACCAAGAATTGGTGAAGAAGAACTTTTTAAAATGTCATTGCTGCCTAATTTGCTGAAATGTCAGAAAGTTATTTGGGCTACTCCATGTCAAGAATTTTATTGAGATGAAGAAAATGAGAGCTTTTCAAATAGATTATTAGTGGAATGAGACATTTCTCACAGCCAACAGGGTCAAAAAATTAAAAGGAATTACTCTGTACTGCAATTTTCTTCTTTTTTCTTGAGTGGCTTGGCTGTTCTGTGAGGTGTTCTTTCTTTCTCCTCCTCCTCCTCCTCCATTTGTTGGAAATGAGCTGAACCCGAGTTCAATATAATGGCTTTAGGTACTTTGCGGAGAGAAAGGCCAATCTGTCTGGCAATGCTTTAAGATTAAAAAAGAAGAAGCAGTTCACAGCTCTGTGCTATTTCATCTTCACTTCCCTCCATATGCCTTAATTCTATGCTTGAAAAGAGTTTTCCCAAACACAGTGCTAAATATAGTTGTCGTGCCTACTTAAATCTGCCATCGTTTTTTTAATCTCTCTCTCTCAGCCAAAATCACTCCACTGCAGGATGAAGGTCGTGGACTGTAATCTACCATGCTAATCCAATGTGGATCGGTAAATAAATGTTTATCTACAAATGCACAGATAGATGCATACGTATTCTACATAAGCATTTCAATGAATGATACACGTATTTCATTATAATCATCAATAGTTTTGTGCCTGTCTGGCTAAGATCAAGGGTGCTGTTCTTCAGACTTAAATACATCACTGAAGGGACTGAGATTACCAATCTGAATATTTCTCATTGAAGAAGAATGATATGTGGATCATTTCTGCAAGGCAGAATGTCATATAGAGAGAGGCACTAGAGAGCCCTGTGCTTACCACCAAGGATGCATATCTGATCCTGGGCCTAATTTCAAAATATGTCAGCAAGTGATCAGTTCGGATCCCTGTGTCTTCCTTGTAACATGTTACCTGGACGATCCTTGCCTCAAGGTCTTTACACCTACTGGCTGCAGACTCAGACCACTATTGAGTAAGGGACTGAAATATGTTTGCATTCAGATGAAAATGTAAAGTTCCATCTTTTCTGTTCAATGTTCACAGAGCTGAGGCCTGTTCTACCTCTCAACTGTTCTAGGAAAGTGCAGAGCAAACAGTTCTATAGCCATGGACAGAGCTACAAAACTCGCTGGCTAAATTCACAAAACACGCTAGACCAAACCTTGAGTTAAAAAACTCCACAATTTCTGCATTTACATAACAGGCTGCTCCCAAACAAACAAACCATATTATATTTAAAATAATGGGCTGGTTCTCAGAAAATGCTAAGACCAAGTCCATTAGAATAAATGGCTAACATTTATAGCCTCAAATATATTAAAGTTGCTGGCTATTGCACCAGAAGTATATAAAACATAGGTTTTTGCATGGCTGTTAGCAGAAGAACCTTCCCTGGAACATGTAGCTCTTAATTGCAGGAGCAAAATAAGTGGAAAGATCATTCCAAAACACTGGGCTATTCTTTTTGAAAACGTCTCATTACTTTTACAACTCATTTTTTAAATTAAAATCATTTTTAAAAATAATAATGTGAGGTGGCCAGGAAGCCAAGAGGATAAACAGGCACCAAACCGTTTATCACTGTTCTAACAAATCAATAGTACAACTCTGCATAGTAAGTTAACATGTATATCTAATTTATTCTGTTCTTTTCTAAGGAAATACAAGCTCAAATGTAATGTGGAAGCACAGTCGTAGGAGAGACTCGTCTTGTGCATTCAGATTCATGCCTGAAATTGCATAGTGAGTAACTTTAAACTTAGATGGTTTAAATTCAATGCTATAGTATTACTATGGGAAAACAGAATGGTTCCAGCAAGTCGCAAAAGTCTGCATCAGTACTGTTCTAACAATTTAAATTGTATATTTTTCAAAAACGATTGGAAATGTCAATCAAGAGGTTATTCCCCAAGCTACCATTTTGTATTTTCAGCAAAGCTTTGTGTGAATAAATTGTGTGCATTATTCTCCCGATTTAATAATAAAGAAAGTCTCCAAAGGAAATTGCTAGGGTTCTCATTTCCATGAGAAAAGTAGTTATTTTCCTGTCCACATTACATTCAGTTCAGAATATTATCCATACGTATTAATGGTTAGCGCAAAAATACAATCTGAAAAAAGTATTATAGAAACTAGAGCCAGAGGCTTACCTAGCTTGCATCACAGCAGTTTAGTACATATGTGCACCAGTTGAAGCAATTAAAAAAATTATTCTCTTAAAAAAAATTCCTTACTTCCTTAGGCAGAATGCAAAACTGTTACCTTTAATATTGAGGACTGAAAGTTTGTGATCCATTGGAAGAAATACTTCATCCCCAAAGCTATTTGGGGATGAAACTGAACTGAATTTCGTTTTTGAAGTTAAAAAAGATAGAGCAGCGCCTGATCAAAAGATGCTACTTTGCTCTGTGTCAAACTTGGTTTGTACTCTAGCACAAGGAGGCTGCTCAGTAAGAAACACAAACCTGAAGTCCTTCTGGTATGTGAAATTATATGTAGATCTTAGTGAAAAATTTATGTGATTGTGCTATGCACTCTACAAAACTGCTTTAGTGACCAATCAGGATAATACATTATAAACTGTATTTTATATATTATTTAATGTTTCTTAACGCCTGGTAAATCTTTCCTTCAACCATATTTTAATACCCAAAATTTATATTTTAAAAACTGTGAAAGCTAGTGTCAAGTGGAAAATAGGCTTAGTGATGCAATAGATTATAAAACTACATGTTGATCTGGTACATAGAGAGCGATCAAGACTTTTAAAGTAGGGGTTGGCAACCTGCAACCTTGGCTATATGCAGTCCCTGAATCTCTTCTTTGCCTTGCTGGATAATATTTCCAAAAATCATCAACACTTTTATAGCATTCGAGGCTGAAGCTTGAATATAGCTTTAAGATAGTTTTAAAAATAACAATAAAGAAACCCATTCCTCCAAAAACCCAGGAAAAAATGAAGAATTTTGGATTTGCTCACATATGCAACATGACCAGGCCCATTTTGTGTATTATCTTGACCTTTGTGACCCTCAATATTAAGTGCAGGCCTTGGGCACCTAAAGATTCTTCATCCACACTAATACCAAATGTCTGTGGCCTTCTAGAGAAGGATATCTAATCAATCCTGCTATCCTTAAACTGTGCAAAAATTCTGTAGCTGATGAGGCAGAATTAGATCCTAATGCACTGTTGAAAATTATCCTTCATCAGCTGATCTGTTGATCCCACAAATGCTAGGTATTAGTGAACATAAGAGCCTTCCACTTTGTTTCCTTGAGTCTTTAAGTCACTTTTGATGGATTCATCAGCATGAAGAGGTGTATTCAAATCTTTACATTTCCAGACAGCTTCAATCAGTTCATTTCTGATCACAAACTGAACATCTCTGAACCTTCCACCTTACAGATGACTAGAGGAGCTAAGTTGTTCATAAGAGTCTCTCTGGGAGCATCAATCAAGAAAAAGAACTCACTTTTCACAGTTTGCAGTTGCAATGGTAAAAATGTGCTATCAAAATGGCAAAAACAGCAAGGTGGGGGGTGGGGGGTAAAAAAAAGCATTGTGATGCTTGCTTTAGTGCCCCTACCCCCACTCTCAAAGAGAGAAAGGACTTTACTTCCTCCCTAGAGGCAATGGCAGAACTGGTGATTAGGCTCTGAATGGCTAGCCCAAGTACAGTCTAGACATGGACAGGGTATACTTTGCACTTCCTAAGTATATTAAAAAAAAAAAAAGGCCTGCCAAAGACTTAGAAAGGAAAAAGAAACCAAAACATGGAGGCTCTCCCAAGCCTACATACACTAGAAAAAAAAAATCACCCACAAACATGGTTCCCAAATGTTATTAATGCAATGGGCTGTGAGAATAACCTTGGGAGACAGGACGAAGATCTGCAGCCTAGATGATGGTCTGATAAATGAAATATGAGTCAAAAGGAGGCATGGGGGTGGAGAAAGTATCTCAGCAGGGACCCTCCCTAGTTTTCTGGAAGGTGAAGGCAGGGGAGGGGGGAATGCTTTCAGATTTGCAAGATTGATGTCAGCCCTTCAAGGTAGCCAGACAGGAAACCAAAACCATGAGTGCTAATACTACCTTTTTTGTATGGTTACAGTAATAGAATCTTCCAAGATTTCAAGCTTCTGTTGAATCATCATGATCATAAAATACAATTTAAGGACACACAAGTGCTGTCAACAACATCAAACTATTACATACGCCTGCACAGAGACGCTATTGAGATCCACAATCTTTGATGGTTTGTGTGAAAGGCCTTGGGAGACTGGGCCAAGAGATGTGGCCAAGGGAACAGTCAGATAAGAGACAGCATAGCCTGCAACTGGATAGTGGGCAGGGCAAGAGGCTCAGAAGAGACCCTCCCTAGTTTCTTGGGCTGTAAAGGAGACAGGAGGGAGGATTGTAGTTTCATACTTGCAAGATTCTGTCAATGCTTGCAAGATTCTGTCGAATTAGAAGTAGAATTAGCTCATCTGGTTCTGATTCCTATCTGGTTTACCCCGTGAAGCTGATGTCAGTCTTGCAAGGTCTTTCCTGCACACCATCACACAAACATTCCAACAGCTTCAATAAGAAATAAGAAAGTCGAAGGTTAACAAAGTCTGGTTACCTGCCCTGCGCCGCACCACGATCCTGCCCAATAGCAGGACCAACCAGGAATCAGCTCCCAAAAATGAGCAGAACTTGCCTGGACAAGGACCCAATCAGGACTCAGCCACTCATACTAACCAGCCAGAACCCATCACAAACAAAGAACCTATTAGGAATCAGCACTCCAAAAATTACCAATCAGAAACTGGCATGAACAAAGACCAATCAAGAACCAACACCACCAAAATGACTGATCAGGAATGGGCACAAAGAACCAATCAGAGACCAGCCCTCACCAACCTGCACCAATCAGAAACCAGCTTGGGTAAAGACCAATCAGCAGTCAGGACACCTGGCTATAAAGAGAGGAGCCCAGTCAGTCCTTGCTCAGTTGTCTGTGCAACAGATCACCTTGTTTCTGAAGAAGCTAGTCACAGTTGCCAGTGAAACATCAGGAAATTTTATTTATTTATATTTCAAATTTGTCACCACCCATCTGACTGTGGTGTGACTCTGGGAGGTTTACAGAGTTCTTTTCTCTAGACCACAGTCACTAAACCCTGAAGCCTAACACTGCCCAACAGATACTGGCCATGAAAGCCTACACCAGTATATTCATCAGAGCTGAGTTATGGAATCTAGCAGTTTATAAATTTAATAAAATAAAGAACTAAATTCCAAAATTGGAAATTGATCCAATATGTGGAACCCAATACAGACTTAAAGTTGCAGTTCTTTTAAGGTTACAATATTGGTAGTGAGCCATGGGACTCTTAACATTTTTGGGCCAGTCTAATTCAGAATAATTCTGGTGTATATTGTATATTTGGAATGCTTTTTTGGAGAGAGGGAAGGAGAATATTTCATAATATACTTTGTATATCATACACCAGCCTTTTTCATTTACTTGCTTATTTTCCCATTTTTCTTTCCTAAATTCACAAACTTTCTCTTTCTTTTGGTTTTCCCTCCTTAATGGATGTCCAAGAAGCTCAGTTTTTCATTGTCTCAAAAATCTGATTCTCTATTTTTGTTTTAAGAAAAGACCCAAGAAAACAAACCAGAAGCAGAAATGTTTAAATCTATGCTTTCACTCTGCAATAATTCACTTCCTTTTTTCTTTGGATATACTCACAAATTAATGTCTCATTTGAGTACTTTCCTCCAGACAGCTGCAAGAGACAGAAAGACAGGAGAAATCTTACTGGCAAATGTGAAGACCTGCAATGTAAGGAATGTGAGTGAACAATGAATGTTTGTGGATTTGAACAGCTCATATACAGCATGTTTGGCTTAGAAAGACTCTGTGAAATCAGAACCAAAGTTTCCCAAACTGAAGGCCATGGGGAACATTCTGATGTTCCCATGGAGCAAAATCTCCTCCTGATTTCCAGCTGCTCCATTATGATAAGATGCAACTAAAAATATATTAATATTCTTCAGAGGCATTCCATTTCTAATGCAGCAGCTGATAGAAATGTTCTGAAAAAGAGCCATGAATAGAAACAGTTTCATGAAAGTGTGAAGAGGACTATGTTTTTAAACAGTTAGATAAGTTTTCATCTCCTTTAGATTGGAATACACACTTTGGCAAGTTGTGCATGACCAGCATTAGGACTAAGATTCTTCTGCAGATTAGATCAGAAAGTTATAGAGTAAATAAGGTTTAATCATTTCTGCCTCCCCCCGTTGTTAGGTAGATTGGACGTTGATGGTCCAAAAGGAATGGTTATTGTTATCTCAATTGCAGCAATATCTAACTCTTCAGGGAAATAGTTTGAGATCTTCAAGCACTTGGAAAAAGACGTTATCCATTCCTTGTTTCTGGTTTCCCCAACATTTGTAAGCTAGAAAGCTAGAATCACTGGCCTTGATCATTACTGCTCCTATGATCGATCCATCCTACTGTCTAATAATGGCTGGATGTTTTGCTATAGAATGGAACATCATTAGAGAGAAACTGCCACTCAAAATGAGCAGCATCTTGCCATATGGGGGAACTGCTCTGTAGGACACACTGAATAAATTTTTGGTTTTATTTATGTTCCTGTCCTGCATTAATATAATCTTACTACTTTATTGGATGGATAGTTGTGATGTAATGGAATTATGAAGGCCAAGCTCAGGGAGATAAGCATTTTCTTAGCTCACCGGAACCGCGTGGGAGGAACAAGAGGATGAGACTGGCAGCTCCCTGAGGAATTCACACTGTTGTGGCTGGAGGACTTTGGGAACTGGGGTTTAAGTCTGGGAAGATTGATGTCAGGCCTAGCCCAAGGAACTCCAAGAGACCATGCAAATTCAGTCTAGCTATGTTTATTAGCTACAACCTCTAGCAAGAATCTTCCCAGACTCAAACCCCAGTTCCCAAAGTCCTCCAGCCACAACAGTGTGAATTCCTCAGGGAGCTGCCAGTCTCATCCTCTTGTTCCTCCCACGCGGTTCCGGTGAGCTAAGAAAATGCTTATCTCCCTGAGCTTGGCCTTCATAATTCCATTACATCACAATAGTTCATGTAATAAAGCAACATACTAAATAGTAGCATTTCTGTCTTCAGTGGTGGAATGTTTCACAAATGTGACGAAAAATTTGTTGACTTGTGATTTTCTCTTTTGATCTGTTGTTTTTTTTTAAATTATGGCTTTGTTAGGAAGACTATAAAATACAGTTAAAATACATACATAACATAAGACTTCTTATCAGGAGATTTAAGATTTCCATTATATGCATTTTTCCATAATATGATTATTCTTATCTACAGTAAAACCTTGGATTGCGAGTAACTTGATCTGCGAGTGTTTTGCAAGACGAGCAAACATTTCTAATAAATTTTAACTTGATAAACGAGAGATGTCTTGCAATACGAGTAGTACGTGATGCCGAATGTCACATGATCACAACTGAGCCAACGGTTCTTCTCTCTCTTGCTGCAGGATTGTGGGTGATCATCTCCTATGCTAGTGGTAGTGAAAGTCGTCCTGTTAGATGCTGTTAATCTCTATGTGACAGACTCAACCATAGTTTTAAATGGGAAACGGTCAGCATTTTAGACCAAGCTAAATCCAAATCCATGCAAGAGAATTCTTGGAAGCCTGATATTCAGACAAGGCAGCAATTAACAGACACAGAGAGATTAACAGCATCTACATACTATTCAAAAGAGACAGAAGACCAGAAGATTGCCTCACCAGCAATCAATCACCAGCAATCATCACCCAGACAAGTCAAGGTTACCACCAGGCACAAAGTCAAGCAGCAAACACATGCTAATCAAAGAACTACCAGAAGAGCAAAACAAAACCCCCACCCCCACCAGCACTGGCAAGGCAGGCCACAGCACATAAATAGAGAGCAAACCCCAACCCATGTTAGCACTGAAGATGTTACCTAGCTGGGTAATGAAACGTTTATAAGAAAAGAGCCAAGCTCAGAGAACCCCAAGGACTCCACAAACATATAATTGCAGCCACTGAAAATCCATCTTAGCCTAGTGCTGCCTATTTCCTGCAGAACAAAAAGTCAGAAAAAAATAATACTGATTTCTCCCAATTTAGTTCTGAATTACGCTCACAGAACCTCTCTATTTATTGAATAGAATGAAGTCTATGGTAGTTACGTAGTAGGCAGTTGGGCACAGCATCCATTCTGAAATATCCTCATCTTTTTTTCAAGCATGTCTCATTTCTAAATCATTTGGGGAGTATGAAAAAAATGCATGCACATTTTTGTGCCTGCTTATATCTCTTAGTTAACATTTTTAACTTGTTCTCTATCACAAAAAACAATGTATAAGGCCAAGGGAATAGACATTTTTCATTACTCTCTTTCCAAAGTGTAATCAGTCACCTCTGACTTTTGAAAGAATTCTATTATAATACTACATTATCGTATAGTATAATATAAAATATTCTATATCTACTGTACAATGCTATATTCCTAGTGTATGTTTACATATATATATGTATTCTACGTATATATAATAACTATATATTATATATAAATAACATAATTTACATAAATGTATTTAAAACTTGAAAGCACATTATCAGGCATAAATGTTTTAAATAATACTAATAAGAGCAGGAATTTCTACTAATATAGTTTACATTTTTTCCTAATGTACACTTTTTTGTATACATTGATGTTGGAAAACTGTATCACAGAGTTTGCAGAATTACAACAATTTGGGCATAATTATGTTTGGTTTGCTTATTACTCTGGGAAGTATAAATTCGGTTGGTTCATATAAAAATGTGAACAAAATTCATTTCTCTCCATCTGTAATCATCTAGCTTTCATAAATGGCAATCCTGTCCTGTATTCACCACTGAACAGAAGTCTCATTTCCAATAATGCACTTATCAAAAGAAAAGAAGCCCTAAGATAGCATCAACAGGGAACTATTCTATTCTATTCTATTCTGCAATTTAAGTGTATAATTACCCTGTGATAATCAATTACACCTCACCTTCAGCTTCCCCAACTCAACCCATGAGTTGAGCCAGCATAATAGAAATGTGATGGCTGGGAGTTATGGGAGTTGTAGCCCATCACATATGGTGGCCAAGGATTAGACACAACTAAACTAGCCTACCACAGAGACTTAAAGGGGAAAATTAATTCTAGAAAGGGAAATGGGCTTAGGTGTATATGCAATAAAGAAACCTGAATGATTAGCATCATATTCCTATCTAAGAAACCCAAACCACAAATGAACTTAAACTTTAGAATTCCATGGCCTTGTCCCAGTCTTGTTGAATCTGGTTGATTGGGAAGGGTTGTTAGAGCACTTATAACACAAGCAGAATTGCATAAATATCCAGGGATCCATTTATTACGGTCGTATACTGATACACACCTCAGAAGGCATGATCAACAGGGTGTAGTATTCCAACACAGCCCCTTGCCTGCTTTCAAGCATTTCTGGAGTTAACAGATAATTGACAAGTACCAAGAAAGCAGGAGTGTTAATCAGGAACACCAAAGAAATGAGAAGTGCCAGGTTTCTTGAACAACCAACTTGAACTTAAAGGTCTTTCACAGTAATTGGTTTTTCAATTTGAAGGGAAAAAAACTTTCCTCCAGGCAGTATTCTTGTTGAATGGAGAAAACAGCACATTCTCACCAAGTAGATTACAGTGTTTTGTCACTGAGAAAATGTGATTTCCCCCTCTCTTCACCAGCTACATCTGTCGCAGCTGTGACTGCTGGATGGCATGTGGTTGCATGCACATTAGAAAAGTGGCTGCAACATCACTTGCAATAAGCTACCCATCAAATATTGCAGGTCAGCTGCCCATGTATAGTAGACCTTTAAATGACAAAGAAGAACATTATGAAGATTGGCTTTGCTTCCTGCTTATTTTAGTCTGAGTTAAGGAGGTTCTTTTTTTCTCTCTCTGTGACATGCTAGCATTTTTACCTGGGAGGGGCATTCAAATAAACAATTTTCCCACCTGCAAACTACTGTAGTAAACTCAAGGAAGGACACTAACATATAATTCTACATTACTTGTTAAAGCAATTTATTGGCTTTTGATTGGTTTTGTTATTTTATCTCAGGCTACATGCATTTACTGTTTATTTACTGAAATAAATTCAGCTTCTTACATCCTTAAGTACTTTCTTTGAGTATATTCTTATACTTGAGTACTTTCTTTGAATATATTCAAATTATATGTTTATAGCAACATGTGAACAGTTCAGTGACTAAATTTACCTAAAATCTATTATTTGAAAAATGCATATATTTCTTCAAGACCTCAAGTGAACACAGCTCTCTACTGATTTTTTGAAAAGGTGTTTTAAAAAACACTGTTATTAAATATCCAAGGAAATGCCAGGTATCCTTAAATTACATCTGAACTGAAGCTCTATTCCTTTTGACAGAACCACTGTTTCCCTGAAAGATGGCAGTTTGGGGGATATGTAAGACAGTTAAGAGGGTCCTCCTCCTTCTCTTTTTCCTCTTCCTTCCCCACTTCCTCTTCGGTTTTAAAATAACTTCTTTTTCCCCATATATTTGGGGGCATGTTACAAAGAACCATGTAGAATTGCAAACAGTCATTAAACTTCATTCAACTGTCAAAACTAAACAAAAGGTGAAAAAACTCAGTTTTTTCAAAAAGATGATAATTATCACCCAAATATTTTGGGGAAAAAAATTGCCTGCCACCCTCCCTTAATTCAGAAGGACTGTACACCCCTCCCCTCTATAAATATTGAAAAAAATATTTTAAATCAGTGTTTTTCAAACTTGGCGACTTTAAGATGTGTGGACTTCAACTCCCAGAATTCCCCAGCCAGGGGAATTCTGGGAGTTGAATTCCACACATCTTAAAGTCGCCAAGTTTGAAAGATACTGATTTAACTGGTTGGGCACAAGTGATGTTTAGCTTATTAGACCTCTTCAATGGCTTCACAACCAGGTTTCCATCAAATCTGTTCTCCCTGAAGATAACTTTTCACATAAGATAGATATGAAACTTTGTACTCTCAATATGTTAATTTGTAATATTCAGGTCTCATTAGCAGAGGTACAAAGCCCAATTTCTTTGCACGTTACTCTAAGTTAGCTAGCACCCTGCTTGTTTTTGAAATTTTTGTTCTGTTGACTTTCTAATGCAGCTTTAAAGATCAGCACATGTGGTCTTTGACTCTCAAGACTTCCTACTAGAATGGGGCCCTGAGTCAATTTACAATGCCTTGGACATCTCTTCTACAGGTGTTCCTATCTCTGTCCTGTGAAAGTCTTTGCTTCTGTGATTCATTATCACATATAAAAGTCACCTAAAAGGATGGCTATGCACATAGTGGAAAAGCTATGGATACAAACAACTCAAAAGGTGGACATGCAGTTTTTAATCAAGTAGAGCTTCAAACATCAAACACCTAGGCTGGACCTTAGCAAACAGCTGTCTAGGAGGGTTAAAAATCCAAGCACAACCCTCAGTAATATCACTTGACTCTCCAGTGCTATGTGATCAAGAAGCCCCTTTAGCTTGTGCCTGTAACAGCAGTTAGCTGAGTTGCTGGGACCACACAATTTCCAGAAGCTGCTCTAAAGCCTCATAGAATCAGGGGGTTGGAAGGGAACTTAGAGGTTTTCTAGTCCAACTCCCTGCCCAAGGCAGGAAACCTCAGACCATCCCAGACAAATGGCTGTCCAACTTTTGCTTGAAAGCCCCCAGTGATGGAACACTCACAATTCTAGGAGGCAGGATGTTCCACCACTTGCAGTAATAGCTCTCACAGTTAGGAAATTCCTTATTTCGGACTCCTCATTTTGCAGAGCTGACAATTGGAGCTAAGAACAAGGAGCCAATGAGTAGATTGGTTCCTTCGACCCTCTCTGGAGAAAATATGCCATTAGATTGCCCAAGCTGCACCCCATATGGTTGCTCCTTACCAGGATATTGCAAGGCAGTGGACTCTGGAGGTTAGGAGAACCAGGACATGAGGGAATTTGCCATTCTTGCTCTTGCCGCAGCCAGAGCCTTCAAAGGACACTAAGTTTGCATTTCCTTTGCAAACCATCTTTGGAAATTACCTGTTAACTGCTTTAAAGAAGTTAGACACCTTCAGAATGACAAGGCTGGAAACACCAGGTGAGCGCCTTCAATCCTTAATACAAGAAAATGAAACTGTATCTTTATAAGCTTTAAGAATTCAAAATAAACAGCAAAAAGCAAGACAAGGTTTTGGCTATAGAAATATTTAAACAGATTAAGGGCTCAGAAAAAGTTGGAATATTTAATTTTGAATATTAAGACTGAAATTAATTTTAAAGAATAAATGCATTTTTGTGGGAAAGAAAAAATATTTTTGATATTGGAGGCATAACAAGATAAGCAGCTTATAATGGCGTTCAGAGATATTGTTGAGAAATGGCAACGGGACTTTGAATTAACATGATCAGCTATGTTGTGTGTTTTTATGTTTCCAGAAGAAGCTGTTACACCAGAAGATATTGTTATAGAAAAAGATTTGGAAAAAAATTCATCTGTCATGCTTATAGAGAACAATGTGAACAAGAATTTATCACTGGATATACAAAAAAATCAGATGAGGCTCTAAAAATTAAGAAGGAAATAAAAATGCCAATTCAAGAGAGTAATTGAAATAATTTCTTCCTGCTGGACTTACAAAAGAGGCTTGTTAAAGTTTTGAAGAAATTCAAGACAATGGAGCGCAGGGCGGCAGGGGGCCAAAAAGGCATAGATGGAGGGGAGGTAGTGTCGTGATCCTGTTGCACTCACACACACAAAGGAGTCTATACTCTGGAACGGCAGTAGCTTGCCTGACAGCAGCTTGCTTGAGTCTGGTCCGGCAGTGCAGGAGCGCAACGTAGCATGAGACAGGACACCCGGCAGTGGAGACCCAAGTGAGGCACCGGCGAGACACAACAAGACACGAGTAAATACAAAGGAGGCACAAGGGGCTACTAGATGGTTGTCATCCTCAAGCCTCCCCTTCCATAGTGCCTATTTTATAACGACATCTGGTGTTTCTCATTTCGGAGGGAGAGGCTCCCTTCTCACAAGTAGCCTCGCTGAATGCCTCTGCAACATTCTTTTTTCCCTGCGCCTCATCCTCGCATCAGGTGATTCCATCTCTTCCACCTCATTATCAGATACTAACTCCGGCTGCACTCTGTCCAACCTCACCTCTGACTGCTCAGCCTGCTGTTCATCTGGTGCAGCCTCTGACTCTGACTCCGAATCGGACTCAGAGCCACCATGACAGATAGGTGGGTGGGGGGAGTTGCAGTGCCTCTGCGGTTGTAAGTGTGGGTGGGCTGCCAAGTGCCTGAATTTTGATCATGTGACCATGGGGGCACTGCACTGACCATAACTTCAGGTTCCGGTTGTAAGTCACTTTTTTCAGTGCGTTCGTAACTTTGAACAGTTGTTGAATGAATGGTCAGTAAGCAAAGACTACCTGTAAAGCTTTCACTCATTGGTTCTTGTTCTACCCTTGGGCACTACAAAAAATAAGTCCAGATCCCCTTTCTTGTAACAGCCTTTCAAATATTGGAAAACTGTTATCATGTCTGTCTTTAGCCTTCTCTTCTTTAGGCTAAACATATCCTGATCTTTTAACTGAACTTCACAGGATTTAGGCTCCAAGCCCCTCACCACTTTTGTTCTTCTTCTCTGCGTTCTCTCCAGTTCCTCAGCATCCATCTTGTATTGTGGCAACCACAACTGGACATAATAGGCACAATCTGACCAGTGCAGCATAGAGTGGAACGATCAGTTCCAACCATCATTATGCCTCTGTTGATGCAGCCCAAGATTGCATTGGTTCTTTCAGCAGCTGTAGCACATGCTTAATCTGTGGTCTATCAGGAGACTCAGATCCTTCTCAAAAGCCTTCTTGTAGATGTCCTGTTTGATTATATGCCATCAAGTCTGTGTCAGCTTTTAGCAACTGCATAGGCAGACTTTTCCAAAATGAATGTTCTAGTTCACAAAAATACAGTGGTACCTCGAGATACAAACGCCTCTACTAACAAACTTTTCAGGTTATGACCAGTTCCGGCCGCAAAAATTTACCTCGACGTGTGAACTCCGCCTCGGGGTACAGCCATTTTTCCACCCTGACATGTGGTCCATGGCCATTTTCCCGCCCCTGACACGTGGTCCGTGACCGTTTTCCCGCCGCGCCGCGCCCAGCCGTTTTCCCGCTGTGCCGCACCCGGCCATTTTCCTGCCGCACCCGGCCATTTTCCCACTGCGTCGCACCGCGCCGCGCCCAGCCGTTTTCCCGCCACACCGCGCCGCGCCCGGCCGTTTTGCCACCGCGCCCGGCCATTTTCCCACTGCGTCGCACTGCGCCGCGCCCAGCCGTTTTCCCGCCACACTGCGCCGCGCCCAGCCGTTTTGCTGCCGCGCCCGGCCATTTTCCCACTGCATCGCACCGCGCCGCGCCCAGCCGTTTTCCCGTCACGCCGCACCTGGCCATTTTCCCACCCCTGACGCGTGGTCCGCGGACGCCAGAACGGATTAACGGTAATTACATTGAACCTTATGGGAAAATTGCTTCAGGGTGTGACCAAATTCGGAGGGCGGAACAGATTAACCGGATTTACATTGAACCCTATGGGGAAATTTGCGTCGGGTTATGACCAACTCGGGATATGCCCAGAGTCATGGAACAGATTAAGTTCGTATCCCGAGGTACCACTGTATTGTGAGGACGCAGTTGCAAGCTCGGCATCTCCAAGATACATGGATTCTATTATTAAGTGTTAATAGACTGCATTTTTTTCAGCACAAAAATTTGTTTGTTTATAATAACAAAGTCCTTGAACATAAAGCAGCTGACAACATGAAGAGATTGCCCAAATCCTGAAGATCTGCTGGCAATTGGCGCTGAGAAGCAGTTTACTTAGATCGTTGATATGATTCAATATTATAAAGCTATTTTCTTCCATGTTTCTTTCTGCACATTCTAATTTCATATTATAGGGAAAAAATAGGAGGAAAGTTCAATTTTCTCTGCCTTGAATTGCTGCATTAATGTGCTTAAGAATGCCACACAATCCCGTATTTTGTATATCTACATTCAATTCGTGAGCCAACCACTCAAGGATTAACTGAAGAGACAGTAGATATCTCTATTATTTTCAACTGTCAAGAACACTAGCAACCTCAAATATCCATCTCGTCAGCCTACCTTGAAATGTTCTAGCACAACGTTTTTGTTAGCCTGTAAATCATATGCATCAGAGGATGCATACAAGCAAGGCCAGCATTTATAGTGATTGGTGTCAGACGCTTTTGGAACAGAGGAAATCACAAGGTGTCGGAAGCAATTAAGCCAATTAGCAAAGCGATACAGAATAGCTGATTGAAAAATTCCTATTAACAATTTTCTCATGTAAATTGTGGCCATCAAATACTTATGAAAACATTGTTACAGATGGGAAAAACAAGATCAGACAGCTAAACCAAACAGTTATATGTTTGCGTGAAGCAGCATGAATATAAATGATTCCTGAGCAATAGGTATTTAGTCTCTTTTAAGTGAGCTGTGGCATTTTATGAGATAACTTCTGCCAGAAGAACAGGAAAGGAAGTGAAGCACTGGGAAACCCTTTTTAAATGTCTTGTACCCAAACTATAATCCAATGAAACACAGAATATAAGGATGTAAATCAATTTTATTTTTGCTAGACTGAATTCACTTAAATCCATGGGCCATTGTATGGATAAGGCTGCACACTTGAAAGGTCCCAACTTTTTTACAGCAATTTGTTTGTAAATTTTGGTGCAATTTAATCAATGAACTTCTGCATTTACAAGCCTGATTTTTAAACTTGATCCTGAAACATTCTCCAGCTAAAAATATCTTTACAAATACAAGAAAACTATGAACAGTATGTTAATATGTTGCCACCTACTGGTCATTTTTACCACCCACCCCCCCAAAATCTATTATAGTACAAGATATTTGTTGTTTTTCAGAATTGTTTTAAACATCTGGCAGGAAAGTATATTTTAAAATGTTGACCTGAGATTCCTTATCATTTGGGATGAGCTCTTATTTTTACAATAACTTTCTCATATGTTCTCTTTCCTATAGCTATCTTTAAACAAATTTATTAAGAATAAAATTTATTTATTAATGCCTACTTAAAACCATCACTACATATTCAGGGCCCAGCTACATCAGCTAAGAGAAAAATCAAAAACTTGCTTTTTTGTAAGTTTACTTAGTACTTAGAGAATGCACAATCTATAATGATCAAATTATTTGATGTCTATAATGATCAATCTATAATGATCAAATTATTTGATGACAAAAAAAAATGTACATACTTTGTCAAAAACAAAATAATGGGCCACTTAGCAGCATAAGTTAGCAGGACTGGCAGAGAAATCTGGACATTGAAATCCAAACCAATCAATAGTGAGTTATAAACAAGTGTTTATCCCATGACAATATTCTAGGAAGTGACTTGAACATTAATACAAAAGCAAAGTTGGAAACTTTGAATGGCATTAGAGATAAGGAATCATCTGACCATAAAAGCTGTAAAAGATGGAAAGAAGGTTACCATAAAAAAGAATCGCTAGAGGTAATCCTGTCCAATTTTGTGAAGTTCAAACTTGTTCAAATGTGTCAAATTTTTCCGAACTTGATTTACAATTTTCAACAGTTCCTCCAAACTCTAAGACAGATATTGATTGCCCATTTGAAATCATAACAAAGATTTTTGGACACTTGATTCTACAGTTGAGTGGTAATAATACAACCATGTATACAATAACACAAACCGTGGATCTTTTCCAAGCCTGCTTTAACAGCCACAATTAGGCACTCATACAGTCTGGACACTGAAACATTTTCTACTCCATGAAATTTGTCTGAAGATAAGCAGCTTTAGACAACTATTTGGAAGCCTTTCAGATTTCTAAATAAGAACCAGAATTACATGACTAAACACTTTCCTGTGTCCTAGCCTCCTTGCATCAGTAACCACTTCAGAAGAGGGATCTAATGAGGCTTTACTTGTCATAGTAATTTCTGACATGGAGGGAGTTTTGGGATAGCAAAAAAAACCCAAAGTGTATTCTATAGCAGTATAGTCTTCTGAGACTGTAGAAGCAGGTTTTTTTGGATCATCTGAAACAGAATATTAGAGATACCTGAAGACACTATTAGTTTGTATAAGAAACTTCCATAATTCCACACAGTGAAATCTGGACTCCACTTGGGTCTTACTAAAATACACTGAGATCCTGATCACAGCAAGATTAGACTACTACACAGTATTTTTACTCCTAAACCAGAACTGCAAGAGAGAGAGAGAGTGTGAGAGAAAGAACACCATCAAATTAAGTATGGAATTACTTAAGTGGAATAACTGCTCCTATGAAGCAGATTAATTTTAGTGCTAAAGAAACTTTGGTTTCCAATGAGTGGGTATCAGGTAATACACAAGTTCAGTCTTATATCTCCATAGCTGCACTATGAACTAGGATCACATTCATCAACTGGTTACCTGATTTGGTTGCCAAATCAAACACGCGAAAATATAATCTGTGTTCTAGAGATGACTGTTGCTTATTCCAATACCTTTAGTTTATGTTTATTTGCAGGCCTTGTCCTGCTAGGTCTAGAGTGGGAAATCTAATTATGCAGATAGGGTTGCTCACATGATTTAGAACAATGATCATGTAAGATTTTAGACAGACAGACAGACAGACAGACAGACAGATACATACATACAGTGGACCAGGAGGTATGAAGGAAATGTATAGGAGGAATTGAATGCACTATTATTTATTACTGTTGTTGGTATTATTAACAGGATTAATATTTGGCTCCTCCTTTATAGAGAAATAGTGCCCAAGCGCAGTCAAGAAAAATAATTAAAAATTATATATAAGTGTCCTAAATAACTGCTTCCATATCTTTACCATGTTGCTGAGTAGTATTTGTTTAATGTGTCTCCAGCAGCCGTAGTAGCTTAGCATCTAGGAAAAGGCTTTGAAAGCAGTCCAGTCCAGAATAGCTAGTGCAATATTAATTCCAATGAAAACATTAACTTACAGGGAGCTTTGAAAAAAAAACCTGAATGCATAATTTTGAATCTGTACCCTGGAATCATCCAATGAATATGAAATGATCTCATTTCAAACCAGTATATGAAAAGATGTATCAAGGAATGTGAAATTAGAATCAGCTTATACAAGTCAAATAAAGTGGGACAAACAATGCTGAATATATCTCTGAATTGCACCTTTCTCCCCTTCCCTTTATCAACTTATTTAAAGGACAAGAAACTTAGTATTAGCAAGCATATACTTTAGTCTGTAAGAAACTTAAGAATGCTATTATGAACTTCAAGGATCAAGATAAATCAATAATGTTAAACCAGTGAAATAATGAGCTACTCTGAAAATAACATGCTTTCATTCATTTTGGGGCATAAGAATAGCAACCTCCCTAAATCACTTAACCCAAGTATATGAAGGACCTTTAATTTTTCACATCTTGGAAGCAGGGAGAAACTTCATTCATTCAAAACTGTCTGCCAAAGAGATGGGCAGATCAATTCTAAAGTCTTATTTTTGCCAGTAGTTATACTAATGTTAATGGAGCATAATCATAGCTTTGGATCATAGTCACAAAGCAGAAAATTGTTATACTGACACTCTTCCGCAATACTTTGGGCAACTCTGATACCTACACTCAGTGATCAAGTTGGGAATTGCCTGATTTTATAGTACCTATCAACACACTGCCATAGCAGAAATGCTGCATAGCTACTCACAATATTGGAATCTACATCCTGAAAGATAAGCAAGTAACAAGTGACACATGCCATCGGGGTATTATCCAGGATTCCCCTCAGATAAGAGCTTGAATTCTCCTGCAGCCCAGATGAGAACAGAAAAGGGAACTTTGTTGCTTTAGTTTCTTTTATATGAGACTACTGGACGATGTAATGCAGTAACTGTGATACTATTCCACTGCGTATTAGAGACAGCTGCACTGAAACTTTGAAATTAACTTTACTGGATGTGGAAGCCCAAAATGAACAGACTTCCCAGAGGCATATTTTCAAACTGCCTTTAAGTAAACATAAAACCAGCCCAATACCTAAATCATATCACAATTCCTAAATTCAGAAGGGCTTTAGCCCATTTTAATATCCTTCCTATATCAGTCTCCAAAGGGAAATTCAAGAAAATTCCATATGTGCTCAGATTATGCACTATCAAAAAAATAGGTCATGTCAACTTTATACAGACACTCATGTCTTTCTTTTCCTGCTGTAAACTGACATACTTTATTTATGAGCTTGGTTGTTTGCTTGCAGACGTGTCATTACCCAACTAGGTAACATCATCAGTGTGAATAAGTTTGGAGTTTGCTTCCTGGGAAGGAAGTAATTTGCACTGATGATGTTACCTAGTTGGGTAATGAAACGTCTGTAAGCAAACAACCAAGCTCAGAGAGCACCAAGGACTCCATAGTTCAATCCTGAGCTACAGATATTCTGTTCTATATACAGTGGTACCTTGGTTCACGAACTTAATTCGTTTCGCGACTCTGGTTGCGACCCAAATTGGATGCGACCCAAATAAAATTTTCCCATAAGGTTCAATCTAAATACGGTTAATCCGTTCTGACCCCTACGAATTTGGTTGCCAACCGATTTTGGTTGCGACCCGAATCAAATTTTCCCATAAGGTTCAATGTAATTACGGTTAATCCGTTCTGAACCATATGTATTTTTTTTTTTAAACTACAAAAATATGACACAAAGTACAATACGAAGAGAGAGAACGCTAACCTTGCTCAACGCGACTTCTGGCTTGGAGGACAGGAAGACGGGTGGGGAGGCGGTTATTGCTTGGAGGGAGAGTCCCCCTCCCTACAGGAAGCCATGACCACGTGTCACGTGGAACAGGCTGCGGATCCTGTTCGTCACCCGATCTGGCGTTCGCGAAGGGAAGCAAAATTTTGCGAACGGTGCTGTTCGTGACCCGAATTGGTCGTGAACAGAAGCGTTCATGACCCAAGGTACCACTGTACTGTGTGGCAACCTACCCAGAATCTTTCAACTGGGGCAGGCTATAAAAACAAACAAACAAACAAACAAATAAATAAATAAAGTCAGCTCAACTGAGTACTTTATTTAAAACACCTACTCTCAGATAGGAACTTCTCTATCTCCCTAAATGTGGCAAAGTTTTGTTCTATTTGCAAATTATACAGCACCAGCTACTTCAGGGATAGGTTTGCCAAATCTCAAGAGTCCAACTCCATCTTGAAATATTTTAGTTGGTTCATTCAAGAAGAAATAATCACATAGGTAGTTTTTAATGACAGTTAGGAAATGGACATTATTTTTTAAAAAAAATCTCAGGTGATTCTCTCAGCCAGTCTTGCTTTTTGAGAGACTGAATGAAACATTTTTCTGCTGGTTAAATACATACATACATACATATATTTCTATATTTCTCTTTGGTTTCAGTAGTTGCTTTTCAAAAAAATTAAAGAAAAAGGAATTATATTCAGAAGTATATCTTAAAGCAGATTGTTTTGTAGATAAAAAGATATTGAAGGACTCTTCCATTTAAAAGGGTAGAAAAATATAGAACAGATTGTGTTGTCTTTATGGATTTTTTCCACTTTCTATAATTTGATTCACTTTAATTTATCTTTAATATACTACTGACTATTTCAGCTTCAGCAGACACCTGTAATTTTTATTTGCTTAAGTGAACCTTTTATAGCTTTTTGTATTTACTACATCCTTTTTAATTTCCTTCAATCTGAACAGCAAGGGACTGTTCTTAAGAGTTTAAAAGCCAGTTACATCAGAAAGCTTTTCTTTTCTTTTAATTTCAGAGACTGTTTTAATACACACATTTTATAGGACTTTCTTTGGTAAATGCCTGTTTCCTAATAGCACATCTTGGCAGATACAGTATTTTTTCCAATGCAGTAAATCTCTTTCTCTTTCTTGATGTTCTAACAATTGGTATGAATCAGTTTAGCAACTAAGGTCAACTAAATTAGAAGCATTTAAAATTATCTTTATTTGTGGAGCTATAATATTTAGGGGCACAGTCCCACTATGGCATTATAAATACAGCATAATGGTAATGTTCTTCATTCATTGAATATGACTTATTTCAGCAACGTAGCTGGGTCAGTTGAATTTGCTACAGAAATAGTTATTCTATGGACTATTAAATACTGCTATTTAAACAGACCCAGCTGTATCCCTGTGCACCAAACCAATAGTCTTCAACTATTCAAAGGACCGCCATGTAGCACGCTCCACGGAACATGAGTCAGGGGTGTCTGCAGGGTGTGGTCAACAAAAGTCAAGATGGTGGCCACAATGGAGCAATCAAAGCTCTGCCTGTTCTTTATGTGCATGTGACCATCATAGCCACTATCTTGACTTTGTTGACCATATCCTGCAGATACCCCTGACAAGGGAGGAGAACAATGAGAAAGATATAAAGTTTGGCAAACCTTTGGAGAAACTCCCTAACACCAAGATCTCTCCACAGTGGAACAGAATGTTTAGGGTAGTGCTATAGGACAGCAAAAAGCTTCTGAAAGCTTTGGATGCAGTCCTCTCTAAAAGTTGCTGCCAAATTGTGAAAGACAGGGAAAATTATGAATGCAGAGAGAGTAATCACATGAACTATATTTCATTCATTTAATGTAATCTAATTCTAATTAATTTTAAATAAAGCCCCCCCCCCCAGCTATTTAAGATGTTATGGGCTCCCCTTAGTTGGAGCAAGGGTGACTCAGTGTCTGGCAGGGATGTCATAATCATCTGATTCCTTCATTCAGCAGGGGATCTGGATTTTCTATAATTCTACAATTCACGATTTTTCTGGAAACAACTTCAAAATCATTGTAGGGTAGTCATTAAGATGATTCTGGTTTGGACTGGAACAATGGCGGGTAATTGGATGGGGTTATTTACTCTCCCCCCCCCCCCGTGCCATTTCCTGGATCAAATCTCACTCTCATGTATTGGGGGATAAGAAGACAGGGACATATATGTCTCTACCAGACCCTAAAGAAGACAATGAAATTGGCAAAGACAAAGTATCAAAAAGGAATTCTGGACATCAAGAAAAGCAATCATAGAAAGGTACAGAGTAGCTAACATACACCTTGACTAAAGATTTTATTTAATTAATAGATTATGTAGGTTTATAATACATCCTAAGTCAATGAAGCAGTTGCTGCAAACGTGAAGGGACATGTTTATTAGATATGTGTCCCTTCACGTTATTGTATATCTCCATCCCAGGTGATTTGAGTGATCTGTGGCTACCCTTTTGCAGTGCCTGGAGGCTGTGGGGGTCTGGATGGGGAACAACAGGCTTCAGCTCAACTCTGCTAAGACAGAGTGGCTGTGGGTTGGGGGCTCCTCTGTATCCAGAAGTTTACCATCTTTGGTTCTGGATGGGGTCGCACTACCCCAGACAGACCCAGTGCGTAACCTGGGGGTCCTCCTGAACTCACGACTCCTGATTGAAGAGCAGGTGGCCGTCGTGGCCAGGAGGACCTTTGCTCAACTACATGTTGTGCACCAGTTATGCCCTTTTCTGGATCGGGAGTCCCTTCAGTCAGTCACTCAGGCCCTAGTCATCTCCCGTATAGACTATTGCAATGTGCTGTACATGGGGTTGCCCTTGAAAAGTATCCGGAAGCTTCAGCTGGTTCAAAATGCAGCCGTGTGGGCAATTTTAGGTGCCCCAAGGATGGCACATGTTACACCATTACTACGTGAGCTGCATTGGGTCCCAGTTTGCTTCCAGGTCCAATTCAAGGTGTTGGTTATGACCTTTAAAGCCCTACATGGCACGGGACCAGGTTATCTGAGGGACCATCTCACCCCCATTATATCTACCTGTCCCACCCGGTCAGGCAGGGAGGGTATGCTGTGGAATGAAAGATCGTTGATGAAAGATTGTCGACTGGCGGAATCCAGAAAGAGAGCCTTCTCTGCTGTGGCCCCCGCCCTATGGAATACTCTCCCCCCAGAGGTGAGGCAGCCCCCAACTCTCTTGTCCTTCCAGAAAGCAGTCAAGACCTGGTTCTGTCAACTGGCATGGGGTGCAAAAAAGTGCAACCAACCCTGGGGGTGGCTAGCACCTTGAAGATGCTCCCATGTGTTAACATCTTACTGACCATCAACATCTTGGGAGGTATTATTTGTGTATGTGTTTGGTTTTTATTCTATTTTTTACTGCATTTTATATTGTTTGATTGTATTTTAATATTTATTGCTGTTTTATTGTGAACCGCCCAGAGTCACTTTTTGTGAGATGGGCGGTGTCTAAATTTGAAAAATAAATAAATAAATAAATAAATAAATAAATACATACATACATACATACATACATACATACAGAGCCCCTTCACAAGACCACTCCTTTCAGTAGACTAACCAGAAAGCCACAGCACCAAGGGCTGGTGATGAAAAAATGATAATTTTAATGTGCCTGTTAATAGAAAGTAGTTTTAAAATCATCATCCAGGACTTTTACAAGCTGTATGTAAAGCTAGCACTTTCAATGTGGCTTAAAATACAGGCAAAACCTTGGGAAGAAAGTAAATACTATCTAATCTTTTGGACCAAGTGCCGCATTTGTAAATAGCCACATGGTGGACAGAGATTACTTGTCAGGGCATAACACAAGGCACTTCTGCTGATCGTTGAAAGTCAAGAGAGCTTTCAAAGGCCAGGGATCTTGAGGCACAGTAGATAAGAGAACACAAAAAATAGAATTTCTCTGAGGTAAAACTATTTCTCCATCTAGTTTGATATTGCCTGTTGGGCAACCTAGTCCTCCTAAGAATGGCTGAACTTGAGCTTTACAGCAAGCAAAGCACATGCTAGTATTGAATAGCATGGTGCCTCCAGTAAGAAGGCAAAAAGCCCTTTGTCAACACAGAGCTCTTCCCCACTCATCATCACCAAAACTGGTTGCATCTGTGTTTTTGCTAGGATTTCAAGATACATGGGCAACATGCTGCTGCTGCTAACAAAAATAACAATAATGCAAAATATACAGAATTAATAGCTTAGAAGTGAATCAGACCTACTTAATTATGATTATTGACTACCCACAAGTACTATTGTTCTATTACCATTGTGGCAAAGAAAATCCTTTGTTCCATTTCCCTGCTGTATGGTCATTAACCAATTGCTGACTCACCCAACCTTTTTTTTTTTTTTGTTCAATGAGTTATAAAACCATTAGAAAAACAGAGCAGAGAACTCTACTACAACCTAAAGCCACAAGCAAAGGCAGCAAGGTAATATATATTTCTATATGATTTAATGGCCATGTAGTTTCCCAATAGAATTTTCTCACTCTTGTTGCCAAAGGCGTTCTACCTGCCTCAGGATCTAGTTTCTTCCCTAGAACTTTATATAATCTTTCCTAACTTTTATAACATGCAACAACAAAAATCTCACTGGGTATGTATTATTATTGACCAAAATCAATCCACCACTGGATGATCCATCTCTTCACTGAAGTTTATGGACTGCTATTTAGCACTCTTGCACATTGTGCGTTGGTAGATAGATGTTTTTTGACTTCTCAGTCTAGAGCCAAGAGAATGACAGGCTTAAATCTGGCTTCTGTGCCTAAAGCAGTGTTTCTCAACCTTAGCAACTTTAAGATATGTGGACTTCAACTCCCAGAGTTCCCCAGCCAGCATGGCTGGCTGGGGAACTCTGGGAGTTGAAGTCCACATATCTTAAAGTTGCTAAGGCTGAGAAACACTGGCCTAAAGGAAGACTAGAATCTGGATCTACTCACTACTTAACCACTGTGTGCATGTATGTTTTTAAACTAATGCTGGTGTAAATTTGACTGTACTCTGGCTCTGTATCTTGTTCTTGTGTTGTTCATTATCTGTAGCTATAGGTAAGACCCAGCTTAAACTTTGCAAGGAATTCTGGTATAAGCTTAGGATATAGATCCTGCGTTTAATGTATAAAAGAAAGAAAAACATGTGAAGGTGAATTCTGTTTCAGTTCTTTCCTTTTTCTCAGTTTCAGCCTGTTTTGTTCTCCTTTCCTAACTGTGCCAATGGACCATTGACTTCAAGGCATTGCCTAACCAAAAGGAAACATTTCTGAGCTTTCAAATAATATCAAAGAGAAAACCAAGAGCAGAGCAGCCAACCACAATGTCCCGAGCATTGCATCTTAATTTTGAGAGATCTTAGGCTGAAGAACTCTTTAGGGTTAGATGTCACAGACTAAAGAGGGTAAGGTAGGTAAGTTGAAATCCAGGTGTGCAATGCTTGTTTTTAGTTAAAATAACCATAGTCGGGTTTACTTCTGATATCAAAAAAAGTTTAAAATATGTCACATATGGATAATTGGTTTTTGTTCTTTAAAAGTACATTTTAAAAGGCATAAGCAACGAAATGTACCAACAGCAATTCAGGAATATTAAGGTAAATAGCCATGTTTCTTCTGAAATAGGTTTTACAACCTGTATGGAAATCCACAACTAAGGTGCAACTTCACATCACTTTGGGAAAATGTTCCACCCTTATTTGGGCAGCTGCAGTCATGGCCCTACTTTTTACAGAAGAAGCTTTTCTTGTATCTTAAAATGAACTACTTAGAACAGTAGCTTAGAAGACAGATAAAAAGAGCTCAACAGTATGCAAAACTCAACCTGTTGAAGAAAAGACCAGCATTCTGACTTCATCCAAGAGGCAGCCTGTGTTCTTGTTGCAAAGAAATCAGATGTGTATGTTTTCCACTATATAATCTGTGATGGACAGTCCTATACTGAAACAGCTGTATTGTTTCTTTGTTTGAATGGGCTCATGATCCATGTGTGAAATACCTTGCACTAGAAGTCATAAAGAATAGATCTTCATAATATGAGTGTTAGTCTCCCCTGGATGGTGATTATTTTCCAAAAATATGTAATAACTACTTTTGAAGTTACTGATTTTCCTTTGAAATACTTCTTAAATATTGAGGGTTGCAATCAATCCATCACTGCTCATTTTCCAATGTTCATTACACATGACTGGGCCCAACATACCATTTTGTATTTTACTGCATGCTAGTTTTATAGTTATGGTTATTGCTGCTATCAGCCGTTAGCATGTCTACCAAACAATGCAGTTCATTTAGTTCCTGCAGACCTGAAAAGGCCCTGTCAGGAGACTTAAATGGAATTTTAATACAAATTGTTATTTTTTTTTCAAGCTTAACCGAAAACTCGCTCAGTCTCATTTATATGACTAATTATTACAATTAGTCTAGCAAAGAAAGTTATATATACATGATTAGCACTGTATTTGTTTACATTATTCACTGAACTATTTTTAATATCAGAACTATATTTACCATTTCTTCAGTTCCTATACCTTCTACCTGTTAGCAAAATAAATGGTTTTGTTGATTCACAGGATTTTTGCTCCACTCCTCTAAAGCACTTTTTTCTGGTAAGCATTAGCAATTAGTCTCTACTGTAGTTCCCTGCTCTTATGCTATGCTAAACATCAGGGTTTTTTTTCTTTTGCTTCTTTAATCCTCACTTAATGCTACCCTTTGCCCATCGTGGTACCTTACTCAGACCTTCTTTCGTTCCTTACATTAATGGTCCATCATCAATTTCCTATCAACTTCTATTACTGCTTCCACCAGATTTCTTGTTCATTTTTTATGTCTAACATGGCCTCCCTCTCTTCAAAATTTTAGTCAGAAGTCATCTTAGTCTCCCCTGGATGGTGATTATGTTATGACTGTTCCTTGGTGCTTGGGATGTTATTAATTGTTATTTTACTACACTGGTATGGTGATGCAGTTATGCTTAGCATTAATTTTACTATTGTTTTGGAAGTCTGAAAGCCACTCAGAATCAGACATGATTGGAGCAACATATAAGTCTGTTAATTAATTTACAATCCCCTTGCTCAAGACCCTTTTGTGTGTGTGCGTGTGTGTGTGTAGCCCTTTCCAGAATACTTCAGTTGCATCTTCACTCATTCCCATTCTGATATTTGTCCTTCTGGAAAACTACATGACTTCTCTTTTTTACAACACCTTGTACACTGCTGGGTCTAAACAAATGCTTAGTAGCTGCCTTTTGCCACAATCTTGGAGAAACCATTCGGAGATTTCAGCCAACTCTCCTGTATATATTACTATCTGAAATAATCAAGAACATCTAAAGAATTGCCTGAAACTGAATTAAACATATAGCATATGTATTCAGCTTAAGAAACTGAGCAAGTTACTTGTAAAAGTGAAGCTCTATAATATATTGTGAACTTACTTTAAGCAGTTAACTGGGGAGCCAATTCGGCAGCCCTCCATTCATTACTAAGTGTTCAAATACTAAGAATTTAAAGTTCCCTTGAATCTCAAGGAAATTGACTTGGATGGGGATTATTGTTATTGCAGATATCTTTATTAGCCTTTAAATGAGGTCCATGGTGATACCTGCAGTCTAAAAGTTGTGTCTCAAAGCAAGTTTGTTTGCAAATAACCTCCAGATATTATCAACAGAATTCAAATATAATGAACCATTTTATTGTATAATAATAATAATAATAATAATAATAATTTAAAAACACGCAGCTTTCCTGGAATCTTGCCTATTTCTCTAAAATAAATATTATAAATATTTATCTATCCTGCTTTGATTTCTGTCAGCTATCTTCAACCCAACATCCTCCAGAAATATCAGACTTCTGTTCCATTATTCCCTGGCAGCATGGATTATGAGACTTGAAAGTTGGAGGTGGCTGATCTACATATTTATTTAATCCCTGTATGAAAAGATAAACAAGTCAGAATAATTCCAAGTCACTTTTGCTAATACTTGCAAAATATGGAAACTAAAATGAAGGTAAAGTACTTTCAGAATTAAAAATAGTCTCAGGATTATCTGAGGATAATCAATTATGTAACAGACAACAGTAGTGTATGTTCTGATAAAAAGAATGATTAAAATGGGTTGGATAATTTTCACTGATATGAAACTGGTCAAAGCAGACCAATTCTATAATGTTATTGTTATTCAAGTTAGCCTTTGTCTGCAAAGGCAGCCCATTCAAATGTTCTGGAGAAGGACCAACACGTCTTAGCCATGAGAACTGATGGAGTTAATCATTCACTCTCATTCTCACCTTAACCTGTTTCGCATCATTGTTTTGAGGATATCTGGAGGGGAATGTATAATCCTCTGAGGTCCTTGGAGAAAGGATAAATAAGAGGATAAGATTATTTCATCTTGGTGGGAAGACAACAAATAGAATAGAAAAACAAACATTTAATAATTCAAAATTGGCTAAATTGGTGTGGGTGTTTGCAACACTTGGAAGAATTTGACTAATACGACATTCACAACCATGTGAAATTAGAGTTTTGCTGTATGTTACTGTAGAAACAATTGTTGGGTAAGGAATATATTTTAAATTGAAATCAGATAACACCACTGCATTGCTGCATTGAGGTAAAGTTCCTTTAACAACATAATTTCATTAAATGTCAAATGCTAACAGAAATGCAGAGCAAATTTCCCTATACTCTGAGGTTGTGTTGAACTGCAATTCCAGAATGGCTAGTACTGAGAGAGCTGTGGACCAAGAGTTCTGGAAGTATCAGATTTGGGAGGTCCATGCAGAGCCAAAGAACACACAAAAATCATAATGAGATCTTTCTTTTGTTTTGGTTAAAAGCAGTTAGAGAGGGGAGAAGAAGAGAACTTGAATCAGGACTGTAGCACTGAGGAGTTAAATCTTTGCTAAACAATATTTTTCTAATTTAAATTCCCTCCCTATTAGAATTAGACTTTGGGAGATGGACAACAGGATCTTGGTCACACCGGCTTTGGGGAACAACATTATGTACAGGAACGTGGTGCTGCTGGAAATAACTCTTCCCTATTCAGTGTTATAACTCTGAATAAGTTTTTTTTACTCATTTCTATTCCTATTCCTGTATCTCTTCCTATCTTATTCTCATGCAAAAATTTAAAAAAAAAAACCAGTTTGGTGATCTGATCATGGATCTCTTATAAGCCTTTGGCCTAATAATTTAACATGATTCTTTTATACTTTTTCTTGAATTTACTCTGTACTTCCTGAAGACCTGAATCAGTTTAGAAAATGACTTTTATGATCAAGAGAGAGCGCAGCTTTAATAAGATACATTGTATCTTTCAAAAGTAATCTGTTTCAGTAAGACACTGTTCTTACATGTAAGCCCTATGGTCAGATCTTGTCATCAGGGAACAGGTAAGAATCTAATCTGTCATATCCCAAATGCCAAATTTACAGTGATGAGGAGAAAAAAAATGGGACCCAAACTCCAAACATTAAAAACCGATAGCTGTTATAAGTAAAGTATATTAAAATAGACTCTATGGGCCTTGTACACATAGTAAAGGCCCAAAGACACACCTTAAAAACCAGTCCCCCCCATTTTTTCTCTATTTTTTCTTCCTCTTGCCTTGTTTTTAGTGATGTCATCTTAAGAGCATAGATTTGTTATGGTCTGTCTAGCAAGATTTATTCTTATCTCATTTTTGATTGGATTGAATTGTAATAAAGATTGTTTATTATATTATTATTATAAAGATCTGACTGTAATAAAGATTGATTATGATGATGAAGATGATGGAGAACTTTTTTGCAGGTATTTACAAATTAGTCCATTTATGATCTGCTTCAGAATCTTCCCAGTTATCAATGTTGCACTAACAAAACTCTATTTCTTAGGTCCTCTTCTTTCCGCTTTTGCAGATCAGAACAGCATTTATCCTCTTCCAATCACCAAGTATATCATTAGTTCTCCAGTATTCCTTAAAGACAATATTTACACTAAAGGTTGGCCAGACCATTAGCTATTTTTTTCAGTACCCTAGAATATAATTCATCTGGTTCTGGAGATTTAAACTAATTTGAAATAAATATGGTATTTCCTGATTATGCTTTTATCAGCCACAAGCTTCAGTCCTTGTCCTTTCAGCCTGCTTGTCACAATTTCTTGATGGAACACATACTTTCTTGTTGGAGAAGACTGAACCAAAATAGGAACTGGATTGTGTTTTCTTTGTTTCTTTGTTTACTTTTTGTATTTTTTCATCTTCATTGAGCAGTTGGTACACTGACTGTTTCATCTACCTTTTATTTTATTTTGAATGTGTCTAAAAACGAAATCCTTTTTGTTGTTTTTAGCATCCTTGTTAACCTCAGATCATTCTAAGGATTCACTTTTGCTTTCCTGACCTGAAGGGTTCCAGGGCTATCCACTTGTACTAGGATAAGCAAGCCCTCTTTCTATTTGTTTAAGTGCCCTTTTTTATGTCCAGATTAAGCTTTTTATGTTGCCACCCAATCTTTTTGTTTTGCTATCCTTTAGTAATTTATTCACTGATACTGTTTGCAATTGTTATTCTGTCTCCAAGTCCTACCTGTCTTGAGATCTATCAGTGTCTCCTGCCATGGGACCCTATTTATCATTGATATTGTTTCTATCTCCCTTCCCAAAGGGGGTTTAAACCCCTCCTAGTCAAGATTACCATGCCAAACACATTTTTACCAGTTGTGTGAGATAATTCAGACATTGGTCCCAGTAACTAAATCTCTTCTGTTTATGCTATTTGTGTAGCCAGTTATTGACTTGTGATACAGGGATTCTTCTTTTCATTTCCATCCATCTCCCATAAATTAGAAAGAGAGAGAATACCATATGAGACCCTGAGATTTTCAAAGTCTGCAGCGATACAGCTGCAGCTATTCTTTGCAGTATCATTTGTTCCCCCATGTATTAGCAGGAAGGTATAATGCTTTGGAAGCACTCTGGCAATAGCATAAAAGGAACCCTTCAAAGAAGGTAGAATTATTTCTGCTTTAAATATATTTGGAATAATTGCTTAAGTCCATTAGTTTCTCTTACTACAAAGTATTACAAAAATGACATATTTGTGCTGGCTTTGAGGAAAAAAATAGCCATGGAACTGGAAGAACAGGAATGGGACTGACATAGAGACAGCTCTCTTATTTATGCAGTGAAGCCTCTAACATAGGGCATGAGAAATGCTGGGGGAGCAATGACAGGTCCCCCATTATTCCTTCTGAGCACAGTGGGCAGAAGACCCTTGGGGGACCAAACTAAGTACATCTCATTGTTTAAAACTAACCAACTGTTCTCAGGTATGATACAGAAACCTATCCAATCAGTGTTAAAGTATGTCAACTGCTAGTCCAAATGTTTTCTGTATATTGAACAGAAAGAAGAACATCTTGTTCTTTACCTCAGACAATATAGTAGGCTGGTCCTGGAACTGTAATACACAGGGGACGGGATTTAACTTTTAGCACCAATGGAGTTTTTCTAATAGGGCAAAGAAGAATATCCTGCCCATGCTATAATTTCAGATGCCCCCTCACTCCTATTTAAAACATCCATATGCATGAACGTATTTATCAGAAGTTGTAGTCTGGTACAATGGAATTGGGGTGCATTTAATTTGCAAGAGTTAAGACTTATAGATCACATTCCATGAGGCAGAGTTCATAGATATCAAAGCAATTCTTTCCTGTGCAACTGTATTGAAGTGAATGGCTTATTTAGAAAAATACTACTACGCCTTTGTGTGGCTTCCATGCACTTCAATGGAAGACTTCTGTCATCTGTTTATTAGTATGCAAGGTGTCATTCAGGGTTTTTTTTTTTTTTGTCTTCATCACTAAACAGTTCAGGCTAGCCCTACTTGGGCTTGATAACTGGAAAGCAAGTGCATAAATATAGCACTCACATAAAGGATGGTTTCAAACACCATGTTAAATCGTAACATGGGCTCGTTGATATTTTGGCTTAGTGCAATGGAGGAACCATCAATTTTGACACAATGTGATGCAAAATATTATAGTTTATTCAGCAAGTCAAGGTTTTAAAAATCCTGCTTAGCGGAATAGGAACCTGGTACCACATATGCTAAAAATCTTAAAGTCAACAATGTGGTATAGAGGTTAAAATGCTGGACCAGGACAGCCAAGGTTCAAGTCCATTGTTGGCCCCAGTAGCTTACTAGATGACTTTGGGCCAATCACTCTCTCTCAGCCCAGCCTAACTCACAGTGTTGCAGTTCTGGGGAAAAACAGGAGGAGAAAGTGCTATGTACACTACCTTGGGTTTCTGAAAAAAATAGCAGGCTATTACTCCAACAACAACAAAAAGTATAAGCATTCATTTCCTGATTAGAATGTATTCATTTCAAGAATGCTGGTTTTCAAGCATTTTTCTATAACAATTTTCCAAGAAGACTCACCTCGATTATTATTTAAGACCATATTTTTCTTTAAGTTCCTAAAGTCTTTTAGCATTTGTGCTACTGGATTCCCATTTTGTTAGTACGGTTTTGTTACATGAAAGCATCAGAATTAAACTAAATTATGTTTCCTTGAATGCTTGGCTGTAGAAAGACAATTAGCTAACTGTTATGAATAAACAAAATAATTCTAAACCAGAGACACAAGAACCACATGCTATTTCACTTACCTAAACTCACAGTACCTTAAAGGTTCACTCTGGGAAGCAAAGAAAATAGCTGAGTTTAAATGGTGGCAGTTTAGAGATCTAAAAATGCAGTGAGTATCTTGGGAAGCATTAACTTATTGTGTTCCTGAAGCTCAGCATGTGACTTCATTAGATACCACTCCACGTTCATGTCAAATTTAAAGAGATGACAGTGAACACAACAGAGAAAAGGAGAAGTGGTTTCTAGTTTAAGTATCTTATTTTGGACATCTATTTTACTCCATTCTCTCTGCCTCTTTGCTTCATGTACTTAATGATTTTTTTTTTCAAATAAGAATGATCTCTTTTCCTAATAATATTTGGAAATGCATTGACAAAGGGCTATTCCAGTTGGAACTGTCAGATGTTAATCTTACAGAAATAAAGCCATGTAGTAGCCAATAACTTCATTTGAAAGATTCGACTTTTTGAACTCTGAAAGCCAATGCAAACTTCAGGGTTGAATTCCCTGGCAGCAAGAGCAAATCAGAATGGAAAAAAGTTTATTGTGTGGAGTTTCTTCCTAGAAACAAAGAGAAACAGCAACTCTTTATGAATTTGTGAAATGAAATTTCACAATTTTTATATTATTAGTGAAGGCATGGTATGCTAGAAGTAAGAACATGTTTTCTGAGCTTAGTGGCACACAAATACAATAAATATATTTATTGCTATGTGTGCCAAGACAGAATACATTTTGCTAACTTGTCCTATCCCAAATAAATTTGAGAATAGTCACAAATGCTAACATAGTGAGGACATTTTCACAGAGGAATTTTTTCTCAAAATAGCTATGTTATTTCAACATTTATTCTGGACCCTGAAATACCAATGTATTTTATTCTACCTGCTGCAAAATCAATTTTTCAGTAATTGCAAGAACAGAGATCAGCTCTGCCAAAGTTATCAAGTGCCTAAAGTACAAAGAAACTTAAACGTAAAGAACTCTTGTGCTTTATTTCGGTTATGATCCAATATACTGAACAGCCTACATGATTAATAGCTGGGTTTAATGCAGTTGTAATGAAAACTCTTATTAAATGGAATGCATTTCCATAAGTGAATCAGTGTTGGACAGATTGACACAACATTTCCAGCTGCTTGTATGTAAGTATCTACATCATACCTTAGACAACAGTTGCAAAACATTCATTTCATTTCTAGAGAGAAAAAGAAGCATTTATTTAGATGAACACAGTTGTTAACCTTATTCTGACCTCATTTCATTCAACTCATCTGACACTGAACAAGGAGAAGACATCTTTTGAGTAACAGTAATGGGATTCTGCTACTATTAACTGATGTGAATTACAAGTAGTATACAACATACCCTATGAAGTTACAACTATCAGACTGAACCCTTGGAATCACTCCTTTGTGTATCATTTTTACTTCCAGCTACCTTATGGGTTTCTTTTATACTGAAAGGCAGAGTACAAATTCAGTAAATAAAATAAATTCTGAGTCATTCATTGTTGCATCCGTTTTTATATACCATTATAAGAAAACATAATACAACTGTTGCCGCAGTTCTTACTCCTCCCAAAACAATGTGTGCACACACCTGCCATAAAATGTCCTAAGCGCCATAAAGGAAGCATGTGAGGAAAACATGACAAGTAAAATCCAGAATATGCTCAGGCACTGAGAAAGGCATGTAAAATCTATTTACCACATGCAGGTTTCTAAAAGATACAACTTTTACATTAACATTCATTGACATATAATGAATGTTCAGTAGCTAGTATATAATGCACAACATCTTGGACATAAATTTTCAGTCCACTGTGCAGTAGCTCAAATGTCAGTTACATATCCTATGCTAGCATTTATGATTCATTCTGCATTCATATGAGACAAAAGATACATGACAACTATGCTTTCATTATTCTTTCCCGACACCCAAGTTACTAAAACCTTTGCAACCTGCCAACATAGCCCTTGCTGCGTCCAGGGCTATTTCTACTGTTCTCTTCATAAAACATTTGCAATTCCTTCTCCTGATAATATGGCATGTCGCATCAACTGTATAGTGTCTTTGCATGTTAACATGTTCATCCAGATGCCAGATTGGCATGTCAATGGTTTGGTGTGTTCAGGACTGTAGCTGCCACCCTTCATGAAGATTGCAAGAAAATCAAATTGTTTCCAGTGTGACTCAGAGAGGCTCCTACAGAGACGCTTCTAAAATGAAGCCAGAGGAATTGTCATCACATTGGATCCAGGGTGCTGCCCTCCAGAAGATTTTATCCCCCTTCACAGTTCCAGTTGCTTTCATCTTCCACTTATAAATCTAACTGGCATTCCTTCCCGCCCCTGCCCCTCGAAGTACACAAATGTTCAGTGCACCAAGTCCCTTTAGGAAGATGCTCCACTTCCTACAGAGAACACCACAACCTGAGCAAACGAAAAAGCTTTAGCTAAGCTAGAACTTCTGTCTGTTTCGGGGGGTGCGGGGGGGGGGGGAATTGCTTCCCTTCCGGATACAGAATTCCTAGAGAGAGAAAGAGAAGGCTGGTATGCTGGCTCTTCCCCCTTAACAGATTTTTCTCTTGGAGAAAAGGAACGAGAAAGGAGAAGCCCCCAAAGATACAGGACAGTTACAAGTGGAAGACGCTGTTGAATGTCTGGACCCTGCAAAAAGCCTGAGAATGGGCGCGTGGAGGCTGAATGCAAAATACAGCAACGCGGCCGCTCAGAATCAACTCTTGCAACTATAGCTTTCTAAAGAGGAATTTGCTTTTTACACCACCAGCAAAACTACGCAGGTCCCCGAATCGTAAAGACTCCCATTCCTTCCACCGCCTCCCCCCCCCCGCCCCCCGCCCGCCTTTTCCCAAGGTTTAATAATCCCCACATCAAATCAGTCAAAGCTCCAACTTGCCAGCACTTACCGCTCCTCTGGAAGGCAGAGAGCGGAGTTTATTCTGAGTCTCCCCTGCAGCGCCTGATCACAATCCTTCAAGCGCCTGGAAACTAGGCGGCTATCACTGCAAGATCTGATCGCTGAAATCCACCTCTCCTTCCCAAAGGGCAGGGGGGGGGGGGGGGGGAGAGCGGAATGAGATCGCCTCCGGATGCCCCGCTGGGCAACAGTCCTGCCACGGGGGCTACCGAAGTCCGACCGAGGGCAGAATCAGCCCCGCCGCGCCAGAAAAGGGCTCCCACCCGGAGCGGGGTCCTCTGGCGCGCGCTGCAGGATCGCCGCCCTCTCAGGCTAGGCTGAGCTGCCCGCCCGCCTGCCTCTCTTCGCACATCCCGCAGCAGCTCGCTCGGTCGCTCCGCACCGGCGGAAGGTGACGGGGAAAGGACCAGCGCGCAGCGCCTCCTCGCCCCAGTCCCAGCTGGGGAGCTCAAGCGGGCAGAGGCAGGGCCAGCTGGCAGCTTAGCCCAGACTTTAAAGGAGCCGCACGCTCGGCTGCCTCAAGCGCTGGCGAGGACAGCCGAGAAACTGGGCGAGCGGCTGTCATGGGGACATGAAGAGGCGGGGGTTCCTACGGAAAAGAGGGAGCCGGGCTAAGGGCGTGGGTGTGGACGCGATCAGCTGCACCCCTTTCGCGTTGGGGGTCCACGTTCCCCGGCACGGCCGGAAATCTGAGGAAGAAGTAAGAGAGCCCCGGGAGCATGTACAGAGCGCGTTACCCTCCGCTGCTCCAGATCTCTGAAAATTAGGGCGAAGAGCTTCCTGCTCAGCTCAAGAAGGCTTCTTTGGGCTCCAGCTCCCATCTGCTCTTAAAATAAATCGTCTTTTGGCGAGATTGGAATGATCTCCTGCATAAAGAAGGGCTTTATGCAGCACCATAACCCCACTGATAGGGCACCCAATGGTTTTCGTGTATGTGTGGGGAGGGGGAACGTTTACTTTCACTTTGAAGGAAAGCTGACCCTGAGAGAGGGGAGGTGGTTCAACAGTAACATGCAGTCTTGCTAACTTTTCCCTGCCCTAGAGTTGTGGAGGACCCCAATCCCTGTCCCAAAAATTAGGAGGAGGAGGCCCTCACAGTTGCTTGGCCCACTTGCTCCCCCACCCCTCCATGTGGGGGAGCACAGACAGTCACAGATGGAGCTGCCAATTCATCACTTTGCTCACCTGCCCTCTCCCTCCAATTTGGCCCCTTCCTCCTCGCCATCCCCAGAGAGAAGTTGGCAGAGATGCAGGACCTTTGACTTTATTACAGCTTTGCAGCCAGAAGATACAATATACTGTACATTAAATATGTCTATCAAATATATCCGGACATGCACCCACCCCTAAAATGTATAGATGTAATAAAAAGTAAGCATAACATACAATAAAGTGATATAAAAATAGGAGAAATAATGGGGCAGACCATAGAATGAATGTGCTCCTTCAATGGCATATTAATCAGTTTAGAATAAATTGAGGCACCCAACTGAGTAACCTGGGAGGATACATCAAAATCCAGATCAGGAAGAAGCAACAAATAAGCATTGTATTCTCTGCCTGTGTGTTTCTTCAGAATGGCATAGATTAATGTCATCCGACATTCCCTGTCAAGCGAGCAACAGAGGAGCATATGGCTCAGGGACTCCACAGAGCATCCCCACATGGCTTATGAGCTGATGAAGAGGGATATTTTTATAATGCCCCAACAGGACTGCAGTAGGTAAAGCATCCAGCCTGGCCAAGGTGAAAGCCCAGTGAAATTTTAAAACTGTAATGGAATAAAGATAGAGCAGTGGGACATGCCCATTTGAAAACAAAAACAAAAAAAACTCACCAGCTGTGGACTTAGATATTAGGCTTAGACTAGTGTGACAATTTGTATCACTTCTCAAGTGTGCTCGCAGAGGTGCAGAAGAAAAATGACAGCTGCTTCTCTAAAAGGCAGCACCTTGGTACATCACCAGCCCTTGGTACATCAGTCAGAGTTAGGGGGCACAAGCAAGTCCCATGTTTCGGAAGGAAAGACTAACTGAAGAACAACTAATGCTTGATCATGCCTTCCTACAGGGAGAAGGAAAAATGAAGGAAAGACCAGCACGCAATTATTCAAGCCCACCTCTTGAGAGGTGAAAAGGTTAAAGGAGGAACTGGTTACTTGCTCAACCTTTTTCCACTGTGTGGAGAAGGAAGAGATGAACAATTCTCCTTGCTCATTCTTTTTCTGTGATAGTCTCTGTCAGTGTTTCTTAGCCTTGACAGCTTGAAGATGTGTGGACTTCAACTTCCAGAATTCCCCAGCCAGCATTCTGGCTGGGAGTTGAAGTCCACACATCTTCAAGTCGCCAAGCTTGAGAAACACTGGTCTCTCTGAAGTTGCCAGGATCGCTGCAATGGGGATCTGAGACTTGATTTTGGGTCTATCTACTCAACTGATACATTTGTTAATTTAACAGATATATTACAGAAAACTCTGAGTTTCAGAACTCTCTGGTTAAACAAACACATCCTGACCCCATAAGACTCACTGTGAAAGCTGCTATCGACTGAGGGACCTGGGATTATGGAAGAATTATTTCCACTAGCCTTTTGCAACAAAAATGACAAAGAGACTTCTGGCACATAAAATAAAAAGACATCTGTTAATTTATTTCACATTATCTGTATGCCACCCAGTTTACAAGACTCTGGGTGGCTCGCAACAATAAAAGCATCATCAAAACATTTCAGCTGTAAACATCATAAAACATCATCCACGTAATGTTTGCTTTTTTAACATTATGCAGCTTATAAGCATTTTGCAGACAAGTATCATACATCACATGCAAGAGTGCATTTACTGTGAATGATGCAATGACATTTATTTTAAAACAACATTTAAGCTCTCAAAAATTATCTGCTTGTTTCCTTAAGAATAAGGACTTTCTCAGCGAGGGGCTGAATGGAACTGATATAAGCGTCTTCTAATTGGCTTGATTCATATCAATTCACATTCACTGCATTCGCTAGCACGGTTGCAAGAAAAAACCTGGTTTAGTGTAAGTCCTATTAAGATGCCTTGAAAACAGCAACAGCACCCCCAGCTAAATTAAGCATTGTGTCATTTATAAATTATTAGTAAATGTAATGATATGTTGAGGCAATTGTGTTTGGGTTGAAAGAAAAAAGGAATAAAAAACGATTATCCCAAAATAAAGGTTTTTCCAAGTGATCAATTTCTGATTGCCTCGAGATCAGCAGGAATGTTCCAGTTGTGCTACCAAAAGCTAATGTTCAAGATCCTGCCAGTTCTGTGTGTGTGTGGGGGGGGGGAGGTGGGGTTTGTGTGTGTATGTGAATGACTGACAAAACCCATACACTGACCAGGGAATGTAGAAAAGCTTTTCTCAATGGAATAAAATACAGGTGCTGGAGAGGTAGACTGTATATGTACAATAAATAATGAAGCATGCATTGTAAATGTGGTTCCTTTGAAATCTGGAAGGACCTTTATCAACTACAGCTTAGATATTAAAATATATTTCCATGGATACATTGACAAACTATGTATATGGCACCAGTCAGTTTAACAGCATGTGTAGAAATGGATCAAATTACATTCCCGAAAAGTATGTATATGATTTTAGCTGTGAAGTACAATTCTATACATGTGAACCCACTGAATCAATGGGGCTTATTCCTAAATTAATGTACACACTATTGTAGCTTAAGAACTTGTATAAGTACCATATAACACAATGATTAGAACTGTTCAATATTCCTTCTTTAGCCACATTCATCCTTTTCCTCATGTTAACTCCTCATGTTAAGCTAATGAAAATTCTAGTTTGACACTGTTGCATGTTATACCGTTCTTCATAACTGTTATTTGTATGTCTTCTTGAGGTGCAACATTCATACCCTGAAACAACATTTTTAGGATAGCTCCCTAGATAAGAATAACTGAAATGATCAGAAAAGTTATGTACCTGTGAAATACTAGCCAATTACATTTTGGTTTAGTGTACTGTGGGAATCCAGCCTTTGTGGTTAGTTTATGGATCAATGTGTCATGCTGACTGAGGCACAGTAATTAGATAAAGTAAATCATGGTTAAGTTAACCATGGTAAGCATTGTCTGTGAATATAGTCAATATCAATAAAAGTGTAGCAAATAAATATACCTCTAAAGTCAAAAGCAAAGTGTATGAAAGGCCCAGGGTGGCACTGATTGCAGAACAAAATCAATTAAAAATGCAAAGTACAGGAATAAAAATCCATAGGGCTAAACAGCACTAATCTATCACATAGATTAAACAACATGGGAAAACCAAAAAGGTCTTTGTCTGGAAGTGGGAAATCACCAAAATAAGCACAGGCAAACTTCTTTGAGGAAGGTGTTTTAAGTCAAAGAAGGCCACAGGCGGTTATGAAAATAGCTTTAGATGGTGACCTCAAGATAGGTTATATGGGAAGAGGGAAACAGTTGGTTGCAAGGCTCCAAACTGTGAAAACTAAAAAAAACACAACACTTTAATACAGGTTTGAAATTGTCTGGAAGATAATGAAGTCCTGACACAATACATATTTACTGCTCACTCCCTGTTAGCAGTCCCACATTGTAGTTTCTTGGCCATTTGCAAAGGTAGTTCCATCCATTGTGCATTGCAGTATTAGTTCAAGACCAAATTGGTGAGAAAAAAATCTATACAATGGGAAGGTCAGGTGTTAGGATAAATCAATACTGTTATGTATAACAGTGGGCTAACAGAAAACCATAACAGAAGGAACAGTCACGACTGAGATTAATCTGGCCCTTAAAACTACAGTAATAAAAAAGAAGAATATATAAAAACATTTTACCATTAGTGAAGCCACTCCCTTGAAATGAACCACTGAGCACAATGATCTCACCAAGAACTCAGGTCATATAGTGAATAAGACTGTGAGCCAATAACTGTTAAAAGTTAAAATTTCTAGCTACATGAATCCACCAGCTGGTCCTTCATTATTTACTACAATTACGCAATAATGCTGAGTTCCCTTTCCAGACAAAAACCTTGAATCTTGTGGCAACTTAAAAGCAAACAGATTTATTGTAGCTTATATTTTTGTGGGCTGCAATTCTTTTCAATAAATGAAGATAATGCTATCCCGAGTTAAGGATACATTTACGTGTCCCTCTGGAGCAGTGTTTCTCAAACTTGGCCACTTTAAGATGTGTGGACTTCAACTCCCAGAATTCCCCAGCCAGTATGGCTGGCTGGGGAATTCTGGGAGTTGAAGTCCACGCATCTTAAAGTGGCCAAGCTTAAGAAACACTGCTCTGGAGTTTATAAATGGGGAAGTCAGGAAAGAACACCATGCTTAACCATTTGCATTTGAGTGAACATATTTTTATTTTTGTGTAGATTATATACAGGCTAATGACGTAGACCAGATTTCAGTGCTGCTAAGGAATTCTGGGAATTGCAGTCCCAACTCATTTGAAATAGAATATAGTCCATGAAAGCTTAGAATCTGTTAGAATTTAAGATGCACCAAGACTCTTTGTTATTTTTACTGAAATGGAATAATGCGGTTATGTCTCTGGAAATTACTGCAAGCTTTTTTTCTTTTTCTGAAAGGACTAGCCTTCCAAAAGTTTTGCAGATGTAGATGAGAAATCTTGGAGGCCAACTCTGTCTAGACTGGTTTAGCATCCATTCCATAAGTTTTGAAATTTGTAATAAATTCTGTAGAGCATTTGTGTCGTAACGCGTGCCACCCTCTTGCAGTACAGTTTGACCTGTTCCTCTTCTGCACAAGTATTTTAGAGCTTCCTGTTCCAGATGTAAAACTCTTGGTGTTCTTCGTTTCAACCTTATCTCAAGAATTATCAGTACTTTTTCCCATGAATATTTCTTCCTCTGAAAAACAAGTTGTTGGCAAAGGAGAAATGGAATTATACTTCTGAGAGATGAGGAATTTTTATTTTAACTACAGTGCTGTTCGAAGCAGGAAAAGACTGGAAGGTTTCACTCATACCTCTGCCAGTGCATTGCAGTCCTAGGCTAAAATATCTTTTCTATTCAGGTTCTGGACCTTCTCACAGAAGAGGATGCCAAATATGTTAAATTACTCCAAATACCAAAAAAAAAAAAAAAAAAAGGATTAATCTGACATTTATGCTGACTACCTGAGAACTCCCCTAATCCAAAATGGCACCATCCATGCATAAGAGGAAAGCACTGGCAAAAGCTGTGAGGACATTAGAATTGCAGAAACATAAGTAGATATTTTGGGGGAGAGGAATTCAAAATGAGCCCAGTACAGAACGAATGTGCTCAGTGGCCAAGGAATGTGGACTAGGTTTTGGGAGAAGGAATGGAACAAGGCTTTTCCAAACAGGAACCTTCCAGCTGACTTGGAACACAACATTGTTAACTCATGGTCAGGTCACTTTAGGATTACGGGAATTGTAGTCCAAAATTGTTGGAGACAGAGGAGGGTTGAAGTACATGGTTGCAAATATAAACAAGAGCACTCTGCATTGTAACATTTAGTTACAGATCCCTTTTGTAATATTAGATGTGGTGGGAAAATGTCTCTACTGGCTGGTAGTATTGTTGTATATGTTGTATATTTATGATGTTGTATATTTATTTATTTATTAGGCACTGTAGATAACTTAAATTTAAATAATATGGATTTTTGTCATAATGAAGTGAACAGGAAAAAAAAGTCTCAGTGATCAAAGGCATTATCACTTGCAAAGATTATGGCTAGAGCACATAATACTGAGCACACTTATAGAGAAATAAAGTTCATATAAAGTCAATGGCATCTGGGCATTATGGATATTTGAAACAAGACTACTTACCCATCTAGCTAATCCAGTTATATCTGTTACCTGTTAGTAGTAACTCTTCATGACAAGGAAATAAATAGGCAGAGAGAGAGAGAGAGATAATATGCAATTATCCTGATTTCTCGATCTAAAAATATCTTAGATAGTAGATACAATTAAGACAAATATGCATAAAATCAGCATGCTTTGTCCATTTGTCCTTTCAATTATAATTCAAATTGAAAGATTTGTTAGAAATACAATCACTTAGAGATTTCCATCTTACCTTAGTTAGACTGAAGAAGTATTGAAGAGTAGAATCTTAGTCTTCGGGCAATAAATCATATTTGTGGGGCAAATATAAAAACTGTTGTCTAGGGAAAAAGGACAGGGACTTTTTTAGAAGCAGGGACACCTAAATAATCTATGTCATTTGAGCAGAGCTTTCATCTTCATGCTGGAATGGATGTTATCTATCCATCAATCTACTACTGATATAAATCTATTAGATTTGTATCCTGCCTTTTGTTCAAGAGCTTAAGGCCCCATGTCTAATGCTTCTTCCTTCCACTGTCCACAATCACAACCACAATCCTGTGAGGTAGGTTGAACCCAGGTTTCCCTGCCAATACCTTCAAATGAGAGTTATTCCTGTCCTAATATCAAATATTTTGGGATAGCAAGATCTTGAATGAGGAAAGAGAACAACCACTCCACTTCTTTTTTCTTACCAGAGAAAATCCGTTATGAAGAAAAAAAATAGAATATCTGATTGGAAGTGCAAAGAATTCATGGTCTGAAATAACTTTTGGTGAAAATGCACTTGCAGTGAGCTCACAGAATAAAAAATAGAGTCAAAATGAAAAATAAGGAGAATGTATCTTTTTTCATATGAGGCTTTTTTTTCACTCATGAAATATTGCAAGAGGTAAGTGATTAACCTTCCCATTTCAAAAAAGTACCAATGCCTATAGAAAACTAGTAAGAAAGAAAAATGGTTGCCTCTTGAAATATTACTTCAAATTTCACATTATTCCTAGAAGGGAAGTAATTGTCTTTACATTAGGGAACTACCCTGATCACACTCTGCTGAAAGTAAAGTCTCTAGAAGTCCTCCAGTCACATCCTCCTTTCCTTTCACTTTTGAAAAGACATCTGAACACATTGTGAGTGCTAAGATTATTGTACAGCAGGCTGACAAAGGAAAGCCTAAGCACCATAGATGTCAGTGTAATTTAGAAAAATGGGTGACTCCAAAGATTTTCAGCATACAGAGAAGGAATGCTGCTATTAAGATCCCCCAGAATTTCAGTTGCCATTCATGTGAATATGTCTTTTCATTCCATACATTTATTTGTTACTGAATCAGAATTCCTCCAAGTTTTTTCTGTAGTTGGTGCTATCTGAAAAAAAAGAATCAGATATGAAAAGGCATCTATTTTGGAAGAAAAATGGAAGTTCAAGATTGGAATGTAAAGAGGTTCTATCAAGTTGAATAGTAGAAATCATATCTTTGAAAAATGAACGCAACAAAACATATAGATTAAGTTAAAGAAAAGTTCATTGCAAAATGTTACAAATAAATTTGATTGTGGGTATTTTGTTTAGTTTGAAGGAATCAAGCAAAACAGTTGTGTAGATTGTCATATTTTCTTTTAACTATGTTAAGGAAAGCTGTGTACAAAATTGTGTTCCTTAGAGCAATCTGTATTCTAGATGCATGCAAAATGCCAGCAGTAGAGAATGTTGAGTATGAAAACCAATGCAGGGCCTTTTGCTACAAAAATAGCAGGAAGTGTGAAGGAGTGAAATAATAAGCCATACATACATATCACCATATTCCTTTTCACAAAAGGAAAGAAATAAGAGAAATAAATATGAAGACAAAAACATTTAGGTATGAGATTTTTTAAAAATCCAACAATAGAAAGACATATAGCTAAATCAAGTTTACACCAATCCAGTCCACTTTCATTCATCACTCATTCTTGACCCTAAGTCTTCTGGCTTTACTATACACATTTCCTAAGTGACCCATTCCTATTATGCTCAACTGTTAGGTTTCTCTTGACATACCCAACTGTCATTTCAATATAACAGAGGGCAAAACCAAACTCCCAAATTTCTTCTTTTTCAACAATCATTAATTTCTTGCAGTAGACATTACCTACTATCATTCTACTAGCATTTGCAAGCTTTAAAAAATATAAACCACTTCCTAGAGAGATGGGTAGGTCTCCAAGAACTCCAAAAAACTGGTGCCTTTTGACCCTGTTAGTATAATTGTTAGGGCTACCATATCTGGGTTCCAAAAATCTATATGACAGAGAAGAGATTGCTGACATACAGTTATTTGGATCTTTGTAGCCTAGATATGGTAGGCCTAGTAATTGTGTGCTTGTGGAACCACTGGAAAGATTTGACTGTGTTGATGTATTTTGGGGAAAAGACTATTGAAAAAGAAAAGATTCGTAGGTTTTTTTGGACTCTGTAAATAGTGGAAAATTGCAATGGGACTGGACAGTTATCAAAGAGTTGTTTCAAAAGGGTAGACCTTTCAATATTCATGTTGACCTATGGTGCTTATTTTGTGCATCACATTGAATCACAATACAATTTATTGTATCCATAATTTAATTGTGAATGATGAAGTAGCCTACCTGGTATCTATAAATGAAATATAGAAGAATTCACTGAAAAAGAAAACAGAATATTTTGAAACATCTATATCACTGCTATAATGAAAAGCAGATGGATCTTCCAGTACAAACAACTCACAGAGACCTTACCTCAATGAATTCATTCATAAATGAGGGTGGGAGTTTTGTTTACTCAGTTTCCAAGATTGTGTCTCCTAACCCCTTATTTCTTGTCATTAACTCAATTGTTTCAAAAAGGCAAATGAGGGATTATGCTGGCATAATGGCTATTCCATTGTCCATATTCCATCTCCTTGCCACAGCTGACTAAGATAGTCTCAGATATGGTCACCTGGGAATTAGAAGAGAAAGCTGAAAATTTGGCACACTAAACATTGTTTTTTGGAAACTTCTTTGTTATAGCCTCATGAACCTACTCATATGAAGAGTTGCCCATGTTCAGAGGTGCAAATAATTTACCATCCTAATCCCAAAAGTTAATGCTGAACATATTTCAGGAAGTGACAGGAGGCTTGGATTGGTGCAAACTTCCATGGACAAGAGGAAATCTGAATAGTAGAAATCAGAACAATGTAAATAACCAGTATCAAACTATAGAGCACATTGATGAGTTTAGGGTTCCTTGGGTTTATGAGATATTTTTTTAAAGAAAATGTCCTTTAAGAAAAGTATAAAGCATTTCGTCTTGTACATATCCTTTCATTATATAATTTCATTTATAGAAATACATGTGTAACTCTATTGAATGATAACTGTTTTCTATTTAGTGTTGTTTCAGTTTGTTTTTATATCTGTTTGTTTTTTCTCTTTCCTGAAAAATTGCTGTAGCAGTCTTTAAGGAGTGCAACATTTCCTCACTGTGCCTTGCTGGGAAGTGGCTAGAAATCAGTGAGATCTAAATAACAGCAATGAATCACTGGATTACGTGAATGGCTTAAATGTGTCAAGCTAGAATGTGAGAGTTCTTTTCTTAACCTTTCCTGAAGCAACACTTTGTATTATGTTCCAGACCTTCTGCTGATTTATTTGAGCATCCAATACTGCTTCATAGTAACTGGAATTAAGGAGATGAACTCATTGTTACTGGACATTGTTCCAGAGTGTGTGTGTGTATTCAAAATACATATATTTTTATGTTATGGACTTGGAGGTATCACATGAAATAATATTTTCATTAATGTGTAAGATTTGAATTTTGAATGTTCTTTAATATAGGGTTTTATTTAAGAAATAGTTGTGCCTGAATGCTGGAGATGTTCTTCACCTCTGCTGCGTGTTTCTGAAGTCCAGAGTGAAAGAGCTATCTGTCTTTTGAAATGACATCCCTTTCCAGCAGATGTCACTGCAACCAGTTGGAATGGAAGAAGCAGCTGATAATATAAGCAAGTGAAAAGATGTAAGACTTGATCATTTAATAAGAAGAAACTGCAGAAAGAACGTCTTCCTTGATGGGAAAGAAATTTGGGTTGAGTCATTCAGGCAGTGTGATTTAAGGATCAGAACAAGGATGCAGATCAACAGTATATTATATAAGCACATATGACATTCAATACTTCGCTATTTTTGAACAAAATTTGGAGTGATAGTTCATAGTCTGCTGTTTAGCCTTCTTCATCATCCTTGTTGTAGCTAATTGCCTAAGTGTATGATAGGTACCAACCTTTCAGGAACTGAAACATATGTCAGAGCAAGATCTTTATGAGGACAATCTTCAAGTATTCACATGGAATAAACATTTATAAGTAGGCTTCAGAGTTTCAAAAACCCGAGGATGCATCCATACATTGAGGTATCAGAAGGTCTGTAAATTCCCACTTTCAATGGGATTTATTCCTATGTACGTTTTATAACTGGCTTCACTAACCTGGCAGTATTCAGAAAGACTCCAAGTCAACTGACAAGGGATTATGAGAATTGAAGTCCAACAAATCTGTAAGGCATCAGGTTGGGAAATATAGGTGTGGATCCTCTGTCTTTAATATGCCTAACAACTCTTGGAATGAATTATTTCTGTATTGTGACTAATCAAAATGATTAGTTTCTGATATGGCTATTTTGACAGATTTTAAATTGTATGGGTTTCCTACTTTCAATTACTTTTCTTTTAAAATTATAATTACCAGGGACATTTTTTCTCCACACCACACATTCAATGTTCTTAGTTCTTTATAAAACCAATACATTCTAACTATTGTTTTTAGATCATTTAAACTGCAGATTATTTGGGGGGAGTGTAACATTTGAACAAGATGAATTTCCTGGATGTGTCCAGAATCTTCAATATTCTGCTGATTTGTGTGATTTACCTATCCATTTGCCTCTTTCAAGAACAGATCTAATTGGATAAAGAAATAGGCATCTTCAGCCTTCATTCAGTGAGTTGCTCAGCCTTTGCAATGGGATCAAGTTTGCAAATTCCAGCACTGTGTCATAGGAGTTGTTAGACTGAGCCAAGTGGCTCCTTGCAAACAAGAAACTCTGCGGACATGTAGCTCACCAGGGATGAACACGTGATTCTTGATTTCTTCAGTGGAAAAGATCTCAGTTACAGAGTTGCAAAAGACTTTCTTTTCGGACCTCTCACAATATCATTTACTAGCTAAATGGTGTTTTCTCAAGTCAGTATCAAGCAGCTGCAAATAGTCGTAAAGACTGTAAGGCAATTTTTTCATTGTACTCAGTGCTGTATGAAAAAACAATTCAGAAGTAACTATAAGGCCAAAACAGAAGGGAGAGCAATTTTTATTTTGTTAACCATGTCTTTGAAAATTATATTTTACTATCATGATTTTGTTGAACTTTTAAGGACTTTATTCTTGTTCTGTTCTTCTATGTGCAACTCTGTATACATCTGTACTTTTAAATGAGACAAAGTACATTTTGGTTATATTGTTTTGAAAGCCGTTGGTGATATATGCCACATAGATTTTTGTTGTTATTGAAAGTCTGTTTTAAGCAACACACCATGATTTATATTGCTTCACCAGTGCCCTAGCCTAAAGTCTTTACTAGACAGGAAAAAATGCAGATTATTTATAACTGTTCAACTAACGTGGCTCCATTGAAATTAAAGCATATCTGAGGTATTTGCAGTCTGTTTCTCACGGGTCTTCCAAAGACTATCTCAAAGGTTTATGCCTATGATAAAACATTTCCTTCCTGCTTTTGCATACATATGAGGATAGGATTGTAAAACATCACTAGGTCAGTCCGCATCAACTTGATGCCCTCCAGATTTTTGGATTTAAAAATCCCAGAATTCCAAGCCAAGGTGGTTGATGGTTGGCAAGACTACCACATGATATTGCAGAGCCGCATGCAAATGTGTGGCTTTTCTTGATAGAAAAATACATATCTGGACCTGATCTCCACATACTCAGAGATTGCACTTCCCCATATTGGTTTGTTTTTAATGGCCCATCTATAGAATGTCCATAAAATAAATTTCTAAAACAACATAAGGGGGAAAAAAATGAAGATTCCCATATTCCCTAAGATCTGAAAAAATTAAACAGTGAACACCTGCAAATATGAAGTAATGACAAAAGTAACTGCCGCACAACTCTGTTTTGGAAGGTTATTATAAACTAGGTGTCACCCAAAGATCCTCCCATTTTAGCTATTTGCCTCTGCTACTTTGATGACAGCACTAGGAGGAAGGCCTCTAAAGATGATCTTAGGGTCCAGCCAGGTATATGATATTCTTTCAGCCTCTGCATCATATTCAAGAAGCTGTCAGCCTTCCCAGGTAGACCACATAGGAACTACGACCAGATGAGCTAATTCTACTTTATTGTAAGGCTACATTAACAGAATCTTGCAAGTCTGAAAGTACAAATCTCCCACCATCTCTTTTACAGCCTGATAAATTAGGGAGGTTTATTTATTTATTTAATTTATATGCTGCCCATCTCCCCTAGAGGGCGACTTTGGTTCCTTTCTGAGTTTCTTTCTCTGTCCGTTATGCAGCTGCAGGCTATGTCCCCTCTTATCTGATCATTCCCTAGGCACATCTCTTCTCCCACCCCACATCTCCCAAGGTCATTCCCACATACCATTACAGAAGCAGACATATCAGGCCAACCTATTTGTCCAATTAATCCAGTGTTCTTTACTCTGATTGAAGATACCAGGGATTGAACCCATGGCCTTCTGTTTCAAAGCACCTATTCTATGATTGAATCTATGATATAAGGGGAGAATGTTACAGCTAAAGGTACTATCCCTCCACTTTTCCCCTCCAAGTCTGTGGACTGCTACCCTGCCACTATAAGAACTTGGTTCCCTATCCTTGTTGAGTCTAGGTGGTTTCATGAGATCCATTGCCATGTAGTCAAACAGTAGACTAGCAACATTAAAATAGTCAGAAAATTTAAAACAAGAATGTGCACATCCTACTTTTATTTATATCCCAATGCTGCCACATTAAATAAATAGTTTAGTGCCTATGTTCATTGAACATGTCTCCAAATTGCTCAAATAGATAGAGATTGAATACTGCTGGAGGTCTAAGGTTAGGAAATTAAATATTAATATGAACAGGAAATAATGAGGTGAAGGATGTAGGAAATTTTATATATTATTTATATATGTCACTTCCAGGACAAATTTTTAGACTTTTTTCTTCTTAAAACATCTGTGGTTGACCCAATTGTTAAGAAAAACTTTGGGGGAACTCTCTAGTTCACTCCCTGGATACATATATAAATAAAAGCCTATTAAGAGTATCCAGAGACAGATGCTTGAGGTCCAAAAGGACAAGCATTTATTAAGGATACTATAAATAAATATACTATATAGTTTATTAAGGATACTATAAATAAAAAGCTAGCATCTCAAAGACTTCTCTTCTTATGGTGAGGGAAAAGAGAAGGAAGGAATACTGTATTTCCTTTAAGCTGAAGATTCTTCCAACTGAGAATGCAGAGCAGAAAGAAGAGGAATGAAGAAGAGATCCAATATCTACATACAATATGTCTCCCTTGTTTCAGGCAAAAATGCACTTATGTATATCCATCTTTCTCTCTTTCTTTCCATCTACTGCATAGTATTAAATTATTAACATTATATTGATGTAATAGATTGTAAGAAGTGATGATTTATTTCAGGGATAGTCATGTCTTCTGATCCAGTGGGCAAACTGGAAATTTTGAGAACATGATGAAGGTGCTCTCACATAATGGTTGCCTTGTGGACTAAGGGGTTGGCTTGTCATTTATAACATCGCTGTCCAGCTGGGCATGGCTCATCACAAAACATTGATCTACTAAAAAAGTAAATATGTGATGCTGCTTCTGCCACAGTCTTTTGTTCATGAGATTCAGACTGCCACATTTGAATTTTAAAAAACCATAGTGAAAAAAAGAAAAAGTAAATTAACTGTCATTAGTTTCTCTTTGAGTCCTAAAAACCATATTCCAGATGTCTGCCTTGCACTGTAATATATTGTATATAAGGGAGCCATTCCTATTTGAATTCAATTAAACTTTTATGGTGAATGTATACTGTAAATTTTGCCATTGTAGCATATTCTCCAATTTTAGTCTTCCAGTCTGATATCATAGACAAGGTATCTCTTTTCCAATGTAGTGTTAGGCTTATTCTTGCTGAGGTCAACATGTATCTTAGTAAATTATAATATTTTTCATTTATGTTGTCTGGAATTATGCCTAACAAATGCTGTGATTTCAGTACATGTCAGACCTCTGCTCCGCGAGCTGCATTGGTTGCCACTTTGCTTCCGGGTCCAATTTAAGGTGCTGATTTTAACCTTTAAAGCCCTTCTTGGCATGGGACCAGGTTATCTGAAGAGCTGCCTTCCCCCGATTATGTCTCTCCAGCCCATTAGATCTGGCGGAGAAGGCATGCTGTGGGTCTCACCTTTTAGGGACTTACACTTGGCAGGTCCCAGGAGACTGGCCTTCTCTGCTGTGGCACCCGCCTTATGGAATATTCTCCCCCCCCCCCCAAAGTGAGGTTAGCTCTATCCCTGTTAATGTTCCGGAAGTCCTTCAAGACCTGACTATGTCATCAGGCCTGGGGGTCCCAGGGGACCAGTGACATTCTACAATGGCTCCATCATTGTAGCTAATATTCATTCTCTCCTGTGCCTCTTTTTATTTTTTAATAAGTGTGAAAGTTATTGTTTTTATATATTTATTGTTTTACTTAATTATTGTATGCCGCTCAGAGTAACTTTTTGTGAGATGGGTGGTCATATAAATTTGATAAATAACATAAAATAAATAAAAATAAACATACCTTTATTGTAAGGCTATGGTAACAGAATCCTGCAAGTCTGAAAGCACGTCTCCCCTGCCTTGTCTCTACTCTTCAGAGAACTAGGGAGGGTCCTTTGTGAGACACTTTCTCCATGTCCATTCATTCTGTGGGCTGAGATATCTCTTGTCTGATTGTTGCCCTGGCTGCAGCTTTTCCTCCTGTCTCCCAAGGTTATTCTCACAGCCCTTTATACTATGTTATTTGCTCCTGAGTTAATTTCTGTGATGCAAAATTGCCACATAACAATTAGCATGTATGTACTCTGTGATGCTAAAATGCATAAACAAGGAATTGGTCTCCCAACTGAACAAGCCCCAGATGTGTTTTGATTATATGCTTTCCCTATTCTGAAATTCTAGATAGTATTGCTCTCTGCTTCTTTTTACTGAAGTCCAGATTTACCAAAAAGGATACCTCTCTTTTGAAATGAGTGAGAATTGTGCAAGGGACAAAACTATTCAGTCAGCTGCATTCTTGGACTTTAGCCTTGAAAGTTTTCTTACCATCTGTGTAGACTGATTTCTTAATATTTCACTAGGGCAGTGACTGCCAGCTGTCTCGTCCGAGTGCTGTTCCAACACCAAGGATTAAAATGCTAACATCCAAATCATAGTTCCAGTTTTGCAATTTTATACCAGCAGTTCAATTCATAAGATTGCCTAATGCTAATCATCTTGGGTAACGATGCTCAGTTTGTTGGTACTTTTGGTTGAAATTTTTTGAAGAAATTGAAAATTTGCTCAGCAAACTTCTATAATTAATCTGGAGTGGTTCACTGTTTATAATCCCTAATGCTCATAAATGTTCTTCCTGTCAGCTATATTAAAATGTTTTCCTAATAGATTGTTTTCATCTGTGGAAATGTGGGTTTAGACAGAAATACCAAATATAAATGTTTAAAATATTTGTATCCAGATTACATATTTATATTCTATTTTATATTCCCTCGTCCTCCATTTGCTTTATTATGCACTGTTAGTTGTTGCTGCTTTCAACTCTGTATTGTTTGTTGGGCTTTTTCCCCCATTTTGCAGAAATAAAGAAGAAGAAAATGTTGGCCAGATACAAACTGCCTTCAATTTTATTTACTCCCCCACTGCACAGTGAGCTCAAGAAACGTGATATTTGAATTTAGCCAAATAAAGGATTAATCTAAGATCCTACTTGGTCAATCATTGTAGAAATGAATTTTACTGCCACACAATATTGAACGATTTATATGTCTGACCTAACAAGCAAGTCTTGCTGACCTTTATTATTTCCAGAAGTATTGAATTCTGGCTCCTCTTACTTACCATATTTTGCTGACTAATTGTTCACATCTCCAGATAAAGTTCTTAGTCTTAAAGAAGGCAAAACTGGTATTACTCCAATAACAGTACTATATAATTGAGATACCCTATAAAGAGAAAGATTCTGAATGTTCATAACTTAAGAATTTTCTATTTTGGAAATTCAGAAATATTGTAATTGACAGGAAAGCCCCAAGAGCTTCCCCTTTCCTGCTGTTTAATGTATTCTTCCAATTAATACATTCTGGTGTGTTGTATTACATTTCCTATCATGCCCAGTGAACATGATCAGTGGCCATTCTGATGGGGAATCACAAAAGAGCATGCCATGTGGTTGTAGAAGGCTTGTGAGCTTACAATTCACAATACCAATTCTGCACAGTTCTTACACTATCTTCAGGCTGCTGTTATGAGGTTCAGGACATACACTTTGTTTAAATGTTTAAGGACTGGAAGGGATGTGATGAGAATGTAACAAATTTGTTTAATTATGTGGACAACTCCTGTTTGAATTTGAGGAGCTAGTGCACTCAAGGAGAATATGGTGCCTTGAACTGACCTTCATCAGTTCAGCTTCTGACCTCAGATAAACTTTTCCTTGAGGTGAACAAGGAGGAGAAGACAAGCAGGCAGGCAGGCTGAGAGGCAGCCTGGTTCCCCGGGAAAGGAAGAAGCAGCTGTAAAAATCCAGTGTGTGAGTTGAGAGCAAACAGTTAGAGTTATTTTATAACTCTTGGTTTCCATCTGGTGGTCAACTGGATTTTTCCCATCCAAATCTGGTGGACCTAAGGTAGAGTAATTCTATGATGCTGTTAAGATAGGGAGGTCCCATGTACTGGATGCATCACATGGATTAAAGCAAGTGGGGAAAAATGGGATTGCAATGGCAGTAATTCAGTCTATTCCAACCTGGCACTCTCCAAGGGTATGATACTACAACTCCATTAGCCATGTTGGATCATAATCACAGGGACAGTAAAACAGTTATAAAGTGCATCACACCAGGGAAGACTGTAGTAAGTGAACATGTAAGGCCAACCAACCTTTACAAAAATAGTACTAAGTAAAAGATGGCCAACCTAAACTGAATGCTGTAATTTAATATGCAAAATCCTAAATAGCTCTTCATTTATTGTGCTGGTGGAATGTATATATTAATCAGATGTTACAAAGAATTTATCTTTATAAATTATCTTTTAATGAACCTAAAAGTTATATGCACCTTTTCACCTTGGCAATTCCTAACCCTACCCATACACTGAAAGCAATATTTTAAATGGTAAAAAACACTAATAAAATATTTTAATGGCTTAGCTTTTAAACTCTTATTTCATAGAGCATATGTTAGTTACTATTTGATTGCATTTCATATTCCAATTACTCTTGAATACAGTGGATTAAAGCTTTATAAATGACTGCAGAAAGATCTATTGTGCACTTCTGGAGTTATTAAAATTCTAAGGAGCTCAGTGGGGTTTTATTTCAAATAACTATGTTAAGGAAGGGCTCATTCTTACCACTGAATACCATATTAAAGCCATCACAGACACCAGATATACATCCACAGCTGACTTAGGTTGTAATCCTAAAATACCTATTAGAACAAATAATCCTCAATCTGATATTTTACGGAAGTACTGGACAATATTTAAGTCATAATTGGTATGGTCAATGGGTAAGAGGTAATGGGCATTGCTATCCAGGTTGTGGAAGATATCAGGTTATGAAAATCAAAACCAAAGATTCCCATTTAAATGTGGTATGGCTTATTTCAAAGTAAACATTAATTATATTGCATGGAAGGGCTTCTTCCTTTGGTGGAGGGTTTAATTGGAGAGCTACTGTGGTGTAATAGTTAAGTGTGAAAGTTAGTTCTCGTATGGTCAAATATAGGCAACCTGATACTAGATCAGGATGTTACAAAGCAAGGAACAGAACCTCAAGAAATTTGCTTCTTGGGCAAGGTATTTGAGCATTGTAATTAATGAAGCTTGCACCTGATATACACCAGTTGTTGGAATTTTTCAAAAGGGCTCCCTAGCTTTGCTACAATAAATGTATCTATCTAAACCTTTGTGTACAGGGCAATATATTCTATAGCATTTTACCTTGTTAGCCAAAAGATTGCTGACATTAGGATGCTGAATTAGAATCAGGGAAAGCAAAATTCAAGTCCCATGGAAACTTACTAGGTGTCTTTGGGCCAGTCTAAGGAAACCAACATTGCTAGACATCAAGAAAAGGTGCCTCGTCCACCTGGTATTCTAAACCAGTCACTATCTCTCTGCCCAATGTTGCTGTGGCAATAAAATCAGCATAGGAAGTACTATGTATGGGAGGAAAGACAGGATATAAATCTAAGAACAAATGTGCTATGGTAACACCAAAAAGCAGGCAATCCACCTAGTGTAGCCAAAAATGGTAAAATGTAATCCAAAATAGATCCAGTCATATTCAGGATTAAGTTAGCTTCATTTTGTCACTCATACCTTGGGAACATCTAAATCAGTGTTTCCCAATCTTGGCAATTTCTAGAAGTGTAGAGCAACTCACAGAACTCCCCAGCCATAATGGTCATTGCTGAGAATTAGGGGAGTTGAAGTCTAGACATCTAGAAGTTATCAAGATTGGGAAAACCTGATCTAAACCCTGCTAGGGAAGGTGGTTGACAAAGCCATCCCTTCTATTGTGGAGCACATCCTGAACACTGATTGGCCGCACTGAACAAGCCAGGTTCACTGCTGTTTACCTGGCCAATGTGGAAGGATAGTGATATAACAAAAATTCTCTATTCTTTTCTGACGCAGTGTGATGGGACACTAGGTATTTCCTGGAGAAAGTGATTGGAAATTCCGTATTCTGTGTTTTGTTTTATTTTACTCAGTTTGTGTAATTGTGTGCTGTCACACAAAGAAAGAGATTTTACCAGGTCAGTGCTAAATGAGTTAACTGTGTTGTGGTAAAAGAGCCATTGAGTTCTAAAGTGGCTTGCAGAGAGGAGCATAAGAGGTTTGTGCTATGGGTCTGAACTAGGAGAAAGAAGGTGAGTTACAAATTATACCTATGTGTACATGTGTATGAGAGAGACTATTCATCCCTATCAAATCATATCAAATACCCACAAGAAAGAAAAGCTCTGCGTGTCTCAAACTAGCGGTGGGAGAAAAATCATTTTGTAAAGGGACAACCAACCTCGATGCCCCTTAATCTTTCTATTCTGATTCAAAGCCCTCTTAACATTGTTCCAGGCTACTCGGAACATGTGAGATCACTTTAAGCATCAGAATGCAATGAGGACAGGGCGTGTTGTTACCATGCAAGAAACTACTTGCCAATCAATGCTACTGCTTTGCACTGCATAGCAGAGGGCAAAGGATGTCCTCATGCATTGTCCTGTCTTCCAGTTCACACCAGAATACTTCTTCCCTCTCTTCAAGGATATAAAAATGAAATAAATAAATTGGTGCCATTCTCCTATGCTTTCTCTCATCCACTTCAAAGCTACTAATCCAGGCATCCAGGATTACTGCACATAAGCTTCTTGGCTCAGTCCAGCCAATGTGTCACTACAGCAGGAAAACAGGAGCTGGGAGGCGGGAGAGCTGAGGCTGAATCCAATGTCAGCAGAGATGTGCTTCACGGTGCAAGGAAGTGATATAAAGCCACACTGCCTGCCTTTTTATGGCTATTCCTGAATGACAGAATCTATGGGAAAGGATTTCTTTAGCAAGCTATTAGCTGCAGCAGCATCGGATTGGCAGGTATGTTTGTATCATTGCCATTTCCAATTGGATATGCAACCCATCAGGAAATCCCCCTAAATCATCAACATGCAACAGTTACACATTGCCTTAATGAATGTCAAAGGACTTTAAATGACTCTTGTCATCTTATCAAATTCTGGTCAATAAAATATTCTGTCTAGCTTTAAGAACAATAATGTTTAGTGAACTGAGAAGGCAGTTTTGACAATACAAGCAAGTATATTTTCTTAAGAAGACTAATCAAGCAAAACAAAGAACAAGATATGGCATAAATTATCTCAACACCCTTTCTTTTTGTAGATATAATTCTGTGTGTGCAATTACAGTTGTTAATGCAAAAGTTCCAAAGGATATATACAAAATCATCCCACAGAATAACAAAGAATATGCAAGATATTCAGCTACTTAAAAACAAGTAGCTGACTTACAACCTTGGTAAAAAAGAAATACATAATTGTACTTTACCCTTTTTTAAAGCATTTTTAATAAAATTTCATGTTGTTCTTGCTACCTCATATTTAGTTGGTACTGAACCAGAACTTAAGTCACTTCAAAGATCTCTGTCTCTTTCTGTCTTAATTGTCTCGAAGTCATGCAGCCTCTGCTTCTAATTAAAATGCTACTTTTCTTATAGAGATGTTGGTAATACTAAGCCTTTATGTCCATAATCCTTCCCCTATTTAAGCCTACATCCTTTTCCTTTCCTTCCCCCATGTTGTCTCTTCTCTGACAGAAACTTCCTCAGGGCAGAGATATGTACTTCTATATGAGAAACCAGGTCATTTCAAAGACATAGGGCGTCCTTTGAAACTTGAACTTGGAATAAAATGTAATTAAACTGGATCATCTTAACCCCAGTCTTTAACCAATGTGGTTACCTAATGCTTATTGCTAGCTAAGTTAAGTTCCTCTGGCTCCCCATTTTGTATGAACCTGGCAGAGTTAACCCTTTCTTCTACACTCCAAATACAGAGAAAAAAAGGTAGAGCAGCCGCTACATGTGGCTTCTCTGGTTTTATCACTTATTTTTTTCTTTTAACTCTGTAGAAACTTTGGGGTGAATGAAATGGCAACAGAAAGTGGATGTGAGAAGTGAAGTCCCATCCAATCCGCAGTTGCTCTGCAGGCTACTGTGGGTACTGTGGCTGGATGTGCTTTGACCATTACGGAAAAGGGAGGGAAAGACAGATGTCCACCATTGCAAAGATGGCTGCAGGTCACGATAACTGCTCCCTAGCAAACTGGGTCTATCCATCATTTGTTTATTTATTTGCCAGTTTGCTTCTAGGTCCAATTCAAGGTGTTGGTCATCACCTTTAAAGCCCTACATGGCATGGGACCAGGTTATCTAAGGGACCACCTCTCCCCTATGACTTCAACCCATCCCACCCGATCACACAGAGAGGGCATGCTTCGGACCCCCTCAGTGAAAGAACTTCAACTGGTGGCGTCCAGAAGGCGGGCCTTCTCTGCGGTAGCCCCTGCTCTTTGGAACATTCTGCCCCTGGAGGTGCAATTGGCCTCCTCACTCCTGGCCTTCCATAAGACTTTGAAGACCTGGTTCTGCCACCTGGCCTGGGGTGGGGGTGGGAATATCTCAAGCATGGGGATGGCTAGCCCCATAAAGGCCTTCTGCCTTCAGCCTCAGATTTTTCATCCTCTTGGTCTCTCCTTCTTCTTTTTAGTAATGTTTTTAATTAAGGTTTTATGTATTTATATATTTTATGTTTTTAATGTTTGTTGTGAATCGCCCAGAGTTCCCCTGTTGGGGGGAGATGGGCGGTTGGAAAATTAAATAAATAAATAAATTTGCATAGTTATCTGGTGCCAGATCCTGGGTAAGGAATTTACTCATGGTTCACCCTGGTGCTGCTGAGCATATTGTGCAACCCTCTCTTATATTGGATTAAAGCACTATGCACACTGATGGTAAAATAATAACAATTGCTTTTATACATTACTCACTGTTGCATGTGACTCTGTTTCAACAGACAGTTTCTGTATTGAGTTATAATCATTTAGGAACCCTCTGTCCTTCCTAACCTTTCATAGTACTGTTAAAGCTGATGCCTCTCTTTGTGTTATTAATTTTAAAACCATTTTGTGCCATCTGAAATACAGGTGGTCCCCAGTTTAAGAACAAGTTCTGTTCCCAAGGTCTGTCCTTAAGTCAAATTTGTATGTAAGCCAGAACAGTATTATTGTATAATACTGTATAAGTAGTATTGTGTAATTAACTTGAACCATTGTGTATTTAACTCAAATTTTGCTACAATAGGCTCCATTCTTAACTATGGATCATCTGTAAACTGGGCATTCTTAACCCAGGGACTACCTGTACTGATATAGATAGTTCTACTGGGATCTTGACAGCAGTTCTAGAAACAATTGGTTCATACGTTCCCTTTCATCAGCTATTTCATGTTCAGTTTAATGACAGAAATTATATATTTAATAGATTCCAATCTACCTTCCCTCATATTCCTGCAAACAACTAAGTCATGAATACACAACAAGTTTACATTAGGGCTGGACTGGGGAAGTAATAGAGCAAGATGTAGATGTGGTGGATTGCAGTAGAGAGCAAGGCTATCAGGAAGGAGGGGGTGCATTCCAGGAAGGGAAAGGAGACAAAAGACAACACAGTCCAGAGGTGCAGCGTGGGAAACATAAGAGATTCAGGATAGCCACTCCCTAGAAACTCCCAGGGTGTATCCATTAGTTGCAGTAGTATAGATTTAGTTTGGCAAGATTCTGTCTATATGGTATAAGCAAATAAAGGAACTGAACTCAACTGGACTGTTTCACTGTTGTTCTTGGGCCAGACCTGACAGTAGGCCATGGAAGAGCAAACAGAAGTTCTGCATGGAAGAGAAAAAGAAAGTCTATCTCGATTCCAGTTCATTTATTCACCCGGAAGCTCTGCTGAAATTACATTGGGAGAGAAAGTGCCCATCCTCCAGCACAGTGGAGACTTCTTTGTGTCAAGAGATGTGAAGGCATGGGAGAGAAACAGAAAAGTTCAGAAACAACATTTTGTCATTTTTTAAGGTCTTCTGCCTCCTTCTCCCCCACCCAGGTCATAAAAAGATAGCTTTTTAAAATTACAAATTTGTAAAGAAAAGTGTTCGTGTATTGCTGCCTGGTATTTACTCCCCAAAATGCTTTCTCAATCTATGTAATAAAAAAAAAATTATTTAAGACTTTTATATATCAGTTCATATAGTTCCTGTACAGAGAGCAAGCTAAATGGATAAGAATGTATTTCTTTCTTCCAGGGGCCCAAGCATTTAGTGTTATACTGTTTGTTTAACAGAAGAAACTCAGGGCATACTTTTGTCAAAGATACTTGTGAGTGGTGGATTTGTTTCCTGTCATCAGCTACACCTCAAGGCAGTAGAAGTGGGGAATGGCATAGTAAGCCTTTAGTTAAACAGCGCTTTTAAAAAATCTACAATTATATTTTTATTTTCCCAAAGGTTTGGGGGGGAGGTCAAATAAGAAAAAAGCCTATTGCTTCAAACATTCTGGAACAGTTACATCTTTTCTGGAACAATCAGAGATTTCTTAAGCATGAATATCCACACAGAAGTATCTGTGTTCTTGTAGTATGCTGGTTCAGGGCTCTTATGACTGTATGAATCAGACTTGCTTATTTCTTGATGAATTAATATCCAAAGGGCCTTTGTATGAAAAGAGAAAATCAATGTAGAAGATGAGATTCCTTAGTTTTCTGCATTTTTCCAAATACCCACCTTATGTTCTAACTATTGCAGGTATTAAGGTGTTGCTAATAGGCTTCCTCGGACATTTAAAGTTTCCCAGTATGTGATTGGACAGAGTCCTGAAGAACTCCACCTCCAAAATCATATATTACAAGTCATTCCTGTCCTTGATATCTGTGGACAGAATACAAAAGTTTGCAGGGAAGATGTTTGCCCAAGGGAGCTGCTTCATTGCCTATCAATAGAGCTCACCCTTCTTACTTTAAGGTAAGTAGGTTTGAAAATTCAATCTTAATTTTTTTTGAAAATTCAATCTTATTTTTTTTTAACTTTAATATTTTTAAAACTCTAACAACTGGCACATTTATTGAGAAGGACGATGCCTCTTATTTCCACCCACAAAGTTCTGAATTACAGCTTCCTGGGTAACATCTGTATCACTCTTTTAAAAGTACAAGAAGTCAGGGTCTTTTTTATTAGAATCTGTGCTGCAGAATAATATCTGGATTGTCATTAACTATAGCTTTTGAACATAATGCACTAAATTCTAAAATGAGCAGGGTGATATTAAGATGATATTAGGATGAATACAAAAAATGTGATGCCTGTGGAATTCTTAAAATGATTACCTGGTTTCAGGTCATTGTAATTCTTATGCAGTGATTTGTCATTCTGTTCTCAGCAGGAATAATGAAGGCCACCTTCCAAAAGGACATTACTCTATTTATCCGAGAAAAGGTTAACCTTTCTTTTGGAGACAGATGAGGATCCTTTGGTGAGTTTTGGGGGGAAGGGGGAATATAGTCTTCTGAAGAGAGATTGTCTAAAATTCATGTTTTTCTTCCTTTAAGATAAATAGAAGTTTGAAGATTCTATAAAAATCCTTTTCCTGGAGTCTGGAACTGACTAGTAAGAATCCCCAAAACAGAAGTGGCAAATTCTATGGTCCTCCAGATATTGCTGAAATTAAACTCTCTGTAGTCCCATCATGTCCAATAGATAAACACTGGAAAGTATAGTTCAGCAACATCTGGAGGACCCACAGCTGTTATTTAAAAGTGAAATAGCAAAGAATCTTGGGTTTATTAAAGGGTACTCCTTTCTTTTAGCATAAACTTTTGTGAAAAGTAACTTACTTTATCAATTGTTCATTTATAAAGGTACTGCAGGTATCTTTGTCATTTTCCCCAGAACAGATTAATACAGCTGCTTTATTGAAATCTATAGCATTAAATATCAAGAGCCAAGAGATAAACTGTTTGCTGATGTGGGGTATACTATCTCCTCATAAATACGGACAGCATAGGATCCAATGTTTCTTCAGAAATTATAGGCTCATCCTCACATCCTGCTTACCATGGCAGGAAGATGCCTTATGATCCTTTCAACTTTGCCTCCATCCCATCCTCAGCCCACTGCTGAAGCAGCCTGAAGTTGGTTTTAGGGGTTTCAATGTGAAAGTGCTTTTTTCCTTCTTATCTTGACACAAACATTTCCATGGGACAATCTAGGACAGTGTTTTTCAACCTTGTCAAATTTAAGATGTGTGGATTTCAACTCCCAGCATTTCCCAGCCACCGTGCTAGTTAAGGAATTCTGGGAGTTGAAGTCCACACATCTTAAAGTTGTTGAGGCTGAGAAACACTGATATAGGGCGCCTCAGGGAGGAGCATGAAAATGGCATAGTCAGGGAGAGGAGTTGCCAAGCTCCCATTGGCCACTTTAATTTACTGGGGGTACGCCCTTTCTTGGGCCATACCCTCTATGGCCATTTTGAATAGAGCTGTGAGGGAGACTAGAAGCTTAGCTTGCAGGTAGATGATCAATCTGCTGAGATGTGTTTCTCTCTTTTTGTTTTTGTTTCAACACAGGACTACTGCTTTTCTAGATTAAAAAAAAAAACTGTTCATTTTCCAGATCAATAGTCATGTGCTAAAAATAATAATAAATACTCAAGTGGTCTTTTAAAACATTCTGATCTTGAACTAAAGACCCAACACTCCAGAGCAGAAGCAAAGATCAGTGGCTCTCCTATGGTTGGCTCTCTGTGTTTGAAATTTACCGGGATTTGCTGGTTGTATGGTTAAGAAACTGTTTGGGGGGAAGAGGTGATATTGGGGGGAGGGGTACAGTTATTGGAAAAGCCCCAGAAAAACATAATTTGCATCAACTTGATCTGCCTGGTTGCAAGCTAAAGTGTGATCCTTGGTTCAGTCAGTACAACCTTCCACCCATCTAAAGCAGAAGATCAGGTTGTCTTGAAGTGAAGGGTACCAGGACATTTCCATATGATGATGAAAACCATTTGACTGCTGGAAGCACAGTGAGACTTTGACTATTTTAAGACAAATGTTCAAATTAATGCAAGTTTGAAAAAGACAACGTATTGGTTTGTACAACTGGTGACCACTTTTATGACAGATCTGATTATCTTCTCAAATAAGCTTCCTGTTGGGGCTTATGCCCAACTGAGTTAATATGCCAGTCAGAAACGAAATACAGCAGATATTGCTAACATCAATTTTGACATTCACTGCTACAAAATAATGGCTTTTTATTATGTTACTTTAAAAGTATTATTGATACAAATATCATAAAGGGAGTGAATTATTTTATCTGTTATCTTCAGGGTACTTGGATAAAATGATTTTCAGCAAATTAATTAAATTAATGAAAATTTCAGCTAATTAATGGAATTAATGAAATTCTGAAGGCCCATTGACTGACAATTTGCTACCATTAGAGCCTTTAATGACTAAATCTGTAATTTTTCCGTTTCAGTTATTTGAGAGCCCTTTTTCCACATGATTCAAGCAGCTGTATCTCTTCTTTTTTATTATATTAGGATATTTTTGACACACAGAGACATCCATAATAAAGAGCACTGTTGATAGCCAGCTGATATATTTGCAGTCCAGTGCATGCATGACCTTTATAGGCATGGAAAGAACATGAAGATACTCATTTATTTAAAATTATACCTCATCACTTCTATCATGCCAAATAATTTTCCTCTCTATGGACTATATTTAATATAGAGCATGGTAGAATTTGCAGTCTTCTAAAAAAAAAAGAAAACGATTTCCAATAGTATTACAAACAACAAATGTAAGCCAGTATTTAGAGACCTCTCACACACATAGACATGCACATGCAGCCATGCAAAATATTTAACCTATTTACAGGAAAGGAATTTTATTTAAGACAATCTCCCTGCCCAAAGAAAAGTAAGCAGAATTACACCATTTTAAAAAAATCTTGTCAAGCTAGGTTTAAGAATGCCAGCTGAAACCATTTCTGAAGATTCCTCTTCCTGCATGTATTTTTTATATGTGTTTATATGTATCCCACTCTCCCCCTCCCCGCAAAAAAGGCCAGCCAGGTCAAAAAAGACTATATTAGTTAAATTAGTAACTACTAATTAATATTAATTGTTAAAGACATGCCTGTTGTATGATCCCCATCTGCATATACCAGTTATTCCTTTTCATACATTGAAACATTCAAATGTATAGATACATGCACATATATTCCCACCCTCTTCCTTTCAGCAGAAATAGCAAAGGAGAAGGATGAAGATGGTTAAGAGCAGGAAGAGGAAGGAGAAGAAAAAATACGGATGGAGATGGTAGAAGTGAGAGTTAAGTCCTTTAAAAAGGGGGGGGGGGTGTTACCAGGCCACAACTCTCAAGCACTGGATGATGTCCTGGCGATCTTCAAAGGCACCCACACTTGGCAACATGATGTTTGAGGCTCATGTCTTTGTTTTCGACAGTTTCTTCTGTTCTGATCAATTAATGTAAGCCCTTCCTGAATCCACCCCCCCCAAAATGAAGGTCAAGTTCACAACTTGAACTTGACTTGTGATAACTAAGTACTGAGGTACCTGCTGAGGCACTGAATCAAAAGATGCCACCTAAATATAAATAAAATGTATGCCCTGATGTGGACCTTTGATGGAAATCTTTATTTTTTCCCCTCCAGGATATATATTCTATCCAGATTCTACATCATTTATTGCTTACTGTGATGACACTTCAGCTGCCTTTTGGGATGGTAGTGGGGACTGCTTTGCAGGAGGCAATTTTCTGTTGGAAGACATTTTCTGTTTTTGATTGAAAGAAAAAGAATGGAGAGTTGAGAGTGAGAGCATCTGCAGGGGAGGCACGTGATGTTATGCATACTGTGACATGGTCTCACAAATGGTGCAAATTATTTGATTTGCATCATTTGTGTCACTTAAATTACATAATTTATGTCATTTACCCAATGACATCTTGACATACTGCCTGTGGTGGAGAGGAAAAATGTTGAGGTTGTCTGCAAAGAATGAACACCTGAAGAGTAGGCTGGGCAGACACACCGGTCAACTGGTTAGTTTTTGCTACTGTGTAGATATATTTCTACTCACTTTCTAGTATTTCTTTCTAAAAATGTACCCATACATATAAATTAGCTCATGGAAATTTAATTCAAATCTGTGCGGTTTCATTCTGTAAGTTGATGCTTTTCTTTTTTCTCTTCTCTTCTCTTCTCTTCTCTTCTCTTCTCTTCTCTTCTCTTCTCTTCTCTTCTCTTCTCTTCTCTTCTCTTCTCTTCTCTTCTCTTCTCTTGGTAAAGGGGTTACGGTCACGCACCTGTCCCAAACATTTACTTCTTTTCATAGACAACCTTGTGTGATTTGCTACCCAGTGGTATTTTCACTATGATAAATATGGCTATCACAGTCATTTAAGTTGAGCTGATCAGATGAGTTTTCCACATATATATGCTGCCCTTCCGAAGGGAGGGAAAATATATTTAGGTTAGTTACTTATGATAACTAAGTAATATTCCCTACATTGTATCCATCCTGGCCTTTCTGAATCTCTTGATGGCTTTCAATACTATCAACCATAGTATCTTTCTGAACCTGCTCCAGGGATTGGGAGTGGAAGGCATTGTTTTGCAGTGGCTCTCCTCCTTTCCCCATGGCCAGTTCCAGTCGATGTTGGTGGTAGGGGAAGAGGTTGAGCCCTAGGCCCCTGCAGTGTGGGGTGCCTTGGGGCTTGGGTCTCTCACCTCTCTTCTTTACCATCTACATTAAGGGAGGCCACACAAGGTTGCAAGCATGCCTCAGCAGCAGGAGGAAGAAGGAGACAGAGAAGGCCAACTGGGGGTAGCGGAGGGCAGCAAGGGTAGGCAGTGGAGTGCAGGGCAGCCAAAGGGGCAGAGATGAAGGTGAGATAGGCAAGGGGGGAGTTGAAGCGCATGCTGTGATCATAAATGTGGGTGGGCTGCCAAGCGCCCGAATTGTGATCATGTGACCACGAGGGGTTTGCAACAGCTGGAACTTTGAGGACTTCAGCACCATCGTAACTTCAAACAGTCACTGAATAAATGGTTGTAACCCAAGAACTACTGTACCTATATTATTTTAGTGAGCCTGACACATATATTTGAAAGTCTTCTTTAAAAAAGCTAGGAAAAATATGTATTATGCATGCGTGTGTATGTGTGTGTTTATATGTGTATGAATATGAGACAAAAAATAACTCCTTCCTTCCTTTTTTCCATTTTCTAAAACCCATAATAGAGCAATTAGAATCAAGTACCCTTTTTTAATGTTTGAACTGTTCACTTCTTTTCTGTGTCAAGTAGTGAAATGAATAAATAATTAACATTTCTCAATATTTTTACTCTCCTGACTTATTTATTTTTCTTTATTTATAAAGCTTATCTTCAGCCTCAGTCCAAATTAACTATATTGTATAATAAATACATTCTGCAGTTTTGCCTGGGTTGGTACTGCCAAACTCCTTTATTTGTTGAGTGATCTTAGTTAAAACATCTCTTATTTTGTTATATGCCTTTGGATTTATAAAACAGTTTGCAACTACTTTTTCTGACAAAATATATAATGTGCATCATACCATTTCTGGGCCAGCAAAAGATGTTATGATGTCTGATACACACTGGGCCAATATTTTAGCACAGAAATAGGTAAACTGATGCTTTCCAGAAATTTATTTATTTATTTATTTATTTATTTATTTATTTATTTATACATAGACTTATCCCTGCTCATCTCCGCACAATGGGGGACTCTGGGCAGTTTACATCAAGTTAAAACAATAAATACATAATTAAAATTTATAAAAATTGCTGCTTCAATTCCCATCAGTCCTAGTTAGCATGCCCAATGGCAGATGATTGTGAGAATTGGAGAGCTGGAGGACTTAGGGTTGCCCATCCCTGCTTTGCGACAATGACCCAGTGCATGTCTACCAGAAACAAGCCATACCACATCCAGTTGATTTTAGTTCTTTATAAACACAGATTAGATGCAGTCTTATCCCAATCTTTGCAGCACTTTCTTACTCAGAAGTCACATCTGCCCCAACAGATGTTCCTGCCTTCATCCATCCCTTTGATGGTGCTACCACAAAAAGTGTCATAAAAGCAAAGAAAACAAAATTAAAACGTTTGGCTAATTAGCCTGATCTCAGATTTTAAAATATAGCTTTTTTTAAAGTGGGTGCATGCGATGTCTTTGTGTCGTGTTAGGGGTTGTTCCTGTACTGGCAGGAAAAGTGATTGACAAGATCTTGTTTGAGGTCTTTGAGTAGTCTGGCTCATGTCTATGCTATTATTTCTAGCTCAGCCTGTGCCAATAAAGCTTGCAGGGCAGTTTCTATAATTAACAACAACTGTCTTATTTACTTCCTCATGGAAGAAAGCTCTAATCCTCAAAATCCATTATTTGGGCTTTTTCCCTACATTTGTATCAGAGTCTGATATTAACTAAGGAAGACCTCTGACCAAACAAAAACATTCCAGTATATTGATAGAGAGTATTCATTAGGTCAGTATTTGTTTAGAACTTGTTTACCATTGTTTCTCAGTTTTCTAAATTTCAGAACTAGAGCTTCTTATATGAATTTTTCATATATAGAACTATATATTTGATTGGCCAGGTTTAATGCCTTCAGTGGTATTGGACAGTTGTAACAGAGTTAGATTTTGACCATGTAAGTCTGGCTGTGTTGAATGCATGAAAGATATATGATACTTCAATTTGATAAAGAAGCTAAAAAAAAAGTTACCGCAGTCTGTACTAAATCACGTATGAGCAATTCTGATGTTGAATTTTTAAGTCTCTGCTTGGGTGGGGCTAACATAATTGTACTTGTCTATTTTGTATAGCCAGTTAGCTAATAAAATTATTTTCATTCATTCATTATGTAGTCTTCAATTAGGAATATTAGGGACATGCATACAACTTGATTTATAGTTCTCTTATTACTGGGCAAATATTTCAGCTTAGTACATGATTATGATTAGTCTGTTGAAAAACTTGTCTTGTATATCTTTTTTTTATGAATGAATGAATGAATGAGAGAGATATTAGAGATTTCAGACAGAGGCAATGAATTGGTATTTCATACATTGTCAGAATGTATGGTAGCTCCTTGTCCGGGTTGATGGAGAGCTGGAAAACACAGGAAAATATTTCCTGGGAAAAAGGAAGATTCCTACTGTGCATTGTTCAGCTTTTCACAAGTATTCCTCCAGCAAACACTCAAAGCAACTAAATCTTATTTTCTTCAGTGCAGAAGTAAATTAAAATCCAAATTTATAGTTTTCCTTTATAGATACTTTTCTAATATGACTCCCATTCTATTCATCCCATGTGAGATGAATAACAAATTTGTTGAGATGTTCCCCAAAGCCTTCAAGGTTTGGTTATCAAAGGGAAAATATGGAGGACAGGCTGTACACTTGTACAGTATTGGTTCCAGTAGAAATTGCTGCACATTAGGAACATGGCAGTATATACAGTGCAACATCCTTATGCTTAGAACATGAGAACCATATGCCAATCTATAGTGTTGTAAGTGTGAGCGAAGTAGGAGATATTTCAAAGATAGTGAGCAGTTCCAAACACTGATATTTTTCCTTGCCTCCTGGATTTGTGTGCTCCCATTGTTTGTAAACCAATATAGCTGTCATGCAATTTTCCCAAGTCACAGACTTTTTGCCACCCTCAGAAAACCTGGTTGTATTTTATTTGCCTTGCTTCAGAGGCAAATGAAAATGAGTTTATGTATGAAATGAAAATGAGTTTCTTCTGTGGTTGTGTATTGTACGAAATAGCTACAAAACAAAACAGAAGTTCATACAACCAATCCGTTTTTGCTTTCTCTTAAATGCCTTTCTTCCTAATGGGTGTTGTACATTTCATAGTATTGTTTTCATTTCATTTTGTTTGTTTCTTTTATTGTAATAAATTATTCTGTAAATGCAGATTAGGAAGATGGTAAATGATGTCAGGGAATCTGGATAGTTTAGGATTTCTGCTGAAGGCCAGTTTTATAGATTATTCCAATGTTCTTTAGGTTCAAATTTATTTAATTAAAAATATTTCAGTTTTATATTTATGTTCAATAAGAACTACTCAAGGTAACATGCAACTGATCCATACATTATTCATACTTGCCCCAAAGCCCTAATTGCTTCGTATTAACAAAAACTAAGAAGACTCACTGAACTCAATACAATTTGCATGTTGGAACAATTCTGTCCTTGTGAAACTTCTACTGAAAGAGAAGCAACTATGTGCAATCCTAACTGGAGTTATGGACATAAATATTTTTCTTTTGATTTATGCAGAATGTATATGCTTTTTTGAATAAAATATCCAAATGTCCTTTAATTACAATTCTTTATGCTTGCAGAAAACCTTTGAGCTGAAGCACTTAAGCTTGAATACATACATTTTCTTGATAAAAACTATTTTCCTTCTTTTGTCTAAAATGATTCTAATCAAAATGAGCCAAAGGAGTTTTTGCTTTGATGCTGTATCAGGTGCTGTTTACCAGCCCGTCTGGAGCTCATTAAGGCAACATCAAAGAGGATTGCTTTAGTCCTATGAAATTACATTGATGGAAAGGGCTGGGGGAATCTTCTAGGAATAGACTTCGTGTTTCATCCTTCTTTGGGTTGAAGTCTAAAGAAACTATTAAGAAGCAGGTTGGGAAGTCCATTATATAATGGAACAATTTCAAGGAAAAAAATGACTTCAAATGAAATGTTTTTTCTTGCAAATAAACAACTGCTGGATATACGTACATATATTATTAGTAATGACATTCTTTTTTGGAGGCATTAAAATGACTCATATACCTACTACTGTCAAAGTAGCAGAATTATCAACTTGTGTAACATAATTGGAAGCATGATACATTTTAAGATGTTTTGGAGATCAAAGCAATCAGTTGTTATAAAAAGTGGGAGACTGTGAAAATTTTCAGAGAGGTAGCTGTGGTACCTCCACACTGCCACTATTTCTATTCCCCAAACTTATGAAAACAAAAGTGAAGCCAACTGCACTCATCTTTGCAGCTCTAGAGATTAAATGCTCTGTTGAGAGAAGAGAAAGTACCCACCAAGGATGGATGATTAGAGGTGGGATGAAAGAACAGTTCCTGCCAATGGGAATGGCATGGCTTGCCCTGAAGCTCTGCAGAGCTGCAGCACTCCAAGAAAAAAAGACTTACTATGGGTTTCATGGACACTGCTGAGAAATTAGTTGACTCCACTCTTAGGATCTGCTGATATCATGACAATGGGCACCAAGAGCTGAATTCAAATTTCCAAAAGATCCCATATGGAGGTATCCTTCCCCCCCCCCAGCAAAAAAGTAACAACCCCAAAAACACAAAAAACAAAACAACTACCTCACAAAAACCACCAAAACAAAAGTCTTGCATCATCTAACTAGCATCTAACTAGCTTTTTCTTTCCTTATTAAATGTTCATCATTTCTTAATCAAATGTATGAAGTGAAGAGCCAGGAAAGAAATTTTTTGATAAATTCCCAGTTCTTGTTGAAAGGGGAAAGAGAAGGAGCAGATGGAACTTGGTTAGATGAGAGAGGGTCACTTAAAGATTGAAGTGCCCAAAATGTTGAGGATGTTAGTCATAAATGACTGCAAGGATAACAACGAATCTTGTTTCTAGAGAATGCCTTTGTCAGAACTTTGCAGCAAAACTGCAGAGACGTTTCTCAAATGGCTGTGAATCCATTATTGCATAAATTGTATTGTCCTGGGAAAGCAGCATGCTTTAAAAAAAGTTGCTTTTGTATGTGGAGGTGGGGAGATGACGTAAAATGCAGATTTTTTTTTAAAAAAAAACTTTTGAGATGTCATAGACATTATTGTGTTGGATGAAGGTTTACAACATTATGTGATAAAACGTTGCGGTCTCTATTTAATTAATCTTCTCATAAATGTCAGCTTCACAGTATATTCAACCCAATCTTTATAATAATTCTTTTTTGCTGAGTGCTGCTACTTTTAGGTGAATGACAGTATGTCCCTGGCACCAAATGCTCCCTTACTGGTTTAAGGGTATCATCATTTCTGATGTCAAATTTATATACTTTAATATTTTTCAGAGGATAAGCCAGTCTGGTGAAGTGTGGTGGGACATTGTTAATACATGATGGTATGTATCAAGTTGGAAGACAAGTGTGTATTGTCCTAGTGCTGGTGTTTGACACTGTTAGTTCTTGCTAGGCTGTTACCAGAGTAGATACAAGGATAGAGTTGGCATGTTCAACTGCTCCGGGTTTTGCTTCCTGAATCTGTGTCATTATATTGTGGTTTGTCATTGAAGCTAGTCAGGAGCTGTCTTAAGTTAACTAGTATACCAGCAGTCTCTTCCCTAGTGGCTGGTTGATCATGCTTCCAATGGGGCTACATTAGTTAAGGCTTTACACAAGTAACAAGTGGCCAGCAGTTGCCTTAAGGCTTCTTACACTACTATTTAAGTATACTCTGAAGTAAGGACATTACGTTCCATGAAATTTATTCCTAGGTAAATATACATAGAATGAACACATATAGTGTTAATGTTTCACCCAGTATGGGACTGGACACAAAATAAATACGACTGACTTAGCACTATGAAATCTCTCTCTTTCTCTCTCTCTCTCCCCCCCCCCCCACTTTTACTCAGAAGAGTTTATTGTTATGGCAAAAACAAAGAACCAGAAGTCTGATGCAAAGAGATTTTTGCTGTTTCGCATTTATCAAAGTTTCACAAAACAAGATTACTTTTTATACTATTGGCTGGTCATTATCCAGTGGTATAAGAAGAATTCTTGGCACTGCTTTAATATGAAATACCTTTCAAGTTAATACTTTTGGGATACTTTTGAAATGCCCCTTAGACAAATAACACAAATAAAATTAGAGTAAATGAAATAAATAAGGTATTCCTTAAAAACACCAGGATAACCTTCTGTTGCTCATACTCAGCCTCTTTATTTCTTTGGCAAATGATTTAAATATGCCAAGACAGCTGGTTCAGATGCTTTCCTTGATACATGGCAATGCTCTGTTAGCAAATAATGAAAATAAATACCACCACTCAAAAAAAAAAGATGATGCAACTGAGCCTGAAGATTTCAGAAACAAAACATTACCATACGATCAATATTATACTTCCCATTATTTTCTATAGCACTGTTTCTCAACTGCAGCAACTTTAAGATGTGTGGAGTTCAACTCGCAGAATTCCCCAGCCAAGAGCTAAAGTCCACGCAACTTAAAATTGGTGAGATTAAGAAACATTGTTCTCTAGAATTGAATAAGAATTCCAAGCTAATCATCTCTCTAATAGTTAGCATGATGTTAACCATAGCTAAAATTCCCCTGTAGCTCTTCCCTCAACAGTTATTTTCTATCATTTTTTTCCCCATGAAAAAGGTGTGCATATCAGTTTTTCTGCTAACATACACATCTCTTCATCTGTTCAAACCAAACTCCTTCCTGAGCAATAACATAACTAGTTTTTCCACAGTCAATATCACCACTATGAATGGTTACATTGCACCAAGGCAACATAATGATTCGGTAAAAGGCAAAGGTTATTTGCTAACCTGGAAGCCATTATACATGTCATGATCTTTTAAGCCTTGTTTAAAAGTCTATTAAAGTAGATTATTGTAATCAATGTTTAAATGTATTTCAATCTGTTCGGAACAGGAAGATGTGTTGTATTATTTAGTACTCAGTGCCAATCCATGTGACAAGATGAATTTTTAAGTTACTTCTTCCATCTCATCTCCCCAGCTTTTCCCATCCAACTAAGCATGAAATGAAGAGACACCCTGAAACATGTCAGAAAAAAAAGGAAATAACTCTTTGAGGCCACGCTCAGACTTAACTTCCTTGTCCCTTCAACTTCTTGCTCCTGAGTCAAAGTGATCAAAGAACTTCAGAAGGTAGGGAGGCACCAGGGCAGACAATGATGAACAAAAATCTCATGCCTGTGTAAAGCGAACCAAGATGAGAGTTTGGTTTTGTTCACTTTCTCATTCTTTTTTCAGAATGTTGCCTCTAAAATTCATAATATTTTCATAAGTATCTCTCCTACTGGATACATTTTTTGCAAGCAATTTCTCTGACATGGGTCTTCTGTGTTAGTTTCAGCAATCGACACATTTTGTGTATCCTTTTTCTAAAAAAATTAACTACATTTTAATTGGAACCCTGTGAAAAATATGCCCTTCCTTGTTTATTGTAGAATGCTGTGCCAAAAAAAAAAAAATCTGCCTTGGGTAGTGTTTTCTCAAAATTCAGAAAAGTGTGAATATCCAAATATAACCGAGGTTTAATTCAGTTTAGAATTCAGTAACCTTGCGTTAAAATGACAGTTGAACTGAATGTTTCCTCCAGCTGTGCTTGTACAATATATGTTGATATAAACACGCTTGTATATTTATTGACTTACATGTGATTTTGTAATCTGTTGTTTTATTATTTTACTTCAGTCTTTGCTGGCATATATATCTCTTGAATATGGAGTTGAAGATTGCTGAGTGTGATAAGAGCAACACACAAGAATAAATGTTTAGTGAATGGTTCGATACTGGGCCTTCTGCTCTGAACTAGCCATGTCTTCATTTGTAATTGTTGCACGGTTCCCTATTTTTGTCACAACTTTATGTAACAATTTGAAGGGTCTTTTCTCACTATTCAGCCGAAGTGTTATCCATCCATCCTGGAGTTGGTAGAAAACTACATGGGCACAAACTTTGCTATCCACACCACCAACCCCTTTGTTGCTTCTGTTCCCACTCACTGCTGTCACCCAACATGTCCCCAGGGTAACAGGTAATGAGAGAAGTGGGATGATGTATCCAAACTAACTGGAGGCAAGGACAAGCCTGGAGTGGGTTTTTTAAAAATTTTTTGATGTAACCGCAAATGGATGAACTCATGAACTTGAAGACCAAAATACACATGAGTAATAGACTAATGAATGGTAACTGACACACCCCGTTTAAGTAATGAGCTAATTATAATGAACATGTGATGTATGTAATAGGAGGAGCTAGGAAATGTTACAGAGGCAGTCGCGAAGAATGTAACCTCCGAGTACCTCAGCCAATGGGGAAACGAGGAAGGGATGGCGGGCATGCTAGCCAGGTATAAAAGGGAGGGGGCGGGACCTGGCTCCTCGGAGATCAAATCTGATTGTGCAGATTCTCCCCGCTTATTGCAATAAACGATAAAAAACCCTCACCTTGCATCCAGAAGGTTTGTCTCTGGAGAAGTTTCCGCCCTGGCACGAGGGAAAGTGCCCAGGGGAGCATGTAACAGGTAATAACGTCTAACATTTTTTACACACCTTGAGCCTCCCTTTGGTATTGGAATAAGGGATGAAATACTATTTTAATACCATACACTTAAGGGTAACTTATGCTGTATGGCCTTCTGTGGTCAGACACAAAAATGATGTAAATTCTTAACAGTGTGTAAGGAATTCTTAGTGGCAGTTTGTTTTGGTACATGAGGCAGCGACCCAGAGAATGCAGTGATTTTATCTGAAACTGAAAAGCTTTACTGAGGTCTTTAACTAGTGCAAATTATTTTAAATCCCAAATGCAAGGCAATGTAAACATTATTGCTGACAGAAATGGTGTGGTGGTGGTGGTAGGAATGGTGTGTGCATATCCATGTGTGTTTGTGTATGAAGGGGTTGTAAAGTTTTTTCCAATGGCTTAAGCTGCCTGGGGAATTCTGGGAGTTGAAGTCCACTCATCTTAAAGTAGCCAAGTTTGGACAACACTGGATTAAGCAGTCCTGTGTTTATAATAGACAAAAAGGGTAAGTTGTACTCTGCATTTCTAGATCTAGAATGTATATGTAAACATCTCCATTTTAAATGGAGCATCTGATAAATTTAACTTAGGTGTTCTCAAGAAATAACTCTGGAAGTCTAGTGATAGTTTTTTTAAAATTTAATCTGGGTTTTAAGACAACTGAGGACAAACCTGTACCTTCTTAGTTGGGCCATTCTGTTGTAGGATAATGATTATGTACATGCTTATTCAGAAGGAAGTCCCAACTGAATTTAAGTTCTGCTGCCTCAGGACTTCGCAATGCTTTAGAATTAGAGAGGCAAATTAGGAAGGGGTAGGTGAACTACAGCTTTCCAGCAGATCCAGCTCCAGGTAGTATGATCATTAGTGAGAGATGCTAGAAGCTGTAGTTCAGCAATACCTGGAGAGCCACAGGTTTTCCATTCCTGAACATTCAAGCAATTCTAATCCTGAGACTAGGGTGGCCAATTTGCAGCTCCTGGGTTACATATGGTTCTAGGTCCCTTTAATGAGCCTTTTAGATCCCCTTTGACCATAACTGCTAAAATGGTTGACACTGTTTCCCTCAGTATTACTAGGGAACAAATGAAAACTTTATTGCAGTGTTTCTCAACCTTGGCAGCTTTACGATGTGTGGACTTCAATTTCCAGAATTCCCCAGCCAGCAATGCTGGCTGGGGAATTCTGGGAGTTGAAGTCCACACATCGTAAAGCTGCCAAGGTTGAGAAACACTGCTTTAGCATAAGCCTTAAAACAGGTGTCAGCCCTTTGAGGTAGACATGGTCAAGAAATAGGCATGGCAGGGATTCCAGCAATGCTTTTTATTGTTGTAGAGTAAAACAACAGACTCTAGAAAGCTTGTCAGAGTTTCTCTCTGCCCATCTTATACCAAGCAAAATCAAGGCAGGGTTATTTTGAGTTCTTTTTTTCTCATGCTTTTCTCTATCTCAGGACTGAGTAATCTTTTTCTGAAAGTCCCCCCTTAATGGTTTGCTCATTCCTTCCCCATTCTCAAGGTGAGGTCTACATTTCTTCATAAAAGGAATACCCTACAGTAGTTGAAACACAGAATCTCTTCCCTAATTTAGCCTAGCCTACATATGTGATATGACCTAGATATGTGTGAAGTTTTGATTCCGAAAGTCAATTTGAAATTGGTTTGATCACATCTCCTATCTGAACCTAATAAGAAAACTAAACTGAGTTGTCATACTAGATGCTTCTGAATTGGTTTGACAATCTGTAAAACACAAATACCCTTTTCTCCAAATTGATTTGGAAAAATGAATCAAATCAAATAGATCTGACATTTTGAAGTGTGAAATTTAATCAACTTGCTTTCCAAGTCAGTTTGAATCATCCAACAGTATAGGAGCAATGGTCCAAATCTAAATAATTATTTGAATTAGATCAATGCTGATCTGCAATGTACCCCTTTGAGGCCTTCAGTCCCCTCCAAAGTATTATCTGTCCTTGACAATAAAAAAGTTCTCTAACTCTGCCTTACATCAACTTTAAATTGGAGCATCATTGCTATCCCTATAAAGGAAATAGAGGCAAAAAGATAGGTCTCAGACAGAAGTGACTATGAAGTATGAAGTAGGCAAGGTATTTGTGCAGTAAACATATAGCAACCATTTGGCTTCAAGGCCACTGAGCATTGTGCCAAATATCCATTAAGAATATTTAGGAAGTTTAGGACGAAGAAGATTTATTATTTGGCTTACAAAAAAGTCATGGAGGCAAAACATGAGTGAGGTACGTAAAGTTATGAATGGCATAAAGAAAGTGGATTTGTGATTTTTTTCTTTCTCCCTCAAAACCTAGGATCGGAGATCATCCAATGAAGCCAATTGGAAGGAAATTTAGAAACAGAAAAGAAAATACTTCTTCATACAGGGCACAATTAACCTGTGGAGTTCATTAGCACAAGCTGTAGTGAAGGCCACTAACTTGCATGGTTTTAAAGGAGAACTGGATACTTTCATGGAAGCAGGTCTAGCACAGGCAATTATTCTTGAACATGCAATATTACCTCCAGGTTGGAGGTAATTGAAGGCAGCATGCCTTCAAATACCAGTTGATGGAGAGGATTATGTCTCCATCCTCTGTTTACAAACATCCCACAGTCATCTAGTTGGCCACTCTGAGAAACCAGTGATGCACTAAGATGGGCTTTGGCCTGAGTTTGCATGGCTATTCCTATGTTTTATGAACAATACGGGGGCCAAACAACAGCAAAAAGGCAACTTGTTTGGTGATGGTTGGAAAATGTGCTATTACAATTGCAAACAACTTGAATAAGATGTTACAGCTACATTTGGAGATGTCATCGGTCGCTTGTTGTATTGTCTGTGAATGTGCCTCAGTGTGCATTTTGCACTGAGGACTGCAGTTTAACAACTGAACACCTCAGTAATGAAAAGCTTGAAGAGAAACTTCATGATTCCAGAAACAGGACTTCAGTGGGATTTATTCCCTGCCTTATAAAGGTTGCTCATAGAATTTCTTCCTAAATCAAAAATCCTGAACCTTTTTGGGCTGGCTTGCCTATTCACAAATAGCCACCATAGGCGCATGGCCAGTCACAGAACACCCACATATCAGGAAGCGATTGGCAAGGATCAATCCCTTCTTACTTGTTTGCTATTGCCTTTTTCTGGGGAAGTTGGTGTACTTCCAAACTAAGATCTGGGTTGCAGTCTCTAACCACATCCATTTTCTAAGAATGCTTCTGGGGCCCATGTTTATTTATCTACCACTTCAGTCCTAGCAGACATGTGAGATCCAGAGGCTTTTTTTGGAAATAAGATAATGCTGAAATTGATCCTTTGCTTTGCAGCATGCCAACTTCCCATGTATATTTTTTCTCCAATTTTTTTTTCAAATGGGATAGAAAGTCTGGCAAGTGCCAGGAGAGAGATCTGTGTTGAAGACAGTAGTCCTAAATTATGTTGCCCACTCTAACTGTTGCATGACTTAAAACAGTGATGTGGAACAACATTTTTCCATGATGCTCTCAAGAAAATAATAGTGTTTTCTTTTGCCTCCTTAGATCATTAGTGATGAACCTACAATACATTTTAATATTTGCTTTTTCTCAGCACCAGGGCCTAAGAGTGCTCTGGTTTCTTTCAAATCTTAGACAACTAGATCTATGTTACACATCTGCTTCTAGAGGGGGTGGGTAGGGAAAGGAGAAAGTATTTTACCTGGATCAGCATGTGTTTTGCTTATGCCACAGTACTTTTTGTCTGCTTTTCCATATATAGAAGATTAATTTTCCAAACATAGTTCTTCTTTTGCTCACTGTCTGATTTTAACTTTTCATTACGTGACTTCCATGCTAGTGTGAGATTCAGGGACATGGAAGCCCTACAGTCCAAAAACAAATACACAAACTGACAGTGATGGCAGCAGACATACTCCAAAATCCTCAAGGCAAGGCTGACTCAAGCATCTTTCTTGGGTTAGACAATCTGAGTTTGTAATCTTTCAAGATCTGTTGGGTTTTTAATTGGCTGAGACAGAGCCAGCTGTATTGTTATTTACTTCATTAAACCCTTTTCATCTCTTTCCATCTATCTGTTGGTTGATTTATATTTCGGAAAACTCTTGGTTCCAATGAATGTGTGGCATCAATGGTGTGGTTCAAATAAGCTGAGGAGAAGATAAGTTCAGCCATCAAGATATAGAGCTCCAAAAGTCCAGTCATTCATTTGTTACATAAGGGAACAACACTTTTCGCTTATGTGCATTATGGCTGAATTTGAAAAAAGAAATTAAAATAATCTTATCTATTTAATTGAAAATATATTATTGTTCTTGCACTGTTATCATTTCATTCTTTTTTCTCTTCTATAGTAAGATACAATACTAGTATACTGCTACTACTATAGTACTACTAACTCCATTTTGTTCCTTCTCTGCCCATTACAAGACAGAATATATATATACAAGTCTGTGTCTTTGTGTACGCATGTGTGTTTTTACAGCAAGAGGGAATGCACCTCAGACTTACAAGATTTACTTATTTTTCCAACTACCTAGAACCCCCTAACAGCTGTAAAAGACATGTCCTTAAAATAAAATTATCTGGATTACAAAATTATAAGAAACCTATGCCATTGTCATGACAGGCACAACTTTTGGATTTGTGCTGGAAGCCTTAACATCAAAGACAGCATTTATGATAGTTCTAACTTAGATCATTTTCTGAGCATTTTCAAAATGTATTTTTATACAGAATGAGTTTAGCTTGTGAATGGATAGAATAATCTCTCTTGACGGGTCTATTGGTTTCTCTAGGTACCTCTCAGTTCTAGTCAATGAAAGCAAGAGAGAGATTTATGAGAACTTGAAGCTGATCCCTGTGTGTCTCACCATTTCATCGAGTATGTAAGATCAGAAAATGCAAAAGTTGAATCCAGGCTGTTAGTCACACAAAAACAATAAGATTTAATGTCCCATAGATTTCAATATCAAAGCATGAGTAAATTACCATAAACCTAACCCTGAGATAGTTAAACTAGTATAAGACCAATGTAATATTGAAGTGTAGATATGCTCTAAGATCTTTATAAAGTTTATAAATATATGCCATATGCAGGTTCTGAATCTTAGGCAGATCTCTGAAAAAATGTAAAAAGTTACTCTTGTTACCATACATTTTTATGCTATCCTAAATAGTTTTATGCTATCCTATTGTCAACATGGCATCTCTGTGGAAATACTACTATTTTGCCTTCATTTACACTAAACACCAACACCTAACAATATTAAAAGAAGACTCCTTTTTTCTTTAATTGTACTATTTTAACACAATGAGATCTTGTGTACCGTTTTGTCTCCTGTTCAAATATTATAATAAGTCTTTTCTGTGGATACAATATTTCACTGGGGCAAGGACTTGCACCATTTCTGTACATGCTGTAATTCTTTTAAAAAGCCTAATTGAAATAGATGTTTTCATACCAAAGCATCATAGAAATATGAAATGACATTTAATTCCTAGAGAATCAATTAAATTCAAACAACCTATTTAGTGTCACACTCCATGGATTACTATATATGAATCAGTCATTAGGAGCATTGCTGAAGAACAGCTAATCTTTTTATCACTATTATGAGGTTCTTCATGGAATGACATTTTATTACCCGGAGGTGAAACTTAATTATTTCATATCTGTTTTATAACAGGGATCAACTGCACATTTTATTGCAGTGGGAATCTCCTGCTGATCCATTTACCCCAAACATACACAAATAGTACCTTTATTGTAACTGGAGCCTCTACTATAAACAGTTTTAAAACTTCACCAACAGTTTACCTAATAGTTAATGTACGCTTTAATCAACCTAGTTCACTCTTTTGAGAAGGTTTTAAGAAGTTACTGTTTCAAAACTCAAGATGCATGCATTATGTTGTTTGTTAGATAATACATGCAGGCCCTGGCATATATTTTTACATGCTATAATCACAGTACACGTGATGGAATGTATCTGTGAAGAGGAGGGTGATGTGAGAAATCGAGGCTATCAGAAAGGAGGGGGTGCATTCCAGGAGGGGAAAGGAGATCAGAGACAATACAGTCCTCAAGGGGAATGTGAGAAGTGAAAGAGGTTCAGGATAGCCCCTCTCTAGAATCTCCCAGGGTATATCCACTTGTAGTAGTATAGATTTAGTCTGGCAAGATTCTGTCTATAAGGGGTAAGCAAATAAAGGAACTGAACTCAACTGGAGTGTTTCACCGTTGTTCTTGGGCTGGGCCTGACAGTACAGTTGATTATAAAAGTGAAGCTTTTGAGGGGGCCAGCCCAAGTTATTTGTTCCTTAAGGCAGATAAATGGTACTCCATCCATTCCATGCCTACAAGAAACAAAGCCTCCAACTGAATCTTACTAGAACACGTACACTCCATGATACCTAAGGCAGTAAGTTATCTTTTGTGGGTGCAAGTCAGGTTGTATGACACACACACACAAAACTTTATTCTCCAATTCTTTTCTGCTATCCCCAGCCTCTGCAACCTGAGGTGGGCATCTCTCCCTGCCTTATGAAAGGTCACTTATGGTAGTTGAGGTGAGATTCCTCAGACTGAACAGACACATAAAAATTTAATTAAAAATATAAATGGTAAATGTGATGCTGTGAATGAATTCCAGGCTCCAGCATCAGCTGTTAAGCTAGAGCTACCATATCAGGGCTGCAGAAATCCAAACTATAACTAGGTGGCACCACAGAGACAAAGAACTCTAACTCTTTGTTGCCATCTAGTAGACACCTGGCTAAGATGTGATTGTTCTAGATAAATAAGAATGCCTCTGGATCACACATATGCCATTTAGGCACCCCTCAGAAAGAACATGGTGAGTTTTGTAGCTCAACTGATACAAAAAAAGACAGCTAAATCTTAATGTCCAACTAATATTCCATAGACTAATATTGTCTATGTTTAAAGTTTCAGTCAGAGGCTTGACATACTTCTAATCTGAGTTCCCTCTTAAATGAACGTTCCAGGAATTGAAATTCCTCTCCTAGTTGTTGTTGTTTTAAACTGGAGAATGGTAATATTTCTATGCTTTCCTTCCAAATCCTTCAGTTTGTAGGCAGAAGAAGAAGCTTTCATGGAATCTTTCCCATGACTTAACAGTTGGGTTGATTTTTTTCATGAATCAGTGAACAATGGAATGTGGAAATAAGCAGCAAATATAAATAACTAATACTACTATTTTATAGGGTGCTTACTAACACCAAGTGCCCAAGGCTTATCAAAGCAATGGTGGAATCATATATTAAAACAACTCAGCACTTGTCAATGTGGTTAGTGTCTCCATAGTTTTCAAACCTGGTTTATACATTTGAAAACCTTTGGAGACATTTTTCTGAACTCTTTCATGCAGTTTAGTTACAGCAAAAGAATCATACCTTCTGTTCAGTAAACAATAAATACACCATCAGAATTAATGAGGATTCAAGATAAGGTTTAAGTTAGCAGTTATGTTATTCCATTAAAGTTTTCTTTTGTACTGCCATCTGCTGGTCAATTTCTTTTTCACGTAGATTGAAAGCTTAGCCCTTTCTCCACTTTTAGTTTAAATGAGCACCAGTGATCCTGGAATTTCCTCTTAATAACATGGTCCTGGACTATCAGCTTCCAACTCAGGACTAGATGTCATTTCATGTTCTTGTTTAAAAACAGTTTAAATCGACAAGGTCTCACCACAGCAACAAGATCTGTGTACCCTATGTTTGAGGCAACAAGGTCTTCTGTACAGGAGTGAATTTGTCCAAAGAAGTGATAAATCCTGCTTCCTTCTGATTCACAAATCCCATTTCTCTTCTGGCATTTGGCTTCTCAGGCTAGTTCTCAAGACCCTTTCTTTTTTTCATATCTAACCCCTTTGTAAAATCAAACAGTTAAAGTGTTTAGCAATTTACCAGTCCTGTCACTTCTCCCAACCAACTTCTTTTTATCTTGCCTCCCCCATTGCAAATTAGCACAATGCTACATTGCAACACATCATCAAACAGGGATGGTTTTACAAAGTAACAAGGCAAGGAATTGACAAATCTAGAAAGGAAGAAGGACATATTTCTTAATGCATGGAAACTCCTTGTCAATATCAATGGCTTCCTTACCCATGATCTAGTCAATTTCATCTTCCAGCCACATAAAGTTCAAGGAACCCCCTAAAATAAACCAAGAAGTGGAGAAGGAAAATAAAGGATGGAGCTGATTTGCCCAGAACTAAACATATGCAAAAGTGAACTAGTGTAAGGTTGAAATGGTGCAAAGGTAAAAGTATATCCCCTCTTCCTTATTACAGTATGGTGATTTGTGCATGCTTCTTGCCAACAGATGACCAAGACTTAGGGGAAGAGCAACAACTCTAGAATGGAAGGGAGGATGGAAGGAAGGTATGCCCAACAGTGAACAGAACACAATTCAGCAGTGAACACAGACTCTACAAAGGCTGGGTGGAATTAGTGGTCTAGATAATTCTGACTCTAATGTTTTTGCCAAAACAAGGAAGGGCAGGGTGGTACTTTCAGCCAGAGGTACTTTGAGGCAGTTAGTGGCCTAAAAAGAGTGACTAAATATATACAGTATATTGTATGATTTTCTATGTGGAAAGGTATCTTTTGATTCCTACTGAAGAGAGACTGTTTAAATAAGTCAATACTTTTAATAAAGGTGTATGATCATTAGGGGCTAGTTGTGAATTAGCATCAATGAACTTCAGGTGGTTTAGGAAGGCCTAAAAAGACTATGTGGCTACTATGTGACTTGCCAATAGCTAACTTAGCAATGTATACAATACATTATTGCTACATATGGGTCCCAACATCCTAGATCAGCTCATGGGAAGCTCATTCTGTTTCATAATACATTCACTAATATCTATTTGGATTTAGATGACTCTTAAAGTGAATTGCACATTCCTACCTTCTCTGTCCAACTACAGTATCTTGTGATGTGCTAGCATAAAGCTTGCAATGCTATTTCTTTGGCCTATGGTTGATAGATCTGTTTTCTAAAGTATATATACCTAAAAGGTATATTTTAAACAGAGCATTCATTTTATAGAGAAACAGCCTTAGTCAGGAAAAGTGAAGTGATAAAGAAGGGATGCTTGGAGTTATTAAATCCCTAAATAAAATTATACATTTCTTTTAAAGAGTTCTATTGATTCTTTTCATAATGTATTTCCTGCCCTTAGGCATTGAAAGAAAGCTTTGAGCAAGAGATTTTGTACATTTAAAATTATTTACCCTAAATTGCTTTTATTCATATGGGAGCTATGGAGATATTTCTTGTTTCAAAAACAAAAAGGAAGTTGCTTGGAGAAGAGGGGTGCGTGCAGTCAGATGTTCACCAGAGAATGTCATTGTGTGTTTCTCACCAAAGATAAAGAGGTTCCCCAACCACACTTGGTATCACGTGCACACTACTGTGCACACTCAGTAGCAAAATTTATTATTGCAAGATTGGGCTCAGGAAGGAGACAGTGTCTTCCCTCCCAACATGAAAATGCCAGGCCCAGACTTAAGAGTTTTGAAATAATGGGAAAAATAAGGGACAGAAAAGAGGTGGAGCTTCAACTGGACAGTCACAGCCACCATCTTAACTTTATTTTATCCTACCCCCACCCCCACTGTTGCCCCTGATTTGGTTCTCTAGATTAAACTGATATATTTAATGGGTACTTATTTGTACAGTATATATATATGCTAACTCTTGCTTGTTCCCATTGTAGGGTTAAAGTACAGTGACCATACATCCCTTATTATAAAGGACAGTCCTTTATTTCAGAAAGCTGTCCTTTAGATTTATTTATTTTTCAGAAACTCACTTTTGTCCTTTATTTTGGTCATTTAACTTTCACCATACAAATAGTATCACTTAATGCTCAGTCTTTCACATTCATGTGAAAAATATGGAAATTGAATTGTCTTTTTAAAATAAATGTATGCGTATATACTGTTTGATTTTAGATATTTTTATTAGAACATGTGTTTTGTAAAGTTTTTCTTGGTATTGCTCTTGAATTTTCTTTTGTAAAGCAATGTTATAAACACATACAATTAATTTTGCCCCTTTTTCAGGTTTGTCCTTCATTTTTTTCCAAGAAAATGTGTTCACTGTATGTTTAACGGACTTTTTGGTCAACCTGCCCAACATGATTTCACACTTCACACCTTCTCATAGGGTATCTATGAAGTCAGCAGAAGAGAATAAGTTTGAATGATAGAAAAAGATGCAGGAGCACCAGTGGCTTGATCTCATCCCACCTGCTCTTCTCCACACTACTTCCCTTCCTTAAGTTTTTTACAGCAGCTTTCATGGTGGTAGAAACAGAAAAATGGAGATTTAGCATTTTTACTGAGGTATTAAAATTGATCTCTCTCCAGCTGTTCCTAGGCTGCACACAGAATTCACTGCCACGGACTGATAAGAGGCCAATTCTAATGAACTATGTACAAAATACAGCCAGTATGACACCGATAAGAGATTCTTCACATTACAACTGGTAAGTGAAACAAATAGCAGGACTTCAGTCACTAGGCAACCAAACAGGTATATCACAAAGATTTCACTGAGTTGAAAAGGCGGCTTCTGAAAACATCATAAAACACCCCTAATGTTATCTCAGCTACCTGGCAATGCGTGCTATCTCTCCCATGTAGTTCCAGAAAAATGCTGCTCCGTGGTAGCCCTCTAACATGGAGAGGTATACTGCTTGTACCAACACACATTAAGAAGCACTTGATTTGAGAATGCTTGGCACATCTCTAAAGAACAAGCATTGATCGTATTTTGGGCATCATCCTTTCAGATATTTAAGAACGCTATCATATCCTTCTTCAGACATTTCAAGGGTAAACATTTCCAATTCTTCAATATCTTTTCATAGAAATCACTTTCTAGTCCCCAGTTATCCTTCTTACCCTTCTTTGAATCTGTTCTATTTTTTCTAAGTCCTTCAAAAATGTGGTGCCCAGAAATAAAACAGTGAGATGAAATCTGATCAATGCCAAATACAGTGGAATGATTATTTTGTGCATTTTAGAAACTGTATTTCTGCTGACACATCCTAAAATTGCAGTTATCTTCTTTGCAGCCACATCACACTGCTGGCTCATATTTAGCTGGCAATCTACTACTATTCCAAAACCTTTTTCGCACTACAATTACCAAGCCAGGCATACAGTTGCAGGAAGTCCGGAGCCTAAGGTAACACTGTGAGAAGGTGAATCTGTGTCTAGAACCATTACATCTGCAGGATCCCCCACTTCCATAAAAATAAGATAAGCAATGTTGTGTTGCTAAAAAGCAAGCTCTGCCTCTTTCTGTGTGCATGCAATACCATGATGCAGCTACCAGAGGGATGGGGCTTGCATCATGTTACAGGATGCTGATTTTGTCATCTGCCTCCTTTTGTGCTCCTTGCGGAAACCATTCTCTGGAGCAATGGCTTGACCCATGCATGCCTGCCGTTGGGTGCTAGAATCCTTGCCTTGTTGCTTAGGTTGATGTGAGCCCAGCCCCAGTGTCTCTTGCTCTTTTCTTGAAGTCTTTTGTGTCTGAAACTCTTGCTACTTTGGCTGGCTCTGGGACGGTTGTTGGATCTTGTCATTGTTTCACCCCTCCTGCTTATTATTTGGATGAGGAAGATGCAGGCTTAGTAGGCCCAGCTGCCTGACAAGCAGAATCTGTGGCCAGGACGTATGTTATGTAAATGCAGTCTTTTTATAGTTACTTCTGAGTAAGCAAGTATAGCATTGCATACTATTTGCATTTATCGTGTTTTTTAAAATCATTATTATTAGATTTTATCCCACCTTTAGTTTTGGCCAACTCAAGACAATATATATACCTAATGCTCCTGCCTCTTATTTTCCCCACAGCTACACTGTGAGGTGGGTTGGACTGAGAGAAAGTGACTGGCCCAAAGTCACCCAGTTGACTTTCATGCCTAAGGGGGGACAAGTTACCCAGTTTCTAGCCCAGCACCTTAGCCATTACACCAAACTGGGTTTTATGCTTTAGTTTAGACTTTAACTCCATCTAGCTGTAGTTTGTGCTTTAACTACATTCATTTATTTTACTAATGTCAAACTAAATGGTAACTTCATTTACCATGTAGGTTAATGGACGCTTTGGGCTCAAAGCTTGTACGCAGTGGGACTGTGATGGTCCAACACTGTTTCTGCAGGAGTTCAAGGTCAATTACAAGGGGCCTCCTTCATCTGAATCTCATACCATGTAAGAAGCTGAGCTGAGAAATCATCCAGAATCCAAAATCACCCAATGAGCTTCTATGACTGGATTGAACCCTGTGTTTTTGCAGTCCAAGGCCAACACCTTCGCCACTAAGCTCATGTCAGAAGCCTTGCAATCAATTACATAGTTAATCAGCTTCCTTCATTTCTGCCATTATGAAAAAGATGGAGAGGGACAGAGAACCATTAAGTGCAGGTGGACTGTTATCGGGTTCCCAGAGACAACCAAGGTCGTACCAGCCTGAGTCCCAAGAAGAGCTGAGATCACCAGCAAGAAGGGGGATGGACTGGGAAAAGAGGGGCAGAAGTGAAGGGAAAGAAAAAAGGGTTTTGTGCGCGTGGGGTTTTCGTCTTGGCAATAACCTAGAACCATAGACTGCTTCTTAATAAAGAATTCTTTTGCTTTGAAACCAGCCTATGGTCCAGCTGAGAATTTCTTTTATTAGAATTTGAGTCTGGCAGATTCTTTACACTTTATACAGCTTATAATTCTCAGAATGTTCTCCAACGTACCTGGAGGACACCAGATTGGAAAAAAAGCCCTGCTATACATGCTGTCTGGAGAATTCTGGGAGTTGAAGTCCACACATCTTCAAGCTGCCAAGGTTGAGACATGCCTTGTGTCTATAGTGTCATAAAACATTTCCTCTTTAAGTTGCTTCTTGGTTTTAAAACAGCCTGTTTCCTTACATCCCTCTCACATCTTGACCTCAATTAAAGAGCACGCAACCAGGCAGCTGTAGAAGCTTAATCTCAGAGCTCTTTTGAAATGCCAAGCAGTGCCAACCTGCCAGTTATATTTTCTAAGATGTGATGGAGAGAAAGATGGGCTTTTTTTTTTTTTTTAATTTCTGCTGCCGGCTTTGGTTCATAATCATGTAATTGCCAATGCTGTCACTGGAAATGTTGGCTGAATCTCTGCAACTTGACTGCTATAAAAGAGGGATCTCGTGACCTCTTGAAGCTTATAATCCTTTTTGCTGTCAAATATGGGTTTGAAATACCTCTTAGGACTCTGCAGTGGTTTTTTGTTGTTTGCTTAAGATGAAACAAAAATTCCAAACTAGAATTTAAAGAGGACATATGTCAGATTATGACAGGTCCAGAAATCAAAAGGATGCTAAAAATTCATTTGTGTGCACAAGAGCACTTAATGCAGTCACTCCCAAAGCCCTTATAGTGGGGTTGTGATCATTTTATAGATGATGATTTCAAATCTGAATTCCAAGAAGGTGCAGGGATTGGCTACACTTTTTAAACCCTTTTTCTGCTTCCAAATATCACTATTTTCTACAATTTAAAAAAAAAAATCACTATTTTACAAAAGTCTTAAGATTGAACAAATTTTGTTTGCTATTCAAGTCCTCCTGTTTTAGACACATGGTGAGGGAGAGACAGAGTTCACACAGTGAGATAAATCCAGCCATGTCAAGGGAGGTCAAAAAAGTCAAAATGGTGGTTGTGGCAGCACAATAAAAACCCTGCTGCTTTTGTAGATGTCTGAAGGATTGGCACACATACAGAGCATCTTAAGGGATTTATAATGAATTAAAAATATTGTCTGGGGAGCTTATTTTGGCTCTGCCTGTGAAAATAATAGTTCTTGTTTGGAGGTGACATTCATAAGCCCAGTAGTATTATTTGAGTGACAAATGTGTGTACATTTCTTAAGCAATTTAATATAGTGCGTCCAAGTTAGATCTCAGTCACGCTCTTAAAAAAAAAAAAGATGAAAGAAGGCAGTGAGTCAGTGACATTAAATTTAAGGACTTAGAAATCTCATGCATTAATATGTAATGCTGTCCTGGGGATGCTTTCATGTTGGAAAGAAAACCCCAAAGGTAAAGTAACAGCTTCCAGGGAAGAAAGCATTCTGTGTTCCTATCATGAGAATATGCTTTTTTCCCCAAGACCAGCTTGATCCATTATCATTACTTCTCACTGGTAAAAAAATCCGTAAAAAAATCCATGGGGGCTGGTGCCAGGGGACATTTTCGGAAGCATGCTCCCCTTCCCAGCTGTTGGACCATACAGTTTCCTGGGGGGGGGGCAAGTAGGAGCCTCCGAGAGACAATTTACATCACAAATCCTTTCATGGTGTTGTACCTTGATTCAATCTGTTTTCCCCTCCATCAGTAGCACACACACATACTCACAAATGCACACACTCACCAGCAAACACTATTCTCTTAGAAGGTAAACAATGTTATTCAATGAGCAGGAAAAAGCCAAGAAGTAGTAAGCCAGTGTGATCCAAACTTGGCCACTTTAAGATGAGTGGAGTTGAACTCCCAGAATTCCCCAGCCAGCATGGGAATTCTGGGAGTTGAAGTCCACTCATCTTAAAGTGGCCAAGTTTGGACAAGACTGTAGTAAGCGAAAGAAATTGAAGACAGGAGATAGAGGAAGAAAGGAAAGGAACCAAAATCTGATTTACATCAACACCATTGGCCATAATTCTCATACCTTTCTGTCTTTGTAAATTATGCTTGCCGGTTCATATACAGTACTAATGCTGCACTGCATAATTATTGTCCATTTGGAACCCCGGCACTTCCAACTTTTTTCCTTGAAAATTCAGGGAGTTTAATGGCTGAACAATTTTGGGAGGTTGGCAGATTTGTCTAGAAACCCCTCCAGGGCACTTCCAACCACTGTAGTTTCCACTTTCCAATTCCTCAAAAACAATTTGAAGTCAAACTACAGTTATTTTCGCTGCTACCAGCACTGGAACACCGAGAACAGCATTAGCCAGTCAGTTTTTCCTTCCGCTATCTAACAGGAGAAAAGAAGAAATCTGCTATTTCAGCTGAAAAGGTCTTGGAGGAAAAGAGCACAAAAGAATGATGATTAACCTCTCCTCTTCATAAGAGTCTTTCCTTTTGGTTTTCAGGTCCATTTAATACAACTATCCAAGAAAACGCATCAGAGGCCAAGACACAACTGGAACAACCCATGAAATTTGGCCCTGAACCCTTAGATATAATCTGTAGCCCTGTTACATTTGGGTATGGTCATAGTTTTTTTTTAGATATAATATTCCATTTACACAACATCTTTTCTTCTTGTAAATCTTTGCCTGATTTTCTCCAATCTTTAAGTTTTGAAAGAGGCCAGTTCAGTTCAGGGCACACATCTCCCTGGACAAGCTGCTCCAGACACAGGCCGTCTTGAGGGGTTATAAGGACTATATTAAGGAGAACAGCTTAAGTATAGACACCACTCTGGGAAAGTTCAGCTGAACAGACAAGAGATTATTTATTTTATCAGTCAATCAATTTATATCCTGCCTGTTAATGTGAAAACATTCCCAGACCAGATTACAACATACATTGCAAACAAGAACAGTAAAACAATAGTAAAGCAGCAATAAAGAAAGATAAAAGGCAGCACTCTTTTTTTGAAAAAAAAATCCATCTCTAGATTAAACACTTAAGAATTGCTTTCTTTTAAATCTCTTTGCCTGGTGCTGAAAAGACAGCTGTGAGGACCTGGCTAATGCCCTTGGGAAACCCATTCCATAAATTGGACAGAGAAGACTCTCTCCCTAATTATCACTCATGGAGGTTGGGAATGTGCCTCCTGGAGGAGGTTCTTTAAAAAAAAAAATTGAAGCGATAAACTCACAGTAGAGTTTTTATGTGAAAAGTTATTGTTACGCATACATTATGTTTTCCTAATCTCAGACTAGTTATTGAATGCTGCATAATGCCTTCAACCCCTTGTATGTATTCTCCCAAACCTTGGGCAGGTGAATATCTACTTATTTATGGGATTTATATCCCGGGATTTGCACGCTTCATATAGCCTGCCCTGGTCAACTGCTGGCCATTAAATCTTGGAAGTTTCCATACAGTTTCCAAAGAGAGCATCATTTAAAGTGTGTTATGGTAGTACTAAGGAATGTGTTACAGTATGGCATCTTTGGAACAGGTGTGGTGGGCACACTTTTAATTCTGTCAGTGCACTGCTGGCCAGTGCCCAAACCTGGGCATCCAAATTCATGACTGAGTCTAGCAGCACAGCCAAATGATGAGCCTGGATCTTCAGACGTCATGTAAAGCAATCCAGCACAAGTTGATTCTCTTCTCTGTCTTTGTCATTCTTGTGTTAAGTTTCAATTTGCTTTGGCACATCCAATACATTAGCAATATCAGACACCGATTTAGGTCTTGAAAAGCTTCCTTGACTTTAACTGGTAAGGAAAAATAGCTGCATGCAAGGGAGGATAAGAATACAATATGGGCCTGATGAGGACAGTACTGGCTACAAGACTGCAGTATGAATCATAGAATCACTGTATGGTCTCAGTCCAACATCTCCAATACAGGGGGAAATAATGTTGATTTATCATGAACCTTGGACATATATTTTCAGTGTTGGTTCAGTGCCTGGAGGCTGTGAGGGTCTGGATAGGGAGCTCCAACTCAACCTTAGCAAGACAGTGTAGGCTTTGGGCCCCACTGGGTCTGGTGAGGTGTTGCCTTTGACTCTCAGTGGGGTAGTATTTATCCCCAGATAAAGCTGATGAGCAATTTGGACTTCCTGGACTCATGACTCTTTGTCAGGACCAGGTGGCACCCATGGCTGGGGGGACTTTGAACAAATATGTCTGGTGTGCCAGTTGTGCCCATTCCTAGACCAGGAGGCCTTGCTCACGGTCACTCATGCCTTGGTCACTTCCTGGTTAGATTATTGCAATGTATTCTATATGCGGTTACCCTTGAACATCGCCCAGAAGTTACAACTGGTCCAGAACACAGCAGCCCGCACAGTGCTGGGCACCCCTTGGTTTGCCCATGTTACACCACTCCCATTTTCTTTCCAGGTGCAATTCAAGGTGCTAGTTATTATCTTTAAAGCCCTACATGGCACAGGGCCAGGGTATGTCCAAGACCACCTGTCCCTGAGGGTATCAGCCTAGCCAGATAGGATGGGCATGCTCAAGTCCCTGTCCCTTAAGTGTTACCATCTAGTGGGACCTAGGAAGTGTGCCTTTTCTGTAGTAACCCATGCCCAGTGGTGCACCCTTCCTCCTGGGATCCAGCAGGCCACCACCCTTTTAGCCTTCTAGAAAACCATTAAAGGGCTGGCTTTTCCCCCAGATGCTGGGAAAGGGGTAAAGTTGGAGCCTGAGGATTGTATGGACTGATGGATTGGAGATTGGAGGTCAGGGTTTTGTTGTTCTTTCTTGTTTTTGGTTTTATGGTTGTTGTGAGCTGCCCAGAGATGTCCTTTACAAGATAGGTAGCCAAATAAGTCTTATAAATAAATAAGTAAATAAAATTCTTAAATGTCTTCTAGGGAGTTAGATTACTAGTCAGTCTAACTTAGTGTTTGGTACTCTGAGTTTTCTGACAGGATCTCAAATCCCTTATATTATCTGTTACCTGATTCTCTTTTAATCGGGTTATGCTAGAGCAGTGTTTCTCAACCTTGGCAACTTTCCGATGTGTGGACTTCAACTCCCAGAATTCCCTTGCTGGCTGGGGAATTCTGGGAGTTGAAGTCCACACATCGGAAAGTTGCCAAGGTTGAGAAACACAGTGCTAGAGATTAAATTTAAGATCTACTGCATATAAAAAGCATATATTCTACCAGTGAGGTATGGCATCTTCCCTTCTTAAACCACTTTGCTTCTCATAGTACTTACCGTTCTTCAGAATTAGTCTAGGGGCTATATTCTGAACTTAAGGGACTTCCTTGGAACCTCCTGTATTATGAACTACTCTTGGAGAACCTCAGATTCAAATCCCTACTCAGTCTTGAAGCTTGCTGGGAGCCTAAAGCCTAATACATCTTGCAGCTTTTTTTTTTTGAGTTAAAAAAAAAAAAGAGGAGAAAGAGAATCATTCACTTTTCCTTGAGCTCTTTGGAGGAAAGGTAGGATGCAAATGCAACAATCTAATACTTGTTCCTTTCTGACGTTTTACTACAACAAAAACAACTATTGTGGAAGGGAGGAAGGATCTTTGAGCACGTGCAGCTCGTGTTTTCAACTTGCCAAAATCATAGCACCTTCATGATTATGGAAATAAAATGAAGCTTGCTATGATAAAGTTGTTCTTAATGTATTTCCTAGAAAACGGGCACCCAGATATTGTAGAAAAAGAGAAAATAGTTTAAAAGTAGAGAAGAATGATCACCTGGAGCAGGGGATTATTTTTACAAAGAAAGAAATGCTGTAGTGACTTGCATCAATCCTGCTTGATGGTCCTCTGAGGTCCCTGAGACTAGAACATCTGGAAATCAATCGCAAGAAATAGCTGGATAGAGCAAAATTCTCCTTTCTGTTGCAAACCTAGTTTAATGCTTTTTATTCAAAGTATGTTTCTTCATGGCACAGATCTTATATAGGAAGTTTACTAGAATTCCCTTTACCACCTTTCGTGTTTCTGTTAAGATTCTTCACCAAGTTCTTCTTCACATTAAGCCTCTCTTTCTTTCTCTCTCTCTCTCTCACACACACTCACACACACAAACATACTCACTCTCTCTCACTCTCTCTCTCCTGATTAAAGTTAATCAAGATAGATTGAAGCAAGAGTAGTGATGTTGGCTTAGCCCTTGATGTTTGGATTGTCTGATAGATGAGGTGGTGAATTTTCAATAAATAAGCAAGAAAACATTCTGGGAAGTGCTACTTCAAAAAGAGAAGACTTAAGTCTTGAGAAAAGGATAAAGCAGAGTCTAATAAGATCGATAATGAAGCTCAAGCTCAAATATTTTGGTCACCTAATGCGAAGAGAGATCTCTTTGGAGAAGACCCTGATGCTGGGAAACATTGAAGGCAAAAGGAGAAGAGGACGGCAGAGGATGAGATGGTTAGATAGCATCACTGAAGCAATGAGCATGAAACTGAGCAAACTCAGGGAGGCAGTGAAGGACAGGAAGGCCTGGCGCAATATGGTTCATGGGGTCACGAAGAGTCGGACACGACTTAACGACTAAACAACAACAACAAAGACAATAGTGATGGCAAGGTAGCTTCAGATAAGACAAAATTACTCAACATCCTGTACCTCTTTGATCGGAAAGGTTCTAAATTTGCAAGGCTCAGGAATTCTGTGACATTCACAGACTCTATTTGGAATTGCTGTAAAAGGATAGAAATTGCATACTGTAGATATATTGTAAAATATTTCAGTGATGTTCTTCATTATAATATCAACATATAGCTTATAGTTTTATCTCCTCTTCTATTTTAGTTCTATTCAGGCTATACTATGAATCTGTTCCTATAGACATGTTTTGCACATGGTGATCCCAGTTAAGAAAAGATGTTTTATTTGGTAAAGGAGCTATGTGAACTCAAGCATTTTTCTCCATCATAGGAAGCCACGTAAGATGCTAAACCACATTTGGCTTACTTAGAACAAATTCATTTGATTGCTTAAGGACTATTCTGCAAAATTATATACATGTACAAAACTGGGAGAAAAGATACTAACAGTTGTATAATTAGGTGTAAACTGAAGAAATATGTAACTGGGTTTAATGAATAAACAACAATTTATTTGGTTTGCCCAACACTGTACGAAATCATAGGGACAAGGTATGGACAGCATGCTAATCCAAAATGCAACAAATCACATTATGGTATACTGTGATATGTGAACCCAGTCTGTTTTTGTACATGCCTACACCCAGATATGTATATATTTGAATCCACATGAAGTCACCATTTGTACTGAAATCAATGGCAATTTAATGTTGTCACATTGATTCAATAGGCTTAAGCACAACTAATGCTTATAATTAATCTTATTTTGATCTCATTCTTAACTCTCAGGTTGCTCAAACTACATATCTGATTGGATGTTAGCCAAAACATTCTGTCATTCAATCACACAGCATACTCTATTATCTTTCTCAAGAAACCTAAAATTTTGGCTACTGTAGATCTTGTCTAACATGCTGCAGAGTGAATTGAACATGATAAACTGATGTTATTTTCAGGAAAATTACAAACCTTTTTAGATATTTAAATGTTGTGCCATATTGGTTTAATAAACATTCCCTCAGATTTCTCATTATACTGTGGTAGAAACTGAGTCAATTTTGTTGCAGAAATACACAAGAATGATAAAGTTTGGAATCATCTTGGACAAACCAATGTTCTTTTTTCTATCTTTATTGCATGCAAATAAGAACCACAGGATGCCTTATTATTTTCATATATATATAGCTGGGATAAAAGCTATTTTTCTGTTCCTGTTGGAAGTATTTCTAAAATAGATCTCTGGAGTATATAAAGCAGGTGTGAGCCATTGCATATTAAATCATATAAATGAAGAGTGTGATTCATAGTCAAATGACGACATAGTTGACCACTCTGTAGAATGCATCAAAGCAATTCTTAAGTACAGTATTACTCATAATTACCCTGTGGAAATTAAATACATGTTCATACTGAAAGTAAAGTACAATGGCCTTTCAAGAAGCTAAGCTTTAGATAATAATAGTAACACATCCTACTTGCAACTTCTCCCATAAAATCAGTGAAATACTTTTGTAAAGAAAACATTGCTATTTAAAGTTTATAATATATATATATATATATATATATATATATATATATATATATATATATATATTTGATTTTCCATCTAAGTATGAATTTGACTTTCTGTCTCTTCTGCACCATGAAGTGTTAGAAGTGTGGAAAAGTTCCAGACAATATGCTTTTTGCATCTTCCAAGTCTTCTGCTTGCATTATTTAAATCAGTATTCCTCAGCCTTGGCAACTTTAAGATGTGTGGACTTCAACTCCCAGGATTCCCCAGCCAGCACTGAAGTCCACACATCTTAAAGGTGCCAAAGGTGAGAAACACTGATTTAAATGAAGCAGTATTAAGCATCCTGGTCTGACTATTTAAGTTCACTTAGGATGCTACAGCAACTGATATATTTATTTCTTCTCAGTTGCAGAGAACCATAGCCAGTGAGATCTTGCTCTTCCTAACCAGCATTTTGGCTGAGATACCTCTATACTAATCCAGGCACGTCTGCTGGCAGATAAGATGTGCCGCATCTCAACCCCTCCAAAAGACAAATCAAAGTGCAAGTCTCTTATGTTTTCACATTGATAACATATCCCTTGGCATGGCAGTTTTGGATCCAGACCCTTTAGTGTCCTCATGCTTACTCCCCAGCAAGATGGGACTCCGGGAGGTAAGGTAACTCCCTCCCATGGCAGCACATACTTCATTCAGCTCAGTGTTGCAAACTGTTGTTGTTGTTGTTTAGTCGTTAAGTCGTGTCCGACTCTTCATGACCCCATGAACCATATTGCGCCAGGCCTTCCTGTCCTGTTGCAAACTGTTCCCAGTCCTAAAGTGAGACTTCCTGTGTGAAAATGGGAATTCCCATTTGCCAGAACCTCACAACAGAAAACACTAGAGTATCAGGCACTGGTAAGTGTCTAGTGTTTGCATCAGTTGATCACCAAAGGCTCAATTTGATTTGATAGGGCCAATACAACCCATCAGGAAGTGTCCTTAGACTTTAGGTATGTAACAGTTTAGTATAAAATATGTTTGTGTGTTTGCCACTTAGTGGTCAAAAGAAAACTCAATTTATCTAGAGAAGACTTAATAGTCTTCAGCTCCGGCTCTTTTCCAAGGTGGTTGCCAGTTTGAGGTCTATACTTACTTGCCACTAACTTTGGATTCAAATCAAAGGCAATGTGGTTATCTTCCCTCCACCCACCCCATTAACAAATACATTATAGACACAGGCCATAACGGCATGGGGCCAGGTTTTCTGAGGGACTGCCTCTCCCTGATTATGTCTACCAGTCCCATTAGATCTGGCAGGAGAGGCATGCTCCAGATCCTGTCTATTAGGGAACATCATCTGGCAGGGCCCAGGAAGAGACCCTTCCACATATCCCTTGGCATGGAAGTTTTGTATCCAGACCCTTTAGTGTCCTCATGCTCACTCCCCAGCAAGATGGGACACCGGGAGGTAAGGTTACTCCTTCCCACGGCAGCACATACTTCATTCAGCTCAGTGTTGCAACCTTACCTGCCAGACCTAATGGGACAGGTAGACATAATCAGGGAAAGGCAGTCCCTCAAAAAGGAAGCATTCTTATCATGGTACCCAGCATTTAGAACATTATCTCTCCAAAGATTAGACTGGCCCCAACCCTGCTGGCTTTTCATAAGTCCTTAAAGATGTGGTTTTATCACTGGACTTGGAGATCCGGATGTGTGGCAGAGCCCGTGCATTGGTTGTGTTAATTTGTTGGTGGTGGTTCTTTTATCTTGGCAGCTGATTGTATCTATGCTGTTTTTATGTTGTTCTGTCTTTTTGTATAGTTTTTAACTGTTGTTAGTCATGAATTTGAGATGGGTGGTCATATAAATTGAAATTTAAAAAGAACTTTACTTTCCCTGTTCCAAACTATTTTCTCCACCCATTCTATGAATCCCAGAATGGAAACAGTAGAAGAATATGACTGATCAATTTTCAAAGAACAAAAACAGTTACAATATCTCATTAATAGTAGTCAGCCTTCCCCAATCTGGTGTCATCCAGATCAGTTGTAATTATACTAGGAATTCTGAATATTTTAGTCCCCAGTTATCTAGAAGGTGCCAGGTGAGGAAACCATTATCTTACTGTCATCCATTTCATACCTCAATGAGCCCAAATTTAACTTCATTCTCTACTTCATTATTATCCCCCTGCATTGGCTACTGGATAGGGGAGCTTAGAATTTCAGACTGAGGGGAAGTTGTTTGCTTAGGCTGAATTTTGAGCTATGAGTCTCACTCCATAACATCGAGTTGATTAGTTCCTGTGTCAGATCAAAGTTTTATTTCCTGCCTCAAGCCATAACCAAAACAGGCATGAATTTCATGGTATTCTTAATTTAAAATCTTAGAAAACCTCTTTATAACAAATGAGATCATTGGCTAAATGACTGCTAGTACTGTGTGAAGGGTCAATTGGAGGCAAATATACCCATCAGATTTCTGATTGTTTCAGGGAGGGTAATGCATATTAAACACTTCAGTTGGCTACCTAATTGTTTTCAGGCCCCAAGTTTATTTAAAGGAGCATCTCTTCCCTTATTAACCTGTCCTATGTTAAGATTTTCTGAGGAGGCTTTTTGTCAGGGGTACAGAATTATGACTTGCAAAGGACAGTCTTTTCACCTGCATCTGAAGATAGCAGGTTAAATTACTGGAGCAGGTCATCTGCTCTTCAATATGTCACCACTGTTCTTTGTCCTTCGGTATCTGTTGAGGCAGTCACTTGACTCAGTCTGCATAATGGCAGGACCAGGTACAGGTATCAGAGGAAAATGGAGTTAATAAAGGATAACAGCAGCCAATAAGAGGGCAACAGTTATCTCTCAGAGATAAATACTGACCCATGTCAAATTATTTCCATTACAAATCATAAGTGCAAAGTTCAGCAATGCTTTATGTCTTTACCTCTAGTTAATGAATCAACCTCTGATGACATTTTAGATAAATTATGCCTTTGTAATGGCTTTAAGAAAATGAGGTTGCTCAAAAGCAACCTGATTAGTTTAAACATTGCTATGGATTTGAAATATTTTGTTTTATCTGGAACTGTTTAATTTTTCTCATTTGTCACTAACTAGATCTTATAAAATGCTAAATTCCTATACAGCTGGAAAAAATAAGAGAGGGACAGTTTCTTATGTGGAGTCATATTCCTTTGCTACTGTCTGCTGAAAAGTCCAAACCTGCTGTCAGCTTGCAAGGTAGGATAAAAAATTATTTTAGAAATTGTTCAGGAAATGAACAGTTCCTTTTTCATTATTTTTAGCATTTGTGATCTAGTCTATATTATATAGACTGTATAGACTAGCATCATGGATCACCATATCCAAGAGATGATTGCCCTACATCTTCTGTAATTAAGCAGTGTTGTTTGTCTCTTTGCATGAACAATATAACTATTTAATGGACAGTTCAAGGATGCAAACAAATATGAAACTGTTTAACTTAATGTTTTAATTTTTTTCAAAAAATAAATATTATTAAATGAACTAGTACTACATATTCCCCCCTGCCAAGTCCTGCTATGCTGCTTCATCATGGCAGTGGTGGTGGGTGTCCCTGGGAGTGTAAGCCAAGACTATAAGCTCCAAGCAGAGTCTAGCCAAGCTATGGTAGAAAATCTGGAGAACAACACAGTGGCCCATAGATTGGAAGAGATCAATTTATAGACCAATGCCAAAAAAAGAAGATTTAAAGGAATATGTCAACTATTGTACAATATCCTTAATTTCACATGCTCTTGAACTAATGCTTAGGATCATCAAATGCAGATTAGATCCCTACATGGAAAGAGAGATGCTGGATGTTCAAGCTAGCTTTAGAAAAGACCAAGGAACATGAGACATTGTTGAAGATACATGTGGATAATTGAGAAAGCCAAAGAATACCAAAAATAAATCATTATGTGCTTCATTGATTATACAAATGTCCTTGATTGTGTTGACCATGTCAAGTTGTGCAATGTTCTTAGGAAAATAGGAATCCCAGAACTTCTCATGGTCCTCATGCACAACTTACAGACAAGACAGAAGCTACAGTTTGGATGGAAGACTGGCTATAGGTCAGCAAAGGAGTAAGACAAGGCTGCATACTCTCCCTTTAATCATTCAAAGAAAAAATGGATTGTGAATAGATTTGACCAGAATGTAACTTATTATAATGCTACAAACTCTGATGATGTTATAATGAAATATTGATTTTCCTTAACCTTTGATCCACTCATTTGTTATCCGAACACTGTGATGGAATATCACTAGAGTGGTCTAGCATCTAAATAAAGGAAATCTGTGGATTGGTAGCATCTTCCCAATATTGTTCCTCCAACCATTTGTATAGTCAGGGTATGAATAATTGCCCTGATCATATAAAATACAATTATATCCTACCTGAATTTCTGTAGTTCGGCCTTCTCCAATGTTACAGTGCATTCAAAAAGTATTCAGACCCCCTTCACTTTTTTCAATTTTGTTATGTTGCAGCCTACATAACAAACATATACTACAATCGTTCAAATTCGTTTTTTTCCCTCATTAATCTACATTCAGTATCCCATAATGACAAAGTGAAAACAGAATTTTAGAAATGTTTGCAAATGTATGAAAAAGGAAAAACTGAACTATCACATTGGCATAAGTATTCAGACCCTTTGCAACAACACCTGAAATTTAGCTCAGGTGCCTCCCATTTCTCTTGATAGTTGCCGAGCTGTTTCTACACCTTGACTGGAGTCCACCTGTGGTAAATTAAATTGATTGGACATGGTTTGGAAAGGCACACACCTCTCTATAGAAGGCCTCACAGCTGACAATGCATACTGTACCAGAGTAAAAGCTATGAGATCAAAGGAACTGCCTGCAGAGCTCAGAGACAGGATTATTGCAAGGCACAGATCTGGGGAAGGCTACAAAAAAATTTCTGCTGCATTGAAGGTTCCCAAGAACACAGTGGCCTCTGTAATTCTCAAATGGAAGACCTTTGGCATAACCAGGACTCTTCCAAGAGCTGGTCGCCCGGCCAAACTGAGCAATTGGGGGAGAAGAGCCACAATAAGAGAGGTGGCCAAGAACCCGATGGTCACTCTGACTGAGCTCCAGAGATCCTGTGTGGAGATGAGAGAAAGTTCTAGAAGGACAACCATCACTGCAGCCTTCCACTATCTGGGCTTTATGGCAGAGTGGCTAGATGGAAGCCTCTCCTCAGTGCAAAACACATGACAGCCTGCTTGGAGTTTGCAAAAAAGTACCTGAAGGACTCTCAGATTGTGAGGGACAAGATTCTCTGGTCTGATGAAAAACAGATTGAACTGTTGGGCCTCAATTCTAAACATTATGTCTAGAGGAAACCAGGCACTGCTCATTACCTGCCCAATACCATCCCAACAGTGAAGCATGGTGGGGGCAGCATCATGCTGTGGGGGTGTTTTTCAGCAACAGGGACTGGGAGTCTCATCAGGGTTGAGGGAAAGCTGAATGGAGCAAAGTACAGAGATATCCTCAATGAAAACCTGTTCCACAGCGCTCAGGACCTCAGACTGGGCTGAAGGTGCACCTTCCAACATGACAATGATCCTAAGCACACAGCCAAGACAACACAGGAATGGCTTAGGGACAATTCTGTGAATGTCCTAGAGTGGCCCAGCCAAAGCCCTAACTTGAACCCTATTGAACATCTCTGGAGAGACCTGGAAATGGCTGTCCACTAACGGTCCCCATCCAACCTGACTGAGCTTGAGAGGATTTGCAAATAAGAATGGCAGAAAATCCCCCAATCCAGGTGTGCAAAGCTTGTCACTTCATACCAAAAAAGACTTGAGGCTGTAATTGCTGCCAAAGGTGCTTCAGCAAAGTACTGAATACTTAAGTATATGTGATATTTCAGTTTTTTCTTTTTAATAAATTTACAGACATTTCTAAAATTCTGTTTTCACTTTGTCATTATGGGGTATTGAGTATAGATTAAGGAGGGAAAAAAATGAATTTGAACGATTATAGTATCAGGCTGCAACATAACAAAATTGAAAAAAGTGAAGGGGGTCTGAATACTTTCCGAATGCACTGTATATCTTTTAGACCCACTGGATTATAGTGGCTATACTGGCTGGAGAATGATGGGCACTATTAGTGCAAAGAGGAAGGAGTGCTACACTTTTTTTGTTCGTTTGCTGAGCAGGTCTTGCAGCCTTACAAGAGCAATGCCATCACGTACCTGGAAGTGGCTGGGGGAGCTTAATAAAATATTTTTTGGATGGGGAGTGCGTGTTGGAAAAATAGCGTTGGTGTTTCTTTGTATCATTGTTGCATGTTCACTTTTATTATGTATGTGTATATATTGTTAGTATGCTTTTTGTATTCAATTGTGTAGTAAGCAGACATATACAACACTAGCTAGAGCTAGTGGATTGCCATATAGAAATCCTCTTTAGGCAAGCACCACATTATTTAGTCCACCTAGCCAGCTGTGAGGGAAGCAGGAGAATTATTGGTGAAATTATAAGAGGTAGCATGCCTCGTTTTTTATACTAGGGGTGGATTCTGTACTCTGAACCAAGCTAACACCATGTTTAACCACTGCATGGACTTTTAGTATGAAAAATATTAAAAGGATAGCATGGCCTGGGAATACCTGGGGAGTAATGCCAGGTGCAGAGATACTGAGGAGTGCCCAGGGAGGGCATTTCTCAGGCTGATAAGTTAGTTTCTTGCATTCTTCATTGACAGCTTATTGTGCACCCAGGGTTAATGAATACTCGATGTGTTTGGTATAAAAGCTTTACAAACCCACCCCTGGCATGGACGTGTCATGGTGGAACATTGCATACATACCTGGTGTCCATCCCAGAGAGCATTACATATTTACTCCTGTAAGTATTTATCTTTAATAAAGCTTGTGATGATCACAGTAGCTTTCAGCTCCTCCTCCTTGGAAATCTCTCGTGGATCTTGGCCCTGGAGGGCATTTACATTTTCATTTGGGGAAACACCCCGATAATTGCATGCCTACCACTCGGTGTTCAGAAATTCTAGGGATAAACCCACGTGTAGTGGGAGTGCTTCCAAATAAAGCACTTTTATCGTACAATTGCCAAGCCTGATATATCCCCAATATATCTACCACCCTTTTTTTCTAACCAGAAAAAAAAATCTTAATGATAGAGATACCAGAAAAAAATTAATATGGAATGGAATGATATGCAATGCTTTTTAGCTTTCCTTCTGGAAGTAATCATGTTTTCCTTTCAATGGAACAATACTGAGCATTTTTATAATCTGTGTTTATAAGCAGAGAAGGAATGGAAGGAAAGAGGTACTTTTCCAAGACAGCAGATCTGCTTCCCCACATTTAATCTGTCAGCTGTTCTTGTACTTTAAAGACTTCTTTAAAGTCTTTAGGGTAACCTTCTGTGGTCTCCTACTAGTGTCTGCTTCAAGCTGCCAAGCTGATTAACTTCTGGCTCAGTTGCCAGGAATCACAAAAGAAAGGTTTAAAACAGGAGCAGTATCTCCCCATTGCCAAGAAGTCCCATTTCATCCTGGCTCTGCCTCTTCTGGAGAAGATATTGAGGTACCACATTAGTAGAGACAACTTCTGAAGCTATACCTTTTGCTTTTCTTTGGAGCAACTAGTTAATCTGTTAAAGAAACAACAGAGAAAACTCAGGGAAACCTGAGTTCTAGTCCTCCCTCAGGCACAAAAATCAGCTAGGTAACTTTGGACCAGTCATTCTCTCTTTGCACTAGTAAGAACATACTGGGAAAGAACTTCCAAAATGTGTCTAAGAAAAGTGTATGGACCTGTCCACATAGTCACAAGGAGTCAAGATTGAGTCAAAGGGCTATAACAACAATATCATTAATGCCCACTGAGAAAATATCAGTCTACTATGCCTCCATATTTAATTTGGTTCTGAATGAGTTAAATTGTGCCTTACATTAAAACTAGCACTTCAAACCATCTGTTTACAAATGGCCATTATTTTCTTAAGAGCAACAGAATCAGGAGGGTGGGGAGAAGCAATCAACCAAATTGTGGGGAAATTTCTAATCCTTTTCTCCCTATGCAATTTTTTTGACAAAAATTATTCTGACCCCAATTCTTTCTTCCCAAAGGTATCTCCTGCAAATATTTGCCAGTGTCAAAACTATTGTTGCAAACTTTAATCTTACACATAATTATTCTTTCTCCTACAGTGGCTGAATGGTTTTAGTTTACAATGGTTAATTACAGGTATAGCTTTTATGGATGGCCAGCATGAGGTCGCTTGCTCTTCAGTATTTTGGGAATGTGTGTAGTCATTTCTTTTCTTGATCCCTATAGTCTAGCTGCTTTTGTATCTTTCCAAAGTGGACTCAATTTCCTTTGTCTATCTTCTTCCTTGAGTTACGTATTCTCCAGTTTTTGTTTCTCAATGTAGCAATAAAGCCACGAACATTTAATATTAATGCCCAGAACAGAAAGCTCCTTTTTCTTTTGTAACTCTTCATTCATCCTTATTTCTCATCATTCTGCCTTTAGATTGGTCAATTATAGTTGCCTCTGTCCAAGGAACCAGGTCTGAGTGACTGTCTTGGAGGATAGCAGAAGAAAGCACTAATCTTCACTAGGAACAATTCTGACGTGTCCTGATGTCTCGTGCAAAAGAACCAGATGGCATTCCTTTCCCTCATTTGAAGGTAAACGAAACAATTAACAGTTCACTGTTCCTGACTGATGCCTTCCATATGATGCAGCCTGAAGGTAGAATCATATAGTACCTCCGTAGACTCTTTGCTGTGTTTTGTCTAGTGTATTCCATCATCCTCCACCATCCAGCATGGAGAGTCTCCACTCTAGCCAATAGTCACATACATTTCACAGGGGGATTCAAAGGTACTGAAAACTGGGAGACAGGTTTTGGGCATTCATTGCAAGTGTGTCCCATGACTATGATGTACATGTCTTTATGGGAGCTGCTGCATCTTCATGGCAGAGTCTATTTTAGCTGGAACAGAGGAAAAAACGTACTGGCTCCTCTGTGGCTGTTACTGAGAATTCTGGGAATTGAAGTCTCTATATCTTGAGTGCCCCAGTTTAAGGAAAGCTGTAGACATCTGATGAAATTGGCTAAAGAGATGGAGGGATCCACCCTAATACTTAATGTTTGGTATTTTCTTCCTCGTTTTATAGAGCGCTGCGTGAGCCTGTTTTTCTCGTGTAGGAAGATCACATTTAGATGGATAGTCATATGCATTGCAATGCATTGATCTGGGAGTGTGTAACTATTCATGGCAAGCACCAGGCAGCTAATAAAAAATAAGGTGGAGGGAGAAGAAAAAATGTTGGAATTGTAGAAACTCCATCTGATCTGTTTACACATGTTGGCCTTAAGGATGCATGCACAGAGCCAGCTGTGAACCTTGGGCCAAGGGAGCTTACCAAGGGAAAGACCTGAAAAGAAAAAAGGCTACATTGCCTCTTATCACAGGGCATCACACTGGAAGGAAAGGAGTGAAGTGAACAGAATAAAGCCATCTGAACACAGATCCCCTTAAGCTCAATATTAATTCAAATTGCTACTTTACTAAACCAAAGCACTGCTGTCTTGTGTCTTCATTACAGATTCTACTTGCAATGCCACAGTCTTTTATCCTCTTCTGAGAGATCTCAGCTCTAACTTTTACAAAGCTATCATTCCTAGGATCGAGGGGGCTTTGAGTCTTACTCCATTGGGTAAATATAGCCGCAGGAAGTCTTACTCCCCAGGAGCATTTGGTCCCAACTTAGAAAGAAATGCAGCAACAGTGAACTTTTCCTACCCTTCTTGTACTTTTTTTTTTTAAAAAGCTACTAATTCTTTTGATGCCCTTTAAATCTGTAGCAACATTTGGAGGTGCTCTGAGGCTGCTTCCAATGCTTTTGAGGATGACATGCAACTCTGAGATCTCACACTTAGAATGGAGGGACACAACAAAACTCAGACAGGCCATCATGTTCAGCTAAAGTTGAACTGAATCAAGATGACATCTTTTATATTTCCCCCTTCAAGGGGATCCCATAGCTTGGCTATCCTGAATAGATGGTCAGAGATAATCCAGGGAGCTTAGGAGGCAGACGAGGGAGATGGGAGTGGCAGTCCTGCTCAAGTCATGAACATACTGTATGTCCCATAATTAATGCATGGTTTTAGATGTCACAAGAACAATGAAGTGTTTCAAGGTTGGCAGTAGTTCTTACTAGCCTGCTTTATATATTGTGCTAAGCAATGGTTTGTTTAATCATAGCTTCTTAAATAAACCATCACTGGCTGAACTGACAAAACTTACCAAGCCATATACCATGTTTTACAAATCACAGTGTCTGAATTCATTCAAGATACTAAACTTAAGCCAAACCGTATTACGGTTTAATGCAATGCTATGAGCCCAGCCACTTGCTTGCACTGCTACACCAATTATGATATTGATCTTTCTCAAGATTTTTTTCAACAAATAGCCTAATTTTACTTCTTTTGCACAGAACTATCACAATTTTCTCTGTGGGTCACATTGCATTCATTTCTATGAAATTGCACTCTTTTCCTCTGTTCATAAAAATCTACCCTACCTACAAATTTCATCTGAATGTGTGAAAAACAAAAAAAATGTGGGCTGCAGCTATTTATGTTTTTCCATAATAGATTGAAATAACAAAGGCCCTTTTTTCTAATGTTGCTTCTGTCAAATCAGAATAGAACACTTGAAAAGCAACCTGGATTAGATTGTTTCCAGAGCTCTCATTTGGGTCTCCAACCTGAGGTTTATTTCCAGCTAAGTAGATATAGGGTTGGAATATAAGGCTTTTAGCTTGGTTTTGTTCAAGTGTATTACCGCAGATTGTATGTTATTGTAAAAAGGCAATATGCATTTTTCTTTAGGAGCCATACTGAGTCTCTATGACTAATATAAATAACAAGCAAAGAAAATTGTTATTAGTAAGCTGAACTGGTTCAAAGTGTACACTGGGAAGGGATAAGTCATGGAATATTATATTCAACTCAAAGTTTTTTTTAATAATTATACATTCTCAAGAACAGATGCTAGGTAAGATTAATTCCTGTTAATACTCTTTTAATAAGGCATGGCTTTGGTTTTGTCTAATATTCTGTAACAAACAATAGTATAATGTTTTACTAATGCAATTTAGTAAAAAAACAAACAAGTAACCCAAGGCACTGAAGTCAGCCAGTAATTGGCTGAAGCTTTAATTCATGTTCAGCGTGCATAATGTGGCAGTGGCTATAATCGGATTAGGATTTATTGTTTTGCCTTGAATACACAATGACCACTATTTTAGTTTCCTAAATGCTGGACAAAAATAAATTGTCCATTAGCCGACTGCTGCTTATAGTTAAACTTTTGGGAGAGTAATTATTATGCACTCAAATCTCAGGAGCTAGGTAATTATTTGTGCATTTTGGCTCTGTTCAATAAAGCCCCTGTGCTTGTGGCCATTTATTTATTTAGACAATTTATATAGTCACCAAGTATCTCTAGGTGGCATACAGAGGGTTAAAACCCTCAAAACAATAACACCATTTATAAAAATAGGAATCTGGAAAAAGAGTAATATCACACATGCCTGGGTCAAAAGTCATTCCACTTTGAACCACAACAGTAACTAAATCAACTAACCAATGGGGTTCACTTAACCTCTTAGCTGATGCTTGTGGGAACAAAAGGCCAACAGGGCTGGGGCCATGAGGATCTCCAGGGGGATGATGTTCCACAGGGCAGGTGCTATAAGGTCCCACAGGAAGACACGGTCTAATAGACAGAACTTGGAGTATGCCAACTATGCTGCTTTTGGTGGGGGAACAGAAACCATCAAACAGTCCTGCAAGTAACCTGTGCCATGCAGGGCTTCATAGATGTTAACTGACACCTTGAATTGCATCTGGAAACCCAATGGGAACCAGTGCAGCTTATGCAGCTGGAAGACCCAAAACTGCTCACATTGTTGCATTCTGGACCAGCTTCCCAATGTTCTTCCAGGGCAGCCACATGTAGAGCATATTATAATAATCCAACTGGGACATGACTAAGGCATGGATTACCTTGATTAGAGCCTCCTGATCCAGAAACATACACAATTGGAGCACAAGGTGAAATTGTGCAAATGCTCTCCCAGCCACAGCTGCCACCTGCTTTTCAAGCAAGAACCACAAGTCCAGGAAGTCCCCAATCTGCACACCAACTCTGTCTTGGAGAATGCCACCATATTCAGTGATAAAGATGGAAAGTTTCCAGTCCTAGTTGGTGGGGGAGGAGATATCAAAAAACCCACAACTTTGACCTGAAGGCTGTTCTTCCCCATTGAGGCTTCCACAACCTCCAGCACTGGTAAAAACAAAAAACAAAAAAACAAAAAAAAACCCTTGAGGGCATCACTTGGTCAGCCTGGAAAAGAGCTGTATAATTGGTCGATGGATGACCTCTCCAGAGGCTTCATGTAGATGTTAATAGGAACAGGGAGATAGTAGAGCTCTGGAGGAGCCCCAGAAAGCAGGAGCTTCAGGCTTGATCTCTCCCCACCTATCAATATCAACTGTAACCAGCCCTGGAGAAATGAGGAGAACCATCGTAACACCATGCCTCCCACGCCCAATCACATGAGCTAATCCAGAGATAATGATCTATAGTTTTGAAAGCTGCTGAGAGTAGGGCCAGGAAGAATGCACTACTCCCATCTCAAGCCCACCAAAGATCATCAGTAAGTGTGATCAATGGTGTCTGAGTGCTATAACCAGGTTTGAATCCTGACTGATGCCCAGGTGCCCAGATAATCTGTTTTCTCCAAGGCTCTCTAGAGCTGCAAACTGACCACCATCTCAATAACCTTCCCTTAAGAAAGGTAAGGTTGGCACCTGTGGGAGATCAAGGCTATCAGGAAGGAGGGGTGGCACTCCAGCAAGGGAAAGGAGGCAAAAGACAACACAGTCTGCAGGGGGAGCGTGAGAAGAGTAAGAGATTCAGGATAGGCACTCCCTAGAATCTCCCAGGGTATATTCACTAGTTGCTGTAGTATAGTAGATTTAGTTTAGTAAGATTTTGTCTATAAGATGTAAGCAAATAAAGGAACTGTACTTGCCTGGAATGTTTCATCGTTGTTCTTGGGCTGGGCCTGGCAGCAACAGGACATAAATTGCCTGATTCCATTGTTCCAGGAGAGGGAAGATAATTGTTTCTTTCACAGCAGGCAGCACCACCTCCTCCCACAAAGACACATTAACCACCGCATGGACCATGTCACCTCCCGGGAGACTTTCACCAGCCGGGATCAGGATCTAAAACACAGGTGTTTGTATTCAAAGCTCCAAGGACCTGTTGACTTCACCAGGACCATCAGATTCAAACTCTTCCAGGATAACCAGACAACAGGCACACTTGGGCATTTCTATAGAATCTGAACAACTAAAGTCCAACTTTGAGTAAATCTGAGCAACTTTATCCAACAAATGCTTATAATAATCTTCACAGCAACCTGTAAATGTTCTTCTGGACCCTCCTTACCCAGGAGGGATTGAGTCACCTTAAAGAGGGCCACTGACCCTCTCTCTGCAGATGCAATTAGGGCAGAAAAATAACTATGTTTTGCTACCCTTATCATTATAAGGTAATGGCTAAGAAAGAATCTCTGCTCAATCAGATTCACTTTTGTCTTCCTCCAGCAATGTTATGGGGGTCTCTTGTGCTGCTTTAGCTCCTGGAGTTCCTCTGAAATCCAGGGGGTTCTTTAGAATCCCCATACATAGAGAGTCCACACAGGTGTGATCCAAACCAAGGCCATTGTCATCTTTTCATTCCTAGTGGCAAGTAATGCTTCAATCAAATTATACAGCAGAACTAATCCAAGGAATATACAAGTGGTAGGAAATCTCCTTCAGTTCGCCACTCAGTAGTTCTCCCGTGCATTATGTGGTATGCAGTTTTCTGGGAATTGCTTACTGAACCAGACATATAACATTCAGTACAAGGATGGGTACAAAGCACAGACATGGATTGCAGAACAATAAATTAAGGAGACAAAGTGTAACAGAACACCTATTCAATACTCTGATACTTAAAATCAGAAGCAATTTCAGTTATTTCAGTGTGTTTTATTAACAGCGTGGACATGCTGTAAGATGTTACAAAACACTGTATGGATCAAATTATACCCTGGCAGACATGCAAAGATAATTAACAAATGAAATTTTGAAGAAAAGAAAGAGCAAAGGTCAAGAACAGATAATCGTTCCATTGTAAGATTACCAAAATCTTATTGAATATGAATAAATTAATAAATGCATGCTAAACGCCTTCTGTAAGATTAAGTGGTAATGTCTTTTTTGGGGGGCAGGGATTTCATAACTATTTTTTAGTATTACTGGTGATGCCACTTTTTAAGCAGTTCACTTTTTAAGCATCAAATTTTGGGGCTGATGGGCACATTTGGAATTTTTAGTGCATGTTATGGGCACTTCATAAAATGGTTGCCATGATGGGTGTAGCCACATGCACGTGTGCGTGCATATACGCACACACACACAGAGTAAGGTAGGCTATGGTTTGCTGCCATCCACATTTTTATTTTCTAAGAATTTGCCATCTACCCAAGGACCAAAGGCATTATCAAACCACAGGGAGGAATACCTGATTGACCTTGGCTGGGCTCAGAAGCTAAACAGGATCAGGACTGCTTAGGACATGGATGGGGATCAACAATCCCTGGGAAGTCCAAAAATGGAATTTCAGGTTAGGGTCAAATTACTTCTAGTCTGCGTGGTATAACTCTCCCCAAAGTAAGAGATACTAAAAAAAAAAAAAAACTATGTTGTAGTTGGACACAATAAAAAATAATCCTTGAAAGCACAATCTTGGAGCCTTTGCCCTAGGCTGAAGTGCCCTGTAGGTAGTCCTCGCTTACCAACTGCCTCATTCAGTGGCTGTTCAAAGTTATAATGGTGCTAAAAAAATAACTTTGCAAGCAATTCTCACATTTACAACCATTGCAGCATCCCGCAGTCATGTGATCACCATTCATGTGCTTCGCAACCAGTGCGCATTTACAACTATTGCCATTCACGTACTTTGCAACTGGCTTGCGACAAGCAGAGTTAATACAGAAGCAGAAGTAAAATTGTAATCGTGATCATGTGATTTTTCACTTAGTGACATCGCTTCTCTTAATGACTAAAGAGGAAGTAAGGTCGTAAGTCCATTGTGGGCAAGTGATTTTCCACTTTGTGACTGTGGCGCTTAGCAACCACGTTGCCAGTCCCAATTGTGGTCATTAAGCGAGGACTACCTGTAAAAGTTTTGTTTGAGGCTGGTTGTTTTAGCATAGTAGCTTCACATTTCTTAATTAAAAGGACCTAAAAAAAATAAAATTAGGTAGAAGAGGAATTTTGTGAGTGGCAAGGAAATGTGTTGGCAAGCCCATTGCTGCCACACTGCATTGTACTGGGGTCTTTGACTCTACTGGAATGGTCTAGCAGGCATAAAATCATTATGATCCCATTTGTAACTTACTCAAAACCAAAAGATACTGCAGAATGCAACAGCTGAATAAGGAAACCTCTTAAAGAAGCCTATCAGCTGCCTCAAGAAAGTTTGCTAGTCAGTTTTCATTGTCAGAAATGAACATAAACAATAAGATTAGCATCATAACTAACTCATATTTCTGATTAATAACCAGCTTCACACTCCATATAAAAATTGAGTCTATCAACTTGAGATTTAGTTTTGAGTTTTAATTACATTTATTCTCCATTTACTTAGGAATCTCTTAAGCTGATCAAGGGAAAAAATACTGACAACTGCAACATTTTTTAAAAACCAAGATGCTGATGTTTCCTGCCTCACTTGTGCAATCTTTGTTATTTTCTCAGAATAAAACAATTTCTGTACAACAAAGAAAAAGGGACATTTAAACAAATCCATTCTATTTACATTCACATGTTACAAAGTTGGGGAAAGCCCCAAATAAAGAATCTTTGTCAGCCAAAAGAGGTATCAAGCATCTTCCACAGGCTGATCGGGTTCATATTTTGGCTTAGCTATGGTTAATTAAATAAAATAAAGTGACTGGTTTCACACAACTAAGTCAAAATCAAACATACCATCAAATGGCTTAGCATGATGAATGAACCCAGTTGCTATCTCTCCCCAATTCATGTTTACAAGCCAGAGCTAGCAATGTTTTCTCTTCCAGTTCTAATCAGACAGGAAACAAGAGAAGCTTCCTGTCATGATACTGATAGTAACTCTGGGGCTCCAGGCAGAATCATTTCTTGCTGCCCAAGTTTTTTAACTAATACATGCATGAACTTTGGGGAGAACAGAGCTGTATCCCTAGAGGTCTTGTGGAATGCACCAGAGGCTAAAGGTCATAAGGCAAGTTAGAAAAGGGTGTGGTTGTTGCTAGAACAAAAAAAGTTTTTTTAATTTCTTTGATTTATAATCTGACCTTTAGTTCTAGGAGCTCAAGGCACATGGGTACGGTAGCTCTCTTCGTTTTATCCTCATAATGAGCCTACGTGTCAGCCCTTTGAGGTAGTCCAGACAAGAAGAACAAACCAAGAGTACTAATACTATGTTTATTGTAACAAGATCTTACAATCCAAGAGTCACTTGGATTGAGATGGGCGGCTATAGAAATTGCATAAATAAATAAATAGTCTGAAAGCATTTCTCCCCTCCTTTACTTTTACTTTCCAGAAAACTAGGGAGGGTCCCTTCTGAGATGCTTCCCATGTCCCTTTTGCTTCTGTGGGCTGAAATACCTTTTGCATGATGATTGTCTGGTCTGCAGCTCTTCCTCCTGTCTCCCAAGGTCATTCCCACATGCCATTACATTACGGAGTAGTTTGTACTGAGAATTATTAGCCCAAATTTACTTGAGGCCTATGATTTGATGGAGAGTTAAACTTGGGTCTCCCTGTCCTTTCCAACACCTAAGTTACTATACCTCATTGGCTTTCTTAAAGCACACCAAATGTTTCCTCTCCTCGGCCCTCTCTCTTCTACCTTTATCCAGTTTGAATGCTACTTAATTTTATTTCTGAAAATATTTTTATATGTTCAATTTATAAGCCACTTCATTTGCTCACACAACTCTAGAGGGGATACAACATATTAAAAGAATAAACAAGTAGAAAAATAATTAACAACAAAAAACAATATATATTACTGTCAAGGAAGAAACCCCAAGAATTATCAGTTTATCAAATTCCAGTATCAGCAGAGTCACAAATCGCCCTGTCCCAGGACTTGCTGAAAAAGCCACTTTTGAAGGGATTTCCTAAATGGCAACATGTGGGCTTTGGGAGCATTCTATCCCACAGGACATGGTCAGCCACAAAAAAAAGACATGTTGGCAAGGTCCAACAAGACACCATGATTTTAACAATGGGACCTGGAGCATGCCTGCTCTACTAGATATGATAGGACAGGGAGATATAACTGGAGAGCCAGTCCTGCAAATAACCAGGCCTTGAGCAAGAAGAGCTTCATAGATAACAAGCCTGACCTTGAATTCTACCTGGAAACTGACTGGCAACTAGTGCAGCTCATGGAGCAGAGATATTACCTGGGTGAACTATGATGTACCCAAAAGCACTCATAGGGCCTCATTCTGGACCGGCTGTAGCTTACCAGTTGTCTTCAAAGGTGGCTCCATGTACAGTGCATTGCAATAGTTCAACCATTAACAATGGTTCAACTATGGCATGAGTGACCATCAGTGGGGCTTTCCAGTCCAGGAAAGGGTATAATTAGCACAAAAGATGGACTTCTGCCAAGGCTGTCTTGCAACAACTGCTACCTGGTCTTCAAGCAAGATTTGTGAGTCAAGGAGGACCCTCAAATTACACACCAGTTTTGTCCAAGTAAGTGCAACTCCATTAAGAGCTAAAGTTGGAAGGTCCCCAGAAATGGAGGTCCCATGAATGCACACCCATCCAGTCTTCCTGGTTTGAGCCTGAGTCTCTCCAGCCATCCACAGCAAACTCTAGACACTGGGATAGAGTCTCAACAGCATCACTTGGTCAATCAGAGGTCAAGATGTACAACCAGGTATCATCTGCATATTGATATCTGATTCCATGCCAGCAGATAACCTTGCTCACTCAGCTTCATGCAGATGTTTCATAGGAACCCAGAGGAACCCCATGGGCCTAGGGCTTGATTTCTCCCCTCTGCCAACTTCAACTGGAACCAACCTCGAAGAAAGGACAACCGCTGTCACAATGTGATGGGGTTCTTTTTTGAACTGGAGTTGTATTGTTTTGCAATTGACACAAACAAGACAGTGGAACCATTTTTTGCTTTTTACTATATACAGTGAAGATATTCACAGTAGGTGATTTACAACAGATATATGCAACAGAATACTGGTGTTTACCCAGTGTCAGGTTTCCTCCTCTGTGGATCTTTTTTTTCCCTTTCTGACTAGGAACAAACAACTCCTCTGCACTTAACTTCTCTCTCCATCCTTTCTCTTCAGCCACTCCACTCATTCCATGCACAGACTTTTTCTCCCCTTTCTCTCTTTCCTTCTCCTTTTCTCTCTCTCCCATTTTTAGGTTAGACCAGCAGCATGTCACCCAGCATCTGAGGAGGTGGATGTCCTCCCAGGTCTCTAGTCCCAAACACCTTTATACCAGGCTGGACCAATGGGACTGCTATCTCGACATCTCACCACACCAGTCCTGACTAGCAGCTAGGTCAGCTCATCAGGCCTTATGACAGCACAGTTGCCCTTCAAGGCTAGAAATGAGTTGCTTTTTCTCCTTTTGCTCACTCCAATGGCTGGCTCACGCCAGCAGAACAGTAGTCGTGCCAGGCCACTAAAACCCATATGCTACAACCAGTGCAATGCATAATCAACAGCAACTGAGGAAGGGCTACAAAAAAGGGAAGAAGGGGCTATAGTTACGTACTGGGCCTTCAGTGCAGATATAATGAATTAAAACTGGGACCTTCTACAAGCTTTGCTCCCTGCCAATAAATGCATTCAGGAAGATAAAGATAATGTCAATGTAATGTCCTATAATAATAAATAATTTTTAATTGTAAAGAGTGCAATTGACAGAGAAAATCTCTTTTAACTGGCTAGTTGCCAAGATTTCCTGCTCTCAGCAGAGCACCTTGGTGTGTATAAAGAACCCAATTCTAAAGGGTCAGTTTTGTTAACACAATAGTAATTTCCTACATTTGAGAAAAGATCATATTTTTCTGTATACAATAAAAGTAATAAATTATAGCTTCCAGTGAATTCAAATAGTTCATATAGTTCAGACTCTCAGATTTAGGAAATATCTGGCATTCATTTGCTGAAGAGATTTGTTGTATACATCCATTTTCTTTGGTCTCACAAAATTTGCTTCCTTGTTTCTGTTAAGAATAAAATAGAGATTGAGTCACTTTCAAGAATCATTTGATCACGTTAATTTAGAAGTTAAAATATTGGACACAACTGCTCTGAGGGATCATAAGCAATTTGAGATGATTTGCATATCTGGGGGAGCTTACACATGTAAAGCAGGATCACTATTAAAACTCACTCTCATTCTGCCTGGACAAGCCAAGAGCTGGCTTGAGCAAGCAAAGCCCAGAGCAAATTCTGATAGGGCTCCCACTTTGCACGTTTGTTACTGCAGCCACAAGTGTCAGTGTCTAAAAGCATTTGCATCACTCCTTTTCTCCTCCAAATTATTCCCAAAATAACCCTTATAGCATCACAATAATCTTGTAACTTTATTGAAACTTAGCAGAAATTCCAAATTTGGTATTCTCCCATGCAAACCAGTGAACCACACAAATATTTTTTGGGTGTCTAATTTCAATGTAGCCTTTTATAACGGCACAGATAATTCAGCCGGACCACAATTCTTTATACCCTACTCCTGTCCAGCTGCCTGTTGCCTTCTTTCAATACCAAAATCCCAGTCCCAAAATCCAGTATGGGGGAATGGGTGAGCAATACAGGTATTGAAAAATCAGATTTCACCCTTGTCTACCGGTGGGCAAAGCATACCCATCATCTGTGATATAGTAAAATCATTTCCAGTGTAGGAATAATAGAGTTACAAATGGGGGTGTGTGATTTAAGATACCAAAGATTATCCAGGTTTACTAGTATGGAGGTAATTCATGAACATTCACAGAAAAGCTAACACTCTGCTTGCTGGCCCTCCCCTGGCCATCCCCCAAAGCAAGAGGAAATTAGCCTACTTCTCCTGCAGATCTTGAGGCAGGATTTTTCTGTGGTAAAGTTGTTATTGTTCCCACCACAGCCAGTGTAGCTGAACTTCTCACATGTTTTTGTCTTAGTATTGTAATAAAAGCGAGGGACTGAAGCTGAACATGATCCTTCATCTTTTGGACTATAACAAAATGAAGGGGCAGCTTTAAGAAAGAAGAAAAAAATATCATTAGTATATGACATGTTTTAAATAGCAGAATACAGGGTTAGGACAACAAAGCTCATTTTAGACCTGGGCAATATTTTTTATAATAGCAGAGTCTATTTTTGCTAACTAATTAACCATGGGCTCTGTAGGATGTGTTTGTCTAAATCTGCAAGATGTTGACTGCAGCTTCACAACTGAAGCCTCGCCCCTCTTCCCCGTTTGTATTCGCATGTGACATTCCCGCGCTACAGAATGGGAGGAGCTTCCATTGCAACACTGTACCTGCCAAAAGGAGGGTACGTGATGTAAAGCTAAGAATCCAGTTCCAGTCACTCTCCCTTCTTGTGTCCTGCTAGCTAAATGCAACACATACAATTCTTCCAATTATTTCATCTTCATTCTGGGAAAAGCTGTAGTTATGAAACTTTTTTAAAAACAGAATTGCAGGATCTCTCTTGGAAGGAGGAAATAGCTGGAATTCCTATTCTTCCAGATGGTTTATATGGAAAGACACTTCTGATGTATTTCCAAATAGTAAAAAGTAAGCTTAATACAGCTCATTTGCTAGAAATATCTGAAAATGTGAGGGAGAAAAATACTTCTAGTGGTAAAAAGTCAGCTGTGCAAGCATTCAAAAGAGATGATTCACAAAGCATGTCAGTTTGACCAAAACATGCCTCACAGAGCTGTTAAAGAAGCCATGATCTTTGAAGGCTTGTATAGATGTTTTATAACCTGTATTGTTTATTTGCATGCACATGTACATAGATACACTTTCTCTGGTACTGCCAGAAAAGCAAACTAAATGCAAGGCTGGGCGTCTGTGCACACACACATAGAGGCAACTGTCAATCGCTTTCGAAGCAGCCATTACCCCTGTAAAGGATGTGACTGCTTTAATGCTCTGAAGTTAATGCAAAGTTTTCTTTGCATTAATACATTTGTGAAACACCTTTTCCCAATGCTTTGCTTATCTCTTGTGAAAAGCACTAAGAATCTTAGAAACCAGTATGCTGGACATAAAATTTAAAAAATCTAAGTTACGTTTGGATTTGAGGGAAGGGGATTTCTAAAAAGATAGATAGAATTAACATTTCAGAATGTAGGCTTCAAGTTCATTTGTTACCTATAGTATGGGCCAAAACCAGCTCAGGATAAGACTAGAAGCAGCTAGAAGTTGCTCTTAGAGATGGAGGTCATCAATAGCACAGTAATAAAGCTCTTTATTTCAAGAAAATAGATTATTTCCCTCAAAATTTCCAGAGGCAAAAAACAAAACACAATGTTTTCAAAAGGCAATGGATGGATGGGACAGACTTGTTTACGGCTTCTTGATAACAGGTGATGCTGACAGCATCAGCAGATACACAGTGGAAGTGGGGATGGAAACATTCCTTCCTTCTCATGAAAGCCGCTTTCATTTGCAAAGGTTTGGATAAATAATATTTCAGAACTTCCCCATTCAAAGCCATTCAAACCCTGTTAAAGCATAGGGAGCCCTAGCTGACAGAAGAAATAATTTTATCTCATTCTCAATACATATAAGCCAGGATTTATTTGCGGTAACAGAAGGGCTAAATCTAGAAAAGAGGCTCTTCAGAGGTATACATTACACTACCCATGGCAATATTCAAAATGTTAACAGAGGATGAAGGAAACAATAAGCCTGTATCATCTTATTTATTACAGAAACCTTTAGAACAGTCAGAGCAAACCAGCTCTGCTGTGGCCACATACAGAGGTCCGTTAAGGGAAGGAACTCAGTTTTCTGACTCTTCTTATACTTTCTAGGTTGGTTGCCTAGTAATAAAATATTAATTACTTCTTCTTGGCAAACAGAAGTCCATGCAGGAGGCTGCACTGTCAAATCGGTTTTCGTTTCCATAACATCCTCCATAATAAAATTTCTCACATCTCATCGATCTGAGGTTGAAGAAATATTTTGCAATGTAACCTCGGCATATTCCTGGGTCAGCTTCCAGCCTGCATATTTTTGGCACTTCTAAGATAAAAACAAATCCAAGGCAGCCTTTGAATATTAAACCATTGCTATGAGCTTTTCTATCATGCGGTAGAGAACATAACTACTCACTTAGGAGACCCAACAGACATCAATATGCAATTAGTCACTGCAACTTGTTGCTTCCTCAACACTTCCTTCATATCAGTTGGAACAATTTAGGCATAAAATTTTAGAAGTAAAATAACATGTTGGATGGCCTGCAAATCATCCCCAACAGATAGTCGTTCAGATCTCCATGGAAGAACAGCCCAATCAGCCCTCTGAATAACTGACTTGGTTACTAAACTCTCTTTTCATCAACAAGTTCCTCCTGTAATTATGCCCATTAAATTTTGTCCTGCTCAGTTTGGCACTGGAGAAGTTGATGTCCTCTTCCAGGTGGGAATCTCAGGTACTTAAAAAGTACTATCACATTTCTGTTTTGCCTCCTCTTCTTCTCCAAACTATGCAGAATCATGTTTCTTTAGCCTTTCCTCATAGGGCCTGTTATTCATACCACTGACCACTTTAGTTTCTCTTCTCAGAGTTTACCCTAGAGCAGAAGCAAGTAACTTTTTTGATACCAGAAAGAAACAGGGGAGATAGTTGGGCATGCTTTAAAATGTATGGGGCATAGCAGTGATGGCACAGGAGGAAGGAGAACAACATTTTCAGCTTTTTGGCAAGTTTATCCCAATGCATATTATGCATACTTCTGTCAGTGAGGGTGGGTGAAGATGTGGACCCTCTCCTCTAACATAAATCCAGAACGGAAATATATTGCTTTTCTTTTATTGGCTGTCTTACAACTCAATAGCCTTTGGTTGTGTTGGACTTATTAACCATGGACAATAGATGCTGTAGTCCAAGAAAACTGAATGGCACTGTAGTGGGGAAAACTGGATTGATACATATGACAGACAAGCCTAGATCATACAATTGATAAGAGATTTTAGAAAATCCCACAATTGCTTAAATAATAAATAATATACAAAGAGGGAAACAAAATAGCTCAACAAGTCTGAATAGTGTGGTCTAAGCATCTTATTTAAGATATGCATAAAATGCATCTTAATTGTTTATTCCTAATCATGTTTTCTCAAAAGAAAGGTGCTTCATTTTAATGTACTTTAATTCTAGGTGAATGCATATAAGATTTCAAACTGGACTTAGTTATTTTGTATCTACCAAACTAATAAATGAATCAATGTGAACGATAAAAGTAACCAAAAGGAACTTTTCAGCAAAAACAATTTATCTAATTAGTTCCACACTTAGCTTTTCAAAGTGAAATTTTAAGAATAACGTACTTTTGATCCCTTTGCACGTTTCAGAACACTCTGTCACATTTAAGAAATTGTTGTCATTCCCTTGGCAGCCCCCATATGTAAACTCCTTGCAAGTTTGCGAGTATCTATCGTAGTGCCACCTGTAATGTATGGCCCGACAGGGTCCTTTAAGTGGTGGCTGCAAACAGATATCTTTACTCCCTGCCAGAAAAAGACAGAAACAAGTGAGACAAGCAACTTTGGTACAAATCTCAGGTACAGAGAACAAAAAATAAGAAAGAAAAAAATTATATGCTTTAAAAAAAAAACCCATACATTGCAAACACTTCATCAACAGCACAACAGCTAGGATTCAAGAAATGTCAAATAATAAAATTTAAAAAATACGATCCCCTAACCTTAAGAGAGAGAGAGAAGGCATTCCATCTAGAATTCCTTAGCCCAGCCTTCGCACCTCATCCTAAAACATTTCTGGAAGAAAATATGTCCCATTCGCTAGCTAGTTCCCCAAAGTATTTAACTTCAGGCTGTTCGTCTGAACATGTTCCTCTTTGGTGAATGGAATGAGTTACATTATAATTCCTTCCCTGAGAATATGATATTTTACCATTCCTTCTATAAGTGATGTGCCAGGATGAGGGGTATGTACATAAGGTCGCGCCTCCAACAACCAAGAAAGAATTAGTTTATAGGGTTAGAAGAACGCCCTGTGGCCATTAAATGCTGCTGAATATCCGAATAAAGTATCCTAAAACAGGAATAGTTCATGATCCAACCGTTTTTCGTTTTAAACCATCCCTGATTAGGGCCACGCTGGTTCCTTCCCTGACGCCTCTCCTGAAGGGAGTTCATCGCAGCGCGCGCACCCCACGGGGGCAAACCTGTCCCCGGCGACCGGCAACCCCACAATCTAAGCTCCAGCGCGGGCGAGGCGAGGCGGAGAACCACGTGCAGCGGCTCGGCGAAGCGGTGTTTACCCAGCGAAAACTTCAGATTCGCGGGGCAGAGCGAAACCCAACCTGAGCGCAGCGACCCCCTTTTTCAGCTCCTTTCGAGAAAGCGAATACGGCTCCCCAGCACCGATTACCTGTCCGTGGGGTCTCCTGGGCACACGTCCTCTCCAGGAGCAGCAGGAGCGAGCCCACCAAGAAGACGCAAGGGCTAGTCATGATTCGGAGCTGAAGGCAAGCAAGAAACCCGCGAGAGAGCCCCAAACGGCGCGCGTTCTCCTCGGAGCCCTCGCGCGTCTTTTTATTGGCGCCGAACCTTTTCTCCCTCCGCCTCCTCTTGGCTGGGCGCCTTCCCAAGCTCAGGCCGGGAATAGGTGGGCCGCGGCCGGGTGATTCATGCTGTTATTTGGGGGCGAGGCAAGCGTCTGTCGGGGGTGGAGATGGGATCGAGTTGACCGCCCGCTGGTCGCCTTCTTGACGCTTCCCGAGGTGTAATGTTTGGAAATTGAGGGATGGGACAGGCTCGACGTCTTAATTAGGGAGCCAGTGAGATGGTGGAGGAGAGGCCCCATGAGAAGAGTCATGAATGAAATGAGATGTTGAATAAAGCCAGGAAACCAGGGGCTAAAATGGGGGAAGGAGGAGTGGAAGGTCCAAAGCAGTGTTTCTCAACCTTGGCCACTTTAAGATGTGTGGACTTCAACTCCCAGAATTCCCCAGCTAGCATGGATGGCTGGGGAATTCTGGGAGTTGAAGTCCACACATCTTAAAGTGGCCAAGGTTGAGAAACACTGGTCCAAAGATTGATTTGTGAATTAGTATCCACTTGAGGTTGGTCCAAGAATTTGCTTTACACCTGGCTGGATATTTGTCCATCTCAAGAGGCTGATAACCTGCCTGCCCATCCCTCATCACAACACCAGAATGGCCTTGCCTGGATCCAGAAGCTAAGCAGCCTTGACCTGAATGGGGGTGGTTGGATGGGACACCAGGACTGGAGGCCAGACTGGGAAGTTGAAAAAACATCTCAGAAGAAGGCAATGACAAACCACTGCCATCCAGTTGCCAAAGAAACAACATGAGCCATCCATAAAATTACCAGGAATCAAGTTCAGCTTAAAAGAGACTTGACCTTTTTATAACCCCCCAAATAGCCAACCATTGGATGATGAAGCTAACGGAAAACTAAAATCGGGATGGGGGTAGGTTGCTATGAAAGGGATTTTCTTACAACCAACCTGGTATTCCAGGTTTTGGGACTGTAATGCCCTTTAGTCAAAATGAGCATGACCACAATGACTTGGGATGATGGGAATTATAGTTCAATATATTGGAGAACTCCAATTCAGGGAAAGTTATGTTACTTTTTCCTTTACTGGGTAGCTCCAGAAACTTAGGAAGTGATCAACCATTAAGCTGCTACCTTTTGAACAGAAATATCACAACTCTTTTAAGGTATTGTATTTATTGGCCTTTTAAAATCTTGCTACGCCCATGTCTGGGTATATATAAGTTTTTGTTTATATACTAGTTGAGTATAACAATTCTTGGCATTGTATGAAATGGTTCTTGTCCACTGAGTGTAGTACCACTATAAAGTTCTTAAGATACTACAATAAATTTTGAAGATACTGCAATATTCCCACTTTTTTTCCCCTTCGGTTTTAGCACTGCTGGAAAAGATTCAGAACAATTAAGCAGAGGCACTGCAAACTTTTGCCAACTTTAAACACTGCCAAGAATGTGGCAACAATCTGTGGTAACAGAGCAACTCACTTCTGTTAAAATATCCTGAACCCTTTAAGGGACCTTCCCGCTTGCATCTACCATGACACAGACATGCCATAGCAACATATTTTTTCTGCCATGACATAGCCTTCAACTCATTTCCAGCCCATGAGTGAGACAGGCTGAACTTGTATTTGGAAGAATCTGTTGAAATAGTATTTTCCCCTAGTTTGGACACCATCTAAGGGCAGCATCAAAATGTATAAAATCTGTTAGGCTTTGTCACCCTATTACCTTGCAGGGAGCTCAGGTGATAGACTGTGTCTTCATAGAGGCAGGGCATGCATCTATAGTGAGGATAGCAAAATTCATGCTGGTATAGTTTTTTGCCAGTTTAGGATTAGGTGGATAGCACTTCAACTCAACAGAGAGGAAAAGTCCTAAGACTAAAGTCCTATATAGTTTCATCCAGAAGTAATTCCATGGATTGTCTATCAGGATGTATTAGCTGAGTTCATACAACACACTAGTTTAAGTTACGATTGGCTAGTTAGTACTTGGGGGATGATCTAGGAAACATAGGGTGTTGGCTAGACTGCTAAGTTAAAAAAAAATCCTCAAAGAAGGCAATGGCAAGCTACCAACTTTCATAACACTGCCAAAAGATTTGCAAGGATGTAGTTCTCAAAGAATATTTATTTTAATAAATATATGGCTCAGGATATTGTATAAATCCAGTTCCTAAAGGAATTGGGTTAATTCAGTTAACCTTGGTTTAGAATACTGTGTAAATTATTATGTGCTGGATTTGGTTCCACAAATTCCACTGCTAAGTAGTGTGTGTGCGTGCCTTTGAATCTTTTTTATTATTATTATTCCTGGTGACTGCCTGGATAAGTCCCTGCAAGTCCTTGGCAAGGTTGTCAGAAGTGGTTAGTCATTGCCTCCTTCTTAGGGCTGAAAGAGAGGGACTGGCCCAAGATCACACAGCTGGCTTTGTGCCTAGGCGGGACTAGAACTCACGGTCTCCTGGTTTCTAGCCTGATGCTTTAACCACTACACCAAACTGGTGCTAAGTAGTAGTAGTGATGATGATGATGATGACGATGATGTAGAGGCTGCTCTACTCCAGAACAACCCTGGGTGGCTTACAGCTAAAAACAGAAAAACAACAAAGAGAAAAACTAAAGCATCCAGATAACCACATCCCACATACAGTACCTAAAATCCAAAACAAACCACCACTGACAGGGCTCCTCAAGCACACTACCCCAAAGTCTGGGAGATCAGCTGAATTTCTAAAGACTTCCAGAACATCAGTAGGATGGGATCTGTATAGATCTTTGGGGGGATCTCATTCCATAGGACAGGCACCACAAGAGAGAAGGCACATTTTTATGATAGCATTGTTTGATTGAAGGGATCCAAAGTGCACTGACTACAGTGTGCCCAATCATACTGGGTGGGCAGAAACCATGGGAGCAAGGTGGCTCCTCAAATAATCTGACCCTGTGCCATGAGGTTCTTTGTACTTTCATAATAATCAGTTCTTGCTCGGAAGTTTTTGTACCAAGAAACAACCAAAACACCCAGATGTCCTGTCTGATTTTAACCAGTGATTTTTTCCCCTCCTCTACCAATAGTTTTCAATGTCTGAATGTGTCTTACTGCATGAATATGCTACCATCATATCACTGTCTAGCCTGCAGCTGTTAGAGCTGCTCCGCAAGACCAGCTTGCCCCAGTGTATGGGCTACTGACCATTTCTCGAGGGCAGGAACACACAGCATCATCCTCTCCTTCACCCAGCCTACCAAGAAGGCAACTTCCAGCCGTCTTTTTCTGTTATAACACAAGTAGTGTTTCTGAATTGTGCTGGTTCACCCAGCATTGTCCAATTTGCCCACTGTGCTTCATTTCACTGCATGCAAATACCTCTACTCCAGTTGGCTACTGTGCACTGCAGCAGGCATGACCCCTGCCCTCTAGTCACTGGGTACTGCCCACAACAATCTTCCCTAACCCTCCGGATAACCAATGTAATATTGAAAAGCTTTTTTTTTAACCAGTTCATTAATGGAACTTTGAAACCACAACTTGTTTTTCCTCAACCAGGTGAAATTGACAAGAGTTCTGCCACTTTCCTCTTCTAATTCAAGAGATAGCAAAAATGGTAAAATTGGTATTTTCTGTTCCTTTCTTTACCAGTCCAGGAGGGGTAAAGAAACAGGGCAATCTAGTAAGCAGGTCCTGTGATAAATCGGTACGGACAGATCATCAGGCTACCAAAGCACAGAAAGGAGTTGAAATCTGGAAAAGGATTTTTTAAGATGCATTTCCAACCAGTTTACAGATGGGAAAAAAGTAGCTGAAGGCAACAGTATGGAAAAACTCTTACTCAAACCTCTAATTAAAGGACCAATAAATATATTTTGATAGTTATTAATATTTTATTATCCATTTTCATTTGATACCTATTTTGTGCTGCTTTTCAAGTTGTACACAAAGCATCTGATTATCTCTCCCAGGTTACAGTGACTGAGAACTCTACAGTCAACCGTTATGAATGAAAAACCAACAGAGATGTCATATTGCAACCTGCCTTTATATGGGTTGAATATGGCCCTTAAATCTTCACTGTCAGGCCTGCAAGCCCTCAAGCAAGACACCTCCAGAAACCTCTCTGCCTTCCCAAAGCATCATCTCCTTGCTTGGGAGAAGGTAAGAAAATGTTTCCTATTTGCTTTCTCTTATACATAGGCTATATTTACATGATATCCCAATTCACAACTAGTCTACCTTTTTTTAGTCACCATGTTCTATGATTCCAATCTATGTGGTTTGCTTATGATTCAGTGTGAAGTCAGAAAATGGAATAAATTGTTTTCTGCATAGTCATCGAGGGATTATCTTCTTTTGCTTAGTAATGCTATTCTAGCTCTCATCTTAATGTAGGAAATGATGGGGGGAAGGATGATGGTCTTTGATCTCACAACTTCATAAAATTCTACCCTCAATGGCATTTGTAACACACTAAATTGTGGTTGACTCATCTGTGGGGTAGGTGATGGGCAAACTTAAGCCCTTGGGTTAATTCATGCAAATAGTTTGCATGTTGTAAATTATAGGCAATGTCATCTGGATATAAGAGGGACAATCTGATTTAATATAATATTAAAACAAATATTGGTCATAAGGAAAAAGATACACGGTTTACTTTAGAGGCATCGGAAACTGTCTTAATCCAGCTATTTTGCTATGGAGTTTTCCGCTGACCAGAGTGGCGTTTCAGTGTCCCAGACTAAGAGGGATCTTATCTGCTTCCTGATCCTTTAAAGTGGAAAAGCTAGAAGCTGAGTTTGAGACTCTTTCCGTGCAATGCAAAGCATGACTTGTATCCTAATCATGGGCACTATTTTTTCTCTTACATGTTACCAGATAAAATGCAGCCTAATTTCACTACAAGGTTTTATAATTTGGATATTGAGGTTATCAGAACAGATGTTCTGGCTTTCAGTTAGGAGTATAAGCAATAATACCTCCACAAATGGATGGGAAACTTCCATTTCAAGGTAGTTACTCTCCAAGCTATTTAAAAAAATGTATTATTTTATATCCTGGCTTGTCTCCTGCAGAAGAGAAGGATTTTTTTTCTCTTTTCAACCTGCTCGGAAGGAAACACTCAATTTTCCCTGGTGCATCACTACAGTGGTACCTCGGGATATGAACTTAATCCATTCCGTGACTCTGGACGTATCCCGAGTTGGTCGCAACCCAAAGCGAATTTCCCCATAGGATTCAATGTAAATCCGGTTAATCCGTTCCGCCTTCCGAATTTGGTCGCAACCTGAGGCAATTCTCTTCAGAGCCTTACTCCTGCCAAGCCTGCTCTGCATTTTCTTTGGAGCCATGCTAACACGCACACCAAAAACCTTCACAAAACACCGCAAATCACACCACAAGCCTCACCGAACGTCTCCTTGCTACCGCGACCTCGCCCACAGGAAGCTGCGACCACGTGGCAGCAGGGAAAATGGCCATGGATCCGGTTCGTTAGTCGAGGCGTTCGTAACCCGAGGTAATTTTTCCTGCCGAAGCTGGTCGTAACCCGAAATGTTCGTTAGTAGAGGCGTTCGTAACCCGAGGTACCACTGTACTTAATTCTATTCAGTTTCACTCCTGCTTCCTTCACCTAAGCTACTGCAGACACAGGGCAAGTGGCAAGGAAGGAAGACTAGGAATAGAATTGAAACAATCAAAGCAGCCTAGAACAATCTCAGGTGTATTTTATATTGGAATCAGAAGATGAAAAGGCTGGTTGCCTGAAAGTATAAGTAAGAGTGAATCCAATAGCAATGTAAAAAGTATGCTTGGGTGGAGCAATTCTTTCATACCAGGTCCTGGGGTTATCAGTGCAGGTAAATACTATAGTGGGGGTCTTAGAGAAGAGCCAAGGAGGTTCTTCTTCACATTGCACACAAATTATAGAATTTGTTGCCACAAATTGAGGTGAAGACTGCCAGCTTAGATGGCTTTAGAAAAGAAAAAACAAAATAGGCTGTTGATGGCTATTAGTCATCATGACTGTATTCTGTATATTTCCTACAGAATTATCAGACACAGGAGAAAATGTGCTATCTTGTTTGTGGATTCCCCCTACACTTCTGGGTGGCCACTGTGGGAAGGCAATTCCAGGCCAGATCTGTCTTTAGTCCAATCCAGCATGGCTTTTTTATTTATACCACATTGCCATTTTGTGGGGGGTTGGGGAAATAATCCTGGGAATAAATAACACCTTAGTTGTAGTATTCAAAATACATTTGCAAACCATTTATTTGTCTTCTATTTTATTGTTATATATTTTTGGAAGAATATAAGAAGTAGATGATATAAATAGAACTAGATACAGGTAGTGAAATACAGATGGATAATTACAAGTTTATGATATGAAATATTTCATATCCATTTCCTAATAAAATCCCATGTGTCCTTGTTGAACTTTAAGCTAAAAGTGCTTGGTTAACACAATTCAAGTCATTAAAAAAGACAACAGATAGTAAACAATACATTGAATCAATTATGTAAATTATATATCAGATTAGGATATGAATACCTAAATTCCAAATTTTGGATGTGGCATGATTCCATCTATACAACTGTAGTCCAAGAATGGTTTCCAAGTGGAATTAAATTGTACATAATTTACTTTTTAAATATGAAGTTTTTTTATTTATTTTTAAATTTATATGCCGCCCATCTCCCACCAACGGGTGACTCAATGTCAAGAAGTTATTCTTGACATTGAGGCATAATCCCACAATTTAGTTAGCCATTCTTCTGAAGAGGGAATCAGAGATCTTTTCCAATAAGAGGCATATAAATCCTTGCAGCCATTAACATATACAATGCAAATTCAGTGTATTGTCAAGGCATATATGGTTTAGTGAAATATAATAGGAACATTTCAGGTTGCAATGGGATTACAGTTTTCAGAACTTTTTCCATTCACAATGAATCAATGTTGGGCTTTACAACATTGCTGCTGCATATGAAAAAAGGTTCCCACCTCCTTGTTATAGCCTTTTATTGGACCATATATAATTCATTATTTGTCTATGCCAGTCATTTAATTATTCTCAATAAAGACTAGAATCATTTGAAAAAAGAAATTTGGACTTAATAAGATGTTCATTTTAACAGCTGCAACCCTTCCTAACCAGAACAGGTTTAATTTTTTTCCCATCTAGAAATATCTGTTAGTACATTTTTCCAGGTTGGTAAATAATTCTTCTTAAATAATTCATTACTGTTTTTTGGCAAGAAAATTCCCAATATCTTACCTTCTTAGAAATAGTATTAAAGCCTGTTGTTAGGTATTCACCTTGCTTTTCATCCTCTGCCATATTCCATGTCAACATTTGAGTTTTGTCTTTATTAATTTGGAAAACTGACACCAAACTATATAGTTGTATAAGTTCCATCAGCAACGTTAAGGAGTCTCTAGGCTGAGCAATTCTAAGTACAATATTATCAGCAAATAATCTCAATATATGCTGTTTAGTTAATTTAACTCCTAGAGTACTATTTTCTTAATGTAGCTTAATTGCCAGTGGTTCCAGGGCTAATTAAAATAAAGAGGGAGAAAGGGGACACAAAATCTGCAAACAATTTACACAAACAACAAAAAAAGCACAAACTTGGAATCAGCATTTTGGATATTCTAAATACAAAAAAAAGGGGGGGGGCATTTTTATTTAACTTGGTCAAAGTATAGCTTGGGAAATGTAGAACAACCCTATGTATGCCTTCTCAGAATGAAGTCCTATGGCATTCTATGGGGCATTAACTTAAATGAGCTATCATCTAAATGAGCTATATAGCAGATATGCCTGGAGGGACAAGCCTTTTTCTGTTCTATAAGCTTTTGCCTTTCCTTATTTTCCCATGTTGTTTTCCAAACACACCCATTGTTTGGGTCCTCCAGCTTGGCACAGAAAAAAGGCCAGATGTTTCCTTAGCAAACCTGTTTCCTGTGGAACTCTCACCATGGTTGGTGTTTCCATTGTAGCAAAAGGAGCAGCACACATCCTGCCTCTAATGGCTTTCTTCCTTCACCCTGCCACCCCTCACAACTCATTCCATGCTCCCTTCATGGACGGAAGACAGTTTACATTCAAACGTCTTTGCCTAGTGTGAACAGGTGTGTCACTTCCAGATTAAATTTTTCAAAGGGATTTTTTTCCCATGATAACTCTCCTGGTTTCTGAGCAGTCTAAGCTTCAGTATAGCAGGGACTGATTTCTTCTGTGTCTGTGTTTTCTGTTAGGGCTATTTTTACAATTTGGGCATGGCATGAAGACACATGAAGGAAGGTTGGCTTGCTTTCCATGCATGTGGAATGCCTCATTTTGGTTTGAAGCAATAAAAACTAGAAGGGGAGGGGGCAATTTTTGTGACTTAATCAGATTAGGACAAATTCTGCTGATGGATTAAAATCCTTCAAATAGTTACTAGGAGCTTGAGAGAGCTGTCTGAAGAAGACATTGCTACTTCAGAGAAATTGGGAGGAATTCATACAAAAAGTAAGGATTTTCTTTCCGCAGCTGTACTCTCCTAATCTTATTTTACTTTCTTACACACACACACATACAACACACACTTTCTCTTTTCTCCAACTCAGCAATGCCAGCAATCAACATAGATGATCTAAGTGAGAAGGATAAATTGAAAATGGAAGTAGAACAACTTCGAAAAGAAGTCAAGTTGGAAAGGCAACCTGTAAGTAGTACGCTAGTGGTTTTTTCTCTAAAGTTCTGAAGAAAGTTTTTAACAATAGGATTTCAATGTTTTCAATGGCTGTATGTGTACTGAAAAAGGTCTGTTTTGCAATATGCTTAGTGTGGTTATAAATGCCATTGGGCAATTTGACTGACTTGCCACACTTAAGGAGGCCAATATTTTCTCCCGGTAAGTTTATTCCACATTTTCTTTTGAGAAAGCTGTAGAACAGATAGGATTTTCTAGACTAATACTTCCTCTCCTCCCTCCCCCATCTCTCTGAATTCACAAGCAAAGTGAATAGAGATTACAGAGTTTGCCTTGTATTCCATTGCTAAAAGGGATCAGCCTGATGACACTCAAAAGTTGTATGTGTAAAATCTATAGTGGCAGGTTTGTTTAGCTTTTAGAAAAACGTATAAGCATTCTCATTTATTTTTACAAATCAGGGCTACATTCTTGTTTTTTGTATGCTTTCCTCTTATTTTCATTTGATGTCTTTCTGATAATTATTTTAAAAATCACCTGATATTTATGTATTAGTTAATAATGGGTCTTGCAATAAGACATGATCATATGGATTGCTCATCTTTAGCATTCCTAACTCATTCTCCCCACACTTACTTGATTTCTACCCCTCCCTCTGTAGTCAGGCAGCAAGCAGGCTGTGCCCATTGAGTACAATCAGCCTTCACTGAAACGTATCTTTTGTGGGTTTATTCCCCTTTGTTTTTTTAAAAATTAAGCCATGCCTGTGGGAAGCCAAGCTGGTGAACCAATTTAATGTATTATTATATTTTTTATAACCAAGAATGGGACTTTTAGCATTTTCTTATTTTGGGTACCAAAATGCCTTGGGCTGTCTCTGCTGGTAATAGATTTCATCTTTATGGGACTTTGTTTCCCTCTACCTACCTAGTCTATATCTGATTCAATTTATTATATTTTACAATGAAGAATGGAACTTTCTGCATTTTTCTTCTTGGGTACCAAAATGCCTTGGGCTGTTTCTGCTAGTCCTCACTGCCTTCTCCTCCCTACCTTCCCACCCTGTAACACCAACCACAGCCTGGGAATGAAGAATGTCTATCCATGGCAGACTGGATGACACAAACACAGCTTAAATAAAACCTGCAATTACCAAGAAAGGGAAGAAGCGTGAACAGGCTAATTATGGGTTGTACAAGCAGAGAGCTAATTTTGGAATTTTTTATAGCTTAAATATAAGACTTAAGGGAGCCAAGGTATAGTACAGCATGGAAGAAATGTACGGTCAAAGGGAAATAGCATTCTGAGCAGTATTCTGAATTATGATTGCTATGACAGATAATTTCCATGACATAAAATTGAGGCGTTTGCTTGACTATGGAGATTGTTTCCAGAAATCTTGACAACTGTGTATTTCCTGAATATGTAGTAAAGTAGGTAAGTATAGCATCTCCAGTGCACTACCAGAAATGACAAATTTATAAAATCAACTCAATGGCAATGTAGGTACCAGGATATATTAAAATGTATTATGCTTTTATGCTGTTTTTAAATGATATCCAGTTGCTGATATTTACGGAGGTGACCATAATTCCAAGTAAATATTTGCTTTGCGTTCAGATAGTACAGGTTCCATTTCCAGCATCTCCAACTAAAAGAATCACATTTATCTTAACATCTTATTATGTATTTATTCTTAATATTATTTTGATTTGATTTATATTTATCTATTCCTCTTCCAGAAGAAACCCAGAGCTAGCTGTGTGTGTGCATGCATGTGTGTATATGTATATGTGTAGGTGTAGGTGTGTATGTATATCTCTCCCAATCTTAAAAAACATCAACAATGAAAATTAAAAAATCTATAAACAACACCCAAACATATAAACAAGATTCATTTTTAAAAGCAATCAAAAAAGCAGTTTGATCTCAAGACATTATCCCATAACTCCCTGTGTGAACTGAGGTTTATTTATATAAATTTATTGGCTGCCCAACTTCTGTAGAGATGTCTTTAAGCATTGTCTAAAAAATTTATTTGGGGGCATAGATCTCCAATTGGAAAGACTCTTCCATTGAGAAGAGCTTTAAATGGCTTTGGAATCAAGCATTTAAGAGTTTGCGTCTCTGATATCATCTAACCTGGGCAGTAGGTCAGCTGGGGAAGTCCTACTTATGACCTCAAAGGTTGGTTCAACTCACAATGGCGTGGTCAGGATTAGAGCTCCAATAATGACACAATTGGAATACTGCAATGTAGTAGCTCCTTAAATGCTAAATCAGGTGACTAAAAGGAACAATATAACATAGACACTAAAAGTATTGCACTGACTAGGAAGTTACGTTTTTTTTTCTAGACAGGTGAACACTGGCTTTTATAGATTTGTTACTTGTGATTTTAATTGGGAGGTATTTATATTTTTATTGCTTTTATTGCCTTGGTTTTAATCATAAGCTGCCCAGAGTAACCCTCTGGGGGAGATGGGCATCATATAAATTTAATAAATAAATAAACACACTTTCAAACAAATGTGCTGAGCTGTAGGCAACTACCACTTTTATATTCCAAAATGCCTGCACAATCTAATGGGGCCCAGAGCAATTCTTTTCAAAATAGATGATACTAGGGTTGGGTACCTACCTAGCTTAGCTGTGATAGACCAAAAGACTTCTACTTAAATCTTTTTAATCAAAATATCTTAAAATAAAACCCCCAAAAAATCTGATGGGCAGGAAACTTGGTAGGTATACAGGGAAGTAGGCATTTTTTTTTCTTAATTAAGGATTTTAAAAGAAGAAATAGAACTACACAAATAATTTGTATGTTAAAGAATCCTAAAACAAGCCCTTTAAATTTTTCATAAACCCTGAAAAGTATTCATTTTATCCTTTATAAAATACATATCCCACCAGTCCTGATAAAATAACTATTTCCCCTTTGCTTTTTGAACAAATGAATTTTCTCAGACACCTTCTCAAGCAGAATCACTGACCAACTCTTATCAATCTGTTTTTCAAATAAAAGATTATCCAAGTATTTCCATTGGTGGATCTGAACTGAATGAAGTTGGTTTAAGGCAGCTTCATATATAGATATCTTTCTCGGTCTTAACTGAAGTGGTTATAAATTCACAAATAAATAAAAATAGAATAAAAATTTAGAAAAGCTACATTTCATATAGTAATGATCATATCATGGCAGGAATTTTTATTTAAGGGAATGCAAATTTAGTGATTCAGTGACATGAATGTGTCAGTTCTTGCACTGGTATCTTCCAGATTATATACAACATATATTGACAATGTGCCACCACAATTAGAATTTTAACTAGGAATGCCTTTCCAGAGCATATTATCTTATTTCTGCATCATCCTTGTTTGCAAATTGGTTTGAGGTCTCAGTTTCCAAGTCAGTGTTTCTTAAATATCAAAATGACCTGGGCTTTTAATATCTTAGACTGCCCTATCACATAAGTACTCTTTGTATGCCATGTGACTTTCACCATTTCTGAGTCATAATGCTATATATACATTTTTGAGTTGGCAGAAATCAGCATGAAATGTCTTATCCCCACTGCTGATCTATATCCTGCTTCTGTTGGCTGTCAGTGCCTCCAGTTATTGCCAGACACCTGACTTCCTTCCAAGGTAATGGGTGACAAAGCTTATATAGCTTTAGGCTTTCCTTGGAAGGAAAAATACTACTTATTTCCATCCTTACAGAACAGGGGGAGAGTTTTATCCAGCACATGGGAAAATGAAAGCTGGTCATTTCTATTATGCAGCATTCTCACAGGCAAGCTATTCTGGGATGCTGGTGTTTCATAAATACCCAACATACACTGATACATAACAAGGTGGTTCTCCTCCTCTTCCCTCAGTGTTATAAACTCTGCAAATCAAAGGAATCTTTCCTGCTTTTATAAAGCAATTTCAATATCTGTTTCTTTCCCTTTTTTTTCCTTAAGGTGTCTAAGTGTTCTGAAGAAATTAAAAATTACATTGAAGAAAGATCTGGAGAAGACCCTCTAGTGAAAGGCATTCCTGAAGACAGGAACCCTTTTAAAGAGAAAGGAGGATGTGTAATTGCATAGAAGAATGCAGATAACTCTGAAACTGGGAAAAAAAAAACATACTGTAGAATAGCTAGTTTAATTTAAATTTCAGGAATCTTATTGTACAAATTAAAAGATTTTTTTTAAAATAAGAAAACAAATAAATGATTATATTGTTATCCCCTGAAACAAGTTCTTGCTTAACATATCATTAAATACCTTTCAAAAGGTTGTTTTGTATACTTAATTTCTTGCATCTGCTGGTTGAAATTATTATTAGCCACAATGTAATATTGGTAAAGAAAATTTAAAAAGCACAGTGAAATGGTCCTCCCTTCAGAATATAGGATTTTAGTTCAAACACCCCCATGGCAAAGATTATTTATCTCTGACTCCTATCAATCTTCACCACTGGTCCTGCAGGCTGGGGCTACTGCATGGTCTCATTCAGCAATATCTGGAAGGTATCTGGAAGTGTAAGGGCTAGGGTTAAACAATTGGTGGAATAGAGTTATTTTGGCTGCTTTTTGAAATACCAAAAGGAAAGGGGTTGTGTAGAAATCTGGGGGTAGAGAGTTCCAAAATATGGAGGCCACTTACCTTTAACCTCTAATTAAGAGGAAGTCTAATAGGTTTTCTCAAGATGTTCTCACTGGATTCAATCCTGGCAAGGTGGTACCTGATATCCTGGTGCTATTCCGCATCAGGCTTTATAGGTGAGAACCAGCACTTCAGATTGGGCCAGGAAATCTACTGGTAACCAGGCCAGCGATTTTAAAAAGGCATTATCCTGCAATGGTGGGATTTACCTACCTATAGTCTTGCTACCACATTCTGGATAGCTAAACCTGGTCAAAAGCTCCCTGGTATTTCCTCCCCTATTGTTTAAGCAGTAGCTATCAGTCCAAGATGATTCCTGGATCGTGAATCAACTCCTTACACTTACAGATAGTCCTCACTTAACCACCATTCATTCAGCAACTGTTTGAAATTATGATGGTGCTGAACGAATGATAGTTATAGCCAGTCCTCAAAGTTACAGCTGCTGCAGTGCCCCAGCGGTCACAAGATCAAAATTTGGGTGCTTGGGAATCCGCTTGCATTTACATCCAGTGTGTGCTTCAACTCCCCCCAACCACCTATCTTCCCCCATCTCTGCCCTTTTGGCTGCCCTGCATTCCACCACTGCCTACCCCTGCTGCCCCCAGCTGACCTTTGCCATCTTCTTCCTCCTAGTGCTGATGAGGCATGCCTGGCTGAGGCAGCTGCTGGCCTTTTGTAAGGCCTCATGAGGCCTTTGTGCAGCCTTGCAAGGCCTCCAGAATGAAGACTTCGTGAAGGGCCAGCATCTGCCTCAGCTGGGCGCACATCATCAGCAACGGGGAAGAAGAAGGTGAAGGTCAATTTCCAGTCCCAATTAGGGTTGTTAAGCAAGGACTACCTGTATTGATATACAGCAACTTGATGGTTTTGGAGGGATTTCATAGATTTTGCCCAGCCAGACCCTGGTTCAAGCTTTCGATAGCAACCCTAGCTCATGTAGTTCAGTATTATCAGCACACTGATGGCATCTCACCCTGAACTCACAGATGACTTCACTCAGCAGCTTTATCGAGATGTTAAATTATCTGGGTAACATCACAGTGCATAGCACTCACAATGCAAGAGGAAAAAAAAATCCATCCTCTATAAGCTTAACCATTCCTGTGTGCATTTTAGGATTGTAACTGCTTCAGAAATGATTTGGAAGAAAGTGCCCCAGATCTCACACATGGGCAACACTCTCTGGTATCCATTAAATAACCTAACCTGTATATAATGGTACTTACTCCCAGATATAAGATTTAGCCTCATAAATTAAAATTATAGCTCCAACACCCAACTCATGTCATTGGGATGAATCAGCATATCACTCCCATTATATCCATCCTGGGTAGAAATTACGGACTTTGTAGTACAATATAACTGGAAGGTATCAGGCTGGGTCAGTAGCAATGAAGCATTTTATCAATTCATTACACTTTAGATTTTTTATCCCACCTTTATTATTTTTATAAATAACTCAAGGCAGCCTAATACTCCTTCCTCCTATTTTCCTCACAACAACAATCCTGTGAGGTGAGTTCAGCTGAGGGAGAGTGACTGGCCCAAAGTGACTTTAATTAACTGAAATGTTTAATTTGGTCACATTTTTTAAAATATTATTTCTAACAGAATCCAAAGTTGGCAGATAAATAAAACAGATTTCCTCTAAAGTTCTAAAAATGGAAAATATGTTTATTAAAATATGTGCATCACCAAGAAGAAAACAGGGTTTTTTGTTTCAGAAATACTGTTTTTACACATATGCAACTAAGTGATGGAGTAATAAACAAGAAACTTATATGATTAATAAACAAATATGTATGTGCAAGCTTAGTTAAAACCTTTAATCATGACATACCAGTTTAAGAGTAGGAACTAGCTATCTTTCCTTGCGCCTAAAACTTGATAGTCAGGCAATGCATTTACTTGACCAAAAGTCAGAAAATACCATGTGAACTTTTGAGGTCTGCAGAACTTTTAATTAGGCAAGATGGTAAACAAATAAAAGTGTGGGTGGGCAGGGAGAAGGGAAAAGTGGCAGTGGTTCTTAACAGGGAATGTGAGACTTAATCAGAGACATCTTAAAATTGCCAAATTTGAAAAATCCTACTTAATTCATATACTGTGCATTTGACCATGTGCAAACAATAAATCTGAGTGGCTGCTAAGATAGGGAGCTGCAAAGCGTTGCAGCATTTAAGATTACCTGTGAGTTGTGCTGGTGAAAAGGTGTTGCTTTTTTCAACCAGGCTCTCTTCTTCACAGCTGTAATCATGACTGCATATTGCTATGGCCAAGGGTGGGGCAGAGGTAGGTTCTTAGCAAACAACATGCTGAACCTCTGTGAGGAAGTAGGGTAAGGCAAATATTCTTGTCCAGGTCAAAATATCTCTTTTCAGAAAAAAAAAATGCTCTCAAAACCATCAAACATACCTGGAAACATCTCAGACTCAACCATACCTCATCGTCTCAGAATGCCTTTCAGCTTGTCAGAGTTCCCAAATTGGGATTTTGAGAATGCACTGTAGGAGTTTTCCCCAAATAGCTGCTGAGGGAGTTTATCCTTTCATGAAATAGTTACCAGGGTGGAACAGTACCTAATCAGAAAGCACCAATTTACTATCCCTCCACCCTGTCTTCTCACAGCATGCTCTCCGCCACCCTTACTTACTCTTGGCTTCTTTCTGTTCAGGTGGATACAATTGCAACAAAGTATTGGGTTGCGTTCATCCACCATCTTTATTTTCTAGGGACGGCTATTAAGACGATTGGGGATCTAGAGGTATTCTTGGAGATTAAAATAAACCCATTCTTTGCTTTTTAGCATGCTAGCTTCCCACTTTTAATTAAAACTTTACAATATAAAAAAGTCAGTGGAGCACAGTGATCTATCAGATGCCTAGTTTCTGTTGCGCAACCAAGCTCAGAGAACCCTGAGGACTCCACAGTTCAACCCTAAGCTACACATACTGTATTCTCTTCTAGTGGTACTTAGGACTGACCCACAGCATCGCGAGGATGAACAAGCAAGCAATGATCGATCCTCCATTTTTCGAAATGTTTGGAAATTTAAAAAAAACCCGTCACCCCACAGCGAAATGGGCGGTGCCAAATTTGAAATATAAATAATAAATAATATAATTATTTATAAATATAAATAATTTATAAAAAAATATTTTTTTATATTTAAAAAAATATAAATAATAATAAATAATATAAACTTATCATTTTTCCCGAGAAAGCGTTCAGGAAAATTCGAAAGCTTGTATCCTATTTTGCTTTGCTCTGATATATACACGGTGCATATATAATTGCGTGATTTTGCGCTGTAAGCTAGAGTTCTGTATATTTACATCAGCAACTGTGGAATTTTTTAGGAATCCAGCAGCTCATTATTTGGTGGCAGTGAACCATGTCCAGGCAGGTACGATCCACCGTCACTAGTCGTTCTTCTCGAACTACAGCGCATGCGCCGGTCGCGCTCTAGCCCGAAACACGGCGCTCTCTCGGATCTCGCTTTTCGGCCGTAAAGAGCTAATGAAGTTGTTAAAGCTGCCGCCGCCGCCGCGCCTTGCTGGACTTTCAACTGCAGGCTTTCCAGAAAGTTGTTGGCTTAGCCCGAACGGCCGCCCTTATAGCAGCGGCGTCCCGTCTGGAGACCACCTCTTATACACCGCAAGGCATTTCGCTTTAAGAGCGTCTCTGGGAAAGGTACTCGTTCAGCAGATCTTGTCGGAAGGCAATTCTAGCTTTTATCCCTTCGCGCAGTGCATTGGCCGTAGGAATCGGCAGGGGACGGAAACTGGAGTTAGGTCTGCCCGTGGTCTGCTCTCAAGATGGTTTGGTGGAAAAATGGTTTTGAGTCGTAGTCCCCTGAGTGCTGACTGTACAAAGTTTGCGAGATCTAGGATCACACGGATCGCCCGCTCCCCCAACTCTGAATTTTTTTTAATCCTCCATATTAGTGAAGAAATACACATTTAAAAAGACCACACGTACTGCACCCCAGTGGGAACTTCTAGCATTGAGTCGCAGTTCCTTTTATTATTTTTTCCCCGCAGGAAACTTTAATTAAGGACAGAAATTTCTTATTGAGACACCGCAGAGGCCAGTTGAAAATCAAGCCCGAATCACAGTTGCCTCGGTAATAATATATACTATTGTTAAGAGTATTGTATTGCAGGATATGGTTTTAGGGTGAAGCATCTCAGTTCTGAGCCTCCTGTTTTAAACATTTGTAGAAATAAAAAACGGGTTTTATTTTCCTCAGTGTATAAGCATTTGTAATTTGGCTTGTATGGTCAAGAGACAATTGGTACTTCTGAAGTTTCATAGTACAGTAGTTAAAGTTCTGCAGGAGTTACGTGTGGTTCTACGGGCTCTATCCCACAGCCAAATTAAAGTGCAATCCACCCAACTTTGAGGTGGCAGAAAATGATAATGATCTAACATTTGCTGTCCCCATTGCTGTTTCCTGTTTTGCCACAGTAGGGGCATCACCAAATAGCGGTCTTATCTGCTGTATGCAGGACAAATTAAGGAAAAGAATTTTTTTAGATTATCCTGCCTTTCATTCAGGAGCTCAGGATTAGTGGGTTCCTCAGCTTTGTTTCCCTTCCCTGTTGCCAAATGTCACCAATTGACAGGAAAACATCCCCTAAGTGTTCTCCTTAATATGAACTGGGGCATCAAACCTGGTCCTGACACAGCTTTGCAAGCAGGAAAAGCTTGGTTGGAGGAGCTGATCTGATCTAACAGCCATAGATCTGGCTGATAAAGAGCTATCTCTGAGCTGCAAGGGCAGAAGAAAGGGAGAGCTGACTGATTAGAACTTGTCAACCAGCCCCCCCAAGCAGCTGACATGTTCTGAGTAGTTTTGTGATGAAGCAGGAGAGATCCTGCTTCACCCCACAGCCCACCCCCGAGCCTGTCAACTGTATTGGGGGGGTATTTTTAATTACAGATCCAATGCTCTTTTGCTGACTTTGCAAAATCAGATTGCTTTTGAGCACAGGGTTACTGCTTTTTCAGAAGTGTGCTAAGCCCATGTTTAAAAGTAACCTGATTAATAGTTAAAGTGCCAGGGGCAGATACTCAGTGCAGTGGGAGAGCTCCCTCCCACTTCCCCTTTCAGTTGCTCTCCCCACAATTGCTTGCTGTTTTTCAAGCTATTTCTAAATACTGTATGGCTTTAGTGCTCTTCTAAAAGTGGGTAAATGTATATTCAAAATCAACCTACATAAAAGCTGATAAGTACCATTGTACTTTGCAGCAGAGAAACAGACTCTCCCTCTGTCCTGCTTTATCATGCAGCCCTTCTTCTCTAGCTGGTCAGCCACCATCTAGATCTCTGAGCCAGAAGTTGGGCTGAACATCTGGAGCTAAAGAGAGGGGGCCTGATTCAAAAGAACTGGATTCTTTCACTTCCTGGAGCAAACAGTCCTGAAGGGTAGAGCTTAGGGCAGTGTTTCTCAACCTTGGCAACTTTAAGATATGTGGACTTCAACTCCCAGAATTCACCAGCCAGCCATGCTGTCAAGGTTGAGAAACACTGGCTTAGGGACTGGAAGAGAGGGTGTTGTAGCCACACCAGTCTAAAGTGGCCAATAGAGGTGCGGTACTTAAAGTTGCAATTCATATTTTAAAAATAAACACTTTTATTAATTGAAACCAGACAGCTTTAGAATTGAAAATACTAACATACAACCGTACTTTGTACGTTGGATGAACCGTAATTCATCCAATACCAAAGTGTGAAAAAAAGCCCCTCAATTGGCTAATATTGGTTTTCAGTACTATCTAATGCAATGTTTCTCAAACTTGGCAACTTTAAGATCTGTGGAAGTTTGAGAAACGCTGAGGTAATGCATATGCATTTGGAAGTAACTTTTGGTGAGTTAAATGGCTCCTCTTCCTAGGTAAGGAAATACATGATTACTATCTTAAAATATTTAACATACCTAAACCACCTGGGAGGGGGAAAAAAACCTTTTTGCCTAACTTCTTCTTTTAAGGAATAAGTTCAATGGGACACCCTGTGTGATGGAAGGCATGAGCAGGGAGGATTCGGGAATGGAGCTTCAAGGTTACAGGGAGGGGGAAGTGACATTCCAAGCATCTCCTCAGCCCCCAGCTGGACTGTGTGAAAGTAAGGAGGAAGAGACTGGCTCCTCCCTAAGGGCTTAATGGTTATAGTTGCTCTCGTTGGGGGAACTAGAATTAATCTCATGAGATTCTGTCTCTTAGGTGCTCGCTAATAAAGAAGCTGAGTGTCTAGTGTAATTCTTCGGCTGAACCTGACATCCTAGCATCTTTCCCCTCCCACCCCCAGCATTCTCTTATCCTCTGCTGTTTTGATTCTTAGTAGTAGAGGTGGTTGGAGAAAAGCTTCAGCAGATGGTTAGACAGATTGATATGGAAACAAGTATTTGTTTTAAAACTAGATCAGTTCAGTATTACTGAGATTTGTATCTGAACAAAAAAGTTTCCAGTTAGGCTGCATAGTTGTAATGTGGGCATTGCGTGTATTCACCTAAGTTGCTGCCATTCTTCATTTGTGAAATTTCCCACATGCTATCTAGGCTCCTTCACTTATAAAAGAGGTGCCCTGTTCTAGAGCAGTAGTTACAACTCAAGTACACAAAGGCAACAGTTGCCCTCTTTTGGAAGCATAACACTGATGTAGTGGGTTGCGTTTTGGATGGAAGTGATGGTCCAGTACTGGCCGAAGTTGTAGATTGGATTAGAAGTGGAGTCAAACTATATTCCAGTTATTGCTCAGAAGATTATTACATCTTGATTATTGCTCCCTGCTTATTGAATACAAGGTGTGATTGTTATTTTGGTTTTATTAAAAACTATTGGAGCATTACAGTATATAATCAGAGTGTATTTATGTATTATGGATTCCAGACTGGTTTAATTTATTCAGGAGTTCTCTATTACATTTTTTTTACTAATACTTTCAGAACAGCAGGAAATTTCATTTAATTGCAGTAAATGTGCATCTGCAGCATATCTAGGATTGTAGAGGAAAAAAATGCAAGATTTAAAAAAAAAATTCTTGTTTAAGTACAGTATTAGTGGTGACACCTTAAAATAACAGCTCGGTAGTTAAAGTTATGAATATAAAATGTTTGCCTAAGATTGAATTTCATCCTGCTGGTTTTATTCCAGAAGGTAGCACAAGCCATCTACATGGGAATAGTAGGTCAGGATAATGCATACTGATAGAGATGGCCAGTAGATTGGTTATGTAGTGTAAAACATTTGATTGCCTACCCAGTTGGCTACTTTGGGATTAGATTTTTGTCAGAGAATGAAGCAAAGACCAGCTATTTCTTACATGATATCACAACATTAGGTAAGTTATGTTGCTATTACATATTCCTATAAATAGTACTGGCATTACAGGTAGTCCCTGAATTAAGAACACCCGGTTTAAGAATGGAGCCTATTGCAGCAAAATTCAAGTTAAATACACAATGATTTGAGTTAATTACACTATATTAGTTACACAGTATTATACAATAATGCTGTTCTAGCTTATATACAAATTTGACTTAAGGACAGACCTTGGGAACAGAAATCATTCTTAAACTGGGGACTACCTGTAGTATGAATGTGATTAGCAAAAGATAGGTTGGGATAAACTTAAGTAAAAAACACAAGATTGTATCAGCTATTAAATGGAGGATGCAGTGAATTAATCTTAATGGGAAAAGCAGTTTTAGAGAACTGGCTGGTTTTGCACATTGTGCTAAATCGTAGTACAGTTTGCTTGATTTTGGCATAGCATAGATTAATACTCAGCTAATTTAGTTTATCCAAAAAAAACATGCTTAAAATAAACCCCAATATTTTAACTTGTAGGAAGTTGTTTTAAGCCCTTTATTGTTTTAGTTACCTTCCTCTGTGTAATTTCTAGCATATTTTCCAGCTCTATTTAGTTACCTTCCTCTGTGTAATTTCTAGCATATTTTCCAGCTCTATCAGAATATCTGGTAAAAGCTATTGCTAGTTATTAGATAAGCACTTTAGTTGTTCCGGATGCAGGTCACCCAACATACCTCTGAATTTTAGATAACCCTTTTTCTTTTAAATTCTCTTTGCCATGATAAATTTTCTTTTTGGATGGTGTTTTAGAATCTTTTGGGAGAAAAAGTAACAAAGGTTCATTACAGTTAATCAAAATAGTTTGTCCTCTTTTGTTATATTCCCTGAACATAGAGACAGTGGTGTATCTGTCTTGCTCTCATAAAATGTCAGAAATGGTACATTGCAATCTTAGCGCAAAAGGATATTTCGAACAGTTTTTTTTTCCACAATTCCAGTAAATATAAAAGAGGATATGTAGTAATTGATGGGAATATTTGTTTAATTACATTAAACAAAGGACTGTATGAAGGTAATGACAATGAAATAAAAAATTATCATTTTAATCCGTAGTTTCCTGGCATTGAATGGATAAGCAAGCGTTTGGGCCAGTGAGGAAATTTGGCTATTTGAGAATATTTTGTAGGCACTCTCACAGAATAGTAGCTATTGGGGAGTCTTGTCTGTTCACTAAAGTGTGTATCATAGTAGACATGGGAAATCACAGAACACCCCTTTACAGGAGACATAGCAAAGAGGTTAATCCCCTTCCTCTAAATTTCCAGGTTGTTCTCTACCACTCTGACTTATTTTGTCTTCTTTCCCAAGCCATGTTATCTCATTGCCAAACACAATACTGTTTTTTAAAGGGGGACCTACATGAAGTCCAAGAGTGTTCTTGTAAAAGTTGATGCTGGTCCTTTGTTTATGTCAGCTTTTCGTTTATTTTTAAGTAAAACAGTCTAAAAAGAAATAAAGTTAGATGGGACAGGAAACCTGGCCTGCAGCTAAAGAATAGTGCCCGTGGTGTCACTGGGGATGCCAGAATTAGAGAATGTGTCTTAAATGTAATTTTCTAAACAAATAAATACGTCCTCCTGTGGGAATAAAGCAAGAATGGAACTCTTAATATAGTAAGGTAGACATCCTGAATTTCCAAAGCTATTTTGGATGTCAGCTTCCATAAGCCTCAGCCAGCAAAATTGTTGGAATGCTTTGCGCAATCTTACTACAAACATTGTTTTTGTTTTAATCAGGAACACAACTTGAAGTACGGTAAGGGGTGTGTCATGCCCTTAACAGTAATCAAGAAAGCCACATTCTCATGAAGTTCCCTTATCTTGACTTATTACAAGGAAAAGGGGATATGTATTTTAGCCCATACCCCCAACACTTTTATCTGTGAGTGTGTTAAAGCTGGTTCTCCTTGATGCCTTTTCTTAGTTTCCCTTGATTTGAGGGTTTAATCAGAGGGTGCTTGGGGAGTTTCCTGAGGATCTAGGGGGGCAGTTCATTGAGTCCTTGGTTGCCCACTGAAATCATGGTAGCCAGCGCACTCGATCAGATTACACTGGAACAGCCTATTCCTTCTTGCAAATCCACTGAACCTCCTTGATTTACTGAGTTGCTCAGGAAGATGAACTGGCAGAGAAATGCCATGAACAAAGCTGAGTAAAGATGTGTCTTGAAACTGACTGGACACTGGTAAGAATCCACGTTTGAGCCTACATCAAAGAAATGTTTTGTTACTCTTATTGCATCTGCTGAATGTTGCCCAGTGGCCCTTTTTAAGGTGGCTTATTCCCTTTTAGGGAAAGATAGTTTCCTAAAACACATGAAGAGATGCAGTAAAGAATTCATACAGCATTTGGCAGATAAAATTTCTCAGATTCAAATGGAGTTGGACTCTAGCTGGACAGTGAGAGTGGAGATGACTGGGGCTTCATCCTGTGAAGTGATTGTAGATCAGTTTGAGTCTGAGTCCTTAGGAAGTAGACAGGGCTCTCTGTAGTGTCAGCTTTGCCACCTCTCACTTGGATCCCTGGCTCTCATGGTTGGTTAAGGCCTCTCATGAGGTGGTTGGAGGCTCGATTTGAGCAATAATCGATTCTTGAGTAAGGGACATTCCCATTACTTCTGACAAACACTGAGGTGCATCCCCTGCTCAAGAATATTCACTTGATCCAACTATTTTGGATAATTTCAGACCTGACTCCAACTTCCCTTTTAAGGTATGGCCCTGCAACTCCAGAGAACCCTAAAAGAAATGGATTATTTGGCAGCTGGATTCCAGGCCAGGGTATACCACATAAACTGCATCAGTTGTGCTTGTGGATGACCTTTGGAGAGACTGGAATCATGTGAATGCAACTCTCTTGGTCCTCCTTGTTCTCTTGGCAGCTTTTGATACTTGGCTTAACTCTCAAGTGCTAAATTTTTAGCCCTCAAAAGTACTTTCAACCATTTTCCATTCAGGGCTATAGGTTATAATTAAAGCCATTGGAAACCAATTTACATTTTCAGAAGAAAAAAAACTCTTCAGTTATGTTGATGTTTTGGATATTATTCTATCCTTTGGGGGAGAGGCTTGGGGTTTGTGGTCTGCACTCTTCATTTATCATCATAAATTTCATAAGGAAACTGAAGTTCAGAGGTAATTCAGACCACATACTAATCCAAAATTATTTGTGGATTGTAAACTATATATTATGACCGAAGCAGAAATATATTGTTTGGGAGGGTACATTCAGCCCCCGGGGCCCTACCAAGTGGCTTGGCTGAACATTTGGGCCTTTCACATTTTGGTGTGGTTTAAAGGACAAAATGGCTGCCTTAAGCCTTGCAGTTACTTAAGGCACCCATTTCTCCCCGGAAAATTTCTGAAACCTTCTCCTAGAACAACCCCTAATCCCGCCCTAGTTTGAAGTATGGTTCTTGATGCATCTTACAAAGCATGGGGTAACCCTCAAGCCAATAGATGTTATACACCCTGATTTATGATTTAGCAAAATACACTAAGCAGATCATGATTAGACAAACCATAGCTTAGCATGGTATCTGAACTCAGCTAGGGAGTATCCCATGATCCTCTAATGAGTTTCATAGTTCACTGCAGAGTTGAAGAATTTTATCCCAATACTCTATTTTAACCATCTTACCTATGTGAATGTTTCAGTGGATTTTAAAAAAGTGGGGGGGGGGAGATCTCCATGAATAACTCTATCTTCTCTGCAGAATTTTTTTTCCTTACTTTTAACAGAGTGCTGTTTAATAATCAATTCCACCTGCTGCCATCCCCTCAGCCATAGTAACTATTTAACTAATCATGACATTAACCATTAAGTTTTCAAACAGGAAATTTATAGGGTTGGTATTCTCCATCACTGATTATTGAATTCATTATTAGGAATATTAACACAATATAATAACTGCATTTAGAATCATTCCCCGAGTTCATTAAACGTAGAACATTATAAATGAAAATGCTATTAAAAGGTCTTTTAAAAGTAGTTATTTGTAACTGAATGTAATGAAAGGATGGGTAAGATATTCTGTGTTGTTGCCTTCACTGTCTCTGGCATCTGTTCTTTGCTTTTCCCCCCCATGTTAATTAAGGAGCAAACTCCACAACTTATTTTGTCATAAAAATAAATAAACTTTCCTGGCACAGAACTCTAGTAGTAATGTAACTTAAATGAGCTCTTATTTTTATTTCTCAAATAATCAGGTATACTAAAACATGTATACACAGTTAATGATACAAAATCTCATATTTTACAAATTTGCTTGGCTCTTATTATACAGTTGCCAAAGTGGAATTCTCAACTGTGAATAATACTTGAGGGATTCTTTAATTAGATTTCCCAATCATGCAGTCTTTATGTAAACTCTTGCAGGTCGTTGCTCAGAATGCTAGGTTTGAACTGCAAGCATAATTATTTACAATCAGTAGCATCTATTTATGGATAAGAGGCTAAGCTTGTAGGGAAATAAATGTTGCTGTTTTAAAAATCTGATTTCAATTCCAGCCTAAAAACTGACCACACATCAGTGACTAGTCTCCTTAGATTATGTATTTTAAACTCTCAAAGGAGATTACTTCATGTTTTTTCTGGGACTGAGGGAACATTTAATTACGGTTTGTGGAGATGTAGGGGAATTATTCAACTGTCTTATAATTTGTACATTTTTACCTTACCTTCACATTTCCTTTTCCTTTTTTTTTTTTTCAACAGTGTTGTAATTCCAACATATCTGGAGTGGTCCAGCTTGGAAAAGGCTGAGCTAGCTAGCTAGAGATGCCCCTGAATATGGGATTCCTACATTGCATTCTTATCACCTTTCCACACACAGTTAGTCACTTCCTGTTCAATGTCTTCAGATCATTCATTTATGTATTTTCCTGTCTGTTTCATATCACACCCTGTCAGTGGTGGGAAGTACGTATTATAGCGATACCAGGACCTGGAATTAATGTTGTTAGACTTTAGAAAAGAGGAAGTCAGACATTAACCTGCTGTTTTGTTTGTGGCCCCTTATTTCTTACAATGTCCTTATTTATTAGTATTTTTATTAGTTGTTGCTCAACTAATGATAATTTATCAAAGTTACTTTAATAATTTATCAAAATGACAATGCACAAACAGTTCTCTTTACTGACACTGAGTATACTTGGAAGAAACCTGAAAAAAGCCTACAGGTAGTTCTTGTTTAATGAATGCCTCATTTAGCAACTATTCACAGTTACAATGGTGATGAAAAAGTAACTTTACAACCAGTCCTAGCATTTATGACCTTTGCAGGTCTGCAAAGCAAAATAAAGCTGAAGTAAGAACATAAGCATAGTTGCGATTTCATTTAGCAACCGCTTCACTTAATGACCAAGTTGCTGGTCCCAATTGTGGTCACTAAACAAGGACTACCTGTATTTCTTTAAAACTAAGATTCTCTCAATTACAATTAAATATGCTGCTGTTGTTCAAGTTTGTTTGTTTAAAACAGGGTTTCTCAACTAGGGTTCCACAAGAGGTCACTAAGGGTTCCCTGGGAGATCATGATTTATTTAAAAAAAGCAGAGACCAAGGAAAAACCTTCCAACATCAGTTGGCCTGGCAGAGTGTATGCGGACCCCCGGCAGGTATTGCGCACACACATGCAGGTGGGGAGGCGAGTTAGCTGAGCAAGTGAAGAGAGGAGCAGCGTGCTTTCTGCGGGCACCCGCTTGCCTTTCTGCCCAGGGGGTTCTGTCTCAGGGTGGGTGCAGGAGATCCAGGGCTGGAGTGGCCCAGGCACTAGCAGCAGCAGGAGCCACCCACAAAGATTGGGGGTAGGTCGGGGAAGGAGACAGGGAAAGGAAAAACTGGTGGTGGTTGTGAAGGCTTTAGCATCAGGGTGCCAAGATTTCAGGAGAAGTTGAGGAGTCCACATATTAAGGGGAGGGGTGTTGGAGGTTTCAAGGCATCAGCCCCCCTCTAGTTTTGCAAAGGGGTCCTTGGGAGGGGAGGTGGAAAAGGGAGGCAAGAAAGGAGAAGCTGGATTTGGGGAATAAGGTGCTGGTGGTACAGGGAGAGGGGAGGAGGCCAGCTGACCCAACTCAGCATACCTTTGTCATCTGAGTCCCTGCAATGCATTTTGCAGTTATCATTCATGACAGTTTGATACATTGCTCAAAAACTATACACACCCTTAAAAGTAGCCCCCAAAAATGCAACCTGCAAGGGTCAAAAATTTCCCACAACTGATCTCCAAAACTCAAGTTCAGCCCAGAATTGAATATTTGTGCAGCAAAAAAAACAAGCACAGATTTCATGTTAAAGAGGTAATGGTCATTCTTTATTTTTAGTTTAAGAATACTGTTAATGTATATATGTAGGCCTATACGTGAAACAGATACAATGGTTTTGTAACTTCTGGTCTATCTTTGAGCCTGAATGTGCAAGGGTTCCCCAAGGCCTGAAAAATATTGCAAGGGTTTCTCAGGGATTAGAAGGTAGAGAAAGGCTGGTTTGAAGTATTCTGGTCCAAAATACAGCAGTGCAGAAATAATGGGTGCACTTTAGTATGCTCAAATAACACCATTACTCTGTAAGTTGCACTGGTTCCCATTAGGCTTCTGAGTGCAATTCAAGGTGCTATATGTCACTTATAATGCCCTATGTGGCACAGAGCTGAATTATTTGTGGGAGTACCTGTCTGATTATTTCCACCCATCCCACTAATTTGCACAGGCTAGGTATGCTGTATTGTCATCTAATGGGATCTAGGAGATGTGCCTTCTTTGTTGCTGCTCCTGACCTTTGGAATGAGCTCCCCACTAAGGTGTGAGCAGCCTGATCCTATTAACCTTTCACAGAGCTATGTGGACCTGGCTTTTCTCCAATGCATTGGGCCAGGATGGAAACAGAGCCTGCCCTGTTTGTTATTCCCAGCCTCAGTTACCCATTTGTGTACAATTGTGGTTTGTGAATTTGTTTCATATATTTTTCTTTGTTTTGGATTGTTTTTCATTTTTATTGAGCTACACCACCCAGGATCATAAATTATGAGTCGGGGAACCTTATATATTTCTTAAATGAATAAATGCTGGTTGGGAAGTTCTGGGAGTTGAAGTTCACACATCTTAAAGTTGCTGAAGTTGAGAAACATTACTTTAAGGGGAAGTTCATTTTTAATTAATTACAATTTGCAGTGCTGTTTTAACCTGGCAAGAATGTTCTGTTCTACTCTATTTCATTCCTTATTCTATTTCTGTTTAAGAAGAAGGTAAAGACATTTTTGTGTTGAGCAGGGCAAATAGCCAAAAGGTTATTGATAACAGAAGAAATCAGCAGCATAATGAAACCACCTTATTCTGGATTTTGTCTTCCACTATAGCAAACAGATATAGAAAGTACTACTTTCCTGAAGAAAAGGTCAGATAAGCAAAGCTTAGAATACAGATTATATTCCTAAATACACAGAATCCTATCGTTCACATTTCATTTATTATTTGTTACTGAATTTCTATCCTGTCTATCCCATCTTTCTGTTCATTCCAACCTTCAATACATCTTAGAGTATTAAAAAAAATACACTGTATAAAACATAACAATGAAGTTGATATCATGAGAATCAAAACTGACCTGTTTCAGGCTTCAAACTCTCACATGCAGTTGCTAGGTGAGAATAGCAATTTACTCAAGGCTGAGCAGATAACAGCAGACAAGGGAGACAATATAAATCAACAAAGTCTCTTGGAAGGAAACTTGCCTGGGTAGTTTTGCTTTCAACAGGAACACACAGAAGAGAAGTCAAAATCCAGTCTGAAGTTCAAAGTTCAAACCAAGTAAGGTTTGCTAACAAGTCCAAAAGTCAGAGTTTCACAAGCAGAATTCACAGGAATGACACACTGAAGCAGTAAATCAGATGGTTGTTTCCAGTGGAGAAACATGGGTCAGGGATTCCTCTTAAATCAAGCTGTAGCCAGCTATCTTCAATTAAGATAGTTTCTCCCTTACTAGGCAAGGAGCCTCATTGAGTATCTTTGTTCTGCTCTCCACTCTACTTGCTGAGTCTTGGGGGCTGTGATCATCTGACTGCTTCAGCTATTCTGATGGTGCCTGGGCTTGATGATCAGGTGATTTTTGGCTTGGTGTCTCCTGAGGCTGACACTCCACAGGTTTAGCTGGAGCAGCTTCTTCAGAGTCTGAGTCCTGGGCCGTGACAAAAACCAACATTGAAATCCATCATTAAAATTATTAAATATTAAAAGCTTAGCAAAAGATACACGTTTCTGCCATCTGCCTACATTTTTGGAGAGTGGGACTAAATGCCCCCTTTTTCAGAAGTCACGGGAGCCACAAAGCAGGAGGTCCTTTCCCATGAGTTTCTGATAGAAGGGACACTTTCAGAAGGGTCTCTCCTGCTGATTTAAGTAATGCAGCAGATTGATAGCAGGAGAGAGTATCTCAAACAATCAAACTCTACGCCACTGAGGGCTCTAAATGTCAGCCCCACTATATAAATAGAAATCAACTCCATTAGAAGGCTAAAACTTCTTATATTAAGATTGGCTGTAGTAACAGAAACTTGCAAGTTGGATTGTGCTTTACTTCCCCGGTACTCATGTGAATTAGGGAGGTGTGTGCCTCAGCTGCTTTCACACTCCTTCTGCTTGTTTTGGACTTAAGCCATGTTTTTCCCTCCATCGCTTTGGTAACAGCTGGCCTATCTCTTCAAGGTCATTTTCCTTACTGTCTACATTAAAGATCAACCCCAACACTTTAAAATACATCTGACAGGCAGTTGATAGTCGTTGCCAATCTTTTGGTGTAGGGTTCAAATGTATCTTATACATGTCAACAATCTGACTGTTGTGTTTTGCATCAGTTGCAATTTCTGGACACATTTAAGGATAGACTATCCTTGTAGTAATCAAAATAGATTGTTACCAAGTCATGCATAGCAATTGTGGAGTCTAACAGACTCAAGAAGTTGTGGCTATCACACTAGTTATAATTGTGTGGACATGTTCCATGTTACAGCCACTACCTGCAAATCCAGTGACATTAAGGAGTACTTCCAAACAGCAACCCTGCTTTTTTTGGCTAATACAGTCCCATCCAGAATAGGCTTCACTCAGTTCCTGAGTCCTGCTTTCTTCTTACCAATGTACTATTGTTTTATGTAAATCGGAAGCTTCAACTGGTTCAGAATACAGCAGCATACACAGTGATGGGCATGCCTTGGTATGCACGTGTGACACCTCTGCTTCATGAGCTGTACTGGTTGCAAATTTTGGGTGTGATTCATGGTGCTGATTATCACCAATAAAGCCTTACATGGAGGGAATGCCTATCTCCCTTGGTTTCTGTCTAGTTGTAGGATACAATAACAGAATCTGATAAGTCTGTGCAATTTTTCTCTGTCCTATCTTATATTAAACAAAATCAAGGCAGGGTTATTGTGTATTTCTTTTTCATGCTTGCTTCAATCTGTGGACTGTGTAATCTGTTCTCCAAATCTCTCCTTACAGCTCATTCCTTCTTTCCTTCCTTCTCCTCTTATGGCTCTTTCATACCTTCCCTGAGGTCCGCTCTGACTTTGTTTACAGAGAAGACCAAAAGCACTACAAAACAATCCCAAAGCTGAGCCCTGGCAGATGGCACAAAAGAATACCATGGTTGATAATACTGAAAGCTACCAAGAAGTTTAGAGAAATTAGCAGTGTTGCATTCCCCACATCTCTATTCTGGCATAGGTCATCTAACTAGGCAACCAAAGTAGTTTTGGTACCATATCCTAGATAAAACCCTGATTGAAATAGGTCCAGAAAATCAGGTCATCCAGATGCATCTGGAGCTGCAAAGCCACTACTATCTTGATCTTCTTACCCAGGAATGGAATATTTGTGACTGGCCTATAATTAAAAAGATCTGGATCAAAGGAAAGACCTTGTTTTCAACAGTGATCTTATAACTTCCTCCTTTAAGCAGGCAGGAACAGATCCTGCATTTAAGTAGTCATTAATCACCTCTCAAGTCTGGGGCCAATTCCAGTTTGGCTGACTTAATTAGCGAGGAAGAGCAGGAGTTGAGTAATCAGGTGATAGTGTCCTTCATGGCAGACAGGAAAACTTAGCTACTCATGATCAAGCAATCTCAACGTGGACATTGAAATCCCTCAGAACAAGAAGTCCAGGGTAACCTTGTGCCAGCCAACTAATTCAGAAAGAGAGATTGTTATGCAGCAGGAACACTAATGTTTTCCCTACGTTGTCCCAGCTACCCAGATGCAGTTGCAAATATTGGACTCCATATTGATAGATGGTTAGATGGAGGTCGTGGTTAGTGAGATGAAAGTCCTATAGACTATGAGTGGACACTACCCTTGCTCACCTACAAGACCTAGTCTATTGCATCATAAAGTAACACAGTAGACAGAGTTAGGAGGGATTACCCTGTTCCTTTGGATTGTCTCTACAATATATCAGCACTTTCACCCAGAATTATATCTTGGATAATAGATGTTTTGCCAGCAGCTGGTAAAAAATATTTCTTGATTCGGTGTGAGCATCTTCTGGCATAAACCACTTCCCTTTTTTGCATCTTGCACATTTTATGTATCAATTAAAATAAAATATTAAGTGATATTTCAAGCTTCACATCACTCAGCTTGAGAAAGATATTCTTGCTGTGAATTGCTGATAATATATGTGTTCATGTATGTGTCTGCTTGGTATTTGCTGACTTATACAGGACAGTATTTGTTTAAATTCAAAGCTGAGTGAAGAACTTTCATATATTAGAAAACTAAGTCATGAAAGTTCAGCTGTTCTTAGGTATTATAATGCACTAGTAAGATTGATAATGAAATTTTCTGTCCAATTAACTGCAGGATCTGGTTTTGATCCAATTTAAGTCCATCAAACCTAATTGGAATTATTAAACCCACTGCTGCATTAAGCCAGCATCCCATCCTACTCTTTTAGGTCCTGATTACCTCATACTGGCTAGAGATGATGGGAACTGTATTCCAGCAGAGCAGGAGGGCTCCTGTTTAGGAAAGTCTGGTATAAATTACTGTGTCAAATTTGCCATATAGATGTAATTTCACTTTGTAACCTTTTCTGATTTTCATTCCTCCCTCACTTCCCAAATGCAGATTATTGACAAAGAAATCAATCCATTTGTGGACAAATGGGAAGAAGAGGGACAGTTTCCAGCACACCAAGTTTTTAAAACTCTCGGGAAAGCTGGATTTCTTGGAATAGACAAGCCAACTGGTGAGAAAGAAACACATTTTAATATTTGCCTGTAATTTGGAAAGCATGTTTAATATTTGGCTCAAGGATTTAGAAGTTGGTCATTCTAAATGTATCCTAATTATAGTATTTTAATTTGGATGGGAATGTAAAGTCATGCAAGAGGCAAACAAATACAATTTTATACTAAAATCTATAGCAGGTTTTTATCTAGGACATCCTTTGAATATGTTACTGGAACTTTTTTTACTTGAGGTGTCAAACTATATAGATCTTCATAAACTCCTTTAATAAATTTTACTTACTGTTATAATTAATTGATTTAAATGCATTTTTGTTCTTCAATATCTGTTGTGTGGTTTTTCCCTCCACTGTTCCGTGTTCTGTGTTGTCAGCCCTTGGAAAATATGCAAGAAATAAGGGCCTTAAAGCAGTGTTGTCCAAACTTGGCCACTTTAAGATGAGTGGACTTCAACTCCCAGAATTCTGGGAGTTGAAGTCCACTCATCTTAAAGTGGCCAAGTTTGGACAACACTGCCTTAAAGAAATGGAAACTGATAAGCCTTACAGGGAGCCTCACTGAAAATTGTATTGGCAAAGACTTAAGTTGACTAGTAGAATGCTGTTGCAAGCCCCTGGTGTCCACTTTCAGGGTTTACAATCCCATTTGCACAATAGTATTCTGCAGCCAGTGAGCATGCTGAATCATTATTGGGCTGTTCTGAGAAGACACGCCCCCCAGTACTTTCTGCACATCTTAAAGAGTTCTAAGCCTAGTGATGTCTTCCACTTAGGGATGGATAGAGCTGGTTGCACTAAAGAAGATGTGGTGTGGTTAAGGACTAGTTGAGCCTGTCCCACAAAGTTAAGAATGGTTTTATTTTGGGGGAGGCCTTGAAGCAGTATGGGTGTGTGATCATCCTGAAATTGTTTTTTATCCTTAAAGTCAGCTAGCTATGGCAATCGATGACCAGCTTGCTTAAGCATTTGGTTTCTTAAAAAAGCATTTGAATGTGTGGCCTAATAGCTTTTATATAAAGCTGTCTTGCCAATGATAAGAATTAAGTGCAATTATATTAGCAACTCATTTTTGTCTGTTTGTCAAATATTCTGCTATGGATTCTCTTCTCACATACTATTTGCAGTAAGAACAAAGCTTTAATTTAGGCTTTTTCATAAATATTATTTTTTGTGTATCTAATACAGTACTGTATTGATGCAGCATCCTTGAAAAGCAAGTAGGGGTTAATTACATACTTCAGGTCTAGTTTTGAGTAATCAAAAGAGAACATTTATTTTTATGAATGCATTTTATTAAATTATGGAGCAAAATGGAACAAAAGCTTAGTAATAATGTAATTTGTCTCTTTTTTTTCTCCTGCCATTTTTGGGGGAAAGTGCTCAAGTTTATGTAACTTAAATCATAGTCTTAAATGTCTTGTGTATTCAAACTACACATACTTGGAATTTGTTATCATTCTGCATTTGGGGCCATATCCAAATATGTGGGATAACATATCACCCTAATAAAATTAATCATATGTAGAAAGTGAATATTTTGAAACTATTCCAGATCTTAATGAGTTGCTGTTATAGGTATAACATTCATTTTCATGTAGTTTTCCTCACAGGGAGGAATATTTTAACATTTCTGTCTTATATTCAGGTCCTGCAGCACTTAGGAGACTTTGGCTAACCTTGAAAAAACTAAGCAGGGTCAGATTTGGGGGAAATGACCAGGAAATCTATGTCAAGCCCCTAAAAGTGTACCATGAACAGGAAAATAAGGTTCTCATCAAGTTTCATTAATTAGGTTGTGTATCTGTACCTGCTAATATTAGGGGTTAGAATATAGATTCCTGGAAAATGAATAAGCAAAATTCCTACCTTCATTTATGAGTGATTTTATTACGGCTCTGTGAGTTCCAGAATGCAAAACTGGAGGGCAAACTTTTCCTAGATAAGACTTGCACTGAAACATCCATCTGCTGTTGTTTAGAGACATTTGGAAATATTTCCTTTTCTTTTTCATTTTAGTATCGATGAATTCTCTTACAGGTTAATTCTGATGAATTATAGTTTTGTTTTTATATTTTCCTCAAGTTTTCAATAAAAATAACACATTTTGATTTGAGGCTCATTTTTTCCCAGTGTACCTATCTTTCATGCTTTTTTTAAAAAATTACCAAGATAGGTTGAGATTATGCAAATCTCTGTCTTTGCTTTAAGATACTTGCTGGGATTTTGAGGTCAAACTCCACATTCTTTTCCAGAAATGTAAATGCAGTGAGAACGTCTGATGCTACTTCCGGTATTACTGTACAAATAAAAAACAAATTTTGATTTTGGATATAATGATAGCCTATTTTCTTTTTTATTCTAGTCTGATAATTAGAAACAAATAAGCGATACTAGTAGGAAATACTGTTGGGTTAAACAGTAGGAATTTAAAACATCAATAGATGTTTTCTAAACAGGTAAGTAGGCTACCTTTTAAAAAATAATCAAGAACTATAGCTGGAAACAAAACATTTGAAATTTATTTTTCTCTGTGCTCTTTCAAAATGTGGAGCTGCTTTAATTTTTGGACTCTGGTTGTATGCTCTAGCCCTATTCAGTAATGACCAGTTCACATGATATATGTCATACACTTGGGCTTATTTAGTAAGGTAAGGGTAGAGAACTAATCTTGGGATTCATGTTTTTCTCTCCAAACGTAGAATGTATAAAATGATCAGATGTGTGCATACTGTCAGTACTGCCAGTTTCCTTTTTGAGAAAACAGAATGTAAACTTTCCCAGGGGTTGTTGGAACAAAGATGACCTTTTATTAAGGCACATGGTAAAAGAGGACATAGGAGCTTCCATGACCCACCATTTGCGTATGTGGGCAGGTTTATAAAATTCTTTTCTGCAGCATATGAATGCAGTGCATTGTTCAGGTGGAACCAGTCTTCATTAACTGCTCATTATTTACCTGTTTTTCTTTTATTATCCGGAGACTCAATAACAAATGGAGATCACAACTTTATTGTTGGTTTTCTGAACTTGAATGAGCTTCACTCATTCAAACTCCCATGCGTGCAGTTCAATTTCTAGCTAGCCAAGTTAGATTTGAGTTCCAGAAGAGTCAGGTTTGATCACACTGCATGGTAATAGTCCTCTGTGATGATTCTGAAGGATAGCAGTTCCCACACATTTTTATGCCTTCCAGTAAGGCTTGACTTGTCCATCACAGTTTGGTCAATTATATGCTTTTCTCACACATCCTGTTAGTTTTCCACTGACTTATCCACTTCACATGGAAATGATCTATTGCTTTGGGAACTATCTTTTGCTGTGAGAACGTAGCTTTCAATTCTTAATTCAGGTACTTTTTTACATACTACATAAGCTGAAATCTTCCCTGAATAAAACTTTCTGCCTCTATGGTATGCTTTGATTGGTCTCATATACTCAGTTCTTAACACAAATACACATCATAAAACTATATGCCAATATGCCATGGTACTATATAATGATTGGTATTATATGCTATTGAAAATATACTGGCATTAATATGCTGATAGATAGTTCTTTAATTAATATTCCTATACATGATTCTAGCATAAAGATTTTACAGATGAGCCATAATGTGTATTGGTAAATAAGCATGAAAGTTCTCACCCATAAAGGTTATGTTATGACTGTGTTGGATTGAACCTTTTGGTGAAGATGACATGTTTTGGGGGAACCATCTTAATCCCCCACCATATGTGGTATAGGGGTAACAACTTGGTTCCCTTCAGATGTTTGGACTACAGTTCCCTCTGTCCCTTAACATTGGCCATGCTGGCTGGAGCTTATGAGAGTTAAAAATCCAAAACAGTTATAGGCTACCTGCATATTGATTCATATAGCTCTTCAATGAATTGCTGTGTGGATTATCCTTTTTTTTTTTCCTCCTTTCCTTTCTGTGCTTTTGTTCATAGACCATAAGCTAATTTCTTCTTTCATAATCTAAATTCTCAGCAGGAAAACATGCAAGATTTTAATATAAGCTCCTTGAGGATTTAGCAGCATACTTAAAAATCCATTAACCTTCTGTCACATTCTCACTTCTTCTGCAAAGCTTGCTCTATTATTTCTTGTTAGGAAAAAAAAAAGTGAAAAGATTTTAATTTCAAATAAATCTGAAAATTCCCAGATGCCCAGGAGTTTCATTTTTCAGCTCACAATCCTTTTCTTTTTATTTGTTCATTATACTTAAAACATGTTTTACTGATAATGATTAAAAATAAGCTTTAGAATGATGATGCCGTGTGGAACAAATAATTTAGAATACATATTTTTTGAATGTTTTTTTCCTGAATTTGTCAGAAATGATACATAAAGGGTTGGGTTGAGTTGGTTTGGAGTGGTGTGGTTTTTACATAAAAACTTGACTCAAACTTTACCAGTACTGAAATGCAACCTCTAGTTCATTTCTGGGATTCAGCAATGTGTTTTGGATATTTTTTTGTTCTATGGCTGCAGTTCTATAATTCTGTCTAAATTGGCAGGACAAGTCTTCGCTAAGGGAAAGCCAAGGGAAGCAGTTTATAGAAACTAAGACAATAGCCTCTAAATTAATTCTAGAGTCGTGGTTCACAGTTTTGAATACATAGGCAATCTTCACAAGACTCTGCGTTTCAACTGAAAGCAACACTGAGGGTAGAGGGTGGGTATATACTGTATCTGCAGAACATAATGTGCCTTTAGGAATTGTCCAGCTACTCTGCTGGAAAGGTCCTGATCCTGCCAACTCTTGAATTCAGGTGCGCTCTCTGCCTTGGTCCTGTAGCCTTATTTGCCTCCACTCTCTTGGACCTGGAAGAAAATCACATTCTGGTATATCATTTGTTTTATTAATTTTTTTCTCCGGCTTCTTTTTTTGCTTCTGAATTTCTGCTATTTTTATTCCTACTCTAATATGTCCTTCAAGTATTTATTTGTTTTTGGTAAAATGTTGTATATCAAGTTTTTAACATTTTTATTTATTCATGAGAGTGAGTTGTCCTGTTGGTGTGGACTTTGATACAAGATTGACAGTTTTCAAGGAAGCATTTGCACGTGGAAAGTGACTTGAGGTTCAACTGTGATGCATTAGAAATGGCTCTTTCCAAATGGAGCATTATTATTAACTTGTCAATCAAGATAACTTTGTTTTAAACAATTTATAATTTTTCAAAAAATCTTAATGATTTCCCAACTTCCCTTTTATGGAACTGTCATGATTTTAAATCCTCATTGAAAGTTCCCCCCAATTAAAAACTATGCAGATATTTAAAAGCTTTTTAGGCATTCAACCAATGATTATATATATGCACTTGTGAGCAAAAATGTTGATTGAACTGGGATTGAACGGCTACAAGGGGAGGGGTGAATATATCAAGTAAATAGTATTTTTTAAGGCACTATATATTTGCATAACATGTCCCTATGTGCTGTTAGACCTATCTTCCATACTTTTATTTTTATATTCTACTTCTTTGTGGTATGCTATATACAGATACCTAGTCTAATCTTATGTTTCCATTTATGTTAAAAAGTTTTTAATAAACTTTCTTGCTTTTCTAAGTCAAATTTTAATATACCAAGTACCTGAAATATATTCTAATATTAAATTAGTACTTCAAAAGATTTTTTGAATACATTCAAGGAATATATGTTTATATATCTTTTCATAGAATGCATGTATCTCAAAATGATTCTATATATTCCACTACTTCTCTATTCATCAGTATAATTCATTCTGCATTATAAAGCCATTTTACAGGAAACCTGGATATCTTAAGACAAATGTTTGATTTGAGTTAAATAATTCTGCTGAAGATACTATATTTGTGTGTGTGTGTGTCTGTGTGTCTGTGTATATATATACACACACACACACACACACACACACATACATACATACATACTGTATGAATGACAGAGTTTTCTTTCAGGATGCTAAAAAAATTTTCCATCAGTTTCTTACTCTACTTTCTTATAACTCTGTCACTGTTAGCGTCATTATCATTTCCCACAGATGTTTCTAATACTGACATGTATGCTCCCTGAAGAATTGGAGGGAGGGGAATTCCTTCAGTTATTTTAATTTTTTGAATAACAACTTCAGGAGAAAGTGGTCTATGCTGGTGGCAGTCAATGCTGTATTCCCACAGTTGTTGTAAATATACTTTTTCAGCACTGACAATATTGTGTGGCACTACTTCTTGAATTATCTTTCTTGGGAGATTCCATAGTATTGTGGCAGAATACATGTTTCTCAGTGAGTTTGTCTAGTTTATGGCTGTGGTGCCTGGGGTTTTCCTTAAGCCTTAGGAAACTGTGTGTGTGTGTGTGTCTGTCTGTGTGTGTCATATATATATCATATGTATATATGTCATAGATACAGGATACAGGTATGAGTGCAAATATGGTATAGTAGTGAAAATGCTGGAGTGGGGAATGGGGAGATCCAGGTTCTAGTCCTTCCCCAGGCATGGAAGCCAGCTAGGTGACTTTGGGCCAACTACTTGCTCTTAGCCCTAGACTGGGAAGTGAAAAAGCATCTATCTACCTACCCATGCTAGATCAGTGTGCTAGATTACAGTCCATAACTTTCAGTGGACAGGCCTTTATCTTGTGGATTGATTCAGGCTGATACATACGTACATATATACAAGGGTTGAATGAAAAGTAATGCTTCTACCTCCATAAGTTTAGTTTTAATTAGGGGTATTTTAATACATGAAACAGGAGACTAATAATTGAAATGACCTTTTTCATGACATGTATTTGCTTTTCCACATAATCACCACTATTCACTACACATTTCATGCAACAATGGATTAGCTTCTTAAAGTTGTCATGAAAGAATTCCACACTTTGTCTTTTCATCCAGGTCCTGTCCACCTCTTGATTTGAGTCAAACAGATGCTCACAAAGGTTTCCCTTCAACTTTTGGAAAAGTTGGAAATCACATTGTGCCATATTTAGACTATATGGCAGATGGAGTAAGATGATGAGATCCAACTTTGTAATTGCCATTTGGGTAGCCTGGCCTATGAGGTATGAGACCTAGTGTTGTCATGTTACAACAAAATTTCCTTGTGCTTCTGAACTCTGCTAAATCATTGTTTCAAAGCTTTGAATGTTTTAATGTAGCACTTTGAGTTGATAGTGCTGCCAGGTTTAAGGAAATCGCTATGAATAATACCATCTGATCCCAAAAAACTATAGCTGTAAGTTTTCCTGCTCAAGCCTGAGCTTTGAATTTTCCCCCCCTGAATGTTTGTTATGATATTCCATGGACCAATGCTTTGTTTCTGGGCCATAACAATGAGCCCATGTTTTCACAATGTCACAATGCTCTAAAGAAATTCCTTACCTTATTCGTGTAGTGGGACAAGTATTGCTGGCAAAGTTAAACTCTTGGAGGTTTCATCTCTGCCATCAGCGTGCAAGAACCCATTTTCCACTAACCTTCCAATATTGAAGAACATCAGTAATGTGAACCACAAGTTCCTATGAAATGCCATGCTTGAGCTTGCTATACTTCCCTTTAAGTCGTCTGATTGTCCTTAATTCATCAACCCTTCTCATGTGAAACTTACTGACTGCTCTCACAGGTTGTCCATTTCATTCTTGATTACTCAAATCAACTTTTCCCAGTTTACTACCTTTACATTTTTTGGCCCAGTAGTGCACAGTACATATGTCAATACAATCATCACCATAAACAACCTGCATTTAGTAATGAATTTCAGCTGGAAGAGCTCCTTTGGCAGGCAAAAATTCAGTCATTGCGCGTTATAACATTGGCAGCATTATTTTATATTCAGCCCTCATATATGTGAGTGTATACACACACACACACACACACACACACACATGCGTGCACATGCATATGTATTATCTAAGCTTTTGCATATTTTTTTTAAATATATTTGTAAGCTTAGATAATTAAAAATGGTCACTCATACATACAATACCTATATACCCAGAGAGAGAGAGAGTAAAATTTATCTGACAGTACTAGCTGTTTTGGTATTTTACTGATTTGTATTGCTGTTAAACTTTGTTTTGCTTTGACATTTTTGATATTTAACTGTTTTATTGTACACTACTTTTGGAAATGTAACATATAACTAAAAAGTGGATTATAGAGTCTTTTGCAATGAATACGTTTCTAATGAACTTCTTATATTGTGGCTTGCCTTTTCTCTTTCCTTACATTTTACATTTGTCTCTAACCTTTTTAATAAAACATCAGGAAGATTTGTTTGGCTCAGCATAGACCGATCCAAACAAAACTAAGCTAATTTATACATGTTGTTCCTTTTTCAAAAAGAGCTGCCAGGAATTTTGTTAATATGAGCAAGCCAAGAGAAAGAGAGATGAACTCTGTTGTTTCCTTCAGATCTGGTCTTTCAAAGTATGTTTGTTTTTCTGGGGTCTGGGAGTATAATGTGAAGAAATGGGTTTATCAAACACTCTTAAAAATAATATTTTTTTATGATCAAAAAAACCATGGCAAAATTGTAGTGGAGTTTAGAATAAACATATTAAGTTGGGAGTGGGGGCAAAAGTATCAGGCAGCCCTTCTTAACTTCCTTCCACAAATTAAGGAGTAAACCCAATGTTATTTCCTTCTGTTAGTTTTGTGCATTGAATTCCATTCCTGATGGAGCCCATTTTCTAAATTAAAGTATTTATTTTGTAAAATTTTTTATTTTGTCCATTTTTATTATTTGCCACTCCTACACATACTCTCTCTCTGGTTTGTTTTGTACATGCTCTCTATATGTGTGTCTATCAATCTATCTGTAGGCAGTAATGTTTGTTTTGTGTAATATATATATTTTATATATATATTTATATATATAAAATACAAAACAAACTAGAATTCTTGACACTTCATTAGCTTACAAGCAAGGACATGAGTGCCTACTGCCTGATAGCTTCTGTTTGTAATTTGTATTCTCTTCATTTTCTTCATTTTCTTTACTGTATTTATATTTTGAGGCTGCCTGACTCCTTGACACTCTGGGAGGCTTACAAATAAAAGAGGAAACAATATGTAGAGAAAGAATACAGCTGACCAGAAGAACAAGCATCCAACGTAGAACAAAATTAAACTAACTAAAAGGGCTATACAGCCACCTTAACCCGTGGCCTGGGAGAATAATCAAGTTTTGATCATTTTCAGAATGTTACAAGGGTAGAAGCTGCATGAATCTCCAGGGAGATATCACTCCAGAGGGTAAGGGCTGCTGCTGAGTAAGCGCACCTCCTGGGTTGCACAAGATGTCATTGTTTAATAGATGGTGCCCAGGAGGATCCTAGATGTAGTCTGATACCCCTAGCCTCAGTTGCAATTAATTAACCCAGATTGCAATTCTAATTTTGAGAATGGAAATCAAATGACGATTTCATGGCTACATTTTTTATTATTTTTTTGGCCCTCTCTCTCCATCTGGTTTATGTTACCTTGAGGTCCTGATAATTAATTTTTCCATTTTGTTAAGCTCTTAATATTTTAACCTTTATTTTTGTAAAATTAACAAGAAACAATAGAACTATTTAGAAAATTAAACCCTTCATCTGGAAAATGAGTATTGTTTTCTACCTTGGTAGAGCTGATGTTGCTTACTACTGTGTGGTAAGGTAAAAATGCTACAATCTTTTTCACTGGCAGTATGTGAAACAGTATGGTGCACTGAAGGGGACGTGGTGGCGCAGCAGCTTAATGACGCTGGAAGTTGCCAGCCAGAAATGCTCAACACTTCAGCGGTTCAAACCCAAGCTCCGCATGGCAGGGTGAGCTCCCATCTTGCTCCCTCAGCTCCTGCCCACCTGGCAGCTTGAAAGCATAAGCGAGTAGATTAATAGTTACTTTCACCCCAATGGGAGGAAAAACCACTGGTGGTGTCTTGCATGGGAAAAATGGGAATTGGTTGCCAGTTGCTGGATGCAACACAATGGAAGAGACTCAATTTCCTGTGACCACCAGCTGGGCTCCGCCCTAGGAAGGAGGCAATGGCAAACCATTTCCGAAAAAAACTTGCCAGGAAAACTACAGGGACTCATCCAGGCAGTCTCTGTAGAATCGGTCACGATTGAAAGTGGATTAAAAAATAAAAACAAATGGTGCACTGGGAAAAATGCCATCCCTGTGCAAAAGCACTTCCTAGCTACCAGGGGATACTGTTTTTGTGTGTCTTTGTGTTTGTGCAGTTGTAGTTCCCACTTCACCAAGTGGCAATTGTTACAGTTCTAGGGCTGAAAAATGAGAATTAAGGTAGAGATGGGGATAGAAAATACAGGTAGTCCTCACTTAACAATGGCAATTGGGACTGGAATTTCCATTGCTAAGCGACACGGTCATAAAGTGCGATATCACAAGACCACACTGCTTAGCAATGGAAATTCCGGCACTTCTCGTTGCTGTCGTTAAGCACAATGTCATGTGGTCGCAATTTGCAACCTCCTGCTGGCTTCCCCATTGACTTTGCTTGTAGGAAGCTGGCAAAGAAGGTTGTAAATGGTGATCACATGACCGCAGGACACACTGCAATGTCATAATTGTGAGCTGGTCATTAAGTGCCTGGATTGTGATCACATGACTGTGGGGATGCTGCAAGTGTCATAAGTACGAGGACCGGTCGTAAGTACCATTTGTTCAGTACTATCATAAATTTGAATGGTCACTGAAAGAATGGTTAAGCCACACATGGTTAAGGACCCACCTGTGTCACAAAAGGAAGTTTCAGTTGGTTACTATCATTCTTTGATATAAGTCTAAATGAGCAACCGACACCCCTCCCCCCCCACTCTTGTATTGTGGTCACCCTTGAGGAATCATCAACCCTTTTACTGTGCTTAGATCCTGCTCTGAGATTTGTTGATTTTTGTCACTGTGAAGTTACTGTTTGAGTTTTCTTATTTTTGCCCATCATTTTTTGTGATAGAGATTCCTATTCCTATTTTGTGTGCTGTTCTTTTTGCCTGAATCACCAAACCTAAATGCTTTTAAGCGTGGCGGTCTCAGGGACTGCTTTGCAATACTGAATAGGGGAGAATCTGCCACTGCAACCTTCTAATGAAACACATATCTACTATGGCTGTTATACCAATAGCAAATAGTCCACGGATTTTCTGGCCCATGATCCTAATGCAATAAAGTATAAGTTGATCTAGGCTTACAGAGGTTCCCAGATAGGGGCAAAGTGCTAGTTCCTATTGAGTGTAACTACAAGCAAACATTTGCAAAGCAATTTGTACTTTAGATGGTACAAATTTTCTGCAGGATGATGGTATGTATGAACAGAGTACAAAGCCATCCTTCTTCCTTTGAAAACAACTGCTCTGTGCGGAATATGCAATATGGTATAAAGAGAGACAAAAGAAGCTATACCTGACATCATTTTTCAGCCTGTGGAAAAACTATAGATTGTAATAGAGATTTCATTGTGCCTTTGCTAGCAATGATGAATAATTTTAAGTAAAATATTAAATGGACAGTGCAAATAAATTACTTTGAACAGATTGTTAGTCCAGAGTTGATTTATAAGACAATGAATCTTTCTAAAGTGGAACCCTAGGGGTATAATTTAAAAGAGGTAACTGTGCTTGTTTCTCATAAGCATTAAAGCAATGTTGAGGACGTGATTCCTGTTTGGTTGAGAACAGAACCAACCCCCCACCCACCCACCCAACAGCCTTAAGCTATTGGTGGCAATAATCTTTCTGCCCTATTCTGGTCTCTGGAAAGGTGGCACCCCAATACCGTACATTGCATCTATCTCAAGACAGTGCGCAACATGTCTGGAATGCTACATTGGAGCTGCAGCGGCAGAAAGACTTTTCATCCACTGACACTGTTACTGTCTGAAGAAAGAAAAAGAGGTTTAAGTTTTAAACACAAACTGGCTCACTTCATACAATATTAATATTATCAGGCGTATATCTGATTTCATACATTCTCATCTCAGAAAGGTGCCTACTTTCTGAAGGACCAATGCTGCAATTTGGAGGCTAATTTTCCTGAACATATAAATGCAGATCTACTTTTATGCCTGCCTCTCACATTCCTTGAAATTGAGTTTTCTTGCTTTTTGGTTAGAATGTGAGCTAACTAGGTCTTAGACTTACTGTACAGCATTTCTTTTTCCTAGTTTCCTGTGGGTACTTTTAAGCTGTTGGGGACACATAGGAGAGGGAATTTAGTTTAGTTTGCAGCAAGAGCATGAAGAGATGAGTCTCTTGTCTCCTAAAAGCTGTAATACCAATGATATATTATTCCCTCCAATAATTCATTCCTTCATTTATTAAGCAAGCATAACAAATCATTTGGCTGCCAGTAGTTACTGATTATCCACATTTAGTGGTAGACATCAGTGTCCCGTTTCCAGTCTTCGAGCATCAGTTTGTGCCAGTTGTCCATTGTTGCCCTCTGCCATATCAATGGGGACCTTTTGGATCTAGAATTACTCTCCCAGCGTATGCGAAAAAGTATTTGTTTATTCATTAGTCTAGGGCACAGATTTAAGTAACTGAGGAAGTTGAAATAAAAATGCATTTATATATGTAATGGATTGGAATAACATGCTCTGAGGCTTTGTTAATAAGTTTACTTATTTGGTTAAGTACTATAATATGATTGGAACTGGGTAGATTCTGCAACCTACATTATTCTGGGATAAACTCCTGAAGAGGCAGGCAGAGTGATAGCCTCATCCTCCAGTCAAAGCTCATCTGCCTCCACCAAAGAACAGTCCTAGAATTAGAGCAAGGCAGTTGTCTTGGACAGTAGGGTGGTATTGTGTGGGAATTAATGACAGCACCCCTAGCTATTCTCTTGTGTCTCCCAAATTTTTCTTGCAATTTTTATTAAAATAAATGCATTTTTATTGTGTTGGAAGACCAAGCTGAATATTCTCTACAGACTATCCAGCACTTTCCAAACTAGTTTATTATTTTCAAATGCAATGGAGGATACTGTCGTCTCATCAGTGTTGAAGTAACAATGCTATCTAGGTCAACTTTAGGCAGTGGTCTGATTAATCAGATACCCAGTGTGATGAGCTTCAGGAGGTGTCCTTAGATAGCAAAATGTCTGGTATGCATTGCCCTTTCTCTGAAAGATATATTGCATGACCATTTTAATTCCATAGGTGATAGCGGTAATTCATCAGAATAATCCATTAAAATGGACTTGGCATGTTATGTAAAGGAGCTGTATAAAGATTCTAGAATACATAAGTTTAAATTAGTTTTCTAATTCACCAGATAATGTGTTTTCTTATATTCAGAATATGGTGGCCTAGGTTTGGATTTCTCCTACAGCGCTGCAGTGGCAGAAGAATTGGGAAGGTGTCGCTGTGGAAGTATTCCCATGGCTGTTGGAATGCAAACCAATATGACTACACCTTCTCTTACAAGGTAAATTTGTGAAGAAATTCTTGGCTCTACTCTTTTTTTCCACTGGACCATAGAATTAGAAGGGACCATTTAGGGCATCAAGATCAATTTCCTACTCAGTGTATTAGTTCTTCAGGTAATAGTGGATTTTCAGAATCTTTGGAAAAGACAACAGAAGAGAAATAGCTTTAAATCTAGCTCTGTGCAGTACAGATAAAGAAAAATGGGTCTACAGATTAATTTCATTATCCCACATTTCACCTCAGGATAGAAGTATGACACAGCTCTAATTTTCGAGGCATGCTTCTGTGGGGGTTTTTTTATTACAATAAACTGCTGTAGGAAAGAAAGGTAGCATGCAGAGAGGTGGTTGCAAACTTTACTGGTAAGTTTTGCAAAGTAAATAAACAAGCGGCAAAGGAAATGTGAGTGCAAACGTGCGCACACAAACAGAGAAACAAGTGCCTAAAAGTTCAGCAAGCTTGGCTTAAAAGAGTTCCAATCCAAAACAGCAGGCACAAGAGTGGTCAAGCAAAATCCAAGGGATCAAGCAAAATTCAGGGGTCCAAACGTCGTAGAAGGTTCGTCAGCCAGTCCAGGTCCAGAGGCAAAGTCATGAGGTTTCAAATTGGGAGTCAAGGCCCATGGAGCCTGGGTAAGCAAACACATGTTGCCAACAGAGAGGCTTGACCTTGCTGCTCTTCTTAAATAGAAGCAACCCCGCTGTGGCTCATTTGGAAGGGCTAGCTCCTTTCTTGCAGGAAGCCTTGCCGCGTGCCTTTGCTCTGTTCTCCTCTCCACACAGCGAGCCCTTCCTGGGGGGTGGGGGTGGCAGCTCATACTCCTCATCTTCAGAGACCGGCAGCAGCTGTGCCTGCTGGTTACCGGACAGCCTCACCTCCTCTGCCTGCAGCTCCTCAGGCAGCAGTTCACCCGGCAACTCTGGAACTGGCTGCTCATTGTCAGTCTCCTCATCTGAGTGAGCTCGCTATGACAAGTAGCACAGGAAGCTCTTTTAATTAGTAAATAATATTGATGACATTTGAGAAGATGCTTACCTGGTGTATTTATTTATTACATAATTGCAACAGTCCAGCAAATGACCTGGGATGTCCCCAGTTTAGCCGTTTGCTCTGACTTCAGGCAAGCTATTGTTACTTTGACAGGCTGCTAGCCTGTCTTCAAAGGTCAAAGGACATGGAAAGTACCTAGAAAATACTATATACACTAAACAAAACCCATTTTTGTTTTATTTTCTTGCTAGACTATATTAGTAGCATAGCAAGGGGTGCAGGGGATGGCAACCTTGTAGGTGTTGGACACTGTCTCACATTTTTTTGGTGCAAGTGCCAAATAAAAATGTTTTAAAACCTTAAAGTGGCTAAATTCATTCAAGGTTGCCAAATCTCACAAGATTTCGAGAGTTTTGTCTTGAAACTTCACAAGGATTCAACATGCTTTACCACAGTCTAGTAAAGATTCTTGACCCCTCATGAGTTCCAGCCATATGTATTTGGGTGCCCTGAATGCCATCGAAAGGTGCAATTCATAACGTGGTGCCTACATTCATCACTCTGCTGATCCTAGATGCAGTATATAGTTTGGGAGGGGCAAGCGCTTTTCTTTTCGCAGTGTGACATCATGTGATGAATCTGTATTCTGGTGGCCATTTTAGGATCTGGGAAATATATTAGCTAAATAAATCTGCTCCTCAGTAACTGGGCTTGCATGATTAGACTAAACAATGATGTTTGATGGTGGTGGTTGCTTTCCTCTGGGCATGCTTTAGTTTGTCAGTATCCTTCCTAAAATGCAGTGTCTAGAACTGTGGGTGTAGTCTAACCCATACAGAATAGAAAGGAACAATTACTTATTTTGATCTTGACACTGTACTTCTGTTCATACACCCTAGGAATGAAATTTTAATCTGCTTGACCCATGTTCAAGAGAGGCTACCACCTCTTCCTTGTGCCCTCGTATGTTCAGAATTTTCTTGGTGTAAATCACATGGGAAACGCCTAATGCAGTATTTCACTCTGCTTTATCCAAGCTATTAGATATCATGTTTGGTTTTATCTTCCTGTTTAGATAATAAATAGCACTTCTTAAGTGCAAGACTAATAATATATTGATCAGAATGAGCCTCACAGTGAAATCTGTCAATGCATAATATTACTCACTGACTTGACACAAGCAGCAACAGGATTTGATGCTTGATATCAGAAAGGTTGGTGGAAGTAATTCCAGTTGAGAAAATCATACATGGGAAGAAAATATTTACCATCCAGGCACTAAAATGGAAAAGACAATTAAAAAGAAAATGAGATCTCCCTCTCTGAAATGTGCTTATATAAAAATGTTGGTGAAAAGATATAAGGAGTTCTATACTTATCAGACGAAAGGCCTATGTAGCTGAGCATTCTGTGTCCCACAAGATGCTTATGAGAAGCCACAAACAAGCCATGAATTCAGTAGCCCTTTACCAGTAATGTATTGCTATGGAAGACCACCTGAGAACCCTGCATACTCTTCAGCCTTGGAGTGGAGGTATAGCTCAGCGAAGGAGCAGATGCTTTGCATGCAAAAGGTCTCAGGTTCAGTCTCTAACATTTCCAGGTAGGACACTCAAGCACTCGTGCCTGCTAACTGACACTGCGTCACTGCAGAGGTTAATGAGCTAACAAATTTGAATGTTTTTTTTATTATGTTTGGGTTGCTTGGTGAACAGAAACTGCTGGTTTAGTGAACAGACCAGTGGGTTGCTGGGCTGCTTCAAATTCAACTTGCTCTGCTCTATAATGTTTTCCATGGTCCCATCCAGGATTGCACAGGAGATACATATGCCTCTCTGGCAGGCCCCTGCCCTTTTGACCTTCTGCAAAGCACTTAAGACCTTGCTTTTCCTCTAGCGCTGGGATTGGATGGGATTGATATGGGATCAGTGTGTTGTGGGCTGCATTGGAAAATTTAGCTGTGGCGCCAGGTCTTTCGGGTTTTGGTTTTACTGCTTTTCTTTCATTGTTTGTATATATTGTTTTTATCCTTGGGTTGTGAGCCACCCAGAGTTTGGTTTAAGATGGGTAGCCGTATAAACATTTTAAATTGTGTGTGTGTGTGTGTGTGTGTGTGTGTGTTTTCCTATAATGCAAGTCAACTGACAAGCTATATTAAGAAAGTCATTTTGCCTCCTTCCACTTCCATTCTGATTTGAATGAATGTTACCATGCTTGAGTATATCTGAGGAGTGAGGACATTCTTCTGTGTTTTCGCTCAATATGAAGGGTTTGTGTGTGTGTGGGGGGGGGGGGGTGTTTGGATAAATCTTTGAAACAAACATTTCCTTGTGTCTTTAAACATGTGTAATGGGGTCCTCTCTTCAATTGCTTCTGACAGAATTATAGGCTATTTATTGCATTGTGCAGATTAAAATTACAGCTTTATATAATATGACTAGAAAGTGATCCAAGGAACCATCTTTTGCTACTTCTAATTTTTCTCTGCAATGTAATACCAATGAATAAACAACAAAGTAGAGGTGGTCCTTGGGTTACGAGAACTCATTCAGCAACCATTCAAAGTTGCGACAGTGCTGAACAAGGGGACTTACGACCAATCTGCATAGTTGCAGCTGTCACAGCGTCCCCACAGTCACATGATCATGATCTGGGTGAGCCACAGTTATGTGATTGCCATTTGCGGCCTTCCCTGACAATTTCCCACAAGCAAAGTCAGTGGGGAAGCTGGTAGAAGAGGTCACAAGTCACTCCTGTAAGTTGCTCCCATCACTTTCTCCCAAGGACCTCTGCTATGGAGTACAAGAGCCCAGGGATCTCAGGGATTTTGTACTTGTACCACCCCCCTGTGCACCTGCACTCCATAGTGGCCTCCACTGGCCTGCCCACACTCAGTAGTGCCCACCCACAGCCCCTGCCAGCCTTCCTGCAGCCCCCACCGTCCTCTCTGCATCAGTAGTGCCCAGCTGCAGCACTCCAGCTGTGGGTACCTTCCTACAGCTCTCACACGCTGGCCTCTTTGCCTAGGACTCTGATCATGTGAGGTCCTCTCTTAACAGCCCATGCAGTCTCTGGGTAATGACACCAACCAGGACTACCAAGGATTGCCATCACTAAGCAATGCAGTTGTGTGACATCGTGCTTTACAACCGCATCGCTTAATGACAGAAATTTGGTCCCAATTGCTATAGTAACACAAGGACTACCTGTAGGATTTTATTCCACCTAATAACATAATTTAAACTAATACTAAATTGGGATAACAGTGTGCATGGAAGGCAGGCAGGGGAGCAAGAAGGCAAGAAAGGGAGAGAGAGAGGGAGGGAGGTTCTTGGTTGGTTGGTTGGTTGGTTGGTTGGTTGGTTGGTTGGTTGGTTGGTTGGCTTTCTCTGAATCCTGGAAGAAGTAGAATATGATAAGAATGCTAAAAGTTGCTAACCCCTGCAGTAAAGCCCCCTTACTGCAACAACAAACCATATTCTGATCTACCTTATATATGAATCAGGCTACTGTTTCTTATTCAACAATCAATAATTTTGCTTCTGTATTTTTGTTTTAATGACTATGTACACCGTCCATACTCATGCTGTTTGAGTTGGGTAGCTATATAAATGTTCTGACTATATAAATAAATAATGTGTGAGGCTGCCAGTGTGTTTGTTCACAATTACATTTTTTTTTAACAATGGGGCCATAGTAGTCTTAAATATTTTAGTCATATCAATCTGCAAGCTATAGAGGTTTGATTGATTTATTATGTGCCATCAAGTTGGTGCCTGGTCGTTTGTGCCTAGAATAAGAATTCTGGATTGATTTGTTCTGTGATTTATTTGTTTGTTTATTTTCTTGACTGTCCATGATATTCTCAAGTCATCTTCTCCAACACTAAAGTTCAAGAGAATTAATGCTCTTTCTAACCTGCTTCTTCAAAGTCCAACTTTTCCTTCGACACAGGAAAAACTGTTGCCTGCATAATTCTGATCTTTGTATATATAAACACATCATGGCATCTTCAAGGGTTTCATTTCTGACCCTAACAAGTGCTAGTCGCCAGCATATTTCTTAATTTCTTAATTGCTGGTTCCTTTATTAACAGTTAGTCTAAAAAGGCAGAAACTATCCACTGTTTCCAGTGTCTTCATTGTCTGTTCTAAGGCTGGTTGCTGTGCCTGTATCATTAGTTTGGACTTTTTCATCCTAGTCCATTTTTCCACTTTGTTCCTTGACTTTTATTACTACAGCTTACAGATCATTTGCATTTTCAACTATCTGAATAGTGTCATCAGCATATCATAGTTACCAGTGTTTCTTCATCCCATTTTAAAACCATACTCATCTATTTTCAATCCAGTTTCACTTAATATATATTCTACATAAAGGTTGAATAAATAAGGAGATAGCATATAACCTTTGCTGACTTGTCGCCAATCTGTTTGCCAGGTAGAATAACAGAATCTTGAAAGCCTGTACATGTTTCTCTCTGTCCTATCTTATACCAAACAAAATCAAGGCAGGCTTATTTTGAGTTTCTTTCTCAAGCTTCCCTTTTCTCAGAACTTTGTAATCTTTTTGGCAATTTCCCCTTAATGGCTTGTTCATTCCTTCCCTAGGCAAAAGGTCAACTCTCCATTTTTTTACATCATGCAGCACATCCTGACTTTTTTTGGTACTCTTTGGCTTTCTCAATTATCCAGCAACTGGCTCGCACTTACGACGGTTGCAGTGTCCCGCGGTCATGTGATCGCCATTTGCGACCTTCCCTGCCAGCTTCCCACAAGCAAAGTCAGAGGAGAAGCCAGGCAGTAAGGTCGCAAGTTGCTCCCACTTCTGACACTTTTTCTCCTGAGGAGCCTCCACTATGTAGTTCACACACACCTATAACATCCCTCTGCCCGCACTCCATAGTGCATGCCCTCCCGGCCATGCTTGTGCCACCCCTCACCCCCCTGCCCTGCCCCACCTGTGCTGGGCCACAGCGCCTACCTACATGCTCGCCCGTACTTGTGCCACAGCCCCCCACCTGGCTGCACTTGTGCTGGGCCGCAGCACCCACCCCCTGCCTGCCGGCCTGCTTGCAAGCCACCTAAGGAAAGGCTTGTCATGTCTAGGACTTGAAACTTCCTGCCAGCTTCTCCACTGACTTGTTGGAAGCTGGCAGGAAGTTGCAAGTTACAGTTACATGAGGTCCTTGGCTTAACGCCCACGATCGTTGCTCAATGATGGCAACGGGGACTGATGGGATTGATAATGACCACTGATGTGGTCACATGACATTGCACTTTATGGCCACATCACGTAGCAATGGAAATTCTGGACCCAATTACTGCCATTAAGCAAGGACTACCTGTATAAACTGATCATTTCCAATCTGTTAGCCACTGTCATTCTCCAGATTTGCTGGCATAGTTCAATTAGAAACTTTACAGATTCTTCTTCTGTTGTTTGTCATATTTCTATAGATATTCCATCAATTGCTGTAGCTTTCCAACTTGGTATTGACCGGGGTGCTGATCTAACTTCATTTTCTATTACTAGAGTAGCTGAGCTGAAATTGCTTCTCATTTTTCAATAGTAAGCGGGGTTTTCATCATACTGGTTGTTCAGGCCCTGTATCGGTGAAGGTACCTGTTCATTTTTCAAAGCAATGTTGGTTGGCTATCCTATCTTGAATAGTTTTGCTTTTTTTTAAAAAAAAGTTAAGAATAAATAAGAATAAAGTTAACAATTGGTTTTTTAAGGTTAAATGGTGGGGAAGGGGGAAGGCCAAAGAAAAGGGAGCATATGAAAACGGAAGAGCCTACCCAGAATCCAGATGCAGAGAGAGAGAAGCCAAAGGGAGCAGTCAGCGTTCAGTATAGAAGTTTCACAGATGGTACTATTATTGGGAGCTGCTGGGATATTTGGGGGTGCCATGTTGAAGAACAGGTAAATGCTTCATTTCCAGCAAAACTTCCCATGCTCGGCCTTCTTTTTCCTGAGGGAAATGTGTTATATCCAGGATACAAAATGCCTTGTAAGACATGGCCACTGCAAAAAGAGGAGCAAGAAAACTGTCACCCCAATGTCATGCAGATAAAATCTGTTCTCTCTCTACTGTGCGTGGGATGAGGAAAACCAGGTTTCAATTCTGAACATTCTGTACAGGTACAATTTAAGTAAACTTTCCCCAACCCAGTGTCCTCCAAAGTATTGGACGAAAGACATGGCTTTTTTTATTCATGGTATCTTTTGTTTGCCTGCAAGAACAACGGTAATAGAGAATCTGTCACACCCTAACCGCCTGATGACTGAGAGATGTTTCACCTTTCGTAGAAACTGTTGACATTTGATCCTTTGGCTTTCGTAGCCAAATGGTACAAAGTATTTTTTTCCATGCATTATTTTCCTCTACTTCTATTGGAAAGGTGGATTTATAGGTTATTTTTATGTCATGTTCTGCTTTCCATTCTTGATTTTAAAAGTTATAAATAAAAGTATAAAACCTTTCCTCTTTAAAAAACGGTGTGAAGTACTCTAATAGTAGCTGTTGCTTTCAGAAATCATCAAAAGGACCATAGATAAAGTGTTTGACTTTGTTATCATCGCAGATTTGGTTCAGATGAGCTGAAGAAAGAATTTCTTGCCCCAACTATAGCTGGAGATTTTGTGGCTTGCCTAGGAGTGAGTGAAACTGGGGCAGGCTCAGATGCTGCAAGTAAGTAGATAAATCATACGTAGAAAGTTTATAACCCATATAGATTATTGACTTTGTTTGTTTGTTTGTTTATTTATTATACAAATTTATATGACTACCCATGTACCATACACATTTATATGGCTGCCCATTAACCCAGAGGAACTCTGGATGGCGAACAAGAATAAAAGCATAATACAATTATAAAATTAAATCAGTTGAAAGAAAGAAAGAAAGAAAGAAAGAAAGAAAGAAAGAAAGAAAGAAAGAAAGAGAAAGAAAGAAAGAAAGAAAAGATAATGTTGAGGCCTCAATTTTAAAAACTTCATGCCCATAAACCACACCCAACCATGTCAAGCTCCATTAACATCCTGGCCCTATGTACACCTTGCTATACTCCTAAACAGTTCGAGATTGCATGCATAATATCTCTCCTACTTCCCCCTACCTTTTTTTTTTTTTTTTTTGCAATGATACTGTGAAGCAACAGAGAAAGCAACTGATTCAGAGTCTCCTAGAAAATGTTCTTGCATCTCAACTGATCGTCAGTAAAAGATGCTTTGTGTAATCCCTGTTAAAAGAAATGGAGAAGGAAGAATAATCGTTGGTTAGTATTATAGCTTGGTTGAATTTGTGAGCTGGTAGGAATGAATTCCCCCCTTCCCCGCTGGCTTAAAGAAATTGGAAAATTACAATATGATATTAAAATATTTTAATGAGGCCAAGTTTATTCTCTCTTCTTAGATATTTCTTTTTTTTATATAATAATCTATAGGTGTTTTTTTTATCATTTCCACCTCAACAGTTGTTCAAATCAAACAAACAATGAAGACAACAAATTTAGACTTTCCCACCTTTCTTTGTGGACCACAGTTCTCCTTAAATGTTTATGGAATTTAAGAATGAATGTCTTTGTTTCTTTATGAAGCAGTGAAAAGTCAAGTGGCTCAAATGTAATGCTGATTATTGTCTGCATAAAGCACAATATTTAGTGAATAAAAGTAAGAGGGCAATAGGGAGAAAGGGATCAGCATGGGATTGGATTAAAGGGTTCAGAGGAAGCTTGGGGCAGGCAAAAGAACTACACTGAGAAGATGGAAAGGGGAGAACATAAGGTTTGCATACAGAAAGTACAGTGTTAATCTCGTGATTCTCCGGTTAAAATAGGTAGATAGTAAGTCCTTGGGAAGATTTCTTCCTGCAGAGCTGCTACCAACCTGAGAAGGCAAAAATAGAATTGGCATCAGGTAACTTCAAATATTTCTATGTTCATAAGATGTTCTGGGTAGGAAACCAAAACCCATGTATTCAAAGCTTTTCTTTCTTTTATATTAAAAGAAGTAGAAATGCCTCACTGAAAAACTCATAAGTGTAAAAAAAAATTAAAAAATAAAAATAAGCAGCATTAGCAACAAACTCACTCCTAAGTATTTTTCTGCTGATGAACCAAAGTCACTGGAGCAGGACTGGGCATTATTTTGGGGTTACATTTAGACTTAGAGATGTGTTAAGAACCTAATTCAAATAAAGACGTAGCCAGGAAAAGTGGGTAGGGTATGAATGAGCAAAATATATAAAACATACATTAATGTTTCATAAATTAAATACAAGAATAAATTAAATGTTTATTCTGCCATAAACAGTGGCCAGTAGGTAGTCTCTCTCTCTCTCTCTCTCTCTCTCTCTCTCACTCACTTTTATTAAAGACTTTTTAAAAAGATAAAAACTAATACAAACTAATATAATGTGAGAAAAAGAAAAGAAAAAGAGATTTAAAAAGAAAGGTAAAAGTGCAAGAAAGAAAAAAAAAGTAAAAGAAAAATAGAAAAGAAAGAAAAAAGATACAAAGGAGTAGCTTCCACTCTTCTATACAGCAGTTATAAGTACAATTATAAATTTACCTCTTCCTCTTTGGTTACAGCATAACTCTCTTCTTTCTATATCCTATCCTGTCTAATCATCAAAACCATAAATCATAAATTCATTTTTTTTGCTGCTTCACGCAAAAATCTATAGGGGGTTTCCAGTCAGCAAACTGGAACACCGGTAGGTATTTTGGAGAGGTTCAGAAAGGCATGAAAGCTTTAGTAAATAAAATATACACTCCTAACTTTTACCACCGTTGCTTGTCTATATGTCTACCAGCCTACTTACCTATTTATCTAAAAATTAACCTAGTTTATCAACAAATGGAACATTGTAGAGGAATCAGATTCAGTTTAAAGGTTAAATCCATCATTTCCAATGTACGTAAAATACAGGTAGTTGTTGGGATACAACGGCAGTTGGGACCGGGGTTGCCATAACTAAATGTTGCTGTTGTAAAGCACAATGTCATGTGATTGCATCACTTAGTGACGACAATCCTGGCAGTCCTGGTTGCCGTTGTAACCCCAAGACACGTGGGTCATTAAGTGGGAAGGGGCAGGAGTACCAGGTAGGAGCATGGGGGTGTTGGAGGAGGGTGGGGAGGGTGCCACGGGGGGTAGGGGAGGCCCTGGAAGGGCTGGAGCAGGCCCTGGGCACATTGGGGAAGTCTAGGGCAGGGCTTGGGAGGCCTGGCACAGACTGTACATGAGTGCAGGAAGCCTGGGAGGTTGTGTGTGGCGTGAGCACAGGAAGGCCAGGGGGTGGATTGCACAGCAGGGTGTGACCACAGGAAGGCTGGGGGGACTTACCAAAGCAACATGTGACCTTCCCTGCCAGCTTCCCCATTGACTTTGCTTGTGAGAAGCTGGTAGGGAAGGTTGCAAAAGGCAATCACATGACCACAGGACGCTGCAACTGTCGTAAGCATGAGCCAGTTGTCAAGCACCTGAATCACGATCATGTGACTGCAGGAACGCTATGATGGCTGGAACTTCGAGGACAAGTCATAAGTACCACTTGTTCAGCACCATCACAAATTTGAACGGTCACTGAACAAGTGGTTGGTAAGCAAGGACTACCTGTATATCTAGTCTGTAGATTGTGATTCTCTATCTCTGTAGTAATACTGAAGAATATAATCATATAGTTGGACTCTTCGCATTCCATGCTATTTTTTTTTCTTTGTGTGTAGGTATCAAGACAACAGCTGTAAGAAAAGATGATGACTATGTGATAAATGGTGGCAAAATGTGGGTCACTTCTGGATTTCAGGCGGATTGGATGTGCCTCTTGGCAAACACTAATGATGGACCACCCCACAAAAATAAATCTCTTCTGTGTCTACCAATGAAACTGCCTGGTAACAAAGTTAAAATAAATTGTTATTAGAAAAAATCAAAGGTAATACCAAAAAGTAATACTTAAAAATCGGAGGAGTGGAAATTCATATTTGAACCTCATGAATCATCACGGGAAATATCTCTTCCAAATGATGATAATCTCTCAACAGCAAAATAGTGTTGGCCATAAACTTTTCAAAAATGCATATCAAGATAGTGCCTTTATTAGGCTAACACAAAATCTTCAAATAAGTGTCAGGCTTTCCAGGTCACCAGAATTCTTCATTGAGGTTTCATGCTTTTTTGGGGGGAGGGGGTTGCTATCTTCGAAGTTTAAAGAAACCAAGCAAGTGCACACTTAAAATTGAGAAAGCTTCAACAATCTGATAAAATTGATAGTTATCCACTCAAACTTATGGCATAATAATTAGTTACAGTGGTACCTCGGTTCACGAACTTAATTCATTCCACAACTCTGGTCGCGAACCGAATCAAATTTTCCCATAAGGTTCAATCAACCTCTGGTTCCAGTATTTTTCAAAATGGAAAATTACTTCTCTTTGTCCACTACATCCACACCATGTATAATTTTGTATACCTTAATCATATCTCCTATCATTTGCTTCCTTTCTAGACTAAAAAGCCTGTGTTGCAACCTATTCCCATAGGGAAGTTACTCCAGCCCCTTGATCAACTTAGTTGCCCTCCTCTGAACCTTCTTTAGCTCTACTATACCCTTTTTCAGGTGTGGCAACCAGAACCGCACGCTATATTCCAGATGTCATCACAACATTGATTTATATAAGGTCATTATGATATTGGAATCTTTGTTTTCAATACCATTTCTTATTATGCCTAACAAGCTGTTGCCCTTTTTTACGGTGGATGGACACTGTGTCAACACCTTCATTAAACTATTTTCCATTACTCCAAGATCTTTTTACTCTTTACTGTTAGCTCTGATCCCAATAATTTGTATGAATAGTTAGGATCTGAGGCAGCAATGTGCCAATATGCATCACTTTATACTTGCTCATGTAGAATGACATTTACTATTTTGACACTCATTCCCCTAATGTGCAGAGATCTCTATGGAGCTCTTTGCAGTTCATTATTGTTTTTATCACTCTGAACAATTTAGTGTCATCAGCAAACTTCACTATTCCACAAGTCACACCCAATTCTAGATCCTTTATAAATATTTTAAAAGGCATCGGTCCTAGGACAGAACTCTGGGGGGCCCCACTAGTTACATCCCTCCATTGTGAGAAATATCCATTTACTCCTACTCATTGTTTTCTATTCTTTAGCCAGTTGCTTATACACAAGATGACCTGCCCTTTTATTCCATGGCTATTAGGCTTATTGAGAAGTCTTTGATGAGGGACTTACGAAAAGCTTTTAGAAAACCTAAGTAGGTAATGTCTACTGGCTCGCCCTCATCCACATGTTTTATAAACAGCCTAAAAACCTCTAGTAGATTAATTAGACAAGACCTTCCCTTTGTGAGCCATGCTGGATATTTTTGAGCAAGGCCTGTGTCTCCAAACGTTTGGTAATTTTGTCTTTAATAGCAGTTTGTGCTACCTTCCCCCATAACAGATGCTAAACTGACCGGCCTGTAATTTCCTGGATCACCTTATGAGCCCTTCTTAAAAATTGGAGATATATTGGCCTCTTTCCAGTCCTCTGCCTGTAGACTGCCCAAAACTCTGTGAGCATAATTTCATTTCCGTGAGTCACAACTTAAATGATTATTCTTTTTCTTTCCAAAAGAAGGTCATTGCTGACCTTGAAAAAGGTCATTGCTAAGAACCAGAGTATTGTGGTGTAAAATTTGATCACGTTGGCTTACGATCATCACTTAGCAGGAACATAAGATAGTTCAGTTTGGGGAAAAATCTGAGTAAACCATCTGCAGCTTGTGAAGATTATTTGCTTTTTTAGCTTAAACAAATCCAGATGGGAATCCCCTGAAAAATGTTTGTCAAGTATCCTTAGACAAACTTCACGGATAGATGCGTAATACAAAAATACATTCAGCAATTTCTTAAGGGTTACTACCTATTTTTTATTTATTTTTAATTTATTTATCAAATTTGTCACCACCCATCTCATTGAAATGTTTACAGCAAAAATAAAATTTGTTAAAATACGGTATAAAACAGACCTGATAATAAATAGCTTCCAAGCAAGATGGAAAGTTGGGGAATAATTCACGGGAGCGTCGTCAGAACACTAACCACCCCCAAGGACAGTTAGAGCCCATATTGCCCCATACACACTGGCAGAACCAGGTCTTTAAACCTTTTCGGAAAGCTGGGAGGGTAGGGACTTGTCGCACCTCTCGGGGGGAGAATACCCCAAAGGGTGTGGGCAACAGCAGAGAAGGCTCTCCTCCTGGGCCCCACCAGCCAACGTTCTCTCGCTGATTTGATATGCATATAATAGGTTTCAGTAGTATTTCCTAGATTATATACACTATTATATATATAAAAAATGCTGTTCCATATCAACAACATGGGCAGTGTCTGTTCTACCTAATTTTTAAAAATTAATAAAGGCAGTTGGTTTCATCAAGCCTTCTTAATTGCTAATAATATAAGCCAACAAACTTATCTTACATCTTCACTAGCAGTTGTCCCATTCTTCTGAATTGGAATAACATAGACAAATGTTTGTGTATCAGAATTACTGGGTATACTAAGACCAAGCTGGACTGCAGCATGACCCAGTATTACAGCCCATTTTTTTTTTTTTAATTGTCAATAAGAATGATGTTGTCCTTGTATTATACCTCCCATGGGAAAATCACTGACATCTTAATTAATGCAGTTTATTTGAATTATCCTCCAGTCTTATTTCTTTCTTTAGAATTACTCATCAGTGGGCCTTAGAAACATTTCTGATAATATAATCCTTTGACAGTTTTTACGTAATTTCACTAATCCAAAAATTTCATTTACATTTTTAACTGCTAACAGATTCAAACTTTGCTATGCAATTAAGATTGAGTGATACCTAGTGTTCGTCCTTTTTTTAGATGGAGAATATTCTCAATTGTGCTTTTGTTCTTTCTATGTTACTTGAGCGCCCGCTTACCAGAAACAACCACCCTAATATTGAACTTAATAACACATTCAAGATTCAGAGGGCTAGGCTGTCATTATGAGATCTCTCAAAGTGGTTTCTTGACTTTCAAGCAGCTATAACACTCTCCAATTTAAGATGGGACGAGAGCATTGGGTGGGAAGTTGTTCAACTTCCATCCTTCACCAGTTCCTTTAATGCAGATAGATGCCCCAGACACAGTGGGAAAACTGACTGCATACTTGCTTCTCCATAGCTAATATCATCTCTGAGTGATATTCATCTGGGTAATTAGTGCGGAAAAAGCTTGATAGACATTTTGTAGTACAAGCTAGTCTTGAGCAGCTTGGGAAACAATAAAAATACATTGGAAAAACCGATCATGATTCTCCCAGATAAAATATACTCTGTCCTGAGTTGCTTATCCCTGATACAGCACTCTTTTGTTTATAAAGAGGAGGAAAGCCAGGATGATTTTTAGAATGTTGTTTTGCTCTAAACTATTTAAGGTTATATGACCTTTCGTATCATAGCATTTATCTGTGCTGTATTTCCCCTTCTTCGTTCTTTTTTCTTCAAATCTGTAACTTTGTAAATTAATTGATCCAGATGGAACTCAGACCAGCCATCAAAAGTCCCTGATTCTTTTGGGCATGTTGCTTTCCATTCTGAATCAGAGTCTTATTCAAGTGACAATGTGAAAAGTCTCTGAATATATACAGAAGCACTGCAGTTTATTGTGAGTGATTGGCAGTCAGAACCATATTCCTGGTATAAATAAAGGGTACTTAGTTCTATTGAATGATATTCTTGACAAGTCAATAAACTAATTTGTATTTCCCCTTAATTGTTCAAGAAAATAATAGGTATATTCCAAAGTAAAAACAGTGACATTTGTATGTTTACTTTTGTCTTATTCAAACCAGAAAGTGTAATTTTTCAGGATTGTGACTAGGACATCTTCTTACAATCTTTAGAATTTCAATTTGCTTATTAACAATGATAGTTTATCTTTTTCCTATCAGGATGGAAGCATTAATTTATGACACTTGTGCATTTTTTTAAAGATGAATTTTAACTGAGTTAAAAAAGATGCCATAATCTAGTTGCCATTGAATGTCTCACAGTTGCAATTCATGTTACTCAGTTGCATTAATCATTTCCCTTGAACGATCTACGAACATTCATTTTTAGGTGTTCACATTGCTAAGAAAATCAACAAGCTGGGTATGAGATCATCTGACACAGCAGAAATCTTCTTTGAAGATGTCCGAATTCCCAGAAAATATCTCATTGGGGAAGAAGGAATGGGATTTATTTACCAGATGTTGCAATTCCAAGAAGAGCGAATGTGGGGAGTAGCCACATGTAAGTAATAAGCCAGACTCACTAGCTGCTAAGAAGGCTATTTATTACATAACAATATGGAAACTTGATTTTGGCAATAGAATAGAACAACATTCCAAAAGCACAGGATGATTATTATGGAATCCAATTTCTTGTTGAATACAGACTGCTTTTGTATGCATTTCCAGAGCTGCTGATTCCTCCCTTATACAAATCTGTGAAAAAACATTTGTTTCCATTCAGATTTTTCTGAATTTTGGATATTTTTGCCACTGAGTGTTACCAGAACTTCATATGGGTCTTTCTGGTCTATAGCAGGGCTCTGGCGAAAAACAACACCAAACATTTGTTGTTTTCTAAACAAAGTTTTCCATTTTGGGTTGTGTCTATTTGAAAAAGTCATCAGTTCAGTTAATACAACTAAAAATATAACTAGAACCAGTTGTTTGAATACTTCATTAAACAATCAGGATTGATTTGGGCCAGCCCTTCCCTATATCAGTTTCACAAACTTCAGCTCTCCTTATCACAGTGAAATGCTCCCCAGAGAATGTATGATGACCTCCATAATAAAGTCATTAATGTCTATCAGTCTGGAAAAGATTACAAAGCCATTTCTAAAGCTCTGGGGCTCGATCACTCTAGAGTTAGAGACATAGTCCTGCAATGGAGAAAGTTTGGAACAACAGAGAAACTTAATGGTGGCTGTCTGTCAAGATCATTCCAAAAGCACAGGATAAAATTTTCAGGAACCCCAGAACATGCTTGGCTCTCCAGGCCTTTCTTGGCCTGGCTAGAGTCAGTTTTTGTGACTTCATCATTTTAGAAAAGCACTGGGTAAAAATGGCACTCATGACAGCAGCTCACTCTCAAGAACATAGAAGCTTGTCTCAAGTTGGCTAAAAAGCACCTGGATGACCTTTCAAACATGTGGAACTTTTCAGGCTCCATAGGTGCTATTATGGATGGTGAAAAGAATTCCAGTTTGGTTGTAATTAACCAAATGAATTAATTCCAAATTTCATACCAATTGTCAAACAGAGAGGTGGTAAGGTCACAGTTGCTTTTCTGTCTCAGGGTCTGGACTACTTGCTATCATGATAGGAAACATGAATTCTGCTTTGTGTCATATAATTCTGCAGAATATCAAGCCGTCTGTCTGTTGAAACTGAATCACAATTGGGTCATGGACCGAGACAGTGTTCCCAAATATACAAGCAGGTCTGTGAGAGAATGGATGAAGAACCAAGTCAGTATTTAGATACTCTAGACCTAAATGCTGAAATATTGTAGCAAGTCTTGATGCCAACAGTTCATGCTAGAAAAACCTCAGATTTTACTGAGCCAAAGCAATGTGCTATGGAACAGTGGGCCAAAATTCCTACATACTAATTAGGAACCATTTGGTTGCGATTACTGCAGTTAAAGATGGTATAACCAGTTACTGAATATGAGGGGGTTGATTACTTTTTCACACTGGCACATTGTATGTTGTCCATGAAACAGCCACTAATAGGTGTTGCTGTTGTTCACTTTGACTCTCTTTATGTAACAGTAGGACCCACAGGAAGCTCTTGATAATGTTCCATGGCAGAGATATGCAAAAATTTAGAAAAATCTTATATACTCCATCCCATATTTTCATACCGGGGGGAGGGGGGGAAGAAAGAAAGAAGGAGGCAGGGAGGAAGGGAAGGACCTTAACCTTCAAGGAAAAGGAATTAAATAAGCTTGCTTTCATCTTTCATTACCCCAAATCTTTAGCACTGGTGTGTCTAGAAAGAGTGATGGAAGAAACTATTGATTATACTTCTCAGCGGAAGGCATTTGACAAGCCACTATTACACAACCAAGCAGTGCATTTTCGTCTGGCTGAACTAGCAACTGAAGTGGAACTTCTTCGTGCATTGTTATATGAGGCGGTAGGTAAGTGCAATAACATTTTATTTCCAATATTTATCTAGTAAAATGCATATTATTTTTAGTAGATGTGGCTAACTTGATAGGTAAATTTGTACTTTTATTTGAGGTCTCTACATACGTGGTAATGATGTGACAAAACTTGTATCCATGGCAAAACTAAAGGCAGGTCGTCTGTCTCGAGAGCTTCCAGATAGCTGTCTCCAGTTCTGGGGAGGAATGGGGTACACTAACGAAGTGCTAGTGAGTAGAATGTACAGGTGAGTAAATAATTGGGATCAGCCTCTTTAGTGAGTGTGGGTGTGCCTGTATAAGTAGGTAATATAAACATTCAAATTGTTAATCAGGTATTCATAATTTGATGCATCGTATTGGATACATGTAGTTAATGTTAACTTTTAAGAAAAGATGTTTCTTATAATCCAAGGAACTTTATATATAAGCACTGTGTATCTGGTGGGATAATTACAGTACATATTTCTTCCTGAATTCCCCACTCCTCATGTTTAAGCTCAAATGCGCTAATCCCCCCCAAAACATACAAATACATAGGGAGAACTGAAGAAGCTGAAGAAGAAGTAGTAGCAATAATCCTTTATTTCTGTCACTGACCAACATCATTTACATTCAGTGGTAAAATTAAAACCATCCCATTATGCCAATAGTTTAACCTATGTACAATAAGAAAGCTGAAGAGGAAATCCAGACTCTTTGGCAGCCGGAACTATTGTCTCAAAAACAACAAATATATACAGATAGGAGATCTCAAATTCTGGCCTGTAAAATGCCAGAGAACCCTTATTTCTATTTCTGCTAGGATCACCAAGGTAGAGTGCAAGAATCTTGCTATAAAGGGAATATACAGTGAAATCTCCATTTTACAGACCCTCATTTAATAGACTTTGGATACAGTGAACAAAACCTGAATTCATACAGTTCACAGAATGTATTTAAGTAATTTTTACTAATTAAAGTAAATGGTTATGTATTATTGGGATATACATGACAAACGATTGCATGAATTTTAAATAAATTACATAAAAATTACATAGATTTGTAAATTCAGTTTTAATGGGCATCCTTCCCCCAGTCATTGGTCCATAACATTAAAATTTTAGTGTATCTTAATAAACACTGGATAGATTCCAACTGCTGTTTAGCATGAAAACAATGATTTTTGGCATGCTCAAGGGATACATGTGGCTAGCTTAAATTGATTTCCTTTCAGTTTCCATGAGAGTAGTCAGAGAGAGAACTATATGCGCAAAATCTTTGCTTTATTTTTTCTGGAGAACAGAAAGTCTTCTCAAGAATTGCTTCTACTTTCTTTCTTTGACCGTTTTCTATTGTTGGTGTAACAGCGATGTACTTACGGGAAGAAGTTTCAGTTATTATCATAATGTGTTCTGCACCTTTCAGTCATCAAGATTTTGCTACATAATCTTTAGTAAGCATCTGAGACATAGGTTCGTTTTTGTAAACCTTCATTATTATATTTCATAGCATTTGGTTGAGGCATTAAGGATGTAAGCTGCTTTGTAAAGGAAGAATATAGTCAGTGCACACACATGCATACCACCTTCCAAAAAAACCTCTCAGTGGTTTTATTCTTGGATGATTCTTCTAAGATGATGGGGGAAACTTTTTTCAAGTAAAGGGGAGGAAAGAATTTCCAGAACAAGACTATAGCCCTCAAATTCCCCCAGTGCTGTCTGTATTTCCTGTTTCTAATTAGCTTCTCTCTCTTTATTTCAGAACAGCTAGAGACAGTGGAAGTGAAAATATTTCACTTCTAAGCTTGCTGCACTTTGAATTTCTTTCTTTTTTTGTGCTGTGTAAAATAGATATCCATTTATATAGAGAATAATTTTAAGATTTTTAATTGAATACATTTTTCCAAGTAACATACAAAACAATGCAAACTCTGTTCACCCTTTCAAAAGGATGGTCAGGACTTTGGATATGTTCTGAGATCTCTACATCTCTTGGTTCTTCTTATTACTACAGGTAGTCCTCAAATTATGACCATGATTGGGACCAGAATTTCCATTGCTAAGCAGTGTGGTCATAAAGTGAGATATAATGTGACCACATCACTTAGTGACTGCAATCCTGACAGTCTCAGTTGCTGTTGTTAACTGAGAATTTTGGGTTGTTAAGTGAGTACCAATCCAAGCCATTTTGGGCTTGGTCCCTCCAGCCTCGAGCCTCAGTAAGGTAAGGGACTACCTCCAACTCCTCCCACCTGCCTATCTCCCCCCCATCACTGCCCTTCTGGCCGCCCTGCACCCTGCCTTGTGGGGTGGCAGGCAGCCCCAGAACTCTGCAACTCTGGAGCTGCTTGCCACACCCCAGGAAGCCACAGTCGCCCCAGCCCAGTCCCAGCTGCAGTTGCCCTCACCACCCTGCACTCCAAGACCTCTGCCACCCTGCACTCCACCACCCCAGCTGACATTCGCCACCTTCTTGCTGCTGCTGCTGACGAGGTGTGCCCAGCCAGGCTGCTGGGCCAGGCTGGGGTTGGGCTCTGCACTGTGAAACAAAAAGCAGAAAGGAGCCCCTGAGCCGCACCATGCCAAAACGCCCCTTTTGCACTGCGCTCCTGGGGTGGGGTGGTCTTTTGGCCTTTTTTTTTTTTTTTTTTTTGGCAGCTTGAAGTAAAAGTTGTTTTTGCTTGAAACTTCATTGAAGCTAATGAGCCTTTGAAGATTTGCATAGCCCTACTTCATTTTACATTATCACACTGAAGGCAGCTTTTTTCAGAATGTAACATTTAATCAGTGATAAAAAGGTACCCTAATCTTTACGACCATGCCACTTAGCGATGGCAGTTCCAGTCCCAATTGCTGTCGTAAACCAATGACTACCTGTGTTTGCAGATAGAAAGCGGTTCATTGCTAATTCAAGGAGGCATACCAAGATGGAATTGCAATGACTTTTTTCCCCCCAGTCTAAAAAAGGGATTAGCAAGCTTTTCTGAGGTAGAGGATTGAATGGGGTTCTGGAGAATTTTTATGGGCTACACTCTTCTCTGTAATGGAGAGAAAGTGTGCGTCAGGGCAATGCTGATCAAAAGCTTTGATTCCCACAGCAACCAAGGTCATGGGGATTACTGTATGTGTGGCGCAAGATTAAACCCTACTGTGATCCAGAAGTAATACTCAAGATCATGGTTTCCACTTTCCAAAGAGCAGCACCAGAATAGCAAACTGTATCTTGTTATCCAGCTGATGATTCCTTCAGCTTGGCAGTGTAGAAATGTTGGCAAGATTTACCTAGTAGGCTTTGGATGCTATATATGCAGCCACATTCAGTTTCAGAGCACTTGCTAAGGATCATTAGATCGCTGACCTAAATTAAAATGTACTCGCACATCTAATACATTATTATAAATGATTAGTAGTAGTAGTAGTATATTGAAGCAAGTATACTTGCAACTCATTCAGACTTAGGTAAACAAGTACTGTTAAACAATATTAAGTTTAGTACAAGTGAAAGGAGGAGCAGAACAAACAAATTTCATTTTATGGATACTGTGTTTTGCATTTCTGTCATGGCAGAGATTTAAGATTGCTATCAATAGGAGGTGGTGCTGATGAAATCATGCTGAACATTATATGTAAGCACATGGACATCTTGCCCAAAAAGTAAGTTCTGTGAATACTATAGATCTTTGCTACTGTTTTGATAATCTGAATCAGATAGAGTTTTTTTTATGTAGGGTAAAGATAAAATAGTTATTCAAAGGAGTGACCAGGTTTTGAATTTTCTTAATGTTCATATTGTATGGATTTTTCTTACATGTAAATTGTACCCAGACTTAGGAGATAGCATCCACAAGGCTACTGAAAGTATGCTGATGCACATCAGCAAAATATGCAAGCTTATATCTTTTCCTAGAACCACTGGTGTGTAATATTTGGATATGAAGCAGAAAAGGTGATTCTGATCTAATGTGGGAACTACCTTTCCCTGGCAGTTTAAAGAAGCTGTATTTTTTCCTGATCTCACATAGTAGTAAGCATGCCCAGGCCAGCCTTAAGCCCCTTGCCTGCTTTGAATGTGAATACCTACACATCCATACCTAGAACATTTTTCTGGGTCTCTTTTAATTACTAAAATGTGAATTCATCCATTGTTTGCTTCTAAACAATGTAATGGTAGGACCAACTAGAATTCTTATCTCCCCTATTTTGTAGTCAAGATCTTCAGATATTGAGCTCTGAAATGTATGTATGAACTCTATCACACCTACCAGCTCATGTGATAATTCCATGCATTCCATACACATATGCATTAATACTGCATATCTTAATGTGTACCATATATTTTGGTTGATTTAAATAATTGTTCAACTGTATTGCTTATGCAACCCAGTTGGTAGCAATTGAGTAATATACAAAATGTATTATATATTTATAATATAATATAAAATGTATTATAAAAGCCTTTTCATAGGTTTTTATAATTCATTTCATATAAAAGTCACCTTTTCAAAAAGATGGGGAAAAATCCACCTACGGTACCGTAGTTGACTACATTAGTGTAATTGATTATTGTGCCTGAAACAGAATGGTGCATGGTGTATATAAAATCACACATAGCTTAGATAACATGGATAGAGAGAAGTTTTTATCCCTCTTTCACAATGTTAGAATATCAAGTCATCCTTTGAAATCCAAACTAAATGGAGAGAGGGTAAAGACTCTAAGAAAGAAAGAATTTTTCACATCATACACAGCTAATTTGGGGAATTCACTGCCAGCAGTTGTGATAATAGCAAGCAATTTGGATGGCTTTCAAAGGGAGTTGGACAAGTTCATTCAGAATCAAGCTATCAATGGTTGCTAACACTGAAGGCTTTTACTACCCCCTGAATCATGGGCTACATGCTCAAATATTGGTTACTGGGAAGTAACAGTGAAGGGAACCATTTTCCTCCAGTTTAATCTTACAAGATTTCCAAAATCAGAATGCTGGATCAGATGCCTGTATGGCCTTACCAGCAGGGGTCTTAATATGTTCTTTTTTATATATATATAATCAGTAAACAATGGCTTTGTATTCAGCTACAAAAAGGCTACTTTAAATTGAAGCATTAAGTTTTATTCTCTTAATTTATAGGAACCAAAAAGGATGAGCCCTGGAATTCACAGAACTATATGGCACACAGTTTTTGAAACTCTTTTCTTTCTTTCTTATCATTTTATGTTAGTCCAGTCTTGCTATCTCCATTGTAGGGGAGGAGTTGTTTCTTCGATATATTGTGTTGCTGTCCATCCACTTCCTATTTGTGTCTAGTTCACAGTCCAAAAATCAAGTCTGTATCTGTCATGATAAGAAGTAACTGAGGACTATCAGAAATTGTGCCTGGTCCCATGTTGCAGTTCCCAAATGATTCTGAAAGAATATTTTCACTAAAAACATCATACAACAATTGCACTGCTCCTCTCCAGATTTTTTTTTTTTCATTTTTCATGGAAGTACTGCATCTGTAAAGTAATACATTACTTCAAGTTTTGGGAGGATGATACGATACAATATCAATGAATGCACTTTCAGTGTTTGTCATACCACTGTTTCATTTAAAATATTAGCCCAAAATTTAACTTCATATTTTGTTTTCCTAAGCTCTGATTTTTTTTTCACCATAACCCCCCGCAGCCTTGTTGACAAATTCAAACACTCTTCATCATAACCAGAGGTAGTATTCTGTTTGCAAAGTTAATCATTAGCCATAAGTAAGCCTTGTAAGCAGATTTTGAAAGTCAGCTTCATTGTATTCTTCAAATGGTTTAAAGCTTTAGCGTTAACAATAACTTTAATACTGAGAGGAAAGGGGGTGACTTTGCAAAAAGGAAACATGCCTTATTGCACTTCCCTATATTTTTTTAATCATATGCAGGTATAGTTCTTATGCATAAACCTTACTGTTAGTAAAATCAAAGGTATTTCTCAGTATTTTCAAATTAAATAAAATAGGGTATCATTTTTGTAATTGAAGCATTTATATATGATTAGAATAAAGTACAAATTAGGAATTGTTCTATTTTTTTAAAAAAATGTTTAAGTTGGAAAGTTTGTCAGTGTAATACATACAAATGAAGTAAGATATCCTTACTGATATCAGTGTGGTTGTACATATTGGAATTGGAAAATGGAAGGAAACTATCACAGCTGCTTAAATGGCCAATTGTGATGAGTAGAATCCTCCCTTTAGCACTCTTAATGGGATTCCAACCACACTGCTACTGGGTTTGCATTATCAAACTTCTCAACATAAACTTTGAAGCTTCTCATTGGGAGGCTTTCTTCATAGTCACTCATGCCCTCATGACCTCTTGTCTGGATTACTGCAACATGCTCTACATGGGGCTGCTCTTGAAGAGCATTCAGAAGTTTCAACTGGTACAAAATGTGGCTGCACGGGTGGTAAATGGTGTCAGATATATGACATGTGTAATACCACCACTGCCTGAGCTGCATTGGTTGCCGGTATGTTTCCAGGTACAATTCAAGGTGCTGGTTGTCTATTTAAAGTCCTTCGTGGCTTGGGACCAGGTTACCTAAGGGACTGTCTTCTTCCAATAGTTTCTACCCATCCAATTCCATCTGACAAATTCCAGAACGTTATCAGGTTTCATATTCTGGAAGATAATACTATACTATCAAATTAAAACTCTGACACTATTAATGGTGCAGCTACCTAAGGTTGCTGCCAGGGATATACCAATACCTAATAAAACAGGCTATTTATTTAATGGGGATTTCATATTTGTGGATTCCCTGTATCTTTTAATTAAGGAAGGAAACTCCAATCCCCTAAATTCCTTATTTCCAAAAATCTGTTTCATGATTACATTAGCTGAAACCTCAAATGTGTAATTATCATGGTCAGTGTAATCCAACCAGAAGCACAAATAATATAGCAACAGTATTTGGTTGTGCAACTATTTTGCCTAACCTAGAAAGATGCACAAACTGACTACGGTGAGATAGTGTAGTAAAATTAATACTGCCAGTTCCAGTCTATTAACCGTAAACATCAGTATAGCTAATAGGATCCCAGCATAGACAGGTAGGCAAAGAACCATGTTGATTGTGAGCCCTTTTTCTTCTCTTCTCCCTCACACAACTCTATCTCAAAATTAGTGTATAGTTTAAAGTATATTTTAACCGCAAGCCAAGTTCAGAACACAACTTTTCTTATTAAAACAATAACACTTAATTCAACTTAGCTTTGAAAAGAAGGCATCTTGCTTTTTAAAACATTTGATAAATCCATACAAAACGACCAAGATTACCTTTTATTAGTAGGAAAAAAGGAAATGTTACAAAGTATAACTTCTGAATATGAAAATGCCTCTTTTAACAATGGAATTCATCCTTAGTAAACTGATATTTTGTTTTGTTTGTAAAGAGCTCAGACGAACAGAATTCAGTTCAGGGACCCTACAAAATAAGGGCTTTTTTAAAAATGGCAATGCTTCTGGCCTAATCATTTAAGAATGTACACAGCACAGATCCAAAGGCATTAATCCTAAATGCGGTTTACAAAAATTATTTACCAGTTTTCTCAAAGAACTTTCTAAGAGTCCATCATGGTGTTAATAATCTTATAATGGAGATCTGCATCACCTCAGTTTAATAACCCAATAGATCACAAAAAAGACAAACAATGAGAACAGCATCATGTAGCATAACAGTTTTGTCTGGCTTCCTCTGGAGAGGATTTTCAGTCTACCCATTGTTGCACCAAGGAATCCACTTGTTGAATCAAAATCATTGTCCTGTTGTTAAAAACATACAGAATGATTTTACTATTTGCATTACTACCTATTAACTTTCAATACCTAAAGATAGAGATTGCAACTAATTGTATTTTCTCTGCTCAAGAATCAGCAAGTTATAATTATTAGAACAGTTTTCTTCAACTTGAACCCCCTTTAGATGTGTGGGCTTCAACTCTCAAAATTACCTGGTCATCTTGGGACGGTTACTGAGGAGCTCATGTTCGTGTATCTGAACAATACTCAGATTGTGGAAAGCCAGGTCAGAGTTTTAACCAAGAAGGTTGAATTCATATCTTCACTCAGCCATAAATCACACTGGATTACCTCAAGCCTGTTACTGACTTTTTGATCTAATGTATTTTATAGAGTTGTGAAGATACTGCTTGATCCTTAGAGGGAAAATTGGACATAAATTAAATAATTCCTTTGCTTCATTTTAAAATACTAGATTTGGAGACAGTGAAAGTTACCCATGCAAAATCATATAAAAATTAAAATGCTCCCAATAAATGACTGTAGTTCAGCGTCCAGTTCCCCTTCCCAAAAAGGCGATCAGTGGATTTTTTTGTCTTTTTAGAAAATGTCCCACACATCCAAGTTCATTTGTTTGCCAGTTTGTTTTAATATCCATATGCCAAAACTGGATTTTGAAAAAAAGGAAGAAAGAAACTTGCAGCTATTTTCTATAGAAATTTCATCTACAGAAGAAAAAACCTGCCTAATTTTATAATGTTATATGTTATGAACATGTAACTTTTCAAATCATGTTATATACAGGGCTAAATCTATATTCTTCATATATAAAGTAATCTCACTGAAATAGCAAAGTTAAATCATTATTCACTTATTAAATTCAGTGGATGTACTCTAAGCATGGCTAAAGGGATTAGTATGTTAGTCAGAATTCACTTGACTGATTTAAAACTAAATTGATATATCTGAAAACTTAGAGTTAAGCAGTTTCCATGCTCATCTAAAATAAACTGTCTAAGTAAATACATACCATTTCAGATAATAATTTATTTTGTTGTTTAACTTCTGTTCCGATTTCAATGGAAAGCTATGAGAAAAAAGACATGTTTGGTATATTACGATGCAGAATAGTAACTGGATTAGCTAGGACATAACAAGCATATTTAAGGTATTTTCCAGATCCTTAAAAATCCAAGGTAGAAAATAGTATTTGGTAAGATAGCATTCATTTGTAAACTGTTTCATTCATTTTCAAATATAAAATCTCTCCCTCCTTCTGGTAATTTCTTTTCTTGTGTAGCAGGGAAAAACCTTGTGGTATGGCTACAGTTTTCTGGTTTGCTCCAAAGCCTTTGACAGGAGTAACTAAAGCCACATTGTACACTTTTAAATCTTTGTTTTAATTCACATTCATTTTATACTTATAATGTGCTTAGATAATTTGTTTCTCTTTTTCCGCTTTTAATCTGCTTCAGTATTTTAAACTTAAGAACTACAGACCAGTCATGTGTTCAGCAAAAAATAAGTGGTGCACATGGCAGGTGAAACTTACAGAAGAGCACTAATAATACACTAGCCAAGTTGGGTAGCAGATACATCTCATTTACTTCCTATAGATTCCTTTGCACCATAATAATTCCACAAGGTTTGCTACTTAGATCAAATGAGCCACTGGGCTGCTGGAGAATTGCTGCTCAAGACAAGCCATTTTCTTAGCCCAACAAGTGCTTTTCACCTGCACAAACTCTGACATGGATATACAGCTTAAGCATATATTTCCCATACTACCTTAGAGCAAAAAGAGTTCAATTAGGACCAGGGGAGAAAGTTGACAATACTTTAAAAGTGTAGAGTTAACTGAAAGCCTGCAGATTTTATATCCCACCCGTTTTTGCAGCCCCTTGATTACATAGCCCAAATTCAGCAACAAACACTGGTTGTGAGCTGTACAATCTTCCCCATTTTAATAAGCCACACTTAATTTGCCTTTTGGCATTGAATCCCCTCCTCATTTCTCAAAACACAGGCCAAACATTTTGGCTTTGCTGCCTTCATATCACCACCACTATGACAATTGATAAGATAGATAGATCGGCCCCTATCCTGATGTAGAGAAACTAAACAGGAACTGATCAGTAAGCATTCACAGCAGTTTAAAACCAGCAACATTCTATTTATAAGGTGTTTTAACCAGCTGTGCCATTTCATGCTTTACAAATAAAGGAGTCCTCCTAGGGCTACTATTGCTTCCTGAACATTTCCAGTTATGCATCTTTCAATCTTGTGACAATCTGCACTGTCTCCTTTTTCTGATGCTGATCAGTAATAAAGTCATGAAACCAGACAATACATTAATTCATAGGAAATGAACTGGCAGTGACTTATCTGAAAAACAATGTCAGAGTAAGAATAGGCTGATGAATGAAAACATCAGTTTAATTTGGCTGCTGTTTTTAAAAAAAGGCAAATTCTATGCTTGGAATTATTAGGAAGGGAATTAATTATAAAATAGCCAATATTAAAATGCCCTTATATAAATCTAAGGTGAATTGGTATTTGAGTACTGTGTACAGTTCTGGTCACAAAACCTTTTTAAAAAGGCTACTGTACAGCTGAAGAAGGTACCAAAAAAAGCAACTACATGTAGTCCTCAACGACCACAACTGGGACTGGCAACTATGTCGCTAAGCAAAACATGTGACCGCAATGGACTTACATCACTTTTCCCCACAGACATTAAGCGAGACATGTGATGGTGACTTGCGATTTCACTGCTGGTTACTCCATTGACTCTGCAAAAGTCCACCGATTGCAAAGCGCCCAAATGTCATCATGTGACCGCTGCAGTGGTCATAAGTACAAGGACCAGTCATAAATTTACTTTTTCAGCGCTGTCATAACTTTGAACAGTTGCTAAACAGGGCACACAAAGATGTACTACATGAATTGGCCAGTGAGGTGTGGGGATTGCCAGCTTTGCTTATAAGGACTAGACCAGACCACTGGGCTGGTTTAGTTTGATTCAATTTCAGTTATAATCATTTCTTTAACAAAAGAATTTAACTTGGTGGTTTACAGGTAGACTGACTTACTAATCCTTGCTGATTTACCACTCTCTCAGGAACACAATTCTTAGTCACACTGCCAACAAGCAGATCTTCTGCTGTTCCAGCTTGTAACTAATACTTTGATTAGCGAAAAAGAGCAGCTGAAGCTCAAAACCAATTACAGGTAGAATATGTTCTATCAACAAGCGTACCATGCCTTCTGATGGGCAACATTGTGTTTGAATTTAATTAAACAACTGCTATACTGCTATTACACTGATAATCCAACTATTATGTACTCCAATCCGTTTGGATGCTGCTGGTATAATGATATACTTACAGATTTTATGGCAGTGACTTTTGAGCGCAAACTTTCCGTTAACTTTTCATTTTCTTCCTCATATACACTATAGCCACTATTGGTATAGCCATAATTGCTGCCAGCAGCTCCTTCACCTGAAAAGACAATCAGATTAAAGCACCAGAAATTCAGCTGGAAAAAAATTGTTTCTGGAGGGGAAGAACAGTTTAGTTTTATTAAATCATAACCTGTCTTAAGAGAAAAGGCAAGTAATGTCATCATACAATATGAACAACCTAAACCCTTCATAATCTAAAATTGAACAGGGACAAAGCAAATGAATAAGGGGATGAAGGGAAGACATACAAAGGTGACTGATTCATGTAACCCTCAGGGCTTTCCTGTCCATAGTCCAATCCAATGGGTTGAAACTGAAAAGTTCCTTTTCACTGATTAAGAGAATTTAGGATCCAAGTCCACTGTTTTAAAAATAACTGAACTGGAGAGTCCAAAGCCTCTATACACTCTTAACACTTTTCAAAAAAATACATGTCCATCTCTCTTCCCCTTCCTTGATTTCTGAATGGTATACATATCTGAATAATCTACTGTATTAAATTGGATGTGCTATTTTCTTTCTCTTTCCACATCATGCCAACACAAAATCAAAGACATTATCTTCCCAAACTGTTAAGTGGTACTCTTTAAAATCTTAGAATTATCCCTTGCCTTTTTCTTCAGTAAGAATAGATAGTGTTACTCCTTAAGACCAGCAGTTAAAAAACTTTCTACTTGGTAGTTTGGGACCCAAGTTGCTTACAGTCAGTTACAACTGAAGCTACCTATAAGTATAAATAAATATTCACATATACACAATTATGCTTGTAATTCATTTATTTAAAACATATGTATACTATTTCCTAGTTAAAAATAATCTTGAAGTGATGTACAATAGAAAGCTTCAGGAGTCCATTTTCAAAACCATTACAGGTAGTCCTTGTTTAGCAACCGCAATTTGGACCAGCAGCTTGGTCATTAAGTGAAGTGATCACTAAGTAAAAATCACATAACCACAACTGTGCTTATGACTTTACTTCAGATTTCCTTTGCTTTACAGCATCAGAAGGTTATGACCCAAACACCCAGATTAACCCAAATGGAGAAGGTTTCCGGAACTCAACTCACAAAGAAGCTGGATAAAAGGGCAAATCTTACAGCCCTTTTTCCCCAATTCCCTGCCCTTTGCAATGCTCACCCTGGTGCTGGGATAATTAGCAACAGGAGAACTGATGTTTGTATTTACATTCATTGGAGAGGAAGATAAGCAGGCACACAATGGGGAATACATATGGAAAGGAATGCGCTAGCACCAGTGTTTGCCTAGTGAGCTGCTTAGAAGGCAAACAGAAGCCTTTAGTGTGAATCCGATTACGGTCTTGTCAACTTCAGGTGTCATCCGCCAGCTGCCAGAGGGTTCTAAACAACTAATTAAAGTCACAGAGCTGAGCTTGTTAACTTAGTTAGCACTTTTTAGGGAAGCATTGTGCTGCAGAGAAAAGCAGCTCAGAAAGAGAGAGCCTGTTTAAGCAACCTCTCCACTCTGGGGTGGAGTGGTGGGGGGAGAACAAAAATAGGTCAGGCACGGGACAACATGTACTGACTGACTAATGGTGAACACGTGACAGAGATGGTGCAAAGGTCGTAAATGTGGGCATTGGTCGCAAAGTTACTTTTTCATCACCGCCATAACTCTGAATGGTCACTGTCTGAGGCAGTCACTAAATGAGGATTACTTGTTCAGTACAAGATGGCAATTCTCCGTATAGTGAATAAAGAAGCCAAACAAAATGTACACTAAGTATCATTTAGAGAAGTTGCTAGCTAGCTGAGGTCTTTGATTTTATGATAGTTTTAATGGAACATCAATTTAAAATCCAGTATTAAAGGCACTTTTGGAAGCAACTATTATACTATAAATAGTAAAGTGAACCATATTCTTGGAAGGTAGCTATGGGTTAAAAGAATGTTGTTAAATTATATTCCAAAAATCTTGAACTTGTCAATCTATAAAGAACTTTCAATATATTTTGCTTGGACTATTGCAAAGAAAAGGACTTTGTATTCTGGATGAACATTTATGAACCAGATTCCAATAGTTGGCTTAATGAAATGTGTCAGCTTTCAGCCTATGAACTGGCTTTGTTTCAACAGACAAGCAGGATTGGACAATACAATTCTGTACAACCTAGATTTAATTTTCTATTTAAAAACTGAATTTGTAATTATTTGTATAAATATAAAATTGAAATTTGAAATTGTCGAATACTAGTCAAATTTTGACATTTGAATTGTTTTGCATTTTTAGTATTTAATTTTTACTCCTTTCCCTCCCAATTACTTTTTTTTTCTTTTTGGCTCTTTTTAACATACTGCTTTTTCTGATTTCTTTTCCTTTGCTTTTTAAAATTAGCCTTGTGTAGGTTTTTTTCTTCTTTTACATAGTAGTTTATCTCTTAATATATTTACTATGAACATCTAAACTTGTTACTAATTACTATATAATTGTAATGTTTTTAAAGAAAATTCAATTATAATATGTTGTAAATTCAGTAAAAAAAAATACATACATACTAAGCCTATCATACTTAACTGCAAAGATCTGGATGGCCACTAGATGACTGTCATGGGGTACAGAAACCTAGTACTTTGCTGCCATTTAGTGGTAGCCTAATAAATATGTTATTTAATAATTTATTTACACACACACACACACACACACATTTATTTTATTGTAACTATTTCACTGATTCTTACGTTCAAAGTGATTTGGACACTAAATTTAATCTTAGAGAATTGCACTAACAAAGTTTTTATTAATTTTCTTGTACAGTTTTTTAAGGTGCTACAAAATATAAGCAACCCCCCCCCCCTCTGATTAAGTGGACAAGATCCACAAATGCTTATGCGGAAATAAATCTGTTGAGTTTCTGTGCCACTAAACTTTTTCTTAGCTGTTTTTCCCCCAGCGGACTAACATGGCTACCTCCTTTGGAAACAAAAATACCTGGTCAACTTTTAGAATGAATGAAAGATACAATCCTCGTGTGTTTCACAAGTTAGAAATAACATTGCATTTTGTGGTAACCAACAGCCTCATTTCAAATGTTCTATCAGGGTGTTACCCTGGAGTAGAAATTTATCAGTGTAAATATGGCAATGACAGAGCACAGCTAAGCTGTGTATGCAATCAACTCAACTCGCTCACACCTGAAGGGTGTGGCTACATGACACAACACAAATCACAGTATATAGTAAGGTGCACCATGGGTTATGGTGTGGCTGGTGGTTGGAGTTGTGGCTGGTAGTTGGAGGTGTGGTTGATAGGTTGGTGTATTGTAAGTTCTGTATAGATTGTACAGTAAAAGTCTGTGTACAGTTTTCTACAAACAGACTGTGGACTAGTTATTTTGCCACGCTCACGGAGCACCAACAAGGCGGTGTCTACGCTGATCCCCGACATGTTCATCATAATCGCATCCCATTGCTTATTCTTTGAAAATCATAATGGTTTTACGAGCATATTAATTTCACAAACAAAACTAAGCTCAATCATTAGCAGTAATGTAAATTTTAACACCCCTTCATGGATCACTGCCTTGTCGTCGCGAAGGGGCTTGCGTAACTCAGTGAAGCCAAGAGCTATACCGTGCAGGGCCACCCAAGACGGATAGGTCATGACAGAGAGTTCTGACAAAATGTGGTCCACTGGAGAAGGAAATGGCAACTCACTCCAGTATCCTTGCCAAGAAAACCCCATGGACAATGTTAAAAGGCTAAAAGATATGACGCCGGAAGATGAGCCCCTCAGGTCAGAAGGTGTCCAATATGCTACTGGGGAAGAGCGGAGGGCAATTCCAAGTAGCTCCAGAAAGAGTGAAGCGGCTGGGCCAAAGCCGAAAGGACGTTCAGCTGTGGATGTATCTGGAAGCGAAAAGAAGGTCGGATGCTGTAAAGAACAATATTGTATAGGTACCTGGAATGTAAGATCTATGAACCAAGGCAAGCTGGATGTGGTCAAACATGAGATGACAAGACTGAACATCGACATCTTGGGAATCAGCGAACTGAAATGGACGGGAATGGGTGAATTTAATTCGGGTGACCATTATATCTACTACTGTGGGCAAGAAACCCTTAGAAGAAATGGAGTTGCACTCATAGTCAATAAGAGAGTCGGAAAGGCAGTAATGGGGTACAACCTCAAAAACGACAGAATGATCTCAGTGCGTATCCAAGGCAAACCATTCAATATCACAGTCATCCAAGTCTATGCCCCAACCACTGATGCTGAAGAAGCTGAGGTTGACGGCTTCTATGAAGACCTACAACATCTTCTAGAACTAGCACCAAAAAAAGATGTCCTTTTCATCATAGGGGATTGGAATGCTAAAGTAGGAAGTCAAGGAGTAATCGGAATAACAGGCAAGTTTGGCCTTGGAGCACAAAATGAAGCAGGGCAAAGGCTAATAGAGTTCTGTCAAGAGAACAAGCTAGTCATAGCAAACACTCTTTTCCAACAACACAAGAGACGACTCTACACATGGACATCACCAGATGGTCAATACCGAAACCAGATTGATTATATACTTTGCACCAAAGATGGAGAAGCTCTATACAGACAGCAAAAACAAGACCAGGAGCTGACTGTGGCTCAGATCATGAGCTTCTTACTGCAAAATTTAGGCTTAAATTGAAGAATGTAGGGAAAACCACTAGACCACTCAGGTATGACTTAGATCATATTCCTTGTGAGTACACAGTGAAGGTGATGAATAGATTTAGAGGATTAGATTTGGTAGACAGAGTGCCTGAAGAACTATGGACGGAGGTCCGTAACATTGTACAGGAGGCAGCAACTAAAACCATCCCAAAGAAAAAGAAATGCAAGAAAGCAAAATGGCTGTCTGATGAGGCTTTACAAATAGCTGTGGAAAGAAGGAATGCGAAAAGCAAGGGTGAAAGGGAAAGATATAAGCAACTGAATGCAGATTTCCAGAGAATAGCAAGGAGAGATAAGGCCTTCTTAAATGAACAATGCAATGAAATTGAGGAAAACAATAGAATGGGGGAAGACTAGAGATCTCTTCAAGAAAATTGGAGATATCAAAGGAACGTTTAGTGCAAAGATGGGCATGATAAAGGACAAAAAAGGCAGGGACCTAACAGAAGCAGAAGAGATTAAGAAGAGGTGGCAAGAATACACAGAAGAACTATACAAGAAAGATCTTAATGTCCCTGATGTCCACGCTGGTGTGATCACTGGCCTTGAGCCAGACATCCTAGAGAGTGAAGTCGAGTGGGCCTTAGGAAGCATTGCTAACAACAAAGCTAGTGGAGATGACAGTATTCCAGCTGAGTTATTTAAAATACTAAAAGACGATGGTGTTAAAGTGCTGCACTCAATATGCCAGCAAGTTTGGAAAACGCAACAGTGGCCACGGGATTGGAAAAGGTCAGTTTATGTTCCAATTCCAAAGAAGGGCAATGCCAAAGAATGCTCAAACTATCGCACAATTGCACTCATTTCACATGCTAGCAAGGTTATGCTCAAAATCCTACAAGCTAGGCTTCAGCAATACATGAACCGAGAACTACCGGATGTACAAGCTGGGTTTCGAAGAGGCAGAGGAACTAGAGATCAAATCGCCAACATTCGCTGGATCATGGAGAAAGCACGAGAGTTCCAGAAAAATATCTACTTCTGCTTCATTGACTATGCAAAAGCCTTTGATTGTGTGGATCACAACAAACTATGGCAAATTCTTAAAGAGATGGGAGTACCAGACCACCTTACCTGTCTCCTGAGAAATCTGTATGCGGGCCAAGAAGCAACAGTTAGAACCGGTCATGGAACAACCGATTGGTTCAAAATAGGGAAAGGTGTACGACAAGGCTGTATACTGTCACCCTGCTTATTTAACCTATATGCAGAGTACATCATGAGAAATGCCAGGCTGGAAGAATCACAAGCCGGAATTAAGATTGCAGGGAGAATCATCAACAACCTCAGATATGCAGACGATACCACCCTAATGGCAGAAAGTGAAGAAGAACTAAAGAGCCTCTTGATGAGGGTGAAAGAGGAGAGTGCGAAAGCTGGCTTGAAACTCAACATTAAAAAAACTAAGATCGTGGCATCTGGACCCATCAATTCCTGGCAAATAGAAGGGGTAGAAATGGAAGCAGTAACAGACTTCATTTATTTGGGCTCCAAGATCACTGCAGACAGAGACTGCAGCCATGAAATTAAAAGACACTTGCTCCTTGGGAGGAAAGCCATGGCAAGCCTAGATAGCATATTAAAAAGCAGAGACGTCACCTTGCCGACAAAGATCCGCTTAATCTAAGCTATGGTTTTTCCAGTAGTAATGTATGGCTGTGAGAGCTGGACCATAAAGAAAGCTGAGCGCCAAAGAATTGATGCCTTTGAACTGTGGTGCTGGAGAAGACTCTTGAGAGTCCCCTGGACTGCTAGAAGGTCAAACCAGTCAATCTTAAAGGAAATCAACCCTGATTGCTCATTGGAAGGATCGATAATGAAGCTCAAGCTCAGATACTTTGGTCACCTAATGCGAAGAGAGATCTCTTTGGAGAAGACCCTGATGCTGGGAAAGATTGAAGGCAAAAGGAGAAGAGGACGGCAGAGGATGAGATGGTTAGATAGCATCACTGAAGCAATGAGCATGAAACTGAGCAAGCTCAGGGAGGCAGTGAAGGACCGGAAGGCCTGGCGCAATATGGTTCATGGGGTCACGAAGAGTCGTACACGACTTAACGACTAAACAACAACAACAAAATTTTAACAACTGAGCAATAAGAAAACAGGCCATGACAACATTTGCTGAATCCAATCACTCTACAGTTTGTAAATTAGAAATCTATACATGCTTATTTCTCAATAGATACTATACATGCAGCCTCTATTTAGAAATAAGTTTCTCTTAAGTTTAAGGTAGGTAGGGAAAGTTTGTACCAGAGTCCAGCAACATTAATAGGTCATGATTTTATCCCATTTCTTTCAATGAAACTACAGCACAAGGATTTAACTGCTTAAAAAATAGAAAAAACCCCAATCATCTATAGAATGGCAAAATGAATGACAAATTATTTGGGAGATATGGGACTTTTTAAAATAAGGGTCCATTTTCAGTTCCTGTGGAACATGTGTTGCATAAGAGTGGGGCAAGTCAAAGTGGGTATGTTCAAATACATACATGCATACAGTCCTCTCATCCACACATAATTCACACATATGCCCCTTTTACATAACAGCCCACAGGTATACCAAATGCATGATAACTTGACAAGTGAAAAAGAGAAGAAAAGAAAGAGCAAAAGTCAGGTAAGAGCCAGGTATGTTGATGACTTAGAAATCAATGAATTGCAATTATTTTACTGAAAGGATATGACCTGTAAACTGACTCTCAATACCACAAGTAGGAAAATGGGTTTATAATGTTCATATGAGACCAGGAGCTTTACTTCCAAGTAGTTAGAATAATAGAATAATGATGGAACTAGGTCTACTCATTTCTTGGATGGCTAAATGCTGCATGGTGACCATTTTACATGGACAGAATTCATCATAGACTAGAAATGTTTATTACAATTCCAGATGTCTACTTCATAACTGATGCAAAACAGAGATACAGCTAGTTTCTTCCCAGAATCTCCTAAGTCATTTTTACTCATTGATGCACCTCAAGATTCTTCAGAAATCCACTTATGACACTACCATGAGAGAAAAAAAACACTCCTCTTTTCCTCCTCCATTTTGAAGTATATCCAGAAACTGGCAGAATCTTAAATTATTGGGCATAGATAATTATTGTTGTGCGCCAGTTACGCCCCTTCCTGGATCAGGAGTCCCTCTGGTCTGTCACTCATGCCCTGGCCATCTTTCGTTTAGACGATCACAATGCGCTGTACACGGGCTACCCTTGAAAAGTATCCGGAAGCTACAGCTGGTTCAAAATGCGGCCGCACAGGAGATCTGGGGCGAGGTGCTATGAGTATGCTAATGAAACCCTGTTCTATTCCACCTTTTCATCAGTCAGACAAAGCAGCAGAACTACTCTTGGAACATGACAGCACTAAAGAAGGGAATGAAGGCAAACGAAGTTTAAACAGAATAAATCCAAGAGGTTTCATTTTCCTAAACAAAAGTATGCAACATTTTATTAGTAATCCATGAGAAGCACACTCACAGGTGCATAGGGGCAGGACAAAAACTAATTTTGATCTAATTTTGATTAGATGCAACTAATGAATGCCATCCATAATAACCACCTGCAGCATTAACAAATTAATGATGCAGCAACAATTTGGGGATGGAACTGGGGACTCCACAAAGATTTGGGAAGCCATATACCTAAACAAGCTTATCCTAAAGGACAAGGCTCACAGTTTATGGTGCTGATACATCTTGTCATTAGAGGCCCCAGTAACAACTGCAAGATGCAACAGGTGGGTAAGGGGCAGGTTCAAGCCTTCCCACACTGAGATTGTTTGAATGTCTATTGATTAGATTACTGGCACATGGTGGGTTTGCCTTTACATTTTCTCAAAATTTCTCATAGTTACACAGTCACTAAACTCTTACTTGGCCCAGCTGAAGAATTTAAGATTCTGCCAGTTTCTGGACATACTTCAAAATGCTGATAGTCACTTTTGCAGTTGGTAATAACTTGGGGCATAGATAATTATTGTTGTGCGCCAGTTACGCCCCTTCCTGGATCAGGAGTCCCTCTGGTCTGTCACTCATGCCCTGGTCATCTTTCGTTTAGACGATCACAATGCGCTGTACACGGGGCTACCCTTGAAGAGTATCCGGAAGCTACAGCTGGTTCAAAATGCAGCCACACAGGCAATCTTAGGTGCCCCAAGGATGGCACATGTAACACCTTTACTGTGGGAGCTGCACTGGGTTCCAGTTTGTTTCCGGGTCCAATTCAAGGTGTTGGTTATCACCTTTAAAGCCCTACGTGGCATGGGTCCAGGTTACCTGAGGGACCATCTCACCTCCATTACATCGACCCATCCCACCTGGTCCGGCAGAGAAGGCATACTGTGGATCCCGTTGGTGAGAGAATGTTGACTGATGGGTCCTAGAAGGAGAGTCTTCTCTGCTGTTGCCCCCACCCTATGGAATACTCTCCCCCCAGAGTTGAGGCGAGCCCCTACCCTCCCAATTTACTGGAGGGAATTGAAGGCTTGGCTCTACCAACTTGAGTGGGGCGAGGAAAGATACAACTGACCCTGGGGATAACTGGTGCCTTGAAGACGTTCCCTAATACCTAATTAACATCAGCCTCTTGGAAGTATTATATAGGAAGTTGTTATTGTAGCATATTTTAATTAATTAATATTTATCTATTTTAATTAATGTTTATTCTATTTTTGCTGTAAACCATAGTCACTCTGCAGTGAGATGGGCTGTGACAAATTTGAAATATAAATAAATAAATAAAATTAGTTAATTGGGATTAACTTCTTCTATGTCAGACCCCCTATGTTATAATCATCCAAGAAATCCTACCTTTGAAACTAGGATAGCGTGCCCCTGGAACAAGCCTGCTCCTGGACTATCTAATTTAATGTCCTTCCTCACATGAATGCTGGAAATCTATATTCTCATTTTGACATAGGTTATAATGAATAGTTATTGGGTCTGCTGGATTTTGTTATCCTTTCTATGCCATAAGATATGAATAAATTACATGGTATTTGAATTGGGGTGGATGCGTGTCAACCATTTCTGAGTTTTAAAAAGAGAAGTGGCATACACTATCTCTATTTTTCTCCAAGTTTTCAGTGTAAAACACAGGAGTCAAAATGCACAGACCTCTGCAGAGTTAGCTGGCTAGATGAGACACAGTTTGTCCATACAAAATGGAAAACATTTTTAACGAGCCAAAAACAGAATATGTAAATAGGAGAAAGTGAGCTAGAAAAATACTTTATTATGCAGAACGCACTATAGCAGAATATCATTGAATTACCTTGCAGATAATTAATTTCTATATTAAATTTCTCATTACTTTGCAGGGTCTAAACGTTTTCAGGATACACCAGGTTTCTAGGAACTTCTTGAAAGCTGATTAAAATAGGCAAGCTATCTGCATAATGTGTAGTGTTAACTTTGTTACAGTAAATGATATTTCTTGTCTTAGCTCTTAGCTCCCTAATTAGCATTCAATAAAAGATTTCTGATAAATTAAGTTATTCCTAGATGTCATAGGTCAGAGAATGAGAGTTTCTGATGGCAGGGCTACATACCTCTTTTAAAGTTAATGCAGTTTCAGAGAGCTCACTCTCATTAACACAGTGAAGACTGGGCTGCATACTAAGCATCCACACAGGCCACATTGTTAATGCCATAATATTCACTGCTGCCCCATCTTTTCATTATACATGCAGTCCTAAATCTCCTGATACAGCTCCTTAGTTCTATCTAGTTGTCAGTCCATCAGCATAGAAACCATTGGCAGAAAAGATTCCTCCTTCCCTCTGTAGTCCCCTCCCGCACACCCTGGGAAAGGGACTGGAGGACCTCTTTGTAGCATATGTGAGAAGATATACAGAACAAAGAAGCTGGAGGTAGCATTTTATCAGTCTCATCATAGTCTACAGTTGGTTTCAACTTTATTCAATAATGCAATGATTTCTGCAGACATGTGACGGAAGGCCCTGCAAGCACCACCCTGCATCGCAGTGCACAGGTGGCCCTTTAAAGATCTGAGATCCAAGTTTTAGGATGACTGAACCAGAATACCTGATACCCTACCTGTATTTATTTGTTAGATTTATATCTTGCCTCTTGGCACAGGAGCACAAGACAGCATACATAGCATTCCTATTTTTCCCAACCACAGCCCAGCAAGGTAGACTGAGCTGGGTGTTAACTGGCCCAAAGTCACCCAGTGGGTTTCTGACGGAGCCTAGTCTATCACCCGGGTTTCCCTGGTGCCAGTCCAATGCCTTCCCCCTTACACCCCCACCGGCTCTCTGCATCGCTGCCATCTGCTCTGGAATTCAACCAAATGGCTTAACTCTGGCAGGAGCCAACAACCCCGCAGGTGAGTTGCATCCACACCTGCAGGTGAGTGTTTTGAACTCTCAGGCACGTTGAACGTCAATCCCACTGATGAAAGAGAGATCTAAAGACCTCGGTAGGCAGGAGGGAACTACCAGGCCTCTGCTGCTCAGCCCCTCACCTTCATGAATGAGAGGAAGGTTAGCCTTGGTGCCCGGGGGGCTCGGGCCTTTCCCGAAGACGCGCGGCCCTGACTGAACCGCGGCAAGTACGCTGAAGCCCTGGCCACGGCCCTCCACCGCAGAGCCCGGCTCCCCGAAACAAACTTCTCGTTGCTGATTCCCACTTACCCAGCCCAGCCCTCCTCATCCTTACTCGCCACAGGAGAGGTGAGATAAGCCCTCCTCCTGCGACACACGACCACCGCTGAAGACCGCCGTTCACACAATCAACGGGAAGGAGAAAACGGGGAACAGTTTCAGGAATTCCCACTGTACCCCTCAAACGCCACGACAGCGCTAAGTCCCTGCAAAGCCTTCCGGGGAATGTAGTCTCGCCTTTCTGCCCTCGCGATGCCTTCTGGGTAACGTAGTTTCTAAAGGAAAAGGGACTCCCGGGGATTTCTGGATAATGTAGTTTTGTCAGCCTGTCGGGTTACTTCTGCGCATAACGCGCTTGTTATAAAGTTTGCTAATGAGATGGAGAGTGACTCTTTTTTTTTAACGATGACTATTATCGTTGTCACTTTTACATCTGGAAGAGAAAACGGAAGATCGGATGAAGCGAGGCAGCCAAAAAGCGAACCGTAATTTCTTCTCCTTCTCCTCTAGTTTTGCAGGCTGGACAACAGCACGCTGGAAGAGCGGAGGCCGAAAGGCCCCAGGGCGGCGGCAGCGTCTGTGGGCCGGACGAGAGAGAAGGGCCGACGAAGCCTGCAAAAGCGGCGGCTACCGCCGTTCCCTCGTTTCATCCTCGGACCTGCAAGGAGATGGGAACATATTGTGGATTTTGAACTCGTGCTCTGGCCGTCATAAAATAGCTAGAGAAAACTAGCTAGTTTCTAAAAGGGCCGCCACGAGGAGCAGGGCCAATCATAAAACACCCATTTCCCCGAAGTCAAGCAAGTTCCCGCCCCATGCTTTATCGTTCCCAGTGGGACATGGAGCTCAAATGCAAATAAATATAACCCTGTGTGATGCTTTGTGGCACGCTAACTTCATACTTCTTTATTATGATTAAAAGAATCTTTTTAAAAGTCAGATGGGATGGGGTGCCTGGTGGGCACCAAGGAAGATGTCCGGGCAGCCCTTCGGTACTGCAGCAAACCACAGTGATACCAAACAACACATGCATGATGTAATTACTCAAATGCCGCAATGAGATAGTTGCATCAGAATGCATGACACAAGTACCTAATTTCCATGGTTTGGTCATCATGCTTGCTGTCACTTACCACCTCCCCTCCTATCATTTTTTTTTTAAAGGAAAAAACGGTAAAAACCATCAACTTTTCTGTCTTCTAGTCTCTGGACGTTTAACAGTGCAGTACTATATATGTCTATTCAGAAGTGAGCCCAACAAAAGAAATGGATTTTTATTTGTTTTTATTATATCCGTAATCCATCAGTAATCAAAGCTGGGTAAATGGACAGAAGTTTGCACTGTACAGCACCATATAAATATATCAATTTTTAAACTGAATATTATTTTTATTATCTTTACTAGGTAATTTTGCTATGTCTACAGCATCATTTATAATTAATTTGCAAGCTAATTCATCTCCTTCAGCTTTTCTACCTCCATTCAAATGTTTCAGCAGAACTGAGCTTTTATCTGTTTACGTTATAGATGTGACTCATGCCATCCACCACAGAATTATAGATTTATTTCCCCCCAAAATAACTTGAAGAGAAAACTAAACTACTTGGAAGCTGTGAATCATTCAAGTATACAACTTCATTTCTTTTTCTTTTCTTCTTTGCCAGAGTTATTATGGAACTCCTGTATCATTTTCTGTATCTTTCCATTAAAACACATTGCTGAATCTCACTACAGAAAAAAGCATATCATTGCTATAAAAATGAAAGCAAAGGAGCTTTTGCTTAAGAAAATATAAAGATGAGTAGATGTCTCCCATTATATCTGTTTATTGTTTTTCTCTGGGCAGGGGGAGGGGAACATATAGTTCTTTCTTTTAAAATACAGGGGATGAATTATAATTTAATCAAGGATATTCTGAAAAATAACTGAAATTGGAGCACAGTTTCTTGTAGCTTTCTTTTTATTTACATTTTCCCTCAATTTCGAAGGTGTGTCTTGGTAAAGCATTGCACAGAGAAAATGTAAGATTGGATAAATGCATGCATTCATCAACATTTTGAATCAATCATGTCAGTTTTTTTCCAGTACTGAATTTATACAATATGTAAAAATATACACTGTTTGGGAGACTAAAGGAAGTAAAAATTGTGGCAAATTGCGCTGAGCACCCATTCAGCAATACACAATCAGAAACAATTATCAGGTAATTTGGAACATTCTGCCCCCGGAGGTGCGATTGGTCCCCTCACTCCTGGCCTTCCGTAGGGCTTTGAAGACCTGGTTCTGCCATTTGGCCTGGGGTGGGGAGGGAATACCTCAAGCATGGGGATGGCTAACCCCATAGAGGCCTCCTGTCTTCAGCTCCAGATTTTTTCATTTTCTTGGACTCTCCTTTCCCTTTTTTAGAAATGTTTTTAAACTGATGTTTTATGTATTTATATATATTCATGTTTTTAATGTTCTGTGTGAGTCGCCCAGAGTTCCCCCATTGGGGGGAGATGGGCGGGGGAGAAATTTGATAAATAAATAAAAATAAATAAATAATTTGGAATTCTAAAATCCAAGGGCTAAATCTAATGGGAATATTTGAGGGGCCAAGCTGGAAAAACCTGAGCAATCTTGGGGTGTGGAAGAAGTTTAATTCTAGTAAGCCATGATTTGTTTAAACTATGGTTTATTGAAAAGTGACATTGGTGAAATTCAGAAACAATGTAAAGCTGTATAAACCATCATGTATGAACTATAATTAGCTGGGTTTACATAATATGCTAATCCAAAAACAAGCAAACTACATCAGGACAGCAAGTAAACACCATCTCTCTGAATGGCTATTTGCATTTTTAAAGGAAAAAAATTGGCATCATTCTTTTCTCCAATTTATTAAAGCAGTTCTCTAGGTTGGATTGGGGACTTTCAGATGAGAACCATGGATTCCACCACTGAGCTGTTATCAAGCATGTGATGTTATTGTGACTTCTGTTGAACATTTATAGCTCTGGTTCTCCTTAGAAAAAAACATAGCAGTAGCTATACGCATGGACTCTTCTTCTCTTCCCAGATCCTCGAGCACCACAGCCTGAATAATCTTTTTTTTTTTTCCTGTGTCTTCTCTCCTTATAGATGCTGCTTGGCATCATCACCAAGCCACCAAGCTGTTAGTGTGGCCTTTTATGTCTTTGAATCTAAATTTGCAGTTGGCTTGCTTTTTGAATCAGAAATTGCTTTCCCCTTCCTTCCCTTCTTCCCTTAAAGATGGTTTTCCTCTTAAAGGTGATCTATCACTTTAATGAGTTAATGTCTTACAGAGATTTTATAAGCACAATCTGCTACATCAGCCACATAAAAGAAAGTGTCCATCCCTGCGAACGAAGCACTTAGTGATTCCAGGAGGAAATAATGCAAGTTTGGCTCTCTTGCTATTCATTCGACAACTGACAGCTATATGAATAGAATCCAGTAATTGCAAATGTGTAAATTGGTTGGCCAATGCAACCTGAATAACCTTGATATTTGAATGCCTGCTGGGCTGCTCTTCACTCAGGTGAAATTGACCTCCCGGCAGCAGATCTTTCAGAAGCCTTTATTCTGAAGTTGAAAGCAGTCCTAATGTTAGTGGTACTGAAGTTTTCTACTACTTTCTATGGGGTTTCCATTCTTCATGCATAATAGCTCTGTCACCTTTTTTGTTTTAGGACTTCTAATTGTCCTCCATTTCAAACAAGAAAAATGAGCCTCAAAAGATGGGAAGCACGTTCTACCCTTATTTTTCAATTGATTGGATTCTAAGCATCCTTTGCAGATCTCAGCAACCTACTCCTATACATTCCTGGCATATCCTTTGCCTAAGAAAAGAAGATAGAGTTTCTGGGCACCTTTCGGTTCTCTTAATCTAATTTAAGAAGCACATTAATCTAATGATTGAACTTACTTCATCGCTACCAGCAAGGCGGTATCCTTTTCTACAGAGGGACTACAGGTCAAGTAGCACACAAGACTAAGTCCTCCAACATTACTATGATGGGCCCTTCCATCCAGCCTCTCCTAGATGTGACTCCCTAAAGGTATGGCTGGATCCTCATTGCTCCTCAGTCCCAGCAAATCTTTTGCAAGGGGGACTTTCTTCCCATTTTTGTCTCCCACCATCTGGGGGTTCCAGGGAACAGTATGGCAAGACAGTGACATTACTGGAAGGGAGGGGTACAATTTTAGCATTTTCCCTCCTGGATGGTTAGTGTACATATTTTCTATCAAACTGTTTTAAAATTTCATCACTATTATCTGGAGGTTTGTGGCTGAGTTACGACAGCAGTGTGATGCTGAGGGGTGGTGGTGGATGTTCTAAGGCCAAAAAAAGGGTGAGGGTATATGTGGCATGTAGGCCTAGATTGCTCATCAGGAGTAATAGCGTATATTATTTATTTCATAATGCACAAACTAGGGTTTGCTTCCAAACTACAGTGAAGCCTGGGAGTTGAAGTCCACACATCTTAAAGTTGCCAAGTTTGAGAAACACTGGATTAGATTAAACATGCCAGATCTGGTAGGTGTCATGTCAGCATCACATGAGTTTTGTTTGATTACTTTGATGACATCACTGATTAAAGAAACAGGTAAGCCCCCATTATCTGTTAGTATACACTAGTACTATTCCCATCCCTAGCATAATGCTCCCCCTACACACAGAGACAGTGAAAGGGCTATGAAAATTGGATTTTTTTGCCCCATAATCTCCAGTAGCAGAGTCTTTTTTGCTCTGCCTTTCATCCCCTCCTCTTCCCTTATCCTTGAATTTTCTTGTTCAAGAATGGTCATTTTAAGATTTGTGGTAGGGTGTCTCCTCCTTTTTTTTTTAATGATTGGAATGAAACAATGAAGTGAACATAAATCGAAATTATAAATTGCAATTGCAGAGAAAAGGACTGATATGGAAGCATTACATTTCTTTCTTTCCCCTAGCTAAGATAGAATGACTCTTTCAGTCAGATATGTGGAACTGTATGGATATACTTCAGATCCATAAGCTCTGACTAATACTGATTCTGGAAAGGTATGAAAAGTTCCCAGTTTTGGGGTCTGAAGTGAATTATCTGTTTTCTTCTGTAGAGCTTTACTGTTGTTTTCTTGTAAGTGTAGAAACAATTTCCATTCAGAGCTCACTTGCATTGCTGGAATTTTAACAATGTTAGTTTTCCATTGATTTTACAGCAGCAAAGACAGCACAGGAATCTTTTTTTTTTTTTTGCTTTAGTAGTCTTCAGGGTTGGATATAAGAATCTGGGTACTGATTGCAAATTAATTCATACATAATCCTAGTCACATTTTACTTCCGAACCAATAAGGCAGGTTTTGGGTTGTCAGTTTTGACTGATTAATAATCAACTGAGTGTATGAACCAAATTCAGCAGAAAATCCTTAAGATTAATTAAGGTGACCTTAGGGTGGATACTGGCGGTGGTCAATTCATCCTTGCAGGAGGGGGTGTTCCCGAAGCCTTTCAAGGAGGCTTTGGTCCACCCCTTCCTCAAGAAACCATAGCTAGATCCCACCCTTCTGGACAATTTTTGTCCAGTCTCCCACCTTCCCTTTCTAGGGAAGGTGGTGGAAAAGGTGGTCGCGTGGCAGCTTCAGAGGATCCTGGAGGAAACAGATTATCTGGACCCCTATCAGTTAGATTTCAGGCCTGGTTTTGGAACAGAAACAGCATTGGTTGCACTTTTGGATGATCTCTGGCAAAAGCGGGATGGGGATAGTGCATCTATTCTTGTTCTTCTTGATCTCTCAGTGGTTTTCGATACCATTGACCATGGTATCCTTTTGAGTCGGCTGCAGGAGTTGGGGCTGCGCAGCACAGTGTTGCGCTGGTTCAGCTCCTTTCTCCAAGGCTGAACCCAATCGGTGTTGATAGGGAGTGAGAGGTCCAGCCCAGGGCCCCTACTTTGTGGGGTGCCGCAGGGTTTGGTGCTCTCGCCGCTCCTATTTAACATCCACATGAAACCGTTGGGTGAAATCATCCAGCACCATGGGATGAGATATCATCAGTATCAGCTGATGATACCCAATTATACATCTCCATCCTGGGTGATCTAAGTGATGCTGTGGCTACCCTCTCGTGGTGCCTAGAATCTGTGGGGGCCTGGATGGGGGACATCAGGCTTCAACTGAACCCTGGTAAGACGGAGTGCCTGTGGGTGCGGGGAGCCTCAAGATCTAGGAGTTTATCATCTTTGGTTCTTGACGGGGTCGCACTACCCCAGACAGACCTGGTGCGTAACTTGGGGGTCCTCCTGGACTCATGACTCCTGTTCAAAGAGCAGGTGGCAGTCGTGTCTACGGCCTTTGCGCAACTTCGTGTTGTGCAGCAGTTACGCCCCTTCCTTGATCGGGAGGCCCTCCGCACAGTCACTCATGCCCTGGTAACCTCCTGGCTGGATTACTGCAATGCGCTCTACACGGGGCTACCCTTGAAGAGTATCTGGAAGCTACAGCTGGTTCAGAATGCTGCAGCGCAGACAGTACTGAATGCCCCGAGGGGGGCACATATAACACTGCCGTTACGCGATCTGCATTGGTTGCCGTTTCCTTCCGGGTCCAATTCAAGGTGTTGGTTATCACCTTTAAAGCCCTTCATGGCACAGGACCAGGTTATCTGAGGAGCCGTCTCGCCCCTGTTATATCAGCCTGCCCCTCTCGGGCCAGCAGAAGGGGCATGTTGCAGACCCCACCAGTCAAGGAATTTTGACTGGTGGGATCTGGGAAGAGGGCCTTTTCTGCTGTGGCCCTGCTCTATGGAACAACCTACCCCCACTCTCATGGCCTCACTCTCATGGTCTTCAGGAAAGGTGTGAAATCCTGGCTGTGCCAGAAGGCCTGGGGGCCGGATGGGTGCTTGCACCAGTGGAGGTGGCTTGTGGGGTGATTGACTTTGACCCCTCCGTCATCTTGAATGTTTTTAGTATTTTGTATAGGGTTTGTTTTTTACAACTGATTCTTAATGGATTAATTAATTTTAATTATTTATGGGGTATTTTTAATTGTTGCCGGGGTTTTGATTTTAACTGTGAGCCTCCTACAGTCACCCATTGGGGGAGATGGGCGGCATACAAATTTAATAATAAATAAATAAATAAATAAATAAATAAATAAATGTAAGGAATACACAATTCTTACTTTTTCCAAAATTGGTAGTTAAAGTGTGATTTTCTATTTTAACAACTATTTTTATTGGCTTTCCTTTTATGGCTGAACATCTTTTACTTATAAAAATGCTAGATTCATTCTCATTATAGTCTATGCAAATGTTAACCACAATATTATCTTGAATATTGAGATTATGTTGATTTTTTTTTCACAGTCGTATCCTGAGCTCCAGAATTAATTAACCTGTCTAGTGCTGGGGGGAGTGTCTTCTGTTTAATACAGGGGTGTCCATTGGTAAAATAGACCCATTCTTTTTGTAAGGATTTCTCTTGTAGTATTAAAAATAAGGATATGTGACTTGTTCACAGAACATTCATGTTTCCAAGGAACGTTCCATCCCCACGCCCATTACACTGACTAGGGCATTCCAGGATGGTGATGGCTTGTTCTTCCAGAAATGAATTTCTTGGAGTGGATAGTATTTTCCAGTATTCTGTATATTATCTGGCTCCAAAACATTTCCTTGGTGGAATCTTAACTTAGCTGCTTCCTCCAGATAGAAGGAAGGAAGGGAAGGGAGAGGGAGAGGGACAGAATGGAAAGCTTGAGTGAAGGCAATTAAAGGAGGGTCAAGCAAGAACAGGAATGAGAATGATGAAAAAAGAAATCAGTCTGTCTCATTAGGAATTCAGAAGGGGAAATGCTGCCACATAGAACCACTCAAGACGAGTTGGTTTACAATCAGGCCAAATTTTGAGCAAAAGCAAAAGACAGAGCTTCTTGTTTCTCCCTCCCTCTCTTCCAAAGAGCTACAACCAGATGTCTAAATGCATATATTACTCTGATTTTAGGACACTCTGATTTTATTACTCCAGTATTCCTTCTCCATCTCCAATCCTTGCCCTTTCCACCAAAGCATTTAACATAGGAAAGTGCTGAAAGGTTTATACTTGTTTTCCCCTTGTACTGTTGTCATAAGCATAATTATTTTCAGCTCAGAAAGAGCATATTTGAGGCAGAGTTTCACGGAGAATTTTGAATTAGGGATCAAGCCTGGCCTGCTTTGAATGAGTTAAAATTGCTCTAAACTGTACATCTCACTAAGGTCTGGGGTAAAGCCACATTGTGGTTCAGTTCTCACATCACAAGCCATAATATGGTTTGCTTATTCTTGTTTTAATAATATTGTGTGAACCAAGCCATTGGGATTTGCAAACCATGATTTATGGCTTAGCATTAAGAATAAGTCCAACTGGTTTTGGCTTGCTCAGTAATCCAAGCCAAAACAACTGTGGTTTAGTGCAATGTGTGAGTTTAGCCCATGTAAATAAGAAATGTCAAGTGGCATACTTGCTTATTCATACTGTAAAAGAATATCCTCCAGATGTTTTGGAACAGAACTTTCAGAATTCCTAACTAAACATTTCTATTTTAGTGCCACCATGGCAAATGAAGGGCTTTGTAAACATGCTGAAAAAAGAAAGGGGTCAAACTTAAACTTGAGGGTGCTGAGCAGCATTCTGTGAACATTTCTTTTGGTAGTTTTTCTGACCTTGGGTGTTCTGAAGTATGCATGGGTTTAACACAAATGATACTTAATTTGGAATATGCTGTGAAGACACAGAATGGCTGAGCTGATGTAGATAATGTAAGCATCGTGTGTGACACATATCTGTTTTGCGTCATTGATTTGTCTGCCGAGAAACCAGTTCAGCCTAGGAGAATATAGAAGCTAAAATAGGACCCCAAGTGACCCTAGCTAATTTATCATCTTTTCAATTCATATAGAGTCACTAGGGTCCTCCATATCAGTTGAAAAACTGGTGAGTTAGCAAAATGGTTCCTCTTGCCATTCTACATCAACCCACCCACCACACACCTAATTTGTTCAGTTTTTCACCAGTTGCTCCAGTAAGTTCAGACTTTGAGCAGGAATGATTAGTTCATCCTCCAACAGCATGCTATGCAGGGAGGGAGAAGGGAAGAGAATTACAGAGAAAGAAAATGGTCCTACTCAATTTTGAGACTACTCCATCCAAACTAAATAGGTTCAGCTCTAGTCATTTTTAGAATGAGAGCCTAGGCTGGTCAGTTCAGGATAGACAACCTTTTGGTGTTGTGGGTACCAGCAAGGTCAGTAACAAACCATGACAATGGCAAGGATGCTATCATGCAATTGCCCTAATTACATACTTGCATCACAGCATCTGACACAAGTCCATAAACTGTGGCATTTATGCGGTGACATCCTGATGAATTGGCATTTGATGGCCCATTTGGAATTTTGTGAGCATCTTGTGAGCACTATTGCAAAAATGGCTGCATGGTCAGGATAGCAAGTTATAAAGCACCTGTTTATTAGAAAGCAAATTATTATGGGTGCTCTCCTTCATCCTCCCTAGTGCCCAGGATGCTCTCTTCCACAGCTTACCATTGCCTCTTTTTCTGGGCAAGTGAGAATTCTTCCAAAGAAATCAATAAGCTGTGACAGGACAACATATTATTCTCCAAGAATGCCTATGGAACCCAAGTGGTATCCAGGCTAGCACTTTACTTTGCAATAAGCCACCTTCCCATTTAACTTCTATTTTTTCAAACTAAGATAACTTTAGAAAATTAAAATCAGATGGACAAGGCACATTGGCTATCCCTGGATTTGTACCAAATCAGCACAGCCTTTAATAGGCAAAAAGATTCCACATTCCTCCCATTCTCCATCCATTTCTCTGCTTTGGAATGACTCCATAGAACTGTACCGTTCTTAATGGATAATGGTAGCTGCCACCACGTTTTCAGCCCAATCTTGGAGGGAAATCAACTGTATCACTCAGGCCATGGAATAGGTTCTAATACTGTAATGTTACAATAGTCAGTACCCAATGTGACAAATATGCTGGATCCTGTGGGCTCAGGTCCTGGCATGGAGATGTTGAAAGGGAGAAAGCTGAATTTTTTTTCAGCATATGGATGTTGGAGGCTCTGTGGCTATTGGGCAAAAGGATAGCAATCAACTGTCTGCTGATTACAGCATTTTAAGAGGCAGTTCTGTGCTTTGGGCATATCTTTCCAGCTGCAAATCCTTATCAACATCCATTCATGGGTGATTTCTAATGAGAACATTGCTTTCATTGCTGCAGGACATTGTATGTGGCTTCATGACCTACTTTCGGATTGCTTTCAGAAATGACCTTTTCGTTGGTTTTATACTTCTTATATCATTGCACTAATATCAAATCAATCTGCATTGTGTAGTTTCTTGAATGTTTTTTGAAGTCCAATGTTTCTTGAATGAAGAACAGGTTAAATTCATAAAAGATCCCAATTTTTTCTTGATTGGAGAACAGGTGATAGCAATCTGTAACACATGTTTGATCACAGGCATAAGTTCTTCAGCAGAGCAAACCAATTAAAATATTAGGAATTAAAATTGAAAATAAGGATGTCAGCTTTTTACTGCCCATGTTCTTGAAAGTTAAGAGATGCATGAAAGGAAATTTCTTAGCTATGGTTTCTCCTGCCTTGCTAAGAAAACCTTCATTACTTTTAATGCTTGAAAATTCAGTTACAGTTAAAAATATAAGAACTGAACTAGTAAATAGAATTGGCAATCCAACATACACCTGATTTAAGACAGACAATTTCTACTTTTCCCATCACAATAATGAAGTGGAGGTTGTCATTATAATAGGACTGAATTTACGTTTGTGACTAAATACAAATAGAAGTGACAGAATGTGCCAATGTGGAGTGCTCCCCGGATTCTCTAGTCCAGGGTTCCTCAACCTTGGCGACTTGAAGATGTGTGGACTTCAAGTCCCCGAATTCTGCTATAGTCCATCTTCCCAAAATCTCTGTTCCTCCCCTTTCCTTACAGACACTCAGCAGTCTGTGACTGCTATACTCACCTATTAAGCTATTGGAGAGAATATGGAGCCTCTGTAGTTTTCCATTAAGTTTTCTTGTCTTAAAATCTCAAGATCTACACACTGTAGGTTCACTCAAAGAGGCCGACACCTCCCTTTTGTTCCTAATTCACCATGTTTTGGCTACAGACCATAATCTAGTTGTATGAATTGAGACAGTTTGTGAAGCATGGCTTAGTTTATGGTTAAGTGCATGGCTAAGTGTGTTGGGCAAATCCAATCAATCGTTTTTATTTAACAAACCATGGTTAAGCAAAGTATATATAAATCAAATCAATACGCCCATATGGCTATGTGTGTTGTGCGATAGACAGGAAGATAGATATATAGATATAACTATTCCATGCCTACTTCTGTTCCCATAATATAAACAATACCTTTGTGTTCTCACTTATTACAGTTTTCTGTAGTTTTTGAGACAAGCCACTGCATTCAGCCAAGGAGCATTCACCATCTCACTAGGTAATTAGTTCAACTATCAAATTGTTTTATTGATGAAATTGTTTACATTTTAACTGAAATCTTTTTTACAGCTTAAGCTCATTCTATCTGTGGAAGGAGAGATTCGTTTATTTATTTATGTACACAATCATTTCTGTACCAGCCTATTTTCAAAAATTCAAGGCAGTTTATAGTCTAATCAAAGTAAAATAGTCAACACAATGGACAAAAGAAAAAACATTGCAGCGATAATAGGTCAGGTCCATTGTCCACACCAAAACCTATTTGAAATAGAATGGTGAATTCAGACATTTCACTATGCCAAAATGTTTTTTGGTGTATGAACACAAACTCTGTGGTTTGCGGTTTATAATTGGGGACTATGGTTTAACGTATATGAACCCAGCCAGGAGGGACATTTGATCATGTGGTTGCAGCCACCATCTTGACTTTTTTGACTCCCTGATGGATGCCCAAACCCAGCCCATTGTTGGTCCATACAATAAACCCTGGTTAATGGAAGTGTGGCTCACCACAATGCCTGATCCCAACTCAAGTGACTGCCCTCTTCTCATAATAACCCTCCAATATTAATTGTTTCTTGAAGAAGTAATTAGAGGTCGCCCATCACATATGAATAAGAACAGCAGTTTTATAATACATAAATTCCAGATGTATCATCCTCCTGTTCACAGCCAGATGGCTCAGTTTTGTCCCAACTCTAACTGCCGAGAACAACTCAGAAGGGTTTCTTCTTCCAGGTAGTGTGTCCTTCACAACTGAGATGTGACTAAATCATGAATAATCATAGCTAGGTCATTTTAAAACAATTTTAAAACATAACATGCGTAGAAAGCAGTGGTATTTCTTCCTGAATCTGTGTGAACCAAGACAAATTAGTTAGTCTGATCTGCAGCCTATTCTTGGAAAGCCCCCACAGTATTCAGTGGGACATGTTCCAAGTCTACAATCTAACATCTGTTTCTATTCATGATGATGCCAGAATGATAAAACATGTACATCACTATGAAAGATCTGCTCTTTCATACTTGCATCACAATGTTCACACTGGTATGTTAGGGCTAGAATTTGTGTTGCAACCTCACAACATATGTTTAATCAATTGTCCACTCTCCATTCCCCCCGCTGACCCCTATGAAATACAATGATGGCAGAAATGTACATGAACAAAGAATCACACTAAGGCAACTGTGACATTAAACTCATTTAAACTGAGAGTGGCAGTGTAATGAACAATTGTTCTGGCTGCAAAAAAAAAAAATCAGTAACCAACTTTTTTGTTGTTGTTGTTTTGTATTTGTTTTAACTGTTTGTAAGCTGCCCAGTCATATATATGAGATAGTGATTGATTAATTGATTGGGCCATCAAGTTGTTTTCAACTCCTAGCAACCACATAGATAGATTTTCTCCATGGCAATCTGTCCTTAACCTGTTCTTTCAAGTCTCCCAACTAGAATGTATGAATGAATGACTGCAGTGCTGTCTATATGTACTCAAAAATACATCTTCCTTATTTATAAGTTGCTTAAGATTGCAAGTTAAAGTCTTATTTCCTGGGCTAGGAACTGACTAAGGACAATTCAGAACAGTTGTAGCTCTGGGCAGGTGAACAAGTTCTTTATTCCAGATAACATGGCTATTCTTGAAATAGCTCTACTCATTATCTTGGCACCCATGGCCAACTGAGCTAAGAGGTTCTTTTAGGATTCAAAGGCAATAGTCACACCTAAGGAGTGCAGGTAATGCAACAGAAGTTTATTTGTTATAAGATTTAAAGTACAGAGAGAAACATAATAAGAATATTACCCAAACACATGCCTGTTCTGCTGCCAGAGGATCCAGCCAGTCCAATGTAGCATAGCACCTTCTGGACGGTCTACACCAGAGCCTTCAAAAGTGCAAGTCTCTCTCACTGCCTTTTATATCTTAATTCCTACTTCGTTGTGACCATAAGTTTGTCCCTGGGCCAAGTGCCAAGGACATCCTTATCTGAGTATGTCTGAGTCTTTGCAGGTGTGCATATTAGGGGGTAGCCAGTTGCTAGCAGAAGATTCATCTATATAGCTTTGTGTCACGTTTCTGCATTGGGAGAAGTCCAAAAACAAATAGACATGGGGAAACTATCGGAAACTACTTTTAACTTGTTCATAAGAGGTGAAACATCTGGCACCCCACTGTACCTCCTTGCCCAATCTTCCACAATGCCGATTGCTACTAGCAATCTGATCTTCTGTTTTCTTTTCAGAATCCTTGGGAGATACACTAATTTGACAGATCCATTTAATTTTACTGACGCAGTCTCCAATAACTCTCTAATATATTTTGAGTATTGTTCCTTGCCTCAATCACAGAGTCACTTCAAAAGGAAGAGTATAGATGATTTATTTATTAATTTCTTACATTGATAATCCACAAACACAGAAATAAAATCCCTTTTATTTGCTTATACAACATCAGCTTTTTCTGCCATTGCACTCACCTCTGTGTTTAGGCTGCAATCCTATGCAGCTTTACAAGCACAATGGGACTTAGTAAACATGCATAGGAGGCTTCATGCTATAATGTGCCTTGAACTACCTGCTAGGAAAGATAGCCCAGAAATCAAGAAATCTATCATGTTTCCACTTCACCTGCTATCTAACTGCAATTACTCAGTCTTGATAGAACGTTTTACATTATCATAACCTTCAAGGTAAACCATACCGAGCTGTAACAAATGCGCTACCCATTATCCAATGGCATTAGTTGTGTTTTTTTCTTAAGCTAGTATGTTGAGACAAAATAACTTTGACATCAATTGTTCTTTTTTAATCTCAGTAGACTATGGCAGACATGATAGGAATCTTTCATTGCGATGGAGATTTCTTGTCAGTCACATCGGTTTTGATCAAGAAGGTCCTGAAAAATGGAATTGCTTTATGTAAACGGCCCAGAGCCATGGCACGTTAGATGTGAAGCACACTAAATGCTAGAGGAAATACTGTGGCACTTGGATGCATCAGTTGAAATCTATTTGTGCATGAAGAAAATAAAATAAAAACAGCACACACATAGAATGTTCAGAGCAACAGGCAGAAATAACCAAACATGGAATATCACCTGCAGAATTTTCTGCAAAGTTAGGAAAATGAAATGTATCATCCTTATTAGTTCCTCACCCCTTAGAACATCCTGCAATAAATGGTGTATGCAACATTTTCAACTCGATCACCTTTTTCTTCTTGGAAAGCCATGTTTCTTTAAAAGTACATTGCAGAACTGCTACTGCATTTCTTTTGCAGGACTATTCAGTCTCCTTAAAGCTTGCTTAGAGACTTATTTTGCTTGGGAAGGTCGACAGGTAGCACTGTCCTAATAAACCAAAATGACCAAGGCCTGGCCAAGCTGACATTAGCTGGCTGAATTGGTGTTAAATCCAAACTCCTCCCAGCTCAGGACTGGACACTTGGATCTCCCATTATATTCAGTAGTTGGAATCAGCCCAAGACTATCTTCAGCTAGCCTGATTGCCTGCTAGCACTGAGGACATCAGCATTTCCCTGACTTGGCCCTCACCATTCCTTTATTGATTCTCTTGCTGACAGATTTCAGTGTTATGCTAGTGGACTTCTCTGTCAGCAGATTTTGGAGTGAGATGGCAAATTTTGGAGTCTGTTGGCTTTTAGTCAGCAGAAATGACTTGGGCCTCATCTGAACCCCCAACTGGTTGATGCATTTTTAATTAAAACTGGACCCTAAGAGAGACATAGGCCTATGAAGGCTATTGAATTGCCAGGGTATACTCAGCTTGTTGGAGTGGGAAGATCCCTATTAGATCTTTGGTAACAGATTCCTATTACCTAACAGAAGTCAAGGAATCCTGGAACTGCTGTACAAAGTAACTAAAGTCCTGGACACACTGATTCTGCTCATTGGGGAGTCACAGAACTCTGGTGAAAGCTGAACAACTGCACTGACTTTGGTTATAACAGGTCACCTTCTTAAGTTCCTGCAAGTATCTCCCCTATCCTATTTATCCTATAAATCACCTACCACTTGTTAGCCAAGGGCCAAAGTATTTGTTGGATTAGTAAAAAAAGTCTGAGGCTGTATGTATACAATATGCTTAGCTATATTTACTTTCACATTTGGCTTGGTCCTTACAACTTACTAAGCCATCCATCATGGTTTACAAACCACAAATGTTGGGTTTACAAAATGTGCTAAACCAAGAACAAACCATGTTGCAGGAAGTCAGCCTGGGTTAGTTTACCACTTGCCTCCAGATTTGAATGCACAGGAATACTACTAGAGAGTGGGAATGGGTCCTATTTTACCAAAGGCAGTTCTCTAGGATCTGGGCCTAGGATATTCTTTCTCAGTCAGCCCAAATCTGGTGGAAATGTGAAGAACCCTATAAAGGAAAGATAGGAGGAGATCTTGAAAATACCCTTTATTTCTTTGGATGGAGACCTTATAGTGATTAGGCATGCAACTATAGCCACATTGGTTGGGAAACTCTAGGTATAGATAATAATATGTCCACACAGTCATGCTGATTACTGAGCTGGTTAAGTGCGAGCTGGATAGTCTGGCAAGTCAATGGATGTAGAGCTCGCTCAGTCACATTCAAAGGGTGGTCATTCTCATCAAATTGGAGAGAGGGAAGAGGATTGAGAGGGTCAGATCACAAGCCCAAGATATTAGAGACCCAAAAAGAAAGCAGCCTTCAGCTGTTATTATCTAATAATTCTCTCTCCTGATGGGAATTTACAGCCATCTGGATTAATGGATGGTGAACAATAGCAGTGCAATCATATGATACCCAATCACTTGTCTTTGACTCAGTATGTTTATTTTAAGCCAACTCACTGGCTTTAGAAGAACAATTTTCTTCACAGTGCACTCTCTCCCTCTCCTTCTTTATTAGAATCGTCAGAGACTTTTTCCCATTAAAAACAGTTTTTTAAAAAATGGAACCAGGATGCGCATAAAACTGCTAATGAGTTTCATGCATACAAAAATAATACACTGCAAAGAATAATAGTATTGTCTTCCCATTTAGGATATTTTCTTTCTTTTACTTGGAAATACAGCTAAATCGTTACATCACATTTCTGAGAAAGGCTCTGCTTTGAAACTATTATCAGTCTTTATTAACAGAATCATATATCCTTAAATATCACAAAAGTAATTTGCAGCGCTAGGCTGATTTTTGTGCAAAAAACTCATTGCTTCTTTTTTTTTTCTTTTTCAACATGTTCTGCATGAATTGCTAAAAAAAAGCATAGTAAAAAAGTAAATGTCTTTTTTTTTAATTAACACCTCATCCATTTCTGGATCTTTAGAATTTCTTTCTCAAATTTTCTTTTGTGTTGTAATTTTACCTCCTCCTGTCCCCATTATCTTTGATCATTCAAAACTTGTTTTATCATGTTCAGTAGACAACAAGATCTAGCTTCAGTAAATCTATGCAGCACTCCATAATAATACTTCTGTCTTTGTGTCTGGTTTATAGTAACCTAATTTATATCAGCAATATAATATAAATGATCATAGAAGATGGGAGGATCTATTATTTAAAAATATATATATATTACTATTTTTACTTTCCATGCAAGGTAGTTACATCCTGTACCATATGAAAATCACAATGTTTGAGGCATCATAACGTTGTTGTGCTACCAATAAAGTTGTACTACCAATACAACTACACCTCTATCAGGCTCCGCAAACATCCGGCCCAGCATCTGGAGGACCCGCCAGATCTTCTTTGCCACCCCAAGAGGGTGGGGCCTCCAGATCTTGGGGGAAGGCTGGTCCACAGGCAGACACCATGACAGAGAAAGAATATTTCCTTGGTCTCACCAGGGGACACTATTTGATAGAGGAGATCTGGAATATACCCACCCTTTCAGATCTGGTGCAATGGGCAGAGACCCTTGGGGAGAGGCAGTCCCACAAATAATCTGGCCTTGTGTGCCATTCAGGGCTTTAAAGGTGATAACCAGAATCTTAAATTGCACCTGGAAGCATCCTGAGAGCCAGTGAGGCTCACACCACAATTGGATAACCCAGAAGAACTGTGGTGTGCCCAAAACAGCACCCCCCACTACATTTTGCGCTGGCTGAAGCTTCTGAGTGTTCCTGAAGGCCAACCCCAAGTAGAGCCATTGCAGTAGTCCAGTCAGGAAGTGACTAAGGCATAGAAGGGACATTTTAACATGTTTGGTGGACATGTAAAAAAGCTAGAAAATTTTGAATCCAAATACATACACTGATTCAAACATTTTTAAAGATTAATATACAATTGAAACCAGAGGTTTTTCTTTTGGGATTGATGAACAAACAGTTGGAAAAAAGTCATGGAACTTTGTTTTTGTACATGATAACTGCAGTGAAATCTTATGCACAAAAATGGAAAGATTCGGCATTACCCTTAATGGAGGAATGGTTGGTGAAAATGATGGAACTTGCTGAGATGGCCAATTTGACTTCTTTGATCAGAGAAAAGACAATATCTACATTTATTGTTGACTGGAAACCCCTTATAGACTTTTTGCATGAAACAGAAAAAAAGTGAACTTATGATTTATGGTTTTGATGATAAAATAGAATTAGATTAGATTATAGGAAGAAGAGAGGTATGTTGTAACCATAGTGTAAGAGGCAAACTTATAATTGTACTTATAACTGCTGTAAAGAAAATCAGAAGCTACTTCTTTGTATTGTTTTTCTTTTTTTTCTATTTTTCTTTCATTTTTTTCTTTCTTGCACTTTTAGCTTTCTCTTTGATTTCTTTCTTTTTCCTTCCTTTCTCCTACTTCATGTTAGTTTGTATTAGTTTTTTATTTTCTTTTTTAATATCTTTAACAAAATCATATATGAGTATGTGTGTGTGTGCGGAAATGACCAAGGCATCAGTGACTGTGAGCAGAGCCTCTTAGTGCAGGAGTGGACACAACTGGCACACAAGATGGAGTTGTGCAAAAGCTTCCCTAGCCATGGCTGCCTCCTGCTCTTGGATCAGGAGCTGTGAGTCTAGGAGAAGCCTCAAACTGTGCAGCAATTCCATATGGGGGAGTGCTGCCTCATCAAGAGTGACAGATGGAAAATCTCCAGATCCAGGGGACCCAAAGCCTCAAAGCCACTCTGTCTTGCCAGGGTTGAGTTGCAACTGATTCCTCCCCATCCAGACCCTCACAACCTACAGGCACTGAGTAAGCACCTCAGTAGCATCACTTCTCTGGCCTTGGGTGGAGATCTACAACTGTGTATCATCAGCATAGTGATGGTATTTCACCTTGTGGTGATGAATGACTTCACCCAGCAGTTTCTTCCTTGTAACTGGTAACAAAATGCGATGGGCTACTACAAGGATTGAGCTGTACACCAATTTTGTTGCCTCCCAACAGACTGAGAAGTTATGTTTACAGCCGACCAACTTCTGTGGGTTTATTTACAATACTATTGCAATGTACCTTGAATGAATCTTCAACTGTATTAACAATTGTTCTGTCTCCTCTTGGTAATCAAAATATTGGCTTCTCACTCTTATTTTTTAATGTAACTCTGAAACAGGGGTTAAGATAAAGCTTTATTTTACAAAATGGCAAATACATTTTTCAGGAATCTAATCAGCCCCTTCCAAATGCAAGATGACTTTTTTTTTTTTTTACCTCTAACAATGTGTTTAAGCTTGAGGAAATGTCTTGACGTTATTTACAGTCACTGAGCCAAACATGATTAACTTTGCAATAAAGGATATTGTGAATCCCTGCAGTAATTTTAAGTTATAGTTCACTTAAAAAAACAAAAGCAAAAGCAGGTGTTGCTTTCCCTCCCTTCTGTATAGATTTAACTGACTGCTTTATTTGGCTGTTTTTCCTTGTAATTCCCAACATAACAGCTTGAAATGCCCATAAATATAAATACAATCTTCAGATTTTTTTTAATGTGCAAAATAAGAACCAGCTAGGGCCTGGGGAGCCATTAGTCAGTGCACAGCAACACCTGGAAAGCTACATGTCATTAGCCTCTATAAATATATTTCCTATATTTCCTTCAGCTAATCAGAGAAAGTAATTGGGGCTTAAGCTGGACAAATGGAATCTGCACATTGCAGTATGGACTCCACTAAGCATTTTAGCCACCCTTGTACACTTTCAGAATTCTGCACTTTCAGAATTCAATTCTGTGATTTGTTCCATCACAATTTTCAGTCCTCTCACTACCAAGAGCTAATAAACATTCTATATCTAGTAGTAGTAGTGACTTTATTATGGTCTTAGACCAGTACCAACAAGACAATAAAAGGAACAAGAGCAGTAAAAACAATAAAAACAATGGATCCTATTTGCCCAACAGGTCAGAGTTAAAAAGCACTAAAGGTGTCAGCCCCCTACGTCTAACCACAGGCTAAAATATAAGAAGCAATAGAAAACATCCTTTCTGTATCTATTGCGTGTGCTTAGTCCCTATGGGAGCTTTCTTCCCTCCCCTTAAAGAGTGTTTTTATCCCCCTAAGAGGATTATAAGTGTCTTGCTTCTCTAAAGTTTGAAGTTCCATAAGCCTGTTGATTTTCCAGAGGTAAATGTTCCCATAGCTAATATGATATGCTTGGATGGTGCTGTTTTGACTATATAAAGCTCCATAATCTGAGAGCTGATTGTTATATATTAGCATTTTCTCCATATGGAGACAGCTGTTTCAAGGTGAATTCTACTCCCATCTCCAAGAAATACATTCAATTCATTACTTTGGGCTATTATGATTATTGAATCATTTGGCAACTGAAATATTCATCAAGGTGGTGAACAATGAGCAAAAGCTCCAACCTTAAATACGTAAGTATATAAGTATCTGTCTAGCTATCATCCTCATATCAACAAATACAATACACTGTGTCACGATTCCCCTCCAACCAGCAAATACCTTTGATATGGTCTGGATGATAGCCCCAACTCATGCGGGACCTTCTTTTAAACATGCAAAGGAGAGTGGAAGAGTGAATCTAGCCTGTTCAATTATTACCTTAGGGTCACAGAATCACAGAATGTAAGGATTGGAAGGCAGCTAGCATCTAACACAATCCCCTACCCAGTGCAGAAATCCATTACTGCCACAGCTCTAACAAATGGCTGTCCAGCTTCTGTTTAAATACCTCTATAAAACAAGAGACTGTCACCTCCCAAGGCAGTCTGTTCCACTGTTGAACAGCTTGTACCTTTAGGAAAAAGTTTTTGCTGTACAGCTGAAATCTACTTCCTTGTCATTTAAACCCACTGATTCCTGTCTTAACTTCTGGAATAATTCTGAACGGTTAGTCTCATCTTCTGCTTAACAACTTTTCATATACTTAGACAGCTATCATGTGTCCCTACTGTCTTCTCTTCTCTAAATTTAATATACCCAGTGCCTCTTACCATTTCTCAAAGGTTTTTCCATCCAGGCCCCTCATTATCTTGATTGTTTCCCTCTGAGCATGATCTAGTTTGTCAACTTCCTTTCTAAACTGTGGTTCTTAGAACTGGAAACAATATTCTAGATGTGGTTTGACCAGTTCTGAAAGGAGAAAAACAATGTCTTCTCTCAGTCTTGAAACTATACTACTGTTGATGCAACCTAGAAATGCTAGCTAGCTAGCTATTTATTTAATTATTTAGCATCTACAGTACACTGTTGGCTTATGTTCAGTATAATTCTCCAAGATATCCAGATCTTTTCATATGTACTACTGTTTATTAGGTTCCCTCTATCCTATATTTATGGGGGGTTTTTTTACTTTGTCTTATTGGCTTCTATCTCTTGTTCCAACTTGCCAACGTCCTCATGAATCTTGATATTGCCCTCTAAACTATTTGCATACTTCATCTTTGTATTTATCCTTTTATTTTGATTAGGGTTTCAATATTTTTTTTCTTGTGTTAAATTATCCAAACAACCACAAAAGAAATATTAGAAAATTACATATCAGCTTATTTTATTTTGTTTTACTCAGAACATACATGCAGACAGACAGACAGACAGACCCATCACTTTATTCCCTTTCAGGTTAAGCAACATTATGGAAAGCACAGAAAAGGTTGACATATTATAATTAAATCCCTGAATGTTTCAGGTTTTTTTGTCATGTGTTTACCTCTTATCCTGGATGCTTAACATTGAGTCACAGCTCATGAAGAAAAACAATTTTGACATAAAATATGATGTTAAATTTTTGATTGAGAATGTCATTCACTTTGATGAAAAGTAAGCAAACAAAATGATTTAATGGTGAAGGAAACCTGTTGCATCATTTCATTTATGGAGCCTGCTCTAGATAGAATTTCCATGTCCATATCTGTTTATCTTTTAACTTTTGGATATTATTGTTAGCATTGAGTAATAAATATTTGTCTTGGCAATTGGGAAGAAAATAAATCATAGCTGACTGTAAAGTGGACTTGCCATATATACAGAAAATGGATCCTATTTTTTTTCAGGGTGAATTAGAATCTGATTTCACAATGAACAAATAAATGTGATTGTTGAACATATATTATTTTCTCTATATTTATGTAAATGAAATTTGCTAATCTTTTTCTAATATTTTTATAGTGTAAGGGACTTATTTTGATGCAAGATAGCAATGTTAATAATGAATATGTTCATGCACTATTGCTTTCCAAGATGAGTTTTGCTGGTGACTTCTTATGAGTAAGCTGCAAATAAATCAAATTTTAACAGGGCAGATATAAAAAGCCATATATTTTCTTCTATTTCTCTTCTGCTTCAGCTACCATGGAACAGTGCATAAAAAGGTAGGTTATGCTAGAGAAAAAAATTAATTATCTATCAGAATGGTCTTTATCTAAGCCATTCTGATAGATAATTAAAATCAGTTCCAATAGATTTCATTCTGTCAATAGTAGAAATGTATGAAGGGGCCATAAAAATCCAAAGATTTGTCATTGCACCCAGAATATAGGGTAGATTAATGAGTGTACAAAGCTGTTTAAATGAGAGGAATATTCTTTTCCTATAGATTATGTATAGATCTTAATTAACAACAGTAGTGATGTGCCTATACTGGCAACAACAACTTTTGCTATTCAACAGAACTAATTTTTCATTCAGTGTAATTACATACAATTTCTTCCTTCTATGCAGCCTCAGAAAGCCTGTATTCTCCATCACTATGAAAATATTATATTTCTACCAACAATTATATATTTTTCAAAAAAGCTCTGTCCCTCCCCTCCCATTTTTCTACTTGAAGATAGGAAACTGAACATATTAAACCATGAGTTAACACCCAGTCATTACATTAAGAAGGCAACATGCAATTAAATATTTTCAGATTCTTTTTATAACTTACGTTTAAATAAAAATAACATGGGAAAAGAAGGCAAAATAGGTATAAAATGGGTTAATATACCCAATTGTCTTATTTAAATATGATTTTAAAAACAAGGAAAAATCAACATGAGTATATTGTGTCAGTTTAGGCAAATAAAATGTTTCCCTGACCCAATGTCTCATTTGTTTTTGTTTTTATTATATTATTATAAAATATACATAATACATTGTATTATTTTGATACAGTAGTATTTGTACAGTATTGACAAGAGATTGTTAACACTTTAATGCAGTGTTCCTCAACCTTGGCAACTCTAAGATGTGCGGACTTCAACTCCCAGAATTCCCCAGCCAGCTGGCTGGGGAATTCTGGGAGTTGAAGTCCGCACATCTTAGAGTTGCCAAGGTTGAGAAGCACTGCTCTAATGTTTATATAACTTAGATCATTAAAGATAGGGGGAAAAAAGAAAAGAAAAGGTATTATCAGTATTAACTAAAATCATAGAATATCAATGTTAAAGTGTCAATGTTAAAGTGTCATTTATGATATGGGAATATTTCAGATATTTGAAAATACTATTAAGATAACAGAAATAACAGGTAACCAGGATTACACCCTGTGCAAATAAACTACAACAAGATATTGGTATTCCATACAGCTCCTAACTTCACTCTCCAAATCCAGAGACACATGTTTGAATTGCCACAGTCACAACACTCAGGCTTTCTTCTACAGTACCATAATCAGCTTTCCCTTCAGGTGACTAATGGGGGAGCATAGACACTGGCATCCACTCAGTGCCGCATCCCATCATTTTTACCACACTATGTTTCCATGACACTAAGCAAGAGCCCTCTCTCTTCTCAATTTAAGGAGAATGGTGAAATAGTGGCCTTGATTTCAGCAGTTTAAGAAGCTCAGTGAAATGGAGGCAGGGCATCTCTAGGCAGAGAGGAGCAGGAAAGGGCATGTTGGGGGTGGGGCTTCCAATGGGGATCCTGCCTCCCACAGCTTAGTGTGCCAAACTGTGTGTTTAGCACTAATGCTGGAGCTGAACCAGTTTAGCAATTCACCTGTAGAACTGCTCCTAAAGACAGTTGATGCCACAGGAACACAGGAGTGTGGCTTGGATCCTGGATAGTACGGATGGTCTTTGTGCTGGAGCCCTCACACTCCTGTCCTCTTCAATACCCTTTCCTCACCATTTCTGCACTGGAGGAAGATATTGGAAAGGTATGTAAACCAACCAGGCTCTGAAACCATGGTTTTATCCTGTCGTATTTTTTACAAACAATACTTTATCATTTACACCACAAAGCTGAACATTCAACTATTTAGCTTTATTATTGAAAAGTGGCAAACCACAGCTTGCCAGTTGACATTCAACTGTGATTTTGAACACTCGCACTAAATCGTAAACATGGTTATGCTGCAATTTCTAAAACCAGTTCAAGTTTTCAATCTTGCTTCATTTCATACCTTCAGGGAATAAGATGGATTTCTGTTGCACAGTAGAAGTAATGGGTCATTACTGAACTCAGAAGAATCATCAATCTCTCTTAATACACTTCCTGAAATTGTATGTACAAATGAGAGGGGGAAAGTTAGGTCAAGTATGCATTGTGTCAAGGGCTGATTGTGCCAAATGCTAAATAGAAGAAATGTTCAACAAGGCAGTCTAATAGAAGACTAAAGTGCCAAAAACACCTAATGACTACCACAAGGGATAAAAATAATAGAAATTAATAGAAATAGGGTGAATCTTCTACTATGAAAGAATCTGCTTGATTTAAAGCAGCCTTTCTCTATGAGGATCCTTCCAAATGGGTTAAGGCTACAACTCCCTAAATCTTCATGTTAATACCTGGGATTTCATGTTTACTCAAAGACATATGAGGATTTTTGGATGACCATTTTACTATGCTACCAGAATGTCCTATTTACCATAAATCTACTACTGAATGATGCCAATATTGCCCAGTATGCAGCCCTGTATTTCTGTGTCCTTTCCTGTGTCTCCCCATGATGATCAAAATCAGGAGAGAGAGAGAGAGAGAGAGAGAGAGAGAGAGAGAGAGAGAGAGATTCCCTTTAGAAACCAACTGTGTTCAAATATCCACATTGTTGATAATTTTTTCCTTCCTGGTGGGAGGCCTTTTATGATGTCCTGTCCCAGGTATTTACTCTCTCATTTTCTAATTTGATCATATTTCCACCTGCTCATTTAAGAGATAACTTTCATAGAGTTTGGGTCATGTTTATAGGAGACAGATGGATTAGAGGAAGGAGAAGCAAACCTTCTGGAAGTTCTCTTTCTGTGAGTGTGGGTGTGCGTGTGGATGTGTGTAATGGAGAAGTTTTGCAGCTCTAGGATCTGTAGATGCTGAAATGCAGTGGTGGGGTAACTATGGATAGGTGGCAGTAACAATAATTGGTCAACAAGCTCAAAGAGTAAAAATAACCATCACTGGTGGACAAATATCATAACATTTCCTTTTCTTTGAAATATATAGAATATGGCAATTTACTTAACAAGGAAGCAACAAAGATGCAACAATCTGTAAATCAATCCATATACCTCTAAGCCACTTTTGCAACTCTTAGATCAGCATTTCTGAAAAGCGGTCATGAGACAATGGATGGAAGATTGCTAGAGGGCTTTACTTGCAAGTCTTTCCAAAGAGGCTTACCAAATTTAATGCAAAAGTAAACTGCAAGGCTGCCAAGAGAATGCTTCAGGACTAGATATAACGTTCTTCCATCTGGGTTTTTAAAAAGATAAATACTCTAAAACTCACATGGATAAGACAGCTTACCCATGTGAATCCAAGGGAATCGAAACAATAAATTAGGCTTTATTGTACTGTTCCTTTTATAAAAGTTATGTGTAAAATATATTAGCTTTCTACTGCTGAAATATCTGGGTAGATAAGACTCTGCTCCTTTTGGACGTGAATTATTACATAACTCTCAAGGTAGCCAACTAGTGTTGTTACTGTGAAAATGTGACAACAGATTATTCAGCCATGGTGCCTAGAATGGGATGAATTCCTGTTGGAGTTTAATTATGCTTTATTACCTTACATTTGCATTTGTTCTTTTGCTGTAAATAAAGATTTATGTAAAGTAAGCTGAATGCCAAACATCACAACTGCTCCAAAACCTGTATGAAGCCTGGGTGCTCTTTTTTGCTGATTTTTTTTTTTTTAATATATCACATTTGCCTTTCAAAGGAGGAGTAATCATGCTTGGAGGACATGAAACTTCTACGCAAAGCTCTGACAGTTGACATGACACTTATTCTGCTGAGGAATTATGATAGAGGAGGAAGACAGGAGGAGCTGCAGTAAGGAGGACCTGGAAAGGATGGAAAAGGGATTTTCAAGGCACCAGGAAGGAAGAGAAGGTGGGCAGAAAGATGGTAGTAAGGCAAGGAGACCCTGTGGAAGTCTTCCAGAGTTAATGGGTTTTCCCTTAATTTTAAAGAACAAAAAGATAGTAAGAAAAGGGTGCTAACAACAAGGAGGAAATACGATAGGGTAGAAAGTGTTACACAAAATCCTGTTATCATTTTAGGGGGTCACAGTATTACCAAATTCATAGAATCATAGAGTTGAAAGAGGTAATCAAGTCTAACTGCCTGCCAGATTCATTACACCATCCCTGATAGATGACTATCTAGCCTCTCTTTGAAAATCTTCAGTGGAGGGGAAGAAACCATTCCACATGGTAACCTGTTCCACTGACTGACAGGTCTTACTGTCAAGAAGTTCTTCCTAGTGTCCAATCTGTCTTTACATCCTTGAAGTTCCATCCTATTAGTTCTAGTCTTACCCTCTGGAGCAAGTGAGAATAAGTCTGGACTCTCTATAATCTGACTGCCCTTCAGATATTTGCAGACAATTATCACGTTCCCTCTCAACCTTTACAAGTTAAACATACCTAGGTCTTTTAAGCATTCAGTATAGGAGTTGATTTCCAGTCCTTTCACCATCTTGATACCCCTTCTCAGAACTTGCTCCAGTTTATCAATGTCTTTTTTAAACTGGGGTGTGCAGAACTGAATACAATGCTCCAAGTGAGGCCTGAACAAGGCAGAGCAGAGCAGAATAATTGCTTCCTGTCATCTGGACTCTACATTCCCCTTGATGCTCCTTAAGATGTCATTGGCCTTCTTTGCAGCTGCATTACACTGTTGGGACATGTTGAGCTTGTGATCTGCTAGTACACCCAAGTCCTTATCACATGTGCTGCTACTGAGCCAGATTTTCCCCATTCTGTACATGTTTCTTTTGTCTTTCTTACCTAGATGCATGACTTTACATTTCTCCCCGTTAAATTTTATTCCATTTATTTCTGCCCGCTGTTCTAGCATAAGACATTTGGATTTTTTTTCCCTCTCCTCCCATGAATTAGCCACCCATCCTAGCTTTGTTGAGATCCTTGTCTTAGATAATAACATGAACTGGCCATTTGGAAACACGTGCACACTCCCATAGTCTCTGTTGGTACCCTTCCCTTTTCATAACTATCACTTATGGGGCCATAGTGAACCTCCAGCAAGAATCTGCTCCCATCCGATCATCCTACTGAGAATTTGCTGTTGATTTCAGTGCCGAAGGAAGGCTTCCTCTCCCGACTCTGAATGGTTTGAGAACGTTGCACATGACCCTAGCCATTTCTTTTCCATGGCCTTTCACTACCTGACAAGAGCATTTATTTAACTAGAATGCAAGAATTGGATTTCAGTTTGTTTTAATTCTCTGACATTCTTAGTCAGGATTATAGATATGAGTTTAGCAGCAGGCTGCAAATCACTTAATTTTGAAGACAAACAAAAACAGAGAGAGAAGAAGAAGAAGAAGGAAAAAACCCCATAACATGCTGAACACATACATAGTTGTGGGGAAAAAATACATAAATTCAATTTTGAGATAGTTCAGGAAAAGCCTTCCTACTTGTTCTTGAATGTAGTTGAATGTAGTTTCTTCCAAAGGGATCTATAAAGGTTATTTTTAATTGAACTGGACAGATGGACTTTGTCATATCCTGTAGCTGAAAATCCAAAGCTATTCTCCACTGAAGCAGTAAAAATTTACCACTGTCACTTTTTTCTTTTTTAAAAAAGAACAGTATTACTCTTGGCACTTATTGGATGAAATTTTGACTGGTATATTAATATATTTCTAAATAGGATTAGCAATGAATCTCTTTTAATGGATACATGTTGGTCAAAGACTGTAATAAAGGTTTACCTACCTACCTATCTTTTGATGGACAGGTCAACTGTAACCATAAAACAAACTATAAAAACAATCCGTTTTTTTAAACAAATAAGTTTCCTAAATATTCTACTGTATCCAAACAAGTATTTATCTGGTCAAGAATTATCTGTTCTGTTATCACTTTAGAGCTCAAATTCAGAAGCACATTATTTTTGAACCCAGGGAAATCAAGCTGCTGCAATGGCTGATAAGCAGAGCTGGGCACAAAAACACTTGAAGAAGATTCCAACTGGCTGGGGAAATCTGGGAGCTGAAGTCCACATCTTCAAGTTGCCAAGGTTGAGAAACACTGCACTAGAGTCACGGGCAGGGAAATAGCTTGTGTGATGTTGAAGAAGATATTCTCCAATGATTTCTCTAGAGCAAGAATGCCTCTTATGATGACATAGCAGAACACCAAAAAGAAAGAAAGAAAGAAAGAAAGAAAGAAAGAAAGAAAGAAAGAAAGAAAGAAAGAAAGAAAGAAAGAAAGAGGGAGGGAGGGAGGGAGGGGAGGAGAGGAGAGGAGAGGAGAGGAGAGGAGAGGAGAGGAGAGGAGAGGAGAGGAGAGGAGAGGAGAGGAGAGGAGAGGAGAGGAGAGAAGAGAAGAGAAGAGAAGAGAAGAGAAGAGAAGAGAAGAGAAGAGAAGAGAAGAGAAGAGAAGAGAAGAGAAGAGAAGAGAAGAGAAGAGAAGAGAAGAGAAGAGAAGAGAAGAGTCTGGGATTAATTCCATTGTGACATTTCTCTTGGGATTTAACTGAAGTAAGGGAAGCTACTGACCACTAGAGAGATAATTGTCCACTGTAAGATAGGATATCTTGGTCACCTTCTAATTAAACAGGTAGAGGAATACCATCCACGAGGGCTTTTCTGAAATTTGTTTCTTCTTTGGAAGAATTTCTAAAGCAATTGTTCCCCATACAACTAAATGAAAAATTGGTAGGAAATAATGTGTGAGATGTCTTTCTTTTGCCTGTCACTACTAACAACAATTGAATTTATGAAATCCTCTTCAAAAGCATTTAAGCTAGCAGCAATTGCTACATTTTGTAGCCGAGAATTTCAGAACCTCATTTTGCATTGTGGAAAAATGTTCATGCCCTGAATACCCTGCTGATCAGGGTACCTTCAATTTTCAAGATGCAGAAGACAGTTCAGTTTAAGTCCCAAGCAACCATTTAGGGACCTCAGTGTCATATTCAGGACTCGACTGGTAAGAGCCAGCTCGCAGATAATCTCCCACCTTCTCCTCTTCAATGAACTTGACTTCATAAGAAATCCCCATATAAGGTTGCTTGTTTTTAAAGTCAAATGCCCAAACAGAGCATTTGCCAGTTCTATTTCCCTGGCAAAATTTAAGAGAGCTTCATATCGTAGCTTCACTCTGTCAGTTCTGTCCTTATTTATATATGAAGCTGAGAAAAGGCAAAGGTCAAGAACATTCTCAGCAAAACAGGTCAAGGCTTCATGGTGAGATCCCTTTAGGCTTTGTGGCCCATGTCGTCTTCTCTGTTTAAAGAAGGTGCATGATAATTTTCCAATATTCCTGCTTCTGCAATGTTACACAATGTCCATCACAATGACCCTGCATCACTGATCATTTATCCTTATAAATATGCATTTTTATGTTGATAAAATATGTTATTTTCACCAAGTGTGGTTATTTACAGAGCTCCATATCAATGAGAAATGTACCCTGATTCTCTGAATGAGGCTGCCCCAAGATGAGCTTAAAATGGACAATTTAAATGCATTAGAATTTGGGACTGGAATTTACCCAGAATTCCAATCCCAAGTTGCTGCTCACTTCATTAACACAAGAAGAAAGGAAGTGGAGAGGGGTGAGCTTTCAAATGCTGCTCTGTTTTGCCAGCCTCCTTGCACAAATGTTATCAGTGAAAGCTTTCATATGCTGAGAAGCTTTTGAAGACAATTGGTTGATGCATGTTCCTTATATTCTGTTTCTTGTGCTGCCTTCCATTAAGGCTCCTTTTTTGTCTTTCTTTTTTCAATCATTTTTTTTTATTTTTGCTGTTTTATTGGTTTTATGTTAGAAACAGAATACTTAGAGCATTAGTGGAAATGTGATGAGGATGAGGAGGATGGAGTGAAGGCTCTTTCAATTTGACTTTGATTCCCAGTATATAACTTTTGATTCCCATGGATATAACTACATTGTTTCCTTGACAACATTATAGAAGCTGTTAGCTGTTGCCTTCTTCTGGAGATTTTTTCTTCCTTGTCTAGTCTACAGGCCTAGTATTTCCTCAAAGCCTCCCATCCAATTGTTAACCAGGTCCAGCTTTGCTTAGTTTTTTAATCCAGACAAGGTTGGCCAATGCTACTACCTACTGTATGAATTTTGCATTCAGTACTTCAGAGGATCAGTTTTCTGTTGAGACATTCTCCCCATGGAATTCTCCTAGGCAGGTATTCCCATTAAAGTATCATGATACAAGACATTCCTACATTAATCCAGAAATTACCATGTTCTCTTCAAGCATTGAGAATAGAGAGATGAATGGAATAAAAAGCATGTAAAGTGTTCATGCATAATGGGTTTAATATATTACTGCATTAATAGATCCAACATTAATTATTAATAATCATTTTTATTTAATAATTTATTTTAGTTGCTAATTTTACTACAATTTACTAAATGTAAACTTACTACAATTTTACTAATTTTATTTTAATTAATAATTAATCCAGGATTATTAATAATCATTTTATTTATATACACATAAAGAATCATTTTTATTTAAACACACACACACACACATATAAATAGGAAGTTTTCTTTGTTTGATGTTTTCCATTACTCTTTTTTTTTCCAGGACATGAATATTTATGCAGTTTTCAAGAACATTTCTAAATGAGTGTTGTTGTGCATTGTGGACAATCTGACCTCTTTGTTACCAGCAAAAAGCTGCTTTGCTCCTTAATTATTCCTTATTTTGTTGCTATGTTACAGGAAAGAGTGATATGCCAAGAATTGTTTGCTCAGAAATCAATTATTATCAAACTAGTTCTATACTTAGAATTCCCCCTGGTATTTGACTTGAGAGTTACACTGGGTTTAATCAACAGCAGATCCAATATATTCCATTGCCTGAGGCTATGGTTCCCATTTTCATCCCATCTACCACAATTGTCTGTCCTGGGAGTTAAGCTTCACTTAAATGGATAGTGTAGTATTTTACACTGCGCCTGATGGCAGTAAGGTAGTTTTGGGGGGCTTAAGGCATGTCATAATGTGCATAGGGCTCTACCCTCATCACACACAGGTCTCGGTATCTGCTGCCTAAGACAGGTTTTCCTTTCTGTATTATTTGAAATATCTCTATACTACCTGTCATGCTGTGCCCTTCCAGTGGTATAAAACATTAAAATGCACTTTGTACAACACTTAAAAAGACAGGTAAGACAATAGAGATGAACATAGCTTAAAAACAAATAAGCCCAGAGCCATGAATAAAGCAGTGCCATCATGAAATGTTAACACCAAATGAATAACTGTGTTGAGAGCATGAGCCTAATTTGAACTAAATTTGGCACATGCTTCATCTCAAGAAGAAGGGTCTTCTGAAGAGTGGGTGCTGCAAGAGAAAAGGATTTTTTGGGGTTGATATTCAAAAAAATACCCACAGGATACAGCGCAACCAATAAGGACTCTAGCAATGATCAGGAAGACCTATATGCAGCTATCTCACTTCGTCCTTGGAAGGTCCAGCTCTGCTCCTACACGTGCCATTTTCTCTCATAAGTGCCTTGCGCAAATGAAATTGGAATCCCCATGAAGGAAGGGCTGAACACAAATAACCTTCCATGAAAACCTCGGAGAAGAAGCTGTCAGTCCCTGCCTCATCAGAGCTCGAGAATCTTAAGCTTACCTTATAGATTACCTTATAAATTTTAAATTTAATGCCACAGATGAAAGCAATCTGGGAGGAATGCCCAACGGTAGGCAGCAGCACATTGTTCTGGACAAGTCTAGCAAGTGAGCCCATATTCACATTATATTTCACAAAAAGGGAAAATTTACACAGAGGGAGGATTCCTTATGTAGCCTTAATATCTTGGAGCCTGAAATAGGTTGGTTTTGCTTGACTGACTGGTTCAGTCCAAGCCTCATTCAATAATAAAGAATCAGAAAAAGGGAAGTTGTGTAATATAGGGACCATCCAGGAAGGACAATATGCAAATAAGCGCTTTTAACCAAAGAATACTTAGAAACTCTGCATCCCAGAGCAAATGTAGACCTCAAAAATGGTAACCACCCATGCATCAGAGAAAGGGATGGGATTTAACCAAGAAACAATTCAGGGAAAACATATCAGTGAAAAATGGCAAGGAAAGAGAAAGTAGCATTGTTAGGAAAATAGTATTCAGTGGGGAAACAGCATTCAGCAGTTTTGAGGGAATGGCAATGAGCAGTCCTGGGGCCACAACAAAACCAAATATATAATGTACTTTTTAGGGGGAGATGCAAGTCCAATATGTGTTCTGTAATGCCTTTTTTTGCCATAGAAAAGGGAGAGAGTTAGTTTTAAAGAAGCAGCAAAAGGACAGGGGTGCATGTCCTAGCATTGGTGGGGGGAGGATCAGGAATCTTAAGGGGAGAAAAAGGGAATCCCTGGCTATAAGTGATAAATAGGAAAAGAAGGAGAAAAAAAGAAAAGGGTTCTGAGAACCTGTAGCTATATTAGAAGAGCTGGGGGATGGAGCTCTTGAGGTGTGATGGTGGACCAAGCTACCAAAAGTTCTCAGAAGTGGGGGGAGGGCATATCCAGCAATAGCTCCTACTAGTGCTTTTGGATGGATCAGCTCAGCACACTCCATGACTTTCTGAACCCACAGTCCCCCTGGAGATGGGACTCAGACCAGGTCTGCTTCCTTAGCTGATCTGAACCCAACTGATCAGACAAATCCAATTGGCTGTTCCAGGTTGAGCTGAGGTCAGTGGAAGCAACAATGCTGGTGACACTAACTTTCACTCCCCAAAGGCCCAGTGACTTCTTTGTGGCAGTAACTACAAGTCCAACTTAGTAGAAGATCCTTCCAGACCCCTGCCTATTTCAGAGTTCTGCTGGCTGGGCTTAAGTCAAATCTATTAAGGAGACCTGGCCTCAGCTGGCTCAAAGATGTTCCTGGAATAAGAAGTCTTGCTAAGAGGGGAAATTTCACAGCTACCTCCCCAGCCCAGCTGCTGCAGTTTCGCCTGAATGATTTCAGTTAGAGATGGAGAAGAATCACAAATGATTTTTTTTTTCCAGAGGGCTGCTCAAGTACCCAAAGGCTTCTCAGATCTGACTGTCTTAAAGATGTCCTTGGGACCCCCTTTCCTCTTATGTTCAGAGTGATCAGCGCTGATTAGATTTCTAATTCTCATAAATTCCTCATAAGTATTGCCCCCTAGTAGTCCCATGTCTCCTCCAGTACCACTTTGTTATGAAGGCTTCTCCTCTTGAATAAGCTTACAATAGTGTTGAGATTAGAAGAGAATATATGTAGCTCAGGGTTGAACTGTGGGGTCCTTGGGGTTCTCTGAATCACTGAAGATGTTACCTAGCCAGGTAATGAAATGTTAGCAAGAAAATGACCAAGCTCAGAGAACCTCAAGGGCTCCACAGTGTTATGATTTCAAGGATGAGTTTTCCCTCAGGACAAGCTAAAGGAGAGGGGGCTTCTAAGCAAAGACTTAGCGTTCAACATAAGAGACTGAGCTGGTCACATGGTCACAATCCTCCACAGCATGATGAGATATATATTCCCATTCCAAGTAGAGTTAATAATGCTATATTTGTATTTACTCATATATATTGAGATACCTAGATGGTGTGCAGAAGTGCACATTCCTTTATTTTGTTTTGTTTTGTTGGTGACCTGTGAGTGACCACCCTAGATTGCACTCACATATCTGCATACTAGGAAGGAAGCCACATTGAACTCATTTCTGAATAAATTTAATATTGCTACTGTCTGTTTACAGAAAGTGGGTTGTAACCACAAATTGATTAATACAAAAGCCTAGTGCTATGGATTATGTGCTGCTTTGCTGTTCTGCAAATACTTAAATACAAGACTTCTTACTGACATAAAGTTTAGTGGGAGCTTTCTCCTCACAATCTCACCTCTTGATATCCATTAGTCTTTTGACTGTAAAATTGATAGACTTTGGAAGAGAAATAACTAGATAATGACTTTAAATTAAATGACATTTCAGTTCCTCACCATGGATCCTTATAGGTGCTGTCAACAGCAAGCTTTCTCAAATGCAGCGTGTCATTGCTCCTGGCACCATGAAGGTAATCTCTCTCCTTTTCTCTCTTTGTATTGTGAGCATGATAAATTATGCAATTCCAATTTTAACTGGACATGTCAAAACAGCATTCCCTATTTGTAGACACAGTTCTCTTTTTTAAGCCCTATAATGAGTACAAATGCTCTCACAGCAAAGTGACAGTTCATGGTTCATGACTGTTAAAAGTCATAAATTTAAATATGAAAAAATAGCTGGATGCACCAAAAATTCTTGGCACACTTCTTCTGTAGACAATTATTTGGGGGCATGCATGACTTGAATCCATGAAATATATATACCCATGTGCACACTTATCCATTAATTAGAAATGAATTTGGGAAAGTAATTAGGTGATATCATTGAACTCAAGAGAAAACTGAACATTTAATTCATTTCTGCTAGACACATATGAAAATGTAGTTGGAAATTAACTTTAATTAATAAATGCCGCAACATTTTTTCTTAGATTATAGGAAGTAAACTATAGGCTTCCAGGTATTGTTGCATTCCAAATTCCATCTTCCCCAGTCAGTATGGGTCATGATCAGAGATGGTGGGACTTTTTGTCCAGTAGCATCTCAGAGACACAGAGATTTTCTCTCCCTGAGCTATGGCAGATCCTAAAGCAGTGTTGTCCAAACTTTAAGATGAGTGGATTTCCACTCCCAGAATTCCCCAGCCAGCCATGCTGGCTGGGGAATTCTGGGAGTGGAAGTCCACTCATCTTAAAGTGGCCAAGTTTGGACAACACTGTCCTAAAGGAAAAAATATTCCTGCCTTCACTCTACACAAAAAGAGGAAAGAATCTCACACATGCACACACACACACACAATGTATTTTGTTCATACTGTGTGCTGTTTATAAAAACTGCAATATTAGTGTGAAGAGACACCTGCTTGGCCATCAAGATTTCATTTTTTCTGCATATCAGTTCCTATCAGGGGCAACCAGAAAGGAGGGGTTCCAAAAGGTCAAGACGGCAGCCACGACCATGCAATTGAAGCCCTAAGGATTTTTATATGTGTAGATCAGGATGGGAGTTCAGTTGTGTGGCTGATGCCCCGGATTTACACTGAAAGCTGAGATTAGGACAAATGCTGTAGTTTTGCAGCCAGGCAAGCCAACAGCTTACAACCATGGTTGTAGGGAGAGTGTAGAGTTTTTATGCTGTATGGGGAAGAGACGAATGGTTTGGTTGAACTCAAAGGCTAGGAAGAGAGTGAAGCAAATATTTCAAGCCTATTGTAGTATTAGTGGCCTGGTAATTTTTTTTTTTTTTTTTTTTACAGAGGTAGTGAAAATGACTAGAAACTAAGAAGGATTAAGACTGAGTTTGTTGATAACATTGCCAGAGAAATATACTACACAGCTCCAAGCTTAGGTAATATGGTAAGGTCAATTTTTCCATGGGTAAGAAAATGGCCTGCCTGAGCCATATGGAATTCTGATGTTCCAGACTGGCTTAGCTGCCCTAGGAAAGCATGCCAGGAATCAGAAGTGTTCACAGGGAGGGTAAAAAAAGTCAAGATGGTGGGTGCAGCTGTGCAACGGAAATCCACCTTTTTTATATGTGTTGCATGGTTAAAAGGGGGCAAGATTTCTATCATGGCTACTATATTGACTTTTTCAATCCCCTCCATGGCTGCCCCTAATTGGAACATAGCAATGTAGCACTGATGCTGGGTCACAGAACACCAGTTAAGCAGGGATCCTTAGTTCCTAGTAACATGTGCTAGAAGGACAACATGTGCCTTTCTGGAAATGTTGTATATGTTTTTATCAGTTGAAAATCTGGCAGAATAATCCATTCTACTTGAATGGTCTCACCTGAACTCTCCACAGTTAGTGTTTGTAAACCTCAATGGATGCTCACTTGACTATGAACTGAAATTAAATCCATAAATTAAAAGTTGTTTAAAACCATCGAACAGGTTCTCTTATAAATAATGCAACTTTTAAAATGAGTAGTTTAGGTGCATTATATTCAAAAAAATTAAATGCCATGTTTGGATTATTAAAATTTTTAAAGTTACAGAGATCTTCCAAGCAGCAGAGCAACTAAACCACCTAATGGGTGTTCCTTCAACCTATGGCAAGATTAAGGTAAAAAGTGAAGAAATAATTATAAGGATTTAAAAACAATTAAAAGCAAAAAGCTTGCAAGAGGTTGAACTATGAAAGTTTAAAACAGATTAAGGGGACAGCCAAATATGGACTATTATTGATTTTAAAGTACTTTTCAATTAATTAATTAAATAAATAATGCATATCTCCATGGGAATGAGGACTGTTTAAATTTCCTAAGAGGACAACTGGCTGGTTTTGTTAAACAAACAGATAAAGGAAAGTTGTGAAAGATCATGTGACTATAGAACTACAGAGTGCTGAATGGGATTAAAGAGTTAAGGACATAGAGAAAGAAGAAAAAGAAAGCCTCTCTTTTACTTTTTACTTTTGTTTTCTGTATTATAAATTAAAAAAGACAAATGGCTACTACTAGGAAAGCAGTGAAAATCATGGAAGGGAGGAAGGATCATTAACAGAGCAAATAATAGAAAAAAAGGGATTATGCCAGAAGTTTTACAAACAAAGTTTGAAGAATTGTGGAATAATGTTACAGCTTCAGTGACAGCATCAGTGACTGAATCTGTTAAGAGAGATCTGGCTACACTTGAAGAAAGAATGGAAGAAAGATTTGCAAATATGGAAGAAAATGTTAAAAAAATTGAAGACTCTGTAATACAAGTACAGATGTTAAACAAATTAAAGAAAAATACAAATTTTAGAAAATAAGACAGAAATAATAAACTGAGAGATGCAAAAAGATCTAGATAATTTGGCACTACTGGAATTGAGAAAGAATTCTGCTTGACATAGAGAGTAGTTCCAGAGGAACCTGGTAAAGATATTAGAGAGAAGGTTGTTGCATCCTTAACAAAAATTTTGGAATGAGATGGAGAAAATATGGATGCAGAAGTGGGCAAGGTGTACAGAATTAATACAAGATGTACAAAGCTAAGAAATGTACCAGGTAACTATCTTTTTCTCTCTTTCTTTCTCCTTATATACCCTCACTAGAGCATGGCTTCCCACACCTTCTGGGAAGAGCTGAGAGCAGGAAAACACGGCAACACCTCTTCACTGTTGGAAAAGATATGCTGGTTTTCATTTCATTCCCTTTCCCCATTAAACTCCCAACTGTCATACAGCCCCTGGAAGATTATATACCTGCAAATGCTGCCATTGGGCTAGAAGATTCTTACTCCAATGCAAACTCAATGTTAGAATCTTCTTCACATAGGAGATACCATGGTGGTGTCATTTCTTCAAAAAGAAAATGCTGCTTCATATATATTTGTAATGAATACTATGTAGCATCTATAGTATATCTATTATACTAAATGTGAGAATGAGACATGAATATACATAGCCTTGCAAATGAGGGAAAGGTAGGGAGTATTAGAAAGTTCTTTTTTTACCACCTATAACTTGCTGCTTTTCTTTAAAAGTCTATTAAGTACCTGAGAAGAAGCATTTCCATGCAGAAAATACTTTACAAATCTTTTTTCCCCCTTCTTTATGTACAAGGTCACATCTTCATTCCTATACCTTTGTCATACATATAAAACATCAGTGATTTTCTGCCTACAGTAAACTGTGCAGCCTTCAGAAATGACTTGGAAGAGTTCAGCAGGAACATATCACCTCTCTGCTAATAAATAAAGCAATGCCTGAAAAAAAGATGCATCTGTTCAAGGAGGCGTCTCATTAAAATCAATGTGTTTTTTAAAGCAGCCACATCTTTTTTAAAGCTCACGCAAAAACCTGGAAGGGGGGGGGGGGACACACACACTCTGATTACAAATTAATGCAGAATTCCTTAATTGACCATCTTCATTTTCTCAAGCTTTTTTAAATAGTTCCATTCTCACAGGACTTATCAAGTGACCACCTGTCACTTGAATGTAAAGTAAAGTACTTCACCATCTGCCGTGATAAAATTCTTTCTTACATTTTGCTCTATGTGAGCTCCAGAGCATTGAGGGGAATTTCAGAATTAACAGCATGCAGTTCAACTGTGTAATAATATGAATTAACGCATTCAAACAGCAGATGGGGGACAAAATGAAATGACATAAATTTTAGACTTCAGACTTTCTCTCTTGTCGGGTTAGAGTTTGTGTTTCTATAAAGACAAAGAAAGAAAACAAACTTGGCCAGTGAAGAATGTTGATAATTTCAATGCAATTTCACTTTAAATTTGTTGAGTTTTCAAGAGAGATGGCAAAATGTACAAGAATATATAAATACTAATGGTACTTTACCAAAAGAGATAAAAGCCATCACATGCTGAAGGGGAGATTCAGAAATTATCTGTGAACTCCCTCACTATCTCCAAGGATACCTTAGCTTAGTGTGATGGACATGCTGTAAATTATGGATGAATTCTTTATCCCTACCAGAGAGATGAATGAATTCTCTAGAGATTAACCCAAGCTCAGAGTCAGAACACTTTCAGTTAGTTCATTACTTGTTCTTGCACAATTTCTCAAGTCAAAGCCAGTTCATATGTGAAATATTTGTAAGAAACAGAGATCCATTTAGAGGTGACTCTCTGTTGGAAAAGAGGTGATGCTTCCTTGTCATTTCAAGCACTGATATGGCTTAGGAATATTGGCAATTAAGGTCAGGCCATTTAAACATACACACCAGCAAAAAGAAAACACATAGACATGGTAGGAAGAGAAAATGATGAGACAATATTATTCTCATCAGGCTCAAGAGGGGATCTGTAAAGGTCAACACACTAGCTGCAATCATCTGTGGACCTAATAGGTTAACCAAGAATTCTTAGACAATCAGTTGCACAAACTCTTCTCAGAGAAGTCAGATATAATGCAAAGCATGCATTGTGACAATGTTTATAATTCCAGGAAACATTCTCAAAACATCAGCTCAGATGAACAGCTACTATTCAAACTGTTATCATATAAAACACACAGTGTACTTTTAAAGTGGTTTTCAGTTTTTCTATTAATTTTATCTCTATTTAGCTCAATTACTAACTTAGATTAGGGGTAGTTTGAATGGATGGTTTGCAGATTGTATTTTATGTATTGTGTGGACTACCCAGAGTCCCGTGGGCAAGAGCAGGATAAAAACTATGTAATAAACAGCCAAATGGCTGGCTTCCGGTGGGGACAATGGTGGCTATTCATCTCTCCATAAAGAAGAGATGGCACCACAGCTAGATCGGTGGCTGGCAGCAAACACTGGCCACCCAACTTGCTCTGGATCAAGGAGGAAGTGAGAAATCAACCCATTCGGTCTCCGGGACAGCCATTCCTCATAAGCTAATCACAGAAACAGAAGCTCGCCCGTCATGTTAGTGAGAAATGCAGCCACCCTGGAAGACATGTATGGGGTCCCCCCAACCAACTTTCTAGACTGAAGAAGCTGCTTGGACAAGCAGCGAAATGTATCTAACCAAAAGAAAAGAAGTCCAGTTGCCATGACTAAACCTCCAGATAATTCCACCTGGATGACTGAGAATCTTCATCAACACAAAGGATAAGAATGATGTGCAAAAGGATGCCAGAATGGATTTACAGATGAAACCAACTGATGTTACCATGATCAAAGGGGACATACAAATAATGGAAAAGAAGAGTGACTTGGAAAGACTTTTTATCTTGGATTTGCAAAAGGAATGTGTTGAATCAGTGAGGCTGTTCCTGGGAAGGGCAAAGAGAAATTACTGGGACTGTTTCGGGGAGAAGACAAGGACAGAATGATGAGGAATCAACTTGTGGGGCACTATTTGAAAGGATTAAAGATCAAGCTGTTTAAACAGAAGGTTTACAAAGTGAACTTATTTGATTATGGTTAATATATATGTTGAGGTTATTAACAGGATCTTGTTCTGACCAGGAGTGAATGATGAGTTTTTAAGGATCTGTGCATATAGGGGGAAAGATTTCATTTGCTTTTTTTTTTTTTGAGAAAATAATAAGTTGGATTATAAAATGGATTTATTTTGATTAAGGTTAAAATACATTTGTTATTAAATTTATGGAATTTTTGTTCTTATATATGATAACTGCAATAAGGTTTTTTATATGTACAAAGGTGGAAGGATGCAACATTACCTACAATGGAAGAATGGATGATGCAGCTGATGGAGTTGACTGAGATGATGAAATTGGTGGCTTTGATTTGAGAAAAGATATTACGTAATTTTAATGTTAATTGGAAACTTTTTTTGGACTTTCTGCGGGAAATAGGAAAAATGAAATTATGTATGGATTTTATTTTTAGAGATAATATGGGTTTATAGTAATAATGAAAGTTGTGTTGTAAACTCAGAGCAAGAGATTGATGCATACTGTTACTTATATCTGTTGTGAAGAGGGTCAGAAGTAAATTCTTTTTCTTTCTTTTATCTATCTTTTTCTTTGTTTTTGTTTTTTTGCACTTTTGACCTCGGTCATTCTTTTTTCTAATTTTCCTTTCTTTTTCTTATTTTCTTCCTTTGATATTAGTTTTGTTAGCTTTACTATTTCTATTTTAAAATTTAATAAAGTTCTTTAAAAAAATAAACAACCAAATGAATAAAATGGAATTTGTCCAGTATATAAACCCTTGGAATAAAAACCATCAACTGTTTGGTTTCTGCTTGGATCCACTACAGGATCCACCTCCAGACTAATGGCTCAGGTTATGCTCACCATGGTGAGTCATATATTCCTTTGCCCAAAAAGAGCCAACTTGATATCAATGACAGAGTGCTCTGGAGATCTGAGGTGGTTCGTGGATGGGCCAAAATCTGAAATACCAGGAGTGTCAACTGGGCAGGGTCCACTTGAGGTCAGTGATAAAGTGTCCTGGTTGTAGTGTTACTCCTCTAGAAATAAAAGATGCCAACTCAAAACTGAACATGGCCATCAGAGGTCCCCCTCACAATTTCAGTGTACCTGCTTTGCTACCAAAAATTAAGGATCTTCAGAATAACCGGAGCCAGCATCTGTGGATTCAAGGCAGGCAGCTGATTTATTTAAAGCATTTTACCCACGTTCAACATATTTGCTTCTTGTATTTGCAAATGCCAATCAGAAATCCAACTAAGTTTCTAGCCTGGTGCCTTTAAGGACTACATCAAACTGGCTTTCCTGTATATCAATTCCTGCGAGCCACCAAGAACCAGGACCTGCATAGCTTCTAAAGTTAAGGTACTGTATCAAATCATCTAAAGTACGAAGATCTGTGAGTTCAAGCCCCAGTAAAGAGTCTGAACCCCATAAAAGAGCATCTGGTTACCCATGTCTGAGGAGTCCCAATAAAGACAAAACCAGTCACATGGTGCCTCCTGGTAGTAATGGAACAAAATTTCTTAACCAACTCTTAAGATCTTTGGTTTATAATTTTGCTTACTCCTCTCTGGAATGTTTGAAAATGACTTTTCTTTTTTTTTTAATTTGAACTAGTCAATTCTCTATGAAGAACTTGTTGAAACCAATCTGGAGCACTGGAACATGATAGGTTATTTTCCTGCTAATGCTTATCTTGTTTGCAGAAACTCCTCCATCAACATGTGTTAATTAATGTAAAGAAATGAAACTGTGGCCAAGTATTTCATACTTTAATTGATCTAATTTGCACATTATCCCTGAAAGAATAATCCATTGTATGCTTACTTCTATTGGGCTTCTGCCTCAGTCTTATTTATATTTTTTGTGTTACTCATTTACAGATTTAATATTATTACCACCCCTTCCTTTGTTAATAGATTTTAATAGATTATATAAATATGATAATTAAAAGTTGCTAGTCTGAAGCAGTGACAACTTGAGGCTTGAAAGTGAAATCTGCACCATTTTTTCATGTATTGCAATATATTTGCAGTTAGATTTGCTGCTTAAGTTTTTTTATAGAACCCTGCATATACAGTGGTACCTCGGGTCACAAACGCTTCTGTTCATGACCAATTCGGGTCACGAACAGCACCGTTTGCAAAATTTTGCTTCCGTTTGCGAACTCCGCATCAGGTGACGAACAGGATCCGCAGCCATTTTCCCTACTGACACACGTGGTCGTGGCTTCCTGTAGGGAGGGGGACTCTCCCTCCAAACAATAACCGCCTCCCCATCCGCCTTCCTGTCCTCCACGCCTCAAGCAAGGTTAGTGTTCTCTCTCTTCATACTGTACTGTACTGTACTTTGTGTCATATTTTTGTGGTTTAAAAAAAAAAAACATATGGTTCAGAACGGATTAACCATATTTACATTGAATCTTATGGGAAAATTTGATTCAGGTCACGACCAAAATCGGTTGGCGACCAAATTCGTAGGGGTCAGAACGAATTAACCGTATTTACATTGAACCTTATGGGAAAATTTGATTTGGGTCGCGACCAATTTGGGTCGCGACCAGAGTCACAGAACAAATTAAGTTCGTGACCTGAGGTACCACTGTAATAGAATATGTGCTTTCATCACATTGTTGTGGTAGCCATGCTGGCTGGGAAATTCTGGGAGTTGAAGTCCACACAGCTTAAAAATGCCAAGTTTGAGAAACACCACAGTGGATTTCAAGGCCACAAAATATTATGAGTTGAATAATTCACATCCCCATTGATTGACCCATAATCCAAAATAAAACACTTTGTCCCCCAGCCTCTGGGATGCTCCTTTGCTTACTTTTGATATGAATTCTAGCACCATGATTATCTGATCTTGCAGCCTCTGTTAGGCTGTCTGATTCCAAATAGCTACAAAGTGACAGGAAGCCATTGGGATCAATACATTTAGCATCACATCCAGAGGTCCCAAACTGTTATAAAATATAAACCCTCTTGAATGTTTCGGAAATGGAGTAACCACTGGTCTAATCAAGACGGAGTGCTCTTCTACCCAAAGGGAGAGGAGGCAGGCATCCTGGTTGCTGATGCTTTCATTGAGTGCCATCTACTGGAAATAAGAACTTCCCTTGCTTACAAAACTCAGCTACAGAAATGTAGGCGTTGCATCAATTGATCTATTATGTGCCATCAAGTTGTTGTCGACTCTTACTGACCACATAGATTTTCTTCATGACAATCTGTCCCTAACTTGGTCTTTCAGGTCTTCTAACGGTGCACCCATCACCTCTGTATGCATAATCATACAATAGCTTAGCCACGGCGTCTTTGGTGCTCTCTGAGCTTGGTTGCTTGCTTGTAGACATTTCATTACCCCACTAGGTAACATCATCAGTGCTAGTGAGTGTGGGATTTGCTCCCTGTTTATATACAGTAGCTTCCCTGCCAGTGTTGGTGGGGGTGTGGTTTTCTCTTTGGTAGTTCCTTGATTAGGGTATTGGGTTCGCTTGGTTGTTTGTCTGGTGATAATCCCTGCTTATCTGCGTGTTGCTTGCTGGAGAGGATGTATATACACACAGAGAGACACAGAGATATGAAGAGAATGAGAGAGAGAGAGAGAGAGAGAGAGACAGAGAGAGACTGTCATACCCGTATCATCTGAGAAGGAAACTACTTTTCTGAATAAAAGAAAACAGGGCTGTCTTTATCTCTTTTCCTGCTACTTCTTGCATATTTGGACATTCCAAACAAATTTTTCTAGCAATAGTTGATGAGAAAAACATACACAGTTTGAGAACTAAAATCTGAACCTGGAGCACTTTTGCTATATCCTTGGAAGTAATTATTCCCAGTGATGTTGGGAGAGAGTTGGTCTGATACTGCTTTTGATCAGTAAACCTGATCCAATCTCAGGTAGCACTGTTCCATCTGAAAATGCAGCCATATAGATGTTTTTCTCTCGCATCTCCAAAAGAAATAAAAAAGGTTTAATCACTCTACAGAACTGGAAAGTAAATAAAAATAACACTTTCAGGATCCTCCCCTCAGCTGACTGGTCTGAGAAAGGTTTGGGATAAGTCCTCTTTAAGTAGCAAGAACAGAGTCTGGTATTAATATTGGTGTTAAGACTTGGAGAACTTTGTTAAGATTTGCAGATGTTTGGGCCTACTTTTATGTCTTTTTCCACTGTTAGAAATGAATAAAAGGGGTGAAAATTATTTCTTAAGCACCCACAAGCAGCTCAGCCAACACTGAGCTATGTAAGGCATACAAAGGCTACTTTTCAATTTAGTGTTTCTTTTCCCTTAACTTGAAAACTGCTTGATCTTACAGTTGTTTAGAAAAGGGGAACAAAGCCCATCTGAAATCATTGGGTGGGCATCTATACAAGCATGCATGAATGCTGTGTAGTTTATTTTTGGAGCCAAACAGACTGTCTCTTTAACCTCAGTTTTCCCTTCAATATATTAGCCAAGGACTTTTTCACTTGAAGAAGCACATGCCTCTTAACTTCAGCAACAATAGTCACCAGTTCCTGCTATCAAATCCATTTTTTCCCATACAGGCTTGCCTTGGAATCTAGTATTATGCCAAATAGACTTTTTCATATTAACCATTGGAAAGTAGCACTCTTGAAACTCATGGAACAAACACTCTTGAAAACCTCAGAGTAGGACACAGAATTACATTTTCATTGTGAGTTAAGCTTAACTTGCCTCCCCCTGTGATCCTTGATAAATCAGATTCAAGCAAGGAGATTCGTCTGTCAAGCTGTCAGGATGAGTGTGAAGTCAAGCAGGAGACTATCCTGATTTTAGGGACTGAAAGGCAACCAAGATTCAAATGCTACTCTAGCACCACATGCTAGAAAAAACTAAAAAGGGGTAGGGTGGCCTATATCTAGTAAACAGGTATGTGTGTGTGACTTTTATGGTTGAAAATAAGTCATCTTCTGACTGTATATTGATGATTGACTAGATGTGAGAAGAAAGCAAGGATTTGGGATGGGAGAAAAAAGTATACAACCAAGGAACCAATACTTAAAGTTTCATAATTGTTCTGACAATGTCCAGCTAGAAAAAAGGGAAAAGCCAAATAGCACTGGGGCTCTCTGTTGAGCCAGCAAAAAATGCCTGATATCATGTCAGATGATCAGCCAGTATTATCCAGTACTGACAACACTGATTGGCAGAGATTTTCCAGAGATTTAGACAAGAAGCACCAGTTGTGGTATATGGGGAACGAGCAAGGGCTAAAAGGATTCAAACAATGTGCTTCACAATTTATTTTAGAAAATGGAAAAAGCAAATTGGCCAGGACTTTATTGGTTACAAGTGACAAGAGATTTGGAGCTGCGTAGGGTCTGGATAATCTATTACCAGCCAGCTGTCTGGAACACTCCAGGGATAGCAGAATGTATCCACCATCTTGCCATGAGCCAAAGACAGGCTTCCTAGCCAACACTGGGTGGAGGAATAGCCAAGCCCTAGTATCCTTCAGTTGAGTTGGACTGGGCTGGTCCTCCTTCTCCTTCTCCTTCTCCTCCTCCTTTCAGTGGCCTCCAGAGAGCCTCCAATCCAAAGTTGGATCTGCAGTTCCCATAATTTTCTGCATCCTCAGTTTCCTACCATTGTGAGTCAAGAAATATATGAAAACCGCCATGTAAGGCTTCACATTAACCCCTTCCTGCAACATGCACAAACACAAAGAAAGCTTCACTTCTCCTTCTAAAAAGAAGGAAAGTCCAAAATCCATTCATTTTGTGTTCCTGTCTGCTTTGCATTATTCCCCCCACTCACTGGAACCTTCCATCTGTCCCCAAAGCGCGGCTCCCAGCCACTCAATATTGCCCATCCCTGTTTAAGAGAAAGGAATGGTCACCCGCCATCTGCCACATTAGGCAGTGGACTCAGTTTCCTTAATAATGAGCTATGCATAATAGGAAAACATCTATTCATATATGCATGTTATTGTGCCATAACTGGGAGATAATGTTGGTAACTGGTGCCTAATGACATTTTACTGCCTTTTGCACTTCCTACTGCCGAGTTTAATTAAACTTACATGCCTAAATATGCCACAATTAATTGTCACAATTAATTTTTTACTTGCTATAATGCCGCATAATTATTGTTATTGAGAACCAGAGAGAGAGAGAGAGAGGAGGAGACAGTGAGGTAGAAATTACACTAACAGTGGGATGTGATTAAGTTGCATATGTATTTGTAATAGGTATTTCATGTAATTCTTTGTTTCTTTGATCTTTTGATCAACCAGCAAAGGCACAACACCTATAAGGCAGGCAGGCAGGCAGGCAGGCAGGCAGGCAGGCAGGCAGGCAGGCCGAGAGGCAGGAAGGTGTATTGGCCATAAGAAATGCTGCAAATCCATGTTTGGCCAGAAGCACCTTTATTAGGGCCATCTCAAGAGCTTTCTTCAGGCATTTACTGGAAGGTGTAAAGGAACACAGACCTGACCTAATTCTTTCTAGCCTCCACATGGTCAGCTAGGAGGTATCAAAGGGAGATGTATTCACCTTTGCTTGAATGCAAGTACAGGTCTTCATGCAGTGTAGGGATCTAATAAAGCTAAGTTCCTAATTGTCCAGATAATATGATGACAATTTCCTTCAGATTTCTCAGCTGAAAGTATTGTATACCACACAGGGTCAGCGTATACTCCCCACTTAGCTTAAAGCCAACTTGAATTCAAACAAATGCCTGAGAAGGGTAACATCACAAAATAATGCATAAGCTTTTCCAGAACTGTTCATCAGGAAAAGTGGAAAATTCAGAACTGTGTGGTTCAGAATCATATCATGCAGTTTCCATTTTCCTAAGTTTTAAGTTGGAATGTGACAGTAGGCTGTAAACATTCAACTAGGCTGGGTCTGAAGCTGAAATGGGTTGCTTTTGTATATAGGATTTTTTTTTTTTTTTGGAAGGCTGCTAGGATGAAGGAGGAGGGAAATGGTTAACCCCATATTTTTCAAATAAAAGTCAGAACCTATTCTATCTGCAGGAAAAATACTCTGGTTCCATGATAGGTAGAGAAAAATTAGGAAGAAACTAATTGAGATGTTTATAATTAAAACTGAATTAATTACATGAACCAAGCTCAAACAATACAGTATGATATCACATGTATTACATATGCTATAAACTACTGTTTCACAGGCTTTAAGAAGAACTTCTCTGAGGCAGATGCTTTACAATGAACTTATTCATAATTTATTCAGAAGTATGAACAATTTAGTCGTTTTAAAGAAATGTAAACACAAGAGAATGGTAATTTGCAATCTGCATGCATTTGTACTGGGGATATACAACCGCTACATAAATATTTGCATAATATGCAAATGAAATATCTTACGTTTAGGGAATTGCTAATTTATTGATACCTACCAACTTTCAAAGGCATAAGAATGATTAACCTTAACCAGTTTCAGACTTTCTTGAATTCTGATTGACCAGATCATGAATTTTTGGAGCTACAGTATATTAATTGCTTGATTTTGGATGGTGAAATATAAATGTTGACCTTAACTTTACAATCTTGAAATACAGTGAACGACTGCATGAGATATAATGGAAAATGATGATTTCTCCTTTTAGATGGTTGGGTATCCTGCAGCCTCTAAGCTGCTTCCTTGAGCAGCGCTTTGGTGCAGTCCCTAAAGTCTCTCCCAAGTTGCTATCACTTTTCAGCAGCAAAGGCAGTCACATGACACCTATATACAGTAGTGAAGATGTTCACTATTGCCAAGTTGCCTCACGAAAAGAAAAAGATTCTGCCACATCTTTTGTTCTGCTTCTAAACCATGGCTTGAAACACAAGCTGGAGCTAGAAAACATCGTACAGCTTGTGTTTCAATCCTTTGACACCACTGCGCCCAATTTTTAGTGGAATCGCAATCAATGACAATTTCAGTCTCTCAAATCAATTCTCCAATGTAAAACCAAATTCCTGATTCTCCTTACATCTTTCCCTCCAACATCATACAGATAAATAGTATGTAAAACTATATACTGTGCCTTTGAGTTACTGTTGACTCGTGGCAACTGCCTGGACAGGTCCCTGCAGTTTTCTTGGCAAGGTTTTGGAAAAGTGGCTTGCCATTGCCTCCTTCCTAGGGCTGAGAGAGAATGACTGGCCCAAGGTCACAGAGCTGGCTTTGTGCCTAAAGCAGGACTAGAACTCACTGTCTCTCAGTTTCTAGCCTGGTGCCTTAACCGCTGTAGCAAACTGGCTCTCATATAGATAAAGAAAAAATGGAATTTCCCCAATGCTTTCCTTTTCCTGCTTTCTTCTTTTCTTGTTTTGAGGCAAGAGAAGTTATGATGGGCCTCAGAGTCCTATTTCTTTTTCAACTCCCATGACCCAGAGAAGGAGACTGAAAGTACAAGCATGCCTCAGAGATATTGCAGGTTCGGATCCAGACCACCACGATAAAGTGAATATCTCAATAAAGCGAGTCACACAATTTTTTTGGTTTCCTAGTGCATATAAAAGTTACATTTACATTATACTGTAGTCTATTAAGTGTGTAACCGCATTATGTCTAAAAAAAATGTATATACCTTAATTAAAAATACTTTATTGCTAAAAAATGCTAATCTGTTGGAAAAATGGTGCCGATAGACTTGCTCGATGCAAGGTTGCCACAAACCTTCAATTTGTAAACAAAAAACAAAAAAACCATAGTATCTGTGAAGCACAAAAAGCAAAGTGCAATAAAACAAGGCATGCCCGTATCTGCTTCTCTTTTTGAAATAACCCAGTTGTGTGGGGATTTCAACATCCAGAATTCTCAGCCAGCATGCTTTGAATATCTAGAGGCTGCCCAATTGGAGAAGGCTACTTAGTTGATGGTTTGCAAATGAGAGATCTGAAATGACAGCATGATACTGTGCTCTTAAAAATAGTTTAAGCAAACCATTGTTTCCTGAATTTGGCTTCAAGCATGAGTCTTTGGAGTTCTGGTGTGATGGCCACTGTTCTTCAAAGCTTTGCACTTAAATTAACTGGCAAACTGTGGTTCAAATAGTGAGGTCTGGAATTTGAATAAGAGCTGGGAGCAACACATGGCTTCCTTCCTTAGAAACTTATTGTAGTTATGAGTAAAAGCAGTTCTGTGTGCTCTGGATAAAGATGAAAGAGAAAAGTGAATTAAAATTTGATATCTTGGCAGAACAATAAACAGTACTATGCAGCAAAGACAAGAAGCTTTTAAAGACAGATAAATGGACCATGTGGAATGGTAATTTCAAACAAAACAAAATAAAAAAGCCAATTATGGCACAAAAAGAATTCTTTGGCAGAAATACTGTGGAATTTTGGCTTGGAAGAGTCATAAAATTTTAAAAATAGATAGCGTTAAGGGAAATGGGAATAAATCAGAGACAGACTCTAAGTAGAGCAATCCTTTTTGTTAATATCTGTTTTGTTGGAGTAATTTTGATTAGTCAATATCTGTCCAGGTTACATATAACATTCTCACCTGATAAATAATTTGTATCAGGCCAAACTTTATAACATCAGCTGTTGGTGCAATAAAAGCTAACCCTTGATTTATTAATCTATAGAACAAAATAACAGTCCTGAAATAGCAATTGATTTTAAATTGCTCCTCTGTTTATTCAAGGGGAAGGTGATTTCTGCCAGCTCCCCTCCCCGTATGAAATCCTTGCACTATAACCCAGAATATTCAAAAATGCTTTTTCTCCACCAGAAAACACCAAGGCATGAGAGCTATAGGAAGAAATTTAATATATATATCCTGTGAATTTTAACCCTGTTCCATTCATGGAAGGGTAGTTGAATTCAAGCCCCTAGGAAGATAGAGCAGGTACAGATTATTGGCCATATGAACTCCCAAACCCATTAACAGGTCAATAGTTGTAAGCTAACACAGTGTGAACAATAAGAGCATTTTGAAAGCAGCTGAGATATTTTTCCAGAGTACTTGAACACTAGAAACACTATTTCATTATTCACACACATATATTGTCCTTTGCTAGAATAGCATTTCTTGTTTTTTAAGCTATAAGGTGATATACCCCCTCAAATGCTGCTGTGCTGCCTCACTGTGATGGAGGACTGTTCCTGGGAGGGACAAGCAAAAACCACTGGAAGCATATGCCAAGAATATATCCTCCCAGTACAGTCACCCAAGCTGTAAAGGTCATCCCAGCTGCCTAATTAAAGCAAGCAAGCACCTGCATCAGAGAGCAGCAATATAGGGAGATGCTGGAGGCAGCTGAACACTTTAGCGACAACAGCAAGGACATCGTTTCATTCTGCGCAGGAGAAGACAATGATAAACCAACCACTCCTGTATTTTACCAAGAAAACTATATGGATAGACAAGAGAAAATTATTGATGATATACTGCTGGATGATGGGACCTTCAGGTCAGATGGCACTCAACCTGTTACTGAGGAAGATTGAGGTTCTTTCAGAGTAGGAAGCGTGTTTATGATGTGCCTAGATTAAAGCCTTCAGGATATCTAGTAGGTGCTGGCATTGCTTTCCTAGTCAGGAATGATTCAGCAAAGACAGTACTTGGATATAATACAGTCAATGACTAAATGATATCAATTAAACTTCACTGACAACCCTTTCACATGATGGTTATTCAGGTTTATGTTCCATCTACTGATGCACCAGGAGAGAAGGTAGGTGGGGTTCATGTTCAAATTCAAACTGAAATTGACAGACCATGCAAGCAAGATGCGTCACTTTTAGTCAGAACATCAAACTGGAAAATATTAAGGAGGAAAATGTAATTGGACTGTATGGAAACCGGGGCTATGCTGGCTATTACATTAAGGGAAGGTGGATTGGAAGAATTTTAAAATTGGAGGAAGAAATATCAATAAGTTGTGCTATGCTGATGACACTATTCTGGTAGCTGAAAATGCAAATGATTTGCAAGCTCAAGTAAAGAAAACCAAGAAGCACAGTGAAAAAAATGGAATTAAGATTAATATAAAGAAGACCATACTAATGACATGTACAGTAATCATCTTAGAATTTACAATGAAGGTGTTGAAATGGTGGGCAATTGCCACCTTTTAGATTCAACTGTCAACAGTAAAGAAACTAGGAGTCAAGAAATGTGCCACAGACTAGCACTTGGTAAAGTAGTAATGAAGACCTTGGAAAAAATATCCAGATGTTGTCATGTATCTATACCTACAAAGATCAGAATCATGCACAGAATGGTTTTCCTAATGACGGTCTATGGAAATGAAAGTTGGACTTTGAAGAAACAGGATAGAAAAACTATTGTTATTTTAACCTTTGGTGTTAGAGAAGATTCCTGAGAATATCATGGATAGCCAAGAAAACAAACCAATGGATCATTGACAAATGACCCCAGAGTTCTCACTCAAGGCACAAATGATCAGGCTCATGATCATATTTTGGATATATTATGCAAAGTCTTGAGAAGTCTGTAATGCTGGGACAGGTAGAAAGAAAAAAGAAGAAAAGGACCAGCAGCAAGGTAGATGGACACAGCAGCGATGGATGCACCATTGGACAACCTGAAGGGCCAGGATGGGAACAGATTATCCTGGAGATAGTTTATCTGTTTGGTTGCTACAGTTAACACCAGCTTGATGGCACATAATCAATCAATCAATCAATCAATCAAGGTGATATAACATAAAATATGCACTTGTTCGTGACAGATCCTTTTAAGTCATTTCTGCATAGTGCTTGACCCAGTACTATGCTTGCCAAATAAACCTCCAAACCCCAATTAACTACACTGGGGCAAATCTAAATTGTAATCTACCATAAATATTAAAGACTGTTGTGGCAATTTATAAAGTAAGAAAGTTATCATTTCAAATTTGAAAGCTCTGATTAATTAGATTATGATCTAGGAAAGCTTATGTGATGCTAAATGTATACTGAAAAACTTTTTGATATTTTCCTGCAAGACCACCTAGCTAACCTTCCTGAAATGTATAATCTAGTACAAAGTGTTTTAAATGTACTGTACATATATAATTTTTTCATTGTACTTAGGACTATAAAATAAAACTAAGAAACAAAAACTATGTTTAATGACAATGCTAATATAGTAATGATAATTCTTCTTATTCTTCCCCATCTTCCCAAGTTAAGCCATTTTATCTGCACCCACATTTGAACTCAAGGCCACTAATGCTATGTGGTGCTCAAAATGCACTACGAGATGACTATTCCATTTTACTTAACGTGGGCTGTGGCCCACGAATATTTCTTTGTATTTTATTTTATCTGTCCTAATTCTGCCTTCATAAGAATATGGCTACTTTAGCAAATCAAGAAATGCTACATCTGGACAATCCTCCAAAGAGACTGTATGGATGAGTAGAAATCTGACATAATGCTATCTAATGCTATTCCAGTTTTCACTTTAAAAGCTATCAGACTATCCACAGTTGTGTCACATAGCACTTTTGCAAATTAGATTTGGAAACATAAATTACACAACTAACCTAATATATTTCTTCTCTTACATGAAATTTCTATAAGATTTAAAGTGAGATGGGAGATTATTCCAGAGTCAAGCCATTTAAAAAGACAAAAGAGATCAGAGATATTTCTATGGGAAGATGCAAGCCTATACAAACAACTAAAGGAATCACACTTACCTGATACAATTTCTTGAACTCAGAGCGAGTCATTGTGAAGAAAACAGGGCTATCCAAAGAGCTACAAGTTTATCTCAGAAATCAGTTCATTATTGCCTCACAAAGCAACTCTCATGCTGAGAGGCAATGAGATCAACCATCATAATCATTACTATTACTGTTATTTCAACAATTACAGTATGATACTTAAGAGGCAGGTCTGGCCATAGGATTCACAAAACAAGAGGTGTTTGCACTATGATGCTGCTTGTGTCAGTCTGGCCCGCCCTTCCGTTTCCCCTCAGCAGGTGCCACTGATGCTATTATTTAACATCCTGGGTGACTATGACAAAACATTAAATGTTTAACCAAGATCTAGTTTGTGAACCAATGTTGGGATCTGAAGAAAGCATAGTATATATAAGCTCTCCTACTGTGGAAGAAATGGTTATCTTAATAGCTGGATGTTATCATCTCAGCTTGCACACAGCATGAAGGCCTTGAGAAGGATTCAAGAGCAGGTACTTTGGGAGCATTCTAAGCAATTTGCCAGATGTGTGCAGAGTAGCACCTCTGAAATGCTGACAATTGTCTTTCATTCTATATAGTTTGGTTTTGGTCAGTGGGGGAGGTAAAAGCAAGCAAGTAATAAAATCAACGAGACATGTTCCAAAATTAAAAAGGGCATAAACTAACATGACAGCTGTTATACATTTACAAACAGCCACTTGGATTTATCTGCCCCCTTCTTACCTTGAAAATCAGCAGCAAATGCTGGTCAGATGAAAGCTTTAGATAATGAGACAACACCCCCTCCCCTCAAAAAAATGTAATTTGTAACTGATAATTGCTATGAAATATGTTCTTTCAGAACATGCCTTCATACAACCACACAAGAGGTTGCTTCCATCCACTTCCCCCTCCTTAAAAAATTAAGAGTTCAAATTAGCTTTTCAAAAGACAGTGTCCTAAATAAGGTAAATAGCACTGGATCCCAATGACATTTTAGAGCTCTAGAACAAAAATCAATATAAGCAGAAGCGAACTATTCTCAAAGCAGAATCAATCCATGACCAACCTCCAATGAGTAAAAATGGATCTTGGCCCTGCCTATGTCTCCACCCTCATCTGCACAGGAGAGAGCACAAATTGCTGGTTGTTACTTTGTGAGTGTATGTCTGACAAGAAACAGACAAGGAAATTTTATTTTGATTGAGATAGACGGATTACTTGACTTTTGCCTCTTTGACATATGGGACTTTGGACGGCAACTAACATCGTCCCCACCTACCATGGGGTGATGTGAACTCTGATTCCACATGGCTAGAGGGCACCAAGTTAAAATCCTGGATGGTTAAACCCAGGTTATTTATTTTTTATGTTGATTTATATAGCCACCCATCTTGGTAGTTGCAGTTCTGGGGGTGAGACTGTCTTCTCCTGATTGTCTACATTTTCAGAGGCTGGGCTTTGAGATTTGTTTAGTTAAATCTAGAGGAAAAATCTTCAGAGGAATCATGCTCAGGTTGTAAAAAACTTCCTGCAGCCTGTAATCAGTTTGAGATTTTTGTCAATTGCTCTTTAAAACATACTTTGTGATTACTGCCATGGCTTTTTTTAAATACTTTTGTGTTTTATATTTCTCTGTTTTAGAATAATGTTTTTTATATACAGTATTTTTGTTATGAACTACTGTACGCATAACTTGTAGAAGATAGGCAGGATTATAAGGGAAGGGAAGACTGAATATCAACAGCTAGAATATATAAAGCTAGAACTGGATTTAGGTATTTGGCTCAGTTAAGAAAACTGTATTACTCCCTCTGATCATGTGATTTCCATTTCATTCTGCTTTGGTCATATCACACCTCAATGATTATGTCTGCTTCTGATCACATTCAGAGAAGGGACACGTGGAGGTTTAGGGGACTGGAAACTAAACCATAACAGGAGTGTCTGAAGGAACTGGGATGTCTAGCTTTGAGAAAAATTACTGCAGAGGGAGGGCAGGATATGATACCTAAAGAGGAACTAAGCAGAAGAAGGCTATCATACAGGGTATAGGACTTGGAATAATGGGATTAAGTTTCAAGAAGACAGACTGTGGTTGAATGTTAGGAAAAACATCCTAATTATAAGAGCAGTTCAAGAGTAGAACCAACTACTTTTCACTGGATGTGTTCAAGGATGCTTTAATGGGGTTTCTAAAGATGCTTGGATTGTATTCCAATCCCCCACTCTGCATAGGAATCATAGAATCATGATTCTATGATTCCTGGGCTGAGCAGGGCATTGCATTCAGTGGCCTAAATGGTCCTTCTAATTATATGATTCTATGAACTTCATGCAAAGTCATGTGGTTGCTTAGCCTAACAATTTAAGTGGTGCTGTTTTTAGCTGAACAAGAAATGATTTCATTTGGGATGTCACTTTTTTTTTTCTGCACAAAGCTTTGGTGCCTTAACTTTGTGAGAGGATAGAATTTAGCAGGTACAGATTTTCCTATTGCTCCATTTCTGTACAGCTGAAAGGAAGGAAGCTATGGCATCCAGAGGTTGAGTTCTAAGTAGTAAACACAGTTTACTAGAAGAATACATTTGCTGCCTACAAAGTTTGGAAATTAAGATAGACACATAAACTCACGATTTAATCTAAAATTTACCTTGGGTACCTGAATGATTTTTATAAACAACTTTAAAATAAAAATTAGGGTGAACAGTAAGTTTCTAAATCTCAAAATTACCTAGCAGTCAGAGGGGCATTTATTGGGACCTCTTAGAACAAAGGATCACCTTTTAGAATAGAGAAAAAAGCAAATGTTTTGTGCTGAGACTTTACATAAAAGCAATATAAACCCTATTCCTTCATTTTATTCTTTAATATGTCTAATAACAAAACTGAGATGTTATTGTATAGAGGAGAGATATGACTTTCAGAAGAACATGAAGACTGCATGTAGCAGAGCAAACAAAAATCTTCCAAGGGCTTAATACTATTTGGCTATGTTGTTATCTAGTGAGCATAACAGTTTCTGAGATCTGTCTGAAGTGCAGCATGTTATATTACCTTGCAAATGAATGTTGACAGTCAAGAAATGTCATGACAGGTTGATTATACCCCATTTAAATGCCATGAATGTATAACTTCTGGGTGTTTTCTGATGTAGTGTTTTGGTGTTTTTATAGGTGGTTCATCTACAGCCTTCCCCAATCTGGTGTAATGCAGAAGATTTCAACTACCAATAATTCCCTGCCAACATGGCCAACTGCCAGTCTTCCCTGGGGATGAGGGGGTTGAAATCCAACATATATCAATGAATACATGGTTGGGGAAAGCCACTTTCAAATCAATTTGTGTGTATATGGTTATTTTGGAAGAGGGGAAAAATCACAGTTTAAGGTTGCAATCTTACAGGTCATCTTCTGGCTATCAAAAGAATATAACATTTTAGTGCCACTCCATTGGCAGAATAGTACTTTCTTCTTTGAAGGAGACAGGTATACTGATAGTTACCCTAATGTGCCAACAACAGCTGTGGAGCAGCTCAGGAAAACCTGGGGTCTGGTGCCAAAAGTCCGGGAAATTTAAGAGAAGCCAAAGTGGCCATTTGGTCAAGGGCCAGCAGGGTTAAGTAATGAATGTATACTGTCTCCCATGATGCATTCAAATAAAATACATGGACATGAGTTTTTAGAACTAAGCAATGAGTACCAAGAACAGAGATTTAAATGGTCAGAAGCTAATTAGGACTTGTTACTGGATTCCCTCTCATCTTTTATTTAACTCAGGGACAGGCAACGTTTTTGGGCCAAGGGTGACATCTATTTTTCTGTGGGCTGCACTAAAAACAAAACAAGAATCACAGAAAATTGAACGGATGACAACAAAATATCTCAGAGTTAGTGAATGGCAGTCACAAGGAGGTCAGGACACAAATTTTCCCAAGGAAAACAAATGCAAACACAATTAAAACAGAGCGAAACACCAAACAGTAAAAAACAAAAACTAATTTCATTACCAAATTTCCTGCAAAAGGAAATTTGCATGCTGCGTGGCCATGACATCTCCACCATTGCCTGGATATATTTACCAGAGTATTTACAAATACATATTTGCTCTACTCACTTTTTTTTTTTTTTGGCAGCAGTTAAAATCTACTAACTTCCTCTAAGTCATTGAATTGTTTCAAGGGGAATATGATTTGATGCCATCAGTGGTCAATTATTTGATTGTGTCTTTTATTGTGGTTATTTTATTATTTCTTTTACATTTACACCATGGGTGTTTTACTGCATTCTTATGAAACATGTAAACTTCCTAGAGTCTCTCCTGATTGCAGCAGATGTAAGTCTAATAAATAATAAGTAAAATCCTCAAACAATTACAAATATTCAACAACTGCTTTAAAAAGCATCTGCTTTCATCCAGCCACCTTGCTACCTTTTAAAATTAGTTTCCCAGCAAGTAAAAATCTACGACGTTTCTCATGAAACATAAGTACCATGACTAAATTCATGTGCCTTGATACTAGAAATTGACTTCATTCTCATTCACTGTTAGGAAGTAAATATGCCAACTGTCTGTGACATTATGAATTCCAATTATTTTGTGTTAGTTGATAAGACATGTTTAGCTTTTGTGTGGTATTTAGGTTCCTCTTTTAACTCTATCTCCCAGTAGGGTATGAGCTATCAACAAGTATTATCTTGTTCTGTTAGAAAAAGAGAATGAAAGTACTGTAAAATAATGTCCTGAAGGCAACCTAAACAGTACATGGAACATGTTTCCATGCTGTCATTTGAGGCAAAGGAATGGGGTAGAAGGACAATGTGATTTTAAGGGGGGGAAAAACCATGTTATAATTACATTGGAAGCGGGGAATGGATACCCCACACATGAGTTTCTACAAGTTTGTCCAGATACAATCATAGATCTGCACATGAGTCCTTTATGCTTTGTGGAGTCCTTGGGATTCTCTGAGCTTGGTTCTTTTTTTGCAAACATTTCATTACCCAGCTAGGTAACATCTTCAGTGCTGGAATGGGATGGGGTTTGCTCTCTGTTTATATGCTGTGGCATGCCCTACCGGTGTTGGTGGGGGTGGGGGTTTTGTTTTGTTCCTCTGGTATTTCCTTGATTAGCATATGTTTACTGTTTGATTGTGTGCCTGGTGGTAATCTCTGCTTATCTGGGTGATGATTGCTGGTGAAGAGATGTTCTGGTCTTTTGTTTTCTTTTCTATTGTCTCTTTTGAATAGTGCGTAGATGTTGTTTATCTCTATGTGTCTGTTGATTGCTGCCTTGTCTGAATACCAAGCTTCCAAGAATTCCCTTGCATTTTCAGATTTAGCTTGGTCTAAAATGCTGACAGCTTCCCAGTTAAAATTATGGTTAAGTCTGTCCATGTGTTGTGAGATTAAGGAGTTTTCATCATGTCTTCTGCCTGCTAGTTGGTGTTCATGGATGCGCTCTGCCAGCCTTCTGCCTGTCTGTCCTACATAGTGTTTGTTACAGTCCTTATACTGTATGTTGTAGATGACTCCTGTTTTTTCTTCTTGTGCTACTGGGTCTTTTGGTTTACTTAAGATATTTTGGAGGGCTTTAGTTGGTTTGTGTGCTATAGAGATGCCATGTGGTTGTAATAGTCTGTTGGTGGTTTCTGAGACGTTTCTGATGTATGGCAGTGTGATCCTTTTCATAGCTTGTGTTGGTTGTGTTGTAGTAGGTTGAGTGGTCAGGCACTTTTTGATAAAGTTGTGTGGATGTCCATTTTTGTTGGAAGATGTTTGTACCGCAGTATATAAAAAGAGAGCAAACCCCATCCCATTCCAGCACTGAAGAGGTTACCTAGCCAGGTAATGGAGCGTTTGCAAGAAAAGAACCAAGTTCAGAGAACCCCAAGGACTCCACAGTTCAACCCTGAGCTACACATATTCACCTTTATGTTTTGTGTTATGTCTTATTCCTTTGCTGTCACTTATGAAGCAACTTTGTAATGTTTTACAAAACAAGCACAAAGTGTGTTATATTTCAGTTCCCTTCTCTCTCATGTATATTGATCTGTGTAAACTGAGAGCTCGGCCTAAGGTTTCTAACAATGCTTCTTTTCTCATTCACAGTGCAATGAGCCGGACAAGATCCTTGGCACTCTCTGGCCTATTAGCCAACAGCCTGGTCCTCTGATTCCTCATCAGGGCTGTTGACAAAGATACTTCACTGCCCGAGACAGAGCTACAAATGGTGCCTTCCTCCAGGTCAAGGTATGTAAGACCTGAAGCCAGACAATTTATTTTGATATAGGAGACATAAAATACTCCAAGTACTTCTCATTTATGCCAAAAATGCAGATTGCTCAATCCAGTCACTCAAATTATTCTAATAGATTATTTATAGGGAAAAAAGCAAGTTGTGCCAGTGCAAAAAACTATTCCTTTTCCTGTAAGATTTTTGTAGATTTAGATTGATTATTTTTCCAGTTTCCCCTTCTATTTAGACAAATTCTGGCAAATTTCAAACAAATAATGACAGGATTTGGGGACAGGGAGGTACAAAGGGAGTTTATTTTTCATTTGTTAAAAATCAATATGTCTCCCCATTGTTTGATCACTGATATTGATGAAAACAATTCTGAATAATAAATTAAACTGACTCAGAGAAAAAACAAGTTAGCATTTTTATGTTTCTTTATTAAAACTTGTTTCCTTCTATATTGAAGGAACTTTTTGAAGGAACTTGGTTTCCTTCTGTATTAAAACTTGGTTTCCTTCTATATTGTGTGGAAAGGAGTTAATAGAAATTGCAGCTTTCAAGAACATATGCAGCTGAGTTTTACCATTTTACAAGAAGGAAAATTAACGGTTCGGCACATTACTTATTCAGTTCCAGCATTTGGCTTTCCTCACTCAAAAGATGAATTCACACTTTAAGCTTAAAGTAAAAATGGCTGACGTGGCTTGAACCATAACATATGAACCACATCCATGTTTTAATCACTACATAAATGCCTTGATACACACAGTGTCAAGCCAAATAAAGCAGTCTTTGTCCTGCTAGCTCCTTTCTGCCAATAACATTTCAGGATCAGAAGAGAACATTGGAATATTGTGAAAGATGTAATTCAGTTGAAAAGAGATATTGTAAAAAAAAAAAAAAAAAGTAAAAAGAAAGTCTATTGCATTTAATTTTGGAAAGAGTTGCATGAATTCATTTTCTCATTTTTTCCAGCCAGCATTTGGATGAAAAAGTACACCTGGGTTATCTATTTACTGGAATATTTTTGAATTATTTTTTTACAGAAGGATACCAAGGCAATATGTAGCTTTAAAATCAGTCTCATAGAAATCAAAGGGAACAAAATGCAATCATATTTCAAATAATCTAGGGAACATCTTGATCCAGGTCTAAAATACATAAAAAAACAAATGTATTATTCTGGTATTGTTACTGCCTAAAGCTAGGCAAGGATTAGGCCAATCTAACCCATTCAGAATGCTCATGGACCACCCTCTTTCTGCAGAACAGAATTTCTGACTAGTGATAAGTCACCCATGAATTCATCCTATAGAAAAACAACAATGGATTATATCAAGTAGAAATGTACCAAGTAAAACCATGTGTATAGGCATCAAGCACTACAGAGCATGGATTAAGGGGAGAAATGGGATTTACATACTGATTGCAGACTGAAAGCAGGGAAGATGCTCTGACTCGACTGTGGAGATGAGATTCCACAGAGTCCCATAAACCTGTTTTTTGTGAATGAGCTCCTCATGTGACCCCTGAGCTGCTAATTGCCCACCCATGATTTGAACTATGAATAGTTTCCTGTAGATTTCAAAAAAAGTATGAGTGCTATGTCAGAATGACACCTTCCACTGATGATGAACAGCTCAGAGAGGTTATTTTCCTTGAGTAGAAAACTTCTGAAAGTTGAAGAAACTGAGAAACAATCGCTATGGGTACACAATAGCCCTTTCAACATTTGCCTACTTGTGAGTTTCCAGCCTCAAAAAGGGAAGATCTTCTCTGCCATGTTCCTGTATGTGATTGTCATTGAAAGCTGCATTTTCTGGTTTCCCAGTTATATCTCAACTCAGCTAAAGTTCAAAAGTTCCATTTTCTTTGCTTTTCAATGCTGCTCCAGAATTTTTGCTCTGCCTCCTGTACATGAAAAATGTTCATGCCATACATATTGTCCTCAATATACAGAGCAATTTCTACCTGTATGGGAAAAGACTAGTCAAATGGCTCAGTATAAAAGTCTGCCCAATTTAATCTATCATGCATAATAGTGCAGAAGAAGTATCCAAGCTTGGTTGTGCTATCAGTAATCTCTCTCTTCTACCCATAAATATCTAACAGAGCATCAAAAGCCAAACTCAAACAAGCAAGCAAGCAAAATGAATGCTTGCTGCGTTTTTTGTAATAAGGTAAGACTCAAACACTGGAACATTCTGGCTTCTCCTCTAATTTGTTGAAACTTGCTCCTTTGACAATAATGTTTGTTTATTAAAGAATTGCTTTGTTTTATGATTGCTCCTCTAGCACAATAGGTTTTGGCTTTTTTTCCTCTATAATGCTTCAAACTGTCATAGAACTATTTTATACAGTGGATATAAATTATATTATGAGTTATATATGTCCTTCAAAGCCATGCACCATCCATTGTTGATTCCTGAAAGGAGCAAGATGGGTCTCGAACTGAGGAAAAATGGCCTTTCAAAATCTCCATTAATTTTGTGGGCAGGAAAGTTGGATGGACAATTGTTCTAAAGAGGCTATAGTCCTTCTCAATGGTGGGGACTCTCCCTCAGCAATGATAGTAGCTTCATTCCAACATTTGACCTCTATCTTTCATCTATCTGTACATTTGAAGTCCTCAATGGTATCGGATCCATCTGTGCAAAAGATGGATACAGCTACCAGGACAGCTGTGGTATTTGTGCAGCCCACACTACTATGCCTATAAAACTATACAAGATTTCTATTCTCTCATGAAGGCCTGTCCTTATATGTGGTGGCATCTGCCTATGTCCTAATCATCATAGCATAGCATTTGACTATCTCACCCCTTTTATCATATGGGAATATAGATTGTGACTTTTTCTGTTTCTGATAATGGACTATTTATCATATTTTATCTGATGGGAAATGTGTCAGAAAAAAATAAGTTAATTTTCACACAGAAATCTTGCCACTATATTGGTTGGATTCAAATCAGGCCTCCTTGTTGTAAATTGCTGATACAACAAGAGATTTCCTCAATATTAATCTAGAATAATAATGATTACTCCACCATCACAGACTAGGTATATTCCATAGAATAAATTGCAATGAGCATGAATAAAATGATATTCAGCAGACAGAGAATTTGTCTTCATAGATGTTGATTTATGATGTAAAAAATTCTCAGTACATGATGGTAGAAATCCTATTTATTTCAGGGGACTTATGGTGGATATATTTCTTACATGGTATACCCATTGAGGTATGTCAATCTGCACTAGAGAATATAATTCAAGGCTTATTGGGAAAATAATACCATATCTGTTTATGTCAGTGAAATTGCACCATAAAGAAACTATGGAATAAATCAATTCTGTACTGTCACTGCAAACAGGATGTAGTTTTCTAATAAACTAGGAAACTATACAATTTTAACTCACATCCTTCTATTTTTGTTGCAGTTTTCAGTAAAACGTATGTGAAAGAGTAATATCCAGGCACAGTCACCCACACCTTCATTACTATTGCAATGTGTTCTACATGGAATTGCCTTTGAAGACTGTCTAAAACCTGCATTTTGGTGCAGAATGTAGCAGCCCACATAATGGCAGGGGAGAGCTGCTAGTGCCGTATTATGCCAGTTTTACAGATTCTGCATTGGTTTCTGAAAGGCTCCCAAACCCTGCCCTCCAATTCAGAGTTTCAGCCCTTTATGGCTTAGTGCTTAAGTTGCCTCTTTAGATCAAACCAGCCCATTTAGTTCTTTTATCCCAGATGGGATGCTGAGAATGCCCCTCCCATATGACATGGAGGGGGGAAGGACTAGAGATTATGTTTTGGGGGATATGCCCCGATATTATGAAATAGCTTACTTCCAGAGATCTAAATGGCAGTCTCCCTAAGAGCCTTTGGAAAGTAGTTAAAACAAAGCTGCTCTGCAGATCTTTAATTGACAAGTAGTAAAAGGAAGTTGAGAGCCAGTTTGGTGTAGTGGTTCAGGCATCAGGTTAGAAACTGGAAGACCATGGGTTCTAGTCCTGCTTTAGCACAAAGCCAGCTGGGTAACCTTGGGCCAGTCATTCTTTCTCAGCCCTAGGAAGGAAGGCAATAGCAAACCACTTCCAAAAAACCTTGCTAAGAAAACTGCAAGGAGTAGTCCAGGCAGACACCAGGAGTCAACACAGACTTGAAGGTACCAAAAAAAGAAACAAAAGAGGAAGCTACCTGTTGGACCCTGGGTCTAAGTTGAGGGTAGGTTTTATATTATTATAAATTTCATCTTCAGGTTTTTTGAAAACTGCTGGGTACCCCTGCAAATAAATAAATATCATGGATCCTATTAGGCTACAATGGGTAGACAAACATCCCCAATCTCTTCCATTTGCACCACTGATGGCTAGATCCTGGCAGAGGATACTATTGTAGGCAATGTCTCCATGTCATCACTACTTTCTTGGCAATTCCTTTTGAAGCCAAATGAAACTGGAGAGCTATCTCAGGGCTATGAGTCTCTTTTGCCAGCCAGAAGAAAAGCCAGGGCAAAACCTATTCCTCTTCTTTGTCCCTTCTTGATCCTTTTGGGTTAGCCTTTGCTACATTCCTCTTTCCCCCATTTTTCTTCCCAATACTTACATCTCAAGAAAAAAAATCCACTAAAAAAGAGTAGGTCATACTCCTCTTTTTAGAGGTTCTTGCTGTTGGCTTTCCTCCCACCCTAGCAGTTCAGTGTAGCATCCTTTCCCAATGCCTTTTTTTCCTTGGGATTCACTATTTTGTTGAAAGCTTATCCACAATCCAGCGCTGCCAGAAAGATGAGTTTTTCTCAGTGGTCTTTCTCAGAAATCCTTTTCCCCATTCCCCATTTTCCCCCAGGCATGCAATCTTTTCTCTTTATTTCTTATTACCAAGCTGAACTATATACTTTGGCAAACTGCCAAAGTGCCCCCCAGCATGTGTGTATATATGCATGAAAGTTACATCTATAAGTCTCTTGCCTTCTTATCAGAAGGAAGAAACATTTTTACATCTTTAAGCTTCTAACCTTTTCTACCAGGCAAACGCCCTCATACTTTTCAGCCTTATTCTTGCATTGCCAAGAAGCCTTGCGGTGTACTTAAGCTCTCTATTTTCATTTCTCTGTTTTCCCCATCGCTAGATAAACTGTGTGCTAAATTACTCACCTCTTGAAATCCCATACATTCCCTACCGTTCTTTGAACTCATTATCTGTTTTCATAGTACTTTGGCCACAGAAGTGCCAATTGTTCAGATTGGCCAAAGTCTTGATTCTACATGAAAGGAGTCTGAAAGAGGGCCTGGAACAACATCGGGTCATGTTATCTAAAGTTCCTTTTGGTCTGTGGATGCTGATAAAGTGAATGGTGTCTAGAATCATCTCTGCCAGTTGTGACCTGGATTGAAGCTCCCCTTGCTGCCTGCATGGGGCTGGGGGAGGCATAGTGAACTGAATCCAGGAGGTTGTCAATGTCTCATTTTGGAATCCCAACTTCCTAGAAAAAAGTTGTGGTTTACCCCTTCCTTGAGAGGCTTTTGCTGGCTCTTTTGGACAATTGCTACCTAGTGCCAATCTTCCCTTTTGAGGAAGAGTTGGCGTGACAGTGGTAGTGACTCAAATACAGAGCATCCTAGAAGAAGATCATATGGACCACTTCAGTCAGGGTTCAGCTTGAGCATGGGACAGAGACAACATTGGTCCCTGAAAATAACCTTTATCAGGACCTAGATGGGGAGTGAGCCGTTCCTGGTCCTACTGGACCTCTTGGCAGCCTTCAGTAGCATCTGCTATGGTATCATTCTGAACTGTCTTCAAGAGGCCCTGTTTTATAGAAGTTCTGCTCATTCTTCAGTGGGAGTTTTCAGTCAGTGGCTGTGGGGAGGAAAGGTAGCCTACTGGTTCCTCTCATACGGAGTGCCACAGGGTTTAGTACTCTCACCCCTACTTTTTAATATTTACATGAAGCTACTGGGGGAAGGCATCCATCAATTCAGGATGCAGCATGATAAATATGTTAAAGATACCCAGTTTTATATTGCCATTCCAGGCCACAATGGAAATGCTATTGATATCTTGTTCCAAAGCCTGGGGGTTTAGGGGTTGGGATGGGATGAAACAAGCTAAGGCTAAATTCCAGTAAGGTGGAGTTGCTATTCAAGAAAGAAAGAACTTTTTCAGCTCCAGGGCTCTTGTTCACAGGGGAGACTTTTCTATTGAGGTCTGTGACTTGGGGGTCCTCCTGGATGGTGTACAAATTCTTGTAATAAATAAAGAATGAATACATTTCAAAATGACTACCTAAAAATTAGTTTCTTAACACTCTAGGAGACCAAACCTTCTCCCAGCTGCCTGGAAACCAACATTCACAACAACTGAATTTATGTCATTAGATTTTTCACACATTGTACAGAACATTTAACAGCTAATATTTGTCATCATAAAGTGTATCCGATTCCAATAATGTCCCATCAGTTCAATTGTTCTCAGTTTTCCTATATTAAAATGGGGGGGGGAGGATCATGTATACAATCTGGAAAGGAATTGTGTCTAATAATTATAATTAGCCACACACCCAAACCCACATCCACACCCTTCTACATACAGCCTTGAATGACAAGGACTGCCACCTGGACAATCAGTAACTTTATTCTGTTTGCATTTGTAGGATTAAAGCTATATGGGGTAAAAAGAGTTGGAAAGCCACCATTTTCTTTATTCTACAGACCTCATCTCTGTGGTACATTTTGAAAGTTCAAAGTGACTGCCATCCTAAAGCAAAAAGAGGTTCTTTTGCTGCCCACAGTGGACCACCAGTACTGAAGACAGCAGCTGAACATTAAGAGAAAACAGCATTTTTACAGAGTGAGTAGATGGATCCTGCAGCAACTCAATTATTCAACAAGTGCACTCCAGTTAAGTAACCTTTCTAAAGCAAGGATGGTAATTAAAATTGTAATGCTGTTTACTCTAACTTTATGTTGTACTTAAAATGCTCCTGGCCAAGGAAGTGGTAGAAGGAGGAGGAGGAGGAGGAGGGGGAGGGGGAGGGGGAGGAGGAGAGGAAGAAGGTTTCTTAACTGGAAATTTTTATTACATCTTTCCCTTAGCAGTAACCTGGACAAATCTAATAGCAAAAGGAACTGCTGGATTGTCGGTACTCAAAGGCAATTGTAGTGGCCGCTTCTAAAATCATCAATCTTTGCCAATCAAGGTAATATTAATCAAGGAAGCATAATCCAATTTGCTTGATTAAAATTGGATGAAATTGTCACCTCTTGGTTCATTTCTTGCCCTATGATTGTGAAGTTAAAAATTGGAACTTACTGAAGGTACAGGAAAGAAAACATGAATATCGAAATAATGTAATAAAAACACAAATAGAAAGCTGGCAAGAAAAAAGTATTACATGGTCAATTTCTCCAAAGGTTCGACGGGAAAGTGGATAAAGATAAAACCTGGCAATGGCTTACAATGGGAACATTAAAAAAAGAAACTGAAGGCTTGATTTTGGCAGCTCAAGAACAAGCTATTCGAACTAACACAGTGAAGGCCAGAACTGAAAAATCATCAAATGATTCAAAGTGCAGATTGTGCAAAGAAGCAGAAAAACAGTAGATCATATACTCAGCTCATGCAAGAAGATTGCACAAACTGACTATAAACAACAACATAATACAGTCACCAAAATGGTTCACTGGAACATCTGTAAAAATTATCATTTGCCAGTAATGAAAAATTGGTGGGACCATATAGTTGAAAAAGTAGTTGAAAATGAGCAGCTTAAAATATGTTGGAATTAATACAAACTGATAAAGTCTTGGAGCATAACACACCAGATTTAACTCTGGTTGAAAAGAAGAAAGCGTGGATAATTGATGTGGCAATACCAGGGAATAGTAGAATAGAAAACAAAGAATTGGAGAAGATCACAAAATATCAAGATCTGAAAATCAAAGTTGAAAGATTATGGCATAAACCGGCAGTGGTGGCCCCAGTAGTTATTGGAACTCTGAGTGCCTTGGCACTTAGAAAATCTGCACATTGACATTTCCATCTGTCAGTTACAAAAGGCCATGCTACTTGGATCCACACATATACTACACCGATACATTACAACATCCTAGGTTTTTGGGAAGAATTGGGTACAAATGAAGGCCAACACCAGCTAAAGAACTGGCAACTGTGATTTCACGATGTTGTGTATTATAATAATAATAGTGGTGTACATTATGCTCTCTTAACTTGGGAATTTTTATCACATCTTTCCCTTATTAGTAACCTGGACAAATCTAATAGCAAAAACGAACTGCTGGATTGTCACTACTCAAAGGCAATTGTAGTGACTGCTTCTGAAATCATCAATCTTTGCCAATCAAGGTAATATTAATCAAGGAAGCATAATCCAATTTGCTTGATGAAAATTAGATGAAATTGTCACCTCTTGGTTCATTTCTTGCCCTATGATGCGAGGTTGCAAAAAAGATAATCATATATGTTCATATAGGTCTTTTTTAAATAAGACAAAAATGCTTCATCTGTTTCTACTCTCAAATTTAAATACTGCTAAAAAGTGGAGACACCTATTAATAATTATTCCCTTGAACTAAATGTTGTAGTCTTTGTGACGTAGTGGATAGAATCTTGGTCTAAGAGTGGAGATGTTTAGGTTCAGATTGTTTCTCTGACCTGAAGTTAATTAGATTGGTCACTCCATTCAACTTTACCCACCCTGTAGCAGCTTTTCTAAATGTGGAACTTTCCTGATATACGAATTTCAATTCCCCAAATTCTCACCATTGATCAACTGGTAGTTGAAGTCCAGATGTCACTTCCCTGAGGCTTTCCTCAGGGCATTTGTGCAGATAAAGTCACAGTGAAGGAACAGTGTGTGTGTATGTGTGTATGTATACACACTTTTAAAATAAAAATATAATTAAGTCCTGTTCTGTCAATGAGTCTGCAGCCCATCAAAGTGTGCCAGAATAGCCATCAAAAACTGAGAAGTGGTGTTACCTATTCCATTATACCAGGAGAAGAAACAACCAGAGCTGTTTATGGCAGGTGACAGCTGCAGTAGTGACCTTTTGGAAATAGTTTCGGGAGTCCAAATAAGTGGCACGTACTTGCTAAATTTAGATTAGCGAGCAACCAATTATTGTTGGTTTTAAGAGTGACATTCAGTGGCAAGATTGATGAAATATTTATTAGTAGAGACAGCCACGTTCACATTATATCATCTAACCTGTACACACACATACACTGCTTGTTCTTACCACTCCCAAGTCCTTTTCACTCTATGTGCATCTTTGTTAGCTGCTCCACATTAGAAGCAATGCAAAATAATCCCCTGTGAACAAAACACTAGCACAAGACAAGTGGTAGGCCACTGCTATCACTGTTGTGCTAGTTCTCTGCTCTGAGGGTTCTTCCCCCCTGTTTTAGTCACAGAGATAAAAGTAGAACAAAACATAATCTGAGACAAGCTGAAGCTGTAGCTATATCATTTCATTCTTTCTTTCCCATTTGTTCTGCCTGCCGGGATGCATTCATTGTCTCTACAGCAGGATAGATGTCATAATCTGCCAACATTTCCTCTCCCTGGGTTCGTGGAGGACAAATAGCCCAGCTTCGATAAATGAATTGAGACAAATTTGATAAAGAATGGGAGCATTCTGTGGGAGAACAGTTTCATTTCCAAGAACACTCTGCAAATGACCTGCAAGTCACAATGCTTCAACAAAAGAATGCTGAAGATGAACACAGATAGAATTAAATGTACCAGTAAGTACTAGCTCAAGCATGAAATTGCTGAGCTGGAAGTTATCAGTAAATTTAATTCACTATAAGTCTGAATCACGTTCAAGTTTCTTTTTGCCCATCACAATGGGAATCTCTCCTATGTAGGATTTAATCATGTTCAAGGTTCTCTCCCAGCAATTCTAGGAAGATTTATTTATATATATTTATATAATTTATCCCAAATTCTTGGTATTTCAGATGGCCTTTGTGCATTAGAATTATCAACAGAAATATAATACAGTAGATCTTTTGTGTATCTTTTGTATTTTCTAGTCTTCTGCCTCTAAGCAGAACTGGGGAAAGCATTCCATCTGATGCAACATTATGTTATAATGAATGTTAGGTTAGATTGCGGGTACCAAATGACTCTTTCTTAGAAGACTTGCTATAACAGATACTAAATCACAACCTTATGCATGTTTAATCAGAAATAAATCACACTGTGATTAATGAACTTACTCCCATGTAAGTATGAGAAGTATTCAAGCCTATCACAGCTTGAATGTCTTTGTGACATTTGTCATTTTAATTTTCATAGATTACGAACATCACAAAACAACCTTATCATTTCCTGGAGAGGTCTGAGACATCTAACAAACTGCTGGTTGTTTTTTTATAACACCTCAAGGGCTGGTAAATATTTTTTCCATTTTCAAGGCATGGCCTGTCATTGGAGGAGCATTGAAACCAGGCATTTACAGCCTGCCCGTATGGATGTTTTTATTGGTACCTGTAGAGCAGGATCTCCCAAATTCTTCAGCTCACTGACCTTCATAAAGTTTCAAATCATTTATCAACCCCCATAAATTTATTATATGAAAATAATTTAATAAATACCACTTTAATATTGCTGCTAGTAGTAGTAGTAGTAGTAGTAGTAGTAGTAGTAGTAATAATAATAATAATAATAATAATAATAATAATATCAACACCTTGGATAGTCCCATCAACACTTGGGGGTTGATACTGACCACTTTGGGGAAACCTACTATAGAAGAATGTGGAGATAATCTTGACCAAGGTATGCAGGAGAAACAACAACTTATTCCTGGGAAAGGGAGAGCATGTGACAAAGAAACTCAAAATAAACCCACCTTGATTCTGTTTGGCATAAGAGGGGCAAAGGGAAACTCTAGCAACTTTTCAAGATTAAATTATTAGACTCTACAACAATAAAGTAACATTCTTGTGATTCTTGTAGTGTCTATTTCCTGAGCTGGCCTACCTCAAAGGCCTGAGAGTACCCTCCAGTTTTAGAACTATCTGGACTTGAAAGCTCTAGGAGAACTTTTCTATTAATATCTTTCCCTTCCAGTACCAGAACCTTTTCTGAAATGGAGGGGAGAATTTGAAAAATCCAATGGTCTCTGGGCCACTTCTCCCAGAAACCAGGATTATAGCCTTGATTAATATTCTTCATGACTACTTTGAGCTTGAATTATAAAATAGTTACTCTCAAATAATCATGCTGTACGCCAGATGACACAAGGGTCTTAGGTTTAAGATTCCGACCTACAAAGATTCCATGTTCCATAGGGACCTAATATGCAGAATCAGGAGAAAACAACCTATGCTAGAAGTTGGGGTAATGGATAACTGATGCACAGAAATTAATGTTGTACATAAATGCAACTATTATTTCCAAAATGGAGAAGCAACAGCAATGTTCTACTAAGCCCATTATCTTAAGACTTTGTCTGGAAACTTGTACTAATTGCTGAGCATTGCACTTCAAAGGAATGTTATATAAGTTAGAAGGATGCTGAAAGTTTCTGATGACAAAACATCTAAAAAGAAGACATTGAGCTATATTCTCTGCTATAAAATTAAGAAAATAGTTTATACTAACTTTTCAACTATCTTAAGGGATTTGTTGTTGTTGTTGTTTAGTCGTTAAGTCGTGCCCGACTCTTCGTGACCCCATGAACCATATTGCGCCAGGCCTTCCTGTCCTTCACTGCCTCCCTGAGTTTGCTCAGTTTCATGCTCATTGCTTCAGTGATGCTATCTAACCATCTCATCCTCTGCCGTCCTCTTCTCCTTTTGCCTTCAATCTTTCCCAGCATCAGGGTCTTCTCCAAAGAGATCTCTCTTCGCATTAGGTGGCCAAAATATCTGAGCTTGAGCTTCATTATCGATCCTTCCAATGAGCAATCAGGGTTGATTTCCTTTAAGATTGACTGGTTTGACCTCCTAGCAGTCCAGGGGACTCTCAAGAGTCTTCTCCAGCACCACAGTTCAAAGGCATCAATTCTTCGGCGCTCGGCCTTTTTTATGGTCCAGCTCTCACAGCCATACATTACTACTGGAAAAACCATAGCTTTGACTATGCGGATCTTTGTCGGCAAGGTGACGTCTCTGCTTTTTAATATGCTATCTAGGCTTGCCATAGCTTTCCTCCCAAGGAGCAAGCGTCTTTTAATTTCATGGCTGCAGTCTCCATCTGCGGTGATCTTGGAGCCCAAATAAATGAAGTCTGTTACTGCTTCCATTTCTACCCCTTCTATTTGCCAGGAATTGATGGGTCCAGATGCCATGATCTTAGTTTTTTTAATGTTGAGTTTCAAGCCAGCTTTTGCACTCTCCTCTTTCACCCTCATCAAGAGGCTCTTTAGTTCTTCTTCACTTTCTGCCATTAGGGTGGTATCGTCCGCATATCTGAGGTTGTTGATGATTCTCCCTGCAATCTTAATTCCGGCTTGTGATTCTTCCAGCCTGGCATTTCTCATGATGTACTCTGCATATAGGTTAAATAAGCAGGGTGACAGTATACAGCCTTGTCGTACACCTTTCCCTATTTTGAACCAATCGGTTGTTCCATGACCGGTTCTAACTGTTGCTTCTTGGCCCGCATACAGATTTCTCAGGAGACAGGTAAGGTGGTCTGGTACTCCCATCTCTTTAAGAATTTGCCACAGTTTGTTGTGATCCACACAATCAAAGGCTTTTGCATAGTCAATCAAGCAGAAGTAGATATTTTTCTGGAACTCTCGTGCTTTCTCCATGATCCAGCGAATGTTGGCGATTTGATCTCTAGTTCCTCTGCCTCTTCGAAACCCAGCTTGTACATCCGGTAGTTCTCAGTTCATGTATTGCTGAAGCCTAGCTTGTAGGATTTTGAGCATAACCTTGCTAGCATGTGAAATAAGTGCAATTGTGCGATAGTTTGAGCATTCTTTGGCGTTGCCCTTCTTTGGAATTGGAATGTAAACTGACCTTTTCCAATCCCGTGGCCACTGTTGCGTTTTCCAAACTTGCTGGCATATTGAGTGCAGCACTTTAACACCATCATCTTTTAGTATTTTAAATAACTCAGCTGGAATACTGTCATCTCCACTAGCTTTGTTGTTAGCAATGCTTCCTAAGGCCCACTTGATTTCACTCTCTAGGATGTCTGGCTCAAGGTCAGTGATCACACCAGCGTGGACATCAGGGACATTAAGATCTTTCTTGTATAGTTCTTCTGTGTATTCTTGCCACCTCTTCTTAATCTCTTCTGCTTCTGTTAGGTCCCTGCCTTTTTTGTCCTTTATCATGCCCATCTTTGCACTAAACGTTCCTTTCATATCTCCAATTTTCTTGTAGAGATCTCTAGTCTTCCCCATTCTATTGTTTTCCTCAATTTCTTTGCATTGTTCATTTAAGAAGGCCTTCTTATCTCTCCTGGCTATTCTCTGGAAATCTGCATTCAGTTGCTTATATCTTTCCCTTTCACCCTTGCTTTTCGCATTCCTTCTTTCCACAGCTATTTGTAAAGCCTCATCAGACAGCCATTTTGCTTTCTTGCATTTCTTTTTCTTTGGGTTGGTTTTAGTTGCTGCCTCCTGTACAATGTTACGGACCTCCGTCCATAGTTCTTCAGGCACTCTGTCTACCAAATCTAATCCTCTAAATCTGTTCATCACCTTCACTGTGTACTCACAAGGAATATGATCTAAGTCATACCTGAGTGGTCTAGTGGTTTTCCCTACATTCTTCAATTTAAGCCTAAATTTTGCAGTAATGCTTAAGACAATGATGAAGAATTGAAAATCATATTGTGTGGTGACACCTAAACACTGTTTTATATCATTGCAGGCATGTTTTTGCATACTTATGAGTAACATGACGCAGAAATATGATTAAACCAGAAGTGGAAATGTGGCTGAGCAATAAGTCAATAGCAGCTACCCCATCAGCACTGGGTAAAGCCTCCTAATCTATTCAGTGAGTCATGCAGAACCAAGAGACAAACAGCAAGAGTTCAGTTACGTTATTCCCATCAAGGAGCAGACATAGGTCCATGCCAGCAGCACAGAGTGAATAAGATTCTTGCAGCAGTAACAATGCAAGTAACCAGAGAGTAAGTTGATGATGTAATACTATTTCCAAAGGGACAAGATTAGATATTTTGCCCTATTCTATCACAATTTAAGGCATATTAAGCTGATGTAGTATAAGCTATCCAACTTGAGGCTCTGGGAAACCCAAGTTCAGGTCCCTACTCACCCACAGAACTCCTTGGATGACTTAAGAACAATCACATTTTTCCTCAGACTACATATGTCATGGTTGTTTTTGTGGGAATAAAATTAGGAAGATCCCTGTTTTCCCTTAACCTCCCAGGGAAACAACAGGATTAAAATGCACTAAATAAATAATAGTGAAAAGTATGGTCTGCATATAGTCTACACTGATACTCAGAGAGTGAGATGGACGTACAAAAGTTAAACAACCTATCCCAGATAACACCTATCAACCAACCTATGGTGCAAGCATATTGAAGGAGAAGCAAACCAAAATGCTTAATTGGACAAATATTTCAGTGATTTAAGGGGAAGGGGACAATAACAGAATCATATTAATATGTTGTGGTGAAGGCTTTCACGGGCTGCTAAAGAGAACCCACAAGGAAGGAAGCCAACTTCCCACCCACAGAATTTGCCTCTAGGGATGATGCAGCATTGGAATCAAAGGCCGTTTCCAGGAACATTCAGTCCCAGGACTGCGGTCAGGGCATTGTGCGTAGCCGAGCTGTGTCCTCTCCTGAGTCAGAGTGAAGGACTGGAACAGGAAAACACAGTTACAAGGTCCAAGCTCTAATTCCAGAAAGGGTTACTCAAAGAGAAACATATAGAAGAGTAGTCAATATATTGATCCAGAAGTCAAAACCAAACCAGTCAGAGTCCTGGCTAGGTCTCCTAGGTTAAAAGGAACTAATTCTGGCTCAAATCCTCTCCTTACAGGGGATATGGTGTCTTCTTCCTTCAGAGGAGACAGGACAGCTGCTGTCTAAAGCAACGCTAAGTCTTTTCCAAGTAAGAATGTTGGTAATAATAATAACAATAATGTTTCATTCCCCCTTCCCCCAATTGTTAGAATCTGACTTGTCTCTTGAAAGTTCAATACACTCTCACTCCAACTCATAGCAGACCCACACTTTTACAAGGAATAAATGGTCCCAGGAACTGGAGAGGGGGGATTTCACCCAGCTTTAAGTTGTTCTTCTGCTTTATTTGTTCTGGAGAAAAGGCTCTTTTTGCTGGGGATGGGCTTAAGTATCATGCACTTTTCTTTCCTTTCTGCTTTGATTCTGTCCCCAACTAAGAAGTCTCACCGCATTCCTTTAAAACACAGAAACCATGACATGGACTTAAATATAATTTGAATCATCCCCAAAACTGAATTCAAGGTAGCATTACACTGTACATTTATAAGAATGACATTTCAAAAGTGCTTTCAAATCTTCCTTGTTACAGTTTACATTTCCCGAAAGCAGTATGACTTTTTTATCTCCTTGTGCATTTTGGAGATCAAAGGTTTCCAGGTTCTGATAGCTGAAAGTGATTCAGCCACGCATCTGTCCTAAATACCCACATATGAGATCAGGATGCATGGCAGAAAAGAGCACCAGAAGGAATATAAACATTGCAATCTAGGAATGCTTCCTTTAGAGGAACAAATCAATGAATGACCCTTTGCAATTCACCTCTGTAGGAACACACAAAAGAGGAAAGAGGCACCATAATAAATTACGATGTTCCTTGGATATCTGATCTCTCATTCTGTAGGACAAAGGAGGCACCTTGGCTTTGAAGTCTTCGTTTCACCATTTATACTTTGCACCGTGAAAATAAAATGCTTATTATGAGCGTCTGGGCTAGGACGACAGTATCTTGGTCTCAAACGTTTCTAACAACACAGTTAGGTTTCCTGAACTCTTCTGGTCAGAAATTCCCAAAATGCTCCTCAACTGCAGGAGAGGGGAAGCAAATTGAGAGAACTTAGCATGGCTCTTTTTGGATTCTTTCAACCTGCTCCCAACCAGTAGGGATTCATCCACTGGCCCAGGGTGGAGACAGGAGGTCCCAAACTTCCTAGCCCAGAAGCCCTCTGAGTCTTCACCTCCCAGCCCTGCCTCCTCCTTTGGGGCAGCATTTCAGTAGCTGCTGTTGCCACCCCTTGTCTTCCACAGGGGGTGGGAGCTTACCTGGCATTCTCCCCAACCCCAGTGCCAAGGAGTGGCACCAGAAAAATCTTTATTGTGAGGCTTACCAGGTGAAGAGTGCTTCCTAGCCCCACCCCACCATAAAGGGAGAGGAAGAGGGGTAGCAGGTCTTGGCATCCAAAAGATTGACTCCCCCTCTTCCTCTTTATTGCAGGGATAGTAGTTGAACAGGGGGAGAGGGTGTTTCTGGTACTGGGAGAACTGGCACCAAAAAGACTGCCTCCCCCAGTTCTTTCTGCACCCCCTCTGCTTTTTCTGCCACCCACAGCAAGAAAAGATGGGAGAATGGCTTCTCTGCTGCCATGGGAATCACCTTGTGGGATTAGAGAACTGGCAGCAGAAGCCTCAGGGGCAGTCACGGTGGGGGCCCAGAAAGTCAAGATGGTGGCTGTGATGGCATAATTGAAACCCTGGTCCTTTTTTACATGCATGGTGCCTGCAATGCCCCTTAAATAGGGGCAGCTTTGATCCCATGGTCACGGTCGCCATCTTGACTTTCTTGTACCTCCCTCTTCTGCAGCTGCCTGTGTTCCCTGTTTTTTCTCTCCTCCCCACTCCTGGGTGGTAGGAAAACTGGGGAGGAGAGGAAGAGGGAACTCAGCCTCTTCTCTCTCCTTTCTTCTCTTCAGAGCTGTGGGCATCCAACACCAACTGAAACTGAGGTATTTCCCACCCCATTTCTCTCCTCCCCACACTTCTGCTTCTTGTGCAGAGAGAAGCCCTATTTTGCTTTGTTGCCACAGTAGGATAGGGATCAGAAGTGTGATCAGCACATTTTTACATCAGCTCCCATAGTGGAGAACCATGTTTTGATACCACCCTGTGGGAAAACCCTAAGGGATTACTATTTCATTTTCTATCCCTTTCCAGTGATCAGCAGTTGCATCTGATGAACTGGATATACAAGAACAAAATCATATACCATAATAAATAACTTAGTTCTTGAGGTGCTATAAAACTTTTTTTATTTATTTATTTTCGCTGCAATTGATAAAGAGCACTATTTTCCCTCTGGAAAAGTTGAACAAATTATCAACCCTGAGAACACTTACAACTCAATTCATAGCCAATCAAGTGCCTTTTCTGTAATTCTATGATGTACTTGACTACTTGATCCCTCTGATACATCTTTTTTTCCCTGAACTTCATCATAAAAATAAACCAGGAACTGCAAATTTCAAGTACCTCTTATTTATTCATAGCCAGGTTTGCATGGCGTTCATTTATGATGAAGGATCAGCCTTTATGTGACAGGAAAAGAATCAGCTTCTCAAGAGCTTTACACACACACAAACACCCTCGTACAACAGCAAGTAACCTGCAGAATATTATCAGTTAATTAGTTTCTATTTAGTTTTTCAGGATTTTACCATGGAGCAGGCTCATTTATATTATTGTCTCTTTATTCTTTAGCTACAACTTTCTTTGCAGAAATTGTGTACAGAAATATTGTATAGTAATATGTAAATAATTGGATGAATAAAAGTCTTTTCTGCAGCTAATCTTTTTAACTCCCCACATCAAACCTGTTTCAAATTTATATCATGGAAAAGCACTGTTAGCTACATAGACAGCAAGGAAAAAATCTATAACGGCAATAGTTTGCTTACCCAACATATATAATAGTTAACATTGAGTGTTATCTGATACAGAGAAGAATTAGGGCCTTCCCAAAGCTTGCTAGGAAGAAGGCACAAGCAAATGATTTTAATTCCTCCATTCTGAAAGAATAAATTCCATCTGTTAGACTCCAAAGCATTTCTAATCTTTGTGAGAAATGTATAGCAGGTGATGGCATCTGGCCAACAGCAGCTGATCTTATAAAACTAAAGTTAATTGGATGCAGGTTTTAAAATTATGGTCAGTTAAGTGAGCCCACAAAAAAGTGGCAGAACTTAGCTGACTTGAAGAGCTAAACAGAAGCAGTCATGGTTGGAACTTGGATGGGAGGCCACTGGGAAATCACTGGCTTATAGTTAGAGTAGGAAGTTGAAAAATGACCTGGGAGAAGGCAGTAGCAAACTATTTTTGTATTGTTGACATGAAACTACAGAGAAGTGTCTCTGAAATCCTCAATATTCATATTTTTGCAGTTTTCTTGCTTTCTTGCCAATAGAGAAGTGTGTGCACTAAAGCCAAAAGTGTGTTAATGAATGTGAATAAAATGAAACAAACATTGAATGTGGTTGGTGGGGGTCCTTTTATTTTGTATCTTTAAGCAACAATATAAGCTGCAGATAAATAAGCTGTCTGCTTAGCTCAACAGCTCCCAAAGGCTTTGAGCAATGTTTAATAACAGTTGTTGGAAGACAGCTTATCTACTAAATGGCCTTACTGTTGTAGGAAATTATTAACTCCAGTGCAGAACGGGAAATGGATTTGGTCTGGTTTAAAGATGTTCTAATTCTTGCTTCCTGTGATTGATAAAAGGGAAAGGCAGCAAGTAGGGTTTAATGCAGTAAATACAAGTTGAAGGGTACAGGTGAGCCCCAAATATTTTCTGTGCAGCTGACTTCATTTAGATCAGCTGAAGCTCTGGAAAACTCTGTCTTGGCATAGTTACATTTATATTGTTTTGGACTCTATCAGTCCTGGGGATTTCTTATTTGTCTCAACAGACTATGCATACATGCCACTTTTACAACTGAGTTGGATTAAGTCATTGTTAGAGGAGATCTACTGAAATCAATGAGTCTTAAAGTTAACCGTGAATAAGTAAACTTCCATTATTTTTGAGTCTATCCAGTTATGATTAAATCTGAATCTTCCCCTCATTTCCTTTTCTCAAAAGCAAATGGTTTCTTGGAGCAGTAAAATCAAGAAACAAACTTTAATTCCTCCACTATTAAAAAATAGTTGAGATTGTGCAGTTGTTTTGCTAAAGGCATAACTGAAGTCTTATCAGAAGAAAAATGTCATCCAATAAGATCAGTACTGTGAGAAGGAAATCAACCCCCCCCCCATGTTAGCAGGAAGTCAAAGCTTCCCATTTATCTCATTCTATCATTGCTTATCTTAAACAGCAATCAATGCATATGAGTAAATTATAGTAAGAATGGGCTCACCTAAAAAGATTAAGACATAACAAAGAATCAAGAGTCCTCCACCCCAGCCCAAAATTAAATAACTGAAGACCTGGTAGGAAGGGCCAATATTCCTTAACCCAAAAATCAAATCATAAAAAGATTTCTTCCCAAAGAGATTTACATTCCAATCAGACAATATCAGATAAGGAAAATACAGGAAACCCCAACTCAATAGAGCGCCTGATTTTAGAACCCTCCCTTCTAAAGATCTAGTCAATTACTCACCAGAATGCCCCCTCCCCTGGAATCCCAGCTAATTACTCTTTCTAAGAAATCCTAGAGGGCTGGGATCCCTTTGTACCTTTTAAGGATCTTCTCTATAAAAGGGATTCCTGAGAAGCCCGAAGGAAGGTCATTGTGAGAGCTGATCATTTTCTGTATCTGGTTCTCAGAAAATAAAGTCTTCTCTCTCCTTCAAGCAACCACCTGTGTGTTTATTCCCAGCTCGGAGACAAACCTTGTAAGCTTGCATTCCAACAATACAAAATAGCCCTGCAGAAATATATTGAGGTTTAAACTTGGAAGAACTAAACACACATCTAGAATCACATGAGCCAGTGTCAAAACACAGGCTGTGCATATGACAGGTCCCAGTGGAACAACCTCAGGTAGAAGGACATTTTTTTTCCCCTAATTGTAGAAATCAAGTTTCCCTTGAGTTACACTTGACTCTGGACAAACAAATGGACATATAGATTTCCATAATAGTACTCTTGGAAATTATACTTGTTATTGCCTTTTTTGTGTTTTTTTTTAAACTTCTTACTCTAACCTACAGCTCTGATGATCTCCCATCCAAATTCTAACCAGGTCTGACCCTACCTAACAACTGAACAGGGACTGACTGGGGTCTTGTATTTGTACCTGGCAAGCTGATCTCTGATTAGTTCATGTCATGGGGGGTCCAAGAAAATTGGCTCCTGATTGGTTCCTCATCTTCCAATCAATCTATTTTGAAGAAATTCCAACCTGAGAACTGGTTATGCTTTTTAATAAAATTTATTAATCAGAAAAGGTGCTAGTAGATTCCTAATTTGTTTGTCTGATGTCCCTTCAACCACTGCATTTTCCTTTTGGGCATTGGAGAAAAGATTCTGAATACCATCCAGTTCTTTGCCTTGTCTAGCATAAGCTTTTTATCCTTTATTCCATACAATTAAATGGTATTTTAGGGAGGCCTTGATTTTATGTAATCAGTATTTAATGGGCATTCACAGAACTCAACATTAATTGTTTAATTAGATCTTGACTTTATTTATTAAAGTCTGTTCCAGCCTAAATTAACTTACTGCTCCAGAAATCAATTATCTTTCTGTTAAACATAATGTTAGCATGCCTAGAATTAATAAAGATGAGAAACAATATGGGCTGTAAAAAGCTGGTGGGGAAATGAAATGGAAAATTAAAGTTCTACAATGTAGAGAGAATCTCCATAGAAAAGAGTTCACAGAATCTGTCTTGCAATTTTTAGAAGTTTTCTTTTTTTTTTTTTAACCACCTTCTCAATATCCTTGAGCATTTCTTTCTAATCTCTCTCTTTTGCACTGGTGATGGCAGAAGGCAGTTCTGTTAGTGCTATATTGTTACACATATTTTACTCTGAAGCATCTCTCACTGCCCTTACTTCCCAGTCTAAAAAAGCTGGAAAGATGTGGAGCACTGGAGGGAATACTGAATAATAAAAAGAACATTCAAACCATGCACACCCTTTGCTGCCCTGGAATAAAATTACAAGAATATCACACTGTGTCCAGGAAACCTGTTCTTCTTTGAAAAAAATTCCAAAGCAAATTCTCTTTCACCAAACTCATGAGAAATGGTAGGAGAAAAAAGTAGGAGAATTTTTTTCCATGTCACACTAATTCAGTCATTGGGTACCAACCTAAGGAAGATAAGGAGAAGAGAAAGGGAGGGAAGACAGTCTATAATTACAGCAAACCATGGGCATTCCAGAATTAACTAGTTATGAGGCAAATGGCTTCAAATAAATCTTCATGACTAAATTGAGACTTGAACCTGTTTTCCAAGTCCAACATTTTATAGTACTGAGTAGTACTATACTGCTGCATTGGAGAAAGATAAATATAGGTAAAGGTAAGCTTAAGGTAGAATTTACAAAATGTTTCATTTTTTCAAAACTGAAGCCCAGTCTTCAAAGTATTTATTCAAAAGAAAATCCTATTATGTTCAATGGGGCTCATTAGGTACCAATGAACTGTGTTTGACTCCTAGTGATTCTGTGGACTCACAGTCTCAACCTGTTCTTGCAATAACTTGCAACTCTTCCTAGTCCAACGATGTCCTTGGTCCCATCCATTTACCTTGCTTTTGGTCTCTCCTTTCTTCTGCTTCTTTCAAACATACCAAACACAGTCATTTTTTCTAGGTTCTCATCCATTTCCTTCACATGCCCAAAATTTGTGAGTTTCTGCTTGCTAATAATTATCTCAATGGGGCAGTCACTTTTGATTTGGTTCAAGAAGACTGACTGACTGGTTAAGCACCAAAAGAGATAAGAAAATGATGGATGTGTTGGGAATCAAGACTGCAATCTTAAACAGATGCCAGAGAGCAAATTTCATTGACCTCTGTAAGAAACTAAAAATGTAAAAAGCAGGAGAGAAAAAAAAAATCCTACTACTGACATTGTCCCACTATACTCTGCCTTTCAGATGAAACTTTTTTTAGCTCTATACTGATATTATCCATACTTTTTTCTGACTTTAAAGGTCATCGTATCATTTTAAGATAGAGAACTTTGGGTGAACTTTCTGAATTAAAATTCTGTTTTTTGCTTGTTTTTTTCCTCAAGATGCTTCTGTAGCTCTGGTAACAAATAGTCCAAGGAGTTTTGTCTGAGTCAACAGGAAGTGGAAGGAACTCTAAATTGTCTCTGTCATCATCATCAAAGTGCTATATCAACAGCAGCAGCAGCAATCTAGGCTGTTTATAGATCTTGTTCTGATCAAATGGCTTCATTAAGATCATCAGGAGGTTGATCAAGCACTGATTGATTTTCCTCAGCTATTTGTGCTAGAGTTGAGCACATCTGCTGCAGTTGCCACTCTTGAAAGCTGGCTGGCAGGGACCAGACTTCAGATTTCTAGCATTTTAGGACATACTGTGTCATCTTACTTGTTTTAGCTGCCATATCCATACACTTCAATTGTTGGTTTGATCTGAGATTACTTTTGATTACAATGACCAGTCACCCTCAAACAACATTCTTCTTTGTGATGTTCTCATTTCCTTTGGTCCACTTAGTACCCACGTGTGTGTATGTATATGTGTGTGTTTAAATGCTGTATGTCATGGACTTTGTAGCATTCTGGCTTAACTTCTTGGTTTGTCATCAGTAATAATGATTCCAAAGTTACAGTAGTTTTTACCACTTCTCCTTAAAATAGTCTTGGAAGAATAAATGCCATACTGCCAAAAATAACCAAGCACTGAATACTGTTTCTTCTTGTTCAAAACAGCAGTAAAATATAAGCAAGGCTGAAATAGAAACTGAGAAATGCTGTTGCAGACATATGGAATCTTTCACAAGACTATCAAGGCAGGGTGGTTGATTTAAACCAGGGAAGAAAAGCAGGCTCTGCCAGCTAGATCTAGTTAGATCTCCCACCCTAGGGTGCATTATACGATATTTCCTGCTTTCATTTCTTCAACAAGGGGCTTGGCATGGCTGTGTATTGTACTGTTTTTACTGTGTTGGGGTGAGGGTTGTGCCATTTTGTTTATCCTGTTTTGGCTTTGGCAGCACGAGGTACCATGATTTATTGCTGTTGTCGTTGTTATATGTGGGCCAATCACAAGTGTAAGTTCTCCATGGCGATCTATTGGCTACTGCCAATCACAAGGTTGGGAGAAGGTTCCTTGGTCACTCCCTGCAAGCACTAGCATTCACCTGCCCCATTGCTCACTCATTATGATTACCTTCTCCTACACTCACTATACATCATCCAGGTCTGTTACCTTTCTGTTGGGGCATTTTTGAGAGTTGAACCATGTTCAGAAATAATAGCTTGATTAGCTCTCATAACAGTAACACAGTGCTTTGTGCTTATCCTGGATCCCACCCAACTCTATCTTCCACGATAAGAAGTTGTCTGTATTCAGCCCCAGTACAGTTAGTTTCATGTTGCTAGGATACTAGGGAACAGTGGCCCATCCACAATACATCTCACCTGTCATAAAAAAAAAAAGCAGATGCTGCTATTATTTAAACATTCACTTTCATATCACACGGTAAGAAAGTGTAAAGCATGTATCTTTTACTGTATAGGTCCCTAATGATTTAAAGGGGATCATTAGTATATGAGAAAGGAAAATCTGTTGCATTTTCTGGGTCTCATGCCTAAATGTGTAGCTAGTTTTACACATGGCATGATCTTATAGGTGGCACATGAAATGAGAAAGAACCTTGGCCTTATACGTTCTCTACCACTGAGAATATAAAAAGTTGTTTTTTTAAAAAATGTGCAGCATAATGATGTAATAGAATGAGGTGAAAACATGTTTTTGTTTTACCCCAAGAAAATCTGTGTGAGTAGAAACCTAGCACATTGGGGAGATATGGTTTCATTTAGCCACTTTTTCTCCTGTGACAGGGTTCTCTGCAGAATATTTGTCCCATCTCTTCCACCTGTCTGTATTTTAATTAGCATCTCCAAAGCACTATCATTGTACCAAGTATCGGGTGCTAGAGACATAAGTTGTAAGAGGCTTTAATATCCCTCCCTCTTCAAGATTAAAGGAAAAAGGAAGCTCTAAGCATTAGCTACACCTGTAAAATACTGTACATTTCCACTTACAGTCTCAGGTTTTAGATGCTGACAGAGGATTATTTGAAGATGCCAGGCTGAGAAAGCTTTGCCAAGTATTAAGGTCTTAAATTTCATGAGATGGACACTTTTCTTGAGCTAGACTTAATTGGAGGGGCTCAGAAGCCAAAGATTAATATCCCTTATCTTCCAGATCAATCTTCTGATTCATTAGATATCCCACCTAATACTGTACACAGTTCTCTATAGATGCTTTATCTGAACAGTTTGGATGTTATCCAAGCCACAGGGCTAAATGAAAGTACGCAACATGTAATTTTCTTCTCTTTCTTCTCCCCAGATATTTTACTATACCATGATTAACCAAATCTTCATGCTACAGACACCTCTTGCCTGGAACATCTTACTACCTTCTGCCTTTTTAATTTAGAGTGCCACAGGCTTCATTTTTTTTACTATTCATTATATTCCTCCATTTTCTTACAGCTATTTTGGTACGGATGCCTGACTGTGAAAAGACCCCACTGCAGTGCAAGGGGGTGAATGAGTAGCTGATTTTCAAGTCTATCAATCTTGCTCACTTGTATTTCTTTTGTATATACTTATTCACTTTCCCCTATTTTACCTCTTTGTAATTATCCTTCATGTATCATTTTATTTAACACGTTAAAGGTCTTGTTTGAGCTTCAAAAGATATTTGGCTGCCACATGTCCAATCTACTGGAAAATCTGCATTCACCTAACAGCATCTGTGGAAAAGAAGGGTTGTGTGAGTCAGCCCTGAATTGATTCAAACTGGAGATTTGAAATTTAAAAAGGGCACGATCCAGTTCAAATTTGCTATTTGACAGCAAACAGATTCAATTTCAGCCACCTCAAAATTCAATCTGAAAAAAACATTAGACTGTAAACTAAGCCAAAACATTGTCAAGCAGAACTTAATTGTGCTGAGCCAATGCAGAAATTGCTCTACTCCAACTTAAAATTAAAGACTTTCAAAAACAGTTTTTAAAAATATACTCTTTCTTTTCCACTTGCATTTTTGGAGTGCCAGGTTTTGTATGACCCTAAAAAATGCCTCTGGAGCAACCCAGGTGGAGAGGTGTGCCCAGCTCTGATCATTGAGTTTTGTGGGGTGCCAAAAAGGTTAGCATAGCTGGTTGGCAAACCTGGCTCTCCCCTTGACCTTCATCTTTCATCTCAAAGGGGCACCAGTATAGGCCTTCTCATCATAGACAAAACTCAGTTGTGTCAAGGCTATGCTTCTCAAGCAATACACTCTGTTAGCAGAAGTAAGCTGGCAGAGTGAAGTACAGTAGCCAAAGATAAGCAGGTCACAGAAAAAGTGGCTGGCACAGAAAAAAAAAATGAAAAATGCAGCCTTGTCACCCCTCTTTTAAAAAATTTTTTAAATGTTTAGACTAGTGCCTATGTTTGTCTGGCACCCATTCTTCACTCATTGTTGAGAGATTTGCATATGCCCCAATTGTGTAAAATTTAAACATAAGCTTTGACCAAAAAGACTGTATTGGACTGGCAAATTGCTGAGAGTTGAGTTGGCATAGAAGATTCCATTAGTACAAGAGAAAGCCAAATTAAAGCTTGATGTAGGCTACAATAAAGAAGTTGAGAACTAAGAAAGTCAAGGAAACTGAAGCAAGTGCTAGTCTTGCTCCTTAGAATTCTAATATCCCTAGAATGTAATATGGTGGGAAAACCTATTAGGTCTCAGGCGATAAAACTCATAACAGTGTCCATAAGCCGCAACACCACTCAGGCTCTGCCAGACTGTCTGTAGGTAGGGTGTGTGGGATTCTTATAGTCCCATGCTACATTCTAGGCCAGGGTTCCTGTGTGTGTGTCAAAATCTGCAAGGGGGGGGGCATGGCATGGTGATCAAAGCTTGCTGCGATTGTTGCATGCATGTATAAAAGAGGCAAAACTGCTCCTGCTAGCTTGTAGATTTTGAAACTCCATGGAACCCTCCCCATCATGCTGCACGAATGGAAATAAAGTTACATACCTATGGTTCATACCCATCACACTGTTTTCTTTAGGGTAAGCAGTGTTGTATGCAACACATAAAAATAGTAAGAAATAATCTGCAAAAGAAGAAAAGTTAAGGGAGAGAAGAGGAAATAAAATAAGGCTGATTTGTGGCACCGAATATTATCTGTACCAACCCCAGAAGCAGCAGATTTGCAAAATACTTTGGAAGGCCACACAGGGCTTCATGAATGTGATCTGGTAGGTGATTGGGCTGAAGCTTCAAACCTACACACAGCCCTCTGGAAAGCATTCATCCTGCCTGGCTCTACCCAGACGGCTTTTCTATTGCCAGGTGGGAAAGTCTGCTCAGGGTCTAAATTCTGTATTATGGAATCACCAGAGATTTGACAGCTGCTCCTACTTGGTTCCAGTTGTAGGCTACCTGGCCTACCTCAAAAGGAGACTGTAGAACAGGAAGGCTTTTCCCATTACAATAACTATTTATTTATTTATTTGTTGGTTTGCTTCTTTGTCACATTTATATAGCTGCCCATCTCACACAAAGCGACTCTGGGCATACAACAATTAAAACAACAAATAGGTTAAAAAAAAAAACCCCAATCATTATAAAAAGATAAATAGTGATTATTAAAATGAAAACATTATTAAAAAATTAAAATATGCAAACCCCACGGAGAGAGCAGAATATTTGAAAGAGAACTCTTGAAAGATGCCAGCTGTGCGTGTGATTCTGAAGGGCAGTGCATACCGAGCCAACTTCATCCTGGATTCTTACGGTCCCATGTTACATTCTAGGCCAGGGTTCCTCAACCTTGGTGACTTGAAGATGTGTGGACTTCAACTCCCAGAATTCCCCAGCCAGAATTCCCCTAACCCTAACCCTAACTCAGCATGCTGGGTGGGGAATTCTGGGAGTTGAAGTCCACACATCTTCAAGCCGCCAAGGTTGAGGAACCCTGTTCTTGGCTGTTCCTGAATCATTCTTAAAGCGCCCTTGCACCACTGCACCTTTTTCCTATTCAGTCCTCACCCATTCCCACTTCTAAATACCCCCAGCAGTGGTGTGATCTATTCTCAATGGAGCTCCATCCAGGCAGGATAACCAGGGGCGCCTTGTATTCAATGTGCAGTTTTTTCTGCATAGGGTAGGCTTCTCTGATTTCTCACTTGCTGACCAATGGGCCAAGTCAAGAGACAAGCTGTTCATCCTAGTATAAAAACATCTTTATTTAGATAAAGAGTTGCCATGCAGGGTTGAATGTGGAGAGGCTGGCAGTATAAAGGCATTTCAGTGATGAAGATCTGAGGAATATGAGCTTAGTCACAAAGTCACATTTTCTCAGATATAAAAATATTTGATTTTACGGGGGCTTTTTTCCCCCACCCACAGGAAGACTAGTAGCTACAATCAAGTTCAATGATGCCATCTACTGGTGCACTGAGGATGAGAAATTAGTACTGCATCTCTTTTCAACTAGGGAAAACATAAAGCAATGGGAATGAATGCAATTTAAATCACTTTTGGACTAATCAGTTGGAATTTTGGAATGATGCGAAGTTTCAGTACATCAAGAGACCTTCCGGGATAGCAGTCCAAAATGATGCCCTCAAACAGCTATGGAGTTTTGAAATGGAAACTGGATTTTCTCAAATTATATTTTGTTAATTGTTAATTTTTTAAATGGCAACTTCCATTGTTGAACCCATGGGTGAACACAAAATAAAGTCACTAGCTTTGTTTTTCAATATTATTTTTATTAAAGATATTTGATGTTTTTCACATTTGTAGGTCTGTGGAATGAATAATATGAAATGAAATGAATGAAAGGCTATTTATTTTGTATCAAATATTATATGGCTTTTTAAAAACTACAGAACTATGCAAAGCAGCACAAAAAATATTGCCCATCATTAGATTTCTATTGGCCCAATCCCTGGCTTTCTTTTTCAACATTATTTTAGTTCCCTTGGCTGGATGTCACAGTGGCCTAGGGTTACTTTGACAGGGTCTTTGTAGCACTTGCGTGGTCAACCTTGAGGTCTCTTCCCAGACTCCAGTACACTATAAAGCAACTGGTGAGGCATACGGTGGTCATCCATTCTGATGACATCTCCCACCCACTGCATCTGGGCTCTGATAATCTGGGACTCAGTGCTGGTGGACTCCCCATGATCTAAGATCTCCAGGTTGGAGACATGGTCTTGCAGAGAGCATGCATGTGAATTTTTTTCCAGTTGTTTGATGTGCCTTCAGTACCGAGTCCAGGACTCACATCCGTAGAGGAGAGAAGGGATAACCACAGCTCTGTAGACTTTCAGCTTTGTGGAGATACAGATGTTGTGTTGATTGAGCACTCTAGTACGCAGCCACCCCAATGCTTGGCTGGCCTTGCTGATCCTGATCCTGGAGTCAAATTCTTTGTCCAAAGACCCATCACTTGAAATGATGCCTCCCAAGTATTTGAAGCTGTTTAAATTTGTCAGCTGGGTGTTGTCAACAGTGATTTTTGGTTTTACGTGGTTGGTATTTGGCACAGGCTGCTAAAGCACTCAGTCTTGTTCAGGCTGATAGGCTGAAGAGCATAGCAGCATCTGAGAATTTGTTCAGCATCAACTGTAGATCACTGTCTTTGTGCTCCAAGAGTGCACAGTGATCAGCAAAGAGGGTTTCTTTGAGGACTGTATGGATATTTTAAAAACTGCAGAACTAAGAAAAGCAGCACAAAAAATATGGGCCATCATTAGATTTCTATTGGCCCAATCCCTAGCTGAGCCATAGTAAAAGTGATAAGATCTGCCTAAGAGCATGGTAATCATTCCTTTCAGTGAAGTTTCCATGGAAAAATTGAAATAGGAAATCTGTTACCCTAAAGATATTTTCAGCTGCTGGAAGGTACCGGATCACCACGGAAGTGGAAGATAATCTATCTGTGCATAACATGGAGTCAATTTATGTTATCTGTCTATGGAATCCGGTTATAGAAAGAACGTAACAATTCTTTGAAAAAAAATATTTTCACTTTTTGGAGCTTCTCAATAGCTAAGTAGTAAACCAAGTAGCAACTTGAACTTTTTTTATCTGCTACATGTAAAAATATTTCACAATTGGACTATTTTTCCCCCCTGGGTGCTGGAATGACCAGTTAAAATGACTAGTCTCATTATATTTTTCTTTATAATGGCTTTTGGCAGAGATTCGTAGAGATTGCCAAATACTGGTGCCTCATTTGGGAGTTACTTTTATTATGTGCATTTCTACATGTGAGGTATATGTACAGCTTCTGAATTGGTTTCACATCCCTGTGATTCCAGTACATCATTTACCAACTGAGTCAATTTATTTGGTGATTTTGAAACTTCTGCAAAGCCAAGGTTTTGCAGTTCTGTTAAGATAATAGATTGACCATTTCCCCATTTGCAGAAGCTCTACTTTTATCTCACTTCCCAGCTCCTGGGCTGCAACAGTGTTAACAGGTGAAAATGGCTTCAAAGTTGTTGTTTCCTCATAGGAAACGTTGGATTTTTCTTCTCCTGACAAGCATTCAGTGTAACATGAAATAAGGATGTGGATGCAGGTGTGATGAGAAAGCAGTCAATTTTGTTTTTCTTCTCAACATCGTAGCTTGTTTTCTAATTCCTTTTGAGGAACAGGAGAGTCAAAGCAGTGGTGGTGTGAAAATATTCATAAGTTAATGGAGGACGATGTTGCTCATCTCCCTTTCATCTGATCACTGCAGGAAGCACAAACACACTTCTGAGAATATAGTTCTCATTCTACTGTGTAGCTCTTGTTTCTAATAGGCCCATGGGCTTTGAGCTTAACTCCTTTTTTTTTTCCTCAAAACAAAATGGAAATTATGTCACAGCATCTGGGTGAGAGAAAAGAGAGCAAGTAAGTCTAAAGCACTTAATATCAAAACAAACATCAAAACGCCAGTTCCAATCCTCCATTTCCCATAAGAATACATTATCTCTATTTCAACTGATATTCCCAGAATGAATAATTAGAACAGTGTTTCTCAACCTTGGCAACTTTAAGATGTGGACTTTAATTCCCAGAATTCCTCAGCCAGCCATGCTGGCTGGGGAATTCTGGGAGTTGAACTCCACATGTCTTAAAGTTGCCAAGGTTGAGAAACACTGAATTAGAGGATCCTGGGGAGTATGTTAAAAACGCATGATTAAATGTTGATGTAAGTTCTGTGGTCACTTTGGGGTCCTGTGAAGCAAGAGTTTATGATTTGTTGCTGAAAACAGGAAGAATTAGAAGTCTTTTCTAAATTAAAAAACTTGAAATCACCTGAAATCAACTTACTGTAGCTCCCTTTGCAACATAATCTCCGAAAAAGGAAGGTGTTTAATTGGGACTTTGAACAATGTTTCAGCACAGCACATACAATTAACTTGTCTGTATTTCTGAAACATGAATGACTTTTTAAAAAAATCATAAAGGCATACGTACTGTGAATTTTAAGTAGCAGTCAGCACCTCCAGTTCCCACACACAATAAACAGATTTTCCCCCTTGGGACTAAAGTTGCAGATGCATAATTTGCCATCTGAAGGCCCTTTTCTTTAAGATGTGCTATCTTTTAATGATTTAGTCCCAGACAAATGTTTTATTTAAGATCCACTTGAGCACAGAGACATTTCCTTGAACTCTTAAATAAAAAAAGAAAAATTTCTGCAGATGAACCTACTGACGAGACACCATGAATTTGGGGGCAGAAAAGCTTGACATGAGAGATTATGCTGACAAGAGTTAATGTTTCTTCCCACTTATTGTTCAGCTATGTTAAGATAGCTTTTCTTTCTTTCTTTCTTTCTTTCTTTCTTTCTTTCTTTCTTTCTTTCTTTCTTTCTTTCTTTCTTTCTTTCTCTTTTCCTTGCGGATGAATCAGAAGAATAGTTTAGACACTCCCCAAGCTAAGTAACTGTACATCCTGGGCAGAATAGTCTTACAGGGTGGGTAAGAAATTGGGAGGAGTCTGGTAGCATCTTTCCAACTAACACATTTTATTAAAAGGCATAGCTTTTGTGAGATACAGCTTACTTTATCAGATGCTGATATCAGTAGGAGGAGGAAGAAGGAAAAGAAATAATCAGATGTCTTCAGAAGGCATCATCAGATAAAGACATCAGAAGACATCTTCCTCTCCTCCCCCACCTTCTCCCTCCTTCCCCCCAATTTAAATCCTACATCAATCTAGCCACTCTATGCATCTGATAAAGTGATTTGCAGCTTTGGGCTTTGTACCCAAGGATCAGTCCTTGCTCCATCACTGAGCCTGTGGCTGATAACTAATATAATATAACTTCATATAAACCCCTCTTAGCCAAAGTACCTGATGTGAGCACTTTCAGGTAGTCCAGACAGGAAACCAAAACCATGAGTATTAATACTACTGTTATTGTAAGGTTACAGTAACAGAATCTTGCAAGTCTGAAAACACTTCCCCACTCCCCTGCCTTTACTTTCCAGAGGACTAAAGAGGGTCCCTTCTGAGATGCTTTCTCCACCCCCATCCCTCCTTTGGACTCAGATTTTGTTTATCGGACTGTTGTCTCAGCTGCAGCTCTTCCTCCATTCTCACAGCCCATTACACGTAGCCAGTTTGGTCTAGTGGTTAAGGCACTAGGCTAGAAACCAGGAGACTATGAGTTCTAGTCCTGCCTTAGGCTCAAAGCCAGTGGGGTGACCTTGGGCCAGTCACTCTCTCTCAGCCCTAGGAAGAAGGCAATGGCAAACCACTTCCAAAAAACCTTGCCAAGAAAACTGCCATCTCAGGATTTAACACTGACTTGAAGGCACATGCACACACACACATGCACGTACACACACAGACACAAGAATGTAGGCTATATCAAATATATAGGCTATTTTGTTTTTCATCATTGGCTGAATTCAAATATAGTAGAAAACTATGCTTTCGGGTTCTGTGGATAAGTCTCCATTCATGATTTCAGCCTTCTTCTACCATCGCTCCATGAAGGGGACAGGAAACTTTTGCTTCTGTTTTGTTAATGATTTGTTATCATAGGCAACCCGGGAAAAATTGAGGTAAGACTTAATAAAGGTTTAGCAAAGGTACCCTACTTTGGTTGGGCTGAGGCTTGCACCCTTTGAATAGCATATTAGGGACTGCACTGCTAAGGGGGCAATACCAAATTAAAACTTTTAATAGGACAAGGGCAAAATTAATATTAAATATTAATCATAACTGTTAATTCACTAATGTAATTAACTATTATGTTTTAACTAGAGCTACCATATCTGGACTGCAAAATTTTGGGCAACTGAAGTAACAGCAAAAAGATACAGATAACTGTAACACATTGCTGCCATCTGGTGATCCTCTAGATTCTTGCAACACAGATATGGAAGACCTTCTTTCATATGTGCACACATACACACATGAGATTCACATTCCATCACATCTCAGTTTGTTCCCATATTTAAATAAAATAAGATGTGAGAATTAATTATGTCAAGCTATACTTAAATTCTGGATAGGGTACATATGGCCCCTGGGAAACGAATCAATTTCAAACCATGTTTTTGGATCATGGTTTATTTCCAGAGATCAAACTGAAGATAAACCTGTGTTCTGGGTTTGGAAATGAAAATAAATCACGGTTATCTAAAAATGGAAGTGAAAGATTTTAAATTCTCTTCTTGCAGCTGCTCCAGAGTAGAGGGAAAAGCAAAATAGCCCAATCCGCATTCATATAATCTGAACCAAATTTCTGTGTGAACCAAACCACTGATGTTTGCTAATTCTGAAAGATATTCACATCTGATTTTAATGGATTTATCCAAGAAGAATGTATGTGTTCTACCTGGCAATGATGAAAAAGAGAATGAAGGTACAGACTTGAAGTTGGAGATTCATGGAAACATGATCAAGGAGTAGCTTGACAGATAGATAGATAGATAGATAGATAGATAGATAGATAGATAGATAGATAGATAGATAGATAAAATCTAGTTACAGGTAGTCCCCAGGTTAAGAATGCCCAGTTTAAGGATAACCAGTAGTTAAGAATATAGCCTATTATAGCAAAATTTGAGTTAAATGTACAATGATTTGAGTTAAACACACAATGGTTTGAGTTAATAATACTATTTATACAGTATACAATAATACTGTTCTGGCTTACATACACATTTGACTTAAGGACAGACCTTGGGAACAGAACACATTCTTAAACTGGGGACTACCTGTACTTTGAATGAGTTTAAATCTTCAAGGTCAGATGAACTGAATCCTAGGATCTTGAAATAATTTGTTGATCATCTGGCTGAATCTTTATGATCTATTGTTGAGAAGCCTGGGAAACAGTTGAAGTATTAGATTACTGGAGGAGTACAAATGTCCAGAAAAGGGTGGATAGGAGGATTAATTGAAGTATTTATAGTCTGACAACGATACATAGGAAAAGAGATCAATCTGTAGGCACTTTGGAAACAATGCAGTAATTATCAGCAACAATTTGCCAGATGAGTATTACCTCATTTTTTGATCCGATAACTTCTTTAGTGGATTACAGAAAAGCCATAGCTAAATATATCTTGATTTCAGCTAAGCATTCAACTAACTCTGCAGGCATTCTGAATAGCAGATAACTTAAAGGTGGGTTAGATGACAGGAGAATTAAATGGATACATATTTGGCTCAGAAATCATACTTAGCAAGTGCTCATCAATGGCTCCTCATCAAGTGAGAAGGAAGTATTGAACATGCTGCCATAGGGCTTAGATCTGAGCCCCATACTCTTCAGTCTTTTTTTAAAGATTTGGATGAGGAGGTGGAAGGAATGCTAGCTGTATTGTAGATGACACAAAATTGCTAATTGCTAGAAGACAAAAAATATTTTAAAGGCTCATGATACATTAGAAAAACAGGCTGAAAATAACAGAATGAAATCTAACTGAAAAATGCAAAGTTCTTCATGTAGGAAACAAATAAAATGTGCAACTATAGCAAATGCAACTGCCTAACAAGGAGTGGCCTATAGAAACAACCTCAATAATTAAAATGAAATGATGGAAGCAATAAAAATATTGATAAATTATGAATATTGTAAATATTTAAATTGTGAAATATTTTCTGCCACTAGAGTGTGCTGCTCTTCCACTTGTATAATATAGGTTAACCTTTAGGGGCATTACAGGGAACCTTCATAATCCTGGCCTTTTATCTGCAACTCTCTATTATTGGTAAATCAATGTTTACCCTGATATTAGGGACGCCATGAATGAGATCAGCTTAGCTAGCCATCTTCCTTGAGTTTGTTCATCACGGTCCATTTGCTTACCTTTTCTCTCTGATTGTTGCCCACACCGTTCCCTAAAGCACGTTTGGAGAACCTTGTTGGCCAAGAGCTATACGTCATTTGGGCAGGGGTGTACAGCAAACCAAGTGGGCTCACGTCATATATGTGGGAGGGGGGCTGCGTAAGGGGACAGTTCTGAAGGCTTTCTTAGTTTTTGAACAGTGATGTGCATATGTGAGGGCTTACACAACAATTTTCACATTTTCCTTCCTGAAAATGCCGGGAAATTAGGCTCTCATGGTCAGAGGAGACTCTGAGAGCTGCAAAAATGGGAATCAGGGGTCATCTCCAGGAGTCACTAGAGATACAAGTTGTCCAGTCTGACTTAAAGGGAAGGTTGCTCTTCTTTTTCTTGATTTTTATCACTGCTTTCATGATTTCACCAAGTTGGTGAACAGATCTAACATCTGATGTTGGTCCTGTGCTAATCCAGATGTAGTGCCTATTGCTCAGTATCTTGATTCCATGGAATGGAGACCATTGTCAAACTTCCTTTCCACAAGGAATATTCATGATGACAGATGGTTTTAAAAAAGACCAAAACAAAATCAAAAGCAGAGGCACACAGTCTAAAACTAGATATTGCTGCAATACAAAAAAAAAAAAAAAAATCCCACCAAGGATTTGTCAAAGAATCTTTTGCTAGTTCAGAAGGCTGAATGAACACTTGACCCATCCAATCAAAGTGAAACATTCAAAATATTATACGATGCAAAAGTTGGAGGAGGAGAGGAAGGGCTGTTTCCTTCATCAGTAATATTAAGATACTAGCCAATAAGTGGTTGTAACAATAATTTAACCACAAGTCATATAGGCATCCACACCATAAAAGAAAGAGCTTTTTGGTCGCAAAGTTACTTTTTAATCACTGTCATAAATGCGAATGGTCACTAAATGAGGCAGTTGCTAAGCAAGGACTATCTGTAGTCATTTGGAGGGGAAAAAAAGGAATAAACTACCTTTTTCCTGGGCATGAAATCTAGCAGTGTGATTGGGGGAAAGCTACAAATAATAAAGCACTAGTGACAGGAAAGATGTTTTGATGTTCCCCAAAAAACCATTTGCAAACATGGCATAATAAAAGACTAATTAAAATGAAAACATGGAAAGTCAGAATGAAACATCGTGTTATGGACAATTGCATCCTGCTGCACAAAACCTAGCACATTCCTTGTTCCTGTACAAATAAACTGCCTTGAAACAGAATGTGTATCTTTTATTACAACTGCATTAAAATGATCTTGCACTCGAATGAAATCTGCCCTGAAAGCATGGTTAGCATTATGCCTCCCACATGCAAGGAAGACAGTTGGATTTACCACCACCAAGAGTATTGTGCTAAAATAATGATTTGAAGCATATCTCCATAGACCACTTAGTTCTCAAGCCCTCAGATTCTGAAGAAAATTCCACTGACATTTCCAGACTTGCATCTAATTATACAGTGTAAGATCACAGTATATGATTTTGATATTAACTAACATCTGAGACTTCTCTTTCTCTAGGTCTGCAATTCTCTAGCATTCCTGTCATTCATATATTCCTCTTCTGTCCTTAAGGCTGAGCTGTATAAAAAACCTAAAAATGTGAAGGACAACGAAAAGCAGGTGAACAATACTGAAAGCGCATTCAACCCCCTATCTGTTGAACAAAGAAGCAGAAATGTTACTGAGATCTTTGCTTCTTCATTTTAATCCTCTTTGCTAAGAAACTACACTTCCCACCAGAACTGATTGTTGCCATGAAACAGAATAAACTTCACAAATAATTCATATTTGCTGCAAGCTTTTCATTTTTTCCCACTTAGGAAAGGAATTGTGTGGGGTGGAGGGAGTCCTTTAAATATTCAATGATGTGAAAAAAGTAAAAAGTTTTTTTCTTAAAAAAAACTTTCTCTATTTGCATTGCAAGGTCAATTCTCTTCATGTTAACCTACTGAATGGTCTGAATGTATTGCTCAGAGGAGCTCTGTAATTAACCTAACAATGTAGAATAATGTTAATTAGTAGGGATAATTCTGAAGACTTTCTAGCCATTAGTGTGGTTTTCTTTGGCTTGCTCAAAAGCAGTCCTTTCGCAAGTACCAAAAAACTATTTCTCCCAATAGTGGAGGTACTCCTTGTTGAGTGACCACAATTAGGATTGGCAACTCAGTTGTTAAGCAAAGTGGTCACTAAATGAAACTGCAACAGTGCTTATGATTACTTCAGCTTTCCTTTGCTTTACAGACCTATGAAGGTTGTAAATGCGAGGATTGGTTGCAAAGTTACTTTTTAATCATTGTCATAACTGAGAATGGTCACTAAAGGAGGAAGTCACTAAGCAAGGACTACCTGTAGTCATTTGGAGAAAGCTACATGCAGTACAGGCACACACATATACACACAGACTCACAGACTTTAGGAGTACTTGTATCTTTAAAAAATGTTAGTAATAGTTGTATTTTAAAACACATATTTTATAGTAATCATATGCTAATCTCTATGTAGTAAGGAAAGCTGTGTAGAACTTTTCATTTCAGGAGGGGTGAAAGAAGTAAGGCTTCATCTGTTGTGATTCATGTCTGGAATTCCTTGGTCCCAAATTTGGGTTTTTTTCTTCTTCATTTAGATGAGAACTGCTTATTTGCCCAGGACAAAAAACTACATTGTGCTTTGTTCTTTCATTATAAAATTCACATGCTGAAAAATCATTGAAACAATTAGATTAAATTAAATGTTAAAAAGAACACTTAAAAAGAGGAAAATTGTTTTAAGTTTGGGAGGAATTTATGTTTTATCAATAGAAAAATAAATGCCCATCAGGATGTATGGAACGTTTAAATTTAAATCACCTAATTCGAGAATGTAGAACCTATTTATGTACTGTACTATAATGTAATGTGATTTTTTTGGTAATCTTAAAATACATGGCTTCAAATGGGTTTGCTTATTTGATAGGCCTATATCATTCAATTAAAACAGGAGCAAGGAATCATTTTGCGAATGAGCCACCATCTCCCTAAGGACTACAGAGTGTGAGGAATTGATGTACTGAAGGTACTCAACAGGGAGAGAGCTGGGACTGGGGGGTGGGGAGATTTAAGGCAAAAATAAATTAAGCCTTCATTTGTCCAAATTATGTAGAAAATGGTACAGCTGGAAATGTGGGGAATATAATCTTGGGGAGAAGGCTATTAGAGCTGGAAAGATGGTGCTGAGTTAAATATAATAGGTAAGTGAGATATATCATTTCATTCAACAATGTAACTTTAAGGAGGTGATACAATGAAAAGCCTTACATTTATTTCAGTGTTAATTCTTCCACTAAAATAAATAGGATTCTAAGTCTTCCTTTTTTCTATACTTTGTATACTTTTCCCCTTTTCAGGATATTAATAGAAGAGTTCATTTTATATATTAAAACATTTTGGAGCAATGTTTATCCACTGCTTATATTTGGAATAAATAAGATTTTGCATCTCTTTCTTTATAACCTGAGCAAGCTTTAGTATGATAAGAATTCAGGAAGGTTAATCAGCTACAATCTGATTTTCATTTTCTTTCTTACTTTCTAATAAACTTGAGACATTTGAGGCATAAATCACCAACATCTCTTCCAGTCACCATCCCTCTCTCTACATGTTTCTCTCATAATTTTTACGGTTTTTCTTGCTTTCAGCAAGGTATGATGGAAAGGATGTCAAAATTAAATATACACAAGTGGAACCTACAACAAAATGTTACAGAATGGATTTCTCTGTTGTTGTTCCAGACAGTTAGCCTTGTCCCCTTCCTCATCCCACTGTTGTTCTTATCTAAATTATAATCCACCCCAATTTTTTTTAAAAAAACAGCATTTCAAGACCACTGAGTATCTGCATTCCTGATTTAGCTTATGAAAAAAGACAATTCCTATTTGTAGAGACTGTGAAATGTTTTCTTCTCAAATATGAAATGCGGGAAAAGAGAAGGAGCTCCAACCACCCTTATCTCTCAGACACTGACATTTTGATATGGGGGTATGAGGAAGACAACAGGTTAGGATGTGTTCCTGAAGCCTACTAGTAAATGTTTTGTACCCAACACCACCCTCCTAGTTCCCAGACCAGCCCTAACTATAGGCAGAAATTTCTTCGGAACAAGAAATCCAACAACCTTGGAACTGAATTCCTTTTCTCAGGGGGAAAGCAAACGGAGGGAAAATGGCTATGCTGGCTGGTAATATTGGAATTGGAATTGCAACTCATTCAGAGAGCACAAGATGAGTAAGGCAGCTCTAAAGGACCTAAATGCTGAATGTATGAGGGGGAGGGGGTCATACACAATATGCTTGCCTTGACTTCTGAGCAGTTCAGTTAAAAGTCTGAAAAAGTATTTGGTGCATGCTCATTGGGTGCTCTATGTGACAGAAGGTCATGTGGTCAAATCATCAGATACAGGCCTATTCCCAGTCCATCCATGCTGTATAGATCATCCAGAAGGAGTTATAAAGTTTAGATTGAAGACAGGTGGGGCAGGAGAAATGCTCCCATGGGAATTAGCTGCCAGAAACAATGACATCCTTCATGGGGCCTGTCAGTGAACAGAGAGCTAGACTTGGTCTGGAGAGACAGTAGTGTTAACTCACTGCTCTAAATACTAGAGCTGGGTGGAGCAGTTCTGCTCAGCACATATAGGAACAGGATTCCACAAAGCTTCCCTGAAGTAAAGCACCCTTTAAAGCTACAGATACCTTTACTATTGATGAGGCCAATGGTCTCATTGCCATCATTATTTATTCTGCATTAGTTTTGCATCTCTGGACTTCCTTTTCTTTGACAAAGAGGGTTAAAACCTCTTATTGGGGAAGGAGGTGGATCTCTCCTACTTTTATTCCTACAACAAACCTGTCCCAAAGTCACTCCATGAAGTCCCTGTTCAAGAGGGGATGTGAACCTGAGTCCCTCTTGTCCAAGATCAACATATAACCACCACCTCACATTCTATACCATAAGGAGGACATTGAAGAAAAGCAGAATGTAAGCACAGTTAGCAACAGTCAAGATGAAGAAGAGTTTCTCTATTTCCTTCTGTTCCTTCTTGACAGTCTTTGAACTTCTCAGTTGCAGGATTCTCCTCTTAGACATGAAGCAAGGAATGGAACTATTTAGGACACAGGTGGGTAAACCTGCAGTTCTGCAGCAACAGCTGGACTATAACTCCCAGAATATCTCACCGTAGGCATGCCAATGGGAGTTGTAATTCGTCAATATCTTGATAGGCCACAGATTTCTCACTGCTGTTTAGGAACTGGGGTCCTGCCTTTAGACCACTAAAGTTTTATTCTTTCATCCCAATCATTTGTGGGATTTTAAAAAATCATATATCCATTCATATAATCAAGCTTGTCTTATAGCCATGGATGGTAACATATTGATTACCTTTTAATGAATGTCATTTTTTCACTTTAATGGTTTGTCCCCAGGTTTTTCACAAGATCTCTTGGCTGTTGGAACTGTGATGGCAAAGGAACACACTATAGGTAAATTTCACTTTAACATTACCAGAAGTCACCTGGATTTCAAACCTAGTTAGGTGCTCTGTATCCCTGTTGCCTAGCAAGCAGATGGGGCAAAGGAAAAGTTATTTTCTTTCCTGGGCTCTTCTGCTCTTTAAAGTGTGCTGAGAATATATCTGCATATGTTTCCTGCTGTTCTGTTAGAGGACTCAGTTTTCCAAAGACTGTTTCCATTGCTCTGGCTCTATGGAGCCTGTTGGGTTTCTGAATAAAGAGATCAAGTTCTTAACTTACTGCCTGATTCCAGCTGTTTATTCACATATTCTGCTAACACAGGCAGGGCTGTCAAAGATTCCAGACTGAAACACTGGTGTTTTTCCAGTCTGTATTGTAGCGTCTACTACTGTAGCATAAAGTCTATAGTACTAAGCAAAATGAACATTCATTCCAGTCAGCACAAGTTTTCAATGCTCTTCCGAGTTCTTCACAGACCCAACATCAGATTTCTGCATTTCCAATCCATTTGGGCAGAATCACAGATCAGTATTAAGTACATCAACAGTGATCCATAGATTTTGGGGAGAAAAAAAAATACATCCACAAATTATAGCTCCTGTTTCCTCCCTTGAGGTTTCTTTTGAATAAATAGAGAGAGCATCGTGTTCTAAAAATCATGTATTTTTTTGTTGAAAGTACAGTATGATGAGCACTAGGGGGTTCCTGTGAATAGGTTTTTGCTTTTCAGAAGCATTTTCTTCTGGGTAACAGTGACGACGTACAATTATAGAGTTACTGAAGACGCAGGAGAGGAAAAAAACTCTTGCAGTAGAAAGTGACCACCCAGAACCACATTAAGAACTGTAGAAGCTATGAGAAAGGCTGTTCTTGGCATTTTAAAACCAGCAACTGACGTGGCATTCTTAGCTCTAAAAGTGAACCAGTGCAACCCTCTTTGACAAAATTGTTTTAAAAACAACTGGCTTAGAGTACCGCTGAAGTTGGATACACCCTGTAATACTGAGCGGTTTGATTTACCAAAATGAGGTTATATGATGAAAAAGAGGGAGTTAAAAATATAACAAAGAACCTTAGAATTAGCCAGTGTGGTGCAGTTGTTAAAGCAATGGACCAGGATTCAGGAATTCTAGGTTCAACCCGGCTGTAAGACTCACTAGGAGATTTGGTCTAATTCTTCTCTTTCTCTCCCTCCCCCCTGTGGTGGGGATAAAAATGGGAAGGAAAAATATTGTGCTACCTTAAACTCATTGGAGAAAAGGGGATGCAAATTAAGTAAACAAGACGAAACAAGTACATTCACTAGTGAGAGTAAAGGCAGATGAAATTTCATTACATACAGTGCATTCCTTACAGCATACACTATGAGAAGTGATCTCAAGGTAAAGTATGCATTTGCGTTTGTCAATTTGGTGATCTCCAGATGGGCTGGACTATAACACCCATCACTCTTAGCCAGCATGATCAAAAGTCATGAATAGTTGAGCTATGATAGGTATTACAATCCAGCATACCTGGAGGGTGCCAAGCTGAGAACAGCTGGTACAAAGAGACAAACAAATTCAGTGGGTCTCTATGCTGGAATCATCCAAGATCCTGAACACATCATTTGTTGGCCTCTCTTTCCAATGCTTACTTTTTAAAATGAGAGAGTGGGAGATCCAGTCTGTTAAGAAGTCATTTCTTCTATTCTTGATCCCTACATTCCAGATGAATGAGGTTATAGCAAATAAACAACATGTGCAGTTATGCCCTGATAATGATTTCAAAAAGAGGTTCTAAGGCTAGTGGGAGTCATGTTGACCAATCGCTTTGATTCTTCTAGAACTGATTTTATAATTATGTATTGTCTGCTACTGTACAAATCTCCTTCTGTTGAAATACTGTTTATTCGGTCAATGACCAGCAAAATTTGAAAAAAACAAAACACCAAAGTAAAATCAAATATATGAGATAAAATACTAGCATAACAAAGATAAAATAACAAATAAAAAAGTAACATACACTACTATAATGGTGTGTTAATTACATGTGCAAGTGTAAATCTAAAATATTACAGTCTATGAAGTAAAAATACATATCACCTAAAACAAGATAGCTATCATGTATTAAGCCTAAAGTGATGAATAAAACAGAAGTGGTTATTTCTGTGACCAGTTATGCCTTATTTTCATGATAGCAACATAGAATTTGGCTACTGCACAAGTAATAAAGGCTTTTGAATCTTCTAGGAAATGGTTCACATAGAAATTTTCTGGCCTTCCTGGAAATTTACGTATTAGGGGCAGAATATAAGCAGACCTGATATCCCTGTAGAATTTACAATGTAATAATACATGCAAAATGGTTTCAATCTCCTTGTCATCACATGGGCGGGTACACTCAGTTAATGGGATTTTGGAGTATCTGTCTTGCAGCAGTGCAGATGGTAAGATGTTATGCCTGGCTTTGAAAAATGCTATCCTCAGTTGGGGAAGGTTAGGTTTCATAGGTATCTTGCTGGTTCCCAAGTACCCTTATTTATCCAATTTCTCCCATGTTGGGGCAACCTATTAACTTCGGCCTGAAACTCTGTAATGGTATGTGGGAATGACCTTGGGAGACAGGCAAAGAAAAGCAGCCAAGGGAATGGTCAGATAAAAGGCAACTTAGCCCTAAGCTGGATAGTGGGTGGGGCAGGGGGCTCAGAAGGGACCCTCCCTAGTTTCATGGGCTGTAAATGGGATGAGGGAGAGATCTACTTTCAGACTTGCAAGATTCTGTTAATGTAACTTTACAATAAAGTAGAATTAGCTCATCTGGCTGTGCTTCCTATCTGGTCTACCTCACAAGGCTGACAAACTCTTTCTAAACCACTGCAGTATAAGGCTATTAATAACGTTCATACAGCCGCTCAGCCATATTAGCAAAATACGTATATATGTGAAGTGATGGTGACATGATCTCTAATTCACAAAAGTTTATTCCAAACATTCCATACAACTCTTGTGTGTATGTGTATGTGTCTTTATGTAAGTGTGTGTGTGTGTGTGTGTGTGTGGATAGATGATAGATAGATAGATAGATAGATAGATAGATAGATAGATAGATAGATAGATAGATAGATGTAACCATTTAAATGGAATAGCTCTCACATTGGCATGGGGGAAGAAATGAAGCACCTAATTTAGAAGTCAATTTTTGTGAAGCCAGAGTTACTTAGGACTAATTTTAATTGAAATGTATTTAGCCTTCCATTTAAGCTTTCAATAGCTGGAGAAGCTACTCCCTTTAAAGAGGAATGAGGCAAACCAGGAGCAACTCCCATTGCTAGAATTCCTCTTTTGTTCTTGAGCATGCTCTGTGCATGATGCAAGGAGATGAGACTTTGGACTGGAGACCAGTAATGGGTGAGAAGGCAAAGTGATCACATGTGCATCTACTCTCATCAACCACGGGTGGAGAAACTGCAGCTTGAAGTCCAAATTTAACGCAGCTCCGAACCTAATTTTATTATCAGATCCACAGCGAGGGAGAAGCCACAGAAAACTGCACCATTGCAAATATTACCCACATTTTATTTTGGCTCCACTCACTTGTGATTCTAGTTATACCCGCAGTTGGCACTTATCCCTGCCCACTGCCAGCATGTAGCTCCAAACTGTTCACCCGGGCTGCTTCCCACCAGAATTATAAACATCCCTTTCCAAAGCGTTATTTAGTTCCTTTAGGTTGTTATAAACCCAAGTGGCAGTATCCTCATCATGATATATATTCCCTTTGTCTATGAACATATTATTTGTCCCTGTGAAAGGATCAGTATAGTATTATAGTTAGCATGCTTGATATTGTTATTTTAAACCTCCCCCACTGTATTAAATTCAAAGACGGTGTCTTAATTAAAACCTTCTGGCAGTGTCTTAGCATCTGGCTTCTCTCGAAAACCCCGGTCTACAGCCTGTTAAATCTATGTGGGCCAGTCCTAAAGTGAGGGAAGAGAAAGAGGTGGGGGGGGGGGGAGAGGAAGGGAAGGGAGGAGAGAAGGGAGGAGTGAATATGGTGAAGAAGGCAAATGAAAAAACATGGGTAGGAATTAGGCGAAGATGCATTTGGAAGAATCCAGCAATGAAAGCCCCATGACGTGGGAGAGCAATGTGAGGGGGTGGCTGGGGGCTGAGTAGAAATGCAAATTTTATTCAAATCCTCCTGCTGCTGTGTTAGATTCAGGAGTATTTTTCTTTCAGTATAGATAGCAGTTTGCCTCTTCATCAACTTGCCAGCATTTCCTTGCCTTAAAAGGGATGTGAACTGAACTCCAGCCAGGATGTCTGTCCCTCAGGATATTCCCCCTCCCCTTTCAATCTAGTCTACGTGGCTGAACCATTCTGCACATCAGAAACACAGACACACCAAAAACTCTTTAGCCCCGAAGAAACTTTCGCAAAAGGTTGCAAGTTCTGTAAAACAAAATGCCCGATACAAATGTCCTTGTGACCTCAACTCATACCATTATTAGGTTTGCTTGTTCCTTCATGGGTGTTTGAATTTATTGCCCTGCTTAACAGCCAAGGGTGCAGCTTGGAGCTTTGGAGGGTGTCTGCCAGTCAGTGCAGACAGTACTGAAGCTTGAGAGGCTCCACAGGAATAAATGAGCTTCAGATTTGCCTACACAAAGCTTGATGGGCTTAGATGACTTCATCAACTATGTCGTGCAACTAACTTCCCCCAACGTTGGCCTCTCAACTTTATTCCTTCCTTTCCTCTGTCCCTCCCAGTTTCTTTGTCTGTTTTGTCTATTACTTGCTCTTGCTCTCTCTCCCAATCTCTTACTTCCCCCCCCCTTTGCATTTCTCTGGTTTATTTAACAGATACCATTTCTTTCTCAGATACACAAATAGGCACACTTTCCCCTCTTTCACTGCCTCTCTAAAAGACTCTGCAATTGAATCTTCTATGTGAAATCAGAAATATAGCGATAGATATGCACAAATGCATGCACACATATAGAGAGTGATAAGTTACATTTGGTATGTGAAATCTGCTTTGCCTTTGGTTTTGTCTAGTAGAGAGCATCAAGCTTCATTAAATAGAGCCTGGTAGAAAAAACTGGGGACAGCCAGTTTGGTGTAGTGGTTAAGACATCAGGCTAGAAACCAGGTGACCGTGAGTTCTAGTCCTGCCTTAGGTAGAAAGCCAGCTGGGTGACCTTGGGCCAGTCAGTTCCTCTCAGCCCTAGGAGGAAGACAATGGCAAACCACTTCTGAAAAACCTTGCCAACTGCAGGGAGTTGCCCAGGCAATCTTTGATAATCGGACATGATTGAACAGATAGAAAAAGAAAAAACTTATACTTAGAATGAAAGAATTTGATGATGGTGGGAAAGCTAAGAGTTAAGCTGAACTAAATTTTTATCAGCTGCCAGAAATGCCTCAGCACTTTCATCCATATTATTTCCCATATTCTGGTAGGGATTTTACTGAAGGATTTTTCTGAAATTAAACTTCGAGATGTCTTTGCTTCATCTAATAGCTTTCATACCAAAACATTTGGCCCCTCCAAATCTTTCCTCCATATAACAGAAATTCTTATGAGTGGAAGATTGCCATTGGTGTACTGACACCCATGCACACTAAGCCTTGCCAAAAAAACAAAAAAAAAACAGCACTGAATTGGAGTTGGTGGAACGTATGAATCCTACTATTTTGATAGCACCAGCCCACACATAAATAATCTTGTTTCCAGAGCTGCCCCTAGATGGGTTTAGTCAAAACCTTCATTAATCAGATTAAGTAGAAGTGAAGAAGCTGCATCTGTACTTTCATCCAGAATGTTTATATAAGATGGGCTAGCTTAGAGAACCTAATTTGGCCCAAGCTATCTAGTACATAATGGATGAATCCAGTTCTGAACACAGATTGCCCTCAATCAAACTTCAGATCCCAGTTTAGTATGGGAACAGGATGATTAGGTATGGACACAGGTGTGGACTCAGTAGTCCTCATCTCAAAAAATAAAAATATCAAAGAGCATGAAGATGCATTTGTCAACTTCTACTGTAATTTCATCAAGCAATACAAAGATGTACTGAAAGCACCCCCTAAAGCAGGAGGACACACTTTGCATTAGCTCAAGAGATGTTTGAGCAACATGTTAAAGGACGCAGTGGGCAGGCCCGGATCCATTCTTTGCAGAGATCAGGTGTTTTCAGAGGTGTCTGAAAGGCTTAAGGCACCCAACCAGCTTAATTGCCCCCCAGTCTAAAAGCAATGCAAAAGGGTGCCAATTCTTTTGGCCTCAACTACAGTGAGGAGTTCTGGGCATGACACTAATGCATCTCTAAGTTCTCATTGTGTTATAAATTTGTATATTAACAAATTAAAATTTATTTGTTCATTTTTACGTTCAATCAACATTTTTGCCATTAAGAATCAAGTCACAGTATTTACCAAATACTTTGGTATTTACCAACTTACCAAAAATTGATTCATATACACACAAACATACTTTTTCATGAGAACTTCAAGAGTAAAGGAATTGATATGGCTAATAAGTATCTCACCCTTGTGCTTGTTTGCAGATGATCATATATATCCAGAGCAAATGTGCATTCTGATTTGTGAGAACTCCAGAAAGTTAGCTGAGTATACATTTGGGGTGCACCTTCCTAGTTGAGATTTAAAACTAGCTGCTAAAGTGGGACTCAGTAATGGACATCAGTAATTGCTCTCTCAGCTTCTCCTTCTTTGAAAATCCATCTTATCTCCAAAAGCGAGAGGCCATCATTCATTTTACAGGAATTGTTGTGCAGCCACTTTTCCTGAATCGTTACACTACCCAGAGGTGAAACATACTTTTTCTAAACAAGTTTCTTGTATGACTCAGAGGGAGTCTATGTGGCACATATTTCTCTTCCTTTTTCCCCCTTCACATCTACTGAAGTTTGCCAGAGAAATCCTTTTCTAGTCGCTCTTTCTCTACACTTCCTCCCCTCCCTTTGTGGTTAAGAAATTGTAAATGAAATACAGAAACATCTTTAATATAAGCAGCAGCAGCAAAAGAATTACATTTATGTTTTAGCAACTAATAAAAGGTGGCTTATAGTACAAACATAGCTAAAATTCACACACAATGTTGCTGGATAATGATGTGATCTAGAAAGGCTTTTCTTCTGTAACAGTGTCCCAAGGAGGTATTGGCCACCACAGATCTGAAAATCACATGTTCTGTAACAAACTCCAAATGGTCTCCAGTTCCATCCACCATGCTTTTAGCTCCAGAGATGGGTAAAGTTCTCATGTATATACAGTTGGGTGCTCCTTGGCTCTGTTTTTGTAAATGGAGGACTATGTCTTTTAGCAGGACCTGATATGTAAGCAAAGCTCTATGTTTGGGGTGTAAGTCATAATGACCAGAAAAGAAATCATGCAAAATTGCCTAATTCAGATCAGTCCAATCCAGGGAAAGATAATCTATGGCTCATGTGAGATCTGTGGCCCCATACATATGTTTGCAGCCCCTAAAGACCCTAGGTTATGCACAGCTGAAATTTTCATCTTTTTTTTTTCTTTTGCCTGGACAGATGAGCAATTTAAGGGCTGGAATACATGTTCTAAAACTTGCAGGGACTTAAAGCACCCATTTCACCCCTTTAAAAAATCCAATCCCTTCCAAAATTAGACAATTTTCCCCATAAGGAAGCTTAAGGTTAAAATGGAAGGCTTGGTATATTCATTTTGCTCCTTAACTTCCCTCCCCCAATAATCCCAATCCCTCCAAAACAAACATGGGTTGGAATATTCAGTTTCTTCCCCTCTGGTGCACTGTGATGCCTTTGGCCATGTCACCTCTGCATTTAGTAAAGTGCAGGCCCCCCAGGCCAAAAAAGTTTAGCTGCCCTTAATCAGCTGTAATAGGTGTTCCTCAAGGATTCCAACTAAGAAGGGTTTTTCTCTGTTGATTTTTAATTCATTGTTTTAGCTGGCTAGAACTTTGGCTAGAAAGAATTTGCCCCATCTATTGAACTGCTGACTTGTCTTTCGTCTCCCTGCGCATAAGGTCTTCTGGGTTCATCATGGAAAGATTGCATAAAAGGAAGAATTCCCAACCCAAGTCTTCTTAATAGACTTGATTTCATTATGGATATCTTCTGGGCACCAAAGATTTCAAGACAAAATGGGAATAAATGTGAAGACGAAATGTGAAAACTTATGTGAACCCTCCTCCCACTGAATGAACTGATATAAAGGAAAAGAGAAATGATAGGCTCATAACCCAAACACACACTGAGCATATGGCTTAGTAAAGACTACAATTTAAACATACAGTGACTTTATGGTTGTGGTAATTGCTATTCATAGCACTGTAGACCTGGTAACAGTGGTCTGACTTCCAATTGGAACTCTGACTATATCATTTGGAAGAGCTTTATTTAGAATTCAGAATTTGCAAGATAGTTGTTCATTCTAAATGTCTGTATTCCAGTCAGCCACATCACTTCCTCCACCAAATTTGATGCCATTTTCAAATTTCACTTAGCCTTACTAACATACTCCTGATGATCATCTTGATTAGACAGTATATTAATAAACATGTGTCATATATGGATAAGTTACAATATAAGCATGCATAAACATTCTTGAATTTAAACTTGTCCCTGGAGCAGTGGGGGAAGAAAAGGAAATATCCTGGAAAGAAATTGTGACAGTTTTAAGTTGCATTTTAATGTTGTCCCAATTTTGCTTACCTTTCCTTTTCCAGTTTTCCCCACAGTAAAACCCTGTGAGATACATTAGGTTGACAGATAGTATTCAATCCAAAAATCATTCATTGAGCCTCATGGATGAGGGGGTTCTCCCCAGTCCTAATCCATCACTTGTTTAAAGCTTTAATCAAATGTTCTGTCAGGGATTTTCTGCTGATCCTTCACTAATACGCTAATAAATGGTGAGCTGAATGTCCTTGAAAGAGCAGGGATGACATTGCAGCAGAGATTGGTGATAAGAAGGTGAATTCTGGGCACTTTTAATCCCTCTGAAAAAAGGAGAGAGAATGAGATTGCCCACAAGTGCTCTAAACAGCTGCTCCTTACAAGTAGACTGCAGGAACCAAGGTTTTTGCAGTTAGCTCACAAATGGAGCAGCTGGGAGTCAAGGGAGTTCCACCAACCTCACAGCCATTAATGTAGCCTATATGGACAAAAAGCTCAGCTGAGCCTCATTTCTTAATCACTTTTGGAATTGCTTTTTAAATCCTTTTCAACTATTAAAACCCTTTGGATTGGCAAGTTTTACAACATTCATTGGGTGAATCTCCTTCAATCCTTGGAGAAAGAAGTTTTAAGTGCAAGATTAAAGACTTAAAAAACTGGGGAGGAGAGTAAACAGCAAAAGGGTTATAAGAATTTTGATTTCAGAAATTTATAAGCAGGTTAAGGGTCCATAGGGATCTGAATTAATTTTGGAATTATAAGAAATCTTCCTGTGGGAAAATGTTGATGTTTAGGAAAAAAAATGATAAGATAGGATTTTGAAGGTTGGATACTAGAGGGAACCAGAAAGAACTAAAGATTATAATTAAAGGAGAAGAATACTTAAGTTCAGCTTACTAATATAGAATGGGGCAGAGTATTTTAACTGGATGAATTCAAGGATAGTTGGGAACAAGGGACTCGGAAGATAATCTTGTCTGCTATCATAAATAAACTGGATTTAAAAGAGGTTATAGAATAGGAACAAGTTTGGACAAGACTGAGACTGACTCGAATGTGGATTTAAAAATGACAAGTTATAAGAATGATATGAAAAAAGAAGTTACACTGGAATACAAATAAAACTGGCTGGTGTCTTAATGATTAAATAACAAATCAGAAGACTGACCAATGAAAATGACCAAACGATGAGGCTTTAAAGATTTGGGGAAAAAAATGTTGTATTTTTAGAGAAAGTGATAAGTTACTATGTTAAAGTAAAAGGAAGGAATATAAAGTTGATTTATTTGATTAAACTTAAAATATATGTGTTATTTTCTGGTAATCCTTAATGGTCTTTTGCTGGCTAGAACTGAATGATGAGGCTTTAATAATTTGTTTATAGATAAGAGATGAGATATGGGAAGAAGAGATCTTTTGTTGTATTCTTAGAGAAGGTGATGAGTTACTGAAATTGTCTGTACTTGTTATGATGAAGGGGGAAGGCATTTTTTTATATATTTCTTTTCTTTTTCTTTATTATATTCTTACTTTTTCCTTCTTTTCTATTCTTCTTTCTATTTTCTTTTCTGCACTTTCTATCCCCTTTTTTTCATTCTTTTATACTTATTTATTTATTTATTCATCATATTTATATGGCTGCCCATCTCACAATCAAATGAAGCTGGGCAATATACAACAAAGTTAAAAACAATATTTACCAATTAATATTATTAATATTAAAAACTTTAAAGTTATAAAAGGCACAAAACTAAAACAGAATAAAAAAGAGATCAGGCGAAAAGCAGGTGTTAATTACACTACAGCCTTTGCAATATCTCACCAGTCCCCTGGGGTCCCCAGGCCTGCTGACACACCAGGTTTTGAGGGACTTCTGGACGGTTAAAAAGGATGAAGCCAGCCTCGCTTCAGGGGAAGGATGTTTCATGGAGCTGGGGCCATAGCAGAAAACCTCTGCTGCCTAGGACCTGCCAAATGAAGCTCCCTAGCTGACAGGACCCACAGCATGCCCTCTCTCCTGGGTCTGGTGGGACAGGTAGATGGAATCAGGGAGAGGCAGTCTCTCAAATTAACCCAGTCCCATGCCATGTAGGCTTTACAGGTCAAAACCAGCACCCTGAATTGGACCTAGAAACAGACTGGTAAACAATGCAGCTCGCAGAGCACAGATGTAACATGTGTTCTTCTGGAAGCACATGTAACTGCCTATGCTGCTGCATTCTGCATCAGCTGAAGCTTCCAGATACTCTTCAAAGGCAGCCCCATGTAGAGTGCATTACAGTAGTCCAACTGAGAGGTGAATAGGGAATGAGAGACCATGAGTAGAGCCCCTCAATTTAGGAATGGGTGCAACTGACACACAATACGAGGAAAGGCCATCCTAGCTATGACTGTCACCTGCTCCTCGAGCAAGAGTTGTGAGACTAGGAGAACCCCCAGATTGTGCACAGGGTCTGTTTGGGGCAGTGCAACTCCATCCAGTACCAAAGACGGCATAGCCTAGAACCAGTGGGCCCCAAACCCCAAAGCCATCCAGTCTTGCCAGAGTTCAGTTGAAGCCTATTGCTCCCCATCCAAATCCCCACAGCTTCCAGGCACTGGGATAAGATGTCCACAGCATTGCTTAGTTTGCCAGGGGCAGAGATGTGTAATTGGGTATCATCTGCATACTGATGATACCTCACCCCATGGCAACATATAAGGTCACCCAGCAGCCTCATGCAGATGTTGAATAGGAGTGGAGAAAGCACCGACCCCTGTGGCACCCCACATAGTAGGGGCCGAGGATGGGATCTCTCCCCTCCAATCATCAACGACTGGAATCGACCCTTAAGGTAGGAGAACCAGCACAACACCATGCCACCCACCCCGAATCCTCTGAGATGATCCAGAAAGATACCATGGTCAATGGTATCGAGAGCTTCCAAGAGGTCAAGTAGGGCAAAGATGGATGCACAACCCCCAGTTTGTATCAGTCGTTTATCTTTGTAACTGCAAATTTTAATAAACAAATTTTAATAAATAATTAAAACAACCTAATAAGTTAATAAATTAGAAAAGCAAATCTTGGCCACTGTGTAGCCTCCCCACTTTCCCAAAACGTTTTAGGAGACATTTTAGGAATTTTCCAAGCAAGGCTATATCTGTGCAAAGGCTATATTTTGCCATTTTGATTTTGGCTATAATGAATAGCAAGTAGTTTTTTTCATTTTCATTGTGTATTTTTCTCATCAGGAAGAAGAGAGGTACTTCTGGAGTTTCAGCTTGAATAGCCTTATTAGTTTGTTTATTTATTAGATTTATTTCCTGCCTGATCATCCTACCTGTAAGAGATAGGAAGTAGGGATGAATCTGGTATTCTGCCTTAGGCAAACTGGTCCTGGATCCACATTACATGTTATTAGTATGCAACATAGTGCAGTGTCTGTTAACGCTGAACAGTCAGAAATTTGCCTCCTCGGCTTTCTATAAGGATAGATGTGCAGGAAGACTGATGCTTGAAAGAGATATTCCCTAAGGGTGGCTGAGCTCTTTTCAGTGGCTTAATGGAGCAGGGATGGCAAACCTTTTGAACCAGAAGGCACAAAGCATGTCACAGATACTCTCATAAAACAGGTGAGTTGCTTCCTACTGCTGCTTCTAGCTTCTCCTAGTACCTCCCTACTACCCTAACTTATTTTTGTCTTTTTTCTTGGGCAATTGGATATTCTTCCAAACAAGCACAAGGCTGTAACTGCACATCAGTTGTATCATCTGAGAAGGCCTATGGTGACCTCATGCCCCCGCACACACAACATTTCTGTATAACAAGGCGATACTGAATGGTTGTGCCTTCTTTTGCATGCTAGATTCTCATACACTCAATTCTCATGTGTCTTAAAAACCCAAATTAATATTCATCCTGACAGCTAATCAGAAGATCTTTGCCCAACGTGCTTGCCGATCTATTTGAGAAACTGGTCATACGTTTGCCTTAAATATTCCTGCACATTTGCATATCATCTGCCTTGGAGACTAAACATACTGAGGTTAGTTTACGGTATGAATGCAGAAGTATAATAAGAGGTTCTTGCATTATAATTAACAATAATGACAATTGAGACAATTGGAAGGTTAAGCATTCTTGTTTATTCTCTTTCCTGTAGATGTAGCAGCAGAACTTGAGACAGCAAGTAAGCAGTGAACAATTCCCTTTGAGGGCACAAAATGAAAAAATTCAGCAGTGCATTTACCATGAATCCCTAAAGTCCATTTCTATAGAGTATAATACTTATGCACGCTGCAACGCAGCAGCCAAAAGGGTAAATGCAATCTGAAACTGAATTAACAGTTTCCAAATCACAGAAATTATTACTTCATTTATTCTACATAACCTCAGTAGGAATGTTGTGTCCAGGTCTTGTGTTGTTCTTTAAAAGGTGTATAGATTGGTTGGAATGTGTTCCAGAGGTTGCCAATAGCATTGCGAAGAAAGAAAGAAAGAAAGAAAGAAAGAAAGAAAGAAAGAAAGAAAGAAAGAAAGAAAGAAAGAAAGAAAGAAAGAAAGAAAGAAAAGAAAAGAAAAAGGAAAGAGAGAGAGTTCTGCTTTTACTGAACTATATTGAGCATCACTGCTTTGTCAACTTACATTTTGTGGTTCCGACAAATGAAGCAGGGCTCTGTATTTCACTGTCTAATAACATGTTTCAGAATAATGGTTAGTTTTGTAGAAAGTATGCCTTTCCTTCAAACCATAATTAAAGGAATTGTATGAACTTGGAATTAGTCTTTGGATATCTGGAAATGGAAGCTTAGTTACAAATGGTAGGGTGGAAATTGGAAGAGGAAGTCAAAGAGCCAAAACTGGCAGGTTGCATTCTGAAGACTGTACCTTTGTGTTTTATCCTAAGGAGCTGAACATACCTCGAAAGTGCAGAGGACAAGTCAAAGAAGAGACCTGCTTTAAAAAAGGCAGCAGTGGGGAGAAGTAAAGGAATGAAGTGCTTTAAAGTTCAGAGATTAAGAGAACAGTTAATTTCAAGAATTAATGTGTGTTTATACTGAATGTGGTAAGCTGGATATATTTTAGTGGGGGTGCACCACTGCCTCCTTCAAGACTGGTGAGACCATCCTCTCCCTCAAAGAGGCATTAACCACCCCATGGACCCAACCACATGCCACCTCCTGGAAGGCCTGAACCAGCCAGGAGGGGCATGGGTCCAGAACATAGGTGGCTGAACTCACAGCTGTAATGACCTTGTCCACTTCCTCAGGATTGATCAGCTCAAACTCCTCCAGACAACTAAGCCCAGATGTGTTTCAGTCACTTCCAATGGACCTGCCCAGCTAGTATCTAACTCCTAATGAAGTTGGAGCTGATGAAGTGAATAGGCATGAATTGAAACAGGCATGAATTACAGAATATTTTGCATGAATATGAAGGTGAAAGTTGGTTGCTGAATGCAGTTAAGAATGGCATAGGATAGAAATAAAGCATGCGTGAGAATAAATGAAATACTTAACAAATGTTTCAACACTGAACAGGGAAAATGACAAGGATATGTAATATCCCCTTTATTGTTTAATGTACTGTATTTATGGTCTTATGTACATAAAGAATAATTGTAAGATTGGTTGTGGTTGTGAATGGATTTGTACTTATGTATGCAGATATTGCCATATTATTGGCTAAGAAGACAAATGATTTGCAGGAAATAGTAGATAGATTTTATGATGGAATGAGTAGTATGGAATTGAAAATTAATTTAGAAACAGCAAGAAAGTTGTGTTTGACAGGAAAATGGAGTGCCCAATTGTAAGTTATACATATAGGGTAAAAACCTAGAGCAAGCAGATGAACTTGAACAACTTGGTAGAATGTTTATTAAAAATGTGAAAATACTTGAGGAAATGTTAAGTAGGGAAATGCTGGTAGAAACATAGTGTGCAGTATGTGGTGTGTTTTGAGGAATGACTGTTGACCCAAAGAAGCAAATTGGCTGTATATAGGGACATGTTTCTGTTAGTTTTGTTATATGGAAGTGAGATTTGGTTAGGTCAGGAGAAGAATAAAGGTATGTGGGAGTAAAAGAATGCAATGGGAATAAGGCACTTAAGAAGTATGTGGTAAAACAAGAAGAGATAAGGTCAAGAATGAATGGGCACTCAGTGAATGCGGACTGAAAATAAAAGTGAGTGACCCATGCAAAGGAAGTATGTTGAAGTAGTTTGATGAAATATAGAAAATACATTAAGACTGAATCACAAAACAAATATATGAAAGCAGCTTGAATGGGTCAAGTGGAAAGAGAAGACCAAGAAAGTCATGGCTGGATGGAGTTGTGGAGATTCTCAAAAAAGGATGTTGAGAAGTTTAAAGAACAAAAGGTAATATGTGAATCAGAGTATGGATATGGCAAAACAAGGATGGTTTACAAGGACAGAAAGGCACAGAGAGTTACAGTGAATGTTGTTGATGTGAACTAGTTTTAGCTTTGTTTCCTTTCCTTTTCCCTATCATGTATATTTGATTTTTTGGCTTACTATTTCTTACTCCTTTTCTGCACTCTGCATGATGTTGCTTACCCAGAAACAGAATAGTGTGATTAGTCTATATATATTATGTACTTATGTTAAACTGAATATCAGAAATTGATGGTAGCTGTCATTATATGTTGTAGTAGAGAATCCAATAGTCTAACTATAAATTTTATGAGGACATCCTGTATTTAGACCCATGTATTTTAGCCTATTAATACATAGTTTGGAGCAGAGAAATAATTTGGAGATGACTCTAAATTATTGAGGTTGGTAAAAATCTAAGTGGACTATTAAAAGCTCCAGGCAAATCTCTCCAAACAATATAAGTGTGCAATAAAATAGCAAAACAGGTTCAGTAGGAGTCAAGATAAATTAATATTCATGAGATTATATCTAAACTGATGGGTCTAAAGTGGCAAGGACTATCAATAAAAGGATTTTGAGATCGCTGTAGATATCAGTGAAAACATCAACTCAAGATGTGGCACTTGTGGAAAAAAAGGTATGTCCTGTGCTAGAAAATATTAACAAAAAAATTGAAATTAAATTACAAGTTTATATTATCTTTATACAAATCTATTGTACAACCACACTTGGAATACTGTGTACAGTTCTACCTGAGAAAGGATATTGTACAGCTTGATCAGGTGCTAGAGCAATTTCCCTGGAAGGGGAGGTTGGAACATTTGGAACTTTTTACTTAGAAAAAAGATTCAGGCAATAGTGAAGGAAATGGGAAAAGTAGGTAGTCCTTGACTTACAACTATTCATTTATTGACTGTTACAATGGCACTGAAAAAAGTGACTTATGACTAGTCCTCACACTTATGACTGTCGTAGCATCCCCGTGGTCACGTGATCAAAATTCAGACACTTGGCAACCAGCATGTATTTACAACAGTTGCAGCATTCTGGGGTCATGTGATCACCATTTGCGACCTTCCCAGGGGGCTTCTGATAAGCAAAATCAATGGGGAATCACATGATTCACTTAACAACTGCATGATTTGTTTAATCGTTAATTGCTGGAAGCCGGCTGGGAAGGTTGCAAATAGCAATCACATGACCCCAGGATGCTGCAACCATCATAATTGCAAGCTGGTTGCCAAGCACCCAGATCGCAATCATATTAGCACAGGGGTGCTGCAATGGTTATATGTGCAATGACCGGTTGTAAGTCCCTTTGTTCAGCACCGTTGTACCTTCAAACTGTCACTAAATGAATGGTTGTTAAGTGAGGACTACCTGTAAAGGCTTTTGTTTGCCTCCTAAGCAGCTCACTAGGCAAACAGCTGGCGCTAGCATATTCCTTTTGACGTATATTCCCCACTGTGTGCCTGCTTATTCTCTTGTCATCCCTTCCTCTCCAATGAATGTAAATACAAACATTAATTATCTTCTTGCTAATTATCCCAGCGCTGAGGTGAGCATTCCAAAGGGCAGAGGAGTGGGGGGAAAGGGCTGTAAGATTTGCCCTTTTACTTGGCTTCCTTGTGAGTCGAGTTCCGGAAACCTTCCCCGCCATTTGGGTTCACCTGGCTGCTTAGGTTCATATCCTCCTGATGCTGTAAAGCAAAGGAAATCTGAAGTAAAATCATAAGCACAATCACGGTCACATGGTTTTTCACTTAGTGACCATTTTGCTTAATGACCGAGTTGACAGTCCCAACAGTGGCTGTTAAACAAGGACTACCTAAGTTGGGTATTTTTAAACAGGGATAAACAAACCCATAGATGATTAGACTATGAATGGCTACTCATGATGGTTATATAGGGCAATCTATGTATTATTTTTCAGAACTGTTCATTGTGTTTTAGGTAAGCATTCATAGGCTTGCAGTCAATTATAATCCAGTATTGGCTGGGGCCTGGTCTGAAATAAAGTCTTGGTAGGCCTCGGTCACTTTGACCCCTAAGATAACTCTATAAAAAAATATTTGCATGCTATGAATTCAAGAAATGGCATGTAAGATACTTTTGATGTTGGGGGGGAGGCAAAGAAGGAGAACAGCAGGTAATTGGAACTGTTTTAAAAGGCTACAAATTTGTCTTTTACAACCTGGAATCTTTCCTAATGTGTTAGACTACAATTCCCATAATGCCCAGCCTGCCATGCCTTTGAGAAACAGGAGGTTGGAGAAACCATCTGTAAATGAAGCAAATTATTTTCTTACTTGCATATTCATGAGGCATATACTCATTCTCTTTTTTTTTTAGCAACATTTGATTGGCTGACACATTGCTTTTTTAGAAGGAGAAATTCCATCTTGTTCTAATCATTGTCCACTGCTAGTTTTCCTAACTGATTGCCAGTTGCATTCCTTCTAAAATGTTGTTTTGGCTTGGGTTCTAGACAAATTTTGGACCTGAAAATTCTAAAAAAAAGTGTTACTTTATGCCGTCTTCTTTCGCTCCCCTAATAGAAAACAGGCATAGTTATATAAGTATGTGATCAGCTGGAGAAATATAATGGCTGCCACTTCCTTCTTTATTTTTGCTTTACTGTATTTATTTAACAAAACAGAACAGAGAAAAAAATAAAAGAAAAAATATAGAAGAGCAACAAAAAGAGAAAAAGGGAGAAAAGCAACCCAATAACACCAACATAAAATTTATATACAAGGTTTTCTCTTATATGTATGCATGTGTATGAAATTTTACATAACAGTAGCAATAAAAGATGACCATATTTCATTATAATCCTCCATGCATAATATACATCTATAAGCAACTTGTTCATAAGTTTCAAGTAAGTCACAGGTCTTCAATCCACTGCATAATTGGAGCCATACATTTGCCTTTCAAATGTTGCAGAACTAATTTCTTGGCAATGATCAGGCCATAAATTATCCATTTCCATTTTCCAATTGTCAATTTCCACGTAGTGCAAAAAGTTATTTGCATCCAAAAATATTAAAAATTATCTCAAAATCAAATTAATATACACAATTACTTACTTCCGGACCATAATAAGTACAGGGTATTGCTTATACAGAATTCTTATAAAATGAAATAACCCAGAAATGTCCCATGTAGTTATTACATAGAAAATATGGTTTATTTGTTACTAATTGTGTAAAAACTCAGTGTAGATGACAAAGTCTTTTCCTCACAGCTGCAGTACAATCCACCCATCCTTTTGGTGACCTTAAACCTTGCTGCCCTCGTTGCCAATCTCTATCCTGCCATGCTAATGATGTCGCACAAGGATGGTGTCCTGATTTGCTGTATGTGGGCCAAGTTTCCCTCTCACCAAATGCACCTGCCATGAGATAACATCCACCAATCGCTCTTCTTCATGTGGACAAAATGGCTGGGGAAGAAATGAATTTTGATAGATGGCTAGGCTGGCAGGTTTAGCCATCAATAAAAATTGACAAGCATTTTATATGGTTCCTTTGAGAGGACCAGAATCTTCTGTGCCCAAAGTAGAATGGCCCTGGAAGACAGTGCAGAAGAAGTTTTTGCACCAACTTAAAGTGCCTTATAGGTGCCAGGCTTATCTTGTCCCCTAGGAGTCACCTGATCATGACACCATCCAAATGGTTGGTCAAGCTGGTAAAGAGAGCCAGTTTGGCCTAGTGGTTAAGGCACCAGGCTAGAAACCGGGAAACTGTGAGTTCTAGTCCCGCCTTAGGCATGAAAGCCAGCTGGGTGACTTTGGGCCAGTCACTCTCTCTCAGCCCAACTCACCTCACAGGGCTGTTATTGTGGGGAAAATAGGAGGAGGAAGGAGTCTTAGGTATGCTTGCCACCTTGAGTTATTTATAAAAATAATAAAGGCAGGATTAAAAAAAAATGTAAGAAAAAATTGCTTTGCCATCCATGGCAAAACTACTGTGGGTTGTTGCCTTCTAAAAGGGGAAAGCACAACACTGGAACAATTAAGGATAACTTGAAGCTGCCTCAGGTGTAGGTTGGGGGTAAGATGAAGGCATCATCAAGAGGACATGGCAGAAAAATAATTCCTGGGGCATGCATGTTTGTGCTGTGGCTAGATGCAAATAGTTCCAAGTTACTGGGAGAGAAGTTTTCTATCATATATTTGATCTTTCACCTAGATTTTCTTTTTATTGGTGGCCATGATGGCTAATTATTATATTTATATTCCAATTTTCTTCCAGGAAAGGTGTGATATAAATACAGGTAGTCCCAGTTTAAGAACAAGTTCCATTCCCAAGATCTGTCCTTAAATCGAATGTGTACATAAGCTGGAACAATATTATTGCATAATACTGTATAAGTAGTATTCTGTAATGAACTCAAAGCATTGTGTATTTAACTTGAATCATTGGGTATATAACTTGAATTTTGCTACAATAGGCTTCATCTTAACTATGAGTCATCTGTAACCTGGGCATTCTTAACCCGGGGACTACCTGTATAAGCAACATACATAGCACACTCCCTTCCAATTTTATATCCACAACAATAGTTCTATGACATAGGTTGGTTGAGACATAGTGGTTGTTCTGAAGTTACCCAGGAAGCTTTCATTCAGAGCCAGATCTCCCTGATCCTAGTCCGATACGCTGTAACTCTTTCAGGTTAAACCTTCATTATTGTCTTTACGGTACTGAGGAAAGATAAATCACAAAGGGATCAGGGCTTTGCAATGCATTTTCTCTCATTGCTCTTCAAGAGGAATCAAAATCAGAAAGAGTCTGGTAGCACCATTTAAGACTAACAAACTTTATTATAAGGCATAAGCTGTCGTGCGAGCTCACAAAAGCTTATGCCTCATAATAAAGTGTATTAATCTTAAAAGGTGCTATCAGATTCTTTCTGATTTTTGGCTACCATAATATGGCTTCTTCCTACAATGTCTAAGAGGAATCAAGTGAATATAAAAGCAAGCATTCCGCCATATCTGGGGGTGCCGTTATGGGATTGGCATAATTGCACATCCCTACCTGTCAAAAACGAGAGGTAGACAGAAAGTGGAAATAAAATGATGCGCAAAATGGTGTGGTTTGTTGAAGCAGAATCTGTCACAGCATAGATATATATAATTACAGGATACATGTAATTTTCAGAGGCCACTGGTATCTATCCCAATATAATTCATAGTTCAAAATTGTACATGAAAAAGTATTTGGGAAAACATTGCATTAAGATGCAGATACAACGGAAGGTGTGTAGAAAAATGTACATAGTAAGCCCTATAATTAGGAGAAGGTAGCATATAATCTTGTGCACAAGAACAGAAGCAGATTTTCCTGTACACAGTATGTGGGTATATTCTAATGAGAATGGTCTGAACATATGATGGAATTGACTAACACCATTTAGAATTTAATACTGACTTAGATAACTCTACCAGAATACAGACTGGAATTTACTAGTAGATCTCTGAGGGTTTTCAATAGATCACAAATAATTTTTGCTCCCTATTTTCTAATTAAAGACCTTAAAGACCTAGATGTTCCCCAAGTACTGAGGCCAAGAGGTTAAACCAGCCCTACTGGTGGATTTGTTGTTTGGCCTGTACAGATTAATTATGGAGTTTTCGCCCTGGGTATATGGTAAGTAGCAGTAGTATAGTTTTTTATTGTATTATGTTCATTGTCATGAGATGGATAGCTATATAAATTGTTTAAATAAATATATAAATAAATTAAAAGATCCTCTCCAGAATGGATTTTTGTGTGGTGAATTCTGGTACTGATCATAAATTTCTGTGCTAAGCAAATTTGGAGATGCAAGATAATTAAAATGCTGAAACTGAGACAGACTCTGACGTCCGATGACTCTACTTATTACAAGAAAGACAGGAACAGAAGAAACTGTCTTATATTCAGTTAAGACATTTATTCATCTTGTTCAATAATGTCATCACTAATTAGCAGTAAGTCTCCTGCTTGTCACCCAAGAAGCTTTCCAGCCTCATGTGGAGACCCTGAATCCAGGACCAAAAGCATATACCTTATCTATATCTCCTCCCTTCATCCCTATGAGAACTGTGGAACAATGGGATTCATTTCTTCAAGATAAGAAGTTGGCAACTAGTGCAGATAACTATAAAAGAGAGCAACTGTGATGGAATGGACCTATGAAGGCCATGCTCAGGGAGATAAGTGTGTTGTTCTTAGCTCCCAACAGGAGCATGGGAAGTTAAAGAAGATGAGGCTGGCACCTCCCTAAGGAATTCACGGTGTTGTGGCTGGCTGGCTTGGGAACTTGGGTTCAGTCTGGTGAGATTCTGTCTTGAGGTGGAAGCTAATAAACGCAACAGAACTGTATTTGCATTGTCTCGTGGAGTTCTTTGGGCTGAACCTGACAGCAACCCAATTCAAGGAATAAAAATCAATAAACGGTTTCTTGTCATGATCTTTATATGCATTCTCCAGGATCAAAGGCAGCTTGTTTCTAAATACCAGCTGCTGGAGAAGGAGGACAGTAATGGAAGAACGTTTGTGAGCTTCTCCGAGGCATTTGCATGACCTGCTTTAACTGCACAAGCAGCTCTCTGCTCTAGAGAAGGGGCTGACTAGGTACTATTCCAAACATTGCTCGTTCTGTTGCGACATTGCTTCTGGTTGGCTCCAGTAAATCTCACAAATTCAGCTGTCTGAACTATATAGAAGCCTATTAATAGTCAGACATGATTTCCAACATGCTGACCCTTAGCCTCAATCTTTCCATAGGGTAATTCATTGTGCCCTGAGCTAGGTGTGCCTTGTTCTTCAGGCTCCAATAAAATGTTGTGTTTCTCTTCCTCCTTGCTTCATCATCTGGGAATTGCTTAGCCTTTTGGTAGCAGGGTTCCAGACCAGTCTCCCTCCTGAATGGCAAGATAAGTACCAAAACAAGAAATACTGTACATACATCTACTTTCCTTTAAGCTAGTTATATGGTAAACAGACCACTTAAGTAGCTTAAAGGAAAGTAGGTGCATATTCTTAAGTTTAAGAAGCTGCAGCAAAACTTCATTAGAATGACTTAATATATTATTTTCTTTACTCTATAGAGGGCTCTCTCCTTCCATTTTTAAGCAAATTTGGGCAGTTAAGAAGAAAAACCCTGTATGAGGAAGCTGATTAGATCCAGATGAGGGAACACATGAAGATGACAAGGCATTCCAGCAGGGCAAACTGTGAGATTCCATAGTCAGCTCAAAAAAAAAAAAAAGATCTGGTTCACACAATGCTGTGATAAGTTTCTTATCTTCTTTGTGTAACACGTCTCTTCACAATTGGTGCATTATTAAGTCAAGCATGCAGTAAGTGCTTTGATACTTGTGATAATAAAATCAATGTCAAAATCTGTATTACTAGAGAAGTAAAACCGGGTGGGTAGAGGGAACCGTCAAAATAGATTTTACTTTCCTTTATCCGTGTGTGTGCATGTATGAGAAGCACAACAGAAGTCAGGTATTAGATAATGTCTGGCACACATGATTCAAGAACCTATAGATCTGTAGTCTTTTATGTTGCCATGTCTCTGAAAGTATGAAGAAAGCTCATCTCCAATTTTTCTCATATATGGATGAGGGATGCATGAATTAATAAAGATCTGGTTGACTTCTTTGTCTGCATTATTAGGGCAATATTCTGGTCAAATCATTTTAAACTTTTTTTTTATTTAATTGGTGACTACATTCACAGTAACATAGTCTCAGAGAACATGCAGTAGCTGTTCATGTAAATTGCTAAGAACCCTTTTTATTAAATGCAAATTACTTATCTTTTGTTCTTTGACACATACATTCTCTAGATACAGGCTCTTGAAGATGTAGTTTTAAACGGAAGAATTGCTGGCCTAAATTAATGCAGACAGTTGCTCCATTTCCTTGTGGTAGCCTAGGAAACAGTTTCTCCCTCCCTCCATCAACTCCACCTCTTCCATGATGGGCACTTTTCTCTCTGCTTTGTGAGAAAAAATGGAATTCCTGTTGCAGAATGCATAAAAGGAATGTTAAGAATGGATTGCCTATGAAAACTCAACTAATACTTTGAGTAATAGTATGAGAAAATGGAAGGCAATATATGATTGCCATTGCCTGTGCAATGAATTCAGAACTATTGTGCTATTTTGTTCAGGTCTAAGGAATCAAATACCTCTTAACAAGCTGAAGGCTTTCCCTAGCTATCTGTATGTACAGAGGTGTGTACAAACAATGCTTCCACTAGATATGCCAATAAAGTGTCTGCACATGTACAAACAAGCAAAAACTACAGATGTGTGGTATACTGGTTAAGGTATTGGACTAAGACCAGAACTGGGGATATCCCGGCTCAATTCCACCCTCAGCAATGGAAGGTCACTGATGTCTCTTAGTCCAACTTTCTTCACAAGGTTATTATTGTGGGGAAGAAATTGGAGAGGAAGGCTATATATGCTGCCTTAAGTTCCAGGAGGAAAAGTGGAATAAAAATAACAAAAGTAACCAGGCCAGCCAAAGCAGCTTACCTGTTTCTCTGAAGCATCCATGCGAAGCCTTTCAGAGGATGTGGTTGCATTAACATTTCAAAGCTTCAGAGGAGTGCTTCACTCACACGAATGGGCTTTGAGAAACAGCCTTCTCATATACAGTACTTTCCACAGCTCTACTTTATATATATGGGCTTTGACAGCAGTTGAGACAAAGCACCTCTTTGAAGCTCTTCTTCTAAGAGAAGTGATGCTCCACTTCTGTTCTGCCCTAGAGCTTCATTTTGCCCCAGCAGCCATGGCTTCTGTAGTTTGCAAGGTGAACTGACTGACTGAGACAGACTAGTCCAGCTTCAGCTCTTCAAGACAATGTGACTTGTATCTCTGCAAAGCAAAGCAATTCAGCCAGGCAGAGTGTCCACAATGTAGTCTGTCTATCACCTATCATATATCTATCTATCTACCTACCTATTTACCTACCTACCTACCTACCTATCTCTATATCATCTATCTATCATCTATCTATCTGTATCATCTATCACACATACACAACACACACACACACACACACACTCAGGAAAAACTCCAGTTTGTGCAATGATGAATCTTATTCCCATGTAAATATGTATTCCAACCTTCTACACTCTCTGATTATTGCAGTTTTGGGGATATTCACCCCAGTACATGTGGAGGGTACTAGATTAGGAAAAACAAATGTCTAGGACTACAGCTCTCCACTTACAAATGAAAAAAACATCCTAGTTCAATTAAAAGTCATCTTAAGAAGAAAAAGAAGAATATGGTTATAACATCCCTTTTAGAAAAATATCTCACTTTCAGTTGAGAATTGTATCTGTGGGACTCTGAAAATTATATAAATGAAGTTTTCCACCCCCAACTGAAATTAAAGCAGTGCAATGATATCCTTAACTTCACTGGAGCCAATCCCCAGGTAAGTGTGGTCAGGATTGCAGCCTGTTGGTGAAAAAAATCGTTCTATGCTTCCCACTTTATTTTTTTAACAGTTCCCCCTGTTTTCCATTTTGATACGGTCTTATAAAACCCGCTTGTAAGTTTCACCCATTTTTTCAATCAGAACCATGAAAATGTATCTTTCTTTTCTCTCTCTTTGTAAAATGGGACTGTCCTAAATAACGACAGCAAAAAGACTTTAGGAAAAGTTGCTTCAGAATTCCACAAAAGATTGGTTCTTGTGTAAAAGTTCCTAAAATACAGCCTGATTTCCATCTCTTTGACACGTCACAAAGCAAAAGGAGTCATTCAAATCTGGCAACTGGTGAACATGAGATTCCTTTTATGTTAGTGTGAGCAACGCCTCCAAGTTTTTGACTCCCCCATCCATCTAAACCTACATATGTTTTCCAGATGAGAACACTGACACCAGAGCTATGAGAAGCCGCTTAGTTTTTAAATGCTACAGTATATGTTGTGTTTAAGTTACAGCAAAGAAAAAGCTAAGGCTTTTTCCTCCTCTTACCTACTTTTAAAAACTTTAAGTATTTGGTTTTGGTACAAGTTAGTCTTTTTGGACATCTTTTATTGATGCTTTTTTTGAGAATGGCTGGGTAGGCAGATTCAGTTAGTAAATCCTGCCCTGAAACACCATTACGTAGAAGTAACAGCCATCAGTTGCAATAAATCTTACTTACAAATAGAATTACTTACAAATGAAATCTCTACATGTGTTAAATAGCGCTTGTATTAATTGTCTTTTTCCTATAGAATCCTGACATTAATTCAATTCAGATTTGGACTTAGACCATAAAACAATACATAACAATTCAGCTCTAGATGTAAGACTTAGTCTATTTCACTAACATTTGGCCCCTCAGATTCCAGCGTTGTGTTTGAATGTCAGAATCTCAAGCTTTTCTTCAAACTCAGAACTAGAAAAAAATTAGCTATAGGAACACAGCCCTTTCTCAACAGGGAATAGAGGAGAAACCTGGCACAACATCTGCCAATGTGTAAAATACTTTTTAGAGCATAGGCTGATTTGATAGGATAAAATCTGGTAAGAAAAAAAAACCCTGGTTGAGTACTTTCTAAGATTATAGTTTCTGGGAGTGATGTTGAAAAGGAGACGTGAAAATTCTTTGGGGTGGGGTAAAGCAGATATGGAATAGAAATAAAGCCCTAGGACAGTTTTGTCCAAACTTGGCCAGATATGGAATAGAAATAAAGCCCTAGGGCAGTGTTGTCCAAACTTGGCCACTTTAAGATGAGTGGACTTCAACTCCCAGAATTCCCCAGCCAGCCATGGGTGGCTGGGGAATTCTGGGAGTTGAAGTCCACTCATCTTAAAGTGGCCAAGTTTGGACAACACTGCCCTAGGGAATAGCCTGGTTCCTTTTCAAAGAGGAAGAGGAGGAGGATAGTACTGTATGAAGTCCCCACTGTTAGGGCATCAAAAATTATGTATATGCATTGATCTCAGATCAAAGTGTCCGGTATCATTCCCTGCATTTTCAAAGTTCAGAGATTAGGGTGAGCCTTATGATATCCAAAGGACATCATACACAAGAAGAAGGTTGCTGCAGGTACAGAAACACACTAGCTTTGGCACTATAGAACATTCTCATCAGAAAACACCGAAGGGGAGAATTCCCCTACTGCCCAGTCTACCCTAAGCAATCTAGTAGCCACAGAATGCCGATTGTCTATTGTGGGGAAGACCCAAAGCTGGGTAGACGGCAATTAATGGAGAATCACATGGCTGAACAATTGATACTATAAATATAAGCCCTTTGCATTATGCCCTGTTACCAATCCTACCATTCTCATTTCTGTTAACCTCTGTAAATAATGCAAAGCTGAACAAAAGCAAAACATGGAGTTGTCATGCTTCATAGTGAAGTTCCAGTCTGCTGCCACGTCTGTAGCGCTTCAGTTCAGCAAAAGAAAGGCGGAGATGGTAGGAATACCTTCTATTCAGCAAGCCTCTAAAGAAGAAGCCAGGACTTGGAATTCCAAATGCCACATCAGCAAAACTTGGAATCTTTGCAATGTGGAGACTTTAAAGGAATGTAGGATGACAGGCTGAATTGTTGCAGAATAAAGATCCATTTCCATTTCTTCACCATTTTGGTCTGGAACATACAAAAATTCAGCATTCAACATACTTACAGCATAAAAAGAGTAAAATAGATTTTTAGACAAAGCTATGAAGAATAGAGAAGAGGAGGTGACTCAGAAACGGGTCTTGTAAGGACCAGATTACTAGTTATCCCTGAGAGGTACAATCCAACTTCCAGAAATGATACTCTTTGGAATTGCTGACATCAGCTTTCCATTTTGAAAGATTAACAGTGCCTAGTGTTGATTACATAAAACACATGCATTTTATCTATCATATATTTTTTATTTTTAAAATGTGTATCAAGTATTTTTCTTTCTGCCTATAGTTCTGAATGATTCCATTCATACGAACTGTTAAAGAATAAGACAATGGCAAACCAGAACTTTACTATTGCCAAGAAGTTGAGCTCAACTGGAGGAAATCTTTCTTAAAATTCTAGATCTACTAAATTAAGTTGATCTTTTTGCTAAAGTTCCCTCCCAGACCTATTGCTAAAAGATATCTTGACATCTGTATCAGCATTAAGGATAATCTATTGGAAGAAATGCCTGATGTAGGCAACATCACCTAGGTAGATCCTAAAGACTGAGAAATAAAAAATGGCATAATTTCCATCATGTTCCTATGCAAAGAAGAGGCCAAAAGAATACCCTTCTTGTGAAGTATAATAGCATCTCTTCCAACATCTATCTCCAATTCTAAAAAAAGAGTTTCTATTTAGGTGCAGAAATTTGTTAAGGACATATTCATACAATTTTCAAACCATGGTTTGGAAGGCTAGAGATGAGCAGCACAAACCCTTATATTTTCACAGTCCTTCCTCCCATTCCTCACCCATAAAATAAGATCAGTGGCTACTGTCTCCAGTTGTCAGAAAACTCTTGTTTGCTATTACACTACAGGTAGTCCTCGGGTTATGACAGCAATTGGGATTGGAATTGCTGTTGCTGAGCAATGTGGTAGTAAAGTGCAACATCACGTGACCACATCACTTGACAGCAATTCCAGCAGTCCCAGTTGCCATCGTTAAGTGAGGACCACGTGGGTCTTTAAGCAAGGACCTCACATAACTGTGACATCCGACTTCTTGCCAGCTTCCCCACTGACCTTGCTTGTGGAATGTCAGCAATCACGATCACATGACCGCAGGGATGCTGTGATGGCTGGAACTCCTAGGACCAGTCATAAGTCCTCCTCATTCAGCGCCATCACAAGTTTGAATGATCGCTGAACAAGAGGTTGTAACCCGAGGACCACCTATTACACTATTACCCAAAGTATAGTTTGCCAAGACCCCACCTGATGAAAAGTTATTTTGAGCAAGTATTGCCACAATGGCATACAACTGTTTTTTAGTAAAAATATTTCTAATTTCCCTTCCTTACACAAGCCAAAAGAGGAGTAGGAAATGTGTGAGCCTAAAGCTTGTTACGTTTATTGCAAATTCTTCAAGACTGTTTGAATACAGCTTACACTTCTAACCTCAACACTGGCAAAAAACCAAAACAAAAAAACCCAAGACTCCAGCTGGTACTTCCATGGGGTCAGAAAACATGGCTTTGTTGCTCTTCATTCTCTACATTCTCAGTAGACCCACATCTCCAATTTTTAGATTAACTAAACACACAGCAATTTGCCTAATTCCAGTCAAATAATTTCAGAGCATAATTTTAAATGCAAATGTAAGTTTATCACTAGATTTGGAGTATTTGGATAGATATTTCCTACACATATTAACTGGCTAATTTTTCTCTTGATGTGCAGTACCATTAAAAATGCAACTAGAATGAATGGTTCCTGTATACTGTGTATCAAATTAGGAACTGCTTCTTCCGGAAAAACATAATTTATCCAAGTGAAATCAATTGACCTTCCACAGCATCTTCAAAGCTAACTGACCTAATAATTTGAAATGAATAGCCACAGTTTCTAGGTTTGAATTGGTGGAAAATTTCTCCATAAATATTGGATGCAATTCACTTTCCTCCTGAGAAGAAACTAAAGTATGAAACCCACATATTTCTGATGCAAGCATCAGTTTTCCAAATATGATCACAGGGTATTACAGCTATAAGTATGGAGAAATAGATGGGAATTTTCAAAATGTCAGAGAAGTTTCATCTAGGAGCCTTTTAACACCCATGCAAGATTTCACCCCTCTTTCATACTGATAAAGAAGACTCGACCAATGAAGAATAGATAGGATGACTTCAGACTTGGATCCAATTATTTCTAGACACCAACAGTTCTTGAACAATTTCAGCATGGAATGGTGGCAGTAATCATCTTTAGGGTAAGATGAGGGAACCAGTGGTTCTCCAGATGTTACTGAACTACAGGTAGTCCTCAACTTATGACTACCATTGGGACCAGAACTTCCATCACTAAGTGATGAGGTCATTAAGTGAGTCACACCCAATTTCATGACCTTTTTTGCCACGGTCATTAAGCGAATCACCATGGTCATTAAGCGAATCTGGCTTCCCCCATTGACTTCGCTTGTTGGAAACCCCCAGGGAAGGTTGCATATGGTGATCACGTGACCCCAGGACACTACAATCATCATCAATACTTGCTGGTTGCCAAATTTTGATCATGTGGCCATGGGGACTCTGCAACGGTCATAAGTGCGAAGACCAGTTGTAAATCACTTTTTTTAGCATTGTCATAACTTCAAAATGTTAAACAAATGGTCATACATCGAGGACTGCCTGTACCATTTCTAGCCTCCTGTATCATTTATCCTACTTGCTATGTTTGCTGGGAATTTTAGTTCAGAACATCTGGAGGATTGTAGTTTAGAGGAAAGGTGCTAATCCTCCTAGTAGAAAGATATTTAGCTATCCTATTTTCTTTTGCCTCTTAATCTTTTAATCTGCACAACTTTTTTGTCTTCTTACTTGCTTATTTTTCCCTTCTGCTGTGTATCTGGCCATTTATTTTTGCTGGAGCGCTATCATCCTATTCCTCTTTCCTTCTTCCATTCCCTTCATTTCTCTGACGTGTAAACAGAAAGATCTTTCATCAATGCAAGAATATGTATCAAAGCACACCATACAAAGTCATAATGCATATATATTATGTTGTGGAGATGCTCCCTTTCAGAATGAATTACTTATATCATGGAAGAGTTGGAGTAGTTTCCCTGATCTAGTGCCCTCCAGATGTGTTAGACAACAACTCTGAGAATTCTCAGGTGCTAGTGATCAGTTATGGCCAGTTTCATTCCTAGATGGGAATGGCCAGGTCTAAATGTTACACCTGAGGAAATATCATTTTCTTACATAAATATTTGACTTTTTAATAAACATCTCAAGGGTCCTTGGCAGCAGCCATGGTTGTAAATGAGTACCTACTTTGAAAAGCATGCAGTGTAAACAACTTATTCAGTCTGGCAGTATTTTTTTTGGAAGGCCAGAAGTGGTTTGGTATTTATTTATCTTCAGGTATTTAAATACTATCAGACCTCAAATGAAACAAATATTTAAAATTGTCGGCAGGCAGGAGGTAGGATGGGATTATGGACAGATCTTCCTCAGGATAGTCTATAAGTGTTGTTATTGTTTAATTAACATTTTGTACATGTTATTAAGAAACAACTGCAGTATACTATGATAGTAAATGTTGACTGTTAATGCTATCAAGAAATAGGTCCCATGGTGTTCAATGAAATTGACTCTTAGGAAAGTATGCTGCTTTCCTTGTGCTACCATTCTCAATATTTTCCAAACTTTTCTAAGATAAACTGATAGAAAATATTTTTAATATAACAGGGTTTTTTTTACCCTAGCAAGAACTGTAATCTGGATATACATATTACATTAAGCCATGACTAGGTTTGATTTTAGTTTAGTGCAGCTGTAAACCCAGCCATTATAGATTATAAAATATGGTTTTTGGTTTACCATTAAATCACAACTAAGCTACCATGGTTTTTTAAACAAAAACATAGCTACAACAAACTATGGCTCAGCCTGATGTATGAAGTCAGCCATTTGTCTGATGGTTTTAACTTTTGTTCATAAGTGTACATCATTCAGTTTCAAGCTGCGCTGCATGACAGGGTTTGAACCAGGAATGTCCATACCTAAGTCTAGGAACTACTATAGACTAAGTGTGTATTCAGAATCTATTAAATCCTTGGAGCACAGAAGGAATTGCAATGTGTAGAGGACCCGAGATTGAGGAAGACACATATCACCCATAGGAGTGAGAGGGGATTTTTTAAATATATAACCACATGTCCTATCCTAGTCCTCTTAACTAAGTTAATTTCTCAGGTGTGGTGAAGTACAATATCTCATACACATTTGAAGTGGTTTTTATATATGAAATTATTACTGTATTTGTCTCGAAATATCTTTGGTCAATCCTGGAGAACATTCAGTCTAGGCTTAATGTGTGTGATCCTTGTACCATCACCTGTTCCTAAAAGAATCCTCATTCAAGAAGCTGGTAGGGAAGGTATAAGACAAAAGTAAAGTATGGGAATTAAAATCAGGATGCAAAAGATGTGTTTGCCATCTCCTTTTAAGCTTTTTAGTTCAACAGGGAATGGTTAGTAGGTGAAGGGAATGGGACCAGTGCATGCATCCCTGGGTTGTCACAGTTAGAATGACATCAAGAAGCTCAAGTCCCAAGTGCCACAGTTAAGAATGCAGTCAAATGTGTTCATCTGCAATGGTTCCATTCTGGGCATTGTAGATCCAGCATAACTGAGGGGCACTAAATTTAAGAAGGCTAGGCTAGTCATATTAGATGTTCAATCTATTCTAAATCACAGTTCAAGGAGAGTGACAAATAGGAGCAACTTCAGAGCAATCTTCTACCAAGATGGTGAGGGTTCTAGAAACCAACCCTAACTTTTCAGATATTTGAAGATAGCTATCATCTCTCTGTTAGGTCATCATCTTTTCTATAGGCTATATGTACTACTTTCATCAGCCATCTGTTTTCTAGTTATGTTATGGGAGGTTTTTTTTACTATCTAACCCTTTTGAGAATTTTTTCAGTTCTCTAAGGTAATGTAACTGGGTAGAACATAGGGAAGTTATAGGGCATCTGGACTCTGATTTTCTCTCTCTCTGGTTCCTTCCTCATGCTGGAATATAATCTGGGAGGCAGTGCCCAGTATTGCCATCCTTTGATTGGCCATTCCACTTTGATTGGCAGTTCTACCACTCAGTCATCACACCCTCCTTAACTATTTTTTGAAGTAGATCTTTCAAGTAATTGTGCTTGCTGAGTGCAATATATTGTTCCAAAGCTATATTACGATTAGTTGTATAATAAAGAGAAGATGCATGGTACTTACCTAAGCAGGGCAGATCAAGCCAAGAGGTTGTGTTAAAAAACTGAGTAAGGGATAATGCAATTATTAACCTGGATTCTTTGACAAAGTCAGATGTGAAACTATACTAAAGAATGGACAAAGCATCAAGAGGATGATGGAAGACAGAGCATATACCCAATTTCTGCTTCTCCCAAGGGACTGATGGGTAGAGAAGATTTGATATCTTTAAAAAACCTGCATCAAATGGAAGGGATGAAGGAATAGTCCAAACCTACAAGTTTTAGATGAAAACTGGATTAAAACAAACATTGGTACCAGATAAGGCCTGCAAATGCAGAGACATGAACTTTCTAACATCTCCTGTTTCATCCACAAGGACACAGGACCCATGTTGTAGACCCAATGGATGTTTGCTATCAGGTGCTGATTGAGAAACAATGGCTAACACAGTGCCCCATGATGCCCCAGCTTAAATCTTTCTCTGAAAAATGAAGTAGCTGGGGCCAGTTGAACCCTTCTTTTTATGCTTACATGGCATAGCTTGCCCTTCACATGTTGAGTGTCTGCTGCATCTTCCCCATCTCAATAACAGTAAAAGTTGACCAACATTGAACATTTGGCCTTAAAATTCAAGATACCCTACTCCTGATATTTTAATGACATTTTGTTGTTTCTTTTTCTTATACTTTCCCATGCTATATGGAGTTTACCATCTTTCTGCTCCTTTCTTAGGTACATTATTTTGTTATATATGAGAAATAGTAGTTAAGAAACTTCCACAGATGAAAGATGAAACACACCTCTCAGCTGTGAGGGGGGAAGGAAGACCAACTGTGTGATGTATTCATTCTTTCCATATGGTTTTGTTTATAAGCTAAAACTTTTCTTTCAGACCGCAGCATTCATCTGGCAGCTATTTCTGAATTAATGAAAAAAAGAGTTTTGTTCAAATTCCAGTTGGGCCATGTGACAAGTACTTATATGGTTAAGCAGCCATATTTGAGAAGAAAAGGGCTGGAACTGAAGGAAGGAGGCTGTTTCCACAGTTACATGTATTAACACTTTGCAGCTTCTTTGGAATACACAGGAATATGTACAAAGCATCTCCTTTCCAATTGTTAAAGCAGCCACATCGTTTTCTAAACTCACATGGCTGTTTCAGAAGCAGTTTCAGGATATTTCCCTGTATGTATGCAGCTGCTTCAGAGACAGTTGAGAACAGCTTCCTGAAGCAGTCTTGAGCCTGGGAAAAATGCAGTAACTTTAATTATTTGAAAAGCGATGTTTCCTAACAATGCATTTCACATGTTCCAAAGTATCTCATTTGAAGGATTTATACAATTCATCTATATCCCAATTACATCCCCTAATCTTTGGGCCTATGGAGGGAAAATGTACTCTTTTTAACTACTCAGATTAGCTATTGTACAATGGCAATGTAGTCTTGACATTCTAGAAGAAATCCAGTTCAAACACAATTATGAGAAGCATTATGCTGAAATATGGCTGCACATGAACAATATCATGTGTGGGCTAGTCTTTCCCAACCTGGTATCCTTCAGATATGGCAGGACTACAACTCCGAGAATTCCCAGCCAGTACTGACCATTTGGAAGGTACCAGGTCACAAAAGGCATGTTCAGGACAGGGCAGGGGTGGAATCAATAAGTTAAATACAGCCAGAATCTAACATCTAACATCTAACATCTAACATCTAACATCTAACATCTAACATCTAACATCTATCTATCTATCTATCTATCTATCTATCTATCTATCTATCTATCTATCTATCTATCTACATGTAGCTTTGTTTAATGTGATTTAAGGGTAATTTTAATAAAATAAAATGTAATGTAGGCATCTAATGTTTGGCAGTATGGGACAGTAAGTTTACTCCTTGATGAGAAATTGAATAGTGCTTTTACTAATAAGTCTAAAAGAACTACTGGCTGTTTTTAAGCAGAGATCAAAAATAAACGTTTCAAGAGAAGGGGGCTAGAATATCAGTAAGGCACAGTCCCCTTCCCAGCCCACAGCTTCTGTGGCTACAGTCCAGCATCTAGTTTAGCTTTCAGGCAGCCTGACAAATGAGACGATCTTTAAACTAGGACTCAGCAGAGACTTCTTACCATGAACATTTGGAGCTACAAAAATGCTATAGTTTTCTGACTCTGAAAATGTGTTGGCCAGTTCAGCTACATTAGTTTCTTTCTCAGTTGATTTCATTTGCCCTCAGTACTGATGTAATGTGGTGATAATAGCCCATCTGTTGCATGATCCCTGATTGGCTGGGATCTCCTAGGTGATCAAAAGAAGGTGGAAGGAAAAAAGAGAAATGGGGACAAAAATAAAATAATAACAATAACAATAATACTATGAAGAAGCAATACATATATAGAGGGTGATATTTCTATGAACACAAAATTAGAAGATCAAATACCACTCTCAGAAAAAAAGGAAAAACAACAGTTGAACAATAGTCATTTCCATGATGGTGAAAACATTTATCAAGAGAAATATGTATGCAATTTATTCAGAATTGTTAGATTTGCCTCTGAGACTTTGAAAAGTTGCTGCTGTGTGAAATGGACTAAAGTGGGGAATTAGCATAAGTCAACTTCATATGTTCATTGAAATCTTAGTACACATGTGCTATTTAAAACCTTCCTTCTCTTGCATTTAAATAAGGATACTGAATAGTGAATAAGGGTGATTTTCTTTATTTCAAAATAAACTGCTAGAGCTTATTCTAGAATGGATTTCTTTTCCCTCCCTGTTGACTGGAATGCTGTTATCATGCTGCCTGGGAACAGACACTGCAGCTGGGCAGGAAAGCAGAGTAGGTTTTAAGATTGTGTTTGCTTCCACTGCACATGGATTCAGTGAACTTAAATTGGCCACAAGACTTTTGATTGCACTGGGATATAAATATAATTAATTAACTAATCAGCTATATAACAACTATGGAAAAGAAACAGATAAAAGCTAAAACAATCTTAATGCACAAGAAGACATTACAAAGGAGATATATAATGCATCAACCAAACAATTACAGTATTTCACTAATATTAAGTATAGAACTCAATCAAATGCTATCACTTGTACAATGCATTCTTCCACTGCAACATTTTCCTGTGCTTTATGGCAGCCTGGAAAAAACCCAACTGCTGCAAGTAATACTAATCTGTTATTGGAAGCTGTTTAAGAGACAGAGGAAAAGAAGAAAAAGAGAGAGAATTTCTATGAAACTGACTAGTTATTCTCCTCCCAACAGAGGGGAAGACATATTTTGTACAGGCAAGACCTAAAGTAGAACAATAAAACAAATAAAGTAAAAGATCTTCCACCTGGCCATTTCTGCAAGGGCAAGGCCCTAAATTATATGGTATTTTTTAAAAATATCCTTCTAGAGATGCATTTTGGAACTGTTGCATTCTTAATTTTGTTGATGCTTTCCTAAGAGAGAAAACATATTTTTGAAAATCAGTGCAAAAGTTACAAAAAGCCAGTAATTCTCCAATTGCCTCTTTGTTTCCCCAAACCCTCCATAGTTGGTTACTACTATACTCATGAGATTTCCCACTGTTTGGAAACTTGGGGTGAATATAACTAGAACATCTAAAATCTCATTTCTAAGCTTATACTGGACTTGCTATCTAAATTTTAATTGTATATGACAGTGTATGGGAGTGGATAAAAAATGTATGCATATCACTGCTCTGCATGATGATGCAGTGAGTAATTACACCTCTAGTAATTGGCTCTGCCTTAAGTCATTCTTTAATTCTGGCTCCCACCACCCCCAAGCCACCCAATTCTCCCCTTCAGTATTATCTTACACCTGGCTTTTGTTGATGAACTCAAAGTTCTACTTTGCTGATGAACCTAATTAATGCAGCATGACAAACTGATTGACATTGACATTGCATGATAAGATATGACTGCCAAGACGTGACTGATAATGCTCTGTTAAATGTGAATATATGCTAGACAATAGCTTCTCCTTTTAAAAATGAATATGTTAGTCAATAGCCGTAGTATTATTCTTCCTCCAATTCTCCTCTTCTGATTGCTTAGTTTTAGTGTATAATGTTATTACTTTTTATTATTCCTTATTTCCTGATGCTGTGCAAACACACAGACCTTTTTGCACCAAAGTCAAATTCCTTGTATGTCTCATACTTGGCCAATAAAGTATTCTATCTATTTATCTGATGAACTCAGGGTTCTACTGAAATCTTACTACCTATGCATCAGGGAGAGATACACCAGTGAGCATATTTTATCTCCTCAAGGACCACACCAGGATCAATGTCACATATTGAGGGCCACACTCCAAAAGTGGGCTGGGCAAGAGCTGTTTGGGGATGACTTGGGGACTAAAGGGACATAATGCTCCTCAGCTCACCAAAACTGGAAAAAGAGAGAGAGAGAGAGAGAGAGAGAGAGAGAGAGAGAGAAAGGGCCTATAACATTTGGCTATTCTCACTCTGGGGGGTTTCTGAGGGTTGCCAAAGGAAGGCTGATGGACTGTACATTTCCACTCCTGGGTATATCCTTATAAACCAATGAACCTCATGTGCAATGTTTGTTTTAATGCCATAACTTGTAGGCATAACTTGTAGTCAATGAAAATAATGTAGATGATAGTTAGAGTAATAGCTGGAGACTTAGTTCCATATCTCTGCCTATTAAGTGTTTGTGTGAGGGGCCCTAAGTAGAACAAGGATAGATGACTTACAGTCGCAGACCTACATACCTCCCCTCAACATATTTTCCAGCCTCCTCAGCCCCCTCCATTCAATGTGAGTTTCCTGAAGGGACGCCCTAAGGGGGTATCAAAAAACTCAAAATGGCAGCTGCAACCATGTGATGAAGCCCTGCCCTGTTTCATGTGTGTTATGCATGCAACCCATGTTAAAAAGGAACAGAGCTTTGACTGCACAGTCACAGCCACATCTGACTTCTTGAACCCGCTGTGGATGCCCGTTTCCTGACATGGTGGGGGGAAAGGACAAACAAAAACTGTAACATATGTCTAAACAGCTTTAACATAGTTTTAGGACAAAATACTGCTTTCCCCCCAAAAAGCCACAGCAAAATCCACACAATCCCGCCTATTTGGATGATGTGGCTCCACTCACATGCATTATTCCCTCACTCCTGGGCCCTCTCTCTCCCTCCCCAGGCCAGTTCCCCCAAAACCCACTCCAGAGAAGGAACAGGATTAACAGCTTGTAGTAACTACTATAAAGAATGGGATCTTATTAAAGGATACATGTAGAAATGTAGGTATGTATGTATGTACGTATGTATGTATGTATGTATGAATAGGATCCAAGAGAGTGTTCAGGAGAGACAGGGTGTGTACAGTACGAGAGCTGTAATTTAGAAGCTAAAAAATGCAGACATAAGGTTTAAAAATTATCCCCGTACAAAGGCAGATGAGTCCATTTGCTTTAAGAAGCCTTGTTCTCCATGTGTCCAATGAAGTCTCCTCAAAGCGTTCAGATCTGAACCTTTGTTCAGATTCCCCCGCCCCACCCCTCGTGTATTCTCCAGACAAAGTTTCTTGATGTAGAAGACTGGAAAAGAAAACACAGCCTCTTGCTATGAACTGTTAACTGGCTCTTGCTTTGCTTTGCTCGCTAAGTATCTTGCTTAAGTTGGCTTGGGACTCTGTTTTTCCTGGAAACGTCACTTTGGTTTTGGTCAGCTTTCCAAAACCGCAGTGCCTGAAAATAAGTTCCTGCTCCACGCTGTCAGCTCTTTAAAGACTTCCCACTCCAGAGATCTTCAGTTCTTCAGGCTTTTTGAACTCCACCTGTATGAAGAAGGACTCTTTCTGCTGGATTAAGTTTGTTGGAATTTCAATACAAAGTTATCAGTTTAATTTAAAGTTAGCTCTTAACAGGACCTTTTAAAGCATCAACATTTGCAATCACTTAGCATGGTATTTGGCAAGAGGAGGGGAAGACAGTAAATAACTGAATGGCAAAAATGTAGTTGTATGTTTAACAGAGGGAGACAACATGAAAGATGAGAAAAAGGCTTTTTCAACACTTTGGGGCTGCTAAGTGAAAGGTTCTACATCGGGAAAGGCATCGCTCCACTCATGAACATAGCTTACATATGTTAGAAACATATCTATATGGCTAAAGTATAGTCACTAACATCTGTTTCTGTTTTAAGCTATAATTCACTCTGGCATCTATTCAAGCACTCAGCAGTCTTCCAGCAATGCAGAATTCAGAATTCAGATATTCTAAAGAACCAGATCTCCTTAATGCCTTGAGCTATTTCAAGCTTAGTTACAAGCTCAGAATGCTTGTTACAAGTGCTCTAAACTCTAATTGAAATATCCATTATTCCATTATTTTGTCCAAGCTTGAAACAAAATGGTTTGTTCTGTTTCATGTTGTTTGAGTGTTCTTCCATAGGCAACAACAGGAACTTGAAATAAGTCTTTTGCTCCTTTTGGTTTCATCCCAAATCACAAGATTATGGTGAGACTGTACTCTGCATTGAGTGTTACTTACCACCCAAGCAAGGAAAAATTGGCCAAGGAGATGATTTTTTAAAAAGGTTAAATATTTGTAAAACTCCCGTAGAAAATAATAAACAGAACAGTTATACAGAAATAAGCATTTTTACAATCGGCCTTAATTGAAAAAATAAATTTATTTAATTTTAAAAATTAAATTATCACCTTGGCTATTTTTTTCTGTAGGTTGCGTTGGTTGGTAAATAACCCTCGGTATGGACTACCATCCCACCTGCATCTATTGTCCTACCTAGAATGAAAAATGAAGGGGCATATTCTTGAGTCCCCATTATTTCCAATGGTAGAAAACTTGAAAGTTTGCAATGAAATGTTCCTACCGAAGTTGTTTTGCTCTAAGCTCATGCCTGCCACTACTTTATTCTTTTCCTGAATACATATTCAATGTCATTACATGTAGTTGCTGAACAACAGTTCCACACTTTTATGACAAATTGTGGTGGCATGAGTATCTTTGCGTGTGCATGTGTTTCCATATCTAAATACATTTTATTCAAATTTCAAGTCAGTTGCATGCATAATTATGAGATCAATATCAACAATTTCATAATTATAGCAGATTCCAATAATGACAGGAAACAGGGAGAAGAAACAGAAAGTGCAAGTTATTTCTATTTCCTGCTCTTTATACTACTTGCATCATCTGGACTGTAATTTTTGGGCCCTTTCTGTGAAATAAGATCCCCTTCATGGATCACTGCCTTGTCGTGGTGAAGGGGCTTGCGTAACTCAGTGAAGCCATGAGCTATACCATGCAGGGCCACCCAAGACGGACAGGTCATGACAGAGAGTTCTGACAAAATGTGGTCCACTGGAGAAGGAAATGGCAACCCACTCCAGTATCCTTGCCAAGAAAACCCCATGGACAATGTTAAAAGGCTAAAAGATATGACACTGGAAGATGAGCCCCTCAGGTCGGAAGGTGTCCAACATGCTACTGGGGAAGAGCGGAGGGCAATTCCAAGTAGCTCCAAAAAGAGTGAAGTGGCTGGGCCAAAGCCGAAAGGACGTTCAGCTGTGGATGTATCTGGAAGCGAAAAGAAGGTCCGATGCTGTAAAGAACAATATTGTATAGGTACCTGGAACGTAAGATCTATGAACCAAGGCAAGCTGGATGTGCTCAAACATGAGATGACAAGATTGAACATCGACATCTTAGGAATCAGCGAATTAAAATGGATGGGAATGGGTGAATTTAATTCAGGTGACCATTATATTTACTACTGTGGGCAAGAAACCCTTAGAAGAAATGGAGTTGCACTCATAGTCAATAAGAGAGTGGGAAAGGCAGTAATGGGGTACAACCTCAAAAATGACAGAATGATCTCAGTGCGTATCCAAGGCAAACCATTCAATATCACAGTCATCCAAGTCTATGCCCCAACTACTGATGCCGAAGAAGCTGAAGTTGACCACTTCTATGAAGACCTACAACACCTTCTAGAACTAGCACCAAAAAAAGATGTCCTTTTCATCATAGGGGATTGGAATGCTAAAGTAGGAAGTCAAGGAATAATCGGAATAACAGGCAAGTTTGGCCTTGGAGTACAAAATGAAGCAGGGCAAAGGCTAATAGAGTTCTGTCAAGAGAACAAGCTAGTCATAGCAAACACTCTTTTCCAACAACACAAGAGACGACTCTACACATGGACATCACCAGATGGTCAATACCGAAACCAGATTGATTATATACTTTGCAGCCAAAGATGGAGAAGCTCTATACAGACAGCAAAAACAAGACCAGGAGCTGACTGTGGCTCAGATCATGAGCTTCTTACTGCAAAATTTAGGCTTAAATTGAAGAACGTAGGGAAAACCACTAGACTACTCAGGTATGACTTAGATCATATTCCTTGTGAGTACACAGTGAAGGTGATGAATAGATTTAGGGGATTATATTTGGTAGACAGAGTGCCTGAAGAACTATGGACGGAGGTCTGTAACATTGTACAGGAGGCAGCAACTAAAACCATCCCAAGGAAAAAGAAATGCAAGAAAGCAAAATGGCTGTCTGATGAGGCATTACAAATAGCTGTGGAAAGAAGGAATGTGAAAAGCAAGGGTGAAAGGGAAAGATATAACCAACTGAATGCAGATTTCCAGAGAATAGCAAGGAGAGATAAGAAGGCCTTAAATGAACAATGCAAAGAAATTGAGGAAAACAATAGAATGGGGGAAGACTAGAGATCTCTTCAAGAAAATTGGAGATATCAAAGGAACGTTTAGTGCAAAGATGGGCATGATAAAGGACAAAAAAGGCAGGGACCTAACAGAAGCAGAAGAGATTAAGAAGAGGTGGCAAGAATACACAGAAGAACTATACAAGAAAGATCTTAATGTCCCTGATGTCCATGCTGGTGTGATCACTGACCTTGAGCCAGACATCCTAGAGAGTGAAGTCGAGTGGGCCTTAGGGAGCATTACTAGCAACAAAGCTAGCAGAGATGACTGTATTCCAGCTGAGTTATTTAAAATACTAAAAGATGATGCTGTTGAAGTGCTGCCCTCAATATGCCAGCAAGTTTGGAAAACGCAAGAGTGGCCATGGGATTGGAAAAGGTCAGTATACGTTCCAATTCCAAAGAAGGGCAATGCCAAAGAATGCTCAAACTATTGCACAATTGCGCTCATTTCACATGCTAGCAAGGTTATGCTTAAAATCCTACAAGCTAGGCTTCAGCAGTACGTGAACCAAGAACTACTGGATGTACAAACTGGGTTTCAAAGAGGCAGAGGAACTAGAGATCAAATTGCCAACATTTGCTGGATCATGGAGAAAGCACGAGAATTCCAGAAAAACATCTACTTCTGCTTCATTGACTATACAAAAACCTTCAATTGTGTGGATCACAACAAACTCTGGCAAATTCTTAAAGAGATGGGGGTACCAGACCACCTTACCTGTCTCCTGAGAAATCTGTATGCAGGCCAAGAAGCAACAGTTAGAACCGGTCACAGAACAACTGATTGGTTCAAAATAGGGAAAGGAGTACAACAAGGCTGTATATTGTCACCCTGCTTATTTAACTTATATGCAGAGTACATCATGAGAAATGCCAGGCTGGAAGAATCACAAGCTGGAATTAAGATTGCAGGGAGAAACATCAACAACCTCAGATATGCAGACGATACCACCCTAATGGCAGAAAGTGAAGAAGAACTAAAGAGCCTTTTGATGAGGGTGAAAGAGGAGAGTGCAAAAGTTGGCTTGAAACTCAACGTTAAAAAAACTAAGATCATGGCATCTGGACCCATCAATTCCTGGTAAATAGAAGGGGTAGAAATGGAAGCAGTAACAGACTTCATTTATTTGGGCTCCAAGATCACCGCAGATGGAGACTGCAGCCATGAAATTAAAAGACGCTTGCTCCTTGGGAGGAAAGCTATGGCAAACCTAGATAGCATATTAAAAAGCAGAGACATCACCTTGCCGACAAAGATCCGCATAATCAAAGTTATGGTTTTCCAATAGTAATGTGAGAGCTGGACCATAAAGAAGGCTGAGCGCTGGAGAAGACTCTTAAGAGTCCCCTGGACTGCTAGGAGGTCAAACCAGTCAATCTTAAAAGAAATCAACCCTGACTACTCATTGGAAGGATTGATAATGAAGCTCAAGCTCAGATACTTTGGTCACCTAATGCGAAGAGAGGACTCTTTGGAAAAGACCCTGATGCTGGGAAAGATTGAAGGCAAAAGGAGAAGGGGACGGCAGAGGATGAGATGGTTAGATAGCATCGCTGAAGCAATGAGCATGAAACTGAGCAAACTCTGGGAGACAGTGAAGGACAGGAAGGCCTGGCGCGATATGGTTCATGGGGTCACAAAGAGTCTGACATGACTTAACGACTGAACAGCAGTGAAATAAGATGTCCAGATTGCCCTGCATATTACAGAAGATGCATGATTACATCCATATTATTCCAAAAAGTAATTCAAATTATGTGGTTATGCAGGAAGGCAAGAAGCTAATCTTTAAACTTTAAACTTAATTAGCTACCCTTACTCCTCAAATCAAAGAGAAAGGCAGGATATATATCCAATGAATAATTTTTTAAAAAAGTATAATATAGTTCCACCATATTCTATAACAACATGTATTAAACCTTTCTTTCCAATATACATGTGTGTATATGTATGTATGTATGTATGTATGTATATATATGTGTGTGTGTGTGTGTATACATACATACTAGCTAAGATGTATCTATGGCATATTGTGGCTTTTTTATTGATTGATTATGTGCCATCAAGTCATTTTCAACTCCTAGTGACCACTGTCCTTAAATGTAAGGTCTACTAAACATCACATATATCTGTGGGATGGGACCTGCAAAAGTTCTAGCTAAATCTCTGGCTTTTCTTGCAAGACTTAACTTGAAACCCATGAACACTTCCACCAGCTAGTGTAGATAACACTCAGCTAGATGGATCCAGGGGCTTACTATAATCATAGTTAATCCATAGCTTACACATGCTTACTTTAATCATAGTTAATCCATAGCAGTTTCATCATAGTATCCTATAACATGTATAAACAAGCAATGGTGGCCTGGGTTATATACAGTACTAAGCCATTAACCAAAGGTGCATAACTTGAGCCCCAGAGTGACATGTGCCCCATAGAACTTCAGAAACGGCTTTCAGAGCATCTTCAGAAGTTATAATTGAATGTTAATTTTTAAAGTGAAAGGAGAATTTCCAGGAAGTCAATCAAATTAATGTTACTTATCTTTAAAGATTTTTAAATTAAATGTAACAAATCATAACATGGGATCTGTGAACATAGCCATGATACAGCACATTCCTCTGGCTGACTGCAACCTGCATAGATTCATTGTTATGAAATTATAAAATGTCTATGGGAAAATAAGTTGTATATCCAGGAAAGGCTACACATTGACATATGTAACATCTTTGGACATTCTCATAGATAAGAATGCTCTGACTTGCAGTTCTAGAATTCTTAGGCATCCATCAGGAAATAAAGTAGGCTATGAATGTCTGCTAAATAAATGTATCATGCAAATAAATGGATTTTTTTTCTTAGATTTTCTATACCACCTTTATTATTTTTATAAATAACTCAAGGTGGTGAACATACCTAATACTCCTTCCTTCTCCTATTTTCCCCACAACAACAACCCTATGAGGTGGGTTGGGCTGAGAGAGAGTGACAGGCCCAAAGTCACCTAGCCGGCTTCCAAGCCTAAGGCAGGACTAGAACCCAGAGTCTCCTGGTATCTAGCCTGGTGCCTTAACCACTAGGCCAAACTGGCTCTAACTGATATAGCACAATATAGATTACTTGATATGGTTCAGCATGAAGCAGCAACTGTTGACAGTGTTGCATCCAATCTTAATCTGTTAATCTTCCAGCAAGGTCACTCAAAAACTCTTGATTTCATGCAGGCAATCAGGCATTTTGTCACAGAATGCAGAAGGAAAACCTTTACACTATTGCTACAGAAGCAGTGGGTTCCATGCACGCCAGGACTCTTGCATTTAGCTATAAGTATTAGATAATATTTGTCTGATCATTTGGCCTAAGGTATACCCAAAAGTATTTAAGTAATGTTGGTGGTGATGGAAAGTTACCTGGAGCGCTCACAGGTGAGCACTGCTGCTTTCCTAATGACTGGTGTCCAGGGTGTCTGGGAAGAAGGGTAAAAAATTCAAGATGGCAGCCATTATCATGTAAACAAAGCCCCACACCTTTTGCATGTGCATTGATGTTGCACACACATAGAAAAGGGCAATCATGCAGTTGCAACCTCCATCTTGACTTCTTGTATCCCCCTGCAGACGCCATTGGATTGGTGCGAATTTAAAACAGCAGCTGGACTCAGTCCCCTGGTGTGGCTCAAAGCCTTGGGCCAGGGATAAAAATTGAAGGTAGCCTATAAGAGGCATCAGCCTTTGGGGCTAGCTGGGTGCTGAGTGTCCAAGCAGCTTCAACTACCCAGAGTTGTCAAATGTCGGTCCAGTCCATATACGGCTCTGGAATGACACTATCATCTGTGAATCCAGTTTTGACTAACAAATTTCAGGTAGGATCAGTCAAACAAGCCCTTCCTTATAGGTATAAATTGTAATGCCCTTGCATCTCTAGTAAAATGAGAACTTCTTAGAAACAAAGTTGAGTAAAATTGTGGGAAGAGATAAAACTAATTATCTTCCACATTAATAATACTGATTACTTTAAGGTAGGTGTACCCAATCAGAGGTCCTCCAAAAGTTTTACAGTAGGTCCACAACCCTTAAAATTCCCATCCAGGATTGCCAGATTAACTGGAAATTTTAGAAGATACTATCTCAACACACCTGGAGGATCTCCACTGAGGATGATTGAACAAAGGCCAAATTGAATGATATCAGAAAATATATGACAAGATTTCCTACTATCTTCCTTAAAGAGAGGATTTAAAGAGACTTAAATTAGGCTTCTGGAACAAATGTGCAAAGTGCTTAGCTATTTCTCCTGCACTGATTTCTGTGTTTGAATTATTGGCCTTGTAAGATAAAACCTCAGCTGTAACACAGTTCTTTGAATTTGTAATGGCTGCAGTTAACAACCAATTGAACAAGGAGGAGAAGGAGGAGGCGGCCATGTTGGCAGCAGCTGGGCTTCGGCATTCATGAGGATCTAAAAAACCCTTTAGGTTTATTTTCATAAAAGAGGAAAAACTAGCAGTGGAATAGAATTGAAGCATCACAGAGGTTCCACATCTGAGGGAGAGAAAGATAAACTCCAGTGTCATTCATGGAACATGTACTTGAAACTAAACTGCAAGTCTGCCCCTTTATAAGTTCATATGAATGCTGGAAATATTTTATTTGTGGTCCTGGAGAAAGAGATAGAACCAACAATCCTTTGACTTCATAAATATAAATAGAAGATCCCAAGTTCAGGACTATACTTGATGGCTAAGAGAGAAAACGGAACAAAAGTTTTTTTGTTTTTTGCTTTTGTGGGGTGTTTTTGTGACAGTAGCAATGGTGCCACATAGCTAACTGCCTGGGAAGAAGCCAAACCAAATTCTGCAAGCACCTCCCAGAGCAGACGTGGCTAAGCTGAATGATCCCAGAATGAGAACACATGCTCAGAAATGAAAAGAAGCCATCAGTGACTTTGCCACACACCCTTTCACTCTGGCACACTTACTTCAGATTGCCTTTGCTGCACTCTCAGTCCTCTCAGCAAAATATCTAACTCTATTTCTGTCTATCAGAAATAGAGATGTTGGCAGCCAAAAAGAGGAGGTCTTCCTCAATTAATTCTTAGCTGAACAGAGATCTTGGTGAGAGAACCTAAATGATCCTCTGAATCAACCAATACAGTGGACTCCGTACTTCAAGTGGCAAAAAATCATTTCAAGTGTGGAAGCAGAACGTTAAACAAACAAATTAAATAGAGCCAAAATCGAATAGGTTTGCCAAATCTTGTTAGATATCAGCAGTATCACTCCTTGCACAAATGTTTGTGTAATCTCAAGTGCATCTTCAAAGTGCTATACGATTCTTTTGTTGGGTTTGTTCCAGACTACTAAGATTGACATTTGTCTGTAAATTTGTATTTGTGTGTGTGTTTGTGGTATGTTATCATAGCAAAGCCAAGAAAATTTGCTGCTGAGACTAAGGACAAAATGGTGCCTCTTTTACATTTCATATACAAAAGCTGACTGGAATGGTTATTCAATCTTTCTTCAAATCTGATAAGAAGACATCAGGTAGGTTTGGAGATGCCGAGTGGCAACACAAGACCCATTGTTTGGTCTCCAGCACAGAACCCTATTACCTCTCATTGTCTAATGCAGTGTTGTCCAAACTTGGCCACTTTAAGATGAGTGGACTTCAACTCCCAGAATTCCCCAGCCAGCCATGCTGGCTGGGGAATTCTGGGAGTTGAAGTCCACTCATCTTAAAGTGGCCAAGTTTGGACAACACTGGTCTAATGGTAGGGCTGGCTTGAGATGCTGCAGTTGCTATGACTTTCTGTTACTCCGTCATGGCACTACCACATATCTTGGGGGCTAAGCAAGGATTGGAAGAGGACATAGTATAGAAATAAATGTGCTGGCAGCAGAAGACAAAATAATTCAAAGTCTGTTATCCCATTACTGATTTTAGAACAAACAGGTACACTGTGGCAAATCTAAGCATAAAATACTCTATCTATTCAATTTGTACAGGAACTGGTCACTGACCGTGGGACTGACATATCTCACTCAAGATCTACTGAGCAAGCAATGCAACTATCACAAATCTCTATCTGAAGTTTAAAATGAAAGCCTTTTGGGGATGTTTGCTTTAAAATAAAAGACTGCTGCTAGAGACCTATCTCAGGCTGCAATTCTGTTTTAGCCTTGAAATAACATAGATATATTTAGAGTTTTAAAATGTACTTGGTTAAAATCCATGACTCAGATGTATTTCAATGAAGACTAAATAGTGATTACACTAGCCTAAGGATATGACTTTCTCAAGCCTTCTCATTTTGAAGATTTTTGTGTCTTAATGCAGCAAATTTACTCTTGAAAATAATAATACTAAAAATCTTTTGGAAGGAAAAGGAAGAAAGCTATTCCTGTGTATTATCATTTTAATGTCACCAAATCCAATTGATAGTGATAAAGTAAAGCACCCCTCCAAAGCATCTTCTGGAGAAGGCAACTGTTTTAACCTTTCCAGGATGAGTGTATTGTTTTGCAAAGCACCTGAGAATATTTTACATACTCCTCCTTATGACAGCTGAGCTGCCTATGATTTGTAGTTGGTCTGGAAAGCTTGGAGTGTCCAGCTATTAGAAGTTAAGCCAGAAAGTTGCTGATCTGAAGATGTGACAGGACAGGACACAAGAATCTCTGTCACTACCATACAATTGGTGCATTGGATTAAAAGCCTAGACTGTAAGTGTTGTGGGCTCAACAGATCTGGGGAAAGACTGTAGTAGGAGATGGAATTTAATAGCTGTGCCAATGACTTCAAGAAAAAGTGGGGCTGGTTGATCGAAGGTTGATTGACTATGTGCCATCAAGTCCATGTTGATTTTTATATAGATTTTAGACAGATAGATTTTCTCCAGGAGTTAGGAGAAGGGTACCTCTTTATTCTGTAGCTAAAAAAGATTACTAAAAAAAGTTTCAGCCTTCTCTTCTTAAGCATTAGTAACAGGAAGGCATTGCAAATAAGGAGGAAGAAGAAGTGGGAAAGCATTATTGCAGAAAATAGTTTATGCTGTTTTAAAGGAACATGTGCCTCAAGCCAGCTGTGATACCTCAAGGCAGCCCTCAAAATGGCAGTTTTCCAGGACAGAGTGAAACAAAGCCCAACCAGACAAACTTTGATTTGCTTTTGATAAAACAACATGATGCATGAAAGAAAGCTTCTAAATTAGGAAAAGATATCCCCATTTTATTGGTAAAGCTGGACATAATTTTGTATTATAATAGTTGTTTTGTGGCTATGTAGGCTATAAATCTGATTACTGGTGAGAATTGTAGATAATCTGCTGATGTTTTCACCTGGAAGTATCTGTTTTGGTATTGGGCAGTCAGACTCCAGATCAATTCTGTTGTGCAAAGGAGAAAAGATAGGAGTTCCTGCTTGCTTAAAACAGTCATGCATCAAGACATTCAAATTTTAATTATAAGTTTTCCAAATTCTCTCTTATCCTGATATGCAATGTTCTTTACTGCATAGCAGTGAACTATATTTTACAACACTGGGCCTTAAAACAGATTTTTGTGTTATCTGCATATTATAAATATAAAGGAATAGAGGAGAAATTTGCTTGATTTGAACTATTATAGCAATGTGCCTAATTCAACCACCTGATCTTATATGCAAGACAGAATGTCTTCTGCATTAAGATTCACTTTTCCATACGTTGCAGTTTGCATCTCAAAAGAAAAAAAGTGTACAACTGCATATATTAAGAAAAAATGTACACTGAAATGCATATGCTCTCCAAACATTATATTCCTGAAGAGTTGTTTGTAAGCAACATACATGCTAAGAGAATTGTGTATAAAATGAAATATTTTAATGTGTGCAAGAGTACTTATTAATTTTCATGAGAATTTTTTTCCCACAAAGATGCCAAAACAAGTTTACAGATTCCATGTTAAGGATTATTGGGAAAGATAATACAGAGCAGAAGGTAGAGCAATGTGGCTTTTTGAGGCCATCTGCCCACAGCTGTCACACCTCTACAACAGGACTCTCGAGCTAAGGACTCAAGGGAGTTACTTTTTCTATACCAAGCTGCTTACACAGCTGATGACACCAACTCATAGAGGATGTCTGTCAGTGGTTATTGGTCATGATAGCTTCTGGGTTTATACCGTTAGTTGCCACTTGAAAGGGACCATTGTAACCATCATTTCAGCTCCAGAGTATCAAACAACTCTTCCCAACTCATTTTTCTGGGCAGGTCAGTACTCTCTCCAGTCAACTAATGGAGGGCACCAACAGTGGCAGCTGGTGCCCCATCTTCTCTCTTTACCTTACCATATTACCTTTCTCCAGCAAAGGGAAGAGGGAAGAAGCAAGCTGCCTTGAAAGGAAACTCAGGCCAAAAGAGATGAGAGTTCTGCTAAACTCTTTTTGCACTGCAGCATTTTATCTGATGCAGGAGCCAAGCTGATTTGCTTGCCAAGTTTATCAGTCAAGCTTTCCGGACTCAGAAGTCTCTTGAATATGGAAAAGCCTAGAGTATTATTTCAAAGCAATGCTATCTCTTGGCTGCAGAGGTTTGTGGAGGAGCCTAAATGACAGGTATCAGCTCCAGCTACCCTTTGCCCAGTTCTGGAACTCATGTGACGACAGCTGCCATGTAGGACAGGCAGGAGCTTGGCTGTTCTCAGGATCCCTCACCTTGCTGGCACTGCTGGGAACTGTAATTCAACAGCAACTGAAGGATCATAGGTTTAAAACAACTGAAATACTCAGATATAACCATAACAGTATAATGCATCTAGACTTGAATATCAATGTATTTAGACATAAATTTTAAATTATAGGTTCAAATGTTGCAGTAGGCCTTGGAAGAGGATGGTACAGTAGAAGTTTCACTAAAAGTGAAGTTAGAAGAATAAATCTGCATCCGACATGATACAGCTGCATTGAAAATAATGTTGAACCTAAATTTGCTTTTACCTAATTTCTTGAACAGGCCAGGAACAACCCAGAATCACTGTTATGAGCAAAGAGCCAGTGTAGTGTAGTAAATAATATGTTAGTCTTACACCAGAAAGGCCCAAGTTCAAATCCTCAAGTCCTCATTCAGAGTTCACTGAATGACTTTGGGCCTGTCACTTTTTCTCAACCCAGTCTACCTCACAGGATTGTTCTTATGCTGATAAAATTAAGGTAGATCCCTATATATTTCTATCAAAGAAAAGGTGGGATAATATATAGAAGTAAAAAGAGGCTTTCCAATTCTTAATTTATTTTCTACAGTACTTCTGCCAATACCAGAAGAAATAGTTGGAACAAAGAAATTCCTTGGAACAAGGAATAAGCTAAGACTCTAGGCTAAAACATAAAGACATCCCATAGATAAAATAAAGCAGGACTTATAAACCAAAACAAACCAAGATTTCAAATTGTGACTTGTGGTGAAAAAATAAACCATGATTTTTGTCTTAATATAGGTTCACACATTATATTAAATCAAAACTAAATAAATCATATTAAGGCTTAACATTATGTGGGAGCCAGCCAACCAATCCCTGGAAAAGACACGGCCACATTAAAGAGCTGCAGAGAGGTGCCATTTTTACTTTGGTGTGTTCCAAAGGACCTTTTAAGATCAAATCTGAAGAGCTGAATTGTCCAGTTTCATTTTCAGCCTGGAGTACTTATCATTTTTCACCTACTGTAACACCATTTGCAGCTGAATTTTTGTAGCTTTATAAATGCCAGTAGGTGAAAAATGATAAGTATTTTTATTGTGTGTTTTTTTAAAATGATGTTCTCCATTAGCATTTCCTTTCCCCAATTCCTTAATTTTTTGCCAACTTCAAAACCCAGTGAACTCAAAGAGAACACCATGGCCCAATCCAGTCTTAGCCTCTTTCTCTCCAACTGACCAACAGGACAGTGCAAAAAAAAAAAAAAATGTTATCCAAACAGTGTCCTGTCCCAGTTTTATAAATCGGTCATGGGTTAGGAAAATCTTCTCCAGGACCAGGAAGCTCAATCTTTATTGGGGGAGAAAATAGCTGGTTTGAACCTAGGAGATGAAGTGAGACAAAGGTTCCCATCAATGCGGAAATGAACTGCCCACAAAGTCTGCTGAGCCTCAACACTATTAAAGTAAAATACCAGCTTTGCAACAGTTTCAAACAAATGAGACCAGAGTTAGATATATATTTTCTCAGCTCCCAAAACAGACAATGGCAGAAGAGCAGTCAGGCTCAGAGTCAATCCTTAAATCATGCAAAATATTCAAACAATGGGTTCAAACATGAGGCTGATCATGATTTGCTTTAAAACACTGTATTGAATAAAGCACAATTAGCTGCGTTCCCATATTATGCTAAATTTTAAGCTGTGTATTACAAACTACCCAGCATGAGAAGCCAAAACTGAACAAAGTACATTATGGTTTAGATCGCTGCACAAACCAATCCATAGGATGTAGGATGTTGCCGAACTAGGAACTGACCTCACCGCATTTATTTTTATTGCTATTTCTGTGTGTATATGTACATTTATTGTAATGTTTTTATATTATTACTATACACACACACATACATTACACTTAAGACTCTTCAAAACCTATTTAGTTTGTAATATTGTATATAATCTAAACATCAATATAACTACACTGTTGTTGTATAAAATATATCCTGGGACAGGCATCACTACACAGCTGTCGTTCATGACTAGCTGAGGCTGGAATCCCCACTCATTGTGAACCATGTCATAACATGTAGGGCTTTCTGAATTTGACTTTTTTTTTTTTCTTGATCTTTAATGTTAGACTTTATTAGGAACAGGAATTACTGTAGTCAGCCAAATAAATTTTTTTTCGCCTCTGCTGAATTCTTTCAGAAAGATTGTTTCCTCTTTTTTTATGCAGCTCTCTAGATTTGCAGAGGACAATATAGAAAATCAGTTTTATTACAAATTTCCTCCAGTTAACTTTTCTGATACTGTACGTTGGTTTTGCTTGAATTCCAGTGTGTAGCCAGAGAAATGTCACTTACCTAATGTGAACGTTAGAATTTATGCAGAATTTATTTTCTGGTCACTTAACTTTTCATATTCAGTCTGGGATATGAATTAGCTAATACACAATCTTTTCCATATCATTTGACTATTTTCATAATCATATGGGTTCTAGGCCACTTTTATAACATTCTGCAAGATCAATAGTAACTAGTATTTATCAGTAATTCTGATAATCATGAAATCCAGCTCTTCTCTTAAGGCAGAAGTAATAAAACAGACTGAACGAAACTGCATATGGCATAACTTTGCCTTTTAATGATATATTTAAATTTGTTTTAACCCAGTTTAGTTCCATGGCTTCATAAAGATAATTAGGAATTACAACTGTTTGGAAATGCCAAGAAAAATCCTTATTTCCAACCCCATTTACACATATTTCCTGTCCAAGGGCTGACAACAATATTAAATGAAACATCATTCAGGTTTTAAAAAAGAATAAAATATCCCTGATTTATCCAAATAAAAAACTAGAAAAGGAGATGGTCATTGATTAATTAAGATCAGCTAGCTCACTGTTTCTCAATATTAGCAATTTTAAGATGTGCGGACTTCAGCTCCCAGGATTTCCCAACCAGTATGCCGGCTGGAGAATTCTGGGAGTTGAAGTCCACACATCTTAAAGTTGCTGAGATTGAGAAACACCGAGCTAGATTAACAGAATGTTCTGTGAATTAAACACATTTTCACAAAACAAACAAACAAAATTTGGATTTCTAGAGCCAAAGGCCTCTTCTTCATAACCGCCTCTAGATCTGAATATTAAAGATTGTAGAAGAACAAAGTGAATGGATATATCTTGTTTACTGGCTATCTGATGCTCAGATGATAAAAGTGGTGTGTTGATTGGGACCAGGAATGAAATCATGTCAGATGAAATTATTGAAGGTAAATGATCCATAGGACAAATCTCACTTTTGTGACTGCAATTTAGAGAATTGAAATTTGTAAACACTTTTCAAAGGTAATTCAGCACAGAATACCTTATAGCACTCTAGCTTGCAGAGGAAGATGCATGTTCTTTCCAAGGTTCATAACTGAGATGTAAAACCATTAAAAGAAGTTTGAGACTTGGGAGCAATTTCAGACAAAAAAGCTATAACGTGTATAGTTAGAGTCCCATAAAGGATTTCCATATACTCATTTGGGATCATGCTTATCTCTCCACAGTAGGCTGCCCCAGCTGGTATACTCCAAATGTGTTGAGTACAGTTCCCATCATCCACAGTGAGAGGCATTTGGCACGGCAAAGTCAGTGGTACAGCTGGTTACATGTAATTTCATTGCATGATGATTACACTGTCTCAAGACAAACATATGAGACGCATTACTCTTTAGAAATTGCTGTCTTGCTTTTGCACCCATTCTGAGTTCATCTGTTGAACCAAAAATAGAGCTATATTAGATTTACATAAGGATGTGGACCTGTAATTGCTGTGCATCCTGGACTCTCTTGTGCATGTTTATCTGGTAGCAAATCCAGTGATCTGCAGCATTAAGAACTTAACCTGCACAATTTGTACAGTGTATTTCATTACTTGCATTAGTGGTAGCAATCTGATTTTATTGCCAGCAACTGGGAGGGAGCAGGGAAATATGAGAGCCAGGAAATGCAACCAATAAAAGTTCAGCTTGGCCAAAGCAGCCTTAAACATCATCTGGAATATGACAACTTCAATGACTTTCCAGTGTAAGTTAAGGATCCTGGAAGCAGCTGCAGAAAATGTTCTTTTCCCCCCCTATCCAGCACAAAGGAAAGAAGTAGAGACACTGGCAAGCTGAGACATTCACTCCATGCTGCAGATCTTCACTTCTTTCCCCTTCAGGCAGATCTTCCTTAATAAATCCAAATCTATGCAGAGCTAGACAAGTCTAGTTATGTTTGAATTCTCAATTTCTATACATGAACCTAGAAAGTATTCAGTTCAATCATCATAGGCAACGCTGGGGCTAAAGTAGTTTGTTTTTAAAAGATAGTAGCATTTACATATACAAATGAATCATTTCTCCCTCCCTCTTACACTTTGCCCAAAGTACAAGTCATTTTATGTGGATGCAGGCATGCAATCCAGTTATAATGCAGAACAACCCTCTTGTATGGTTGAATACATAGATTACATAGAAAATTAGATAACCATTCTGTTCTGGAGACTTTAAAAAAATTCTGTTTGAAAAGAAGTCGCTGACTGAATAATGAAACACAAGATTTGTTCTCTTTACTTCAAGTCTGGCTCGCCACGTCTGCATGTGTAACATTCCTGTATTATACTGGGCAGTATGTCAGTCATTTTGTTAACACTGTATATGAGAGGAATTTACAAGCTGCACATCACACATAAATGCAGCAGGCTAAAAAACACAATCCTGCTAATTTCACCATACCAACCTTTTTCAATCTGGTGCCTCCCAGATATGTTGGGATTATAATGTTGGGAATTCCCAACCCCCACGGACAGCAACAAGAATTCTGGAATTGCAATCCAGAATTCTACACCACAGCATCAATTTGTAACATCCTATAATCACACCAAGTACCTGAAGCATCGTATCATCAGAGCTGGAAGGCGGAGCATTCAGGCCATCAAGTTCATCCCACTTCCTGCTCCTTTTATCTTCTCATGATATCACACACTCTCTGACAATTGTACATTACATTCATTTGCTCTGTAACGTTCTGGCTTCTTATAGGTGTTAGTAACAAGGGAAGCATAATAACTCCAGATGTGTTCCTGGGGTCTAAGTCAGTATTCTTCAACCTTGGGAACTTTAAGGTGCGTGGACTTCAACTCCCAGAATTCCCCAGCCAGCCATGGTCTAAGTGAACAACTTGAACTCTGGGAGAAAATATAACAACATGAAGGATTGTCATTCATATTTGTCATGCATTGTGTGAGTGCATTCATAACCCTTTTCAATTGCCCTTGCAAGTGGGAAGGGGGAAGCTATTATTTTCATGACCTGCTTTGGCTTCCCCAAATCAACTGACTGGCTGCAATGAGACCCAGAATACTGATTAGATCTGGCTCTGTTTTTTAAATTAATCCACCCACAGGGCAAACCTCTTTTCCCCACATAGAACAACCTACTGCTTAGAAGTAGGTCATCTGAACCTCTAATCAACCTAACCTAAGGTCCACCAGGAGCCACTGTAATGCCTGATAACATAAGTGAAGAAATTAACAATTGTTTACGCATTAGGAAAAAAAAACAGAAATCCACAAATGTGCTAATAGCCATTAAGATTAAATACAAAATCTGAAACCTACCATATCAGTAGTAAAATTTAAAATAACAGCAATTCATTGAAGACCAGCAGTGAAGCTATAGCATAAAACAGTTAACATCAAACCATGATTATCAACAGTCCCCAAAAATACCAGTTCCATACTTTTCCTGTTTTTGTATCTTCACATATAATGAAGGAATCTTAATTCATTTCATCATTGCTTATGGACAGAACTCTCACATTTAACATCTTCCAGTCTTCCACACCTGAGACAGTCAGGATGAAAGCTATCCATTACTTCAAACGGATCCCGTGATAAAGCCATTGTACTCAAAGTCATACTTCTTCCAGCCCTTTCCTGTTCGTTGTTTCTGCTGCCCTAGTTGAGTTTTGTGTCTTTTGAAAGGTTGGATGGTGGTTATCTATATAGGTCTCTTAGACAAGGTTGTTTCAAACACACACAGTGTTAACAGTAATCCATGTAGGGACTGTGGCCAGGGTAGAAAAGAGATTATGGATCTGCATGCTGCAAGTTTATTTATTAATTATATTGAGTCGGATGTACATAAATGGCAAATGAAGAGAGATTCTAGCTGTTGCACCAATTAGAGGACACTAAGTTAGTTCTGGTGTAAAATACACTTGTGTTCATTAGATCTATTCATCAATAGATTTAATTTGTGCTATCCCTTTCTGATTATCAACAACATTATTTCAGGATGGCTCTTTCTCTAATTTAAATTAATTGCCAAACTTTTCTAAGTGGCAGAAAACGCCAGGGTCTCAGAGAGTTTATCCAAATTTTTCTTCTTCTGTGAGAACACCAATGGAGTCTTACTGGCATTTTGCTTTTTTGTTGGTTTGTTTGCATGTATTTGCAAATATACGGATTGATTATAGCGCAGACACCAAAAGCCAACATTCGTTGCTTCGTCATTAGCGCTCCAGGGGAGCACCTTGTAAACAGAATGCAAAGTCATGCCTCTGAGTCTGTTATCTAGTTTAATTCATCACCTCTCCTACCTCATTTATAATTAATTATATAGAAGATATATAGAAGAAGATGCTCTTTCCAAAATGAATAAACTAGCAAAAAGTACAACATTTAAAAATGTAGTAATTATTCCCAACTGAAATGACATTTATCAGTTAATTGAAAAGGCACATAATATCTGCAAGGTGATTTTTTTCCCAAGGGATCTCAGTTTCAAGCTTTTGGACATGCATTCCTCCTAAGCAGCACTGCAGGTAGTGACAGATTACTACGTGCATAGAACAGAGCATCATATGATTGACTGTCCAGGAAGCAAATTGAATGCAATTTAATCTCAAAAGCCCCTGAGGGTTCCCTCCTACAAACTAAGCCATTGACAAATTACTGCATTCTGGGACTGTTTTAATATTTTTCCTTACTACTTTCTGAATAGAGCTTCATAATGGAGTGAAGGACAAGGGATTTTTATTTTTACAAGAATGAGAAGGCACTACTAAGAAGTGAACAAATAGTCCTACTGTGGAAAAAAGATCAAACTTATAAACAATGTAAATCTTTTTAATTATTTTCAATGTTTAAACATATCCAGAAAACAAGTTATATAGAGAGGGGAAACACACATGTAATATGCTACTATATATACCTTTACCTTTATATAGTGACAAGAGGAGCTCTGCACATGCTCAAAGTACTCTATTCTTTATTGATATTTAACTCAGCTTATAATTATTGCTGTTCACTAAGCAGGGTTTCATCTGCTTGCTCTTGCTTGCTTTTTTCTTTTTCTTTTTCTTTTTCTTTTTCTTTTTCTTTTTCTTTTTCTCTTCCTTCCTTCCTTCCTTCCTTCCTTCCTTCCTTCCTTCCTTCCTTCCTTCCTTCCTTCCTCCCTCTCTCTCTCTCTCTCTCTCTCTCGTAATAAAAAATAAAGGAACTTCAGCCTGCAAGCTCCTTTCTTCCTCCCACCTCCTGCTTCTCGTGGGGTGGGGAGGATGAAGGAAAAAAGTGGCATAACAGGATCTTAGGAAAGAAGGCTGGTCAAGAGAGGGAGCCGCTGTTCTGGAGGTGGATCAGCCAACCCAAGCTTCCATCTTGACACATGCCAATGCAGCTGTCTTTCCAAGGGAGAGGCAAGTAGGAGGAGACGCCCCATCAGATGGAAGCAGGCTTGGCAAGGAGGAGTGACCACGTCAGCCACCACACAAAGCAGCAAAGGAGGGGCGATAGGAAGTGGGAAAATTGGGGCATCAGAGAGTGGCATGATAGCAAGAGAACCTTAGGAAGCTGTGGACACTCAGGAGAAATGAGGATTGACTTGCATTTAATGTTAAACATGCTTTCTTGGAAACAAGATCCCTTGGAATCAGATGAATTCAGAAGTAAGCAGAAAGCTAGTTGAGGTCTCTAAAAAAAAAAAAATGAATCCAGACTAAGAGAACAAAATTCTTTCTTAACCTTTACTACAAGCAGATTACTTCTTGGCCTCATATTTCACTACTTGTGAAATGGGAATATTATCAGCCAACTTGAGAAGATTATTCATGAAGTTAAAGGAGACCAGAACTCTAACTCTGTTTCAAATTCTTATATGCATATGCTATCTAATTAGAAGATTAGAAGAATTTAGAGCGTGGAAAGGGAGGAAAAGCCAACCAAAATATTCTCAGAAGAGACAGGAGGAGCCAGGGACTCAACTAAAATAACTACAAAACCACAGAGAGCAGAGAATGTGAAGAAATGAAGTATTATGTACACACGGGCATATGTGTGCGTGTGCTTGTATATCTACATACGCATCCCTAGATTGGGTTATTAGAGAACTGATGTGCTCAACTTGGGCTACGGATACCGTGAGTTATTTATTATTAATTGTAAAAAATAAAAAATCTGTGAAGAGGAAGAAAGCCGTTTGACGATGGTGATGGACTGTTTATGTGGGCTCCCCTCCACAGACACATTGGCATGGAAAGGCTGAAAGCAGCAAGAGAGGCTGGCTAGACAAAATTATGGTGACACCAAAGGTTGCAGGAGCAACAGCAAGTGTGGCTTCATAGAGGGAGAGAAGGGCCCATGCGGGCATCCAGGAAGAGCCAAATATCCAACTCTTCCTCACCCCTTCCCCCTTTGGACTGAAATCCCAAATTAGCTTGTCTCAGAGTTGCTCCCTCCAAATGACGGAGAGGGAGGGACAGCCAGGATGGCTTGGGTTTGCGAGGGGCCCCAGAGGAAGCACCATACAAGAAGTGGGGGGGGGGGGCGGGAGGGGGGAAGAAAGCGGGAACAAGCGCTTTTTGCGGCGTCAAAACCGTCCAGCTTTCTCCTTGGTGCTTCGGTTTGCGTCCATGCTCTCTCTCTTTCTCTCTTCTCCCGCCTTCACCTTGATGGCAGAACCTGGACAGCTCCCCCTTTGAACGCGGCGGCGGGCTCCGCCGCCTGCCCCGCAAGCCTTCAAGTCTCCCAAAGGGGCCAGAGAAGACGAGTGTGGGGAGGAAGAGGAGGAGGAACGGGGGAGGGGGGGAAAGACCCAGAATCCAGACAGCCACATTTTCCTTTATAAAGCTTCAAAATGTCCACGTCTTCAAAAAGAATGGTACCAATTTAACGTCCCCACCTCCTGCCCGCCTCCCTTCCCTCCAAGCAACCCACCCCTCTTTCCCCCTTCTCCCCCCCCCGCCCACCATCGGCGCGCGCGCGCCCTCCGCGCGTCTCCCCCTCCCCTCTCCATCTCCACCCTGCACAGATCCCAAAGTAAGGGATAGGTTGGAGGGGGCAGGTCACGTGACGAACCCGGCTCCTCGCAGCCCACCCCCATCCACAAGCCAGCTTTGCTAATCTCCCATTGGCTGCGACGCGTTCCACGGCTCTGCCGGAGCAGGGAAACTCCTGCCATATAAATAGGGCCGTCGAGGGCTTTATTATTTTAGCATCCCGGGCAGCAGGTTTCTGCTAAGTTTGGAGTTACTCGCCCCAAGACTGTATGCCTGCGTCCCTTAGGTAAAAGCTCACCATCGGCACCCAGGGACTCTGAAACACAAGGAGTCTGCATGTCTAGTAATTAGACATGCTCAGCTTTGTGGATACACGGATTTTGTTGCTGCTCGCAGTAACTTCATGCCTAGCAACCAGTCAATGTAAGTGCCTTTGGATCTTATTTGCAATCGGGAGGGGAGCGGGGAAACTGAATGAAGAAAGAAAGGCTGGCCTTGGGGTTGGAGTCTTGAGAAGACTCGCTCGAATAATTCTGGGCATATTCCACCGTTTAGAAAAACCACCATTTGCCCCATTCAGGTAGACTGCTCTGGTGTTAGTAGTTGGGATCTCTTCGTTATCCCTTTGCAGCGGTTAGAATTGACAAAGGCCTTCTTGCTTCGGTCAGACGCAGCGAAGAATTTAGATTGATTTAGGACGTATTGCATTTCCCCCCCCTGCTTTTCTTGGCTCAGGTCTAGCGATCTTGGCAAAGAGCCAAGCAGTCTCGCTGCCCCCTCCCTCCCCGCTCCTACAGACCATTTCTGGTTTCGGAAAGAGAGTTTTGGAGTTTTAAACTGAACCCAAACTCGAAGTAAGAATCGAAAGAAACGCCTTGCATTTAGATTGACACCGAGAAACAAAGAACTCCTAAAGTATCTTTAGAGAACTGTTAACGTTATTATTCATCTTAGGCATGCCCTGTAAGGAATTTAGAAAACAAGAGGTGACCAAATATTTAAGAACAATTCGCCTTCTAGGGCGTTGTACATAATCTTCGCCTGCAGTTGCTTCGGATGCTCTCAAAGCGCCCTCTGGGGGAAGGAGGCGGCAGTGCAGGGCAGGGTACGCGCACCCTCAGCAGACAGGCTTGTAAAGATAACAATTTTTTAAAGAAAATTTTGCTGGATATTATGTTCCTAAGCAAGGAGTCCTTGCCAGCGGTCCTCTCAGGATGGATTTTTTAAAAAAAATCTTGAAAAGGAAGAAAATCCTTTTTATAAAGAGCCACCAAGTAAAAGTGTGTTTCCTGATATTTTTGTCAAGAACCAAAGGTATATGCTGGATGGATATTCCAGGTCATTACACTTTATATACCCTAAAGACTGCTTTTAGCATAAGACGTTAAATGCTCAGCAGAATGGTTTTATAAAATTCTCCCAAATAATCTTAATAAAGAGTGCCTTGTTTCTAGTAAATTATGGAGTGACCATAAAATTTGATAGTAACAATTATTCTCAGATTAATTTCAGCAAATCAATATCTACTTCTTTATCTTGGTAAAGGTAAAATTATTTTGCCAAGGCCCCCAATTAAATTGCATAACTTAGCATGGGTTTAAATTTGGGTTTGCCTCGTCCAAACAAAATTTTAACAAGCTATTACCTCCTATTTTATGGGCCTCATTTCTAGTACTGTAGACAAACATCAGAGCTACCTCTGTACATTCTGCATAAGTCAAAATCTTGACAGAGCAGTCACAGTTTAGGTATGTTTTAAATCCATGCACAAATGTGATGTTCCTGTTATTCACATAGCGCATCCATTCCCCAGTTTTTGTAAAAACACTTTCCATTTTGTATAATGCAAATCCTAGCTGGCTGTCCATAGCTGACCTTAGTTGGTTTCAGACACTAAGCAAGGTCAGCCATAGATATTACTTGGGTGGTAGATTGTCTGAGAATTCCTGGGCTATAGGCTAGACTGGGAAGTTGAAAACAACATCCTGGAAAAGGAATGGCAAACCAATTCCATACGATTGCCAAGAAATTTACATGGATGCAGACTCAAGAGTAAAGCTCAGCTTTAGGTAGTCTCTTCTTTCCGATTAATTTGTGAGAGCAGACTGCCACGTTTTACATCAGACAATTAGATTTGGTGAAATCAATTGGCAGTAAGAGATTCTGCAAACTTCACAAGATAGAATTTAGCAGTAGTTTTTTGTTTTTAAAATGGCAACATTATCAGTTTGCTTCAACTGTATTAGGGATGTCTATAAGGGATGTCCTCTAGCGGCAAGGAGAAAAAGTGACTTTTTCTAACCAATTAGTATTTCTTTCTATCATTAAGTTCTCCTTCCCTTCAAGTTTCACTTCCAAGCATCGCATTTTCAAAAACAGTATGTAACTTTATTCAGTCATCTGATATGAGCCATAATTTTAATTTATCCTTTCACCAGGGTAATTACATACGTGCTTAAGATAATAAGAATTTGCTAAATTAGTTACTTCCACTATGAAGTAATGATCTGATTCAAATCAGTTATCAATTTTCAGTGCAATAGAAATGTGCCAGCATTCTTATTAAATTTTAGAACAATATCAATTTGAAGAGGGAGGAGAATTATAGCTTTTTCTTTAAAGAAGTCTGAAGTATAGATTAAGGCTGCCATCCTAAATACACTTAGAATGCAATTTTACAAGCACTATCCTGGAATTACATACTACTGAACTTAATGGGGCTTACTTCTGTGTATGACCTGCCAAGAAAGGCCCACTGAGTGCAATTCAACATATCTGACTCAGTGTGAATAAGGTTGCGCTTCTAAACAGTTTTTGAACTTCGTTACCCAGTATTGATTCTCTTTGATTAGCTAAGCAGAATTACTCCAAGTAACCTGGCATGATGAGCTCATGGTACATTAATACATATGTGTTGATATAAGTTTGGTACTTATTTGTACATAGCATTGCAAGATCCCAGGGGATCTCTGTCAGAGAAACTTCTCTTATTTTCTGCAGTAATCCAGGTTTTATCTACATCACCCAGTAGTCAGAAATGGGTGGGAAAAGCAATTATTAGAAGTGCAGCATAGGAAAAGTAGTTTCTTGTGGTTCATCATGGAACAGTTTTTGTGCAAAGCTGGTAGATTTAGTGATTTAATTATAAAAAGAAAGCCCAAACAAAGGAACCAGAATGTAGAATTTTCAAACACGTTACATGATAATGGAGTTTCAACGGTATTGCAGTTGGGACCTACTCAGAAGTTTTGTGCATGCGCAGTTGGACTTTATTTTGAAACAGCAGGCGTCTCCTTCATGCCACATCACAATCTACATGAGGAAATGTAATTTGGACAAAAGTCAAAACCAGTTGGCTTTGAGAATCTGGCTTTCATGTGCCTGGAAAATGTGGGGTGAAATCTTCTCCCAGTTTTAAAGAAGAAGAAAATAATTTGTGAATGACTCTAAGATCTTAATTCCAAAAAGTTACTATTCAGCAATCATCTTCAACTTGTTCTCATAACTGAAAGAATACTGTGAGCAGAGGAGGACTTTTCTCTGTGTTTAACAAAATTAGTTCAATGTTATGTACAGGGAAATAAAGAGAAATATCTTCAGTTTGAATTATTTCAAATACAATATTACCTGTTTGGGGCTTTCTATATCAACAAAGTGGTTCTAGCACCCAGAAGAAGAAAGGTTACATAATCAAATTCTGAATGGCCAAAAAATATGGGTGCAGATGTTCAGAAGGTTTTCCATAAATTTGGATGCATATTTTCAATGTACCTCAAGCCCCTTGGAGGATTTTCTTGAGGAATAGGCTTTTTATGTGTCCATGATTTATAATCTAAGAAAACTCAGGAGACACCTGATGCTCTACCTATGGAATTTCAAACATAGCTTTTGATGTTTTATTTATAATAAAATAAATACATATTTTATTTATACATTTTATTTATTTACCTTTTATTCAACATAGCAACTGAATCAGAATCCTGTTGTTAGAAAAAGCCCCCCCTTCATCTGCCAACAGTGTCCTGCAAGGATCAGTGTTAAATCAGCTTTTTCTAAAAGAAAAAAATGATATTTCACATTTGTATTTCCTACAATCAAGCATGTAACAGTGTAAAGTGCAGTACTTCAAATGCAGAACAATTTACAAATTAATTACCTGTTTCTTCTTGTTATTTTTTCCAGATGTAAATGAGGTCAGTATAATTATTTTAAAAATACAATACAGCATTTAACAGAAATAATAGACAGTCTTTTTTTTTTGGTATGGCCGTTTACTAACTACTGTTCTACTGTTCTCAAAACCTGCATGGGTAAACTGATTATTAAGTTTCATGGATATTGCCCCAAATGTACCCACCCCTAGTTTCCTAATGGGCTGTCCTTGTAATAAAAAAAAAAAGTACCTTCATAGGTGAATGCAAGATTAAGAGAAGAGTCACATTGCATGCATAGCTGTTTTGGATATTCCTTGCTAGCTTTTGGTCTAGGATTGTGCAGCATGAATGAATTAAGGTATGCTTTTTAATTATATCTAATTTTTTGTGAAGTAACAGATACTAACTTAATTTTTCTCCCTTTCCAAAATTTGAAATTGTTTAAGCTTGTTTGTCTTATAATAACTTGATTAATTCTAGCATCTAGAATGGAACATTGCTAATTTAATACTTTCTTTAATTTCATTTTTATTCCTTTCTAGGCAACGGAAGGACAGAGGGTAAGCAATTTTAGGAGTTTCTTATATAAAAATTATGGATTACTAATGATTTTGTAATGATTTGTTAAAGGGCAACTGGGGCAAATAAGGAGAACTGGTACAAATGAGCCTTTTTAAAGTATAAAATCAGATTCTATGTACTTTAAAGTCAATCCAAACTCAGGACCAGAATTTGGAAGTAAATATTCATTTTAAAATGCATATACTTAAAGGATACTACTGAGATTCATATTTTGTCTCAGGAAGGCTTTCTCTCAAACAATTGTGAATAATTATACTCTTCATTGGAAATATGTTTCAGCATGAAGAGTGGGATTTCTGATTTATTAGGATTCAGGTATAAGCATATGGAATTATAAGCATATACTTTAGAAGCATTTTTCTTCTAGTGATATTGTTATATCAATTATAATCAAATATCAATTTAATTTGATGATTTAAAAATATTTCTAAGGAATATACTCAACTGCTTTGGAGACTAATATATAGTAAATGAATACCAGGTGTCTAATGATTGACACCACCTAGTAAAAAGTAGATTTTTACTCATACATACATCTCCACTCATTTTTTTAAAAAATTAGAAGTAATTTACTAGCGTGTTTAATCTGATTCCTGGATTAAATCTTCTCTTGATGGATTAATAACTATCTTTTGGCAATACCCATAGAGGGGAGTTTTTAAACTATCACATATTTAGTAACAGGTAGTTTTTATTAATACCATAATCATTCTGTAAATAATTGTTTGAGGATTCATTTCCAATTAAGACTATTTGTGTTTCTTTTTCAGGGTCCAAGAGGAGATAAAGGGCCACGAGGAGAAAGGGTAAAGGATTGTTTTCATTTGGCTGGATATCATCTGAATCATTTTGATTAAAATAGGAAAAAGCATAATCATCTGCACTGTGGAAGGCAAACAAACCCCCCAGATTTCAGTATTAACACTGCATCCCATTCACAGTTATCCAAAACTGAGCTGCAGTTTAAATATCTTGGCAATCTGAAATCACAGAATTGGATCAATGCTAAGTAAATGAGGTTTCACTCCCTGTGACTGAAGATTTTTAGTGGGACTAAAATAATGATTTTTGTCTACCTAAAACATCTATCTTGGCCAAGATACATGTTCTTTATGTGCTGTAACTAGTCCCTTCCAATTAACTGTTTATTCAGAATTGTTACTTGATGTATTTGTATGACCGCATGTTTCCTTAGATAAATCATTTAAATGAAATTGTTCTGTGTAAAAGGGAATACATTTATTTGGGAAAGCAGGTATCCTTTAGGAAAGCACAAAGAGGTCTGAGGGAAATGTATAGTTTTATATCAACATTTGGACTGTAGAGGTCTTAATGTTACAGTTTGAAAAGTCAGTGGCACAACTTTATTATTCCCAATTCCTACTTAAATATCCAGGATTGTTAACTGAGTTTTCATCAAAACTGAACTTGCAAATCATTTTTACTTATGGGGGAGACTCCTGCTTGTTATAATTGAATTAATTAATAGAGATTCATGGGGTCTAAATGAAGAAAAATAAAAAGGAATTAGAGTGCTAAAAAGTGCTAAAACTATCTCTATAGAAATCATATGTTGCAATGACAAAGCCTCAACTTTCTGTAGCCCACACTCATAAAGTTCCTTAGTTCAAAAATGCATCATATACAGTGGATGGAAAGGATCCCCTGGCATCCCCATTATGACCAAAAATTAAAAAAAAACCATATATAAAACTTGACAGCAGCTTCTGCTAGTCACTGTCAACAATACTATGCTAATATTGTCGACTGTGATTAGCAACTGATTCAGCTTAAGGCAGTTGCCTTTTTTCTGTCGTTTCAATCTAGCCACAGTACCATTACTATAGATTTTACTTCTCAGAGCTAGATTTTGCTTCCCAGAGCTAGATTGTAGTTTAAACCTCAAAAGTTAGCTGACAGTTAGTTGAGATGGCCCTCCTGCTAACTGCCAGCATAGGCCTCCCTTTATAGCCTTTTTGATATAGTTAAAGATAACTAGTGTTTGCAGAAAACAGTGGCTCAAAACCTTGGGAATAGAGATCTTGGCTACAGAGATCTCTCTGAAGATTGGCCAACTGAAGAACACACATTAACAACTTAATGTATTTGCTGCACATGAGATGAGACTCTGTTCTTCTGTGATGTACTTCTTATGCCAGACCCCCAAACCTGATGCCTTTCTGATGTTATTGACTCCCATTACCTCCAGCTAGCATAATAGGAGTTGTTGTCTTAACATATATGGTTAATGACAGATGTACAGTGTACAATGTCACACTGTAAAAAGAATTAAGAAAGTAGCTGTTTGTTAGACATCGAGTCACACATATTTTAACGTATAACTCTGTGTGTGTGGTTATATTGTACACGGCTTTCCACTATACTATGATTTTGGCATATATCCAGTATAATATATACATATTGTTTGCTCCATGCAATGCTAAACATGACTGTGGCACCACATAAAAAGGTAATATGTCCCAGTGGGGCTTTCTGGACCAACCACCCCCAACCTAGTACCTTTCAGTTGTATTAGGACTGCAGCTCCCACAATTCCTAGTCAGCACAGAATTCTTAGCTATAAGTCTAGACTCACTTAAGGTTTGCTGTTACATCATAATTTTAATTAGCCAACATTGAAATAGGCACTGGTGTTTGGCATTTAGGGTATTTGTATTCACAAAATGCTATACAATCTGCCAAACATGTGATTGCCTAGAAGGAGCTTGACAATAACTCCCCTCCCTCCAAGTTTAAGAGCTGGTGTTACCAGGCTTTCTTGGAAGCTGGGATGTGACACTTGGCTAATTGGGTCACATCAAAACAGATTTAATGATGATACTGTGCTAAGGAAGTGTCTTTACTTAACAGTTTGTCAGGAATGCTTTTCCCTGACAAGTTTCTTTATTTAAATATTCACTGTAAAAGTAGATATATTTCTCATGTCTTCCAGACATCATGCTTCTGTCTGAGCTGGAACTTATCTCATCATTAGAACTAATAGTCTGATGCATTGGTGGGAGGTCTTTCACAGCAGCCCCACCCCGTGCTTGCAGTGCAGATGCTGTAAAACTGCATCTTAAATTACTAAGGATCTGAAGACACCTATCATTAAGCTGGAAGTAATTTTCAATCTATCAGACAATACAATGATGTTTGTTAAGTTCTACCTGTCCTAGGTCATGGTAATCTAATGAACCAGAATTAATTTAATAAAAATTTTGTCCACATCCAGCCTCTCCTATTGGAATAAAAGCTGGGCATCATTCATAGATATATCCTGTTATAGAACTTAACTATGATACTTTTAGGCAACATATCAAATGTACACATTTATCAGTAAATAATGCTGTAATTATTAATTGGCCAGTTTTTCAGTGTGTTAAGATACAGTCTCCATTTATTGTGGCAAGCAGACACAGCTTAAAATCATGAAAGTGAATTCAATATTTGATTAAATATTTTAATAGGTTTTTGTTAAACTCACAAGTCTGAGCAATAGTAATCAACAAATGGAATACACATGTCTATTTTGTTTGGCTATGAGCTATATCAGTGGAAAGCAATTTATGCAAGCAGATCAATCCCTATCGTGGTCTTATAGATGAATGTCTGTGATTTTGTGCGAGCAAGTCAATTTGCTCAAATACCCGTGGCTGGCTAGGGGATTCTGGGAGTTGAAGTCCATATCTCTTAAAATTGCTGAGGTTGAGAAACAGTGATTTAAGGGGCAAATTACTCTTCCCTGTCAATGACACTTAGGAGTTAATGCACATGAATTGCATGGTATTGTCCTAGGCCAGAATATATAGGACTGGATCAGGTACTTACACCATGACGGTTAAAGGCTTTTGGAATATTTCCCTCAGTATGTTCAGGCAGCATCTTCATAATTATTCCTGTTTGCAAAGTAGCAGCCTCCAAATGTGCTCAAATTACATATCTCAAATTCCTAGAAAGTTTGCCTTTTGTCATGTTGCCTGGGAATTGTGGGAAGTGCAGAGTAAATGTAACTGAAGAAGGTTGATATCACAACTTGCCCAAGATAATGGGAATAATTTTTTTCTTATGCCCTGCCGTAAGTCATTCTGAAGTTTGAGAATCCCATCTATATATTTTTTTAAAGTCATATTAAATATTTTCATAAAATTCTCCATATATTAAAGCCTCTAGGGCAGTGTCTCTCAACCTCGGCAACTTTAAGAAGTGTGGACTTCAACCCCCAGAATTCCATGCTGGCTGGGGAATTCTGGGAGTTGAAATCCACAGGTGCTGAGGATTGAGACACACTGCTCTAGGGTTTCAGTCCAACAATTACATTCATTTACATGCGAGGCAGTACCATATCATTGATTTCAGTGAGGCTTACTGCTAAATAGTCATGTCTGGGACTGCATCATTAGTCCTTCAGTTTCCTTGAAGTAATGTTTACATGAAGTTTGGATGATTCTAACTTACAAAAATTGTGATGCTAAGAGACAGACATTTTGTGCTGAGCGATATAGGATCTTCACAGTTTAAAAACTACTGTGCAGTCTACCCTAGTTATTTCAGTTTTGTTGTGTTTTGTTACTGATTGTTATCTTTTTCTTCCATAGGGTCCACCAGGTCCACCAGGCAGAGATGGTGAAGATGGTCCACAAGGCCCTCCAGGGCCCCCTGGTCCTCCTGGTCTTGGTGGAGTAAGGCTTCCACATTTTTATTTTACTGATGATGCATTTAGTATCTGAGGATAAATAATATTTATATAATACCAAAGAAGTCACAAAAGACACAGCACTTTAAAAGCAGGAAGTATACCTTTAAATGTAACTTTTCAAGTGTATCTAACATATGTCCTTCATATAACTTAGGAACATTTAAAGAGCAACTATTTAATATACTGTTTTCCATTTTCTTTCTTCACTTTCCTCATTTAATAGTTCTTTGATGAGTTGAGGTTTCAAAATCCCTGAAACTATTATAATACTGACACAAGTTAGAAACCTAATACCATTTAATAGGATGAGGTTGTCATTCTTTTTCCCATGTAATTACATTTTAGAAAAATAAGTATGAAGGACGTGAGGTACAGGTATGCAAGTTCAATGCTCAGTATTCCCAAAGAAGACCTTCTTAGTCATACTGATTTCTGTTCTTGGTCACTTACAGAACTTTGCTGCTCAATATGACATGTCCAAATCAGCTGATATTGGCCACGGACCTATGGTAAGCAAGTGTTTCATTTCATACATATCCAAATTGCATCAGTGGGCACTTCCAAGAGGCAAGATGAAACCTGCAATAAGGCTTCTCAGTATTGCGCTTCAGCTATGTGGTGTATGCCTAGCCACCCAGCATAAATTACATTACAGAACTACGAAGCCCATTCTGACTTTTCAAATACTGTTAGAACCCAGACTTAAGGCTGTGTGGAATATCAGTCAAAACTGTCTTCTACAAAGGATAATAACAAGTATTACAGAGCAAAAATTTGTATAACTGTAGTATTCAACAGCTGAATTTATAGAAATGTAGGATAGTTTGAGTGTTATCTGGAAATACTGAGAAAACATGCATATAATGCTTCTGCTCCCCTTGATTCAATAGACTCCACAGGGATAAATGCTTTCTGCATTCCTTCATTAAGAGAATGTGTTTCTCTCTTCCATTCCCACCTTCAGAAGTGCTCCAGATATTGAAGTGGTTTTGATACCTATTTCTAATATTGCATTTCTCTTCTCACATGTTACAAAACACATGAAGTTGTGAGAAAACAACACTCCTTCTTCATAATGTCAGAAAAGTGATACTTGCTTAAGAGACATGGGAACTAGGCAAAAGATCCCCAGAGCATTACAAGACAGGAACAGTTTCAGAATTCAGCAGAACTGGGTATCAGTAGTTTGTTTCCAGTTTGCACAGAATATCCACCTAGAATTAGATGCAACCTAAGAGAATTCTCAGTGTACATATCCTGCTTCTTCCAGATTAAGGAAGGGTACTATACCCAAAGGACCCTCAAACCAGGAAGCCAGCACTGCTTCAAAATATGCATCTCAGAATAGTTTGATCTCTTGGCTTAGAGTCATGTCCTAGACTTACTGGCATCTATGCCTATTTGATCAGGCAGACATCAGTAGTGATTGGCCTGTGATGGGATATTACAATACCATGCCTTCGCTGCGTCTCCATGTGGTTACAGGTGCTTGCAGTAAGTTTTTGAGCAGTTATCTCATAGTTACCAATCATCTCCATCTCCCTCATACTTGGAGATAGTCTATTTACAGATATTTTCTGTTTCCTTCCATGTGGGTGTGGTTAGAGAAATGTCGTGTTGGCAGTGGCCTCCTTAAATTAGCCAGCAAAGTTATCTCATCAAAACGTATGACATGGCATACACTCAGTGGAGATGTCACTTGCTGCATAATATCAGTCATGTCATATGGTTTGTGGTGATACCTATATTGAGTAAAATGTGGAATTGCAAACGCAGACACGATTCCTAGATGAACCCCAACCAGGTGGCCTTCATATGTATTGGGGCACTCAGAATCCCCAATTGCAAATTCTGGGACCTACAATCTCAATACATTTAGAAGGCAACAGGTAGGGAAAGCTGGATTAGTTTATGAACCTCACCCCTCCCCTTTTGACCAAATATTTTGGAATAAGGTTGTTAGAAAGAAGTCTGTTGCATATTGCATTAAAATATTTTTCTAATCCTAGTTCCATTTAATGGACAGGATTGAATTGCATATTCCATGGTATGGTCTTTTATATACTAAAATATATCAATGGACGTGACCTCTGGTCTTGGATCTCATTGAAGGCAGTGATAGTGCAATGGCGAATTAACTGTTTAAAAGTTTTTATTACCTGCTGCAGTATACTGCAGTCTCAGCTCCATCACTAGAATAAGAAGCAGAAAAGGTTGTATGGCCATCTGGGGAAAAAAGAGGGGGGAATATTAATGTCAATTGACTTAGGCTTCCTTTTTACAGACATGCAAACATTAACATAAATGAACTTAGGAAATTTCATAAAAGGAAAAAATACCCAAGGTGTCCCCTTTTCAGCTACCTGCGGCCCACAAAAAAAACATCTCTAGGGAACTGGAAACACTGGAAATTGTCATGGCAAGGACAATGTGGAAAACTTCCTTCAGTGTACTTCCTTACGTTATCTCGTCTTGGAGTCCAAGTCTTACTCTGAGCAGCTTTTCTCTTTCCTGGCATCCCACCCCACATTGTTTAAGAGAACCCACCCCAATGTCACAGAGGCATTTTGGGAAGATCTTGGGGCAAGGAGGAAGGGGAAAGATAGGAAGCTGGTTTGAGAACATTATTCTATTAATTTATGTTAAGATCCAAGACAGTTTGTGGTTGTTGGGACATGTAACCAGGGTTGCTGGGTCCAGGGAAACTGTGTGCAGGAAGTCATCTTCATACATATGATAAATGAAGGTGGGTACTCTCCTGAAGCAAGAGGGCAGGACTAGGAATGCTATGTAGGCTGCACTCATTGTTATATAAGCAGAACAGGTCTTTATTCATACAGAAGAAACTTATTTTCCGATTCTCCCCCTTTGAAGAGATTTCAAAAATGCATGTAGGAAGGAAGGAATTTTGATCTGCCAGTGGTATCTGTTATGTTGGTGGAAGAGCCCCCTCATGTTATGGTGGATCCTACAGCCTCTCAGTGTTGTCCACCCCCAATGCTGAAAATCACAAGGTGCTCAAGGAAGTAGGGCTTTCTATTTACAGCATAATTAGGATACCACTCTGTCTTCTTGTTCATACAACTAAAAACCTTAGAGGATGCTGATCAGCCAGAAAAAAAAGGGGGGGAGGGGAGTTTTATTGCATTTTTGCAAAAAGACTTTGGGCCAGTTAAAAAAATGATGGTATTTAAGCCAGACATTTGGCCAGCTGCTAAAATCTTCTGGGTAAAAACGAAATGTTCTGAATAAAAAGCAAGGATATTTTTTTCCTCAGCCCTACTGAATTATATGTGTGAGACTATAGGGCATCTCCTGGGATTGCTGTTGCATTTCAGTTTTCTGCATGCTTTTCCTCATGTTTGACAAGCACTTACCGAGCTTGACAAGAACTATCAGATAACAGTACATTATTGCTGTTGATTTGTACTCCTAGTATAGTGAGATCCACTGGGATCCACACTTATCTAATCCAGCTCAAAGTCCACAATTTCTGAAATAAAAAACTCTGCCCTCCCCCTGAAAAAGTTCTGTCCTCAAAAGCAGTAAGGGTGGCGGCAGCAGCAGCAGCAGCAACAACAAAGAAGCATGCAAAAATACCAGAACAGCAAAAAGGATTTATTGATAAATCAGAAGCCAAGCTAAAATGCAAATGTTAACTCTTCTCCAATGAGAAACAATGTAGTGCATTAGATAGACCAATGTAGGGATTAGACATTTTTGTCAATACTATATTAACAGTCTGTTGTAGGGAAAGAATAAGCCAATGTCCTATATTTTCTTTTTTGTTTTATCGGCTCAGTGATTCTAAGCAGTTAATGTAACTTACAATATTGTCCTAATCTGAAGTCTTCAGTTATTTTGGATTTCAGATCCCATAATCTCCAGACATTTGTTGTTGTTTTTAATGCCAATATTACTATCGCATCATGATTCAGTTTTAGACAAATTATTGTATATTTCTGAAAAATTATCTAGTTCCTTATTTTGATATGAATTTGACCTTTTAAATATCTTTTTCCAGGGATTAATGGGACCCAGAGGCCCACCTGGAGCCAACGGACCCCCTGTAAGTATATTCTGATCACTCCCATTGATAGGAAAGGAGTTTCATGAGATACAGCTGTCAAAAGCATGAGTTACTGGTATGAATGGCTCTCTTACCTGGAGTATAGCTGTAGTGTTCTATATTGGCAAACTGAGGAGAGTCATTGTGAGTTCCATAATATAATCCTCAGTTGATGATCTTCTATGATTTCTAAATTTTCTGCCATGGTAGAAAAGCAAATCCTCCCTTGTTTTATCCTTCTGTTTTGCCCACTTCCCAATTTAAGCTTTAATATTCCTGCTAAGAAGGGTTAGAAGTATACTAAGTATACAGTGGCTGGCTTTATACAATGTGCTCAGCCATAGTGTAGTTTATCACAGTATAAATTCAGCCACTGTGGTTTGTAAACTAGTGTTTATGCTTAGCACCATATGTGAATCACAAATTGTGGTTAAAACAAATCATGGCTTAATGCAATATGTGAACTAGTCAATCAATCTTTGAGGGCACATTTCATATACACACACATTCATACATGCCTGGTACATTTCCATGTTCCCATTGATTATGACTTTCTTTAAAAAGAATGGTCCTCTAGTTGAAATGATCATGCGTTTAAAGGATTACCCAGGCCAATTCTGATTTAAAGACAAAGAATTCTAAGAAAGGGGAACACTGCACCTGGATAGCAAGCTGAGCAGACACACAAGTTTCCTAGTCACAGTGTTCCTCACTATGATGAGATGTTTGGTATTTCAGTTAAATTATAGTAATAATTTGGAATATTGCTTCTATCCAAACAGATTAGTAGCATTCTCCTCTATTAATTCTCTTCTTTGGTCATATATTTCCCCTTATGGAGGAAGGGGGGAGCAATCTGATTCCAGTAACTCTGCTTGAACAGGAGGACCATAGCATCTGGCTGCATCACAGTTTGACCATTAGAGGTTTTCCAAACTCATCATTGTGTTACTGAGCCATTTCTTTACTGGTTGAGTCTGTTCAAGCTATTCTCCAGACACTTTTATTATTAGAAGAATGTGTATTTCACTTTTTCTCACAAAAATTGAATGACGTCTTCTTTCCATTCTAGGGTTCTCCTGGCTTCCAGGGACCTCCAGGTGAACCTGGTGAGCCTGGTCAAACAGTAAGTAAAGCAATCTTCTACTATAAGAATGATTCTAATGGTTAAATAACCATTTCAATGCAAGGCTTCATTCACAATATACACATCTTGACAGCGTGCATAACCCTAGTGCACATTGTTTTGCAAGGGACCAGGAGTTTATGAACTTAATTTTTTTCAAATCTAAATTATGTAGGATCTCCTGTGAGAATTGAGATCTTGCTAGAAAGGAAGTTAGAACAATTGTCTTGTATTAATTTTTAAATGAAGAAAAGTACTGAAAATTGAACTGTGTAATGAGGAGCTATGCTTTCATGAAATCCAGAAACCATCTTAGAGAGAATTTTGGTTTAGTTAAGTCACTATTCAAATGCAGTATGAAAGGAGTGATACCTCTTGATTCCCATCATCTTGTTTCAAAACGACTTAATTTTATCACTAGGGTCCTCATGGTGCTCGTGGTCCAATGGGTCCTCCTGGAAAATCTGGTGAAGATGTAAGTATTCATTTACACAAGCCATGCTTTTTACCAGCTGAATTTTCTAATGGGCTTGATTACTATAATATGGGGAAATATGCAGAATAATCTCAGGACAGAAAAAAAATTATCAAGTTTAATGGAAATTTTGCATGTATATTTAGAAAATAGCTTTGAAGATGTAATATCTATGCCTCTTGAGACCCAGAAACAAAAAATAACAAAAATTGGTTGGAGCAGTGCAGGGAAGTCATGGGGATCAATGGCATTTAAGGCCATCTGCCGGAGAGTAGTGGGGTTCCTGGTGCAGTTGGTTGGCTATTGTGGGAACAGATTGCTGGACTAGATGGGCCAGGGGACCAATCCAGCAGGGTACTGATTATGTTCTTATGCTTATGTTTTGAAATGTACGGGTTTAATTAATTTGTGCATTAAAAAGTCAATTGTTCTCTCCTTTACTGTTTTCTTAGGGTCATCCTGGGAAACCTGGAAGATCTGGAGAGAGAGGTGTTCCTGGAGTTCAGGTGAGTATTGTATTTGGGAGTGAAATTATTTGTTCCTGATTTTTACTGATTATTTTAGTATAACCAAATTCATCATTGCATATAATGACAGAAATTCTAGAACAGCCTTCCCAACCTGATGCCCTCCAGTTATGCTCAACTCCAGCTTCCAGAATTTCCATTCAGAATGACTAATGACCATACTGATTGGGGGATTAGGAGAGCCAAAGTCCATCAGGAAGGCATGTCTCAATATTTCAAGTCTGTAATCACAATCAGTAGCTAAAGCCTCTTACGAAGAAGAGAGGCAACAGCTCAGTGGGGGAGCACGCTTTGCCTATTGTAGGTCTTGGTTCCTTTCTTGTCATTTCCACATCAAAGTTTCAGTCACCAGGTAAAGGGGTAAAATTCCACCTTCAGGGAGTATTGGGTAAAATGGGTAAATAGTTCAATCATAATTGGATCTGGGCAGTTTTATACACATAATATTCAGGTTTGAATGGGCCAGTGACTGCCTCAATAAAACAGATTAACAGTTCATTATGTTGGCAAGAGGGGAAACTTGACCCACTTACTGTCCATCTGCCTCCTCCTCTGCATGGCCAGATTTACAGTTCTTACTGCTGTGATGCTAATCAACGTGCACACATTGGGTATAGCACTAGTACCTGTGTAGCCAGTCAACATAGTTGGAGACCTTACATGCCTGAAAAATAAGAAAAAATAAATTACATGCATAGCTATTCAGAATCTAAAAATTCAGAAGCTTGGTTACTTGTTCTGTTCACTGTCTATGCCTAAATGCAGTGTCTCAGAAGTGAGCACAGCAACAGTGTTTCACCTTCTCTCATGCGATCGATGGAAACAAAGTAGAGAGTGAATGGAATAGCATTCTGACCCACAGTCTTATACTTGCACTGTCAACCCAATAAAAGCACAAGTCGTTTTTCAACCTCATTTGTGAAGATACTCAATTTGTAAACTTGTCCCAGGATACAGAGGGTCTTACACTGCATATTCAGATAGATCGATTTCCTAACTGGTCCCTTCTTCAAATATATCTGCTTTACAGGGTTGTGAAAAATAAGTAGCCTTTTCTTTAAAAATTAAGCCTAATTTCTTGTGTTTTTTCAAGGGTACTCGTGGCTTTCCTGGAACTCCTGGTCTGCCTGGATTCAAAGGAATAAGGGTGAGCATTTTATAGAGACAGGAGCACATTAAAATGAGGATGTTTTAGAAGATAATATGTCTGCACTACTTGGTTATTTTGTACAACTGTTCCTGTGAGACCAGAGGTGCACAGTCTGTGGCCAAATGGCCACTCCAAAATTTTAGAGCACACTTGCAGAAGATGCCATCATGATGAACTGCCATCAGAGTACCAGAATTGGAAAATCATGAAATATAAGGAAAGCAATATATGAACTATAAACAGCAGCTTTGTTATTGATAAGAGGATCAGCATTTATCCTTTTCCCTGCACCTGCCAGAAACAGTAGCATTCACATACACCAGAACTGTCCATAATCATTAGTTACCTAGTCTACCATTCTTAGCTACTGTAGCAGGAGATTGCTGCTCACTAGTGTACTGATCAGCTAGCTAATGGGAACTAAAGCGCTGGCTTCCTAATAATGGCAGCAGGAGGTCAGTGAGACATCAGCAATTCATCCTGATCAGCTATCTTGGGGAGGGAGGAGGACAGGAAATGATAGTTCCAACAATTCTGTAGGACGCATCTTTAACATTTAGGGTCATCCACAATCCATAGCCCCCAAATTCCCCACCACCACTGAAGCCCCTTGTAATTCACTTCCAAAGTTGTATTTGTAAATGATTTGGGGAGTGACCTTTTCCTCCTTTGACAACAGACATTTCTTTAAAGAATTTAGTGTTGGGTTTCTGTTACCAGTCACTGCTCCTCTATTCTTTACTTTGCATCAGATTATTATTTCCTTAGCCAGGAACCTGTACTCATGTTTTCTGTAGAATTTCATGCATGCTAAACATTCGGGAGGCAGGGAGGGAGGGAGGAACAGATTATGAAACTATAAAGTTGAAGAGAGCTATCAAAGTTTGCATCTAAAGAAGTTCTGAAGTTTCCCCCAGTATCTTGTATTATATTGAATGCCTATCATTTAAAAAATATTGTTCCAGATTTTTGATTTATATTATATAAAATAAATGTTTCTCCATCCATCATAGGGACACAATGGTTTGGATGGTCGGAAAGGAGAACCTGGTGGTGCCGGTAGCAAGGTAAAGTAACTACTGTAAATAGTAGGTTCTTCTAGGGAGAGCGCGTACTGGAGACCTGTAAGGTCAAAATAAATGCACACAAGAAAAAAAACTTGCTGGTAGAGATTCTAGCACAAACACTGTCTCAAAAAATACAAGCCATCAAAAACTCTATACTTCCAGATATGATTCCCAGAAAGCACATATATAAATAAATATAGTGAGAGAGAGGCCAGCAAATATACACATTGTGTTGTAATCATATATTTACTTTCTTGAGAATAAAGCCAATTGAACTCCCTGAGTAGGCCAGTGCAGAACTGGAATTAGATACTATACTAAGAAACTAAAAAGCAAGAACAAGGCTCTTCTTTAGAAGTTATTATAAACGGGTTACCACTTGATCTTGAGATTAAAAGGCAAAAATCTTGCAAAGAGAGAATAAAATGTTTCAGGTCTCTTTTAAGATAAGTAATCATATTCATTAATTTATTCAGTTCTTTTCTCCAGTTTGTTCAGGAAACAGAGAGGGGATGGAAAATGTCGTGAAATGCCCCCTGGAAAGATAACTTGGAATGTATTGATTCCAGGGTTAACTATTGGACTAGGGTATCAGACTTAATTATACAGCCTATTATGCTTGTCTAGACGTTACTTTTAGAGTATATCCTGGTTTCTCCCCCGAATTGTATTACAATGATCCTTTGTAACTCAACTCAGTCTTCTGATTTTTTTTTCAAGTCAAAGCAAATATTTTGACTGGGAGCTAAAAAATGCAGCAGATCAAAATCATGGCCTGATCTAGAAATTACAGATATATTTGGATTATGTTGCATTATTTTGGGGAAGGTGTAGTGGTGGCCATATGCAGTATATGTATGCTATACATTTTGTTTCTCCTCTGAAATGAATAGAAGAATCCTAGTTGCAGGGAAGTTCTAGCAAGTTCTCATGCTTGTAAAATAGGCATTATCAATTCAATATCCATGACATAGAAAGATTGGATAATACCACTGTACAGTAACTTAACTGTAGAGAGCTAACCTATTCTATACAGCTATAGCAGTAGCTGTCAACTGGTAAAACATTCAAATCAAATCAAATATCCCATTTATATGAATGTGATTGATTTGGAACTTAGTTCTCCCATTGCTTGAAGACTGTAGAGTGACTACTTTGTCTGACAGCAGCCAATATTTATTGTGTCACTTTTATAGTGTTCAAAAAATAATTATAGTTAACTAGCTTAGTAAGAAGCTTTGTTTGATATTATTATTGTGGTTGGTCGCACAGTCAGCCAGGTGTTTAGATTGGATTTGGCGTTTTTGTTCACCTGTTGAGTCCTTCCCAAGGACCTGGGGTAGGCAAATGTTGTTGTTTAATAATATTAAAGGTATTGTCACAGGATGAGGATGATGAGGATGATGATGAGGATGATTTTGCATTAGATGTTAGAAGTATAGGCCTAAATTTACTAGCAATTTTAAATATATCTACAGTAATCTAATACAAATGTTCAAAAGATGTATTTGCTCTTCACAGGGTGAATCTGGTGCCCCTGGTGAAAATGGTACTCCGGGACAATCTGTGAGTATTTTCTTTTTTGTAACTTGTATAGTATTAAAGTAATACAAATTTAATCATAAATACATAAATAATCAAATATTTTAAAGTGTAATTTATTAGTCTCAATTAGATGTGATTAGAACAATAGCTGTTTTCATGTAATGCTCTAGTTGTACATGTAAATCCTATTGTACGTGATTAACTTTGCTCAATATTGCCCCCAATTATGGTACTCAAGAAAATAAAGAAACTTCATGATATTATTCTTATGTGCACACTATGGCTTATTAAATAATTTGCATGTCCTTTGCTTTCAGGGTGCTCGTGGTCTCCCTGGTGAAAGAGGAAGAGTTGGTGGTCCTGGCCCAGCTGTATGTTATTTTCTTCCTGTACAATATTGTCTTTATCTTTATTTGTGATTATTTTATTTTATCCCAGGAATTTAAAATTGACATTTATTTTCTTTAGGGTGCTCGTGGCAGTGATGGAAGCGCTGGCCCTGTTGGTCCTGCTGTAAGTCCAATTATCTTCTATCCAACATGTTCTTGCTTTGAATTATGCAATCAGTGAACTGTCATTTGGGTGTATCTCTGTAATCTGCTCCACCTCTTTTTCTGCCTTTTATTTAGTACATAGCAGGGAGTTTTCAAAAACAATTTTCAGTTGTTTCCAAATATATATCAAGGAGTATTCATTTATTTATAATATTTATTGCCTTTCCACAAATGTCACTAAGATGACATTTGTGACCAAAAACATAAAACAATGAAAGTCATTTTGAACTAATGACTAACACAGTTTAAGAGAGGTGTTATTTCTTGGCGTTTTGGAAATGAAATATCATCAAGTCTTATTCTTAGGGACTTCTGTAGACTGTTCAGCTAAAGTTAGGTGTTTTCTTCCTGGATTAGCCAAGAAGAAATTGGATTCCAACCATATCTTCATAGGAGTGTCTTAATTTTTAAACAGGTAAACTGCATTATAAGCAAAGTCCTTGCACAGAACTAGCTTTGCATGACATTCCCAATGTGGATTTTAGTTTAGTATCTTTGCTCTTTCACCTGAAACCAGATAACCCACCTAAACTGCTATATAGACACCAGAACAAACCTCACTTGAAAGTGGATTCTGTGGGGAGTTCACAACAGCTACATATTGGAGTGAATCTTGAGGTAGAATGTAGTTTCTTCATATTCCATGACCAGTAGTCTCAAACCACTGGTTTTTTTAAGCCACAAACTCTTCAAAAACCCTCAAAGGGGCTGGCAATTTTAGCTTTTCCTGACTGGTAATGTCACCACATCACTCCTGCACCTGCTTCAGAGAGATTGCCCATCAATGCTGTGGGCTGATTTCAGAGTACATTTCTTCTCTTACAACTTCCCCAACTCACATTTGTCCTCCCTGTGTTCATTGCTAGTGAATTTTCTTGTCATTTAAGTATCCCCAAAGATGCATAAAGTGCATCAAAGATGCATAAAGATGCATAGCCATTCAGCTAAATGAACCAGGCTTAATTCCTGTTTATTTTAGATAAGTTCTTCCAACTGTAGATCTCCAACCATTTCTTTGTTCCTTTTATCATACAGGGTCCTCTTGGTGCTGCTGGTCCTCCTGGATTCCCAGGTGCTCCTGGAGCCAAGGTATGAACATGTTTCAGAGTCAGGCAATAACTAAAAGCCTCTTCCTCTAGCATGGATGCTCAGATACATAGTGGCACATCAAGAACAAACAACTTTCAAACAAAGCCATCAAACAGCTATACAGTTTTGATGAAGAGAGAAGATTTCCAGCTACTAACATATGAGAAGGAAGTCTCTCTCTCAACTGTTGGTCCTATATGTTGGAAGAAAAGAGCTTTGATGAGTTTATCTCTATTTTTAAAGGATCTTTGGGGTAAAAAGCTTTTTTGGAGAGTAAATATTTTAAACAGCACTAGTTTAGATAGACTACTGGGTCGCTTCTGTATATAAAACAACTTTGTCAGTCACCATAACAACATGGTAGCCATTTCAAACATCTAAAGGCTAATTAACTCCCCAAATCTGGTAACTGCTTTCTTCGAGCTCCTTCCCCACCACTCTAGTAACATGTCCTTGAAATTTAAAATTGCAGGTAAGGTGGGGTAAAATGAAGTAGTTCCTTTTCATAGTTCCATTTCTTCTCCCCATTTCATAAAATAAGAGCTGCATAAAATTCTGTTTGTTTTTCTGCCAGTCGTTATTATGTTGTTGTATAATTATTTACCTGTGCCTTTATTTCTGTGACCATCATTCTTTAATAAAAGCCTTTTTTGGAATGCAATAGGTATTATGACCACAATATAGATGTAAGAAAATAAATAGGCTTTTAAAATGGTTGAGCCATTCTGTTTTCTAAACTAAATGTTAAAATTACTGTACTAGTTAATTTTTCATCTCATTGAGATTGCCACTACTGATTGACAGATTTAAAGGAATTCAATGCTGCCTGCTGTCTTAACGGTTTGGGCTGGCTTATAGAGATTCAGTAAAAAGAGCCAAGAAAAGTATTAAGCGCATGCTTAAACAGTATTAAAGGGTCTGGGGAAATAAATATATTTTAAAGCCGTCTCCTAAACTGTAACAAGACTGCCTCAACTCCAGCAATAGTTTCTTCGACATAAAGGCCCCACCAGGGAAGAAGCAGAAATACTGCTAGTGTTGGACAAATTCATGGTAAAATCTGCAAAAGGTGCCCCACTGAAAACACTGAGCTTGTAACAGACGTTACAGGAATAGATAGCTTCGATTTAAGCTGCATAAGGCTTTGTGCATCAAACTGAGCACCTTGAATTGGGCTTTAAAGTCAGCAGTAGAGCAGTGCAGGTAACTTGTACTAAAATAAACTACCCATATCTAACACTGCCATCCTGTCCTTGAAAAACTGATCAGTGCCTAATCTCTTTCCAACAGGGTGAAATCGGTTCTGCTGGTAATGCTGGTCCAAGTGGACCTTCTGGTCCTCGTGGTGAAATTGGACTCCCTGGTGCTGCTGGACCTGTTGGCCCTGCTGTAAGTTACACTGAGTCTCTGCCATTGATATTATAGAGCTGGCTGGGGAATTCTGGGAGTTGAAGTCCACACATCTTAATGTTGCTGACGTTGAGAAACACTGTTACAGAGCAATTTTCTCCAACTTGATACTCTTAAGATGTTTAGGAATACTACTCCAAAATTCCCAGGCAATATGAATTATGGGAGTAGCTTCAGTTGAATAAGTTGCACCCAAAGAACGTGAATGTTGATCATATATTTTTGTAAAATGTAATTACATATATTTTGCTTTTTTTTTTTTTTAGGGTAACCCTGGTGCCAATGGCATTCCTGGTGCTAAAGGTGCTGCTGTACGTATGCATGTGTTGAAATGAATGCATTTCTTATGGGGAAGATCACTCTTGGGGTTGCAGAGATGACAATAGCATTGTAATGTGGTTTTCTTTCTCTTCTTTCTTTTTGGACAGGGTCTTCCTGGTGTGGCTGGTGCTCCTGGCCTGCCTGGTCCTCGTGGTATACCTGGCCCATCTGGTCCCGCTGGTGCAAGTGGTGCGAGAGGACTTTCTGTACGTTCTGCTGTCTCAAATGCACTTTCCTTTTGGGTTTGCTATTTTCACAAAGCCTGCAGTGCCCAGTTTTAATAGTGAATGTTTTAGCTGGCCATTAGACTTACGTCTAGTCTCCAAGTCTGCACCCATCTTCTGGCTAAAAGCTATTTAATTGGTGCACAATTGACAGATTTGCAAGATTATTCATATTTAGTTAACTGTAAAACTGTTGTGACTGATAATTGTTCATCTGGATCTGGATTTAATGTTAAGTTAAAGGGGCTGCCTTCCTTCAAAAGGAAAAAGTAAACAAAAAGGAGATTTGTTGACTCTAGAATCCATGAAGTTCAAGCACTATTCTTTGTGAAGGAAAACAGTTCACAACAGTCTTGTGGCTGTTTCTCCATGTTTGATTAACCAGGATAGTCATGCTCACAACTTATCATTTGATTATGCACAATTGTGGGGTATATTGGAAACAGTCTACTATATGAGGTTATCATGGCTTAATCCAGTCCTAAATGTATAAGGATCCTATTTTCCACCAAGATTTCTACACTGTTTAACATTTTGAATCCATACTATAAGCTTAGATGGATATCATTAAATTCTGGGGAGTTTAAAGGAGTCACAAAACTATGCTGTCCAGTCCTGGCTGAAGTCACATTTAAATTCAGCACATCCTAGCTAAATTATTTGTTGTGCTATATATACAGTACAAGGTTTCTTACTTTTCCCCAACTCATCTCTTTTCCTCATCTCTTGAGTGAGTACATTATCTAAGCCAGTGCTGAAATTACCATAAACCAAATTATAAGGAAACATAATTTTGCTAAAATGGGTAGGCGAAAGCAGGAAATAGTTTGTTTAAAGTTGCCTACTTTGTCCCACTCCCTTGAAATTCAAGCAGTAATCCAAACTAGAATCAACTTGATTGGTATGGGTGAGCATCTTAGTGCATGATTTTGAAACTTAGCTTTTTCTGTTACAGTTCTTCTTGAAGAATGTGGAGCTTAAAGAGAAACTAAAGTTCTCTTCTTTGATATTTCGTTCTGTTTGGTTCTAGGGTGAACCAGGTCCTCCTGGATCCAAGGGAGAGTCTGGTAACAAGGGTGAGCCTGTGAGTATTATAAAAATATGGAAGTCCTTTAATTTTCAGAGTGGCTTTTCACCCAAGTGAAACCTCTTATCAAGCTAGTGACTCTTCTGCTCTCTTTACCACCGACAGGGTGCTGCTGGCCCAGCTGGTCCTGCTGGTCCACATGGTGAAGAAGGCAAAAAGGGTCCTAATGGCGAGCCTGGCTCTGCTGGTCCATCTGGAGCTGCAGGTTTAAGAGTAAGTCTCTTGCATACTGGAAAAATAATGCACTAAATATATTTGGGAAATCCGTAGGAAATATTCTGTAGTGTGAATCCTTTACAAAAAGCATATTCTTCAATCTCCTGGCATCTCCAGTTACAAAACTAGATAGCAGGTGATTGGAAAAACCACCCAGCGTTACACAGTGGTATGCTGCTTTGCACTGCTGGCTCTGAGCTAAAGGCACCAACAGACTAAAGCAGATTTCTTCCTTTACATTTAAAATGTGTTTCTTTTACAAGCACATGCAATTGCTGGATTTGGTCCAACAAGGTGCAGAGTTTGATATGTTTAGGCCCAGGGGTCTAATTGAAAGGTCCCAAATACCAAGGGGAAAAGAAGAGAAAATAAAATAAGAGAGTTGGGGGCAATATGCTGCAGTGTTAAATTCTTATGAATGCCACAGCACATTTATTCTTACATTTTAACTGTCTAGTACATGATCTCCAAGCCTTCACAACTTTAGAAATGTATGGTTATGATCTGCTTCTTTCCTGATTTGTTAATCTCCTGAACTAATTCTGAGAAAAGAAGCAATTCAGATGCACAAATAAAGAATGATAAAGAAGTAGTAGATATACATTCATGGCTAATGCTACCTGCTTATGTTGAAATCATATCTTCCATATCATGAGTAAGTTCTGGCTCTTTTTAAATTTTGCTCTGCCATAATCCATAAGATACTGAAAGTAAGTCTTAGAAAGATCCTCACTTTTCGGTTTCAGTCCCACTCTCACTGAATTGAAATTCGATGATAAAATGCAGGAAAACTAACGTTTTGGATCTTTCATAATGTCTCTCTTTCCACTAAACAAAGAGACATCCTTTGTGTGCTCAGGTGCCAAATATCTTCTGTGTTTGGCTGAAGCTCTTTTCCAGTTCTGACCAAAAGTTGTGGTTTCTTTCATAGGGTGTTCCTGGATCTCGTGGTCTCCCGGGATCTGATGGCAGAGCTGGTGGTATAGTAAGTTTTCGATTTTTTTATTCTCCATTTTAATCAGTTTTATAACTTTATCAACTCCCCTCTACCCTATCCCACAAAGCCAGACAGTTGATCACCGGTATTGTGTCCTAATATAAACCTAATGTGTTTCCTTTGTAGGGCCTTGCTGGCAATCGTGGTGCTACTGGTGCTGCTGGTGCTAAAGGTTCCAGTGGTGACACAGGTCGCCCCGGTGAACCTGGTCTCATGGGTGCAAGAGTAAGTAAAGATGGATGATGTTGTGAAATCAATCAGCAGTTTTAGACAGCAGCTGCATTCTGAATTTACATAGCCTTTTTTGTTTTCTTAATGGCCAGTTTTAAAAACATAACCTTTTGAAGAAAATATGTTTATCGTATCTAGTAAAGAGAAATGCTGTACATTAAAGACTTTATTTTGCCTCCCATACCTACGCTGGAAGGCAGGTTATTCCTATTCACATTTTAGAGAGATTGTTGCAAACTCATGTACATTACGTTGTAATCCTGTGCTCTCTACCCCAGCAGAAAGCCATACTGAATTGAAGAATGGGGGCAGTGTTACCTTTAAATATATTTGCAGAACACTGCACAGTTTTGGCGAATAAATCTCATTGAATTCAGTAGAGCATCTCTAGATAACATTCCTTTGATTAATAGAGAACAATGCATTTTATTATTTTTGTGCCCATGTTTAAATATGCATGTAGGGTGGAATTAGGTCTCCCATTCTAGTTTTAAGTAACTCAAAAGATATATTAAGGCTAAATACTGTATCTGTGTGTTTTTAGGGTCTCCCTGGACATTCTGGAAGCCCAGGTCCTGCTGGAAAAGAAGGTCCTGCTGTAAGTATCCTACCCTTGTTCTGCAAAGATTGATTGACAGAGAGAGAGACAAGAGAGAAAGATTAAATGCATTTTATGGATAGCATTTATATTTTTATATTGATTTTCTGTACCACTTTTTTTATTATACTAAGCTTTAATATTTGAATCCTATTTTTCTGAGATAGTTAAATGTTTTAAAATATGGAAAGTTCAAGAATTAATGGCTAAACCCTGAACTTGCATTGCATTTTTATATATATTGTACATAAGCAATAGCTTTGTAGCCAAAGCTACTGATGTAATATTTATTAAATTTTTCTAGTTGTGTAGATCCATTTCCATGTAATGAGGGGGGGGGGGGTATTTGATTTTTTTTTCTTTTTTTGGTACCAAACTAATGAACAGTGTCATAAAAACAGCCATGTGGGAAAGTGATTCGTTCTGAAATGTCTTCATGTCCATTAAAAATGTGTTGCTGTCAATGGAAGCACAATATTCACGCAGTGATACTATATACTACAATACAAGTTACGAACTTTTCTTCCTGCAGGGTGCACCTGGACCTGATGGTCGCTCTGGCCCAGTTGGGCCAGCTGGTCCACGAGGTGAACCTGGAAACATTGGCTTCCCAGGACCAAAAGGTCCAAATGTAAGTACAGTAGAATGTTATGGGCTTGACAAATAACAGAGCAGTGACTTACGTTGCTGTCCATAGCATCAGTTTCGTGGCATCCCATTTAATGGCATCTCCACAATGCATGCCAGAATGATGCTACCATAGTACTAATGTAGTGCCAAAACATCTGTCTTATTTGATACCACTTTGCTGATCCAAGATGACTTTGGATTTAGCTGGCAGTCCCATTTGTGAAGTCCTCTATTGCCCTTCATCATTTGCATTCTTAACCAAGAAAATGGCTGAGCCTCACTGTGACTTCAGTTCTCAAGGAATTTATTTTTAGCTTAGTGCTCATTTTAATTGTAAACCACTTACTGTTTTTAACTCATGGTGGGTTTCAATTATATTTTCTCTCTCTTTTTTTCTTTTTTGGGGTGTTTGTAATATTTCAGTTTTTTTCTTCTAATGCTTGGATGCAGCAATTGGGTGGGTGCAAAATTTATTTCTGTTCATTTCTTCTATGGATATGGTGAACATGTTACCTAATCTTGCCTGGGTGTGAATAAGCATATCCAGCGCCATTGAACTGGAAGAAAATGACAAATACATTTGGTTAAATGCATCCACAGCACTGAATCTAATGATAAGGTACTGTATCAGGTTAAAGCTACAGTGGAATAAACTGCTTTGTAGGGCTATATGACTAATGCCTTTGAAAGTATTTAGTAGGGCTGTAGAACTGAGGCAACATCTCCCTTGGATAAATATAACAGCTGGTTAGAGGGGTGATGATGTGTTGCTTCTCTTTCAGTTCTGCATTTATGTGATTTTGTGTATATACATTTCCATTTTATGTATTTTTTTAACTGGGAGGAGGTTCCTCAGGCAAGATGCCTGTAAGTGTAGCTCAGGTTGCTTGGTGGGGGGGAGTTCATCATTTTGACAATTGTTTGCTTGCCAGTGAAAGTATATGCAGGCTTCAGCATGTGTTGCTGTTTGTCCTTTTTATCAGAACTCCTAATTTGGTCATCCTTTCTTAGTGTGAGAATGGGTGAGCCAATAAATGGATGTTTTATGTATTTATATATATTTATGGTTTTAATGTTTGTGTGAGTCGCCCAGAGTTCCCCCATTGGGGGGAGATGGGCGGGGGAGAAATTTATTAAATAAAATAAATAGGTAGCAACCTTAAACAGGAGAAGCAGCAGATCTAGGAGGTCCATCATGATAGGCCCTCTGCTAGAGCAGAGATCTCAAGAGATGCCCAGTTGTGCCAACCATAGACAATATAAGGGAATGTAGAAGACTAGAGCTACTGAAAGTACTGTGGAGGTAGCTGTTATTAATTTTAATACAGTAACTTATTTCAATGTGTTTTATTTTACCAGGGTGAGCCTGGCAAACCTGGTGACAGAGGCAATGTTGGTCTGGCTGGCCCACGGGTAAGTGACATTAATTTATACCCTTACTTTATAACCTTCCTTTCATAAGAGAAACATGATCTATGTAGGCTAGCCAATATTTAAGAGTCTGCAAGTTAGTGTGAATAATTTATAAAACTGAAAAGGGCTGCTGTATTTATAGGTTCTCTGGCAGTAGCCAGAAGCTAATATTTTGAATGATTGTTACATGAAATGGAAACAAATACTCTCTAAGACATCATTCAGATATCTGAATGATCAGCTTTAGCTTACTTATGAAATTAAAATTTTCCACTGCCATATTGTTATCTTCCTTTAATAAAAAGCCCACCAAGGCAATATTTTGGGGGGAGCAATCTACACTAACAGAATAGATCTATACACAGATGTATTTTAAGACACACATGGCAGAAATTAACTGCTTATAGCAGGGTTCCTCAACCTCAGCAACTTGAGGAACCCTGGCTTATAGAACCAATGCTAAAAGTTTGTGTATCAGATCTCATGTGGAGAGAGTTCCATATTCATTAAAAGTAAAGTTTCCTTCAAGTTGAACTCAGTTCCTGGTAATTCCAGAGACACATTCATGGAAATAATTAAACAGGGTGTATATTTGAGAATAAGATTGTCCACACTATGAATCACTGAAGCTTTGTTGTTCTAGGGTGCTCCTGGCCCCGATGGAAACAATGGTCCTCAGGGTGCACCTGGCCTCACTGTAAGTACAAGATCAACCCTTGTTAACCTTTGATGCTTCATTGCCAATTATTGATTCCTCATCATTTCAATTTAAATATTTATTTTAGGGAAGTGCAGGTTCAAAAGGTGAAACTGGTCCAGCTGGTGCTCCTGGCTTCCAAGTAAGTGAAGATACCTTTTACCCAATATTGCCTTTCTTGATCTTTAATGCTAAAAGGGAATACAGGTAGTCCTTGACTTACAACCATAATAGGGATTGGAAAATTTGTCATTCAGTGGTGTGGTCATTAAGCAGTGCAGTCGTTAAGTGATACATCACATGACCGTGACTTGTGACCTTCCCTGCCGGCTTCCCCATTGATTGTTGGAAACCAGTTGGGAAGGTCGCAAATGGCAATCATATGACCCCAAGATACTGCAGCCATCGTAAATGTGAGATGGTTGCCAAGTGCCCGATCACGTGACCCTGGGACACTGTGATGGTCGTAAGTGCGAGGATTGGCCATAACTCACTTTTTCATCACCATCATAACTTTGAATGGTCGCTAAACGAATGGTCCTAAGTTGAGGACTACGTGTATGGGCTATTATTCAAATGCTATTAAATATCTCAACAAACCTTGATGACTGATAAATAGACAAGTATTTTATCCTACCAAATAAATTCTAAAATTCTTAGTAAGGGTGCTGACAAGGAAAGTAATTAAAGGAGGGGGGGAACTCTTTGCTGAACCTAAGTTGCTAGATCATATCTTGCAAAGTGTGCTTATTAAAAATGGGCATGCATAGAGTTCAAATCACCTAGCTTCAGTGGCTCAGGTTATAATAATTGGAGGCACTGTACTTTATGACAATAGATACATTCAGAGATGTTTGTTGTGTAGTGCTCTGCAGTGCCTCCAATTCACTTCAGAAGAGGTGTTTTGCAACATACAGGAGTGTGAACACAACCCTGGTTGGCAGCTCATTAAAGAAATCAGATCTGTTTGGAGAGTTGCAGACAGGTGCTGTGTTCACATTCCTAGACATTTTGAAGCACCTCTTTCAAGTCAGATCTGAAGTATTGCATCACCCTATGTTCATCATATGCAGGCTTAGTTTGATACAGAATCAGTAAGCATATGTTTAGTGTAAATATGTTTAAGTACATAGAAATGCAGATAATGTGAACTGAGTATTTTTAAAGGAACTTTTAAGGTGGTCTTCCAAAGCCTGCAAAGGGATTTTTAACGCCCCCCTCTAGTGTTGGATTACAACTCCTGTCAGCACCCATCAACCTACCCAGTGGTCAAGGATGCCTGGGATGGGGCCAAGTCATGGAAGGACTTGGGATGGGGAAATCAGTTGCAGAGAAACTGAGCTGTCACATACAGTGATTACTTTCATGTAGATCTGACGCCAAACAGGCAGGTTTTAAAATGGACACTTTGGTCTCCAGTTCAAAACTCAGGAATAACTTAGATTGAATAGAGCACAGTGATAGGGTCAAACAAAGGTATTTGTTTCATTGCATGGCCCATGGGTTCCCTTGTCTACAGCACATAAACAAATTACATGGGATTGTTGTCCCTTCATCTGTTCATTTTTTTTCCCACAGGGCCTTCCTGGTCCCTCTGGCCCAGTGGGTGAAGCTGGCAAACCAGGTGATAGGGTAAGTACTAAAGCAGTTCAGATTATCCCTCAGGCTCTTGGTTTAATCAGGAAAGATTCTACTTTGATGCAACACAGCTTTTAACATCCGTTGGACAAGATGCAGATTGTGTTTATTGATTTAATCTTCCCAAGTCTGGCGCCTTCCAAGTGTCTTCCATCGTCCCCAGTTGCTGGAGCGATTGGGAAAGGCTGAGTTAAGAATTATACAAAGAACAAAGCATGAGGTGGTGATTCTGCCTCTTGGGAAGATGCACTTCATCTTGTGCCTGAGGTGTGGATCTAGCAATCTTCTATTTCCCTGCTATAATCAAAGGACACTAAAATCAGTGATGATAGCATGCCTGGCAGGTGAATACTTCCCTTAGCTTCATTTGAAATTCCCCTTTTTCATATTGTTGGGAAATGAAGGGGATTTCACAGACCTGCCTGCTCCTCTTTTGACCAACTGGAGAAGCAAACTCACTGCTTGTTTATGTTCTGTGAACATGTTTAGTAACAGAAATCAAACGTTAAAATCCTGGCATATAGAAAAGTGGCTATTAAAACAAATGAACTGGCTTAGTTTATTTTGTTGTCTTATAAGTATACAGCCTTCAACAACTGACATATGTATTGGTCACCAGTATTATCTCTCCAAAAAGTTTTCCTTTCTCTTTCCTTTTAATCTTACAGTTAAAAGTAAAGTCTCCTGGTTCCTTATATTCCTTGAACCTAGCTTGACTCCTTGAACTGGTGACTTCACTGATTTGTCCATGTAATTTTCATGGCAACAATACAAACATGGGTTGCCATTGCAGCCTTCTAGGATCTTTTTCCACTTCCCAATACTGGGACTTCCTGCCAGAAAATCCAAGTACTAATCATAACCAGCATTACTTAGGTGTTCAAGATCAGCGAAGGTTGACTTAAGCGCTGCCACTTTCTTGAGCTTAAGTCATTCAAGAACTTAAAAGGAATTTGAACCTTGAGTTCCCATTCACTTGACATTCTTCAAGCCTAGCACATCTTCCCCCAACTTCCAACTGTAGGAGAATTAAAATTCCCAGAATTCCCAAACTACATGGCATTTGGCCACACTAGGTGAGAATTCTGGGAATTGTAGCCCTAATGCATCTAGAGGGCACCAGGTTAAAGAATACTGTTCTAGCAACTACACCACACAATTGTCATATTCTGCCATAAAGTCAAACGGCATCTTCTTGGTTTATGACAACTTCTACAGCATTAGAAAAAAGTGAATATTGTTCTCTTCCATCAGTAGTAAGCGGCTTTTTAGTGGCCAAGGGCTGAATTTAACATTTGGAGGTGATTGAAGGGCACAGAGTTGATGGGATGCATTGCAAATGTGGGTAAGAGTGGGTTTTCAGGGGAATTTGAGAGGTCGTCCATGTTTGTTTTTCAAATGTGTTTTCCTATTTTAGGACTAATATTACAGTTTTCATATGTTACCTATCTCAAAATGGTAGCAGGGTGTGTTGTCAGTTTCCATCAATCATAGCTAGAGGGGGTTCCAAAGACCACGAAAAGGAGACTCGAGGGCTGCCTATGCTGTTTCCCCCACCCACCCCCATCCACCCACCCCACAAACTTGCTTTGAACTATACAATGCATGTTAGTGAACTGTAACAAACACTCGGGCAGAAATGCAGAAAGGTATAATCTGGTTTTACTCCTTTTAGTGATCTCATTGTGTTTCTTTTGTTCAGAATATCTATTGCCTTTTATCCTCCTGGATGAAAATATCCCTAGATCTCAGAACGTCATATGAATTCTGAAATAATGATAAATCCTTTTAAGGAGTGCCTTAACAAATCTTTCTTTTGAGCCTAGGGTGCTCATGGTGACTTTGGTCTCCCTGGCCCTGCTGGCACAAGAGTAAGTATATACTTTTCTATATTTCACTGTATTTTTATATTTGAAATATAGCAGAATACACTACTATACTAGTATTATACTATAGTATGAGAGAGAGTGTGTGTGTGTATAAGTCCTTTATGTTGTAGAAATCAATACTTTAAGATGTCTTCCTATATAGAAAAATAGTTCCTTATATAATTAGATTTTTCTGAACATCCACTTAACTGTAATCATATTCTAAAGATTCTTATAGAATAATATAAATATTGAGATAATATTTCTATTGTTGTATTATTGAGTGTTTTTTTAAAGTGTGTAATGTACATTGTTCCAAAACAAATTAACACTGTAAACATGTCCAGATTTGGGTATATTTTCATTAAACGCTTTGAAATAGTTATGACCAATTCATATCCCACTGATAAAGCATATACACACAGAGACAGCATGTACATATTTATGCTTTAGGTTTGCACAGTAATAGGTCACACTGGAGGAATTAAAGTGTGAACTGACTAGGAAATAAATCTAGATACCTGCTGGTCTGTTACACAAAATTGGTAGTGAATCCCACTGAACTAATGGAACTTTATTTCTGGATCTGTGTCCATCAGGATTTCTAAAAAAGTAAATTGTAGAATTGCTGGAAATTGTTACATACCTAATTTGAATAAATCTTCAGGGCTTACTAAAATGCCCCCCCATCTCTAGTTTAAGCTCAATATATCTATAGATGAACACACTTAGACCTAAACCATCTTAAGTAGCTATGACATCTGTATGAATCAACCAGTATAAGAAATGCAGCTTACAACACCTTTCCAGTTTCTGCATAAATGAGACTAAGGCATCTGGACTCCAATTCACTTTATACCAATCTGCTTCCTTCAGGGTGAACGTGGTGCACCAGGTGAAAGCGGTGCTGTTGGTCCTGCAGGCGCTATGGGAAGCCGTGGCCCATCTGGTCCACCGGGGCCTGATGGTAATAAGGTAAGGCAGAAGGAAGGGTTGCTATTTTTCATGAATCCAGGAGAGGGCAGTGTGATCTTCTTGCGGGAAGAATTCAGTTGGATGCAGCAATGACATCCACGTTATTTCTAAAGCACCAAATCTTCAGTGTGAACATGATAGATTTCAGTACTCCGTCTGTAAAATGTTGCAGTGTACAGAACATGCAAGTGGGAAACATCAAACAATTAATTAGATGCTGAAACAATAAGGCTCAGGGCTTTAGCACATTTGGTTAGAAATGGAGCTTTAAAATATTACGCATGTTACATAGAGAGTTCCTTCTACATTAAAAAGTTTCTGCACATGCTTCGGAAGGTCACATTTCATTTTTGCTTAAATAACACCATGTACTGAAACAAAGTTTATTATGCCGCAGTGGTGAACTGCTCTTTGATAAAGGGGACTTGGAAGCCTTATTCTGTGTCAGCTGATCTACACAAAAATGTGCCATCTTGGCATGACACCTCTTCCTCTAGGGCTACTGCGGAGGATGAGAAGGAAACTGCAAAGTGTCACTAGCTTTACAGGAAGGGGACATTTTCACTGACGGTCTACTACATTTCTTTCAAAACATAATACAGTATACCTGCTCTGCTGAATTTGAGCTGGGAGAGGAAGACCCAACCTGCCCATACTGTAAAAGGATATTATACTGCAGGTTTCTGTAATTGCTATTTTTCTCATCTATCCTGGATTAGACCCAGATCCCTCTGGAATGGAGGACAATGTGAAGCGAATCGAATTTGTCTATTATATAAGTATAAAAGCATAGTTAAGATATATTCATCTACTTCTGACTGCTTGATGAATGCAGGATAAAAACGTCCTCTCACCTATGGTACCTTGGTTGATGATGATGATGATGATGATGATGATGGGCTAAATCCACTGCAGGTTATGGACCATAATCTACCATGCTGGTCCAGTGCAGTTTGATAGACAGATGTCTTTTTACTTTCCAGTCTTAAGGGCTGAGAGACAGTGGCTGGCCCAGAGTCTCACCCAGCTGACTTCTGGCTGCTAGTCCAGCATGTTAACCATTACATCACACTGGCTCTCTTTTTTAAAAAAAACATCCAGCAGAATTTCTTAATACTGTTTTTCTTGCAAAAGTAACAGATTGGTGAGAGTAGCAGGAGAAACCTTGTCTAGTTTTCTTTGGAGTCCTTAAATCTTTACTCTTTTCTTCCCCTGTCCTTGTTCGGCTAGGGCGAACCTGGAGTTGTTGGTGCAGCCGGTACTGCAGGCCCATCTGGTCCTAGTGGAATCCATGGTGAGAGAGGTGCTGCTGGTGGTCCAGGTGGCAAAGGTGAAAAGGTAAGAGTATAGGTGGAAAGAAACAGCTACCCCACAATTAAGTAAATATATTTTACTATAAGTCTTCCTCATGGAAATGACTATAACTCAATGGTAGTACACACAGCTTGTATTCAGAAAATCCCCAGCATGACCAGGAATGAATCCTTTCTAAAAGTCTAGTATGCTGCTGTTAAGTAGGGGGGAAAAGACTTGATCAGGAAGGCCAATAGTCCAGGTCTGAAGCACTCCCTTATGCTAGAGGAAACGGGAAGGGGAGAAAGAAGCTGAACTGGGGATATCTCCAGAATTTGGAATCCCTGATCAAAGGCAGTTTTGCTCAATTTCTGAAGCAGCCTTCCCAATAATGGCAACTTCTAGAATGTTCTATCAGCATGAGCAATGTGCTTAGAATTTATCTAGTTTGTTTTTTATAGTTCTGAGGGCTGGTACTTGTGCGAAACGTATACAGTACAGCACAATGTTATATTAAGAAAGGTTAATTAATTAATTAATTAAAGAAAGGTTTCAGACCAATTTTATGAAAAGGCTGAGAGGAAGAACAGGAGATAATCTCCTAAGACCTATAAACAGAGATTGGGCCTAGTTAGCATTGAGAAGAGCCAAATGTGGGGTGGGGGGGGAGTATTGTACCAATCTTAAAATATCTGGAAGGATGTCACACAGAAGTCGGTCAAGATCTGTTCTCTATTGTCCTAAAGTCAGGATATAAAATAATGGATTGAAGTTAAAGGAAGGCATGTTCTTCAGTGCATGTGTTCAAATGGACACCAGATAGCCATCTATCAGAGATGCTTTAATTTAACTCCTATATTAAACAGGGATTGGAGTAGATGGCTTAAACTTTAAGATGTGTGTGGACTTCAACTCCCAGCATGCTGGCTGGAGAATTCTGGGGGTTGAAGTCCACATATATAAAGTTGCTAAGTTTGAGAAACACTGCCTTAAGCTATCCTTTTCAACTCTCTGTTTCTATACGCTTGTCAGAGAACGCAACCTTAGGTAGGTGTTAAACACATCTTAATAATTGAGAACCTCAAAATCATGAACAATTTTTTTTTAAATAGCCATTTTGATTATGAGTAGATTTGAAATATTGCAGTATCTTTGGAAGGCTCACAATTATTTTCACCAAAATTAGAGGGATTGTATCATCAGTATATCAACGAATTGGCTGAAATGGCTAACCAAGATAAACCAAAAAGGTAAAAATCATCATGACTGGAAGAGAAAAGAAACAACAACGGTATCAGTCACTATCTACCTTCATTGATGTGAGCTTGTAGAATTTGAGATGAGGCTCTTCCCCAGCATTACTTTGAGAATCCTTATCACATAAAGCATCCCACACTCCTTAGATATAATCACAATTTTTGCTTTATTTCAGGGTCCATCTGGCTTCAGAGGAGATACTGGAACAACAGGAAGAGATGGTGCACGGGTAAGCATGTGTCTTTAATTTACTTTATTTCCAAAGAACTAAGTGTGTAGTTCTTTTAGCAACTGAAACATGAAAGCCAGCTAGCACTTAGTGAAAAATGTAGATTTCAACAAGTTGGCTCTTATCCTTCAGTGATCTTAACCCAAAGTCAGGGGCAAACAGCATAAAGATTGTTTAGAGATTAAATCAAAATGCATTTTAACACAGCATGACTGCATTTATTTACGTAAACTCTGAAATTAAACTGTTGAAATTACCTGGAAAGATAGGAACATTGGGGGGGAGGGCAGGGTAATAGAACTGAAAAAAATAAATTCTTTTTTTTTTCTGCACTTCTGTATACTTTAACAATATTCTCCTTATACACTGAACTCTAAAAAAAATACATTGGGAACAAATTATTCTGTTTGATTTTTAGGGAGCCCCCGGTGCTATTGGTGCCCCAGGACCTGCTGGTGCTAGTGGTGAAAGGGTAAGTCTTTTTAGATATTTCCTGGGCATATTCTAGAAAAGATGCAGAATATAGATGTGGAGTGTTGGCTGGAGTGGGTGGAGAAGTCCTTCTTAGTTAGCATTCAGAAATAGTAGGCTTCTGCACACCACATTCTTATGTATTTCTATTTAACATACTAAACTATGTTAAAAATAAAGTAGTTAAAATAAAGTATTTAAAAATAGAATAGTTGCATGTTCATGCCATGATAAAATAGTGGAATAAAATTAATCTTGACTAAAGCCCCATTTATTTCACATTATTGCAACCAAATTCCCCGGAATTTTAATTAATTTTACTTAATAGATTTTAACATTTAATTTCAGATCAGTTACAAAAAGTTTAAAATACTGTACTTAAACGTGCAATACTCAAATAAAAAAAGGTAAATAAAAATTCCACAGATGAACAGAACATTTTAACCTGATACCCTGGAATAGGTAATTACAAGTTTGCAGGGCCAGCACACTGAAACAGCCCTTGCTCTAAAGCAGTGTTTCTCAACCTCAGCAACTTTAAAATGGGTGAACTTCAACTCCCAGAACTCCCTAGCCAGTGGCTGGGGGATTCTGGGAGTTGAAATCCACCCATCTTAAAGTTGCTGAGGTTGAGAAAGCTGTTCTAAAGCATAGTAGGGTAGCCTCCAAATGTTTGTCTGCAAATGCCGTCATCTCTTTCTGTCTATCAAATGATTAAAGTTGGAGGTCAACAGCATCTGGAGGACAACATGTTGCTTATTATTGTAGTTGCTGTGAGTCTTATTTCAGACAGGAAAAGACTGCAGGCTAATGTTAGCAGCTGACTTTAGAGTGAAAGTAGAGAAATAAATGCAAATTATCAGTCCCAAGGAATACAAAAACCTGAAGGCTGATTAGGGGTTTGCCTTGTCTTGTCCAAACTTTGTAACCACTAAGTTTAGGTGGCTCACAGATCCTAATTCCTCTATATTCATTTTTTAAAAAATGGTTTCCAAAGATGTATAGCTACCCTGGAAATGAAACAGATTGGAGGAACATTCATAGAAATAGGTGGATAGGAGGCTTGAAGTAGTTTCCTACTCCTTTGCCTTCTTTTTCCAACTATAAAAGACAAAAGTTGTGAGTAGAACTCTACCAGTAGCCTAGGCAACAGAAAAGAAAGCTTTTTTATATATTAAAAAGACAGCAGAAGGAAATTATACCTTATACCTTAGTCCTGAAATTATGCCAGTCTTGGCTGAAAAATACAGCTGTCTAATTTGATTTCTTTTGAGTTCTTTGATTTAGAAAATAGGTGGCATGCACACATTTGTTCTAATTTTTTGTTCAAAAACTGATTTTAAAAGTCTGTAAACAGGAAGGGCCAAGGGAGTGCAAGTGATGAAAGATAAATTGCAACTTTACAGTGCAAATTCTGTGACCTACATACTTGTGCTTGACAGTAGGGTACAAGTAGAAAGACTAAAGTTGGCAGTATGATGTCACAAGACAATTCATAATTTTTTCATCATAGCAGTTTGTACCAAACACCTAGGTAAAACTTCCATGGGGGATTGTTAACATGGCTCTTTATAGCCTTTTCAAACTGTTCTCCAGGCCTAAAGGTTTCAGGCTAGTTTTCCAGTAAATAGAAACATATAAAAAAGACAGTTCCTGTTCTAAAAACTTCAGGGTTGTTATAATGATCAAATGGGATGAAAACAGATCAGGGAGAGAGGATGCCAGAAGAAGCTATTCTAACAGTAGCATCAGTAGAAAGGTCCCACTGCAGCAGCCTTATGGAATAGTGGTACCTGGGTAGCAGTTGAAGAAGAGCCAAAGGTAGTTGGTCACTCAGTAGAAGTGGGGGAATATGGGGATATGGCCCTATCTTTAACTAGGAACTTTGAATGGAGAACGGAGATTTGTCCTCCCCAATATGGTTCTCTACAGCCTAGCAACAGCTGATATTTTGTTTCTATTAGGGTGAAGCTGGCCCTGCTGGCCCTGCTGGATCTGCTGGACCTCGTGGAAGCCCTGTAAGTAGTAAAATAATTACTTCTTACAAAATAACATTAACATTTTAGGAATCTTTGAAGTAGAAAAGTGGCTAGAGGTGTCCTTACTTCGTTTATTTTTCTCCTTGCTGTAGGGTGAACGTGGTGAGGCTGGCCCTGCTGGTCCTCCTGGATTTGCTGGTCCTGCTGTAAGTATCAAGAAATACAGTAAGCTTTCTCCACTTTTCTAACAGTTTGGTATGATCATGGTACTTCAATAATTTAATTAATATCTCAACCTTGAATTTTTAAGGGTGCAGCTGGTCAGACAGGTGTTAAAGGAGAAAGGGGACAGAGAGGTCCTAAAGGTGATGTAGGTCCCCAAGGTGCCATTGGTGCTGTTGGTAATGCTGGTCCTGCTGTAAGTAAATGGAATCTTACATTAAATTCTTAACTTTTTGACTATGTGATGTAGTTTTGATATTTCATAGCCACATTCTTAAATCCACTGCCAAATAGCACACTTGCTAAATAATCTTCAGTGGTTAAATTCCTCAAATCTAGATTAACTCATTTGTGGGATGTCAAGAATTTCTCCCAAAGAATATCTTATGTATTAGTGGCTAAAAAATGAAGATCATTTAAGACATTACCATGGAGAAAATTGTCTGTCCATCTGTCTATCTATCTAACAACCTATTTCATAATGACTCCCAGTGGTTAACAACATTTTTCATTGCCGGAATAAATAACTGATTTTAATTAGGTGTAATTAATTGTTGCAAGTTCAAGAAATTAAGAATAATACAATGAGCTGTAATTACTCTTGAAATAATTATAAATTATATTACATACTAATGGATTTTGGTAACTGGTCATGTAAACACTATTCCAAAGTTAGAACCTTTGGGAAATCTCCAGTCAGTGTTACATCCTGAAAGGGTGGAAAACATGACAACTTTAACACATAGCATCTGCTCCTGTGAAAGAAACCACCTCTACAAACCACCTATTACAGTGACGTTGCTGTAGGGTAGTTAGGGCTACCGTATCTAGGCAGCAAAAATCCAGACAAGTCATAGAGGGCAGCAAAAGAACCTGAAACACTTTGCTTCCTACATGTAATAGCCCTAAGAGTAGTTATCGTTCCTATGGTCCCTCTCAACAAAATTGTTGTCCTATTGTCATAGGCCTGAAGGCCATTAAGAAATAGGAGCAAAGGTTGCTCCTAGTAAGTCACTAGTATAACTACCATTGATTCTAAGGGAAAAGAGGTGATCTGGAATTATGGAGTATTTCATGAGTCTTATATTAGACATGCTTTCTTCTTACATACAGGGTCCTGTTGGTCAAGCAGGTCCTGCTGGAGCCCGTGGTGATAATGGTCCTTCTGTAAGTCCAGAAACACATCCTATTTATCCCTCTCACCCATGAAAAATGTAGCTATTGATTATTATGAATCCTGATTTTTCTCTTGCTTTTTTTTAAATAGGGTCCCAGTGGTTTTCCTGGAAATGCTGGCAGACCTGGACCTCCTGGCCCTGCTGTAAGTAGTTCCTGAGGAAATCACTTTATGATTCATGCAAAGTAAACTTCGGCTTCCTCTGTCCAGGCAGTTACTTTAATTAACTGAGGTTCCTTAAAACTTTTATCAAGCCACTATAGCATGAGAAGATTATCCATCATCTCCTATCGGTTACTACCAGTTATTGTACCTAAAATGGTTGGGTCCACTTAATGCCCCAACAGGCAGAGCCAGAACCATACTGAAATGGAAAATTCAGTTACATATATTGTGCATGAGAAAACCACAAGAGCAAAATTAAAAGAGATCAAAGGTTGGAGGAGAATGGAGGTTTCTTTGCTGTTTTATTATATTATGCCTATTTTAAGGCATACTAAAGCTCTGTGGTTCTAATCTCAAAATGGCAGGAAACTGTGTGGTCAGTTTTCAGCCATCAGGATTGGTAGGGCTTTTAAGAGTCAAAAAAGGGTGGTTGGGAATTGCTTATAACCCTGGGAATGCAGGTTGCTTGTCCCTGCTATAAAGTATATTTTGCCTTAGTTTTTCAAAATCAGAAATACCTCTAATTGAACAAATCACAGCCCTATCATTATACTCTAAAGGAGGGTTTCTCAACCGTGGGAGCTTTCAGATGTGTGGACTTGGACTCCCAGAATTCCCCAGCCAGCAAGGGTAGCTGGGGAATTCTGAGAGTCGAAGTCCACACATCTTCAAGCTGCCACGGTTGAGAAACCCTGGTCTAAAGGCTATAATGAGCAAAGTGTTCATATGGCCTGCATGTAGCAGTGTCCAGGCTGAAATCCTAAGTTCTATAAAACAGAGTTGAGATGTAGTGTTATAACATAAGGCAGTTTCACTTAAGTGGCCCACAAAAACTTGGCATTTATGCAGATTTGCCTCAGTCTTGGCAATCCTACATATGCTACTGTTTGCTTATTTCACAAGTAGAACTTGTGGCTTTTTGGATATTGCGAAAGTACATTTCCCATTAACTCCAGCAAGGGCGGCCAGTGGTGAGGGATGCTTAGAGTTCAGACAGACAGACAGACTTAGGATAGGCCTGTGATATATAACAAGCCACACCAATATTCCATCTAGATGACTGAAATTCTACCCCTGAAGGACAGCAAAGACTATTTTACACTAATGTCAACCATCCTTTACATTCTCACTTGATTCTGTGCAGTTTGTTAAAGCAGCATTACATGCTTGATGTGATCCCCCTCATATCTTTGTTCATTCTTTATTTGGATTAATAATTTATTATCTTTTGAGTCATGAAGCAGAGCAATTGTAGCTGTGCAATTACATTATGATTTTGTTCCTAGGGCATCACTGGTCCCCCTGGTCCCCCTGGTGCTTCTGGCAAAGAGGGAATTCGAGGCCCACGTGGTGATACTGGACCAATTGGCCGTGCTGGTGAAACTGGCATTGTTGGACCCCCTGGTTTCGCTGGAGAGAAAGGCCCAAGTGGAGAAACTGGTGCTGCTGTAAGTAGTTCAGAACACTTTTCAGTACTTGTTAGATTTATATCCTGCTGCTCTGGGCTTTTTTCTCTTTTCTGAGAGTTCTTTCTTCAGCATTATTCTTATATTTCACAATAATATATACCTGCTAATTCCAATCATATAGATATGTATGTGTATTAGAGCTGTTTTCCCGTTAAATATGAGCAAATATAAAAAACCTCACACTGACTTGGCATCCCATGTAGTCAGTTTGGCCACCAGGTCACCATTCTTACCAATTTCATCCTATTGGGACTCATCAGATATGGGGAGCCAAATATTATTCTGGGGGTTCAAACCCTCTATTGAGAATTGAACTCACAGACCCTCACACTTTAGATGACTATTTACAGTACATTAGCCTTAGGAACTATCCAGATATTAGCATTCAGCAGCTGCAAGAAGGCATACATAGAAGCTATCAGAAAAGCATATTCAGTCCCCCTTCCTGTTAAGCTCTCAGAGCCAAGAATACAGATGTTACGTTATTAGTAAAATAATGCGAGGGGTTCTATGGCTCTGATTCTGCTGTTTTATCTGCACAGAAGTTTCACTTTGTGTGTAATATGCTAGTCTCAGCAGGACTTCCTTTAACAAGGAACTACTAAGCCATAATACTTTTTTAACTCCTTCATTTATTTATTTTAACTACTTCATTTATCCATGCTCTTAAAATGGAGCATGGATTAGAGAACTAGCTAACCATTATCATTAGGAGTACAGCTAGCATTTTCCATGCTTCTATACACAACCTGCTGTTTCCAGAGTTACCGATTATGACCTTCATTTTGGCAACGGTAGCAATTCCTTTCCTAAACTATGTAAATAAGGCCAATAACCTCAAGAGTATGAACTTAGGGATGCAATGAGAATTCTTACCTAGTCTTGACATATGGAAGCCAGCTGCATCAGCCACAGGGGGCTTCAGTGACCAGCAAGCAGTGCTTCTAGCAATGCCACCTTCTTCCACTGGAATTGCAGAACATTTTGATTCAGAGAATGCAGGCCATATTGTTTGGCAATAGTTCTCCCGGTGAAGGTGCTTACTCAAAGCTCTTGTAAAATACATTTATAAAGAAATAAGGATGTTGCATAGTTTTCCTTCTAAGGTATAATAACAAACTAGATTGACACACTGCCCGTAATACAAAATAAGGGTTACTTATAATTTGTGCCTTGTGCAGCTGAAGGTAGTCTACCAGCCAAATCGTTTTTTTGTTAGTAGAAGCGGGCGCAACATTACATTTGCCTTGTAAAATTAGAACTATTTTGATTTTATGTATTAGCAAAGCAATCAGTCCTATTCCTTCATGCACATGCTTTCATAAGTTCAAATAGAAACTGGTTCTTAAGGCAATACAGAATATGGCTGTTCTTGAATATGGCTGGATATTAACAGAGAGTACATCAGAAGATACTGAGGTCAAATTAAATAGAAAGAAAGAGAAAGGAAACAAAATTTGCCCCAAACAAAAAATGTGCTAATCTGTGTATAAGTTCTGAAAATGTTTTTCTGTTTCTTTTTTATTCAGGGTTCTCCTGGTTCCTCAGGTCCTCAAGGTATTCTTGGAGCACCTGGTATCCTTGGTCTTCCTGGCTCTAGAGGAGAACGTGGTCTTCCAGGCGTGTCTGGAGCACTTGTGAGTAAAATCTTTACCAAATTTGCAAATTGGAGACATATTTGATTGGACTAAGATAGCGCATGCAAAAATTAATATTGAAATCTAATAACACATCTGAAGATGGCAATGGCATCTCCCAATTTCACCCAAAATGCAGCTGCCAATCAAATTGACAGCTGACCCTTACTTCAACCCTGGCAATTACATTGAAGCACAAATTGTTTTATTGACAGCGCTGGCAGCAAAGACAGACCTAGGGAGAGGTTATAGTCCCACTTAATAGATTTGTGCAAAATTAGAGTATACAAGTGATTGGGAAGAACAGCAGTGCATTTGACTGGATATAGCACATCATTTATCTAATAATGTCAGTGAGGTAATTAGGGCATAAATAGTTGATTGGATTAAGGGCATAACTGTGAGGTAATGGAGCAGAACTCCATTGGTGGGGTTGAAAGAACAAAGAGGATGTATTTTATAAACATGGTTTCTTTATAGAGAGTTACTTTTATGGTGATTTTCAAATTGTCCCTGGTTCCCAGAGTCTGTATTCACCTTCTGGTATCTTTTCCCCAGCCTATCAGCGTTCCTTGGTCTTCAAAATGTTTTATGGCTGAGCTGATGGTTTACTTTCCCTGGGAAAATATATTTGGGAGGGTTTAATTTTAATGTATTGTCGAAGTCTTTCACAGCCGGCATACAATGGCTGGTGTGGGTCTTCCAGGCTGTGTGGCCATGTTCTGGAAGTTTTGTTTCCTAACGTTTCGCCAGCATCTGTGACCGGCATCTTCAGAGTGCAGGAGCACAGACAGGAGCAGTTCTCTCTGTGCCCAGGATGATGTGACCCTTTTGTGGGTATTTCTAGAGATCTAAACGGGGGGTTGGGGGGTTAGGGGGGTTGGGGGGTTGGGGAGTTTGGGTTAACCAATGGCTGCCAAGCAGCCATTGGTTAACCCAAACTCCCCCAACCCCCCCTAACCCCCCCAACCCCCCCTTTAGATCTCTAGAAATACCCACAAAAGGGTCACATCATCCTGGGCACAGAGAGAACTGCTCCTGTCTGTGCTCCTGCACTCTGAAGATGCCGGTCACAGGTACTGGCGAAACGTTAGGAAACAAAACTTCCAGAACACAGCCACACAGCCCGGAAGACCCACACCGGTTTAATTTTACTTGCCTAATTTGATGCCATATAGCTCAGGTAGCGCTTTGTTGGGTTAGGAGTTTTTTACTTGACCCTGCCTCCCAAATCTTCCTTCAAATATTTATTCTCCATTTCTCTTTTATCCTGTAGCCCTGGAGCCTATGAATGAAATATATTAAGCTTTTGTATTTATCCTAGAGGGAAAGTACAATATAAAGATGAAATGATTCACCTAAAGTCATTCATTTCAGATGCAGTTCAATTCAATTAACTACTGCATTGTGAGCACATGTGATGTTTTGTGATATTAGATTTCAATGCAGGAGTAAGATTCTAGCTAGTAGCTTCCTGCTAATAGTGTCTCCTTCTTGCCTCTTCCCATTTTGAAAGGAGATGTGCTAGATGGTTGTGAAGGAAAGATAAGGTTTGGGAAATACTCAGCAAATTAAAAGGTTCTGTCTTGCTTGCAGGCCAATCAATTATGTTTTGATGTAATGGTGCAGGTTGTTGCTTATACTACCCAGGTTAGGGCCAATAAAGAAGCTGAGCCCGCACTTGTACCTTTTGTACTTTGTGTTACCTTTTGTGCTAATGTAATATATTGAACACAGTGATGTATCTCACAAGGATTAATGCCATTGACTAAGCATTTAATAGCAATCAGTTCAGTAACAGATATAAAACGTACAGAGCATTTTGCAAAGCTCATGTATGAATAAAAATAAAACATATCCCAACTATTGTTCTCTTCTTAGGGTGAGCCTGGACCTCTTGGTATTGCTGGTCCCCCAGGTGCCCGTGGCCCATCTGGTCCTATTGGTGCCCCTGGTGTAAATGGTGCCTCTGGTGAAGCTGGACGTGATGTAAGTAATTCTTTTTGGTCATAACAGTGGGGAAAACATAAAGTAAAATATCTAAATATGCAGCACCATTTGATATAGCAGCCAGTGGCTGTTTGATACAGCTTTCTCCCACACTAAAGTTTTTAAGGGTTTTATTTCAGTTCAGCTATATGAATTGGGATAAACAAATGAGGCTGAAGTTGTAAAGCATTTTATTTACTTTGTGTATTGAAAAATGCATAGAAAATTATTGACAGACTTGGAGTTGATTTAACAAAACAATGCACTTTAAATCTTATTACAGCAGAAAAAGCTAGACGCATACTTTTCAAGTGAAATCATTAAGATTTAGAAGTTCTAAGTACCTTGTCTAAGATCCTTCTTAAAACCTCTTTAATCCTTAATGGAAGTGACTGTTAAGAAAACATGTGAAGGATTGCAGCACATACCTTATATTAAAAAAAAAAATCTAATCTAGTAGCTCCATATGGGTTCAACCAAATTCCATAATCTCCTAGTATGGTGGCAGAAGATTATAGGAGCTCCAACACAGTGTCAAGGACATCTAGTTGGAGATAGCTAATGTATAGTTGCCTGCACAAAATTTTCATTAGCTTGGGTGCCGTTAAATGTTGATCCTTTGCTTTCTTTAGGTTCCTTTTTCTAAAATATCATACTGCTCAAACACAGTATCTAAAAATAAATTACTGGACTCAGCAGATTCTTATACTACTCCAATATTTTATGGCCAACAGTAAAGCTAGGAACTTGGAACAAAAAGGGAAAACTATCATACTGGAAGCAGAGAGTATCAGTCCACTTAAGATTTCAGCTTATTCTACAGTTTAAGTATGATGAGGACTTCCTATAGTTAGTAGAATGTTTTTTTAAATTCTATGTGTTACTAAGCAGACATTTTTATTCCTAGGGAAATCCAGGTAGTGATGGTCCTCCTGGCCGTGATGGTGCTCCTGGTTACAAGGTAATCCTGGCCTTCTTCTGTAAGCAAAATGTGCTTCTTGCGAGCCAACTTCAGCATGTACATCTAAATCAAACATTTTTCTTCTACATTCTTATTAGGGTGAACGTGGTGCTGCTGGCAACCCTGGTCCTGCTGGTGCTGTTGGTGCTCCTGGTAACCATGGCGCTGTTGGTCCTGCTGGCAAACCTGGAAATCGTGGTGAACGTGTATGTGGCTTTCAACCATTGTCTAAACATTAAAATGCTTCTAATTGTGTCAAATATAAAATATCAAGGCCCTGTGCTAAACCATGCACTCTTGAGGAAGCTGGTGTACCTTTAAGATTTTGTCTGTCTGAAAGGCTGGCAAACTCAGGAAACAAGAACCACTTGGATTCCCAGAATGATTTTTTATTGCTAGTAGGATAATGTAACAGATTCTCAAGCACCTGTTGAAGCAATTCTCCTGCTCAATCTGTACCTAGAGTAATTAAGGGACAGTTGCCCTAAAGTTTATTTGTACTTCAGCATATAGTTCCCCTGAATGGAGTGGTCCCTGCCCCTTGCTTAGCTACAATCTTGTCAAAACTTTCTCCAGTTGAGTTTGTTACTAGAAGGACTGATATTTTTTTCACCATTGTGAATCTTGAAGTCCCATCAGTTCATAGGGAAAGAGATAAAATGCTAATGATGATGACGATGCTTGGATATCATCCAGCTTCTGACTTATAACCAAATCTTCTCATCATGCTTCCAATAAAGGATACTCTTAATTAATCAAATTAATTAAGGATTAATTAATAAAGGATTCTCTTAATTAATCAAAATATATAAAATCATTACATTCACTTTTTATGACAGTTATGTATGTCTTGAAATGGATAACAAGCAACATCTCCACTGTGCTATCATTTCAGGGTCCTGTTGGAACTACTGGCCCTAGTGGTCCTGCTGGTGTAAGAGGTCCTGCTGTAAGTATAGTTTAAATTATTGGATAGTTATTGGCTTTTAAGGATCTGTATGTATATCAAGTGTTTTTAAGAAGGACACTCCTTTTTGGACTAGGAATGGAGACCTAAGTTTTGGAAATAATTCAGAGGGATGTATAAATCACTAAGAAATGGCTGAGTGAGTAGGAGATGTGGAGTCCAGGCAAGGATGTTCCAAGGCATTTCAGTGTCCAGGTCAAAAGACAGTATGGGAGTCCCACTTTCATGCAGAAGCCATCTAGGCTGGCAATTATTTGAGTATTAACAATACGGTAGTTTAGAGAGTCCATATGCATCCTGTCTTCCTCACAAAAAAGAGATGGTGACATCAGGAAGAATAGCTAGTCGACTGCCACTGCTTCTCCTTAGGATCTCCAGCTGAGGTTACCTTACTCTGCTTAAGAGGTAGAGAAAACCTAGGAGAGGGAAGGATAGTAGTCATTCCCTGTAGGTGGAAAGAGTTAGGATTGGAAGGGCATAAGAATGTTCTTGGACACTTAACATAATCCTATTTTATCATACTGCAGATTTGTATGGCATGATGAGCCTTTGGAGGATGCTAAGATAGAAAAGCAAGGATCATATTTAATCCTATTTAATGCAAGTTCAAATGCACATAACCAGCCCTACAACTTAAGTCTAGAATAGGGTCTATGCAAAATTCTCAATTTCCAAGCCAAGATCTTGATTTCTTTCTGTTAGTGCAAAGCAGCCTTTCCCAAATTTCTGTTTTCAGGGTAGGTTTGGTCCCAATTTCCATCTTCCACCTGGTCATGGAAAGTGTAGTCATGTAAACCACCCAGATTGAGGAAGAGTAATTAAATTATTAATAGAAGCTTGAACCAAGATATAAATAAATTAAAAGAGGGAGATTCAAAATGGTGCAAACCAGTGTCTCTGGAAATGTTGCAAACTGAAAGAATCTACAAGCATTTTAGTTCTTGCTTAATGGGATTGTTCTTGGACAGAGGTTGTGTCTCTGAAAGCTCTCCCAAACATTCTGGGGTGGGTGGAATGCTTCCATTTGTAACTTTTCTCTATTTATGCCTCCCTTAGGGCCCACAAGGTGCACGTGGTGAGAAAGGTGTTGCTGGTGACAAGGGACCCAGAGGTTTGCCAGGTTTCAAAGGACATAATGGACTTCAGGGACTGCCTGGTATTGCTGTAAGTGCAATTATCTGAACCATGGACTAAACAGGAATAAATCCACCCTTTAGAACAGGTGTAGGTTGCTCCTGTGAGGAAGAACAGGCATTCCCCTTCCCAGAATATAATATTCCATTTTCCCATCCTGAACCCTTCTGCCGAATGGTCACTAATTCCATGTCCATTGAACATGCGCAGTCCTCATTTGGTGGTTTTAATGTTTCCTCTTTTAAAAAGTGTGGCTTTGTTTTGGGTCTTTAGTTCAGTTCTGCAAGTTTTTTTCTCTTTTCCTAAGCCTACCAAAACTTTCCCACTCAAGCCTGTCATTTTGGTAGCAAAAGGAAGAGCACCGAGAGAATTGGTTTGTTGTTCATACATTTACAATAACATATAGGAATACTGGAACATGTCAAAGTGACTCATGGCTCAGTATAGTGACTGAGTATAATTAAGCTCCAGCTCATTTGATCTATATAGTTCAACAAGTTTACTCAAGATTCTTTGATTTCCCATGATAACTGAACAACAACAAATAGAATCATAGGTGCTGTCAGTTCAGTCAAGCCCACTGAGAAGCAAACTGCCTAACTAGAAATCCTGCTCCTGCCATCTTTTCATGATGAGGAAAGAAAAAGCTATATGTTCAGTGGTATTTATATCTTAGTGCTGTGTTCCCCAGTTAAAACAATTCTTGGTCAAAATAATTCCTCCATTCACCAGTTATTCAAGGGCAAAAACTCTGCAAGAAGGCAGAAGGAAATTAAGGTAAATTAAGGTAAATTAAGGTAAGAGGTAAATTATTTCCCCTCTTGTCTCATATTAACAGGGTCATCATGGAGAACAAGGTTCCTCTGGTGTTACTGGTCCTGCTGGCCCAAGGGTAAGTTCACATGAATATCCTTTGTGTGGGATGTTGAAATGTCCCATTATATCACAATGCATGTGATATCATATTTTTATCGTTTAATTGCATCAGAAGCATACTGAGTGCTGGGTTTATTCTTTGTTCCTGTTTTAGGGTCCTTCTGGTCCTTCTGGTCCTCCTGGAAAAGATGGTCGCAATGGTCTGCCTGGACCTGTTGGGCCTGCTGGTGTGCGTGGATCTCAGGGTAGCCAAGGACCATCAGTAAGTTTAAGTTTGAAGGATTGTTAGAGTAACAAAAACTACTTTTTAAAAATTAAGCATAATGCTCTGCATGGTTATTTCAAAGTAAACCCCACTGCATTCATTAAACCTGACTCCCAAATAAGTGTATATAAGTTTGCAACCTCATTCCTGTACACATATTACTGGGACTAAGTTCCCTTGGCTGTACTGGGATCCTTAATAAACATGTGACTAGGTTCTTAGTGTACCTCAGCTACCAGAACTCCAAGGGAGAATTTTAGGAACTCTAGCCCCAACATATCTGGAGGATACCAAGAAAGGGAAGATTGTTTTATGCCATATGCCTAAATAAGCAATCCTCCTGAAGTTTTCAGGAAGATTGATTTCTACAATATGCTTAATATTGAAGCATAAGTACAAATTTTAGTGACATATGCCACTATTAGATTGCTGCCATTCCAATTATTTAAATCAGCATTTCAAATGAAGCCAAATAATGCAACCTTCACTAAATACATTCTTCCTGTTTCTGCAAGATGGTGCTCTTGCTGAGCCAAATAAAGAACTCACTCTCTAATTAGTAAACTTTTAATTAAGAATATATTATGTTCATTGTACATCCATAGCATCATTCCCCAATTTAGTTAATACTGACCACTTCTAAACTCAGGCATGAGCAGGTATATTATTATTTACAGTGGGGCAAAAAAGTATTTAGTCAGCCACCAATTGTGCAAGTTCTCCCACTTAAAAAGATGAGAGAGGCCTGTAATTTTCATCATAGGTATACCTCAACTATGACAGACAAAATGGGGGAAAAAATCCAGAAAATCACATTGTCTGATTTTTAAAGAATTTATTTGCAAATCATGGTGGAAAATAAGTATTTGGTCAATATCAAAAGTTCATCTCAATACTTTGTTATATATCCTTTGTTGGCAATGACAGAGGTCAAACGTTTTCTGTAAGTCTTCACAAGCTTTTCACACACTGTTGCTGGTATTTTGGCCCATTCCTCCATGCAGATCTCCTCTAGAGCAGTGATGTTTTGGGGCTGTCGCTGGGCAACACGGACTTTCAACTCCCTCCAAAGGTTTTCCATGGGGTTGAGATCTGGAGACTGGCTAGGCCACTCCAGGACCTTGAAATGCTTCTTACGAAGCCACTCCTTCGTTGCCCAGGCGGTGTGTTTGGGATCATTGTCATGCTGAAAGAGCCAGCCACGTTTCATCTTCAATGCCCTTGCTGATGGAAGGAGGTGTTCACTCAAAATCTCACGATACATGGCCCCATTCATTCTTTCCTTTACACGGATCAGTCGTCCTGGTCCCTTTGCAGAAAAACAGCTCCAAAGCATGATGTTTCCACCCCCATGCTTCACAGTAGGTACGGTGTTCTTTGGATGCAACTCAGCATTCTCTCTCCTCCAAACACGATGAGTTGAGTTTAGACCATAACGTTCTACTTTGGTTTCATCTGACCATATGACATTCTCCCAATCCTCTTCTGGATCATCCAAATGCTCTCTAGCAAACTTCAGACAGGCCCGGACATGTACTGGCTTAAGCAGGGGGACACATCTGGCACTGCAGGATTTGAGTCCCTGGCGGCGTAGTGTGTTACTGATGGTAGCCTTTGTTACTTTGGTCCCAGCTCTCTGCAGGTCATTCATAGGTCCCCCCATGTGGTTCTGGGATTTTTGCTCAGCGTTCTTGTGATCATTTTGACCCCATGGGGTGAGATCTTGCATGGAGCCCCAGATCAAGGGAGATTATCAGTGGTCTTGTATGTTTTCCATTTTCTAATTATTGCTCCCACAGTTGATTTCTTCACCCCAAGCTGCTTGCCTATTGCAGATTCAGTCTTCCCAGCCTGGTGCAGGTCTACAATTTTGTTTCTGGTGTCCTTCAACAGCTCTTTGGCCATAGTGGAGTTTGGAGTGTGACTGTTTGAGGTTGTGGACAGGTGTCTTTTATACTGATAACAAGGTCAAACAGGTGCCATTACTACAGGTAACAAGTGGAGGACAGAAGACCCTCTTAAAGAAGTAGTTACAGGTCTGTGAGAGCCAGACATCTTGCTTGTTTGTAGGTGACCAAATACTTATTTTCCACCATGATTTGCAAATAAATTCTTTAAAAATCAGACAATGTGATTTTCTGGATTTTTTTTCTCATTTTGTCTCTCATAGTTGAGGTATACCTATGATGAAAATTACAGGCCTCTCTCATCTTTTTAAGTGGGAGAACTTGCACAATTGGTGGCTGACTAAATACTTTTTTGCCCCACTGTATTCAATTTATATACCTTTCTATCCAAAGCTTGTAACCCTGATTATGTTTAAGCCGTTCAGATAAATTTGGGATAGGGCCTTCTGCATGACCACTGTGAACTGAGTTTAAACAAGCTTATTTCTTTCTTTCTACTTTACATTTTAGGGTCCACCAGGCTCACCTGGTCTTCCTGGCCCACCTGGTCCCAATGGTGGTGGCTATGAAATTGGCTATGATGTAGAATACTATCGTGCAGATCAGCCATCTCTTAGACCCAAGGATTATGAAGTTGATGCCACTCTGAAAACTCTGAACAACCAGATTGAGACCCTCCTGTCACCAGAAGGCTCTAAGAAGAATCCAGCCCGCACATGCCGCGACATAATACTCAGCCATCCTAAATGGACCAGTGGTATGTTAGCACTAAATACTTAACACAAAAACAACCGGTTAAGTTCTTGATTTTTATGGTCATCACATAAGAGATGTGACTTGCATACTTGCAACAGACATCATGATATTCTTGCGTATTGAGCCATTTGAGCGCATTGTCCATATCTGTGTTATTCCAACAGTTGAACCAATATGGGTCTCTATACATGCCCATTGGGGGAGATGGGCAGCATACAAAATAAATAAATAAATAAATAAATAAATAAATAAACAAACCCATTTCTTTTCTTTTTTTTAATGACAGGTTACTACTGGATTGATCCTAATCAAGGCTGCTCAATGGATGCTATTCGTGTATATTGCGACTTCTCCACTGGTGAGACTTGCATCCGTTGTAATCCTGGAAGCTTTTCAATCAAGAACTGGTACACTAGCAAAAATAATGCTGAGAAGAAACATACCTGGTATGGAGAAACTATGAATGGTGGTACCCAGGTAGGATTCATTCTGTATACCTTCTGATATGCATGGAATTATAGATGGGGGGAAATATTGTTTTTTAACTCATACATCATATCCTTTATATTAGTTAGGTTATGCTACATGTAATACATTAATGTAATATAACACATTAAAGCTTGATGTTGGATTAGTAAGCCATCTATGGTTGCTTGCTGTCCCTGCACCTCCATTTTTTCCCCTAAAAAAAATTTGTACTTTGCAAACTACAGGTTTCTGTTGAGGATATTGATACCGCTTTCTTGTGAAGGTTGTTGCCATATTGGCTACATAAGCAACAAAACTTTCATGACCAAACACAAAAATATGAATATGATTACCTTAAGCAGACCTGTTCTTTCCGTATGCCAGCCTTTATGGCAACAGCCATGCTGTTGGGGAATTTTGAGTCATAATCTAACAAGTCCGTAAAGCACCAGATTGGGGAAAACTCATCTATCTCTTAAATCTTGTTTAAAACTGTCTGAACTAGTTGGTTGCCAGAACCATATGTTCTTACACTGATTGCAGCTGTTAAACTCAATTACACATTGTGATTATTTTCTTTTTGCATCAATAAAAAAAAAAAATTAGCTTCAGAAGTGATCATTAAGTTCTAGAAGTAGATAGTCTCTCTTTCCATGCCATTCATGTTCTTTATAAATGCATCAATCATCTCTTTGGAATGATTAGTAAACTTATAACAAACAGCATGCTTCTGCATAGGATAAAAGTTGGGATAATTGGAATGCAGTTTCTATCATCAGTTTAGTACATCCTAAACTAACCATCAGTTCTGATTATTTCTTGTTCTGTAATGAAAATTATCCCCCCCCCATTATATTAACTTTTGCATGCCATTTAGGCACAGAGTACATGATAGTTTATTTCCATGATTTCATCTGAAGGGCCCCCTTTTTTTTCAGTTTGAATATAATGAGGAAGGCGTGACTCCCAAGGACATGGCCACCCAACTTGCTTTCATGAGGCTACTGGCTAACCATGCTTCCCAGAACATTACTTACCACTGCAAGAACAGCGTTGCTTACATGGATGAGGAAACAGGCAACCTTAAAAAGGCTGTGGTGCTGCAGGGATCCAACGATGTTGAATTGCGAGCTGAAGGCAACAACCGATTTACTTTCCATGTTATTGAAGATGGCTGCTCTGTAAGTTCTAAATTACTTCCTGCTTGTAACTGTCTTTGATTATAATTTTGCTAATGCTAAATTATTGATGGACTTGATAGAAAAGTGGGCCTTAAAAGGCCCACTTTTCTATCGTCCATCAGTAATTCAGCTTTAAATTACTGAAGACCACTTTGGTTCTGGCCCCACCCACTTTGAGAATGTGGAGTCAAAACATCAAAAAAGGTTGGTGTGGCCCTCAAGCCAACAGAAATGGAAATGTCATCAGAGGACAGATGCAAAAGCCCAGCGGTGGGAGTTTGAAGAGAATGGTGAGAAGGGACATGATTGGGCTGGAGGTTGAGGTCTCCAGAAGGGTGACTGTGTGGCATGTGCCTGAAAGTTGGAAAACTGCAATGCAGGTGGTGATGTTATAGAAGTCTTTACTGACTTAACAGCAGATCAGTGGATGCCTTAATGTTTTTAACTATTCACTTATCATTATCTTACAGAGAAAGACCAATGAGTGGGGCAAAACAGTTATTGAATACAGAACAAACAAGCCTTCTCGTTTGCCCTTCCTTGACATTGCACCTTTGGACATTGGTGACGCGGACCAAGAATTCCGTGTGGACGTTGGCCCAGTCTGTTTCAAATAAATGAACTAAAACTAACTTAAAAACAAAACAAAAAAAAATATTCTCTCTTTGCCATTTCTTTTTTTATACTGAAAGCTGACTCCTTCCATTTCTTCTGTTCATCTACTTGCTTAAACTCTGGGCGAAAGAGAAGGAAAAGGATTTTTTGGAACGTTGTGCAATGCAATTTAATACAGCCCCAAAGGAATCAGAAGTTTTTCAAGATTTTATCACCTTGTTGTGGAAAATGTCAGCCTTTGTGTAAAAACAAAAAAACAAAAATATTAAAAAATCAAATAAAAAAATCCTGAAAGTTTGCACCACTTGTGGCCTTTGAATATCTTCCACAGAGGAAGTTTAAAACCACAACTTCCAAAGGTTTGAACTACCTCATACACTTTTAAGCCAAGTGTGATCCACATTCTTATACATATGTTCTGAGGTGCTTTTGGACCCATTCATAACAGAAAGGTGCTGATTCAATATTACAGAGTATATTACTGATACTTGAACTTTAATGGTGCTAGAGTCATTTGGGGAAAACAAAAAAATAAAAAATCCCTGCTTTTCTGTATTAAGTTGTATTGTTTCTTTGCAATCTGTCTTAGAATAAAATCAGAATGTCCCCTCTCACCACCAGATTAAGCATGTGGATCATTTCTTCCCACACCCCATCTTCATGCTCTTCTTCAACATCAGGTGTCCATGCTTTTAAATCTCATTTTCTTCCTCTCCAATGGGCCAAAAGGAATCATCATTTCTCAACAACAAAAATTGTACCTATTTTGTATATGTGAGATGTTTAAATAAATTGTGAAAAATTGAAATAAAGCATGTCCAGTGTTCCAAAAGAAACCACTGATGAGTAAAGTTCCTTGCTTTAGTATATCTATTGATATTTTTGCACCTAATGTTTACTTTCCAACCCTACTTCTTGCCTATTGAAACTTTAAAAGATAGTAAGATTTGTCTTTGCTTCTAGTGTGTATGACTGTACTTGCAGCTATATTTTGGGTTTTCTTATTCATCTGATAAGTAGAAACTACAAGAAATTAAATCAATTCCATCCAAACACTGAAGAATGAAACAAGCTGTTTTTTTACTTTAAAAAAGGACACTTACTGATTGGCCCAAGATCCATTACATCCTCAAAGATCCATGGCATTGGAATGCATGTTAGAAAACACATGCTATAAAGTTCCTTGCATTAAAAGCTTCCTGCCCATGGAAAGCTAACATAATAAGAGAACACGTGTAATATTCTCTTGTTAATATGTTAACTTTCTATGTAAAAATAGTTTTTAGAGTAAAGAAGCATTGAAATATAAAAGTATAAAAGTGCCCTTAACTCTGAAGTGACGCAATGCAATATGTTTACACCGTATCATTTTTCAGAATGCATGTATTAGTTCTCAACTGGTCTCAACAGAATTGTTTCAGAATAAGAGTGAATTTATTCTCAGATACATTATTTCATCATTAGGTTTAACTGGAGAACTAACTTGTAAATGAACCAATATATTTGGGAACATTATAACAGAGACCTTTACTGATCCTGAAAATGCTAAGCAAGGACAGACCTGTTTCATACTTGGATAGGAAACCAACAGGAAATCCCCAAACTCGACTATATACTAGACTGAAAAGTAAAATCTTTAATGGGGGCAATGGCAATCCATTTCCATATTCGCAGAAGAAAACAAAATATATGTGTCCATATAATCACCAGGAGTTAACTCATAGCATCCGGTGTCTGCATGTTGGTATTATTAAAGAAGCTTATTTTTTACTGAAAAGTGTCTCTGCACAGCAATAAGCTGTCAATTTTGTCTAATTCCATAGAGGTGAGCCCTACATTCTCATATACCTACAGATAGGTGAAACTGAAGCAAAATGGTCTATTGTGCAACATACTATCATCTCTTGACCAGATTTTTTATATTTGTGTGTGTGTGTGTTGTGTGTGTGTATTATTTTTTTAAAATTTCATCTTGAAGTGGTGTAAACGCCTAGAAGAGGTGCCATGTCACTAAGAACATTATCATAATGGGTTGACCATTAATTGTGGAAAATGCAATACAATCTCTATGGAAAGCACAACATGCCCTCAATAGATAGAAAAAAAACCTGTCCTGAACAATTGTCTTCTGCTTGGAAAGGTGCCAGAGAAATAATACATTTAGAAAAAAAAAAAGAGCAGCTGATTCTTCCATCAAGACTTCAGATCCTTTAACTATTATACCTATCATACAACATTAAAGATACAGAAGTCTGGAAAGAAACAATAAAATACATTATTTTGATTATTAGATGTTATCTTTAAGTTAGACATGAACAGACAGGATAACTGGGAGGGGGAAATGGCATTACCCATAACCCATAAGATCACCGACTCGGGTGGGGGAAGGTGGTGGGGAAGTTGAGGATGAAGATTAATGGAATGGATTGCTTGCTTGGGAGTTCTAAGCAAGAATGATCTGTGTGGCATTATTTTGTTCTAGAAATATTCTCCACAAAAATGAATTCTAAGATCTATTCCTGTTCCTCACAGTGCAATTTTAGACATCACTGAGGGCTTGCCCACAGCATACAAACTGCATGCAATTGCAATCTCCTTTTTGCAGTCCCCCAGAGTTCCTTCTAAAGTTATGCCATGGAACAGCAACATGATTTTTCCCTTAAAAGAAAAAAAAAGCAGTAAAGATATGTTGAGCCTCCTGCTTCTATTTTATCTTTCAAAAATATCCTTAAAAGTTGCAAAAAGGGAAAGGGAGAAAAATTATAAGGCCATCCCCCTCCAGTGACATTACCCCATCGTTACTATGATTCTCCCTAACAAAAAATGGTAATAACAATTTTTTAAATATTGGGAAATTGGGAACTGGAGAGACAATACATATATTGTCTTAGCACTTGGCAGCATCTGGCTGATCTTGCAAAGCTCAAAAGCTAAGCAAAATCAGACCCATTTAGTACTTGGATGGCAGAGATCACCAGAGAATTCCAGGGCTGTAGGCTAGATGGAGAAGTTGAAAAAAACACCATGGAAAAAAGGAATGGAGATCTACTTCCACCGTATACAGTAGTTAGGATAACTATGTGTACATGTCCATGAAGATATCAAGAGGTGAGCTCAGCCTGAAGAAGACTATCTCTTTATCCTGCAGGTATGCTGATAGATAAGTCCTTGCAGTTCAGTGGAGTTTTCTCTGAAGTAAATGTTAGGAATATGGCATGTACTGTATTAATCAAACAAACCATTAAAAAAGAAAAAAAAGAAACTAAAGTTTAAACTTCCCTAGACTGAATGGATGGATGCAGACTGCCACCTGTTGTCTCAGAAAGAAATTGTAGAACTACAGAAATTTGGGGGATCTGACATTTTTATACTGTACAAACAACTCTATGCGATTGTATGTAATATGTATTATTGTTACTAATATGTATTACTGTTAAAGAGTTTGGAGACAGATTTTGGACTTCAGGGGCTAAAAATCTTCGAAAGAGTTATGTGGGCACCAAGTCAGTACATGAGCAATAACTTTATTCTTCCAGTTCTGTAGCTCATGTGCAATGCTCTCTCTTGTATAATTCTGGGATTCCAAGGGAATCATATAAGAAAAATGTTCTGTATACAAAGTGGTTCTACATACACAAGACCCTAAGCCAAGGAACACCAGCTTCTCCAGGTCACAGGCTGTAATTGGTTTTTGCTAAACATCTGGCAGGCTGCAGGAGGCTGTCCAGTGATGAGATGGCATCACTGAAAGGGGTAGGGCTGATTTGTTTGACCAGTTTTTTAATTGTTTGGGGGAGGTTTGAGGTTTGAGGTTGGAATGAGAATGTGGGGGACCTTTTACCACTCTTAACCTGCCCTCGGAACAAAATTATATCATCAAAATTCCACCATTTTATTATGGAGTATCAGCTGACTTTGGACCATTTAGTGGATTGGAGATAAGGATGGGAATGGGAGTACTCCAAAAGAGAGAGAGAGAGAGAGAAATTGTAGGCCTGTGTCAACTACAGTAAAAACACCTGAGTTAGGTAGGTGCTTTATCTCATAGAAACACTGCACTAAACCATTAATCATGGTTTACAAATCACTAAACTGCAGACAAGTAAGCCCTGTTTTGGCTTGGCATGTTGTACGAAACAACGGGATCCATGCTATGGTGTTCAGCACCACTAGGCAATGAACCAGGAGTGCTGAAAGGGAGGCCATCTCCACCTGATTAATGAAAGAACCAACTAGTAATCAAAGACTATTCAGAATCCTATTGGTGTTGGGAATCAGGTGCCATAGGAGGACCAATCTCAGGTTACTGCTTATATTAAAACTCCCAGACTTTTTGGGGGGTGGGGTGGGGGGTATTACTTAGTGCTGTCTCATGTCTGTATCACTTTTGGAGCTCAACACTTGGATCCCAGTGAGCCTCCTTCCTAGAGCAGAGCCCAGCTGGCGACCGCAGGAGGCGGGGTTTCCGTTGCTTCGCGCCCTTTTCGGGCGCACACGGTTTTTCGCGCTTACCGGCAACTGCTCCCAACTCCTTTTTGCAAGGCACCGCCAGCATTTTTCCTCCCACCGGAGTGAGAGTACCCATTTATCTACTCACGTGAGTTTTCGACCTGTTGGATTGACAGGAACTGGGGAGGAAACAGGTGCTCACCCTGTTTAACGCGAAGGCTGGACTTGAACCGCTGAAGCGTCGACCATATCTGGCCGGCAACTTTCAGCGTCATTAAGCCGCTGCGCCACCGCGTCCCCCTATATATATATATATATAGGATAAACTAAACAGAAATGTTTAAAACATGTTTTAAACCCTGATTTTTGCCCGGTGCTGAAAAGGTTTGCCAGGCATGATGTTCACAGGGATAAAATTATACAGATGGAATTGAGGAGGGAGAGTTCCCAGAGCCCAGAGGAACATTCATATTACAACCCAGAAAATGGTAAATAGTGATATTCTGGAAAAGGTGAGCAAATTGATGGAGGGACTGTGGCAAAGGAATCATGCCTGATGGCTGACCCTGGGGTATGGGACTTGGCAATAACTCCAAACCCAGGGGTTGGGGGGCCAAATTGTGAAGCAAAGCAAGCTGAAAACACCTGCAGTCAAGAACACTTTTTGCTCAAAGGTCCAGCTCAAAACTGAAGCTTTCATAGCCATTTTGCAGAGGACCAATTTCCAGACTTCCTGCATAAGCCAGAACAGAGTCTGAGCATATTTCAATGTTTCAGGAGTATGTTCATATATTCTGGGAAGAATGCTATGTCAAACTATTTTCATGTTACCAAGAAAGAAAGCTATCTATCATCTCCTGGAATTTCATGATGGTCTCCCATCCAAGTAGTTCCCAAGCCCAACCCAGCTTAGCTTTTTCAAGATCAGTCAGGCTTGGCTAGGTACTGCTCCTGACCTGGGCATTTTGGATCTCAAGCTACAATTCTCTGAAAAGTTACAAGGAATATGCTCTACCTTGTGCTCTTACGATATGCTTACCAGCTTGAAACAATTATCTGGCTTCAGTTAATACACTAAATCAAAAGTTAATGGTTTTGGGTTTGGACAACCACTAATATATAAAACAACTAGCTAAGCTGAACACTAACAAACCTTACAATGTTGCATGAATGCATCTTCTAGAACTTTTCCTGCCCAAGTGAATAATTGCTAATAGGCCTGCAGTTATTCAGTCACAGTGCAATCCAATGAGAAAATAAATTGCTTATACAGTTTTCCCAACACTGAGAAAAATCTTTCACTTCTACAGCTTCTGCAGCATTATGTGGAATGACACATCTTACTGATATGCTTGTTAACTCATACTAGACAACTTGTGACCCATTGGGTCATTGTTTCAGAGATATTTCCTTACCTAAATAGAGAAACAGAATGGTCAAGGGCAAAAAAGCAGTGGGAGCATGAGCAACTTATGACTTGCTGCTGACTTCCCCATTGACTTTGCTTGTGGGAAGCTGACAGGAGTGTCAGAAATCTCCCTCCCTCCCTCCCTCTTCCTTCCTTCTTTCCTCCCTCTTTTCCTTCCTCCCTCCCTCCTTCCCTCCCTCCTCCTCCTCCCTCCCTTACTTCCTCCCTCCCCCTTTCATTTTTCCTCCTTCTCTCTACCTACCTACCTACCTTCCCTCCCTCTCTTCCTGCCTTTCTACCTTTCAACATATAATATAGGCTTGCGCCATTTGGCATCCCCTCGCAACCCTTACAGAATTGTAGGTGGAAATGCCATACAGGAGGGTCTGTTTAAACAGCAATTGCCTTCCTTTCTTTCCAATTAAAAAAAGAAAAACAACCAGCCTTTTAGTAATGCAAAAAGAAGAAATAACCTTGCTGGTGGCAACTCCTTAAGCAGCCAGATTGTTTGGCTGCTTCTGATACTCTTGGCCAGAATGCAGCTGGCATAGGGAGAATGCCATATGTATATTCAGAATAAGATGCAGTTTTCTACATGTTTAGAACTAACACAAATGTTGAGTGCTCCACCTCCAGTTGGTCTTTCAAGATTTTTTTTTCTCCTTCTCCATGATCTTTCTCTCACTGGATCTGCACCATTTCTCTTTCCTCAGCACCATTTCTCTTTCCTCACCATCCTCTCTTTCCTCAAAATCAGCAGAATTTTGTCATAGAAAAACTGGTTTTGAGAAGGGATTTGTGAGTGTTCTGGAAGGCAGTACCAAAATTAATGGGAAGAAGATTATCTACTGAGTTAACATGAGATCTTTGAACAATGAACATTTAAGAAATTTAAGATCACAGCCAGATAGAGGAAGATGGATAGAGAGACAGGGGAAGATAAAACAGCGTTATGTATCTATTATATATTCAAGAACTGATGTATCTATTATTTATTCAAGAACTAAAATTACAAGTAATTGCTTTCAGACAATTTCACAGGCTATCCTGGTTACTTGCCAAAACAATTGAGGGTAATATGTATGCCTATGCTTGGGGCCAATTAGAAATACATTTAGTTACTGAACCTATTCCTATAAGGTTTCCCAGGGGAAAAGGAAATCCAGAGGGAAAGCAGGGGAGGGAGAGAACTCTCAGCTTTCGTCTCCAAAGAGAAGCTGTTGTCCAAGCTGACAGAGATTCATCAAGTTAAATTCAAAGGTTCCCATCCTCCAGAGGAGGAAGCTTTTTTCCTGCCAGTTACCAAGCAGTCTGTAGTATCAAATACTCTTTTTCTAAATATTACCTTGCACATGTATACAGCCCTTTGGACAACATAGTATCCAACTGGTAAAAGTTGTTAACTGAATAGAATATGCCCTAAATGGGAACCTAAGAAAGAGAGAGATTTTAGAATACATAGTATTGCAAAAGAAGATTCCCACCCAGTTGAGAGATTCCAAGACTAGTCACAAATAGTAAGAAAAGTAGTTATTTTTACTGATAGATTTGTAGCCTTCATTCTTTGCAAAGAAGCACATCAGGCCGGGTACACCACCATGGGTGAATCCCAATGCCCATACATTTGGGTAAAATTTTATAAGTTGACTGTGACCCATTGGGTACCATTTCAGAGATATTTCCTTACTTAAACAGAGAAACAGAATGACCAAGGGCAAAAAAGCAGTGGGAGTGTGAGCAACTTGTCTTGCTGTTGGCTTCCCCATTGACTTTGTTTATGGGAAGCTGGCAGGGAGCGTCAGAAATCTTCCTTCCTTCTTCCTTCTCTCCCTCTGTCCCTTCATTTCCAGATATAATACAGGCTTACGCTATTGGCCCTCCCCTCATGACTCTCAGGAGAGCCCCTGTGAAGACTCCTCTTCCTCCTCAGCTGACCAGTGGAATTGCCTGCCACTTTGCTGAGTGGAGGTGGAACAAAGGGAGCCACGGACCATGAAGAAAATGCACCCCCACTCCCCATTCTGGCATGTCCCCAAGGGACTCCTCCCTCAATGAAGAGGGCTTGCCCATCGCCCACTGGCGCCCCCCAGCCAGCCCAATCTCACCAGCAGGCATCCAATCACTCCCTCATCCTTCCCTCAATGCCCACAACCATTAAGAGATTTCCAATTTCGGCCTAGGCTCCAAAGCAGCCAATCGCCACTCATCTGTCAGGCCTTGCCGCCAGGTGATTGGGTGCAGGTGACAGAGGGAAGTGAAAAAGAGGTTGGGGATACACCCATGATGATCACATGACCTGGGCTGACCACAGCAGCACAGCAGTGCTGAAGCAGCCACATATTTCCTAAATGTCAATCCCATGGGAGTCATGGATCCTGGATTTTGGATACATTCTGTAAGTTAACCCATTTGAGGTATCTTGGTTCAAAAATTGTTGCCCTATGATGCACTGTTTCATCCAGTTGAAGGTTACAGACACAAGAGTTTCAGTAGTATATAGGTCACACTGAGACTATGTGAACCAAAACCATGCTCTTCACATACAAGTCCTATTTACAAGGCATGATTACCGGTCTTACACATGTAGATTCTGTGATGGTCATTCATTAGTTGTGCCAGAGTGGGTCACACTCTGGGAGGGAGTGTTCCTGGAAGGGATGAGCAAAGAACATTGGGAGTGTATGTATATATTTTCCGCAGGCATGAAAGTCATCCCAGTTGTCCAGCTAAAGCAAGCAGGCACCTATATTGGGCAGTAGTGATATAGAAAGATGCTGGAGGCAGATGATCACTTCAGTGACAATGGCAAAGGCATCAATTCATACTGCGCAGAAGAAGGCAATGGTAAACCACTCCTGTATTTTTAACCAAGAAAACCACATGGATAGAAAATATAAACTGATTGACAATACAGTGCCAGATGATGGGCCCCTCAGGTCAAATGGCACTTAACATGCTACTGGGGAAGAACTGAGGACCTTTCAGAGTACTAATGGTGTTTATGACATGGCTAAAGCCTTTGGGATGTCTAGCTGCTGATGTTGCCATACAGGAAAAGAAAATCCTAAGCTGCAAAGACAGAATTACAGTAGGAACATGGAATGTAAGAAGTATGATCATCGGAAAGCTCAACACAGTGAAAGATGAAATGAAACAACTACAAAGTTATATACCGTATTTTTCCGCGTATAAGACGATACTTTTTTCTAAAATCGTTACACTAAAAATGGAAGGTCTTATGCAAGGAAGTAAGCCGAGGAGAGAACTGCATGGTTGCAAAACTGCCCATACTTTGTCTCTGCAAACAGGCTTCCTCCAATCACGAGCCTTATGTAACTGACGTCAGCTGATGCTGAACAAACCAATTGGAACACATCCCGTTGGAGGTGGAGAGCGTGTAGGCAGCCAAAGAATACCAAAAAGAAGTCACTACGTGCTTCATTGATTATAGAAAGGCCTTTGTGTTCAACGTGTCAAGCTATGGAATGTGCTAAGAAAAATGGGAATCCTAGAATATCTCATTCTCATGAGAAACTTATATATAGGTCAGGAAGCAACAGAAGATGGTGAAACAGACTGGTTCCAGGTTGACCAAGGAATGCGACAAGGCTGTATATTCTTCCCTTATTTATTCAACCTATATGTTAAGGGAAGCTGGATTGGAAGATAAACATGGTTTTAAAATTGGAGGAAGAAACATTAATAACCTGTGCTATGCTAATGACACTAGCCTGACAGCTGAAATTGCAAAAGATCTGCAAGCTCAAATAATAAAAGTGGAGCACAGGGAAAAAAATGGGACTAAAATTAAATATAAACTGTTTTCTATAACACTTTGTTTTAGCTAGGTTTATAAAATATATTTATTATTACAGTATATTAATAACCTTGAGCATGATTTCCTGATGAGAACCAAAACCAGGAAGTAAAGTGCTGATTGATTTGTATGCTTCATACTTTATAGTACAGATAGTTTTCATTTATAGATGTTCAAAAATAAATACAATTAACATAAAATAAGAACAGGGTTAGGTCAGAGACTTCTGATTTTCATAAGGGTTGTAGTGGTAAAAGCAATTCCTAAAAGCCTTTAATACAGGGCCCAGAGGTACCACAAAGTTAATACCTTTTGTAATTTTTGAAGTAACTTTAGGAGGAAAACATTAAATGGGTGATTGCAGGCTACTCTTATTAACTGTAGTAAATTTAGATTAAAGGTAAGTAAAGTTCGGTTTTTCTCCTGCCCCCACTTACTGCTCTTCTGTTCTGCAGCGTCCATGGCACACAATTCAGAAGTGTAGACCTTCACCTAGGAAAAGTTGTGCGATCCTGACTTTATGCTGAATTTTGATTCTTCATATCCCTTACCATTATATCATTGTGCCGTTACACCACTGTATCATTTTGTATTTCAGAGCACCGTAAAACACTAATAAATAGTGCATGCCTCCTCTGTTGCAATGCCTGCCTTGTGAAACAATATCCCGCCAGAGATCCATACAGCTCTCACTCTGAAGATGTTCCATAAGGCAGCTGAAAACATGGGTATTTTCCCAGCTCTTGGAACAGAGCAATATGTGAATCCCTGTAAAATTTCCTTTGGTATGATTTGCTTTGTTATACAGGTATTTGGTCTTTCTGGACCCATATCATGTTTCTCTTTCCTTGTTCCACCTTTTTATTATGTAAAGCACTCAGAGCTTTCTGGAGTCAGGCATTCTTTAAATGGATGTCAACAAACATGTGAATAAAAATGAAAGGAAACAGGATTCTGAGGTCCCTACCCAATAAAAGGACCAACTATGGCAAAGCATGTTGCCTGGAACTGGTGCAAGGCATTCTGTGGGATGAGTTGCCCCACAATAGCATAACTTTACTATTCAGGACAGCAGATACTATCTACTTTATTCCTCTCTGCTCTTTCATAACCTTCCAAAGCAGCTTAAAGGTATGTGGGAATGACGTTGGGAAACAGGAGGAAGAGCCATAGCCGTCTTAAAAACGAAAGTTGAGTCCGAGGGAGGACGGATGGAGAAAGCATCTCAGAAGGGAACCTTCCTAGTTTTCGGGAGAGTAACAACAAGGGACGGGAGAGATACTTTCAGACTTGCAAGATTCTGTTAAAGTAACCCTACAATAAAGACAGAGTGAGTACTCATGGTTGTGTTTCTTGCCTGGACTACCTCGAAGGGCTGACAAGCAGCTGCTCCCTGACCACCTCCTTCTGCCTCAGAGTAGCGCCGGCCCTTGTCTCCCTCGTGGATTGCCGTCCTTGGCAGGTCAGGCGGGTAAAGAAATAAGGCGCTATTATTTCCTCATTCACCATAAGCCCGAATGCCACTGAGAGAGCGGCGAAACTGGCTAAAGTAAACAAAAAGGTTTGCTCCTTGCAGTCTCCCTCTGCCCTCGCAGCTCTCCCGACGGAGCCCCGCGTTGGCTCCCACGGGACGGTGGCAGCGAAACCTCTTCCGCAGCGGGAGAAGAGCGCGGACGGCTCTCGGGAGCAATGGCAGCCCCGAGGCTGTCGCCCCAGGAGAGGCAGACCCGGCGTGCGTTTCCCCGTCTGCTGAGGTGAAAAAGCTACGACCAGCAGGAGGAGGAGAAAGCAGGGGAGGGGTCTGCGCCACTTAGTGAGGCAGCGGGAGACGGAGTGCGGAGACCCAAAGGGACGGCAGTAACGCCTTCCCAGGCGGGGCCGTCCGCCTCCTCGTCTTTCCACCGCTGGTGTCGGCGTCGGTAGCAGCTGCTCGCGTCTTCACCTTCCCTCCTGGGAGCCCTGCGCTGCCCGTGTGCGCCCGCCCGCTCGCCCGCTTCTTCGCGCACGGTTGTCATGGAGGAGCCAAGATGGCGGCCCTGGCCTACAGCTTGGGCAAGCGGGAGATCAACCACTACTTCAGCGTGAGGAGCGCCAAAGCGCTGGCACTGGGCGCTGTTCTGCTGTTCGCCGCCTGCCACGCCGTCTCCCGTCGGTATCAAGGTGAGTAAGGGAGAGAGCGGCGGCGGGAGCCCCCCCGCCCCGGAACGACCGTGACCGGAGGCGGGGACTGGCTCAGGAGAGGAACCGATTCGGGGACATCGCTGCGGAACGGACGCGTCGTCTCGCTCGCGAGGAGGGCGTCGGGGGCTTTCTCGGATCCGAAGGGGTGGTCAATAGGGGGCAGGGCCGTTGGTCTCCTGAGCCGGCTCGGTCGCGTAATTTCTTCCCAGAGGGGATGGAAGACCGGCCAGGTGGCTGAGGAGGGGGTTGGCACCTGCTCCGGACGAGCATCCTGCTTTCCTTCGCCTCTTCTCCATGACTAAGACGTAGGTTGGGACAGAGAAAAAAGCACAGGCGACAATATTTCCATGCTTGGCTCGTTTCGCTTACAAAGAAGCGCCCTATCACCTGTCCAAATTAAACAGCCCCGGGTTAAGCCAAGCCCTTTCTCTTTTTATTACTTATGCAGGAGGTGTAACGATTAAGAGTTGTTATTTAAAGAAATTCCCTGCCCTGAGATGTACGCCAACTAATTAGGGCTGCTCATTATAAACAATGGCGGAGAGTGGGAGTGAGGAGTATAAATCATGCAATTTGACAGGCTTGCAGGAAGTGGCTTGACAAGCGAAGTAGATCCTGGAAGATAAGGAGACATACGTAGTAATATATTTGAACAACATGGCTTTTAAATTTCATACAGATTATAAGATTCAAATCCCTCTTCACCATGACTATGCTTTATATTGCATTGCTATTGGTTCAGTAAATACAAATGGTTTGCCTTTTGGAACAGCTGTGATGACAAAGCTGAGGACCAGAAAAAAAGCAGAACCCAGTGTAACAGCCAGGGAAGCAGCATCTGATTCAGCACACATTGATTTGATACATTGGTGCCCTGTCTTCTTTTTCTATGAAGATAGATTAGCCAGCCAGTGAACGTCTAGTATTTGTGTGGGGGGTTTATATCTGGGTTATTCACATTTCATATCAACACTAAATCCATTATATCATTCTCTGGTTAATATACATAAGAAGAACCATATAGCCAAATGGGTTTGAATAATAGCTTTTAAATCATAGGAGTAGGAATGTAAAGGAGCAACAGTGTCATTGCTTCTCTGTGCATTCTGAATTTCTCATGAGCAGGTAGGAATTGCTACATACAATGCATAAAGTCAAATGGCTGTAGAAATTGGTACACTGTGAAGATATGCAAGTATTGAAATAAAGCTCCGTATGAAACACCTGTGCTTCCAAAGCAGTTAATGTGCTTTCCTATTCAGCATCAAGTGGAATGCACTACATGTAGTCCCCCCTTGACAACCATTTGTTTAGCGACCATTCAAATTTACAACGGAGCTAAAATGACTTATGGCCAGTCCTTGCACTTATGGCCATTGCAGTGTCCCTGCAGTCACGTGTTCATGATTCAGGCACTATGCAACCATAGCACATTTATGATGGTCACAGTGTCCCACGGTCACGTGATCACCATTTGGGACCTTCCTAGCCAGCTTCTGACAAGCGGAGTAAATGAGGAAGCTGGCAGATTGCAAGTCGCAGTCACGTGATATCTCGCTTAATGACCATGGGTAGTTCAGTTAATGATGCAACTGGGACTGCTGTAACTGCCATTGCTAAGCAGGCAGTCATGCAGTGTTTTGCTTAACAACCACTTCGCTTACCAATAGAGTTGCCGGTCCCAATTAGGGTTGTTCAGCAAGGACTACCTGTATATTCCCCAAGAAGCATTTTTTTTTTCTTTTCGATTTCACTGGAGTTTTCAAGGGATCCCAGTATGTTGTTAGCCTTAATACATTTTTTAGCATATTTCCATGACTAAAATTCTGGGGTTGGATAATGTTCTTAATTCAATCAGTATTGGGCCATCTCTCTACTTTCAGAGAAGTAGAGACTCTCACACTTTAAAAAACTAACATATTTACTATGGCATGAGTTTTCTGAACCAGAAGTATGGATTGTTATAACCTTTTGGAAGATTGGTATAAAAGAAAATTATACCATAGGCTCAATGGGAACAGAGTAAAAGAAACAGAGATAATTATATTAAAGTTCTTCCAAATGTGGCTACTATGCATCATTAAGAGAATGTACAGATATGGTGTGAAATAATGTTATCTTCCTTGTAACTCTCTGATGTTTTTCCAGCATTTTCTCCAACTTTTTTCATTTCAGAAAAATCAGGGAACGAAAGACAGAATGCCTTTAACTGGTAATGCTGGACACGTTGCATTTGACAGTATCTTAATGCTTAAATGGATGCACAGTAAGCTAAGTGTCTAGTTATTATGATAGCAATTGATGATAATATCCTAGGTATATTAATTATTCTTTCTAGTGGCATAGAAGTCTATTACTTTGATGTAGTCCAAAATATTTTTAACCTAAGTTAAAATTCAGGAGTTTCTCTTTTTCACATTCTTTATTTGATAATAGTAGCATTCTGAATTACATTTTCTTTTTAAAATGCAAAAGTCCATTGCTAGCAAAAGAGTAGGGGAATCAACTTGAAATTATATTTCCTGAGAATATATGGAGTAGAACTGGCATCTGAATTTGATTCCTGTATCTGTGCTGTGAAAGTTTTCTCACCCAAGACTTGTAGGAGCGAAGAATTGTCCAGGATTGCTGTGGATCAGAAGTAAACGATTCATAGGTTGTAGGAGGCTTGAACCCCTTTGCCCCCCCAGCCCCCTCTATATTGATCAACAAATATCTTTTAGTAAAGTTGCAAAAAAAAAAAAATTGCATGGTTTTGAACCATTTTCAGGTGGATACATGTAAAAACTGTAGTTTAAGGCCTAATGTCTGTAACATCCTTTAAAAACAGAAAAGGGGACTATCCAATACCCATTTACATGCCATAGTACAATTTACTCTGCATCAGCGCCCCACCCATTATAACTCTTAGTGCTCTCACAATCACTAAGTGTAGTTTCTATCCACCAAAAGATTGCTTTTTGTTCTATAATTAATAAATATTTTAGAATGATTTTTTTGCTCTGTTTCTCTTCTAGGTCTGTGCGCTTTAAAATATTATATCTGGATAGTCTGGCTTTGGTTATCTGCTTTTTGTGTCATTGAGTAGATGAGGTATAAGAAAAGCCTGATATCACTCCTAAAGTCCTATGTTATTCTGGCAAAATAGAACACATTAAATGGTTCAATGTGTAGATTCTAAATAACATTTAATATTACCAACTATTATCTCAAGATTTTAATTCAATTAGTAAGGGACTAATTAATTGCTATGCAAAAGAACTTTAATTATGTCCCACTATCATTTAATTAAAAATACTGGGATTGGTTGCACATGTAGTAATAGAGTTCAGAAGGCAAGGAGAGAAATAAGCTGCCTCTGCTTCCCTATTCTGTCCCTCTGTTTCTTTTTCTCTTTTATACTCATAGTGTTATGGTTACATATCTGTTATTTCCAATTGTTAACCAGTATATGTTTTTAGGCTTTTTCACCCCGGTTTCTAACAATAACTGATTTAAAACTGTAAAAGATTAAACTGAAAACAAGGATTTGTTAGAGCAGGAACTAAATTACTGAACTACAAAAGTGTAATGAATTATAGTGTTCTGATTATTTTAAAGCTATGAACATGCATGCTTACCTAGTGATTACCATTGAGTTCAATGAGATTTGCTGTGTTGGGTTATAGCATTCTGTGTCAAACAGTAAAATTTCCGTTTGAGAAACCTCAAATCTTCATACTGAAAACATTTAGAACTTTGTATTTCAAGGTACCTGAGTATATTTTAGTGTCTCCAAGTTGGTGAATTGCAGGCAACCATATGTTATCAGGCAAGGTAGCTTTTAGATTAGAGCCCCTAGCATGCACAAAATAGCATGAGCACACTTGTGTTAAAATTGGGCTTTGGTTGCTGTGCCTATAGTATGGCATGCTTCATGTGGCTTTGATACAATTAAGGGTGGTAACTTAGTCTTTACTTTCTCTGTATGCTGAAAAGTAGGAAAATGCTGAGCTTCTGATCTGAAGCTAAAAAGGAAGAGATGACTTGTGAGTCATGCATGCCTGTGCCTGCTCTAAAGCATCTTTTTGGCTTCATATCCACACATCCCTATTAAAAATATTATGTGAAAGCAATGATGAACCAAAACCATGATGAGTGACAAAATTCAGTATCTGTGGGTCCATCTACTTGACACCCATAGCATTTGGAAGACTGACTTGGAATATGAGAGGAATAAATATTGGAAGAATGTGAATTAAAGAAGTAAGGAAAGAAAAATAGTTATATTGTATATCTGAAACTAAGAGAAAGGGAAGAATGTAGTAGGAGTGAGGGAATGTTGGAAGAACTATTTTTGAGATTTGTATGGTAATGATAATGATTTGTTAAAAAGTGAATTAAAATGAATGCTATCAGTGATAGCATCCAAGAAAAGAAAAGGAAAAGGAAATCATAAATGCTGTGGGAATGTTGAAAAATTGTAAGTCTGCATATGTTAATGGTATAATTGGAAAACTTTGATTATGTAGTGGCTGTCCAACTTGTTTAACGTGTGCAAAACCTGTCCTTCTGCTTGTCAGTTGTAAGAATGCCATTATTGTTTCCTTATACTGAGTAAAAGCTAACAACAGTGAATCAAAAATAACAAGGGGATTAAGTGTTACGTATTCTTGGAAAGATGCTTGACAGAATTTGATTGAAATGAAATAAATACAAAATTTGGAAGGTGCAAGGAAGTTTTATGCAGGTGTGGAGACCAGATTTTTGTCCTTTAGTGGCTGAAAGTGGTTGCATTTTGTTGCCATCTTGTTAATGCCTCCCTAACCCAAACACATATATTCCTGAGCCCAGCAGGCACAACAAAAAATTGATAAAAAAATAAATGAGAATCCCAATTTCAGATCTGAAGTTCTTTTGTCTGTTTTCAGTTCAAATATTGCACACCTCTAATATGCTTGTATGCACCTTTTTGAGAACATGAATTGACGCTATGCTATGGACATTATTTAAAAAAAAATTACAGATCCCATTTCAACTGCTTTCCAACCAGATAGCACTATTTACCCAGTAGAAGGTCTTTTTATTTTATTAAGATTTTATTTTATTAAGATTTATTATTAATCAGACTGATAAATGAATACACAATTACTGTATTTTTCCGTGTATAAGACAATACTTTTTTCTAAAATCGTTACACTAAAAATTGATGGTTGTCTTATACAAGGAAGTAAGCCAAGGAGAGAACCGCGCGGTTGTGAAACTGCCCATACTTTGTCTCTGCAAACAGGCTTCCTCCAATCATGAGCCTTATGTAACTGACATCAGCTGATGCTGAACAAACCAATTGGAGCACATCCCGTTGGAGGTGGAGAGCGTGTAGGCAGTGCACAGATACAACAGGGACCGGTAATGTCAGAGCATTCTGAGCCCATAAAGATGTCGGAAAATTAAAAAATAAATAAGCGAATGTCTTACTCTGCAAAATTCAAACTGAATGTAATCAGTTATGCAAAAAAGCATGGAAATAGAGCTGCAGAGAGACAGTTTGGACCTCCTCCTACTGAGTGTATCATGTAAATGTTATCTAATTACTAAATAAAAATGTGTTCTGCTTTATCTTTAAAATATAGATTTCTTTATTTTGGGTTGGAAAAGTGGGGTTGTCTTATACATGGGGGTGTCTTATTAACGGAAAAATGTGGTAGTTTTGAAAACTTGCACCTGCTGCTGCAGATGCATGCTATTGAGACTGACTGATACTTACTTTCTGGATGTGCAGAATTTGTTGAAGGCTTAATCTCAGATTTCTTCTGATGAAGTAAGCTAATATCAAAGTTCCACATTTGATTTTTTATTTTTGGTTTGCAAATTTTAAAATGCTTTCTAAATGTTTTAGACTAGAATATGGTATATTTATTTGAAGCATTTTAACCCATTCTTCAGCCAAAAAAGTCTTGCAGGGTAACTTATAGAACAAATAAAGACAACTTATTTTCAGCCTTAGGCCTACAGTCGAAAAAACACCACCACACATGGAACAAAGGTTGAGAAGAGAGGAAGAAAGAACATCAAAGCCAGGCTTTCTGGAAAAAAAGCAATTTGGAGATAAAATGGGTCCTAAATTTATGTAACTAATCCATTTAAATAAATCTAGTTAGAGAAGCCTGGGTTAGAAACCTTGGGCCGGGGGAGGGGGAGTTCTCAGGTGTTAAGAATTTGACAAGTTTATGGGAAAATAAATATATTTTTCAACCTGAAACAGTGTTGTAGAGGTTTGGCCAAATCATTTTGGGCCCCACAGTTCAGCAAAACAGAAACCCAGAATGCTTTGTTTGTTCCAGGTTTTGGATGAAACATAATCCATACAGGGTAAGTAGGATAACTCTGATGCATGTCGCCCCTCCTCCCTTCAGCAGCTTCCAGTGTGGCATAACTCACCAATCTGCCTGTCCCCCAACTTCCCAGCACCTTCTCTTCCCTCAGCCTCTGTCACACCACTGTCCCAAGCTTCTGCCTGGAACAAAACAGCCCTGTGTTCTACGCTCAGGACGGAACAGCCCTGTTTTGTTCTGTGCATGGAATGGACCAAAACTCCCAAAACATGCATGCTTCAGTTTGGACACAGACTATTTGAAACTAGCTGTTCTGTGCATAGAACAATTAATGAACAGAACATTTTACATATTCCTAGAGAAGAAATTACAAGCAAGGTAATTCAGTTAAAAATACTTTTTATACTACACCTAATTGTTGTTCTTCCCATATTGGCAGTGTACCACACTGGAAAACAAAAACAAAACAAACTCTCTGAGGAGTAGCTTTAGATTCCATTTCCATCAAGGAGACTTTCTATAACCACCTATTCTTAAAGTGATCACAATCTTAATAATGGCCAAATTTATTTATTTATTGTTTGTTTGTTTAAAAGATTTGTATGGCCACTCATCTTACAACACAGTTCTAGTGGATATAGCTCAGGAACCTAAGGAACCAAAAGGATCTAGGTAGCTCTACTTCCAATTTCTCCCCAGCATGGTTACTTTTATGTGTTACCAAAGGAGACAATGCATTTGTATTTCTAAATGCAGAATAGAAAAACTGCATCTGACTCTAGTTGGGAGGGAGAGGAGAGTAAGCTGTATTTATATCTCTGCTTATATGAACATTATGTTGCCAAGGGGTGATTTCAAAGCCCTTGTTGACATGTCTAATGTTTTAAATCAGTCTTTGACTGATTATCCATTTACATAAAGCACTGTATTTTGTAAAATAAACAAATACAGTGGGGCAAAAAAGTATTTAGTCAGCCACCAATTGTGCAAGTTCTCCCACTTAAAAAGATGAGAGAGGCCTGTAATTTTCATCATAGGTATACCTCAACTATGAGAGACAAAATGGGGGAAAAAATCCAGAAAATCACATTGTCTGATTTTTAAAGAATTTATTTGCAAATCATGGTGGAAAATAAGTATTTGGTCACCTACAAACAAGCAAGATGTCTGGCTCTCACAGACCTGTAACTACTTCTTTAAGAGGCTCCTCTGTCCTCCACTCGTTACCTGTAGTAATGGCACCTGTTTGACCTTGTTATCAGTATAAAAGACACCTGTCCACAACCTCAAACAGTCACACTCCAAACTCCACTATGGCCAAGACCAAAGAGCTGTTGAAGGACACCAGAAGCAAAATTGTAGACCTGTACCAGGCTGGGAAGACTGAATCTGCAATAGGCAAGCAGCTTGGTGTGAAGAAATCAACTGTGGGAGCAATAATTAGGAAATGGAAGACATACAAGACCACTGATAATCTCCCTTGATCTGGGGCTCCATGCAAGATCTCACCCTGTGGGGTCAAAATGATCACAAGAATGGTGAGCAAATATCCCAGAACCACACAGGGGGACCTAGTGAATGACCTGCAGAGAGCTGGGACCAAAGTAACAAAGGCTACCATCAGTAACACACTATGCCGCCAGGGACTCAAATCCTGCAGTGCCAGATGTGTCCCCCTGCTTAAGCCAGTACATGTCCGGGCCTGTCTGAAGTTTGCTAGAGAGCATTTGGATGATCCAGAAGAGGATTGGGAGAATGTCATATGGTCAGATGAAACCAAAGTAGAACGTTTTGGTCTAAACTCAACTCGTCGTGTTTGGAGGAGAGAGAGAATGCTGAGTTGCATCCAAAGAACACCATACCTACTGGGAAGCATGGGGGTGGAAACATCATGCTTTGGAGCTGTTTTTCTGCAAAGGGACCAGGACGACTGATCCGTGTAAAGGAAAGAATGAATGGGGCCATGTATCGTGAGATTTTGAGTGAACACCTCCTTCCATCAGCAAGGGCACTGAAGATGAAACGTGGCTGGGTCTTTCAACATGACAATGATCCCAAACACACTGCCCAGGCAACAAAGGAGTGGTTTCGTAAGAAGCATTTCAAGGTCCTGGAGTGGCCTAGCCAGTCTCCAGATCTCAACCCCATGGAAAACCTTTGGAGGGAGTTGAAAGTCCGTGTTGCCCAGCGACAGCCCCAAAACATCACTGCTCTAGAGGAGATCTGCATGGAGGAATGGGCCAAAATACCAGCAACAGTGTGTGAAAAGCTTGTGAAGACTTACAGAAAACGTTTGACCTCTGTCATTGCCAACAAAGGATATATAACAAAGTATTGAGATGAACTTTTGATATTGACCAAATACTTATTTTCCACCATGATTTGCAAATAAATTCTTTAAAAATTAGACAATGTGATTTTCTGGATTTTTTCCCCCATTTTTTCTCTCATAGTTGAGGTATACCTATGATGAAAATTACAGACCTCTCTCATCTTTTTAAGTGGGAGAACTTGCACAATTGGTGGCTGACTAAATACTTTTTTGCCCCACTGTACATGTTTCATATCTTTTACTCTGATACTTAGGAGTTTGTGATAGTTGAGGAAATATGCCTGAACATTGTGGGTTGAAATTCAATTTAGTTAGGAATGCATGGGTCATATATTTATTTACCATTTTTAGTAGCTTCATTTATGAACCTGTTTTTCAGTGAAGTACTTTCTACCTTCTAAGTTTATTATTTCTTTCATTTTTTTACTGTTTAACCACAATGGGAAGTGAGGGGCTACAATAGATGGAAGTTAAATGAAATATCATAGAAGCATAAATATTCTTCAATAAAATATTGAGCTAACATTTTATTATAAGGCACCAATTGAAGACCATTTTTTTCTCAATGATGTCATTTTCTTGTGATTTATATGGATGCATATTAAAATACCTTTTCTTTCTCTGTGCTACAACTAAAATTTAAAAATTTTAGGGGTTAGTTTGAGACAAAATTAATCATATTTTAGCAATAATCTTTTTTTTTCCAAAGATTTAAATAGGTCTAAAATAGGTGGGAAATCTGCAGCTGTCCAGAAGATATAGGACTCCTCCATCATCAATGGCCAAAAATAATGGAAGTTTGAATTATCAGCTAATTTTTAATTTGTATTTTTACTTAAGGCAAATTAGTGCTGTTGGTTTAGTTTTAAATATGTGATATTTTAGATTATTGCATTATTTGCTTCATTTAGTCATGAATTCCAGTTAACATTCATAAAATACTTCTAGATTCAGGAGGATTTGTTTTAAAATAATGCTACCCCTTCAAAGAACAGTTGTTTCCAAATACATTTTATTATCAAAACAAAATATGATACCATTAAAAAGCTATTTTTGAAATGGATGTTGATGGTATTATTAAATGCTGTAGGAGTGCTTGATTTTAACCATAAATCCTAGGGCACATACAGAAACCTTTATATAGATAAAGTGCTATGTATACAAGTATGCAATGACTGCCCTATTTGTGTCAATGTTGGATAATTTTTAATATCATAGGTGCCAAAGCCCTTCATATGATCCCATTTCCTCCTGAAATAGAACAGAAGAGTGCATCTTTTTGCTCATTTTGTAATCATGTTCCTTTACCAGATAATTGCTATTATTCAGATGAATCCTGTACCAGACTTTTTTTTTACTTTATATACTATATAAAGTATTTTTTTTACTATATACATCCTAGACTTATCCAGTTTCAGTTGGGTTAGAAACTGGCCAGGTCTAGGATGTATATATCAAAGTTGTTTTTAAGTCCTTATGTTTTATATGGTTGCCAAGCAAAATCACATGAAACATGTCAGCTCCACATCACAGAACAGAATGATATAACTAACTGTTTTTATTTGGATTCTCTGTATAGTGTCATTCTAGCCTTGTTGCACCTAAGAACATAAGAACAGCTCTACTGGATTTGGCCAACACCCAGTATTTTGTTTCTAACAATGGTCAACCAGATCCCTCTGAGGGGCTCACAAAAATGAGATGTAAACATATCCTTCTGTCTTTCCCCCCCCCTACAATTGGTACTTGGAAGTATACTGCCCCCAACCCAGAGGTTAACTGAGTCTTCAGGACTAAATAACCTTCGTTGGACATGTTGTCCATGAATTTACCCAATCCTTTCTTCAAAGCTAACCATGTTAATGACCATCACCATGTCTTGTGGTAATGAATTCCAGAGGTTAATTATGCTCTTTCTGAAGAAATGCATTTTTTGCCTGTTCAGTATCTTATACTGAAAATGTTAACTTTTCTGTCACTGAAGTGTTATATTTATTGGTCAAACTATACACTGTACTCTATAAGACAGTAAAGCAGCATTATTTTATGCTTCAACCAGACTGTGTTTTGATTAAATAAAACAATTTCACTTGTGAGTTTCGAAAACTTCTTACGCAACTTTAAACTTGAGGGAAAAAATATTTATAGGGAGAAATGAAAGACTAATGGAGATCAGTAATGGCAAGAATCCTATGACTTCCTAAAGACTAAAAGTGTCAAAAGACTCTTGATGGTTCTTGTCACAACTGACTGAAATGTTAATTCCTTTGCCTTTCAAATGCTGATTTCCTACAAGAATCTGGAGAAAGGTTTGTCATACTTCATGTATGAAATCTATTGAAGGCACACAAATTCATAGAAAATAAACACTTGATCTTCCTCAAATATTATAGGGTACAGGTAGTCCTCAGGTTAAGAACATCCAGTTTAAGGACAACCCATAGTTAAGAACAGAGCCTATTGTAGCAAAATTTGAGTTAAGTACACAATGATTCGAGTTAAATACCCAATGGTTTGAGTTAATTACACAATACTACTTACATACAAATTCAATTTAAGGACAGACCTTGGGAACGGAACTCATTCTTAAACTGGGGACTACCTGTATGCAAGAGGTAGTCCCCAGAATATGTGCTTGGCAGCCAGTTTCTTGGATAATCTCACAGATCCCGTGATATCTCTGAAATCAGAGAACCAAGTTTCTGTTTTTTCCTTTTTGCTCAAAAATTAGAAAAAATCTGGTAGCATCTTTTCCAACTTAGTCAAAAAAGTGCTACTAAAAAAAAAGAGACTCCTGTTTTTTGGCTACCATAGATTAATATAGCTCTCCTCCTACAATGTGGAGGATCTGTATACTGCCTAGAGTTAGTGGACTGGAATGGCCTATAAACCTGTAAATAAATAATAAAAATAACTATGATTATGGGGTTTTGGATATGTTTCTACATGAAGCCAGATCTTTGAATCAGGCTGCCATATAGCTAACTGAATGTCTTTACAGAATGTTTTGTCATGTATTGACTCAGCAGACAATAGAAGATAATAAATCCCATGTTTATATATATTCCAGTATTTTCTTTGCCATTGTTGTTCTTTTGATTGTGCTGTTTTTGCATTTTTGTATTGTTCTTTGTTTTAAAATGTTTTTAACAACTGTAAACTGCCCAGAGTCACTGAGAGTTGGGAGGCATATAAATTTAATATATTATTGTTGATCGCACAGTCAGCCAGATGTTTAGATTGGATTTGGTATTTTTATCCACCTATTGAATCATTCCCAAGGACCTGGGATAGGCAGATGTTGTTTGATTGTGTTAAAGGTATCATCACAGACTGTAAGCTGTTCCAAGTAAAGCTGCCTTTTGCAATTGACTGATGGTGATTTTGTCAATGCCAGTGGTGTTCCAGTGGTGCTCAGATTTTTTGGGCTTGTACCTAAGGTGCCTATAACTATTGGTACTATCCTTGCTTTCTTTTGCCATAGTCGTTCTACTTCTATTTGCAGGTCTTTGTATTATTATTATGACTCTTGTTATTGCTGCTGTTGTTGCTGCGGTTGGTCACAATCAGTCAGATGTTTAGACTGGATTTGGCATTTTTATCCACCTATCAAGTCCTTCCCAAGAACCTGGGATAGGTAGATGTTATTGTTTGATGTTGTTGTTGTTGTTATACCTCTCTCTCTCTCTCTCTCTCTCTCTCTAGGTAATGATACTTGTGAATATCTTCTCTCTACTGGAAGATTCCTTGGGGACAAAATATGGCAGCCTTATAGTTGTATGATGCATAGATACAAACAGAGGTAAAACATTGTTGTAAAAGTATATTTAAGGCAGGGCACAAACTAAACTTAATTTACACTTAATTAAAATCAATCATGTTTAGTAGAATATTTACTGTGATTACTTTCCCAGTCATGGATTTAGTATTTTATACCTTCTGCTAGATTAAAAATAGCAATTTGGTAACAATATTTTGATGTTGGATGCTACAGTCAGTTTTTAGAGACTGCATGAGATTCTTTGGGCTCAGATTGTGCATCTTGGTTTTGTACACTTATTGTGAAATGCTGAATTTGAGAACACAAAACATTTAGCTATAAGCATATGTATAACTCCAAATTAATCTTTAAGGGAATGTTGGAAAAAAGGTTCAGATCAGCCCTGTCTACCTTAATTTCCTCCCTTCAGCCTTTATGTATTAAAAATGTAGCTGTTCAGTACTGTCCTGTGCTTTATTAATACTAAAGCAATAGAAGAAAAAAAGAGGTGATAAAACTGATTATATCCCCCATCTCTATCACTTCTGATCACGTTCTTTATCACAACAGCTAGGTATTGTGTAAAGAGAAGGTAACTTCTCATTTGATTTAAAATAGCAGTCACCTTGGGTGTTGAATATGCCAGAGAAAGATGTTTGTGACCCTTTCTCTTTTGCTGCAGCATTTCTTTTTATTATGCAATTAACAAGTTATACATAATTGATTTGGTTAGAGACCTAGCATAATTTTCATATTCTCCAAACTATCAATTGTGTGGAAGAAATTTATGTTACCTAAAATGAATGTAAAAATAGAAGGAAGGTGTATTCCAACAAATTATTCAATGTACATAATTGAAACATTTTCCTACTGAACAATATGTTAACATAAGGGCAAAAATTATTGTATTAATTGTCAGGATTTGGATAGGAAGGAAGTTTTATTTTTACTATAGTTAAATAATCATTAAATAATAATTCAGATTAAAAAAAAATAAGCATTATTCTCAGAACACTTAAATCCTTTCATGAGATTGAAGTTTCTGTTACGTGAGCTGCATTGGTTGCCAGTTTGCTTCCAGGTCCAATTCAGGTTGTTGGTCATCACCTTTAAAGCCTTTCATGGCACAGGACCAGGTTATCTGAGGAGCCGTCTCACCTCGGTTACAGTGGAACCTCGGTTTACGAACTTAATTCGTTCTGTGACTCTGGTCGCACCCTGAATTGGTCGCAACCCGAAGGAAATTTCCCTATAAGGTTCAATGTAATTACCGTTAATCCGTTCTGGCGTGGAGGACAGGGAGGCGGCTATTGCTTGGAGGGAGAGTCCCCCTCCCTACGACCACGTGTCAGGGGCGGAAAATGGCCATGGACCACGTGTCAGGGGCGGAAAAATGGCCACGGACTGTGTCACGGGAGGGAAAATGGCTGCGTATCCTGTTCGTACCCCAAGGCGGAGTTCGCAAACCGAGGTAAATTTTTGCAGCCGGAGCTGGTCATAACCCGAAAAGTTTGTTAACAGAGGTGTTCGTAACCCGAGGTACACTGTACTTCAGCCTGCCCCACTTGGTCCAGCAGAAGGGGCATGTTGCAGATCCCATCGGTCAAGGAATTTCAACTGGTGGGTCTAGGCAGAGGGCCTTTTCTGCTGTGGCCCCACCCTATGGAACAATCTGCCTCCTGAGGTCTGGTGTGCCCCCACTCTCGTGACCTTCAGGAAAGGGGTGAAATCCTGGCTGTGCCAGAAGGCCTGGGTGCTCACACCAGTAGAGCCCACCACCCTGGGCTCACACCAGTAGAGGTGGCTTGTGAGGTGATTGACCTTGCTCCCCCGTCATCTTGAATGTTTTCAGTTTTTATGTACAGGATTTGTTGTTTAGATTTGATTTTTAATGGATTATTTATTTTAACTATTTATGGGGGATTTTTAATTGTTGATGGGGTTTCTGATTTTAACTGTGAGCTGCCCAGAGTCATCCATTGGGGGAGATGGGCAGCATACAAATTTAATAATAAAAAACAAACAAACAAACAAGGCTTCTTGGACACTGGGATGGCAATTGTGAACACAGCTGTTTGGATTTTCAGATTGTTTGGAATATTTCATTCTATAAGCCTCTCAGGAATAAATAGAATTTGCCTAGCAGTATATTCTTCTATTAAATATTTGCAAACATTATTGTTATTCTGTCATACTTGAAGCCAATTAATATTAATGTTTGTTTTTACAGTGAAGCAAAATCATGCCTCAAACACAAATATGTTGCATTTATAGGCGATTCTAGGATTCGTCAACTATTCTACTCGTTTGTAAAACTCATAAACCCTCAAATTAAGGAGGAAGGAAACAAGGTATAACTTTTCAGTATTTTTGTCCTCACTGTTTTTATAGCTATAGAACTGTAAATAATTACAGAATCGTTATTACTGTCCTTTCTGTCTACTACTATGCTAGGTGTTCCTAAGTCAGTTGCATATTTTCACTATCACAAAAGCCTCGTGTATACAAAAAATAAAACCTTCAATTTTTTTTTTAAAGTTTTCATAAAATTTGCAAGGATTTAAAAAAAACTGGAAAAAGAGAAAAGGGAAAGTTATGGAAGAACTCTTGCAGGATGATGAAAAAAAAAAAAAGAAGAAAACTCTTTTCCATCTTCCTCCTCCTGCTACATATTTTATAATAAGCATTATATCAGAAGTGGGAATCTGACAGTATGCAATCCTTGAATATTTTTTCCTGTGGTTTGCAGCACTTGTATATTGCTCCCCTCCCTAGTTCCCTGACATTAACTGGGAGAAGATAATTCTCAGTGTATGTCCTGCTTTGCTCAGGATCAGATTCCTTACAGCCTGCAAAATAGCTGTCAAATGGGCAATTATAAGTATGGTTGTGCTGGGCAATTTTCCTTGCACAGTCTTATGCAAGGAATTACAGACATTGGTCTGTAATTATAACTGGTCATAAGGGCAAACTGATTGCCAAGGGTCCAGATCGCCATAACTTTGGGTACAGGTTGTAAGTCCCTTCATTCAGCACCGTCGTAACTTTGAACAGTCACTGAATGAATGGTTGTTAAGCAAGGACTACCTGTAGTTACTAGCTAAATAGATTAAAAATAGCTGACTGATAGCAAAAGTCATGCTCCATTGTGTTTCTCCTTTGTCTTAGCTATGGTCTGATATATCTTGAAATGGCTTCTTGAAGAGATCAGCCCAAAAGTGGAAAGGGCAGTAAATAATGGGATTGAATTGTTCAGTACTCCATTCTAATTATAGTTATAAGGAAGACTGTCTCAGAAGGAAGAAAATGGATGAACCCAGTACCTCAAGATGGCCTCACAGGCCAATAAGATTTAACTCCAGCAATAAAGCCCTCATTTTATACTCCCATACTAGAATGTCCCATGGAACAACTTGCCCATGAATATGTTATTGGGTGTTATACTAGAAGTTTGGTATACTTATTGAAATATTTTGAAATGCACCTTCCGTAGCCAGACACTGAGCAAGGGCCAGATTACACATTTAATCTTTACTTTAAAAAAAAAAAAAAAAGCTCTAGGAGCCTTTTAGATTTGAGACCACAGTGAATGGAGAATGTTTTTAAGAAATCTGCCAAGTGCTATTTCTGTTGGATTAGAAATTTCCATTGATAGAAAAAGCAACTTCCTTTCTGACATAAATAGCAGTTTCAAAGGGGAGTGATTTTAATCAAGATTGTGAAGTGAGAGAAAAGCATTAAAACCCTCTTTGCCTACACCATAGTCTTATCCCTGATTATATATTCCTCTTACCATCTTCTATTTAAAGATTAAAAAATCATAATACACATAAAACACCAAGTTAAGGTTTTAGCATTGGATACGGAGCCTGTAAACCTTCAGATGTTGCTGAATAACAATCCCCAGCATACTTCAACATTGATATGCTGACTGGGCTGCTTGGAGTTTCAGTACAGCACCATTAGGAGGACAGTAGGATTCCCCACTGCTGATTTACGTGGTGTTTGTAAACCCACAAGTTTATGGAAAATGTTATAATGTGCTTGTTTTATTTCAACAGCATGAAAACATTCCTTTTGAAGACAAATCATCTTCACTTAAAGTGGTAAGCAGTGCTGATTTTCTGAATGCTAATAAAGAGAAAGAGTTGGTTCTATTGCTGGAAGTAGTACTTGGAAACTGTATATACACATCCAACAATGGAAGAATTATATTAATTCAGATTGTTTTTATGAGAAGCAACTTTTACCTTATATTCCCTTTAGTAGCAGAACAATTGTGAAGGGAAATGCTTTAAAAAATTAGGACAACTGAGGGACACAGAAACATAGGCAAGAACCATTAGAATAAAAATGATAACATGTTCTTTAGTTGAAAATGATTATAGATGTCCTAAGGATACTAATTGCTATGCAACATTCCAATTTTTAACTTTTCAGTTAGATGCCCTCTTTAAGCAGTTCATCAGTTTTATTCTTATCAAATAATATAAATGCAACAATATTTTCTTCATGAAAGGCATACAGTATGGAAGAATGAAATGAATGAACTTGTATGGGAGCATATTTGACAATATTTCTCAAATGTTGCAATTTTATGACTGAAGATAATAATATCCTAGCAGAATAATCAGTAGGATTTAAACCAGGAAGATCCATTGTAGACCTGTCAATGATATTACAACAGTGGAGTCCTTGGTGCTTCTCTTCTATTGGATATTACAACACTTAGTAGAGAAATATATTGGGGGATCTAAAAGCCCACTTTACACAAATTTTATAGAGCTCAAACTTGCTTTTGATATGTATCTAGAGGAATTTTATGGAAGAAACTTCTAGTTACCAATACTGATAAAAAATTACTACCAGTTTAATACAATAACACCACTTTAAGGGTTAGATGTGGTTCCCATGGGTAGATAATGGATTCATTCAGCAGGGCATGGGGAGAAAAACAAGGAGGTATCCTTCATCTCTACTACTCAATTTTCATATAAACCCAGTTACACAGTATCTTAACAAAAGTAACCCCATCCACCAAAACTTGTTCTCTGTTTCTGACAGACATATCCCAGTACTCCCAGTACTCCTGTATGATGATGACATGGTTATTCTTTCACTATTGGTTATAGCCATGAGAAAAACCCTAAAATCCTTCACTCAATACTGCAAAGATGAAACATTGCTGTTTAATTATTCCAAAACAAATATAATGACCTTTGGTAAGAGACCTAAAGTTAACAGTTGATTTATCAATGGCCACAAAATAGAACAAGTTAAATGTTTTAATTACTTGGGAATCTCTCTTCATTCATCTGGATGCAGAGATCCATATCTGGTCCCTGTATTCAAGGTGGCCCAGAGGGGTGCCATGACTATTTTATCTTTCTGTTTCTCTAAAAGTGGACATTACATTCCAGCTGCCTTAAAACTATTTGAAGCAAACATAATGACTTAGTTATTATATGGTGCTTAATTAGGGCCTTAGAATACAATCTAGGTATTCAAGATAATGCTAAAACGGGATTTTTAAACTTAGTTTGCATATAACCCGTAAACCATAATATGAGTGGATCATACATCATGCTAGGCCAAAAATGTGTCAATTGGGTTATTGAGATCATGGCATAGGCAGCAGCTGTGTTTAGATATAATATTAAATCATGCTGTGGTATAATGAGAATTAGGCTACCCTGCTGCAGGAAATGCATGTTCCTTTACTTGTTCTCTGTTATTATTTTGAGAAGAGACTGGAAGCTTTATATTCATTTTGCATTAAGTGCATTTGAGTACTGATAATGCTAACTATTGGTGTTGCTTTTTAAACTAACAACTATGATTTAAAGTTGGTTGGTTTCACATAACTATAATTAAAATTATTCACACTTTGTCTGGGTTCAGATTACATGGCAACCTGCATTCAACTTAAATGGAAGTGAAAACTTCCTAATTCCTTGTGGGCATGTTGCCAAGGGAGGAGAAAGTACTAGGATTTGAGCCCAGGAACATGTCCTAGTTCATTCTTGTAAGGGCTAAGCTATATTTTAATGTTGTATTTATATAAGGTCAGTATGCAGCCCAAGAGCTTGCTAGCTCATAATCCTGTTTTTAATTTTACCAATTCCCATTGTGCATTCTTTTCTTTTTTTCTTCCTGTGAAATGGATTGGTTACAGTGTAGCTCAGGCATGGATATGCGAAAGAGCAAAATTTCTACTTTAAACCACTCATTGGTCCTTCAGTGGTCCATGGTAAAATGCAACACATAAGCAGTTTCAAGATTCCTTACACTTACAGCAAGTATGTCCTTTTCTTCTCAGGATTTTCTGTGGTATCCAGAAGTCAATGGTTCTATGAAGCAATGTATCAAGTCTTGGACTGAAGTGAGTTGTATAGAGAAATGTATTTATTATAATAATTCCAACAAATCAGTGATTTCAGGAATTCCTAGTTCTGAAATTAATTTCAGTACAATATAAACATAATTCTGATGCATAAATGTGTTTTACAAATGCTTATTCTCCTAATTAAGAACTCAGTCAGTAACTAAATGATTATGATTTATATTGGGATTAATGTGCCTTTCATTATGTCATAGGGTTCTTCATCAAAGCCTCATATAATTGTAGCAGGAGCTGCTACGGTAAGCTGTTTGTATAGTAATTACTGCAGTGACCAGATAAAATTATGATAGTCTCTGATGTCAGCTGTTTCAGATTCTGTATGAACCTCTGACATTTCTTGTTTTTTTTATTCTCATTATTTCAAGCTGACATATCATTATCAGCTGACATATAACTATCAATACAGTATATTGTTCCTTCCTTACAATGCGTAAGTTGCCAACTTGAGCTTCCCACTCATTCTGTTTTCTCTTTGCTATTATTTCTAGTTTGACAGCCAAAGTATAGTTAATTCTTGGTAGACAACTTTGACATCAGAATATTGTTTACTAATGCTATCTCCTTATGGACTGCGAATACAGTATGCAGACTCATTACAGATAGTCCTCAGTTAACAACCGTAGTTGGGACTGGCAATTCTGTTGCTAAGCAATGCAGTCATAAGGTGAAAAATCACATGAATGCACTGACTTACAATGGCAGTTATGGTTGTGGGTGTTAAGCAAATTGTGCACAGTTGTTAAGCGCAGTGTCATGTGACCGCAATCAGACAGCAATTGAAACCAGCAACTCTGTCACTCAGTGATGCAGTCATAAAGCGGGACATCATGTGACCCACCAACTTATGACGGTAATTATGGCAGTTCCAGTTGCCATCATTAAGCAAATTCTGTGCAGTCGTTAGGTGCATTGTCATGTGATCGCCATTTGTGACCTCCTGCCAGCTTCCTCACTGACTTTGCTTGCTGGAAGCCAGCAATGAAGGTTGCAAATGGTGATCACGTGACCAGAGCCACAACTTCAAGGTTCAGGCACAGGTCTCCTCCTTCAGTGCCATTGTAACTTTGAACAGTTGCAGAACAACTTAAACTGTGAAAGAAATGGTTTAAAGAAGAGTAGATTTGAATATTGTGATAGTATTATCAGTCTGATCAGTATTACCAGTCTTATTAATAATTTAGATAGAATTTTTGTTAGAAATGTCTGAACGCTGCTTAGTTTCATAACTTGCAATATTCTATACAGTACTACATACATGAGTATATTGAATGTAGAATTTTGCTGTATGTATTTGGTTCAACTATTCTTTTGATTTATTTTATTAGTTATAAAAATGTCAACCTGTTGCTTTATAAGATTTCTGAAACAGCAACAATTCTAATTCTTTCTCCTTTAATATATTTTTCAGTGGTCTATAAAAATTCATAATGGCAGCAATGAAGCACTCACACAGTATAGAATCAATTTCACATCAATTGCACCTCTTCTGGAAAAATTGGCAAAGAGCAGTGATGTTTACTGGGTCCTACAAGGTAAAATAATGTATATTGTATTGCATGTTAGTGTATTGCTGTTGTTACTTGTGGCAAGCTAAATTAATTAGTTGAGGCTGATGTCATCTGAAATGCTTGTAATTCTCAGTTGGAATCTGAGTATCAAATTTTTTTCTAGGATATTTTCCAAGAACAGCTGCTGAAAGTTGCCCCATATTGTGGATCATTAGTGCTGCATTACTAAATTTCTGGGAAATCATATTCTGTACTGGAAATAACTCTTAACATGATATCTGAACAAATACTGAACAAAACATTTTCAACTTCTTTTGGAACAGATGATTTACTAAGTTGCAGTAGAGGAGTTGATTGGAAAGATTTCCAAAGTGCAAATTCAAACAATAGCCTAGAATTTTCCTGATCAACTTTGAGAAAAATGCTTAAAATGTCAGTTAAAAGAATAGGCTTTACTGTTAGACCTCCTTGCCTTATGGAATTCCAGAGTAAAGTAACTATCAGAATAATGGTCTAAAGTTAAAGAAAGGTAGATTTCTGTTTAAAATTAAGAAAATCTTCCTAAAAGTGAACAGTTCAATGACAGAAATCATTATCTATAGAAGTGGGACCCCATTCTGTAGGATAAGTTCAGGCAGAGGTTATATAGCCACCTCTCAAGGATGCTTTAATTTGGATATCTGGAATAAGCACTGAGCTGTATGTATATCATAAATCCTTTTGTGCTATTATATTACCCTAATTGGGGATGTTATTGTCAGGTTTATTTTAGGTATATTTGATATACTGGGAACAAGGATAATTTGAAGCATGGCTTGTAGTCTTTTTGCAGCACTTTTTCAATTGCAGTTATAGGGGTGGAATTGCAATAGGAACTCAGTCCATTTTTTTACCCATTTGTGTGAAGAAATATATTTTAACATTAGTTTATCACAACTATTTCATTTGGCACCAGAAACAGTAGGTACTGTATCTGCACTGTTATTAAATGGCAGTCTGTTTCACTGAAATTTTATTTATTATTAAATTTATATGCTGCCCATCTCCCCCAGAGGGTGACTCTGGGCGGCTTACAATTAAAATCCAAGATGATAAAAACAATAAAAATATAAACACCCCCAATTAAAATCACAAGTAACAAATCTATAAAAACAGTATTCAATTCAAGAAGATGGGGAAACCAGTATCAATCATCCCACCAGCCGGTTCCAACAACGTATTACCCCATCAGGCTCCTAGGCCATCTAGCATGGCCATGTTTTTACACCTTTTCGGAAGGCCAGGAGAGTGGGGGCAGCCTGCACCTCAGGTGGCAAGCTGTTCCACAGGGTGAGAGCCACGGCAGAAAAGGCCCTCTTCTTAGATCCTGCCAGCTGGAATTCCTTGACTGGTGAGGTCCGCAACATGCCCCTTCTGCCGGACCGAGTGGGGTGGGCGGATGTAATGGGGGTGAGGCAGTTCCTCAGATAACCTGGTCCTGTGCCATGAAGGGCTGAAATTTGGTGATTTCAGGTTTGCTAAAAGGGCGCAGACTACCGATTTCCTACTCCTGCCCTTGGGGTTGAATATTTATTTGTTGCTTTGCTTTATAAAAATAGTAATTTAGATATTCTTCTCAATACAGATCCAGTTTATGAAGATATGTTAAGCGAAAGCAGAAAAATGATCACTAATGAGAAAATAGACGCTTACAATGAAGCAGCAGTCAGTATTCTGAACAGCAGCTCAAAAAATTCAAAAGCTAAAGTAAAAGTTTTCAGTGCATCTAGACTGATAGCAGAAGAAACTATAATTCAGTCATCAGACGGCTTACATCTTCCTGAATCAAGCAGAGAAACAGTGAGTAATCTCTAAAATACAGCCATTAGAATTGATAATGACAAAAAATAGTAGTGGACCTCAAAATCATATGACTAATTGTATGAACTTTATTACTATTTTAAAAATGTATTGAAGACTTTCTCAAAACCACTTACAATTATATACAGTGCAAAATGTTTTGCAAATGCAACGTTTAATTAGGACACCCTACCAATTACATAAGATACAAGATTAGAAAAATCTGAATTAAATTCCTTAATGTACTTAATTTCAGGGTTTTTCTTTCCCTGCAGAAATAATTTCCAATTAATTCAGATCATTCAATTGAATGCTTATGTCCTCCAAGTATAAAAAAGCTGGTGTTGTGCAACAGTTAGATTGACCTGAAAAAAATTAATGCAGTTTTTCCATTAACTCATTTAATTAGCTCTATAAAAGTTGCTGCCTGTCAACTTTAAAAGTATACCTGTGATATAACAAAGGAATTACTCTGATGCATTTTGTGGTTGTTCTGTGGATTGTTAAAATATAGAAAGTTCCTGTATCATCTTGGATTTCTCAGCCTTTCATCTTGATTAGCCCTGTAAATTAAGTTTAAAAAAGGATTGAGATATGCCAACTGTTCCATGATTTAACATAATCAGAGATACTTTATCATGGATCTCCACCCTCCAATTTGCTGATCAGTTGAAGAATTAGTTATTTTTGTTATGTCCTATTTTTATTATTTTTACCGGTGAAAAATTAACTTTTGCAAATTAACTTTATACAAACGCATGAAGAGATTGCGTTTGGTTTAATAAAGTCCACTTTAAAAATGACTGAGATAAATTTAGTTCAGGAACAAAATTCCACTGACAAAGATTACGTTTTCAATTTTTTTTCAATAGGGTGCAATGATTCTGATAAATGTCCACTGCAACAAGATTGTGAAACCTATTGATGGCTCATGCTGCCAACCTCAGCCTCCCGTCACTTTGATACAAAAGCTGGCTTTTTGCTTTTTTGCTTCATCTGTAATTGGATATTTGATTCTTGTTCTCATTCGGCGTAACAATAACCAGAAGAACAAGCCATGCGCCGATATGGAGAGTGGAGAAGAGAAAAAACCTACCGCTAATTCTCCAACAGTTTCTACTCTAGAGACACTTTTCCAGTCCTTATGCAAACTTGGTTTGATCATGGGCTACTTCTACCTGTGTGACAGAGCAAACCTATTCATGAAAGAGAACAAGTTTTATACTCATTCATCTTTTTTTATACCAATAATTTATATCCTGGTGTTAGGAGTATTTTACACTGAAAATACTAAAGAGGTATTTTTTTTTCTTTGTCTTAAATGAATAACTTAGATTAAACATTCTTAAACAAACAGTAATGGCAAACAGCAGTGACCTATGTACTGTTTCATTGTTACTGCTTCTAGATACTATAACCTTCCTTGAACAAAATGGGAAGTAGAAATTGAGAATTGAGTCCCGTACATTCCCTCGGAAGCCAGTCCCATTGGATTCAGTGGGACTTGAATCAGAATGATAAACTAGAGAGGATTTTGTTGTAAATACACTAAAAAGAAAACTGTACTCTATAAACAATTCTATAAATGTAGTTTACTATTTAATTCTATTTTTATTATTTTTATCTAATGCTGTTGACAATGTTGTTTCAGTTGACAGCATTTACTCAGCCAGTGGCCTTAAGCAAGGAAGTACCTAAAATGCCTGTAGCCATTCTTCCTCTAAAAGTACTTTGTCATACTGCCTAGACATCACTTTTTGCTGAGTTTCAAAAGCTAACTGGCAAGAAGTATATAATGTTTGTTAGCTGAAAACCAAAAGGTTCAGTAGCCTTGTGGCTTACTCAGAGTGTCTGTTCAGTCCTTTATCTTGCAGTCTCTGTCAAATACTTCAGCATACATACACTTACAGATTAATTGTTGTTGTAATTATCAGTATGATAGTTTCAGATTTATTTAGTGTGTAATAGTGTTGTGGGTTCCTTATTGTTTTCTAGAGTGACTGTACTTTTTCCTTTATTTTGCACAGACCAAGGTGTTAAATAGGGAGCAGACTGACGAATGGAAAGGATGGATGCAGCTTGTCATTTTAATCTATCATATCTCTGGAGCAAGCACAGTAAGTAGGTTCTTAAAATATAATTATTCTTCAGGAAAATAGTCCTTTGGACTACAGCACTGATTTTAAAATAGGTTTTTAAAACATTTATTTCATAGGGGATAGTTCAGGATTGTTTGGAAAGATGTATTTTTCTCACAGTTTTCTTGTTTTTCTTGTGGTATGAAGTGATGCAATGTGAATGAAAATATCAATTACTGAAAATGACATGGATAATTTGAAAGTAACATTAAATATATTTTATGATGCCATCTTTATTTTGCTTCCTTCATCTTACCTTTATGGTTCTCAAACTGGAGTGCATCCACTTGTGGAAGAGGGCATTGATTTTCTAATCAGGAGATAGGTGATAATTTTATCTCACTGAGACTAAATGATCCAAATGAACTGTGGTAGTATTTATCCCCTCACTGGTGTGACCACTGTTTAGAAGACCCATTTTAATTATGACTCTTTGTGCGTGGTTTTAAGAAGAGTCAGATTCTTCAAATGGAGTAGTTGAAACAGTGCCCCAGCCTACATATCCATACCATTTTATTATTTTATTTATTTATTACAAATGCTTCTATGTTGCTTCAGTTATATGACTCTAAGTGGCATCCTGCATGCATACAGTTTAGTATAAAAGGAACTGTCTTTTTCATCATGAAACAGATGGTTAGTTGGGGATGTATTGAAAAGACCTGTAAGGCAAAATAAGTTAGGAATGGAGCCTGCATGTCTATTAATAAGGAAGTTTAATGAAGCAAAACTAAAATCAACTGGAATGCTCATCTCATTTCATATATCATTATTTTTAAGTTGGAATTTAATCAGTGAAAATTACTTGATTTTTTTTTAAAATGCTCTTATGTTTTTGTTCATAGTTCTTGCCAGTGTACATGCACATCCGTGTTTTGGTTGCTGCATATCTATTCCAAACAGGCTATGGACATTTCTCATACTTTTGGATTAAAGGAGATTTTGGCATTTATAGAGTGTGTCAGGTAAGAAATGTATATATGATGATCAAGACTGACTACAATCATGTAATTCAATTATTTTCTGCTACTGTTAGGTACTGTTCCATATTTGGTACATTCTTGAATATCTGTTGAAGCTGGGCAAAGGATCAAGTCTTCCTCTCTGGACCAGTTATCCCTGTGTGGTAGCAAGGTTTCAGGCTTAGATTCAAATTCACAATTAGTGCTGACTTAGCTTGCATGGGTGGGTGGGTGTATCTATTCTTAGTCACTCAAGTTAAAGTTGACAAGAAAGGGTTTACTCCATCACTTCTAATTAGAAGGTAGGGCCTAGACTTTTGCATCCAGTGGAGGAAATTTCCACTCAGTCTGAGCTCTGCCTTCTAGAGAAGGACTTTCCCTCAGTTCCATATTGGGATGAGAAATGATGATAATGGAAAGTCTTGGTTCTCAGACCAATAAAGTTTTAAGCAACTGCTTTATAAAACAGATAGCTGCAGACTCTCTCTTTTTCAGAAAGAGACCTGCCTCCTCTCCAAGCACTATAAAGTGTGAAAAAAAAGACCCTAGTTCCCAACCTAAAGTACAGATAAATAAATGTAAAATTATCTGCTAGAATTCTTGAATCACTATTATTTTCATCTAAATAAAAAGTGCTACCAAATGTCTGACAGTAAATAACAACAACAACAATAACAGAGATAACAACAATATAGTAATACTACCTATGCATCTGGACCAAAAAAGGGGTGGAAGAGAAAAAAATAAATAAGATATACTATTTTGGATCTTGTGGCTTACCAAGGTGCCACTGGAAACAAGGTGACAAAATTGGCAGAACTACACAGCGGTATCAAAGATGGGGTCCTCTGGAGGCCCTTTTTTGTTTGGGGATTGGCTCCAAAACTACTGGAGAGCCATGAGCAATGGTTAAGATTGCGCTGGAAGATTTTCTTCTGTTTTTTCCAACTTCTTTTCCTCCTGAGTGAGGACATGCCAAGTGGAGGAAGCCTGCAGGATGATGAGTTTGTAGAGAAAGCTGACAGTGGGCAAGATGAGATGGGCAAGATGTGGTCTATTGGGATGTTGTGTGGCTTGCATCAAGCTGCTTTTTCAGCCTTAAGGATAATGACAGAGGGGATAAAGATTGAGGACCAAGCAGGCCAATGGTGGTGACCCAATCTGGTGACTGCCCTCTTCCTCCCAACAAGAAGAGCCATGGAGAAGCTCCTTCTACTTATTTCTCTCTAGACTCCAGGACAGGTAAGGCAAACTCCTCCCCCTCTCTTGCACTAGAAAGGCGTGGGAAGTGTGAGGAGCAATGAGGTGTAAGGATCTTTTGTCACATGAAGAGGTACTGAGCCCAAGCAGAACATAAGAGATTCTGTCACACCTCTGTAGCCTGGAAAAGTCGCACAGGAACCCCAGATGAGTCTGCAAAGTTTACCCAGAGACATGGTAAACTTTGCAGTTGAGATAGAATGGCTAGTCATACCTCATGGTCAGCAGAAAGGTCTGGTTGGTAATGTATTCCATTCTCAAATTATCTTCTGATTGATGAAATAAAAGCTAGCATAGGGATTTTCAATTTTTTTTTCAGGCCACAAAACCTGCTATTGAGGAACCCCTTCCCCAATCCTTGCCCAACCAAGTCTCAGTAATAAATGCCAGGTCTACTTTCTCCTTCCCAAACAAGTCATGGAAGAGTAAGCTCTCCTTGCCAATGGACCTGGTATACAATAGCAGCAGCCTGAGGTCAGGACTCCAAGCAATTTGACATCCAGGGCCACAGGAAAAGACTGTTGGACCAAAAGTGGGACTGCACCTTATAATGGCTTGCCCAGTATATTCCATCATACTTTCAAGCCCTTAAAAAGCTGTTTACAACCAAAAAGCTAGAGTCTTTAACCAGATTTATTTAAAAGCAAACAGTATTAGGTTATAGAAAGTTGGCAGTAAGATATTTATTTTAGCATCCAGTTTATCTCTGAATCCATTAGGGCAGAGATTTCTTGATTCTCTTGCTAACTCCTTGTTGGTACAATCTTTACTTGACCCCAAAGAGGCTAAGTTGGAGGACTTGGAAATTGTTCTGTGGGCATAAGTCAGAGTCCTAAGCTACCATCACAATTTCAGTTTATATTCCAGTGTAGACATTTCAGTTATTAAAATGGAAATGAATCTTTCAGATGATATGACATACACCTTTAATAACAAGATCTTGTTTCTGCTTTTCTTTACTGTCCACATCTCTTAATCATATTACCTATATCAAGGACTATAATTTTAGATAACACAAACTGATTCTGATCAATTTGTTTCTAAATCTCTAATCATCAGTTGACTCTACTAATTAATGGCAATATGTTCCCCTCTCAAGTAGAATATACTGTTTTCGTGTAATAAAATGATTTTCAGTAGCAGTGAAAAGAGAGCTTGCTCTCTGTGAGTTGTCTCATTTTGCTCTACAGTCCTTCACCAAAAATAAGTGAGCTGGCATATTAGTTTTTGTTCAAATATTTTACTATTCAAATTTTATCAGTCAGTTAATATGTTTTAATTTTAGAGTCCCTGCATAGCAGTACAAACTGTGGGATATACTTTCAGCACTAGCAGTATAACTAACTAACCTTAATTCATTGTGCTGAACTGGAATTCTGCAAACCTGCTTTTAGACCATCTGAGTGGCTCCACAGAAGTGAAAGGGAAGTATTTTGCCTAGATTAAAAAATCTTTTGTGAATATAGCATCCTGTTGGCTAAACAAGAAAATATTCTGTTAGGGAGAGATGATTAGAAACTAAGGTCAAATTTGGTGCATGCAATAATACATTCCCTCCCTCCCTCTTCTACAGATATGTATTAATTGTGTGGAACAACCCAGATTATGAACTTAGCTTTTGTAAGCTGTTTTTGAGATTTTTAAAAACATTTAGAGCCTGAGTTACAAAATTGTTAAGCATCTAGATTGTAGCAGAAGTAATCTAAACTAGAAATGTGCTTAAAGTAGTCTGACACTTCTGGTGAAATTGCAGTCAGATTAAGATTCTGATATTAAAATGTACAAGTAAAATTATCTAATATTTCATTGTCATATGCTTAAGCATTTTTCTCAATACTTAACAGGTTTTATTTCGACTGAACTTCCTGGTTGTGGTGCTGTGCATTGTAATGGATCGGTCTTACCAGTTCTATTATTTCGTTCCTCTAGTCACTTTCTGGTTTTTGGTCATATACATTACATTAGCTCTGTGGCCTCAAATTATCCTGAAGAAAGCCAATGGTAAGTACTTCATTTTGCATTAAAAAAAAATCCTGTATATTAACATAGCTGAACACTTTACCACATAATACTCACTACCTTTCTACCAGCATTTGAGTATCTTGCAAATTCTCCATTCATTTTTCCATCTTTAGTAAATACTAAGTAGAAATATACTAGAAGTTATATGTGTGACCTGTTTTGTGCACAAAACAACTGTTTTCGGGTGGTCTGTGCCCAAATCAAAATATGTGAATTTCTGTTGCTCTGTACATGGACTAAAACGGGCTGCTTTCTTTTAGATATGGTTATTGTGGAGAGAACTAGTTCAAGGGTGTAGAAAGAATGAGAAAATTCCAAGGTTAAAAGGTTTTCTTGGAGATGGCATGACCAGATGTTGTTGATGGTTGTGATGATGGCTGAAGGGAGGGCCTGGAGGGAAAGTGCTGGGAGGACTGGAGATGGGCGGGCTGGCGCACATATCTTGCATGGCAGAGAGGAGGCAACATGCACATGATACTGTCTGGCAAGTCAATACATGGTTGTCTAAATCCCACCAATAAGGAGTTATATCCAGGGCACTGACTACCCATAGGATTTACTTACACATTCTATTGCACTTAACATAAAGTGTTTATTAAAAATAATAAAGAAATCTTTCTCTAAAAAATGAATAATGAGATCTTTCTCTTCATTGTTGCTCTTTTCTACAGGCAGTTTCTTCTGGCATTCTGGCTTACTGATAAAATTAGCATTCCTGTTTGTCTGCATATATTTTCTAGCATATTCTGAGGTTTGTATTGTACTTTTGTGTTGTTGTTGTTCAGTCATTAAGTTATGTCCGACTCTTTGTGACCCCATGAACCATATTGCGCCAGGCTTTCCTGTAATACAAATTCTAGTTAGAATTAAACAGTTAATAGAAAGCATTCACAGTTTTGGAAAGGCAGGGTAATAATCTAGTGTGTCTGAAAGGAACAGGGTGTGTTGTTTGTGGAAAACAACTGACATGCTTTTAGCTCTGTGGTAATCTGTTAACCATTTCCCTAAAAATGGGTGTTGAAATGCCTGACACTCCAAAGACTTGAGGATGGTGCATCTGTTTTCACAAAGCACATTAGCCCATGCTCTTTGGTTATGGGGAGAGGGAGTTAGATACTTAGGTTTAAGGGTTTTTTTGTTTTCATTTTTGTGTATTTACTATTGGTAAACATGGTAGCAGAACACTAGAAACAAAAAAGCTATCTAAGAGAAGTCAAGGAAAGGAATATTAGAAGATAGCTATCTCCTCTATTAGCAGATTAAAAGCAAATCTAATAATATGATTTCTTCTACTGCAGTTTGTTGTCTGCATTAAATATATGAAACATTACAGTGTAAATTATTTATAAATGAAAAGTAGATTATTTTTGCTTTCTTGTATTTGAAGAAAATATTTGAAATATGTGGCTCTGAAATATGTGGATGCTTTATACACACACATACACAAAACAAAACAGAGCACATTTTGAAACAACCACAAGAACTGCCAAACCACTGCAGAGAAAAGCATACAGTGGTGCTTAAACGTTTGTGAAGCCTTTTGAATTTTCAGTATTTCTTCATAAATATGACTTCAGACATGATCTATCCTCCACGCAAGTCCTAAATAAACAAGTATAATTTTTTTGACTCATTTGTTTAATTGGGTTCTCTTTATCTAGTTTTAGGACTTGTATGGAGAACAGATCACGTTTCAGGTCATATTTATGCAGAAATATTAAAAATTCAAAAGGGCTCACAAGCTTTTAAGTTTTCCATTTCATGGTTAGCTTTTTAATGAATCACCCTGAAGACTTTAGTACAGTAAATTTTGTGCTCTAGAGCCAGCAGTGTACAGGTCCAGAGCCTAATAAAGACTTGGGGAATTCAGCCTTATATGTATACATGAGATTAATCTTAAAATACTGTTTCCTTTTCAAAGAACCAATTTATGTGCTTCTCGTTTTGCCTAAGCAGCTAGGGAAGTGAATGTGCTAATAATTTGGGCATTATATTGAAATATAAAATTACTCCATTTTCCAATTAGGAGTAAAATGCACTAAAAGTGTTTTTTTCCAGCATAAGATCTTAATTGGGCATAATGTTTCATGAATGTAATCTCCCATTTATTTATTTATTTATTTATCTTGTCCCCGCCTATCTCCCCCAATGGGGGACTCTGGGCTGCTCACAACATATTAAAACAATAAATAGACATACAATTAAAATTTATAACAGTACACATTTACAGAAATAAAAGGGGGAAAAATCCAGGAGGCCGATGGTTCAAGGCAGCAACACCAGGCCTCTAGGGGGCTAGCCAACCCCACATCTGATGACCTCCCTCTCCACCCCAGGCCAGATGGCAGAGCCAGGTCTTCAAGTCCCGCCGGGAGTGAGGGGGCCTGTCTCACCTCGGGGGGCAAGATGTTCCAAAGGTTGGGGGCTACAACAGAGAAGGCCCGCCTTTGGGACCCCGCTAGTTGGAGTTCTTTTGCTAAAGAAGTGTTAAGATAGGACAGTTGGAGTCTGATGTGAAATAATAGACCCTTTTGCCTATCACTACATCCTAGGATTAATTGTAGTTTCAGGATGTTTGCCTTTTATGTATGATGAAATATGGAGTCTTGTATTTTCATCTAAATATATTTGTACTCACAGAAATTGAGTATTTGTGTCAGATGACCTAATAGTGTAATATAGCTATTGTATACATATATGTTTGTTTCTTACAGGATCTATTTGAAAAGGTTTTTTCTATATGGCCATTATCCAAGTTTTTTGAACTAAATGGGAGCATCTATGAATGGTGGTTTAGGTGGAAATTAGATCGATATGTATGTATTTTTTAAATGTTTATAAATATTTTTGTATGACCTGACTGTAATTATGGCTGTCAGCATTATTGAAAATTATGCTGAATTATGATTTCAGTTTAAAATGAAAATAAAATTTAAAAAATGTTGAGCAAAAATTTAATAAGTTTTTCCAATTAGTCAGAAAGCTGCTATTTTTGTTTGTGGAATAGTATATGCACCTCAAAAAAAAAATTATGAAACTGTTGAATTCTTAAAATTTAGTTGTTGTAGGTGAATATAAAAATTTACAGAAGAGTTTTTAAAGAGATAAATGTAATGTTAAATTAATGTTTGCTAAATGCTGAGATAAAGCAGTATTCCTTTCTCTTACAGGTTGTTTTCCATGGAATGTTGTTTGCTTTTATTTATTTAACTTTTCAGAAACGGCAGGTCCTCTCAGAAGGAAAGGGAGAGCCACTCTTTCCTACCAAAGTTTCGAATATTTTGTTATTTATTTCAGTAGTGTTTTTTCTGGTGAGTTTTCAAACTGCCTTGGGTAAATATTGTGCTTATTAAATTGGAGGCTTAAGTGACTTCTGTGATCAAGAATGTCTACTACTAGACATTTATATTGACTCTGCTCTTTCCTGGAAAGGGACAATTGAGCATGTTAATTTAGAATTATCACATGAATCTATCTCTTATTGGTGAATGCCATATCTGATTTCATAAATAACCTTGAAAATGTAGTTGCTTTATTTGGCTCATAACTCTGTTTTATATTTGTAGACATATTCCATCTGGGCAAGTAGCTGTAAAAACAAAACTGAATGCAATAAAATGCATCCTTCTGTTTCAGTTGTGCAGGTAATTATATTCTCTGCCATACCTATGATTAGAATGTTAGTGTTCTCTTCACACTTACAGTTAATAAAGCATATAGTGTTATGGTTTGCAAAGCAGCTACCTGATCTGATATTCACAAATAATGGCAGTAGAATTAATTAATGCAGCAATTAAGTGTTTTGTTGATCAGCATAGTATACAGCTGTTCTACATATTTGTAATAGATACTTCCTGGTTTAAGTTTACTTAAATCTAACCTGAGCTAAATTATGGATCCTACCAGAGATTGAATGCTTCCTATCAGAGATGTGCAAAATGTGGCACTTGTCAGTGGAATATTCAGTTTTTCTCCTGAAATGTTGTATCTGTCCCCCAGAATGTGTCAGTTTGGGCATTTTGGACATAGTTTGTGTTGCTCTGCCAAATAGTCATCTGGAATACCATGGACCACACTCTCCAAACAGTATACATCTGAAAAAGCACCAGTCACGCCCAGAATGCCCATATCAGTGTATTCCAGGGGATAAATGGAACATTTTAGGAGTAAAATGAAACAGTGCAATCATGGACTACACTGTTTTGCACATCCCTGCTTTCAGTCTCCTTGCATCTGTACAGAAAGAAGGTTTGAATTGAAGACGTTTTTTATAGAATTAAGCCAGGAGTAGACATTGGACACATGGGATTCTCTAGGTCTCTAGTGGATCTTTGCTCCAAATTTCTTCTTTCTATCATATGACAGCTTCATATATTCTCTCTTCCCTAGCATGAGAAGCATACGTATCTATACATGTAGACACTTGCAGTCACCCAATATTTAGCAATATATGTGGCCCTCAGGGCAGAAATTGCTGTTCACTGTGTGCTGAAGGCTCAGCATTGGAACCCAACTTGTGGCTAATAGACAATCATTTTTCAGGAAAGTATTTCTAAAGACATTCAAGTGTAGATTGTCATTCTTGTATATGATAAAGTTTAGCAGTTTGCTTATTCCTATGGTAATTTTCATGTTACAGTAATAGAATTTGAATTTCTTGTTGCACCATCAGTTGGCTGTGTAGCCTAAATGCATAGCATTAATTGAGTATATTTTTTACATGTCACTTTGTTTTTGTCTTTCAGATTTTAGCTTTCATCCTAATTAGGAACACCCCTGGCTATGCTCGTTCTGTATACAGTTCATTTTTTGCCTGGTTTGGTAGAATTTCTCTTGAGGCAAGTAGCATCATTTAGTTCTAGTTTTAAACAACTAGATTGTGTGTAATAAGACCTGATTAATTTGTAAAATATCATATAGTAGGCAAAGTCTAGATTGTGGCCTACATTGACATTAAAATATTCCTGAATTGTAATGTTTAATGTGATACAAGGGGAAATAAATAGAATTGAATGAAAATTCATGTTTTACTTGGCCGTGACCATATCTTTATCTTGGCCTCTCATCCCATTGTTTTGACTTTGGCCCCTGGTATGTTTTCCAAAGATCAAGTGTAGCCATTGGACTTTGTATCCCACACGGACAGTTGTGCAAAGATGGACAATTTTGAGAGCCAGTGTAACATAGTGGTTAAAATCTTTGATTAGAACTGAGGATACCCAAGTTAAAATCCACCCTCAGCCATGGAAACCTTCTGAATGACTTTGGGCTGATGTCTCACTCTTATCTTTACAACCAACCTCACCAGGTGATTTATGTGGGGGAAAATTGCCGAAGGGAATGCTATTTGGTTGCCTTGATACAATTAACATGTGAAATTAATTATGGATAATTTTTCCCCATTTGTGCAGAGGTTTAGATTTGTTATTCAATGTGGGTAAAGAAAGCAACTTGTACTCCAGCCCTCACTTCTGAGGAATAAAACTCACCAACCCTTACTAGAGGGAGTTTATGCTTTTTCACCAGTTGGTGGTGTAGAGATGGTGCTTTGCTGCTCTAGACATAACTTATTTCACTAAGCTTACAGTATGCAGTAACAGTGTATGTGTTCAAATGTGTTACAGTGTTACATAGTTCTAATTTTTGTTCTATTTTCTTTCCAGCTCTTTATCTGTCAGTACCACATCTGGCTGTCAGCAGATACAAAGGGAATTTTGGTCCTTATTCCAGGAAACCCCATGCTCAATATTATTGTCAGCACTTTTATATTTGTGTGTGTGGCTCATGAAATTTTCCAGATCACAAACGATCTTGCACAGATTGTTATTCCAAAAGATAATGTAATGCTGCTGAAAAGGCTAATATGGGTATGTGTATTTTTCTCCGGATTTCTCTTTTTATCATCATTTCAGAAACAGTGAAGATGTTAACTTCCAGTAAATCCTTAAATCATTTCTTCAGCTTCATTTTATACCTCCTGAATCAATAAATGAAAATCATCTGGGATTACATACTCCCTCAACTTTGTTTCTGTTCCCGGGGAGCACAAGAAAGATACACTTACGAAATACACTGAACATTTATATGTTGCCTGAAGATGAAATCCATTCAAGAAAATAGAAATGCATTGTATACAACTGTATGTGGCGAAGAATGCATTTTTCTACTGGAGGATTATTTCTGTTTACAAACCTTTCTAAAATTAATGTAAAAATTGAGCAAAATGAGCTCAGCCAGAGGCATTTAAAGACTTTCCTGGAAGCATTTCTTAAATTGTTAATAATTATTCACATCCACTGTTTGAAGAAGAAAAAACTGCTTTTGCTGCAACAGATTACATAACCCACCTCTTGATGGCATTTTAAATTCCTGGGATCACATAGAGAAGTCATTGAAGAGCATAAAGGCTGCAGATCTTAACAGAGAATTCACAGAGAATATGTGAACAAAATGTCTGTAGTGATTTATTTTAAGCTTCTGGGTATATGTATCATATCTGGGGAGTTTCTCAAGCACTGAGGGATAAAAAGTCACTGAAATATAACCTTAATGTTTACAAACTGCATTGCATTACATTTCAGTACAGCAGATTTTCAGCAATTTCATGAATTATATTAATTTTGAATATTTTGAGCAGTCTTATTTTTATTCTATTTGTTTTTATCAGTATTTTCAAGTCTATCTTATGATATTAGTTTCAAAAATTTATTGGAACATTTCCTGTGATTTCCCTCTAAATTCTCCCTTCTGGCATACCACTGTGGTTATTTTTTACTTCTGTTTTTCTTTCTTTTGTGCCTGAAAATAATTTCATCGGAACCAGAGACCTTATCTCACACACTTCTGCAAAGAAGTCAGGCACTTAGCTGTGACTGCTTTGTGATTTCTGTAACAATATCTTTTTGGTTTGAGAGAAAGTTTTTTCATTTGAAATTTGCATGGACTGCATGAGAAGTGAGGAGAAAAATTACCCACCTCCTCAAATATAGAATTTCAAAGTTATTTTACCAATCATTGTTTTAAAAGGGCTGTGAAGCTCTTGTAATTTCTTTTTGAAATTAATCATGCGCAAGCCCATGAAGAATGGGTAGTTTAGGAACAGCATTAAAAGGCTTTAAAATCTAAATGCTAACATTATGTTTTATATATGCCTTTCAAATTTCATCACTATTTAGTTATATTCTCATGGTAGTTTTTCTTTTCATATTCCTAAGCATGAGGTGCAGATGTGAAATATATAGTAACTGAATTTCAAGGAAATAGTGTGACTTAATCTGAAGAATTTAAATGGAATATATCAATTCTGAAATTTTAATTCTGGCATTTTGGAATATAGAACTGGGCAATTTGTAGTCATAATAAGATTATAAGTATTAACCAGCTTCCTAATGTTTGTGTGGAATATGCAGTTCTTGATTCTAAGATGCATATTCACATTAAAATTTCATACTGAATGTTTAAACCTATCCCCCAGTATGCTTTCTAGCAATATCAGCTTCAATGTTAAGTTTGGGGACTGGAGGTTTGTGGTGAAATGGTATGTATGATCTAAAAACTTTTTTTTTCCATTGAAAACCATTTTAAAGAGCATTTTGAGTTGCTTGGGGTAGGTTGCTTTGGCAAAGAAATGTCTGCTTTTTTAAAAAATGTGACACCCTTGGGAGGTATGTTTATGCCATGTTAATTGGGAACCCAGGTTTGGGCGTCAATTGCAGTGTGTCCCTACTACGTCTGCATGTTGCATCCAGTTTTAGCACTTGAAGAATGAATAGACAGTATTGTTTTCTATGCCTATGTGCAATTATATGGCTTTTTATTTATTAGTGTGTTTTGAAGTATGGAAATAGGAACTCCTGTTGTAAAAGATTATACTGAATAATGGGGAAGGAGAGGAGGAAATCCCACTAAATAATAATAGATTTCAAATTGCTTTAATGTAATGTTTGTTACATTATCTTGCTTCTTGTGTAAGTCCTGTGTTTAGCTGACCATTTATTTCAAAGGTGTGAAAAGTTCTACTTTGCCATTAATGATTTGCATTTTTTCTTCAATTTTGATTAACATGGATGTAATGGCTGGCAAGTCAGGGGTTGAATGTACAAATGAGATCCACTGAGAATTTTTGTTAGGGTGGGAGTCTTTTGTTACATTTATAAACCAAGTATTATAGATATTTTATTTATCTGTTGTACAGATTTGGTTAAAGATTATTTTTTAAGTTTGAAATATTGCACTTGTTTGCTATATATTTTTAAAAGAATATATTTTAAAGTTATGTGAAAAATATGAAGTAATTTAAGGTTTAAATAAATGTGCTGTGGATACTTATTTTTGTACTAAAGGAGCATCAATTAAGTAAAAGTGGTGTGTGTGTGTGTGTGTGTGTGTCTTTTTAAAAATAAGTTTCTGAAGTCTGTTAAAAATGCTTGGCTTATCCTCTCACATAAAGACGTGAGAGTACTACAATATTGCATGTAAAATTCTTATGTAAAATATTGCAAATAAATTGTTAGAAATGGATCCTTTGATAAAGGGTTGCAGTAAAAATAGGACTCCTATTGTTTTGCTCTGTATAATTTAGAATTGCAGTGTATCGAATTTACCTGAAAGGAAAATGACCTTGAATTACAGTCCCTCGGTAAGAAGGCTAGGAAAAAAAAGGTTATAAGAAGATGCATTCTGATGCAATGTTTCAACTTGGTTGTGTTCTGACAGAAAACTTGAAATGGTTTGAATATTCTATTGGAACAAAGCTTGAAATGTTTTGAGCGTTTCATCTCTAGAAAACAGTGGCTCCCTTGTTCTTTCCTCACGGCTACAACAGTAAGAATGGTAATTCATACAAAGTGTTATCCAAACCCAAATTGCTCAAAATTTGGTTGCTTAAATTTTGGATAAAGAATTAAACGGCTTTTAAAATGTTTATGTAAACATTAAAATAAATGCCCATAGGAATCTGGAAAAATAACTCTGCTTTCACCCACTGAGAAATCTGTTCTAGAGTCTGAACCCCTTCCTTAACAGAGAGAATGGTCTTTGCACATTCTTCAGTAAACCCTTAGACAACTTGGCCAGATCATAGGACAAAGCAAAGGTTGTTTTTTTTTATCACAAGTTTTCTAATGTCCCAATCAGTCAATTCTGTGTGGTTGTTAGCAATAAAACAAAATCCATAGTAAAATTCATCACACTCAACTGAGGGTAAAATAGCTAAAATGGCTGCCTGGTCACTATCAGCTCAGATTAAATGCCTGCTTAAACAGACTTCAGGTATTCTGGAATACCAAGAGCCAGGAGGCCAGGCTTATCTCTGGAGGTAGGGCTTTGGTGGAAAAGGCCTGCCTTCTAGGTCCCTTTTACCTCATGCAATTACTGGGCCTTAAGCAAGCCTCTTCAGTTAGCACATCTTCCAGCTTTAAGATAAGGAAGCCAAGCAGGAGAAAATGTATTTCCATCTATTCCTATCATTTTTATACAAGCTTCTGCTTCTATAAAAATCATTTCTGCTCCCCCCCCCGATACACTCCTTGCGATAGGCCCAAACGATTCCCTTTCTACCAATATTTGCAAATCTTGTATTTTTTTTCCATCCCTCTTTTTCCATCTTTATCAAAAATGCTATCAAGGTGCACAAATTCATCTAATTTTTCATCATTTATGTATAATTTATAATTCACTCAATTTTCCCTGTTCAACACAACCACCTTAGTCTTTAATATATAATTTTCAGACCCATTTTTTTCTTTGCATGTTTTAATCAGAAGTTGGCTGCAAATCATTTTTTTGTCAGCCAACAAAGCATTGTTTTCATACAAAGTACACATTGCTAGTGAAGTAAGGCACTCCATTAGTAAAATCGATTCCCATCTGTATATACAAGCCATTCTTTCACGCATAAACTATTTCATGCACAAAAGTAGCAGAAAACTCGGTTCAGCAAATATAAATCAATGTGTATTTACTCTGTAGGAAATCCCATTCAGTTCAATGGATGTTCCTATCTGATAAGCTAATTATACGTTAGGGATGGCTGTGTTCAGCCCAACTTGGCCCATGGAAGAGCTTTTCCTTGCAGCAAAAAATAAATTTCATGGGGAAGATATTCTTGGGATATTGAGCTGATATTGCCTTGTTTTGAACAAGGAAACAGGTTGATAGCTTTTATGCTGGACCATAAGCACAAACGGGGGGACGTGGTGGCACAGCGGCTTAATGACGCTGAAAGTTGCCAGCCAGAAATGGTCGACGCTTCAGTGGTTCGAGTCCAGCCTTCGCGTTAACAGGGTGAGCTCCTGTTTCCTCCCCAGTTCCTGTCAACCCAACAGTTCGAAAACTCACGTGAGTAGATAAATGGGTACTCTCACTCCGGTGGGAGGAAAAATACTGGCGGCACCTTGCAAAAGGAGCTGGGAGCAGTTGCCGGGTAGCGCAACCCCGCTCGCCCGAAAAGGGCACGAAGCAACAGAAACCCCGCCTCCTGCGCTCACCAGCTGGGCTCTGCTCTAGGAAGGAGGCTCTGGCAAACCACTTCCGAAACACCTTGCCTTGAAAACTGCAAGGACTCGTCCAAGCAGTCACTGCAGTGTCGGTAACGACTGAGAACAGATTAAAACAAAAAAAAATAAGCACAAACATGCATGCTTATGCAGTACAAAATTCTGGGAATTCAGTGATTATTAATTTCCAGCTAAGTTTAGCTAGGTTGTCTAGTCCTATTCATCAGTGTGCTACCTTCATTCTGCTCTTCTCCCTTCATGTGTAGAGAATTATCCAGCCATACATCCAGATTGTGGATCCTGATTTCCTCATCCATCCCCTTGAATCAATAGTGGTATCCTCTGCCTCCATTTCATTATTTGCATCTCCCTTCTACTTACCCATTTTCAATACCACCTTCTTTTATCACTGCATTCTGAAGGAATGTAAGAGAGTTCTCCCTCACCATTCACTGGTAATTTTTGGAATAATAATTCACCCATCCCAGGGTCCTTCACGCAGCAGAACAAATTCTGGTAGCATTTGGATGCTTGTTTGCTTCAGTTACTATTTATTTTGGCAAAAGGTAACACAATCAGTATGAAAAGATATCTTTAAAAGTTGAGGGCGAAACCATGAGAATAAGACTAGTTTCTGAGAATGCATTATACAAAAACATTTCTTAGTCACTAGGATGTCATTAGGCTTGGGGGGAAGGACCTCATTGTTCGTGTGTATGCGTGTGTGTGTATAAAAAAAAATTGGCCAGGGGCATTACCATTAGCATCTTATTGGACAAAGTCAATCCGTCCAATTTATTTAGAATCTGTAACAGAAAAATACGTAATATATTTGAATTTGGGGAGATGTCATTAAGAACCAGAAATATTTAATGAATTGCAATTAAAAAATAACTTCATTTCCTCATTAAACTAGATATAGCTGGAGTAATGAGTAGTAATGCTGAAGAAACCAATTTTCATTCTGAAAATACTGTATGGGATAGTAGCACAGAGGGAACTGAGATTAGTGCTAAGAACAGAATATATGCTTAATGAAATTTCTTGGTATTGGTAGATTCCTGATTTAACAATTTCCATATGCAAAAGCATGGCACAAAAAGAATTACGCATAGTTCAAAACCTCCTGTAAAACGACTCCATTAAATAAAATGCAACATGCTCTAATTTCACTTTTCAGTTTTCTTGATAACAATAACAAAACCTTAATATGAATATTGGACATTGTTACACAGTACAAAAAAAATGAGTAATACTTTGATTAACAATTCAGAAGTTACTCTGGATTTGACATTCATTTTATTTGTACAGTACTTCTGTACATAATGGAATACAATTGAAAGAATGAATAGCTGAATGTCTTATAAATGTTTTAATGTCACAAATATAAAAATTAGTATTTTACAAATTCATTGAAAATATCTGAAGTACAAAAAGATACAGTACAGGTAACAATATGGAAGTGATACTACTTGACATCGGAATATTTGGTAGGCATGCACCAGAAAAATTCATGCGTCATTGGAGAAAATAAAGAAATGAACACTTGTCTTGGTTGTTTTAATTACAAATTAATCGCTTCTGTAAATTTTCTTTCCTCAGGGATACCATTTACCTGTAAATGACAATTCATAAATGTATTAGATCAGAAGTCAGCTTAATATAGGTTTAAATTATAGGTAGGAGAATCTGGGATGAACCTTGACCAGATTTAAATAAGAAACCTATATATTGAACTTCATTCTAAGCAAGCTTTAGAATACTAAATATTTGGAATGTATAGAAGTAAAGACAAAATATAGAACTGACAAAATGGAGGACGGAATTTTTAGCTCCTCAGGTGTTGCTGGACTATGACTCCCAGCACCTGTTACCACTAGTTATGCTGGCTACATTTGTTGAAAACTAGATCAGCAACATGAGCTATAAATTCTTTCATCACTGTTTTTCATCAGGTAGAAAGCAAAGCAATACTAATGTAATACTTGCCTCCAATCTTTGAAATGTTGTCATGCGAAATTCTCCTTTAGTTCCCGAAAGCAGTAATAAAAGTAACAAATAAATTTGAATACAGACCTCCCGCTTAAATGAATTCCTGTCATAATTTCCAGAGGGATGGCTTTGAAAGCCTATTGCAGCAAAAACTAGAGTGTTGTGGCACCTCAAAGACTGATGAACTGCTTTACGGTACCATAAGTTTTTGAAGATATCACTGATTTCTCAGCTCCATGAAGTATTATCCTACATTGACAGTTACCAAGCACATCATCAGCTCCATGGAGTAGACTGTAGTTCATAGAAGCTTAGAATAAATTACTCTTTAAGATGCCACTCTCAATTGGTTTTCTTCCACTTAAATGAATCTTTGATCTAGTTTTTGCCATTTATGAAGTACATGCAAAATGTTTTGCACGAACCATTACTTGAACAACACAGCTGGATTCACATAGCTTTAACCCAAACCAAAACTGAGATGTTTTCTTTCATGCACAGGATGAAGTGGGGCTGTATTGTTCCAAGGGAAGCGCCAGTAGAAAGCCCAAAACTTCAGTAACTCACAGGAGATGGGGAGGGAGGAAAGGGAAGGCACTCAGAAGATCAAAAAGGTAAGCAGGCTGTGGGATATGCTACATTGGGACACTGACTGCAGCTGAAAGAAAGGAAGGTGGGTGCTAGTGGGATGGGGGCTGGTGAGACATTGGCAGCAGCTCAGGCAAGGAAGGATAGGAGCTGGGTGAGTGGAATATGACAACTGGGACCTGCAGAGGCAAGAGAGGGAGTGATTTGCACAAATGTCACCTTACTGGACCCATCTGGATTTTGTGTTGTCCAAATCCTCGAATAATCAAGTGTTCCAGGTTTTGGCTTTGCCAAGCCATAGCTGACCTGAAATGGTTCAGGTGAACCTCCAGGTTCAAAACAAAACATTTTCCCCATGTTCTGCATCGTCCAAAGGTTAACTTCCTGCCTGTCTGCCTGCCTGCAATTTTTAGATAGAAGGCAGAAACAACCAACAATTCTATATGTATCAACGTAACTGCTTGATGCATTCTGATAATTAACAGTAATGCAAATCTCCCCATTTCTTCTCACTCTGCTCTGGGAATGATGGTACAGGAAATATACAATAGTGGATTAAAGAAAAAAAGATTGCAATAGCTCTGTAATAGGGATCTGCAAAACTTTCCTGCACAAAACATTCATGCAATCAATAGCCCATTTTGGATGCTCTGTGTGAATTGAAACATACTTTTCAGATGTTTTGTTGCAGATAGAATTCAGAACAGGACTGGTTGAATTTGGATACATTCCAAAATGTTGCTGTCCCCAACATCTTTTGAATGATTTGTCTTCTCTAGTTATGGCTACAGAAGTGGCCCAGCTGAAGGACAGAAGACTAGGCCATGGCCAGGAGGATGAGGCTGGACTATCTAGCAGACACGGCTCCTTTAGCAGCAGCAGCAGCAGCAGCAGCAGCAGCAGCAGCAGCAGCAGCAGCAGCAGCAGCAGCAGCAGCAGAGCAGTTAAGGACCTAGTTGGTTCATGGGATACTTATTGGTAGGCCCAATCACACTCTCCTCCACTTTTAGGTATCCAATGTCAAGATTTGGCCAGATTCGGCAATGATTGCCTAGCAGTACGTTTCTTCCCCACCAAATACCAATCCAAGCAGGAGGATATTTTCCAAAGCAGATACATGGTAATACCTAATGTGGTTCATGCTTGGACAATTACTTGATAAAACTACTACTCTTCCTTAAGATAAATCTCACCTTGCTGGACTTCCCTGACCTGTCACTGGGGGAACAGCTGAAGGCTAGCCCTTTCCCTTACTCTCCAGCAGCCTGTCCACTGCCTAGATATGGCTGGTTCAGGTGAGTCTTGTCCCTGAGACACCAACTCACCTGGGCCACACTAATTTCCTCAGTATGAAAGTCATATTGGTTCACATCACCTGAGAAATGTGCACTAAATGAGATCCATGTGGATTATTGAGTCTCTGAGCAGTCACTGAGGATTACATTGTAGGAAAGTCTATGTGAGTTTATCTGGTCCGTGCACCATCTAGTCCCTGTAGTGAGATTCCCTCCACTACACCTTTCCTAGCTCCCAACCCTACTCAACTCACTGGCATGGCCCACTTATCTTCACGCATGGCCAATGATACTGCTGCTGACCCACTTGGGTCAAACAGGATATCCATAGCACGAACACATGCAGCATAGAGATGATGCTCTGGCCAGCAGCAGACCACGCAGCCCAGACTGAAGAAAAAGAGGACTGTTTTTCCTACTCATCGTGCCTTTGCCCTGACTGTCCAGAAGGTAAGCTGCTGCTATTTTTTATAAAGATTTCTATATGGAAGTTGGACTTCAAGTTAGTGGGTTGATGTTGCATGTCCTTCAAAAGATAAGCTGGTGTAATGCTTGAAATAGCATTAAAGGTGTGTATGCATGCACATGCACTACAGTGCTTATGTTCACAGACAAGAGATGAAAATACAAACAGTACCAGTACAGGTTGGTTTGGTTAACCTGCTGTTTAGGTGACTGTGTTTTTAATGTGTGTGCATTCTTGGTTCCTTTTATTTTGAGATTCTGGAGGCTTTGTGTATATAGTGAGTGCCTTCAACTTCAAAAATATTTTGAAAGCTCCACAATCAACAACACAAAAGGACACGCACAGAGTGCACAAGCATGGCTAAACTCAACAAGCCATCATCAATGTAGTTTAGTTGCTGCTGCTGCTACTGTTCTTGTTGCTGCTGTTGTGAGGATGATAATCTGGATGGCTCCTAAAGCTGGGGTTTTCTGTATCTCTATAGAAGATCAGCAGAGAACAAGAGGCTTGTTTTGAATCCCATTGTTTTCTAGAGACAGAACATCCAAAACTATTTTACGTTTTGTTTCACCAAACCTGGAAGAAACACTTCTTTCCAAATTTTGTTTTATCTGAACTATAGCCAGCCTAAAACAGGTTGACTAAACTTCTGGGACACAATATTTTGTTTGACTTCAAAACAAAACACATTTTCAATTTTGTGCATACCTCTTTGTTTTTTTATAACCTGGCTAGTTTATATTCACTTAAAAAATAAAAATCACCTTCTGTTTGCTGCTGGGGAATCTGAGTCTGATGAGGCAGGTTCCTATAAATAATAATTTTAAAAACTTTTAATATGCTATTCTATTTGTAAACAGTAAATGCCAATGCTCTGCTTTGTGATGTAATTCAGAATCCATAAAAATGATTTAAGAAGAGCAAAAGAATATTGCATTTATTTTCACAGTAATAAGTGGTTACAGTGGCAGTTTCCCTCTACATACATACATATACACACAAACACACACACATAGACACACACACACACACACATTTGCAAGGCAGAAAATGAATGATGATATGTCTAAAAGGAAGTTAGACATATTTCAGAGTAATAACCTAATGCAATCATAATTAATCCTCCAAATGGAAAAGATTATATCATACATGGTAAATGGTTTTAAATTGGGATTTATAAAAATCATATTTTGGGTCAATTTAGTTATCATACCTGCTTTTATAAAGCAAAAAAAAAAAATGGTTCTTTCAAAAGACAGGAAATCTTATGATCCTGTGATCATCCTCCTGCTATCCGTTGCACTTCATTGCTTTTGGTTCACTATTTACACATCATTTTTTCTCTTTATCAATACATTATCAATATATGCCAACTCAAAATAACCTTATATCATATGAAATACAGTAGAATCTAATCCCTAAAATCAATGTCCCCCAAATGTGTTAGTCTTTACGGTGCCAGAAGAGCTCTTTGTTGAATTTCAACAAACAAAAGTTGTATTTCAACAAACAGAAGTGATGAAATACTATCATTCATCTCCCACTGAAGTTAGGAGCAATCTCCCTCTAGATATTTAAGATAAGTATCATTCTACTTGTAGACAATAAGGAACTTAAACAAAAAACACCTGTGTCTATCTGTTGCAGAAGACTGAGAATTCCACGGACAGCCAAGAAACAAACAAATAGGTCATCAAACAATTCAACCCTGACTTCCCACTTGAGGCACAAATGACCAGACTCAAATTATCTTACTTAAGACACATTATGCGAAGACCTAGCTCTCTGGAGAAGGCTCTAATGCTGGGAAAGGTGGAAAGAAAGAGAAGAGGATGATCAGCAGCAAGGTGGATGGACTTAGTTATGGTGGTGATGGGTATACCCTTGGAAGCCCTGAAAGACCAGGTTAGGGACAGATCGTCATAGAGAAAATCTATGTGGTTCCTAAGAATCAACACCAACTTGATGGCACCTAATCAATAAATCACGTATGCTTATTAACTTACAATTTTACAAGACTTTTTATTTCTGGACTTATTACACTAACGTTTAAAAAAAAAACACTAGATGGAATTTAGCAGAATAAAATAATATATATTTATATTTAGTTTTATCCATTGCCTCTAGAGCAATCTTTAGATCTATGAATGGCAAAAATGACCTACCCTAGCTGATTCTTATTTTACAAAGCTCACAATGGACAGATTTTGGATATATCAGTAAGGTCCTGAATTATCTGAAACTTTTGGAACAACTTTGCCTCTTATGCTTAATATGCTACATATAAAATGTTTGATGAGCATAATTAAAGTTTCTGTTCTCAGGGATATGTTTCCACTCAATCATATTTCACTTTCCATCTTGTGCTCACTTTGAACGTTGTACTCCATTACTAACATGCACAATTAACAAATGCCTTGTTGTGCTATGGTTTGTGGGGAGGGGCTTACCTCAATTCAAGTCAGTAAATAAATCAGGCTTGTTTTAGGACATTAACTAGTCTGACATCATAGTTTGTTGTTCACTTACTGATTGCATCTATGATTTATCTGAGTCTGGTATCATGAAATTCTGAACGATACTGCAAGGAAATGTTGGAAAAACAGGAAGAAAGAGGAATAATATGTTCTTTAATCTTTTTTTCACCCCTGGAACTAGCTCTGAGAGGGAGTATGTTTTTCTTGAACTATAAACATTGTCTTAAAGCACGGGTCAGCAACTTCTGGCCAGAGAGAGCCCACCACTTGAAATCATCTGGCCTGTGGTCCTAAAAAATAATATATTCACTCAACCTGCTACAGAGAGGGAGAGAGCACTTGTCACCTCTTTGGGCAGCCATTCTGGCAACAGCTTCACCAGCTGCCTCGGCATGGGCAGAACAACACATCCCCAAAAAATGGCAGCAGTGGCATGGCCTCTGGCCCCTATGGAGAAGGTTGCCAAGCCCTGTCTTAGACGGATGAAATTAGACTACCAAATGTTGCAGGTCATATTAACTGGATAATAATATTCAGTCATTTTCTTTAAAAATGGTAAATTACTGTTACGGGAAACATATGACAAAAAGTAAATTACAAGAATGTGTTCTATATGCAAAGCCCAAGTTGTTCTACAAGTGCCTTTCCCAACTTCTGCACATTCTAGAGGAGCTGGGAATAAAATCCAGAATCCCCAGCCAACATTCTAAGAGCTTAGTTCCAATGCATGTAGAGGCCACGATTAGGCTGGAGACTTTGTCTTATAAAATAACATCCTAATACTAGCTCTGCAATGAAAAAGGTCAGCAGATCTCCATCAAAACTCAATTAAAATGCCTCAGTTCAAGCAATCTATGTTGATACTTACTGTTGTGTTTGCATCAGTGGCATGCTAGTATTGTCATAACTGTCTGGGTGAACAGGTGGTACAATCTCACCAGTGACTGGGTGAAAAACAGGAAGTGTTGAGAGAGGCCATGCTATCTCTCTGTTTTTTGACATCTCCCGAAGTTCTTTTGTGGATTTCTGAATTGCGTTGTGATGGACCAACTGAATGCTAGATCAAAAGGAAACATTTTTTTAAATAGATCTTGTCATAATGAGTACTGCAAAAAAATAATTTCAAATAATCTGACAAATTACTGTCAAATAGATTCAAAATATATGATTTATATCAAAAATATTACTCAATGTTATTTTGGGGGGAAAGAAATCACACACAACACACACACGCACATACTTTTTTTTTTCCTGCATAAGAACCAAAAAGGGGGGACAATATACAGTGTGTGTGGGGGAATTAACTCTTTTGATCATCATGGTTAATATCTCACTCCTACACAAAACAGCTGAAATTTGTTCCAGGAAAGAAACTTTCACTGATACCAATGGCAGCATCTCTTAGGGTAAAGAGCAATATTTACTAGAAAATTAAAGGGATGAAAGGCTATCATAAAAATACATGGCTATTATTTAGAACATTGGATTAAAATTCAGTCCTACAGGTTACATCACTTCTAGTTTGGCTTTACTTTTATTTTTATTTCTGGGAAAAGCTTGATAGATTCAGTATAATCTACATGTCCCGTTTAGCCTATTTGTGCTATAGAATTGACATTATAAAACTAGTCCTTCAGATGTTACTGAATTACAGTTTCCATCATTCATAGCCAGCATGGCTAACAGTAAGGAATGCTGGGAGATGTATTCAGCAACACTGAGAGGACAAATTCCCCCTTCTTGTTTTAGATGGGTGAGCAATCTATATAGCCTTTCAGAGGTTGAACTACAGCTCCCAGCTTTCTTCTGCCAATTTTGCTGGAATTTGTAATTTGGCAACACTATGAGGGACAGAGGTTCCTCCTACCTGCTATTAAATCTCAGAAGTCTATTCCATAATCAAGCTCATATATTACTGCTTTTGTTTGATAAGTGTTTCTTTGTTATTCAAAGAAGGAACATTTTGTATTTAAGGTACTCCTTTCACAAAATGGAATTTTAGTCTTTTAATTATCTTATAAATGCCTTCCCCAATGAGGTACCCTAGATATATGTTGGAATTACAGCCCCCAGAATTCTCAGCTAGCAAGGGGATGCTGGCTAGGAATCCTGGAACTGTAATCCAGCAAATCTGCAAGGCACCAGGTTGTGGAAGACTGCCTTTAGATATAAAGTTAGTAATTTCAAAACACTGAACTACAAATTTTGCTTTTAATCTATTTTATTATTAATTTTTAGCCCTTTTTATTTTGACCTACTCAATTCCTTATGACTGTATTTTTTCAAAGCAGCTAACTTGGCAATGGAAGACAAGGTAATGACAATGAAAATGGTATACATGTATGAAGCATGATGAGCATCCAGCAAATGGTTAAATTAAATGATGGGGAAAAAATAACAGGAAAGAAGACACTTACTCTGGTGTTTGCATGTTTCTCTTTTCCCTAAAAATAAAACAAAAGTTATGAATTAAATAATAGCATTGATATTTGGAACCTTAATTCTAAGCGCTGATGGAAACAAGGAATGATATGGAAATGCTGGCCTTTATTACAACAGGGTCATGATCCAAAAAAGCCATAGAAAAAGGTACACAGCCAGAAAATGGCATGGCCCTCTGAAGAGCTGCCACAGCAGCTTCAGCCGCCACCAGTCAAGCTGCCCTTAAGCAGAAGGTCCCTTTTCAACTGTGGGACCAGCAGTGGCGACCCTTCACAGAACACTTCAGTTAGGTCTGCAGTTGTGTGCTTCTGCATTCATACAAGTGGCTTGAATCATGACCTTTGTTTCATGTCATTTAGGAGCATTTACCACAGGTTTATGAGGAGGCATGGGTGAAGGCATAGAAAGAAATGAAAAAGAGGAAAAACACAGATATAGAGACATGAATATGCAGGACAGATGCTGGACTAAAAAGGCCCCAGAACATGTGCATGTAAAATGGAAGAGGAATATGTTGCTTCCTTATGCTGGTCTATGACTGCAATAAAAAATGGATTTGATGATATGTTGCTTGCTGCTTTCTAACAATACTTTTTTAGCTTTTATCATCCTAAAATTCAGTTCACAATCTCAAGAAAGTTTATTTTAATATTAGAAAGACATTTTCCTACTTTTAATTCCAAATTAGACATGTTAAATTTCTTTTTTAAAATGGATTTCTTGTTTTGCAGTTTCTTAACAAATTAAGATTGCTAGCTCAAAAGATAATGGTAGCAATTTCATTTTACTGCAAGTTTTAGAAAATATGAAGTACTATTTTTATGAACTGAATTAAGCTGAACCTAATATTCTTTTTGCGTGCTTATAATTTTACAAAAATGCAGAGTCATGTATTAATGCATTAAAGTACTCACACTCCTTCTCGCCGGCAGCACATAATATAAGCAAGTATTAGAAAAAGCACCAGTGCAACTGCAGAGGGAACTGCCAAAGTAATGAGGAAGTCTGAATAATAATCTCGGCTTTTCAGATTTTCAGAAGGTGGCTTATATTCACCACCATCTGGCAATATGCCTTCTCCACGGATCACTTCTTGGTAAGTAGAAACTTGCTGTGTTTTATCAACCTGATACCAAAAGTACAAAAAACATTTTAGACTTCTTTGGAAAAATATGCAGGCAATAGCTTAAAAAAAAAAAGAGAGAGAGAGCGCAATTTACTAAATCAGGTTATCCCATACCTTTTAGGAAACAGTATATTTGAAATTTGGTGAAAGATGATGAAGTCTGAGTAATAATCTCTGCTTTATTTGGCACTCTCACAAAATGGTTAACACAAGAAAAAGGTTTGTCTATTTACCAAATGACTGTTATATTGCTTATGGTCCATTACAAAAACTTAATTTCTCAGCCATAATACTGTTGAAGCCAAAATAAGGTAACCTGCCCAATCACTTTAATACAAGGCATAAGTTCTGTTCAAAAACATTACAGTAAATCAGTTTACTGAATAGCTTTCTTGTAAGTACTCTTTCCATGAGGCTCACATACCAGTGGTTTGAACAAGAAAAGGAGTCAAGAAAGAAGTACTCTACACCAACTCACATATTTGACCCAACACAACATAACAAAATAATTTCACTGAAGACAAAACTACCCAGAAATGTTTGAGAGTGCCTGCATTAAAGAAACACACACAAATACACACATAGAACCAGTGTACATTCTCCTCTCTTCTGCTGATTCTCTCTTTAGATTTCTGGACTGTCATCCTTAAATTTAAGCCAGAGTATAGTTTGTTCGTCTTCAGCGTGATGTACAAATCAGGCTATCATGACTTGTTTAATAAATTATGATTTATAAATCATGACTTAGCATTATGTGTGGGCACTCCCTATCCATGAGCCAGGAATTGTGATTAAAAAGCACGCTAGTCAATTGTCAGGCAGTCTAACTGCAACTATAAACTTATCCCAGATTTACATATACAGTGGGCTATAATCAGGGCTCTGCTAAACTTTACCTACAGTGCATGAAACAGCTGCCCACAGTTTGACTTGGTTCCTCTGTCCTCCATAGATGACTGCAAAAGCAGAACTGCTAGGATTCCTTCTCCAACATCCCCTGAAGACATCCAACATCTGTAACATCCCCTGAAGATATGATCATTTCACCAGATCTGTTCTCTTTGAAGACCCAAACAATCTCTAGAAATACGAGCTTAACTCTGTTAATTGAGAATTTGGAAAAGCTCTTGCAGACTCCTCTTCCAGCTTTATTGGGGGGCACTCTGGCCCAGTGTAGCCGATGAAAGTGCAGAAGCTGTGGGTTGCAACAGATCCAGACTTTCTCTGGAAATACAGTGGGGCAAAAAAGTATTTAGTCAGCCACCAATTGTGCAAGTTCTCCCACTTAAAAAGATGAGAGAGGCCTGTAATTTTCATCATAGGTATACCTCAACTATGAGAGACAAAAGGGGGGGGGGAAATCCAGAAAATCACATTGTCTGATTTTTAAAGAATTTGTTTGTAAATCATGGTGGAAAATAAGTATTTGGTCAATATCAAAAGTTCATCTCAATACTTTGTTATATATCCTTTGTTGGCAATGACAGAGGTCAAACATTTTCTATAAGTCTTCACAAGGTTTTCACACACTGTTGCTGGTATTTTGGCCCATTCCTCCATGCAGATCTCCTCTAGAGCAGTGATGTTTTGGGGCTGTCACTGGGCAACACGGACTTTCAACTCCCTCCAAAGGTTTTCCATGGGGTTGAGATCTGGAGACTGGCTAGGCCACTCCAGGACCTTGAAATGCTTCTTACGAAGCCACTCCTTCGTTGCCCAGGCGGTGTGTTTGGGATCATTGTCATGCTGAAAGACCCAGCCATGTTTCATCTTCAATGCCCTTGCTGGTGGAAGGAGGTGTTCACTCAAAATCTCACGATACATGGCCCATTCATTCTTTCCTTTACACAGATCAGTCGTCCTGGTCCCTTTGCAGAAAAACAGCCCCAAAGCATGATGTTTTCACTCCCATGCTTCACAGTAGGTATGGTGTTCTTTGGATGCAACTCAGCATTCTCTCTCCTCCAAACACAACGAGTTTAGACCAAAATGTTCTACTTTAGTTTCATCTGACCATATGACATTCTCCCAATCCTCTTCTGGATCATCCAAATGCTCTCTAGCAAATTTCAGACGGGCCCGGACATGTACTGGCTTAAGCAGGGGGACACATCTGGCACTGCAGGATTTGAATCCCTGGCGGCGTAGTGTGTTACTGATGGTAGCCTTTGATACTTTGGTCCCAGCTCTCTGCAGATCATTCACTAGGTTCCCCCGTGTGGTTCTGGGATTTTTGCTCACCGTTCTTGTGATCATTTTGAACCCACAGGGTGAGATCTTGTGTGGAGCCCCAGATCGAGGGAGATTATCAGTGGTCTTGTATGTCTTCCATTTTCTAATTATTGCTCCCACAGTTGATTTCTTCACACCAAGCTGCTTGCCTATTGCAGATTCAGTCTTTCCAGCCTGGTGCAGGTCTACAATTTTGTTTCTGGTGTCCTTCAACAGCTCTTTGGTCTTGGCCATAGTACAGTTTGGAGTGTGACTGTTTGAGGTTGTGGACAGGTGTCTTTTATACTGATAACAAGGTCAAACAGGTGCCATTACTACAGGTAACGAGTGGAGGACAGAGGAGCCTCTTAAAGAAGTAGTTACAGGTCTGTGAGAGCCAGACATCTTGCTTGTTTGTAGGTGACCAAATACTTATTTTCCACCATGATTTGCAAATAAATTCTTTAAAAATCAGACAATGTGATTTTCTGGATTTTTTTTCTCATTTTGTCTCTCATAGTTGAGGTATACCTATGATGAAAATTACAGGCCTCTCTCATCTTTTTAAGTGGGAGAACTTGCACAATTGGTGGCTGACTAAATACTTTTTTGCCCCACTGTATCTACAGTAGCACTTTTGCCTGCTCAAACTGAACACTTACTCCCAGCTTTTACATCCTGGAATATTGCAGGCTAAAAAAGCCAAAAAATAAGGATCCATAATTCCTGGCATGCATCTCCAGTTATGTCAGAGTTTTTTAGGAAACATGACACATGGGTGAATTGTTTTCACAGGGATTCAGGGCAACCATATTGGAAGCAGTGCCTGGAGTCGGTCAAGGGAGACTTTGCAGGGGCTTAGGGATTTTAACTTCTACAGACTTAGGTAACTGGTTTACAGTCATTAGAATGACATGCAATGGCAGCACTGCTTCAATTTAAGGTGTCAACTCCTTTTGATCAATGTGTATATTCCACCCCTGACAGCATGGGCTAAAGGAGGCTGGTCGATCCTGACCAACAGTACTGTATTTCTCCTGGAGATGCTAGGAATGAACCCTGGATTTTTTAAAAAAGAAATTACGCACTCTACATGCATATGTCTGTGTCTATGTACAATTATTTCTCTGATTGTTTTCACATACTGTCATCAAAGTCATTTACAGACAGTCCCCTACTTACGAACAGGTTACGTTCCAAGAGGCTGTTCATAAGTCTGTTTTGTTTGTAAATCCAACCAAGTAAAAAGTAAAAGAAAGAGGAGGAAGCAGGAGCCAGGACAGTGGTGTGGGCAGAGGAGCCCTATCTTCTGCTGCCAATGCGTCGTCAGGTGAGTGAGACAGGAGAGGTGGCGGTCGCTCCCTGGACTAAGGGAAAAGCCAATGGGATGAGATTTTCTCCCCCACTCCCCTGTCCTCTGCCACTGCCCCCTCTCCTGCCTCACCCAGTGATGGAGCACGCCGTGTAAACTAACCCATTCTGGGAACTCCAACTCCAATGCAAACGTCCAGTGCAAATGGAAGGCGGGAGAAGGCAGGAAAGGGTTAGTTTACGGCACACTCCAAACTAACCCTTTCCCTTCTCCTGATTCCCGGCCCAGCTTCCGGTTCTGACTTCTGGGTCCATCTTGTTCGTATTGGTGAAAGTTTGCAACACGAAAGTTCGCAAGGGGACTATCTGTATTATAGAAATTTCAAATCTGTTTTACTTCTACTAGAGTAACTCTGGTTAAAAGCAAATATGTAAATAATGAAATAGTATAGTAAGACAGAATAACCATAGAATTAACAGGCACAATAAATTACCAGTTTAGCTTTCTTCAATAAGCTAGATTTTCATCAGTCACCAAAAGGCATACTGGTGACAAGCACTACAAATTGTCCCAGCAAGGGCATGGGGGAGCTTAACACTGCAAGTGACAGAAGTTCACCCCATGAAGTTCATCACACAGATCAAAAATTTATGTGCACAATCTACCCCTCCAATGGTATTTTAAACATAAAATGGCTATGTCTTCTAAAATACTGCCAATCAATAACTCACCAAAGAGATTTTACACCAGTCTATGTGAAACTGAGTACGAAACTTTTTATCACAAGTTATTATAGGTTCCATTTCTTGACTGCATCTCAGCTGATTCTGTGGGTTTTCTACTTCCCGTAAGCACGAGGAGAATGTAACATCTGCACCAACCATAACATAGACACTGAAAAGAAATGGCAACAGTTTTAGGATGGTCATTGACAATCTTTAAATTAATCAACTGGATCCCAGGATTCCTTTCTGTAAATGAAAAGGACTTCCAGTCTTAGCACTTTTACCACTGTTTTCTAATGCAAGTTATTCATACAAGATTAATAATAATAGCATAAAATATTGTCTTTAATGTAGCTTTATCAAATGCAGGTACATAAAAGGAGTAAACTAAATAAAAACATGCTTTGCAATTTCACCAAAACACTTTCTGAAAGCAAATATAAATTTTCTTAAGATTGAAAACAGAGCATACTCAAATCAAAACATTGTTTAAAAAAATATTCTGCTAAAGAATCAGTATCTTTAGGAATCAAATGTAAACTCTGCTTGCTTGCAAAAATAAAAGCATTAAAACATTAACTCACTTAAGTGTGAGGTTTGTTAATAACATATTAAGTTCCTATTTCTCAGCCTGTTTTCAGCAGCTCCAAACTGGTGAGTAGCTTTAAAGGACATACACCAGAAATTATCAAGGAAGGATAGAAAAGCAAGGAATGCATAAAAAAAACTGAAATCCAGCTGCATTTGTCTGTTCATTATCAATTTCTTCCATAATCAGAAGTCAGAAAGCAGACAAATTGCCCTCTTCCTTGCAGTCATGGAGTGGGCCATAAGAAGACAAAAGGAATTATATTGCATTATGCTGGATTTCACCTATTATATAAAAGCCCTTAGGAGACCAATTCTACTGCATTATTTGAAGTGCTCATGGCAGGGCCACTGTGTAGCTGGAAAGATATTCACATTTTTCTATTGTCTTCCTAGTATATTTTGTTCTTTTGCTTTATTATTTCCTTCCTACTTAAGAAATGGGTGAGATTTTATTTAGATCAAGTAGAGCTAACATTACTCCATATTTTAGGACATAGTGGAAGGCTCATTTTCTCCTACATCTATCCTTTTCTCATAAATTTGAAGGTTTGTGTTTATTCTAGTCCCCCGCTATGCCATCTCCCAATTGTTTCAGCCTTCCTGACACCATTTTTAACATTGAGAGAAAAACAGGCTTTGAAATAAGAGGAATATCTGTTGTTGTTATTTAATTTTATTGTACAACCCACCTTTCATATATGAAAATCAAGATGGATTTCATGGGGACTTCCTTGCATTTCTTCTTCAGAACAACTCTGTGAGGTAGACCGGGCTTCAGAAGAGTGACCCAAAGCTAACCAGCGCATTTCCACAGTGGCATATGGCCTTGAATCTGTGTTTTCCTATCTTAGTCCAGCACCATAATCACAATACAGTATGTATTACTGAACTACCCCCCTCCCTCAAATAGTGGTAGGGACTTTTGGTAGTCAAGAATCTGACCCATCTATTTCAGCCAGCATGGCCCAGAGTGAGAGATTCCAGGAGCTGCAGTTCAACAACATCTGGAGAGGCCCAGATCAACCATCTCTGTTCCAAACCATTAAAATATATTCTTTAAAAATATGAATAAAATAAATAATTAATTGCACCAACAACTAGAGGTTCATACACATCTGATAACCTAGATATGCAAGGAAAAAAAAACATGGGGAGAAATGTGAAACAACTTTCTTAGAGGAGAATGTTTACACTGTGAATGAAATTGCAAAAAAGCCTCGTATCACAGTTTAGCTGTTGTTTGAAATTTTTAACAAAGTCCCATGTGGCTAGCTTTAAAAGCAAATCCTTAATTTCAGCCCTTAAGCACTGCAGAAAAACATTTTGAGAAAGATGTATGTACACATGCCTTGCTTCCCATAGGCATTTGGACTGACCACTGCCTATCATCTTAACACATGCAGCAGACACACTCTCGTATCAGTAGGGCATAAATGTAACATGGGATACTGATTACAAGGCCAAAAGACAAGAAAAAGGCAGATACAGTCAACTCCAGCATTTTCAAATAATTAACAAAAAACTAAACAAATCAATGAATGATTTGTGGAAGAGCTAATTAAATGAAGAGGATTAAGTAAAATCTAATACAATTGAAAAAATATTGCTTTGAAGCAAAATAACTAAGTTCTGGATTACTGTGGAAGAAAAGGGAGAAGAGAAAGAAGATGGTTAAATAAAAGAACCTGCAAGAGGATCAAAAAGATATCAAGCTGTTCTCACAAGAGAGCCCAATTAGAGAAGAACCGCTCCAAAGAGAATTTGGGCAATGAAGTATGACTATAGTGACATTTGTCTGTTTCTCTCTCCACATTCCATGTTCCTGCTGTCCATCCACAAGGCTGCAATTGGGGAACTGATTGGAAGTTCTGACTTAAGAATAGGGATTAATATTATTTATAAAGGGGACATTCTTATGGTCTACAGAATGAATATTAAATTGAATAATGTACAGTTTTAAGGACAAGACAGGACTGTTGATCTCTGAAACCAGTTATCTCCCTTCCCACCCTTCCTCACCAAGAAGTTGCAAAAATAAATTATATTAGGTATTATTCTACTTTTTTTTTCACTCTTTCTTGGCAAGCAGATCTGTCTTTGCCAGCATAATGAGCTCCCAAACTACAGGCTGAAGACAGGGTTCTGCAGAGAACTGGAGACAGACTGAGTTAGAAATGTTTGTCTTGCCTCAGGACAATTAAAAACCTCCCTGAATTGCCCATTCACTCTGGAGTCAAGCTTCACGCCAAGGCAGAGCATCATCCTGAAGCGGACTAAAATCGTCATGTCCTTCCTTCCTGCATCCCCAAGCTTTGGAGAATCATTCCTTCTGGCAGAGAGAGATGGTTTAGATTCCTGAAACCGGAATTCCTTGTAGGTTAGTCCAGATGCATTATAGCTTTTTACTGAATTGTTTAAAAATCTTTCCACTATACAATTTTAATGGATATTAAACTGTTCAATAAATAATTGCTCTTGCTAACAGAAATATAACATCTTACCCTTCTTTCATGTCATTAATAGGAAGGGGCACTCTGCCTCCCCTATCAAGAGCTGAGGTAATATTTATGGCATTCAGGCGCTCAGGCTGCCACACATTTTTCACGGCTCCAAGGAAATCTCCGAGAACCTCACTTGCCAACATTTCCTCTACATTCATGTTTTTAATGAAGAATTCTGCTTGATATGGTAAAAGAAGATCTAATTGCAAAGAGAAAAGTAATTGTGTCTTAAACACTTTTCAAATTTACTGAAAGAGATGGAGTAGTAAGTCAGAAATACAGCACTATGTCCTTTTATCTGCATGATCAAATATAAACATGCACAAGAAAGGCCTAGTCTTTTAAGCATGGTTACAAGACTGGGAGGTCTACATCCCATAATGGGAAAACATGGATTGATTATTCCTGCTGGCACCTCTGGGGTATAGGCTCTTTTTCTCTACTCTGTCACTTCAATTTTCTTCTGGATTTACTCAGTTTGCTTCAATCCAATATTGAAAACTCACTACATCATTTTTATTTAGAGATAGGCCATGATTTGCATAATTTGGATGTAAGAAACCAGAGTGTATTCAACTTTGGAAGGGAATCCAGATGCATAAACTGAAGGCTCAGGAATAGTGAAACCATGGTTTGTAATTATATGTGGTCCTAATACGGGATCATTCTGCCATCAAATGGCTATGCTAGTAATATAGTACAGAAGAGGTACCTAACCTTTTTGGACAAGATATGCATGTGGAGTATTGAATAATGTTATAGAATGCCTTCTGCCATCTCCACTAGCCCCTCCTCTCCATAATGTTCCCTTCTACCCCAATTTCCTCCTTTTGTTTTAACTGAAAGAGTATTTAAAGAAAAAAATGCTTAGGGAGTGTCAGAAGGCCCTCTCAGGCCTCTGACCTATATACTTTGAATATGCTAAGCATCCTTTCTTTCCATCAACATATTGGTGAGCTGTTCATGTCTACCAGCTCTCAATTTCTGAAGCATCCTAGCTGGAATCCATTCACTGTCAGTTTTTCTGGACTGGAAAAAAATATCCTTTAATCGCTCATCATAAATGTTTTGAGTTAACATTGCCTTAAAGTGCACATAAATTTGGACAATGGGGTTCTTTTTATCTGTTTTAGTCACTTGAATTACCAGAAGCTGCATATAGCTAACTAGGTACTATTCTGCATTCTAAGCAATTTACAATAAAAGTTACAATATACTGTTCAAATACAATGCCGATATTTCAGTGTGATTATGAAGCAGTCCTCTTTAAAGTAGCTAACTTACTAACATCCGTTTAAATGAAATTAACTAGACAAGAAAAAGTGACAGATATCTTTCTCTCAATGCTTTTCTGTCTTTATTCAGTAACAACTTAACTGCTTCACATTATTTATCAGCTGTATCACCCAAAATGCTGAGATAATTCCTGATGACATACCTTCTGCCGACATTATATTAATAATCAAATTATTTCTTGCTGTCTCGAAGGTACGCCTATTATAAGCAGTGATCTAATAATGGAAAAAAAAGTAAAACAGTAATTCTATTACATTTCTTAATTGATAAAAAGGTAAACAATAATCAGAGTTCTCTTAAATTTGCTGCAAATATAATAATAGAGGCAGTTTGTTTTTCTGTTTAATCTTCTTAGTGTTCGGGGGGGTCAGTATGATATACAGCCATACATGTATATAAAACAGAAGATGTTCAGAAGAGCCAGAATTAGGTGATGAGAAATCTGTGGGATGTTTTTTTATTGAAGAACAGAAAACGAGAGAAACAGGCTATGTTGGCGGGGGGGGGGAGCTAGTCCTAGTCTCCTTTCAGTTATAGTATGACTGAAGAAACTTTGAGAACTAAGGGGCATTCCAATATTATATAGCACCAAGATGTACATCAATATCAGTTAAAGTGACTACCTACAATGAATCCCAGAATCATTGTATATATCTATCTAGCCACTTTTGCAAAGAGATTTCAGGGACTTATCTTGCAAGGCCTTTAATAAGCAACACAAAGGTATTAATGGTATCTAGAAGATGACAGTTTTTAAGGATATGATTTTTTAAAATTTCTATTGAGAAATATGCTTTTTATTTGCTCTCCAATACATGAAAAATTATATTAAGATACAATCCTTTATCCACTTGCTTGGAAAAAGTCCCCTTTCAGTGTTGTGGTTCTTGCATCAAAGCAGATAGTATTGAAAACAGCTCAGTATTTCTGCATTTAAGAACAATTATTTTCAATAGAATATGTACTCAAATGTAATTTCCAGCTGTTAATGCTGTCCCTTCCTTTTAGTGGGATGCAAGTTTAGACCATTACCATTATCTCTGATAGTATGTTTGTGTCAAAATGTCTAATGCATTTTTGAAATAAACATTCTGTAAGGTAAATACCTCAATGATAGTTGGCTTGCCCATGTTTTCTATAGTTGGTGATCCATATAGCACACCATCACTATATGGTGTTCTTTGGATGTAGCGCAACCAGCCAGGTCTATCAGGGTAACCCATTAGGTTTGTATTAAATGTTATGGGATCATTGTTTATCCCACCTGGATAAATAAGACAGCCATGTTAACATACAGTTCCACCATCTGAACAGCATACTTTTATGCTCATGCCAATGGTAAATTCCTACTAGTTAGTTCCTATTTATATCCACAATAATTTAGTTCCTATTTTCATTATGGTGATGAATTCACAGTAAACCAAAAAAGTATAGGCATAGTTTTTTTAGTTTTGGCCAACAGTACAGTTGTGTGATCTTGTCTTCCTAAAAATGTAATTTTCAGCAACCACCAATGACTCCTAATCCTGCATAAATTCTAATATCAGTGGATTCAATTGGGCTGAATCCTAAATAAGTGGGTACTGCAGCTTAAATGAGGTTGTTTCATTAACTGTGAAGGCTTTGCTGTGTTCCTTTATAGCTAAATAACAAACAAGCATTAAATGTGTTAAGAAAGTTCTGTTAATTTTGTTATATTGTCTGATTTTATTTCATAGAAATCAGAATAATAATATGTTTCACAACAGTGAAGATACTTTGGTTTTTTAAAAAAATGCAAATTGGAAAAGAGATGATACCCAAGAAAAACAGCAGGCTTTTAATGCTACATTCATGACATTTGCTGTTAGCCCAAAGGCCAGAAGATTCATGATGCTAAATGTGTCAGTTATAAATCTTATGAGAAAGAGAGAGGTTATTTTTATATAAAATTAACAATGCCATTTTTACTGAGACTCTAGCACATTTAATCTTTTCACACCTCCCTTTCTATTGCCCCAGTGACACGGGTGCCATAGAAACCACAGCCCATGTTCTTTTGTATTGTCAGTTCTACAGGGATATTATCCCCCTTTTACATAAATTACCTGTTAAACAACCAAGATAAATGTATTTCCCTAAATGTAGCAAAATTCTGCTACATTATGTGTAAGCTTCACCCACAAATGGTTGCTAACAGTTATTGATGTGAGGGGATAATTTTGCTTTGTTTGTTTTATAAAAGGTACTTTTATTGGTCAATGACTGAAATAAAGTTTCTCTCTCTCTCTCTCTCTCTCTCTCTCTCTCACACACACACACACACACACACAGACGCTGCCAGAAGCCCTTAGCTAGCAGCTTTGTGGAGAAAATGATGGGGGTGTTACCTTTTGGAAGGATTAGCCCTCTCCTTTTTCTGCTCTCCTCACAACTGCTATTTAAAAAAATCTGACATGACAAGTCTCATATTCAGCATTTGTGCCTCTTTTGGCCTTAAATAATACAGCATTTATAAAATGTCAACAACAGAGCAGGATGTAGCATAAATTAGGTATGCTGAAACCAATGGGACAAGTTTCAGTTTTATTTTGGTTTGTTAATATGGTATTATTTAGGGCCAAATTAGATTTCTTGGGTTCAGTGGCTCCTCTTCCCCTGCCCTAGCACAAATTTAGGGACCCAGGTGCATTTAATTCATTGGAGCTTACATCTGATTAAACAGATGTAGGCTTCATGTGCATATCACTTTGTTATCTCTTTTCCTCCACAAAGACAACTTAAACTGGAAGCTGTATCACTTTTATATGCATTTATAATTGTAAACATTTCTTACCAAGCTTTGGATAAGGAGGAAATTCCCCCTTAAAATACTCTCTCTCCAAAACATGAACAAAGAGAACTCCAGCAGAAGGGTATACATTTCGATCAGAATGCACCTTGGAGAGAATTGTATACACTGGAAAGCAGGAGAACAGGAGAGGACACAAGATGAAAAAGTCATATTCATGGAAAATAGTGATTTTATATGCTTATTAAAAACAAGCTGAAAAAGATGACATGGAATATAAACCCAAAAATATTTGTTGCCTTTTTAGATATCTTAACAGCTCTTCATGTATGTAGCCACTGATAATAAACAATTTAGAATTTCTATCTTAATGATATAAAACCCAAGAAGTGATTTACCACAAGTCAGTTTCTATGTAGTAATATATGTAATTCAAATCAGCTACCATTTTTAGAATATTTTGATAAAAAGAAGAAAAGTGTTTTCATCATATGTCTCAATTTATCTAGTTACTGTGAAATAAGTCTTGTTGCAATAGATTTTACTTCTAAGTAAGCTTGCTACAACAGTCTTAGTATGTTAAAAGTAACACAGAGAAGCAGAACAAAGGGAGGGTTCTGTTTTAAAGAACTTTCAGAAGGCCTCTGAATACTAAAATTTATGGCTTAACATATTGTTTCCTTACTCCCCACAATCCCCTTTTTAGCAATATTTTCAATCTTTCAGGAATTATATTAGGTAAACTGGAAACAGATGCAATGGAGAGTCTTGTATTTGTTAATTTCAAGGTCCCAGCTCATCAAAGGCAGCTGGGTTGAGGGAGTGTTTGGGGGGCACAGTTCTGGTCGCTACCACCTAATGGGGCATACACACCCACTATCTTTAAGCCTGCCTCTGCATTATAATCAGTATGAATAATAAGCATAGCTACATTAAAAGTCTATGGTTATCCTTTATTACAACTGTAAATTGCATATACAAATATACAGTATATGTATGAGAAGTTTAGATATAGTTTTTATATTGCTTTTATTTCTTCCCTTTTTCTCTATTATTTTTCTTGTCTTTGCTTTCTTTTAAATACATAAAAATCTAAATAAAATTAAAAAAAACCAAAATGCAGTTTTATAAAAAAAATAAAAATCTGTGAAGAACTCTTTAAAAATAAAAAGTCTAATGGGAACACATTCTTTAACATTTACTCTCATTGAACTGTTTTACATTTACCTATATGTGTTTAAAGTGTGATTAATTTAAAACTGTTTGTATTCATAGGAGAGCAAGGTAGAATCAGTCCAAAATCAGTCATGTATGGACTGATTCCAATGGGGTAGTCAAAGACACACATTATCTCTCAGTGATTCCACATAAATGTGCAAATATCAAATGAAATGCTGATTTTTACCCACATCATATCAATGCTTATAGTATCATCTATGCTTGCATCAACATTTCACAAACTTCTTTGCACATTTGTTCAATTCTATAATATTAAGACTGACTACCTCATAAAAGAGGACAAAATTTCAGTTGGCTTCTAAAAGTTCAAAAATGAAAGCTATTGACAAGTAGTAGTGAAAAACAATACTAGTATAATTAGGTAATTACATTCAACAAACCTGGAAGATAATATATACTTTCTATTCCTTGTGTCTTAAGTTATATGCAGATGAACTTCCCCAGTTACCCTTTCACTGAATCAAGGATACACAGAAGATGTAATGTCTAAAATAATTAAAATACATTATTCATTAGATACAATATTTATTACTTTTCTGAGGTGGGTGATAAGAGTTGCTATTTAATCTTTCATACACATCATAACAAAATTACTTTCCATTTTGACTCCACTGAGAGTGAAGCATAATTCTAATTACCTAGGTCATCCTGACAATTTAGGATAGCCAGCTATCCTGCCATGTTTAGTAAAGCTAAACCTATTTCAAATTCAAACATTTTCAGCTAAGTAACCAATAATTTTTTATTGTGTTGTGAACCTGTCAAGCATATGAATGTTTAGGTATAAACCATCCATGCTAGAAACAACCTGGTGTTTTGACATGTTGCTTGGGCTAGAAGCAAACTGACAGTTTCTTCATTCTCTCCCAAGCCAAAGGCTGTAGGGAAGAAACATATAGCTCATAATAGAAGTCTGAGCTGATAACTTGCAGAAAGCTTTTGAAATTGGGCCAAGGGATGTGAAATTAGCTAGAGGTCTGAATATGGAGTGGGCACTGCAGGTTGCTCATTCTGCACTATACAATGTCCACACCTTCCATGTGATCCCTAAGTATGCAAACAAATACTTTCTTTTATCCCAGTAGGAGGTCTGGAATATCATTTGGGAATTTCATATGGCTGATGGAAGCAATATTTTCTTGTGGGAGGGGAGCCCCTAGAGAAGCTGAAACATCCCCCAAACAGGATGGTTCTACTGGACAGATCTGTAATTCTGCAGGCACATAAGATCATGCTGCAAGATCAACTCAGAGCATCCTACTGTGCAATGTATCCTATAATACAAATTTCTGATTCACTCCACAAAGAGCTCATATCCTACAAACTAATTGGAGAGGGACAAAAATTTTACCTCCTACTTCAATTGGGTCACTCCCCAGGTGCCAATAAAACTAACCATTAGGTATTTTTGTACTCATCCCAAAGAGAGAGAGAAAAATCCAACATTGTTCTCCATATCTGACACAAATGCAGAATCCCCCAGTCTTTGAAGCATATTAATTAAATATACTGCATTATCTGATTTGCCTCATGCTTTCTGATGCAGATGTTCCTGTAAAATGTTTTCATATTAACCAGCTATTTGTCTCCAATCATAACAGACATTTCCTTAGCATATTTAGTTCAATATGCTAATCAGTAGAGGTGATTACCAGAAGGACTCCAAACCTGAAGCAACAATAGTATCACTGTTAAAATAATGTGGTGACCAGACTATGTGGGGCTCTGAGCATTTTCAGCAGAAATGAAGAGTAGCCTCACCGTATTTGCTGTTAATTAATCTTGGTCAGGATAGCATGACTCTGCAATGCTTCAGATGTTATTCTAAAAAAAGTGTTTTGGAACAGTCAGGGGTGTTTAGCACTTGTCTGCAACTCTTTAAAGCAGTTGCATTTTTCATGGAATCATGTAGCTGCTGAAGCAACTTTTTGGAATCAAAATAGAAGGACTACATAGCCTTAAAAATAGTGCTTCCTAATATGATAATCTGTTCTCCAGTAAATTAATGGACCTTACAGGTTTTTTGATATTATGTATGCTCTTTCAGGTGAATTCCATACTGATTTTATGTTGTAAGAAAAAAGCAATTCACTTTTTCCATTTATAGAGTATACAGTAACAGTTCCATGGAAAACAGCTAATATGTGGTTGCCAATATGCCACTGGCTATTTAGGTCATCTAACCAGGATAGGAGTAATGTTCCATTGCTATCTGTTAGGTAGATTACTATCCTACAATCCATTATGCATATACAGAAACACACATAATTCACATAATGATACTGTATGCAACAGAACACTGTCCACACTGCTACTTAAATATACCTCATCACTTCTTAAGGATCTGTGCTGGCCACCAAGAAGTTTCTCGACTCCACTCAAAGGGCTGATTCTGACCTATAAGCCACCTTGAACCAAGTATCTTACAAACTTTCTTGCTCCAAATGAACCTCCCTATTCAATAAGTTGAACGCATGGACGTAAGAGGTGGGGCTTGAGTCAGGCTTCCATTAGACATTCCAACCTTCAGAGATTCCTTTGGGAGCTTCCACACCCCCAAGTTAATCCACCAAATTAATCCCAAATTAGCTACCGGCAGTCCTTAATTTACCAAAGGGGTCCCACCTCAAATGTTACAGATATTCTTTCATCTTTGGTTTTGTTTGCAAATGGAAAAATACATTTTCCCCCTTTTCCCTGTTTCCAGTTTTGTGAGGAAGCTCTTGCTGCAGTTCCACAGTATACTGTGGTGGTTCGTTTTCCCACTATAGGAAATGTTGCCTTGTCATAGGAAGTTGCCTTATATGTAGTTGGACCAATACTCTATTTAACTCATTAACTGTGCTAACAGACAGTGACTCTACAGAAATATTTGTTTCCCAAATCATACTTTAAGAATCCAGCATTTAATCTAAATGTTGGAAATGGTGCACTAATTGTTTAGGTCCCCTCCCATTTAGCTCTTACCCTTCTAATCTCCAGGTATCAAATTAAAATGTTTGATATTAAAATAAAAAATGAGTTTGCCTATGTGTCTTAATACTCTTCCTTTTTTGACTGGGAAGATTTTTATTGTTATTATTTTCATTACCCTTCTCAATTTTTTCTATTTTATTTTAGGAACCTAACAACCACAAAAACTACAACCAAAACCATTATGATGGGAACAATTTTTTCCTAATTGATCCTGACATTTATAATATTTCCTAAAATGAATTGAGTCAAGTTCCATTGGAATAACATGAATAAGTAGTATTATAAACAAGTTATTATCTCACCACCAGATTACTAATATGTTTAAGGAGAAGCCAGTAATGAGGAATTTGCAATATTTTTACACGGAGCCATTATTTGAATGAGGAAATCCACAAAAAGTGTAACTGAAAATTTAGTAGCAAACAAAAAATTAGAATGGGGAAAACTTAACATTTAGAAGATTAGATGTTTAATACTTGTTGCTTATCTGCACATCTTATTGTCAGTGAAACACAACAAAAGTGATTCATCACATACAATATTGCAAGACGTTGATAAATCCCATTTAAATGCCTAAACTCACCATTTTTCTCAGCAGCCTTAACGCTACTGCTAACATAACTGATGATGTGCTTTGTCTTCCCTTTAATCATTCCACTTATCCCATCAGGAGGGTGCAAGAAAAAAGCTTTCCAAAATAAAACAAATGCAAGATAAAGAAATTAATACTATGTCAACAGTTTCTCCGAAGTCAAAGACCACCAGTCAGAATGCACTTCAGAATGCTATTTGGCACATTCTTATCTTTGGCTTGTTAGGAGAGAAACAAGACAGACTTCCTAGTTCATATATAATGCTAAACAAACCATAGATGGAATTGCTTGGATTTATTAATGATTTATTTATCGCTGCCACTTAAAGAAGGAGCCAAGTGGGAGTGATTGGGAGTACATACCAGTGTATTGTTTATTGTAATTAAGCCAGAATTCTTAAGAATTACAGCATAGCCTTTCAGTTCTGTACATGGTAAAGAATAAGAGAGGGATTCATATGGAGGTGCCGATATCTTTAAAATAGAGTGTATGTTACTAAATCTGCCTTAAATTAGTGATGTCTACTGAATGTTTTTGCTTCCAAAGAAATGCAAAGATAAACAGTTTAAGCCATTCTTGACATCAAAAAACAAACAAACAAAACTAAGAACAGTTCACTTAAAGAAGTCATAAACTCAAATTCTTCTCCAACTTGCCTCTAAAATGGAGTTTGAGAGATTATTGTTAATCTGACATTGATACGGTTCCTCAAAATGTACACATATTTCTTAAACCTTGGTTTCACCCATAACATTCTGTCTTGAACTGCAATAATTTTTCAAGTTAGATCTTGTTTTCTTGAAACAGTGGCTTTAAAGCATGATTTTTGATGTTCTGAATATATACATAAAATCTGTGGCATTCAGAACAAAGTCATAAAACCATTTTAAAAACAAACATCTGATTGCTCACCTGTAATTGATTCTGCAAGTGGCTCTGGATGAAGTAGCCATGACTGAAATTTTCTACAGCAGAGGGAGACAGGAAAACACACTTCCAGAAGTACAACCTTCTGGATGCTGTTCCTGCCTTTCCCTTCAGCTTCCATGAAAACTGCCATGGTGGCATAGGAGATTAAAAATAGCTATCATAGTAAGGACCTGGAGAGGGAGAGGAGGAATGGATTGTGGGACTGCATAGAGGCCACAGAGGTGAAAAACCACAGCAGCCTGTGTATCTTTAGAATAGTCTCTGTGTATCACACATATGGGTGACTAGCAAGCTTATATCAAGGAGATGGACAGATGATGCCCAAATCATCCCAGGAAATAGTCAAGACCTTCTTCCAAAGCAATTTAATCTCTGGCCCAAACACTGAGACACTGAATGAACGTGAAACCTTGGGACCATATTGCTGCCTGGCAGAATTTGCTAAAACACATACAGAGCACAGATCTAATCACCTTATAGGCTGGAAACATCTTTAGAATAAATATATTGATAAAATACATTCAGTGTTGCTTGCTGTTAATGCCTTGAGTACTACAGACTGCCTCTATGCCAATACAATAAAGTAACAGGGAAGTTCAGATTCATTACATGTTTAATGAATAATTTCAGAGTTAGTTGAAAAAAAAAAGTATGACCAACAACAGCAGCAAGATTCCTTAAAGACATGACTTAGCCAAATAATTAAAGTACCTGGGAAACAAGTTAATGAACTAGACTACCAGTTGAATCCAGAAGCCACTGGGAAAAAAAGTCAATTTCCAAAATATGCAATTCTAAAACTTCAACTGCTGCTGAAAGACAAGCCATGCTATCAGGTGCAACTTGCTCTTGTCTGGAAGAAACAGGTCAGTTTTGTTCAGCAACTAAGGAAACGGCAGAAATATGAAAGTTAACATTACCCTCTCCATAACAGGGTCATAAGACTGAAAGGACATGGAACTTGTTACAAATGTTAGAATAATTTATTTTTTAAAAAATGGGGAAAAAAACCTCTATCCAAACATGAGTGAACACATCCTCCAGAAAATGCCTGTATATTTTCACTCTGAAGCAGAATCATGGATATTTCTTGCCAGAAATAGAAGTACCAATAGAAGCGAATATGTGTACCTCAGGGTTGAACTGTGGAGTCCTTCTCTGTTTTATTTTTTTCCCTCTGGTAGTTCCTTGATTAGGGTATTGTTTACTGCTTGATTGTATGTCTGGTGGTAATCTTGATGCCTATGTGCCTCTTGATGGCTGCCTTGTCTTAGAGATAAACAACATCTACACAGAGATGTAACAACATCTACATAGAGGTAAACAACATCTACACACTATTCAAAAGAGACAATAGAAAGGAAAACAAAAGATCAGAACATCTCCTCACCAGCAATCATCACCCAGATAAGCAGAGATTAACACCAAGATTACCACCAGACATAAGTAAACAGTACCCTAATCAAGGAACTATCAGAGGGAACAAAACAAAACACACATCCCCCCACCAAAACTGGCAGGGCATGCCACAGTATATAAACAGAGAGCAAACCCCACTCCATTCTAGCACTGAAGATGTTACCTAGCTGGGTAACAAAACGTTTGCAAGAAAACAACCAAGCTCAGAGAACCCCAAGGACTCCACAGAAATAGAAGTGAACTGATCACAGGTGAGGCACCCATTGTCAGAGCTCCATTAGTGGCAGTAAAATCCCACCCTAACCAGAAGGAATTTTATAGGCAGGAGAGCAGGAATACAGAGAGTGTAGAAGTGCAACTATCTTCAACAGACAGGATGAGACTAAGTGAGAAAAGGAAGCCCAAGACTATTCTTCATAGGGTACAGTGCAGTGAAAAAGTGTAAAAGATTTGAAAACTAACAGGTTGTAATTGTGAGGATCACTTCACACACTGATAAAAGAGGTGTCAGTTATCAAAGCAATAAACAGATGCAATCTGCCTTTCCTTTACAAAAGGGTCCAGCCCTTTTCATAAAAAGAGTAGGAGGAAATGTAAAAGAGTTTTTCTGCCTCAAAATTGCCTATATATAGATGTCTCATTTGAAAGTAAAATACTTGCTGGAATTCTTGTAACTTTTACTTTCCTTCTATAAAAAGTACTAACTAGAGCTCTTGGATTCCTATTTCTTGGAATAACTGTTTCCAGTCCACACTGCAAGGAGGGCAATAGAATTCAGTACCATCTCTCCTGCCTGCTCAGAGACTATCAACTGTCTGTTATGATGAAATATATTTTGCATATTATAAAGGAATAATTCCTTGCTCGGTAGTCCTTGTCTCTGGAAGGAAGCTTGATACCTATTGGCAAAAGACTCTGGTAACAATCTGGAGTTGGAGCATTCATTTGTATGTTGTTACATGCAATATGTCTCTTAAAATCTACCTCAGCTCTAGAAGATTCTAAACATTATTCATCTGTGCATTATTCATCTTGTGATGAACAAAGAAAAGAACATGATAATAATGTTCCTGTGTCAAAACATTCCTTTAAATTCAGCTGGATATGAAAACAGATTTTCAGAATTATCACTCAAGCCAGTAGTTTATTGATACATACTACTTTTGATCTTGTACCTTTTTACAACTAGTTGGTGAAATAAGCTCTCTTACCACCATCCAGAAACAGGACATAGTTTTAACAAGCCAGTGCCCAGTTTATCTAGGATCCTATGCACTTTTAACACAAACACTGAGGAAATACAAACATTATACAAATTATAGAAGGGACCAATCTACGAGTCTCTCTCCCATCACACAGAATACTGTCAATTCTCATGAGTCACATAACAGCATGGCAGCAATCTCCCTATCAACCTTATAAAAGAAGAGCCAATCTCCATACAGTGACAAACATATTGCAAACACAAGCACATATTCTGACATACCCAGACAACACTGCACGAGTGACTGTAACTCAGACAGCAAAAATCCAGCAAATGAAAGCATTCAAAAATTCCCATAGTCTCTGTTAGAGAATGCAAGAAAGGAGCAAGAAATAGTAAGACAAATAAGACATGAGATAAGAAAAAGAAAAGGGAATATAGCTAAATTTATCCTTGCTTTCACTATGTTCATGTGTGACTTCATATATTTTGTTCTTTAAATTTCCTGCCTCTCTTTTCCATGATCTCAATCTTCCCCTTCTTCTTCACCCATTCATCCTTCCTTCATATATTTATTTTGCAATTCCATTTTCATGTATCCTGTCCTATGTCCAAACCACCTCAATATCTCTTTTTAATATTGGCCATTCCCTTCTGTATTCAATCCACATTCATTCAGGACTCATTAATTCCTGACACTATCTCATCTTCTTTTATTCCATAAATTTCTTAAGTATTCAATTCCCATTGGATTCAACTTACTTTTATGGTTCTCCTGACATATCTAACTCTCACTTTCATATAAGAAAGTGGGCAAAAGTATACTCTTATAAACAGCCCTTATGGCTTTTTTCAACATTCATTCCTTGAAACTGACAATATACTCTCTACCACTTTTCTGCCAGGTTTGCACACATTAAAAATTCTCTATCCGTTTTCCCATAATAAACACTTTACCAACCAAAGTATACAATTTCATCTAAATGCTCTAGTTTTTCACCATTTAGATATATATATCTTGGAAGTGTTAACTCCATTTTCCCTGCAAAATGCAACTACAGTGGGGCAAAAAAGTATTTAGTCAGCCACCAATTGTGCAAGTTCTCCCACTTAAAAAGATGAGAGAGACCTGTAATTTTCATCATAGGTATACCTCAACTATGAGAGACAAAATGAGAAAAAAAATCCAGAAAATCACATTGTCTGATTTTTAAAGAATTTATTTGCAAATCATGGTGGAAAATAAGTATTTGGTCACCTGCAAACAAGCAAGATGTCTGGCTCTCACAGACCTGTAACTACTTCTTTAAGAGGCTCCTCTGTCCTCCACTCGTTACCTGTAGTAATGGCACCTGTTTGACCTTGTTATCAGTATAAAAGACACCTGTCCACAACCTCAAACAGTCACACTCCAAACTCCACTATGGCCAAGACCAAAGAGCTGTCGAAGGACACCAGAAACAAAATTGTAGACCTGCACCAGGCTGGGAAGACTGAATCTGCAATAGGCAAGCAGCTTGGTGTGAAGAAATCAACTGTGGGAGCAATAATTAGAAAATGGAAGACATACAAGACCACTGATAATCTCCCTCGATCTGGGGCTCCATGCAAGATCTCACCCTGTGGGTTCAAAATGATCACAAGAATGGTGAGCAAAAATCCCAGAACCACATGGGGAGACCTAGTGAATGACCTGCAGAGAGCTAGGACCAAAGTAATAAAGGCTACCATCAGTAACACACTACGCCGCCAGGGACTCAAATCCTGCAGTGCCAGACGTGTCCCCCTGCTTAAGCCAGTACATGTCCAGGCCTGTCTGAAGTTTGCTAGAGAGCATTTGGATGATCCAGAAGAGGATTGGGAGAATGCCATATGGTCAGATGAAACCAAAGTAGAACGTTTTGGTCTAAACGCAACTTGTCGTGTTTGGAGGAGAGAGAGAATGCTGAGTTGCATCCAAAGAACACCGTACCTACTGTGAAGCATGGGGGTGGAAACATCATGCTTTGGGGCTGTTTTTCTGCAAAGGGACCAGGACGACTGATCTGTGTAAAGGAAAGAATGAATGGGGCCATGTATCGTGAGAGTTTGAGTGAACACCTCCTTCCATCAGCAAGGGCATTGAAGATGAAACGTGGCTGGGTCTTTCAGCATGACAATGATCCCAAACACACCGCCTGGGCAACGAAGGAGTGGCTTCGTAAGAAGCATTTCAAGGTCCTGGAGTGGCCTAGCCAGTCTCCAGATCTCAACCCCATGGAAAACCTTTGGAGGGAGTTGAAAGTCCGTGTTGCCCAGTGACAGCCCCAAAACATCACTGCTCTAGAGGAGATCTACATGGAGGAATGGGCCAAAATACCAGCAACAGTGTGTGAAAACCTTGTGAAGACTTATAGAAAATGTTTGACCTCTGTCATTGCCAACAAAGGATATATAACAAAGTATTGAGATGAACTTTTGATATTGACCAAATACTTATTTTCCACCATGATTTACAAACAAATTCTTTAAAAATCAGACAATGTGATTTTCTGGATTTTTTCCCCCATTTTGTCTCTCATAGTTGAGGTATACCTATGATGAAAATTACAGGCCTCTCTCATCTTTTTAAGTGGGAGAACTTGCACAATTGGTGGCTGACTAAATACTTTTTTGCCCCACTGTAGCTAGGCATTTGATAGACTAATTTTCATATCTTTACTCTTCATTGCATCATACAATTTATCTTACATTTATTGCAAACCGGAATAATTTGCAAGGTTTACAGTCAGCAACATGGCATCATCTGCAGATAAAAATATACATACATTCACAACCAACATATCTATGTATAACATCACCAAAAGTCTTATACATTATTCCTTAAATACATTCAACAGCCAAAGGGGTACCACATATCCTTATCTTACCCTCTCCTTAGTGCTAAACTGTATTCAGCAACCTTCATATTGGTGCAAAATGTTCCATAATTCAAGACTATTCATTTTGTCATACATTTTCTTTTAATCAACCAACTTTGTCATAATCATACATATCAATGACTTGCTAAAGAACAAACATTTGTTCTGCACCCATTGCCCAACATAATGTACTTCCCAACTTTTGCTCATTGCTGTGCCTTTCAATCAGAATTCTTCCAGACTCTTCCCAGGCACTTTTAACACACTGATCTCCATGTAGTTTTTGCCTTCACTTTTTTGCTACTTTTCCCTTTGTATAGGGGAACAACAAGGCATTCTTTCTATAGTCAAGTACAGAAGCAGTCTTCACATACATGTTAAAACTGCACATCCATAGCATAAGCAACCACATGCAAATTTTAACAATTTTCCAGTTTATTTATTTATTTAAATATATTGGCTGCCCAACTCCAGTGGACAAAACTAAAAAAAAAAAAAAACCACCACACATAAAAACAGCAAGAAACATTAAATCAACAGGCAGCCCAGACCAAAATACTCTAACAAAACCCACAAAACAAAATAGGGGCCATTAAACAATGACAAACATCAACTCCAGGCCTGGGACCAAAGCTAGGTTTTCAGGTTATCCTATGTGGTGTATTTTTTATTTATACTTTATTTATATTTTTACTGATATTTACTTATAAAACATCACACAGGATATACACTGGGTAAAAATAAAAAAATCCCCTCCCTCCAAAGAGGTGTGTATGGAAGTCTTGTAAAATATTGTACATGGGGACATAAGTTAATATAACATCCATATTTCTCTGCACTGAGAGCTTAAGAAAAAATGAACTGATTTACTGTTCTGATAGATTCTATATATTCCTTCCTGCAGCACTGCTAAGCACCAGGATCTGGATAGTTCCTAAAGTTAATGCACTGTACTGAATCATCTAAAGTGCAATGGTCCATACATTCAATTCTCAAGTAGAGGATTTGAACTCCATAGAAAGAGCTGACTGAAGAGTCGCAATATAGGATGAAAGCAATTGTATACTGTCCCCTGGTGGCTGATATAAGTAAAGTACATCATTATCACTTGTAGCCTTACCATTTTCCAATATTCTGTTATGAGTACTTTTTCATTTATTTTTCTTGTACTGTATGTTGACTTCAGCCATTTTTCATAGTATCACTACATAGTACCATACAAATCACTCAACTGCAGAAGTTAATGCAAAGAATATGCATTTTTGTATGCAGAATTAATAAGGTATACATTTGTGAGTCTGTGAATATATGGGTACATACAGAATGTATGAATACATACAGTGAAACAAGCAAAGCCTTTAAAGATCATATGGGCAGAAGAGTATGAGTTTTGTGTGTAAGAGAGGAGAGGAAGAAGGAAGAGATTTCTTAAAGGGAGTATATTTTGTGATATTTGCACTGCAGTGTATGATATTCTTTTGAGTGTTTATGCAGTCAATTTTACGATTCACCAGACCTTATATGCAGCTGTTCTGTGGCTATAATAGTGTCCACAAAACTTTTTAAAAATCTAATGGCTCCCAAAAAGATTGAAGACGTTGCCAGAAATACAAGCACCAAGTTTACGATATCCAACCATTTGAACTTATCGGATAGTATGTGCACGCCCTCCTTACAAAGTGCTTCAGTACAATCAATCCTGATTTCAAGTCCAACAGTGGTTATATCACTGAAAGCAGTTTTTCTCTTGAACAAGATCATGAGCATTTCCAATGTCCTATGAGCAGATAAACATTCGGTGTTCTGATGAATGAGGATGATTGTCTAAAAATTGCTTTGCAATTCTCTGCACATACTATTCATAAAGCAATGGTCTCAGAATAGATATACAGTGCATTCGGAAAGTATTCAGACCCCTTTCACTTTTTTCAATTTTGTAATGTTGTAGCCTGATACAATCGTTCAAATTCATTTTTTTCCTCATTAATCTACACTCAATACCTCATAATGACAAAGTGAAAACAGAATTTTAGAAATGTCTGTAAATTTATTAAAAAGGAAAAACTGAAATATTACATTGGCGTAAGTATTCAGACACTTTACTCATTATTTTGTTGTAGCACCTTTGGCAGCAATTACAGCCTCAAGTCTTTTTCAGTATGATGCGACAAGCTTTGCACACCTGGATTGGGGGATTTTCTGCCATTCTTCTTTGCAAATCCTCTCAAGCTTAATCAGGTTGGATGGGGACCGTTGGTGGACAGCCATTTCCAGGTCTCTCAAGAGATGTTCAATAAGGTTCAAGTCAGGGCTCTGGCTGGGCCACTCTAGGACATTCACAGAGTTGTCCCTAAGTCATTCCTGTGTTGTCTTGGCTGTGTGCTTAGGATCATTGTCATGCTGGAAGGTGCACCTTCGGCCCAGTCTGAGGTCCTGAACACTGTGGAACAGGTTTTCATTGAGGATATCTCTGTCCCTTGCTCCGTTCAGCTTTCCCTCAACCCTGACCAGTCTCCCAGTCCCTGCTGCTGAAAAACACTCCCACAGCATGATGCTGCCACCACCATGCTTCACTGTTGGGATGGCATTGGGCAGGTAATGAGTGGTGCCTGGTTTCCTCCAGAAATAACATTTAGAATTGAGGCCAAACAGTTCAATCTTGATTTCATCAGACCAGAGAATCTTGTTCCTTACAGTCTGAGAGTCCTTCAGGTACTTTTTTGCAAACTCCAAGCAGGCTTTCACGTGTTTTGCACTGAGGAGAGGCTTCCATCTAGCTACTCTGCCAGAAAGCCCAGATTGGTGGAGGGCTGCAGTGATGGTTGTCCTTCTGGAACTTTGTTCCACCTCCACACAGGATCTCTGGAGCTCAGTCAGAGTGACCATCGGGTTCTTGGTCACCTCTTTTATTAAGGCTCTTCTCCCCCAGTTGCTCAGTTTGGCCGGGCAACCAGCTCTTGGAAGAGTCCTGGTTGTGCCAAACTTCTTCCACTTGAGAATTATGGAGGCCACTGTGCTCTTGGGAACCTTCAGTGCAGCAAAAATTTTTCTGTAGCCTTCCCCAGATCTGTGCCTTGCAGTAATCCTGTCTCTGAGCTCTGCAGGCAGTTCCTTTGACCCCATGGCTTTTGCTCTGATACAGTATGCATTGTCAGCTGTGAGGCCTTCTATAGAGGTGTGCCTTTCCAAATCATGTCCAATCAATTTAATTTACCACAGGTGGACTCTAATCAAAGTGTAGAAACAGCTCCGCAACTATCAAGAGAAATGGCAGGCACCTGAGCTAAATTTCAAGTGTTGTTGCAAAGGGTCTGAATATTTATGCCAATGTGACAGTTCAGTTTTGCAAACATTTCTAAAATTCTGTTTTCACTTTGTCATTATGGGGTACTGCGTGTAGATTAATGAGAAAAAAAATGAATCTGAACAATTGTAGTATTAGGCTGCAACATAACAAAATTGAAAAAAGTGAAGGGGGTCTGAATACTTTCTGAATGCACTGTATTTATAGTCAAGTCTGCATTTGTATGCAACCAAATTAGTGACAGAATCTCACAAAAATATGAAATATCCTAAAGCATATAGAAGAAACATAATTGTTGAATGAGATATAAGAAAATGCTAGTTTAGTATACAGCACATATTTATAAATCACTTATGTATCTAAGATCACATATTTATAATTTCATATTAAAACACCCGTGTTTATATACTTCAGTAAGGTTTTCCAAATTGTGACTTCTACATTTATTAAAATGAATAATATACATATCCCCTGCAACCCAGTTTTTTTTAATTGTAACTCATTCATAGTCTTCAGTAATCCAGTCTTTTCATCTGTAATGTGATGTAATTACAGAAGAAGCTCTCATTGTTGAAGTATTTGGTTTTCTTTAAGAGTTTGTGGATTTTAATGCAAATGCTTATGTTGCTATATATCCTACATTGTACTAAAACATTCAGTAGCAGATACTGTTTCTTCTCAACATTGCAGGAACTGATCTTGCAGTTTGTGCATATTCATCCCAAGATCTAAAAACTGAAAGCTTGCTGAAAGATAGGTGTTATGTGTGAAGCTCTCATCAAACAATCTTGTAAATCTAGCAAAAGACAGCGTATTTAATCAATTGTACATAGCCTACATAAAAGGTTGTATGAACCTAGACTCTTTTCAGACCACCAGAGCAAGGGGCTACAAAGAAGCCCAGAAAGCATGAGACCCTATCCCAGTCTATAAAGTCACATCATACATATGCTGCATGCAGAGTCTGGCATGTTTTCAATTTACATCTCTGAGAAAAGGTGTTTGATCCCAATGTAGCATTTGTATTTGCAATAAAACAACTTAATACGAAATACTGTACACGTCTTCTTATTTGTCATCACTGAAGACATGTGGCCCATTGCAGTCTTCCAGGGAAGAAATGGCAAACTGAAGACGGTTCCGTTAAAAGCAGAGCCAACGACCACAGCGGAATGAAGAGCCGGCGAGTAGACCGGCTCTTTGTAATTCTTCTCCGGAGAGCGGTCTCTGGTGGGATTAGAGCTCTGGGAGACGAGGGACTAGCCATGTTGGTCAAACCATGGTCGGCTTCTTTAAAAGGACACTGGATTTGCCTACTTCCTTTTCTAATCACTTTTGGAAATTGCTTGTTAACTGTTTTTCAGCTACTAGGAACCTCTGGATTAATTAGTCTGAAAACACCGGGTAAGTTTCCCTCAATCCTTAGTGAAAGAAGTTTTAAATACAAGTTTAAGGACTTAAAAACAAACTATTTAATAAACAACAAAAGGGTGATTAGAACTTTGATTTTGGAAAGTTACAAATAGACTAAGGGTCCAGATGGATTTGAAATAAGATTCTGGAATTAATTATAAGAATCCTTCCCATGGGAAAATGCTTTTGAATTCTTTAAAAAAAAAAAACATGATAGGATGGGAGTTTGAAGGTTGAACACTAGAGGGAACTAGAAGGAACTAAAGATTATAATTAAAGGAGAAGAACACTTAAATTCAATTTACAGATACAGAATGAAGCAAAATATTTTAACATTGGTTACACTGAAGGATATTTTTGAACAATGGACCCAGAAGTTAATTTTAAGAGTGTCTGCTTCTATAGATTCGGGTAGTCCTCACTTAATAACCATTCATTTAAGGACCGTTTGAAATTACAATGGTTCTGAACAAAGGGACTTACAACTGGTCCTCGCATTTACAACCATTGCAGCACCCCTGTGCTCATGTGATCGCAATCCGGGCATATGGCAACCAGCTTGCATTTATGATGGTTACAGCATCTTGGGGTCATGTGATCGCCATTTGTGACCTTCCCAGCCAGCTTCCAGCAAGCAAAATCAGCAGGAACTGCATGATTTGCTTAATGACCATGTGATTTTCTTAATGGCTGCATTAATTCACTTAATGACCGCTACAAAAAATCAGGTGCGACTTGCTTAACAACCACCCCACCTAACAACAAATTTTCCAGTTCCTATTGTGGTCGTTAAGTGAGGACTACCTGTAGACTATGTTTAAAGGATGTTATGGAAGAGGAACACGTTTTACCTGACAAGACTGAGACTGATCTGAAAGTAGATTTCAAGAATCTACTTTTATTAATTATAAGAATGATAATGAAAAAGATGCTGTGCTGGACATACAAAAGAAACCAGCTGATGTCTTAACAATTAAAAGGTATATACAAATAACAAACCAGGAGAATGACCTGGATAATTTTCCTATACAAACAGTCCCCTATGTATGAACAGGTTACGTTCCAAGAGGCTGTTCATAAGTCCATTTTGTTTGTAAGTCCAGCCAAGTAAAAAGTACTGTAAAAAGTAAAAAAAAAAAAAAAAAGAGGAGGAGGCAGGGCAGCAGTGTGGGCAGAGGAGCCCTGTCTTCTGCTGCCAACACAAGGAGTGATAGCACGCAGACTGTGGAGAACGCAGTGGGATGAGCTGGTGGGGCATGGTGTGCTCCACTGCTGGTGAGGCAGGAGAGGCAGCAGTGTCTCCCTGGGCGAAGGGGATGGCTGTGCAGGAGGTGCTGTTCAGAGTGGTGGTGGAACTGGAAGAAGCAGAGATATGAGCACAGGCACAGCGTGCACTCTGCAGCTTGTGTTGGAAACTGCTGGCCCTTGCAGGAGGAAGGCTGAAAATTGCAGCCTCCAACACACGCTGTAAACTCCAACACAAACCTCCAACCTCCTGGAAGGTGGGAGAAGGCGGGAAAGGGTTAGTTTCTGGCACACCACATACGGGAGGTTGGAGGTTTGTGTTGGAGTTCCTGGAAAGGGTTAGTTTACTGAATGAGGCAGGAGAGGCGGTGGTGGCTCCCTGGCAAAGGGGGCAGTTGTGAGGGACACACCCTGGGCGAAGGGGGCACAGCTGCCCCCTTTGCCAGGGAGCCACCACCGCCTCTCCTGCTTCATCCAGCAACGGAGCACACCATGCCCCACCAGTTTGTCCCTTTGCCCAGGAACTAACCCTTTCCTGCCTTCTTCTGACTTCTGGGTCCATCTTGTTCGTATCAGCAAAAGTTCACAACTCAAAAATTTGTAAGTAGGGGACTGTCTGTATTGGATTTACAAAAGAGGCTTGTTAAAGCTTTGAAGAATTTTGTGAGAAGGGACAAAGAAAAAATGAAAAGAAATCAAGTTCTAGGACATTATTTGAAGGGACTAAAGATCGAGTTTGTTAAAAGTAAAAGGAAGAAATATAAAGTCGGTTTATTCGATCAAGGTTAAAATAGATATGTTGTTATATCTGATAACCCTTAATGGACTTTTGCTGACATCAGGACTGAAATGACGAGGCTTTAAGGATTTGTTTATAGACAACAGATGGGATATGGGAAGAAGAAATCATTTGTTGTATTTTAAGAGAAGGTAGTAAGTTACTAAAATTGTTTATACTTGTGATGAAGAGGGAAGTCATTTCTTTATATTATTTTCTTTTCTTTACTATATTCCAATTTTTTCTATTTTTTTCTTTTCTACATCTTCTATTTTCTTTTTATCCTTTTATTTTTTTAGTTTGTTTTAGTTTTTATTGTTGCAATTGTAATTTTTAATAAAATTACTATTAAAAAAAGAAGATATGTGTCCCACTGAGGAATGCCAACATTCAAAGATATAGCACATGCCTTATATGTAAATTGCTCCTGATAGAACAAACATCCCTAGAGAGATGCAGTTTGGCCAGTATTGAACTACATGGACCACTGATCTATTCAGCATAAGATAACTTCACATATTCCTATTATCTGAAGAAACAGGCAGTCAATCTCAAAGGTATATATTCCACTTTATATTTTTTCTATCCTTTCAATACTTGACGCTACGTATCCTTAGCACTCTTATTCAAGCAGGTATTTAATCATAAATATGCACCAAACATTATTAGAAAGTGAACAATTAGCCATGGGGTATTCTAACCAAAGAAACCCCAAGTATTTGAGGTGATACTTTTATTTTTTTGTTGCACTCTGAATTTACTCCCGTCCAAGGTTTTATTTCTTATGGAGGCCTTGTCCTATGTCTTCATTTTCTGAGACAAGCATTCACATATGTTTTCCTTTTATGGTTAGCAGGATACTCTCATCTCCATTTGCTGGTATTGCTCAGCTTGTATCCACATAACCAAGAATGGAAAAATGTGCCTGTTATTCCAAGCTCATGGCTGACACAAAGCTTCGCTAATGGGTGGTCTGGTCTGCAACAGAAGAAAGTAGCCTGTATCCACCAGCCTTTACAGAAGATAATCAGAACTTACACGGTTTAGGACTATATGGAGGGGAAGTGGTGGGGGGATTATAACCACCTCTGCAGACCTATTGCAATGTTTTAAAAAAGCATACTTTTTCCCAATTTTCTTTGAAATGTAACAGATAAAAAAAAAATTATTGGAGCTTCTCCATATATTTTAAACATGCCAGGCCTTGTCACTCTAGAGCAGATGCTCCTTAAATATATTGCTGTATATTGCTTGTGTCTTTTCCATTATTGTGAGAAACACTGGAAATGCATCTTTGAAAATATTTTTCCATAACATGCCCTGATGTTATGAAAGGCAGAAGGGAATGGCATCTGGCTGGGGAAGGCAATGCCTTTTGAAGGCAACTATCCCAACTGCTCCCTCCTTCTTGCCCGCACATTCTTCTGAACCCTCACAGGGCAGCTACTTAGGAAAGGGCGGCGTCAGCTCGGGGAAGAAAAATACCGAGCCGCTGGAGCAGGGGCAGCGGGAGAAGGCTGGCATCAGAGCAGGGACGAAGAGGAAGGGAGCCCCCGCTTGGCAAGGGTCGGGCACGAGGCGAAGCGGTGTGGCAGGCCGTGGACGGAGGAGGATGCGCCATCCCAGCGGGAAGGGCCGGGCCCAAGCGGGGGCCCCGCAGAGACCAACCTGTCAGCAAGAGGGTGGTGAGGGCCGTTCCCCTGGGCTTGTTCCGGGACTGGAACCAGGATCCTGCGCCTCGGTGCGGCATTGCTCCTCGCGGCTGCAGACGGTGCTCTCGCTGATGCCGCTGCCGCTGCTGCTCCTCCCTCCGCCGCCCGCCTTCCCGCCTGACAGAACCATCCCCAGCAGCAGCAGCAGCAGCAGCAGCATCCCTCCCTCGCTCCCTCCTCCTTCCCATAGAAACGATCGCGAAGGCAGGAGTGAGGAGCGAGCTAGGCCTGCAGAAGAGGGTCGGTCTCTGCGTGGGCAGGCCCGGCCGGCCTGTTTCGCCCAGGACGGCGGTTTGATCCCTGGGAGGCTTGGGACTGGCTTGCTCTCGCTCCCGATTTCTGGAGCTGGGCGCGTCTCGGTGGGTCGGGGGTGAGGTACAAATGCAGCTTGGCCTTCTCCAAGCAGGACTCTGAGGCGTAGGTCCCACGGAGGGCCTCCAGACCCGAGCACCAGGATGGGCTGAGGCAAACAGGACCTTCTGCGCGACTTTTACCTGCAGAGGCACCCACGTGCCCACGGTGTGTTATTGCGTGGTATCCTGCCCCATTCCACTAGCCGCGGGAGGGGCCATAGTATGAAATAAGTGTATCCAAGAGAGTTGCATGAGATGGAGCAACAAATACCAGAGGCACATATGCAAAAATCTTTAATACCCCAAAGCAGGTGGGTTGTTTTAGTAAGAGGCAGAAAATGTCACTCCCATTCCCAGATTCAAAAATGCAACAATTATCAGTAAAATAAGTAACCATTTCATGCCACCCCAGTCAGGTCCATCATCCATCCTTCCCTAAAAATAGCTTTATATATACCCACATGCTCCCTGTCCCTCAGGATTATATTTTTGCATCTAATTATGCAATCCAGAAGTCTGAAATTTCTCAGGAAGGTTGGAGGTGGCTGTAATGTTATAAATGCTCATGAAATTTCAGGCAATTTTAATTATACTTAACTGTAATTTGATCTGTACTGCATTGCTCTGACATTTTCTGTGTTTACTTCCATACACTTGCTCACACTGAGTCTACAAGACTAATAACACTTGATAGACCTGTCCTCCATGAATTGATCCAATTCCCCCTTTAAAGCTATCCAAGTTAGTGGTCTTCACACATCTTTTGATAGCGGCTTCCATAAATTAATTGAGAGCTGTGTCAGGAAGTGCCTTTTCCTTTTGTCTGTTTAATTCTCCTTCCAGTTAATTGGGGGTGAGGGGGGAAAGATGATTTCTGATCCTTGGGTTTTGAATAATTGTCACATTAGTAATCCTAACGTTCTAAGCCCATTTTAATTGCGCCGATGAATTATTGTCAGATTTCAAACTCATAGAGGAAAGACAATTGGTATCTTCTAGCAGAATCTCCACTAACAATTTATAGAATCTTCTAGAGTCATCCAACCATTTTTGTTGTACCAAAATAACAATAATGATGATAGGCTTTATACTGTATCACCAATCCTGAGATATGGTAGAGTACACTATAAGTCACTAGTAGGGATCCTACCATAGATTCACTGCTTGGATTTCTTCTCTCTCCCTATTAACAGGTGAAAGAGAAGGGCAATCAGCCAGAGCTAGATAAAAGTGAAGGCACAACAATCTGATTTTATAATCATTTAGTAATTGTGTATGTTTATGATTAGTAGATGTGGAAAAAAATAGAAATATTAGTTACTTAAATAAAATTTATTTCAGATATTAAAACTGTGCAGGATGGCTTATGAACTAGGAAAGACATTATGTGTTCCTTCACATAGGGGTGCATCAACTTGTATATGGTAAAGTATGTAATATGCCTTCAAGAGGTGCTGTGTATATACTTTTCTGCCTGAAAAAAAAAAGATCTACTATGTAAATGAAAACTTTGCTAATCTACTCTACCCTATTAGTTCAATAAAAATAATTGCATAAATCATTTTGTGCTACAAATCTTCAATAATGATAGAAAAGTTCATCCCACAGAATTGATTATCCTATTTTTAATGCAGATATGATCATATGCATATTATAAAATCTGCAGTATAATTCTATAATACATACCATTTCTGAGTCTTTCCATAGAAACAATGACATTCCTGGGTTGTGACTACAGTGTAGTCAATTGTTAACTAATTTCCCATGGTAACTTGGCTATGTACTCTCCTGACAAACAGTGAAAATGTTTCTATTCTGTAACTGATTAATTGTACCGAGAAATGGGGGAGCACTGTAACTTTCTTCCTCAAAGGCATGATTGGCTAATCAAGAAAATTATTAATATGTTGGACATACATGTAGGAAACCCTGTGCTCTAATGCAGATCACTATGTTGGACATACATGTAGGAAAACCCTGGTTACTTATCCAGATCACTATGTGAGCCTGTGTTTTCCAGCAAATGTAACAGAAATAAGCAGAACTCTTTCAGAAAAATTTACTGTTCTCAATAAACAAAACAGCTTTCATAACAGTCTCAAGACTTTCCTTTTTTTCTTGTTCAGCAATGACAGCTGACCTTCAAATCCTTCTCAGACATTGAAATAATGTCATAAAGTCATTCCCTTAATGTGACTGCTTATGCACTGTTGCATAAGTAGCTTTTGTTTCAATTTGTATAATACTGATAAATCAGTTTACGAAATAAAATTCCTGTAGATATTGCTTTTACTCAGCATATTTTATTAGCATTATTTTATCAAGGAAATTTTCCAAAACAAAATCTTAGCCATTTCCTTTTCAGATTTCTTGGACTGAAGAGAACTTATATTGAGATTTAGCAATAAATTTAAATATAGATTTAGAGCAACAGATCTAAATATTTAGCATAATTTAGCAAATTATGATTTTAGTCGAAAACAGACTTTGTGTTTTTCATTGTATGAATACACACAATCATACAATCCTTGCATAAAAATCTAAACAATTGTGAGAACAAGAAGCATTACTAGCTTCAGCAACCGTATCTGTTGTAAAAAGTATCACATGTTCAAAAAGAGGAATAGAATAGAATAGAATAGAATAGAATAGAATAGAATAGAATAGAATAGAATAGAATAGAATAGAATAGAATAGAATAGAATAGAATAGAATAGAATACTTTATTGGCCAAGTATGATTAGACATACAAGGAATTTGACTTCGGTTCAAAGAGCTCTCAATGTATTTGCATAGCATCAGGAAATAAAGAATAATAAAAATAACTTTATATATTAAAACTATGCAGTCAGAAGAGGAGAATTGGAGGAAGAATAATACTGTGGCTATTGACTAACATATATTCATTTTTAAAAGGAGAAGCTATTATCCAACATATATTCACATTTAACACAGCATTATCAGTCACTTCTTAGCAGTCATATCTTATCATGCAATGTCAATCAGTATATCATGCTGCATTAATTAGGTGTTCAACAGAGCAATGGCACGAGGGAAAAAACTGTTCCGGTGTCTAGATGTTTTAACATACGGTGCTCTGTAGCGCCATCCTGAGGGAAGAAGCTGAAACAATTTATATCCAGGATGAGAGGGATCTGCAGATATCTTCTCCACCCTCCTCTTAACCCTCACAGTATACAGATCTTCTATTGAAGGCAAGCAGATTGCAATTATTCTTTCTGCAGACTTAACTATCTGTTGGAGTCTGTATCTGTCCTGTTTGGTTACGGAGTCAAACCAAACAGTTATAGAGGAACAGAAAACAGACTCAATGGTTTCTCTATAAAACTGTACCAAAAGCTCCTGAGGTAATTTAAACTTCCTAAGTTGACGCAGGAAGAACATCCTTTGGTGTGCCTTTTTGATGATGGTTCTGATGTTAAGCGTCCATTTCAGGTCTTGGGAGATTATAGAACCCAAGAACTTGAAGGACTCTACTACTGATACTGGGCTGTCGAGGAGTAAGGAGAGGGGAATTAGAAGGGTTCTTCCTAAAATCCACAATCATCTCCACAGTTTTGAGTGTATTCAGTTTCAAGTTGTTATGACAGCACCACAAGACCAGTTGTTGAATCTCCCGTCTGTATGCTGACTCATCACCATTTTGAATGAGACCAATGACAGTTGTATCATCTGCGAATTTCAGAACTTTAACAGAAGAGTCTTTTGAGGTACAGTCATTGGTGTAGAGGGAGAAAAGCAATGGGGAGAGCACACATCCCTGAGGGGCGCCTGTACTGATTAACCGGGTACTGGATATAGTTTTGCCTAACCTCACGTGTTGTTTCCTATCTGTTAGAAAGCTGATTATCCACCTATAGGTATGGTCAGGCAAAGTAAACTGGATCAGTTTGTTGTAAAGGATTTCTGGAATAATAGTGTTAAATGGTGAGCTGAAGTCCACAAAAAGAACTTGTGCATAAGACTCCAGAGATTCAAGATGTTGCAGAATATAGTGTAAGGCCATATTAGTATCAGCATCTACTGACCTATTTCCTCAATAAGAAAACTGCAGTGGATCTAACAGGGGATCCGTGATGGCTCTCAGGTGAGCCAGCACTAACCTCTCAAAGGTCTTCATAACTACAGATGTCAGTGCAACAGGTCTGTAGTCATTCAGCTCACTGTTGGTAGATTTCTTCGGAACTGGAATGATGGTAGAGCTTTTAAAGCAAGAAGGGACATAGCACATCTCCAGTGATTTATTTAAACTATGTATGAAAATGGGGGCCAGTTGTTCCGCACAAACTTTCAGACAAGAGGTGATCACACCATCTGGGCCTGGAGCTTTTCCAATCTTTTGTTTTTGAAATAGACCTTGCACTTCTTTTTCTAGGATCACCAGAGGTAAGGGACCTAGGGAATTGGGAATAGGTGTAGAAAAATTTGATGCTAATGATGTATCTGAAATACAGTTGGTAGCAGCAGATAGCAGTTGTTTCTTCTCAAACCTGCAGTAAAACATATTGAGGTTGTCTGCCAATTGACGACTCTTCAGTCAAGAGGTAGGTTATTGTAGCTGATGATGTTCTTCAGACTTTTCCACACAGCTGCAGGATCCTTTGCTGAAAACTGATTTTTCAGCTTTTCTGAGTAATTTCTCTTTGCTGCCTTAATCTCTCTCGTAAGTACATTTCTGGCCAGATTATACATAATCCTGTCCCCATCCCTATATACCTCCTCCATGTCATGACGCAACTGTTTGAGCTTTGCTGTGAACCACAGCTTATTATATATATGTATGTTTTTGGTGGGCACACATATGCCTTCACAAAAACTAATGTATGATGTCACAGCATTTCTAGAATATGTAATTATATTCTAAAGTAGTATATATCCAAAAATGGAAGCAATTAAATGTCTCATTGAAAATTATTCAAACAGGCTTGCAGGCAACTTCAAGTGGTTGAGCCATTTTTAAGCCAAACCACCAAGCATCTTTGTGATGCGTTATGATACAGACCTTATAGCTTGATCTAACACAAGTATTTATGAACCATTTCTATACAGTTTCATAAACAAAACCATGCCATTAAGTGTACTGGAAATGGAAAGAGGATCTTGGTAGAAATGTAGTTGTCAAACTAGGGGATATAACTTCTTTATATAGTGTGGTTCCTACTGTTTAAGATAAAACTTACAGGACAATGTAAAATCAACATAGAATTGAGTCATATCGTATGGTTGCATTTTTTATAAATTGAATCCAATTAGTTGTGTAATTAAAATATAATATATACTCCCATATAATTACTTCATTATCTAGGGGCTACAAGATGCAGAACTACATCACTGCGTACTGTTGCATTTAGATGAAGAATTCTCCCAAATTTCATAGGTATACAAAACACTATGATATAGTAAAATCCTACAGTTGAGTAAAAGACCCCTATTTTTCAAAGTGCATGCAACATCTTCCAAAGGATTTGTAAACTCTATCAACCTATATTGATTGTTTGTGAAACTTAGATCTCCTTATTTCGAAGATATGCAACTAATCCTTTAAACTGGCAAGAATGTTGAAATTATAATATGGCTTTTCTAAGCACATTGAAACTTGCTGAAAAAGTATTATAGAGGAATGAGACTGATGTACTGAGTAAATTTTAGTCCTTGACTGATTTTGGGTGGGACTTTGGTCACCCATATGTCATACTTGGGAATAAGACATCCTTCCCCAGTGATCTACTTTTCTGAAGGTACAAGCCCAGTTGTATCATTAGATGAAAATGTTTTTATTTGCATAGCTTGCATAAATAGATGCCCATTTTGTACTGTACATGTGAAGATCTCCCGTATTGTTAAGAAGTTTATTGCATATCCCCACTGTCATATAAGACCAATGGCTTGCTACAGAATCAGGTTTTGGGTGCTAGTATAAAACCTAAACATCCTTGATATCTGATATCTTCTCTTATATAAATCTGCTTGAGAACTGTGATACTCATCAGAAATCCTTTCTGGTTGTACTGTTTCCTATAAGCTATTCAGGAAGAGTATTCTTTCAGTTGTAACACTACAATTTAGGAGCATACAAAAAAGTCTGAGAGCCCATGTTTATGCTGCAAAATACCATAACTGATTTATTGTTTTATTATTGTGTGGGCTGAATTGCATGATAAAATAAGCGTCCAGATGTTATGTTGTTATAGTCCTTTGAATCAACCCTGACTCCTGGTGATTACAGGAACAAGACCCTGCAATTTTCTTGGCAACATTTGTGGAAATATATTGGCAGTTTCTTCTTCCTTGGGTTCAGCGGTGACTGAACTAAAGGCACCCAGCTGGCTTCCATGCCTAAGGCAGGACTAGAACTCACAGTCTTCTACCTTCTAATCTAGCACTTTAACTACTAGATCAATAGTTGGTCAAAAATTATATTCAAAGAGTGTTACCAACTGTTCCTTATTTGAGGAAGTGTAGGTTATGCTTGTAAAATTTGTGTATAATACACAATTGCATGGGATAACTAATAACCTAGAAGATAGATATAAAATTAAAAACAATAACATTTTCTAGGTTAGGTTTAAGCTAACAGAATAAATTTTAATTGACAAATGCAAAGTTTTTCATTTAGGAAATAGAAATCAAATGCCCAAGTATAGGGTGGAAGATGCCTCACTTGTTTATAGTATTTGTGAAAATGATCTTGGAATATTAGCTGATTGCAAACTGAGTGTGAGTCAGCAGTATGATGTGGCTACAAAACATGCAATTGCAATTTCAGACTGTACCAACAGAAGTACAGTTTCCAAATAACTGGAAATAATATTTCCACTTTATTCTGCATTGGTCAGACTGAAATAATGTGTTCAGTTCTAAACATTACATCTTAAGAAGGATTCGTTCAGAGAAAGGCGTTGAGGATAATGGGGGGTCCAGTCCTATCCAGAGAAATAGAAGTAACTGGGTACACTTAGCCTTGAGAAGACATGAATGAGACAAAATAAGATAACACCTTTCAAGTACCTGAAAGGATATTACAAAGAAAGTCAATATCTCTTCACTATTATCCCACCACAGAATAAGGGACTTAAGGTATAGGAAGAAGTAGAACCAATGATCATCTCTTTACTGGATAAGCTGAAGCAGAGGCTAGAGAGGTTGCTGTTGGAAATGCTGAATTGACCTTGGATTGGCCCCTCCAACCCAATGATTACATTTTGCATGCTTGCATTATATTACTATATTCAAGTATATTTTTAAAAATTCTGGATATCACCTGGAAATGTATTGCATGACAGCCCGTATAACATTCTTTTATATTAAAATATATTAAAATAAATCAATGCATTCTGCCTCAGATGAAACTTTAGGATTCTCAGCTCTCTGTCCTATTGCTTTCATATTATTTTCCACTGTCTCCCACATTAGAGAATATTGCAAATACTTTTTCCTTGACATCTTTACTTTTAAACTTCTGCCTTTGTGGGCTTTTTAAACTCAAGTTATAATGTATGACAATTTTCCTCAGTAACTCCTCCTCTGGAGCCCTCTGTAGGCCAAAGAGAATAATGAAGCATTAATAGTGGAGTTAATCACAGTATCAAAAGCTAGCTGGCAAGGTACTACTGTATACAGGAATAATGACTCTGTGTCTTCTAGAAATCCATTGCCTGACATGGCTCTTCAGCAGTCACTGCACTTTACTTTAAAATGAGATGCATATGACTTCTTTTTAATGAAAAAAAAGTAAGGCAAAAAGAAGATATTAGTTTTATACAACTAAAGGAATAACAATGAAATGATCTGCAGGAAATGCTGAATGCTCTTTCACTTTGATATATCGAAGGGTACAGTAGGTCCAAAGATCCTGAGAATGACGCTAGCAGGAATGTAAGCCTCTGCATGGTCACCCTTGCTCATAAGGTCAAAAAAGGAGTCAGATTAAGGGTAAACCACATATGATGAATTTGGGCTCTGCAGGCATGAGAGAAGTCAACCTATATAAGAACTCCAAAAAACAATTTCAGAAGAAGGCAATGGCAGCTATTTCTGTTTTCTTTTGAAGAAAACTGTATGGACAAACTAGAAACATTTAGACAAGTTTGGATGCCAGTGATGAGATTCCCCAGGTTGGAAGGCACTCTTTTAGTTAATGAGAAAGTTCATCAAACTTCATGAAAAGACTTGAATATGATGATGTGGCCATAACAAAGTAAGTTTGAAAGAGAAGTTTGTTGTTTTACAAGGACACGCAACTGATATATGCAGTATGAAAAGCATGAATTCAAAATTGTTAAGATAGAAATGAAGCATACTAAATTTAATATTTTAAGTAGAAGTGAGCTTAGGACACCCATAACAGACCACTTTAAAATATACTATTCAGAACATATGTTCATACAAAGGAATGAAATGGTAATGATATCCAAAAAGGACATTGCTAAATATGTTGTTGACTAGAGCCTAACAGCCAACAAGATCATATATATTAGAATTAATGCAATGGAGGAAGACATGAAGGAGTTCTGTGGCAATTAAATAAATGCTCAATGTAGCCTGTAGAAGGTCATGGTGCTACTAACAGGTGATTGGAATGTACAAGTTGGAGGAATGGAAGAACCTGGATTTATAGGAAATTTGAATTAGGCAAACAGAAAATGCAGGAGATAACGTAATAGAATTTTACTAAAGTAATTATTTGATTATTGCAAGAACACCTGCATGCAACTTTTTTTTTTTATTATGACAGGATATAAATGTACTAAATAAATAAATAACTCCAAATTCCACACCTGGCCTACGCCAGATGGACAACATTGGAATCCAAGGTATTATGTAACAGAAAACAGGTGATGGAGAAGTGCAATTCAGTCAGCCAGAACAGTTCCAGGTACATAGGCAGATCATTAATTATTGGCATCAAATATATTTTAAACTTCAAAAATTAAAGAGAGAAGGTGTGCAGCAATATTTCATTTACAGTCACAGTGCAAGATCAGTATAAGGAACAGGTTTGGTACACTTGACCTATGCAAAAGGAATTTGAAGAGATAAGAGATGCTGTGTAAATATTCCCAACATTTCAAAGAGGGAAAGATTTAAGTGGCTTTCAGAACAAGCTATCACAATAGCCAAGGACAGATAATGAATGTTTTGAGCAACAAGTAAGTAAGCATAACTTTACTGATTAGTCAACTGACCATATCAAAGGTGTCAGCCACAATAAGATACAATAAAATTAGATAAGGTAAGATACAGGAAAATAAGATTAAATAAAGTAAGGTCAGATAAAATAAAGATAAAAGAGTGAGATAAAATAGTGTAAGATAAAATAGAATACAGAGACATAAAATGTGTACTAAAATACAAAACAGTATGTGTTTAAGTGAATTCATTACCTTTACGTGCAACCCCAATGCGTTCTATAAATAGTGTTCTCAGCTGGACAGCCCTAACTATAAATTTAACAGTTCTGATGGCTACATATGTTTTGTCCCTAAAAGAAATAAGATAATCTTTTGTTATGGTCCCAATGTATGGTTCTGTCAAGTAGTGTCTGTAAATACTGAGCCCTTGCTGGGGCATATAATTGGCAATTGAATAGGACATGTGCAGTGTCTTCTATTTCTGGTGCTCCACAATGCTTTGAGCAACAAGAAGAGCATAAAAAATCCAAACAGAGAGTGTCAAGCAAGTGTCAAGTAAGAAATAACAAATCAAGGATGTCAACAAATAGAGGAAAATAACAAGGAAAAGAAAAATGAGAGATGTTTTTAAGAAGATCAGAGAAATCAAACAAAAAATTTCAGCTAGGATAGGAATATTCAAACAGCCTCTATTAACTAATAGAAGCAAAGGAGACAAAAAATGGAAAAATCTGTACTGAGCCCTTTACAAATAATATTGTAAAATGACAGAAACATTTTTGTAGACAGAGATTATATTAAGTGGAATTTACTGAATGTATTGCACTAGAAAAGGACGTACAGTGGAATAGGGTAGCCGATAGATAGGAAAGTACCACTGTTGTCTGCAGGGGTGCAAGGGAATGGAAGTATGTAACAACAGTTTGTGTGATATTGTTGCTGTGTGTGAGTCATCATTCTGGCATCATCAAGCACCAAATGCAAATGAGACAATAATTAAAATGTTTAAAGATGCAGCAGAAAAGGCAGTGAAAGTCCTAACAATTATTTGTCAAAAATATGGAAGACTACGTGGCCTAAAGATTAGAAAAGATTAATGTTTTTATCTATACTGAAAAAGAAATGTGCAAATAGCTTTACCATTGCACACATTCCTCACGCAAACAAAGTTTTGTTTATGAGCTGACAAAGAAGAATAGAGCCATACATAGAGAAATACCAGATGAACAGTTGGATTTCAAAAAATGCATAAGGACATGAGATCAGATAGCTGACATCAGATGAAGAATAGAGCGCGCAACAGAATATGAGGAGGTTTATCTTTCTTTTACTGACTACAGCAAGGCCTTTAATTGTGTAAATCATTCCAGAATGTGGAATATATTTAAGGCTAATGCATATATCAGAACATCTGATTCTTCTTTGGCAGAACCTTTAAGTGAACAAGCTAATGTAAGAACTGAGTGCTTCAGAATAGAGAAAGGAATGAGACAACAAACCATATTGTCCAGATATCTGGTTATCTTATAATAATTCAATTTCCTTCCCTATTTTCACCTCCTGTAATTTCCCTGTGACAATTTGGCATCAATATAAGCTTTATGAAAGCCTTATTGTTCTGCTTATCCTATTCCTTCCCCAGACATGACCTTCTAAACATTGATTTTCCTCAAATGCAGCCATAGACTTTTAGAAACATCTCTATCACTAATAGAAACCTAACTTTTCTGCTCAGGACGGCCAGTGTTGAGGATGAATGTCCACATGTTGGATGGGGAACACCTCTGGTCCTGAGCTAGATGTTTCTCCCCCTTGCTTTATGACCCTTCGGGGATGATGTATATAAGGTCCAAGATATTTTAGACTTGATATGCTTAAAATTTGGGGAATTAGTGAAGGTATTTGAAAAAGAAAAGCATTAAAAATATACAAATGAATGTCAAATTCTCATGGTTAGGAATTTCATTTCAGTATTTTACTTCATAATATGTTTCTTTTCTATGCGCACCTTTAACTTTATGGCTATTATGTATGTCTATATAATTGATAATTAGACATCTCAGACTTTTTTTAACAGTAATAGTGAGAAAATGTAAATATCTTGAAAGATTGCTCCCTCAGCCCTCTGGCAACTTCAGTCTCATTAAAATTGTTGACATTTTACTTCTACAAATGACACTGGATACAGTTTCCATGGAAACTAAAGATTCAGCCAAAAGCATTCTCAAAACAGGCAAATATGAATATCTGTTTTCTTACTACTGATCAAACACTGAATGTCACTCACATTTACTAGAAAGCCTTAGAGCAGTGTTTCTCAACCTTGGCAACTTTAAGACATGTGGATTTCAACTCCCAGAATTCCCCAGCCAGAACTCCCACATCCTAGACACTAATTTGTAAACTGCAAACATAGAAAACGCTGAAATGGTACAGTACAGCAGCAGGCAGAATCTACAGCAGTTATGTCTGTTAAGAAAGAAAAAAAAACTCTTATGTGGGAACCTTAAATAATAAAAAAAGGACTAAGCTATTCATCTCTAAATATGTAACTAGATATACTGTATATGTTAGCAAAAGCGTCTTTCAAATCAAACATGATTCCTGGTGGCTACAAGGAAATAGCCAATGAACTTTTCTTGGCAACACTATGGTCATGGTTTACCATTGCATTTTTCCAGGATGTTTTTTCAACTTTACGGTCTAGCCTATAACACTCTGGTGGTCTCACCTCTAAGTACTCTCTGACCCTGCTTGCCTTCCAAGCCCAGACAGAGTTGGCCAACAGCTGCTACCTGCTGAATAAGAATAAATTGTATGTAAATGTACAACTTCTGTTGAAGATGAATTTTCTCTCCCCCACCCAGAAATACGTAAATGGACATACAAGTAAAACAGAAACAGACAAAAGAAGAGTAATACATGTATTTGTGAAAGATGTTGGTGATGCTCACAATCCATTACTTCTTAAAGCTTCACATCTAACAGAACGTAAAACTTGCTAACTGGGGAATTCTGGGAGCTGAAGTCCACACATCTTAAAGTTCCCAAGGTTGAGAAACACTGACCTAGGATTACTCATAACACTAGAACTAATTTTCATACAGAATGAAGCAGTAAATCAACTCCTAAGAAGAAGAAAGGAAAGCTCATTAAACGCTTTATTTCTGTAATTAAGATAGTAATACTTAATTCTATTTATAATCATTACAATGAGCAATGGTTATAATTTCACCATCAGACTCTATCTTGCTCATATGTGGAAAAGAAATGTGAGGACATCAGACATTCTTCATTCCAGCTTCCAGTAGGTGATATGAAATATTGTATCACCATAAAAATCCCCATTCCATTTGCAGGAGAAAGAGAATTAGATGCAAGATTTCCTGAAATAATTATGTTTCTGATGCAAGTATTGATGTCATAATGAGTTCAGAAATATACTTTTATGTTATCACTCCACAATAAGTAATGACATCTAATCATGTAGATGGGAAAAAACAAGCTTGGATGTCCAAAGGTAAGAAATTAAGATATTTTGTGCCCACCACGGCACATCTTTATTATATTTTGCATGCTATTTCCATACTTTCTTTTACTTTTTGATGCAAAGTATTTGTTTTCTGTCTTAAAACAGCATATTTATAACTGTACTGAAATGTTTATATGTTTATATGAAGCAAAATCATAGATACCAAATAACTTGAAGTACTCATACTTCAAGGCATTGAAAATAAATACTTTGAAAAGGCGTTAAAATACTTTATTTGAAGTGCAAGCCATATATTCATTTTAAAAATAGCAAAGTAGGTTAGATCTAACCTAAGGAAGTTGCATTTAGGTTCCATTAAAATGAGATTGAAAAGTGAGTGAAAGATTAAAGTGAGATTGAAGTTAGTCATTAAATTATTTCCTATTGATTTCAATAGAACCAAAGTGCACATATTTAAATTGAACAGTGCCATATAAGTTGGAGAAAATATTACATTACAGCTTTCTGCTATATAAGAATCATAGATCTAGAATACTGTATAAATAACTCAAGCATGATATTAAAAGAAATTCAGTAAGTAAACAGCTGTTCCTTTCCAACAATTAAATGTTATAAAGTTCTCTTGATAACAGAATACTGATGTTGTCTTTTACTGTATGTATTGCATGGTATGGCACGTTTTGTACACTGCTCTGCACTGTACTTTACTTTGATATATACTGACTGTGATTTTAACTTAAACAAGTAATTATGCTCATGTGATTGCACCGTACATCACTTTATAGCTTACTAGCTTCGCTATAACTTTCTAGCTTTGGTATAACAGGAGTCAGCAAACTTACATATATTGCAATTGTAAACAGGTATTCAGTAAGTAAGACCTAGACTGGAAGGTGAAAACAGGGCTGGCATTTCTCACCAAAAACGTTCCAGACAATATACTGCCTGATGTGAAGGACAAGATGATTCTTTCTCCTCTGTTCAGTCTACAACTGGTGAGTAGTTGGCTGGTTGAATTGGCTTCAGTACTGGCTACAGGGTAGAATCCCACATCATACTTGAGGCCTTGGCCAGGGGGTCACAATAGGCTACATTTTAACAGAAAGGATATACTAGGGAGAAATAGCAGACAATTTTCCCTGCTATCTCCCAGCATCTATCCTTAAGGCAGCTGGGCTATTCTCGCCTCCTCAAACACACACACACATGCGCACGGACACATGTTCACAGTCCATTTCCTGAGTTACCAATTAACTCCATCTTCATTTCAGCTTTCTTTACCAAAACAGGAAATATACACTTAATTGCTCCTTGCTATGAAATAGGATTATATATTTATCTTTCTTCATGCAGTTAAGATTTCAGCAAAGTTGCACAACTAACGAACTTGGCTTTTGAACCATTAATGGTCCTTTGCCTAAAAATATATAAAACAAAGAACATGGGACAAACTGATTACATTTAAGCCATGCTTAATCGTCGTTAAGTGAATGCCCTGGTCATTAGGTGAGGCAACTTCCTGCCAGCTTCCCACAAGCAAGTCAGTGGGGAAGCTGGCAGGAAGTTGCAAGCCCCAGGTGCTGCCGGGTGAAGGAGGGAGTGAGGGGGTGCCTGGGAGGGTCAGGTCGGGTGCATGGGGGTGCGGTGCTTCATGCTGAAATCCAAGCAGGATTTCGGCATGGGGCATTTAGTGCCCAGAGCTTTGGGGGTTGCCTGAAAATACCCTGCTTGGATTTTGGCACGGAGCTTTTTCAGCCAGTTATCAGAGACGAGAGTGAGTCCTCTCAGCAGGCAGCAGTGGCTTGCGACCTTCCCTGCCAGCCTCCCCATTAACTTTCCCGGTAGGCAGAAGGAAAAATTGCAAAGGGCGATCACATGATTGGAGGGTGCTTAGCAACCAGCCATAAGGGTGAACCAATTGCCAAGGGCCCAGATCGCTGTAACTTCAGGTACAGATCATAAGTCCCTTTATTCAAAGTCGTCGTAACTTTGAATGGTCACCTAACAAATGGACGTTAAGTGGGGACTACCTGTAGTGGTATCATTTACCAGTTAGACATCTTCCTTATGTGAAGTGCCTGTTTTATCCTTTTGCCTTTAGTCTGTGCTATTGTACAACTGGTCTTTTACTAAAAGCTAGCTTCACCTATTGCAACATACAAAGTCAATAGTAGTTACACATAATTCAGAACAGAAAAAGTAAAGTGAAAAGACTCTGGCTACTTAGTCATGTTAAATAATGAGGGTTGTAGTCCAATATTCCAGGAAGCCACTGGATTGGGTAGGTAATCATGTGGTATTTCACTGAGAGTTGTGTTGGTCTGAACTAGATGGGTCTCTCCTACATTATAAATTTATTTACAAAATTGTTTGGACACAAGGTGGGAAACTGTTTTTTCTCTGGATTATGTTATGGAACTGGACTTGAATTGCCTTTTACAGGAAGAAAAAAGAACCCTGTGTCAGAAAATTCCAGGACAGTTGGCAGACAGTTGGCCAGGACAAGAGACATAAGGGGCAGGATGGAAAACAGGTGAGTTTAAGAAAACACATAAATTAAACAAAGTGTATTATTCTATCCGTAATCAAGACCTAGCCAACCTTGAGGCTCAACTTTTGAGCCTAATCTCAAAAAGTTAAGCAGAGGTGTATCTGGTTAATCCTTGGATGGGAGACTACCAGTTAATTCCAGGTTTGTAGTCTAGACTGGGAGACTGAAAACATCCTGAAAAAAGTCATTAGCAAAACATTTCTATATAGCTGACAAGAAAACTGCAAGGATATGTCCATGCGATTCCTGGTGTTCAAACTCAGCTTTATCTTTCAAGAATACCAGTTGTCACCCTAGTCAGTGGAAGCTTAACTACTAACTTCAAAATTGAACATAGGTTTGTACAATATATCCTGGACAGTCCTATAATTAGACAGAGTGAGGGAGGCACCTCAGTTGACAAGTGGTATGGGATGGAAGTGGAGAGCAGACGTGAGATGTTGGAGGACATATGTCTTTTGCAGCACTTCGTAAGTCAGGGATTCTGAACTTTTTCTGGGCCAGGGATATTCCGTGGTCTTTTCTGTGATATCCAAGGACCATGCCTGTGAATAACAAAAACTAAATTGGGTTTGGTTTACATTTAAAGATCATTGTAATTCAATGCAATTTGGCCATCACCATAGAATGTGGAAGAGATTGGGGCCTCATTACATCTTTTTATCCCACAGTCAATCATAAGTCAAAGCAGATACAGGGAGACTCATGTTATCAACCAACAATATTTGAACAGAAATGGAAAATTAAATATAGTTAATGTAATTATTCTTCAAACATACTGTATATTTAATATTTTCCCTTTTTGTCATGTTAAAAATTAAATGTAGTAACAATTTTTGGAGGCCTCTGCTGGATGCCCGGGACTCAGGAACATGAGGTCATGTACTTCTGTGCTGCCCTCAGGTGGCTGGAAGACAATGTTTTGTTGCCATCACTGAAATGAGATTCAGTTGTCAATCCAGTCAGCTGTGAAATTGGGGAGGGAAGCAGAATATCATTTTGTCCTTGTCTGAGGCATCAAAATCTTATGAGCATGTCCTGAAGCATTTGCAGACAAAGAACAAGAACATGCAGTTGTGGTAAAGTGGTGACATTTTACTGGCCAAATAGGCTGGTTTACATTATTTCAAAGTTCAAGGTATTACAGGTTTTTCAGTAGATGTTCTAACATTGCTGTGTATCAAGTGCTAATATATACAGATGGCATTTGATTCATGATCTCTTTTCAATGTGGAGGTAATGGCTTGTGACTGTGGATGCTAATAACAACCCCTGAAAATGCTTAGGGGCACTCTGTTAATCCTTTAGCACTGGCATTAAAAACTTCTAGCATTAAACCCTACTAACCTTGTCTGAAATTCAAAGCCTGCAGGACTTTGAACCATTTTATACAGCTGTATAGAATTAAAGACTTTTTTCCTCAGGAAAGCACAAAAGAAGCTTCCTTCCTTCCTGAACTCTGCAGGAACCAAAGAATGTAAAAAGGGGTAAGGGAAAAGAAAGAGAGAGAGAGAGCAAGAGAGAGTGAGAAAGAGAAAGAAAGAGAAAGAGAAAGAAAAAGAGAGATGTCTCACTCTATTCTCTTCTACTCCAGGGATTAGCTCATTATTTTTCTTTGAAAAAACTATGCAATTTGTCAGCTTTTCCTAGCCCCTCTACACTTCCCTGTCCCCTCTACACTTATTTTTCAATATAAAATTAATCTTGCCAGCTATGCAGTAGTATAGCTGCCAATTTTAGGCATTCTTCCAAAGCTGACAAAGAGTTACTTCTTAAGGAACCAACATGCGAAGGTAAATTAACTTCCATTTTATTTTTGCAGGCTGGAAGATAAAAACAAAACAAAATGATCCTCAACCCTTTGTACACTCAGAACATGTCCAGGCAGCTTTATTTTGAGGAGTCACTATGCTGCTTCTACAAATCTAATCCTTACAGTACAACAGGAGTCAGCAACACACAGGCTCCAGTGGCCCCTCCAAAACAGCTCCTATAACCCCTACATTATATTACAATTAAAATAACCATTAAATAATTTACAAGCAACAATTTATTTTAAAAATTAAGAAATTACACAAATCTCACCAGATCACTAAATATACAGTATCAGTTGGATGCAACCTCTGAGTCCATATAAGTTAGAAGAATCAATAAGGACATCTTGCTTTCCATTGTGAGCATTCAGGATACTGGAGAAATAGTGGGAAGCTGTCATTCCCAAAGACTTTCCATAGTATTTGTGTCTACAACAAAAGCAGGTTGCTTGCTGGAAATACTAATTTCGCTGTAAAATAAAATGGAAAATTGGTTATGAACTAAGTGAGGAGTCTCATCTAAATACTTCTTATTCTACACTGATATTGTAGAATGTTCATTCCTCTTAAAAGAATTTCAGCCAACCTGGTGTCCTGCAAATGTCGAACTGAGTATGCTGCCTGGGACTTCTGGGAGTGGCAGTCTTTACACATGTGTAGGACCCCCGAGTTTGAAAAAGCTAATTTATTTTAAGATTTGAGGTTTAGTCCAGTTCTTTTAGCAGTAGAAATTTGTTATTTTATATTGTATTGCTTGACTCTGCTCTACCATTTCTAAATCCACCTGATCTCAGATCTGTTGAAAAGTCTTAGGCCATCTCCACACTAACCATGCTGGCAATAGCATTTGGATTTGCCTTCAACTTGTCCCCAGTCCATGAATGAAACAGGCTAAAGTTGTCCTTTGTTTGTTTGTTTGTTTGTTTATTTAATTTGTATGCCGTCCATCTCCCCCAATGGGTGACTCAATGGGCGGCATACATTAATTAATATTAAAGTAGCATCTTCCCTCTTACTCCACAGTGTTCAAAAGACAGACTCCATGCATATAAAATATGTTAGTCTGTCACCCATTATCTAGGAGGGAAGTTGGATGCCAGCAGGAACTGGAAACAGAAGTAGTAAAGCAGGATAGGGACTGGCAATGGGGATGGTAAACTTCATGCTGATATAGGATGGGTGATCACATTGTGATCACTGGGACATTGGGAGGCAGCTATGAGGTGCCAGAAGGTGCAGGTTACACAGCTGGACCTTCTCCCTTCAAGCACTGTGCCAGAAAAAAGAGCAGAAGACAGATTCAGATGCTCTACTGTTCAGCTTTTGTATAGGGGATCTGAGGGGGGTTGAGCCTTTTTATAAACCAACTAACAAACAAAGCAAAGGGAACTCCATGGAGCATGACAGAAAATTAAAACACAAGACTCAGCCTAAAATACCAAAGAAAATGAAATCCCTCCTGAGCATACGTCTTCACTGGCTGTGGAAACATACAGAAGATAAGATTTTCTAACAGGAAATAAATTTTAGAAACCAAGTCTTCAAAGTTTTTCCTAAGATGATTTACAAGATAAAAATATGATATTGAAGCAACAATATTTTGTAGAATAAAGCATAAAAACAACAAATCTAGATTAGATTAGAATAAATCTAATGCCTGAAATAAATCTTGGCAAAAATGCCGACGAGAATAACACTAATATTAAGGTTGGCACACAAAAAAACCCCTTCCCTTAACTGAGAATTCCAAGAAGAAATATTCAGATCGATAGCCCCTTTCAAAACAGAATGCTACAGGTTGCACTAGCACAATTACTATGGTAATGTATGAATTTATCAGTTTCACAACAGCTGCAGATAAGTGCAGATAAGGAATCTGCAGATAAGTGCCACCAAATTCTGTAAAGGCATCTGACAAAAAAACAAAAAGCAACCCTTTGAACAGTAACCTATGAAATTGTGTGTGGAGAAGCTAACTTGGCACAGTATCATGAATTTTTAATGCTTGGCACACTCTAAATAGAAAGCTAGCTAAGTTTCAGCTAACAGGAATGCAAGGTTGGTCACCAGGGCAAAGTGTGTCAGGCTGCAGTCTTGCATCCATTTGTCGAGACTTAGCCCCCAATGGAATTTACTTCAGCCTGTATATCAGGGAAATACAACTTTCACTGAACTGGGGGCTTTTAAATGACATGTTAGGAAAGTAAAATCAAATCCACAAGTGGGTGCAAAAAAGGCAATTTTTTAGGCAACGTTAATAGTATAACAATCATAGAATTGTGAAGTTGGAAGGGACCACAAGGATAATTTACTCCACCCCTCAGCAATATGCAGGAAAACCAATTAAACCACCCGTGGGAGGTGGTTGTCCAATCTTTTTTAAAACTTCCAGGGATGAGAAATCCATAACCTCCACAAGTAGCTTTTCCACTCCTGTGCAAATCTTACCACCAGGAAGTTTTCATTTCAACAAAACTTGGGTAACTGCAATTTACACCCATGTTTTCTGGTCCTAGTTTCTGTGGCAATGGAAAATAGTTCTTGGCTATCTTCCCTATATTGTACCACCCCTTTAGGTACCTGAAAGGCAAACCAGCTTTCTTTGAAGTCAGAGCTAACTCTGGACTCAGAATCATGCTGTCCTTCCAAAAACAGAAAGAACAGCACAGGATTAATGGCATTGCTAAAGTATTAATAATCAAGAAGATTCCTTTATGTACAGTTTAGGGCTATATGCGAAAGCCCAGATAGCGTGGTAGGAAAACTGTTAGCTGTTTTAGTTTATGTTCCCACTGTGGCTTTTAAATTGCTGTATTATTTTCTATGCTATAATTTCAGCTTACAGTACACATTGAAGATTTTTTTATGCATATAATAACTGTAGCTTCACTCTATAGTAATGACATTGTGCTAGTTGTTACGATGTGGTGCACTTATAAGCGTAGCATATAGGTGCTGGGAATAGACAGCTGTGGTCTCCCAGCAACCACACCTGCAGGAAAAGCAAGTTTTCAATTACTCTTTGCTTTCATGTATCATGCTGCATAAAATGCCTATCCATTTTTCACAATAGGGAAATTTAGCAGTGAAGGTGACCATTGCTTATAGCTAGATATAATGTGACATAGCAGCAAGGAGAGGGGATAAAAACGCAGCCCACTCTACATTACAAAACTTTATTCCCAGTTATAATTTATTGTATCCTTTCATCATTCTCAGCTGCTATAAGGCTTCCTTTCTTTTGAGCAGAAAATCATAGCTGAGTGTTCACAGCACAGAGAATTCCAGTATTCAGTGTCTTGCATTTTTGATTACATCTGAACTAGACCTATGCAATTATGTAAGAGTACAATAAAATCCTCTTCCTCCTCCTCCTCCTGCAATGATATCTTTAACACCATCAAACAACATCTGCCTATCCCAAGTCCTTGGGAAGGACTCGATAGGTGGATAAAAATGTCAAATCCAGTCTAAACGTGGCTGACTGTGCGACCAACAACAATAATAATAATAATTTGATTTATATGGCTGCCCATCTCATCTAAGCAACTCTGGCTCACAACAAGTAAAAACAACAATTCAATAAAAAGTTTAAAACCCCAATATACAAACATAAAAAAACCCCATTAATAATCATTTTAAAACAAAAATAATCACAATCAGCGGCAGAATCCATCCTTGGGTCAAGCTCAACAAAGCCATTGTAAAAGCTCCCCACCATTGCCAGACCCCCAGGTGGCAGAGCCATGTCTTCAGGGCCTTCCTAAAGGCTGGGAGGGTTGGGCCAATCTAGGTATGGGGTGGATGATATCCACAGGGTGGGCACCATGGCAGAAAAGGCTGTCTTCCTGGGTTCCACCAGATGACACTCCTTCATATACAGGACCCATAACACACCTCTCCTGCCAGTCCTGATGGAATAGGTAGATGTAACCAGGGATAGGTAGCCCCTCAAATAACCTGGCCCCATGCCATATAGGGCTTAATAGGTCATTACCAGCACCTTGAATTGCACCTGGAAGCATACTGGCAACCAATGCAGGTTGCAGAGCAGAGGTGTAACATGCACTGATGGAGTTGCTCACATAATTTCCAGCGCCACCACATTCTGCACCAGCTGCAGCTTTCAGATGCTCTTCAAGGGCAGCCCCATGCAAGTCTGGAAAGCGTGTCAGAGTTTCTCTCTGCCCCGTCTTTCACCAAACAGAATGAAGTCAGAGTTATTTTGGGGGTTTTTCTCATGCTTTTGGCTTTCCCAGGACTGAGTTGCTGTTTTTCCTCCCTTAATTAAAAAATTAACAAAAAGTATTCACCATGTTAAAAAAGGAACTATGCCAACCAATATGGAAAGAAAAATTGACATACCGATTATAGCTGTTTCTTGAAGTTTCAACTTTAAGATAATTTGGCGAGTAGTGATAAACTTCAGTCATTGATGTTTATATAATATGATCTGAAAATCCTTCTGTTATTAATTAAAGATAAACTTTCATGAAGAAATGTTGCAAGATCCCCATTTGTTCTACGACAGTTCTCAGTAGCTCGCCAAATATTGGTTTGATTTTCATTTTTGAAAAGGTGTTGATTATACAGACTTGTTACTGCTGTCACTCATGTGGGGGCAAGCATTTTCTCATACTGCTTCCAACTTGCCAAGCTAGTTACTTTTTCCTAAGTAAATTGAAGGCAATATCTGAAATATGATTTTTTTAAACTAAGCTGTTATGTTTAGAACTGTGAATTATATGTAATGAGCCCATAAAATATATTAGAAATAAAACGGGCAAATCACCAAGTGTTGCTTTCGTAGGTGATCTGCCTATTTCTGTGGAGAAAAAAGGGAGCTAAAATGGAAGTAGATGTGGTTTATTTTCTGTGGTGAGGTCCTTACAACACATTTATCTTAGCTTAACACTTGTCTGTTTACTCAATTAATTCAGACCAAGAACTAACCATATGGCTGTGTTCATACAACACATTAACCCTAAAGATTAGGCTAAATATGTGGTTTGCTAATTTGTAGTTCAAAGTGTTTCTTGAGTATAGCATGTGAGAAAAGCAAAGTTTAAAGCCCCACAAAAATAAATAAAACATATGACATAGAGGAATAGGTAATTACTCGCTTTTAATAGAAGATTAATAGATAAGCTGTATAGAAGTTTGCAAAGAAATAAGTACCATTATGTAGAAATGTGCTTATTCCTTAGGACAAGAATGGTAAAACTCAGGTCCATGGCTTGAATTTAGATTGCCAGGTTAAATCCTGCAGCTGTTGGAGGTGAACTTTGCTGCCTTTCAGCTGGGGCTTTGTCCATCACTCACAGATGATGGGAAGACAGAGGGAACAGCAAAGCTGCCTCATCCTTCTCAGGACTAGCCTATGGAGTAATCTAGTTGTTGAGCCAGATTGTGTTCCCTATCCTTACCATAATATGTTTAGGGTTCAACTGAAGTAAAAAATCTACTGGCTAGACAATGTATGGTGAGATATAATTACTATTAGTTTGTTACTTCTGCATTGCATTTTTACTTTAGAAAAAAAATGGACATACTGTATGTTGCAATTTATATATTTAATCAAATTTACTAGCTTAATGTATTTCCAGCATTTATTAAGAACCGAGGATGTTGCAATAGATGATCCTGATAAGCTCAAGTAATATAAAGAGGATTTTTAAAACTCTAGTTAATCATTTATCTGATTTTCTTTGTGCTATGTTGCCTGAGTTCTAAATTCCAACTTAACCGGAAGAATTTCTCACATTAATTGCAGAATAGGAGCATCCAGAGTTGTCTTAAACTGCATGGGGGATTTATGATTGGTTGAACAGTGGTAGCACGTGCATCTGAAAATGCAACAGGAAAAAGTTGAACTTTAAGAAAGAAAAGGATTTTCTTTAAAAAAAATTGGGACATTAAAATATAAAGTGGATTTCTAAGTATAGCTTCATTGCTCCCTCTCTGCCAACAAAGCTGTAACTTATTTTAGGAATGGACACCTGCATACCCAAACATAAGTTACTACAGAAATACAAGTGATTCTCGAAAGTTTTAAAACTTAAAAAAAACCAACAAGAAGACATACTTTTATAGCTGAATTGTAATTCCAGAGGTTATACGTTTTGGAGGAATGTAGTTTTAACATTTAAAATGAGATTCGCTACATTTATTTCTGATAATTGTGTTGGTACCATGCTAGAGTTCTCACACTGATTTTGGTGCAAAGAGAATAGCATTTTAAAAATAATCTGGAAGATTAAATACAATTCACAAATATTTTGCCCTTGAAAAAGCGAAATGGTATTGCTGAGGACAAGATGAACAGTGCTGAAATATCTGTTCAGAGGCATCGTTACTGTGTTTTTAAAGCACTTAGAAATCCACCAGGTCCCAGGGCGTAAAATTTACCTCATCATAAGAATGCAAAGACAGACAGAGACGACCTTTTGTATGACAGTTTGTCACACAGTTATTTTTACGAATGGTTACTAGCCTGCTGGCTTATTGCTATATTCTCAATCAGAAACACTACGTGCCAATAGCTGAGGCTTATACCATATGCATACATTGCATATGTAAGATATTGGATGTATTATTATACAGTATCCAATATTAGCGTTCAGAAACACTACGTGCCCACAGCGTTAGAAACACGTGCCAATAGCTGGGGGTTGCAAGCAGAGGGAGCCTCCATCTTACGTTTGCGGGTGGGTTTTCCTGAGGCGGCAGATGATAAGCCACTGCGAGATAAACCTTGAAAAGCAGCGAGCTGGAGAGAATTCCAGCCTCGAGGCACTTCTAGGACAGCAGCCCTTACATTGCCCCTCACTGCTCGCAGGGCTCCAAGCAGCGGCTTCGCAGTTGGGCTTGGCTGCGAGAGCGCGCGGGTCTCCGCAGCCGCTCAGAGCGCACGTGCGTGCGTGGGACAGAGTGGGAGAGGGGGCGGGCTGGACCGGAGCCAGAAGCTCCTAAGAGGCCACGCGGGAGCGTCGGGGTGGCTCAGCGCCCGCCGCGTTCGTGGTTTCCCGCTCGCTCCAGTGAAGTCCACTGGTGTCGCCGGGCTCTTGCAGCAGCGACGGTGGCAGCAGCAGCAGCAGCAGCGTGGCTTCGGTGCCTTCCCTCCTCTGCCCGTGGAGCAAACCATTGCAGCGCGCCGGGGAGGTGAAGCACCTGTCAGGCATTCTTGGCTCCGGTGGAGGACAGTAGCCCGGGCTCCTCGGAGGTTTGTCAGCGCGCCCTCCTGTGGACCCTCCGTCCGCCCGGACGTCCCCTCGAGGCTGAGCGGGCAGCGGGAACCAGGGCTGGAATCCAGCGCGGGAACCTGCCTCCCCCACCACCGATGCCTGCAATGGCGTTGCGGAGCCGAGTCGGAGGCTGCAGCCGGGCAGACGGCAGTGATTGTAACGGCGGTGCCGGGAGCTAATGGAACGGGACGGCGGCTGGAGCTGCTGCAACAGCCATCGGGTAGAAGAGAGGGGGAAAGCGGCTGATTTGCAACGCTCACACTCCGGGTAAGGCGGCGTGCAACGAGCGGGCGCGCTGTTTGTAATCTCCCCCCCCAAAAAAAAGTGTACGGAGGGGGAGAGGTCCGTGCTGCGGGAGTCGCTTTTGTTTCGGGATCCCCCAAAGCAGACGGGCTGGCGCGACGGCTCTAGAACCGCGGCACCTTGCTCTCTTCCCTCGCACGGTTCCCTGCAATGCTAATCCGGGGGTGCTGCTGCTCCGTCTCCTGTTGCAAGGTGCTGCCTCGCTCGGCGTTTTCCGCCGCGGGGCTTCAGCCTTTTACCCCACTTTTATCGCGCGGGAGGGGTGGGGAGAGCGCGAGAGGCGGAGAAGGGAAAATGAGCGTGATTTTTTTCATTGCCACATGGTTCCTAGCGAGCTCCTAATCCCCCCCCCACCCCCGGCAAGACTTCCTCCTTAGCGGGTTTCTTTCTTGCGCAAGCGACGCCGAAGCGGCGAGGTGATTTTCGCTGCCTTGAGACTGAGAGATTTTCTCCGCCTTCTCATTATTTGCAGCCAGCCCTCCACCCTGTGGATTTCTCTTCCTCCTTTTCGTCCTTCTCCCTACCTGCCCGCCCTCCTTTAAATTAATGTCCCTTCACGAGCGGGAATAGACGAAGGCGGTGTGGGAGCAGGGAAGGTGTCGTATTCCCAGAAGGGGCTTAGGAACGCGAGCAGCCACGTCCGAACGTTGCTCTGGAGCAAAGGACCGAATCGTCAAGCCTGGACGCAATATGGGCGCGAGTTCTTGCAACCTTTCTCAGCCCCTGCAGCTCTGAAAGGCTCCCCCACTTCCGAGGGAGCTCCAGCCAAGCGAGTCTACATGTGCGCCTACTCTTGGGGGGACCGCAGATGTTGACGAAGTTGTAACCGCGGAGGAGGCGGAAACAGGCACTAATGAGAGATTTTGGTCTCTTTATTATTGGTCATGTGCTGCTGCTCTTCTGCATTTCTTCGGGGCTGCTCACTAAGGCTGGAAGCAAACATCCATTTCCTCCTCTTGCCCATTCACCACGCCAAAGGACTCTGCCAACTGGCTGCCCTTTACGGGGGATCAGGATTCTCAATATTTGTGGAAATGCAATTGACCTCCTAATATTATTGAGACCCAAACTGGGAAATTGAGCTTATTTTGTCTGCATCTCATTCTTTCTTCTTCATGCCATTTCTATGCACCTTTCTTGGTTCTTTGTCATGCTGAATAGACCACAAAGGGAACAGGCAAGTCTCTCTCATATCAAATTATTTTTTCTCTGCAAATTCTGGGTTGCGTGGCATGTGATTCTTGCTCTCATCCCCAGATTTCTTGAAGCCAGTGTTTAATTTGTACATTTGCTGATGCATTTGTTGGTATTCTAAAAAGGAAAGCACATCACTGCTGTGTGCTGGTATTTCAAAGAATCCTGTCATTGATGGCTGCATTTCACCATTTCTGTGATAGAAAAATGAAGGTATCTGATTATTTGTCACCACTTGGTGAATCTGTAGTATAGGAATATATAGCCACAAAACAATACATTGTACAGTTTAAAACTTGCATGTTGTGTGTATATAATACAAAATAATGAAGATAAGATGCTGCATAAAATAAATAGGTAAGCAATATCAGTGGCAGAATGTGTGTCACCAACTTTTCATGTGCTGGTAATTGTTGGATTTTTCCCAGAGACTGATTCCATGGTGTTATGTGATATGGTAATGGACCTATTCACAGGATATCAAATGACTAGTAGGGGAAAAAGAGGGTTTTAAACTTAATCTTCCATAGAATCTCTGCTCCTTAATCTTAGTTATGGGATAGGGTGTAATTATTCGTTTGTGACAGAAATACACTTAAATTCTTTTGTTCTTAATTCGAATGTTCCAGCTCTATCAGTGGAGTTCAAAAGAGACTGAGTCCTGACTTAGTCTTGTCTTAAAATAAGCCCTGAGGATATAATACTTATCGCTGTCATTAAAGCTTAAAAAGTCCCTGTATTCTCTTTGAATTTTGCCTTTCCTCCAAGGAGCTAAGTGCCAGTGGGGGTTCTCAGGAAGGTCTCCTTGGCCTGCCAAGCTGAAATGGGCTTATTTCAAGAGGTAGAATTACATCAGGTGCAGCATTTGTATAACTATTTCACCTTGTATTGCCAAGATTGTTACAAAATAAATGTATAAATCACATAAATGGAAGCTACAAACCCATGGTATAAATCAAAATCCTATTTTTGTGTTGCAGGTTACACCAACTTTTTCTTTTGAAAGTCATCTGGTTTCCCATCTGGTTTTTTTTTTCTGTTGTTATTACAGCCCATATCTGGAAGATTATCTGCTGCCTATGAGTATGGCCTGGACAGAGTCTAATTTCTTTTAAGTGCATCCACAGTCCTAACCAGAATTGGTTGGGTATAGTAGCCATTATGTATGTTGGTGTAACGTTCTGAAAATAAACATGATGAAGACAGAGTGTTCAGGGGAAAGATCAACCCTCCGAAGTGCCTCTCCTCACAGAAATGCATATAGGACTGAGTTCCAAGCACTGAAAAGCACCTTTGATAAACCCAAACCTGATGGAGAACAAAAAAAAGAAGAAGGAGTGAGTTCTCAGCAAAGCAGAGGGAGGAAATATGGATCTAATGTCAACAGGATTAAAAAGTTATTCATGCAAATGGGCATGGAGCCTAGTGAAAATGCTGGTGGAATGACAAAGATCAGAGGTAAAAGTGGCCCACTATCTCCTCAAAGAAGAAGTAGGCCTAAGGAGTTTGTGGAGAAGGGTGATGGATCAGTTGTAAAGTTAGAATCTTCTGTCTCAGAAAGGATTAGTAGATTTGATGCTATGCATGATGGCCCTTCGTACTCCAAATTTACTGAAACCAGGAAGTTGTTTGAACGAAATATTCATGAAACAGGGCCTTCTAATCGCTACTCCCCAAAGAAAGAGAGACCAGTGTCTGCTAATGAACTTCAAGATGAATTGTGTATCTCTAAGTCTAACAGAGGAAGTACAGATTCACTGGACAGTTTTAGTTCAAGAACAGAGGCTGTTTCTCCCACAGTGAGTCAACTTAGTGCAGTGTTTGAAAACACTGATTCACAAAAAAATGTAATCATTTTAGAAAAAGCAGAAAACAGTGAAGAGTACTCTGTAACTGGTCACTACCCTCTAAACCTTGCTGCAGTCAACAAAGATTTGTCTTCCACAGTTGGAAATCTTGATGGCTTTAGTCCCATAAAAGATGCCAGTGCTTGGCCTCCATCAAAACAAAATACCACTTCATCTGTTGAGAACTCTCTGCATACCTCTACCAGAGTTAATGAAACAGTTAATGAAAAGTCTAAAAGCACTTTGCCTGTCTTAAAAACAAGTGGAATACAAGTTAAGAGTGCCTGTTACTCCTCTTTTGGACCTTCTGAAGCACTTAAACAAGAGTCAGTAGATGGACTTGACAAACAGGATTTTGGTGAGACCTGTACTAGGAATAAGGGAGAAACAGAGTTTGAAGCATCATCTTTGCAAAAAAATATATTTGATGGAGCTGAGAGTACAGAAATACCAGAAAACTCAACAGTTACTGATGACATTGTTTTCGACGTAGCTTCACATTTTTTTGAAGAAAGAAATGCAAGGGAAGTACAAAAAGAGCAAAATGATTTCCAGAGTTCTCATGTGTATATGCATGCCGATTACAATGTCTACAGGATACGATCAAGATATAATTCTGACTGGGGAGAGACAGGAACTGAACAGGATGATCAAGAAGACAGTGATGATAACTATTGTTATGAACCTGACATAGAATATTCTGAAATTAGTGGATTGCCAGAAGAAGATGAAATCCCAGCAAACAGAAAAATTAAGTTTAGTAATGCTCCAATTAAGGTAGGTTTCAGTAGCATATCTCCTGTATGTACAAACAGATTGTTCGTTCCAAGTTGGTATTGTTTCATGGTTGATTTTGTTTTGCTAATGAATGTTGTTAATGGGAGATTTTGTCTAATTCCATTGGGTACTGAATATGCTGCTTTAGAAGACATCTTTGGTTCTGACTAGAAAGTATTAATTTAGGTTAGACAAGTTATGTGCTTTGATGTCCTTTGTTATATGTTATTTTATGGAACATTGAAGCTAGTGTTCAAAATATTTACATGTTTGTTTTAATTATTACATGCATGGTCTGCAGTTTATTCAGGTTAAGTTCAAGTCTATCAAGCCAATTTCTCTATATAATTTTTGTTGTTGTTGCTATTAGTCTTTTGGGCCAGATGGGTCAGTCTTCTTTCTCACTAGTCAGGAATGAAGAAGGCTGAAGGATAAAATAACATGTATGAAAAACTGTAGCAGCATAGAATCCTTTAGGAGCTCTCCAAAGAGTTGGGGTCCTGGAGAGAATTAAGTATGAGGCAGCCATTGATACTACACTGTTCTTAGATCTCAGCTAGCTATTAAGCTTTATGAGAAAGGCAGTTGGGAACAATGTTAGGATGATTGGCCTGGACTTACCCTTCTGTCCAAAGTGCCAGGATAGTGAGAACTGGTGGTGCAGATGATAGAATTCCATATAGTTTTTGATGGAGACAGAAATAATTTTTTGCTGGGATGTAATGGAATGTGAGAATGACCTTGGAAGAATGGTGGGGGGGAAGGAGAAGATGCTGCCTAGGGAATGATCAGATAAAAGGGAAAGGAGCTTGCAACTGAGTAATGGGCAGAGAAAGAAGCTTAGAAAGGACCTGCCCCAACTGATCAAGCGGTGAATAGGTATGGTGGGAAATTATACTTTCAGACTTGCAAGATTCTGTTAATGTAGCCTATCAGTAAAGTAGAAATAGCTCATCTGGTCATGTTTCCTGTCTGGTTTACCTGGGATGGCTGACATGGGGGTACTGCACATTTGTTTTTAATCTCTATTTAATAGCCAAAAGGTTCAAGGGAAATGACATTGATATGATGATACAGTGACATTACTGGAGATGCAAAGGACAGGGTCAATGTGTTCAGCCTTCTTCTCCCTCTTCTCTGCCAATTTTGGGGAATTTGTTTTATATAAAAAGATTGAGGCTAGAGGAGGTTTGGCACATCTATTTTACAGATAACCAGCAGAAAAGTATGTTGCCATTATTTGCCATTTTTGTTGATGAATTTCAATTGCAAGGATACAGCCATTTGGAGGACTATAAAAAAGAGGGTAGGAGTCCATGGCTTGTCTATCCCTATTTTAGAGGATACGTAGAAAGGCTGTTTTTCTCCTATCTGTTACAAATTCACAGTGAACTGGTTATGTACAAGGATAACACTCTTTTACCTATTGTATTTTGACTGCAGTCTGGGGTAACTGGGCTTTATAACAACATTCTTGTAAAGCCTACAGAGGCATCTGTAGCAGGGGTCAACAATGTCAAAATGACAGGCATGACTGGATGAGTGAAGCCCCATTGCTTTTTACATGCATCTCTAACCAGCAGAAATGAAATAAAATCTTGATTGACCCTGTGTGGTTTCTTAGAGATTTTTGTTTCAGAAAAGTTGGATTAAAGGGATAATGTGACGCTTGTTTCCAGACAGTAAATCTCCAACCTCTGATTTATACACAGTGGGTAAATTCAGTTGGGTCTTGCTTTCAGATTTGAAAGCAAGAAGGTGCTCTGTGAGATTGCATGGAGAGCAAGACTTTTGGTCTTGGGAAAAGCTACATTAAGGAATTGCAGACAGGTGCTTTGTGAGTGCCTTTGTATTTATTTATTAACTTTTTTATTAAGCAAATTTATATAGCCGCCCATCTCACCAAAAGCGACTCTAGGAGATGTACAACAATCAGATAAAAACAACAAAAAATATAAAAACCACATTAATATCATATTACATACATTCACCTTGTATGCTGTGAAGCATCTCTTTGCCTCTGAATCTGAAGCATTACAACAGGCATATTAAGGGGAGGGAGTGCCTAGTTTTAAATAAAGAGGACAGATTCTTTCAGGCAATCAGAATTAGTTGCTATTTTGCCTACTGTAAATTGCATATAAAAGTGCTCCACAAGATATTTCTACCCTTCAGATCTCCTTTGCTTTTTATATTCTATCATTTGGATAAGCCAAACTGAGCTAGTGCTAAGAATCAAGACTCAAACATGAATAAAGATCACCTCCCATTCAAAGTTTGTTTCTGCTGTGATCTTGCTGGGTAACTTCAGGGTAGTTTGGAAAGAGAGCTTGGAGCCCGTCTTTGCAGTACTATTGGCAGACATCCTAAAGAGCAGTCCAAATGCCAATTCAATAGCTTATTGCTTCCTTCTTCCCATGCTTATTGTGGGTTGTCTCTTTTCTTAAAGTGTCATGTATATATTGTCCTATTCCCTGACTTCTTAAAGATTTAAATTTGAAGCATTCAGCTAAAAACTTCCATCAAAAATGAGGGAGATATGGATTAATGACTTCCTCATTCTTACCTAATCAGTGCAATGACTAGCATTTTGGGAGTTCTCCTGAGGTTTATCTGTGGAATCCATTTGAAATCATTTTAAGTGGCCATATGGTGAATTGAATTATCAAGTCTAATAGCTATACATTTTCATTAAAATATTTTAAACTGAGACCAGTTACATAAAACGGTTCTTTCATATATGAGAAATACCTCATTCAACATGGCTGCGGTATCAGTGGTTGTACTGGATAACTGATAATTGATATCTTAGATGAAAGAAAGTGCACATGCAAAGTGCAATATAAATGTAATAAATATGAGAAGCAATGACCCTTCAATCATATCAATATCAAATCAGTATCAATATGGGTAGGCTGGCCAGTAATATTGGATTTTTGCAAGTTTAACTAATAAATGCTGTTTGGATAGGTTTTTAGCTGGGTCTGGTACAATTTATTCATGTTTTTCTTGATATATTGAATTACTGTTAAGGAGAACCAACATTCGAAAGTGTGGAGAACCCAATCTAATTTGTTGCAGCTGTAATAATCACTTATCTACTAAGAAATAATTGAAACGCATCTGACACATGGTAAAAAGTTAAATGAGAGCTGATGGAAAGGATAATTAGAAATAAGGAAAACAAATCTTAAACAATTGAAGCTTTATTCAGTAGTGCAAATTTGTGTACTATTGAAGCTGGTTTTTCATCTTGTGATAAATTTATTGTTTGTATGTTAAATTGTATGTATCCAGCACATCTGGAGAATTTAGTAGCTGTTACTTTAAAAAAAGCCACTAAAACCATTTAGGGAGGGACCAGAATGTCCAGAATTTATAGAATAAGACGCAAAATAAATAAATAAATAAAAGTCATGCCACTGCAAATAGCAGTGTACGTTAAACTTTTTCAGATCAGCTAATTATCAAGTCTTTCATCTGAAATGGTAGCTATGAGCTGGGTCTATAAAAACTCTATTTTCAAAAGTTTGTTTTAATGTTGATTTATTTATTTAAATTTATAGCCTGTCTTTCTTCCAGGAGCTCACGATGGTGTAGATAGCATTCCCTGCGCTGCTTTCTTTTAGTATAACAATAACCCCGTGTGGTACATTGAGCTGAGCTTCCGTTGCTGAATGTGAACTTGAACTTGGGACCCCATTCTCTTTGACCCTTCCTGTTATTTTTAGTGAGGACTGAAATGAGATGGTGTATCAACCTTTAAAACTTTTTATTCTAGAATTTAAGCACACATGGCAGTTGTTACTGGAAAATTCTGTGCTGCTAAGCTACTTTCACTTAAAATAAATTGATGTTAAGTATTTTAGTCTCATACTTTCCTATACTTAACAGCTGTGATGAAAAGTTATATTGGAAAAAAATAGCTTGTAATTCATATGCAGTCTAATTATTTTTTTAAAAGACAAATATACCAGAGGAAGAGAAGGAACTGTGTGGGGGAAAATGCTGAAGAATAACAATACTGTTTCTTTTTTTCTTGGCATTGATACTTGTACATATCCTGTTATTTCTCCTCAGTAGCTTGGAGTCAGCTTTGCCAGTTTACTTCCCTGATGACTCTGGAATGATCAGAATGACTATTTTATTTATATGTTTATTTTTTTAAATGTTGTAAATACTTGCAGCCACACAAAGCTGGTTTCCATGTTGTAAAAAACAACCCCATATATTATTAATTCAGATATATAGTACTATTTAGAGCAGTGCTTTTCAAACTTGGCAACTTTAAGACATGTGGGCTTCAACTCCCAGAATTCCCCAGCTAGCATGCTATAACACTACTAGAATCTTTGTTTTCAGAGTTTCTGATAATTTAGAAATCTAAGTTTAGAAGCATTAAGTCAGGTGTATAGATGCAAACTGATTTTGATTTGTTGTCTGAAACATTGACATCAGAAATGATTAAGCTAATAACTCTTCTCCAATCACTGTATAATGTATAATAAATGATTCTCAATTTATTCCTGGAACCACCTACCTAAAACTGCTAGTCAGTCTATCCTCTCCACAAAGAATTCTGTGCATACTTATTGTTCATATGCCCTTTGTTTTTGGATTTGTTTATCTGGATACAAATAGTCCTTAGGACACATTCTTTATTGAAGAAAGATTTTGAAAAGGTGTTGCTTGGATTGCTGTGCATGAGAATAGAACCAGATTTAAGTACAGGTGGTCCTCGTTTAACGACCATTCTTCAGCCACCATTCAAACTTATGATGGCGCTGAACAAGTGTTACGACAAGTACTTGACGTTCTGGCTGATGCACTGCCCCCACAATCACGTGATTGTGATCCAGGTGCTCAATAACCAGCCTGGATTTCTGACTTTCATAGTGCTCTGCAGTCACATGATTGCGAATTGCAACCTTCCCTGCCAGCTTCCTACAAGCAAAGTCTATGCAAAGTCAAATGGGGAACCAAAGTCAATGCGGAAGCCAACAGTAAGCTATGGTCATGTGAAAGCCTCACTTAACAACGGTAACTGGGGATTGCCGGAACTGCTGTCACTAAGCAGCGCGGTCACATGATGTTGTGCTTTATGACCATATTGCATAGCAACAGAAATTCCAGTCCCAGTTACTGCTGTTAAGTGAGGACTACCTGTGGATTTTTAAAAGATTTTTCAGTTGATAATAAACATTTAATGCTTTAGTGGCATTGACTGTTCGTGAACCATTTAGATATAAAACTTCAGAAAAAGATAAAAACTGAGTAACTAATGCAGCATTTGCGGTGGATCACTTAGTTGAAGGATTGTGTATTTGTATGTTCTGAGTTAGTTTGCATGTTCTGAGTTAGTTTGCTTTGAACTGGGATGCTATATGGAATATTAAGATTAATCTCAATAAAGGAAAGCAACCACTATTTGGGTATGGAATAATTTCAAGATCAAAGGAGCTAATAGAAAATGTGTTAGCTATTAAATACATAATAAGTGGTACTATGGCCCCAGAAGGTGAGTTCATCTTCTAGGTCACCTGGAGATGAACTGTTTAGAACCTTCATGTCATATTTTATGGCCATGAGAGTTAAGCTGTAGTCCTCTATAGTTACATGTTTATCTTTAGACTGGCAAAGATTGAGTTGAAGCAGCTTGTCGAAATAACACAAGGGAGCCTTAAAATATAAAAGGAGAGCTTCGTTGTCAGGACCACGCCTGGCATTGAAACCCCCAACTAAAATCAAGGACTAGTGTGGGAAATGTAAAATCAAGTCTGATAATCCTCTAATGCATCCCAAGAAACATTCGTCTGGAGGATTAGCCAATGAAGGGGAATATATACATTAACCAAGAGCAAGCTTATGGTTAATGTTAAAAGAGGCAGAAAAAAAGCAGGGTAGCTTTGATGGAAATAAAAAGTTATTTGGGATGTGAGTGAAGACAGCTAAACACGGAGTCCCTGGAGACCAAATGTACTTAAAAATGGTGAAATGGTTCGGGTTGAAAATGAAAGGAGGGAATGCTGAAAAAGTATTTTAGAGGATTGCGTAGGAATAATAGTAATATGTCAGAGTGGGATTGAATTGAATGCTATAAAGGTTAGCATCCAATAAAAAATTAATTACAAGGAAATTATAAATGGTGTGAGAATGTTGAAAGGTGGTAAAGCTGCAAATGGAAATGGAGCAATGTTAAAATACAGATGTGGTTTGGAGGGCCTGTATGGCTTGTTTAATGTGTGTTTGAAGGCTGCATCTGTGCCTGACGATTGGAATAATGCTGTTATTTTTCCCCCATATAAAGGGAAAGATAGCAAAAATACATGCAAAATCTACTGGGCAATTGATTTAAGTGTGCCTGGGAATGTGTTTGGCAGAATTCTGATTGGATGGGTATGAGAAGTGAAAACAAGGAGTTCAGTGCGGCTTTATGCCAGGCACTGGGTGTTAAAGCCCATTCTTTTCCTCTTCAGCAACTCACTGAAAATACATAAATGAGTGAGAGAAACCTTATTGTATGTTTGTTGATTTAAAGAAAGCATTTGATAAAGTTAATAGATTTGAATTATGGAATGTTCTGTGTGAGTATGAAGTTAAAGGTTGGTTGCAGAATGTAGTAACAGCATTCATGAGAATGCATAAAATTGTGAGTAAATGGTTCAGCATTGAGCAGGGAGTAAGACAAAAATATGTGGTATCCCCTTGGTTTAATGTATGTGTGGATAAATGTGTAAGGAATTTTCATGTGAGCTGTAGAGGTGTATTGGTTGGGGACGCAGATGTATGTATGTTTTTATTTGCAGACAATATATGTTGGGGGAGAACTGGAAAAAACTGCAGCAATTACATAGATTTTATGAATAGTATGCATCTAAAGCAATGAATCAAAGACCAAGGTAGATGTGTGTTACAAGGAAGTGAATGTTTGTGAATTTCATATAAATGGTAAAAAATCAAACCAAGTAAAACAATGTGTGTACTTTGCTTGATAGAATGTTTACTAAAGATGTGAAAATGAATGGGGAAACATTGAGAGGTGCAAATGCTGTTAGAAAGGTAGTGGGATAATTTGAGGTCTCTTGTGAGGAATGAACATCAAAAATAACTAAAATTGCTGTGTTATTTGGGAATGAGAGTCGGGTATGTTAGGGGAAAAAAAGCTATGTAGATATGATAGCAAATAAGCAAATGCATGTCTTCATGTTGCTTTCTTCTGTGAACAGCAGTTAAGAGCCATTCATTTTTGTTCCAGTTTATGCCTCCTTCCTAATATTGTAGCCAGTATATTTTCACTGTGGAATTAATAGCCCCAGAAGAGGATTCTGCCATGGTACAAACTATCCCATTATTGCTTTTATCAGAATAAAAAGATTTGAAGATATGGCATGAGACATGTGGATGCATATACAGATAGTCCTCAACTTAGGGCCACAATAGGGACTGGAAAATTCATAATTAAGCGGTGTCATTAAGCAAGACATCATGTGACTGTGACTTGCAGTCTTCCCTGCCAGCTTCCCCATTGACTTTGCTTGTCGGAAGCTGGCTGGGAAGGCTGCAAATGGTGTTCATGTGACTGCAGGATACTGCAACTGTTGTAAATGCGCGATGCTTGCAAGTGCCCAAATCAGTCATGTGACCGCAGAGACGATGCGATGGTCGTAAGTGTGAGGGCTGCTCATAAGGCACTTTTTTCAGTGTTCAGTAACTTCGAACGGTTGCTAGGAAATTTATTCAGAATAGAATATAATCTATTAAAAAGTTAGTTAAAACCAAATTAGTTACATAGCTTGATGTTTGAAAATGATGATGGTAAACAAAATGTGACAGAGGCATATGCATTTTAAAAGAATAAATGTGTTGATAAGGGATATTGCTATTTTCATTAATGCTGAAAAATGATTTGATAATGTGAAAAAAATACATATATAGATAGTTCTCAAATTATGATTGCAATTGGGACTGGGGTTGTTGTCGCTAAGTGATGTGGTCATAAAGTGTGATGTTGCTTAGCAACGGTAATCCAGGCAGCTCCAGTCTAACCCAAGACGCGCGGGTCATTAAGCAGGAAGCAGAGGGAGTCCCAGGTAGGTAAGGACTGCAGGGGTGCTGCAGAGGGGTGGGGAGGCCCTGGGAGGCTTGGTGCAGGCCATGCACAAGTCAGGGGCAGTGGTGCTCGGTGTGGCACAAGCTCAGAAAGGTCAGGGAATGAGGGCATGGGGTGCATGCGATATTAGGGAGGCCATGGAAAGAGGGTATAGGGTGTGTGTGTGTGTGTGATTTCAGGGAGGCCGAGGAAAGAGGGCGCAGGGTGCATGTGATCACAGGGAGGCTGTGGAAAGAGGGCGTGGGGGTACATGTGTGTGAATGTAGGGAGGCCGAGGAAAGAGGGTGTGGGGTGCATGTGTGTGTGTGTGCGATCTCAGGAAGGATGGGGAAGGAGGGTGAGGGTTGTGTGTGAGTGAAGGAGGAAGGAGGGTGCGGTGCATGCATGTGTGCGGTCACAGGGAGGCCATGGAAAGAGGGCATGGGAGTGTGTGTGTGTGAACGTAGGGAGGCCAAGGAAAGAGGGTGCAGGGTGCATGCAATCACAGGGAGGCTGTGGAAAGGGTGCAGGATGCATGCGTATGTACGCGCAAGTGCAGGAAGGCTGGGGAAAGAGGGCATGGGGTGTGTGTGAGTGAAGGGGGAAAGGAGAGTGCGGTGTGTGCAAGCAAAGAAGGACTGGGGTGGGGACCGAGACTTACTCCAGCGACTTGCGACCTTACTTGCTGGCTTCCCATTGACGTTGCTGGTTGTAAGTGTGAGCTGGTTGCCAGGCACCTGAATTTTGTTCACGTGACTGTGGGGGCACTGCAACGGTTGAAACTTTGAGGACTGGTTGTAAGTCCTTTCGTTCAGCACGGTTGTAACTTTGAATGGTCGCTGAATGAATGGTCATAACTCCAGGACTATCTTATTTCCCTATGTTACTTGCTCTATTTTTTTTAAAAAAGGCTAGCACATTATTTTGACTCCCTCTCGCCATGTTATTAGCATTTTTAAATTTTTTATGTATTGGGTCCTTAAATATTAGGAAACACAAATGCTTTTAATTACAGGAAAAAGAAAAGCCAATTTAAATCTCTTAAAGAGTTTAAAAGCATTTAATAATTCACTTGAGATTATTAATAGGTTACAGGTATTTGACTTGCACTTAGCTAAAAGGATTAAAATAGACAAGGGATGTAAAAGAGGAAAAAGATGTTCTTTGGAAGTGAAAGCTAACAGTATACAGTGGTAAAAATAGCTCTGTTGTGACTGCTCTTGTAACAGGACTAAATCATGCCCTTTTCAATTCCCTGTTATTAAGTGCTTCATTTGAGAGCTGACTTACCATATGAATTCTCCAAATATGCTTAGATACAGGGTTCTTCATCATGCTTAATTACTGCATTTGATGCATACAGAATCATGTCTTTTATCCTCTAGCAACAAGATTCTGTACATACAGTAACCAAAATGCCAGTTGCTTGGTTGGATTTTAATTCTTGCCCATGTATATGCATAAAACAATAAGCCAGTATCCTAGAGAATACTAGTATATTGTTCAAGAATATTCCCCTGGTGCATTATATCCAATTCCTCACATTTAGTTTCTCACAGCAGTGTGAGCAGATACATTAATTAGGAATTTACCAAGAGGAAAAAGCTTAACACTATGAACAGATTAAGGTTTTTTTTTTTAATTTGTCACACCCTAAAAAGTCAGATTATGCAGCTAGTATTTGCACTCTTAGTGAGAGGAGCCTTCTGGTTGTTGTGGCTTTTTCCAAAATGCTAATTTCAGTGACTGCAAGTTCACTGAATATAAAGAGGCTAGGAGAGAAATAACTAGCAAGCTGTTTATAAGACAGGGTTGGGTTCTGAATCCTAAAACACTGTGTGTTTTTTTCCACATTGTTTTTGGAATCCAACTTTCTCCTCCAACTGAACTCTCAGTTCACAGAAGAAAACGTATTTCTGTCAAATTATCCTGTTTTCCAGTTTCTATTTGCCAGAGAAACCCACGCTGAAATTAGAGACACAGGAAAAAAGCTTGGTTGCGCTAAGCCTTAAAGTGGTTTGTTTAGCTATGTTGTGTGAATCCAGCCAGTGTAAGTGGTAAATGATGGGTTTCTGGCTTAGCATGTTGATTCTAGTCAGTTATGGTTTATGCAGTAAAACATGGTTAAGCAAAGAGTAGCTTAGCTCACTGTATCAACCTGTTTATAAACATACTGTAGTTTATAATCACTTTCAACTTCAGGTCCTATCACTTCCAATATCTTCCTCTTTTCTGGTCCCCAGCAAGAGGACTGGTAAAAGAAAAAGCTGGGTGCTTCTATTAATCCATCTTCAACTATTGATAGTCATGCTAAACTATTGACTAGTAATATGCTGAATGAAAGCTGAGAGAAGACACAGCTACTTTGTCCTTTTTTTTTTTTTTTTGCTGTAATCTGAGAAGTTGTAGAAGTGCTATTCTAGGGATGCGACCTGTGATCTTCCAAATCTTGCTGAGCAACAAATTCCAGTATCTCATGCTATGGGTTGTGATGGCCAAGCTTGCTGAGAGTTGAAGTTTGGCATCATCTGGAGAATGATAGGTTGCTAATCTCTGTTGTAATGTAATTGAAATTGCAATTCTGTGCACCCAATACTTACAAATCTTGTTGAAAACAGTGGGACTTACTTCTGAGTAAATGTGCATACACATCCATATGTTTTCAACATGAAGTTCCAATATAAGATTCTATCCTAATTAAACAATATGGCTCTGTGAAAATTTAATTTGTTTCAGTTGAACCACTCCTTTGAATTAAATCTTGAAAACAAATTGTGATTGAGTTGATGCTTCGAATTGATTTGGGTGTCTGTTAATTCAGTGAATGAGTCTATTTTTATATGTATATACCCACTTTTTCCTAAATGAGCAATTTAAACTGATTCCTTTATTCAATTATTCTGATTGAATTCACATTTTCATCAAATCTTGAGTGACTGGCACCTCTCCTCTAATTCAGTGTGGAGATTTAGTCTAGGTACCCTTTGTTAGATTTAGCTTTCAGTGTTCACTGCACTTTGGTGTTGAGCCTGGGCTATGCCAGCTTCTGAAATATTCAGCACTTCTGCTGATTTGTGAGGCAGAAGACTGGGACATACTTGAAAATACTGTTTGATATTGGAGACATGATCTGTATAAATGTGCACGAGTGTGGAATTTCTAGCTCAAGGGCTGCATGACTTACAGAGATGTACCATTGGAAATATTCAAATTTCGTGTTGGAACTTGTTTTCACATTCTTTTTTGGTGGATCTTTAAAAGAATTACCTGTTACTTAAAACATCTTCAAATTATTAGATATATATTAATTGTCACAGTATTTAAGTGTATCAGACATTCTATTTCCAATGATACACCCTAACTGTTCCTTCAGCTAATATTTTTACTGTTTTTTTGTTAGGGTTTTATAGCATGCCATGTTTTGTATCTTATTTAATAAAAGTCTTTGTTTCAATATTGAAAAAAAATATTTGTAGATTTATACATAGACTGGGTTGTTTGCTGATGACAGTTTCAGAAGTATAAATGGTCAATATGCAATCAGTTCATTTTACAATCTCTGTTATGCCAATAGCACAGCCTGATCATATGTTTTTGATACCAAATGTTGATTTTTAACCTTTGGTGGTATCCTTTTTTTAGGAGAGGTAAAATTCTTCAGCTGATAATTAATCGATTCTCCCCCTTGACTAGCTATAGTATATTCAATCTGGTAGAAAATAATCAATTTAAGTTATTTGCTACTCATGAACACAATGCTGTGTTGACTTTTGCTCTGTGGAGGTATTCACATGGACCTTAGTAAATTTAATATGTGGGATGGGGCGGAGGACTTGTCCACATCTCTGCCTGAAGAGTCCTTTCATTCTAGCTCTTTTAAAGATTGTCATGAATTTAAGGGAAAGAAAGGATAAAATCTCTTTATCTAAACCTGCTTTAAAGCCATATTATATTTAGCATCTGTCTTATCACAGTTACTAATGGTAAATTGATCTATAAGTGGATCCAACTTAATATACTGCTTCATATAGATCTTCTTACTGAGTTGGAAAGATCTTAGGAATCTGCTGGGCATGCAGGAATTTTTATTAGATTTGCATTTGTGCATGCTTCTACATACAGTTTAAACTTACTCATATGGAAGAAGATACCTGCATTGAACTTTGAACTTCAATTGTCTCATATTGGAAATCGGTTTTAGTCATTAATTAGTCAAACAAATGTCAGCAGTCAGTTCAAATATGTCAGGGAGTGTATAGGTAGTTCTTAGTTAATGATGGTAATTGGGACCGGAATTTCTGTCAGTAAACAATGCGGTTGTAAAGTGCAATGTCACATGACTGCGCTGCTTAGTGGGAGCAGTTCCAGCACTTCCAGTTGCCATCATTAAGTGAATCCTGCACCGTTGTTAAGTGTGTTATCACACAGTCTCCATTTGTGACCTGCTGGCTTCCCCATTGATTTTGCTTGTTGGAAGCTGGCAGTGAAGGTCGCAAACGGTGATCATGTGACACTGCAAAGTTGTAATTGCAAGCGGATAGCCAAGTGCCTGGATTGTGATCACATGACTGCGAGGATGCTTCAACAGCCGGAACCTTGAGGACCTGTTTCAAATACCACTCATTCAGTGCCATTGTAAGTTCGAACGGTTGCTGAATGAGTGGTCATTAAGCGAGGACCACTGTCAATTCTTTTATATTCAGATTTCAGAATTGTTGGATTTTATTAATCTATCTTGCATAGAGAGGATCAGTAAATGAAAGTTACCCAATCTCAGAGGTTTGCCCTAAACATGAAGAGAACTAGGAATAGATTCATACTGTTATCCGAAAAGGAAAAATTAATAGAACAAAGCACTGCTAAAGGAAAGGGAAGGGTACTTTCTTGTGACATTTAGCTCAGATATCTAGTTTAGTCTTCCCCAGCCTTGTGACCTCCATGACTAGTCAACTGAAGCTATTTTTCATTACTCTTTTTCTCCCCTCATGTTTTCTTTGTAAATCTGAGTGGGGAGAGTAACTAATCTTAAGATCTTTTCCCTGTTACATACTGCCACTGCAATGTTGTCTAGCAGTATTTAGACACAACTGGAATTAAACAAATACGGAAAAATTTAAATAATGGGAATTAGTTCCAAAGATAATTACATATGCTTTTTTTTTAAAAAAAAGAGTCAAATCACAGACATTAGGGGCAGTTGGCTGATCCAGTGAAAATTAACTAAGTAAATTGAATATTTACTGTTGTGTCTACCCACTCATATCTCCTTTTCCTATGTTATTGTTTCTTTCTTTGATGCTGGAATTACAGATCTTCACTGTGTAACCATATAAGGTCCCCTGTATGCTGGTGCTATACAAATGATAATAAAAATATATTAATTTTAATTGTGGTTAAAGGAGGGGATTTTTATGGCTCCTTACGAAGTAACTAAAGTTTAAGAATGTGTATGGTCATTCTAGAGCATGTAAAACTTTAGTTTGATTTGCAGTTCAGCCAAAATAGTCTATGTTGCATTATTGGTGAAGAATCATACAGTTGAAACACTAAAATAATCTTCAGGGCTACAGTTCTTCATTTTGTTTTGCAGGCAAAGTTGTGATTTTTTAAAAAGGCACAGTTAATATAATCCATTGACTATTACAATATTATACTATTCTGAACAAAAATATGCTACTGCTAAAATATTATGAAACGTAGCAAAAATTGGTATCTGTGTATATATAAAGCTGTGAAGAAATGCACTGTTTTGTGAAGCGTATCTAGTAATAATCTAGTATAGCTATGCCTGTGTCTCAATTTTTGCCAATATCTGCAGTAGAGAAAATAAATGTTGACTTATGAAAGCTCCTTAAAGCTTAACATTTACTTTCTAGGATGAAAATACGTAATGTATTCTTTCAATCAGGGAAGCACAATATGAGACTTCTGAGTCACATGTTCCCCCCAAATCCATAGATACGGCTTTCAGAGTCTCCGAAATCTGCAGCTGATTTGCATTTGAATCAAATTTAGCTTTTGTCCTGATTCTACTTCTTTTGGGAGTTTAGCCCATAGCATGCCACCTGTGCGCTCGAGCAACCATACATTTATTTATTGATTTATATTTAAAATTTGTGACCACCCATCCCATTGCAGAGCTCCAACTCTAGGTGGTATATTTTTTAAACCTTTGTTACTTCATGAAGAGCCATAAAGGTGCTGGTCTGGAAACCAGGAGGCTTCTATCTAGAACGTGAAAGCCAGCTGGGTGACTTTGGGACAGTCATTCTGTCTCAGCCCGACCAATCTCAGGATTGTTGTTGTGGGGGAAACAGGAGGCAGGAGTATTAGGTATGTTTGCCACCTTGAGTTATGTATTAAAAAAAAAAGGACTTTTAAAAAATCTCAGCTGAAAAATGCTGCACATCCATTTAGAACAGTTGTTTTATATTTAAAATGGGAACCTAGGGTTGGTTGGATGTTTAAAGAGATCCCTGAGATTTGCCCTTTTGTAAGCCTCCAGTCATGGGCATCTTGGTAGTAGAGGAGGTCATCAGTCCCTAGTTTTAGGTTTTCTTCAGTATCCTTGACATAGCATCACTTTCTGGCATTGTGGGGAAGGCAAAACTAGTCAATTGGCTAAGCACCAAGGGGGTAAATTTCAAATTTTCCAATAAGTCAGATGCTGACATCAGTCATACGGAAACTTGTACAGAAACAAGTTGTCTTCTGTCCACCACTTTTCCCGTATAGTAGATGCTACTTTAGGAAAAAGAATGGCAGCAGTTGAAGATTAGTCATTCGACTGTTAAGTGCAGTATTTTTTGTCATATGTGTTGCAACAGAACTAATATATACATCAGCTATGATACATCATGAATGAAGTGTAAAACATTCTGCTGCAGAATCTGCACAAGGCATTGTGCAGTTTAATTGCTTAAATTTCTGTACTGCAACTTGCATTTCTGTAACCAGATTGCATTCCTGAAAGAAACATTGTATGGGAAAAGGCTGTATAAACTGAATTGCATTTCAGTGAGATTTCCTCACTGAGTAGTTACACTTTTGTGAGCTGTAATTTTCTTATTTATTATTTAATTTCCAGTCTATCCTCATTTTGTAAGATGGCTTACAAATTTGTTTTTAAAATGCAGATAATGCAAAACAATTGATGCAATTAAAACAAAAATGGAAAGTAAAGTCAATAATAAAACAGTTACAAACTTAGCAAAGAAATCATGTTTTTGTCATCTCCCTTTATGAGCTCATTCTGTGGCTTGGGAACCACAGAGAGCATGGTCTTCAAATGTAACCCAAGGGGAAGTTGATTCCAGAGAGTAGGAACTAAGCCCTAACAAGTGAGGTAGCAATTTTAATATGAGGAAAAATGGATTGGCCTTGATTGCATTATCAAGCTGAGTTCAAAGCAGCATGAATTGTAGGCAAGTTTTTCAAATAATATGATCCTATATATGCACAGTCTGGAAGGTCAGCATCAGCAATTTAAACTGATAATGCTCCCTAACCTAACCAATATAGGGACTGATGATTGATGAAAAGAGGTAGGATAAATTGGGAGAGATCCAGGATTAATTAGTTTTTAAGGAAGACTAATTATAACCTTAAATTATTTATGTATGTATTTAGTTTTATTGTATTTTATACTATTTTTATTGTATTTTAATTAATATTTATTTGTTGTTTTTATTGTAAACTGCCCAGAGTCACTTCCTTGTGAGATGGGCGGTGTCCAAATTTGAAATATAAATAAGTAAATTTATCCTACTGCCAACAACAACAACATCCTAAAAGTTTTCCTGGCAAGCAATCTCTATCATAACACAAATGTAAAATTACTACTACTGTTTTAGTACAGGTAGTCTTCGTCTTACAACCATTTGTTTAGTGACCATTCGAAGTTACGATGGTGCTGAAAAAAGTGACTTACAATCAGTCCTCATGCTTACAACTGTAGCAATATCCCTACAGTCACGTGATCAGAATTTGGGCACTTGGCAACTAGTGTGTATTTACGACAGTTGTAGCTTCCCAGGGTCACGTGATCGCCATTTGTGACCTTCCCAGCCAGCTTCCGACAAGCAAAATCAATGGGGAGCCATAATGATTTGCTTAACGACTGCCGCAAAAAATCTCTTAAAATTTTGTGCGGTCACATGCTGCCTCACTTAATGATGAGTTTTCTGGCCCCTATTGTGGTTTTCAGTTGAGGACTACCTGTACTACTACTAACTGCCCAGAGTTGCTGGGAGTTGGGCAGCATACAAATTTAATAAATTGATGTTGTTGTTATTATTGATAAAAAGTCACATAGCCATCCCATTAAATTTAACAATAGACCTCAAGGAAACCTAAACCTAACTATATTTATTCTTAACTCAAATAGAAATCTTTTATCATAATAGTTTGCCTACCAAGCACTATTATTGTAACATGAATAAAAGATTACTACTTACCATAAAAACTCACCCCAATTCTTACCCTCACATTAAATCTAACCACAGACTAACCTTAATTCTAACTTCACCTTAATGCCAATACAGACTTTTTACCCTAAAAGGTACCCTGAGAGTCCATAACAGAAATGTGAATGTAAGATTGTCGCTAATGATAACAACTCAGTAGAAATTTAAGCCCTCTGTGATATTTAACCATAGCTTAACCCTGACCCTGCCTTCGCTGTTCTGTTAATAAAATATTTTTAGCCTAAAACGACAAATGGTGCCTGTGTAACATTAATCTAAGGCTACAACTAACAATAAAAATTCACCCTAAAGCTAATCCTCACTCCACATTGATCCAAATACTTCAAGGAAGTCTAACCTTAATTGTACCTTCACTCTTATGCCAATAGAAATTGTTTACACTAAAAGCTACTAACAAATGTAATTACTGTGTTGATCTTTCTCTAATCAAACAAGTTTATTTTGCCACCTCTTCTAGTTCTGTCATCTTCACCAACTAATCCTACGATGTGGGTATTTCAGAGTCTTTCCATTTTTGTGCATATAATAGTCTCACAGCAGTAATCATATATAAAAATAATCTTCGATGGCTTTTTTCTAGTAGCTTGTCCATTAATCCCAGCAAGAAAAGTTCTGTATCAGTTGAATGTTGATCTTTAAAAATTTTTATATCTTTATATGTATTTGAACCCAAAAATTTCTAGCTTTTTTACAAATCCACCAGGCATGATAAAATGATTCTTCACATTGTCCCCATTTCCAACATAAATTTGAAGTACATGTATACGTTCTAGACAATTTTTCTTGGAGTCATATACCAACAGTACATCATTTTATAAAAATTCTTTAAGTTATAATGTAAATTTAAATCCTTTTAACATAACCACTGTTTCATCAATATGTTACATCCAAAGTTCTTAGCCCATTTCAAATTTCAATAAAAGTTTATTCATTTCAGCATAGTTCAACTTCAAATTCTGTCTTCAGCCGCTCAATTACAAATGCCCTATTGTCTACCTTAAATCTTTCTCTTAACTGTGCATATGAAAACAATTGAAAACTAAATCCCACTGCAGCCAAATCCCTCTATATGCCAAAAGGAATTTTTTATCCTAACAGTTCCCATAGCAAATAACCTGTACTTGTAACATGAACATAAGACTACCAGTAATCCTAAAAACTAATCCTCATTAGCTAACCTAATTTCAACTTACTGCCAGTAGAAGCCTAACCTAACCCTAACTTCACCTTACTGCCAATGAAAAATTTATTAAAGCAAATTCAGTTTAACAATGTCTATAATCTGGCGGGGGGGGGAGTTCCTGCTACATCTTCTTGTTTCTTCTATAATTTCTATAAATTCTTCAACCCTGATTATTTTGCAGAACATCATGTTCTGGAAATACATGACAGCTGCAATCTATTTAAATATGAAGTTATCCTAAAGTGATTTTAGTTGCATTACTTATTCTCTGTCTCTCACTAAAACTGACATGACATAAATCATGTTACTTTAAAGATGATCCCATAAATGTTACAAATTGCTTTAAAGATTATTTTAGAAAGTATTACAATAAATTTCCACTAATTAGGTAGTAGACTAAAGTGTATGCAAAAGCATACTTGAATGTAGATTTTTCTGACCTTAAGTATATATGCTAAGAAATTGAATTTCTTGCTTCATTTTTCTTAGAGAATTACAATTACATATTTTAACTAAGACAGGGAAATCCCTCCTTACTTGATAATAACATTCAGTATAGGGAAGCTTTCTCTAACTGTGTTCCTGTCAGAATGCAAGAATGGCATTTGAGAACTTGCTTTTTTTGAGGTAAAATAAATAGATTTCACTCATTTCCTGGAAGTTAATTGTCTGCCGTTACACAGTGATAAAAAAATAACTTTGCAACCAATGCCTGCATTTACAACCTTCACAGCATCTCTCTCTCTGTCACATGTTCACCATTACAGTCAGTTGGTACATATTGCCCTGTGTAAAATCATAAGCATAGTTGTAGTCATGTGATTTTTCACTTAGTGGCCATTTCACTTAATGACCAAGTTGCTGGTCCCAACTGAGGACACTAAATGAGGACTACCTGAACTTCATTGAGATAGGCTACAATAACAGAATTTTTCAAGTCTGATTGTCCTATCCCCCCCCTCTCCTTATACCCCAGTGAAGCAGGGAGGCATTTGTCTGAGTTGCTTCCAAATATTATCTCACTTCCCATAATTTAAAGACTGTTTCAGCCCTCTTTGCCTAAGTAATGGTTCTTGCATATTTTTGTTAAGGTCATCTCTAATATTCTCAATACCACTTCCCCCGTTACTTTCAATTCCCTCTCCCATGTGTACAGTACAGAAAACTCCAGGTCAGAGTCATGGGAACAAACTGTTGATTCACTGCTCTCTTCTGCCAGTAGCTCCCTGGGATCCCTAGGCAAGTCCTGTAACACAGCTCTACAAGGAGTGGGCACTTCTCCTCTCCCCCTTTCTGCTGTTCTCTACATCCTACCTTACTAGTCTTGCAGCCCAGAAGTAGATGGAGCCAGAAAATCTTCCCCCTCCCCATGTTGTGCCCCATTCTTTTCTGTGAAAGCCCCATGCTGGGAAGCTCAAGAATCTTGTTCATCCTGGAATGTACAAGCATCTTGTAAAGGTGGCAGATTACGTAGATGGGATTTCCCTGGGAATAGCATGAAACTGGCATACAGGTTTTAGGGCATGTACATCTGTTGTGTTCTCTCATTGTCTCTCTGACTCTGGATAGCCATTCCAATGAATCAGGTACTCCAGATGTTTCCATTGCATGTGGAGTCCAGAATAGCCTCCACTTCATACTTTTCCTCCCCATCCACCAGGATAGAAGGGAGGGGGAGCTGTGTTAGTCTGTAAGTTGCAGGGGGGTGCACTGCAACACTGGCCTTGCTTGTAGCATCTGCCCGTTTGTTGTCTTGACCATCATTGGCTTTTTGAGAGTCTGGGTGGGTAAATTTAACTCTTGTACTGTGATCTGATCTATGAAATTAGCAATTGCTCCTGAGTCTATAACAGCAAAGAGTTGTGCTTTCTGGCCTGAGTCTAAACAAAGAGTAACAGGAACAATAATGTATGCTTGCCTGCTGTTGGTTATCTGATCTCTCCTTAGTTGTCTGAGGGTCCCTTTTTGGAACTCTTAGGAGAGGGGCCTGTGAAGTTTCCCAGCGTTGCAGCCTTGAAGCGAGTTGTGCATTTGCTTGCTACATAGCCTGTAGATTCACAGGTGTGGCATTTCATAGTTGAGTCAGAAGCATGAATTTCAGCTGTGCAGGATCTGGTTATATGCCCAAGGGCTCTATAGTAACAGCATAAACCTAGATCTCTCCTTCTGTGTTTCTCTCCTGGTAACAGAGAACTTTTAACTGCTTCAATTTGCATGGGTTCTGATGGGGCCATGGTGTAAAACTTTTCCCCTTGCCATTTCTCCCATCTCAATTCTTCCATTGCCATCTATTATCAGACAATGTTAGAACAGCTCTTCCAAATTATATGGGGTGTTTTGTCTCACAATACAGCTCTCAGCTTGTCAGCAACTCCTTCTCTAAATTGGTCAGTCAGAGCAAGATCATTCCCACATCTCTGGAAAATAATTTAAAACCCAGTATGTACACCTACACTCTATGCTGACCTTGTTTGAATTTGCAGATTTCATGTTGGTGGTCGTTCATCTCCCAGAAACATCAAAGGAACCTATAGATCTTTGTGTGAAATTTTGATAATTGTCCAGCATGGGTTCTTTGCCTCAAATATGGGTATGGCCCATTTGGCTACCCCTTCTTTCAGCAAACTCAGGCCGCTTTGGTGCGATCTGTGGGAAACTTCATTGGCCAAGCCACTATAAACAGTTCAGACTGAGTCATGAAAATCAGGAATTAATCTTGGTCTCCTCCAAATTTCTCTGATGAAGTTCCATGAGTATGCAGCAATATCGGCTGTGCTACAAGCCCCTGTGCTGCTGCTGGCTGAGGTAAATTCTGTCCCACCTGTTGCGTTAGTTGCGTCACGACATTCTGCAAGTTATTTATAAATCCATCTGTTGCTGGAGTTGCAACAAAGCTGCAGCAAGGTACTCTATGGACAGTGGCGTTCCCTGAGGTTTGGAGGCCATCTCTCTTAACAAAGACGACAACTTCAGCTTTCTTGAAAGAGAGTGGGAGGCTTGCAAGACGGATGCCAGCCCCACTAGGTATACCAGACCAGAAAACCAAATCCACAGAAAAACTAGAAGTACTTTATAGAGATAAGCTGTAATAGCAGAATCGTGAAAATCTGATTGTGCTGTTCTCCTTCTTATACCCCGGTGGATCAGGGAGGGTTTGCCAAAGCTGCTTCTGAATATTATCTCACTTCTCTGGATTTAAATGTTTTGGCCCTCTTTGCCTAGGTAACCTTTTTGCATTTTTATCTTAAGCTCACGCCCATTATTCCCTGCACTATACTTCTATGGTTGCAGCTTTTCTTTTCCCATTTTCTCACTTTGCTTTTTTCTTCATCTCTGCCTTTGATTCTACTCTTTATTATCACAGATACCAAGTTGGAAATTTCCAGTCCAGTCAAACTATTATTCACTTTTGGGAATATTTTTAAACAGCTAATATCACAGTTTTATTCGGGAATTGGTTACAGAGCACGTGCTCTGCATGTGGAGTTTCCCAGATAAATTCCCACATCTCTAAGTAGAAGGAACCGGTATCACATGGGGATTTACAGTATATTGGATGATCAATCTAGAAAGTGATCATCAATCACAGCACACATTGGCTAGATATTAAAAAGGCTTTGTGTAAAGCAGCATCTAATGGACCTACTTCCCTAAGTCTTGACTTGTCATTTACTTTCCATCCTTTCCCCCTCTTCAGGTGAATCTGGATTGCTTTCATAATTGAATCTTCTAAGTAAATATAAAACAAGCATGGGGAACTTACCTCCTTCCAGATGTTGTTGAACTACAACCCAAAGCAATTGCAGCCAGTGGAGTTAATATGGAAGGATCTTTGGAGAGTGGCCAGCTTTCTATCGCTGTTCTAAATGCTTCTAGAATATTTAATTAGCAGAAAATGTTTAAAGTACTTCTGTTTCGGAGGTTTTGGTTTCTTGTTTTGAAACAGAAGCTCAAGAAAAGCAAGCACAAATGAAAGTGGGTTCTTGCTCAATAAGACTGACAACCTAGATGTGAACTTTCAACTTCCTCTTCATAGATTCTTTGGTTTAGATGTCAGATCAAGTCACATCACATGAACATTTTCTGAGCAACCCCAAACATGCTGACTCAAAACATTACTCAGAAGCTCTTACGTAAGTGTGGGTATAGAAACATGAGCCATCACTTCACTATGTTAATGCGACTGAGCAGAAATACCCAGTTTCAATATATCACTGACTATATTAGAAAACAAATTAAATGTAATTTATAAGTTAAAAATAAACCAACGATTGACAAAACCAAATAAATCAGTAGATATCCTAGTAGATGCTTTCATGGATCCCCCCCCCCTTTTCAAATTTTAATTTAAGCATTAATACTGCAGACTTGGAGCAGAGAATGTGGACAGTTTGGACCATGGTAGTCAAACCTAGAAGAAAATGGAGTGGTTGGCATTCAGAGAAAGAGTGTGATGCCATGTGATATGGCATCATCTTCTGAGGTTATAGTTTAGGTTTTAGCATTTCCCGTCCTGTCAGCCTTTCATGGTAGGCCAAGTTAGGAAACACACTGCAAGGATTACAGGAATGCTACTTTATTGTTGTAGAGAGTATAATAACAGAATCAAGAAAGTCTGCCAGAGTTTCCCTCTTCCCCCTCTTATACCAAACAGAATGAAGTGGGGGGCAGTTATTTTGAGTTTCCTTCTCACCCTTTCCCAGGACTGAGTTATTGTTTTCCCTCTCTTAATGGATCCTGCATTCCTTCATCAAAATTATTGCAACATTCCTCTACATCTTGAGAGTGAGAGGGCCCAAAAGGAGGTACAGATGGCTAAGGCTATAAAACTGACATAAATTCAACAGGAATAGGGAATAGGATATCTGGTTATACCTGGTGGAGGAGAAGAGAAATGTTTCCTATTAGGGTTTATGTATTCATGGGAAATCAGAAAGGAACCATAGCTGATTGTGGAGTCAAAGTAGGCACAGTTCAGTCTCTTGTTCCTCATCTTAGTGTTTTTCTGTCCAAAGGACATCTCCATCTCTCTTTCTTCCCGCTGCTGCCCCCCGCAGTAATACTTCAAAGTGGTTTTGTTTTCTGGTTGAATATTGTTCCATTCAGAAGAAAAGATAGTATCAGACTGAAACTGAATTGTATGTAACAGTTTACAGGCTGGTAGGTTCTTGCTGCAAAAGTAAGAAAGAGTCTTGTAGTACTTTAAAAAATTGGAAATGTTTTTGTGGACTGCAGTCTACTTCATCAGATATCATGCAGGGTGGGTCTCTGGTGGTGGAAATGGAGAAGGCTGGATCGTAAATAGAGAAGTGGGAGGGATTTGAAACATAGAAAGTACAGATAATTTGCCTGATTAGTAGTTGCCATTTACAAAACAGTTTTCGGGTGGTAACAGAAACAGACTTGCATGGTGAGCTGATAAGCATATACAGTGTCATTAAAGATCCTTGTCCCTAAGCAACCACAGAACATAGAACTGAATCTTTTATAACAGAAATATACTGTATGTAGATACACATCTAGATGCATTTTTATTCATTATAAGCAGACTGGGGAAGAATTGTCTGTGTGCATCTGCAAATGTTTTCAAAGTCTTTCTTTATAGAAGGGGATCAATGTAATATGGCTGAATAGGCTAGCAAGCCATTTTCTTAAAATCAAACAAAAGTCTGTCCATTCTCTAGGATTATCAGTTCAAACAGGAACTTCCAACATTCTTCCGCCTGCCCATCCAACAGCAATTGATTATAGGCTATGGATAACCTGCATCTTCTACTTCAGAAAGTTAATGAGTTAATATGCAGTATTTTTTAGCAAATCCTGATGTAGAAATTAAAAAGGCATACTTTTATTAAAGATAATTATTAATATACTCAATTACATGAAATGCCTTACAAAAATAGCATATTCTGAACTTATACCATATAAATATGTTCACAATATAAAGTGAATATTTTAAGCATTTGATACGAACAGCCTATAGTTGATCAGTGTGGTACCTACTCTCTTGGACCTCTTTGGCATCTATGAAAATAATCATGTCTCTGTAATATAGGAAAATTGTTCTGAGATGAAAATGTACAATTCCTGTTGCTGACAGTGTGCTAGCTAGTCTAGATATCCCATTACTGGGCTCATTTTATGATGTAAAAATGTATGCTGTTGTTCCATTGACATAATAATTTTAAATGAAAAGCACAGAGATATTGTTTTGGTTATAGAAAACTTGGGATCATAGAAAAGGTCATTGAGTAGGACAAAAGAGTAATGGTTGGACTCACACAGATTCATTAATATGGTTTCTCACTGACTTCTCAGTGTCACTGGAGTTTAATGTAGGTGGCATACTTCCCATAAAACACTATATTATACTCAACATTTCTAAAGTATCTATTTTTCCCCACCAAATTTACAGCTAGTGCTGTAATAAATTTATGTGCTTGCAGCTGACAAAAATGTAATTGTTCGAATGTTGACTTCCATTGTGCGTAAAATCTTAAAATAATACAGATTCAAAATATTTTAGTCTGTTTCTTGAAATATTTGCTTTTATTAATGATACATTAATCCTATGCACATTATGTTGAATATTATAAATTGTGATATGGTATATAAAAGATGATAAACAGCATATAGTGGGATTTTTAAAAGGAGAATATAAGAGGAATAAAAAACAAATGTGGTATAATACGTAATTGTTAATTTATGGTCACTGTTGATGCAGTATAATCTGTCATTCAGTTTAGCAGTGAGATGCTATGGTAGCCTTTTGGCACATACTTGGGACCTGTATGACCTGTGGTAAGGCTTTGATGGTGAGAGTCCAACCATCTTTCTTTGTTTCACCTCAGCAGCTTTTTGATCTGCTATTTGATCATAGTATTCTTCTGAAAGATCTACAAGGATTGAGAGTTGGAGGTACCACTTTATGGTGGTTCCAATCCTCCTAAGTTGGAGTTTCCAATCAGTTGTCACTGTTGTCGGGCTCTTGAACATTCCATTATGGGGTGCCTCAGGGCTTCATCCTAATCCCTATCATGTTTAACATCTATATGAAAATACTGGGAGACTCAGTGCAAGCAAGACAGAGTGGCTGTTCATTCAGAAGCTCGCTAATTTACAACCCTTGATTTTCAGTGGAGTGGTGGTCCCTTATGGAGAGCAGACCCACAACCTAGGGAACATCTTGTACTCACAACTCCTACTGGAAAAGCTGGTAGAGAGTGTGGCCAGGAGTCTTTGCCCAGCTTAGGTTGGTGTAGCAATTGTGGCCTTACCTAGAACAGAAGGCCCTGCAGATGGTCCTTCATGGTCTAGTCATGTGCTGTATGGTTTACTGTGATTCATTTTTCACAAGGCTGCCCTTGAAAACCACCCAGAAATTTAAACTGGTGCAAATGGCAACAGCCTGTTTTGCTTACTAGACAATCTCATTACTGCGGTATAACATAATTGCTGTGGGAGTTGTAATGGTTATTGATATATTTCCTAATACAATTCAAAGTGCTGGTTATCACTTATAAATCTATATGGCTTGGGGAAAGGGTATCTTTGAGAATGCCTGTCCCATATAGATTCTGTCTGCCCAATCTAACTGTACAGAGAATGCCTCCTGAATGTCCCCACCTATTTAGAAGTGTGACAGGAGAGGGTCCAAACCAGGCATTCTTTGTGGGAGCTCCCCTCTTCTGGAACAGCTTGCCCCTTGAAGCAAGGATAGTTCCCATGCTCTTGGCTTTCTGGAAACTTTTAAAAACTTACCTGTTCCAGAAGTCTTTGGGATTTGAATGCTGTAGAGTTCCTAAAGTGAGGAGCATTATATTAATTGTAATTTTTTACCAGAATTGTAGACTGTACTTCTTGTATTGTATATTACAGGTAGTCCTCACTTATCAACCGCATTTGGAACCAGCAACGCGGTTGTAAAGTGAAACGTGACTGCGCCCAACTTACAACATCAGTTCCACCTGCGGTAGTTAAGTGAATCACCCATGCTTGTTAAGCGGAACTTCACATGACCACAACTTGCAACTTCCTGATGGCTTCATTGACTTGGCTTCTCGGAAGCCAACTGTGAAGGTCGCAAATGGTGATCACGTGACTGTGGGACACTGTGACCATTATAAATGTGCGCCAGATGCCAAGTGCTGAATTGGGATCACGTGACCGTGGGGACGCTGCAACAGCCTCAAGTTCAAGGACTAGCTGTAAACCTACTTTTTCAGTGCTGTCGTAACTTTGAATAGTCACTGAACAAGCAGTCAGTAAGCGAGGACTACCTGTTTTGCATTTATTTCAGCATATATGGCTGATCATCTCAAATTCATGATTCTGGAAGGCTAACAGCAGTTAAAAAAAAAAAACACATTAAAAAGAAGGCATACAAGATAAAAATCAAAACAACCAGCAAATAAATCAACACAACCATTGCACGGGCTCTGCCGCACATCCATATCCACAAGCTTGGTGACACAACAGTGTCGACAAGGCCTTATGGAAACTCAGCAGAGTCAGGGCTAATTAATATCTGAGGGGATGATGTTTCAAAGGGTGGGTGCCATGATAGAAAAGGCTCTCTTGGATTCCACTGGATGATACTCCTTAATAGATGAGACCTGGAGAATGCCACTCTTGCTGGACCTAATGGGATGGGTAGACATAATCAAGGAAAAGTGGCCCCTCAAATAACCTGGCCCTATGGCATGAAGGGCTTTATAGGTAATTACCAGCACCTTGAATTGACCTAGAAGCATGCTTACAACCAATGCAGCTTGCAGAGCAGAGGTGTAACGTGCTGATCGAGGAGGGCACATAACTGCCCATGCTGCTGCATTTTGTAACAGCTGTAGCTTCTGGATGCTATTCAAAGGCAACCCCATGTAAAGCACATTGCAGTAATCCATTTGGGACCAAGGTGTGAGTGACCAAGGCATGAGTGATTGTGAACAGAGCTTCCTGGTCCAGGAATAGGCACAACTGGTGCACAACACAAAGCTGTACAAAGCCCCTCCTGGCAACAGTTGACACTTATTCTTTAAATAGGACTCATGAGTCCAGGAGTACCCCCAAACTGTACACTGGTTCTGTTTGGGGTAATGCAACACCATCCAGAGCTAAAGATAAAGTCCCTGGAATCCAGGGGCCTTAAAGTTCAGAACCACTCAATCTTGCTAGGGTTGAGTTGAAGCATGTTGTTCTCCATCTAAATCCCCACAGCCTCCAGATACTGAGACAGAATCTCTATGACATCACTTGGGCACAGATGATACCTCACCCTGAGCCATTGGATGTTGAACAGGAGCAGGGAGAATACTGAGCCCGGCAGAACCCTGCAAAGCAGCGGCCCCAGGCTAGATCTTTCCCCCACCATCAACACTGACTGGAACAGGCCCTGGAGGGAGAAAGAGAACTAGCAAAAAACAGGGCCACCCAACCGCTGAAGCCGATCCAGAAGGATACCATGATCAATGATACAGAAGGCTTCTGAGAGGTCAAGAAGAGTGACGTTGGACACACCATCCCCATTTCACTCCCATAAGAAGTCATCTAAAAGTGCGATCAGTGCAATTTTACTCCCATACCCAGGTCTGAATCCCAACTGAAAGGAGTCCAGATAATCTGCTTCCTCTAGCATATTCTGGAGCTGCTGCACAGTGACCTTCTCTACAACCTAGAGTGGCTTTGACTGAAACAAGTTATATATTCATAAATAAATAAAATCACAAGACTAATTATTTCCTTACAACTTCTTTCAATTTGTTGAAATAGAATATTTTCAGTGATCATTTTTGAAAAATAATATATATAAAATTATGTATGTGTGTATATCTATCCTAGATTTCTAGACAAGTTGGCCCACTGTTATTTTTAAAGTTTCCATTTCAAGTTAGCACACCCTTGCTTAAATATAGTGAATGAACACACACTGCCATGTTTGATGGAAGAGACTGATATTTGTAAATGCCTTTTGTTACATTTTCTTCATCGTGTTCTCTTCCTTTTAAAATAATACTTTGTTTATTGAACAAATTTAATCTGATAACTACCAATGCTCCTGGTTTCAGTTATTTTTACTGAGGCTTATCAAATTCCTCAACAAATATCTACATGACTATCTAGTTAATGTATAGTCATTTCTCTTGATGTTTATAACTCAAGTTGTTTTAACATTGAATCTATTCAGCCTTTCAGTGGTCAAATCTGTTTTTTTTAATATTTTATTCAGTATACAATACATACAAACATAACTTGTTTCCAACTTCTATTACTTTTACATATAAATTTAGTAATTACAGTTATAAAATGAAACATTAAACATGCACCCCACCCCCAGGACCAATATTTTACTTAATCATTCCTCTTTCCAAAAATATAATAATTCTTGTGTAGGTGTACATCCTTTCCCTTTCAATAAGACAAATTCTATAATAACTAGAAGTTCCTTAAAATTGAGGTAACTTTTGAATTTTTTTACATGACCACATATAATAACATTATTATATGATTTATCTTTTTTTTTGTAATTATGGACAGTGTTGCGTATCATCTGCAAAACATTTTGTACCAAATTTCTATTAAATTATAACTTGGGATAAATTTTATAGAATTTCCCATAAGTCGTCCTATTGTTATAATGTAATTGTTTCTTTAAAATTTTGCATCCACTTTATCATACAATCTTTTACTTGTTCTGTCTCCATGTTATATTTAATAGCTATACACACACACACACACACACACACACACACACTAATAGGTAGTCTTGGTTCTGTCTCAGTGTTTAAAATGTTGTCATTTGCTCAAAAATCCTCCTCCTTTCTTGATGTTGAGCTTTATATTGGTCACTAATTACACAATGCTTGATGAATGTATGTAAAATAATCCTCTTACTAGCTCTGTTAGTAAAAAATAGAAGTTTCATGTAGGCAGATACCTTCATGTAGGCAGGAACAGCTTTGAACAAGGCTATTTGAACTACTGTCTGCATCAGGAGGAAACTACTAAGGCCCAGTGATTTGCCTCAGAAGAGTTACTGGTATATCTCATCTAAGTTTGCTTGGTGCAACATACAAAGCTTTTTCTGTATGTCTCCGTTGTTTTGAAATATGCTGTCATCTGCAATTTACATATTGCTTTCTTTCTGACTATATTTAAAAGGCCAAGATCTGGATGTTTCTGTCTGTCCTAAATGAGTGAATGTCTATTTTATGAATTAGAATATTTGTTGCTATTGTTCTTTTAGGTGTTAAAAAATTTAACACTGACGTTCTTAAATGTCAGCTATTTTAGATAATTGAATTATGCATTTCATTGTTTAAATTATATCTTGTAAACCATTTGGAGAGGTTTTCTTTCTCAAAATTTGGTATGAACACTTTTTAATAAATAAAGAAGCATGTCCATCCTGATAGCATGAGATAGATTGATTGATTGATTGATTGATTGATTGATTGATTGATTGCCTTCAAGTTGTTGTTGACTCTTAGCAACCATATAGATTGATTTTTTTCATGATGATTTGTCCCTAACCTGGTCTTTCAGGACTTCCAACTGTGCTCCCCATCACCACTGTAACTGAGTCTGTCTATCTTGCTGTTGGTTGTCCTCTTCTTTTCTTTCCTTCCACCTTTCCCAGCATTAGAATCTTTTCCAGAGAGCTAGGTATGTCCAAAGTAGGATAAACATAATGTGTCCGGAGTAGGATAATTTGAGCCTGGTCATTTGTTTGATTTATTCAGTGATCCATTTGTTTGTTTTCTTGGTTGTCCAGGTATTCTCAGGAGTCTTCTCCAAAACATCAGGCTAACCATTAAAAAAAAAAAAATGGAATACTCATTCAGTGAGTATAATAGTTATCTCAGGGCCTTATATATGCAGATGTATCAATTTTTCATTATAAGAACAAAATCAGAGAACAAAGTTTGGTAGCTTTTGTGTATCGCTTTGCAGTTTTGTACATATGCAGTTATTGTTTGCTTTCTAATCTCTTTTTTCAAAAGAGGAAAATTATTTGATTGTTTTACTTTATTCATATTATATGATACCTTCAATCTCAGGACATTTTTATTATTAATTGTGAAACAATGTAAACAGACATTCAGATATATCAAGCTTGAATCATTATTTTAATGCTATTCACTTAATATAATTAACTCCCATTATTTGGAAACCAGATGTTCAGTAGATACAGGGTGAGACAGTGCTAGACTCTCAGTCTATTGCAGCAATTCTCTTCCTCTTTGATATTAAGAAGTATGTGTATCTGCTATCACAAATCCATATTCAAAACGTATCTTAGAGGTTTGGAAAAAATGGAAACCAATTCTGCCCCCAGTACTTCCCATCTGTTCTCATTCCTTGATCTTACACATTTTATGTATACTGATAAATACAATCACTTCAAGGAATGGATAGGAGGACTTTGTAGTAAAATTAACCACCCTTGGGTTTTGACTCTGAATTAAATATTTGATTATTGATAGAAAATCTATTTGTACTGAATATATTTTACAGAAGAAATGGTAAACTTGGTTTTAAAGTGGAAGTAATGAAATTATTTCATCTTAAACTTAACATTAATCGAGCATTCACAGTGTTTGAAGAATAGTATAATGTGGCATCATTTAAAATCAAAGAAGACTCTTTAATAATATATCATAATTCATATCAAATACTATATAGTCTCTGGGATTTGATTTTGAGAAGTCAGCTTGGAACTCTTGGAAAAAATTCCTTTTAAATCTATTTTGACAAGTCATCAAGAATTCACAAGCATCCATGACAGAATGTATATTATACTTATATCCATTTACATTAATCAGAAACTTTGTGATGGAAGTACATAATTATGTACTATTTATTAAAATTCATATAACTGTCTATATAAAACTATGTGCAATTTATAATATATAAAGTACATAATGTACTTAATGACAATATTTCAAAAGCAGAAAAACAATTTATCTTACAATTTATTGTAAGTTTATTTACAATAATTTGGGTGCCATCTACAGTCGTGTAAAAACGAAAGTACACCCTCTTTGAGTTCTGTGGTTTTACGTATCAGGAAATAATAAAAATCATCTGGTCCTCAGCAGTTCTCAAAAGTAGGTAAATACAACCTCAGAAGAACAACAACACATGACATATTATACCATGTCATCATTCCAAACAAACCATACTTCTTCAGTCTTTTTCTAATTGTACTGTCATGAACTGTAACATTTAACATGCTAACTCTGGCCTGTAGAGTCTGAGATCTAACTCTTGGATTTTTTGCAATTTCTCTGAGCATTGATGGTCTGACCTTGGGGTTAAAGTTTGCTGGGTCATCCACTCCTGGGAAGATTGGCAACTGTCTTGAATGTTTTCCACTTGTGAATAATCTTCCTCACTATAGAATGATGGACTTTAAATTGTTTGGAAATGGCCTTATAACTCTTCCAAGATTAATGGACAGCAGCAATTGCTTCTCTAAGATCATTGCTGATGTCTTGACTCTTTGGCATTGTGTTAACACACACCTCAGTGCTCAAGACCAGCAAACTCCTAAAACTTCAGCTTTTATAGAGGTAGTCACACTTGCTGATGATCAGCTGATCAAGGGCATTTGATTAGTAGCACCTCACTGCTACTTAGCCTCTTCATACCTATGGAAGCAATAAGGGTGTACTTAGTTTTTCACACATGGCTTCTCTATTTTGGCTTTTTTTTTTGGTAAAATAAATGATGACATGATGTAATATGTCATGTGTTGTTGTTCATCTGAGGTTGTATTTACCTACTTTTGAGAACTGCTAAGGACCAGATGATTTTTATTATTTCCTGATACATAAAACCACAGAACTCAAAGCGGGTGTACTTTCGTTTTCACACGACTGTAGATGGCACCCAAATTATTGTAAATAAGCTTACCAGATGGTTTTTATTATGTCCTGAAAACCACAGAACTCAAAGAGGGTGTACTTTCTTTTTCACATGACTGTATTCTCAGCTTTATAGAGCTGTTAGAGATATCCTTTTAACAGGCACCTAAAAGAAATAACAGTAGGCCTCTCACAAATTTCACTTTCTCTGTATTGAGCTAGAACTCTGGAAAATGAGGATCTGCAATTAAATTGAGAGCTAGCTCTGACTGAATAAGCTATCGCATGAGTGCTTGAAGGATGATAGTGTGAGAAGGCAGGGAGAAGTGAGGGCCTCAAACGAACCATGTTTGCTAGGGGAGAGCGCTGTGCACCATGGGGCAGCCCTGGGGGGTGGCAGGAGGGAGGATGGGCAAAAGGCACACTCGCACCAGAGTGGAGAGGGGCGGCAGGAGGGAGGAAAGACTGCAGGCAAGAGGCACGTTCGCTCCAGAGTGAAGAGAAACGGCAGGGGGCGGCTGTCGGGTCAAGTGGGGATTGGAATGTGTATTGCGCTGATTGAATTCGGAAGTGGAATGTCTGCGGTTTTGCGGTTAATTAGCGGCGCTCCGGGGCGGTAAAAAAGGTGAGATTGTGAGCCAAGCCCTCGTAGGAGGGGGAGGACAGATAGGGGGTATAAAAACCTGTCAGACCTTGCTTCGGGGTTCCTCCATTGCTGCGGGAGGGACCCACCTTTGCAAACGTGCCCAATAAAAACTTCTGTCTACTGGACAACCGAACCCGTGTCTGTCGTTTTCTGACAAAATTGGCGAGCCAGGCAGGAGTCCTCGACGTGGACCGGACTGTGGGGAACCGGTGAGTAATCGGCCGTAACACCCCGTTGAGGTGTCTCCCGTTTTCCCCGGAGTCGGGTCCAGGACGGGACTCCAATCGCCAGTCAGACAGAAGTAAAGAGGAAGTCGGCCGACGAGGAGACCTCTGGGAGGTCTGGTGAGTACAGCCTACCCATAATCTCGGGGAGATTAGCGTGGTTACGAGGCGTTGGACGCCGCAAGGGGACAGAAGAGTCCGGGACCTTCTGTAAGGTGGGAAACGTAGTCAGGAAGGATGGGTAAGGCGCAGAGTAAGAGTGTAAGGCCAGGGGCCAGTGGGAAAAATGCAGTAGGGGGAATCCCCATGGATTCTCCATTAGGACAATTGTTGCAACAATGGGAGACACCCTGGTTGTGTCCATTCACCAGGGGTCTGGAAAAACCGACCATGATAACTTTGTGCACTAAAGAATGGCCAAAATATCCACTAGTGGACCCCGAATTCCCCTACCATTGGGATACTCTTGGAATCCCCAGTAATTACTGGGTGACCCAACTAAAAAACTACATTGTGGAGCATAAAATGTTAACACAGGAACCCTATGTGGAAGTCTGGTTCCATGTTCATTGGGAGGGGCCTCGACCCAAGTTAGCCAAAATTTTTGTCCAAAAAGAACAGGAGGATGAGGAGGAGGACCTCTGGCTGACTAGACCTCAATGGGGGCCGCCACCTCCTCCCCCTCCTCCTCTTCCTACCGCTCCCCCTCCGGCGCCCCCACCCTATCCCGGGCTGCGGAAAGAGCTGGACCAGCTGAACCAAGACATTCAGAACTTGCCCTTTAGTCTAAGGTCGGCCAGTGCCTTCCCTGTCCGGGAAGTCCCGAACGGAACGAACGCACAGGGGGTGACCGTCACCAGTTACGTAACAGTTCCCATCAAACCCAGTGAGTTGAGGGAATTAAAAGACCCTCCCTCGTATGCAAGAGAATGCCCATACCGCCGCCGAACAATTGGAACTTGTTCTCGGCCCGGTGGAATACTCCTGGGGGGAACTGAATTACATTTTAGCCCACCTCTATACGCCAGAAGAGAGGGGCCAGATTCGGCGAGCTGCGCTCGGGGCTTGGGAGCGAAGGAATGCAAATGTCCCAAATGCCCCGGCCGCAGATACTAAATTCCCTCTGGCAGACCCAAATTGGGATCCCAATAATGCCGCACACCGGCAGAACATGAGAGACATGAAAGAGATGATTCTGGAGGGCATCCGAACAGCAGTGCCCCAGGGGAAGAATTTAACCAAGGCTTTTGAGGTAACCCAGGGGAAGGATGAATCGCCCGGAGATTTTTGTGAGAGGATCCGAGTTGGCCTGACCAAATTCTCGGGCGTGACTCCGGACACCCCAGCCTTTGAGACCTTGTTAAAAATGCAGTTCGTCACCAAAGCATGGCCAGACATTCAGAAGAAGATACAAAAACGGGAGGGTTGGACTGAACAGGGGATAGGGGAACTCCTAAGGATTGCTCAACAGACCTATGTGGGGAGGGAGGAGGCGAAGACCAGGCAGAAAACTCAAATGATGATGGCAGCCGTTCAGGCGGCGGCCAAGAATGAGACGAAGGGGGAGAGACTGAGGGAGGCGCGACCTTCTCCCCATCTGGTCCGGGGACCTTGGCCCCGGAGAGGTGGCGTCGACCCCAGAAGGGAGAGGTGGGCTGGGGATAGGCAAGGTTGTTTCCGCTGCGGGCGAGTAGGACACTTTGCTCGGGACTGCCAGGTGGATCGCCCCACGGGTGAGAGGAGTTTCCCCCTGTACAACTAGGGGGGTCATGGTTCCCCAACCGGGACCCACGGGGAACCCTTGGTAAACATCACGGTGGGTCCCACCGGCGAGGAACGGCAGTTCCTCGTGGATACCGGAGCCTCTCGAACATCGTTGTGCCAACCGATCCCAGGGATTGCGAAATCCCGGGGCGCGTCGGTATCGGTGATGGGGGTGGGAGGTTCTCCGGTCAAGGCAGACGTACTGGAGGGAGTGAGACTGGAGTGGAATGGGAAGGAGGTAACTGCAGATGTGTTACTGATCCCACAGGCAGGGGTGAACTTGCTGGGAAGGGATCTAATGGGTAGTCTAGGAGTGGAGTTGTGGAATGTGGAACAGGCAGAAAGGATGTGTTTGTTGCGGGAGGCGGACGTGGAGGTTGTGAACCCTGAGGTATGGGCAGGAGAGGGGGGGGCGGGTCGGTTCCGCATTGCCCCAATTAGCATCCCCTTGAAACCGGGGGTGACTGGTTTGCGGCAAGCCCAATACCCGCTGTCCCGGGATGGGAGGCGTGGGCTGAAGCCCATCATAGATGGGCTGAGGCGGCAAGGGCTGTTGGAGCCGGCTATGTCCCCCTTCAACTCCCCTATCTTAGCTGTGAAGAAGAAGGACAATAGTTACAGGCTGGTGCAGGATCTGAGGAGGGTCAACGATTTGGTCTTGGCCCGGACCCCGGTAGTGCCTGACCCCTACACTTTGATGGGGAAGATCCCTCCCGGGGATCGGTGGTTCACGGTGATAGACTTGAAGGATGCTTTTTGGTCATGCCCTCTGGCAGAAGAAAGTAGGGATCTGTTCGCTTTTGAGTGGGAAGATCCGGAGACTGGGAGGAAGCAACAACTAAGATGGACGGTGCTGCCCCAGGGGTACACCGAGATGCCCCTCTTGTTTGGACAGGCATTGGAAGAGAAACTCCAGGGGTTCCGGGCCCCTGGGGGTTCTCGGGTGCTGCAGTATGTGGATGATTTGTTGGTGTCTGGAGAGAAGGAAGTAAAGGTGAGAGAGGATTCAGTGGCTTTATTGAACTGGTTGGCTGAAGAAGGATTGAAGGTGTCAAAAGGGAAGGTCCAATTTGTGGAAAGGGAGGTCAAGTATTTAGGACATGTACTCCGGAAGGGCGAGAAGTTGATTGATCCTTCTCGGATACAGGGGATAATGCAGTTGAAGCCCCTCATACTAAAACGGAGGTGCGGCGGTTTCTGGGTTTAGTAGGATATTGCAGGCTATGGATAGATGAGTACATGAGCAAGGCTCAGTTTCTGTATGAGAAGTTGAAAGGATCATCTGACAGGGTAGAATGGACAGACAGGGACACAGAGAAGTGGGGGGAATTACGAAGGAGCCTGGTGACGGCCCCGGCTCTGGCTCTACCGAACTTGGCCCTCCCCTTTCACCTATACGTTACAGCCCATGGGGGAACTGCCATTGGAGTGTTGACTCAGAGACGGGCTGGGAAATATCAACCAGTGGCCTTCCTGAGCAAAGCCTTAGAACCAGTGGTGAGGGGATGGCCGACTTGTGTACAGGCAGTGGCTGCCGCTGCTGTGCTAGTGACAGAAGGGAAAAACCTCACTTTTGGGAGCCCCGTGATTGTCCATTCACCCCATCAGATCTTAAGTGTGCTTAGTCAGCAGGCGGCTGCTTGGATGACAGAAGGGAGGATGTTGAAATATGAGACAGTTCTCCGGATAAGTCCTGATGTGGTGGTAGGAACAGACAGGAATTTGAACCCAGCGGAGTTTCTTGCGGGGGAGCGGAAAGAATGGGAGCCGGCGGAGCACGAGTGCTCCACCCTGTTGCAGCTGCAAACAAAGACCCGGGAGGACCTGCAGGAGGTCCCGCTGGAAGAGGGTGAGGTCTGGTTCGTGGATGGGTCTAGCCGAGTAGAGCAGGGACAAAGGAAGTCAGGATATGCGATAGTGACGGCGGAGGGAGAGACAATAGAGAAGGGGGCACTACCAGCGGACTGGTCGGCTCAGCTGTGTGAAGTGCACGCTTTGAAACGGGCACTAGAGTTAGGAAAGGGAGTGTCCCTCACCGTCTACACAGACTCGCGATACGCCTGGGGAGTAGTGCACACTTTCGGGAAAATTTGGCTGGAACGGGGTTTACTCACAACTGCTGGGAAGGAGGTGAAAGCTCGGCAACTGATAGAGGGGATGATGGAAGCTCTTCAAGAACCCGACAGGATTGCAGTGGTGCATATAATGGGACATCAGAAGGGGGACTCGATGGAGGCAAGAGGGAACCGACTTGCTGATCGAGTAGCAAAGGAGGCAGCGGAGGGTGTCCCCATTGCCATCATGATTGCAATCCCCCAGATAGAAGAACCTCCGGCTTGGACGCCGGGGAAGTTGGATGAGGTGCTGCTGGAAAGGGAAGGTTGCAGGGAGGAAGCAGGTCGTTGGGTTACAACTGAGGGGACCCCAGTAGTGAGCCGTGCTGACATGAGGGGGATGTTGGAGAAACTGCACGAAGGGTCTCACTGGGGGGTGCAGGCTTTGATAGATACTGTAAAGCCGTGGTACTGGAGCCTGGGGATGTGGACAGAGGCGCAGGCTGTGTGCTGGAAATGCCTGATTTGTCAGAAAACCAATCGCAAAGCCATGAGGAGAAGGGAGAGGGGAGGAAGGCCCTTGGCAATATGGCCTTTTCAGCGAGTCCAGGTGGACTTTACGGAACTCCCTCCTGTGGCTGGGTTGAAGTACCTGTTGGTACTCAAAGATCACCTCACTGGCTGGGTGGAAGCGGTGCCCAGCCGGAGGGCGACTGCACAGGTAGTAGCAAAAGTTCTCCTGGAACAGATCGTCCCCCGGTATGGGATAGTAGAGAGTCTGGATTCTGACAGGGGGACCCACTTCACCCACAAGGTGCTGCAGGAGGTCATGCAAAGCCTGGGGGTTCGATGGGAACTCCACACCCCTTGGCATCCTGAATCCAGTGGGAAAGTGGAAAGAGCTAACGGGGTATTGAAGCAACATCTCACCAAACTGGGATTGGAAACAGGGCTACCTTGGACAAAGACACTTCCGGTTGCCCTGCTTCGAATGCGGACAGCCCCTCGCAAGGATGTGGGGGTCTCCCCATTCGAGCTGATGATGGGAAGACCTTTCCTGGCTCCAATGGGAGAGCCTATCCCCGAGCTAAAGGATGCCTTCCTGAGAAAGTATCTCCTGGTACTGTCACAATCTCTCTTATCTTTAAGAAAACAGGGACTCCTCGCTCAGCGGCCCCCCTTGCTGGAAGACCAACACCCCCACAAGCCAGGGGATTGGGTCCTGATAAAGACGTGGAAGGATGAGAAACTGAAGCCGTCTTGGGAGGGACCATACCAAGTTCTCCTGACAACTGAATCAGCGGTTCGAACCCGACAGGGGGGTTGGACCCACTACCATCGGGTTAAGCGAGCTCCCGACCCCCGACCGTGGACTGCCCAACCAGGAGACGGACTCAAAGTAAAACTTAAAAGGAACTGAACTAAGGCAGGGGAGGAGATGAACAACATGAAGGCTTGCATCCAGGTTATTCTATTATGTCACTGCTTAGATGCTCTACAGCACAGCTCTAACAACAATTTTTTTGTAGAATTGGCACAGACAGCTTTGAACAGCACAACTTTTTGTGTGGGGCAACTCTTGACTGTGAAGGGTGTCACCTCCACCTGTTTCTTTGGAATACCCATCAGTTTGGAAGCATTGAAGAATGTTACTCAGATAGCGAATATTGATATCACTGGGGATGATCCCCCGTGGGGGGGGATGTTCTATCATTTTGGGTCTTCTCCCACTCCAAGACCCTGGACTAATCAAAGGCAAATAGCTCTAAATCTCTTGGGGATAACCAATGCAACTCAATGTGTATATTTCAACAATACTCAGAACCGTACCCACCCACTGCCCTCAAAAGGTCCTGCTTTCACTTGTGGAGGGATCTATAATATCCCTTACGCCTCAACCCCTCTATACCTACCTAAAGGTTTCTTTTTGTTATGTGGACATGAAGCTTACACCTATGTTCCAGCCTATAGTTCAGGGGGCCCTTGTGCCATAGGACGCCTGACCTCTCTATATGCCCTGCCTCCAATACAAGCGCACCCATCAAAAGAAAAAGAAAAGGGAGCTGCCATCTGATTGTGAGAGTGATGTGACACTCTTGTCTGAAACAGAAGCCATGGCTCTGGCCCTCTCCTTAGTAGGGGTTCCTGCACTAAGTGGAAGGGCTTACCTGGACCTAAGGAAGGTGGCCTGCCTCCTGGCTAAAAGTGTCAACCTTACATCCTCTCTCATTGCAGCCCTCACTGAAGAAGTCACTGAGATCAGGAGGGCGGTCATTCAAAATCGGATAGCTATAGACTATCTCCTATTAAGGGCAGGACAAGGCTGTGAATCTTTTCAAGGTCTTTGTTGCTTTAACCTAACCAACAATAAGAATTATGTTGAAGCAAAACTAGCCAAGTTGAAGACCTTAGCCTCTCGCATATCCGAGGATCCAGAGGGATGGAATTGGTCGTGGCTCACTAGTTGGTTACCTAACTTTGCTTGGTTAAAACAACTTTTTGTACTAGCCATTGGTTTCATTGCCTTACTGGTCCTAGTATGTTGCTTAATGCAATGTCTCCCTGCTTGTGGGAATTACCTGTCCCAGTGTGTGAAGCCCCGGGTCCGGGACGAGGGAGCAATCCTGTTAGCCAGGTTTGAGGCCCAACAGAGGCGTGAAAAGAAAGGGGGGGATTGTGAGAAGGCAGGGAGAAGTGAGGGCCTCAAACGAACCATGTTTGCTAGGGGAGAGCGCTGTGCACCATGGGGCAGCCCTGGGGGGTGGCAGGAGGGAGGATGGGCAAAAGGCACACTCGCACCAGAGTGGAGAGGGGCGGCAGGAGGGAGGAAAGACTGCAGGCAAGAGGCACGTTCGCTCCAGAGTGAAGAGAAACGGCAGGGGGCGGCTGTCGGGTCAAGTGGGGATTGGAATGTGTATTGCGCTGATTGAATTCGGAAGTGGAATGTCTGCGGTTTTGCGGTTAATTAGCGGCGCTCCGGGGCGGTAAAAAAGGTGAGATTGTGAGCCAAGCCCTCGTAGGAGGGGGAGGACAGATAGGGGGTATAAAAACCTGTCAGACCTTGCTTCGGGGTTCCTCCATTGCTGCGGGAGGGACCCACCTTTGCAAACGTGCCCAATAAAAACTTCTGTCTACTGGACAACCGAACCCGTGTCTGTCGTTTTCTGACAATAGTAAGTAAATGTAAAAAAGACATTTTGTTAACTTGTTTTTTGCAGAGATTTTAAGGATATTTGGGTACTCCAGTGAATAATGAATTAAGACTTCATTGTATTAAGTAGTGGGGGAGGGGAAGGAGAGAAGGTTTGGGGAGATTGCTAGAAACACTATGCAAAAGTCTTGATTGACCAAAGCCATGATGGCAAAGGTTAATATCTGTGGGCCCATTTAGTGATGACTATGGCATATGAAGAATTGCAAATTGGAATGTAAAAGGATTAAATTGTAAAGAATATGAATTAATGAATTAAATGAAAGAAACAGATATACTGTGTGTCTGTGAAGCTAAGAGAAAAGGGAAGGGCAGTACTAGATGTCAAATCTACACAGTAGCTTATATTGTAAAGAATATATTAGCTTTTTAAGACAATGCCACGCTATAAGTTTTATCACTACTATAATGGTTAGCCTTCCAGAATTTTCAGTGTGTTTTTAGCTTAATATTCATAATTAACAAGTTGCATTTGCTATTCAAATTGAGTAAAAACTCAATTTAACAGACCATTTGAGGGGAAGGGGTGTCTATTAAATCTGTATGTCCATTACATTTGAATTTAATTAATGTCATTTACATCATTATGTAGTTATGTAATTGATGTTTTAATGTCATTTACATCAGTTCATATCATATGCATCATTACATAGCTACACAAATATTGTAAATTGATGTAACTTACATGGTCAGTTGCATAATTATTCAAATGATGTAAAGTCAATCAATTGTTTGGACTGATTTAGAAAGAATAGATTTTGTTCATTGTTAGGGGTGAAGTCCAAAGTAAAATTTTGACCAATGCTATCAAAGTGTGTTGATTGGAGTTTTGGAGAATAATGGCTTTACCGTGCCTAACAAAATGGCTTGTGTCCTATAATAATGAAATCCATTTGAATTTTATTTTAGGTTTGCACTTTATAAACCCGAGAGTGCTATGAATTTAGAGTAAGAGATGTGCATTTTGAAGAAATGAAGTTGAAATCCTTTAGTTAATTAAAAACATATGATTATATATATACCATAAACCATAATATATACAATAATACTGTTCTGGCTTACATACAAATTCAGCTTAAGATGAGATCTTGGAACAGAACTCGTTCTTAAACTGGAGACTACCTGTTTATCCAGTATCCAATATTACATGAACTTTTCTGCCTAATTCCCGCTATTTCAACTTCTTGGACTAAGTTTAATGTCAAGTTGAGGATAGCTGATCCACTGTGCCTTCCTCCATCCTGTGACTGAGAAAGTCTTCAAAAAGACAAGTCATAAATTTCCTGGAAGTCAAATGTAATTAAAGTCACCCATAACTGTTAAATTGTCCCTCTATGATTGTTTTTTTGATAATTATTTTCCTAGGCCTTGGGGTAGGGTGGATGGAACCCCTTGTTAAATATGTTGCCATATGGCACATATGTTTTGATGCAGTTGTCTGGATTTGCCCTATGGCTTATTTCTGTTACTGTATTTTTGTTTATTTTGTTGTAATTTGTTTTATATTGGGAGCTGCCTGGAGTCAGTCAGTGCCAAAGCTGAAATAAACAAATTTCAAGATATTGCTTTTAATCCATTTTGAGAATTATTTATAATCTGCTTGCATCCATATTATATTTTACTATTTACTTTTGGGATCAGTGTTCCTTATTTCCGCTATCCTGGGTTGAATAAAGAGAGCTACATTCTGTAAATAATATTTTTTTCTGTATAATAAATAATATAGTGTATAGATAGAATGGATTCAAATGTCTCCTGCATTTTATTTTATTTTTTTTGAAAATATAATCTCATTAGTTTTCTAGGTTTCATTGTATTTCACATGTAGACAATTGCATTCTTACCTTGAAGTGTTTTATAGACCTTTTTCCCCTTAAGGCTGTCAAAATAGCTTGTTTTAAAATTTATTTCCTTGTGTGTCAATAGTATTAGGATAAAAATTCCATTTTATTTTGCATTTATTTTGGAGAACTACTGAGATGAACTAAGTGTGTATAGTACTGAGGCAAGAAAGTTCAAGGAACAGTTGCTAATTTGTCTAATGAATAAGAAGCTTTGTAAGCAGCCAGTATTTTGAAAAGGAGCTTGTTCTTGTACACTCAACAGATCAGATTACCGTGTGACAATTTATGTTAGGCTTTGTAGAAAGAAAACAGTTATTTAGAAGCTTGCAAATATTTTAATAAGCATTTGGAAACCACAGCTTTTCTTTATTGGGGATACTGAATTGAATTTTTTAGGTTTTGGAATATTCTTTTTTATGCAAGTGAAGATGCATACATTATTATTTTTAGAGCTGTGCATACTTCAAAAATTATTAGGAAGATGTGGTTTAGACCACATGTGAACGGAACATTCCCCCTGCTATTCATGAAAGTAGGCTGACCTTTTGAGGTTTCCACATGAACCTGAAGAAACCATATTGCTGTTTTAAGGAATCCACTCATTAATGTGACTCTTAAAGCAGGGACACCTTTTTTCAGGCTTATAAAAAAGTCTTTAAGAAGTTGGGCTGCTTTAATGAATAGCAGGGAGGTGCTGTGCTCATATGTGGTCCAAAGCACTTCTTAATTTACATTTTCAAAGCGTGCACAGCCCTAGTAATTTAGATTTTATTTGAAACGAAAAACTCAGGCTGGAATTAATTTTTTGGCTTCTGCTTTTGCATGCCTAGTGTTGAAGGAATTATGGACTACAGGTAGTCCTCAACTTAATGACCATTCATTCAGCGACCATTCAAGGTTACAATGGTGCTGAAAAAGGAGACTTACAACTAATCCTCAAAATTGTGGCCATCCTAGCACCCCTGCAGTCACGTGATTATGATCTGGGTGCTTGGCATCCCATTCACACTTAACGACCAGTTGCCAAGTGCCTTGTGATCACAATTGCTACTTGCAACCTTTCCTGCTGGCTTCCCCAGAAAGTCAAAGGGGAAGCTGACAGGGAAGATTTCAAGTTGCCTCCCCCACCCATGCACCCTCCCCTAGGTCATCTGTACTTGTGCTTGACTGGCCACTGGCCCTTCTTGACCCATGCCACAATCCTGTGCATCCTCCCCAACCTGGGCTGCAGTCCCATGCACCCAACCCGCATCACACCCCCAGGGATATCCTAACCCCCCATGCACCCAACCTGTGCCAATCCTCTTGCGCACCTGACCCGCGCGGCACCTCATGCACCCCTGTGTACCCTCCCTGATCAGCACGGCTCCTCTTGTGCATCCTGTGTGCCCTCCCCGACCTGCATGGCAGCTCTTATGCACCACCGCACACCCTCCCCAACCCATGCAGTACCTCTTGTGTATAGCCGCACCCCCTCCCCAAGTCTCTCCACATACCCCTTCACTCCCTCCCTCACCCGGCAGCAGCCACTTACCTGCCTGCTGGCCTGGGGCTTGCAACTTCCTGCTGGCTTCCCCAATGACTTTGGTTGTGGGAAGCTGGCAGGAAGTTGCCTCACCTAAGGATTGTGGGATTCAGTTAACAACAGCAACTGACACTGCAGGGATTCCCATTGCTAAGCGATGGGATTGCCCTTTACAACCACATCGCTTAGTGATGGAAATTTCAGTCCCAGTTGTCATCGTAAGTCAAGGACTACCTGTACCTTTGTACATCCTGGCATAGTTGCGTGTTTCTCATTCATTTTTTGTTCCACCATTCTTCCTTCGAAACTGTAATTGCCACGCATAATATTTTTCGTTCTCTTTCCATTACCTAGGAGATTGGCTCTAAGCAGTACTGATACCAATAACCTAAATTCACTCAGTCCTTTTGGATCAAACCAAAGGTCTATTTTGTTTGATATCCCATTTCCCTACCATAGCCAGATACCTCAGAATGCAAAAGGAGTAATATTCTAACATACAATAGCTGTTTTCCATCTTTTAGTTTCAGAAACGGGTTACATTAGGAAATATAATATGGCCGTCATGATGAGTAGCCATTAATAGCTATATACTTTAGTGAAGCCACTTGAATTGATGAATATCACCACAGTATATAGCGCTGCAAATGTAGTAGTTTTAACAGTACTCTATATGAAGGTGGTACATCTGTCCTGAAATCCACTGTTCATCTGTATTGAATGATACTGTGTTCTAATATTATGAAAGAATGAGAAAAGTAGTCTCAAGCTCATGACAACCTATTTCAAGAGAAAGCACAATAATCTCAGAATTTTTTTAAATGAGATTTATTGAAAGAAGATAGGGAAAAGTTACACAAAACTCAGCAACTGGATTGCTTTCAAAATGAGATTTATTGAAAGAAGATGGGGAAAAGTTACACAAAACTCAGCAACTGGATTGCTTTCATTTTAGAATCCAGTTTATCTCCCAGGTGACAATGCAGATTTTTCAGACTTCTACTAACAGTCTCTGTTTGAACTGGTGAGGCAACTTTCTCTTAAGAGATAAAAGATAAGTAAAGGTGTCCAGGTGTTCAAATCTTATACCATAACAAGAAATATATATTTTTCCCATTTTTTCCACATAATTTTAAATCTTGAACATATAGTGTGCAGTCATAACCTCTCCCAGCTAAAACCGCCAAATGTTGTAACTCTTCCTCTAATAATTTTAGTTGCCTTTTTTCTGAGTGTTCCAACTTTACAATATTTTTCATGACAGAATAGGATTTTTTTCTTTAGTGATAATTCAGCTTTTCCAATGTTTAGTCATTCCCAGTCTGCATGGACAATGGTTGGAAATAATGGGAGTTGGAATCTGTTCTTAATTAATAATCTTGTTAATTAAATAGTAAATTTACATTCTTGTTTAGCTGGGGAGTCCTCAGTATATTCTTTTTAATTATTATATCTGTAACCTTCCAGAATCAAAATGAACTTTAAAGTTATTTTTTTAGTAGTAGACACCCTATGTACCAATGCAAGAAAAGCTCTGCCCTTTGAAATCAGTGGCTTTGCAAAATTAAAGTGAGTGTGGGATTTGACCAATTGATTTATTGAAGCAAATGGTAGAGAAATAAAATGCATAACCCGTATTTTTATACATTCAGTCATTTAAACATATTTTCGTCTTAACATTTTCTGTTAAATGCCCCAAAACTTGATTTATTCTTGTCTTGTTACTGATAGTTGGCAGATCTGACAGTTTGCCTGCAAGTGAAGATTAAAATGATATAGTCTCTGAAAAATAAATGCTCTTCAACTTTTTTGAACAAAAATTACTCCGTCTGCTCTTAGTATCTATTTTATAATCATAGTGAATTAATACAAAACATACTACAATAAACCATTTTTTTCTACTTCTTGTGGGTGTAAGCAATAGAACTTTGCCAAATAATATCCACCTTGCCTGAAAAAGATGGAATTGAATTCAGAAAACTGTATATGGATTTAAACTTAACTGGGTAGTGAACAATAATTTATAAAAGGAAGAAAATTTGGCCACTTGAAATAATTAGATTGCAATTAAGAATAGATACTCTTAATTAGGAGCAGTATAAAAATTCTACCATGTAAAATATAAAGTTTTGAATTAATCTTTATTATTCAAAGCAGTTGCAGTAAGCGTAACAGCACATAGAAAGAGCTGTTTTTTTTTTTCTTAGTCTGAATTTTGAAAAAAATATAGAGATTCAGCCCTACCAAAAATAAATATATATAGTAAAATTAAAATTCTATGTGGATGTTAATACAGGCTTGAAGTAAGGGCAAGTCTGGGTTTTTGAAACTATTCCTATAAAACTATACGTATAGTATTTTTATATAGTATTATTTTTAGGTAATTTAATATGGTTATTTACAGTGGGGCAAAAAAGTATTTAGTCAGCCACCAATTGTGCAAGTTCTCCCACTTAAAAAGATGAGAGAGGCCTGTAATTTTCATCATAGGTATACCTCAACTATGAGAGACAAAATGGGGGAAAAAATCCAGAAAATCACATTGTCTGATTTTTAAAGAATTTATTTGCAAATCATGGTGGAAAATAAGTATTTGGTCAATATCAAAAGTACATCTCAATACTTTGTTATATATCCTTTGTTGGCAATGACAGAGGTCAAACGTTTTCTGTAAGTCTTCACAAGGTTTTCACACACTGTTGCTGGTATTTTGGCCCATTCCTCCATGCAGATCTCCTCTAGAGCAGTGATGTTTTGGGGCTGTCGCTGGGCAACACGGACTTTCAACTCCCTCCAAAGGTTTTCCATGGGGTTGAGATCTGGAGACTGGCTAGGCCACTCCAGGACCTTGAAATGCTTCTTACGAAGCCACTCCTTCGTTGCCCGGGCGGTGTGTTTGGGATCATTGTCATGCTGAAAGACCCAGCCACGTTTCATCTTCAATGCCCTTGCTGATGGAAGGAGGTGTTCACTCAAACTCTCACGATACATGGCCCCATTCATTCTTTCCTTTACACGGATCAGTCGTCCTGGTCCCTTTGCAGAAAAACAGCCCCAAAGCATGATGTTTCCACCCCCATGCTTCACAGTAGGTATGGTGTTCTTTGGATGCAACTCAGCATTCTCTCTCCTCCAAACACGATGAGTTGAGTTTAGACCATAACATTCTACTTTGGTTTCATCTGACCATATGACATTCTCCCAATCCTCTTCTGGATCATCCAAATGCTCTCTAGCAAACTTCAGACAGGCCCGGACATGTACTGGCTTAAGCAGGGGGACACGTCTGGCACTGCAGGATTTGAGTCCCTGGCGGCGTAGTGTGTTACTGATGGTAGCCTTTGTTACTTTGGTCCCAGCTCTCTGCAGGTCATTCACTAGGTCCCCCCATGTGGTTCTGGGATTTTTGCTCACCGTTCTTGTGATCATTTTGACCCCACGGGGTGAGATCTTGCATGGAGCCCCAGATCAAGGGAGATTATCAGTGGTCTTGTATGTCTTCCATTTTCTAATTATTGCTCCCACAGTTGATTTCTTCACCCCAAGCTGCTTGCCTATTGCAGATTCAGTCTTCCCAGCCTGGTGCAGGTCTACAATTTTGTTTCTGGTGTCCTTCGACAGCTCTTTGGCCATAGTGGAATTTGGAGTGTGACTGTTTGAGGTTGTGGACAGGTGTCTTTTATACTGATAACAAGGTCAAACAGGTGCCATTACTACAGGTAACAAGTGGAGGACAGAAGACCCTCTTAAAGAAGTAGTTACAGGTCTGTGAGAGCCAGACATCTTGCTTGTTTGTAGGTGACCAAATACTTATTTTCCACCATGATTTGCAAATAAATTCTTTAAAAATCAGACAATGTGATTTTCTGGATTTTTTTTCTCATTTTGTCTCTCATAGTTGAGGTATACCTATGATGAAAATTACGGGCCTCTCTCATCTTTTTAAGTGGGAGAACTTGCACAATTGGTGGCTGACTAAATACTTTTTTGCCCCACTGTATTTTTTACTGTTTTTAATGTTTGATTTTGTGAGCCACCCAGAGTCACCCTCTGGGGGAGATGGGCGGCGTATAAATTTAATAAATAAATTCCAACACTATTTCAGCATCATCTGCTATCTCCCATATTGCTCTGTAGCCATGTCTCTAAGTTAAATATCTTAAGCATCTGAGCAACCTAAGTCTTAGTATAACAAAACTAATACCTTGAATCATTCCAAAAGAGATCAAAGGTGGTAATGCAGATGCAACGACACAGATACCGACACAGACACCAGTGCTGTAGAATACGCCATTTTATGAAGCCAGGTCTTTTGTTCTTGATACCAGCACCTGACCCCAGCCCTGATAACCAGCTGTGAACAAAGGGAAATGTTTTATTTCATGAAAGAAAAACATTCTCTGCAAGCTCAGCTGCTGTTAAAAATGTCAGAATTGTTAGAAATTGCATCATTTCTTTGGATTTATCAGTCTCTCTAGGACAAATGGCAAGTGCGGGGGGAGGATCTTCACACATTATTCCTCTGTTTCTCAGTTGTCCTGTTGTTGGTTAAATGAGTCTCTTTGTTTAATATCAGTTGTGATGCTGTAATAGAGTGTAATATTTTAGTTTCTTTTGAGAAGTTTAAATGGTTTATGTTAGACATGAATGCTTAACTAATAGCTAGGCAAATATAATTGTGAGTTTAGTTTTCTGATTTCTGACTTTTTCAGTACTCTGTATTTAACAGCAAAGATCAATATGCTGGTTTTTGTAATCTTCTACGTCCTTACTCAGAAATAAATCCTCTGATGTTCAGTGGACCTTTCTCTTTATGGCACATGTAGGATTGAACTGAAATTGTTGGTCTTATATTATTATGTCCATTTACAGGTAGCCCTCTCTTCACAATGATAATTGGGACCGGTAACTGTCACTAAGCGACACAGTAGTAAAGTGTGATATCACATGACTGCGCTGACTTATGACAGCAATTGTGGCAGTTCCAGTTGCTGTTATTAAGCAAATTTATATTTATTTATACATTCAATTTATTCTCCGCCCATCTCCCCCCAATGGGGAACTCTGGGCGGCTCACAAAGTATATAATCCTAACAGTGATTAACAATTCTTACAATTACAAATCTACAGTGCTATATATATTACCCTATGTGACCAGCAGTAGTCGCTAGGGGGTCATCCGGGCTTTTCCTCCTCCGTAGATCTTTCTCGCCGCTCGCATCGATCATTGCTCCTGCTGGTTGCATTTGGAGTTCGGTCCAGCACTGGTATTTTGCTCCCCCACGCAGCACCGCCGGTTCTTCCCATCTAGACGGGTCCCCATTTATCTACTCGCAGATGGAATTGCTTTCGAACTGCTGGGTGAGCAGAAGCTGGGACGAGTGACGGGAGCTCACCCCGTCCCACGGAGCTGGGCCCGAACCACTGGAGTGTCAACCATTTCTGAGCAGCAAACTCCAGTGTCATTAAGCCCTGCGCCACCGCATCCCACACAGTTGTTAGGTGCGATGTCACATGATCACCATTTGCAACTTCCTGCCAGCTTCCCCATTGACTTTGCTTGTTGGAAGCCAGCAGTGAAGGTTGCAAATGGCAATCACGTGATCGGGGGGCGCTGGGACCATCATAATTGCAAAATATTTAACTCTTAAAAGGCAGAAGCTGTTAAAACCTTATTACAAGGCATGTAACTGCTCAGAAATCAAAACACGTCTTGGCTCCACAATGACCGTGCTCCAGTTATTCCCCTGATCAGGACAGTTTTTAAATTTGATTTTTAATTCATTTCTCCTGACTAGAAAGAATAATAAAAGCTTCTTCTTCAGGCTGAGACTTTGCCAAGCAACAAAAACAGTGGTAGCTACCTCAGTAAATAGATCAAAACCCTTTCCCAATTTGCATTATTTTTATTTTCTATATAACTCTGCCATAATCAGGAAATGCCTACAATAAAGTAACAATAATTTGTTTATATTTGATTGGCTTCTTTTACCTCATATGTCTTTGTTCATATGTGTGGGAGCACACTGTGTCAAGCTGGTGTCAGAATTACTTTTAAAAATCTAGATGCTGGCATCTCCTTGAGACTAAAAGTATTATTCTTTGGTTAAGAGAGGTCTAGTGGCATTTTTAACATACCAAGTGAATTAATCAGAATACTAAGGAATAGTAAGAGTAGCCAAAATAGATGCCACACATATCATTTCACATTTGAGCTTTGTTTTAATCTTGAGGTAAGCACTTTTTCATTTAACACTAAATTTATCAAAAGGAAGAAACCTGTTTTTCTTTTAACGGAGTTTAGAAAATTCTGTTCTTAATATAGAAAAGCAAAGCATTATTTCCCCGTATCATATAAAGGTGCATTAGAAATCTTCTAGTCCAATCCCTTGCTCAGTACAGGATCCCCTAGAGCAGTGTTTCTCAAACGTGACAACTTTAAGATGTGTGGGCTTCAACTCCCAGAATTCCCCAGCCAGCCCAAGTTTGAAAAATACTGCACTAGAGATCTCTGACAGATAACCTCCTAGTCTCTGTTCAGCTAACATCTGAAGGATTAAAGTATGTAAAACTTCCCTCTGCCCAAATTGTTTCACTTTGTTTTTTCAAGGGTTCAGTTGCAAAAAAAGGGATTAATCACTTTTTTAATCAGTGCCTCCACTCCTTTTCCATGTTTCTTTTCAGCAGCATCTGCAGCAAACTACAATGATGTAAAAGTGATGATATATATATGCACAAGTGACATCATTACACAACTATCATGTTTATCTACTTGGGTCCCAATGTCTGACCTATGTACACAAGTTACAGTATTTGCATGATGAACCCACACCCATTTCATCATTTGTTTCTTTTCCTTTCCATGGACACCCATGTTTATTTTCTTTTTTAAGGCTTATATTTAAATGGATTTGGGAACAGTAATTAATCCCTAGTGACCCTCAGTGATGGAGAAAACATACTCAACTAGTTGAAGAATTTGGGTCCTGCTAGCTAGACATTATGGGAGCTGAACCCAATATCTGAGTAAGATAGGAAGTAGGGAAAAGTTGTTCTTACTGTTTCTATAGTGCATGGAAGAGTAATGCTGAGTAGGAGACTGCTGTTCTAAGAAGTTTATGTTCCAAAGTCATCAAGAGAAACAGTTGATCTACTTTAAAAAAACTCAGTTTCAGCTTGTTGACTTTTCACTCAAAAGATCTCTATCAGCGAGCAGTTGGGTTGGCATTGGTAATCACACTGGCTCATGATTTTTTATCCTGATCTAAAGGTAACCAACCAACAAAACAATTGGTTTTGTTTACCTCATAATCTTCCTGGAACATGTCCCTTCTTCCCGGTCCCAGCCTTGTATCTCATCATTTGATTCTTTGAAATATTAAGTGCCTCAGAGAAAATTATTGTTCAGATTCTTGATCTACAGAGTTGATCAAAACTTAGGAGAACATTTTTTTTCTTGTTTCATGGAAATATATGCCTTATTTATTCTTTACCTATTAAGGTAAAAAATTAATTTTGTAAAATACTGATAACACAGATGTGTTTTGTGGGCAAGATTGAATGACTTCTTTTTAATTTAGTTGTGCACTCTAACTTCTCTGTGTACTAGGACAAAATTATTTCCATCTTCAGCAACTCCATAGGGACCTCTGCATAAAAAGTGAAGAAATGTAAAAGTATAGGCAGAACAACCGTAACCTCAGTTATTCATGCAGCTCAATGCACTTGGTCTAGAGCAGTGCTTCTCATCCTTGGGAACGTTAAGATTTATGGACTTCAACTCAAAGAATACCGCAACCATATACATTCCATATGGGGTGTCTTTAAGGAATGGTTTGGGAAGAATTACATACCTCAGAACCATACAGAACTGGTTTTAGTATTGCCTCTTTTCTAATATAGAGAATTTCTGTTCTGGGATGTGATTTAATCTTCAGACAGTGGTTTGAAACTGGCAGCAAAATTATTAAAAATTGGGAGAGTTGATGTTTTTAAAAAGGTTCCTTTGTTTTTTACTTCTCTGGCTACAGATTTTTTGAGTTCAGACATTTAATACGTAGAATCTATTAACCATTTATTAGAGTGCTGGTGTTTGTCGACTGCATAGAGCTGAAATATTTGAGGCAGTGGGTATTGCTTATGCTAACTTCAGTATATTGACAAAACAAGCTTCCTTGCTTCCATTTTATTTTATGATTCAGATTATGCTGAAGAGGTATAGCTTCTTATACAGTGACACAGTTGACCTATGCACTGTTAAATATTTATATTTAAATATTTATTAAAAATATTACACATGTACCATACCTGTTTTGTTGAAGCTTACCTTAGAACTGTTTCCTTTAATTTTTTTACCACTCTCTTTCTGCCTTCCTAATATCTCCAGAGGATTCCTTTTTCTGAAGAATTATGTTTTGCTCTCTGAATAAATCTATGAGAAAGTTTTGCTTAGCAATAACATGTTATAACGAAGAGACTTCTATAGCTAAAATTAATTTCAGCAGCTGTTATTGCTATTGTCTTTGTCAGCTGTGAAGACGTGAAGGTTAATATTATTCATAAGGAAGAATTACAATATCCTCATTCCTTAGCCACTCATGGATAGCAGTGGCCCAGGTACAAACCAGTCCTTACCTGTTTGTAAGTTACAATAACTTTATGAAAAACACATAGACAGATTTCACCAAACACTCTTCAGTTTTCTTTCTTGGAGCCGTGCTAGATTAGATAAGGACTACTGATCATATCTGAGGTAAAATATAGAAATGATTTAACCATATGCTGTAAGTATTTCCAGGCAACTTGGGGAGTAGAAACCTTGTCCTGCTGTATGGGAAACTCTGGAGCAGGGAGGAAGAATAAAGAGAGAAGAATAGAAAAATATATCATCTTCTGCTGCTGTGCTGTATGGAGCAAGAATGCTTATATTGGAATTAAATTCCCAGCTCTATATTTGAGCATTTTTCTAGCTGAGATTATGGAGGCAGTTTTAAATGGGAAATTTAAAAATAAAAATGTTTTTTCTTTCTTTTGTCCTGAAAAGTCCTCATACCTGATAGTGTAGGAAGAGTTCTGCCCATGTCACATATCTAATTCTTTTATCCCCTTCCCAATATCTGTCAGCCCATATCTCATTTTTAAAGGATTTTTATTTTACTTTTAATTTAAGTCTGCTGTGGAATTTTTGCCAAAGACAGGAGCACAACACTGAGGAGAAGAACCATGTTTATTGCAATAATTATTGGGTGCCTGCTTTCCAAGAAAAAGGGACCCTGAACAATAGAAGGGCAGAGATTCTTATACGCTTTGGGTTGAGAAGCGGGAAATCCTTGGGATCTGATTGGTGGGCAAGTTTTGGATAGGTGTTAAATAGGGGACAAATGGCTTTTTTCCCCTAAGAGTCAAGGAATCCATTGCAAAAGAGAATGGGATGTTGCGAAGAGCAGGCACCTGCGCTTTCTCACTTGTTAACAAAGGATTTCCTTATGGGGTTGCCCCTTCAACAAACCCTTAAGTAGACAAGGTGATGGCCCTCCCATTGTTTCAGTGTGATAGCGTTAAGAGGGCTGTTTCAGCAGCAGAAACATGGTCATCCTTGGATCATGCCATAGCTTGGGACTGATTCTGTTTTACATGTGCAAGTGGGGGGGGGGGGCAAGAAACGGCAGAGGGCAGAGGGAAATGGGTTTGCAGGAGAGGCAAGGGCAGGGGGCAGAAAGAAAGGCAGGGAGAAAGGGGAGTAAAGAGTTTGCTGCAGGAGAGGCAAGGGGGAGGGGGAGAGTTTCCAGCTTTATTTTATTATTTTTCCATCACAAGTCTATATATGTTTCTGCATAGGGATAGATTAATTTGTTGATTTCTTTGGTTTCCTCATTGTTTATTTTTTTTATTTTCAGTTTTATTTTTAATCCCAATTTCTTACTTTCCTTTCTTAAAAATGTAAGTTTGATAAATATCTTTTTAAAGTGAACAAAATTCTTCCCCAACTCTGTTTCTGCATCCCCTGAGATTGTAACCATTACCACCAAATTTTGGGGAGATTCTATTCTGTTTCTAAATTGTTGATATTTGGCCAGTTTGAGAAAAGCTGGTTTATGCTATCATAATGTTGTTAATTTTTAAAGTGCCACAAAGATTTTCATGACTGTTGTAGGAGGAAGAAGCATTGTGTCTGTGAAACCTGTGAAAGGGGTGTGTGTGCATTTTTATTTTCTTAAATATGTCCATGACTTTTTCTTTTAAATATTTCCAAATACATATTTTTCAAAAATAATAATTAACAGATAATTGTCTTCCATTTTATGTATATTTTGCAGTGTTAGTCTAAGAAATACATCTTTAATGTGGGGAGAAAGAAAAATCCAATGACAAATCATTCAGTTAAAAAAATTATTTTGGGAAAGTAAATTCTCAAGTTAAGTAAATAGCATAGTTCAATAAAGGCATAACACCAGCTCCTTAATATTTTATCTTGCCTTTTGTTTGGAGTTATTTTTAAAGCACTTAGCTGGAGGAGTATTCAAGTTTAGTAGAAAAGAAACAGCAGCATACTTCCTTTTGAAAGCCAGAATGCGAAACACATTTTAACAGCACTTTTAGAGAAATGATCAGGCATGCAAATTAAGAATTAAATTAAGATATTTTACTGCAATGCAATGCATAAAATACTTACTGTACTGCAATGCATAAAATATCTTAATTAAATTAAGATATTTTACTGCAATGTATGATTTATAACTCTTATAAAATCTGATACTGTGGAATAACTCTTCTGGCTTAAGAAGACTTTGATCTTTTTGTGTGAGAGAAGCAATAAAATAAAATATTTGAACTAGTTGATATTTCAAAACAATAACAACTATGGCTTACAATTAGCAAATTACTATGGCTTATAAAGAGTAAATCACTGTGGTTTATAATTGGTAAAACATCAAACATTCTTAATGTGTTCTTCTAGATGAAGTCATACCATACTTCTTGTCTTTGGTTTTTTAATGCACTTGTTTTGCAAGTCTTGTGAGAATATTGTGGAAGGAATCCCTGTGATGTCTGGAATAAAATACTGTTTTTATGAATTAGAGGCATGAAATCATACCCAACATAACGACTGTTTCTATAGGTCATCCATAATTATATACGTAGGCCTTCTTCCTTTGTTCTGCATTTTTTCATTTTGCCTTCAATGAAATACTTCTTGAGGGTGTATTTTCTTAATGATCTTGGTCTTAACAAGCTCTTTATATGCATTTGTGATCCGACTGGCTTATCTCCAGCAATATGTGCATTTGCTTACATGTTTCCATCTTTGAGTCACCAATCCATTTTTTTACTTTAGGAATTAATAGAAAGGAAGTGGAGTGATTGGGGAAGAAATGGCTGAATGAACCACAGTATGCTAGTTAATGTGATAGATGTACATGTTGCCACAGTGAAAGCACTAGTCTGAATCTTGTGCAGGAATACTTTTGTAGAGGGTTGATCTTCTGTTCATAACTGCACGCTTCGTATAAGTGAAATAGCACATTGTTTGACTGAATATTAAGCATGTGTCTATTCTATTTTTTCTATGTATTGCTATTTCATTATAACATATCTAACTTTTCTCTTAATTTTCTAGGTAAGCCTGATTGGGCAGCAATCTGTGCAAATCCTAGCCATCATATCCCAAATCCTGTTGGACTGGGAATTATGGGAACTTTAGTCTGATGTACCTGAAAGAAATCAGGTTGGGGAAACAGCTTCATGTGCATAAACCACACAAGAAGCTTCATATATATTTAAGCTTATTTTACATGTGGATTGGGAAAATTATTTTTATATTAAAGCATTACATGTCACAGATGTAAACTGCGGCATATCCAAATCCAGTTGTATGCTGGCCTTTTAAACATTTTTATGCCTTTTTGTAAAATGTAAAATTTCTCTTAAGACCTTAGCCTAGGAGATCTCAACATCTAATTGGTTTCAGTGTGAAGCCTTCTGTTTAACATTAAATAGCATTCCTGAATGTCCTGTTTCATTTATTATGGATGTAAAACATGAATAAAAATGTTCTTGGGTCATTTTTTATTATTAAATTATTCAAAGGACAAACTTTTAAATGTGCATTAAGACTCAGTTTTTTATTCTGTTAACCTTCACAAAAAAGAGTAATATATTATGTCTGAATATGTTAATATTAAATTTCAACTATTTTGTGAAACACAAACATCCCTTATATAAGCAGGGTTGATTCATTTTCATATCATCTCCACTTTTCCTGTTTAACTTCCATCAGTCAGTAGCCATATGTTGACAATCCTTTATTCTTCCTTCATAAGGAAAGATTGTAAAACTGGATTATACTTTGACCAGCCTCATATTTCAGTAACTTCACAAACTCTTCTTTCCTATTTCAGTCAATACATTTTTACCAAATTCTGAGTTAATATTTTTGAACTTATTATGGACTGGGTTTTTTTGCTGAATGTTTTTCCCATTTGCTATATCATGGCCATTCCAAATATTAGGGAGTAAGAATTAAGGAATATTGAGAATGTTCTGCTTCTTTTATTAGCAATAATGAAATAAATATATATATGAAACAAATAAACATATTATGTTACTAGAAAACATAGGATTGGAGTTATACTTTGGATTTGATTCCAGAGAGTGCTTTGGAGCACAAATGTTACATCTCTTTGTAAGTCCTTAAAGCAGCTGTATCTTTTGCAGTTATTGCATAGCAGCTTGGAGGACAGCTGCATGACCCCAAGAAAAGTTGTAATGTTATAAGGAGCTGTGGACCAGTGCTGTGCTTGCACTGTACATTCCAGAACATCTTTCTGAAATTAAATTTGAAGTGCTGCATAGCTCTAATCAATGCATATCTTAAATATAATGACTTAAGTTCTGCAGTATGTTGAGTATGCCTTGAATATATTTAAGAATTGCTATTTCTCCCCATTCTCAATTGTGTCTTGTTCACAAAAGATTTCTGATGTTTATCGTTCCTCCCTCCTCCAGTAGAACTAGAGACTGAAGGGTGAACTAGTACCAAAAAGTCTAGCAAGGATGAGACACGTGAGCCTTTATTTTCATTTTCTGTGTTTATATAATTATTTTACCTCTTTCAAGTTTACTCATTTTAGCTCTATACTAGAGGTGGGGTCATACTAATTAGTCACTAGAGATTTTCTGTATGAAGTATAGAAATGCAAATTTCAACTATTATTTTGAAGCGAATGCATTTTTTAATACAATCACTTGCTGAAATTTGGGATTTAATCATATCTAACTATTCTAGAATGGACTCTTAATTTTGCATTTTTGGTATTATTTAATCCTTCAGAATAAGAAAGTAAGATTAAACATTGATTATCTACGATGACAGCATGAACAGAGCAGTTATTCAGCATTTTACTTTGATTGTAGATTGACTCGTGATTATTTTTTCTGAAAATAATGGAAATAAGGAAGGCGGGGAAATCCTTAGTTATGTGTAATTATTAGATGCTTGTATTTTCAGTTTTTTCCCCTTAGTGCATTATCTCTCTGATACATGATTTAAAAAAAACATTTAAACCTTGTGCTCTGTTTAGACAGCTTATGTTCCCATGCACTTCTGTGACCTTCTATTTGCTGTCTAATCATTATTTTTCTGTATTATATTTACAGCTGATGGATCTATACCAGTTAGGCAAATATCCCAGATAAACTCTACTTTTGGCTTGTATCCCTTCCTCTTTTGCCCTGCTTGCTGCTTTTGGAGCCATTATGAAGCTAAGCTCTGCTTAAAATAGAAAGCTGTCTAACTTTTGAAGCACTGGTACATTGAAATAAAAGATAAACTTTTTTTTCCTTTTTGCTTAGAGGTAGACAGTTTTGCATCTTGGTAGCTTGCAGCTCATTGTGCTAACAGGAAAAAGAGCAAGACTAAAAAACTGTAATTAGTAGGAGGAAAAAGCTCCTCAGTCAGCTGCAATGAGTTGTTTCTGCAGGTGCAATTAAGCTAAATCTACATTGTAAAAATAAGCAATTACTGGTCTGGCGTTTGGAGATTTCTTGCAGATATTGCCATTTGAATGTTTTTTTCCCCCCTGAAGAAACCTATTCTGCCACTTCAGCTACACTACAAAAATCTTTTTTTTTTTAATCCCATTTATTATTTATTCATTGGCCTTTATGTTTGCAAATGGGTGAGTGTGGATGTATATGTAGCATAACATAATGTTAGGGAGAACACAATCCTTTTTTTTTTTTTTTTAACTGATGCTTTTTTAAGAGAGTTTGCTGGGAAAATACAGCCCTTGCAGGATGCTGAATCTTTTTGTTCTTTATGTAGGTTGAGAAAAAATGCATTTGTTTCAAGTCAATAGGAAAATCTTTATCAGCTTACAGCAAATTGGTCCAGTCATGCTGCTGAACGTCAGCACCAGGCCTACATATTGTCACATTTAAGACTTTGGTTAAATCGATTTTTAACTTGTTACTTGCAATTACCACATCAGCAATTAATGTTAAATTACATGTAAGACAAAGAAAAAAGATGGTATAACTGTGTTATACTGTACATGCCCAGTTATAATATAGGTAGAGTTAGAGAATAATTCATTCCCTTTCTCACACACACCGGGGGGGTGGGCAGCATTCCCACCTAATCTAACCTAACCTACTCATGCATTTGGATGAAGTAGATCGCTGTAATACAAATGTAGGCCAATGCATAAATATATTTCAAGTCACATTTGTCTTTCCATCTAGCTGTGTGGTTACTAGGAATCGAAAACTACTTGATGGCTCATCATTATCATCATTGTGTTAACATCAGTAATTTTCTCTACTGTCATGAAATGTTTTTGCTACCTTGGAAAATTAAGGTGGGGTCCTGACCGGTGGATATGAGAGGAAGTTGGCTCTCTATTATCAAGGCATGGAGAAGGCTGAATAAACAGACAAGAGAGTCTGCCATATGTGATGGGGAAGAGGTAAACTGATTGTTAATATAGCTAGCATGACCTCTCCTGGCTTCATGCCCTCAGCTTCTGCAACTAAAGCAAGAAACATTCCATAAAAAAGATACCATTCACCACTGGTTTGGAGAATAATCATTCCTTATAAGAGATATTACTGATAGTTTGGACTTCCTCTGTAGATATGACCGTTGTTACAATTGAAAGCTGAGCTGGCAAGAGATCAAAGAAAATGAGCAGGGTTATATTTCCCCACTCATTCCCTCTCTTGATAAACAACTTTCAGTGCCAAAGTTAGGCCCTGATTGGATTGAAATGGATTTCTGAACAATTATCCAAGGATGTCTGGAATAATCAGTAACCACTTGCTTTAACACCTTACCTAGAAAGAGGATGCATTAATCCTGTGGACCTTAATTTTTGTATATATATTTCTATAGGACTGCACTATAGATCAAACATCTTTGGGGAGAAATCCAGCAAAAACTGCTTGTATGCAATCATTGTTTTGTTATTCCAAATAAATGAATCTCATGTACCTGGAAGACTAAGCCCACAGTCAATTCAAGTTAAAACTGCCTGCTTTTAAAGCAAGATTCTCCTAATCTTCTTCCTTTTCAGGATCACATTGTTGCTCTTTTGGAGATAACCATAAAATGGTACAGCATACTCATCTGTTTCCTTGACAACAGCAAGGCTCGCCAAAGACAGTGTAGGATTTTCTACCTCCTATCCCCTTAACCTTTACAAAGTAGCTGATGATTTCCAATATTTGCTTTAAATGACTAAATTGTATGCCAAGATAACTATGTAATTAATTAAAAATTAGCTTACATTACAACATTTCAGTGTATTGATTATTATTGAAAAATATTGTTAATATTTAAAGCATTTTTTCATCCTGGAACACATATCTGAATCCCAATTAGCATGTAGATTTATCACAAGCATGATAAACTGTTTTCAATAAACTGATAGATTTAGGGGGGAAGGGAGATAATTTTTAAATTTTTTCTTGGATGCATGTAATAAAGTTAGTATTTTAATGAGTTATGTAGGTTTTATTAAAGATTTTAAAACATTGACTTTTTTTTCATTTTATTGGTCCTAATAAACAAAATACAAGGATTTTATTTCTTGTAAGACAAGTATGGTCTACCCAGAGTATGATCCTATTATGATTAGAAGAACAAATCTTTATTGTGGTCAAAGAGTACATAATAAAATTTAATAGTATAAAACAGGTTACATTCTTCATCCTATTTATGCAGTTAAAACAATGAATTTACAGTCAAGCAACTGTTAAATGAATTAATTCCAATAACAGAGAAAATAGCAATTATTTTAACAGTTATACTATTAAAAGAAATACATTTTCTATTTTAGAGCTATTTTAATTGTTGGGTGCTTAATCTGAGTATGCTTTCTATTACTTCAGAGAGCCTCTTGAACTCTGCACTTTCTTCATGTTTCCAATAGCTTTATAAAATTTCCTTGACATACTTACTATTTTAATTGTAGAGGATTGCAGAGATAAAATTGGTGAAGGAATGCAAGTACATTACCAGAATTGTTAAGTTATACTAAAGGGGAAAGTAGATCACAGCTCAGACCTGGGAAGGGAGGGAGTGTCACAGAAAGATTCAAAATAATCCCACCTTGATTCTGTATAGTATAAGCAGGGCAGAGGGAAACTCAGGCAGGCTTTCAAGATTCTGTTATTATATTCAACACCAATAAAGTAGAGTTCCAGTATTCTTGTGGTGTCTGATTCCTGACTTGGCCTGCTTTGAAGGGATAGCAATATGGTGAGTTATGCCAAGAAACTCTGTCTAGTTTCAGCCTCCCTTGGAACTTCTGTACCTTCCTAGCTCAAATCCAGTTATTTTGTGCTTTGTCATTTCCAGACTTTAAACTCAATATGGATGCACAATGAAGATTTGCTCCATAAATGAAGCATTTTAACCTGTATGTAAATTAAGATGGTTCAGTTTTACTGATCAATATTTTCATTTAGAAGGGGTTTAATCAAAGGATAATTTGGTCTAATTTGGTGTTTTCCATAGTAGCTACTCTGAATCTCTGGTGAGTTCACAGTTTATGGAAGTAATCATTTTTGCCTAGTTTAATGGGAGGCCTTAGGTGTAGGCCTTTGAGATTAACTGATTATAATCTCTTTTTAGGTTTTCAACACATACTCTAATGAAGACTATGACCGGAGAAATGATGAAGTTGATCCAGTAGCTGCATCAGCTGAGTATGAACTAGAAAAACGTGTGGAGAAGTTGGAGCTTTTCCCAGTAGACCTTGAAAAAGGTATATATTCTGAAATTGCTGTAGTTTGGGAGTTGAATGGTTTAATATATGAAGTGCTGCTCAGATATGCTTTTAAATTTTGGCATTTGAAGTTTGATACAAAAACCAGCTGTATATTGCTCATTGAAGCTGTAATAAGCAATCAGTAGTACAATTTATGAAAATAATTTCAGGGTATTCCATTTTTTATTTTTGTAAGAGATTTAATTCACATGAACTTTAATCCTGCTCTCAGAGCACTTAAAACTCATTGGCTTCAGTGTAATTTTTAAGAAGCTTAACAGTGCAGCATTATGAAAACCTTGAGATTACAGAAACCTTGAGATAAAAGAAATTCAAGCTGATAGTTATTCCTTTCCAAAGAAATGAAAATCAACAGTAAGGGGAAAAGAATTTAAGGTATGTACTGTTAACAAAATTAAATATGTTTAAATAAAGAGGCAGGGAATTTGGTTAGGAAGTTGTCCCAAAAATTAAAAATGTACTAAATGAGGATAAGAATATTGCTGAGACATTGGATGAATCTTTGTCTTTAGCAAATGTAGGGCTAAACCCCATGTTTGAATTTACATTTTCAGCAAGTAAATCAGAAGTGAGGAGAATACTAATGATAGATTTTCTGGAAGATAAAAAATTAAAATATCACCATACATTAGGATTAGGGACTGCCTTTCCCTGAGTGTATCTGCCTGTTCCACTAAGTTGCTTAGGGTGGGTGTGCTACAGGTCAGTTTCCTTAAAGTTGTCATCTAGCAAGACCTAGAAAGCACGTCTTCTCCAAAGCTGTCCCTACCCTGTGGAACAGCTTCCCCCATGAGATCAGGAGGGTCCCCATTCTTTTGGCCTTCTGGAAGGCCTTACAGAGCTGTGTCTTCCCACAAACTTTGGGCTAAAATGAGTTTGCAACCCAGTAAATGTAAAGGTTCAGGTGCAGGGAAATCTTCTTTTGCAGCACTGGGAGTTGTTTTGATATTGGTTTTATGGTCATTTTATGTTTTATTATCTCCTTGTGAGCTGCCCAGGGTTATTGTATGTAAGATGGGTGGTCATGTAAGTCTGCCTGCCTGCCTGAATGAGTGATGACCAACTCAAGGCAAAGTTCAGAACTGGTGTGGAATGGGACACTTCAAATGTTTAAAATTGAGGCAGGTAGGGTGTCTCTAACTCACTCTGTTCCAGTTCAAAATCTTCTGTAAAGTTCCATCTCCAACATATTGTTTGGGAATTTTGTCACTCAGCAAAGGGGCAGAGTGTCTCCACAGCAATTATACCCCCACATTTTAAAGTGCTTGCTTCAGTAAATTAAAGAATGGAGTGATTGATTGTCTGACCTACAGACCAACAGAGATATACTACCTGGGCTTCTAGAGGAAAGGCACAGTATAAATCTAATAAATAGATATAAATCAGTTACCTTGCTTATCAGACCACTGTCTGTCACCCTAGTAACAGTCATTTGCTATTCCATTTTTTCCATTCCTTTTCCTTCTTCACTTCTTTTATACTCACATATGCCAACCATTTATTTTTCTCTATTTTTTTAAAAAAATTCAACTAGCTTTTACTTAGTTCTCCTTTCTCATTTACTCTGCTGCAAACCAGTTTCATAAAATAACTGTAGATAATATAGTTGAGTGTATCTATCTTCTGTAAAGAATACTCTCAATCCCAGTTTGGGCCTACTGCTAAATATCTGTATGTTTGAAAATGCAAGACTATATTAGGCAATATTGCCAGAGGGTTTCTTGAAAAATATATATTGCTGGGGAAAGTGGAAGGAAACACAAAAAGAGGACAACCAGTAGCAAGGTGGATGGATTCAGTTACAGCAGTAGTGGCTGTACTGTTGGAAGATACGAAGGACCAGGTTGGGACAGCTCATCCTAGAGAAAATCTTATCAGCATAAGTGGTTAAGAGTTGACCAACCTGATGGCACATAATCATTCATTCATTGCCAGAGAGATCAGTGATGGACATAGTGAGGAAGAGTCTCTATCTAATGCTTGCAAAGGATTATTGGAAGCTTTCAGATTGTTGCAAAAGTGATTTAAACTTGTGGTTGCTGTTATTAGGAGGTTGAGGGACTGAAAAATTCCTGTACCAATTTCTGTGGAATGAATTTATCCTTCATAATGGACTAACTTTCCTGAAACAGTTTTCACAATGTAGAGATATAAATTGGGGTAGTGAGCTCCTGAGTCCTGTATTAGAAGCCATGTTTTCTAAATTGTTATTTAAAGTAAAAAGTGAGCAGTGAAGTAAACAAGTTTAGAGGTTCAGAGGTAGAAGACCATCAATAGAATCACAGTTGCATGTGCGTAAGTGTATTTGTGTGGGGTTTTTTATGCACAAAGTTTAGAGCCAACTAAAAAGAAAGAGTACAGGATTATTCCTCTGAAGCTAGTTGAATAGCTTTACTCAATCTGTTTTTCAGATGAAGATGGACTTGGTATCAGTATTATTGGAATGGGAGTTGGAGCAGATGCAGGCCTTGAGAAGCTAGGCATATTTGTCAAAACTGTAACAGAAGGTGGAGCTGCAGAAAAAGATGGCAGGTAAATAAAAATTATGAATTTTCATTATTTTAAATAGATCCTCATATGGTTGTATTTAAAATCTTATCACTGAAAATTAAAATATATTGGGATATAAACTTCTAAAAATTACAAACCTGATTGAGCCTATGAATAATCATTATAAGCTTGTGTTGTTCATTGTAATCTTATGAGTACTTCTCAAGTGACTTAAATTAAATAGGCAGATCAGCTAACATCAGATTTGGTTTTATTTAAACACTTCAAGCTGAAAATTAAATCATATTGAAGTATAAACATCTAAAAATTAAACACACTTTTGAGCCTCTAAACATTCATCACAGACTGTGTTCTTTGAAACCTTATCATTAGATGACATCATCAGATGAGCTACCATCAGATGAGAAAGGAATTGGAAAGGTACATCTTTGAAGAGTGCTTTTTAATTTTACAGCAAGTCTACATTTCAGTATACTGTAAACTGAAGTTGGTGATAAGAACCACTGAGGAAAATACTTTTGTCTATCAAGCATTTAGTCCTTTTTATCCTGAAGTCACTATGGACTTAAAGATAAACTGAAAATATGATTAATTATTGCTAATTGGAATTCATAGGATTAAGTTTGGAGATCAATAATGAATGAAAGACCAGAGCATATAAACAGGGCAAAACTGAAGGTAAATAAAGAATGAACAGTTGACTGAACATAAGTTAGTTATAAAAAGTTCAAGGGAAACTTATGGTCAAATACAAAATAGTGTAGTCCCACTGTGTCAGAAGTAGCAAAGGTTTGGATATAAACAGATAATGAAGCCAAAAGTTAATTAATTAATTAATTAAAACATTTAAAAAATCTAGAAAGAAAGGGAAACATGCCAAGAGTTAGAATGTCTAATGGTGGACTCTTCATACAGTTAATTTCAGTTGCCACCACATTTTCCTATTAAGGAACTAACATAAAGCTCTTGCTGATTACATACAAGAATTACACAGATTCAATTGAAATCAGTTTGATGGCAGGTTGATCAAATCTTTGAATTGAATTGCTTTCCAGAGCAGATCAGTGATTTGGATCAAGTTTGAAAAAAAAAAAATCAAACAGAATCAACATACTAACTAACTAACATATTAACTTGATTCAGTGCTTTGAATAGAAGCATACACCTGTTTTACATATATGCATATACAAAGGTATCCTGAGAAAAAGAGTTATGACCTCGCACACAGATTTCTGGGGCATCTGTTCATTATTAGAATAGCACAGGTGGCCATTTTAAAAATAAATTGAGGATACAGATAGAAAAATGTTTTTGTATTCTAGTTGGAACTTTTATTATATGATTTTAATTCTGTTTCTGGAAAGTTTTATAACTTTTATGCAGCAAAGTTATAAAAATGAAAGATAGCTTTAAAGTGGCAATTTTAATTTGAATTATAACTGTGGCACCCAAAGATTAATATTGCTTCTATTTTTTAGTTACAACCTTTTCTTTTTACAGTCCTTTAAAAATTAATCAGAGATTTACTTTGCCACAGTATGCTTTCTACCTTGAGTGTTTCTAGCTGTGTAATCATTCGATAAATCTCTTTTTCTTGATTGGAAAATGTAATTACTGTCAGTTTTCTCTCTTGTTCCTTAGCTCATTATTAGCATCCTTTAGTTTTCATAGGCATTTGGTTGCTTTTGATCTTCCCAGTGTAAAGTACTCTACTTTTAAGGCAAAATTATAAGTTATATTCTTCAAATAGTTCACACACTTACATGTGAGAAGGTATTTTTATATTCTTGTGGCCCAGCATTAGGCCTTATCTTAGGAATGTGGAGTGTTTGAGAAAAATTCTCTTGTTTCTTTTCTTGTTTTTAATGGTTTGAAATGCTGCTTTGTGCATAAAAGCCATTCTGTTTGCTGTCTTAAGATGGAGAAAAGTTACATCAAAGCAAATTGAAACTCATGTTAAATTTTTAATTAAATTTAAATTTTAAAATGTTCTACTTCATTTCACAATAAATAAATAAATAAGATGTGTTTGGCATCCTGACTATGGGTCAGTATACAGATAATCTCCTAGTTGTTATTGATATTATTGTTATTAGATTTATTTCCCACTTTTATTTTGTACAAATCAGTTGGGGAGTAATTGAGTATGTTAGCTTGCAAGGGAGTTTTTAGGCTTGCACAGAATAGTATGAATATATTTGGAGTAAAATTAGGGTTTGGCTATGCTTGTGGCATACTAGCCAAAATGTGTCAAAACTGATTGGTACCATCCTTACATTGAGTAAGGAATGCCGCATGTGGCACAGGCAAGACTATATATGGCAACTTAATCTTCACCTTCTCTTTCTTACTAAAAAGTGTTACATGAAAGCCTCAGTTGATTAAAACCATGATGTGTAGCGGAGATCAATATCCCTGGATCCATCTGGTGAGGACCATAGGATATGGAAGTCTATGACTTTGAATATAAGAGGAGTAAATGATAAAGAACAGATATAACAAGTGAAATGAAAGAAAAATAGATATGTTGTGTGTTTATGAAGCTAAGAGAGAAGAATTTATTGGCTCCTTCAGAAGAATAAGGAAATTGTTAGGCTACTTTTCCCAACTAAGCAATTAAATATTCAGCAAATAATGGTGATATCTCATCAGTGATTTACATCAGATGTAAGAGATCAACTGGTAATGTGCTAGTAACCATTCCGTGAATGAAATCCAGGTGCAGACTGTCCCCCTTCTCAGAAGAGTTTGGAATCTTCTCCATTACACCAGAATCATGGGAGGAAGAAGCCCAGAATATAAAAGCTTTGAATTGCTTTTATATAAGTACCACATTTGAAAGGAAAGTTATTTGGTGGATTTCTCATTCTCACTTCACCCATTTTTTCTAATAAATCCTAATTAATCCAAGCTCAGTAAGAATTGTTTCTTGGCTATTCTTCTCCAGTCCTGATATTTTCTAGTCTGACAATTGAAATCAGTATACCTGATTTCTAAATGCTAAATATTTCTAAATACTATTCTAGTATTTGGAACGCTAAATTTCTAAATTTAGCGTTCCAAATACTGAAAGAATTAGTATACCTGTCTAGATACAGATGGTTAAGAAATGTACATTGTCTACTTGGTATGTTTCCCCAATAAAATACTATATACAGTAAATGTAGTTACAAGGGATAAAAATAGTGTTGCTCAGTCTAGAATTTGGAAATGTGTAGAATTTGGAAAGGTTCAGTAGATTTTTTTCTTCCAACTATGAGTCGTTGCACATTACTGTGCATGCAAAGAGCATGAAGTGCCATTAGGGGATTTGGATGAGTCTTCATGTCCCCCATATTCTCCTTTTTGAAAATAGCCTACACTGGATAGAAAAGGATACATCAGTGAAGTTATAAATTCTCCATTTCCATTAGTGGCTCAAAATGCTGCCTGTGCATGTGCTTATTTGAAGGGAAAGGTGATCCTCACTGCATTGACAAGGTGGAATGGATTGTGTCCTGGGTGAATTTTTCATACAGAACAATACTGTGCCTGTTAGGATGACTTCCTTCTAAAATTTTATTTCAGTAACAAAATAAATGAATTAAAGCCCCATGCAGGGTAATGACTTAACAACTCAAAATTTAATTTTTTACTGTTGAAGACCTGATTTTATAATTTTTATGTTAACCACAGTAATTGAATATTGAAGAATATCATTCTATTCTTGAGTAAATGCTGTTCTCTATTTCCAAAAATTATAAAATTACAGAATATTTAAACTATTCAACTGAAAATATATTTTTTGTGAAAAACCTCTGATTCTATACATTTCCCCCTTCTGATGAGGGAAAAAAATTAACTTCTTATATATAGGTCTGTATGAAAATATTTCCTGTTATACAAGGGAGACTATGTCAATCCATCTTACATATTTCCAAAAATGAGTCATAAATGAGAGGGAGGCAGTGGCAAGTAGAAAAGGAGGATTGAAAAGTCTCTGGAATTCAATTCTTAATTTAAAGAAGCAAAGGTAGGCAACGTTTTCAAGCCAATGAGCATATTTGGCATTTTTAGAGCATGTTGTAGATTCTGTCACAAAATGGCTACCATGAAGGGCTTGCCTGTTTGTAGAATAGTTGTTGTAGAGAGAAACAAAAGAGACTCTTTCTCATCACCTTATTTAGCAGAAACATACCCAATGCTCCACCTGCTGTCATGTCCTTGGTAGAGAAATCATTCTCAGGTAAAGAAAAGGACCAAAAGAAGGTACTCAGGAAATCAGACACAAACAGTCCTGGCCCCAGCAGGACTAGAGGGGTGACATTAGGCCCCACTACTTGTGACTCTGGCTGTGGTAATTCAGACTTTGAACCATACCTACCCAGTCTAAAGGACTGCTGGCATCTCTGCAGAATTAGAGATTGGGAATGATGGGCTGCTTAGTTACATAGAGAAGGACCTGGTTCAAGCAGATCTACTTGGGAACAGCCTAATGCTGGAAATCAGGATTGATGAACGTCCACAGTTTTCAAGAAGAGGCTAAAAGCCTCCTGTGTTCAAGGGTTTCACCTGACTGCCATCCAAAGTTTGAACAACTCTCTTGAACAACTTAGCCTTATATGCCTTGTATCTGCTTTAAACCATGCATATACCTAGGTTTTCCTGGGATCTCAATCTGTGTTTGAGTTTAACAGTGAATAGCAGGAGTGTGCACAAAATGCGGAAAATGGATGAATCATTACATTCCAGAGGTTCAGTTGAACTGCTCCAAGCCAGCCATAGTTAGACACTACCAAAACCTGAAACATTTTGTTTCGTCTGGGTTTCAGATAAAACAAAATCTAGGTGGGTGAGTAGGGCAAGGCTGGTGCATATCACCTCTTCTGCGCTCTCTACAGCTTCTAGAAGTTTGCTTTCTTGGTTAATTCTTTTTGCCAGCAAATTTTTATCGTGCCACAATCACAAAAGATCCTTGGTGGCTCACAAATTCAAGAAGACGTATGTCACTGGACTGTCAGCCCCTTGATCTTTCCAGTCCTTTCTTTCCCCGTTGCCACTGTTTTCACTGTCCCAAGATAACACAGCCCACTAATCTTTCCAGAGACTTTATAGCAAAAACAAAGTAGCAGCGAATCAACTAGAATGTGTCAAGACCTCTGCCCCTGCCATATCTGGTTTTTTGCTTTTTGTGGCAAAAAACCTGAAGGCTTGAGGAAGCTTTCTTGGATTGCATTTAGTAACATAATTCATTGGGCATGACCAAAATGTCATTTGTTTCAAGAGCCAAGTTATATGAGATACTGGTTGCATTGCTGATTTGATTCTACTTAAATGCAAACCTAAGAAACCAGAAAGCAATTGAACAGTAAAAAACGATTGAGCCTCAATACCATACAATATTATGCTCCCCTCCCCCCCTTTTGGTGTCTTTTATTCCAGATAGTACAAACTTTGGCTTTGATAATGTGTTTATTTTTATTGGTTCAATATTTACACAGTATTTATAAACTTGCCACGGTACCTGATGTTAAACTCTTGCAGTTGGTTTTGGTTATTTGTTTTATCTCCTGTAAAAGTGAAGAATTAGTTCAAAAACATTTGACTTAAATTTCAGAAGAAGCTTCAGCAGTGAATTAATATAAGGCCAAGCTATTTCATTAAGCAGATTATAGGATGTCATGCATTTCTTTAAATGTCTGTTCTTTTTATTTTTTCTGAAAGGATCCAGGTAAATGACCAAATTGTAGAAGTAGATGGAATCAGCCTGGTTGGTGTCACACAAAATTTTGCTGCGACGGTTCTCAGAAATACCAAAGGAAGAGTCAGGTAACATTCAAAAACCATGGGAGAGAAATGTTAAATTTTACACAACTATGATATTGTCTAGCGACACAAATAGTGTAATGCAAATAAATAGAGTGAAAACAAATACATTTGCAAACAGCCTTTTTCCTCAATGCATCACTTACATCTATGGATCCATACTTAATCTAAGTATATTAGATATTAGTCTACTGGTTGTTACTTCACACTGTTAAATGTACAGATGGTCCTCACTTAACAACCACTTGTTCAGTGACCATTTGAACTTACGACAGCGCTGAACAAGTGATACTTACAACCTGTCCTCGCAGTTTCGGCTATCGCAGTGTCCCTGCAGTCACGTGATCATGATCCAGGTGCTCAACAGCCGGCTCGCAATTATGACGTTGCACCATCCCACGGTGTTTCATATTATGAAGATGGATAACGTATGTTGTCTTTCCCCCTTTAGTTATCTGTGTGAATTTAGCCACTTTAATTATCCTGCAGTGTTTGTCCCTAAACATTTGACTTTCCTGTAGTTGGAAGGGTAAGGATTTCTGTTACTTTTTAAATTTTTGCTTAAAAACAGAATTATGTATGCCTTCTTGCTTTAAAATACTTTAAAGGTAGCTCATAAAGTTATTAAACCAATCTTGTGGATGGTCCCTTGCCTGGTTAAAGGATAATGTTGTAAGAACCCTACTGAAGAAATTTTTTTGTGATCTAAGAGAATATTTCTCTTTGGGCAAAGTTGATTGAGAAGGCAGTGGCCTCCCAGCTCCAGTCATATCTGAATTACAGTACTTTGGATTTCAGTATTTTAATTTTCAGATCCATACTTCTTATTGCATTGTACAGTTTATATAATCTTTGGTGCGAATCATTTGGGCTGTCAGCCAACAGGATTCATACATTCTTGTCTTACTCCCTACTCAATGTTGAATTATTTACTAATGTTTATTTTCAGACATGTTTTGTGCCTAGTGTATAGCACTCTTGTTGCATTACAGAACTAGCTTTTAATTCCATATTTGCACAAAATGTTCTATAATTCAAACCTATTTATTTTAATATGCACACCACTAGTACTTTGTAACAGATTTTTTAAAAATCACTCTCTCCACATGTCCACTTCCTATTCATTCAGTTGGGAGATTATCTTCTAATCTTTCTTTCATACAGGATTTATACTTTCACTTTCTGAGCCCCTTCTATTTCTATGTTCTTTCACTTTTTTCTTCTTCTTCTCTCTCCATTTTTCCCCGCCAAGGTCTTCTCTTGACAATATCAAAACATTATTTGTCCCATATTCAGAAGATCCTGTAATCTGCACTGCAGTACTTTTTCAGTCTTTCATTGGAAACCATCAAATTAATCAGGTTTTTAGATTTATATTCCTAGTTTTGTCATGTGTCCACATGAACCATATATTCAAAACAAATAGATCTTTTTTTTAAGTGCAAACTCAGCAGATTGTCACTATTTTTATGCATACTTGGGTCTCCAAATTGCCCAATCACAGTTTCTATATTTTCTTGTCTCATTTGGGTCATGTGGCAGAATATTTTTTCCGTGATCACGTTTCATTCAGAATGTTGCACTGTTTTTCCCCAAACTTATCCTTGGTAGACGAGATTGTGAGCCTCAGCTGTAAGTGTGTGACATACAGCATTTCATTCTAATGATAAGGACGGTTCCAGTCAGTTCTGACACATCTAAGGCAGAATGCTTAATTTTGTTGTTGTTTAGTGTTTGTGGTTTCTTCAGTTTTTTACATTAACTCTTTGCCTACCTGGACTTATATAAAGTTCTTTCCAATAAAGAGGAAAGAACAAAGAGAAGCTTTATTGCTTGGACTTTAGTTCCACTGTAGTTCTATTTATAATAAACAAATGTTAAAAAATGTATAAATTTTAGCAATAATTCTTCATTATACAAATTAATTAAGAAATATATTTGAAAAATCACACACAATATTTTGAAATGAGTTAAATTTCTGGCACACGTTTGATTTTTCTATTAGCTTTCTGACAAGTTTTATAAGCATTTTTGATCAGTCTGACAAAGTCATTTATTTACAATAAATTCTTTGTTGGAGCTTCCACATAGAATAGCTCAAGTGCCTTTAACTGGCACATTGTATCAGTGTATAAGAATGAAAATGTGCCTTTAATCTTGTCAGCTGAGACCTGGTTATCCCAATGAAAGATATCATGCCAATTTTTTTATATTCACTGAAGTTAAAGAAAAATCCCAATATGATTAGCTGGTATAATCTGAAGTTAGTGCACAGTTTTTATCTGCTATTTTACATTTCTAGCCTTTCAAAATGGAGATTTTTTTGCTGGACTTTAAAAGAAAACCTAATGATGTCCAGTCTACTAATGGTGTTGGTAAACATAAGCCTAAATCAAGAAAGTATAATAGAAGTCACGAAACTTTTAATAAATGTCTTTCCCAACCTTAACCCCAATGATACATTAGTTTTACTCATGAAAGGGGTTGCACAAATACATTTCTCATTTTAGGGATAGTGATTTGCAAAACTTGAGAATCTGTACACTAGGCAAACATCTTCTAGAACCTTTCACATTAGTATATCAGGTTTATGTTAATAAACATAATCCAACTTGTGATAATTTTTGCTTAGGTTATTGTTCAGTTATATTTCTATGTAATAATTTACCTCTTCTCCCAGTTCTGTCTTTTATTGGATCCACATATTGCAATGATAGATTTTACCATTTCTATGCATGAGAAGTTTAATTAATATTCCTTGAAGTAGCCCTAATTTTGTTGCCATCAAACGTGTTTATACCACGTGTTTTGTTGACTGGCCAGCCACCCGGTCATTGTTTCTCTTTCTGACTTCTCTCCTGTGTGAACACACATTGCAACCTTCATATGAATCAGATAGAAATACCTTACATTTAAATATCTAATTTGGAAAGCATTAAGAAGCACAAGTTCTGATAGAAAAGAAATTAATCAAGAATAGGATTGCATATTCTGTACATTGGCATCTTCAGGATTCTGCTGCTTTCCTCAAAATGACAGAAGCAGCATTGTGCTGTCGCTCTGCAATCTGGGCCTCTTTTGGACATGTGGGCAACATCATGATGCCCATACGAGAGGGGCACGGCATATATTGTACACTGGTTTTGTCAGTCTGATTTGTTTGATCCCCACTCTGGACACCGCGGTGCCCATGTTTTCCATTTGTTTCAGGCTATAGGATTGTTTTCATTCTGTTAAATCCTGTGGATTGTTTTGAACTGCTGCTGCTTTCTGCTCTATATGGGCGTAGTTTCTAATTGTCTGTTTGACTGAGTTCATCTTGTTTATAGAATAGAATTTGGGGATGTCAGACAAACTGGGATTCCTAGAATTTGGCCATGGAGGCTAGAAATATGTTAATGATACTACCAGTACAATTGGAAGCAACATGGTAGACAAGTCTTCCTCTGTCCCTGCTCTGAGGCTGGCTCCAGGATAAATTAATAAAATCTTTGTGAACACAGAATTCTAAATTGAAGTACTACATTAAATTTTAGGACATCACTAATTTCAAATGGCACAGTCCAATTTTGTATGTCGTTCTTTTTAGTGGGACTTGAAAAAGATAATGTTCTGACAGACTTTGCTAATGTCTTTGTTCCTGTTTTGGACTTATGTTTATATATATATTCTCTTATCTAAAATCATACACTTGCCATTGCAAAAGTGAGCCAGAAATAGGAAGTATATAATTAGTTAGGTTGTTGTAGGCTTAAGTGGGCAACCTTTTAGGCAGTGATTCAGAACATTATGCCTCTTTTATGTTTTTTTCTGTCTCTATAGTTGAACTGGAATGTCTTTATATATTTAAACATTTTGTACTTTAGAAATCTTCTGCCCTCCAATACAATTTATGTTTGCTGGAGAAGTTGCTTTAAAGTATAACACTCTGGAACATTTTTTTCCCTTAGCATTTGTCTTGCATAGTTGTGGGGTTGGCATGTTTGCATTGTACAGTGATACCTCGGGATACGAAGGCCTCTGCTTGCGAATTTTTCGGGTTACGACCAGCTCTGGCCCCAAAATTTTACCTCGGTTTGCGAACTCCGCCTCGGGGTACGAGCCATTTTCCGCCCGTGCCACGTGGTCCGCGGCCATTTTCTGCCCGTGCCACGTGGTCCACGGCCATTTTTCCGCCCGTGCCACGTGGTCCGCGGCTGTTTTTCCAGCCCTGCCGCGTGGTCCGCGGCCGTTTTCGCGCCGCGCCGGGCTGTTTTCGCACCGCGCCGGGCCGTTTTCGCGCCGCGCCGGGCCGTTTTCGCGCCGCGCCGGGCCGTTTTCACGCCGCGCCGCACTGCACCCGGCCATTTTCGCGCCACACCACGCCGCGCCCGGCCGCTTTCCGTGTGGTCCGTGGACGCCAGAACGGATTAACGGTAATTACATTGAACCTTATGGGAAATTGCCTCGGGTTGCGACCAAATTCGGGCGGAGGGCGGAACGGATTAACCGGATTTACATTGAACCCTATGGGGAAATTTGCCTCGGGGTGCGACCAAATTCAGAGGGCGGAACGGATTAACCGGATTTACATTGAACCCTATGGGGAAATTTCCTTCGGGTTACGACCAACTCGGGATACGCCCAGAGTCACGGAACGGATTAAGTTCGTATCCCGAGGTACCACTGTACTTGCTAAGTTACATGGTGAAGCTATCAAAGCATGATGCAACAGGGGCAGGGGTGTTGTTCTACAGCCAGCTTGTCACAAAGCCTGATGCTGTTTTGGGGTGAAAGAGAGTGATTGGCCCAAGGTCACCCAGATGGCTTCTGGGACTGAAGGAGAACCTGGGTCTCCCTACTCCTAGTAAAATGCTGGAACATAAGAGTTTCTATTTTTGATAGCCACCACCAGGTGGGATAAACCACTACATTTGCAATTGTAAAACGATCAATTGCCAAATGTACCCAGAAGTATGGTTCAAACATTAGACCACACCCTAATATATATATACACGATGAGATCTTTGAACAGTGACCCAAAGTGCATATTGGTTAATTGATCCCAATTACTACACATATACCAATTTCCTCTAATTAAAGAAGTTTTTACTGACAGACATAAAGCAAATATAATGAAGTAATTTTACTTAAGGAATAGGAAAAATATAACAAATTGTGATTATTTTAGTTGCAGAAATTAGTAATTCAGCGTGAAATACTAAATAAAGACTAAAATGCAAAGAAAAAGACAAGTGCACTTACTCATTTCAAGACTGGTGTGAAAGTGTGGGCAGCTCCAGGTTTTCATGTCTCTCTTCTGAGGCTACCAAACTCTTCTTAAAGGGCTTCTCATTTTTAGCAAAGTGGTGCTTTTAACGGGGTCCATATGGAAGGAAGGAATGGTGCATGTACTTTCACCACACCATGTCCATCATCCCACATGAAGGGCAGAATTATCTTTTCCTGTAGAAATATGGATTGGGAGGGAAGTAAGTTGTAATTCTTGCTGGGTACCTGTGTCAGCGTCTGCTTCAAGTTGATGGAATGTGGGCTTGTCTATCATAGATTTTTCATTTCAGTGAGGACCCACAAAGAGAATGGTTTTGGGGGGTAGTTTATTTTACTTTTTCTGTGCCTCTGGAAAAGTTCAGCCATTGCCTTTCTAGGTTCTTTCAGATGAAGGAAGGCCACATCTTTCATTTTTCCAAGGCAAGCTATTTAATTAATGGGTGTAGAAGTTGCAGTTCGTGGACAGGAATGCAGAAGAGCACAAAGGGAGGAAAAACAGCCAAAAGACAGCAGGACCCTGGTCTTTTGCATGATTCCTTCTTCCAAAGCATAGCAAGGGACCTGCCAGAGAACTGAAGAGAACATTTACTTTAAACTTCTTACAGGAACCCACCTTGATTAACTTATATAATGAACCATCCATGCAATTATTTCTGATTCATTTGGTTCATTATATGAAGAGATTGTTGTGGTCTTATATCTGTTCATATTTATATTGTATAGTTGAATAAAGACCTAAATGAGATTTCTGTGTCTCATACATGACTTTATAATAATTGTATCACAATGAACTTTGGGGAACAATTGAAATGGAAACTACTGACATTATCTCCATGTAATAGATTTCTCTCAGCTGATTTTTCTCCAAGATTTGAATGTTCTCCATACCTAGTTATTTGTTCTCACAGTAACAGCAACATTTCAGAACAGGCCATTTCAGACTCCGTTCTTTGGAAGCAGTTGCTGGCAATATTCTGTACATCAGTCTGCTTTCTCTGACTTCATGTCTAACAAATGACTCACCAGATCTAGGTGAGCTAATCTGAGTTCCAGAATAGAAAAACAGCACATAAATGAAAAATATATGAAGCAGTAATCAAAAATGAAAATATAAATTGGTAATAATTTACAGTGATGTAATTTAAGTATAGTTGTGTGCAAAGGTTTAGGCACCCCTGTTCAAATGTTTCAGTGAATTCCTAAGTGAAGTTGTTATGTTATTATTTTGGTTCTGAAATCAATTGCATATAAACAGTAAGTATGCATTCAAATTTGCAGAAAATGTTGTATATAACTTTGTAGTGTACCATGTATAGTTCACGTGACCGTCTATTTATGTATAACTTTGTCTAAACTTTTAGATTCAACTGTACATATTTTTAATGTGTGTTTTTAAAGTAGCCTTCTCCAACCTGGTGTCTCCTTGTATATGTGATCTAAAGACAGATATAGGTACAAGAAACATTTGCTTCATCTTGTAGCCTGTTATTAAAATACATTTTCCAGTTTGAGTATTTCTGAAATCCTTCTTTGCTTTTGTGACTTATTAAACCATTGATTGAATTACCTCAAAAAGTGGGGTAACTGTAGATACTATCCTTCTAGCTAACAAGGGAACAATAAAAAATACTATCAGGAAAACACAGAGATGAAGGGGAAAAGAATATGCCTGTAAAATATGGGCCAATATTTTAAAGTAGAAAACATACCAAAAAGGGGATGCTTAAAATGCCAGGAATTTTTATGTGATCCGATCACAGGTTTGTGTGACGTGTTTATTATTACAGTATAAAAATAGTTCCCTAATTTTGATGGGAGTGCATAAAACATCAACCTCAGGACTGTAAAAGGTAGGTAAAAACCACATGCTCTTTTGCCCCCGTTTAGGAATTCTTTTGAAATACAACAAGGATCTAGGATGTATGGATGTATGCAGCTTCTTATGTGGCCCCTTAGACCCATGTCATTTTGAATGTTGTTATTCAACTGTTTCTCCTTTATTGTGTAGAAACAGCCAGATACAACTATCTGGTATCAAGGGCTTTGGTCTCATAGTGCACTCATTCATTCTTCTAAATCATTAAAAAAAATATGCAAATTGAAATAACGTAAGTTCAAGTGCTTATTCACTAGAGGCACCTAAAATTTGCAGGTAGTAGTAACACCTCTGCTGCTGAAGAGAATCTCATTTGTATTATAACATTTGTTCTGCATCAGAATTCTGGGTTAAGGAGTAACTGATAATGAACACATGGATTTGCAATCTCTCATTTAAATTTGAATTCAGTATAACCCAATTGCAAATAACAATGCACTATAAAATACCTTGGCTTTAAATGAAAGATTTGGGCATTGGTTATGCTGCTGCCATTTATTTAATAAAGTGGCTGTTACTCCACAAAATTTTAGTTTTAAGATGTTCCAGTACTCTGTTCTGTATTTGGTTATTTAGTGAGTGATAAGGAGAAGAGGGGGGATGATCCTTGTTCACTGTTCTCCTCAGGTTTATAATTGGCAGAGAAAAACCAGGACAAGTAAGTGAAGTGGCTCAGTTGATCAGCCAGACCCTAGAGCAGGAGCAACGCCAGAGAGAGCTTCTGGAACAGCATTATGCACAATATGATGCAGATGACGATGAGGTATCCTGTTCATTCCTTTTCTTGTAACATCACGAAATTTCCCTTCCTTATCTATTTGTATTTCACTTTCTCTACTTTAATGTTTTGAGTAATTGCAGTTGGAAATAATGCCTTCTTCCAAAGTTAACCATTTTGCTATTTTCTGATTCTTCTTTGAAGTCAAAAACTGAGAATCCAGTTTTGATTGTTTCTGTAAGCTTCTAGCTTTCACTCTTGAGGCTGTTGCCAAAAAGAGGAGGTAGGGATCCCTAATTTTCAAGCATACAAAAGGGCAATTCTCACTTACTTTGACAGTAAAATTATTGTGATATAAGTAATATAGGAAACTGCTTTATTTTTCGTCTAGAACAGTTTGTCTCCATTGAGTGGTTTCATAGAGTCACCCTAAGCTATAATGTAGTTGTTTTTATTGTGGCTTAGCATATTATGTGAACCCAATATTCATTCATTCATGAGTTCAAGGCAGTGTAGACATTACTGTATCCTCCTGTTTTTCCCCACAATAACAGCTCTGGAGGTAGGTTAGAGAAAGACCAGTCCAAAGTTTGTGGCTGAGGATGGAATAAGACCATAGTGTCCCCATTCCTAGGTTTATTGTTTGTAAGCCATATCATGCTAAGTAGCTTAGCATGATATGTAATCCAGCCAGGTTTGACTTATTCAACAAATCACAGTTCAACAAACCATGAGTTGGTGCTGTGATTCCTTAGTATTTCATACAGGAGTTTTTCCCAGTTCTATCCAGGATTGTCAGGGATTGAAACTGGTACTATCTGCACATAGAGTTTATACTTTACCACTGATCTGCACCAGTTTTACATGGCAATTACTTTTTATGAATCTACATTAGTGTGGTTAAAATTGATATTAATACACCAAATGAATTTCTTAGTCCTCCAGCATTGGTAAATATCAGCTATCAACATGTATGATAGATTTACTGCTTGGTTTTTTTGTTTTGTTTTTGAGGTTCCTTCAAACAAATAATTAGGGATACTGTGTGTTGTAAAGCAAAATACCAGCATCTACCATCATTTTTAATTATAGGGATGTCTCATACCATGGACATTGTTAGCAAATAAAAATGGCAGGCAGCTTTAACCCAATGTTTTGTTTGTAAGTATGCCTGCATGCCCAGGAAAAAAAAAAAGCAAAGGTAAATTGAGGTGGTGAGGAGTATTCCTGTGGCTTTTGTGGCTAGCAATTAGCAATTCATCAGTTTACTTCCTGGCAAATGGGGTTTTATAATTGGCTTTTCCAGTTTTGCAGACATTGGCTATTTGCCAAAATGAAAAATTGATCATTAATATATATTTTTAAAAACTTGTAAATGCTTCAGACTGAATTTAAAACAATTTTTTTCTTCAAGAAAATGCTAGTTTTCATGACTGATAGTTCTCTACATTTTGCAGAGGATTATATTGCCTCTATATTAAGAGTTAGGTTTATTAATACGCTGAAGCACAAAGGATTACTTTTAACTCCTTGTAATTAATTTTGAAGGAACTGTTTCAGGCTCACTGTTTAGAATGGAACAAAATATCAATTGAAAAGCTTTTTCCAATTTTTTTTTCTTGGTTGCCTAAGGTGGAGAACTGTAGGTCTTCTTTCGTGGATTAATAAAAATTAGCCCTTACTAAAATGATGAAGAGCAATCTCATTTGTCTACTTTCTCATATTCCAAAAACATATGTAGCAATCATTTTCATGCATGTATATTTCTTGTATATTTTATATTCCCTTCAAACGTAAGAATTTCCCAGTGATTTGTTGTCTGTTGTGTAGAACATAATTGTTTAAATTTGATCCAGAGGTTTGACTTAAGTCTTGTCCTCATGTCCTTCTAGCTGCAGTTAATTACCTTTGGCTCATCCCCAGTCTGTCATGGAGGTGGCTTAAATTCATCTTTTTTTGTTCTAGTTTCTGAGTAATTCTTTTGTCTTCTACTGACACAAATCTTGTTGTGCAAATGATCTCTGATGCCTCGTTGATATTTATGATGGCCTATCAAGGTCTAGGATCTGCCTACTTCCTGTTACCATTCTTGTCTATTGCAAACATGTCTTCCCTCCATGGCCATTTTGTCTTGGCTGCAGGAAAAATAGGACACCTGGCTTCTATAGAAGCATCTGTCTGTAGTGCCTGACCAGAGCTACCATTTTCTCCTTCCTGCCTTCCATTGCAGGTTCTCTCTTTTTTCTGCTATGTATATTCCACTGTACCTGTCAGAGAGAGAGGAACTGAGCTTTCTGCACCAACCAGCTGCACTTGGGAAGAGCTGGGTGGAGGGAACGAAGGGGATTGCTTGACAAATAACCATAGTTGCAGAGCTCAGCTGGAGAAGGAAACTATGAGGTGGGAGGAAGAGCAGGGCTGTCCTTCTTTTCTTCTCCTTCCTGCTGCATAGTGCTTTCCCTTTGCTTAACTGTGAATTGGGGTTTTGGAAATGCCTTAGTTTGTTTGGGTACAAAATGTGGGGAAGGAAAAAGAAAGCCAAACAATTTAATAATTTGTTTCAGGGTACTTTTAACTTCTGAATAGTGCTAAACCTTGGGTCCAAAAGGCTTGAATGCAATATTTCTTTTTCTATTTTCTTTTCTCACTATTCACTATTTTTCTTCTCTTTATTTTCTCTTAAGACTTTACTTTGTTAAAAAATTATTTAATAATTATATTATTGTTGTTGTTATAATATTGTGGCTTCCCACAAGTTTTTTGCATGAGTTGCAATCAAACCTTTTTGCTTATATATAAAGCCAGAGCAAATTTTGTCACATAATCTAGCCATCTATCAGAATTTACCTCCTTCCCAACACCTCCTCCTCCAATGTTCAGGAGAGCGGTTGATGTCTTCCTGCCAGCCGGGGTCCTTTGGTGGGAGAGAAACAAAACCAGTGGAATCCACCAACTGCTGCCTTTGTTTGTCCCTCAGTAAAACTGTAAGGAAGAATAGGTCATCAGTCTTGTTACTGAAGGAGATTGTAAATCAGCCTTTGGAACAGCACAATTTATAGAAGCATACCCTTCTGCCTATCCAGGGAGTAGAGGAGTGGACATTAACATGGTGATAAGGAAGAGCCCTTATTCCCGTACCTAGCACAGGTACTAAGATGTAGATGGCTTGCCAGATGCTGATAATATTTGATTTTGCAGCCCATTCAGCTAGATAAATCTTTGGAAACTGTCCTTTGTCTAGACTAAGGCCCCATAAATAGTCATTTGATATAACTTTTAGAAGGGTTATGTCATTTAGACACTATTCCTGCATAAAGACTCAACTAACCCTTTAGAACAGTGTTTCTCAACCTTGACAGCTTTCAGATGTGTGGACTTCAACTCCCAGAATTCCCCAGCCAGCATTCCACACATTTTGAAGTTGCCAAGGTTGAGAAACTCTGGTTTAGAATAATAAAAACATAAAAATGGTAGGTCTGTGTGGTGTTTTGGATTCAAAGAAGAAAAGGTGCTTCAGGCCTGCATATCATCTCTTTAAACCAAACGTGTTTTCTTAGGATCATGCAGTGGGATTCTAGGAAAAAGGAGAAATTACTTGGAATTGATGACAGGTGTTATGTGACCACCTCTGCAGAAACTCTTTGCCTTATTAAGAGATTTTACCTTCCTGCTTCCATTATTTTCGCACTTACTGTTTTTATTTGGTGTTAAAATTGTTTAGATTTGCTTCCTTGGGGGAACCTTGTGCAGTGAAACCAATTAACTGTTTTGTTTAGTGACAGAATGTTAAAGACTGTTAAAAACGTTGGCTTCCAAGACAGGGGAATATGCTACAGATGAAGATGAGGAGGATATTGGGCCTCCTTTTCCAGGAGGCAATATGGCCATTGAAGTGTTTGAACTTCCTGAAAATGAGGACATGTTTTCACCAACAGAATTGGACACCACCAAACTGGCTCACAAATTCAAAGAGGTAAGCCAGAGAGCTAGGAGTAGATAGTAAGTAAATCGGTAATAAAACAAGAGCTTGTATTTGGGATTCAGATGATACTGAAAAACTGCATTTTTCACTGATACAGACTCCTCTCAGTGCAGAGTGTAATTTTTCCCATTTGCCTTCACAGTTAATGTGTTAATGGCTTGAATGGGATTAGAGAATCAGAATTCTCTAATTTTTCCAGTAGCGGCCAGCCACTTTATCTGTAACAAGTCCACAACCAAGACATGAGGTCAACAGTTCTCTTCCACTATTCATTATAAACTGGTATTCAGAGGCATGGTAGCACACAACCATTTCCACTCCCTTCTTTAATATCAGAAAAGATCTGCAAAAGGGCACAGAAGCTTCTCTTTGTCTTACAAGTCTGAAGCAAATTGGTTTTACACTAGTGCCGTGGTGATAGCAATAGAAGGAATTGGCTGGAAGGTGAATCTCATTCATTAGTGTTATATACCTCTTTACTTCCAGGACCCACAAGCAGCATACATAGCATTCCTTTCTCCAGTTTTTGTCCAGTATAACAATTGTGAGGTAGGTTGAGCCAAGAGAGAGTTACTGGGCTAAATTTAACTAGTGAACTTCTATAGCTGAGAGTAGGCTTGAATGTAGAATCACCCCAATCTTAATCCAGCCCCTTGCCCACTATATTATACTGGTTCTCTACAGAGCTCATCTTTCTAGTATCAGAGGAAATCTTACCAATGTTTATACTGAAACAATTACTGTGTTCATCCCCAAGTAACTGTACTGGATTGCTTCTGTTACTGTGTAGGTGCTATATTTTGAATTTAGTAGCAGACATGATTAATATTACAAAATAAATTTCTATTGTTCTGATAGTCCTTGTTAACGCTTGGTTTACTATGTGTTGTATCATGTTCTGACTCAATTGTCTAAGTGCGACTGATCGGTGTTCATTGTTTATATTGATAATACAGGAACCTGTTTTAATAGCAGAGAAAACATTGAGTAAACCATCTGTATGTGAAGAGATTGTAGTTTTCAAAGCTATTTGAAAACCTGTTTATTTAGAAGCCTAAATATAGTTCATGGCTTATAGAATTGTTTTAGAAAGGCAGAATAGGCCGTAAGCTTTGAGGATAAGAGTGATTTATGGCTTTATAATTAAAAAAAAAAATCCAGCTGAGTTATTCATAATGTCAGATTCCTCCCCCCACCAAGATGGGCACAAACTAAGTAACTCTCAGTGAGCTGGGCAAACACAGTTAGGAACTAAATGTTTATTGAAACTCAGGAATGGAAGACATTTACAACCAGTTTTAGGGCTGTCATACCTGAGCTACAAAATTCCAGAAGATGCGGAAAATGCTCCTTGCTGCCAGCTAGTGGTCAAGTCAATTTTGCAGTCCACTCCTGCTTCTAAGCCATCACATTTTATTCCTATCTCTCCATGTCTTCCTTTTCTCACAGTTCCTCAAACATTTAGTTTAAGAGAGTTGCAAGTTTACATTCTTTACATTCTTGCTCTCAATATCTGCCCGTAAAGGAATCCTGACACCTAAGGGGTCTGTTTAGAGTCCTTTCTGGTGGCCTAGGTAAAGACTTGCCTGGCAGTATCCCAAGCTGATTTTGATCTCCTGGTGTTGACTTCTGTTTAATTTAGCTGACCACTACATTATCTTTATGTATTGTCTTTGTGTGTATATTGTAGTTAGCTACCATGGAGACCTTAACATGGAAAGGAAATGTCTCTTATTTGTCACAGCCTTTTACTTTCCATGTATCATCCCAGTTTTGATTTTAGAGTTGAGATTAATTATTTTTTCCCAGAAACTTCCAAATCCGGAGCTTCTATTTCAGAGATTCTAAGGAATGAAGGTGCAAGGACAGCTTGAGAATCTCTTCGATTATTTTCCTTTTGGTTAGAGTATATATGCATATTTCTTTTGTTTCCTCCATAGTACTGGTGCATTTCATAGCTTCTTTCAGGCTTTGCTGTTACTTTAGGACCTGTCTGCTTAAATAGTGCACTAATACTTTCTTGGAATATTTATATGTGCTAGAACATTTAAATCCAGGCTGGCTAAGAAACTGAGTATGACAATTAATATCACATCTTTCAGGAGATGTGACTTCTCTAGGCAGCTTGAATATCCTAATCTTATATTCTGAGATGCTAGCCAGCAACACTTTTTCTTTAATTAGCTTGCACAGACTGAGTCATTTTCCAAGCTAGATATTTTAATTTACAGTCTACTGCACTGCAGCACTCTTGTGGGCCTTCCACTGGATGTACAAGAAGTCTGAGATAGATAGATAGATAGATAGATAGATAGATAGATAGATAGATAGATAGATAGATAGATAGATAGATAGATACACACAGACGCATGCACGCACAAATACATATGCATATAAGAACAGTGGCATTTGCAGCTCACTTGTTTGCTTTGTGATTTTGCATTTTCAGTTGCAAATCAAGCACGCAGTTACAGAAGCTGAGATTCAGAAGCTGAAAACAAAGGTAAGGGTGATTCCCACCACTAAATGATAATATTCTTATTTTCAGCTGTAGTAGGCTGGATCAAAAGAGAAGCAAAGAAAAGTTCTTTTTAGAAAGGCACAACAAGAAAAAGTACTATTTTAGTGGATTTAGGAGAACTTGTGTTACAGAAATGGTTTATTCAAGCCTCCGTGAGATCAGGGTAATTGATATTACTGCAGATACATATTATATTTTTATTTCTTTCCCCATCATTAGACCACTCACAGTCTTGAAATGATGAGACATTTGTTTTTTATATATGAGAACTTGCTGCACCGGTTTGGAAAGCACATTTTTCCTTATGTAAAAAAACACAAAAAGCTGTAAGTTTCGGAAATGCTATTTGGTCCTTTAACAAAAGACTTTCTATTACCACTTTAATTAGCCCATGTTACTTCCAGGCTGCATGAGACTTTAATTTTCTCTGCTTTGATCAAATATTATATTTCAGAATCAAACCCAGGTCAATTTATCCATCTTGCTGAATGTCCAGTTGTCTTTATGTTATTTTTGAATTTATATTTAAATTCAGAATGAAACCACAATGTTTATGTCATTTGAATTGTGCCCAATAATTTTTGGAGCTCTGATTTTAAACGTATGCACAAATCCCTTATAATTTTGTAATTTATTCAGAAGCAAATCCTAGACATATAATTACTGATAAAAGTAAAGGCTGGTTCCTTAGTATGAAAGCATGTAGAACTGAAATAACATACACATACATAACATACAAAATAGTTTGAAAATGGTATTAATGTACTTTAGATATATCAAACTTCATTAATCCCTGTTACAGTACTTTTCATATAGGTTTCTTTAAGCACTTACATGCCATTTTCCTAACTATAGGCATCTGTGTGATACATGAATAAATATGCACAGAATAGCATTGCTAACATGTTCACCAAGCAGTGCTTTCCAACAGTTTTGGAACTATAACTTAAAATTCTCAATTGCATTGACCAATGGGAATCTGGGAGTTGTAGTATCAGTAAACTGGAGGGCACTACATTGATGAAGATGATGTTTTAATGCTTTTTATTGCTCTAAATGAGGTTTGATAAACCTGGCTCTTTCCAAATATTTCGGAACTGTAATTTCCAGCTAACTGGCCAAAGTCCGCAGATCTAGGAAACATGAAATTGGGGAAGGCTGTTTTGAATTACTGCTATTCTGAATAATAGTAGCCATATTCCCATCCTTCTTTCCAGTCAATTAACCTGAATGAATAAACCTGTAACTTAACTTTCTCCAGCTACAGGTTGCTGAAAATGAGAAAGTAAGGTGGGAGGTGGAAAAGAGCCAACTTCAGCAGAACATTGAGGACAACAAGGACAGGATGATGAAACTTGAGAGTTATTGGATTGAGGCACAAACCCTGTGTCATACTGTAAATGAACATCTGAAGGAAACACAGAACCAATATCAGGCCTTGGAGAAGAAATACAACAAAGCTAAGAAACTGATTAAGGACTTTCAACAAAAGTAAGCAACGTCCCTGTGCTTAGTCAAGAATTCCCAGGCTGTATGGGGGCAAGCAGAGAGTCAAATCAAACAGTAGTCATCCAACTGTTGAACTTGGATGAGGAGATATAAGTTGCTCAGACATGAATTATTTGGTTGACTTTGATCAGTCCCTGTCTCAGCCTAACTTACAGGGGTTTTGTGAGTGTAACATGGTTATACCATATATGTCACCTTAAGCTTCTAGAAAAAAGGCTGGATATAAATTGTTCAACGGGGCATATTACCAGATAATATATGTAGGATTGCAGTTTAAAATGAAGAACAGCTTGGGATATAAGCCTCCAAATATGATTAACCAAATAGTGCCTGTACGCTTAAAGCTTCCAAAATGTGTATGACCATTTTAGGCTAAAGCTGTAAATGCATAAAGTATTTTACCAAACTTTTGAAATATTTAAATATGTTCTAAATAAGCCACATTAAATGAGAATATAATGCCTGCACATCACAGCTTTTCTGTCTGTGGAGCAACTTAATTTTTTTCCCACTATACGACACACTTTTAATAGCATGGACTTGTTTATTTTGATAGTGCTGATTAACCATTTTTCATAAAAGCTAATCTGAAATGTTATTTCAGGGCACTCCTTTTAATATGAAAGCATTGGTCGCATGCCTTTTCATCTTTAATTGCTCCATGTTTATTATTATAAGATTAGTATTAAACCTCTTATCAGCAGACATTCTCTAAGAAACTACATACTAATGTATACCACCTCAGCAAATTGATTCAGTATTTGTCACAATTCAGAGTTTGTTCTAACCAGCAAATGTATTTTTCCCCAAGAGAACTTGAGTTTATCAAGCGGCATGAAGTTGAAAGGAAAAAAATTGAAGATCTGGAGAAAGCTCACTTTCTAGAAGTTCAAAGTTTACAAGCTCGTGTAAGAAACATTCATGACTTTCATTTATTTTGGAAGTATTATTTCTTTGTTAAAATTTTAATTACAGATTATAAAGAAAGGCAGATTATAAATCTTTTAAATAAATGAGCAACATTGCCGTGCTGCATGGAGATTATCCCTGCATTAAAAGAGGGACCTGAAGCAACGCTCACACTCTGAAGTATTGATAGTTATTCTGTTAATTTGCCTCATGAAAAGGAAATGTCACAGATCTTTTCCTAACAGTTGGTTATATTTTCTCCCAGATTAGAGAACTGGAAGCAGAAGTCTTCAGGCTACTGAAGCAAAATGGGAGCCAAGTTAACAACAATAACAACATTTTTGAAAGACAGACATCTGTTGGAGAATTCTCAAGAGGAGATACAGTGGAAAACCTTGATGGAAAGCAAATGTCTTGTCTGGATGCCTTAAGTCAAGGTTTGTTTGAACCAGATGATACGCTTAATAACTGTGTTGCTTCTGTGTGAAACAGTTTTGGAGTGATTAATATTTTCAGAATGTAATAAACGATGTGCTGATCCATCTCAAATACTGTCATATACCTGTAAGGTGTATAATTCCATTTCTTCTGTTCCATTTATGTCTATTTGTTATCTGTATTATGTTAATAAACAAATTAAGAAAGAGTTTGTGCACTCTTATATGTCTTACATCTGTTTTACATTACTCTTGTTCCATAGTGAAAAATAGAGGAATTTACAAATGACTTCTGTATGTATAAAAATAAACCAAAGATTTGTTTAAAAATATAAACACCTGTGTGTTTATGTGTTCAAAGCAGGGATGGACATCCCTGTTTGGGGCAGAGAGCCATATGTGTCTTGACAATGAATTTCTCTTTCCATCACATTGAAAATTTGGGTTGTGAGCTGCCCAGAGTTTGGTTCAAGATGGGCAGCTATATAAATGCTTAAATAAAAAAATAAAATTGTAATACAGTGGCCAGTTTTAGAGGAGCACAGAGAACACTTTAGTAGCCATAGTTTGTGTAGTCTAGAAACAGTAGAAACAGATGAGAGAGAGGTATGGTTGACATATAGAAACACTATCTGTACAGTGTTGGGGAGCACTTCTTTATTCATTCATATGAAAAATCCAGGTGTAGATGTATTTGAATTAAAAATGTGCAGAGGTAGACTCTGGAAGGAAAGAAAAGATAGAGGTATAGTTTCTTTTCTGTGTAATTTTGGCAGATCCAGGATTAAACATACATCTGCTACCATAATCCCATACACACATGAACTTTAGTGTGTATAAATGCTCCCCCATTTATGTGGTTGATACTTTTCCTTGTATAACACTTTGTCAGGTTGCTGATGCATTTTAGAGAAAGCACCTTTTTCATTTTCATAAATTGAATTATTCTACAATGAAGTAGCTTCTTGGTAATGTATTTCAGATAAGAAATAGATTTTCTGACTGTCGCTGTCTATAGCAGATTTTTTAAAATCTCAGAGGGTATCTGTAATATTTTAAGGCAAGGAATAATAGCCCATTGACTAATAGATCTCCTGTGCATGTTTGCAGAAGGAGCTGTAAAGGGGGTTGATCCTGATGATGTTTTTGGTAAGTTTTTTTTCTAGAGTGCATGATCTAATGTTCAGTGTGGAAGTAAATCCATTGTAACAGCGGATGTAGTATGTCTCCGTCTGTCTTAGAACTTGCCTTGCTTTTCCACTAGTGTTGCAAATGTGTAATGGATGTTTCATTTTGGGACCATGTCCTGAGCCCATAATACACATAAGCACTGCTACAAAAGAAATAATGTGAAACCATACATAGTTATTGATCCATTCCATTTGGCTGTCACACATTTATGTATGTACTTCGTAGCTTGTACAACTTGTGGACCCATGATTTGGTATTTCCTTGTATATACCCACTCACATGCTGGTTAAATATATGTGTGCAGATATGACTTCTGTCTTTTTGCTATTTCTTAGTCAAAAAGGTTGTTTCCATTTCAGGAATGAACATTGTACAAAGTTGACACTGTCATGCTACCAATGTTTTGAAATCAAAAGTCCTGAACTTTGTGTGGTGAAATATTGTGAAGAGTCATTATTAAATATATAGGATCAGACTCTTAGTACATTTAATATATGTACCAGCATACAAAATGTTGCACTTTAGCTGCAGCTATAAATCACCAAAAGTATGAAAAGCTTTTTAGGAAAGAACTGCACACAATCAAGAGCCTTTTTTTCACCTTTGCCTAATTCTGCGGCTTCCTGAATCATCCTATCATGATAGAACTAAGGTAAAAGGTTAGAACGTTCTATTGCAAGAACGGCTTCTTTAAATGTATAACAATTCAAAGTATATAATTCCTCTTTTGTCCAGAAGAAACATATTCCATGAAGATTTCTGTTAGAATTGCCAGTTGGCCTCTTTTTCTGTGAAGATAAAAATGATGTCCTCTAATCTGTCTAAGCTCAGAAAGGAAAGAAGATGTTCAACTTAATGGAATATATTACACATTAAAGAATTGATTTTTACTTCAGAAAAAAAAATGAGAATTGTCTAATGCTAAATAGCGTGTGTATGTCTTGGAAAGTGTAGCATGTAAAGATTTTCCAAGGGTTCATTTGTTACATAGAGGATTTCTTTTAGAAGTGAATATGTGTAGCTCAGGGTTGAACTGTGGAGTCCTTGGGGTTCTCTGAGCTTGGTTGTTTTCTTGCAAATGTTTCGTTACCCGGCTAGGTAACATCTTCAGTGCACTGAAGATGTTACCTAGCCGGGTAATGAAACATTTGCAAGGAAACAACCAAGCTCAGAGAACCCCAAGGACTCCACAGGATTCCTTTTAAATTTGATTCTATATGCCCACTCATATAGGTTGGCTTTGTCAGAATTAATCACATAGCCATCTGGGTACAGGTACAGAAGAAGGGTTCAGTTAAATCATTTACCTTTTAGTTACATTGATCCCACTTTTTGATACTTCTACATGCCTGCACTGTCCAATAAATCAGAGTAAATTTAGATTTAATTTCATCCTCCATTAAACTCATCAGTTTATAATGTAGAGTTTGACATGGCAAAGTTATGTTCCTGTTCCATTGGTTAAATGATGGGCATATGAGTTTTTGCTTTTCAAAATTATGAGCAAACAGAATAAAAATGCTTCTTAGCAGGACATTTGTTAAAAAATATAATGAAAGCAATATAGTGATAGGATCCTGGGAAAGTGTCTCACTGTATCTACTAAAAGTAAAAATACCACTGATTCAAGCTTGAGTCTTGGTAACTCTATCTGGATAGTTTCCTTAGCAGCCTTATACAAGCAGCTTGCATTGCCTTTTAATCAATAGGCTTGGAATTTCTAAGTGGTTCCCCATCCAAGTACTAACCAGAACAGAACCTACTTAGCTTCTGAGGTCAATTAAGATCAGCTAATGGCTGCCACCTGCTTAAGCTTTAACTATAAAATGTTATAATGAATTACAATATCACACCAATAAAGCCTAAAGTTTGACTACACAATTATCTTCCCAATATTGTTTTGATTCATAAATGTGAATGTTAAACAATTTTTTCTGGATCTTTTGCATTGGAAAAAAAGAATAGCCAGTATAAAGTATTTTAGAGGCATCTTGTAGAACATGATTAAAGTTCATCTTGTTGATGTCAAATCTATCCTAAGTACCACTATGTTTTCCAGTCTAGCATCTTCCAAATATTTTGGTAATTCTTTCACATTTGGAGAGCACCAAGTTGGGGAAGACTGCTGTACCCATATTCTGGATATAATAATTTTGGTCTGTTGATTAAAATGAATTATAAAATCCTGTCTTCATAATAACATCTAGTCTGAGAATTCTATAACATGTTTCATACCAGTTTAGATGTAGGTTTAGTTTATTAATAATGAATAAAACAATTGTGGTTATGTTGATAGGATATATTTTGTATTAAGGCAGGTTTGTGCTTGTGTGAATGATGTATTATGAAGAACAATTAAGTAAATAAGTTATTGGGAAGAAAAGGAAACAAGAACACTTTTTTGCCTCTAGTTAACCTCACTGAGTTTCTGGTCTGCTAGGTCTGGCCCTATCATTAGACCAGTAAAGTCTAAAAGCCTTGGGTAGCACTAAGCCCCCAAACCATTCCTTGCTCTTTGCATGCTAATAGCCTTTCTGCACCCTGAAATTAACTGGTTGCTCTCAAGTATGCTGGAGGATCAAATCCTGTTGTCCATGTTAAAAAAGATTCATAGCTTTTTCTAGGGGGAATGAAGGAAGGGATTATTTTGTCAGATACCAAAACTTTGAGCCAGCCCTGGTTGAGGTCAGGGGTATTTTGTGACAAATTTTGTTGGAAGTTGCTCTGTAAGATACTGACTCACAGGTCTGAGGAGCAAGAAAAGTATTCCTATTTGATTTACAGTTGCATCAGGAAGTGAAGAAAATTAAGCTCATCGTTTTTGCATTTCATGTATTTGCATATATGAACATTGAAAAAATATCCTTTATCCAGAGCTGAGGAGTGAAGTTTATAAAATGACTTGACCAAAAGGAATCAAACTGATTTAAAACTGCTTGGGAAGCATCCCAGGGTCTTCAAGAATCAAAAGCAAAATGTACTCGACCCTGGACCTAGGCTATATCTTTCTTCTGCTCTCTGCCATTTTTTAAATAAGCTATGTGCTTGAAAGCAATTTCATATTCGTTTTTACAAAAACCCCTGTTTTATAGTTTTATTCTTCAACAAGTATACTTTTAGAATGTTAGCACCGGTAGTGAAGGGAGAGGAAAGTGAAGAATGGACCGGAAAGAGAAAGAAGGAACAGCATACTGAAAGAGAACATGAGTGGACGCTTTTAATATTACTGTTTATTTGGCTGTCAGTTTAAAAAGTTTCTTTTTTGTCACTTCTATTCTGTATTGATTTATGTGTTGCATGGAAAAAAACTCCAGAGATGGATGGGTTTCCCCACCACTACCCAACCTCAAAACCAAACTTGCTACATAATGGTTTAGCAGGGTATGGCCACTTCGTAGCCCAAATCCTCACTTTTCCTTTTGCCTTGCTGCTGTTTTTAGTGATTAAAATAACTAATCATATGGTTATTATTATATGCACATTGATGCCTAACATTTACTAATCATGAATTCTCTCAATAAGGCTTGGAAGTTTAATGAGATGGTGGGAATGGTGCAAAATGAACCCAAGACCCTATCACAGCAGCATAGCTCCTGAATCCCTTGAAGAAAAAGTTGAGTTGAAGAAAAGTATGTCAGGATTTCTTACTTAACAACTGGCAGCATTATTCATAGCCCTTGTTTTTACTGCCACTGTAGTCACCATTTCTTCAAAAGAGGCTAATGAAAAAGTTGGCACAAGAATTTTCTTGCAAGATAGTCTTTGATTTTGGGTTTTCTGACACCTACCTGCATATCCCACAAGGACACAATGCTTCCTATTGTCCATAGATTCACTAGCCAGCACACATTTAGCTTTGAGGGGTGTGCAGCTGTTATTGACATGCCCAAACTATATTATTACATTATCTTTTTTTTTTTACTGCTTCTCAGCAGGAACCAGAATAAAAGTGTCCCATTCATGCAATGAGCAACTGTATAAATGATTTCTAGAAATGTAAATAGTCATTTCAGCAAGGAGGTGGAATCTGGCCACTAGTGGGGGACAGATTTAATCCTTTCTCCCAATTTGAATCGGCCTCTATGCCTGACGCCTGTCTTTGGAAGAAAAGCTCTCATTTGGTACTACTATAATGTGAATTGTCTTCCAGTTCAAATTGGAGTTGCAGTGGGAAGCAAAGTTTAAACCCACCATATTAGTTACAAGTGTGTGAGTGCTGGTACTAGGCTCTTAAGATTTTAGTAACTAGACAGACAAAAACTAATTTAATGAATGGTAACAATAGGGAGAAAAGCCCTAGTAATTAGAGTAGTTTACACTGCTTAGAATATAAATTAGCTTTGTCTCCTACTCTGAAATATACTAAGCTAAACCACATTACACTGGAAAAATATCTAAACTACCTTTCAACCACCAAGGGCTTAACATATGTTAATTATTAAATAAGAGCTTAATTCCTAGCTTTAAACAAATCAGGATATTTTAACATTTTCTAATACAGTTTTAGTTTCGATGTGACAAATTATCAATTCACCTTGATAGTGTGCAAAGACAAATTATTTCCTCTATATTCAATCACTGAAATAAGCATGGGATATCTTGTTCATTCTGTACATAAAGTTTCATGTGTTTCAAGTTGAGAAATATGGATATTTCTGAGTATTGAGACAGTTGAACACAGTAGTGTATTCTTTTTTCCCAAAAGATTTCAATGAAGCAGTCCCTGAAACAGAAAGATTGGATTCTAAAGCTCTGAAAACTCGTTTGCAGCTTTCAGTGAAAAACAAAAGGTCACGGCCAACCAGAACAAGACTCTATGACAGCATCAGCTCCACAGATGGAGAAGACAGTCTTGAAAGAAAGGTGAGTACACGACTGTGACAAACATCAGTTGTTGTTTTGCCCGGCATTTGCTGTCAAGGCAATAGTCATTGAAATGTGATGAAACTTTACACAGAGAGGTATTCCAGTATTTTCTGTTTGAAGATAAAGCATATGTTTTCTTGCAGCCGTGCCAAGACGTCTGAATGAAATTTATGTACACTGTGATGTGCTTTTTCCTCCTCCCTCCATGGTGCTATTAATTCTTATTTAAACAAAGCAAAGCCATGCTTAACAGGTAATTTAAGGTGTGCAGTGCAAAAAAATGCAAATGCTGCAAAATAAAAAGTTAAAATAGAAACAGACATGGGATGGAAAGTATGCTTTCAAAAAAAGTGGTTTGCACATTCAAAGTAACTTGATTAGTTCCTGAATGCCTGAATCTGCTTCATAATCTCTTATACCAACAGCCTTCGTACAGTTATGGTAGCCCCATACACATTACAAAATCACCTCTGCCCATGTGTATGAGAACATCCTCACCAGCATCAGATTCTGGTGCTTCCTCCCTTTCCCCTGTGGCTAGCAGTGCTGAGTTTGCAGTTGACAACATAACTGAAAACCAGGATGAAGAGCAGCAATACATGACTGTTGTGTGTTCTCATGGAGGTACTCCACTCTCCTCTCCTTCAACATCCTGTCAAAGTTATGAAACTTCACCTGTGCATCATCTGACAAGCAGGAGTATCTGCCATGATGAAGGTACTACTAAATGTGTATGTGGCTGCATTCATTTTCTCACCTTATGTCACCTTCGATGTCCCATTTGCATTTTAATCAAGAATCCAAATAGAATTATATGTACTTTCCAACTCAGTCTTGATTTATTTAATTTATTATTTTGAGATTCTGAACTTTAAATATTTTTAAAATAAACTATACCACCTCTCCAAGTTGAAAAAAGAGATGGATGATACAATTAGTCTACTTCCAGTTTTTTTGTGGACAACCTCCATGTTAATCAGTTTCAGTAAATCTAACACTGACACTTCTGGCATCTCAAATTCTCACAAATTTATGATGGCAAATGTTTTTGTGGTCTACATAGTTCCTGTGAAGTAAACTTGAGAACAGAAGCTTATGGCACAATAATTTTCTTACATTTTAAGGTTCCACAACGCTCTCCTTGTGTTTACAATTACCTTTAGACCTAAACGTTTTCAAGTTCCAGAAATATAACCTTTGTTTTAAATCAAGATTACAAGGTTTAATCTAGGCAAAGTTCTCAAGGTTTTTTTCTTATATAGAGAATGCTTTCAGAAAAGTTTGACGTGTTATTGGTATTTTCTGACCTTGCTTCTCTTCCTGAAGATGTTGTGTTACCAGGATAGGTAGCATCATCAGTGCATTCAGGAGTTACCTAGTGTGTTTGTTATTTTTGTTTTTTTGTCTGTATATTGTGCCCAAATCCCATCTTCTTTTTGGTTGTGTTGGTTTTTATGTTATCATTTGTGAATTGCCCAGAGCCAGTTGGAGTCAGGTGGTGTCTACATTGAAGTAAAAAAGCCAACTCTTTCAGTCTTTTCTCTTCATAGAAATTAATTAATTAAAACCCCATGAAGAGAAAAGACTGAAAGAGCTGGCTTTGGTGTTTAGTGTTGAGAAAAGAGACTGGAAAGGACATTATGGTACCTCTCAGGTACCTGAAAGAATCATGTTCAAGATGAAGACCTGTTTTCTCATGCCCCCGGGTATAGAACACACAATAATGGATTTACATTACAGGAAGGCAGATTCCAATTTAATAGAAAAAATGTTTGGGCCCCACTTGCCAAAACAGGTGGTGGGCTCTGATTCAGTGGGTGTGTGCAAGTGAGGGTTAGAGAGCCATCTGCCTGCCATATTTTAATTTGGATTCCTGCAGTGGCTCTCTAGATTGAAGCCATTATTTCAAGATATCCTTTTGTTATGGCTTTTAGATCTATACAGCCTTTCACTAGAAAGTTTGCATTTGATGCTTCAAAAAATTTCCAGCATTTCTACCTTAAGGATGGTTTAGATGTACATCATAAAAATAGCAATACTGTACATTTGTTAAAAGCACAAATATATTTTCTGGCTTGGAGAGCAAGTTTTTCATTCCTAACATTTTTTTAATACCATTTGCCTGCTAAGTTGTTTGAAGCTTCTCGGGCAATAAGTAAGCTTACTACCAAGAAGAAAGGTTTTGGCCATCTCTATAAAGCTAAATATGCATTCCTTTGAATCCAGTCCTGTACATTTTTTAATTTGCTTTTACAGAGATGGGAGGAGTGTTAAAGGAAGACTTAATATTTCTATTAAATTGTAGGGCATCTTTGTGGTGGTAAATCAGTATGTACAGTAAGTGAAGGTAGTTTCTTTTCTGCCAATCACTCTGATCAAATTCTCATCAGCTATGCACAATGACTTGAATTAAGAAAGTATCTTCAGTGCTTCCTTAATGGATTGAATGTCCTTGCTCTATAAGAGCACTACAAAAGTGATAATTGTGCCATGCATGCACTTGTCAGATGCAATATTGGAAAGGCTATGTGGATTTATATGCAATCCACAGCAGTTCTCCTCAGTTTTGATGGATAATGAACAATGCATGGTGGTTCAGAAAGAAACAGATATTTTATTTGTGTTAGAAAGTTATAGCTTCTGGGCCTCTGGCATAGTCTGTGCTTTAGCTGCCATTCTGGATGGTGCCAGATTTGGTACTTTGAAATAAAAAATAACTGTTTTTAGCTTTTCCAAAACCTTGAATAAAAAACAAGTCAATAGATACTGAATGTTATTTTAACAAAACCCCTGGCCACTCAGTGTCTAAAAGATGCAATAGTTCATGTTTGCAGCTAAAAGATGCAATAGTTCATGTTGGGAGGCTTTGCTCATAGTCACTCATGCCCTCGTGACCTCTTGTCTGGATTACTGCAATACACACTACATGGGACTGCCCTTGAACAGCATTCGGAAGCTTCAACTGGTACAGAATGCAGCTGCACGGGTAGTAAATGGTGTCAGATATTTGACATATGTAACACCACTACTGTGTGAGCTGCATTGGTTGCCAGTATGTTTCCGGGTGCAATTCAAGGTGCTGGTTGTCAGCTTTAAAGCCCTTCATGGCTTGGGACCAGGTTACCTGAGGAACCATCTTCTCCCAGTTGTTTCTACCTGTCCAGTCCAGTCTGGCAGGATGGGCATACTCCAGTTCCCATCAGCCAAGGAATGTTGGCTGGCGGGGACCAGGAGATATGCCTTTTCTGCTGTAGCGCCTGCCCTCTGGCACATTCTCCCTCCTGAGATTAGGATGGCCCCAACCCTGCTGGCCTTTCAGAAGGCCTTGAGGACCTGGCTATGTGCCCGGGCCTGGGGCCCCGAGTGTGTGAAGGGCCCTGTTTCCTCGTTATGTTGACACCAACGGATTATAACATCTCTTGGCTGCTATTTGTATTTAATTTCTTTTTTGTATTGTGTTTTAACTGTTTAATTGTTTTTACGATTGTTCGCTGCCCAGAGTTACTGGTTTGAGATGGGCGGGTATACAAATTGAATGAATGAATGAATGAATGAATGAATGAATGAATGAATAAATAAATAAATAAATAAATAAATAAATAAATAAATAGAACAAATTAATGAATTCTCATGTCACATTCAAGTATAGACAGTTGCAGCATGATTTCCCATGCAATCTTGATCTGTGTGCAATGACAGATCAAAACAATCCATTGCATGCAACAGCATTCAGTACACTTATTTTTTATTTATTGCAATTACTTAATCTCCCATCTTTCAGAATAAAAAAACTTCCAAAGCAGCTTAGAAGCAATATAAGCAATTATAAATCAAATACAATAATCATTATTTAAAGGCCAACCAACAACAACCAACTAACTAAACATGCGAACTTAAAATATGAATTTTAAAACCCCATGACTTTAGGAATATACAATAATTTTCATCAGTGAGCAGCGGAGAACTGCAATCGTGGATCACACCACCAAAAATGTTCTAGGAGGTTAACTGTTCTGAGTTTCTCCAGCAACATAGGGATGTGAGCAGACACACATCTTGACTTCCCCTCCACTGAGGGCTATACATTAAAATGTTTGGGTTTGGTCCAACAGAAAGCTTGAAAAGTTGTATTTGGCTTCTGGTGGTATAGAAATGTGACAACTATATAAATGATAATGAATAGCTAATCACATATAAGGTTACTCCACAGTTCAATATACAGTGGTACCTCGGGTCACGAACGCTTCTGTTCACGAACAATTCGGTTTGCGACCAGCACCGTTCACAAAATTTTGCTTCCGTTCGTGAACTCCGCATCGGGTGACGAAGAGGATCCGCGGCCATTTTCCCTGCCGTGACACGTGGTCATGGCTTCCTGTAGGCAAGATCGCGGTCGCAGACAGACACTGGCTGTGAAGCTTTTTGGTGTGCTTTTTAGCATGGCTCCAAAGAAAGCGCAGAGCAAGCATGGTGGTAAAAAGAAAGTGCAGAGCAAGCATGGTGGTAAAAAGAAAGTGCAGAGCAAGCATGGTAAGAATAAGGTTTTGAAGAAAATAACCATTGAACTGAAGAAGGAAATTGTAGAAAAGCATGAGCGTGGTATTCGTGTGACTGATCTGGGCTTGGAGTACAAGATGGCGAAGTTGACAATCTCAACTATTTTGAAGAATAAAGATGCCATCAAAGGAGCTGATGTGGCAAAAGGAGTAACAACATTAACCAAGCAGAGGACACAAGTGCTGGAAGAGGTGGAAAAACTTTTGTTAGTGTGGCTGAATGAGAAACAGCTGGCAGGTGATAGCGTTAGTGAAGCTATGATCTGTAAAAAAGCCAGGAAATTGCACAGTGATTTACTGCAAAAAAAACCCTCTACAAGCGCAGCAAGTGAAGAATTTAAAGCCAGCAGAGGCTGGTTTGGTAAATTCCGCAAGAGAAGTGGCATCCACAGTGTGACAAGACATGGTAAGGCTTCCAGTTCTGACAAGGCTGCTGCAGAAGAAAGAATTCGCGGAATTCATGAAGGCGGAAGGATACGTCGCTCAGCAAGTGTTCAACTGCGATGAAACAGGGCTCTTCTGGAGGGTTATGCAGCGCAGGAAAAAACAAGTGACATTAGACAGATTTTTCGCCAAAACTCAGCCTGCAGCTAAGAGGCAAAGAAGAGAGGAAACCCCTGAAGGAGATCTCCCAGATGTCCTTTTGGAGGGGGACTCTCCCTCCAAACAATAACCGCCTCCCCACCCGCCTTCCTGTCCTCCACGCCAGAAGTCGCCTCAAGCAAGGTTAGCGTTCTCTCTCTCCATACTGTACTGTACTATACTTTGTTTCATATTTTTGTGGTTTTAAAAACAATACATTGGTTCAGAACGGATTAACCATATTTACATTGAACCTTATGGGAAAATTTGATTCGGGTCGCGACCAATTTGGGTCGCGACCAGAGTCATGGAACGAATTAAGTTCATGACCCGAGGTACCACTGTATTATCTGCCTCACAAGATCATTTGTTCTCTCCGTTATGATATTATTGTTACAATTATTTTAAAAGCAATAGTATACAACAATATAGTTTTTAAATTCACTTCTCATGGCTTCTCTATTTCCCTGTTTTATTATTTTATTTTCAGTTGCTTTTTTTCCCACAAGATACTTCCCCCACCTTGAAAAATCTGCAAATAAAAACTATCAGCCATATGATTAGCATTGCAGAGACAAGCCAAAACAAAAAACAAAACTAAACACTGCGCAGAATATTATTCCAAGTGGCCCGAAATTGTTATTAGCAGCATTCTGTATCACTATAATTTTATAGCAGAAGATTTTTTAAAAAATACCATACCTTTCTGTCTCTGGTTTTTTATTATATAGCATATGTAATTGCAGACAATATACTGTGTACTTAAATTTACTGCAAACTTTAACTTTTGATGCAATGTATCCTTGTTTACTTGAACTATATAAACTATATAAATGATAAAAGAAACCCTTATCCTTTTAGTTGAGATTAAGTAATAGGAAATAAGCAACCAAGCTCTAAGCTAAGTAATTCTTCTGATTTGAGAAAGCTCTATTTCTGATTAATGCACTGGTTAGCATTAGGAAGCTAGATTATTAATTATGGAAAAATTTCTCTGTGGTAAAGAATTCTTTGGATTTTTACCTTGTTAGTTTTTATTGCCAAAACACCAAACCATCAATTTAATATGTTGCATATTTCTTCAGTTGTCAAATTTACCAAAATTGCTAACATCCTTCGCATGCAAATATAAACAATTGGGTCACAAACAAAGCTTTTCTTGTATTCCGTCTGGTCTTTAGAAAAAAAATACTCCTTTCTTTGAAATAAGAATCCCTTGAATTGTGATGAATGAAGCCATCTGCTTCAGTGTAAATGGAGTCTTTTCTATGCAAAACAAAATTGCTGCTTTAATTATAAATGCACATTGCTATAATCAATTGTGTTTTTTCATGTACAAATGTCCTAGATGGTGCAACAGGTATCCAATCACCAAGAGTATCCAGCCCTTCTGTAGGGCATATAACAGCAATAAAACAAATGTTTGTGGACCTGGGGTAAGCATTTTAAAACCTTGCTTTTTCATTAATAAGACAGCAAATTAAATTTAGTTAATTCTTTTAATTCTTTGTTTAGAGCGTTAGCTTTTTTCTTTTTTCTTTTCTTTTTTTTTCTTTTGGACATTGATTCTTCTAACATTACAGGACTCCATTGATAAGAAGTTCTAGCATGAGTAAGAGGCAAAGGGAGAAAGAACCTATTCGAGTTTCTACTGGCTGCAGGTATGAGTGAATAATAAGGATCTATGCAGTTTCTGAACACGTAATGGAAACTTTTCAGAGAGCAAATTTGCTTCAACACTGCAGTTGACTCACCTGGAATTAATACTGTTGAATTCAGAGAGATGGATTTCTGAGTACACAGGCATAGGATTGTGGTTTAAATACCTTACTCTTATGGGTTATATTCATTAAAATAGAGAGCTAGTGTGGTCTAGTGGTTAAGGCACCAGGCTAGAAACCAGGAGATTGTGAGTTCTGGTCCTGCCTTAGGCATGAAAGTCGGCTGGGTGACCTTGGGCCAGTAACTCTCTCTCAGCCCTAGGAAGCAGGCAATGGCAAACCACTTCCAAAAACGTTGCCAAGAAAACTGCAGGGACTTGTCCAGACAGTCACCAGGAGTCAACACTGACTTGAAGGCACACACACCACCACTATTCATTAAAATATATTTGCTGCAGTGTGCTCAGTAGTATTTAATTACACATAGTCTTTTTAGTTTTTAGGCTGGAGAAATGTAGGGGAAAAAATGGGTTGGTTTTCTAGCCTACCTGTGAAAGACTGACTGTGAAAGACCAAGTGAGCAAATGGGAATCTATTGGTAGACATGGAGGGAACAAGTTTGTGAAGGACGTGATATATTAAAGTGTAGAATGTCCCGGTCAGTGATCAGCTTTTTAATGACCAAGTCCAAATATCCCAAACATACAATCCTCAGTGGAAGGAAGATCAAGATGTGTGTCATTCCCATACCCATCCCTGTGTTGATGGAAAATGTCAAAAGAGCACCTGTTACAGTGTTTGGCTTATCCCAGCTATAGCATGCTGTGATTGGAAACCCTGCAGGTAGGCCACATAGCGTATGATACAAACAGCTATAAAAAAAATGATGGACTATGTGTCACAATGCACATGTTTGTCACTGTGTCTGTCTGTCTTACACACACACACCCCTATAATAGGGTATTGTAGTTTCATTGAACCAAACACTGATAAAGTATCTCTTTAGAACCTTCGCTACCAAGGTGTTTTATAAAGAATGATTCCATTAGCAGTGCATTTTCATTTTTGTATTGGTTTAAGAGGAAACTTCTCACAGGGTGGTTGTTGTGGAGAAAATAGGAGGAAAGAGTATTAGGTATGTTTGCCACCTTGAGTTATTATTTATAAAAAAAGAATAAAGGTGGGATAAAAAAAATCTTTCCTTAGATAAATCCCTTAGAAAAATGTTCAGAATAAAATAAATGCATAATTTTTTCAAATATGCAGTAATTCTTCACTGGGCTGCTGCAGAGAAACGTAAATTTGAGTCACTTTATGTGAGATGGGCAGCTATATAAATATGATTGATTGATTGATTGATTGATAGATAGATAGATAGATAGATAGATAGATAGATGATAGATAGATAGAATCACAACATGCATTCCATTGTGTAATGAATATTTAGTTAAGCTCTTTATAATATAGCATTTAAGGCACCATTTTTGCAACCCCTGGAGGCTGAAAAATAAAGTGAAATTCCCAGCCGAAAAGGTTGCACAATTTTGATTAATGTACTTACGATGAATTTTACTATTACTGTTTCAATAAGGTTGAATATTCTGGATCGAAAATTGTGCCCTTGGATCTGTTTATATTATAGTATCTCAAAATGAGGAAGTGTTCCCTTTTAAGGATCTCAAAAAAAAAGCCTGACTTCTGTTGAATTATTCTTGCTGCAGTCATCTATTTACAAAAAAGAGAACCATTTCAGGGGCTCTAAATAGTGATCTCATGCTAATCAATCCAGTCTTCTTTATAGTCTCAATTTTTTTGTGCTTTTGAATAGCGCACTTCTTTCAATGTCTTATATGTAGCCATCCATCTTGCAAGGCAGTGTTTCTCAGCCTTGGCAACTTGAAGATATTGGACTTCAACTCCCAGAATGCTGACTGAGGAATTCTGGGAGTTGAAGTCCACACATCTTCAAGTTGCCAAGGTTGAGAAACACGTTCTAAGGTAACCTTCCTCAATTCTTTGCCTCTGTATCTGTTGGATTGCAACTCTCAAATTGCCACCCAAAGAGTCAATGGGACTGTAATTCAGTGCAGCCTCTCATTAGATGAGAGAAGGTTGTTCTGAGGGCATGTGAGCAACCAAGGCACAATCAATATTTGTTTTAAAGTATGTTTACTCATCAGGATAATAACAAATAATATTTGTTTAATCAACAGAAAAAGAATCTACAATAGAATGGCAGTGGTCTTCCTAATTAACTGTAGAACTTTGCTGCATATTTCAATCACTGAATCCACATTAGTGATCATCGTTAGGAGCCCTTTTTGTTTCCTTCCATCAGTTCTCACTTATAAATTGACTGCAAACTTGATTTTAACACTACTTGTTTATGCAGAACAATGGAAGATTATATCTCTAGACAAGTTTTATCAACAAGCAATTTTTTAAAAACCTCATTTACTGTGTTCTCATGCCCACTGGTTTGTTATGAGCAGCAGAAAGCACAATTCAGTCCAACCTATGGATCAAAGTGATCCTTTTTCTTGGAAACAGAATCTGCTTTCTCAGCATAGTGGAAACTAAAAACCCAATTGTTAGCCTGGCTGGAAGTATATTACTGACTTTTGTTCAAATAAAATGAATGTGTAGTTTAAAGTAGCAAAACTTTGTAACAAAATACTATCTAGAAATAGTTCATAGGATATTATAACAAGTCAAGAACCTACAGTCCTTTCTCTTAATCTTTTTCTTTCTATTTTTCCACATTTATACACATAAATTGAGAGACTGATAGTCTGCACATATGCATTCCACATAATGTACAGTTAAAAATCAGTGAATCAAATCTAAAAAACAAACTACCCTAAACTAGATCCATAATGTAACACTAAAAGCAGCAACAAAACAATAAAACAAAGCAATTTTTCTTCCAGAAGTCTGCAATCAATTGTAATAAGTGAACTAAAAATAACTGAAGGTAGGACTTGCTGCATCTCTTTTAGTGGCAATCCTATTGCTTATTTATTTATTAAACTTATTTATTTCATTTATTATTAAATTTATATGCCACCCATATCCCCCAGAGGGTGACTCTGGGCGGCTTACAATTACCCCCCCCGGTTAAAATCACAAATGTATAAAAACAGTATACAAATCAAGAAGATGGGGGAAGCAGTATCAATCATCTCACCAGCCAGTTGCAGCAATGCGAGCCCCCATCAGGCCTCCAGGCCATCCAGCATAGCCATGTGTTTACACCTTTTCCGAAGGCCAGGAGAGTGGGGCAGCCCACACCTCAGGTGGCAAGCTGTTCCACAGGGCGGGGCCATGGCAGAAAAAGCCCTCTTCCTAGACCCCGCCAGCCGGAATTCCTTGACTGGTGAGGTCTGCAACATGCCCCTTCTGCTGGACCGAGTGGGGTGGGCAGATATAACGGGGGTGAGATGACTCCTCAGATAACCTGGTCCTGTGCCATGAAGGGCTTTAAAGGTGATAACCAACACCCTGAATTGGACCCGGAAGCAAACAGACAACCAACGCAGCTCATGTAACAGGTGTTATATGTGCCACCCTAGGGGCATTCAAGATTGTCCACGCTGCTGCATTTTGTGCCAGCTGTAGCTTCCGAATACTCTTCAAGGGTAGCCCCATGTAGAGTGCATTGCTGTAATCCAAACGGGAGGTGACCAGGGCATGAGTGACTGTGCAGAGGGCCTCCTGATCCAGGAAGGGATGTAACTGACATACAACATGAAGCTGCACGAAGGCCCTCCTAGGTTATTATAAACTTATACCACTGAGACTTTGTAATGGTTTACAGTAAATTTAGTGGTTGTATGTTTGAGCCTGTCAATCATATAACGAGCAGGAAAGGACCAAGAGCAGAAGTGAATAAAAGAGCTAAGTAGGTTCATGTGGATGAGGATAGTCCATCAGTTAAGATGGTTTCAAACCATATAAGTATTATAAATGTTATAATTTTATATGTCTATTTACCCAATTCGTATAAACTGCATAATGCTCCCTGATTAATCAGCATTTGCCAAAATTTTGGCCAATGCATTTTGCACTCAGTTTCCAATAAAAATACCAGCCCAACAGAGAGAACAATGCAATAGTGTGATCTAGGTATTGAATATTAAAAAGTAAAGCCTAATTTGAGATGACCTCACCTCCTGGTAACTTCATGCACATATTTATATTTCTATTCTCAGTCTAGCCCTAATGTTCCCTGAGTACTAAGCAGACCCAAGCCCAAGCAAAGTTAGCCAAGCTCTGTCAACCTGCTGTGATAGATTTAAGATAATGCATAATTAAGATCAAATCTGCTTTCAGCAGTTACAGGTTCCAGTTTTTACCAAACTGGGCCTGGTAAAAAAAATAGGGCCCTTCTCTAACAGCCCATGTATTGCACTGAAATACTTAATTTATACGGGTCTGCCAAAATAGCAAAAACTAAAAACCCCAACTTAGTTTCCTGTATGAAGTGTCCATTGCCATATAATGTGTGTATTCCAGTAGAAGAGAATATCTGTAGCTCTGTGGCATTCTTGGTGCTCTCTGAGCTTGGTTGTTTGCTTGCAGATGTTTCATTACCCAACTAGGTAACAGCATCAGTGTGTGGGGTTTGCTACCTGTTTATATATAATAGCATGCCCTGCCAGTTTTGATAGAGGTGTAGTTTGCTCTTTGGTGGTTCCTTGATTAGAGTATTGATCCCTGCTTATCTGAATGTTGGCTGCTGGAAGGGATGTGTTCTAGTCTTTTTGTTTCCTTCCTAGGTTTTTTTTTTTTTTTTTGGTCTTTTTTGAATGGTGTGTAAATGTAGTTTATCTCTGTGTGTTTATTGATGGCTGACTTGTCTGAATGCCAAGCTTTCAGGAATTCCCTAACATTTTTTGGATTTGACTTGGTCTAAGATGCTAATGGTATCCCATTTGAAACTGTGGTAAAGTCTGTCCATGTGTTGTGAGATTAAGGAGTTTTTGTCATGTAATCTGACTGCTAGTCGGTGTTCGTGGATGTGCTCTGCTAGTCTTCTGCCTGTCCTACATAGTGGCTGTTACAATCTTTCTATTGTATGTTGTAGATGCCTGTTTTTTCTTCTTGGGCTACTGGGTCTTTTGGTTTTGGTACCACCAAAGAAGAAACCACCAAACTGGCAGGGCAAGCTACTATATATAAACCCCAGCAAACCCCTCACTCACTTTCACTTATGATGTTACCTAGTTAATGAAACGTCTGCAGGCAAAAACCAAGCTCAGAGAGCACCAAAACCTCCACAATGGTGTATTCTTTTGGCTGTGCTTTTTCTTACAATTTTAACATTGAATCTATGTACCTTCCTACTTTGTGTTAAACAGGACAACTGAGGAACTGTTGGAATGCTCAGCAACTAGACCCTTCTTAATCAAGTCATCCTCTCTCCCCCATAACACTGTTCCATTTATATGGTATGGAGAGAGCAGCAGAAAATCCAGTTCTTCCAGCAACTTGCCTTCACCTTCCAGTTCAACTGATCCTTCCTCTGAAAATCTAAGCCCTGCTAAAAAAGGGTCCAAGGTACAAAATATGAAGTACCTTATCTCCAGCTTATGGAGTGGCATAAGCAGGTCCATTATAATGACCGCACACTAACTGTAATGTACTAACTGTACAGCAGAAACATGTCTTGAACATTGTATTTCCTTTATCTTCTGTCTCTTTTATGTATTTTAGCAGAGTAAAGCTCAGGCTAGCTGTGATACATTGCTGGGTTTGTACAGGGTTTGTTTAAGTTTTTAATTAATCTGCATGATTTCTCATTATGTAGAGATGGCCAAAAATTCTCCATGGCAACTGCCACCATACCTCTCTGGCTTTATTAGTTTGCAATGTGTCCATGAAGATTCTAAGCTTCAGTACTTGAAGCAAGTTACAGACTGTCAAAGAGACAACCGCTATAAACAAATCTTAGCATTAGAAGTTGCTATTGGAAAAAAATATTGGAGGGAAAGTTAGCTGAATGAATGGTGACTAGCTCCCACCAGGAAGTATCAGATTATCACTTCTTGAAGGTTAGAAAAGCAATGTTTTTTACTGATCAGGTTGGCAGATGAGGAAGAGAACCTTTCTTTGCATGGAAGCCAAATGAAATGGTGAAAAAGGAATGGGGAGATCTGTTCTCCTTCCTCCAGCCATTTGCTCACATTGAGTTCTCTGTACATCTTGTATGTCTTAGTCATCGGTGGCTCTCAGACAAGTTGTTAAAAATATAACCTTCTATGTATTTCCTTGAACCTATGGGAAAAAGGCATCATTGAAATGTAATAAACATAAATCATGAGTGTAAAGAGGCTTAATTGGTTTGGAAGAGGCCCTTCAAACTCCAACCTCCATTACCTTAAAAAAGAGGGGAAAAAGACCCTTTTATTTATTTTTGTAATTTCCAACTTTTATGAACCCAAAGCCTTGTATTAAGTTGTCAGAGTGCAAGTATTTTTGAGCCATAAACAGATGTTGTTTTATGAGAACAACTGGCAAATATTAAAAAGTTGGTGTTGTGTCTGTTGTTTATCATAATTCCTCGTACCTTCACTGAACAAGATGTTCCTGTCATTTATCTTGGATATGAAATTAAATTAAATTTTGAAGTTCTTTGAACTAAGAAAAAAGTACCATTTAAATGTGTGTTTATGTCTGTTGTATTGTTTTAAAGACAGTAGTCTTCAAGTAATACTTTTTCAAAGCAATATTACATGTTTCATTTATTATTGTATTCATTACCCGAGGATCTCATAACTCATATGAGATTGGGAGCAAAATGTTTACAGCTGTAACTGTCCTCCTTTGATATTACATATCTCAGGTGACAATCAGGTACATAGTGGGGCTATCACCATTGCAAGCTTTGCAAAAACAGAATCCTATTATATTTCTTCCATTTGTATTAATGAAATTCAGACTGAAGAGATTCTCAGTAAGTTTCAAGGGCACTATGCTATTCTTTGCCTTGGTTCTGATTTGGCTGCAATTTGGGGAATATATAAACTGCACATTTGATGATACAAATTGTACTTTTTCAAGGTAGTAAAATGGAATGTAATAATTATACCAAGGAGGTCAGAACTGGAACAATGCTATTCTATGTTTTCTAGTTTATGTCCCAGGGTAGTAAATATAAAAGAACCTCATTTGAATAAAGCAGCACTTAAATGCAGAGGAAGGAAGGGAGGGAGGGAGGGAGGGAATCCATCCTGGTTTGTGAAATAGAATAAAATATTTCTCTAATTTTCTCATTTTGTGTGTGTATGTATGTATGTATGTATGTATGTATATATATGATCAGATCTTGATTTCACTGTTGCAGCTGGTTCCTGGATACATTAGTATGTTATACACCAGTGGTCTCAGAAATTAGGAATTTGTAACTCCTAAATTGAAACTGCTAAAACTCCATTATTAACCCCTGCTCAGGACAGCTTAAAGCAGGTCCAGAGCAAGCATTTGTGTTGCAGAATTTTCAAGAGGGTCAGGATCCTGCAGCAAAGAGAAAACTGCAGTACTTGGATATCTTATTTATCAGTTGTGTGCTGTGTCACCTTATTCTTTATGTTTGTACTTGTTCTTTCACTTCTTTTGTTTCCTGACAAAAATAATGGTTGAAAACTTAGTAACAGCCATTCACTGAACTAGCATCAGTGTGCATTGAGGGAGAGAAGGGGAGAGAGATTTTTAACATTTTACATTTAAGCAGGTGTTGTATAATTTCAGACTTTTAAATTAATGCTGTATTTCTTCAGGTGCATGAAGTAGCAGTATAGAGAAACTTTGACATTCTCTCTTTTAAGCTGCCATGAAAAAAACAAAAAAGAAAATTAGATAAATCCAGATCAGGGCAAGAAAGAAAGATATGGGAAATAACATGTCTTTTAAAGGCCAATTTTTACTAAATAGATCTTCTAACACATTTTTCTTTTATTCAAATACACTAAAGTAACTTGCTTGGACAACGGTATTTAGATTTTAATCCATAACCTTTCCAAATTTCTCTGAGAAGCTGCTGTGGGCCCAGAAAGGTAGAAGTGGAATACAAACCACCAACCAAGCCTTTTCTGAACCCCAGTGGTTCTGTCAGCAATTTTTAGGGAGAAATTTAAATTAAAAAATCATGATGGGCAAAGTAGTTAAACATCTGATCCACCAGCAAATTGGCAGCCCCCCCATCCCAATTTATAGGACTGTGTTATTTGAGAAAAAGAACTGTTGGGAAATTTCCTACACCTCAAATCATTATGCACAACATTTATTAATAGAAGCTTCTTGGACATGAAACCAGTAGCTGAAAGTTTAGAATGTAAAAAGATGTTCTACTTTCCCATAAAATAGCTTCTTGTAAAGTGAAAAGTATCAGAACTTCATGATCTTGGTATTTTACAAGTATCACTCAATAGGCCATGGCTGTAAGTTTCAGTAATTATTGATGAAACATAACTTGTTTGCAGTTTAGCTTCCCAAAAATTATCTGCCACTTTAAGCAAAAGTTTACTTTATTTACATTAGTATATGCAAATAGAAGAGAAAAAAGCCCATAACAACATACATCTCTTCTGTGCTAAACTAAACTAGTCTTACATATATACTCTTGTTACACTATTAAGTCAGTTTACTTAACGGTAAGAAAAAAAATGGGGCATCAAATTTAAATACTAGTATTTCAGACGTGTATTGAATTGTATATGTGGACACTTTGTTTTAGTTTACCTTTTAAGTTTCTCTTTCAGATAGGTAAATGCATCTGTATATTGTTGATGTTTCCATTACTCATTTTTAACAGTATGTGGGTTTGATTGTTTTCAGGGAATATTAAATGTTTCACAGGACCCTTGATTTGGGGAGCTGTTTGTCTGTTGTGTTTAAAACCTGACGTATGACCTTGTTGAATTTATCCAATTGCAATTTCGATTAATGTTGCCAAATGCACCTACCATAGTGTCACTCTACAAGAAATGGCTTCTTTGTCTATGTGCTATAAAATGTAATGCTTGCTTCACTGCATTGATAAGGGGCAAAATATGTTTTGTATTCCAGTTTTAAGTGTGTGATGATGATTGCTGCTTATTTGAGCAATATAATTGTACCACAGATATAATGGAATCCATAGTAGCATTTTTAATAACATACAACAGACCCCTGCCTAGATGTGATGGATTCTTGGTCCATATTAACTGAGAAATGGAAGGATACCAAGCTGAGAAAGGCTGGTATATAAGAATTTTATTGGAGGTAAAAAAGTAGGGATTCTGAATCTGACAGTGACCTCAAAATCAACTTCCAGTCATCATCATCATCTTCATCAATTTATTAAATTTATATGCTGCCCAACTCCCACTGACTCTTTAGCATGTCTTAAACCAGGTTAATATCTGACCAAGAAGCAGCTCCTTCTGGTGATAAAATTCTGAAAAAATCAGGCTGGTTCTAGATTCTGTGCAGATCTTATAATTCTGCTGCTGCAGACCGTTATTTGACACCTATTTTATGCCCAATTTCATTTGATTTCTTTCCACTGAGTTGGTGGGGAAGGGAGGGGGAAGAGAAATTTCACAGAGGTTAGATATGCAAACTGGGGAAGGATTTAAGAATAGGGATATGCATTTAGATGCGTCCTAAAAGCAGAGATAACTGAAGCCCTGTGCAGAGTTTCTGAGTGTGCTAAGACCCCAAAATAGAAGAACAGAATACTACAGGTTTTGGATTCATTAGGAAGCAGCTAAGAATAAAATCACACAATTTTATTGCTACAGAAAATGTTACAGTGAGGGCAATTCTCAGTAGCTTTGCCATGGGAAAACATAAGCTCATGTTGTTATCTGCTGATCCACACATCTCACTAAGCACAGCACAGGATTTGTACTTTATAAATTCATTTCCTAAGGGAGACATTTTTGCTCTCAACTGGATGCAACACTCCTGTGGGATAGAAATGGCCTTTTCCCTTGGGTTTCCAACTTTTAAACATGCAGGGATGGGGGGGAGGAACTGACTGAGTTTCTAAGGATTTGGTGGAATTGGGCTCACCATTAGTAATGGGACATACTTCTGCCAGTTTCTAGGTGGAATCACTTTCCCTTCAGATTATATTTGGCCCGTTGTTGTGAGACTCCAAGGTGAAAATCAGAGCTCCCCAATAACTGCTACCATTTTTATGGTATTTGTTTCCCTTCTTAAAGCATCAGAAGAGCTTTAATGTTTGAAGCAGTCTGTGAGGGAAACTTAATAGCCCTGTACTTTTTCAGAGATTCATCCTTTTGAGGCCAGATAAAAAATGACAACATACAAAGAAAAGAGAATTTTTAAAATATATTTTAAAAGGGAAAAAAAAGGCTAAATTTCAGATCCTCCTTGAAACTTGAGTCCAGATCAAATGATCCTCTTACTCCTGCCACTTTTGGTGGTCAACTCCCATGAAATGAACTTGGTAATTTTACAATGTTCATTAAAACATGAGTTTGTTTTCTGGTTGGCTGTCTTTATTTAGCCTAATGCAGAATCCCACAGGCAAAGAACTGTCCTAACCATGTTGGCCATCAAAACTCTAATACAGGCCATCTTTCTTGCTCTCAACAACCACATGCAGAAAACCTGCTGAAAAAACTTTGAACTCTTTACAGGTCATATCATAGTAGTCAAAACCATAGCTAATTAATTTGCAATGTCACTTGGGACAAATAGTCTTGATAGCAAATATTAAAGTGGGGGAAGACCACAAGTCCACTGCTGATAGTAAGTTGATAGGAATTTTAAAAAGTTTTCCACCATCCTGCAGTTTCAGGTCTCCAGGTTTTTAAAATAATTTTTATTAAAAGAAGATTTAACAAAGATTTTAAAAACTACAGAAACAAAGAAGAAATAGAAATAGAAAAATATTATAAAACAATAAAAGAAAAAGAGAATAATGAAAAAGAGATCTAAAGAAGCTATTTTGATCTTCTTTGCAAAAATTACAAATATACCATCCCCACCCTCCCATATTGCATATCATAGTTCCCTTCCTCTGTAAACAAACCTTTTTAATCAATAAATCCCAAAATCAACAGTTCATTTTTATCCATTTTCAGCAAAAAGCCTATAAAGGGTTTCCAGCCTTTCATAAACAGGTCTCCAGTTTTAAATATGCGTACACTCATGCTGAAGCCAAACATTTATTGAGGTCTTTCAGTTCAGCACTATCTACCACAATGAACCTTCTTGAATCTTCATTGTTAGCATATAAAAATAACATTACATTGCATTTTTTTTTAAATGTTCAAACTAAGGTCACTATTCATATTCGTTCCAACCTAGATGAACAAATTGTCACAACCACTCCTAATGAAATATTAGCAAGTTCAAATCTAATCTTTCAGGTCTAGTCTTTATTGTTAGACTTGATGGTTCTTGTTTTGTTCTTATTTCCTAACAGAACTTTACTTTCAATGACGACTTCAGTCCAAGCAGCACTAGTTCAGCTGATCTGAGTGGCTTAGGGACAGAACCCAAAACCCCAGGATTTTCACATTCCATAGTAGTGTCTTCTGATGAGGTACCTTCTCCACATGTACTTACATAGCAGGAAATGAGTTCTGTGCTCCCTCTGTACTAGTTTTTATTTGTGTGTGTGTGTGTGTGTTTATATAGTTGTTTAGATCTGCTGTTTATGATCAGTGGCTTATAGGATATGTCCTAAAGAAAATGAAATCCTAAAATGTGTGCAGGAAAAAAACAATTTGTTATTACCTAATATATTTTAAATCAAAGGACAGGGACCACACAAAGACAGATAGAAAACAGTATATAATTTTTAAAATTGAACCTTGTACATAAATTCAAAAGGGACATTCAAGCCATCATATAAAATTGAAAATGCATATACACATATGTAGGTATGCATGTTTTTTTACAGCTTAACGTCCCTTCTGAACAGAAATTACAGCAAATTCATACTGAATCATGAAAACTGAGTTTAAAGAAGTACCATTTATATTGCTAAATTGCATTTTTATATTGCATTTTTAATTAGTGCTCAGTTATACTTAAAAAACTGTTGGTGGATACACACACACACACACACACATAAAAACATGAGAAGATTCTATTGGTTCTGTACCAAAAATGTTATAAACTTTTGCTTATTTAAATAGATTGCTAATGGCATCTTCAACCATGCAACCTGTTGCAACACTGGATCTGGGACTTTCAGATCTGGAGGGCAGTAATCTAGAAGACCACTAGATGGCAGGAAAATGTTAAGTGACTTATGTGTCTCTTTGTTGCCATCTAATGATCATCTGATTTTCTGCACCCCAGATCTGGAAGCCCTATCTTTATTCTGTAGGCAATTTTACATGCCCTGAATATATTTCTCTTTGTAATGTTTTATTTCCCATTTTTTTAATGCTAAACTTCTCAGAGCTTGGACATGATTGATGATGAGGTGAGACAATAGTAAGCTATTTATTTATTAACACTATTTTCTTGCATAGTGTATTGAGTTCATTCACCTATATCTTACTATAGGTAAAAGCTGGTGTGTAACATTAGGATGAGGCTCCCAATATGGTAAATATCATATGGAGTTTGGTCACATGGAACTTTTGTCATTCCAGATGCACTCTTCATGAATCAGCACATGATGGTTTTGGTGGATGAAAGTAAAATGAGAAATAGGCTTTAGTTCCAATATTAAAAGGATCTTTCCAAATGTTTGCTGCCTCCAGGCAATGCTAAGCAGTTGAATGTTAGGTGAAATCCAGCACTCAACTGGATGTTTTCCCACAGACACATTTTTATGGATTATATATCCTGTCAATTTTGATATGATCTCACCAATAGTTGGGGATGTTATTGAAATTATATTGAAAATGTACTATAGTGGTGTCACCATGGCCTGATGATGGAGCTCTTCTTCTGAACTTTGTACTGTGAAACATTTTTGTTATAGATTCTTGATGATGGACAATCTCCCAAGCACAGCCAGTTTCCAAATCGTGCTGTTCAAGAATGGAGTGTGCAGCAAGTCTCCAACTGGTTAAAGAGCCTGAATTTAGAACATTATGTTTCTGAATTCAGTGCCCAAAATATAAATGGAGAACGTCTCCTTCAGCTGGATGGCAGTAAACTTAAGGTAATTGCTTCTTGGTGTTGGAAAAATAATTTAGAATTTTATTATGGGAATGTGTTATGGGAAATACAATTAAAATCTTGATATATAGAGGTAAGAAGATAGTAGCAATAAGGTATAGCAATAGTGCTAATTGCTGAAGTTAAATTACACAACTGAAATATTAATAGTTGAAATTCTGAAAACACCATTACCTCTGAAAATCATACCTAGACAACCTAGACCCATACAAACACAATTGTACTCATTCGCTTTACCAATTTAAAATGTTTCTAAGCCATCTCTTACAGCAAAAGCCTTCCCAAGCTAGCTTGTTGGTACAGAAAGATTTTTTCCATGTAAAAATGTATACCAGACAGATATATGTGCACATATAGATGTACTTCTATTATAGATGCACCTACACATATTTTTGCCCTCTTACCACAGAGGGCTGAAGCCATTATCCCATAAAGCACTGTCTACCACTACTTCCAGATGTTGGCTTATCTGTTACATCTAGCACCTGACCAAGAATTGAATAGTCCATTGGAGATGCATTTTGATTGCTCCGCAAAAACACTCTAGCACACTGGAATGCCTGTTACTCATATTGCACCTCCTAGTTTTTTTGGAACTAGATGTGATCACTCTTTGAATGATTGCTTGTTCCCAGCATTTGATGTCTGGGCATCTGGCACTCTGGCTCAGCATACTAGTCAGCCAAGAGCCCAACAGGCCCCATGAGAAAGCAAGTATTGAAAGCAGTTTTAGTAGCATTTATACATTAGGTGACGCCAGCTCAGCCAGGCAGCACTAATTTACAGCAGTGTTTCTCAACCTTGGCAGCCTGAAGATGTGTGGACTTCAACTCCCAGAATTCCCCAGCCAGCAAGGCTGGCTGGGGAATTCCGGGAATTGAAGTCCACACATCTTCAAGCTGCCAAAGTTGAGAAACACTGATTTAGAGCAATCTAGCTGATGTATAACAATTGAGATGTTCATTTATAGGGACTTAAATATTTTGAAGCAGGAGAATTTTAAAGGGTTGATTATCAGTATCACAGCATATATCCTTTCAGCTGGAGAAGCTCAAATGTGAATCAAGATTGGACTAATTGTTTGTTCTTTGTGCCCAGGTATAAGTGTAATTTTCCTGTATTAGTAGTAGTAGTAGTTTTACTATTCCTCACTGGATGGGTTGCTTTGGTAGACCAAAAGGGTATTATTATTTACTACACCATTAAAAACCATGCTGATGTTTACAGTACAGTGATCTGTACATATCTAAATTATATTTTAAAGGACCTGTAATTTTGCCATAAATTAAAATGTTGCTCTGTCTGTCTTAAATATTAGTCCCTTGGTATGACATCTTCCCAAGAGAGAGCTGCGGTTAAAAAGAAAATTAAAGAAATGAAAGCGAGTCTAGAGAAAGCACGGAAAGCTCAAGAGAAGATGGAAAAGCAAAAGGAAAAACTTAGGAAGAAGGAAAACGAGCAGTTTCAGAGGAAATCCAGAAAGCTGGAAAAGCAGTCACCAGAACCAACTGAGGGGGCTAATGAGCAGTGAGACAACAGAACTGACTCTGCTTTCTAAGAACATGAAGGCATTTCAGGGGAGCGAGAGTGAACACTGTTTTCTTCATTACAAAAAAAGCTTTGCACCCGTATCTGAAGCTTTACATAAGGGAAACGAATCCTGTATAGCTACAGTTTCCCGCCCCTGTAGAAATGCTGATAGTTAGGACATATTCAACCATTCAAACCTACTTTGTTTTCTAATGACTCAGCTAGCCCACCTGGATGGGATTACTATTGAAAGTCTTTCAGCCTACCTATGCTGGCCTGGCTTCCTTGTCCTCATTTGCATTGTGCCACCTTCCTAATCACTTGGACACAGTATTATGTAACTTTTATACTATTAACTTAAAGTGCCCCTGGAAACAGGCCAGGTTTTAAAAGATTCAATGGACCTGTAGAGGTGAATAACCAGAGGTAAACTGTATATCAGTTACTACACATGGATAACAACCCACATTGAAATTTCAATCTTTTCCTCTGCAAATGGGCTTCACTTCGCATCCGTGCTCAGAGATGATTCTACTCCATCCCAGCACAGTGTGGTTTCAAGCTCTGAAATGATATTGGAATAGCAGGTAGTAGCAAAGTTCAGTCACCTTCCTGCACTTCAGAGGGGAAAGCAGTCCTTCCCCCATCAGCACCCCATATTTCTCCCCTCCCAGGAACAGTAGCTGAAGAATGATGGAGGTGAGGCCTTAACGTGCTGTGGGACACTAGAGAGTAACATTTACTCCCTGGATTTTTAAGTATGGCTGGATTTCTAAATCTAAGTTGGTTTGTATTAAAGTACAGTTTTTCAATGTTCTCCCTAAGGAAGGTGTTTAATTATACTTCCCTGTAGCATGCTACCATTCTCTCTTTTTTTCCCAACAAAGAATTAATATTTCTTTGATTAGCCAGATGATCCACCTTTTGGCTTTTCTCAACCCAGAAGCAGAAGTTGATTATATTCCTTGGCAGAGCTGAGGTTTCACCTGCTGAAATTGACTTTCAAAGTCACACTCAAATAAAATTCTCTTTTAAAAAAAAGAAGGAAAATTTGCCATTTAAATGGCAATGTGTGTTAAACTGCAGAGTCCTGTAATAAAATACTAGGGTAAAAAAGCTATGTAGCTATAAAAGTGCAGTCTGGATTTTTTCCCCTTAAGTAGAATAACTAGGTAGGATTGGAAGTTCAGGCTTAAATAGGTGGGTCAGAAAAACATTGTACTACTTGGCTTAAGAAGAGTTATGCTTCTTAAGCATTGAGGGGATGATCCCGCTGAAAGTAAGCTCTTTAAAATCGTATTGATTTCATTGGAGAAATTTAACCATGTACTTAACGTTTTTCCTCCTTTAAAATCAATAGGACTTTAAAAATATTTTTTTTGTTTGAATTGCAGCTGTTAATATTTTGCCAAATGATGGATCACAGTCTCAGTTTCTCTTTTAATTGATTAAATTAGTACAGAGAAGATCTGGTCCTGACCAAGTTTAGCATAAGGTTTTGTTTTTGTTTGGTTTTGGTGATACTACATTATATGGAACTAGGAACTGGATGTTTTGGAAGCAGATAGTTGGCTTTAAAGAATGAACACTTTAAAAGAAGTTTGTTTATCATTATCATTTAGCTAGCATCCAGATTTTATTTAAGGTCTACCTGGACTTAATTCTGGAATGCTACAAGAGAATTTCTTAACTACATGAGGTCAACTTTCCATTTGAGTCTCAGTAGCTTTGTTGTGCCTGCTCTACACGCATTGCTCTATATGCTGCATAAATTTTATAGTTGTCAGGATCCTCATTCCTCTCCAATCATCTGCAGGAATTCTGTGTTTGTGTTGCAGTATTCAAGTTGAAACTTGCAGCTATAACAACAAAGCTCTGCCAACGTATTTGATAACTTGAAGGTCCTAACATTTCTTTTTGTGCCAGAAAGGACCAAGAGTACAAAAGTAAAACCACAGAATGGAAGGTACTTGTCCTCTGGGAGACCGATTGAACAGAAAAATCTGAGAATGGTCAAACTCCATTCTTTGGTTTATTTTAGACGTTGAACAGTTCTGTTTGGGTAAAAGAAGGGTCTCTGAAAAGAATCTAGCAACATATTCTTTTAACTGTGAAGTTAGTAACTGCATTAAATGCATTTCTTCTGTTTTAGTTATGTTTACAGGCTGGTAACTTAAGATGGATGTATATATCAGTAACATCTATGGGCATGTTCCTCTCCTTTATATAATTTATATTCTTTACTTTGTATTTCTAAGATTCCTAAGGACTATATATTGCTCTGTAGAATGATTTTGCATTTCTGCTGTGTAAATTGTGTAATGTTGCAAATAACTAATTTGATGTATGTTCTGTACTTGTCCCCTTATTTTATTTTCTGTTTTGTGGTAATTTTAGAACTGAGCATTGCATTTTAACATTTTTTTTAAAGTAACCCTTTATACTTAAGAAATATATAAAAGTAGCATCCAGTAGGGTAAATAACAGATACAGAATGGACCAAACCAAACCTTGGTCCTCACCAAGTTATATTTTATTTGCTGCTGTTCTTTTTTCTCTCTATTTCCCTCCAGGTGTTTGTAAAAATGCTTCTAATCTCTCTACATTAATCTTTTTTTTTCTTACAAGAATTGCCATAGGAAAGGTGAACCTAGTTGATCACATCTGCCTCACAACTCTACTTTTCTCCTTCACAAGCATAAATGGTGGAAGACCTGCACTTCTTTAGCTAGTGCTTGTTAGACAATCATTAAAGGAAACCCAATTGTTTTAGATGTTGGCAGTCTATAGTGGATAGGTGTTTGGGTCTCTGAAGAAATCAGGTTCACAGCTAGGGAGAGGCATAACGGAAAGGCAGGGCTGTTCATGGGTTGAACAGATTCATGCATTAAACAGCAAAAGGGCTACCGCTTCAGACTGTAAGCATTTAATGGCCAGTAGACTGCAGGAAAGAGTGTTTTAATATATCTTTGCTGTCATCTAGCGATTGTCTGAATTATCGCAGACTCATAGCTCTTCACAGGAAACAGGAAGCCTTTCTTCCTTCCCTTGTTGGCTCAGAGACTGCAAATCCTGAAACATTCTAAAACAGATCAAGGACAAACAGCACTGACTGCCAGGCTGTATCCAAATTACTAGAAGAGTAGTAACTGAATATTACTTGAAAGAAGTAAAATTGAAAGAAGACTAGCAATCCCTGCCCCCAAAGTATGAGGTCCTTTTCCATTCCGTCCCTTACATAAGATCCATCCACAATCTGACGATTCAGCAGTTCTTAATGTTCACTAGTTAAGGGAGCATGCTTGTATTTTGGTTGCAGAGTAAACCTTCACAAGGCTCCCATTTGCCTGTCCAGAAAAAGCCTTAATGGCTCAGGTCACCCACTAGGAATGGGGCTAGGGAAACCTGAAAGACATATAAGAACTCACCAAAGCTGACAAGCGGTCCAGCTGCAGTAGCTGGAGAGATCATTGCTTGCAAAATAATCCTACAGACTGGTACTTTTAGATGAGTCTTGCCCTCTGGAGAATAAGCTTTGTTGGTTTGCACCTATGTTGCATCCTTGCTGAACTACGGCAGAAATGGTTGGGAAGTAAGAGTTTTATGCCTGCTGCTGTTCTTTCATTGTGCTAGTCTCGCATGTTAGTCAAAACAGGAATGAAGCTAAAAATCCAGAGAGACGCCTTGAATTACTGTTTAACTTTTTTAACATAATTTTTTTCCCTTAAAGGCATTGTTTGACATTTTGCAGTTATTGAACTTAAGGTGTGGAAGAAAAATCTTTAGCAATGGTATGTCATTTACAAGGTAACAGGTTGGCCTCTCTTTTACTGCTTAGCATTTGCACTTCTAAAACCTTGGCTGATTCATTGAAGTTGGTCCTTTGCCTAAATTTGTGAGGGTGCTTGCTATACTATTTATTGACCACTGAGGCAGTCACAGATAACAGCAGTTTCCAGGGTGTTGTCAAGCAGGCATCTGAGTGAGAAATAGTTTGGCATAGCTAGTAGTCAGGCATTTCAATGCAGGAATGAACTTCTCTGCCAGTGGCCAATCCAGGAAACAATACTTTCATTATCATGTTCTTAAGCTAGGGAAGGCACTTGCTTGTTTATGTATCTTTACACAGTATATTGAATTTTGGAAGAGTCCACTTTGTGTGTGTAGACTTAACCATATATACAACCCATCAAATCACAAGGGTTGCTTTTAGCCATGAGGCACAGAAGGAATTTACTCTAGGCATGCCCTGTCCTGTGCCTTAGTGAGTGAAACTGCCTGTTAAGAATTTAATAATGTGGGATCTGAGATTTTAAGGAAAATGCTCTCCTAAAGTTACATTTCTGAATGTTTCCTCTGGATATCTTTAGGAATATTGTGGTGGTTGTGTGTGTGGCTTTTTTTGTTTGTTTGTTTGTTTGGGTTTTTTTGGTTGAATCAGTGTAATGCAACTAAAAAGAAGCCATTGTTTTCCTATTTTGTAAACTATATGCTTGAAACCTATCAGAAATTTTAAGCAGTTTTTTACTGAGCCATATTGTGATTTCACAAATGACTTGTCCCACCAATATCTATATTGTGAAATCATGCTTGGTTAATGGCTTTCCTTGATTTTATTATATTCCTCTGACACTGGAACAATATCCATTTGGAAATCTGTGATGCAGCCTTGAAAATGAGCTGTCCAACATTGTCTTGGACATATGAAGAGACATTCTTTTACTGGAAAATACTTTTGTAGGTGTAAATTATAAAGTGCTTGTATCTTATTAGTCACTGACCTTTATTTTTTATTTAGTGATAGTGGCTGCTGCTTTCATCTGGACTTTTGGAAAAGAAACTCCACTAAACACCATTATGCAGTAACCAGGTCTTTCAATAAATTTGCTATCCTTATCATTTATATAATGCCATGAGGGTAACAGTGGAAGATCCAAGTGATGTGGAAGGCAACAGTAATGTGTGTCTTTCTCATGGTAAAACCTCCCATTCCAGCACCTGGGGCAGTTACCTTAGAAAGGTGTATTTCTCATAACTTGTTCGTATTCTTCCAATGTTACCTTCATAATGCAGTGATTCTCAAGACAGAAAAGTAGTAAGAAAAAGTAACTTGTACAGAATCTAGTGAAATTATGGTAGTACTGGGTGGAGGTACTGTTGGTTATCAATAATCTTTAATTTCAGAAGGTTGAGGCAGCTCACAGTGTTTAGTTTTGGTGGAGTTTTGCCACTGAGGGTTAGGGTAACTCAAGACTATTGAAGCTGATCCCCCCACAAAAGACAAAAACAGTTGAAATGAAAAGGAAGGAAACTAAATCAGTACACAATTTGAGAAATGCTCAAAAATAGAAATATTTTTCTCAGTTTCACATTTTAGTTTGTTTTTTGTAAATCCTTATTCCAAAATAAAATGTTCCTAAATTCGAGCGGCTGAAATGCAAATCGTCTCTGTGCCCTGTGCCCCACTGCTTTAAACATTGGTTTTGTTGGTCAAAAGGGAATGAATGGCAGAACTATGTTTGAAGGTTTTAATGTATTAATTGCATGTAATCCTGATATTTAATTTTGTACATCTAGGTGTCAAACCATCTGCATGAAAGATGCTGCAGTGCTATGCTTGTACTTTCTCAATTTTTCCTTAAATAACTTCCCAGGAAAATGTTCTCTCTTCATTTAGTTACTTGGAGGTATTAAAATAAAGAACAAAAAAAAAAAAGGCAGTTGCCCTTTGTATTCTTACAGATTTTTAAAGTTTGTGATTGATTTGTTAGTGTATATAACTTTATTGCCAATGACTATTGTTAGACAACAAATGCAATAAAAGAATACTGAAACTCATTAGTTGAATTGTCATTTTGAGGTGGGTGGTTACCATCTTACCAAAGTTATGGGAAAAATCCAGATCAGACTTAAACATAATTCCATCTATAGTGGAAAAGGAAATTAACTTCAGTCTTGAAGTATGCTGCTTCTCCAAGAATTCTTGGCTCTCCCTTCAGAAAATGTCTAGTAATCTTTCATATATGTGACCAGTACAAAGAAAATAAAAAGGGGCTGTGCTTTAGATCTGAGAAATTCATCAGAAATCTCCCTATTACTATCATATGAATTACTGTGCCAACAAAGACAAATTGGGTGATACATGTTTTAAAACATTGCTTGTTTGTAGCATATTTGCCCATCTCAGAAGGTAATACCTGGCTAAACATGCCTGAGTTTGGGGGAAGGGGGGACCTAAGCAGAGCTAGAGCTTGTTAGTACTTAAATGGGAGACCACAAAATTCTAGAGTTGTAGTCCAGACTGGAAAGTTAAAAACTAAAGGTAAAATACTACCTAATAAACTACATGGGCATTACATTCTACAGCCACATGTAAGTCATCAGAAGTCACACTCAATTCGAGAGTCTATTTTTTTAACAGGGTTGCATAGTATAAAATAGGTAAAATGAGAGTAGGTTGGGGACGGGGATTTACCTTTATTTCAATGCAGCCTTTAAAGATAGAAATTTAAAAATTCTCTGAACAGTTCACATAAAAAGTAAAATCCAGTAGGTTGGAGTTATACTTAGTATACCCACTAAAATGAGATTTAAGATTATCACGGGACTAAGTTAAATGCTACAGTATTGATTGCAGTGGAACTGTTCCAAGTATTTTATGGTCCCACGAAAAATCAAGCCAACTATCTGATGGAGGCATTATAAATTAGATGAGTATGCTATCAGGAAGATAGCAAATGAAAGACATGCATACACGATGTTTTGTTTCCCAAAACAGAGAAAGCTTGACAGTTACCATAAATATTGAATAAGTGATGAAAGAAAATATGGTCCTTGTATCCAGTCCCCAAACCTTCTGATGCTTTACACCAATTGTTGCACACTGGTCAAGGCTGCAGTGTTGTCTGTTGTGTTACACCAGTAGTTTGCAAATAAACCTGAGACATTTGTGAGGCACTCAGGAAACTTAAATGGGCAGCAACCCCCCCCCCAACACATACTCAGTGTAAAACCAGCGGGTCCCCCAAGTGTGGATGTAGATGAGTCAGCAGTGGATACAGCAAGGGTGCACGTTGCCAGATACGTTACCTTACCCACTTCTTTTCAGTTAATCTAATTGGGGTAGGGTGATGACAAAAATTGGAAATCAGAAATGCGCTGATCTCCAAATCACCTAAAAATAGGTCCCTTATATCTGGCAATTCACGCCTTCAAAATTCCAACATTCCCTAAAAAGACAGCCCAGCCCACTTTCAGAATGCAGCCATTATCAACATATTTGGTGGATGCTTTGTGTTGACCAAAGTTCTCCATCCTTGTGAAATTCCTTAAGTCCTTGGAAACAAGATAATATTTGGAAGCAGCTTTGGCAAACAATTTACTGGGGCCTAAGGAGGAGGGGAGGGAATAGCACAGTCAGACTTGCAAGATTTTGTTGTTATAACCTATCGCAACAAACTAATTCTAGTCTTCCTATAGAGTTGATTTCCTGGATAGGTCTACCTAGTGGGGCTGACAGTGCCCTTGTAGTCCTCTAAATAACAAGTGTCATGCCAGTTACATGATCATCACATAACCAGTTACCATGTCAACTTACTTTTTGTTTTTCTACCAGTGGGCACCCATCATTTATGGTTGAAAGTATTTATGAGGGGGAGTAAAAGAGAAATATTTAAGACTGAAATTATGAGCAATCTTGTTGTAATTTTTGGTAAAAAGCAAAGGAAAGTAACAGCAATAAAGATCTTATAGAATTCATTTTTCCACAGGGCCTTTTCCTACTTAAGGGTTCAATTATTATTCATGCATCCTGGAATCAGCAGAAAGCTAAATTGGCTTGAAATGTGCTGTCCTCACTGCCAAACTTATCCCGTTTCTCTTCTCTCTGTTCCAAGCCACCAGCCGACCTTACATACCTTCAGGCTGCTCTTTGACAATGTGAGACAAGGGACAAAATACTTACAACAGTGATACAGCTAAGGACAACTTCAGCCTGTCATATGCATGGGCTGGGAACAATAAGACGACAATATCATGAGCAAAACTAAGTTAGCAGGCCATGTTTGTGCTGTGATTGGGGCAAGCAGAGATGTGCCCTTAACTACCCCAAAGTAATATTAGGTCACATCACTTGCAAGTGAAATTGGTTCTATTTGTCTTCAGTTTGGTTCTATTTGTCCTCAATAAATTTTACTTATTTTTGTGTAAAATTCCCAGAAGTCTATAAAAAGAAATCATGACAGTTCAAATTTCAACATTTGAGCTGTAGCTATCTCATTACATTCCTGCAGAAAAATCTCTGCTCATCGGTGTCCAGTGGAGGGCACCATTCTCCACCAGAATCACAGGACTGGAAGAGAACTTCATGGTCATCTTGTTCAGTTAAATTCACTACTGTATTATCCACTCTCTGCATAAAATCTTCTGAAGCAGAATCTTCCAGTTTTCTGTCATTTTAGCAAAAGAATGATGTGCTGAACATTTATTCAGTAAAAAGGATCATTGGGGATGATAGTTTGTGAATCCTCCTTTTGGGGTGATCAGAAGCATTAGACCAAGATATATGTCTACAGTCTTTCATATTCTACAACTTCTCACATTCTCTGTCCTTCATCACAGGTGGCTCAGAAGCAATAATATCAATGGCTCCAGTACATTCCAAAAGGAATAATTTACTTACAGTTGTTTTCCTAATAAATTAAAATACTGTAAAAAGCTATTTTTGTTAAACAAGCTACTGGTATGCACTTTATGATGGCCAAGTGAGTTCTGGTTAGGATTTAGGTGAGTCTTTTGAAGATCTCACATATATATTTATATGGACATTGACTAGATGAGGCTGTGAACTCACCAGTATTAACCAAGCCTAATACAAAGGCATTCATGGGAGGTATCAAAATATAAACTGCACAAATCCCCACCTCCTCTCTGCATTCAGGGCTTCAATAGCAGAATCACAGCTGCCACTTTGACATATCTTTGCAGCTGCCCCTGCAAAGCATCTTGTCCATTTGAGAAGGTACTCTGACTGCACAATTCTCCACATGGCCTGCGTGCATACAGTGGTACCTTGGGATACGAACTTAATCCGTTCCGTGACTCTGGGCGTATCCCGAGTTGGTCGTAACCCGACGCAAATTTCCCCATAGGGTTCAATGTAAATCCGGTTAATCCGTTCCACCCTCCGAATTTGGTCGCACTCCGAAGCAAATTTTCCCATAAGGTTCAATGTAATTACCATTAATCCGTTCTGGCGTCTGCGGACCACGCGGCGGGGCGGGAAAAGGGCCGGGCGCCGCGCAGCAGGAAAATGGCCGCGGACCACGTGTCAGGGCGGAAAAATGACCGTACCCCAAGGCGGAGTTCGCACATCGAGGTAAATTTTTGCAGCTGGAGCTGGGCGTAACCCGAAAAGTTCGTTAGTAGAGGCGTTCGTATCCCGAGGTACCACTGTATTTGCATACACATAGAAGTTAGAATATGCATAGCTGGATGTATAAAAATCCCTTTTATGTCACAGGCTAGAGATGCAGAATACATTGACTCAAACCATATTTAACTTTGTATGTCACACAACCCCATAATTTAATTTATAATTAATTTAACTGTGGGTATCATAAGCAAAGCTAGTAGCAATTACTGGGGAGGGGCCAGAGAAACAGGAAACACTGAATTTAGAGTGTTGCCAAATGTGAACCAATCGCCCACTCATCTCTCACTTTCCTCAAGCTGGTGCCTTCTCTCATGAGCTTTTGGGAGACTGGGTGGTGTGGTGTATGATACTTTCAAACCAGCTTTGTTTAGTTGTCCAGTTCATGTTCATGGATTAAGAAAGTAAGCAATCCTAAATTAGTTATATAATCTGTGGTGAGGGTGGTTTTTTTGTTTTTTTTTTAAATTTTAACTCCTGACTGACTTGGCCAATACTATCAGGAAGTCTTTTTGGAATTAAAAGAATGGTACTGAAACATCAGCATAAAAAAATTGGCTGAAAACAAAAGTGGGAGATTACATAGCAGGAAGGTATTTTCACTGCCCCTGTGCCTTCTGCCCACATTTTTTACTGAGAGGGTTACCTCCACCCCATCAACATTCAATGCTACGAATAGGCAGGTAGCGCTGCAGATGTTAAGGCCACACCGGCATGGAAAGGTAGAAGCTTTTGATTGGAATAACTGAATGATGTTGGGTTGGTACTTTTAAACTCCATGAAAAAAAACTGCTTTATTATTTCTGGGTATCAACTACTATTGGCAGCCAACTTGAAACTGAACTTTTCATACAAAGAGAAAACAAAGAGTTGCAGTTCAGCAGCTTCCCAGAGGCCAGGACCAAACGTGAAAGCTTGCTTGAGCCTGTTATACAAAAGCCTCCTACATTTCTGTGAAAAAAAAAGCAAGGGAAAGAGGCAAAGGTAATATATTGGCAGCACAAAAGATTCACACTAAAACTTGGCAACATATTAGGAGAATGGAGGCACTTTAGCCACAGTAAGGTTTAAATGTAGCTCTTTTATAGGCTATGAAACTGTGAAGCCAATTCAGTCTCATGTGGCCTTTCAGATGTCTTCTTTTAATACTGGTGGCTACAGACAACACAGAATTGTTAGGCTTTTTTTTTTTAAAATGACTTGGTCAAGAACATAGTTGAAGAATGTATGTAATAAGTATAGACCAACAGAACAAAGCTTGTCTGGGCTACAAGTGGGGCACTCTTCCAGATAACTTCTGAACTACATTTCCTAAGAGACGTGATTGGTCCTTGGCTCTTTACCAGGCAGTTCCACTTCAACAGAGCATAATGTGCAAATCAACCAAGAAAGAGAAAGGAACATTCATGGGAAACCAGAACCATTCTAGATTATCTAGCAATTACTGCTACTTGATGAAACTGAAATATGGAACTAACAACTGCCAGCACCTCTGTTTCTGGGCTGAAATGGTTTGAATCTGCCTAGAATGGTAATTATCTTCACTCGGGAAAAAGTAACCTATTCGGTCCCAAGTCCCACCAGTTCCAGCAAGCAAGATAAGAGACAGCCACAGGTATCCCAACTCTGAAACTGAGGAAATTATATTTGCTATGGATTTTTTCCACTCCTGGAAACAATGGGAAATGAATAAAGGTTACAATGTGAAATACATCCTGGATCTCTGATATTTTGGGGAACTACTAGATAGGTGGACTTATACTTACAACTATTAGACAGATTGACTTGCTAACATGAATTTTAGACCTGAGTTCATCAGGTTTCCTCCATGAAACCTGAGTTATAATTAGTAATCCAAAACAGAAATATCAATAAAAGTAGGTATATTTTCAGATTATGTTGTTCTACACACTTATTTCAGTATCACAGCCTTTTTTAATCCAAAAAGTTCTTACAATAATTCCTTCTGGAGAAGAGGTGAGATCAGAATATTTTTGTTAATATTTATTGCAATGCAGGTCAAAGTTTGCTATTACAGACCTGCGTGTGTCAGAAAGCTTGGCTCAAATATCAGTGACGCTGACTTTTTCAACTGAGACATAGTTCATGATGTGACAACTACAGCTGGCAGTGAAGGCCTCGGTGAAAGACAGTGCCAATGAGGAGATGCTTGTCATAGATGGTAGCAACTGAACTCCCTTGAATTACTGACCCATCATCCATATACACTTGAGTGACTGTAGGCTTATCAGAAAGGATATTTTGGATGTGAAGGACCTGAAAGAAAACAAACAGAAATCGATTAGCCAGACTCTTACACAAAACTTTGGCTTATGAGAATCTTGCTAGAGATTCTCACTATCAGTACGCTATGCATACTATTAAAAAAATTATTAAGGAACATCAGAAGTCTAAATAATAGGGTCTATATAGGCACAGATGCTCTAGAATGAATTAACAGAAATAAGAAATAAATTTGTTTTAAGACATCCCAATTGTGATCTCTTATTTCTTTGTAAAAAGGGGCACTCATGTCTCTCTTCCAGTACAATGCTTCATGATGTAGAAGCAGAGCATCCAGAACTTGCTATTCATTTGGCTCTGGTGCCAACACATGCAATCTGCTCACACCCCTATTCAAATCAATGCAAACAAACCATGATACATGTGCACTATAACTGTCTTCGTCATGGCCTATAATGGACTTGTCAGCATCCTTCCCCCATTCCTGGGACATCTGCACTGAAAATGCACAGCAGCACTAATGCCAGATCAGCACAAACTTTATATCTGAAAGGCCTAAGCATAATTTGATGTATATTGGGGCAGCAAATCCTAATTTCACATATACACGGAAGGGACCCAAACTTGTAGGAACTGAAGAGAAAAGGAATCTCAGGTGTCCTATGCATAGTTCAATAAAAGCATTAAATCTACTGTTCAGCTTTGATGGAAAAAAGTAGTTCTCACTGGAACACCCAAGAAAAGAAGTAAAAACAAAGCAGAACTGACAGTCTCATGTTTATAATGACTCATGTTATGGATACCCTTGGAATATTGTGTGTATGTATATCTGATGATTACACCTGAGTAAGTTGAACTCAAGAAAAAAAAAATGAAGGAAATAACGACTAAATTCTCCAGACGTTGGGAGGGAGCAATGGGGAGGAGGGAGGAACATATATGATCTAGCAGCATGCATGGCGTAGAGAATGTGCATTTTGTATCCCTCTCTCATGATAACAAGACCCCAGGGCCATCCTATGAAACTGAACAATAGGAAATTTGTGACAGACTTCACACGGTGTGATATTTATTTATTTAAAGATTTATAAGGCCGCCCAACTCAGACAGTGTGAGTCTGGATGGCATAGAATAGAAACACACAATAAATCAAAAAGAAAAAACAGAGAAAACTATCTAACAATGAAAAGACAATCTATAAATACAAAATCTAAAATGGCCACCAAGTGCATAGCAAAACAACCTCAGGGGGACTCCCACTCAACCGGCCCCTAACGTCTGGGGAAGAGCCAGGGGTTACGGGTTTCCCTAATGGCAAGGAGAGTTGGGGCTTGTCGTATATTGGGGAGGGGGGAAAGAGACTGTAAAAAAAAAAGAGCAGGGGCAACCACAAAAAAGGCACACTTCGTAGGTCCTGTAAGATGACAAGATTTAAAAGAAGGAACCTGGAACATGCCCTCCCTGGGGAGCATGTGATGCAGGCAGATGTTCTTGGGAGAAGGCAGTCCCTCAAGTAACCTGGTCCTATGCCATGTAGGGCTTTAGATAACCAGCAGCACCTTGGATCGCACCCAAAAGCCTACTGGGAGCCAGTGCAGCTTGTGGAGTAGGGGTGTTACGTGGGCACAATGAAATGCGCCCATAACTACTTCTGGACCAATTGAAGCTGCTTTCTAGACCAATTGGAGCTTCCAAATGGTTTTCAAGGGCAGCCCCATGTAGAACATGTTGCAACAGTCCAATAGTTAGCCTGTGAGATTTGCTAATATGTGATGATGGACACTGACTTAGAAAATAGGATATAATATCTTCACATAACGAAGATTGCAACAATTCATTAGATTATCAGTTGCAACAATTCATTAGATTATCTGCTGCTTCTAGGACTGGAAGGCTTTAAATACAAAGTATAAGAAAAGCCTTTTAAAAAATGAGATTTATATCCTGCCTTTCATACAGGAACTCAAGGCAGCATACATAGTGTTCTGTTCTCCTGTTTTGCCCACAATAAGTGACTCATAAATCATCCAGTGAGCTTCTGTGGCTCAAGGTGGACTAGAACCTGGGTCTCCTCACTTAGCCACTTAATCCAGCAGTTAGCCACTTCACCACACTGGCTTTTGCTCCTGAATTCTGCTTATGGACAATATGTGGAATAGGATACTGGCCTAGAAAATCTTTGGTCTGGTTGGGTGCACTTCTTCTGAAGTGCTTCTTGTCCCATTTAAAGAAGCATTTTGTTCTGAAAAATAACTTGCAGATTTTTCTACCACCTAATTTATTCACCCTGGTTTAAAAGTTACAATATATTTCTAAAGCACCTTATCAAAATAATTCGTACTAACCTCTGAGCCAGGAGGAACCTCTGGATTATATGAGAAAAGTTTTGCAGCATTGGGATGACATCCTAACCAAAGGTCTCCAGTATAAGGGTCAACTGATATGTTATCAAGGACAGTGTTCAACTGTAGGATCTACAATGATGAAGAAAAGCCAACCCAGTAGTAAATTTACCATTTGTAATTTTATGTAAAAAGTAATAATTTCAAGTCTGATACTGGCCCAGTGTAGAGGAAAACTATCAGAAGACTTTCGTACATTGAGGAGACAGGACTGGTGTGCCATAATTGTCTCTTCTGCTCCTGGGGTCTCCAGGGCCATAATAGCTATCAAGTTTCATTAAGAGTTAAATTTATTTAGCACAATGTTATTTTGCACAAATGGTTATTAGATAAGGATGGTACAACCTTGGAATTTGGGGAGTATACCAGGAACGATGAGGTTGGCTGCTGTCTACCCACTTTAGGCTTTAGCTTATTTTTTGGAGGAATTTGAAGTATCATAAGACGTGCAAACAACAGGTGTAATTAATTATCATGCCATCCTTAGCTTCACATAGTAATCTTCTAAGTTAAGGATAAAAAGCCTCGGAGTCCTGATCTTGTGAGCTTCGATGCAGACCTGGTCTGGAGGGGTGCTGCACGCTGGCTGTATTGGGGTATTTTCGTTGTTACCGGGGCTCCTGACAACAGACTGAAGAAAGCTGCTTGCTTGGTAATGTATTAATGCCTGCTTATTAATAAAGATCATTTAACTTCTCTCCACTTGTGTCTTCATTGCTTCTGAATCTTATAAAAAAGAACCATTGCCTTTGGCGAAAGACCCAGTGATACACACTTGTATTTCCCTTAGGCCAGAAGAAAATAGAAGACATTTGCTGCAGTTAAACAGAACTACAATTGCATTTATTAAGAGTCTATAACAAGAGTTTACCTACATACCTGCATTAGCATTAGCCAAGTGCCTCTATTCCTAAGTCAGACCTTTGGTCCACCTAGCTCATGAACAGGATACCAGCAGCCCATGGTAGCAACTCTCAGCTTTCCTCACCACTGGCCAAGATTCTTAAACAGTATCTAGAGCAGTGTTTCTCAACTTTGGCAACTTGAAGATGTGTGGACTTCTGAGAGTTGTTCCACACATCTTCAAGCTGCCAAGATTGAGAAACACTGATCTAGAGAACCATGTGTTCCCTATCCCTGATCTAGCTCTATAATTTATGCTTTGATTACTAAAGGTTTTCAAAAAGCAATACTCTCAGACCCAATATGAAGAGTAATAGAAAATCACCCAAAACAATGTATTTTCTACGATCAAAGCATCCAAGATAATATATTACGTATATTTTATGTATACTGTTACAAAATCCTAACCTAATTGTTCTAACTGCTACAGCCACTTGTTGGGAAATTAGTATTTCAAGTGAAAGGGACATGCCTGTTTCTCTGTCACATTTGTCTACCACCTACATTATATGTCTAGGTGATTTACAAGAAAATCCAATGGTAAGTAAGACCATTTGGACACAATACAAAACAACACAAATACAAAAAATTAGAGCAGCTGAAGAATGAAGAGCAATTAAAAAATGTATTTTCAGGACCTGCTTAAAGACCATCAAAGGAATCAGTTCTTCTAGCACACACAAAGTGCATTCTGCAATTCAGATGCAACTATAGCAAAAGCCTGACCCTGGGTTGCACTCAGTAGTTAAAAGTGGGTTTTTCCAGTTTATTTCTTTAAAAGTTTCTGCACCACCTCCCATGAAAAATAGCGATACACAGAAGATGCTCACTCAAATAGCTTGGGCAGAAGGCATTAATGACTTAAAAGTAATCAACCTCACTTAGTACTACAGTACACCTGCGTTCATAGCATTACACCTAGAAATAAACTGATAACTGAATTCTAGGTTAATATGGTCTCTCCTAATCACTGTAGAAATAGCCCAACTAATGCATTTTGAACCGGATGAAGTTTCTGGATTACATATCAAGGTAATTCTACATAAGATGCAATGGAGTAGTCAAGTTTAGAGGTGATCGGCATTTTGAAAGATAATTCTCAAAGATAATGCAACTGATTTACCAGCCAAAGCAGATAAAAAAGCTTTTAGTATTGATTTCAGTAGCTTCTTCGCTATCTCTTATGGGCAATAATAACTTGGTTTAGATATGAGAACAGAATAGTTTCTGCTGGCCAGGCTTTTTTTTTTTTAGCAGCCTTATCCCATGCAAAATATCAGCATGAGCCAAACTTTGGGTATTTCAAACAATGCATTTCTCTCCATTCCGGGTACTATTGATGCTCACAATTTTATCCATTTTTTTCTTGTTCCAATACCATCTCCCTATAATTCTAGATAATAACATATGCTTTCAGGAAATGTCTGTCCTTCCTAATTGGTCCTGACTGAGAACTCCTGCAAGTCACATGGGCCCAACTTTAACCAAAGCAATCCCAAGTCCTTTGGAATGTCACCAACATCAATATCCCATTGATATTTGTCATAAATTTATGTCACCAAAAGCCAACAGTATTAATTCACTAACAGATGATACACATTCACAAAAATACATAAGATATCACAGAATAGCATATAAATAGAAAAATTATTCAAAATCAAAGTGTTATTTCAGATACAAAAAACAGCATACCTGGATTAAACCAAAATGAAACAAACTTACCTTCACAGGAGTTAAACTCAAGTTATCATGTTTTTCAAAGACATGAATGCTATGATCCATAATATCAGCAACGTAGACATACCTTGAAATGACATATTATTTATTTTACTTATTTGATTTTAATACTACTTGTCCTTCCTTCAACCTCCCCTGGCCCAGAGTGTGCAAAAAAAAAAAATTAATTAAAAAGAATCTGATAAAATGACCAACTATAAAACCATTTGATATAAAGACAATAAAAATAGTGGAAACAATAAATGAAATGAAGTTAATTGTTACAATGCTTCTTATAAGAGGGTAGGGAAAACTGTATTTTTTATATTTTTTAGTCAATTCTAATCATAAGATCTCTGGATGATTCCTCAAATAGATTTTATTTCATTTTGGTGATTAATATCACACTATTTTCTCCTAGGGAAGTCTCCCCTAACTTGATCATGTTGACTCAAGATTATAGGAGTTATAACTCAATATATTTAGATGGCTACAAGTTGCACTAGATTGGGGAAAGCAATTTAAGGGTATTTCTAGTCTGTTCCTCAAAACAGCAACTAAATTTTAAGACCAGTTTTGAGGAACACAAATTATTGCTTGTATAACTATCCTAAAGCACAACAGATAGCATCACCTAGCCAACCTTGGCTGATCTCAATGAAGTTAAGCAGAATCAGGAGACCACTAGGGCATCCCAGTGGTTATAATCTAGAAAGGGGAAAAAACCCTAGTATGCCATTTCCTTATTGTTGACAATAAAACAACAGTGACATGCCAATGAGGTCTGACTAGAGGGTTTTGGTTTTTTTACTTCCCATCTCAATTATACTATGAGTTGGGGGACATGTTCTCAAACCAGGTGATGAAAGTCCAATGTCATACAGAGAACTAAGTTAAGGAAGAACCAAGTTAAAGAAGAAACTTACTTCCCGTCTGGTGAAATATTAATGCCATTGGCACTGTAAAATCCTGCTGCTACTTCTTTAACTTCCTTTGGGCTATAGTAAACAACATTTGTCCAGCTCAAACCCAAGAATAACTCCAAATACATCATGATGGTTTCTGAGAAATAATGATCATTGGTGGCATAGAAACTCTCAGGGCCCAGAGCCACAATGTCGTTCACACTATGGCAAAAATGAAAAAGATACAACACAACATTACACAACTGCTGTTGCATAAGTTGATTTCTATAAGTCTTACAAGATTTGCACAATTGCCCCAAAATCATTTTGTGCTCTGAACACAAGACAGAACACAGATCTGCTTGGCAGGCTGTATCTGACTTTCCAGCCTGCAGAAAAATTATTTAAGAGTAAACAGTGTTACAAAAGATAAGTATACATGAAGTGTCCAAATGAAATACAGTCCCCAAAATCCTAAAAGTGAAATTGCCTGCAACAGTCTATGAAGAAAACATTGTCCTCTGATGAAAGTTCTGTCTTCTTGTCTGAGGGTGGTGGTAGAATGTAACACGAAGGAGATGCTTTCAAAATGCCAACAGAAACTTGACAACACTGAGTAGGCCAGGCATGTTTTGAATATTTCTTCAGCAGCCTCAAATCTTAGCTTCTCGCCAAAATCATTGGGTAATCAGTTAAATACATCCAGTCCTCTCAGTAATGTAAATGCAATGTTCTACCCAGCGTCATTTGGATGTTTTATGTATACTTACCTTTTGTAACACAACTTATTTCTAAGTAATTTTTTTTCTAGAGTGTGTAATTTGCTTTAGATTCACATTGTAGCTAATAAGGAATTAACGTGATTCTCACTTTATCTTTACAATATAATACAATCAACTTTGTTTTTTTGTTTGTTTCTGACTTTCTATCCACCCTACTGAAATGTACTATGTTATAAATACCTTGTATTGAAAACCTATCATTTTCATAGCTGTGAAAACTTGGCTCTTCACCCAGGCCTTCAGTGAGGGAAACTGAGACCCCCTCACTTCATCACGATTTCCATCCTTTATCTTTATTTTTTATGTTTTATTGATTTTATTGTAATTTGTTTGATTACTATGAGCTTCCCAGAGTCATTGAGACTCGGGTAGCATACAAGTTAGTCACCTGTTGGGGGAGATGGGTGGCATACAAATTTAATAATAAATAAATTAATAAATAAATACAAGTTTAATTGAAGATAATAAGTATAGGATAGAGAATTGCTTGGATATATATTGTACAATTGTATTGTCTAAGGTGGGTAAAGGTCAGGGCTGGAGAACTGCTTCCAGCCAAGGGGCAGGCACAGCCTAGGACTGGACCACCTTAAGGTGCAGTTCCTTAGTCTCCTGAACCCTTTAATTCTCTTCCAAAATCCTTCTCTTGAGCTTCTAGCTCCAAGCACAGAGAGCAATGAAGCTAGAGAGCCAGGACACTTAGCTCCTTCCTCTGTATAAAGAGACAGTAACAGTCAGCACCTCCAGCTGCATTTCAGCAGGCCAAACAGAGAGGCCTTATGGGCCTCATCTGGCCTGTGCACCAAAGATTCTGTATTTTTAGGATATAGAATGAAGTAAGCATTCAACCAGTTAAGCAACTAATAAGAAATAAAATGCAAAATACAAAAAGCAGAAACTGCTTAAATCAATTAGTGCTCTCCAAATGGAACACAACCTTGTGGAAAGTTGTCTAAACTTGCTCTACTTCCAATAATGCCATCTTCTTCCATTTCTGTTTTCTAATTTTTAATTAAATGGTTCACAGACATGGTTAAAGCAAGAATGATTTTGTAAAGATAGAAATGTGTAGAGAAATATGGTAAATGGTTAAACTAGATTTAGCTATGTTTCCTCCCCCCCCCCTTTATTTCACATCTTTAATTTCTTTGGCTTACTTTTTTTTTCCTATTTGCATTCATGTTCCCTTCAAACCTCTTTTCCATTTACACAACCCATCTTCTCCCTCTCCAATTACAAACACAAATTTCAAATATGGTTTATTATAATATACCTTGATAGGAGCTCATGTTTGATAGTTTTTAAGTGCAGCAAAGAATTTTCATCTTCAACAAATTTAAATATCTCCACCGTTGACTTGTATTGTGGATGATTTACAACAAAGAGATATACAGTATCATCTAGAGAAAGTGAAGTGAACATTTGAGCAAAGTTAATGCAATTTGCAATGATAAGCAGATATAGTTTTCTAACTACCCATGTAACAAAATAAAGCAACTGTCAGCATTTCGCTCACCTAGTCATCTTCTACTCTAATGGGGAGAGTTTCCTTCTTCCAAAAGATGTAGTTTCTTCTTTTACTTGATACTGCTCTAAATCTCTTCTGCCCCTTATATTGCTGACTCCAAGCCACCAAAACTCAAAAGCCCCTTTAACAGTACCCACAACTTCTTAGCAGGCATATCACAATTCTCTACCTCTGCCTCTACCTCTGCCTTCTCTTACCCTTTTTTTATTATTACAGTTTTTCAGTTCACTGTTAGCACTTGGGCATATTAGTGAATTAGTCTTATTTGTGGTAAAAATCAAACTAGAAAATTGGAAATTTTATCTCAAACTAATTTAGTACTAGACTTAAATGTACATGCCATAACTCTACAAAAGATCCCAACATTTTAGTGCCCTTCAGACATGCATAGAAAGGTTTCATTACCTTGCAGTTCCCGTAATAATAGTCAAGACTATAATAGTAGTATTACTAAAAGTAGCTATAGTTCACAATATAAATAAAATTAAAGTTTTTTTTAAAAAATGGGCAAACATTTTAAATGAAAATCTTACATACCTATATAACCTAAAAGAGAAACAAAATCAACCATAAACATAGAAAAGGGATAATTAAACTATTAATATGATTATACAATAATTATTGACACTGATCCAAGACTGGGATTAAGCATTTTTCATTGGTTGCTGAAGAGAGATAGCAAAGTAGCAGATAATGAAGAATACTTTGCCCATCCCTGTGTCTCCATGGCCATGATCACCAACCAAGGTTAACCCTAATCAACCTAATCAACTTCAGATGGAAAGCTAAAATGAAGAAAATTAGGGCCACTTAATAATTTGCTTACTCTCATCGATATAGATACTGATCCCATGAGGATTAAAAAATGCCATATCAAACCCACGGCTGATCTTTAGTTCAACTGGATGAGGATTTTCTTCATTTAAATCCATCAGTAATATTTCTCCTCTTTTATCAGGTGCAAAGCTTTTTAAACCAGGATATTTCAGACCCTTGAAAATGAAATAAAAAGAGAATTTTGGTCCTATGACAATTAAGAACATTCCATCAAAACTCCTAAGATTAATGATTTCCCAATGGCTTTTGACATCTTTATCTATTAGCACAGCAAAAAGAAATTCAAGGTCAAAAAATACATTTTGCATTCATTCAGTTGGTATCCCAACTTGGTCTTTCCCTGGCAGTCTAGCTACAATAGGACATGTTCTGGTAACCTCATGTTTAGGTTACTGTAATGTGCTCTATGCAAGGATGCACTTGCACATGGTCTGAAAGCAATCATTAGTGAAGATTTCAGCAAAGGCTGTGGAAAGAGAGGGCTTCTTCTGTAGTGGGCACCAGCATTTCCAGAATGCTTTCCTCACTGAATTCTGAGAGGCACATACTCTTATATCTTTCAGATGCCTGCTCAAGACTTTTGTCTTCACCCAAGTCCTTCATGTACAAACATTGGTCAAATGGTTCTGTTCATACCTGCCCTTTATGCTAATCCCTTTCAAAGTAACTGATGTTATTCGGAGCACAGACAACAAATAAGAAATTCTTAGCCAAAGAAATTAAAGGCCTGAGATAAGATAAAGAAAACAGAGCTAAATCTAGTTTATAACAACATAATTCATAATACCTCCCATAATATTCTATCCTTGCAAATCATTCTTAATTCCACAGCATCTACACATGGCTTCCTACATTGCCTTTCTTCTTTCATCTTTAGTAAATATTCTAACCCCAAATAATTTCCCCTCCATTCACTCTGCTGGAGGCTCCTTGTTTAGTCCTCTTTGCACACTTCCAAAACAATTTATTTTCACCAAAATCACTTTGCGTTTTCTCTGCTTCTTTTAACTTTAATAGTTCCTTGTTCTTCTTTACCATATTCATTGCAGCTATCTTTTTCTCTATATCTTTCTTCCATCCTCATTTTTGCAGCTACCATTACATGCATTATTTTCTCATCTACAGTCTCTCTCACTTCATCATTTCACCATGCACTCTTTTTCAAACTTCACATTATTGTAACTCCACATTCTTCTGAGGCACTCTGTAACCAAGTTATTTTTCCTCTTTTGCAAGCAATTTCCACATCTTCTTTCCCTGCATCCACTTTTCATTCATTCTATTGGGAGATTAATCTATTTTCTAATACCATTTTATACAGGATATCTAATTTGTCTTCTTGCAGGTATTCTATTTTCACTATTGTTTCATTCACTTCTTTTTCACATCCATGTTTTTTTCTTTCATTTCTTTTTCCATGCCCATCTTCTTCTCATGAGCAATTCCTGATACTACTCTCAATATTTCATCATAAACAATCAAATCAATCATGCTTTTATATTTATATTGATTACCATGTGTAAGTACGAACAGACCTATGCTTTAAAATATATAATGGAAACCCAGATCTTTTTCTAACCAAATACTCACCAGTCATCAATCTAATTCTTTCTCCAAATAACCCACTTTTTCTATACTCTCTTGTCTTGTTGCCACTTAGTCATGTTGCCTGGCAGAATACTTGTTTCCCCTGGATTGCCTTAATTCAGAACATTGCACAATTTTTCCCAAAACTCACCTCTGTTGATTATTATTACCATTTACTGGAACATAATATACAACTTATTGATTCCTATTTTGATACACAGTAACAGCAACCTAGATGACACCAATTCATATTTTCTGGCTTATATTTTATCATTTGTAATTATCATTACAATTATTCATCAAATCCCCTCCACAAGGCCACACCACTTCCATTCAGATCTATATCTTTCTGCTTAATTTCTTAGATATATATAATCTTTTTTCTTTTTTCCGTACATTTCATTCACTAATTCATGCTTATTAGCTATACTCCCCTTACAAGTTGCAATTCTCTATATGACAATGGTTGTCACCATAACGGCCAATCATCAAAGCTTTGGTCATTCAAGACTTTCACATAACACCTTTTGGTAAAAGAAAGTGAACCCTAAATTATTTGCCATAGGTATTCAGCATTCCTTGCAAACTGTTAGCACAGTACTGGACAGTTTTGACACATTTTGGCTAGTATTCCACAAGTGCAATCAAAGCCGAGTTTTGCTCCAAGCATGCTCCCATTATTCTATGCAAGCTAGGATATCTAATCTAGAGACTACCTTGTTTTTCTTTTCTCTAGCTTTTCAATGAATATTACGTTTATAAATTCATAATTTATTGCTTTTATTATTTTTCTTTACTCCTTTTCATTGTATTGTGAGTGTACAGAAAGATAATGATCCATACAGAATGATCACAGTTACTGAAAATGTAGGTAAATGAGATTCCAGCAGTCCTACAGAATTCTTTTAGTCTCTACTTCCTTTACTTCCATAATGTGCACCAAATGAATGCTGCATTGCTCCAGACCACTTTGTTACTGCAGTCTTGGAGTGGAACATTCCATGAACTATTTGCAGGGGTGACAAATTTGAGGCTTCCGAAACCTGGGGAACTCCTTGTCATTTCTAATATGATAGAAAGGAAAAATTATGAAACACAGAGAGAAGTAAATAAAACAAAATAAAACTTAGTTTTGGCCCCCTGCCTATTTATTTAACTTGCCCTCACCTACTGTTTGGAATTCAGCCCCAGTATGTCATCCAAGTCAAGTGCAGAGATGCAACCAAGGGACCCTCAGGATTATTGGAAGTCTCAGCCTGATTTAATAAATGAATTAACCCTCAGACCTATCCTGACAACCTTAAAGTTAATGTGGACAGGGTAAGCCAACAAATAAAAACACGGCAATGTGAAATCATGCTTCTTATGAACTCAAACACAGCCTTTCACATATGAGGATTGGGGAAAGTCAAGACACCAGTGACAGCTTACAGAGCTGATGAAAGCCAACCCATTAGGAAGTACATCAATGTCTTCTGAACCGGTCTCTGCAAAGAAAAAAAAAAATCTTTATCAGAGATACTCAAATGAAGTTCTAATACAGGGAAGTATATAGTTACTGAAACAAGAGCAGCCCACAGGATTCACTGTCTGTGACAACAGGACTTGAGTGCCATTCTTGCTGGTTTCACACCACTTTTCCTTTACCGCCTCCCTCACTGACTTTCTCACTGTGAGGCATCCTCTGTGTAAGACACTATAGGAGAGATGGTTCATTGCATCGTGCAATAAGCAATCTTTACAGCCAACTCTTTACAACACTTCATTCTAAAGATTTCTTACAGCAAGACTCTTGGAAGTAACATCCATTTGAAAGAGATAAACCAGATGCTGTCCCACTGCTGAGGAATCCTCAAAGTCTATATGGATGGATAATAAAGTAGGAGGGCAACAGAGAGCTGGGCCTCCTCAATTCACCACCTGAAGCCAAGGATTCAGGGTACTTCTAGACAGTATGTCTTCCAATCCTTCCATTTTGAAGCCAGCTTTACAATCGTTTTCACTCCTACCAACCTCAGAACACTGGGAACAAGCATGAGCCAGTCAAAGTTCTGTCTCCAGACAACCAGTGGAATAAAGCAAAATCACCATTCAGTGCCCTGCCTTCTGCACTACTGCAGTTCCTGGAGTAACAAATATCCCATCACATCTGCTCTATGCAGAAAGCAGGGGGGGGGGGGAAGCTAGTCCCCACTCTTTGTTTCCATCCCATGCTGTATGCATAAATGAAGGGGGGGGCTGTTGGTCTGAGGGGAAAACTGCCTGCCTTCTTACATATGAATGCGATCAGGGAAGCTGTGATGATGGCACCACAAAGCAATTGTACAGGCAGGTGGTTTTCCCAACAGTTGCAATCATGGTTGTAGGTTGCAGTGAAGAATTTTGCATTTGGGCACACGCATACACATGTGGGGGCAGGGGACTAACAGCTTACTTGAGCCCAGGGGCTAGGAGGGGGTGAGTCAAAACTTGAATGTATTTGGCTTATATTATCAGGGAAAACTCAAGCCAAGGATTCTTTTTCTTCCTACGGGGATTGTAAAAGAGATTAGAAACTAAGAGGTTTTGAATTGTGTTCTCTTGGAAGACACTTGTGAAATTAACTAGGGAGCTCCAAGTTTAGGCAGGGCAAGGCAAGAGTTCCAGGAATGATGAAACAATTGGCAGGAGCTAAGGTGGTTTACATGGAAATTTTATTCTGACAATAACTTTGTGCAGGAGGTCCTGTGAATTTCCATGGAATACCTTAAGCACTGCAAGGTATTTATCTTTGCCTATATAAAAATATACATTAACTCTACAGATACCGCTATTCTAAGTACTTCTATTATTAGTGATCACTGAGGAGCTATAGTTATAATTTTAATGCAGTTTTGTGCCCTTCACTTGTAATTGGGGCTTTAAATATCCTAGCCAGGGCTGGATAAGCCCACTGACCATATCTGTTTTGCATAGTATCTCTTTGTTGTTGCTAAAACCACATGCCAGCAATAAAGCATTTTAATAACAAATAGTTAAATATAAAGGGGTGGAAAAATCTTCCAGAAGAATACTTATTTCTTCCAGTACAGACAATTAGAGCAGCTGATCTTGTCTAATCTTTTCAATTTTTCTTGGCTGCTGTATATATTTAATTTTCTTCTGTATTGTGTTTGTAATTAGGTTTTAACTGATTTTATAATTGTTCGCCGCCCAGAATCACTTGTTTGAGATAAGTGGCCATATAAATTGAATGAATGAATAAATAATAATAAAGAAATAAGAGTATCTCAGCTTCCCCCATAAATTAATCGTTCCTGTGCCCCAACAAAAACTTCATTCCTCTCAGAAGTGTGTTTCGACCTGCAGAGATAGACAACGAGCTAGCCAATGTAAGTCCCCTTATCTGCAGCCAAAGGTTGCAAAAATTCTGTTGCTATGGAGATCCTGCAGAATAAGCAAATGCAATGTTGAGTCAGCTTAATCTTTGGCTGGGAAGGAGACATCTTTTAAAACCCTGCTTCAACTTTCTAGGGGGGGGCTTACCTTGCACTGTTATCTGAACCCCACAGAAGCCATTCTTTTCTGTACAGACTTCTCCCTCCTTCTTGGGTTTTGTATCCATGCTCCTCAGGACTTACAATGGTTAACTAAAGAACCCATCCATGTCGCATGGTCTTGCATAGGCAATAAGCTATCCATTTCTACCAAAGCAGGGCAAATCAAAATATTTAACAATAGCTCAGGGTTTTGCTACTAATAAAAACAATTACTTTACATGAGACACAGGCTACTGTTCATCAGAGTAGTGACTATTTCCATATTTCCAGTTCCTGAAGTGTCAGACAAGCACTGGTTGAAACAATACCAGTATTGAAAGCAATACAGTGGTGTGCTGAATTTTAGTTCAGTGCTATATACAAATCAGGCCAATGGCTCGTTCAACTAGCAATGGCTACAACTCCTGGTGTAACATTATCCATGAATTCAAGATTGATTTCAGAGAACTGGCTTCAAATCTGCAGTCAGCCAGAAAGTTCACAGAGGGATTTTAAGCTACTCACTGTCTCCCAGCCTGACATTTCATAAAGGATGGATATGAGGAAATATTGGGGGGGGGGGAATCTTCTTGCATTTTACTCTTCTCCTTGCAGAAATATGAATAAAAATGTAATAAACGTGTGATTGTATAAAAAGCAGAGCAACTACATGTATACATGTAGTCCCCAGTTTAAGAATGAGTTCCATTCCAAGGTCTGTCCTTAAGTCAAATTTGTACGTAAGCGAGAACAGTATTAATATATAATACTGTAGAAGTAGTATTGTGTTATGAACTCAGACTATTGTGTATTTAACTCAAATCACTGTGTATTTAAACTCGAATTTTGCTACAATAGGCTCTATTCTTGGGTCATTTATAAACCAGGTGTTCTTAACCTGGGGAATACCTGTATTTGTGTTTCCCTTAGCAAATATATGATCAGCTATTGGTGAATCTGCAAAGGATGGTAGTTTCCAGCACCATTCTGCATAAGAACCAAACTAAGAATTTATAGCTAAAGGTGCAACAATGACACCATTTTAACTTCCATACAACAATTATGATTTAGAGAACTGTATATTACAGTATAAATCTAAAAAGGACACTTTTCTAGCATCCACATGCACACACAGTTTTACTGGATGCTGCATCATGCTTATTAATGCACAAACATTTCCACAGGGATTGTGTACCTGCTGAATAGCTGAAAGCTTCCGTAATGTACACACTTGCTCTGCCTGAAGAATGTTGCTACCCGATATTAAGGTGTGTCTCATAGAGAGGATCAGCCTGTTTCATTAGTTGGGCAACATGGATTTAAGTTGATTTTCTGACAACTTTAAGAAAGAGCAAATATTTACAGAATACTAATTCCATTTCTGGGCTTCAAGGGTATAACTAAGTAAAGAAAGAAGAACAAGGGAAGCTGCCTTATACTCCATCAGCCAACCAGTACTTATCTCAAGATTGTCTATACTGAAACTCTGAGAACCACTGCAGTCAGATAAGGGTCTTTCCCAGCTTAAGAGTTACAGCACTTGTTCTTTCTCCCACTAGCACGGATCAGGCTGTTCATTCATCTAACCCAGTACTGTCTACTCTGACTGACAGCTGCTTTTTCAAGTCTCCAAAAGAGATATTTCACAAGACCAGTGACATGAAGATGTTAATGGACCCAAGTGGAAAGCCTGCATTCTGTTTACTGGTTATTCATTTTGCACTAAGTGAAGAAGAAAAAGGGACCCCCTTTTTGTGTTTGTGTTTCCAAAGACTGTTGCTTTAAGCACATCTGCCTAAGAGTAATAGTTGTCATAGTTGGAATTCACTTAGACACCCACTGGGTCCAGACTGAAAGAAGTACAGATGTCAATTCAAACAAGAATGCCACAGACCTACCAATTCCTTTAATTAGGTGACAATTTGGAAGCCGCTTGGGTTTCAGTTCTTGTGAGGCGCACAATCTATGTCTGCAAGAGAGAAGCAGTATAAACATTTCAATAATGCTAAATAAAATGGACAATGCACCATACAGCACATGGAAAACTATTTTTATTGAGACTGGCTATAATAACAGAATCTTGCAAGTCTTGTGCTGTATTTCCTCCTCCTCCTTATAGTTCAGTGAACTAGGAAAGCATCTGCCTGAGTCACTTCTGAATATTATCTCATTCTGGACTTTAAAAATGCTTCAGCCCCTTTTGTCTAGGCAGCGGTTCTGCATATCTCTGTCAAGATCATCTTCCTTACTCTCTCTCTATATTTCCCTGGCAGATTTCTCTTTTCTACTGCCCAAGAATTTCATCTATATCCAGATCAAGGTAAGTCTTGACTAAATTTTCCATTTCTCTTTCCAAGTCCTCTTTACTGAAATCCCCAAGTGTATCTCTGAACAATTATTTTTATAAATTTTTGTTTTGACTAGTTCCAATTTGGCTTCCAGATGATCTGCTGACACTTTTGAACTGAAGACAATTCAGTCTTGTCTGCAATTTATTTTCTTTGTTTTGGTGTTCTGCTTGAGCTGTTAGTTTATCATAACTGACATCATGTCAGCCGTGAAAGAATCAAACTTTGCTTTTAAATCTTGATGTATTAGCTCAATTAATTTAGAGAGATTTTCTTACAGAAGAACTGCATACAGTGGAAGATATTCTTTAAGTTGAGGAAAGGAAGTAGAGGGATCAAACTAGACTTCTTCCATTTTGGAATAAGTCTCTACTATGTTTCCTCCTCCTCATATTGGAAAAAAAATAATCTTATGCTTAGAAGTTCTATTCATTAAATTAAAACAAAACAATTAAAACATTAAGAGTAGAAAATCAAAGAGAAAGTTCAGTAATGCGCAATAACATAGTATGTGACTAACCAAACAGCACAATATGAAAGGAAAAAACTGAAAGTTCTTAATATTAGCTTTAACAATATTAAACATTAAAGTCCATTAGGATTCTCAATATACAATTGAGCAGTTCATTTCGTTCCTTGTGTTGGGTCTACCTTCTGTGGCTAAAAGAAAAAAATTAAGAGTAAAAAAAGCCCATGCTTTTTAAAATAAAAAATTAAAAAGCTAGTTTCAGCCAGACTAAACAGTTCAACAATATGTGTCTGATTGGAAACAAAGAGAATAATATGATGTCCAGAGTAGATGTCTCCAAATTAAACAAAATTCTTAGCTGTACAACTGCACTGAAAGAAGAGTCTAATATGAAAGCAGCGTTCCCTTTAAATTAAAGAAAGGTAAAATATAATAAAAGTAAATAGGTGAAAAAAGAAAATGTGTTGCTTTGTTAACCTTGGTAACTGTCCTTGTGGATAAAATTTGCAATTCTATATTTAAGATCAAATGATGGGCAATTAGCAACTGAGGAAAATAGATACAAGAGCAGCATAGGAAATAAAACAGTTAAACAACCTGTCCTCCCAAATGTAAAAAATAGCTATAGGTCCCTGTCAAGAAAGTTTCAGCAAAGATTTAAACCAAAGCAGTTCAAACATGCAGAAAAAAATGAATATATAAGATGTGATATGCAAAAAAACAACAACAAAACAGCAACCTTAAATTAAAACCTGAAAATTCATAGTGAGTGGTTCTAGTTGGACAACGCCACCTGTAAACCACAGAATATTTTACAGGAGAAAAATGTAAATGTAAAGTCTCCTGAAGGTTTCCCCCTGAGGAAAATTTGCACTTTTACCAAATTCCTGGCAATTAACAGCCAAAAAATACCTCTTTCAAGGTATTTTTTTCAGTCTTTTCCCACCGTTGTTAAATCCGCTGTCTCTCTAGAGAGCCACCATCTAAACCTCAAGTATTAGAAGAAATTGGCAGCCCAGCAATACTAGATCTATTCTTCTTACACAATAGCAGCACCTTTAACACTGGTTTTTTGGGCCTCTAAAGGAGCCACACATACCACGTGTATTTTGGAAGTTCAGAAAGTGTGGGCAAAGTGCCAGGATAATTTATTGCTCCTTACACCTCAGCCTAAAGGGTAAGAGATGGAAGAGCCACATCCATCATACAAAATGTATTTAAAGAATATTTTTAATGCTCCGTAGTAGTTGGTAGTAATAGCATATTATGTGTCCTATTCCAGTACAAGTCTTGCTTGCATGATGACAAGGATTTAGCCCCTGAGATGAAATACTTGTGCAAATCAGAATGCCATGCTGGAAACACCTGGGGTAAATGGAAGGCCAAAGATTCTGTGAAGTCCCACTAAAGAAACCATTGATAGTTGGGACTGCACTAATTACATTTCAGCACAGGCCAAACTGCAGCTTTTGCTTTCTGTATTTTGGGTAGTAGCTATTTTGGTGCAATAGAGAGAGATAATGCTGCCAATGAACAAGAAAAATAACTGGGGGGAGGGGGGAGGAATGTATACTTACTTAAAAGTAAATTACAGCAAATTAAAAAGAAACTTAATTTTATATTTTTATCCCTTCTCCAAAGAAATTCCACTTGGCTTATGTGAATGATGCAATGTCCTTCTTTCCTCCTAATAACCCTGCAACATGTTAGGTAAGTAAAATTGAGAGGGAAATGACTCTCCTGAGTAACCTGCCATTTCAGAGCCATATCTGAACTCCAAATCCCTAACTTGAGGTTCCCTACAACTGCATTACCAAACTGCAGGGCCACAGTTTCCTGCCATGAAAATGGTAGTGTAAAATAGACTTTACATGGCAAAGCAAAAGTTAAGAAAAAAATGCTAAATACTTCCCCAGATAGCAGGAACATTTCACTGCTGTTCTATGCAATGTTTTATCTAGCACTGCCTTTCCCTCACAAAAAAATTAACTGCCTCTCCACCTACCATAAAGTTGTCCAATCTTGGCATGCAGGATCAGCTAAATACACATAGAACATAATATACTGAAAGTCTTGGGAAATGTTCAACTCTTTATAAAGGTAAATTTTCCAAACATTTAAAGAGATTCCTACATAAAATTGTTGGCATCTTCTTGTCAGCATCTCTATTTATGTCAACAGGGCTTCAATGAAAGGTTTTCCCAGTTCTTAGAAGAACTGTCTTTTTAAGAAGGCTATCACAAATTTCTTCCTGATTCAGTTTTAAAAAGTAGCATTGGTTAACCAAAAGTTCAATTAATACATTAGATACACATGCACATACATTAATCAACTTTTCCAATACATTCTCCTTTATCCTCCAACTCATGATATATTCCATGCACCACGTGAAGAAGATTCTACAATCTTTAGAAAAGCAAATGCCTTAATACATCTTAAGTTTCATGTCCCACACCATTACTTCATTGATTTTACAACAAATGAAGAAAAAGGGAATCATGTTGATTAGGTTTGATACAAGCATGCATTGGATCCAGATTGAAAAAAAAATGGAAGCAGCCATGACATTCAGATACTGTTCCACTATTTTGGCTTTTAATAATGGGAGCTGTAGTCCTCTGCATCAAGAGGGCACCAGATTCAGGAAGGGTAGACTAGCTATTTATCCTAAACGAATCCATTGCCAGATATCCAATTCAAGCCATGCTGTGCCATAAACCTTCAGGAAAACATCCGTAAACAGTGATGTTTTGTCTGTCTGTCTGTCTGTCTATCACCATCTTGTTCAAAAGCAACTCTGGGCGGTTTACAGAGAAGACAAAATTGATTAAAAATACAATTAAAAAGTAGTCCTAAATAAATAATAAATATATTCAAGAATTGATGGTAATTGGCAAGTATTAGGCTTGGGGAATGTCATCAGGGTGCCAGCCGCCCCAGGGTTGATTAAAACTCTTATTGCCCCATGCAAGCTGTCTTTAGTCTTTTCCGGAAAGGGAGGGTAGATGAACCAAAGACTGTGGTCATTTCCCTACCAGTGACTAACACTGTTTTTTAGAGTCCTCCTACCATCATTGCATTAATCAAGATACTAGTAACCTCAACAACAGCTGATGACTCTATAAGATGCTTTAAGTCACTAGGGGGAAAAGCAGAAGTTCACACTGCTTATTTAGGTTGATGGACAGACATGGAATCTGTTCACTCACATCCACTGAGTCTACTTCTGCTTCCAGTAACCAGAGAGTACAAGCATAGCTATACTCTCTGTTTAGTGCAGCCTGAAAGGAGTGTGCATCCTGAATTCAGACATCATGATATGATAAAAATAAAGGGCCTATAACCATATTCTCTCCTGAAATGTTGGACTACTGTATGATTGGTTTCTCACGGTCCATTACCATATTGGCTTGGGCTTACCAATTTGTTTAATACTTCGGGAGAACACTATGCTGCCTCCTACTACCTCAGACTAACCAGGGGAGAAACTGATGGACACAAATGAATATCAAAAACTTAGGCAAACATGACATGTGAGCTGGCCTCTACACAGGAAATTAAAAGCAAGTTTTTAGGATTAGTAGCCAACTTTTTCCAGATCGGCAACACAATGCACCTGATATTGAGTTGTGCAGAGCATAATTCAGTGAGTTTCCAGAAGAAAATGGAAATGTGAGTTTGCCAAATGCCTCTAAAAGCCCACTTCAAAGGCTGGGAGGTAGCACTACATGTATGTAAGAGAAAAACAAACCAAATGCGGGAATTCAGCATGACCCCCATTTTACCTGCAGAACCAACTTACTTCCATTATTTTTAATCCACAGTATAGTGGGATTTAAACAGCAACTAGATACCTCTTTATCTCATTTTTTTTAAAGCATTCATGACTTGTTGACAGTCTCCTGCTTGAGAATTCCAGTTTACTGCTACAAGACTGCAGCATAACACACATATATTGCAGAGTACTCTCGCTCAAGTGCAAATAAGGTAAAAAGAACATATAATCTGAACAAATATATCATCTTTCACAGTATATTTCCAGCCAGGGACTCTGCACTTTACCCTGAGACTCTGCAGTTATTTAGTGGAATATCTTTTATGTGCCGACTCAGAAGTAAATCAGTGGGATTTCCACCCATGCCGGTGTACCGCAGGATTATAACTGCAGCCCAAAATCACTGAAATTCATGGGATTATTTGCCATACTAGGTAATTGAAAATGTTATTTGAATCCTCCTTATTTTTATTCCCCAGGGGGAGGAAAAAAGCTCCCTCTTAATTGTTCTAATGATTCCTCAGCAACACGAGTGCATTACAATATATTTATTTCATTTTGGTATAGTATTGCCTCCTATGAATACACAATGGGGTTACCTCTCATCAAGAGCACAATTAATGTTCTTTGCTTAATAATTTTAACTCAATAAGACAGCCTTTGTGATTTCCTCTGCAATCTGCAACAAAAGGCAGGTTACATTTCACTTTTTGAGTGACTTGGCTTCTGACTGTGACAACAGTACATTTATCTACATTAGCTACTCTTTGTTTCCCTAACATATGCAATATTTGTTGTAGTGTATTATACAGCAAACTATATTTGGGGGTGGGGGAAAAAGGAAAGATGGCATTAGGGAAAAAAACATGAACAGAGCAATGGACATTATCCTCTCTAAAGAGAGTTTTCCAAAGTTCTGTTACTGAAAAGTCTGCCAGGGAATTCTTGGAACTGAAGCTCAATATTTTTGTAGGGCATTCAGTTGAGGAAGACTCAAGATTACATTAGATTAACTCAAGCTTCCTTTCTCCATTATATAGATCTGTTCCCTATCCCCCTTTATAGTGTTTCAGTGCAAGAAAGAAAGCAGATTGCAGGAAGCAATTCCAAACAGAACAGAACAGACTTATTTTAAGAACAAATACCTTTAGCTTCAAGGATATTTGGCTGCCTTCCTTTACATACTTGCCACCAAGCAACAGGGTAGAATGACAACTGCCTTGTTTGCAGGTTTTCCCACACAAAGTGGAAGTAAAATTTGTTATTGTCAGTTCGCAAGTTGGGAGGAAAGTACACAAAAAGAACCCCTCAATCATATGATGCTGTAAATGAGGGGCTTACAATTGCAAGCGATTTCTATCTAACCCTGAGCTCATGTCACTGGATATGTGGTTGGAGAAATGCTCTGCCGGAAATGGCAGCCTTATGCTTGAAGAGGAAGAAATTCTTGACTTAGCCTCCTCCCAGATGCTGGGATCTTGCTCTAGCTGTAAACCAGCATGGTTAAATAAAGGAACCCAAAGTTTGGAGGTAGTGGAGGTTTGTCACAATGGTGAGCAAAGAAATACTGGGAAAAGTTTGAGCATTATTCCCTTTACTTTTTGGGGGGAAGGGATGTCCAATGAGGCAGGAGTCTGAAGAGGTGGGACAAGGCACTCAATTGTTGGCCAGCAAGTGAGCACGACTAGGCTAATAGTTTTCTGTGCTCAGCTACTGGCCAAAAAGCTAGTAGCTGGCAGTTCTCTGAGTGCAAGACCAGTGTTTCTCAACCTCAGCAACTTTAAGATGTGTGGACTTCAACTCCCAAATTCCCTAGTCAGCACTGGCTTGAGAATTCTGGGAGTTGAAGTCCATACATTTTAAAGTTGTTAAGGCTGAGAAACACTGCTAGACAACCATGTAAGCACACCTGTACTTGCAGCATTCTGATATCTGAATAGATCGGTCAGATCATCCCAGATAAACCTCAGGAGCATTTTAAACTGGATTCAAAGAATTAAGAGACAGAAAGATTGGTTCTCTGGAAGACACCCTACACTATTAAGCCACTGTTCTTTGTAAATTGTATTCACAAAATGTTTGAGCCAAAGATCAAAATGAAATCCTTTAAATACATAAAGGTTAGGATACTGTTTGCTGTTCAAACAATGTTAATATCAGATTACCATGGAGAATATCATCTGCAGATAAGGAAATTTTTAAATGAAAGCTATAGCAGTCTGCTATTCAATTAGCTGTCTAATTAGCAGACTGGCATCTGTGTTGCGAGTACAAGCAAACAATTTAAAATTTCACTTTTAATTTCAATTGTCCACCAGCTACAGATGATATGCTACATTTTACAAGCTTTTCCCCCATCACTCCTCAGAACAGACTAAAGCAGCTTCTCCCCACTGGCTATCTTCTCTATGTGTTAGGCTAAGTCTCCCATCATCTACAGCCAAAATAAGTATTTGACTAGCAAAAGCTGCTATACAGGCTTCTTACTTGTGCAGTTAAAAACTGCAACCCAAACCTTCAAGTGAGCAAATAACAATGATCTGTTATTATAACATGTAGTCATTTTCATTCATTTAAAAGCATTTTCAGAATTGGAACTGAGCTCAATGACACAAGGGGCAATTCACAGCCAAGTGAAGGCTCAACACCTCAACCTGCATTTCTCTTTTGGTTGCTGAAGATCAGCTATCAACCTGAGCAAGATGAACAGGCTTATGACAGCTGTAATGGTATGTGGGTAGGACCTTGGGGCACTGGGCAAAGAGACACTGCCAAGGGAACAGTCAGATAAGAGACAGCATGGCCCCATAGATAGTGGGTGGGGCAGGGGGCTCAGAAGAGACCCTCCCTAATTTCTCAGGCTGTAAAGGAGATGGGGGGGAGAACTGTACTTTCATACTTGCAAGATTCTGTTAATGTAGCTTTACAATAAAGTAGAATTAGCTTATCTAATTACTATCTGGTTTACTCCGTAAGGCCAACATGAATCTTATAAATATCCTACTCTCTTCCAAAGACAGGAATTTCAGGAATGGCCTCCGATCCTCAAGGAACTCTGCTATCCACCGAGCGTCTGGCAGTAGCAATGTTGCAACACCAGCAGCAAGTGGATGCAGAGATGACCAATTTGCAGAATGCCATGATACAACTAACACAACAGCTGCGGCAATATTGGCCCCAACCTTCAGCAGCACAACAACCTGCAGCTCAGCCAATGGTCCCGCATTCCCATGGGAGCATGCTGGAGAAGTTTGGAGGGGACCAGGATCAGTTCCTGACATTCACAGCTCAATGTGAAATGTTTATGGCAGGCAGGCCAGTCAAGTTTCTCACAAGTCACACCAAAGTGACTGTTGTGCTGAGTTTGCTGAAAGAAGCAGCAGCTAAGCAGGCAATACTGTTCATTGAGGGGAACAATCTGGTCCTGGGCAACTATCTGGATTTCATGTGTAAACTCAAAGGACACTTTGGGGATCCCATACAAAGAATCACTGCTAGGTGAGAGATCTGAAAGATCAAACAGGGACAGAGGAGAATAAGGTCATATATTTTGGACTTTACATTACTTGGTGGCAATGTGGGGTAGAATGATTTTGCCCTGATTGATTTTGCCCTGATTGACCAGTTCAGAGAAGGGCTGGCTGAGGACCTAAGAGATGAGCTGGTGAGGCAAGGCACCCCAAATACCGTGGAAGAGCTGTTATCAACACTGCGTAATAGAAGATGCCTGACTGGAAGAGTTAAGGCAGGGAAGGAACCGTAAGGGGAAGAGAACCATCAGCCTGTCTTCCCCCATACCCTCCTTTACAGCCTGAGAAATTAGAGAGGATCTCTTCTGAGCCTCTTGCCCGCTCATTATCTAGCTGTGGGCCATGCTGTCTCTTATCTGACCGTTCCTTGGCAGTGTCTCTTTGCCCAGTCTCCCAAAGTCTTTCCCACATACCATTACAACAGCTGAAGCCCAACCCATGCAGAAAGTAAAGATGGGGAATACCAGATATTCCACCCTGATAAATGATATGGCCCAAGGAGGAACCACATACGAATAAACCGCATCTGAGTGGCCTCAATGCTCGGGGTATGCGTGCATGTGAGTATGTAGATGCTGCTTTTGCCTTCTTTCATAAGCAATCTTGCTGGATGGTCCAACAGAGATTGGCCAGGATGGAACTAGAAGTAACTAATTGAAAGCCATACTCCTGAGCTGGGTGCCACAGGGATGGGATACTTTGAAACAGCATCTCAGAGTTACTCAAGGAGGCATTACAAAATTCGCCCAGCATCACCTTACTGTTGCTAAATAAAGGGTACTCCTATGCTGCTACCATTTCTCCATCCAAATTCTTCAAAAACAAATTGAAGACAATCCATGGTCATCTTCATTTCTCCATACTCAAAATGCTGAGAAGGAGCAAAGAACATCACATAATCGCTTTCCCGCCTGAACTGCTACAGGAACAAAACTGCTAAGGTTAAAAAAAAAAATTCTCTCAGCTTCATACCCTGCGAAGGGACAAAGAATAATTTGTGGGCCTATACTCCATCCACAGGCTTATTCCACACTGGGTGCATCTGCCTGGTCATAACACATGCACACACAGGAGCAGCTTCTACAATGGGAAGCTGCAAAGCTCTTAAGCTGCTTTTCTTGGTGAAAGACTACAGCCAAGGGTGATGCAAGGGTCCCTGTAAATTGGGAAATAGACTACCAACCAATTCCACAGGGCCACAGTGTTTCAAAGAAAAGAACAGCTTTACTATAGTTTCAAATACACCACAACTGAGCCAGAAATCAATAGGCCTAGCTGCCTGTGAGATGGGTTTCTGGAGTTCTATGAAGAATCCATGTGAAATTTGGCAAGATTTCTATTTCTATTGTTGGTCGCACAGTCAGCCAGATGTTTAGACTGGATTTGGCATTTTTATCTACCTATTGAGTCCTTCCCAAGGACCTAGAATAGGCAGATGGTGTTGTCTGACAGAGTTAAAGGGATTGTTGCCAGATGTAAGCTGTTCCAAGTAAAGCTGCCTTTTGCAATTGACTGATGGTGATTTATTATTATATTAGATTTTTACATATTTTTTCATATATATATGAAACTCAAGGTAGCGAACATACCTAATACTCCTTCCTCCTCCTATTTTCCCCACAACAACCCTGTGAGGTGAGTTGGGCTGAGAGAGAGTGACTGGCCCAAAGTCACCCAGCCAGCTTTCATGCCTAAGACAGGACTAGAACTCACAGTCTCCTTGTTAGTGTTTGTCAACCTTAGCAAACATGTGGACTTCAACTCCCAGAATTCCCCAGCCAGCATAGGGAATTCTGGGAATTGAAGTCCACACTTTTTAAAGTTGCTAAGGTTGCAAAACACTGGGGTAGGGCAATTTACCCAGCCTGGGGCCTTCTGACTGTATTAGACTCTAATTTGGGTAATCCCTACCCAGTTTATCTAGATGGCGCCAGGTGCAGGAAAGCCACTGCGATTAGAAGGCTGGATTAAAATGATGGACTGCCAAGAATCAAATCCAAACTCACCGGATTCCTTTAGGGCTATCCTTTTTTCACTGCCAAACTACCCCACAAAGTTGCAAGAATAAACTATGTTAGAGGCCCAATGAAGAAAACTGCACCTGCCTTGCCCTCTTGGAAGAAAAGCATGAAAGGCCAAGAAATAATGGGTGTTTGTTCCAAGCCATTTGATGCGCATTAGTAACTTCATAGCAAGCATTAGATCGCATTCTTGTGCAGACTTACCTTAACTTCTAAGTAAATACGCACAGGGTTGCACATAACCAAGAGAGATGCACAGTAACGTGAACTCGATTATGGATTTAACAAAATTATTCCTTGCCTCTTCTACTCAACAGTGAAGCTAAGGCTGCAGCTCTAAACACGAGAGGGCGAATAAATTACACCCAGCAGTAAGCGTACCCAATGCATTGGGTTGAAATTCGCCGAACTTTGCATAGGATTACGCGGAGTCTAGATAATTTCATTCTGCAGCAAACCGGTGAAGGAAGGCGCTGCGACTGCTGCTTACCGAAACATCACCATCCTCTCCCCGATCAACGCGCCAACAATGCCAATGATCGCCAGCCCCGGCAGCAGCTTCCCCATGGCTCAGCCTGGCTCCTGGGACCCACAGAACCAAGGCGACGGTCCGCCGGCGAGCTCCGCAGACAGGATTTTCGTCTTGTAGCGCTCCCTTGGCTGGAAGGAGAGCGCCAACTCCGGAGCGCCTCCCACCGAGAAAACGCCTTAGGGAAGCTTCCAAGCCCCTCCTTGAACGCCAATCGTCACAGAAATTGGTGAGGTGGGCTGGGCTGGGGGAATAAAGTTTGTTTCTGCTTTTCTCTGGAAGAAAGAAGGGAGGGACTCGTCTAAGTTTCGTGAAGAGCTCCGGAGACCGACCGTGATATAAGTTTGCTGATTTATTTATTTATTTGGAATATGTATTTCACGAACTCCCACCCCGTCCCCAAACGTGGGGACACAGCAACAAGACCAAGCCTTTTCTCTTTCGTCCACGGAACAAGCCTGTAAGTAGGCTAGGCTGAGGATTGACGACCCTGGTTAGCCAGGTCCATAAGGCAGCTTGATCGCCGAGGGTCGGAATCCTACAGCAGCTGTGTTCTCCAGAGTAAGGTCAATGTCAAGACCTCCACTCCTGGCGATGATATGGAGACTCGTCGATGCGGTTTTCTTAGAGACAGTATAGTTTCCCTCTATTTTCTGCCGGGATATTTTTCTGATTTCCCAGTCTAGCCTATAGCCCTGGAATTCCCTCGCGGCTCTTTTCAGACAACATATTGAACTCAAAACAAACACACTTCATGATGTGATGTGTCAACCTTGCCTAGAGTGTGCTGTATCCATGATGGCCCTTCCAGAGACATTTTATCCCTTGAGGTTAAGGCGAGATGGTCTCCCTGGGTCACATGTACAGAAGACAGCTAGGCTGGCAAATGAAACAGCCCTCATGAAACCTCTCTTTACCAGAATGCAAATTAGGGAGATGAAGAATACCCTTGTCTAATGGCTGATCTTCTAGGATGCTGTGTACTACTGCTATTTGGTCTTTTTTTCAGGGCAGGTGAGCACTTTTCAAAAGGAAAACTCAGCTGCAGCCTTGTATTGGTCTTATTCTCCACGGGTGTCTCTGAATTATAAACAGGGCCCCAAAACATTCTTGGAATTACTGTGCTTAAGAACAGTGTTTGTGGAATAATATCTTCCCATCTTGTCATTTTTAATTAAAGCAATCTTAAAAATAAAATTGGGGAGAGCAGGGACCTCATTGGGAGCCAAGGGAGGGGTTTGACTGGTATACAGTATTGGCTCCCATGATTGCTACACTGGGGACCTGTATTTTAGGGGATGCAAAAGAGTTCACTACAAAGAGCTCTGGCCTGTAAGAGTGTTGCCCCATTTGCACCTATCTACAGCATAAACCGGTCCCAGCAACATCTTTTTTCCTGTGTGCCCATGATATTGCTTTTATCTCATCCCCAAACCATGAGCCAAGAAGTCTTAAGTTGTGCTTAACTGATTTTTTTTTAGATTTTTTTATCCCGCCTTTATTATTTTTATAAGTAACTCAAGGCAGCAAACATACCTCATACTCCTTCCTCCTATTTTCCCCACAACAACAGCCGTGTGAGGTGAGTTGTGCCAAGAGAGACTGGCCCAAAGTCACCCAGCTGGCTTTCATGCCTAAGGCGGGACTAGAACTCACAGTCTCCCGGTTTCTAGCCTGGTGCCTTAACCACTAGACAAACTGGCTCTCTCTAATTAATTAATTGTAATTCTCCTGTATTTTACTACACTCAAGCTGTATATTTGTTAGATTTTCTATCCATTACCTTGGATGGAAGTCAAGTGAGGCAACAGAGGCAGCATAGGAACTAGCAACAAGGACACCACATTTCATGCCATCTTAGGGATGGGTTGCTACACTTCAGCTCGGCAGTGGATAAGGAGGTTGCCATGACCTTCTGCCATCTGATGCCTCTGCCTAGAAATAAGGTTGTTGGGTGGAGGGGGGAGCCTAGTCTGAGAATACAAAACATCTGCCTAGGTGAGAAAAAGAAGGAAGAAAATGAAAGCAAAAAAAGAATAGTTCTTCAGTATGTAAGATTGTTACAGTTTAGAAATCCAGCCAATGAATAGATCTTTAATTAAAGGGCACACAGTGTTACCTTCTACCCTTCCTCTATGGATCTTAGTGCTTTATTTTTATGGTAACCTGTAATTCATTGGGCACGTTTTATGACTCAGAAGGAATTTGAACCTAGGAGTTCTAGATCTAAATCCAGCACTGTCCCCAAATGTCACTGTTTCTTAAGTAAAACTGTTTGTGGCCTGGTCAAAAGAAGAATTAAAAACAGTGAATGACAAGGTTAACTGTAGTGTAACTCTCAGGAGGGGAAAGTGAATAGGTGTTTTTATGAGTATATGTTGTTATATGAAGTCAGCTAGTTCATACATGGCTTAATATGATACCGGCAGCATTTACAGATAATGTCTAAAGTTCAAGTACCTTTCCTTTCAATTAGTTTATTTATTTACTTACAAAGAAATAGGTGAGAGTGCATCCCTGCATCTAGATTAGCTTTTTGCAAGCTGGTGATTGGATAGTTCAATGATGAACAATTACAGTTCCAGCCTGAGAGTTCTTCTAAAGAACTCTTCTGCTCCCTGGGAAAGTTTTTGACAATGCTTTTCTAGCAGTCTGAAGCATTAATTAACTAATCACATCTTAGTCTAAGGCAGTGTTTCTCAACCTTGGTAACTTTAAGATGTCTGGACTTTAACTCCCAGAATTCCCCAGCCAGCATGGCTAGCTGGGGAATTCTGGGAGTTAAAGTCCAGACATCTTAAAGTTGCCAAGGTTGAGAAACACTGGTCTAAGGTGTTATGTGAACTAATCTTGTGTGGTTAATTTATGATTCAGTGTTTTGTGCAAACCCAGGGAGTTGGATTAATTGAACAACAGGTGATCCAGTTAACTGTATTGTGCAAATCATTGTGAGTTTCACATCTAGCCTATTTTGCAATGTGACTAGGAAGCTTAACAACAACAACAAAAAAACACCCACTTCCATGAGGCTGAGTTGCTCTAGAGGCTTGCTTTTAGAACAATGTATGCTGGATTGCACTGTAAATATAGGATACAGATGAAACAAAATAAAAAGATAGTTGATCTTTAGGTTGATACATAATGCACATATTCAGACAAATTCATATTTTGTTATTTCTTAGGATTCGTGTTGAATGTTTGTTCAAACTAAACAATTTGGGTTCCTACCCAAACTATCATAGAATTGAGAAAATGTTTCCTTTCATAAAGAATGGAAAAATGTTTGCCCTTTTAAATTACTAAAGAGTCAGAAAGAATGTAACTTTTTCCTAATTTCTATGCAGAAAGCTTGCTGCACTCTTCTCTCTTATGCAAGAGATTGGAGCCAAAGTCTTGTATCGTGCTGTAATAGACATGGAAAACACATTCAGACAGCTAAGATAAACAAGTGATTTGAGAGAGAGATTTAATTTTTATTGTACACCCAAAGTCACACACGCAGACATACATCCAGCCTCATTGTCCCACACACATCCTAAAGCTGAAGGTCCAGTAATTCTTTATTCAAGTATTCTTATTTCCCTCCTTGCTTCCTTTTTTGAGATGAAGTTTGAAACACAATGCGTTACAAAAGAACACATGCAGAAATGTCTCCTGCTGCAATCCATTCTGAAGAGAAGGTCACTTCTTATTTCCTAGAGAGTCCGTGAAGTGCAGCCAACAGTGGGTTGGACTAGGACCCAGAAAATTTGCTTTCATAGCCCAGCCCAACCACAGAACTGAGTGGATTATGTTTGGCCATCATTCCTTCTCAGTTCCCGAGTTCACACATTGCACTAAATCATATTTGTCTGGACACGTGTTTGTGTGTGCCTTCAAGTCAGTTTTTGACTCCTGGTGACTGCCTGGACAAGTCCCTGCAGTTTTCTTGGCAAGATTTCAAAAGTGGTTTGCCATTGCCTGCTTCCTAGGGCTAAGAGCCATAAACCATAGTTTATAGGCCATGGGGATGGGGTTGCACACTACACTACACTAAGCCAAAACAAAACAAACCACATTATGTTTTAGCACAGTACAAAAGCTCAGACAGTTAAACTCTATCACAAGACTGTTGTCAAGATGAAACAAATGAGGGAGGGAAGAACCTCAATTCCATTGAAGAAAAAGGTATAATGAAAAACACAATACACTATTTGGACATCAGATTGTGTTTTGAGACCACCTGTTTGTTTTTACTGACTGAGTGGCATGCAAAACATTTTGATTTGAGCAGTTTCAAATTCAAAACACCCCATTTTGAGTTTAAAATGTCCTGTTCTGAGCAACAGAGGTTTGAATGCACAACAGGCCATTCTCAGCAGTTTTGTTCTAGAAAGGAGATTTAAAACTTTAAGTGGATATTTGTGCACGTTATTTCAATCCTTTGCCCAAGGATTGCCATTAGTGAAGGACACACTCAGATACTGTCAATATTGAAAGTATGTGTGGTGACCTTTTTATGTTTCATAACTACACCACAACATCATTTATATGAAGAATTGGTAACAGATTAGCATATATTTCTCCAGCTGGGGACAAGGACAGCTTTGAATCACACAGATCCAAATTTTCCATAATTCATACATGCCATATCCCAAATGTTTTATCTTTTTACCTCTCCCAGCACCAGAATGGTAAGTGACAGAGGAACGTTGGGCAGACATGATAGGGGAAAAATAACTGCTCCCCTTTGGTGAGTCCTAAAATTCACTGTTTAATATATGGGTAATGCATGCCATTCATTTATTATTTTTGCTGAAAAGTCACAAAGATGATGATCTCCCTGTCCTGCCTTATGACATGTTTCAAATGAGATTGCCTTTGCAGCAAACATATACATGGAATATAACTGGTAAAGCAGGGACAAAGTAGCAGGGATGAAATATTTCTGAATTAAAGCTTTCAGTTGCATACACGTTTAATAAAGTATTATTATCTGTAGTGAAGTAAGTGTTGAGCAGAGTACAGCAATGCTCCCAGAAAAACTTTGCCCAGGGAAAAAATACACACCAGCATGAGAGGGTTTATCATACTGATGTATTTCCTTCTCCATCAACCTGAGTATGGCAAGTGCTACATAGTCTGGAGAATTATGCTGAAAAAAATAAAATAGATATCAAGCCGAACCTCGGTATGAACTAACCAAAGTATTGCTATTATTTATTTTGTACTCTAGCCAATCTAAATTTGGTTTTCAGGTGGCATTTTAATGCTGCTTGATATTTTTCATTTCTTGTGAAGTGGAAGGAAGTTATTTCCAATCTCCTGGTGTTACTTTAAGTGTTTAAAGTTAAAACTGTAGTTAGCAGAAAGTTTTGAAATGTATCATTAATGCAATTTTTTAAAAAGTCTTTATTAAGGCAGTGCTTTCTCCTGAGAGAAACAGCAGAATCTGGCTATAATCATAAATGTTATAGACACTGAACACTCACTATTTGCTATTTTGATCCTCTGATTTAATTTTTTGTTTTTGTATTCTTAATCAAAACCCTAAGACCACCCATTATCCATGGCACATAAATAACTTAATTTCAAGATCACATCTGCAAGTGAAGTGATAAAACACTCAGATGCAAATAAAATACTAAGCTAGGATATGCATTCATTTGTAAGATTAGTAAACCATAACAGTGCATCTTCTCAAATGGCTCCTGATATCACAGTTAAAGCAATAGGCTATTTCTGACAAGGGAAACTGCAAGGGGCAATTCTTAGTTGAACTTTAAAGACTTCTCAGTATGTTGTCTAAGGATGTTTGGTGTTCCTACCTGCTCAGTTTATTCCCACTGTATGGCTGGAATATTACTGCCCTGCATCAGAGCCAGCTACAGTTCTGATTCAGTGCCAGCAAAGCAGCTTAACTACTAATCATAGTAATGATTGCGTGGCTAAGAATGACACCATCTGCCATTACACACTGAAACATGCCATTAATGTCCTTGTATTTGAGTCATTGCAGGGCTTTTTCAGATCTTCACGTTTGCCCCAGCTTGGTTGTTTAATGCAACTCTTGGTGCACCGTCCATGAGATGCAGCAAAGAGGAGACAGTAGCATTCTCCTCACCATGGGAATTTCTCTCTTCCATGGAAAGAGAGGGAGCCCTGACCCTGCCAGAACCAGACATTCTCTCCAGGGCTCCCCTCTGCCCTCCTCTAGAACAAGCAAGACGTGGCCTTTTCATCTTTTATGAATTAAGAAGTTGATAGCTAGACTGTTAAAAACATATTGGACACATTTTGTTCCACGTCTCAAAAATCCTTGAGGAGTGAATCTGGAACCAGATTTGCTCTTGCACAAAAAATATGTATTTCTGCTGCCAGACTGTAAGTAAATGCTGACTCATGGCTGGGACAATGGCAGTTTTGTCTTCCCTGTCGTCCTTCTTATACCTTATCGCCTAATAAACCCATTTTACTTAATGAAGAGATCCCAAAAGTTTGCACACTGTTTTGTGACTTTGAATTGGCCAGAGAAATGTGAACTGCAAAATACCTATTGTGTAGCAGTGCTGATTAGAAAAGGGAATTCACTGCTATTTGATCCCATTATTTACATTTCCTTTTCTATGCCTGTGTGAGTATCTAAACATTTGACACGGAAACAGATTTGACTTTTATAGCAGGATTTTAGATTTCCAAAATGGAGAACCCAAGAATTATTGACTTGTTTCTTCACGAAGAAGAAACACTTCACTAACACTAAGCTAAGCACTATCTGTAGCTTAGCTTAGTGTTTTTATACATATACTCACACCCAAGTAATAGTAGTAGTAGTTTTATTTAGTGTGTGCAGTACAGGTAAGCCAAAATTATATACACTATAAACCAACATCACAATATTGTTATTGTGATAAAACAATACCAGGGTAAGATATTTCCTTATACAATATAATAATAAATATAAACAATTCCTAATGCTAGCACAACTTTAATATAAATCTATACCTAATGGAAGAGGACATAAATGTCCTGCAAAAAGGAACATGTTAAGGGCTTGTGCCAATACAAATGCTTTATCCTAAAAGCTTCTCTAACAGCAACCGCTACTGTTGCATAAATGTAAGACTACTACTAATCTTAAAAACTCACCCCAAACTTAATGTTCCTGTTCAATTTAACCATAGTCCTCAAATAAGCTTAACCCTCTCCCTAACTTCAGTGGTTTGCCAATAAAGTTTTTTATGCTGAAGTTTTCCTAACAAGCAATCCCTATCATAACATTAAAGTTAAGATTATCAATAAAGATAATTTATCTAAAAGCTGACCTCCCACTAAATATAACCTCATATTTCAAGGAAGCCTAACCCTAATCTCAGCCTAACAGCAAAAGAAATGTAGCAAATACTTCCCACCATAAGGTAAGATTACCTTAAAATTTGCTGTAAAGCTCTCTCTCACGCTAAACTGAACTACAGACCTCAAGAAAGCCTAATGCTAACCCCACTTTCACCCTATTGCCAATAGAACTTTTTTTTTTAATATGAAGGAGCCTTCATATCCATACAAGACAGGAAAAACACTTATGACAGTAATTCTAGTATAAATACTGTATTTGTTGAAATGCCTTTGCTAGTATGTACAATTTGTTTCTGTCAATTTGCCAATGCAGAGAAATTCCTCTAGATGATGAAATTCTAGCTAGGAAATACTTTTTAAAATTTAAATTACTGTCTTTCAAGTAGAAATCTTTCAAAAGTTCCCCCCCCCCCCAAAGCTGGGATATGAAGTATGCATTTTCTTCTAAGACAAGTACTTCTAAGATCACTGTTGTGTCCAACAAATGGGGATATATAGACTGGAGGAAGCCCAGCAATCAATAAACCCAACAATATTTTATAGGCTTTATTGCTTATATCACAGGTAGCTAAAGGGGAGGAAGAGGACAGATTTAGCCCCTGCATTTGAATAGTATGCTGCACCTGGAAAGACTGTTGTAGAAAGAGTGAAAGCCTACACTCCCTTCCCCTTAAAGCCCCAAAAGCTACACTCTCAACATGTAAATGTTTTTGATAGTGCACTCATGGCTGTCTTCTTCACACACACACTCACATACCATAGATGCCCTTGCACCCAAGTTCCTTGATACAGGTTTCGAAAGCTGATTCTGTTTACTATATTTATATGACAAGAAGGATAATGGGTGTTTTTTCCTCCGAAGAAATTACCTTTAAAATGGGAGGGCCATATTTAGCACTTCTGTCCTCTATCACTTCCATTCCCAAATCCATCAAAAGCATTTGGAAGAAGATCGGTGATTGTCTTCAAGCCTGCTGACTTTGCAGCACAGAAAACAATAAGCAAAAATTACTGGCCCACAAAAATCTTCCCCACAGCCACTGGACACAAAAGGGAAATAAATTGTTTGAATTCGCAAACTATACCCAACTCCTTTTTTTCAGATTATGTAAATATGTTTGGTTGTATGAAAGACAAACAAACAAATGTGTAGAAATTCCAGCAGTTCTCATGAGGTGGAGAAGCAAAGACATCAAGCTTCTTTTCCCCTTAAAGCCCTGAAGGCTAGATGGCTGAAGGATGCCCAAAAGACAGGAAGAGGTCCACAGGATGAAGCAAGAGTTCCCACAAATGGGGAAATGAACCGAATGTATCCACAAGATTCACAGAACTATAGGACTTCAAATAAAATACTAGTTGTATTAGTGTTTCAGATACACCACTGCTAAGCCAGAAATTAGCTCAGCTCTTAAATACAACTTATGTCATGGGTTCATAGAGGTCCCAAGTTACTTTCAAAGTACTGAAGGGTCTTTATGTACAGTTCATTGAGAATATCATAATAGATACTGTACTATGTTTTTCTATCTCCTCTTCCTTGGGGGGGGGGGGGATCTTTATAAATTCACAGTCATGCTTCCAAGTAAATGCTCTGTGAATTTAGAAGTATGTGTTTCTTTTCTTAGAATCCTAGATCAATAAAAGACAACAAATTCAGTATTTAAAAAGTGCGTGGTAAACCAGGCTTGAGATAGTTTGTAATAAAAAGGTGTATCAAGTGACTTCTGTAAGGCATAGCTATTGTTAAAAACTTGGCAATCTTTCTAGAAGTTGCCTATATTTGGTCTTATAGGAAAAAGTCATAGAGAAAACTAAGATTTCTAACAATCAGGTTTGTAAATGCAGATGCCACGGGTGATATAACAGACATGAGTTACTGTCTCAACCTCTGTGTCTGAACATACACAAATACAGCTATTGCATGGGGGAGGAGTATGCTGTATCTACCTGTGGTCATCATAATAGGTAATATGCCAATTTGAGCTAAAGTAAAAAATGTTCTTTGATGAGCATAGAAGATATGTGTGTGTGTGTGTGTGTGTTTGTGTTTATGTGTGCATATAAGTCAAGGGGGAAGGAAAGGCAACAGTTGCACCATAATGAAAATGAATAATTTAGCTTTATTATTTTGAAGATTAAATCTCAAATCCTTGGTTTAAGTTCATTCTTATTTATGTCTACTTCCATCCTCACATGCTTATTTCCCAGTCTAACAATGACTGAGATGTTCTTGAACTGGATATTAAATGGGTGACCTTGGGCCAGTCACTCTTTATCAGGCCTAGGAAGGAGGCAATGGCAAACCACTTCCAAAAATCTTGCCACAAAAACTTGCAGGAACTAGTCCAGATAGTTGCCATGAGTCAAAAACTGACTTGAAGACAACCCCGCTCTGAAACTCAGAAGTGATAACTGCAGACAACTTTAATGCTAGGATGGGACGTAATGATTCCTTCTCCAGCACTATAAAATACCAAGTTTCTCTTTAACTGGCTGCTCTCAGAACTTGAAGATAGAGATAGAGTTTTCTAGAGAAAATGTCATAGCTCTCGTGCCACCACAGGAAAAAAAAATTGTCTCATGTCTTCTCCAGCCAAGCTTCTTATGGAAATAGACTGTAAAGCCAGTTCTCAGATTATGAACTTTGTAAGAAGAATAGGGTCTGAGGCTCAAGAAAGATGAAGCTTGATCTTTCATCTCTGGACATTTGGCAAATGACAATCGAAGACTCTCAAAGCTCTACTGGGACATTGGATTTTACTCCACTTGCAACAAACCTTGAAACATTGGGGGGTGTTGCCATGTCTCATGATTTTGTCTTTGTCTTGTCCTCAGCCCATGGGTGAGACACGCTTAAATTGTCTTTAGCTGTACCAGCATTACACTACTATTTTCCCCTTATTCCAACACCATCCAAGGTAACAGTAATGTTGGAAGTGTCAGTGGCAGAGGGGAAAATAAACTTTAGAGAGGGTAAATTGGGTGACAGACTTTAAAAAAAAAAGTGAGAAGGGAAAAACAACAACATATGATCCATGCTATTTGTAATTCGAGCTTCAATTGTGCAACAGCTTCATTTGGAATATCCGATTAGTTATATGTTTCACAAATATAAGTCTGAACAAAACTATTCTTTTAAAACAGAACTTAAAGTACTGTAGCCACTCCAAAATTTCATAGCCAAACACTTGGAGAGAAGGAAGATAATTCAGATGCTTTATCTGCCATTAACATATTGTGTTTATACATTAGCAGCTAGGCTATTACAAAGCACCTCAGCTACTGTGATCTTTTGTATTTACCCACAAGAGAGAAATAGCCTTTCTTTTGCATGACAAGTGCTTAAATGTGCTCCCTCTTATCTGCATAATGTTCTAACCAGAATTGCACAGGACACTGTTTGCATTGTAGTAAATGGCATACCTTGTATTCCAATTCATTTTGGGGTAATCAGCAACTGATTATTATTTCACATTTCAAAGCAGAATTTATATATTTCTATATATATATCTGATGTTGTATTGTTGTTGTGGCTATATCGTATACAGCAATGTAATACTATGTTTTACTGTTATAAGAGGACTCAGGTATTAAGTGAGTGGATTTCCACTTTTGCATCAGTTTCCTTCAGTTTGCTTCCACAGAACACTCTCAAAATCTGCTCTAAAGGATTTGAAAATAGACATATGGAGGAGAACCTTTTATTATGATCATAATGTTTCCACTTACAGAAATATTTTGTTGGATTATGCCTGCTATATTCCATCACTTTACATTTCTATATATAAATCATGTCCATTTTACGTAGCACTTCTTCACATTTATAATTGTGCATTTATTTCTGTTACTTTTACACTCAGGGACACCCTTATTATTATGCAGAGTAAATAGACTACAGTATGTCATAAGTAGACAGGAGATATCAAAGGAAAATCAGTTCAGAAACTTCAGTTTGTCCAAAATATGGCTACTCAATTATTGACTAGGATTGGTCAACAAGGAAGACCTGCTCTCTTGTATAATTGTTCAGAGGCTTCAACCATGTTTGAAGGGCCTTCCTGGCTGGTCCCAACGAATGAAGTGAAGCATGGGATGGACAAAGAGAGGCCCTTCCCAATAATTGGTCTTTCTTATCAGAAGGCCCTCTCCAATGGCAGCGCCTTGATTGTCTTTCTGGACCAAAGTAAGATTTTTCAGTTCTCTCAGTTATCTTGCTACCACTGTTGGACTAAGATAGAAGAAGGGAGTACCATCTGGTTCTGTTCCTTAGGGGGCCAATTATCTTGGGCCAGCCTGATTTTCACCCCCCTTAATGAGTGGGCTAATGGACAATGGAGGTGATTGGGAACAAAGAAAATAATGTACGTAACAAATGAACCTCTACCTAGTGGAGAAATGGTGAGAGATATTAACTGTCCATATCAAAACCAAGCCAGGAAATTAGGTTTCCAGAAGTTAATATGGTTAGTTGCTGCTTTTGCTGAGAAATTATATCAGCTTTAAGAGCTTTCTGAGCTAATCTTAACAAGTTTGTGCTGGGGAAAGTTTTGATGATCACCTAATCCCTTGAGTGTATTTTTTCATATAGGCATCACAGATCTGCTTTGGTTTCATTTGACAGAATTAAGCTTGTACAAGAGCGGCTGATGTTTGCTTTACATAAATAGAACAGGCAGATCAGCATTGCTTAGTGTTAAAATTATCTTTGGGCTTGTAGGGTAGTGCACTTTGGAAAGCTTAGAACACCCGTTCATGCATTTTATAAACACACATGCCTGAGCACTGAAAACAAGCATGATAGAACCCCCTGAGGAAAACATGGGAGAAACTATTACACGGACTGCAAGAACTAAGCTAATGAAAAAAGCTTTTTTGGAGGCTCTACAATCAAATGACTACAGAACTCTGGAGGAGCTTTTGGCTCAAAAACAAATAGACGTGGACACGGTGTTTGAAGTAGAAGATGAGAATTTGCTCTTGGCCTCTTACAAACAAGGTAAAATAGCCATGCCAGTTTCAACTTCTGAAATATTTGAAAGAAATTAGCTACTGCTTGTTATAAGGATTTGCCGATTAGGGGTGTTATTATATTCAGTAACTTTCTGAATCAGAATCTGATTTAAGCTGTATGTCTGAAGCAGAATCACTTCTGTGGACTGTATATATAGCAGCATAGAAGAAATTGGCTGGACGCTGGAAACTTTAGGAAGCCTCCAAATATCAGTCTTACCTACAACTTTTGTAAAATGCAAATAATTAAGGTTAGAAGCTGAATATATCAGGGAGCTTTTTAAAAAAAATTATTTTATTACTTTTAAAATAATAAAAAGGAACAAAACACAAAGATAATTAAAATGTAAGTACATACATTCTCAAAGAAAAGAAAAACAATGCATAAAAGCAGGGAGCTTTTAATAGTGACAACATCAAGACAGGTGGGAATTTTAGTCCCCAATGATTGTTTTTCTGGTTCCATTTCTGGGGAATATATAGAAAAATCAGAAGTATGATATGTAAACATTAGAAGTATGTCAGCAACGAAAACATGTAATTTAATTACTATAAACTTGCAACACTCTTGCTTTGGTTTCCCTTTTGTCTCCCCCAACTTTTGCCAAATAGTTCTGCTTTAGGTCATATTTAAAATAGCTTAGGAAGAAATTCAAAAACCAGTTTGGCATAGTGGTTAAGGCATTAGGCTAGAAGCTAGGAGACTGTGAATTCTAGTCCTGCCTTAGGCTCAAAGCCAGCTGGGTGACCTTGGGCCAGCCATTCTCTCCCAGCCCTAGGAAGCAGGCAATGGCAAGCCACTTCCGAAATCTTGCCAAGAAAACTGTAGGGACTTGTTCAGGCAGTCGCCTGGAGTCAAAAACTAACTCGCAGGCATGTGCATGGACACAGAAAGAAAGAAAGAAAGAAAGAAAGAAAGAAAGAAAGAAAGAAAGAAAGAAAGAAAGAAAAAGAAAGGAAGGAAGGAAGGAAGGAAGGAAGGAAGGAAGGAAGGAAGGAAGGAAGGAAGGAAGGAAGGAAGGAAGGAAACAAACAAACTCTGGCAAGAACAGAGGGTAGTCAATTTCACCATGATTACACAACATGCTCTAATATACTGCATACAACCTATACAGCAGTTAAGTAAAGGGAATAATCTAATAATGCACTTAAATATATAGCAAGTTTATAGTAATTACCTTTATTCATATGGGCACACATATACAGGATTCCTGAAATGCTCCTGCATTATGTGAGCATTGAAAAACACAGGCAGGTTGCATGTGCCCACCTCTGAATGATGCATTCAGGATGGAGGTGGGCTTACAATGGAGCAATCACCCACATTCTGAGCCACTGCCTACCACCTCTCCCATAAGATGCTTTGGGGAAATTTTTTAAGATAGATTTTTCTTGAAAGCAGTTGGTCTGATTCTGTTGGATCTGCCCCATTTTTCAACTCCATCTTTTTTTTTTTTTCTGACTTCTGCCACACCAAATATGTGGTGTGTACTATTATATGCATGTCCTGTTTGCAGAAAGTTATCTTGCTGATGGACAGCCAGACAGAATTCTGAGCCCTCTTACATAATTTCTTTCTAACGTTCCATTGGGTTGGAGAAAATTAACCTCTCATTGTGAGGGAAGCATTCCAATAATTATTTAAACACTAGGTAATAGTTCTTTTATCATACTATTTGCTTCAGCTGAAGTATTATTTAACAGTTGAAGAGAAAGCTATGTAACACAGGTCTGCCTATAGTTATCTAAGCTTAAAGCCTGTGCTGTACCATTATAATTCAATCTTTAAGATACTGGATTAGAGATCAAAGAAACTGCCTCCAATTCAACCACCGGTCAGTCTAGTTTGCTAATATGTATGTTGACTGGCAATTAGAAGTATAGTATTGTTTACTGCCCCAAAGGCCAGTAAATGTATAGTTTTGCTCTTCAACATGATGGTGCAACACTGGGTCTCACACCACTGCCTCACTGCCTAATAATCCGTTTTGGTTTCTTGATTTTCCTTTCATATGTTTGGATAATTTCATTGTTGAATTTTTGAAAAAGTACTAAAATTTATACATACTTTAGTGTAAAATTTCTCCAAAATTGTTTGCAAAACCTATGTAAATTATGGATTATTGCAGCATTCTGCTTAATGTATACAGGTTTTGCAAATGATTTTCCCCAATATAATGTATTTTTGTACACTAAGAGTAATATAAACATTTCTGATGCAGTGGAACCCATAAGATATGGTTAACTGCCCTGCAAAATTTGGCAAAATGCATAGTTTTGAAGGATAATTGAGTTCTGCTTCTTGAATTGGTCCAACAATGCAAAATTAGATAAGATCACATTCCAATGCAAAGTCTTATCCCTGCTATCAACCTCCCTGGAATGTTTTCTCAATTTTAAAGGAATGAATTGATCCATGTACCCATTTCTTTACACAGCTTTTATCCATAACTCCACAGAACTGCTGGGCTGCACAGTTTCTGTACCAGTCTTCACTGGGATAGGGCAATAGGGATGGAAAAACCGTTGCCCCTCTTATAGTAAGCCACTGCGTTTCTCTAGGATGAGTGCAGAGGACAGATGGAGCCCTTCTCCTCTTCCTCTGCTGGCTTGCTGACTCACCTGCATGCCATTCCTTCTCGCTGGGGAAGAATACTTGAATATGAGGGTGTCTTCATGTATGTCTCCAGTTTCAGTGAATGAAATTTCTCTATGCGTATAAGAGATCTGTGTGTGCAGCAGAATACCATGGAACTTGGCTTCCAGTAAACATAGAATATATTAAATTGGGTAGTACAATTATATTCAAGATTGCCATCTACAGAGGCTAATAACATTTGTACTAATCAATCGTCTGAAGCTTTTGGAAAGCTATCATGCAATCTTCTTGTTTGTTCCCCCTCCTAAAACAGGATATTGGCTGCCTAGTTATAAACTGCAGCATTCCTGGGCAACAGGACTACATTTATCTGTTCTGTATGGCCATCTGGAGAGCCTGAAGGTCCTGCTGAAGCACAAAGCAACCATCAACTGCAGACCCAATGGGAAAGCAGCAATCCACATAGCTTGTGAAGTTGCCAATCTGGATTGCATCAAGATACTCTGCAGCCATGGAGCAAAACCCAACTGCTATTCATTGAGTGGACTTGCACCTCTGCATTATTGTACCACAAAGTTCTCCATGCCTTGTGCACAGCAGTTAATCTGGAAAGGTAAATTCAGTTGCTTAAAAGTAGTCATTATTGTTTCAAACTGCTGGGGAAAAAGCTGTATGAATGATCACTGAGATACAAGCAAATGTTGTACAGGAACACTGAATAAGCTCAGGAGCTTTGGTGTCTTCCTTAGTTTGTTTTCAGAACAGGACTATGGATTTGGGCTTCAGGCAGCATAATAATATGCTCTGCACCTTCCAAACTGGTTCACCAATGATCAGATTGCACATTTTGTTCATTACTATGATGTAATTAGAGTTTGCTCCACTAGGAGGCAAAATGAATCGGCTGCCTCAGTTGGCAATATGGTGGATTGGGACAGTCGTAGCATCTCCCCTTCCACCCTGTTGACAGACAAACCTGCTATGTCACCTTTCTTCAGACATTTTAGGTGAATAAGTGGCATACTGCCACCAGTCATGTAAGCTTGACTGCTAGGCCAGTCTGCTGATTTATTTCTTAATGAAAGGAGGGCACCATCTTTTCCCGTGTCGCAAACAGCTCAGTGTTTTTGGCTGGCTTAGATGGGACTCATGCTGCTAGCCCTTCTCAAATTGTGATTTCCACATTGCTCGAACTTTACATCCCACCATTTCTATCCTGTGTGGCTGCGAGGTTGTAGAAGGCTGCTGTGAGTAATATTCTGGGTCCAGATAATGTTAATATTGAATTGTAGAAGAGAGCAGCAACTGAGAGATGAATTATGTTCTCCAAAATATTTTGCTCAAGAATATCTACATTTTCCACATTCTCTGCAGGTTTGTGAAATGCAAAGCGAGTAGCCTAAAACTAAGAAAGCACACACCATAAATAGAATGGTTACTGAAAGTGAAGAAATCATCCCTGCTTCCTGAGATCACCAGACTTAGTATTAATTCATCACTTGTTTTGAGGATTTCCTGAGGCTTGGGGGACTGGAATTTTTTCCCGGCCTTCTTTTTCCCATCAAGGTTGTTTAAAGATCAGCTCCCTAGGAATAAACTTCTAAAAACTACTGTATGATCCAGAATCTAAGGTTGCTTGGTGGATAGATTACAAGATCAAAAGGGAGCTGAATATATTTAAAATTATTAATGTGTGTATTGTTAAGATGGCTTTTTCTGTTGATAGATGCTGCTTACTGTTTTTGGCAGAAGGACAAATTAATGAGGTCATTTTTCTTTTTCATGAAGATAATAAAGTTCTTGTCTTGTTCCTGTTACTATCAATAATCAGAAAAGCCCAAGCAACCTGTTTTCCATATGGCAAATACTTTATCAGCCAAGTATTTGACCTAAAGTAATATTATTGTTGGTTGCACAGTCAGATGTTTAGACTGGATTTAGCATTTTTATCCACCTATCAAGTCCTTCCCAAGGACCTGGGATAGGCAAATGTTGTTGTTTGATGGTGTTAAAGGTATTGTTGCAGGATATCAGCTGATCCAAATAAAACTGCCTTTTGCAATTGACTGATGGTGACTTTGTCCATGCCAACAGTATTCAAGTGGTGCTCAGATGTTTTGGGATTGCACCTAAGGTGCCTATAACTATTGGTACTATCTTTGCTTTCTTTTGCCATAGTCATTCTACTTCTATTTGCAGGTCTTTGTATTTTGTGATTTTCTTCAGTTCTTTCTCTTCTATTCTGTCTCCAATTATTGCAATATTTATTTATTATTAGACTTGTATGCCGCCCATCTCCCCCAACGGGTGACTCTGGGCGGCTCACAATAACAAAAAAGAACAAACACACCGATCCCTCCAACAGTGACTAAAATCCATAAATAATTAAAATACAAACATACATTTAAAATGTCCTAACCCCCCCCCCCCCCCCCGTATATTTTAGCACTAAAAACCTTCAAGATGCTGGAGGGGGGAGCCAAAACCCATCACCCCACCAGCCATCTCCACAATATCCGCTATCCAGACTTTTTTGTCTTTCTTATCAACAGTTGTTAAATCTGGGGTGTTGTGTGGCAGATTCTTGTCTGTTTGATTCGAAATTTGTCTGGGATTCGAAAGTCCCAGAACACTTTAGCTTCTTCATTTTCTATTACTTTATCTGTTTTGTGGTCCCACCAATTCTTGCTTGCAGGCAAATGGTATTTCTTGCAGATCTTCCAATGCACCATTGTTGCTACTTTGTCATGCCATTGTTTGTAGTCAGTCTGTGCGATCTTCTTGCAGCAGCTGACTATGTGATCCACTGTTTCTTCAGGTTCAGGCATTTGCTGTCTGTTGCTGTTTCCTCAATTTTGGCTCTGTATGCATTTGTTCTTAAGGCTTGGTCTCGTGCAGCCAGAATTAGCCCCTCTGTCTCTTTCTTCAACTTTCCTGCTCTGAGCCATTGCCAGGTCTTGTTGTTATCTGCTTTGCCTGCTAGGTTTTTTTCTGTAGTGGCCATGTAATACTTTGCCTTGCCATGTCTCTTTTCTGTTCTTCATTTGGTCTTTCTTATAGGCTAGTTTGGTTTCTTTGATATTCAGTAAGGCTTCATGGGGTACTAGCTTTAGTGCATCTTCTTCACTGTCCTTCGGATATTCTTCCAGTGCCCTTTTTTCTTCTTCAGCTGTCTGGTGTACTTGCAACATTTCACATCCTCCTATGCTCCTTGATAAGTAGAGTCTGTCAATGTCGCTGCGTGGATGAACAACATGATTCACTGTCATTATTTTTCTGGTCTTCCTATCCAGGGTCTTATTATTATTATTAGATTAAATTGTATGTGTGAACTACCCTGAAAAACTTTTCAGAAGAAGTAGAATATAGACAACCTTTCAGTTAGGCCCTCTGACCAGATAAAAGAAATCTTAGCTGGTTAATCCTGTCATTTGATTGGATTGATTTATCAATGTAAATGTGCAGTTTAGCACACAGTTATCCTAATGTAAGATCCTTTATTTTGTTTAAAGGCAGCCTAACTGCTTTCTCTTTCATTCTTTGTTCTTCTGCTCAGTAAAGCAACCTAGATTTGGAATCTGGGTTTTGAATGTGTATTTTGTATGCCTGAGGATTTTTTCCCCCTCTGTGGAGTACATTGGTCATTCATGCAATTTGCTTTGTTTATGGGCATGTGACAGTGAAGCGAACTGCACTTTACTCCCTGCAGTTTCTGGTCTTTCAGGTCTTGGGGCTGCCTGGATCAAGTTCTAGGTTTGTTTAAAAAAGAGTTAAAGCGTATAAGGAGTTCTGATTCACAGGATGGCTGAGGGCTTTTTTCACTCCATACTGTATGTGCATTAAATTTGTAAATAACAGGAAGTTAGAAAATTAGCAACATGTGCCATTTTCCTGTTTTTAGGAAGGGATGAACTCGTAGGAATCTTCCAGGCTTTTTTTTTTTCATTTTCATTACAGACAGCCACCCAAAGACCCTTTTGATTGTGTAACTTATTTATGCAGCCAGCATACCAACTTGGGTGCTGCAACTACTGGAGAGTAGCAACAAGTTTGGATTTTCTGTATCTCTTTGTTTTTGTTTTCTGTGCCTTCAAGTCAGTGTTCACTCCTGGCAATTTCCTGAACAAGTCCCTGCAGTTTTCTTGGCAAGATTTCTGAAGTGGTTTGCCATTGCCTGCTTCCTAGGGATGAGAGAGACTGGCCCAAGGTCATCCAGCTGGCTTTGTGCCTAAGGCAGGACTAGAACTCCTGGTCTCCCAGCCTTTAACCATTACACCAAACCAGCTGTGGTACTCATCTGGATTTTTACAGCCCAGCTCAGTGGTAGTCCTAAACTAAGGTGATAATGGAGCTTTCACAGAGCTCACAAGGTGGGAAATAATTCTGCTTGAGTACATAGGCGCTGATTGTCCACTTGATGGAGCTGTTGCTTCAGCTGAGAAAGCCAACGATAATTAAAGGGACAGAAAGCTCTTCTTGCAGGAGACCCGATGTGATTTGATACATTATCCACTTCTTTCAGTTTACTTGTTTGTTTGCTGTTCAAACAAACCAGCTACTTTAAAAAATGTTCAGAAATTTTATCTAGCTCAAGATGTGGTAACAAAATCATATCATGCCAATGGTTTCCATCTGAATCATCTGCCTGTACATTTCTAAGTCCAAACCAAAGAAGTGGTATTAAATTTGAAGGATCGGAATGGTTTCAGTCCATATTCCCTAAGATAATTCATCTTCATGTAGCCATATCAAATTAAATCTTAAAGTCATATTCAGAGGCCTTTCTCTGAACCTCGTTACTAAAAGAAGTGACTTTTTGAATGAAAAAACTTTTTGATTTTTTAAAAAATCACATTATTTTATTCCTAAGAGTTTTCAGCATCTCTAATGTTTTGCTGGTGTTTTTATGTATTTTAATTCATGATGATTTATCAATTTTACTGTATTCTGTATATCCTACATTGTGATATGATTATTTTCTCTTTTATGATTTGTAAACTTTGTTATTTATGGCTAAGACAGTGTCATTTGTTGAACAGTATATGATATATAAATAATCGGTACAGGTAACATTGTCTTCTATTTTGTGCATAGAAGTACTTTTATAGAAGCACTTTTACATTAGGCATGAGAATTGCGCCTGCATTCTGAGAAATATTTCTCCTTTCCTTGCTTGCTTCTTTTCAAATAGGTGCAGATATAAATATAAGATCAAACAATCAGGATGAAGAAACGCCCCTTCATGTAGTTGCTCGTTGTGGCACCCCTGAAATGGTCGCCTTTTATGTGGAACAAGGAGCTGTAGTTGATGGCACAAATGCCCGTCGAGAAACACCATTGGCCTGTGCCGTTTACTGGGCTCTTAATGGTAAGGAACAGACCTACAGCACAGATCACCATCTGATCTGCCGGATGCTCCTTGACTACAAAGCTGATGTTAATTCACGGGATGAAGATTTCAGGACACCCCTCCACAAGGCAGCCTGGAATTGTGATCATGTCCTACTGGACATGCTGCTTGAGGCAGGTGCTAAAGCCAATGTGATGGATGATAATGGATGTGCACCTCTGCAATATGTCCTGAAAGTGACAGATGTACGTCCTAGTGCTCAGCCTGACATCTGTTATCAGCTACTTCTAAATCATGGAGCTACCAGGATATATCCACCACAGTTCCATAAGGTGAAAAAGGAAAGTTGGGGTATATGTGTATTATGTAGAACAGAAACAAGGAATGATGGGATGGAGGCCTGTTTTTTAAAACATGTCCAATTCAGTTTAAATAACTGATTGCAGAGCAACAGAATCTTGCAGATGTTTGGTTTGGTTTGGAAAATGATCTTGCAAGTTCTCATAAGATGTTTACCATCTGGAACCTGTAAAGTCAGATCAGAGGTCAATAGCTGTTGTTTCTAGATCTGACTGCAGGCCAGGCACTATACCAGAAAAAAAAGCATCTTGTAATGGCTAATGGTGGCAGAAACATCTTTTTTCTCTTGAACATACGCACTGGGAAATGGACACATGTGGGCTTAATATGAGACTTTAAGAAAATTCTATTATGTAATGAGAATTCCATAATAGAACCATAATGGTTTCAATACATTTTAAAAAAAAACTTACACAAAAAGACAGTAGTGACACATCTTTCCTTACTTACTCCATTGCTATCCTTCAAAGTAATCTGGGAACAATTGATTTGTGGATTATATACAGATGAATTTTCTATATGCAAGAATTGTATGGCACTTATAAGAGAAAACTGGCCAAAGTGGCTAGGAGTAAAAAGGAGTTCAGCAGCAACTTGAAACTTGGTCTCCCTGATCCTAGTCTAACATCTTAATTGATGTATCAGTCAGAATGGCATTCAGTGATGGGATCAAGAGGGTCCATCCTTTTCTGACAGTTTTTTCATAATTTGAATATTACTCATGACTGTTCTATATGCATACATGTACCCAAATCTACACTTTGCAAACAGAAATGTGAAGCAAGGTGTAGATATGCAGGTGCCAAATTAAACTCGTACCTGGTATTGGCCGTACTTGCTACAACAAACCTTTTCTTCTTAATTGTGAGGGACAGATGTTGCAATATAAACAGCAGCGGAACAATTCCTGATGTACTAAATTTTCTACCAGGTGTGGAATCTGTGGATCTGCAGAATACACACAGACATAATCTAACATTGATGACAGGCTTTCTAGAGAAGGTATTAGGCTGGTTTGCTATAGCGGAACTGAAAAAAAGCAGTATTTTTAATTTTGCCAGTAAAAGAGCTGAAAAGAATATAGCTATTGATTAAGGTTGAAATAGTTATTTCCTACTCGGTGATATTTTTAAAAGACTGTATTTGGGGGCACCCACAGGATGGGGGACAAAAGGCCATGATGATGGCCATGGCCATGTGATTAAAACCCCACTTCTGATCAATGCAGGGTCAAAGCTTCAGTCGTGAGGTTGTAGTGATCATCTCAACTTTTTTGACCTCATATCTGCAGATGCCCCTGACTAGACCTCAAAATGGCTTTCAGAAAAACAGTGAAATCCAGTGGATAGTGATATGTTTCTGCTTATAGGTATTGCAAGCTTGTTGCTCCTATCCCAGAGCAGTTGAGGTTATTGTGAATTCATACGAACAGATCAGCTGCACATCAAAATGGAGAACAGCTATACCTGATGATGTCTTTAAGGTAAGTGTTTAAATACTACTTTAAAAATGCACAACTATATTAGGGTGGTTGAGGTCATTCATTGCATTAAGCAATAATGTTATGTGTGTGATTTTTGTTTAGCATGATGGCTGAACCTAGCCAGTGTGGTTCAGAATCCATGCCTTTAGCCTTGAAACTGAGATAAGTGAACCTGATCATTAAAGAAAATACAATGTATAAACCTAGTTTGGGTCTGTTGAAAGGAATACTTAGCAGGAGACAAATATTGGCAAATTGAAATAAAAATAGGGTTCTATACAATTTATTTATTTTTATTTGTTAGATTTATACTTTACCTTTCCTCTAGGAACTCAAAGCAATGTACATAGTACTCCCTCCTACAATCTAAGCCTTATCAAATTAACCTGTCAACTAGACAGGCAGAGAAATATGGTTGATCTAAAACCACCCAATCATTTATTCTAGAGCCCAGCAGAACTTGGATATAGAGGCAAACTGACCCAACCCATCTTCTTCCACACTTCCTTGTCTGACTCTGTGAAGTGCCAACTGACTAGCCATTATGAAAATTCTCACTCCTCTCATCCAGTAAATGTTAAAAAATAAAGGTGCCAAATAAAAGTTTAATGAAAACTACTAGGCACTTGGGGAAATAAAACAAAATAAAACAAAAACAAAACAAATAGAAAAATCAAAAGTTTAGCCAAAAGGAGAATATAGGGTAGTGCTAAATTCACACGTGTGTCCAGCTGGATCCAAAGAGGTCTACTGGGAAAATATATTTGTTTTTCTTTGGCAGATTCTATCTTGCTGAATTAGGAGACTTCAAATTCTATGGGAAGAAGATGATATATTTAAATAGAGAGTCTAGAAAGTCAAAATATTTGGCTCCAGCAGTGTTACTTACAGCTACATTTCAGTAAAATAGATGAAATAATGGCAAAATCTGGCACATTTTATTCAAATGTTTTTTGTGCATAGAAGAAAGATATTAACTCCAAACATGTTTTGTTTTCTCTTTGCAGACATACAGAAGTTTTTATGAATCCCTTTTTGAGGCATGTGCAAATACGCCACGATCACTGAAACATTTAACCAGATGTGCTATTCGAAGAATATTGCTCCATAAATGTCACAAAGAAATCCCTTTACTTTTAATTCCAGCAGTACTAAAGAGATATTTGCTTTTAGAGCCAGAAGGAATAATATACTAAGATTTGTAAGAGACATTTTCAGATAATTTAATTTTAATGTGTTAGGGTTCTACTCCCACTGGAGAAGTTAAAATCAAGATTTCTGTGACAGCATGAGCAAGAAGCAAAGCCAAGATTTGCTGCCGAGGATATGAATTCATATAGGTATAGATAATTTTACTGAACTCTGAGCACAGATAATAGAATATTTCATTCCTAGCAGAGTTTTCAGAAGTACAACAAATGAAAAGGAAGGACTAAGGAAAGTACTTCTGACTAAGGAAAGAGAAACAAAACATGATGTGTTGGGAAATGTTCTAAGGAGAAGTATTAGTCTTCCCTACCTGGTGGCTTCTGATGTTCCGTATTACCACTGCCATATTGGATTAGGGTTATAGGACTTGTAGTCCAAGATGCTGAGGGGGCAGCAGGTCATGCAAGACTGTTGTAAATGTTAAACTTGTCATTTTGAAGTATGTTCTTCTCCCTTGATAAAATAAGCAAGAAGTGCTGAGAAAGATAAGTTATTAAATAGAAATCAGTACATATAATCTTTTTTCCTTTTTATTATATTGTGAGTCTTCATGTATTGTTTTGATACAATGATATTTATACAATATTAATTAAAATTATTGACATTCTATTGTTTATTTCCAATACTCTTAAGTTATCCAAAGAGAAAAATTCTATCAATATTAGTTATGATTTAGGAGGTCAATATTACAAGCATAAAATTATTTTACTTTTATCCAAAATTAAATGTAGCATTAAGAAAGAAAGACTACTACATGTTGCATCAAAGTATATGTTATACCGTAAAGGCTTCGATCTTGAACTGATTACTTATTCAATAGAAATCAGTACATATAATCTAAGAGAGGGTTCCCTAACCTTTTTGGATATTGGGCACATTTGGAATTGGGGAAGTTGTCAAAATGGCTGCTGTGGTGGATACAGCCAATCACAAAATACCTTTTTAATCAGAAGGCACACTGATGAAGTTGCTTCTCACCACCCCATCTTCCATTCCAGGATGTTCTCTAGAACCTCAGTTTATGTCTTTTTTCTGGCCATGTAGTCCCAGAAAATATTATGCCTTAGCAAAGCCATTGGCCAGGTTTGCACATCTCACAAAGCTATCAGGTGGTTAATTTGTTTGTGATTTAAGATGAGAGGAAACTACCTACAGTATTATGTTTTAGGAATATATGCAAGTCAGAACATTATGGTCTATTCAATAAATGATGGTTTGAAGAATCTAGCTTTATCTTGTGTGTGACTGTAGTCATAATCTGTGGAGTATTTTGTTGTTGTTGCTAGCAACCTTATAACAAAATAAAATAGGAACACATTTTTAACACATTAAAAAGTAGCTTTTCCTGACTGCTGTCAGATAGGTTGGGACTGCAAATCTCATCATCCCTACCCAACATAGTGATTGTAGTCCAACACACCTGGAAGACACCTGCTGTGGAAAGTTGCGGTATCAACACACTATAATGAAGGGTTGTCACAGCTCCCACTGCTGTGTACATTCAATAAAAATAGCTTTTTTTACTGCTGCAGTGTGAAAAAATAAAACACACTGTAACTTCAACAAACTCACAATGGCTAAAGCAGCTCGGAAATGAGAAATTAAAGGAAAGGCAGCTGCCACCAGAACGAATCTTCTGCAGGACCAGGAAAAAATGGGAGAGGACTCATGTTTAATATCTGCATGCATAATTTCTTTCTTTGAGCCTGCCAGCGTGTGCACGTAGAAGAACAATGAGGCTACGTGGCTCTGTCGTTGTAGCTTAGGCTCCCATGCTGAGAGAGAAGGAGAGGATCCATGTCACTGCTCTCCCCAGACACCCTCCCCTGGTTGCAGCTGCCCTCCCTTTTCACTCTGTGGGCATCTAGCCTCACTCCCCAGTTTTGTTCTAAGCAGGTGCTAGATTATACCCATTGTGGCATCTGACAGAGAACCCAGCAGGATCACTCTGATTATAGTAGGAAGAATTTGCAGTCTGCTCAAAGCACCGGAGGACATCAGTGTCAGAACAAATCTGCCTTGCCCTCTTTTTACTGCTGTTTTTCATTTGGCTGAAAGGTCAGTCAGAAATAAACCCTCTACAGCCCTATGCCATCCCATTCTGGATGCGCGTCAGTGTGCCCTCCTGACCACCTTGTTTCTAGGGAGCAAAGAGCTTGGACATACAAGATGTGTATTACAGGATAGGATCGCTGCACCTGCTGCCAAGCTCTACCAGTAACATTTTTATGATACAGACAAATTTACATGGGTTTTGCTGATTTCATTTTTTGCTGCATCCTTGCAATTATTGCTACACCCCTGCATGACAACATTTATCCATCTCTATAAAACTGGGGGTGGGGTGGGGAGAGGAGAGGAGAGGGGAGGGGAGGGGAGGAGAGGAGAGGAGAGGAGAGGAGAGGAGAGGAGAGGAGAGGAGAGGAGAGGAGAGGAGAGGAGAGGAGAGGAGAGGAGAGGAGAGGAGAAGAATATTGGTCTGGAACTTACAAGCCCATGCAACTCAAAATCTGGCAGAAATATTTAATCAAACAGAATTGTTTCAATAAAACTGAACACCTTTCTCTATGCTTCACTATGTCTCTCCACCTATCCAGTGGGCTCACTTCCTTTTCACTAAGAATACTACTATAGCTAAACCCTAAAATACAGTTAATCTGAGCTATGATGTGTTTAAATGCCAATTTACTTATTTAATTATTCAGTTTATATCTTGCCTTTAGTTTAGGAGCTCAAGGCAGCATACAGAGAACTCACTGCTTGTTTTCTCCAACAACCAACCACCCTGGGAGGTAGGTTGGGTTGAGAGACAGTTAGCTTCCATGACTGAAGAACTTTGAAGCTAGCTTCTTCAAATCATAGTCAACATTAATCAATTCCTCTTTATAAATAACATGCTATATATGAACTAAACCAATTGTGACTTATTCAATAAACCAAGGTTAAACCATGGGCTAATAGAAAGTATTATCACAGCTGATATTTGTAAAAACATACAGAATCAGGAAAGATAAACATTTTACCATTAAAAATGCTATATTTTGCAAAAGGTAGAGAAATTGATACTGGCTTAGTTAAAAACTGCCATTATGGCTAGTAAAACATGATTAATGGCTTATCAAGTAAAGTCAACCAACTGGTTTATTCAATAAAACATAGTAAGCAAATCAGGGCTTAGGACATTATGTTAATTCGGTGTTACCTGTATATTTAAAGGCAGTTTTTTCTTTTGACTGAAAAATCACGGTCTACCTCTTTCATAGGTCCCACACTGACCATCACATATCTCATGATACCATTTTGAGATGTCATTTGCGCCCTCTTCCCTAGATCTTCTCCTCAGATCCAAGTTTTCATTAAGGAGGATTTTTTAAGGAATTAATTCATCTGTTTTCTATGTTTACCAGTTTTACAAGCATTAATCTTTGGTAAAGTTATCTTGTTACCATAAACAGAATAAGGAAATTATGTTGTTAGATAAATAAAAATGACTGAATTCACTTCTACTGTTCTTCGTGTTTTTCACCTGACAGTATGGAATTACAATATTCCTAGCATATTTTCCCCCTTCATGGATCACTGCCTTGTCGTGGCGAAGGGGCTTGCGTAACTCAGTGAAGCCATGAGCTATACCGTGCAGGGCCACCCAAGACGGACAGGTCATGACAGAGTTCTGACAAAATGTGGTCCACTGGAGAAGGAAATGGCAACCCACTCCAGTATCCTTGCCAAGAAAACCCCATGAACAATGTTAAAAGGCTAAAAGATATGACGCCGGAAGATGAGCCCCTCAGGTCGGAAGGTGTCCAATATGCTACTGGGGAAGAGCGGAGGGCAATTCCAAGTAGCTCCAGAAAGAGTGAAGCGGCTGGGCCAAAGCCGAAAGGACGTTCAGCTGTGGATGTATCTGGAAGCGAAAAGAAGGTCCGATGCTGTAAAGAACAATATTGTATAGGTACCTGGAATGTAAGATCTATGAACCAAGGCAAGCTGGATGTGGTCAAACATGAGATGACAAGACTGAACATCGACATCTTGGGAATCAGCGAACTGAAATGGACGGGAATGGGTGAATTTAATTCGGGTGACCATTATATCTACTACTGTGGGCAAGAAACCCTTAGAAGAAATGGAGTTGCACTCATAGTGAATAAGAGAGTGGGAAAGGCAGTAATGGGGTACAACCTCAAAAACGACAGAATGATCTCAGTGCGTATCCAAGGCAAACCATTCAATATCACAGTCATCCAAGTCTATGCCCCAACCACTGATGCTGAAGAAGCTGAAGTTGACCGCTTCTATGAAGACCTACAACCTTCTAGAACTAGCACCAAAAAGATGTCCTTTTCATCATAGGGGATTGGAATGCTAAAGTAGGAAGTCAAGGAGTAATCGGAATAACAGGCAAGTTTGGCCTTGGAGTACAAAATGAAGCAGGGCAAAGGCTAATAGAGTTCTGTCAAGAGAACAAGCTAGTCATAGCAAACACTCTTTTCCAACAACACAAGAGACGACTCTACACATGGACATCACCAGATGGTCAATACCGAAACCAGATTGATTATATACTTTGCAGCCAAAGATGGAGAAGCTCTATACAGACAGCAAAAACAAGACCAGGAGCTGACTGTGGCTCAGATCATGAGCTTCTTACTGCAAAATTTAGGCTTAAATTGAAGAATGTAGGGAAAACCACTAGACCACTCAGGTATGACTTAGATCATATTCCTTGTGAGTACACAGTGAAGGTGATGAATAGATTTAGAGGATTAGATTTGGTAGACAGAGCGCCTGAAGAACTATGGACGGAGGTCCGTAACATTGTACAGGAGGCAGCAACTAAAACCATCCCAAAGAAAAAGAAATGCAAGAAAGCAAAATGGCTGTCTGATGAGGCTTTACAAATAGCTGTGGAAAGAAGGAATGCGAAAAGCAAGGGTGAAAGGGAAAGATATAAGCAACTGAATGCAGATTTCCAGAGAATAGCAAGGAGAGATAAGAAGGCCTTCTTAAATGAACAATGCAAAGAAATTGAGGAAAACAATAGAATGGGGAAGACTAGAGATCTCTACAAGAAAATTGGAGATATGAAAGGAACGTTTAGTGCAAAGATGGGCATGATAAAGGACAAAAAAGGCAGGGACCTAACAGAAGCAGAAGAGATTAAGAAGAGGTGGCAAGAATACACAGAAGGACTATACAAGAAAGATCTTAATGTCCCTGATGTCCACGCTGGTGTGATCACTGACCTTGAGCCAGACATCCTAGAGAGTGAAGTCAAGTGGGCCTTAGGAAGCATTGCTAACAACAAAGCTAGTGGAGATGACAGTATTCCAGCTGAGTTATTTAAAATACTAAAAGATGATGGTGTTAAAGTGCTGCACTCAATATGCCAGCAAGTTTGGAAAACGCAACAGTGGCCACGGGATTGGAAAAGGTCAGTTTACGTTCCAATTCCAAAGAAGGGCAATGCCAAAGAATGCTCAAACTATCGCACAATTGCACTCATTTCACATGCTAGCAAGGTTATGCTCAAAATCCTACAAGCTAGGCTTCAGCAATACATGAACCGAGAACTACCGGATGTACAAGCTGGGTTTCGAAGAGGCAGAGGAACTAGAGATCAAATCGCCAACATTCGCTGGATAATGGAGAAAGCACGAGAGTTCCAGAAAAACATCTACTTCTGCTTCATTGACTATGCAAAAGCCTTTGATTGTGTGGATCACAACAAACTGTGGCAAATTCTTAAAGAGATGGGGGTACCAGACCACCTTACCTGTCTCCTGAGAAATCTGTATGCGGGCCAAGAAGCAACAGTCAGAACCGGTCATGGAACAACCGATTGGTTCAAAATAGGGAAAGGTGTACGACAAGGCTGTATACTGTCACCTTGCTTATTTAACCTATATGCAGAGTACATCATGAGAAATGCCAGGCTGGAAGAATCACAAGCTGGAATCAAGATTGCAGGGAGAATCATCAACAACCTCAGATATGCAGATGATACCACCCTAATGGCAGAAAGTGAAGAAGAACTAAAGAGCCTCTTGATGAGGGTGAAAGAGGAGAGTGCAAAAGCTGGCTTGAAACTCAACATTAAAAAAACTAAGATCATGGCATCTGGACCCATCAATTCCTGGAAAATAGAAGGGGTAGAAATGGAAGCAGTAACAGACTTCATTTATTTGGGCTCCAAGATCACCGCAGACGGAGACTGCAGCCATGAAATTAAAAGACGCTTGCTCCTTGGGAGGAAAGCTATGGCAAACCTAGACAGCATATTAAAAAGCAGAGACGTCACCTTGCCAACAAAGATCCGCATAGTCAAAGCTATGGTTTTTCCAGTAGTAATGTATGGCTGTGAGAGCTGGACCATAAAAAAGGCCGAGCGCCGAAGAATTGATGCCTTTGAACTGTGGTGCTGGAGAAGACTCTTGAGAGTCCCCTGGACTGCTAGGAGGTCAAACCAGTCAATCTTAAAGGAAATTAACCCTGATTGTTCATTGGAAGGACTGATAATGAAGCTCAAGCTCAGATACTTTGGTCACCTAATGCGAAGAGAGATCTCTTTGGAGAAGACCCTGATGCTGGGAAAGATTGAAGGCAAAAGGAGAAGAGGACGGCAGAGGATGAGATGGTTAGATAGCATCACTGAAGCAATGAGCATGAAACTGAGCAAACTCAGGGAGGCAGTGAAGGACAGGAAGGCCTGGCGCAATATGGTTCATGGGGTCACGAAGAGTCGGACACGACTTAACGACTAAACAACAACAAAGCATATTTTCAAACAGTAATTTTATTTACAATTCAGGCCTCTGTCTCAGTTTTATGTACTGTACAGGCTAGCATGAATTTGGTCGAAAGAGGGCAGCACCAGATCATTTTTGTAGTTTCATTCAACGTGAAGAGCAAAAACAAGAATACATCCTGAATTACTTAAAATAATGAAAATGACTTTTTCTTAGCACTTTCTGAAACGTTGAACTGCACTAGACATACAAAATAGCAGGGGTAATAACATTACCTGAATGAAGCTAAGTCAAAGTATGCTCCCTCTGAATTACATAATGAAAGGTAGGTGAGATAAAAGGAATATACATATATAAATACTGTGTAATACAGAGACTATTTCAGAATTATGGCTTCAACAAATACATACTGTCTTGGTCCAAATATGTATTTATTTCCAATAAAGAAGAATCTGCTCACAGATGTAGTGATGAATCTGCTTTTGTAGATCAGGGTTCTGATGTAACACTGTTTTGGTGCTTTTTTTAAAAAAATGTAGTAGAGAAGATCCAGTTACAATGCAATAATGCTGAATGTTGTTGCTCAGCCTTTGGAGCTTTGAGGCAGTGGTACTTTCTTCATCCATATTGTACGTGAGCTACCTGAACCCACATTTTTCTCCTCCCTCCCTGTCTTTTCTTTCATTTCCATCCAGTTGTCTTCTAAGAATAAACTTAGCTTGTAGTCTAAGTCTCTAGTCAGATTTTGTCAGGTTTAGCTATTTGACCAGTTATATAAATGACTACTGGTGAGAACACTTCCCGCAAATCTCCAGGCCAATATAAGTTTAAAACAAGTATGTGTCAGTCAAATATATTTGATGCCATTTCTCTGCAGCCTCCAGTCTTGGCTGATCTAAAAAGTTAAAGGTCTGCTGTGGTGGGTTCTTGGATATTCGGACGACCCTAGGGATTAGGCCAGGAAGTCAAAAGATGCTCCAAAATAAGGGAATGGTAAACCTATATTACTCTGAGAAACCTGCATGGAAATATCCATGTAAATCACCAGGACCTGGAGTCCCACCAATACTCTAAACATATCTATTTTTTTTAGGAAAAAAAATGTTCAAACTGGGTTCACACAGTTTATTAACCCATAATATAATTTATTTGGTATTAATGGTATGTGTTGTGTGAACACAGTTATTGTGGTTTGTAAATCATGGTTTATTAGTGTAATTTGTGATTCTAGCCTCCATCTAGGTGGCACAAAAATACTCCTAGCAGGTTGTAGTGGTAACATTATGCATCAACAAAGTTTCTTCAAGTTCTGAGCTTTGTGAGGGAAAATCTTGAACATGTGATGAGGATTCATATCTCTGTGGACCAGGTCTTGCCTTGTAGTCTACTTACTCATGTATGCTTTTCCTGTAGAAAAAGTCCTTCTTACTACAGCAGTTAGGAAGGGCACAACTTCAGCTTTCTTTACATGGCAAACATCCGGGACTAGAATAGCTACAAATTTAATGTGGAAAGCAGGGAGGTTATCACATGGCAAACAGATAAAGCATTATGTAACTGCCTTTTTCAAGTATGTGCTTAGCATAATACAGAGTTGTGTATGTCAGGGTGTCAGGCATTGACTAGCATGGCACAGGAAGAATAGAGAATATTCATTTCCAAAGGTTCTGATGAAAATCTAGCTTTGTAGGGAGGATTCCTTTGAAAAGACAGGGATGCAAGGAGCTAACCACAACATAATATGTGCATTGTGTAGAAAGTGAGAAAACAATTCTAGGGTCTAGCATGAAAGCAAACCAAGCTAATGCATTTGTCACAAGAAGGGATGTTGTAGGCTGGGAGCAGCAATGTGTTCTATTTTATATTAGATGATAGATAGATAGATAGATAGATAGATAGATAGATAGATAGATAGATAGATAGATAGACAGACAGACAGACAGACAGACAGACAGATAGATAGATAGAACCAGTCTGAATCAATCCCATGGAGGGTGAAGGCCTCTTCATTGGCCCTTCACATGGACTATAATCTACCATGCTGGTTTAGTGTAAATGTTTTTTGACTTCCTGGTCTAGGACTTGGAGAGAGTGATTGGCCCAAAGTCACTCAGCCAGCTTCCACGCCTAGGGGAGAACTCTGTGTGTGTGCATGTATAGATTACTTTTGACTTTATTTAATAAAACAGAAGAAAGGTCTTATTTTACCTAAGTTTGACCTGTATTTTGAAGACAATTCTGCATGTGAAGGTCCAAGTGGTAGTTTTACAATGAAGCATGGTAAGGAAAGGATAGAGTCAGTTTTGTGTAGTGGTTAAGGCATCAGGCTAGAAACAGTGAAACTGTGAGTTCTAGTCCCGCCTTAGGCACAAAGCCAGATGAGGGACCTTGGGCCAGTCACTCTCTCAGCCCTAGAAAAGAGGCAATGGCAAACCACTTCTGAAATCTTGCAAAGAAAACCACAGGGACTTGTTCAGGCAGTCACCAGGAGTCAATGCTGTCTCAAAGGTACACACATACCCAGAGATCCTCCAGGAACTTAAAAAAAAAAAAAAAATAGCTAGTTTGGTGTAGTGGTTAAAGCACCAGGCTAGCAACCAAGAAGCCATGAGTGCTAGTCCCACATTAGAGACAAAGCCAGTTGGGGGCCTTGGGCCAGTCACTTTCTCTCAGCCCTAGGAAGACAACAATGGCAAACCACTTCCAAAAACCTTGCAAAGAAAAATGCAGGGACTAGTCCAGGCAATTGCCAGGAGTCAAAAACTGACTCAAAGGCGCACAAACACACAAAAAGAAAGGATGGAGAAATGTTGAGATAGCAAATCAACACTTTGCACCTGGGCAGTCACTGTCTCTTAGCCCTAGACTGGGAAGTCAAAAGTGCTGGATAGCACTTAGAGCAAATGCTTTTAAAAAAACATTTTTAAAAATCCTACCTTTATTATTTTTATAAATAACACAAGGTGGCGAACATACCTCATATTCCTTCCTCCTCCTATTTTCCCCACAACAGCCCTGTGAGGTGAGTTGGGCTGAAAGAGAGTGACTGGCCTAAAGTCACCCAGCTGGCTTTCATGTTTTGGTCACTGGTATTTTAATCTGGTTTTCTGGTATTTTAATTAAATGATGGGAACTATTTCTAAACTTGCTAACATATATGCACAATCTATGCTCTATATTGTTCTCTGTTTTGGCAATACCTAACTGGTTACCCTATGTGGACTTGCCCATCTGTGCTGTGGAGTTTCTGATATCACTTTCATAGACTACATGTATCACACTAACAAAAGCATGGTTCAGTTTTTATGGCTTAACTTCAATGGCATTTGCCCCTTTTTGTTTTTTGGAGCCACATCACATTGCTGGCTCACATTCAGTTTGTAATTAATCAGCTATTATTACATGATCTTTTTCACAAATACAATTAGTGAACCAGGCATCTCCCATCCTACACATCTGCAGTTGGTTTCTGTTTCCTAAATTAAGACTGCAACTTTGTTGTATCTCTAATCTATCAAGATTTCTTGGAATGTTATTTCTGTCTTCTACGATATTAGCTATCCCCCCAAATTTGTGTTATTTACAGGTCTAATAAGCATTCTCTCCACTGCTTCATCTTAAGTCATTAGCAAACATGTTGAAGAATGCAGGGCCCAAGACTGAATGTTATGGCACCCCAGTCTGGTCTGATAAGGAACCGTTTATGGAGATACTCTTTACGTATGACTTTTTGAGTCAGTGACGTATCCACTTAATAGTGATGCTGTTCACACTTCGCCAACTTGTTTAATTGCAGGGTGCTTGTCAAATTCTTTGTTGGATTCAAAAGATATTACGTTCACAGCATTCCCACAATGTACAAAAAAGTCACCCAATGAAAAAGTGGCAAAAGGTTAGCCAGGCAGGATTTGTTCTTGAAAATCCATGCTGACTTCTGACAATTTCCACAATGTTTCAAGGTGCTTACAGAATGATTGTTTATGATCTTCCCAGGTATCAATGTCAGACTGGTATTATTTGCTTTCCTGGAACCTCATTTGGTCAGTTTTGAAGATATTTTATTTTATTTAAAGGCCACCTGATTCCAAACTACTCTGGGCAGCTTATATTTTAAAAGCGAGAACAATGAAAAATCGAGAAACAGATTATAGATGTCCAGAAGAGAACAGGAACTAAACCAAACAGCAAAAATCAATGAACAAAATCAGCTTTTTGGGTGTGTGTGCCTTCAAGTCAGTTTTTGTCTCCTGGCAACTGCCTGGACAAGTCCCTGCAGTTTTCTTGGCAAGGTTTTTCAGAAGTGGCTTGCGATTGCCTCCTTCCTAGGGCTGAGAGAGAGTGACTGGCCCAAGGTCACCCAGCCAGCTTTGCACCTAAGGTAGGACTAAAACTCACAGTCTCACAATTTCTAGCCTGGTGCCTTTAAGGACTACATCGAACTGGCTTTCAAAATCAGCGGCCACTTAACTCAAGGCCTGGGAGAATGGCAAGGTTTTCAGAAATGTTTGGAATTTCCTTAGGATGAGAGCCATATGACTCTCTAAGGGGATACTATTCCAAAGGGCAGGAACCACAGCAGAGGTCATTATCTATCTATCTATCTATCTATCTATCTATCTATCTATCTATCTATCTATCTATCTATCTATCTATCTATCTATCATCTAACACATTTATACAGTTGCCTATCTACCCAAGGGAATTCCTAGATCCCAATAGATGACATTGTTTAATTGAGGGGACTTGTCCACTCTGCCTGATCTTACTGCAAGGGCATGTTCTCTCTTCCCCATCCCCCCAGTCAACACCAACTGGAACCAGCCATGAAGAAAGGAGGAGAACCACTGTAATAGCATCCCCCATATTATGCATTTGTACATGTGATGGTTCATTAGGACTACATACATACATACATACATACATACATATAAATATATAATCTCAACAGATTAATTTGCTTTTGGTTTACGTTGATCTTAGGAGCCAAGACATTGTGGATTTAAACCATGATTGCATGGCTTAATGGGATATCTGAACTCAGCCAACTTTAGTTTATTCAATAAACCACAGTTAAAAATGGTTGACCACTAAGTGCAATTTGTAGATGATGGCTGTGGGAATCTCTAGAAATTGTGTAAAATTAGCAGATGATGTTTTTCAAGATAGGGAACCTTTAGACTCTAAGCCATAATATAGCTTGCTTTGAGCTTTTCATATATTGTGTGAATCCACCTACTGTGGCTTTATATTATATGGGAACTAGGCAACCCAGTAAGGCCACCATATCCAGTCTGCAAAAATCTGTGTGGATAGGAAAGAGTTAGCACTGTTTGAATCTCTGCTACCATATAGTGGTCAGCTGGATTTTTGCCAGGATGGTTGCCCTGCAAAAAATTTAACAAAATAGTAAATATCCTGGATTAGCATTATATGTGAGCCCAGTCTCTGTCAGGCTGTTGCAGTAACTTGCTAAACATGATTGATTTCCTTGTGCACTAATGTGCATATAACTAATGAGGTATGGGGAGGGGGAAATGCCAGAGTGAAGATGCAGATCCATTGCCAGATGCTTCTATAACCATCAGCAGAGTAAAGAAATAGGCTTAATCGTTTTATATAGAGCTGACTAAAGCCAAATAAAATTATGTAAAATAATCTTGCTGTTCCTAGATTGAGGAATAAGCCAGCTGGCAGACAGAACATGTGTAGAGGCAAATCTGAGTTTCATTGAAATGTTCCTTGGTTCACACTTTCAAAGAGCTCTCCCACGTGCTTGGAGGGTGGGGGTGCCACTCCACGACTTACCCTTTTGTCACTGCGGCACATAAACATGTTTTTAAATTGTTTGTGTAACTGGCAGTAGGGTACATGTTGTTCTCTCTGCTAACAGCCCAACAGACTTGTGAAAATGGAAGAACAAAGCCAAGAACACATTTTTTAAAAAAGGAAGGAAAACTGCAGATTATTCAACTGTCTCTGACAGGAGCAATATATGTTTACTTAGCATAAAAACCTCCTCCCTCCCCCAAATAAGGAATGGAAAATCTCTAAGCAAAAAAAAAAGAACAAGACAGAAGCAGTAGCTACTGACTGAGAACCAGTTTCTTTTTCCTGAAGGTTATTTTTAACAGCTTGGTAACTTTTATATTTACATCTTTGTTATTTGGAACACGACCTCCCCAACTCCTGTTCATGTGAAAGTGTCTGCAGCTGATCTGCCCTTTATTTAAGCCTGCCAATTTATTTCAAGTTGTCTAGAGCTAAGAAGAACCAATGGGAGGCAGGCTGGCTTAACTCTGTCGTTTTGAAGGTTTACAACCTCAAAACAGTTGGAATAATCTTCCAGCTTTATTACATCTGGTTCCTGTATTGTCAAGCATTAGGAAACACTTAATCCTTTTTATAGAGTTTGGCTGTGCAGCATAAACTGAAGTGGCGATGAGGTCCTCTCCTCCTGTTTCCCTATGTAGGCAGGAATCCTACTGCTACCACACTTCACTGGGGCAAGGCACTGAGATTGAGAGATTTTAGCAACACAAACTGACTCTGGATCCCTGCATACTCAAAGTCTGAGATATTTAGAGCTGTGGGGTAGGGTTCTCTCCAACTGATGTAAACAATTTCCAAGGACAAGGTGTGTTATTTCTTTTCCTCCTGCTTTCCTTGTTGTTCTCCTTCCCAAGGGAAGCCAAAGTTTTTCAGTGATATCACATCTGTTTTGTAGTCAGCAAGACTATACAGCTTCATCTCTTTCTCCATTAAGTCAGGAGCTGGGTTTATGTGTTGTGATTATTGAAATTTGTTTAACCAAAGAATAAATCTTTGTGGCAGGGTTTACAAAATATAATATGCAAAATCAAAACCAAACAAAGCATATTTGGATGTCCATCACATTTACATGTTCTATGTATGAGTAGAGCCTTCACACATTGCTTTTTAAAAATATCTGTAAAGCATTTCAAGATGCAAACGTTGAGCTAAAAAGTCAGCTGGATTAATATTTCCGTAAAGTTTAAAAAAAGGCATACTCTCTAATCAGGTTTCTGATCTAAATGAGGGCTACCAATCTGAGCTGCAAAAACAAGACAACTTCTAGAAGCACAAAAACAGTCCTAGCTTCCATCTACTGGCTCTCCAGAGATACACACCTAAAATATGAGAGTTGTAGTTTATAATCTAAACCATATTGCTCATATACATTTTTTACTAGGTCTCTCCAGTGAGAAGACTGTCATTTGGTGATTTGGTATTCATCTTTTCATTATCCCAAGATTATAATTTTATCTACTGTATTGGAAACTCCTCTACAAAATATTTGAAAGCTTCACTACAATCTCAATTCTTTTTAGGAAGGTCACTTGGATTACCTTTGTAAAAATGAATTCTAAATTCCTCTGATTTTCAGTCTCTAACACAAGAATCTTCATTTTGCCTACTTAGCCTGTTTGAAAAATTCAGTGAGAAAGCTGGTGCCTCTCCCTCCTACTTCCTTTCACAGATACTTAATGTACACAACCAACTTAGGCACACTTTGCAGTCAGCTGACCTAGATGGTGGAAGATACCTTACTAACTGGTAGTTCTTTGGCTTGTGAGTCCTGGTATAAAAGCAATTATTGCAATTTAACAAAGTACTTATTTTAACTTGAGTTTGCCAGGTATATCAATATCTGTTCTGAACGTATAAATATAATACTGCCCCAATGCTGTAATAAATTCCACCTTTTTGACAAGAAAAAGAAGGACGTGTAATTTTATTCTCATGGACAACTTTTAAATTCTAACCTAAAACACAAGACTCATTCTTCTTATGCATGCTGGTATTTACGGATGGCGAGTACAGATATATTTTGTACAACTGATGATGAATCAAGGGACTATAGTCAGGAATACATATCTGTGAGCTATATATCCATTTTCTGTACCATCGTTCTCCAGGCTCTTCCTTCTAAATCAATACACCTTTAGTTCTTATATTTCTTAGTCAGCAGACAATGGCTATGTTACTGGGGAATAGTAGTTAAATCCAAATTTGGAGGATACCATGAAGGGAAGGCATAAACAGGGCCATAGCAATTTGATATAGTGAGGAATGGAAAAACCTGTTAATGTGCAAAACTGACATTTTAACTTTTACTTGGATATTTTAAATTGCCAATTCATTTGGCACTAAGAAATCCACCTGTGTTAAAATGAATTTGATGCTCCTCTTATATGTAAAATGGGTCAGAAATCAATGTATTTTTTTGTTTGTAACTTCCCTTTTGCTTTGTTAATTATTTCAGTGAAAATTCCCTAATATGTTTTCTTCATGCTGGTGAAAGTGTCTTGTGACAGATTAAAGAGTGTTGTGGTATAAGGTTTCATGGACTAGAGCCAGTTCCATTAGATGCATGAAGGAGGGTTATTGATTTGGAACAAATGGGGTCAAAGAATGATCAGAGAATTTAAGGAAAGCTGAAACATGTGAGATGGCTTTTGCTCAGGATAGTATCTTGTTCATACATATAGAGGATTTAGGTGTATGAAGGGATGCAAAGCCTCCAAGTTCAGTGCTTATATATGCATGTCTCAAATTTATGTTTGGATTATGGTTGCCTTTTCTAAGTTGGTACTTTTCAGCTGTGACTACAACTCTTACCATTCCCATCTAGCAAACCACGAACCATAGGTTTCCATGAGGAGGCCAGGTAGGCAAGTGACGGAACATGGGTCACAGTGCAAATGCTGTTCCTTACATGCTTAAATATAATATTGTAATGAAAGTACAAAAAAGCAGAGCTAGTGTCATGATATCATAACAGGTTTCCTTATTTTGGCATCACTGTGTTTAGTAACAGATATTTATGCCATGTATACTTACATTACAGATGTACAATTCAACTTGAGGACACCAGGACAGAGAAATCTTGTTTACTCCATGGATCTTCTTCTGTTCCTGCATACCTATGGGGTTGGCTTTGCACCTTGTGTATTTTTCATAATAAAATATATGAGTCAGGCACTTCTCCTGTCTAAACCTTTTAAAAATACTGTACAGCATAGGCATCTGTGACTCAGGCAACGATCAGCTATGCCCTTTTATAGCTGGATGTGTGCATTGTTTGTTTCACTGTGTTTTATTAACAATCCATAATTGGCTGGGTTCCCACAACATGCCAAGCTACAAACCATGGTTTATAAACCAACATGCTAAACCAAAATGTAGTTTGTACATGCTAAACCAAAATTAAAAATAATTATAGCTCCGAAGCGAGAGCCATCCAGTTTGGCAGATTGCCAGGCTAGGCATCCTTTAAGGTAGATAAAAGAAGCCCACAACCTTCTCTGATGAAATTAATAACATCACGTCCTCTAAAAAGCGATAAGAAGTTTTTGCAAACCAACCTCCATAAAAAGGATGCATTCTTCTGTAGACCTGTTTCAACTGTGATAAGCTAAAGGTGCAAGTCATTTTGATCTCCCTTTAGCCTAACATAATGAAAGTTATTTTCCCTTGTTCTTTTGACATTAAATGGCTAACCATCCATTGGTGCCGGCACGCACTCTTGTTCAACCCATAAGCAAGCTTTCAGTAAGAACATACAGTAGGTGTTTTATAGTTTTGTTTTCTTTTGAATACAATCCATATTATCCTTTGTACTCCCATATCTCTATCCATATATAGAGATTTTTTTATAAATTAATTGAATGTTTGAGTGTACTCTGACAGTCTAATGAGAATTTGATGTTCTCCCTTATTGTTTGAAATGTCTACAGTACTTGTATGTACTTCATTGTAATTAAAAGGAAGTGATTATAGATGATTGTTTCCACAATCCCAATTAGTATAAGTATCTAATAGTCTTTATTTTTCCCCTCTTAAGAAGCAGAGAAAAGATGAAGAGGCTATGATGGCAATCTAAATGGATATCTAAACCTTAAGTCCACTGCCCTCCCTCAAAGGTTAATCAGGGTCAGAAGAGATGGCACCTTCTCTGTTACAGAAGTATTTAATATCCACCTTTCCAGGGAACAGAACTTCCTTTTTCCTTTTGTGCTATTGCAAAAGTAGAATTATGCTAGACAATTTAAAATATAGTTATTCAAATGCTGCTAAAAATACACATCAAAACATAAAGTATAACTTTCTTCCTTTCATAAAAGTTTGAAAGATGTTCCAATAAAACATAGCTCCTCAGCTATTTGGAGTATGAGTTTTTTGGTAGGCTTGGGCTAAGAAATGTAAACTTCCACCAAGTTTTGTCACAAAAGAGAAATAATGGACCATTTAATGAAGGCTGTAGATCTGGGTTCATATTCAAAAGCTTCAAAAGCCATACAAAGCTTCTGCTGGATCAGTGAGATACTGAATTATCTACCAGATCTTGTTTTACTTTAAGTGTGGAATTACTGTTGCTGGCTGCACTGCTGTCTCTCATACTCCTTTACTGACTGAGAAAAGGCCTTGTTGTACTGCAATTATATTTACATAGTTTATCATGGTTACTCTCCAATAGCTACTATAGACAGTGTCTTTGATGACAAAAGAATAATCATGGCCTTTTCCCCACTGTTGAGTTAAAGTGCTATCCACCTATCATGAGCAGAAAAAAATAAGTTGTCTGACTATATTTGTGGCATGGTTAGGTGCAAGTGGAGAAAGCCTCCATGAAGACTTTGGAGCCCCCTTGAAAATTAGCAAATAGTCACAATATCTGTTGCTTCATTTACAGTATGCTGGTCCCAACACCACTGTGGACTTCTTAGTAAGTTCTCTTCCTCAGTGGCTGTTTTGAAGCTGAAGCTGAGGCTTCCAGCTTGTGAAAAAGAGGATCAGTTGAAGGACTTTGGTGCAATCATTCTGCAAATTTCAGACATCTGTAAATGGTGTGAAATATAGCTACTTTTGAATATTTGGACTGTAATGTGAGAAGCCAGTTGAAAAACAAAATCCCTTGTCATATTATGAGTTGATAAGCTTCACTGTGAGAACCAGGCATGTACAGTGCAAAACAAGCAGGACAAATGTTAAGAACAACCACCACTATGTAAGTAATGTAGTGTAACATAAAGTAAAAACATATTGTGAGAAAGCTGCATCATGCAATTCTTTTTAAGTTTCCTCTAAACATGTCTCCTTGCTTAAACATTGATCTGCACATTTATGAACATACATAATATGTACTTGGGACTGTTGAAGGCCTGGTTCACAATCACACTACTGATTTGCTTTAAATATGATTTATTACATGAACTGCAGTTGGCAAGTCTGTATAACACTGTAAGCTAAATCATTATTTGTAAATGTAGCTGCATTTTCATAATGTGCTAAGCCAATACCAAACAAACCACACGATGACTTAGTGTGCTGAGAAAATGCAGTCTGTGACAATAAGAAGTGTAAGAAATATGAACATTGCATCAAGTTTCTTGGGGGAAGAGTGATATAAATTTACAACAAATAAAATACTAATCAGGCATTAAATATGATAAGCAGGGCTGTAACAGTGGCTTACTTTGCACATAAAGTGATTTGTTCTTGGGTTAGTTTAGGGGAGGGAGTCAAGCTGGTGGCAGCATCAAGCTGACCTTGGCTGATTTGGGAAAAGACTAAGCAAGATCAGACTTCTGGAACTTAGAAATCTGCTAGGAACCCCCAGAGTTATAGACTAAACTGAAAGTTGAAAAACATCCTGAAAGAAACCAGCTTCATATTGTCATCCAAAAAATCTTCATGGATGTGATAATGAAATCACAAGTCAAAATTAAATCAAGGGAGCCATTGGTTTTGGGGGGGGGGGTTTGCACTTAAAAATTTTTTTTTTAATCTCACCTTTATTATTTTTATAGGTAACTCAAGATGGTGAACATTCCTAATACTCCTTCTTCCTCCTATTTTCCCCATAACAACAACCCTGTGAGGTGAATTGGGCTGAGAGAGAGTGACTGACCCAAAGGCACTCAGCTGGCTTTGACGCCTAAGGCAGGACTAGAACTCAGAGTTTCCTGGTTTCTAGCCTGGTGCCTTAACCACTAGACCATACTGGTATTTGATGACTCAGTGCCTCATTTAATATTATTTAAGATAAGTTGATCTGTCTCAAATGATCCGATCTGCAGTGAACTTTGAACATGTTCTGAAACTCAAGATCTTATTGAAGCAGACAACACAAAACTAGTTTAGTTCAATATAATTATTATATTTGAATTCTATGTTTGTGATTGTTGTCTTCCATTGGTTTTCCTGTACTGGTTTTCCATTTCTCATACTCTATTTTATACAAAGATTTTGCCTCACTGGTTTCCCAGAAGAGTTTATCAGTAAAATTCCTCCCTGCCCTCTCCCCCCTCCCCATTGAATTCTGTATTTCTGGGCTTTCAATGGGGAAATTCAAAGCACCTTTTTCTTTCACTAAATCTGGGCTGAAGGAAGAAGCTCCTGGTTTAAAAAGAAATAACCCTGCAGTTGGATAGACAAGGGTATATCAGAAGATCCAGCCTGAATTGATGACACCAATCATTCATATATATGTTCCCAGTCAGATTGACCATAACAGTCCAAATATATTTTCTCCCTCTATGGGTTGACTATGAATTTATTGTCCAGTTTTCAGCAGCCTCACCTTTTCACTGCAAAGTAGAAACAATATAGTGATTTCGCCAAGGACTGTTATGTGTGAGGTCCATACAGCAACTTTTGAAATAAGGCAACTTTTGTTCCTTTTGGATCAAAAACAATGCAAACAATCCTTACTGTTGAATATCCTAAACGCCTTTTTCCTACCTGGATACAGGAAATATTCCTGTAAATATTCCACTGAGTTAAAATTCATCTTAACTTTAGGCTAGCAATATTAGTGGATATACGTAGGCATTTACCCAAGGATTATGTATCCCCTTCTAAACTGGCTACCTAGGTTTTACTTTATGCAACAATGTTTATGCTACAATGCGACATGCCATGAAAACTTTTAAGAAACAAGGTTCCTTGAAAGATTGCAGACAAACAATTGCACAGTAAAGAATAAAGTCTTGCACTTAATAACACAAAAGCTACTTGTGCAAGTGTGAACAGCTGCAGATGCCCAACATCCATTGGAATCAATTCTTGGAAACTCAAAAGAACTTGGGGGAATCTTGTATTTTTTAAAACAAAACTCCAAACCTGTAGCCCAAGCAAAATTAGAGCATTTCTCTATCAAGTGTCAAGATTTTTTGTTCTTTCTCAAAATCCACAATGAACTTTTTTGACATTCCTTTTATTCTTCTCACATGTGACACATTGGGAATAGGGGTAGATGTCACATCACAATAAACCTGCTGAGCAGCAGCCAAAAAGGACAATGCGATTTCCCCCATTGCTCAACAGCACCCACAGAAAACCTCAATTGTGCTAAAATGACACATACACTGTGATGTCATCATGCAAATACCAGCAAGCATAATGTCTTTGTATCCCAAAATCTGACTTAAGTACATAAGTCACAGCTGAGGAAACGGGTGTTGTCCTATTTTGCTTCCAAAGATCACTAAAGGGAAGTGATGACAATGTTAATAGGCTCCAGCAGAAATGTCAGAGCAACAGTCATAGTGTTAGGGCAAAAATGGAATAGACCGAATAAATACATTTCATAAACAGCATAGCTGATATACACATATATAAAATTTATGAAAAACCGAGTCCAGCAATATTTTAAAAAATACATTTTATTATAAATCTTGTAGTGTATTTCAAGTCACCTGACCCAGAACATAAATTGTGGCAGAAATGATTCACTCTAAAATTATAATCCACTTAGGTTTCTTACATTCTGTGCAGACTTTTGGCAAAACAGCATCAAAACGTTATTGTGCTCAGAAAAGTATTTTTGTTAAGTGTACTTAGGCTCATATTTGTTCCAGCCTGATACATCAGCAAGTATTCTTTCAAAATATTCAGTAACTTGGAATTACAGACTGTGATAGCAGAAAGATAGCACCTTTAGTAACTTTGTAGAGACAGTGCATGGATTGACTGTGTTCATTTAAAACATTAGCAAATCAACTCTTTACGTTATGTACTGTATGAGGTCAAAGTGCGCAAGTGTATCATAGCAACAAGTTTTATTGTAAGAACCAAAGATTTTTTATTAAAATCTGAATTAACGCTGCTATTACCAATGATGCCACTGTGATACGCCCACAATGGAGTGCTCAAGCAGTCCATAAATACCTCACCAGGAGTACCTTTACTACAATCTGACTGCCAAATATGCACTTGCAATTAGCATAACAACTAGACTTCTTTTTCATGATTAGGCTCTAAAAATAGTTAACGTAACATTCAGTATTTTCCAAGCACTTCAGCAGAAACAAGCATTCAATATTTCATCAGTGTTAACTGCTAAGCCTTTGCTGGTACACTGTACCAACTGCACGTGATAGCCTCACATGGGTGGGATTACCTATTCACCGGAATCTGAGTCCATGCAAAAGTGGACATTAGCAAATACGCAGGCAGCGGTGAAACTGCCATAGATAAGCATGGGTGCGGAATTGTCACAGTGATCCTTTAAACATGCATTAGGATTAGCTCTTTAGCATCTCTGCCTTAAAGAAAAAGGCAGGCTAACCTATACTGGCACTAGCTGGGCCCTTAACAGACTCCCAGTCTTAAGAAGCATCGGTTCTTTGCAATGGAATATTCTCTCAATCTGTTCTTCACAAAATAAAAATATTCTACCAGTGTCACTCCTTGCTGCTGCATGGATAATGTATTATTTCTCTTGTGTCCCAGTTAATGTATTTCCTAAATTCTTTAAAAAATTCAGGTATTATATCCTCCACAGTCTATTTATCATTATACTCATATAAAAGGCCTCCAATAAATTATACATGCATTTTAAAGTTGCATTTTATATGTTGAAGTACAGAAGGAGGCTGTCAGATTAATGTATCAAACACAACCTAAATCCATATTCTGAAATCTTTCCAGTTTGATGGTTGCATAAATAATACCATTCAAAAAAGTTGCCTCTTTTTACTTATAGCCTCATATCCTACTCAATTATATTAAAGGTGGAACTAAATCCCATCCATTTCAATTCCTTTGAAAATCCTTTATGGTTTTCTGTTTCCCTCACTACAGATAGCTAGAAGCCATACTGCTAATTTTTTATGGTCAACATTTACTTTCACAATACATACTCATTACTTTCTTAATATTTTCAGATTATTTCCCATTCATATCCAAATCTCAGTATTTAGGAAAACAACAGAAAGATACTATCCACAAATATAGCAATTTGTGGGAATTCAAGTAATGTTAACTATTTGGAGTTCACCATTATACCATATGTCAGCAATTTATAAGACTATTGTATGTAACAAAGACATGTTACCACAATCTGTTCAGCTAGACTTTCTCACAGGCTATAAGTGTGACGTGCAAAGAGATTTAAAGTGACTTGGCTGAGAAGAAAATTAGTATTGTGTGTTGATATTCAGACAAGACGTATCATTTTTTGAACATAGCAAAACATAGCATAGGAATCTGAAAACATTAGAATTTTGGAGTGTTAATCTAAATTCCAAAAAGGCCAATATGTACATTATCCTATCCATTTGATAATCCTAATAGTCTATGTTGTACAAACTGCAGTACTAACACAGCATTTATAAATTGTGTTGTAGCATTCCATTCAACATTTCTTCCATCTCACTTAAGTCCTTGCATTGAACAGGAGTGACCTCAAGTACTTTGTTTCATTAATCCCAGCTGAAACTTTGGTTTGATCCCATTTCAATGTGTTGGGCAAGTGTATTCTTCATGCAACAGCGCTCTGCCTTGATACATTTCTTATTTTTTGCTTAGGAACACACCAGTCATCTGCTTCTACAGAGGTTTGGTAATGTTTACAAGCAGATTTATTGAAAACGGGAAGTTTTTCTACAGATTCTGTAGAAAGGGCCTGGAGAGTTAAAAATACAGATTAAAACAGTTAGACACTCTTGTTACTGTTTAGAGGTAAAAATATTATTTTGCCACTATTTGCATGCATATTTACAAGGGGAAGTTTGATTAAATCATGAGAAATTCTGCTAGTTTAAAAATTCTTGTAATGTTTTCACATTTTGCCAGACTTTGTACATTTTTTCATTCTTCCAGCCAGCATAGCTGATAAAATAAACATGTATGTGGTATTTTTTAGTAGCTGCTTTAAGAGGCCTCATTCATTTTTTCATGTTAAAAAAGCCAAATTACATTTATGAAATGGAATTTTGTTTATTAAGCAGAGTCTGGGTATTTATTATCTAAAGTATACTCTGCTTTCTATACAGAGTCAAGTCAAATCTTGGTCATAGACCAGCATAATTCTGTATCAAATATCTTATAATCCAACAACTAATATGATTCAGAATAAAACATTTGCAACCATCCATTTCAACAGAATAAAAAAGTCTACTCTGCCAAAGCCCACTGAAATAATATTACATGAACTATAAATAAAGGCAATTTACTATCTTAAAAAGGACAATGCACAAGTGACTAGTTGAAAGAAGAAAAGTGCAGAGCATACCTTTAAGTGGATAATAGCATCTGTTCCATAACCCGAAATAGAACACAAACTAAGGTCTCCATGAAAGTATTTAGCATAAAGACGAGAAATTGGTAATCCATAACCAAATCCAGCCTAAAAAGAAATAAAGTTTTTTTATTAATTGAAATGATATTTTTTTCCTCCTAGTTTAAGCTGTGTTCAATTCAGGTAGCCTAGTGGTTAAAGGTGTGAATGAAAATCCTATCCCTCATACAAGGAGAACTGAGACAATTTTAATTTTAAACATTTACTGAATAAGTACTCTACGGATAATATAACAATGTTGAGAAGAAAATACACAGGGACTGTTTCTGGTTTTGCATTTTAATAGCTATGCTGTAGTAGTCGGATTTAATTTCTTCTGCACATAGCATATCTGAATGGGCTGTCTTTTAAAATGCAGATAGGTGCTCTTAGGACAGAATATTCCCTCCCCATAGAAGCCCCATAATCACAGATACCAAGATCTCATGGAAATGGTTAGGTTAGAACTCATGACGTCAACCCCCAACCTGGAAGGCACTTATATATGGCAGAGCATCCAGTTATGGGAGACCCCCTAGCTTCACGAATATGTAGCTTGTATACAGTTTCATTCTCAATGAGAAGGTTCTCTTGGAAATACTAGTGATCACTGTAAGGAACAATGCAGTCGTTTGATACAACCTTCCCATCTGGAAGCCTTCCTTGTGTCTCACTTGTCCCTGGGTCTATAAAATAATGCCAAGGGCAAAGAGCATCAGTAGCCTAACTGACCTCATGCAGTGTAAGTCTTATGGCTTTGTCTCTTACCAAAGGAGTAGAATTGCTGCCATCTACTGCAGGCTTCGGTGCTGTAGAATATGTATAGCTGAAGAGGCTTTCTATTTTCCTCACTGGAACACCACCACCTCTGTCAGAAATCTAGTTAGAGACATTAAAAATAGCCACACAATTGAATTGTTTGTAGCTGAAACAGTCATATTTTCTAATGATTCTTTTTGCATAGATTTGCACATTTAAAAAAAACAACCTCTGCCAAAATAGTATTTGGCTGAAGATTGTTTGCCTATTTATAAGTGGCTGCAATCCACAACCCATCTATTTATTCCATACTAAGCCTGCTTAAATCAATAGGCCTCTCCAACAGTGAACAAATTGTTTACTGCACCTGCTGAATTCTCAGATAAAGTGTAATAAGTACCTTAATAGACAGGTCTTCTTTTCCAAGTACAACAGTCACCTCAACAGGATCAAGGGAAGGTTTTTTTTCCTGGTATTCAACTGTTGCTCTCATTGCATTCTACGCAGAAATTAAGATGAATTTAATTTAGTTTGTAAAGGTTTTAAAATATTATTAAACTTTTCCCTATCCTATTGAAATAGGAATTTGCTTTTGACAAGGAAAACAAACTGCATACATGCTTAACTAATGAAGTAACAGTTCTTTGCCATCATATTAACAAGAAGAATATCGTATTAAGAGAGACTCAAAGGTGGTGATGACTTCTTTCCATTTTTCTGTGCATCTTCATGCATTCTCGTCCTTGTCAGGAGCCCATTTTCAATGCTCTGAAAGAGCCACTTTGGCTTTAGCCGTCAGTCCTTCTGTTTTGATTACTACTGGGATGCTATGTTGGGAAGGGTGGTATCCTGTAGGAACCCGGTTGTTGCCAGAATTTCTAACATCCCTTATTTTGGTATGCTTTGTGCAGATGCTGGAAATAATATTTCAGCTAAATCTGGGACAGGTTATCTATCATTGTCCTAATGCATACTTAAAATACAGATGTTAAAATTACAAATACAAACCTTGAAAAGTTCAAACAGCATGTGAAAGAGGTGAGAAGGTACATATACTATGTGAATAGGCTGTCCAGCTGCTTTTCCTAAAAAAAAAAAATACAGCATATAATCCCTTTCAATGGTTTTATTACTGACATTTTATCCCAAACAATTATCATTATGGATGAAAAGCAAGTTTTCAATGAGATCTGCACATTCCACATTGCATTCTGAGATATATCATCTTTTATTTTCTAGCACTTTAAGTCTGACTAGTTTTGCAAAGCTTTAACTGAATAGAGTATAGATTTTAATATTACACCTTTCCCTATAATCTGCCTGCACAGAATCTGGGGAACTCATCTGGTCTTTCTTTCGTGATAAAACATTCTTGGATTATTGCAGTGAATTTACCCTTTTCTTTTAATACACCCTGAAACCAAATATTACACAATTACATGTCAAGGTCCTTCTCTATTTGGCACAGTGCTGCATAAGTGAATGAATGCAACTGTGCATATGTAAGCATTATCTGTAGGGAAAATGTGACTAGCTTGCAATTCTAGGATATGTTTACTGAAGATAAGAGAAACAGCAGCAAGGATTATTGAAAGCGAAAAGCTTTCAGAACTAGACCAGTATAGTCAGAAAGAAAAATAAATCTTACCATTTATTTGAATAAGCTTTAACTCTGGAGAAGCGAAATAGTATTGATCACAAAGCATCTGGGAACTCTGGAAAGCATCTAAAATTTATTTTTAAGAACAAGATTAAACAACTTTTATGTTATAGTATTATTTTCTAAACATCAGACAACTCAGTATTATATAGTACTATTGCATGAAATTATCTGTGTACGTTTTCTATATTTACAGCAATTCGTTTATTGCTGTCAGCAAATCCAATATGGGCATAGAACACTATTGAAACAGATTAAGATTTCTCTATAAAGATATATTCCTTTTATGAAATATTACATTTATAACTACCTTTCTGCTTATGTAAGCACTCAAAAGGTGGCTTACAAAATAAAATACAGCATAAAGAACACAATAAGAAATGCAGTACGTTAAATCAAAATCAGTACCATTAAACTTAACAACTAAAGTATTTCTTAAACACTGGGGGTATGGGACCACATGCATCTCCTTAGGGAGAGCATCCCATATCCTGAATGTCATGGATAAGAAGCCCTTCTCCCACATACCAGACGGCTGAGTTTCTGACAGCAGCAACATCTTCAGAAAAAGCCATTCCTGCTGATCTAAATAATGGGGCAGGTTCACTGCAGGAGAGGCAGCTTTTCAGATTCTCAGGCTCTATGCCACTTAGGACTTTAAAGAACAACACCAACAACTTAAAATCACACTTGGGAGGCAATGGGCAGCATCTGCATAGGTCTCAATAGAGGCCACCACACAATTCCTGTACTTTGCACTGATCTGCAACTAAATCACTTCCTTTCCACCCAACTACAGTTTCAAGAGTAGCCCCACTGCATTGGACAAGACGTTTGTAACCAAGGCATGGCTAATTGTTGCCAATTCTGATGAGCTTAAGGAATATTATAATTAGTATATTGGCCACAGTTGTGGATATGTGCTCATCACAGCCACCACTTGCATATCTGGTGTCAAAAATCACTGCTAACCTACAACCTTGTTCTTTCTGGAGTTGTGCAATCGCATTCGAAACAGGCTTCACCTCAATCTCCAAGTCCAATGTTCTTGTTACCGAGAACATCTCTGCCTTCCTTGGATTTAATTTAAGCTTGTTCTCCCTTATCCAGACCATTATTGAAATCAGGCAACATTCAAAGGAACTGATTGCTTCCTTGGAATCATATGGGTGAGCACAGCAGAGCTGCGTGTCATTAGTGCACTGATGGCAGCCATCTGCAAAGTTCTGATTAACTACCCTGGTGTTTTTATGTGGACATTATGTATGTTCAAAAATAAATCTCAGAGAACTGAACAGGACTTACTACCATATAAATGAACGTAAGACTTCACCATAATGTTCCTATTTCTGAACTAATTATACACACTTGTATCACAGAAATCAACAGGTCTAATATTGTAGCCTAGATATGCAACATCCAGATATTGGCTAAATAAACAATATTTTATTTAGCCTGCAGGATCAACTAATTATGTTAAGTCAATTCATCCAATTAATGAGTAACTTGGCAGCACTGCTGTTGAAACCAATGAAATATTGATAGTTTTTGCACTGAGAAGGCTAACTCTTCTTACACCTTTTCAAACCTCTTGTGCTCCCTAGAAAAACAGATTCACTGCATTCGCATTTAATTCTAAGCCATGATTTTTTAGCAAGCCATCATAGTCTGATATACCCATGGCCCTAAGCACCATATTTGGGATCAAATAACATGCTAAGCCAAAAACCAATAAACCATATTCATCGTTTAGCACAATGTATGACCCACTGTTTACAGATCAAATTATATGATAATTATGAGTAATGCTTTCATTTTTATACATACCATGCACCAGATCCACAACATCACAGCAAGGATCAATGCATCCAATATGCCGTGGGTTACCCACATTGTTATTGTTATCAAATATAAGTGCTGTTGAAATAAAGACATAAAATTGAAGAAAGTTTTTTTTCCCCCAAATTACTCTCAATATCCTTTAAAAGTTGGTTTGTCAAAGGAATAAAAATGCAACTTACTGTGCTGGTTTATTAACATCCGAATAGATATCCTGTTCATGTAAAATCGATCCAAGAAATACTGAATATTTTGATTGATGAATTGGTCCATTTTAGATGAATCTCTGTATTCTAGGACCCCTTGTGCCATCACAGGCACTACATCATGATGTCTGTTTCGGACTTTAACAATGGCATCTATAAAACTGGGAAGAACAGAGAACTCATTTACCTACATAAGAAACTCTGAAAACCAAAATTGTAGTAAACAAATATACTTCCTTACTAATCTCAGCCATTAGATAGCAGTAAACACTTTGTTATACAAAAGATACAATAGAAGTAAAAAGAAATGTAAACGTATGTATTAGTTTATACATCATATGATTGATATGAATATTATTCTGAAACTTCATAACTTATTGTTGACATGTTTTATTTCAAAGTGTCACTTTTTGCTATATCAGATATCAGTTATGTCTCTACAACATTATCTTATTGTAATTCAGTTATTTGTCTAAGCTTTAGGTTTCAAGTTAGATGAATCATCCAAGGTTGGCCAGCCATTACTTAAAATAGAATAAGCTGCTGAAAAAAGACAATAGAGAGGAACGTACTCTGACAGAACTTTGTGGTCATCTATTTTTTTATCTTGGAATTCCACTAGTTCCAGTAGGCTTTGAACATACCTGTAAAGAGCATAAGTGATGTAAATATTAAGCTTTCAGTACAGAGAGCCAGTTTAGTGTAGAGTTTAAGGAACTGGGCTAAAAACCAGGAGACCGTGCCTTAGGCACAGAGCCAGCTGGGTGACCTTGGGCCAGTCATTCTCTCTCAGCCCTAGAAAGGAGGCAATGGCAAACCACTTCCAAAATCTTGCCAAGAAAACTGCAGGGACTTGTCCAGGGAGTCACCAGGAATCAAAAACTGGCTTGAAGGCACAAAAAACCCCAAAACAAAACCCAGTTCAGAGAAAACTTTCTTGCACATAAAAGGATAAGTAATGTTAACAATTTACTAACTCAGTAACCTCAAAAACTAGACAAGCTAGGAGCAAATAGAAGGACCTTGATTATGTATAAATGTGGAAAAATAACACCAAACTCCCTTGCTTAAATCAATGTTTTGAGTACTTAAATCAACATTTTAAGTATTTTCCCTATAAAATTTAGCACCTCATACATATCTCTTCTCCTTTCATCACCCATTGAAAGTTTTTAATGCATATTTTGTAGCATTTGGTATGCAATCTTATTCAAGTCAGCGTTTTAGAATTGCCAGTAAGTCTGAACTAAGATACATCAGCTATAACAAAATCTACCTTTGCTTCTTTATCTTGATATGACCAATGCCATAATCTATTATGATTTTTACTACACATAAAGATATACATAAGAGACATTAGTGCCTTTCTACTTATTCAGCAAACAGCTGCAGAGATTACAAAATGACATAACAGGGCTTCCAGGACTTGCTATTTTATTACCTACTGACATAGGCCCTTTTCATATTCAAGACTGTGCTGATCCAAGATCAATGTCACACCCCATATTTCCATAATGCTGTGTGGGGCTTGCAGAACTTTTTGCAAGTTGAACCAATCAATTTATGGCTGAGTTGCCCCTCCAGAAAAAGTAGGAAAAAAAATTGCAGTGTTTGCTTTGAAGCAGCGGGACAGGTGGTTTCCTATGATGTAGAACTCCTGCTTCATTTTCAGAGTTCTCTACTGAAATCAAGGCTGCACTGTTGGACCTTATTATTAACTCCTCATCCTTCCCAGTTGATGTGAAAGGGAGAATTTCCCCTGCCCTCCCAATCTCCCTATGGGCAGTTTATTTCTTCCTTGGTCTGAAAATGAGTGCTGTGAGAAGAGACTGAGGATGGGAGGCAGGACACCATTGGTAATACTACCTTAGCACTTTGCTATTGGCCAGCTGAAGGAAGCAGGAGTCTAGTCAGGGGGTTTACTGAAGAGCACGATGAGGACATTTGCAAGATGAGATTGTGAGATTTTGGAAATCAAAAATAGTGCCTATATGGATATATACAGTAGGTACCTGATAGGTACTCCTATCAGTCCACTATGAACATGTTGTCTAAATCCTAATGTCAATACATATAATCTTTCTTGTACTTGTTGATTACAAAAGTAGTATAAGATGACTAAAGTGTAGTAACTGAAGTATATTGCAAAATTTGCTACTTACCAACTCTTTACCAATTGTACTGAAGTTGTACCCAATAACGGACTAGGAAGGAGATCAATTTCTTTCAAAATATTTGCTAGCCGTACAGGAAGCTCATGCCGAAGGAATGAGAACGAGGTTCTTTCACATGCATTTGTTGAACCTATAAAAAAGACAGATAATTTAAAATATTTTCAGTGTAACACACTAGAACAGTTTCAATAAACTTCCTATCATATTAATATTACACACAAATAGCTCCATTAATAATACAAGTGAAGAATGTTGTAGGAACTTATAGGGAGTCTTTTTTAAATACTAAAGGAATGTCTACACTAACCAATCTAAGACAATCTGATATATTATTCTTAGAATCTACATTTGCTTATAATAGGGCTACAAAAATCTGGATGACCACTACATGGTAACAAAGGTTTACAAGTTTTCTGCTTGTTTGATGCCATCTGAGATTTCTACAGTCCAGATGAGATAGCTCTGGTTATAGCAATGTCAGTATTACAGATGCATTTGCATGGAACATGATTGCCATATGGGTTATCCAAACCCAAATCAGCTGTAAATTATAGTACTGGTAATCAACATTTCTTGGTTTAAAATGCAAAGAAAAAAAGAGTACCATATATGCATTGCATCTGAGTTGTATTAATAAACTCTTACATGTGAATGGGTTTATATGGGGCATTTTAATTTAAAAATTACATTCATTATTAGGAATATGTAGTTTTAAAATGCCTCTAGCATTTCAAAAGTAGGATCATACACTTCTTTAGAAAACAGCTACACCTAAATGAAAGTCAAGTATTCCTAACCAATGAAATGACATAGGTTTGGTCAAGTCATATAAAACAAGCTATATATACATACCAATTAAACAATCACAGGTACTTAACTCACTTTTGTTATTATAACAGGCTGGCATTTCAAAGGTCGATAGTTGAATATAGTATCAACAATTTTGACAAAGACTACCCTTGCATATTACAAGAAGCAGGAATTCAGTAATACACTGAAGAATGCTGACTTTTTAAAAGTTCAGTTAAACAAAACTGGCAAAACAGCCAAAAACCAATTTATATACTTCGTAATAAATAAACCATTTGGACTGAAGAATTAGGGAAGAAACTAAAGCCATTAACACAATGAGAGATTATAAAGATTCCTACAAATATTTGTTTATAAAACACAATTAAAATATGCCTTACTTCTTTGGAACCTTTTTAAAACTTTGTCACAGACACAATTTCACTGAGTCAGAAAAGTAAAATAGCTGTGTATCTAAAAATTTACATTTTAGATACACCATCTAACAGTAACCAAAACAAAAATACCAGATGTGTCACATTATTTCCATAACAATTTAATAAGCATCATACTGCATGGAAAGAACAGCATATGGAAAAAATGTGGACATACCATCTTGTTTAAAACTTCAGTTCATTGCCCAACTACCATAAGATTTAGGAAATCTCACAAATCAAGATACGTTCCTACATCCTTGTTCTTTAATAAAAGCAAAATTGTTGCACAACAAAGTTGTAAAAATAAGTCGCACGAAGATGCTCAACAGGCTCTCTCCTAAAAAATGATAGAAAAAAAAAAGGCCATGGAAACTTAGCTAGAATACAAGGGCACGAGAAAGATGAAGAAATAAAGCAGCAGTGCAATGTTGCTCAAAAGCAGGTCCCAGTACAGTCAAGTTAACTTTGTCAGTTGCACATTAGAATGCAGTATAAAGGACAGGAACTATGGACTAGAGCTTATGTCATCAGATATTTGAATTGCATCAGATCAGATTTATGCCATCTGCAAAGGCAGACTCTAATCCATAGAAACTGATCCCAGAATGAATGTCTTATCTCAAAGGTGACTTTAGATTGTTGGGCTTTAGCTATAATGAACTTTAAATGGATGTGAAGCATCCAAAGACTGAGACAATTCTGTCTTCCCCATACAGCCACTCTGAGAGCATCCCAACACCGTCCCAACCTATTCAAATGCAAACTATTCTCATTCCCATCATTCTCTGGTAGAGGATTCTCCAACTTTGGAAGCCCCCCAAATGGGGAGAAATCCAAATTGTGCACTGCTCCTCACTCATGGCCCCTATTCTCCTTTCTCAAGCAAGAGCCTACAACCTCTAAATCGTCCTCACTTCAAAGCATCTCATGTGGGACAGCACTGACACCTGCCTTCCCAAACGCAGTCCCTGACAGATGTGTTGGACTACAATTCCCCAAATTCCCAGCTGGCAAAGAGGTACAGTCCATCACATCTGGAGCCCTCCAGGGCGGGGAAGGCTGACCTACAGCATCCAGCAGAGGTCTCTCTTCCTACACCCCCATTCGCGCCCCTCACCGAAATCCAGGAACTGCTTGATAGAAAGCGGCGACGGAGAGTAACGCGAAAAATGTTCCACCTCTCTGGTTACCCCAGCCCCGCTGATGGCACCACCCGCAGCAGCCAAAGGAGCCGCGTTTCGCAGGGCAATCCGGGCTGCCTTCATTGCGGCTGCGGACAAGACTGAAGGCGTCACTGTCACAACCCACTCGCCTTAAAGCCTGTGACTGGCGCCCTGCACGTGCGACCCCTATTTACTAGTGCGGGACCTCCCTCCGGGGCGGGGCTTCGAATTAAGTCACGCCCCGAAGGGGCTAACTGTCAGAAATGGAAGAAAGTCGAGGTGTAAGCCACGCCCCCTTATAGCTAACTGTCAGAAAAGGACAAAAATGAAGACCGAACTCCATCACTTTGCCCCCTGGAGGGTGACCCTTACTTCAACAGATCCAAGCGCCTTAGAAGGAGGGACGGGGAGGTATAAGTTAGGAGGTGTGTCTCTGCCGCGTCCAATAAGACCGCGCTGTCCTTCAGCCTTTTCCCCACCTTTCGGATATAACACGCGAAAAACTACGTCTTTTAAACTAAATTATCTCCTTTACGACGCTCTGAATAGCACGTTCCTCTCGTTCCCCCTCTCTCCCCCCCCCCCGCTTTGAGAATCACCAAACGACGATCACGCGGGCGGGGGGAAAGAATGGAGCGTGGGGTTGTACTCGACCTCTTATTGGTTGTTCTAATTAAAATTCGCTTCTGGGTGGAACCAATCAGATGGTTGTCTCCGCCGTGGGATCTTGACAGCAGGCGGAACTCGGCAGCTGGAAGCATAACCAACTTGGCCCGATTCCTGAGGGGAGGTGAGGGGGAGGGTTGGGGGTTGTACCGCTTTTTCCAAGAACGGCGAGAACACCCCGAGGCGGGGAAGCGGGAGGCAGTCACGCCAGGCCTGCCTGGGGAGGGGAGCCAGGCGCGGGAAGTTCACGTTATTGAATAACAAGAAGTTCACTGCCTTCCAAAAAATACCTTCTTCAGCGGTCTCCTGCAACATTATCTTTCCCCTTAAAATATTCTAAATAGAGCCCTAAGGATAACCAGCGCCAGTCAGGGCAAGAATAAATACGCGCTGATCCTAAACTCCGTTTATTTTCTAGTCATTCTCTACCTTCCAAAGATCCCCTTCGTTTCTACCTATCCTTGTAATATTTATTTTTTGGCTTCCTCCCCCCACCCCCCTGCCGCCTCATGAAAAGCTTCAAAACATTTCATAAGGCAATTCAAAACTTCTATGAGGCTTTTAAAAGAATGATTAGCACAGCAATTATTTGCTGTAATAGGCTGGCAGAAAAGATTTTAGAAAATGGAGAAGGGTAACAAGACTGTCTAAAACTGTATTTTAGCCAGCACACTAGCTGGGGAATTCTAGGAGTCAAAGTCTGCCCATCTTAAAGTTGTTGAGGTTGAGAAACACTGGTCTAAAGTATTGTAAAATGGCAAGTTTTAGAGATGCAGAATTCTTAATCTGGATATTAAGCAAAAGCTAGCAAATAAATAGGCATGTAAGGAGCATTGTTTACGATTTCAACCTTTGCTTGGCTATACTTTGGGAATATGTATATATGTGCAGTATATATAAATATACATAATAGTGCAGTAGAAAACTGTTATCTAGGAATTTAGAATGAGAAGTGCTCTTCTGTTACTTTCTTGCTGTGCTTTTCCTGGACCAGATGATGTTCCTGCTCTCTGTTTTGCCTTGTCAGTCTATCTTTACTTTTGAATCTGTACTCTATGTTTCTGTCATGGCATACTTGACATCAGCAAAATATGTCTGCTTAAAATTTAAGTCTCACAGACTTTAGGAGATATATGATTGACTGCAGCTGTAATCAAAAGATTTAACAGTAGTCTCATCTTTTAAAAAGAAATTAGCATCAGCAATTTCTTGTTGGCAGAGAAAGTTGTTCAGTCTGCCTGTTGGGCATGAACTGCTATTAATGCAAATGGGTATAAGCATAGAAGGTTTTTGGCTTTTTTTTTTTAAGAAATGTTCTTTCATGGAATGATCAACTAAATGACCTTTCTTATAATGATCAACTAAAATTAATGACTGGAAAAATATACATCTGCAAATTGTGGGTTTTTTTGAGTTTATAGTTTGGTCATATCTAGTTTGGCCTGCTTAGAACAGTGAAGTTTTATATTTAATTTTTTTCAAACCATGATGCCATCAATAAAAAGCAATTACTGTAACTGGCCTTTAGCATCAAAAACTAGAGAAGTAAGTTCATAGTCCAACTTTCTGCTACAGATAAGGCTTGGTAGATACAATGCACAGTTAGAAAAGCTGTGTCAGCTTGCTGATTTAGGACTCATTTTATCTGAAAGTGAAGTTTAGTAGGGGAAAGTTCACAGTGCTGGGAACAAAGACTTTTCACTTGGTCTGTGAAATTGCCAGGGCTGCAGCCTCTACAGCTGAAGTTTAGTAGGGGAAAGGTCAACTCTTGCAGAAGAAACAACATCCTCCTCATATTTCACAGAAGTCAGAGTCCACTATTTGGATTTCCTTCTGAATTAATCCTTACAAGATAGAAAAGGTTTGAGTAACTACAATTTGTCTTGAATTGTAACTACAGTTCAACTTGTAAGCACATGATGGCTGTTTGCAGTTTTCTTTACTCATAAAACAATTTGTTTCTCTTATCAAACACTTCCAAATATTTTTAGAGGACATTCTTGCATTTAAAATTGTAATATTTTTATCAAAACTCCAAAGATCCTGAAATATTTTATACAGAAGCATTTCTCTGTTTTTGCACTTGAATATTTTGCTGTACATTATTACTCTAAAGTAAATTCTGAAGTCTAGTTTCTTCCTGTATGCAGTACTATGCATGTGTACCTAGACATAAGCCCATCTATAATAAATGGGACTTAATTCTAGAAAAGTGCATTTGGAATTGTAGTTCTGCTTGTTAAAGGTGTTTCTTTTTCACATGATCCAGTGCTAGCTCAAATGAGAATCAATTACACTTAATTACATGGAGTTTCTGTAGACACATAGAGTACATATTGCTCTGTAACAGTTTTAAACACTCTAATCCATGTTATTCACAGTTATTTAATACAGCTATAAATTTAAATTCAATAGATTGTGTATATATGCATTCCTATTAATGTTCTTGCTAGTTTGCCTATCCTTTGCTGAACACACTTTACTGTATCCTTTTAGTGAATAAGTAAAGGATGTGTTTGCACATGCATTTTAGTCATGTGTACAACTAATTCACGTTCTTGCAACCAGCACATCTCCCATGCATAGCCCACATGGATGGATCCTCTGTCTATCCATATGGCAAATACAGGGAATCATGAGCTGTGCAGGTTCTGAAGACTGTGAGCATGGATACTTTGTGTGATATTAATAGTTTACTTTCAGTCTTTATTTCCACCTTTTTTTTTTGTTCTGCAAAGAAGTAGACAGATCCAGCAAATTTAACAGGAATCTGAAAGCAAGATGTGTCCTCTGTCACAGACATCTATATAAGATAATAGAAAAATGGATAAGTAACCACTGTATGACAGTAACTCCAATTTATGTACTTTGTGGAAAACTACTTGATTTTATGGTACAGTTGATTTTATTTTGTTTCTGACAAAATATTCAAACCTGATGATTGTAGCTTAACTGTTGAATTTGCTGGGCTGAAAAGACTCAGGGTATTTCTACATGGGGCTTTGTACCACTCCCACAGAAGCATCACAAATATGGTTACCCCCATTAGTATTCTACTGAGGAGCGAGTACATTTTCTTCTAGCTTAGCTTTTCAGCTTCTTGAGATATTGGAGCTGTTAGGGCTTGTGAGTAGGTCAATATAGTGGAAAGAAGGAATAACCCTGAGGAACAGGAGGAAGAGCCGCAACCAAGACAATGGTCAGATAAAAGAAAACTGAGTCCAGGCCAGAACTGTAACCTGAATAAGCATCCCAGACAAGACCCTTCTTAGTTCTCACAAAGATAAAGGGAGGGAGGGTGGAAACACATTCAGACTGCAAGATTCTGTTACTATAACCTTATAATACAAGTAGTATCTGCATGCATGATTTTGGTTTCCTAGTCTGGTCTAAGTTGAAGGGTTGGCAGTTTTCCATTGGCAGGACCAATCTGTTGTATTCTTGGTATTCTCTGAGCTTGGTTGTTTTCTTAGTTTTCTTGATTGCACACCAATCTCTGCTTCCCAGCTTACAAGCTGTTTTAGTGCCCTGGTGCTTTCTCACAGGGCTTCAGAATATCTAGTCAATAAGTAACTGAAGACTAGTGTTTTGGGACCATGATATTCAGTGCAGGAATTGACATCTTTCTGCTGTCCCCGCTCCCCCACACACAAAAAAAGGAAAAAAAAGGAGAGTAAGGTAACACACAACATTCCTAGTAAGTGTTCCCTATCAACAGAACTGGACCAGTCAGATAACTTCAGTCCTTTGCACTTCATATTTTAAAATATGAGAACTATAATATAGAGGAAATTCATAGAACATTCTAAAAAACTTACATAAAAACTACAAATTAACAATTCAGTTTCATATAGTAACTTGTAAAGTGGCATGATAAAACCTACAAAGCACAAACCTTCCTGCATATTACTTATGTCAGTGGACTTATCATAAAGTACTTTTAAAAAAAGACAATTTGCACCCCTCTTTTCTTATGCTTTTTAATGGCTGTAAACTAAAAAAAATGAGAGAGAGAGAGAGAGAATGAAGTTGCTCCTAGACACAGTATTAAAGCTTCTCAAGCTGTTATATTTACAGGAGTATCTTGAAAGCTAGACACTTTACCCAACATCAGAAAAGTTACTCCTTGCCTTTATCCAAATTGCATTATTACTCTACTATATTTGTATATAGTTCAGTGATTTTTAATACTATTTGCTTTTTATGTATAAGATTGTTTTGCAAATATGTTTAGTTCTATGAAATTGTCTTTTCAATTTTATTGGTATTGTCTGGGAAACTTACAGAAACTTCATTGAAATGACTGGAAGAATAAGCCTCTCATCAAACTCACTGCAAACCTAAAGAAAAAGGATATTGTTTCTAGTTATATCTGTTGCACTTAATGATTAAGGTATAAAACAAAAATTGGGGTTGAAGGTACATGTTCTCTGATCCAAAGGCTTCTTAATTCTACATCTGGTTTAAAGAGTTGGGGAAATGTTTTCTTCATATGTATCTCCAGTCCTTATCATTGGAGGTGTGAATCCAATGTCACTGTCTCTTCAGCACCTTATTATTGATCACAAGGAGGCACTGGGTGTAGTTAGATAGTTAAGGATTTACTCTGCCTGCTCTTTGTCCAAGAGATTGGACATTTCCTTCCACCTTTCTTCCCAGGTGGATACAGAGCACGTGTTCTTGGACTTCTTCTTGGTAGGATGAAGTTAGCTAAGTGCTAGGCTTTGCCTATCCCTGTAATATATTTCTTGCTAATAAATCTCCTTTCTGTTATAGTTATAAAAGCTATTTCACTAATCATTGCTCAGGTCAGATTGTGTCCTCAGAAATACTCAGGTGCATGCATAGAACACTTCTATCTCCACCATTTAAGTTGTAATAGCAAAAGCAGTTAGGTCCACATATTTAAATGACTTCGAAGTAGCTTCAAAATATTTCTGTAGGTTGTGTGTAAAGGCCCACATTCTACTTGCCAAGTGTGTGCTGCAGCCCTTTTCCAGACTAAAATGGTTTAATTAGGATTTAATCCCACTGTAAAATGAAAGCCCTCATATTCCTGTCAGTCCTGTTAAATGAAAAGCAGGTCAGGATACCCTGATTTAGATTTGGATCAAAGCATTGTGGAAAAAAGATGAATCTTTTTCTCATATGCTATATCCTAATTTAACTTCTCACTTTAGATTGCCCTATCAAGGAAAATTACAGTTGCCACACCTTGCCCAGCACCTAGTCATGACATAATTTGGGACCTCCTATATCTGTTTGTAATGTTAAAAAATGATAGGAGAACCTGCTCATGAACTCTGGGTCTCATCTGAGATTTTAAAAGGCGATAGGTGTTGCCCTCTATCCATAATTACATTAGTCCCATACACTGTATTATTTACTAGCCCTGTGCAAAACTTCAATTCATACATTAGATTTGAAGCTGATATGCTCAATTTTCCAAATGTAATTGATTTACCAGGCTGTTGAAGGAGAAAGTAATCTGCAGGCAGTATGTCATGACTAGGCACCATACTCTTTGGGTGTTCTCATCTCAAGCCTAAGTACTGCATTGGGAGCACTCCTTTTATGGGCTCAAGTATGTTCCCTGCATATAATACAGAATTCAAGCAAGGGCTTTAGCTTCCCACAATTTTAAGGCTGCTGGAATTAGTTCCATCCTTTGGTATAAAAGAACCTCTTAATAACTTGAGGATTTTGAGGTTGTTTTGGCAATATGGTCCTGATGTGGGAAACAAGTCCCCTATGCTTGAAAGACCAAATATTTCAAATATTTAAAGGTACACACCTATTTGATTTTTTTCCCTATTTATTATCCAACTGCATTGTTTTGGTTTTCTTGCTAATACCAACCCTTTTGATTTTTGGTAACTTATGGTCAGCTTATTTGCTTTGCTGTATTGGATTATGGATTTCAAAGCCCTTCTAAGTCCAATGGGAATGTGTTAAATTACTGCTGAAGTGGCTGAATACAGAAGAGTAATTCTTTATCCAGAATTTTTAGGAACATGGAAATTAGGATCATTTAAGTGATCAGCCCGGGAACTGAATACTATGGAGCCAGTATACAGCCCTGCCATGCTCCTTTATAAGTATGGGTCTAGAGAGAGACACATGCAGGCTACATCTCACTTTAGGAATGGTATCTAAATGCAGTTTCCCAATTAGGAAAAGAAGTTTTGTTAATATTTTAATTTTGAAGCCTTTCCCATAGGGTCGTTCATGAAATGGAATCAAATCTAGCCTTAAAGTCAAGAAAGGCCACATAGAGGGAAAATTTTAATTTGTGCTAGTGCTTATGTATGGTGCAGCACAAAAATGTGATCTACGGTGGAGGATCCTTCTTGGAATCCAGCATGTTCTTGTCCAATTATGCCTTCAGATTCCAACCAGTCTAGAAGCTTCTAATTCAGATATTTAGTGTATAGTTTATTTACACTCAGTAGACTGATGGCTCTGTAGTTAGCTGGGTCTTCTCTGTTCCCTTTTTTGCATTTTGGGAGGGCCAGCCCTGAATCCTTGAGAATATGTTCTGTCTACCAATGTGAGTAAAAGGGATGCAAGAAGGGGGCCCACCTTGCACAGTTGGTTTTAACCAGTTCAGGTAGGATATAGTCGGTGCCTGGGGCTTTTGTGACCTTTAAGGTTTTAATCAATTTGGCCACTTCAGAAGAACAGATTGGTGGTTACTTGTTTAGAATGTCATTAGTAGTGGTACTGAAGGGTAGGATTTTTGTAGAAAGAAAATTCATACAGTTTGTAGAACATTAAACATAAAGAATAAGTTGTACCTCTTATTATAAATCAAGAGACCCTATGTTGGGAATGAAAGTTACTTTACACCCTTACCACAACATATTCCTTAGCACAATGGGTTACTCTTCCCTGTAGCAGTGAATGCAAACTACTTAGTGGGTCTTCATGGGGATGTTATTGTAGGAGGGATATTATCTGGGTAGGAGTAAAGTCATGGAATAACAGAGTTATCTTCACAATGTCACCTCTACATTTCTGCATTGCGATCATAATGAAACAAGATAGAATATTGGGAATCAGTCAAGAGATACAGTAGTTGCATAAACATGGCTTCAATTAATTATTGCTTCAGTTAAATGACTTATAAAACATTCCACATGTAATCTTTTTCAAATTTATTCTTTTTTTAAAATAATACCCTTAACTGCTCTGATCTTTCAGTCTGTGATGATAAGTCTTCTGTTAATCTCCACTTTACGTTTATTAATGGATGGTTTAGAGCCATTTGTTTTAGTACATTCTGAACCCATTAGATGATCAAGTGTCCTTTCGACTAATCTGGGAAGAATCTTATGCTAAACTCAGTAGACGTCAGTGGGTTGATTATTACGTGCTTAGAGGCTAATATTAGACCACTCTCACTCAACAGCTTGATTGGAAGTTTAAAAAAAAGTGAGGCATGCCATTTGACTGATCTTGTCTGTACATGACACTTTTCCTAAATGTGGAAATCATGTGTCAAATTAATAGGTCATAACTAGAAAAGACCTATAATATTAATTAATATTGATTAGTTGACTGTTTATCAACATATAACATTAAATTTTAATCTAGAAGAGAAATTATATTGTGCATTTTCAGTAAGCAAGTAGGAAGTTATATGTCCTAACTTGTAATTGTATTATTTTGATCTATACCATCAAATAAATCTAGTTTGTTTTAGTGTAGGTCTACGTTTATTTACTATTTAAATTGTTTTATAATCTTTAAAAGAAAAATTAATCATTTCATTTTTTAAAAAAGACAATATAAGAGCAATGAAATCTGTTCACTAATGATCTTCTATTAAATGGGGAGATGGGCGGCATATAAATTTAATAATAAATAAAATTTAAAAAATAAAAAAATAAATATAATGAGAATTGAGAGGAAAAAATGGCAGAATTTTCCTCATGGCACTAAATTTAATCTTTACTACAGATGCCAGAATTTCAGATGGATTAGAAATATATTCCATTTAAATGTATATGTTGTGTTACCCTACTGATCCTTCTTATACCAATAGATGATCTAAATTTATATGTGCCCCCGAAATCTTTACTTTTCAAAGCTAGCACTTTAGTTGACAACTATGGATGTGTACGAAAAAGCATATATTAAGGAAAAGCAAGTACAAATGTACATTTATTAGGAAAACACATGCATTAAATGCATTGTATTAAGAAAATTTGCTTGCCAAAAGTGTGTACATTATGAAAAATATGTACAAATTTATCATTTTTAGGAGAAATGCATGCATATGAAAATATAAACAAATGTTTATTTTTTTTCTAAATTTGTAGAACAGAAACTGGAAAACAGAATTGAGATTCACCTTTCTCTAAATTCATCACTCACAAAATCTGTTATTAACAGTACAGCAGAAAACATATTGACCATCCATGCCTATATTTGTGTAGTTTAGGATGTATGGTTTTGTTCAGAGATTTACTGTATCTGTTTCTTGTCTAATAGATTATGAATACCATTAATAATTTCCAGTTTTCCTTTGTTTATGGTCTGGATGTCCTGCTCTTTTCTTCGTTGTACTTTTCTTGCTGTTTTTTCACTGTTCTTATTTGATTGCAAGGTGTTTGGAAGGTACGTACATGCCTTTTTGCATAATTCTGCAGTCTCTTGGCCTTTGGTAAGATAAGACATAACAATGGAAGAGTATCAGGCATACATACAATCAAGGCTGTTTATAAAGTTGGGGAAAGAACAACTTTAACAAAGGAAATAAATGTTTTAAATGTACAAGTGGAATTTTTAAGGCTAATGTCTCCTAGAATACAAATCACTTGAAAATACAGGTAGTCCCCAGTTTAAGAACAAGTTCTGTTCCCAAGGTCTGTCCTTAAGTCAAATTTGTATGTAAGCTGGAACAGTATTATTGTATAATACTGTATAAATATTGCATAATTCATTCAAACCATGGTGTATTTAACTCAAATCATTGTGTATTTAACTTGAATTTTGCTACAATAGGCTCCGTTCTTAACTATGGTCATCCTTAAACCAGGTGTTTTTAACCCAAGAACTACCTGTACTGGGACTTTTAGACTTCAAAATATTAAGGAAATATTCTTCAGCTACATCTGCCTATTGCTTTGATGTTCAGTTTGATCCAAAGCTGCAAATTTAACACAATGGTGATTTTGTGTATTGTGTGATTGGTTGTTGTGCCTGCATATATGTACATTTTGATGCTTCATCTTTGTACACATAAATTTAATTTAACTTTTTATCCATACACAGACACACATACATACATATGTCCAGTAAAAACTTGCCCACGGACACAAAAGCAATTGCCAAGATAGAATAGATAGCAATAGAAAGTTGGCATGGCACACCAGCAGTGGAACTGCTGCAGTGCCCTCCCAACTGAACACCTGGAAAGCTGCTGCTGAAGTGTCCCAATCCAGACAGAATTTTCTTAAACCAGGTTAGAGTCCAACCAGCATCAGCACAGGAGAGCAGCAGCTTAAGGGTACAGTGCAGAGATGCTGTTAATTAGGGCAGCAGGGTGCTTTTCTTTTTAAAGTACATCAGTTTCCAAAAACAATTTTGTCTTGCTCTCTCTCCTCATGTAGTAACCTGGATGGAAAGTTATTTTTATTATGTGCAAATTAGACTGCAATATGAGCTAATGTAACTTTATGGATGTTTATACAGTCTTTGTGACCTCTAGCAATTTTAGTACTTGTCACATCTGAGTCAAATGAATCATCTGACACAGATTTGAATCAGCATCCCAGAATGCATGCCTTCTATAATAATTGAATCATTTTCGATTTCTTCTACCACTTCCATCTCTTCCCCTTTTATGTGATGTGTATCAAATTTTAATAATAATTCATTTATTTATGAACATTAATTTTACAGCCACATTTTTGTTAAGCTAGTATGGCACATGTTAATACAGCAGCAGTCAAGCTGTGTAAAACTGAAGATCAAGTTGTTTCTTGTGAAAGTAATAACGCAGAAACAAACTACATGTATACCCATTCTTTTTCATTCTAATATCATATGTTCAATATGGATTGATTCTCTGCTATAGCATGCCACGTGCATAGTACCCTTATGCTAAACTATGATTTTCACCTTTCCAGCCCCCAAATTTGCATTTATTGCTAAGAAAAAGATTTATAAACTATGCTACATTAAAAGATGTGCTACAAATTCTTGGCAATAGCTTTACAGGGTTGAAATTCTAGGACCTTCTTGGAGTTGTGGCCAGTGACAGATTTTGTAAGCATCACAAATTCTATGTACTGACACATAAAGCCTGGATGAACTACTAGTAGGATTAATATAAGGCCGCAGTGGCATGGCATGGCACCAGTCCTATAATACTGCATCAGTACAGCCAATGTAACAGTGCTGCCTCAACTTTGTTTTAGGACAACCTTGTGCTCATGTTTCAGGGATATTTTAATAATTGGCTTTGAAAGAATTTTTTTTTTTTTTTTTTGGATAGGAAGCATTTTGCTTGGCTGTTGTTGCATCAAGCCAATCTTTATTTCACTGCAGCTGCATATATCTATAGGAATCATATGCCTGTAATTCACCAAGCTATTTTCTGTACCTGAAGAGCAAGGGTCCTATTACTTTGAAAGCAGAACCTGCATAGTTTGTTCTTTCAAGTGGCCTAATAGTACATATGTATCTCAGTTAATTATATTCTATGTTCTATTTTTGATCTTTCACAATGCTAGCAAAGGCAAACAAGTGAGAAAGCCGCTGCCTCTTAGGGCAGCTCATCTTCAGTCAAGCAAGATAAGTGTAAACAGATATGTCTTCCATTAGGAGAAAAGCTAATAAAGCCAAATGGCATGGAATCCCAAATATAAGCTCGAACAGACTAAAATATGATGCCTTGGAGTGCTTTGTCAGCAATGTCTTCATTCCTCTTCAAAAGGTGATATCAAGAATATGCCTCTGAGAGTCATAGGAAAGCAGCAGATGATGCTGGGTTAAGACAATGCTTTTTGAAAAAGGAACCTGATGCAAGATGTTTCAGATCTGGAGACAAAATTACTGTGTTTGGGGCATGCATATCTTGATTAGACTAATGTGAAAGTTTAAGCAAACAATTTACAAAGTGCTATTTCTTTTGGAAAGCACTTTTTTCTTCCTGCCTCTCTCACAAAATTCAAATCTGAAAATCTGATTTGGTAAATAGCTTCCTCAGCCTCCATAGTACCTCTTTTAGATAGTGATATCATATTTTGTTTTATGTAATATCCCTTTAAAAAATTTTTTAAAGAAATGTTGCTATGGCTGTAATAATTCTCAAAATATAATGGGTGAATACTGCAGAAGTAATCTAAACTGAAATGGTAATTATAGGGCGATCAATCTGTGGTGCGTAACGAGCCGCCACCAGTAGTTAACATTCTGGACATGATACCACAAAGTCATCTGAAATCATTTAATGTTATATGTAACATTGGCACAAAATACTATATAAAGAAAACTACTTGCTTGAAATCATTACCCTGTAGATGCCACAGAATACGCAGCCTACATTTTTCTGCTTTTTTTCTGCTTTTATGCTACCCCCATTCCAGTTAATGTTTCTAGTGCCCAAAGCAAGCCAAATAATTTTGGCATATTACATTTAAAAAAAAAATCCACAAGCATCTCAGCAACTCTGGCAGGAAAAATACAAAGTGAATAACTAACAATTTGCTGCCCATCCAAAATCTGCTGCTAAAATTGGCTGCTTCACTCAGTCTAATGTTAGAACCAGGCAGAATAGCTTACTGTATGTATTATAATCTCTTTGCCAGGATATACAGTACATGTGAAGAGGAATTAGTACAACCATTTCTACTTTGATGTCATCTAGAGAGAGAAAAGAGAGAGAGATTCCAGTAAGTAAGAAAATAAATAATAATATACAATTATGCAGAAAGGTAAATTAATTTTGTTTAAGTAAAAAATCATTCTGAAACACTTATAATGACATGCCACAGTAATTAGGATTTTCTCAGTTACATATAGCCTATAGACCAAATTATCATTTGGAATGATAAGGTCTTGGGTTGAATACTGTCACAAAGTATGGCTGCCCCTTAGGGCATGGTCTATCCAAAAGCAACCATTTACCAAAAGGAAAGCTGCCTTTAGACCAGGGTTTCTCAACCTTGGCCACTTGAAGATGTGGGGACTTCAACTTCCCCAGCCAGCCATGCTGAATTCTGGAAGTTGAAGTCCACACATTTTAAAGTTTCCAAGGTTGAGGAACACTGCTATAGACAATTATCTGAAATGAAATTGTTTTTGTATAACTCAACAGTGATATCATAGGGCCCAAAATCCAATCATGATACCCCATTTATTTCAACCAGTTCTGTTGAATGGGCAGTTGGAGGCAAAGGAGAAGGAAAATGGTGACAGCAGTGGCATTTTGGACATTGCAGGCAAAACCAATGGTGGCTGCCTCATTCTTGTAAGAATCCTGGGAAAGTGGAATTGCTGCCTGAGGAAAGGTTAGGTAAATAAATGCAAGTAAATGTTTGTATGTATAATACCTGCACACTACTCTGGTATGGTTGAGTCATTCATGTTTACATACATATATGGCTTCGTGCAAATCTCTCTAACCCTTTTGAGGCAGCGGGGACATTTGGAATGATAAGGTCTTGGGTTGAATACTGTCACAAAGTATGGCTGCCCCTTAGGGCATGGTCTATCCAAAAGCAACCATTTACCAAAAGGAAAGCTGCCTTTAGACCAGGGTTTCTCAACCTTGGCCACTTGAAGATGTGGGGACTTCAACTCCCAGAATTCCCCAGCCAGCATGCTGGCTGGGGAATTCTGGGAGTTGAAGTCCCCACATCTTCAAGTGGCCAAAGTTGAGAAACACTGCTTTAGACCTACACCCTGTCCCAGATTCTCAATATTACCCAATTTTGTAATCTTCAAAACAAAGCACTGATTATTGCCCACCACAGTTTTTTCTAGGAATGCCTCAAAGGTCTATGTGGGACCCAGAGGGATTCTTAAAAACAAATATTTCCAGGAATATTTATTCCACAGCATGATAGCTTCCCTTTGAGGTTTAATTGAAGACACAAACTCTAAGCTATATGTCCTTTTAAAATAAAAGAATAAAACAATTTTAAAAAGCAGATGGGTCATAAAACATGATGACTTCTGGCTACCTTATTGGAGACCTAGGTCTTAATGTAAAGGTAGAGAACCTCTATACCAAGCAGCATTTATGCAGTGCTGAATGCAACCCAAGACTATATAACAGACATTTGGCAGCATGTATTCTTCTAAAAAAAAAAAAAGCTTTTACATCCAGATTTAACTCCCCAGCATGATAGAAATGTTGGCCTTCTGCAGCCCATTAACAGGTCTGGAGGCTGAGTTCCACTGCTCCCCACCTGAAAGGTTACTATATCTGTCCTGTAAAACTCTGGAGAACCACTAGATGACAATAAAGATATCCATCCATCCATCCATCCATCCATCCATCCATCCATCCATCCATCCAAGCAGAGGCCAAGAAGATAAACGCCCTATTCTCCAAAGAACCATTCAAGGTGTACTCCCAACTGCAGTGCAACAACAGAGTAACAGCAGAGCCACCATCAGCAGAAACTGAACAGTACCGGAAGAACATATGGGAGAAAGAGAAGACATATAACACCAATGCAAGGTCGCTGCAGGACCTGAAAGCAGACCACAGCAATCTCCCAGAACAGGAACCAGTCACCATCACAGTAACAGACATCCAACAGTGAGTCAAGAACATGAAGAGCTGGATAGCACCTGGCCCAGACATGATCCACACCTTATGGCTAAAGAAACTAACAGCAGTCCATGAACGCCTAGCAGCACAGATGATCCAGCTGCAAGCAGCAGGCTCCCACCCAAACTGATTAACACAAGGAAGGACAGCGCTGATCATAGAAGACCCTCACAAGGGAACAGCACCATCCAACTACCGGCCAATAACCTGCCTCCCCACAACATGGAAAGTCCTATCAGGCATCCTAGCCACCAAGCTACAAGACCATATGGGCCAGTACATGAGCACAGCTCAGAAGGGCATTGGGAACAAAACCAGAGGCTCAAAATACCAGTTGCTCATAGATAGAGCAGTCGCCCGAGACTCATGGTTGAGGCAGACCAATCTGAGCACAGCCTGGATTGACTACAGGAAAGCCTATGACTCACTGCCACACACATGGATCTGTGAATGCCTGGCACTATACAAAGTCAACAGGAATTCTATACAAATTCCTCAAGAATTCAGTGGGACTGTGGAAGACAACACTGGAAGTCAAGTCAAGATAGCTCGCACAAGTGGCCATCAAGTGCGGCATATACCAAGTTGATGCACTGTCCCTACTGCTGTTCTGCATAGGTTTAAACCCCCTCAGCCATATAATCACAAGAACTGGATATGGGTACAAGTTCAAGAGTGGAATCACCATCATCCACCTCCTCTACATGGATGACATCAAGCTATATGCTAAGAGTGAACAAGACATTGACTCACTGATCCACCTGACATAGATCTACAGTGAGGACATTGGGATGTCATTGGGACTGGAGAAGTGTGGCCGGATGATAGTAAAGAGAGGGAAGGTAGTTAAGACTGATGGGGTGGAACTACTATGGCAGACACAGAGACCATCTACAAGTAACTTGGTATCCCACAGTCACATGGGAACCACAATGAGGAGGCAAGGAAGACAGCAACACCCAAGTATCACCAAAGGATAAGACAGGTCCTGAAGAGCCAGCTCAATGGGAAGAACAAGATCCACGCCATCAACACATATGCTCTGCCAGTCATCAGATACCCTGCCAGTACAGTGAGCTGGCCAAAGGATATGGAAGCTGTTGATGTGAAGACCCGGAAGCTCTTCACAATGTACAGAGGTTTCCACCCCAAGTCCAACACCCAGAGATTGTACACCAGCTGCAAAGAGGGTGGGTGAGGTCTGATGAGTGTCAAAGCCACTGTCCTGGATGAAACCCAGAGCATCCAGGAGTACATCAGTAAGATGGCACCCAAAGATGAGCTGCCATGGCAAGACAAGCCCCTGCATGGGATGTACCATCAACAGATAGCTGAGGTGGCTGACATTGGGAAATCCTACCCGTGGCTGGAAAGGGCTGGACTAAAAGACAGCACTGAGGCACTAATAGCAGCACAAGAACAGGCATTAAGCACCAGATCCATAGAAGCAGAGGTCTACCACACTAGATAGGACCCAAGGTGCAGGTTGTACAAAGAGGCCTCAGAGACAGTCCAACACATAGTGGCAGGGTGTAAGATGCAGGCAGGAACAGCATATACTGAACAGCACAACCAAGTAGCTGGCATTGTGTACAGGAACACCTGCACAGTATATGGGCTAGACCCTCCCAAATCCAGATGGGAGATTCCACAGAAGGTCATGGAGAATAACAGGGCTAAGATCCTGTGAGACTTCCAGATCCAGACAGACAGGTAGGTACTGGCCAATCAACCAGACATCATGGTAGTAGACAAGGACCAGAAGACAGCAGTGGTGATAGATGTAGCAATGCCAAGTAACAGCAACATCAGGAAGGAGTATGAGAAGCTGGAGAAGTACCAGGGCCTGAAGGAAGAACTAGAGAGGATGTGGAAAGTAAAGGCCAAAGTGGTCCCAGTGGTGGTAGGAGCACTCTGGACTGTGACTCCTAAGCTGAGACAGTGGCTCCAACAGATCCCAGGAACAACAACAGAGCTCTCTGTCCAGAAGAGTGCAGTGCTAGGAACAGCTAAGATACTGGGTAGAACCCTCAAACTCCCAGGCCTCTGGTAGAGGGCCCAAGATTGAAATAACTCTAATCACATACCACCCATGGGGTGAGAGGGGGATTTTTTTTTATCACTCTGCTGCCATCCATGGTCATCTGAAGTTTAGCAGGCAAATATTTTTGTCTTCATAGGAGCTTGGCAACTAGCTCAAAAACTGGGATCCTTCACTTAATGTACAACCTATAGTAACCTATATCTCAGGATTGTTGTGAGAAGCAAGTTCACTGAACTATTCTGAGAAGTGGAAACCCCTTTTCTATACCAATAAGCATACAGACAGAAGAGCTACTGAAGGGAAGCATAATAGATTGTTTATTTAGACTTTATGGGATTGATCTTAGGTTCCTGCTTCTTCCCTTGCTCCCCAAAAGAACGTTTGTACTTCTGCAAAGTGTTAGGTTTATCTTGACTGCTGACAGCTCATGCTTGAATGGGGATAGTACCACATTTACAGCATGACCATCAGAAATAATAGAAGGAAGGATTCATCACAAAAGCATGGCTGCACTTAAGACAGCTGAGCTTATTGCTGACGTCAATGAGATCAGTGTTTTTAGCATACTGAGAAGTAATGACGGAGCTGAATCCTCACATTTCAGAACTGGTAAGATTGCCACAATGTGTGACAGTTCTAGTGGTGAGGGTGTTACATTTTTTAGATACTGAGCTGTTAGGTAAAGGGTGGGTGGCTTTTTTGGAGAGGGGCATCATTAAAATTCTCTTCCTTTCTTGGTCCATAGCATAGCTTTCCTGGCTTCCCCAGCTTCTCCAGATGTGTGCAAGCTAAAACTCCCTTAATGCTGACTCATCCTAGTTTTCTGAGACATCTGGAAAGCACTAGGGAGGAAAAGACTGTTCTAGCATATAAGACTTTCTGTGTGAAAGGTTGCAGCCATTATGGATGCCATAGTTAAGCTACTAGAACATGATATTTAGCTAATGTAACAGGTGCCTCTCTTGTGTTTCCCTGGTACGCCAACTGCTATCTACAAATCAGTGGAGCATCTCCGTCTGGAATAAAATAATTATGTTTGTACTTGCAGAATTAAAGCAGTCTGCAAACACTGAATGTAGCTGTCAGTCTTATTAAAATCTGTGGGATCTGCTTCCAGATAAAGTGGTAGCCTTTATAAGTGATCCATGGTTGCTTGTTGAACTGGCTTTATGCAGGCAATGGTAATAAGTTTACTATACTGGATTGCAAAGCATGGTTGTCTGAACACAGGCCTATAACAAAATTGTTCCTAATTCAAGGGAAAGAGGGAAAAATTCCAGGCTTAAAATGCCTTGATTAATTGTTTGTGAATTGCTGTATTAAACTTCTTCAGTAATCTTGCTGCTAATTTATACAGAGCTATATACGCAGAATTTTGTCTTTATTATGAAGCGCTTCTTATCTCCTCAAGTCATTCCAGGGACAGTACTACTGGATAGTACTACAGATCCATAGTACAGTGTAACTCAACTCTTGCTGAATCAAAATAAGTGCTTGCTGGAATAGTGGTATGTCCGCTTCCTGTTGCTGTCCTTGCTGACTAACAAAATGTATTCTCTTTGTTATTAATGTGATAGGGCAGGGTTTCTCAATCTTGGCCGCTTTTACATGTATGGACTTCAACTCCCAGAATTCCCCAGCCAGTAAGGCTAGCTGGGGAATTCTGGGAGTTGAAGTCCACACATCTAAAAGCTGCCAAGGTTGAGAAACACTGTGATAGGGAATATTATTTTCAGAGTTGCCAACTGGCTGTTAGATAGCCAATAGCATAAACTTCCCTCTCCTGTTGCCTAAGTTACAGGTTTGGGTTCTACCATTCATTAGTCAAAGCTGAGTTTGGTACTTGAGTGTACTTCCCCAAAGGGGGAGAAGCTAAGCACAGTATAGTTTCCACATGGTGGCTTTGTGGTGGATTGGGAAAGAAAAAAATGTTATTTTCTAGAATATAAAAGTCTAGCATAAATGTGCTTAAAATATGGGCTAGGAACAATATAAGAATGGCTTAGTGTGATCATGGGAAACTTGGGGCTGCTGCAGCATTTTGGCTCTGATGTCAATGAGAAGTGAGGAAAAGGTTTCCCTTTGAAGGAATACATTACAGTTTACTTACAAATAGAGGGAAGAAAACAATCTGAATATTCTTAGAAGACAGCAGTCATTAGATCAGTAGGGAGACTTAGACCTCTGATTCTTCTAGTTTTAGATGATTACTCTTTTTTCCTTTTCAAAATGCTGCTGTATCTTTATACATATCATACCCGTATCCACATGACTCTCAGATGGAGGGGTCACCTTCATGAAATTCTGATGACTAATAATTGGAAGATCTCCAAATATCTGTTGACCATAAGTTAAAGATATCTTCTTCACCCTGTTCAGGCCCATTAATATTTAAACTCCCTAATCAAGTCTGGAGCAGTATTTTATTTCTCCACATGTTTATGCTCTGGTCCTTTTCTTGTTTCTAAAACACTGGAATGAAGCAATATGCATCTAAAAGGAAATGGTCTGTGTCATGCCCTTCTCTGGTATCTATGATTTGTCCCAGAAGGGATGATTCCATTGATACCAATAGGAGCTTTCATTTTGAGCTTTCATTTTGAGGTGAATTATTTATTGGCTTTATTAGCTACCCAATCCCATTGCAATTCTGGGTGGTATACAATGTAGCTACAAAATAATATATCATAAATAATATTTAAAAAATGACATCAAGCAAAATAACACTATTGCCATTAAATAAGTCATCTCCACAGGGGTCTACCACATATTCTCCTTGGGGCAAAACCCAGGTTTTAAGGACTTGCTTAAATAAGAGCAGGATGGGGGGGTCACATGAATCTCTGGAGGGATATCATTCAAGAGCAAATGCTACAACAGAGAAGGTCTGCATCCTTAGCCCCATCAAGTGGCACTTTTTAATTGATGGGATCGAGAATGTGCCAATATTGTTAGATCTTATAGGACAGGCAATAACCAAAGGAGATAGACAGTCCCTCAGGGGCTTCCATGAAGACTTTACAGGTGACAACCAGCACCTTGAATTATACCCAGAAGCTTACTGATAACCAGTGCAACTCATGAATCAGAGGTGTTAGGTGGACATGCCATGGCATACTTGTAACTGCCCATAGCACTACATTGGGGACCAGCTGCAGCTTCCAAGTGGTCTTCGAGGGCAATCCCATGTAGCTCCAGTCCAAGTGTGAGGTGATGGAAGTAGGAATGACTGTCTTAAGGGACTCCCAATCTAGATAGGGTACAGTTGGTGCACACAAGATGGATTTGTATTTCTGGCCACAATTGCCCCCTGCTCCTTTGGTAGGAGTGTGAGACTAATTCATGGTGCTGTTTTTGATCTTTAAAGCCCTTCATGGTATGGGGCCAGGTTATCTGAGGCACCACCTCTCTCAGATTACATCTGCCCATCCCATCAGATCCGGTGGAAAAGATATGCTGCGGGTCCCATCTGCCACTTGGCGGGACCCAGGAGATGGGCCTTTTCTGCCATAGTGCCTGCCATATGGAACATCATCCTCCCAAAAGTGAGGTCGGTTCCATCCCTGTTAATTTTCTGGAACTCCCTCAAAACCTGGTTATGCCATCAGGCCTGGGGGCCCCAAGGGACTGGTAAGTTGCTGAGGTAGCTCCATTGTTGTTAATATCTGCTGCTCTCTCTTTGCCTTTTAATTATAATTTGTTAATTCTCTGGATTGTTAACTGTTTTTTATATTACTGTTTTATAGTTTTTATTGTAAGCCACCCAGAGTCATGTTTTTTGTGAGACGGGCAACCATATAAATATAATAAATAAATAAAGACCCCCAAATTACACACAGTCCTGAAGAGGAAAGTACATCTCTGGATCTGGGTGGTCCAAAGCCCCATAGTTACTTGGTCTTGTCAGGGCTGAGCTTGAGCCTGTTTCTCCCCAGATACCGTCAGCCTTCAGTCATTGTCAGCCCTCCGAGGTAAACCAGACAGGAAACATGATCAGATGAGCTAATTCTACTTTATTGTAAGGCTACATTAACAGAATCTTGCAAATCTGAAAGTATAAATCTCCCACCCTCCCTATTTACTGCCTAAGTGGGTCCTTCCTAAGTTTGAATGTTACTCTGTCGTGGATTCCTTTCTCTTTTATCTGATCATTCCCTAGGCAGCATCTCCCCCACCCCCCGCCTTCCAAGGTCAATCTCACATTCCATCACAGTCACTGATGCAAGACCTTGAGAGCTTCATCTGGTTGGCCTGGGGTCGAGATGTACAGCTGGGTATCTGACCCCAAACTAATAGATGACCTCCCTCTATGGCCTTATGTAGATGTTAAATTAGAGGGGTGAGATCATTGAGTCCTGAATCTCGACATGTCAGGGGACTCTGGTTTGATCTCCTAGCACCACCTATACTGACTGGATGCAAGGAGAAAGAAAAAGAATCACTGGAACACCATGCCTCCCACTCTTAATCCCTGCAGACAGTTCATGGTTGATGGTATCAAAAGATCAAGGAGTACCATGATGACTGCACTACGCACATTCTGGTTATACCAAAGGAGCATTAGTCATCATCAAATGCAACCAATGCCATCTCAATATTGTGTTCCTATCTGAAAGCTCACTGAAAAGGGTCTATATAATCCATATCTTCCAGAGCTTCCTGAAACTGTAATCTGACTATCTTTTCAATAACCTTTCCCCAAAAGGGAAAATTGAGGTCTGGGAGAGCTGCTTGAGGAAAGGATGTACCACTGCTTCCTTTAAGGCTGGCAGTACCACACCGTCTCTCAGTGAAGTAGGTGCTACTGCAAGGACCCACAGGAGTAAGGAAAAAGTAAGGAGTTCCAACTGAAGATGAGGACCCTGGAGTTGGGATCCTCCATACTCCCATTTTGATCCCCAACTTACCCATGGCATATTGTTATTGTATAGAAAATTACACAGTGACTAATAATCTGATCAATGGCATATTTAACCTATATTACTTCAGCTGACTAACTCCAATGAACTCTGAGGTGTAAAGGTTTGAACTCAGCTATTCATGGGCCAGAGTAACAGTAATTTTCAATCCCCATCACCAAAGTCGTTGCTACTTAAATAGAAACACTTTACATTGTTTTTGAAATATCACTATGTCACTGTCACATTTTAGGAGGTAAAAGATGTCCTGTGTACATCTCTCCTGCACTACTATTAAGCACATTTAGATCCACCCCTTGGCTTGTTGTTGGAGATGTTTAGAGCAGCAACAGAGATAATAATACACTGTATTGCTCATTGTCTTATCTAGTTTCCAACCAAGCAAGCTGTGGCCAGTTTTGCTATATATAGAAATAATGGGACCTTAGATTATTTCAATTTGCGGACGTAAGAAAACTGTTTCCATGATACACACTGCTGTAAACCATTAAAAAATCCCTCACATAAGCAATGTAGAGCCTTTCTTTGTGTGTATAAGAAACACATAGACATACACATAATGAGTAGTGATTGCAAATGATACTGGGGTGACTTGGACAGACTTATAATGGTAAAACTTGATTCTCACTATCTTCTTAACATAGTTGATTCAACTTACTGGCATTTAATCATGTCAGATTCATCCACTAATCATTGGGTTTGACTGGATCCATCTTATCTTGGACTAGCATGGAGTTTTTTCATGCTGTACCAAACCTTTGGGTGTTATGTTACATTTCTTATTTGGCTAAGAAGAGATGGCAAATATTTTGTAAGTATCATTGTCAACTGCCCCATATACAGTATCTATTAGTGGATTATATGAGACTTAAGTGAAATAATATTGGTGTTATATCACAATGTTCTGCCATTTAATATTCTGTTTATGGCTGAAAAGATCAGCAAAGTATAATTTACACTATTTATTTTAAATGAGATAATCTCTTATGAAACTCAAAACAACCAGAAAGGCAATGTTGCTATGGAAAGTAAGTAAATAAATAAAAAAATTAAAAATCTAAAATTTGTATAATTACATCCATATTAAAAGAATACCTTCACTAAACCATTAGAGATCACAGAAATATGCAGGCTTTCAAATTTTGCAGATATTTGAAAAGATGAGAAAGAGCACAAATAAAGAAAGAAAGAGAGAGAGAAAGAGAGAACGGGAGAGAGAGAGAGAGAAAGAAAGAAAGAGAAAGAAAGAAAGAAAAAGAAAGAAAGAAAGAGAAAGAAAGAAAGAAAGAAAGAAAGAAAGAAAGAAAGAAAGAAAGAAAGAAAGAAAGAAAGAAAGAAAGAAAGAAAGAAAGAAAGAAAGAAAGAAAGAAAGAAAGAAAGAAAGAAAGAAAGAAAGAAAGAAAGAAAGAAAGAAAGAAAAGGTCTGGCTTGATGGTTTTTGATTATTCCAGTTATCTGTAAAACTGTTAGAATTAAGGAATGGTCCATGATTCCCTGGTTTTGAAAATATAAAATGCAGATGTTATTCAAGTGTGTCTTTTTCTTGGACAAAACAACAAAGTAAACAAAAAAATTCAACAGTACTTTGATAGATGAAAACAGAAGCCAATACAGATTTGACTCTTTATATATTAATGAAGGTAGAGATAATTTTAAGTAGCATATGCATCTTTCTGACTGTAATATGGAGAGGTAAACTGAATGGTGTAAACTAGATTTTAGATTTAATTATATTTCCTTTTTTATCTCACGCCTTTTATTAGCTTGACTTACTAGTTCTTATGCTTTTTCTGCACTCTGCATAATATTGTTTATCAAGAAGGGAATAGTGTGAGGGTTATATATGCATGTTTGAAAGCAGACAAATATCAAATGTTTTATATATGTTATAATAAAGCCTATTAAATGTCTATTATTTGCATATATGGGCTTCTTGCATTTCATAGCACTGCTTTGAAGTAAAGTGCTCCAAAGCTGATTCTGCTAATCATTCAGTAAGATGCTTCATTGTCTTTTGATAATAAATATAAGACTTGATTTAGCTGAATAACTCTAGTTTTGGATAAAATAGCAGAAGGGAACTTAATATTGTTGAAGTCTATTTTGTTCTGCCAAAAAAGAGACTTTTAGCATAAGCAGGTATCATTGTGCAATTAACTTATGCTAGATCTCTTTCTTGGCATTGTAGGAAATATTTGGACTTGTATGAAAAGACTGAAAGGAATAATTTTAAGTATTATGAAGTTTAGAGGAAAAGCTTTGGGGGTTGGTTAGGTGTTGACTTGGAAAACTACAAGGCATTGCCAGTTTTGTGGTCTAATAGAGGAAATAATATTTTAGAGAAACCTCACTTTCTTCAAGCTGTTGAGTCTCCAATATTATGTTTGTGTAATCCCAAATCACTTTATTGCAAGTGTCAGCTTAATTATACAAGAATCTTCATGCCAGGATCACCAGTTCTACTCCAGTTATAACCCTACCTCCCTGTTCAGAAGCATTAAATTTCCTCTTCATTTAAATGAAGACAAGAAACTGAATTGCATATTATTTCATAGTGATATATATTTATTATGATGCATGCAAACAAGTTGGATAATTGTTCTTTAGCACCAGGCAACTAATTTGTTCCAACAAGATATTGAATTGTTGTTCCACTGCCATCTAGTGGCACAACATCCTAGGCTATCATGCTTATTGTTTTGTTTCTACTAGATTATAAATGTTAATCTAAACATTTCATTTCATTGAAAGTGTTGTAGCCCAATGATATGCTTTGAACATTTGAATGCATGATATAAATATATCTCATACACACACACATCCTTCTCATCCATTGTTTTGTTGCCATGAATTGGAGAATGTTTTTCTAATGATCAGATGAATTCATTTTACTCGCTCCTGTAGTCATATGTCCAAAGCATTTAGAGACAGCTTTCTGAAAAATTGGGGAAGGGGAAAGTAGCACGTTAAATCAAGGGGAACAAACCCAAGATGTATTATATTGCATGATATTTATTTATGTAAAATATGGATAATCCATCCTGTATCAACTTGCTGAGAGCAGAATATAATCAATTAAGATGATAAAACACAATGAATCAATAAAGGATGATAAAAAATAAGTGAAATATAGATTGATCTATCATTGAGACTGAAGGGCTCTATTGCCCAACTCATTATTGCTAGTGCACTTCCTTTAAAATCAGTGAAATTTATAACATAAAATAAATAGAGAAATAAACAGGTTTAACTTTGTAGTCAGCAGTCGCTGCCCATCCAGGAATTTATTCTCAGGAGATATTTAAAAGTACATCTACATGTCCCCTTGAGGATGCCTGGCTGACAGCTCTTAAATAACATGACTGCATGATACTACCTTCCTCTTATCCCTGTCCATAGCTGAGACCAACTAATTTTGTGTTTTTCTGAACCAAAGTTGAAGTGGTGCTTTCCATCTTCTCCCCAAACAAGTTGTTGTTTGCATGATGTGTAATTTTGGTGATGAATGAGCAGATGACATGAAGGGGTTTGGTAGAACATGACCAGCTCCTATTGGATGCCTGCAGCTGGTGAGGACATTCCTCTTCCTCTCTAGTCTCCATTGTGGGTACTGTGCAACCTAGGACAGCATGAGTCATATTTCCCCTTCCAGATCCCCCATGTGGAGGATCATCCCTGCACCAAGTGGTGAGAGTCATATTAGCAGCTTGTGTGCAGTGATGGCAGTGACTGAACTAGAAGATCCCTCTCATTTCAGCCAGATGCTTGCAATTTGCTAACATACCACACAGAATGAAACGAGAACATCCTCTTGGTTTAGCCACTGCCATCCAACCAGTAGCTGCAGTGTTTGCATAATAAACCAGGAGACATGTAGGCAAGTCATACAAGATATGGGCTTCCCAGTAAAGCAGGAGTGGAAAGTCTTTTCTGGTATATAGGGAATCTGCCTAGTGCCTAATCCATGGGAGTGAGGTGACAGAGGACTACCTCCATCAGCCCATGCTCATGGAACAGGGGATGGAGGAGATCCTGAAGATGGGAGGGGGTTCCAGGAGGGGAAAACATTTCCATTGTTTTCAAAACATTATTTTGAAGCTCCCTCCAACTCAGTTTCTGACAGACAGCTAAACCAATCTCTTGCCATCTACCAGAACTTGCCCAGCGTCAGCCCAGTCCATGTTGGTGTGGGTGACTGGTGGATGTGTTTCTTGCTGACACATGGATCCATCAATCACTGCACCTTAACTTGCCCTGCAATAAACTGTTAGGACAGAACTATTCACCATCCTTATAAAGAAAGCAGCTAGGGCGTTCTTTAATACATGCTAGGATCTCATGTACTTCAGGCACCTAAGAGTGCTCAGGAGGATGAAGTTTGGTATGGTGATGCTGAATAATATTATGCCCTGCATTGTATAATAAAACATTCCCTGACTTACAGCACCTCCCATTTATTGTTAAGTAAGAACCACACTTGCAGATATTCTTAAACTGCAAAGGGGGGGGCCTGCGCCTGATCATTTGTGTTGCACCGACAGCTAATTAGCTATTGTGTGTCTCTCTCTTTTTTTTCCCCCAGGAGCTTTTAAACAATTTCCCTCCTATGCCAGCAACTTGACAGGAAGTTAAGAAAGGACACTTATGAGGCCTAGAAACATTAGAAAGCTCCAGGCAGCTGACAGGCAATTATTCCTAATAAGGTGTTATGAAAACCACAGCACAGCAGGTGCAGTGAGGAGGAAGAGACAATCTCCTGCTGGGTTTGCATGGAGATCAAAAGGAAAGTTAATGGATATGAATAGAAAGACCCCTGGCATTGGCATAAAAAATTAGAAAGCATCAGAAAATGGACTATCCTTAACACTGGTTGCAACATTTTGTTAAAGGAGAGGTGCCTGGGGTTAGAGTCTGGGGGGAAGTTGTACGCCTCACCCTAATTTTAGTTAGGGGAGGTGCAGCAAGCTTCTGATCTATATATCCATTGACAGCTGTTGCTGTTTTCAGTTCTGCGCTGCAGGCTGATGATAGCCTGTGTGTAAATTCATGTCCATTTATATTTTGCTCTTGCAAAGGTTTTAAATGCCACTCTTATTTTATTTATTTATTTATCCATTCACTTGTAATATTTGTAAATGCTGCAAATATTTGTAGTATTTGTAAACTTCCCCAATCATTCTGACTCAAGGCAGTGTATAACAAAGCAGTTAGGATCCTCAGCAGGCCATCTCAAGCAGAGTCGCATTTCCTTATTTTAGCCTGGTGCTATGCCACATAGAGCTTTATAGCACAGCACTTTGAATTGGGCCCAGAAACCTACATCCATAGTGATTAACCTGGTACCATAAGACAAGGACAAACCCTGACTTCCAGTCCTGGCTTATTAAGAGACTAACAAGTTACAACTGCTGAAGAATAAATAATCCATAGAAGAAACTTCCAGGAAGGGTTGCTGCTGGCATACAAGGTGCCCTTGTCCAAAATTCCACTTAATTTTCCCCCAAAACCTGCTTCCAGATTGGGAAAGGCTGCAATAGGTGGCCAGGCCAATCTCGCACAACATCCTAAAAGCTGATTATAAAAGCCAGGAGATACAGGGCAGAAAACGGAATAGAGGTGGTGATAAAAGGGCAAATTTGTATGGCCCCCTTATCACAACATAAATAGATCATAGACACCTGTCTTTATGATGCAGTCTTTGTTTCATCCCCAGACAAGGCATTTTAAAGTAGTGTTCTCCCTCTTCTGACACAATTTGGATCAAGGATAGGATCTAACAGACTTCATCAAATATGTGGTTGATAATACTGGGAGAGGTTGGGATCTGCCCACTTCCTATTGGTCACTTTAGGCTGCTGTGGATTGGCCTCCTGGTCATTGGCTTGGGATTGCAGGAGAAACTGGATACTCGGCTTCCACAGAGGCCTCTGCCTGTATAATGCCTGACTGAAGCTTTCCAAAGTGCCTATCAGGCCTCATATGGGCTCCTTATATAACTGGGTTTAGTGCTTTTCAAAGAGAGGTACTGCAGATCTGTGTTTCAAAATAGCAGGAATCACTTTTGCTTGAGAGAGTGTTCGATCTCTGCTGCATAGATTGATCTATGATTTTCATTTCCTAGTCTGATCTACCTTGGAGGACTGACACCTCCAAGGATACGGCTGAGGTACATCAATATGTGGATGACATCCAACTCTATTTCTCCTTTTCATCTAACGTAAGTGAGGCGGTTGGTGTTCTGAACCAATAACACATTGGATGAGGGCCAAAAAAATGAGACTTAATCCAGACAAGACAGAGATACTATTGCATCTGTCTATTGGGTGATGCATCTGTCCAGCTAAGTGGTGCCTTGCCTGTCCTGAATGGATCTGCACTTGGCCTAAATGATCAGATTTGTGGTTTGGATGTGCTCCTAGATCCATCACTGCCACAAGAGGGCCAGATGGCACAACATCATTTGCTGGCCTTGTTGCTGAGGCAGAATGAGGGACTAGCAATTTGGGCAGCACAATTTATATTGGCAGACTTTTCTGCCAACTCACAAACTGAAGCACAGCATTTTAATACAGCTATCTGTTGGTGTCCACAGTTTGCTGCAAGGTATTAATACAGATGCAATATCTCTTTAAAATGAGCAAGATATTAACACTGCCATCTAGTGACTCCTTCCCCAGAACTGTAGTGTAGGAAGGAACTTGTCCCATAGACACATCACCTTGGTAAGAAAGATGCTCTGATTTAGATAACTAATGTTTGAAAGGCTGTCCTCTTCACCAGTAGGTAATCCACTCCAATTTAGCTTTGATTAACTTTTTATGCATACAATAACAACCTTAATTCTTTCTATCTTTATTAATATATAGACTTTATTAATATATAGAGAGAGCCAGTTTTGTGTAGTAGTTAGGCACCAGGCTAGAAACTGGGAGACTGTGAGTTCTAGTCTTGCCTTAGGCACGAAGCCAGCTGGGAGACCTTGGGCTGGTCACTCTCAGACCTAGGAAGCAGGCAATGGCAAACCTTCTGAAATCTTGCAAAGAAAACTGCAGGGACTTGTCCAGGCAATCGCCAGGAGTCAACACTGACGTGAAGGAATAAAATAAAATAATAAAATATACAATAAATAAAATAAATTAATAAAATAAAATAAAATAAAATAAAATAAAATAAAATAAAACTGCTTAGCTGATGTCTCATTTCTTTTCTACCAGTCAAAGGATCTGTATTATCTTGCAGAAACCTGGCCTACATTTAGGATTTTTATTTCCAGAAAAGGAAGATCTACAAATATTTGTTTGCTTCTTTCCACTGTTTGGAAAAGCACTTATCACAACCATACACTATTGTGTACCTGGTAAAACCCAATTTGTATGTCTGAAATTCCACTATCCCTGCATCTACAGTAGTGTTTATTTAGCGACTGCAATTCTGTCATTAAGCAAAATGGTCACTAGGTGAAGCCGCAACTGTGTTTATGATCTTACTTCAGCTTTCCTTTGCTTTACAGACCCGCAAAGGTAATAAATACGAGGATTGGTCACAAAGTTGCTTTTTCATCACTGTTGTAACTGCAAATGGTCACTAAATGAGGCAGTTGTTAAACAAGGAGTACCTGTAACTGAAATAACTTCCATGTGGTGAAGAGTTCTGGAAACTTGAAAAGCTGTATAGTAATTCTTTACAACTAAATACCTAATAAATGTATTGTCTTGAAGGATTCTGATTATTTTTCTCTTCATGATCGATATTTGTTTTCTAAAGGTTTATGGTCATGAAAAGGTGATATTCCTGTCCTTGGTAACCTGATCTTCTTTCCAGCTTTCAGCTTGGAGAGAAAAGAGCTGGGCTTTGCTTTGCCATAAGGTTTTTGGCATGTTTGTGGTACCTGGATATAGCAGCAAATTTTTGGCATGTCATGGTGCTCATCCTTTGGAATATCATTCCCCCAGAGATTAGATTGGCCTTGAGCCTATTGGCCTTTCATAAGGCCTTATGAACTTGGTTTTGTCACCAGACCTGGAGATCAGGAGGCATGGCTAAGCCTGTACATTGGTTATGATGATTTGCGATGAATGAGTCTGTTTTATCCTGGCTGCTGTTTCTATGTGTGTTGTTTTTCTGTTGTTTCTGTTTTTATATTTTCTTTTAATGTTGTTAGCTACCCAGAGTCATGAATTTGAGAGGAGCAACCATATAAATTGAAATAAATAAATAAATAAATAAATAAATATATAAATAAATAAATAAATACAGTGTCATCAGAATTCCTAGACTACTTCTGCAGAGCTGAAACTTAGGATCTAGAAATCACAGTACCCAAACAAGCTCCTCTTCCCATCCAAGGCATTTGGAACAAATTAGGGATCCTCCTTATTCTGCTCCAAGATTTGGAGGATTTCTGATGGCTATTGATGATTAACCATGGTGAGCATGGGAAGCAGAATTGTGGAATCTTAACTTTATCCCTTCTGCATCTTCCAATGCCTGATATTATAGAGCTTCCCAATAAGGAATGAATAGAAGAGGAAGTACAGGTAGTCCTTGATTTACGATGGCAATTGGGACTGGAATTTCCATTGCTAAGCAATGTGGTCATAAAATGCAACCACATTGCTTAGCGATGGCAATTCCTGCAGTCCTGGTTGCTGTTGTTAACTAAATCCCATGGTCAGTAGATGAGGCAACTTGCTGCCAGCTTCCCACAACCAAAGTCAGTGGGGAAGCTGGCAGGAAGTTGCAAGTCCCAGGCCCATAGGCAGGTAAGTGGTTGCTGCTGGGTGGGGGAGGGAGCAAGGGGAGGGTGTGTGGGGCTGCAGGGGAGGGCTGGGGGAGGGGTGAAAGAGTGCGAGGGGGCGCACGAGAAGCGCCATGTGGGTTGGAGAGGTTGCATTAAGGTGAGAGGGAGTGTGCAAGAGGTGTGGCATGGGTCGGGGAGGGTGCGAGGGGCATGTGAGAGGTGTGTGGGTTGGGGAAGGTCAGAGACAGTGTATGAGGATGTGACCGGATGTGCGAGGGGACCACCGCGGGTCAGGAAGGGGATGCGAGGGGGTGCATGAGAGGCGCAGCATGGGTTGGGGAGGATGTGCAACAGTGTGAGGTGGTGCACGAGAAATGCAGGTCAGGGAGGGCCAGGGAAGGTACGCAAGGGTACGAGGGGGTATGTGAGAGGTGCAGTGCAGGACGGGGAGGGTGTGAGAGGCACTGCATGGGTCAGGGATGGTGCGGGTCAAGGAGGTGCACAGGGGTGTGTGAGTGGCTGACATGAGTGCAGAGGGGCTGGGGCAGGGTGCATGGGTGGGGGAGATTTACCCCAGCAACTTGCAACCTTCCCTGCTGGCTTCCCCATTGACTTTCTGGAAGGTTGTAAATGGTGATCACATGATCGTGGGGCACTTGGCAAACGGTCCTAAGTGCAAATGGGTCGTCAAGCACCCAGATTTTGATCACGTGACCGTGGATGTCCTGGGAAGCCCATTCTATGTTATCTAAATTTCTGCACCTATCTGCAAGAAAGAGGAGGATCACAAGCAAAACAGTTTAAAGCATGTAGATGATATTAAGAGTTTCACAAGAATACACAGATCCATTGTGGTGTGGTTATGAAATGGGGCTTTTTCACACAATATGCCCAAAGACGTTATAGGATATCTGTAAAGTTATAAACAATTTGGACGTAGGCTCTAAAGGAGCACATTTAAATAAATGATCCTAATTGAAACTTAAGATTTGTGAGAGAGACTTTAAGATCTGACTGGCAGATGCAAAGAAGTGGCCTTTTTTGGTGGTGGTTCAGGTAGTTTGAGAAGCATTCAACAAAAACAAGAGAAAAAAAAAGAAGCTCCAAAAATACTTTAAACAAAGGTACTGATTTAAGAACGGTTTGGGATGCAAGTAAAGCTTTTACCAGAGGTTATATCATACAACATAATAGTGAATTCAAAAAGAAGAGGAAAGAGAAAACACAAGCTATTTTGGATGAGATAAAGACAAAAGAAGAATTAAAGAAATTTCCAAAGAAGGTAAGTATTTCTCAACAAATTAAGCTTTTACAGCGACAGTTATCTGTGTTAACAATAAGAGAAATGGAAATAAAAATGAGCGATGTAAAGCAGAAAAACTGAGTTTGCAAACAAACCAGGGAAATGGTTGGCATATAAATTATGAAAAGAAAAAGAAAAGAAAATGATACTGAAACTACAAGAAGGAGACCCTGTATTAATGGATAGTGTGGCCTTGCAAAAAGCATTTCATCAATATCATTCTAACTTGTATAAAACAAGTGACATCTCTTTGGAGAAAATAGATGAATACCTAAAGAAACAAAATTTTCCAAGGATTAGATAGGAACAGAAACAGATTATGAATGGACCTATAACAATAAGGGAAGTTTCTGAAGCTATAAAAAAGATTAAATCAGGTAAGGTGACTGGAACAGATGGATTATCAGGTTCTTATTATACATGTTTTAAGGATGAACTTTTACACCTTTACAAAATACGATAAACTGTAGTTTACAGGGAGGAAAGATCCCAGAGAGTTGGCATCTTATAGCACTAATACCTAAAGAGGGACAAGATTTGACTTTAACAAGAAATTATAGGCCGATATCATTGAATAATGACTGCAAATTGTTTACGATTGTGGCTGAATGAAAATAATTTTGCAAGAATTTATCCATGAGGATCAATGAGGGTTTTTACCTAAAAGACAGTTAAAGGACGATCTTAGAATGTGTTAGATATTTTGGAATATTTGGAGCAACGTAATGAAAAACAAACTCCACTGATTTTCTTAGATGAGGAGAAGGCCTTTGACAATTTGAATTGGGCTTTCCTGTTCAAAGTTTTGGAAGATATGAACTTTGGAGAGAATTTTATAAAATGGGTAAGATCAATTTATACTTCACAGAATGCACAAATTATTGTCAATGGAGATTTAACAAAGCCTTGTGAGATACCAAAGGAACAAGACAGGGATGTCCACTGTCTCCTCTCTTGTTTATTTTGGTCCTTGAAATAGAGATAAAAGACAAGATGAGAGGATTATGGGATAAAGCTTTTTTAAAAAACTGTTATAAATTAAGGGCTTTGGAGATGGCTTGGTGTTGGTTTTGTACAGTCATTTAAAGGGAATTGAAACATTAATGGGAAAACTAAAAGAATTTGGTATATTAGAAGGTTTTAAGATCAACAAACAGAAGATGAAGATGTTAACAAAAAAACATGAAAATAGAAGATCAAACAGAACTGATGAATAAAACAGGTTTTAAGATTGAGAAAAAAATATCTGGGTATCACTATGACAAATATGAATTGTATATTATTTCAAAATAACTATGTTAAGACATGGAATGAAGTTAAAAAGATATGTTAAGATGAGAGAAGCTATAATTGTCATTGTTGGGGAGAATTTCTGGGATAAAAATGAGTGTTCTGCTTAGAATAATCTTTTTGTTCCAGATAATACTTGTTTTGACAACTAATGCACCATTTAACTGTGGCAAAAGGATATATCTAAATTTGTGTGGCAGGGGAAAAAAACCACAAATTAAATATAAGGTGTTACAAGATGCAAAGGAAAGAGGAGGATTGGGTTTACCAGATTTGAAATTGTATTTTGCGGCTTGCTGTTTGGTTTGGATGAAAGAGTGGGTGTTGCAGAGAAATAGAAGACTTTTAGAGTTAAAAGGATATGACTTGAGATTTGGGTGGCATGGGTATTTGTGGTACAACAAAGTCAAGGTTAATGTGGATTTTAAAAATCATTATTTTAGATGTGCCATATTGAGAATATGGAATAGATACAAATCCAGGTTATGCCCAAAAACACCTTTGTGGCTCTCGGGACAAGAAGCATTTTATAGATGAGAAATAATAGGCAAATACAAATATTTGTAAGTAGATAAAAGAATGTATGGTTTTGAACATTGTAAGACTGAGTTTGAAATGGAATTATGTACAAATGATGAACATGCAATTGCTAAAATGTATAAACTTCTTTGAAATTTGAAACGGAAGAAGAACAAGTGAAAGAATGTATGATAAAGTGAGCTAAAAATTTTGGTTATAATACAGAGCTGGAACAATGGGAAAAGATGTGGTTGAAAGGATTGAAATTCACACTATATTATAATCTTAAAAAGAATATTTACAAAAAGATGTGCCGTTGGTATATGTCACCAGAGAAATTGTCTAGAATATGTAAAGGGATTTCAAATACATGTTGGAAATGTGAACAAGAAGGGACATTTTATTATGCTTGGTGGATGTGTAAAAACTCTAGAAAATTTTGGATTCAAATACATACAGGTAGTCCTCGCTATCTGACCACAATAGGGACCAGAATTTAGGTTGCTAAGTGATTTGGTCATTAAGTGAATTGGAGCTGATTTTTTTTTTACCACAGTCTTTTTTACCATGGTCCTGAAGTGAATCACTGTGGTCATTAAGTGAATCACATGGTTGTGAAGCAAATCACATGGTCATTAAGCAAATCCAGCTTCCCCAATGGACGTTTTTTGCTGGAATTTGCTTAAAAACCACATGATTCACTTAACGACCATGTGATTCACTTAACTAAAATGGTGATTCGCTTAATGACTGTCATAAAAAAGGTCGCAAATCATGATCATGTGACTGCAGGGTCATAAACACTTTTCCTAAGGCCATTGTAACTCTGGACATAATTAAACAAACTGTCATTAAGCAAGGACCACCTGTACTCTGATGCAGAGGATTTTAAAGACTAATATATAATTGAGACCAAAGATCTTTCTTTTGGGACTAATGGACGAACAGTTGGAAAAAAGACATGGAACATTGTTTTGTATATGAAAACTGCAGCGAGATTATTGTATGCACAGAAATGGAAAGACTTAGCAATACCTATGGTGGAGGAATAGCTGGTGAAGAAGATGGAACTCACTGAGAAGGCCAAATTGACTTCTTTGATTAGAGAAAAGACAATATCTTTATTTATTGCTGACTGGAAACCCCTTATGGACTTTTTGTGAAAAACAGAAAAAAAATGAACTCATGATTTATGGTTTTGATGGTTAGACAGGATAGATTATAGAAAAAAGAGAGACATGTTATAACTTTAGAGAAAGAGGTAAATTTATAATTGTATTTATAACTGCTGTAAAGAAGATCAGAGGCCACTTCTTTATATCTTTTTTCTTTCTTTTCTATTTTTCTTTTACTTTTTTCTTTTATGCACTTTTAGCTTTCTCTTTGATTTCTTTTTCTTATTTACTTCTTATTAGTTTGTATTAGTTTTTATCTTTTTAAAAAAACTTTTAATAACATATATATATATGTGTGTATATATACAATGTGTGTGTGTGTGTCTATGTGTACACACACACACACACGCACATATTTATCTGTGATGGCAAGTTTTCTGCGGGTTGTGTGTATTCTCTCACGTAGGAGGGCTTGTTCAAGTCGCTCGTAAATGCGGTTAGCTTGTGGAGATTTGAGAGTCCTTTTCGTTCTGAGAAAAGCTGGGATGGTCCCAGTGTCTCTGCATCGTAGTAGGAAGGTTAAGGAGCATAGTAGGTGTGCTTTTTTGTTCCGGAGTGTTCCTAGTCTCCGTGTCTGTCAGAACATTTCCTCCCTGTAGAGGCGTTCAATGTATTGTCGAAGGCTTTCACGGCCGGCATACGATGGCTGGTGTGGGTGTTCCGGGCTGTGTGGCCGTGTTCTTGAAGTTTTGTTTCCTAACGTTTCGCCAGCACCTGTGACCGGCATCTTCAGAGTGCAGGAGCACAGACAGAAGCAGTTCTCTCTGTGCCCAGGGTGATGTGACCCTTCTGTGGGTATTTATAGAGATCTGGGGGGGGGGGGGAAATGAGAAGCCAGGACTGGGACAAGATTGACACCCTAACCTACAGGAAAATGGAAAAGGATATCATTGACCACACAACCAGGCAAAAGCAAAAGTTTAACAAATGCCAAAACAATCAACCAAAACCGGCGCTGGATCCCGCCCGCATTGTCATCAATTTGACAGAACGCCAACTTGCGCCAGAAGAAACCGCCATCCTAGCCAAGGGAGGAAACTTCGCAATCACACCCCCCAGAATTCCTGTGGAAGATATCATCGCCAATGTGGAATCAGCCATCCGCCACCGTCCTGAAGAGGAAGCAGAGGAAATAAGGGGTGAGATAGCAAGGATCCTACGGAGAGCAAAGCCTCCCACCAGCAACATAACGAGGAAAGAGAGAAATGCCCTAGAAACCCTCAATTTGGACCCCGACATCATCATCCTGCCGGCTGACAAGGGCAACGCCACGGTAATTATGAAAACAGATGAATACAAAGACAAAGTTAGAGAACTACTAGACCCCACCACATACAGAAAACTAAAACGGGATCCGACCAGCAAAATCATGAAACAAACCAACACCCTGACGAGGAGCTCCTCCCTTCACCCCAACGTACTTCAACGCATATGCAAGACAGAAGCCCTTACACCCAGACTATACGGACTCCCCAAAATCCACAAAGACTCGATCCCACTCAGGCCCTTCGTAAGCGCCATTGGCTCCCCGACATATGAATTATCCAAACATCTGGCCACCCTTCTACAGACCCACGTTGGACAGACTCCAGCCCACATCAGAGACTCAGGACATTTCATCGACAAAATCAGCACCCTGAAACTCAACCCCACGGACAAACTGGTCAGCTTTGACGTGGTCTCCTTGTTCACCAAGGTACCAGTGAGGGACACCCTGGCACTCATCAAATAGATCTTCCCAGAAGACATAACAGCCTTATTTCAGCACTGCCTAACAACCAGTTACTTCCTACGGGATAATGAGTACTACGAACAGATGGACGGTGTCGCCATGGGAAGCCCCCTGAGCCTAGTCGTAGCAAATTTCTACATGGAACATTTTGAAAAACGGGCTTTAGAAACCACACCCGCTACCCCAACAGTCTGGTTCCGATTTGTGGATGACACCTTTGCAATTTGGAGTCAGGATGAAGAAGACCTAGAGAAGTTCCTGAACCACCTAAACAGCGTCCACCCCAATATACAATTCACCATGGAAAAAGAAGTGGACGGCCAACTTCCATTTCTAGACATGTTGGTCATACGCAAACCAGACCTCAAATTAGGACACAAAGTCTACAGAAAACCCACCCACACAGACCGGTACCTACACAAAAACTCCAACCACCACCCACGTCAGAAAAGAGGCATTATCAAAACCCTCATGGATCGTGCCAATCGGATCTGCGAAACCCAATTCCTAAACTCTGAACTTAACCACCTTAATTGGGTCCTACAAGTGAATGGCTACTCCAAAAATGAAATAAAAAGAGCCATCAAACCAAGAAAGCAACATGCAACTGAAGAAGAAAAACAGCCACCCACCAACAAAGTATTTCTGCCCTATATCAAAGGGGTCACAGACCGCATGGGAAAACTGATGGAAAAACACAATTTCCAAACAATCTTCAGACCCACCAGAAAAGTACAAGAAGTGTTAAAATCAGCAAAAGACAAAAGGGATCCCCTCACCGCCGCAGGAGTATACCGCATACCATGCAGTTGCAGGCAAGTATACATCGGGACCACAAAACGCAGCATCCATACCAGGATAAAAGAACACGAAAGGCACTGCAGACTACAGCAACCAGAAAAATCTGCAGTAGCTGAACATGCTCTCAAGCACACTGGACACAAAATCCTATTTGAAAACACAGAGATACTGGACAACACCAACAGCCACTATACCAGGCTATACCGGGAAGCCATTGAGATTCACAAACACCAGCACAGTTTCAATAAAAAAGAGGAGAGTCTAAAAATCAACAAAACCTGGCTACCAATCCTGAAAAATACAGCCTGCAAAAGGTCAACGAACTCAGCTCAGCCACCAGGACATGTGAACAGTTCACACAATGAACTTGCTAATCACCGCCAGCAGCCCCTCGTTAACAATTCAATAGAAGAAAAAACCCTGCCTAATCCCCAGGAAGATACACACATATTCTGACACCAAAACAAGCAGCCACTCAGTAACTCACCCCCCCCCCCACCCCCAATCCCCCTTTCCCCCCTCCCGATCTCTATAAATACCCACAGAAGGGTCACATCACCCTGGGCACAGAAAGAACTGCTTCTGTCTGTGCTCCTGCACTCTGAAGATGCCGGTCACAGGTGCTGGCGAAACGTTAGGAAACAAAACTTCAAGAACACGGCCACACAGCCCGGAACACCCACACCAGGCATCGTATGCCGGCCGTGAAAGCCTTCGACAATTATATAGAATTCTTTAAAAGCCATATGAATGTTGGTCATAAAAAATATTTTTCAGGAGCAGAAAATAGTTGAAAATTCTAAAAACAATAATTTTACTAATTTTATTGCTGTAGAAATACATGTTCCTTTTCCTCGTTCCTCCAGAGCAATTGACCACTTTTTTATTTTAGGCATCTCCAAAGATCTTTCTGTTTTGGAAGATTTGTTATATTGTCACTGTTTTAAATTGCCATTTATTAAGCAGAACTATTTATTTCATTTTAAAAATTTAAATTATAGCTGTGCTATTCAAGCTGTTCTGTAAAGACTTTTTGCTAGAACAGGTGGGGCATAAATATTTAAAAAATAAAAATAACAAAGTATGGGGAGGGCTGGTTAAGACTGGATTAAGAAGTTAAAAAATAATGTTATTTGACTGTCAGAAGCATGATAGTCATAACAATTACAGCAATTTATTTAGAATTAGTTTTCCCTGCATGTTCTTACAAAATTTGTATTTTATATGGAGATAATAATAATTTTCTTCTAAACAGTTTCCTTAGAAAATCTCAATTGATGTAGTTTTAAAATTCTTTGACTTAACATATAGTCACCAAGAATATACCCACTATACAATTATACATAAATCATACAGTAATTCATTGCTCTGGGAAAAATAAAATAATCTCTCCAGCTAGGAGAATTATGTTATCTTCACCATTTCTTCTAAGATAACTAAGCTGTCACATTCTTTGTGATGCACTTTCATCTTACCAGCAAAGGTACCCTGTTAATAAGCACACAGATTTGGTAGCTGTAGCATAAGCAGCATGCTGGGCATACAAATAAAAGAGAAACGCCTTTAGCAACGCATACATTAAATCACACAATTATAATTACCATGCAAGTTGAGAAGTAGATGGTTTTCTCAAAGGAACTGGTACATATTTCAAATATTGCCTGTTTTGAAATCATTTTAAAAAATAAAAAGTTTAATTATATTTGATTTTAAAATTACATGAATAGTAATGCTGTATTATGAAGGTACTTCACAGGATGTGGCCTTAGTTAGAATCTGGGGGGTCCTCAAATCAAATCAAATCAAATCAAATCAAATCAAATCAGTCCTCAAAGGAGTTGTATGTGTGGGATCCATAAGGGTTGTTCAACTACAATTTCCATACTGACTGGGAATTATAGAAATTGTTCTCAAACAAATTTGCAGAGCACCAGGTTTGGGAGATTAGATAGATGTTGTCTTTATATATATTTTTCCTGATTCTATGCATTTCAGTTACTTGATTTCTCAAATGCAAATTGCTTAAGTGCCTTTTTAGATGTATAGACCTTGAAACAATGCATATAATTCAAATGAATTCATTCAGATTATGAGGGAAAAGGCAACTTCTTTCAAGGCATTAAATTCCATTCATGGATGAAAAAAAAGATTTTAGTAAGCAAATACGCTCACAGCAGAGTGGTGAAGAAATTTCTAGAGAAACCAGTGGATGACCATTGGATCTGGGAGGATGGAGAAAAGGATAGCTGCAGTCAGTGGTATAAAAAAACGAAGGCAACAATAGGTGGGGCCAACTGATTTTGATTTCCCAACCATCTGTTTTCTTGCAATAGTGCTAAAAACATTTAACATTTTCACTGAGCTAAAGTATACTCAAAGAGATTGATTCAATAGGCTTTTGTAGGATAATAACTGAATCTTAGCTGCAAAAAATGGTCTTCACCACTCTTTCTAGCCATCCAGTTATTCAGTCAAGTCACTATTCCCAGATGAAAATAAGCAGCCTATGGTTAGAGTAATGCTAGATATGTAGATTCAGAATAACATCTTTCATATAAAACATAGAATAGTAGATACCTTTGGAATCATCTTCTATAGTTGGGCATGTTGGTGACTGTTTTTTTTTCTCTGACAATTGATAAACATCAATTATAATCAAGCATGAAAAGATAAGTTGAAACTTATCAGTTAGTAAAAGAGAGTGTCTCCTTCAAATCAAGCTTAACGTCACGGACACATCCATTTAGCTTTCTTGGCAACACTGTGGAAGTGGACTGCCATTGTCGTCTTCTGTATATATATAGAGTGGTACCTCGGGTCACGAACGCTTCTGTTCACGACCAATTCGGGTCACGAACAGCTCTGTTCGCAAAATTTTGCTTCCGTTTGCGAATGCCAGATCGGGTGACGAACAGGATCCGCGGCCATTTTCCCTCCTGTGACACGTGGTCGTGACTTCCTGTAGGGAGGGGGACTCTCCCTCCAAGCAATAACCACCTCCCCACCCGCCTTCCTGTCCTCCACGCCAGAAGTCGCGTCGAGCAAGGTTAGCGTTCTCTCTCTTCGTACTGTACTTTATGTCATATTTTTGTGGTTTAAAAAAACAACAACATATGGTTCAGAACGGATTAACCGTAATTACATTGAACCTTATGGGAAAATTTGATTCGGGTCGCAACCAATTCGGGTCGCGACCAGAGTCACGGAACGAATTAAGTTCGTGAACCGAGGTACCACTGTATTTTCTTTTTTACTTCCCTATCTATCCTATAACTCAGAGAAATCTGGGATGGGGGTGGTGGTGTCTCCCAACAAAGTATTAACCAATCTTGCTTAATTTTTCAAGATCAGCCAAAATGAATCAGGTGCTGCCATTTACCTGGGTAACCAATTAGGCTATTAATTAATTACATTAATTAAGGAACCACTAACAAAATCAACTGCTAAGTCCTATAATACAGTAATAAAATCACCATGTACATTCTATACCACTATCAGAAAGTCATAGGTAATATAAATCCATGTCAACATTTAGTACAATCAAGCAGTTTTTGACAAGACCTTTTTTCTCAATGGTATGATGTAAGCCTGGAATCGATTAGATTTATATATTTTAATAAATTCAGTTTTACATGCTGATCAGATGGGACATATATTAAAAATATTTCAGAATATTGAATTTAAAACTTTCTTTCATATTTCTCCCAAGATCCAGATTAACAGTCAATACATTATATATTATAGATGTAATACACCCATACCTTTATTCAGATCGATAAAGTATATAAGAAGCTTATGCAATAATAAATGTATTGGTCTTTAATATGTTAATAAACCTCTGTGTTTGATCAAGTCCACACAGCCATGGATCCCACTGGTATCCCATGCCAGCACCAGTTGGAGCAGAAGACGCCTGATTTCTACTTGGTCACACTTTGTGCACCATAGCTAAGGTGCTTGGCCTTCCTGTCCAGATAACGATACCTTGCACTGCACCAGGAGATGTAACTGGCTGTTGCATTCTCATACCCCCACATGCGTGGATTGTCAAACTAACACAATTACAAGTTTTTAATACGTACATTTTTATGTCGAAGTCATAATGTTGAGTGCACAACCTAAGGGGTGTGTGTGTGTGTTCCTGCCATTGATTCAATGTCTATAATGGATACAAACTTAGCTTGCTGGAGGAAGCATTGATTGACATGTGGGGTTCTCAGCTTTCTGAGGTCAATGGCAGTTAAAATGATCTTGGGCTGGCTTAAAACGAAGTTTTTAAGAGTTTGAAGATTGCAATGGTGTGTACAGGGCTTTTGTTGCCACTTCCCCATAGAATGTCGCGGCACCTATAAGAGAAGAAAGAGGGATGATACCGTACATTGGAAAAACACTACAGAGCTACATATGGAAGATGGGGTGTCTGGATCGCCCATCAAGTAACACGAATGAATCAAGGAGATTCCCGAATAAACCAAGCTGTCTGCAGCACGTGGACAGCACCCTAAACCTGCAACTCAGAGAAGCCACAAAGCTCTCTTCTTCCTGCAAACATCTCTGCTTACGCCCATAGGCCAAGGCCTGGCGGCCCCCTCCCTACTGGCCAATGGCTAGCTGCGGGCTGCGTTGTTTTGGCCCTCTCCGACCTGGAGTCGTAGGGTCGTGGGAGGGGGAAGAGCCGCCTGAGCCAGAACCGAGGTGGGAGGGAAGCGGCCGCGGCGGGGCGGGGCGGAGCCTGGCCGGCGTGAGGCAGCACATTTCTGGAAGAGGCGGCCGTCGCAGCAGCCGTGGTATCAGCCTCTACGCTGTCGGTGACAGCGAGGAGCCAGGCGAGCATCCTCTTCCCAGCAGGAACAGCTGGCACCGCCTAGCCGCAGCCTCCCTCGGCTCCCTCTCTGAGCGCCTCCTGGTTATCTCAGCCCTGCGCAAAGGCTCCCAAAGCAGCGAGACAGCCTAGGATAATCCTTGCGCAAGGTAATGCCAGCCCGACCACCGGGTTGCGTTTGGCTCTCTGTGGGTGATGCCCTGCTCTTCCTTTCTCCCTCCCTCCCTCCCTTTTCTCTGCCCTTCAAGCCCCGGAGAAAGATGCTGCAGTTGAATCGTTTTTCGGGGCGTACCTGCCTCGATAGCGATTCGAGACTCCAAGATGGTTTTAAGGGCATCAGCTGGCAAAGAGATGGTGGCTGGGGAATTTTTAGAGTGCGTTTATTATGTTCTCTCCCTCCACCCCCACCGGAGGAGGAGGATTAGAACTGGTTGCAAAATATGAAGAATATTCTTTCAAGATTGGCATTAAGAAGTCTGCTCTCTGAAGTGGGAGTGTCTTCCAGAAAAGGTTGATCTGGGCATTCCCTAGATGGTCATCTGAAGCTGGGTGCAGGAGCTCGAGTCCAGATAGATTGTCTCATTTGTGGATATGATGGTTTGGTCAGAACTGACAGTGTTTTAAAACATGCTGTATCCCAGCTTCCTAAAGAGGAGGCTCAGCCATGATACTGTGATTTGTCACAATCGGCACTTGGTGGGAGAAGGAAATGAAATACTACTCTTTACAGCAGGGCTTCTCAACCTTGGCAGCTTTAAGATGTGCGGACTTCAACTCCCAGAACTCCCCAGCCAGCATGCTGGCTGGGGAATTCTGGGAGTTGAAGTCCGCACATCTTAAAGTTGCTAAGATTGAGGAACACTGCTTTAGAGGATGACTTGGTTTATTCTGATAGGAAAGAGGTTAACCCAAACAGGGGGATTGGAAAAGGTGAGAAGGCTGATCTATGGAGTAATCAAAAGATATCAGCTAGATTTTCTGGGATTCTAGTCTTTATTTACATTTTTACTTATTTATTGCAAGTGTTTCTAGATTGCCTAACTCTGACAACACCTGGCAGCTTACAATAAGAGATAAGTATGGCCTCCCAGTCACCCAAATGCCCCATAGCAATCCACTTGCAGCTGTCTTTTTTTTTTAAGTGTCTTTTCTATCTTATAGAAGACCAACAGGGAGGTGCTAGGCATTTCTCCAGAAGCAAGATGTTCCATTGGTTCCATATCAGCTTCAATTCTTGCAGGGATGGGACCCCAAGTGTTTCCTCTTGAGCACAGAAGATGATTTGCAATAAATTGGTAGGGTTTTTATAATAGGTTTAACTCCAAGTGGATTAAAGGGACCTTCTGCCACCTGGTTGCCTTGGACTTCAACTGTGATAGTTCTCATTGAGCATAGTCAAAGGTCCCTTAGTATTTTAAATACCAACACATTAGTAGAATATCAACTGGGAAAAAAATCATTAAGATGTAAATGACTATTAAAATAACAAAGTATTCAGTAGCTTTCACAGTTTTCTGCTAACTGTATTGAACAGAACAAGACATTCGCATTGACTTCATTAGTACTTATTCCTAGGTAAGTGGTACAGGTTGGAGTTTTAATTGATTTATTAATTATCATTTGCATGCACAAGCCCCTAAGGATTAGGAAACTAAATAAAATATGTTAATAATTAGTTTCCTATAAAATGTTTCTATCTTAACTTGAATAATGCATTTTATTTGAATTTAAGCGTCATAGTTGTTTCACTTTTTAAAGTTCATTATGGAGCCTTTTTGAATTTAGAGCATATAGTGGGGTTTTTAAGTACCTTTCGGAGATTTGGAATGTCATCCAGTGACTTTTAATATTTTGTGATGAAGATTAAGGGGAGACTGATCATTGGTAAGAGATCTTTTTCTGTTGCTCTACAGAATAAGGCTAGAGGTAATGGTTGGAACTGGTCAGCTAGATTTTAGCTAAATGTTACAATCACAATTAAGAACTGTTTGACAGTGAAGCTGATGCTGTAGATATGCAATTGGCTTTCATTTGCTGAAGGCATTAAAGCAGAAGTTGGACAACCATCTGTTAGAGATGTTGTACTTGCAAGTTCCCTGGGTCAAGACAGTTGTTGTTCTAGATGATCTTTAGTATCTCTTCCAATACTAAAAATTCAATGATTCTGAAAAAAAGTAACCTGATACATTTTAAAAAAATGATTGGGGGAAACTGGCAGTGGCAAACTTGGTCCTTCTGTGCAAGTATTAGGGTACTGAAACCTTCTAAGCCTTCCTGTGCTACGCTCAGCTGGATATGTTATTCATACCATGTCTACACATTTTTTTCTACATTGCATGAATTAGCCTTCTGGAACCTAGCACCTTCCAGAATCCCCGAGCCCAGACTTGGTCTATGCACGGGAAATTTATCCCTGGGTTGATTTTTTTCCAGCAAAACATTATCAGTATACAAGAGAGAGACATCAATTTTGCAGAATTCTATGGTTTTCAGAAGGATCAAAAATCCTTAACAGGAAAAAAAAACCTAAAGAGGATTCCATAAAAATACTGTTGTGGTGGTGCAGGGTTTTTTTTTTAAGTTTTGTAAACAACAAGAAGAGTTTATCATGACTCTTCACACCCCCTTTATGTCCTCGTTTTTCTTCCTGCTCACCTGTGGGAAATGAAAAATGGACAGGAGCAGTGAAATCAGGGTGGCTACAACAGCCACAGATTGCAGCCACTGCAGTTTTCTATCTCTCTGTCCAGAAACCAGAATGGAGAATTAGTCACAGATTATCCTCCTCTTCAAATGGCAAGTTGATTGAGGTTTAGATGAGTAAAACTGTTACAAACCAGGATGTTAAGTTGTGGTTACAAAACTGGTCCCTAAACCTAATCTAATCCACAGTTTGAATTCATAAGCCATGCTGGGCCTCATCCCATTACAGCTTAGCATCTTGTGCAAATTTAGTCAAAATGTGACATGACATTCATGTAATCTGGTTTGGTATTGACTCTCCTTTTTATGTTATGCCTTTTCCTCTCTCACTGTTATGCACATACTGCCTATCACTATAATTTGTTTTCTTTTGATTGTGTTCAATAAAAATAGGATTTTAGAAATGTTTACCAAAAAAAAAAAGAGACTTCCCCCCCTAATGTTAAACTTTGTAGGATCTTTGTCTGTGCCTTCATTAATAAGACAGGCTTTCAGTGGTGAGGCAGTGCATTCAATTCTTCTACATTGGGAAGGCATAAAATAATACATTTAGGCTATCATAGCAAAGATCAGTTAATTTGCCAAGTTACCTGTAAATATTGTGCAGGTATGGATTGGTGGGAGGTAAGTGATTGTTGGGGGAGGGAACTTCAGGGAAAGGTAAAATTAGCATCAATCATATATCTCCCATGTTGCAAAAAGATTGCCATGCCCTGATTTCTACCTCTGTATCAAAAAGTCTGTGATGAAAGGATGCTAGATGCAGTTTACTAAATGTTCTTTGGAAAAAAATCAACAACCAATTGAAATGATTGAATTTTTAATATTATATTATCTAAAATTTTAGAAACACTAGAACATTTACACAATGAAATTATCTACTCTTCTACTTGGCTGATATCCACAAATGGTGCCCCTAATTCTTTCAAATGTAATTATAAACAATTGTGCTGATGAAGACAGGATGTGGAAGACATGAAGAGTGGTGTCATTTTGCATTTGTGCTCAGATGGCTGAGGAGAGAGTGGTTCCATTATTTCCCTTCCACTTTTGTATATGGGGAAAAGCAGATGACTTTACTAATGAGATAAAAAATGCAGCGTCTGGATAATTCTGCATAGGAGGTTTGTTTAAGCGCTTTGAATGCGCATTCCAACCCTGCTTTATGTTGGTCGCTTTTTGCTTCCATTTGAAAAATCAGCTAATTTTTTGCATCTTCTTCCAAGTACCTACATGAAAAAGCTAACTGTTGGATTGGAAAAGTTCAGTAGGAGTGAAAAAAGGTTGCAATAATCTAGGTTTGATTTCAGTTGTTATCCTTTATAGTCTAGTCGTTCAAGTGGGAGAGTCAAAATGGTCCCATCCATGCAGAATAGAGCTGATTTTTGTGGAGAAGTAAAGAATATGCGTGTGGACTCTGTACTGCAATGTTTTACTGTAGGTTCGATGTGTCTTTTTCTATAAGAGATGTATGAAAACTGGGACCTCAATGGTCCTTGATTTCACATCTCTTTTATGTGGCTCCCAGAGCTCCCTCCTACCACACTTGCCAAAAACCGATGGGATATTTCTCTCCATTTGAGATGGGGAACACACAAGAACTGTATTATAAACTTTTTTAAAAAAAATACTCACTCCCCTTCCCCCCATCTCAAGGGAAAAAAACTCAGAAAAAGCTACCCTATGTGAGACAAGACCCTATTCATTTTGCAACATAGCCCTGGACTGATTGTTCTTCTTCTGTGTGCAACACGGTCCTAGAAACCAAAGAATTGACTACAGTACTCTGATTATAATTTCACTCTCTGTATTAGAGCAGCACTTTTCTGGTCACCCAAAGGTCAGAAAACATATCCAAGCTTATCTTCAGGATGATTTTGTTATATTTTATTTATTTTGCATCATTTATATGCCTTCCACATAGGAGCCACTGGGTGGCTAACATCTAAAATCTGTAAGGAAACCACAAATCATGAAAGCATAACAATTAAAATGCAACATTTAAAAGAAGCACTGAAAAAGAAGCAGCTGTACTTGCTATGTTTTTTAAAACAGAAGATTAATGCTTGTTCACAATCTTATGAGCATTCTGTAGCCATCCCAAATCAAGAGTTACAGCTGAATTTAAATGTGTGCAAGCTTCTCTCACACCCCATGCATAGCAGCCTCATGCCACAAGTACAGAAGAGTTTGAGCTTGTGTGGCAGTGTGACCTTGCTTTTTTCAGCCCCCTCATCCCATGGATACCTCTGCTTTTTTTCCTCTTCCCTTCAAAGCTACTTTCTGAAACAAACAGAACATAAAAACTTCTATGACTTTCAGTAACCTTTGAGTTGACCTAATAAAATGATTGCCCCTTTTTTGAATATTTTAATGGACCATATAGCTACCTTTGCTTTCTTTATAATATACATATATTGCTTGCTGCTATTACTAGTGAAAAAATACTGGCAAGGCTCTTTATGGGAACTGAGACAAAGTGGACAAGTGCTGGGTTTCAGACCTACTAGCTTTGCCTCCTTTTTCTTCTGTGCTTCTGCTCAACAATTATGTTAACTTGCTAATTTCTGGGTCCTTCCACACTATTGGTTCCTAACACCACATAATACACTGCACTTCCACTATAAGTTACACAAATTGCAATTGACTTTTTCCACCATTCAGTGATCAGTATCATTATATCCTTATAAGTAGGAAAGGAAGAATTCACTTAAATATGTTCTTTTTGGTCAAGTTTAAAATCAAATATTTGATTTCTGTTGAACCATGCTATACATTTAAGGACTATATCACCTTGCTGTGATATCCTTAAATGTTTTAAAGTGCTTAAGGACAAATTAGAACATTGGCTGAGAGTTGGATTCTAGGCAGGGATAATACAGCATCAGAAAAGGTAGTGTGTTTTAAAGGAAATAATATTTTAATGTGCACTTAAATGCCTTTTATTTTAGAGTTCTATTACAGTTTCAGCATTTTAAAAACTTAGTAACATATTGAAAGTAAATTAAAATGAGACATAAAAAGCAAAGTAGTTTTGCTGATGCATGAATAAATTAAGAAATCCCTACTAGGAAAGAGATCCTAGTAAAATCCTTTTGCTAGAATCAATGCAAATGTCATAAAATAATGAGCCAACTTGGACAGGATGGGGATGGGCTGCATATAATCAACGAAGTACAAAAAACAGGCCGTATTTTAAAACAAGTTATGTGTCATAAATATTTAAGTGAGTGTCAGCAGTTCTCAGGGCAGTGGTGTCAGTTTTGTCAACAGTCAATAATTGCTCAGCTTCGGGCCTATAAGGAGCAGGGCAGAGAGTATGTTGGAAAATGGAAGAAGTGGGAAGAAAAAGCAATGAGTATAAGTCACCGTTGGTATAAAAGAGGAGCTGCATCCTCATGCTGACAGAGAATAATCAACTGTTTAATATCACTTAAATCTAGTTGTGATATTTTTATCAAGCTGTGCTGTGTCAAGTGCCTGAAAGGCTTCTGTCAAGTTCAGGCCTAGCAATTTAATTAAGCCATGTAAATCAGGGGTCTGTGATTTAGAGCTGAGTTCTCATCAGGAGCACTTGACAATAACTCAAATGGTAGGTAGTAAGCAACCTGTGGAATGCCAGCTGCTGCTGAATAACAACTCCCAGCATCCTATCCTGGCTGGGTTTGCTGGAAGTTGTAGTTCAGCAACATCTGAGTTAGATCATTTCTAGACAGATGGCTGTTTATCTTCTGGGGGAAAGAGAGGTATAAAAATAAAATGTATATGTAGTAGTAATGGGAGGAGGAGGAAGTGGTGTTTGTGTGACTACCTCTTTTTTGTTCTCAAACCAGTGGATTTGTTTGTGGGAGAGACAAAAGATGGAAAAAGTAATAACAAAACATGGGGAGCTACAAGTAGAAGATAGTATTGTCTGGACAGCCAATAATATCATAGATTCATAGGCTTGGAAGGGACCTTGGAGTCTTTTAGTCCAACCCCCTGCCCAGTGCAGGAATCCTTAGACCACCCTGGACAAATGGTTGTCTAATTCTTGAAAACTTTCAGTGATGGAGCACCCACAGCTTCAGGAGGCAGGCTGTTCCATTGCTTAATAGCTCTTACAGTCAGGAAATTCCTCCTAATTTCAGATTTGGCTCTTTTCCCTGTGAAGCTTCCACCTGCTGGTTCTTGTCTTACTTTTAGGTGCTTTGGTTCCCATGAATAAGGTATGACAATTGCACAATAAAAGCCTAGTATAAAAGTACCCTTAGTCACAAGAGGGGAAAAAACAGATTCTCTGAATTAATCCACCCTCATGTACTCTGCATTACTTTTCTGGTGTGACCAAACTCCCCAAATTCTAGAAATTAGAAGTTCTCTACTAAATTGGACTTGTTCGATAATAGCCTTTGGCAGCATGTGCATTGATTGCTTCAAAGCTTTGTTAGGTATTTGAGCAACGCTGCAGAGTGAAAAAGTAAGCATAATTGGCCCTTTCCCCAAGCTCTCTGCGCCTCTGATAGAATCTTTGCTCAGCTGTGCTGGACATAAATCAATAATAATGCTGTTACTTGTTAGAAGTCTTGAAATTACTCATTCTCTTTAGCCTTTCTCTGTCTTGAATCCTATTTTTTCCATTAATGTAACATTAAATAATGTCGTGATTGTGATATTACAGTAATCACAACTAAGGCTAATTGGATTCTTTCTTAAACCCAGAACATATAGGAATGGGTATCAAGTCACAGGTTGAGGGAAAAAAAGAAGTGAGTCAAAACCACAATTCTTCATGGCTAAAGTAATGCTGATTGGCTTATATAATTACAGTTAAAGTATAAGGGGTTGGGGGAATTTTATCATGGAGAAAATTTATCTATGTGGTCACTATGAGTCGGCACTGACTTGATGGCTCATAATCAATCAATAGTCAATCAATCAAGGGGAGGTAATGTGGATTGAGAAGGACTGTGTATTTCCAAAATTAGCTTCAATTAGTTGCTTATAACAGGATGGCTGAAGAATGGTTCACCCACATTTATACTCATACCAATCTAAATTCCACTTCCAAGATTGATATGCAGATTGTAAATTGGTTATTCTCCAGATTGTATCCTTCTGTGAATTTTGCAACAGAAATGGTACACATGGCTCATTGGAAAGCAACAGCTGATGCTAAAATCAACGGATTAAATCAGGGGTCTCCAAACTCTTCAGCTCATCAACCCCTTCAAGAAGTTTCAGACTGTTCATTGACCCCAAAGCGTTTATTATAGGAAAATAATTTAATAAATACTACTTTAATAGTACTATGAATAACAACAACAATGGATAGTCCCATCAACCCTTGGGAGTTGATATTGACCACTTTGATTAAAGTGATTAAATAGAAGGTAAGCAAATTGTATTTGTAAGGTAGGGCTGAGCAATTTTTCAGAGGCCAAGGGCTGCAATTCAGTTTCCTAAGCTTTTAGAGCAGTGTTTCTCAACCTTAGCAACTAAGATGAGTAGAGTTCAACTCCCAGAATTCCCCAGCCATCTGGAGAATTCTGGGAGTTGAAGTTCACACATCTTAAAGTTGCCAAGGTTGAGAAACTCTGTTTTAGAGGATGTTCTTGGAAGCCTCTTGCAAATCACTGGCCAAGCCATTTTAATCCTTGACCTAGAAAAAGTTGTACACCCCTATCATAGCTGTTAAAGCAAATTGTATTTGGTTTTGCAGGATCTGAGTAGGCAAAGTATATAAATATGGGCTGCTGAGAAAATGTCAAATTGTCTTTTAAAATCAGCCTGCTATTTAGTTAATGCATTTACTCTGTTACTCTGTAAGTACATTTGCTACCATTTTCCAGTGTCACCAGAATCAAGGGATTCTTCCAACCACATCAGAACTCTTTCCCCTCTCTAGATGCCCATCAATCAATCACTATTTCAAAGGAGGTAAAAGAAAATTATTTTATATCTTTTTTCTTGGTTCCCAACACTGGAATCTTCTGTTTTTACTTCTTAATCAGTGAATCATCATGTCTGACAAGAGTGACTTAAAAGCAGAGCTAGAACGTAAAAAACAGCGGCTGGCTCAAATAAGAGAGGAGAAGAAACGGAAGGAAGAAGAAAGGAAAAAGAAAGAGGTAAATGTGTGTGATGTCTGTTAAGGTATCGTTCCTACTTCCTATTTATGTCTCTTTTGGATTTATATTTTTTGCATGACAGAGAAAATGGAAAAGAAATGCGGTTGGGTACAATGACAATCATGTCATCTCTTTGATGCTCTCCATCCATTGTATATGTTGTGTTCCCCTTCTTGTAATTCCCTAAACTTTGCTAAGCATAGTCATTTTTTTTTCCAATCCATCACCTTGCATCCATGCCCAAAGTATGTGGGTTTCTGCTTGCTGAGAATTGCCACAAGGGAGCAAGTGTAAGGGTTGAAGCTGGCAAAGCATGTCTCAGGCTAGACAAAACAATTATGCAAATATTCAGCAGATGCCTCCGACTGCAAAGATTGGAATAATATGGCCACATTTCTGTTCACCTGAAAAGGTGAGACAAAAAGGCCTAGCATTTAAATTGTGGAACAGACTTATCTGTAGGGCATGATTTTGGTGATCTGCAATAAAATGGGCTTCTGTATATATTTGGCTTCTATCTTACCTGCAGTAAAGCAAGTACTCTTAGTTGTGGCTTTTCTGTGAACTTCTGCTGTAAGCAAGGTTAAGAGTTTAGATATATTACCATGCCTGGTGTGAAGTCAAACAGCAGCCAGTTTTAATTTGGTTCAGGGCCTCTTGGTTGTTCTTTCATTACTTAGTACTCTTAATCACCATTTGTAGATCTGTAATTCAAAAACATCTATCTTCTTTTTCTTGCCTTTTAGGTCCTAATTAAACAGGGGAATAAGACTGCCATTGACCATAATTGGTGCATAAGTACAAGAATTTCTTATAGATTTCAAAATAGTTGGGGCTTGAAATGGAATTATTTATATGTGAGAACAATTAAAACGTGAGTGTGGGGGTATGTGTGTGTTTGTGTGTATACAGTATACGAATGAAAGTTACATATTTGAAAGTTCAGTTACAATCTATACCTCCCTGTTGCACTTCATGGCTGGTTAGTTTGGTTGCTAAGATAGCAAATTTGCACTTACTGTTCTTCAGAAAAATAAATGATAATCACTGTTGCATTTTAACCTCCTGATTTTAGAATACTCTCTTGTTCTTATAAGGTCTAGTTGACATATTGGTTGCTATGCTCTTAAGAATGTGCATGGGAATTTTTAATTAAGGAATTTATACTTCTCTCTTTTTCTTAATTCAGTCACATAGCAAAATAGAGATGAGAATTGACAGCGAAATTTATTTTCATGCAGACTCAGGGAAGCGTTAAATGATTATGTTTCTTTTCTTTCAGATGTCAACAGTTGCTGCAGTATAAAATACCTGTTATCCCTTTTCTAATAATTGGTTTGCTTTCAGCTGACACTTTAATACTGTACATGTGTATCGAAAAATTATTGGGATATATGATTTGATACAAGATATGGATTTTTCAGATTGTGTTTTGTTTTTGCTGTTCCCTCCCATCCTGATAATTCTGGCTGTAAATGCATACGTATATGCATATATGCATATGTATGAGAGCCAGTGTGGTGTACTGGTTAAGGTGCCGGACTAGAAGTGAGGAGATCCAGGTTCTGATCTTCCCTTAGGGATTGGCCAGTCACTATCTCCTAGCTATAGACTGGAAAGTCAAATATCATCTATTTACTAACTCATACTAAGCATGGTAGATTATAATCCATGACTTCAATGAAGAGGCCTTCATCCTGCAGTGGATTTAGATAGGTAGGTAGGTGTGTGTGTGTGTATTCAGTCATAAGCAGCTGAGATACATGTATGTGCCGCCCCAGTCCCTAACTAGACAAAGTAATTTGATAACAAACTGCATGTCTGCTTGTCTGGTAGACAAATGTCTTGCTTCTGTACTATATACTGTATCTCCCACATATGTCTCCAGGGAATGAGTTCATGCACCTGGTGCATGAATTGTTTGTGCATTATATGTCAACAGCAAAGATATGAAGGAAAATGGGAGGCAGAGGTGCATGTAGAAAGAAGGCACAGTTTGCTTCAGTTCTGTGGCACCTTTGTATCAGACGTTCATGTACATGTTTGTCTCATTCATACATTATGGTGTTTGTATGATAATAAGGGAATTATCTTGCTCAGTGTCTGGCTATAGCTGTTTTATCATTAATGACTTAAAGATCTTCTAGCATCACCCAACCATTGTTGAAGTGATACAAAGCTTGACCTAATTCATACAATATAGGCACAACAATGATTAGATTACTCTAGAAGATGCTATATACCCTGCCTACATGCTGTGCAGTTAAAGGATCCCATAGGCCATTTGAAGATTGGGTGGACAAATACATCTATTCGAAACCCTGGAGAACTGCTTCTGGTCAATGTACTGCATGCAGGACTGAGCTAGATGGGCCAGTGCTCCAACACACTGCAGGACAGTTTCTTACATTCCCAGATACTTCTTATTTAGGAGCATGTTTATCTCATTTTTCTAGCTGTGCACCAGCTCTAGGCAGTGTAAAAAGTTAAAATTACAATCTTAAAATACAAATAAAATCTAGATTGGTTTGGTAGCTAGCTTGGTATTTTATTGGTATTGTGTGAATATATTAAAATAGCAATAAGAAAGAGCTATTGGCAGAGCAAAAGAGCTAAGATTGTAACTGGAAAGTGTCCAACAAATTATTACTTTTTCACAGACCAGTTGAAAGCTGGGAAGAAAAGGGCCAAATATACTTCTGACTGAGAGTTTCAAGAAGCTCAAGGTTATCATCTACAGCAGTGTTTTTCAACCTTAGTAATGTTAAAATGTGTGGACTTCAAGTCCCAGAATTCCCTAGCCAGCATGCTGGGTGGGGAATTCTGGGACTTGAAATCCATACATCTTAAAGTTGCTGAGATTGAGAAACACTGATCTACAGAATATATGATGTTTTATGGGGATATAAGAGAGATTAATTCAGAAATGGTTGTTCTCTTTGCAGTGCATTAAGTACACAGATGCCTTTAATGTGTCTTGTTCCTTTAAAAATAATACTTGTTGTACTGAGGTAGCAGTTAGGATAAGCACCTTTCCCCCCTACTCTGCAGTCCCACTGAAAATCCCATCGTTGAACTTGCTATTTCTCTTGGGAGAGAAGCTGCCATATGTCTGCGAATCATTCTGTTTATTTGAATTCTCTGAATAATTCTTCATTACTGTCAATTCAGGCAGATTTTCAGCAGAAGAAGGAACCAGCACAGGAAGATTCTGATCTAGACCGCAAGAGAAGGGAGACCGAAGCTTTACTGCAAAGCATTGGTATTTCCCCAGAACCTCCTCTAGGTACTCCGATAGATCCATTAATATTTTTCAGTTTCTGTAACATTCATGCATTATTCTGGCCACTGCATGCTTTGCTTTATTGTTTTGTATGTGTCTGTGATGAGATATATTTGGAGTATACATCATGTACACTGCCTGTATGGCTTGTTGATAGCAATTCTCACTCTTTTCCTTGCTGAATGTCAGCTTTCTGTGCCAGCATGGTTTCCATTCATATGCCGCAACCACAACATTAGTGGCTTCTCTTTAAATACATAAATTATAAAACAAATTTATGATACATAAATTATAAAACAAAACTGACTTTACTAGTCAGTTCACTTGGGATTTTTTTTCGGTATATACATTTTCCCTCGTCAGCTTTTGACTGTTTTTCAGGATGATGAAAACAGTGCTGCAGCACTGTGCCACAAGCTGTGTCCCTTTTTGTGTGCATGCAACATCACAGCGCACAAACAGGAAGGAATAGGGTTTGTGTTGTGATGCTGCAACACGGGTTTCATCATTTTGTCCCCTTGCTCCTCCCCCCTCACAGACATCACTGGGCAAAATCTAAAATAAGGCTCTGACAGTATTGTTAAATAGCTTGATTCTTCCACAGACTTTAAAGCAGTGTTTCTCAAACTTGGCAACTTTAAGATGTGTGAACTTCAATTCCCAGGATACATGCTGGCTGGGGTATTTTGGGAGTTGAAGTCCACACATCTCAACGTTGCCAAGTTTGAGAAACACTGCTTTAAAGTCATGACTGTCCTTGGTGATATTTTTGCAAATTAGAACCCACCTCCTACTAGTATGGCTAAAACTAAGAAGCAGAATTGATGTGTAATGACCCATGTTCATTGTCCCTTCACACCTGTCCCTGCCAAACTGTTTTCATGAAAAACCAATGCCTTTTGTATTTTTTTCAGTTCATTCTGAAAAATGAACTTCAGTTCATGGTGAGAATATGTGTAAGATTTTGGAACTCAAACTGTGGCCAGACAGGTTGATTGGCATTTCTGCCAACATATGTGAATGGTTTAGCAAAATGAGTTAAAAATTCAGTTTGCTAAATCAAAGGAAATATGCATTTAAACATGATGCTGAAATAGCCAATGCCAAATGTTCTATTTTTGACTATGGCTGTGTGAAGGTGGGTTGTAATGGACCTGTTTTGTCTTGATCTTCGCTGCCAAATTAGATGTGGTTGAGAGTTTTCATTTTAAAAAAAGGTGGTAGTCTAGCTTTAATTCATATATCTGATCTAAAAAAAGTTTTCTCCCTCCCAGACTGGAGGTTATTAAACTAAATCATAGAAAACAATCCTGTGAGCAAGATGGTTTATTTTTAGTGTTGCACATCAAGGAGACCCAGTCAGTTGCTTCCTTCCAGTTAGATTAGTTTTGAAGCTCCAATTCAAGTTCTTAAAAAAGATTGAGTCCATAATTCTGTCCAAATACTGATCTATATTCTTCATGTTTGATCATCCACAGCAGGTGGCAGCACCTAGCTGACCTTGGCTGATCTTGAAAAAACAGAGTAGGTATGAATCTGGTTGATTCTCAGATGGGAGATCACTAGGAAATCCCAGAGCTTAAGTTAGATTGGGAAGCAAAAAGCAAGAAACAAGAAACAAAACAACATCATACTATCCTGGAAGAAAATTGCTTGTGTATTCTTGCCCAAAAACCCACCAGCTGTCAAGGTCAAATTAAAAGAGTATACCTATTTTTAAAAATACTTGATCTGAAGGCTTTGTAGAAAAAAGAGTATCATCTTAGGTCACAAGTCTTTGCATTCAGAAGGTAGAGAATAAATCAGCAGAGATTTCTAATGAAATTAATGAAGATCTTTGTATGGTAAATGAGTTTATATAAAAGAGAATCTCTTTCATCTTCCCCAGTCCTGCCTATTGGGACTTCTGCAGGTGGTCCTTATACTGGTCCAGAATTAACTCTGGACCTCTGTCTTTCTTGGACCTCTGTCTTTGTAGAAACATGCCAAACTAAAATATGTATTGGTTACTTTTATCTTGGTTCCATGAATATTAGAAAAGATTTAAAAGTAATTGGTTAGATACATGATCAGTGCAGGGGAACTTTAATAAATGGTGATTACAAGCTTTAGCCAAACAATTTTAGAACACCTGCTGGGCAGACCTCTGGGGGGAAAAAACTAATTCTCCCCATTAGCTTCATAAGTTAGAAGTTGCTTGGGGATTATTACATCACAAAGCTCTAGTAGTCCCTCTGGAATTCCCTTGGCTTTTTTTCCAGGAAAGTCTGAGATTTTTGTAGAGGACCAGGAGTAATGTTTTTATTGTCCTGGCAGAAAAATGCCAAAGGTGTTTGGATGAGGCTAAAAAAAGAAAGAAAAAACTCACTATGAATTTGCATCTGTTGGAATTATTTACCATAAACAACCAAACAGAGCAGAAGGCTATGGAGGAAAACATTAATGAATGTTAGTAACCCCAAAGATCCAGTAAACCCTTCTGTTTTGCAAGTGTTCAAATAAATGTCCAGCATATCTTTTATTTCTTGTCTAATATTTGTTATTGTTTTCTTAGAAAACTGTAAGTTTTCTTAGTTCTTTGCTTAACAATATTTTGAATTGTCTATTCCAAAATCTTGGAATCAATCTTTACTGTTAGAAGTTTTTTTAATATAAAAAAATGGGTGCTGATATTATCATAGTTCACAGGCCAGTTTAAACTTCACTCAAATTTAATTAGCAAAAACATTTAGAATTCACTGATTTCTTTCTTTTTTCCTCCTTTTTTCATCATGTAAAATTCTTCCAATCATGCAACCATTTTATTATTTGGATCTTTGCTTACAATTTGTCTTGACAGTGCTCTGCATCAGTGCAATCATTGCATGTTTTAACATGGGATACCTGTTATTTTCATTATTTAGTCCCAACCCCTATGTCTCCCTCTCCGAAATCAGTGAGCACGCCCAGTGAAGCTGGAAGTCAAGATTCGGGAGACTTGGGACCTGTAGGGAGGTAAGATGAAATGCTCACTATATGTGCTATCTACTCCTCTTGGGGATATTTTTATGGAAATGTATTTCTGTCATCATTCTTGGGTGGCTGGACACTCTGTTTTAGAACACAGGCATCTGCAGCAAAATGAAATTATGTCAGAATGATGACTCACCGTTGTTAACATCATGATGCAGGTCTGTAAGTTGCATTTTTATGTCGTTATGTCATAGCAAACATTTCATCACTCATTCCCCCCTTTGCCTCCCCTCCCCACACTGGATACCTATGTTGCAGAGATAGAATCCTGTATTAGAAGCATTGTCAGAGGAGTTTCCTGTGTTTGAAGTTGTTCTCTGTTTTGAAAGGCTGATAGTGAACTTGGGGCATGGAGACCAACAAAAATACTCCTGTTGGTTTAATCATGATTGTTGAAGCCACAGTTGCATGGATTCACACAATATACTAAGCCGAAATCAAACAAACCACATTATGGCTTAGCATGATGTGTGAATGCTTCTGTGTTTTAGTAGAACACTATTCTTGTTCAGTGAGTTTTAAACAGATTCAGGAAAAAAATGGAAGAAAAGTTTGCAATATTCATTCACTCTGTTTCTTAACACACAGGTCTTTTGTATGGATCTTCTAATTTATATAGCAGTTAATTACGTTGCTTTGTAATTATTTATTTTTTTAAATAAAAATTACCCTGCTTTCATCCTTTGACATGACATTTCTTGCAATAAATTTCCACAACATAAGACCTTTTTGAAACATAGCTACAGTATTATTCTTTATGCATAACTTTAACTAATGATCTTCTTTTCAGATAAATTTTGGGGGAGATTTTTGGTTCAGGGAAAGATGCATTTTAGTTTGATGGTGATGATGAATTTTATTTTCATACTGCTCTTCTTCCCAGAGGAGCCCAGAGGTTGATGCTATATCTCATGCTGCTGAGAAGGCCACTCAAATCTGGCAGAACTCATTTTATACCCATTCAGAGGATAGTCTTCTGCTTAAAGAGTTATCAAAAAACAAAGCTTTTTAGGGATGTCCTCTGGTAAAGGGCTGTCCAATCAAAGTAGGGGCTGTAATGTAACAAGATTGCAGGTGATCAAATGTTCTTAAAAAGCTTGTATAAAAAGTTGATTTCTGCTATTTTGTCTTCAAGGAAATACTCTTTTGGTGATACTTTTGAGCACTTGTCCTGGATTGCATAACTGGAGAATGACTCTGAATTTATATCTTGTTCACCCCCTTTGTAGCGGATGGCATCATCTAGTTGCCTCTCTGTGATGGGGTGGGCAACCACAGTCCACATATTGTGTATTAGGAAGTCCTATGAGCCTAACAGGGCATGTCTTGAGCATCTCAAGATTTCTGGCATAGTTTTGTGGGTTATGATTTATCTTAAGATATAAAATTGGTACGATTGTTGCCATTAACCTCTCACCTGAAATAGAGAAATTTTGTTGCTGTGGGATTTTTAAGATGCAAAATGAATGCCTTAAGCCCATTTTGCTTCTGAATAATTCTCAGAACTGGACTGAAAAATTCCCTGTGCAAACTCCAATGACATTATGACATCACTGCCCACACCTCCTACCCATGTGTTGTTTAACAGGATGTCCTTCGGGCCTGAGCACCTCCTGAGCATTTTGAGGGTTATGGTTTCCTTAAGGTATAAATAACATTGCCATTAACCTTCCACCTCCTGAAATAGAGCATTTTGCCACTGACTCCCGTAGGCTGTTTCTTCAGTGTGCTGTTCAAAACAATTTTTTCCACTTCTGCCTTAGGATGCCATTGAGCTATTTGATAAATCAGAAGTGGTAAGAGAAGCTAACATGCCATTATCCCCTTTGTGGTTAGACAAGTGAAGCCCACCTCAGATAAATTGGCAGGATTGCAGGCAGGTTGGAGAGACTGCCTGGTCTCCATGCTAAATGCCAGAGTGCTAGCCATGTGATGAGGGGGCGACGACAGGAATATAGAGATAATGATGATTTCAGACAGTGTAGGAATACCAAGGCTGTTAATGAGATTACCTGTAAGGAGGACCTGGTTGTAAATGGATTTGCATTACAGGGAAAGAGACCTGCAGATTTTCCATCTAACTTTGGATTCCCTAAGCCTCTTATTCACTGTGATCTGTTTGAAACCCAAGGTCTCACCTGGCCAGTTGGATGCAACAGGACCCTTGATGATTTTATAGGTATGGCCAGCTTAGGGTTTTGTCTGTTTGCTTGGTCTTGTGTAGGGTTGGAAATGTATATCATGAGGCTGGTGTGCTCATGATGCTTTCTTTTGGGCAACCTAGATACAATTTATCTCTGTTGTAGTCCACTAATGGAAGGTGATCGTTTGTTTTTCCTACGCTTGACATAATCGATATATACTTGACATGCATTTTTTCTTTTGGTTTTGGTACACCATTAGAACTTTCTTCCCCAAAGAGTCAGGCATGCAGGCAGGATTGCCCTAATTTCACTTTGCAGACTCAGATAATGAAATTCAAAGGTATGAAATTTAAAGTAAACTACTTTCTAATTCTGAGTAAACAGCAGACAAATGGCAGTCAAGATTTCCATTTCTCCTACTGGAGCTCACTGTTTAGATTTTTTTCATAATCAGTATCTCTGTAATTTTGATCATGCTCCCTAAGGTAGTACTATCATTAAAACTGGTGGCAGAATTTTCCTTTTTGATAAGTGTTGTTACAGAAGACTTAAAAATTGCTTGCCCATCCCTTTTTAATATAAATTAGGAACAACACCAACAAATTAATGGTATCTAGACTCTAAGGAAAAGTTGCACTTCTGTAAAATTATAACTGAGGGTTATCCAATGAATCTGAATAGTAGGATTCAGGATAAATAAAAGTACTTCTTGAGGCAGGGCAACTATAAAAATAAATGCAAAAAGATACGTCTAGTAATCAAAACAATTAGTTAGACAAGTGTCATTGAATCAGTAATAGTTAATTACTATTTTGATTTGTCTCCAGGAAAAACTCATAGAATGTCTATGGTCCTTCTGAAATCATAATTATAGGTATTAGAAATCTGAGAGATTAACACCCTCCCCCACATAATATAGTGTTAAATTTGTGTAACCCACAATCTTCAGCCACTGTAAAACAATGTGCACCCATATTTATTCCCAAGTAAGAGCATACTGGATATCAGATTAGAACTGTGCAATATAAATTTACAGCAGTTAAGAGTAATCCCCAATGGATACTTGGCTAAATAAGATTGGGCTGTACTTCTCTATATCCTTGACCTAGGAAAAGAGAGATTAGTTTTGGATGCCTGCTGTTTACAAAAGTCAGAGACCTCAGTGTTAATAAGTCATTTTGCATGTGGAGTTTGTGGCATCATTAACGTCGTCATTCCTCAAGGAAGGGTAAAACTCCATTCTCTATGCTGATCTTCTCATTAGTAAGTTTTTTATGCTATAGTTCAGAGAGGAGGGGTTTTCCTGCTCCCTAAGGTGATATCTAGGGTACCTTGGCAACCAAAATTTCAGCTCTATCTAGTATTAATTAATGTAATATGTTGCTGTCACAAAGCTATTGTAGTTAATGGCTCTACCATACTTATTAATCGAGTCATGAAATCCTTAATTAGGCTGCTTTTCTTTTAGAGGTGGAAACATCTACTAGCCCCAAGGAAATCAGTGGTATAATTCACTCTTTCTGTTGTATACCCATAGAGAAATATACATGAAAATGCTACATGGAATAACAAAAGCCACATGGATTTTGCAGCAAGGTCCTGGAAGCCAGAACCTCAAAGGGATAGACGTTTAGTTAGCAGCTAACAAATATTTTTTTGCAAAATAGAGTTTTGCAAATTTGTATAATCTTGAAGTGTTCTGTTTTACATTTTTCTCCCTAACTTGTTAACTTGCTACCTATAAGGAAGGTTTTTTTTAAAAGTAATTTGCATGCATGAGCATGAAAATATATGACACTGTCCTTTTAATTTGAATGGTACAACAGAATTCCTTCATTTTAGTTGCTAATCTCTTTCTGGGTATGCATTCATGATTTTTTTCCTTCGTAGGGATTAAGGTTTATTATGCCTGGTAAAATTTTCAGGAAATGAAGGTATTTTATGCCTTGTATCCGAACCCTGAAATTATTTCATTAATCATTTTGCCATCTTATCATGTCTTCTTTACCATACTTTAGTGACAGTACTTCAGAGTCATCATCTCAAGAACCATCTCCAGTGGTTCTTTAGTTAAACCCTACTCTTAGAGTGACACTTAGTGCCAAGACTGCTATTTCTGGTCACTCCTTAAAGGCAAATGTGATGACTATTGGAATGTTATTGCATATTAATATTTCTTGACTAATTAATATAGCTTTAGAAATTATGTACATATAATTCATTCATTACCTGTACAAGCTCAGCCTAATTCTTAATAATGTTCTATACATACGGGGCCCTACAGTATCAAATAGCTTTCTACATCTTGCTGTCTCCTAAAATTCTGGTCTTTTGCTTCTAAAATCATCAGTGAGAAGTTCTGGCAGTTGAAGTCCAACAGATCTGCAGTGCAGCAGTTTATAGAAGGGAGATGTTGAACAGTACCACACTTGTCCAATTGTATTTTGTTTCCTAGTCAAGTTAGATTTTATTTAGGGTGTGAGCTGATATAATAAACAACATTGTATTGGGCAAAAATACCAAAAGTGCTGTTGAAATAATAAATGGTGAAAGAGCTGTTGATTTCCAGAGAGGACCCATGGATCACCAACCTGAAAACTAGATTCATATATCACACTAATCTATGGTTGCTTAACAACATCTTACTAAATAAGCCTTAAGTTCATATAACATGAATGGGTGGAATGGTGATGGGTGGAATGGTGATAATGGGTGGAAGCTTGTCAGAGGGAGATCCAACCTGGAAATAAGGAGGAATTTCCTGACAGTGAGAACTATTAAGCAGTGGAACAGCTTGCCTCCTGGAGTTGTAGGTGCTCCATCGCTGGAGGTTTTCAAGAAAAGATTGGAGAACCATTTGTCCGAGATGGTATGAGGACTCCTGCCTTGGGCAGGGGGTAGAAGACCTTCTAGGTCCCTTTCAACCCCATGATTCTATGCTCAGTCATTAATAATGGTTTATTATTTCAGTGGCTAGATACAACAACACGCTAAGCCAAATTCAGAGAAGCATGATTGTGCCTGAGGATTATGTGGGAAACCAACTTCTGAGTTTCCAAAGAATAGTTAACATGACCTGGGTTTTTATTGGGAACCCTTTTCACGTTATTTAGACTTAAGATTGCAAACGTAATGATAATAAGCAAGTGTTTTGCAACACTTGTGCATGGGCGTGAAATGCCCTTTCCCATACCACTGAACAGCTATAATTTACTCCCAGACTTCCAAAATAAAAGGAGGCAATTTCAAAGATGGAAGAATTGAGAAAACTCTCATAATTAAAATTAGCTAGTTTGCTCATCTCCAAGGTTATGGAAGCATCCTTAGCATCTTCACAACAATTATGTAACACAGCTATTTCTATTTATAAATGTGGGTGTATGTGGGTCCTTTCTAGCCCCATTGACTGTATGTAGTATCACTACAGATGCGGCTGGACCTACATCACACACAAAAGATCTGACATACACATCTCTAGTATTTCTGTGTAAAGCTGGAACAGTCTTTTGTCTAAAATTCTGGAACCTGCTGCCCAGTGATGATAGACAACATGGAGCTATATTAGAGGCTGGCAAGCTATGGTTCTTCAAATTTGGTGGATGCCAGTTCCAAGCTTCCCTCACCATGGATTTTACTGGCTAGGGAGTTAATAGCTGGAAGATCGTAGGTTACCTAATTTTGAGCTAAATAACTAAGTCATAAGGAAATTAAGTCACACATATCTCATCTGTTGTTTTATGTGGGCTGTGTTCTCTATGCATAACATCATGCTTCTGTCCAGGTTAACTATATGTTTCTGGATGTGATTCAAAGTGTAGGTTATGATTTTTAAACTCCTAAATCAAAGACATTCCCTAACGTTTGGCCATGTAGTAGAATATATGTGAGGTCTCATCCAAAATTACTAAAGTTGCCTACAGTTCCCTTAATTGTTTATAATTAGGGACTCTGAAGACCTGTTTGCTTCTGCATGACTTTTCTTACTTTCTGAGATCATCAAAATCTGGCAATGGCAGGAAACAGAACTCTCTCAGACATAGTGTCTAACTCTGGATGCTCTTCCTAGACAGATTTAGCATCCTCTTTGCTTCTTTCAGTTCACTTAACATTTTCTTTTTCACATTTCCTTGTCATTTCCCATCTGGTATTCTTGTCTGAATCAGTCTTGAAGTTTTGATTCTGCTGTTCACTTTGGTTGTAAGTGTGGTGCTGATGTTCTGTGCAACCCACTTCGAGTGTTAGCAGATGGAAAACCAAGGTATATTCATGGAAATAGCAGTTAACATATTTCTCAGGCACCCAGAAATAGGCTAAATGCTGTAAATCAGTCTTTTCAAGGGAAAATCTGAGGTTTAAGCCCCTGGCAAGTCTTCAAGAAGATCCTGTTCATTCAGTAACCTCAGTCGTTTTTTCCTGCTGAAGATTGTGTTGTCAAGCTCTTTCTCTAATCACACTGTAATGGTATCTTCCCTAGTGGAATATTGTTTGTCACTTGGGGAACTTGTCGCATTTAAAGAGGATGGTACAAAGGAGTAATGAGTGCCTCAAGCACGCTATGTGTATTTTTCTGTCTCTGTCCTAAGTAATCCTGGATGTGCTAGTATAAGTGGCCCCTTGAGACTCACAATGTTGGGTGCTGGTGCAGATTCAGAAACTCATACTCTTCGTTAATGACCTTGGCACATTAGAGAAGTTACTTCCACTTTGTTTCAGTTTTGCATGTAGCTTTTGTAATATAATGGGTTAGGCGTAAAAAGTGTTTGGCAGGAGGCATTTAGGAATTGGCGTATATTTTGCCTTTCTTTACTCAAATGATATAAAAGGCCAGAGTATGGGAGTTTCTGCCCACTGTAGTTTTCCTTTTCTTCTCAGTGGAAGTGTAGAATCTTGTTGAAAATCCTAAGCAAAATTTTACTAAATGGTTTATTTAATGTTGAAGAGTTACCTTTTAATAATCTGTTTATAGTAAGACAAAGAATCTTGGGAGGAGACTTTTGCTAGCTTACAAAAGGCTGCGTTGCCCTTCAATAATTTTGAGGAGCCTTTCCTCAAAGCCTTATTTTTATTTTCCTCCTCCTCTTTTAATGGACTTAATACTGATTGTTTCATTTTGATGTGTCAGAGTCTGTGATATGTCTTTGCTTGTTGTGGATTTTTTCAGTGTGATTATCTGTAGCATATTCTTTACCTAATGATAATAATTTATTACATTTGTACAGAATAACCCTTCTATATTCAGTGAAAATTTGTGAAGATTTACAGTCTTGATATGCTGCAGAGGTGCTACTGATTCTCAAAGCATCCAGGGTCCAAGGTGCTTGGAATTTCTTTAATGCAAGTTCAATCAAAATGAATGGGTCTCTTCTGCAGCATCTATTTATTTCACTGAGAATCATATAAATATGTTTTTATTGGTATTATCCAATATTATTGACTGGCAGTAGATTTAGGATAATTCCTTTAAAAAAGAAGTCATGCAACAATAAATAACTTGTTTGTGCTAGTGATGATTGCTAGAAGGTGTCTTGAAAAGAAGATTAATAAAGAATAATGTTCCATATTTGTAGTGAGCATATCATGCTTCTAGGTCTCCTGGAAAGCACTTGATGGATCATCATGAGAATCCAGATGAATTTTTGGTTCCAGAATGTATCTTATATTATTTTTAAAAAACCCTCTTATATCTTTTATGTTCTTAATCACAGAGTATTTCTTTTTTGTGCTTTTTATTAACATCTGTCCTCAAAATTTAAAACAGTTTAAAGAAACTGTTCAAATATATAGGACTACTGTATGAGAAACCACTCATCAGGTGAAGTGGGTGATGCTCTGCCTATTGGGCTACCTGTAAAAAGACCTGAAAATATGGTGATCATATTTTCTTGGAAAAAATAAAGGACAAACCTGAAAAAGAGAGGTTCATAAGGATAAACATTTTAAATTGTTTATGTTTATAGCTTTGGTTTACAAAATAAAATTCAAGAGCAAAACCAAGAAAAACTTTACAAAAATGCATATTCTGATAAAAATATCTAAAATCAAACAATATGTATTGATTTATTTTAAAAAGACAATTCAATTTCCATATTTTTCACATGACTTTGAAAGACTGTACATTAAGTGGTACCATTTGTATGGTAAAAGTTAAATGACCAAAATAAAGGACAAAAGTGAGTTTGTAAAAAATAAATAAATCTAAAGGACAGCTTTCTGAAATAAAGGACTGTCCTTTATAATAAAGTATGTATGGTCACTGTACCTGAAAACCATTTCAATTACTGGGTAGAGCAGGGATGGACAATATGAAGAAATTCCCAAGTCCCCTTCCCCCACAATAACTGGAGCACCCTGAAACAGCATGACTGAAAAGTGGTGGCAAGTTTTCATGTTTTTTTCCCTGAAATCAGCAGTTAAATAGGTGCGTTAATCTCTGATAAGCTTTAGAAACTTTTTTTTACACTAAACCAGGGATAGAAATTTCAGCACTGCCTCCTCAAGTCATCCATTAGCTGCTGTGACCTTGTGACAAATAAAAAGTGTGATCTTAAGATAACAAAAGTTGTCTGCCTTAGGGTCAAGAAATCATAACTAGCCTGAAAAATATGATTGCTCAGAAGGGATAATATCTGGAGTAGTGGACAGAGAAGACTAGAAAACTACACCGGAAATAGGTTGGAGTTTTGAAAACATATATTAATTAGTACAGCATGTTTCAGTACACAATTATGGACAGCAATACTAAGTCCACATCTGGGGGTGTGTATTTATCAAAGCTATGTTTAGGTGCTGCAGAAGGTGTTCTGCTTCCACAATGTTCAGCTTCAAATTATATTCCAGTCTTCAAGGCCAGGGAGGTTTTGAACAATAATAATCTAACAAAATGTAAGCGTGGATCTGCTCAGAGTGAAATGTTATTAAAAGGCCTGAAAAAACTCTCATACAACAAGGAAAGTACCATTTAAGCATCTTTGAGGAGAAAATTCCACACTGGAAGAGCTGCTGCTAAAAATGTTCTTCCTCTAAGTCATCATACCGCATTTATGACAGGAGCCAGAGAAGAGTTTCTGAGCAACCCCTTTGGGGATGGAAATGCCAAAATGAGTAGGGATAATCTTCCAGGTAACCACTACAAAGTAGAGGTGCCCCAGTTATTGCTTAGGAACTGTATGTGGATGTGTCCCTTGAAGTCTTCTAAAGGTTGCAGTTTTGAGAAACAGATAAAGAATTCTTTTTTTTAAATACATGGAACATAATTATGGTAATTGTATTAAAATTTAAATTAAATTAAATTTTATTTTTTGTCCTGGCCACATAAGGTTTTTGTCCAGGCTGTAAAGCATGGCCATCTTATGGGATGGAAGCGATATGCTTTCTTTGTAGCTGTACAGCACCTACCCTGTGGAACTGCATCCGCACTGAGCCCTGGGGTAGAGTGCAGCGATCCACTCCTTGGGAGCTTATTCCTGATTGTTTTGTGTTGGTTATTGTCCCCACTGCACAGCTATGTATCACAGTTGTTCTCTATTTTATTATTCTATAGTGTCTTAATCCTAAAATGTAAGCCTTAGATTTACTTTAGTAATTAAAGCAATATACAGTTTGATAAAAATAAATAAAATGTGACCCCAACCCACTATGTATAGGCCTAATGTAACCTTTGGCCCCAAAATGTTTCACTTTCCTTCCATAGAGAATCAAGTTCCAATGCCAGTTCACTTGTGCTACCTGAATCCAAAAGAAAAGACTACTGAAACAGCCAGAATAATCAAGACTTCCTAATTTTAAATTGCATAATTACCCTTTGAATCTTGATCATTATAATGGGTAGCTTTCATCAATCTTAATGGATATTCTTTGGGGAAAATTAGTCAAATACTTTATGAAATAGAGTTTAAAATGACACACAGCTATTTGATTCCTTGATTCTGAAAAAAATCTCTGTAATTTGCTATCACAAAAATCCTTGTTTGAGATCCATCTGGAAGTTACAGTGTAAAAAAAAGTTCTGAATTTATCTACAGGTTTTTCTTACAAAAGGTCTCAAACATCCCATTAAGAGCCCAACTCAACATATCGTTATCACATCCACGTTATTCAAATTATATCCATTCTTTCTTCCATAGTCATCACAGATTTCCAGAATGAGCTGTTCATAGAATTATTCTCCACATTTTATTGATAAGTATCACATTGAAACAGGGTATCATATCTACAGGTTTTATAATGAATTGAGCAACTGTTTGCATTTGATAATATGCTGATTCATCTGATATTCAGTATCTGAAGATGCAGTTGGTCCTAGATCTGCTTCATAGAGCTGGCCTTAGCATTCGTCAGAGGGAGATGGCAAGATGTAGAGATACAGAGAGTGCTTGTCAATGCTGAAGGACAGAGCTATTGCATGACCTGTCTGGCATCTCATAACCTAGTTTGCCACAGTGGAGGATGCTGGTCTATTGTTAGCATTTAAGTAAGATAAAATTGTCCCTACCAGTTAGCTTTGCAAATGAAATGGTGTTGGGGATCTTGTCCTTTGTTTCTGGAAACCCAATGTCTTGGGCTGATCCTGCTCATATCTGAATAGTGACTGGTTTTGACAGTGATACTGGAGTGTCAGTGTGTCAGCATTGTTATCCTAAACACAATGAATAAATAACTGCTCCATGTTGAGGAACCATGATTGACATCTGTTTAAATGGTACTTACTGCATGTTTAAGGACAGTGGTGCCAGTCACTTCATGGAGCATAAGTGAAACATTGGTATAACCTCAGTAAAGCCAGTTTCTGTATACTCATACTATAGGCTGTGTTTTCTTTCTAAATATGGCACAATGAAGCAGTTTTCAGAATGCTTTGGTATGTTCTCACTTTACATGCTTGAAAAAGTCCTAAATGTGCCAAATTGCAGCCATGCTATAGTTTGGAATCCTCATAAAGACACCTTACTAAGTTGGTGTATTTTTTTAAAGAAATGAGCTCTTGGGCAATTGATGACATGAAGTAAAATCATGAATGTTCTTAAAAGTGAAGTACCCATTACATTTTTTAAACTGTGTGAGTAATCAAGGATCTACAGTATTTACTATACAGTGTTAGACCTGATCATATTATATACATTTGATTCCACAAGTAATAAACAGCATGAATTGTGGTTGTCTAGAAACCTCCTCTGGTACATCAGTGGTGGCCTGGATATACTTGAAACCAAAGATACAAACAAAGTACCTAGGGTAGGGATCAGTTTGCCTTTTGATCTTGGAAAATAGAATTCCAGGAGGAAGAAACACACTCACCCTTGTGCTTCCACCTCTCTCCATAGTATATGTTCAGTGTTCTTAACTCATGGCTGACGGGGCTGATTATGCATTAATCAGGATGTGCAAAATGTCCCATGCATACAGTACTGTACCAAAGGTTGCATTCTGAGATTTGTTTGACCATCCCATGGGGAGTCTTTTGTGTTTGTGGTATAGCCACTCAGCATGCAGCAACTGGTTTTTGCTTGCAGAATGCTCTTTCTGGAATAATCAAAGTGCATGAAGTGCACTTTGCATTTGTAGTGCTCACTCAGTTGCAATGACTTTTATGTTGTTTGTAAAGCTAAAAACAGAGTGGGGAATCTGACCAAGTTTATTTTCTGTTGCAGTCATTAATGAATTGTGGTCACTAATTAAACATCTGAAGCTCATTCTGTCATGTTCATTATTTGTAATTAAGCTTAGCTGAGCAGACATCACATATTGGAAGCCTTTAATACTTGCTGCTGTAACATTTGTTAGTTTTATGTAGAGTCTTTTGAATTACCTGCTCTTGTCTGATAAGGAACATTGTGTGATCCTCCATGTGGTTTTCTATGGTATTTTTGGAGTTGCATTCTGTGCTTGTACAACATATGGCAAGTGATGAAGTGACTTCTTTTCCTTCATCCTTTCAGTTAATTCTGTGTGTTCTTTCCCGCCCACCCATTCCTTTGTGCTGTGCGGCTGATTAAACCTGGCTAGGACCCTGCAGTGGGACACAGACCCTTCAGTGCTCCAGCTTCAGTCTGACTCTGAACTTGGGTATATGTCCACTCTTGTTGTTTTGTGTTATAGTATGACTTCATTGCATGAACTGGCTTCCTGAATAGGCTTTTTTTCTGTATCATTCTCTTTACTATTGTTGTTGTTGTTGTTGTTAATAATTTTATTTAACTCTACGCAACTTTCCACATCGTTTGTTCAGTTTTGAAAATTTGAGAGGGGCCATATTTTGCTTAGAACATTTTGGTAACGCCCTCCGAAAGGGTCACTTCTGAGCCAGCCCAAATTTATTCAGATGTGGGAGTTGTGTTGTCTACTTTGGGGATTGTAGACTTCTTTTCATTTCACTGGAGATGGAATGTTGAAGCAGCATGTTTGTGGAAACTATGACATGCATGTGGATATAGTCTAACAACATGCATTTCTCTGATGTAATCAGCATGCCAAATACTTTCCCTACTATGCTTTTGTGTTCATTGCTAGCAACATTCTATTAATATAGTACATCAATGTTTTTCTCTTTTCTCCTTATACAATGTTATTTGTATGGTAATTTTAAAAGTTACAGCCAATGCATATGAAAGTAATTCATATATTGGTTTCTTTAGTTCTTCAATGTAAGAACCTTAATATAAATACTTCTGCCCTGATCGTTTTTAACTTAAAGAGGCTGGCATGTTGTGGAGCAGGTCATCAGCCCCTAGCATTATTCAAAAGAAAACCTTTGGATATTACTTCAGCCACATAAGCATTTGTAGAAAAAACAAAACAAAGCATATAGCTGCAACTCAGAGCTTTGGAAGTATTTGTTTGTCCAGAAAAAGACCAAAAAAAAGGGGGGGGGGGAGAAGACGGCTCATGATAGGCAAATGGGGCAATCTGGAATAATCCCCAGCAGTTTGGATTCTGATAAATAGGTATTTTGTGACCCCCACCTGCCCACCACCCAACCATAGGCATCCGCTACAAATTGCAGTGACAGAACATGTTGTGCAGCTGCATACGTCACAGAGTTTGTGTCATGGTGTCCCAATACTTGTTTCATCACTTGCCCCACTCCTCCAGTTGCCTATGCTTATTCCTGCCATTTAATGAGAATGCTCATGACATGTTCCAAAGCTTTGCCTGCTCTAACATACATAAATATATATTATTTTTGGAGTAAAGACAGTATAATTAAAATGTTAATTTGGAAGAACTCCATTTGATAATCGGGAGCTTATTTCTGAATGTTTAGTCTATAAGAATGGTATGACAAGGTACCCTGACTAGCAGTTGAAGAACACGACAGTGCTTTTAGTTGTACTCTTAAAAAGACAAGCATTGGTCTATTTGCATTCTACAGAAAGAAATCTAGGAGTGTTTAAGGATTTATATATTGTACTTCATAATAATAAACAATGTGGTTGATGTTTTAGAGCAGTGATAGGCAACCTGCGATACTCTAAAAGCCACTTTCGGTGCCCCTCACCAGTGGCCTTGTGTCCAGGGATCCTGAGAATTATACTTCAGCACCATATGAGTGTCACAGGTTTCTTATCCCACCTATAAAACTGTATGGTGGTTTTTTCAAACTAGTAATAAAAAGCCATACAAACAATTTGGAGAAACAAAAAGTATGATTTTTTTTAAAGGCTGAGTTGTTGCAGGGGTCAGTATTCTGTTCATGGAACTTTTTGCTAGATGCAAACATTCCAAAGCAACCTGGAATGCAAACTTTTCTTCCCTGGTTTGCATGAATCTCTTGCCCTCTTAACTAAGATAACAATCAAGGGAGTCAAGGGAAAAGAAGCCTCATCTTGGGATGGTTGACCCCCATAGGGTTTGGGCAAGCTTGTTTCAGTCCCCAAATACTGTGTGTGTTTGTTCTAGCCGCCGTTTACACAAGCTTGGAATCTCCAAGATCACCCAGGTGGACTTCTTGCCTCGGGAAGTGGTGTCCTACTCCAAGGAGACTCAGACACCGCTGGATACTCATCGCTCTGAAGGTAAATCTGCTCTAATTTCTTATGCTTGCAAAAGGAATTTTGTTTCAGCAAGTTTTTTAGATATGAGAATAATTCATACTTTGATATTAATTCATATTCCTTATTAAGAATCACAAGTCAATTTTTGATGGCTTCTTTTAAAAGCCGTCTTTCTCATAGTTGTTTGATTAATGTTGGCTGATGGCTTGTTTCTGAAAGAACCAAGTTTTAATTATCACCTTTCAAGCTCAGCTAGGGAAGTTTTCCCCCTTTAGATTTTTTTAGATGACAAACTGCATCATCCCTGACCATTGACTGTGCGCATTGATGCCCTGTCTGTTTTAAACCTTTAAATTGCTTGAGCGCCAAGTAACTAAAGAATAGCCAAACTTGCTTCTTACATTCCTCCTCTCTGTTCATCTCCTTGCAGTTGGAGGGCCATGACACAAATGAGGCCACTTTCATGCAGACATTTTAAGAATATAGGCATTTGGATGCAGTCTGGTTACTTCAAAAGACTTTCTGGTGGAAGAAATTCTTTTATCATTATATTCAGTAGGTTTTCCTTCTGCTCTACATTCTCTTTTATCTGTAGAGATTTTAACATGTGCTGCTTCTGCTGATTTTTCGAATTTTAGGGGAGTGTTTTGATGCTCATATTTTATGATGGTTGAACACACTTTGTGAATCTGATTTTATTGACCAGCTGCTTTTTGATGAAGAACAAATGAGATTTAACCTTTAAAATAAATTCAGTTTTTGGTACATCTGCCTATGTGCACTAGATTTCTTTTCTATTATATCCATGACCCCTTTGGCAGTCATCCATTTAAATTATGAAAAAGCAGTCATTGTCTCTAGATTTAATGGTGCTTCATTTCAGGAGGTGTCAGGGCTCATCAGGAAAATGCCAACTTGAAGAAAGTTGATCTAAATATTTACTGCCTACGTTTGATGCCTGACAGAGGTTCCAAAATGTTCAAAAACATTGTTTCTTCTTCAAAAGTGGGTATTGATGGAATGAATGTGTCATTAGCCAGCTATGCTAATCTGAATTCAACATAAAGCTGTTGTTTAATGTAGCTAACAATTCCACTATGAAATTTGACTGTACAAGACTGCTCAAAATCAGAAGAAGTCTGGAAGCAACTTTTCTAACTAACAAATTTTATTTAAAGGCATTGATTCTATAGACTAACCCAGCTCTCCTCCTACAATGTCTACAAGACTGCTTGTGGATTTTTAAAAAAGGTGAGAATTGAGTTATTTTTTAAGAGAAATATTCTTTATCAAGGGCAAAAGCATATTCTTCTTTTTCAAACATTGAGGTTTTTAAAGGGAATTTTATTATATACTTCAGAAATTTACAAAGGGTACCCTCTAGTGGTTCAATTAAAATTGACATGGGGAAAAATAAAGGAAAAATAGCTTGCAAATTGGTGGCCACACCAAGTATGAACATAGGACTGATTTATCTATGTGGAAAGAGCTAAAAAAACGTATGGGTGAGCAGTCCAGAACTTTCTTCTTACCATATTTATTCTTCTTATGCATGGATTTTCTGTTCTGTGTTCCCAGAACAAAAGTAATTCTTCAGTGAAAAGTAATAGGGAGCAAGTTGCAGATGCTGAAAGTGCAAAGTTGTTAAAACTGGATAATTGTTTCAGCCCATGGTGCTTTCTGCTGCTGTTGTTACATTTAAGTTGGTCAAATGCTTAAATTGAGACACACACTGAAGTTGAATGTGTTTTGTTCAGACTGGTTTCATACATCCCATTAAGCCATAACAAGGTTTGGGGACTTTTGTGGGTTAGAATGATGTGTGAAAACAGTTTTTCTGATTTGTAAACCATGACTTACATTTTAATATTATGAACGAACTGAACCATTGTGGCTTATCCAAGAAATTATTTTTTAAAAATTGTGGCTTAGTTTGATAGGCAAATGTAGCTCGCTTATACTGTATGTTCAGTGTAACAAATTTGTATGTAAATCTTACAAACGAAATAGTGGAAATATCCATTTCATGATGAGGATATGAGAGCTGCATAAGTTCTATAATTTCTTGAGTTAAACAAATTAAAATATTTATAGCCAAGGAGATGTTAGATTTAATTTTTGTTTGTCTTCAGCAATAGAGCTTTTAGTATTTTGTTTTTCACAATTTTGGAGCCCGTTGGGTGCCAGAGTCATTTTTCATAATAAAAATTATGCTGGAGGTTGAATTTTCCTTTATAGTGTTTAGTTTTCCATTTAATTAATATATAAACAGATGCAGTGCCAAGGGTATATGTGCCCCTAGGCAACATTAACTTATGGTGCCACTTCACACCAATGCAAAGATTTGCATTTTTGGAATGATTTGGAAGAGGGGTGGTATTGGCGCCCCCTAACCTTAAATGCCCTAGGCCAGTGCCTACTCGGTCTTACCACAAAGCTGGTCCTGAACAGATGGATCAGGAAGCCTAGGAGGTATCAAGGGCCTGCAGGTGTGTTGGTAATTGCAGGCAGCATCTTGGATACCTCAGTAATAACCATTAACTATTCTCTTGTGTTCAAGACAAAGAGGAACCCCCTCTAACTTTTGTTAGTTAGCAACAAAGCAGGGGAAGGCCTTTTGAAGGACTGCAGAGGGAAACAGGGCCAGTTCTCAGCTCTAGTGGTTCAGTAGGAACAGAATCAACCACACTCTTGCCTAGATGATAAGCAGCAAGGAACAGAATTCCTTGGCCAACTGAATTTTGTAAATACAGCAAAGAATGATTGCCTTTGTTCTTTGTGAAAAACAATTCTGAGATTTCCATTTGCTCAAGACACTCCAAGGGAATTCTCTGTATAATAGGATTTTTGGTTTAAGGTTCTGTAATGTGGCACAGTCTAATGTATGCCACCCATAGTCACTTGTTTGTGATGGAAGGCTACATAAATCAAATGAATGAATGAATGAATGAATGAATGAATGAATGAATGAATGAATGAATAAATAAATAAATAAATAAATAAATAAATAAAATGTTGGACCTAGGAGACTCGGGTTCATGTTCTTGCTTGACCACAGTGCTCATTGGGTGCCTTTGAGCCATTCATTCTCTTTAAGTTCAGCCTAACTCACAAATTTGTTATGGGGAGAAAGTTAGGAAAGGCCCCCTTTTACATTACCTGAAGCTGTCAGACAAAAAGAGTAAGTTCCAAGAGCTTTCATCTAGTATTTACGCCTTGGTAAGTCCTACTTTGTTTTCTAACAGAGAACTGTGTTCTGTCCTCCTTATTCCTACAGAACTCTGTCATTGCGTCTTTAGGGGACTTGATTCAGCTTCCTCATAGTTTGTTCATCAATCTAAATATTAAGCAAGGCTTCCCAGTTCAATGCATTAAAACAAATGAGCTCCTGGCATGCCTGGTGACAACTAGCCCCAAATGAGAGCTAATGGTTTTGACCTCAGAGTCTTCTAGCTGGCTGCAAGTCATTGGCTCTATGCCTTTTCTCTCATCCTCCTGTCCTGACATTTGAAAGCAGCACTGTGTTGTGCAGTTGGAGATGACTTCTGTATGTAAATATAACCCCAGTTGATAAAAATAAAGGAAAAGAAGGAAAGGAAAAGCATTAAGTGAGAAAATCCTGCAGCTCAACACATCTAACTCTTCAAAGTTCACTTCTCAAAAAATTTTCTTCCACAGACCTAAATGTGATAATGCAGGTGTTTCGCAACATGCCACACAGATATGTAATACCTGCAAGCAGATTTGCTGAACTTGTGAAAACAGAAAAAAGATTTTTATATCAGAATGCTGATTCAAGAAGAATGTTTAGTCTGCCATTTTTGGTATGGTTTTATAATGTGATTTGTAATGTAAATTTTACTGTTCTACCTTTGTTTGAATATTTTTCTTTCCCCTACTAGTATAAGCTGCCCTTAAAATTGACAGAATAATAGAAAAGGGGGATAAACAAGCCCAGATTATATCAGAATTAAAATACTGATTGTGATCCTAGGTCTTTGTGGAAAGACAGCTTACACACTTACAGGGGCTGCTTATAAATAGAAAAGCTGTCTGGATGAGGCCAAAGGCCAGTCTAGTTTAGCAGGGACTAGAACTCACAGTCTCCTGGTTTCTAGCCTGGTGCTTTAACCACTAGACCAAACTGGCTCTCAGTTTAATCTGTTGAATCCCTTTTTAAAGCTATTCAAATTTGTAGCCATCATTGCATATTGTGATAATTAATTACACAGTTTATGTGTGCACATATGAAGAAATGCTTTCTTTTATTTGTCCTGCACAAATCAAATTAATTGGATGACTTTGGATTCTAAAGGTATGAGAGATGGAGTATATATCTACAACTATACCTACAACTAGCAGTGGACAACATATTAACCTCTAGATGTTGCAGAACTATAGATAGTTCTTGGTTAACAATGGTAATTGGGACTGGAATTTCCATTGGTAAGTGATGCAGTCGTAAAGCGTGTTGTCATGTGAGTGCATTGCTTAGCAACAGCAATCCCAGCAGTCCCCATTGCCGTTGTTAACTGAATCCCACTGGTTGTTAGGCAAGGACCCACCCTGATCCAAACCATTCCCAGCTTGGTCCCTTCTAGCCCCAAGCCTCACTAAGGTAAGGGACTGCCTCCTCTGCTGTCTCTTGAACTCCCCCACCTGCCTACCTCCCCCCATCTCTGCCCTTTTGGCCGCCCTGCACAGTGGCACTTGGCCCAGCAGTGCTGGGGTTGAAGTAGAGACCCAGGGCCTTCAGTAGTCTCAGCCAGCCACTGCCACTCCCAGGCCTCTATTTCAGCCCCAGCACTGCTGGTGCCACCAACGAGTGCCTCTTAAGCCCCGTGCCACGGCCAGCCACCCCAGCGCAAAGCCCCAGCTGCCCCCGCCACCTTGCATTCCGCAGGCCTTGCCCTGCCACCCCCAGCTGACCTTTGCCATCTTCTTTTTCCTGCTGCTGACAAAGCACGCCTGGCCTGGTCCTATGCGAGCCAGGCTGTGCCAGGCCTTCTTCCACAGGCTGCATGCTTCTCCAAATGGCGCACGGCCTTCTCATGCTTCAGAAGGCTTTTGAAGCCTTCTGAAGCATTGCAAGAAGGGCACACACAGTTTGGGGAACAGTGTGCGTGGGGCTGCTAAGTTCTGGGGCTGCTAAGTTCTAGTGACTTATAGTTTCATTACATTAGTTCATTGACAGAAATGCTGGATCTGGTACTGTCTGGAGTAAAAGCAGAGAATCCCTTTCACACACATAATCATATGAATGAAACATTAGATACCTATTTTAAAATTAAAGGTTTTGCCAATTCATTTTTAACAAGAACATAAACAATATTTAAGCTAAACATCCTTTCAATAGTATTTTATAAGACTGATAACATTAATTTAGTATCATGAAAACATAGGATGAAAAAGAAAACCAATACAATGCTATATCCATGGTCTAAATATGGGTTTATCTAATGCATTTTAATTTGATTATTCCAGTAGTAGCCTATTACGTTGTATATGTCATTTACACAATCATTTTTGACAGATAAAAGTGCACTGAATGATGGATTCTCCTGTCTTATTCGTCTGTGGTTAAAATTTCCTTGTGAAATCACCCACATGTGGCTGACCTTACATGTCTAAACCTATAATCTTATGCACATTCACTTGGCAGGAAGCCATTGTGAACTCAGTAGAATTTACTTCTGAATGAACACATGTAGAATCAGACTGTAAACTGCTTTTTAGAAGTACACCACTTTTAATGATCATCCTCTGGTGTGGATCTAGATAGTTATTAATAATGGTATGCCTCAGTCACTTTTTCTCCTCATTAAGTCACATAGTTACATGCAGTTGTGTAATTTTAGAGTTTTGTGGATTTATGTTAAGTCTTGGATATTTTTATCAGTGAAGTTTTCCTCTCATTGTTTGCTGTTTTCACAAAATGGATCATCATTTTACTCAATCAGACATATACAGTCTAAGAACCTATGACTGTCTCATGTTCCTAGAAAATGTTGATACAGCTTTCAGAAACCTCATTTACTCCTCACCCATACATAAAGGGTTGTTCCCAAAGATACAAGCTTTATTTAAGGTTTTTCATTTGATTATGGATATCTATTTATTTTTAATTAGTCATTAAATACTTTAAAATAAATCCGCAGTCCTAATCAAACTGACACCTGAAAGGTACCACCTTTGTAAGGAAATGCATAATGTGAAAGATACATTCTCAATGCCTCTTTGCCTTATAGTACAGATCCTAAGTAATTAAAGTTAATTATATGTTTCTGCTTAATAGGAAAAAAAAATAGTCTTCTGTATCCTGGTCAGTTATGTCAGCTGAAAAATTGTCATAGTAATTCCTTTTATCAATCTGCTAAATAAGGAACTGGGAGGAGACTGGCTATACTGTATTTTGCAATAATTTAATGCCATAAACATGATACAGCAATTCTTGAACTTCCCTAAGTGTCTCCATATAGTCTTAGCCATTTACATTGCTATTAGTTTTGACAAAATGGATTGGACCTTGGATGTTATTGCATGGTTCTGTCTGCCAAAAGACAGAGCATTTTTCATGAATTTAATTAAAACTTTGTGTAGTTCCTGGAGTGAAACTCAGCTTTTTGCCTGTTTTGAATGAAAGAGAATTTCATTAATGCATAATGATGTGTTTTACATGAGATATGTTTCAACTTCCTTCCCAGTAGCTTCAGGTTGTTTTTCATGCTTATTATAGCAGTATTGATTGATTATAGCAGTAATATTTTCTTTTTTTTTAATGTGGAGTATAAATCAGTGTGTTAAATATATTATCAACAGCAGCTATTTTTGAGGGCAAATGGAGCAATCATCTATGACTCATCTTTCAGCTTCCAAGATCAAATAGCATTTTAGAGATGATTATGGAATCTGCTTCTACTGGATTTGACAGTTCTATGTTTCCAAAATAGTTAGTGGGATGGAATCTGTGAACAAATTCCAGAGCGGTATTGTGAGAGTTTTTACCAGAGAACATGAATTTGGCCTAATTTTTATCAGCTAGCCTTGTTTATTTAGTTGCAGAATAGTATAATCATAATTTAGATATTATAGGATTGAAAGAACCTGGAGGTCTTCAAAACACCTGGTAAAACTACCATTATCTTATAAAAAGAATAATTAATAAAGTATTTGGCTAAATATATGTATGTGAACATGTTTTCAGTGTTGGCAAACTGGAGGATGAAAAAGAAATCAGGTTCAGTTCTGCTTGCTGCCTCCTGGAAAGTAAATAGTGAAATATAAAAGATTTTTAAAACGTTTCTTAGATGTTGTATTTCTATCAGCTAATTATAAATAACCTGGAAATACTACATTTTATATTATTATGGGTCCCACAGAATTGAAAGTTTGGCAAGTTTCTAGCCAGCCATCTAATGAAGACATATTTGAAAGTAAATTCCATTATACTTAATGAGACTTAAGTATATGTAAAAACCTATATTGGAATATCCTGCAAGTGAAAGACCTCAGAAACTCTTTGGGTAATATTGTGGTATGTCTGCTTAGATAGAAACAGCTGAGGGAGAAAAATGAAGCCAGAAGAAAAAGAAACACAATAGTAGTGTTCTTTTCATTCTTAAGGGGTGGCACCAACTGTCTAATTCATGAAGAGAACTGAACAAAGCTGAAATGTGCGATCGAGTCTAATTTACACTGAGTTTTATTAGCTAGTGAAATATATATGGCAAAGGAGGTGAAAGTTGAAAGTGTAGTTTTTCTTTATGAAGATGTGAAAAGTAGTTCAAGTTGGGCTACAATGTACAGCTACATTCTTTGTTTGAAACAAGATTTTATGGAACTGTATTAGCAAGACTATTTGGCTGAATGGCAGTAGCTATCAAGGCTTTGAATTGCCAGTGGGATTTCCAGTCTCCTCCCCACTTCTGTCCCCCTATTTTCCCACCAATTTCCAGCTGTGTCTGTGAAGCTGAAAACTGAATCTGTTGAGCAGCTGTTACCATTATGATTGTTTTGATGGTGTTTTCATCACTATAGAATATTCCTCCATGTTAAATAGTGAAAATAGCTGTATGATTCTATTTTTCAAGGATTTATAGTACTCAATAGATATCTCTCTGTATTTAGTTTTATAGTAGGCAGGTGGCTAGATGAAAAAATAGTTATATAATTTGTGCTGACCCTCATTCATCTTTTAAATTTTGTTCTTAAAATCTTAGTTTGTGTCATAGTAGAGCTATCAGGACTGAGTATGTTTCATCACAATTTTCCCCAGTTTCAGAAACTGAAAAAGAGGGTTGATTTTGCTCCCTATCTTTTCCCCTTTAAATAAGCAACAGACAGTTGATGACTGGATTTTGAGCAGGAAAAGATCCAGGAAGCCACTGTTCTTCTGTACTGCTACTCCAGTTAAATCTGCAGTACCCATCTCTTTAGAGGCGAGGAACTCTTTACTGAAAATGCAAAGCAGCTCAAGAAATGTGATAATTGTGCATTTCTAGAATAATGCTCATGAGACTGTATGTTGTGAGTTGATCTCTCAAATCTCTGATTTCCAAGATGTAGGAAACCTATATGTTACATAAAGAAGCTCATTCAGGAAATATTTCAGAGTAGAAAAGTCCAGTCTATAGCTGAATTTGTAGCAAGCTCTGACTGCTTTCTGGGACTGTCAAAATATTTTAATTTACCTACTTTCTGATACAAATTAGAAAAGCAGTTATCAACTCTGGATATTGGTATGGAAAGTAGGACAGAGAGCTACACTGAACTAGACATATAGAGTGCAGAAAAATTATGTGGATGATGAAAATGAACTACTAGTTGCTTTTATAAAAAGTAACATGGTTGAAAGATCAGTCAGAATGTGGCTATCCTTTTGGATTCAAGTTAGAGACCTTGTTTGGAAAGCAGAAGAATCTGGGCATTAGATGATGGCACTTACTGAGGCTTAAGGACACTGATGTTTACTGGTGCTTTCTTCTACAGTTCTTTTTTCAACAAGTTCTACATAGCCCCAAGTTGACATAATTCTTTTGTTAAGAAAAAAATGCATTAATGTATTGGAATACTTGTTGCGGTCCTTACTAGATTTTATTAAAATATTAAAAATACTTTATTCTGTGTGTGTGTTTTTTAAAAGGTGCCTAGTTCCTTGGCATCATAAATAGCTTTCATGAATAAAACATTGGATTCCAAGGCAAAAAAGTGCTTTGGCACGTGTGTAGGTGTTTATGTAGCACTGGTTGGCAACTCTTTAAAGCAACTGCATCTTTTCCTGGGATTGTGCAGCTGCAGCATGAGTCCTGAAAAAAATGTATTTTCCTGAATGACTTGTAGAGAGCGCTGTGTGAATGCTCACACAAGATCCAAACCACCTTTTTGCCTTGGAATCCAGAGCGCTGCATCATCCCTATGTTATTTCTAAATGTTTTATTCCCAGTGTGTTTCAGATGTTTCAGTTTCCTTACAGCTGCTTTTTTTCTTCGTAGTGTGTTTTACATCTGCCCAGTGTTTTTTGGATAATAAATTCAAATAAATATATAAAATAAAATAATCTACTGAGCTCCACAGTCAGAAAGTTACTTGAATCTTTGTTTACTGAGTCCCAGTCTGACATTAACACTCCAAAACTGTTGAATTTTATCGAGGCTATTGGGGGGGGGGGGTTGTTACATGTGCTTGTGGCCCCAAACCTGATTACTGTGCCCTGTATAAACTCCTCAGAGCAAAATGCTACACAGAGATGGCATTTTAAAGATTGTTTTAATATTTTAACCCTTGAAATAAAAATATTAAAATGTTATTGCTCAAAAAAGAAAGTGTGTGGGAGAGGAAATGGAAAATGATAGCTTCATCCACTTCTGTGACATATCCCTGTCCATTTGTGTGATGTGGCTCTGCTTCCTGAGTCCCCAGCAATGGAAAGATGTGATGCCAATCAACAAACCTTAAAATCTGATACACTTTAAAGCTGTTGTGATTTTAAAGTCATTGTTTGAGGTTTGAGTTAGTTATATTAGTTGGCGGTTAATTTGGCTTATTGAAGAAATTATACACTGCTTTCAGACAAAAAAAAAAAAAGCAACTTCTCTTAATCTGAATTCCTTTTCCCTCAAACCCCAAGAGCAGAAATGTTCAACAGGCTTAACCAGCTGATGGATGAGGTTTAGCAACAAGAAAAATAAACCAGATTTTGCTAAGACCAATATTCAATATCTCGAGCAGAAAGGGAATCAACATGTATAATTCTTTGTAGAGCAGTGGTGAGAAAGTTCCATCTGTGTTTCCTGGACATAATGTTAAATGTTGATCAAAGAACTCCAGATCAAAAAAGCAGCCTCCCATCTCACTAAGTTGGCTTAGGTGTCCTATGAGGAGCAGTGTATTTTTGATATTGCAAATTTGGCCTGTATAACAAATTGAACTGTAGTTTCATTTGTTTCCCTGTATTCATTCCATTCTCCTTACTCTGAGATAACTTCACAGTTGGGGATTTATGTCATCCTATTGGATCTGGGTGTAAAAGTTTTGGTCACACCAAAAAATCTCTTTTACTTAACAAATCTGGCAGATGGGTCTCTTTGGCAGCAGCTGCTTGCCATGTGATGTAAAACTTCCTGTCACTATAATTGATGTGTTTTTATTCTTTCCACTTCCTGAAGCCTGATCGGAATTAAAATTGCCATTGGAATTTCCTGTCAAAGCAACTCATTTATTCGCTGGGCAGAGCACTGACAGTACTTTGATTGGACTTTGCCTTCAGCTATTCTCGAGCAAGCAGATTGCTTCAAATTATACTCCTTTGCGAAGTTTGACTTCCATATACACCACATCTGCAAATATATACAGATTGTCCATCATGCAGTAACCTCCTTTTCCCCCACTAATGAAAACGCCACATGTAAAATGTTAATGATTTGAATATCAGAACCTGGCCACCTGCTAAGAGTCTTGGCGTTTGTATTTATTTGGAAAAAGCCTCTGAGGTTTTAGAGCCAGATTGCCTGTATGGAAGGTTTCTGCTCTGCTGTATTTGTTCACTAGGAAAATCAAAATTCTCTTAGACTCCGTTTTAAGTTATACTGCTAAATATTGGAAGTTTTCCCTTTTCATATGCCAACCATGTGTTAGGCCAGCAGGTTTTGCATGCATTGTGAATTGTTTCTTCAGTTCTAATACAGACTGAATCCTAGAACACAATGTTTGAAGTTTCAATACTGTTCCAAAATCTGTCCTGAAATTTTTCAAAAGTTGTCTTCCCCTGCAAAATGGGCTTCTGTTTTTTTTTTTTTTAATCTTATTGTCAGGGTGATTGAGAATTTTATTTAAACTTATCTTGAGAGTGTTATTAAACTTGTTTTATTGTTGGAGATACTGAAAGGTATGACTGCTGTACTGTATTGTTATTTTCTGTTAGACATCTTTCTATCTCTCTCAGGCCTCTCTCCACACTAGCCAATCTGAAAAAAGCTGATGGAGGTAATTTTCTTTTGAGATCTTCCTTTGGGACTTAACTGAAATTTGAGAAGATAGGGAAGTTGCAGATGCTGAGAGAGAGTGAGCCTCCATGGTTTAGGGTAGATTTGAACTATGTGGGCCATATCTAAGCTCTGGAGGACTGCTTGCACTCTTGGGACATAGATTGTTCTTTCTCTAAATAATGGGACGAAACTTTAAGCAACATTCCAATCATGGACCTTTCCTATAAAAGGAAGATGTCAGGTTTTAACCAGTAGGCAGGACTGCAACCAACTACTTTCACAAGAATCCAAGAAGATTTTATTGAAGGAAAGTTAAAAAGCCATAATGAAAGAATCCCAGCATATGCAAAACTTGTTTATAGAATAAATATTCAAGTTCTTTTGTGCCTCTTTCTCTTTTTCCCTCTCTCTATAATGGGTTGCTTGGCCCCAATGTTGAACAGAAAGTTCTTTATTTGGGTAACAGCTAAAATATGATATCAGGTTGTTTACCTTTGACCATGTGAGAACTTAATCCTCACAGAAGGGGAAGAAGATGATTTTTGTCAATTCCCTCAGCCTCTGCAGGTTCTTCTGTATCCTGAAAATCTTTTCCAGAGGATTGAAAGGTTTTCTGGGACAGTTTTGGAAGCTACCAGGGCAAAGGAAAATAGGCAAAACTAGCTTTTCCCATTTCAAGATCATGTTCCACAGACATGAATGGGATAAGTGGAGTGGAAGGCTCCTGCAAACTCAAGCCTTTATTTCCAGTACTGTTTCTTTTCCAAAGGAGAGACACTTGGATTCAATGTTTCCTAGTTCTGAATCTATGATATATATGCAAGAAAGACATTTGCACAGAGATGAGAAGTTTCCTTAAGATGTCTTCCTTGGTATTTAATCGAAACATGGGAAGATCGCTAGAGAGAGAATTGTATAATGAAAGATTGGATATTCACATGCATCCATTGACCATCTTGTAAATAAGTAAGAGCAAGAACGTCTGCCATGAAAATTTCATTGAAAGATTTTTCCTCTTGGTAAGAATTGTTTAAAGCAATGCAGTGTTTATCAGCCATGGAGAAAATCTGTATCTGTCCGTCCATCCATCCATCCATCTGATTGCTAAGAGTTGACAATGACTTGATTGCACATAATCAAAGTATTTTTTTCTGCAAAGCAGTGCAATTAAGTGAATCTCATTCTAAATATGGACAAATTAACATATTTAATATGTTTGCATATTGGAAAAAAAACCGAATTATTCTGTGACTTGTCATAGCCCTTATTTCAGGTATTGTTAGATGTGTCTTGTTTATATTTATAATTTAGATTGTAAATTATAAGTCAGCACTGATTCTGGGTGATGTAGATGAAGAACAGGTACAATACCTAAAAACAAAACAAAAAGTTACCCTAACAGTAAACATAGCAGGAGGAACAGCCATACCCTAATTGAAACAGATGCTGCAAACTAGATGGGTGCATCCAGAGGTTGGTGGAAAAAACAGGTTTTCAGAGATTGTTTAAAGGTTTGCAGGGCTGGGATAGTTTGATATCCCAGGAAGTTGCTATTTCAAATGGTAGGCATAGCAACAGAGAAGTCATGCTTCCTAGGTCTGAGCAGATGACACTTCTTAATGGATGGGACAGGAAGCACGCTCACTCTGTTGGATATTACAAAGCAAGCAGTAGTGAAGGAAGAGGGGCAACATCTCAGATAGTCAGGTCCTATGATATGAAGGACTTTATAGGTGATAATCAGCACCTTGAATTGAATTCAGGAGGTCACTGTTAACCAGTGCAGCTCACTTGGCAGAGATGTTATATGGGCATACTAAGATGTGCACAGAACTGCTTACCTCACTGTGTTCTGGATCAGTGGTAGTGTCCAAGTGGTTTTCCAGGGCAGCCCCATGTACAGTGCTTTGTAATAATCTACCCTTAAGGTGACCAAGGCATGCTTGACTTTGAGAAGGCTCCTGGTCCAGGAAAGGGCACAGTTGATGCACCAGATGAATCTGTGCAAAGGCCTTCCTAAGAATAGCTGCTAGCTGCTCTTTGGTTCTGAAGGGGATTGTGTTTCCCTCAATGTTGGATAATCTCTGCTATGAAAGAACCAACCATGCACCCATTACCAGCTGGTCATGTCAAGACTGGACCCCTCCAGATCTGAACAGCCTCCAGGCCCTGGGACAGGTCCTCAACAGCATCACTTGTTGGACCAGAGGTTGAGATATTCAGCTGAGTATCATACTGATGATATCTGACCCCATGTCAACAGATGACCTCACACAGTAGCTTAATGTAGATGTTAAACAGGAGGGGTATTACGAAAACAAGGAGTTCAGCAGAGGAAGGTTTTTATTTTTTGTTTTGACATTTTTGAGTTAAACAGGATTAAAGTGGTTCCTGAGTAGGAAAATATGGCAATATGAAGCTGAAGCATGCTTTTCCTGGGATGTCTTCATTTCCTTGAAATAGCCAATTTCTATTTATATACCAAATGTCTATATGTTTATATATATTTAAATGCTCCATTTGCTGCACTGGTTTTAGCTTCTTGTTAGCATCACTTCTTGTTAGTATGATGTTCCACAGCAACAAGGCAGCTGGAAAAGTGAACCACGTGTTCAAGATTTATGTAGGGCCGTTATTTTCTTTCATCAAGGAAACCAACAATAATAGGTACTTATTATAAGTTGACAGTATTAAGCAGTAGGTTATAGTGTCTGACTTACCTGTTGTTTACATTGGTGAAACTGTGGTTATTTTTCTTAAAGCCATATCCTTAAAACCAATAAGAAACTATACTGACGTTGGCATAGCCATCTGTCAGAAAATTTGTTATCTAGAAAGCATGCAATCTCCTACTGTGGGAAAATGCCCACTCAAATTAGGAATCAAAGCGATTGGAGAGAGATGCAACAAAGTATCTTTTATTGCCATGTGCAACTACAGTGAACTGCTCCCCCAAATGCAAATGAGCCCTGGTTTCAGCAAGGTTTCAGGTTATATATCTTCAGAGATGTTCCTTAAGACTCACAAAGACAATGTAAATTATAGCATGTCCTTTACAGCCAGAATGTAGCATCTGATAAGATCATGGGGTGACCTTACTATGGGCTGACCTGATCTATAATAAGAAACACAAATACAGATTTGTTCTCATTCTATAGGCCTTTTCCAACAGTATCGTCTTCAGTTATATTGGACTAACCTGACCCGCCACTCCCATGTCACTATATTACTGATATGGGATGATAGGATTTGCAGTAAAACACATTTGGAAGATACCAGGTTAAATGCTGTTAAATACAATTTATAACTTATTGGGTGATTGACTTAATTGATTCCAATTCATCCTACCTATTACTACTCATCTGTCACTGATTCATAAATCTCAAAGTAATATAAGCAAAAATCTCATAAGTGTGACATCATCCCAACCTGCTGTGGGGTAAGTGCAACTGTGCAGTAGGAATCATCTAGAATCAGAGTGCCTTCTGATGGGCTCCTTAAGTCTCTGAACTCCCACGTGGTAGAAATCAATATCAGTAATTAGAGCAACATATGCTGTTATTGGTAGTTTTGTGTCGAGTGAAAAGATCTCCCAAGTAGATCCAGGTTACAACAGGCAAGAAGTTAGGACCTTGGACAGCATATTGCAGGACATCCTAGCTAGTGTATTTTTCCCATGAAGGTGGTGGTGGTTGTAGCCCTCAGCTGTTGTTGTAAAAGATCTAGAGGACATACTCTATTAGATATTGACTTTAATTTTCAAACAGCATGTGACTATTTATCCTCAGAGTTTGACTGAAGGGAAGACTACCTTCTCAGACTAGGAAAGAAATAGTGGGTATCATCAACAGTTGTGCCTAAAGTAGGGGCACTCTGAGCCAGAGGACATGCTGGGATGGAACTCCTATTTTAATTTCTCAGACTGGCTCATGATGCTATTGTATAAAAATTCTCCAACACCAGTTGGGGTTACAAAAGCAGCTTGAAGTTTGTTTTTGATCTGGAGATTGGGAGATGATTGTATTGTTTGTGCCCTGTGTAAAATGTATATGAATGTCAGGGATATCGTATGTTAAACCAGGAACTTTGGTTTGTAAAACTGGGGTTCGAGCTTGTCAGATGCCTACCCTATCATTAGAACTTTTTTTTTTTTTTTACAGCTGCCTTATCGGTATACAGATCAGCTTCTGCAGTTAAAAGGCAGTAGACGTCCCTAGAATGGCCATACTTATAATAAATAAAACTGGCCTTCACCATTCTCCTTCTTGTTACCATCCATGGCCTTCTGCAGCAGGAACATCTACAGTGGGGGTCAAAAAAGTCAAGGTGGTGATTGTATGATCAAAGCCTATCCTTTAAAACTGCATTTGATGCACACACATAAAAAAGGAGTAGGTCTTTGTGTGGTTGTGACTGCCTTCTTGATTTTTTTGACCACTCTCCTGTAAATGTGCCTTGAGCCACTGATGTCCAGGTCTTCAAATATCAAAATCTGAATTTGGTCTTCTATGATAGGTAAGCAAAATGTGAGCTTTTGTATGAGGGCCTCAACTCTGATGGCCATCTTAGTTTTGGTTTTGTGCATTGCGTTGTGTTTATTTTATTCCACAGGTTATTTTTTCCCAAAATGTTTTTTCTCAATAATGTAACAGCAGCCTTAGACACTCTGAAGCAATTCTTGTTCCATAATGGAGAAGTCCATTTCAACCATTAAATACAGACTTTTCTAAAGTAAAAAATGGATGACTAAAAGAGTCTCATTTTGCTTTTCTGCTGTTCAGAATGTTTAAAGATGAATGTGCTTGTTCTGGAATTCATTGTTGCTTTGTGTGTTTCTGTTTTTTCAGATAAAAGGATAGAGTACCCCATTCAACTAGGTGAATGACAGTATATTCACTGTGCAGTTAGTACAATTCTCTGTCATATATTTTTTTAAACTTAACGTTTCTGATATAGAATGGAAAAAAGATGTGCATAGTTTAATGTTATTTTCAAATCCTAAGCGGTAAGGAATTTATTTCCCTTCATATAAACTGCCAGTTATAGCTTTTTGTGTAAATGACTGGTTGAAACTGCCTCTTCCAGGGCAAAAATAAAGAGGAAAAGAGCAACATTAGAGTATCACAAGGTACTTATTATAACTTCTGTAGACTGAGAATGTGGGATTTGTTGCCTGTGGCTGCAGAAGAAGGAGAAAAACATGCTAAGTACATTTATAGTGATAAACATGTCTAGTGTTGTTTCCATCTGAATATTCTCCATAATCAAAGAAACTAAGAGAGTCAACTCACTGTATGAAATGGCCTGTATTCTGTTTACTGATAATCATTAAATGCACGATGACTACAGGTGCTTAACAATTTACATACTTGGGTCAGATGTTGGGACAAAAGCATAGAATAATGGCATTTGTATGATGATGTTACTACAGGTGTGTCATCATTGTGGTTTGCTGCAGATACTGTTGTGTTCCTTGTGCATTGTGGGAAGAAGCTGGATTACACCAAGAGATTCTACCCTTTCTATATTTCACCTATGTGAAAATGATCTTTATGAATGAATATCAATAAAGAACCAAATTCACTGTGTGAAGTGGTGCTTAGAAATTATGGAAACGGGTAGTTTACCAAGATAGGAAACTATAGCAGTGAATGGTGTTGGTATAATTGTATTTAGCTATTTTTCCTTTTCTGTCTGTCAATATCTATATAAAATTCCTTCCCGGGGGGAATAAGCTGATAAACCTTGCATGGGGGAACCTTACGTTCATATGCATATAGAGGCTATCTTTATGTGTACTGAGTGGGAGGAGTGATGTTACTGAGTAATTGGATGAGTAGAGTTAGCTTATGCAACTTTATGATTCTGTTACCCTTCTCCTTTCTCTGCCCTTGACGAAAAAAGTCATTTGAAATTCCTGTAAGAATAAATTGGAATTTAGTTTGCCGTCATTCACCCGATGGTGGGAAGCTTTTCAATGGCAAGAATAAGAGTGCCGCTACTTGTGACCAACGATTCAGTTTCCCTTTTCCTTCTATCTTAAAAATAAAGAGCGTAAATGGATCAACCATAAGCAGAAAAGAAAAGTTGGGCAAATCATTGGGGTAAATGTTATAGACTTGTATATAATGCTGCTCAGACCATCCAGTTAAGTTAGTAAGTACGAAAGGGAGATAGCATATCTTTTTCTTTCACCTAGGCTTTCTCAAAGGTGCCTGGGCTGTTTGAACAGTGGTACTAATGTTTCTGCTCAACCTACTCTGTTCTGGTTCAGATTTGGCCATGAGATAGAGACAGTCGACTTGCCTGCCAATTCATGATTCTGTCTTGTTTCTTGTGGAATTAGGGGGTTTGTTCAGGCGTAAGTCCATTATAAGAACTTGCTGGCCAAGTGAAGATTCCAAGATGACTAATACATTTCTTTTGACATTAAACAGTGCAAAAACTAGCATGTACAACAGGCATGGCAGAAGAGAGCTCCTACTTTCAGTGGCTTTGCATAAGAATTGTTCATATAACCATTATCTGTTATTTTTCAAGTGCAGGTTTCTAACTCAGTATATACCCTTGAATAAAGTTGCTTTTAAATAGATCACCAGTATGAGCAAAATGTAGACTTTGCAGAAATATAAGGAGAAAACACAAAGAATACTATTCTCATTCCAGTGGAGGATAATAGTGATCTATATTCAAAGCAGCACAGTGTTCTCTTGAACGTTAACAACAAAATATACAACAACCAGTAGAGTGTGCTGCTGACTTAAAATAAATATGATATTCACTTGATACTGCTTCATCTTTGTTTTGCAAAACTTAGATTTTTCTGCTTTATTATACTTCCGATGAAAAAAGTATATCTTCATCACACATCTCGATGGACATAGTCTGCATTTTCCATTCAGCCAACATTCTTGACATACCACAGATTCATGGTAGAAAGTGGACTTTAGGCAAGAGACATCTGCTTTGGTTATTTAAAAAAATCTATTTCCCATCTCTTTGAGATTGAGCTGTCAATTCAAATTAAAATTGTTATAGAAAGCAGTGATATCATACCAGCTTTTCTTGCAGCAAGTGCACAAAAGTCCTGAAATATATATGTAAATATATTCATATTCAACATAGGATAGTCTGGATGTTTTAGAATCTAGACCTAATGGTTTTAGCAGAGGTGTACGCCTGATTTAATGGCAATATAGGGGTGATATTGTATAGATGGCAGTCTATTACTACACTTACTTAAAAATTCTGCCTCAGAGTCCTACCACAATAGCTATACTCATTAAACATACGTGTTGTGAAAATGTGATGCTTCTTTCTACGTATATTTGCTCTAAAAATGCCAATGTAGTACCAATGCTTCTTCTCTAAGTAGAAACATATAATGAGGCTCATCATCTCTTCTCAGGAGGAGTTGTAAGTGCTCTCCCAATGAACTTTTAAGTAAGATTTCCTCTGCTTCTTACTCAAAGATATATTTGTTTCTGCCATTGCAAATCAGTAGGGCTGAAAATGCCAAAGCCTGTTCCAACACATTTTTACATATGAGATAGAGGAAATAAAGGTATATGGGTCAACTGAAAGCTGAGGTATTTTCCTTATTTAAAAAAAGGGTAATAAAACAAACTTGTGCAGCAGCACTTTTCATTTCTTTTATTGAAAATTGATATTACAGCACATGGTTAATTACAGCTGCAATCTGTATGGCTAGAATCTGTTCAAATCATGATATACAAGAAGCCTTCTTTAAAAAAAAAAGTCTCAGGAGTGGTTGTTGAATGTTTCTGCCATTCATTGGGAGCTCAGCAGGAAAAAAAGCATCTGACTAGGAAGGATTTATGGGCACAGTAGTTCAACAGTGGGCTGGTTTTGGCTCACTTGCTTTGGTAAGAAGAGATTTCCAACTTTAGCTGAGCTGCTTCAATAAGGAAACCAAAATGTAAGAGAGAGTGAGAGAGAGTAGGGTTTGGGGGATTGGGGGAGATCAATCTATTTTTTACTTTTGGGTTTTCCTTCAGTATTCATGTTCAACATTTAATTTTCTCTTAGTAAATGGAATCCATTTCCCATCATTCTAACAAGCTGCCACCTTATGGCACACCATCTATTGGGTGAAATTCTCAGATTTTTAGCTCTAGCTTTTTAAAGGGAGAAACGAGGATGATGTTTAAATGAAAAATTATTTCTAGAATATAAAATTTCTGCAATATAAAAGGAATAAAAATTACTTCTAAAATAATATAGATTATTTTCTCTCTCTAAACAACCCAAAGCTGATAATAGCACTAGAAATAAAAAATAATCATATTAGAACAATGATGCAGATGTGTGAGCTGCTGCGTTTGGTCACTTTCTTTTTGGCAATCATTCCTTAGTAAACACCTATATTCTCATTTTACTCATTTTGTTTATTCAGGAGAGTAAATGGCAAATACAGTGCTGAGAAGTTGTTGTGAACTTGTGTGTGAACATGTGAATTCTGCCACTGGAGTGAAAAAAGAAATACCCAGACACTAGCAATGCAGAATGAATTATCCAGCAGCTAGTTAAAGCACACATTACAAATGCATGATTAGCTAATTCCAGGAGATAAAATGATAACCCATAACCTCCTTGAGATGGAATGCAATTGATTTTTAACTCCTTGATTGAAATGTCTCAAGGGGGAGTTCTTGAAGGAGTTGTAGAACAGGATATTGGAATTAGAGGGAAGAAAATGGGGCTCTCACGTTATATCATACATCCACTGTATGAAAGGCTGGCTGCTGGTCCAGAACAATCATGATACAATAGAATAATTAATACTATTTTGAAGAGGTAGACTGTCTACAGCAGTGTTTCTCAACCTTGGCTGCTTTAAGCTGTGTGGACTTCAACAGCTTTAAGCTGTGTGGACTTCAACTCCCAGAATTCCCCAGCCAGCCATGCTGGCTGGGGAATTCTGGGAGTTGAAATCCACACAGCTTAAAGCAGCCAAGGTTGAGAAACACTGGTCTACAGAATGGCTGTAAGTTCTAACCCTGTCTTCTTATCTTCCTGTGAGTGTAATCAAACAGTTCTGTAATTTGCAGAGTGAGGGATTGCTTTCCTTAAGCAAACCTGCTTATTTTTTTTGCTTATGCAGCTCTTTACTTGACCAATCCCCTCTTGACATTACTTTTAAAATATTGTTTTAAACTATATAAATTATCCTAAGTCTGTTTCTAATTACTGCTTCTTCTATAGCAGCAACTGCAGTGGCAATAATAAAGCCTGATTTTGAGTGGAAGAGAAACATATTGATAATTTAAAGACTATATTGTTACAGATTCTGAAGAGGACATCCTAAAATGGACATACACGTGTATAAAGTCTAAAGTCAGTAACACCAGGTAGTATGCGAATTTGTAAGATGCAGTTTTTGAATATGTTTGCTTCTTTTTCACCAGTGGGATATCTTTCTTTCTTCATTTTGGTGAGTCCATGTGAATTGCTAGATTCGTTCATGATGCTAACCCTAATATGATTCTCCAGTGTCCCCGTTTTGATTTGGCAAGTAAATCAGTGTCTGCACAAGGACCCATATTTAACTCCAAATGTTTAATACATTATAAGTAGACCTTCCTTTTCCTTGTGACTAGTTTCACTTCCATTTATATAGGTTCTACCCCTGCAAGCTTTAATCTGTTTTTTGGTAAACTACTGCAGACATTTAAGCCCAGTTTTAATTTGGTGGGCTGAACTTAAATACAAACTTACTTTGTGTGTCTTTGTGGTTATGTGGTGTTACTCAAATAGACAAGAAGGGAAACAATGAATGTTGAAAGGGTTTCCTTCAAATAGTGATGAGCGATAGCTTTTGTTCAGTAAATGGTTTACAGCAGGGGGCAGGACCTAGCCAAACATGGCTGATGTTGAGAAAGTTAAGAAGCGTCAGACCTGGGTAATACTTGGATGGAGGGCGAGTAGGAAACCCCAGGGATGTGGGCCTGATTGGCAGGTTAAAAAAGAAACATCCTGGAAGAAGCAGTGACAAGAAGCTTCATGGTTGGGTCCTTCTAGGCCCTTGGAATAGAGCATGACTCAGTAAAATCTTTGTCTTTTTATTATCACTTTGATACTTTCAGCATTTCAAAAAAAATTATGTGGGGAGTATGGCAGTACATACTGTAAATTTATTCCCAGTTACCTTTATTCATGATTAAAAGATCATTGATTAGGTACCTGAAAATGTCAAATGGTTAACGTAGTAGTGGATATATATTCGAGGGCATTTGCATTTGCTGGGTGGTCAAAAAAGTCACGATAGTGAGGACCATGCATTAAAACCATGCCTCTTTTTTACATGCAGCTCACACTAAAAAGGGGGCAGATTTTGACTGCATGATCACAGCTACCATCTTGATTCTTTTGACCCTCCCCTGGCATGTATTCACATTTTTTAATTTTAATTATTTGGAATGCATTAAAGCAGTGTTTCTCAACCGTGGCAGCTTTAAGATGTGGGGACTTCAACTCCCAGAATCCCCCCAGCTAGCATGCTGGCTGGGAGTTTCTGGGAGTTGAAGTCCATACATCTTAAAGCTGCCAAGGTTGAGAAACACTGCATTAGAGTCTGCTTGGATGAAAGGGCATCTAGAGACTCTGGGAAATGTATCAACCCAATTTGTGTGTGAAGAGATTTTTAAGGGATTATGCCATCACCAGTGAATATTACTTGTCAGTAGACAATGAGATGGCTTTATTGTTTATATTTCAGTGTTATCAACTTTAGGGGCGACTGTCTGCCTGCCACACGCAGCAGAGTTTTGCTTTATTTGAAATTCCTTCTTCAGGAAGGTGTCTAAAGACAGGGGTCTGTTGTGGGTAGCTGAAATTTCATGTTTATATTTCAAAATGCTAGCCGAAATGCTTGCTGTTTGGTCTCCAGCTGGGCAAAGCACATATTTAGAAATTACAGCATTGCGATTGGCTGTCTGCAGCCACCGAAAGTGGCTAAGAGCTGGCAGTCAATTAAAACTGGGCTGGAATTCAATATCCAGAGTTATGCTGGGCCTATTTTTAAACAATGCATCTGAATCCAAGCATGTGCTACAATATATTTTTGATGTAAACCAACTTGGAAATGAGGTGCTTAGCCCTTAAATGGCTTGTCTTCATTTTTGAACATATTGTGTATAGCAGAGTTTCTCAACCTTGGCACCTTTAAGATGGTGGACCTCAACTCCCAGAATTCCCCAGCCAGCATGTTGGCTGGGGAATTCTGGGAGTTGAAGTCCACACATCTTAAAAGTTACCAAGGTTGAGAAACACTGGCATATAGGCACACCCTCAGCAGGACTGCAGTGTTGTAGCCCTTTTCATCAATTGGTTGGAAGCATACCAGTATTTCTGATAGTCTTTTTCTCAGGTTCATAATGATTATAGTTAAAACTGGGGCAGTGAAAAACAAAAGGAAAGTGTTTGCATTTAAGAAAAAAAACCTAAGGGGGCGAACAGAAAAGTGAATGTCCTACCAGTGTGGACTGACCATAGTAAATAATCATGGCATATTAAATGGCAGTTAGGAGGGAGGGAACCAGGGGAAAAGGCAAAGACTAGAATGTCCTGAGGGATGGTTGGCTGAAAATGTTTTGGGGAAACAGGAGACAGCACATTTGATGCCATCCAACTAAAATATTAGATTATTTAGTATGCTTTTCCCATGGCTAATCAGGAATCAGTAAACTTAAAGAAAACAGTAATTAAAACCTTGCATCAATTAAGATCTTGTGAGATTTCAACCATTTTGAACTTGAATTTTGTTTTTCACATTTGGTTTTGAAGGTTGGTAGTGCCCTATAAGAGTGTCATATATGCGATGGTGTTTGCAGGGGCTGTGTTGCTAACCTCCAGCTAAGACTATTGTGTAACAGATTATTAATTGACCCTTGAATTGCCTCTCTTAATTGCCCAAATGCCAGTTTTTGTTCTTGGAGAAAGTTTAAATTATAATTTTCCTCTCATTTGCCCCTTTCTCACTTATTTTTCAGTAATACCGTAGAATTTCACTATAAGGAAGTATAAAGAAAGAGATCAATAATAAAAAACTCTCAGCAGAAATGGACACGGAGAAGAAAGATTGCTCAAAAGGCAATTTAGAGCAATTGATCTTAAAATTTTAGGCAGTCTACAGAGAACCACAAAAGGCACAGCACTTGCAACCAGGACATGTCGTAACTAAAGGCACAGACCCCCTTAAATACCTGTTCATGTAGGCTGATGCTGCTGTTGTGTTTAATTACCACCGAGATTACCACAATTCAGTTTGTTATCAGAAAAAAAAAGCAATTTGATATTTTATCTTGTTCCTGAATGTGGAGATTTCATTTGGAAAATGATGATTTAAGGGAGTAGTTTCTGTAGGCATAGTCAGAGTTCAGCAGGTAGGAAGACCATTGGGTGGATGAAGCCAAGGAAATGTAGTGGGAAGGACTCTTCGGGATGGGAGGCTTGTAGAATTAGGAGAACAACTTGGCGACTCTGATAGACTTTTGTGGAATGGCCAGCTGTCCTTTTTGCATCTGTTCTCCAAAACTGAGGTGCTTACTACTCCTAGGTTACAACTTAAACCCTAGTTCCTTTTCTGATTGAACTGTTGTAGAACTAAATCCTGCTAATTGGAACCCTCCAGATACCTTGAATTCTAAGAATTCAGCATGGCCCAAGGCTGCATTGGAAGGGGAATTCTGGGGTTTGTAGTGCACTGTGCTTGGGAAGGCTTACAGACCATTATCATAGCTTGATAAATTTCATAAAGCACTAGGATAGGTCACCCAAGCTTGTTCCATCTCAGTTGGGCCCCTCTAAGAATAACATCACTGGTTCACCTTAAGCAGATTATGACCTTCATGGTTCTCAAGTGTCCTCCCTGAAAGGGATACCCACACTTAGCAAAGTCTCACCTGCTCACCAATTGTTCAGAGGTTAAGTTGCAAGCAGGTGGCACTTAGCAAAGCTCACTGAAGAAGGTGGGACCAGTTTATTGATTTGGGTTTTTTTTTTTTTAAAATCATGACACATGTGTGAAGTACCTCCCAGCAAGGAGCATTTAATATACATGCTTCAGTGCTTTCAGACAACAGGTTATGCTCCTCTTTAAAACATTCAATAAAATGTAAATTCCACTCCTTTGAAAGGCTTAATCCAGTTGTTGAAATAGAGTATGCAATAAGGAAATGATTTTACAAAGAGATGCAATTAATAGGTACCTGTGCTGTTGCCTTGTTAGCTGGCAAAAGAAAGGGGAAGAATCCAGCAAATTGTGAAAAGAAAATTCCAAATACAACTGAATTCCAGAAATTTTCTGAAAGAGGAAGGAAGTTTGAAAACGTTTTTAACAACAACAGTAAGAAAGTTGGTTCTAGTGGTTGATCTGGATTTACCTGAAGCACAGATGAAAGCTCTTGTTTGCAGAGATCTATTCAGATGGATTTAGATTCTTCTCCTTTATTTGTTTTATAGTTCTGCCAAGAAATGATGGGACTAATATCAATGATTAACTATGGTATACAAATGTCAGTGACTCTGGGAAATGTATTTTAGGTGAAATAATAACAGCACTAATAGAGGAGAAAAGAAGAGCTGAGCAGTTATTAGTTCCAAGCCACAGACTATCTGAACCAACCTTTGAACTTGATCTATGCATAAATAAAAAAACTTTTGAATCAAGATTAACATTAATCATTCATCTCACAGTATTTACCATAATTTAATCTACTGCAAGAAGATTATGAGAAAGCTTTGATTTGTAAGTATTTTTTTTCTTATTAATACTTTTTGTATGTCCCTGTGCTGATGATTAGTCAGTCTCATAGACAGAACCAAATACAAATGTACTGTGTGTGTGTATCTGTATGCATTTATTAGGGTAGGTTTGGAGAGCAGAAATGAATGGGCTACTGAGCAGAGAAGATGGACGATAGCCTCTGGAAATATAAATTGAGTATGAAGTCTTATCTCGCATCTAATTAAATATTCCTTGAGAAAATACAACACAGATTTTTCCCCCCATGGTTCTTCTACCCTCTTACGTCCTCATAGTAACCATGTGACTTAGCTTAGGTTAAGGAATTCATAGGTTATTTTAAGCCAGGGTTGCATAGATCTAAGCTTCAGGGTTGCATGTGGCCCCAGATATTGACGTTAGATTGTAATTTTTGAAGTGATAGAAGAGGAAGTAGATTTAATATTTTCATCTTTGAGATGACACCTGTTCTTAGGAATGCTCTCAGTTTTTGTAAGCCTCTACACCATCTTTGTCTTGTCCATCTGCTTTTTGAAGTATAGCCTCTGGCACATCACTTGAAGGCCAATTCTATCCTTTGACACAAAAAAGATTGTTCACTTTTGATTTACACCCCAAATTTTAGCTTAAATCAAAGCACGAAAAGTAGTACATCAGTGTTCCTTCTGTGAGGCTTTCAAAACCTGGGATTATAGCTTATCGTATCCAAACTAACTAAGTTTATGAATAAGACTGTAGGGCCGAAGAGGCAAAACAGGAGTGAATAGCCTACATTTGCCTGGTCACTGCTTGTTTACCTTCTGATCATTTGGGGGCTAATGTTGCTGGCTTAACCCCATAAAGATGCCCTTGAGTTGAGCTTAACTCCTGATTATTGCATATATGCAGTTTTCTTAGTAGCATTATTGAAGTGGTTGCCATGCCTCTGGAATGCTTTTGTTTTAATGTTTCTCAGTATAGTTAACCATCCTGGAATTCCCATGTGCTCCTGCATCCAAGTATTAAGTAGATCCTGCTTAGCTTGTGAGATCAGCTAAGGTTAGTTAAAATTTGAGACTTAAATGATTGCCATTGACCAAATCTTCCCATATATCCATTGGCTACTGTATTCCTTTGTGGTTGAATCCTTGATTTATACTAAACCTGTTCAAGTTCCTATGTTTGTGTTCAAAGCTTCCCCTGTGAGCAAAGCTGAACAGTCTGTAAGTTGTGTGTAATTGTAATCATCCATGAGTACAGTATAACTGTCAGCAACAAGGAGCCTTAATACGTGCAGTTCTACACATTGGGGGTTCCAGATGGTCCCAAATTCTACACTGTCAAGTTTCTGTAGAAATGTTTGTGTGTACAGTTAAGGACAAAGCACAACTTTACTGAAGGGAGGGGCTGCTCATTTGCACAAGGGTATCATTGGAAGAAGGCTAGTAAGAAACTCTGATGTAGTTTTGTATTTCCTCAGCTGATGCCTTTCACTGCATTGGGGTACAATTTTTATTATTTTCAGCCAGAATTTCCCACCATTTTGTTGCAGCATTCAGTTTGATCATAAGTACTGAATTTGCAATCTAGCCCCAGTGATATTCTCCTTAAATATGGGACCAAGTATAGTCCTTCTTTATGGAATATAGTTATGTTTATCCTTACTATAGAGGAAGAGGCAAGTTATTTCTTATTTATTTATTTCTTATTTATTTCCCCACTTCTTCTGAATGCTTGTAAGCAGCAGAATTTATTCCCTGTATTCCAGGGTTCTTTCTGGGTTTTTCTCCTGAAGGAGATGTAATTAGAATACAATAGCATCTCTTTAGCGTTTACATTTAGCAAAATATTTCTCCATAGCATTACTGAGATAATACATTAAAAAAAAAAGATCTAGGGGTATCAGTAGTGTAATAGCTTTATTAGAAGTACAATGTTGGTTAGATAATCAACCCTTTTCCGGAGAAAAGTGGAATTGATGACTTTCACTTAGTGCTAAGAAAATATTGAAATTGCTGCCATTTTTTAAATACTTAGGAGGAGAATAGCCACTATTATTTATTTATTGTTGTTATTATATCAAATAAGTTTTGGTACAGTCAAAAGCTGTTTTTTATACACAACAGCCCTGCCACCTGTTTTTAGCATGTGTGATTACAGGAGGCTTCATGGATGCAAAAAAGGGATGTAGAACTTCTCTGCATCCCTGGTGCATCCCTGATTTAAACAGAAAAGCAATAAGAAAAAAGGGGGAGAGAGGAAACATCTGGCATGCAGTGGTGATCCTGGAAAAGTTAATAAATCTAGCAGCACTGCAGCCTTGTGAAAAGATAACCACTGAAAAACAGTATGATCACGCAGGAAAACTTATTTGCACAATGGCTAATTTTTTCTTTGGATTGTCATACACTATTGTGATGCACCCAGAAGAGAAATCCAGAAGTGCCACCAGCTATAATAATCAGAAATAAAATGTTCTTTTCTGAGGCTGTATGCTTCCAATTGATTGACGACGAAGAGTAACAGGGAAAAAATGAAAGAAGAAATGTATGGAGCATGGCACATTGCACGTTCCTATATTTCTTACAAGGACAAACAGTCCAAAGAACTTTGTATACTCTTCTGCTAGGCCAGAGGATTTTAAACCTTTCTCCCTTTTTAACCACTGATTCCACCACCACCACCCCTGAAAGGCACTCATAAACTGTTTTTAAAATAATTCCCAGTATAGTATTTTGAGAATGGAGAAAGCTGTTGTTTTAGGAAAAAACTAGTTTAAAGCACATTTCAATTCACAGAATGCATTTCAAGGTTCTTTGGTTTGTGGCTGAGGTCAAATACAGAAGGGAATAGGAAGGATAGGGTGAGGACATCTGACAGAGAAAATGGGGGCGCTTTTTATGTTGCTGAAATAGGATCAAAGATAATAAATAAATGATTACTTTTTTTTTTTTTTTTACCATCCAGAGTGTCAATGCATTTCTTACTCTGATCCAATGCCTAGGATGCTTTCCTGATTGCAATTATTACTTTTGTCTGTTTTAAGTTCAGAAAAACAGACATCTTCTTAGTCATCAAGGCTGTCATAAATATGTCATTGTTCACCAGTATTCATTTCATTTGAATTTGGTTTTCAAAAAACATTTGGTTTTGGTGAACATCCCAGCATGCTGATGTTTCCTCCAAAGCTTAGACTGCCAATCTATGTTCTGCAAATTATGCTGGAAATTTTTTTCCCCCCAAAACAACAACAAGAAATATTTCCAGAACGTTTAGTATTTGTCCAAGTCTGAAACGGTAGTATTTTCAGGAGATTATTTTAACCTTATCTGTGTGTATAAACAAAAGAGAGCAAGAGAGTGATGTAAGCATTATTTAACTAGATGTATATGAATTTTTTCAAAAAAAGTGGAGAAAACAAATTCACACTTAAAAAGGTCAGAGCTGGATTCACAAGGACAGCAGCTGAGATACATGGACACAGAATCTTTGCGGAAGGAAGGGGACAGTGGGTCATTTGGCAGAGGCCCAAATGTGGATCAGATCCTGTGTAAATTATGGTTCAAATATTTGAAATTCTCAGATGGATTGATTCTTTTTATTCAAGACAGTACAACAGATACGTTAAAGTAATATTGCAAGAGTTATTTTAGTATTTTTAGTTTCTCACAATGGCTGATGTACTAGGGCATTGACTTCAATGGATAAAAAGAGAGAGAGGAAGGAAGCAAGCAAGCAATGAAAAATGGAGGTGAGGCAATTAAAATGAACTTCTGTCTCTGGGTCTCAAAAGTAAGTAATATGGAAATACCTGATTATTTAGACCAACAGAATCTCATAAAGATATGAGGAAGTTTTCATCATCCACAGAATCATTCTTCAGGCTATGTTAAGCAAAAGTGAACTTAAAATATGGGAGAAGATGATAAAAGTTTAGCAGTGTTTTTTAAAAAGCCATTTGGCTTCCATAGCTTTAATGTTGGAATCGTTTTTTTAAAAAAAGAAAACTTGCAAAATTTCCTCCTGAAAAACTCAAGAAGAAAAGAATAACCTCCACCTCATCTACTCAACAACGTTTGGTATTTCCCCAGCCACCAAAAGCTTCCTCACTCCAGTCTGCATGGTTTTCTTTGTGATCAATCTCCTTAAACAATATCTCTTTAAACAATATTCCCCAGCTTGACTATTTGCTGATGCATTCAAGACTCCCATAATTTTCCATCCATGTTGTTTGGGAATTATTGGAGCTCTAATCCAGCACTTCTGGGGGGCATGAGTTTAAAGAAAGCTGTTATATAATACAAAATAGCCGCAGGACTTGGGAAAACAGTTTCCAAATTGTTTCCAGAGGGCAAAATACTTCCACCTTTGTTCCTTGGTTGTAGTCAATAACAAGTGTGCTGGTTGGCATCCATTAACATCTGAATATTTCATCCACTAACTCATTTCATATACTAGAAACCACTGGCACATTATACTGAAAACCAGTCAATATCTGAATTAATGGCTACTTTCTGTTCTGAGGCAATAGTAAGAAGCAGAGGAAAATATATCCAAAGAACTTCAGAACTGATTCAAGGAAAACTTGGTAATTTCCTCTATCCCATCCCCCTTTGTGCAGCAACTGAATCTGTTCTTAGTTTAGCTATCAGTTTAGCAGTAAATTGAATTAAATACCAAAATGTTTGAAAAGCAAGCTCTATTTCATTCAAGCTGCATCATAGCTGTCTTAAATGTTCAGCATTTTTTTGACTAAATATGTCAGTGATGTGTCTTTTTAAAATAACGAAGGTTGCAAGATACTTACTGTAAAATATTCATTAATTTTTTCCTAGAAACTGGAGAAGATTTGTGTAGGTAAGTATAGAATGATGTGCTGTATTTTTGTATTTCACTAATAACGGAGTATAAAGGGAGAGAGAGCAAGAGAGAGAAAGGAAGCACATTAATACTGATGCCTTTCCAGCCTTCCTTAGATTTCTCATTCAGTGCTTTATTCTGCTGATCTTGCTGTAATGGAGGACTAGAAAGTGGATCACAGTCCAAACAAATCTGGGTTAACTCAAGAGCATTAGTATGATACAGCCATGGGAAAAAACAAATTAATCCCCTAATGTATATTTGCTTTAAAAGGAAGGCAAAGAGTAAAAGACCTTGGCGAAGACTTTGGTGGCCTCAGGGGTATACCCATGTATTTCATAGAAACAATATGATTATGGTTGCCACCTTTCAATTTCCCAGTCTAACCTATAGTTCTGGTAGTCTCCCATCCAGGTACTAATCAGGTCTGACCCTACTTAACTTTTTTTTAAAAATAGGCAAAATGTAGAACAGGTAGAGCATTCCCTGTCATTTCCCCACCCCCAAAACCAAATGTGTTATTTTCTCAGGAATTCATATATTTTTGTTAAGCTCACTGATTCAGCAATTAGAGGACTGGGATTATGTACCATGTACCTAACATACTTAAAGAATATTCACAGCCAGTGTTCAACAGCTCCTTTTGCAACTTTTGGATGTTACTACATCCAAAATGGATATCTAAGCTTTGCTGAAAACTGCTCTTCCACAAAACCTGAAATTGTGCTGCGGAGGGCAAAAGATTAAGGTTCTTATTCTTAGATATGTTTGGTAGTTTCACACATTATGCTATGTCATGTTTTTATTGTGGCTTATGAAATAAATCATAATTAACTGGATTCACATAGCACACATCCATAAAACAGTTTCTAAGTCATCATGTTGAGTTCATAGTACAGGATAAACAAACACATGTACTGTATATCACATTGTGATTTAGTGGACTATGTGAAATCTGGGTAGGAAGTAGTTCGCAAATATTAAGGATTACATTAATTGTTGGTCAACCATAAATAACCCTAATGGAGTTTACGTGAGATATGGATGCACAATCTGTGACTTTTTTGGGAAGCTCCTGACCACCTCCTTGCACAAAATCTTAAAGCATGCTTGGATTTCCACAAGCTGCTAAATCAAAAACCAACCAACTACATTATGGCATACAATTGCGTTTCTTATCAGAAACCACAGAATTATCTCCTCAGTGCCTCACTGGGACATTTTAGGGCCTGATGCTTGGAGCCCAGTGACGGGGATTGTGATCATTGGTCATTTGTTTTGCTTCTCAAATCTTTAAAATGTCCAGAGCTCTGTGCATGAGCTGTTACTATGTTGCCATTTGGCCTTTTCTCCCCTCTTTAACATGGAATTATGGGCAAAACTGAAACTGCAAAAAACCAAAAACAGCAGCATGTAATTTCATGTCTATAACTGAAACAGTTTCAATATGTGCCAAGGATTTAGAAGCTTTTCTTCCTAGCTCAATGGCTATCTCTCATTTTGCCCTGTTTCCTAATGTCTCCAGGGCACAAGGGTTGGGCTGACAAAACCTTTCCGTGCCAGTGTGGCATTCATTTCCTTTTTCTTTTTTCTTTTTAAATGGGGAGCGTGCACTGCTTTACAGCAGACTGCTCCTGTGTTGTGCTGCTCACCAGGCCAGTAGCTGAACTTCTAAATTTTTTTGTGTCTGTGTGTGTCTGTGTGCATTCTCTCTTGCCACCTTCTTGTTAGATTCTATGTCAGTGTTGTCCAAACTTGGCCATTTTAAGATGAGTGGACTTCAACTCCCAGAGTTCCCCAGCCAGAATTCTGGGAGTTGAAGTCCACTCATCTTAAAGTGGCCAGGTTTGGACAACACTGTTCTATGTCAAGAAGTCACGAAACACTCTGTGCTTCAGCTGGTTTTGCTGTACATGTTTCTGTGGAGTTATCCACATAGAAACATGGAACATGTTCCCATCTCTCCTCTCCTCTCCTCCCCTCTCCTTTCCCTCTCCCTCTCTCAGAGGCATGAACATTGCCTTCCCCTCCCTTCCTTTCTCTTTTGGTTTCCCAATATATTTTGAATTTCATTGTTTATACAGAGGAAAATGACAACTTGTTAAATGTTTCTATTTGCATTTGGTCTTTTCCAAAGTATTCTGGTGCACCATCTCTCTCTCTCTCTCTCTCCCCCTCTTCCTCTCCATCCCTTAAAAGTGAAGGTGAGGAGGAAGTTTCTCCCTAAGTTTGCACATATATTTTGAAAAATAGTTCTGTTGACAGAATCGGGCAAGCTTTCATGACTTTTAGGTTTGGCCAAGCCATTAATGCATTTATTGCTTTTGGCATCAGGTGACTGGAGTGGTTAGTTGCTTGAATTTTTTTCTCTCTCTCCTTTTCCCCCCCTCCTTCTAAAAGATGGCTACATTTTCCACCCCTTTGCCATTCCTTTTTCTTGCTAATAGCACTGAGTGACAGCTTCTGATTAGAGGAGCCTTGAAAAGAACCTGGCAACCAAAGCCATTACATCAAAACTCAGACAGATGCTCGCTCTCAAGAACCTTTTCTGGATGGCAGGTGGCTACCCGCCCTGAGCTTTCCTGAGATAATTCGCTTTTCTTTTCTTGCTCTTTGACCTTGAGATGGGGTGAGGGGAGGTGGATTGGGGGAAGAGAAGCTGGAGAAATAATTTGCCACCATAACATTTATATTTGGCTTTTTTTTGCTCAAATACAGCTTGGTTATAAAAATCAAAACAATGCTATGGTTCTCTAAGAGTTGCCATTGTAAGAGTTATCTATGATTTACTACTCACTGATATCTGTAAATCTGTACCTGGATTCTACTACTTTAGGCAGCGAGTGGTTGACTTATTTGATAAAATAGTCTCTTCCATATCCCTTCTCTGAAATCTATTAGAAGACAAGGTCTGGAAAGCCTTTTCTCTAGTTTTCTGGGTGGAAGTTGGGGGGGATTTTTTATGGAGCATTTAATCATGAGGGCCCAGAGTCAGATTTTATTCTCCAAATGAGCAATCCTCCAGTTAGCCCTTTTATACTCCAGACTTAGTCATATATATTTCATCTGCTTAACCAAAATAAGGTATCTCAGTTATGTTTTGTTTTGGGTCTCTCCTATGGAGTTGGTCCCTGGACGTTTCTTCAGCCTCTTCTCCAGATGGCTCCACCATCTGTGCAAACCAGAGCTATGAGAGGAGAGAGAATAGTCCACGGTGCAAATAATATGGAATGCAACACCCCCTTCCCCGCAGTTCTTCATAACTCTTGATATTATAAAACATAGAGTAGCTTCAAAATGAAATCTTTTTTCCCCCTGAATCTTCTTTTGGGATTATAAGGGGAAACTTTAATATGCTTTTTTTCTCCCACCTCCTGCACATTAAAGTCTTTGCTTGGATTTCAGCCACCTACTTATATTTAATTCCTTATTTTAAAATAGTTTTCCAAAATAGATTCAACATTATAGCCTTAAAAACAATTTTTACTCTAGGTATTGAATATCGTAGTAGGTTTGTAGTAATAACTGATAGATATCTTGAATAATCTTTCGTATAGACTGAGACTACAAAGCACCTGTCAATCATTGGGTTTAACCTTAAACACAGATGATTTGAATTCACATTAGCAGCATGACAAAGCCCCCAAAATGGAAGTGAGCTGTTTGCAGACATGGTGATAGGGCTACCTCTGGTGCTCAGCTTTCCTGCTATTTGCCTGAGACACTAAATCAAACTGAAGTTTATGTAAAATCCCAACCCCGTGTGTGCGGGAGGAGGGGAGGTTTGCATTTAATTCCTGTTGAGATTTTCCTGGTATAAATCTGCTGTCCAAATAAAGTGTTGAAGTTGTGCCTTAATTTTAGGCAGAACTAAATCTTGAGCTTTGGCTCAAGACATTTTGCCAAAGACCATCTCGACTGTCTTAATGCTACAGGGTCCTCATTAGCTGTGACTCAGAAAAGGGGGGGGGGCAAAAGGCACAGTGCTTTGTCGTTACTCATTGCTTTGTGAATTGGCTGATGAAAGGTGAAGGAAAACATACATTTCAAAGTGTTAAATGTGTGCATACAAGTTTAACATTCAAATAGTATTGGTCACGTAACTTACCAGCTTGAAATTAAGTACAATTTAGTTTTTCAGAGACATTGAATTGGGAGTATAATATCTAATTGTTGACACAGCTCTGATTTTGTTGTAAAGTAGACCCACGTGGTTACATAAGCACGATGTGGTGGCAATTTTTTCCCCCCACTTTTCTCCACTTTTTCCTGTTGTCAGGCTATATACCGTATTTTTCCGACTATAAGACGATACTTTTTTCTAAATCCTTACCCTAAAAACTAAAGGGCGTCTTATTCAAGGAAGTCAGCCGAGAATTGCGTGGTTGCAAAACTGCCCATACTTTGTTTCTGCAGAGAGGCTTCCTCCTATTGCTAGCCTCCAATCACAAGTGAAATAGCTTGTCTCCCAAACAGACTTCCTCCAATCACGAGCCTGATGTAACTGACGTCAGCTGATGCTGAACAAACCAATTAGAGGAAGTCTGTTTGCAGAGACAAGCTATCGGCAGTTTCACTCGTGCTTGAATGTAATCAGTTATGCAAAAGAGCCTGGAAATAGAGCTGCAGAGAGACGGTTTGGACCTCCTCCTATCGAGTGTATCAGGTAAATGTTAACTAATTGCTAAATAAAAATGTGTTCTGCACTATCTTTAAAATATTGATTTTTTAATTTTGGATTGGAAAAGTGGGGGTCGTCTTGTACATGGGGGCGTCTTATTGTCGGAAAAATACGGTATGTGCAGATCAGTTGTTCTTTTGTGAGACTATTTTTTAAATTATTTATTTGCAATAAATGCTTATCACCTCACTTGCCAAACTCTAGATGGTTCATAATCATCAAGTATATTTGCATCATACACAACTATTAAAATAATATTAAAATGGAATCAATTATAACGTTCAAATAACATTTAGTTAAAAGTAGACCTGATTTGTAGATGACCATCCAGCTCGAAAAGCTTCTAGTAAGAGCCTTCATCAGAAGAGTTGTTTGGACTTGGGCAGTGCCTAAATTGAATTAATTAAATGTTTTTCACATATATATTATATATGTAATAATGGAAAGCATGATGTCCTGATGTCACCCATATTGCTGGTCCTGCCTACTTGATGTATACAGATACACTTCCTTCTGCAAACGTACATCACCAAGCATATAGTGGATATGTATTCTTGCTACTTGTGTAAAAAAATATTATTTTATTTTCCTTAGGTGGGCAAATATATGGGTTGATATTTCCTAGCAAAATAATGACTTAATGTGCTATTTGAACCTAATCAATGTCATACGTTTCTGTATCACATTTCCAGGGTATAGCAGCCTTTTGAGGTAGTAAGGTGACCATAATTGTAGTTTATCAGTGCTTAATTAATTTATATGTATCACCAAATTACAGCATAACCAATGATTTACAGATCATATTCAAACATTGGCAGACCCTAGAGATCCATCCCCTTCATGGATCACTGCCTTGTCGTGGCGAAGGGGCTTGCGTAACTCAGTGAAGCCATGAGCTATACCGTGCAGGGTCACCCAAGACAGACAGGTCATGACAGAGAGTTCTGACAAAATGTGGTCCACTGGAGAAGGAAATGGCAACCCACTCCAGTATCCTTGCCAAGAAAACCCCATGGACAATGTTAAAAGGCTAAAAGATATGACGCCGGAAGATGAGCCCCTCAGGTCGGAAGGTGTCCAATATGCTACTGGGGAAGAGCGGAGGGCAATTCCAAGTAGCTCCAGAAAGAGTGAAGCGGCTGGGCCAAAGCCGAAAGGACGTTCAGCTGTGGATGTATCTGGAAGCGAAAAGAAGGTCCGATGCTGTAAAGAACAATATTGTATAGGTACCTGGAATGTAAGATCTATGAACCAAGGCAAGCTGGATGTGGTCAAACATGAGATGACAAGATTGAACATCGACATCTTGGGAATCAGCGAACTGAAATGGACGGGAATGGGTGAATTTAATTCGGGTGACCATTATATTTACTACTGTGGGCAAGAAACCCTTAGAAGAAATGGAGTTGCACTCATAGTCAATAAGAGAGTGGGAAAGGCAGTAATGGGGTACAACCTCAAAAATGACAGAATGATCTCAGTGCGTATCCAAGGCAAACCATTCAATATCACAGTCATCCAAGTCTATGCCCCAACCACTGATGCCGAAGAAGCTGAAGTTGACCGCTTCTATGAAGACCTACAACACCTTCTAGAACTAGCACCAAAAAGATGTCCTTTTCATCATAGGGGATTGGAATGCTAAAGTAGGAAGTCAAGGAGTAATCGGAATAACAGGCAAGTTTGGCCTTGGAGTACAAAATGAAGCAGGGCAAAGGCTAATAGAGTTCTGTCAAGAGAACAAGCTAGTCATAGCAAACACTCTTTTCCAACAACACAAGAGACGACTCTACACATGGACATCACCAGATGGTCAATACCGAAACCAGATTGATTATATACTTTGCAGCCAAAGATGGAGAAGCTCTATACAGACAGCAAAAACAAGACCAGGAGCTGACTGTGGCTCAGATCATGAGCTTCTTACTGCAAAATTTAGGCTTAAATTGAAGAATGTAGGGAAAACCACTAGACCACTCAGGTATGACTTAGATCATATTCCTTGTGAGTACACAGTGAAGGTGATGAATAGATTTAGAGGATTAGATTTGGTAGACAGAGTGCCTGAAGAACTATGGACGGAGGTCCATAACATTGTACAGGAGGCAGCAACTAAAACCATCCCAAAGAAAAAGAAATGCAAGAAAGCAAAATGGCTGTCTGATGAGGCTTTACAAATAGCTGTGGAAAGAAGGAATGCGAAAAGCAAGGGTGAAAGGGAAAGATATAAGCAACTGAATGCAGATTTCCAGAGAATAGCAAGGAGAGATAAGAAGGCCTTCTTAAATGAACAATGCAAAGAAATTGAGGAAAACAATAGAATGGGGAAGACTAGAGATCTCTACAAGAAAATTGGAGATATGAAAGGAACGTTTAGTGCAAAGATGGGCATGATAAAGGACCAAAAAGGCAGGGACCTAACAGAAGCAGAAGAGATTAAGAAGAGGTGGCAAGAATACACAGAAGAACTATACAAGAAAGATCTTAATGTCCCTGATGTCCACGCTGGTGTGATCACTGACCTTGAGCCAGACATCCTAGAGAGTGAAGTCAAGTGGGCCTTAGGAAGCATTGCTAACAACAAAGCTAGTGGAGATGACAGTATTCCAGCTAAGTTATTTAAAATACTAAAAGATGACGGTGTTAAAGTGCTGCACTCAATATGCCAGCAAGTTTGGAAAACGCAACAGTGGCCACGGGATTGGAAAAGGTCAGTTTATGTTCCAATTCCAAAGAAGGGCAATGCCAAAGAATGCTCAAACTATCGCACAATTGCACTCATTTCACATGCTAGCAAGGTTATGCTCAAAATCCTACAAGCTAGGCTTCAGCAATACATGAACCGAGAACTACCGGATGTACAAGCTGGGTTTCGAAGAGGCACAGGAACTAGAGATCAAATCGCCAACATTCGCTGGATCATGGAGAAAGCACAAGAGTTCCAGAAAAATATCTACTTCTGCTTCATTGACTATGCAAAAGCCTTTGATTGTGTGGATCACAACAAACTGTGGCAAATTCTTAAAGAGATGGGAGTACCAGACCACCTTACCTGTCTCCTGAGAAATCTGTATGTGGGCCAAGAAGCAACAGTCAGAACCGGTCATGGAACAACCGATTGGTTCAAAATAGGGAAAGGTGTACGACAAGGCTGTATACTGTCACCCTGCTTATTTAACTCATGTACTCATGTATTTACTCATTTACTCATGTATTTCATGAGTACATCATGAGAAATGCCAGGCTGGAAGAATCACAAGCCAGAATTAAGATTGCAGGGAGAATCATCAACAACCTCAGATATGCGGACGATACCACCCTAATGGCAGAAAGTGAAGAAGAACTAAAGAGCCTCTTGATGAGGGTGAAAGAGGAGAGTGCAAAAGCTGGCTTGAAACTCAACATTAAAAAAACTAAGATCATGGCATCTGGACCCATCAATTCCTGGCAAATAGAAGGGGTAGAAATGGAAGCAGTAACAGACTTCATTTATTTGGGCTCCAAGATCACCGTAGACGGAGACTGCAGCCATGAAATTAAAAGACGCTTGCTCCTTGGGAGGAAAGCTATGGCAAGCCTAGATAGCATATTAAAAAGCAGAGACGTCACCTTGCCGACAAAGATCCGCATAGTCAAAGCTATGGTTTTTCCAGTAGTAATGTATGGCTGTGAGAGCTGGACGATAAAAAGGCCGAGCGCTGAAGAATTGATGCCTTTGAACTGTGGTGCTGGAGAAGACTCTTGAGAGTCCCCTGGACTGCTAGGAGGTCAAACCAGTCAATCTTAAAGGAAATCAACCCTGATTGCTCATTGGAAGGATCGATAATGAAGCTCAAGCTCAGATATTTTGGTCACCTAATGCGAAGAGATATCTCTTTGGAGAAGACCCTGATGCTGGGAAAGATTGAAGGCAAAAGGAGAAGAGGACGGCAGAGGATGAGATGGTTAGATAGCATCACTGAAGCAATGAGCATGAAACTGAGCAAACTCAGGGAGGCAGTGAAGGACAGGAAGGCCTGGCGCAATATGGTTCATGGGGTCACGAAGAGTCGGACACGACTTAACGACTAAACAACAACAACAACAGAGATCCATGGTTTGCTGGTTGAAGTAGGTTTGGATAGAAAAATATTTTGGTTACAAAAATGGTTGTCTGTAACATTTGCTCCTTCGGAGTGTCCTTTTTCCTTATGTCAGTACTTGCTCAGTGTAAAGTCTCATGGAAATTACATGAGCACATTCAGGCACGTTTTTGAAGTAGTTTGCTATTGTCTGGTTCTGGTAGTCTTCCCCCCCCTGCCCCCAAGTTTCCCAGTCTAGCTTTCAGCCCTGAACTTTCTGGTTCCTGTCCCCCATTCCTCAGCTGAGTCTGCAGCAACACCCAGCCAGAGAATGAGAATGTTAGCTGCACTATAATTTAAGTCAAAGTGAGCTGAGTAGGTAGAGCAGACCAAAAAATCAATCCACAGGAAGGCTAAAACTACTTTTAGCAAGACTGGCTATAATAACAGAACCTTACAAGTCTGATAGTGCTGTCCTTCCCCCTTCTTATAATCCAGTGAATTAGGAATGCATCTGCCTGATCTGCTTCTGAATGTTATCTCATAGTTCTGGACTTAAAAAATGTTTCAGCCCCTTTTACCTAGGCAATGGTTACTGCTTATCTCCATCAGGTCATCTTCCTTATTCTCTGCAATCAGTACTTAGATTAATGAACATTTACCAATCAGCACATACTGGTAGGGATACTTTTGAGCATGTATAGAGCACCTTTGTCTCAACATTCTGTAGCGGTAAGGAGCTCCTACACACATTTTGAGTTAAAAGATGGGAAGCTTCCAGGGCAGAGGCCATGAACTGCAGACAGGCTTGGATTTTGGCACTTCTCACTTTAGAGATTAAGTATCAGCTTTGTAGTACATGAATATATTTTTGCCCACTAGCATTTATTGTTGGAGCAGGAAGTGTTTCATTTGACACTGACTCATGGAGAAAGAATGATGTTCTTCAAGTCATGCAACAAAGCAACAAGCACACTCCGGGAGGAGGTTGCGTGGTTTTCTGTAATTTAGCTGTGAATATAGTGAGTCTTTAGCTCTTTTAAGAAATACACAGCTTTTACTGGAGGCTAATAAATAAAAGAATAGCCTTAGAGAAAAGAATAACTAAATATACAGAATTATTTTGATAAAATGCCTAAACTTCCATAAACATCAGTGCAGTGAAGTTGAAAATATTCATCCTGAATTGTGGAAATATTAATTCTGAGGTTAGTGCAGCTAAAAGGATTGCTGGAGCCATCCACAATGATTTTTTAAAAGTTTCCTTAAAATATTCCTTAATTTTTTTTTTAAATAACTACCCTTCACAAACAAGAATGTGTTTCTAATTAAAATTACCTCCATCCCCTTATCATGTACTTTTATCATATACTTTTCTTTGCATCACTGTTCCCATCTCAGGAAGTAAAACATGTACCAGATTTGCTACTATAGACTGAAAGCTTGTAAATTCATCCTGACATTTGACGTGCTGTTCTATTAAGTTATGGCTAATAGATTATTTACACATTTTATCTCAATGTAATTTTGTATATCATGTTAAATATATATTTTTGGACACCACCTAAGATGTTTTCCATAACAGGCAGTATATAAATAGCTTAGATAAACAAATAGAAGCACAATTCATAAACATCCCCTCAGTGAAAAATTGCTCCCCCCAAAAAACAATTTTAGCAGTTTTGGACGTGATTTTTCATAGTATGCCTGACCCTTTGGAAAGTTGGCTACCAGTCAGAGTAATACTTACAAATAGTTTCAATGCAGTATCTTCCATGAATGTTCCAGCCTTTCTCTACTGACAAAATTTATTTAGATTTAAATGCAAAATAGTTAGAAGGCAAAGAAATGTTGACTTGAGCATCTCAAGTTCATATTTCTCATTATACTGTATTTAGATTTATCATCATAATCTCCACTGTTTTGTCAACATTGTTGCTCCATTGTTATGGACTGTTATCTCAAATCTTCACAATGCCCAGTTTATTTATTTATTGGATTTATATTTCACCTTTTGTATGGGAACTCAAGGCAGCAAAGATATTGTTTCCTCTTATTTTTTCTCACACACCAATCCTGTAAGGCAGTGTTCCTCAACCTTGTCAACTTTAAGATGTGTGGACTTCAACTCCTAGAATTCCCCAATCAGCAAGGCTGGCTGGGGAATTCTGGGAGTTGAAGTCCACACATCTTAAAGTTGACAGGGTTGAGGAACACTGCTGTAAGGTTCATTGGATTGGAGAGAGTGACTGGCCCAAAGTCACCCAGTGAGCTTTCATGGCTGAGGGTGTACTGGAGTCTGGGTTTCCCCTGTCCTAGTCCAGTCAATACCTTAACAGCACTCTATACTGGCTCTCAGTCCTATGCGGTAAACTTTAGCTGTGCTCCCTTTTGCACAAGCCAGGCAAAGTGGATGTCCATTGAAATATATCTTTAATGGCATATGTCTATTGATATTGTATTGTTCCTGGTGGAATGCATATTTTGATGGTTTCCAATGCATTCCCACTCATAATTTGTACAACTCTTTAGTATGCATTCATTGGCTTTCTTTTGTTTTGCATCAGTTGCATAAACCCTTCACTACCTTAGAATAGTGGGTGAAAATCAATTCTCATCTGTAGAAACTGACTGAAAAAGCAGAAAGTTCAAAAGTAGAAATTGGTTCTTCCAATTAAGAATATTGGTCCATGTACAAATCTAGTGCCCTATCAAGGTGAATTTGCCCTATGAATTAGTGAGAGAACAGAGCAGTAACTAAAAGACTTGAAAAGATTATATTAGGTTTTCCTGGTAAAACAGAACAAAAACATTGGTTTGTATTATTCTGGAGTTGTTATATTTTGCTACTTTTTCCTCTTTTTCTCTTTAAAACATGGGCCGCTGAGAACAATTCAACTGGCTTTGAAAAAGATATGGCTTTGCAACAATTATTCCCAAGTTGCATTATTCTCATTAGTGTGGTGTCTGGTTAGCTTTATGTCAAGCAAACTGGTTGACCCACACCCCAGTCTGATAAGATTTTTTTTTGAAAATGTGACATTCTGTTGGACGAGCATCTTCATGATTAGCAAGTCTGAGATTTATCTGAGATCAAGATAAGGGGATGAACTCAACTTAGGAGAATTAGGGCAATGATGGAAAAGTAAGAACCACACCACAGCAAGGCCCAATCCTGATCTGGATTTGGGAACCTTTGAGCAAGGTGCCTCCTTACCACTTGATCCCTACTTAGGGTTAGTGCTTCCCTCTTCTTTTAAGTGCCACTGCTTCCCAAAGGTAGAGAAAAGAGGAAATGCAGAGATTAACATTTCTTATTCCTTATTCGTTTCACTATTCATCACTTGGGTGGAGTAGTTGACAAAATAGAGGACAAGTGTGGAACATTAGTTAAGCTGCAGACTTAAAACAGGAGACCCAAGTTCAAGTCGCTTTTGGCCATGGAAACTTGCTATTTTTCAGCCCAACCTGCCTCACAAGAGAAAATATGGCAGGAGGGAATGCTGTGTACTTAATTTTCAGTTTCTGGAAGAAAGGCAGGATATAAAATAATAAGAAATAAAGATAAATAAATAAAAAATAAAAGAGAAAGAAAGAACAGTAAGAAGAAGAGCAGCAGGTCCAGGAGGCTCCAACTGTATTGATAAAATGCAGTTAAAGTGATAAAATGGATGAAATGTAGCCCTTGATATTTTCATTTTACCCCATGAGAGACCATATCTTTTGTGCAGCTGTATAATGTACTTGACTCTTACATTTCTATATTTATTTATGTTTTTCTCATATTTATATGCCACCAGAATATAGCAACTCCTTTATATGTTTATTACTTGATCCTCTTTATTTGAGTAGGTGGTGGCCTCTCTCCTTAGGTGTACACCTGAGCATATCCCCAGATGATGCCAGGTCTAGCCATTGATGTTAGTTTTTCCAGTTCTGTTCCTATGAGAGATCTCTATAGTGACCCTATTGTTGTGGAGGCAAAGTTACAACTTTGACCTTAGTTTCCATAGAGCCAGGATAAAAGTTTTGTTACATCAGGCATTTGGTGGATGATTGTTATAGTTTCATGGTATATACTCTGCCATTTTGATTGGGCTGGCTAGCCAGCCTGCCTGCCTGCCTTCCTTCCTAACCTAGAGTTTTATTTATTCATGAAAGTAAATAAATACAATTAAAGGGCCTGGGTCCTATTTCTGGCTGCTAGTGTGAATGCCTTATTCTATACACTGCATGATCCTTTTAATGTGTGCTGGACTAAAATTGCAAAGGTCTAAATCAATTCTGTAATCCATAGCCCACTTGACCTTCTGCTTCAAAAATGCCTGGCCAGGATTTACATCTAAGTAGTCATCTATAGATTAGAATAGTGTACATTCCATTCCCAGTGTGTCATATGGAGATAAACATCCTTAGTTGAATGATTTTACTAAGTGTCTTTGCCATTTTCCCTGGTGGATAATGTGCTGAAGTACTGTATTTCAAAAAGAAAGGGCCACAGTTGGTCTATGGCCATGACCAAGGGGCAAAGAATTTTGAGATTCTTGTGTCAACCAAGGAAAATGTAGTCAGGCCAAGGAAAATCAGTTTCTGGGATTCAACAGATACTTTCCATAAGAAGCATAGGCAGCTTTCCATGTTTAATTAATAGGAAAATAATTATATTGAGGGATTACTGAATCTAATAGAGGAAGCAGTGCAACTTCGTGTAGCCAGGGTTTCAGTGAATATGGCTTATGGGCAGTTATGAGATGCCAGAAGAAAAAATCATAAACAAAACATTCAGAAGCATTTCCTTGCCATTTGGCTTCCATACTCCATCATTTGTCACAAAATGGAAAAATAAGACCTGCCTTTCTAGAGCAGTGGCTGAGCGCAATGAAAGCAAAGCTGCCTGAAAACATAAAATCAACACTTAGTGGTAAAGTGAAAAACCAAGAGATGGAAATGAGAAATACTAAACCAGCAGACCTGAGAATACTCAAGCCAGAAATAGCATATACTGTAATCTTAGAGAGGCTAATGGAGAGTAACATGAAGGAAAATTAACTTGGAAGAGTCTTAACAGGATGCTATATTTTCAGTTTTTAATATACTGTTTACAGTAAGGCAAGGAGAAGTAATGCATCAAGAAATCTTTTTTACAGTCAAACAAATTGTTGAAATTCATAATGTGTATATAAGTCTTTTTTCTTTTTGCACAAAGCTTTTGATAGTTGCAGAGTCTATCACTAGTTGCATTTTTTTCTGCTAATTTACTTCCAGGTGTTTCCCAGTTGCTTATAAGCAACTCCGATGTTATTATTTATGTAATTTATTTGTTTTCTAGCCAGACTTTCTCCCCAGAGGACACTCTAGTTAAAGTATACAAAGGGTGCCTTTTACAGATAATTAGACAATAGCTTACCTGAGTCTCCCATAATTCTCATCAATGGACATACTGGCTGAGGAGTTCTGGGAGTTGGACTCCACAGATCAGGGGGGACCCCAGTTAGGGAAGGCTTTGGAGTGATTCTACAGTATCTAACAGTACTGCAATACCACAATATCACATTTTTCAAGGAATTGTGCACATTGGCATTTAAATTTTACCAAGTATACTGGGACAAAGCCAGAGCAGGGATTTTCTGGGACAGTGTAAGAAATATTAATGGTGGCTTCAAGCTGATATCTGTTGTCACTAGCAGTCCACCAGGACACCATGTTTAGATTTGAGTCTTGACATTCTCTTTCAGGCAAATATACTTCCTAAGTTTGTTGTGAGGATAAAATGGAAGACATAGTGGGTACTACCCTAATTTCTTAAAGTGCAGTGCCAAGAACTGTACTTAATACTATTAGTGGGGTCGACCAATCCAAAATGGATCAAACTATTACTTTCGGTTATTTGTAAATGTAGTTTATTTTATAAACTATAGAAATCCGACATACTGTATTATGCTTTCTGATTGGGACTTGAATTGCAGTGGGTATAGCCTTGGCTGTCAATTGTTTATCTTTAGGATGCATTCACCATTTGATTGTGACCAACATTGTTCCTAGAGGCTAGCAGTCATCTAAAATTGATAGTGGTTTTGGAGTTGAAAGACAACTCTGAAGAAACTTGCGTTCTTCCCCTAGCCCAAATTTGCATTCACTTGTTCATCTTGGGGCATGCTTGCAGCTAATTGCATTTGTACTAGCTCACCATACCATATATAGTACTATTTGATAAAGCAAGACATTTAGCTTACTTTCCATTTACTAACATGCAGTTTTTAAAAGTGGTTATTATTCAAGGGGGAGAGAGGGATAATTTCAAATTATATAAAATTAAAACATGATATTCCCCATGGCTCTGCTTTCACAAACGTGTAGAAGTACTGTCATGGTGCAAATCTATGGAAGTGTAAATTTTGTACTCCAGGGAGCAATATAGATCATAGCTGTTGAACTGGTTGTACATAACAGCAGCAGTGAGGACTGTCTGCCTTACATAAATCTTAGGCAATAATTAGCTCCATAGTGAACTTTTTCAACAGCAGCAGTACTAGCTGCAAGAGAAACTAAAACACATATCCCAATGAAAATATCACTTCCATAGGAGAGAAGGATCTGAAGCCTTCTTTCTGGGGTCTTTAAAAGGGGTAGGAATAGGATTTAGAACAGCATTTGTCAAGTCTAAGTCTTCTCATCTCAGTTGCTTGCAAAAGATGGTAACAAAAAAAAGAAAAAGAAAAAGAAAAAAGCCCCAAATAAATAGACCAAGTTCAGGGAGATGTTGGAGAGATGCAACTATCTATAAACATACACTTGAGCCCTGAAGTCTTTCATTGCAGTAATGGCTTGTAGATCAGGATCTAGGGAATCCTGGATCAGTAAAGTTAACTGTTGTCTCTTCTTCTTCTCAGTACTTGGATCCTAGCTCTAAAAAGTATAGTTTCTAAGTAAAACATGTTTGCTGTATAAAGTTTATATTTTCAAATTGTGTAAATTTTATGAAATTTCATAACAGGGGCAGGCTTTTTAAAATGTCACCTGATACGTGAAAACGTCTGAAGATTGGTAGGGCTTTAGAAAGTAGTAAATGGAGGTGTACTTTTGTAGGTCTTGATCAGAAGTACGTGGCAATCAAGTCATTTGGAAGTATGTCTACCATGTAGTTTAAATTGTCACCAGAGGACCTTCTTATTTTACATAAAAATATATTCAAGGTCACTTGAAACCAACTGATTGATAATGTATGCACATAGAGGAAACTCAGAGCAGTGACTCAAAATCAAGCAATGGGAGGGGAATCTATTAATACAAATGGACATGATTAATTTGTGACAGCCAATTCACACAGAATACTCTTACAGAAGGGAGAAATAATTTTCCATATCAATAACTCTGTATACTGCAGCTCTAACAAATTTGAGTAATGCTGATGGCTATTGTATTGCCAGCCGTTGGTGTGGTGGGAATCCTGTCACATTAATGATGAATAGAATAAAAATAGTTTTGGAATGTGAACAATAAAACTTATCATTCCCTTCTCTGGTGTTTCTGAAATGAAATTATGAAGTGATATTGTGAACTACCAGAGGAACTGGGAGATAATGGCAATCTGACAACCAGGATTAGGATTTGCAGCTGTATTGTTGAAAACAGAGAAAGTGTTAATTGTAAAAAAGAGTGCTTTCACAAAATTGCTGTCACCATCACCAACTGATATAACCCTTCCAGGGGCCTAATCCCTTTCAAGAATGTTTCCTATTTCTGGAGGATGCTGAGAATAATGCTACCTCACTTCCTCAGTGCAGTACTGCAGCCATGGAAATGATCAAGCAATTTTTACATTTTCTAATGAGATTGGAACACCCTCAATGTAAAGACTGTAGGACTCATGATGGTTGCTGGGGAGGATATAATTCAGATAGGGTTTGGTAACATGTCCTTCTACTCTAATATAAAATGGAACCAGAGATACGTTCGTGTACAAGTAAGGATTAGTTAATCTAATGGAGTGTCCTATTTTTATGTTATCATTATTTTTAAAATGTTATTGAAAGTTTTAAAAACAAGAGTAGAAATTAATACAAACTAAAATAGAATAAGAAGAAAAAAAGAAAAAGGAAGTAATAAAAGCTAAAGTGCAAAAAGAAAAGAGGTAGAAGAAAAATACAAAAAAAGATATAAAAAAGTGACTTCTGATCTTTACAGCAGTTATAAGTACAGTTGTAGATTTACCTCTTTCTCTAAAGTTACATTGTGACTGTCTTCCATAGTCTATCCTATCTAATTGTCAAAATCATAGATCATAAATATATTTTTTTCTGTTTTATGCAAAAAGTCCAGTCAGCAATAAATGTTAGCTATTGTCTTTTCTCTAATCAAACAGGTCAATTCGGTCATCTCAGCAAGTTCTATCGTCTTCACCAACCATTCTTCCGTTGTAGGTGTTGCCAAAGCTTTCCATTTTTATGAGTATAATAACTTGCTACAGTTATTATATATAAAACAAAGTTCCATGACTTTCTCAAACTGTTTATCCATCAGTCCCAAGAGGAAAGGTTCTGGTTTCAGTTGTATATTAATCTTTAAAATCCTCTGTGTAAGCATTTGAACCCAAAATCTAGCTTTTTTGCACATCCACCAAGCATGATAAAATGACCCTTGTTCACATTTCCAATGTAGATTTGAAGTCCCTTTATACATTCTAGATAATTTTTCTGGTGTCATATACCAATGGTACATCATTTTATAAAAGTTCCCTTTAAGATTATAACAGAGTAAATTTCAGTCCTTTCAACTACATATTTTCCCATTGTTCCATCTGTATATTATAACAAAAAACTTTAGCCCACTTTATCATATATTCTTTCACTTGCTCTTCTTTTTCAAATTTCAATAAAAGTTTATGCATTTTAGCAATCACATGTTCATCATTTGTACACAATTCTGTTTCAAAGCAGTCTTAGAATATTCAGTACCATAAATTCTTTTGTTTACTTTGAATCTTTCTGATAACTGTCAATAGGAAAATCATTGTCAACTATGTCCCTCTGCCATCAGTTCTCTTGATTTTATTTTGTATTCCCCTTGACAAAATTCTAGTATCTCATGGTATGTTAACTATTTGTATTTCCCTATTGTTTCTCATCTATAAAATGCTTCTTGTGCTGAGAGCCACAAAGGTATTTTCAGACACAACCTGGATTTGTATCTATTCTGTATTCTCAATACGGCGTGTTCTAGCATAGTGATTTTTAAAATCTACATTAACCCTAAGTTTATCGTATCACAAATATGAATGCCACCTAAATCTCAAGTCATATTCTTCTAACTCTACAAGTCTTCTATTTCTCAGCAACACCCACTCCTTCATCCAAGCCAAACAGCAAGCTGCAAAATATAATTATAAATCAGGTAAATCTAATCCTCCTCTTTCCTTTGCATCTTGTAACACTTTATATTAACTTGTGGTTTTTTTCCCTTGGCATACAGACTTAGATATATCTTTTTCCCACTGTTTAAATGGTGCATCAGTTGTCAAAACTGGTATTGTTTGAAACAAAAACAACATTCTAGGCAAAACATTCATTTTTATCACAGAAATTCTCCCAACAATGATAATTGTGATTTCTCCTATCTTAATGTATCTTTTTTAGCTTCATTCCATGAGTAAAATAGAATTCATATTTTGTAAAGGTTGTAAAAGTTCATCCTCAAAACTTTTATAGTAAGAACCTGATGACCCATCTTGTCCAGGCACCTTTCCTGTTTTAGTCTTTTTTATAGCTTCACAAACTTCCCTTATTGTTATGGGTCCATTCATAATCTGTTTGTTTCTCTGTAATTTTTGATAAATTTTGTTTCTTTAAATATTCATCTATTTTCCCCAGGGAAATTTTTGTCCTTTATATAAATTGGAATAATACTGATGAAATACTTTTTGCATAACCACATTATCTGTTATTACAGTATCCCCCTCTGTAATTCTGTAATATCATTTTCTTTTTGTAATTTTTATGCCAACCGCTTCCCTGGTTTATTTGCAAACTCAATTTTTGTTTTGTTTTGCATAATTAATTTTCATTTCCATTTTGCTTAGTGTTAATAAGTGATAACTGTCAGTGATAATTGTCACTGTAGAAACTTAATTTGTTGAGAAATATTTATCTTTTCTGGAAACTTCTTTAATTCCTCTTCTTTTGTTTTTATCTCATCCAAAATAGCTTGTCCTTTCTCTTGAGTCTTCTTTTTGAATTCACTATAATGTTGTATAAAGTAACCTCTCATGAAAGCTTTGCTTGCATCCCAAACCATTCTTACATCTGTACCTTTATTAAGATTATTTAAAAAAAACTCTTTTAATTTCTTTTTACAGTCCCATTTGTATGTTATTATTTTTGTACATACATTTGGGCAGTGGTAGAGAGTTTTGAAATGCAGGCAGATTTCAAGTATGCTAAATCATGTGTGGACAGTGTATGTGTGTATTGTGTATGTATTGTGTAAGACTAATATGGCATAAGTGCTCTGAGAGAGAGATACCCACAACATATAATGCTTCATCTGAGACTAAGCTACCCCAAAATATTTTACATTACAATAGGATTAGCCCATTTTGATGTTTTGTTATTGGAAAAATTTATTTCCTCCGGTGCTGCTGTGAAGATTGCAAGTAGATTCTGAGAAAACAGGAAAGTCTGAAGAGATAACTTATATGATATCATTGTCCCTATTAATAAAATTGTCCCACTCCAGCATTCCTTTGAGTTCTGCCTCCAGTACAGTCATTCATCTGGACAGAAATACCATCATAGTGCGAGGTCCATTTCCTCCGTACCAAAGTACGCTGGCATGTAGGTTGTTCATAGGTCAACAAATGTACATTGAGTAAAGGTGAAAATAGTCATTTATCCTTTCTTCTGTATGCACATTATGAAAAGAATGAAAAACTAGGTCCATTTTCTGTTCAAAACCCAAATGGCAAGATATCAAAGCATTCTGTGGTTGTCCTGATTTTTATAGGTACTAGCTGTGACTGGATGACTCCTAGTTCAACTCAGTTATGCAATCAAATAAAGTCATCTGATACCTCAGCCAGATGATTCATTCATCTAGGCTGGGCCTGTTTGAGTGCAAGGTGATGTTCTGTTTTATTGCTCTTGTTATGATCCTTCAAGTCATCCCTGACACCTGGTGACCACATGGCTAGTATCCATGCAGTTTTTCTGGTAGTGTTTTGGGAAGTGGTTCTTCCTAGGGCTGACAGAGAGTGACTGGCTCACAGTCATCCAGCTGGCTTCATGCCTAAGGGAGATGTTCTATTTTAGAGCCTTTTAAATTGGAGCCAGGGACTGTATCCAGGACCTCACAGATGCAATAGACAAGCTTACCACTGAACTACAGCATTACTTCCTTCCCCAGATGTGCTCAGTCGAGTGTATGAGCGTATAATTGGTACTGGGCATCAGCCTGAGTCTCCAAACTTTCATATAGCTTAAGGTAAATATAACAAAACAGGAAAAGGAAATATATATGAGTAGAGAAGAAGAAGCAAGGAAAGTATAATTTGCATAGGTCAAAGAAGGGCAGTAAAACATCTGTTAGTAGTAGTTGACTTGTGTCAATTTTCAGTGCTCATTAAGTTCATATTAATGCTGAAACACTCTTAAGCTCCAAATGTACCTCCCAGATGCTGTCATCTCAAGTTGAGTGGTGGTGGTCACTTTTCAGAACTGTGTTAATCCTGTTTACTTGTCAGTAGCATCTGACCTGGGGTCAGAATTGTATTTAACCCTCCCTTGTAGGTCAAAAGAGAAATTAATCTGCCAAGAATTGAATTGTTTGAATAACAGGTGACCCATTAGTAGAGTAGGTGCCAGGCTGAAACCTGTACATATTTTTTTTCCTTTTTTCTTCCCCCCCTTTTGTTGGTCACAAAGATCACTGAGATAGGAAATCATCTGCAGGATGAGAAAAGACCAGGTGGTTAATTTAAGAATATTGGAAGCTTGTGGCTGTTTTGCTTCTGGATTGGTATATTTAAAAGCCATTGTCCTGGGTTTCGATTGACAAAAGAAACAATATTTGTCATATTATTCTGGAAAGGCCTTAGTTATCTGTATTTAGTAGCAGACATATATATCTTTTGAATTTCTCATATCATACTGCAAAACACTGTCATATAGGAAGCATCTAATACATGTCCCCAGTGTTGATGGAATACGCCAGGAGCTGCAGAATAATTAAATATATCTAATAATAATTGGGCGTGTGTGTGTTTCTTTTTAAGGGATGTCTGTGAAAAATTGTACTGTTTTGGAAAACTCAGTTATGTGGATTGTTTGCTTGTATATGTCTCACATTTCAAAATAAAAGTATTCTCAAAGACGCATACAAATGAATAAAAACAATTTAATATTAAAACCAGCCTCAAATACTACATCTCTTGTATTTCTGCCTTAATGGTTTTTCTGAGGTAAGAAGAAACGTGGAAGAAATAGAGGAAATAATGTGGCATCTCTAAAATTCCATGAATGAGGCAGAGTGAATGGAGAATATTTATCTGGTCTGTCCACACTCCTAACCTACTGTATGAAGGAGGTACTGGAGAAAGTACAGAAAAACAGATTTCTAGGATTGGAAGGGGACATTTGGGCCATTGAAACCAATCCCCTGTTCAGTGCAGGAATCCTGATGAAAACATTCCAGGCAGATGACTCTCTACTTTCTCTTGGACACATTCTGTGAAGGAGACCCTCCTATCCCATTGGGATCTGTCTCCGTAGCATTTATTCAGAATCTGCCTCCCTATAACTGAATCTATTATTCTGTGTTGTGCTCTCTGAGATGAAAGAGAATAGGCCTTGACTTCTTCTATATGACATTTTTTCAGGTATTTGAAGAGTGCTGTCATATCCATTCTCCAATCATTTTTTTCCTCAAGGCTAAATATACCCAGTTCCTTCAGTTTCTCTTTATAGGGCTTAGTTTCTAGTCTCCAGATCATTTCATTGTCCTTCTTGGAACCTGTTCCAGATTGTCTGACCCTTCTTAAAGTATAGCGTCCAGACCTGGATATACCCTTGCAGTGGAGTCTAATATAGCCGTATCTTGAATGAAAGTAATAATTTCTCCTGATTCCCTTTTGTTTTGTAGAGGATGAAGAAGATGATGAATTGGTGGAATTGAAAGCTCAGAATGATGCTGAGATAGAAACTCAAGAAAAGAAGCAGGATGTGAAGGAAGGTATGTAAGTATACTGTTCAGTATTAAGTACTTAATGTCCATCATTAGTAGGGTATGGTCTTCAGACTTTTAGGGTACCTCTAAAAATAGATGTATACAGTATGATTTCTAAATGTGTTTATTAAGAAAACAGTATCCTCTAAGTTACATAAAACAAATTTTCAGATTTGCAGTCAAAATAATGCTTTCAGGACTAAAAACTGCCTTTTGATGTGGTAATTAGTAATATGATGCTCTGATTAAAATGTTGGTTTAGGACTATCTTTGACCAGTTCCTGACTTTCACACTAATCCAAAAGCAGACAGTATGATGCCTGGCTTTTTGGTCCACTTATCTTCCTGTTATGTAAAAAGTATATTCCTTTAATTAAAAAAAAATAAAATAAAAATGGGAAGCTGGTATTCTGCTAGCAAAATGCCAGCTTTTAATTATATTTATGATTCCCACATAAGCTCAATAGGCATTGTTAGAAGGTGAAATAATGGATATCTGCACTCCAGTGTTTGTTTTGAAGGGTGCCTAATTATCTAGAAAAAAAGGGGGAGGGAATTTGATAATGCATGGGAATTGAACAGAGCAGGAACCAGTCTCAGCCATTTGGATGTTTTGTGATTGACCTGCTCAGCATAGCAGCCTATTTTGTGAATAGGCAAGAAGTCTATTGCTCTGTCCCCGTTAGACAGTTATGCTCCCCATGCTTCCGAAAAACCAAAACTGTCCCAAATGTTTGCTTCCCCCTGGCCTAATCTTTCTTACAATATTTGTTATGAGAATACCAAGGAATAAGGAAATAATTAATAACCTCCTTGGAGTAAAGCAGTACAGTATATAAATGTGAAAATCAAATAAATTTTATCAAGCTTAGTGGCAGTGATTTTTTGGTATATATATAATGCCACTGATTACCAGATGTGTGAAAGGGATAAGACATAGGGAGCCATTGTAAAAAGCAAGTTTGGAGCTGGCTTGTGCACATGAAGAGATCCTGAGTTAGAATGGAAGGGTCTTTGGACTCCCTTTGGTCAAGAAAGGTTCTTGGCAGCAGCAAAAGTTGGTGGTTAGCAAAGCTTTTTGGGTGATTGGGAAGGAGACTCTGTTGGCAGCCAGTGCTTGATCTAGGCTGGGACTGGACTGAGTGGTGAAGTGGCAGTGGAATGGGGACAGTCAAAAGACTTCTAGTTAGCTGCTCAGTGGTGCACAGTGCTGGACTGGAGGCACTGCCACTCAGCTGATGAAGATTCAGCAATGCTATGCTAGCAGTGGTGAGGGAGCTGGCTGCTGTTTGTCCATGTGGTAACAGTGATATGTCTGACTGGGCCAGCTTCTCCATCTCTACTTGAACAATCATAGTTATGGCAACCCAGGAATGCCTGCCTTGGGTATTTCAAATACTGTAGGCACCTGGGTGATGTTGCTAAGCAGTGGCCAGAGTGGGGTTGGAGGACCAGTCTTGCAGCTGTGACAAGGCCTGCCATGTTGTCAGTGGCCATCTTACCTCTTATATACTGCAGCAGGACTCAGAGAGTCTGGAGTGTGTGTTGTCTGTTTTCATCTCTCAGGAGCTTTAGAGTTTACCATCTTTTTGTTCCAAAGAACTGGTTGAGGATACAAATAGGATCTGTGAATTGGGGTGATAGTGGATCTTAGTGAACTGTATTGAGGAGCAGATATTGACTATGGTGTAGCTATTTGCTCCCACCTAGCTGAGAGGCAGAAGGAAGGTGATTGTGATTTTCCAGATCTCCCACCTAGTAAGGCTTTGTGAATGTGGTTTAGGGCTCAACCTATCTTGGTGAAACCATGGGAGGATAGAGGGTGATGTGGTTGTTCTATATATGTGGTAATGGACTTGGTTGACTCTCTGAGACTAGGGATGCTGAATGCTGGAGCAGAAGGATCCCAAAGAACCAATTAGGCAGTAGTGGTATGTTTCTGGCATTAGGGTGTGAGCTGGGCCTTTTATTTTGGGGGGCGGGAGGACAGGAGCCATGGGGTTTACTTTGTTGCAGAGTAGGGGTAATATCACAGGGGAGAGATGATGAAAGATAGGGTGGGCTGCTCTAGAGAAAGGCAGTCTTAGTGTGTGATATCAGTTCTGTGTTCTAGCCCCCTGCGTTTGGCCTCAGTGTCTAGTCATCAGGCCCTCAGTGTCCTGGGCTTTTGATTTCTACTACTGAATGCCAGGTAAAATCCTTTATTAATTATTATCTGATAAGAATGGCAATAACATAATTATGTTTCCATCTCATTCAGCCTGCAGATGGCTTGCTGTTTAATCTGTAAGGTTGCTGTGAAGACTAAGTGTCTGTCAGATAAACTTGTTCAGATCTGCTCTGAGTTAAACTCTGGAGGTGCGAGCTCTTTGGAGTTGACTGAGGCATGGTCTAGCATGGTTACCTGGGAAGAGTTTGAACCTGTTGATCCAGTGGATAGAATCTTTGGGGCTATAAGTATGACCACCTGTGTACAAGATCTGTGTCTTCTTAAAGAGGTCCATCTGGTCCTTAAGAAACCACCCCTGGATACAAAGACTGGACAATTTTTGTCCTGTGTCCCTAAGGGAAGGTTGTTAGGAAGGGTTAAGGTTCTAGGTTCAGGGGACCCTGGAGAAAGCAAATTAAACCTTTTTCAGTCAGGATACAAACTGGGATGGCATTGATTGCATTTGTAGATGGCCTTTGGTGGGACCAGGATGGAGGTGCTGCATCTATGCTGGCTCTCCTTGAACCTCAGTAGCCTTTGATACCATCAATCATGGCAACCTTCTGGACTGGCTTTAAGGATTAGGAATGGGTGGCATGGTGTTGCAGTGGTTTTCCATCCTCTGAGACTGATTCCAGTCAGTGTTGAAAGGAAGGAAAATAGAGCTCATCCTAGAGTCCTGCTTTGCAGGGTTCCTTGATGCTCCTTTAACATTTACATGAAGCTGCTGGATGAGGTAACCTGTTGGCATGGGTCAAATATCATTAGTATGTTGATGATATCCAGCTATAGATCTCTATCCTGGGCTGACCAAGTGATGCCATAAAGGTTATTTCCCAGAGTCTTGAGACTGTGGGCATCTGATGGGAAAGAACAGGCTTCAGCTTAACCCATGCATGTCTGAGTGGTTGTGGGTTTTGGAGTCCTCCAGATGGGATCTCCATATTTAGTTCTGGATGAGGTTGAACACATCTAGACAGAACTGGTGCACAACTTGGAAGTCCCTGGATTCTTGGCTCCTGCAAGGCTCTGTGGCCAAGAAGGCCTGTGTACAAATCCATCTTGTCAGCCAATTGTGCCCATTCCTGGATGGGAGGACCTGCTTCTGATCACTGATGCCTAGGTCACCTCCTCTTTGGACTATTACATTGTGATCCACATGGGGCTGCCCTTAAAGACATCTGAAAGTTGCAGTTGGTCCAGAATGTAGAGCCACAGGTAGTTATGCATACACCACAGTACGCCCATGTAACACCATTACTTCATGAGCTACACTGGCTCCCTATAGGCTTCTGGGTGCTGGGTACCACCTTCAAAGCCCTTCAAGAAATGGCTTATTTTCCCCAATTGCCTCTGCCTGTCCCCAGTTGTCTCTGCCTGCCCCAAAAGATCTGGCAGGGTGGTCATGCTTTGGGTCTATAAACCAGTGTCACCTGGTGGGACCCAGGAGCCATTCTTTCTGTGTCACAGCACCTGCCCATTGGAACAGCATACCCCCTGAGATTCAGATGGACCCAACTCTGTTGGCCTTCTGTAAGGTCTTGAAAACCTGGTTTTCCCCTGTGCACTGGGCCAGAGCATTGATTTTGGAATTAGAATATATATTTTAGCTTGGTCTCAGATAAGCTGTATTGTATCACTGAGTGTATTGTTATTGGTTATTTTGTGTTTTTTTTATGGTTTTAACCCCATATAAGTCACCCAGAGTCGCTACTTATGAGTTGGGCAGTCATATAAATTGTTTGAATAAAATAAATATGTATGTTTAAAATTATAAATGTCTAAAATTCTTAAGCTTGTATGTTGATTTTTTTTTCTTTGATCATTGATCCCAGGCAAACAAGTTAGCTGAATGATTTGACTTCCACTAAGCCGAGAAATAAATTGTATTGACTTTTGTTCTTGTTTTTTTGTATTTTTTTAGAATGTTCCAGACTAGCTTCTATTAAAATTAAGACATCTCCTCACCATCATTTTGGACATTAAATCCCAAAGTTTGGCATCTAGGGCTAATTTGTCTGATACAAAACCTAAGTATCAGCTGTAGCTCTGCTAATTGATGCAGGATTAGAGATCACATGCCTACTGTACTAAAAGGTCTACGCTGATTGCAAATTGTGTACCAGGCAACTTTAAAGCCCTGAATGGCTTAGGATTTGACTATCTTAAGCAGTGTTTTTCAACCTTGGCTACATTAAGACGGGTGGATTTCAACTCCCCCATGCTGGCTAGGGAATTCTGAGAGTTGATATCCACTCATCTTAAAGTTGTCAAGGTTGAGAAACACTGATCTAAAGGATGTTCTGTCCCATTACATATCTGCCTTGTTCTTAAGACCTGCAGGAGAGATCATTTTAAAGATGCCTCATGGTCAGAGGCCATCTTTCTGGTTGTCAGGCCCAGCCCAAGAACAACGGGGAAACAATCGAGTTGAGTTGAGTTCCTTTATTTGCTTACACCATATAGACAGAATCTTGCCAGACTAAATCTATACTACTGCAACTAGTGGATATACTCTGGGAGATTCTAGGGAGCAGCTATCCTGAACCTCTTGTGCTTCCCGTGCTCCATCTCTGGTCTGTGTTGTCTTTTATCTCCATGTCCTTCCTGGAATGCACCCCCTCCTTCCTGATAGCCTTGATCTCTGCTGCAATCCACCACACTGACACATGGGAGAGAGTCCTCTTCTCATTGCTCTGGCTATGAAATGCATTTTCTTGGGAGTTGCATCTGGATGCTTCTCTCTCAGCATTTAGAAACCTTGGCAGACAGATCTCTTCTGATAGGCTTTCTAACCTGAGTTGATTTTAATATCTATGTCATTGTTCATTTTAATTTGTATTTCTAAGTTTTCATATTTTGTTTTGTCTTACCTAGCTTGACTACTTGCCAGAGCAGTATATAAATCAAATAAGCAAATATATTTCATAGATGGAAGGGCCAAGAATTGATCCATGACATTTCCAGTTAAAAAGGATCAGGTAGCTGTGGAAGACTTTCAGTTCTGGAGGTGGTTACGGGTCAGAGTAAACTCAATGGACAAATGGTCTGAACAGATCAAAGGCAGCTTCCTAGCTTTTACCTTTTTTCTTCAGCACTAATAATCAGTCTGGGTGCTCCTGAACTCTGTTAATCTAAACTTACACTTAGGAGATTCTGCTCACCTGAATGCAGGCTTTCTTATCAGCAGAGAAGCCAATAGTCTTAGCGAGAGCAGAAGAACAATACTCAGTTGTTGAACTGTGGTTGAGATTTGGGTCAGGTTTCCTCTCCTTGCCACATAAAAGCAACCATAATTCGTGTATCTCTGGAAGGCGACTTAGTGAATTATGAGTGAATACTTTTTAAAAGCCAAGTTAAATAGACTTCTGAAAGATATATATTTATTTTAGTTTTTCACGTGCTTGCAAGTGAGCTCTATGTATACTTCAGCTGTATTTGAAGGACAGCCATAACTAACATCATCTCTTTTTTTGTTATAGTTTAGTCTAGTAGAAGTGTTTTGTGTTGCCCCTGGCTCCTCTTCTTGTCTCGTCAAGCCAGGTCTCAAGCGAATGATAGTTGTGGAAGTTTTTTTTTTCCTCCAGTCCTTTCCTTTCTTTTTGGTAGTAATAGTTTTTGAGACACTCAGACCGCAGATTTCAAAAGGAAGTATGGTAGTTGAATCAGAGACAGCAGTACTTTGTGAGGATGTTAATATTTTAGCAACTGAATAGAAAATAATAAATTGAAACTGACACTGTAAGTGACACAAAGTTGGTTGTGTTTAAATCAGCTGCCTAACTTCCTTTGCACTGTTTTAATGTTTCAAAAATGCTTATTACTGTAAAATTGGGTCCCACAGAGATGAGACAGGTATAATTTGTAGTTTTTCTCAAGAAAATAATCTCAGGTTAATTCGAACTGGGGATTATTGCTGACTTCTCTTATGAAGGCCACTTCATGAACATGGAACATAAGAATCAGCAATCATGAAAAAAGCACACGCACAGAGTACTTTTCCTTCATGACTGAGTAATCTTAGCCATCCAGCATTTGAAATTGAAATGGAAAAGATAACTTTGTTACATAACCCTGAGAATATTGTGAATTTAAGAGTTTACCCCCAAGTAGATAGAAATAGGATTGCACCTGATCATATAAATAATTATGAGGAAGCACAGAAAGTCCTTGTTAACTAAATATTTCTATTTTCTTTGTTTTTAATCACAGAATTCCATCATACAGCCCCTTCCTTTCCTGAGTTTGTAACTTTTGCGTTTGCTTCAAGACAGTGATTACAAACATGTTAGAGGCAAAACAGGAATTTTAGTTAACATTTCCTGCTGTTACTGGGTCCAGCAATACTTATTCCGAATTAAGAGCTTTCCTGAAAATTAATATCTAATAGGTGAAATGCATGTTTAGGTTGGCATAAAGTGCCCAGGTTTCTTTTTCCATGCAAAGCGAGGGAACATTTTTTTCTTAATCCTTTCAAGAATTTCAAATAGATATTTTAGCAGCATCATTCACAATTCTGTATAGCAGCTAAAGCCTAGGTTAGCACTTCCATTATGAATTTTGGTTTTCAAGGATTCTGTAACCCCCATCATAAAAATTGCCCCCAGCTAAAATTGTTTGTCACTTGGGGACGTTAGTATCTGATTTTTTAAAAAGTGATGTGAATAAGCATGTGAAACGAAAATCTGGACATTTCTAAAAAAGTGAGATATTATATATAGAAAATAGAAAGTTGCTACATCCTGAGTCGGATTTCTTCGTCCAGTATTGTTGATTGGTACAGCTTTTCAGGTTTCCAAATAAGAGTATTCCTGGCCTGAGATCTTCAGAAAACATATTCATTTAAATTTTGTACATGGTCTAAAACAATTATGCTTTCATGTTTATATGTAACAATAGCTAATTTTAATTTTTGGCTACCTGTTATTTGCAGTCATTACCCCATTAAAATAAAAGTTTGTTTTGCCAACATTTTAAATAGAATTGGATTTTTATTCATCATGTTTCATGCTTCTCTTAGCTTCTCTTATAGCTTTTTTCATGCATATAAACAATATTGCCAGTTTTGCCATGAATAGAGAATAATGTGCGCGTATAGAAATATATTCCTTTCCGCAAACAGTTGTTAGAAATAGAAATAAGGGAATACCTAACACAGAGTCAGACCTCTAGTCCATTTAATTCAGTAATGTTTATATTGACTGACAACGGTTCTGTAGGATTTCAGACAAAGAGCTTTCACAGCCTTATTTATATATGTCAGGCATTGAATCTAAGATTTTTGCATGCTTCTTGATGTTAAAACATCTCCTTAGTATAATGGAGCAAAGCATGTATTTTAATCAGTTAAGAATATTTTAGCCTAGCTAGGTCTCAGCACATAGCTGACCATAACTTATCTTGAAAAAACAGGGTCAAACCTCATTAATATTTGGATGGGAGGCCATCACTAAATCCCAGCAGAAAAATTAAAACAAAATCTGAGAAGGAAGCAACAGCAAGCTACTTTCATCTTATTGCCAGTAAAACTACATCATGTGTCCATTTAGCCATCAGGAGTTAAGCTCAACTTTACAGTTTAAGAACATTTTAGGATTTGTTTGGTTTTTGAAGCTGAAATTGAAGATGGCTTCTGCATTAAAAGAGCATTTAAGACTGCTTCTTTGTTAAACCTGTTTCACTGCTTTTCCAAGCTTGCCTGTGTAGTAAGCATCAGTCAAAAATATTTCCTGAAATCTGAATGTGGAGTTTATTTTATTTTGTGATCGTAACTATTTTCTTCTTCAGAATAATAAATATGCAAGATATAGGATGTCTTTGGTATAGAAGCCACATTCTAGGATTATGTAGTACTACATTAATGGATTCAAACTTTTTTTTCTTTAGAAGGCAGCAAACCATCCAGTCTTACCAATGTTGCTATAAGTTTCATAGGAAGATCTCATTTCTTTGCTGAAGAGTTAGATTCATCTGGAAATATTTAAATGCTTGTATGTTTAATGTTGCCAATATTCTTTTGGAAGCTCCTCCCAGAGAATTGACAGAGGAAGAAAAGCAGCAGATTCTACACTCGGAAGAATTCCTTATATTTTTTGACCGGACAATACGTGTGATCGAGCGAGCTCTAGCTGAAGATTCAGACATTTTCTTTGACTACAGTGGCCGGGATGTAGAGGAAAAAGATGGGTCAGTGGTTTTCTTTCCCTTTTTAAAAAATCCAATCAATAAATAAAATGGTCATGCATGACTTGTAGAGAGGAACACCCCCAGTCTTCAATACATCTACTGTAGTAATAAACTTTCCTAATTGAATGATGTGGTAAAATATATTTTGTTGCATCCTCTTTATTAATTCTAGATGCTTTCGAGGTCTTAATTGTCCTTATCCTACATTGTGTTATTGTAACATATTGAAACATAAGAAATGGATAGACCAGCTTTTATCTAGATCAGTGTTTCTCAAACTTGGCAACTTTAAGATGCTGGCTGGGGGATTCTGGGAGTTGAAGTCCACACATATTAAAGTTGCCAAGTTTGAGAAACACTGATCTAGATCAACTACATCTTCTGGACTCTAAACTAAAAGGCACACAACATTTTTAGGGTAAATACCACTTTTGTTCTTTGAATGGAATTCTACAGGCTACACTTTAGAAAGTATTTCAGATGAAGAGAAAAATGACATTTGATTACTATCAATATTCTATATAGGTGGAGAGAGAGAGAGAGTGTATTCCTTCTGTCATTTAAAATTGTAAGTCACCAGCAACTTTTGAAGGGTTATACCCAAATCTTTCAGAGGCTCTGTGCAGATCTGAGTGTTCTGCTTGAGTTCACTGGGGTAAATCATAGTTTACATACGATGTAGAAGTTCTGAATCCACATCAAAAGACTCAGCATTTGTTCTAAATGTTCCCTAGGTAGCAAACCAAGGCCTAACCTTTCCCTACTTAGTGTCCTTCAGATGTTTTGGAGTACCAGTTTCAGTTACAATGCTGACTGGAAGATTTGGAAATTGTAGTTCAAAACCCAATGGTACTACTTTGGGGAAGATTGTGTTAGCTGGTTTGCCTGTTAATTTGTTCTGAAGTATAATATATTGTTGAACAGATAATAAACAATACCCACAGAATGCAAAAATATACATAACATCCCCTTTAGCAGTTTTCCATGGGAAGATCACGTGCTAGCTAATATAGCGTGAGACCCATCATCACAACTCAGAGAGTTTGATCGTTTAGTTTGATCCTAGGCTATGCTTTGGAACCTGTTTTTATGTGGGCTAACACATGAAACCTTCAACATGAAGTGTAGGGAAGTAAAGTCAAATTAGGAAAGAAAACTATATAGATTTTCACCTCAGGCCCAATACTGCTTATAATTTTCTATAGTCTGAGTCAATTAAGGAATTTGCAGAAATACAAGGATATCCTGTTCCATTCATGGTAATTGTTTAGATATTAAATATTTGTTCTTATCTCATTTCTTTGCTTTGGGTAAAATTATGGAGAGGAGAGGATAGACAAAGAGGACATTAGGTTAAGATGCACAAAAAAATGAACTAGCTAAGGAAATGTAGTAGAGAAGAGAAACAATCAAAACTAATAAGTGGTGAAGCAGTTTTATTATTTTAAAATGCCAGCCATATTTTAAAGTAGTGAAATAACCCTTGTTCAAATCCATGTAGTGATGTCCAAGCTGGAGCCAACCTTTCCTTCAGCCGACAGTTCTATGACGAGCATTGGTCTAAACATCGGGTTGTCACTTGTATGGATTGGTCTCTTCAGGTAAGATTTGCTATTAGGAAAAGCATGCAGACTTTGGACATCCTGCTCATCTTAACTAGCCTTTGTTTCTTGTAATCATCGATGTTTGTTGCAATCCACATATAGCTTACACTAGATGTGAAGCTTGGCAGTTACTGTTCAAAAACATTTGGAGAAAGGCAGTCTAAAAGATAATAAAATAAGCACTACTATTGTACTAGTAACTCCAAGCACTTGGACTTAAGTTTTTTGAGGAATAGGTACTAATACTACAAATTTGCATGGCAAGCTGCTGCTGAGACAAAATTGTGATATTGGATGTTCGTAGAAAATAAAATTTAAAATGCCAGTGGGTCACACAAACGGTAGGTTCCTGCAGCTACAACCAAATTAACATGGTCGTTTGTAAGAGGGCATCTGGCTTTGGAAAAGGATCTACAACTTAATTATTGAATATATGTTCCGCATGCAGAACATCCCAGTAACTTTAGTAGGAAAATTAATTAGCAAGCAGTGTGAAAGATGTTTGTGAGAGAGTCACTGTTCATTGGAGTATTTGGTTACATTGACCACTGGGAAGCACCCCATGACCAATTTTGCCCTATTGGGACACATCAGATGTGGCTAGATGTTATTTTATGGGGTTCAAACCCTCTCCTGGGGATTGAACTCACGGAACTTTGCACTTTAGATGACTGAATACAGTACGTTAGCTTTAGGTGCTATCCAGGTCCCGGCGCTCAACAGTGGATGGTATATACTTAATTGGAGTAGGTGACTCTGGACAGGCCAATCCTACTTATGGATCAGCAGCATGTTGGCAGATTGGGCCAAGCCCTGACTTACTGTTCTCTCAGGGCACCTCAGGGCAGCTGCTGTATTGTACCCAGGTCAACAACTCTTCAGATACTATCCTGTCCAATAGTCTTATTGGCTTTGCTACAAGGGATGCTGCACCACGGAAGATTATGGCAGCTGCCTGTATACTAGGTAGCCACTTCAGCCTTCTTGTAGTGCTTTGCTAGAGGGTGGGTAGCACTATGTGAAAGATACACAGGAGGGAGCATGCAGGAGAGTGATGTGAATTTCCTCTGCCTGTCTTAACCATTGGGCTCTCTTCCTCTTCCTCTTTAAATAACTGGCCTTCTTGTGCTGTTGGTGATACTAACGTAGAGAAACAAATAGTCTGACCTGTCAACTCTCTACATTAAGACAACAAACAGTCATGGTATATTTTGAATCAGTTATTTTGGGTTTAAGAGATGCAAACTTGCATCTTGCTTGAGAGAAGGAATACAGATAATGAAGTTCATGTTTATTTATAGCATGCAACCTCAGCTTCTTTGCCAGAGTTGTTTTTGCATCCACGTGTTTTAATTAAATCCATTTTGCAACAGGTATGGCTTGGTATGTGGGTGGCCAATAGGCCAATGTAGATTTGCACAGAAATAGGAAACAAGCCTGAGGAAAAACTTATCTTAGACTATTCAAGGGGGTGGAAATTACATGGAATTCTTATCTGATAGCTTTTTAACAAGCAGCATTTACAGTATTCCCGCAACAGCAAGATAAAGTCAACTTGGAAGGCAACTGCCAAAATATAATTGTTCACTCCCTCAGGCATGCAAGTATATTCTGTCTCCTATTTCTTTGTTCTGGGTGGCCTTGTTTCACCTTCTCTTTTTCCAGTTCTTATCTCTCTTAGATGTTCACCTCAGCTACTCTCAGTGTCGCCATTTCGGACCCCTAGGTTTCATGCATATATTGGATCAGATAGTTAAATAGGGCAGACATACTCAGAATAAACTTTGATGTGTTCCAGCTTTCCCTTTTCTGGTGGTTTGCAAAAGGTGTTGCAACTTCCAGAAACCTACAGTTATGCTGGCTAGGAGTTGTAGTCCCATCATATTTGAAAAGTGCCAATTTGGGGATAGCTATATCACCTCACATGCCATAGTGCTTAAAGTGCTTTGAGTGGCTCAATGAAAGCTATGTAGTGGAATCTTCTGTTAACCAGGATTATATAATGTAGATAAGATCTTATGTTACTGCAAATGTAGAATCATCAGAAATAAATGTAGAATCATCAGAAATATCTTCACCTATATAGCTATTCTTCCTTTTCCATCACCCCGGGAAATACCTGTCATTTGACTTTCCCTTAATTTCCCTGATATAATCTCACTCCATACTGCCTATGTTTATTGGTGCACTGTTACTTTTGGATCACCAGGCCCACCCTCTGAGGCCCAATTAAAATACTTTGCGTCTGAGCAATGGATAGTACCTTCTTCCCCAATCAAGGGGTGTACAATCCAAAGCCAGCCAACTCATTTTAACACTTGAGAAATAAGATCTTGAAATCACTTGGCAGAAAACATAAGACCAACCAATTGCATAATTAAGAAATTCGTCCCTTTCATTGTACCCAAAATTCGATGTCCGAAATGGCCATTTTACTCTGCTGCTGGGAGTTATCAGATGAAGCTTTGTTGAAGGGCCTCCTGTATCTGAGCTTAATCATATTGATTCATAGACCAACACAGATATATATATTCACACACAGTTATACTGCAAGCATAGGATATATTGCCATTCTATCATTATGCTATAATATATTACTACTTACGGTATGTACTATTACTAAAAATGTTCTGTGTATTATAACCAGGCAAACCAAAAATGTGTAGTGGTAGTTAAGATTATTCACATTGTGAAAACCGGAAACAATGAGAAAGATATTTAATAACTATAGATATAGATAAAGCAACATGATTCCTATGTCTTTAATAAGGTGGGAGACAAGCAAATGTTAAACACATAAAGAGAGATGGTGGAATGACTGAATCTTCACATGACAAATTTTGGTTCATTGTGCATCTGTGAAAGTCACAAGAACTCTGTTGAAGAAAAGCTGGCAATTCCTTTGTAAAATTAAAGGCACTGTTTAGTCAGTATAATTCCAGTAGTTTCTATTAATATTTTGTGAAGAAATAGATAGCCAGCAGTCAGTAAGTTGAGGATAAGCTGTAGGTGCCATCTCTAGTTTCTCTTCTAGATCCCCTCATCCTCCCCTTTAGAATTCAGGAGGGTTGTTTATCCATCTGCGAGGATATGTGTATAAATATAGATACTGTTTGTATTCCTTTAACACACAGTGAAAACTGGAATTTGCTATAATCCCAATGTGGCGATAGCCACTAATTTAGATAGTTTTAAAAAGAAGCTAGATAGAGGATCAAGCCATCATTGGCTTTTATTCCTGATGACTCTGTACTGTTTTCTGAATCACAGACAGCATACTCTTTCATGCAAGCTTCTCAAATGAACATAGCTGGGTGCTGTGTGACATAGAAGTTAGACTTGTTGGGTCCTGGTTCCTCATGTTTTTGTGCATTTTAATAGTTCTGAATGTAAGATGTGCTTTTTCTTTTCTTTTTGCACCAGGTAGGATAAACACACAAACACACAAACATACACACATAAAGGCTGTGTGATACACTCAAAAGAGGCACTTCACAAAAGGCATCCTCCCTGAAGCATTAAAATAACCATATGGCTTGGCTGCTTTAAAGGATATTTCAGGTTGCCTCCACATGCCTGCATTTGCACAGACTTCATGTTTGCCGTATCCCCCACTGAAGCAGAGTAGCTGTGCATACATATGCAATTGGGAAAGCCCCTGAAGTAGCCAGTCAACCCTATAAGAGGATATGTCTGCTTTTGTGCTTTGAGGAGAAGGTATTTGCTTCCTTTTGAATGCTTTGCAAAGCCCTAGTATACACATGCACTTATGTTTAACCACTTACCAGTCATCAGTAGTGCCACATATGTCAAGCAGATGTGTATGTGGAATTCCCACCAGGTGAGTGAATGGCTGATGAAGGCAATATAGCATGATCTGTCCTTTCATCACTAGCCCACTTAACTTCAGTGCTGGTCATGCAGGAAAGTGTTCTACTTTACAGAACATTCTCCCTCTCTTTTTCCAGGCCTTCTGGATGGACTTATCTGCTTATGTGATTTTACTCGGCATACATCATTTTGTCCACCACTGTGTATCTAAATTTAACTACCTGTTGTTTTCTTTACAGTACCCTGAGTTGATGGTTGCTTCATATAACAACAATGAAGATGCCCCACATGAACCTGATGGGGTGGCCTTGGTTTGGAACATGAAATTCAAGAAAACAACTCCTGAGTATGTTTTTCATTGCCAGGTAAGACAATTTAAGAGGCTTATTTCATAAAAGATGTGCTGAGGATTACTGTATGTCCCATCTACCCGCAGTTTTGAAGAGGTTGGAGTTAAAAACAGAAGATACTAAAAAATGTTCTTCTATCTTTGGTTGTTTAGCAGACATTGATGAGGAGAGAAAGCCCGGGCTGATGCCATGTCGTTTCTTTCTTTTTCCCATGTTGTTCAAATCCCTAGGAAAAAAACAAAACAAAACTAGGAAATATGCTAATGTTTTCAGAATGCATACAGTTTTCTAAAACAACAACATAGGGTGGTTGGAGACTGTGTGTCATTTTTTGTCTATTTTAAACAATCCTCAAGAGAATTTATTTATAAAAAAACCTCACACTTATGAAGTAAATGTGGTATACCACTTCCTCCTCCAGCTGGCAACATATGCTTTCCCACCCACGTATATTTCCTTGTGTTTTCTATTTCAAAGCAGCCTGTGCTCTGCTTCATATTGCTTGGAATGATATTGTAGCTTTACAGTGCATCAGCACAGAGAAGCTTTGCAAATATTAGCTTTGCCTGTAGCAGGGTAGAATTGTGATCAGCATTTCACTTTCCCTCAATTACTGTCTGACTTAGCAGTCCAGGGGTCTCTTAGCTGACCATCAGCATCCTGATGTAACAACTGAAACAAATAATCAAGAGGTATATCTGTAAAATGAAAGAAGTGTCTTCCTAACTGCTTTTTTGTTCAAGATCTCCTTGTCCCAAGAACGACTGTGGAAATACACATCAAATCTAGGTGGTCCCTATTGACTTAATTTTGTATTAATTAATTTTGTTGCAGGGGGAGGAAGTATCTAATTAAGAGGGCCATAACATTCTGCAGTGTTTCAAAAATAATGCAGTTTTCTGCAAACTTGTTTTTTAATACTGGTAAAATTCTAGGGACACAGTTAAAGTGGATGAGGATATCCAGGGTATTGGACTCTTTACACTAGGAGCCACTTGACCCTCTTCCTGCTAGCATTTAGATGTTAACTGATTTTTGTTATGTCTTTGGTTTGGCTTGTTTGGTGTATATTATATTTCTGCTCTTTTGAGGTTTTTATTTACTTATTTTGGGAGCTAATCCAAAGGGGGAATCCTGGATAGGCTTGTTACCTCTTTCAAGGAACTGTTAATTATCTACAGAAGTATAGGGCTTCTTTTCAAGCTAATAGGGTACCTTGTTCAAAATGGCATATTTATCCAACTGTACTGTTTTTTTTTTTTAATTCTTCATTTCAAACTTCTTGTTGCTAGTTTTTTTTTTATGGGATAGCCTTCAGACATGTGAGAAGTACCATTAAAATCAGTGAGGCCACTGATCAGCACAACTTAGTTAAGTCTCCTTAATTTCAAAGGGACATATTTATAACTAAATGCATTTTGATGCTACTTGTTAATTCTAGAAGTGACTTGGTTTGCATTATAGTGTGTGTGTGTGTGTTTGTATATAATTTATATTATAGATACACACACTCATATACATACATACACACTTTCAGAAATGTAATACATTTCAGTATATTATAATAAAGTATCATGTTCTAGTGTGTATAGTCTGTCATTTTATTAACATCTCATAATGTGTTCCTTATTTAGTGCCTTATCTAAGATAAATTGAGGCAACTTGTTTAATGATTCTTGATTCCATCTTCCAGGAAGATTTTTATGTAACAAAACAACTTTTATAAACTGCACTACTACATAGAAAATGATCACATCTCTTAATGGATTTGTGCTCTGCCAGGTAAAGAATGACTTGAGACAGTAACATTTGATTAGGGAACTACAAGTAACTTGTTTTTTCTCCCCCACTCCCAGATCATCATAATGTTCAAACTAACTTTGTCTCTCTACGTGAAGTGATAGCAAAGAGTGGCTCTATTGCATCTTTCTGGAGCTCTTATTTTGGATATTAAACAATCAGAAACACAAAGTTGGGCCTTTTATTCCTTCCCCTCCCCAATTCAGGGTACTTAATCTCAGGTAGAGCTTTCAAGTAGTTTAGAGTTCTGCCCTAATTCTGTTTTGATTAAAAAGGACCTTGATTTTCATTTTATTACTATTTATTCCATTTATAAGGCTGCCTAATCACAATGTACAAAGAAGATATTGTACCATGAGTCTATTCTACCTGAGTCAATTTGTGCAGTCTGTGCTTGCTGTAAAGCAATCGATTTATTTTGGACTGGAAGAAAACAATGGAGTGATATAAGTTTAATGCTATCTGATTAGTGAAATTTCAGATTCATATCTCATGACACCAGAATAGTTAAAAGAAGTTTAAGAACAGTTGGCTATCTGACTGCAAAGCTACAATAACCAAAGAGGCTATATGATCAGCCTTCTAACTGAAACAAAATCGTATCATCTCTGCTTTCATATATTAAGTAGTGCTACAAAGAATCCAGCAGCTTCTTTGATAGTCAGTTGCCTTCAGATGTCCTGAATGCTTCTGAGAATAATGGGAAAATGAGCAGGAAACCCATAAAAGCATAGGCCTGTAAAGAAACTGAGCATACAAGTCTATAGATGGGAATCCTCAGAATGCTTGCTTGAATTTTGCTCAGGCATTTAAACTATAGATGCCCTTCCAGCTAGACCCCTTTGGCTAATCACCCTGATCTAATTTGAATACCTTTGCAAATATGGGAAAAGAACCTTAAATGGCTTCTCCAAATAGAAATGTATGCCCTAAAAACAGGCCTCAAGCATTTGGATAGAAACCTGAGCATGCTAATTTGAATCACTTTCAATTAAAATTCCCAAACTACAGTTGCTTTTCCAGAGGCCTAATACTACTAATTACATGGTGACTCCAGATATCCCCTTAGTGGCCAACCTTGGATTTGCAGGAAAAAAGTAAATCCAGTCAGAACAATGTTGCCCACCCCTGACAAACAAATTAGTGAAACCTAATCTCTCAAAGGCATTGTAGCAGCCAAACCCAAAAGACAGAGTACGCTTGCCTTCAAGGCCAGGGAAGTGTTAGAACTAGGAAATGCCATCTGCTTGATCAGATGTAAGAGAACTTGGGAAAAGATGGGGAACGAGGCTTAGAATGCTATCAGTTCAGAATGGCTGACAAAGACAGAGCTCAACCTCGAGCATCAACAAAAACCTTGGAGTGTGGTAGTATAAAAGTATCTCAGGGCTCCTAAAGAAGAATAGCAGCATAAAAGTGAACATGCATGGATGATTTGAAAGGAAAAAAGAGGAGCAGCAGCACCCTCTAATCTGTACCTTATTTTATGGAGTTTTGCCATGCTCTGCATAGAAGACAGGTAGAAACAAGACATATATAGCCATTTTTTTCATGTTAGATGTTAGCAATATATGTTACTGGTATTATTTGCAGCCCTCATAGCATGTAGGTGATAAAAGTATAAAACTGATGAAGTTCTTGATATTCCAGGTGGGGAGTGTTCTGCTGTGTGTACATATAGTCTACGTGGTACCTCAGACCCTTCATTCAATCTTGCCTATCATATATTGCCCTTTTTATGTTAATGATCGTTACCATTCATTTCACAACACCTAAATCCTAAAACATCCTGGTGATTATCCATGTCTTTGATCAACCTGATTTTAGGAGTTACTAGGGTAATCTCCTTTAGGAGATCTTCCATGACACCAGGCACAACATCTCCCTATACTAGCTAAATTACAGCTTCTTTTTACCTCAAAATTCCAATCTATTATAATTTTACCATCTCCTCTCTTTCTGCAATCAGCACCTGACTTGAAAGTTCCTTAATTTGTCCTTGCTCTGAAATAATAAACTTACTTAGGACTGTAAGAAATAACACAATGTTAATGCTGTCTTGATTAGCAAGGTATCAGATTCATATTTCATGAGATCAAAATATTTATCATAGAGCAAAGTACCTCTGAGTTTATCTGTTTTTCCATAAATTTCTATCTCCAGTTTAGTATGAAAGTGCTGTGTTTCAGAAATGGGAAGCACTTATTTAAGTACATTCTCAAAAAGTCATCATTGTCTTTGATAACATAAACTTGAGATATCTCTTCCATAAGGACATTCCAAATTTTGTTTCTGTTGATAACTGGATGCTTCATATTCTTTGAATAGCTATCATTCAGATCTGAAGCTTAAACTGTCCTCTCTGCTTAGAATAGTTTGCAGAGAAATTACTCATTTGGAGAGAAGTTATTCCTTGAAGACTTACAGAACATTTCTGCCTTGTTGCATTACAGAATTTGTATGCCTTTGCCAATATAATGATAATGCATTCATATATTCAAGGTTTTGTTTGAATAAGAACAGCTTGTTGAGATTAAAAATTAAGGGGCTCAGTGGATGGAGAATCATTTGAGATCTTTCATAAGAATCAGCCCTTTCATTCTGTTTCTGATGGAAAATTATGTGGAGTTTCAAACTGCAACCAACCTGAATCAGACAATGAAGTAAGCTAAAAACATACAGTGGTGGGAAATATTGTGTCACCCTTTAAAACACCTCTACACTATCTTAAGTGTTTTTTCCTAGTACATTTATAGTCAGAGCCATGTTTGAACTGCCATACTTATAGAGAGGTGAGGGTGGGAAGGAGGGTGGGAAGGAGGATGAGAAGGAAGTTGGATGCGGATAGAATCCTTTTTGATGGCTAATTTTAGCCTGCATGATCTGAAGGATCTAATTTGATAGGTGAACTGTACTCAAAGACTGAGTTCACCAATTCAGCTGGAAAACATGTTTAGAAACAGAAATATTCAAACATTTCATCTTACCTCAGAACTTGGAAGAGATGCAGGCTGTTACAGATTATCATGATGTCATGCTTTGGTTACTTGGTGGAAACCAACTATGTTATTATTTAGTCTCATTTTTGTGTATCTGAAAATCTGCAAAGGAAATGTTCCCTAACCTGCATCCCAACTCTTAATGTTCACAGTCTTTCTTATTTACCATGTCCACTTTGCAAAAACAATAGTAATTGGTGGTAGCTGTTCAGTTAAATAAATGCAGACATGTTCATTACATCGAGTTTGAACAGACATAACTGCTTCATTAAAAAACAACAACAACTAATATGCATTAAAAACTTGAACCCATTAAGTTGAGTAAAACTTTTACCAAGTATATGCCCATGAGAGTGCAGGTTGAATTTAACAAAGTACTCAGCTATGATATTAAAAAAGATTCTTGACAGTAAACTATGAATTACCCCTGTACATCTATTCATTGTTTTTAATTCAGCCATTTTCTCCTTTCAAAATATCCTTGGCCTGATTAGTATATGCATCATATGAAAATTTATTTGGCATCTTATTTATTAATATGTAAGTGACAAGCAAATTTGGAAGAAATAGATAATTTTTTTTGTTCATACCAAAAATGAACAAATTAGAATGGCTGTTCTGGTCCCCTTTAACATTATGTATATTGGCTACATCACTGATCACTGGAATGAATGGAATGAATAAAATAAATTACATTTGGATGGAAGTTTAACTCCTCATAACTACATAGGCCCACCTAGACCTTGATTAATCTCAAAAAGTTAAGAAGGTTTAGAATTGCTCAGTATTTACATAGGAATTCTATGGGCGTTTAGCTAGATTAAGAAGCAAAAAAAAAAAAAAAAAATTATGGAAAACAATGGCAAACCACATCCACATCACTGCCAGAAAAATATATGAATATGTGTTTGCAGTCACCAGCAGTGAAATGCAACTGCAGGGAATCTGTATGTTGAAATGTGTAGACCAGTATTTGAGAAATGTTTATAATGTACTGATTCCCATCTTCCTCCACATACTGCTTCAGTTTGTACATTCTGACTCAATTTTATAATATATACAATTGTTTTCATTAATGTATTTACATTCACTGAAAAATAATGTATGTTTAGTAGTTCTCAAGAAATAAAAAATAAAATGCATTATTAAAATAATCACAAAAATAGCAGCATAGAAAATAATAAGCAGAAGAGGAGTACTTTTTTTTTTTTTTTATTCCCCAGGCTTCTACAAACAACTTTACTTTTAAAAAGTGTTTTAGTCCCATCTTTCTTTTTTCTTTTTAGTTTTTTAATGCAGTTCTGAATATTTTATTTACTATTAGATCAATAGTAAATCAATAAAATAATCTAAAAGTTATTTTCTACCTTAGTTTGTATAAATATTTTTCTCTTTTTGTTTTTGTTTTACAATAAAACGTTGATAAACATTGATAAATGATAAAATAAGCAACAATAGATAATATAAATAAAATCACAGCTAGAGAACAGGCAGAAAGTTAGGAAAGAAATCCAACATACCCTGAAGCCCTAGCAGAATAAAATGGTGTTATTCAGAAGCTCAGAAACACCAGCTTTGACCCATTTTAGGTGTGTTTTTTAAAGCTTATAGAGGTAGTGCAGTTTAATTGACTGGGTGATGGTGCAAGTATAACTCAAATTAAATAGGTACAGCTGAAATTTCTTCTGTATGAGTTTGTTTAATAGTGGAGACCAGAATACTAGTCAATATAAGCATATTTTAGTATGCTTATGCTAAATAGGTTTAAATAGGTAGTGGAGGCTGGAGGCTGGAGGCTGCAGTTTCAAACTGAAAATGGTGGGAATGCAACCCCCTTTCTATAAGCTTATGCAAATCAAAGTATACCTGTAATCCATGAGGGCAGAAGTAGTGAGGTAATGAAGGTGGGACCAGAAAAGATGGGACTTTTTTAAAATTAGGAACCAAGATATTGTGTGTCAGAATAATAGTAATAATTCTCCTTGTTATTAACTTTTGTTTGCCTTCTAAGCATGTTTAATCGTACTGGTATTCTTATTGCTTCTCTAAGGGCCCAGGGGGTGGGGGTAGGGAAGGACAATCTGCTTAGCCTAGATAACACCACTTTCTTCTTCGTGGGTTCCTCAAAAAGGTGGAATAAGTCCATATTATAAAATGTAGTGAAGTTCAATTTACATTTTTTTCAACATGTTTTCATATTAAACAACACCAAGCATTTACAATTGTGACTATTTCTTTTCTTGTCACAAACTCTTTTCTCACTGTTACTTTGCTCCCTTCTTTGTAAATTGGAGCTGCTGCAGGTGCCATTATTCTGTGCTTGTTTCTTAACTCTGAATCTTGATAACTTTTCTGGTAACTTTAACCAAGGATGGGCAGCCTGAGACCCCAAAGCTCCCCTTTTTGGGGGGGGTTGTTAGTACCTGGAATTTCCTCCAGAGATGCAGTTTCCTGCCTTTTTGAGATGGGATAAAAATGGAAAGCAAAGCTGTCTCCTACATACAATACACAATATGTCATCAATAACGGGGAAGGACAAAATTATTTTGTAAACATGGATACAAATATGAAAACCATGCTCAAAGACATAGAAAAAATGGTCAACATCTTTCAACTGTGAGATATTTCACTTCTGTCTGTGAAGAGGCATCCCTCAGTCTGGGTTCCTATTAAATGAATAATGCCTCTTTACAAAATGCCCAGATTCCAAATTAATTTCTTTATGATATTAGAAGAGAATTGTCTATCAATCTTGGCATTAACAAGTCTTTGAGACTTTTTTTTTTTTAAGTTTCTACTATTTGGTTCTTTCCCCAATTGAATGTAGAATCCCTGCCTTAAAAATGCTTCTGCGCGCGACAATCCTTTTGAAGTTATGGCTGCCAGTTTTAGGGCTGCAAAGATCTGTATAACCACTAGATGGCAGCAAGGTAATATAAGACACTAGCTTGATTCTGCCTTCTGGTGGAGTTCCAGATTTTTACAACCCAAATCTGGTAGCTCTACTAAATTAATCTGCCTCCCTCAAACTAGCAGGATTTGAGGTTTTTATAACATTTTGTGGGCACTTTTGCAAAATGGCTGATGAGGACATTACCCACTCACAAAAGGCTGCCATGGAGACATGATCAGTTACAAAGCATCAATTCACCTAACCATTTCTTGCCCCTTTTTCTAGACACTGTTGCAAAGAATGCTTCCAGTACCTTTCTCCTTCCTTCCAAGCAAGATATTGAACTGGCCATAATTTTTAAGAGAGTTTATGCGGGCCATCTGGTACCAAGAGGCATTATTGGAAATAAAGGTGATGCTGGAGATTGGCACTTTGCTTTTTCAGCAAACCAACTCTCTCCCCCCTACTTAAAAACAACAACAACAACAATAAAATGCTTTAATATAAAAAGGCAAATGGAACAGAGAAACCTGAGGGGACTGAAGACACACAAGCCCATGTTGGGAAATGCACCCTTAGACATGGAAAATATATATGTATATTTTGTATATGGAATGGCTGTCTCTAGCTTATGGCCCCCTAGGGACCAGGACTTCCTTACATTCAAGCATTGAAAAGAAATGAGCTTTAACAAGAGAATTTGGTGCATCAAGGCACAGAGAAATACTTTGCCTTGTCAAAGCACTTAATGTTGCTTCATAGAGTCTTGTCCAGCAGTTCCAGGAGCAAAAAGGGACTTTCATGCATGTTCTGCATGTACAACTGCTCCAATAGCTGACTGGAAGGATCAAAAGAACCTTCAGAGTATGCAGAGGACATGTGCTGAAGCCTCTTGTAGCTACTGGAACTGCCAGGCGAGGCCTCAGCATGACTTGGAGTGATGTGAAACAAAGGAAAGTATCTTCATTTAAAAAAGCAGAGGCGCCATGTTGCATTGCGAGATATTTCACATGACCTTTCACTAAAAGGAAATATCCATTCCAAGTCCAAGTATCCATATTACAATGAACTAATGGCTATGAGGCCTTACATGAACTGGGCATTTTTAACCTGGGCCTGCTGCCAGCCCATGAACCATCTCCTCCTCTCCCTGTGGACAGAATAAACAAAACATTCTGGATCAAAAGTTCTGTTTTTCATTTCATGTAATGTTTCTGGGAAAGAAATATACTGTCCCGCTTCTTCCCTTCCTGGAACCTTCCTTACAAAGTACAAAGATTAACATATCTTGGAAAAGAAGAAGAAAAATAATAGACTTTCCCCACTGTGAAGGATCTGGGCAAAGAGATATTGTCATTGTAACCATTCCTGCCTGAGGTACCACAGAGCAGATGGAAAAAAGATGATGGTTCCCAAGTACACAATATGCAATATTTGGTCAGGTAGCCATAGCTCCATTTCAAAGGAGCCATTCCACAAAAGACTACAATTAGAAAGTTCTTCAGAAGTTGCAGTAGTTCCTGGAGAATTGTATATTACAAGATTATAATGGCAGAGATGAACAGGTGCTTCTTTTCAAATGCAAACTGTTTGGAACTTGAAAAGTCAATACAAAGTAATAACTAGTGCAGTATTTTATGTTACTGTTGATTTATTATTTCAGTATTGTCTATCTGCTAAAAGCAGGCCTGCTAGAATGTGGATCATCTGCAATTTGATGTATTACTTCTGTATTATCTCTTGTTTTGAGAGATTTATAGTTTCTTAACTCTCATATAGTTTCCATTTATGGGTTCTCCTTCCTGGAGGAAAACAAGACCAAACCGAGATTGTTTGCCATCGTAAGAGAGTCCATTTCTTCCTCATCCTGCAGTCAAACAAGACATATAGTCCTTTGACCCAACTACACATTTTGGTCTTTGGAACTCAAGTTGGAATTAAATGGAGTACAACCCAGTGAAACTAAAAATCTGGAAATGCCCCTGTGCAGCCATGAACTGTGGTTTGTAGCCATGTTTGGTAGATTACTTGGCATGGCAGTGAAATTTTGGGAGCGGCATCTATTTCAGTCCTTTCTTTCTACAACACCATCATCCAGTGATCCTAGCTTGGTAGGCTCCAGGTCACTGCTAAACTGTCAATTTCTATGTGGGACATGGCCCTTAGGCTTTCTATTTTAATTTCAATAAAAGCTGCCCAGGCTTGGAAAATATTGTGGTTTGGTTCTAGACATCAACCACCTAACCACACTGTGGAATGTTTCTCTCTCCTGTGCCTGCCCCCAAGTTTTCTGTAGTGGTTTCCATACACTGTCATTAAATTATGCATTTGACCACCCCTCATTGTTTATTCTGGTGTGGTCTTTCCTTTTAAACTGGGTGGATGGAATCACAAATGCCTATCTTAGAATTAAACACGCTGAAGTTAACTGAAAATCTGTATTTAGTGGCCAGCATTGGCTAGAGTTCTCTCCTTCTCCACTCCCTACCGCTGATTTTCATTTCTTCTTTGCTGATTTTTTCCCCCCAAATAAAAATATGTCACTTTTGTTATATACAGTGATCTAGTGGCCTGGTTTCTGAGGCTATGAGAAATCCAGCTTCTTAACCTCTGTTGCATAGCTGTGTTTGTACAAAATGTGTGTTTGTGAGATAGAAAAAGAAGGAAAAAAAGAACGGTAGATTTTTTGCAGCTTCATTTTAGTTTGCTCTCTCAATGAAATTTTCGGATCTCCCTGCACTCCTCTCTCTCTTTTGAGTCATTTATTGCTTATTATAAAACTTCAGAAATAATCAAAATTGCTTCCTGCAACTAAAGAGGAATCTCACCTTTGTACTCAAAGGACATATGTAGTAAATAAATTCCAGTCATATCCTAGTAATAAGTACTTAAGAACAAAAAAAGACCCCAGCTGGAACAAATGAGAGCCTTATCTTGCCCCATATTCTGGGTAACACAGTGACCAGCTGGACTTATCCAAGAGTGTTACAAGCAGAGAATATACCATTGCTCCTAGCACTTTTTAAGATTGTCCTGCCTCTGTGATTCATGGAGGCATGATACAACCATCAAGATTAGTAGCCTGTGATAACCTTCTGTGAACTTGTCCAGTGTTCTTTAAAAAAATTTACATTACTGGCCATCACTGTTTCTAATGACACCTAACACATACAATGATGGTTAAAACAAAATCCCCGAAGTCTTTTGGGATATGTTCCTTTAAGCCCACCCCATTTCTTCTCACTACATAGAAGAAATTTTCTTTCATTAATTTTCCTTCACTGAAGTCAGCCCAGAAGTGACTGCATGGAGAAATCAAAATGGCATATTAAATCCTTGGATTGTATTTTAATTTATTAGATTTCCTATCCTGAATTAAATAAATTGATCCATTTGATAATTTTAAATACGGAATCAAACTTTGGGGGGAGGATTTTTGTGTTGGCCTCTCCATTGCTATTCATTCATTCATTCATTCATTCATTCATTCATTCATTCATTCATTCATTCATTCATTCATTCTTGTATGCTGCCCATCTCCCCCGCTTTTAACTCCAAGAATTCCCAGATAGCATGCCTGAAGGATACACAGGTCTAAAACTTCTGGAGGATGCCAGATGGGGAGTTAAGATTTTTTTAAAATGTTAGGAAACATTTTTCTTACTTGGACAATTTTAGGCATTTGTTTTAAACTGTGAGATCAAAGTTCTGTAAATTCAATGATATTAGTTTATATGTTTTCATGACTTATAATACTTTTTTTCCTGTTGTAGAGCCAGAGCATCCTAGAGTGGATATCTCCTTCCCTACTTACTTCCCACTTACCATTTTACTAGGAAGAGTTTTGATAATGCTTCCATTGGGAAGGGATGCTTCTTCCCCAGTTCTACACCTGGGCACTGGAAGGGAAGGAAACTGTTGGTGTTAGGGACCAGATTTACCCTCCAGTTTCAACCATTGGCTTTGCCAGGTAATATCCCTCCCAGAGCTCACTTAAGTTCTGCTTCCTACAGATTGTCATGAAGGTCATAGCTTACCAAGTTGGGAAGTGGCCCCTTTAGATCAAGATTGCACTAGTCTCCATCACAAATCAGCTATAAGTGACTAAACTAAAATTATCCCATTATACTTTTTGCCTTCCTAGCCTAGCTTACAGCTATAGTATTTCCTGGTAGTCTGCCATACCAATATTGATCTGGTTCAATCTTGCTTAGCTAAGCTTAGCTCCTTAGCTAGGAGCTGCCATTGGCATTTCAGAAATCTGCATATTCAATTGCTAGTTCAGTCTCCAGTTAAAACAGGGCATAACCTTTTCTGAGCCAGGATCTGCACTTCAAGAAGTATGCAGAGCTAAAATAAAAACTAAATAAACCCTTATTATGAAACAAATACCTTGATATATGTTCTTCCTCTATTTTCTCATTCATTTCCAATGTTATATTTAATTTTGAAGAAAAGGTTAAATAATCATAACGCTTGTAACAATAATATCTTAAACTGTAATTAATATTGATAGAATATACACTTATCTACATTCATTACTCTAAGGCATCTAAAGAACCAGAATATTGAGAATCTATTATATAAATAGCATTGTACTGAAATAAAACGAGAAGATGGAACAATGGATAATCTATATGGCTAGATTTAATATGTCAAAGAATTGAGCTAGTTCTGTATTAATACTTTATGGATATAACTTTAATTCTTCAACTGTCATTCATTTAATTACTATTTTGTATATTCTTTTTATTAGCAATGTTATATTTTTGGTTGTATTTCATAACTTCTAGTTGTTATATTTCACCAATAAAATATTTAAGTATAAAAAATAATAGGCAGGGCTAAAACAAAAGTTAAATTTGGTTTAATTTGTATCTAAATTAATTTAAATTAATTTCAGTCAATATAATTACTCCCTGATATGAGTTATAGTATGCCCCTTCTGCCACATTAAAAATTATTTTGATTGCACCTTTTGTGGGTCTCTGGAAGCCATAGCCAAGATTTTATGGCAGCTGCATGTGGCTGTGGGATCAGATTGTATGCCCCTTAATTAAAGGAATAGGTAGCAGGTTGTGTGAAGAACTTCCATGATAAGAGTGTGATGCACTGTTGCTTGTCAGAGCAAACACTTGAGTAGGCATGTACAGTAAATACTCTGATCTAGTATAAATTTGTTGTTTTCCTTTCTTGGATCCCATATGCTTTCTATGAGAAAAGTTCCTGGTACAAAAAACTGAAGGGTGCAAAAAACAGCATGGGAAGATGAAATAATTCAGTGATTCCAGTCTAGTCCACTCAGCCTGATAAAAGAAATCTTGCCAAGACTTTCTGCTAGCTGGCTTAGCCAAGCCATTCTTATGTTCTTGGATATTCTTTTCCAATACAAGCATTACATATATTTTAGTGCTATAAAATACAATTGGATTAAAGGCAAAAGTTTGCATTTGTGAAAGCAGGCATGGCATGCTTTCAAACCTTTCGCTTGCTCCTTAAAAGCATCCAGGTCACAAGCTATATTTCATGAAGTTGAATTAGAAGATTATTGATGATCTGCCAAACCGCAAATGGTGACCAAATCATCAGAGCATCCTAAAAAGGATGTCTTTGCAAAAAAAGCCAGTCTTTCACAGATGGCTTACATTATGGATATCCTAAAATGCATGACAACATTTGTTTGGTTTAAGACATGGGAGCAAGATCCAGTGATAGAAATCATAAATATGTCCTCTTCCTCTGTAGTATTATTGATATAGTACAATTTTGTCAAACAAGGTGAGATCTGTAGTTTATTGTTTGCTGATTCAAATACATTTTGGTACAACTGCCTATTAAATCACTAGGAAAAGCAAGCTAAACACTTTTATGTTGTTAATCTCTGCAGTGGAAATCAATGAGAATTTAAAGTAGTTAACCTTGGCAAGATAATGTATGATATTGTCTTTCATGAGCTGCCAAAGGTTCTTTTGGAAAGCATATATCTAGAATTGTTCCCAGCCAGGTGAGTGCTGTCTTTGCGTTCTCCAGCCTAGTAGTGATCTCCTCGAAGCGCCCCAGAGTTAGTGAGGTAACACCTAGCAGTTACGAGATATATTTTTTTTCTATAGGGGCCACCTAGTAGACCTACCTACAGTAGTATCTAATATTTTTTTCTGGTGCCAGGCAAAAGTGTTTTGACTTGCCTATGTCTCTTACATAATTGCATGGTTTCAGGCTGTCTCAGTGCTGTAGTTTTTGTTCTTCTGTTATCAGTTTTAAATTAATTTCTTGCTGCAAAGTTTTTCCTGTTTTATAGTGATTTTTTAAACTTTGTAATGTAATTAATTTTGTTGTTGTTAGTATGTCTTTATTAGCTACCTCTAAATGTTTGGTGTAGTAGTTAAGGCATCCTGGGAGACCAGGAGTTCTAGTCCCGCATTAGGCACAAAGCCAGCTGGGTTACCTTGGGCCAGTCGCTCTCTCTCAGCCCCAGGATGGAGGCAACTACAAAAATATAAAAGGGTGAGAGCTCGCATTGGGATGGTGCAATGCTGCTTTTGTCGTTTGCCTCCCCCAACCCCTCCTGTTGGCACCTCTGCTTAAAATAATTTAATCTTAGGCTGTCCAAGAAACAGATCAGTAGGTTTTTAATACAGTCATTATATACTCATGAAGACTAAGCTAACAGACCTGGTATAAAGGCCACTGTCTCAGGACAAATACTTGTTTTCTTATTCTTATGTCAGTCCGTTTTCAAAATTTTCAAAATTGGCTCAATATCACCAAACAGTGAGAGCCAATTTGGTGTAATGGTTAAGGTACCAGGCTAGTAACCGGGAGACCGTGAGTTCTAGTCCTGCTTTAGATTAGTTCCTGTATCTTGGGAGATGTCAACGTATAACTTTGGGGGATGGGGGGCAGCTTAGATTCCCTTTTCAAAAAAAAAAAATCTTCAGAGTCAGCCACTGTTCCCTGAAAAAAAGAAACTCCCAGCAAAACTCCCTCTCACTAATGTAATGCCAAGACCCATTCCTCCAGCACTGGGCTAACCACCTCACTGATGTACGTTACTAGAGGTAGAAGGATCAGAATGCTTCTGAACATGTAAAAATATTTCCTGCAATTCCATGTAGGATTTTCTTCTGCTATTACTTTAGCAGAATTTTTTGCTAAAACATTCTGCTAAAATATTTGTTTTAATATTTATTTTTATTACATTTTAATCTACCTAATAAAATGGCAGATTAGATTAGAAAGTGATTTTAAAATATTCAAAAATAAAACAAAGATAACCTGGTAAAAATGAAGTATGTTAATAGCATAGAAAAGTCTATGAAAGTAAAAATATCTAAAAGCTACTATCCTAATACAATGTGGGCACTTAAAGTAGAAAAATGCATGAGAGAAGACGAATATCTTGATGTGGTACTATAACAGTTCACTTCACACTGTTAACAATGTCTATATGGTGCCAACTATCTTCCTGGGAAGGGCATTCCCATAACTGGAATTCCACTACAGAGAAGACTTTCTTTTTATACTCGCCCACCTAAATTCATATCAGGACTTTAATAATTGGCATCAGAACTTTGAATTAAGCCTGGAAATAGCTATAGCATGCCTTTCTTATGTTAGTCTGATAACCTCAAAAGACCTCAATTGTGTCAGAAGACCCTATACTATGATACTGGACTGGCAAAGGAAATAAGTATTTTGTCAGCTTTTACCAGAGAATACTGGAAAGATTTGTGTCACAGATCTTTGTCATGTGATAATATCCAAAGGATAGGGTAAAGTATCACCAACACCCCTCCTCCCAATTACTCTACACATACACGCACAAAAATCCCCTCTCACCTCTGTGGGTGGTATGTGTCTTCCTCAATCTCGGGTCCTCTACTAGAGGCCTAGGAATTTGAGGGTTCTGTGCAGTATCTTAGCTGTTCCTAGCACTGCACTCTTCTGGACAGAGAGCTCTGATGTTGTTCCTGGAATCTGTTGGAGCCATTCTCTCAGCTTAGGAGTCACAGCTGTGAATGCTCCTACCACCACTGGGACCACTTTGACCTTTACTTTCCACATCCTCTCTAGTTCCTCCTTCAGACCCTGGTACTTCTCCAACTTCTCATACTCCTTCTCCCTGATGTTGCTGTCACTTGGCACCGCTACATCTACCACCACTGCTGTCTTCTGGTCCTTGTTTACTACCACAATGTTTGGTTGATTGGCCAGTACCTGCCTGTCCATCTGGATCTGGAAGTCCCACAGGATCTTACCTATTATTCTCCATGACCTTCTGGGGAATATTCCATCTGGACTTGGGAGGGTCTAGCCCATACACTGTGCAGATGTTCCTGTACACAATGCCAGCTACTTGATTGTGTACAGTGTATGCTGCTCCTGTCTGCATCATACACCCTGCTACTATGTGTTGGACTGTCTCTGAGGCCTCTCCGCACAGTCTGCACCTTGGGTCCTGTATAGTGTGGTAAACCCCTGGTTCTATGGATCTGGTGCTTAGTGCCTGTTCTTGTGCTGCTATGATCAGTGCCTCAGTGGTGTCTTTTAGCCCAGCCCTTTCCATCCACGGGTAGGATTTCCCAATGTCAGCCACCTCAGCTATCTGTCGATGGTACATCTCATGCAGGAGTTGTCTTGCCATGGCACTGCTTCTGCTTGAACTTCCTTCCATGTCTGCTGCTACCTTAGGCATTCTCTTAGCAGCTCATCTTTGGGTGCCATCTTAGTGATGTACTCCTGGATGCTCTGGGTTTCATCCAGGACAGTGACTTTGACGCTCACCAGACCCTGCCTACCCTCTTTCTGGCTGGTGTACAGTCTCTGGGTATTGGACTTGGGGTGGAAACCTCTGTACATTGTGAGGAGCTTCTGGGTCTTCACATTGGCAGTCTCCATGTTCTCCTTTGGCCAGCTCACTATACCAGCAGGGAATCTGATGAGTGGCTGGGCATATGTGTTGATGGCATGGATCTTGTTCTTCCCATTGAGCCGGCTCTTCAGGACATGTCTTATCCTTTGGTGTACTTGGATGTTGCTGTTTTCCTTGCTGCCTCATTGTGATTCCTATGTGACTGTGGGATACCACGGTACTTGTAGCTGGTCTATATGTCTGCTATGTGGCCCGCTGGTAGTTCCACCGCATCAATCTTAAATTACCTTCCTTCTCTTTACTACCATCTGGCCACACTTCTCCAGTCTGAATGACATCCCAATGTCCTCACTGTAGATCCGTGTCAGGTGGATTGGTGAGTTGATGTCTCATTCATTCTTAGCATACAGCTTGATGCCATCCATGTAGAGGAGGTGGCTGATGATAGTTCCACTCTTGAACTTGTATCCATATCCAGCCCTTATGATTATCTGTCTGAGGGGGTTCAAGCTTATGCAAAACAGCAGTGGGGACAGTGCATCACTTTGGTATATGCCGCACTTGATGGCCACTTGTGTGAGCTGTCTTGACTTGACTTCCAGTGGTGTCCTCCACAGTCCCATTGAGTTCTTCAGGAAGGTCCTTACCATCCTGTTGGTTTTGTATAGCACCAGGCACTCACAGATCCGTGTGTGTGGCACTGAGTCATAGGCTTTCCTGTAATCAATCCAGGCTGTGCTCAGATTGTCTGTCTAGACCTTGAGTCTTGGGTGACTGCTCTGTCTATGAGCAACTGGTGTTTTAAGCCTCTGGTGTTGTTCCCAATGCGCTTCTGAGCTGTGCTTATGTACTGGTTCATATGGTCCTGTAGCTTGGCAGCTATGATGCCTGATAGGACTTTCCATGTTGTGGGGAGGCAGGTTATTGGCTGGTAGATGGACAGTGCTGTTCCCTTGTGGGGTCTTAAATTTTTAAAAAAATGATTTTTATTGACGTTTATATAAAACAGATAAAACTAATACAAAAATCAAATACAAAAATAGATAAAAAAAAAAAGACAGTGCAAAGAAAAATAAAAAATCCCCCCACCAAAAAAAAAGTAGTAAGAAGAAACTTCCTCCTTCATCCTCAGCAAGTATATACAACATTAACAACTTATCACTGTCTCTTAAAATACTACGAAATACATCTTCATTCCATACTTCACCCCATTTTCTATAAACCCATCTCTGAATCCTCAGCTCTCCTTATTAGTCAACAAAAGGTGTAAAGATTAACAGACATAACTAGCAACATAAGCAATCCCTTTCCATTTAAACATAATCCCCCAATCCCTCTCTTTGTAATCAAAGTCTCATCCCAATTAACAATTAAATATTACAAATAATAAAAAACTAACCGCTAATCATCACCCGAGATAGCAACCCATTATTAAACCCAATTAACAATGAAACATCATAAAAAAATTAAACCCAAAAAAGATTAATCCTTACCAGAAATAATAATCCCTTATTCATATACCAAAAATAGTAACATGGATATTACAAACTAATCCACTACACCCAATTAGACATTCCAAAAAAGAGTTATCCAGTCAAAATAACCATTAAGTATCACCAAAAATAACAAATCATTACTTAACCATAATCAAATAAGCCAATTTTAGATTTTTTCTTCTTCCTCCCATCAATCCTTGAATATGATAAAGTTCTAACATCTGTCTTTTTCTATTATTCTTGTCTCTTCTCTCAAAATCCTTGTCATCTTTATCAAAATCCTTATGTATTTTCAATGTAGCCACTCCTTAAAGTCTCTTATATTCCAATTTAATTGGGTAATCCATATTTCTCTTTTGGTATATTATTTGTATATCTTTTTTAATTTTCAAACTACCATCCAATTCCATTTGTAAATCCAATATTTCCACCTCTTTCTTACAGGTTATAATTTTTAAATCCACCTTAAAATCCATTTCAGTTATTTTCCAGGGAACTTGATTCTATTCAGTAGCAACTTTTGGTTCCAGTATAGGGTTAAATATTCCTAGGATTTCTTGAGCCAATTTATAAAATGTTTCCTTTAAGGTTGCCATCTAGTGCTCTTTAGTGATTAACCTTTAAGGTTTTGTTATCAGGTCGAAATGTAAACATAAAGTTCTTTCCCACACAAGAAAATCTTTTTAATTAACTTTCAAGTCTTTCTTTAAATCAATTTCATCCAAATCCTTAGTGTTTAAAAACTTTCCAAAGAACAACACTATAATTCCCCTTTTGTTATGTATTACAAAAAATAAAGATCTTATAAAGCTGGAAACATGTAATTTTCTTTCTCTTTAAATGGATTTAAGAAACTCACCCAGTGAACATCCAACTTGGAACTCTGAAGGTTTTTCAATCTTAATGAAACAGTAAGAAAAAAATTAAACTCCATGATGATTAAAAATATGAGGTTTGGACAAATGAGGCCTTAAAAAGGCTACATTAACGGCTCAGAGCATGATGAAACCCACAACTCCCAGCTGATCCCAAGTGGCTGCAAAAACAAGTTTCTGCTGCCGACTCACAAAAAAAATGCCCCAGCTGTCCGGAATGCATGAGGGTAATCTCAAGATCTCTCTTTTATCCAGAGAGAATTATGGGCAGTCTGGATTCTGCATCCAGCTGCCTTTCAGCCGCAATGTCTCCCCCAAAATGTGTCAGTTCTCCAGCCTCACTCGAAGCAGACCCTTTCATGATCAGCATTGTCCGTCCTTATATTAGCCAGTCTTGAGTGGGAGCAGCTGGTTCATCTGTGCTGCTAGGCATTCATGTACTGCTGTTAGTTTCTTTAGCCAGTAGGTGTGGATCATGTCTGGGCCAGGTGGTGTCCAGCTGTTCATGTTCTTGATCCACTGTTGGATGTCTGCTACTGTGATAGTGACTGGTTCCTGTTCTGGGAGATTGCTGTGGTCTGCTCTCAGGTCCTGCAGCCACTTTGCACTGGTGTTATATGTCTTCTATTTCTCTCATATGTTCTTCCAGTACTGTCCAGTTTCTGCTGTTGGTGGCTCTGCTGTTACTGTGTTGTTGCACTGCAGTTGGGAATACATCTTGGATGGTTCTTTGGAGAACAGGGCATTTATCTTCTTGGCCTGTGCTTCTCTAGTGTATCTCCTTAGTCTGGTAGCCAGTGCCATGAGCCTTTGTTTAGCAGTCTCTAGGGCTTCAGATGGAGTCAGGCCCTTGTATTTTTTCAGTAGCCGAGTTTTATCCTTAATCTCCACACCCTTCTGTAGTTCCACCAGCTTGACTCTCTGAGTTGCCTTGATCTTAGCCTCCAACCTCATTTCCTTGGCGGGGTGGGGGGGGGATGTGCTGTTCTTCTCATTGTGTAGCCAAGCATCTCCAGGATTACAGCGACTATAACATGTGCCAGTTCATTAGTTTGAGTTATAGTGGTAGTAGGGATTGTCATGAGGGCTCTATTGGCATCTTCTAGCATACTGTCTGATGGTACTTATCCACTGAGCTTTGGTAATCAGTCTTGAGGGTTGACTGTAGCTAGTTTATCCATAATCTTATGCCTCATATCAGCTGCTGTGCTTTGTAATGGAGGGGGTGGCAGTGATGTTCCAGCTTCAGGTGTTGGCTGCAGTTGTTGTTCTGGGTCTTCTTGAGTCCAGGATGTAATGTGGAGTTGGTCTATCTCAGGTTGTGAGAGCAGTTTCCTCTTCACTATGTTGAACTGTTGGGTAACTAACTGTTTCTCCGTTAGTATGGATGTAGGTCTTCTGTCCATCCATAGTTCACTTATACATTTCATATATCTCCTCTCATTAGGTCTCATTTGAAACTGAAAGAACCCCAGAATTCTAGTCAATTTGAATCCTATTTGGTATACTACTAGAAACTAGGCATAGGATCATACTATCTGTTTATCTGTTTACTATCTATTTTTCACCCTATGTCTGGTAAAAAAAAAAAGGAATTGGAACTTTGTTATAATAAAGAATTTGCAAAGGATTTTCTAAATTCCACCCCCATACCATGCATTTTTCTTGATATGCTTTTTGTTGAGCTCATTCTATAATTTAATTCCCTTTTTCAATACAGAATGAATTTGATCTAATTTCTAGTTAGTGGTTTTGCCTTATGTAAGTTACCCCTAGGGAAATCCCACTGTGAACAGTTAATCCTGGCTTCCCCCAAAAAGGTTTATGTACAAGAGCAACATTAACTTAATCATAATTAATATCCCACAATTCTGTAAAGTGAAGCTAAAAGCAGTCAATCACTAGCTGAAGTATTGAAAATTCTCCTAGAAGATTTCTACAAAGGGGTAATGACCTTTGAAGAAATTAACTAAGGGGGAAGCATATGGGTTCACCACAGAGAATTGAAAATAGGAAAGAAGTATCCCTATGCTGTATAAAGACAAAATTTACTTTAAATCTACTTATCACAGTAAGGCTATTTAATCATTAATTATGTTTTATTGCTAAAGCACCTTCTGTCAATGAATGTGTGTGTTTGATACTAATAAAATATACAGAAGCTATAATCAAAATAACTTTAAAAAATCTGATCCATTATGAAGATCTTACTTTATAAAATTATTGTTCAGTGTTCCAAGATGATAATGACAATTCTACTAAGTTTACAAGCATAAAAAGACTCCCATTGAGAGGTGCCTATTCAGTCATACCTTCAGTCCAGAGATTTTCGTTGCTTACACAGAATGTTCTACCCATAGAAGATATTAAATTGTACTGCTAATGTTTACATCTATACCTCTGTCATTCATATGTGGAAGATTTAATAAAATCTTTTAATAAATAAAATAAATATAATAAAATAAAATAAAATAAATAAAATTTATTTAATAAAATAAAATTTGAATTACTTATAAAAACAATAAAGGCAGGATAAAAAGATCTAAAAAAACCCCTCAGTATGACCCCCTGTTCTAAATAATTTGATGTGTTCAAGATCATGAATACTCATAATTATCTCTAGCTAATCATTGAACTTCAATTAGCACCCTTTTGAATATGGGCTTCCCTTGAATCATATTCATCAAAGGATGAATTTGAATGAATGGATGTAACAGCCTGGATCAAAACCAGCAATGAACAGTCTTGACAAAGCTATTTCCCAATCTGGCTGTTCTACATCGGATACAGCGGAACCTCTTCCCAGAGGGTAACAAAGAAAACAGGCCATGATGAGGATGGGAGGCGTCACTGATGATCTTTTGAGCTCTAGACAAACCGTGCATATGCTAGGTCTTGGATGAGAGGCAGAGAGATCCCAATTATCTTCTCTGCTGCCCTTACTACCCTCTGCACAGACTTTCTGTCTGAGGCACTACAGCCTCCAAACCAGATGGAAATACAATTAGTGAGTATACTCTCTATAGTGCCTCTATAGAAAGTAAGGAGAATGGAAGATGCGGGATGTACTTTCCTCATCCGGCGCAAAAATGCAAACGTTGCTGTGCTCATTTTACCAAAAATGCGGTGTTAAGGGCCAGGTCAGACTATTCGTTAACTGCACCCCTAGGAATCTAATGCTACTGACTGACTCCACAGCTATGTTATTAATAAAAAGTGGAGTGTGACTACACCAGTTCTTCCTGAAATCTATAATAATCTCCTTAGTTTTTTCCACATTTAGGACCAAACTGTTTTTATTACACCACTCCACCAGACCCTTCACCTCCTCTTTATAAACCCACTCATTGTCATCCCTGATAAGACCCACCACCATTGTATCATCTGCATATTTCACAACGGAATTGGTGGTAAACCTAGCACAACAGTCATGGGTCATAAGGGTGAACAACAGTGGGCTGAGAACACAGCCCTGTGAGGAGCTAATGCTGAGAGAGAGAACTAGAGGTATTATTTCCAACTCGCACCGACTGAGATCTCTCAGTAAGGAAGTCAAGTAGCCGGTTACACAAGGGAGTACTGAAACCCAGTGAACCCAGTTTGTCCACCAAATGCAGGGGAACAATTGTATTAAATGCTGAGCTGAAATGTTCAAACAGCAATCATACATAACTGTTGTGCTTCTCAAGATGCACCAGACTCGAATGAAGAACAGAAGAGATTGCATCCTCTACAGAGTGATTCTGCCGATAAGCAAACTGAAGTGGATCAAACAAAGGAGGGAGTCTGGAAACAATGTAATCCTTCATCAGCCTCTCGAAGCATTTCATCACAATGGGAGTGAGTCCTGTCAGGCAATAATCATTAAGACACGTGATTGTAGATTTTTTAGGCACGGGTATAATAGTCGCAGTCTTAAAGCCTACCGGGACCACAGCCTGGTGCAAGGAAATATTGAATATGTCCGTGAGGATACTGGCCAGCTGTTCAGCACAGTCCCTCAGTACCCTCCCTGGAATACTATCTGGGCCCACTGCTTTTTGAATATTAATTTTTCTCAGGGTCCTCCGAAAGTCAACTATATCAAGGATAGGTGCCTGCTCGTCAGGATGAGATACAGCCTTCCTCGCAGGAGTATTGTTAAATGCTTCAAACCTACCAAAAAACCTATTAAGTTCATTAAGAAAATCTATATTCTCCTCACATGATGTCAGAGTAGCTTTATAATCTGTAATAGTCTGAATACCCTGCCACATCTGCCTGGTATTTGTAGGATCTTGAAAGAAATTCTGAACTTTCTGACCATAAGCCTGCTTTGCTGTTCTTATAGCCCAGTTCAGATCAGCTCTGGCTGTTGAAACCCATATCACCAGACGTAAAAGCAGCATTCCACACTTTCAACTTCACATATACTTCATGAGTCATCCAAGCTTTCTGATTCGCCCATAAGATAATGTTCTCAATAACACTGACATCCTCCGTACACTTCTGAATATATGCAGTTACAGATGGAATGTATTCCTCACGTTCATATGTTGGTTATTCATTGCAGCTTCCCTAAACATATCCCAGTTTGTACACTCAAAACAGCCTTGTAATGCTTCCTTTGCTCCCTTGGGCCAAACTCTCACCTGCTTCACAATTGGTTTTTTTCTATATGCTGGAATTAGCATTACAATGAGATGGTCTGAGGAACCGAGATTGGGGTGGGGAAAAGCCTTAAATGCACTCTTGATGTTAGAATAGGCTAAATCCAATGTGTGCCTATTCCTAGTTGCAAAATCCACATATTGATGGAAATGAGGGAGGATTGCTTTCAAATTAGCCTGTTTAAAGTCTCCAAGTACAATAAACACACCCTCCGGGTGGATAGTTTGCAAGTCACTTATGGTGTGATAAAGAACTTTCAAAATCTCCTTCGTATTTGCAGGGGGGATGGTATATACACAGCTGTAATAATAATGGTGAATTCCCTGGGCAGATGAAAAGGTCTGCATCTGATAGTCAACAACTCCCCAGCAGGCGAACAATAAGTTGAAACCACCTTTGAGTTAATGCACAATCTGCTATTGATATACATACACCACCACCTCGAGTTTTTTCACTAAGAGTGAGACTCCAGTCAGAACATCGTTAGCCCCTCCATACCAACAGCTTTCTCAGAAACAGATGACTTGAACTCCGTCAGCACTATAACACAGCAGTCTCTCACCTCACGCTTTGTTGTAAAATCCAACTTCAAATAATCCATTTTGTTCTCCAGAGAATAAACATTAGTAAACAAAATGGATGGAAGTGGTTCTCTATGTGGGTTAACCTTCAGCCTTGCCGTTAGTCTTTCCTGGCTCCCCCGCCTTTGCTTTCTATCACATCGCCTCCTCTGCTGCCGCCTCTGTCTTCTCCATCTCCTCGAAAAGCAGCCAATGCCGGTGAGAGACCCCGCAATCCCATAAGTCTCCAGACCTCGCTGACGCAGCAGCCCAAGGCATAGTAGTCTCCCCAAGACAGCAAGATGCCCATTGTACGTCTGCAGCTCCACTATATGTTGCCGGTCATATATCAATCTAGCTGCACAACTTTGCTGCTCAATCACTAAACTATTGGAAGCCAATGCAGCCACAGCCAAATGAGGCGCTGCCATCTTTCTTCTCTTTTTCTGTTCTGTACACTATAGTAGATTCTACTTGAAAATCTTGTGCAAGAAAAGTATACTTGTGATGACATAATAATTGGAACAATCTTAAGGCTTAATCAGAGAGATGATCTTTAGAAATAGTCTCATGATTTCTTCTTTTCGGATAGCTGGGAATCCACAATGAGCCAATCAGCCAGGTAATTCCTCAGTGTTCGATATTAGCCTTATCAATATCTTTGTGTCCCAATAAACATAACTCATCCAACATAACTTTGCACAACTGCATCTTGTGTGCCACTTGTGCCTATTCCTGACCAGGAGGCCCTGCTCATGGTCACTCATACCTTAATTTTCTCCTGATTGGATTACTGCATCACGGTCTACATGGGGCTGCCCTTGAAGACCATCAAGAAACTTCAGTTGGTCCAGAATGCAGCAGTGCAGGGAATCATGGGTGCAGATTGTCAGGTCCACGTAACACCACTACTCTGTGAGCTGCATTGGCTTCCAGTAGACTTTTGACTGCAAATCAAGGTACTGGTTATCACCTTTAAAGCCCTACATGGCATAGGACCAGGTTACTTGGAGGACTACATTCTCCCAAGAACATCTGCCTGCCCTGTATGCTCCCATAGGAAAGGCATGCTCCAGGTGCCCTCTTTTAAACTCTGCCACCTTATAAGACCTAGGAAGTATGTCTTTTTGGTGGCTGCCTCTGGGCTCTAGAATGATCCCCCCCCCCGCACCCTCCAGATATACAATAGGCCTGAACTCTGCTCACCTGTAGGAAAGCCATTAAGACCTGTTTTATTCCCCAGGCGTTTGGGTCCAGTTAAGTGGAGTTCCCTTTTGGCTGTTTTTATTATTGTGTTTGGTTGCCATTTTCTACTTTGTATTCATATTTCTATGTTGTGTATGTTTGAATGTAATGTGGTTCTTTTGGTTTATTGTTTGTTTTTCTGTTGTATGCCACCTAGAGTCACATTGTTTGAGTTGGGCAGCCTTATAAATCCAGTAAACACAGAAACAAAAATGGCAAATTAAGTCATTAGTAGTAATTAAGTCACTGATGGCCTTTAAATATTTGTCTCCAATGGAATAGATACATTGATGGGTATACAAGAGTGCATTCCATTATACAAAGTGGGCATCTTCACTGCAATACATAACACATTTACCTTGGATTCTTTAAATTGCAAGGCAGTATTGTTTCACCCAGTAAACAATTTTGAACAGAAGAATTTAATTTTGTCCTTAGGAACTCCAGTTTCTTTTTAATCAAAGAATCCACATAGTTTCTACGTACCTTGGGGATGCATCTCTGCCCTATCCTTTGCCCCGTTTCTCTGTCAAGCACATATCTCTGCAGGACCTTTTGAAAATATAGAGATAATAGGAGTGGATATAAAAATGAATCCCCCACCTCCTACATACACATATTCCATCAAATTATCTTTAAAAGGATTTTAAATGAAGAAAGTGTGTGAACAAGATTTAAAGTCAAAACAATGTAAGGAGGAAATGGCAAACAAATGTACCATGAGAAAAAAAATAGAGTCCTTCCATTTATAAGAAAAGTCCTTCCTATTGGAACAATCAAAATATTTTATTATCCATAACATAATATTTATTAAGTCTGAATTAAGATCCATCCTGAATTCATTTTGACAGCTCATATAACAAATTTGTTTATTTTTGTGGTTATGACTTCTCCCTCATACTGCACTTTCTTATTGTTCATGGCTACATAGCAAATGGCTATAGATTTTATAATGAAGAACATGGTCAATGCTCATACTCATATCTTTGAAATATGACTCTGGGTGACTGAAAAGAGAAATATTTGTATTAAGCCACCACTAGATAGAAGATTTGTAGTAACTCTTTGTCTTGCTAGTTGCTTTACTTTGTACTGGGATCCAGACACAAGTTTAAAGCTGTGCAGATAAAGTAGTGACTACAATTTTAATATTTGGCTATGACATGGAGAATATCTTCCATGTTTGCAAACAGCTTGCACATATGGAGGAGCTTCTTTTATCAAGTAAGTGGCTTTATGAGGATCTGATGAAAATTCAGCTACATTTGCGAATGGCAGTTTGTTTCACACTCCACTTGCTGTGGTCATACTTGTGCATCCAGGTGTAGAAAAACAGATTAAGAGGCTTCATCCCCCCCCCCCCCAGTCCCCATACCACTTTCGCAGTGATTTGTTTTTTTATTCGATCCACATAGCAGACATTTTATAAATAATGACTGTTCATGACTGGCTGTAAGGTTTAATGCAGTTTCCCAAATAGATTGTTTGACTATACTATCACTGAACACTTCTCAGAGATACCAATACCAATACTTTAATGGCCAAGTATAAAACATACACAAGGAATTTATCTTCGGTGATAACAGCAAAATCAATGGTGCGTTTGGATAAGAACAAAAAAAAAAAAAAATCACATGGTATTCAGCAAAGCAATGGCACGAGGGAAAAAACTATTCTGATGTCTGGATGTTTTAACATAAGGAGCTCTATAGCGCCGTCCTGAAGGAAGAAGTTGGAACAGATTGTACCCAGGATGAGAAGAGTCTGCAGATATCCTCTCTGCCCTCCTTTTGACCCTCACAGTATATAGTTCTTCTACAGAAGGCAGATGGATGGATACCAAATGATGAACAAGTTGTTACACTTGATTGCAGCTTTTCTATAGGCTCCTTGTTCTAGTTTTAACTGTTCTTTCAGGGACCTATATACATGACAACCTTATCTTGGTTTTACCACATTAACTGTTTTGACTTCTCCAAAGAATCTGAGAAATATAGTTTGTTGCAGTAATGAGAATTCTTTATTAGAGAGCCTTGGCAATTCCTTCTCCTCCCCTAACTACATTCTTTGCATGTCCCAGGGAAGAAGGGAGTATTTTTTAAAAAAATAAAATTTCTCTGTTTAAAAAGAACCATGGTGACAAATAACAAAGTACACAATAATTGTGAGGATATTTGTGCATTCCCTAGTGACAAGTAGGAGAAGCATCACAATTAGTCTGTTAAAAAAATGCTTCAGAAATGTGAGAGTTCTGAGAAAGTCCGAAACAAACAGCCTGGAACCAGGCTAGTCTATTACCCTAAAATGCTGGTGGAAACTGTCCATCCCACCTCAGAGAGGTACTGAAGCCTGCTCTATTGCACAAGAAGGAAAAAATGCACTGGAGTATATAGGACTTACAATTATACCTAGGAGTTGTTGGAATTAGCTTTGATTCCAAACTAGTTTTGATTGATTGAGATGACTAAATTCATCGGAAAACTTTAGGTACCTTGGAGGCCTTAAGTCAATGCTGCATGATTATAGATGAAGGTTCAAAGAGCTGAGGCACTCCAGATGGAAAAGAGGGATGATGGTTCTCTCTCTCATTTCCTGTCCTTCCCCTTCTGTCCACTTTTTAGAGTCTTTGGATGTTGAATCCATGTAGCTAGGAGCCAGTTGTGCTATCCTGTCAGCTATAGAGAAGCAAGGCTAATACATGCAGGGTCTTTGTTTATACTGTGGAACATAGGACATTTTGCACAAGATTGCCCTGCTAAGTTTTGCATCGACCACTAAGTCCTATAGGTTGGAATAGCAAATGTGGTAAACATTCCAGGCCTGGTTTGTTGAGAAGTAACTCAGCCTTCTCCTCTAGGAACTTTGACAGAGACATATGACAGTTAAATGTGGCTGAGACATATGATGCCCAGCATTGACACTTGATGCTGCCCATTACACTTCACATTGAAACTAGGTCTTTAATAAATAGTTTCTATTTTACAGAATTTGTAATTGCACACAAATATATCTTGTCCACTCAACTAATAATCCTATTTATCTACCTACATACCTACCTACCACCCCAATTATTTGAGACTCTGGGTGGTATACAGTAATAAAAAATACCAGGAAAAACAACCAAAAAGTTATCGTTCTGGTAATACATAATTCACTGGTTGTTCTCAGTCACTCCAAGCCTTCATAACCTTATAAAAAACAAAGAAGGATAGGATTGCACATGCTTCTGGGATATGAATGATTCCCCCTCCTGCTTCCCAGGGGAGGAAGAGGAGGGGATTCTTCAATATCTGCAGATATGCAGATAAAAATAATGGAAGAATGACAGATTCTTCCTGGGCTGGCCATTCAGAAGAAAGAAAGGGAAGCAGCATGAGGATCCTCCAGGAATGAGGTGAAGGAAAGGAAGGACTTAAAGGGTGCGGTGTGTGCAAGTTAGCTCTGACAAGGTCTACTTATCAGAGATTTGTGTCTTTGAATGCCTGGTTGCTTCTGCTTCCAGTTCTATGGAGCATTTGTCAAGAGAAGCCAAGAAGTCAGAGGTCCATGATGAGTATTTGTTCATGTAGTAATAGGCACATACTAAGTTCTAGATAAAATGCCTTTTTCTTTGGTTCTTTTAATCTGTCTGTCTAGTGTGTCCATTTTCCCATTATGATTATATGCTAAATACTGTTCACCCAGTTTCATATTCTTGGATTTGTCACAGATTTCCAGTTCTTTTCAATCTCTGCTAAAGATGCTTGTATTTTTACCAAGTTTTGTTTTCAATTGAGTAATTAGATATGTATTTAATTAGTACATTTAATAATTAAATAAAATTAGGACAATTAAGAATTGAATGCAGTAGCAACATTAGACTATTCTGAATTCTTTCACCTGCTACCTCCAAGATAAATTTCACCAACCTCACAACTCATGCAACTCAAAACATTGTATTTTTAATATTTATCTTTCCTGTAAACCACCAAGAGTCATTTTCTAATGAGATGGGCGGTGACAAATTTGATATATATAAATAAATTTTTGTGCAACAAAACCACAAGGTCATATGTGAATCTTATTTCTGCAACCATTAACAACTTGGCAAAAAAGCAGGATTTATTCAACCAAGTTTAAGCAAGACAAGATACTACTTTCCTTTAAATGTATTGATATATTCTGAAAGAGGAATACGATCAGATATTTTCATTTTGAGTCAGCATTCCACATTGAATATTTAAGTTAGTTATTCTATAATGAATAAATATTTTTTCTTCCTGTTCCATACTCCCTAATCAAAATGGAGTATCTCTTTAATATGTGGATACTTGTCACTGTATTCTACCTGAGGAATTGCTTCAAAAGGCTTCAAGCTGCTTTACTATTCTCCCCTACTTTCATCTTCACTAAATTTCTTAGTCACAGGTATATAGCTTTTTACTCTCCTGTGCAATCTAGTTAGATCTTCTGGTTTCCTTTATGGAATCCATTATTTTCTCAGTAAGCAAAGCTGATGTGGTTATGTGAGTGTTTGAAAATATAGTTCTGTCTATTTTCTCTACTAAACAGTGAAGGAAAATAAGTAGTCAGGATTTTCACTTAAGAATATCAACTTCATAAAGTTTTAAGTGAAGAGTAGGGCTGTGCAAACCTTAAAAAGTGATAAGCAATTCCTTCAGCATCTCTGCCATCTGCAAAGTGAACAAGTGGCTGTGCGCTTGCATACATGTGGAAGCAACCAGGAACAGCTTCCATAATAGCTGTGCAAATCTGGAAGAAGATATGGCTGCTTTAGGCTTCATATGCATGTGTTCTGAAGCATCTTTTAAAAGGATTTGTACAATCCTAGTAAAGATTGTGAAATTTGGTTTATATATCTGTTTATTGAAGAAAATGTAATGGTTTTGTCGGAATTCAAATGCAATGGACTTTTCATGGTGATTCTTGGAAAAAAACAGGATCCTTTAAAATAATAATGGGTTTAATTTGAACAACTGGTAATATAATCTAGGATTTTGAATCAGTACTTCAATTTCTGTATAGTATATTGTGTATAGTATAAATAGTGATCTTTGACACAGCTCTTCATTTTGTTTTGCAAACCCTTAATAGAAACAATAAGCAATAAACCGGTTTTACTCTGTAGCATGGATATACTTTTATTGTATATATGTAGAATATTTTGCTGCAAGGAGGATAAAATATGTTCAGAATATTTTATCCTTTTTAGGAAGGATGATAACCAAAGCAGTAAAGAAATCATCTTGTATGTACTGAATTTTCCTTTGCTTCATCCTTCTGCCCTGCTGTTCAATACTTTCTGTTTGATTCTTCCATTTCTTTGATGCTTCCTGTGTGGTTACTCCCAATTAAATCAGTACTAGATAATCCTGGAGGCTTTTAAAGCTGATATGGGAACACTCCAGAATCTTGATCAGATCCATGTGTCAAATGTGCAGTGCAGTCCTGTACTTACTTACTCAGAAGTAAGCCTCAGCGGGCTTTAATTTCCTACCAAGAAAATTAATATGGAATTGCTGCCTAAGCAAGATGCTATAGCTGACTGTAGTGGTAACATACAGGAAGAAGTCCAAAACCTATTATTAGAGATATACCATTATCATGCCAATTCAAAATCACACAGTAGTCTTTACCTTTTCACTTTTAGAACTCTTTATCAGGCCAGAGAGAGAGAGAAAGAAAAGAAAGAAAAAGAAAAGAAAATGGAGTGAGAGATGAAAAGTAGAGGATGCTAATGTTCAAGCTGTGAGTCTGTATTTAGTTAGTCCTGATGTTATGTAGGAGTGGGTTGTAGACATTCAAATTAGGCTCTGTCAGGTGCTAAGATGGTGTCATGTTGCACATAGGACTTTGTCAAAAGCTACTGGGATGTGAAATCATCGTTACTGATTTCACTATATGTGATGATTCATATGGATTCATTTATGACATTCTGTGTTTACTTTTCTCTGGTTATTTTCATCTGTTTTTCCCTAAGCTTAACAAAAGATAAAATAAAAGTAGCCCTAATCTATAGAGATTGTATGATCAACCTACAAGCTACATGTCCCTTAGCCCCCATTTTACTCCCCCCCCCCATTCTCAGCTTGCATCACCAGAATTTGGCAGCAGAATGTCCCATGTGGACCTTTGTCTGGTGGGGGGAGTAGAAGGATGAATGTGAAAGTGGTTTGCTGTTCAAACCTCCCCACTCCTATTCCCATTGAAATCCTCTTCAAAAACAGACCAAAAATATTCAGTCTTGTGTCTTCCAAAAATGTCATGATCTCATTGATGGTCTCCTGCAACCCTTTGGAAGTTTAGGGGGAAAGTTGAAGACTGGCACTCTCAAATGTTGCCCACATCTGGAACAGAGGTAGATAGTGTCCTACCAATTATCACCCCAATGATTGTTGTAAGTTTGATATTTGTTATGGTAGCAACCATCACTGTTTTTATCACCGTTTAACTATCCCTAACAAATGGAATGGTCTGTGCTGTTTTAATATCACACCTTCACTTGCTTAAGCTTATTTCCCAAACTATCAAGATAGTTTAGTGCAATGTTCAATTAATTTTAGTTTATGACTAATTACTTGCTGACATGACTGGTAAATGATACATTAATGGAAGGGATGGCTTTGGGCGACTATAATAGTTTCTCAGACTTTCCCAGAAACAATACTTAAATCAAAAGATAAGGAATAATTACTGTAATTATAAAAGTGTGCCCAAGTGACAAACTGTACAAGCCCAAATGTCAGTGATTTAGAAATAAAGCAAGAAATGTAAATCAAGGAATTTAACATGATAAATCTGTGCTTATCTATCCTTAGATTTCCTCAGGTCTGCTTTTGAATTTGCCAGGATCATTGGTAACCACTTAAGATTCCACCTGATCTGCATGGATGAGAACTCAAATGACAGCAGTAGCTGCATTTAATTTGTAAACTAATTGCCTTGTAATTGCCTTGTAATTTGGTGGCCCTTATATCCAGTTCAATTCTCAGAAAGATGAGAGCAGTGTCTGGGTTCAAACTGAAGAATGTGAAATTTGTTCTTTTTACAATGAATGGTGCTACAGTACTTCTGTTAGATCAGCTTTTGTGAAGAGAAGCTCTAGCATTTTTCTAAATATTTTTCCGAGGCTAACACCTTTCTCCTCATTCTCCTCCTCCTCCTTTCTTTTTCTTGTCAGCTAAAGACAGCATACATAGAGCTCTCTCTTCATTTTAGTCCAATAACTACCCTGCAAGATATGTTGGGCTGAGAGTGAGTTACTGGCCCAAAGTAAACCAGGGCATTTCCATGATTGAGACCTTCAACCTGGGTTTCTCTGGGCAGTGGCCAGCATCTTAACAATGATTTCACACTGATTTAACTAACCAGTTAACAGTCACAACACACTCCACTTTATTGAGCCATTGACTTTAATAGACAATAATCAGTGGAGGAAAAAAATAATCTATTGACATAGGATGTGGTAAGAAAGAAGTAAAGGGGTTTAAATGAACGTTTTGCTTCTGGGCCTCTGGGATTTCCATGTTTCAATATGCTGGGAGAAATTAAAAATAAAAGCAACTAAAAAGGATCTGTAAAACCAAATTAAAAGTCCTTTTATTTGAGCTTAATAGTTAGGAACATTTTGTGAGTTATTATAGACAATTCGTTATGACTTATCACACTGAGTTCCTTGACTTGGAGGACACCCAAACACAACTGAGTTAACGCAGGGATTGAGTTACCACTTACTTGAAAGGAGGGTGGTCTCACAGGGGAAGAACGGTGTTCATTAACAAGCTGAAGAGCTTCCTTTGTAGCTACCTGTGTTGTACTTAACCCTTTTAACATCAGATGCTCAGTTCAATCAAATATTTTTTGACAAAAATGAAGAGTGAAAATTATGGCATGCCTTTTTGGGGAAAAAAAGAAAATGATGTTTCTTATTATCGTTTTTTTTTTTTTAATTGATGATCAGGCTGTAGATTCCAAGGCATAAAAGCATGTTACAAATTGTAGCAAAATGGGACATTTTTTCTTACTTTTGGTGCTTCCCAGTTTTTTAGGTCATTTATAAAAGCAAATTATTTGCTGTGTGGCATTTGATTGAATAAGGGGGGGAAGGAAGTGTATTTTAAAAAGTATATTTCATTTTATGTTTAGAGTTTTAAACAATGTCATATTCCTTAGAAATGTGTATAATTACCATTTGTATGGAGCTGTACAATTAAAAACAAAACTACAGTCTAATGTATTCCCAAAGCAACACTTTTTGTTTCTATAGTTCACTTTATTTCTTGCTGAAAATTGATTTGTTTGTGTATTTATTGGACTTATATATGGGTATGCATTTCTAAGATGGGGACTGGCCTGCAACCTTGGTACTCTCCCCCCAAAATAAAGTGAATGAGATAGGAGTAAAAGATCCATATTCTGTCCCCAAGTCTTCCAAAAAATTCCAGAAGTAATTTGTAATGACTTAGTAATTTGACTAATATGCATATGAAGAAATGGGAGAGAAGTGGTTACATGGTCCTTATGCAGATGAAGAGATTGGAACAAGCTTATAAAATCACTTCCATTGTGAGCAGATTTACTTTTTGAGCAAATGAGCCAATCTACTTGTATATATAGTAGTAAGGCTTGTTTTATCTGTGCTGTCATGAGTCTGTTTTCTTGAACATGTTGCTAATATCCAAAAAAGATTTTAAAAAGCATATAGAAAAATAAAGCCTGGGATAACACATTGGCTAAGAAAAGGATCTGAGAAGTATCCGTTTCAAACTTCTTAAGTAAAACTAGCCTGTTTTGATAGGCATGTGATAATCTTGAAGATTATAAATAGTGGTTAGGTAGTTTTATAGCAGTCTGCAACAATTTGGCCAGCAGGATGTGCCTAAGAGCAACTGCGGTACCCTGACCAGTCCTTTACCAAAAAAAAAAAAAAATGTTGCTGGACTGGTCAGGCCCTACTATCAGTGGAGTAGTCACCTCAGGACGTAGATACTGGGGATGCCAGTGCCAACGAAGTGTTAGATGGAGAACACACAACCACCCCTGCCTCCCTGTTTGCCTGCTCCCATCAGATGTGATGGATCAATCTTTTTTTTTTTTTTTAACCTCAAGCAGCAATATGCCTTGGACCAGTAGTCCAGTTCAGGGATTCAAACATATTGGGTGACCAGGACATTTTCAAAATCGGTCCCATATACCCTGAATGTCAGGCTTCCAAAATTTTTCCCAGTTAAAGAAATCTGCACTCCAGTGTAATGTAACCAATTTGATAAACTTGTTCTTTTCCTTCTTTATAATGCAGAGAGTCCATTCTGGAGAAGCTACATGTGAACAAAATGGCGGTTCTTTACAAAAGGCAGACATTGGCATTAGATTCTCCCCAGAGCAAACTTTTTGAATCGTAGCATGGCTGCATACCTGCATTATGAATGTTGCCCTGAAGTCTCTGGATTTCCTGACACACCATTCTCCTTCTTTCAAGGACTTAGTACTTTTTCAATAAAAATAAATTCAATTTGTGGCTCTATTTCAAGTCAGTTGGTTTGATGGTAGGAGTAGAGCGATACCAGTTTTGGATTTAGAGAGCTGTATGGCTGGCTCTCTTTTCATGTGGTTGCATGAGACATTCTTAGAAACCCCAAACATTTTTGAAGATCCTCTACTGGAGACATTCACAATTCATCCCTCCCTTTTTACCATTAATCCTTCATGTTTTAACAAGCACTAAAGTTAAGGCAGCCTACACTCTTTCCTGTCAAATCGCCCTGCTTTCCTATATTATTTTTCTTGAATAAAGCAATCTGCTCCCTCCAGTCCATACCCTTGTAAATCAAAGGAATAGATGTCAACACATGCCATATGAAAGTCTAAACTTCCTTTTTTTAATTAAATGGGATTTTGACATTTGGTTTGAAGTGTTTGCTTTTCTTTTTTTCTTTTTCCCTTTTTTTTTTGCATATACAGAGAGAGAGAGAAATCTATGCAAAGTCTATGAATTGATTTTATTTGGGGGAAATCTCATTTCTCCCTCTGATACCACAAGTAATTTCCAGCTCCAAAATCTGCAATATCCAAGAGCCAGTTTGGTCTAGTGATTAACGCACCAGGCTAGAAACCAGGAGACTGTGAGTTCTAGTTCTGCCTTAGGCATGAAAGCTGGCTGGGTGACTTTGGGCCTGTCACTCTTTCTCAGTCCAATCTACCTCACAGGCTTGTTGTTCTGGGGAAAACAGGAGGAAGGAAGAGTATTAGGTATGTTCACCACCTTGAGTTATTTATAAAAATAATAGGCGGGTTAAAAAATCTAATATCTCTCTATATATTTATCTCCTCCTGTAACTATTAAATAGAGACACAATAATAGAACAAGCAATACAAGCTGACCACATCTGAAAGAATGATCATTTTTTAACAGATATAATTTAAAAGTTGATGCTTTTTACTGAAGCAGATGGTAGATCACTTTTCATCAATACCTTTGCTATTTCACTCATGGATAGTAAACTTTCTTTAAAAAATACTTCAGTAAATCATGTTATGCAATGATACTGTGTGGAAGCAAATGAAAATATCTTGTTTGTGATGATTATAGTATGATTGACTTTTCAGTACAATTTCTTTCACAGGATCTTTACTATATATTTTGAAGGGTACTAACAAGATACATAAAATCTAGCTGCAATCCTGTCTCTTCACATGGCCAGCAAGATGTTTGAGAGAGAGAAAGTAATTTCTGTCTACAGCCATCATGATCTCATAAGCTTTTATGGATATATAAATATAAGCTAAAAATCAAAATATTTCCTTACCTACAGAATCTGAGCTAGAATTGCCATTTTTAAAAGTTCTGTAGTGTTCTAGTATTCTAATCTGTAAGGTATCTAAAGTTCTATTTGATCTGGAAATGATGGGGGAGGTTCTTTAATTTGATTCAAATAATTGTTTCTGTAGTATCTACTGGGGGGGTTGCTACCAGTGAAATACTTTTTCTACAGGACATCCTCCCACTTTGACATGCCCCTTCTAGGGAGATCTATTCAGTGTCTTCACTGCAAATATTTAGACACTGGGATAAACTTCTGTGCAGCAATTAATGTGCAGTACTTTTTTTTTTTTTTTTGCTGGCTTTCTAATCTTTATATTATCTATATTATTCCCTCAGCTTTTATTTGTGGTATCTTGATTTCTGTGATTGTAAATTAATCTCCATGGTATACATCACTTGGATGGTTACTCATTTCTTACTTAATAGATTTAAGAAATTGAAATTTGTTTAATTGAGATTTGTTTCAATTGTCCAGTCCTTCCCCCACCCCGCCCCCTGCCCAGAAAATCTGGCATGGCAAGTGATTTTTGAAGTTTGGTTGGAAGACTACTTTAGACCTCATAAGTAAGGAAAGAAAAAACTTAAGTCTTTTTTAAACAGTTCTAGGCCCCTTCATTGGAATGGGAAGGGGAAGAAGGGAAAGGGGAGAACAGAACTAGATGGAGATGAGGGGAGGAAAAGAGGTAACTGGACACGTGAGGAAAAAGAAGAGGGAGATCCTCTGATCAGGCATTACAAAAAGGCTTGCAGTTCATCAGGTAAACAACCCCCTTCAGGCTGAACCTTCAATGTCAGGAATCTTTTGTACCTCCCATCCATTTGTTTGCGTTCAACCACATCTTCTGCCCTTCTGAGAGAATGTTAGAAACACACAATCCCCATTCATGAGTCGCTATTTGGAGGTGAGAAATCCTGCTGGGTAAAATATATTCTTGAATTCTTCATATTTTCACAGTTCTCAAATGAAATAGTATTTCACCAACCCAGGAAGCAACATCACTGAAGAAGATACTTCAGCAAATGCAAACCCAAGTCTTGTTTATATTAGTATAATTTTTATTTAGCACTCTTCTTCCTTGCAGAAAGCCATCCCTAAATATGAGCACTGATGTAAGCCACCAGTTCACACTCACCATGTGTATGTCAGATGTGAGCACTGAGCTTGGCTTCCTATCCAAGATAATGCAAATGACTATTTGTTATGAGTGTATTCATCTGCGGTTAAGGGGATGTGCCATCACTAATCCAAATCTGGCCTGCATTAATTATCCAAAATAAAAACAGCATAGCCTCAGCTTGTAGAAAATGAGCATTTTCAGATCTGTTCCTACTGAACTCAGTGATATATAGGCAGTGTAAAAAAAGCTGAGAGCAGGAGTCTTTCTGGATCAAGTCCATCTAGTCTAATATTTTAGTCCAGCGGTATGAGCTACTGTTAAAAAGTATATATTATTCTATTCTATTTCAAAAGATCATATTGCAATCAGTTCATACCGATTCCATGGGCTACAATTCCGTGGGCTAGTTGTGCCAGATCAACAAATAAATACCTGATGCTTGTTCCTTTTCAAATCTTGACTTTACTCAGGATTAGTGTTTTTATATATTCCATTTGCACAGGCTTGCTAATTGTTAAGTAGATAGGGTCAGAGGTGGGCAGCTTTGTATATCAGAAAGTTGCATATATTATATGGTCATGCACCATTTAACCCAGAGGTGGGGAGCATCTGCCCTCTGGAGGTGTCTCCCCCTAAACTGTTACCTGCACAGACCTTAGGTGCTTTACATTTCTTGAAAAATTCTTTTTGCTACTTTCTTCAGTATAGTTTATATATGTATGTATATGTGTGTGTATGGGAGAGAGGGAAACAAAATATATCCAGTACTGCAGATATTGTATTTGAAAATTATCTATCCACTGTCACTTCATACAAGGTTTGTCATTAGTGATGAAAAATATGGTCTGATTAAAACAGTTCTTCCTAACATCAGTATAAAAAGACTATATATCATATCTGGGTTTTTTGACATTTGCTACAATTTGCAAATATGGAGTGGCAGATTATACAGCTGCTTAATTTTAAGGGCTGTCTGCTGGGTATTTCTACAAGCATACTCATGACAAAGAATACCCTTTGAAAATAATAACTACTACTTTTTTGAATTTTATTTGGCATTTGAGTAATGATTAAATGGCATTGCATAATAAAATAGTTATTTAATAAATGGTATAAGAAATTTTGGAAATATTAATTTCCCAACATTAAATTTCCTAAATGGGTACAGTAGATTCTTAAGATTAATTTGCTAAAAATTAGGAAATAGTTGCAAGAGATATGAGCTTGTGAAACTTCTAATGGAATAAAAATAGTATTGAAGGTATTGGGTGGGTACTTTCTGATTATTTTACTGCATTGGGACTGGTCCACACAAATTAGAACCTCTGCCTAAGGTAGTTTTACCATGGATAGCTGTGAGGTTTTACTGCCATCAGTTGTCATTTGAGTTCTTCTAGTCAGCTCAACACACGTCAGTTTATCACTTGATATTTGCAGAATCTAGTAATGGCTTGGATGTGTGACTAAGCCATCTGAGATCTAGCAGCCTGAATAGAGCTTTCTCATAACCTAATTTTATTTCTGTAATGTTGTTCAGTGGAATTAGTTTATATATTCTTCCATAAATAGAACTATTTATTGTCAGTAATAGTTAGCTATATATCATCTTTTGACCCAAATTTAGATGTCTGAGGCAATAAAACAGCCAAATTGTCACTGATATTGGCAAAGAAGGAAGACAATGTGGGAAGTAGAAAGCCGCTTTTGGGTGTGGTACGTGGATACTTTGTGCCATTAACTGAATAATTAAAAAAAGGAAGGGGCATATTATTCCACTATTAAATTTTTGAAAGCATGCACACATACATATACTGTTATGAAATCCTAACTGGTATAAAATATATGTATTTTGCATAGGTCATTCAGTCAATATACACATGTGAACCAACTGTATTTTCCCAAAACTTTTCAATGAATATTTGTCTCAGATATTAATTCAGGATCATTTTCCTAAATGAAAACAAAATAAGGAGACTTACAATTAAAGTACAACCTTTTAATATCCTCTACTCTTTTTCATTTCTTGTAGTCCTCTGTGATGTCTGTCTGTTTTGCCCGCTTTCATCCAAACCTTGTTGTTGGAGGAACCTATTCTGGCCAAATTGTGTTGTGGGATAATCGCAGTCACAGAAGGACACCAGTTCAGCGTACACCCCTTTCTGCTGCTGCGCACACGGTAAAGATTATTTAGTAATTTAAGAAATTAGCAGGATGTCAGCATGTAAAACTGTTTTATATTAAAAATAAGAGCATGCAGTTTTCAACAGAAAGAGTGGGATAGTAGGGTTGCAGATGATTAGTCGGGGACAGTGCCCATTCCTTTCATTTTACTGAAGTCCTAAGCAGCTTTGCTTTCGCTGACACTCTTAGTCCACCCTTCTGTCCATCTGTGGCCAAAAAGAGTTAATTGCTTTAAAGTGGAGTGGAAGATAATGAATGAGAAAGCTTATGGAATAATAGTCTGGAAAGCCTATTGTTCAAAACAAGCCTGGTTTGTTTGGTTCAAATCATGGTAAATTTGCCATTCCAAAAATTGGCAAATCACCTTGTTTATACATTCCAGAGAAAACCCAAGACTAGTATTCCTAGAGTGGCCACTTATATATCAGCTATTTTTTTAAAAAAGACTGAAAGGTAGCATATGTTCATATGCTAAAATACAGCATACATCTTCATAGTGAAGCATCATGTTACAATATTTTCTGATTGGCAACTTTAAGATTCCTGCTCTCCCTTTTTTAGGGCTCTTCATTTTAAATTTGATTTGGAATAGGAAGATTTTGAGATTGAGGATTGTCCTTTGATAACCCTTCATGCAGTGCACACTGCAGCTGTGCATCCATAGAACTTCCCAAGAGAACACTGCCAAAGGTTGTCAGAAAATCATTAAATAACAAAGATACAGTTTCCCAATACAGATAAATTAAATAAAAAAGGCTCTGGTACCAATTTAAAGACAATTCAAAATTTAAAAGGGTAGGGGAAAAATCTGAAACTGGTCTTGCTCCTTCCGGTGGCAGTATAGCTCACTACTCCATTGTACCACATAGAAGGGGAAAATACGCTTACTCCAGAAACAGAGGACTGACCTGTAAAAATGAGATTGAAGTCTAGAAGTCATTTCACAGAAGATGGATTAGTTCTGCTCTGTTGAAAAATCTTTATGTTATGAATGCCTCTTCAAGAAATAATTACAGTCAAATTTCCGTTTTCCAGAACTCAGTGCAATTAAATCTGGATGCAGTGGACCAAATTCTGTTATGATGTATGTTATTTGTGTATTAATATCACTATGTAAGTAACGTAATTATATAATTAGCATAGTTAGGTCATTTCATTGGTGTGATGATATATTCTTCAGTTTAATGGAGAGGTGGGAATAATGGATACCACCTCCCCCATTATTCTGTTAAAATGAGGTTTCACTGTAGTTTAATAATCAGATTGGTTTTTTTAAAAAAAACATAGTAACTATTAAACAGGAGTGTAAAGTTGCTAGGTTATAGAATGATTAAACAGCTAACATTAATTTGTGCTAGAACAATTCATTATAGGATATCAGTGATTGACAATATATATTATGATATTATTGGTTATCTCATTTTTCTCTTATCTCCCCCCCTTAAAAAAAATTAAATGCAATTGTAGGGAGATTGGAGAAGTGCTGCAGAGGCTGTGCATTTAAACTTTTCTTTCTCTACCTTTTTTTTTTTTTTTTTGGTCCATTAGGAGCTTTGGTCTGATGGAGAGTGGATGAAATACAGGCACTTCTATCATGCCTGTTCCTTCCCTCACCACGAACTGTCTAGCAGTGTGGAAAATGATAAATGAGTTGGGGGAAATCATATCTTATCTATGGTCCTTTCTTAATGAAAATAGTGTCCTTCCACCCGATAGCTGCATTTAGTTATAAAATAACATCAGTTCAATAAAGAATAAATAGATGATAGGATTTAGTGTTACATGCAATTTTGCAATGATTAGTTTATGTAAATACCGATCGGTCTGGATCTTCCTTAAGGGAATTGAAAGCAACCAGGCTTGTTAAAACTAATATAATGCTATTAAAGGATTATTAAATGAAGACTCTTCACAGTATTTATGTCCAGGTGGAATTCGAAAGTCATAATCTGAAAGTTATAACATTTGTACACACACACACACACACACACAATTTTCAACAATTCAGGTAGCAATGCTGTTAATACAAGGCCATTTATCAAAAAGAAACACTTTATCTCAAATTTCTGGAATCAGTATTTTTATAATGAATTGAGCAATGTACATCCAAGAGTTAGTTTTCCAAATCCAGTCATGATATTCTGTTTGGTCATCAAATTATACTTGTATACACTGTCATTTTAAGAAAATTATTTAGTAATATGGGAAAATAACAGACAGTTCACAGGTTATTTAAAATATTGACCTAGTGTTGCAAAACCTGATTCTTTTTCTCCATCTATTGCATTTTATATTCATCTATTTAAAAAAATATACTTTTTCAGAATAAGTAAGAAATATTTAGAACAAAGTTTATACAAAAATATATAGTGATTTGAGTTGGAACTTCAATTTGTTGTATGTGTAGGTATCTGTTGCCTACATAGTATAATCAAATCCAAAATGTCATGTTTGGAAATAACCGATATGACTTCAAGCCATAATGCTCAGAAAACTGATATATTCTCTCTTAAGAAATATCTGAAGTTGTCAAGATTCACCTGTTTTCTTAAATATACTTGTTGAACAAAGAAAGATACCTGAATGCACTGTGACATAATTATTTTGATGGAGCATGCTCAGTTCTGATGAATGTACATGAGATTAGCTGGTCTTCTGAATGAGTTCAGGGACAGTATACTGGAAGACCATTAAAACATAGATGTAACAACAGCTGTCTAGACAAGTGCTGTTCTTATCTTGAGAATAAAGCAATATGTACAAGCTTACAGTAACAAGCTAGCCAGCAATTCAGTACTAAATAAGAATTGTTCTTTGTCCCCCTGATCCCAACTGGAACATACATAACTTGTTGCCACAGGCCACTGGCTTCTAAATTTCCTGAGCTTATCCCTGTGAATTGATGCCAAGGTTCACAAGGAAAGAACCACACCACACATTACTCCCTAATGTTCTTTCACACCCACTGCACATCTGCATTTGGGATAACAGGAAATTTTAATTATTCTTTTTTAAATGAAACCTCTAGCATGATGGTTTCATTTCCAAAATAAATAAAAACAAGATGGCATCTTCTTTTGGGACAGGAAAGAACCCAGTGAGTTTCTCTGAAAAGTACAGTTGGCGTTCCCATCTCCCCCTTTCCCTGCCTCCCACTTGGTATTAGAAACATCCTTTTCAATCTGCATTGAGATTTATTGCTTATGAAATTGACAGCTGACAGCTCTTATTAAAGCCAGGCTTTGCCCAAGAAAGTGCTGTGAGGAAAATGGGAAGCCATTCTCATGCTACTGAATGGTGCCCCACCTATTTGAACTTTGGCCCCTTTTGTCCTTGTAGTTCCAATTTAGGGGACTATATTACCAGCTTGCATAAGCACCATAGTGAGGAGGGCAAATGTCCAGTAAACTTCTATATGAAATGACTTAGGTTTGGGTTATTTCATACGGAGCACATGTGAAAGGCTGCTTCTGGCAGACAAATGAGTAAGAGGCAAATGGAGATATATTTAGACATATTGAAAAGTAGTTCAAAACCTAGAGCCTCAGAATCATGAAGTTCAGTTTGCATGCATGCGCATGTGTACTCACTGAGTTATAGTTCTTATGTGGTGTTTATGGCTCCAAAAGCTTACAAAGCTTATTTCTTCAGGGGTGGTAGTGGGGAGAAATATATGTACAGTATATGAAGTGAAGTTCTTCTCAAATCACTATCAAAATATTACGTGCAAATGTGTTCTTAAATGTTAATATAAACCGTCTGGATTCTTGGAAGGTGGGTGGTATATAAATTCAAATCAATCAATAAATTTCAGTGGTCAGTTTTTGAAAAAGCAGTTCTGGAAGAAGAAGATTTAAAGCAGATGAGGTGTTTCATATCTCCATGAAACCCTCTACAGTTCTTTCTCCCTCTGTGGAGTTCCAATGTGTATATTTGGGAAGAAATATTTGAAAGAAAGGGCAGGGCAGGACCGAGGAACCACATCTGGAATGCTTTGGAGCCAATATGGACAACTAATCCCTACTCTCTCTTAGTAGGGAATGCCTCATGTGACATGGGTATGGCCTGGTAGGACTGGTAACTTAGTCTACACCTTCTCTATATTACAAAAGAAAAAAAAACATGAAAGTCTTGACTGACTAAAGTCATAGTGGGTGATGGAAGTTAATATCTGTGGGCCCATCTGATGCCAATCAAGGTATATGGGAGATTATAACTTCAAATGTAAAAACAATAAATGGTAATGAGCATGAATTAATAAATGAAAGGGGAAAAAAAGAAAACTAAGACAAATGGAAAGGATGTAATAGTTTTGAATGAACATGGTCTGATTTTGTTGAGTGAAGTTGATGAATATAAGTGGGGAAGAATATGTTTAATTATTAATGGAGGGCAAACATTTATGATTGAAAGTATGAATTGGTGTCATTTAGGTTGTTGTAGGTGCATATGAAAGTAGGGGCTGGTGAGAATGGAAGAACCAGACATGAGTTTTAGAAAAAAAAAAGTATACATTCTGAATTGATGTGATCCAGGGGAAAAGTACACGAATGGATGGAAAGTGCAGAAAAAGTGATGGGTCATTTGGAGAATCAAGAATGAATGAGAATAATAACCATTTTCTTAGGAAAAGGTATGTTTTGAATATGTGGTATAAACATAAATTTATTCATGTGTACGGATGGCAAAGGAATGAATATAAATCTAAACATGTGCTTTGATTGTGAGAATTAAACAATAGCAAAAGTAGAACAATTACAGAAAGAGAAAGTGTGAGTTCTGTATGAAAAGGTATTAGAAGATACTTGCTCAACAGAATGAATGGAAAGAGGACTTAAGGAAAGAGAATGAAGAAACCTTTTGGAAGAGAGTGAAAAGAATTATCTCACGGAGTGTGTGGAGTCACACTAATGGGAAGTATGGAAAAGAATGCTTGGTGGAAAGTTGAAATGAAAGGGCCTGGGATTGACAAAATGGATATAAGTAAATGACTGCTGCAAAAATGAGGATGAGAGAAAGATACTTTATATATAGAAAGAAGAAGTAATTGCAAAGAATGTAGGAAAGAGCAGATAAGGTTATGATTAAAAAAGATAGGGAACATGTAAATTGGTTTTGATGGAAATAAAAATGTTATGAATGGAACAGAATAAATTTTATTACAGTCAGTGACCAGTGAAAATTGTTTTGGAAGTGGGTGCCACATAAAATGATGCATTACTATACTCTCTTACCAGCTCAAGATTTCTTCACCTCATTGTGTGGTTGGACAGACTCGGCGTTTCTCGGTCATGAGTCTCTGTCCCTCCACTTCAGTAACAGACTTTTTAAGGATTAGAGTTAGTTAAGGGCTTGAGTCCCAGCTGTTCTCATTAGTCCATGTACATCTAGAATATGATAAACTGGAGCAGTTACTTCAGATTAATTTCAATGAATATTATAACATAAATGGATCCATAATTGAAAACCTTGTTGATATTCTTTTGCTGCTTGAAAATATTGAAAATATTTTATGGAGTGGCCAAAGTGAGTTAAAATTGGCCTGCCTGCCTGCCTGCCTTCCTTTCTTCCTTTTCTGCAGTGAAGTCTCTCGATACATTTTGCCCCATTTGAAGCTTTTTGGCTTCTACTTTCAGCATCAAACATAATCAACCACATGATAATATATGCTTATAGGTGTAATCTATGCTTCTGTGTAATGCAGTGTTTTCACAATGGTAATCATCTCAGTTAGTCAATGACAGCATAACATGAGGGGGCCAGGAGAAAGGGAACTTTTGAATCTCTTACAGGATCATCACATTTTGGCATTCGTATTTGGCAAATGGAGGAGACTCAAGGCTTGCATGACCATCCAATTTCTCTTGCACAACTGAACAGTTAATAAAACGTTTTAATCTGCATTCTCAGATTTTTTTGGCATTTTGTATGTTTTCAGCATCCAGTCTACTGTGTAAATGTCGTTGGAACACAGAATGCTCACAATCTCATTACCGTTTCTACAGACGGCAAAATGTGTTCTTGGAGTTTGGATATGCTTTCAACTCCGCAGGTGGGTTTGTTTTTATTTACACAAGAAGAAAGTGATGGCTGATACCTACTTAATGGAACATCATTCCTAAAAGCTAAAGCCTCACATCCTATGCAGACTAAAACCCATGGATGTACTTTAAAGAGTGCAGCTTGCTTACAGCAATTGGCTCCTCTTAGAGCCAAAACCCATTTCCTCTGCCTCAAATCATGTAATTAGGGTAATGCGTTAATACGCAGGTCAGTTTCAAGTGAAAATGAAGTAAACTGTTCTAAAATACAGGTAATCATGCAAGTTGCCTCCAGTACGTATCACGCTACTCTACAACATTGTTGAGGCAATATAGATTTCATTGTAGTGTAGCATATAGTGAATGTGTAAATTTTCATTTGAACCCAGAAATTGCTATAAACAAAGAGATCACAACAAAACTTAGACAAATATGTTTTTCCTATGGTCACAAATTGTTAGGCAATCTTTCCCAACCTGGAAACCACCAAATGTGAGCCAGCATAAGGAATTTGGGACCGTCCCTAGTTTTGAGGAGAATAAAAGTAAGGGAGGGAAGAGGTACTTTCAGACTTGCAAGATTCTGTTACTGTTACTGTAATCTTGCAGTGTTAGTACTCATGGTTGGTGTTTCTTATCTGGACTAACTTGAAGGGCTGACATAAAAAAAAATATTTTTCTGATGTTCAACCAAAATCTACTTCCTTGTAATGTAAACCAATTGTCTCTTATTTTTCTGGAACACCTCTAGACAATTCTGCCACATCTTGTAGTGGCTGCCCTTCAGATTCTAGGAGACAACTATTATGTTTGTCCACAGTTTTCTCTTGCGCAGGTTAAAGTTCCCAGTGCTTCCAGTTGTTTCTCATAATTTTTTTTCCTTCCAGGCATAATCTTTTTTGGGAAAAAAGAAAGTATTGGTGAGATATAATAAACAACTATAACAATAACAAAATATACTAGTGATTATACAATGTATTTTTAAAAACTTATATAAAAAGCAAGAAAAAGGAAAAAAAAGATGAAATAATAAAATGCAAATCAATAAACAAGGGATTTACAAATGTCATGTAGTTTTCCAATTTATCTTTAGTTAATCATGAGTAACTGAATACATTATATCATTTTCAAAGCCAAAAAATCACTATTAAGCTTTAAACAGAACATAAATATCAGTAACCATGATCAAAACATACAAATCATTGAATGAGATTATAAACTACAATAATTCTATCTGTATTTCTAAAAGTCTGTTCTGATTTGGAAATCCTGAAAAATTAAAGTATAAACTTTAAATATAGACACATTTGGGATATTGTACAAATCCATGTGTTAAATTATAATTAGAAATTTCTAATCTGAATTTCATTCTGTATCAGATATACTTTTAAGGTATGAAGTTATTCTAGACAGTGAAACAGTCCCACAACTTGGTTAGCTATTCTTCCAATGTGGAGATCACATGAGTTTTCCAGTGAAAAGAATATATTTATTATTTATTAAATCTGTCCCCCACCCATCTCCCCCCAATGGGGGACTGGGCAGCTCACAACACATTAAAACAATAAATAAATATACAGTTAAAACCTATAACCATACACATTCACAAAAATAAAAGGGAAAAAAATAGGTGCTTGCTTAGATACCACAATTGGGACTGGCAACTCTGTCACTAAGCAACACGGTTGTTAAGCAAGGCATCATGTGAATGCAACGGACTTACCTCACTTCCGCTGTGGTTGTTAAGCGAATCACCCGCGGTTGACCGTGACTTGCGATTTTGCTGCTGGCTTCTCCATTGACTCTGCTTGTTGGAAGCTGGCTTGAAGTGCACAAATGGCGATTATGTGACTGCAGGACACTGTAACAGTTGTAAACACCCACTGGTTGCAAAATGCCCGAATTTCAAACACATGACCATGGGGATGCTGAGACAGTCATAAGTGTGAGGACTGGTTATAAAACTTTTTCAGTGCTGTTGTAACTTTGAATGGTCACTAAACAGGGCAGTCATTAAGCAAGGACTTTGTGTAATATCTTTGCAGCAATTAGCATGCAGAAAGCTAATTCAGTATACTTTGAGGAAATACATGTTTTAATAAAGTTTAATAAAAGTATCGCAGAATGAAAGGGAATTCAGTTTTTAAAATTTATTTTGTTTTGGTATAAATCATTTTCCAGAATTGTTGTGCTTTATAACATTGCTACTAGATATGAATGAGCCAACCTGCTTATTACTGTTTCCAGCAATTTTTAGAAAATGAATTATCCATTTTAGCAATCAGAACTGGAGTAATATACCAATGATAAAACATCTTATATAAATTTTCTCTAAGTATAATATTTGGGATAAATTTAATATTCCTCTTGCATTAAAATTCCCATTGATGCATATCTGTTACTATATCTAAACTCTGCATCCATTTAAACATACAGCTTTGACTTTTTCCATTTCTGAGTCTTACTTCACCAGTGGTTTATGAATAAGACCCAGTAATTGTTTCAAGTTATGAGTTATAAGATTTTCAAATTCAGTCAAGCGCCTCAAAAGTTCCCCTTTGTTTCTCCTTTTGACTTTCCATCCATGCCATTTTTGGCTAGTGCTTCTTTAAATTTTTGAAACTGGATCTCCTGATAGCTTGTCTGCATATACAACTATGCTCCAATTTCTCTTTATGTAGTGTCTGGAATCCCAAGATAACATAGTCACTCCCAAAATTCCAGTGCTTTTACCTCTTCAACCAGCTTTTCCTTATTGGTTAGGATTGGGTTTAGGAGAGTGCCTTTTTCATCCTTCTGGAAAACTAACCAATCAGAAAGGCCGTTAAGGAATTTTGGGGAGTTTCTTTCGTTGACCAAGTTGGTCGTTCAACAGATACCCGTATAATTAAAGTTTCCCTTATTACTGTGTTTCTCCTTCCACCAAATTCTGTAATCTAGTCCAGGAGGGAATTATCCAGATTTTCTGCCTGGCTTGGTGGTATACACCCAGTAACATCCTTTTTCCCTGCAGTCTCTTGTAGTCGTATTTCATTCATTCATTCATTCATTCATTCATTCATTCATTCATTCATTCATTCATTCATTCTTTCTATATAGCTGCCCATCTCAGACCAGTGACTCTGGGTGGCTAACAACAATAAAAACAGTCAACACTTAAAACAGTACAAAAAATATAAATATAAATACCGCTAAATGCTAAATGCTAAATGCTCTGAACTGGACTTTCATACTCAAATTCCTGGATCTCAGTACATGAATATACTTCCTTTACATATAATGCTACTCCTTTTCAGTTGTTTGTTTCCTTGAAATGAATTGTACCCTTCAGTTTTTGCATTCTGCTCATGAATTTTGTTCCACCAAATTTCAATAATGCCTAGTAAATCATATTTGCCTTCATTAAGACTTCTAGTTCTTCCAATTTTTCCTCATTCTGTGTGCATTTATACAGAGATACTAAAATCCTTGGGTCATGTAACTTGGCTTATTCCTTCTTGTATTTATGTTATTGAGTGCCTCCACCTCTTGCATGTCCCTCCAAGTCCCATTCTCCGTACTTGGTGTTGCACAATTTTCTGGGCTCCCTTGTCATGGCATTTGGCCTAGCTTAAAGTCCTTCAGATCAGGTTTACAAGGCAACTTTGAAACACATTCTTCCCAATTCTTATGAGGTACACCCTATATCTTGCCAGAAATATCTCAGAAATGTGTCCCATTATCAAAGAATCCAAGCCGCTTCTGTTGCACTATTTGTTTGCTTCCAGTATTCTCTCTCTTCCTGGGCCATGTCCTTCAGCAGGAAAGAGTGGAGAAAACACTGCCTAAATCTACAACTCCTTCACCCTCCTGTCCAGCACTTCATAATCATTTGTAGTTCCTCAAAGCTGTGTTTGATGGTCTCATTTATCTAAGAAAAATTCTGGACAGCTCTTAATAAAGTTTAGAATGAAGATTATTATACAAGCAACATAGTTTCAGAGTGAGACTTAAATAAGTCCCTTAAATAAGGGTGCAACTTACTTTGTAATTAGTATCACTCTACTGGAGGAAGATTTTTGTAGGTAGAAGGAAGAAAACCATGATCTAGAAAACCATGATCCCCAGAACCATAGAGAATCCACTCCATTTTTCCCACCACTAAACTAATCAGTATAATCTACTGATCAGTAGGAAACAAATAGCATTAGTAGTAGGAAACCTGTGATCTGCAGAGAATTTCTGGAAGTAAAGAGAAAGTCTTATTGCTTCCTTTCATCTAGGCTTCCCAGTGATACTGTTTAAGATTATTAGGTTGTCATAGCAGGAAATCAGGGATGGGCAGGTGGATTGTTGGGGCTGGAGAAGTCTCATTACTTCCCTCTCTTTTCCCACCCTTACTCAAGAAACAACCAGCTGAAAAGAAATGTTTCTAATCTATTTTAGGAGAGTATGGAGCTAGTATATAATAAATCCAAGCCAGTGGCAGTTACTGGAATGGCTTTCCCAACTGGAGATGTTAATAACTTTGTAGTTGGAAGTGAAGAGGGCACCGTCTACACAGCTTGTCGTCATGGAAGGTACTTTTCCCCCCTTTCTTTTGCTATACCGGTTGGCTTACGACACTTCTGTAGACTACAATGTTGTAAAAGGACTGAGATCATGCAGGAGATCTTCCAGTGCTTAATGCCTTCAGACAACTTTTAATAATTCTGATTTTACCTGGAGCAGTGACTCTGTGTGAGTCCACAAATGTTTATGTCATAATAAATTGTTTGTCTTTAAAGTGCTATAAAACTGTTCATTGTTCTTGCTGAATATATACTTATGTCCATAATTGCTGTTTTTGTGGGGAAGGGAAATACACCACATCTGGATAAGATGACCAGTGACTGCATATATATCAGAATAACTTATATGCTGCTTTTCAGAACAAAGCCTCCAAAGATGACTAGCAAAAGATAAAGCAGATTTTAAAATACTTTTTAAAAAAGAGAGTGGATTGTTGACAGCATGTTCTTTAAAGTGTATATTTAATGTAATGTGCAGCTTAACCTTTAGGTCAGCTACATAAATGAAATCTGTTCATGAATAGTTCCTGTTTTAGAACTTACCTGACCCTTACAATCATCAGCTGTTTTTTCATCACAAAAAGTTTGCTATTCAGGACGTCCTATACATTTTATTAAGTAGCTGCAGACTAATATTATTTATAGAAACTTCAGCAGTGCAATAAGATGGTTGTTCTGTACTTAAAATGATATAAATGTATAGCTACTATAGATAACTGTCCAAACCATGGGGTACATTATGGTTTTTTCATTCAGATTGAAAAAGCCACAGCATGCTATTCAAAAAAAGGAGTTAAGTGCTTTCACTCATGAATCTCAGCCACAACTTACACTAGAATCATTTAAGCCATTGTTAGTTTGCTGTGGTCATCTTCTTACCAAGAACTGGTGATCTTAATCTTGCTGATTTTGAAAAAGGAATGCTGATATCACAGCATTTTCAATGAAGTTAGCACGTGCGTGTGCATGTGTGTATGTGTGTGTGTGTGTGTATGTGTGTATATATATATTCATTCATTCATTCATTCATTCATTCATTCATTCATTCATTCTTTCTACTGTTGAATATTTCCTAAATGCGCATCTTTTTTTTTCTACAGTAAAGCAGGTATTGGAGAAGTTTTTGAAGGTCACCAGGGCCCAGTGACAGGAATCAATTGCCACATGGCAGTGGGTCCAATTGATTTCTCTCATCTATTTGTCACATCATCGTTTGATTGGACTGTCAAGTTGTGGACCACAAAGGTAAGAAATAGATTGAGAAGGTTTGCTTTGGCCTCTGTCCTCTCCACCAACTGTCAGGACTAGGCGAAAAGGGATGAATGGTGTCCATGCTACAGCATTACAGCAGATATGATAATGTTTCCCCAGGGAAACTTCAGTAAAGTAACCAGAACTATTTTCCAGTAGTTTCTGGGTAAAAGTAAATGGACCCAAAAGGTCCTGTAGCTTCCCTCCTTCCTCTCTCACACATACTCACCCACCTATATAAGCATATATTTTATTTATCCATCATTCTTTCAGTCTCTCTTTTTCACAAATGCATATTACTATCTCTCCAGACCTCAGAGTTGTTGGGGTCAGAAGCAATAGTATGTTGATGCAGGCCAGAAGAGGGTACCATTTTCAGCTGCACTGAAGCTTAGGAAAAAGTTTCCATTCATATAAGGTAACTATGATGTAGAAGTAAGCATGCAGGATTGAGGAGAACGGGATGAACTCCATCCAAATCCTTCCACCCATGCTTTGCACTGTAGAGGAAACAGTTATTTTAACTGTTGTTATTTATGTAAAGATAGAGCTTGAACTTGCCTATTATATATAGTATTCGATGTTAGCAACTTATAAAGAACTTGGTTAACTCAGTATACTATCACTGGATCACTGTGGCATCCACAATGCAATTTTTTCCAAAGCTGAGAGATGGGGAGCTATGTAAGGCTATTCATTGAAATCTGGATTTAAATTCAGATTTGTTGTATTAGAAATGTAACCTACTAGTGCACATTGGTTGTTTACAGTATTTATGACATTTGTTAAATGCTTACACTTCTACAAATAGTGCTGATACAAAACTCCGCCTATTTCAAAATAGAGTAAATTTTCCATTGTTGAGCTTGAATTTTAGTATGACATTTGTCTTTACATTCTAATTTCAGAATGTTAAAAAAGGCCATAGTAATTAGTTTGTTTGGGTGAATGAATACATGAAGTTAATATAAAATTTACTACATTCTTTTGCAAGGTCAGCTGTCAGATAATCAACCTGGTTGCATACTCGTGAAAGGAAACACTGATCACTTCACATTGGATGTCAGATGTTGATTGCTGCACACAGTATTCAATATTAATTATTACTGTCAGTGTTTTATTATTATTGAATGGCAGCTCTCAGTCTAACATGGATGCTAGTCTGTATTTGTAAATTATATGGAAGTCAAATGCTCAATATAGTTATCCAGCAAATGTTTCCTGAGTATCTCCTGACCAGGGGAAAAAAATGGAAGGAAATCCCATCTGTGTGATTTTTTTCTGAATGTAAAAGTCTTGTGGAGTGATTGAGAAGATAAGGTTAGCAGCAGCTTTCCAGGGCTTTAGACTAAAGTCATTCTGAGACCTACTAGGAGATACCAAAGTGTAAACTACAAGTCTTTTCCATGCAAAGCATGTGCTCAGTCACCAAGCTCTAGCTTTTCCCCAGACATGTGATATCAAGAGAGACCCATAACATGAACTCCTCTAGCTATAGCATATTTCCAAGAACTAAAACAATGTTGTCATGGGAAAGAACATATCATGCACTCTTCCTACTTAAACTTGGATTAATTATTTAGAGGTACAGGATGAAACCATTAAAAGAGAGACTTAATGGTGGGAGAAAACTGGGAAGAGAATCAGAAGAGAAAACTTATGAAATTAACTCATTGGTAGAGTCAAAGAGAAAAAAGGAGAAAATAGCTGATAAATAATTAGCAGAGGAAACTTGGAAGACCAGTTTTCAAACATGGTTGGTATCAAAGAGGTTGCTTATATTTGTCGACATTTGTTGGCTATTTTGATTGGTTTTCTTATTCCAGAGTGTACTGGTATGAATTGTCCAAAATAAGTAAGTTGGTGTATTTTAATAGGTCCTTACAAAACATTAATTTCTAACAGAGCTGCAGTACCTCAAAGCCATAATCGTTAGGAATGTAGGGAAGTGTTTCAGTGATATATAATTCAGGAAATGACACCTTGTTCTGAAGCATATAACAACTGTAAAATGCTCTCTTTTTTTTTGACATAATTGATTTAAATTTGCCCATTTTTGTTGTTTAGGATGCAACTATGGTCTGTGAAGCCAATGTAATTTTGATCATTGAATCATGAAAGCTGAATTAAAATGCCCCCAAATCAAGATATATCCTGGTATTAGATGAGACTTCAGTGCATTAGTGCTTTGAACATGTAAACTCTTTTCTAAAGGCCACCTGTTCATTAATAGATACCAAGGATTATTAAATAATGTTAATGTGCAGCAATCTCTCTGCTGTGTATCCTGTTATCATACAAGGAGAATGATACTATTCCACATGAAGAAAAAACAGATTTGAATTTCTTAGACATTGTTTTGTCAGAGCATCCCTTTATTCTACCATGCATCAAAAGGAATATGTTTGCTCTGGGGGACTGAACAAGCCTGAACAGGATTTCAAATGCAATTTGTACTGCTTTTTTTCACCCATTAATTCTACTTCCAATGTGTGGAAAATATATATTCAAGACATGTTCCCTATAATGCATATCAGCTTTGTGTGCAATAGAATATTAATATTGGAACTCTGTTAGGAATATTTTGGGGACTATTGCATGAGCTGTACTATACTGTTAAATCATGTTATTATTCCCCTGTGTTCCGTTGTCACTTTAGTACAGTGCCCACTTCCAAGCAACATCACTGTACCTACAGCATATCTCGTGTTTTTTCATGTTTCTTCCCTTATTCCCTAGTATGAGAGAATCATTTAATTGACCTAAGCAGAAATAAATAAGAATTATCTTCTAGGTTTGGGACATAGAGACAGCAGAGAGAATAGATGGAGAAGAATGGGCCAGGATTAACTGGTTGGATGAGATGGTAATGTGGTAAAAGAGGAACTCAAAGGCAAGTAAAAAAAAAAAAGAGGCATTGAGTAATATTGCTATAAGTCATCGTTTGAGAACAGTAATATGGTTAAAATAGATGCAACATTACATCCATTGAGGCTTCTATGGTGCACAGCTATTTTTATTGCAAATAATTGCTGGTTAGGGATTGAGTAATAGTTAGAATTGTGACATCCATGGAAAAGTAGTCCTGCAATCCTGAAATGATGTTAGTCTTGAGAAGAAATTTCCATTGATGCCAATGAGGTTAGGATTAGGGTTCTTCTTGCTTGCTGCAGTCTTTCCAAGGTTCAGCTCCTGACTTAGCTGAGGATTTCTATATATCACTATGCGTTAGATAGAAAGAGGCATTTAACATCATCTCTGTTAAATGATATGAGCTCACTGAAAAATATATCATGGTCTTACAGTATTTTGTCACATAGTTCAAATAGTAACCCATTCCTCCTTAATCACAATTGCCACAACTTTCCTATTCTTTCTCCCTTTCTCAATGGATGACATAATTGGATGTCAGTATTACTGACTGATCTCTTGCTTTTCTTTGTTTCTACTTCTTTTTTTTGGGTGGTGGGGAAACTCTGGTAAAACCTAAGGGGAGAGAGATGCCTGGACTCTTAAATGTGGTTTCTTCCATGTGGTCAGGTACAGTAGGATTGGCAGGAAGTTTTCCCTTTGAGTTTTTTCTTTCCTCTTAAATTAATTTCCTCTAACTCCCACTTGCATCATCTTGGTCAATTGGTATTCCCAAAACAAGCATATGTTTGCTTTATACTCATGCATCCTTCCTCTTAATCTGTTTTTTCTCTTTGTTTCAACAAAATAATTTAAACATATGCTTATTTAGTTCTTTTATGATCTAAGTTTCATCTTAGTAGGGCACAGCATTCCTACTCAATGTAAGGCCTATACGGTTATTCATAACTTCAGCCTGCCTGCACCTACCCATCCCTTTCCCAGAATTGAGCATTGTGCTCCTATCAGAAAGTTGAATGTCTCAGAACAGCAGTTATGCCAAAATGGCATCCTGTGAGCACTCACTCCTTTAGCTTTAATCTGCAAAATTTGAGTAACTTAAAGTAATTCTAATTAGTTCAGCTGTTTTCTGCATTCTGCCACAGAATAATATGAGAAATAAAATAGATGTGCACATGATCTATCATGAATGATGTTTAAAATTATTTGTTTTAGGAGTTGATTTCTATTAAAAGTGTGGCCCTGTTGAATAAATTATACTAGCGGGTTATTTCAATAAAGCTTAAGAAAATTACAAGAAAATAAAGTTTAAGAAAATACATTATTACATTTATCGTTTTCTATTTTATATCCTGCCTTTACGTTTGATAGAGAAGAAATAGTTGTGTTTTGTACTGATTTATGTTTGTCTATTTACCTTGTTCCAGTTTAGGCTAACCATCTGGATTTTTTCATTAGAAAACATCAATCAATAAATATATTTACAGTAATTATAATAGAAATTCCCACATGCAAATGAGAAAACATGAATAAATACTTCCTCTCCTTAGTAGAATTAAATAGTACTTCACAGCAAAAGCAACTTACTTATGGTCTCATTTGCTAATGACTCATTGAAGTTCTTAATGTAGATTGTACAAATTTTTCATAACCTCCAACGCTCAGAGATGAAGCACATGGAGGCAAGGAGTAAGGGAGAAATGAGTCATAACTGATTTTGAATTTTTTTTATATAAATGCAATTTCCTCCCATTGATAATCAAACATCCAGATTTTAACTAACTGCGTAAGGCACATAAATTAGAAAAGCAAAATGGGCAGATCTTAGGGAACTGCCAGAAGTCATGATTCGGTTGGGCAATGTATAAATACAATAAATAACTAAATCTCTTGCTTTGAGCTTGAGAGGAACAATCTGGTTTCAGAGTTATGTAGAATTTTGAAACAAACTTATTCCTCTAGCAGAGTGAATATTTCAGCAAAAGAGAACATAATTTTATGTCTCTCAAACTTACTTTTAAAATGCTAATGGAAATAAGGACATTTTCAGGTTTTTTTCTAGTGTTTAATTACTTAAATTTATTACAGTCTAGGATCATGGTCTCATCAGATCTGGAAGGAGACAACATGGGGTTAGATGTGTAGCTGGTTCATTGTGTGAGTATGAGGATGACTTCAGGACATAAACTAATGGCCCTGACTCTGCATTGAGGCATCTAGCCAGGATGATTTGTACTGACTTGCAATGGCTTTCATAGATACCAGCGTGGAGTCTTATCTAGTTATACTGAGGAGATGCCAGGAACTGAAATTAGATTCTTTGGCATACAAAGCATATAGTCTTCCATTGAGTACATTCCCTTAGAACATTACAAGAAGGAAACTAATTGAAGAACTTAACTGCACAACAAATTGTTGCCAGTAGGATTTTAGTGCCTCTTTTTTAAGGGATAAATTTAATTTGATTTTAAAGTTTCCTGAGAAACATCCCTGAGGTCTGGGTGTGCCACTTTCAAATGCTTTACATCTTGGGCAATCCTTTGGCTTCTGCTAAGTTCCTTGTTGGCCCTTTACTTTTTGGCTATGTGCATCATGCATAAGAAATTAAATAAATGCTGATAAATAAGGTGAAAAGTGGCATGACCCCAAGATGTGACTATCACTGCTGAGTTCATCATAGTAAACACCAAATGACAGATTTTGATGTTGCCATCCCTTTTTATTCTTTCCAGCCCAAAAGATTGTTGGAAATAAATTAACCATATAAAAATGGGTGAGATCTGGTTTGGAGCCGCAGATAAAAACATCACAGGAAAATATTCCCAGTGTACCTTCCTGGGAGAGGGAGTTGAACTGTGGCTCAGAACGCTGCTGGCTGCTCCCTTGTAAGCTCTTTCCCTTCTGGTTACGTGATTCAGAGCAAAGCATATGCAGCTTGACTTGTGTTTTTCAATACACACTTGAACACACATACACACTGGAGAGCAGTAATACTTGGTTGTAATCTGTTCCTCTGATTGCTTCCCACCTTGTTATTTTTATCAATAAAAGGCCCATACTCCTATTAGCTCCCAGGTGCAATTGAAAGTGCTGGTTGTCACCTTTAAAATCCTGCATGGATTGGCACCATGGGATCTGCAGGACCACCTCCTCCAATTAGGACTGACCTGTTGGACTCACATGTCGCAGGAGAAACTGCTGGTGACCTCCCATGCTGGTGAGGTATGGAGGAGGTGGAGGCTCATAGCAGTTCTTACTCTGTGGAACAGCCTCCTGTTAGAAATTAGATCAGCCCCTACTGTTATGGCCTTCTGAAAGTTTTTGAAATCCTAATTATTCCAGGGGGCCTATGGTGATTGTTCAGTTTGACTCATAATAGGTGTTTGTTTTATGGCTTATAAATTTATTTGTTTTAACAGTACTCTGGATATTTTATTTCAAATGTTTAATTACTGTACATTTCTGAGAGTCTGTGTGGTGAGTATATATTTGATAAATAATCCTAACTAGGTCACAATTATCATTATTCAACAAAGACAACTACAGTGACCTTAAGCCTCCTGAGTTAAAAAGTAAATTATAAGATAGACATCTTACTAGAAATTTCAGGACTGAGAACTCTCTCTGCCTTAGCATAGCTGGAAAACATTACAGTACTACATTATGCAGACCACTATAGGTTTTCTTGGGTATTTTGATTTTCTGGTCTTTGTCTTCTATCTACTTACTAAGGACAACCTTGGGAATTAGGCTCTCTTGAGTATTTTCCTAGGAAAAATTAGAAGAAAGTGAAAGAATTTCCTTTGTTAGACATATATTAAAACCTCACTGGGAAAATATGGCAAAGACATGTGTTTACTTTGCACTGAAAGCAAGCATATCTAATTTTGCATTTGCAGACAATTTATGAACTTCAAAATATACTCCTCTGAATTTTATAAGGTACTTTGTGAACCATAACATTACAAGAGCATTTGCATAATAACATTTATGGATGTACAAATGGATGTAGAACATTCATGGATGCATAAATGGATGCATAAAAATATGTTGTATTTGGGAAAATTGTCAAAAATATGTACAGTAAAATCAATTAATTTCTGTTAAGAGAAGTGTGCACAAAAGATATAGATGAATGTTTGTTGTGACCGTTAGTTTTATTTAAAATCCTCTAACTCCATGAGAAAGTGAAAATGCCCCATAATCTAAACAAGGATGATATTTACTTTTACAAATGACTTTTCAATCCTCTTTATTGTTATCAGCAATACGAGAGGGCTTAGATGCATGGCTCAGAACCCACTGAAAGCACAAGATATACTATCTATGTGTCTCCTTTTAGTTTTTTTAAAGACTTCTTTTATCCCACCTTTCTTATTTTTATAAATAACTCAAGGTGTCAAACATACCTAATACTCCTTTCTCCTCCTATGTTCCCCACAACAACAACAACCCTGTGAGGTGAGTCCAATTAAATCTCCTGTTTGCCAGTCACATGTGGACAGTAACAGTTCCCACACACTCACAATGTTTAGGCCCCAGTTGACTCACAGAGCAGTGGGTAACAGGGTATAGCAATATAGGTCTACTCATTTGAGGGGAGACTAAACGTCCTAGAGTGTTTTGTCATTACACTCAAGGCTGCCTTTTTATGGCATCATAAACTTCCTTAAATGGATCCCAGGAAAAAAGCAAAGTTCTTTTGGGGGGAGAAAAGAAACCCCAGCTAAATTTATTAGCGTACTGGCTTATATGATAACCATTCTGTCTGTTGTACAAGCTCAGCATTTTCAGTTTTGCTCAGAACTAAAGCAATGAATGAATTTTCTTCAGAGCTCAATTTTGTTGTCAAAAAGCCAAAGTGACTCAAAGGAATGGGTGGAGCTGCTTGTTCAGGCAGGATTTTTACTTTTTGCCCTTTACCTCTGGAGCCAGAGGTCTGGCTTCCGTCCAGCTGTATGAGGAGAAGATTATGGTCTTTCTCTAGGTAATTTGAAGGAGCAAAACCAAAGCAAAGTCAGGTGGTCAAAAGTTGGCATTGAGTTTTTCGACAGTGTTTCTCTTGATTTTGCTTATCTATCCCATGGTAATCATTGTATTTTTAAAAAAGACGTCTTGAGCAGTTACATGTGCAAAATAACAGATTTTTTCAAATAGGATACCTTATATGTATCTTATTGGTAGAATAATGGCTGCAAACTTGCAGAAAAATAAATGTTCAAAATAATGGAAGATACTGCTTTAGCCCTTGCAGATGGCAACTTGAGTAGAAGAAAGTGACAATCCCGAAAATTCAGAGCAGGATGTAAAAGTAAAATATAAGTAGGTGTACTCAGTCCTGATACGCTGTAGCTGTTGTATTTGCTGGTGATAATAGATTTGTGGAAATGCTTTTATAGATAAGCTGGGAATTGAGCAAAAGGTTTAACCTTCAGCAGTAATTGTAAAACCATTTATTCACAGAGAAGTCCTTCTGAAGTTAATAGGTGATCCTGCAGAGTGGTGAGTAGAGTTGGATATCTGCAGCTTATATGCCTCCAGCGCTGGCATAATTTCTGTCTCTGAGTAACACCACGTTTGGTCAGGCTGATCTGACACTTCATCAGTCGTATTCAGTTTTTAACATGTACTTGCTGTAGGGGTGTTTCTCTATGCATTTATGCATTTTCCTTAGGTTTTCTTCCTGAATTTGAATCCTCGCTATACTTAGGTTTGAAGAATCTGAGTCATGTTCCATCAAAGATGGATAAAACATAATAGAATGGGGTAAACTATAAAGAGTACAAAACAGTAATTTAAAGCATCAAAGCTCAACAGAATGAGAAAGAAAGACCGACTGGCTGTACTAGCTGTTCAGAATCAGAGCGTTCTGATTGACCGTTACACTGCAATTTTTTTCTCAACGCATTGAGTTGAGCTTCTTTAAGGATTAAATTCCTTAAAGGCGGCACTGCTGCCAAAAAGAACTGGCTCTCTGTATCACAATAAGTGTGGACTAACTTGCATGCCCTTTATTTATTTATTTATGTAAGTAATTTGAAACGCTCTCCGCTTGTCAAACTCTAGGCAGTTTACAATATCAAAACAACAAATGACAGATATAAATTAAAATATCCCACTTGCTGTCTCCTGACTGAAGAAGCTTTTAAAATCTCTTTCCAAAAGCTCTATGTGAAATAACTATTTTTACTATTTTTCTAAAGGATAGGAAGGTGGCAGCTAATCTGACCTCAGGGGATCAGCTATTTTACAGCAATGGGGCTGCCACTGAGAATGTCATTGTCTAGTCCTCAACTCCTTTGATCTTTCCAGGAACGGGTATCCACAATATTCTCTCCCAGCTAGAGGTCCCAAGCTGTAAAGGGCTTTATAGGTAATCACCAGCATCTTGAATTGGGCTGGGAAGCTAACTGGTAACCAGTGTAACTCCAGCAAAATAGGTGGTATTCTTCTGAGCTGACTCGTGCCGATCAACAGCTATATTTTGCATCAGCTGCAGCTTCTGAGTCCTCAAGGGCAGCCATATGCAAAGCAAATTATTATAGTCATGTCTTCAGCATCTCCTGGACCAAGAAACAGTGGTGAACCATCTGAAGTTGGCCAAGGTATCCATTACAACATAGCTTTTTTTTTTTTAAGATACCCGTTTTATCTCACAGTAAACCTACAGTATGAAGTAGATTGAGAAAAAGCAGTTGACTCAGACCAGTCACATCTGAACCCAGCTCTCCCTAGTCCAAGCTTAATATTGTGCTCTATAATCCACCGGTTATTTTACTTTTTTCAGAATATGAATCAAGCCCTTTCTGTTTCAGTTATTTGAATAGTAATTTTAATTATTTTTATGTTGCCAAGATAATAACAATCATACCCATGTAATCACTAGGAACTGAGCTCAACTTGAGGGAGACTTTATTTCTGAGATGTTAAGTTTTTGTTTTCTTCTTTTGTTTTTGTCCATGGGCAAAAAAAGATTACGCTAGATTATGCTTTATTTCAAAGTGGGTTACATTAGTATCAGGAGGCATTTCTTCATTTTGGTAGTTCTTTAGATTGTTAAAAGATAAACTGAAAGAAAGAGTAGGAAATACACAGCATAGTACCCAGTAACAAAAACTAGAAATAGCTTCCACATAGGATAAGCATAAACATAAGTCTTGGCTACGCATGCACAAACTTCATGCAATTGCTTGTGGATTTAGCCAGTGTTCCTCCAGGAATGGCAGTTTTTAAGGTGATCGAAGAAGGAAATTAGGAAATATATGCAGAGCAATCAAATTTAATTTAATTTGGTCCTCATCCCATCAGTATTTTTGTCCTAGCTATCCTTACATTTTGGAATACATCCTCTGGCACACCTCTCAAAAGTGAAGTATAATCCTCAGCCTTAAAGTTTAATGTATCCCTGCTATACAATTAAGGAGCTACCTGTAGACTTAATGGTTCACATTCAGATGTTCTCATGCAGCATTCCAGCCGGCCAATCAGCCATGCCTTCTAATAGGACAGTGTTTCTCAACCTTGGCAACTTAAAGATGTGTGGACTTCGATTCCCAGAATTCCCCAGCCTACAGCCTCCCCATCAGAGTTCTATTTCTTCTCCATCAACCGACACACAGTACTTGGAGGATGCTCAATCCTTGGGCATCTGTTTTGCTTGAGGTTTGATTCCCCCCCCCCCGTATGATTTTTCTCCAAAGCCATTTTTATTTTGTATTTTTGCAGGTCTTGAAATTGTCCAAAGCAGGTGAGCATTTCCTTTTTGGTTGTTGTTGCTACATTTTGGTGGCATCCTGTTGTTTCATGGCAGCTGAGTAATATTAGGAGGAGTGATTGCATTAGTAAAGTAACATTCTCAAGTGGGGCATTAAAAACCAAGAATGGTTGAAAACATCAGGTCTCACAATGCCTTTGTTTAATTATGTATTTGTAAAAAGTGTTGCTTGCCTTATAAAGAATCTCTCAGGATGATATTCCTAGAGATCAGTGATCACTGATTAGCACTGGGGACTCTTCCCAAATAAATATGCATAGACAGAGTCGTCTTTTCATTGGTTCCCTCTTATAAATTCAACTATTATGTCCTGATGTTAGAGGAAACCACAAAAGCCTAATCATTGTGATATCTTGGAACCCTTCCCTCTTGCATATAATAATTTCCACATGCAGGTAATACAGGTTTAGCATCATTAGGATATAAACCAGGGATATAAACCAAAAGCAAGCACCTTGTAACATCTTCGCAGCAAGGCTGCAATATTCTTGCTCTGAAACTGACAATAAAACCCCAGGGAAAATGGAAACAACATAAAAAATAGCTCATAATATGTGATAGAAATTCTAATTATTACAAAGATTCCTTAAATGTTGAAGATCTGAAGGGTGGGAGGGATCCAGAAGCAAAGAGTTTTTTAGATCTAAATAAAATGGCAAAAAGTGAGGAATATTCCAGGTCACCTAAAATTCTTGTTCTGGATGGATGTTAACAACAACAAAAAAGTAGTGTGAAGATGGAATAAAGATGATTTGCGTACAGTAAATGTCCATACAAGTGAAGTCTTATACAGGTAGTCCCCAGTTTAATAACAAGTTTGTTCCCAAGGTCTGTCCTTAAGTTGAATTTGTATGTAGCTGGAAGAGTATGATTGTATAATACTGTACAAGTAGTATTGTGTAATCAACTCGAACCATTTTATATTTAACTTGAATCGTGTATTTAATTTGAATTTTGCTACAGTAGGCTCCATCCTTAACTATGGGTCATCCTTAAACCGGGCAGTCTTAATCCGGGGACTGCCTGTATATACTAGACAGTAATGGTTATTTCCTATGAGTAAATATGCACAGGATTACACAGCATGTCAGATTAAATTTTGGCCAGGTACAAAACAGAAGTGTCAGGTTACACCAGAAGCTACTGGAAGAAAGACACAATGGCTGTTCCAGTTTGAAAACAAAGCTCTCCATTATTCAACTTTGTCTTTAGCATTTATCAGAATATATCAGTTCCTTGCAAGGCAAAGAACAGAAGAAAAGTTGGTACTTCTTAATATTATCAAAGCTGGACATTATTTTCAGGTAATGTACTAAGTAAAAAGCTAATACAACCTCATTTGTGCAGCACTATCTGTTAGTTGTCTGCTCAGATTTAAGAGGCATGAAATGAAATACTTAGCTTTTCACGATTTTTCTCCAGCTAAATTTTGTATTTGACAAAGATGATAAAAATAAAAAAAATCAAGCAGAGGTTTTTGTTTTTAGGGTAATCAAAGTGTTATACAATCTTGGATAAGAGCTGATTTTACCACCAGAACATTTGGAGTTGAAAATGGCAAGTCACACCCTTTCTCTTACAATGGGCGCATGGTCACCGATTCTTGTTTATCCATTCCAATTACCTCCAATGTACTTTCTACCTCTTTTCTCTCTTTTCTAGTCTGGAAAAGCTAGTGATGGACGGCCCAGAAGGATGCCTGAAATCCATCACTTTTTTCTGCCCTCTCAACCTGTTGTCTGTCTGTTTTTTTCCTGTAGCAGAGAAAGACAAAACAACCCTAGCCTTTAGATATTCTTTTGTCCTCATCCCTTCATGCTCCAGTTTATTCAGTTTCAAGAAACACAGGAGGGTAATATAGTTTGCAAAGAAAAAATGGAACAAATTCAAAAAGCAGAGGGTTTTTTTCAGCACTTCTCTTATGGCCACTCATACCTAATGGGATTAGTGTTTACCTGGCCCTAAATGAAGTGCATTGTTAAGCTTAAGAGCATCTCAACACTATAAATTCTGGAAAACACTAGTCCTTGAAAGTGTTCTCTTTTATTGAGAATTGTCAGCATACTCAACAAAGTATCAGTTTTCAGGAACTTTGGGGGGCACAGGACTGTGAAACTCGTGTAATGTACATATGTGCATGCACAATTTAGAAGAAATATAGCTGAAATCTCATTGGCAACTGCAGGTTTGTACCAGCTTGAAAACTAGCTAATTATAATCAGCTTCCCACAAAGTACTCTGGGAACTGGTTGATTTTTTGACAAGGCTGGCAATTGTTTGTTAGAAATCTCCATCATTTGACAGAACAGTTCCTGGGATCCCTTGTTGAGGAAAAATTCCACTTTAAAGTGATATAAAAATGCAGCAGCAACTCAATAAACCTAAGAACATTTATGCACGCTCTCAGAATGAATGCAAAGTGAAAACAATATGGCTCTCTGCTGAGTAAAGGAACTTTGCAAGCTAGAAATACAATTCATAAATGTATCTTAATTATTCTTTCTATGAAGTAACTTGTCTCATGAAACAAGCAAATCTGATAGATTTCATTGTAGCCTTTAAGCAGCTAAATGCTAGTTAAAACCTGTGAACATGTCCACATGATTTCCTCTAAGTAGTGAGGTTCTTAACGAATGGCGCCTCGTGGATTAAGGAAGATCATCCATGCAGATACACCACAGAGGCAGCTGGAACTTTACCCCTAGATGCAAGGTTTTTATTTTCATCTTTTGGTGTTCATACTTTCTCTGAGGTAGGCCATCAAAATAGGGGGTTTATCAAAAAATTGCTGGAAAACTTTATAGGATGAGCATGCTACCTCTGGCATACACATGCCAGCTCTCTATTGGGGAAAAGCCTAAACCGGGCCTGTTTTGTAACTTGTATCTGCGTATGCAGTACTTAAGAAATTGATCATATTAACTTCATTCTAAAACCGTCAGAATTATGTTGAATCCTGTTAAGGCCCACTCCACCTGAGAAGTTATTATTCATCTATGATCGGCTGAATAAAAGAAGCAGGATTTAACCCAAGATTTAAGTTTGTGGATAGATTATAGATGTTTATAATGCAATGCGTTCTCCTATAAAATACATAGTCTAAAAATTGGGGGGGAATACTGAGAAATGTTTCAAAATATTTCTGCTCTGTGAAGACTTTCTTCATGGGCTCGGTCTCCATCAAGATTTTATAGCATCAGCATTTAGCAATTCTAAGAATCACCTGATGAGTTGCTGCCTTTTGGGAAGAAAACTGAAAATCAACAATGCAAGTGAAATGAACTTTTGTTGAAGAAACTAAGAGGTTCTGTTTCCCTTCAGTTTTATTTCATGGTGGCACAAAAGTGAAGAAAGTGATAATCAAGTATCATGTAGTCTATTCTTTTCTAGCAATTCTTCTATTTTACTGTCTTTAATGCTGTTACTCAGATAGGGGAAAAAAAGCAATGGGAAAATTATGGGAATGACAAATGGGAAAAAAACCCCTTCTAAAACCTATGAATGGGCCAGGGCATTTGCGCAGTAGAAGTTTCATGCAGAAGCACTCTTGAGAAAAGGACTATTTTAGAGAACAGCTTTCAACAGAGCTTCTAGATGTGTTGGACAATACTTCCCATAACTTCCCTGCCAATATTGATGGGAATTCCAGTCTAATATCTGTAGAAGGCACTGGACTGGGAAAAACTAGTCTTTTCATCTTGAGAAGGTGAATCTGAACATCTGGATATCCTCTGATAATGTCTCTGAAATTAATTATTCTGGTAGAGATAGTGAATGCAATTAACTAAGGGACCTAAGCACATCAGGAGTGAATCCACACAAGGAATGAGAAAAATTGCATTCAGTCATTGGAGTCGTAAATGTGTACTAGTCCATAGCTAGATATCTTAAGATGTCTGGTGTGTCTAGATAGTCTATAGAATTGAATTCCAATAAGGTTAATTGTCCACCAAGATGCAGAACTAATGTACATCCTGAATAATTCCTGGATCATGCTGAGAACGTTTGGCCATCCAGATGTGAAACTACAGCTTCTTGCATCTTGCACTACTGGCCATATGTAATAGAAATGGAAATTATAGCTTGTTGATATCTGGAAGGCAACAGGTATCCATCCCATAGCTGCCCTAAAACATTTCTGATGCTAATATATGAACACCATTAACAACTACTGAACAACTGGCCATACTTAAAAAGGTTCTATCACGGGTCTGGATTTTTTACGCATGATCAATTCCATCTTGTAAAATATTGTTAAATCCTCTAAAAGTTTAATACTGAAACTTTCCAAGTATATTTGTGTTTGCACAGGCATGCATATTCATGTACGTACACAGACATGTACAAATATATACCCATTCATATGCATACATGTAAAAATCCTGCTGTTTAGACTTCTGCGGTAGATAATGAGAGTATTTAATTTCTTTATTATTTCTGGAATTTTCATTATCATTTAAATGTTATTTTACATTAACTGATTGGGAATTAGGCAAAGCCATTATTCAGAAATGGGACTAAGGAGAGGCAAGTAAGTATAATGAATAATTCATGACACCCAATTATATGTTACAGTTCCCATGTACTTTTAAAACTTGTCTTATCCGCCTGTCTGTTGTGAAATGAAATGATGCGTAAACTCATAAAAGTCAAGCGGCAGCACAACACTCCTGGCAGCTGCACGCTCTGAACTTTGCCACCTCTTTTCTGAAATGAGAATCTCGAGCACGAAGTTTGGGGGTGGGTGAGATTTGTCAGCCCATCTAGCTTCTGCAGGCCAGCTTGCTCGTACAGAAAGAGAAAAAGCGGAGCGAACAAAAGAAAGGCATGGAATTAACGCGATGCGTTTCGATTAGACAGTTCCATTAGCATAGAGCGATGCCAGAGAGTAGGGGAGAACGGCGTTTAGGGGACCGAGTTCAACCGTTAATTTGGCAGAGCTGGGGAGGAGGGGGAGGAGGGGGGAGGAAAAATTGGAGGAGTGCTTGAGGAACCGCTGCATTTGCGCAAGGAGCACTAGGTGGCAGTCTTCGTCTTCGCTTGCAGAGCGAGCGCCTCTCCGGAGACCTCTGGGCCTGCGTGTGTGTTCGTGTGTGTGTATGTGTGTGTGAAAAAGAGGGCGAGAGAGTCTCTGACGAGCCGGCGAAGTCGATCCCATCGCACAAGCTGCAGGCGGCGTCCCCCGCTCCCCCCGCGCCGTGGCAGCAGTAGCAGCAGCAGCAGGAGGCTTTACCTGTATGCAATGTCTGGGGCAATCGTTCCCCTCCCCAATGATTTCTCGTGCGATCCCCCCTCCGTCCCTCCCTCCGGACAGCGGCTGCCCCCGGGAGAGCGCCGCCGCAGCCCCGCCTTCTGCGTCCTCGGACCTTTCATCTGCGGAAAGTTTTATGACACTTGGTTGAATGTGCAAAGTTTTTAATTAGACTCTCCAGACAGCCCGAGGCGGCAGTAGCGCCACGAAGTCTTCCTGCCCTTCCCTTCTGCTTTTTTTTCCCCCTCTTGCAGCACAACAAGCCGCTCTACTCCTTTGAAGACAATGCCGACTATGTCTACGACGTCATGTGGTCCCCCGTGCATCCCGCGCTCTTCGCCTGCGTCGACGGGATGGGCCGATTGGATCTCTGGAACCTGAATAATGACACCGAGGTGAGGCGGGGAGGGGATCGGGGCCTGGGTGAGGAGGGGGCTGGCGGCTTCCTTGCCTGCTCTTTTTTTTAGGCTGCTTTTGCAAAGAGGAAACCAGGGAGGAGAAGGGGGCTGCGTTGCCCTCCTGAAGCCAAGCCTCCCCGTCTCTTCTGCTGCGTGTTCATTTGAGGAGAAAGCGGGCTTCTCCCCGCTCCTCGCCTGTTCCACGGCCCTCCTCAAACCTGCCCCTAGGAGAGTCCCACGCCCTCCTAGGCTTCCAGGGAGAAGCCCCAGCCGTCTTCCTCCTCCGTGGCAGGCTCGTTCGGTGACCTCTGGATGCACGTGTCCAAGCTAAGCACCCCTTCACCCCTCATTCCTTTTTATTTCTCTCTGGCAAATCGAGGAGCCTGCGAATCGAACCAGAAAGCCATCGAAAAGTCGGGGAGGAACCCCCCGGGCTGCACAGTCGCTTTTGCTGATTTGTGGAAAAACATTGCCACCGATACTCGATGATTATCACCACACGAGGCCCGGTGCGCCACGTGAAGGCAGCTGTCCTCTTCTGCAGAGGGGCTGGCGTCTAATGGGCGACGGTGCCTACTCCTCCCACTCGGCTCTGCCCGATTCCTTTAGGGTAACTTCCTGTCTCTGGTGGGCTACGTCTCCCCTCATCCCCAGCCAGGAAGGTCATGCTGGCTCAGGATGATGGGGGTTGCAGACTGGCATCTAGAGCCCCACTTACATCTATTTGTAGATGGCAACAAAAAGGTGCTTTGCATTTTGGGGATACGTGAATAATTGGTTTTGTAATACCAGTTTCCCCCCTTTTTAAAACATGCTTCTATATGATATGGAGGTAGAATTTTTCCTTCCCACTTGGTGGGGTCTGCAAGTTTCATATGCATGTGTAACTAGCACACTTTACTGTGGTCAAATAGCTCAGGAATGGGTTCTTGCTTTTTTTTACCCAGAAACAAAGAGGAGGAGGCTTGGACATGTTGATGTGCTGTTACTTATTTGTGATTTGTTAAATGCACAGTGCATTCTGACATTTCCTTTAATATTTTTCCACTTTACTGCAGAAGCTTATACAGGATAATGGAGAAAAAAGGAACACAGTTTGCTCTCAAGTTCTTTGCATGCAGAACTTGATGTTTATACAACACATTAAGCTATAACAGTTTGTTTGCTTTTAGCTTAATACTGTGGGTGAACTCAGCCATTTTGGTTTGTAAACCATGGCTTAACATGTCATGATAACCCAGCCAAGTGTAGTATTCAGTAAACCAGCCCTGCTTAACCAGGGCGCTCTTCGTATGGATAGAGCATCTCCTGGAATTCTCAGCACTGGGAATGGAAGTCTGGCTATTTGAAGATGGTCCATTTGGGGAAGATTGCTGTGCATCACGGTTAAACAAACCATCGTTTTGTGCAGTGGATGAATTCAATCTAAGACTGCATTCTGGGATGTATTTCTGAGTGGCCATGCATAACAATACACTGTAAAGTACATTTCCCTGAAAAAAGCTCCACAAAATATTTTTGTTCAGAACAAACACATGTGGCCATGGCCTACATGGTTTCAGTCCTTTCCTCACTGGGCTGGGAGCAAGCCCAGTAATTCAGTGGGCTTTAAAGCTTACTAAACCGGCACAAGATTGGGTTTAAAGATGATTTAGTCAAGGTGCATTTATGAGATCAAATCTTGTTAAAATCTCCGGAATTTATATTGGCCGTCATTTTAAGTATATGTACTCCTTGACTCTAATTATTTACTCAGTGTTTAGCCCACTGAATTCAGCAGGCCATCCTGCTGGGTACAGATGTGTATATATGCAGCCCTGTATGAATGTTGGTTGTTACCACTTCTCTGGTGGTCTTTTGTACTGCAGAATTGAGCAGCAGTCCTGATACTGGATAATTTTACTGTGGCTTTATGAACCCAACTATTGTGATTTGTAAACTATGGTTTATGGCATAGCACGTTACATGAACCCAGCCACTCTGGTCCATTTAGTAAACTAGGATCAACCGTGATTTAGTGCCATGTGTGAACCCACTCTCAGCTTCACAATGATATGGAGAAAATAAAAGGGACATGAAGAGCTAAGCTCAGGAGAAGTGGAGTGATAAAATGATGTGAATTAAGAATTAACAGACACAAGTAGAGCAGGAATTGCTTCTGAAGAAATGCAGATTTACAAAGATTAATAGGGAAAATAAGCTGTGGAAAATGCAGTAAAAGATTGTATCTTTGTATATTAAGTGGATTTAAAGTGTTTTTGTTCTCAACTATTTTTAAAATGTTCATGATTTCTTAATTTCTTAACTTTAAAACATGGTATATCATCGTCATCATCATCATTATTAAATTTTTATCCTGCATTTTTTATATATAACTCAAGGTGACAGACATACCTAATACTAAATATAGTATTTTTTCAGACAATTTGTCTGTAAATCCTGTCTAGTGTCCTTGCAATTAGGTCTGATTTACACAAGCAGCAGAAGGAAGCTCTGCTTATGATTGTAATAAACGAGCTATATTTTTCCAGTGCTTTTTTATGGAAAACCAACTAGCAGACACTTACAAGTGGGATACCAGTAGTTAGTTAAAACAGGTTGGACTAGACAGAACCACTTTTTCTCATATTTTGCTTGAAGGGAAGGCTGCATAGAAAGAATTCTTTGCCTGCAGACTCTAAGGGTTCAGTCCATACTGTACTTTTCTCTCACGGTCTTGCATTTATATATGTGGTCTAAGCTAAGATATTACTACTTAATGGATGATCAGTTTTATTCTGAAAGTAAACCAGGAGAAACCCTCAGTTTTGTAAAGTTCATTTGTTGTTTGGAGGTGATTTCTCAGGAAACGATGTACATGTCTATCAACGCATTTGTGAATGCAGATAGGTTATTATTTTATGTTTATTGTGGCAAGGTTTATTTGAAGCAAATATCCACTTAAAATACTAAATGAAATATTTTTGGGATATTCTGAATTCATATTTAGCAAACAAGTCATTCACACTGCCGTAAAGCATATTGAAGTACAAGAATAATATTCTTGTAATTCAAGTTAGCACTGTTATTTCATATCCGTGTTCTGCTGTGAGAATCTTATGTTTTTAACTGAGATGTGGATTATACATTTTCTAAACAAATATTTTGAGAGCTTTCCGCCTTTCTTTTGTGCAGTATGTATTTTTTCCCTTTCCAAGCACACACTTTTTCCTTTGCAAAGCTCTTGCAGTTAAATTTTTGAAATGTAAGAACGAAGATTTCCAGCAGCCAGAAATGTAAAAATAGGAACCATATAGAGAAAACATTAGCATCGGTGGAACGAAGTGGGAAAGTTTTTTGAGAAGATACATTTGGTACATGAAAATCAATGTAGCTGTTTTTGTTGTTCTTTATCATTTTGTCTCATGTTGTTTTAGTCTGAATTCAAAAGGCATGCAGTTTTGTCTCTTTCCACATTGTGAAATAAGAGTGCATATTTTTTATCTTTACAGAAATGGTCTCTTGAACTTTTTATTCCCTTTTTCTTCTGCAAGAACAGTCTTGCCATTCAGCGTTCTGAATGCCACAACCAAGGTTTGAACACGCGTTTTGAAAACCCTTACCTTACGCTAGCCATCAATCCATTTTTGTAGTGTCCTTTAGCTGAAATCCTGAAATTGTAAGATAACAATGAGGTAGTGCAGATTAAGGCAACGAGGCCTATAAGGCAACTGTTAGCTTAAAATGTTATAAAAGTAAGTAATAACGATAATACATTTCGCTTTTCTAACTGCAGAAGAATAACTGTGTTAGCAAGAGCAGGAAATCCAGCACGTGTGTTGGTGCCATACATACTTGAGGCAGGGGCTGTTAAGGCAAGGCAAAATTTAATCAGTTGTACATGAAGGATGAAGAAGATAGTGGATTTATATACAAGTGGAGGTACAGCAGAGAATTAACTCGGCAAATTCAACAAAAGCAATATGTTAATGATTTTCTTTTTCTTCACTTTTGATTTAGTCTTCCTTTCATATCACCGTAATGTACTTCACAGTAGAAAGAAAATACAGTACTCGTTTTTACTGATTTGGCTGTAAATCATGTAAGACAGGTAAGGAAGGACAAATGCTGAAAACTGGATTGTCAAGTGGAGACTGGAGGTCTTTTGAAGTACTCTTAGCAGGAAGTTGCAGAGGCAGCTTAATTATAAAGCAGCTGAATAGGGAGGATTTTTTTCCCTTCATTTTTACTTTGGGGGAAGGGGACTATCTGGAAGAGGGGACACATCTTTAGAGATGTTATTGTTAAGATCTCTGACTGTCAATATTCTTAAAATTGTTAAGAGCAAATCTTGCTGCTTCTAAAATGAACGGGAAGAAAGGTGTCCCCTTTTTAATTGACACAGCGAGCCCTCCTCTGGGATGTAGAAATTGCTCTATGATCAGGGCAAAAAAGCTTGTGAAACTGTGAACAAGGTTATAGCCATAGCATTTACTTTACTCTCATTTGTTTAATTTGGACTGTTAGTATATGTTATATGAAGAAACTTCAGGATTTTTCACTTCTTTAGGACACCAGCAGGAATAAATTCAACACAAGTACATTGCCAGTAAAAACTAATCAGAGACCCACAGTAGCAACCAAGGAGAAAATGCTTTAACAACTGAAAGTGATTTTCCTTTTGATCCTTTGCCTGGCAATTTAAAACTGTAAAAAATAATGGTTTTATTCCCTGAGAAGTATTGGGCCACAATCCAGACAAAGTTAAGCACGTTGGGCACTCCTTTCAGAGGTAAAGCGAAGCATGTCCTGTAGTTAGATTACTCCCAAAGAAATTAAAGAAACCAGTGCCTTAGTTTGAATCATACGCTTAGCTTTAATAATTTAGTTTTAGTTCTAAGTTTCCATAATCATAGAAAAATCTGATTTGTTACTAGATAGAAGGATTTATCTCAGACTGAGTAATAATGCATTAGATATGTTGCGACACTACAGCTTAGTCTATTAAACAGGCAAAATTATTAAGATGTAAGCTGATCAGCATTATAATTTTGTAGGTCTGGGTCTTGGACATAGCTTTAGAACTGGTACTGTGATTCACAAATTCCTAGTTTAAATCCGTGGGAATTTTGACAATCATAGTACCAGTCTTCTACTTGGATTCCCAATTACTTAAATTGAACCTGATTTTCCACAAGTTTGGGATCAAGTTGTTGATCAGGGTAAAGCTAACTATTTTGATGCAACTCAATTGCAGACAAGAGTGTTGGCAACACATAACTTGTATGGTGCCATATTTTTTTATCGCAGAAAAGTTGGAACATGCAATATGGCCTTTCAGTTGAGTACAGTGAACCTACCAATCCATAACAGAAGTTGAAATGACAGGTCTTAGGAACTTTATTCCTAGAAGAAGTTGCTTCGTGCACTCTGCACGTAAGTAACAGCAAAGCTAATTAGAAACAGACTATAGATCTGGACATGTTTGATATGAAGAAGGCCCTAAATGTTGTTCATGGTATTTCCAATAAGATTTGGGAAAAGCTTCTGTCTGGAACTCTTGAAAGAGGCTGCAGTGTTGACTTCCCTGGAACAGTAACATATATTTCCCAAGTTCATAGTTTTATTAAGCTTTATTATCTCAAGATTTATATTCTGCCTTTTTGTTAAATATCCAAAATAGATTATAATGAAAAAGGTATTATTCTGATAGTAGCCAGAAGCAGTAAAACAAATTAGCAAGACATTCAAAACAGTGCAAAGACTAAAAGGCGACAAAAAATATGAAGATGGTAATTCAAGTATATTAAGCTTGATAAAATGTTGCCTCTCAAAAAGTGAGCAGTGATGGGGCCTTAAAGAGGTTGTTCCAAATCTTGGGTGCCTACAAATATAATGTAGTGTGATTTACAACAGTTCTCCTGAATCTGGTGCTTTCCAGATGTGTTGGGACTACCATTACAAGAATTCCTAGCCAGCAGGACCAAAGAACGGAGATGTCTGCACTAGAACGTTGTAGAATACAATGCTAAAAAACCAGTGAGACCTATGTTTAGCAACTCCATACTATTATCTTGAAAATTGATTGTTTTAGGGACATATGTAGATTAATTTTAACTTGTAAAATTCTTGATGCACAGAGAATTCCTTGTTTTAATCACCATTGTTTTTCTGTTTGTTAAAAGGGTTTGACTATTAGTTTTGTTTTAATGCAGATCTTTTGTAACCCTTGGTTGATTATGGGAGTATGAATGTACTTTAACTCAAATTAAAAAGCAACAAGGGGAATCCTCAAAGCCTAAAATAATGTTGCTAATCAGATATTAGTTAATCTATTAAGTGGGTTTGAAAGTGGTATTTTTTCTATTTTCTTTTTTTGACCCATTTGGTCCAAATAATAATAGAACTCTAATAAATATCCATTGATCAACACTTCTACCTTCTCTAAATGAAATCAGAAATTATGTACTTAGAATAGCATGATTTGAGGAAAAATGTTATCAGTATTAATTTCATTTCCCCCATTTGAGGTTAAAACAAATTTCTATATTCATGAACCCTTATGAATATAATTTTTATTTATATTCATATCTCCCCCATGAATGTAATTTTCATTATATAAAATTATTTAAGACAACATACCCCAAACATGTATCCAGTGTAGTGGAACATTTTTCTACCAATTCTTTCATAATAGAAATAATAAATAAAAGTTATTATATTCAATTTTTATTGCACCTTGTTTTAAAAATATATTTGGTCAACTCAAGGTGGCGAACATACTTTATACTCCCCTCCTGTTTTTCCTACAACAACAACCCTCTGAGGCGGATTTGGCTGAGTGAGGGTGACTGGCCCAAAGTCACCTGCCAGTTTTCATGCCTGAGGGAGGGCTAGAACTCACAGTCTCCTTGTTTTTAGGCCAGCACCTTAACTACTGCACCAAACTGGCCTTCATATGACTTTAATGAATGAATTAAAACCTTTTTAAAATTGGATTTCAGGATTATGCAGGGCCAACTATGAAATGATTCACCTGGTTCTTCTGGACTTCCTGCTCTTGAGTTCCATTGTTTGTTCTCAGATGAGAAAAATTGTCCTGTTCGATTTACAATGATAGAAGCAACAGTTAAGGGAGAAAAAGCTGGGAATACCTCTTCCCAGATTTAGTATTTCTCAGATAGACATTCATTTCACATTTGGGATGCTAAAATTTGACATAAGAAAACCAGAATTCCTGGTAGAATACCCAAAATATTTGAGCATCGTTCTAATTTGTCTGGACTTATTTCTATGAAGAAGGGTTGTATGTTTTTAAATTAAATAATCAAGCTTGTTTTCATGATTTCTTCATAAATAACAAAAAGTGTTCAAACAAGGACTGTAGCTCTATCCATGTTTATTTAGTAATTCAATCACGAATTGCAGCTTCAGTGATCATTCAGTGCTTATTTTTCTTCATTGTAATCAGAGCAAATCTGTGTGGCTATAATTGTAGGCTTAATGCTTTTGTTACATTGTAACTTTTAACATATATTTTCCAGATATTTTTAAATTAGGCTTTTAATTTTTAAATTTTTAGGCAGTTGTTCACTCACAACATAAGACATTAGTTTATAACAGTGTTTCTCAACCTTGGCAACTTTAAGATAGGTGGACCAACTCCCAGAATTCCCTGGCCAGCAAGCTGGCAATGTACAAGCCAGTTAAAACAATACAAAGTGACATTAAACTCAAGAAATAGAAAAGTCTGGGAAAGTTACAGGATTTTAACCTGATGCCTTGGGGAAAACAGTGGTGCCCCTCAAGACAGCAGTCCAGTGCTGGTTGGGGACTTCTGAAAAGGCCTTTTTGTACCCTCCTAATGCACTTATCAAAGGAGAAGCCCCATCGGATGGTCTTTATATACAAGCTAATATGGGGTGATTTTAAATGCAAAACTATACAAATAAAATTTCTTCATAATTATAGAAGTGTCCCTTATTTAAATAATTAGTAAGCATTTGACAAAGAGCTGAAAAAGATTTTAAAACCGAGTTAATTGTTAAGTACGAAGTCATATATTCTTCTGTTTAGAGTATTCTAAAGAATCTCAGAACATCGGCCGAGAAGTAAATTTGATTCTTCCTAAATCCTTTTTTTGGTGAAGCTGACAGTTGAGGCAGGTTGGCCTTATTTCTGGCAAGCAAGGCAAAGTTTCAAGAAGAAATGCATTGCTTCCATCATGCAAAGGATGGCATCAAACTGGAGCGTGTTCACTTTACAATCCTTTCCTTTATCTTGATGCTTGCTGTTAGGCCGAAGCTTATAGGTCCAGCCAATGACTTCTGGTAGGTAAGAAACTAACTGAGCAGGTCTTGCTCAAAATTATCTCACTAATGAACTGCTGAGCTAAGATTTGAATCCATATCTGTAATATTTGTGCTGAGCTTGCTTGTTACTGAAGATTATAAAAAAATAATTTGATTTTGTGGAGAGATCCTGCCCTTTGTCTATGGTGTAAATGAGGATCCAGATGGTATTCCACCTGATATATGTATTACATCTAAACTGATTTAAACTCAGAAACTTTAGTTGATTCAACTTCAGCCTTCAGATCACGTACTTACCTACAGTTGTTGTTGTCAATGTACAAAATGTGTGGACTGGCTTACTGTATGGCTGCTATGCCATTTCCCATCAATGCTATCCTCTTAACTCTGGCAGCTCATCATGGGCCTTTCTTGGGCAATAAGGTCCTCAATTTTCCCAAATGAGATGTAAATAAAAGAAATAACATGGAAGTTATTAATGCCCTGTTTTTAGTCCTCTTTTTTTTTGTTTGTTTGTTTGATTCTGACCTCATCCTCTGTCCTCTAAACTAATTGCTTGAGGTCAGTAAAATGTTTATATAAAACCTAGGAGGATAGGATCTCTCAGTTTTCAATTTATGCTTGGTACCACATGTAAGCTCATTAGTCTTTGCCAGTCATCTTTTGATCTTCTATTAGGCCACACCAAGAAAAAATAGCTGTGCTGGTTTTAGCATGTCTCCAAGCTTGGATTTAAAAAAAAAAAAAAAACAGCTGAAGATTTGTGTCCCTTGGTCTCCATGTATTGTCCAAAAGCCTTTCTGCCTTTTAAAAGCTTTGTTTTCCTCCTCTGTTCCTCTTTTGATATTCTTCATGTAAAAGACAGTTCTTATTAGTGTATGTGTTTTATAACTGTCCTCATCCACATGAGAATAATGTCTTTAATAGGTTCCAACAGCTAGTGTGACCATTGAAGGAGCTTCTGCCCTCAACCGTGTCCGTTGGGGCCAAGCTGGGAAAGAAGTAGCAGTTGGGGACTCTGAAGGAAGGATCTGGATCTATGATGTTGGAGAGGTACTGATCTTCTTTATAAATATTTGGATGTTTTGTAAAGGATTTTCAAAGAATATTCATGCAGTCAACCTTGTCTGGGCTGGGAAGCTAAGCAGAGTTGGGCCTGCGTAGTATTTGAATGGGAGAAAGATTTCTGCAGCAAGCCATAATGACTGAAAAGTAATGATGCACATGATGATACCACATCACAAATCCAACCCTTATATACTTGCATCCTAACATTTGATGCAATTGCATAAGTCAGAGTATTTGCACAATAACACACATTTTGTTGCTTGCTTCACCTGATCCCCTGCAAGTACTTGTGGGATGAGAGGCCACTAGGGAATGGCAAAGGGCTAGAATACAAAGTGGGGGGCGGGGGGGCGGACAAGCTGGAAGAAGGCAATGACAAACTATACTGCCAAGCAGACTACATGGAGGTGCACATGTAACTACCAGGATTTGAGCTTGACTTAAAAGAGATTTGACCTTGACTGTTATGTTGGGGTTAAATCAGTGTATCAGTTCAGCAGCACAATTATCTGATGCAAGTGAAATCCAGCCCTTTTGAAACCAGGGGGACCTCACTTTGCAGTATACAAGTACTTCAACTGTTCCTTTATTCCTACGGTTGCTAAGCTGAATTTCAAGAGATAGACCCAACAAGTTTAAAATGGACGGTGATATGTTCACAGTTAATTATTAAATGCTGTTAACTTGATTGCTGTTCATTGCCATTAACTTCATTGTACAAATGTATGTAACACCTTGATTCAAGGTTTTTTTTTCATTCATTCAGATTTATGCAATAGAAAAGAGTTCTTTAATGTTTTAAATAGATTCTCACCCTTATCCAACTTTCACATGTGTGTTTCTAGCTCACAAGGAATCGGTACATTCAAAGAAGTGCTCCCTTTTAATTCCTGACTTCAGAGCTCTATAAAATAAGCTATAGCCAGGCTGATCAGCTTCTTGGAAGGACCTGCTGCTTAGTTTTAGTTTTGCCTCTCCACAAGCAGCTGGAAAGAATTAATTCTACATGTTCTATAGTTGCAGCCCCAGTGCTGCACACACACACATTGCAGAATGGGGGCATCTGTCTTTCTTTACATTGTACGAAGATGCTGAGACATAGAAAGGAGCTTATAACAATAACTGTTTCTAGCATTTTAGTTGGACTCTGATTGGTTACTTTATATTCCAGGTGCATTTTTAAAAATCTCTCACCTCTGAAGCCTTTGGAGCATAGTATCCCCATGCCCTATTTTGCAGAAGATAATCTCTGTTTACAGATGTTCTTCATTTGGCTTCCCCAGCTAGTCTAGATGTGTCAAGCACTGTAACTCCTGACCTGCCTGGCCAGAATGACTATTGATCTATGTATAATCCAAGGTTAAGTGAATAATAAAGAATCATAAAAAGGGAGCCACTGGCATCTAAACAGTTGACAAAGTAGGCAAATTGATAAACCGATTAATTTTTCTCTACTATCATGAAGAATTATAATTGTGTTTCTATTTGAATGATAGCAACTATTTCTAAATATGCATACAAAAACTATGGAAATAGTGCCCTTTATCCTCCTTTTATGGGCAATGCATTCAGGACATGACTAATTGGATTAACAATGCAATTAATAGACACCTTTTGTTCTGTAAAAACAGCTGAAATAGGGGGATCCATTCAGTGGGTTCCAGACTGCAGAATGGGAAGCGGTTTTACTTTTTCTGTCCTTGACATGTTCCCTGCAAAATCCCCTCCCACAGCTTCCACAATCCCCCAAACCAAACTGAAGTGAGAGAAAACATTCACTTTTTTACCGACTTATACTCAACTCACAAAAAAGTTAAAGAACCCTGTAAAAATAAGTTTCTGAAGTGTTAAGCAGCTGTGGCACTAAATCAAAGAACTTGCAGGTCTGTTTTTTTCTGGTTTTTTAATGTAATCAGTGAAAGAATTGTTAAATGGAGAAGTGATATTGTTTTAAACAATCCTTTGCTCATGGCTCAGAGTTCTTTGAGATGAGATTGTATTTCCAGCTGTTAGGCTTAAAATGTTCAAAGAGTAGCTTGGAAAAGTCAGGAATATAGGCATTCTACACCTGAAGGGCTTTGGTCCCCAGAATAAGTGCTGTTTTTCTTGGCCATTCCAACACTTCATTGTCTCAATGATCTTTAGTACAAGTGTCCAGAGTAGGTCACCACTGTTACCCCAAAGTGCAAATGGACATTGAAGCTGAAAAAGAATTGCCTTCCCTGCATTGTAGGGAGAAGATTGCAGCAAGGATTTCTTAGTTTACAGCCCAATATAGCAGCCACGGTATTACATAACCCCTCATAGGCATCTTTCATTTTGCTATCTTTCTCATAAATAATGAATGAAATGGCCTGTAAATGCTGTTATATGAGTATGCCAGGTATGGATGTAAAAAAATCTGAAATTGTGTTGGAAAGAAGAAGCAGAAACCTGTAGGGTGAAGGGTAAATGTAATGGAAATTAGCAAGCTGAATAAAGCATGTGGCAATGCAATTCTGAATTCTCCCCTACAACAGGCTAAAATTGAAGTAAATTGAAGTCAGTATGGTGTGTGCTTGATGGAATGTGTCTCTTTGTTGCTGAATGCAGCCTAAAGTGTACCATCTGCATTACTGTTCTTGGAACAGTTAAGGGTGACTTGTGTAGCAATCAGCTTTTATAGACTGAATTTGTTTTTTGTCATTATCTGTGATAGGATACTGGGATCCCCACCTCCCCACAGTAGGGAAACATTATAGAACATATACAGATTTAGCTTTAACTCACACAAAGTGATTTTATGGCCCATAGCAAAATTGCTTGAGCATGACTCATATTTTTGGCTTGTGCGTGCTTTCGTGGGAGCCGCTTTGGCTTGCAAATGACTGCAAAAACATCTTGGTGTATCGTTATCATAATTGCTAAACTGTCTGAAGTCATTATGCTCAAATTTCTGCATACGGCACTGGCAGGACGCTTGCTTTATTTATTTATTATTGGGGTGTGGGTGTTCTGAAATACATATGTATAATTTTTTCTCATTCTGAGTGATCTGACAGACACTAGAAATACCTGAATTGACAGTATAATCTTTTCATGTCTGTTGTCTGGAGTCTAGACGGGCTGGAGATACGGCTCTTTGACTTCTCATACTTCAAGCTATTGGGGTATCGTGTTCATCTCTTTTAGATTAGCCATTAAAATGGAGTTATCTATGTTTTATCTATGTTGTGGGTTTTGATTTCTACATTTTTCTTTTCACTTGAGAAACTCAATCAGAGCCCAATGCAAAATACACTGGGAGTGGAAGTTAAAATCAGAATCCAGTTGGATACGTGCTCATCTCTGTATTAGCTGATCTGTAGAATGGGCTTTAGCAACCTAGGTGACGTAAGCTCCATCCCCACTACTGGTCCTAGAATGGTCCCCTACTCTCATGTCATTGTGACTTTGTGGGGCTTCTCTGTCTCTTCTGCAGCTGAGTTGATTGACTTCCACCTCACCTCCTGTTTCAGAGGAAATGCTGCAAATATATTTTGCAACATTTCCTTTGCAACTGTGGGCATATTTTCCTCAGTGGGGACTCACATCTTGTCTCACCTTCTTCCTCCTTCCCTCCAGAAGTCAAGGTATCGTGGCACCTTAATAGGTTTCATCCATCAATTTTGGAACATTCCGGGAGATGCACAACATTCATGTTCCCTAAGCAAGAGCCAGTTTTATTTTTGTCAACAGTAATAAAGATACAGGATGGGAATGGAGCTGGGGCAGGGGGAGTGCTGGCATTTTCATGACATTCCTGACTAGCAGTAGTGGATGCATTTGAGAGTGGTGCGAACATTACTGTGTGAGTTTGAAAGCAAAAGCAGTGGCTATGCAGAAGGGTCATTGTATCTTTTATACTGCATCCCCTGTGAAAATTAATCTATGCCTTTTGCAGTAGGCCCATAACCCTTACTGGAAGATCTTTATTGTCCTTTTCCAGCAATTTAGCCAAACTACTTCTTCTGCCTTTTGTTGTGGAATGGATGGAAAGAAGACACAAGTTGCCTTGTGAAGGTTTTGCAGGTGCTGTGCATTCACAGGAGTCTCTTCCATTGTTTCCACTAGCTGATAGATAGTGTTGGAAGAGATTTTGGGACATGCGTGGCACCTGTGCTGAAGCTCTTCCAAGCAGATGGCAGGCTGCAAGAGGGCCAAGGCTGATAGACTCCTGTAAGAGAGATGCTGGCTTAAGGGCTTTGCACCTCCTCAGTAGCACCACTGAAACAAGTGAACTCTGTCAGTTTCCCCTTCTCTTCAGGATGGGATTTGCAAAGTTCAAGATGCTGAGTTTTTTCCCCTTCTTGTTCTTTTTGTATGGCTCTGTGTGTGTGTGTGGGGGGGCAGACTTTGTTGCTGTTTGATGTGCAGCAGGTTGAGGTGGGATTGTGTTTTTATTTTTTGTTCTCAGCATTTCAAATCTGCAGAAGTGAAGAATATGACACACATTGCCTTCAAACAGCTCCTAAGCATTTGGGGAGTGAAAATGGTGGTGAACAGTCTGACTTAGTATTGTTGAAATGAATAGAGCCACTAAGGAGTTCTCCTAGCTGGCCCACAAGTGATCAAGATGATTGCAGCTTGTAAACTTTATCTTCCCTCCTCAAATGGAAAGGATTGCCAAGGGAGGAGGCAGCTTAGCGCGTTAGTTTCTTTCCTTTGGCCCCTAGCAAAAGGGTCCTGCTGGAAGGGTGTCCTCAGTTTGAAGAACCCTAAAAAGATTGATCAGGATTGATTCCTTTCTACCCAGCTTTGAAGTTGGCCCTGGGTAGAAAACTAAATTAGCATGCAGATTACCAGTTTGCAGGCTTCAATCATCCCTATGTTGATATCTATCATATTTCAGCTTAAAAAGCTGGGTTTATTTCTTTTAAAATGTATCTTTCTACATTTAACTTAGCATACATAAGTACAATGAAGTACCTTTTGTCTTTTTCTGGTTCAGTATTTACAGTATTTAAGAGATCCTTTAAAAGCAAATGCCTCTTTCTCTTGAGGTGTTTGTGTGTGAGCATATACATATAGAGTGTATTATCTAATAATGTGAGTAAATAAATGGGTCTTTATGAAACTCTGTCTTAAAAGCTGGCAAGGATGGGCCTTGATGTACCCCAGAAAGAGCAGGTTTACCATATTTGTGGTAATCCCAATTTCTGCAGCACAAATTTAATAGAACTAAGAAAGGTCTCTCAGCTGTTTTTTGTGTGATGTGCTTAGAAATCCATCCTACTCACCCCCAATTCCTCAATTTTTAGGGAAACCTAAGATAGTATTCCTATACAAATCCCTGAATCGTTGCTCCCCCAAAATAAACATCTCCAAACAATGGAGGTGGTGGGAATTCCCTACAGATAACTTGACTCTACCGAATTGTATAATACTGCATTATATGGTTTCTTAATGCTGAATGTAGAGTACCAAAAAGGCATATTTTAAATAATATAATTTCGTAACATTGTAGAGCATCTTAATGAAAAACTGTAAGAAACAACTTTTAAAAAACTAATTATCCAGAAGGAAAAGTAAACCAGTTACTTGTTTTTATACAGAAAGTAAAGGAGATTGACTAGGAAATAATTACAGCTATTTGTAGTACAGGGAACTAAATGAAAAAAATGGTCACCAAATTTGAGGTAAAAACTGTATTGCATTAATGTAGTGGAATAATTATTTTCAAAATTCAGTCAACAGACATGCTCTTTTTCTGATTAGCATCAGCATATGTTTTCTGGAGAAATATCATCTGAAACAAGAATTAGTTTGTATAATTAATCATCTTTATGTTCTTCTGTGATTTAAACTGTTGCCTTTAATAGCAACCTTGGTCATAACAGATCACTTAATTACAGTGTTAAAAACTTTTTTTTAATGATTGGTGAAGTTGTAAGAGAGGTGGAAGTTTGTCGTGACAAGGTGCAGATTAGTTTAAAATTATAGAATGTTATAGTACAAATCAGGTTATTAATTTGTTCCTTAGAAAAGGAGAAGCACCATGTCTAAACTACAACCCTTTAGATGCACATAACACAAATAGCCAGATTTGGTGGCTTTTAAAAAACAAATCTCACATGGCTCATGGAATTTGGGGTGTTTGGAACACAACTCGATTTGGTGAAACATGCAGCCGCAGCTGCCTACTTTTAACAGAAAATGGTTTTAACGCAGTATAAAACTTTGCTTTAATTATCTAATAGTAATGCAGGCCCAACAAAGCGTGATAATTGAAAAAAGGGAAATTAAAACTACAGCTTTCTTTTTAGTGAGTCAAACCCAGCTTTAACTGATTCTTCAGCTGTTTGGCTGTCTGTCTGTCTGTCTGTCTGTCTGTCTGTCTATCTGTCTTGGTCTCTTCAAGTCAGTGTTGACTCCTGGCAACTGCCTGGACGAGTCCCTGCAGTTTTCTTGGCAAGGTTTTGGAAGTGGCTTGCCATTGCCTCTATCCTGGGGCTGGGAGAGAGTGACTGGCCCAAGATCCCCCAACTGGCTTTATGCCAAAGGCAGGACTAGAACTCACAGTCTCCCGATTACTAGTTTGGTACCTTAATCACTACAATATTGAGCCAATTTTGAAAACAGACTGACGTAAGAATAAGAAAACAAGTATTTGTCCTGAGACAGTGGCCTTTATACCAGGTTTTAGCTTAGTCTTCATGAGCATATAATCACTGTATTAAAAATCTACTGATCTGTTTTTGGACAGCCTGAGATTAAATTATTTTAAGCAGAGGTGCCAGCAGGGAGGGGTTGTGGGAGGCAAACGACAAAAGCAGCATTGCACCATCCCAATGCGAGCTCTGACCCTTTTATATTTTTGTAGTGTTGTGCAAAAGGGCAGAACCTGTGTTGTGATGGCATGATGCTGTTTTTGTCTTGTCACCTCTGATTTTAGTCATCTTAAGTTCCTCTTCATAAGAGGTTCTTTAGTGGATCATTTCAAGTTCAGTTAAGCAAGGGAAGCTTTTGCCTCAAACCTTGGAGTAACATTGCCAGTCATTGTGGACAGGTAGGCAACAGGGACATATTTCATGCACTGGCCAAGCTCCTAGCCCTCATGATTCTGTTTTTTAAAAAACAAATAAATCGGAATGCTGTCAAGTAAAGTACCAGTCTCTAGCATTGTCTTTATACGAATGTTCATGGCTGCATTAATAGTCATAAAAAATGAGTTAAAGAAAGCATGCAGAATGTGGCTCTTGGAATTTTTTCGAATGCCTTTACTAGCAGGGGCCATTGGAGGCATCTGTATTTTCTTCTGTTTAAAAAAAGTAATATGTTGCATCTCTGTGTATGTCCTTGCTTTCCCCTAGTGTTTTGCGTGTGTGTGTATGTGTGTACCAGGAAGCACAGGGGAGCTGGACATGCTCTGCTATGAGTCCTCTGACCAGGAAGGAAGGAGAGCGCTTACAGTGCAACATTTGGGTGGAACGAATAAAAATGATTGTGCCTGCAGCCCAGGGCAGAGCAAGTCAGCTGCCCAGAAAAAAGGCATAGGTGAACTGGGTTAACCCTTGAAATGCATTAGATGGCCACTGTTGCTGTTTTTGCTACCCCTTTGAGTCAGCTGTTTATTTAAGTTTGTCATCTGTTGGCTGTTGATACTTCTCGCTTTTCACTTTAAATTCCTTTGTTACCACCTTTTTCTGTAACACAATATTTAATAATATACTATTGAAATAGACTATTGTTTCTGTTAGCTGAGTTGAAGCAAAAGCTTAAAGGTAGAATGTAAAATCTCAGAAAGAATTAAGAAATGAAAATCTAGATCATTGTTATTTAAAGTAATAATGATTTCAGGCCAGGCACACAGTTCAGTGCTAGAGCACGTGCTTTGCGCATGGGAATCCCACTCAAGCCTACATAGCATAAAGTATTGATGATGGAGATATGGTTGTCTAGCTTAGCATCCTGCATTGCAGGTAGGGTGTTTGGCTGGATTTTTAGCATCTTTGCTTTCAAAGTATGGATAGAGGGAGAAAGACTGTTTAATTTCAGCCCTGTCAGATTCAGATTAGGAACCAAGATCATAAGCTCACTTGTTAGTGCATTTTCTCAAGCATTTGGTCAGTTTGGCATTTCAAGGATAGCAGGATGGAGAAGGCAAGTCTAAACTTTTCAGTCTAAGGTGTGGGACTTGCAGTAATGCCTTCATTTTTAACTGTACAGTCAGGAAGTTTGGTGCCGGCGAGGAGTCTCATGTGGTTGGTGGTAGCTCTTAACTTACTGGCACAGCTGCCACGTCCACTTGAACAATGCAGAAATGGAGTTCACAGCAGAAGTTAATTGAGATAAAACCGTGCAAATTAAATTTAAAGAAGGGCAGTCTACGCAATTCCTGCGATACCTGCTGTGCAGTGGATGGAGACAGTCTTCAGTCTGCCTGTGTATTCCACCCCTTCAGTCAAGCACACCAGTGTATACACAGAGCTGATTAAAATCATCTGCATGCCGTTTCCTGGCTTCAGCCCCCTTGCCAGTGGTTTCATCCATTGTTAGCACTGAGGCTGGGTTCTCTAAGAGTTAAGCACAGTGGTGGCGCGTGAGGGTTTTGGTTCCTTTGGTGGCCTTTTCTTCTAGATTACCTCCCACTTTGTTTCCAGCCATGTGTGTGGCACAGGGAGCTGCCTGAAAAAATACTGACTTTTTCAAACTATATATAAAGAAAAATAATGAAGGAGTTTTGATACTACCGCAGGATCAAAGCCAGAATAGGTAATATATATAATAGCATATGTTTGCCTGCACTGAGTTAGCAGCAAAATATCTTCTCTGGCCTCAGACTAATCAGAACAGCTTCCACAGGCAGAGTAAAAAGGCACCGTGGAAAGTTTTGCCTGCTGGGTTGCAATGCTGTAGGGTCTGAAAAGAATCAGGCCCTGTATTGCTGAAAGAAAGGGGAAGTTATCTGTGTGTAATTTTTTTGTCCACTGTGTCCCTTCTCTTGTCACAGTTGTATAAAGGAAACAGTCTCTGCAGAAACCTAGATGTAAATCACAGGGCTGCGCTCCAGTGTTGTGCAAAGCCAAAGTCAGTGACGGTAAAAATAAGGTAAAGGTCCAGTTTGACTCAGAGTCACTCAGGGTGGCTTTTAACTTGAGGCAGGATAGAGGTGACTTAACTGGCTCTGTTTCTGATTCAAAGTCCTCTGTGGAACTTCCCTTCTAGTATGTCAGGTAGGACCTGTGCATGCTCTTGTTCTTTTTTCTTTTTTATAACTTTTATTTTAAAATTTTTTTAAAGAAGAATAAAAGCTACAACAAACTAAATTACAACCGAAAAATTGAGAAAAAGCGAAAGAAATAACAGAAATAGCTAAAAAGTACAATAGAAAAAGGGGGGGAAAGCAAATTTTAAAGAAAAATATAAAGAAGTGGCTTCCAATATTCTTCACAGCAGTTATAAGTAAAATTATATTTTAACTTCTCTCTAAGTTACATCATGACTGTCTCCTTTCTATAATTTATCCTATCTAATAAAGTGAAAAATCACAAGTTCATTTTTTTTCATTTTTAAACAAAAAATCCATAAGGGGTTGCCAGTTGCCAATAAATGTAGAAATTGTCTTTTCTCTTATCAAAGAAGTCAATTTATCCATCTTGGCAAGATCTGTCAATTTCACCACCCCATTCCTCCATAGTGGGAAGTGCTGAATGGTAATGCCATATTCCAATAAGGGGGAATTATGAAAGAAAAAAAAAAAGCCTGGAGAACTTTTTGGTTGAGAAAAAGATACTGTGATGAGGTAGGAAAGGGAGGAGGAATATCAGATTTTGGGATGAACAGGTCCATCTTCCCATCAGAGTCTCTTATCATTGATTGCGCCAGTTGCAGACTTTTGAATGGATGGTAAAGGTCAAGAAATGAATTGACAGCCACTACAGGAGGATTCTGATTTTCCCAATGTGTATTACAGAATTGAGAACAGTCAGGATACCCAAATACACAGACACACGCACACATGTGATACAATTATGGATTGGTCACTTCCAGAGTTGATAATCCAGCCACATTATCAATCAGGTGGCGCTTTCCTGCTTTAGAAAGCAGCTAGAAATGAGTGAATGCCACGTAGTTCAATATTTCAGCTTCCTGGGTTCTTTGGAATCTAAACTGGGGAAGCAGAAGCCAAAACATTTAACATTTAACAATAGCCTCAAAGGATCTCTACTTGGTTAGATATATCTTACATGTTGTATAGTTTAATGTTTGACAGTATACATCTAGCTAGGATCCAGAGCCGTATATTCTAAATGCTGTTTAGCTGCTTTTAAGGCTAAAGAGGAAATCTTTACATGCAGTACTGTATACAGCAGAACTCAGTGTGGAAGGCTTTCCTTAAAGCTGTGTATGTAGATAGGATGATAGAAACTGTGTTTAGAGCAAACAGTTAATAGTTAATGCTCTCCTGAGATAGGATTTTTCTGAAATGATTTTGTTAAATTGAAAGATTACAAGGCTGCTGGTAAACCACACTTGAACTTTATTTGGAAGTTTCATCTTAGTCATTATAACCTATTTGTCTTGCTGACGCTATTGGAGGAACCAAACTAAAATTAACCCAAATTCTTTTTCGCGGTCCTTAATTAGCCAGCTTTTCAAAATCTTTTTAACTAGCTCTCTTGGAGCCACACATAATTTAGAACAGAGTGTATCAAAATGAGAACGCCGAGATGGGAATTTCTGTAAAACAACATTCCTCCTTCCAAATAAAGGCTTCTTTCATTGAAGATGAAGGGAGAAAAAAAGATGGTGAAATGGATGTGGAAGCAATGCCATCCAAAACCATTTCTGCATCTGAAAAAGAAAACTAAAATGGCTCCTCTCCCATGTTCATTTTTGTAAAATGGCCAAAGAAATGGAGGTTGAACACTGGAAAACCCACAACCCAGTTCCTAAGGCAAAGTGCCCCTGCCTTTGGGTTTTAAAAAGTTCCGTAAAATAGCAAAGATAATTTTGCACTTGAAGCAAGAGAAGCTGTGAGATTGTGCGAAGTGAGATGCAGCCGTAGGACAGGGTGGGCAGTTATTTACTAGCTGGGGGCACATTTAACACGGGAGGGATGAGGAGTACACTGGGTAAGGCAGTGATACATAGTGGTTGGGCTACATCAAACATAAGGGCAGGGGCGAGGTTTTCTCATTTTCTTTAGGGTTTTTAAAAGTTCAGTGGATTATTAAGATTTTTAAAAATCTTTTAACTCTGCTTCGGTGGTCACACTGTATTTTTGTGTTTCTCCTGCCCCAACATGATGAGAAACAAACTATTTGTTTTTGGCCATCATCACTCAAGGAGATTCCATGGGCCAACTCAATCTAGCTGTCTGCTGATGTGATGGATCACACATGTAATGGAAGGCATGTGCGAAGAGGATACTGGAATGGAGGATCAAGGTTATCAGGAGGGAGCGGGAGCATTCCTGGAGAGGTTACAGGGCAAGTGCTTCCTCAGCCCTTAGCAGGACCGTGAGAAGATGAAGAAGCTGAGACTAGCCCCTCCCTAGAGTCTCATGGGGTATATCCACTAGCTGCTTTAGCATAGGTTTAGTCTGGCGAGAGTCTGTCTGTTAGGTGCAAGCTAATAAAGGAACTAGACTGGACTGCCTCATTGTCGTTTTTGGGCTGGGCCTGACACGTGATATAAAGCAAGAGTTTACTAGTTTTCTTGCTCATTTAAAAGAAGGAATTAATGGTGTCATATCCAGTATTGGATAATTTCTTGGCCTGTTTGGAGGAATATCAGGGGGTTGACATTCCCTGAAATGAGGGGGCTGGGGACTTGTGAATTGACCGACTGTCTTGCTGTGTTCCAGAATGTCCTACGTTTTTTGATTGATTGATCATTGTTGGGGTACAGCAAAAATAAGGATTAAATCAGAAAACAATATAAGCCATAATAGTGCATCCTTTATCTACTTTTCTGTAACTTTGTAACCAGATTTCTTCTAATTTAAATTGCCAATTGGAAAGGATCACTTTCACCCAAGTTGATCAGAAACACCCTCGTGCAAGGAGTATTCACTTTGCTTTTCTCCCCCCCGTGGGGCACAGCCAACAATTTAGCAGCATGCAAGAAGTGACATTCTTAGCAAGGTATAAATGAAATTCTATTACTTCTGCCAGAAATACTTGAATTTAAAGAGTGCTGGAGTCTTTGCTCCCATTTATACAGTACACCCAGTAGAAAGATGGATTGCACTGTGTTGCATTTTCACCCAAGTCACGAAACGGCCTTTTCTTTAGCAGGGGTTTGAAAGCCTTCGGCATTTTTACTATATATTTGTGGTAGAAGTCACTTTTGCCTGGAGGAGAAGAGAAATTGCTCCCATAGTTGAATCCATGCCAGAGAGATTTGAAAGACAAAGCTGTTGTGTACAATAAAGACAGTTTTCCAAGAACATAGAAAAGTAGACTGACTTGCAGTCCCATTTTTGTGCATCATGGGATAGTATTTTGACAGAACATCAATTTTTGAAGTGTTTTGTAATGTCATAGAATTGACAAAACAATAACTTTGCCTGGACTAACCAGTTCCAAATTGGTTTAGATTATTATTGATGCTGATAGTATTATCTCTGCTTTTGGCCTGGGCATGCATTCATGGTCATCTCTAGGGGCAACAATGCTTGCATTTCTAAAAAGTGCATTCTCTGTTGCTGTTTTGGGCTGAATTAAAAATAAAATTAAATAAAGTAAAATTATTAATTATTTTTAATTTAAGGATGCCCTGCAGCTTCCATTTTCCTTGGGGGAAGGGAAATGCATATTGTAGCATCCTGGTTTACGCTTTGTGTGATTCTCATGCCTTTCCTGTGCTTGGCAAGCACATTCAGTGATGTGGCCAGAGAGTTCTGGGAGCTGGGAAAAGGGGGTTTGAGCGACTGCTACTCTCGTGGCCTAGGTTTCTCACTAGTGAGCTAAATCCTGATGATTTGCAAAAGTGATAAAGATTTTATTTCATTCTAACTTTTATAAAAACAGACCTCTGTTTGGGGATTTGAATCAAAGTTCAGTGGAGTACATGCTTTAGCATGAAGAAATCCCTAAATTCAGTCCCTGGCATATCTGAGTGGAACTAGGAAAGACATCTGTCAGAACCTCCGGAGAACTCCAACAAGTTGGATCAGTATGGAGCAGTTTTGTCTATGGATGCATTTTGGTAGTGAATGATAATCCCTTGTATAGACTAGGTGCTTGGTGGTCAATACATGCTTACAGAAAAAGTACTTTATTATATCGAAGCAATGCATAAGTAACAATTAAACATCAAGCTATTAGAGCAACTAGCATTTCACAGATTGCTCTGGGACTAAACTTTTTGCTGAAGTAGGGGTTGCTTTTTTTTTTCCCGTCAAGAGGCAAGGCAGTTATTTTAGCTGTGATTGTTACGGTCAAAGGAATTCTTGCCTACATATCTTCTAATCCACACATTGAATATATTTTATGTTAGGTCCTTAGAGAACGCTGAAGAAACTTTAATTACGGGTTTGAAGGTGTTTACTGCTTTTGGAATTGGTTTGCTTCAGTCTAGTGATACATTGCTGATGTGGCTACTCAGATGCAGATAAAGAACTGTGCCATCAATGGCTTCCTTGTTAGTCTCATATTGAATTGAAATAAGAAAGCCAGCTGGTATATAATTGTGCATCAAGATACTGTGGATTTGAGGAACTGTATCTCAGCACTGGGTATGTTGCTAGCGATGGGCCTGTGGCAGCTAAGCTGCTAAACTATTTCACTAAGCCCCCAGTCTATTTCAGAAAACCCTGAGGGTCCAATGGTGCCAATGGAAGCTTTTTTCCTAAGTCGTTATACAGGAGTGGGGTTAGGCAGTTTCTTCTGAAAGAAAAGAAAAATTGGGAGAGACAATGGGAAAGGACAAACAACTAGATTAAATAATTTGTACAGAACTTTCACCAACTATTTGTATGTCTAACATCCTGGTATTAAACATATAAAAGGTTGTGTGTGTGTGTGTGTGTGTATGTGTGTGTGTTGGGCTTCTTAAGGTCCTTGTACAACTTTTTGCCCTGCACTTAATGTGTGAAAAGGGGGATCTTCTAGCCCACATCATATATTCTTTTCTTGATTTATCTATATGAAGGCCAGAAACTGCTGAGCAGAAAAAGGAAGGAGTCTGTCCACCCTTATACTCTTATCTGTACCTCCTAAGAACACAAGAAAGGCCCTGCTGGATCAGGCCAAGGGCTGACATAAGCCAGCATCCTTATGTGCATCAACCAGATGGACATAAGAAGCTCATGAACATGGACAGGAAGACAACACTCTTCTTAGGTCATCCCAAGGGCTGGTCTTCTGCCACTATTCAGATTTATTATTCATAGTTCAGGATGTACTGCATAGCTGTTAAGCTTCTAACCATGGACAGCCTGATCCTCCATGCATTTTAAAACCATATTAGTGACCATTGCCACATCTGACTGCTACAAGTTCCATCATTTAACTATTTGTTGTGTAAAAAAATCTTCCTTTTATTGGCTGTTATTAATCTTATATACTGTCACGTCCCCCTGATCTCTTTTTGCTCCAAGCTTTGCTCATAGACACTTCCTCATGGGGAGCTACTCTTTCCCTTAATCATGTTCGCTGTTCTCTTCTGCCCATTCTTTCCCACTCTTGTTCTAGGGTCTCTTTGTCTCTCCCACATTACCCAGTCCTTATTCCACAGTGTATCCCCTCTTTGTGATTCCCAACACCCAGATCTGTCTCTTCCTTACTTCACCTCTTCCCCGCCCCTTCCTTAGCATCCTCTAGAGAATTTTTTACTTTGAAGTGATTTGGAAAAGAAGTTATCAACAGATTGCTGTGTGTTATATGAAATATAAAGAAATCCTAGTTATTATTTCTAAACGTGCATATAGAAATATACACTAAGCTTATGAAAAGCCATGAGATTGGTGTCCTCTACCTAAATCTTTTGAACACTCCTGAGTGCCAATTACGTTTTTACTTACATTTTTGTAATACATAAGATATTCCTTTATTTCATAATCTGTGGGATATTACATTATGGAAAGTGGCTAAAAAAAATCACAGGGTTTTATGGCTCTCTGGCAGTAACAGAATACACACACACATACAAACACAGACCCAGTGTGGACAACACTGCTTTGTGTCTTGAAGTAGTTTTTTACTATAAGGCTTATACTGTGCCTAATGTCTTTCAACAATTCCTTTCTCTCACAAGGGAGAGACTACAGACTTACTATACAACCATAAAAGGTGCGTGGTAAATTTAAATTCATTGTAACCTGCTTCTAGAGTCTGAGTCTATGAAAATATACACTGAGAAATCAACTTCAATTTTGTTTTGTATTCTCAAAAATTGTAACTCTGGATTAGGATAGGCTAGGTGGTGGGGATTAATTTGGCCTTCCCTTTGAAGCACCCTAGCAATCTTGCCTTTTGAAAAAGAAGGATCCGATATTGAATCATGGTTTTTAAATAGTAAACCACTGTTTGAAAGAATCTTGTTAGTTTGCTGTTGGCTTAGTGTGATATATAAAATGGGGGCATGGTTTGTTCAAGATTACTTATAACTTATACTACTTAACTTATTTTTATTTGATTTTGTGCTGTTTTGGGTTTTGTTTTTTTTTATCCTGCCTTTATTATTTTTATAAGTAACTCCAGGTGGCAAACATACTTAATACTCCTTCCTCCTCCTATTTTCCCCACAACAACTCTCTGAAGTGGGTTGGGCAGAGAGAGTGACTGACCCAGAGCCACCCAGCCGGCTTTCATGCCCAAGGCAGGACCAGAACTCTCAGTCTCCCGGTTTCTAGGCCAGCACCTGAACCACTAGACCAAACTGGCTCTCTTTTGAACCTCTTTTTTGAAAAGTGGATTTGAAGAAATCCACTTACTTGTTTAGCAGCAACAGGTGCCAACAGGTAAATTTGGTTCATTTGCAAGACATTGTTTGACATGATACGGAAATATTCTGCTGGCACCATAGCTGCAATCTGATCTTGGTTTATAGTCATGTGCTGCATAGGACCTTTCCTTTCAGTGCAGTATTTTCTGGTATGACAATTCTAGGATTCCTTTTGGACAGCTCAGTCACCACACATAAACCAAGTGAACTAAAGCAGATGTAGACTGTTTTTAACTCCTGACACACACAAACCCACAAAGTTCTTGTAGCAATTGTTTTAACCATGCCAACCATTTATTTATGCTTGCATAGCAGTTTTTAGTTCAATTTATTAAGTCTCCTTTGCCCATCTCTTTCTTTGATGGCTGAAAATCAGGCAGAGTTAATAAATTCAGGTGTTGCTGGGGAAAGTGGAAAGTTGATGTACTTGTCAGAAACTTACTTGGAAGATGCAGTTGTTATTGATATGGCTTCTCCTGCCCAAGCTATATTCTGTAATGTGGAAGTTGCATAGGTCCAGATTACTTTAGGAAATCATGTACTGTCATTACCGGACGTCTAGGCCACTCATGATCACTTATTAAAATGTCACGATTTTGGGCCTCCTTCAAGTCCATAGAGGGGGGTAAAATGCTTTGATTTCAAAGATACAGTCACATTTAGGTTGGTTATGTAGATCATTGTGCCCTTGCAAAAAGGAGTCAATCCTTCCCTCTTTTAGATACTGAAACTGGTGGTCAAAATTTTCTTCTAGATTTTTCAGTTCCAAACCATAATTGCCTTTAATGATGATTAGAACAATAAACACTTGCTTTGAAACTTTTCTTAATTTCTTCATACTGAAACTAAATTTATTTCTCATTTCTTTATCCCTACAGCTTGCTGTACCGCACAGTGATGAATGGTCTCGATTTGCACGCACTTTGGTAGAGATCCGGGCCAACAGAGCTGACAGTGAAGAAGAAGGCACCATGGAAATATCTGCTTAGAAGAAAGCATAACCCTTCCCTCCTAGCTGTTGATGACATCTCCATTGAGCATCAGGCCAGTGCACTGTTGCTAGCGGTGTTCCTGCCAGCATTACTCATCCGTTCAGCTTCTTTCCTACTAATCATGCTGTGCTTAGTAGCCTGGAAGTGTTCAGAATAGTTTCCTGTCTCACATTTCTTCTAGCAAAGTTATGAATAAGAAAAAATGAAATGCAAGTGAGTTACACTGCTACCTGGTTGACTACTTTAGTAACTGCAGTAAGCAGCTAGAAAACCCCTGGATAAACTTGGGCTCACAACCTTTTCTTGGCACAGTCCTGGTAAATCCATATGAAGTCAGATATGATGGGTTGCAGATGTGATGTGCTTTGTGACCTAGGACTGGGCCAAAGAATTTAGATGTGGTGTTTCATATGGTGACTTATATTATGAATGGATGTACTGTATGAATATTGCTATTCCTTATCTATTGCAGTCTGCTGCATGGAACGTATTTATTTAAAAGCAGTAAAGCATGTGCATAACGAACCAACATTCATTGTCTTCCCATGCATGTTGGAGTCATGTTGAATTCCAAATAACAATTACAGGATGTCACTTTGTAAAAAAAAATGGTATCTGTAATGGGTTGAATAAATCAAACTTTAAAAATACCTATTATTTCCTGGCAGTTTAATATTACATGTTGGTCACCGACACTTGTTACAGACCAGTAGTAACAGTCTGAATTGGGGTGCAGTTATAGAAGGTTACTACTAAGTCAGTGTTGAAAGGTGTGCTGTAGCCATGTCAGTTACTGTTTTTGTATTAAACTTATCTCTAATAGTAAATAAGAGAATTTGAATAAAGAGGCTTATATAGTTGTAACATGACTTGCTCTTTTTTGCTTTTTTTAAGTTAAAACAATAAATTCAGTCTTACGGGTTAGAGTCCTTTCAATGTTCTTCTAATGCCAACCTTAAGAAACAAACCTGCATGGAAATTAAATTCTTGTCCCATACCAGTTGTGCTTTGTAAGAGCACAATGGCTTGGTGGTTAAGTATATTTTTTCAACCCAATACCTTCATAAACTTGCTGAAAAAGTGCAGGGCTGGCTCAAGATACACTGCTGCTTGAGGTAAAAGAGGTCCTCCCTTCCCAAATACATTTCACCCATGGAAGCCATTTGGGCTGCTAGGTGAAGTTACTTCAGAATAATGGGACAGAATTCTCTTCCTCACCTAAGGTAGAGTGCAGTGCTAGCTACCTGGACTAGCTTCCAACAGAAGGAAACAGCCAGGAAGCTGTCTTCCAAGCCACCCAGCACGTGTCACTTTAGTAGTCTGCCTAATAGTTGAGCCATCCCAGAAAAGCCAAGTCTGTCCAAACTATTACATTACATAAGCCTTAAACCTCTAAGATTGTCTTGGTGGTTGTAACCATATACAGAGTATTTGAGTGAACTAAACTTGCCTTCTGCTCCAGAGTTTGGCCATTCATAATAGAAAATCTTCCATGAACAATTTGATTGACGGTGGCTAAATTCATACATGCTAAGCCATAATTGGTTTGTTTTGACAATGTGTTGCATTAATCCAGCCAACTGTGGTTTATTCACTAAATCGATGACTCAACTTACATGAACCCAGTATGTGTCTCATTCTGAAGCTGATGTTTCGATCTGGAGGCATATGTTCTGAAGCAAGATCTCATCCCTAATCTGCTCAGACTAGCACATAGGAGGTGTGTTTTGTCTTTATATGTTTATTTAGTACATTGATTTGGAAGGCTTTTATTCTTCGCCACTCGTGGATTTCCAGGTAGAAGGCATGTCCAGCCAACGGAAGGAATATACTTATATTCTAAAATTGCAAGCTATCAGCGCTAACCAAGTATTTTTTTGTTGTTGTAATCAAAACTTTAAACCAGTAAAAACTGCAGCACTAGAACCATACTTTTAGGTCATACTTTGTGAATAATTTGAACTTGGAAGTGGTTTTATTGTAAGCTTTAAAAATCCAGTCAAATCAAATCAAATCTTTATTAGAGTCAAAGACCAGCATAAGGAGGGTGGGGTACAGTCAATTTAAAAAACATAGAAAATACATAAGAAAAATAATAAAAAAGCTAAAAGTTACAAAATAGAAAGTAGTACAATATCTAAAAGGAATCTAAAAGAAAAATTATGAAACGGTGGAAGACATAAAAAATATATTAAAACAGTATAAATAAAAAAACTACAGGAATCGAAAAGGAGGGGTAGAGCCATGGGTGTAGGGGAGCATATGGCAGACTATATCAAAGTACAGAGCACTCTAGATGCTCATTTTGATTAGTTTATGGCACAGGTCATCATCATCGGACTAATTTTAATCACTGCTGTGCAGAACCTGGCAATATATGTTGTACCAGGGTTGGTATCTGAAAGCAGCAGGGAGGTATAGAATTGTCTTGGAGTATTTATGCAGTAATGGTGAGATGAGGCTAGTATAAATGTCACTGTAATACAGGCACTGGAGAAGCACATGCTCAGTTGTTTCTGTGTGTCCAGTCACAGGGGGATTATCTGTCTGGGTAAGGGATCTTCCTGTATCAGTCTTCAAGGACAGCTGAGGGGAGGGCACAGCATTGTGCCAGAGTAAAGGCCCTCCAGCATTTAGGTATTTCAAGTTTAGTTAAGTATGCCAGAGGGGAGGCAGAGTACTTGTTGGATTCACTGGAAACAAAGGTTGGGGACCTGGCTAGATCCAATTGGTGCTCTGGGTCTGCTACACGCTATTTAATGAGTGCTTTGGCCTGATCATATCCCATGCCGAGTAGAAGCCCTGGAGAGAAGCCCAGGGATGAGATTTTAGTTGTCGTTGCCTGTTTCCATGTGGACTGAAAATTATCACTCATAGTTAATGGTGCAAGGCCAAGGGGAAAAAAGGGTAGTCTGAGCCAATAGTTGAGTATGGTCACCCACACTTTAGCCTCAACTTTCATGAGGCTTGTCTCTAGTCCCAGGGTGGCACTAAAAACACATTTTGGGACTGGAAGGGCCGATCTTAGAAATTTGGATTGTACAAGTTCCAACGGTACAAAATTGGAGAAGCGGCCCAGCTGGGCAGCATAAAGAAGTTGACCTATTGGCTTGGCTTTGAATAACTTGAGTGCTGCAGGTATGTAATGTCCACCTCTTAAGGAATTTAAGAATGGCAGATGAGCTCCTCTGTGCATTTACAGCAACATAGTTCCCATGGGCTTTCCTTCTATTGTTCCCATGGGCTTTCCTACTATTGGTAAAATGAAGGAATACCCCTCCGCCTCCCCCAGGTATTTGAAGCAGGAGGCCTGCTCAACCTTGTGGCCATCTATGCTCCAGGAGTGGCTCTTGGGCCTTTTGGCAAATGCCATGGTTTTAGTTTTTTGATAATTGAGTTCTAGCTGTCCTCCTTGCAGTACTGTGTTAGTGCTCTCAGTGCTCTTTTAAGGCCAATAGGTGTTCTTGACAGTACTGCAGCATCGCCTGCACAGAGTAGGACAGAGGTGTCTTCCAGCAAGTTTTGGGGAGTGAAAGTTTGTGTTGTGGAGATGGCTCACCACAGAGTTGATATATTGAATAAGAGTGGGGCAAGTATGCAGCCTTGCTTGATGCCTTTCTTGGTTTTAATGGCACTGGTGAGATGGCCCTGGGGGGGAAGGGGCTGTAGAAAGTAGCCCCTGGGACACAGATTTCACACCCCATATAGCAAGTTCCTCATTTGGCCTGCAGACAAAATGTTTAAACAGCACAGTTGTGTATCTTTGTGCAGCTTCAAGGAAATGGCTTGTGAAGTTGGGTTTTTCTGTCCATACCTCTCAGTCCTTAAAGGTGATCTGAACAAATTGTATGGTCCTAATATTCCAGGAACCATAGGATGAAAATTAAAAATGAGACATCAAAAGGTGTCCAACATACTTTGGAGTCTACTGGAAGGAGTTTTAAAATTATTTGATAAGAATGTGTATATCCTTGCACTGAGTGACCACATAATTTAAAAGTTACATATATCCACTATTTGAAGAGATGGGATAACCCACACAGAAATAGTTGCCAAGTAAGAGTTACAAAAACCAGTTTTATTTTGGTACACATGCATACAGGCACAGGCACACACACACACAATGCGTTGGGGATTGTTCTTGATTAATTTTACTCATCTAGAACAAGGGTGCACAATTTCTGGATTGGAGACTGCGCTCCAAAAAGTAGTGCACAGAGTCAGGACAAAGCTTCACTTTAATTTACATTTAGTTTTCCTGATTTAGAAATACAGCAACATTAAAAATTCAAATCTGCTATCATGATACAACGCAACATTATCCCCTTTCTGCTTCCAACTGTATGCTGTTCCAGCTCTGGGATCGCTTCTCCAAATCCCACATACTTATATATGGAAATGTGGCCGTGGACACAGAGCTGCATGCATACAATTCCATGCACAGAAGTCTGAGGGGATCATTTTCAAAGTAAATGAATAGGCAAAATATTTGTTCTGGTTGTTGTTGTTGTTGTTACTGAAAAATCTTTTAATTCAACAAAGTTGGTAAGAATTTTCACAGAAGTATTTTCTAGTTACAAGCTAGCAATTAAGGCAAATACCATTAATACAGTGCTTGAATTCTTCTATTGCATTTATTTAAACAAGCAGCAGTTATTCCTAAGTGCATTTACACACAAAAAAAAATCCCAAATATTGGTAGGGGCAGATTCCAGACCTGTTGGGTGCAGCCTCCATTCAAGTCAATGCAGCAAAGCATGGAAGATGACTGAGAGCCATACAATGGTAACTGTTGATGGCTCTTGCCTGGGCTGTGAAATGTCATGGCAGAGAATAATAGGGCCACGTGTTCTTCCACAAAGTGCATAGATTATGGAAAAGCTACGTTTCTTTCCCAGGTTTATCCAGTCATAATTCTGTTAGCAGGAATGTAAATTGTTTAACATGTGTTGACGCGGTTTAAGTTACAAAAACGTATTGCCCATAAAAGCTCTATAATATAATTCAGGAATGCAATGTATGTAAAACGCAGTTGCAGAATCAGGTACTGCTCATATCGATACCTTTGAATCCTATTGTACACGGACTGAATATGTAACCAATGCATAATCTGATGGTTTAAATAATTATTCATATAGCATCATGATCTCTGTTGCATATATGAAAATCCTACATACATACATACATACATACAAATACATGTGTAAGTGTGTACACAGGTGCCTGTGTGTGTGTGTATGTGTGTGTTCACACACACACACACCCATATATATGTAAATGTATATAAGACTATATCCAACAGAGCTGTGCAGTTTGGATTTGAAGGCAAATAGTTACTCTGGAATACTTGAAGGCATGAATCTAGCACTCCTTAAACCAAAGGTGTGTTTTCCGGGGATTGTGTGGCAGCCGCACAGGACAATTGCACGATCCCAGAAAAAGCAACAGCTGCTTTAAGCAGTTGCAGATGGACTACATTCACATATTTGTACTGTAAAGCTCATTTTTGCCTTTGAATCTGAAGTGCTGCTCAGCCCTCATCCCTATTATGCAGCCAGGATGGCAGAACAATCTTCGTCTGCTGCAAAAGGCCACATTCCTCTATGCCCACATTCCCTGTTTGCCCACCAACAAGAAAAATAATTAAGTATGAGTATCTTTTCCAAATTAGCCCAAGTACATTCACAATCCCAAGTATAAGTAATTAGGGAAAAAAGATACATTCATGGGTCCAAACTAACAACTATTTTAGCAGAAACTTCACAGTGATCTGACATAGGAAGCACAAATGTACATTTGAAGTGGGAAAATGGGGAAGAAAAAGAAATTTCTAGATAAGGCTTGGTTGAGACAAAAACTAAAAGAAGGAAGTAGTAAAGATTGATCTGATACATGGTTCTTTTGCCAACCATTAGATACAAGTATGTTGTTACTTAGGATTAAATAGATGCTGCTTTAGAGGTAGGAGACACTGATCTAAACCGAGGTAAGTAAAGTCCAAATTTACTTTCAATTCCTGCAAATGTGGCAACAGCCAGTTTGTAACCCCCGACATGGTCAGGGTTAGGCGCAGGAAGGGTGATCCTAGATTTAAGCACTGGTTCAGATCCTGCTGGCTTTCTGCAATTAAAAAAACATAATGGAACATTTAGTTAAAATATCTTTGAAAACAAGATCTTTCTGTAACCTAAGACCATTTTTCTCTTTCCCCTTGCCAGTGATCCACCCCCCAGGTCATAATGTAATTTCAATATTCACTTTGAACTCTGGAGGTATGCTTTTTCTCTTCCATGCCATATTGATTGTCTGGATCTCTCCCATCATTGACTAGAGCAAATTAGTCAATTTAAGGTACTTACACTCCTCCAAAATCAATGTAAAACCATCTCTGCAGTAGCTCGTATGTCACCAGGGTCACTCCAAATTGAGGGGATGAACGAAATACACGAGCTTGAAAGTAAAATGAAAAGCATAATTAATCATATTAACACTTAGGCTTACAGAATCCCCACCACCTCTTAATAAACCTCATCAATTGTTACCTGCAGCTCCTTTCCAAAAAGCCCTTGGACCTTCCTCTCGTAAGATCTTTCCAAAGCAATCAATGACCCCACTATAGGTTGTTTGTCCTGCCCGGGCTGCTACCTGTAACCTTGTCTTTATCACATCTGCAGGGGTCACTAACGACGCAGCAGGCATTCCTTAAGAAAAGAAGGGATGAGAGAAAATAATTTGCTATATTTTCAAAGGACTCACTTGCATGTTATTTTTTATGCTTGTATACTTATTAACAATTTCATCTGGTTCACAAGAATTTTGATAAGCAAAATCTACATTTTAACAAAGCCTTTTTTTTTTTTTTTTTAAGGAAGCCATGTATTAAATTCCCATGGAACATAACTAGAGAGAAAAATACATTCTAATACGCCAGCAAGACTCAGTCCAAATAATGTCCTACATTGCTTCTAAAGATGCCTAAAGTTTGTAAGATATCTTTAAATGTTAAGGAAGTGAATATAATGTTGAATCATATACCAAAGCTTTTTGACCATTTATCAGGAATTGTGGATATACCAAGCATGAAAAGTGATATTATTCCAGATGTCAAGGAATGGTTGTCAGACATGCGTGATCTATCTGTTTTGGAAAGACAATACTTTCTATTAACCAAAGGATACAGCAATATGTGTTACTATGGCACAGATTATGTGATATCTTACAATAATGTCTTGTATTGTTCATATTATAGTAGTGAATTCATTGGTAAACCAGCGACTATTGATAAGTATTAAATCTAAGCTACATCTTGTTTCTTTTTTCTCTTTTCCTTCTTAGATTGTACTTTTAATTTAAAAAAATCTTTAAGATTAAAGATTGCTTTGTTACAAAAAAAAAAAATGCCTAAAGTTTGGGGAAAGTCCTCCAGGAAAGGTAGTTGTGGCACTCATCATGAACCATTTTATCAAACCATTTAAAAGCCACTGATCAAAAGAAAAAGAGGTAGCCCGTCCTAAGACAGTGGGCTGATGGGTAAAGAAGGCCCTTTGGACTGCTCCTGGATCTCAAAAACTCCTATTGCATGGTTACAAGAATTGGTTCAGCCAATTCCTATGGATGGGAAGTTTTGTTTGTTTTTGAACATGAAAAAAATATTAAAATGTCACCTTCCCCTTGCATTTGATAACAGATTCAAGAGAACTGGCGCTGGTTTCTTTCCCTTCCCATATGGATATTGGGGATTGGCTGAAGGTTAACATTTTTGTTTGTTTTTGTTTGCCTCAACCAAGTGAAAATATTTGTAAAGTGAAGAAAAAAGAAAAGAGAAAATTGGCATGTCTGTGTCCTGGATGTTGAACTCATGTAATGTGTTGAGGAAATAGTCCATTTGGTCTTATTTTTAATTAGTCAAACAGAAGTGCTGAGAACATAACCAAGCCAGCAAAGAGTCTAAGTTCACACATTTTAAAATTGGAGTCCTCTGTGGTTTCTATAGTCTGACCATCTGCACAAAGCCCTGGAAATTGGTCTTTCCTCTACCTTGCCTCCTGTTTCAGGTATGCGGCCTATCAGATGTCTGGCTAAGCTTGAAATAGAAAGTTGTACACAGGAACATCTTTCACAACCCCAAAAGTATTAAAAATCCCAATTCAACTGTGTTTCTTATTGCTACAGCCAGATACATATATTTTAACATCTAGCATCTTCTGCAAAGCCTTGCTGGAAGATTACTGCTGGCAGAAAATCAACAGAAAGCAACAAAGATTTAAATCATGCGAAGGCAGTGGGCTTGATCGCCCAAACCACTTTCTACGTAGTATGTCAATGGAAGGCAAAAGGCACATCATATCTAATAACTTTAGGATTCTGATCAACAATTTTTGAAAATAAATATAATGGAATTTGCCATATTTAGAATTGAAGGGGGAGGGGAGTCAAAAATAAAAGCAAGATTGTACAGTATTCAGTAAACCCTGTCTCTTCTTATTTTATTACTTTTCCATTCTGCAGCAGTTCCAAACCAACGTGGTCAGACAAAGATGCATAAATCTCCTCTGCTTTTTTCCCCTCCTCCTTCTCTCTAAAGTTTAATAATTCTGTAACAGTTTTCATCCAAACCACCATGGTTTGGCTCCAGAACACAATCTCACTTTTTTTAGTAGACTGCTTTGAAAGAGATGTAAAAGTGTGTGTTTATCACTAAAATAAGAACTGCTCCTCCATTCTCCAAAACCAAAAGAGAGAAAGAAGAAGACACTGTGACTTTTCACATTTAAAGTCTGAGGGATGAATGCTCTTTTATGTCCAAGCACTATTGCTCTTGAACTTTTCCACAAGCAATTATTTTGGCTTACACTTAATAGAAGCTGGACTTTAAAGATTTGTTAACACTTGAAAACACAACCCACATGGACACGTCTGTTCACACAAATGGTGCCATCACGTGAATGTGGTTGGGCTGAAAGTTAGTTATTGGCCACGAATGTTTCCAAGGCATCCCCTTGGAGAAATCAGCAAGTGTGAACTGTTAGATTTGTGATGCAATGGTCAAATAGTTTTGTTTTCTACTCTGTTTCCAAATGGATCTATCAGCAGGAATTCCACAATTGCAATCCAGTTTTCAAAACCCTTTTAATTGCAGTGGCCTGGATTATTTAGAGTTTAATTCCTCCAAAACAAGCATTATATAGAGAATTAAAAGCTTACTAAAAAAAAAACCCCAAAAAACAAAAAGAAGAAAGTCCTTCTTTCACTATTGCTAGAGAATACAAATAAATGTTCAGAATTTATCACCTATCTATATGCACATACATACAGTATATATGATCGCTTCACTTCAGTCCATGCTATACCATTTTACTTCCTTTTTACATAAAATTTCCCCTGACTCCTAAATACTTGGTACTCTTTTCCATCAATCCAATTTTATACAGAATAATAGAGTCAAGACATTACTCTAAAGAGGAGTGAGTTAAATGGAAAGTAACCTGAAATGGAAAAATAGAGAATATACAGGACAAAATCCACATTACAAATACTGGCAACAATTGATAATGAGAGACTGCTTCAGTGGTTGGACTTCAAAGAGATAGTTACTGTATCTGCAATAATTTAACAAAGGGCAAACAAAGAATTATTAGAAAACACTGACACAAAGGCTTGGGTTTCACACAGAGGATGCATAGCTCAAAATGTTTTTGTTCTATCACAAAATTCACCCAACTTTAAAGCCATTTTATTTTGACTAAATAAATGCATTTAAAAACAGCTATTTTCCTTGTTCAAGAATTTAAAAACGGAATTGGGAGGTTTATGGACTTTATGCCTTTTCTGTATTGTAAAATTAATTAACTGATATTGAAAAGCATAAATCAAATATACTTGTAAAATAGTGCATGCTCTTAATTACTGGTATCTACCAAACAGCTTCTTAAAGGTGATAGACTGGGATCAGGGAAATCTGCTTATAAATGTGGTTGTAATAGTCTGTGGGTTGTGCTGTAGTCAGACCATTCAACCCATTACAGCACAACCAACACAAGCTATGAAAAGGATAACATCAGAAACACCTCAGAAACAACCTACAGACTATTACAACCACATGGCATCACCGTAGCACATAAACCAACTAAAGCTCTCCAAAATATCTTAAGTAAGCCAAAAGATCCAGTAGCCCAAGAAGAAAAAACAGTATGTTTTTCTTTACACCGTATGTCATCTACAACATACAGTCTAAAGAGTGTAACAGCCACTATGTAGGACAAACAGACAGAAGACTTGCAGAGCACATTCATGAACACCAACTAGCAGTCAGAAGACATGATGAAAACTCCTTAATCACACAACACATGAAAAGACTGAGCCATAGTTTCAACTGGGAAACTGTCAACATCTGAGATCAAGCTAAATCCAAAAACACAGGGAATTTCTGGAAGCTTGGTATTCAGACAAGTCAGCCATCAACAGGCACTTGGAGATAAACAACATTTACACACTATTCAAAAGAGACAATAAAAAGGAAATAAAAAGACCAGAACACCGACTCACCAGCAATCAACACCGGGATAAGAAGGGATTGACACCAGACAAACAATCAAGCAGTAAACAATACCCTAAAGGAACTACCAACTCAGACAATCAAGCAGTAAACAACAATCTAATCTAAAAACTACCAAGAAAAAACAATTCCCCCACCAACACTGACAGGGTAAGCTACTGTATATAAACAGAGAGCAAACCCCACTCCCTTCCAGCACTGAAGGTGTTACCTAGTCGGGTAATGAAATGTCTGCAAGAAAACAACCAAGCTCAGAGAACCGCAAGGACTCCACATCTGATATAACAGCCTGCCTCGTCAGACTATACAATCTGAATACAAAAACATGCCAATAAAAAAATAACATAACAAAACGAGTAAATCTAGAACTATTCCAGATTATTCAGTATTTCTTGTTACAGAGCTCAAAGTTGAAATATCCAGATGTTAATGCCTGCTATTTCAGAAACAAACAAACAAAAATCCTTGTACTGAGTTCTTCCATTTAGAAGACAGAAGACAAAATGCTCAGCAAAATGTGTTTTTGAGGGTAGTGGGCGACAGCATGCCAAAAAAAAAAAAAAATCTGATTTCTGAGCTATGATTCCCTTTAGCAGGATCACAGCAGGACAGAGAAGAAGCATTTACTGTTTCCCTTTTCATTCCATGCAAAAGAGGAATGGTTTCTCCAGAGTCATTACATTTCTATTATTTATCATAATAACAGCAGCTTTCCCTTTCTGAACACTTAGAATGCAGCATTTCAAATATATTGTCTCAAAGTAGCTCACCTACTGTTACTTACATACGATAACAATGACCACAACCTTTTTTCATTTTATATATAACTTTTCTCCTCCTTTCCAAACATTAGAGTCAGTGTCATGGATTGTACATTATCAATTCAACATTTACATCTTATTCACTCATACATTAATGCATATAAAGATATAGAAAATACTGAAAACCATAATTCAAAACTCTCCAAATAGGACTGCAAAGCCTGGGCTACCTGACCTAATACAGCAGACTAGTGCCAAGAGAGATTGATTACCAATACTATTCAATACCATTTTTCTGCACCAGAGACCTAGTGTATTCTGAGCACAAATTCAGTTCTTGATTTTAAGAGATACAGAGCTTAACATCCTATCACAGCCCTGGAGATCAACCAAAAATGCCCCTTTTTGCTGACAGTATCTCAGCTCTCAGTCTTGGGTGGATCATTCCTGAAACGACTGCATTACATGGCACAACAGCAGGTGACAGCTAGTGTTGGCTGATCCCAAGAACTAAGCAGGGTCAGACCTAGTTCGCAACTGATGGTGAACCATCAGGATATTGCAAAGCTGTAGGCTAGACTAGGAAATACAAATAAAGTATCCTGGAAAAGGCAATGACAAACCACTTTAAAGCTGCCAAGAGAATTACATGGATGTTTCCACCTAGCCACAAGGGATGGAGCTTGACTCAAGGAAGTCTTTACCATTTCAACACTATCGCTTGCTAGGGCTATTTTCCCTAAACCCAAATAAATCTTCTAAAAACCCAAGCTTGTTCATCTGTTGAGACATTATCATATGGCCCAGAAATCTATAGTTCATATTTTATACTTCATACAAAGACATAGTTTCTTATGCCCCATTGGTTTAATAAACTTATATAAAAAGAAGATAGTCAATATGATTATTGGTAATAATATCAAATTATTATATATACATACATATCCATCACTTTTTGGGGAAAGCACTGTATGCAAAGTGCAGAAACACAACAAAAAAACAGTAAGCTGAAGAAATTAAAGGTGTGAAAAAAGGGGGAAAACCACAGCTAGATTCAGTTTACACCAACAGTGTTCGCTACACTTCATATCTTTCTAGCCTTCCAAACCATCCTTGTTTCCACCATGTCTGTATCTCAGTTCATATAGTGTTTTGTCTTTAAGCTTCTCATCCCGTTTTTTTTTTAGGATTTTATCAACTCCATCCACCACGCCTTTCTCAGTCTTCCCCTTCCTCCAAATATTTGTTTTGCAATTCCATTTTCATGTGTTCTCTCTATATGACCAAACTTCCTCAGGATACCTTTTTTGTACTGGTTACTCACTTTTGTATTCAATTTACATTAATTTAGTACCTATTCATTCTTAACCCAATGTTTTTATGTTGTATTGATTTTATTGCAATTTCTTTTATTGTTGTGAGCCACCCAGAATTGTTGAGTCAGGCAGCATACAAGTTTAATAAATAATAGACTTAAGTACGCTTTCTTCCTGCATTCAACTTCCTTTTTTGTTTCTTCTGTCATACCTTTCATTCCCATATAGCAAGAATGGCACAAGCATATGCTTGTGCATATCCACCTTAGTAAATATACCACCAAGATACACACTTCATCTTCTTGCCCTAGGTTTTGTGTGTGTGTGTGTGTGAGAGAGAGAGAGAGAGAGAGATTTTTGTATAATCTGCAAAAATTCATTCACAATTTTCTTGTCAAACACAACTACTTTGGTGTTTGATATATTAATTTTTAAATCCATGCTCCTTGTTGCGTCATATAATCTGTTTAGTAGTTGCTGCAAATTATTCACATTCTCAACTAGCAACACATCATTTGCATTCAAAAGTACAAGCACATTAACATCTTCAGCCAATACACCTCTATTATCACCATAAACATTCCTTGCATATTTATCCATAAACACATTGTTTTACTCCCTACTCAACCCAAAGTCACCCACTATGTTTCCATGGCTGAGGATGGTTTGAATCCAAATCTCCCTAGCCCCAACCTAACACCTTTTCTAGTAGTGCAAAGTTGTAGTTAAAAATGTGTTTTGAAAAGGACAATCTTTTTAATGCAATAAAAACACTTACCAGCTATTGCTCCTGCTAGAAGCAAATACCCAGGGCCCACCTGTCCATCTTCATTTGCAAAAGCAGACTTTGTGTGAGCATAACAAGGGAAGTAAATGGCAGAAAAGGGGATGTCACGAAGGAAACAGGCTTTGGCTCCCTAGAAAAGGAACAAACAAAAATAGAAGGCAATAAATCTGTAGTATGGTCAGGTAAAAATATACGAGAGAATCAGGGTGTAAAGGGATTTAGAGCTAACCATGGGGAAGGTATCAGTGAGCAATTAAGGAGGGACTCAGAGAAGAGATTACACAGTGCAAGGATTGAAGGAAATGTGAGAAAACCACTGAAGGATCGAGCAAGAGTAGCAGAATCACATTTCCTTTGTCCCTACCCCATGAAAGGTCAAGCATCAGAGCAACCAAGATAAATTTTATCTCATAGTCATACTGAAATTCAGGCAGAAATGCCTCTGGATTATCAGTATTCTAAAGAATGCATGGTTATTCTTTTAACCATCTTCCTCACAAAACAGATATATACTGCTGGGTGACTATTACAAACTTCCAGATCTGGATTTAGATTCAGATCCAGGGTTTTTTTTCCAGGAGTGGCCACATTACTTCCTTAAGGACCATTACCTTATGATATAATGAGCTCATCACTCCCTGGACCCACCCAGTACATTTCCAACAGCCAATCTGAATTGGCCAGGGTTAGGAGAGAGCAATCAGGGATGATTGTGCAAATTGTCCTCTCACCATTCCACAGGACCAAGAATTCAACAAAAGCACTAGCTTTAGCCACTGAAAAATATTCCAGACTGTTCAGGAATTCATTAGATTCTATAAGTCTTTGCGGGTGTTATCTGTTTGCTTGTTTTTTTATTCATCAAACTTGTATACAGCACAATCCTAGCAAATTAAATCATTTTCTCTAGCCTAACCAAGATACAGACCTTATAACCTGCTACAGAGGAAAAGATTTCCAGGTAAGAAGAAATATGGTTTATGCCAACTCCACCCCCATCAGTTTTCTTGTCTGTGCTAATGTGGTATGGAGTAATAGGCAACATAGCCTCTCCTAGCTTACTCTCTTACATCTCCACAACACATGCCAAATCCACCTCTGAACCATGATTAAATCACAAATATAGTGTTCTTATTACAGAGCAGATGGGCATTAAATAACAGTACCTTCAGGCCAGGGAATGTAGTTGGTTTGCACTTTCATGGCCTTCTGGAAGCAGTTAAAAACAGGGCTCTTCCAGAGGGCCTTTGGGGATTAACTCTACACAGTGGCATAATTTTGCATAATTCTATAATTATAGTCTTTTATCTCTAGTTGCTATTTTAATTAAATTGATTCTGATTTTGTATTGTTTTTACTATCTAAATTCTACAAGCCACCTAGAATCTGGATGGTTTCAGGTAGTTGGGTACATTTCATCCATAAATGAATAAATAGTAGCTGACCACTCACAACTTTGGATATTGTACAGATTTGACAAGAGGATTGTCTGCTATCTTTGTTCTTCTTCTGATAGCCCCACCCTTCCATATGTCATGTCTCCCATTCATAACTATTATTTTAAGGTTCCTGTTGTGTCCTCCCTACACAGCTTCTTCTCCAGTGCTTCCCAGACACATTTACCCTCAAGAAAGCAGCCAGTCTTACTCATCCCTAATACAAAGAAAAAACTAGTACACATAATCTGCCTATCTCAATGATAGGGGACCTCACCAGATTCCAGGCATCAACAACTCCATTTGTTTGGGTAGCCAACTCAAGGATTGCCAATCACATTCTGACCCTATTTGGTAGACCCCATCCATTTCTCAGCCTTACCCAAGGAGAAATCAATTAGTTCCACCCTATCTTTTCCAGCTTGGATCTGGAAATGGTATAATTGTGTTTACAGACATAGCAACAGGAGAGGAGGAAGAAACAGAGTTGTGCCCCAAATTATGGCAACCCTAAAGAGGTGACCAAAAGGGGCTTAATGATTTTTATAGTCTCTAGGCTATATATTCACTAATCCTCAATCCTACTTCTTAAACCTACTGCTGTTGAAGATGTTACAGGGATAAGGTTTTATTTGAAAGCAGAGGAAGCAGATGTTGGAAGTCTCCAGGTATCTTCTCCTGCTAGGTATGGGGGAGAAAGAATGAAACCAAGATGATTTCAAGTTTCTTCACTGACAGCCTATCTGTTCCAGGCAAAACAAGAGAGATCTGAAGCAAAATGCTGTAGCGTGAAGTAGTTCCATTCAGGATTCCAGCCGTTCAAGGTTCTTCTTTTCTAGGATTTGCACCAATGTTCTAGTCAGACAATGTTCCATGACACTTAAAATACTCACTGTTCTGGAGAACCCATATAAAGCAATTTTATTCCAAAAGATTATGGGAATTAGATGATGATGATGATGATGATGCTTTGCTTTGCTTTTTGCTCAGCTTTGCTCTGTTCTGCTATGCTATACTATAGATGTCCACTCTGATAGACTCAGGGTGGCTTTAAAGATCCAAATAAAATAAATAAAATAGAACAACAGTTAAAAATATACAGCCAGACAGCCTGGACTAAAACTACCTTCATAATAATAGAGAATCACAATAGGGGCCCCGTGACACATTAAACCCAAACCTGGGATCAAAGCCAGGTCTTAAGGGCTTTTCAGAATCCCAGGAGAAGGGTGCTATCCATATCTATGGGGCATGCTGTTCCAGAGGGCGGGTGGCACGAGAAAGAAGGCACATTTCCTTGGTCCCATAAGATGACATTTAATAATTTCGACAGATTAGGTGCTCTCCAGGTCCTGTGTCAAAATGTATTGGGCAGGCAGAGATGATTGGAGATAGGCGGTCCCCCAGGTATCCAGGTCCTATGCCATGAAGGGCTTTATAAGTATGGACCAGCATCTTGAATTGCACCCAGAAGCTGACTGGCAGCCAATGCAGCTCACGTAGCAGCAGTAATACATGGGCATACCAACAAGCGCCCTTTACTGCTAACGCTGCCACATTGTGTACCAGCTGTAGCTTCCAATGGTCTTCAAGGGCAGCCCCATGTTGAGTGCACTGAAATAATCCAATCGTGAGGTGATCAGGGTGTGAGTAACTGCATGTAGACCCTGGAGCTTCCGTAAGTCTGCTGATACTTCTCCCTCTTTTTTGTGGGTGCTGCTAGTTTTAGTAGAAAGAATTCACACTGAGAAAATAAGTTCACTTTTAGCATAGGATGGATTCTAAGAATTTAACATGGAACTTTGTATTAGTTTCTTTATCTTTTAGCTTTATCTTTTCAACAAAAAACACAATCCTGAAATCATTTACAAGAGATTAAGCAGCTCCAACAGGGAACAGAATGGTAAGACTTAGAGACAAAACTTCTTTTCAATTATACTTATTTTGCTAGCAACCTTGGCCATCATTTCATTCTCTAGGAAATAAAGTTTAAGATGAACAAGTACAGTATACTTTCATTTTAAAATGAAAAAGAGAGTTGAACTCCACATTATCCTTAGGTTTTTGTTTTAATTATCTGGGCTGTCATTATCAACATAAGAAATCTCTTGCTTCTAATAGGGAACGAGGTGCTCATTGGGATTTTAAAGATAACCTCAAATACCCTTCTGTTACTTTTTGCTGCATTGATTAAGATATATTTATTTATTAACCACTTTTATACCCTGCCACAATTCTGAAGAACTTTCACAATCTTTGATGAAGATTGATCAGTAGCATTCTCTTAGCTCTACTCAGTTTTACCACTGCAGCTATTCTGGAGAATCATTCTATATTTCTGGCATGTCTTCCTTACAGAAATTCACAAAGCCTGTGTGTTTGCTTGTGTAGCTGTGTGCAATATGGCTGAATAAAGTGACACCCTCCCTCTATTCCCCATGATTGGTGGGGTGAGGTAAGGGGAGAGAATTGCTCCTCAATCTTTTGTTGCATCTTTATTGCATTCCAAGGGGGAAGATGTCCATTTTTTATTTTTAAATAATTATTTGATTTTTGGCATTTCAGTTTGTTCTCCCATAGACTTCCTTAATTGGCATTAGTTGGTTGCAGTTGATTAATCTGAAGTTAAATGAAGTAAATATGCTTTCCCAGAGTTTAAAGAGAAGGGTGAGAGGAAACTTTAGATGGTAGAGAGATTGGCATGGAGCCAAAGTTTGTGGTTAATATAGTGGATCAGTTTGATCTTGCTTTGTTTACACATAAGCCATCTAGAACTGATAGATATTTTCTTTCTCATGTCTGAAAGCATGTAACCAGGGGTTCTATATAAATTATATTATTTCCATCTTTGAAAGAAAATTACTGTAAATATGAAAAATAGTCATTTTAATCATGTTAAGTTTGTCATATCTTTATTACAATTATGTTCTGTCCTCTTCCTAGAGATTCAGAGAAGTTGGTGGTTAAAACATACACGCAAATGTATGCTAGGTTGGATCCAGATTTAGGAGGCTAAATAGAGGGCTGAACTCTACAGAAGAACAGACCAAGTACACTGAAATGCCAAAAATAATTTTCAAAAAATGCTTAACAAATGCAGCATATGAAGCAGGAGTTCATTTCAAATTTTGGTAAAATTTGCTCCCAAACTAAGCCCTTTTCAGATGGCAGCCTTCATTAATTCACACATCATTTGGATACAATCTACCAACAAGTTCTTTTAACTTTTAATAGTTCTTGATAAAAAGTCAGGATCGTCTACCTGAGGGTAGTTTAGTAACTTGGTACAGATCTGCAGGGCTTAACACATTTGCCTCAAGACCTGCCTATTCCTGCCTGATCACCAGCTCCTCACTTTCCCTCATGTTTCTCTTAGAACTCCTCAGAAGCCTTTATTTTGGATTGTATCCTGATGCATAAACCAGCAGGGGGGGAAAAAACCACCCTGGACTGTCAGAAGTTTGGACAATCAGCTCAGACGTCAGAGCTGGGACAGCTTCTTTAGCTTGCTAATTTCTGTTTATTTCAGCCTTACCTGCAAATAAATAAATAAATAAATAAGGATTTAAATAAACTACTTCTACTACAACAGGAGGGTAATTACATTCACAAAGGCACCTCTGTGTCAGGGCTATGCACAAGGAGCCAGAAGGTCTGGGAGACGAAGGCTTAACCTAGTCTCCTGCAGTGAATGCACATTGTCTGGTGGAGGGGGAAAAATGCCAGACTGGTGGGACCTCGCAGGATTCAAGGCAACAGAGGTGCACCTTGTCTGAGAGGGTTATTTAATGCTTCTGGCACCTGTACTTACCGCCATCCCCTCTTTCCCTACCTTACAGGTTTACAATTTATTTGGCATGTATAATTGTTATTTTGATCCTATAGCAATAAACAATAGGCAGCATGTCATTTCTTGATCAGTTAGCATTCTTCTTGGGTTTTACAAGCAACTTAACCCTTCCAATTCAGCTGCGGAGCAATCTCCTTTACACTCCTTTCTCCACCTCATCTTATCTTGCTTTAAATGCTCCAGTTAAAGGTTTAAGAACTGGGACTGACAAACCAAGAATCGGTGATTTGCTCATGCTGTCAGTGCCAAGCAGGTTTAAAAGGAATGACTAAATAACTCAAGCAAACATTGCTTTTGTAAACTGAAATTGGAAAATGAACAGTTCTGAACTTTCAGACTTTGGCAGTTTTATATATATTTTTAAGTATACTCTGAATAGAAAGACTGATGTTATTCTTGCATACCTTGTGTAAATACCTCATTATCATTAGTGAGTATTATAAAAATACCACTCTACTATATTTTGGAATATCTTCCTAACTCACATCCCATTAGTTGCTCTGATTCCAAACCTAGCTCTAAAAAGACAAAAATCTTAGAAAAATTCAAGTCAATTTCAAGCAGTAATATCATTTTTGTTTTAAAGATTGTTGTGAAAAATTAAACTGAATTAAAATAACATTGGTAACTGAAAAGTAATGCAAAAGATTACACCTGTTTAGAAATAGAAAAGGAATTAAACAAGAAAGTGATCTTCAAAATATTTTATGGACCTTCCTGAAATACATTTTTATAGACAAAAACAATAATTTGCATATCTAATCTAACAGCTAAATCATACATAAAATGAAATTATGAAACTTCATACAAATAAACACTTGCTGTCTATATTACTAAACTTATAGTCACTGTCATCATTATCAGTTAAGTAGACTACAGGTAGTCCCCAGTTTAAGAACGAGTTCCGTTCCCAAGGTCTGTCCTTAAGTTGAATTTGTATGTAAGCAAACAGTATTATTGTATAATGCTGTATAAGTAATATTGTGTATTTAACTCAAATTGTGTATTTTAACTTGAATTTTGCTACAATAGGTTCCGTGATTAACTATGGGTTGTCTGTAAATCAGGCTTTCTTAACCCGGGTACTACCTGTACTGAAATCTTGAGACTTTAATTAGTTGTAACTAATTAAATCCAGAAAGTTAATGGAATGGGTTCCCAATTTGTGCCTACACATTGCACTACACTGGCAACCCAATCCTAGGCCCTAATTGGATAAAATCTACATCATTATAATTTCATTTAATACCACATTTTCAACAGGTTATATGCAATGAGAAAAGAAAAGTCTTTCAACTGTCTAAATAGCAGCTAGTACCTCCCCAAAAGACAAGGATGCTCTAAGACCCTTCCCATTTTGCTAACTTTTCTTATTTCACTTTCTTTTATCTATTCATCTTAGCATTATTGTTTCTGTTTTTTTCATATTACCCATAATAGAAATGTAGTCAATTTTTCATTCTGCAGCTTCAGGGGTGGATCAGATTCAAGATATAATGGATTAGATCCATTAGATCCATCTCTGGCATGCCCCAAGTAGTGACCCAAGACATTTATCATTCACCTTCAAAGCTTTAATCACCTCGGGAATCTGGAAGTTTAGCATATCCCCACTTTTCCCTTGTAAAAATTGGCATCCCAGCAGCCATTTCCACAGGGTAAAACTGTCACAAAGCAGCTAGGAAACTAACAAAACAATTGCAGACAAGAAAATCGTAAAAGAAATGAAGCAGCCATCATTATTAACAAAAGGATGTCAAAGTCAGTGTTCAGATACAACTGAAAATTTGATAGAATAATCTCAGTTCAAGTCCCAGGCAAGCCAATCAATATTACAGTGATCCAACCTGTGCTATAACCACAGATGCAGAGGAAGCAGAAGTGAAACAGTTTTATGGTAATGTGTAACATTTTGTCAACACAGAATTTAAAAAGTCACACTAATTATATGAAACCGAATTGAAATGCTAAAGTTGGAAGTCAAGTAACATTTGGAACAAGGGAAAATTTGGCCTCGATTTACAAAACAAAGCAGACAAAACAAATCTTAATAGCAAATACTCAGCAACCTGAAAGACAATTCTGCATGAATAGACAACACCAAAATCAAATTGACTATATACTTTGCAAGCAAAGATAGAAGTTCTGGTACTGACTAAAGATGAAGCAGACTAAAAAAAATCTGCAATGCAAAGACCAAAAAAAGGTAAAGTGGCTGTCAGTTGATATTCTGAAAGCAATTTAAGAAAGGTCAAAAGCAAAAAACATCACAGAAGGAAGAGCATCTGCCAACTAAGGGTTGAGATCCAGATAGAGAAGAGGTAACGAGTTATAACTAAATAAACAATGCAAAGAGATTCAGGGTAACTATCAAATGGGAAGGGCAACGACATTTTTAAAAAACCCTTTTAAATTAAGAAAACCTTTTATACAAAGATGAGCAAGGTAAAAGGCAAAGATCTACTGGAGAAAGAAGATATAAAGAAGAGATGGAACAAATACACAGAATAACCACACCAAAAGGATTGCAAAATCAAATCAATGATATATACAAATATTTGATGAATGAACTAGAACCAGACATTCTGAGAAGAGAAGTTAAATGGGCCTCAGAAAATACCGTTAACAACAAAGCAGCAGGATGGAATGCCAGCAGAACTGTTTAAAATCTTACAGTCAAAGTACTGCACACAGTTTGCAATCAGGTTGGGAAACACAGTAGTGGCCACAGGACTTGAGAAGATAAATTTATATTCCAGTACTAAAAAAGGGCACTATTAAAGAATACTCAACCTACAGTGGTACCTCGGGTCACGAACGCTTCTGTTCACGACCAATTCGGGTCACGAACAGCACCGTTCGCAAAATTTTGCTTCCGTTCGCGAACGCCGGATCACGTGACGAACAGGATCCGTGGCCATTTTCCCTCCCGTGACACGTGGTCCTGGCTTCCTGTAGGGAGGGGGACTCTCCCTCCAAGCAATAACCGCCTCCCCACCCGCCTTCCTGTCCTCCACGCCAGAAGTCGCGTCGAGCAAGGTTAGCATTCTCTCTCTTCGTACTGTATTTTGTGTCATATTTTCGTGGTTTTAAAAAAAAAATACATTGGTTCAGAATGGATTAACTGTAATTACATTGAACCTTATGGGGAAATTTGATTCGGGTCGCGACCAGAGTCGTGGAACAAATTAAGTTTGTGAACTGAGGTACCACTGTACCAAACAACTGTGCGTAGTTCACAAGCCAACAAGATAATGCTCAGGACTACCTTATTTACCTAGTGGAGAATTTGCCTTTCTGATGGTCCAGTTTTCACAGCCACAGATTACAAGTGGGAAAAGCATTGCCTTGATAGTGCATACTTTTGTTGACAGTGTGATGTCTCTGCAGTTTAATATTCTGTCTAAATCTATCATAGTCTTTTTTCCTAGTAGCAGATATTTCTTTATTTAATGGCTACAGTCAACATCCCTGAGAATTTTTGAGCCTAGAAGAATAAAACCAGTTCATATTTCAACCTCCACTTATTTGCATTGGGTTGGCAAGTAATGATGACATAATCTTAGTTTGTTTTTTAATAATGAACAGCAGACTCATTTTTCCATTCTCTTCTCACCTTCAGCAAGAAATTCCTTTACAGTGAGAAATATAAATTTTCCAAAACACAATCCATTCAATTCAGAGGTAACAGTCAAAATGAATTTACCTTATAAAGGCCAAAAAATCCCAGGTCCCGCAAGACAGTAAGGGCACTAACACGTGGACCAGTTGTGATCTCCCCAGCCACTTGCAAGCGAATTTTAACAATTTCTAGTGGATTTGTGAAAATCACTTGAGATCCTCCAGCCTAAAAAAGAAAAAAAGTACTGTGAATATGTTACCACTTGGGCACAATGAAAGATAAATGTTCTCAAATGCTGTTGGAACAGAACATCTTGTTCATTTCAGTGGTGCTTCCATGAGGTTTCTCACACTGAGATCAACAGAGATTGTATGGCAGCAGTGCTGAGCATCTTGCACTGAAAGTTAAACATGGGAACAACTATTGTATAGATTGCAAGATACTGCTTCCCCATGCTGGACTGAAGGACCATAAGAACAAAGAAAGCAAACAATAAATAATTTAAAACCTAAATAGACAACTTAAATCTGACTGGCAACAGACTCTAGCACTCTAGGAAATAGGCAAGTTACTAGAATTCCCCCCTCCACACACACATACACACAATTCCCCAATTTTGGCACCTACTGTATACAAAAAGTGCAATAGAACACATGTATTTACAACAACTAATTTCCTCTGCTTTTCAAAAGCTACTGAACTGATAAAAATGTATATCCCAAATGGCATTTTGCAGTTGCTCCTAGTAGATTGGAACACCATTTCTCTCTGCACAGGACAGCTCTATTTTATTTCAGTTCTCCCACTAATACAGTACTGCTATTGAACCCAAGAAATGAAAAGTTCCTTAACAATTCCATTTAAACTTTGGGCAATGATGTGGTCACTTACTTAAAGTAGCTACTCATGAACAACTGCTAACTAGCATGTTATTAATAAAGTTATTCCTATGTATGGTAACTGGAAAGCCTTGGAAGAGATGGGATACATGTAGGTAGTCCTGGCAGAACATGAAAATAGCCTTGATCCATATTTATATTCCCTTGCCCTCCTTCCCCACAGCCTCCTCCTCCTTAGCCTTCTGGAACCTGGGGCATTTTGGCGGACAGAGCAGCAAAATAACTGGAAGAAATGAGCATCCTGCTTTCCTGCATATTCTATTTAATATATTATTTTCAGTCTATTAAGAGGAAAGAGAACATGGTTCTTTGTTACCTGGCTTGGCCCACTCTGGGCAAAGGCAATCAGACAAAAGTAAAAAAGGATTATAGACAACAGGTTGCAGCCAATACAACTTTCCTTCTATTCCTTTCTCTGCATGCCCCTGCCTGCAACCCCCTAGAGCAGATTTAGAAAGCTGCTGGTTGGGGAGGGGGAATGGGTCTCATCCCAATTCATTCGGGGGATATTCTTAAGCTTCAATACCATAGTACACAACAATGGCAGAGAAATTCTAATAAAAAAGGCTACTGTGGCATAAATGTTTAAAATTATGTTGCATCTTTTTTTTTATAGACCATCACTGCTGCAGTTTTTTTCTCCAATGGCCCTTCAGGTGTGTTGGACTCCCATAATTCTCAATCAGGATAGTTAAGGGCCCTACTGACTGGGAATTATGGGATTTGAAGTCCAAAACATCTGGAGGACACCAGGATGGGAAGGTTGCCATAGCACACATGGTCTCACAAAAATTTCCCCCAGACACATGGAGAGAATCTGATGCAGATGGATTATGTTAACAAGGCAAAGATTATACTTCATTCTTAAAACTCTTTGAAATCAACAGTAATACTTGGGGTTATTAGAGGCCAAGTCATTAGTTTCTGATGTTCAGCCAAATATGTAACTATAAGTCCACTCTGGGCCGCCCTTTTCCAACATTTTCCACAATTGATATGCGATTAGCCATTTCCTTCTGTTTGATTTTAATGAGATGCAACTGTGAGTATCATCCTTATATTGAAATAATTAAAACAAGAATGCTTCTCCTAACAATATTCTTCCTTTTTTTAATAGCAGCTTTCTATCTTTAATATCTTAAACTGCAGTAATCCTGTAACAGGCTGATAGCTGGGGTTTCCATGCTGACAACAGGACAAGAAGCTACTTCCATTGTGCTCAACATGGAAATAACTAGTTAAAAACAAAACACAGATATTCTACCAAGCAGGAAGAACAGATGGATCAGGCAGTTGGTCTTTCCTGTGCCAAACTGCTTCACCTCTGTGCAAATCTGGGATGGAGTTTTCTTTCTTCTACTACAGAAATGAATTTGTGCCATTCTTCTTCCACTGAACAGACACTCGCCTACATGGGATTCTTGATCTACAACAGCAGGTTGTAGCAACCAGCAAGTCCTTAATTTCAAGACTGCTATACAGTGAAGTCTCTGCAAGTCCACAGAAAGCTGGCAAAAATGAAGAAATCAGCAAGGGAATGCTCACTAGATGACTGTGCACTTTGCAGTCACACAATTCTCAGTTCCCAGTTCTTTGGACAGGAATAAGTGGCTGTCTGTCACACAGACACACACAGACACACACACGTATGTTAAAATGTCCTTTAATACATTTAATAAAAACTAAATAAATAATTTAATAAATTACCTTTTAAGTGTAGCAAAGGCAAGAAAGAGTAGGTAGAACAAAAATGGGGAAATAGGTAGTAAAATAACTTCCCTCCAGCCTGGTCCTCCAAGGGAAAGGACATTCCAAAGCTGGGGTGCCATGATGGAGAAGGTCCTTTCACAGATTCCCATACAACTGATCTGTCCATCTGGGGACACAGTGAAAAGGTCCTTTGTAGAGTTTTATGAAAATAATAAATGAATTATATGAATAAATGTTCTGCCTCAAGCAGTGGCTACACACACACACACACACACACACACACGCACTTTTAAGAGGTCAAAGGAAGGGCATGTAAACTTTAGTAACTCTAACCACTGGATAATTTTTGTCCTCCTAAAACTGAAGATAAATCCTACACATAAACACATATTTTTGGTATACACACACATTCACTCTCAACCATTTGATGAAGGGGGACATTTGAAAAGTAGAAAAAGTTTCAAGTTAGAAGGAAAACAGAACAATTCCAAATTAATTTGGAATGTTATGCAATGTCCAACTATTCATCAAATAAACATGAAACAGTATTTTATTTTTAATGTTTTTTCGTAATTCTAATTTTAACTTTTCATGTAATTACAGATGGTCTCTAAGCTTCAATACTTAGTAGTATATTTGAGTTTTGATAAAAAAAATTGTGTATCAGAATATTATTAGGTCCAAATCTATGTTTAAGTAAAAACTCACTAGTTAGTTTTGTCAGCCTATGTTACAAATCAGTAACATAGATTGTTATTACATATTATATAATATAATTATATAATTATTAATATATAAATATTAATAATTATTAAGCCTTAAGATGCCACACGATACTTCTTGAGGAAGAGTAGGATAAAAATGTTATAAACAGAAACATTCCAACAAACAGGAGCACTGTACTAGTATGCATGAACCCTGAATTGTTATGCCACTTTAAGAGAGTCTACTTTGAACATTTCTGCTAGATTCCGCAAACTATACCATATATACACACAAAGATGCAATAATCTATGCACAACATGTACAAAAGCACTTAAGTTAAAATATTGCTCTACAGTTTTAATAAGGAACAACAAAAATATTCTTTTAATGTGAAATGAGGCTAAAAACTGAATGGTTTCAGAATTCAAGGACCACACAACACGACGGTAATAACTTGCCTTACCCATTTCTGTGTTGTGGGTTAATATATTTTAAATGGAAAACTGCTTCTGTACTTCTTCAGTGACAATTCTGACTAAACTAAACAAAAAACCACAAACAAACCACAATATCACTAGACACCTCTCGATGGCAGTATAACCTTGAACACGTGTGTCTGGCTTTCTTTTTCATCCTTCCTCTGCACTCCCCAGGATAGAAAAACAAGGGGAAAAACCCAGGATATTCCTCCTTTGTCTAAAAGAGCAGCATTGAATCATGCAGGGGCACAATAGAACGTATTGGTTCAGTGCTGCTGTGCCGATCATCATAACTGCAACAAAGCAAACTTGCTTGTTTGCTTGGGTCCACAACTCAACATAACTACAGACTGAAGGAGATTTTCAAATCATTGCATAGCACTGAAATGAGATGGAGTGTTGCATCCTAATGAAACTGGGTTCTGTCATTCACTTCCCATTTCCTGCACCTTAAGAGGCCACACAGTGAGCTAAAAGATGAAATTGCTAAGGCAGTGAAATTTAAATTTTATGAAATATAATTTATTTTTATGTGAGTACAATGTATGAAATATATTCTAAATTAGAAGAAAAATATTTTAGCTCTATTGCTTTCTAATGACTATCAGTAGGTGGACACCAGTTATTTTAATATAAAAGTATGCATATTATTTAACGGTTTAATTTCAAAAAGCCATCACTTAGCTGTAGTTGTACCAAATTCTCTAGGTGCAAACTGATAAGATTTACCTCTGAGTCTATATATATGAGTACATTGCTCATCATCTTGTTCTTTTCCCAATAGATTAATAGTTTCAAAGATTTTCTTGGAAAATGGGGTCATTGGGAGTCAGGAGGCACAGAAATTATTTAGATAGTTAGATAGGCAGGCAGGCAGGATAGACAATAGCTCTACAGCTTTTTTTTAAAAATGGAACATGGTTTATTTATTTATTTGTTTGCTTGTTCAATTTATACAGCTGATACTGATGAGTATTCTGGACAAGATGTTACAGTATTGTCCAACTGTCAAAATAAACTGTAAAGTCTCAATAGTTATTTCTTGGATACATTCATGTAGTTTTCTTTGCCAAAAATACAGAAGTGGTTTGCCATTGCTTTCTTCAGAAATGCTTCTTCTAAGATTGTGCAAATCCTTTGAAAGAAATACCACAGAATGTATGGGAGCCCGAGACACTTCTTTTCCAATTGTTAAAGCATCTGCACCTTTTTTCACATTCACACGGCTGCTCTCGAAGCTGCTCCTGATTGTCTGTGTATGGACGTATATGACTGCTTTAACAACTGAAAAAGAGGTGCTTTGTACATACTCCCGCATGTTCTGAAGTATCAGTTTTGACAGATTTGCATAGCTCTTTTTCAGTTTCTGATTCTAGTTAATACCTTGGGATTTCCTGGTGAGATCCCATCCAAGAAACAGATACAAAGTTACTAACTGTGACATTTACATAGGGGAGGAGATCTACCTTAGACCTTTCTTTTTTGGAGCAATCTTGATTTTTTTAGAAATATAAAAAGAGATTATTCCAAGTTCATTAAAATATTACAAATTTTAAAATAAACATCCCTCCTGCAATATTATCTTCTTCCCATTCTTCTCAGTTGCATCTTCCAAGTTTCCATCTTCTCCCCATGTTTGACTGTAAGTACCTGAATGATAGCTGTTCACCTTGGTTTTCTGCTGCACAGAATGTGCAGAAGTACAAAATCAAAATGATCGCAAACACGGCATTACTGTTATTTAAAATTAAACTACAGACCAGTAATACTGAGGAACATATTTGAAAAGAAAAGTAGAATTTGAACAGCCAGAAACAGAATGTGCACATAACTTAGGAATTTCTTGACAAGGCAAATTTTTTCAAATAAATATGCCAAAGAAAGCCAATTTTTAAAAATAAAAGTAAAACCAAGCCAAGATTAATACACAAAATCCAACTTTACAAAACGTTTAGATTTCTAATAACATTGTATTGATTTTAGTTACTGAAAAAAATAAAATTGCATTCTATTCTTCATTCTAATTTTCTAATAGGATATCTAAGTATGAAAAATATAGTTTATTTACAAGCAAGTTCAGTGCTGTAAAAATAGAAGGCTTGATAGTTTTCAACTTTATTAGCTACAGCAGTTCTTCAGAAGTGAAGCCAAGGAATCAAAGGAGAGCCTATTTGATTGATGTTATAAAAACATTTAAGTCACAGGTTTGTCAGATATGTTAACATTTGGATCTGCCTTTAGAATGTGTCTATTTTGACTGTTAGGAGGAGCAGTAACATTTAATGATTTACAGACCTTCCATGTCTTAAAATCTGGTTCCTAAATTAAATCTATGACACTGTTTCTACCCATTATTTATTGATTTATGACAATTTTGTATCACTGCATGGTTGCACAGACTAGAGATAACCTTTTATTGCAACGTTTTTGAACATTATTTATGTTGTTTTTTTAAATTTGTGCAATATGATGCAAACCTTTTGTTTGTCTATTACAAAAAAATTAATTCTATGGTCACCCATCACTTAAATTTCAATAACATTCTAAACCCGAACAGAGTTTAGCAACCAAAATTTAATGAACAGATAACAATTTAAAAGTAAAATTGTTATTACCTTATTAACTTCCTCAACTCTCTTGATCTGAGCTAACAATACAATAAACAATTTCTTTCTTGTGAAATTATAAATGAGATAATGCAATAACAGATAAGGATGAGATTCAGCTCATACATGACAGCACTGTTCTCATGCGTGCTCCTTTTATTGCCCTTCTGGGGACTGAATGAAACTAAAAGGCTTGAATGCAAAAAGGGGGGGACTTTGTGTGTTATGCAGTATTTTAATAATTACAACAGCAACAGAAAAGAGGCCCTAATTATTTAAATACGATTTCTCCTCTTAATTATTTGACTTCAGAGAGGATGGGACAAAAAAGCAGGGGGAGGTTAAAGTATCACCTGTAAAAAAAATTGAATTCTAAGATACTGTACACTGTAAAAAATACATACATACATATACACATGCAGAGAGAGAGAGACAGAGACAGAAAGAAGTGGATAGTGCAGCAAAAGTCAAGACTATGAAGAAACTAATTTGTAAAAGTATTTAGTCCTTTGATTAAATGCCCCCATAAATTCATCTATCTGAACCAAGCCCCAGTATCAATGAAATTTAAATCTGAAGAAAGCAATATGAGCAGGCACTGAGGAAGCCTGTAATATTATGCTTTGCAAAATAATATCTCTGCTTCTGTTAAAAACAAAAGGTTGCTCGTCTGTGGTGAATAAAGCATTTTTTAATTTAGTCTGAAGATAAAATCAGCTCACATGAGCAATCTCGACCCTGCAAAATGTGCCAGAGGCTACCACGTCCATCCCTGCCATAACAAGCATCAGCTGATTCCAATGTTGTGTCTTTTTCCAACTCTGAAGGATGAATAAGTCAATAAAAAAAACATTCCAGGTTTTGTGGGTATTGAAATTACATCTCTGGCAAATCCAACTACCTAAGCCAATATTACATATGAAGAAGAAGCATTCCACAGACTGTACATAACTCTGGCTCCTATAAAGAAGTTAGAATATACTGTATGCTAATTCACATTCACTTAACTCCTCCCAAGTTCTTTTTCCTGGCTTAAAAAAAGTAGCTTTATTCGATCACCAGTGAAGGCATCTGCCAAATAAAATAATTTATCAGATCAAGACTTTTGCCTACCACAGACAGTTCATTTTTTTTAGACTACACTTGGATAAGGACAGTTTCCCAAGAGAAAAAAGCTGCAACAACTATTAAAAAGTTTTAATCCTTAGAATTTTATAGCTCAAAATGTATTTATTTACAGGTCTTATAGGCCACTCCAATCAACCAAGTCTAAATGGTATGTATCTGTCCAAAGGATAATAATCCAAAATTAAAACTAAGATCATAAAGTAATCATATACATCAGGAATCAAACATTCAAAAAATACAATTTAATTAATTAATGACTTGTTCAGAGGAATAGTCATAGCAACTCTTCCTGTGAGGCTTCATGAAATAGTCAAAGCATCAGACTTTCTGTAGATCAGGACTGAGGATAGGCTATGTCTTCCAGAGGATTAACATCCCTGTTTTGATCTTTATTCATTATTTTGCCACTGAATTTCAGCAGTTCCATATTGAAGATCGGGAGTTGCAAATATGAGGTGGGGCACATATGACTCAAAAGTCTCCCTTCCCTGCTTTAAGAATAATGTGGCTCATGTTCTATTTTAGTTGAATATTAATATTTCTAAATTATAATTGGAAAAGCTTTTTAGAATTAAAATATATTTTTAAATGAGATTACAAAATGGCACCCATTACTCATGTGTGCTGAATTACGAACACACTACAACATTGCTTACAAAATCATAATTTTTAAAAAGGATAGAAGAGAACTTCTAAGACATCTGGGCCTCTCAAGATTATGCTACTCTTTTCTCCTTCTGGGGCAAAAGCCGTATTTTATAAGATGTGATAAAGACAGAAGAATATTAAACACATAGGATGATTACAAATGGATGATGTTGTTGTATGAACTACCCTGTACTCATAAGACATGGCAATTTTTTTTTATCCTGCCTTTCTTATTGTTATAAATAACTCGCGGCAGAAAACATACCTAATACTCCATGGAGCCCTTAGAGTTCTCTGAGCTTGGTTCTTTTCTTGCAAACGTTTCATTACCCAGCTAGGTAACATCTTCAGTGCTAAAATGGGATGGGGGTTGCTCTCTATTTATATACTGTGGTCTGCCTTGCCAGTGCTGGTGAGGGTGGGGCTTTTGTTTTGCTCCTCTGGTAGTTCCTTGATTAGCATATGTTTACTGCTTGATTGTGTGTCTGGTGGTAACCTTTGCTTATCTGGGTGATGATTGCTGGTGAGGCAATCTTCTGGTCTTTTGTCATTACTCATGTGTGCTGAATTATGAGCACACTACAACTTTGCTTACAAAATCATAATTTTTAAAAAGGATAGAAGAGAACTTCTAAGACATCTGTGCCTCTCAAGATTATGCTACTCTTTTCTCCTTCTGGGGCAAAAGCCATATTTTATAAGATGTGATATCTTATAAGATAAGAGACAAAAGACCAGAAGATTGCCTCACCAGCAATCATCAGCCAGATAAGCAAAGGTTACCACCAGGCACACAATCAAGCAGTAAATGTATGCTAATCAAGAACTACCACAGGAGCAAAACAAAAGCCCCACTCCCACCAGCACTGGCAAGGCAGCCCACAGTATATAAATAGAGAGCAAACCCCAACCCATTTTAGCACTGAAGATGTTACCTAGTTGGGTAATGAAACATTTGCAAGAAAAGAACCAAGCTCAGAGAACCCCAAGGACTCCACAGTTCAACCCTGAGCTACACATATTTGCCTCTACTGGTATCTAATACTCCTTCCTCCTCCTATTTTCCCCACAACAACCCTGTGAGGTGAGTTGGGCTGAGAGTAAGTGACTGGCCCAAAGTCACCCAGCCAACTTTCATGCCTAAGGTAGGACTAGAACTCACAGTCTCCTGGTTTCTAGCCTGGAGCCTTAACCTCTAGACCAAACTGGCTCTCCAAATAACCATATGGAAGCAGTACTGGGTAAATAGGTTTACATAGCATATTCTGCAGTGCTTCTTACAAAATATTATATGGAAATTTCTGTTTCCAGCTTCAATGATGGTAATATTGTACATAAAGCAGCTTATTTTTTAACTCATCTACTTTATTGGCGCCTCATGTTGCTCACAAAAACTTCAGCAATAAGCTGCTTGTGTTCTTTTACAATTGTTTGCTTAACTATGTATCTCCTTTCTGCGTATAAGCCTCTAAACAGAACACAACTTTGATATTATTAAATATTTCTGTTCTGTTCACAAGTAGTTTAACCAAGCAGAATGCTTCTCTCCCAACTTCCTTACAAAGGCATCTACAGTTTTAAAAAATCTATTATGAAAAGGAGTTTTTTTCACTGAAGAAGTTCAATTAGAAATCTATGCATTACATAAGGTATCCAGGCAACATAGAACCCTAAGACATTGGTTTCATTAGACTGTTTAGTATATAGTCTGATAACCTAGTATTTCTAAAGGTTTTCACTTTTACTTTTTATCTATTAGCTGAACAATTACTGGAGATATAATGGATTGAACTTTAAACCTCACACCTAAAAAGTGCATGCTTTATCGCTGAATCTTTCCCTACTTGACTACTATGACACAATTAAATGGAATTTCAGCTTATCCTGGGGGACTTCTGCTCTTCAGCAGTGGTCTGAAGCTGATGATGATGAAATATACTCACCCAGGGTGGCAAATCTCCAGGGAGATTATATATAGATATTCAAATAATAGATGCAGATGTAAGAGGAAGTACTGTGTTGATTCCCAATGCCTTTTACACCATTCCTAAACAGACTGGCCTGTAGCTCCTTACAATTTCCCAAGTAACTAATACTAGGATAAAATAAACAGACTCCCAAATTATACTGAAGCCAAAGAGGGTTTCAAGAGAGGCAATTCCACTAGGAATGTCATCCAATCCTTTTATCTACAACAGAGAAAGAGAATGGCTGCATTTCAAATCATGAGAGGCAATTACAGAATTCAAATAAATTCTGAACAGAGAGTTGTAAAAAATACAAAAGTAAAAATTGAAATTGTAAACTCCCCACCCCCGCTCCATCTCCTTAGTTCTGTCCTTTCTCATACCAACTTTAGGCAGCCTAAAAAGTCCCGACAGAAGAGAATTGGGTGCCTGGCAATCATGCTGGAAGTTCCAAAGGATTTGTAGAAACTGCGGATCAACCTATCAGACCCCTAACAATGTAAGCACTCTATCAAGCAGTCTAAAACTTAACATACGAAATAAAACTTCAACAATGTACAACAGTGATTTTTTTTTTAATAACCTTAAAGATGAAAAACAATTTAGGACACAGATTCAATAAAGTAATTTACTCCATAATCTACTTCCTATATTAAAAGAACCTTTTAAGATTCTGGGAGGGAGGGAGGGAGGGAGGGAGGGAGGGAGGGAGGGAGGGAGAGAATGGATGATGGAATATGCTGTCAGCTGAATTAAGTACCATAGGGTCATGAAACAAAACCCCTCTAGTTTTTAAACGAAGAAAATAGTTTATGAAACTGAAGGCGGCTTTTTCAATGAAACAAGCAGCTTTGTGGTTGTTAAGTGCAAAAGTCAACCATGTGTACTAATTCTCAGTAATCATCCTGCAAGGTGAACTCCCCAGTGATTCAAAAGTCAATGAATGCCAAATCTATCACAAACAGCAAAGTGTAACTTTTCATGTGACACTAACGCCATCAAAGTATTTAGAATTCCAGAAGGACAATGTACCTGTTGAGCTATTGGAAAAATTGGTCTCTCTCCTAGGTATTGTGGTTCTTTAAAATAAACCTGAACATTGAAAATCACCATCATCATCATCATCATCATCATCATCTTAATAATCTAAGGATAAAACAACATATCCCCTAAAATTGCAATATTGCAGGCATAAACTTAGATCAAATTCAGAAGGAGTTACTTTGAACAGATATTTACAAAATTACTCTAAATCAAGTAAATACTTCTTAGCCTTTGGGCATACAATTCTTCTGGGCTAGATTAGAATGCAGTAGGTGTGACCAGGATGAAAAAGTGGGAAAAGTCAAGGTAAAAATGAAATGTGGTTTAAATTTAATTAAAATTCCTTTAAATTAATTAAATTAATATGACCCGCACCCCAAGAATTTAATGATTTCTTGCTTCTGTCACATTAAAAATTACAATCTGATGCCAATTTTAAGATAGATGGTGGGGGTTGCATCAATGTCTTTCTAGGGCCACATACAGTTATTAAAGCCAAGACTATGCACCCCCTCTCCTGGGGAAATATTTACAACAAATATCTATGTTGATGAGCTTTGTAAGTGAAAACCATCATTCTTAGGCAGTGTTTCCTTCTCCTCTGCATAAAGATGAGTTCAATAATTACAGTCTCATTTATCCTACACTTTGGATTTGAGCTGGCAACAAGGACAGAATGAACTATCATTATTTTTCTCCCTTTCTTTAGGATGACAAAATTGAACCCTAAGGAAAGAATTCAAACCACAACCACAATATCAATATCTCCTTCTCCTCCTCCTCCTCCTCTTCTTCTTCTTCTGTATTTTTTGAAATATTAAGGAAAAAAAATTACCCTCCCCCTCCCTCTGAAAGAGCAGAAGCACACATAATGCTCTTTTATATATGCTCTACAATAACCTTTCTAAAACAAGGATTCATTGGCCAAGACAAAGTTCTCTATACATGGGCCAACCATCAGATGCATTTCTTAAGTCTGTGCTTAGAACAGGCATTCCTAATCTGGTGCCCTCCAATTCGATAGCATGGACACTACCTTTGTTCATGGGGAATTATAAAAGCTGGTATCCAGTATATCTGGATGCCATCAGATTGGAGTAACTAATTTAGAACAAGCAGAAAGACATACATTATACACGATCTTGCTATCTCAATTCTGTGCATCCAGCTTTGAAAGAGATACCAAAACATAATGAAACAAGACCACCCACAGGGAGACAACACAAGCCTCATCCTATCTACCTGGCGCTGATCTTTAGTTAAACACTTCAGTTCAAAGGAAGCCTTGGGCTGTTTGCCATCAAACATCTACTGCCAGGAAATTATGAAGAATCACATAATTAATTTTAGAGGAAAAATGCCAGCAGAGAGATCTAGTAAACATCATGGTTTTCAAAGAGATTGCTCTTCTTCCGGACATAACTTACTTACATAGAACAAAATACATAGCACTGCTTATTTAGGAAAAATAAATCCAGTGGACAAGGTACCATAATGAAGATAGATGTATATAAATTATAAAATAATAATATTTTAATACTGTTTGGGGTTTGGTCATCTGATGACTTTTCTTCTGCATCAGCTAGTATTTTATTTTATTTTAATTAATTCTGCTTATGAATTTAGAAGTCCATATTTAAAAAAACTTTTAAAAATGCCTCTCCCTTGAATACTTCTTCAGTTACAGAGCAGGTGAGCTACCTGGCAGAACATGACAGGTCATTGATCAAACAGAGCATCTCCTCATCTCGGGCGAATTGCAGACAGCAACTGGTCTCTCTATCTGCACAACACTGAATACAGTAAATATATTTCCACAGCTACCTGGTACAGTGTGCTTTTCAGAAGAAAGAATGTACAAATCTCTCTGTTGTTATGATACAATTTGCCGCAATCAGGTTTGTATTTCTACATTGTTTTCAGCAGGAATTTAACTGCTTTAAAAGAATGACCTCATCGTTCTTATGACAGCAGAAATTTACCAGTGAGCTTGGAGTTCCACCAGCTCTCTCCTGTCCATTGATCAAAGTGAGTTAAATGAACAGCACTCTGTCTTTAAAATGTCACTATCTTTAAACAAGAGTTCATTTCATGTAAAATGGATTTATAATTGTTCAAACAAAATAAAAATCACCCCCGCCCCGCCATATAGCATATGCTATAATTATAGGAACTGCTATTGCAAAACTGATCAGCAGAAATATTGCATTCACAGAATGAAAAACTAGTTGTTTTTTTAAAATACACTTTATGAAAGCAAAGCAGAATGTGTGTAAAACATTTTAGCTATACTTTACATTAGAAACACATGATGTGCTTAAATTAATATTATGAAAACTATCAATGATAGGGCAACAGGTTTGTCTGTGTAATTTGTGGCTGATACAAAGCTAGGTTTACAGCATAAATGGAAAACTTAGTGGATGAATGAAATATAGCAAGAAGAGGAAGGAAAGGAAACAAGATAAATACTACACTGGAAGTGGGTCTTAAACCAACTTTTAGATGAGTACAAATAGTAAGTAACTATAACTATAACCAGGTAGACTTCAAAATACCAAGCAAGGCTCCATCGCAAAATAATGATTAAACCACAGGTTTTAAAAAGACCAACATTATTCACTCTACCACTATTAAATTGCTGCCACTAGCTTACTAATTTAAGAACTAACAGCTTTGCTATTTCTCCAGTTCAAATTAAATCCTAAGGTTTGTGGTTAGATTTATAATAATTGCCATTCTTCAACATCCTGGTGAAAGAAAAATAGAAGAAATACTTACACAGCCCCCAGCAAGAATTTCTGCTGCAAAAGGTACAGAACCATCTCTGAGCATAAATTTGTCTCTCACAAAATCATTTACCTTAAAAAAAAAAACATATTCAAATAAATGAATATCCTTTTGTTTTTAAAGTCTAAATCTATTTTTAAAATCTAAATGTTATGTTTATCAGCAATACGCTCTCTGTGTGTGTGTGTGTGTGTGTTTTACTCACCTTGAAACAGATTTATAGCACAAGAAGAATGCAAATATCAAAGGGTGTACATATATAAAAAATTAAGCTTTATATTCACACATTTCTGAACAATCCTTCAAAAAAATTGTACTACTTGTCAGTCTGAACTTAATACTTTCTACAAATGCATTTTTGTAAAAATATTTTGTAGAATTAAAAATTTGTAGAAATGTTAAAATGAAGCCATTTCATTTTATTTCAGCCTAAATTTTGAAGTGCTGTTTATTTGCAAATTAATTAATATATGAACAGGTCTCTTTTTGTGTAAGATTCCAGTTAAATTATTAGGCAATAAAGTGAAAAGTAGCAATAAAGCTTTCTGCTTTTTTTAAAACAAATATGTAAAGGTCCTGAATCAAACACTTAATTTGAAATTGCCATATGAAAGATCCTCACCCAAAACACCAAAGGAAATAAATCACAAACATGTACCACATTCTACAATTATAATTTTCCCCCAAGGAAAATATACTGATGTATACTTCAAGCATCTAACTGCAGTAACTTTTTCTACTGGAAATTCAAAATAATACATTAAGCATAACACTGTTTTGCTCTAAACTTACAGTAAGTTTTATGGCCTTTTCTGGAGCTACTCCAAGCAACTGTGGCAGAAGACCTGTAGGACATAAAAAATATAGCAGTTTAGTTGACAAACAAATGGGTAGTTGTTAATTTTGCTTCTTAAAGGGAATGGCATTTTAAGGGCAATTTTCAACTATTATCTTTAACGAGCTTATCTGTGTAGATACTGTATAAACCTCCCCTCCCCCACACACAATTCAGCATGGCATTGATTCAAGCAACATTATCTATACTTGGAAATCTAAGAAAATGATAAACATAATTGGAAAAGCTCTTATCTTTTACCTAGTTTTGCTTGGGCTCTTTCAAATGTATTAGCTCTTACCCGTGTCTCAGAAACCTAGAGAGCAAGATGGGCTAATAGACAGCAGGAGAATGATTGCTGAAGATAGTTACTGTTTGCTCCAATAGTTAAGAATCTGTTTTCTCTGTATTTCTTACTTCAATCTTCTTCCCTTATGTACGGTAATCTCCTTTTTCACAACTACACACAGAAAATAAATCAGAGCATTTTGCTTGTGCAACTTACACTGCAGCATTTATTTGAATTATGTTCTGTCCTTCTATTACAATGAGTACTCAAGGCAGCTAACAACATTTCAAAAAGACTGAAATTAATACTAAAGTAGTTACTATAATTTGTTTCTATAATAAATGCCTTGTACTGCTGTCCAAGACAAGGCTGTGTACAAGGAAGCCATACTTTCATAATCCAATCTCATTTTTGCTACAGCTCTATTTATCAATTTCTGAGATGTAGGCAATCCAATGGTCTCCAGATTTCCAGTAGGTAATGATCATTGTATGTTACAGTTGACCATTGGTTAGAGGTGATGGAAGCTGAAATCCAAAATACTGGAGGAGGATGTCAGGTTGTTTAGTCTTGCTGTAGTGAGTAAAATTAGTTATAACTAAGTTATTACCAATATGAAAGCAACTAATGGACCAACCTGATGCATATCTACTCAGATGTCCCACTGAATTCAGTGGGCTGTATTCTCAGACAAGTGTGCATAGGAATGCAGTCTCTGTGAAGAAAAGAAATGTAAAGTCTGGGCAATTTTTAAGAAGTGGGCCTAGGTTGGTAGTCATGAGTCACATAAGACCCCAGGTTTAGTCCTTAGAATCTAGTTTTAAAAGGATCACGTGAAAAAACTGGGAAAACGCTCTTCCCAAACAACTGGAGAGCCACTGATAATTCAGAACTACTTAGCTCTTATTTTGGTTCTGTCTTCTTTGAAAAAAAAAAGTATATATTCCATCAGGCAATTGTGAAAAGCAGGATGAAAGAGCAGAATTTAAAGCTTAAGCCTAACAGAAACATGGCCAGGGATTGTCTATTGACTTTGAGTTCAAATCTCCAGAGTCAGAATAGCATCATAGGATACAATCTGAAAGAATGATCTTTCAGATGATCTAGCCAAAACTTCTTGAAAGTAATCTTTCAAGAATCTAGCCAAAATTTCTTGAAAGTAATCTTTCAAGAAATTCTGGAGAAATGGTAAAGAAGTGGATGACTGGAACAGAGGAGATGATCTAAAAAAGGGAAAAGCAAGAGAAAAAAACATTTTTTTTGAAAGACTGGAAACCTTATATGGACTTTTTGCTGAAAGAGAAAAAATATGATGATTTATGATGAGGATTGAAAAAGATGTGGACTAAGTGAGGGGTTGAAGGGATTTGTATAACATCTAAGCGGGAGGGAGGATTATAAGATTGTAATTATTTGTTAGAGAGAAGGTTGGAAGTCATATTTCATAACTTTACTTTCTTTTCTTCTTTTCTTGCATCTTTTCTTTCTTTTTTTATCTTTTTTTAGATTTGACCTCTACTGTATGTAAAATTCTCAATAAATACAAACAAAAAAGGGGGGAAAGCAGATCTGGTGAACTATTGATCAGTCAATCTGACATTCAGAGTTAGGGTTGGAATGGAGAGAGGTATCAAGAGTGATGCTAAAAGATTCAGTCCTGGATTCTGTATTCTTAAAATGTTTCTATTTTGCAGATGACACAAAATTGGATGGGACCCCTAATACCCTAGAAGATAGAAATAAGAATCAAAGCAATCTTGTTAAGTTAGGGAAATAGACTGAAAATAAAAGATTTAGACAGAGAAATGGAAAGTTATGCACTTAGAAAATAGAAATGAAGTGCACAGGTAATACTTGGCTTGGTAATAGTACTTCTAAAAAGACTTTGAAATAGTAGTTGATTACTAACTAAATATGAGTTTGGAGCGTGAAGTAGCTGAAGAAAAAAGCTAATATGATTTTAATTGCATCAACAGAAGTATAGTTTCCAAATCACAGGAACTAATGCTTTATTCTGTTTAATCCCCACCTCAAGTATCGCATCCAGTTCTGGGCACCAAACTTTTAGACAACCTGTATTAAGTTCAGGGAAGAGGAACAGGGATGACTGAGGACTAGAAACTGGGGAATGTTTTACCTTAAGAAGAGAAGACTGAAGGGGGGACACTCTTCAAAAACTTGAAAGGATGACCATGAAAAAAGATTAAGATCTCTTCACTATCATCCCAAAATGCAGAATACACAACAATGGATTTAAGTTACATTTATATCAATTCCAACTGAACATTAGAAAATCTTCCAAAGAGTACGAACTTCAATTATTCAGGAGTGGAACCAATTATCTAAAAGGCTGATAAGCCCCTTTTCACTTGATTCAAGCAAAGAGATGTTGGATAGTCATTCCCCAGGGATGTTTTAACCTGGATTTCTGTAATAAATAGCGGGATTGATATAATGGTCTTATTAGCCCTTTCCAATCCTTTCATCAGCCGTAAAGAGGCTAAATGGACTGATGGTCTTGCTCAGTATAAGCCAACTTTGGTATCAAGGCATTCCTTCAGCCAGGTAAGTATTTATTTATTTAGAAAGCCTTATATACCACTTTTTAGTTGACCTTCCAGAGTAGTTTTCAAGATCAGGGTAAAATACACTAAATTTAATTACACACGCACTCATACACTCTCACATACAGAGTGTGTAAAAGAAATTATTAAGTATAAGCTTTTGCATATCTGCTTAGACTTACATATCCTATTATTCAATGAGGCTTACAACACTTTGTTGTTGTAAATAAAAATTAATCATTCCAAAGATGCACACAGTTAAGTCCAAGCTATTCTGTTTTGGGTACATGCTTGTCCAAATAAATCCTTTGTTTACAGTCTGGAATTCCTGTTCAACATTTTTAAATTTTAAAGTAGCAGATTGGATAAAATTCAGAAGCAATCTGGTGAACAATTTTCAACAGGTCCCATGCGTGGATAGAAAGGAAAATTAGTATAAAATGTCATGTGTTTGAACAACTTACTGGATTAATACAATGTATAAGAATGTAAGGGGCAGATGTTGATGGAGTTTCCAGTATACCACAAATTTGTTTCATATATGACAGTAATGATCTAAAATTAATTTTTAATTGCAAGTAAATGGCAGTGCTATAAACCCCTGGCTTTAAAATAATAGCCTGAAAAGATTCTAAGATCAACCAAAATTTGAGATGTTAATAGTGTGAATATAGATCAGGGTAACAGTTTTCACATGAATTTAATAAATTCATGAGATTAAATGTGAATTCTGCCTGGTTTTTTTTAAAACAAGTATACATGTGTTCAGCTTCTAGATTAGCACCACAGCAATCAACCAAAATCAGAGGCAGAAGATTTTAAAGGACAAGGTTATTCTGGCATTCTATGTTATGTACTCAGAAGCTATCAAGAACAGAAAAAGAAAAGCAAAATAATTGAGGGGAGGGGGATTGGAAATAAAATATTTGCCAGAAGGAAGCAGCTGTAACTCTGCAGTAGAGCAGATGTTTTGCATCAGAAGGCCTAATGTTCAACCCCAGGCATGTTCAGTGCTTAAAAATAGATAGAAAGGCTGGAAAACAGAGCCAGTCACAGTCAACAATATTGCATTAATAAACTGGGGAACTGATTCCATGTAATGTAGCTTCATGCCCTTTTAAGTTTTTACCAATGGTGAGCAATAGCTGTGTTAAAATAAGAACTAGCATCCCAAAACATCAACTTATCAATGCTGTGCACCAAGTCAGGAAACAGGTGTGATTAGAAAAAAAATATACTATACATCTAATCAGTCAGATCTACCTCAAGAATTGTTGGCTCTAAAGCAAGTAAAAGAAATCACTTTTACTTAAAAAAAAAACTTGCTAAGGCTTTATTAAAACAAATTATTAGCATATAACCTGCATTAAAAACCAACAAAATATATGTATAATTTATCCACTAAACCATGGAAGTTATTTCTGGGAAAATGATCTATTGACATGAATCACTCTGCTTTCATTAGCAGAATAGAAAGACTAAAGAATACATTCAGAGACTAGATTCTTCCTGAAATTCATGTGAGAGGAAGCCTAGATATGTCTATTGCAGATTCACTTGCATTTTAACATTCCCCTCCTAGCTGCTTATTCTTTTTCCTTTAAAAAAATATATAATTCCAGAGGTACTTATATTTCCAGAATTGAGATAAGATAAATCCTCCTTCATAGGATTTATTAAATCTGCTGCAGCATGGGGGGCTGCGGGAACCATGCTTCATATGGTTCCCAGAGATCAAGATTCCATATGTCTGTGGTTTCAGCTTCTCCCACCATTGCATCTAGGTATGTGGTGAAAATGAAACTGCTGATAACTCATTCACAGAGGTACTAGAAAACTGAACAGCAGTTTGTCTCCTCAACAATGAAACTGCCATTTGGCATGATCAAAACAATTTTTCCTGAGTAGGTATATATCACTTATTTGGATCATGGGTCCTTCATTACATGATAGACATAGGTAATACAATTGATGTACCAGCTCATGATTACTTATGATATTATGTTTATTCTGAAGCTACAATGTTGACCCCTTGGTCACTATTGCTATGTGTATTGTAGAAATATGCTAAGAGGAAGCTGTTAGGTAACATCAGAAGACTTCAAATGTCTCTGACAGCAGGCTTTGAAGCAATTGTGCATTTTGCATAGAAGTGGCTGCTCTCTTGTTTTTAGTTAAAACAGACATATCAGACCTGCTAGGAGAGAGTGCAGTAGCAAATGGAGACACTGCTTATAATCATTTGCTACAGAGGAGAAAATACAAAGCTTTCTTAATATTACAATATGGAAGCTATCAAAATATTCTGGAATGGCAGAAACAGTCCATATTGTAAACACCATGGGAAGACTTCTTCGTTAAACAAGATTATTTCATTTAAATGTTTTAGGAACTTGCTTATGTTGCTCCTTAAGTTTGTGGGGGGGAAAATTCCAGAAAAAATATTTTAACAAGATGATTTTTTCTTAACAAAATGCTCTTGAAATTGGGGTGATGGGCCAGATGCAGCCCAAGTGAAGATACATAATCCAAATTGGTAACAATCAGCGCAACACAGCTCACACTCCATAGCCCATATCCTAGAGAATGCCAAATGTTCCCATTTGGGGACAAAATGGATGAACAGAACTGTAAGAAAATCCAAACAGGCATCAAACCTCTTGCGCTCCCTTGAACTAGAACTAAAACATCTGGACACTGACCTCTGTACAGCCCGAAAAATCCTTCATAACGTAGCACTTTCTTGAAGCAATCAAAGCTATTCTTGTACATCAGCTCTCCAACAAATGACCCAGTGGAGCGTTGGTTCTGCATCCGTGTTTTCACCAGATCAATTGGATACACAGCAGTGGCTCCAACAGCTGTTAAATAATGAAGGAAAAAACTCTTTCTGAAGTAAATTTCACAGAATAAGGTTTATTTAAAGCTCATAAATTGCATCAGAGACTAACCCAGGAGCATAATGTTCAATTCCCTTCTTCTCTGAAGAAAACTTCCACCTCCCTTCTTCCCATCCAGTATCACACTTTTCCCGAATTTCAAAGAAGTTTTTACTGTGCTGCACTTGGCTGCCATTTGATAGGAGTAAGAAAGTAAAAATTGCACAAGATGTTGGGGCAACAAAGCTAGGCAAGAGCCTCTTCTACCTTTCCCTGGAAACCCCCATTTCAAGATCAATTTCTTTTGCTTGAGAGAAGTTATCAGCCAAAAATTGATGACAAAATACCCCAGAATCTGAATTCAAACTGACCCTACAGGAATAAGTGAATGGGTTTTTAGCAAATGTTCATTTGTGTTAGGCATAAGAAAACAGCCACTTTTACAAATTTTAAAGTTAAAGTGGAAAAACCATATAGCCTCTCTGTGTTAATGAAGCTAAGTTAATGTTTGACAAATAGATGGAGACAAGAGTGATACAAAGGAGCCTACAATTAAGATACTACATACTAATAGTATATAATAGAGTATGTATTAATTAGTATAATACATACCAATATATTATATGTTAGTATAATTATATTAATACATATTAGTATATAATATATACTAACTAGTATTATATTAATTCATGTATAATATGTACAAATAGAGAAGTCAATTCTGTAAGTGTTGGCTTTTACATAGTCCTAAGAGGACATAAAAGGGAGATATCACCAAGTTTTACCAACTGAAAAAAAGAGGAAGAGAATCCACCCCAAACATTAACAGGTCATTAACCAATGTGCTGCCACCTTTTACTCTTGTCAGAACAATGTGTCTCCAGTGTTTGCTGTTCCTTGCTGTTTGGTATTTTATGATTTTTAATCTTATTACTCTAAACAGACTGTAATTGGCATAATCTTCTGAATGAAGTGGCATATACAGTACTGTGCAAAAGTTTTCAGCAGGTGTGAAAAAATGCTGTAAAGTAAGAATGCTTTCAAAAATATATATTGTAATTGTTTATGTTTATCAATTTACAAAATGCAAAGTGAGCAAACAGAAGAAAAACCCAAATCAAATCAATTTTTGGTGTGACTACCCTCTGCCTTCAAAACAGCATCAATTCTTCTAGGTACACTTGCACAGAGTTTTTGAAGGAACTCAGCAGGTAAGTTGTTCCAAACGTCTTGGAGAACTAACCACAGATCTCCTGTGGATGTAGGCTGCCTCAAATCCTTCTGTCTCTTCATGTAATCCCAGACAGATCCGATGATGTTGAGATCAGGGCTCTGTGGGGGCCAAACCATCACTTCCAGGACTCCTTGTTCTTCTTTACGCTGAAGATAGTTCTTAATGACATTGGCTGTATGCTTGGGGTCATTGTCCTGCTGCAGAGTAAATTTGGGGCCAATCACATGCCTCCCTGATGGTATAGTATGATGGATAACTATCTGCCTGTATTTCTCAGCATTGAGGATACCATTAATCCTGACCAAATCTTCAACTCCATTTGCAGAAATGCAGCCCCAAACTTGAGGCTTCACTGTTGCCTGCAGACACTCATTCTTGTACCGCTCTCCAGCCCTTCAGCGAACAAACTGCTTCCTGCTACAGCCAAATCTTTCAAATTTTGACTCATCAGTCCAGAGCACCTGCTGCCATTTTTCTGCACCCCAGTTCCTATGTTTTCGTGCATAGTTGAGTCGCTTAGCCTTGTTTCCACATTGGAGGCATGGTTTTTTGGCCACAATTCTTCCATGAAGACCACTTCTGGCCAGACTTCTCCAGACAGTAGATGGGTATATCTGGGTCCCACTGGTTTCCGCCAGTTCTGTGCTGATGGCACTGTTGGACATCTTCCAATGTCAAAGGGAAGTAAGCATGATGTGTCTTCCATCTGCTGCATTCAGTTTCCTCAGCCGACCACTGCATCTATGATCCTCAACATTGCCCATTTTGTTGTGCTTCTTCAAAAGAGCTTGAACAGCACATCTTGAAACCCCAGTCTGCTTTGACATTTTTGCCTGGGAGGGACCTTCCTGATGCAGTATGGCACAAGACCTTGTGTCTTGTTGCTGTGCTCAGTCTTGCCATGGTGTATGACCTGTGACAGGAAACTGTCTTCCACAACCTTACCTTAGTAGCAGAGTTTGGCTGTTCCTCACCCAGTTTTAAGCCTCCTACACAGATGTTCCTGTTTCAGTTAATGACTGTGTTTCAACCTACATATGAAATTGATGATCATTAGCACGTGCCTGGTATAATTGGTTAATCATACACCTGACTCTATTCCTACAAGATCCCTGACTTTGTGCAAGTGTAAGAATTGATGCTGGTTTGAAGCCAAAGGGTAGTAACACCAAATATTGATTTGATTTAGATTTCTCTTCTGTTTGCTCACTTTGCATTTTGTAAATTGATAAACATAAACAATTACAATATATATTTTTGAAAGTATTCTTACTTTACATCATTTTTTCATACCTGCCTAAAACTTTTGCACAGTACTGTAAGTCTGAGTAAATAAAACCAAAGAGCCAACATGGTGTGTTGGTTAAAGGAACCAGGCTGGAAACAGGGACACCAAGAGTTCTAGTCCCACCTAAGGCACAAAGCCAGCTGGATGACCTTGGACCAGTCACTCTCTCAATCCTAGGAAGGAGGCAATGGCAAACCACTTCCAAAAATCTTGCCAAGAAAACTGCTTGGACTTGTCCAGGCAGTAGCCAGTAGTCAAGAATGACTCAAAGGGAAAATAATAATAGTAGTAGTAGTAGTAGTAGTAGTAGTAATAATAATAATAATAATAATAATAATAATAATAATAATAGCAGCAGCAGCAGCTACTTTTTTCAAGGGAATAGTAGCACTGAGATAATTTTGAATGTCAAAAAAGGAGCAGCTTGTTAGACTAAGATTTTACTGTTGTATTTTTACTGCCAAGGAAAAGAACAGGAATCTGTGGTATTTTTCCTTTGGAATGAAAACAAACTGGCTTGTCCTAGCTTATTCACAGCCTCTGTGGCAGACTCTGGGAGCAGTGGCCCTATTCGGGCAAGTGACAAAATATTTTGAGCTGTTTCTTCTGAGCATATTCAGAGGGCACAGGAAGCTGATGACTGTTGTATATGTATGGGCTGGAGGATTCTGGGAAAAAGGGCATGGCTGGAATAAATTCTGAACAGGAACACTGCATAGCATTAGATTTAGAGAAATCTAAGCCCATTTGGGTTTTAATGAAAAGTAGGTAAGTCAATCAATAATCAATCCATCAGTCAATCAGGGAAGAATCCAAATAGCAAAGGTCAAATTATTTTTGATGCAATGACAATAAGATGAAAAGCTTCTTCGTGTAAAAAAATAAAAAGATAATGAAGGTCGAGAGCAATGCAGAGGAAAAAAGTCAGGCTAATATTTCTGTCATTCATTAATTAATTCACTAACCTCCAGCAATTGAACCAAGGGCAAACCTGTATGCAGATTCTGCTATCTGGATGAGAATAGGTCGAGACACATCACTTGGAGCTTGCTGTAAGATTTCGAATTTAGGGAAAAGATTTGGGACAGTGAAAGGGAGGAGGAGGAGGTGGAGGAAGAAGAGGAGGAGGAGGAGGAGAAGGAGAGTCAGATTAATATGGAACAGATGTGTAAACAATACTTGGATAGCAAAAAAAGCCACAGTCATAAAGAAAAAAAACATTTCATCCTAAAATTGCCATTCTTGTACCATCAAGACCTGTTGAGCTTCAGTAAGGTGGCTTGAGGAGGTAATGCAGTTTATAATGTTTGCTTTTTATTTGATGTAAAAAGCAAGCACTGATCAACTGAAGGCAAAGTCGCCTTCTCCCCATAATTATCACTAATTTACAGAGGAACTCTTTCAATTTTTGAGCTGTTTGCACCTAAAAAAAAATCGCAGCTTGTCCACCACTAACCTTGTGTTCCAGTTACTGTTCATAAAGCTCTATCATGATTTAATGTGGAAAAAAAACGACTTCTGGTACAAAAGTACTTTCCAGAAAAGTCAAAACTTGTGTTGAATACATGGGGCATGACTGAAAATAAATTATTTTCCTTCACTCATTTTTATTATATGGTCTGTGCAGCTATGGGAAGGTATGGGAAAAGAGTTAAAAGCAAGTATGCAAGGAGCTTAACGGAGCATTTTTATCTACGCGCTATGAAGATGTGGGAGGAATAGAGACAGTTTAATTTCTTAAATTAAAAAAAATAAAACATATAGTATTCCGTTTATTGCAGCCTGACCAGTTCTTTAATCCTAATCAGAACCAAGACCATCGGGACTTTTCTGGGGCCAGCAAAAACTGTTTAAAAATTGGGGAAATTAATAATGTAATTTGTCATACAACATAAAAATGCTTTTTAAAGGAATATAAACATATTAGTTGAAATCCAGATGAGTGAAATCTCAGTTAGATCCAGAACATTACACACGCTATTTTTTTTTTTAAGTTTCTTTTTGTTGCATAAAATACTGGCACTTAGTCTTCTCCGCAATCAGGCAAAAGGAAGTTGTCTTACACTTTCTTCATCTATCTTGGCACTGTCTTCACTGATTCACTGAGAGTGGTGGTTTCTGTTCCAGGCAGGCATTATTCCTAACTTTATGTGGAGAAGCCTATGTGAAATTGGCATATCTGTCAAACTCCATTTTACTCAGGTTCACATTTTTCCAATTTATTCCACTAATTTTCTGCATCATCTGTTTTTTTTTTAAGTACAAACTTTCATATGCATTTTCATGCATATTTTCCAATACAAGCTCAATCTTTCCTGCGTATTTCCTAATTACTTCCATTTTTGCAAGTAATTTCTCCCAATAAAATGCCTCTTTATCTGTATTTTAGTTACCTGTACATTTTTCAGTTTTGGAAAATTGCACTGCAACATTCAGAAAAGTGTGACTATCAAAATATGATGACTGTGCTTTGGTTCAAGTATCTGTACAGGTTTGGGAACTACAAATAATTTAAATTCATATTAAAATATACTCCAAATAAATTTCTTACCCATCCTCAGCTATAAAGGTTCCCTGGAGTTTTCAGAGATTTTTGCAATGCAGTGAACAGGAATTGCTGGGGAAAAGATGATGAAAAACTCCCTGCATATGTGAAACCTTTGTTATGTTTAAAAAGGTCTTGCCTGGTTATAGTAACACTCCATCTGTAGCTTATGTTATGTAGTTTGTAGTGCAATATATTTCTTTTTATTATGCATCTCAGCTGATCACACATACACAAAAAATAATAATTTACATGGTGAATTCTCCACTCAAGAGTCCTAACAAAGTAATAGTGCTAGCCACAGGGATTGGTAACATTTATAAAAAATCTTGATGTCAATGCCAAAAAAGTAATGTTGGGTCTAGAACCTACCACTTGAATAGTATATTCATGGAACTGGAAATTAACAAAATACCCTGGAAATCATGGAATCAGACACTAGTAGATACCAGTCCAATTTCTCTCATAGTATAATCCCAAAACATGGCTGTCTGGCCTCTGTTTAAACACGTCCATCATAAGGGAACCTACCAGCTCCTCAGGCTCCCCTTAATTTTCTTTTCTCCAGGCCAATTCTTTTATCTGGTTCTTTGTTTGTTTGTTTTCAGTCTCCTCATTATCCTGGTAATTCTCCTCTAGTTTGCCAATGTATTTGTGTTTAACTGATAACACTAATTAGGCTGGTGCTATTATTTCTTGAGAAATGGACATTAAAACTTTGATACTGCAGCCTAATTTGCCTTATTTTTTAATATCATCACATCTTACCACTGGCTCATAGTCAGTGTAAGATCTACTCAGATCACAATTTTCCTGCATTATACTTGTGTTTTTGGCATCTAAATGCAGAACTTTACTTTTATCTCTGTTGAATGTCATCTTGTCAGTTTTGCCCCTATTAAAATCCTTTCAAATATTGATTCTGTCTATTATAGTGATTATTATTCCTCCTAGGTTTGTGTTGTCCTCAAGTAAGTGTTTAGGAAAATGATAAATAGCACAGTACCCACTAAGGAATCCTAATATTCTCCACTAATGATGTAGAGGCACTAATGAAATATTATGAGTACAGTAGCTTCACCAGCTATTGAGCCAACTAATACTAGGAGCATTCAACCAATATTTTACCATCTTGTCAACAGGGTATCATGGGAGACTTTGCAGTAACTTGCAGATACCCTCCCCTGCCAACATAAACTTCTTACTTCTAATATTGCTGAAGGTACATTTTAAAATTATTTTTAGCATTCAGTTCATTTTGGACCTTTGCCTTCTGATATTTTCTACTGTAGCTTGTAGAGAGGCTGGGAAAGAAGTGGAAAAGATGGCAGAAGGGAAGTCAAAAAACAAATTATCTCAAAAACTGCAGCTCAGCCCAGGTGGACAAAAACCTGGCAAAAAGCATCTCCAAACAGGCAGAGACTCTGCCTTAATTAACTCATTAGAAGTGAGGCTGGGAAATTCCTAATATGGTTTCCAAGATTCTGCATTTACCCTAGAGGAGCATTAAAATCTATATAATTTTTGCTTCCTTGGTCTTGGCTAGCTACATGGGGTCTGGCACTTTCCTTTTCCTTAGTTATATACTAGACAACCCATGACCCATTGGGTCAGCGTTTCAGAGATATTTCCTTAGCTAAACAGAGAAACAGAATGACCATGGGCAAAAAAGCAGTGGAGTGTGAGCGACTTGCAACTTGCTGCCAGCTTCCCCCTTGACTTTGCTTGTGGATAGTTGGCAGGAAGTGTCAGAAATCTCCCTCCCTCCCTCCCTCATATAATATAGGCTTGCGCCATTTGCCCTCCACTCACGACTCTTAAGAGACCCCAGTGAAGTCTCTTCCTCCTCCTCAGCTGACCCACGGAACTGCCTGAGGAATACTGCACACCCACTCCCCATTCTGGGGTGTCCCCAAGGGCCCCCACCCTCGAGGAAGAGGACTCACCAGTTGATTGCTGGCACCCCCCAGCCTGCCCTATCTCACAAGCAGGCATCCAAGTCACTCCCCTGTCCTTCCCTCGATGCCCACAGCCATTAAGAGATTTCAAATTTCTGCCTCGTTTCTAAAGCAGCCAATTGCTGCTTGCCCATCGGGCCTTGCCGTCAGCCAATTGGGCACAGGGGCCAGAGGGAAGTGGGAAAGAGGTTGGGGATTGATTCCTTCCTTCCTTCCTTCCTTCCTTCCTTCCTTCCTTCCTTCCTTCCTTCCTTCCTTCCTTCCTTCCCTCCCCCCCTCCCTCCCCACATATAATATAGGCTTGTGCCATTTGCCCTCCCTTTACAACCCTGAGGAGAGCCCCAGTGAAGCCTCCTCCTCCTCAGCTGACCCATGCAACTGCCTGTCAGTTTGCTGCAGGGAGGTGGAACAAAGGGAGCACAGACCATGAGGAAAACTGTACCCCCACTCCCCAACCTGGCATGTTCCCAAGGGCCCCGCTCCCCGAGAGAGGAAGAGGGCTCACCTGTCAACCTCTGGCACCCCACAGCCAGCCCCACCTCACCAGCAAGCATCCAAGTCCTTCCCTTGTCCTTCCTCAATGTCCATGGCCATTAAGAGATTTCAAATTTCTGCTTTGTTTCCAAAGCAGCCAATTGCCACTTGCCCATCAGGCCTTGTTGCCAGCCGATTGGGCACAGGAGACAGAAGGAGGCAGGAAAGAAGTCGGAGATATGCCCATGACAATCACGTGACCTGGGCTGACCACAGCAGTGCAGCAGCATAGGGCACTGAAGCAGCCACAAATTTCCCAAATTCAATTCCATGGGAGTAATGGGTTCCAGATTTTGGATGCATTCTGTAAGTTAGCCCATTTGAGGTACCTTGGTTCAAAAATTGTTGTCCTATGGCACACCGTTTCGCCCAGTTGAAGGTTACAGACACAAGAGTTTTAGTAGTATATAGATGCTCCCTCCATACCCAATATATGTCCCCTTTTGAATTTCAGTTTCAGAAAACTCCTTGTACATCATGGTTTTTCTTTCAAGTGGAAATACCATAGTGCTGTGCTCTCAATATTCAAATTGTCCCACTGGTCCCAAACTTCTTTTCCCTTTCAGAATACCTGGTTGATGAATCCTGCCCAACCCTGGTGGCATCTGCAGTAGCTTCCAATATGGGCCCCATTTAATAACTCTGATCTTTAATCTTTGGGTAATCTTCCATACAGGTTTTATGAGTAAACTGTAAGAAAGTATCTTCCTATCATACTTACTTCTAAAGCAAAGCTAAAAATATACTGTTGTTGTAGGGTGATTTTGGGTGGGAGGAGGCAGCCAAGTGAGGAGGGCCTGGCTCAAGGCCTATTACACCCAAAAATGTAGCCTGTATCAACTCATTGTGGTCAAACTGGCGTCTGTGCACAGACTCAGAGCAGGGAGGGTGGGGGAACCTTCCAAGCTCTCAACATACAGAATTTGGTTTGACTTAAGTGATAGCTTTAGAAAAACAGAACTACACCCAGGTCTGTGTCAGTTTTCAATATATACAAGAGACCAATAAAAAGTTTTTAAAAGTTGGCAAAGACATTTTCATTGTCTTCTGCATCACATCATTTTCTAATACCAAAGCTCCGCTAAAAAAATGCAATTAAGATTAAAGAAAAAAAGAAAAAAATCCTATGATCTTAGTGATTTTAAACTATTTTGAGAGTACAATAGACAGGCAATACAAAATGCCAATGCTATATAAATTTATATGGGATAAACTTAGCACTTTTGTTTTCTGGTTGAGTGATCCAACTTCAATATATAATCCACAAAAAGAGTAGGTATAACTTTACTGCAACACAGCTGGGAACTTAATAGACTTACATAAGAAAGGACTGTGCAAGGTGAAAATAGCATTTACATTATCATCCTTCCCTTACCTGTCTCTGAGCCTCAGCCAGGTTGTAGGGCAACGTTCCTTCTTCCAAAGGTGCAATTCTTTCAATATCAGCCATTGTCATGCGTCTGAGGAAACAAGCAGCCGCAAAAGTTAATTTTGCATCAACTACTATAGAAAAATAAGATACCTGCAATAGTGGGTAGTATTTTGTTCAACCATACTGTTTCATTTTTTTTTTCCACAGCAAAGAAAAGGGTAATTTCAACTTACCCCCGTGGCTCATATAAATCTGCTAACTGGAACAAGATGTCAACTTCCATGGGTGTAACCTGGCCAAATTTCTGAGCTGCCAGAACAAACTCCTCTGCAATAGAAGAAGGGGTGGTGGGTGGGGAATACAGAAGGGAAAACTAATCAAACAACATGGAGAGCTATCCACAAAGGTCCCAGGAATCACCAACATTTAGTATTAAACCAATATGCTGTAAAAGAAGGGGAAAAAATACCACAAATGGCATGCCTGCCACTGTGTAAATGTGTGTTATCCATCGTGCAAAAAAGAGAAACAGTCTGCCTTTACAGCTTAGTGCTAACAGCAGGATTTAGGATATTTGACATACGGTATCAATCAGTTGTGGGTCAGTAGAAAAAAACAGAAAGAAAAGAAAAGGAGACAGAGATGTGGAACTTTGTTTGCATGCGTGTAGGTTATATTAATGGAGGTTTGGCACTACAGAGGGAGTTCTCTATAAAAGCGGTTAGACAGAGCTGATAACATCTTGTTCCAGGCTTGTAGATCAGCTTACTGCAATGCCAATACAACTTTATGGAATTCTCCAACAATCCTTGAAGGTCACTTTAATAGGCTGCCAATTTGGCATCAATCCTAGGAAGTTTTTATACTTTAAAAACATCTTTGCATCCACTGTTCACTCACTGTTCAGCCCTACCTTAAGAACTATGATCTTTGACAGGATTTAAAAATAAAAATGTAAGTCAAGATAGATTCGCTAGTTAATTGTAACAGACGAGTGCAAATGAAAAAAGGAAAGCACAAAAAATAGATACATGCGATTCATTTTACGTTTATAAAATATTTTTATATTGTTCATCATGTAATACCAGATGGGGGGACTGTTTATCAATGTATACCCATCTCATTGATATCCCAAAAAGATGAGGGGGAGGGAACATTTCCAGAAAAAGAGTCATTACTGAATTTCAACTGACCTTTAGTAACTTCCACATTTTTTCTATGTCCAGCCAGAGTACTATAGATTTTTCTAATAAGTTCCATGTTATTAAGAAGGGTATTAAATCCATTAAAATAGGAAAAACTGACTTGATGAGAAGTGGTACCTCCAGCAGCCTAGAACAGAGAAAGTAATGAGAAAAGCAGGAAGAGAAAAAGAAGGTATCAGACAGGAATTTATATTTATATTTCAATCACTTAACTTGAATATTTGCTGTAAGGGGGGAGCGTTTATGGACGATTGTTAGTTTTTAAAAACACCAATGGAAGTAGCAAGGGATTTTAAAAATGCAAAATGTAAAAAAGACCATAATAGATTCTTAAGTTACTGAAGCTAATCATGACCAGCACACAAGCTTTTCCCTCTGTTCCAGTGAAACCTAAACAAATACATATGCAGGATTATAACAACATGGCCAGTGGTAATTTACAGAGTTCAAGTTTCAATTCCGTTGCAGTCAAAAAAGGTTTATAATGTGTTTTATTTCCTCTAATGAGCAAATATTAAAGGCTTAAAAATGCCAACTTTATTAATGTACAAAATTGGGCGGGGGTGGAAACCATAAAATAAAATCATGATATGGTAAAAAACAGAAAGGGGAGATGTCATTGTCTTAATATTTAAATCCAAAGAATATCACATCACATATAATCAGCAATGAAATATTCTCTTAAGATTTTTCAAACTTTACTTTTACAATTGATTCACTGAAATAACTGAAAGCCCAATCTTTAAAATACATGTTTTAATATTACCACTTTAATCAAACATCAAGCCTTCTTGCAAGTAAATCTTTTCAGTACCCATCAGAAACACCCAAGTGAGTAATTCTGACAAGTAACTCACATTAATGAAAATGCCTTGCATACAATATAAAATTCATGCATCTCAAAATGTAAAATTGTAGCCCAGCAGATATCATCCTCTTTATGTAATATAACATAGAGCATTGATCAGCAGGCTGCAGAATTACTTAAGACAAAGAAATGCTTACTAAATTGAATTCTTATAAAATGAGTAACCTCAGAGATAAGGAGATTACAAGTTCCATATACTTTGTAAAAATGCAAGAATTTTCTGAGGTTGGGGGGGGGGCTTGGTAGAATCCCCTTTTAATTTTTTTTTTCTTGAAATGTATATACAATTTCCAGCATGAATGTACTTTACAATTAAACAGGTCACAGGCCCATCCAGCTAGTTTTCAATCGCTGGCTCTTCAAAGTCTCAAAAAGAGTCTTTCTTTACACTGTTATCTGAATTCCTTAAACTGGAACCACAAGGAATGAAATTTGAACTCTTGTGCATTCAGATCAAATACTCAACCACTAAGCTATGGACCCTTAACAACAGGAATCAACTTGAACAGGGTTATGGAAACTTTTTCAGTCAGAAGGCCGAATTCCAACCCGTTACATGGCATTCCTGTTACGTGTAGGGCCAGCAAATGTGAATCATCTCCAAATCTATTTATGTTGAACTTAAAATGCAATTCTGTGAACACTATTTATAACATTTACTAACATACACAGAAGTCATTCAGCCTATGCATGGCTTCAGTGGTGCTTAATGATTAATGAGTATCAATAATTTCACGTCCCTACATTGAGAATCAGCAGTTTTTAACATCCCAAGGCTGTTTCAAGGTTGTCACAGAGGTTCTTTTAACTGGATATGCCATAAAGTTGAAATGAGTCTCTCTGAACACTTATTTGTCTATCACATCACTTATGGGCTGTGAAATGGCCATTTGGCTGAATGTTTGCATTTAACTGCATTCTATAGTGTCTTCAAAGTAGTGTCTTAATGAAGGGACATTCATTCAGTCATAAGCCCTGGGTTCCTGATCTCTCTTCAATTTCTTGACCATAAGAACGTGAGAGATGTTCAGTGATTTCTGCAGAAATGTATATCAATTAATTACATTTAAAGAATGGTATATATCTATTTCAAAGCCAAGATAACTTCTTTAATATACTTTCTTTAATATTATTCTTTAATATCAACTCAGGTACGATAGATTCTTCTGAAAGCCTAAATAAATTTTTGAATTAAAAAAACTCAACTCTTTGTACATGGAATTCATGTTAAGTCTATTTTAGCAAGTTATCAAAAACTGACCATGAAGTTAATTCATAGTTGGTACTATGCTCTGCTAAAAATATATAAATTGTAACCTTTCTAGATTTGGTTGTGGGGATTGTACAGGAAGTAAATTATTAGTATATGTTTGGTGGAAATGCCCAAACAGTCATTACTTTTGGTCAAAAGTATTTGAGGAAACCAGAAAGATCACAGAATGATCTTTCACAATAAATCTAGCCGCCGATTTTTTGCATCCCTATCCGTATTCCTATTCTTAACCCTTCTTTTTTTAACTGATATGTTTGATACCACAAAATATTGAAAATTTTTATTTTGATCAGTGCTACAAAAATAACTTTGGCTGAAAAATAAACAGAACAGTAAAAGGTTTTGAAGAAATCTGTCACCAAGGACCGGTTTATTTAAATCTGGTCATTATTTTTTAACTACTGTAATGAAGATTTTGTCTACAGAAATACTGTGGCTAGAACATGGATGTTTAAATTGACTGAATTTCTCCTTAACCTTATAAATAAAGTAAAAAAAAGACTTCAAATGATTTTTAAAATTTGATTTTATTTCATTTTTAGTTTTCCTTTTTAAATTCTGTGTTTTTTTCTGTTTTTGTCATCATGTTTTGTTAGTTTAATAAAGAAACAGTGATACTTTTTAATATTAATATTATAGATATCTAAGATCAAAATTCAATCTAAAATAGATACTAATATTACTACCCTAGGTTCTGATTGAGAGATACTATTAGCAGAACAATTTTCTTCCTTACCAAAACAAAAACAAAAGCAAAGGAAGGACCGAACTATAATGCAGATGTATTAGAAGGTGGTTGCTATGTTACTAGTCCAAAGAAACTAAACATTATGAAGCTGGTAATGTATTTCACCTAAAAAAAGCCTATCCTGAATAGACTTCATAATGAGATTCCTTGGTAAACATTGTATTATTTTTTAAAAGAAAATGAACCTTTGTATGTGCAAAGGAACTGAAATATATTGCTAATAAATATACACATTCTTAATTCTGCATACATTCATTCTTGTGTGGCTAAATATTTTTCAAATAATTTTGAATTCATTTCCATTTGTACCTATTCATCATTTTCAGGACTTCGTGCACAATCTTATAAAAGCTTCTCAGGTACATTTTGCCCATGCTGTTCCCCAATTTCTGCATATCAAGATATCTAGTCTGTGTTCATACCAGAACACAGTTATCATTCCTTCATAAAGGATACAGTTGGTTCAGTGTGTCATTTTTTCCCCCCAGTCTTACCAGATATATGCTTTATTGGGTATGTTGGTGTGGACATAATATTTCAGAAACACACAATATTGTATAAAATGGCTAAATTTAACAATCTTTAAAAGCCATCAGGAACATCAAAGTTTTCAGTACCACTGAGTATGAAACTGGCTATGCATATTCAGAAATCAAAGTGATAGAGTGAACTATTAAAAAAAAGAATGGGGGAATTTGTCTAAAAATGCATAGAAAAGGCAATAAATCTTATAAACAGACTTTCCTAACCTAGTGTTATATGTCATGTTGCACTGAACCCATATCTTCTCCAGGCAGCAGAGCCAATGAGAATGTGAACTGAAAAGTGGAAGGGTTATATATAAATTGGCATTGTAGAAGGCTGTGTTAGTCTATGGGAGCAAAAAGGAGTATGGTAGCATCTTTTTCAAATAATAAATTTTACTAAAAGCTTATGGCTTTTATAACATTTATAGTTGGAAAAGGTGCTACCAAACTCCTTCAGATAAACTGGCATTAAAAGAAGTCTATCACAGCCATTTTCTACCTCCCACAAATAAAAATCATATTGAGCATTAACAAAGCTCAGCTGTGCAATCTAGAACTCCCTGAATCATAAGCACGAGTTCCCACTTCACTCATTTGATCTTTTAACATTTGGGGAGAGCGATAAATGAAGGCAAACTGTCAGGCTAGAGAAAATATCCTGATGTCCTCAAAAAACTACATCCTGGTATTCCAAGAATGGATTTTTAATCATGTGAAGGGGAGACAGAGCGATTCAAACATAGTGCCTTCCTGATGTGTGAGCTTCAATTCCCAGAATTCCTCTGCCAGGATGGCATAATTGAAATCCTGGACATTGAAGCCTGCACATCTGAATGGAAACCAGGTAGAGGAAGGCTGGTTTATACTGTAAAAAAAAGATTTTATTTGCATTTGGTAATTATTCATATTAAAAAAGAACACTTGCTATAAGTACAGAGCTGGAAGGAAGCACACTTGGATGTCTGCCAAGGGCAACTGGGGGCTGCTCTCCCTGCATTCCAGGAAAAAATGGTGCAAGAAACAAAAATACTGTCCTGACTCCATCTATTTGCAGAGATATCTACTCTGTTCTCCTTTGACAAATGTTACTCTAAAACCACTGACCTAGAGTGATCCATTTGACCAAGATTTGGATTTCAACTCCCAGAATGCTCCTTCCAACAGTTATTGCTGAGAATTCTGGGAATTGGTTCCACGTAGAGACTCCCAAATTTGGGCAAGGTTATACTAGGTTGAATACTTGCAGATACCTTCCCCAGCCCACATACACTTCTTGCTCCTTATATTGTTGAAGGCACATTTTAAAATTATTTTTAGCATTCAGTTCATTTTGGACCTTCGCCTTTTGATATTTTCTATTATAGCTCGTAGAAATGCTGGGGAAAAATGGAGAAGATGGTAGAAGGCAAGTCACTACTGAGGTATTATAACAACCTATTGTAACTCCTTTTGAGAATCATTTGACTGCAAGGGGAGAGTACAGATCCTTGGGAAAAAAATACACAGAGTAAAATATTGTGTATTTTCAGTGCTACTCTTGGGAAAAGTTTAGAAACAGAGAATATGGAAATAGCCTTATGCAAAAGTTTTAAATCTTTCAGCACCCATTTTCAAGTTGGTTGCAAAATGTGAATGTCAGTCAGAATTTTATTAAGTCAGTAGCATTCCTGAAATAACTGCCTGAAAGTGAAATATTACTCCTCAAACCTATTTAGGGTCAGGTATAAATGGGTTACATTTCTGAAGCTACTGTTAATGTCTGTAGTTGGTCTGCTATCAAGTTTAAGACACTATACAAAATTTCATGCAATATTCAATTTAAAATATAACATATATCAAAACATGCAAAATATATGGGAGCTTCCAGCTTGCCATCCATTTTCGGGATTGGCTCCTGGTGCTGTATTAGTTGCCAATCTGTGAGTAAGCAAAAAGTTAGCCTTACAGAAACAAACTTTCATGCATATCTGTCCCAACAGGGGAAATTCACTTGTTGAGACAGCACAATAATTTACCCTGATGGTGCAAGAGGTCATCTGATATAGTTCAAGATTGCTGGCCAAAACTCTGGACCTGAAGAGATAACACCGCAGTCTTCTGGAGAAGAAAACCTTGCATAACTGGCTAAATGGATTTATCATGTATAAATTTAACTCCTTCTCTTGCATCCAAAGCCTGGATTATGGATACTAGCAAAAATAAAAAGAACAGAAAAATAATCTTGAAATAGGTAGTTTCTCCTGCTCATTTTCTACCTCTTTCTGCACATGTTGGTCTCAATGGGATGCCAATAAAAACAAGGGTGTCATATATATTTATAAACAGCAGATAACTTACAGCTACTAGACATTCTTCAACAAAAGGCGTCAACATATGAGGTCGGATGGTGACCATAATATCCCTGAAGTCAATGGCTGTGACTCTTCCAGCTTGAGCATTATCTCGTTGCACAAATGCCTGTTTTGCATGTTCCAACTGTATTTCCTATAAAAATATGAAAAAACATAGTTAAATCTCTTATCTAACTCTGTTGTATTCTGCCTTTTTAATTTATTTCAGTAAAGACTTGCACAGATCTTTAAAAGGCAGGACACCATTACACCAAGAGTTGAGAATTTCTGCCTTCCATCTACTGCTGAACTACATCTCCCAGCATCTCACAACATTAGTTATTTTGGCTGCAGCTGCTGGGATTTGAAGCCTGTTGCCATTAGAAGGCATTCACCTCCTTCATCATCTCTATGTTGCTTTTAATTCTGAGAACAGCCTGAAAATCTGATCCATACTGTAGATCTTCAATCTGTCTCATAGCAGGAAGTTGTTCAAAGTGTATTAAAGCTTACGAAGATAATATCTGTACAGGGGATTAAATACAAAACAGTAATTCAGAGTGTGCATGAGCATTTAAGTAGCACCTATTTGCAATACCTTAAACCGAACATGTTTCTTCCAAGGAAAACAATGGACAGCTCCACAAGTCCAGAAAATAACACAATTTTTTAGGGACCTGGACTCTAACTTACCTTTTTCTATTCAAATCCAGATACTGTATGTGCTATCTTTTCCCTAACAGAGCCTCTATGGAAGTTAGATCTTGTAAAATAATACCCTGATAATAATTGCTTAAAATTTCACTGTTTACATTTATTTATCAATACCAGCTAGCCAGTCTGTAGTTTTATTACATAGTAAATTAAAGCAGATTTTATTTTATTCAGCCCAAAGTGCTGTGTTTTATGAGTAGAGCATCACTCATAGAATAAGGGATATAACCTAACGCAAGCAATGACCATTCTGAGGCTACATTGTCTTGAGATTTATTGGTATTCGGGAAAATTGATGATGCAATAGATACAATAAAATCCACTCAGTCTCTTTCCACAAAAAAAATAAAATATACAAATGATAAAATATTAAAACTAGCAACCAATGCAAAAAAATATTCTTATTTTCACCATTTAAGATACAGGACATGATTCAGCAAAGTTAAATCCAACTGCGTATTGTCGAAGGCTTTCACGGCCGGCATACGATGGCTGGTGTGGGTCTTCCGGGCTGTGTGGCCGTGTTCTGGAAGTTTTGTTTCCTAACGTTTCGCCAGCATCTGTGACATGCGACTGAAGAAGAAAAACAGCCACCCACCAACAAAGTATTTCTGCCCTACATCAAAGGGGTCACAGACCACATGGAAAAACACAATTTCCAAACAATCTTCAGACCCATCAGAAAAATACAACAAGTGCTAAAATCAGCAAAAGACAAAAGGGATCCCCTCACTGCCGCAGGAGTATACCGCATACCATGCAGCTGCGGGCAAGTATACATCAGGGCCACAAAACGCAGCATCCATACCAGGATAAAAGAACATGAAAGACACTGCAGACTACAGCAACCAGAAAAATCTGCAGTAGCTGAACATACTCTCAAGCACACTGGAGACAAAATCCTATTTGAAAACACAGAGATACTGGACAACACCAACAGCCACTATACCAGGCTATACCAGGAAACCATTGAGATTCACAACACCAGCACAGTTTCAATAAAAAAGAGGAGAGTCTAAAAATCAACAAAACCTGGCTACCAATCCTGAAAAATACAGCCTGCAAAAGGTCAATGAACTCAGCTCAACCACCAGGACGTGTGAACAGTTCACACAATGAACATGCTAATCACCCTCAGCAGCCACTCGTTAACAACTCAATAGAAGAAAAAACCCTGCCTAATCCCCAGGAAGATACACACATATTCTGACACCAAAACAAGCAGCCACTCATTAACCCAAACCCTCCCACCCCACTAACCCCCCTAACCGCCCCACTCCCCCATCCCCCCCAAAACCCCCAATTCCCCCCAGATCTCTATAAATACCCACAAAAGGGTCACATCATCCTGGGCACAGAGAGAACTGCTCCTGTCTGTGCTCCTGCCCTCTGAAGATGCCGGTCACAGATGCTGGCGAAACATTAGGAAACAAAACTTCCAGAACACGGCCACACAGCCCGGAAGACCCACACCAGCCATTAAATCCAACTGATTTTAGCAAGAAGTTAAGCACTACTTTGCTTCTATTAAAACCAATAAATCAAATTTGGCTAGATCACCCCCATAGATTAGGAATCAAAATACATCATTGACTGTTATGAAGGCATTTGTGATATCCCCAGATGGCATAGGGCCCCATGTTTTTTTTTCTTTTTAAGAAAAAAATAAAAATGGCAATAATGTCAAAACTCTATGAAGTTCAGAGATTCAAGATGTCTCACTAGATTTCGGTTTTTTTTAACAAATTATTTTTGGATCCCCACATCACTGTGGAAGATCATGCAATGTTATAGAAAAATCTGCTAACCCTACTGTAGATTCAAAGCAGTATAACGTATGACCTTGCAAGTTTAATCATTAGCCCTATGCAAAGTGAGTGAGCACTACGGCACTTTGCTTCAAGGATCGGAGGTGACATGACTTGTCTTACCCAGCAAGGGGAAATATCAAAGCCGGAAGAAGTGGCTAAAGTAAAGCAACTGCTCCAATTCAGTAAGCAAAATATGTACTTTGCTGGGTTGATTTGATCAAACCAACTTTGAAGCTCAGAGAAGCCTTATTAGTTATTCCTAATATCATTCACTTTCTGCCACTGACCCATCTAAGAGGTGTTCCCTACAATATACAAAAAAGTTTCTGCAATATACAAAGAAGTTCCCTATGATATACAAAAAAGTTTCAGCAAAGTATGGGTTAAACTGGCATTGCAAGAAAAAGAAATTAAGCTGCTTCTCAATACAACCTAAACAGCCTGACAAATGTTCCCTCAACTGCAGATGATGTAATCCTTCTACATAACTTTAAAAATAGCCTCATTCCTTGATGTTCACAGTCTGAATTCCTAAAAGCCATAATAAGTGTTTATTCAAAATTAATTTACTGTTGATAACAGGAACTCAGGTACCAGATCTTTGATTTCATTTGCACGTATATATGTGCAAATCCTTCCCAACTCCTTTTTTCTTGCTACAGTTCACAAAGCCATTATATTGTCCAGGCCTGAGGAATTAGGTTCAGTCATGACTGATATTTCAAATTGATTAGTGCTCACTTGACTCAGCACAGCTATTCCCATTGCTGCGTGTTATTAGGTCCCATTGACAGGTATCATTACCATCAACAAGCCTACTAGAATGGAATAGTATGAAAGCATATATCTGGAGGTATTCAAGAAAGCCATAAAATAATCACATACAAAATGGAATGTAAAAGACTAACGTTGAATTTTGGGCAGAGATTGCAGCTTCTTGAATTGCATCTACCACAATACTACCTCTTGATCACATAAAGATTTTCCTTCACCCTTTCCACAAATCTCTATTTTAAAATCCTATCTGCACTTTCCCATTTGTACATGTGATTTCAATGAGCCTGATAGGTAGGTAAAAATGGTAACTATTGACAGCCCAACCCAATGAGCTACATACTGTAATTGGAAGTAGGGTCTCTGATCAGAATATATCCAATAAATCATACTATTTTTGTTTTAAGATGTTACATACAGGTAGTCCCCGGGTTAAGAATGCCTGGTTCACAGACAACCCATAGTTAAGAACAGAGCCTATTGTAGCAAAATTCGAGTTAATACACAATGATTTGAGTTCATTACACAATGGCTCGAGTTCATTCACATATACTGTTCTGGCTTATATACAAATTCAGCTTAAGGACAGAGCTTGGGAATGGAACCTGTTATTAAACTGGGGACTACCTGTATAGAGAAAGATGTTTACAATTAAGTACCTTGTCCTCCATTCACTATTGTCATTTTCAGCCAGACTGTAGAGCCTTACTTTTTTCTTACACAAGTCATAAAAACCAACTGCCCTGCTGTGATCATCTGCTTTGGAAATGATGGCTTCATCTGGTCCTCCTGAATACCCCATTTCAATATTCAATGGCCATAATTACATTGATATGCAAGGAAAATAGGGCTAGAGTTACCTTGTGTTCTTTGTCTCTACCTATCCACCTCCTCCATCCTTATCATGTCTTTTTAGACTGAAGGTTGGGTGTGTGTGTGTGAGGGGGCACATTTATTATTATACAAGCCACTTTGAGAAAGTTACAGGCCGAAGGACAAGGTACAAATGCTTTAAATAAATAAAGAAGTAGAAGGTTTGATTTTAGCAGTTTAGATTGACAAACTGTCTATTTACACAGATAAATTTTCTGCTTCTACAATTAATCACTGCATAGATAAGAATCTTCATCATAAACACATACTGAAAAGGAGCCATTATTTTATCATTTTAGTTATAACCACAAAAGGCTAGTTTTTGTTCAGCATTAACACATCCAAGGTTAGATTTTAAGAACTGAATAAATAAATAAAGAGAGGGGGGAAAGAGTAATATGGCAATTACTCGATAAAAAGGGCAGAAGTCAAAATTCTGTTTTCTTTCTTTTTTTCCACTTTTCTTTTTTCTCATTTATCTTTTTTCTTTTACTTTTCATTTTTTATACTTTTGTAATGTATTGTAAAATTCTAATAAAAATATTTTTAAAATTCTAATAAAAATATTTTTAAAGAGTTAAGATGACAGTCACTGCAAAGCAATCAAAGTTACGCCCCTTTGTACTAGCATGCAATAATGCACATATAAAAGTGGCAGGGTTTCAATTGTGTTGCTGCAAATGCTATCTTGACTTTGTTGACACCCCTTCCCCAGACACTACTGAAAGAAGTCCTTTCTTTCTGCTTTTACTTTCCCAGGAAAACCGTCTAGAATCTGGCCCTTGAAAACAACCCTGTGACCAAACCAGGGAACAGAACAAGCTTGATACAACCATGTTCACATTATTGGTTCATTACTTTTTGGCACTCTTTTTAAAACTTCAAAATCAGTTATTTCTATCAGTACTTTGCTCTATTGTAGTGAACAAACTGTTTCTACTTAACAGACTATTTCTAAAATGCAAATTACAAAACATACTATTGTGGCAGAATGGTCATAGCTGATGGAAAGCAGGTCAGTACAAGCAACTTCTAATTTCTCTTTTTTTCAAATAAACCTTGATAGCACATGACATATATGTGCAAAATAATATTTAAAAGACCCAGCAGTGTCACATCTGGTGTAAATTATGAAAAATATAAAAAAGAATTTGCATACTGAGACAACTGTGATATCCTGCTGTCTTAAGGTGACCAATTCATATAGAAGGAAAGCTTCAAAGAAAAAGGGTTAAATGCTAAAACTTGCTTAATTCAAAGCAAGATTTCTTAAAGATAACTCTAAATCTCATGTTAAGAGCAGTTTTTGGAAAGAAACACCCCAACAGAAGGTTCTATGGGAATTTCTTTTGTCTAGAAGCTATGTAGCAAACCCAAGAATACTTGTGGGAAGGCTACATAAACTGTCTAACTTATTTTACCTAGAGCTTTAAGGACAAACATGACATATGGATTAAGAGAGTTGGAAAGATCCATATTAGTACCAGGATGGATAATCCAAAGTGAATGTACCACTTTTCTCCATGGTATTGTTACAGAAGAATTACTAGAAGAGAAGATCAGGTTTTAATCAGTTTCCAAACAATAAAGATGGGCTGGATCTGAAGTCAAGTGAAGTCAGTAAAATGACAGTCATTACAACTAACAGAATGTGATTATATTATATGAGACATCTAACATCCTCTTCAGACAAAGAGTTAATTAGACTCTACTCCACCAAGTCAATTTGAAGCATTTGTCCTAGCAGCATTATCTTAATTATTCCTCATCAAAATGATAACACTTCCTACTGTGAACTAACATCGTTATGTAAACAAAATTACAGACTCCATAGTCCTGAAATATGATCCTTTGTCAAAACTCTCTTGTGTAACAGCTCTTTACAGCACATCCAATTGAAACAACAGAAACACTCATCCAGCTTGTCTGTTGATATCAAGAGGTTTTAGCAAGAGTTGTATCAACACATATTCAAAGTAGGTTCTATTCAGTGAATCCTATCTAAATATAATATATATCAATGTAAAATATTTACAGCAGAAAACTGAAAACTAATAAATACAGATCAACCATTTGTTTTAAAAATATATAGCGGAGGTTTACCTCCTACAAGTATGTATGTATGTACGTACGTACGTTTGTTTGTTTATTTATGTCACATTTACATATGCTATATGTTTATTACACACACACACACACACACACACACCAAACACTGCCAACTGATTAGAAATTGGATGATCACAAGTCTTTTATAAGCCATGCATGTAACTGTACTTGGAAGGTTTATGTATGCCATCAGATCCACCTCCTGCTGACTACAGATTCAATTTATAGGTTCTACTGCTCTACAGGGAGGAGTTGCTCACCAGCCTTGCAGATGAAGGAATCTTGGGATCTAAGGCTGCTGCTTCCAGAACTTTTTGATAATGTCTGTGTAAGGTGCATCTCATTCTATGAAAGCTCAAAAATAGCCCACCTCTAGTTACAAAATCCAATATAACTGATCTCAACAAATGAAAAATAAATCCCTCTGCCAACTCTTCAGAACCACACAAGATTTAAAATGCTGACTGGATCCTCAAAAATATTCTGCTTTCAGATGCCAAAATAAAAATTACCACTTATGTAGCAATTTAATTCCTAGTCAATTGCATCCAATGAACATGCACACAGATATTCAGCCATCTAAAAGTACAGATAGTCAAATGAAATGAAATTTATATGGAAAAAGTGTATGGCATTTGAAAAAATTCTTCTTGTTCTCTATTAAGATTTAAAACTATTGTCAAAACTCACCAATAAGAACTGAGTGAACTCTGCATATGTTAGGTGCCTTTTCCGATCTTTTCCAAAATGTAGCTGCACAAATTCAGAGTTCCAGTTAAAAGGAATACGCTGGTGAATTGTCGTCTGGCCAAATACCTGTTTAACATCCTCTGGGAAAGAAAATAAAAAGAGAAAAAACTGAGTTAGTGGAAATAGATCTGAAGCAAAAGCTGATTTATTCTTTGAGAGGATTTGTTATCTGAACAGATTCCATTTAAATAAATCTTAACTAATTTAGCTGGCACCTCACTTCTAATTTATAGATTACATGCTGTAAAATGCTGAATCACAGATTCCATTCTCCTCCTCTCCCTTAAGTGATGCCATGGCGTTATGCTGCAACATAAGCACGGCTACATATATGACAGCTTTCCCCACCCTCTTAGGATTCCTACTCCACAAACCTTCCAGCATCACCAAATCTATGCTGCCTAGGGATTCTGCAAATCCCGGGAACTGCAACTCAGTATCTGGAGGGCACCAGGTTGGTGAAGTCTGGTATGAGCTATAGCTTAGTGATTTCAGACATGTATCTTGGCAGTCCTCAGCAACCCACTTCCTTATCTCAGCTTTCTATGAGATACTTGTCATTTAGAAACTATGCCTCTCCCTTCTTTCATGCCTTGCTTGGGGAAGATCAATTTCAAAGCTTTGTATAGAGTAAATGCAATATACTGCCTAGATGTCATCTAGCATTTCCTTGATTCATCCAAATGATATTTTAGACACGCACAGCTGAACCTCACTAAACTACACAGATGACAGTCCAGTTAATTGTACAGCTTCAAAATAGTACATCATATGTAACAACCTGCCCACCTTTGCTTTTCTATTTCCTATTCTAAATTCCTGAACCTCTGAAATTCCTAAAGGACTGCATTTTGTAAATACCATGAGATCAAACACAAATCACTGCTTTCTTTCCTCCTTTAGTTTGTATACCTGAAAAATATAAACTGAGTTTTTACAAGCAATGCTATAATTTGACCTCAGTGTTTTATATTTAATTATTTTTTAAAGTTAGGGTGACTAGTTTCCTGATTCTTGCACATCAGATTATATTCTGCAGCTACCCCACCACAATATCATCCATTTACCTTTTACTGATGTATGGTTATGAAACAGAAAATCTCCTTTGCTCTGTTTTTTTTCTTTATATCTTATATTTCCTTCTCATCACTTTTTATGGTTCACAAATTCCTATAGATGCTCAATGGATCTTAATTTTTTCATTATCCCTCACAGGGTTTATTCATATATCTAGAACAATTTTCCTCAGCAGAGTCTTTATTCTACAGACATACCGGCTGTATCAGATACAGAGAACATATATGCTTCATGAACAAATTTATAATACTTGGGCCAGTGAGTGAAATGTCAGATTTATTTTAATACCTGCAACAATTTTTCGAATGTTCTTTAATATACTTCTTCGTAATTGCCCCAAACCAGTGTTGTTCTTGTTTTTTAAATGTTCATCAATTGAGGACTACTGTTATAGGGCAACTAATAAATTGATGAAGAAAAGGATGGCCATATGTAACCAGATTACTTCTATCCCGTGTAGCATATAAAGCATGAAATGGAATTATATACCTTATCTACTTCTGCCCTTTTGGAATTGGCGATATATATGTATGTATCTATACATGTATGTGTGTAACATATATTCATTGACTTTGAGAAAGAAAGAAATCACTACAATAATCTTAGATATGCTATTAAAAAATGTAAAACCATGGAAAGTTAAAGTTAGGAGTATGGAACCTCCAAATATATTGTTAAATTCCAACTCCCATCAGGCTCAGCCAATAGAGTAAATGACCAAATATGATGGTAACTACAATTTGACATCAGTTGAAGAACCTATGCTTTTAAGATAAAAAGTCTTCATTGTATAATTAAGAACCTTATTTAGGCATTATTTCCTTCTGATTAAAACTGCACAGAGGGCAAAGTAGACAGTATCCTATCCCTGTAATTCATGTATTGCAGATAAAATATCTATGAAGAGACATATGTAAATTATTGGGATGCCTGTTTATTTTATTTTATTTATCATATTTATATGATTTTGTTGCTTCAAAGTTTTCAACACCACAAGGAAATGGAGGAGGGGCTACTAGATACAGTCCCTTTCTGCCCCTCTGCATTCACAACTGTATGAAAGAGAATGGCCAAAAGGCTACTGTCTACTGAGATTCTCTTTTTTGTTCTTAAATCTTTGATACTGAGAACTCACTGTCCACTACTTGGTGGTCTAATCACCCCAGATACAGCTTAAGATACAGAATATTCTTTACCTTAAAAGAAATGCCACTTTCCCTAGACATCAAATTTTATGTACTCTTTTCTGCTATCTTATTAAATGTTAGGCCTTAATTTTTTCCCTATAGTGTTTACATTTTAAAGTTGCTTGATCAGAACAACGTATAATAACCTTGTACCTGCTGGCCTTTAAGTCAGAGGTCGGAGATAAAGATTTCACTCACAAGAGAGTGATTAATGAAACATTAAAGTAGAACAGATGTATTCTTCCATACAGAGACACTATTTTTCCTCCACTGAACTCACACTCATAGTTTTTTAGCCTTTAATGGGGACTTAAAAAAATATAAATATCCTTCCAGATCTTAGCTATGCATATTCTTACTGGGTGAGTGTTGCATGATCATTATCAAATACCCCAAATCAGTTGTCCATTATTTTAAAAAAGTGTATAAACATTCCTTCATCTACCCACTGATCAGACTGCCCTCATGTATATAATATGCATGATGAAAACATTTGGGGAAAAAATCCTTTTTTTCCTGCCAGACTGTCACATATTTCAGGGAAAATCACAGAAGAAAACAAGCACACTTTTTGATGGTAGAAGGAATGGACAGTGGTGAAGGGGAGAGTGAAGTACAACACTTCCACTATTTCTTATCTGGTCGATGGTTGGCAGCAAGCTGTATATTTCAGTGTTTTTCCTGGGAAAGGGGATAAAGTCCCAATAGCAATTGCCCCTTTATCTGTGGGGCAATACTTTACTTAAGAATTTAATTTTTTAGAATAAAAGTTCAGACTGTTGCCACAGAATGCTGCAGTGAAAATCTTGTCTGTATCATAAAAATCAGTACAAAGTGCTGTTTTTCTCTGCAGCCAAGCAGTCATGCCAGAAATACTTTCTTCATATCTTTATTTTACATTAAGACCTTAAAAAGGAAAAGCTTGGAACTTGACAGGGAGGAATACAGGTCTATCCTGCCGATATGGTTAACAATGTACTCTGAAAGGCAAGGCTCTCTTCTGCTACACAAAGAGCAGACGACCAATGGGAGATTTCATAAGAAGTTAAATTGCATAATGGGGTAAGTGGAAGCAGCGTTATTTGCGCCAATACTAAGGATGCCTTTTCAATGCTTATGACAAGTCCTTTTAACCATCGTTAAAGATCTGATAGAGACAAAAGAAACATAAAATTGGGTCAGAGCTCTAATTCTAATATTCAAGCCTTGACGAAAATGAATATAAAAGAATGGACTTTGGTATATATACTACAGCACTGGAAGACAATGGAAGATGGAAAACATCATACAGAACCATCATTCATTGTTTTAGAGTTTTAAAGGGCTTTAGCAAAATTCTGTTGTCCTAGATAGATCTACTTTGCCCAACCATGAAAAAGACGGTAGGCTAATGGAAAAGGAAGGCAGAGGAATTACAAATTCCAGGCAAAGCTCAATGCATTTTCTTCTACCAATATACTATCACGAAACTCATCCAATTTGTCTCTTTCTTTGTCCCTTTCTATTACTCTCTACCTGACAGTACAAGCACTTTTCCACCTCTCTCTGCATCTAGCCATAGTATTGAGACAGCATTGATCATGTTTGTTGAGGACCTTTGGTGGGCTCAGGATGGAGGTAGTGCACCCTCCCTGGCCCTCCTTGACCTCTCAGCAGTCTTCAATACTATCAATCATTATATTCTTCTAGGCTGTCTCAGAAGATTCAGAATGGAAGGCAGGGTGTTACAGTGGTTCTCCTCCTTTCTCCAGGGCTGGTTCCAGTCAGTGTTGGGGAGGAGGGAGAGGCCTCTTTTGGGGTGCTCCAGGGCTCTACTTTCTGCCCGCTCCTATTTAACCTCTATATGAAACTGCTAGGGGAGGTTATCTATTGACATGGGGTGCAATATCATCAGTGTATGAGGGCTGACCAAGTGATGCTGTCAAGGTCCTTTCTCACTGTGTGGAGGGTGTAGGAATCTGGATGGAGAACAGGCTTTGGCTCAACCCTGGCAAGACTGAGTGGCTGTGGCTTTTAAGGTGCCCTGATTCTGTGGATTCTCCATCTTTAACTCTGCCTGGGGGTACACTTCCCCAGTCAGAGCTGGTGTATACTTTGGGGGTCCTCTTTGACTCACAGCTCCTGCCCCAAGAGCAGGTGACAGCTACGGTTAGGAAGGCCTTTGCACAGATTCATCTTATGCACCAGTTGCACGTATTACTTGATCAGAAGGCTTTTCTCATGGTGATTTATACCTTTGTTACCTCCCACATGGATTACTGTAATGCGCTTTACATGGGGCTGCCCTTGAGCAGTATTTGGAAGCTGCAGCTAGTCCAGAATGCAGCAATGCAAGCAGTTTTTGGCATCTTTTGATATGCTCAATATAAGACACTGTTCTGCAAACTGCACTGGCTCCCAGTAGGCTTCTGAATCCAGCACAAGGCGCTATTTACCACACATGAAGTCCCACATGACATGGGACCACACTATTTGCAGGACATGTCCCCCATTCTTTCTGCCCATCCCACCAGGTCTAGCAAGGAGGGCATGCTCAAGGTACCCTCCACCAAACAATACCACCTTGTTGGATCCTTAAGTCATGCCTTCTCTTGGCTGTGTCTGACCTGACCACCTCCCATCCCAGATCTAGATGGCCTCAACCCTGTAAGCCTTTTGTAAGTATCTAAAGACCTGGCTGTTCCTTCAGGCAGTTAGATGAGTTCAGTTGGTGATGTGCTTTTGTTTTGAGGACTATTACAGTTGCAAGAAAAAGTATGTGAGCCTTTTGGAATGTCATGGTGTTCTGCATTAATTTGTCATAAAATGTGATCTGACCGTCATCTAAGTCAAGAATATTGACAAATATAATGTGCCTAAAATAACACAAAAACAATTCTGATCCTTCATGTCTTTATTGAGAACAACCATAAAAACCTCATAGTGCTAGTGGAAAAAGTATGTGAACCCTTGGAATCAATAACTGGTTGACACCCCCCCCCCCCCCGGCAGCAATAACCTCAACCAGGCGCTTTCGGTAGCTGTGGATCAGACCTGCATATCGTTCAGGAGGGATTTTAGCCCATTCTTCCTGGCAGAACTGCTTTAGCTCTGTCATATTCTTTGGACGTCTCATGTGTATGGCTCTCTTCAAGTCATTCCATAGCATCTCTATTGGGTTGAGTGGCCTCTATCTGGGCTCTGACTTGGCCACTCCAAACGGTGGATTTTGTTCTTCTGAAGCCATTCTGTTGTGGACTTGCTCCGGTGTTTTGGGTCACTGTCCTGTTGCATCACCCAACTTCTACAGAGTTTCAGCTGACGTACAGACATTCTCACATTATCCTGAAGAATTTTTTGATACACTTGGGAATTCATCTTCCCCTCAATGACTGCAAGCTGGGCAGGCCGATGCAGCAAAGCAGGCCCAAATCATGATGTTTCCTCCACCATACTCTATGGTTGGGATGATGTTTTCATGATGATATGCAGTGCCCTTTTTACGCCAGATGTAGTGCTGCGTGTTCTTTCCAAATAGTTCAATCTTTGTTTCATCAGTCCACAAAACATTTTGCCAATACCACTGTGGAGTGTCAATGTGCTCTTTCGCAAACTTCAAGCGTGCAGCAATGTTCTTTGTAGTAAGCAGTGGCTTCCTTCGTGGTGTCCTGCCATAGACACCCTGCTTGTTCAATGTTTTACGTACTGGAGACTCATGAACACAGATGTTAGCCAGTTCCAATGATGCCTTCAAATCTTTGGCTGTCACTCGGGGTTGTTTCTTTACCTCATTGATGAGTCTTCATTGTGCTCTTGGGGTCATTTTGACTAGGCGCCCACTTCTTGGTGGAGTAGCCACAGTCCCAAAGTGTCTCCATTTATAGATCATTTGCCTAACTGTAGACTGGTGAATTTCTAAGGTCTTTGAAATCACTTTGTAACCCTTTCCAGCTTTATGTAAATCAACAATTCTTGATCATAGATCCTCTGAAAGCTTTTTTGGCGAGGCATGGCTCACATAAGCATATTCTTCTTGTGCGGAGCAAACTCAAAAGGTTTGAGTGGTTTTTATCAGTCAACATGGCTCTAGTCCACACCTCCAAACTCATTTTCTTAACAAGACTCCAGGTATGCTAACACCTGACTCCAATTAGCTTTTCTGAGGTCAACTCAAGGGTTCACATACTTTTTCCACTAGCACTATGAGGTTTTTATGGTTGTTCTCAATAAAGACATGAAGGATCAGAATTGTTTTTGTGTTATTATTTTAGGCACATTATATTTGTCAATACTCTTGACTTAGATGATGGTCAGATCACATTTTATGACAAATTAATGCAGAACACCATGAAATTCCAAAAGATTCACATACTTTTTCTTGCAACTGTATTTAACTTCATGAGTTTATACTGTTAGGATGGTTTTAATTTTTGTACTCTGCCTGTGACATGGGTCACTCTGTAATTTTTTTAAACATTTTAAAAAATAAAATAAAAGTTCCCTTTAATTTCCCTATCTTAGGCATCATTGTCTTTTATTTGCATCTTTGGAATGCCCTTTGTGTTTTCTTTCTGCGCCATTTCAACACAAGATTCCAATGCCTCTTTGGTTCTTTCCACATTTTAAAATTATTACTAAACCTATAATCCACCTTTGGGTATTCACGTTTTTACCACTCTATTTATCTTCCCAACAATCTATGTACTGATTGGACTGAGACAGTGACTGGCGGAGTTCCACGATCAACTGGGAACTTAAATATAGGTCTTTCCTATTCAGTCCAACACCTTAATTACTATAATAATTGCCTCCTAATAAGGGTCCTGTTGGAAAGACCAAAGGCCTATCTAGTACAGTATTCTCTCCCTGGTGTCCAACCAGAAGCCTTGAGAAACCTGAAAGTAGAGAGGTTTTCTATGCATGGGTTCTCAAACTCCACAATCCCATGACCTTCAAATGGCAAATTAATTTGTGAAAATCCATCATGAACAAAGCTAATTATTTAACTGGAGTTAGGTCTGGGCAAGAAGTGGTATATTAGGCTTTCAAAGAAGAAGAGAGAAAACAAGGAAAGGTAAAATAAAAATTAAAGGAAAAATGTGAAAATGTATGATTGAGTTGATCCTAACAGGTAGAGCTCATGAGTGGAACAAGGCAAAGTCAGAACTTGGCAAGGGAACTATCTTCCAGAGTGAGCAGGAGAGAAATACCCATTTCAGAATGCCCTGGATCCAATGCACTGACTCCACAGAAAAATAAATATATCACTTAGCAAATTATATATAACTTACATATTTCCTTGAGTTAGGCTCATTTTTCTAGCAATACCAGTACATTGGTCACCTTTCTCTTACCACACAATAAAAGCCTTACCATTGTGAAAAACTAAAAAACAGATAAATATACTTAACTTCACTAACATACACATTTGTACAGAGAATCCAAAAATTGATTATACAGCCATGTCAAGAAGTCACCAGCTGGTAGGAAGCTATCCACCCATCCCAGATGATTACAATTGGCAGATGATTTTGATAGATATAACTAGATTTGATTTAGCTATCTCTTAAAATTTGTCTGCTTAAGTGCAGCAAAGACTTGCCTAACAAAAGTAAGAACATATGTTGACACCTCTTCTGCATTGCCTGTATAAGCCTGATCAGTGTTAAAAAAGCTTTGTTGTTGTTTAGTCGTTAAGTCGTGTCCGACTCTTCGTGACCCCATGAACCATATTGCGCCAGGCCTTCCTGTCCTTCACTGCCTCCCTGAGTTTGGTCAGTTTCATGCTCATTGCTTCAGTGATGCTATCTAACCATCTCATCCTCTGCTGTCCTCTTCTCCTTTTGCCTTCAATCTTTCCCAGCATCAGGGTCTTCTCCAAAGAGATCTCTCTTCGCATTAGGTGGCCAAAATATCTGAGCTTGAGCTTCATTATCAATCCTTCCAATGAGCAATCAGGGTTGATTTCCTTTAAGATTGACTGGTTTGACCTCCTAGCAGTCCAGGGAACTCTTAAGAGTCTTCTCCAGCACCACAGTTCAAAGGCATCAATTCTTCGGCGCTCGGCCTTTTTTATGGTCCAGCTCTCACAGCCATACATTACTACTGGAAAAACCATAGCTTTGACTATGCGGATCTTTGTCGGCAAGGTGACGTCTCTGCTTTTTAATATGCTATAAAAAATCTTACCATCCCTCAATTGCATGTACCCCCAAGATCACTATCCACAGTTCGAGAACCTTAACATAATGGGAAAACTCTCTATTGCAATTAGTGTTTAGAAATATACTGCATCAAACTCTAAAGGTACTATATAAACATCATGACTTCATTGTTGTTCAGTCACTTCTAACTCTTCATGACCCAACAGACATCATTTCACCAGTTCTTGTAAGCTTCTGCTTGTGTCCTCATAGTACCTAGTCACCATGTCTTGTGTTGAGCCTTTTTTCAATTTTCTTTCATTTTTCCAAGCATTGTCTTCACTAATCATTTTACCTTTGCATTATGTATCCAAAATATTTAAGCTTTAGATCAGTGATTCTCAATCTTTTTGAAGCTGCCGCCCCCCTAAGGAGCGGAAAATTTTTCAACGCCACCCTTTGTCAAAATCCTGTAATTTAGGGTATGGGGAGGGGGGGGGGAGTTACTGAATTATAAAAGGCAAAAATTTTAAGTAATTTTTTTCAGTAGACTTACACACCAAATTTGTTCGATTTAACTCGATACTTTTGCCCTGGAAGGTAATTGCATTCCTTTTATTAAAATTAAAACGACTAATGCAAAAAAAAAATGCTTAAATGTTCTTTTATGTAAATACGTTTATTTCAAATGCTGTAAATACGTTTATTTATTTTTTTGATGCTCATTTTTTAAATTTTTTTAATTTTTTAATTTTTTTTGCAAATGCTTTTTTAATGTTTAAAAATTCTTTATTCTTAATTAGATAATTTAAAAAACAGCAAAAAAATACGCTAAAAGAGTAATATCAATGAAACATGCTTGATTATGTCAGTGGGACGGTTGTGCTTGATGGTTCAGAGCCATTTTCTGAACATTCGGTTCAATATTGTTAGAGAGATGAAGGCGCAAGTCCCCTCTTTCCATGATTTGGAGTTGACTTCTCTTTTTTGTAATTAGATCAGTCACAGCACTGAATCCTCGCTCGACAAGGTAGGAGGAAGGGAAGGCAATTAAAAATTGAAGCTGCAAATTAATTCCATTGAATTAAAAATATGATGAGGGAAAGATAACTATTTCTCAAAATTAATAATTCACAACCACGATAAAGAACTAATAAGCGCACTTACCTAGCCGACTGGCCAAATAAACAATGAAAGTAAATCGAAACTGAGGGGAAAAATCAGAAATGAAGCGAACGAAAAGCAACTCAAGAAACACGGGTCAAATCAAACATTCATATTGAAAGGACGCTCAACCCACGCACTGTGATTAATCGCGCGGGAAGACAGCTGACACACGTGCTGCGATTAATCGCGCAGGAAAACAGCTGACGTACGCGCTGTGCTGGTTGGGATCGGAGAAGAATCGTAGTGTCGAGTTCTTCAAGGTCAGCCTACCTAGAATACAAATTCGTCTCACCATTCTTAGAAGTGCGTGAGGGCAGCCGTCGCGTTAGCTCGTTTTATTGCTGGTACAAATGGTGTAAACCGGATAATCGATTTAATAAATTTTTTGGGGAGTTTTAAAATTAAGTTCGAATGCCAAAACATGCACATCGCCCCTCTACTGCCCAAAACATGCCCACCGCCCCACCGCCCAAAACAAGTTCACCGCCCCTCAGCATCCTCCCACCGCACCCCAGGGGCGGTACCGCCCCCGTTGAGAACCAATGCTTTAGATTCATTAAAAGTGGAGCCTGTTTTTTTTTTTTATTTAATACTGAAGTATTTGTTCTTCTTGTCCAAAATAGTCTCAGCAGTTTTTAACAGCACCACAATTCAAAGGCATTATTATTTCTTCATTCAGTCTAGCTGAATGTTACAGCCATATGTTACAACTGGGAAAACCATAGCCTTGGCACTACATACTTTTCATCATGACTAGTAGCCATTTATATATTTATCTTCATGAATTTTTCTAAATCACTTTTCTATCACAATATTTTGTGCAATGAAATGCAGTTTAACTCTCCACTGCATTCACAACAGACATCATTTCATGCTATTTTTTTTCCCAGCTAAAAAACAGCATATACTATAGGTTGCCTTTTTTCCTATATCTTCCACAGTTCTTCAATATCCTTTTTGAGATTCAATGGCAGAACTGCAGAAGAGTATTTCAAAGATGATTACATAGATTTGTATAAAGGTATAATAACTATAAAAAATTTCCAGCCAATGTGGCAGCTGACCTGTACCCCTTTTCTGAAACACAACCCTAATGCACAATGGCTGAAAATCAACAGTAGAGTTTCCTGCTGGCTTTGAAACAGAAAACACATAAATACCCAAATTCTCCTCTCCCCCAAATCAGGAAAAATTAGAAATCCCAGATCTATGTGTCCCTACCCACTTTCCATCATCACCTCATCCCAAACCTGTTACTCAGCCCTGCTCTATCCATCAAGAGGCAAAAATCAAAGAAAAATCTTTCCTTTGCCCAGAGGAGGATAGGGAGCAACTATCCTGTGCCTCCTTCGGCACTGAAAAATGTCTGTCTTGAGGAAGAATTTTGGCACAGGAAAAAGTTGCAGAATAGAGGCTTCCACTTGCTAAAATCCCACTCACTGAGCCATCCAGCCTGCCAGGATGCAGGGAAAGACCAACTCCTTTTGTTGGATTACTTTCTCCAGTCTGATTTCTATTTTCAGAACTGAAAGAACTGAAAGTTTTCTTTGTGATCTTTTTCCTAATGAGTCCTTAGATGGAATTCATATTTTTTCAGAACTGCCACACTGGATTGACATTGTCACTAAGCTATCTACTCCGATCTCAAGATCTCTTTCCTGGTCAATCACTGTTGCCACAAAGCCTTTCAGTGCATATGTGAAATCAGATTGTTTTGTCCCATGATGTACCACATTATATAAGGATAAACTCTCCTCTGGGTCAAACTTAACTCCTGGTGACTACATAGCCCATCACTGTTCTGGCAACACGAGAAACATGGTTTGCCACCTTCTTCTTCAACTTCAAGTCTAATCTATAGCCCTGGGATTTTCTATTGCTCTCTCATCCAAGTAGTAACCAGGTTTAATCCTGCTTAGTTTTTCAAAGTTGGATAGATGCTGCCAATTGTGTGACCACTGACATTTTAAGACTTATGTGCACCTCAAGTCACACTCTTATGTTTTCTTGGTTTAGCTAAATAATATCCACTTTACTTCCTTCTAAAAGTAGTAGGTAATTCAAGCAATATCCAGTTAAAGTGGTACTGTGATCAGCGTGAAGGATATAGATTTATTTTGTTCCATGATAACTGTTGACCATAAAATATGTTTGTATTTGATGTGCAAAAGTTTAAAAGGACATCATTCCTACTTATTTTTTTCTAATATTAAACAAAGAATAAAAGCAGGCATCAGGAAAATTATCCTCCCTAGATTTTGCAATCTGAAACCGTGGTTTCTTACTATTAGCACCTTTGATTATTTGTCCTTTGCAAGTAGAATAAATATTTATATTTACAAGAGTAAATCAGCAAGCATTGGACAAATATTAAGGAGCCTGGCCTTTAACCAACATGATTCTAAGAGTGTTTATCTTCAATTTCTTCAAGATAACAGATTTATTTGTAACTGAACAAATTCTGAGTTAAGGACTCCATTGATGCTACTACTGTAGCTTTGTTTCTTCTTTCCCACCTTCAGCCAAGATGGGTCAAACTCATTCTCAAATTGCTGCTTAATAAACAGGCCTTTTCTTCTATACCATTGTCTTATGAAAGACAGTTATATTTCAGGTCAGTTAACAAGACAGTTTGAATTTACTTTCCAAGTGGCTCTATCTTATCTTCTCCATAACTATTCTTGCCTCTCTCCTTTTCTTTAAAAATAGGATGAAGAAAGCAATATTTTAGCCATCTGAACAAGGCGCATTCTGAATGAGCTCACTAACGGGAAGTGCTCTCGGTTATCTCTTTTTCAAAATTGGAGCCATTATACTCATTTGTGCAAATCCACATTTAGCCTTTCATAAAAAGTGGAATTTTGACCCATTGAACTGGAAGAGTTTCTGCGCTGTTCCACTGATCTTTGACAAGATAGCTTACAACAACAGAGAATACAATTTAGTGCTGGTGTGAATCTTTATTCCACAGTTTAACTCTGACTGCTCACAAGTAGTAAATCTACTTTAGATAACTTGCACTTTATGGATTCTAAACACTGCAACAAGATTGGAGAGGAAAACAAGCCAAAAATTAAACACTGAGTTCACTAAACCCAGTTATTATTAAGTTAGGCCTCCCAAAGACAATTACCGTGGGCAATATCAAGTCTTCCTTGACTTTTTAGACTTATGTGTTGCTACATACATTTTCTAATAATAACAACCAATGGAAAATGGAGGAAATGTGTTAACAATCAATGAAAAATGTAACTATCACTTCCATTTCAGGCTATAGGAGTACCTATGAGTCCAAGTTAAAATAAAGGTTTCAATTCTCCCCATACTTCAAGTTTGGAATCTAGAGCAGGAGAATGCAGTAGTTCCTAGATGTGTACAAAATGAAGTTACAATTGCACACTATCAATTACATTTTCTATTCCATTAAACAAGATTTGAAGATTGCCCTGAGGCATTTTAATTAAATGAATCTGGCACTAGACTTATGAAGCTTAGACATAAATTAATGGAATGGAACATCAACATCACAGTAACAGTGCAATACTGGAATCTATTTGTAGAATATGGCACTCAAGTATGTTACCTGGAAGGGATTAAAAGCAAGCATGGTGATATCCTATCTGTGTCTGCATCCTATCTATGGCAGGGGAAACAACTTACTGACTACTCGTTCAGCAACCATTCAAAGTTGTGACAGTGCTGAATGAGTGGTACTTACGACTGGTCCTCAAAGTTTGGCCGTTGCACCACCCCTGCAGTCACATGATCATGATTTGGGTGTTTGGCAACCGGCTCACACTTACGATGGTTACAGTGCCCTGTGGTCACATGATCATTTGCGACCTTCCCTGCTGGCCTGCCACAAGCAAAGCCAATGAGGAAGCCAGCAGGAAAGGTCACAGGTCACTCTGGTAAGTGCCCCTGGCCTCTCTGTGCTTGCACAGCACCATCCATCCCCGGGTTCCTGGCACTGCACAATTCATCCCTCGAGCCTCCCTGCGCTTGTGCTGCAGCAGCATCCCCCTCCCCCTGCCTCCCCCAACTCGAATGCAGCCTGCACTGGACCTCCCAAGGCCTCCCCCACAGCACCCCCACACTCCTTACCTGCCACTTCCCACTTAACAACCAGCATGTCTTTAGGTTATAATGGCAACCAGGACTGCCAGGATTGTCATCGCTAAGCAATGTTTTCATCTGATGTTGTGCTTTACGACCACATTGCTTAGCGCCAACAATCCCGGTCCCAACTGCCATTGTAACCCTAGCACTACCTGTAAATTTGTACTTGGGTATTTAAAATGTATAGCAGCAGTTGTAACTGCTTCCTCATCTTATGAAGAGTTCTGGTGAATTCGAAACCTGCATTGTATTTTGCATTATTATAGATTATTCTTATAAAAGTATTAACCAATGGTAGCTTTTATTTTAATTCTGTTACTCAGGTTACCAAAATAAAGAAATAAAGATGACATGCTTGCTTGCTTCCATCTCATGCCCTAACAGCATCAGAACCACAGCCTACAAATTAAACCTTAACAGATTCAGTAACGATTGTGGGAGAGATTCTTCCCACGTAACACTATTTCCTACCTACTCCTCAATCCGTGTAATGATTGAAAAAAAGCTACAGGTATCATTTGTCTTAGTTGCAATGTACTGTATGGCAAAATGCATATTTATCAAAATCACTCCATACCCCAAGAATGAAACGAATGTCATACTGAAATGGAACATGAACTAAAGTAGAAATCACCATGTTTCATACAGCTTCCACATATAGAACATTCTACCTTTTGTGAAGCAGCTCTCATTTTCCAATAAGGTAAAAGATTGCTAAAATCTATTTGTCACATACCTGTGATTTTTGAAGACATTTCTAGCTGGCTTATTATCAGACCTCTCTGCCCATATGCATGAATATTCAAATGTCAACAAGGCTTATTCTATAGCCTTTTAAAATTAAGGCAACCCTTCAGGTTTCAAGTTTATCTGTAAAACTGGGAGTGCGGGACAGAGAAAGAAATTCTATATCAGTGCTACAAAACACTTGGAAAAAGGACACAAGTTCTAAACCATTACTTCTAATGTACTTAAGGCCACAACCTGTTAAATCAGTTCTGTCCTACTCACATCTAGCCCTTAGATTGAAAGACAAAAGTTATTAAAAGAATGGTTAGTCTTTAAAACGTTGACATTTAGACCCAAGCATCTAAACTTTTATTTATTAAACCATCTCATAAAGGATATCAAAGTATTTTGCCTTTTTAATGAGGCATTAAAATTCAGTAATACCCCTAAAAGACAAAATTGTTAAACCTCTTAAACCCCTGGACTTACATTATCAGTTTTTATGTACCTGTCAACACTCAGGGAAAAAGAAGCAATGGTTTATTCTCTGTCTCAAATTTAAAAGCCAACTAAGCTTTCTTCTACCTTCCCACTGAGATCTTTAACTCCAGGCAAAGAGCAGCAGATCAGTTTAAAATGGGATACAAAAGGCTACGCAGCCTCTATTAGCTGCACACTACCATCTCCCATTTCATACGATTTATAGACACAAGAACTTCCCTTATTTTAAAAACTACATTACCAGTTAGGATTGGGGGGGGGGAGGAGAGTAGGCGAGGCAGTGTAGAAAAGCCAAAAGCCTTTGGCTGTTCTTACTGATTTGTTCATAAACTGTGCCTTTGCTATATCACAAAGGGTTAGCTGGAAATTCTTCTAAAATTGCACTAAGATTAAAATAGAATTACTGGGGTTTGCGTGAAAGGTATGGGGACTATAAGAAGCAAGTTTTTCTCAGCTAACAGCTGCCCATGTTTTGGCTTCCGTGACTGAAACCCAGAATGTGGAAGCCAACATTCAGATGTACATGCAAAGGCCTCAATATTCTAACAGATGTTCAGTATATGAATGGCTGCCTTTTAATCAATGTCACAGCACAACATTTGGAGTTACCTCTTTTTGAGGGGTACAAGGTTATAGGAATAAGTTGATCCTGCTGGAACAGTTTGTGGCAGAGGATCACACCTGTGCTCTAAAGCAAGAGTTAAACTGTATTTGAAGTAACTTCCTTGCTACTTAGTTAGCTGCTAGCTGTTGATGCTTTGGTGCATAAGATCTTTGCACATGGACCTCATTCAGTGCAGAGCATTTCCTAGCAACCAGAATAGAGAGCTGTTGAAAATTTTAATATCACGAGTATATCTAGTTTAGCTAGTTAGATCTGGGAGGTTTTCTTGTTAGAAGGCTGCTTCAGTTTACAGGCCTGTTTCTTTTTCTAAAGCTAAGAGACTTTGTGTATTTGAGCTCATTAAATGCTCAGTGTTATTTTTATGCTATAACTTTGTGTGATACCATTTTTGTTTCAGAAAAACACCCCAGCCTTGATCAGTTTGAAATTCAGTTTATTTTTACTCTCAGTTTCTGTTAACAGACACTAGTTCAGATAACTATCTGATCAGTATAATCCAATATTAAACAGTACACTGATTTTTTTAAAAAGCAGATGTCTGCAGTACAGCTTCATAAAATTGCTCTCAGGCTCCACAGTCTTTGTGGCTTATTTTCAGATACAGAGCAACTGTAAAATTCATTAAAATTCTGTAAGGAACATAATCTGCTGTTTATACTAAGTCTATTTACTGGTCATCTCTCACTCTACTGCCTACACTAAAGCAAGGCAGGTTGAGCAACCTTTTAAAAAAAAAGTTTGGCCCCTAAGGACAACAAGGAGCATGAAAGTTATATCACCACAGATTGACTGATTATGTGCCATCAAGTTGGTATCAACTTGTAGTGACCACAGAGATTTTCTTCAGCACGATCTGCCCCTAACCTGGTGCTTCAGGTCTTCCAAATGTGTACCAATTTGCTGCTGGAATTGAGTCCATCCACCTTGCTGCTAGTCATCCTCTTCTCTTTCCTTCCACCTTTTCCAGCATTATGGACTTTTCAAAAGAGCTACAGTATGTCTTCATATAATGTGCCCCAAATATGATAATCTGCACCTGGTCAAAATTGATTTGTCCTAGGATGCATTTGTTAATTTTCTTAGCTAACTATGGTATCCTCAGGTGTCTTCTCCAACACCAAAGTTCAAAAGAGTTAATACTTTTCTGTCCTGCTTCTTCAAGGTGCCACTTTCTATGGAAACAAGAGTGTCATAAGGAAAAACACTGCTTTTATGATTTTTGTAATTATAAATCTATCACGATATCTGAATATTTTTTCCAAGGCCCTTACTCTAGCAAGTGCTAATCTGCAGCATATTTGACTGCTGCTTCCTGTTGACAGTAAATAAAAAGCAGAAACTATCCACCATTTCAATATCTTCATTAGAAGCCTGGTTGTTGTACCACTTGCCATCATTTCGATCTTCTTTATATTTAATCTTAGTCCCATTTTTTTTCACTGTACTCCTTGACCTTCATTACTAAAGCATGCAGATCATTTGCATTTTCAGCTATCAGCTTCCTATCCCTAGGAAGAAGGCAACTGCAAACTACTTCTGTAATCTTGCCAAGATAACTGCAGGGACTCCTAGTGACTCCAGGAGTCACTAGGAGTCAACACTAACTCAAAGGGACATGTACACACACACTGTATTTGTTTACTGGTAGAAAGAGGTAGAATAGCTCAGTTGTAACAGCAAAGATGTGGCCAGAAGAACAGATCACAAACTGCTCATGTGCAAGTTCCAAGTCAAGCTAAAGTAGAAGAAGGAAGCCAACTAGTTTCCACAATATGGATTTTCAAGAACACTGATTATCTAGCCTGGATGAACCATATACAGGCCATGGACAGCCATGGACAGCAACTTGCCAAAACCACTCAGTGTTAATGGGCAGCCCTTGATCCCGGATAATTTCTCAGAATTTTTGCCAAGATTTTTGTTTTGTTTGGAGCACAAAATGTTCAAAATGTTTTTTGTTTTTTGGGAGTTTTTTTGCTTCCCTTCTGGGCTTATAAATTTATTTCCCCAAAAAATATATATTTCTAGATAGAATTCTACAGGACAACTTCTATAAATCCATGACATGGGTACTGGACAGTTTATTCTTAGAAACTAATTTAGAGATCTGTAGGATTAAATTGCCACTTGTCTAGTTTCATGTTTCTATCCCATCTGAAAACCAATACATAAATTACAAGCTAGAAAAAGTTTATCCAATTCCATTATTTTTTTCTACTGCGTGTGTATAAAATACAACCTTATGCTGTATTTTATAATATACAGTACATCCTTAAAATATTTACATATCACCCTTATCTAAACATCCAGAGCATGTAGCAGCAAAACAAAAAAAACCCAGAAGCAGCAGTGGTAGCGGCAGTGGCAGCAGCAGCAGAGGAGGTACAGAAGAAAACATTCAACAAGATTTTAAAAGATCTACAAATGTAAAAGCCTGGATTACTTCTGAAAAGTTTAAGCTCGAGGAGTATCAATACTTCGGATCAGTTATTTGAAACCAGTTTGAATTATTGCAAAAATAATTTGGGTTGTCTAATACTAATCCAGTATTATTTATGTATTTATCAAATTTATATGGCTGCCCATCTGTGAACAAGGTGACTCTGGACGGCGTATAATAAAACCAACAATTAAAACTTATTATAAAACCATTTAAAACACTTAAATAGTGAAACATAAATAAGAACCAGATTGTGGGAGGGTTAAAATCAAAATGTTACACATGGTGCAGCCAATGGGAGGGCTCCCTGCTACTAGGGGATCCCCAGGCCTGATTGAAAAAAATAAATTTTGAGGGCTTTCCAGAAAGCCATAAGGGTTGGGGCTAATTTTACCTCGGGGTGGATGATGTTCCAAAAGGTGGTAAATATAATTAAAATACTTTTTGATTTCACAATTTGGTCCAGATATATTAGCAGCATCAAAAACTCTTGAATTATTATCAAAACTGAAATTATTTTCGATTAGTCTAAACCTATATTTTTAAAAAATACTCTAAGAATATTATTAAGGTAGATATCAGTTATCTGCATGAATTTTGGAATACCGCACATTGACAAACAAGTGGAAAAGGATCTTAAAGAATATTATGTTTCTTATGATCCTAAAATGAGGTTAGTTCTGCACAAGAATCTTTGAATGTTTATCGGGCCCCCCAGAGAAAGTTGTAAAAAGGTACTTTGTTGAGTACTTTATGGTAGAAGTTTAAAATAATGCAGAGAACACACATATTATATGGGCTTGCTCTATCATGGTCCCATTTTTGTTTAACTAAGTTCATTAATACAATTTTGGGGAAATAATAAAGGTTTAAAGATGTGAATGTGGTTTTGAACTTAGGATTTATGAAGATATAGAGAACTCTGGATTTATTAAGCATGGAGCATAGAAAAAAAATATTCTCTTACAATGGAAAGACTGTACCACTCGTTTTACAATCCTAGATTCAAGACAAGTATGGCTGTGTATCAGTGAAAAGGAAAGACTGATCAATATAATTCCATATAACCAGAGTGAAATGTTGTATTTAAAAACAGCGATATATAAACATTTGTACTTTCATTTCTTTTTACACATGTATACAAAACCCACAAGATATTTTGGGCCCATTATATGTTATGGCAATAATCATTTCAATGAACACCTAGAATCCAACTAGGATTAAATATTTTTGAAATATTTAATGAAAAAAGTATCACCTAATTCTTTCATTTAAATCAATGGACCCAACAATGCTTATGTTTAGCAGAGCTGTGTCCACAGGATTTTCATATGAAAAAGCAGAATGTTGTACTGTATTCTACCTTTCCACCTGAATTTCAATGCAAAGTTTGCATTGAGACTGGAAGAGTCTTTGAAAGTTAGTTTTGATTCCAATGGGATCAGACAGTTGGGATCTTTATATTCAACGATATATGTATGTATATTTCTATATATAGTAGTCTTCTGTTAAACATCGTGAAAATGTTTAAACTCTTTTCCCAAAATGTCACTGAGGCCAATGTAGTATAGTGGTTAAGGCAATGGGCTAGGACTGGGAAATCCTCAGGTTCTAGTCCACTCTCAGACACTGAAGCCCACTGGGTGGCTTTGGGCCAGTCACTCTCTTTCAGCCCAATCAACTTCACAGGGTCTTTGTTGTAAGAAAAATAGGAGAAAGCATATATGGTATGCTGCCCCAAACTATTAGAGGCAAGGCAGTATATGACCCAAATAAACAATGCATTTTAAATACATTTGAACCCTGGAGTACTAGGTAATACCACACTGATGATGTTACCTAGTTGAGTAAGGAGATGTCTGCAAGCCAACAACCAAGCTCAGAGAGCACCAAGAACTCAACGGTCCAACCCTGAGCTACAGATATACTCTTCTATTGAAATTTGAACCCTGTTAACAGGTGCAGACTCTTAAAGAAATATAAATTAAGCAACAGGAGTGCAGTGAAGGAAAAGCAGTTAAAAAAATCCCAGCTTCTCTTCAATACATACTTATTAAAAATCCACATGGGAGGAAGAAGGTAAAGGAGGGAAACAAGGAAAAACAAGTCTTACCAAAAGTAACTTCTCCTTTGCCAGTTTTGTCAAAAAGCTGAAATGCCACCATAAACAATGCATCTGGAGCACAGAGGACAGATTCAAACGCTACAAATTCTTGAAAGGATATCAACCTACAGAAGAAAACGTTATTATAAATGTAGTCCCTTGTTGTAGAATATTGCATTAGACCATCCATTACACCTGTCTTTCCCATCCTGGTCACCAAACATACAGAAACTGCAACTCCCATAATTCCCAGTATGGCTGTTAATTAAACTTTCCTGTTTCAGAAGGTGTATAAGGGAGTGTTTTTAGAAACAGCAGCAGCAGATTATGGGTATTTCCCTTCCCTTCTTTTTTTTTCTTTTACAGCTGAGATCATCCCTTCTCCTTATAAAGCTCAAAAAGGGATACAGATTCATACAAATGTTTGTGTGCTAGTTCATAAGTACTGTTCAAATCTGGACATCTAAGTATCATGGAAAACTTTGAACTGTGTGCTGACTAGGTGTTACTTGCATATGAACACCTTTAAAACCATAGCTCTCTCTTCTCCCATTACATTCTTTCAATCAGAAGAGAGCCCTTCCCCTGAAAAATAGAATGCATGGAGACTCAAATGTACGGCAATATCTCTTTTGCATCTAGCTTTAATTGGTATAAAGTTATTTTGAACACTGCTAAATTTTAGCAAACGTTTGAAATTAAATACGCATAAAAATGATTATATCTAAGTCATGATATTGCTATATGAAATCAATGATTTTTTTGGCCCATTGATTTAGATAGATAGATAGATAGATAGATAGATAGATAGATAGATAGATAGATAGATAGATAGATAGAGTGGTATCTCTACTTACGAACGCCCCTACTTACGAAATTTTCGAGATACAACCAGCCAGCTCCGGGCCCAAAAATTTACCTCGATGTGCGAACTCCGCCTCGAGGTACGGCCATTTTTCCGTCCTGACACGTGGTCTGCGGCCATTTTTCTGCCCCGACACGTGGTCCACAGGCATTTTGCCACCGCGCCCCTAACACATGGCGCGTGGGCGCTTTTCCGCCTGACGTGTGGCGCGCGGGCACTTTGCCGCCCCGCTGAGTGGCGTGCGGGTGCTTTGCTGCCCTGGACGCGCAGCGCGCGGGCATTTTGCCGCCCCGCTGAGTGGCGCGCGGGTGCTTTGCTGCCCCGGACGCGCAGCGCGCGGGCACTTTTCTTCTCCTGATGCGTGGCGCGCGGGCATTTTGTTGCCCCGCCGCGCACGGGCGCTTTTCCACCCGTGTCGCGCGGTGCGCAGGCGTTTTGCCGCCCCGCCGCACAGCACGCGGGCGCTTTTCTGCCCCTGATGCGCGGCACGTGGGCGTTTTGCCACCCCGCCGCACAGCGCGTGGGTGCTTTTCCGCCCCTGACGTATGGTCCGCGGACGCCAGAACGGATTAACGGTAATTACATTGAACCTTATGGGAAAATTTGCTTCGGGGTGCGACCAAATTCGGAGGGCAGAACAGATTAACCGTATTTACATTGAACCTTATGGGAAAATTTACCTCGACCTGCGACCAACTCAACTTGCGATCAGAGTCACGGAACGGATTAAGTTCGTAAGTAGAGGTACCACTGTAGGTAGGTAGGTAGGTAGGTAGATAGATAGATAACAAATTTAATCTAAATTCCAACTCACTACATCCCCACAAAACATATCCTGTTCTGCTAACAGAATATAGTGAGTTTGTACCTACTAACCCAAATTAGGATTCTGGTTTAATTTTACCACTGTAAACAAGCAAAACATTTTTGCATTAAAGTAAATGAATGACTAAAAAGCAAAATTCCAGGGCTATAGTTTGCTTTGTTTTAAATTTTTTAGATACAGTACTCAAAGTATAAATGGAATTTGAGCTTTAGATGTATGTTTATGAAGAGAAATCCTTTTACCTTTCAACAGACTAATGTTGTTGCAAAATTTTATTTGTTTATTTATATTTCAAATTTGTCACCGCCTATCTCACTGCAGAGCAACTCTGGGCAGTGACAGATATCTTTGATTTTGTAAATGAGTTGTGGAACCACGGAAGGTTGTGCAGGTAGTCATTACTTAACAACCACAATTGGGACTGGCAACTCCATCATTAAACAATGTGGTCATTAAGCGAGACATCACGTGACAGCAACAGATTTACCACCTAACTTCCACTTCAGTTTTTAAGCAAGACATCATGTGACTGCAACTTGTGATTTTACTTCTGGTTTCTCCATTGACTTTGCTTGTTAGAAGTCAGCTGTGAAGTTCACAAATGGCGATTACATGATTGTGGCATGCTGTGACTGTCATAAATGTACGCTGGCTGCGAAGCACCCAAATCTCAATTATGTGACCATGGGGACACTGTGATGATCTTAAGTGCGAGGACCAGTCGTACAGTTACTTTTTCAGTGCCATTGTAACTTCAAACGGTCACTAAACAGGGCAGTTGTCAAGCAAGGACTACCTGTAAGTTTGTGTTGAACTTTCTTTCAAAACGGTTGGTAGAACTTAATTATAACTGAAATGGCAATTTTTGGTACAGAATTAAACACTGAAAGTTTGGGAAGATGCAAATTTTCCTAATCTAACTGTTATGAGGTAAAGAGCAGAATTATACATTTAGTTTCATTGGGGAGCCATATTTTCCCCCTAAGATTTCATACAAAATATGCCCTTCAGATTTATATAAACTGTTTATAAAAACAGTTGATTGTTGATTTTAGATGTAGCTAGGCAACAAGTCTTGAAACTATGTCAGCTTGTAAAAAAAACTGAACAGTAATCACAAGAGGCAGTTTGATGTAGTGGTTAAGGCATCCATCTAGAAACCAGGAAACTATGAGTTCTAGTCCCACCTTAAGTATGAAGCCAGCTGGATGACCTTGGGCCAGTCACTCTCTCTCAGCTCTCAGAAATAGGCAATGGCAAACCATTTCTGATATCTTGCCAAGAAAACTGAAGGGACATGTCCAGGCAGTCACCAAGGAGTCAAGATTGACTCAAAGGCACACACACACACCCATATAAATTATACTTTCATAAAAACCACTTTATATGAAATGGTCTGAACTTGCACAAAAAGTTGGATATTTTATATTATTATTAGCTAATAAAGTGTGAGGGTTCAATTTAGGACTTGCTTAAGATACTCAATAGTTGGCAGATGTTTATTTACTAATATAAAGTATATTAGTTGCTAATATATTTTATCATCAATAGTAAATTATTAAGTTAGCTTGGTTTGAGCAACCTTTCTAAATTTCCATCCAAATGATGCAGCTTCTAAGATCTCAGTCTACATGGAAGTAGTCATCTGACATTGAGAAACATGAAATTACAGACGACTGGTTAGAGTTGATTAATAAAATACTGTTGCAACATGTATTTTATTTGTCATGCTTTCACTGGTATTTTCAAATAAGAATATTAAACAATTCTATTTGTCATATTTGTATATGCTGCAAAGGTTTGCATTAATTACAAGCAACATAAAAGGTTAAATAAAATGTCCACAGTAGGAACTAAGATATAAACATTCTAAAATCATAAACATTAAAAAACAATCTTATCACTCACCATAGGCCATCCAGAATAACTCATTTTTCAAGAGTTTCCAGAAGGCCAGGACAAATTATTAGGTCTCATTAAACATATATCCTGCCTTTCTCTGGGAACCCTAGGCAACTTACATGCATATACAGTGGGGCAAAAAAGTATTTAGTCAGCCACCAGTTGTGCAAGTTCTCCCACTTAAAAAGATGAGAGAGGCCTGTAATTTTCATCATAGGTATACCTCAACTATGAGAGACAAAATGGGGAAAAAAATCCAGAAAATCACATTGTCTGATTTTTTAAGAATTTATTTGCAAATCATGGTGGAAAATAAGTATTTGGTCACCTACAAACAAGCAAGATGTCTGGCTCTCACAGACCTGTAACTATTTCTTTAAGAGGCTCCTCTGTCCTCCACTCGTTACCTGTAGTAATGGCACCTGTTTGACCTTGTTATCAGTATAAAAGACACCTGTCCACAACCTCAAACAGTCACACTCCAGACTCCACTATGGCCAAGACCAAAGAGCTGTCGAAGGACACCAGAAACAAAATTGTAGACCTGCACCAGGCTGGGAAGACTGAATCTGCAATAGGCAAGCAGCTTGGTGTGAAGAAATCAACTGTGGGAGCAATAATTAGAAAATGGAAGACATACAAGACCACTGATAATCTCCCTTGATATGGGGCTCCATGCAAGATCTCACCCCATGGGGTCAAAATGATCACAAGAACAGTGAGCAAAAATCCCAGAACCATGCGGGGGGACCTAGTGAATGACCTGCAGAGAGCTGGGACCAAAGTAACAAAGGCTACCATCAGTAACACACTATGCCGCCAGGGACTCAAATCCTGCAGTGCCAGATGTGCCCCCCTGCTTAAGCCAGTACATGTCTGGGCCCATCTGAAGTTTGCTAGAGAGCATTTGGATGATCCAGAAGAGGATTGGGAGAATGTCATATGGTCAGATGAAACCAAAGTAGAACGTTTTGGTCTAAACTCAACTTGTGTTTGGAGGAGAGAGAATGCTGAGTTGCATCCAAAGAACACCATACCTACTGTGAAGCATGGGGGTGGAAACATCATGCTTTGGGGCTGTTTGTCTGCAAAGGGACCAGGACGACTGATCCGTGTAAAGGAAAGAATGAATGGGGCCATGTATCGTGAGATTTTGAGTGAACACCTCCTTCCATCAGCAAGGGCATTGAAGATGAAATGTGGCTGGGTCTTTCAGCATGACAATGATCCCAAACACACCGCCCGGGCAATGAAGGAGTGGCTTCGTAAGAAGCATTTCAAGGTCCTGGAGTGGCCTAGCCAGTCTCCAGATCTCAACCCCATGGAAAACCTTTGGAGGGAGTTGAAAGTCTGTGTTGCCCAGCGACAGCCCCAAAACGTCACTACTCTAGAGGAGATCTGCAGGGAGCAATGGGCCAAAATACCAGCAACAGTGTGTGAAAACCTTGTGAAGACTTACAGAAAACGTTTGACCTCTGTCATTGCCAACAAAGGATATATAAGAAAGTATTGAGATGAACTTTTGATATTGACCAAATACTTATTTTCCACCATGATTTGCAAATAAATTCTTTAAAAATCAGACAATGTGATTTTCTGGATTTTTTTCTCATTTTGTCTCTCATAGTTGAGGTATACCTATGATGAAAATTACAGGCCTCTCTCATCTTTTTAAGTGGGAGAACTTGCACAATTGGTGGCTGACTAAATACTTTTTTGCCCCACTGTATCCCTTCGTTTTATGCCCAAAAAAGCCCTGTGATGTTGGACTGACAGAGAGTGACTAGCCTAAAGTTACCCACTTAGTTTCTATGGCTGAGAATGGACTTGAACCTGTATCTTTCCAGTCCTAGTCCAATGCCTTAATCCAACAGTTCTCAAACTTTGCAGTACTATGATCCCTAAAATGATAAATAGATATGTGTGACTCCCTCTCACAAATAAAAGTAGTGATTTCATTGGTGTCAGAGTCAGACAAGATATAAACATAGCACTTTCAATCACTTTAACCTGTATGACCCAGGGATTCTTAAAATTTGTGGCATCACAACTCACCATTGTGGCTTGCACAGGCCAAATGAGGAACAAGGCCCTCAGTGAGTTTCAACGGTGCTGCCACACTGCTTGCACAGTTTTTTTTTTAAAAAAGCTGTGCCCTCACAAGTTGCTTACAACCTCCCCAGGGAGTCCTGAGCTATCACCTTATAACTCCTTGCTTAATCACTATATCACACTAGTGCTCAGTTACTATAATATGGATTATAATATGATTTCTTGTAAACTAGAACTTACTTCATCAGCTGACAGAAGAGTTCCAATGAAATAGAGTTTAACTTACGAAGGCCACATCCCAACAAAGCATGTTTTCAAAGAACACTACAAAATTCTTTCACTGCAATAAATTACTATGGGATAGCCATTTTTTACAGGTAAAAATTAATTAAAACAGTCAAGATCATCTTTAAAATAAAATTATTAGCAATTTTTACAGAAAAACACAAAGTCTATATCAGCAAAACTCAAACCAAATTACTACAGAAGAAACATGAATATCTGTGTGCCAGCTGAATTCAAATTAACCCAATTTTTACATGTTAATTAAACCAGCTATTTTCTTCTTATTGTATTTTTGTTCCTTAAATAGACTGGCCTGCAAGTGATTCCCAACAGATCTACTCCAGCAACAATGACGTACTCATTTACTTCTATTATGACCACACAATACAGTAACTGAGTAGTAATTTTTCACAGTCAATTACACATGTGGTTCCTAATGGTTAAAGATGCTGAAATAATGCATGCTACATAGCCATATGTTCTGAGCTCTATACTGCATAAGGGCAGTTGCCTAGGTAACAAGCTTTCTCTGTGGCTTAGCACAACCTTCATTGAATATCATTAGGTTTCATTAAGCAGCACATATTAACATGAACCTCAATATACTACTTAAGAATAATTTTGCCGACATAAGCTACAGCTTATCTAACTTAAAAGCCTGACTGAGAAAATCCTAATGACCTGTATTTTAATGATGCAAAGCTAAAGAAGAAATTGGCAAATTATAAACCAAGCAGAAAGTTCCCTGTAAGTCAGATGCTTTATTGGTAATATTCCTTAAAAAAAAAAAAAAAAGGAAAAAAGCATCACTTGGTCAGGATCACAAAGACAAATTAAATAGAAAGAAAAGGTAACTACAACAAACCACTGGGCACTCGGCTGTGTTATGATACCAATTTTTTTGCTAGACAGACAAGCTGAGCAACCAGCCAATTCAACATTGGATGAAATGGTCACTGCTGTCCATTCCAAATATTTGCTGCCCACACACCAACACACTATTCTCCAGTTTATAACTGTCCCTACCTTTTCTACTACCACTATCTGGGAAAATATTGTTTTGTTTTAAAGCATCCTTTGGCTACATATCTGAAGTAGAAATGACATAACATTTTATTTCAGAAAAGTGGATTTTACAGGACTGGAAAATAGTATTTCTCTGTCCTCAGTTTTAGAACAGAAATTTCAAATATGGACTTCCATCACGCGGCACCTGTATTCTAGGCTAGATAGAGGACTGCAAACAAGAGTAACTTTGCACCTGACACACCCTTCTTGTGCCAAAAGATCTAGCTGAAAATACAGAGGAAAGATCCCACTACAAGCTATGGCAGGAATTTGACAGATTGTGGCTAGGTGAATAACAGTGGATGGGAGAAAATGTTCAAACTATGAAAAGGGATCTGCCTGAGTGTCTGTGTATCTATGATGGAAAATTGTGAAGATATTCCTATGCTTATTTGAGAGCACTGACCCCTCACAGGGCCAGAACCTTACTCAGTTTTCCCAATGGAGAACATCTTTCCAAGACTACTGTGCCTGGGACCTAGAAATACCAGCATTCCCCTAAGAACAGGGACAGAGGATCATAGCAATATGGAACTGGAGAAGACCTAACTTGGCAAAGAAACTAAGTTTTTATATATCAGTCTTTCAACCACCTAGGTTGTCATTTAAGTTCTATTAGTAGTACTATTTCTACTCCTCCTACTACTAATGATCTACTCCTAATACTCCTAATACTACTATGATCTACTAATTCTTAGTAAATACCTTTGAGAATTTATATAGTGGTGACATCTCACAGATGCAAGGGCCATTTGTAGGCATTACATTTTCAAATCAATTGAAAATGTTGTCAATTTATTAAAGCTCTCATTCAGGAATTCTAAATAGCTCTACAAAGGATCTGCAGATCTCTAACAAGCTCTCAACTAGATTACAGCTATCAGGCTTCTTCAGGAAAGGTCCTGAGAATTAAATATTTTCAATCTGATTTATATTAGCCATGCCCATTCTGATGGCTTGTGAATGAGCTGGCACTCTAAATATTTCCCAGCCAGCATGGCCATTGTAGGAGTTGTAGTCTCAGTGCATTTGTAAAGAAATCAGTTAGGGAAGACTAACATAAATGTACAGAGGATATATGCCTCCTATGCAGTGGCTATATTACAAGAAGCAAGGTGAATTTATAGATCATTATTCCCAACTTCAGCATCTGAAAAAAGCTATCAGATCCACAAGTACACAGAAATTTGAAATAGCAGGATAGCATATCATACCATACTCCGAGATATAATGAAATCTCCCAGTGCCAGTTTGTTATGTGTAAAATTGAAAACACCAGGGTGAAGCCTCAAGCAGGTAAGCACATTTGTGGCAAATTATTCAAAGCCTGTCACTCTTATCTCTGCCTTGTCCTCAATCACATTTAAAAGTGAAAGAACATTTACAGTACAATCTTCTACATGTCTACCTTTCAGTAAGTCCCACTGATTACAGTGGGTTTACTTCCATATAACTGAGTATTACAATGCTGCGTTAATTGCTCAACTGCTATTAACATCTAATATATAACAAAACAAAAAAAAACCCCATCACGGCATTCGTGTCTGAAAATTGTTCTGTTACTTCCCCACATATGCATACACACATTCATTCTTCTGCATGTCTACCAATACTAATAATTATTTGCATCACTACATAAAAAAAAATCAAAAGCTGTAATGATTTACTAAAATCAACTATTTAATCTTAATAGCATAATGGGGCACAGGGTAAGCTATGCTTATTATTTAATGTTGCAGTCTTAGATAAACAACTATTCTGAAAAATGGCAAATTAGAGATAAATCTATAATAATGGGAAAAGCTGGCACTTCAAAACATTACTTTGAATTGTTTACACCTTCTAAAAATAAAAGCCATATAGCATTTTGAGTTACTTGCTGGAATCTAAGCAATGATTGGCAGAAATTGCATATTTTATTGGGCAGAATTTAATTATAGCCCCCAAAAAAATTCTTGGAAGAAACCAGTTGGATTTCTAAGAATGCAATTGTAAGGAAACATTTATTTACAGCTTATCAGTAGGAGGCAGAAACAACTTCCCAAAGTCTCCTAACTCCCACCCTGGAAGCAAACTTACCAAAAGCTTCAGTTAGCATAGAAACAGTCAGGCAAATGCATTCTTGCCCTATACAAAGCTGAATTACCAGTGAAACAGAATAAAATTAAAGCAAATGATTCTGCATGGATTACATAAGGGAAGATATAGATATCTAAATGTAATTGGGATAGCAGCTTTTCTGTGCCTTTATCATATTTTTCCTGTCGTATTTATTAATTTATGAATATAACAGGCTGAACTGATTTTTCATTTTTCCTCTTTTCAGGCAAATTTGTCAATTTGATAAGCATGGTCACTTAGAAAGTTTAATTTCTGTGGCACATTCAGTCAAACTGCATTGTTAGTTAGGTCTTTATTAGGGTCACACACCAAAATTACTGCATTGTAGATCCTGTATAATATAGTGCATTATTTTATTTTCTGATGTATTTGCTGCAGTATTATGTACAAAGCTATAGCAGTTGGTAGCACCTACCCAATCCTGACAGATCTCAAAGAAAGCTAATCAGGGTGAGACCTGATTTGTATCTAGATGGAAGACCACCAGGAAACACCAAGGCTGTAGGTTAGACTGAGAAGCTAATGTCATGTAAGAAATCATCGGCAAATCACTTCCATACTGCTGCCACAAAAACAACATGGATGTGTTTGTGCAGTCACCAGAAATTAAGGTCATCCTGAGGACTGTCTAGATCTACAAAGCATTTTAAGGAGTGTTTTCTTTTCCCTTAACATTATTCAGAGAGAAATCAATCCTTGCTAAAGGCAACCCCTGATGATGGCACATTATTTTTTTCCCATATACCTGTAAATGAAGAGCAAAATGTTTTTTGTTTATTGTCTGAACATTCAAATACTATCAAATAAAATAATTTAGATAAACGATAACATACATACCCATCTTTAGTCTGATCTACTACACCTCCCAGCAGTTGGACTGTACTGGGATTGGGCACCCCATCTCCTATTATCTTCAGGAAGCGTGTGACAAAATCATTGGGAGACATGTAAAATTCACCATTTTTTTCAACACTTGCATACTGTTAAAACAGAAGAGGGAGAAAATGTGATTCTTAAATTACTAAGTAACATAAAGAATATCACTTACCTGATTATATGAGATATAATAAGTATATGCAGATGACCAAGTATATATGTGAAACCAAGGAACCAGACAGATACACACACCACACACACACAAACTTTTTCATTTCCTTGTTTAGTGCTAATTATAACCAGCAATGACAACCAAGTTGACAATGTGTGGTAGGCATGTGCATTTCAAATTGGAATAAGAATCTGTGATCTCAAAAACCTTTTCTCAACTGGAATCAAATCAGAACAACAAAAATTATCATTTCTCTTATTAGTATACACAAAGTGTGATATTCTGCTATAACTACATAGTACTTTCTGCTATTACTACATTCAAAGAAAATTCATAATGCATTCAACATGAATTACAAAAATCAATCAAAACTAAAAAATCCAGGTCAATAAAATACGTAATTCCTAACATAATACTACATCAATCATATCTGGAAGGCAAATATTAATCATATTTTGCTGAGACAAAACATGATTAGAGCTAAACAGAAAAGAAGCTGGAAAAAGAATTTATTGGTTAATGAATTGTTTCTGATCATTCAAACCAGCCATCTCCAATCTGGTCCCTTCCAAATAGATCAAACTTCATCTGCCAGAAATCTCAGCCACCCACTGCTGGTCATGCTGGATAGGAGTTGAAAGAAAAGTTGGGTAAAGGCTGTCCAAACTTTGGTCTGGAAGGCTGTCTGAACTGAGTATATTTTCTGAATCTTTGATGCAGAAAAATCTTTTACTTAATGTCTCCAACATATGCCAGCAGAACTTGTAAAATATGAAATATTTTTAACTCTCTCTCACACACACTTAACAAAACATGTTTGTGTCCATTTATATGCATTTGTATTTAACAGCCATATGTAAAACATTAGTGCTGCATGACTGTGACAACATTTTTCAGATTCCCTCTTCTTTTTACTCCAAATATCCACCTCTTGGGAGTAAAAATAGAAAAGAAACAGAAGTGAAAGCTGAAGTAAAAAACATTTTATTTGAAGACTAAAATTACTCCTGAAAGGAAGAAAGCAATATGAATAACAGTAATAAAAATGCCCTCAATATGCTATTCTGGCCTAAACCCAAGAAATCATAATATTATACAGGAAGGGTGGAAGGGAGCACACAATATATTTGGCATTACATTCTCCCACCCCCATCTAGAGATTGTGGTTTAAAAAAAGGAGAAATGCAAAAAGAAGGGGAAAAAAGACCACGTGTATCTCTATGTTTTTAAGGCAGCATGATTGTAGGCGCAGATATACACTCTTTATGTTTTGTGTTAAAGGCTTTATTGAAATAAGACTAGGGGCCAATGGATCAAAGATTAAGGGTTCCTAAAATATACTGCACTACCAAATAAACACTTCAGTACTAGGTGATATGCCAGCATTTCCTCAAGTGTTGAATGTCTACTATAATTTATCAAATAGTTGACTAGTTAATAAACTGCCTTGTTCTGACACTCCCTAACATTCAGTTAACTGAAATCTTACTTAAGACTTTGTAGACTTAGGTTATCAGTTCTTGCTTGTTTGAAATTATAATGTACTTATTTTTCATTTGTTTTTGATCTAGACTTCTACTCCAATTCTGTAATGTTCTGGCTCTGTATGCACTGTGATCACGTGAAAAGGTCTTTAAAGCAGAATGGCCAGGAACCATAGAATTATGTCGCTGCCTCAGCATAATGGAGCAATCCCAGAACTCCAGTTTCCCTACCATAACCCTGCTCCCACCACATCACAAACCAAACTTCTGTGAAACAAAAAGGAATATCAGGGAAAGACAGGACACATTCAATTAAAAAGGGGGAAAGTTTTTTAAAAAAAGAAAAAAAGTCCCCTGGACCTGGGTTCTTTTTTAGGAGTTTTCTGCATCACAGCCATGTTTTTCAGACATTATTAGAACAGGCTGTCCACTCCTTATCACTGCCACGTACTTTTCAAAGCTAGAATTCAGCAAACACTCTGGCCAGTAAGATGCTGATAAGTTAGAGACCTTAAGATGCTGACTTCACACATGCACACTGCAATATTATGAACTTCTTGGGTGTGGATAAAAAGACATTAAAATGCAGTTGTAAATAAATTACAGGAACACATTTGTCACCAGGCGTCAACTTGAAAAGAAAGATCTGTATCACAGCAAGCAAAATATTCTGAACAGGAAAGCCAGATTGCTATTTGCTGTGATATGTTTCTTCTTTGAGATGGCCTGATAAACATTTGCTACAATTCTCCACAGAACATTATCCCCACCAAGTAACAAATAAGCTAGGTGTCTACTATAATTCCAAGCAAAATTCAAAGGCTCAGATTTTGTTTTATAATGCAAGTGCTCTTGCAGTACAAAACTTGCTGTCATGTCCTATTTCATCAAGCCACAGTTGTGCCTGACAAGCCACCCTTACATCTGCTCGCACATGCACCCTGGCTTCCCTCAGAGACTTAAAATGTATGTAGATACTGGGGGGGGGGTGTTAATTGTCTAGATGTAAATCATATAAAGGTAATTTCCTTCAGGCAATTGTTGGAGAAAGGTAAAAACAAAACAGAAAAAATACAAAGACTGAACATTTAACCACAGTGCATGTTTACAATTTAGAACAATTTTCGGGCTGAGGTTTAAGTAATATTTACTTAATATTTTAGAAAGAAGTTGAGTTATTTGAGTTTCATATTTATAATCTGTTAGCCATATATGTGTCTAAAAAAATTATCACAACAAAATATATTTTTAAAAAATCACACACACAATTAAAACCAACTTAGATCATGGTAGCAATGTAAGATCACAAGCTTGTTTATTAGATGATATCTCATCTATTGAAGGTGAGCACACTTTATAACCAGTACACAGACCAATCGATTCCAATTCCCATTTATAGGAGAATCTTTCCAAACCTAAGGCTTGAAAACTTTTTAACAAGACAGTTATCAAGAAACAAATCAAATAAGTCAGCCATTCTGCACTTCTACATTTCATTTTTTTTCCAGACTAGGCCCCCTGCTAAGACATTCAATAACAGAAAGCAGCACAAGGTTTCGATGTCCCTCTGTTTCTACCCACTGTGATTTATTCTTGTGTATTTGAAATCCAATCACGTACCCCCACACTACATATAGAAAATGACCTTGAAAATGTCAGCTTGTTCATTTTGACTGAAGTCTAATCTCTTAGGTTATGGTAGGAGAGTTATAAGAAGTAGAGTTACTCTGGAAAATTATCATGACAAAAGAGGGAAGGGGAAAAAAACACAAATTCTGTTAGTTTGGGAATAAAGACATTCAAAAAAGTGGTTCTGTAGTCAGGTATTTTTCTTCCACTTTGGTAATTATACCTACAGAGAATATGATATTACACAATAACACCTAATGGCTTTTTGGTAAGTTCCTTCAAAATTCACACTAGATAATCATATATTTTAAATACTCAGGCATTAACAAGTTGAAACCTATTTAAGCCTTTGCAGTACAACTGTGGAATATCTTTTTTTATTTTTTAAAAAAATTATTAGGTAAAGTATTTCCAGATAAAGAATCTGTAACTAAGGAATTTCAAATTGATTGCTATATGTTTAACTAAAACAGGAAATAAAGCAGGACATGCAATTCTAATGTTTGTTATTTTGGCTTTCCTTTTTTTTTTTTTTTTTAAGGCCAGGCTGCATTCTTACACATTTACCTGGGAATAATCCCTTCTGAATTCAATGGAGTCTATTTTTATTACATGTTTAGTATATTCAAAACATGAATAAAAACCTTAATACTAATTGTCAGCATCAGTTGTACTATGGTTCTGAAATATCCCAAATAAAATTAGAGTGTTCTAGAAATAATTTTTCTTAGACATTTATAAACAGTGGTTTCCTTCTAAAAACATTCATGAACAAACTATATGCTGACGCATTCAACTTTTTCATTCCCCACTTGATTTCCCCCAGTAGAATGAACAACTAAACAAATCATCAATTATTTACTTGCTATGTCATCTTAATCAGGGATCCTGGCATGATACTTTTACAAGCTAGAATTGCAAGCCAGGTTTCATGGCTTACAAATCTTTCTTGCCTGATATTTAGAAGCAACAAGCCGAGATCACTGCTTCAGATGACAAGTTATAAACTGTTCCTGTTTATTTCATTAGTTGCATTAGTGGAAAGCATGAGTGGGATTCTCAGAGGAATATACATAGGTTTTATAAAATCTTTCATATAAGAAACAGCAAGCCTACAAAATGGCGAAAATGCAGATTAAGAATGAGTTTTGTTTCTCCAAATCTGTACAAACTGACAGCCATTGTGTATGCTCTGATGCAAGGCCAAATCATGAGAAGGAGCCTAACACTGGCAACAAAAACTTGGCAGTTTCCACTTCCTTTCAAAGCTATTTGTAGTTTAGCATGTTGAATTTTGGCTTTCTGTAACAATGGTAAATGAAAAAAGCCAGCTTCATAAAACTATAGTTTAAAATAATTTTGTTTCCATTAATCACAGTTAAGAGATTCAATGACAAAACAAGTTGCAGTTAAAATAAACAAACCAGAAACATCTGAAATTGGCCTTAGAGCTCCTGAACTATGGATCAGAGGCTTCTCCAACCTTGGAAAGCCATTGCCAGGTAGTAAAAACCAACTGCTGTTTTTCACACATGTCTGGGCTGTATCTGGTCGGTGCTTTATATGTAATTAGTCCCAAGCTTCAATCCTTAGTATCTTATTGGTCAGCTGGAAAAAATCCGGCTTGAAACTCTATAGGGCCCCTGTTAATCAGTGTTGACAACGCACGGCTAAATTAGTCAACGATCTCACTTGATATAAGACATGTTGGCTTAATGTTACATCAAAACCATTTCATTGCTAAAATACATGTATCACAAACCTTGTTCCAAATTAAGTGAATATTGTTTTCCTCCTTTCATGCAGCTTTTGAAATTTTGTTTTGAAGGTTAATTCCCCCTTCCTTTCTTCCTTGCTTCCTTCCCTCCCTCCCTCCCAGTCAGTTTTTGACTCCTGGTGATTGCCTGGACTAGTCCCTGCAGTTTTCTTGGCAAGGTTTTTTGGAAGTGGTTTGCCATTGCCTCCTTCCTAAGGCTGAGAGAGAGCGACTGGCCCAAAGTCACTCAGCTGGCTTCATACCTAAGGCAGGACTAGAATTCATGGTCTCCTGGTTTCTAGTCTGATGCCTTAACCACTATACCAAACTGGCTCTATTTCTTTACTGTATTTTTAATTGCCCATCCACTCAATTTCAAGATAATGAAATCATAAAAAGAATTTAAAAAACATAAAGAACAGTTACACAAAACCTTAAAAATATTTAAAATATATATTAACCAGAGGGCCTTTTTAATAAAAAAAACAAAAAAACAAAAAACAGCATCACATGTCAGAAGCTCAGTGAAACAGCATAGCTTTTACCAAATGCCTGGATCACAGATACAGGATTCAGATAGATTCACACTGGAATAGTTGTCAATATAATTTGCAGTTAACAACAAAATTAAGGAGCCAGTTGTTCAGATATTTTGTTCCCAGGCCTTTTATAGGCAGAACCACTCACTTAAATTGGCTCTAAATCAATAGGAAATCCATAAAGTTTTCTGAAGATTGGTGTCTTGCAACAACCGTCTGGTTGTCATATGTTGAATTATCTACAGCTTCTGAACATTTTTCAAGGGATGTATCACACAGAGGTTATGACAGAAATCTTGAGGTGAGATATTAAACCTTAGACCTCTGTGGCCAGGTCTGCCTTCCCTAACAAGATGCATACTCTCTCACACACATAGAAACATACACAAATCGAATTTCAATAGGTTGTTCTTCCTAAGAATCTCAGAAAGCACTTCTGATTAATGCTGGAAATTAATGTTTAAATTGCCAAATGATCTTTACTCACCATCCTGGTCATAGTTTTTTTCCCTTTTGCTGCACTCATTTCTTTACCAAAGAAAATGTAGCAGCAACAAGAAAACCCCCACAACAAATTAGTTAGATTTTAAATATTTCTCTTTATAAGAAGTTTGATCAAAACACTATTTTCAAGAAAACTGAGAAAACCTTATGTAATAAACATGGCAAGTTCTGAAGATTTAATTGCGTACAAAAATATGCATTGGCTGATGAAACAGGCAAAACAGGGGAAGACTCTTCCCCATCATTTTGGTGCATGCCATTTTCCTTTCAAATCTAATGAGTAACATTCTTTCACAATTTTGTCTAGATCCATCTTAGAAATCATTTCAATTGCCTGCTCTATAGGGTCATAGTGGAAAGCAAAGTACAACTTGCAGCAACACACATTTTTGCACCCTGACCATTGAATAATGATTGGCATTTAGGCATAGTAACACTGGCATTAGCATCAAATACCATATTTGTGAAACAGACTTACCCTATTTCTTACTTTTCTCAAGAAATAGGGTAAATGCATCAGCATTAGCATTAACCATTACCACAAATAGTCTAAAGGTTTAGGAAAGATGGGGAAACATAACTGAAATGGCTACAAATAGCAATATCCCTTGATCTTCTAAGGGAATCCTCCACGCTCTGGGTAAGGAATGTTAAATTGTCTATTCCATTTGTGGGGGAGGGGCGGGGAGTGGAGGGGGAGGGGACACATTTTAATTTCAAGATGCTTACATTTCTCTACATTTATACAATAATCACTCAAGAATGTATTTGATTTCTTGGAGAGCAGTGTTCCTTTTTTATAATGGTATTTAAGTATAACATGGTAATAATACAGTGAATGATTAATGGTTAGAAGACTATCAAAAGTTGAATAATGCAGTAAGAGCAAAAGAAATGAAAAATTCAAGCTTTAAAGGATAAAATATTTACTTTTAACATACCTTCAAAAATATTGTTTTCAGCTCAGCTGGATCAGCTCTCTTGGTTAGAGCCACCTACAAGTAAATACAATTATATTAATATGCATGGTCTATACAAAAGATGTCAAAATGTCATAAAAATGAAAGAAATTCAAACAAAAGAATGCACAATGAAATATAAATGTTCCCCTCAAATAAATTAGGCAGTAGTTTATGTGAAAAATAAATGGGCACTTAACAGTTCTACTCAATTATTCAATGTTTTTGCTGGAAATATTCCACAAAACAATATAACAAATCTTAAATAAGTATGTTAAAAAATAAGATTTTGCCCATATTGCAAACCCAATCATACTACTGGGTTTCATTTCTATAATCTGATTATTAAATCCTTTAGGTATATAAGAGACAATGCAGCAACAGAACTAACAAGAGCCATATAAATATAAAATATTTTATGTTGAAACTAACTGTATCCGCTTCATGATATTGAAAGCTAGCAGATGGCAAAAAGCTAAGGTGAGTCAGACTTGTTTAGTACTTGGATAAAGATCATCACAAAACTCCAGACTTATAGATTAGACTGGGAAGCAAAATAAATAAATAATCCCAAATATGGCAACAAAAAAGCACTTCCATGTTGATGCTATAAAATGGGCATATCCCTCACTTCATCATACTTGCCATCTTTTATCTTTATTTTTTATATTTTACTCATTTATTGTAATTTCTTTGATTGTTGTGAGCCACCCAGAATCATTGAGAGTTGGGTGGCATACAATTTAATTTTTATTATTATTATTATTATTATTATTATTATTATTATATTATTATTATTATTATTATTATTTCTTTCCAATGTGTAGCCAGGAATTAAGCTTCATTCAGATGAGCCTTCAACTTTTATAAGAAATCTTTCATTAAATGGTCAAAACAAAATGAAATGAAACAAAACAAGTTCCAGAACAGCCATCATCAAAACTAACTTGGCAACAACCAATTTGTTCAAAGTTGGAGTGGAATGAATTTGATTATATTTCCAGGCTAATTTAAGGATCATAATGAAAACTGAGGAATTGATTTTGGCCAGTAGTTGGGAGACCAGCAGTGATGTACCTTGGCATTCTATAAAAAATTATGCCGTTATGCAACTGGCATAAGATTTTAGCAAAGTGCACTTCAATATAGCCTTCCTCCTGTTTCTGTTGCTCTAACTCCAAATTATTATTCTATAATCTGAATAACAAATCCAGTGTTACCGCAGTTCTAACACTGCAGCTCTCTTCCTCTTCTGACCCAGAGCTGCTTAAGAACAGAACAACAAAAGACCCACGTAAGCACAGATACTACATATGGATCCATCCCTGATTGATAAATAGGGGATGTGTCAATCAGCTCTCAAGAAACTATGGAATACTGTATATTGCATAACTATGGAAGCACAGTTTGGCAGCTCTCCCAATTACAGAAAGATAACATTGATCTAATTCCTACTCTATTACTTTCTATTATACTGAAAATGTACAACACATATTTGACATCACAGTTTGAATGAAAATTGCCAGTAAATAAATAAATAAATGTTAACAGGATCTTTAATTACTTGTTCCAAAATTTTAATGAGACTTTAAGAATTCCACTAACACATGTATTGTTTAACTTTAATAATCAGCATTATTTTATGTTAACTCTACAATCAACTTTAGGAGCTTTGTCTCTACCAGATACATCAAGTTTAAGCCTGTTTTTACATAAATAAAAATCAATGTTATAATTTCTCATTTCTTTATTTTTATTTATTTATTAGAATTTATCCAACTCCAGTGGACTCTGGGTGGTGTACAAAAGTGGAAAATCCATAAAAACAGATAAAACATCAAACCAAATAGACAGCCCAGACTAAAATGATCTTATAAACAACACAATCAAACAAAACAAGGGCCCCCAAAATACAGTGATAAATTAATACATCAACTTCAAGCTTGGGACCAAAGCCAGGTTTTAAGAGATTTCTGGAACCCTAGCAGAGAGACCACAGTCCTTAACTCTTGGGGGATCCTGTTCTTAATACTTACATTTTATTGTTCAAACACAAAAACATCATTTTTAGCTGTTCAAAAATGAAATGTTCTAGGATATCCAGTAAATGTTGGATCTTTTATTATAAGGAGCTGGTAACCCAGATTTTTTTTTTACTTCAACTCCCATCAGCCACAACTAGCATGATCAATAGTGAGGGATTGTGGGAGTTATAAACTAAAACATATTGAGCCCAAAGTTTGCCTACTCCTGCTATTAAGTTTTCCTCTATGGATTTCTCTTCCAAAGACCTCATTCATGACAGAACATATAAAAATGGAAACAGATAATCTACGTTCAGTGTCAATTAACTGGCTAACAACAGTGTTCAATAGAACAAGTTATGCCAACATATGTAATGATGTGATTAATGAGGAAGAAACTACAAAATTTTAATCAATCTTCAGAATACTCTTGCAGTACAGATTTAGTATAACTGTAAGATAAAACTACCTTTTTACTACAGAAGTGCTTTCTAAAATTCCCTCATCTTTTATATTAAACTGTCAGTCACTCAGAATAAAATCTAATTTTCTTTTTCAGTTTCACCATTTGCTGGTTTCCCTAGTCATCTTGTTCTTTAAAGGACAATGTAAAATACAGATTCTTGGCTTCCATGGTGGAAAACCAGAGAACCATTAGGGAAAACTAAACTATTCGTTTATTTTCTAAATGAAACCAAGTCTTCTTTAGATTTGCAGTACTTGTTATCACATTCTTTGTCAAGAGTATTGGAAACTTTTAAACTCTCCCATGAATATAATGCCAGTACAGCTTAATGGGGTAAGAATACAAAACTGGAAATGCTTTCAAGAAGTAATTACTTGTATCTTTTTTTTTTTTTTTAAGAGTAATGTGGCACATGGTGTTAGCTGCACAGCACTTTAGATTTGAAAGCAAGAAGGTGCTTTGGAGTGGGAGAACCACACACAGAGCACTCATCTGCAACTCCCTGAACCAAACACATCTTTTCCCAGAATTGCACAGCAGCTGTGCAATCTAGGGAAAAGGTCCAGCTGTTTTAAGGCATTGTGGCTATTTTAAGGAGCATTCCCACCCCACATGCACCAAAGCATCTTTCTGCCTTCAAATTACAAACTCTGAATGATTCAAAAAGAGTAACATTATTTTACTTCCATTAACAAATATCATCAAAAGATTCTGTTTCCATTGCCACTTCAAATTCCCTTCTGCTAAAATAAACATCTGAGTTGTCCTTCTGCAAATATGGCCTCTTCTACTGAAATAATAAATGGTCAAGACTTTTTTAGAGTGTAGACTTTCTAACTTTGCATATGCATGAATCATGTCAGTCAATACATCACCTCAGAAGAAACACAAGCAATGGCCCTTGTAAATTAACACTCTAAATCTAACTTTATGCACTAACTTTAGCTTGCCTCTAATTAGAACTGTGTACTACACAGTAAGAAACATATTGGCATTAAGAACAAAGCACATAGTTTTGATCTCCTAACTGAATGCTAGCTATTTGGGGATCAATGATATTTGGCAGTTTTTCCCTTCTAAAATTCACTGAAATGACCCAAGCAATTGTGGGGTAGGTAGCTTGAAAATGTGTATTATCTAAGTGTACATGCTGTCCTAAGTGTCATAATCTTGTGCTAAGACAGTTATTTGCTCAAGAGCCCATTCAAAAGGCATTGTGCTCTCTGGGGCAGAAGAGATCTAAATTCAATGAATTCTGTAACAACTGTACAAAATAATCCTCACCACCATCACTAAAAAAGATTTGTTACCTACCCCCACTTCATTACCTATAAAAAGATGACACAATATAGCTCTAAGTCCAATATTCTGCTAAACATTCACAGTTCAGCACAAGTGTAGTATCCCCACTGTATACACATTCCAGTGTAATACTGCAAGGTGTTGAAACAGAAGAGGACTGGACAGTATCAGAAAAATTACTTAATAATCTGGTTACAAGTAAACAAGTAAACTTAATAGTAAAAAAAAAAAAAAAGGATTGGATTGTAAATAAAACAGATTTCAGAGAAAGTAAAAATTATGTTGCTATGCTATGTTGAACTATAGTATTTCTTTCAATCATACTTCAATCATAGTACATCTACATGTAATACTGGTACTCTGTTTTTGCCAAGAAAGGCAAAAATTGGAATTAGGTTTAGAGATGAACCACCAGTGAAATTAAGCCACAGAAGATACCCATATACAGGTAAGGTCAGGCAAGGCAGAACCTCGGACAGCTCCCAGTGTGGATTCTGTAATAGAGGTTATGTTGATAGAGATACAAGCATCTCCTCCCTATATATTATTTCTCAGGCAGGTCTTTCCAGATCACAGGTTTTATGAAGTTTCTACCACCACCCTCACAAACCCAAGCTGTGCAATCAGATTTTGGTACTTGTCAAAGTTATGACTCGGAAGGGAAGGGAGATTTATTTGGGGAAGAAGATATCTGTATAGCTAAGAAAAGAGACTGCCAACTCATAGATGAGAGGGAGCATTCTGGAATGGGGGAGGGGAGTTCCTGATAAAGAAGTAGAAGAAAGGAAAATACCCCCTCCCTTCTTCCTGTCCAGTGTCAGAAAGGAAGGCAGAAAAGGGAGAAATCTCATTAGCTCCAGCCAATGAGGAAATGAAAGCCGGGGCACAATGCCCTCTAGTCACCCTTGATCAGAAGAAAGGAGGAGAAAAAACACCTGAGACAACCAGAGTCAAAGAGAAAGATATAACAGAAAATGAGTTGACATGAGGAATAAGACTGGTAAGGTAGGAACCAGCAGTTCCCATGCTTGAGAACTATTCTGTCAACATAGATCAAGTGTCATCCAAGGCTGTCAAGAGAATTTGTTGTATTTGTTCACTTAGAAAATTGGGAAGAAACAGCCACAACTCCATTTAAACCCTGGAGCATGAACCTATATAAAGGCTTTGATTTTATGCACTGCAGTAGGCAAGTCTCTCTTTTTTTGTATATGTTCTTGTCTGCACTACAGAGACTAATCTTATCAAGTCATGTCTGTGAGCTCTTCTGCCAAGAAGCGAGTTCTTGAATATTGGGTTATGCATCTGGAGAGCTGATTCACAGCCATGCCTAGTGCGAAACTTGATATTTCACTGAAAAAAATCAAGATTTTGATCTGACAAGACCAAAGTTTTAAGACAGTCAGTAAGGCTGAGTTTGCACAACATAAAGCATGGCTTGTTTTACTATGGCTTATAGAAAAACCTTAATTAGCAGGATTTGGGCAACATGTTAACCTATAAACCATGGTTTACAAATCACAGTGGCTGGATTCCTGCAATACGTTACTCCAAAACCAAAACAAGATATATTATAATTTCTTCAAACTGGGTACCCTTCAAATGCATGGAGGAAGGAATCAGAGGCAAGAGAAAACAAAGGAAAGAGGGCTAAACAGGAATAGAGTAGCAGTTCCAACATTTGCCAACAGTTTCCAGACAGTATCAAGGTATCCAACTGACTCTGAAAGACGGCAATAACTATCCCTAGCCAAATCCCACCCCACCAGGATCTAAGTCAGATACAAGGATATGCTGACTGCCTAGCCTTGGTGGGGGGGGGGGAGAACAGTTAAGTACCTGGCAGGGCAAAATATGTCACAAGTTCTAAAAGCCTACGATCTAGGTCACCTCTGAAGTTTATTTTAATCAGTCATGCATGTAGATATTTATTTGTATCTCATTATCTTTCATGTAATATGTATGTACTTGGTACCTGAGTTTCATAACCAAACAAGGCAGTTCCCCATCCTCAAGGAATTTACAGTCTAAATCTGTTAGTGCATAAGGCAATACAAGAAAAGAAAAGTACTCCATAGATATTTATTAACATAAAATGTGTACCAATTATTTATTTCCACAAAATAGAGCAAGACAGAATTCATTTGATTATGAACAGTTGTATATGTCATATGATTGTCTGGATTAAAATTAAAAACAAAAGCAAACCAAAAAAAGGCATGTTAAGGAAATCCCTCTATAAATTGCCTGGGAGATTTTCATCAAAACCGGACTCCTTCCAATTGATTTATTGGTTTAAGTCATGTCGTTCTTCTCCCACACATCTTCCACAATAACTGCAACATAACAACTTAGAAATCCATCATCTTTCCATATCTGTTATTTCTTGAAGAAAATAAAAAGTTCAAACTTCAAATGCTGAACTGATGTAACACATGAGGAAGAATCCATTACCCATGCTGCTACTCTGGTTAGAAAACTCACCAGAAAGGAAAAAAGGTGAACAGACAAACTACTTCTTGCTCCCTATATTTTTAGTTGCTAGTAGCAGTTTTATTCCCTAAATATCAAAAAGATCTAAAAATGCTGAACAGCTTAAAAGAAAACTGTGTATTCTATGTGAAGTCTTGAAAAAAGGGCTTTGCAACACATAGCAGTTGAGAAAACTTTATTTTAATCATTAAGGCAATTGTATCATTTGCACAGCTTGCACAACTTCTTCAGAAGCTGCTCCTGCATGTGTATTCTCCTACAATGTTAAAGGGCAGATTGTCATTGGCAATTTCACCTCTAAATTGTAAATATATTTCAGTTTTTAAAAACAAGTACACATTGCTATTCTGAAAAATACAATTGGTAAAGGTAATGCATTCAGTTCAGGTAATGGACTCTGCTGCTTTGGCTATTGCTTGATTTACAAAAGGAAGATTTCTGAGTATCTTACAACACGCATTTCACAATATTTACTTGGTTGAAGTGGGCCTTCAAGATCATCTGCCAGAGTAGATTACATTGGAATACTGGGTTAATCTTTTCCAATCTGACACACTTCAGATATTTGGGAAATAAAATTCCCAGAATTCCTAGCCTTGGCCATGCTGGCTAGGTATTCTGGGAACTGCTGATCTAGCTGATCTGAACAGGCTGAACTTCAGTCTGAATTGCAGACTCCATGCCAGGATGGTCTAGAAATATGAAAAGTTTGATACAAGAAAACTTTCTATGTTCTACATAACTTCCAGAACAGGAATGCACAATTTTTTTACAGCAAAGATTGCAGGTGACCTTTGAGCACCGTATCAGGCAGGAGCAGCATTCCAAGAAGCAACAGAACCGTGACAAAGACACGGACAGAGCTAAAACAAAAATGTGTCGCTAAAACAATAATTACCAGAAATTATAAAAAGTGTGAAATAAGATTAAAAGAGAAAAGATACAAAACCTTATTTCTGCAATTTTCATAACTAACAGCAAGCTACTTTCAAGTCAAAATCCTATTCATTCGTTAAGAAATTTTATAGTGTCATATCAGGATCCCTCAAGCCTTGTAAAATATATATTGACTTCTATCATTGTAGCTTAAGCTCAGAGTATTATAATACTGAAGTACACTTTGTATAATAAAGACAGTGTAGCAGAGAAGTGGGATGAAGGGTCATGCTCAGTATCTGTGTAGTGGGAGACTTAGGTTTGGGCCTTTGTAGATCTTTATAAAGATCTGAAGCTCCCACCTGCAGGGATTAAGCAAAGAGAATGTTACATATGCAATTTTGCTGTCCACTTCAAATATCTAAATGCCTCTGAAGAGGCTAAAGATGGAATTTTCAAATCATTTCAAGAGCTTAAAGTAAGAGGGAAGGATACTTTGAGAAAAACAATGTTCAAATACTTCCTAATTTCTGGCAGGAGTTCAGAACGGAAGAAAACTCTATTATACTTACAGCGTGGCAGTACTGACCAACAGAAACAGACAACATGTTCAGGCTACTCACTAATGTCACAATTCAATCTTGCCACCAACTGTGTATGCATTTCATCACAATGATGCAATCTGAGTAAAATATGCAAGAGATACATACTTTTTGATTTTTTTTTTAAATCAGTAATTGGCTAACAATGAGTCAGAGAAAATAAAATCCTATATCTAAAAGGGCCCCAATTAATCATTGTGACACAACAGTAAAATAAAAATAACCAATAGATAAATGCACTGTGGGATTTTTTTAAACTGAACACAACTTAAATAAAGTTATCTACCTCTCTATCCATCTATTATGTGATTTATATGACTGTCCAACCCAGAAACTGTAACTATGGGAGACCAAAGTAGGGTTAAAACAAAATAGCCAATAAATATAAAATAACATAGAAACACACAACCAAGGCCAAATTACAACGTATTTACCAGTTGGGCTCTTCAATATCTTAGCTCAATGTCTTGCAGAAGGTCAACAAGATTGAGATCATCTGAATCAGGGTAGATTCTGTTCTAAAGGCAAACACTGACACAAAGAGGGCTTACCTCCTGGGGCCCAATATATAACATTGTTTCAATGACGGAACTCAGGCCTCAGTCCCAACAGGTTCCATCAGAACTTGGAGTGGAACTACTGAATAGGTCCTTCTTCTCTGAGGCTGCAGAGAACTACAAAGCCAACAGAGAGTGATCTGACCATGGTAAGGGACCGCTGGTAACATCCCCCAACTCCAAATCACATATTAATTTATAATTGCATCTATCTTCTGTCTCTTCCACACATCAGTAACCTAGTAGATGCGCACATATCCGTAAGCATATGCATGCACAAGCATCCATGAAACATTGTAAGAAGAAAAAGGCTTCAAGACAGAGGATGAGCATCATTAAATTGTTGCTTAAATTTCATGCATGCAATCCAACTGAATATGAAATTAACTTAGAAATTAGAGGAGAAAACACTTTCTTCACTTTCACAATATGGTGTAAGTAAATTAAATATTCCATGAGAAACAATAAAGGTACACAATTGCCCTAAAGTATTTGTTTATAATTGCCACACACATGTCATAGCTTACCTTTAACTTGTAAAAACTAACAGTCTTCTCTTCTTCTTTCCAACAATTAAAAAAGAAGCCTCTATTTAATTATGAGGTCGAGTCTCACCAAAAATGGAAACAAGCCACAATATTATACTATAACCTAGAGCCATGAAGTTTACTGAAGAGAAAATTACATTACTGTACTGAACTGCACTGTGCTTTAATAACTCAAGCACATTTGAAATCTATTTTTTAATTTTTTTTCACTTACCTACTGCCTTCCCATTTGCTTCTTTTTCTAAAGCTGGTAAGGATAGTTTCCTCATTCAAATGATACTATGACTGGATGTGCATTTCACACTAAATTGTTGGCCTTGGCCTACCATCTTGTCTGATTCCAGCCACTTCAGATTGTAAAACATGATTTATAGTTTGTTCTGGGGTGGGGTTAATGATATTAGCAGAATGAGAAGGGCTGATTTTTTTTAGGCTGTTCTTCCACATTTTTAGTGGGGGTTAAATGTGGGAACAGAAGCAAACATCTGGGAGGTAAAATACATGATTGGTTAAACTTATTTGGGATGAGTTTGTAATTTTTTATGGGATTAAAGTGTAAATTGAAAGAGTTAAGATTATGCAAAACATTGATTTTTTTTTTAATTTACTTAAAAGAATGAGTAGTAGAAATGCACTAGATGTTAGGAACAGTTAATTATAACTTCTACCCTAAAAATTTCAATAATTCCTATGAGTAGCAATTAAAATCCTTTTAGGCACTGAAAACTTTGAAATCCAAACTTGTCTCTGAAGCTATTATTTTTCTCCTATCCAAATAATTATTTCATTAGATACCATTTTAAACACAAAGAGCTGTTTATTTGTTTACAGTGTTAAATTCACTACTTATGTCTGCATATATCCTTTTAAGTTTTAATGTGAATATTGGCTGTCATAAGCAATTACAATGTCAAACTTGACATTCAGGATTTAAAACAAAGGATATGGGACCAAAACCATCCTTGCAAACTTCATTTTCAGAGCATTATCACAGTAATATATCTAAGAAGAAAATGAGAGTGGAGAAAAAGTATTGAATACTGTTTTAATAGCAGCTAATCAAAAAGCAGAACATTTTTTTCCTGTTTGAATTGCAAATAGCTCCTTATAACTGAGAAGTTAAAGGAACAATTGCTTTTCTCTTCATATCAATATCTTTAGTGTTTACATAAATCTATATACTCGTAGCCAATATGGCATCATCTAAGATACAAAAGAGATACTGAGGGCTTTGGAGAACATTCAGTTTGTAATGCGGGGAGGTCTCAAAACAACCCAATGAAGACCAGGCATTCTCAGTAGCAAGAGAGGAAGTAAAAACGAACCCAAAAGAATGGTATCAAGCACTGTAGAAAAAGGATACTGTTGCTGTGCTACCTGGCCCTCTGAACAGAAGCACACCATATATTTAGTGGCAGATCATACATAATGTGGATAATATAGTAGAATAATATAGTGTTGCTTAGCAAATAATGAATTTGCCATTGTGGTTTTTAAACCATGGTTTATAGCTTAGCATTACAGCCACTCTGATTGTAGTCACGCATAGTAAGCCAACGCCAACCAAACTGTATTATAGTATTATGGTTCAGCAGGCTATGTGAAACTGATAATAGTTTCCAATAGTTTGAAGTACGGCATGTTGTGTGAATCAAGTAAATTGTGTTTTATTTTGTAAGTAATAGCTGAATAAATAAATCATAATTTAGTGCAATGTGCAAACCTAGCCATATGGTATAAATTCAAACCACCATGAGTTTCCTAGGAGCAAACTAATATATATATTCAGTAAATAAATCAATAAATAAAAGCTGGAGCTAAAAATCAACAAAAAATGTAGACCCTTTACTACTTTGGCCTTTCTGGTTCACACTTAGTAAGATTTCAGGCTATTTTTCACATATTAGATTTCTATGAATATTTTACAAATCTCTCCCTCTTTGAGATTTTTTAAAAATTTAAATGACTTTTTGGAGGAAGCACCTTAATATTTATTTCATATTATTTTTATTCATGTTTACTTTCCCGAACTGATTAATTTCTGAACTCTTGTTCCTGTTCCTAAAACATGAGGATGTTCTCTGCAGCAGTGTGAAGTCATGCTTGCATCTTTATGCCTTGAAAAACTTTGCAAGCTGGTTTTTTAATATGTGATGTGATGGGGCTATGAAGGCAATACTTCTACTTATGGGAATAACTTCTAATTGCTTTCAGATATTCTGCCATGTTTGAATGTTGCTACTGAAAGCAGTGGTGCTGAAAGGCAACATGCACTGCAAATCACAATGATGTGTAAAACCGTTTTAAAAGGAAATGCAGAGAAAAATAAGAATATTCAGTCCCAACTTTAAATTGTCTTTAAACAGGCAAATGAGGAATCATGATTTATTGGTAGATCTTTTTATCATTTGCTTTACTTATTGATTTTTCCATGCAAACCTCTGTTAAATGGCACAGAGCAAACTAAGTTGTTTTCTATAGGCCAGTTGACAACTGTATTTCCAGGCCTTGCCTTACAGGCAAATGAGCTACAGTCCTTCTCTAGAACTAGGCTACTCTTAGAAAACTCAGGATTCTCTACTTCAAAACTTCATTTTCCCACCCAACACAGCTCTAAAATGTCCTAGTTCTACAAACATTTGCAAACATTCAGTGGGTAGGTTTAAACCTTCAAAGGTTTGAATATTTGGAACATTCTGGCCTACCATTAAGGCTCAAGAAAGGATATCCCTGAAGACATGACGAACTAGATGTTCCAAGTGTCCAACATGTAAAACATGTTATTCAACACTAGATGTTGAATAAGAAACTAAATTATAGACTGGTTTATTAATAGCAATATCCCCAAGAATGCTCAATGAAATCTAAAGATAAGGGGGGGAAATAAGGGCTGAATAAAATCTAATAATTACAAATAAGTATAGTAACTCTACTACCAATAATGGCCACTAGAACATCCAGTTATTTTCAGATTTTATTTCATTTTTTAAAAAAAACAGAAAAATATAATTGATATCAACAAGGGACTAATTCACAATCACTAAAAGTCACCTCTCTAATTGACACTCAGTGGCAGACTGCATTATTTAAAAAGTGAAGTGACAGACAGGCTGACTTAACGTCGGTGACAAAAAAGACTACTTTAATGGAAATGTGAAAATCATTCAAAATTCAATGCATCTCCACTGTAAAACTCTAATCAGATTTAGACTATGTGATGTGATGGGGCTCTAAAGGCAATTTCTACTTATGGGAATAACTTCTAATTGCTTTCAGATATTCTGCCATGTTCGAATGCTGCTACTGAAAGCAGTGGCGCTGAAAGGCAACCTGCACTGCAAATCACAATGAAGTATAAAACAGTTTTAAAAGGAAATGCAGAGAAAAATAAGAATATTCAGTCCCAACTTTAAATTGATTTTAAGAAGCAAATGAGGAACCATGATTTACTGGTAAATCTTTTCACCATTTGCCAAGGGATCAAGTCCCCATTGTTTAATGGAGTCCCCTCTCCATAAGACAGACAGCTCAGTCAACATCCTTTGGCAAATAAAAGACTGGCAAGAAAGTTGCCTCTTTCTGGTCTTTTCACACTATCTGGGATAACCAACACTACATTTCCCCACTAATTATTCTTCTTTTGCCCATATACACCATTGCCCATTAGCCAAAAGAAAGTCATGAAGAGCATAATACCTAATCAAAAGCACTTTATACCAGTATCTGTTGTTCCTGCTTGTACCTGGGCTGGCTAACATTCAGGCAATTTAGTGCATTATAGTTTTGGATTATAGAAGGGGTGGTAACCAGCCTTAGTAAATAATCTTATGTGCACAAGATTATCTTGCAAGGAAGTAAATGAACATAAGGAAGAGGGACTCCATAACTTAGCATTAACCAGGGATAAGAAAGCTATGCATGGCACATATCATAGCAGTTTTTCCTATCCCTCTCCTGCTGGTATCCCAGTTATTTCTCAGCATTTGGCCAGCACAACCTGTATTTGTAAAAATAAAGAAAAAATCCAAGTGTCAGGCTTTCCTTCCCTCAGCTCTTCAGCTTAAAAAAATATATACATCACAAAAAACAAAAAGTAGACTTGTCTAGTAGAAATGCTGCAGCTGGAACAACCCTGTTTTGCCTTCTCTAGGTTTTCCAAACAGATGATTTGCTATTTAACCATTAATTTGAATTTGCACAACACAAGGAACGACAGTGCAGATAATCTAATCTAAAACCAGAGTTATAGACTACACTAAAACCCTCTGCCTTTAGATTGAATGACTGCACTCAAATTAAACAACATGCTAAACCAAACACAAGGAACCCAGTTTAGACCTTTCACTCATATCTATTCCAGCCAGCAGGGCCAGGAACAAGAGACTGTGGAAGCTGCAGTCTATGACATCTAGGGGAAACAAGGCTGGGCACCCATGTATCAAACCAGGGCTGAGCAAACATGCAGGCCTCAGAAGCACATGGGCTGTGTATCCTTTTTGTGACTTCAGAGTCCTCTGTATGAATGCTATAAATGAACAGCATACTTTCCTGTCATTTTGAGACTTGGAAAAAAGATAAAAGCTGTAGTGTAACCCCCATTTTGTTCCTCAAAACTCCAGCCTCACCCATATGAGCTACGGCCTCACCTGTTATGGCTTAGTATATTTATCAATGGAAGGTTGCTGTATCACATGATGAAAATTTCCTCAAGAATTGCTCTATATATGGGGACTGTGGAATGGTTTTCTCTCTCACAAAAGAGACACTTCTCAAAGGACAATTCACTTTGAACAAAATATATTCAACTTCTTGTTCTGAGAAGTTACGGGCCATCTGAAGAGTCAAAGTTATCTTTGTTCTAGTAGAAATTAGCAATGTTATCAAATGTTTCTTACTTTACTAAGGCAAGCAATTTTTTTCCAAGATAAGTCAAATCATAATTTAAAGCGACAGTGCTCAGGCACTTTTCTAATACCTATTTCTCTTTCACACATCTTCTCAAAATTCATCATTTTTACATGTTTACCATATTTCCAAGTGCTATTTACCTGTTTTTTTTAAAAAAGAAAAATGCCTGTGGCCTAATTCTTATGAGCAATTTTATTCTATTTCACTGCCACTTATGCAGGCCAAAGCAACATTTCTGATATATCTTGTGATTCAGCTGTATGATTCTAAGGTACTCTAAAAAACATTAAATTATTTTAAAATGTTATGAAAAAGGTAGTAACAGTTTTCTTTTTAGTGTTTTAACAAAGCTATGGTTTCCATTTCTTTAATTCCAAAATAAATTACATCTACAAGGTCAGCTTGATATCTCAGGAGATGGCTGCAATTGATGAATACTTTTCCAATATAAGTATACATAATCCAACACCTGGCATACACAGTGGAATCTGTCCTACTGATTTCAAACACTCAAAGAACATAAGAAACTGCTTTATACCATCTCAGACTATAGCTTGATTGACATATCATGAAAAATGGTTTCCTTGCCCATTGTTTATTGAATAAACCAGCATTGGCTGAGGTCAAACTGCTAAGCCATAAATGATGACTTACAAACTGCAATTTTTGGGTTTCTATAACATGTTAAGCCACAGCCAAACAAATGTGATGGGAGAGCTTTAGTATAATGTGTGAATTCATCTTATCTGCCTATTCAGTTCAATACTGTATCTAAATTCATTGGAAGTAGATCTTTCCAGAGTCTCAAACAAAGGGTCTCCCATCACATGCGATTTGGCTCAGAGAATCATCCAGGAAAAAGCATCTGGTCTACCATGGACCTCTACAATGGTATTTACTGCCAAGTAAGAATAATGAACTAGAGTTCTTGTTCACTAGGGTGATTGAGCCTGGACCCCAAAGAGGTATAACTGTTCTGTTCCCTTGCCTACTGTCAACTCAGGGTTATAAGAAGCCCTATAAATTGCCTATGTTCACATAAATCAGCTTTGTTTAGGTCTATAGCTCTAAAGCCCAAGGTCATGTGGCTAAATAAGATGGGAGATATCACCTAACTCCAGATGTTGTTGTGCCAGGGGACTGCTTTCCATTAATGTCAGTCAAACTGAGCATCTTTTGGCAGGGGCATGCAAACCTTTGGTGGCCAAGGGGCATATGGGTGGGTAGAATACTGCTATAAAAATGAGTGTAGCCAGCATGAAAAGGGCTGTGCTTTGGGGCTTTTTTTTTAATGTGATATACCTATGTTGTGGGTTACGCTACACACTTTTCATATTTTTTCTACCCAAGGGCAGAAAACTGTGCTGTCAATTTTCCACAATCATAGTTACTAGAGGCTCAAAGGGCCATACAAAACTTATGGGTGTTGTAAGTTACCCAGCCCTCACTGATGGAATCAAGATATTCCATAAATGTATATTCAGAACTGAGCAGAAGTCTATTAAATGGAGCTTGTTCCCAGAAAAGAGAGTAAGATAACATCAGTACTGTAACATTCTCTATCCTTATCCTTCCCTCACCAGATTTAACTAACATGCTGCAATTTTATTATTACTGGTATAATTGCACTTACCACTGCAAGAAAAAAAACCCCACATATTTATTTTACAGTTAAAATCTTGCCATAAATCCAGTGCTGCAGATACTCTTGGGCAATTCAGTAAGCAAAAAGCAAATTGGGCTTCAATGTTAAGTTTGAAGAGAACAAGTATCCATTTAGCATTCAAGAGATTAAACAATGTAACCTAGTGGGATCCAAGAAGCGGACCTTCTCTGTTATAGCAACTTTCTTCTGGAATGGCATCCCCAGACATCCATATGGCTTCTACTCTTAGGATGTTCCAGAAGGTACTGAAAACCTGGTTATTTTCCCAGGTGGGATGCTGGTGAACCGTTGTAAGATTTGGTTTTGTTTAGTATTTTTCTTCTTTTTTATGGATGCACATCTTTGTTCTTTTATTTTATTGTTCTAGTTTTTTATACTGTAAACAGCAACCAGAGTTGTTGGGATTCAGACATTTTTAAAAATCCATGTAAATAAATAAATAAGAGATGTAAGCTGGGCCATGAAAAAAGGCATTCTTCATCATTTAAGGATTTGTGATGCGCTAAACAAATCTCTTATTCTCAAACTGAAGAGCTTTGCCCTCTACAAGCAGAAGATTCAAGTAATATTAACTTCAGCACCTGTATTCAATTGATCCATTTGTCTGTTTTGTCTTTATGTCCTTAATTTGACTTCTAAAAAAAGGAAATTCCATTCATTTACACACTAGAGTAAAACATATATTCCGGCAATAGACCTCCTACTTTAGAATCTTAAAGTCTGTCCTTTATTTTCTACAGCTGTTGGCATAGCTCTGCTATTGCCTGTACTCTGTTGCTATGTGAATTGCTTAGAAACTATTACATTTGTGGAAAAGTTTATGGGAGGCAAAGGAAGGAAATAATTCAACTACGCCAGTCACCCTTAATTTCAAAATGTTAACTAAAAGCTCCATCACTCCCAGCCAAATGGTAGCTCTAGTCCAAAACTTTTTAGCAGTACTAGGTGGAAAACATTTTACATTCAGAAATGATAAAAATAAAGACTGTTATTGGCAACTTTCCTATGTCCAATTTGCATAATATGATTTTTAAAAGTACATTTTTCAACTTTACTCGATCTGTGGGATTATCAATGTTGTTAATTGCACAAGAGAGAATGTTGGGGAAAAAACAGGTATTTCTGAGACAGTGGCAGGACAAACACTTATTAATGCTCCACAGTCCAGACATGGCAAGCAATCCTATACTACAATTTAAGAGACCAAGTAATGCCCCCTTTTATGAATCTGGGCTCCTTCCCAAAAAGGTTTTAAAGAAATAATAGCTTTTTCTCAACTAATACAGATTATAGCAGAAGACAGCATACAAAGAATATAGAGCACGGCATACAAGACAAAGATGACAGAACAGTAGGGGAAAATAAAATGTTAGGCTGAAATTTCACTTGCCAAAAGATAATTCTGATATATTATTTCTTATATTCTATGGTGTCAACCAACTCCAACTCGGCACATACTATCTCCATGGAAATTGAGAATCTCTCCCTAACAGATTCAGTAGGCCCTCAAATTCCAGAATTGTCTCACGCAGGACTTACATACTGTTATATACATAATACTATGCCTAGAAAAATAGGTTTTAATTTCATAATTCTACCAATTCTAGAATTTCAGTATATTTATGAATTCAGTGAATATCACAAGCCCAAATAATAATTCATTATTAAATAAATAAATTTGGCAGTTAAATTACAAGCAATTGTTACAAGCATTATTTTAAATAAACAAGTAATAGACTAGTCAAGAAAAGTAATTTTATACACCTTAATTTTATGAACCATATTATAAAGGTTGCCTCCTCCACAAAATAATAATATTGGAACTATCATACTGGTTTTACTATTCAGAGAATTTCAACAGCAAGTTCTAATTTACACACTGAACTAATTGTTTAACAATGGTTTGTAGAATAAACTGCAATTTTTATGTTGAGACCACATAAGCCATTAACCATGATTTACAAATCACAGTGACTGAACGTTTCCACCATGCTAAGCCAAAACAAACAAAACCAACCACGTTATAGCTTATTGCATGTGTGAACCCACATTTATTTGTGTATTATGAACAACTGTGGTTAAGCATGCAGTATAAATACAGGGTTGGAAAGGTCTATAGCATTACTAATAGCCAAAATATTTCACATTCAATTAACATTGTTCCAAGCACAAAACACGATTTTGAGTTTAACTGGGCTGTTCTGACCTTCCCAGAAGTATTCTGGCATTATTTAGACCATTCTGCAAGTACAGTGAGCTCAAAGCAGCCCCATATTGTGCTCAAAACACCTGTTTCAAACTGAAAAATGTGAAGGCATGGGACACTTCCAAAATGGTGGAACACTTCTGGTAAGGTTGGAGCTGTCTGTTTTGAACTTGAAACACCTCAAACAGCATTTGACTATCTGGGTATCTAAAAATCTTTACATGCCCAGCTTTGAAAGGCACAGTTCTAAATAGTAATAGTGTTTAAATATCCTATTCAATTAAAGAGTCTAGACATTATAGTGAAGATGCTTAGCAGTCTGAGATGTTTTAAATTCAGCATATGAAGAAAAATACATTAAAGTGAAAAGGAGTATACAAAAATGAACAAATTAAAATTTAAAAAGTAGGCATGCAGGATTCTGACAGAGACAGGAGAAGCCTTAGAAAATATATCACTGACTCACCAATCCATTGTTTGGCTGAAGCAAGGGAGAATAAAGCCAAATATTATTGGACTATATCAGAGGAAGATGATCACAGAAACCAAATAGGAACCTTCAAATCTACTTGAGCTCCAGTCTAAATAACAGTAGCCAGTATAACTCCTGTTATATTACAGTCTGCCTCTGTAATTTCTATGTAAATTTGAAAATTTACAAATATTAGTTTACTACTGACATTTCTGCAAGGAAAACACTATTTGCATTTCTAATATTCAAGGTACTAAGAAATTGTACACCTCTCTATAGAAATCTCATCATTTTTATAAATTATTGCAAACAAGACCTTCCATATAAGTACTTTGGTATTCCAAAGCAACTTCAAAACACAATCTGATTTGTATTTAAGAGGGCTTCCGCATCCAAAGAAGTATTCATTCAGAAGCATATATTATAGCTTTTATGTTGGTAGGGGAAAATAATTAAGTAAAGGAATTATATTAAGCCTGAATTTTAGTAACTAGTTTGAAAACCACTATTATCCATAAAGTTTCATGGGTCCAAGCAAGAATTTTAGTTTATCTCTGTATCTCTATAAACCTTATTGTTTGCACAGCACGCTGAACCACAAATCAGCCAACCAAATATCAGCCTAGTGCAACTCAGCTGTATATTTAATTTATAATTCCGTGTATTGTGTGAAGCCCCAAAATTGTGTTTATTTGTAAGCTGCAGCTGTTAACTATAGGTATGTCATGCACACAGACTGTGTTTGATGTAGTCAAGAACGATTTGGATATTTTATTAAGGAAGAAAATAGCTTAAGATTTAGATATTATAAAGTACGAGAAGGACAACATTTGGATGGCTGGGAGTTATATCCAAAAGTTGGTTTTTTTTAATGATAAATGAATGGAGCCATGGACAGGACTGGGATATATCTTGGGTAAGAGAGGTTTCAGGAGATGTTTGCTTTTAAATTATGCAAAATCTGTTCTACTACACGCTACAGGTCTCATATTCTTCTGCCTCAGAAAAGGCAGGAAAGCACATGGCTAACTGTTAGCAATACTGTTCAAGGTGCCACCAAAAAAGAGATGGGAGACTCAGGGGTAACATAATTATTCTAAGTTGCACCTGATCTTTAGTTCTTCTCTTATGTATGATATCTGGCTAATGATCTCAAACAATTTGGTAGTTTAAATAAAAGCAATGTCATTATCTATAATTAGACATAAGTTTTAGATATGAAAATGCGGGGGGGGGTCAATAAACTACACTGTAAATTGATTCTTAATAGCATGCAGGACAATACAATGTCTCCAAAATTTTAAAAATCTAATCACTGCTAGAAATTTGAAAATGTCTCAACAGCTTGGGGGAAAAGCCCAATAAAGATAAACTTGAAAACACATCAAAATTTATCATCAGAACTACCAAAAAGCATTTCATTAAATTCAGTCATTTGCATCACCCTAGCTGTTATCGTCTCTGAGACTTGATGTGTTATATTTGTAGGGCATAAATGAAGAAAGGACACCAATTTCTTGTGACCTCTTTGCAATTTACAGCAAAATCTTACATATTTTTAAGAAGGTCCAGTATGTGCAGTGACAACAAATATATTTAAAATTATAGCTTTGGTTAATATTAATGTTGGAGTAAGGTCACAATCACAAAAGCTCTTTCATGTAGGAATTAATATGACAGTTTATGTGGCTAAATCATTATCGGTGTGACAATATCATACATACAGCTTATTATACACTTTGGACACTTGCTAGGAAACTCTGATTATTCATGGCTTCCTTTCACATGTCCATCCAATTTTCTTGCAACCAAAAACTGATCCCACTGTATCTGAGGCAACATGGAAATTATCTCTGTGGTACTGTGTGCATGATAGACCATTCATATAGGCATGGCTTCACTTAATAGCTTGCATGTATGAATTCATTTATTCAGAATTTTCTGTTTGGTTGGCTAGCTGCAATGAGAACTTCCTTACCAGAAAAGATATTCCCATGATATTCATAATGTCAGCTTCTTAGTTTTCCACCATCACAGTTCTGAAATTTGCTGAGGCTTCACTTTGGCCAGCTGGATGCCTTCCTTGCTGCCGGAGCATTGCAAAAATACTACCTTGTATCTGTGTATATGTCCTTATGGGGACTGCTTAGTAGAGTCCTTGAGCCCTAGGGTATTTTACTGCTCTCCCAGACAGCTTTTATCCATCCTAACCTGAACAAAAAAACTCCCTGGCAGAAGCATGACTTCTATTTGTTGCTTTCCCTATTCAACCATTATTCAGATATATCCTCCCAGGTTGCTCAATGTTGTGTCTCTATAAGCACCATCCATCTCTCCTTGCATTTGAAAAATGGTATTTTTTTTCTTTTTAAAGATAAAATGTATATAGATAAAAATCAGATACAAATAAACACAAACATATATATATTACATACACATACACACACACACACACATATATATATATATGTATAAACAGGTAGTCCTTAGCTAGCGACAATTGGGGCTGGTAATTTGGTTATTAAACAAAGCAGTCACTAAGTGAAAACCATGTGATCACGACTGCTTATGATTTTACTTCAGTTTCCCTTTGCTTCTTGTTACTTCCTTCAGCTGAGGGAACTGGGGTTCTTTTTCTTTCAGGACATTTTGGTAGAGCAGAGATGCTGAAAAGGTTGTAAATACAAGGACTGGTCACTAAGTTCGTTTTTAGCATCATTGTCACTTCGGTCACTAAACAAAGCAGTTGCTATCTGTGTGTGTGTGTGTGTGTGTGTGTGTGTGTATAAATTTGTTTTCATCTTATCTGACTGCTGGCCTTAAGACCATAATGAAGATTTGATTGTTAATGTTTTACACTTTTTCTTTTTTTTCTTTTCTTTTTAATGGGTTAACTTAATTACCAATATTCAAGAGCAAAGAGAAAACATACAACACACTAATTTGGTTCATATATCATTCCAAAACTATGATTCAAGTATAATTCAATGAATAAGCCACAAGTCACTAGGTTCAAATACCAATGTTTTAAAATGTTTTACAACCCACAATGACCAATGTCATTTAGTACATTGACACAAAGTACTAAACCAAAATCAACAAAATGCATTGGCTTGTATTCACACAATCTGCTTGTTCTGTGATTAACTGAGTAGTTTACTCAATTAGTCAAATGTTCTGGATTCACATGACAAAATGAACCATAAACTAATCACAAAGCATGGTTCACACAAAACACTACTCTAAAATGTAGTTGGCTAATTTGTGGTTTAGTGCATTGGATGAAATCAGCCATCATTGCTTCTTTAATGTGATGCATGAACCCAACTGTCCATTCACTGAGAAAAAGGAGCATACAAGAGATTACACTTTTTATGGCATTATGATGCCTGAGATTTTTTAAATACACTTTTTAATACTCACTTCCACTTTTAATATAATTCCTCCTCTTGGCTAACAATCAGCTTTCAGTCTGTATTTGAACTGGGAAACTGGTCAAAGTAAGTCAAGTGACTTTTACCACTGTTGAAACCAAAGTCTTACATAAATATGACCTTTGTGTCAATCTCAGCTCTTTGAACTGCACAGGTGTTATACTTGGAACAGTCAGTTGTTTTAAAAAGACACTATTCCAACACAGAAAGAAAATTCTTATGCTATGCTAGATAGTCGCCATAAATGCACAGGATCTGAATTTATATCTCTAAGAAATAGGAAACCTGTTTTCCAAACCGAGGACAGTTTGCAAATTGAAGAGATCACAGATGGAAATGGCATTTCAAAGTCATTTTATTATTTATTGCAGAGGCAAGGAACAGAAACCTGCAGCCACCAGATAGTGCTGGATTATAAACCTCATTATTCCTCACCATTTGCTACTATGTTGGCTTGGGCTAATGGAAACTGGAGTCCAAAAACATTCACAGGCTCCTAATCCATTTTTAAAGGTTGAAATTCTGGGCAGACCTACTGTGGAATAAATCCATGAAATAAATGTGACTGAACCCAAATGCCTATTTGCAAGAACCAGAATGAATCTTAACATTCAGACAGACATGTCTTACTGTGACCCACAGGCCTCAACTAGCAGCTATTCTGTTCAAAGGAGCCAAGAACCCAGAGGGTAATTTGAATATGCCCAAAATAGTTTTCTTTCAGCACAGCAAACTCTTTAGAATGGTAAAAGTGGGACATGTCAGAGGAAAACAAATAGGTTTGTCTATTAATGGCCAGGAACTCTAGTAAAACAATCAGACCTCCATCCTCAAAAGGAACATACTTATGAAAAGTCGGGTCTGAGGGGAGAAGCAAGGGGGAAACTTGTTACTTAAATTGGCCTAGTGATGGGCCTCTGGCTAGGCCCTGGACTACATGGGGTAATTGGACTAATGAATAATTAGAAAGACTCAGCAGAGCTGCTCTTAAACTCGGCAAGATCATTATGCAACTCTCTGTCCCCGCTCCTCTCATCTTAGCAGTGAGCTTGTACCCATCTGCTGCCTTAGCCAACATGGAACGACCAGAAGGTTGAAGCAAATCCTCTTCCTCCCCTACCCTATCCGGATACGGAAGCAGCGCGGCTGCACTCCGCTCCCCAAAGCGGGCCAAGCTACCCCAAGGACAGGCCCTAGGTCACAGCGTGCTACCCATTTCGGCTGTCCTGATAGCCGAGGCCTGCCTGCAGAAAGCCCGGATTAGAAGCCATTCGCGCAGCGGCGGGAAGAGCAGCTGCAGTGCCAGCAAGTGCTCGCGCCGCTCTCCGCGCGCCATGCTCTGGGACTTACCTTGGCAGCCATGCTTTACCTTGTGCAACCGGCCCCCTTCCCGGCACGGCGAACGAAGGCAGCGGCAAGCGGCGCCCGGACTGACGCGCCAACCAGCCGAGAGGAAGGGCCGCCGCTGCCCGCCCATTGGCTGAAACCAACCTCCAGGAGCCAGCTGGAGCGCGCGTGATCCGCCGGTGTCCTCGGGCCTGGCCCGGCTGACGCGAAAATGGTTAAGCAAATCCACTTCTGCAGGGGCCCGAGCGGGCTCCGCGCCGAGCGATTTTCTGCATGCGGTTCGGTCTGCTGTTGCAGCTGCGTCCCATGGAGTGGAAGTGCTGCCTCTTCTGCCCTGTTTTCGTGAGTTTGGGGGCGGAGGGAAGCATTCCTCGTTTGCGCCCGGTCGATTAAGTAAAGAGGGGACAAGAATTCCAAGGAAATCCACAGAAGCTTTTGTCCCTGCCAACTCCAGATGAAACTGAATACCCAAGAACAGAATTTATGCAACATGTTTGTATCTCCCCTCTAAATTATCTCAGTTGATTACATTTGCTTGTCGTTCATGGGCCTTTCTGTAGGGTAGGCAAGGGACGCTTCTCTCCTCGCAAAAATGCTAAGAAGTAGGCTCAGGTTAAGAAAAACAAGCCAGCGATCAGTCACAGGCTTAACTGAAGCATGGTTTGCAGGATTAATCCAATTGCCAGGATCTCCACAGCACACATAATCATAAGGGCAATGCACTGAGCCACACACATTAGCCAATATATTTTAACTCAGTGTGCGGGCTTCATAGCTGATATGAGAGAGCCGGGCATTGAACTTTACCAGACCTGGTTCTCTAAGTCACACTTTACATTTGCAGAATAAACCTTATGTGACAAACGTAAGGAGGATTTACTGATGGCATTCCAAACTATAAGCAAACAGACTAAGTTCATCCAACATAGTAGGCTAAAATGTTTGTGGTATAGCATATTGTGTGAACACAATTATATATATTGTTACACCTATTAAAGTAGAAGGATTCTCTACAAGTTTCAGCAAACATATTGTTATAATGAAGCAATCTAGTGAGCATTTAAGATGCTGGACTATGACCACAAGGCCCAGGTTCAGGTTCACTCTCAGCCACAGAGGCTCACTAGGTGATTTTGGCCAGTTGCTCTCAGCCCAACTTATCTCACTGTTGTTGCAGGAAAAATTGGAGAAATGAGTCTTGTATATGCTACTTTGGGCTTCTGGAAGGATGTAAATGAACAAATCAATATTCCAGTTCGAATTGCTTACAGGCCCAGCTTAACCATAGTTGCTCAGACTCTGGATACAGTATATCTAAATAAATGTAGAATGTGGCCTAAGAACATGAGTGGTACGTCTGGTTGTGCTTGGAGTGGTGTGTTTGTTTGTGGCTTAATAGGTCCTGTGAATCCAGACAATCACATAATCTTAGGGCTGGACATGTATGAACCACATAATGGTTTATTCAGTAAACCATGATTGGCTTAGTATGTTTAAATACAGACTAAGTTGTTCCTTAAAACAGTTTAGGTTTATGCATACATGTAACAATAATTTGGTTTGTTTAGGGTTAGAGTCATATGCCATCCCACCCATTTTGGTTTATCAACCATTATTTATGGCTTAGTACAATATGTAATCCAGACAACTGTGGTTTACTCAAACCAGAGTTAAGAAAATGTGGCTTAGCATAATGTGAACCATAGGGAAGATCTGTTGCTTGCAGCACAGCTTAGACATATTTATGCACTCAGGGAATTTTATGAGACATTTTCCATAGTTGATATGTATATGATTGCATCCTAAATTTTATTAAAAAGATGAGTTTTAAACCATGATGTTTTATTTGTTATGGCTGGAGTTAATCCAGTGCAGCCTTCCCTAATCTGATGTCCTTCAGATGTACTAAAACTATAAATCCTGGATCTTACAGCCAAACTGGCCAGAAATTCAAAAGTTTTAGAGCAACACATCTAAACAATGGAGGCTGGGACACACAACGGGTTTATTTTTTTTACTTTCCAGAAGTTTCCTTTAAATAGAAAAAGAATAAAGACTTTCTGATATGTGCCCTTTCTTTGTCTGTCTGTCTCTATATATATACTGTATCATTTTTTTTCAAATCCACATACTGTCTATATATAGATATCAAAAATAAAAGCTTTTTTCAGTTTAAACTGATATGAGAATCTTGCATTTCTTTGTAATAACAGCTCCAAAGATACAGTTTATAAGTGAAATGTTGAGTGAGGTCCAATTTCAAAATGTCTGAGAAGCTCTGATTTATTTGTGAAGGCTTACTTCTAAGCATTGAGATAAATAAATGCATATGCTTATACCCAGGCTGAAGCTGAAATTCTAAACTTCTACCTGGGAGTTAGATTAATTTCTGAATAGACATGTATAGGATTCTGATTGTAAGCTTACATGTGGGTCTCACTTCAAAACAGTTGAGATGTTTCAGATTATCAGTATTAGATGAAGACTTTTCATATGCTCAGTGTAATTGTAGTGTATTATATATCTCAAAATTCCAGCTGTAGCTCTGCCTTTTAAAGAATACTCTTAGGTTGCAACTTTATACCACATCTGGGAGTAAGAAATAGGATTGAGCTCAATAAAATATCTAAGCAGGTATTAATACTAGGTTTGAGCTGAAAAACCAGTTCAGTGCTAGATTAGGGTTAAACTGTTGTTTTTTTAAGTAAGATTTGGAGGTGCTGAGATAGGATAAGTAACTTGCTTTAGTATGAGAAAGAAGACTCTGGCTTGGTTCACACATTACACTAAACCTTGGTGTTTGTTTGGCATTGGCTTAGAGTATTGTGTGAACCCAATCTATTATGCTGGCAGCAAAGTCAGGATGATGATGATGATGATGATGATGATGATGATGATGATGATGATGATGTATTAAATTTATATGCTGCCTGGCTCCCAGCAACTCCAAGCAATTTGCACATTGTTTAAAACATTTTTAAAAAGAAAAATAATAAGAGACAAAGAAGAAAGAAAAGATGGCAGGATGACAAAACTGGATGGAAACAAAGGAAGACTCCAGTCACCCTTACCAAAGGCCTGGCCAAAGAGCCAGGTCTTCAAGACCCTTCAAAACACCAGTGGGTAGGGAAGGGTGTTCAAATCTTGGGGGGAATCTCATTCCAGAGGACAGGTGCTGCTATAAAGAATAAATAATCAAAATGTTGAACAGGAAGTCAGAGTGCTGCCTCAAAAATAAAACCCAAATTTCAGAAATTGTGCAAAACTAAGGAATGTCATTCTTCCCATTAAAAGGATAGGTTTAAATTTGATTGTTTGCTTATTTCCAATGAAAAGGTTTTATTTTAAAGAGTTGCTAAGTTCTGTCATGGTTTTATTTGGGAGAAGGTAGAGATAATTAAAAATAAGTAGTATATTTATTGCTTACCCAACCGTTATCCTAATTAAGTCATTGCTTATATTAATGGGAGGCGATCACACACATTTATTTTTCATTATAGGAGGTCATGGTACTAGTTTACAAAGGTCTCCAAGCCATAGGCGGAGAATAGAATTGGACAAGCTGCACATATTATGTATGTCTGCTGGCTTAAACTTGCATTTAGAATGGAATAATGCAAAATCGATTCCTTACGATCCCTGCCTTGAAGCATACTTACTTTTGGACTTCTCCTGTTTGGCACCCAAGGAGGAGCTATTCTTCTAAAACAAGTTTATAGTCAGCCTGTCAAACCACTTTGAAAGTAATTTTTGTCAGACTGAGTTTTCTCAAGTCAAAAGGGGGGGGGGGGGGACCTTTCAATCATCCTCATGTTCCAGGAAAAAGAAGAAGTATAAATGGGTAAACTTAGCAATATTACATTTTGCAGGCTGCCCCATAAATATTCAGTTGGTGCTAGATCCTCAACAGGCATAAACTAGTATGCTTCTATGGCTTTCAGGGGGATAATTTTAATTTACACCAGTTGAGAGTTTTCCTAAAGTATGCTAAGTACATCTATTCTCAGTAAAAAGAAAGTAATTTTCTCTCCCATGAGTGACAAAATTCTTTGTAGTACAGGATGCTATTGGCATGAAAAGGTTATGCAAAAAAATCTCACCCTTTTCTGCTAAACAAAGCATTAAATAGTCATCCATGTGTGGCAGATTTGTTTATTCTAGAAAGATTTCCTATTATTAATGATCAGTATGTGGCTGCAGAGAGTTGGGGTAACAAATTTCTGATGAGAGAACTATGGGAGTACATGTCCAGAATACCTGTCTACTCACTCATGTAGGAATATTTATCAGATTGTAATAAAATGGATTAGAAATATAGTTAGTCTATGACTATCAGTAATTCTTTAGACAAAGAGAATGAGTTCTGCCTGGTAGGATTTTAAGCAATCAAAAGAATGGAAATATTATTCAATCATTTATTTGTAATTTACCACATTCAGCCATTAAGTCATTTCTGCCCTCTGCAATAAAAATCATTTTGAGGTGGCAAAAGATTTGCATAAATGCAGTACGCTAATGACAAAATAAATAAATTGAAATACCATCAAAAAGAATTGAATTAATAGCTGATGAGATGAATCATTGTGTGCCAGACAGACCACATATCTGATGTCCATTATTTCCTCTCAGAAATGAACAGGACAGCTATTCCACCAAAGAAAAAGAAAATCTATGCTTCCATTTCTTTTGTTGTAACTTTGAGATTGACACTCATGGCAGATCATGTGGCTCAATTCATGTTTAATCAATCAATTGAATTAACAAGTTAGAAGTATTTTTACTCATTTCAAGAAAAGATAGATTTTTAAAATGTTTTAAGCATCTTTAATAGATATTTACTAATAAAATACTGTAATCATCTTTATGTCATCTCAGAAACAGCCACACTGATTGCAATGGGGCGTATAAGCCTATGGACGCTTGCTTGGGAATAAGCTGCACTGCATTCAATGGGAGAGGATTATACTTTTAAAAAGCTAGTCCTATTTGTCACTCAGTAGGGCGCACCACTTCTAATATGTAATGTATCACAGGTCTAGAACAGTTTTTCTCAAACTTTCTGCAAATGTGAATCATAAATAAATAAATTATGCCTTCACGTCAGTCTTGATTTCTGGCAATTGCCTAGACTAGTCCCTGCAGTTTTCTTGGCAAGATTTCAGAAGTGGTTTGCCATTGCCTGCTTCCTAGGAGTGAGAAGGTATGACTTGCCCAAGGTCACCGAGCTGCCTTTGTGCCTAAGGCAGGACTAGAACTCACACTCTCCTGGTTTCTAGCCTAGCGCCTTAACCACTATACCAAACTGGCTTGAACCACAAACAAACATTCAGAAAAATGCAAGGATTACACAATTAAACACCCACCTCCATACATTTCCATATTTAAAAGCATGGAAGTTCACATTTGTTGGCAAAAGAGATAATTATTATGATTGCGTCTGTGTTTATGTTCCCATCCTCTGTTTTCTCAAAAGAAGCCCCTGTGCTACTTATATTTTGCAAAGCTGGAAACACTGTATTATTCCAAATCATGTCAGAGCCTTCTGCCAAGTCAAGCTGAGAAGGGTAACATGTTTCTTACTGCTCAGGAGTGTCCACAGAGTGTGTGTGTGTGTGTGTGTGTGAAAATATACAAGATGATGGGTGCATCATCAAAAACTAAATCCTGTCTTTTTTGTACTTGCATTATATTTGCCTCCAACATCTGAATGTAAGGCAGACATATAGTTGGTGATTCTAACATGGGAATACAGGCTGGGTTTATATAGCACACTAAGCCAAAATGGTTTGGTTTTATAGCTTAACTAGTTGTACAATGCTAGACAATGTTAGTTTACTCAATAGGCTATACTTAAAGCAGGACTTAATATGATATGTAAACCCAATTACAAGGACATCCTTGTTGAATTTCTGTATATCGCATTTTTGCAGGCGTATGATTTGGGAAGTCATCAACAGTAAGCTGAATAATACACAGTTTAATTACTTATACAATTAGGGGATGGGGCATCAAACTTGAGCATCCAACAGACTAGCCACTTCATATAATATGTCTGGGGTGGATGTTCTACAAACAGTCTATTTGTTTGCCATCAATATTAAATATTTAATATCTAAACAAAGCAAGCTAAGTATAGAAATCAAATGAATTATAGGAAACAAATATAACCCTTCAGTATTCCCATAGACTAATACCCAAAACAAGTAAAACAAATTTTTCAGTGTTGCTGCTAACTATACTCAAACAAAAAGTATTCTTCTGTTTGATTATATACAGTCTTGATAATGACTGTATATTACCTTTATTAAAATTGACACTGAAGTCAGGAGATTCATGAGTTTTGTAGTAGATTTGTTTTAATAAAAATGGCCGTTTTTCTAAGATAAAGGGTCCAATTAACCTTACTGAAGCCAATGGCAAGCATCCAATTGATTCTAATGACAGTTACACCCACAGTGCCTATGTCCACAATCTAATACAGATGGTTTATATTAAGAATAGTGGGCGGTATTCTTCTCTGTTTTAGTTTGGCTATCCAGAGAAACGGGGAGAAGAAAATTATGAAGTAAGTCGATTGTGGTTTCATGTATCAGAAGCAGACATGACATCTCAAGCAAAAAACAGTGTCAAGAAGCATCTTTTTTAGAAAAGTGTTATAATATGCAACTGTAATATGCAACTGCCTTCCAGTGATTTAGGGTGGGCAGATTCAACAGAGAACAGGGTTCCTGAAACTTTAATACAGGACATATCAATCAGTGCTATTTGCATGCAAAGCTACATTTACGGAAATGTTCTCATCTGTATAACTATTTAGTGTTCAGGAGTCTTGTCTTCTTTTATAGATGGCCTCCAAATAGTGATTTCCAGATCAGTTTCCTTCCAAAATCTTACAGATGGTATCTTTAAAGGCACAATCCTTTATCCTTTCACAGCATTGTCTTTATCAGGCTAGAAATGTGTGAAAAATGATGGGAAGAAGTTAAAAATAACTCACCATCATCTTGTGGGTCATAAGAAGATCCTATTGAAATTTACTGAGAAGTAAGTCCCACTGAAGCTAGTTTTAATGTCCTATAAGAGTGTCTATACATAATACAAAGGCAAAGACCATTGAATTGATGTTGAGTCTCTATGCTGAGAAAAGATGAAAGCAGTTTTTTTTTTAAAAAAAGGCTATCAGAAGGCAAGATGGCTAGCTATAAGCATGAACATATAAGAACTCAAGCACATCCTGATAGTTCTGGTGAAGTAATGTCCTCTGAGTCACAAGGAGTTGGAAGCAAATGACCAAAGGGGGACCCTCACATACTGTACATGTGTACACAGATGCACAGCTTTAAAATATCATTAAGAACAATATCCTTTGATTTTGAACTGTAGCTTTATATTTGCTATTTCTTATTAACCACTTTTTTCCTGTATTTTATGATCTGCACTCAGTTTGGCTCACAGCCCAAAAGAAATTTATTAAGTGACACTCAAATTGAACTCATATTTTGTCAAGTTGTAGTAATCTGATTGTTGTTTTTAATTAGATTATACCTTTCTTTCCTTGCCATCCAGTAATGCGCAATATTATACTATTAACTTTAAATGATGTTTTTCATTTCTCCTTTGGGAGTATTTTTATTTCAAGTTAGTATATACTTTAAATTAGGTTGAATCCGAGATCAGTTCATGCATGTTTTTGGCATGCCTTTAGTTGGTTGTGCAGTGAAATAGATTATCAAGGAGTTACGTATTTATGTAAATAAATGTTATCTTGCCCTTCAGTGCAAGTGTTCTTAGACAGCTAATAAATCTGAAAGTTCTCTCTCATTCCTCCCTTGTTAAGTAGATAAAACTAAGAAATATAGCACAACCGCATGAAACTTCTATACTGTGATTTAATTTACCTCAGCGTGTAACCCCCCACCCCACCCCACCATTTAATAACTAAGTGAGAGGCAGTTAACCATAATCAGTAACTGTGGCTGGTTCTTAGTTAAGTAGTGCCAAGACTCTGAATTCAGACTTACAGTTAGTTTATGATTAAGTAGCCATTTGTTCTCCAGAAAAGCAATCCACATGCAGAACTGGTCATAAAGCTGATGCACTTCTGCAGAAGCATCTTCAGTTCTCCATTTTTAAAACTTTTTTGGGATGGGGTGGAGGCAGGTCTTCATTTCAAAAACAAAGGACCTGGAGAAAAGGCTAGCTTTCTTCTACCAAGCATCCCAGGATGGCTTCAGTCCCACCCTTTTTGTTCTAAAAATAAAGAAAAACACAACCCCTGGTCAATGAGTCACTGCAAATGCTGCTGTGCTACAGATTAAAAAGAAAGGAAATGGCAAATCATAACTGGATCTCTTTGTTATACATTCGTTATGTGACTATCTTAGCCATGATTAATGCTAAGCCATGGTTAGTGTGATATGTGAGCATAGTCATATTAGTAAATGGTTTAAAGTCACTCAGATTACAGCATGGGTTTACCTAACATAAGAGATTAGAGTTGATTAGATTATTTAGATTAGAGCATAAATTTACCTAAAGATTGAAGGCAAAAGGAGAAGAGGACGGCAGAGGATGAGATGGTTAGATAGCATCACTGAAACAATGAGCATGAAACTGAGCAAACTCAGGGAAGCAGTGAAGGACAGGAAGGCCTGGCGCAATATGGTTCATGGGGTCACGAAGAGTCGGACACGACTTAACGACTGAACAACAACAAATAAATTTACCTACTCTTGATTATTCTAATCACTATGATCCATTAACTTCCCAGTACACTTGAGAAAACATAATTTATACTTTGAAAGAAGCATTTCTGCATGCAAGCAGAATTCTGGACATATTTGTGATAAAAATGAATATGTATAGTTGGAGCAACTTATAAATTAAGGTTAGACTTTTCTTTCTAGATGTAAATCAAGATAATATTTTAATTGATTGAATAGCTGATCTGTTGAGGATGGACATCAAAAAGTATCAAGAAATGGAGCATCTGGATTATCTCCTAGGGAAAATTATAGCATTTTTTTTTCCTCTCACCAGCAGAATTACTGTAAATAATTAGCATAGAACACTTAGTTTAGACCCAATTGTTTGGTCTGCTATTGATATTGAGAATCTGTTAATCAGTAGCAATCAGAGAGTTGCTGGATATGATACACTGGCAAAATCTGTTCAAAATTGCTTAAATTATGAAATAGGCCTCTTTACTGAATTCTGAAACTTGCTCCAAACATTTAACTAAAGTACTTTAAAGCCATTTTAAAAAGACTGCCATATAAATTCAAGTTGAAGCTCTATTATCTAACATTTTATTGTATGCTTTGTTTTTAAATGGGAGGACCTCAAGTTGTGTATGTATTCACCTGGTAGTCCAATATATAATCAACAGGATAGAACTTTGTCAAACAGGGATCTCAGAACTCCATTCACTTCCTACTGCTAAAAGTCTTTCCCAGTTTAATGAACCCCAAAGTGTGGGCGAATAAACCACATAATCCCTGACTGTCAGGTTAGAGAAGGTTGCACTGAATCCAGTAAGCAGTTTTATCTAAAATAACAAAATAAAAATCATAGTATATATCTATCCATTGTCTATATCAGAGGCTCAACCTGTGGGTCTCAGATCCTTCCAAGAGTTGCCATAGAGCTGTCATTTTGAATACAAGAGAAGAGAAAACAAAGAGAAGGGGAATAGTATTAACTACATACAGTTAACTGTGTAAACCAAGTCAGTGACTGGACTAAGGTCACCAAGTGAGAGGAGATTTGAACCTGGGTCTTCTCTAAGTCAAGTCTCTAGCCATTATAAGGGTTGGGCACGCCTAATGAGAAACCAATTCCATTTGGTTCCAATTCCATAAAGTTCTTGCAATCTTTTTAAAATAATTTTTATTAAAATATTTTACATATATAATAAGTACATGCAAAGAAAAAGATATAGTAAATGTGAAAAAAAAGAAAAGAGAAAGAAAAAAGGAGATAGAAAAAAGAAAATAAAAGAACAGAAAACATGAAAAGAAATATAAAGAAATGGCTTCCAAACTTACTCTTGGCAGTTATACATACAATTCTAACTAAACCTCTCTCTTTAAGATTACATCTTATTTCTCTTTTTTCTATAACCTATTCTTTCTAATCATCAAAATCATAAGTCACAAAATCATTTTCCTTTTTACGCAAAAAATCCATAAGGGGTTTCCAGTCACTGATGAATGTCCATAATGATCTTTCTCTAATCAAATAAGTCAGTTTAGCCATCTCGGCAAGTTCTGTCAATTTCACCAACCATTCCTTCATGGTGGGTAGTGCCAAATCTTTCCATCTTTGTGCATATAATAATTTCACTGCAGTAATCATATATTGAAATAATCTTCCATGACTCTTTTCTAAGTGTATATCCATCAATCCTAAAAGGAAAAGTTCTGGCTTCAATTGAATATTAATCTTTAAAATCCTCTGTATCAATGTGTGTATTTGAATCCAAATTTTTTAGCTGTTTTACATCTCGACCAGCATGATAGAATGTCCCTTCATGTTGTTCACATTTCAAACATACGTTTGGAATTCCTTTATACATTCTAGATAATTTCTCTGGCATTGCGTACCAGTGATACATCATTTGATAAAAATTCTCTTTAAGATCATAACATAATGTAAATTTCAACCCTTTTGACCACATATTTTCCCATTGATCCATCTGTATATTATAACCAAAATTCTTAGCCTACTTTATCATACATTCTTTAACCTGTTCTTCCATTTCAAATTTCAACAAAAGTTTATACATTTTAGCAAATACATGTTTATTATCTGTACGCAATTGTACTTCAAATTCTGTCTTTCTTTGCTCGATACCATAAGTCCATTTTAAATGTACTTATAGTTGCTATCTACACTTGGCTGTTTGCCCTGACCCAACCTTCAGAAATTGGTGGAGTGTAAGTGGAGTTCAGAATGAAGCAGGAGGGAGTATTTGGAATCCCCTCAATCCCCTCCCATCACACATTCAGGAGAGCAATTGATAGCTGTTTTTCCTACTGGTAGGTGACTCTCAGTAGGAGTGGAAAGGAAGTCAGAGTATCCATCAATCACTGCCTTAAAACCACTCCAAAATATAAATTGTAAGGATAGCAATATTGCCCAGCTTCGTTGCTGAGACAAAGTAGAACTTGGTCGTGGGGCCACCATAATTTATCTCAACACGATTTTCTGCCAATTTACATATAGGAGGAAAGCATGTTAAATCAGCTGTCTGGATGAACTCTTAAAGTACAAAGTTAGTGCTGTTAGTATCAAGTTAAATCAGCCTTCCACAAATTCAGTGCCCTCTGGAAAAGGTATCTTCAGCTCTTAGGATTCTTAGTAATGGCCATGATGTCTGGGGATTGTGAAAGTGAAAACTACACATCTGGAGGATGCCCAAGTTTGGTATGGCTGGGTTGCACTTAGCATTCAGGAACAAAGAAAATATATTCTCTTCAGAGCTCTGACACCCAAAGGCCATTGGTCTCCAGTCTATCTTTCCATAGGCAATGAACGCAGCAGACATCTTGATTTGGCAGACAGCAGAAATATTCAAATAAATTTCATAGATAGTTTTATTGCTACCTTCTCCAGCTATGTAGGGACTGGAAACAAGGAACAGGAAGAATATTGCTTCAGTTCCCTGTTTGCATCCCTCCCTTAAGGCTTCTTTCTCAAAACTGGTATTAAAAAAAACAAAAAAATAAAAAGACATGTTGAATAAAGGAATGCATTCACTAGTTTTTAAGCTATCTATTCAGACCCTTAGTTTGAACTTTGTCTTGGTGAAAGCAATGGAATTTATTTCTGACAGATATGTTTGGGATTCCAACTTTAATTTATTTAAACGATTCATAAAGTGTTTGGAAAGAGTGGAGTTGTTTATTTCTAATGATTTAGGAGTCTCCAGTACCGGATGGTTCACCAAAATCTCAATCTCTCTCTTGCTTTTTCTCTCTCATACGCATGTGCCAAAACAAGGAGCCGGCTACAAAATGATATGTCTCAGGCTGTAGAAATAGGGAGTTGGCATTGTGAAACTGACCTGTTTTAAAAAAACATTTTCCTTCACAGGAACTAGTTCAGGTAAACAGTTTTCCATAGTGGCAGCATTGTTCTGGAGTATTCTTTTTTTTTTTTTACATCAAGGGTAAAACCTTTCAATACAATGATAGTCATTCCTTCACATTGCTAGAAACAAGTATTTTAATTTTTCAACCACTGTATTGTATAAAATTTATTTATACAATTCCAGATTTTTGAAATCAACCACACTAACATTTGACATCAGTAATAGTAATGTTATTATTATTGCTGTTTTTAGTAGCACTCAATAGCAATATTAAAGTAAAATATTAAAGAATGCTAGTCTGTTTGGGCTGTATTGTGAATTCATGTATTTTCCCCGCCTGTGGATCTTAAGTTGTGATTTCTTCTTTCCCCACACATCCTTCTTCATTTCTGATCCACTGTGTTAGTGATACAGTTTATTTCATCAAGGAGAAGCAGTGGGGAGTTGGGGGAGAACAAAGAAACTTGGCCATTACTATGCAAAATGTTGTACATTGTTTTCTTTTCTGAAACAAAGCTTTTAAAAATAAGGCATAAAAGATGGCTATTTGACATCTAGAGATGATTTATCAGCCTTCAAATACATTTTAATGAACATGAAAGGTCTTAAAATGTCCTGGCATTGTAACTGAGTGTATCCTTTGAGGGAGCTTTAATTTTTGTAGGTAAATGGAGCCTGCTTGGCCTTTTAGCCTATTGATATGATCACAAACTCTTCAGACATTCACTGGGCAAAAGGTTTTTTTTTTAAATTAAATCTGTTCCAGTCTTCTAGGTTTCTCACCCTTGCCCACCCCACACCCCTTGGTTTCTGCATGAAGTCACTGGCCATTATGCCATGCCACTGCTGATATTCATTCAGTGCTTCACCTGGTAAGAATATTTGAAACTTCAAAAAGCTGCTTATACTGCACTTCAGAATTAAAGGGCTTGGAAAAAAGAAAAAGAAGTCCAAATGAGGAGCTTTTATGTTTTATTCTCACTGTCAATAAACTGCATTTAAAACTTTCAGAATAAACAAGATTTTGTCTTTTGTCCTAGGCCAATTAAACAGGCAGGAGTGCTTGTAATATTCAAATCATTGCTTTTTTTCCTCCAGAAGAAGGATTGGAGCAGAGATTCAGTGAAAGAATCGGGATGCAGATTTTTTTCAGAAATAGAGCAGAAAGAAATTTTAGTGTGTTTGCAGCATTATTAAATAAACCAATAATATTTTTCTGTGAGCTGGTCCTTTAGTTCACATAATAATGTTGTAGAACATGACTATAACTTCTCAATTCCATATTTGGGAAAACTTCAGAAGAGATCTCAATCAGTAAAATAAATATAAACCAAAAGTTTATAACAGAGTCAACCAAAAATTAAGCACAGAACTAGTCTATATCCTATATTTCTGTAAGTGCCCTATAAATTAAGCAGTATTTATCTCTAATAGGCCTGTTCTAGTATGGTCAGCAGTGCCATACATATATGGAGTACTTTGGACTAGATATGATTCTATTCCGTGTCATAGAGGACATTCTCCTGACTGGTGAGGTGCATGATCTGGAATGGTCTAAAGCTAATTTTGGAGCTCTTTAGCTCTTCAGTCAATGATGTCATGTGGAGATCATTATCTACTATGATGGTATGCACAAGTATGATATTTAATTAGATATAATTTATTTTTATGTTAGAGTATAGGATAGATCCATGCTTAATTTTAGATGCAGTATAATATGCATTTTATATCCTATGTTCACTCTAGCAGTTGGGATCTTTATCAACATTTCATGCAAGTAAAGAACTGGGAAGTAGTAACCAGCTTCACGCTGTTATCAGGTAGGTTTTCTCCAGACAGCATTGTGCTTTGACAGGCAGAAGTCAGGAACAGTCAGCACTGAAGAATGAAGAAAACCATGTTGTTGCATTGCCTCAGGTTGCACTGGCACTTTGTTATTCAGCATGGCAGTACATGACAAGCCTTGGATATGGCTTGATTTAAGAAGCTTCCACAAGAAGCTGAAGAAAGGAAATATTGAGAATTGTTACTCAATATTTGTAGTGCCTGATGGAAGGTGCTTCCTTAAAAATCTTGAAAAGTAATAGAAGCTATAAGAATATTTGCTAGTATTAACCAGAAATAGGACAGATGGTACATTTCACCCCAAATAACAATTTCCAGAGGTGTAGCTGTATTAATCTTGTAATGCAAAGAGTTCTACAGCAATCATAAACACTAACAAATTTAGTAGCACTTAAGTTTTTTTTGGATCACAGAGAAGTGCCTTTTTATTTTTTTTAATGTTTCAACAATTTATATTGTATAATTTATATTGTATAGTATACAATTTTTATTGTATTGTAATTTATACTGTACAATTTATATTGTAAAATCATGAATTATCTCCATATATACTGCAATGAAAATATGGAGAAAATATGGAGAAAGCATAGAAGCACCAAGATTTACGAAATGATGTAAGACAATGTGGCAATTAGCAATATTTATCAAATTTATTTTGTTTGGGGTTAAGAACACTCAATGGTAAATCTCTCTCCCCCCAGCACCCCTCCCCCAACCACCCTCCAGGATCATTACTTATAATCTTTGGAGGGATACATTTCAAAAGAGGATCCAATTACTTTTTCTATGAATCTCAATAACTGTATATATAATCTTTATACTTTTTCACTTTCATGTATCTGTTATATTATTTGAATCTTTAAAAAGATAAAGAATTAATTATGTAGCTTTTATATATAATTTCAGATTGAGTATTTTACATAGTTTATAAGAATGACTCCTATGGTTCAGCTCCATAGAACTTCTGAAGGATCTGATAAATTAACTGTATTTTGAATTATCTGAATAGTTGGAATTTATCTTTTCCTCCCCAAAAAAGCCTCTCCTATGTAATCTTAGGCTAGAAAGCTGGCTGACCAAAAATTACCAAAAATCTAAAGTGTTGGTCGAAAATGCAAAGGATCTGCAATCTCTAGTAATAAAAGTCAAGAAGCATAGAAGAAAATTGGATTAAAATATAACGAAGACTAAACTAATGATAACAGGTACAACAACCAGCCTTAGAATTGACAATGAAGATATTGGAGTGGTAGATAGCTTCTGCGTGGGCTCTGTATAGAATTTAAGTGATGGTTATAGCCTTGAACAAGTTAAATGATGTTGAATACCAAACCACAGTCATTACCCTTTCCTGAAACAACAGAACCTGGATAGCTAAAGCTACTTGGCAATCTGCAAGTTACTCCTGCACACTAACCTTCCCCAGATTGAGGAAGGACTTTTTCAGGACCAGGCGCAACATGCCACCACCAGCATTATTGTAGGGCAGATTCACCGAAGTTCTTCTAACAGAATGCACCTGCCCATGTGACTGTGGGAAATAGAAACTGCCCAAGTTGTGTTATTTCATACTACAATTTCTGTAAAGATCTGCAGAAGAAATACATATTACCTTTGCTGCAATGTCTCTCAGGAAGGACAGAAGAATATTATGCCAATTTTCTCCTCTCAGACTCCAATCATACTATCACCAACACAGTAGCCAAACTGTGTGGCTGTAGTGAAAACTTGTTTTGTTATTTTTGGTATTGCTATTCCCTGATCCTATTAATACAATTTGATTTAATTTGCAGACTAGAAAATTAAACTGCACTATATAAGGATCTTTAGGAATGTGTGTTTAGCCTCTAGATAATAATGAGCTTACCTAAGATTTCATAGATGGAGCAGTGTCCTTGACTGGGCAAAAGAACAGTAAAATGTTCCCAAAGAGGGTAGCTTTTATTTATCCCTGGTTTTCATTGTATAAAACTGAGGATAAGTCCTTAGAAGTAAGGGGAAAGAGGAAGAAAAAAGGGCCTGCCTATGAACATCGAAGCAGGAGGCCCAGAAGATCTCTCTCTAACCATCTAGTGCAATAAAGATGTGCTGAAACCCAAGAAATTGTTTAGAAAGATAATAAGTTACTAGTTTAGCCAACCTGAATGGATTTCATTTGGAATACTGTGTATGACTGATGTTTTCCTTCATTTTTCCCATATTTGTCCTTATCCCAATATTTAGAAATGTGGCTTCATTGGTTTTATAAGGGCATTTCTCATTAAAACCTTCTTCACACACACAATTACATAGCTACCCTTTTGTGTTTCATGACTGGCACAAGGTTGTTAAAATCTGTAATTCTGGGCTGTGGGCAGGAAAACTCAAAGAATTTTCTTTTCTGTTTTTCTAGAACTAAGATTGAAGTAAGAAGAATGGAGAAGAATGGCTAAGAACTCTCCAGTGGGAGTTCTTAGTGAATGTCACAGTAGTGAATGTCAGAAGTTACAGGATAGATAGCCAATTGTAATTATCTTTTACTGGGGAACTCATAGAAAAAGGGTTCTTCTAGGGAGGTTTTAAATTTAAACTTAAATTTGTCCTCCTGGATTTTAACACAACCTTTTATATTAGGTTATTAGATAATGCCCATGTTACAGATGTAGAGGCTGAACTATAGCCACCCCAGGACTGGGGTTATAGTGTAACCAGAGATTCTGGCAATATACAGTACATGTTTCCCTCCATACTACTGCATATGTCATAATGATGGGCATTTCGTTACTTCTTTTAAATTTCTGGAACACAATTGTATTTTGTTCCATTTGTGAAGTGCCTCAAGCATCAACTGATTGAAATACATTTGTGAAGACCATTTACAAACAGGCTTATAGAATCTTACTTACAAATTGATTGTGATATAAGTTTTCTTGGATTGTAGTATACTTCAACCATCCCCAATTTGGTGCCTCCCGGATGTAGTGCATGGATAGAGATTTTGGGAGTTGAAATCCAATACATCTGGAGACCACTAGGTTGAAGAAGAATGGCCAGCCTCATCAGGTGCATATATCAGCTGAAATGGCTGTAGTCTAAGAAATCTTATGCTACCATTTATGATGCCATAGGACTATCCTTTTTGCTGAAACAGACTAGCCCAGTTGCCATTCTGGAATATATGTCAGTACATTTATATACAGGATGCAACCCCTCAGGGAAATACAAAGACAATGGTTTTTTTGGCCAGGTGAAAGATACAAAGTTCAAATGGATGGGAATACTGGGCTTTTGCTGTTATTAAAAGGTCCAAAGAACAAAAATATGAAAATTTCCTTGAAATCATTGCCCGAAAAAGTCAGTGCATTCAACCTTCAGCAGCTCAGAGATAATAACAATGCAGGCTGATGGAGAATGTAAGGAAACAAACATCTCTACCCATAGTTGTGGGTGCCATACTCCAACACCATGCAGGAATTTGATTACTGATGTGCCTAACCTCACAGAAGCTCAGTTTTCCAGGCTTTGCTGCCAAGAGTGTCCTCAACATTCCCCAATGCCCTCATTACTCCTGTTTTTTTCCAGCTGTGATGATCTAATCCATTTCTATCCTTTTCTATTAGTTTGCACATTTATTTGCTCTAATTCAGTGCTGCCTTAAATACATATTTTACTTTAAAATACAGTGTTCTCTTCCAGGACCTGAATCCAGAACATGTTAAGACTTGTTGCATGCACCCCTTTGGGACTTTGGGGTTCTGCTTCTTTGGCCTCAGCATTTTCACTTTAAATGTCAAATCCTTTTAGGGGAATTTCAGAAGAAATACTTTATTACATAGTACAGTCTGTTGTGGAACCTGGAAACCCTGGATCTGATTTAAAGAAGTCACTAACAAGCTGAGAGTTGGAACTAAAGGTTGTAAGCAGGGCTGAACAACCTTATTTTGTCAAGGACCAGAGTTACTTGGGACAATCTTTGGATGCATGTTAGTGATCACTAAAGAAAGGAGAGGGTGATGGGAGAGCCCAGAGTGGATGGGACTCAAGCCCAATGTCAAGGGAAAGACACCCATACTTTGGCAGCCTTTTTCCCTCTCTTTTTAAATAATTATTTTGTTGTTGTTGTTGTTATTATATGCTACCTGAATCCCAGCAACTCTCTCTTCTCAGAGGCTTTTCCAAAAATAATTTTGTCAGAGCTGAGCCCTTGCAAAGAGCTTTTGAAATCAGGCTGATGGTCTCATGAAATCTGGCTAAGAACCACATCCAACTTGGGCACCAAATTTAGATTAAATCAAAATAAGATAGAACTAACACCAAAACACCATCCCGAAGAGGAAGTCTTGGGCTTCCCTGCTGAAGTGAAGCAGTATCTAATCTGGGTAAATTGAGGGATCCCACTAACTGATTTTTTTTTACCAAGATCCAAGGTTTGGTTCATCCTGTAGCCTTTGTGGCTCCCTATTGGGGCAGATGTGCACAGAGATAATGGGTGGGAACCTAGAATCTGCCTAATTCAGTCAGTCCATTGGTCTTGTGCCTATTCCAGGAGTAGGTACTTTGGTGTGTTTCTGATGTAGTGAACTTCAAAACCTATCTGCTCCAGGAAGCATGGACAATTATGTGAATTGTAGTCCAAAACATCTGGAAAGCATGTACTTCCCTATCCTTGTTCCACACTGATTGGCAACCACTTTCCAGTGCTTCCAGGAGAATTCTGCTCCTTGATCCTTTCAAGCAGAAATGACTGGAAACTTTTGCTTGTTAAAAAGTCTTGGAACTTCCAAGTTCTGGCCCAGCATCTCCTGCAAAATGTTCCGTGGGGTTAAGGAAAGGGGGAGAGTAACCTATTGAGCATGACAGTCCATCAGTATAGTTAAGTAGCTCTTTGGTTTCAGCCAAATTATTAAAATTATTTTCAATAGCTCAATAAAGACTGTAACAAGGAATTGGCTAATCAGGAAATCATTATTTAAAAAAAAATTAAACAGACCCCTATCATTTCAGTAAGCTTAAAAATGACCTCTTCTTGAAGGATGATATTAAAGTGCTTTGATTTTACCGATCTAACTAAGGAAGAGGTATTATTATTTTTGTTCTAGGGGTTGATCTTCAGAATTACTCACAGCCAGGCTGTCATTCATAGTGACAACATAGAGAAGAGAAGTTCTTTGATCTCTGGACAGTTAAAGTTGCAGGTAGGATCCAAGGGGAAGATAAAGTTAATATGTCATACCCTACATCTCTTTTTCCATGAAAATGGAAGATTACGTGTGGCAGAGTTGTCTTGAGCTGTTATTGGTCACCATGCTAATAGTTATTATGATAAGATTATGATAAGAAACTGGTAAGGCTTAGAAACTAATTATTATCTCCATTGCTGTAATTACATCACACTTTAACCTTATTTTGCAGGCTTTATGGAAATAAATAAAAATGGAGGATTACAGTATTTCCCCTAGAGCTATAAAAACCCACTTTAATAAGAGACACTTATACATTAAGCATCATTCTGCAACTTAAATTTTTAGGCAATCCAAGCAAGAGTTCTTCATTTCCTTAAAATGAAGTTATATTCTACTAACATACATATACACACACGCACATTGTTTTTTAAATGACACAATCAGTAATTGTCGAAGGCTTTCATGGCCGGAATACGATGGCTGGTGCGGGTCTTCCGGGCTGTGTGGCCGTGTTCTGGAAGTTTTGTTTCCTAATGTTTCGCCAGCATCTGTGACCGGCATCTTCAGAGGGCAGGAGCACAGGCAGGAGCAGTTCTCTCTGTGCCCAGGGTGATGTGACCCTTTTGTGGGTATTTATAGAGATCTGAAGGGGGGGATTGGGGGTGTGTGGTGCAGGGGTTAGGGGGGTAGGGGGGTTGGGGGGGTTGGGTTAGCGAGTGGCTGCTTGTTTTGGTGTAAGAATATGTGTGTATCTTCCTGGGGGTTAGGCAGGGTTTTTTCTTCTATTGAGTTGTTAACAAGTGGCTGCTGGGGGTGATTAGCAAGTTCATTGTGTGAACTGTTCACACGTCCTGGTGGTTGAGCTGAGTTCATTGACCTTTTGCAGGCTGTATTTTTCAGGATTGGTAGCCAGGTTTTGTTGATTTTTAGACTCTTCTCTTTTTTATTGAAACTGTGCTGGTGTTTGTGAATCTCAGTGGCTTCCCAGTATAGCCTGGTATAGTGGCTGTTGGTGTTGTCCAGTATCTCTGTTTTTCAAATAGGATTTTGTGTCCAGTGTGCTTGAGAGCATGTTCAGCTACTGCAGATTTTTCTGGTTGCTGTAGTCTGCAGTGTCTTTCATGTTCTTTTATCCTGGTATGGATGCTGCGTTTTGTGGTCCCGATGTATACTTGCCCGCAGCTGCATGGTATGAGGTATACTCCTGTGAGACTAGGCTGAAGCTGCCATAACCTAAAGATGAAGCAGGCACGTAAGCAGAGAGGACAAAAGCCAGGAAACTTATCTATGAGATCCCTTCAGGGAGGTAGATAAGAAGGAAGCAAGTCATTAAGGAAAATTAAGGAAAAAACAAAGGACCTGAACCAGAAAGAGGAAGTTGGGCCTGAGCACATGACCTGAACCAGAAAGAGGAGGTTGGGCCTGAGCACATGGAGGCCCTCACCCCAATCCCATCAACTTGTCCTTTTGGGGATAAAAGGGGTCCCAAAGCCTGCCCACTCAGAGTTGTCTGAGTCATCTGAGTCTTCTTGGTCATCTGAGTCATCCAGACTTGGTGGCTTCCGTCCCTCTAGCTAGTGCCTGGCAGCCTAGTTGGGAAGGATGTGGGTAAGTGTGTGTGTGTGTATGAGGAAGAGCAAATATACCTTGCAACCAGTAAAGTTTTGCTGTTACTTTAAATTCACTGGGTCTCCGTGTATTACAAAGAACCTCTTGTGCCCCAGTGTTCGGTTGGAAGTGATTTGTGTGTATCCCCAGTTATTTCCTGGCTGTTGACCAGGGCTGTGTGTCTGTCTGCTCCAGCCGCACCTATCTGGAAACCCAGGTAGAAAGCAAGGGGGGCTGACAAGATCCGTGTGCCTCAACAGGCTGTGAGTGTGTGAGTGAGTGACCATAAGCCGAACCTGGGAGCAGCGTCTGTAACACTCCTGCGGTGGTGAGGGGATCCCTTTTGTCTTTTGCTGATTTTAGCACTTGTTGTATTTTTCTGGTGGGTCTGAAGATTGTTTGGAAATTGTGTTTTTCCATCAGTTTTCCCATGCGGTCTGTGACCCCTTTGATATAGGGCAGAAATACTTTGTTGGTGGGTGGCTGTTTTTCTTCTTCAGTCACATGTTGTTTTCTTGGTTTGATGGCTCTTTTTATTTCATTCTTGGAGTAGCCATTCGCTTGTAGGACCCAATTAAGGTGGTTAAGTTCAGAGTTTAGGAATTGGGTTTCGCAGATCCAATTGGCCCGATCCATCAGGGTTTTGATAATGCCTCTTTTCTGATGTGGGTAGTGGTTGGAGTTTTTGTGTAGGTACCGGTCTGTATGGGTGGGTTTTCTGTAAACTTTGTGCCCTAATTTGAGGTCTGGTTTGCGTATGACCAACGTGTCTAGAAATGGAAGTTTGCCATCCATTTCTTTTTCCATGGTGAATTGTATATTGGGCTGGATGCTGTTTAGATGGTTCAGGAACTTCTCTAGTTCTTCTTCATCCTGACTCCAAATTGCGAAGGTGTCATCCACAAACCGGAACCAGACTGTTGGGGTAACGGGTGCAGTTTCTAAAGCCCATTATTCAAAGTGTTCCATGTAAAAATTTTGCTACAACTGGGCTCAGGGGGCTTCCCATGGCGACGCCGTCCATCTGTTCATAGAACTCATTATCCCATTGGAAGTAACTGGTTATTAGGCAGTGCTGAAATAAAGCTGTGATGTCTTCTGGGAAGATCATCTGTTTGATGCCAGGGTGTCCCTCACTGGTACCTTGGTGAACAGGGAGACCACGTCAAAGCTGACCAGTTTGTCCGTACGGTTGAGTTTCAGGGTGCTGATTTTGTTGATGAAATGTCCTGAGTCTCTGATGTGGGCTGGAATCTGTCCAACATGGTCTCTAGAAGGGTGGCCAGATGTTTGGATAATTCATATGTCGGGGAGCCAATGGTGCTTACGATGGGTCTGAGTGGGATCGAGTCTTTGTGGATTTTGGGGAGTCCGTATAGTCTGGGTGTAAGGGCTTCTGGCTTGCATATGTGTTGAAGTACGTTGGGGTGAAGGGAGGAGCTCCTCGTCAGGGTGTTGGTTTGTTTCATGATTTTGCTCATCGGATCCTGTTTTAGTTTTCTGTATGTGGTGGGGTCTAGTAGTTCTCTAACTTTGTCTATGTATTCATCTGTTTTCATAATTACCGTGGCGTTGCCCTTGTCAGCTGGCAGGATGATGATGTTGAGGTCCGAATTGAGGGTTTCTATGCTCCTGCTCTCTGAAGATGCCCGTCACAGATGCTGGCGAAACGTTAGGAAACAAAACTTCCAGAACACGGCCACACAACCCAGAAGACCCGCACCAGCCACAATCAGTAATTGTGTGCACAAATCTTACTAAACTCACTGTGAGTTCTAATCCCGCCTTAGGCATGAAAGCCAGTTGGGTGACCTTGGGCCAGTCACTCTCTCTCAGCCCAACCCACCTCGCAGGGTTGATGTGGGGAAAATAGGTATTAGCTGTGTTCACCACCTTGAGTTATTTATAAAAATAATAAAGGTGGGATAAAAAAAAATCGAAATCTAAAAATCTAAACCACAACGCAGTTTGCTTGTTTGAGTTTAGTACAGTATATGACTATTTGGGTTGTAAATTACGGTTTATGGTTTAGCAACCAATATTAGTTTCTTTAGCAAACTATGATTAATCAAAGTATGGCTTAGTGTGATGTGTATACTTGCCATTTTGTCTTTAGATAGAAAATACTGTTTTATTAAAATGAAGCATGGACCACTGATTGCAAAAGGGAAATTATGGAAGCCTTTCAAACAAACAATACCGTTGTATATACAGTGGAACCTCAGGTTACGAACTTAATCCGTTCCGTGACTCTGGCCGCACCCCGAATTGGTCGCAACCCGAAGGAAATTTCCCCATAAGGTTCAATGTAATTACCGTTAATCTGTTCTGGCCTGGAGGACAGGGAGGCGGCTATTGCTTGGAGGGAGAGTTCCCCTCCCTACGACCACGTGTCAGGGGTGGAAAATGGCCGCAGACCACATGTCGGGCGGAAAATGGCCGCAGGCCACGTGTCAGGGGCAGAAAAATGGCCGCGGACCACGTGTCAGGGGCAGAAAAATGGCCGCAGACCACGTGTCAGGGGCGGAAAAATGGCCGTGGACCGTGTCACGGGAGGGAAAATGGCCGTGTATCCTGTTCGTACCCCGAGGCGGAGTTCGCAAACCGAGGTAAATTTTTGCGGCTGGAGCTGGTCGTAACCCGAAAAGTTCATTAACAGAGGCGTTCGTAACCCGAGGTACCACTGTATTTCTACTTTATTTTAAAAATACCCATAACCCTAGGATGTTGAAATCTCTCCCCACTTCCTAGCCACAGATGGAACTACTCTAAGGTATCCTATCCCAAATGAAGCTATTTGATGTATCATGCTCAATTTTGTCTCCTCTGATTGACAGAGTCTCACCCAGAACATTTTATATCTAAAAAGAAAATGTTGCATAAAAATATATACTGCACAACATTTCTGAGCAGTTCTTTTTGCAGCTGCCCACCCCACAGCCTTTCCCACAGTTCTCAGTTGATCAACCTTCTATTGCTCACTGGAATAAGACTACAGGAAGGGATGGAACAGATTGTTGGAGGTCCAAATTCAATGTCACTCTTCAATACCTCATAATCTACTAATCATAAGGCGGCTGTATGGTTTAGATATTCTGTGTCCCCTCTTTACTCTGCCTGCTCTTTGTTAATCTCAAGACACTTCCTTCTGCCTTCTTCCCAGGCAGATACACAGGGAACTCATATTCTTGGATGTTTGTTCTGGTAGGCTGAAGCTAGCTAGGTGCTAGGCTTTGCCTTTCCCTATAATACAGTGTTTTTCAAACTTGAAGTCCAGACATCAAACTTTAAGATGTGTGGACTTCAGCTCCCAGAATTCCCCAGCCAGCATGCTGGATGCGGAATTCTGAGAGCTGAAGTCCACACATCTTAAAGTTGCCAAGTTTGAAAAACACTGCTATAATGTATTTCCTCTAAATAAATCTCCTTTCTGCTATAGTTATCAAATCTGCTTCCTTAATAATTACTCAGATTAGAATCCCACTCTCAGGAACACTCACACGCTTCAACCTCCAACACAAACTCCCCATCACCTTCTTTCCCCCTCCTTCCATTCATGATCTCTGTTTCCTCGTTGTCCCAGCAATAGCCTGACTCAGGGCTTCTGCAAGATGACAAGAATAGAACTCTTCTGGTGAATGAGCCCATGACTACAGTGTGACACCATACATGGCTATCAGGGAGAAGAAGTTTGTCCACCCCTGCCATACCAGAAAACAAAACAAAACCATACCATTCTTTCCTAAAGAGTTCTTTTCTATTTTCTTCATGTTTCTACTATGGTTTAGTGGAAAAGAAGGAGACCACTCTTGCCCTCATGCTTACTGAGTTTAGTATTTGGAATTGTAAAAAAAAAAGAGAGAGAGAAGGAGGGAGAGACTTTCACATTAAAGGGGCAGAGAAAGAGAAAATGAATATATATGGGTGTACGCTTGTGTATGGGGAAGACTAAGATAGATATACTTGTATTTGCAGATATAAGAAAGGTAAAGAGAACATATGCGTGTGGTGAGTACAGATAAGAACTATGGGTATATGTGCAAGAGAAAATAATTTGTGCAAGAATATGAGACAGAATATGGACACTACTGTCTGTAACAACTCACAGTGACATCACAATTATTGCACATGGATCATGACATCACACAGATGATGCAATTATATACTTGGGTAATCATGTCTAACACAAGTACATAAGTCACTTCAATTGCATCATACATTACGACACATATGTTGTCTTTGCCCACCACACCAGCCTATGAATATAGAGGATTGCAAATCTCATTCCTCTCCCTGCCATATTCTGTATACTTTTCATGAGCTCTTATTTGTCTTTTCCTTAAATACAAACATAATTTCTGTCATTTTTACATATTTCAGGTCACAGTAGCTGGCTTACAGTACTAACTTGTTCAAAATAATACTGATGTACTATTTGCAGAATGATTCATCAAGACACTGAGTAGCCTTTCAAATTTTCATTGCTCCAGGTGGTGTTTCTAAACAAATATTTGCATGGGAACACAGCTGAAGTGTGAAGTTCAATATTACTGACAGCATAGACTTTTTAAAAACCCAGGACATTGGTACAACTGTTTTAAAGATTTAAGGTGATGTGGGCATGTATTTTGAATCTGAATAAGCAGAGAGCTCTTAACTTTTATTTATTATTGAATAAGCAATCTTACCTAACATATTAAGGGAAACTCAGGAGGTTACTGGTTTTGTTACAAAATATTTGTACAATACTAAATAAAAAAATCATCCTGGTGACATACTTAAACAGACCAGTCTATTTGGTATCCAGATTTCATTTTTTTCCCTCAGTCATTAACAGGATTCACAGATCACATTAAGCCACAGTGATGTTTGTTTGGTTTATGTCAGTGTTGTGCTGGCTGGGGAATTCTGGGAGTTGAAGTCCACTCATCTTAAAGTGGCCAAGTTTGGACAACACTGATTTATGTATAGGTTGTTGTTTCAATCCAGCGGTGATTTGTAACAATATGTGAACCCAGCTAATAATATGATAGGTGCAACAAACTCTGATTAAGTAATATAAATTCAATCAATTTTTGTTTTTATACTGGCCATGCCAACTTCTTTCACCTCTGGTGTTCACCTTGGTTAAATGTGGTTAGTTCCACATGTTATAAGCCAATCTGTTTTATGTTAGGGGCTTATTTACAGCACATTAAAAAGAAGTTATCAGTCTTAGCTAGGAATTACAAAAGGCTAGAGAGGGAACATGAGAGAATCCTGTTTGTGACCAGCTGCTTAAGCAAGTGATAGTTATCTCAACTTCCTTATGCTTTCTCTCTGGTTCAAGAATGCATTAAACTGTAATCCAGTTTGGGCTTGTGGTTTCTAAACCCTATTTTAGAGTTTACATGTTCTATGAATCTAGTCAATTCTGGGTTATACAATAAACCATGATTAAGTAATGAATTACCAGGAATGTTTGAAGCATAGTTTGGATGTCTACCTGCCCCCCACTTGCCTGATCTAAGAGGAACTCCAAGGGGGATTTTCATCCTTATTTTGGGAGTATAAAAAAGTTAACCTCCCATTGCTCTTGCCAGCTGAATTCCTAAGCCTGTTTCCACCATAGCTCTTTATATGTTTAAAACCCTGCATGTAAACTGCATTAATCACATCGTTACTATTTTGAACCCAAGTGAGGATGCAACACATGTTTTTGATGATAGCTCTCACCATTTCATGCCAGTGATGCAATGACTGGTACTGAAGGAAACTGGTCCAAAATTTCTGAAGGTTGGGTCATGGCAAATAGCCAAGTGTAGATAGCAGCTATGCAACAGCTCCTGCGGAGATCCATCAGGAAAACACTAGATAAAAAGGAGCTCCGTCTCAAGCAAAGGTACAGAAGAATGGCAGCCCTGGAGCCCTGAAGTCCCAAAGACATTGGCACCCAAAGACAGGAGTCCCAAAGACATTCACATTAGTGATGGTAATTATCCAGTCAGGTTTTGGGCTTTGATTTGCCAGCAAGATATTGCTAATAGGCAGAATTCAAAGTAATATGCAGAAAAATCTTGTACTGTCTTTAATTTTTATGCTTTAGATGGTATCCAGCATACTTACTCATCTCCCTCAACCAGCAAGTCAAAGAAGTGCCCATTGGCAGATTTCAATTCATTACAATGTCCTACCCTACATTTTAAGCAGTTCCTCTCTCAGAATCCTGATTCTTTTTGTGGAGTCGATTTATTCTTGGGGCAATTTTTTCTTAGTGTCATGATACTCATACTTAGTGGATACTGTCATGATAGTCATCATGCAATATGTACAGTAACAGTAAGGCTAGAAATCAACTATTCTGCATATTTAAAAATGAAACTGAAAGGTTAGGTACCTAAAAGCATAAAAGTATGCATATCATTTCAGAAATTAGTTCCATGGGACTCAGTGGAACTTAATGCCTGATTTTAAAAAAACTCTATAAGTATATTAAGGTTTTGAGCTAGAACTGGGGAAACCCAGGTTCAAGTTAGCTTCAGCTGGGTTCACTGGGTGACTTTGGGCTACTCACTATCTGTCAAGCCCAACCTAACTCAAAGAATAGTTATGAGAACAACATGAAGAGGGATCCATTGGGAGTTGTCTGAAGATAAGAGGCAATAAACATGAACACATTTCCCCACTACATATGACTTTTAGGGCCACTCTAACCCTCCCTGCCCCCCCCTTGACTCATCATCTAAATACTGCCATCAGTTATCTTTTTACAAATGTTAAGAGGCTTTTGCTATGTTCACACAATAAGTTAAAACATGGATTTCTTGACCTTGGTTTATTGAATAAGCAACAATTGGTTGAATTCACACAACACATTCAGCCATAAATCATATACATTATAACAGTTGGGTTCACATAACAAGATAAACCAAAATTAAATAACTGTATTATGGCTTAGTGTGCTGTATTAACTCAAGTCTTTAACTCATAACACCCAATCTGATAGGATTGCTTGCAGAAACCTTAAGAGTCAAGAATTACAGCATAGATTTGAAAAGGATCCTGTGAGGTCATCTCAACAAGCCCACAAAGCCCTTGGGGGAAAAATAGTCTGTTCTAGCAGACCTTACAGTCCTCTTATAAAAGAGAAAAAGATACCTTATTAAAATGTACATAATTAAAAGCAGATGGTTTATGCAGAAAGTTACATTTCCTTTCACCATGCAACAGCCCTCAATCTTGTAACACAATAAGCAAAGTAAATTAAAATTTCTACAGCCCTGAGGAGGCCTCTCTTTTCTTTAAGTAGACTGAGGTGGATGTTTTCTTCTGCCAGCTGACAGCTTGTACTAAAACATATATAGACACAAAGACAAAACTGAACTTAAACTGTGATGGTGGTATGGTTTGGACCAGTGCCTGCCATCTTGCTTTGTCCCCAGTGACAAACCACAGCTCTTACAAGGGCATTCCAGTGGTCAGTCTATCCACATTATTTGTTATCATCCCATTCTTCTGCTTCTCTCAATCTTGCCAAGTGTAGCCATTTTTTATAATTTACTATCTACAAAGTATGTGTTTCTGCTCGCTAATCATCCCTCAAAGAAGCAGCAAGTGTTTTGTTCAGGACTATCTGATTGGTTCTTCTTATAGTCTTTGGTCTTCTTAGTAACTATTACAATAATTTAATTTGATCTATCTTCTTTTCCTTACACTTTCTCTCGTGTGTGTATGTATGTATGTATGTGTATGTGTAGATAGATAGATACACACACATATATACATATAGTACTGTGCAAAGGTTTAGGCAGGTGTGAAAAAATGCTGTAAAGTAAGAATGCTTTCAAAAATATATATTGTAATTGTTTATGTTTATCAATTTACAAAATGCAAAGTGAGCAAACAGAAGAGAAATCTAAATCAAATCAATATTTGGTGTGACCACCCTTTGCCTTCAAAACAGCATCAATTCTTCTAGGTACACTTGCACACAGTTTTTGAAGGAACTCGGCAGGTAGGTTGTTCCAAACATCTTGGAGAACTAACCAGAGATCTCCTATGGATGTAGGCTGCCTCAAATCCTTCTGTCTCTTCATGTAATCCCAGACAGACACACTGATGTTGAGATCAGGGCTTTGTGGGGGCAAAACCATCTCTTCCAAGACTCCTTCTTCTTTACGCTGAATATAGTTCTTAATGACCTTGGCTGTATGTTTGGGGTCATTGTCCTGCTGCAGAATAAATTTGGGGCCAATCACACGCCTCCCTGATGGTATGGCATGATGGATAAGTATCTGCCTGTATTTCTCAGCATTGAGGACACCATTGATCCTGACCAAATCTTCAACTCCATTTGCAGAAGTGCAGCCCCAAACTTGCAAGGAACCTCCACCATACTTCACTGTTGGCTGCAGACACTCATTCTTGTACTGCTCTCCAGCCCTTCAGTGAACAAACTGCCTCCTGTTACAGCCAAATCTTTCAAATTTTGACTCATCAGTCCAGAGCACCTGCTGCCATTTTTCTGCACCCCAGTTCCTATGTTTTCATGCATAGTTGAGTCACTTAGCCTTGTTTCCACATCAGAGGTATGGCTTTTTGGCCACAATTCTTCCATGAAGACCACTTCTGGCCAGACTTCTCCAGACAGTAGATGGGTGTACCTTGGTCCCACTGGTTTCTGCCAGTTCTGTGCTGATGGCACTGCTGGACATCTTCTGATGTCGAAGGGAAGTAAGCATGATGTGTCTTTCATCTGCTGCATTCAGTTTCCTCAGCCGACCACTGCATCTATGGTCCTCAGCGTTGCCCATTTTGTTGTGCTTCTTCAAAAGAGCTTGAACAGCACATCTTGAAACCCCAGTCTGCTTTGAAATTTTTGCCTGGGAGAGACCTTCCTGATGCAGTATAACTACCTTGTGTCTTGTTGCTGTGCTCAGTCTTGCTATGGTATATGACCTGTGATATGAAACTGTCTTCTACAACCTCACCTTAGTAGTAGAGTTTGGCTGTTCCTCACCCAGTTTTAAGCCTTCTACACAGCTGTTTCTGTTTCAGTTAATGACTGTGTTTCAACCTACATATGAAATTGATGATCATTAGCACCTGCTTGGTATAATTGGTTAATCATACACCTGACTCTAATCCTACAAGATCCCTGACTTTGTGCAAGTGTACAAAGTGTGTGAGTTTAAGAATTGATGCTGGTTTGAAGCCAAAGGGTAGTCACACCAAATATTGATTTGATTTAGATTTCTCTTCTGTTTGCTCACTTTGCATTTTGTAAATTGATAAACATAAACAATTACAATATATATTTTTGAAAGCATTCTTACTTTACAGCATTTTTTCATACCTGCCTAAAACTTTTGCAGTTACCTGTGCAAAAGTACTGTGTATGTATATAATTTTTCAGTACAGTAACAGTATACAAAAAAAAAAAAGAAAAAGAAAAAAAAATGAATGAATGAAAAGAGGGGGAAAAAAACCATACCCTTCCACCCTTCTTTCTATTAAGTAATTATCATCTTATTCTTTTCCCCGTCCTCTTTGGCCCTTTTGCTCACTCTTTTTCAAAGTCTAGCTTTCACAGCTATATATTTTCATCAGAAAAACAGTTGCTTTAATTTTTCTGATCTTTACTATCATAAAAATATTCTTCATGAACCTGTATAATTTTTTTATTGCTTTTCTGACTAGGACTAATTTTTTCTTTACTTCTGCACATTAAGCATATTTTTCTAATCTGGACCCCAAAAACAAAAGCTATCTAGCAACTCAACTTCTTTGCTGTCAGCTATGAGTTCACTAAGCATGCTGGTTGACATGATCTCTCTCTCTCTCTCTCTCTCTCTCTCTCTCTCTCTCTCTTTCTTTCTTTCTTTCTTTCTTTCTTTCTTTCTTTCCAACATCAGTACTTGGTCATATTAACTTTTAGTCTTATGCTACTGTTGCTTTAGACATTTTTTCATGTTATTCATCTTCCACGGCTCCCCTGTAAACCAGGAACCACATGGGATGACAACTGGAAGAGGCCTCCAATGCTTGGTCATCTCCTTACCCCGGCAATTTATCAGACAAGAGATTGAATTGCCCACCAATGATTGGAAAATTCCCTAAGCACCGTCAGAAAAACATCAAGATGCTTGATATGAATCATCTTAATGGATTCCTCACTCTTGCAGAACTCCAGGGCACTTACAGTCTGCAATCTAACCAAAAAGTGATGTAATCTTGCAAAGAAGAGATGTCAATACCTTCCACATTCAGAACCAATTTCATCTGATCTAAAATAAGAGCCAAATCTACTGTGTGCCTGTCTTTGTGAGGTGGGGCTGAGATTACCTGGGATGTGCCTATGGTTGCCAGGAAATCCTGAGCTAAACCAGATCTCACCCCCACAGCATGAAGATTGAAGTCCCCCAGAACCAAAAGCCTTGATGACTCTAAAAACAGCCTTGATATATGGTCTTTTCTTATTTGATGTTGAAAGTCTACACTTAGTCATTGTACATTGCCCAAGGTTTTTATCCTCCATCTTTTAATGACTATAATGATAGTACAGAACTTTTTTCCTGCTTCAGTTTTCAGAATGTTTCTTACCTTGTCCTATGCTTCTCAGGTTCTCTTTTGCATAAGTCTGAATGCGCTTCTTACATTGACTGATCTTATATTCTAACAGTATGTCCTCCAGGCCTGATATTCTTAATTTTCTAAGCTCAAGGTGTATATCTGACACTCATAAGTTATGACCTGTTTCACAATCTGCACCTAGAAGTGTCCTGGCCGACTGGTTTGCATTTCTCCATCTTCAGTTTTCTATTACATAGGTTTTGATGCTGCCCATCCAGTAATGTTCAGGTACAGATTTTGTGTTTATGTTGCTTGAAGCAGGTCTTAGCAATGAACAAAGCATTCTCTTCTGCAAAATTGAATGATCTTATCTTCTGCTTTATTGCATTTATTCAGTTCAGATCTTCCAGAAATTTCCCCGTTCTCCAAGAGTTGCATTCCAATTATCCATTAGTAGCATATGTCATTTTTAGGTGTTACCATTAGTACCTCTTGCAATCAGCCATAGGATTCCTTACTGTCATCCATCTTTGTGTATATAATAGGTATACACGTGTAACGTAGAAGTTCACTGAATATCCACAAATTCAAATATATATGGCTCTGTTGTTCATTGAATTACAGTAACATTTATGATGTACTTTTTGAATATCAGTTTAAAATGTCCCATTCTTGTGTACCCAAGAGCACTTATTCCTATTTAGTATGCTTCATTTTCAATTTGACAGTTTCAACTTTTCCTTGGTTTATATTTCCCAAATTCCATGTTCCAATTTCACATGACTTTGTAAACCGAGGAACTCCTCTTTCAATTTTGGCATCATCAGTGATGAGACTTCTTTGTGGCTTTGGTCCGGCCATATCATCACCTCCAGATCTACTTATGAAAGTTTAATTTTCCCAGTAATTAAAGGAGTAGTTTAGATTTGGCAGGTCATATCATCTGGCATCCAAATTTGTCTAAATGCTTCAGCCATGTCTGCATAGTTTCTAAGGAATAATACAGAAGTAGTTTGCCACTGCAGCCTTCTGAATTTGATTTTGGAGCTTCTTTCTCTTAGGTGGGTTAGCTTCCCTCACTTATGCAGAATACTGCCTGCTCTCACCCCAGTTGTGGATTAACCTTAGATTCACCCTTCCACTTTCAAACTTTTTGGAAGAATTACCTTACCAGAAGCTCCTGCTCTTGCTGATATCATTCTCAGGTTTATTGGGGCTACAAAACTTACCCATCATGTTAAGGTGGTAATCTCTTGAAAAGGAAAAAAACACACACACCTTACTGCAAAGCATGTATCTAACCATAGACCCTCATCTGATCTAATGAACCAGGAAGAATTGCTTGGATAGAGGACAAGTGAATTAAAGTGACCTTGAAGCCTAGAAAGAGGAAAAAATGAATGGGAAACAAACAAACAAGGTTTAAAAGGATGAGTTTGTTACAAAAAATAAATTCTTGGGAAGAAGATCCTTACAAATCCTTTGTCAATCCAGTTTTGGTGCACTATAATTGCAAAAGCCACACCCCAAGCAAGCAATTGGGAACAGAAGAAATTTGCTTAGTAGGCTCCTATTCCTAGCCTTATCGAGAAAACTAGCCCTTTTGGCTTACTGTAGTCTTCCTAGCAGCCTTTCCTCTGCCCCAAATGCTACAAAACAACCCCATTAAGGAAACTGGCAGGGGTACTTTGTGGATGAACTGGCATCTGACATTTTAAAGAAAGCTGTGGCCAATACTGAATAGCAGACAGTACACACCTTAAATTTCACACAAATGCCTGTGTGTGTTCTATCTGGCCTCCTATGTGACAGCCCCAAGGCAAGGCCTCCCACATGGATCACCACATTTAGCTTCTTGAAAAACTGGAAGTAGCAATGAGAAGAGCCTTCAGTGTTCATCAAAGGACACTGACTCCATCGGAGACTGTGGGTTGATGTTCTTGTATAAAATACCTCATTAGTTGTAGACCAAAAGCTGTAAATAGGCTGTTGCTTTAAAAATTAAAACATCCTAAAAAGATAATGTTTCCTTAACAGCATCTACATCAAAACTTTCACAGAAGAAACATGCAATATATTTAGAATCTTTTTGGAGACCTCTTGATTTGGTTAGAATTTGAAATACAACAGATTCCTATTTACCTACCTACAGTTATATTTCCTCTTGTCTAGCAGTTAACATTTATATTGTGATTTCTGTTCAGGAAATCACATTGATATACTATTTATTATCCCAATAATCTTATAGGGTTGCTAGACTAGACACAATGACTGGATTCACACATCTCACTAAGCTGTAACACAGTTTTGTTTTGTTTCTTTAGTTTTGCTTGTTGTTTTATTATTATGGTTTGTAAGACATGGCTTCAGCAATGTATAAACCCAGTCGTATATCCAAGCGTAATTTACAAACGTTTTTGCTTGGTTTGGCTTAGGGTGATATGTGAACCCAGCCATTGTGATGTGTAAACCATGATTTATAGCTTAATGCAATATATGAACACAACAGTGAATGGCTCACAGTCACCCGGTGAATGTTGTGAGTTGCGTAGAACCTTTGGTTTTGTCTTCTGAGCCCTAGTTCAATACTCCTAACAATCCTACTACATTGGTTAAGGTTGGAATTGTGATGAGAGATCCACAAGCAAAGATTTGGCAAAGACTAATACTTTCAGTTACCCTGCTTTTTCCACATGCCTTTTATAGTATGTTCCATTGCTTAGTTACTGATCTGATCATTACCTCATTTTTCAGTCTAGAAGGATCCACAAGATAGGAACTATATAATAATAAAATGTACTTGCATCAGACCTCCTAGCACAACATAGCACTCCTTTGGGTCAGCATAGCATCTCTTCAAAGTCACTATTCACTTCCAATGCCTTTTGACCAATCTCCATCTCTTTGATGCTGATAATGTGGTGATCTGGTACCCAACTTTAAGCTACCCATTCCTATCTCGAATCCATCCCTGCTTTTTCTCTTTCAAGGGCAAAGAATGATACACCAGCTGCAGTTTAGTACCTACGCTTTGGACTGAACACAGAGATGCAATAGTTGTGTCCCCACAACTTACTAATACACAATTAACTGAACCATGGCTTTTTGAATCAATGCAGTTGCCTAGATTCACACATATACTACAAACTAAACAACCACTTTTTAGCTGAGGGTACTTCCATGCTACCAGCTTTTACTCCATCCCAAGCTTCCAACAACTGGCAATTGTCTTCTTTCCTTATGACCTTGAAACATAGAGAACACCACAAGCCAGGTAGTGCTTACTCTTTTCCCCTCCAGTTAATAAAGACAAAAGTGCAAAGGATGTCATCCCAACCCAGCCCCTTACTATTAGGCTACCACTGGCTGTGTGGTAAGAAAAGAGCTCTTACCCCCATTCCTTGCAAAAAAGAAATAAAAAAAAATACTAGTGTTCTCATCATATCTCGTCATCACATGTACTTGTGTACATTTGTCTGGTAGTTCACCAAACAAAAAACAAAAAAAAAATTGAAGGCTGCAACAAGGAAAGCTCTGAATGGGGAGGGTGACAGTTTTTTGTTTTTGTTTTTAATGCAATAAAAACCACTGAAATATCTCAAAGGGTTCTTGGATGCCAAGGCACCATTTGTCTATAATGTAAAGCAACAACTACCAACTTGTGACTTATGTAGATGAAATGATAGCAACTCAGCAATTTTGCAACCAGGCACTTTCCCCAATGGTTGTTGGCTGTTTTTGCAGTGGCTAGATTGGGGGAGAATGAAATAATTTCCATTGAAGAAGAGACATATTCCAGAAACAGATGCTACAATTCTATGGGGGAAGGGGGAGAGAGGAAGTAATGGCTGGCTTGAGGCCCAGAGTTGGAAGGCAAGGTGAGGAAAGAGTTGCTGCCAGTAAGAAAATGGGCTGCTTCCAAGATCTGCAGAACTGCAGCAATTCAAATGAAGTTATCAACTTGTTGCAATTCTGTACAATATCTGATGAGAATCAGAAATAAATTGACTCAATTCCCAATACTATGAAGTCAGTTCAGTCCAGAGTTGATCCTGAAGCGGTATGAAAAACTGGCATTGAAGTGCCCTTGGGGTGTTATGTGGCCACAGTCTATCTGTGCCAAGCATGGTCTACTGGAGGGGGAGCAGGGAAGAGAGGTTATGAAGAAATGTGTATTGTGACATCATGATACAAACTTTGTACTTTTGTATTGTGATGTTGCATGCAAGTACATGAAGGGTGGGGTTTCTGTTGCAATGTCACAATGCACGTTTTACCATTTTAATGAGATCTTGGCTTGTTGTGGATGCCCCCGTGGTTCATCTTTGTTTTCCCAACCTGGCATCTTCCACTGAAGTGGACTACAGTTCTTGTCAGCAGTTGGCTGTGCTAAATGAAGATGTTGTGAGTTGTAATCCATTCTGGAGGGTTTGAGAAAGAAAACTCTGACTCACAGCAGCCTTTTAAGGTTACATTCTAAGATTTCAGTTCCAACTAACTCTTCCAACATGCACATGAAAAAAAGATAAAAAGACAAATTCTATCACCACTGATTTCTGATATCTTACTATTTCATAAAAGCACTCCACAAAGTTGCTTAATTATCACATTTTTAGCTTTCTCCTATGAGAAAAAACTCAAATATATTTGGGAGGTCAGAAACAGCTGCTCAGTTGTCAGTGAAAAATAAACTTGCCCATTTAAAAAAATTATTTTTAGATCATCTATTTTTAAATTTCTAAAATTAGTCTAGAGATAACAAAGTAGTTAAGCAAAGTCCTAGACTACTTCATTACCTTAGTTATTAGCTTGACAGACTAAGTGACTCTCCCATTAAACATCAATGACAGAAGAGTTGGAGGGTTTAAAAGGTCAATAACTACTTTGATAGGCTTCTCTTGTGTAGCTTCTGTGAGCTTAAACACTGACAAGCTAATTGCTCTTTTTTTCCCTAATTAAGCAAACCCTTCTCTATTAGCCTGTTTATCATGATTGCTCATTTTCGAGACCTTTCAAGATCTAACCTAATATAAATTCATTAGTGAATCGCAGAAATGAAACCAACCTCAACTAGTTGACTTTATTAACTGAGGGAGTGTAGAAAAGCAGCAGGAATTCAGCACATAAAATGTAGGAGCCAAAAATAACCCACCTCATGGATCAAGGTGGAATTTGTGAAGAGAAAAAGATGGATAATTTTTTTGTTGTGTAAACAAATCTAGGCACAGCTGGGGAGCTCCATGAAGATGGCTGAACCTGTGGTGGACAAGGGTTCCTCAGCTTGGCTTATGGGTTTTAGAATAAAGTACAAAGGTTTTTATAGGTGTTTGTTTTCTTTTCTGTTCAATCATCTATCAGGAAGTAGCTTTAAGAATCCACATTAATCTGAGACAAAACAACTAAATATATCTTAGAATCAGAGTCCAACCTCCAGCTATTAAAAGACAGATGAATAACCAATGTAACAGAGCTTGTCTTGTCTTGTCTTGTCTTGTCTTATGGTAGGTAGGTAGACAGATAGACAGATTCTGCTTGAACATACCCTGGGTAATTGATTCCACCACAAAACAACATTGCCATTATAAAGTTTTTAACATTCAATGGGAATCTGCAATCCTATAACTCAAGACCCTTAGTCCATATCCTGTATTGTGGAATGGAAGAACAGGTGATGGACCTCCGTGTGACACATTTTCATTTTTGCATCCACATTAGTAAGAAAAGAAAAGCAGAATCTTTCTTCCTTTGATTGTGAAGAAATATAATCACTTTTAATAAAACATTTACTTTTTGCTACAGAAAAAAAACCCAGTGCATCACACTAATAATTCACAGAAAAACCAGGCTGGTTACTTTTTGAGGAATCTGCTATCCATGATCAAGGATGAGAGTAGCTTATGCTACATACAGCATGTTCACATGACATGCTAAGCCAGGTCTGACACTAATGATGGGTAAGACACTTATTAATCAGTCTTTTTGTTAAAAAAAATTCAGTAACCTCCTGCAAGTGGTGGGGATATAGGAGCAAAGGTAGGAGCAAAGGAGACATGGTTGGAGTGATTCCTTGCACCCACCCCAATTTCCCATCTCTCTGTTTGGAGGCTGGAAGGGAGAGTTAACTATACTGTAGATTAACCCACCCTCTCCCTTTTACACACACCAGTCCACCTAAGACAACATGTTGGATTGTGGTTTAGGTAATAACTAACAGCAATGTAACATATCAGCACTATGTGGAGTTTTAAAAAAGGACCCAGTTTTTTGAGTCCACTACCTGTTGCTGTCTGATTTTATTAGCTGATTTGTTTTAGTGTAATTTTAGCTTTTTATAAACTAGGGAATCAAAATCTCAATAAGTTTTTATGAGACAACTCACAAGCTCTCTTTTTCTTTCTGGTTATATACCTGCCTCTCATTCAGCATTATTGGTAGCATAGTGTCAGGGGACAGGGTGTTCTAAACCTGCAGGATGGGGGATGCAGCATCATGACTGAAGCTCTACCCCTTTTGTGCATGCACACAATATCACCACATGTACAAAACAGGCAGGACTAGTGTTGGGATGCTATCTTCCAGATTGTGACACCCCTTCCCCACATGGATGCCACTGATAGGTAGCCTTCAAAGATTCCAAATCATTCATGTGTGTCCATGCTTCCATTTTTCTTGGTAGCTTCCTTCAAGAAAAAGAAAGAAAATCCTTGCTACACTGTTTGTGACAATCCCTAGTTTTGGTATGGCGCTACACTGTTTACTATTGATTTCCTTGTGCAATTCAAGGTGCTGGTTGTCACCTGTAAAGCCCTACATGTGTTAAGACCTAGGTGTCTACAGGACTTTTTTCTCCCAGCAATCTCTGCTTACCCAATATGTTCTGGGCTAACTTAAGTCCCCACTCTAAGAGTGCCACCATCAGAGACTACAAAGTCAGCCTGTTCCTTCTATTGAACAGCTTTCCATTGGGATCAGATCATCACCAAACCTGTTGGCATTTAGAGAAGCCATGAAGATCTGACTTTTCCAGAAAGCCTTTGGAGTGTGACTGAGAGTTGGGTTCCCTCTTTAATAAGTTATAGCTAGTTATTTTGGTATGATCTTTCCTTGCCATGATATGGTTGATTTATACACTGTTACTTATTTTATTGCTATATATTTTGGTATACTGTGTTATTTTATTTTTAATCTGTTACTGAATCGGGGTATATACCACTTAGAGTTGGTTTATGATGGAAGTGGCACATAGCCGAGTACTGTAATATATATCTAATTGATGGAGTTTAGCTTTCATTACCCAAAAGAATCTCCCCTATAATCCCACTTATACAAAGGCAGATCTAGCGAAAACTAGACTTCACTTTTATAATTACATCAAGGGTCATTAGGAAGGTGCACTTAGCTCTGCCTAAATAATTTCTGATTTGCTGACTTGATCCAGAGCATCATAGATGGAGCATTGTCCTCAACTGGGCATAGGAAAAGTCAATTTCCTGAAAGAGGCTGACTTTCATTTAACCCTCACTTTCTATAACATTGAAAATAAATGCCCAGGAGAAAAAAGACAGGAGGAGGAAAAGGAATATGTATATCTAAACAGAAGACCCAAAAGATCACTGCCGAATCACCCTCTCTGCAATGAACATGTGCTAACAATTTTACTCAAGACTTACTCTACCGATTTCATCTGAAATATTGTATGTTGCCTTCTCCTATTTTCCCTATATTTTATTTTTTCAGTAAACTCTGTTTCCTACCTATAGGTTTGACTTCATTGTTTTGTAAGAGAATTTTTCATCAATACCTTCCTCATGGGCATGATTACATAGCAATTTGTTGTGTTTTAAAATTGGCCTATGGTTTGTTATTTCTGGGCTTTGGGTGGGACTTTCTATTCTAAAGCTGGGCAGAAGGGCTGAGAACTCCCTAGCTGCACAACCTCAGAAATCTCAGGAAGTTGCACCTGACTGGTGGCAGCTAGGTAGTTATCTTTTACCATGACTTTACCTCTTTTTATAAAAATGACTCATTGTAATTCCTGTCCTAGGAAAATCTTGACCATTTACTATGTTTTTGCTTTAAACTTTTTAAAGATTGGGTTTGGATTTTATAACTCTCCACATAGGGAAACTCTCTGCGTAGAAAGTTGCAGGTATGGTTAATTCATTTACAGTGCTTACTCACTTTCTTTCTTGGGGCTATCAAAACACCTGTTCATCTAGGCCAATATTGGCCTTCTACATCACAGTTCCTTGAGATTTAGGGTTGAAGTCTTTCACATCACCAGATACCTAATTCTTTTAACTGGAGATATCACACATTGTAGCTAGTGACTTCTGTATGCATGTTAGTCCTCTTGGAGGACTAACACTATGCAGTCCAGCTTAATATCATAGGATTCCAGCCATTTGCATGGTTCTTTAATGTTCCAGCTAGATGGCAGCATTTAGCCAACCTTGGCAGATCTCAGAAAGCTAAACAGGGCCAGTCTGGTTAGTACTTGGATGGGAGACCATGAGGATTTCTTAGGACTATAAGCTAAATTGAAAAATTGAAAAAACATCTCACAAAAAGGTAAACTATATCCTTGTTGTCACCAAGATGTGTCCATGGAGTCAAATTGGACTTGAATGAGAACTTGAAAGTCATTTCTGAAGGGAAGCTATGAGCAAATAGCCTTGGTCCAATCCTAGCTGCAATATTAATTGTAAATGGGTTCTCCTAAGCCCATTCCTCATTGTCCTCAGGCTCAGTCCGCCCCTAAGATCCTCCTTGCTTTTGCTAGGGGCAAAAATAGTAAAAAAAAAAAAAAAAAGTAAAAATAAAATGGGGGAGGACTTGCTGCAGATTCATCCTCCTTTACAACAGAGTTAATGTTCTACCTTGGCAAAAGGCCTCACACAAAAATTGTCAGCACAGCTAGTGTCAGACTCCACCGCAGCTGAAGCTTGACTTGTTTGTTAAGTATTTACAGTATATACTCTGCTAAGGAGCGTTAGCATGATCTTGTAAAGAAGGCTGAAGCAAGAGCTCTTCATAGGCAGATAAGCAGGAAAGACAGAAATCCAAGCCAAACGCAAGGTCACTTCTCCGATAGGTGCATGTGATAAAATTTACATGCATCTGGGAAAGCATGGAATTTGGGCAGAATTGTCCCTCATGTATAGCACTTCTAGGGATACAATTAAGGGACTCACACAGTTTCAGTAAATCCCCACACATTGTGCAGCTGACAGAGTGTGGAGTGTGGGGGAAAGAACAAAAGAACAGCTTGATTGTGATCTGTGTACAAATGAGGGCAAATGTCATAGTTGAAAATAAATTATTAAAATGCAAAAAAAAAAAAGGCAACAGTAAAATGCAAATCTACAAAGAGAGAAAGAGTTTGACTTAGATCAGTTAGATAACTCGCCTAACACAATGAATGGTGGCTGATAGGAGGATAATTGTAGAATATAATTACAGAAAGCACTGGATATTGAGTAGATGCAAAAATGTATGCCCATATTTCAGAGAAAATAGACTTGGAGGTGTGGGGGAATTCAGAAATAGGAAAAGGCTTCTTAATTGTGCTATCCTGTCTTAAGAGGAGGAAAGCAGAGATTAAAAGAAAAGCAGTCACAGACATACATATGAACACAAAGGATGACTGGAAGCAAGGAAGATGCTACCTGAATAGTTATGCACAAGTTAAATTTCTATGGAATGATTTTTTTCATCCCTTCAGAAAAGTTGCACACATCAAATACCCTCCTCTGGGGCAGCCATCCTTAACCCAGTAACTTCCGTATGTCAGAGAAGCCCAAATCCAGAGAAGCCTTGACTCCAAGCCCTAGGGAGGATTGGAGGTGGTAAGTCTGATGCATCTGATAGATACCAAGTAAAAAAAGGCTGATGTAGTAAAGATACAGGAATCTCATTCTGAAAGGAAGAAAGGGAAATATATATATAGCTATAGAGTGGGACTTGCAACAGAATAGTGCAATGTGGAATGCTCAGGTTGCCAGCTAGCTAGCCATGCCCATTCCCCCTCTCCATTAGCTTTCTGTCCCCAACTACCAACTTGTGATTACTTAGCATATTCAATATTGGTTGGGGAATTATGGTCCCCTCTTCTCTTAGATATTTTCCTAACTTTTTTTCTTTATTTTGTAAATCTTCAGACTTCAAGTTCACTGATCCCTTCCCAGTAAATGGATGGTGCCATCTGGGCTACACTAAGAGTCCATACTTAGATAATGACCTCACAGTTAGCATATAAATTTAAAGTAAAAAGAAGCTGAGCCACAAGGCTATTCGGAAACAGATGTGGATCTGGCATCTAATGAAACTGAAAACTGAATCTCCCTACATTCCTACCAATGTTCCTTCAATGTGACTTCTATCAACACTAAAACACTAGAAGACAAAAGGTATGAAGAAAATGATTTACAGATTAAAACTTTCGTTATGTTTCCCTTACATACCTTCTGTTTCCCATACCTTAATGGCCCTCATAAGATTAATATAAAGATACTATGAACACTAGGGTTGCCTTTCCATTTGTCAATCAATATAATTTTATTTGATTGTGGAGAATTTATTTATTTATTCCATTTCTATCCCACTGCAATCCAATTGATTCTCAGTGGCTGACTTGATAGAAACATTAACACACCTAAGGTATCTCCTAAAATACAGTGAAGAATTTAAAGTAAAATAAACCATAATGACCAAAAGGTCAAAATAAACAATAAGGTATGGCTAAACTCCCTAGCCAGTTAGAATGCTCTCTGGGACAGTTTTCAGCATCCTCCTGAACACCAGTAGGAGGTCCATCTGATCTCTACTGGGTGGAGGCTGTCCCAGAGGACTGAAAAGCAGCAGCACTTGGCTTCAGCTCCTTTACTTCCTGAAATTGGAGACTCAAGAGCAGGTTCCCCTGGTGGTTGGTTGGAGTAGGCGGTCCTGCAGATATCCAGGTATCAAACCATAAACAAAACTAGCAGCTAAATTGTACCCAGAAACCAATTGGTAGCACAAGTGTAAGATGCTCCCAGCCTCAGAAGCCAGTATTCATGTGAGCCACGGCATTTTGGACTGACTGTAGCTTTTGAGTAGTCTTTAAAGGCAGCCCCATGTAGAGTGCATTGCAGTAGTCTACTTGAGTGATAATGAGGATGAGAGTTACTGTAAGTCAGGTCCCTTTGCACCAGACAAGGTCGTAGCTGGCATACCAGCTGGAGCTGGGTAAAGATCTCTCTAGTCTTGGCTTCTGCTTGATGCTCATACAGGAGCCTTGAGTCCAGAAGGACCCCCAGATCACAAACCTAGTCCTTCAGATATAGGGCTTGCCCATCCAGAGATAATCAGTGTACAAAGAGTACCTCCATCTTGCTTCCTTGCATATATCTATCAACTAATTTTCACACTTGGACTACCTTCTCTCACATCTATTATATCCTGTCTCTTTTTCTTAGTTTCACACAGTGTGCATGCACACACATGCATGCACACACATTCATTAATTTAATTCATTAATTTATATTCTTACTCTTGCATTATACTATATATATATACACGTGTGTGTGTGCATGTACACACACACACACACACACTTCATTCATGAGTTTATATTCTCACATTACAAGTCCCAATCTTCCATATGGGTCCATCAGATACCGACTTCTATCACTCATCATGGTTTTAGTTAACCAAAACACTATTTCATAAGATAGTGAAGGTGTAGACTAGATTGCCAATCATATTACATGCCATATGTAATATTCCCTGATAACAGTAACAACTCCAATTAATTCTGGCACATTTTCGGCAGTTACAATGTTTGCCATAACTAAAACCAAAGCCTAGTTATATTCCAAGCACACTCATCCTTTGCTATGAAACCTAGGATCACTAATAGAGCTTCTACTTTGCAAGCCAACATATACAGTGTACTGACATACACTCAAGTTGTGTTAAACACGTAACAATAGTTTCTGGAAGTTAACCATTTCCTGGGTTCATACAACACACTGAATCAAACTTAATCACACTAGTTATGTTGATATGATACTATAGGGTAAAATGTGGTTGGCTAATCTGTAGCTTATTATGTCACATCAGCCCAACCAAAAATGGTAGAATTCCCTTTATAATTGCCCAAAACCTTCAGCTAGAAGAAAATGCTACATTCAGTAACTGAGTGCACAGTGACAAAGGGTTTTCTCAGTAATGACACTCTGCCTTTGCATATGGATTGGCAGTGATTTTGCTTGTTATAATTTTAGCTGTTAATTTAAGTTCACACACAGATATACATATATGTCAGCCAGTGAAGGCACTGGACCAGGAGTGGGGAGACTCAGGTTCTGGTCTTCCCTTGGTCACAGAAGCTCCCTGGGTGACTAGACTGGGAAGTCAAACCACTACTTACTAGCTGAGCACCATAACCTTCAATGAAGTGGATTCATAAATAAATAAATGCAGTGGATTTATTTGGGCCAAGCATGAACATCATCATCTGTATATTTTAATCTTTTTACATTTGAATGCTAATTGTGACAGTAATTGCATTAATAGCTGCTCTGAGGACAGTTTGTGGGTGAAGGGTGACATTTTAACATAATTCAAAAAATTTTCTTTTATTATGGATGGAAGTATGAGATCTGGGTTCAAATGGCTGTGGGATAGATGAAGGGGGAGGAATGCAGGACTGCAAAATAAAAGAACTGGGCCATCACTTCTGATTTCCAAAGGTCATATAAAAAACCACCTAAGAGGCAGCTTTAGAATAGAGAAATGCAACATATGTCACAGAAGTGGGTGGAATCCATTTCTCCAGATGAGCAGCTGGAATATTTTGTTCCTGCCTATAGCTAAAGAAAGGGTAGACAATTTTTCAATGCCCATACTCCTTTTCCATTGATCCTAACAGCTGGAGTTGATGGGAACTGAAGTCCAAAACATGTGGTATGTCCCAGCTTGCCTGTCTCTAGGCTAGAGAAAGTTCTAGGATGAAGGTTGCCTCCAGTTCTGTCATATACAGAGCAGAAAGCACACGCTTCCATTATCTTGTCTGTCTGCTTTCTTTTTATTCTCTCCTTCTATTGTAATCTTTGTTCTCCTTAGAATCTTGCATTTCCCTGCCAGACCAAAAACTGTTAAATTTTCTACAACAGCTTCTAAGGCCTATAGATGGTTATAGGATAACCATCCTATAGAAGGCTATATTGGGCATGATTACAGAAACACCTGAAAATACCTGAATAAACAAAATTCAGGGCACAACCCAATGACATTCTAATATGGCTAAGGATACCACAACAGCTAATGCGCCATCCTTGTCCCTGAGCTGTGTTGGTCTACCTGTCATTTGATGGAAGCTGGGAGATCAGGTAGGACATACAGTATGTGGTGCTCTTGTCTTCTGATGCATGAGATTTTGAAGTCTGTGGGTACTTCCAGACTTGTGCCAGGTGGAAAAATTCTGCGCTTTTTGTCTACAATTTCTCATATGATTTGATGAAAGAAAATTTGCTTTCCAATTCCTTTCAAAAAGGAAAATAGTTTTAATGAAAATCTCATGGATGAAGCATGGTGATCATGCTCTTATTTCATTATGAGGTAGTCAGTCTGTTTGTGCAAATATCCTGCCTTTCATTATACAGCCATCTCTGAGGTGATTTGAAGCCTCCTTGCCTTTCCATGCTTCAGTAAGATCTATGCCGTGCAGCAAATATCCCACTTAAGTGTGGGTCACCTCCCCAGGACTCTCATACTGTTCCCTTCAGTGCAGTGACAGTTTATTGCAAGCAGCTGAAACCTACAGCAATGAAATAGCCCCCTCCCCCCGCTTACCACTTCAGGAGAAATTCATATCTGCTTGCTTATCTCTTGCCATTTTCTATTATGAGGCTCACTCCTTGCAGTATCTTCTGCCCCCCAGAAAGCAGACTGCAAGCTGACAGCACTGAGATTAATAAGGGGGATCCATAGACCAAATCCCTTTTCAGTTGGGGACAGTTTACATCCCCAGTGGGTTGTTGAATACCAATGCTCAAGCCATGAGAGAGTTTGTGAAGGAACTCCTCCCCTAGAAGTTTTATAGATTAAGAAGTGTGGCTAGCCAGGAAGACTGTGGAGTGAGGGAAAGATGTACTGTAACACTACTACTACCATCTCCAATGACAAAACTCAGAAACACCACCAAGATACATCTGAAATAAATTCTCAAGTTCCTGAAAATAAGCTAGAAGGAAAAAGAAGGAAATTTTTGAGAAATTGCAAGACAGTTTTCAACACATTGTTATTCTAAGCAGAGTTATAATACACTTGGGCAGCCATTCCTTTGGGAGGAACAAATGGTAAGAAAAAGAGAATGAAGGAAAAACTCAGAAGAATTACCTCTTCACCCTTGCAGTATTCCAAGAAAGAGGTAGGGAGATGAGAGAATAAACACTATGTCTGGAAGCGCCCAAAATCCCCTCCGCAAAAATGCCAGCAAGAGAGTTCATTGTATCTCCCCTTGGCAATCTCGACACTTCCAACCCCCCTTGAATCCTGAGTGGAGTTTTGACTCATTTCTCAGACTAAAATGTAAATGGCCTACTGTAGTCATTTGTTTCCTATTTAACACAATCTTAAAACAAGCTGCTTAAGAACCTTTGCAAACAGCAGCTGTACCAGCCCTGACAATCATTTCATTCTACCACCAGATGAATAATAACATGAGTTAAAGGATTAGGGCTGTCCATCAAAGTGTACAGCACAGTAAAAAGCAGAACTGGATGCTTTCAGTTTTGAAATGTAGTCATCTATACATACCAACTTCTTTATGTGGAAAAAAAAGTCTCTAAACAAATTCTGGTTCCAATCTATCAAGACTCAAGCTTACTTAAAGAGGAAGCAATAGTCATACAACTTCATTTCCAATTATCCTTCATCAAGAACTTGTTCTTATCATCCTTTATCATTAGATACAAAGATTCTTGACATGAAGTTCCTTTAGAAACAGATAGCACACGTATAAAACAATCAGAAGTGGTAATATACATTTTATTAAAAGGTAAGCGTTATTTTTTAAACATTTTTTTAAATGACTATACACACCAACCCACCCACACCTGGTGACATTTTATAGCAGAGATCAGGTGAAACTTTTCCTAGTACCGAAAATTTACAGAAGGAACACCTTGTTGTATTTTTCAGATGTTGATAACAAATGTGATCTATCTAGCAGCTGGAACCAACAGCATGCTCCCCAATGTTGTAGTGGAACCTAAAAGGCAACACCCTGCATAATGTGCCACTAATGACTTTATTGGCCATGGTGAAAATAGTGTAATTGGAAACACGTGGTTCTGCTATGTCACCCTTTCTGCACCATTACTCATTCTCTACTGCCCTTCTTACCCACAGCTAATATCTCACCCTATTCCATTAGCTGCAGAAGAGAAATGCATAATACTCTTAAGTGTTCACTGAGCAAGTGATAATGATAATCTAGGATTATGTCAAATGACCATGTCCCTGTACAATGCTGGAGAACCCAGCAGTCATGTCCTCAGTGGCACTAAGGAGAAGAAGATCTTGCACAGGAATAAAGTGCTCCTTCACCCAATTTTATGACTTCTATATTCATTTAGGCCCCTTTATTGTACATGCTGAACAGTGAGGTTCAATGGTTAGCCAAAGCATCAGTTAGGGGACCTAACCAGAAGATACATTCCCACCCCTACCTCACAATATATTTATTAGAAACAAGATAAAGTTATATAGATTTTGAGTCTCTTTGGGTATATATTTAGTTTGATATTCCCCTCCGTACACACACACACTTAAATTTAATTACTTAAGGAAAAAATCTTTTGCAAAAGTTCATATCTTAGGAAAGAGAACTTATAAAATTATTTTTTCCAAGGGAAAATGTGCACAAAAATGTTTAGAAATCTTTTGTTTTTCTTAGCAAAACGTTGCAGAAATGTTGCAGTAAACCTGGTTAAAGTTAACTTTGACGATCTCTACTATAACACCACTGATGATTTAAGTTGCTGGAGAGAAGCTCTTATATAAGTTGCTGGAGAGAAGAATTGCATAATGTTTATCTCTAATATGATCTCAAACACTTTCTTATAAATGCCGGATCATTTTCTTTCAAGACATGCTTTGCAACTTTATCCTGTTTTCTTTTAATGGAATTTCTCTCCATTCTTCTCTCTGCTGTCTTCTCCAAACTGGTGTCCTCTAAATGTTATTGGGATTGCAATTCCTACTCCTTGTCAGCATGGCCATCTAGACTAGTTAGAAAATAATGGGAGTTTTCATCCAATTTTTGAGCCAGCTGAAGAACATGAGCTTGGAGAAAATTGATCCATGCAACTGACTTTTAATGGTAGATAGATACGAAGCTTCTTTCTATCAACTTCCATGAAAATGTGGAACTTCTGGAATTTCCCTCTCATGATACTCCGATTTTTTTTCCCATCGAGACCTTGTATTTATCTGCAATGAAAATGGATCTTACTTAAGCCATTAAAATAAAAATGCTTCTTCTTTGGTGGCCTCTGGGTGGATACCAGGCTGCTGTTCAGCTTGAATAATGAGTCCTTGCCATGTTACCAACCTTTAGTAATGATTTATTGAAATTTCAATTTATTTCCTCCTTTCACTCATTACGACAGATTTCTCCCAGGTGAGTTATTGCATGGGCTGATTTATTGGCTTGGATGGTATTCAAGGTTATTATAAAATCTAGTTTTGATATGCAGTGAAGATTCTCAAAATACCTCTTCACTAGTTGGCTGAAAATTCCTATGACTCTCAACAGGGGTCACAAAACCCTCATTACCCCTAATTTTTATACATTTAATTCATGCAAATATTCAGCTTAAGTTCACCCTGTTTTGAAGGCTCAGCAAAACTAAAATCTTTCTTTAAAAATCATACCGTACTTAGTGCATAATAATTATCTAAAGGAGACAGAACATTCCGAGAATTTCCACTATTTTTACTGAGTTAATTCTAGCATAACTCCAAAAAAGAAAATGTTTACATTCTCTCTTTCTCCCTCCCGTCCTCAACCCTTTTATATCTCAGCAGGTGGTAGTAGATGGCTGATGTGGTCTGGACTTTGAAGATAAGTTGTTGAAAGACATCCTGGAAGAAGACAATGCAAGTAAACTGAATGGATATGTCCATGAAATTGCCAGGAACTGAGCTCATCTTGAAGATGCAATTATCCTCTGAGATATATTCTGCCACTACTTTATTCTGAAGTCAATTTTACCCCTACACTTTATAATCCCATCTTGGAGGGTGCTAATCTTGGAATCTCCAATACTCATAATTCCCTGAGAGGCTAATCTTTACATGGCAGAAGTATTCCTAGTAAGATTTTCTGTTTCCAGCCTCGACAGATCAATCCAAAGCATTCTGTAGTTTCTACAATTTTTTTCTTCATACAATGCATATTATGGGCAGATGTACAGAACAATGCCTCATATATAGTGAATATAGACTAATTTTTGTCTGTGGTTTCTTGCCTCAATTTTTCAGGAAGCAGTTGCTTTTTGTCCTGATTCAAGGGTGCTTGCAAATTTCAGACTTTGTGAATCCAGAGATTTCTCCCCCACACCTCCCAAATTGACATTATTTCTAGAAATGAAGGTGCACGCTCTTCACCTTCAAAACTCCATTGGTACATTGATACCCAGATATATAGAGATTCTTACAAATGCCACTATGCATTTTACCGCTGTACATAAACATGTTGCTGTATGGTTTTAACAACCACTCTCCAGATCATCACACTCTTACTTCACAGGGAACTGGATAGCTCCTTTTCAATTGTTATTCACAAAGAAAAAATAATCCTGATTGCAGGGGCTTTCAGAGAAAAAGAAAAGCCTTTATTTGAAGAGAATATACCACCCTTCCTGATGCAATCACCCTTCACAGAAAACTCACTTTCAGGGTTTATACTTTAGGCCAGTGTTTACCAATGGAGGCAACTTTCAGATATGTGCATTTACACTTCCAGAATTCTTACTTATTGGGGAATTCTGGGAGCTGAAATCTTCCACATAAGTTGTCCATGTTGTAGGCTAATGTTTGAATTCATTCATTCATTCATTCATTTCAACATTTGCCCTGCCACTGCAAGTCATGGTGTATGAAATTCTCCATATGCGCTAGAATCCAAACCCAAACCCTGGCAACAGGAGTCTGCACATAGACAATCAATAAGAGCTATTTTCAAGATGTAAAACTAATTTCTCTTTGAGTGTTATTCTTCTACATCTGCCCAAGGGCCTATTGGATTAATCCTTGAGGAGATCATCCAGGAAATACTATTTGGTTATAAAAAAGCTACTCATTTATAAATGAAAAGCTATCCTCTTTCCTAAAGAGGGAGTAGCTGTAGAACTTACTTGTCAGAATTCTTGTTGTTTGACTAGATCATTTAGTTATTTTATAGCGAGGAAAAAACCCTCTACCTATCCCAGAGTAATTTCCTTTCTTTGAAAAGTTTACCGTTTCTGAAAAAAAGGTTCACCTGAAAGGAGGTGACTCCTCATGACTTTCCTCCTGCAGGGCTGGTACATAACAATTAATCATTCATTGACGCTGGCGGCACTGTTCTTCCCAAGAAAAACTCCTCCTGAGAATTGGGACACAGTCATTACTACCATGGGAGGGTGCTGTAGATATTCAGCACAGGTCTTAATCGGAAAGCACAGGCCCTAGAACTCAAAAGGCTGACGAACATGTTTATAAAAAGCACATGATACATTTATTCAGGAACCAGCTCAGTGATGCATAAGTTACGCTAATGTTTGAATGTGATTCCACATCTTCAGACCCTTTCCCTGAGGAAGTTGGATGGTTGCATCTCAAACAGGAGATGCAACCATCCAACTTCCTCAGGGAAAGGGTCTGAAGATGTGGAATCACATTCAAACATTAGCGTAACTTATGCATCACTGAGCTGGTTCCTGAATAAATGTATCATGTGCTTTTTATAAACATGTTCGTCAGCCTTTTGAGTTCTAGGGCCTGTGCTTTCCGATTAAGACCTGTGCTGAATATCTACAGCACCCTCCCATGGTAGTGGGAGAAAAATCCTATATTTTTAAAAACTGCCCAGTGTTAAAGATGAAGATAAGCATAAGAAGCAAGAGAAGGGGCCCTAGAAGTTGCTCATCTTTCCGAACAGTACATGGACTAAACTGATGCACAGACCCCACTGATTTCTTTGGGAATTTATTACAATGAACCTTGTTTCCAAATTTGTGTACAAAGACATATTCTCAGGGAGTTATTCTGTACAGAGAATCTCAATGTAGCTACCATCTAAATGTATTTATCCTAGGAAATCATTTCTGGCTATGCTCTCATATTATGTTCATCCAGCAAATATCGCATATGTACTCTGAACTACCTGTGGAATTGAAAACAGTGTCTAGGGCAGAAGAGGTTCCAGTTCTGAGCCGGAAATCAAAGGTCAGATCTAGTATTCCAGATGTAGAGGGAACCCTTGCGAGTGTCACCCTGTGAACTTCCTCTTGTTTCTATCCCCCAACTTCTTGGCAGTAGTACATACTTATTGAATTTAGAAGATCACCCAAGTGTATAAGACTGTAGCCAGCGTACAGCATTAAAAATAATTTAAAAAAAACAGTAAATCAGTAAGAACACAAACAATATATCTGGAAAAGACAATCCCTTGAACAAAGTAAATCTCAAATCCAACCTAGCTTGCAGTCTGGGGGAACAGCCAGGTTTTCAGGGACTTCTTGAGCATCATCAGAGTGGGAGCCATACAAATTCCATAGTGATGCTGTTCCAGAGGGTAAGTGCTGTGACAGAAAAGACATACTTTCCGGTTCTGCCAAATGGCATTGTTTAATTAAGGAGATCCAGAATGTGTCCACCCTGCCCTATTGTACCCAGGGCCTATGCCATGAAAGGCTTTATTGATTGTAACCATACTTTAAATTGCACCTGGAAGCCAATGGATAACTATTGCAGCTTGCAGAGCAGCGGTGTCACACGGGCATACTGAGGCATGTCTGTTACTGCCTGTGCTACTGCAGTAACGTCATCAAGGACCAGCAGTAGCTTCTGAAACGTCATCAAGGGCAGCCCCATGTAGAGTGCACTGCAATAGTCCACATGTGGAGTGACTAAATTATGAGTGACTGGATGGCCTCCCAACCCAAGAAGGGGTGTGACTGGCAAACAAAATGAATCTTTGCAAAAGCCCTCTTGGCCACAGCTGCCATCTGTTCTTTGAGCAGGAGCTGCAAGTCCAAAAAAAGCCCCAAATTGCACACCAGTCCTGAATGGGGAAGTGCCAACTCATTCAGGACTACAATGAAAGATTTCTGGGTTGGGGGACTTGCTAGGGTTGAGCCCTAGTCTGCTCCTCTCCATCCAGACCTGCACAGCATACAGATACTAAGACAAGGCATCATTGCTTAGGCAGCCTGGGTTCAAGATATGTAATTGATTCTGGGCCCCAAACTGAGGGATGACCTCACCAAGCAGCCTCAGTGTCAAACAGAAATGGCAAGAGCATTGATCTTTGAGGCACCTCACAAGTGAGGGTCTATGGGCTCGACTCCTCTGTTTCAACAACACTGACTGGAACCAAGTAGAGAAAGGAGAACCACCACAACATAGTGTTTCCCACTCTCAATCCCCATAGAAGGCTAATATTGAAGGCCACTGAGAGATCCAGGAGAATCAGAATGGCCGGGTCACCATTGTCCCAGTTCTGCTAGGGGTCATCCACAATGTGCTCAATGCTGTCTCTATACTATGTTCTGAAACGGCTCCAGATAATATGTTTCCTTGAGGACTCTCAGGAGCTGTAACCCAACCACTTTCTCAGCAAAGTTCCCTAAAAAGGGACGGCTGGGGATTGGATGAAAGTTGTCCAGAATGTTTGGGTCAAGTGATGGCTTCTTGAAGAAAAGGTGCACCACTAGCCAAGAGTTGTGAACTATTAGTTTAGTTTGGCTTGGTTTAATTTGGTTTAGTTTCTGCAGTGCCTGATGGCAACAGTCAGGATACTGTGGGCTATTTTAAATGGAAGTCTGCAGACCCAGTGTGTTGAAATGACAGTGGATAACATTATTGTTGAGCCCTTCTGGGGTGTAGAAATCCTGGCCACAGTGTGTACATTGACAGTGGATATGAGAGAAGGATACTAAGAGGATCATGCTAATGTGTTTGCATAACGGCTTTTTCATGCAGAGGTTTGGTTAGGTTTTAGACAAATGATGCCAATCTCCATTTATGCAAGAAAATAGCAAGACAGCTGTTCAGTATCTAGATAAATAGGGGTCAATAATCATTGCATGCTCTATTCCAATGTTTCTCTGTTTCTTTTCAAGTTTTTTTTAAAGGCTTGGTATTTCTTAATGGAGAATGCCTAGGGCTGTTTCTTAAAAAATTAAACGGAATATTGAAACATGTTTTTAATAACAACCGTTATTTCTCCTTACAGTTAGTATATTGTATATAAGATTTATATACATCCCTCTGATGTATACATCCCTCTGATGTATGAGCTTGCATCATGTTTATTGTATCATTTTTTCTGTGAGATTTATTAAAGAAAGTTGGAATACAATTCAGCCTATTTCACTATTTGGTCATAGCGAGTGCTGAAAAATTAGTTTTATCAAGCTGTGTTGAAGGAAAACATCGTATGACGTTCAATGACTTTTCACTAAACAGCTAATATTCTTTGTGAACTTTCATTCAAGAATCTTCTAGTATTTTTCCTGTCAATTGTTTCAATATGATGCCTGAAGAAAGATTCAAGAAGAGCTTTTCATTCAGGGATAAAGTACTTGTTTGCCTATTGAAAGTGAATGGATCCCAAATCATTATCTTGGACCATGGGAACAGCTCACAATGCCTTCAAGTTCTTTCAGGTAACCCTGTTCAAAGGAAAGTAGTTTAACATTATAGGTAAAATGGTCCTATATTATCTCTCTTTTCCTGAGGAAGATCCCACAGCTAATGACATGGGGGAATACATACACAATGCAATTGTGTATCTGCTTAGCTTCCTCTACTCCAGTGTTTCTCAACCTCAGCAACTTTAAGATGTGTGGATTTCAGCTCCCAGAATTCCCAAGCATGCTGGCTGGGAAATTCTGGGTGTTGAAGTCCACACATTCTAAAGTTGCTGAGGTTGACAGCAATACTCTATCCCACCAAACAGCTGGCTAAATCTCTGTCATTAAAAATTGAACTTAAAAAACCCAAATGAAGTTCTCTGTGCTATGTTCTGCAAGGTTTTATTTTTTGCTCATGCATGCAATAAACATACATAAACATGGTGCTAATGCATGGCCCCAGTAGAGCATTTACTGCTTGCTTCATCTGACTTTGATCCTCCTCTGCTGGGAGCCAATGAATAAATAATACTGCTGATTATGAGCAGGAAACAATCTGATGAGGTTAGATTCCTCTGAGAGGCCTTTATGGCATTTCAGTTAACTTGGAAGATGGAGTCCTGTCGTGCCTGCGTATGGAGAAAGGAATATCCTTCTGTCTATAACTGGAATCAGCTAGTTTTTCAAGGCAATCTATTATGGAGAATAACAATGCAATATCTACATAACAATTATAGCACTGAATCCACATGAATTTGCTCCCAAGTAAAGCATGTACAGAATGGCAGACTGAGCCTCATCATGTATTTATTTATATCAAGTGTTATTTTATTTAAAAGATTTGTATGCCACTCATTCCCTTTACAGCTTACAACAATCCTTTAAAGCATCCATAAAAAATCAGTTTTTAAAAAATAGGACAAATAAAAATACTAAAGTTATAGCAATTCAATTAAAAACCCCGGATAAATTTTCAGTCCATTTCAAAATTGTAATAAGGAAGGGGCTTGCTTGAATACCAGTTGCAACATGTTCTACAGTGTGGATACCACCATAGAAAAGCTGAATTCATTGTTGATGTCAAATGCCTCCCTGTTGAGACCACAGAAATTCAGGCCATTGAATGATACAAATAATAAGACAGAATAATGATAGGATTCTAAGGCCACTCTTGGTAACCCTTCTGCTATATGGTGATCAGGCCCAATACCTCCCAATGGCAGTGGCAATTGAGCAAAACTTCACTCCATTCCTGGATATTTCTGCTGAGGGATCTCCAACTATGAAGTAGGCAATTTCCATTTCTGACAAGCCCTTGCAGCAGAAGAGAAGCAGAAGCATGCATTCTGTGCACCAAGTACAGCAGAGGGGACATGAAGTCAACACTGGTGACTCAATGGCAGTAGTAGAGTAAATGCAAAAATATTCTGCATAGGGCATGTTATTAAATCTTCCTTTCATCAACTTTGAAGGCAAGGCATTAAATCTTATGAGTGTGAGTGCTCTTCTTAAGTAGCAGATGTAATGGTATAAAGACTTGGGGGGCTTGAAAGGGCTATGGAAAAGATCCTTGAGGCAACAGGAGAAATTTCAGATTGCTCTGCCTATTCAAAAAAAGCTGTCAAGTAATATTAAAAATGGCCACAAAAGAAAGTAATATTAAAAATGGTCACAAAAGAAAAATCCTTAGCAACATTTTTTTTTCGAAGCAGAAATAAACTTACCATCCAAAGTCAGCTGAGCCAATGACTCACCAGAGAAATCTTGCCTCAACAATATTTTAGTTGGTGACTCTCATTCAGGCTGAAAGGCACTTTATATCTTATATTTATATATTGGGTAGGTTTTTAAAAGTTATGTGGGATTTTGCTTTTTTGGGGGGGGGGTAATTGTTTGTTTTTTGCTATATGCCACCCAGAATCACATCATTTGAGTTGGGCAGCTCTATAAATCCATTAATTAATTAAATCCTAATTTTATCCAAAGAAGGGCATTCAAAGCAGAGCAAGAGACTCACAGTAGAATTCTAATAGATTTAGACTGAATAGTTTCAGAGTGCAATAGGTCAGTGAGAATCTATTCAGAGAGTTGTATGGAAGAAACTTTCTAGCCTCTATATCAGTGTTTCTCAACCTTGGCCACTTTAAGATGTCTGGACTTCAACTCCCAGAATTCCCCAGCCAGCATGGCTGGCTGGGGAATTCTGGGAGTTGGAGTCCAGACATCTTAAAGAGGCCAAGGTTGAGAAACACTGCTCTATATAAAATGAAAATTGGAACAGGGCATCCTCAGAAGGATTCAGTGTTAGAAGGGGTAAGGTTCATACTTGATAAGTGGTTATTGTTTGTGCAGTGTAGGTAATTTGGGGAATTACTACTTCTTCTTTTCAGGGACTTGATGGAACAGGACTAAAAGAGTATTCACCTATGTTGGCCACCAGCCAGCTGTTTCCGTAGCTCTACAGTGAAGTAGGTGGCCTGGTAAACAGATAACATCTTGACTGGATGGAGATACACTGGGCTTTCAGTAGTCCAGAGGGTAGCAACCTGTTGAAGTACCAATTTTTTGTAGGGAGCTAGTAATGTAGTGCTTATCAAGCTGGGAAGTATTAAAATGTCAGCAAGGTTGAAGATCTAAGATGGCAATACACAAAGCTTGGGGAAAATGTGTGAGTAAAACTATGCCTATTTTGTCTTCTAAGAAAAATAAGCAAAATACTGTGCTCTCATATTGAACTAAATTTGGTTCAATATGTGCTAATCCATATTGAATAAGTGGCCTGATTTACCTATAACACTAAATCATAAATCTTGGTTAACATATCACCAAGAAACCATTTTATGGCATAGTGTAATGTGTGAAGGCAGAATCACCAGGTGAGAAGAAAGGATAATGTTTATAAATGAACTTATAGGGATGAAGTAAAGATATTTCTAGTATTTGTTTCTGCAGTTTTGATAGTACTTTTTTTTTAAATTGCACTCCCACTCAAATCAGTGTAAATTGAACCATAACAGATGTTGTCCTCTGCTTCTACCTTACTCTCCTCCAAAAATGGAAATAGATTTTGCACATTATCCTTTTGGATGTGCTACTGGGTGATCTGCATCATACTAGTTTTGGTAAAACTTGTCTCAGTCACAAAAGAAGATGGACAGCTCATCAGAAAATGTTCAGGATCAGCAGTGATTTGGAGCTAATTTCATGGATGTTTTCCAGTCCTTTCCTTTTTCTCCCCTGATCTTCTGTTCCCTTCTGAACAATAGAGCTTCTGAAATTCCCTTTTTAACATCTTTCACATTGAATCAAGAATACACTAAGCATACTCCCTGCAGCTGTTGCTGGTCAAATTGCTCCTCTGAAGGGACCAGCAGATGAAGTTGCCTCCTTTGAGAAGGTCCAGGCAGAAGGTTTTAGCCCACAGTCCAGCCCACACTCAATCCTGAAATGTGAGAGGTTGGATTCCCTCCCCCATCTACCACTGGCCTAACACGCATACAAAGAATCAGAGCTTTTAAATGAACCCAGATGGCTGGCAGAAAGGCGGAGGAGGAGGCTTCCTGCAAAACTGCCTGGGGGAATCTCTGCTTGCTGTCATCTTATTCTACAGGCCAAGAGCCTTCAAGATGTCTGCGTTGTTTCTTAATCTGAGATCACTCCTGTTTGAATTTTCTCCCAATTTCCTTTTGGAAATGTCACACAGCCATCAGAAAGATACCCCAAGATTGATTTGACTGAGATCAAACATTTCCTTAAGTCCTAGGTTGAATATTATCCTTAATAAAGAACATACTCACATACAGGACATATATCCAATTCAGATTGCAGTGGATATACTGCATTCTATGCCTGCCACGTATAGCATATTTGATTGAGCTGTTTGTTCTATCACTGAAATAAATTAGCTGTAAGCAATATAAAATGTTGTAAAATTGAAAGTAATATATGCTGATCTCCTAATTTAAATTGTGCAAACATGGTTTTCCTCTTTATTTCTGTGTAAAGATATGCAAGCAATTACTGGTTGAAAGAGGTAATTACAAAAAGGTTCATCTCTAGAAGATTATTATTGATTTATAGAAATCTGTTATTTTAATAAAAAACAGATTGATGAATATATATGATTTTCTTTTACAACTAAGCGATAAGCTGAATGGGAAGCATATAAGATCACAGTGAGATTTTGTGTGTGTGTGCTAAATATTAAATTTCTATTCCCATGCAAGCATGACCAATGAGGAGGATGGAGGCAGAAAAAAAAGCAGGTATCTTTACTGCACCTATGAACTCTAGGCTAGCTGAGCTGAGCTGAAAGCCATTTTGATGAGTGGGAAAATTAAGGCTAAATTATATTTATAAGCATTGCAGGGGGTCTAGATCTGGTGAGAATTCCTAGAGCAAATAAAGACGTGGAGGCAACTTTCCCACATATTTGAAAAAGTAATGAGGTTACAACTATATGGATATACCCTCATTCATAACATTATGAAAGTTAAGAAAGCATCAACATGGAAAGTTTTAAGCATGCATGGCTTGTTCATGTAATCTGACTGATTCTAATTCTCATTTGAATGGACAAGAATTCAAGTTGGTATTTTTTTAACCTTACAGTCAGCAGGTAGTAAAAGACAGTCAGCAGATGCAAGAATCCCTCAGAATAGAATTCAGGATGAATATTTCTTGAAGTTTAGGGGAGGAAAGTACAGGGTGAGCGAAACAACTGCAATTTGAAAAGATTTAATCATGACTTCCCTCTTCATCTTACCCCTTCCCTATTCCAAATTCCTTCTGAAATTGCTTTGCTTCTTTATTGTTTTGTTTTGAGGAATGGGTGCCCATATATATTTTCATATTTTAGAATGTAAGATAAAATTATCACTGAAGAGGTAAGAGGTGATTTTGTGTGCATTACTTTGGAATTAAACCTCACTGAACTCAATGGGACTGCTTTCTCAGTAAACACTAATCCCTCCTGATAGGGTTGCATGTCATAAAACTCAGTGGTCCTATGTTGTGGCCATTCTTCAGAGGATGACCTCATGTTATTACTATTCCTTTGAGTAGGGCTCATCAACATGTTCAGTGCTAATGCAATACTGAGGACTCATTGTTTACTGAGTCTTGCAAGCTTGTAATGTTTTAGCAGCAGCATCTGTAACAAGCCATGAAGCTTCAAAACAACATGTGCATCACGATGCCATCATATAAATGGCAGAGTTATGTAATTATATCATAAGGTCTGATGAAAATATGAAAGTTGTCATGTCATTTTGTCATTTTCTCCCTTTGTCCCCCATGTGGACCCTCAAAAAATCAACAGTGACTGCAAGTTCAATAAATGAGGAAGCAGGCAACTGGTGAGTAGGGATCATATCAGCAGAGAAAGATTTGCTCAGCCTTTTCTTGAAGAAATGGTGTGAACTTACACTCAGAGATTACATTTTAATTCTTTGTGTCTCCCAATAAATTCAATCACACACTGCATTCCACAATGATGAAATTTCTTTGGTTTTGGCATACAGTATTAAATGAACTCAGCTACAGTGGTTTTTAAATCACAATGAATATCTTAGCCCAGCCCAGCCCAATTGTAGTTTCTTTGATCAGTTATGTTTAGATCATTAATGTCTTAGCCCAATGTGTGAATTCAGTTGTCTTCTAGGAACAGGCTTCTCCTTGGGTAAGCATGGGTACGCATACATAACAGCTGCCTTAGGACAATCAGTTGAACAAAATTTAAAAATTGAACTTAAAATCATCATTCATTTAAAGCAGTGTTTTTTAAACTTGGTAACTTTAAGGTATATGGACTTGAAGTTGGTTGGGGAATGCTGGGAGTTGAAGTCCACTCATCTTAAAGTTGCCGAATTTGAAAAACTCTGATTTAAAGTTTTTAAATATGAAGAGGACAACTTATGACTACCAGTAGGATTATATGTGTTTCGAATTAATTATGACCAGCCTTTATAAACCAGAATAAAATGCTTGTTTGATATCAACAGTACCAAAGGAACAGTGTAAATATCTGTGCTTGAATAATATAATAGTTATTAGAGAACTAAGTTCTCCCAGTAAAAGACAATTAGAGGGATTTGAACATATTTAATGCAGTGGAATGAAATATCCTTAAAAGTAGCTATATTAATGAGGTCAGATGCTACCTGAGTACAGATGAAGTAATTCCCTAGAAACAATTTATTTACATCAACTATTTAATAGGGAGCACAGGTGGTGAGTGTTGAAGGCTATGTAGTCCAAAGGCCAGCCAAGGTAGAGTTATTTCTAATAAAACAAGAAAAAACCCTCAGGGTCCTCAACCTCTAAAGATGGCTAATGAGAACTAAGTATGCTCTGTAGATAAGGAACTTGAGAGTTGGAAGAGAAAAAGGGCAGGAAATGGGCAGCCTTGATTAGAGGAAATGGCTAGTTGTTAGTCATACCATTCCTGTTGAAAGAGAAGTCACACTGCAACCTTTTGTTGCAGCTGATCCCACTTATTAATGTTATTCTTGAATGCGGTTCTCTGAAGTGCTTTGCAAACATATATATTTATGCTATGCTTAGCAGAGTGGGGAAAGAGTAGAGCCAGCCTGTTGCTTAACTCCAGTAACCTTTTTCCATTTAGTTTAGTTCCTCTTTGGATAGTTTCAAACAATCTGTGTAGTATTTCTTTGTAGAAAAGGAGAAACATGTTTCCCTTTTTAGCCTGAGAGTACCTCTGAAATACCCTCCCCCCCATTTACTTCATTCATTTCTTGTAATGGTCAGTTCCCTGAGGCAAAGAAGGGAGTAATTCATTTGTACACAGGCTACAAAGATTTAACAGTCTGAAATCCTTCAGGCTTGTTTTTAAGCTTAATTGGGACTGTTCACAAAGCTGGGTCATAAATCTGAAGGCCACTTGAACATGTTTTTAAAAATCCTACATAAAAACTACTTTTATTAACTACTAGATCATATCACATGACTTTTAGTTTGTTACTGGCTTGATACAGATATAACAATATTGGTTCAATAAACCATAGTTTATTAGACTGAGACTTAAAGTTATGTCCCCATGTTTCCTTTAGCACGAGCATTTGTGGAAAACTTCCAAGATCTATTAAACCACAGTTTCCTTTTATAATTCACTCTCTGGATTCAAACCCTAGTTTAACTCTAGTTTACACAACCATAGTTTAACCCTAGGTTGTAGTCACAGATTCAGACAGAATTTCCTGGTTGATTGGAATCTTGGCTATCCTGCAAAAATATATTCCTCAAAAATGGAGGAAGAAGGATTGAGGGAGAGACACAAAGGGAGGTAGTATACTTGATGGCCAGGGATCTGTCCCTCGGAAGAAAGGGTTGAAGGCAGAATAGCTAGCCCCACCTACTATAAGTCAGGGTTTGCATTAACCATGGCTGTGGGACAAGCTTTAAGGGCCTGATTCTTACCTAAATAATGGCTTACAAATCAAAATGGCTGGATTCACAGCAGAGATGCCCACAAGGCATGGTAAAAAAAAAAAAAAAGTGAAGATGGTGACTATCGAAGGTTTGATTGCATTGTCATGGTCACCATTTTGAGTGTTCTTGGCTATACGCTGTGGACATCCTTGATTCACAATTAGGTCAGGATTCGCTGAATTTTCCACAGAGCCCTACAACATGATAACTATAGTTCCCAGTTCATATTGGCTGGATTCCTATAATGTCCAAACCCAAAATTAAATGTAACGGTTTAGAGTAACATTTTGGGTAATTTTCTTCCTACAGAGTACATACTTAAACTGGGGGCGGGGTCATTTCTGAAACATTCGGGATGGCCATCCATTGAAGTTTCTTTAAAAGGGAATTGGGTACATTCATAGGGGATAAAAATTTCAGTGATTACATCCAAGAACAGAGGCAGGTTTGGGAGGGGAATAGGAGTGGCAGTTGTTTGCTTTGTGGCTTTAGATGTTTTACCTCACTGTATTGTGCAGACCTAGAAAATGGATTAATTCAGTTTCATGTGTTTCAGAAATGCAGTCAGAAAGTGTGAAAACACCACCCTCCTTGCATGAGAATTGCTATAAAATGTTCACATCAACTTCTGTTTCTTCATATTGAAAAAGAAGTGACAGGAGAAGAAAAAGAAACACAGGAGTTTTTCTGCAGATATTAGTTAAAACCAACCCTCCCTTGGCTTGTTGATATAAGATTACAGCAGATCCATGATTCAACACAGAAAACTGCTGTTGGTTCTGGAACCCTAAACCTATTTTTCCCTGGATTGGGACTTGCTGGATACCTTTTCTAATACATGTCCTTAGCCCTGCTGTTAGTCATGTTTCAAATGTAATCTCCCGGTCTCCACACCCCATCTTGCCTTCTCTCCATTCTTTCCAAACATCCCAGCTGAAGTCAATGAGGAGTTTTTCAAATGGCTTATCTGGAACAGTATCAGCTCTTTATTTTGCCCAGACCATGTTTCTGAAAACAGATAATGTCATAATGCTTGAAAACCAAATTTAGATGGAATTATTTGCAACACGCCTGGATTCTATAACTCTATGTTTTGATTTAGCAAAGGACCATCTGACAGATAAGGATTTGCAGGAATTAAAGCATCTTCATTCCTTCCCTCTTCTTTTTCAGGCTCAATCCCCAAAATATGGCTTGTTGCTTCTAAATACTCTGAGAAGGGTTAAAAGAATGAAACATGAAGTCCAAGCATCCTAGGTCGGGTTTTAGAAAAATGGAAACCTTCCCTGGCATTCTGTTCTGAAAAAGAAAAAGGCCCAATAGTCTGCTTTGTCATCCCTCTGCTTAGGACTAATTAATTTGCATACCTAATAACTCACTTCCAGTTATTGAAATATGCAGATAAAAACAAGGGTAGCCAGAAACCAAGGCAAAACCACACGTTAAGCTGCTTATGATATAATTTAATTAGGCACTGCTGCGCTTTCTCTTCCAAATTCCTATTTATAAGGATTGAATTGCTAGGTACATTTTTCACATTGAGGTTTGGAAAAAGTTTATTTTGACCTGGCAAATGATTTTAAAACTGAGGAAAAGCAGGTCAGTGGGTGGGGGGGGGGGGGGAGAGAAGAGGAAGTATGGATGGAGGTTGTTATCTGTGCAACTCCAGCGTACAAAGAAGTGGTGTGAATTTCAAGACCCGGGCCTGCATTAAATCAGAGGAACTGTAGAAATGAGGAATGACATGGTTTACCCCAGTGGTCTATGCTAAGGAGCATATCTTTGAAACGGCTGTATCAGATTCTCATAAGCCATTGGCTCCATTAAAGTCACATGTTTCATTGACTTAGGAAGGAAGGAACTTATTAGTTATCCTTTTCCTCCTTTCTCTCGTGACATACGGCCCTTTAAAAAACAATATCACTCTGAGATATTCCTCAAGTCAGCACAGCCCAAAGGGGCTTGCTTTTATCTATCTATCTATCTATCTATCTATCTATCTATCTATCTATCTATCTATCTATCTATCTATGGAATGTACCTCTTAAACTTATACATTTGTTGATTTAAACTCTTCCCCACGTTGATTGACAGATTGTCAACGTTTAACTCCTTGGTCTGGAGAACTTAAGCGTTATTTCTTTTTTAGCTCTCTCCTACCCTGCCTATACCTTCATTCCTCCCCTCCCCCTCCCCCCCCCCCGGTTCATTGCTTCATAACCTGCATTTTCTAAGAAAGAGACCATCATGAGAAATAATGTTTTTTTGAAAAGGCAGTGATTGTCACTGAAACCGATATGTCTGTCTGATAACAAAAACTGTCATTGCCTCACATGGAACATGCACCCTCGGGAGATGGGAGGACAAAGGGGTCCTTAGAGAAGAGCTCTCAGCCATGTGCTGTCTCTGATCCCTGTGGCTCCAGTCAGAACCACAAGCTATTTTTTTCTCATATGCCATTCGAATGGATCCATGGAAAAGTATGAAAAGTTTCCATTTAGAGAAGTGCTTATGTTCTTGAATCATTTGGGGACTGGACAGTAGTTTTCCTTCTTTTCTTTCATATATATACATCCATGGAGTAAAAAACGAATTGTTGAAAGGAAAATACACACACAACTTTTCTGCAATAACAGTCTGCCAAGAATGTATCGTTCGTATATATTTTCAGTTGCATTTTTGAATCCCTGCCTAGTCATGTCCACTGTGGATTCTGAGTACAGCCTGACCACAGACACCAGGTAGTCTTGAAGTCAGGACCTCTTTAAGGGGAAAGCAACAGGGCAGTGGCCCCAAAACAAGAAGGCGTATGTTAAATATTGATACAATGAAAGGCACTGATACTTTTCATTCAAAACAGTAAAACTAAATGCATACAATCCCAAGATTTATTTTGGTATTGGCCCACTCTCCAATGGCCCACTGTCAAAAGAAAGGAGAAAAGAAACTTGGGGGAGCCAGCTTAAACAAGCACATCTCAGTTTTTAAAACAAGATGTGTAGTTCGCCAAGGGCCAAACAGCAGGAAATATAGTATAGTAAAGCTGAGACTGAATCTAGTGTGCTTTGTACCCCAAACTGGTATTAGCTTCACTGTAAGATACAGGTAACACATTTTACCTGTGCACATGGCTAGTAATTTCAGACAAAGTAAAGGCACAGTGGAATTAAACATGAAGGAAAAGCGTAGCTCTTTTGTCCCCCCCCCCCCTTTAAACTTTTTAAATCCTGTTACAAATCCTGTTCCTTTCCCCTTCTTAGAAACATGCAGGAACTGAAAAAACAGGACCAAAAAAAATATATCTGTGATTCTTAGGCAGATCTGGTCTTTATTCTCTCTGCTTATGCTATCTGCTCTCAGGATCTTGCATACTGGCCTTGAGACTATATTGCAGTTAAATGTCTCGATTTCTCTAACAAGGAAAGCAAGATTATGGTAATATCTGACCATCAACCATTTTCCCCTTTGTCACCGTCTTTCACCTTAGCCCTCCAGGGTCCTTTTCCAGTACCTGTGTCTTTCCATGGGGACTGTTACACACGAGGCATATACTGCAATGCTGTTATGGCTTCCTAAGAGTTGCATTAAGATTTCCAAATACTGAGGTTGCAATCTTATACAGTCTTACCTGGGAGTAAGTCCGATTGAAGTTCATATATAGGCAGTATGTACTAAAGTCCATGAATAACTGACCCATGGATTGAATTGTAGCACTATAATTTAATATATACTTGTTGTTGTTGTTGTTTAGTCGTTAAGTCGTGTCCAACTCTTCGTGACCCCATGAACCATATTGCGCCAGGCCTTCCTATCCTTCACTGCCTCCCTGAGTTTGCTCAGTTTCATGCTCATTGCTTCAGTGATGCTATCTAACCATCTCATCCTCTGCCGTCCTCTTCTCCTTTTGCCTTCAATCTTTCCCAGCATCAGGGTCTTCTCCAAAGAGATCTCTCTTCGCATTAGGTGGCCAAAGTATCTGAGCTTGAGCTTCATTATCAATCCTTCCAATGAGCAATCAGGGTTGATTTCCTTTAAGATTGACTGGTTTGACCTCCTAGCAGTCCAGGGGACTCTCAAGAGTCTTCTCCAGCACCACAGTTCAAAGGCATCAATTCTTCGGCGCTCGGCCTTTTTATGGTCCAGCTCTCACAGCCATACATTACTACTGGAAAAACCATAGCTTTGACTATGCGGATCTTTGTCGGCAAGGTGACGTCTCTGCTTTTTAATATGCTATCTAGGCTTGCCATAGCTTTCCTCCCAAGGAGCAAGCGTCTTTTAATTTCATGGCTGCAGTCTCCATCTGCGGTGATCTTGGAGCCCAAATAAATGAAGTCTGTTACTGCTTCCATTTCTACCCCTTCTATTTGCCAGGAATTGATGGGTCCAGATGCCATGATCTTAGTTTTTTTAATGTTGAGTTTCAAGCCAGCTTTTGCACTCTCCTCTTTCACCCTCATCAAGAGGCTCTTTAGTTCTTCTTCACTTTCTGCCATTAGGGTGGTATCGTCCGCATATCTGAGGTTGTTGATGATTCTCCCTGCAATCTTAATTCCGGCTTGTGATTCTTCCAGCCTGGCATTTCTCATGATGTACTCTGCATATAGGTTAAATAAGCAGGGTGACAGTATACAGCCTTGTCGTACACCTTTCCCTATTTTGAACCAATCGGTTGTTCCATGACCGGTTCTAACTGTTGCTTCTTGGCCCGCATACAGATTTCTCAGGAGACAGGTAAGGTGGTCTGGTACTCCCATCTCTTTAAGAATTTGCCACAGTTTGTTGTGATCCACACAATCAAAGGCTTTTGCATAGTCAATCAAGCAGAAGTAGATATTTTTCTGGAACTCTCGTGCTTTCTCCATGATCCAGCGAATGTTGGCGATTTGATCTCTAGTTCCTCTGCCTCTTCGAAACCCAGCTTGTACATCCGGTAGTTCTCGGTTCATGTATTGCTGAAGCCTAGCTTGTAGGATTTTGAGCATAACCTTGCTAGCATGTGAAATAAGTGCAATTGTGCGATAGTTTGAGCATTCTTTGGCGTTGCCCTTCTTTGGAATTGGAACGTAAACTGACCTTTTCCAATCCCGTGGCCACTGTTGCGTTTTCCAAACTTGCTGGCATATTGAGTGCAGCACTTTAACACCATCATCTTTTAGTATTTTAAATAACTCAGCTGGAATACTGTCATCTCCACTAGCTTTGTTGTTAGCAATGCTTCCTAAGGCCCACTTGACTTCACTCTCTAGGATGTCTGGCTCAAGGTCAGTGATCACACCAGCGTGGACATCAGGGACATTAAGATCTTTCTTGTATAGTTCTTCTGTGTATTCTTGCCACCTCTTCTTAATCTCTTCTGCTTCTGTTAGGTCCCTGCCTTTTTGGTCCTTTATCATGCCCATCTTTGCACTAAACGTTCCTTTCATATCTCCAATTTTCTTGTAGAGATCTCTAGTCTTCCCCATTCTATTGTTTTCCTCAATTTCTTTGCATTGTTCATTTAAGAAGGCCTTCTTATCTCTCCTGGCTATTCTCTGGAAATCTGCATTCAGTTGCTTATATCTTTCCCTTTCACCCTTGCTTTTCGCATTCCTTCTTTCCACAGCTATTTGTAAAGCCTCATCAGACAGCCATTTTGTTTTCTTGCATTTCTTTTTCTTTGGGATGGTTTTAGTTGCTGCCTCCTGTACAATGTTACGGACCTCCGTCCATAGTTCTTCAGGCACTCTGTCTACCAAATCTAATCCTCTAAATCTATTCATCACCTTCACTGTGTACTCACAAGGAATATGATCTAAGTCATACCTGAGTGGTCTAGTGGTTTTCCCTACATTCTTCAATTTAAGCCTAAATTTTGCAGTAAGAAGCTCATGATCTGAGCCACAGTCAGCTCCTGGTCTTGTTTTTGCTGTCTGTATAGAGCTTCTCCATCTTTGGCTGCAAAGTATATAATCAATCTGGTTTCGGTATTGACCATCTGGTGATGTCCATGTGTAGAGTCGTCTCTTGTGTTGTTGGAAAAGAGTGTTTGCTATGACTAGCTTGTTCTCTTGACAGAACTCTATTAGCCTTTGCCCTGCTTCATTTTGTACTCCAAGGCCAAACTTGCCTGTTATTCCGATTACTCCTTGACTTCCTACTTTAGCATTCCAATCCCCTATGATGAAAAGGACATCTTTTTGGTACTAGTTCTAGAAGGTGTTGTAGGTCTTCATAGAAGCGGTCAACTTCAGCTTCTTCAGCATCAGTGGTTGGGGCATAGACTTGGATGACTGTGATATTGAATGGTTTGCCTTGGATACGCACTGAGATCATTCTGTCGTTTTTGAGGTTGTACCCCATTACTGCCTTTCCCACTCTCTTATTGACTATGAGTGCAACTCCATTTCTTCTAAGGGTTTCTTGCCCACAGTAGTAGATATAATGGTCACCCGAATTAAATTCACCCATTCCCGTCCATTTCAGTTCGCTGATTCCCAAGATGTCGACGTTCAATCTTGTCATCTCATGTTTGACCACATCCAGCTTGCCTTGGTTCATAGATCTTACATTCCAGGTACCTATACAATATTGTTCTTTACAGCATCGGACCTTCTTTTCGCTTCCAGATACATCCACAGCTGAACGTCCTTTCGGCTTTGGCCCAGCCGCTTCACTCTTTCTGGAGCTACTTGGAATTGCCCTCTGCTCTTCCCCAGTAGCATATTGGACACCTTCCGACCTGAGGGGCTCATCTTCCGGCGTCATATCTTTTAGCCTTTTAACATTGTCCATGGGGTTTTCTTGGCAAGGATACTGGAGTGGGTTGCCATTTCCTTCTCCAGTGGACCACATTTTGTCAGAACTCTCTGTCATGACCTGTCCGTCTTGGGTGGCCCTGCACGGTATAGCTCATGGCTTCACTGAGTTACGCAAGCCCCTTCGCCACGACAAGGCAGTGATCCATGAAGGGGAATATATACTTATCAGGGAATAAATTCCATTAAATTCAATAGGACATACTTCTAATATGTAGACATCCCATCTTACATAACTCAATAGATTTTTTGTGGTTTAAAGTTTCTCTGCACTGATTAAAGCTCATTGAACCTTAATAAAGTCTTCTACCAGCGGCATGGTAGGAGTCTTTATTCTCTCATCTACAGTTGTTGTGATCCCCAAGTTTGGAGGACCTTCATAATAGTGAGGGCTAAGATTAAGTTTTCACAGGGAACAAGGACAGTTGAAATGCTGGCCAATTTGGTTAATGCAGGGAAGGAGAACCTGTGGCTCTCCAGGTATTACTGAATTACAGCTCCAAGTTATTCTAATGTTGAGAGATGCTAAGGGTTGTAGTTCAGCAACATATGAACACTTTTAGATTCCCAATTACTGCATTAATGGAATCCTCCACTGAATCAAGCAGAGAAAAGTCAATTAGATATCAATTAGATATAAATGTTTCTAAATATCTTAGACCTTTGACCACATCTACTTTGGTGAGGCAGGTGGACCAAAAGCCAGCTTCTTCCTCAAAGGCAGAGAAACCATTCTATCACTGTCACGGAGTTTTTTAATGCAAATATCCACATGGATGATATACAGCAACTATCTTCTCCAACATGCATGAAAAGGAGTGGTGGTCTGAGAGGCAACTGAAAGTGTCATCTTTCTGTTTGGAAGGCTGACAAGTCACTGTCATCTCTTCCCATAAATGGGCTGAATTCAAATACAAATATTAATCATTGGAAGTGAATTTCCATTCCATAAAATTGAATCAAAGGTATTGGCTTATGAATTTGAAAGCCAGTGGTAGCTGTAGCAAGCAATTGCCCCCTCTAAGAAAATAGGCATGTGAAAAGGTTCATACAACAAACTGATTTGATGTTTGGCCATTACTTTTTTTAAACTCCTGTTTGAAAATAAGATTTTGTCATTAACTTTCAAATACAAAGTCTGGGAAATAGAACCCATCACTTTGCTGAATATAAAAGATTGTTATGGACCTATGATATGGACAGAGATACCTGCTTCAATAAAGCTGTAAGCCCATCCTAGAAAATGCAAAGATATGTATCATAAAGGCCAAATAATAATATGTGAATCCGTCTCTTCCTCCTCTACCCTCCTACCTTCCCTGTTCTTCAGATTAGATGAAAAGATAACAAATTGCTCAAAATTACTCAGAACACTTCAGCTATAGATAACACCACGTGATCTTCATAAAACAGCTTTTTTAGAACTTAGTACTGTGCCTATATAATGGAAATATCTTTCAATAGTTGCTCAGAATACATATAAAGGCTATTCAGCACTTTCTATATTACAGTGCTATAGGAAACACCGGTGTTGTTTGAGCAAAATATTAATTGCCATGAGAATATGGGATGGGTTGGGGGGCTTTACAAACCTGTTCCTATATGTATGAATGGCTGTGCTAGCTGGGGATGATGAAGTGTGGGTACATCTAGGAAGGAGAAAGCTGAATATAATCTATATCCCAGAATGTAACTTTTACAAACAATATCCCACTATTTTAAAACCTGATTCAGGGGTGTCTGCAGGGTGTGGATGACATCTTGACTTCTTCGACCACATCCTGCAGACATCCCTGAGCTGATTCTTGGTTTCTACTCTTCTGCATAATTTAGACCAAGCATATGAAAATGTCACTTGGGCAGTTTTTGTGCTACCATGTGAAGGAAGTGATTAACACTGATACAACTCTGTTGTGGAGTTCATTCTGCCTCAGATGTTTGTGTGTTTTCTAAAGAGAGAGAGAAAATTTCAATGTCTCATGTTTCAAATGAGACACATTTACCATTGTCAAAATCTGAAGAAAGCGAATTTTTCATCCTATTAAAATCCTTGCACCTGCTCCAGTTCAATGTTTTTGATGCGTTTTAGCACATGCAGGAAAAGAAACTGCATCTACTTAACTAGGCTGGTCTGCTGAAGAACTGAATGAGGCAAACCACATTATGTTATATGTTAATTGCATTTTGCTTTAGAGAAACATTTGTTAAAGATACAGCCCAACAATAATACATTCCTAAATTTTATTTTCTCTCACTCCTGGACTTAGCCCAAGTTTCTGGAATTTCTTTGCCTCATTATAGATAACATTGATACTGTAAAATTGAATTGGATAAAATCTCTGAGAGTCTTTTCACAGAGACAGAAGCATGTATAAAAATTGGACAATCCATTTCCTCTTTGAATAATAAATTATTTTGAATTTCGGTTTCAATGGAAATTTTCCAGTGGGACTTTTGTTAATATTTTAGTTGTTTTTTGATCACCACAGGAACAATTCCAGGACATTTTACTCTCTTATAGTAGCCAATGGGGGCCTGGGTGGCTCTAAGTAATAGATATTCATGGATAGATCAAGATGTCTGATTGCCTGAAGAAAAAGTAAGATGGCAACCATCCTCCATTCCTAGACAAAGTTGACTGCATTGGCAGTGGACTCTTAACTTTAACTACTGGCACTGCAACTAATAACAGCAAGATGGGTCACTTTATACTCATGATTAAATCAGCAAGGGAAAAAGGGCTAGTAAGCTGAGGAGAAAGAATAACAGGTCTGTTTCACAGCATTTCCAGCTAGGAATGTCTGTCTTATTCTGTGTCATGATAGAACTGACCCTAGCAGTTTTCCAAGAGTGCCTCCTCATTCTGAGCAATTTCTTCTCACTAAAGAGACCCAATTCACACATTATAGAAGCCATAATTTATTGGTTTTAATTTAGTCATGTCATCTGTACCCCTCTGGGTATTGGTGAACTATAGCTTCCACCAGGCCCAATCAGCCTGCTCACAGTGACCTGTTACCAATTTCTATGTGTTGTGTGAACCTAACCATTGTGGTTTCCAGGCCATGGTTTATTGTTCAGCCATCCATTGTAATATAGTCAACAAACTATAGTTAACCAAATTATGACTGAGTACAAACAGTGTTTTTGGTCTTTGCTAGCTATGGGATGTGACTTCTGATATGCTTTAGGCCACATTCTCAATCTCTGCCTGTTGGGCCCTAACATACATGTAGAATCATTGCATAGAAATATCTGTAAAAAGGTTTCATGACAGTGCCTGCACTAATGTACATTCAGTGTTGGAAACGCATGAGGTGTGAAAAAAAATCAAAGCAGACACCTTCCCCACAAAGTGCTAGTTGCACCTCTTAATCTACTATCGAGCAGCTGAAACAGACTAGCTGTAACTCTCTGGAATAAAATTGGCCAACCTTTATGCTGCATTTTTTGGAACATGCTATTCTCCAGTTTGTGATGCAGAAGCAAGAAATGTATTTCACTACACAACACGTTTCTGTCTAAAGAGATAATTGTTAATAGCTGTTAGTCAATGCCTAATATTAAAAAAAGGGACAGAGTTTCAATTTAAGGGTGAAAGGAAGAGTCGTTAAGATACAAAACCCTCTGACAATTTATACCCTACTGCCCCATTCTCTTGCTTTGTCCATTTACATACAACACTCAAAGAGATAGAAGAGAAACATTAGATTTGTCTTCTAAATACAGTATCCATTTCCCTCTCTGTTAAGTTTTTCTACCTAATTTATTTTGGTATGTTCTTCAATGTACCTTTTTGTTACAAGGTAATCCATGAGATTTGTCTTTGCCTTCTTCTGGGAGCTCTTTGGTCTTTCTAGTCTGGCCTGCAGCCCTGGGATTTCATGGTGGTCTCCTTTCCAAGAATTAACCAGGTTGATCCCTGATCAAATTTTTGAGATAAGCCAAGTCTGGATAGGAGCTGCCAGCAACTTGTATATTTATCTGATACAATCTCCACAACTGCACAGCCACCTGGATGCCCAAGCTTCTATAGTTAACTATAGTTAACCAAATTATGACTGAGTACTCTTGTGGATTTTAAGTTAAACAAAAAAAAAGCAGTCTATCAATGGGTGGGCATTTTGGTGCATGATAAAGCATTTTCAGCAGGGCCATAGTTTAATTTCAGACATGTAGAAAATGTACTTTCAGAATTAAACTAGGCTTTTTTGTTAATATTTACGTATAGGATGAAATTCCTTGGACTGTATGCACAGGGCTGAAATTGTGGTTTTGTACTACAGCTCCCCAATGTGATGCTTGTACCTTGTTCAGTGAGGCTTCATTTTTAGTAGACAAAGGTACAATTGCACTTCATTACAACAGAAGCCTTCTGGGATAAACCATTTCCCAAATGTTTTTCTGCCTTGCAATAATCTGTCAGTTTAAAGCAGAACACAGCAGGGCTGCCAACAGCCTCCCAAATTGAATTTGACTTGTTGAAGCAGGAGTGTAAAACCATTTGACCACCAATGGCTAGACTTAACATACCTTGCAGCTTCAATTAGCATTGGAAGGTGGCAAAATGGGTAGGGCTATATCACACAGGTAGGTGGGGCTGTTTGGGGAAAGTTTGTCTTTACTGTGATATGCCTGTGTTATACCAACACTTCAAAAAGGTTGCAGAGTTTACCAAGAGGCTACAAAAAGTTTTCTTTGAGATTGTGTGTGATTCTGGGGCCACAGGTTACCCAGCTGTGCATGAAGGCAATATGGCGCAAGTGGGATAAGCCACTCAAAAAACAATGAACTTCTAGTCTGCTATAGATAAAACTCACCAGATTGTGGAAGGTTCTTTGTGTTGCTAATCCCGATAATGATTCTGCAGTGTATAAATTTTAAAATTTGTACTAGTTTTCAGTTAATGGACTTTAGGATTCAAGTAAAAACAAAATGGACATTGCAAATTTAATGTCTAGCAGCATTCCCAGTCTCAGCAATTCATGCAAAAGTAATTGTTAAACAATCAACAGTCAGGAACCCTTGAGGTTCTGCTAAAATCATTCTGTGATCTACAGGAGATCCCAATCTATTTTCTGTTGACTTCTCCTCTATAGCACTACACAGTTTTCCACCACACTTGTATCATTTCTGCTAACCCACTGACTGGAGACATTGAACAATATAATCCTGCCTGACTTGAACCAGTAATTTTTACTGCATCAGTGTTTCCAAGTGGGGACCACACTTTTATTCTGTGGACTAAGAATTTCCAGACGGTAGGCAGTGTACTTAGCATTCCTAGGTGTTATTTTATTTTTAAGAAATTTCAAGGCATCAGTAATTTCAGCAGCCCCAGTGACACTTTCTGACTTTGCACCATGAGACACATCTGTTCTTGGCTTATTGATTTTATTTGAGAATGCTTTACAGTCCAAAGGAGATGGCAGAATGGATGAAATATAGAATTTCTTGCTGAATTCAAGGCATGCTGGTAGTTGGAAGATGATTTTTAGGCCATTAAATTGGTCCTGATTCTGAATGGAGAAAGTGGGTAAGTTCATTTGAAACCCTAATTTGCTAGTGCTTCTTACTGATAGATCAAAAAATTGAAGGCATTTTTTGAGTCTTTTACAACTAGTTTTTTTTTTTAACTCGAGTATCTGGCCTCTATACCTTGTAAAGATTCTGAAGACACAATTCTCAGATATATACCCCATCTTTCTAATAATGAGATTTTCCCCAGTCTTTGATCTGCACAATAACTTTGTGAGGGGGGTTAAGGTAAGAAAGCCTGAGGCCCAGTGTACCATACAGCTAAACAGAAATCCGCTCTCCCAGCTCTTCCTCACCTTAGTCCAGTGTTATAACTAGCATAGCACACTACCTCTTATCATAGAAGCTGTGAGGTTGAGATACAAGCCAGGAGGGCTGATAAATCTTACGTTAGGGCAATTTTCAGTCTTCGATAAAGAAGTTGCAGTGGCAACTTCTACTTTTTTTCTAAATATGTGGGCTGCCTTATAAGAACTACAGGTAGTGCTCACTTACTGACCACAATTGGGACTGGCAACTCCATCACTAAGCAACGTGCTTGTAAAGTGAAATGTCACGTGACCATGCCCAACTTACTTCATCAGTTCTGGCTGTGGTCATTAAACAAATCACCATGGGTCATTAAGCCCAATGTCATGTGACTGCAACTTGCAACTTCCTGCCAGCTTCCACATTGACTTTGCTTGTTGGAATCCGTCTGTGAAGGTTGTAAATGGTGATCATGTAACCACAGGGTGCTGGGACTGTCGTAAATGTGCACCAGTTGCCAAGTGCCTAAATTGTGATCATGTGACCTCAGGGATATTGCAATGGCCACAACTTCGAGGACTGGTTGTAAGTCTCCTTTTTCAGCACCATTGTAACTTCGAATGGTCACTGAACAAGTGGTTGGTAAGCAAGGACTACCTGTATGTCCTAAAGAAAGCATAACATGATTATTTAAATATAAACATACCTATTTTAAAATTACATAGATCATATTTCAGGGCAGCGCTTTTCAAATTTTGTAGTACCATGACCCTCTGAATAATATATGTATTTCTATACTTCCCATCCCATCAGTAAAACGAATGATTTTATTGGATTTAGGATTGGGCAAGAAAGAAATATATTATTTTAAATAATTAAGTTTTGATTTATATATCACAGGGTTCTCAAGCTTTGTAGAACAGCAACTGCCAACCGCTATAACTCCCAGATGCTTTGCTGGGAAAGGCTGTTTTAGGGCAAAGTGACCTGGAGTAGATTGGTCTTTAAAGTTTGTTTAAGGTCCTGAACGGAATGGTCCACAATCATCACAACTGGCAAAAAAGTCCACAAATTAACATGGGGCCACGACCAAAAAGCACCCCTACCTTTAATAGCAAGTCTACAAACAGAAGTGTCTGGGGAAGTGTGTGTGTGAAAGAGGGACAAATGACAAAAGCAGTGCCATGCCACACGCTGTACCCCTTTTATATGTGCACCATGATATGCATGTACCAAAGGGATGAAGTTTATGGCATGGTGGCACAATGCTGCTTTCATCATTTTAACAAAAGTGTCAGATTCTGTAGATGCCTCTATATACAAGGGTTTTCAAATGATTTTAAAGAACGAGGAGGTAAATATTGGTAAAGGTGGGCCTTATAATTAGATAAAGTGGTAAGAAGAGTTGCTGAAAGAATGAATGTTTATCTTAAAGCATGAGGAACTCTTGGTTAAGCACCTTCTTCTCATTCCTCCCACCCAAAGAACCCTGATAAAATATCTTAAAAACTGGTCAGTCATGTACCAGAATCAGGATCTTCAGGATAGGCAACAATTGTTTTCATTCAAGGCAATAAAAGAAATCAGATAAAAATATAATCCCAATAATTATTTTCTGTATTTTAAACTTTCATGCCCACAGGGCCAAGATTTCAGTGAGACAATAATGAAATGAAGAAAAACATTATATTGATATAAGATGTAGTGAAGAAGAAAAAAAATAGGGACTGGCTTACATGAACATTCAGCTCCCTGACCATTCAATGCTTGAAAAAGTTTTTTCCCCAAAATAAGATGGCAGAGGCTTGAAAGGCATTTTCATTTTAGATGAAAGAGTTCAAGAATGAGGCAGAAAAGGCAACTCCAAAGGAACCAGGGAGAACACTACAGACCACGGAGAACTTACCACCTGCTTTCTCTTCACATACTTTTTCCTTATGTGGGGAACTCTCTGTAGAATTATACCCATAATCATGACTACTTTAATGCTCACTCTCTTCATTTCCTTAGGAAATTCATTAATTTTCTTAAAGGAGTGGTAATGTCACTTGTGCTTTGGGATTACAAGGGGATTAAATGAAGGCAATCTTTGCCTAGAAAAATCAGGTATTTAAATATTTGGCTCCTGCAAGACTTTCAGAAAGAGCAACTCTTGGTCCCTTCAACTACAGTGGTTAAACTCAACAGCTTAACTGAAATATTGCTCAATGAACAAAGTTATTCAGCAAAGAGGAATTGATGTGAGCCAGGAATAAAAGAGTTGTTTGTTAGCACTAGCTGGCATGGGATTTTAAATATTTCCTTTTCTCTGCCAACCCAAAGTTGATAACATGACTTTCTGAATATATTCCAGGCCTTGGCAGGACTACTTACTTTCTTAATATTTTATACTTAAACACTTAACATTTTTTTCCAGAGATGAGTGATATTTTAAGGCATGCATGTATAACAGCAAGGCAATTCTAACAGTTAACACATACAGGAAAGTTATTAATGTTTAACATGTGTCAATTGAAAGGAAAACTGTTAAGACAAACTTCCAGTGTTGCACTTCCAGAATCTTCAGTTAACACAGCAACTACTTAGCACCTCAGCTGGCTGAAGGAGGATTGTTGGTATAATCTTGTAAAGGGTCTAGTCTGAATTCTACTGAGTTCAGTTCTGTTTATACCTATCTGGTAGCCCAAAGGTTCTTAAACATTATGATACAATGTCCCCCTAAATGATGAATTTGTGCCGCCCCTTCATGAATAAAATGTGATTTCATTGGAGTTAAGGTTGGACAAGAAATATACCACTTCCTGAAAGATATGTAGCATTCGTCACATTTTTGACTTAGGTTTACTTCAGCACTATCAGTAGATTAGTCATCTTCAGCTTTTCTCTTACTGCCCAGGACAGCTGTCCATTTTAAAAAGCTAGAAATGTAAAATAACTGATAAAAACACTGATCTTCACTAACACGTACACTTCTACTCTTTTAAGATGTGAACGTACGTTTGAATTATATACCCAATATTTGGAATTTATCATTATATGAATTACTGGTTTAGTGAGCATGTGGTGCAGCAAAAAAAAGATTATACTTGGATTGATGACTGACATTCACTTTCCATCCATGAACTAGCTTGCTATTGGTATAATGGAAAGACTCATCAATCTTACTCAGTGTGGTCAAGATTTAATGATGTGTTTAAAAATGGGGCTGAGTGACTTTCTCCATATGAAATATAATAGGTTTTGTGTTGTATTCCTCTTTTCCTTTTTATGTCTTTGTTCTTTCTTATGTTTTTTTTTAATTTTCTTTCTTTTTCTGTATATTAAAGCAACAAAACAAAAAATAATTACAAAAGAGAGTGAAGGTGTGGGAAGCTCTGTTGTGCTACTGTAACTGCAAGGGGCAAATCTTTCTTACTAGAAATCAAGAACAATCCTCAAAATTCGATACTGGCATCAGTTTGAGTGTAAATCATAATTGCTCTTATTGCAGGTATTGTAGTTACATTTAGGGCTGTCAGATGTAAGCTGTAAAAATCTAGAGGGCCACTAGACAGCAGCAAAGGGAACTTTTGCTGCCCCAATCTGGTAGTGATAAATTACAACAGTTTATTTAACTGTTCATCTAAAGAAGGAAGCTTGACCATTTATATTATATCACATAAGTGAGCTAAAATTCAAAAACCTAAACCCCAACACTGTGCAAAAATAAAACTTGGGATATAACATTTTAAGAAGCATAACATATGGATAATATTGGAGGTTAATTGCAAATAAAATCTACAGTGTTACTGGAAGGGGAAAATGGATATTGGACAGTAGAAAGCAATGCAATCCTTTGTATACATCTGTTTATTTTTATTAACAACACTTTAGGATGTTTTAAGCTGACCTTGTTCAAGCTAACTGTAACTTGAAAATTTAAGTCAAGCTGTAAACTATACAGTATGACTTTTTAAATGGTGATTTGGCATGCCCTCTTCCTTTTCACTTTACTGAGATTTAATAGCAAGAAGTTTTCACCAGGCTAATGTCCCAATTTCTGGTATCACTCAGTTATATTGCTCCATGGGTGGAGGGAACCCTGTCTTGTGGATTAAACTTCAGTTTACAGCTTCATCCCCATTGACCCCAGGTGGCTCTGAAGTAGTACAGGTCAAACTTATTATATACTATTCAATACCCCAATAAACAAGAAGTGTGTTGTCACATTTGAAGTGCTGCATATTTTTCCTAGTAATTATGCCTTATTATATATTTACCATTCAGAAAATGCAGGTGTGGGCTATTGAATCCCGGCCAAAGTGAATCTGCAGAATTGGCAGCCAGTTCCTTGGTGAGTTATGCTCCACTGTCTGTCGGTTTTACAACTGTTTTCACTTGTAATTGAGCTCTGCGGTGCAATATGCAATTAGTCCTATTATAGAAGCAGCTGTATTCACTTTGACAATGGCACTTTCCCCCCTCGTTGGCTCGTACCATAGCCTGTTGCAGTTCTGCTGATTTGATGACTGGGGTCATTAAAGCAGTATCTGTCTGAGCCATAGTGGACCAGGAGCCTTTTCTAAATAAGGTTCTTCCTAACTTGAACTCTAATGCTGTTTCTTGCAACCAAATTATAAACCTGGTCCCTGGGAAAAAAAAAGCTGTTTCATGCTACAGTAAATAGTCTTGTCATGCTAAGATTGGTTTCTCTTCTGAAATCACCCCAAGAGCCTTATGGCTTAACATAAATAATACCAAAAAGTCTATGGTGAAAACAGTGCATTCATCCTGGACAATTAATGATAATCACACTTCAGTAATTAGTTCCTGAGCTTCCCTCTCGTTTAGCATCCCACAGTCTGGCACATTCCTTGCGTCATTTTTGTTGAATGTAGATTTATATATTTATTCTTTAAGTTTTGATCTATTTTTTCCTCTGGACATTCAAGAAATGTGAGATAGGTTGGGCCAAGCAATTGAAACTAGTTCAAAGTCACCCAGGAAGCTCTGTGGTTGACTGGGCTGTAAATTACCTGTAACTCTACACATTAAACTGAATGGGTCTTTGCCTGCTTTAGGATTAAATGATAATATAAGAACAGCTAGAATAGACTTAGTGTCAACAGAAAACCCTTAGTCCTCCTGCAAATACTTATAGAGAAATGAAAACATGTAGCTTAGGGCTAAATTAAAGGTGGTGTCTATCAGGGATTTCTTTCCAATACAAATGCCAGTTTCACACAAGAGATTTGACCCTGGAACTCAGTAAAAAAGCAAAGCACCTTCTCCATCAACTGTAACCCTAGCCTACCCTCCCAGGGCTAATGAACCTTCTCCAAAACCTGCACACTGAATGCTGTCCCGTAAACATCATATATAGCTTGGTTTGTCTTTTTTTGCTTTCTTAATAATGATATCATACTGATATTTCAACCAACATGAGACTCTGGTGGAAGTAGCAATAACAGAGGCTAAGAGCCAAACCCAAAATGTAACTGCAAATAGTTTGACTTCCAACCTCTTTTCCACCACCCACTACCTCTTTGAAACTGAGAGGAGAGAATTTCTATGATTCAATAAGGGGCTGAGAGTTAAAAATCTGAAGAAGTTCTTTGGGACCTAGCCAAAACAGGAAAAACAAAAAAACAAGACGGAGAATGATCACCCCTTGGAGTGAAAAAAATACTGCTAGGATGGGGTACATTTTCTTCTGAGCAAAAAGAACTTGGCTGACGCCACCATACTCAGTGTCAAATTCTGCAGCCCTGGGCAGTCTAGTCATCAACTACTGAGCCATACAATTCCACTCACTGCTGGCACTAAACCTAGCGGCTCTCTTCTTGGCAGCCTAGTCATCCAACTTCTAAGTCCATTGGTGAATCTCAAATCACTGCTCAGCAGTTCCATATGTCACAGTAGCTGTGGGCTCCACTGTTTAGGAATGCCACAACTGCTTTATATGAAGTAAAAATTATTTTAGAATAGCATTATTTTGGAGGAGCTTACAAAAGAGATACCACAGCTTTGTATCTCTTTTTAAACCTTTAAAAAGTTGGTCTGGTAACAGTTTCTTCCAGTTACCTCAAACCCAATCCAAATAAACTATTTCCATTGACTGACATTAAATGCTTGCTTGCTTGCTTATTTATTTATTTTTCAATTTCTATGGCCGCCCATCTCAACCAGTGACTCTGGATGGCAAACAATTGCAAAATAAATTAAAAAGATATGTCTCAGGACAGCTTCATTATAATTGTAGCTATAGTAAGTACAACTTGTTTGCTTGTTTAATTTATATCCCACTTTCCTCTTTTAGCAAAAGATGCACATGTTAAGAACGTTCACTCTGATAACAATGTTTAGTTGGCTTGTTTTTCACTCTTGCTTGGGAGTGGGGGAGGACCTCAAGGTCATCTGTACAGTTCCCAGACATTCTAGGATTCAGTCAGGTCACATGATGAACAGGTGCAATATCTAGTCAAGGTCAGGTCTTGCAGTCTCGGTACCATGGAAACAGGTCATGAGGTTTTAGCGTAAGATAGGGATAAAAGACCCTGGTATTCCCCCTTGAGTCTTGAAGCGTGGGCATCGGCCTTGGTACCAAGAGCTGTGTTATCTAAGCCCTCTTGGGGTCTCTCTGCTGTCGCTTTATTGTGGCTCCCGACAGTACGGGAAGAGCTGTTATCATCTTGCCTGGCATGTTATGCTTTTATATTTCTGTTTAGTCCTATCTGCTAATTTTGTGTCTTACATTTTTGCATTCCTGTTTAAATCTGTTTGCTAGAGTTAAAAGTAAAGCTTGAAATCTCCTTACTTACTGGTGTGTGTTTATTGTCTCTGGATCTAAAAGAAATAAAAGAACCAATTGCCTGGGCACCTGATCACTGCCTTGACAATTGGCAATACATGAATTTCTTTCTGAATATATGAAAAAATGCTGTAGTTTATTTTATATCATGATGAAGATTTTAAAAATTATTTCAGCTCTAAAATAAGGTCAATTAGGGATGTGGAAAATGCATGAATTGAGGAGCAGAACATTCTAGAGACCTCTGGAACATTCCGTTTCTTTTTAGGCCAATCCTAATCTCCCCAGGACACACTGTTCTGGGACAGCTCAGAAGTTTCTGAAAGTAAATTCTCCAACCCAGAAGGAGTTCAAGGGGTTCCAGACATGTTGTTCTGGGCAAGTAGTTTCATTTCAAACAGTACCATTAAGCACTGATAATGCCAAGTTTATTTCATTAATAACTCCAATTTTTATTTCTATCAATTTAATCACTATATTTTTATAAAGCTTAATGCATTAACAGTGACACAAATCATACACTTTTATATGACACGTATTTCTTATCAACTGTCATGGTCAACCAAGACTGAAAATAAAATTTAATTAGTCATCTTTTTGTTATTGGATTTGATCCCAAACTAGCTCTGGTACAAAAAGGCTCAAATGAAACAAATTAAGCAGTGTTTGGGAACAAGCCTCACTGAAAAACACAATTTCAATACATGAAATGTTTACTGAATAATATAATAGAAAATATCAAAATTAAAGAATGAAGGATGTTGCCTGATTTAAAAAAAAAAAAATCATAGGACACTGCATAGACTGCAGAATCCAAATTATTTCAATGTATTGTCAAGTTCTTCTAGGCCAGTGTTTCTCAACCTTGGCAACTTTAAGATGTGTGGATTTCAACTCCCAGAATACCCCAGCCAGCTTTGCTGTGGATTCTGGATTCTGGAAGTTGAAGTCTACACATCTTAAAGTTGCCAAGGTTGAGAAACACTGGTCTAAACAACGCCTTGGTCAAGCTCCAGAGATGTTGGTGGAGGTACTATGAGTGTACAGTTAAAATCTCCCTCTTTTTATATACATTGGAAAAGGGGGAAGGGTTTTGATCATGCTTGTAGATGGGTTCTACTAAAGGGAACATGCCCAGATCCTTGACTCGGTCTGAATAAAGTCAGGTTCCTCATATTGCATTTGACTCCTGGTTCCTGGACTTGCTTGTGCATTTTTCTTGGCCACAGTGTGGCAATTATTTTCTTTCTAGTTGTTTCTTCTCCTTCCCAGTCAGCCCTGATATTCCTGGGAGGTTTTCTATCCAAATACTGATCTGTCCCAATCCTGCTTAGCTTCTGAGTCCGGACAAAGCTGGCCAGGTTGCTGCCACCTGCCAAGACCTGCCTGAATACAACACAATTTTCATGAATATAGTCATTCTGTGGCTTATTCTTCCTGCTGAGTGGAAGGATCCTAAGAGCATTGTTAGCACATATAACAGTAAGGAAGCAACTACTATGGGTTGTCATGGCAACACCGAAATGGTTGCAACTCTAGAGAAAGCTGTCTCCTTGTCAGTATTTCCTGCCATGCAAAAGCAGCAGTAGCAGAGAAAATATCGGGAAATGTATTTCTATTTTATCCTCCTTTCAAGTCACCCAGAGTACTGTGCTAGCCTGCAATGGCTAGTTAAAGCACCACTGCCAGAAAAGAGCACAAAGAACATATATTTGCATACAGTTCACAGGTGTTAATATTGATGGCTAAATGCAAATTAAGAAATCAATACTACAATGCAGAACAACTCACCATAGTGGAGAAAACTATGGCCAAACAACCAGAAGATTTGCTCAGTTTGCTGTTAACAAGAATTCTCAATGCCCCCCTCTACCTTTGAGGGTCCACCATAAACTGAGTTTCACAAGCATACCTGCTTTTACTTTTCTCTTTTAGATTATTTCCTCCTGAAGCAGTTCTGCTCTTAGGAAAAAGTTACAGCTGCAGGCAACCTGAAATATGTGCTTTAGAAAAGCAGCTCACAAATTTATAATCAGCACTTACTAGACGCAGAGTAAAGCTGTATGGTGGCAACATGGGATCTGTGGCAAGTGAATGTTATGCTTATGATGTCCCTGTGCAAGTTAAGCAAATTATGTAATAATAAATTGCATCATTTGTGCAAATGACATCATGGTGCATGTGATTTTGTGATGTCTACTAGACACCTATGGTTGCCAATGTCAGATGAAGACAATTTATATGTTCATTAGTGAAAACCTGGGCTAGATTAAAAAAAAAAAAGGGGGAGAGAGAGAGATGAATTAATGAACTAATCAGTGGTGGCTTTGAAGAGTGATTAGCAGTTCCAGAGAGCTTAATACAACCTGATGCTCTTCAGAAGTGTTGGGTGATGTGCTCTGGAGACATCTGGAAGGCACCAAATTGGAGAAAGCTGTGTAAGCATAAAGAAAGCAATCTGTACCCTATGGGCTGCATGCAACTCTTGAAATCTCTTCTTTGTAGTACCTTGAGCCCTCTCTGCCATCCTGCTGAAACTTAGTGACAAATAGTTGCACAATGATTTCATGCTGCTGTTTGGTAGGAAGCAAACACAAGGCAGGGAAAAATGTGTTCAGCTTCGAGTTAAGATGAGCACACTTTGAAAAATCCATTCCTTCTTCAAAAGTAAGAAAGGGAACATCCTATGCTCACCCCTGCAGTGCTGCCATTATGCCTTTATCATGCTCTTTAAAGAAATGTGTTCCTGGCCTTCACAGAGATATAAAAGAACATATTAATATGCACCAGAGGTTGTTAAAATGATTCCTCAGAAATACTAGTCTTGCACTGATTCATACTAGGTGACCCATACTGTATTTGCCTAAATTATAATTTATTATTTCTCTGAAGTTCAAGTGCCGACCAAAGAAATTTACTTTAGTCCAGGAAATTAAATGTGCTTTGTTTTTTTAGAATGACATTTTTATAATTCCATTTTGCTTTGGTTTTTTGCAGCCATGTATGAATCAAATTGAACTAAGGAATCAAGGTTTTCATTATGCTGCAAAACTAGCAATTCTTTATTTGAGGATGAAAAGTATACACCATAGAAATCAAAAGGCCCCTAAAGATGACATTATAAAATGTCAATAACCTGTGGACCACAATTTTGCATAAGTGCCATTTATATAAAAAGGTTGCCTTTATCTAGTGACATGACATTCCACAGATGCATTATAGATGACCTTATGGTCTAATTATACATTACATTCAACATATGAGAGCCGCTTCTACCCTGTGAGGATCCTGGCTATGGAAAATGTTAAAGTCTGTCTCACCAAGCAGAAATCAAACTGAGACATGGGTTTTCTTCAGAGATTTTTGTTCATTCTCCCTGCCCCACTTCTAAGGAAAGTTAGGTACTAGGAAAAGGAAAGGAGACATGTGCTCTGCATCATCATGCAACATCCTCTGGTCCTGAAAATTTATATCGGGTTTAAGAAATGCAGATACCACATTTGGTACCTGTAATATCCACTGTAGCGTGATGGTTCTTTTTCAGTTCTCAGGATCTTAATGGTGACTTTCAACTGGACAGTGGTGTTACACAAACAAGGAAGTTCTCTGAAGTTCTCTAAATTTCTACCAGCATAGGAGTGAGTTGTTAGAGGAGACTTTCCAAAGGGCTAACACAAACCAGAACTGCCCATGGGAGACCCCATGGGGCCTTTTAGTTTTTAATCTTCTCCAACTTTTTCTGCCTGCTGGTAGATGGATTTTTCATTCATTGGAGTTTTCACATATTGGAGCTTGTCTCAACTGATGAAATAATACAAACATTCACTGTCTCTTAACAAATCAATACTGGATGCACACTCACATTGGTAGAATTTATTTACCTGTCAAGATTGTGTACAATTTAAATAATATTTTCTGACATGGAGTTCTATATATGCTTTACATGGTGTATATCTGAAGGAAGGAAGGAAGCAAGACTTTATATCTTTCAACTTAAATATAATGAAAATAAGAAACTCCAAGATTTGACTTAGTTGATTACTGACAAAGAATTTTGCTCTTGGAATTGAATAAGACTTCGAAATGCTCCATTATGTTTGAAGTATTTCTGTTACAGAAAGGTATGATATTAATGGCAGAAGAGGAACATGATCGTAGAATGTATTAAAGAAAAATTAGTTGCACATGGTTTTTAATTTTTTAATATTAAAAAATTACAGATATTGGAGAAAATGTTTCCTAAAATCTTCATATATATGTGTCCTCATTTCAACTAACAAGTATCATTTGTCCTGTTTCATTCAATTGTTTTGAAACTGCTCAGCTTGGGGAAAATATCAAAGCCATGAAGTTTTGTTTAACAACTGTTGTCTACTTTAACAATGCCATCTGCAATCTATAGCAAATGAGATGACCTTTAGCAGTTGTTCATCTCTAAACATGAAACTTATCTTAGGGCTTCTGCACTGCGGCATTAAACTGCTAGATTCCTGTGCATAAAACATCTGGAAATGAAGTGTGCTTAAGAAATCCCTGAGTTCAACTTCTGCCTTTCCTTTGGCCCTGCAGTGGTAGCCTGAGGTTCTCTGTGGACTGCATTTACCATGGTTCCCAACTGGAGGATTTCCCAGTTTCTTTACTCTTCTTAGACTGGTAAAAACAAAGAAGAGAAGACCATCGTTTTACCACTTTTTTGTCATTTGGGCTAGAAGGGGAAAATAGAAGAACTCTTGTTCATTTCACCAGCTCAACAAACAACAAAGACAGGGTGAAAGTTCCACTGTTACCTCTTATCACTTTCCATTGCTGAACTGCTATAAAAATGATTGTGCAAGGCAGTGACCAGAGGGAGACCGGTATTTCTGCCATAGCACACAGTAATCAACTGGAGTGGAGGTGTTTGCTGACAAGGAAATGAAGCACAGCAGGCAAACTGGACAGCACCGTTTGAGCCCATACAAATCAGAAAACACTACTTTTGACACATAGCAGAAAAAGTTGGGTAGGGATTGAATTTCTGGTGGGCTAGGCATGAGTAGATGATGATGTCCTGAGTTCCTGCCCTTGACACAGGGTCAGTGGCATGAACTCATATTGGGGCAAGCTGGTCATGCAGATCAATCCTTCTCACTTCTCAGCCTTTTGGCTAAGATCAACTATAGTATTGAGATCAGTCCTTAGAAAGGAGTGGAAGGACTAAACTGAGGCAAAACTATGACCAGATCCATACAGCTACGTCACTTTGATGTGAGGACACCCCACTAACCACTTCCAGAGAACAAGTCCACATGCCACTGCATGTAACTTGTTGTACGTACGTTTGCAGCTCCAAACATTGCCAGGTCTGTTGATGTAAGGAATGAGAATTGTTTGCATCCCAAGTATGGATCTCCAGATTAGCGTCTCCCTCTAATCAAATAAATCTTTTGAGCAGAGATTCTAGAGGAGGGGATGCAAGGCCCATGCCTGAGCTGTGGCATAAGAACAGGAGGACAAAAGCATCAAGGACGGGACGAAGTGCCTGACAGCATACTTTATCACACAAAAATGAGGCTAAGCAGCAGAGGCTGCTTCACAGATTATGCAGCACTGCTTGCCATTATGTATGCATAAAGCAGGAAATCACAACACGTGATCTAGTGGCAAATGAACATGCACAATACAGTCACTTATAAACATTTAATTATCTATTCATACTTTACCTTTTTGACTAGAGGTGTTGTAAATTGTAAAATACATCAAAAGACCTTAGAGCTCAAGTGAGAGATACATATGATCAAGGGTGGTTTTATAAAAGAAAAAAAAGTGGAAGAATGAATTTTTAATAACATGCTATGGTGAAATGTTGGTTATTGAACACATCAAGAGCATATGAATACAATTTTATATATAGACCTATAAAAGGAACTTTGAATTATATAGCATACTTTGGAGATCTTGCAGCATCAATCAATGGTGTCTGTAGGGTGGGTCAAAAAAGACAAGATGATAGTTGCAGTAGTGCAGTTGAAGCACACATACAAAGGAGCGAGCTTTGATTGCACTGCCTTGATGCCTCCTTGCCTTTCTTGAGCCCCTTTGGATGCTGTCAGCATCCGTCTGTGGCACTAAGATATGATTTTATAATATTTATTCATGCCATGTTAACATGTGGCATGGTGGTTAGAATAAGGCTAGACAATCTGGTACTGTCACATGCCATTAGCCATGCTCTAAAACCTTTAAGGAGCACTGAGTAGGGCATAGATTGGGGTACCAGACTCAAATCCCTGCTCTGTGGGAAAGCAAGTCCACTCCTGAGTTAGGCAACTACTTTAGGCAGGAGATAGATACCAAGGGACCGGGAACGTAGCAAGTTATTGGAGGTCAGGGGCATGATTGCTCTACTGCCTGCTCTGAGCTAGTCTGCTGCATTAAGGTGTGTGGAAGGTTATTGTCAAAGTAAGAGCCAAATGCAGGTCAGGTTTGCTTCTGAACATGATAGGTAATAGTGCCATCTCATGCTTTCTTTTGAGCAGTGAAGTGTTCTGACTAGCCATGCACACAGGTTATTAGTGGTCTTAGATCAGTCACTTCCCCTTTACCCAGAGTCTATCCCTGGAGCCACTTCAAGAGAAATGAATATCATGGACAGCATCCATTCATAAAATGAAGCCAGTTACAGGTGGAGCAAGAGCACAGAACAATTGTACTTGAAAGAAATTCACTTGATTTTGTGATGGAAATATTTATTTGAACAAGAAAAAATATCCTATTCTTATGGGGAAAAGGCATATTTGAATTATAGGTAGTCCTTGTTTAGCAACTACCTCATTTTAGTGACTGTCCGCAGTTATGACATTGATGAAAAAGTAACTTTATGATCAATCCTCGCATTTACAACCTTTGCAGGTCTGTAAAGCAGGAAAGCTGAAGTAAGATTGTAAGCACAGTTGTGGCTTCACTTAGTGACTGCTTCACTTGACAACCGAGTTGCCGGTCCCAATGGTGGGTCGCTAAATGAGGACTACATTATTTCCTAATTCCTTCAACACTCCTTTAGGCCATCATCTGGTTGGAGGCAAACAGGAGGAAGGAAGGTTACAAGCTCTAAGCCTAACCTATGGTTATAGTACAACCAAGGATGTGGTGAATATTCAGTGAGAGAAAAGCTCCTCTATTCGATCCTGCTATGACCTTTCTGGAGGAAGCATAAAAAGAAGGAAAGGGAGATTAAAATATAACAAATTAAAAAGGCCTTTACTCTTCACTTTGGATTAGTCATTGAACCCAGTGTTCTCCAATGGGTTGAAATGAAGCTTCTGGAAGAAAGATGTGAAGTAAATCTAACCAATAAATGTGTGTATGTGTTTGTATATGTATGCACATATATTTAAATTTATGTAAGTACACAAATATTGTGTATGTGTGAGAGTGTGTGTATGTGTATCCTCCACCTCTCTCTAATGGAATGAATATAAATAATGTGAACATTTTAAGGTGAAAAAAAATCTTTAAAAATATTATATAGCAGGCCAGACCAGCAGGAACTCATTTTTCATTCATGTATGCTAATTACATGGTGCCAGATAGCAAGGGTTCTCTTCCTAAATGGAAAATTCTATTTATTTTCTTTTCTTTTTTATGATGGTATGAGGAAGAAGAATGGGGAGGATTAGCATGCACACTAAACTATTCTGCATATCACCTAAATATGCAACATAAAATTATGCTGTCACCTGAGAGGAGAGAACCCTGGCTTTCCTCCTTGTTCACTGTTCTGATGGAAGCAATTAAAACCTAATCCAGAGTTTAATTATGAATTCCATGATCTGTTTCTCATTATGCTAGGCCATGCCCTGGTACCTCTAGCAGAAGCTGGTTATTCCTAGCAAAATGAGGTGATGGCCCTTGTACTTTCTTCTCTTGTATCACCATCTCAGTTTCAACAGAATTTTATATCTAGGTGAATATATTTAACTTTGTGAAATAAAGATCCAGATCTGGATCTAAGCAGGGTCATGCTTACAGTAAATCCATTGATATTCCCCTGTCTGTGGGACTGTATAAGACTTTACAAGACAAAGGTCTATTTTTAACTGTCCCTTTATAGTTCAAATGCATGAAAATCCATGTGGATGCTATCAATATGCACAGAAATAAAGATACAAGTCCAAACCAAGTGTTATTTGTATCTTTGTTTACTCGCCATTCAAGGGATCTCATAGCTCTGTTGCTGAAATGTGTAAGGACCAGGCCACTGATATGGCAGCCATTTGAAAGATTGGGTTTTCAACCTTACCATTTATTTCTGAATAAGTTCATTTGGAACAGGGGGAAGAAAGTAACATGATACTTTCATAGGATGGTGCTACTTCATGGCAAGGTAGAATTTGCAAAGTTCAAAAGCCATTAAAAGCCATAAACTTTCATGAGCCACTTGTAAGTCCTTTTACTGACTCGAAGTCCCATCCCACAAGATGTTGGGAGAGGAGAAAAAAAGCAGAACAGACAAAAATAGGGCTACCAGATTTGGTCTGCAAAAATCCAGACAACCAGTAGAAAGCAACAAAGAGATACAGAAACCAACTTTGCTACCATCTAGTGGCAGTGTGGTGTTTTTCCGACTAGGTATTATAGCCCTATTGCCAAAAAAGTTGCTTCTTTATTCAATTTATATAGCCATCCATTTGATAAGTAACTCAGCACGGCGTATACAAATAACAACTACAAAAAGTAAAATATAATACAGTGTAGTAAAGCATATTGCACCGGAAGCAGTTCAAATAACCAGACAATCATTCGGGATTGGTTCACAAGACCATCTGACCCAATGCCTGGGGGAAAACAAGGGTTTAGAGCCTGTCAAAAGGCAGGCAGGATCAGGGCCATTTGGATCTTGGGGGGAATTCCACAGAGCAGGTGCAACAATAGATAAAACTGGAGACGGGCAATCCCACACATAAGCAGGCCATCTGTCTTGAAGGGATTTAAAGGTAATAACCAGCATTTGATTGGCATCTGGAAGCCTTCTGGCAACCAGTGGAGCTCACAAGATGGATTTGTGCAAAGGCTATCTGAACCACAGCTGTCACCTGCTCTTCAAGCAGGAGACATGAGTCTAGGAGGACCCACAAATTATGTACCAGGCATGTCTGAGCCAGGGCAACCTCATCGAGAACCAAGGATGGAAATTCTCCAGATCCAGGAGGCCTCAAAATCTAGAGTCACCCAGTCTTGCTAGGATTGAGTCTGACTCTATTCCTTTACATCCAAACCCCCACAGCCTCCAAACATTGAGAAAAAAACTTGATTAGGGGTTGAGATATACAACTGGATATCATCAGCATACTGATGTTACCTGACCCCATGACAGTAGATGACCTCACCCAGAACTTCATGTAGATATTAAACAGGAATGGGGAGAGAACTGAGCCCTGAGGCACCCCACACAGTAAGAACTGAGGGCTGGACTTCCCCTCCAAAACAACACAAACTGGAACCAGCCCTGGAGAAACAAAAACCACCACGACACCATGCTTCCTACTTTCAAGCTTCTGAGTTAGTCCAGAAGGATACCATGACTGATTGTATTGAAGGCCACTGAAATATCAAGCCAGGATAGAAGCACTATCCATATCCCAGTCTCATCGTAGGTCTTCACAAATGAGATCAATGCTTATCTGGTACTGTGCCCGAGACCTAAAACTCAACAGGAAGGGATCCAGATACTCCCTTTGTTCCAGAGCCTTCTGAAGCTGCAATCCAACCATCTTCTCAAAAACCTTCCCCAAGCAAGGAAGGTTGGAGATAAGTTGGAAATTGTCCAACACCATTGTCAGAGATGGTTTCTTGAGGAGGGGGTGGAGCACCACTTCCTTAAGCACAAACAGAAGTTCTCTCTTCCTCAAGGATAAATTCACCACCTCTTGGACCCAGCCACATGTCACCTCCTAGGAGGCCTTGACCAGCCATGAGGGACATTAGATCTAATGAACAGGTGGTTGGTTCACAGCTCTGAAGACCCTGTCCACTTCACTGGGGCCAGCAGACTCAAATTCTTCTCAAATAACCATGCTAGACCATGGCTCAGGCAGCTCAGCAGGACTTGCACAACTGGAATCCATCTCACAGCAAATCTGATCAATTTTATCTAATTAAAGGATAAAAGGTGAATCCATCAGAGAGTAGAAGTGGATGAAAGACGAACGTTTAAAAATCTGCCATATTTCTGGACATCTGGCCAATCTAACTTTGTCAGATGTATAAATTCAACAGTTACATGAAGTGGTAGGTATAAATATATGGGTAGGCAACCTTACATTTGAATCTTTTCCTATTGAACGGTCTATTTTCTCTAGTATAAAGGGCACATGTTGACATAAAATGAGCCAAAGATATAGTCAAGCAAAGCCACTTGGCTTTGGCTTTGCTGTTGTTCACTTTCTGCAACCACCTTCCTGTCTGCCCAGTGTACTGCTTCGCAAGGGAGAAATGTTACAGGATATTGTTATTTTTAAATGTAGACTCTGTCTTTCTCTTTCTATCAACATTTATAAAACAGAACAAAATTAATACAATAGTTTGATAGGTACACATGGTCCTAGGACTGTATACACCTATACCTAGAGAAAAAAATTAATAGAATGCAATAATAACTACAGGGGATCACAGAAATCAAGATGGTGGTCACGACAGCAAAACAGAAGCCCCACCCCCTTTCTACATATATCCAGGTCACCGGCAGGTGCAAAAGGGTGGGGCCTTGATTACAGCAGTGCAACTAACATCTTGGTTTATTTGAACACACACACACACACACACACCGCCTACCATGGATACCACTGACAAAATGGTCAAATGTTAGGAAAAGCATAGCCTATGGTAATTTGGTTAAAATTTATATGTGCTGTATATAAAATAAAGTGACAATTCATTGGGGGGGTCAAAGAAGTCAAGATGCCAAGATTCAAAGCACTTCTGTTTTTTTTTTTAAAGTATGCACAGCTTTATAAAGTATATAATTAAATTTGGAAACATAAGCTAAAACAATTCAATATAAGTGATATAAAAGAATAAGCAAAGTTAAAACACATAAAATTTTAATATCCAAGAAAAATGAAAAGGTATTTGTCGGGCATCAAAATGATATGAACAAGGTGCCAACTATTTTTGTAGCCTGGGATCCTACTCTTTAAACTATGAGAGTGACAACAGGCCATGTAATGATGTAACTATGTTATCAGAAGGGGTGGGGCTAGGATTTTTTCTCCCTTCATGATCTTGGGGACTTCCATGGATTTCATAAATGCTATTTGTGCAGGTCTACTACTGTTTAAGCAAGATCTAGCAGGGTTACCACTATGAAAGCTTTCTTTAAGACTATCAGATCTGGGCTGCAAATATCCAGAAACCATGAGACAGGAGGAGATAGTTAAGGTTTCCTGAATCTATTTGTGGTCATCTAGTGGTTGTTTGATTTTGCAGTCCGGGTATGAGAGTCCTACTCTCTAGTAGACACATCTCAGATGTAAAAAGAAGTGAAAGGAACTTCTGAAAACTGAACATTTTGGTAGGAGAGAAGTAGACTGGTCAAGCCTCTCGTGTTCTATTGCAATTTGCATGTAATCAATTCAGTTTGAAAAATATGTTTACCTAGGCAGAATACAATCTTTATTTAAAGTCATGTAAGATAAAATCTATCATCTTCTAAAGTCCATCCTTGAATAATCATTGCCTTCAATCCCAATATTGGAAGTGCTTAGGGAGCTTTGCAAAAATTATACGTTGCTCTCCTAAATCTGAAGCTTGCCATGCCCGCTTGTATGTTTTCAACTTAAATCCTTTCCTCTCCACAGAAAAAAAGATAAAGCCAACCATTGGGGCCTGCTTATTTAATGAGGATTTATGTCATATCAGGGGTAAGTGACATTTCCTACATTTCAGGGAAGCACCTGTATTAATTGCATTTCCTGCTCTTGTATTGCTTTGTTCAGAAGAAAAGAAAATCATCTCAGGTGAGTTAACCTTGCTTTCGGAGGGCACCTGCAGTTATCTCAGCGCTTATTGTAAATCAAAACATGTTGAGCCTTTAAAGCAGCAAAATAAAGAGGTGCTAACAAGGGGGTATGCCAATAGGATTAGGAGCCTTTCTCACCACTTGTATTATTGGGATGGGGGATTGAGTCATGTTAAATTACAGGGGAAAGAGGTATTCCCAGATATTCTACAGATGGAGGATTCGTTTGCTTGTTCGGTAAGCTGAGGAATAGGAAGAGAATGCAGCGTTTTGTGAATTTCCTTTAAGAGAGACAGAGAGAGAAACGGAGACGGCACCTTCCTTTTAGCCTAAGGCTTCTATAATTGACCAAGCTTTTCCAGAGAGATTTGATCCACCCAAACCCTGTTAGAACACAAGCCCCTGGCCGAGATCACAGCTGAGGTGAATAAGAATTAGTCTACTCCTCCTATGTAGCGTACACCCATTCCCATCTATCAGGATAAATGGCATGTCGTTCAATTTAAGCAGAGGCAAACAGAGACTGTCAGATTTGGGAAATGACAACTGTTATTTATTTATTGAGAATATTTATACAGTTTTCCTTATGTTTTTTTTCTCTCCTTCCAGCCACTATGACACTGGCAGATCTGGGATTGCAGCAATGCATTGCCACCCAAAGAAAATTGAAGCCCACAGGCATTTAATAGGAAAGCCATCGTTGATTCATGAGGCAAAACCAAATTAAAATGAAGCAAAACATAGTAAAAGCATTCATCTGTTTTATAAGTGATCCAAAATATTTTTTCCAAATACCTTGAAATGCCCATCTTTCCCTTCAATTAATAACAGTAATTGATTAAAAGGATTGAATTAGTTCGTTCAATTAATGATCTGTTGATAAGATTCCTCACCAAGGCCAAAATGATGCTATGACGTGCAGTTTTTGATATAGGAAAGAAATGAGCACTGTCAATGATAACAGAAGATAGGATCTCAAACAGTTCCATTAAACCCAAGGAAAGTTGCATCAGATTGCAGGTTCTTAACCAGCCTTTCTTTCTTAGCTGACCTCCAGATGTGTGCTGGAAGTTTACAATTCCCAGCTAGTAAGGAAATGACCAGATAGGGCAAGGCTGCTCTAAAACATGATGGAATCCAAAGTCTCTCACTTTTCTACTTTAGATGACTGTTTGGCTTTTCTATATATTTTTTTCCTGCTGCTTTACTAGATGTAGAAGACAAGATGTGAGTTAATGAACAAACTGATCTCGTAGTAAATTTCCATTACAAATTTTAGAAGCAATTCAGTGAACTGAAATAGATAAGAGACCCAGGAAAATGTACTAATGCTGGAGACCCTGTAAATAGCAAATGGCAGAATGCTTTGCAAATCATTTTATAATGATTTAATAATAAAATAAATAAATAAATGGCTTTGCAGGTCTTTTTTTTCTCAGTCAACATGTAAGTGATATTATATGAAGGGACTGCATTTGCATTTTGGAGAGATGCTGAAAGAAATTAAACTACTTATGTTCCTCTGAGAAGTTACCTGTTTGAACAGCTGGTACAGAGGTACAAATCAGCTTCAGAGCAGAGCCAAAGCTGGGGAGTATGTACTCTGAGTTTTATTTTCTTTCTTCTTTTTTCCTCCAACCTTCTGTTTGAAGCATGCACATGATCAACCTGTTTTCTCTTGCTGGTAGTAATTTCTCTAAATTAAAGGTCGCTGCAGTATTTCAAACCTGCCAAGGGTCTGTTGTTGTACAGGCCACTGCTATAAGGAATCTGGCTTTCAAATGTTAGTACTTAGTGCCAAATTATACCTGATGTAAGGATCTGAAAGTCATTTGTCAATCCACAGGCCTTTTTTTTGTTGGAATTACTCATGAGAAGAACAGGTTTTTCCGTAAGTCTTTGCTGTAGGGGAGAAAGTGCTAGTTTATTTCACTTTCTGACAAGAAAAGCAAAACAAAAATTCAGAATGCCAGTGGGTAAAATGTAGGGAGAGGAAAGGAGCAATCTCTCCTAGGCTTGCTTGTGCTATTTACTTCTTGCCCAGTCCCTGCAAGAAACTTGATCTTGCATTGTAGAGCTACCATGGCTGGGCTGCAAAAATCTCAATGGCCATTAAACAGCAACAAAGAGTTGGAGTTTTCTCTGTCTCTTTCCTGCCATATCCAGTGAACATACAGATTTTTGTAGTCTGAGGCTGAGGCCTAAATTGGTGCTGTATAGAAGAGAAGTGTGGAAGAAAGGAGAAAATAAGGTTGGTAGGGAACAGATACTGTTGTGGCTGCTGCTACAACTTCTTTCCCCTCTCCAGTTCCTGAATCAACCATCATTTCAGGAGCAGCAGTATGCGCTAGGAGCCCTTAGAGGCCTAGCAGAGTCCATGATGATCACTCCTGGCAACTCTGTTCTCCTTATCAGTCCATTCCTTCCTTGTGAAATCATACCATTATCTAGGCTTCAAATCCCCAGTCAATCATTAGATGGCAGCAAAGAGATACAGAACGCAATGAAATTTGCTGCCATCTAGTGCTGGCTGCCCAGATAGGTATAGTTAAAACAGAAAGTCTTTGTCTCTTGAGCACTGCATGTATACATGCTTGTATTTTGAACAGGAGGGGAAGAGAATTCCTCCCTCCACACACACAAAAAAATGTAATAGTTGCTGATGGGGGTAAGGGATACTCCATGGGATTAAGGAGGTGAGGAGAGACATTCGGAAGGCTCAAGTTTACTATGTAAGCCTTACTAGGTAGACCAGACAGGAAACATGACCAGTTGAGCTAATTCTACTTTATTGTAAAGCTACATTAACAGAATCTTACAGGTCTGAAAGTACAAATCTCCCGCCATTTCCTTTACAGCCCAAGAAGCTTGGGAAGGTCCCTTCTGAGCTCTTGCCCCTCCCACTATCCAGCTGTGGGCTATGCCCTCTCTTATCCGATTGTTCCCTAGGCAGTGGTTCTTGGCCCATTCTCCAAAGATCTTTCCCACATACCATTGCAACTGTGACTGTTGCAAAACCAGAGGAAAAAGCATCCCCGTAACCACCTCTTTCTTTTCTCCTGATCAGAACCTGAGCTCTCTCAACATGGGGACTGGAGAGTTCTGCTTATGTTCCTGTGAAATGCATCACACTGAAACATTCCATAGATCATTGTTATATAATCAATATTTTTCTACTTAAATGTATAGCAGGCACTAGGTTTTGTTATAATTAGAGCTGCAATAATATTTTAACCAATATTATGAACAATTCATGTCACGCAAGCAAATTGAATTACACGAACAAAATAATTTTTTGCTGTGACAGTCACAGCAACAGTCCAATTGATCAATAATGTAATTCTATGCATGTTTATTCAAAAGCTGCTTTGTTATCAATGGGGCTCTCTACCAGTAAATATGGATAAGATTGCAGTCTAAAATGTTGAATTAATTATAGAACGAATAAACTGAATTAACAAGCCCTTTGCTAACCCTAAAAACTATGTTTACACTTGTGCTTCAGTCCCAATTCTCCTTATAGAAACTGGAAATAAAATATTAACTGTGTTGTGATTCCAGATGTATTAGGGCTGGAATTCCCACGCTAGGTTTCTACGCTAATTTATCTTGGTTAGTGAATTAATCCATCTTCTAAGCTGTACAATAAGGACTGAACCCTCAACTATTCAAATGAGTGGAAAATAAAACTAATGGTAGGATACTGGGTTACTCTTATCATTGATTGATTAATATACCTGTGTTCTCATAATGTCATTTGATTACCTTTTGCTGCCTCTGGTATATGTTGTCATTCTTGCAGACTCACTGGAGTTAGTTTCCTAGAAGTTTCAGTAAAGGAAGCAGTGGTAAAACCTAGTCTTGACTGTAGTGTCTTTTGATGATTAATAGTTTGTTGTGCAAATTCAGTTGTTAATCCTTTAGCTATTTGGTTTAGCATGCCATGCAAACACAGCTGTTGGGAAAAGTTCCCCATGTCTCTTTTTCACCATTAGAATACCAATGTGCGATTACCTTAGTTTTGGCATAAGATGTTGTGTGAACCTGACCATCTTACTATTGTATGAATTCAGCCATAAAAGAGTGTAGCAATTAGAGTGGTGAGGGATAGAGGGATAGATAAACAGATTAATTGAAAGACTGTCCCTAGGACAAAATAGGTTTAAGTTGATTAAACAACATCCTCTGGAAGAAAACAAAGCTTTAAAATATAGACTAGGCTCCAAAGAACAACTTAGTCTTAAGCTAGAATCTTACTTGTTTTCTTTAAATGTCTGACTTAAAAGTTGCAGCACAAACTACTCCTGAAATTACCCTCTATTTCAAAAGCAATTTGTCAAATGGCTCAGAGAAGGAGGCTACATTTTATCCATGCTCTGGGATCTGTGAACGCAATGAGTACTTTACAAATATTTCAGCAGAACTGATCAAAAAGTTTTTCTAAACCAAGAAAATGTATGCACCATTTGCAACTTTGATTACTTTAATCACTTTTCCCTTAAAAGGATATCTTTTGTAAAAAGGCATTTGTCACTTGACATGGATTTAATGTTTTTACGATGGAATTGTACATTTTTTTCAAGTGATGCATTTAAAGAAATCTGTTTATAATTTAGGTGCTTTGCATACTGTATTATGAATATGTTATATTATTAAATATACTAAGTGCACTTGGCCAAATATTTAGAGAATTGATTAAAGGATGTAATTTGTAATAAACTGAAGTTTAGCTCATTCCTTCTTTAGCTGCTGTTTTATACTGTTCTTGCTTTTTGAAATAATTTCAAAGTTTCTCATTTTCTCTTTCATACTGTTCAAAAATCAGCAAACATAGCATAGTAAAATGAGCAATGCCACTGACAAAATGCTTTTTCATATTTGGAATGCTCATCAAGCTGCACTCATAGATGTACAAAATGTTTCAAATTTTAAAAGATGTGACTTTGAAATGGCTTGCTCTGAGATTGAAATGGGCTGTTCCAATTCTTCTTGTGAAGCCTCTTTTGAATTCAAAATGCTTTGCACATCTCTAGTTGCAATCCTTTAATCTCAAGGAGGCTAAAACCTCTTTAACAATGTTCTTTTAAAGTTTATATAGTATTGTTTATTATTAGCCCATCCCATCCTAGTATCTTCCAGATGTGTTGGATTGCAACTTCCACAGTCCCTACCCATAATGCTAAAAAGCTGCTATAAATGTTGAGAAATGGAGTTCAATATATTTATAGGAGATCAGGTTGAGGAATGCTGATCTATATATTCCTCAATAAATATAATGTAAAATCAACAGATATTCACCCCACTATTCTTCTTTCAGTGTGAAAGAATCATACCTCATCTGGTTGCACCCGTGAATCTTTTGACCACAAAGACATATGGTGAGAGACAGATAAAGGGAAGCATCTTTACAGATGCTTCCCTGTGTTCATCTCTCACCTGGCCTATTGTTAGCAATGTGAGCCTTTATGAGTGGGGAACCTCCCATCTTTTACTCTCTTGTCTTTCTCTTTCCCCAAGATGGACTTTGGGCAAAAGTGAGGCTTTCCTATCTTATGTATTTCTTAATAAATAGATTTTCTACTTCATATATAATGAATGCTAGCATTCATTGATAACTGGGCTAAGCTTATATTCTGCATCCAAGACAAGTAAATTATGAGTATTTTTCTTTTTAATGGGACTTTCTGCTACTAAATTACTTAACACTCTGCATCTGCTCAGGAGCTCTTTCTCTGACAAGGGCTCTTGCTGAATTCAAATTTCTCACAGACCTTTACATGAATTCCTCATCTATTTTCCTTAGTTCAACAAATCTTGTTTCTGAGCCTGACTTATCACAGGCAATAAATCATAACCATCAAAGCTACAATTCTGTTCTCTCCTGATGTTCAATGGGAGTGTGGCCACGTGACCTGCTCTGAAGAGGACCATCCTCTCTTTGCAGACTTTTTCGCATTGAATAGTGTCCAGCCTAAGTCCTGATTAAAAACTGACAAGCCTTCAATGTCGCCCTCTGGGCAGCAGACCATCTAGTCATCATATTTCCTATTATTCTGAGATGTCATATTTTTATTTAAATTTGCCTAATTATTTCTAAATGTAAATCAATGCCTGTAAAGTGAGCTTTTGACTTTTTGAGTGAAGCATAAATGCTGAGAGATCTTTTTACGACTATACGTCTTTGTAGTTTTGTGGATTTGATCAGTCTTACTATTGACTTTTGTAGTGTATGAATCAAGTTTGACTCCTGGTGATGTCATGGACTCCATGTAGTTTCCTTAGCAGCATTAAGGAGGTGGTTTATTTTTGTTTTCTAAGTTTTTTTTTTTTTTTTAACTTTCCAGTCTAGCCTGTAGCCCAGGTATTCTTGTGTGGTTCATCAAAAGTACTGGTTTCTTTGACTTTCCAATGGCTGTATTCGAAGCATCTTTTGAAGAATGAAGGTATTATTTGAAAGAAATAGTAACCTCTGAGAATCTTGGATCTGTCTCTGTTGGCATCTAAATAAATTTGCAGGTTTGCTGTTGCTTCCTTCACATTGTCACAAGAAAATTGTCTCCTGGTATAGGGGGCAGGGGAGGAACTGATATGCTTAATCCTGCTACCAAGGTAAATGGTTCCTAGTGTTACAATATGTGTGTGTGGGGGGGGTGCCCCCTAATCTTTCCACCTACCTCCTCCTGTGTTTTCTCCCTGCTTACAGTATTTTGTAAGGCAGCGGAGAGTCCAATGGGAGGCTTAATGGACAATTTATAACCAGGTTCTCAATACAAAAGCTAGACTGGGTGCTTTCCTTGGGAGCATTTTGTGATTGGTACAACATCCAAGGAGGTTGGGGGGTGGAAATCAATGCTAGATCGGTGAATAAGCAAAAACGCATATACAAATACTAAGATGATACAGGTGTGGGAAAAGAAATCTCATTGCTAAATGAAATTACTCACATCTATAGCTATGTAATATCATGAAGGGTTTTTTCCCCCCAGCATCTCTCAGCTTGGCTCTTTTCTCATGTACCTCTCTGACTTTTCAGCCAGAAATACACAGGCTTACTGGCCATTCTCCTGGCCATTAGCATACTTTTTATTTTTTAAAGAAAAGGGGTTTGTTCTGTTTGACTGACAGGGCTAGCGTTTAGTGTGATTAGTAATGGCATTTTTGTACTTTGCTTTATCTATGTACTTGGGACTAACCACCATTCCAAATGCCTTAACAGAATCATTGTTTCCCAAGTGGAAATCTTACTGCCTCTGGTATGAGTGACAGGATCCTGCATGATTGACAGATGTTTTTTAGATCCCTGCTTTCTCCTGTTTGATTATAGCCTTCTCAATGCTGGTTCCGTTTGGCTCCCTGTCCTTCAACCTCTGGAATTCCCGATTAGTATGGGCGCTGAAGTCACTGGAGAGTATTAAATTGTGAAAGCTGTTTGTTTATTAACTACTATCACATTTGTTTATTATTTGGCATTTTAATTTATACTCCATCTTTTTTCCCATGGAGCACTGTTAAGTGTCTAATAGCCTAAAATAATATATGAACAATTGAAAAAAACAATAAAAAGGTAAAACTATTAGCAGTGCAATTAAAAATGACCTGGTTGAAGGGGATGATGTTAATTTTTTGATTGAAAGCGGGACTAAATATGGTCGTCAAAGGAGTGCATTCTATTATTTAGGATGCCCATTTTTTTCATTTCTGAATTCATGGCATGGAAAATTGAATTTCACGCACATACACACTGAAATCTAGGAGTTTTAAGAGTTTGCAGGCCTTGTGTTTCTTCTAATGCAATGCAGTTGTACCCATGTGAATTTATGGATGCCCGTCGCAGGATCTTTTTTTTTAGATTTTTTTTTATTCCGCCTTTCTTATTTTTATAAACAACTCAAGGTGGCAAGCATACCTAATACTCCTTTCTCCTCCTATTTTCCCCACAACAACCATCCTGTGAGGTGAGATAGGCTGAGAGAGAGGGACTGGCCCAAAGTCACAAAGAATATGAGTAATGTACTTTCTGGCCCAAAGGCCATAATAAAGGTTTGGTTGAAAGCTGGTATAGGAATTCTTAATATCAATGACAGAAGAATACTACAGAAAGGCAGCTAGTAGGCACTGACCATTCTATCACAAGTGATGAGAGATGGAGTGGAACAGACATTTTTATGCTATAACCACTGCATAACTGAAAAGATGGATGGCTTTTCTGGTGGTGAAATATGCTGCTGCTATTCTGCGATTTGGAGACATTAAGATACTTCCTTTTCTGAGAGCTATAGCTGGTGAGAAATGTAATGTGCAATGGAAAGAGGAAACTAGCCAGCTATGTTGTCTGAGCAAACAATTGGAAAGTACACAAAGCAAGTGGACAGTAGTGCCCTGGGAGGGAATTTTCATAATTTATTGACTCTGTAGGATACATACAAGGATTCATTTAATATACAACTCTCCACTTTAAATCTCAAATCTGTTCCACTGCCAGGCTCAGCCTTTGAACATATGAAACAATACTTAAGAGGAAAATAGTTTTCAATCTATCTATCCTGAGTTTCTTCTTGGAGAAACCAGTATTTCCCAACTTCTGCATTGGAATTAAGAGAAGAATCCAGCTTAAGAAATTTTACTTTTTAATTTTTAATTTTACTTTTTAAAAATTTAAGAAATTTTACTACATCTACTGTTTCACTGAATACAATAATTGAGCAGGGGACCTTTTTGTGTATCCTTTTGATTTCAGTGAAGTTTGTTTCCACACAGGCTTGCATCAAGGATTGCTGAAACTATGCATAACCTCAAGATCTATGCATAAAGTCTTCTTTTTCTTTGTTGTGAAAGAGTTCTTTCATATCCTTTTAGAACTGAAATCCATATGAAAAGTCCCTCTCCCCCCTTACAATGAACAAGGGAAAGGTCCTGAAAGTGTCTACATGCATTGGATTTATAGAAATCCTGGCCTTGGTTTGATATGTCTTAAATGCTCAGGCCTCTGAGCAATCCAGAAGATGAATACAATCCAGAAACTGGCCAGTCCATAACATTCCTTTGCAAATCCAACCCAGACTTGTCTCTGATGTACTCAATAAATCTTAAGCAAAGATTAAATCACAGTCTAGCACAAGGTGTAAAACCCAACCACTGCATCTCAGTATTAACCGAACCTTTCACAAGGTGAAGCAAACAAGAATGGAGTTTCCCATCTTGCAAAATCTGAATGCACCTTTAGACTCCTGCTTTAGTCTCCTCCATTAGAAGATTGATGGGCAAGGCAGTGCAGAGCGTTCACCTCTGACTCTCAAGACTCCCTGGCTTATAACAGAACTTTTCATCCCAGGAGGCTTAAACACAACAAGATGTGACCCACCCAAGAACCATTCTGTGATTTATTGAAGTCCTGGAAGAAAAATAGCAAGCTCAGTGCTTTTAATGAACTAGAGAAGGAATAAAGCTGCAGTCAGGTATGTCTAACTAGGAGGCAGCATCATAAAAGCTACACCTCCAGCAAAACCAGTGGTGGCTGTTTTTCCACTATGTTCATTATTCATTTATCTGTACAGTAACAGGGGACAACACATTTCTGAGTCTATGAGCTACTCCACCCTGTATTGGGGGGTGGCAAAAAGGGGCAGGCACTTTCCAGATGAACACAGACTCATGCCTTGGATTTGCAGCAATTAGATAGAATATATTCTTATCTATCAGTTCTGATTTATTTTTACCTTCAAAGCTTTGATTAAGATGACACATTGCTAGCTATCTGCATTATACTAAAACAGCTATTCCACAATGGACATTTATGATTCCACAATTTCCTTGAAATGCTGCTGATTCTAGGAATAGTTTACTGTTTTCCAGAGACCCTCCTATTAAGGTTTGAGAGGGCATATTTTGGATTGTAGGAGATGCTGGAAAATGAACTTGAAACGTTTTGCATGCAAAATAGAGCTTTACCACTGACCACCTCCTTCCTTCAGAGGCTGAATACCTTGTTTTCAAATGTTTTCTAGGGCTAACGTTTGCTAGTCCTTTGAATTTTCTCCAGCTTGTAAAATCAGTTATTGTGGTTTTCCTCTCTTTTATTCCATTTAGCATGATTATGGAATTTAGTTGTGAATTTAATTTTACTATCTTGAGCACTTGGTAGAAATGTAATTAAAAAAATAATGCATGCATGGCTAGTTAAAGGCAATAGAACCCAAACAACTTCATTACTCCATTCACACTGCATTTACATTTCATGTTTTTGCCGAGAGGGTTATACATAGGTCCTTTCATCCCCTGAATTTTATCCTTCTATGAATCCCTACAAGGAAAGTGATTGGTCCAAGATCATTCAAAAAGCTTTAGGGCTGAGCAAAATTCTAAGCCTAAAAAATTGTATCACATTGGCTCTCTTCTTTAAAGGTAGTGGCTATGCATCATCAGAGGCAGAAGAGGAGCTGACTGCTAAAGAATTAGACATATGAAACAGCATGAGACCAGCTGCATTCTGACATTCTGGATTGAATAGTTATTAAGCAGCACTGGCCTATCACCAGAGAAGGTATCCTGCCCAAAATTCCATAAGCTACTTAATGTCCTCAGGTACAGTGGAAGATCCTACTGCATTAGCATTCTTGGAGTAACATTCAAGTATTCCATACAGCTTCTCTGTGTAGAAAGGGAATGGTGCCATTTTGTCCTTCACCCTCAGCCAAGAAAATATCCTGCTTGACCTAGTTATAACCATATCTTATGCTCATTCCCAAGTTATCTAACCATCCATAGTACCAGCTATCACAGATTCTTTTTAGAGGTACTAAATGTAAATGCCATGATAAAAATTGGCAATGAGGCTCTCAGCAAAACCTCTATTTTGGGTGCAAACTGGTCACTGATCAGTCATCTTGGAAAAAAAGAATGAACAGAGTATCTGGGGCCAGGGCTCACATCCTAAACAGCAAACTGAGAATTTCCACATAAGCGGAATGAGTCTTGCTTTGATTTTAGAAACCAACTTGATATTTAAGCTTTTTGTAAAGTACCCTAAGAAGGATTGATTGTGGGGCTAGAAGCAGCTTACAATTTCTGCAACTGTATTCTTTTGTCTTCATAAAGCAGGTAACAGCACTGTTTTGCTTATGTAGAAATGTAAATATTGGCAAACCTATCAAGTATGAAAAGTGGCATTTTAACTTTAATTGCACACTTCCATGTGGTCCAATTGATTTTAGCTAGCTTGTACAGATATGACTGAAGGCATAGTTTGTTTTGCAGTCTTTAAGTTGTCAGAACCTTCAGGAACAGAGAATAGTAATTCTAGGATCAATAATAAGAGACAGATATTGTTCACCTGCTGTGTATGTGTGTTTTTAAGGAAACCATGAGACACTAAACAGATGGGGATGAGGGGGAAAATATTACAACTGTTTGCAATCATACTTACTAAATTTTCTTTTCTAGATATATTGACAAATGGCAGAGAAAAGCAGCTCCAAGACCCAGCCTAACCAAGGAAGGTGTTAGAAACTCTGAAAAAATGCTGGCTACAAGTCCTGTGACAGATGATGTTGAGACTGAAGCATCCATAGAGTTATATGATGGTAACAGGCAATGCTATAAATCTCAAGCCAATTAATCAGGGTGAAAGATAAAGGTATTTTACAGAAAGTGAGCATCAGGCATATAATAGCCAAAAGACCTCAGGTGTGGTACCACAAAAATGATTTAAGACTGGGTTTTTGATAAACCGGTGACACTGAATTACTGTCTTATAGCAGCTCAGGACTCAGACTGTGAAACTCCAGGGGGTAGTCACTCATGATTCTTACAGCTATGATGCAAGATACATGACAGTGTAGTGTGATTTTTACTGCAATATGCACATCAAGTAAAATACTTCCAGTGATAGTCTCTGTCATCTAGAGATTTACCTTACAACGCTTTATAAACTGGAAGTTTGTCCAGGCCTGCATTTCAATTGTATCCCATGTCTTGGGCTCTCACATTGTTTTAGGGTTTAATAGAACCATATATAAAATTCCAAGTATGACCCCATAGAGAAGTAGTAAGAGCTTAATAGCTTTATTTATATTATCTCCCCTACAAATCACTAACAAGAAATTCACCTCCTTTCTAGCAATTGCGTATTTGTTTTTCATTGTACAGTACTACCAGTCCCAAGATGTCTATTTTGTTTGATCACATTTACTCCAGACCTCATCAATGTAAAGGTGATCCCCCCCCCCCCAATATGTATGCTGATTAAACTATATTTGCAGTTTGGAGAGATCTATTTATTTACTGATTTGTACTTATGTGCCAAGTACAAGTGGAGCAATTTATTCTAGGTTTGCAACCTTTTCTTTCATATCATCCATAGGTTTGGGCCTTGTGGCATTTACCCTTAACTCCAAAATAATTTACAAAGAAGACTGGTTCCTAAACACATGTTATTGGTGACACCCCTTTCCCTCCATTCAACAAAATTAAACAAAACTAATTATGATTTCCTCTCCTATGCAGCATTCTGCAATTCACTGGTCAGTTGTCCTACATAATATTTCAATTTTCTTCATATTATTTTTCAGTCATCAGCTGTCATTCTGTTACAATTAATATGTCCCATCTGTATTTTTATAACCATTTGTGATGTCTTAAGATTACCTAGTACATAACATATGTGTTACCCAAAACTAATAATTTAAATAGCTGGTTGTTTAAAATCATCAAGAAAAAAATTGTAGTAACATTACATACAGATGGAGAGATTAAATCTGGCCTTAAATGTGAGTCTTCAATGGTTCCATTTTTCAGGCTGAATCTTTTCTTTGTAGTCACACTGTTATATTTTGCAATAGCAAATTTTGAATATATTTGGTTTAGGAGGAAAAAGAAAATCAATATAAGCCAAATAGACACCACAGAGAAAAGGTATCCGTGTACTTGAACATATTTCCACTGAAGTAAAATTCCCTTTGAAACAAAAGTATTTAAAGTTAGGTACTGAAGACTTTTAGTTCAAGGACACAAACAAGGAGTCCTCTCCTGTTGAGTCATACATGTTCCTAGTTCAGCTACAGTTCAAGTGTACTTTATATATTCTGACGTACTGCTCTTTCTAGTTTTTAAACCAGGTATGTGAACAATGAGTCAGTAAGGAGTACCGGGTACGTTTATAAGCTAGAAAGGTTTTCTGCAAGTTACCCATCTCAGTTCTGACAGAAGTCAGCCAGACAGCTAGAAGGCTGCCTTAAAGTAGCAGAGTACAGTGACAGGAGCACATCTTGCATTCTTTTTTGTGGGCAATTAAACTCACCCAATCCCTGTTTCATGTATGGGTAAGGGTATACTTTTACTTATAGAAGTATAAAATACATATAGCTACACAATCACAATTGATCACTTCTCTTGACATCTGAAAAGGAGGCATACTTTTGTTAAGTTTGGTTTTCAGCTTAAAACTCACATTCCCTTCCGTTCATGAAGGACACACTAATCCACTTTCCCCTATGCATCTTCTATGTGATTACTTTCTTGATAAAACTGAAAAGGGCCAGCTCGGCATTTCAATCCCTTTTATTTTCTGTTATTTATACCCCCCCCTTTTTTTTTGGTAGAGTCCTTGGGGTTCTCTGAGCTTGCTTGTTTTCTTGCAAATGTTTCGTTACCCAGCTAGGTAACATCTTCAGTGCTAGAATGGAGTGGGGTTTGCTCTCTGTTTATATACAGTGGCATGCCCTGCCAGTTTTGGTGGTGTTTTTTTTTTTTTTTTGGCAATTTGTAATATGAGATTGCATGTAGGAGACAGTACTAAAAAGTTTTATAACATTTATAGGTTCTCAGAACTTGGATGATGGCAACTTTTGCTATATATTTATAAAATGACTCATGTAGTTTAAGTAGTAAATGTATGACTACTTATTCAAGTAATCATTTGCTTTCCTTCCCAAGCAATGTAAAATTGGGTAAAAGCATAAAGAAGCAACTTAACGTTGAACTGTCTAGTTCCAGTAAACAATTGATTTATGGTAGTGTCAGAATATTTTCTTTTCCGAGCAACTGGCTGAATACAGGGAAATTATGGTGTCTGCAAATAACCCAGCAAGACTCCATACCATGTGTCTGATTCAACCAATCCACCCAAGGGTCTCCCTTGAAGCTGGCAATATACCATTATCATTCTACCTGATTACATCATGATATGCTCAAAGTTATTTAGCTGAACAAGGTTAAATAAAGTGTTTCTTGTACTAATACTAGGTTACTCATGCCTCTTTTCTTGACGTAGTCCTACACCATTATGACTGCACAGCAAAATTAAGAGGTTTTTGTCTTTTGTCATGAAAAATAGCACTTTGGTATATTCATTTGGCATCAACATTGCTTTTGCAGTACATTTCAGCTACAAGAAACGGCTTTGTTTTGCTGCTGAAAGATGGATTATGAATTGAAATATTAATACCAATACAACAGTACTGTACTGCAACTATAAAGCAAGCATGGAAAATATATTTACCTTCAGCAGCACAGATAGCGCTAAAGCATGCTATGGGATTAGGAAGCATCTACTTCAACTTTGCCTTCTATAGGTTGCTTCTACAGTAATAGTGATTGCTCTTCAAATGTATTAAATACTGTATGCACTTTTCAGTTCACAAAATGTTGAATGATTTAGAAAAAAATTCCATTCCTGATAAAATGCACCTTTTCCAAATTTTCTTAACAACTATTAATAGATAACATTAAGAAAGAGATCAAAAGGAAAAAATGCTTAAAATAGCTAGCTGCATTATATTGGAATCTATCAGTAATTCAAAAGCAAACCTGAACAATACTAAAACGTATAACAAGAAGATTCAACTTTTTATTTATAGAAAACAAACAAAATTTAGGATCGCAACGAACAGTCTTCAATCCATCTTCCATTCCATATATCAGTATTAAATTTACAGTCAATTTACACAAATTGAAACACCATTGGAAGCTATGTGGTTTCCATCTTGTAGCAATGCTTTTCCAGTTCCGCTCTGAAAAAGTGAGGCATTTAGAACATTACATTATGAGAAATTGACGCCTGAATTTTTTTTTTAACATTACAAACAATAAGTTGAAGTAAAGTTAACTTTAAATTGGTTTAAATCAATTAAATGTCACTCAGTCCTATGCCAGTTTTACTCAATTACTCTTATAATTTTCCTCTGAGCAGACATAAGGTTGTATACAACCTTGAAATTCAATATAATTTCCAGGTTGGGGGCAACATGCCTTCAAGTACCAGCTGCAGGGAAACAATGGCAGGAGATGTCATGTCTCCATCTCCTTGGAACTTATCTGGTTGGTTAATGAGAAACAAGGGGCTGGACTAAGATAGGCTCTGGCCTATCATGCAGGTCTGTTCTTATGCACTCATAGCCATGGCCAAAATGATTTCATGTGGGACCAAAATCCCACACAGTTTAGTCTTGATTTGATAGAAGTTAAAGCACAACTTGAATACCATATATATCTATATCTATATCTATCTCACTTCACTCTCTTAAGCTGTTTTTACCATACTTTCCTTCTCCTGTCACTTGTGGCACTGTCCATTTTCCCCTTTTTCCTTTTTTTTTTGGTAGTTGAAGCAGTGCCTACAGTTCTCCACCTTTCTTGCTTCAAATAGCTACTTATTATCTAGGGCCAAATGGTGGCAAGTAGAGGCAGATATTGCTAAGGGTACAGCCAATGCATCAAAGGCACATAGAGTGCCTTAGTATATATGCAAACAATAAACTATAATGTAACTTGAATACATTTTGCTCATTAAATGTTATCCCCTATTCCTTTGACCAAGATATTTGGCTATTTTATCAACATTCTCTTTATTTTATCACATTCTCTACGTTCTGGAATGAACCTGAATCTGTTTTCTCAGGCTGATAAGAAGAACTTACACAACAACTTTATTTCAAATTCTGCTAGGACAGTTTGTTAAGCCATTTAGTTCTCTTAATGTTTTCAATATTAGTTATCATTACAGCTCTTTTACTAGATGCATAGTGTGGCCAAACTTCACTAAAATGATGTAATTACCCTACTTCTGTGAAGCTAGATAATCCATAATACTAAACTAAAAGTAATATTATTAAAACAATCCTAGCCTCATTTCATGCTCCTTATCCACTGCGAAATTGTCAATTTAATCTTTTATTAATCATAGTTTACCATATCATCAAGCCCCAAATAAAGTAACTTTAACAGAAACATTTTCAAACTAGATTTCATGAAGTTAGCATTTTGTTAACCACTGAAGATGAACTAAAATTATAGTTTAGAAGCTATATTTAATCTACAACAGACATTTCTTGTAGTGCCAGAAAAGCAAAGGGAGAACAATGCTTATTTTATAACACAACACCCATGGTTGAAGATTACATCTGAACAAAATCAATGTTTTTGCCAGTAAAATATAGTTCCATATCATATACTAAAGCAGAAGCTAAATATTATTAATGCTTTCAGATATAATTTTGTTTTAGGGGTAACCTACACTCTTTTTTAATCATTGATACAAACTGTTTTCAATTTACCTTAATTGATTAGAGAAATCATCTTCCACATTATCATCATCCCAATTATCTTCCCACACATGTGCATCTTCATCTTCATCTAAACCAGCCCAATCTAAAACAAAGCAATAAACAATGTTTTTAATACATAATTCATAGTTCAAACAACTTTGGATATGCCTCAATTTATAAATGAAAATATATCATTCCATTTTAATTTCCAACAGTCTGTAGTTTCATGATTTTTTTTTTTTGGAACAATAATGTTAATTTTGATACATGACTAAATTAAAATTGAAAGAATAAAGTGGTTAAAACAATGGTACTTGCTGTGTCTACTGTTTTTTCTAGCAATGCTATCTAAGACTATCAAGTTCCACCACTATGAACAGTACTTAGATCTGGACCAGAGACAAAAATCATGGTTTGTAAATATGACTGCAGTCAAATACTACAAGACCATCACAGACTGAAAGGTCAGGCTGATAATTAGTGGCACAGATATTCCTAATCTGTGAGGTTGGACCACCCTATTGAGCAAGTTGAGTGAGAACTGAACAACCCATATAACAAGATAGGGCTAGGAAATGAAATAAAGCCATAAAAGAACAGCAAATCAGATGCTGCCTGAATAAAGATCACCTATGAGCCCCTAAGTTAAAACCAGGTTTAGTACACATTAGGAAAAGCTAAGGGCCTAGAGTTCTGGCAGATGGTAAGAATAAGAAGAGGCCAGTCACTCCATAGGTACTGCTCCAATATCAGTTGGAACTATAATAGGAGGGAATTTAATACCTGGTGTAGGTAAGTTACATATCAGACTTTATCATCTTTGCAAAACAAGTAGGAGCTCAGACTCTTAAACAGTATGCTTTTCTTCTAGCTGGCTTTCATACTATCAGGACAAATATATAAGATTTGAGATGCACAATGACAAAAGCTATTAAGTGAACAATTTGCTAGCACATGTCAGTTTTGGTAGTTAACTTGTTATTGGTTACTAAAATCAAAATTGTCTATTCAAATGTTTCTTATCTCCAGCATTCCAATGTAGGACAAAGCAGAGTCTAGTCTTGTTCCTAACAATATAGCGTTATTTGATGCAAAATAATATAGAGTTCCTGAGACAGTCCACTAGACGTGCAGAGAAATTATTACAACTTTATCCAGTGGTATTTTTCAAAAGGCAGAACCTATGAACAGTTTAAGGCATAGACGTTTTACTTACTAAAAAGCACTTCATTCATTTGTGCAGGAAAAAAATCCTGCATAGCACAAATACTTTTATAATTTTGAAACATATACTGGGTTGGTACTGATGTACTCATATATGACTTCTGTTGATCAAGTTAAGAAGTCTCGGACTATACAGACACTCTCTTTGCAGTGTTATTCTTGCAGTGTTGCTCAGATTATTTGTGCTGGTTAACCATATTTCATGCTTAAGAAAATTTATCTTAAATCAGAACTAGAGATTAATTTCAAATTGTATTTGAAGTCTATGGTTTAAAGAAAACATTAATCTTTACAGAAATTAAGGGCTTGTTTCAGAAAGGCAATTTTTCCACATTAAATAATATTTAAATCACAATGAAATGCTTAATCCTGTTAACAAGGAACTTCAGAAAAGGGATATTCAAAAGCGGAATTTTCTCTATGCTCTAAGCAAAGCAATCAGGAATATTGTGAAAGAACCCAAGGAGACCCAGTATTATTGTTTATCAGTATTGACTGTTTATCAGTTACTGTTATTTTGATAAACTCATAAAATCCATTAAGTTACAGTTCTTAACCAATGGATGATAATCTCTGATTCAGGTACTAGCACCTTGTTTTAATAATACCATGTCTAAATAAAGAACTCAGAATTATAATTTAATAATGAAACCTAAATGTACATATTTGGAACCAGAAATAAAAAAAATCACAGTAAGTGGTGAACAACTTTTTCTGGACCAAGAAATGTACTCTGAGTAGTATGAAAGGGACCTTACTCCACAAAGCAATAAGTAGGCCAGTACAAAGGTTAAATTTAAGTTAATGTGCATCACATTAACTCTGTTCAGCTTCTTTAATTATGATTACTCTCCAGTGTATTATTTAATAATCTTCTTCTTCTGTCACATTAAAAATCTCAATTTAGTAATAAATCTTGGAGGTCTCTGCATTATATGTAATCTTAGGTAATAAATTAAAATGAGGATATTTAAAACAGGTGTAGACTTAAGTTCTACAATTCTAGCTTTAGCTCAGCTGGACTATTGACAAAACTTTTAGAAATTAATGGAATGCTAATTAATACAATGAAAACAAGATGCTCTATTCTCTAATTTTGTTGAAAGACAGAAATAAAGCACACAACTATAGATCAAATATTTGTTCCAGATCATATCACCTATGTAATATATCTTTGTATTTGAATGTAGTTTAAAAACAGATATTTTAGAATATATTTTATTGAAAAATCTTCTGATTTATAAAAAAGGGACCTTGAAGAAAATATATATAGACTTGGGGTGACACACATACTTATCACTCTACACCAAATAACATACTAATTTTCTAGGAAGGAAAAAACCAAGAATTTCCAAAGATGGCAGAATTTTCCTAAGAATTTGGGGTAATACAGTAACACATATATTGGGGATAGCTTTCTCAAAACATGAGACCAGGGGCACGATCATTATGTTCTGTATAACTTGCAGAATTCTGAACATTATTTGTCTAGGAATACTGTTACCTCACTGATCTTTGATCCCTACTGATTAAATTTTCTTTACAACAATTGGATTTAATGTTTATAAAACAAATAGGACATTCATCTTTACAAAAATAAGATAGTAAGACTTATTCATGCAGCTGTGTACACTGAAATATATACAGCTGCATGTGTGTGTGTGTGTGTGTGTGTGATCTAGTGATATAATTTCCCCGTGACCAGATTAAGCGGAAAATCAAAAAGCACTACTGAGATTTGAAATTACTACTTCAGTAGCATTTTTATGTGCTGAATTTAATATACCAATGAGCTGAAGTGCAGAGAATTCTTATTTATAAACATAGTTGCTCAGTTCCATGTTTAAAGCCCAGCTATGATTTGTCTATTATTCTAAAATAATATTGTTCACACCTCTATAAGATTTCAAAAAATGTTTGGAAAACAATTCCCTTATGTTAGGGAAGTACTATTATAGCATAACAGAATGCTTAATGAAAGCAGACCAAATCATTTTCAAATGGCTGAATATAGCATCCAATAACAAATTCATTCCCAGAATGTAAGAAACCTTACTAAAAACATTTTTAGAATGTGTTTTCATTATATATTAACATAATTTTGCATTGCAAGAAACTAAGTTATAGCTTCCATACATGCACTGATAATTCATTTAATTTGCATTTAAAAATTATTGTATCTGAAGGTCACCACTTATTCTAATAAACTGAAGGTCTTCTTACCATTAGTCTTTAGACAGATAACGAACCTCAGTTTGTACATAAAGCATTAAATATCTTATACCCAATGAACACAATCAGATCCATAATATATAACGGACATAAGCAAAGCACTTTTAAAGTAAAACATGGAAAGTGAATTTATTGATATTTTTTAATCCAAAAAGAGCTCTGCAAATAAATATATTAATAAATACACATCAATTAAGATAAGAAATTACCTTCTACGCTGTAAACATCAAATCAATTTAAGCTTACTCAAATGCTACAAAAAAAATCTAATTTAAATATTTGCATTAGCAAAGAAAAGCTAAGGACTGTTTTGACAAGGAGATACTTATACTATAAGCCATGATCAATTACTTAGAAGGAAAACCTGAGTATTACTGTTATGTAAAAATGTTAATTTACAGCAAAAATGTGTGTGAATCCTAAATTCATGTTCATTATTAACTGTATGTTACTATCCAAATCAAAGACCTGATGCAACAAGTGCTACAAGCTTAACCTGCCCTTCCTTACATTCCATCACTTTTGTAAATCAAGGATAACCATCTGGCTTTGGAACACCAAGGGTTGCTCCAAACATTCGCACTCTATCTACTAAATAGAAAAATAAGAGGCTTTCTTCCCTAATAGCTTTTAAATCCAGGTTCTGCAAATGGATAATACATCTATTTTTATCTCGAACCCCAAGCATTCCCTAAAAATCAGTCTTCCAGATGTATTAGGCTACCCCTCCCAGAATCCCCAACCAGGTCGTCCAGGACTGTGGCTACAATTCTCACGTTTGAAGAACTTCTAGTTTCGGGGACCGACCGCCTCCCTTTTCGGAAAGAACTCGGGGCCTCTTCCGCCCCACAGGAGAGCTTCGCTTCTTTTCAGACAAAAGCAGAGAAAAGGGTTGGCCGGACCGACGCCTGCAATGCCCGAACCCGTTGGCCTCGTAAGGACACCACGCGGCGAACGGGGCTCTTCGTGGGGAACGAGGGGAGAAACGAGGAATGTGCGCGTGGGGCGGAGGCCTGCTTTGGAAGGAGCGTCCCGCAATCTGGAGCTATACGTAGCCTCCAGATGTATCGGCTGGGGATGATAGGACCTATAGTCCCACCTCTGGAAGGCAGGCAGGTTGGGTGGGGCGGCTCTCAGGCCGCTTCGCATCCCGACCCCCGAGGCGCAGACACGGACTAGCCGCTGGCGAGAAACCCGCAATCGCTCTCCCTCCCCGCCTCCCCATTTTCCAAACTACCTTCGGCAGGAAACTCCTCGAATTCGTCGTCTTCCTCTAGAAGCCCCAGATCCACGGGTTGCTTCTTTTCCGACATCATCGGCCTCGGCCTGCTCCTGCCGCTCTAGAGTCCTCCAAGAAGTCCTACTCTACTGCTCCCCGCTGAGAGTGACGGGATCGGCCGGCGAACAACCCTCCAACTGAAAGCGCATGCGTCTTCCACGCGAATCGGGCACATGCAGCTTCGTCACCCCCCCCCCCATCTTTTATTATATGTGCGTTGCTGATTCGCGCGGGAGGCTTTGTTCATTTATTTTAGGATATATAGATATACATACACAAAAACGCGCGCGCGCGCACACACACACACACACACACGCGGGATACATTAAACTTTCTCAATCTTTTTGGAGGACAGGAATAGGAAGAAAAGAGCTAGGAAGAAGGCAATAGAGCACTAAGAAGTTGGTTGAACGATCGCTACTTTTCCTGATTTGCATCATTTTTATGCTCAGAGTGGCTTATTTGATTCTTCTCCCTCCTTTTATTCTCTTAACAGCTCTGTGAATTAGATTTGGTTTAGAGCTGCTCAGAAGCTCGATTTTAGGTTTACTGTACCTAGGTTTTTGTAGCAGAACCTAACCTTTACAGCAGATCAATTACCATTATTAATATCGACTTTTTAACTGCTGAGTTTACAAGATGATTCCCCAAAATAAAAGAACGGAATGAATTAAAAACTGGTATGAACAACAGGTTTTGAATCTGAACCCTGGCAAGATGGAGTGGCTTTGGGTTTGGGGCTCTTTGGTCTTAGGAGAATTACCATCTTTGGTCTTGGATGGGGTTGTACTGCCCCAGATGGACCCAGTGCATAATCTGGGGGTTTTCCTGGACTCTTGACTCCTGCTTGAGGAGCAGGTGACAATCATGGCCAGGAGGGCCTTTGCACAACTGTGAGTTGTGCGCCAGTTATGCCCATTCCTGGACCAACATGCCCTTGTCACAGTCACCCACACCCTAGTCACCTCCCATTTGGACTATTATAATGTGCTCTACAAGGGACTGCCCTTGAGTATCCAGAAACTTCAGTTGGTTCAAAATTCGGCGGCCTGCGTGGTTTTGTGCAAGCCTAGATTTGTGCCTGGGTCACCTCTTGCAAGAGCTGTATTGGTTGCCAGTTTGTTTCCAAGTCCAGTGCAAGGTGCTGGTTATCACCTTTAAAGCCCTACATGGCTTGGGGCCAGGTTATTTGAAGGACTGCCTTTCCCCGGTTACATCTACCTGGCCTACCAGAGTAGGGAGGCAGGGTATGTTCAATGAGGGAGGTACATCTAGTGGGATTGAGAAAAAGGGCCTTCTCTGTGGTGGCTCCTTCCCTATGGAATATAATTCCCCTGGAGATAAGACTTCCGGAATGCCCTGAAGATGTGGTTTTGTCAGCGGGCCTGGGGACCTCAGGCTGACACAGAGCTGATCAAATGGTTAGTCTGAGTGTGTTGGTTGCTGGGGGTGGGGGTGGGGTATTGGTTTTTGATTTATGGGTTTTAATTCTGCCCAGAGTCACTGTGTGTGAGTTGGGCGGCCATATAAATTTGTTTAATAAATAAATAATAAATAAATGATTAGAAGTCACAAAGCATCTTCAACCTTTTCAGACCACAGACCCAAAGTTTAATTGCAATGTGTAATTGCACATATTAATGCATACAGACCATAAACATTTATGTTTTTAATGATTGGTTGTGTTTTTATTGTGTTTATTTTGTTTTAATTAGCCTCTCAGAGTCATGTATATGAGATGGGTGGCCATATAAACTTATTATTTATAAATATATAAATAAAAAGTAGAGGTCTTCCATTTTTAATATCTAAAAAAAAATAAGATAGGAGAAAGATTTTTGAAGGAGAAAGCTTGTCAGGACTAAGATGAAAGTTCCCAGCCATCCTTTAAATCTCTTTACCTCTTTTCTGTTTTTTGCTCTCTACTGGTCATTTAAAAAGAAATCTGAATAGACAAGTTAGTTTTGGTGTCAATAATGCAGTCCTGTAGACTGAGGTGCAACAAACTTGCAAATCTTGACTCACCACTTGAAGAACAGTGCAAAGGCAAGTACCTTATTAGTATATGAATCACAATAAAATATATGGAACATTTAAATGGAACATATCAATGGAACATTTTCTGCATGAATTTTTCTCTCTCAACGACATAATTAAATTCTCACTTTTTTTGTGGAGTGTATGATGAAAAAAACATGTTGCCAAAATATAAGGAAATAATTTTAGAATTCTTATTAACAGCAAATAGCACTTTTAATATTGCAACTAAAAAAGTATTAGATAGGTATTCTGCCCCATTCTCCTTAAATAAACTTTGTGTTCAAAACAACTTAAGGAAACTAGAAAACAGTGAAGGCTCATACCTGGCTCCTCCATAACATTTCATGAATAAATTGAAGTGACTAAGTTATAAAATTGCCTGATGGAACTCTAAATTTAGTTTCCAGATTATGCATACAGTGCAGTTTTAAGCATTTTACTCACAGTGTATTTAGGGTTATAGCCTCATTTCAATAATTTCCTTGTACTGTGGGTCTGTTTACATCTTCCGGTACCCAATTTTGAGATTCAGTGCAGAAAATAAAACCTTATCAAAACATCTAAAGTGTGATTCATTTGAAACAAAGGTTAAGTCCTTTTTTATAACTTTAGTTAATTTTTTCTATATAAAATCTAGGCCCATTATCCAAATCCTTAGCCAGGAACCCAAATTAAGTTTCTTCTAGATTTTGCCTGTTGCTTACCAATTTTGTTCGGCAGTTATTAAATAATGGCTTTCTTCTTGTTAGTTTGCTGTATCCATTTTTGACAATAAAAACTCAGTCTCTCAAAGCCTTTCAAACTCAGTTGTTTGTGCCTACCCTTCACTATCTGGCTATCCATATTTAGTTCGTATTGTCCTATTGCCTGGGAATTGTCAGAGACATTTCATAGTAATGACATTCTGACTTATCTTGTCTAACACACACACACATGTGTGTGTGCGTATGTATTTGCCACAACTACTTCATGCCTGGGCATATCTCAACCAACCCCCAAAGCTCTGCTCTAAACCATTCTGTTATAATTATAGTTTCTACTTTGGGAATCAAAACAAAATTCTTCTTGTAGAAAGCCTGTTGGATTTAAGCCAAGTATTTGTGCGTATTTCATCTCTAAAATTTCCTTTTTAACATTGATAATACAGTTATAGCTACACGAAAATCTAGAGCTATTACAAGCTATAAATTGATCTCACTGACATCGCGGTATATATTAATCACCTAAGACATTTCAGATTCTTAGCAAATAATGGGAGGGCTTGTTTTTTCTTCCATGCTACATAAATTGCTATACCATGCTAGACTGAGAAACACAATGCTCCAGACTGCAAATGGAAGATATACAGCAAGTCTGGGAAATTCTGCCTCTTGCTGGAGGAGATACTTTAGGGGAAGGGACGGGAGGTGTTGGCCCATTCTGGACTCCCACTTCATCTCTATCAACCTAACCAGTTATTTGGATTATTATTACAAATAGTGTACGATATGCTTCCTAAGTTATTTTGTCTTACTAAACATGTGACTCCTGGACTATTCCAGAAGCCTACTATCAACTCATTCATTTCCCCTGTGGCCTGTCATTCTTGCCTCATTTACTGCAGCTTCTTTTCCCAGCAGTAGGCAGATTAGCTACAAAAGTTACACAACTTTATCTGTTATGCTCATGGTTGATTTCCAGTAGCGAAATACTGAAATATTTTAGAGCTACTCAACTACTAAATGAAATAATTTAGTTGCCCATTGATCAAATATTTGCCCATAGTTGCTGACTTCAATTCCTGGTACCATCTGGTCTAACAAGACTCTCCTCCTCTATGAAAGGGTCTCAGGTTCAGTTGCATTTGAGAAGGAGCTAAGCTATAATGAAACTACTGCCAATTGCTGGTTTTATTTTTGCAAGTTATTTGTAGTTATAGGAGCTTCATTTGCTACTCACCTTGCTATTGCAACAATATGAGTTGTGTTGAAGAATTAGTCTTTTCTGTCTTAGCAAATGGTAACTCTTGGCTGAACTTATTTGGGCTTTGAAGCTAAACAGGGTTGAAGCTTGTTAGCACTTGGGTTAGGTTATTCTACCAGGGAATAGCAGGAATGTAAGCTACTCTAAGTTAGAAAACTTCCTGGAGAAGTTAATGGCAAGCCACTTCTGTATGGTATCACCTGGAGTTGAAATCAAGAGTATCTTTACCTTTACGGCTGCTATGTGCTCTATTGTGGCTAACTACACTACCTCACAGCTTCAGAGCAAGGAAAAACACCAAGTTTCCATGCTTTTCACTTCTTCTGAAGACAGTACTATACAGATGTTGAGAGCATGCTGGAGACATCTGGTATCTTTGTAATAAATGTGGTTCATTTACAAATATGTACAGCAAAAACAGGCAAACAGACAGAAGGTCCTCTAGTTCACATTCTGTCCCTAAGTCCTTTAGCTTGTTTGTTCCTCAACCCCCTTGCTCCCAGTATAATACCTACTAAGCGCACTTCTCAGCCTCCATCCCTTTATTTAAAGAACTGACTAGCCATGAAAAAAACCCTTAATGTTTACCAACTATTTAATCAGCAAAAAGCCCTGTTTCTTTCAGTAAGTCCCATATCAATATGTCTGCATGTACCCAGCTGATTGATTTTATTATGTTTATGGGCATTGCTGTATTGGAAAAGTTATATATAGAAGTTTGTTTTACATGCCACAATGCCTATGCACCTACAATATGAAGCCATTATGATTTCTATTTTGGCTTCTGCAATCAAATTGCCAGTGAGGGAAGAGGCAGATGAGGTCATCAAATGTCAAATACATTTATAACTGTATCACTCTCACTTTTCATAAATGTATTCTACAGTTACAAAACCAGAGGGTAACTGATTGGATTTGGTGAGATACCTACTTGTGGCGCCTGCAGGGAGCAAGATTTATCACTTTAAAATGAAGTTGGATTCTGCAGGAGTTTGTTGAATTGAGCATTGACTAGCACTGAAGAAGAAAACAGATTTTGTGGTAACTTTCACTAAATTTCAGGAAGGTTAAAATAAATGTCAGCTACAGAATAACAATAATGTCCATATAGCTACATCCCGAACACTGTCATATTTGCATGTGGCAGTATGAGTTTCTTCACCTATTTTCTTGCTTGTTTTTTTTATAACTGAATGGGATCGAGGCCTTAAACAGAGGTCACACTAATTGAATGCATCGGGGATGAGAGAGAATGGTTTAAAATTTCAAAACGGTTTGTGGCAGTCTTAACAGAAACTGTAAAATCACATATTCAATTTAATTCTGCATTCTGCTGGTGATTCAGACTAATATAGAGTTCAGAGTGTACACGGCAGAACAAGTCTGTGCCTGTGGAGTCTCTGATGTGTTCTCACTAGGTACTTACTTCCCTTGCCATATAACAGCATTTCCAAGTTGCTGGTTCTTTTCCTGGAACACCAAGAGGCTGATTCATGAGTCAATGACTAGCACAGCTGGCTTGCAATGTGTCCTAGATTTAGAAGGGGGAAAATATGCAAGACCCACACTAGGAATGTTTTAGACAAGTTGTAACTTGTTCTTTATATGGTCAGAGGTTAGGAGACAGTGGAAAATAAAATATGAACATTAAATCCCTTAGATCTTTACATTCAGTTCTGAATAATTATAATCATATGCTAATTTTATGAAATAGAAATAATGGAAAATCACCAACCCCTGGTACCTTTCATACCTTGCTACTTGACCCTTTTCCAAATGTGCAGTTTGGCAGAGCAACTCTACTGTATAGGAAGTTGATCTAATACTAAAGCATTCTTTGCCTGGTTGTAAATGATTTCTTGGAACACACTTGTTCAGATAGCACATTGATTCATTGATGGTCCTAAAGGAAATTGCTGTAAACCTAATTATTTGTAGTTTTGCACTGCTTGGTCTTCTCTGTTTTACATAAGTCATAGAGTTGCATGATCTACCACATATAATTATAGTACTTTGGCATGGTTAAGATATCAATTGGTGCAATTATCAAATGAATAATATGATATCCTTCCACCTCTGAGAACTTATCTTATGTGCATGTACAAAGAGACCTTGCCTTACCTGTAGAGAGGCATTTAGAATGGAAAGATGTAGCAAAGTGCTTAACTCTTTATCCAGCCATGCTTTCTTCCCGAGTGGCATTTTTGCCTTTGCAAGGCATTTTTGCCTTTGCGAGGACATGATGTGTTAAGAGGGAAAACAGGAGAAGGGATTTAATTAATCTAGATCCTTAGCCCCTGGTTCCTTTGATTTCAATCAAACTATGTTTTCTGAAAAGAGGGGCACCATAAAAGATAAGAGGTTAGGACTGCTCTTGCTGCCCTGTAACTGGAGTGCTATAGTCAATCAGTTTCAGAGAACAATAGTTTGAACAGCATATAGTGGTTAAGGCTCCAGGCTAGAAACCAGGAGACGGTGAGTCCTAGTCCTGCCTTTGGCATGAAAGCCGGCTGGGTGACTTTGGGCCAGTCACTCACTCTCAGCCCAACTCACCTCATAAGGTTGTTGTTGTGGGGAAAATAGGAGGAAGGAGTATGAGGTATATTTACTGCCTTGAGTTATGTAACTAAAATAAATATAAATATAAATAAATATAAATAAGAAAGGCAGGATAAAAAATCTAAAAAAAAGAAAATCCTTCAAATTAGTTGTTAGTGTTACAGAGGGTAGCACAACAACTTGGCTGACAATCTGACTTGAATAAAAGAACTTTAGTTGGCAGCAATCTATGGATCATTTAGACTAATCCTCTGCGACAGCAGAGTTCCTTAGATTTGCCTTTCAGCTGGGCTGCTTAGATCCATTGGACCTTGAATTCCCTAATCTTTTTGCTGGAGGGAACCAGGTTGGAAAAGGCTGCCTTAAACTGTATTGACCAGAAGAACATAATGAAAGTATTTGGTAAAATCAGAATACTTTATATTTTCAAATTATTCAGACAATTCATCATGTAATTTTCTTTCAAGACTCTTAGAAATTTGTGTTAATACATGGTAGAATTGGACACATATTTCAATAGAATTTATTTAATATTAATCTATTCATTTTGAGGTAAATGAAGAGTTTTAATGGTTTAGAGGCACCAGATTATATTCTCAAGTGTCATGTTAGGTTTATCAATCAAGTAAAAATTGTGCACTTGAATATAAGAGCACATGGCTTTTATGTGATCCTCTCTGGTTGAATTAATTGGAAATCTCTCCCACTCCATTCTCTTATAAATTCTTGAACAATGTAGATTGAATCACATATAGTATGTTGCTATTTGCAGACTGTTGGATATAAAAGCATTTGGCTAAGGAATAATCCATTCTATTAGAGGATCAAACTTTCTGGAATTAATAGTGAACCAACAGAATAGGTCAGTCTGTTACAAAACTGCCCTCATTCACAATTTAACCGTGGCCAACCTGGCATGTACTGTATATGTATTCAAGATCTGAGTAGGTTGGGGGGGAGTTCTCCTCTTGAAAATGTGCCCACCTGGCCTTTGCGTTTGGCATTAGCCAAGAACATGAAGGGAGGGGGGATGGCTATTGTCACCTGTGAGTCATTGAGGGCTCTGAGAGGTTCTGTGCCATAGGAAGTGGGACTCTCAGGTTGAATTTGGGATTGCTGCTGTGGTAGCACCTTCCCTGCTACACAGCATCATCTATGCCTGACCTGCTGGATTCCATTGCCAAGTTGGAGATCCAAGGCTATTAGTCCTCAAGGATTTCAATTTGCTTACAGATGATATTGAGTCTGGGATAGCTCAGGCCTGTCTCAAGTCATCAAAGGCTCAATGCATGTCAGTGTTCATACTTTGGATCTGGTTTTTGTAGCCTGATTTTCCTAGGAGCTCAGGAGATGAAGCACTTGAAGAGACAACTGGAGAGCCATTGAAGGAAGACAAGGAGCAAATCTGAATAAACACAAGTAAAAAATCTGTATTGGGATTAATTGAAAGCTATCATTGGACCTAGCAATCCTGGGCAATTTTTCTCCATTCTCCAACTTTCTCTTTAGGGAAGACTGTTGAGGTGGTCAGGCAACAACTCCAGAAGATCCTTAGTGAAACAGATTCTCTGAACCCATTTCAGTCAGGTTTCAATCCAGGGTACAGTATGGAAACAGAAATGGTTGCACTTGTCAATGACCTTTGGTGGTATGCTCAACCTAGTGCTCCTTGATCTCTCGATGGTTTTGATATTGTTAATCATCATTAATCTCCAGTCTGATCTTCCTGGACTGGCTGTGGGAGTTGGGGGGGAGGTCCTCCTTTCTCTGCAGTTAGCTCCAGTCTCTTTTTTCTGGTTGGCTCCAGTCAGTGTTGACCTGGGAGGGGGGGGGGGGCGGGATTGAATCCATGGCCATTCATTTGTGAGGGTGCACCCTTACTCATTCTGTTTAACATCTATATGAAACCACTGGGTGAGGTCCTCCATTGGTTTGGGGTCTGATATAATCAGTATGCTGATGGTACCCAACTGTGCATCTCAACCCTGGGTTGCCCAAAAGATGCTATTGATATTGTGCCCAAGTGTCTGGAGGTTGTGCAGGTTTGGAGACAGAGGAACAGACTCAGGCTCAATCCTTACAAGACTGAGTGGCTGTGGATGTTTGGGTCTCCTAGTCTGGAAGACTGTCCACCTTTAAGTTTGGATAGGGTAGCACTTCCTCATTCAAAACTGGTGCACATTCTGTGGATCATCCTGGACTCACAGCTCCTGCTTGAAGAGCAAGTGGCAGCTGTGGCCAAGAGGGCCTTTGCACAGGGTCATCTGGTGGATCTGTTGCACCCATTTTTGGGTTGGGAAGCCTTTGAAACAGTCACTCATTGTCAGGCCTAGCCCAAGAACAACAGTGAAACAGTCCAGTTGAGTAAAGTTCCTTTATTTGCTTACCCCTTATAGACAGAATCTTGCCAGACTAAATCTATACTACAGCAACTAGTGGATATACCCTGGGAGATTCTAGGGAGGGGCTATCCTGAACCTCTTTCACTTCCCACACACCCTGTGCAGACTGTATTGTCTTTTGTCTCCTTTCCCCTCCTAGATGCACTTCCTGACAGCCTTGGTCTCCCACATCACTCTCCTCTTCATAGATACATTCTATCACACTCATGCCCTAGTCACCTCACAGTTGAATTATTGCAGTGTGTTCGCATGGGACTGTCCTTAAACATTACTTGAAAGCTATAGCTGGTCCAGAATGCAGTGGTATTGTCAATAATAGACATTTCTCAATGTGCCCGTGTGACATGACTGCTCCATGAGCAGCCCTGGTTGCCCGCTGGCTTCTGGGTGCAATTCAAGGTGCTGGTTACCACCTACAATGCCCTTTATGGCATAGGGCCTGGTTATTTGAGAGCCCACATATCTCTGATAGTTTATGCCCATTTGATAGGATTGGACAGAATGGGTCTGCTTTGTTGGGGTTCTGAAATACTAGTTCAGAAACCCTGAGGAGGAGAGAAGGAAAATGAAGGAAAGAGGGAAAAAGGCAGGATCCACACAAAGCAGCAAAGCTAGGCCGCAGCGAAGCCACCCCTCCCTTTGTGCTCGTGTGAGACAGGCTTGGTTGAAACCCCATATTCTCCAACATGCTTCAGGTCCCTTTGATTAAACAATGTCATCTGTCAGGATGTGTGCCTTCTCTTTCACAGCACCCGCCCTCTGGAACAGCATCCACCCCTTCACATCCCCCCTCCCCACAGATCTGTATCACTCCCACCCAGATGATGTTCAAAAAATCACTGAAACCCTGGCTATTCTTCCAAGTCTTGGGCTAGGGTGGTTGTTGATCCTCTGTAAGATGTTTTGTTTGTTATGTATGGTATATCTTCGATGTGTTATGTGTATTTTTTTTTTTATTGTTTCTTGCTTTTTCAATGTAAGCTGCCCAGAGATTTTGTTAGTTGGGTGGCCTCTAAAACAAACAAACAAACAAACGTGGTAAAACTGGCTCTTCATTTGAAATGCTGTGGCTCTGTTAAGGTTGTGCCTGGCCCATTTTGACATTCATAGGATCTCTTGCCTCACCCCAGCTCCTGAGTTCAGCCAACCTAGCAATTCTTCCAAGGGAACAGTTTAACAGTTTCCAATTCCCCATCATAGGAACAGCTCAAATGTAGGCTGTACACAAGTGCACGCAGTATGAATTGTGAATGTTTGTGTGTGTGCAATCAATTTACTTTATTACCCTGTAGGTGGAGTTGGGGGAGGACATTTTCGTTTCTCTGGGACTGTAGCACCTCTGAGTGATTCTTTGCTCTTTGTTCTGAGCATTGCAAGATTGGTGGAAAAATAAATGACTTTGAGGAACTGGAGAACAGAAAGTGGTGATGTAGAAGTGCCTGAAAAATTATCTGCCTGAAAAATAAAATATAAATTACAATGTATCTTGATCATGTTGCATTAATATTAAATTATGGAAGAAAAAATTTGGGGAGGGGAAAACAACAGAGGCAAAGCCATGATCATTATCCAGTATAAACCAAAGGACATTTCTCAAAGCAATACCTATGGACATATTCACTTACATATAGGAATATATTATACTTTCTCCTTCAAAATCATTTAATGAATAAATCAATGCTTGCTGTATTGTCCTCCTCTTTTTTCATTCTTTTTTGTCCCTCACCCATAAAGTACCATGCATATTGTTCGTTTGGTAATATTTGATAACCATTATCACAATCATCTTATGAACCTCCCATGCCTCCATAATTCATAATGTAAATTCTTTTAACTGTGCCTCTAGGAATGAGGTACATTTTAGTAAATAAAGATGAACTTCCTTTTCTTTTACATATTATACTTTAAGGGCACTAAGTCTGTGAGTTTTAAATATTGCTTCCTTGCCAACAGACTATAGTGAATTCCTAAATATTATTCCTTACAAGTTGGCATTTCTGTTTTAGTACCCACATTGGTCAGTCTCACCCTTAGACTTCAGTCAACCTTCAGTCACCCTTAGACTTCACTCCTTGCTTCTAGTATTTCCTACAATTTCCTTATTTTCCCAGCAGAGACATGCCTTTTCTCATGGTAACATCACCCCTCCCTTTCTATCTATCCATCTAGCCCATCCAGCCACTATCTTTGATCCATAGTATGCTTTGTGTTTAACAAAAGGTACTTTGAGAAGGATGTATGAATGTGAAACAGAAAGGTCAAACAAAGTCTTGTGGCATCTTAGAGACCATTACATTTATTTTCACCTTTATGGATCAAGTCTGTTGCATCAGGTGGTAGGAGCAAAATCCTGTGAGAGAGACTATAAATACATGGAAGAATGGATGAAAGAGTTAGGGTGGGAATAGGCTTTCATCAACAATTTTGTATTTTATTTTTCAAATAAAATCACAAGGTGACATGACTTAATTAATTTTAACATATTCATGGAGGTTTCCCAGCCAGATCTGATAAATACTGTCGAATCATTATTATTAACTTTAAGACTCACTGATTTCATTGGGATTTCTTAAATGTTTAGCTGAATCCAAGTCTCAGCAATTCTTGAAATGCCAAAGTCAGAATTGTCTGACATTTATCATAGGCCTCCTAAAATTGTAAGAATCCACAGAAAGTACTATACCACCAAATTTCATTTTTAGCAAAAAAATTATTAATATCTCTTCAGCTTTAACAGTTTGTACATAATGTGAAAACTAAGTTACACATTTCTGAAGAATTAAAAATGTAGGAAGGCTCTGCTTGATCATCCATCAAGATCAACATTTTTTTTTCCTGTAGTAAGCCATTTAGAAAGACTACAGATTGTCTTACCACAAACGTAAACTTATTTTCTTTCCGCTTGTCAGGCACCAGACATTATTTAGAGATTGATGCACGTGACTTCTCTATTGAATTTCTAGTCATAGCGATAACTAGCTAGTTCTAATAATATGCTGGCAAAAACTAGGAGCCCTGAATAGAGATGGAGATCCTTGCCCACTCCAAAATGTTGCCCACTCCAGAATGCACATCTAATTGTTCAGTAGGCTCCAGTCTATCATTGTATAGATGAGTATCAAAATAGGAATCTCATTGCACTGGCTGAATTTATGAGGGTCCATTTTGCTATAGGATCAGAACAATTAAATCCCACCTATTGCAATGGATTTACTTTCAAAAAATAAACTTACCTTTGGGATACAATATTATTATTAATCATCATATCATCATCATCATCACTATTCCTGCTGCTATTTATTTTAGTCTGTAGCACAGAATAGCCAAAATAACCTTACTATTCTCTTTTATCATAGCTTTTTAGAAGTTATGCATTTAGTTTATTTTTTATCATATGTATGTGTGAATGTGTGTATTCTGTTTTGGACTATGTATTAAATTCACATTTATGGCTTTCTAAAATGCCTGCTTAAACACATGCAAATAAAACTAAAAATATACACACAGACACAGACACATAAACATAAACATAATTATATTTTATCCTGAAATCACAGGTTACTTTAAAAAAAAAAATTCAATCAAATGTCTGATCAGGATGCAAATGCAAGAAAAGAATTATGCCAGTATTGTTATTTCTGGAAGTAAAGAGAAGAAATCAGTGTTCCACAGTATTTGAAAATGTAGTAAATGTAGAAAAAAGGTTGCAGGTAGAATAGGAAGACAGTAAAGCAGAGCTGAAAGCTAGTAAAAACTTGTTGTGCAATGAAGAACTTGCCTTTCACAGCTCGTACATTCTTTTGCTGAAAGCAGATAGTTGCCAATTTGCCATAAAGAAGTATTTACCAATTTTTAAAAGGTCTTGCCCCATCATAGCTAGTGCTAAATTTTGAATATAGCTTTTGTTGCCAAGGTGACAAACACTTATAAATACAACACCTCATCATATGTGCTTTTATCCTCATATTTTTATGGCTTTTAAATCAGATAACATTAGCAAATATATTAGGTAATTTTGCAGAAAGATGATTTTTCCACTAACACTTTTTGTTACATTTCCCCAGGTATTTGGGTAAATATCTGTTGTGACATTCCAGTCCTGCTCAGCTTCTGCTTCATGAAGATACCAGTAGTATACCTGGTGTGAAGATTAACACATTACTTTTGCTGTTCTTTTTATCAGTAATTGAAAAATGTCTGAGTATTTGTCCATCTTTATTCAGACAGCACTGGCTTCCAGAGTCAAGTTTGCTGCCTAGACAGTGATTACAAGATTGACCAAGTAGTTAATATTTTCAGCTAAAGGAACCCTGTGAGTAGCAGAGGAATTCAGATTAAAGCACCAAGGGAAAAGCATAGCAACTTTTTCTCCCCACATTTTCTCCAGTAAAATAAAGAAATACTGTATTATCCAAATGATTCTTCCACAGTGAGGAAAGATAATATTTTTGGGTGGAGCAATAGCTTTACCTCTTGCCAAACTCTGCTTGAATCAAGAAACCAAGTGCAGTTTAAGGAAGTCAAGGATGAACATTGGTCAGCTCTATTACTGGTACCCGGTACCGTTTAGACTTTGAAATTCTAGTGATGCTATTGGTTCATTCTTTGCACATATTTGGTAGCTATCAAGGATCTGGCATCAAAGGCAAGCGTTAATTCCAGTATTTGTAGCTTCTTTACCAAACAGCAACTGTGGCGGAAAACATTACACAACAGGATGTTCTGCAACCACTGAAGGATGGTGTTTCACTTTGGTAGTATTTGAACTGGATGAAGATGTAAATTATAACCTGGGCAGCCCAATTCATAACCCACTAAAGTTGGAGTTCTAGGATATAACCTAATTTAATTCCATTGGTGCATGTAAATGGGATAGTAGTCACTAAAATTAAACTACCACAGGATGCCATAACTCAGTTACAGATCACACTATGAAGAAAGCACTGCAAACTGGTATTCCCTGCATATCAGGCATAGTGATTAAGGAGGATCACCTCCCACATTACACTGGAAAATTTCCTAGCCTTCTCAATTATGCCATTTGTGAACCAAGACCCTTCAGCAAGGATGGACAGAAAACATTCTTGGTAACTGGCACATAGCTCTGGAACTCCTTTCCTCTGGAAATCCCAAAAAAGAGCCAATTTTTGACTAAAGTATTAAATGAACCAATCTGTACATTATAGTCGCTAAATAAAAGCAGGCTAGAACAACATTCCATGGCAAACGAATACCACAGCCATACAGATGATCCATATTTACTGCTGAATAGTTGTTATGGCCACATGCGTTGGAGTTTTAACTTTCTGCAAAATGCAGCTCTTCTGCAAAACAAGCTATCTGTTATGTTACAGTTGTGACACATGTGTAATGGTAGAAGACCATATTCCTTGTGTACAAAATGGCCTAAGTTCAGTCCTTACATCTCCAGATAGGGCTGAAAACTTAAGATTCCCCAAAAGTGTACCATTGAATGGCCAAGGGCTGACTGTGGAATAAATCACAAATTGCTCATGTGAAAGTTCCAGGTAAAGCTACAGCAAAAGAAGAAAACCAATCAGTTACCACACTATGATCTTGACCATATAGCCAATATTTTCTAGGAAAATGTGAAGAATGGTTTTGAAGTCCTGAAGCTCATTGATAGGGGAGTGGAGGAATTGTGGAATGAAATCAAAGAAGTTGTTAAGGATGAATATAAAAGACCAAAAGAAAAAGAAAAAAGCAAACTATAAAAGACCAAAAAAAAAAAAAACAACCCCAAGAAAGCATTCAGAATGAGTGGCAGAAATTGCCAAGAAGAGAAAAGAAGCCAAAGCCAAGAAAGAAAATGTCAGGAAGGAACTTAACTATGTGCTTTAGAGAGCTGTTAGAAGAGACAAGAAGCAGCATTCAATAACATCTGTAAAGACACTGAAGATGGAAACAGACATGGAAAAGAGAAGGAAGTTTTCCAAAAGATCGCCAAACTCAGAAGGAGGTTTCAACCTTGAATTGGTATGCTAAAGGATGCCAACAGACAGATAGTAACTGATTCCATGACAAATAAATATGGAAGAAATATACTGAAATTCTGTACCATAGATATCTCAACATCCATACCTTAAAATTTATTCCCTGCTTACAAGAACCTCTACTACTAGAGGATTAAATTAGATCATCACTCTAGTCATTAGTGAGTCAGAAGGCTACAAGAATTAATGGAATATCTGCAGAAATACGGCAAGCAACAGAAGAAGAATCAGTAAAGTTTCTAACCAAACTATGCCAGCAAACCTGGAAAATGACACAGTGGCCAACAGATTGCAAGAGTTCAGTCTACATGCCAATACCAAGGAATGGAAACTTAACAGTATGTAAAGTATATACAATATCCTTAATTTCGTATGCAAAATAATGCTTATGATCATCCAATACAGACTAGAGCCCTATATGGAAAGGGAGATGCCAGATGTTTAAGCTAGCTTTAGAAAAGGCTGAGGAACAAGAGATCTTATTGCTGGACAATTGAAGAAGCCAAAGAACTTTGAAGAACAGGATAGAAAGAATATTGATGCTTTTGGAGAAGACTCCTAAGAATACTGTGGATAGCCAAGAAAACAAATGGGTCATCAAACAAATCAACCCAGAGTTCTCACTCAAGACACAAATAACTAGGCTCAAATTACCCCTCTGTGGACACGCTATGCAAAGACCTAGCTTTCTGGAAAAGGCTCTAATGCTGGAAAAGGTAGAAGAAAAGAGAAAAGGAAGATGACAGCAGCAAGGTGGATGGACTCATTTACAGTGGTGATGGGTGCACTCTTGGAAGATCTGAAGGGCCAGGTTTGGGATCATTCTGGAGACGTTCTAGCTATGTGGTTGCTAAGAGTTGGCATGACTTGATGGCATATATTGATCAGTTATAATTGTTTTGCCCAGCTCTATATCTTTTCATCAGAGCCAGATGATTGTACTACATATATAGATCAATGCATATGCATCTACAACTAGTCACAATCATGCCATAATGATGAAACTTACATTGTGACTTCATGACACAAGCTTCACTCCTGGTGTACTTGTATGCAATATCATGACAGCAGTACAAATCCATGTCGTGATTTTTTGATACACATTTTGTCACTTGTCCCATTCTGCAGAAAGCCCCAGACCAATGGTTGAAGGGTGGAAGAGCATGTGTTTTGTATACAAATGTCCATGAATAACTGAGGTTACAGTAAAAACTGATAACTCAGTATCAGAATTGAACATTACTATACTGAAACTTAATCCAGATAATATATATACGTGCTTCTTCTGTCTAGAGCTGAATTGTTTTGGGAGTTGTGGCTGTTCCTAGAGAACTGTAGCTTTTTGCTAGATTTGGCTAATATCTGATAAAATGATAGAAGGAAGGCTCATACTCAAAAATACTTATTACTAATGGTAAGTTGATTGGGTCAGATCCAATTAATTGATTTAATTTGGAATGTTTCAGTCAATTCAATTTATACTGAATCATTCACTCCAAATGAATAATTATTTTTATAGTAATTTTATTAAGAATTATAATTACAACAGTAAAAACTAATACAAACTAAAAAAAACCCTAAAAGAATAAAAAGTAGAAGGTGCAGAAAAGGGAAAAAAGAAAAAGAAAAAGAAAAAAATAATATAGTAAAAAATATATATAAAGAAGTAAATTTCCATCTTCATCACAACAAGTACAAACAATTTTAGTAACTGATCACCTTCCCTTAAAATACAACAGATAATCTCTTCTTCCCATATCCCAGCTCTTATCTATAAACAAATCTATAAAACCTCATCATTTCAGTCCTGATGTCAGCCGAAGTCCATTAAGGATTACCAGAGATAACAACATATCTATTTTAGCCTTGATCAAATAAACCAACTTTACATTCCTTCTTTTTACATCTAACAATCTTGATCTTTAGTCCCTTCAAATAATGTCGTAGAACTTTACTTCTTTTCATTTTTTCTTTGTCCCTTTTCATAAAATTCTTCAAAACTTTAACAAGCCTCTTTTGTAAATCCAATATAGGAAAATTATCCAGGTAACTTTCTTGGTTTGTTATTTGTATATCCCTTTTAATTATTAAGACATCAGCCAGTTTATTTTGTATGTCCAGTATAATATTTTTTTCCCCTGTCATTCTTGTAACCTGTAATTTTTAAATCCACTTTCAATTCAGTCTCAATCTTGTCAGGTAAAACTTGTTCCTCTTCCATAACATCTTTTAGACACAGTCTGTCTATAGAGTCAGACACTTTTAAAAATAATGTCTGAGTCCATTGTCCAAAAATATCTTTCAATATGTCCAATGTTAAGATATTTTGCTTCATTCTGTAATTGTAAGTTTGAGTGTTCTTCACCTTTAATTGTAATATTTAGTTCCTTCTAGTTCCCTCTAGTGTCCAAGTTTAAATTATTATTATTATTATTATTATTATTATTATTATTATTATTATTATTTAAATCAAAAGCATTTTCCCACAGGAAGGATTCTTTATAACTGATTCCAAAATCTTATTTCAAATTTATCTGGACCCTTAGTCCATTTGTAACTTTCTAAAATCAAAATTTTAATCACCCTTTTGCTGTTTATTCCCCTCCAAAAAATGTTTTTAACTTCTTAAACTTGTAGTTAAAACCACTTTTGTTAAGTACTGAAGGAAACTCACCCAGTGCTGTAAAACATGTCAATCCAAAGGTTCATAATAGCTGAAAAGCAGTTAACAAGCAATTTCTGAAAGTGATTAGAAAGGAAGTATGCTAACTTAGTGTACTTTCAAAGGTGCTAACCGCAGTTTGAGCAAGATGGCTGTTCCCTCATCTCCCAGAGCTTTAAACCTGCTGGAGACTACTGTCTTGCAGTCTCTTTGTGAGGAGCAACTGTCTGGAGCACTTGTGGGCAATCTCAAGTCCTCTCCTTGTCTGGAGAGCTGGTCTACTTGCCAGCTCTTCATTCTGCCACAGTCATTGGCTCGGCTTTTTGTGGAGCTGTTTTCAATCCACCATTTCTTCCCCAGAAGCCTCCAAATTATAGCTTTATTGATCCAAATGAGTCATTCTGCTTTCTGAAAAAAAACCTCTTGCTGCAAAAGGCCATTGAACCATTGGCTTGATTTGAAAGCAACTGATTCAATTAGAGGTTTCCATCTGAACTGCCTTTGAATTGAATCTCCACATTGATTGTTTTGCACAGCTCTTCCTACTTTTATGCATATACAATAACTTCTTGGCTTTCATACTTTATGTGAGGCTTCTCTTGAAGAGAGTTCAAAGTCCAGAATAAAGCACCTGGGTTCTTATCCACACAGAACATTTTACACCAATATTATAAATCAGTTTCAGGCTAAATTTAATATATTGATGTTACCCAATAGTTTGATTTCTGTTGTTTGAATTTCAGATATTTTCCTCCCAACTATGATTGAGATAGAAAACTAGAATCTTCTGAGAGAAAATTTATTTTGTTTTTTGTTTTTAGTCCCTAATTATTATATTCCCTTTCTGTAAAAATACGTCAGAGCTCCTCTACTGGCCTAAGAGAATTTTGAAAACATTCCTCAAAACTTTTGAGATGTAGCCTGTTGGAATTTAGAATAGATGTTTAAATGTACCAACTGTTTTAGGATAGTTTTGCTTTCTAATGTTTAAAAGGAAACACTCATTATGCTAATGTGAGCCAGTTTGGAGACACACATTCACCAGTTTTCCTCTCTCTATTTCAGCTAATCATTCTTTTAATTCAGCCCCTACCCATGAAGTAGATTGTTCTTCATGTTCTCTCCCCTGCTGCTTTGGGGAATTATTTGCTTGTTGCCTCCTCAGGAGTTGAGCCCTGGGGAAGTCTGAGCCCTAGGGAAGTCTGATACTCATGAAATCTGATGCTCTTGGACATGAGCCTTGGGAGAAGATGGGTACTGAATAAAATAGCCCTATCCCCCACCCCAGTCTCTTGAGAGGCTCCGTTTCTCCTGGAGACCTGCCTCTGTGTCTTTTTTGCACAGCCGCCTCCTCCTCAGCAGCAAACGCTTGGGCGTCAAGGGAAGGCTGGAAAGCTTTGCTTAGCTGCGGCTGCCTTGACTTCAAAGGCTGCCTCGGGTCTCCATCAAAGATTGCTTTTCCAGCACCTATAGGACAGAATCCATAGGAGCATCACATCTCTCATATTTGTTTTTATCCTAACGTTAACAGGCAGACGTAGACCAAAAGCCCAAATACTCTCCTGCATATTCAACATCAAGGCACATTGTTGCTCTTTTACTGGGATCTGAAATTATTTAACCACAAACAATTGTTGGGAGAGGTGCCCAGAAATCAAAGACTCCCATTTTTGGTGCACAAGATGGATAGTTATCTAGTAAAGCAGCTGCCTCTTTAGGTAGGTGTGTGTGTGTGTGTGCATGTGTGTGTGTGTGTGTGTGTGTGTGTGTACACGTTTAGGGCTTGCCAGATCTGAGAACGAGCTGAAACTGGCTACATACCTGAGGCAGCTGTTACACTGGTGGCGCCTGGATTCTTCTTTCTCAGACACAGGGCTGGCTCCCCTCATCTTTCTCCTCCCTCTCTCTGCCCCACAAATCTTTCCCTTTGCCTTTTCATAGAGGTTTCATTCCCAGCTTCCCAGGCTGCCCGGATCCCAGCCTAGTCTTACAGTCTGGCATTCAAGGGCTGTCTACCTGGGTGAGGATCACATGGTAGCCCTGCCTGAAGGCTTTAGAAAAACCAACCCTCATCACTCCTACCTTTTCTTTCTTTCTCTCTCCCTCCCTCTATTTGATTTCTGATTGAGATTAGGCATTGTCATGGCAACTGGAGAAAGTGACGGGGTGCTCCAAGCATGCCTCTTTCTTTCCTTTTCTCTTCTCTCTGGTGCCTAAGGCTTGATCTTTTCCTTCTGGCTCCATCAACAGACAATTGTCAACTTGACCTGCCAGGGCTCCGTTAATGAAGACAAGAGCTCAATGCATTTGTGGCTCCATCTCTGATTCTTAGGGATGAAAAAGCTGGATACGGTAAATCAGCTGAGAGAAAGGATCCCCAGCCAACAATCAAATTGTTTATTGAAATAAAAGACAGTGAAGATATTTATTAACTAAACAGTAGGGGGAAGTACAAACAATCTGAAGAAATACTAAGAAAGCTTTTTCGGTTATCAGAACAGAAATCTGAGCCTCCCCCTCCCCCCTTTTTTCAATAATCTTTCTGGGGACTGCAATGATTAATATTTAAAATCATGAAAAGTATCCATCTAAGAATTTTGCAGCCTTGGCAGCTACTCAGATTAAGTCCCCTACCCCCAGCTTGATGTCTGTTATAGCATACTTAGGCAGACTTCAATATGAAAAATACCCGTCTCACCCCTATGGGTGGTATATGTCTTCCTCAATCTCGGGTTCTCTACCAGAGGCCTAGGAATTTGAGGGTTCTGCGCAGTATTTTAGTTGTTGGGACTGTCTCTGAGGCTTCTTTGCACAATCTGCACCTTGGGTCCTGTCTAGCGTGGTGGACCCCTGCTTCTATGGATCTGGTGCTTAGTGCCTGTTCTTGTGCTGCTATGATCAATGCCTCAGTGCTGTCTTTTAGTCCGTCCCCTTCCAGCTACTGGTAGGATTTCCCAATGTCAGCCACCTTGGCTATCTGTCAATGGTACATCCCCTGCAGGTGCTTGTCTTGCCATGGCACTTCCTCTACTTGAACTTCCTCCCATGTCTGCTGCCGCCTCAGGCATTCCCTCAGCAGCTCATCTTTGGGTGCCATCTTACTGATGTATTCTTGGACGCTCTGGGTTTCATCCAGGACAGTGGCTTTGACACTCACCAGACCTCACCCACCCCCTTTCCAGCTGGTGTACAGTCTCTGGGTGTTGGACTTGGGGTGTAACCTCCATACATTGTGAGGAGCTTCCTGGTCTTCACTTTGGCAGCCTCCATGTCCTCCTTTGGCCAGCTCACTGTACCGGCAGGGTATCTGATGACTGGCAGGGCATATGTGTTGATGGCGTGGATCTTGTTCTTCCCATTGAGCTGGCTCTTCAGGACATGTCTTATCCTTTGGTGGTACTTGGATGTTGCTGTTTTCCTTGCCTCCTCATTGTGGTTCCTATGTGACTGTTGGATACCAAGGTACTTGTAGCTGGTCTGTATGTCTGCTATGTGGCCCACTGGTAGTTCCACCGCATCAATCTTAATTACCTTCCCTCTCTTTACTACCGTCCGGCCATACTTCTCCAGTCTGAATGACATCCCAATGTCATCACTGTGGATCCGTGTCAGGTGGATCAGTGAGTTGATGTCTCATTCACTCTTAGCTTGATGTCATCCATGTAGAGGAGGTGGCTGATGGTAATTCCACTCTTGAACTTGTATCCGTACCTAGTCCTTATGATTATCTCACTGAGGGGGTTATGCAGAACAGCAGTGGCACAATGCACTTTGGTATATGCCACACTTGATGGCCAGTTGTGTGAGCTGTCTTGAGTTGACTTCCACTGTTGTCCTCCACAGTCCCATTCAGTTCTTGAGGAAGATCCTTAGTGTCCTGTTGACTTTGTATAGCGCCAGGCATTCACAGATCCATATGTGTGGCATTGAGTCATAGGCTTTCCTGTAGTCAATCCAGGCTATGCTCAGATTGGTCTGCCACAACCATGAGTCTCGGGCGACTGCTCTATCAATGAGCAACTGGTGTTTTGAGCCTCTGGTGTTGTTCCCATTGCCCTTCTGAGCTGTGTTCATGTACTGGCTCATTGGCCCGTAGTTGGATGGTGCTGTTCCCTTGTGGGGGTCTTTCATGATCAGCACTGTCCTTCCTTGTGTTAGCCAGTGTGGGTGGGAGCCTGCTGCTAGCAACTGGTTCATCTTTGCTGCTAGGCGTTCATGCACAGCTATTAGTTTTTTAGCCAGTAGGTGTGGATCATGTCCGGGCCAGGTACTGTCCAGCTCTTCATGTTCTTGACCCGATGTTGGATGTCTGCTACTGTGATGGTGACTGGTTCCTGTTCTGGGAGATTGCTGTGGTCTGCTTTCAGGTCCTGCAGCCACCTTGCACTGGTGTCTTCTCTTTCTCCCATATGTTCTTCCAGTACTGTCCAGTTTCTGTTGTTATGTGTCTTCTCTTTCTCCCATATGTTCTTCCAGTACTGTCCAGTTTCTGTTGTTAGTGGCTCTGCTGTTACTGTGTTGTTGCACTGCAGTTGGGAGTACACCTCGGATGGTTCTTTGGAGAACAGGGCATTTATCTTCTTGGCCTCTGCTTCTCTGGTGTATCTTCTTAGCCTGGCAGCCAGTGCTGTGAGCCTTTGTTGAGCAGTCTCTAGGGCTTCAGATGGATTCAGGCCCATGTATTTTTTCAGTAGCCGAGTCTTATCCTTAATCTTCACACCCTTCGGTAGTTCCACCAGCTGACTAACTTCTCTCTGAGTTGCCTTGATCTTAGCCTCCAACCTCATTTTCTGGGGGGGGGGGGATATATTGCTGTTCTTATTGATTGTGTAGCCAATCATCTCCAGGATTACAGCGGCTGTAGCGTATACCAGTTCATTAGTTTGAGTTATGGTGGTAGTAGGGATTGTTGTGAGGACTCTATTGGCATCTTCTAGCATACTATCTGATGGTACTTCTCCATTGAGCCTTGGTAATTGGTCTCGAGGGTTAACCATAGCTAGTTTATCCATGATCTTATGCCTCATACAGTGCTCTGTAATGGAGGGGTTAGCAGTGACGTTCCAGCTTCAGATGTTGGCTGCACATCCAGTTGTTCTTCCAGCTCTTCTTGAGTCCAAGATGTAATGTGGAGTTGGTGTATCTCAAGTTGTGACAGCAGCTTCCTCTTCAGTATGTTGAAGCATTGGGTAACTAGCTGTTTCTCAGTTAGTGTGGATGTAGGTCTTCTGTCCATCCATAGTTCCCTCATATGTTTCATATATCCCCTCTCATTAGGTCTACTCTTGTAGTAGCATTCCATCAATTCCAGGTTCTCTTGTCTCGTCTATGCATGGTTTGTTCCAGTAGCCCACTTATTGTCAGATTGTCCTGGCTCCCCAACATCTGATGCAGACCTTGTTAATCTGAGTGATGTCCAAGCCGGCATGATTCTCTCAGTTCATGTCATTCTCATATTCGAGGTAGGCAGGTGAAGCATTAAAGGGTTTTTGCCCAAGGATCCCTACTGGTAAGGTAGGTACCAGCCAGGATTTGAACCCCAATCTCCTGCATCAAGGATGGTGCTCTAACCACTATGCTATCCAGCCGTTCAATACACACACACACAAATATACGTACATACACACACACATACCTTTAAAATAGCCAAAAGTGAGGGTCTGGTCCTTTCTCAGCTGTGTCTTCGAAGTATTTTCATTCTAGATTTTACATGGGACCCTTCCAATTTATATATTATATTATCCTTATCCTAGGATAAAACACTCATATATAAAGTTGAATATACATTATATTGATCTATGAAAGTCTTCAATAACTAGGATGATGTGTGGAGTGTTGTTGTTTTTTTTAAACTTTGCACAGTTTAAAAGAATCTACTGTCCCAAAACATGGAGGTCTAGTATTTTTTCATGGGCTCATTCTGACTCATTCTATTAAGTGTCCCATTACATCCCTTGTAGGGAAAGGGGGGAAAAGCCTTAACAGAACTAAACAATTGTCATTGGTAGCAACTTCTAAAAGACGGGCAGTAATTAAAACCAATCTCTAAGCATGAGAAATAGTTAAGAGCAAATCAATATGTAGACTATAATCACGGCGTGCCAAATTTGATTTAAAGAATTATCAACTCTTTCCATCCCCACTAGGAACACTCTATCACACATTATTTATTTTCCAGAGAAACCTACTTTCATGCCTTTATACCCTAATTATTCAGTTACTCTTAACTTTCAAACTGTTTCTTGATTGCAGGAAAAAAAAAAAAAGGGAGCAGAAAGAGGTTTAATTTAAGCATTTCTTAATTGGTTATTTGTGAGTAGCAGCAAACCAGCTACAGCATTAAAAAACAGCAGAAAGAAATCTGTGTGTGCATGCACATACATTCTTCCCTCTTCTGCTACCATCCTGTAATAGTGCTCTGTTGGTCCTTTCATTCAACCAAGTTATCTGTCAAGAAGAATTTAAGTTTCATATTTTTGTCTGTCAGTTGTCAAAAGGCCTGTCGGCTAAGAGCTTACATTATGCTTTGCCAAGAGGCCTATAGCTTAGAGTGACAATACAACCTTAGATTTGTGCTCCCAGGCCTCAGATAATCTCTCACTTTCCTCCTCAGCAGCTCAGTTATGATCAGGCTTAAGTTGCATATTTCGGGAGGTTTTTATCCAGATTTTGCTGATAAATGCTATCAGCAGGAATGAAATGAAATACAGCCATATTTAGCTCTTGTTACCAGTCCAGACCTGGCTGGAGACATTTTTACATTCTGTAGAGACAGGATTCATATTAAACAGTTTAATGCCTATATTCCCAGAAATGAAAACCAAGAATGCTAATACTCTTTTTTTTAATCTTCCTTGTCCTGTTGCCAAGCTGGAAATGGGCATGGGCCACAGTGCAAATAAATACATTAATGAAAAAAAAAGGACTTTAGTGTTCCTTTAGTGTAGGCTATATGACCATATATTGTTTTTCAAAATTATATGCAGCTTTGGAAAGCAAACCCAGATAACAGGATTCTAAAACTGTTTTAGTGTTGCAATAAGGAAAAGAAATAGATAACACTTTCGAGATAATCGTACACTTATGTTTAAGGAGTGTATATTCTATTATTTCTACCATTTTGCATTTGTGCTTAGACAAAGGACAGAAAAGTGATTGCCTGGTACATCTTCAGTGGTGTTCATTATTTGGGTCAGTCTGAGCCATTATTGTCATCCACTGGTACAAACCAATTAGAAACATAGTTTTACATTTTTCACATAGAACAGACTTGGTTCCTTCTCCTTAGCCATTAGTTACATATTGGTAGGTTTGGAAGTAAAATTGTGGGTGCGTTCTTCCATCTTAAAAGCTGTTGAAGGCAAATCCATAAATAGCAGCTACCAAGAATAGCCTGGACTGCTGTGGGGTTTGCAGTGTACCACCTGGGCACTATTACTGCTTGTGACCAATAGTCACACAATTGGTGCCACTTTTGCAAAGCTTATCAGTACAGTACACAATGCATTTGAACACTATTTTTTGTGATTACTTTTTATACACAATAAAAACTATAGCAATATTATACTTAAAGATCTGGTTTTTGTTTTCTCGTGTACCTGTTCACCTATTTTGGCAACAGTCTCTCACTGGGTAGCCTTATGCATGTCAGTAAGCTCCATTGTATCAGCAGGAGTTAGCTATTCTTGGATTGAAGGGGACAGTCTGAGTGTCTAAAATTGATAAACCAATGGTAATGAGAGAGCAAACGGTTCTTACTCTGGCAAGAATGAGGTAGCAATCCTGCGTAGCATTTACACTGCTTGCCATTTCACTCATCTCTGTTCATCATATCTCAGGTCCACAGATACTGAATTTCAAGAATGATTTATCATGCAAGTTGATGAGAAAAGTCCAAAGGTTGGAGGAGAAGAAAAAATATGGCTGAGTTTGGAGTCGCCATGTCTATCCCAGCTTCCATGGTTTGTTACATTGATGGAGAGCTATCAGACATGCTGACTGGGTCTTATCAGGCACAGAATAGTGTCAGTAGCAATAAAGGATGTTCCAAAGATTGCTAGGAAAAAGAAGCAAGCAAATATTTATAAATTCTCCACTTTGAGAAATGCAAATTATAGATATTCAGGTGAAAACTCCATCCCATCAAGAGATACAGAGCCATTGGCTGGTGGAAAACAAGAAAATTCACAATTCATGTTTGCAGTTTCTACCTTCCTCCCCCTTTCTTGCTCTTCAATTTTTCTGCTTGTTTGAATGTGTACAGGTAGCCCCAGTTTAAGAATGAGTTTCATTCCCAAAGTCTCTCCTTAAGTCGAATTTGTATGTAAGCTGGAACAGTATTATTGTAGAATACTGTATAAATAGTATTGTGTAATGAACTTGAACCATCGTGTATTTAACTTGAATCGTTGTGATTTAACTTGAATTTTGCTACAATAGGTTCCGTTCTTAACTATGGGTCTTCTGTAACCCAGGCGTTCTTAACCCGGGGACTACCTGTACTTATTGACTTGCTTGCACACTCATGTGAATGTGTGTATTCCTACAGATTTAGAATTACCTTGTTCTTGCCATCCCATTGCAACATTAGAAAAAGCAGTAGCAGCAGCAGGTCCACCTTCACAGTTATCCTCCTTCACTTGAAGGTTGCATGTAGAGTAGAGAACAGTTATCTATCTTTCTAGTAACCCTATTCGCTAGAAATTGATTATGAAATTATAAAACAACCTGACTGATTTATAAATCTGGTAATTAAAATTAAGGAATTAAATTCCTTTTAATTTTAATTACCAGATTTATAAATCAACTACTGTTTCAATTACAATTTCTCCCATACCTATTGAAAGAATCTTATTCATGGGTTTTAGTAAATAATATGGACAACGTAGTATCCCTTTCCAATTAGCAGGTTGCTCATTTCTCAGTGGCTCTACCGTTGAGAATTTCTCCTTCTGATCTATCATTTTGATCAATCTGCATTTTACAATATGACTTTATTTTGATCAATAACCAGATTAAACTAATAAATAACAAGATGGTTTAAATTAGCAAAAAATACTATAAAATGACAAAATCAATTTATCTAAGGCACCCAATTAAAAGGAGCTAGGAAAGGTACCTTGTGCCAATCAAGCAACAGTGATTCATTTTTCATCACTAATCCTACAGGCCAATTCACAAAATTTGGCCACCACTGACAGACAAATACATCTTGATAACATTAGGACCACTATAAAATTTGGAATAAGGGAGTGCCATACATCTTCACAGAGTTTTGTTCTATTGATTCAACCTGCCCAAGTTGCAAAGGCAAACTCTCCTATAATATGGAATTTTCCAATAGTTCCCAAATAGAACTGCTGCAGCTAACATAGCAATTCTTGTCAGCATGAAGGCTGCTCTATATTTGGACATTCTTATACTGAACAAATAATCTACTAGTTTATAGAGAACAATTGGTTCCATCCAAATTAAATTAACCTGGTGATACATCCAATTATGGTCCATATCTCCTATCCTTTAATATTGACTTTGGCATATACCAAGCCTAGTGTCAGGATGGACCCTGTAGAGAAGCCATACAACTGGACCTTAGCTTCCAAAAGGTAATTCCAAGAAGATAGACAGGAATATATAAAACCCAAGGAAGTTAAGTTCAATTTTAGCTAGTAGCTAAAGATTATGATAAAAATCCCACCTTTACCATTAAACATCTAGCTTTGTGTCATAAAATGACATTAGGAAATAATAGCAATTTGAAATATTGATTTTGTATTTTAAATGGATTACTGTCAATCCATGCTTCACACAAGATATGACTTATATGATGTTCACCGTTTGGAAAGAATGTACAGCATGGCAGCCAACACTTTTGCACAAGTGCAGATAACAGGTGCCATGTTTAAGTGGGTGAAGACTTGGTGGCTAATCTATGTAAAAGTTAGCTGGTGCAAGGAGTCCAGGAATAGACAAGGTTTTGTAAGTTGAAGACTGCGTGTAATTCCAAAAAGCTTAACATTAGAAATTAAAGTGACTGATCAGGTAAACAAATTTTAGAAATGTAACTATGTTTGGCAGAAACTGAATTAAAAATACGCTTGCTGGAAAAAATGACAATGATGTACAAATCACTTCTGCTAGCTAAACATCCTCTTCTATTGGCTAATAGAACAGAAGAACCAAAAAAGAGACAGACAGGACTAGAGCAAGGGCAACATTAAATTACATGCCTATTCCCTAGTCAGAAGATGCACACAAAGCCAGCATGAAGTGAAGCTCATTCTCCATGTGAATTCTTGGCTAGCAAAATAGAATTATCATTGCACAAAAAGAAATCTTGCATAAGTTTAAAAAAGTATAAACCATGACCAAAGGAGGAAACTAAAGATGTCTTGGGAGAAGGAGGTAGAACTGGAAGACTAGAGAGAGGAAATTGCTGGAAGAAGACATGATGGACTAGTTTACTTTCCATATATTCATATGCTTTTGTGGTTAAAACCTGGTACCCTAAATTAAAAACATAATGTGGCAAACTATTCCATTTCTCTCTCCTGATTCTAAGTATTGCAAAATTCTTTACAAATAATGTAGAATAAATAAATAAAAATTTGGATGATCCTTGCTCTACAGCTACATGCAAGAGGAGAAAGGGCATGCTTGTTCTATGCACATTCCAAAAAAGAACATTGGACAATATCTTGGAGAAGACTATCACCACATAGATCACACACAAAAGGAACTCCAGCGAGGGAAGGCATCTCAGCAGCTTCTTGCTGGAACAGATGTGGAAATTTGCTCATGACTTGACTTACTTCTGAGTAAAAATGTACTTGATTGCCCTGCACATCTATGTCTAAATCATAGTTTTTACTTTATTCAAATGTAGACAAATATTAAGTCATATTCTGATGTTAAATGATTAAAATCTAATTTCCAGGTATGGATCCTAGAATTTCTGAACAAATTCATTTAACATGGATAATGAAGAAAGTAATCAAGTGATTGACTTTTTGCTTATTTCTATGAACTCTTGAATTCTGAATAAGAAAAAAGAAAACAGAAACTGTTTTAAAACAGTTTTCTCACATTTCACTTTGAATTGTGTGAAGTATACTCTGTAGTGAGATAGGCAGTGACAAATTTGAAATATAAATAAATAAATATTTCAGGCCATCGTTGGTACTCAACCGTGTATCAATTCTAGAGCAAAATAGTGTCCCATATGACAGTCTCTTTCCATGTTCATTATGGCCTATTCTGTGCAGAAGAACCTTCTCTCTTGATAACTCTGCATATTCCTTAACACCTCAATTGCTCTGGAAAGGTCTAGACAAGTAGATTTAATATTATTCATTCTAGAGTTTTTAAAATTATTTGTTGGTTTTTCTCCTTTTCTCCCTGAGCCATCTCCATAAAAGAAAAAAGGATTTCCCTTTACTCCAATTAAAGATCAGCTCTTACCTCTTCTTTGTTCCCCCTTAAGAAGTTAACCCCTGCTGAGATTTTCCCCAAGGCGTCTGCAAAGCCACACAGGTGAGCCCGCAGCAGCTTTAATGAGAATAAGGCAGCCCTGATTTTCCGAGAGATAAACACAAATCTTTTATTCCTGCCAGCTGGTCTTTGACCCAACCAAGAAAGAAAACACAGCTGACCAGGACGGTCTGCAGAAATGTTTGGCTAATTGCTCTTGAAGAGTGCATGTGCACGCACACACACGCATACATACAAATAGATAAATACACGTGCCCAAATTCCTCAAAACAAAGATAATATTGAAAATATACTGTGCACTTTCCTTCCTTTTTGACAGTATCTATCATAATGCAAGACATATATTTTAGATTTAGGGGTCTGAATAAAGCTGTATGTCATCAGATCAATTGTTTGAGGATTTCCTCTTCCCTTATCTCTGGCCTCCAGCTTCCAATGCCTGGCTGGCTTTTTGACTTCCACCATTGGCAACAGATAGTAAAGAGGCTATCAATATACCAATATGTCATTATTGCTTGCTATTTGTCATGACTTTTTTTTTTTTTAAAGTAGAGGGAGAAGAAAAAGGACAACCTGTGAATTTGTCAGAAATAAAAAATAAGACCCAACAATCATGGTTGATTATGCTTCCAAATATTTTCCTTGCTATTAGTCATATTTCCTATGAATTATTTGATGGCCTAAGCCAGTGTTTCTCAACTTTGACTGGTTTAAGCTGTGTGAACTTCAATTCCCAGAATTCCCCAGCCAGCCATGCTGAATTCTGGGAGTTGAAATCCACACAGCTTAAAGTGGCCAAGGTTGAGAAACACTAGTCTAACCTGTCATAAATCAAAACAAGACAAGCAACTATGCAAGAGAGCTATGTCTGCAACGAAAACTCTGCCTGCTCTTTTTGTCACAATAGTACCTACTTAATGTCAGAAAGAGAAGTCATTTCTAAACAAAATATAGCTTGCCTCTTTGGCAGTGGGATACTTGTGAAAGGGGAAAAAAAAGAGCTTCATTTGGTTCTTTATCAGAAAAAAATGGGTCAATGAGACTAATGGAGTGATCCCATTTTCCTTCTGTTTTGAGGGGACAGGTGATGTATCTCTATCCACACCAGCGTTTTTCAAACTCAGCCACTTTAAGATGGGTGGACTTCAACTGCCAGAATTCCCCAACCAGCATGGGGAAGACTTCTGGGAGTTGAAGTCTACCCATCTTAAAGCTGCCAAGTTTGAAAAAGACTGATCTACACAAACCCACACCTTTAATTTAAATATATATGACGGTGAATAGCAGGGTTATGAGTCATTTGACAGAATTCAGCTGGAGCGGCTTATCCAGCTGGGTTCCTTTCAGACGTGTAGGCCCATTGCTTCTAGTATCCCTGGTTATTAGTGTGCTGGATGATGCTGATGAGAATTCAGGCAAGACTCTGGCAAAGTAGATCTAAGGTAGAAAGGGTAGGAGCTTTAGGGCTCCATGTGATTATTTTGGGAATCACCTATACTCGAATGATAAACCATAAGCCATTTTATATCATGAGATGCAAATAAGCATTCAAAATATTATTAACTACATGGCTTTTCTCAATAATCACAGCATATTTCATTCCATTGAATGTATATTTGCCCTAATTTATCATTCATTCATAACCCTACCATCACCATCTTATTTTTTCCAATGGAAACATATTCTAAAGAAAGTGTGTGTGTGTGCACATGCCTGTGTATTCTGATCTGCCTTTTTTTCTTACTATGAGTCTTATGGACCAACACTGGGTACTTTGAGAAGAATAGTATAAGGCAATTGGATTCTAGAGTTTTCATTGCCTTTCCCAACATAGTATGCTTGACTGCCATCTATAATTAGGTCAGTTTTTAGCATATTAACTTAAAAATAAATAACTAAAATAATTTATTTTAACCAGATTTTCAGATGTTTTCCTTGCTTTGAACTCACACACAAAAACCCTAACCGAAATACCCCAAACTTTCTACACTAGTTATATACCCATCCAAAGATAGATAAGTGATATGGATTTTTTTTTTTTTTTTACAATATACTCTATGGGCACAATCCAGATCTATTAAAATCAGTAATGATTCAACTAATGCCTTCAAGTTGGAAATGGATAATCCTTGACAACTTTTATTGGATCAGTTCCAATTGTTTATTTTCACAAGCTTTTGAGTCACTCAAAGATCTACTTTAGGCAAAAAGATTTAAGGGATGAAAGCGGATTGACAGCCAAAGCCTAACCTAATTTACTTAGCTATCCTGATATGAATGAGTCTGAAAACTAAGCATGTTGCATCTACTTAAATTCTCTCTTCAACCTAAGATTTTATTAAGGGCACTTTGTCCTGCTTTACATCCAGTCACATCACACAAGATCTGAAAACACACTCTTGATAAAATCTGCCCATCTACTCCAAAGTAAACCTATTGTGATCATACTTTTAGATAAGCGGCCATAGAATTGCAGTCTAGAGTGAAAGTGCCTTTTTTTCTTTGAAAGAAAAAAAAAATCAGTAGAAGCCAAATATTCTTCATCAGTGTTCATTGGAAAATACCATTCCTCTCCAGCACTCCCCCAGAATTATAAAGAATCATACTACATATTACAGAGCTAGACTTCTTAAATATTGAGTCAAGATTATTGTTGTTATTTTTAAATTATAAATCACATTCTTTTCTTTGGGAGAATCATTTTGCCTAATAGAGTCAAGAAAGAATGTAACACAGAGATAATCTGTATCTTTTTCCATCATCATCCTTTCATCCTTCTTTCCCCTCTAAGACACAAGGTGAAATATCCAAGTGCTTGTCCTTCATCAATTCTTCAGTGAGCAACAGAGCAGAAAGCACTAATATCTATTCATTTGTAATCTGTCATTCTTAAAGTATTAAGGACAATTGACTTCACATGTCTTAGATAATTAGAATAGTCTTCCTTTGCTCTTGATTTTAAAGCAAGTGTCTCCCTCTTTTAATCAGTACATTTATTGATGTCTTTCAACGTATCTTGTCAGCTGGGTACTAGATTTAAAGACAAGAACAGTGGATAAAATTCTATCTAAAAAAAATCAAAACATTCTTTTTTTCTGATTTTGTTCTTCCAAAGAAATGGAATGAAATGTATTAACCACAGTAAAAACAGTTTTATCTTTTTAGGAAAGGATATGAAAATGTTATGTGAAAGTGTATGTGTGTATTTAATTATGATTCAGAAGCAAATGCTGTATAATCATACATGAAAAAAGAATTACAGGATGATATGAATTTGTGGAAGACTACTTGGGAATCCCAGCATTGTAGGATAGATTGGGAAGTTGAAAAGAATTCCAGAAGGCATTTTTTGGTCTTCTGGTCTTCATCAAAGAAAACTACATGGTCATATCCAAATATTCCCAGAAATCAAATCTTCATCTTAAATCTATACTTCCAAATGCAGCAAAACATTGACTGTAAAACTTCTAATTCATTTACAACAATTGCATATACAAGTTATACTTAAATGTATTCTGCAGTTCAATACAGTTTACCATGCCAACTCTGTTCTCATCTGTGAGGCTACATATTATAATCTCCAGAATACTTTCAAAACCTCCTTCCAAAATGTAATTTTGAAAATGAAAAATTATTAAATACACAAGGGGTAATCATGTTAACCCTAATTAATCTCAATTTAAAGATCACGTTTGATCTGGCCCTACATATTTCAAGCCATGTTTTGCAATTTTGTATATTCAAATATATCACCAATGGGCAATATGTAAGTTCCAGTTGTTGAACTCATCCTTCATCATTATCTTTGCTGGCTGGGACTGATGGGAGTTGTAGTTTAACAACATCTGAAGTGCCATAGTTGCCTACCCTTCCCTTGTAGATATAGAATTTGTAGGGAAAATAACTGTATTCTAGTGAATACAGTTGCAATTTTCCACAGGCCAGACCCCAGATGGCACAGAGTTTGTGATTCCCTGGAGAAATGGCACCAATTATATCTTCCCTAAAGACTTTGTAGGAGTGGGCAACCCTCACTGCAATAACAATTTTGTATTGTGTTCCTTCTCAAACAGCAGCAGATGCACATTGCCGGCTCTCTCAAAGCCTAATTAATGGAAGGGAATTCTATTGTTGTACAGCAGCTTTCACCAACCTGGTTCCGTCCAGATGTGTTGGACTACAACCCCCATCCATTTGCCAGCATTCAGGCCAGGAGATAACAGCAGGTGCAATCCAATACATCTGGAGGGAATCATGTTAGGAGATACAGATTTGGAGTCTTCCGCATCGGCTATCCTTAAGGGAACCCAGCTTTGGCTGTGGTGTGGCCATTGAAAGATGAATGAAGGAGCTGCCAGTCAAGTGTTGTAATTGCCAGATTCTCTTCTGTATTTTGCTACTGGCAGGGGCAGGGCACAAAAGAACAAGATCAAACTGCATAAATAGCAGCCTGGGGATGAGACAAGGCTACCATCGTGGAGACCACAGGATAAATTGGGATTGCTAAACTGTTCCAGATAAGTTCTCATTAACTAAATGAAGACAGGCACGGAACCTATTTCCAGGTAGAGAGTTGTGGAAATGAGCTGAGGCTGCCCTAAATTAGAGGGGAGAAATACTTTTAAAGGTTCCCTTGTGGGGAGTTCTGCCTAATAGTCTACCGGGTCTGCAACAGTAACTTTAACATAATGCTCTCATGTAGGGAAATACAGGATCCCCCCATTGCCCTGGGGGTTGTGGAGATGCGATTATTATAAAATAATTTTTTCAAATCTAGGCCAAACCCCACACACCTTTAATGGTGGTGATATAACTAACATCATGCTTTGCTCATTCGTACATGGGTGGAAAACATCTAAATGGTGAATGATACAATGTGTTGTGAATGATTCAGGATATTGAAAATGGCCCTTTTTTTCCCTTATGGACTTTTTGCTGAAAAAAAAAAAAAAGAACTTGTGATTTATGGGTTTGATGATTAGAAAGAATAGACTATGGAAAGAAGGAAATTATGTTGTAACCTTAGAGAAAGAGGGTAAAATATAAATGTACTTGTAACTGCTGTTAAGAAGACTGGAAGCAGCTTATAATCTTTTCTTTCTCTTTTTTTCACTTACTACTTTTCTTTACTTTCCTTACTTTTCTCTTTCAAAATTTGTATTGCTTTTATTCTTTTAAAAATTTAATAAAAATTATGTGTGTGTATATAAAGAAAATGACCCTTTTTAATGCAGAATATATAAACAGGTCTATAAGATTCTTACTCTTTCGCCATTCAGGCTTAGGTAGTTTTTCCTCTGCTTATCCACTTCTTCTGATATGCAAGCATTCATAATGTACAGTTTTGATGTTTGGGAAATAATGTAATCCACTTTCTCAAAACTGAGAGAGAACTGGCAATTACAGCTTCATTACTCCTGCCACCAAAATGATCTCAGAGTAAAAGTTTTTAAAGTACTCCATCTCCCTCCATTTTGTACCATGCTCCTTTTTTGCCTTAAGATATAAATTGATATTACACATAGATAACATCTTTCCATTTTTAGTTTTAAAAATTAAAAACTATACAAGATTGAACAATTAGAAATGAATGTCATATGAAAGAGACAGTAGACATATACTTGCCTCCCACTGAATTATTTCAGCCATTTTTTAAGATTCCGGTGTTATACAGTACAACTATCTGAACTCTTTGCACTGACTCACTCTCCCTTTTGTTGTTACATTAGAATATAAAGGGGGAAAATGTGCATTTTGGCAGATTTCATTGCCCTACAACCTAAGGCAGGAATTAAATATATTGTGCTGAGACTTTAACATTCACTATATGTGAAAGGAACAATCTGTCCCATCCAAGGTTATCTATCTCATGGTCCGGCACTGAGGATCATCATTTCTGGAGGAGGCCACTTTGAGAAAGATGGCACAGTGACAGTTTATCAGGTCTGTAGCCTTGAGGACTGCCAGTATCCAGCTATCTTAATACACTGCTATTGCATTAAAAAGCTGCAATGATAATACATGCAAAATCCATTTTCAATGGGACATCAGAAAAAAACCCTGCTTGTTAGTAGTAGCTGCAATTGGAGCTATCCCTTAGATAAGATTTCTGAAAAGGAATGAATATTCATTTCACTTAAATGTTTCTGTCCTAAACACAATATCTCTAAAGGAAGCTCTATTGAACTTTTAATTTTCTGGTTTTAAAGATCACAGCTTTCTTGTTATTTTCAGTTAAGGGTTCAATTATAAATAGTATTACGTATAATTATGAATCCTTTCACATTAGGAGATAGATCATGTTGAGGTTGAAGGAACTATTTACCACTTTGTAGTTCTAAAGAATTTTTTTTTTTTTTTAATGCCTTAACTAGTAGAGGTTTCCAACTTTGGAGGGCCAGTGAGTATATTTAAAACTTAGAGAGCACATTGTAAGTCCTTTCACAAAATGATTGCCATGAAGATTTGCCCATTTGCAAAATCACTGTCATGGTGGGGTTGCTAGTCATAAAACACCCATTTATTGGGAGGTGACTGAATAAAGATGCTCCCTCCCTCCTTATCTTTTTCTGGGCACATTTTTCAGACTTCTAAACAAAGAACTGAGGAACAGCTACCTATCATTTTAGCTACCTATGAATACTAATAGGACTGTGTAGAACCCAGATGAAAATAATGATAAAAATGTGGAGATAGCACCTACCTTTGCAGCATCCCAGAGAGACCTTTAAAAAAAAAGGTGTTTTTAAAAAAAAGTAAAAGAGAATATTAAACAATTAAAAGTCAAGTGGTAAAATATTATTAAATGTTCTCTCACCAACCAATGCAAAGATGCTAGTAAGTAGCAACGATAGAAGCAGTTCTAAATGCAAACTGTTAATGAGAATGAGACTTAAGAAGGTCCCTGGTTTTCCATTTTGGAGTACAGGTTTTTAAAAGCACATGCCAATTCATATCGTCATGTGGATTAGATTATGGGAAAATGGTCAATTTATTCATGAAATTCAAACATGCCCCTGGAAACAAAAAGAAATTATGAACAGAATGTGTGTGCAAGGCTTCAAAGGAAATATGTGTGTGTGTGTCACATTAATTACTGACATAAAGTGATTTCCCATGAACAATTAGCATGAATCATATAATCAGCTGCAAAGATGTGAAATGGAAAAGACCTATTAGATAATTAATTTGTCTTACTGCAAAGTAGGAATATTTCTGGCTGTGCATGGGTAATGAAGGCAATTGCTCAAGAAAACTAACTGATTGGGATCCTGGGATAAAATGAGAGTTTGTTGATTTCTTTCATATTTAACCTGGTGCTGGAAATATACAGACTAGTTGTTTACTCCTAGTTTTGCTTTGGTAATCCAGAATGAATGCTAGTGACATAGAGGAGCTCTTTACAGTCTGGTGTCCTGCAAATGTGTTAGATTACAACAATAATAATTAAAAGCTGTGATTATGTAGAATTATAGTTCAATATATCTGGAGGGCATCATAGTAGGGAGACTTAAATTAAAGCAACTTGAACTTATCACTGTGCTGAAAAAAGAAATTACAGCATCATCATGCAATACAGCATTTATGTCCCCAGGGACAAGTGAATTTCCCATTGATTGAAGTTATTTTTAATTTCTGTCTGGACTAACTCCAGAAAATCAGTAATAATTATTAACTGTATTTTTGTAAACTAAGGGAAAGGATGCATTTCCTTGAATTTTTTTCTTTTCACTTTCACAGTTCATTACACTGCTTCTTTTTGTGATTAAATGAAGTCAAACATAGAGGCTTGAATTAATCAATTAACCAGGCCTTGGGGACAGGGTAATTGTGGAGCCCATTTTTTTTCTGTTTTGTTTTATCTTGTTTTAAAGTTGATTTGGTTTGGGTTTTGTACTTAGCTCTTCTGTCTGTTGTATATTCTAATCGTAAACCAACCAGAGTTATTTGGGAGCTGGGCAGCCTATAAATTATAATCCTTGCTAGAAGACCTAAATTAATTTAACTAGACCTTTCTGATGTGCTAATTATATTATCCATGTTCATATGTCTCATAAACATGAGCAAAAGGACTTGTAGTGAGGGCCTGAAAGTTTACAATTTATATTTTATTTTCTATATTCTTTGATTTTTAAGTGGTAACAGTAGGAATACCCCCTACATGGACAAAATAATAATATTGTCCATGTAGTATCAACTAATTAATTTAGATGACTGCTGGAATAGAACAAAGGTAATCAAACTAATTTTTTGAAGAGGATTGTAGCTTTGTTAATTTATGTTTATTAATGATCAACCAAGTATTAGTATACAGAGATAATTCCCAAAAGATTTTCTGTGCCAATGAAGTAGAAACTTCTTTACTGGGTAGGGAAAGTCAGGCACATTATGTGAAGACTTAGCTCTTGGGAAAAGGCTCTAATGCTGGGAAAGGTGGAAGGAAAGAGAAGAAGAGGACAACCAACTGCAAGGTGGATGGACTCAGTTACAGTGGCAATGAATGCACCCTTGAAATCCTGAAAGAACAGGTTAGGGATAGATCGTCATGGAGAAAATTTATCTATGTGGTCCGTAGGAGTTGAAAATTAATTGATGGCACATAATCAATCAATCAATCAATCAAGGGAAAATCAGTGATTGTCAGCCCCACTAGGTAGAGCAGACCAGGAAATTAATCCACAGGAAGTAAAAAATCTACCTTTATGAGACTGGCCTAAGTAATAGACATTGCATATTTCCATCAAGGTCATCTTCCTTATTCTCTACAGTGCTTGACCCCAGCACATAAACACCAGTCCATTACAAAATGACCACCTATAGATGACAATTTTTTTGCTTGCTTGCTTGTTTTCAAAAATAAAGGTGGGAATTGGACTATAAGGCCTTTGGGGGAATCTATGTGCTCCGATTTCTTCCATTACAAGCCCTATATCTCAAAATTTAATTATTTCATCATTGAGATATTGTGTTATTATGGAAGGAGGGGTATTAAACATGGAAATGGAAAAGGTTTGCCTTCAGAGGCCTAACACGCTGATTTTCACCCTTAAAAACCTCCCAAGAAGAAAAAAAATGTTGGAAAAGAAGTTTCTGACTCTGTTGGGTGGGCATCCTGCAGTCATTTGAAAGGTTGGGGTTTGAGTAGCAGCTTCTGGCCTCTCAAAGATTGCTCATCCCTGGTTTAAGGTTTAGCACTCTGTGAAAAATCTGGAAATTGTGAACTACTAAATAATGTAAACCACAGTGAATAAGCCATGGCTTATTGAATTGTATGAAATGGATTCAATGATATGGAACTGTTAAAGCATAAAAGAAGAATAAAAGAAGATGCAATACTATAAGCAGGAGTAGAAAGTCTATCTGATGGAAGCAGAGACAGTGAAAGTGGTTATTTTTTTAAAATGTCCTTTAGTTATGGGTATAACGGAGACTCTTTTAATAGAAGACCTGAGGTCTACCACACAGTCTTCTAATGTAGTGAAATCACTTTGTTGATGATAACACTATTTTTAACCTGAGCTGGCATGTGTTAACCATGTAGAAGAAGTGAAGGGGTCAGAAGAAAGGTCAAGGTTGGGATGGCAGAAGCAAGACTCTTGGGACATCCAATTTAGCAAGGATACATTTTACTTGGAATCTAAAGGAAAACACCACTGCAATTATCTTGCTTTCAAAATCCAGAGACAGACTCCAATGTTTATGATGCTTTTTAGAGCTACTGGCATTCAAAGTTGAATTCTAACACTGAATCCCAAAGTAATGGAATAGAAACTGAGCTGATTGTGTTGATATTCCTACCTCCCCCCCCCCATTTTGTTTCAAAATTAAATTTTCAGTACTTGCAGCTGTCCACCAGTCACTCATCCCTAGCTGATACTTATCTTTGTGTGTGTTTATGTGTCTGGTGTGCAAATCCATTTATGGAATCATAAATGAATAAATACAAATAAATCAAATTGAAATGTCTCTCTCTAGGAAGAAACTGATAGCCCTGATGTTGGATGCAGGCAGATAAGTCATCCCATATATTTTTTCATTTGCCCTATGCCTATGGAGCTTCTGTGGCTGAAGGTAGGCTTGAACCTGGGTCTTTCAGTCCTAGTCTAACAACTAACATGGTACTACACAACCATGGTTCCACATAGGTTAATTATATTGTCTTAGAGTGGAACTTAAGACAATCAATGAGCAAATGTGTGGTTAAAATGGTTTGAATATTGCCATGGATAACACTTGATTCAGAAATGTATATACATAGATTAGGTACAAGAATATAATAATTCACATTTTTGTTATCCTCACCTTCTCAGGATGAATGGAATATATATTAAATATTTCCTGTTCCTACACTTAAATCAAAATTCTTGTAATATATTTTTATTTAACCAATATGTCTTTCAAGTATCATAAAGTACCAGAAGAGTTTGCCTTGGCATAACACCTAGTTACAGTAGTGCTAAATTTCATGTTATAGCAAAAGCCAACATCTGGAGGTAATTGATTGAATTTGAAATGGCTTTGGTGGTAATATGCATCCTTGAGCATACTGTATTTCATTCATCTTATAAAATGATGCTTGTTCCAGGACTCCTAGACATATTCCTTTGCTTTCTCATATATCAAAAGTATCAAATAGTATAAACCATATAAAATAGAATACATCCATGCTACAGTCTGAACGTGAACAGTTTTGAGTATTGTTGCTAGCATGTCCATTTACTAAAAGAAGAAAAATTCACACATTTGCTTCTGAGGCTATTTAAACAGGTCAGTAGCAAAATGTTGTCTTCCTACTTCTAGCTTGATAAGTCAGATCTGGGATGCATGCAGTGGGACAGAGGACCTGGTCATGAATGGCAATGCTTTGATTGCTCCTGGAAAATAAGAATGGTAGACTGAGCACAACGTGGTTGGTTTGTTTGTTTTTTCTCTATTGAAGTTGCACAGTAAGGTAAACAGGAAGAGTCACTAAAATGAATCAATGAACCTAGTTTGTTTAAATTTGGGCTAGCATGTTAGCAATTACAAATAAGCCATAGTTTAATGCCATAAGCAAAATTCTTGTAATATATTTTTATTTAATCAGTATGCCTTCCAAGTATCACAAAGTATCAGAAGAGTTTGTCTTGGAGTTGAAAACTCCACCTGGCCTTGAAAATACTTAACAAAATCAGTCTTTCTTGCGTACCTATTCTTGTGGTTCACACAAACTTTCTAGCTGACTACCATCACGCACATATGCAGTTAGAGTTGTGCATTTGAAGAGGCTTTAATCTCATCCCTTCTAATGATCCTGAACACAATCCTGAGCAGGTGACATTATATTTTTGCCTTATTAAGCTAACAAACCAACCATTTCCTTTTAACTGTTAGGAAAGGGTAAATAATCCAGCATTGCTGGGCACTGTTTGTCACTGCTCAGTTGACAACTGATCAGCTGGGTGATTGGGAAAAGTAAATGTACTTCTCTGTGTCTGTGCAATTCATGGGCCATAGGGTGCCTGCACATGGTATAAATTAAGAAAAGTGATTTGTCAGTGACAAGCTTATCTATTCCATGTTGCAGTCAGTGTTACATATAGTTAACAGTTAAAGGACCAATTATGATTTGAACAAGATGATAAATAATTTGTTCTGACTTTTTCCAGCAAGAAGCACCATAAGATACCATCAGAGACAGATTGACTGATTGATTTATCCACTCTCCTAGCCATAACACAAAAATGCAATTCAGGAAAATGAGGGGCTGTTGTGCCAGGCATATTGGAAATTCCAGGCAGGAGCCTTGGTCCCTTTGCTATGGGGAGGCTTGCTTACCAAGCAGCTCTGCTTTTGACATGAATTTGACACAGGTGCAGACACAGGGCTAACATACGGGAGCAATTTTCTGATTCATTATTCGAAGCCCTGAAGGAGAGTTGGAAGAAGATGTCCACAGTAATGTGACATTGGTAAGAATTAACATTTCTTTCTGAAGAACAAACATCACCCAATTGTTTTTTCATAATATTCAAAGATTAAGCTTGGGCAATGGAGAGACACATTTTTCTATTCTTCCCATTAAGTTTTGTAGTATTTTAGTTTACATATCTCTAATGAAATCCCTAAGAACGTATTGGGTTATTCTTACATTTGAGCCTGGTGTCCTTAAAATGGGAAGCTTCCTTCATGCAGCAAATATTTTGCAAAAGAAGCTAATGCCAGTTCTTTGCAATTTCCACTAAGTTTAATTAAAGGTCCAAGCTACAAAGCTAGGGAAAAAATAAAAACCCCTCTTGCCTAAGAATATAGAAAACTGCAGTCAATGCACAATGGTGTTAGCAGATATGTTAGTGGGGCCAAGTTTCTGTCTCAGTGATTGGATTCACACATCACATTAAACCATTATTTGTTTGAGTTTGGGTTTAGTACAACATGTGAATCCAGCTGTTGTGGTTTATAAACATGCTTTATGAATTAACACAATGTATAACTGAGCTAACAGAAGGTTAGTTAGAAAATCATGGCTTAACAAGCTATGTTTTACTTTGATATGAACTCAGCCCATATAAGACAGTTTTATACATATTGATAAAATATTAGTACCCATATGTCTGTGCTTTTAAGTGGGATTTAGGAATGTCTGAAGTAACAGTGATGAAGACAGTAATTCAGGTATTCAGCTTTGAAAAAAGTTGTAATGCGGGTGCCAACTCTCCTTGTTCATTCTTGTTAAACTTCAACTCATGTGATCTCAAACACAATGGCCAATAGTCATGCTGGCTGGTGGGTTGTGAAAGTTAGCAAGTACAACATATAGAAAGTACAAGGTTGAGGATGCCTAAAGTGCCCCCTAACTTCGAGCAAGGTTTATTCAACAAATTGAAAGGAGTTCATTCCTTTCTGTGTGTTTATGCAAAATGATGTCAGGAGATCAGGAAACTGACATACATAGAGAACAATTATACTTTTTTTTGGCTTGGTGAGACTTGATTTCAAGGCCATGCTAACAAAGCATGATTTATAACTATGTAAAGTCACAGAAAAATTTGTGAATGGATATTTAGGGATCAATAAATCATTCTAAAAAAAGACATAAAAGCAACAGACATCCAGTACTGAATTACTTACCAATAAATTAATTACAGCTAGGCAAAAATTACCTTTAGAAAAATTGGGTGAACAATTTCTCCAGAGGGAAAGCAAAACTATTCAATGACTTCTCAAGGACAGGACTTGTCTTATAGATAACAGCAAGACTGCCACTAAAAAGCAAAATGGAAAGAATTCCCTCATTTTGTCTTCCCCCAGGATTTAATAAGTGTGTGGGAAGCCAGGGAGGCTATAGACTACCAGAGAGATGATTATGCAATGACAAGACATTTTTAGTTCATTGTTTTCTACTCCCAGAAAATATTCCTGGTGATTAAGTTCTGAATGTTCTTTGTCCATAATAGCACTGTAACTTATGCACTTCTAAAATGCTTTTGAGCTAAAGAATCATGTTTGTTTTTAAGAGCAACCTAGTTATAAGGCAAGGATATTTTATGCCTCTGGTTATTACTCTAGGTTTTTGAGATATTTGTGTTTCAGGATAGACTTTGTCTTGTTTATGTTTTCCCAATGAATGAGATATTCAGGAGAACATACAGAGCAAACATAGGTAAGTAGTGCACCTGTTTGGTTAAGAAGCAAGCCTTGACCTCCATCTTCCAGCCTTTGTCCTTTTGTTAGTCACGTGTTTCCTGAATCAGAGAATATTTCTAGAGAGGGTAAATTGGTCTGGGACTGAAGGAGTGTTGCAAGCGAGACAGAAATGCTCAGATGACAAATAGCTTTCCATAATACCCAAGGTTCATCCAGCTGCTGTTACATACTTTTTTTGATTGATGGTGTTGATGTTCTAAATAGGCTTAAGATATGCCAAGTACAAAACCCATAACAAAGTCCATCAAGCTCACATCACAGATAGGCAAACAAGCCTGTTCCCAGCATATGGTTATTCTAAGAAGGGTATTGCTGTTTCATATAACCTTGCAAGTGTTCATCTGGTTTCTGTCCAAGTTAGACAAAAACTATTTTCTGTTCAGAAATAAATGAGGGTCACTTCAGGTCTGTCTGAAGCTTCCAATTACTATAGATTTGCACTGTAACTGGACACCCTTTGCAGTTACTCTACTTGATTTCTTAACAGAAATCAATATGGTATTTTTCTTCTTTTGTGTCAATGGAGCAAAAACAAAAATGTAGTCAGAAATATGGGCCATTTTGCTTGAGAGAACTGTCATATTATCTAGCTTTTAAAACAACAATTAGGATAGAGAAAAAAATGGGGCACAAAAACAAAATAGAAAATTGGCCCAATCTCTACAGTACTATAGAATCATATATATCTTCATTTACTGTTTCTCCAAAAGGTACTTAATTGAAAGCAGCAGAGAAAGGTTTCAATTAATGCTTGCATTTGTACAAGTTGTTCTTGTTACCAATGGATCCCAGCAATAATAATGTCATGTCAGATCTGAACTCATATGTGTTTTATTGATGAAGAATGGAGAGAACAAGACATTAATGTACTTTCCACTACAGTTATGTGGCTTTCCTTGCTCCTGCTCTTTCTTCTTAGCCTTCTTCTATAAATTATGTCTTGTTTTCTTCTTTCCCCTAAAGTTTCAGTACTGCTAGCTCTTTACCTGTTGATTCATGGGGGAGAGCATTTCTGCTTGGAATCTTTGCCCATGAGTGTTACAGTTAGAAGTTTTTCTTCCTTCCTTGTGGGGAAGTTGCACATTTTCCCCCAAACTAATATTTGATGACGTACACTGAAGTCTCTAAGGGGACATGGTGGCACAGTGGCTTAATGACGCTGAAGGTTGCCGGCCAGAAATGGTCGACACTTCAGCGGTTCGAGCCCAGCTCCGCACAGCAGAGTGAGCTCCTGCTTCCTCCCCAGCTCCTGCCAACCCAGCAGCTCGAAAACTCACGTGAGTAGATAAATGGGGACTCTCACCCCGGTGGGAGGAAAAATGCTGGCGGCACTTGCACGGGAGACAGGAGCAGTTGCCAGTAACGCAGAAGCCGTGCACGCCCGAAAAAGGCGCGAAGCAATGGAAACCCCGCCTCCTGCGCTCGCCAGCTGGGCTCTGCTCTAGGAAGGAGGCAATGGCAAACCACTTCCGAAACACCTTGCCTTGAAAACTGCAGGGACTCGTCCAGGCAGTCGCTGCAGAATCTGTAACGATTGAGTGCAGATAAAAAAAAACAACTGAAGTCTCCTGTTAGGAAGATTTCTTAAGAGGTTTGCCATTGCCTGCTTCCTAGGGCTGAGAGGGAGTGACTGGTCTAAAATCACCCAGCTGGCTTTGTGCAGGACTAGAAGGAAAGGCAGGATCTTCTCAAACCTATAGCTGGCTATGAAAAAGTCAGCATCAGTTTTTTCCCCTCACATTTGTCTGATGTCAGTGTTAAGACAAATCCTCCAAGAGTTCCTTCTGCACAACTATTAAAGGTACAGAACACTGTGATTTCTTCACTTTGAGCAGATTGTGGCTGGCTAATGCTGAACTTGATGTTAAGGGACTCAAGGAGTCCAATTTAGAGAAAATTACTCATGATGATCTTATTGAAATCAATGAGACAAATTTAACTAAGACTAAGTTTTTATAATGTTTACTTGGGAATGGATTTCACTGAATTTAGGATTTATTTCAAGTAGAGATACACAGCACAGGGCTGTAATTTTGTTTTTTTACAACTAAACCCAAGCTATGGTGTGATTTCCTCATTAAAATATTTTATCCTCTCAGACAAATGCTACTGCAGGTGTGCATTTTTTTTCTCAATGAAAGACAATGGAATATTTCTTTGTTCTTAATTGGAGAGCTTAGAATAGAGGTAGGAGGCTGACAATGTTTAATAGTAATGAGTATCATGAGTGTCACTGTCTATGGGATACACATTCATTTCTTAAAAACTATTGTTTCTGCTCAAATTGGTGTTGCAGGTTTTTTGGCTGCACTAAATCCTGAAAAACCTGTTTGAGCACAGATATATAGTGAGACAAAGAAAGGCATCTACCAAATGAACAATGATCATTTCTGTCATTTCCATTTCCAACACTGAAACAATTATTTTCTGTTTCCATCTGAGTTAATTGAGCTCTTCAAAGGGATTTTCTTGAAGAAATGAGTGAATCAGAAATTTGGAGTACCAAATGTAGGTAGGCTTGCCCAGCTGTGTTTATGTCAGTGATTAAAGTTTTACTGTGTTCTGACCCCATGCATTGAGATGGCTAACCACCTAAGTATGCTTAGCAGCCATTTACATTTGAGCGGCTGAATTTCCCCATTTGGGTTGACCAGATGTCCCTTTGCATGGAGATGCTCAGAGAATGTCAGTGATATGGAGCAACATTTCTCCTTACAAACCCACGTGATCCTAAGCCTATCCTTAGATTGCCAGCTTTGGTGCTATATTTGGCATTCAGACCCACCATATGAATTGATCTTCTTACAGTAATGTAAAAAAGTTAGGTCCCAACCATGACTGAAAGGTTACAATAGTAACAATGCAATCCTACACCTTTCTATGCAGAAGTAAATATCACTAAATATAATCACCTTCATGCCTGACTGGATAAATGAATAGGATCTTAGTCTCAGTTATTTGCACATTTGTGGAGTCCTTGGAGTTCTCTGAGCTTGGTTGTTTTCTTGCAAACGTTTCATTACCCGGCTAAGTAGCCGGGTAACGAAACGTCTGCAAGAAAACAACCAAGCTCAGAGAACCCCAAGGATTCTCAGCTACACATATTCTCTTCTATTGATGTGCACTTTTCCTTGTGAGCACCTCTTGCAAAGTTCTCTTTCCCCTTCAGACAACAAGGCACATTTTCATCCATTGCCAGAAATCAGAATGAAAGTCTCCAGCAGGCCTGAAATTAAGTACAGATTTGCTTAGATGCAAGTACCTGGCTGAACTACATGGGAACTGAGGGAAAAGAATTGATTGTGCTTGTACATCATGTTTAACTAGTCTAACTGAATTGCACCCACTGGGTGCTAAAGGTCAAAAGACTTTTGCAACTGATTTCTATGCATAGATTACAGTTTTCATGTTTGTATATCTAGACCTATGAATCTTTACTTTCCACATTTATACTTGGCAGTAAGAGGATGTCAATACTTGTAAAAAACAAGAGAATTAGAAAGTATTGTTTCAGATTAGCCTGCATAGATTTCATCAATATGCTCAGTAATTAAATCATCTTAATGGATATCATAGAATTCAATTTACACTGCGGGTTGTATTAATATGTAACAGCCATACTGTTGTAACATAGCTTAATTGTACAATGACTTCAAGTTTTGTCATAACACGTGCTGCTAGCCAAGAGTTAAGGATCACTAACTGCTTTGCATATCATGCTAATCCTTTGCCTTAATACGATTTGTTTAATAATAATAATTTATTAAATTTATATACCACCCAATTCCAAGCAACTCTGCGCAGTTTACAAATTGTTAAAAACTTTTAAAAACAAGGAACAATACAAAAATCACAAAAACAACACAAAACAAAGGAACAGAGATGTCAGAAAAACCCGGATGGGAACAAGAAAAAGGAAGAAAAGTAGTGTCAATTATCCTCACCAAAGGCCTGGAGGAAGAGCCACATCTTCAGGGCCCTTCAAAATGCCAGTAGGGTGGGGGCTGTTCGAATCTCAGGGGGAACCTCATTTCAGAATAACCCACAGTTGACTGGGCTTACACACTCTGTTAAATCATAAACCATAATTTACAAGCCACAATGGCTAGTTCAGAGAATATGCTAATTGAAAACCAAACCCATCATATTATGGCTTCATGTACTCTACTTAACAGGTGCAAAACACCTCTTCCTCATCCCCCAGTCAGCATAGTGTGGCAATCCAGAACATCAGATTTGGAGAAGGTACATATTGCACAGTGTGGGCCAGGATCGGTCAGCAGGTGAGGCTCTCCTACCCGTACCTTGATCCATCAGTATTCTGCTGAGGAGGAGGAGGAGGAATGTTTGGTTTATTGTTCCAAACCTTTTAAGTGAGGTAAATGTGATGCCTGTCAATAGTTTATAGCCCTTGCTGCAGGCAAGGTAGCTAGAAGAATGGAAGCTGCATAGCTGTGACCTGAGGGATGGAGGAATCCCCCTTTTCACTCTCCACCATTCACCTACTACAGACAAAAGGCCCAACTGTCAGGAGGAGAAGGCAGTTTGGAATTGCCCTTTACAAAACATTGGCATAATAAGGTTTGGTTCCACTTTAATGGCCACATCCAGTGCTTTTGTGCACGAAGCACAAAAGATGTCTGATGTAAAAGTTTCATCACACATTTTTAGTGTGGGTCAGCCTTACCTTTACCAGATTTCCTCTTCTACTGGCATAGGAAAACTGCCCAAAATAGAGGTTAAAAAAAAACAAAATGCTACAAGCCTGAGATTAAAATGGACAGTAAGAAAAGCAAAATGAAACAAAGAAGTGTGTGTGTGTGCATGTATGTGTGTATGGGGGGGGGGGGAGGCATTTCATTTTGTTGTTCAGGCAGAAAAAAAGTCTATTGTCACTCAGAGGTGGTGGTGGCTCAGGTAGAAATCATTTAAACAAGGACGATGGGAAAATATCAAGGAGGAAGGAGAGTGCGAATATATCTGATTCAGGAGAACCAGGTGTGAAAAGAAAATGAAGTGGAACAAGAAAGAAAAGAAAAGAAAAGAAAAGAAAAAGAAAGAAAGAAAGAAAGAGAATTCTTCTGCATTCAAATACTCCCAGATTGTTATCGGACTTGGTCACCGCCGCAGGGCTTATGCCTCACCTTGCTAAAGCTTTGATGCCGGACACCCACTGTGCTCTAAGTATTTCTCCCTCTTGGTCTTCCCATTGAAAACACTGCACAGCAGGAAGGGGGCTACAGACTGGGGGGGGGGGATCTTTGAAAGATTCTTGCTTTTCAAAATTACCACTGTTGCACTGCCAGAAGGTATAGTTTTTTTTTAATCTTACTATAAAGCTTACATTACTATAATGTCCAAAAGACTGCAGTTCCCCCACCATGCCATTTTTATCAATAGACCAACCTCTCCTTTCTCCATTGTATCTGAACTCTGGTGTTCAAGAATTCATATTACCCTGTTACTAAAAATGTTCACTGCATTTCGTTCTGATTGAGGAAAAAAGATCTCAAGAGTTTTCTTTACAAAAAGTAGCAATGGAGTAATTTATTCAGAATATTGCAACAATGCCCTGGACTTAATGATATTACAGGGACCACCTTTAAATAACCACACATTGTGTTCAGGAAAAACTAACATATTCTTGTGAAAAAGAAACACATATAGTTAGAAATTCATAGTTACAGAAAATAAGCACCAGCAACAATGTATGTGCCTGGCCACCCACTCCCTGATTATAAAATGGGGTGAAAAATGAAGTGAGAGAAATACTATGGATAATGATAATAGCGGGATTTGACATGCCAAATTGGCCAAGTTATAGACTTTGCTCCATTGGCTGTCACTCTGCACATGGTCATTTTGGGAACATTTGCCCTGAAACGCAGCCGGAGCTGCATCTCTGAGCTTGACACCAACACTCCCACTGACTATGTCATACAACATTCATCAGAAAAGACCCTATCAAAGAATAGCTGGGTGGATTGAAGATTCTGGCACCCAAGCAAAAACCCTGAGATGCTTCCACCTCATTCCCAAATCCCTCAAAAGTAGCTGGAAGATACTTTCGCATCACTCAAAATATGGGAACACAACCACCATTTAATTGCTCCCTTACTGTGAATTGCCCCAGGTCCTGGAGTAACCCAAATCCCCTTACCCCTATTCCACACAAAAGAAACTGAAAAAACACTGCTGGTAATGGCCCCCATTCCACGTCCTTACTTCCTGTATCATCTACTTTTTTATCTGAGCAGTTCCTATCAGAGGGAGATAAAGTGTTGTCAAGCCACCTTTCTCTTTGAAAGACCACTGGGGTAGCTGAAGCCAGGAGGCATGCTGAGACAAGAGTTCCTGAAAATGAGGAAATGGTCCATCCCCCAGCTGTAAAGAACCACAGAGTTTCAAGGAATATCGTGCCAATGTTTTCACTGCCAATATTTTTACTGGCATTTTAACTATATTGCAGCTAGATCAGAAATAAATTGGCTCAGCTACCAAGCACAGTCACTGTCATGGGATCCTGTTAGAAGTTCCCTAAACCAGTCAAGAGCATTAGGTTGTGGACATCCATGTGGCTGCTGTTGTGGTGCTGACCGTTATTATGGAATATATTTTGCTGCAAAGAAAATTGCAGTTTCCATTTTAGTCATCATAAACTGATGCTAACCAATATATATGTTGCCTTAGAGTTGAGGCAGGCAAACATTTTGCATAGAATTTTTGGTCTAAGAGTGGAATGGAGTCCAGGATTTTCACACTTTTTTTGGTGTTTGTTTGTTTGCACATTTGAAGATAAGGGTGTCAGAGGCTTGATATGCCTATTGCCTTTCATTTCCTTCCAAAAGCTGGCAGGAAAACCTCATGCCAGAGGTATGCCACTGAAAAATAAAAAAGCTGTAGGATGCTCACCTCTGCTTTAGATTGCATGAAAAAAAACGAAGAATTTTTAAACTTAATCAGTCTATCTTCTGCATAGCCCAGTTTTCCAGGTCTGCCCATATGATTTAACTAAGAGTTCCTCTAACTAAGCTCAGATTCTTTCCTACACAAAGCAAACTTTGCAGTAATTAGTTGGGTTCGGCAAGTCATGTTATAAAGCATCAGGGAAGTAAAAGAAATTAATTACAGCAGAATGCTTTTATTTGTAGAATATCTGAATACTGAAAATCAACGTACCATCCTCCTTTCTGCCATTATTACACATACTCATGTGTATATACAGTATCTGTATGTACACACACACACAAACGTTGGTTTGATAAGACACTACAAATCCCACGTAGGTACATCCCTACGTATATGTACCAATATTGGAAGATAAGTGCATTAGGTCAGAGCAACTCTATCTCTTTAAATATATATTGCCCCTACTTTTTTGCCATTTTCATTTCAAGCAGAGTGGATAATTCTTTGCTGTCTGATTGCCAGATCACTCAAAGTCTTTGTTTTTCTCAACATGTGTGCAATTTTCACTATTTTTGTCCAGCAGTGACCTTTGGAATTCCAGAATAATTTTTCCTCCCCTTCCTGGTGCCCTCATGTGACCCAGGAAAACAAACATCTGAGAGACCTCTGGGCATCTCTCACATCTGCTGAGGGATATGATCAAGGCCATTGTGTGATGTGTTTTGAACAGCAGGTGTTGGACTCGGAAAAGAGTGGGTTGGTTTAGAGGGGATGGGCTGGATCTGTACTTAATTCTTAGTTCCCAGGCTATTTAGGGAACAGCTTAAAACAAGCCTAATCTGCTTCTACAAATTTAACATTTTAAAACCCACAATAAAGAATTGCTAATCAGATGCTCATCCTTCTTTTTTTCCAAGTGGGTCAGTTTTGAATTGTTTGGAGGAAAAAAAAAGAAAACCAGAAACTTTATTCCTAAGAAATACTACTCTTGATTGGCATTTAACATGGTATTTGTTTGTTTTTTTAAATAGAGGACAACAGGAATGTTTTGTCATTAGCCTAAAATCATCAACTATAGGTAAGGTTTGGGGGTGATTATGACAAATATTTATTTAATGGCATGAATTTCAAGTAAATATATTTGGGATCACATCCTGATACATCCTTTCACATCTTTTTGTGAAAACTGCAGCCTCTTCCAGCAACACATGATAATCGGGGCAAAGCACTTGGTCTTGGGGAAGGAGACTTGTCCCCTCTGGTTTGGGGCTGGGACAGAAAAGAGAAATGGATATAAATGTTGTGATGGGGTTGTCACATGCACAACCACAAAAAAGGCAGATATCTGCCACATTGAGCAATGTAAACAAAGTGGGTTTTGTTTTTATTTTAATCTACCTATCCAAAAGTTATCAGAAGTTCAGAGTGTACAGGATAAAAATTGACTCCCAAACTGGTTAGGTTTCCTTGTTGCATTACTATTTTACTAGCTCTACTGACTAAAGCAATGAGGAAAGCAACCATCTGTTGGCATTCTTAAATATTAGTTGTGAACACTAGAACGGAGTCCATGCTCCTTTCCCCAGAAGTCATTCCACTTCCCCACTAGCAGAAAACCTCTCCAAATTGCAAGTACCAAGCAATGAGTCCATGTTGGCACCTTTCCTTGTCTTCTGAGTAAAAACTGTCTGAAATAAAAATCAGCATGAACTATGCCACTGCATAAACAATAATGCATAAATGTTATTTTCAGATTACTTTTTTTTAACTGTCTTCATTGATGAGCTCAGTAAGAAACTCAGAAAAATCCTCCAGATGTGCCTCTTTATAATTAAATGTGGAACATGGTTACATCAGATATTGTGCACGTATGGAAAGAAATTTGATATAACCAGCCCAGAAACCTTTGTTTTAGCATGCATTAATAGCACCAAGTTAAGGTGGAAGGAAGTATACGCCCACAGCGTTTTCCCATAAACATCATAGATATCTTATTCCTCTAGAATCTTTCTACTTCTTATCAAATTCTGTCAGGCAAGAACAGAAAAGAATGCTGCTGTTCACACTTATCTGCCAGGCATAAATGCTATAAATGGATGATTACTTTAAATGCATCTACTTTAAGAAGAGTGTTATGGGATTGCACAAAAGCATCATGCTGTTTCTACTTGCAGTGAAGCACTTGGAAATAAATAAGTTGATATAATCATTGTTAGCAAACCCACAAAAATTCTTATTACCTTTTTAGCCAGATAAGTTACCACTCCTTGAGCAGAATTGAAAATGGATTTTCATAGAGTAGGCAACATGAGCTGGTTCACTTGTATGATTGGAAGAATAATACATGGAGCAGTCTGTTTGATTTCTTACCCCATGTATCGTCTTTCATTCTCTTCCGGACAATTGCGTTCATCCTTGAACTCACTACTCTGTTGATTCTCTACTTTGTAAGCATTCAGTCTATAAATCCAAAGATATCCCAATATGAAAACTATTGGTACAGAAAGGTCAGCAGGAAAAGGCCTCCTTTCTAAGATGCTCTGGTTGGACCTGCAAGACAGAGACTTCTTTTATGTTGGACTCAAGCTATGAATTTCAGCTCCCTCAGTCCTCACTCTTTCCACTTTTAGAAAAGGGAACAAGTCTTTCCTCTTCAGCTAAGCCTTTTCCATTTGATTTAGCTTTAACAGTGATTGTAACTTAACGTATAAGATTTTAAAATGTTTAATTATTTAATTACCATTACATACTTAAGTGCCCTATGGACAGAAAAATTAGATATAAATCAGATATGTAAATAAAATTCAATAAATTTGCTTGGAACATGAAAAGAGGCACCAAAGTTTCTGTGTGACTCTTCTTCATGTCTTGACGCACACATGGAGACCTATGGTCTGTCACAGAATGGCAAATGAACTGAAGTAACTTACAGACTAGGAAACCTAATAATGAAGGGCTCCCAAAATGAAATGAAGGCCAGATATACTAACAAGCCATCATTCCTACATACTTTAGTACTTAATGAATAAAGGTAATCCAGCAACTTTTGTGGGATTAGGAGCCACATTTGAATGCTGGGGTCTCAAAAGCATGTACAGTCTGGAAAAAATGATTAAATTTAAATTAAAAGAAAAGCAATCAATTTAAACAATTAGTTAGAAAAATAGTCCTTTTGTACATTAAAATTACAATGCAGGCAGAACCTTGGGTTGTCAGGGAACTGAGATTTAGGGCTACCAAGTCTAGACTGCAAAAATCTAGATGACTACCAGGTGGCAGCTAGGAGCAGGGGCTTTCTGGATGATCCATTGTTTTGAAGCCCAGCTGTGGTTGCCCAAATGCAAATAGTGCAGATCTGTCATCAAGTTACCCTACTCATCCTTGGACAGTGGAAGATAGCATTTTTGTGCATCTTTAGCCCAGCATTATATGTTCAACCCGCTGAATTCCTATAGAGGGTTTACGTAAGATCTAATCTCACAACAGAACTCTTGACTGAATCTAAATAAAACTGTCTTGATACCCAGGTGTTGCCTTTGATTGTCCCTGTTCTTTTTTCACACTGATACAATGAAAGCTCCACCTACTTTGCACACATGTCTTTTGTTTGTGATACAATACTGTGCCTCTGTGTGTTTAATTCTGTTCTACCCTCATGCTATGCCTGTTTGGGTTTGTGTGAACAGGACGTATACATTGGGAAGCCCAGAATGGCCTGCTTATGCTCCACTCTTAGCTACACATGACCAGAAGGGTGGTCTTAGGTTGGAAAGAATAACAAGGTAAGAAAAGCATGTAGAACCTGGCTTCTGGGATTCATTCCAGCCTTTAATAATAGCTTTATTTTGGATCACATAACTGGGAAGGAAAAAAATTAAATTAAAAGAAAAGTAATCAATTTAAACAATTAGTTAGAAAAATATTCCTTTTGTTACATTAAAATTACAGTGGAGGAAGAACCTTGGGCTGTCAGGGAACTGAGATTTAGGGCTACCAGGTCTGCAAAAGTCCAGATGGAGGAGTCAGCAACATTTGGAGCCATTGTCCAACTGCTCTCTCACAGGGTGTTTTTCTGATTTTTTTTCTCCACATCCCTGACCTCAGCTGGCCCATATTTAACTCAGGGTTGTGTTGTTGTTTGCTGGCTTCTCCCATCCTATGAGGTTTGGTCCCATTCTGTTCAGTTATCCTGCTAACAGAGAGACAGCTGGACAGAGTGCCAAATCCTTTACTTAATTTTTTCCCAACCTTTAATTGGATTGGAAAGAATAAAAATAGAATAAAAATAGAATCAATGTCCGTTGATTCCCAATGGACATTGATTGATTGATTGATTGATTGATTGATTATGTGCCATCAAGTCATTTTTGATTCCTACCGACCACATAGATAAATTGTTTCCATGACGATCTATCCCTAACCTGGTCTTTCAGGTCTCCCAATAGTGCACTTATAGTTAAGACATCATAGTTCTTAATTTGCAATTATCCTATATATGTACTATAAATATTTTCTCCTCATTAGTTCCATGATTTTTCCATTCCTCCACTTAAATCAGGGGCTGGAAACTTTTTTTCAATAAAGACCTATTTCCACCGTAGTAATTTACAGCATGTTATAGTATCATCCAGCCATTTCTGTGGTGATATAACACTAATGAAGACAGGTTTTATATCACTACAGCAATGGCTGGATGACTATAGGATGTTATAAACCACCAGTGTGGAAATATCCAAGGCTTAGAGGTAATTTACTGGGGACTCTCTGGTGGATGGAGTTGAAACAAACAGCATAGAAGGGACCAAAATCCAAAGTGTTGTAAATAAAAAGCATTTCTAGGGAAAAACAAAAACAACTTCGTGTTGTGCATCAGTTACACCCCTTCCTGGATCAGGAGGCCCTCTGCATGGTCACTCATGCCCTGGTCACCTCCCGTTTAGATTACTGCAATGCGCTCTACATGGGGCTACCCTTGAAGAATATTCAGAAGCTACAGCTGGCGCAAAATGCAGCAGCATGGACAGTTTTGAACACCCCTAGGGTGGCACATATAACTCTTCTGTTACACGAGCATTGGTTGCCAGTTTGGTTCTGGGTCCAATTCAAGGTGTTAGTTATCACCTTTAAAGCACAGGACCAGGTTATCTGGACCATTACATCTGCCTGCCCACTTGGTCTAGTAGAAGGGGCATGGTGCGGACCTCACCAGTCAAGAAATTCCATCTGGTGGGGTCTAGGAAGAGGGGCTTTTCTGCCGTGGCCCTTGCCCTGTGGAACAGCTTGCCACCTGAGGTGCAGGTTGTCCCCACTCTCCTGGCCTTCCGAAAAGGTGTAAAAACATGGCTATGCCAGATGGCCTGGGGGCCTGATGGGGGCTCGCATTGTTGGAATTGGCTGGTGGGATGATCGATACTGCTCCCATCATCTTGAATTGTATAATGGCTTTTATAGAATTGTTACTTGTGATTTTAATTGGGGATATTTATATTTTTATTGTTTTTATGCCTTGGATTTTAATTGTAAGCCGCCCAGAGTCACCCTCTGGGGGAGATGGGTGGCATATAAATTTAATAATAATAAAATAAATAAATAAAAAAGAATGGGGTGATGTACTATTTGTAAGAAACTGAATTTTACTGCTCTGGAGAATGTATTCAACCACTCTGATACTACTTCTCAGAGAAGATAGAAGAAGAATCTCACAATCCATATAATGTCCTGTAGTTACAGTTTTCTGGACTATCCTAATGATGGAAACATTGTAGAAATGGTAGATCCAAATATCTGGCCAGGAAGATTATAGGAGGAGGAGGAGGAGAACAGTAAACTGGACTTTTCCATGTTTATTTTGATTCAGTTCTGTCGTTGGTGTGCAGAGGTATCCAAAGCAAACTACAATGATGGTAAAATAACAACACATGTGGTGACATTGTCATATAAATTTCACAATTACATATTTGCATCCTGATGTATGACACAAGTAAACAAGTTGTGGCATTTGCATGATGACAACACTCATATTTTCTCATTTTCTCCCTTGTCTACCCTTTGGAAGCCCATGATTTTGAAAGCAAAAAGTTAGGACAAAAATTAGGTCTTGATGACATTGCTGTATTATCACACAAAGCAAAAGGGATCCACTAATTTACTTTGAATATACTCCATATTAATATGAGATCCAGTCAACACACTAACAACCATCTGTCTCCTTAATAAGGTTGGAGGAGTGTGGACTTTATTTTCCTGAGTATCACAGCAATTTAAAATCAAGTAGGCAACTTAAAGGTTAAGAGGTTTAATATTCTTGAGCTCTATAACTGAAGCACTGCATGGTCTACTCTATTGTTATTAATTATTCTCTGGGTTGATTGGTAGTTTTTATAAATGTGACATGATAGAAGAGTAACCAAAATACCATTTGCTGACTTTTGCTATGCAACTGATTCACATCTAGGATGCTGTTGTTACTAGATCACTTTATGGCCAGATGAAATAATCACCCATCCATTATTTTGCAGGCTGTGAATTTCCTTTGTGAAGTAGAAAGGTTCATAATTGTACATTTGTAGGTAAATGCAGTTTATGCACCTAATTTGTTTGTTTTATATCCCAACCTTTGTCAAGGAACTCAAGGTAGCATACACAGCACTTCCCCTTCCCATTGGTCTTTACAACAACAATCCTGAGAGTTAAACTGAGATGAGGGGGAGCGACTAGCCCAAAGTCACCCAGTAAACTTCTATGGCTGAAGGTGAACCTGAACCTGGATCTCTCCAGTGTGAGACCAACACCTTAACCACTATACCGTACTCTGTTAATGATGGGTAACAATTTAGATATGATCTCCTGCAAAAGTTGCTAAAAAACTTTTAACTGTATATGAAGCAGGGGACAGAGAAGACAGAAGAATCCAGTTCCACATGGTAAGATGTAAGCCTTTAAACAGCTTTCAAACATTGCATTTGTGAACAAGAAAATATTGGTAGAGGCAAACTCATACTCACATGTACAAATAAGCCTGCTTTCCAGTTGCCACAAGTAAACTAATCATTTATAAGTGATAGAAGCCCTAGTCAAACCCAGCTAATCAACTTCACCTCGGAGAGCAGGGCCTATGCACAAGGGATTGCACAGGGAGGGAGGATGGAGATGGGCTGAATCTACATACTTAACTTCTTTGCCCTCAATGTCCTTTGAGCCCTCATGTAGGCAGGCAATGGAAGCCTGAATAGGCTTTGTGAAATATTGGTTTCTGCATATACAAAAGTGTTCCTTAGTTTTTAAATATTTATTTCTTTTTTTTTTTTTTTACTCTGGCAAAGATTCAAGCTAGTGACAAGTGGGCTACAGGATTCAGGACTGTTGGCTGAGCAACCAGGGCCAGCAGCTGCAGAACTATTGGAAGAAAAGTTGTTTACCCATTGCAAATATACGAAGACCGAAAACAAAGAAATAATGATCTGCTGTTACAAATCAAGTCCAACAAGAAGAGGATCTCTGAAAAGAATGCACCACTTCTGGAAAGAACAACATCTAGAATCAGAAATAACAGAACAGAGGCTAGCAGATCAACATTGATTTATAACATGAAATAAAGTATTAACAGAAGTAGAATGGGAAGAACTGCAAAGGTCTACCCAGGGCAAAGAAATTGAAGCCTTGCCAGAAGTAGCTCAGACAGTAGGGCCTTCTCCTCAGAAAGAACAAGAATTGGTCAACACCAGGTGAAGATGAACTGTGTGGTTTTTGGTTGAAACATGCGACTGCTCTGCACCCACTCATTGCCAAGCAGTTTAACAACATACTACAAGGAGGTGAAATTGAAGATTGGTTAACATCTGGCAAAACCTATCTGATAATGAAAGATCCAGCACCAGGCAACTACCTGCTTGCCAACAACTTTCAGATTGCTAACTGGTCTGGTTGCTGATGCAGTCCAACAGCATCTAGTTGAAAACAAGCTCTTTCCATCTGAACAGAAAGGAAACCACCTAAACAGCAGAGGGACAAAAGATCAGCTCCTAACTGACAAGTTGATTTTGGAAAACTGTAAGAGAAGGAAGACAAACTTGAATGTAGCTTGGATTGATTACAAGAAGGCATTTGACTCCCTGCCACATGACTGGATAGTCAAGTGCCTAGAAATAACAGGAGTCAGTAGAAACATCAGAAGCTTTGTTCAAAGATCAATGGCACAGTGGAAGACACAGTTGCTGGTCAATGGTGATAGACTGGGAGAGGTTAACATCAAGAGAGGAATCTTTCAAGGAGACTTGCTATCACTACTACTGTTTGTCATTGCACTGATTCCTCTGTCAACAGTACTGAATAAGTCAGGACATGGCTATCGAACATCAAAGACATCTGCCAGGTTATCCTACTTCCTTTACATAGACAATCTGAAGCTGTATGGAAAAACACCATCCAAAATGGAATCGCTGCTCAACACTGTCCACATATACAGCCAAGATATTGCAATGGAATTTGGACTGGACAAACGTGCCACTCTGAATATCAACAGAGAAAACATAGTGAAAATTGAAGGAATCAAGATGCCCAATGGAAATAACATCAAGAGTCAGGATGAAGAAGATCACTACAAATACCTGGGCATCCTTCAGGCAGACAACATCAAGCACACTGAAGTCAAGAAGGTTAGCAGTTAATACATCAGAAGAGGGAAGAAGATCTTAAAGTCCAAACTCAGTGGAGGAAATACCATCAAGGTGATTGACACCCGGGCAATTCCAGTCATTAGATATGCAGCTGGAATAGTGGACTGGATTCAAGCTGAACTAAAAGCCCTGGATAGGAAGACCAGAAAAATAATGACAATGAATCATGCCCTTCACCCACGCAGTGATGCTGACAGACTCTACTTACCAAGGAGCATAGGTGGGCGTGGAATGTTCCAAGTACACCAGACAGTTGAAGAAGAAAAAAGGGCACTGGAAGAATATCTGAAGGACAGTGAAGAAGATGCACTAAAGCTAGTACCCCATGAAGCCTTACTGAATACCAAAGAAACCAAACTAGCCTATAAGAAAGACCAAATGAAGAACAGAAAAGAGACATGGCAAGGCAATGTACTACATAGCCAGTACACACACACACACACACACACACACACACACACAAAATTGCAGGCAAAGCAGATAACCTCAAGACCTGGCAATGGCTAAGAGCAGGAAAGTTGACGGAAGAGCCAGAGGGGCTAATTCTGGCTGCATGAGACCAAGCCTTGAGAACAAATTCATATAAAGCCAGAACTGAGGAGACAGCAACAGACAACAAATGCCGCCTCTGCAAAGAAGCTGAAGAAACAGTGGACAACCTAGTCAGCTGCTGCAAGAAAATCACACAGACTGACTACAAACAACAACATGACAAAGTAGCCACACTGGTGCATTGGAATATCTGCAAGAAATACCATCTGCCTGCAAACAAGGACTGGTGAGACCACAAAACAGACAAAGTAATAGAAAATGAAGAAGCTAAAGCGCTCCAGGACTTTAGAATTCAAACAGGGAAGCACCTGCCACACAACACCCCAGACTTAACAATTGTTGATAAGAAAGACAAAAAAGTCTGGATAGTGGACATTGCAATACCTGGAGACAGCAGAATAGAAGAGAAAGTACTAGAGAAAATCACAGAATACAAAGACCTGCAAATAGAAGTAGAATGACTGTAGCAAAAGAAAGCAAAGATAGTTATAGGTGTCTTACGTGCAATCCCAAAACATCTGAGCACCACTTGAACACCATCAGCATTGACAAAATCACCATCAGTCAATTGCAAAAGGCAGCTTTACTTGGAACAGCTTATATCCTGTGACGATACCTTTAACACCATCAAACACCATCTGCCTATCCCAGATCCTTGGGAAGGACTCGATAGGTGGATAAAAATGCCAAATCCAGTCTAAACATCTGGCTGATTGTGGGATCATCATTATCATCATCATCATCATCATCATCATCATCATCATCATCATCATCATCATCATCATTTTTCCAGACACAAGAGAAGGCCGTCTTCTGCATGCTTCTCTTGTAGCTCATGGGAGAGGCAGTGTCTAGACAATCAGCCCTAAATGTTTAGTGCTTTAAAGGTCAGTGCTAATACCTTAAACTGGTCTTTCTTTGGTAGGCACCTGGCAATAAGTGCAGATCTTTCAGTACAGGCATCATATGATCACTTGTACTTTGTGCCAGATAGAAGCTTAGCTGTCACATTTCACAGCAATTGCAACTCTCAGACAATTTTCAGGCAAAACATATTATAGTCCCAGACTGCAAACCTGAACTTTCAGAAGAATTAAAATGTATTATAGTGCCATTAAAGATAGATGAATATCAAGTCCAAATTGTGATAAGCATGGTTTTCCTGCACCAATCAGTAACTTTCTCTTCTGGATTCTAGATAACTCTTCCCCACACTAGTGCGTTTCCAGATGTACTAAATTGTAATTCTCACCCAGTATGGGCTATGGTCATGTTTGCTGAGATGAGGGAAGTTGTCATCCAATGCACTTGAAGCAGATCAAGTTGGGAAGATGATTCTAAAGAGTCTTCTGCCTTGATTTTTATTGGACTCTGCATGAAGTTCCTGGCTTGAAGTACAGTACATGTGATAATTAATATTTGGGGTTGCAGGGGCAGGAATTAAAAGACAATGAACCTGGGAAAACAAAGGAGTGTCAGATGCTGTTTATGGAATCAAAGTTCTCACTATGAATGTTAAACATAAATACACCATGACTGAAAAGTAGGATAGAGTTAGCACGAGGGGTAAATAATTTAGGAAATAGATCACCTATTTCCTTTGTATTATTTAAGGTGCAGGCTGTGTCCTAGCTGTTCTCCCAGTACCAATAGGAGGGGAGGGAAGGAGAGGGCTAACAGAAGATTTTCCAAGTCCCTGCAGTTCCTCAAATTTTATATTGTATTTAAAAAGTCTTCAATTAATTCTAGTTGATCATCTTCTCAACTCACTGACTGCCTCTACAGGACCTAATTGGCTCTTGTGCATAGTAATCGCCATGTGTTGCAATTGCTGCAATAATTCCTTTAAAATGTTTCATTAATTCACCATTACAACAGAATTAGTTGACACCCTGAGAATCTAATTAATTTTCAATTTTGAAAGCATATTATGTGCTCTTTTCTCTCCTTTTATCTACCTCACCTTACTTTTTCCTTTTCTTTGCACCTTATCCCTCACTTCCTAGGAACAAGGACATTTCCCTTGCTGTCATGTTAAAAGTTACAATTTGCTGGCAACTTTTGTAGATGCTCTCAGAGTTGTACCCAAGGTTTTGGGGGCCATATGTGGCTCTAGGGTCTCAAGGTAGGAGCCTCTGCCATAGAGGAATAGCTTAGGAGGAAAATAGGATAAACATCTAATATTAACATGTTTGACATTTCAGTAAGTTTCTTTTAATTGCACCAGTAAACCATCCATTCATAATTCTGTAGGGGCAATACAGTAAATACATGGCAGAGATGCCCGAGGGAGGGGAGGAATAGAGGCAAATAATGACTTTCTCTCCTTTTGTATATGTTGTGATGTTGCGTGCAGTGGAGTTTGTGTTGCAATGGCACAACATTGCTTTTGTCATTTTGATGAAAGCCTTCTGGTCCACATGAAAGGAAGATGGATGGATATTTTATGATCCTGAATTGTATGAGATGTAATCAACCCTGTTCTCTATCTGGGCTTTTCTAAATTAAAACATACATGCTTCTCCTTTTCGCCTCACAAATCCCTTTTAAAAAATTGAAGTCTGCATGCTGACTTCTTCAAATAAAGTGGAATAATTGTGTATCAATAGATATGAGGCACTGGAAAAATGGAAGGAATCCTTTTGTGCCAGTGAAATAGAGGGGAATCAATGCAATGGGTGCGATACAGTGTGTGCAAAGTTGACAGGAGAGGAGAAAGACATGTTGGCTGAGAACTGTAGGAACGAAAATTCCAGGACCTCTTAGAGATATTGGAAGGCTGCTACAGACACAAATCCTTTATTTTTGCTAAGAGATGTCATTTATCCTGACTGAGGACACAGGCATCCAGGGGAAGCCACTATGATGTCATGGATATCCTAGTGGCATCACACAAACAACATGAATCATGTTTTTGTGCAATGACATCATGACGCACATCATGCCGTGATTTCCCCACCCCTGCAGATGCTTTTGCTGCAGGATTGTTATTGATGGGTTTTCTAACATTAAAGAACTTCTGTGGGGGGACAGGGGCAGGGGAAGGAGCACAGAGCAGGCGTTGCCTCTTCTTTGCCTGCTCACAAAGGGGATTTTTTTCCTCTGCCCTCAGTTATGTCTACCTGTGTGGTCTGACAGGAAACATCAGAGCTGTGAGTGAAATCATAATGTTACAACCCAGTGGAAGTACCCCACAAAATACCTCAATTTTTTAAAAAGAAAATTAAAAGCCTGCCTAGCAGCCAAAAAATAGTGTAGATGTAAAATTCTATAAGCACCACTAGACATAAATGTGGTTAACCTAATACAGACACATGCAGGTTTCCATAGCCCACAACATAAAGATTGGCAGAACAGCAAAAAATAAGCAGAGCAGAACACATTATCTAGCTCTAATAAGTTTGCAAACCTGAGAAAATAAATTCATTTTCAAGTTTTCTGTTTCTTAGGCATCTTACCTCCCCTGCCTTAGTCAAGGCAACTCAATTAATCAATGCCATTCAGAATTAAATATGAAGGTAGTCTCAGTACAGAAGTCTTGTTAGGAGTGGGAAAGGAGAGTATAGCATCTGTAGGGCTCACTCCTACTTTCAGAGGCAGACAACTTCACCTCTTATTCAGTATATATAGTCAACCCTTGTTTTAATGGACCAACTGGGGAATAGGATGTCCGTTAAACAGAATGTCTGCTATATAATAAATGGGATGTTTCAAGCCGCAAAACTTTCATACATGAGAAAATCTATTCTATTTATAAAAGTGAATACCTATTTAAAGGGAAAGAGTGAACATTATCTGAACTGATTTGTCAAATAACAGACTTTGCCTATTATTTGGGCTAAATTTGTTATTACCTGAAATCTGAAGTCTGCTAAACCAGGGGTCCATTAAATCTAGGGTTTACTATATTACTGAATGGGGAAATGTGGTTTCTGATGCCTTGAGTCAACTATTGAATTTCTTAAGCCAGGGGCAGGCAAGCTTTTGGAGCTCAGGGTGAGCAATGACATATTTTTATTTTAAAAAAACTGTTTGCTTTTGTTTTATTTCTGAGATTCTATTTTTGCCTTTGTTTCTACTCATACCTCCCAAAATTGAAAATATAAAAATGAGTGTTTCATATTTATTTATTTGTTTGCTTGTTTGAATAATTTATATGGCCGCCCATCTCACAGCAGTAACTTGGGGCAGTGTACAAAGATTAAAAACCCAACAGTTACAAACTCTAACTCATGATGCCCCAAATAAATAATACATACTAATCATAAAATTACATCAATAACAGAGCTTGCCTAATCTCCTGGCCCAAATACCAGGGGAAACAGCCAGGCTTTCAGAGCCTCATAAACAGCTAACAAGGCTGGGGCCATCTGGATCATATGTAGTATGGATTGCCCACTCCAGGTGTAAACAATTCATACAGAAATGAAATCTGATTGACTGTCAGGTTGGCCTTATCATTAAGAAAATGCAGGTGGAGCTCTGTCCTGTCCATTAGGGTGAAAAGCTGGGGAGGAAAGCAGGGGGCTAGCAATTAGCCTCCAGAATTACTAATGCCTACGCAGAATTGCAGTGGAACAAGTCAGTATCTTTGCTCCATAGTAGCGCTTGGAAGGACACAGGTAGCCACAGCTGCTGGAACATCCTTTTCATGAATGTAGATGTTGTGAAAGGACAGGACATTGCTATCATTTCATTATTATTTTGTGTTCTTACTGACAGGGTGAGGACTGCCTCGGGTGTCAAAATACCTTGGTTACCTTGTAGTACAATGCACCTTGTTCTGAAAATGTAATCTGAACATATCTGGAGATACAAGGTGGAGAAATATATTCTGTGTGAAGAGCCAAGGATCTCTACTGGAAGGCATCTTCTCTGAAGGACTGTACAGTTCAGCAATGAAGTTGCCATTGACAATGAACCTGGGTGGCAGGTACATTGGTTGCAATCTTCCTGACTCTAGTAAAGTGAATTGGAAATTTGTTTATAATAATTTAGAGTGACTGCCACTGCTGTTCAAGGTTTGCCAGCATCACCAGTAATAATACTGAAGAGATTACATTACCACCCTAGAGCTGTTACTTTTCTTTTGTTTGTCTAAATCAGAAATGGAAGCTATTGCCCTACTACACTCCCTTGTTTATGGCTTTTTGACATCTAATGTGGAAAATCATAAAATAGTTTTGTATTATTTTCAGATAGAAAATATGAAAGCTTGAGTGTTACACACTAAAATAGGCTTAATATAGACCCTTTCTTTATAGGCTGCTAACCATGGTAAAAATATGCCCTTGCAACATCTTTTTTCATCCACTTCTCCATGTCACTGATTTCATCTCACCCCCAGCCCATGTATGAGATAGATATATGTTCTCCCTTGGTAATGTTTTGCCTCTTACTCTTAAGCTAAGAGCATTCAGTGGTAGCTCTGAAGTGTGTGAACTATTATGGTTTGCCATCCATTATGTCAGAGGTGAAGTTGGTTGACAGTGGTAGGTTTGATCAAAGTGGCTCTTTTGGCTTTCAGAGTCTCTCATATCTGGTGCCTGGTGAGCTTTACCTATCACCATTGTGCTATTGTCTCTCTGGATAGCTAGACACAGCAATGTTATGCCAGCAGTCTATCAGGATTGCACAATGGTTAGTTAGTTAATTAGTCAAAGAGACTTCTATTCCCCCTTTCCTCCAAGAGCTCAGGAGATGTCCAGCTGACCAACTGAATGCTGGAGTCCTTGGAGTTCTCTGACTTGGTTGTTTTCTTGCAACCAAGCTCAGAGAATCCCAAAGACTCCACAATGCAACCCTGAGCTACTGTACATATATTCTCTTCTATTGGTACAACTGAATGCTATCAGTTGCTGAAGTAAGTCTTCCACTTTGTTAACAAAAATACTGTGGTTCAAAACTTGGCTAGCTGTATCTTATAAATCAAGTACCCAGTTCCAACACACGTTTCAAGAGAGATTTGGCTTTCATCAACAAGGCCATTCAGAGAGTTAGATTTGAATTCCAAATACACTGACTTAAACACATGGTAAATTCTCAAAGCAGAATTACTGTGAGACTTAAAAAAAAAATGCAGTGAAACAATAGGTAGTCCCTACACAGAAAACAAATGTATTTTATATCAGTAACAAGAAAACAGGTACTCTTGTAGAAGCTATCACTTGGTAAGTAAAAATCCAGTTTTGGCAAATCATTTCACTTTCCACTCTAACTCTGTTAAGGTCTTGTCCCAGTTCCTAGAAGCTGTGCAGGACTGGATGGGGAGGAATCGGTTCTGACTCAATCCTACCATGACTGAGTAGCTGTGGATACTGGTGCCCTCTGTGCCTGAGGACTTCCTATTCTGTTCAGTGAGGAAGCATTTCCCTACTCAAGAGTGGTATACAGTCTGGGACTCCTCTTGGACTCACAGCTCCTGCTGGAAGAGCAGGTGGCAGCTGTGGCCAAGGGGGCCTTTGGACAGCTCCATCCAGTGTACAGTTGTACCCCTTCCTGGATCGGGAGGCCCTTCATACAGTCACTAGCCACCTCACAGCTCGACTATTGCAACATGCTGTTGAAGTACATTCAGAAGCTGCAACTAGTCCAGAATACAACAGTGTGGGCAGAAATGGACACGTCTTGGTATACATGTGATCTCTCTGCTCCACAAGCTGCACAGTTGCCAGTATGCTTCTAGGTGTGATTCAAAGTGAATCAAAGTGCTGATTATTACTTATAAAGTCCTACATAGCCTAGGGTCAAGTTATCTGAGGGACTGCCTATCTCCCATGATTGCTGCCCGGCCAGTACTGTATGTGCCAGCAGAGTTGGAGTGCTCTGGATCCCTTAGATTAAACAGTGTTATCTATCAGGATCTAGGAAGTGTGACTTCTGTCACAGTGCCTGCCCTTTGGAATGACATTCCCCCCGAAATCTGTGTGACCCCGCAACCTGTTTGTGTTCTGTAAAGCCTTGAAGATCTGGTTGTTCTCCCAGACCTTGGATTGAGTTGGATGGGGCCCCTTGTTGGGTGTATCTATGTTTTTTGCTTGTTTGTTTATGTCCAGACATAGTTACCAGATTCCATCTTATTTTGGTTTGTATTGGGGGTTTTTTTATGAGCCACCCAGAGTCAGCTAGAGCCAAGGAATACCTAAATTGAAATCAATCACTCAATCCCCAACAGGTAACATTAGTGATACATAAATATGTTAAGTACTTTAACAAAAGAGCTAAAGCTTTTTTTTGGCAAGAGGCCATTCAGCCTGAAAACGTAACACCTTCTTTACACATACATAAAAGTTTCAGGTATGCAGTTCCAATGTGTTGCTATATATCAGGAGCAAAGAACATGTCCAAATGTTGTTGTTCCAGTTCCCATTAGTGCTAGCTAGCATAAGGAAGGATGATGGGATTGATTGATTATTAGTTTTTGTTAGTTTTTATCTTTCTGTTTTTAAAGTTTAATAACGTTATTATTAAAAAAAAGGAAGGCCAATGGGATGAGCAATGAGGCATAAGGATGGTGGAAGTTGTACTTTAACAATAATCTGCAAGCTCTTCACTCTTAGGACAAGTATCTGAAGCTTAGGGGAGTGGTAGAAAATGGGGAGACATGGCAGAGACAGAAGGGAAAGTTGGGGGAACCACAGTGGAATGGAATTGATTGTGGGCAGGAAAGATTGGTGGAGAGAAAGAAGGAAAAAAGAAAAGAAATAGAGGAAAGCCATAAGGAACAAGATAGTGGTGGGAAATGGCACCATAAAAAACAGACCCAAGTGAAATGGGGAGGCACTCTTGGGTATAAGCTTAAGGCAGAGGGTGAAGGGGAATTTCAGGAAGAGGGGCAATTGATGGACAACTGATAATGAGACTTTTTCACGTACAGTACACCAACACTGAGTTATCTCTCCAAAACGGATGGCTTACTGATGACTGATATGGAGCATAAAGACTACAGCTATGGTATCAAGGTTCTTGCTTGTATAGAAGATAATATGCCTACAAATAGCACACATGAAAATTTGTCTCTGAAGACTTGTGGATGACCTAAGGGAAGTAACATCATCTGAGTGACAAGATCATGGGGCATAGCTTATTGGGGAAACTTGCCTTTTTTTTTAATGCCTGGAAAGGACTAATATCTGTTGTCTTTGCTGTCAACATGACTCTAGTTCTCCTGATGACCACATTCTGCCAATGTACTGAATAAGTCTGCACAGACCAGCTCTATCCATGAATTCCAAATCCCTTAGGGAATATTTCATGCTTGAAGGATGTTCTGAGAGGAAACACCCTTGGACAGTTATAATTATAACATACATTAACACTGTTTACAAGGCAAAAATATGCAGCAAACTGGGAAAAATAAAATGAGAGGTATGGCAGTGAGACTGCAATTTATCAATGGATATATTGTTTGGAGTAGGATAAAGTTTAGTTGGAAAGCATAAACTTTACAACTTGGCTTTGTTATTGGTCCTTGTCTCAGCTTCTTTTGTAGGTCCACAGCAGGTTGCAGCCTGCAGGTTGTTGCCTACATGTGGATAAGGCAAAATTAAATAACTTCTTTATTCCCAGCTTTTTAACTCCTATAGATCTGCCATGATAGAACCCTCTTTGTGGATCCCTCCAAAGCTAGATTCAATATACGAATCATTTCCTAGAGACTCCACAACTGATTTTAAAAGTTAAAAAAAAAAGTCCCTATTAAGTACACTGCTGTTTAAATCAGGTCACGTGGAAAAGTGAGTCCATGCTAATTAAATAGTGAATCAATGTGGTGCTGTAGCTAGGTAGCTGGACTTGGCCTAGAGAGATCCAGATTTAAGTCCATCCTCAATCATGCAAGCACATTGGGTGACTTGGGGTTAGTCCCTCTTCTTCAGCCTAACCTATCTTAGATAATTGTTTCTGAGGGATAACATTGGAATGCAGAGCTAAGCTATCCAACAGCTAAATAAGCAAGCTAGGGAAGATGTGTTGAGCGTGGCTTCTGGTATTCTTTCTAACTCTAGCCCTTTCTAACTTATGGCAGTGGCCATATGTTTTTATGCATTAGGAAGCACAGAGTGAACCCCATCTCTGCTAGCCTTCTGGAAAGCCTTGAAAACGTGGTTCTTCCATCAACCCTGGGGATCCCATGGTGAGCCTGCAAAGTGGTTGAATGATGTTGTCCTCCCACTATCTTGGGGTTCTTTTATGTTTTATTCCTTTATGTTTTTATTTTTTATTTCTGTTGTTATTTATGTCCGATGTTTTTTATGTTGTGATATGGTTTTAATTGTTATTTTGCTTTTAAGCCACCCAGAGTCACTTTTTGTGAGAGGGGCAGCTATATAAATTTGCTAAATAGATAAATAAATAAATACAGTGTTCCAGCCCTCTTTATATAATTTCTTTCCTATGTTTTGTTGGGTTGGAAATAATAAAATTAGTTCCTGGTTTGTTCTCAGATTTCACTATCACTGGATCTTTCTCTGCCTATAGCATCCAACTCTCTCTAGACACTCTAGACACTCTCTATGGCAGTGGTGAGAAACTGCTGTTGATAGCTCTTCAGGGTGTTTCATGATAAGATTAATATACTCTTCTATACTGTACAATCATAGCAGGATATGATTTAGTACATGACTATGAAGTGAACTCTTGTCCTACTGATTGCCCTCTATTCCCTCTGTTGTTTTCTCTATGTCAGGGCTGGCCAATGGGCAGCAACAATCTGTGGGTGAACAAAGACTTGTGGAAAAGAGGGAAAAGCAAGTTAGGATAAAAAGATAAACCAGAGTCCAGGATTAAAGGTTCATTCAAGAGGACAACTCAAGTGCTCAAGGAGCAAGCCAGAAATGAAGAGCAGCCAAGAAATAATGGAACGTGTACAAACTCAGGAAGACCTTGTTCCTCAAACAACACATCTGAAACTCAGGTAGCCCTCTTAGTGTCCTTCCTGTCAAAGAGCAACCTGGATTGGGGATGGGGTTTGATTTAGGATCCAAGTGGCAATTCTTGTGCTCTTTAGATTGCTATTCATACAGGTGGCTGCTATATAATTACAGTTAATCATCCCTAACAACTTTCATCTAACTGAAAATGGTCATTAAAATACTAAGGAAAGCATAATAATTGATTTACTTAACTCATTAAACAGCACATTTGAGTGTGCATATGTTGGCTATTGATTCAAATGAAGTATCAGTTGACAGAACAACCCTTCTTGGTATCTTTGTTAAAGATTATCATTTTTTTCCTTTGTGACCTGAATCCAGTTAAAGCCATACACTCATGAAAGCAGGCTTCCCTAGGCATAACCCTAGATGGAGGAGAAATCTATGTATTTACTGTAAGTAGATCTCAGCCAAATAAACAGGAATGAAATGTTGAAAGTGAAAAAAATGGGCATTAAAAGAATTAACTGTTGACAAAGAGGAATGGTGTCAGCTGCAGACATGGATATACTTTTTTCATTTTACTGCGGAATAATTATGTGAATACCCTTTACAGAAATATTCCTAATATACAAAGATGGATGTGTGGCTTGCACATCCCTATGGCCATTTAAGCACTTGAAGATGCCCTGACTTAATACTGAGCTTAGAATAATCACTCTGGGCCTCCTTAGGATGAAGAATACCATATTAATTAAATAAGTATTTGTAACAGCGGCAGCACTAGTAGGAATAACAATTTCAAATACTTTGAAGAATACTTAGGTAGAAGATCACTTTTGCAGTGGGATATTGGCAGATATTTTACTGAAGACTTTGGAATCAGCACACCTTCTGGAGCTTTGCATAAAATATTTTCAGCAGACAAAAAACCCAGCAACAATCCCCAAAGAATCAGCCATAAAAGTGTCCTAGACATCTATTGTTCAGCTGATATATGAACAAGGCTGAGAGACCAGAAAAGGATTGACTTGGTGGGGTACTTGTCTTTGAAAGGTAGAGAAGTCCTACAGCTTTTATTTCCTTGGTGAACATAAGTATGAACTTTGATTTTTGATTCCATATGCAGTCCTGTAATCTAGTCTCCCTCAAGACATTAGAAGTTTGTAGGTCATTACTGCTGAAATTGGCAGCGAAAGAGAAAATAAAATCTCTAGGAAGTGTCAAAAGAAAGTAACTGAAACTTCTAAGGGAGAGAAAGGCAATTAAGAGAAACGGAAGGTTTGATTCCTCCTCCTTCTCCTTCTCTCAGTTAAATTCTCACTCTGGCTTTAAGTCTTTCCTATTTAAATAATGTAATCAGTTTAGTTCTGACTACAGTTTTTTCTAGATTGAATTGGTAGTGCATAGGGACACGTGCTCACTGGAAAATAAATTCTGACATCCCCCCCCCCTCGAGTGTTGGAAAGATGTGCTTTTGTGCAAAATCATAGTAAAACTAAATGAAAGTCAACTGATGTGTTTGAGGTGAACTGAAAGAGGATTTTTGTATGTGTTAATGATATTTGTCAGCTATCTTTAAAAATGCATTTGGTAGCTTTAAAGACTGTGGCACTGATAATGCAAAGAATGGCAAAGAAAAACATAATAATGACTTTTATTTAGGCTACAGTCCTACAATTACCTATTATTAAGTTTTACTGATTTATTTATTTATTTATTTATTTTTCAAATGTACATATGCCACCCATCTCACTATACAAGTGATCCAAGCGCACCTGACTTATGAGCAGACTGTATTGTTATTACCAGTTTTCTGATGTATTCAGTTATTTCTTAAACTCAAAAGTAGGTGAAGAGGTACCCACAGATATTTTCCCCAGCACTTGCCTGGAACTGATCCCCCTCCCCCTCTCCAAAAAAGCACCCAGCAATGATAACAAGGATGATATGGCAGGAGGGGGTTGGTAGCCGGAGATGAGATGGGCAGGTGGAAAACAGTTTCAGTAGCTTGCTTTCTAGAACATCATGGCTGAACACCTTTCTGAGGAATGGAGGCCAACATTCACTTCCCCAACCAGCTACAGGGCCTGAAGTGATGCCACTGGAAGGAGAGGAACAGTTTTTCAGGGCATTTTGGTAGGGTTTTTTTTCAGGGGTTGGGGGGAATTACAGTAGAGGTGGAGGTAGAATGTCCTTGGCAGGCAAAGTGTTCTAATTTCCACTCATAATAAGTTCCCAAACTTCTCAACAATGACCTCAAATTCCACTAACAAGATTCAGTGACATAATGACCCATACTGAACATGCAATTTGGTCATATTTGAAGAGGTTGGAAGGGAGTTAAGATGAAAATTGGTTTTCCTCTCAGAGACTTTCGGCTCCATTTTTCTCCTTATTAAAACAAAACAAAACTACAGTTTTAACAATATTACTTCTAAATTCTGGTGGCCCAATTTTGACCTGATGGAGGTACATAAATGGGGAGCTGAGAGCCTAAATGGGGCACAATCTTGGACAGCTGGGGGCAGAAATGGGACACATGTTCCCTCCCCCCCACCCCCATGTGGTAAATGCACATTGTGTGACTGCCTATCTCCTCTATGGAAGCCATTTTGTGAATAGGTAAGCCCCTCCCACTGGAGGCCATTTTGTGAGAGCGCTCAAAAATATTTTTTCAAAATTCCATATATGTCCACCACCCTAACTCCTGATATGTATATGTAAACATAAGAGCACTCCTCAAGTTTGAGATATAATGCAAAATTTTGTTGCAGATGTCATATAAGCAGCAAGAGCCTCAAGCTCAGTAGCTCCCTCCTGACTCAGTTTTCATTGCTTTTTTTATAACTAATGACAGTGTTGGGAGCCAGTGCGCTACTGATGTTAAGCAGTTAGACTCACATCAAAGAGGGCCAGGTCCCTCTTCAGCCCTAGAATGACTTTGGGCCAATCACTCTCTCTAACCTACCTCAGAAGGTTGATGTGGGGAAGAGCAGGAGAAGGGAGTGCTATGTATATTATCCTGAACTCCTATTTGAAAGGCAAGATATACATCTAAAAAATAAATAAAATATTCCATTGTTCCTGAATCGCAGCATGCTCCAACTGCATTAGGCATAGTAGTAGTAGTAGCATGCTGTGGTATTCACGTATGTTTAATCATGAGTTGTGGTACAGTTCTTTCTTAATTAGAATAATGTATGGGGAAGCTGTCAAGAAACAGTATAGCAGTACAGCAAACATAAATGTTTACATATATGTTTGTGTATGTGTATATATACACATATACTTATGCAGAGTATGATCAATAATCAAAAATGCATATAAAAATCCTCTGATTAGGTAAAAACTACCAAGATCCCATTTTGTCCTCAAACTGATGCTCTTTATTCTGGATATGTACAAAGTATTCACATACAAGTGTATGAGAAGTGTGAACTTTGAAGTAACTGGTAGGTGTGGATGGGATTAGGAAGAGAGTATGTTTTTATAGATGAAATTGGGTTTTCTTGTTACATATGTATTGGCTGCATACTCTAACACATGGAGGATTTATAGGCAACTATTCTACTGAAAAAGAAACAACATTTTCAAATTTGTTTGCCTTTCAAGGTGTTTCTTTGTCTTCTAAAACCTCATTGCCCCTACCTTCACAAAATCTAGGTCAACCTTCCCAGTCATGCGCTTTTCACATGTACTGGACTTGAACCTCCATAATCTCCAGCTAGAAGAGTTATGCTGACAAAATTATAGAATTGGAAGTCCAACCCATGTGGAGAGCATATGGATAGAAAACACTGATCTGAGTAATGGTGAAACAAATCAAAGTTTAGTTTAGTTTACCATGGTTCAAAAGACCAGAAATTTCATATAAGAATATAATAAAGTTTTTCACAATTATAAGGAGCAAAAGTGTCCTGAATGTATCTTGAAAATCCTGTAAGTATAAAAATCTCTGCCAACATTAGGGAAATTAATGTGTGTTATGCACCAATATGTGTGACAGGTGATGACACAATAGTTGGCTATGCTGTTAGTCATGCCCAGGTTTTGGTCTGATATGCAATTCAGCCTCCTGGCTTGTGAACTTTGTAATAAGATATCACTGATGTTGCTTCAGTATTGCTATAAGTGAGACAATGTAAGAGAACATGGTCCACATTTCCATCTGTCCTTTCTCCAAGGGTAAAGACATTGAGCAAGAGGAACAATTTGATATTTGCCCATCAAATGAACTTAACATGAAATATTAAACTGTGCCAAGAAATATGAAGCAAAGTTAAATTATTGTTAATGATACCTCCATGAAGATTACTGGGAATCACCCTTAATTTTTTTTTATAAATCTATGGTCCACATTCATTGTTAAATAATGTTTTTTCATGGCATGGCCACATCCCAATGTAATAATCAGTTGGAACAATATCATAGAATAGGAGCTTTTTCAGATGAAGTTAAAACATGTACCAGAATTAATGGGGTCAAACCAACCAATACAAAAATTAGTCTGAAAGCAAGCTACAATTCTGTTTGCCTTTAGAAAAGTGGTAAAGATCTGTTTTCTCCCCAGGCATTTGGGTCCAGTTGAGTAGAGTCCCCTTTTGGTTGTTTTAATTGTCTTGTTTGGTTTGCCATTTTATATATTGTGTTATTTTTAATGATGTATGGTTGTTGTTATTATTTTACTTGATGATGATGATTACTTGCCATTAAGTCATTGTCGACTTTTAGCAACCAAGTAGATAGATTTTCTCCACGATGATCTGTCCCTAACTTGGTCCTTCAGCTCTTCCAACGGTGCACTCATCATTATCGTAAGTGAGTCTAACCACTTTGCTGCTGGTTATTCTCTTCTTCTCTTTCCTTCCATCTTTCCCAGCATTAGAGCCTTTTCCAGAGAGCTGCATAATGTGTACGAAGTAGGATAATTTGAGCCTGGTCATTTGTGCCTCGAATGAGAACTCTGGATTGATTTGTTCTATGATCCATTTGTTTGTTTATTGGCTGTTCATGGTATTCTCAGGAGTCTTCTCCAACACCGAAATTCAAAATCATTCATAGTCTTCCTGTCTTGCTTCTTCAAAGTCCAAGTTTCTCTTCCATAGAGCACTACAGGGAATACCATGACTTGCACAATTCTGATCTTTGTAGGTAAAGACAGATTTACTTGCTGAATTGTTTATTGTTGTTGTATGTTGCCCAGAGTCACACTGTTTTAGTTGGGTGGCCCTATAAATACTTGATATAAATAAATTAATAAAGACAGCGGCATTAGAACAAATACAATTTAGAAGCCATTCAGAATATGATGTCCATATAGCCCACTTCAGATCCCCACAGACAATTTCATTTAGAGGCATTTTTGTTACTCATTCCTCACATAATTTCCTGCTACAGAGAGTGGCCTGCTAGCTGCTGCTTTTTTCCTTCCTCTACATCTACAACTGCTAGAATAATTTTGAGTCTTTTCCTGTTTGCTTTACAGCCCACTTACATCTAAAGAGTTGTCTGCTTTATTTTTTTTTTCAAGCACCTTTAGTATATATTCACTCAAAGGGCACAATCAGATGGTCACATTGAAGTGCTATCTTCCACTCTGTGAACTGGTGGAGAAGTATGCCAACAACATGTGTGGGGTCTCATTGCCAGTCACTCTTCTGCCTCAGTAACAAAACCTTTGAATGCTGCTGATCTTACAGTTTTAATGCAAGAAAACTTAAGGAAGATAATTGGTGGGAGATTCCCATGGCTCTGTTTCTCGTCCCATCAAGTGTCACCCTTCCACTAAGTGCTACCAATTCCTTTTCTTAATGGGTGATAAGGTAGGGATGGGTGAGGATAGGCAGTTGCTTAGAATGGCTGATTTAGACACCTATAAGGTTGCATAATTAATAGGTAACAGGCAAATAGGTTGGGGCTCTTTCTGAACACAGGTCTAATACTATTCTGAAAGTCACCTTAACCTGTGTCCCAATATGCCCCAGCTGAGAAGTTACAGACAGAGAAGAGGGGCACAGGATGAAATGGGAAGGAGTGATTGGTAATGAGTGAACTTCCTGCTAATGTTGCAAGGTATGCCAGTCCTGTCAGTGAGTTGTCATGTCCAACAGCACCTGAATATATGGTAAAATTAGGAGAAGAGGGAAAACACTACTTTAAAACTGGAACAGCTAAAGACAAATTTAAACCCTCTTCATGGTAAGCTATGGATGAGATGAGACAAAGGCAATATCATAACATGTTCAGATCACCGTTATTGGCATATGAGGATGAACCCAAACACTGTTAACTTAGGGCTACCACACTGAGGCTGGGTGACCATTAGACAGCAGAAAAGAAAGATTGAGAATAACTCTCTCCTATTATCTAGCAATTGTCCATATTTCTGCAGCCCAAGAACTTGTTTTGTCAAAAATGTTTTTTGAGCAATTCATTATTCTTTAGAAATTGCTCTAAGAAGGTGGAAAAGAAAGCTTAATGATTAACAGAAAGGCGGCCTATCAGCACTTGCTTTGATATGGTGACAGGAGATGATTTTTGGTGACTAAACTGCTTAAGTAACCGATGCTTTGCAGACCTAAGCATTTTGGAAATGAAAATAGGTTCCCACAGAGCTCAATCCAGTGAATGTTGCCCATAAGCCCAAAATGTGATGTGTGCTTCTCTATAGTGGTGTTACCAGCAAAATTAATAAGAATCTTTAAATACCTTAAAGCCTTACACCTTATGACATAAGCTTTTCCGTGCTTATGCTACAAGTCATCTGTTTGTCTTCCAGGTACCCCAAGTCTTTGTTGTTTTGGTTGCAACAGACTAATATGATTATCCCTCTGGAAATCAGGTAAGTCAAGAATGTCTGCCTACACTAAAAAGTTACTTAAGATACAGCAGGAATTTCTCCTTTCCGCAGAAAGAATAATAATTACATCATATTTTGCATCCAGGTTATTATCATGGTCTCTGAGATGCCAGATGATTTTTTAAAATGAATTTTAGCAAGGAGTCAGAGAAAGGAAAGAATTTTTCCCAATATTTCATTATTTCTCTTGGGCTTTAATTGCTTCTCCCCCCCACCCCCATTAAAAAGATCACAGCAATCCTTTACTCATCAAAAAGGCATGATCTCTGCTCCCTGTCTTTTTTCAAAGCCATTGCCTCAGTTCATCTAAGACTGTGGTTTGTGAGGAACATACAAAGCAGATCTTTTGGTCTCCATTATGCTGATCATATTCTACAGATTGAGAGAAGAAACTCAGAGTCTACACTTGGTTGCCCTATTTCCAAAGAATCATACTTCTCATATCAACATTACAGTGGAAGTATGTGCCTCCTTGATTGAAATTATGACTTAATCACTTTGACTTGTTCAAACATTTTCAATATAATAACAATTAAAATTAATGTTGAAGAACAATATGATTCAATATAGCTCCTGCCAGTATGATGGTTAAACCTAAAAGGCTGTAAGGCTAAATAAAGAGGAAAAGAGATAGATAACAATCATAAAGGGTGGAGTTGTTTGAAACTACAACCGTTTCCATGGAAATAGCACCTATGAAAAAAGTTTATGAAAACCTGTGGTCAGTCCAAGGGTTTACTGACATATTATTGGTTCATTTGTTTATACAATTGATACAATTAAATACATACAAAACAATTATGAGCCAATGCTACCACTCTTAAGAATGACACATGATGGTTGCGATCCAGTGATAAGTTTGTAAAGCAAGATGATGTGTGTGTGTGTGATTAAATGAAGAACAATTACTTGCAATTAATCAATGATCATGATAAAGATGATAATGATGATGATGATGTAAATAAGAGGGCCATTACTCAGATAACCTACCCATTGTTTTGTTTTGAGCAGGGCCAAGTTTAAAGATTTCAAAAACTAGTGGAAGAGGTATTCCAATTAATACTTCTGCCTCAAGTTATATCCCTACTTATTTTCAAAAGCAAATAGAATTTTTTTATCAACAGCCATACCCTTGCAATACATTCCATGGATATAAAGCAATTAATAACACATATGTCCATATTACGATATGTATAAGATTATGATTGTCTTATCCTCACATAGCAGCATGCATTTCCAATCTATTCTGAAGGCAAATGGTATCTTGGACATCTTCTTTGATATACTGTAGCAGCATCTAATATGGCAGCTGCAACTGTGTATGCTTTTAAAGGGGAAAATGGAAACCACTCTCAGAAAACCAGACAGGAAGGCATCATATAATGGGCACAATCCATATTCACTGCTATGTTAATATCATACTCATTCATTTCAGTGGACCACATGCAGAAGAACTTATTGGCATATACAATCCCTCTAAATGCAATGGGATTATTAGCTGAGGAAATCTGAAAACTGTAATCCAGCATATCTAGAGGGCACCAGGTTGATGAAGCTTGCTTTATAAAAGCAACTCCATTTATAGTTCTTATCTGAAAAACATATCTGAAGCTTCACAGGAAGATAAATTTCCATAAACAGTAATGGCATCAAGTTATGACAATTGCTTATCACTGTATGTCTCTAAACAGAGGCCGGACTCCTACAATATGTTAACCAGAGTTAATTAAAATCCAGTTAACTCAATTAAAATCAATTTCTGGGGTCCTTTGACTCATTGAACTATCAGCTACAAGACTCAGTACATGTCATGTGCTGAGCTAAACTTTGGTTGGCTAATAACCCTGTGTAGTTGCAACACAGCCTTATATTTGGGGAGTAGGTAGAACCTGAGGCCATAAGGTCTGCATACTAGTAGGAATCCATTTTATGGTGGGCTTCCAGGTGAGGTTCTATTGGAGACTAGATGCCTCTGAAGTAGCAGAGATGGCACAGCAATAGTGAATGGTGGCCAGTGGTGGTTTCTGGCTGGCGAAAGACTTTCCAGATAATGGAGAGACTGGGAGATGGCCCCCAACCATCCTCAGCAAAAAGGACAAGAAAAGCATCATTATCCTGCTCACTGTGATTCTCAACTACTCAAAAAGTGTTAGGAGAAGCCTCTGGCCATCAAAAAATATTCCTAACTGATATGTAAAATATGTTCATTTCTACCTACTCATGTTTAGAGGTACAGGTTTCAGGTTTTAGGAAGTGATTATCTTTTCATTGGTTCATTGGTCAAAATCTGATAGATAGTAATGCTGTGCTCCATTACTTTTCTCTGCAGAAAACTGAAAATAAACTTCCTGGGGTGGGCCTAGCATTCTTTGATGGTGAAATCCAGTTTAAAAGGCTCATGCTCACCTCCCACTAACTGCAATATGAAGATATCTTGCTAACCCTTTTAAAAAGTCATGTCTACATCTCCTTCATCTCATCCTCCCAGCCAGTTGTGGAAGGTGCTTAAAGTGGTTTTTAGTTCTTCCAGTTTTATGATTTTTTCCTCATCTTCTGACAGAAGTCTTAGCATACAAGCCATCTACAGTGCTTCACTGGCAGTTTTAGTGATGGGCTGGGATTTGCACAGCTCCTGTTGGCTATTTGAGGATGTTGCAGGTGAGATCCCCTTTTGTCAGTCACTGGACACCACCTTCTATGTCCACTTTGGTCTGGGCTGCTGGAGAGGCTAGACCCCTGGCTCCTACAGATGCATGTGCCAGACATTAAAGGGATACTCAGGTTTAGCATTGTAATGGAACACCTGTGCTCTAAATACAAAGTTGATTAACTTTTGAAAGAGCACTAGACCTGTGTTTAAAACATCTAGGCCTGTAGGGCACAGAAGATCAGTTTAAACTGTGAATGACAGCCAGGTTCTGCCAGCTATGAGTTGCTATTTCTGTCCCAAATAAGTGCATTTGAGATTCTCTGCTGCTTCTGCCGACAAAGACATTTGTGTGGCTATACGTTTTGCTCCTTTTTATTACTTGGCAGGGGGGAGCTCCACTTTGTCTATTATGACATTTTATGTGCACTCCCTGGGCTATTTGCAGGTGCTGCTGCTCGCAGCCATTTCCTTCATGTATTGCCACTCTTTTGCAGCCCTTATGCATCTGAGATATATGGGGCCTGAGGTAAAATTGACAAAAGTTCTATCTATCCCCTCCCAGCCTAAATTGCCCATCACAGATACCATAGGCATGTGTGGGATAGAGTCGGAGGGAGATTGCCCAGAGCTTCTCATAACCCTTCCACTGCACCAATGACCTGTCACTCAGGCTATTGCTGAACACACATGAACTGCTCTTCTGGAACAGCACTAAACCCATATCCAAAAATACCCTGCTGACAGGTCAGTGGAGCAGAGGAGAAGGTTGCAAGGTATATAAGTCTCCTAAGCTTGCCCTGCCATACCTTAAGGCCTGCTATTGATAATTGTTTTTCATCATGCAATGAGTATGTCATGCGGACATGATCTCTAAGAATGGTTGTTGGGATTTTTTAATGCTGTGTTTAGTGGGACATGAGGATGAGCTATTAGAAAGTTTTTTTTTAAGTGTTTCAATGGGAAGGTAACTTGTTGCTATGACATAATACTATATTTAGTATATGGCAAAAAAAGTGCTATGTGTCCTCAAAGCTTCTGCATTGATCTCAACTGCTGTGACTGCAATAGGGCCTTTCAATAAACTAATCGTAAAGAGGGAAAGGTGTAAGGATTTTAACTTTACTTTAAAATCCAGGTCCAAGATAATGAAATCCCATTCTCATGGGAAAGCTTGCTTTGCACTGGGAATGGGACTATTATCTCTTCCCCCCTCCACTTTCTTTGTAACATGCACCCTATGAATGAACCATCTTCCATAATTCTTATACTTTTTCTTCTAATTATAAAACTAATTCATGTCTGCGCCTTCAAATCTTGAAATCCTATATAGCTGTTGTTTTAAAATGAAAATTTCCATGTCATATTGTTTCTTTGGATGGAAAATATGTTACAGTATATGGTAATTTTCCTTAAATAATTGAACATTATTGGATGTATTTGTAATATGTACAACTAGTCCATTTTTATATATGGCATAGGAAGTTATGTTTCTCAATGTAGTCTTATTCTTTGAATCCTGAAGGTCCAGAACAGAGATGGGAAACCTGTGGTTGAGAGGATGCCTGTGGCTCCCAACAACCAATTTGTGGACCATTCCAAGTATTCTGAGATCACTGAAATTCAGCAACAAAATGGCCAAATTTGATCTACACAATTTTTAGGGTTCCACCACACACAAACTGAAGGTCAAAATGTTTTTATACCTCAGTTTTCATATTTAAAATGTTCTGAAATCTCCTAATAAGAAACATTAATTTTGGATCCATTTAGAGAGATTGCTAGAACATGTCCACTGTGGCTCTTGGAGATGAAGTCCCCAGGATGAAAGGTTTGCTTGCCCCTGAATTAGAAACTTACTTTTATTTTAGAAAAAGAAAAAAAAAAAAGGAGAGAAAGGAAAGTTAGTGGGTGTTATAACTTTTCTACATGACAGTGAGTCACTCAGAAGCAGTGAAGTCATAATTAATTTCTTTATTTTTAGATTCTGGACCTAATAGTCTTTGGGGAGCCCTCCTCTTTAAATGGAAATGTGTCTTACTCATTGTATAAGGGGGGTTTCCTTCTTATTCTGCTTCCTTCTTCAGAGAAAGAAAAATGGATCAGGTGACCCTACCAAGCCCTCTGCACTGGATGTCCCAGGACCAAACTTAAGCCCTAGGCCAGAATCAGTCCCCATTTGCCAAGAACTCTTTAGCCTCACTAGTACAGGCACTCAGCCCACATGAACAGTGTTGCCATTTGGTTGAATATCAGAAAGCAGAGACTGAACATGACTAGCAGCAACTAATGACAGATAGTTACAGCTTTTATTATTTATTAATATTTATTATTTATTTATCTTTGTTGGAAGCAAAGCCTTCCAAATATGAGCTATGTAATTAATTACTTTTGTATCTTGAATGCTCACTGACTGATAGACTTCACAGGTACGCTGATCCTTTGTTGTTGGGACTGTGATCTTGTTTGTAGTCTTGTCTTTGCTCTCTGGAACCTTGTTTAGTACTCCTGGGTTTGGATTTTGACTTCTGATCCAACTTACCAAATATTTTCCTATGGTATATGAGAAATCCCTTTTGGAATTAGATCATTGATTGTATAACTATTGTTTTGCTGCTTTCAGACCTTCTCTGACTCCTCACAGGGGACACTGGACATTTGCCCTGATGACTTGCCTTGATACCCAGTCTATGTCTGTACCTCAGTGAGTTCAGGGAGTGTTTTGTTTCTATAAAGGACAAAATGCACTTCCTCTGTAAGCCCTTAGTAGTCCTTATTTGTGTGCAGATTCTCACCAAGAGTACTCAAACGCCTAAGGGTTTGCAAGAGCGTGCCAGAAAAAAGACTTGCAAGATTTAGCCTTCCTGTCCTTTTTCCAATGAAAATACATGAAGAGAAATCTAGAATTATATGTAAGTCCATTTGCTTTTTGATATTACCACATCATTTCCACTTCTGGCAAGGAAATGTTGCTGAGGTTAATTCTGGGCACTCTTTCCCTGAGCACATTGGCACCCTCCTCTAATTTTGATAGAGGCCTCATTCACGGAAAGAGGCATGGCAACCTTGCTGCCCTCCAGTTCTTCTCACAGTCTTATTTGTTGAGTCTCTCAAGCTGCTGTCTGAACATATAAACATGTTACACAGACAGCACATTAGATGGAGGTGAAGCACAGATGATTATATTTAAGGGCTTACAATAGTCATTAAGAGCTCTTTAACCACAGGCCCTGGCAAGGCGAAAGGTGGGCCTCTGACTGCCTGTTTTGGCTACTCTGTCAATTGACTTTCTCTTTCTTCACCATTGAAAAGCGGCCAACTGTGTCAACCCAGTGGCAATGAAAGAAGAATCCCCCCCCCTTGCCCCCCGGGTACAAAAACATACATAATAGGATTATAAGATTTGGGGCATATAATGTTGCTGGAGATGATTTATTTGGAAAGTTGATTTTGTTTTAGTGAAAAACAAGCATCAGCCGGCACGCTTGGGAGTTCCGATTCCCCCTACCCCCTTGCCAGATACAATCATTCTGGTTTGAAAGACGTGATTGCCTTTTAATGTGGAAATTTAATGTGGAAAACAAGGTTACACTGGGAGGGGGAGGAGGAGGAAGTGAGATTAAACTCCTTTTTTATAACAAAGTCACTTTGAGATATGCAGTACAACACCCTGACAGTGTCCAGATCCCCTCCTATTCCTTTATATATCAGAACAGACAGAAAACATGGAAATTGTGCTACCTCTTAGTTGTAACTTCTGTTACATCTCTAAAAAAATAAGAAAGGAGGTGGCGGTGTTGGTGGTTGAAGAGCGATTAAGTGTGTGTGTGGTGTGTGTGTATTTTAAGAAAAATAAATAGACTGCAATTGCCTGCCACCCAGAAAAAGCAGCAAAGGGGCAGCTAGGAGAGATATTGAGAGAGAGAAGAATGTAGTCAATGCCATCAAGCTATTGGGACAAAATAATCTTGCTTGTTCTCTTTGATAGCTCGGCAGCCCAACTGACAGCCCACAATTTGGCATATTCAAACAGGGTTTGGATTTTGAGGCTACTAGACATCCTTCTTCAAATGGGTCAGGAAAATAAGCAATATTAATAATAACCATAATAAAGAGGCCTGTCATTTTAAAAGGCAATCTTCCTAAGGACATAAAGAGGATGTAAGAAAGGGTGATGGAACCCACTTTCAAGCTCCTTGTAACAAATGTCTGCTTCAGGAGCTCTGAGGGAGAAAAAGACCCTTCTGTAAACCTAAATATTGGTAGAGGCAAAAGTACAAGATTTGTCAGATTTCCTCTACCTCCTCATCCCCCCATCTTTTTTTCTCCATTTTTGTGGATAAGATCTGGCACAATGACAAAAAGATTATCTTTTTAATTGCTTTTATTATTCCCATAATGATAAGAAGGCTCCACAATTTCATTAGTAAACTTCTTACATCCAATACTGTTTACCTACAGAGGGCACTCCACCTATGCATTTCATATATTTGAAATTTTATCTGTCAATGTATGGTCTTATTTTAGGCCATATCTATTCTGATTAATAGCAGCTCAAGCAGAAGTCTTTTCCACAGTACAGTTTTTTAAAAAGTTCCGTTCCCAAGGTCTGTCCTTTAAGTCAAATTTGTATGTAAGCCGGAACAGTATTATTGTATAATACTGTACTAGTAGTATTGTATAATTAACTCAAACCATTGGGTATTTAACTCAAATTTTGCTACAGTAGTCTCCATCCTTAACAATGGATCGTCCTTAAACTGGGCATTCTTAACCCTGGACCACCTGTAATGCCAGTAGGCTGGACTACCTACAGCCTAAAGGTCCCCCAGATTTACTACAAATCTTACCCTGCCTTGTATCCCTTCCCTTCCCTTCCCTTCCCTTCCCTTCCCTTCCCTTCCCTTCCCTTCCCTTCCCTTCCCTAGAAAACTTCTGAAGAAATAGAAACCAGTTACAATACAATCTTCTTTTGCAGCATACCTAGACTCTTTAAAGTTAAAGGAAGAAATAAATTAAAAGCATAAGTGGCACTCTTCATAAGTGAAGTATAAAGTAGAATAATGGACAGATAAAGCCAAGATGAGAGATCTGAAGGGGTAGAAACAGCCAGGTCTGCATGTGTAGATCTCCAGAGAAAAACTATCCCAGGGCTCCTTAACCTGGAAGCACTATTACTTTCTCATCACAGACTTTTGAATCTGACTCCTTCTGTCAACCGTATTTTCTACCCCTGAATGAGGTTGCCTATACCTTAGAGCTTAATCTGGGGTCTTGGGAAGAGATGAACTGAATATAAAGTGGCCCTGCTATGAACATAGGACCAGAAAAAACTGAAAATAGTTCAGAGTGCATTTTAATTTCAGACTAAAAAGTAACAATTTATGGAAAGATATACAAGATGGGGTTAGCAAGAGAAAGATGATGCTAAAATAGGCTTCAGAATCTGAGCTGGATGGTTAAACAGAGATCTGCCATGGAAAAAAAGATAGAGGTAGAGCTGCAGTTGACTAATTAGTTCTGCAATATATTTGACTCTGCTATTATGGAAACCTAGTAGGGTGGGAAGGGCTAGAGTCATGGAATGCTTCAATAGGGGGACATAGCTGGCCATCAGCCCTTTCACTTTGCTGATTTTTCTTTTGTCCTTGTTAACTATTTGCTTGCCCTGTCTTCAGACAACACTGTTAAACCTGTGCCTTCCATGTGATAATAACCTCCCTTTCAATGCTAGCCACCAGAGTTATAATTCAGCATCCTTTGGAGAACCAGAGGTTCCCCATCCTGGTTTACAGTGAGACATAAGATGTTTCTATTATCTATGGAGCACATTCATTTTTCCAAAACCAGCAGTAGTGGAAGCTGACCCCCAAAATAGAATGACAGCAGGTAGAAAGAAGGTATCTTGCCAATGAACTCTATAAAACCTGAAACTGGCAATTATGGTGGGAGGCAGGAACTATATGTCCCTAGAACCACAATCCTGAGTGAAAGAACTAGCACCAGAGACAGCAGGCAGGCAAGGGCACAATTGATGATGTCAGGACTCAGATAGTGGCTGGAAGATTCCAGCCTAACTTAGTGATTGATCTGAATGGGAGACCAGAAATTCATCAAATGTAAATACATATCCTCCTTCAACACACAGTATAAGGCTAGAGAAAAGAGGAAATCCAAGTCTCCTCTTTTAAGAAGGAGGCATTGCAAGACAACATGTAGGGTTTAGGAGCTGACCTGGTAAAATTACTAGACTGCCATTCCCATTCCCTTAGAAACTGTCATATGACAACCATTTCCTGAAATACATGGAAGTCATAGTTTTTACCTGAGTTTATCTTAGTTCTGTAGGAGACCAACAGATAGTAACAAGGTAATATTCACTGCTGGTCTGGAAAATTTTATACCTCTACCTGATTAGAGAAAATAAGGAGATGAAAGTGGATTTGCCATGAAGTCTGAGAAAGATCATCATAGTCTTGAAAGTTTACAAATCTCTCTCCTTGAGTGGTTCCTCAGAAGTAGTTCCTGAATCTAGCCTTGGTAAATTCTGGCAGTATAACAGGAGTTCATGGAGAGAGAGAAAAGATTAATGTGCAAAGGAAGTTCTCAATGTGATCAACCCAACTCCCTGGGTTAGAGATTCAGGCAGAAACTCCTAAACTCTGAGCAATTAACCTTTTACACCTAATAATAGACCCACAGGTTTAACAGTGAAGCAATCTGTTGGTGTCTTTTAAAAAAAAAAATTGGGAAATGTGTAGTAGCTGATTAGTTTTCAAGCCAGATGGATGAATTTTAAAAGACCCATCTATTAAACAACAAGATTCCTTTTTTGGCATCACCAATTCTGTGTTTATATTAAACTCTTTCTCATGTCATCCACTTCATATGCTGTCCTACTACAAGATTTTCAGGATCTTCTTCTCTTTTGGGGGGCATGTCAGAAGTAGTAGAATTCTAAATTGCTTCATGTTTTATACAGGGATGTAAAAATAGATACAGGCCAAAATCTCTACCTGGCTGATGAATTGTGTGTCAGCCATGTGTCATAGGTTCTATTCCAAAAATAAAAAATAAAATAGATTGATGGGGCCAGGCCAAAAGTTAACATTTATATGATTTCATTTGCATTTGAATTAAATATGTCATATATTCACAACTACAGTTTCGTAACACCTGAAGGTTTTGGGGGGAAGGGGCTTATGTGGCACTATGACCTCAAGTTATGCATGTCTGATTGTTATAAGTCAGGTACTGTATATGAGTATTAAAAAGCTGAATATGAAGAGACCATGTTTGTGTAGAATATCCAGTCTCTATATAGTCAACTTCCCTAAGAGAGTCCTTCAGATACGTTGAACTACTAGTCCCACAATCCCTTAGTCATCAAGTGGCTAACTGGGGATTATAGGGGTTATGGTCCAACACATCTGGACTCTAGGAAGGCTGCCATACCCTGTTCTCATTTACGCATGGACAGTCTGTCATGGTATCTGACATAATATCCCACAGTGAGGAATTCTGATTCCAGCAACAGTGTCTGGGTGGAACTAGATTCTTATTCTCATATTTCAGGAATAGTAAAGACATGAAACCTATTCCTCAATGTTCCTGGAGTTAGCAGGTATCTGCAAGTATTCTTTGACCATTGCCATTACAAGTTTTTTTTTTTTTAATCAGTATGTACTTTAAGAAAGGCTCTGAATGTCCTAGTTTTTCTTTAAAAATAAAAGAAGTTTGCACCAATATGTCATTACAAAGCAATATACATATGATTTAGGCAGGAAGAAAAGAAAGGAAAAACCAACCCAACAGAAGAGTTACAACCTGATCAGGGGGGGAAAAAACCTATTCATATTTTCAATTATCCTTTTAAGCATCAAAAAAGAATATTAAATGATTTGGTGAGATATGCATATAGAGAATCATGAGTAATTGCATCTGGTATTTGCTCATCATTTCCTGTCATCAAATGTTCTCCCAATGACCTGCAGTGCCAAAATAATAATTTCAAAGGGAGGTTTAAGAGGAGGCAGCTCTAATGTTCCCTTATAAGAGAGGATTGAAATGACACATGTGCCACAGAGCCTTTTACTTCTCTGTGTAATTTGCTATCATCATGTTGGGATAGTACATTCAGAATGCATATCAGCCTATTCTCTTTCTTAAATCAGAAGAGGAAAGCTTGTTTATTGCAGGTTTCCTTGCAAAAGGCTTGGTAGATATTATTATAACTGCTGGGGACAGAGAGAACAAAATCATCTGTGTTTATTAAGAGGCTTTATTAAGAGGTAGTATGAACAGCAGATGCTCAGTTATTGATATGGAAGCCTGGGGCCTGCAGGCACAGGAAGGAATTGTAGTACTCTAAAATAAAGCAGGGGTGGGGTGGGGACAGAGATGGCTCCAGTTCTTCTAGCTAACATCCCTGAAATTCTAGAAGTAACTGCAAAACCCATTCCTCTATGTTTTGGGGAGAAAGGTAATGTGACAGCTAGGTTCTTGCTGACACTGACATCGGTAAATCAGCATGTAAGCTTGCTGTCAAAAGCACTGAGGTCACTGGTTTAATGTACAACCTGAAAAGAAATGTCAGTTTGATCCTTGGTATGATGGCGTTAGGGTTAAGTGTGACATAATCCAGGAATAAGCGATTTTATTGCAGCCGATGACTGCTCCTATTTTTACTTGGCCACTTTGAGTCACTAGTAGCATGTCAATGACACAGTTACATAACTGCAGGATTAAAATATTTGGATTGTGGAGAGGAAGGGGAATGTTAAAAAGATTTGTTAAACCAACCAGAGCTTACCTCTGAACATCAGCAGCATGATTGGGGTTGTGGGTAGGAGGCTACATAGAGCACAGGATCCATGAATTGCATGCTTATAAGGTGATCAGTAGAGGACGAGAGAGGACTTCTTACCTACTTATATTAGAATTGCATGATATTTTATAAATTTAGGAACAGATTGAGCCAGAGAACTGCTTCCACAAAACTTTGAATCTATCTCAGGTGGCCCGATTAAAGAAATACAAGAATTCAGAAACTGAAAAACTTGGTTGCAGATAGTGGCCATAAATAAAGCAGAATGAGATCGATATTCTTGATCAGCTTTACAGGACTGCAAAAAGCCTGCAATTTTAAGAGCTATATCCTTGAGAAACAGAAAAAGAAAACAATTTAAAATAAAAGGTTTCTGCTGAACTACAGTAGAACTACCAGATCTTAGTTGCAATAGCTGTATCTCTTTGCTGCCATCTATTCATCACGTTCCAGTGTTTAAGTCCCACAAAACTTTAAAGTAGAAATTAGTTCAATTTACCTGAAACCAGTGTGTTTGATAAGACTAAGGGCACTGTCATGCTATCACTTTTTACCTTTCAGAGTGGTTTCAAGTACACCACACGAGCCAAAAATACATGAGCTCTGTTTCCCAGTGTCATGGCAACACAAGGGCCAGGGCTGTTTTCAGCTGGCAGAGAATACTGATATGGAAGTATTCCTACATCTTTAGACAAAGTTCAGTATTATTTATACTAGAGTAAAAAACCCTTTTCTACTTAGTCTGCATGTTGCTTTTTGAGTGGTATTCATATTAGTGGGCTAGTCCATTGGGTATAGCTGGGAGAAAATGCCTTCCACCCCCAACCCTTTGGAAAACTCCAAAATTGATATTAAAGCATGGTAATAGCACCCATCTCCCTAGTTTGACCTTAGCATTTAGATCCCAGAGATTCATTGCCTCTAAAAATAAACAAATTAAATGTAAATTCCTTCAGTCTTTTAACAACACATAAACTGAACTGTCCTTTTGTCAACTCTCCAACAGCTGCTAAAGGTTTGCAGTGACTCGTGATTAGCTTAATCGGTGGGTTGCAACCAGACATGACTTGTACGTCATTCCCATTGAAATATATGGAACTTCAGTTATGATTAACCGTCCATATGCACTGCAGTAAAAAATTTAAAGAAATAACTCAGGATCCAACCCAATGTCTTTACTATAGCATAGTTCAGTGTTGTCCAAACTTGGCCACTTTAAAATGAGTGGACCAACTCCCAGAATTCCCCAGCCAGCATGGCTGGCTGGGGAATTCTGGGAGTTGAAGTCCACTCATCTTAAAGTGGCCAAGTTTGGACAACACTGGCATAGTTATTGACCAAGAGCTACTTCTTTGTTCTAAGCATAGGCTATAAATTGTTGGTTTTAATTCAGAATAATGCAAAATGCACGCAGTCTGGTTCTAGGCTGGTAGGGGGAGGGCATCTAAAACTATGACGTATGGTATACAATTGGAGGAATGGTAGAATTAATCGACTATTTATGGAGGGATGATTTGCAGTGCATCAGCAAGGGGTTCTGATTTTTAATTATTTAATGAGAGCAGTGGGGGGGGGAACTTCCCTTCCACTCCAAATTCATCTCTCAGAACCCCTGAGTTATGAAAACTCAGTGTTTATTTGTACACATATATGGAGACCTGTCAGAATCCGGGGGTGCATTAGATAACTTGCTCTACCTGTTATTTCACACTGTCTTTGGTTGATGGACTTCAGCGTTCTAGAACAAATAGAACAAATGTATGGCTAATTCAATCCCTGCCTGCTGCAATAGATTTACTACATCTTCTATTAGCATATCTGTAGTCAAGCCTTTGCATCCTGTAAGGACAGGAGAGAAAGAGAAAGAGAAAGAGAAAGAGAAAGAGAAAGAGAAAAAAAGTAAAAGAGAAAAACTGTGAGGACTTATATCTGGTAACTTTAGTGTCTGAGAACTGCCTGACAACCAGGACAAAGGGACTGATGCACAATGGAGATGCCAAAACCTCTAATAACATTTTCTTTTCATTGCCACTTGTACACAAAGGAAGAGCCTTTAGTTCAGTGGTAAGGTATCTTCTTTGCACATAGAAAGTCCTAAGTTCGATACTTGACCTTTTTAGGCATAGCTGGGCAGAGTAGGGAAGCAGCACAATTTGGGGGAACTTTATCCAGTACTTCAAAAACAGTTTAAAATTTAGAAGGAGAAGACGCTGGAACTGGAAAATATCTCTGCCTAATTCCCTGGGAAGATGATAGTGATTATTTTTAATGTTGCCATCATCATCGTCATCATCATCTTTTTTTTCATCATTAAAAACAATCCAAAGAAAAGGGGGGCTGGCTTTCACTCATTAATATAGATGGGGAAATCTTGCCTCAACCCCTAATAACCCCGGCTGGCACGGTTAATGGTGAAGGATGCTGGGAGATGATGTCAACAGTGCCTGGAGGGCCACAGGTTCCCTACCACTGATGTGGGCAAGTCTGAACTAGATGGACCAATGATCTAATTCCGTGGCTATGACTTTAGCCATGGGCCAGAAAAGTGAGGGTTTGGAAAGAGAGAACAGAATTAGCTTTGCGGACTGACATGCTGTCCCAAAAGAACAGTGTATGTGGAATCTTTTGCTCTTGTTCTCTATTCTCTCTCCCTCTTCACGCGCGCACACACACACACACACACACAGAAGCCTAATGAAAAATGCAGCCTGAAAGGGAGACCACAGCTCACAGGTTTCTCCTGGCATGACAGATGATCAGAGGCCTAATGTCAGCAAGGGGCTGGACGAGAAGCAGTCTTTCACTGGGTTTGTCTTACTGAGAGGAAAAACAGCTTTGTGTAATAACTTTATGGCAAATGTTGGCAGAGGATTTGCACTGCATACTGAAAGGGAGACATTTCTAACCACAACCCGAGGAACCACACTTGTTTACTCTGGCATCTGGCCACTAGTTGTTCATAGGCTTTCTGTCTCTGCTCAACATGTTCCAGTCTTGGAGGCGAAGTTATTACCAGTAGTTTCCAGGACATTCCGCTAGGCTAAGCAAAATTGCCCTGAGCAGAGACCACGGGGTTAGTACTTTTGAAACTTAGGCCATTTTCAGGAGAAAATGAAAAGATACCAAACACCCTCCCTTCCTGGCTTGTGGTCTTTTCAGCAGCCCTGTTTTTAAAATATCATGTGGGAGGAGAGATTAGCACCCACCATCAGAAACCAAACACATGGGTTCTGAAGGGGTCATGAGCCATCATAGTATAGACCCTTTGTGGGGCAAAGCAACAAGGAGCAGAGGCCTACCCAGACCTTTAATTCCAGCATGCAGAGTGAATGCCACATCTCTGGTTGGTTCCCTTGCATTGTCAAAGATAGATTTACAATCCTCATATAGTGTGTCAGTCCCTTCTCTTGGGTTGCTCCTGCTTGACTATTCCATCACATTGAAGCTGATTAAAGAATTTTGCGATGGATGTCCTATATGCCTAAAAGCTACTCTGTTCAATCCCAATAACAAGAACTATAGTCATAATAATAATTTAGGAAAATACATTTTAAGGTGACTAAGTATGTATCCATGCATCCATGTACATTACATTCATAATCTGAACAGTCTGCACACTGAAACATAGAATTTGAAAGATTTACTTAGGCCATTGAGTCCAACTCTCTCCTCGCTGAAGGAACAAATTTGCATCACCTTTGAAAGGATTTCACATTATTTGTTTCCTCAAACCAGTAAGATACACATCTCTTCACAGTAAGTACATCCAGTACTTACTATGTGAGAGAATAAATGAATGAGTAGAATAAGCAGAATTCAGTGACAGAGCATGTGTTTTGTCAGCTGAAACCCAAGTTCTTCTGCTTCAACACCCAGCATTTCTACCCCAAAATATCTCACATAGTATAACTAAGAAAGTTCCCTGCCAGAGACTCTGGAAAGGTGCTTTCACCCAGAGTAGAGCAATGTAAATATCCCAATGAATCTGGTTTGGTATGTAGTAACTGCATATCTAGCTCAGCCTCCCCTGATTCCTTCCTTACACATTGCCCTACAATTCCCTTAATCCCTAGACAGTGTGGCCAGCAGACATGCTGGCTGGAGAATATAAGAGCTGTTGTCTTAACATGTTGGGATAATTTCCCAGCTAGAAATGAATGCATGTGCCCAAAGTTTTTTTTTTTTTTTCACTTTGAATGCTCTAAAAAAAATTTCTCTGGATTTTCTCATTTATTTTGCTTTCCCATCTTGGTCTGCATAATATTTTCAGCAAGCCAAAGACATTTCTCTGGAAAAGAAGATATGGGGGGGAAAGGATGGAATTAACCTTGATGAGCACATACCATTTTGTGGGGGTAGGTTTGAAGAGAAGAAAGCAAGAACATTTCCTAATGTTCTTGTGGCCCCAAACCTGTGGAAATCAGGTTTATTCTCTCCTTGGAATGCATTAAAATTGATTGGATAAAATATGGCTGCCCCACTGTCTCCATCTCAATTTTTATTCACACTGGGAAATTCAAGCTTTCAAAAGTAAAGGAGGAAAAATACACAGGTAGACAGAGAGTGGCCAGATCAAACGAAATCCAAGGGAGGCCAGGGATACATTTGACAGCTTTTCACTTCTCTCTTTGTTTTGAATTTCACTAAATCACTCCCATCTGGGGATTGTATATTTTCAGTGGCCTCTCCCAGCAATGCAGACATGTAGTGCCAGTCCTTCAAATACCAGCTAAACCCATCTGCGTTCCTACTCCCTTTGATGGGTCATCAAATCTATGTCAAGAAGATCGGTCTCAGCTCAGGAGACTAAAATATGTGATCTAGAACTCAAGAGCAAGAAATCGTGTTTTTTTTTAAAGTAGGAAACAAGGTGGGTAAAAATGTGAACCAGAGTAACTTAAAAGATTTTACCTTTTTCAACCCTTCCTTGAAAACAAAATTGCAGGCTTCCTGTACTGCTAAAAAGTTTACTACAGCAGGAATTTCTACTAAACAGGTGGCTTGTTTATTTCCTTATCAGCAAGATCATCTGTAAATTGAGAAACATGGCACCCAATTTTTGGAAGACCCCTCATCAGAGAATTTCACCAGATGCCAATTTTTGGCACCAAGCTCTCCCCCACCCCAGTCCCAGATTTAAAGGAACAGAATTCTAACCCTAATTTATAAATTTCTTTTTACAGTAGCTTTAAATTAAAGCATTGTAATCCCGTTCTAATGCAGTGGTTTTCGTCACTGGAAACAATTGGGAATTTGGGTTGTACACCTCAATCTGTACTTCATTTGCACAAAGGAGGGTCTGGATTGCATTTCTCTGTACTTGGTGTGGAATTCCCTTTTCCTAAGAGAGATTATGAATGTGTATATAAGTGTTTGCAGCTACATAAATAAAGCAGATGCTACTCATTACTATGTCTGTCATCCATTTGTTGTCACATTCTAAGCAGCTGTCAATGGGTAGCAAGTTTACTTTCAAATAAGCAAATAAACAAAACAGTTCTATGACCTTAGCTTGTAATATTTATTTATTATGAATTATGCATCTTTTATTAGCATGGTGCTAATGATGAAGTCCTGGTGGATTACCAAACTCTTCAACAGAACAAGTTATATTTGCATATGAAACTGCAAATTTGCATAGCATATTATCAGAATCAGAATTTAGTGCTTCTGCATAGTTTATTGGTTAAGTAAATATATGCATTTTCATATCTTACTTATTGCTCACAGTTGTTGCTTCTTTTTCATGATTCGTGAGAGAAAATGAAAAATGTGAACCCCATTTTTCACAAAAGCTACTTCACACTGGACCTCAGGTTGTCCCTGTATCTATTTTGTTTTTGCAACATTTATTTTTCATGTGAAAATAGGAAAATGATGTTAAAACCTTGGGTAATCTTTCCCAGCCTGATACCATCCAAATGTGCTGCACTAGAGCTCCAGTTTTTCCCATTCACTGTGGTAAATGATAGAATAGTTGTATCTTTGCAGGGAAATCTCAAAACTCCTGCTAACAGGACAGAAAAACAGAAGAATTAAGAATAGGGATAGCAAGTACAGGTAGTCCCTGGGTTAAGAATGCCCAGATTACAGATAACCCATAGTTCAGCATGGAGCCTATTATAGAAAAATTCGAGTTAAATACACAATGATTCAAGTTAAATATACAATACATACAATAAACATACAGCGGTTTGAATTCATTACACAATACTACTTAAACAATATTATACAATAATACTGTTCTGGCTTACCTACAAATTCTACTTAAAAGACAGACCTTGGGAACAGAACTCATTCATAAACTGGGGACTACCTGTACATATAACCATTTTTCCCCAAAAGTAGTTTCAGTGGATAAGGATGTATGTGGTCTGGGCCATCTGAAAAGCTGGTTCTGGATCATCATACTCTTCTTTTGTGCTGCTGCCTTACCAAAAAAAGAAAAAAGTACCCCATTCACATTCCTTATACCAAACATACCAGGTACTTTATCACATTTGCTTCCCCCATATATGAAGTGAGGGCATTCCAGAATTCCATGGCCCAGGAAAATTCATTGCTCCTGTAATAATGCCATCTGACAACATTCCAATGTGGGTAATATCAGCTGCATATTAAACCTGCACAGATTACTGCATTTTACAGGACTTCATAAGTTGCATGAGAATGACTTCTTTCAGTATATGAATATGCTTGCATTGTATAATCCAGGTCATTTGAAATGATGTGCAGTAGCCAGAAAGTGGAAATTTTGAAATCAATACAGCTACACAGATTGGCTATTGTTATGGTTGGTCGCACAGTCAGCCAGATGTTTAGACTGGATTTGGCATTTTTATCCACCTATCGAGTCCTTCTGAAGGACCTGGGATAGGCAGACATTGTTTGATGGTGTTAAAGGTATCGTTGCAGGGTATAAGCTGTTCCAAGTAAAGCTGCCTTTTGCAATTGACTGATGGTGATTTTGTCCATGCCAATGGTGTTCAAGTGGTGCTCCAGATGTTTTGGGATTGCACCTAAGGTGCCTATAACTATTGATACTATCTTTGCTTTCTTTTGCCATAGTTGTTCTACTTCTATTTGCAGGTCTTTGTATTTTGTGATTTTCTCCAGTTCTTTCTCTTCTATTCTGCTGTCTCCAGGTATTGCAATGTCCACTACCCAGACTTTTTTGTCTTTCTTATCAACAATTGTTAAGTCTGGGGTGTTGTGTGGCAGGTGCTTGTCTGTTTGAATTCTAAAGTCCCAGAGCATTTTAGCTTCTTTATTTTCTATTACTTTGTCTGTTTTGTGGTCCTACCAGCTCTTGCTATTGTTGTTGTTGTTATTATTATTATTATTAGCCATAAGATTCGAATGACAAAGTACAGATATAATTTAAAAGTTTGGCATAAGATAAAACAGTTTAACAAATAATAGAAATTGATAGATGTTATATAAACATAAACTCAAAGTTATTAATAGATTAATAAATCTCTTGTTTTTACAACCATAGATAAAAATTTAGCCATTGCCATTGTAATTTTAATCCAACAGTAAAATTTTAACTTATTCAGAAATATCTCTTCCTGGCCTTGCTTTTAAAATAGGCCAGATAATATCCTGCTGAAAACTCTTGCAAAACTCACAGTGCAATAAAATATGTTCCATAGTTTCAAGCTCAATACCATTCAAGGGACAACATCTTTGAGAGATGGTAATCTTTTGAAATCTAGTATATAACATATTTGATGGTTGATTGATTGATTATGTACCATCAAGTCGTCTTCAACTCCTAGCAGTTGCATAGAGAGATAGATTTTCTCCATGACATATTTGATGGCAACATGTTTAACCTGGATTTTAAAAAAGCTATTCAATAAACTGCTAAGGTACATAGGGAGCTGAAAAGTGTAATTGTAATTTACTCCAATGCTCAGGGTGAATATGGAATTTTGGCTTTTGCCATTAATTCCTGTATTGAGTTGTCTCATATTCTTTGCCTAATACAATAGAACACCAATGTCATACCCCTGGAAAACAAATAATTGGGATCAATAACCAGATTTGCATTAGATTCCAAACAAAACAAAATCAAGTAACACACACACACACACACCCAGCCAGCTTCACTAAGAGAATGTAAATCCAATGGATCTTCATTATCTGCAACTTTACCTTCCTGTACTGAGACAGTAGTAGCAGATAAAATGAACACATTGGAAGACCTCCAGAAGGCTGGAGTCCAAGATAGATTTTCTCCATACACCCACAAACACACACACACACACACTGCAAATTGGTTCATTTATAAAATTATTGTAATAATTTTAGAATCATGTGTATAATGTACATTCTTCTGTCCTGATACGAATGTTTCAAATGCATTGGTTATTAGGTGAATACTTCCGTTCAGATTGTTTGCTTTTAGTTAAGATGTGGTTTTCTTGATTCCAAAGCAGTTCTGTCAGCAGTTTCTATCATCTAATTTTTGTAACTGTAAATGATAACTGTCAAGCACTGCTGTTAGGGTTAGTGTGTTTCTGTAATGGTATGTGGGAATGATCTTGGGAGAAGGGGCCCAGAGATGCTGCCTAGGGAACAGTCAGATAAGAGACAGCACAACCTGCAGCTGGATAGTGGGTGAGGCAAGAGGCTCAGAAGAGACCCTCCTTAATTTCTTGGGATGTAAAGGAAACAGCGGGAGAATTGTACTTTCAGACTTGCAAGATTCTGTTAATGTAGCCTTACAATAAAGTAGAATTGGCTCATCTGATTGTATTTGCTGTCTGGTCTTCCTGGTAAGGCTGACAGTTTCATTAGAAATAGAGAAAACCAAACTCATGAAGTCTTTCAGATTTACTGTGAAGAAAAACAGGGGTTGAGAAATAGGGGTTCTGTACTGTTCTAATGTCCTTGAAGGGCAAGCATGATAAAAACGTAAATATGTACTTCATAAAGGTTGATCTCTTTTCTGTTTTTTTGATCAAAGAATGTATATGTTTCACAGAGAATGGAAGCAGGTTTAACTTTCACAGCTGGATTTTACATTTTTTACAATGGGGAAACAACAATTATCTGCTAAAGCCTCCTCCCAAATAGCTTTGGGGAAGGTCTCTAGTGTAACTTAATGGAATCTCTATATTCGATAAGATTGTCTGAAAATGCTCCATCGTTCTGTCTAAGAATGCAACTTCAAACATCATCCACAATATTTCTTGGTCTCGCCTCTTTCTTTCTTTCTTTTTTCCTAGAATACCACCTATTCTACCTACCAGTAGTTACCACCTATTTTGGAAAACTCTAGCAGATCTAATAGAAATACTACCTCAAATAGAATTTGGATTTTCAATATTTTGGGTAGACAGGGCAGTTACTATTTTTCTCATAAAAATCATCATCATCATCATTGTCATCATCATCTATTGTTAAGCAAAATTTACTGCAACACCCCATGTACCCCAAACTCTGCTGACTGGATCAATTATCTGGCAGTAATGAAAGCAACCAGGTCTTTTTCTTTGTCACTAGATTGTTCAGAAAAAAAGGATGCTCTTTCTCTGTGTACAGAGCAATGTTTCTCAGTCTTGACAACTTTAAGAAGGGTAGACTTCAACTCCCAGAATTCCCTAGCCAGCATGGGGGAATTTAAGTCCACCCATCTTAAAGTTGCTAAGGTTGAGAAACACTGGTACAAAGCATGGAATGATCTGGTCACTTAGATTTCTTCCTCCATGGCCAGGTTGCTCTATTTCTCTGGCAATCGACTGTCCAGGGAGTTTCTAAGATTCTGTGGCCCAATGTGGAATATTCATTCATTCTTCTTGCTACATTCTATGCTGATATAGGGGATTTTTTCTGTATTGTTTTGTACATTTAAGTAAATGGCCAGGTACATGGGAGCATGTAGAGAATCCCAAAATAATGAAATAACTCAGGATTATATTTTATCTGATCTATGTTATTGCCTTGAATGAAAAACATCCATCTGTCTGATAATTTCAAATTCAGAATCCTACCTTGGGTGCCCCTCCCACTTTCTCTGCAATCAGAAGCAATTACCTTCCCCCCTCCACAAAGGGGGTAGAACTACCCCTTACTCCACTCACATCGAAATGATGCAGTTTTTTCCCCCTGTATTCAGAGAAGCTATCTATGTGGTCGTTAGGACTGAAAACAACCTAGTGGCACATAATCAATCTGGAGAAGACAGAGCAATCTAAATATTCCCTATGAGGCTGAAGCTTTGGAGAGAGGAAAAGTCCCTCATTTGAGCAATGGCATTATGGACCCTCTCAACAACCATCTCAAGAAGTCATCCAGTGATCCTCTGGTGAGAAAAGAGATCTCATCCATTATCTACATTCAGCTATAGCTGAAGTTACCACAGATGCCCTTTTTTCTCTTCAGCATTTTAGGGTTTCTAGAGTTTCTCTGCTGGCTTCTTTTAGATTTCTCCTCTTTTTTTTCTTCTTGTGGGTATTGTTTATGATTGTGCTTTTAGAATCTTATTTTGTAGAATTTCCCATCCTTTCTGAGCACTTTTCTCCTTCAGGATTGCCACTGGATTAGAACTACCTTCCCTCAGAGTTTATCAAATTCTGCTCCTTTAAAGTCCAGTATGCAGATCTGACTCTTCTTGGTTCTTCCTCCTTTGGATATCACAAATTCAAGGATAATCACTTTCCCCAAGGTGTCACTCACCTTCATTTCTTCAGGCTCTGTTCCTGGATCTTCCCTAGATACCAGTTCACTTATTTTCAGTAGATAGTAACTTTTCCAAAATACCCTAACTAATGAACCTCTTGCAGTGGATTTCTCTGTTTGACAATATGGAACAGAAAAGGTGATTACAATATGATGTCAGGAAAAAAAGGATCAGATTCGCTATATGTTTTTGACATACTGAACTCATGGAAGTTGAAAGCAGTTCACAAATCTTTATCTGGAGAAGTTTCCATTTCTTTACTGTGCTCTTTCTTAGGCAATATTTTTCATGTTATAAGAATTGTAATACATTTTAAAGAGTTATTTAATATTAGAAATGATAAATTGTAAGATACATTGTTGTACTGACAAGCTTGTTACTTGCTGAAAGTGAATAGGTTCGTGAACTTTTTTAAACAATTGTTTAGACTAAAGAACTGGTTTTCTACTATCAGCTTGCTAAAATCTACTTTCTAGAGACTTTTTTTCTCTCTCTCTTTCTGTATATCCCAGTCCAGAAAAGGATCAGTAGACATTATCAGTTTTTTCAGGAGTTAAAGGAAGGATTATTTCAGCTGTAAAAAAAAAAGTCTGTCTGGTTCCTTTCTTCTTCTGCCTCCCCCACCCCCATTTGTATCTATTATCAAGGCAGCGGGATTTATAACATTTATGTTAAGACTAATTCTTTCTTTGCTACAGCATCTCTTAGTCTTTCCCCCACCCCTCCCAAATTATATTATATCATATCTTCTTGGCTTCACTGGAAGCCCCTTTCTCCAATCTTTACAGTTCTTATGTTGAGATGCTGCTTCATACACCTTATATCACCACATTGTTCTGTCTGGATTGTGAACCAGCTGGTGGCACTGCTTGTTTCTACAGCTGACTGTCTGAGCTAGGACATCAATAAGGCTGGACTTTAGAGACAAAAGTCCAGATCTATAAGTGTCTACAGCAAACCAAGATTGTGTCCAAATGACAACATGCACATGGTAATGTCAGGCTGCAAACTCCACACATATGTAATTAAATCTGAACATGTGGAGCAAGGACATGGCTTTTTCATCATAGTATTGTGATGCACATTCTATCACTTGCTTCCTATCACCTTTTCTGGATATCAATGGTAGGGCCCCATTCAGTAGGATGATTCAGAAGCTCCCAAATGCTACTTTAATAGACTGGCTTGTCTTTTCATTTAAGTTAAGAAATACACAGTACTGTACCATCAAAAAAAGAGAGTATTCAGATACTAGGTCAAGAGCCTAAGGCCATCTCCACATGCAAGGGGTGTACATGCAAGTTCAGCACTGCTCTTGTGCCTCCACCCACAGTTGTGGGGCTTCCAGCCATCTTGGCAATACAAACCTTTTAACTTTGCAAGTTAACTTGTTCAAACCTGTTCCAGGTAAATACTGTGATTGTAATGTTTCAGGGCTTCCTCTGGAGCTGCAGGGTACAATAGCTTCTCATGAGTGGAAACTCCCATCTTGTCCTGCCTCTAGGATTCTCATTTCCTCCAGAAGACAAAGTGCCATCTTTCCTCCTGTTCTGGCACTTCTCCATTGGCTAGCTGGTTTTATGCAGGAGAGTGCTGGCTGTTATGCAGGAGAAAAGGTGAGAATCATTGTTGGCACCACATGGTGGTATAAAAATAATAATTCCTATGGAAGGGGATAATGCCAGTGGCTTGTGCAGAAAGAGCCTAACAATATCTATCTGTGGAGTCCTTGGTGCTCTCTGAGCTTAGTTGTTTGATTGCAGACATTTAATTACCCAACTAAGTAACATAATCAGTGTTATCAGCTTGAGGAATGGCAAAGGTCCAGACAAAGTTAAGATTCCTTATTTTGAAAGAGTTGTTTTATGTTCTTATATAATGCTTCAGAGAGGGCAGAGCAAGATAGGTAGATGACACAATTTTCAACATAATACCACAACCTCCCTTGTCAGCAGAAGTAGTGGAAATGCAGTTATTCCAGGACAAAACAGCAACACACACCAGCTGGCAGAACCTCCATCTCTTTCCTGGCTTAAATCAACTTCCTGCACTGCAGAGGACTACAACTCTCCCAAGCAAGAACTTTATTCTTGTTTTTTAATACTCTTTCAAAAGGGCACTAAACCTGTGTTTAAAAAAATAGGTCCACCTGCTTGCAGACAAGTGCTTCATCCATGCATATGTCAGGAGAACACATAATGCCTGATCAGCACTTTCTGCTGTTGCATAAGCCAAAATTATCATGGAAGGCAATGCCCAGTTGACTAGAGAGAAAGAAGTGTACTCCTAGCAGCCTAAAGTAGCCAGTAGGAACTGGGCAATTGCAAGTGCCTGACCATGTCATTATAATGAAACATTGTAGATTGTGTCCACATGAAGCCTTCTGTCACAATAAGAGGGAAAACACTACTTAAACACTGGAACAGCTAAATACAAATTTAAGACACTTCTAATGTGGGGATGAGCCAAAGGCAAAGTCAGGTGGATGGGTCCTTGAAAAATGGTTAGCAGGATATCTTTGTCTTGTTAGTCAAATATGAAGATGACTTTGCAGCAGGTCCTAGAGAGGCACTGGTAGTCAGTTTGCGTATGGCTACCTGGCCTTCAACATTACTTATATCCTATAATACAGCTTTTTGCAACCATGGACCATATAGTGTCTCTAGATTAATGTATGCGATTATGGGTTATGCCAGGCCCAGGTGCCCTACTGACAAAGAAGCACTTGAGAAATAATTTATTTCCCAGTTCTTTGAACCTACATCCTGAGTTTATCATCTTCTAAACTTTATGTCTCCTAGGCCATACTATGTTTTGGCAATAGGATGTGAAACATTAATGGTTTGTCACACTGGCAGCATTCTTGTAGACATTTCTATATGGGTGATTTTTTTTCTAAGCCTCCAGATTTGTGGAAAATTTGGCTGGATGTTTGCGGCTCTATCTGTGGAATAGATTATATATTACATTCTCTGGACAATCATATCATTGATGATGATCAAGAAGCATTTCTTATGGGGTGAATTTACTATGTAAACTAGACCTTAGGAGAGCTACCCACTGGTTTAGAAAATCTAAGAACTTCAATATGTTAGTTCTACACTGCTTCATTTGACAGTTATGATCTTGTAACTTAGAAGTGTGATGTTAATAAGGTATGTTAATAGAAAAAAAACAAAAAGAGAGAGGAGGCAAAGCTAAGCTTAGATATGAGTAACATGACAACCAGACTACTGTACTTAAATTAACATCCATTGGAGAGCTGTGTGCAAATACTCTTGAAGTTCTTCACCCTATTTATGGGCAAACTGAAGAAGGGGTACACCAAATTTCCTCTAGGGAGTAATTTCTTGTGAAAGGGGTTCACCATTTGCAATAGGAGTAGTATGGTCTTTTATCTTTTTTTCTTGTAGAGTTATATTGTTGCTGCTATCCTTGCAGCTGTAATGATGGCCTGGTCACCATTTTGTATCTTTCACAAAGGATGAGTTTATTATTCTAAGTGGGGGCATGGGGGGAGGAACTGTGGCTGACAAACAAAGTAGAAAATATTAGGGAAAATCTTTGTAAAATTACCTTTTTCAAAAGGAGAAAGATAATAAAACATATCCAAAAAATTCTAGGGGAATTTTTAGTTATTTCAACTTAGCTTCACCTGAAAGTTATTCTCTCTTTCAAAGATAAGAGATTGAAGGAGAAATTGCCTCATAATTCTTTTTGCATTTAGCCTTTAATCTAAAATCCTGGCACTTTCAGAAATTTATCTCATAAAATTATTCATGATATATTTTTCTTCTATTCATTGTACAATGTGAAGGTATTATTCAGCATTAAGCATGTGTAGCAAAATTTTAAAAAGTGTTGAAGTGCATTGTTGGATCAATATTAAGCCATTTAAAAACATTCATTAACTCAACAACTAACATTCGTCTTTACTTCTACATTCAACTTCTTGATATTAGTGTATACTAATATTATTACTTTCCATTGCTAATAATGTGTTTGCTTTACAGTATCAAAGTTCCACATTATTCATTATATTCAGATGGAAAAAGACTTATTTAAAAGAAAGATAATCTAGAATTATACAGTACATTGTTGGTCTAACCTGATTTAAATAAATGCAGGGTTACTTGTAGAAAAATGACAGAATAAACGACACTTAAAAACTTGAGTCAGAGCTGACTTTGGATGATTTCAAAAATCTAAGCAGGGCTGGGCCTGGATGTTCTTTGAATGAGAGATCACAAAAGTTATAGGCCAGATCGGAAGTCAGAATAAATCTCAGAAGAAAGCGATAGCAAACCATTTCATTACTGTTGCCAAGAAATCTGCATCAACATGTCATGAAATCCCCAGAAGCTGAGCTCAGCTCAGAGGAAACTTTACCCTTTTTATTTTTTAAAAAAGGATACTCTTCTACCCAGTCACTCTGTTGCTTTACATAGTCAATTTTAGATCATAGTTTTAATTTTAGATCTTCAGCATTTAATAAGTAATTGTCTAAGCAACTGAGGTGAAATTTTAAAAAGCTGAGTTGCTTGGCTGAAATCCTGTACCCGCTTTCCTTGGAGTAAGCTCCATTAGATACATTGGTACTTACTTCTGAGAGATGTACAATATTATGAGATTTTGAAAGAGGGAGTTATTGCTTGCACTACAAATTTAAAAATATTTTAAACTGGATTCCTTGTTATTGCATCATGCATGATTATTTGGCAATTGTATTTCATGGGTTATTAGCATAGTCTTGGAAAAATCTTTTTTTGGTAGACCCATAACAAAATCCTTGACTGCGGGATAGTAAGGAGGTACAAAATATTCAACCAATTGTGGTTTTAACTAAATTAAATACTAGATACTAGACTGCAAGACTCAGGTCACTTCAACTGCAAAATTGCAAAATTTAGATCAATTCACTTCCATTCTTTTCTGATTCTGATTTTCTGAATTGTGCAGATGGTAGATATTATGAGGACATTCTAAGTTCCACTGGAAATTGTTGGAAGATCTTAGCAACTATCCCCAAATTACAATACTGATTATGATATGAAAAAGTCCTCAAACAAGCCAGGAACCATATACATGCTTAATAAGTACAGGTACTAAGATGAATCAATTTTACAGAAGAATAAATTAACATATAGCTTATGTGTCCATTGATTACACTAATCTATTCCTCTTCTTTTTTAAGCTGGCTGAGGACATTCTGTTTATTTCAAATGGTCAGATGGTAGCTGCAATTTTTGTTTTGGTCATATTGGTCAAGAGGAGATTCTCTGCCACTGAGCAGTAAAACTTCAGGCATCTTCATTTCCCTATATCCTACCAAACAAAACATTTCAGATTTCATTTGGGGAAGGAGACAAGAGATTTTATCATCAAGATTCATCAAGGTCCAAAAGCCCACTTCTGAATATATTTGAAACTATATTGTGAAATAAAAAACATAAGACTCACTTCTGCTAATTTTCTATTGATTTTAATATAACTGTTAGGTTAAAGAAATTAAATTTATATGTCCAATTACAATTTTGTAATTCAATTTATTATAAAAATCACTCACTGAATAAAAAAACTCATTAATCAAAAGTATTCTTGCAATATACACACATATTTCAATATTTACCGGAAGCAATCTCCTACCTGCTCAAGAAGGAATTTATGATGTCGTATTGTTGACTGTATAGACAGTAGTGTCAGAATTATTGACTATAGGTAGTTTGGCTACCACCTAAGAGTGGAGTTAAGGAAAATTCTGATGTTAAGTAATTAGAATTACCAAATTCAGGAATATAAGGAGCCAGCACCAAGACTGAAGCTTGAATCAACCTAATCACCAGGAACTTCAGGCTTAGATGAAGAGGAATATTCTTTAGCAACAGTGGGTAAAGGTGAAGATAAAAGTGATTGAGGAGTAGTGAATAACTCTGCTTGGGAGATTTTCCTTGAGTAAATACAAAATTTTGCAACATTGTTTTTGTGGTCCAATTTCCAAACTTGAGTATGGATTTTACACAACTCTAGAATTAACCAGGAGTGGAAATTTCGATTGGAAACTACTTGTTCTGCTACTGAAGCTATCAGATCTAACACTGTATTACAAACTATTGTCAATACATCCAGTAAATCTGGTACAGGTAAATTTGAATGGTTAGAAAGAATGGCCAAAAAGATTTTTTTTCAAATAATGAAATGGACATGTTGGCTTTGTTTTAACTTTGAGATGCCCTTTGAGGACTGTGTGTACCTCCAAGAATAAAATTGAAAATGCAGTGGTAGTAGTCAGACTTATGCTTCTATGAAATCACTAAAAACCATGCATATGTCCTTAGTCCAGACCGAGTCCAGGATGTCACCTTGACAATGAGTAGAAGTGAGAAGAATATTAAATCATGGGAAGACAACAGAGAATATATTTCTTTAGCAAAGAAAGATTATTTATTTGTGATGTTGAAATGTCCCAAAATCACCAGTGGAAGATTTAGGGCAGTCATTCTTGATAAGCAAAAGATAATTTCTTCAACAAATTGATTATTAGGATTAAATGGCTGGTAAAGTCCAGAAATTCAAATAAATTAATAATCTTCATTGGAGTAATAGATACAGAGTATGAAAATATGCAGTTGGTTTAATATCAAAGCCAGGCTTTCACTCTTGGTCTTTGGAGATTTTAATAATTGATAATCTCAATGAACAAATGTTGACCATGAGTATATGGTATCATCTGTACTTAACCATGTTTCCATGATGACGGCAAATAAAACACATTTTTCAATAAGTAATCTAACAGAAACTGAGCCTTTCTAACAATAGCATGAGCATTCCAGAATACATAGCTGGATGTGAATACACCAAAGAATACACAACTTTGTTAGATGTATTGTTACAGGTAGGAATTGTTATTAAAGATTTTTGTGGAATAAAAGATGACAAAACTACTTCTGTTATTTCTGATACCATAATTTCTCTTTTTACTCTTTCCTAACCCATAATCCTGACATTATGACAGATAACGTTAAAAACTAAGATTAACAATAGTTACCCAAAAATGCTAATGCCCCCACTCTACTAAAAGAACAATATCAATACTGTAGATAATTAAGCCTAGATAATATCTAAATCTTTTGTACTCTTACAGTCATGAAAATGTAATGGCAAAATGCATTTGATTCTGTTTTTCTATTTCATTCTCAAGGTATATTCAACTTTCTTTACACTGGGGAAGAGGATATTTTTCAGCTTACTTTATGGTTACAAGATAGCTGTTTTTGTTGTTCTTGTTTTCTGATACAGATCTATCTACTACTCTGTAGTTTATTTGATCTGGAAAAATAAAAGATAATGGAAAAATTTCCTTCTTGGCTTTAATTGAAGGATAAAATTTCAGCAGATTGCAGGATAGATTATAATGAAAAATCAAGTGCACACAGATACCCTTGACCGCTTGTATCTAAACAATAAGGTCTGCAGGGAGGACAAGGGGGGTCAGACTGACAGAAGAGCATTGTGGCATCATGATAGAAGCCCTGCTTCTTTCACACATTGCACATATGTATAAAAGGGGCGGAGCTTGTGGCATGACACTGCAATACTGCTTCTGTCATTCAAAAGACCTTGCAGATGCTGCTTTACCTAAACACCTACTGACTTTTATGTCTCACTCTCCAAAATTGTTGTCAATGAACATTTCTTCTGCAAAAGGATATATGATCTACAAAAGTTTTAGATATTATCTAGCCTGAAATATCTATTGATATTCTGTTCTTTAAATGAGAATGGTTAAAAAAAAATGCAGAAGAAATTTCTGGCTCAACACTATGAATAAGATTTACCCACTGTTCTCTTAAGCGTAAGAGCAAAGTTCCCATTGGAATAAATATACTCTAAATAGAATTAAACAATTTATAGTCCAGAACTGATTCTCTTTAGGTTCAGATTATTTTAGGATCGCATGTGACAATGTATTTTGAAATTGTTCCTGCGGGCAATTCTTATCCTCCCCTCTATTGCAATGTTTCTTAACCTTGGCAACTTTAAGATGTGTGGACTTTAATTCCTGGAATTCTCCAGTCAGCATGCTGGAGAATTCCACACATCTTAAAGTCGCTCAGTTCCTATTGCCTCTTTGAGTTCTCACTCACTGCCAGTCATCTGACTTCTCTCCAACATTATAGGTGATAAAGCCTAATAGACACCCCCTCCCCCAGGCTACTGTGGAATAGTGTTAGAATAAGGAGTGGGGAGGGAAGTATTACTTTAATAACATGCTATGGTTGACAAGTCTGTCATGGACTGGAAAATAGATGGGGGTCACAAGGGAAAAAAGATGTGCTAGGATATGTTTGTGCTGTGGTTAGGAACAACTAGGGCAGTGTTTCTTAGACTTTTTTTTTCTCTCAGGACCCCTTCCCACTTTTAAAAATTATGGAGGACCCCAAAAGAGCTTTTGTTTGTATGGATTATATTTATCAATATTTACCATATTAAAAATTAAAATTGATGCATTTGCTGCAGCTACCACTTCTCATGATTGTTTGATGGCATTTTAATATTGTATTATTTTTCAACATAGGCTGACAAATAATTTTGATTTTGAGGATCTCTGAGAGGGTCTTGGGGGACCATCAGGGGTCCTCAATCCACCCTTTAAGAAACCCTGAGCTAGGGAAAGGACCAATATTGTCTGGAGACTTCACAATTTTCTTCTTTTCTTTGAGAAAGCTGTCAAATCTCCAGATAATATATTTGAAATACCTGGCTGATCTTCTATAGACTTGGATTTGCAGAGGTCAGATGATTGGATTGAGTACATCTTTTCTTTAAATACTGATTATCCCTAATAGATATGTTCTGAGACCCCATTTCCTGTGCCACGTCTCATGGCTTTAGAAAATAGCCATAAGAAACTTTGGTAGATGCTATATGACTTGCTTTTCACCCAGAAAAACCCATAGTTTCTGTATCATCTCAGAGAAGATGTCCAAATGTAGTCTTGAAGACTCACTGAGCCCTGAAAAATTTGTAATTTGGAAAACTTTTGAAAAGTCAATGTTTTGCTAAAATTTCATTTACTGGGGAAAAAATACTGAAAGAAGAAACCTTCTGAATTAGGTCTTTCTGGTCCACTATCCTGTTCCCTACAGTACTCAACTTATGACGCTTATGGAAGTTCACAAAAAAATGCCTAAGGATATTAACTCTATCTCATTACAATCCAAGCTGAAGGTCACAATACATTAAGAACTATTGTTAACTCCCATAAGATAGTTTATTTGTTACAAGACATCACTTTTCAAAGCCAAAAATCCTTTGTTTTTCCTTGCAGGCATATTATAATCAGTGTGTTTCCTTTTCTTTCTGGAATGCTGGCACTAAGCGATGCATAGTTTTATTACACTACCAATCTGGTGCTTTGAAAAGAGGGCTGGGGCTAGCGAAAGAAATATAAAAATGAAATAGTGGAGCAATGGGATCTAAATGGGAAGGGAAATTACTTTCTACAAGCTGTGTAAACTTCTATTATGAGACAAAGGGCTCTGTTCTCTCCCAACACAGTACATGCTTAGTTTGCACTCTCCCAATACGTAAAGCAGAGTGAGGTGAAGAGCAGTTTTAGCTACTTAAATCAAAGCCAAAAAAGGGTGAGTACAGACCATCATTTTCAAACCCATAATTTACTACATCATCTATGCAACCACTTGGTCAGCAGTTTGGGGGCTGCTACATATTTAGGCTTGCCGTATGTTGAGCAGAATCCTACCACTGTCTTCCTGCCCTGATTCTGGAGAAGATCCAGGTAACCTGTTTATGGGTGTACTGCTGAATTAGTCGTCATTGATGTTATACCAGGAAAAAAATATTGCCGTATTATTTCACCTGATCAAAAAATTGAAGATAAAGGGAAATGGTAAGACATTTCTTACCATTTGGTAGGACTACAATGATACAGATGACCAGCTGAAAATTGTTATATGCACATTGTGTTAAATTACTACTTGATAAGTTGTCACCTATAATATTCACCCTAAATCAATGCTTTTGATCAGATGCAGTGGGAAATACTTGTGCTTGTTTGATTCACTCAGCTATTGCTATAGAGGATGTCTGTTATTAATAGGTAACATTCTAACCATGAACAGATCCTGCTCATGTGCTACACTAAAAGGGCAAGTATCCAGTAAAACAACCTGCTTTAAATGAAAGTAAATATTTACTGTCTGTTATTCATCTCCCACCACGTATACTGCATAGCCTTGCAGGGGCTCAGTGCAAACTGCTCCTTACCATATCAACAAGTATAGACCTGTGGGAAGCAGGTGTAGAATGAGTCATCATGGTAGGTCAACTGTGGGACAGATTAGAAGTGTACTGGATACTTGTTTCTCCCTGTTCTCAACCATTAATCTTACTGCACATTAGTTTATTATTTGCACATTAGAAGAAGGCTTAACAATGTGACCCTAATCTGCTATATGTGTTAAATAGGATCCACCCAAAGAAATGGAAACTTTGTGGTGCATCAGACAGCTACTGTTACCCAAATGTTTAAGCAAATTAATCAGAAAAAATAATATAGCCCTGGATGGGATTCCCACATAAAAGTCCAAAATCTTCAAATGGATATTTCCAATAAAAGATCCAAATATTGGTTCAAACAGCAGAAATTGTAAGTAGTACAACATGTCGTAAGCCAGAAGTAGATACTGTTACTTTACTATGGTGGCAGCTTGGTGGTGGTCCTATTCTAAGTCTTCTTGAATCTTTTCCCAACATTTACACATATAACTTTCTGCTTCCTCTTTATATAGTTTTCCATTTATCTTACAAGAGATAAGCTGGGATTCATTCTTTTCTCCAAAAGACAGGGAAATGGATGAACTAGGAAAAAATATCCTGTTCAAGCCAGCTTCAAAGCTTTGATTTAGACTTCACAGAGAAGTCTCTAAAGAGAACTAGTTTGACTGAAAGACAGCTGATGAGTTCCAGAGAATTGCCAAGAGCCAAATACATAACTCTGTAAGAACCTATGATAAATCAAAGTAGTCTTTATGACAGCCTTCTCCAACCTGGCATCCTCCACATGTGTTGGATTACAATTCCCACCATGCTAAATTAATATTGCTATTCTGGTTTAGGGTGGCGAGAGTTATAGTCCATCAATCTGGAGAGAGAACAGTTGAGAAAAGTTGCATCGTTATCTTGAAAAATACACCCATAACTGAAATGTTTTTGGATCTTTCCAGATAAAACGTGGCTCTTCACACTTGGTTCAGGTCTATGCAACATTAAATGAGATACTCCGTGTACTGTCATCTCTTACCCTGTGGTTTAATTAATGTGCCACAAAATCTCACACTGTTTTAATTCTGGTCAAACATACTTAAAATATACTTCCACACCCAATAAAATTATTAATGGAACTATTGTTATAACCTTGTTGAACTTAAAATGGCAAGTCATCAAGAAAGCATCTGCAAAAAATGTACACATACTTTAGGGAATTATATAAAGAGCTAAAATCTGGTCTGAACACCCTGACCTGGTATAAAGCTACACTGCACTCCACAAATAGTGTTACTTTTTCATTTTGTACCTTTTGGATTAGAATTTTGCCAAGCACTTTCTCAGGCATATTTAACAAATTAATCCACCTGGAATTAATTTTTGCATCTATCCCTTTGCATAGGGGAACAACAACAGCATTCTTCTAATTATCAGGCACAGAAGGAGTCTTCACACAAATGTTAAGTTACACAGACACTCCACAAGCAAACCATACCAGTGTTTTAACATTTCTCCAGTTATACCATCTATACCTGCAGCCTTACCCTTTCTCAATATTCTCCCAGGATTTTATGGACTTTCTCTTCACCATTTTTTCTTGGATTCTAGCATTTATAGCATTCATTTCAATTATGCTCTTCAATATATCACTATTTCTCCCATGCAAAGCTCTTAAATGCTTCTTCAGCATTCATTCAGTTTAGTTCCATCCCAAATAATTTCATTAATTTTATTTTTTAAATTTCATTCACTTTGCTAAAGGCTCCTGGTTTAGACATTTTCACCTACTTGCAAAATGATTTATATCCATCAGAATTGCTCTGCACTTTTTTTGCCCCTTTTTATCTTTACCATTTCTTTCTCTGTTTAACACAGATTATATAATAACTTTCTCTTAACCTCATTTTTGCAGTAATCTGCATTTTTCTCATCTACAGCCCCTTTCACTTCATTTTTCCATCAATTATCTTTTTTCATTATTCCCATTAGCTTAACTCCACACAATTATGTATCATTCTGTAACATAATTCTTTTTCACACTGTTCCAAGCAGCTTCCACTTCATCTTTCCTTATGTCCAATTTCTATTCATTCCAGTGGGAAATTAAACTACCTTCTAATGCAAGACTTATAGTTTCTTCTTCCTGCAGTCATTATACTTTCAGTCTAGTTTCTTTCTCCCTTTCCTTTTCTTCTATGTCAATTTTTCCCAAGATCCATTCTTGACATTAACAAGTAATGGCTTGTCCCATATTCAGAACCTGGCATCATTCTTGCTGTTTGTGGTAAAATATTGTCTTAATATTGTCTTAATATTTTACCACAAGCAATCAAATTATTGTTTTTTTATTAATTCTACACCCTGGCCCTGCCTCCTTCTTTAAGATAGGGGCTAGGTAGTTCCCACTGCCACTACCTATCTTCCCTTTGTGTGTGTGAGAGAGAGGGCTCTCATGTCCTATGCTGCCTTTCTGGCAATTAAATGTAACAATGGAAAAAAGAGAATAAGTTCTATAATGTAACCTCCTGGTCATGTAGCTTAGAGATACATTTTAACAGTTTCAACCCTATCTTCCTCCATTCAAAGAAACACCAATCTCACCAGAGATAAAGAAAATCAAATTTTATCTAAAAAGAAGCAAATCTGAAATATGTCTCCTCTTTTGACCTTAATCTTTAAAATACATACATTCAACATTGTGGAAAATGAGTTACAGAGTTCTCTTGACCAGTATCAGCAACTAAACAACTAAACACACAAAAGAAAATGCAAGAGAAGTACTCCAGACACACAACAAAATGGTGCTGGTCTGCTATAAATGAAAACTTTATCATTGTGAGAAGGAAGAAGATGTAAGTTAATATTCAGACTATAAGAAGATATCTTACTGCCTAGCCCACAGAATGAAATACAAGGCTGAAAATACACATTCCATATTTATATAATTTGTACAGAGAAATTTAAAAGAAAGAATAATACTTGACTTGGCAGAGGAAACAGCTGAGACAATTTGATTTTGTATATGACCATGAGCCATGCCTCTCTCATAGATGCAGACTGACTATATGGGATGAGGTTAATCGGCTATGAATATCAGAGTTGAGAGAATACACATTCACAACACACATATTTAAAACATACCATATTTTTCTGACTATAAGACGATACTTTTTTCTAAAATCCTTACCCTAAAAACTGAAGGGCGTCTTATTCAAGGAAGTCAGCCAAGAATCACAGTTCCAAACTGCCCATACTTTGTTTCTGCAGAGAGGCTTCTTCCTATTGCTAGCCTCCAATCACGAGTGAAATAGCTTGTCTCCCAAACAGACTTCCTCCAATCACGAGCCTGATGTAACTGACGTCAGCTGATGCTAAACAAACCAATTAGAGGAAGGCTGTTTGCAGAGACAAGCTATCTGCAGTTTCACTTGTGCTTGAATGTAATCAGTTAAGCAAAAGAGCCTGAAAATAGAGCTGCAGAGAGACGGTTTGGACCTCCTCCCACTGAGTGTATCAGGTCAATGTTAACTAATTACTAAATAAAAATGTGTTCTGCACTATCTTTAAAATATTGATTTTTTAATTTTGGGCTGGAAAAGTGGGGGTCATCTTGTACATGGGGGCGTCTTATTGTCGGAAAAATACGGTACATTTTTTACTTTTAACAGGTATTCACAAAGGTATTCAAAAAGTATCACTTTTCTCATTCATTCTTTGGTCTCCAAATGGCCAGTCACTTTTGCTGTACTGTCTTATCTCATTTTTCTCTGGATCACTTTCATTCAGAGTTTTACATAGTTGTTCCCAAACCTCATCCCTGCTTCTTCCATTATCACCATTCACTGGGGTATAACATGCAGCTCCCACCCATCTGTTAATTCCTACATTCATATGCATACATGGTAATCTAGAAGATACCAAATCATCAATATGAGGTAGGCCATTTCTACATACATAGAGCTGTCTCTGTGGGAATGAGAATCTCAGCTGATCAGGAGCAGCATCCTCATAAAACAGGGGTACACAAGCCTTTTTTTGGCCAAGGACTACTTGCGGCTTTTGAGGGGTATACTGGAAGCCATGCTTGGAAAGTAGAGATGCCAGGACACAAACTGGGTGAAACAAAGACAGAACTAAATTGGAATTAAATTAACCAAAGATTAGATTCTACTACTTATGTGAATTTAATTGATCACTCCCCATATGTTTGATACTTTACCATTCTTACAATTCAGCAACAACTTTGGGAAAGGCTTTCTGGCAGTTGGAGAAGCACAATGGGGCAAGGCCATTGCATCTGATGGTGCTGAAAGGTTTTATCATTCTATCTCAACCTCTTAACCTAGTTACCATCAGTGGACATCAGTTTTTAGAATCCTCCAGCTACCATGCCTCTTGCAGATCATTCTGGATGGACCAGAATTCATCTGGAGATACACATATGTCTAGATGTTGCACAGATTGGGGAGGGATGTCACACAGTGTCTTATTAACAGATCAGCTGAACAGGTCACATTTCATATCACTATAACATAAACATGCCTTCTTTATATATATACATATGCTATAGATAATAGTGAATTTGCTCAAGGTTAGTGTCTGTAGAACTAGAATAAGAAGTAGAAACCCCCAAATGGCAAATCTATCAGTTTGTGTCCAAATTTAAGGCTTTCCCCCACCCTAAAAAAGTATAAGTGCATCTGCTGTAAGAATTATGTGAATTGTATTTCAGCTTAGGGATTTTTTTTCACTTTTTGCATATCTTACCATTAATGAAATATTTTAATGATACAACATACCTGCAAAATGAAGCCAGATATCTTTATTTCCCCAAATATAAGTAAAGATTTGCTCTGATATCACTGATAATGATTTGTACAGGTGTGAGACTTGTCTCCAATCCAATTCTAATTAGTGATTTGGACCATTGTTTGGAAATGATTCATAAACTGAAGTTGATTTGATTTTTTTCCAAACTGATTATGAATAATAGCTTTGAATCTAATCTCCAGATCAAACTTTTGCACAACCCTATCAGTTAATACATTGCCTCTTATGCCTTTGGAGAAAGAGTGAAATGTATAAAATGTAATAAGAAAAAAAATACTTCCATTGAAGCCCCTCACATTTGATTTTACAATTAGCTAAAAGAACGTGGTAAGAGAATATTCCAAGAGTACAGATTCAAATGTTTAAAAGCCTGCTTAAAGCAAATCTACCCCCCCCTTAATGTTAGAGATATATTTAAAATTTCTCTAGCTTTCCTCAAATTTTCATGGGTGTCTTTAGTGGGGGGCATATAATGAAATGGGCACAGCAGCATTGTGATGCAAACTCTGCCTCTTCTGTAGATGCATCACAACATTACACACGAGTATGTAAAGGGAGGGACTTGCACTGTGATATTAAAATGCCTGTTTTGTCATTCTGATGAAATCTTGGCATCTCTGTCAAGTTGCCCTTACCTCAGGCATCTTGGCTAAAATAAAACTATAAATTTTATACCCTTTAGGTGTTTTTATTGTAATATGCAAATAAATGAACACAAACTCTTAGAAAATGAACTCTGGAAAGCTATAGCTTTGACCAAACAGCCAAAAGCCCATCATTTCTGTAAATATGTCAGTCTGGGAATTCTGGGAGTTGTAGTCCAACACATTGGCAGAGTACAAGAAAGGCTGATTAAGTCATTTTTTAAATTCAAGGCCCCTACAATTTAAATTCTGGAGGCTGAGTATAATCTCTTTAGTTATATGTAATCACTTGGGGGCATGGCCCTTGCTTGAAACTTCTTACATCTTGGGAAGAATACAAACTCGAGTTTGGAAGTTTCAACTTCCATTTTAGATTCCGATAGCTTGCTATGTTATCCCAACTTATTCACGCTGTAATTACCAGAAAGATGTTGATTGCAAATCACGCTTTATAGAGCTGGCATGTTTTCACTCCCAGTGGTGGGGATTAACCCACTTCATAATTTGAACAAGATGCTAAAGTTATAATTAAACAAAAGTGGATTAGTTTCCAATTCTAATCACTTTCTGACATGTATGTCAAAGGAGGAGGCAGGAATGCATAACTGCAAAATTAGGCTCATGATACCAAACTATGATGGGCAAGCCAATTTCTCTAATCTTAGGTCACTCTGAAGTTGGAGACTTAGAGGTTTCCTAGAATCATTGAGGTCCATTTAGGCTCAGTTCAGGAATGTAAATTGAAGCCTCCACAGCAATTGACTGTCTAGCCTCCACTTGAAGACACTTTGTGGAAAAAAAAGTCTGCCATCTCTTTGGGTAATTGGTACCACTGTTGAACTGCTCTTGGGAGTTCGGAGTTTTTTTCTAACATTCAGTTGGAATCTGCCTTCCTATAACTTACATCCATTATTACAAGTGCCACACCACAGATTTTGACCATTTTCTGTCTGACATTCTTTCAGGTAATTCAGAAGTATTACCTTACCACCACTCAACTGTCTCTCCTCCAGGTTAAACATTCCCAGTTCCTTCAATCTTACTTCATGGTCCCCTTATCATTCTCACTGCTCTTATCTGAAACTCTTTCAGTTGTCTGAATCCTTCTTAAAGTGTGGTGCCCAGAACTGGACAGAGGATGCAAGGTGGGGTCTAGTTAATGCAGAAAAAGAGGAAGATATGCTACCAGTGTCATATATTCTAGCAATGACAACCTGCAAGAAGAAGTGAAGAGAGATTGATGTTTATAAGACAGGTTTGCTATTATTTCTCCCTTTAAGAGCAATGGAATGGCATCAAGGTTGGGAAAGAATTTAAGGGCTGCTGGTTATTCAGTTCTAGAGGACTATGCACTCTTTCCTCCAAAATCAGAGTCGATCATAGTGTTACATCTGAATGCAGCTGGTATACATCCCAATGTGTAGCATTTTCTATATTGGAAAGTACCATGCACACACACATTACACATCCAATTAGTCTATGAGACCAAACATTTATATCTATATAATGTGGTCGGTGTATGTGTGCAGAAGAGTGGGATTAAGCAGGCAGACGTACCAACTCAGCCATGGCTGATCTAAACAAAGCTAAGTAGGGTGGGCCTGATTAGTGGTTGGATGGGAAACCACCAGGAAAACCTAGGGCTGGAAGGCTAAACTGGGAAGTCAAAAAAATTTCATGGAAAAAGGAAATGGCAAACCACTTCTGTAGAGTTGCCAAGAACAGGAGTCAAGCTTGACTTGAGAGAATCATTACCTTATCTTTAAAAACACACACATACATTTAGGGTAAGTTAATATATCATTTAACATGTACGTTAACTTATCTTGGCTATATAAACACATATGCAGCAAAAGAAAAAGAATGAACAAGAACATCTGTTTCATGTTGGGTGAGTGCAGGGTGCCGTCACAGTGCTCTACTCTTATAAGTGAATTGTCGATGCTTTGACTGCAGCACCCTTAATCTCTCATCTTAAATGTCCATTTATTTCCTTATACTGAACGCTCTAGCACAGGGCAATGGAGGTCCTAAGAAACAGAGGGGGGTATTATGCCAAAAGCTATTTCCCCATTGTGTGATCACCTGATTGCTGCTTTGATCACCCTTTATAAATAAAAGAACGATTAAGATTTTTTTCATTATTATTGTAGTGTTTGCCTGGCACATCAATAGCCTCTAGGGATATATTGAAAATGACCAGCATTTTTGAAGTACAAAGAAAACACCAACTGGAGACCATCACTGCAAACAGATGAATGCTTGTTGTGAGGCATTTTATGATGTTTGACATACTTTGTTATTTACTGTATATATTTCTATGCAGATGATGAAACAGAGTAATTACTACCAGTGTTTAGAAATATATGCAAATGTATCTGTTTTATTAATCTAAAACAATGTCCTTGCATCCCAGCCATTACCCAGTTTGACCACAATAGCAAGATTTCTAGCATTGCTATTATAAAGGCCAATGTCTTTTCTTTGATTTTTGCTCTGACTTGGAAGAGAGGTACTAATTAGTACCGAAGATATAGCTAAAGTTAAGAATTTATCTTTAGAGGAAAAGTAGCTGTTCCTTTCCTGTGTCTAGGTTGCATTTGGTGCAGCGTTGTTATTGTTCTTGTTATCTCTCCTAATTAAGGCTACAACAGTAAAACTAAGCCTAAACAGACATGTGAGTAGACCATCCTACACACATTTGTTAAGCAGGAAGCCTCACTGAATACAGTGGGACTCAGTTCTGAATAAATATTCACACTGCTGCACTGCTTGGCTGCAATTACACACTTAGCAAGTATATTTTTTCGATCCTACATATTCACCTAGAATCAAACCCCAAGAAACACAGTGAGACTTACTTCGAAATAAGTATATACTGGAAAATGCAGCAAATCTGCATAACCCTTCCCTCTTGCCATCTTAAAATTACAACATATTGATGGTGCTTTTCCATCCTGGAAACATCTTGCTCTTACCCATTTCCTCTTTCTTGTTTTTGTTCGTGATCAAAACCAAGTCCAATTGAGTCTGATATGACTTACACAAAATGTATCGAAGCATTTGGAAACTTGGAGCCCTCCAGATCTGTTGAGACCACAAATTCTGAGAATGTAATTCCACCACACCTAGTGGTCTCCAGATTGGCAAAGGCTACTATGACCACCATATCCTACTTTTCAACCTACTTTTATGGTTGATTGAACCATCCCCATCCACAGCTTCAGGAATATGAAAGGGTATTAGGGTGACTGATATACACGTGACCATAAAATTGAGACAGAGAATATTGAAGTTGTCTGTGGGATGCAGTCTGGCAGCAAAATGATAAGATCAGCTCTCCATCACTTTGTGCCATTCAGATGTGTTGAGATGTGACTCCCAAAATTCTCACCCAGTAGAACCAAGGACCACTCTGAATATTCCAGGAGATGCAGTCCTCACTCATATAGAAGGCTTTAGGTTACAGATCACTGTGTTTAAATGAAATGAGAATTGCTCAGATCTGTTACTGTTTGAATGAGGTATCCTCTCCCACCAACACTGAAGCCCACTGACTCAGACTTGAGTCTCACAAACTGTCACTGAATTTACTGTTAAGCCATTGCAGCCCAAGAAAATTAAAAAAAACAAACAAACCCACCTAGCAGCTATATAACTGCTAGGCCAACTTTTTTTTTTCTTTTTTACTTCTCACAAGGAGCTGTGCTTTTGGTAGCTGCTTCATACAGACATGCTTAGGACCTTTCCCAACTGCATTTCCATGTTGTGAAGAACTAAATTGACTACATTTCTCCTCTTTTATTGCTGCTACAAAGACATCAGTGCATAGTGAAGTGGGGGTTTTTTTTAACTAAAAAAAATCACTTTAAATTCCCTTCTCTTTTTTCACATCTTCCTTCTCCTTCCTGCCTCCCCACCAATAACAGTAAAATTACTATTTATTCCTTTAAGATGTTATATTTTATGAAATTTGATAGATTTCATTTGGATTTATTGTTATTTATTGCATTTTGTTGCAAGCCACCATGGACTGGCTTTGCTAGGAATATGTGATATATAGACATGTTGAACAAACAAAAACTCCTTTTTTTACTCCTCTCCTCCAGCATTTCCTTTTCTTCCCCTTTATCTCAATGGGGGGATAAATGTAGTTATTCAGCACAAGAGCTTCTAGAACACCCCAGCAACAGAATTCAGTGAGTCTCTGTACCCCAAAAGCAAGCACTGGGCCTCTCCCAAATCATCCAGCCCATTACTGGGAGAGTAATCCATTCAAGATGCCTCATTTTAACATTCAGCCAGCTTTTTTTTTTTTTTTTTTGCCCAGAAGTCAGGAATTGAGAAGTCTCCAGCGATAAGCAAGATTTGGAACATTTTTACTACTGGAAGACTTCTCTTTGAGATTCCCCCAAAAAGAATACGGGCAAAAGTGCAATCCTAAGGTATACATGTTCAGGGGTAAGGCTCCATACCTGAGCTGCAGAAGTCTGATGGCAACACACCTCTTTGCTGCCGTCTAGTCATCATTCAGATTTTTGCAGCCAGGTAGTCCTGATTGTGAAGCCAATGAAAATTGCTTTCAAGTCACGATGCGCAGGATCAGACTGTAAATGTAGCCTCAACCATTGCATGTGCTAACAAAAGCAAACCCAGTTAGGCCATTGAGTGTATATTCAAACACAGAGGAACAGCCAGTCTTAACCTTGGATGGCAGCTTATTGCTACCAAACCTTACTCATGAAGCTCTAAAGATAAGATATCCAAACACAGAAGACATCTACCATTGAGGTTCGTGAAGTGGCCCTCAATTCAGATAAAGTGATATCAGTCTCCTCAGGACACAGTTGGCTGAGTTCCTACAATCCTCCAGGAACCCTCACACTCCAGGCAATTTATTATTAATCCAGGGGAATTTTGTACAAAGACATCAAATGGTGGATATTTCCTCATGTGTGATACTAGGTGTTACAGGAAGACGGCTATTTGCCTATTTTGATTTAAATTTTAAAATGCAGAGCTCAAGCCACAGGACTGGCTCCAATGGAGCTTCCTGCCAGATAAATATGTACAGAATTATATGACTGCTCAGTCATAATTTGCTTAACCATAATTTATCTAACAAGCTACAGCTGGCTGCATTCATACACTATGCTGAGCTACAAACAAGCAAACCACTTTATGGTTTAAGGTATTGTGTGAACCCACTCACAAGCAACCTGATATCTTTGGCCCTAAATATTTGTTGCTTTCTACAGTGATCCACAACTCACTACTGATCTCCATGGGATGTGCTAGCTGATAAAGGTGCCAAGGATTGCTGCCTGATGCAAATCAACCAGGCTCTTAGGTTCCTGGCAGGATTAGGGTGCTAAGCAATTCAGGCCATACTATTAGGTGTAATTGAATTGTGGATGAGACTTTTAGACAGGACAGTGTTTAAGCTGTCTTGTGATTTGTTTTGTTTTTGAGTAACATGTGAACTCGGCCTCTATGGTTGTTATTCAATGGAGCAAATCATCGTTTAGCCCCATATGAGAGCCAGAACACACTATTAAAATATTCTGAACATCAGCTAAAAAATAAATTAAAATCCCCTCCTTTAAAACATCCTCCCCTTTAGCCACTCAGGACGAACTGGTGAAAGAACCACTCAGTTCTTTAAACTGAGAACCCCTTTCCGAATATAAAGAATACGGCAAATAACCGCGTCTAGGAAAAGAAAGGGAATTTGATTGGGTGCCTAGACAAATACACTCTAATTGAGTTCATGTGTGTGCTGCATTGTTACATGTGTTTAAAGCACGACAGTTTGGAAATCTCATCCTCTTAAAGAATTCCATCATCTCTCCTAACAGATAGCCATATCTGCCTGCGTTTTCAATACAACTGACCAAAATCCTCCATACAGAAGTGAAATAATGTAACTCCATTCCCATTCCCTGATACTCACACACATGCACAATGTGGGGGGGAAGGTTGAATAAAACTGCCATGCATGCTTGTGCCTGTGTATGCAAAGAAAAAGAGGTAGGAAAACAGAAAGGAAGACAAGGGGAGTGCGAGTTTTCTCCACCGCTCATTTGTTTATCTCCAGATTTCCAACCCAGCTAGATACCCCCCCACACACACACACCATTCCCGAGGAATTCATTTGAATAGCTTTCAAGCTGTAAAATGGAAGCGTAGTTCCTGCCCTCTATTTCAGCAGCAGCAGCAGCAGCGTCCTGGCAACAGAGCAATTTTCTATCATCAAGGATAAATGGCATCGAACAGAACATTCTGATAAAAAAGTGTGTGTGTGGTGGCTGGGGGGGGGGGCTTTAGCCCGAGAAGATCGTGATTGCTGCCCTTCCCGTCTGTCATCCCATTACAAAACCCTCTCCTCCAAACCTGAGCTGCATGCTGTCAGAGCTAATAATGTCTCTGTAATAAAGAAGCGGGGGGGGGGAGGAGGAGGAGGAGGAGAGAAATAGCATCCAGGCACAATGTTCCCATTTATGACACAGAACTCCTCCCTCCCCCCCATCCTCAACCACCTCCTTTCAGAAAGGAAAGGACCCAAATTGCAAAGATGTATCTTTGTTTGGCTGGCTTGCAAATGAAATAAACACGAGATGCTCCCTATTCTTGCTATCCCATCCAAAGGAGGACCTGTCCATCCTTGGTTTCCCTGTGCAGGTGGCCAAATCGATCCTGGAAGGCAGGTTAGGAAGAATAATGTAAAGGTGACCTGGCGGTTTTAAATATACAGTACCATCCCTGTCATGCATGGAAGGTGGAGGGTGGGGGACGGGGGCGAGGGGAGCAACCCCCCCTTCAGAATGAGGTTGCAAGGGGGAGGCCCTTTAAAACAAGGGCAGCATCAGCAACATTCGTGCTTCCGGGTCTCCTAAAAGATGCGGGGGCGTCCCAGGGAAATGGCATCGCTAGATATTGGGTCGTTAAATGGCCTGGGACAACGCCCCCAAAGCAGGATCTCGGCAATTTGCGGCTAAGAAAAACTCCCTTGTCCGGGTCTTGGAGGAAGAAAGAGGCCCTTCTGATCCCCCACACCATGGGCCTCGCCGGGGCGGCCGCTGGTCTTGAAATGCACGGCTGGAGCAGCTTTCCGCAGTCTGGCCCCTTCCGATGGCGGCGTTGGATCAAGGCTTCCGTCGCGCCTAACCTGCGGGGCAAAAGCCGTGCCGTCTGCAGAAGATGGGCTGGAGTTCAGCGCAACGGGAAGGTTGCGGAAGGCTGGCCTACAGCAAAGAGAAACACAGAGACGGCCACGGGACGTTACTCGCAAGGAAAGGAGCGCGGAAACGCAGCGCTGCTGAAGGTGCTGGGCCTGACTGTGCAACCCCAGCCGAACCATCAGCCACTTCCAAGGAAGTCAGTCCGAGGAACTTGGACCTCCTGGCTAGGCAGGGCTGGGATTTCCAAGAAAGAGGCTGCTGTGGTTACCCCAAAATTAAGTAAATTTTCCACTCACCCCTTCAAACGGGAGGCTTCTCTTAGATTTGCTAAGGATCTGATAATGAAGGATCTCTCAAATGCAGGGTCATCTTCCTCTCTGGTAAATACTATACTATTTATTCTGGAAGTGATTTCTGTTTTATGGCTCTGCATTTCAGACTTTACTGCCATCCAACTTAGGCCCTGCTGTCCTGCCCAGATCAAACTGTAAATCCCACTTTCATTGATGGCTGCACATCCCTGTAAAATGTTATATATACATCGCTTTTGCAAAAACAGACCAAAAAGTAGAGAACCACATTTCAACCTAGTATGCTATACCAAACCCAGCATGGGTGGTTGGGTTATGGTTCAGGGTGTCATGCAAATCCAGAAAATTGAGAAAATGATAGTCAGTTAACCAGAGGTAACTGTGTCATGGGAATATACCTGATTTCTTCCTGTAGTGGTTACTGCACTGAAATCTGGAACTTGAGTTATTTTATAGAGGAAAGCTGCTTTCCCTAATCTCCGTGTATTTTGGACTAGAAACAGATCTGATGGAGATTAATCAGTCTTCACATCTGCCACCAATGTGATGAATACAAACTAGAACTTCTAGACAAAGCACAATCGTCTTTCCTTCTTTACTACATTTTAAGAGAGCTCCAGACAGGAACATAACCTTCATACCTTTTCCTACCACTTCTATTCTCATTTTATTTCCATAAAAAATAATTAAGATAGAACGGCTATACAGGGCCTTTGTCTAGCTTTCTGTCGAGAAGCACAGGCCACAGCATGTTAGTCATCCCTGATTTAAGTCCCATTGACTTCACCTAGGAGAAATACCTACTCCTTCCTTCTCTTGTTCAGCTATGCCCCCTCCCCAGTATGGCTGAAGAAATTGGAAAGTAACATGGAGAAGAAAAGCAGAGTTCCTCTAGAACTATTGTTTTTGCTGATCTTCTTTAGGACTTCACCTCTCTACCAGCAGCAGAAAGAGAGTGTTAATCCTCAATATAGACTCTTGTCTGTGGTTGATCAATGTGGTTGACTGAGGAAGATGAGTTTAGCTTAAAACAAGCTTAGGACTGTTTGGGGCCAAAACTAACCTCTTCCAGTCCCACTGCTGACTGATTTTAGATATTTGCCTGCCCCTAGCCCTGCCCATAACCCAGGTAGGAGTATTATGTGAATACAAGCTTAGTCTATTCCTTTGACTCTCAAACTGAAGGACAATTAAGGTTACCTTCCTAATTGGAGTCCACAAATGGTGCTTGTGTGTAAAGATGCTGGCCACAACCATGCAGCTGAAATCCTATTCTTTTTCCATATGTTGCATGCAAAAAGAAGTAAGGCTTTAGTCACATGGTTGCAGCTGCCACCTTAACTTTTTTTACTTCCTTGCAGACACCACTATCCATAGAAATAAGGGTGGAGTGGAAAAGAAATTCCTGGTGCTTCATACTCAGCATCTTATTTGGAATTGAACTCCAAATGAGTCACTCAAACACAATGATTTCCACTAACAAGTATTGTGCAGCAGCAGGTTTTGGGGCTTTCTCTGTTGCTTTTGGATTTTTTGGCCCACTGCTACAAAAGCAATATATGCACCCAAAGAGATAAAGAGGGGAAAATATAAACAGCAGTACCTAGTGTCAAAGAGAAACAAGAAGTAAGGCCTATGGCACGAAGGTCTATGACAAGAAGTAAAGCCTGTTAGGCACAACGCTATACAGGAAGAGTGACCATTCACAAGTAATAATTAATAACATAGTGGCTGGTTTCATACCACATGCTAAACCATCATTTGGTGAGTAAGTAACAATTACATTCAAGCAACACACTGAGCCAAAATCAAACAAACCACTCAGTGCTTGGCATAAGGTATGAATGCAGCTAATCTTTTCAACTTTATGTTCACTTAAGATGGCAAGTTTAAATTTTATTGAAAGTAATGGAGATTTTGTCCAAAGTTGATTGTTACAGATGTACTGGGATATATTTCTTGAAACCATATTGGCTAATGAGATTATAGTCCATTGGAAGGAGCTGGTTTCTTAATTCTAGTAAGTAATATAAATAAAATCCCTAAGTTAAAAGATTCTCATTAGGATTTATTTATTTAACTGTCTCTTAACGCACATGGTGCAAGTGAAGTTAATCAAAATACCTTAATATTAGCTTAGGAATAAAGAACCTGGTGGCTTCCAGCTGTCTGGGACTTTTAATCCATCAGTCACAGGCAGTATGGCCAATAGCAAGGACTGTGGACAACAGAGATAAAATATTGAAGGGCACCAGGCTGTCCATGCCTGATTTAGGCTAAAGTAATCCATTGAGTTTTGTTTTGATTCTCATGCTTTTTTATGGTAGGAGTAAAAATTTGGTTACAATTAAAATTTTGAATTTGAAAATTGAAAACACATAATAATGAATGGAAATTCCATAATAATGAATGTGCGTGCAAAATATGGTTAATACTCTTTCAAAAATTACCCAGTTTTCCAAACGGTTTGAATTCTCTATATATGTCTTTAAAAGTACAGAAGTAGTTTCAGCAGTTGAATTGGGGTTATCCCCATAACTAACTAGGATCTACAATCATAAGCAAAACATGGATTACATACAATGTATCTATATGTTCATATCCTTTCCTTTAAGAATTAATGGTATAGATATCATTCCAAATAGTAATACATACTTTGGATAGGGGCACCTCCATGTTTAGGGTTCAGAGCAGTTATCCCCGTTGCTCCTAAACTCCAGAAACCCTGGCCAAAGCTTCGATTCTTCTGTGCCAAAATTCAGCCAAGCCTGCTTGAAACCACACTTGAAACCTAAGGGGTGTTCCATATAAATCCTGATTGAATCTACTAAGAAGGAGAGAAAAGTCCAAGTAATGTCTGTGCAATTCAGAGAAAAGTCCCTCTTCTCTATTAGCTCCCAACACTTAACTGCAGTTGCAGCCATACTTCTGGATGTGTTTACTCTCTGACATCACACATATACAGTTGCCTACTAGAAACACTCCAATGATGCTTCTGCTAAGTTCAAAACACTGGGAGTTTGCAACTTTGACTTAGATGAAAACATTCATGGGGCTTTCCCAGCCACTCCTACCAATATAAATTAAATCCTTAATCCAGACTTCACAACCCATGCCTTCCAGCTGTGCTTAGTTTCAACTCCCACAATCCAGAATCAGCATGAGTGAAGGCCAGTACTCAGTTGCGGAGGGTTAAGCTCAATCCATTTGGATGTATAGTTATATATGGAGAATTGTGGAGACTGTTTTCTTTGGGTTAAAAATTATTTTAAAATAGTACAGGGAATGGCTTGAAATAGAGAAGTGCAACTTTCATTCTAATCCCACTCTTTAGCACTTACTTTTCACCTTAATCCCTTAAGCATGCATCATCCTACTCACCCATTGTGCATTGAGGGCCAGTTCTAGACAAGTCAGATCCAGCTGTTCCCAAATAAATGGGGCTTAAGATTGCTGGCTGAGGATAGGCACCAACATAGGATGGTCCTTGTATCAGGGCCTGAATTATAGGACAGGAGGGAAAGAGATCAAAAGTACCAAACTCCTGGATATTTTGTGCAGGGCCCCATGGTGACTTATTTTTAGAAATAAGAGGTAAAATCTCCAAGCTGAACTCAACTTCTAGTGACCTTATGGTTACATCCATGCAATTTTCTTGACAACAGCTTTGAAGTGGGTTTGTCATTGTCTTCTCCTGGGGTGTTTTGTATTCCCTGATAGGCACTGTCTCCACTTGTGCACTTTATTCTACCATGGTGCAACCATGATCAGAAGGAACAGCACGAGTCTTCCCACTTGGTCAGGATCCTCACTAGTGACTTACAGCATCTCTGTCATTCAACTTACATAGTGCCAAAATCAAAGGTCAAGCCATATCAACAATGGCTGAGTGATGTTAGAACAGGCTGTACATCATTAGTGGTTACCTTGGTCCTCTGATGTTATTTTCATCTCCAAACCCAGTAGCAAAACAGCCTTACGCTGTTGTTGGAGGTGCCTGTTTTTAAGTGGCATTTTTATTGTAAGCCAGAGTTTTAAGATGTATAAAATCTGGAATGGTTTGTCATCCATTATCAGCTGACCTGTTGTGGCTGTAATCAGAAATGTGTTTTGGGAGTGCTATATTCTGGTCACTAACTAGCCTCCACTGTCACTATTTCTCTTCCAATGTTTACTCTTGCTATTAGCACTATGCTTCCAGAGTTCCTTTAGTACTCATCATTTCCTGACATACACACTTTTAACACCAACTTTTTTCCACATTTCCAGCAAGAAAGAGAAAAGTAGACCATTATTTTATCTGGGGAAAAGTGAAGATGTTTTTGTAGTCTTCTGCTTTAACAGTATTCTGTAAGATGCAGCAGCCCCAGTTTTTCTTAATGCAATGTCATGAAAATAATGAGGGATGGAGATTTGGGCTTTTACTGTTTATTTGTCAGTTTCAGTGGTTGTCAGCTTCAGTCTTTCCTTCTCACCTGAACCTAGAGAAACGGTTGCCCAATGGAGAGTCAGTTTCAGTTCTCCCACTGCAGAACTTAGCCAGTTGCACACTTGTGGCAAAGTCTGCCTTCCTCCACTCTGGGTTCTTTTGATCCTGGGATCTTGCCACATGTTTCTTGATTTCACATTATTTTGAGAGATGCCCAAATGGAGTGTAGGATGAGGGACAAACAAAGTTCTCTACAGAAGCCAGGCCCTCCCCATTCCTGCTGCAACACACTGATTGGTGGATGTTTCTCCCGCTGCTTGGTGACCTGTTGAAAGTGGACCACAGCAAAGCCAGAAAAGAAAACCAGTCACTTTGTCTCTAATGAATGGCACAATCACAAATCAGGATAAAAGCTTTTGGATGTGACACAGACACCACACAGTCAGGACAGGGGTTGCCAATGTAGGCAGTAAGCTTTATACTGACATTGTTTGGTGCTAGTTCAAGAATGGATGGACAGCGCTTTAACTCAATACTGCCAACATCTAACATCGCTTTAGCATCACCAAAACATCTTCCTTCTCCAGAAGATGCCGTAAGCAGTTAGTCTCCCATCCAAATACTAATTGGGCCTGACCCTATTTAGCTTCCAAGCCCAAGGCTTCATTAACCTTCCCAAGCAAGCCCATAGAAATACATTTTTCCCTTAATAATCAGGGAGATTATGTCTTGCTTTACTATGCTTACTGGGCATTGATAAAGTGACCCACTTTGCTATGGTTAGCTTATGATTCAGGGTGTGAGGCAGAAACTCAAAAAAGTTGCTCATTGGGTAAACCCTAGTTCAGTTCATCACAGTTTGGCATATCTCACGAAGCCTATGTCATCTGATATGAAGGAAGAGGCCAGTTAACGAAGCTTAGAGACCAAAATGAGTTAGCTGCCTCTCCCGAGCACAAAAACAGATTCTGCTTTTCTTTCCCTGGAACAGGCCTAAGGCTGAGTCCCTCTGGAAATTGGGTTGTGAAAGAGAAGCAGGATAATGGCTACCGAAAGAAGAGAGGGCTGGCAGAGTTGCAGCCGTGGCCTGTGGTAAACTTGGCACTGAAGGTCCCTTTGCTAAAGAAGGGTTTGAATTACCTACCTTCTGGCCTAGAACAATCTGCAGAAGGGAGCCTAGCATGAAACCACAAGGAACAACATGAGCTCCTTGCAAATGGGGTGCCTTATTTGCATGTGGAGAAGGGAGTGTCCAGGGTCAACTTTAACTACATATACAAAGCAACTATTGTCTCTGGCACCCTAGTTCTATGACTCCAGGACTGGGTGGGAATAAGGGAAGCACTTTCTTAACAGTGAGGATATAATACAGAGATGGGGGCTCAAGGGCTCTCCAGATGTTGCTGAAGGACAACTACACTCAGTTCCAGAGCACCTGGCTGAGGATGAGAGTGACAACAGCTCTACCAACTCAGATATAAGGTGATAAAATACTGTACAGCTCTATAGATAGACTGGATGCAAATGATGATCTCATCTGGAACCCATTCAGAAAATACAGCCTTCCCTTTACAACCCCTTGCTGAATAGGTGAGGTGGGTTGGAGTGGGGGAATGTCCTCCAAATAAACTTTCACATAGTAGAGGCAAACTTACAAAAATCACTCTGAAATCACTGCAATTCACTTGAGTAGAAAACAGCAGTTTATTAGCAATGTAGCTATGTGTTTGCTGTCTAAGGGGATGGATCAATATGGAAGTGATATATTGTCTATGTGGTTAGCTGCTGATATGTAATCTTTACTATACCCATGTTGCATAGAATAGATTCATAAACTGCTTGATGGTACATTTAAATTACTACTAGAAGTTGCAGCAAAGTAATTTCTAAAAGACCTGGGTCTCAAGCTCAGTTCTCCCAATGCCTTCATTGGACATGTTGATATACTTTGGGCTTCCCTTCCCTGTCTACCTGCCAGCAAAGAACAGAGGGAACAAATGAAATAAGAGATGTATTGGGGATACATTATGCTGACCATCAAGTCAATGGAAATGGAAAAGCCTTTAATCAATGCATATAAGCCAGTAGATATTTGGCCTGATTCACGCCTAATTTTGACCCATGTGTAGATTGGTGGGGTTTGGCTTAACAGTTATGAAAAACCATTCACTGATGTTTAGCATTATATGTTAATCAGATTGTTCAACAAACCATGGCTAAAAAATCTGTATAAACATTATGTATCAATGTAGTTTGTAAAAGGGGCGAGAGGTCTGATTTAGTCCAACTGGAGTCTTTGACTGAGAGCAAGACTTTTGTCAAATGGGGATGTGGATTGCTTATTATTGGTAGCTCTTTAATTAGATTGGTTAAGAATGGTGTGAGTGTATTTAGATCTCTCACACACCTGCATTCATAGTCTGACACACAAACTCTGCTTCCCTTCCCTGGGTAGCTTGGTAATACCTCTCTATGGATCACTTGCAATATAATTAATTCTCACGTTCGTTTTGTGGTCTGCTGAGATCTACGGGGGCGGGGGGAGCAACAGCTCTAGCCGAGGAAAGAAAAACTTGTCTGAGAGCCAGAGAGTTCTGCCTAGTGTGGTCAGATAATGAGAATTTTCTTCTGGGTAAAGAAAGAAGGGAGGGGAACGAGGGAGTCAGAGCGCTGGAGAACAGCCCCCGAGTCTGTTCTGGCTAATTAAATCAATTCCAGTGAAAACTTTGTTTTTGTCTTCCCTTTGCAACCTTGCTCTTTTTCCCCACCCTTTCCCATTGCTCTTTCGGGCGATCCACTCCTCGTCTTCCTACTCCCTCGTCCAGAAATGCAGAGCAGCGGGGCTTGGTTCCTTGCAGCCGAGAGAAGTTGACTGCCGCGCCTGAAATATTGATGGGAGGCGGCAACTTGGTCCGAGGAGACGCTGGAAGACGGAGGCCGAGTTGCTGTAACCGCGGCTATGCCGCTCGCTCGGGAGAGGCTGGAAGAATTGGCGCCCGCAGGGCTCTCTCTCGCCTCGGCCAGCAGGACCGTGAGGACTGAGAATGATGAGGGATGTCGTGCGGCGCATCTCTGGAGGGCCCGGGGGGGGGGGCGCTGAGACGAACAGACGGGCCGAGGGAGTTGCGCTCCAGCGCAACCCAATCCTCCCTTGACCTGCAGGGGAGCGCTTGAACTGGGAGGCGGGCAGCTCAACTCCTGCAGCCGTTTCCTCGTAAGTAAAGTCCAGCGGTCTCCTGAAAGGAGGGGCAAGGCTCCCCTCCTCCTCCTCCTTTCTCTTGTCTGCAAAGCTAAAGCAAACTTACGGGCACGCAGACATCCGCTGGAGCACCTGATCCCGGGGGCACATTCGGCCACAAAGGTCGGAAGTCAAGCGGGGGGGGGGGGGGGATGGCGACGCAGCCCCTCGCGGTAAAACAGAGGAGCGGGGAATGTCCACAATCACGACGAACTATCTGCTTGTTTGTGGTTCGCCAGAAATCCCTCGAAGTGAGTATGAACCAAGCTTTCTACCTCAGTAGGTTGTAGTGAACTCGGAAGGAAGGAAACAACGCTGGGTAGTGCAGGTTTGAAACAGAAGCTAGCATAAGTAACAAGGATGGTGGTTTTAGTTGATTGGCGGGTTCCTTTTGTATCCCTATTTTTAATTGAAGAAACAGCCCAGGCCGGGAAACAATGTCAACCAGCGTTAAGGCGCATGGCATCAAAACTGAGGCCAAGGCCTCTAGAATGACGCTCAACCTGGTTCAGCAAAATCAGGATTACGGCAAACACCGAGGATACAGTAAGGACGAGCAAGGGACGAACTTCGCTCTGCGCCGGGGGAAGAGAAGCGCTGCGTGACCGCATCGGATTTGCGCCCGATCTCGTGAAGTGCACGCCCTTGTTTTCAGTATGGCTTCTCCCTTGCACATCAGCGGGAGCCACTTCAAGGCCTGGCGATGGATCGCTCCACCTGAGTCCTGCGAGGTTTCCAGCGATCACGAATCAAAGCAGTTTGCCCGGACGTTTGGGTCCCAGGCGCGCCAGACCTCCAATCTTTCACGGGTCCCTGGCGTTCCGACAGAAGCCAATTCAAAATGAGTCTGGATGAAAGAGCAGACTCTGGAAGGTCCCTGCAGACGCACCAGGAGCCGAGAGGGTCAGAAGCACCCTTTCTTGGCCTCGGCCGAGGCTCTACAGCCACGCTGCCCGACTTCGCGGAGGGCTCTTTTGCCCCGAGAACGGGCTTTCTCGATCCCGTTCCAGGGAGCTCCCTCGAGCAGAACCAGAAAGGAAGAACTGGAACGGTTCGTTTGAGCAGACACACCGAAGGGTTGCGTTATGTCAGCCAACACTCCTCCTGCCGTTATTATTAATGACACGGATGGATCTTAATCTCCTCACTTTTTCGGAATAGACGCATCGAAATCAATGGGGCTCAAGTTAAGCAGAACTAAGCTGAATCCCGTTTCTTTCAAGGGGCCCATATCTTCTGCTGCTCGCGTCTTTCTACCCAGGAAGACCCGGAACCAGTAGCTATGCTGGTTGAGTTCAAGACATCTAGTGGTCAAGGAGGTGGGGGCGGCTGGACTGGTCTCGGGTTTACTTCACCTCTCCCACACCAATCCATGACTAGACCCGGTCAAGGAGTCTTCATTGCTCCTAATACACACACACACTCACACTTCTGATACGGGGTTGCCGGTTTAAAACCAGAAAGCCTGCGCGGCGGCACACATTGAATTCATCTGAACCGGGGATCCGGTTTAAATTACGTGACAAATCTGAACACGAGACAGTGGCTGGGCTGCTGCGGATCCTTCCCTTCTGCCTTCGATTATTCGGCCCAAAGGGCGGCACGGCGAAGCGGCGGGTGCGCCCCTCTGCAGCTCCTCTCTCTCCCCGCTCACCACTTCCTTCACACCAGCAGTCGAGAAAGCGCTTGACGCCTCCCAGTCTGTCCCCATTGCTATCCAGAAAGCAGGGGAGGGGAGGGGCGGGGGCGGGGGGTGCCTGCTTTCTTGTCTCTCTTCTCGGACTGGCAGATTTGAACTTTCCCTTAAGAGAGCTTCATTTTATACGGAGGAGCTCATCTCTCTAGCTTCCCCCTCGCTTGGTGTTCAGGGGAGGCAATTGGACTTCCTGGAAACACAGCGAGAGCAGATGGGCTAGGAAGGAAGGAAGGTAGGTCAAACTCGGACTCCGTTTTCCTCTAGACCCAACTGCTTATGTTGACCTTGTCAACATAAATATAGTGGCTAACAATGAAGCAGACACCTTGCCTTCACTTCACTTCCCATTTATTCTGAAAAAGCACGTCTGGACTGCTCTGAACTTAGGCTATTCCAATCTATACACAATCGTTAGAAATTGTCCTTCCTTGGCAGAAGTAGCAATGCCTCAGGAAGAATGACTAGATCTTACTCCAAAGAAGTGGTGTGCATATTTCATCCATTACATACAGTGTATATAAGTCATACCCTGCAGGTACCTGCTGTTTGCATTTGTACACCATTTATTTAGGCAGAGAGCATGACATAAATCACAGGATTCCTGAGGTTACACCAACAGAGGATTGGGCATTACTGTGAATGTGAGGGCAAATGGACATTTTATACCCACACCATCCAACCAATATCTCTGTGCCACCCCTTTTCCTCCCCTTCCCCCTGTGATAAAAATTCCCCTTCAGAATAAGAAATAGTGTCCAAACATTATTTACTCTAGATTAGAGTGGCAAGGAAAGGAAATACAAAGGAAACTGTAACTTAGATATACTATAAATCCAATTTTTCATGCATAGTTAGTAATAATATCAAGCATATGGACTCAGACTAAGACAAGAAAATAAAAGCATTTTGATGTAAAAGAACATTTCTAGCTTTTTGAGCCCATTTTAGCACTACCTTTGTATCTCCCTCTCTCTTTAATGTCTCGCTGCCTCTTTATCCATCCAATCAGTATGGTCAAAATCCTTTATTTTTACTCATTGGTTGTGGTGGTTAAGGGAGGGAATTATAGCCCAAGCATATCTGGACAGCACCGGATTGGGGATGACTAATTTCAATGAATTATTTGCCTTCTGAGAAAACACAATTTGGTTGCGAAGACACTCAGAACTTCAAAAATTACTTTCCCTTCTCATTCATTGTGGCAGCAGTGGGAGGCTGGGGGTGGGGGAAGGTGTCCTGGAGCTGAAAGCAAGCCCAGAAACAAAGGATGTCCTAGAAATGAATATGGAAGACTTGAGGTGCAAATTTATACCTGGTTATACCTCAGCCTCACTGACTTCCATAGAACTTTCAGATATGGATGGCTTGTTGTTAAAGCAGCTCCATGAGCCTCTCTTAAAGTTTCTAGTAGCAGTTTCGATCATGAGAACTGGCAGGTAACTTTCTACCAGTGCTTCCCCCTTTTATTTGCTTCCTTTTTATTTTTTAGTTCATAGAAAGCAATAGCAGAATACATAGTTTGTTTGGAAATGTAGACGGAAAACAATCTCAAAAGATTTTGGACTCCTTAACAAATGAACAAGTTTATGAGGATATGAAGTATTGTGAATATTTTTCAGACTCCTTTCCCTCTGGAAATTAGTCGAGGGGGGGTTGTTTTAAAAAAAAAACGGTCATGCAAACCAAAGCTGGGAATACCTGTTCTCCATTGGAATATTAACTGTAATGTTACTATTTAAAGAATAACACAAAGGTGATGATAAAAACACACATCTGTTAAAATGCAATCTGGCTGTATGCATGTTGCTATGTTTTGATTAATTTCGAAAAGAACTTTCCAGTATCATATTCCCAACCCCTACAACTTCGTCACCTGAAGCCTCCAGAGATGTTGGATGGGAATGACAAGAGCTATAATCCAGCCCTTCCTCTGGAGGGCGCCAAGTTGGAGAAAGATAAGGAAAGGCTGGTGGAACTGGTTTTTCTGCCAAGTTCGCACCTACCAGCTTTACTCGTGGAAATGAAAACATGTTTGTAATGAGGCATGTTTCTGGGCAACCACTGTGGTGCACCTAGGAACTTTGGAAGCCTGCCTGGTTGAGTTGTACCAACTCTGCATAAATATCATTAAAAATGGTGTTCTTATCGGAATGCAAGGTGTTAGCAAAACTTGGGGGGGCGGAGACCAAGGAGCTGAGAGCATTCCGTTTTCAGACTCCTCAAGCTGGACTCTGTGCAGAAAAGGATTGTGCTTGAGGAAGGAAAATGGTCCCCCTTTGCTCTAGCAAACTGGACTGGAGATGCTCTCCTAATGAATCAGCACCTCCATTGGCATCAATGGAGTCCTTAAATTAAATGGTGTGTTGGTGGCTGGTGGCTGCCAGGCCAACTTTCTTCAAAAGCAGAAATGTTTGGGATTCATCCCATTCTAGACTGGGAAATTCATATGCAACTGAAGCCCACCTTTCTGCAAGTTCTATGGCTGTCATTGTTTCCTCCCTTCAATCTAATTCTCTCCCCCAGATTAGGATCCAAGTGCATGATCTCAGCAAGAAATACTCGACTCTGTGAGAAAATAGAGGTGGTGGTGTCGATCTGTGCACACCTAGCAAGGACATCAGAACCAATAGAACTCCCTCCTCCTTGCACTCCTTTGGAGCAGGGGATCCTGTTTGCAAATGCTAGAGGATGGGGTTGGGGGGGTGGAGGTGTGTGAGAGAGAAAAAGGTACACCTTGGGTGGCACATACACAACCATCTCTTTGGTGAAAAGGAGTCAAATCTGCTGCACAGTACTTGTGTCTCACAGTTTACGCTTCATACGAAGCATATTTTTGAGTTCCTTTCTTTTTTTGCTGGCAAGAAAGGGCCCACCTGCAAGCTCAAGGTGTTGGTGATGGATCTCTGGGTGGAAAAGTCTCTGCAGTCCCTGCAATCCTAAACAGATTCTGCCAGATTCCTACTGAAGTCCTAATGGACTACTAAATCAATGATTTCCACTTGTTTTATTCTGCCTCTGAATATCTGAAACACCAGGGAGTCAGCAGCGGTGGTGACCTGTCCTCAATAAAGGTTCTGTGGCTCTAACACAACAAACACGGTTTTGGCCTTGACAGGAGATTTGGCTGTTACAAAGACATCCAGACAGAAGCAGCCACATCAAAAAGAAAAGTTGAGAAAGTGAAACCAGCCCCTGGTTTGCAACTGTAGGTAGAAAGCTGCCTCTTCTGCCTTAATTACCTTATTCTAAAGGAATTTTATTTGAAGGAGGGTGAAGTAAAAACTGGAAATGTTGAGGCCATTAATATGAAATGAAAGAGCCAACCATTCTATACATGGAGGGAATATAGACTAGTGGCAAAGAAAAGAAGCAGAACTCGGACTGAAAACTAAACTGCATTTTCTCTCCAGCCATGGAAGTAACTTTACCACATTATTAAAATAGAAGTTGTGTTCACATGTGCACACCCCAATGCACTCATTTGATACTCACCTCATCCAGATAAGAAGGCACTATAAATCAGTGATGGAATACTGCTTTGCAAGCAAAATGTTCAATCCTAGTCTCTCCAGGTAGCACTGAGAATGCCCCCTCCCCCCCCCCCCGCCGCCTTTTAGTCAAATAGTTTTAGATCCTGGTCTTAGGATCCCCTTGTCAGACATTCGTGTTACATAGGAGAGTATCTAAGCATGCAGATATAAACTTTCCTTCCTCTCCCTCAACGGTAAAGTGTTTTGGGAGGAAGTCCTGGACTGGTTAGTCTTGGGCTCCAAGCTAGTCCAGGCTGGTCAAAGTAACGTAAGTTCTTCTGGCTTGTAACAAGGTTGCTTGCTATGCTACTAATCATAAAAGAGCTTTTTTCCAAGTTCTTAAATCTTGGACTCTACGAAATACAGAGAAGGCTTCTGTAAGTAAACATTTCCCTCCAGTAGACCTTGATTCTTGATAGTTACATGAGCACATCCATGTTGCAGTTGTTATTGCTACAACAATACAAGTTAGGGGCAGGACGTTATTGTCATGTTCAGTTCTTTCCAGCCTCCTCAAAAGCATTAAAAATCCTGAAACTTGCAGAGGCCTCTTCACCTTCGGTGATTTTTTTGATCATCTGATCAAATCTGAAATCATCAAATCATCTGAAAATGGGCATATGATATCCCTTCAGATTCAAATACTCCTTATACAGTAAATTTCCATCAGAATCAGCCTTGCAACTGAGTTCATCTTAGCAACTAAACCTCCCACTTGGACCTTTTTCTTGCAATATTGAGTGGGATGGCTGAACTAAAAGTGTGGAGGGGCCAGAGTCAATGTGCAAGAGAGGAAGGAAGGAAAGATTTGGAATACTGAGTTTTATTAATTCTTTGTAGTTTACTTCTTTACCATTGCACCTTGTTAAATCAAGTACTTAAATAATAACAATACTAAAAAAAAAAAAAACACCCTCATAGTCCAGTCTCACAAACTGAAATGAAGGTTCATATAGTTCCGACAGACACCCCATCATAAACACAGAACATCCTAGTCCAAAGGAATTAAGACCCCTTGAGGAGAATTAACAAATGCTGGATGGGATTTTCTCCTTCATAAGGAATTTGTGGTTGTATTTGGAAATTAGTACAATTAATTTTCATGGGTTTTAACTTCCAGTGGAGTTCCATACTTCAGAGGAAATCACTGCTGGGCTGAGGATATGGTAAGGCAGGAACGATTTACTTCACCTTAAAAGATTCTCTGTACAACTCACTTGTGATTTATAGCATCTTCCAGCCATCACTGTAATGATTTAGTAATAATGAAGGCGGCTTTATATCGCCACAAAGATGTTGGGGAACTGTAAAGATGCAATAAATCACTTGTGTAGAAATGGTCACAGCAAACCCACCACCAGCCTTACTCCAAACCTTTCCCTTTACATTTATTAGATATGAAAGCACAAAATGAAGGAAGGGTGGGAACAAAGGGACAAGAAACAACATTTCTTCTAAAGACAGGGGAATGAAAAGAGATGACCTTAGGAGAAATGGGGCTTCTCCCTGAAAAACACTCTCTCCATCTCACCTATCCATACCAAAGCCTGGGGCCTTACATTTTAGGAGGAATGAGAATAGCTTCACCTCCATAGGAATAACAAGTGGGTTTGGGTATCTTCCTGGATAGGCCTCACTGGGGAGAGGCCCCTTGTAGGAACAAGATCACATGGACAGAAGGCCGAGAACCAGATGACACCACCATGGTTTGTAAGGGAAATGGTGGTCCAGCTTAGAGGTACAAACCAGTGGTGGAGGGGGAAAGAGGGGGGACAGAAGGACTCTTGCACAACAAAATTGAACACAATAAATATTTACTCCCAACAGCGATGCTTCTCCAGCTCAAGAGTCATTAACCCCAGCCAATGAAGAGTCACAGCCTGATGGATTTGGCTAATTAAATTGGTGGAAATTGCCAGTATAACACTTGTGGTGTTCAACTGAGTTTGATGCTAAAAAAGAGGGAGACCTAAACATGAAAAATGGGTTAGAGAGAGACAGAAAGAGGGTCTATTTTAGAAAATAAAGGTTTGACCTGCAACAGAAAAATTTTGGTATGAAAAATTCCATATTGATGGTGTTGGATCAGATCTGTGGTATTGGATGTCACTCCATGTAGCTGTTAAGAAAGGAAACTGAAGCAATAAGAATTTCACACTAATCTCACTACAAAGCCTGTTCTATGATATGCATTTGTGAGCTTTTCTTTGTGCTATATTTGCTGTCCCTTCCAAAGTACAGGGAATGAGATCCATAAATTAAATGGGATCCTCTTATTTATTAGACGTCCAGCTATACAAGCTTTCTAGGTACACACACTGTTCATTCTGATGAATCTTGTGTAGCTGGCAAGCTGGCATATGTTTATACCAAAACTCATTTGGGCCTATAGCTGAAATCACTTTTTATTGGGTGGGAACATGCGCAAAGAGATGAGACAGCTACACTTTAAAACAAAGACCATTTTTAAGTGTGTGTGTGTGTGTTGAAATAGGCATAAATAAATAAATAAATAAATAAATAAATAAATAACAGAAATGATTCATTTCATATAAATTCCTGTCCACATAGTAAATAGTTCCCATAGGAATTCCATGGAGGAGAAGGGGAGGAAGGAGGAGGAGAGGAAAAAGAGGAGGAGGAGGGTGAAGAAGCAGAACAGTTAAATGGCAAATTAATTTCGCCTGCTTCTGGCTCTGGCAGTTCTCATGTGTGACACTCTCCCTCCACCCCAATCCCGCCACGCACATACATTATTTTTCCTATTTATTTCCGTGAAAGCGCCCTTATCAGTACATTCTCAAAAATCCAACTCCTGATTTAAAAACGATGCCTGATTCCTCGGAACGGAATGCCATCGAACTCGGTAAGATTTACTCCCGGGAAAGAGAACGTAGGAATCAGAGTCCCGAAAACGTCAGAAGCGGCACTGGAAGTCGGGGGAAGGAGAGGAGATCGGAGCTCGCCGGTTCCCCTTTGGCTCTCCGCGGGCAAAGCGTGAAGAATACAGCAGTTCCCCGGCACCTGCACACCGCCGCTCTCCTGATCTTTGTTAACAAGCAGCTGCAGGGTATAAAGCAATAAACCTGCCAGATCTACCTGTACGCTAGTTACCCCCTAGGAACAAAACATCTTAGGAAACTGGCAGAAGAACGCTGGAGACACCTCATTTAACGTCTCTCCCCCGAACACGCCACAACCCGCCCCCCCTTCCATACATTCACGCTCCCCCCCCCCCTATAAGTAGGAGCATTTTTAAAAGTTGTTGTAGATTTGTAAATGTACTGCTCGAGTTACCCTCCTCCGTGTTAGAGTGGAACCCTTGTCAAAAGAATGCGAGGACAAGGCAAGACACTCAGAGCTGAATTCAGAGTTACTGAACCGACTCCAGAAGCTCGAGGAGTTAAACGGCGAGAAAGAAAAGCAGTGGGATGAAAACGGGTGGGGTGGGGGTGGGGGTGGGGGTGGGGTGGAAAACATCCATCCACTCTGAAAAAGACACACCGCTTTGACTGTCCCGCGGACAAGGTGCCCTGCAACCGAGTCAGGCTCTGCTTTGCCAGCCACAATTCACATCAACCCCTGTTTACACAACGCAGAGTGCAAAAGTACAGCCCTTTTAGAGCCTGCTTTTAAGACTTGTGGTGGTCGGAGAGACGCAAGCACAGGAAAGAAAAAGAGAGGGAAGGAAAAAAAGAGATCTGTCCTTTTTAACGCGGTATCTTAAATCGGGAAGAAAAATTAATCTCTCTGCAAAGTAGCACCACGCACTTTCTTGATCTGAATAGTTTTCCTCCTCCCCGCCGTTTTACCGATATATTCTATATCGAGAGCCCCGGTTTCCTTCAGTCTTCAGTTTTTTCTGGCTTTTTCCAATGCTCCATTTTCCTACCTGGCTCGTCTGTAAATCGCCAAAGATCCTAATTCTTTTGCCTTAGTGGACGCCAGATTAAAACAAAGCCAAACAGGAGAACAAAATAACGCCAGGGAACGGCTGACTTGTCCCGAAAGAGATCGCCAGAGATCCAGTGCAGATCCGGTTCCCAGTTCATGTCTTTCCCCAGTCCATCTTTGCGAGAGATGTGGCAATACCACCTGGCTGTTCAGCTATAAATCTCCTTGCAAATAATAAATGGATTAATAATAACAAGGTATGAAGTTCTTTTTATAGAAAAAATGGGAGAGAATTGAAACTAAATGCGGCAGTTAGACAACCATTTTGATAAGAGGATAATTGAGGCGACACTGGTGTATAATTAGAGGATAATTTATGCTATATCCACTTTTATTTCACCTCCCAAAATAAACCCAGTCCATAATCATTACAGGCAAATTGTTCTGAATTTTATAGCTGCAATTTGAACAAAGTAGTGCAGTTAATCATGGGAGATTTTCCCCCTCTTTTTGTGTGTGTATTCCTGATTAGAAGTCTAATTGCCTCCTTTCGGAAAGTAAAAATAACTGCGAAGTGACTCTATTTTTATCATTAACAATGTTGACAATAAAATAAAATCAACTGGAATTGTAATCGAAAGGCAAACTTAGGGCGAAGGCACTTTTCCTCGGGTAGTTTATATTGCAATCAAGATTTGCCAAACCACTAACCGCATGTCTCATTTGCATATATTTGAAAGTATTACAGGAGCTTCTGTTTTCAATAGGGGGAAAATGTATTACTGGCAGATCTCTAAGGATTCGCCTTCGGATCAAGATGCTTAAATGTAAACGCTATTGTGCAGATGAAGGAGAATGCTTCAACATTCGAGTCCTTTTTATTGAATGCTTCCCCTGAGGACTCGTTCTGGAAATACCCACTAAGGAAAACGTTATTAATTTTGTGCAGAATTAGGGCTACTATAATCCAATGGCCACATCAACCGGGCAAGGGCGATTGCGCTTTGGTTTTGAAGAGGACATTTTAAGCTGTTGCGGGTTCCAACGCACAGGCATAAGGTGAAGTATAATGAAATGACAGAGTGGTATCTTACTATGGATGTGTACCTACCTATACGCAGACCTACTCAAGCATACACAGGTATGGGCAAATCATGGTATATTTACTGAATAGGTACTTGGTTTTCTAAGCGAGGGTGCTGTTTCAGAGCGCAGCTTTGTTGCGGTGATGGTGCGGTGAAACAGTCACACACACATACACACACACACACATTTGGTTGGTTGGTTGGTTGGCTGGCTGCTTCTAGCTGGCTCCAAGCTTTGAAGTTGTGCAGAAGGTGGGCTGGCGCAGACGCCAGTAGAAGTGCCCGGGCTTGGTGACGTCAGGGGTTGAGTGACCAATGGGGAGCCGCTGTCCTTTGGAGACAAACCATTCGACTTGGGGCGTTTATTTATTTATTTATTTGGAGGGTGTGTGCGCTCGAGCGCGCGCGCGTGTTGTATTCCTTTTTACCCCCACCTTTTCTTGCCTGAAGCCTAAAAGCAGAAGCTCAACTTTAAGAGAATAAATCCACCTTAAAAGAAAAAAGAAAAAGGAAAGAAATCTCTGCCTTAAACTCCACCAGCTTTAAGCACAGAGACACCGGGCTCGAGGGCGTAAAAACAGACCCCAACTCAGAAGAAACCAAGGGTGAGGGAGGGAGAGGGAAGGAGAGAAACCCCCAAGTTGCTGGCTGGAGGGCAGGAGAGGAGAGGGGGGAAGCCCCAGGAAAGGGGACTCGGCAGCGCGTTCCTCTCTTCCTGCCCCCTCCTTCCCCGCTTCCCTTCCTCTCCCTCTCCTTCTCTCCTCTCCCTCCCCAGCGCCTCGCACACGCCTCCCCTCCACCCCTCCCTCAGTTAACAAGGCCCCTCTCCCCCTATTGCTCTCGCACGCTCTCTCCTTTCTCCCACCTCAACCCCCCCAAAGATACACACACTCGCCAAAAGGGGGGAGAGAGAGGGGGAAAAAAGGAGGGAAAAAGGGGGGGGAAAATATAGCGCGCGAGCCCCGGCGCTAATTCCCGCCCGGCGCAGGCTAATAGGCTCCCTCGAAGGTGGCGGGAGCGCGAGGGGGCGCCGAGCCGGGCAGAGGCGCTCGTCGCTGGCTGCCCAACTTGGATGATGACCATGACTACGATGGCTGACGGGCTGGAAGCGCAGGACTCTTCCAAATCCGCCTTCATGGAGTTCGGGCAGCAGCCGCCGCCGCCGCCGCCGCCGGCGCCTCAGCAGCCTCCCCAGCCGCCGCCGCCGCCGCCGCCGCCTCCAGTGGCACAGGCGCCCGGCGGCTCCTCACACTCGGCGCAGCAGCAGCAGCAGCAGCAGCAGCAGCAGACCTCGCCGGCGGCGGCCATGGCGGGCGCCCACTACCCGCTCCACTGCCTGCACTCGGCGGCGCCGGCCTCGCACTCGCACCCGCACCACCAGCACCCGCACCACCACCACCACCACCACCACCACCACGCCGCGCCCTACCCGGCCGGCCCGGCCGGCGCCAACTCCTATAGCCACCGCTCGCTCGCCGCCGCCGCCGCCGCCGCCGCCGCCGCCTACCCCTACGTGAGCCACTCGCAGCACAGCCCTTACCTCCAGTCCTACCACGGCGGCGGCGGCGGCGGCGGTGGCGGCGGGAGCGGCGGCGGCGGCGCGGGCAGCCAGACGCGGCCGGACGACGCAGGTGGGTGACACGGACGCGCGCGCGGATCTCGGCCAAGGCCCCCCGCGCCTCCGCCGCCCGCCCCGATGGCCTGTCTCCCGTCTGTCCTTCCTTCCTTCCTTCCTTCCTTCCTTCCTTCCTTCCTTCCTTCCTTCCTTCCTTCCTTCCTTCCTTCCTTCCTTCCTTCCTTCCTTCCTTCCTTCCCTCTCTCTGTCTATCCTTCCTCCCTCTTTCTGGAGCCCCTGTTCCTTGCTTCCCTTTTCTCCTTGCCTGCAGCGCGTTTCCTTCTCGCTTCTCTCTTTTTCACTGTTTCCCCGCTTTCTTCTCACTCGTCCTCCCCATTCGGATGCACGTTTCCTGGCAAGTGAGCGCCCAGGCAATCCACGGGACCTGGCTTCCAATTCCGTCGTTTGTGGACGGAGATGCCCGGCTGTTTCTCTCCCTGCTTTCGCGCAGCAGGTCTCTTTGAAATGACATCTCCTCTGCCCGATCCGGAGCCTGTTTCTCCGGGAAGGGAATCGCAAGGAGTTCAGTGGGACTTACTCTTAAGTAAGTGTGCTTGCCATTTGCAGCCCCCCCTCCCCCTTTCCTGACTTCCTTTACTGCACCGGCCCGTCCCAGATCGTCAGCTCGCGGACTTTCACTCTCGGATCCACACGAGTGCCTGTAAGAGAGCCAGAACCCTCATGAGAATGTTGAAGCGTGCGTTTTGTTTCGGGGGCTCTGCAAGCACTTGAACACTGTCAAGTGGACTGCGGGCTGCAACCTGTATTCCTGCAGACCATTCGCTAGGACCAGACCGACCTTCCGCAGTTCAGGAGAATCATAACTGTTTGTTCGTTTTTAAGGAATGTTTGTTTAGCCCATGGATGTCCTTACCGTGCGGCGGCCTGCACGGCAGAATTCTTTTGGAAAGAAGAGTGGGCCATCTGCCTTCTCCTGCAGTGGTGGGCACTGTAACAGACTTGGGCAAAAGTGACAGGCTACCTATGAAAAGGAATTCCTCCTCAGCCAAAGGCAGATGGGCCGTGGCAGTTCCTCCTTTGCTGGGAGATGGGGAGGGGAGGCAAGAAGGAAGGAAGGAAGGAAGGAAGGAAGGAAGGAAGGAAGGAAGGAAGGAAGGAAGGAAGGAAGGAAGGAAGGAAAAGGAGGAGGATTAGGTCACAAATGACCTCAGGTGGCTTGTAGCAGAGGGAAGATGTGTCTCCAGCCATGGGAAATACTCTGTAAAATTTCCATTTATATATGTACTCATTATCCATCTATTTACTCAGCTAACCTGTAATAAATAATTTAAGAAACCAATGACAGTGACCAAATCAACAGTATTGTCAATATGAAAGGGTTCTTTCCTATATTTGACTGTGGACATCTGTCTGTCCAAACGGTTCTCGGAATTTCTCTGCATTTATTTACTGAGAGAGAAATATGGACAGGGTATAAGTTAACTTGTGTTTGTATAAAGCATATGAATAAGTATATTAAATGAAATGTCCAGATAGTATATGCTTGTTTGTTCAGAAAAAAAGATGTGGTTTAGAGTGGTATTTAGATAACCATAGTAATCATAAACTAGTTTAAAATGGGTGTTTTGTTAAAATTATTTCCTTATTGCAATTCTTGAATTTGTCCTGGAATGAAGACCTCTGGATTGTTCCCACAAGTAGCAGTATTTATTTACTTGTGGGGGGGGGGGTATCTCTATGCAGTTTACTAAGCATCATTAATTAATAACAAGCTTTTACTTGCAGAAATGTTAGGAAAGCTAGTAGGTTATTTTGCAGGTAAAAGCAAATCCACCATTAAAAAGGTTGTGTAGATTACTATGTTGGTGGCCTGCTTGCCTTATTTACCTGCCCTCCCCCCACTGCTTGTAGAGTTTTAGCAATGATATTGGGACAGCTTTATCACTAGATGCTATTATCCCCCCTCCCAACATGAACAGCACCCTAAGGTAGGTGTGGGACGTCTTTGGCTGCCCTTCTTCCTTTCCAACGCGCTTTTCGTTTTGATTGCAGATCAACAAAAAACCACGGTGATCGAAAATGGGGAGATCCGATTTAATGGGAAGGGGAAGAAGATTCGGAAGCCTCGAACCATTTACTCAAGTCTGCAGCTGCAGGCATTAAACCACCGCTTCCAGCAGACCCAGTACCTGGCACTTCCGGAGAGAGCAGAGCTGGCAGCTTCACTGGGACTTACTCAGACACAGGTAATTCCCAGGGAAGACCAGGCCCTGGACACCTTGAGGAGGCAATGTCAGGACTGATGTGGTGGTGGTGGTGGCAGTAATAAGATATTTTTTGAAATGCATAATTTCCTTTGGCTAAGAATAGAAACTGGAGAACATCATATCGGAATCAGTGGACTACATAAACATCAGCTAAGATACATTGATGATATATCACTTATCTGTATATAGAGATATCTGGAAATCTAGATCTAGTTTATCTATCTCCCTACTTTTCCTTTGTCTCTGATCTACCTGAAGCCTCCCAGGGTATGTTTAGAAAAGGGCACATCCACCAACTCAGAATGTAGCTGTTTATCTATTTTAATATAGTCAAAATATCAAGTATAGAATAATCACTAAGATGAAAACTCAGAAGATCATTTAGAAATACAGTATATGTGTGAAGTATTAGATGTAGGAACAGTAGAACAGGCTTTCCATCCAGGTCTGATACTGTAGAAATGTACTGGCTATGCTGAACAGCCTCTGGGCCCAAATAAAACACACCTACCTTAGTGATATTCAATAGTAAATTATCCTGGATGAGTAACTGGAATCCAGTGGGTGCCCTTAGGCTAAATGTACAAAAGGTGGTGATAGAGGCTGACGATCAAAGGGAAGCGTGTACAAAATTAGAACAAGTTAAGCTACAGTTAAATGTGGTTGATGTGTTCTTGGTTTCTCTGCAAATTTAAGCCTGAATGACACATGGAGTACTATTGACTTGGGAGAGAGAAATACAGCAATTAATTGAATTCATGAATGCCAACAAAAGTTTTGATTTTTTTTTTTTTTAAGTTCTGGCAGCGTTTATATTCTGGGCAGGAGGGTGGGAGGGAGGATCAATCATATATGTGTCCAGCACTTGGAATTAAGAATGTAAGTCAAACAGAGGATAAATACAGAGAATTGAGATTTCATATCGTAAGGTAATAAGCATGATCTTGGTGGCCAGGAAAAACAGGAACTTGTATTCTATCAAGCAGGTTAAAATGTACTAGAAAATTAATCTTACCAGAGAAAAGAGGGATATTGTCAGCTTTATCCCTGAGAGTTATAACAGTTACCCCATTTGAATGACACATGCCTTGTTGTTCTCCATCTGTTATTTTCTTCTTTTAAAGTCTGCTCTAACTTTTGTAGTTCCTCCCTCATCCCAGGTCCTAGATTTTTTTTTTTACACCACTCATATTATGATTTAGATTGTGGATAGTCACTTTTGCCCAGTATAACAAAAAACCTGAGCATTCCCTCCCTTCCCCTGTACTTAAAAATGATTGTTGCATGTTTTTAATTATGCAGTGTAGTATACTGATGAATATCAAGTCCGTCCACGTCGTAGCTTATGTACCTGCGTAGATGCCCTCAATGGACGGATACAAAATAAGCAAGCAGAATGAGTGAGTGCATTGCAATGGTTTCATAGAAGGAAAAGGCCCTTAAAAATAAACATATGAAAATGAAAAGCTCAGTTACCTAAGCCTCCTTCGTTGCAGGTAACTGCAGCAATGAGAATGAAAGATGGGGTGGGGAGGGTAGAATGTTGGGCTTTATGGCTCAGGGTAGCTGGACCCTATTGCTCCAAACACAAGGGAGGGAGGGAAGGAAGGAGATTTCAGAGGGACTTTCCTTTGTCCTCCCTCCCCTGGCTGCTCTATAGGCCTTTCTATGACTTCTGCCTTTTGGTTGCAGGTAAAAATCTGGTTCCAGAATAAGCGTTCCAAGTTTAAGAAATTGCTCAAGCAAGGCAGCAACCCCCATGAGAACGACCCCCTGCCCGGCTCGGCTACCCTCTCGCCTCGTTCTCCGGGTTTGCCTCCGGTCTGGGACGTTTCAGCCTCTGCCAAAGGAGTCAACATGCCTCCCAACAGCTACATGTCTGGCTATTCTCACTGGTACTCTTCTCCACATCAAGACACAATGCAGAGACCACAAATGATGTGAATGTGGTCCAAGAACAACCGCTGGGCTTGGCCGAAGGGGCCAGCTCGTGGGTCTTGGGGTGAATTGGGAGCGCGTGGCAAGGAAGACGGACTGGGGCGGTTCTGTCTTCCCCTCGCCTTTAACCTCAGCGATTGATCTTGAGCAGAAAGAGACCATTTGCGTCGTGTCCCACGTCAGATGCTTCTCTTTGGGATATTTTGTCGGGATTCAGAGGCACCAAGCCTTACTGGGAGTACAAGTCAAAGCAAAAAACAATTACAGACTTTCCCCACTAGTCCACCACGCAGCAACTTCAAAAAGATCCTGTTGAATGAAAAAGAAACTAACACAGCTATCCTATTTTTATTCGCCAAACCCAGATTAACAAAATAAATTGGACAGCAAGAAGATTTTTTTCTGTAGGAAGAAGGAAATACCACTGAGGGTTGGAGCATGCGGGGGAGAGGAGGGGAGAAAATCTGGTTTAATAAGAATATTTTACACACACACACACACACCCCAGCACAGTCTTGCATCTTGGTCGGAACTGCTGGCTATGAAGGAGCCTTTCCTTTCCCAATCTCTCCCCCCCCCTTTCTTTTCTTCCTATAGTCAATAAGCCACTTGAAACGAATTAAAGCATCTGAAAATGACCAGAAGTTCTCCTGCGCATGCCCCATTGGAACCAACTAGAGCTGTGCTTTTGCGCCACCTTTATTTATTTCAAGGGGGCTTCCAGAAGGGAACCTTTCCAATAGATTACGCGGGGGGGGGGGGGGAGGGAAGGACCGGGGAAAGTAACAAAAATTTACCCAGTCCAAAGCCTAAAATTCCGACCACAGCCCCCCTCCCCATACACTTCTGCATTATTTCTCAGCTGCCGAACAGTCACGTTGTACATATTGTTGAATTTTAGTTGTACATATATATTTGTATGTTTTGTCTCCTCCTTTCATATATAGAGTAAAAAGCCACAAAATGTGCGAGAGTCCTCATTTGGTTCTGTGCGGTGACAAGATTCTTTCTCGTTCGGCTTCCCATTCTCCCGGTTTTTCAGAGGGGAAAAGATTACAACTCCCCCCCCCCGCCCCGCTCCCTCCCCCCCGTTTCCTAAATGTAGATGGATACTTTATGACTCCTTCTACTGGGGTTTTACTCCTCCGGGGTAGCCTATTCAGGACTGCAGCTTCTCGGTCCACATCCTCTGCGGCCCGGCTCAGCTGGAGTTCGCCTGAGTAGGGACGGTTTGCACGGCGCGCCAGAAGCAGAGCAGCGCCAGAACAGCCATGGGTAAGGAATGAGGAGGTCTACCTGGAGGTATCACCCCCGCAGCAAGTGGCGGTCGGTGGGGAGGCAGATACACACAGGCGTACCCGCGCACAAACCAGTCAAAAAATCGGGTCTCTTTGGGGACCGCAGCGCCTTCCTACCTGCCCACTCTTATCGGTAAAGATTTTTTCCTGTGGGAAGCCTGTCAAGATCCACCGAGGGTGGATTTAAGGCGATGCCATCCTCCCCGGTCCAGACTAGCTTTCCAGGGAGGCTTGGGTTAGAGTGGATTCTCTCCCTGTAAGCCACCTGGCACGGCGATCCTCCCAGGTCTACCTGCGGACGCGCACACTTGTCGACATTAGGGCCACCCGTCTCAAGACTTTCGGTAGTTCTACTCGGATGTTGATTTGCCCCCCCCCCCGCCCTCGCCCCAAACTCGCGCCCCACGGTCGCCTGCCCTGGTGTGCGGGGGAATGGCCTTGTGGCCGGTCGTTCCCCGGGCAGACAGCTACGGCTGCCTCCTGTTCCACGGGGCTGGGAGAGCACTCCCGGCTTCTCCAGGCAGGGTCCGCCGCAAATGATATCCTTGCTAGGTGGTGCCAAAGCGAGAAATCATCCACCATGAAAAGCCCCTTTCGTCACACAAGCAGGATGCCCCATACTGCGAGAATTAATGGCTAGAGCCCTGGGCATCCTTCAAATTATGAACCTTGAAACCACTGAGCCATTTATCAGAAGTCAATGGAGATTCTCGGAGTGCTGCATATAATGACAGCTACATACAGTTGTGCAAAAGGACAGTCACTATAATTAGACACAAAAGCCAAGACTACTTACCAATATACCAGCGCCGGTTTTTTGTTGAGTAACTTCCACGCTCAGTCAGTCTTCAGAATGGCTTAAAACCGATCAAGTCTTGTCATTTTCTACCATTCGCATTGTTACATTTGGAGGGGGAAAAATGTTTTTCTTTTCTTTTTTTGCTCCCCCCTCCCAATGCCTACTGTGAAACTTTGGGTTCAGCTCTCCCCAGGATCAATTGTGAACAAAGCCCCCAGCTGCAGTGCCATCCAATTTGAAGCAGACATTGGGGACAATTTAAGGTTTTTATCCATAAGAAGGTTTTTTCCCCCCATTCTCTTAAATGCAGCCATAATTAGAGTAATTTTTCATGTAGCCCGCTGATTACAGCGTTTTTACCGTCAAAGATAATTACCTGTAATTTTCTTCCACTTTTAATACTAAAAAGCCATCTTTATTTAGATTCAGGAACAGGAAAGGCGAAACAAAAGAGGGAAATTATTCTGTTATTCATACACAAATTGCAGAGACATAGGACCTAAAATTGAAAATTAACCAAAATTATAATGCTAGGAAGAATGGAAGAGAATTCTGAGGTACAGCTGGTTGTGGGGTTCACTGACTGGTTCTGATTTGTGTTAGGGAGCAAAAGCTATCAAGCATTTAAACCAAGGGCATCCATGCCTGTGATGGATGAGCCAGCTATCCCATCCCCAAAGTTTTCCTGTTCATGAACAATCCTTAAAACCAGATGAGCCACAGGGAAATAGGGAAGCAAAGACCCCAGCTTCTCACATGCTGCCCCTGCGATGGATAGGCCTCAGTGCTAGATAAATATATCTATGGGATCAAGGTGATACAAGGCGCAGATTCATGCTACTGAAATTAGTACGTAACTCCCTGCAGGGAATGATCATCCTTTGCACCTCAGCCTTTAACCAGTTTCATGCCATGTTGTTGGTTTTTTTCACCTCAACGGGTTTCTGGAGAGGGCTATTTGGTCCAGCCAGCCACGAATAATATCCCCCCCCCACACACACACACACTCCACCGCCTGCCGCTCCACAGTCAAAGCAGCCTATTTCCTCCAAAACAGAAGGCTATTCTAGGTAACATATCAGGTTAGCACTGGAGTCGTGGTAAACTCCCGTTTTTTTTTCACTGGAGTGGAAATAAAGGAGAAAGATGTGCACCTTTTCCCCTGTCTGCACTCTTCACCTGGCTAAATCTGTTTCGAAGTGGGATGTGGGAAATATCATGCGCTTCTTTTTTAAAGGGGCTGTTAGATCAGCAGGAGCGGATACAGGGAAATCTGCAATGGGCCTTTAGCATCAAGAGTTTGGTGAGATTCAGGTTCTACCCACCAAACAGATTCCCAGGTTGCCCCTGAGGGAGAGCCGGAGGGAGAGCGCAGGATCCACTAAAGAGGCTTCTGCAGAAGGGAGTAGGACAAGCCTGCCTTCGACTAGAACATAAGACTCCTCAAGAACAGAGTTTTCCTGCTGTCCATCAGCAGCCTCTTTATATCCCACGCTAGCCCCCTCCCCGTGTAGTGAAGCCCCTCTCAGTTGTCAGGTATGAATTCGGAATCAGAAAAATTAGAAAACTCTATCTAATTCCAGAATTCTTCTGAACAGGAAAGAACGCTGTGAAGGAAGGTTCAGTGGGAAACTTGCCGACTTGAGGGCGGGGAAAGAAAATGGGTCTTCCATTGAAACCGAAGGCAAAACGCCCTTGTGAATCCGGCTCGCTCTTGCGTAGCAATTGTTCCTCAAAAGCATTCAATAAATCTCCACTGAAATCGAGCGGGGGGGGGGGGGCGGGGTAGAGCGGGGAGGGGAAGGTGAGCCAGGCCCACTGAATTTGTCCAAGCCAGATTCACCAACTTTCCGACAACAAAACAAAACCAAAAAGACTTCTGCAATCTGTTGAACTTGTTTTACCAACCCGATTCCGCGCCACCTGCCTGATGACCTCCATCAGAAGCGGCCTTTAACTTTCGCCTGACAGCGGAGAAGAGGCTTGGAGCAGGAGAAGAATGCAAGCCGAAAGGCCGCTGAAATGAGTGGCAATGATTTCCTATTCAAAAGTCTCGAACAAGGAGTAGAAGGGAACTGCAGTTTAAGAGAGAATCGAGATTTCAGCATCTTCAAAGTATCTGAGTGGGTGGGGCTGGGGGGGAGCAGGGGAGCATTATAACTGAGAATTTAAGAAGGAAAAAAAAAGGATCCGGAATGACAGCTCGCTCCTCTTTCAACACCCCGTCCCTAAGCACATTTAGCTGGGGAAAAAATCCCGTGGCATTTACAGCCAGATATTAAGGATGCCTAAAAAACTCCGTAAGGTTTACTCTGAAATAAATCCGCAGAGCATTGAAACTATAAGAAAGCTGTAAACATGCTCCACACACGCACACGCACACCGGCTGACGGTGGACTCGATCTTTTACAATGGGGCTACTCTGGATTGGACCCCGAAATGCCGATCGGGAATATAAATCTTACGGAACTGAAAGTGGCAACTCCTGAGCAAACGACCCTCCCTTGCTATTGAAATCATAGTGACCTCCTCCTGTCCGTTTTGAGGCGCCTTCTTCCTCTCCCCAATACTCCTCTTCCCCTCCCCCACAAATCCATACCGACTGCGTTGGCAGGACTGAACCAGGATTTACTCAATTAACCCAATCGTTTTGGATTCACACGACTCGCTGAACCATCAACTCACCACGCTGGCTGGATTCCCATGGCCCTAGTCTCAAATGTGGTTGGCTGGTTCGGGATTCAGTGGGTCGTGGGAACGCAGCCACTCTTTCTGAACACCACGTGAATCGTGGAGCACCTCAATGTCGAGTCAACGGAGCGGTGGGCAGAAGGCTGCCTTCCGGAGGTACCCACCTCGATCTTCCAATGTCCCAATCAGGGGAGAAGGCAGGCGGGCAAACAAACCACAGACAAACGCTCCTTGTCCTCACTTGACTTGGTAAGGTCTACTTCGGAGAAGGGAGCAACCATAGAACGACTAAATAACTACTCTTTTCTTTTCTTTCTTTCTGTTTAAAGCAACCATCATTTCGATATAAAGGGAAAAAGCTGAAGGAATATGCGGAAGTCGAGAGAAGATTTAAAATCCCAAGAAACCTCACCCAACCCAGACAAACAACTTACCCCTTTGCAAACCTGTAAAGCAGAGATGAGGGTCTAATGAAATCTAGAGTGAAGAGAAGCAGTGGAGGATATATTTTTTTCTGTGTCTCAGGGCAGAAGCTCTTTCTCTAGATTCTTGGTTGACTGAGCAGATCCAGGTGTGAAATTGTTTGCACACCCCAGCACCTCTTATATTGCCAGCAAAATTAGCTGTTATTACTGTCACTGTTTAGTGATGGTTAGCTTGATAAAAAAAAAAAAACCGCTGTAATCAAGACCTGGCGCATCTTTGCAAATTACGGATAATTGTAAACGTCCAGATTATGATAATAGCATCCTAATCCAGCCTGCAATATAATTATTACAGAGTGTTACATCTGAAACTGTCCAGTAGGGCTAATTCGGCCATTATTTAGACCTCTTCCCCCTCTCCTCTCTCCCCCCTTCGCTACAAATGGGTTGCTGAGCAGAAAATGTACAATTGCAATTTCACGGGGCACTCAATGTGTAATGATAGAGGAAGAGGGGGGAAATACAAAAGTGAAATGCGAACGGGAGCGATTAAATCAAAATGTGGAGGGCTAAAAGAAGGGGGGAGTCTGGGCTGATACAGGGTAGAAGAAGAAGGGCGAGAGTTAAAAACCGAGCAAATCGGGGGTCCAAGGCTGGGCGGGCGAGCGAGCGGGCGATTGGAGCTTTGTTGTGGAATCGCCAACGACAGCGGTGGCTTTTGGGACTCGCGCCCGTGCCAGAGCGCGTGAAACCCTCCGCCGGAGCTCCATTCCGGATATACCGTGAAAATGAACGGCGGGGGGAGGGAGAAAGTCTCTGCAGGTTTCGGGTCCTTTTCCTCGCCGGGCCTGAGCCGAAATCATCTTGCTTCCACTGAGTCAAACCTGAACTCAGTACTATTGATTCCAAATGGAAGGCTCTTCCTTCGAAGCGTGGTCAGCCCGGCCCTGCTCGGTGGGCCGCCCCTCCCCCGCCATTCCTTCGATAGGACCCTTGACTTCTGCCCCAAAGTCTTGCTCTGACGGCACCACCGCATGAAAGCCCCGCTGGGCTGGATCAGAGTCCAGCATCCTGCCTCCAAACGCGGACAGTCAGATACCTCAGGGAAGCGCCCACTGAAGACAGGAAAGCAAAGGACCCCCTTTCTCACCGCTGCTTGGCCCTTCCCAAATGCGAGATTCCGATTACCGTAGACTGCCATAGATCCCAATGGTTCTTGGCCAACCGTCCTTGCATTCTCCAGGTGCACCTATAAACCATACTTTCAGGAAGGGAAGGGGCTTTATTTCCATACCTAAGCGGATCGCAGTCTGACCCGCTAGTACTGTTTAGGATTAGACCGTGATAATCCAGGGATTCGGTTTTATTTAAAGCAAATGCATGCATTTGAACAGTGGTATCTATTGTTCGCCTTGGCGGTGTTATTATCCTTAGAAAGAATGTCCTTGAGATTCTATCTCCACGTTCCAAAGACCCGTTTTCCTCCTGCACATTCTCTCATTGGACCAGCCCTCGGGAGCCCAACGGACAATTATTCGGGCAAGGTCTTAATTGCAATTAATTAAACAAAGCAGCCTGCTGAAGATTAGAGTTCTCTTCTATTGTCTGGGGTAATGAATAAATGCGGAATGCAAAGGCTATTCCCAACCATCAAAAGGAGGTACTTGATCTAACCACCACGTTGTTTGCATACTTGCACATTTTCACACGCAACACCGCGAACCTGATCCACTTAGACTTGCAAACGGCTCCCGTGAAATCAAGGGCATAACAATGAGGACATTTAAGAAAGAACATTAAGGGCAGAACATCGCCTTCCTTTTGACTAAGCAGGTTGCTAGGAAGAAAAAATTACCAGATCAGGTCCTTAGGGCTGTTGTCTAAAACTGCGAGGGTCAGTCCTACGGGGGAGCCAGAGAGAATGAGACCCAGAGAAATTATCTAACCAATGTAGGCGGGTGGCAATGTCAGCTTTACTTGAGCCTAAATTAGGTGCAGGCATGAATCGTCTATAAGTGAAACTGATGTGCAATGCTGAGCCAAGGCCTGAGATTTAGGAATCTGCACTGGGATCAAGCAATTTTCTCACTTCCAACACAACCGCCCCCCCCTCCCCTTTCCAACTTCGTGTGGGGCTTTAGTGGCCGCCATTGAACCAGGAGTAGTGGATCCTCTCGAAGGACGGGAGGATCCTTGGGTCTCTTTGTTGCTGGTGGGCTCCAAAATTCGGCTCCGAATGGGGTCCCTGCTTCCTGCCTTCCTTGAGGACACCCCTTCCCTTGGAGCTGCCCTCCTAGCTCAGACCTGGAGGAAAAAGGAAGAGCGTGTCAGCGGCAGGAGTGGGGACCCAGGCGCACGCCCAGGGAAGGCCCGCAGGGATTCTGGCCGCAGCGGCGGTGCAGAGACGAGCTCCCTGAGCTGCCGAAGGGCGCCCAGGAAGGGCGCGGTGGCCCTGAATGGAACGCCGGCAAAGCACAGCTGGAAGGGGGGGCGGGGCGGGGGGGTGTCTTCGGATCCCTTCACCGTCGCTTCTCCTTCCCACCTTTTGCTGCCCTTCGGTCAGGTTTAAGCCAATGAAGAGTTTCCCAAAAAACGCTGCGGACCATCTGGCAGAGCGCGAACATTGACTTCGGCCAAACGGAGCTCCCTCCTGCCCGGAGAAGGCGTAAAAGCTCCGGGCTCGTGGAGGTGTGTTTTCCTTTGGTTGAAGGTCTTCACGGCTGGCGTTTATTTGCTCATAAAAGTCGGTCTGGGGCGAGGACCGAGCCCCACAAGGACAGAAGGATAGTTCTGCCAGACGATTATATTAATATTAAGCTCGGCCAGGCGATATTACTATGAGAAGGAGGAGGAAGAAGATGAGGAAGATGACTCCTGTGCCTGCTACTGCGCCATCAGCTTCCCAGCGTGTGCACACCCATGTGCGCACACGCCCACGCCTCCATCCTCGGGGTTGACCCACGAAGCAAATAACCGAATTAACGCCGGCTCAGCTGCCTGGAGGAAGGGGGTCCTGCACCTTTGCCGGGCCTTTTCTGAAGTGGTAAAACCTGCCCACTTCTCGACAGTTGCCCTGCCTGGGTGTGGGCCTAAGATTCGTGGGCTTTGATGGCTGTTTTATTTCAAACAGGTGAAATAAACCCGAAACGGGCGGCCTCCAGCTGGATGGAACTACAGCCCTCATCGCCCGCAGCCGACATGGCCACGATGGCTGGGAACGATGGGAGTTGCCGTCCAGCACTCATAGTTAGATGGGGAAAGCTAACCCATTCTAACTTTGCAGAACTCTGATGCAAGAGGGAGGCCACATTCTGGTGGAAACCGCCGCCGAGGGTGAGCTCGGACTGGTTGGCCGATTCCACTCAGGCATATGCGTGGGGCGCCTTTGTTCCCCATCTGCCTAAAAACCGTTGCAACGGCCTGTGTTTTTCTAGTATGTTTGGGGGTGGGGGTGAAACGCTTTGCTCCCTTTCCCATAGTTAAAAGGTCTTCGAAGTGGGGTTTCAGCGAAACGGGAAGGTTGCAGGGCGCTCCTCGGCGGCGAAGGAGGGAAGGCAAAGGGTCTGCAAACGCCAAGGCAGAGTAGAGTAGCCTAGGAGCTGCGGGCCATCCGAAGCAGATGTGCCAAGGAAGCCAGAGAGAGTCCCACGAAGGGCGAGGCGAGCGCCGAGAAAGAGGAAGGCAGCCCGTTCTGTTCCCGCGCCCGCCGAAGGCGCCAGGCTACAGCCCCGACGTTCCCGGGCAACGCTGCGAGCGGACCCGACGGAGAACTTTCCCGGCTGCCGACGGCTCGTGCCGCGTCGGGAGAGCGCGTGACCTCGGCTGCCTCGTCCCGGGAGCGCGCGCGACGAGCTGCTGGGTGGATGTGCCTGTGGGTGTCTGGGGGGCGGATGGGGGGGATTTCCTGGGTGGAGCTCCGGCCCCAGATCAAGGCCGGCGGAGGTTGCGGGCTCTCGCTCTCTCCGGTCTGGGTCTCTCTCGGCAGCCCTTGCGGCGCAGCCCTGGAGCCATTCGGCACCCACAGGAATGCTCTTCTCCCGGTTCTCCGCCCGCCCGCCCCCTGCGGCTGCCCCATCATCGCTTAGAAGGGGAGGAACTGCCTTTTAAGAATGGAGTTGAAAAGCGCAGTTGATTATATATATCTTTGTTAGAGAAGGAGCTTGGTGGAGTCATTCCTATTCCTGGTCTCCTGCCCCCCCCCCCCCCCCCGGCCAAAGTCTGGTCTCCCTCGCGGCCCCTGGAGGGAGCGCTCTTCTCCAGCCATAACTGCCCACGCGCACACATGCGGGTGCCGGGACGAAGGCTGGGCCGTTAGGAAGGACGAGGCCCTCGCTCCCGTCCCAAAGAACAGAGAGAGATCCTAAGGGCTAGCGCCTTTTTCCAAGGAGAGGGGGGAAGGCGGGGCGAAAATAAAATCCCGGGGAAAGAGGCGATGAAGCTGGGACGGCCGACAATAAAGGGCAAGAGGTCCCTCTGCAGGAGCCGCTCCTTAGCCTCGGGCACTAAAACAACGCCGGACAAAAGCGGAGCAAACCTCAAAGGAAAGAGGGCCCAGGCCGACTCAGATACGCACAAGGGGGCGGGTGGGGGAATCGTCTTAAGCTATCAAAACGGTACACCGCTATGCACATGTTTATAAACACCCCTGCATCCCCAAGATTATCTCACAACCTAAAAAGATCTATTGAGCAAAGACAGCCAGAGGAGAATATACTTCTAACAGGATTTTTCTACCAGAAGGAAGGAAGGAAGGAAGGAAGGAAGGAAGGAAGGAAGGAAGGAAGGAAGGAAGGAAGGAAGGAAGGAAGGAAGGAAGGAAGGAAGGAAGGAAGGAAGGAAGGAAGGAAGGAAGAGGTGCAAGCCCTTCCAAAGGTCACCTTGATGGCAAGCGATAGGCCAAAATCGAGTGGTTTTAGTAACATGCACAACCCCTGATGCTTAACCAATCTAAAGCTGTAGAAGATAGGTTGAATCACCTCCAGATGGCAGTGGAGCACAATTCCCATCATCCCCAACATCCGCGGGGCTACAGCTCCTATCTGCCCCTCGGCATCGCTCGCTGCCTTGGCCCTCAGCAGAGTCAACAGTGCAGCATTGTCTGAGGGCAAAGAATGGGGGTGGGGTGGGGTGAGCTGTAAAAAGACTGCCAGGATGAGCACCTGAACAATGTTTTGTGGAAGGGGATCAGGATTAAAAGAGGGGACACCCGCCCTTTTGTGTCATGCCCCCAGGCACACGGGCACCAGGAAAGCAAAACCTTTCTGAGGTTTTGTCTCCAAGTCCTGGAACATCTCTTGCTGAACTCCTCGGATGACAGGATGTAATTTTTACAAGGTTTCTTAATGTTCTAATTTTCTTTCCAAAATAAAAACAACTCCTAAGCTCAAGCTGCCCGCTGCTATCTAAAGCTTACCCCCTGCCGCATGGATGAGAGAGATTTCGAAAGGATGCCTTGTTATGGAGGTGGGTGCTGGATAGGGAGACGCAAAAGGGGGGGGGGGTGATGCACAAAGCAAGAAGAAACCGCGCCAGGCGCCTACCTCGACCCCTCTGCCGTTCACTTGCCCCGCCGTGGCCACGCTTGGCTTGGGAGGTGCAAAAGGCGGGACACACACCCCTCCCTCGCCAGCTACCTGCCCAGAATCCGATCGCCTTCTGGGGTTTGTTCAGGATTTAATTTCGGAACTGGTGGCGCGGAGAAGGGGAGGCAAAGGGGACGAAGACACGTTCAAAGCCGGCCTCGTTCGCAGATCGCCTTTGTTTCCAGCCCGGAGGCGCAGAGGGTCCGTGCCCTCGCCTCGGTCGGCCACTGCCCAGTTTCGGAGCTCCTTTGGAAGGAAATGCACCGTGTTGCGGTGCCCGCCTACTATTTCTGGCTTCTTCCCGAAAATTCAAGAGAACACGAGGAAGCAGAAACCCAGGTGAAAATACCGCGTTCTTACTCAGGGACAGACTCCACCAACTGCAACCCTCCCTCTCGTCTTTTTCAGGCCGTTTTTCCCTGGGAACCGTTTCGCCTTTGCTGCTCTCGTTCGGCAGAGCAGACTGAGGTCACTGCTTTAGTCCCCCACCTCCAAACCTACGAGACGTTCTGGCAGGTTCGAAGACCCCGGTAGAGATCCCAGGTTTTCGGAGTCTCGGAGCCTCCCTACGGCGGGCGGGAGAATCGGGTCTCACCCCAAAAGGAACCTGGACGAGACAGGACTGCTCCGAATTTAGGCTTAGGAAGAAATAAGGGCTGCTTCTGAATAACTGGCCTGGCCTTGGGGGCTGCACTCGAAACAAAGGATGGATCACAAAGGAGAAAAAGAGGGAAGGAAGGAAGGAAGGAAGGAAGGAAGGAAGGAAGGAAGGAAGGAAGGAAGGAAGGAAGGAAGGAAGGAAGGAGTGAGCAGTTATTAAGAGTCAGGACCCTCCTCTACTTCATTTCGATAAGTGAAAGGGGGAAAAATTGGTAACCTGTCCTTTTATATCTCTCTCTCTCTCTCCTGTTTTTGTCTTCACGGTGGAAATAATTTTATTTATTCAGAATATACAGTTTAATTCCTCTATCTACACGTATGTACAGGGTTAAAATGACATTGAAAAAAAGTCTCTTGAAAAAAGTTGAGGTCATAAGATTTCAAGGCACCTTTGAAAGTGTCCAGGCTGATGAGAACAAACGCAAATCCAAAGTCCGTCTTCAGAAATAAAAGACAACGTAAGGAAAGCATGGGGGGGAAGTTTCCTTTGAAATGCAATAAATTACATGCACAAGCTTTACACATTTCATCCTGTTATAGTTTCCTTAAAGAGAAGAGTCCCCCATATTATTAATTATTATTATTATTATTAATTATTATTATTATTTCCCTTCATGAACAAAAGCAATCAAGTCCAAAACAAGAGAGGAAGGAACGAAGGTTTAAAAAAGGATCGCCTGTTCTAGTAGATTGTCCCGGAAGCCAACACTAAGGAGTGCTGGAGGGAGCCGTGAGACTGCAGGTGGCCGTTCAGAGCGTTTGCGCCGGAATACCAGGAAGAGGAGTTCTCCAGGTAAGTGGATGCGGGCGATGGGTTGGAGGTTGTCCCGTGAGCATGAGGATGGTGGCTGAGAGATCTGGCCGTGCCCTGCGGTTCCCACACGGCGGGGGACTGTGGAGAGTTACAAGCCATCGGGTCGCTGGCACTGGGACTGTGTTCCGGGGGCATCTCTCCATTTTTCATAATCTTCTTGATCTTGGACCTTTTGTTCTGGAACCAGATTTTCACCTTGAGGAAGAAAAAGAGGCGTCAGAAGTCAGGGAGGAGGGGTGGGATTGATCCGAACGTACTAGCACAAATGCAAAGGAAGCACCAGGCAGGCGGACCTTTCCCCGGGAAGCCTCCTCCCCCGACCGGGACTTAACTGGTGGGACGCCGCCCAAGGACGCCTGCAGAAGATGGCCAGCCGCCCTCTCTATCCAGCCGGCTTAGGATCTCAACCTCGGCTCCAAGTGGCCTGAGCTTTGCCCGGCCACTGGCAATGCGCTTATTTCCGAGAAAGTGGAAATGAGTAGGAATGTGGGGGCTAGTCGGGGAACAATTCCACACAGATTTGCACGAACGTCAGCAAAGAGATTTTGCGGGTATGAAGAGTGCCGTGAGTGGGCTTAAGTCAAGTAGCTTTCAAGGCCAATTGCGAGTGATCCTAACACAGGTACCGCACGAAAGGCCTCTTTTAAGAACGCCGAAGGCCAATTATCCTTCCCAGCGGGGCTAAGGCTTCAACCTCTCTTCCTGCTCGAACCTGTCTCTGTTGGGCAGAATCGAGACCCTGGTCAGGCGAAAACAGCCACCGCATTGGGCCAAAGCATCAGAGGCGAGAATGTCAGTAAACACACTTTATTCCAAATACAAACACGGAAAATGTGAAATGTAAAAGAAAAACGAATCGCCTTAAAGGGATGATAACATTAAAAATGTGATACAATATAGAGTGTCGTTCCTTTTCCCGCGTCTCTGGACATGGGGCTGACTTTTAAACCCTTGAGCAGTTGCCCCAAATAGTTTTGAAAACATGGAGGGTAGGGGAGGAAAACAGAAAGGGGGAAAAAAATAAACGAAAAGGGGGCGCCTGGTGAACACCGTTCCTAACAAAACGGAGCTGACACCTGATGCACGTATAACCCGTTTTGTGATCCAAACCTCCACGGTCCGCCGTAGCTCTCTGACAAGCCGTCCCCCACCTCCCTTGAGCTGATCAGGCAGAAGATCCTCCCACTTTACCCCTCCCCTCTTTTGTCCGAGAAGGCCGAAAAGCTCGGGGGCTTTTGAACAGCACACCCCTCGAATGCGGCGGGGTGTAAACAAAGCACCTGGAGATCGAATCGGAGCGCCCTGCGCACGAAGTGAAGCCCGATTAATTTCCACTCGGCGAGGCAGAGTTTTCTGAATTCGCCCTGAGATCCTCTTCCCCGCCCCCGGAGAGATGTAGCTGATGCCGCCGACGGTGGAATCAGGCGCCCATTTGGCGCGGAAGCTGGATTCACCAGCAATCTCGCAGGAGAAATGCTCGGGCGGGGGCGGGGGAAGATGAAACGAACGAACACCCCACACACGTCCGCGCGCTCGCACTCCCTCCCCTGCCTTCTCTCGTGCCCTCCGGCCTACAGAAGCACCCCACGAGCTCCTCAGCAGCACCGCAACGAAACGAGGACCACTCCAAATTCGGGGTTCCTGGGGGCGTTTCGCCCGCCGCGAGGGAAGAGGGAGGCCCAGGGCCGGCCGCCGGTCCTTACCTGAGTCTGCGTCAGGCCTAAAGAGGCGGCCAGCTCGGCTCTCTCGGGCAGAGCCAAGTACTGGGTTTTCTGGAACCTCCGTTGTAACGCCGCCAGTTGAAAACTGGAGTAAATAGTCCTTGGCTTTCGCACTTTCTTTGGCTTGCCGTTCACCATCCGCACCTCTGGCTCAGCCACCTCTTTTTCTAAACAGTCGGGGTGCAGGGAAGGGGAGGAAAAAACAGGCTTAGGAAGCAGAGGAGGAGGAGGAGATGAACACTAGGCACCACGCCCCCTCCCCCTCCCCCGAATCTGGCGGATGGGCCAGCAGTTCTCCCGCTGACCCGGACTTGGCTCTAGCCAAGTTTACAGGCAAACGCGAAGCGTTTGGCCTGCAGGGACCCTGGAAGATCGGGAGGGTGGTGGAAACCGACGGGCCAATTGCATGCCGGCGGGGGAGAGAGCACATTTAAGCAGCGTCTCCTCTGCCGAAAGAGAGATCTCCAGGGATGGTGTTTATTTGGCTGAGCGTTTTAGTGAAGGAAGAGCGCAGGAAGCTAGGGGCAGGGATGTGCGTGTCCGCATGGGGCTGGAAGAAGAGGTGGTCGTTTAAGATGTCGTCTTAAAGCAGCCTTTTGAGTACACGGCATCAACAAAGTTTGCAGCATTCTCAATTCCAGATCCTGCTTCCTCCCCACCTCGCCCTCTTTCTCCCTCTCCCCGTTTGACTGGGAGCTTCATGAATTCAACCCTGACCGGAGATCAGAACTTCTGAGGTCTGCAGAGTTCAAAGCCCCCACCACAAGTGGAAAAAAAAAAGCGTTTCCCTCCATCTGAGCCGAAAGTAGCCAAATCCGGCCCAGACAGAGAGTCGATTATACAGAATAATCTCGCCGCCGATCGGCCGGGGGTGGGGTAGGGGGAGAGGAGAGGCGCGGTTGCGTCTGGTTTCTTTTACGAAGACTTAACGCGCCACTGGCAGTTTTCCTCTATTTTGATGAGAGCGACGGCCAGCCCAAGAAATATACAGTCAGAAGTACCAGGGTGGTGGACGGAGAAGGGGGAAAATGTGTGTGCGTGTCTGTATCGGTGTCTTTCTCTCTCTTTCTGTATATGTGTGTATGTGTATGTGTGTGTTTGTATAACACACACACACACACACACACACTTACACGCACACACGGAGAGACACATAGATATGCACAGGTTCCGCGTAAAGTACAGGGAAGGCGAGGCGAAGGTCTGCAAGCGGCCGCAAAAGTTCCCCCGCCTTCGATTCGCAGAAGGCAACGCCGCGGTTTCCCAAAGATTGGGCCGCGGGGTGGGGTGGGGTGGGGGTGGAGAGGAGGGAGACCGAACTGCCTCCAGGAGAAGCGCTTCATTTTCCTTGAGTCTGCTTCCCGAGGAACCACAAGGAAACCGTTTCAACCGCGCTTCTCCGTGTGTGGGAGCAAACCCTCATCCGAATTTGGAAGTTCATATTAGCGCTATTCAGCAGACCTTCCCTCCCTTCCCCCTCCTCCCACAGGAGGGAGGCGGGGAAGAAGGAAAAAAAAGATTAAATGAGAATCTCCCCCTGTTCGCTTTCTCTCCTCAAACTCGGCCCGTCTTCCTGCAGAAATTTAGGAGGTTTTCCAGTCCCTTTGCGATAAAAATTGTGTATAAAATGTGGGGGAGGAAGGTAGAAATCGGGTCATTCTCTCCCGAATAGCCCAACTCTTTACATTTACAGCCCTATTTTTTTTTTGGTTAATGCTGCAGCCCTACGAGGAGGTGGGAATCCTTTGATCCCCCGCTTTCCGTTTTCCGAATTCGCTGCCTTCAGTCCGGACTTGGGGGACGACGAAGAAAGCTTCTTTCTCTCAACCCCCCTCCCCCTTCTTCACTCCCCCAGCCTCGGATCCTCGGGCGGGAGCAAGCCACAGGGCAGGGCTGGAAGACGGTTCCCTCCCAAGCCCCGAAGGCTCCCTGCCGACCCCCGACGGCCCGAGAGGAGCGGCGCGTCCCCTACCTGCCGCTCCAGCTCCTCGGGCGCGCCCCTCGTCCTCTCCAAGCACCGCTCGCCCGCCCCCCGTCCCCTGCCGGCGGCGGCGCCTCTCACCTGGCTGACTGGCCGCGCTGGGCGCCCTCGTGTAAGCTCCGCCGTACTGGTGGTAGGGGCCGGCGTAGCCGTAGTCGGCGTAGGCTTTGGCGGGGTAGTTGGCGGCGGTTCCGTTCATGCCCTGATAGGGGTACTGGTAAGGATGGAGCGCTTTGCCGTAAGACGCCGAGGAAGGCGAAGCGTAGCCGTGCGGGGCGCCTCCCGGCGAGCTGTAGAAGTCAGGGTCCGTCGCCGAGGACTCGGGTAAAGTGGGCGACTCCTGGGGCGGGTGGTGCATGGTGGCGGCCGCCGCGCTGCTCGGAAAGGGGCCCTGGAAATCGCTAGATCGGATGGTGGGCACTCTTCTGTCAAAGACCCCTGTCATAGCTGGTTGGCAGGCAAGCAGGCAAGCGGCGGGCGGGCGGGCGGGCGGCTGGGTCTTCTAGGCAGCCATGGCGGGGGGAGCGAGGGAGGGAGGGAGGGAGGGAGGCGGCGGCGGCGGCTGGGAGCTCTCTGGGGCTGGTTATAGCTCTGGCAGACTGCTAGCAGGGAGCGTAGAGGCTTGGTTAAATCCTTAATTGCGCTCTTACGCACAGCGGGGTGGATCGGGTTCCATTGGCCAGAGCAATCAGGAGCAGCGACACCCTAACTCGTCCAACTAGTTTAGCACAACAAAGCGCTCTGCTGGCTGGCTTTCTTTGAAAGTTCCATTCACGCTCCCTTAAAAAACGGAGGGGAGGGCATTCGAACGTCACCATTATCTCGGGGTTCTGCGCCCTGTAGCCCATCGGCGGGGAGGGGCAGGAATGGCGTTTAAAACCGTCAAGTTTGTGCAATTCACAGACAAGGAAAACAGTGCCCTGGGGGCTAAGGGCTTCTCTCTCCCGCTCCCCACGTGTGAACGCTTGGCCCGCGTCCTTCCATATCGTTGTGCAGCCTCAGGTCCAAGAAAGGGGAATGGACGAGGTGCACGTCAATTCTCAGAACGCGAGCGGAAGCCTTCACCCTTCCCTTGGGTGATTCTTGGCAAATGTGAAATTAATGGGTCTTGAAAGAGGGAGGGAGGGAAGGAAGGAGGGAGAGAGATGCAAACTGCACAAACACATAGCAGGATATGCGGGCTGGAGGTAGAAAGGGGTCACAACTGAAATAAGATTTTCTTTCCTACAGGCATGACATTGGACAAGCCTCTGATGCTCATCATCAGTTTTCCTATCCACAAAATGGGGCTAATCGTGAGGGTAACAGATCAAGGCTGAAATGGCTCAGTGCAGGAATATTGTAACAAGGGAGTCTTTGGGGCAATTTCTCCGGATTTCAATAATGTATTCCCAAGTTTATTCCCATTATTTTTAAAGGCAGGGAAATTTCTGTGAAATGAACTAAAGTTTCATTTCAAAGGCGATGACCATATTCTTAATGGATGCCATAGTATAATGCTGTATTTGTGTCTTATTTTGGAGTCAATAGGAGGAAAAATCTAGTTGGCACGGGATATCTTCTACTTTCTGGTGTGCTCCTGCACCTATTTCCTGGAAGCTGTGGATCTTCAGAGGCTTTTATCAAATCAGCTTGTAAGAGTCCAATGGTGCTATTCCTTTCAGAAGGTGTCTCCTCCGAGGAGGGACATCAGTGACTCTGGTGTAAAGATAGACCCATCCCCAGAATCGCCAGCCTTGGCTTGCTGAGGTCAGCTGGGGTCATAACCTTCCCATCTCAATGCGGGGTGACCACGAGGAAAGGCGCGGGTGGGCTTCTGTTAGAGAATCACGTAGCGTGGTGAAACTTTCGGCCCCTCCAAATAACAGTCATTTTTTTTAGCCAGTTGTTCATCTTGAGCTGAATGTTGGTGCCAGCAGGGCTCTTTATTTTAATGTTAGATTTATTCCTGAATCAAGTAGAGGAAACTGACTCATACTTGCTGTAAAGTAGTAACCAGGACTTATTTAATGCATGTATGAGGGAGGGGACTCCCTCAGGGCACTTTAAACCCTATCTACATGGGAGATTAATTTAAGATATGGCCCAATTATTTGTGGTTCTGCAAGTCTTGTGAAGGCAGTCCCTGGCATGCTCAGGAGAGGTCCATCTAGCCCAGAGTCCTGGAAGTGGGCTGTTCTTCAAGTATGCAGGGTGAGAACCTGAATTTGTATACCCCAAGGAGGTTCTCTGCCTCCTCCTCTTCCTTCTCCTCCTTGCCAGTCTTCACCAGGCATGGCAAAAAACATTTACTCTCCAGAAATTCAGCCCTGCATTCAGTAACAGAAGTAGCTTCCCAGATTAGTTGCTTTATTGCAGGCAAGACAGAAACACCCATCCATAGGAGATCTGCCTACAACAGTTGGCCACCATCAACACCCTGGGTTTCAGTCTTAAGCATTTTCCTCCCTGTCTCCTAGTCAATGGTCCTTTGCCATTCCCTTCAAGGCTTTGCTGCAGCCAAAGGTATGCCGACTTCTCTTCTCCGTTCTGTCTGGGCTGAACACTGCTGGTACCCACCTCACCAGCTTCATCCTTTACATTCCTCTTCTTCTCCAAGACAGTTTTCTCCAGTCTACCCCACCATGTATGTTGGACTACAACTCCCATAACCCTCTTTACAGCCAGCAGCCTTCCCCAACCTCATATTCTCCAGATGTGTTGGCCTTCAACAGCTGGATTTTTTCAATATTACTATTTTCAATATAAGGCCCACTTATATTGTGATCCTAGGCATGATCAGTGGAGGCCCTTTGCAGTTGAGGGAACAACCTCTAAAGAAGCACAAAAGGCTGTCTGAAACTTCCTACCTACTATGAGATTGTCTAACCAAAAATCTACCATGGGACCCATAATTACTGAAGAACTAGGGCTGGGACTGTGTACTGAACACAATTCTCAGCATCCACTACTGACCCTCCTGGCTAAAGCTGGTGGGAGCTTCATTCAGCCACATCTTTAGGACTGCCACTTCCCCATTGCAGCCATAATTTTCTGCTCATGGTAGATGTTCTTCATCATCTGTGGTGGGGAGGGCACCAGGTTTGGACAGCGATTCAGAAATTGCTTCAGATACCTTGTATAGTTACTGAGGGATCTCCTGGAAGAGGGCTGAGGAAGGAGATGGAAATGAAGGTGGTATAAATTAATGGGTTTTTTTTTTTTTTTAAACTCAACATCAGGCAAACAAATCCGGCGCTGTTTTCAGTGGCCTGGAGCGACAGATTCTTTTGCAAGCTGTTTATTCTCCAGATTTAGGACTGTTTGCTCTGCGAAGACCCTGTAACTGCACTTTTGCGAGTCTGCTGCGTGTGCAGGAGACTCGAGCGCCTTGTTTGCTTTGGAAATGGCCACAGCCCTTATAAAATCACATTAAGCAAATCCCTAATCGTTTAATTATAGGAATCACTTGATCTAAATAAATGGAAAATCACTTTACCAAACGCACAGGCACCCACCCACCAATTGACGGTCAGTCCTCTTTATGACAGCGAAGTTTATTGAAATGTCCACTTTGCACCCATTTAGTCAGAGCGGAAGGTGGGATGGGACAGATGAGAGGCTGGGGAAACCGCGAATATCATAAATCCTGGCGAAGGGAATTCGCACCGACCAACACAAGACAGGAAGGGACAGAAGCCAGCCAGGCAACTGAAGTCCAGAGCACAACTGCACAGGAACACTCCCTTGGCCTGCCCCCGATATTCTCACTCAAGCTTCTCCAACGTGGTGCCCTCCAACGTGGGAGGGGACTTACTGAATGGGCATCTGGGGATTTCTTGTCCCAACCCATCTGGAGGGCACCAAGTTGGGGAAATCTGCTTTAAACAGACCTCTGATGTGTGCGCTTGAACTCCTGGTCTCTGCAGCTTCAGTCCAGTCGCTCTTTCTAAGCCACCTGGGGCATTTCCCTTACTGTCCCCAAGGACCGGCTACGACGTCTCTGAATCGCTTGGATGCAGCCGGGTCCCAATCACTGTGGGGGCCAGAGCTCAAGAGGTTCCAGCGTGCCTTGCTTTCAAAGAAGGCTGCTTTGCCCAGCAGTCCCAAAGCTACCTGGTGGGACAAGGTTGGATTCAAGCTGAACCTCACACACTCTTCTCCGGGGAGAGGGGAGATTTCAGAGAGAGGAACGGCGTCCGAGCAGCGGCGACAGAGTTGGAGTGGCACGTGCTTTGAGCTTGGCCATCCCTTAGCTTAGAGAGCCGGTCGGGCGCGGATTCGCGAGAGGAGATCGGGCGGGGTGGAAAAGGGGGCCAGATCCGGACGTTCCGTTGATTGTTACCCCGGCTTAAGTGGTCGATGTCGTTTAAGGAGAATTTGGCTCTGAAGAGGCCCTGGAGGGACGGAGGTTGTATGTAACGTGGAGAACTCTGTTTGCTCTGCTTTTTCTTGTAGAACTCTTCGGGGGAAAAAAGCCACGAGGGCCTTTCAGAAGGACACAGCAACAGTCCTCCGCTTAAATTTGATAATTCCCCCTGCTCGCCCGATCTTCTCCTGTTCCCCCTCCTCCCCTCTCCAACTCGGTTTCTGGACTTTTTCGTTTGCTTCACTACGCGGTTTATATTTGGCACATCCGGAGCCGAGAGTCCAGGGAGCTCTCAGCAAGAAAGCCAGAGCCGGGTTGATCTTGCACAATCCACCCATTGTTTAGGGCTCGGGGATCCTGGGCGGGGGCGGGGGCGGGGGCTGCTGGCTGAAGTGGTCAAGGCAGGAGCCTGTGGCGACGGCACTCTGGGCTGGAAAAGCATTCAAGGCAACCCCAGCTCGGCTTCTGCTGAGTCGGTACTTTGCCTTACTGGGGCGAGCCGCCGCCGCCGCCGCCGCCGCCGCCGCCGTTTTTCTCCGCAAAGAAGGCGCTCACTCGGGACAGGGAAGGAACCTCAGTGCCATCCGAACGGCATGACACGTAGGAAAAATGGGAGTCATGGTCCTTTTTCAAGGAACACGCTTTTTTCTTTTCAGCACCACCAAAGCTGGACGTTGAAGTCTTTACTAAGAGTGCCATCTTGTGGTCACGCGGTGAACCGCTCCTGCGTGCTCCGGGGAAGCACCGGAAGTGCGGAATAAACAAAGTCCTTTGTTAGCGGGTTTCCTTATAAGGGATCCACAACACAGGTCAGCCTTTGCTTTACCGTATGGACATCCTATTTTGCCAGAATAGCTGCCTTGACTTTGCTTGCGGTGTTGCCTAGCTAACAAATGTATTTTCCTTTACGGAGGGGAACCTTGAGGAGGCTGATTGGCTGATGAATACTGTAGCTAATAGCATGTATTACTCTTCTCTCTGCCCCCGAGTTAAGCACTTCCTCTCGAAATCTACCATTGGGTTGATCAAGGCTGGTTGGTCACATGAACATCCCTCTCCCCAAAGGGAGGAATTGGAATAAACTTTACACATGTTGGCTCTGTGATGGATTAAGCAGGAACAAAACCTGGTTATTTGTCAGAATTCAAAGGACGGGCATAAAACTGTTTAATAAGGAGCAGGATAAGCCAATGGCTTGCTATCTAGGGAGATAACTGAGTTGCCAGATCATGCTTTTACTCAAGTAAACTGCAAATGAAGAAAGAGCAGTAAGAAATGTCAGCATTTCTGCTCTCGCTGATGACAGCAGGTACATCTATTGATGCCATGGTAAAGTAATAGCATCTGAGCAAAATAATATGGAAAGTCACAAAATGCCATCACTATTACACCTGTCTCTCAAAAAAAAGGTACAAAAAAAGACTGTCCATCAGCATTATCACCACAACTAATCACAGAATTATAGTTTGAAGACATTTAAGGTCCAGTTTTCTGCCTCATGCTCGAAGACCCATTGGATAAGGGAGCCCACCACTTCTCTTGGGTGGAGGTGGAACAGGAGAAGAGTGGCCAAGCAGGACGAATTCCAACTGCTCTCACTGTGAGGAAATTTTTCCTAATATTCTGTCAGAATTGCCTTCTTTTATCTTCAAGAGCATTATTCATCATTTTATTCCTTAGACTTGGATTTCACCTTTCCAACAAGAGCACAAGATGATATACATACTTTATCTTCCCATTTTTCCTCCATAACAACCGTCCTATGAGGTAGGTTGGGCTGAAGAATAGAGACTGGCTCAAAGAACACACATTTCCTCAATTTCACACTAAACAGTGGAAGAGTCAGCAGCACCATGTGTCATCAAAAAAGGCAAATATAATTTTAATCTTTATCAGCAGAATTATATCTTGGGATGTTATATTGGTCAGACGTCACTTAGAGTATGATGTTCAATCCTAGGCATAATCTTTTATGGGAAGATTCAGAGAAAAATGAGACAGCTATAGAGAAGAGCAACAAGGATGTTTGAGATACTGGAACAACAGAAAAAAAAGTTTATTTATTATCAAGTATCTGAAGAATTGTCATACAAGGGAAGATAGACATTTTCTCAATTATTTCAGAATACAGTGAATGGGATAGTGGTTTTAAATTGCAGGAAAGCAGATTCCAAATTAAACTCAAGGAAAACAATTCTAGCAGTAAGATCAGTTCAACAGTGGAACCAAATACCCAGTAAGGGGCGTGGGGTGGGGTCTCTCTTTCACTGAATATATTCAAACAGAAATTGGACAAGCATCCCTATGGGATTGCTTTGATTTAGATTCCTGCATTGAAAAGAGGATGGAACTAAATGACCTAAATAGTCCCTTTCAATTCTGTGATTCTATGAATTGGTGGTGTGTGTGTGTGTGTGTGTGTGTGTGTGTGTGTGTGAGAGAGAGAGAGAGAGAGAGAGAGAGAGAGAGAGAGAGAGAAGATCAGTTTTTTGCTTTCCAGATCCCATCCTGTCTGTCTGTCTGTCTGTCTCTTTCTCTCTCTCTATCATATGGATTGGAGAGCTTTGGCAGATGTTAAAGTCTTCATATGTTTTGAACAGTTTTCACAGTCTCAGCCTATCAGGCCGGCTGGCTTATGAAAGATATAGTAGCTATTCACAAATCCTCCAGCCTCTTGACTAGGATAAATAGAATGAGAAGAACATATAAACAGGATATATTCAATTGATACTAGAAAGAACCTTTGTTGAGAGTGTGTTGGTATGGTTATGTGTGCTTTTAGTGTAATCAGTACAGTATAGAAAGTGTTTGACTATGACAGGGCTTGGTAAACTTTGACCCACCTGAAGTTGCAGAACTTCAGCTCCCAGCAGTCTCAGACCACATGATCTTTGGTGAGGATGCTGGAAGTCACTGTTCAGAAATATCTAAAAGATCAGAAATTGCCTATTCCCCAGGCTAAGGGAAGTGCTTTGCTAAAGAATTGCCAGGACCTGTTGGATCTGCTTGTGTGGTGCAGGTAGGAGCTTCTTAGTGAAGTCCTACATTGACTCCACTACTTATATTGATCCTTGAATCTGCCTGGATAGGAAAGCATGTCAAATTCTCAGTCCAGCTGAGCATTGTTTACCCAGCAACATAGTTATTTTTATTATTTTGTTATTTTGTTATTTATTTATTTAATTTATATAGCCATCCATCTTGACAACAACTCAGGCCAGCAAACAATAATAAAGATAAAACAAATGCATATGCAAAACATACAGGAAAACCAATTAAACCATACTGTATATATTGCTGTTGTTGCATCCTTAGTTCTTCCTTGGTGGGTCTGGCTTCTGACTTGCTCCTGGCTTGCTTTCTAATCTTGACTACTGGGTTGACCTACAGTATGTCTCCTAGGTGCAGCTCACCTGAGATGGTTGCTCTTAGCCCACCCCTGAGAAGAGAAAAGTTGAATCTCTGTTTCAATCTGACCCATGGAAACGTGGCTGTAGTTGAAAACTGGTTTCTTGATCTCAGTAGCCACTGTATTTTTTAAAACATATTCTGGCTGATTTTTAGTTGCCTACTTCATATATCACTGCCTGCTGCAACATCAACAAAAGCTATAGGTAGTCCTCATTTAACAACGGCAGTTGGGACCAGAATTTCCATTGCTAAGCGATGCAGTTGTAAAGCGCGATGTCACGTGACCGCATCGCTTAGTGACAGCAACCACAGCAATTTCCTGCTGGCTTCCAACTAGCAAAGTCAATAGGGAAGCTGGCAAGAAAGCACAAGTCCCAGTCACAACAAACCTTTCCTTAGGCAGCTTGCAAGCAGGCCAGCAAGGGGGTGAGTGCTACAGAGTGCTGCCAGTGGGGGAAGGGGGTTCTGTGGCACAGTGCAAGTGCAGTAAGGCCAGGAGGTGCATGGCACAGCATGACTGTGGCCAGGCGGGTGGCTACCTGCCTTGGCCCACACTTGCCGTGCCACCTGGGGGCTCCTTGGCAGAAAAAGCGGTGGGAGCAGGAGTAACTTACTGGAGTGACTTGCAACCTGCTGGCTTCCCCATTGACTTTGCTTGTGGGAAGCCAGCAGGGAAGGTCGCAAATGGCGATCCCATGACACTGCAACCGTCATAAGTGTGAGCTGGTTGCCAAGCGCCCAAATTGCAGTCATGTGACCGCAGGGGTGCTGGGGCGGCTGCAACTTCAAGGACTAGTCGTAAGTACTACTCATTCAGCACTGCTGTAACTTCAAATGGTCACTGAAGGAGTGGTCATTAACTGAGGACTACCTGTATTTTTGTTCTGCCAGATTTTCTGATTTTTAATAGCATCCTCCATCAGATTTCATAGAATCATAAAACTGTGGAGGTAGAAGGGACCACAAGTAGCATTTAGTCCACCCTTCTGGAATGTGCAGGAAAACCAATTAAACCACGCTTGAGAAGCAACTGTCGAGCCTTTTTTTAAAAACCTTCAGAGACAGAAAATCTACAACTTCTATATTTAATGGGCATTTGTGAACTGTCAGGTCCCTCTCCCCATTAAAAAGAGGTTTCTCAATATATGGCTTTCATTTCAAATATAATCCTCCAGAAGCTTGTCAGTTAAAATCAATCACTTTATATTACAAAATATACTCTTCCAGAATGAAATACAGGAACAACTACTGTTGAAAGAATGAAGTAGAGCATATAATTTGACATTAAATCAGAATGTATATCTGTGTGCTCTCACAGGCATATGTTAGGTTTCTGCAACACTTCAGATTTGTTTTCAGAAAGCGACTCTGGAGCATACAGAGGTATGTCTGCCACTCTGTAAGAAACTGCACCTTGACGCAGAGTTGCAGACAAGTGGAGATTCTCGCTCTGGCATGCTCCAAAGCACCTTTTAGGAATAACATCTGAGGAGCTGCACAGTTCAAATATATCAGGAGAGGAAAAATGTCAACCTTGTAGGAACTAGGCTGTGGAATGCATTTTCTTGGGAATTGCACCTGTCCTACACACTCTTCAACTAGCAAAATAACTCACACATCTCTTTCACCAGGCTAAATTAATATTTTCATTGATTAATTTATTCTATTCTATTTTATTTCAACTTGCATTTTTCATTTTATTAATTGCTAGTCACATATGTGCTCAGATTGACAGAATCAAATAAATAAATATCAAAATCAGAAAGTGTCTAATAGTACCTTTTCAGACTAATTTCTGATTTTCGGCTATTATAGACTCACACAGCTCTTCTCTTACAATGTTTTATAAAGTGTAACTACAGATTATGTTAATAGTTGTGACTACATTGCTAGGCACCTTTTTTGTTAGGGAAATAGCAATATGCTCACAATAGCTGGGTCTTCCTCAAGTTTTCTCAAAGATTGAAAGATTCCCCCCCCCCCCACCGCCCCAAGTCTTAGCTAAAGGCAATGTAATTGGACGTAATTGAAATGCAGTTTTTCAGGGAAACACAGAGCTTGCACAGGCCTTTGTGTAAGCAGTCAGTATTTGGTTCTGTTAGTTTGGAGCCTTTGGGGTATCTGATGTGAGGTAATAGATTTGGTTGTTAGATTGTTTAAACCATGTCTCCATTTCTTTTATCCATGTGTTTATAATCAATCAATCAATCAATCAATCAATCAATTAAGATCAGCTTCTTCTTTCTAAAGGAATCATACCTGAGTAAGTGTGAGTTCCTTTTAAACATTCCTCCACTTACAAACCAGTGAATGTGTGTGTGATGGTAGATATAGATACACATGTAGAAATGTATGTTAGGGTTGTATGAATAGCCGCTATAGAGATTAACATCAAAGGCAGTTCAGTTAGATCTCAGAATTAAATTCTGTCAGATGATTGGAACATTTGAATTGTTGAATCCAGCAGGATGCCTCCTAATCAATTTAGACAATACTGTGCCTGCACAGATACAGTAGAGTCTTGCTTATCCGACATAAACGGGCTGGCAGAACGTCAGATAAGCGAAAATGTCGGATAACACACAGTAACGATTGAGTGCGGTAAAAAAAAAAAAACACCCCGATCCGCTGCACCTGTTGCAATCGATTTTTGTGTTGCGGCACCACACCGTCAGGAGCAACAAGAAAGTACACTCACGCTTGCAAACAAGCGGCACACTTTTCTCGTCACCGATTTATGCGTGTTGTGTTTTTTTTAGGAGTGTCGGATAAGACGGAATATCGGATAAGCGAAGGTCGGTTAAACGAAACTCTACTGTATTACTTTTTCCCAGTCAGTTTGGAAATCCAAACAAAACAGAGCCAATTCAAACTGAATTGAAGAAATTTCTAAACCCAGCTGACATTTAGATCAAAGTACATAATTCACACAGGCCTTATTGATCATACAGAGGCAAACATAGACTCACAGCCTATGTTTGGACCAAAGATCACAGATGATACAATTGATTTACTAATGGAAATTGGTTGGATTTATGAATGGGAAGATGTGATCCAGCACAGATGGGAGAACAGTGAAAGAACTGGGCTGGATCAGACTAAAGGCCAGCCTAGCACAGCAGCAAGTATGCTTATGAGGGGGTAGATCAAAAAATTCAAGGTGGTCGCCACAATTGTGCTATCAAAGCCGTGGCCCTTTTTTATATGCATCACACATACAGCACTCATAAAAAAGGAGTTAGGCTTCAATTGTGTTGTTTCAGCTGCCACTTTGACTTTTTTGACACATACCGACACACCCATGGATGCTCCTGTACAGCAGTCATTCTGCTCTCCCAGAGGCCAACTTAAAATGCGGGAAGACTTCACTAGGATAGGAGGTTGCTCCCTATGGCCTGCATTCTCCAGCAATTAGCACTGAGAGGCATATTTTTTCTGATGCTGGAGTTAGTATAAAATCCTCATGACTAGTAGCTATTAATAGTGTGATCCTACATGCATTTGCTTACCCTGTTTAAAGCTGCCACTGTGGTTTATAATCATTAATTCCATAGCACTGCATGAAGAAGCCCCTTCCTTTTTCTCGGGGGAACCAGCCACCATTCAACTTCATTTTTTAGAGAGGGAAAAACTTAAAAATTGACCTGCTTTCCCCATACAGTGGTACCTCGGTCCACGAACGCTTCTGTTCACGAACAATTTGGTTCACGAACAGCTCCGGTCGCAAAATTTTGCCTCTGTTCGCGAACTCCGCATCGGGTGACGAACAGGATCCACGGCCATTTTCCCTCCCGTGACATGTGGTCGCGGCTTCCTGTAGGGAGGGGGACTCTCCCTCCAAGCAGTAACCACCTCCCCACCCACCTTCCTGTCCTCCATGCCAGAAGTCGCGTCGAGCAAGGTTAGCTTTCTCTCTCTTCGTACTGTACTTTGTGTCATATTTTTGCAGTTAAAAAAACAACAACATATGGTTCAGAACGGATTAACCGTAATTACATTGAACCTTATGGGGAAATTTGATTCCGGAAGCAATCAAAAATCGGTTGGCGACCAAATTCGGAGGGGTCAGAACGGATTAACTGTATTTACATTGAACCTTATGGGAAAATTTGATTTGGTTCACGACCAATTCAGTTCGTGACCAGAGTCACGGAACGAATTAAGTTGGTGAACCGATGTACCACTGTATCTCATATCCTTGTATGAAACTTTAACATGTGACCCTGCATGTATGCTTCAAACTAAATATTTGTTACCCTAACAATAAGTCTTTTATGATCCCTCCACTCCCCCAGAATTGGACTAAAGTTTCTGTTGTTGTTGGGCATAAGAGATGCTTCTATACGTGAAATAGGTTATGCCGCGCTCTATAGCAAGAGAATGTTTTTTTAAATTGTTTAAATTAATTAATTAATTTATTTCATTTATATGCCACCTATTTCCCCCAGAGGGTGACTGTTATGCCTCAGGGTGGCTGTGGTGCTGAGGGTAACACAAGAGGTTGGGGAAAGCTACATGTAAGAGAAGAGATAATTTCATGTCAAAGATGCATCTGTTTGTCTTGGAGATAAGTACAGTAGTTGAATCTGTCAGGACCTCAGGAATTGTGCAGTTTTCAGGCATGGGGATTGAATAAAGTAATTATTATATATCACTGGAAAACTACAGTTCTATATCTATATGGTTTATCAACACTGGTGTTTTTTTTTAAGAAAGGACTTTCTGGCAGTGTGGTCAGACTTTGGAATTGTTTGTTTAGGACATGATTTTCCAATCCTTCCCTACTTCTTCTCATTTAATTTTTGTCTATCATATTTTAACAGAAATACACGTATTTAAAACATTGTTATTTATTTCTCTGCCTTTGATATAATAACATTTTAAAGAGAGAGAGAGAGGAAAAAAAAACACTTCTGTAATAGAAGCTGCTATAGACATAAGCAACTTTTCTAAGCCACTGGATACTTTTGGTATTTTGAGAATTTGTTGCATCTGTACTTGTAAAATTAGTACCATGAGAAGGCTGTCACATTTACAGAATGGCTGCCATGATTTTTCTTGCAAGTCACAAAATACCTATTTTTTAGAATATAGAAGTAGTAGAATTCTGCCCACCCTCCCTCCCTCCCTCTGCAAATATACAAGAGAGTTGAAATGCTGGCATTCAGTGGAAATGATGACTCTGGGGGAAATAATGAGGTGATCAACTCTTTGAAGAAATCACATCTATCTTTTAATACATTTGACTTCATAGTAATGTAATTCTAGCTACTTTGGGCCTTTCCCTGTGGCTGAATCAGAGTCATCTACCTACTCTAGCATTAAATGTTCTGCCATGTTGCTAATCCCAATCCAGCTTGGTTAGGATCGCTGTCCAACAGGACTGTCCTTATTTACTATGTGTAGGGCCCATTAGAAAGAGCCAGTTTGGAGTAGTGGTTAAGGCACTAGGCTAGAAAGTGGGAGACCGTGAGTTCTAGTCCCACCTTAGGCACAAAGCCAGCTGGGTTACCTTGGGCCAGTCATTCCTTGTCCAGGCAGTTGCCAGGGGTCAAAAATGACTTGAACACACACACACACACAAAATAAACAAACAAACAAACAAGCAAACAAAAAATACATACATATACACACACAAACCAGGGGGCAAATCTAGATTGACAAAGGAGAGCTACATTATCCTGAAAAGAACTTTCTTGGAATCTGCTTTTATTACTGCAGTCATTTGCAGTGCTATTATTAATATATAAGATTTAAGCAAGCAAATATAATATTTAGGGAATGGTTTAAAATGTGGCTTCATGGGAAGCTTGGAACTAACAGGAAGTCACACAACAGGTTAACAAGTGAAAGTACCAGATTCCATCCAGTTACATTTGAGTTTCACCTAGTGATTAAACTATAGTGGCACTATCTATGCATAGTCAAAATGCAGTTTGATTGTTGAAGACATCCAGAGTGTGCCTTGCAGTCTTGCTGATTATCCTGCCTTCCCTACTGAAAACGCTGCGTAGTCAAAGGCACAAGATAGTGGACTGCAACTGATATTATAATGATGTCACCAAATGAAGTGACATAATTTCTCAATATGCTGAATTGTTCTTAAAACTAAAAGAAGAGGGAGAAAGCTAGAAAGCAAGCAATAAGAAACAGTGATTGGTGCCTTGTGTGTTTTTCCTCAACTTTTGGAATTTACTGATATAAAAATAATAGAATAGTAATAACTGATCATCATTTTGGAAAGGCTACAGAGGATTCTGGTGCAAAATGTGAGGTTCCATTCTATATGCCTCAGGGTTGAATTTAACTGAGGATCTTGTTTGTAACTGCAGTAGCACAAGCAGCTGGGGAAATGTGAAGCAGAGTCCCTTCAAAGCTAGCTTCTCTCTGATTCCTTTACCAACAGCATTCCAAAAGCTGAAGAACAAAGCAGGAATGTGTGTGTATGTATGTACTGAGCTGGTGAACATGGCCTCTTGATATTTTAGTGCTGAATGGCTGCATTGTAACTTGGGGAATGAAAAAATAAATAAAAAGTTTTCACAGCCTAGCTGTCCTATTTATGGACATGTGGCAGTTATATTTGAAGCAAAAATGTTAGGGGATATGAAATCTCACGTCATACGCAAGAGTATATTGGTTTTACAAAATCCCAAGGTGCAGAATATGATAAAGAGACTTCTTTGCGGTGGCACCTAAGACTCTTTCCCTTGGAAGATGCAGCTTCATTTAGAAGATTCTTCAAAATAATTGGTGTTCAGATGTACTTCTGGACTGGTTGGATGAGGATAGTGATGCCTTGCTCCTAATAACAGATTTGGACTTGAAATAAACTGGTAGCTTTTTAATGATCAAGGGAAATCATCTTCTGAATCTAATTTTATTCCCCAATTCACTAGTAATATTTTAACTGCAGCCAAAGACAAGTCTCACAGAATTCTTGTCTGATGCCACACGCTCTGAAAGCTAGTTTCTAGAGGGTCATTCACTGTGAATCTAAATCAGGCCAGAATGTTGTGTATTACTTCACCCTGGCAGTCAAGGAGAACAGTGCCTACGCCAAGAGTCAAGAATCAGAAATATCAAATGAAATTATTATTCATGTCCTATAAAGCCTTTCATGCCATAAGGCCTGGTTATCTGAAGAACATCTATCGCCTGTAGTTTTTGCCCATCCCACATGGTCTGACTCAGTCGGCATGCTCTGGACCCATCAATTAAACAAGGCCACCTAGTGGAACCGAGGAAGGGGCTTTCTCCATTATGGGGCCTGCCCTGTGGAACACCAATCCCCACCAAGATTGGTCCGGTCCCCATCCTGGTTCTATTTAAATGAGTCCCTAAAACCTGGCTCTATCCCCTCCTGAGTTAGAGTAGGTGATGGACCCTTTGTGTGATGCTTTGGTTTCTCTAAATGATTGTTGATATTTTTCTGGACTTTTGATTTTTTGTGTGTGTGTATTTGCATTGTTTTCTTACTGTGTATTTGTAAGCTTTGGGAGAGCCTATAACTTGCATAAATAAATAAAGTTTGGTCCAGTTTTATGTGGAAGGCCTTTTAGTCTTTCCAAGCTAGCGAGGCCCAAAAGCCGAACAATTCTTAGGTGAGGAATCAGAACATGTTTCACCTTAAGAATACTTCACCTTGCTGCTACATTGGCCAATATGTGGTGCAATATTTTCAGAGTATCCAAAGATCCCTTCTAGATCAAATAAAAGATCCAGCAGCCTGTGCTACAAAGTGGCAAGCAAGATGCACCCAGGAAGTTGATATGTCAGAAATGAAGATAATATTTAGGATATGATTTTGGAGGTAGTATGCCCTCATTAAGACTAATAGTTCTATTGTCTGTGACTTTATGCCTAGTTTAAGACTCTTTACCTTAATGACCATCACCATATCTAGTGGCAATGAATTCTGCAGGTTAACGTTATCAATTTTTTCCACACTGTGCATGATTATACATACTATCCTGTTCTTCTTGTTCCTGTTTTCTTTTTAAGTTAAAAACAAATAAAAAGCAAAACAAAACAAAACAAAAATACCAAACCAATACATTTAATACATTTCGTCTTGCCCTTTCAGGTTGGCTGACAGGACCAATATTACAAATATATATAATTATAAGCCCATTCAGTAAACAGCATGCTAGTAGGACCAGAGTGTTAAAAGATCTGGAAACTACGTAAGAGGTTTACCTTCTTCTGAAGTAACAGGAAAGAGGATCCTAGGTGGGCCTCCCTCAAGAGAGCAACTGAAAGATAAAGCATTACTTTTGACAAGACTATTTAGGTCCAGCTTCAGCCACCGGCCCCTGAAGCAACCGTAGTGTCTTACAAAAGGCCATGTAAGAAGAGGCAAATAGCATTTATTCACAAATATAATTATGGAGCTGAAAGTATCTTGGTCTTACTATAAATGGAGTGGCAAAAGCTCACTGGAGCAGAACATAGACAGACACAGAAGAACCCAGGTTCAGTCCTTAGCATCTCCTTATAGGGCTGCAAAAACTTCTGGTTGAAGCCTACGAAATTATTTGCCAATCAGTTTCCACAATATTAGACTAGCTAGAATGCTGAACTGTCTCTATCAGGATTATGTGCAGGGTATGGTCAAAAAAAGTCAAGATGGTGGCTACTGTATGATTGAAGTGGCACTTGTTTTTTTTTGAGTTGCACATAAAAAACAGACAGAGATTTGATTGCACCTTTTTTTTACCATATCCTGTGGACACCCTCTCAAGGCACATTGTCTGCATTCGCACATTACAGCTATTCTATCAGGGCTGCAAAAATCCAAACAACCATTAGAGAGCAGCAAAACATTATTATTCTGTATCTTTTTGTTGCATGTAGTGATCTTAAGAGTTTTGCAGTCCAGATACTGTAGCCCTACATTACATACTTTATTCAATGAAACCTTTTTCGGCATTCACAGAATTCATTGAACTATAAATAGGCTATGTTTGCATCACATACTAAGCTACGCAAAACCCAGCATGAACCTAAGTTTAACATGAACTAAGCTTAGTATATGGTGCAAGTGCATCTGCTAAATCCATATCTGATCTGGTTAAACATTTAATATGAACACAGCTGGTATAAGGGTTGGTTCCTACATTTTATGGATATGTCATCTCAGAAATTCAGATGGATTTTCTTCTTCCAGTGGCAGCTGGTTATAACACTGAGCCTGGAAACACAGAGAGGCAGGATGAACACAGATCTTCCCTGGGCCCACGTTTCCATAAGTTCTCCACAAGGAAGAGGGACAAACCATATATTGCAAAGATATGTGACTACTCTTCCACTATGTGTTGTCATCCATGAAACAAAGCAGCATGGGGGAAACTCTTTCAGCAAATAATATCATGTATTTTATTCAATGTACCATAGCAATGTACTTTTAGCCGTCCAGGGCTAATTATTACAGAGCGGATGGGGAATGTAGGGATTATGTTCCCTTTCTGCTATGAAGCTTACTGGGTGGTCTTGGGAAAATCATTTTTCTCTGCCTGACCTACTATAAAGTGAGAGGTGGGGCAAAATCTGAGCTGCAATGTCATTTTAGACCAGCCGACCTCAACATTCTCCAGATGTGCTGGAGAACAGTTCCCAACATTCCTAGGCAGCATGGGCCAATTAACTTCTGCCAAGGGATGGGAGCTGGGGTCCCCCATGTCTGGGGGACACCAGTCTGAGGGAGGTGGCACAGTTGATTGAAAAGTACAGGAGAAATACTCCAGAATCAAAATTGTCCTAAGATGTTTGTACTTCTCTTTTGCCATAAAGTCATGATGCCATAATGATGCATCTTCACCTTCTAATTTAGAGAAGCACGATGGGCAGGATTTGATTTCCTGGGACAAATGCTCAAAGCACTCATATTTTTGTTACCCAGGTGCCAAAAGCATGGCTAGACCTTCCAGCCTGAAGCCAAGGAAGGAAGAAGTTCTTGGCCTTTAGGAAACGTGTTCCTAAAGATCTGGATTCAGAAGCTTAGCCTGAACATCCTCTTCTTCAGTGGTGATGTTCAAGCTATTTTTGTACTTTTCAGCATGGTTTTACTTTGACTCTCCTGAGGTTATATGGGCGGTTACAATACTGGCAGAGTTACACAAATACTGTGTTCACAGCTCAGCAATCTTTGGATCCACATTTGGAGTTCAAGGTGGGTGGCATGTCAGTAAATGCCAATAGAGAGGCTACAGCAAGGTTGCTGCAGAGACTTGGTGACTCACTACAGACCCTATGCAAACTCTCAATTAAAGGGCCAGAAGTCTTTTCTAATTACTAAAAAGTGATGGGCAAATCTTAGTTCAAAGCAATTACACTAAATGACTATTTTTATCTACTACTCATCATCCACAATATTCAGAAATAAAGGGTAACCAAAGATGCCCTGTGCAGAAAGGATTTTCTTTAAAGTATTTTATTTCTTGTAAAACTGCAGAACTGCAGCTGCACATAATATAAAGATTTATATGATCTGAAGAAAAGCCAGAGTATAAATGGAAGAAGGGAATCCATGAGCAGAACAGAACAGATGGAATGAACTGTCACTTGTTAACAAATATCCTTTCTAGCCTTAAGAACTAGAAAAGGGGGACAAATCCGTAAGCCATACGTGGCTCCCCAGTAACTCAAAATTTTACTGTGGAAAATTGGTGGCAAAGTGGCTGTTTTCAGACTGGAGTTTCCCCATCTTTTCCCTCAAATAAGGGTGAGAATAGAGATTCTGGAAGGCAAGCCATTCCCATTTCCTTCCTTGAATGCTCCCCCCACCCCAGGTCCCAAATTGCACTGCTAAAACTCAGCCCAGTCTGCTGAGAAATTCTGAAGGCATGATTTCAGGATGTTTTTCAGGATTTTAGGAGGTCTGAATGGTGGAAATGGGAGCAGTTTTCATTTCAGAGGTCTCTGACTCCCATTCTGTTCCCATCCTTTAAACACCCACAAAATAGAGGTAGTAGCAGTGGGATAACGAAACACAGACAGCTGCCTTTTATTGAGTTGATTGCTTTATCTGGCTCAGTGTTATCTATACACATTGGCAGCAATTTTGGGGGGTTTCAGACAGGAACTTTTCCCAGACTTATTTGTTTCAGGGAGTGAAACTGGGAACTTTCACACACAGAATATATCATCTACCACTAAGTTTTTTTCTAACTTGGGAGATGGCGACTGGCTGGTATATGCAGAGCTTGGTTTGCTTTTGTTTTTAACCCGCCTTGATCCCATCTCTGCCCATTGTTGGTCCTCACATCTGTTTGCTGCCAGTGGATAACTCTAGCAAGTTACTCAAAGGGAATAAAATCTATAATATAAAAAAGGGGTCCCACTGTCAGTCTCCATTTAAGGTTCTTCCAGATGTGTAGGACTTCAATTCTCACATCCCCCAACCTATCTGATCTGCAGTCATGCTGGTTTATAGATTATGGGAGTTGTATTCCGACGCATCTGAAGGGTCCCAGGTTGGCAGCTATTATATAACTTATGGCACAGGTAGAGCAGAGACAAAGGTTTTTAGACATTGTCAAACAATGCAGAGGAGCATTTAGGAAGTTTCCAAGCAGAAGGCTGAAATAAGATTGGGGAGACTCAGCTTCAAACCCCAGCCTCAGCCATGAAAGTTTAATGGACAACTTTGGGCCAGTGACTATCTCCCCATCTAAACATCTCATAGGGTTGTTATTGAGGTAGAACTGGAATGCTGCGTACACAGCCAGGAGTGTCCACAGAAGGGTTAAAAACGGCAAGATGATGGCCACAACCATGCAGTTGAAGCCCTGCTCTTTTTTTTAGTGCATTGCAATGGATGCAAAAAAGGAATCAGGCTTTGATGTGTGGTTGTGGCCATTTTTTGAGCCCCCCCGCCCCCCTTATCTATCTATCTATCTATCTATCTATCTATCTATCTATCTATCTATCTATCTATCTATCTATCTATCTATCTATCTAGAATTAGCAACCTGAATTTTGACCTTCATTCAATGATATTATTCCCATATATGTATATTTTCTGATTGTTACATTAAAAGAAAGACATAAAAGATTATGACTTGTTAGACAACTTTTTGAAAGCAAAAAACTGAACTTTTCCGACTCCTTTTTGCCATAAATCTGGTTGCCAAAACTGAAGCAGCCACACAGAGAGGTAAGGAAAACATAAAAAATTTAGAAATGGGGGGAAAAGTAAACAAAATAATAGTACAGTGTCTTTACTGAGAGCAGCAATCCTGCCAAAGCAGCCCCATAACTTGCAGTTAACCATCTCTCACGGAATGTGCGTTTAATTAAAATAAGAAACTGGGCAATGAGCTTTCTTTTAATTTTGTTAAATGTATGTTACTGTTGAGTTTAATTTCCTATTGAAGTTAACATAAAGTCAGCCTTCTAGCCTAAAACGATGGCGGTAACTTTAAGTAATCAAAACTTCCACTGTATGAGTACTTCACCTGGGAGTTAATCCTGATGTATACAGAGGGGCTTCGTTTCTGAATAAAAATGAATAAGGCAGCCTTTCCTAACCTAGTGGATCCCCATATGTCCTACAACTGCTTTCAATGATAATACTACCTAGGAATAATGGGAGCTGTAGTCCAACTCCTCTGGCCTGGTGCCAGGTTGAGAAAGACTGGCAGAGATTTCCCCATCCAAAGCAAGCAGAGATGGATTAAATGAAGTGAGAGGGCTTGGATTTTGCTGTTGAGATACTGTCACTTTAAGGAGGATAAAAGAAAATAGATGGGCATTGAAGAGAAAGACACACTTGAGGGCAAGCATAATTTCTTCAGATTATATTGCTTATTGCGTTTTGCTGCAAAGAGAAAGGAAAATGCAACATTAAAAATGAGTGGGAACAGCAAAAGAATGTTGCACTGTGTCTTTCCTTTTTAGAATTCAACTCTCCCATTTCATTCCTACTCCACAACTGTCAGTCAAGATTCTATGCTTGTTGAAGATGCTTAATCCTAACTAAGCTATTGGGGAAATGTTCTCTCCAAAGAGTTATTCATTATCCTGAATGATTATTTAAGCTTACAGTAAATAAGCCATCAACTTCACATTTCCTGGTTTTGATGAACGAAACTGTTTTCAGTACATTTCCCAAACTGAGTTCAGTACTAACATATAACAGAGGACATCCAAGAAATTTGTTGCCAGAGATCGAATAGCAAATGTGTACCCACCTAAAAATGCACAGCGTTCCTAAATATGAACAGCATTAGCTTTAAAGAAACTTCTACTTTTAGATTAGTAGACAGAGCAACCCAGTCTACCAAACCATGCTAGCCCTCCAGTCTTCTCTATTCATAGGATGGAAGAGACAACATTCCAAAAACAACAACAACAAAAACTGATTGAAGAGCAGAAATAAATAGTTGCTAAGATAAAATATATCACAGGTATATACTTTAAAATATATCACAGGTGAACAAGGCTCTCAAGATATTACAGGACAACTCCCAGAAATCCTGAACATTGGCCATGCTTTTGGGCTAGTGTGAATGGTAGTACAGCAACATTTAGCGGGCTACATCCCTTCATTATAGGTTTCTGCATAGTTTGTCCATTATGAGATTCTTCTGTCTGTCCATCCATCCATCCATCTGCATTTACAGTGGAACCTCGGTTTACGAACTTAATTCGTTCCGTGACTCTGGCCGCAACCCGAATTGGTCGCAACCCGAAGGAAATTTCCCCATAAGGTTCAATGTAATTACCGTTAATCCGTTCTGGCCTGGAGGACAGGGAGGCGGCTATTGCTTGGAGGGAGAGTCCCCCTCCCTACGACCACGTGTCAGGGGCGGAAAAATGGCCGCGGTCCACGCGTCAGGGGCGGAAAATGGCCGCGGACCACGTGTCAGGGGCGGAAAATGGCCGCGGACCATGTGTCAGGGGTGGAAAAATGGCCGCGGACCACGTCAGGGGTGGAAAATGGCCGCGGACCACGTGTCAGGGGTGGAAAAATGGCCGTGGACCACGTGTCAGGGGCGGAAAATGGCCGCGGACCACGTGTCAGGGGTGGAAAAATGGCCACGGACGTGTCAGGGGTGGAAAATGGCCGCGGACCACGTGTCAGGGGTGGAAAATGGCCACGGACCACGTGTCAGGGGCAGAAAAATGGCCACGGACCGTGTCACGGGAGGGAAAATGGCCGCATATCCTGCTCGTACCCTGAGGCGGAGTTCGCAAATCGAGGTAAATTTTTGCGGCCGGAGCTGGTCGTAACCCGAAAAGTTCGTTAGCAGAGGCGTTCATAACCCAAGGTACCACTGTACTTGGAAAAAAGAAACAAAAAACCTTATGGGTCCTTAAAGACTAAATAACAACACCTTATAGACTATGATTGACAAAGCTTATGTAATAATGAACTGATTACCCATCAAGGTTTCTTGTTGTTTTTGCTGTTAAAGACTACCATGCTACCTCTCTGAAAACAGTACTGTAAGGAGCTGTTTCTTGTACAGCTTAATCCTATCTAGTAGGAAGAATTTGAGGAATAATTGAAGACACTTCACTTTGCCTGGTGGCTCTTACTTCAATATTTCCCAAGGAATATTGGGGACTTGTATCCCAAGAGTGTGCCAGAACATTGCATGTATCTTCTAGATGTGGGATAGGCCCACAGTGAGTTGATTTGCAAAATAGTTTCTGGATTAGCTTGCACTGAATAGCATGATTGTGCTTGGGATAAAACTGGGGTTTGGTTATACTTCTGGCACATTGACCAAAATGACCCAAACTGTCCAGTACTATCTCTACCATTAGCAGGGAATACTGAATGTGGCACGGGTACAACTAAGATTGGTAATCTAATTTACATTGCCTCTTTCTCACAAAAAAGGCTTACATGAATTCCTTGATTGACCAGTCATGATTGATAGTGGAACTGTGGGACCATCTGGTGAGAGCCATGATAAATGGAAGATTGCACCTTGGAATATAAGAGGAATAAATAAAAATATAATAATATGTAATAAATCTGAATTAAGGTGGTGAGTGTGAAGTGAGTAAATATATACAGGGATGTAAAAGTGTATGAATAAAAGTGCTGAAACATATATCAGAAAGTATGAATTGGGGTCATATAGGTTGTTGTGGGTGTGCCTGAAATAAGGAATCTATAGGTAAGTAAGGTATGTTACACAGTGCTCTGGTGAATGGTGATAATGGAAAAAACAGAGATGAGTTTTGGAGAAAACTGCAACATTCTGAATGAATGGAAACCAGAGAAAAATTAGTTAGGTGTCCAGTATGGTTAGCGAAAGATAGTAAAGGATAGAAATGTGATAAGACAGACCATTATTTGGTAGTATCAAGAGTGGATCTTAGGGAAAAAATGGTATTGGAAGAAAAGGGAAAGATATGAAAAAAACTAGAATGAAAGTAGAATGACTACAGAAAAAGTATTAGTAGATAGATAAATTGCCCAATAGAATAACTGGTAAGTGGACATAAGGAAAAACAATATGAAAACAGCTTAGAATTAAGTGAAGAAAATGTTACAGGGTGCCCGTGTGTGGAGTTACACTAATAGAAAATGTGAAAAAGGATAATTAATGGAATGATGAAGTGAAAGAGGCTGTGGATGAAAAAAACTACACGTAAGATCAACATTTGGTGATCCAAAAAGCAGAACCTGCACGAGGGAGAAACATTAGAAAGGGAAGAAAAGGGGCATTTTGGTAGCAATAAATATTATTTTGAAAGTGGGTGAAAAAGGCTAAACAAGAAGCCTCCATTAATGGGGAATTCTGGGAGTTGAAGTCCACACATCTTAAAATTCCCAAGGTTGAGAAACACTGCTCTAGAGCACCAGCAATGCTAGCCAAGTCTAGAAATCCTGGGGCCATACCCAAGGCAGGGTGCCTTCCTACCACCAGGATAGCCAAATGGGAAGGCAGAGAATCTCTCTGCTGTGGGAAGCCAACTCTGAGTGTAGGTCTCACTAGCCCCTCCTTCTACTGTTCAACTTGATTTGCTTCTTACCTGCTCAGGAACCAATTGTTGCTTAATTTAGATAGCACCTCTGCACGAAGGCAATATTGATATTGCCAATTCTGCTGGATGAATGGCCAGTGATGGCTTTATTGCTTTCCATTTCAAAACATGGCTTGTCTCCTATATGGGAATTTCAGAATCTAACTTATCTTTGACTCGTTTTCTTTGCAGGTTTGATCAGCATGGCCAATCAAGCTATTAGCTGGATGGATTGCTGACAAGGGGAGAAATACTTTATGGTTTTCATGTTAAGAACTGGTTTCTGAATCCAACCAGCCACGGACAGTGAAATGTCTCTTCAGGCTCACTACAAGGCATTTAGATAAGCAATGGTCTTCTCCTCATTGCTGAAGTTCAAGAGATGCTCTGTAGATTCTTGCAATGCCATGGACAAAATATGAAGAACGGCCCTGTGTAACATTTTCTTCAAAACATGGGGAGGGGTATAGCCTAGCTCAGTGATGCATTGTATGCTTTGGATGCAGAAGATTTCTGGTTCAATTCCAGGCATTGGCAAATAAAGCTGGGGAAATTCCTGCTTGAAACGTTGAGAAGCCTCTGCTAGTCATGGCACAATATTCTGCTAGATGGTCTGATTTGGAAGAAGGCAGCTTCTTATGTTCCAATATTGCTTGTTTATGTATACATAAGCACCATCTGTTTGTGAATAACTTGAATTATCTGCCAGTAAGGGAGAAATGTACTGTATCTGATTCAAACAAAAACCTTCAGGAAAACAAACCAGTTACTTGCACTTTGAACTTTGCTTGACATTATGTGTCTTTGGCAGTAACAGGATTCAGATTCACAACTGTAAACGTCTTTCAGAGGAAAAGGTAAATTTCCAACAGCCTCTGGAAATGAAGTGCTTCTTTTTCCTTTCAAATATATCTATGTAATTGACCAAATACAGAAACTTAAAACACTTTTTCAATCATCCTAAAACTGTATTGAAGAGAAATAGGCAGTACAGTAATACCTCGGTTCACGAATGCTTCTGTTCATGAAAAATTTGGTTTGTGAACAGCAGCATTCGCAAATTTTTGCTTCCGTTCACGAACTCTGCATCGGGTGACGAACATAACCTGCGGCCATCTTCCCTGCTCTGACACGTGGTCGTTGCTTCCTCTAGGTGAGATTGCGGTCACAGACAGACACTTGCTGTGAAGCTTTTTGGTGTCGCCTCAAGCAAGGTTAGTGTTCTCTCTCTTCATACTGTACTGTACTGTACTTTGTTTCATATTTTTGTGGTTAAAAAAAAAAAATGGTTCAGAACGGATTAACCTTATTTACATTGAACCTTATGGGAAAATTTGATTCAGTTGGTGATCAATTCGGTCGGCGACCACATTCGTAGGGGTCAGAACAGATTAACCTTATTTACATTGAACCTTATGGAGAAATTGATTCAGTTTGCAACCAATTCGGTTCACGACCAGAATCGTGGAACAAATTGAGTTCGTGAACCGAGGTACCACTGTACTTGGTTGGCATCATGCAGAGGTGCGCTCTGTGCTGCAACTTTGTATGACACATCCCACTTGAGATAGTGTTCCATACTGACAGAAACAAATATTGCATTGCCCCTTAAGAATGTTAATGTCAAGTTCTCCCTACATTCATCCACCATTACTTTATTACTTGCAAAGAGACATGAAACGCTCTTTTGTGTCAAAGTAATAGTGTGTCCACTAAAGTGCATAATGGAATGCATAGCAAAAGCCTTCTTTTCTTGAAAATAGTCTCTAAATGTTTGCTTATTTTTGTTTTGTCTTTGAGATTCATCCTTACCCCATCTATATTATCCCATGATAGGACATTGCTCAGTTGGCTTTGGATGGATCTCACGGCTGATCTTGCAAGATAAACAGACAACCTGTACATCAGTGATTCCCAAACTGTCATCCATGGACCACCAGTGTCTGCAGAAGTCCATTAGGTGATTAACCATAGCCCCCTGCATAAAGATTTCTACTGAAGAACATTCTTGACCAGCAAGTTTGTGCTAAAAGTTTTTCTTATGATGGCACGGGTTATACAAAATTATTTGAATGGTAAATCAATACAATTTTGGATTATTTTTTGATGCAAAATTTAGTTTAAAATACCTTTAAAATAGAGGGGATGGGAAGTGTCACATAAAATGCAAAAATAACCTCCAGAATAACTTTGCAGCTGTCCCAAGGCTATACCGATTCCATAATAAAACAAGGAAACTGCAACCTGCACAATACTTATACAAGTTATCCTATTCCAAATATCACTGGATCTTCTCTTCAATGCCCTTCCCTCTGCAATCATGGATGATAGATAAAATAAGACACCCTTTTCACACAGAAGACGCCCCTGCACCTCCAATGAAATTGAAACCTTAGCAGATGTCCTCCTGAGGTGCAGATTTTACAAGGAATTGCACTCCCAACCAATTCAATTCTTAATAGTCTTCCTGGCCATTCAGACCAAAGTTACTTGGAATTTTTACTAAAAGATAAGCATCTTGCAGTTACTTACACAATAGCTAAATTTTGTGCTCAAGCCATAAGGTTTTGCTGTGTTCAGACCAGACTACTGAAATAGGCGATTTACTTAATTAATGATATTTTATTGTACAATATTCTCAAATTGTGTTTTATGATTTGGTCTTGGACAGTAATAAAATGTTCATTTGTGCAACTATAACCATTATTTTATTCACCAAAAAATGTGAACTTGCATGCTACTAAAAATAAAAAATGTAGAAAGACTCCATTTGTTTAATTGAGTGGTCTCCACATTTTCCGAACATTTATTTAGTGGTCCACAATTGCAGAACATTTGAAAAACTTTCTTACATACTAAGTTTATAATGGCTAAACTTTTGTGGAGTATATTTCATCACATGCATGAAAGCCAAAGCCAGAACAAATTCCTTAAGCTTTTAACAAACTGAATTTCAGCACTGGCCCAACCTAACAGTATGCTAGTATCACTCATTGAGTTATACTAAGAGGCAGGTAGTTGCTCTAACCTGAATTAATGCAAGAAGAGAGAAAGTGCCCATCCAAAATACTTGGCCATTTGTGGAGGAACATGGTCTTCCAACTGTTACCTTATTCTTTCTGATATGTTGGTCTTTTTTTTTTTAATACAAAACCAAGGTACACCCAAGGGAGTCTTTTTTTTTTTTTTGGTTCACGCAGGTCCTTGCACAATAAAGAAAACTAAAACTAAAACTAAAAAATAAAGAAAAAAGCGGAACCTCAACACTCTTGCTAAATAGTGTGGCTGAACATGAAAAGGGGAAACCCAGCTTTCTCTTGTAATCTACTATGTCTTAGCTCAATCATTATTTTTTTTTTTTACTGAACTATTGTATGGGCAAAGTAGGAAAGGACCCACATCCACCACCCCAAACACTTGAAATGTTGTGGCTGTGAGCAGCTCATTAAAACATAGACACAGCAGAGCAGATAACACCGCTTTAACTTGTCTCCTTTGGTGGCAATCCCATCTGCATGTATTGACTTGGGCTCATCAGAAAAATCCTGCTCTGTGTGTATGACACTGGGCTGAGACAGCTATCAGGGAGATCATATTACAATGATTCCTCACAAAGATGTAGGATCCTACAAGGTTTCTGAAAGATGTGCCCTGATCCTGAATGGAGATGAAGGCCAGCCCAAGGCATTTGGTGCTTGAGCCCAAAGACAAGATAAATTCCATTTACAGAAGCCAACTGAACTGTCCATTGAATCTTGCTTCACCATTACACTGGAATGAGGGCTCCTCTAATTAGTAAATTAGGATTGCAAGAGAATCCATGTGACACAATTCTGTCCGAGAGAGGAACTGCTAATTGGTGTTACCTTCCAGCACTTGCCATTTGAAGTGTTGCCTTAGTCTCCAGTAACAATCAATTCTGGCATTACTCAAAAATCTGCTAATAAAGTGCCCACCTCAAAACCCATGGTTCCTCCACATACGGCAGTTTTGCTGATCGGGGATTGGTACTGAGCTTGAGTATTCTCACAGCATTAGTGTTCGCCTACAGCCAAGCAGCTTAAATTCAAGCATTAGGTTATAGTTTTGCAATATTAATGCTAGAGCTGCAATATGGCTGTTTCTCATCAGTGAGAAATCTAATTTCATCCCCCCTCCCTGCTGTGAAGTCAGGCACTTCAATATTTCACCATGCTTTTTAAAAATTAAGTGGCTCTCCTAATCTTGCTTTTTAAATTAAATGGCCCCTTTGTTTCTCCTTCCTTCCAAAAACAAAAACAAAGCCAAAACAGCACCACAAAGGTTTGATAAATATGGAACTGGGACTCTGCTACACGCTGATTTTGGCACTCTTTTGTTGGTCAACTGGAAGGACTGCTGGTTGGTTCATGGGAAGGAATGAGCATTGCAAAGAACGCATTAATGAAGACAGATGTTTCAGAGAGTTGGACTTCAGAGAGTCTGGATGCCTCTGTGGAAGCACCCCATATCCAACATGGCTTAGAAACAATTTTTGGCACAGGATAACAAATTATGTAAACCTAGGATTCATTTCTGGGAAAGTGTGTTATCTATGCCTTCTTGAGCTCCTGGAGGAAAGGTGGAATGTAAGCCTACAAAACAAACACACAAATAAATAAATCAACTACCGTAAATAACAAAGTATGCACTGAGGAAAACTGAACGTTAAGCATGCTGACTTCTCAAAATATGAGTGAGGTGCACTGTTAAAGCAATGACTCAAAATGTATTTAAAGCCACAGAGGTCAAGTCAGGGCTATATATGGGAGGTGAGCAGAAACCCAGAGCTCTATAGCAGCAATGTGGTGATCAAAAATAGGCCAAGTCCAGCTTTCCACCTATCCCAAAAAGTAAATAAACAAAACGTAAATACAGAGGTGTCAGCTGTATGGAAATGCAGTGCCAGCATTCTATAATGTTCCCCAGCATCATAACAGAAGCACTGTTCTTAATCCTGGGAGTACAGAAATTTCCCTAACAGTGACTTCTGAAATTTTCTACAATGTACAGTATAGATTTTTTTTGTAGCAGCTGCACAAGAGGAAACAGAGAGTGAGTGAGATAATTGTTTCATAAAATCAAGTATTGTTAAAAACAGTAGAATGGCTCTTAAAATGTTCTTTGTTTAGCTTTGGCAAGGCTGGGAGAAGGCATTCTCCTGCCCCCAAGTGGCTGCACTATACAATCCACTGTTGCCACAAGCTCTCATGTGTTTCATGCTTAATTCTGGGACTCAAATAGATAGATAGATAGTATTTATTTTAGTCAGTGAAACAGAACGAATATAAACTAGCTGCAGCAAAGAAAAAAATAAACAAGCCAACTATCCACATAACCATAAAACGTGGAAAGGGGGAATATTTGTATGAATATACTCTGAATGTGCTCTGAGTTCTAGTAGTCCAAAGTATTAAAGTAATTATTAAATAAGGTATTAGAATAATGGGAGTCAGCATTTCATTCCTAAGACTCAAATGGATATTTGCTTCAAGAGAGGAACCTAACCCATTGAAAAGGCGATGCCAGGTTACAACCTTTAATGTTTACCCTTTGGTTGCACATAAATTACTGTATTTGTACTAAACACACCAACCTTGTATGTTAGTGCCAAACATTATCTCAATAGCCAGCCTGTAATTAAAAAATTCATGTTAAGAGTCAATGGTGTAAAGCAAACCATTTATATATTGGGCACATCATGTATTTCCAGTGTTTTACTCCATTACTATTAAGCCTATACAGTGCACCCAACTTATTCGCCTGCTTCCATTTTCCCAAACAGATCACCATCTCTTATTTGATTTAGCTTTTATCCAACTCAATTTGTGCAGTCAATCAATCAGAAGTGAAACAGGTAAAAGTCCTTTTTCTCCTTCTCCTCCGGCCCTCCCCAGCTTCAATTCAGAGAAGAATACTGCTGTGCTGGAGTGACAGGAAACACAAAGAATTCAAAGAATGTAAAAAATCACACTTTTTTAAAGGAGGAAGGAAAGGCAGACAGCTACGATTTATGAAATGATGGGGTCAGGTAATTTTAGATCGTGGACAGGAGGGCTCTTATCTTCTCCTAGCCATACCTTGACAGGTGAATAAGCACAATTTGCTGCAGACAAGAATAATACAAAGTCAAAACTAAAACATGAGCATTATATGACCCCAGATTATAAAATGCTTTTAAAACAAATAGTATTGTGACAAGCATTTGGAGCCTGTCTTGATCAGCCTCTTATTGACATCAGACCTGTTTGCCCCCAGAGGTTAGTTTCTAGGTGAGTATTTGCCCCCCTCCTTCTCTGTGGGGCCTGGATCTTTGGCCACAGGTCCTGCCCCACTCAGTGGGGGTTGGGATGCAGGCAGAGGGATGTTCCTACGGACAATCAACATGGGGCTGGGGGGGCTGTCCACTGTCTTTAACATGGAGTTTAACTTTTTCACGGAGTTACCATCTCTCTCTTTTGGGAGCTTAACAGAGCCTGCAAGCCCGAGCTACCAACCCCGCGTGTAGGAGCGCGTGACGCCCTGGCACGCGTTGGATTTCGCAAGGCCTTGCGAGGGCAGCTGCCGGAAGACGCGGACCCCGGCCAAGAGAGGGCGGGCCGGCCCTTGGCCTCCTGTGACGCCCGGGCGCACAAGGGAACGCGCGCCTCCCCCCCTGCAGCTCCTTCAAAGGGACGAACCGCCAAGTCCGAGCAACGGCTGCGCCCATCCCTTTCGGTTTTCCCAGGCTCCGAGCTCCAAAGGGAGGGGGGAGCGGAGTCCGCTCGGACCAGCCTGGGGCGGGGCGCGGCGAGGTCCGGCCTTCCGGTGCTCCCGGCTGAACCCGCCGACGCCCGGCGCTCCGCGGTTTGTCGCCCGGCGGCGGCCGTCCCCGCCGCCCCCGCTCCGCTCTCCTCCGTTCTGGGCAGCCCCTTTCAGCCGGCGGACACTAGGGAGCGCTCTGGGGCTCGCTCGGCGTCTTCCTGGTCTCACCGTCAGGTAGCCGAGCAGCGCGGCTCTCGTTCTGTAGCGTCCCCTCGCTCCTTTCCGCCTGGGCAGCGAAGGGTGAACCTCGCCGGGCAGACTTCCGTGGGGCCCACGACGCCTTGGACGTGCGTTCTGGATTGGCGGGGTTTGGAGCAGATCGTTGGAAAAACTGACACGGGTCAGATTGCCCTTGCCCCTGCATCTCTTGCCCAAGATAGATATGTATGCATGTATGTCTGTGTGTGTGTGTGTGTATGTATGAACATATATGTGTGTATATGTGTGTGTATGCGTGTGTGTGTATAATTGATTATGTGCCATCAAGTCGTTTTCAACTCCTAGTGACCACATAGATTTTCTCTATAGTGATGTGTCCCTAACCTGTTCTTTCAGCTCTTCCAACAGTACACTCACTGCCACTGTAACTGAGTCCATCCACCTTGCTGCTGGTCATTCTCTTCTCTTTCCTTCCACCTTTCCCAGCATTAGAGCCTTTTCCAGAGAGCTGGATCTTCACGTTATATGTCCAAAGTAGGATAATTTGAGTTTGATCATTTGTGCATTGCGTGAGAACTCTGGATTGATTTGTTTGATGATCCATTTAGTTGTTTTCCTGGCTGTCCAGAGTATTCTCAGGACTCTTCTCCAACAACATTTATGTATATGTGTATATAGATAGATGGATGGATGGTTTGGGTGTGTAGTCACGACCCCAAGTGCTCCTACCACCACTGGGACCACTTTGGCCTTTACTTTCCACATCCTCTCTATTTCTTCCTTCAGGCCCTGGTACTTCTCCAGCTTCTCATGCTCCTTCTTCCTGATGTAGCTGTCACTTGGCACTGCTACATCTATCACTACCTCTGTCTTCTGGTATTTGTCTACTACCACGATGTTTGGTTGATTGGCCAGTACCCGCCTGTCTGTCTGGATCTGGAAGTCCCACAGGATCTTAGCCCTGTTATTCTCCACAACCTTCTGTGGAATCTCCCATTCTGACTTGGGGGGGGGTCTAGCCCATACACTGTGCAGATGTTCCTGTACACAATGCCAGCTACTTGGTTGTGCCGTTCAGTATATGCTGTTCCTGCCTGCATCTTATACCTTGCCACTATGTGTTGGACTGTCTCTGAGGCCTCTTTGCACAATCTGCACCTTGGGTCCTGTCTAGTGTGGTAGACCCCTGCTTCTATGGATCTGGTGCATAGTGCCTGTTCTTGTGCTGCTATGATCAGTGCCTCAGTGCTGTCTTTTAGTCCAGCCCTTTCCAGCCACGGGTAGGATTTCCCAATGTCAGCCACCTCAGCTATCTGTCGATGGTACATCCCATGCAGGGGCTTGTCTTGCCATGGTATTTCCCCCACTTGAACTTCCTCCCATGTCTGCTGCTGCCTGCGGCATTCTCTCAGCAGCTCATCTTTGGGTGCCATCTTACTGATGTACTCCTAGATGCTCCGGGTTTTGTCCAGGGCAGTGGCTTTGACAGTGGCTTCCTCTTTGTGGTTGGTGTACAGTCCCTGGATGTTGGATTTGGGGTGGAAACCTCCGTACATTTTGAGGAGCTTCCAGGTCTTCACATTGGCAGCCTCCATGTCTTCCTTTGGCCAGCTCATTATACCGGCAGGGTATCTGATGACTGGCAGGGCGTACATGTTGATGGCATGGATCTTGTTCTTCCCATTGAGCTGGCTCTTCAGGACCTGTCTTATCCTTTGGTGGTACTTGGATGTTGCTGTCTTCCTTGCCTCCTCATCATGGTTCCCATGTGACTGTGGGACACCAAGGTATTTATAGCTGGTCTCTGTGTCTGCTATGTGGCCCACTGGTAGTTCCGCTCCATTGGTCTTAACTACCTTCCCTCTCTTTACTATCATCCTGCCACACTTCTCCAGTCCAAATGACATCCCAATGTCCTAGCTGTAGATCCGTGTCAGGTGGATCAGTGAGTCGATGTCTCGTTCACTCTTAGCATACAGCTTGATGTCAGGAAGTGATTCCACACCAGGAAGTGATTCCACTTTTGAACTTGTACACATATCCAGTCCTTGTGATTATCTGGCTGAGGGGGCTTAAGCCTATGCAGAACAGCAGTGGGGATAGTGCATCACCTTGGTATATGCCGCACTTGATGGCCACTTGTGTGAGCTGTCTTGAGTTGACTTCCAGTGTTGTCATCCACAGTCCCATTGAGTTGTTGAGGAAGGTCCTTAGTGTCCTGTTGACTTTGTATAGCGCCAGGCATTCACAGATCCATGCATGTGGCATTGAGTCATAGGCTTTCCTGTAGTCAATCCAGGCTGTGCTCAGATTGGTCTGCCTAAAACTTGAGTCTTGGGCGACTGCTCTATCAATGAGCAACTGGTGTTTTGAGCATCTGGTGTTGTTCCCAATGCCCTTCTGAGCTGTGCTCATGTACTGGCCCATATGGTCTTGTAGCTTGGCAGCTAGGATGCCTGATAGGACTTTCCACATTGTGGGGAGGCAGGTTATTGGCCGGTAGTTGGATGGTGCTGTTCCCTTGTGAGGGTCTTTCATGAACAGCACTGTCCTTCCTTGTGTTAGCCAGTCTGGGTGGGACCCAGCTGTTACCTTTGTTGTAAAGGTTGTAAAAGTTTGTCTTTAAAACATTTATAGTTGGAGACTGGCAACCCATTTGGAGCAGATATCTTTCCTGTTTTAGTCTTTTTGATAGCTTCACACAGCTCCCTTATTGTTATAGGTTCATTCAAAATTTGTTTCTGATCTGTAATCTTTGGTAAATTCTGTTTATGCAAGTATTCATTCACTTTTTCCGAGGAAATTTCTTGACCTTTGTATAAAGTAGTATAATACTGATAAAACACTTTTCGCATATTCACATTATCTGTTATTACATTATTTCCTTCTTGTAACTTTATTATCACTTTCTTTTCTTTTTCTTTTTGCAACTTGTATGCCAACCATCTCCCTGGTTTATTTGCTTATTCAAACTTTCTTTGTTTTGCATAGTTCATTTTTATTTCCATCTCTCTCACTGGTAACATAGATAGTTGCCTCTGTAAAAGCTTGATTTGGTGAGTTATAGTTATCATCCCTGGAGATTTTTAAAATTCTTCTTCCTTTTTTTTAATCTCATCCAAGATCATTTGCATTTTCTCTTGCCTTTTCTTTTTAAATTCATTATTGGGTTGTATAAAATATCCTCTTACAAAAGTTTTACTTGCATCACAAACCATCCTTACTTCTGTAACTTTATTAAGATTATTCTAAAAAAAAATCCTTTAACTTCTTTGTATAGTCCTCCGCCACCATTTCTTTTTGTAATAACATCTCATTCAATCTCCATTTAAAAGATCCATTTTTCCTTTTAAAAGTTAAAGTCACTGGATTATGATCTGAAAATGTCTTTGGTAATATCTCCATTTTATAGATAGTATTAGCCAAAGTCTTAGAAATCCAAATCATATCTATTCGTGAAAAAGATCTATGTCTTTCAGAAAAATAAGTATATTCTTTTGGATCTCCATTTTTGTGTCTCTATGCATCAACAAGCTCCAAGTTATTCATTAAATCAAAAAAAGTCTTTGGTAATTTACCCTGTGTTACTTTAATATTTTTCTCAGAAGTTCTATCTTTGTGGGGAAACCACTCCATTCCAATCCCCCAGGAGACACCAATTTTCATATGTAAAATCCAAAAGTTTGTCCGTAAGTCCTTTGTAAAATGTGGTTTTATCTTCATTTGGGACATACATTCGCAATATCAAAGTCTTAGCCCCCTGTAGAGTGATTTCCACCCCAACATATCTGCCATAATCATTAATCAATATAAGTTTTGGATATAGTTGGGGCTTTATATACAAAACAACTCCATTTTTTTTAATCCTGGTGAAATAAATTCCTCTCCCAAATTTTTGTGACTTAAATATTTTATATCTTTTTTCCTAATATGTGTTTCTTGTAGACAAATCACATCTTGCTTTAAATACTGAATTTTTTTTGCCCTTTTGAGGGGCATTTTCCCCATTTATATTCCATGTTAAGCATTTATTATTCATAATTAATCCAAGATTTTGGAAAAGTCAATACCTGTAGAGCCCAACATGGGATCTTCTTCAGTGTCTTGAATTTGTTGTGGCATTCGTTTAGTCACTTCCCTTTGTGTCTCCTCCAATTCTTCTTTAATTTTTTTCAGAAAATCCTTGCTTTCTGCACAGAATTCAACCTAAGTCTCTGTTGCTTAAAAGTAAAAATCACCCCTTCCAACTTGTCCCATGTAAATGGAATTTTCTTCTGTTTAAGTTTGTCAGAAAAAGTACTCTTTTCTCTTGTGTAGTATTTTATTTGGGATTTCCTTAAGTACAATTACATCTGTATTATCAATCTTTAGTCTAGTATTAAAATGCTGCTGTAGAACTTGGTCTCTTGTCTTCTTCCTGACAAAGTGCACAAGGACATCCCTCAGAACATTTCTTAATTTTGCAAAATGTGTATTGATTCTATAGGCCTTATTGATCTCTCTATCTGTATCATCTTCCTCCCAATCCATAAAATCAGACTGAGATTTAACAATCTTTTCTCTGATATCTTTTCCATGTTTTTTGGAATTGCTCTAATCTTAAGCAGAATTCTTTTTCATTCAGTTCCAATAATGCCAAGTTGTCCAAATCTTTTTCCATCTCTATTTATGACTTCTGTCTTACTCCCCAAAACTTCCACTTTGTCAGTAATTTGTTTTAAGTCTGCAGCCAATTGTCCTACAGATTCTTCAATTTTCTTAACTACTTCTTTCATATCTTTTTTCATCCTCACAAATCCTTCTTCCGTTTCCTTTTTAACTGTTGCAGTCATCTTTTTGCCAAATTCTTCAAACATTTTCTGCAATAAATCTAATGAAATACCCTTATCTGTAATTTGTTCTAATGAACCCCTGCATTCTTGCCCCAATTTGGCAGCTTTCCTTGTGGTTGCCATGGTGAGAAAGTGAAAATATGTCAATTACTATGGCAAAAGTAAAAAGCAAGCTGCTGCTTCTTCTTTTTTCCCTGTTTTGCTTCTCTCTGTCTTTAAAGCTTTAGTCCCAACTGGCACTCTGTAGTCACGGTCATACAGTCTGGCTCATATTACTCTTATCTTCTTGTTTTACAAAATCCACCAATTATTACTGTCCTTAAAAATAAACAAACAGCATTCCCATGAAGGTCTGGTCTAATTAATTTTACTGTTTTCAAACGCACTTTCATCAGAAAAATTATTTCTTCTATTTTTTAAAATCACTGTCCTCTTTGTCCGTTTGAAACTTTCTTATATCACAATCTTATTAAGCTTTTTGCTTTTAAATTAAAATCCTTTAAGATAGCATTTTTTTTTCTTTTCTTAATTTCAGAAAGAAGGCACTCACCAAGAGATTTTGATCTTTACTGCCATTGGAATATCTCTCTTAGGTTGTAAAGCAATTACATCGTAAAGTGATTAAGAAGGTGAGGCTTTTGCCAGTCCAATATCCATAAATGCTGCACAGCAATTTAGGGCAAGTTGTAAATCCTTGGCTCCCAAGCCTCTCAACCCATGACCGATCACAAGAAACTACATTCCTGCAGTTTTCTCATGAGGAGCAGCTCTACCAGAGTACAAATGGTTGATCTCCCAATTTCTCCTTCCTCCTCTGTCAGCCAGAACTGTCTCCTGGCTGGAAATTCCACTGCTTACTGCCTCTGCTTGGAGAGACGTCTAACTGGCCATAACACCTCACCTGGAAGCCCATAAAAGACAAACTTTTATTATAATTTAATCAGTTCCATAAATTATTGCATATAGTTGTATGGCTAACTCTGGATACTGTTAAGGATAATGTAGGATCTTATATGTTCAGCCATGCTGTCAGGTCTGAAGGGCTTTGGCAAAGTACCTTGAGCCTCTTACTCTTCCTGTCAACATCACCACTTCCTCCTCCTCCTCCTCTCCTTTCACCAATATGATGTTCTGGTTGAGCAGTGAGATGCTTTCTTAACATTTGGGCTCACTGGGGACTCCTATAGCCAGTCTCCACCCCAGATTTGAGCCCCATAGATAAGACCTAATAGTGGCATGGGGTACACAGTCTTATATTTTACTAGGTGGCACCCAGTAAAACTAAAGTACTATTTTACATGTTGGATTATTACACAAATAGGCTGTTCACACCAAAACTTAGCTGTTTTAAACATCAGTAATATAATAGTATCTATAACAATGCAGACTACAGACAGAATGTTCTCTCATTTGAAAATGACGACTGTGAACATGCAGTATGTTAACGAAAGATTAACCATGAAGCACTGAACCACATTCACCCCAATTCCATGAGATTGGCCAATTTATTAAGCCACAACTCGTGAATGATAACTTAGCTGATGTCTCACCCTACTGTCATCTGATTCCACTTCTTCTCTGGTGCTCTAGGGTTCCAATTTAGATATCTTGAATATTCCTAGAACTGCATGAACACGACCTGAGTTCTCAACAGATATTTCATTTCTAGAATGGAAGGTATCAGACTTCAAGTGAAACTTGTATCACCACAGCACAGTAGACATAAGCCTTCATTTGTTTATGTTCAGATCAACTTTGTGTAGGATTTCTATCATGCTGACTGAAAATTCCCAACAAAATCTTGATGCATCTAGAAGGCATCAGCTTGGAAAACACTTCTGTATCTTTCTAATGCTGCATTTTAGATCAATATGTCATATTTAAGAAATTGCCTCTTCAATGTTGACATTGAGCAAAATTTGAGAAGTACAGTGCAACTTTATGCCAGGCAGGGAGTTTACAGATTAGACTTTGGTCTTAGCGGGTTACTGAGAAATATATGAATGTGAGAAGGGAAGTTTGGTGGTTTAGAGAATGCATATGATGAAGTGCATAGGCTTGAGTGATTTAATGTTTTGTATGAATATGAAGTACAGCAGAAGGATGGTTTCTAAATATGGTAAGAGTGATATATGATGAAAGTAAAGCATGCATGAGAATAAATGGAATGCTAAGTGAATGGTTCAACAGGGACTAGAACAACAACATATAATGTTCCAAGTATTATTTAATGTATTTATGATAAAAATATGAGGAATGTTTGTGGTGAAGTTAGAAGAGTGTTCATTACATGAATGTATGTATACTTTTATATGCAGACAATGCTCTATTGACTAGATTTGCAACAAATGTTTGATGCAGTGAGGCATATGGATCTGGAAATTAATGTATCAAAAATAAAGGTAGTTATCTTTGACAAAAAAAATAGAGTGAATGGGGTAAAGTGTATGGTGTTGTTATTAACTACATTTCCTTTCCTTTTCCTTATGTCTGTAATTTCTTTTGCTTATTATTTGTATGTGTTTAAATAGGGATAATTTGATTATTCCACATGTGTATAATAATCTGTTTCCATCACATGAAGAATTACAGTTTAGTAGCAATTTTCTAACAGCTGTGGAGGCCGGACTCAAAATTTTCTGAGGGTGAATGTGGTACTGTTTTTCTGCATCTTCCATTCTTTTTGTCTACATCGGTTACAGAGATTGGCTTTGGTGTTGAAAGCATCCTCAGAGTCCCATACATACCCTCCCAGCTGCATCTATTTTATACCCATCACAAGCACTGTAGTGGCATTTTATTAAGTGATTATATCACTTCTGCTGTCTGACACACTTATTTTTAAATTGTTTCCCTAGAACAAATACTGAACTTTCTCAAACATTATGTCGGGCAATATAAGCCATCATGTGTTCCGAGTAAGGACTCTGTACAAAAAGATCCTTCAGCTTCACCGTGTGTTGCCACCGGAACTGAAAGCCCTGGGAGATCAATATGTGAAAGATGAATTCAGGCGGCACAAATCAATCAGTCTTCAGGAGGCCCAGAACTTCCTACAGGAATGGGAGGCAAGTGACTTCTTCTATACTTGGAGTTACCTTGCTTTAATTTTGTGCTTTGGATTGGTGCTAGGTACAGAGTATCAAAGGCCACATGATTCCCCCAGGCACCCCCTGAACTCCATAAAAAGTTGCTATTGAATTGAAATGCTTAATATGACAAAAGTAGAAAATAGTTAAACTCATGGCATGCAATCATGCTACTTGTATTTAATAATTAAAATAATTTTAATTAAGTTTAAAATAAAAGAAATCAAATGATGTAGTTTTTTTCCTGGGTTCACCAACTTAATTATTTTGGATATTTTGGACCTTTAGTGCAGCTCTTGGTATATCACTTAAGGTCAAATGTGGCCCTTTGTCCAAAAAAGTTTGTACATCCCTTATCCATCTCACTATGCAGTCTTTCTGGTACTCCTAAATTAAAATAATGTCAAATGATTTTTGTTTGTTCTATAAGTAATGTGTGTTGCAGGGCACAAGTTTGGTTTGTTTTTATTTTGTAATTAGGACAAGGTTTGACAAAGGTCAATTGTCATAAACAAGTAAGTACTAAATAGGGTTTGGCTTTGGATATCTGCAGGGGTAGAGAATCTTATAGGATTCTTGAATGCTATGTGGAATTTACTGATGATTCTTTTGAAACCCTGATTGATATGGCATGGGGAAATCACAGGGGGTGGGGGCAGACATGACTACTTTTAAACAATTGCTGTTAATCATAAGGAGCCAGTTCTTTGATTCTCCTTGAAAGGTTAGGACAGTGAAATGCCTTGGCAGACAATTGGATCATGGAGAGAAAACAGAGCTCAACCTGACTGAACAGGTTGGATCTCTTTATTGTACAATTGTACTATTTTAGATGGATATGCAGCTCTTACATGAATTTGCTTCATTCTCAGTGTATACCTGTTCTTTCAGTACCTACACTGATCTGATCATTGTAATACAGTAAGCATTTTTGATTCTTAGGTAATGGGGAAGTTTCTTTTAATGCTCTGTAGAGAAAACAATGCTCGATACTTAATATTATCTACAAGTAGTGGGTTGCATTGAATTGAGTCTTTTTGTCTGCATGGCATAATCTTTGCTTAATCATAGTTTAAATAACCACAATTGGCTAGGCTTATGTCGTATCAGCCATAAACTTAATTTATTCTTATTTACCATTGAATAATGGTAAAAACAAGTTGTGGAACCAAGGGAAATAGTGAGTTAGATGTATTCAAGCAGAGGCTAGACAAACAATCTGTCAGGGGTGCTTTAATTAGATTCTAATATTAAATAGGAGGCTGGACTCAGAGGTCTAAATGACTTTTTGAAATCTATGTTTCTATGATAGTTCAAACAAGTTACATATTGGCTGAGTTCAGACAGGTTGCATAATGGCATAATGGAATAGGTGAACCCAACCTGGATAGAGGCCATAGATTATTTCAACAAAGAACACTAATTACAGTGTATGCCCTCTCTCTGTCATCCATCTGGCTTCCTTTCTGTATGATTTATGGAAGTAGTTTCTGTGCTAGTTTCTAAAAGCTTCTTTCTATGTGTCAGATTAATAGTTCCTGTCATGAAAACCATAGGTGAATGTTCATGCTGGAGGATAATGTACAATAAAACATGTTTTGTTTTGGAGAAACAGCTCTTCAGCTAGATCTAATCTGCTTTATCAATGATCAATATATCCTTTTCCAAGTTTAATAAATCTTTATGAATTAAATTAGAATAATTGGTACTCCTTATAAAAAGGTTTATCAGTGGTTTGCTCTGATATTACTTAGGAACTTTACTGATTTAATCATTTAATCCAGCCATTAAAAAGACAATAATGACTGAGCATTGTAGAAATAAATAATAATGATTAAGTATTATGCTGGAGTTTCTGTGTCTTGAATGAGCATAGCATACTTTTGGTAACAGTACAGAATAGAGCAAAATTCTCTGTTAGTGAAAATGGAATTTCATAAATCATTAGGGAGTCAGTGCAATTGTACTTGGTTGGGCATGTAAACATGTAAACATATATAAGATGTATTAAAATCTGACCTATTGAATTCTTCCATTAATTAAGAATGGGCAATTTTATGGTGGCCGAGGGTTGCATGTTAACATTTGGGGAAGAGCTGGAGGGCGGAGCTGGCGTCGCGGCGATACGGCGGGCGATCCTGGGCTCCCAGGATGGCAGCCGATATCTCCTCTCCCAGACGGTCCCGATGGACCTAAGCCGTCCCGTAGAGATGGCGAACGCAAAGGGCACGTCCCGCGGATCTCAGGGACGCCGCAAGTCCCAGATCGATCCGGGGAGAAGCTCTTGAAGCCGGCGGAGGAGAGGCAGCCAAAAATGGCTGCGAAAGCCGGGACAGCTCCAAAGGAAGATGGAAGAGAAGGGTGTCAACTGGGTGAGATGGACTTTTACTATTCAACTATTCTTAGAGAACACCTTAAGTAACTTAAAGAGATTTTTAAAAGTGAAGAAAAGTGGATTAAGCGGCGAGATTGAACCCTATTAAAAAAAAGAAGGGGGAGAAAATTTTTCTTTTCAACTTTCCCTTTTTAGTGGAATTGACAAGATGTTTTTCTTTTAAAAAAAATATATTTTTAACTGGATTGGCTTTCTCTTTTTAATACTCAATAACTCTTTATTTTAAGCCTTTTTTTTTACTAAGATTTCTTTATTGTTATAAGAAATTTATATCTTTTTGACTTTGAAATGGGGAAAGTGGAGTTAAGAGAAAGTAAATGAAAGAAAGTTGCACTGCCATTTAGAGGCGCGACTTAGTGCTTTTTTTTTTTTCATTGTGACGCATGCTCAAAGACCCTGTGCTTTCTAAAAAGATAGTGGGATGTGCATGTTTATACAGGTGCCATCCGTAACTATAAACAAGAAAGTGGAGTTGAAAGCGACTTTGAAAATATTAAGATGGAAAGTTTGAGCCAGTCACAAGAGCCTTGATTAGTGGCAGTAGCTCTTTTTTCTGCTAGAAGCTCTGCTTTGCTCTTTATTCCCCCCCCCCCAGATGGATTTTTTTTTAAAGAGGCTTAGCCTTTTCCTTCTTTTCCTTTTCTTTTTATTTTTCCTTCTTTTTTTTTTATCTCCTTTTGCTTATTTTTTTATATTATTTTTTGAAAGAAAAAAGATAAAGAATCCTTTGACTCAATGAAGGTTTATCAAGATAATAGACTATACGAGAAACACAATGCAGAAAAAGATCTTTAAACTATTGAGGATGACTATAAAAAATTGGAAGAAGAGCTGCAGAAATTCTCAAAAAAAAAAAAAAAGAAAAAGAAAAAGAAAAAAGATATTAAAGCTAAAATGGACTTAATTAAACATAAAACGGGATCATTGGAAAAGGAAGAAATAGTACAAGAAATCAGAAACATTAAACGGAATTATTGTGAGGCCTATAAACTGAGAATTAAAAGGATTAATCAACTGATAAATGAAGAGAGACAGATCTGTTCTTGGCACTGAGGGTGAGAAAAAGATTATACAAGATTATAATGGAAAATCGTACTAAGAGAATGTACAAAAAGAAGAAGTAAAACAATATTGAAAGAAACTATTGCAGATGTTTAAAGAGAAAATCAGGGGAATACAACAATGACGGAACTGACAGAAGCTTCCAAAAGCAGAATGTTCAAAAGGACACTTATTATTGCTTTCTCTTATCCAATAATATAGAAAAAAGGAATGAACAGCTAGATATTTTGGGATATTGAATGAAAAGGGTGAACTCAAAATTATGCAAGCGCTGGAATAAAGTATAAATCTGAGATATATAGTTAAAAATTGTATAATATGTAGTGAAATCTGGTTAGAACTGTAACTTGGTTAGAATTGTAATTGATACTGTAACTGATATTGGTTAGAATTGTAATTCTTAAGAATTGGAAAAATTAAAAAGTACTTATGCAGGAGGAAGTTATTCAAAATTATGGAATGTGCAGAGATGAGTTAAATTGAGATTTGAAATTAGAGTAAGAAGATAAGCAATTTTATATGACACGGGATTTGTTTTTATTAATGATTAGATGAGAAAATATAGTAATGTAATAGATTAGGAAATTTTATAATAGAAATTTGATATTAATTATCATATATATACACATATAATAGATAGATGGAGATGTATTACTAATCCTATTGAAAGTTAAAATTTTTTGCAATATATGATTTTATAGATTAGCTATGAATGATTAATAATTGTTAATTGATAAGTATACAAGTATATTTTGAATAGATGATATGAGAATTTAAGATTATGAAAGGGGCACCAACGAGTTTAACTGGTTGACACACGGTATAAAATGGAAGATGCTTTTTTATGCCTTTTTATGTTTTTGTTTGTTCATGTTTGTTTTGTGTTTGTTGTAAAAATAAAAAAAACATTATAAAAAAAAAAACATTTGGGGAAGAGCTGAGGAGTGGTTTGAGGTGGAATTTGGAGGCTTTTCTTCATTTTTTAAAGGGATAATATGCTTATTTTAAGGCTTATACTGTAGCTTCCATCCGTTTCTTACCTTAAAATGATGGGAAACTTTGCCATCATTTTTAGCAATTGTGGTTGCAACCTTTTTTGGACCACACGATGCCCTGGGGTTGCAAGTTACCTAACCCTATTCCACACCAAGGGAGGGAAACTTTTATTTGCTGAGGGCCACATCCCCACACATGTACTCTGTTGAGGGCTGTATATCGTTGACACTAGAGCCAAAAGTAGATGGAGAAATAACATCTGTCTCTCTGAAATCTCTTTTTCTTCTTGTCTGTCTCCCAAACAGCAGGCTGTATGAAGGAAATTGCAGATATATCTTAACAGAGGCCAGGACTGACCTTTTGAAAGAGCTTTTGAAATTTAGACTAAGAGCTGTATGAAAGTAGACTGAAGGTTGCAAGACACACATCCATCTTACAGCTCTTCATGTTACAGAAATCATTTTTAAAGATATGTAAGCTTACCCTCTCCTAGATGTAATCAAGAAGCAGTTCTCTCAAAGAGAGTTGCTTAGATCAATCAGTGAGCCTGACCTGGAAGTTTTTATGGGATCACAGAATATTATTGGTGTCCCTTTGATCTTGATGATATAGAGATGGCTTATTAAGCCAAGATATACGAACCTTTTGCCAGTATATCAGTCACCTCTCTCTTTCTTTGATGTGAATTGTAACTGAACTAGGAAATTTTCAATTAGCCCACATTTCTTATTTTGTCTAAATTAGGAAACTGAGGTTATATGCTTTAGAACTATGATTTGAGGTAATGTTCTTGCTTATTCTGAAGCTTATAACTGGAGCTTTCCTGTCTAAAAGAAATGGGAAAATACAGTTAATTAGAAGCTTACCAGTTTAATTACAGCTTGTTTATCTACATAAATAATTGAAGTGCTCCTGGATATTTTGGCTTCATTAAAAAGTTATGATTGTCAATACCAGATCATTATGTTGGTTTGGTGGATCTTCTTTGTACTTCCCTTTTTTGCCCAAAGCTGGCTGCTTTCATCCAGTCCATACTGGTCAGCCCTTAAGCTCAAGTTTCAGGATATATTGTGGGTCTGGCTCCTGAGATATATATAATTCCATGTTCAAGATTACCATAGTTTCACTATAGTATACTGTGTAATGAACTGGCATGAATTTAGATATAATTACCTATAACTACAATTACAGAAACCTTTCCCCCATGCTCAAAGTAACCTTCTGTAATTACTAGGTAAAGAGGTCAGTAGTGCATTTGTTCAGAAAAAGGAAACACAAAATAGTAATAAATGTCTGTTGTACTGTTACTGTGGGATATATCTTGCTGGAGATTTCAGCCTTCCCAACCCAATGCTCTCCAGATGCCTTGTACTATAAGACATTAAAATACAATACAAAGCAATAAAGACATTAACACTGAAATATAATTAAAACAGATTTTAAGGTGAGAAGTCCAGAAATTATTTTATCTGCAGAAATGTGCTGAAAGAAAGAAACTGAGATAAGTTATAAAGTTCTCTTATTCATAGCATTTCTTCTTGTTTCTCAAAAATCATTATATTTACATTTAAAACAATAGATGCTGGAAACTTTTTTTCAGGCTTGTGATGCTATCCTGACTGAGAGTTCTAGACAAAGACAAATAAGTTATCTCAGCACTGTTCTTAAGCAATGGAAGGAGTTCCACAACCTGATACATTTCAGATCTGTTGAGACTGTCATTCCCAGAATTCCCACCTAGCAACCATACTGAGAGAAATCTGGGAGTTACAGTCTCATCACATCTGGAAGATGCCAGTTGAGACAGGTTTGGTTAGGCTAAGATAAAGCAAAGTCACCTTCAGGTTGAGTTGGACTCCTAGTAACTTCATGGACACATCCACATAATTTTATTTGCAACAATGCAGAAAGGTTTGCTATTTCTTCTTCAGGGTTTTTTTTTTTTTTTTTAATTATTTGCCAATCTAGCCTGTAGCCTTGGGATTTTGCGGTGGACTTTAAGTCCTACCTATATCCAACCCAGCTTAGCTTTTATAAATCAACTGACTTTATTTAGTGCTACCACCTAGTTGGGTTCAGGCTAAGATAATAACAATTAAACCCTCCCTGATCTGTTAAGGATACTTGTCCTTTTCCTGCAGCTCTTGGCATCTTCTAAGCAGTGAGGTTTGAGGCTATGGAAATTTCTCTCTGGGAGCCTCCTCAGGGTTGTTGTTCTTTTTTAATCATCTGTGATCTGTGATCTAATGGTTGGAATCAACTGGTAGAGACAGCTTGCTGGGAATCAGGGGTAAAATGTATACTCTGGGGCAATGGATCCACATGGGATTGATTAAGAAGTGGATGTGTCTCTTTCTCAAGGCTATGACTATATGAAGATGAGGTGTTCAACAATTTCTGGTTGGGAGTTATGCTCTAGATTTCTTGTGCATATTTATCTAGTAGGATAACAAGTTCGGTCATAACCATTCAATCAGGATTTCAGCTTATGTTACTTCAGAATTATTAAGTATCTGGAATATCCCATCTATGACAAGTTAACAGGTGGCCAAGAGAGGGTCCTGAAGTGAGGCATTACATTAGAGTGTTTCTCCACCTCCACAAATTAAAGATGTGTGAATTTCAAATCCCAGAATTCCGCAGCCAGCATGAGGTTGAGAAAAACTGTATTAGAGGATAGAGTATCCACTCAGGAGAAACAATGATGCACGCTAAGGCTATCAGTCATCATGCTTTATTGTAGCAGCTGCCAGTCTTTTTACACCTAGGAGTCACATTTAATTGAAATGTATATTTTGGCACTTACTTTTTAACTTTTCACTGAATATTTCTATAATAGCGGAACTGTTCTTGCAAGCCACCCTAGATCAGGCTTCAACCCAGGTGTATCAGTTGGCAGGTTAGAAGAAACACAGCTGGATACACTATACTGTATACGCAGAAATGTACACAGACATACAGCCAGCATTGATCAGTTGATCCATTTCCCAGTGACCAGCTGATTTGTATAAATATACCTTTGTGGCCAAAGGCTAATATGTATTGCAGATTGCCCACAGCTATATTAATGGTAACAGAATAATGGAAAGACAGCAGCTTTTCAGCTGGTCCCCGTGGAACCTCTTTTTATCTCCAGAAGGTTGGTAGGTCTTCTAAGGCTCCAAATGATTGAAGGAAGGACCTTGAATCAGCTAGGGGGAATATAGGACCTGGCATTTCAAACTCTGGATCTAGGAACTCGCAACTCCAGAACAATAGGGGAATGGATTTTTACTTCCAGTCAGAATATTCATGCCACAAACAGCTAACTGATCAGTTTGTCAGTTCATGTTGGATCTGCTTGTTGCAGAAGTGAAACTTGGCATTCCATGGCAACACTGCAGTTTTATTGCCTCTTTATATAAGGTTGCATTTCTGAAACTTCCCACATGATGGCACCAAATACCTACTTCAGGGCATCGTTAAAAAACATTAATTAGTTGCTGTGCTGGCACATAAGTGGTCAAGGGGGTCACGGTAGCAGCTGCATTGGCCTGGCATCATGAACTGTTTCATTACAAAATTGTTGACTGCTGTAGTGGTACAAAGGCCAGACATCACCTCGTAGTTTAAAGACTTCCATGAATATAAGCAGGAAGAAAGCGTAAGGGGATTGGACTGGAAAAAAAATCTTAAATATTATCAACCTAGGACACTGCCTAATAGCAGGTCAGTGGCTCTCTAAGATGCTAGGTAGTGAATCTTTTCCATTACCTTATCCTTTCAAATGGAAAGGATTTCCACTAATTGAATCTGGGATCTCTGACATAAAGACACAAAGGCTTAGCCACTCTATTCACATTTATTAGGAATTTTAAATTTTGTTTATTAATTCAGTGTAAAGTCTGCCTTATTGAAACAATTCATAAATAGTGTATGACAGAGAATGGACCTGAAATTTTTTAAAAGACCACGTTTTCTACCTGGGTAGATCATTATGTCCTTTTATGTGAGAATACATAAGTGACTGGTAAGATGATGATTTTGGCTCTTTCTTGGGCATCTGTTGAATTATATTTTTAAAGGCTCTGGACTCCTTTGAGAATTATAGTTCAAACACATTAGGGGACACCGAGTTAAGGAAAGGTACTCTAGCGATCCAGGTGCCGTGCCTTTTAGTGATAGACAAGCTGGGTTCTCCGGCCATTCTTGATTTAACTGAACACAAGAGCATATTGGCTGTGTTCACACATTGGACTGAGGCACTAAGTGATAATGTGAGTTATTTGGTCAATAAGTAGTCCCAGCCATTGTGTTTATATATACACTGCTACATCTAGCAGTATTGAATCTGTTCTTTAATTGTGTACAGCATGAATAAGAATTTCCTTTCCTCTGAGTTGAATCTGCCATTGTACAGCTTCATTAAATAACAATTCTAGCAAGTTTTATCCCTATTTATCCCCCATTTATTCATCTTCTTGTAAGTTCCACATCCTTTCCAGCATCATATTCTAATGGTATTCAGAAACACATATTAGGAATTTGACACTATTGATTATGAAGAGTGTTCAGTTCAGGCTTCACACAAATGGTATCCAAAACAATTTTATGTGAAGTGAGAGAGATAAAACAAGCTCCCCCCCCCCCCCCGGATGGGGAATATACAAGCAGAATGAAGCAGCTATAAGAGAATGGGACTCCCATTCTAGAATGATTTCCCTCAACTTGGAAATTGTGATGGGTGTTCTATAGAGAAGAGAAGAGGTTAATAGTTTGCATATACACACTTTCCTTGCTTTTTCATTCGAATATCAGTGATGATTTCTTAAGAAAAATTATTTCTATTTCTGGTATGTTAACTGTAAGATTGGAATGTTTAAAAGACCGTACATATTGAGATTGATAATATGTTTTGTATATTGCTTTTAATGAGTTGGACCTCTGAAAAGTTTGACAAGGAAATATGTACATTGAAATCAGTGGTTATATTTGAAATGAGTGTGTAAAATAAGATTGGATGCTATACTGCTATGCTATAATTTAAAGGTCTTTAAATAAAGTAATTAAATGAGGTGAAAAGGCCTATGCGAATACACACATACATACATACATACGTACGTATGTATGTATGTAATAGCAATTCATATTAAATCATTAGTAATTTTTCTTTACAAAATGTGTAAATCTCTCCTGTTTTTAAATCTTGATATCAATTTTAATTACTTTATACAGCCGAAGAAAATGTATTTTTGATTTAGTCTCTTTACAGTGTTTCAGATCACACTTATTTGGTTAATGGAATAGATTTCAGAAGTATTGTTTTCCATTAGGGACAAGACAAGTTAAATATTGTTTTCTTTGTTTCATGGTGAAAAAGAAAAAAAAACCCTCTTTCCATGATCCAAGTAAAGAATGTACTATAAATAAATGAGGAGGCTAATCAACATAAGGCCCATAATTTATAGCAGTGTTTCTCAACCTTGGCAACTTGAAGATGGGTGGACTTTAAATCCTATTCTGGGAGTTGAAGTCCACCCGCCTTCAAGTTGTCAAGGTTGAGAAACACTGGTTTATAGTATAGCCTTCCAAGTTCATGCCCTCTAGATGGGGTACTACAGCTTCAGGTTCAAAATATCTGGAAGGCATGAGATTGAGGATGACTAGCTGTTAGCTAGCAAATATATATTACAACAATAAGTCAGTTTGGTGTGCTTAATGATGTGAAACTAGGAGAATGGTATGTCAAATATATGTAAATTCTGGTGAATTGTGTTAAGATTCAAAGAGCAAACAATAAAATAATAATCTTGCTGGTACCATTCACCTCCCACATATTTATGATAATATTTTTGCTCTTGAGTTTGTCCTAAGTTCCTTCAACATGCACTTGCCAATGAAAAGTGAGCTTTCTGCTTCAATAGCAAGCACTATACTAAAATTAGATTTTTTATACCCAGTGATACAACTGGCCTTCAGTTATTATTATATAAGAGTTCAGTTGTTTTTACCCTGTTTTGTGAGACGTTCTATTCTGTTCTTTCCTGCCTCATGCAGTCATATTCTCAGGAGCTTTCACATTTATGTAGCTACCTCTAAATGCGAGAGTGCTTTCTGTGGAATCTGACTGCAAGTCTAAATGCTTTTCTGAACTACTTTTGACAGTGTCAGGCTGCTTCTTCCCTGTTAAGGCAGTAGTTTGAAGAGTCATTACATTAGCAAAAGATCTCCATGCAGGGCAGTCTTAGTATTACACAATGAATAACTCTGGTCGGTTCCATAAAGACAAGAAACATAAAGAACTGTGATTCATTTTTTAACTTTCAAGGGAATTCAGGTGTTCTACAGAGCACTGGAAATATTCTCAGTCAGCATCAGTGACAAGTCAGTTTAATGGCAGAACAATTTATGTATGAATAATAACAGCTAGGCAACCTGATGGCCCCCCAAATGTTTCAGACTACAACTTCCAGTTCCTTGCTATTAGCCATTCTAGCTGGAGTTAATGGGTTGAAGTCCAGAACATCAAGAGAATATCAGGTTTTAAATTATAGTAAGTCATTTTGATTGCAGTAGATTTTAGCCCACAGCTACCTCAAATTGAAATCCTACAATATATCATGTGGGTTGAGATTATGGTTTGTTAAATGAGGCTCCAACTAGTCTTGTGATGGTTTCAGACTGTCCTTAGGATTACTGAGATGAAGGAACAAACATGCTTGATTTTTTTCATATAAACTTCAGTGTTACTTGAATGTGCTTCCATCCATCAGTAAGGCTTGCAAGTTCCTTGACAGAAAGAACTTGGAAAACAAAAATACAAAGAAACCAGATAATTTTTGTATTAATTAATTAATTAATTAATTATTTCGACCGCCCATTTCCCCCCAATACAATTATCTGGAGATAAATAAATGCTTTACTGAGTTAAAAAAAGAGATGAAGATAGCATCTTCTTCAAGTCAAACTGAACTGTTGACTTCATAGACATGTCTATGTAGCTTTCATGGCAGCAATATGGAAATGGTTTGCTAGTGCCTTCTTTTGATTTTTTTTTTTTACTTTCCAGTCAAGCATACAGTTGAGATGGAAGGATGCTTGGCAGTGAGAATACCTGCTTCCCTCTTTCCTCCTTTATGTTTTTGTAGATCCCCACCCTGAAGGATCAGTGGCTACTCCAGGAAGTAGTTACGTTGTAGGAGAAGAAAAGAAAGAAAAGCTGAAATTCCATGAAGACAATGGGGAGGCATCAGGGGCAAAATGGAGTGTCACCAGTGATGACAGAGCAGCAGCAGAAGCAGGCAGAGAGTGGAGGTGATGCAGAGTGCTGGCAATTGCTGAACAAGGCCTACAGCTCTGACATTACTAACCCAAGAGGGCTGCACTGATACCTGTATCTTTTGAGGAAGCCCCAAAATGCTGGCAGCAGTTCCATGGACGTTCAGGGAGATGGCAGCAACTGGAAAATGAGCTGTGGATTTAGCACAAGGCCTGAAGCAACAGCCCAAGAAACAGGACTGTCAGAACCCCCATATCCCATCTACCAGCAAGCCTAATCTCCAGCTCCAAACAGAAATCAAAGTTGCAATCAGCAACTGGGCAGGCAATCACCATCAGTTGGGCAGGCAAATGACTTTTGGCCAGGACTGAACTGGGAAGGGGGTGGGGCAATATGGACATAGTGTTAAGTGTAGAGAAGTGAAGATAAAGCTAGGATAGAACCTAGGACAGGCTAAATTAAAAGAATATACAGGAAGATGTAGGATAGGATAGGATAGGATAGGATAGGATAGGATAGGATAGGATAGGATAGGATAGGATAGGATAGGATAAAGTACGGAATAAAGGTAAAGCATAGTTTGCTAGACATAGATAGGTATAGGACATACATACTTGAACAAAAGAGGCTTAGATCCTCAGTTTTATGTAAATGGCTTTATTTTTGTCAATAACAGACCACTGAATACAGAAGTTTGTCTCACCTCCTGCTTGAGTCTATCACCATCCCCAACTGAGCATATAACTCACAGCCTCAATATTCATTAGAGGTCTTCCATCCAAATACTAAACAGGTAGACCCTGCTTAGTTCTGAACCCAGATAAGGCTGACTAGATGGGAAACTAAAAAGGAAGGTTCAGTAGCAGGAGCTGAGCTGGCACCAAATTGGATACTTTCACCACTTGTCCAGGAGCCATCTTCCCAAGCTTGTCCAGGGAGATTTTTATAGATGTTTGTTTATAGAACCCATTAACTCAATTAATAACTAAAAAGAACCACCTGTGAACCTAATGAGCAAGCCAGTGGAAAGGCAATAACATGTCATAGGTTTAATTGCAGTGTGATTAAGTGCTTAGTACTTATTCTTTGTTTTGCTTTATTCTTTTGTACCATTAAATGTCAGATTCTGCAGTGTTGCTGGAATTGGATATAACACTGTCCTAATGTGGTAATTAAAGTCTTCCATAGAATAGAATGTATTACTATGGCTTCCAGCATCCATAAATTCTTGGTGTCTTCATGTAGATTCCAGTGGAGAGATCCAGGCTTAATCATGCTTCAGACAAGCCTTCCAGGGCCTGATGCTCTCCATGGTGTTTTGACTACAACTCTTAGAATTGCTAGCCAGCATGTTGGCTCATACTGGGGAAGGTTGCAGTAGTCCCACCAAAGTCAATGGGAATGTAAGCGGTCCTAATTAACATAAATATTCTTTTCAGTTGGTCTACTCTAAATATATGTAGGTCTGTATCATACATGTTTCTGGTCCATATTTCTGCTTAGATAGTGGTAACCCAAGACCTGTCCCTTGAAAAACTGAAAGCAGAGTTAATTTGAAAGCAACAGTGATAATAATTTCCTTAGGAAAAGGAAAACCATATTTAAAGTAAAATACTAATTGATGACACTTTTTGTAATAGTGCTAGAAAACGATGTAGTCATCTTATGGCTTTATGCACTTCTGTTTATTTCAGTAGAGTAAATCACTGACACAACAAGTGTGTCTTTTTACATTCTTCTTCCCCCCCCCCGTTTCATAACAAAATAAAATAAAATAAAATATAGCCAGTTAGTAGAAGTCAGAGCCATCCAAATCTTTGAAAGGATTCTTCACTTCCATGAAGGTTCAAGCAAAAGACTCTTGTGAAGTCGCTGCATGAAGCGATAGGACTGCCTTGCTTTCATGAATCAGTTCCTTTGCTCTGCTCTGCTTCACAGCCCCTCCTCGGCATAGCTTCTCTGGCAGCCCTCGCCAGGCTGTGGGGAGGAGGGCTGCTGAAAACAGAGTTCAGTCTCTGGCAACGCTCAGCAAAATATTTAGGGAGAGCTGCTAGGGAATGCTCTGTACAGCCTCCTCCCACAGCCCTTACCACAGGGTTGGAAGGACTGCTGGAAAATGGGTCCCTCTCCACTGGCAGTGCTGCCTCACCCTTGCCCAGGGAGATTTTTGTATTCTAGTTATAAAGTCCATTACTTCAATTAATAACCAAAAACTGTTGAGAGCTGCCAGAGAAATTGAGCAGCATGTCTCCAGCAGCAGCAGCAGCAGCAGCAGCAGCAGCAGCAGCAGCAGCAGCAGGGGACAGCAAGTGACAGGGAGAAGGTTTAAGGAAACACGAAATGCGTGGTTGAAATAAACTGCATTGCCTCTTGGCTCCATTGAAGAGAATCGTGTTGGCTCCGTGGCATAAATCTCTTCATCAGGGAAATCTTAATTCACCTTGCACAGACCTAATACAGTAGAAGGTATCCAGCTGGCCTAGTCTTGCAGCCATCTGAGGTCTTTCAGATTATTTTTCAGTGAAAAAACAAAACACAGTTTTGAAAAACAGTTATGTGACTATTATTTTAACTATATACTTGAAGAGAAGTAGGTCTCTAATAGCCGGATATTATATTTATTTTACTCTCAGTTCAGGGTGCTATGCCTCAATTATGAGGCAGAGTGAAGCAATGAATTCTGTTTTATCAATGCACATTCCAAATACATTGGGCTGAATAAATAGCACTTTGGGGTATTTCTTTTCATTATTTTATCAATCTCCTTCCCCAATACTCAGCTTTTGAGACTCCCATCAGTTTTAAATATAATTTACAGTGGCCCTGTTCTTATCTGAACTAACTCCTCCCTCTAATCAGCCAATTTCCCTTGTGCTGTATGAACTGCTTGGGGGCGAATTAACTGTCTCAACCAGTGTTTATCACTGAAAGAAAGTCCTAGAAAGGTCCTGTAGAAATGAAGCTTTTCCGGGCATTCCAAAAGTTTGATCATTTTGGGGTTCACCCTTAGATGGCCACATGGGAGGGTTAACATGGGCAGTGGCTCCCAGAACAAAAATAACAACATGCACACAGTGATCTCATCACTCAAATGCTACTATTACATACTGACAAAAGTACTAAGTTGCATCATCTGTGTGATGACATCACACATGGGCCATAATTTGCCCTCTCTTGCTCCTCCATGGGTGCCCATAAATATGGGGCAGGTGGTGGCATGTACGCCTCCCCCCTTCCAGTGATTACTTCACTGTGAATATTATCTACTTTTCTCCCTTTAGAGGGAAAAAGCAGATAAAAATTGAAAGAAGTGAGAAAGAAGTTGACAGGCTCCCAGCTTTCTTTACAGTGGTTGGGAGGATTAAAAACTGAATGAATTGGGTGGAAGACAGGATAGTTGGTGATTCTCTGGCAGTAACAGGAAGAGAGTCGCTCTTTATTAATTTATTTCAGTAATTCCATTTTTATATCATCCAGTAGCCAAAACTCTCTAAGCAATCCACAGAACAAAGCTTAACACCATAAAATAAGGCTTAGTAAAAGATACTGTAAGAACCTAAGAAAGTAGAATCAGCTATAGAAGGCAATAATAATAAAACTCAGAGCAGTGGAAAGGTCTATGAAAAAGTGACACAGGTCTTAGAAGTGAAGAACTAAAAGGATATAACAGTCTTTACCAGCCCTGGGAAAAAAAAAGGGAGGGCAAGTTAAGCAATGTAGCTTCTCTGGGAGAGTGTTTTAGACCTAGGGCATCACCCATGAAGAGACCCTATCTTTAGCAGCTATCCATTTCATTTCATAGTCACCTGGCTGGAGCTTTTGAAGCTGAAAGTAGGCTGTGACAGGTATATATGGGAAGGATCATTCTTACCCACTAGGCTGTTTAGGACTTCAAAAGCGAATAGGTACAATTTGAACTGGGCCCAGAAACAACCTGGAAGCCATTGCAGATCATACAGCACCTTGTGTTATGATTATATCATCCATTTTTGTTAACCAGGGCTCAGTAACAGTATCTATATGTGCAAGGGTGTCTGTTGCTTCCATAACTGGCATGGCTAGTCCTTCAAAACTGATTTAAAAAGAATAATTTAAAAGACAGAAATACTGTGAGAAAGCCAAAACCTTAGGATGAAGTTGACAAAATCTCTGGAAATTTGTCTTACAAGAATTTGGGCAAAGTACTTTGGGTGTGGGTAGAAGATGCACTTAGGCCATTACTGAACCTAGTAGCAGAGACAGCTCAGAATATAAAGCATTGCCATTATCTAAACAAGAGGTTACTGGTTTAAGGAGAGCTACTTTGCCTTTAGATAAAGCAAACATGTTTGACTGAGAGATGCAGGTTTTTGCTACACACAACTAGCTGCATAATTCTTTGGAAACATCAGCTGTATCCATTTGTATTTCTTTCCAGAAAATAACCAAATGGTTCATGTTTCCATCCTAATGAAAAAGTTAAGCACTACTTAACTTTTCCTAATTCAAGGCTACAAAGGTAGGGAGCATGTTATTGTTATGGGATGGAAACGTTGCCATGGCAACAGAAACAGAAAAGAAAGTGCTTGAGATTCCAGATTTATTTCTAAAATGGTGTATTCATTTTAAGCCGTCCTTTATTTGTGACTACCAGAGCAGCATAGTTTTTAAGACAACAGAGCTGGCACATTGTTTGGCCTCTGTGAGGAGCTTAAAGAGAGTTTCAAAGCTTTCCTATCAAAAGAGAAGGAAAAAAATGGTTTAACCCTACAACTTTGTATTGAAATCTAGGTATGGTGAATGGCATTCTGAATATAAATGAACCACAATTTACATAAAAATTTACCTCTGTGTTTCGACTACTCCTTGAAAGTCATTATTATGGGAATTATATATATATATATTCTATTTGTTTGAAATGAGAGACATCAGTATTTAATAGCACAGTCCCTTAACTAATCTAGTAATAGGTATCAGGTGAAATGAGGTACGCAGTGTCTCCTGAAAATTATGCACAGGACAATGACTTTAGAAGAATGCTTGCTTTCCAAATAGAGATGGTTTATCCCTCCATAAATTTCAGCAGTACTACAAATTTCTGTAGTATTTGAATGGGTACCTAGATGCCAACGCGTTATGCAGAAACAAGATGTATGTTTATTCCTTCCATTTTTCTTTAAGATGCCACAACACTCTTTCATTATGCTTGGTGCGATACTGTATCCTCTGGAAATTGTTATGTCTGTTCAACTTTACTAAGGAAACTCTGAAGAACTGCCATGTCCTTTATCTGGAGGCAGATGAAGGGTGCTTGGCAAAATCTTATTTAAAGATAAAAACTATCAGAAGATGTATTCCTTTCCTCTTTAAATAACAGTAATTATTCTTCAGCTAGCCATATAAATCAGGTACCCTTTATTACTATTATTTTTTAACAGAGCTTTAGTAATCAGCCTAGCAATGAAACTCAGATGGCTATGTATACATGGCCTAAAAGAGGACAGTGATCAGCATCTGCTGAAGGGGTTCATGTGACGAACCCTCTGGGAAATTTAGAGTTATATATTATGTCTGGATTGCAATACAACAGCAATCATCAATATACATGTCTAGGACAAGCTGAAAAACGGAAAGCAAAACTCCAAACCAAACTGCTCAAGCTAAACCCCAGAAGCAAAGAGGTACCTGAATCCAAATGGGTAGTCAACATGTCCAGCCGCCCACTATCCACTGCAGAACACAATATCCTCCAGAAAGGCCTCAACTATAACATAGATAGTGCTAATCAGTTAGAATTCTTTGCAGACTTAGAAGCAATATTTAAGAGACCCAAGAAAACAAGGCAGACAATTATACCACAGATCAGAAGAACACAGAATCAGAACCAACCCAAAGCAGAGGACAGAGCAGCCCTCAAAAACCTAAAGAAGGATCAAACCATCACCATCCTCCCAGCAGGCAAAGGTGGAACTACAGTTATAATTAACAGAACAAAATATATACAAAAAGCCAAAGAATTACTGGAAGACAAAGAAACCTACAACCCAGGAAACACCAACCCAATACAGAAACTAGACAACCTGATCAAGAGAACCCTTAATGACCTAACCAAGAAAAGTCACATCACAAAAGAACAGTGGTGGATGAAAAGCAGTGGACCCATCCTCCCATGTTTCTATGGACACCCAAAAATATGCAAGCCCAACATACCTCTTTGTCCAATTGTATCGTTACCACAGATCCCAACATACAAAATAGCCAAAGAACTTACAAAAAAGCTTGGACATCTCACAGAGGGGAGCAGATATTCTATCAACTCCCCACTCAGTGCCTCAAGAAAATCAAAGACCTAAAAATAGAAGAAGATATAATTATGTTTTCATTCAGTATTACTGTACTCTTTATATCCATAGATCTAGCACTCTAGAATCCATGGCAGCAGTACTACACAACACACCCAACCTAACCAAATACACCAAGATTGAAATACCCAGACTCATGGACCTCATCAACCTCTGCCTCAATACCTACTTTCAGTTTTGATGGACAAATATACCAGCGAATCAGAGGAATACCCACGGGATCACCACTCTCAGGACTCATAGCAGAGACTGTAATGCAGTGTCTAGAGACTATAGCACTCCCACACACATAACCAAAAGTATGGATCCGATATATAGACGACACCTTTGTCATAATAAAGAAGGAGCAACTAGAGAAGACACATGAAACAATCAACCACATCTTCAAAGGAATTAAATTCACAAGGGAAGAAGAAAACAACAACACATTCCCCTTCTTGGATATCCTCGTCAACAGAGGAAATGATGGCAAATTAGAAATGCAAGTCTATCAAAAAACAACCCACACTAACCAAGTAGTCCATTACCAAAGTAACAACCCAACCTCCCACAAGAGGAGCTGCGTAAGAACATTATTCAGATGGGTACAAATGCGTTGCAGCAACCCAGACCACCAGAAAAAGGAAACAGGCCACCTATGCAACATCTTCCAACAAATGGATACGCACGCAACTTCATCAAAAAGTGCCTGACCATTCAGTCCACTACAGCACAACCAACACAAGCTATGAAAAGGATAACACTGCCATACATCAAAAGCATCTCAGAAACAACCAACAGAGACTTCCAGGGGAAGATGGCAGACTGAAGACAGCTCCATGGAAAGCAGAGCTGACATTTGTGGACTTTGTTAAGGAGCTGATTAGTAGATCGGTTCCTACGATCCTCTCTGGATAAAAGAGGGAGATGTGAGATTGCCCAAGCTGTTTCTCCATATGGTTTCCCCTCAGGAAGAGACTGCAAGACAGCGGTTTCTTGTGAGGGGGGGGAGAATTGGGAGATGGGGGAATTCTCCATAATTGCTCTAGCCACAAACGGAGCCTTTTCAAAGGACATTAAGTTCATTCACTTCCCTTGCTAACTACCTTTGGAAATTGCCTATTAACTGCTTCAAAGATGTTAGACGTCTGCAAAGTGACAAGGCTGAAAATACTGGGTGAGTGCCTTCAATTCTTAAATAAGAATATGAAGATCTATTTTTACAATTCTTAAAAACTTAAACAGCAAAAAGCAAGACAAGGTTTTGGCTACAGAAAGTTTTAAATGGGTTAAGGGCTCAGAAAACATTGAAACAATGGATTTTGAATTATTTTTAAAGAATAAATGCATGCTTGTGGGAAACAAAAATTGTTTTTGAGATTGGAGACATAACAAGTAATTTAAGATGGAGTTCAGAGGCATCTTTGAGGAACTGCACTGGGATCTGCGCCAGGAATTTGATTCAATTATGTCAGCTATGTTTTGTCTTTTGGGAACAATTTGTTCTCAGAAGAAGTCATAGAACAAGATATGCAGCAAAATTTACCTGAGAAATATATGAACAAGACCCTGAATAAGAACTTGTTATCAGATATAAAGAGAAAACTGGTTGAGGTTTTAAAAACTAAGGAGATAAAAATGATAATCCCAGAGAGCAATTAGAATAATTTCTTTTTGTTGGATTCACAAAAGAGACTGTTTAAAATACTGAAGAAATTTGTAACAAGGATCAACAACCATCTGAATGGATTACAGGGAAAGATTGTTCTGTATAGAAGAAAAAAGGAATATAAAGTTAGATTATTTGATCAGGGATAAAATGGGCCATGTTGTTATTTTGGGTGGCTCTTTTTGGATTTACTGATATCTTAATTGGAAAATGTGGTATACTGGATTTGCTTATATTCTATAAGGTGTTATAATTTTTACCTTATAGTTACTTTATGTATTAACTTTATAGTACTTAAACTGGCTTTGCATTAACTGTCTTTTTATTCAAAGTAAAGAAGTTTGGTGAACTTTTTCTATAAAGGGGAAATTATTTCTCTTTGTTATGTTAAATTTTAATCTTGTTTGTAGTAGGATACTGGAACTATTTTATATTTGTGAAATGTGGATTTGTTTTAGTTTATAGTTAAGATATAGTATGTTTACTTGAATGGGATAAGTTATTTGGGGTGGAATGGGAAAAGTGTTGTGTATTGGAGTTTGTCTTTTGTAAAGAAGAAATGGTCTCTTTTTGTTATGTTAACCCTTGGGGTTTTAAAAATTTTGTTTACATTAAAATGTGAGGACCATTTTATGCTTTTTAAATGGAACTTTGTTACAGCTAAGAGGTGAGATGTGGAATGTTGAGTTTTATACATGTTAATTAATGTTAATATTTTAGAGCTCTGTTTGGGTGTCTTGGTGATAAATGGATTGGAGGTGACATTACTTATTTGATTTGCCTATTGTTAAGAGATGGCTTATGGGATGAAGAGTTGTATATTTGTTAACTAAGAGAAGGTGAAGAGATTATGGAAATGTTTATACTTGCCATGATGAGGGTGGGAAGTAATTTTCTTGGGGGGGGCTTCTTTTTGCTTTCTTGCACCTTTTTTTCTTTTTCTTTTATATTTATATATTTCAAATATTTCAAATGTCAAATTTAGCTTGTATTATCGCTATTTTTAAAACTTTTAATAAAATTATGTGAAAAAGAAACAACCAACCAATAGTCAACAAACTATTAGAACCACACTGCATCACTGTAGCACACAAACCAACTAAAGCCCTCCAAAACATCTTAAGTAAACCAAAAGATCCAGTAGCCAAAGAAGAAAAAACAGGAGTCATCTATAACATACAGTATAAGGACTCTAACAGTCACTGTGTAGGACAGACAGGGAAAAGACTAGTAGAGCGCATCCATGAACCCAACTAGCAGTCAGAAGACACGATGAAAACTCCTTAATCTCACAACACATGGATAGACTCAGCCATAGTTTCAACTGGGAAACTGTGAGCATCCTAGACCAAGCTAAATCCAAAACACTAGGGAATTCCTGGAAGCTTGGCATTCAGACAAATCAGCCATCGATAGACACAGAGATAAACCACATTTACCCACCATTCAAAAGAGACAATAAAAAAGCTAAGAATGAAACAAAAAGACCAGATGTGTCCTCTCCAGCAACCAACACCTAGATAAGCAGGGATTAACACCAGACAAACAATCAAACAGAAAAGAATACCCTAATCAAGGAACTACCAAGGAGAAAACCACACACCCCCTAACACTAGCAGGGCAAGCTGCTGGCAGGGCAAGCTACTAAACAGGGAGCAAACCCCACACTCATTAGCACTAATGATTACTTAATCAGGCAAGGAAATGTCAGCAAGGAAACAACTAAGCTCAGAGAGCACCAAGGACTCTACAGTTCAACTCTGAGCTACATGTATACTCTTCTATTGGAATCATCAATATGCCCTGATATAACAACTGGCTGCATAAAGACCTGAACTCAGAGACAGAAATTGCCGTTATTGTAGATGATATTTCAATATTTGATTTTTTTCAAACAAGTATTAGCTACCATTTAGACTTGTTGCTTTGAAAAATGTCCTGGTTTTACATATTGTGAGAATAAATGGAGCACTCTGTGTTTCTGTAGGCAGAGGATTTTATTATTTTCATACGGTATCTTTAACAAAATGTCAGTTTTGCCATTGGATTAGCTGTCCTTGCTGTTATAATTTTTCATGCATTTGATGTTTCTTTCCCTCCCTGCAGTGAATCTTTATGACATAAAGCATAACAGGATCAAATCCTTTAGGGAAATAAAGATTTTAGAGATACTGACTATAGTGTCAAATAAATGCATGACTTGAAAGTGTTGCCTAGAATTAGTAATGTATGTATTTTGTGTTGTGCAACTGGGAAGCTATTATAATGTTGGATGAGAAATAGCATTTTCGTTGTACATTTAAAAACATACCAGAACAGATACACATATACCTGATTCCTGTGCCAGCTGTGTTTGCACCTAGCAATATACTTTTGAAGCTGCTTCCTCTGCCTTCACAGTGCCAGTAAATAAATCTTCAATGTTCTTCCTACCTGAGTTAAGTATATACAAGTAGTATCAAATTAATTGGGTCTTCAGAGACTCTGTTCTGGGAGTTGGGCAGGGGGCAGCTTTCAGAAGTGATTCTCACTGATACCCCAGTTATAAACTACCTTTTTATAGAAAAATCTCAGGATGCCAATGTTTGGCACCTATGTAAATGAAAATAGTTCTTGTCCTGGTACAGAAACTTGAATGCCATCGTCATGTAGTGATTTGAGCTATTCTCCAACATGAAACCCTCCAGCTGTGTTGGATTTCAGTTCCCATAATAACAGTGATCACCTTGGATTATTTATTCCTCCTCATTCTAATCTATCTGATAAAACTGCTTTCGGTCCTCTTCTGTCATTGAAGTCATTTATAAAATCGTAAACACTTTCAAAGGACTTTATCCTTCATTTTGATCATGAAACAATGCTTGTATGTATGAATCCATTAGACTGAACATGCAAAAGCCCTTGCTTCTGAGCTACATTTTTAAAAACAAACAAACAGGAATGAATTAGCTTTGCACTACATGCGTTAAAAAAAGGACTAGGAACCCCTAGTCTTTTTTTAACGCATGCAGTGCAAAGCTAATTTGGTGAAGCTTTAAAAAATTGAAAGATCTCTACAGTGTGGGCCTTTGAAAAGCATCCTTTCCACAGTGTAGATATTCCAATGAAATCTACATGCAAGTGCCAGGCCCAAAGGGAATTGATGATACAAGTTTCCAAATAGACATAAAATCCAATGTGTTTGTCCAACAAAATAAACAGCAGTATAAATCAAAATTAGAGCATCTGCATTGTACAGACGCACATTCAACAATAGGAACTGAAATGGGGAAATTTTATACAAAAAACCCAAAGTAGCTTAACTTTGGATCTCCAGGCTGCTTAAACATTGAACATAGCATTTTCAAGAGACAAGAATCAGGATAATGACCTCAAATGTGAAGATCACATTTCATTGATAGGGCTTGTCTTGCTGCTGCCTTAGTTCATCTGAAGCAACAAGGACTGGCATCTGGTATGGTGGGATTTCTTTGCTTGCCTGCGAAGGCTGATCCCTGCCTTAAACTGCTTCTGTTGAGCAGTTGGATTGATGAGACTCACTTATCACTTTCATTAGTTCTTATTAGACCTACATTTCTTCAAGTCTGAAGTAGGCAATTGCTAAGGGGGACATAAGTGCTCTCAGATTGCTTTCATATATGTTTTAGTACAGTGTGATTGAACCAGAGATGGTATGCCGCAGTTTACCCCTTCTTATTATGCATCAACATCAATCTTTGCAAGTAACTATATGAACTTTATCATCTGCATAGTTTACATATGGTATGGATTAATGGTTCTCAAGAGCAGTGGATCAGTACAGAACAGAATTTGCATTACAGCTAAAAGCCAACCATAGTAACTGGTTGGCCTTTGATTGTAATATTAATCATATTAACAAAATAAAATTCCTTACCGCTGTCTTCTTACACTCTGAAAAAAAAAAGAGATTCCATTAACATGCACTATATATCACTCCTTGAGTAGCTGTTATCTCCTCTCTGACATTAGAAGCTATTACACAAAATGTTGCCACATTGTGATAACATGCTTATCCTTATCTGATAAATGTACAAAAAAATAAAAATAAAACAGATCTGAATGGCCTGGGAATTTCAACAAAAATAGGAGTAATGTACTATCTCTGTAAAGAACAATTTCTGTAAAAATATAATATAAAAACACGTGGATAATATTTTCAGTTACTTCTGATCCAGAAGGGCAGAGATGCTCTTTATATAGAATGCCTATATCTATCTTGTAGAAATGCTGATAGTAACATACCAAATCTTGTTTTTATAAATAAATTGTTTTGGAGATAACAGAGACGATATGAAGTAGATTTCCTTCTATGGTGAATGACCTAGTCTCTGATTCCACTATTTTTAAGGAGATGGTATCTTGCTGAAGATCAGTATTCTCAGATTGTTGCCTCACAGTCTGCCTGAATTGCTACTTGCTTGTAATCCAAAGAGAAGAAGCTCTTTGAGGGATCAATCTACTGCATGCAGCTTTAACACTATGGTTTACTTCCACTTGGACAGAAGCAGTAGGTCAGCAGTAACAAGTGCTGTTCAATTCCTTTGAAAGGTGATTTTGAACACATGGAAGCACATATGAAGCACCTCTTTTTGAATAATTAAAGCAACTGTCTCTCTTCTCTTTCTCATGTGAGTGCATCAGAACTGCTTCAGCTGATTCTACATGCATGGTGGACGCACAACCACTTCATACTGTCTCTCTCCCAGCCTAAAATGAAGGCTGAATATTCACTTGTGCGCAGAAACAGCTGCAAGAGCTTGAAAAAGGACACTGCTACTTTAATAATCCCAAAGGAGGTGTTCTTGCATGGACTCCCTCTAAATCACTTCTTTTAAAGGATTTGCCTAGCCTTATTGGTGATGGTTTGATAAACCAAATAATAAGTGGTTTGAGCACAGTCATTTTTTACTTCAGTTCAGTAGAAATAAAATCACTGAAAAGCACAGAGAAGAGAGGGGATGTTTAACACATGTATTTCACTCACAAATGCAGCCTGAAATAACCCAGTGATTCATTTCTGCAGAGGAGAGTGTCCAAGAGTTCAAACTGAAATGTGAAATACTGTCAGTGTCTATTAGCTTTCTTAATTCTATAAACTGATTTTCTTAACTTTTTCACTTAATATTTTGAGAATCATTTAAATTGGTGATTGTGTGGAAGTTCCTATGAAGCTGAAGTTGATGCAGAAGTGAAAACAAAATAGGCTAGCAAATGAGACAGTGAAGCTGCCAGTGCTCCTGAGTGCGAATGATCTCCAAATTTGATTAACTCTCAAACCAAATTAGGCTGAAATTTGCCAATCAAGCTACTGAATGTGTAAATAATTGCTTCAGAAGTTCCTGTTACATATTACAGGATTAAAGTAATAGATTTTGACCTTAAGATAAAAAGGGTAGAATAACAAATAATACCAGAGCTTCTACCAGCCCTGGTCCACAAGAGAGAAACAGATTTGTAATTGTAACACAACGGCCATCCAACAATATTGAATTTGAAGGCTGGGGGCTTTTGAAAAAGTATCTCCACACAGCAGGGATCTTGAATGCTTACAGTGGTTACAAACTAGGATGATATAGAACCTTGCATTTCCAGCACTAGCTTAAAAAAACAGATTTGAATTTCTGGACCAGGTTACAAGAAAGGAAAGTACTCAAACACTGGTCTTTCTGGTGCAGAATTTGGTGCAATCATCCTGGTATTGGTTGGCACACAGAGGCTTATATTCAATTGTCGACCTGATGTCCTTGGGCATGTTGGTTAAATAAAAAGTTTAGGGATGCTTTAGAAATTATCTCCATTCTTCTTTAAGGCATGACTATCTTATGGTTTTAAACAAAAAGAAAAACAAAAGAAATGAAGGCTGTATACCTTTGGATTGATTTTACATTAAAATAAAAAAAATGAAATATTCTAAATACCAAAGTACTTTTTTAAAAAAATTATCCATGTGATGAGGTCATCCCCTGATCCCTGCAGTCCCCAGCCATTGAAAAAGTACGGCCCCCCCAAAATGGTTTATGCCATCAATTTTATTCATTTGTTTTTTTCCCCTCTTCTTAGAACTACGCAATGATGTTGTGGCAGCAAGCTAATCAACATGCGCAGAACGCCACTAATCAGCCTCACTTTGGAGCACATCTCTCAGAGGAGAAACTTAATGCCCTTCGAGACGAGCAACTTGGACAGCTGCAAGAACTAATGCAAGAGGCCACCAAACCCAAGAGACAGTTCGACATTTTAGACGATGGAGACCACAGACATTAACACATTTCTTTGAATTTCATTTTTATGGTCTTTCTTTTTTTGTACTTCTTTGCAAAATGGTTTCACCCTAAAGAATAAAGGAAGATGGTATAATTTTATACTATTTTCTTTGATCCTGTAAGGATATGCATGATGAATAATCAGAAGTAGGTACAGTCATCTTTGTATTATGTACGGCCTACACTAAGTGTGTAGAATAGTTTAATATTTTGGAACATTTTGGCTGTGCTAAATTTATCACATGCAGGAGGTAGGATTAAAATGGCTTTGTACTAAGAGTGTATTTTGTGGATAGTCAGAACATCAGAGAGGGAAGAAATTTGAATTGCATTGTGATGCAAGTTCAAATTTTAATAGTCATTTTGCATTTTTTGAAATAGAATGCAGCTGTATGTATTTATCATAATTTATTGTTTGATCCAGGTGTCTTGAAGATCATAGCAAATTCTGCCTTTGAACCTTCTTTTAAATAATACTCTGCCAAAATTTGCCTTCCTTTTTCCCAACATTTTTCTCTTGCAAAAGAAACTTCTGCTTTTCTATTTCATTCTCAGGTGTTAAAGTAGCAGAGGGTATTGTGACTTTTTCTGAGATGCATCTTTCCATCATTCTTCAGCCTCCCTTGCTGTACTTGCTTCCTGTTCTGAAAAAAGTTCCCTTGTGATGTCTTCCCTTTAGATTTAATTGGAATATAGCAAGTCAAACAGGCTCCAGACCACTGGGGAGATGATTGTTCAGTGAGAGACAAATATCTGCATACACAGTTCAGCTGCTTCTTAACTAAGGAAAGTGAAGAAATTCTGCATCCTACAGTTTTGAGAAGAGAAGTTGATCTGAATAGATGGACCTTCCTATTGTTTAATACGCACAAGTCACCAGAACCTAATAAAAGTCTCATTGTTTAAAAGTAGTCATTCTCTGTGTATTTTTAACATAGTGCCACTTTTTAAAAATTCAAATATGAATTCAGAGTTGGTGAGACAGTCAGGTTTTGTAGGTGGCAACTGGAAGTAAAAAGAAATTGGTCTGTGTATATTAATAATGCTGGACATAATTTTAGATGGGGATGTCTGTTAGGGTTTGATAAGAGCTAGTGTGGTTATAGTGTTGGCTTAGACACAGAAGATTTAGATTCAAGTCCATCCTCAGCTGTGGAAGGTGACTGAAAGAGTCAGACCAAAGTACCTGTCATGATGAAGTATAATAATTACAAATAGGCAGAGAAAAGAACAATTCTTATTTTGAACATAGTTTGCCCAAGATTTAACTCTTCATTCCTTATTTGCATTCCAACTAAAAACATCTCCTCCATCAGGGTTCCTCAACCTTGGCAACTTTAAGACGGGTGGACTTCAACTCCCAGAATTCCCCAGCCAAGGCTAAAATAAGGGCCTAATGCAAGGATTGATGTACCAATTTGCTCCTTAAATTCCCACCATCACCTCAAAAGGTGAGCCCCACCTATTAAAGCCACAAAACCTGCAGCCATCAGTGAAATTTAAAATGAAAGCAGGGCCCTCAGATACAAAAAGGCTACCCATCCTATCCTAGAAGAAACAGGCAATTCAATATATAGCTTGTATGATCAAATTCTAAACTAAATGCACAAACTGATTCTTTTTGTTGTATATTCCAGTAATGTTTTTGATGCCGCAAAGAATGTAGTGTTCTTGCCCTGTATGTATACGCTGAGGAAAAAGAGGCTGGCTGGGGAATTCTGGGAGTTGAAGTCCACCCGTCTTAAAGTTGCCAAGGTTGAGGAACCCTGTCCTACATGACTAAACATGGCCTGAAGCTTTAGGAAAAGTTTCCACTGATACTAAAGGGATTTTTTATTTTCTTTTTTAAAAAAGCTCTAAGCCAGATATAGGAGACAAATTTTCCTTAAAATATGAATGAGGATCAAGAAAGTAAACACTCCTTTGCTACATGTAAGTAAAATAAGAATCTCCTATCTTGTAATTAATTATTGATACCAATGAAGAAAAGATAGCTAAATTTGACTATATGACAAGCATATAATGCATATTTTGGCTCTCAGACACAAGCATGGTTCTGATTTATATGAGCCGGGTTTAAGAGTGCAGTAATAATTAGTGTCTTCAGTACAGTGGTACCTCGGTTCACGAACTTAATCCGTTCCACGATTCTGGTTGCCAACCGAATTGGTCGCCAACCGAATCAAATTTCCCCATAAGGTTCGATGTAAATAAGGTTAATCCGTTCTGAACCATATGTATTTTTTTTTTAACCACAAAAATATGAAACAAAGTACAGTATAGTATGAAGAGAGAGAACACTAACCTTGCTTGAGGCAACACCAAAAAGCTTCACAGCAAGTGTCTGTCTGTGACCGTGATCTCACCTAGAGGAAGCCACGACCACGTGTCAGAGCAGGGAAGATGGCTGCGGGTCGTGTTCGTCACCCAATGCGGAGTTCGTGAACGGAAGCAAAAATTTGCAAACGCTGTTCGTGAACCGAATTGTTCGAGAACAGAAGCGTTCGTGAACCAAGGTATTACTGTACCACCATTTTGCATCTAATTCCACATCCAGACCCATGAAGACTGCTCACAGATTTCAGGAGATTGTTCGTTTGTGAGTGTGTTCACTGTTTAGAGGGATGTTATCATGGGGAATGGTAGCAATATTTCCCTGTGTGCCTTAGGATCTGCCTTGACATTCACTGAATGTGTTTCTTGTCCAAGACATTATACAGATCATGGAAAAAAAGAAATGAAAACTCATTTGCCTGATCTGAGCCCTGTATCATCCAACATTATTAAAAACTTCTCAACAGCTGTAAATGGAAATAAGGTTTTTTTCCCAGCTTAAAAAAAAAAAATCATGTCTTCCCCTAACATATTATTTTGACCTTTCTCAAAAAAAATAAATATATATATATATATCCACTTTGAATTCCTAGTTAAAAAGAATGATTTGGTGTGGAATTAACTTCATTGCAAGATTAAAATAGAAATGACAGTGATTAAAATAGTTGAGTATAATATAAGTTTCCATTAAAATGTCAAAAAGTACAAGTCTCTTGAAAATTAGTCTAAGTAATTTGTTCAGTTTTCTATTTTCTTTTAACTTTGAGTGTTAACTAAATAAGTCCTTCTTGCCTAAGACAATTTTAGATATTTGTTATTTTTAGAGGGATTTCATTGGTCCTTACCAAGTGGATGGGCAGGATCCAAATACTCTTTTTCCTCAGCGTATATATACAGGGCAAGAACACTACATTCTTTGCGGCATCAAAAACATTACTGGAATATCCAACAAAAAGAATCAGTTTGTGCATTTAGTTTAAAATTTGATCATACAAGTTATATATTGAATTGCCTATGTTTCTTCTAGGATAGGATGGGTAGCCTTTTTGTATCTGAGGGCCCTGCTTTCATTTTAAATTTCACTGATGGCTGCAGGTTTTGTGGCTTTAATAGGTGGGGCTCACCTTATGAGGTGATGGTGGGAATTTAAGGAGCAAATTGGTACATCAATCCTTGCATTAAGCCCTTATTTTAGCAAAATATAAAGCAAAAACAGAAACTCAGCCGACCACAGGACATTATCAAGAGAGCTATTAATGGCAACTAGACCACAACTTTATTGATCTCAATCCACAGGTAGGTTACTGGAATGAAAAGCAAAGCTCACTATGATTTAAACAGTTTTTTTTAAAAATAGTTTTTTAATTCTTTCTGGCCGAAGAACCAATGATCAAACTCATAAGAACACAGTGTGACCATTGATGTACCACCAGTGAAGAGGAAATGCAAAGGAGACACTGGTATATGTTAAATAATGAATAATGTGACAGTCCACTTATTGATAGACTTGGACCAATATTCACATGCATCTTTGATTTGGACAAATGTGTTGGCCTCCTATTTGTTTTCAGCCCCAATGTAAAGGTGGTTTGTTGTCGTTTGCTTTTAAGGTTCTAAACAGTTTGTATCCTGCTTATCTCAGTACCCTCCTCCCCATTACTTTGAGACCCTCAGGTTTTGCTCCTGCAGAATCCCTGCTTTACGAGGAAGCTTAGTGGCAGAGCAGGGTGAGGTCCCAATCTTCCATTGACCTCCCTGCGGCTCCTGATCTATTGCTGGATTTATTTAATAAGCTCCATATTCAGTATATTAAAAGGAAAATTCATTGATCACAGAAGTGTTTGTAATTTTGTTTAAGGGCAGTAAAGTCTTTCAGATACAGGGTTTAGTGGAGTGGGGGAGTACTTTTGAAATAACTTACAAGGAAGCCTGGAAAAGACAATAATAAAAATATAGTTCTATTGTAATTAAGTAAGGTACCTAATTAAGGAAATGAGTGGGACTTTGAAATGTCACAACAGTCATAAGGAATTCTTAGAAAGGCTGCCCAAACTTTTCATCTATATCCAGGGATAACTGTTGCCAGTTAGAAAAACATATTCAGGGGACAAAGTAGAGCTTTCTCAGGCTTCATTATGAATCTGATTACCTAAACAAATTTGGAATGAATAGTGATCTGATCCCTATTTGTTTCTTTTAAACTCTTGAGCTCTTCCAGATTTCAGATCTCATTGCCTTCCCTATAATGTGTTTCCTATTTTCTGCTCCCACTATCTGTTAGCTCTACAAGGTAGACCAGATCAGGAAACCAACTTGACAGGAAGACTAGAACCATCCTTTATTGAGATAGGTTACAGTACAGAAAGTCCTTGCTTAGCGATGGCCTCGTTTAGCGACCATTTGCAGTTACGACTGTGATGAAAAAGTAACTTTACAACCAATCCTCGCATTTACAATCTTCATAGGTCTGTAAAGCAAAGGAATGCTGAAGTAAGATCTCAAGAACACTTGCAGTTTCACTTAGCGACCACTTTGCTTAACAACTGAGTTGTCAGTCCCAATTGTGGTCACTCTTGCAAATCTGCCTGTGTTTTCCCTTCCTCTCTCTTATACTTCACGGTGTCAGGGGGTGCCAGCCAATACTTTCCTGCCTCCCTGGGCCTAACACATGCTTCAGCTCCTGTTGTCCTGATGGCTTTCGGAGGTCTTCTCCAAGGACCTCTCCGTGGCTCCCTACACTAACCATCTGACTGATTTTTCACAAATTGTTAACTGCCTGATTGTCCTCCCAAGCTTGTGTTCGGATGGTGGTTCAGCTCCTTTGGTTTGGGGTATATTTTATCTTTTGTGTTATGGGCCAGTGTTATAGTCAGTTGTATTCTCTTTCTTTGATATATGTTGTTTCTTTTAAATTCTCTTTTAACTGTAAGCTGACCAGAGTTGTGGATTTGGGCAGCCTCAGAATTGAAATAATACATTAAATTAAATTCTCTCATCATTTGTAAACATTTTCTGTGACAGTGCAGCACTCCTAGAAAGTGTTTTCCTGGGACTTTTGAATTAACAGTAAAATAAAAGTGGAAATTCCCCCAGATCTTTGTGTTTTGAAACTGCTAAACAGCTTCCTGAAATAATCTGGAATGGATTAATGTTCTAATTAATTAACAAGAGTCAGTTTGGTGTAGTATTTAAGTTGCTGGCCTGGAAACCAGGAGACTCTGAGTTGTAGGCCATCTTTAGGCATGAAAGCTGGCTGGGTGACTTTGGGCCAGTCTCTCTCTCTCTCAGCCCACCTCACCCCACAGGGTTGTTGTTGTGGGGAAAATAGGAGGCAGGAGTATCTTTGCCACCTTGAGTTGACATATATATTATTATTTTATAAATAATAATAATAATAATAATAATAATAATAATAATAATAATAATAATCTGAGTGCCTGGATTCCTAGGCATTATAGTTCCCATATCTCCAACACCACTGCTCTAGAATTATTATTATATTATTATAAAATGGTGGCCATAGAAGATAGCTGTCACTATCATTCCTGATGGATAAATTTAAGTCAGAAAGGGAACAGGGTGGTAATGGCAATGTGGAAGGCTGGTGCTGGGGTCAGGGCATGCTAAAGAGCTCAGCCTTAGCTTGGAATTAGCCAAGTTCTGAATTAAGTGATTCTCAATTCTCAGTGATGCTTCCACCACGACTATCACCACTGTAACTGAGCAAAAGAACAAAATACTAATTTCATGCAAGTTAATTTTAAATTTATTGTGAAAAAGCAAAAGAGTTCCTCAGAACAGTTCAGGTTAATACGAATGCTGAAATATGGTAAGCATGTACATATTTTTAAAGCTTTGCAAAATATTTTGAGGTCAAAAAGTCTTAACCTTGAGCCATCCTGTTCCAAGCTTCGTTCTTTTGAGGATGTTTTGGGGCTGAGACATTTTGACCTTGAAATGCTTAGCACATCTTTACATATTTTCAACATCCAAAGTGAAGGAGCAAGGAAACCTATAGACTTGGCAGATATTTTTTTGTGACAAGCCAAGGCAATCTGAGCATACATAATGGCAATGTAAAGGACAAGCAAGAGTAGCATTGCCTTCTCAGAAAGGATATGTGAGGCCTTTGACACCAAGTCGATCTCCAACGTTCTGCAGATGTGTGCTCGTTTTGAACATTTAACATTTCTCCATCTGGTTGCTGAGCAACCACAAACTGTTATCAAGTAGGAGGTAAGATTTCCCATGAGTCTTGTCACTCGCTTTTACTTCAGTATAATAGCCATTTCCAGTGGAAATATCAGGGGAATAGAGTTATTCATAGAAATGTCATGCAGAAATCTGGATTTTTTTGCTTCTGCACTTATTTCAATGGTAGAAGTATACTGTTAAAGAAAAGAACACTGCCTTGTTTATTTTTTATACATATATTTGTTTAATTTTAACGTAATTTCAGCCAACTAATGCTACCTAAAGAGGATGATCTGGGACTCCATATTTCCATTTCTCTGCCTGGCAATATTATTCATAGTGCAGTGGGCTAATCCAAAATGAGATACCCCAGAGGTAGACATGAGATGGGCTTAGCTATCCAGTTCCTTTTAGCTTCTCTCACTTTGGGCCAATCTATGCATTGCATTAATCACATATTTTGTCTTCATTCTTAAATTGCCCATCTGGAATTCTAGATATAGACTTGCATTCTAGCATGGAAGCAGCAGGTGGGCTAAAGCTCATGGTAATGGAAAGATGTCTTTAAGACACTGAATTGGTCACTCAGTATTATGAAAATAGCTACACCCAAATTCTGGAATTTGGAAAACTATTTGATGAGTTAAGATAGCTGAAATTTCATAACATGGAAGGCAATGTTAATTTTGACCTTTGCCTAACAACAAAACTGATTGTCTCCATTGCTTATTAAATCAATATTTGTGCAAATTACTTTCACACACTATTGCATGATGTTGTGCCCTTTCTGGATGATACAACATTTTAACTGATTACATTCAGTTCACATTCAGTTCAACTAGTCCTTCTGTCTATTAAATTTGTAATGAAGTTTAGTACGTTAAATACTAGATATAGCAAAGTCAGGATTCTTTGTTGAGACATTCTGCACTTCTGGGTATGACAATTTAAACAAATAAATAATTTTTAAATAAATAAATATACAATTTAGGAATAGGTTGCAAAAAAATTAGGCTAGCCATGCTTCTTAGATGCTGATATATGTTCCTCTGTGCCCCCTAACTGATATATGATAAGCTGCAGTCCAAATGTGCTCTTTGGATGGGTGCAAGGTCTCTTCTCTGAACATAGGAACTTGGTTAAACAGGGATCCATCACTTTGAAGAATTCCTAAGACTCCTTCACTCTGATGCTAATCCTGTGACAACCAGATTGTGACAAATCGTTGCTTAGAGATGGGGTTATTCTGCTCATTCTCATAGCCACTTTACACGTTCAGTATATAGGGATTTTGAATAGCAACATAGGGCTAGAGTTTCAGCTAAAAGATGGCACACGCTTTAATGCTTTGTTTGAGGACTTATCCAATGACCTGAGGCTGAAAATTCATGATGCATATGCATATCAGAGCTTTTACATATTCAGTGTCATTCTTTTGTTACAGACAATGTGTCTTTTCCAAGGTCATTCATCTGTCATATGTGGGGAGTGTTTCATCTCAGAGAATCATATTTTATAATCTGAAAAACGCGATGTTTTCCCAGATAGTGCATCAATATATTCCATAAAAGTCCTTTGTGCCCAGAACAGATAACTAATTTCACTTACAGAATATTTATACATGAATCATTCTTTCAGGCGTTCTTTGCATTTCTAAAATTAGAGGAGATGGGAACATAATATTACTTTTTCATGAGTTCTTAGTGAGTTCACTGGCATCACACACTAACCGATCAGGAGTTCTTGTTGACATTTTTAAAGCTGACAAATGAAACAATATGAACTCTCTCGATGTTCTGAAAAAACAAACCAAACAAAATAAATTAAATCAGATACGGGTTGGTGTGCTTTTTGTCATGATGGTAACTTTGCAGTGAGATTTTTTGGGGTCCCTAATTTGTATTCCTTTTCCCAGTTTCTTTACTTCCCATGTAGCGTTTCTGTGAGCCTATGATGCAGAGCGCACATTATCTTTCATATGTAGCAAGTGACTATATCAGTGTTTTTCTTTGTCTTATTCAAAAGTAAGCCCTGGAGAAGTGACCTCCTTGGGCCAAGGCTCAGGGGCCTGTGGCTCTCCAGAAGTTACTAAAAGGACTATGAGCAAATAGAAGATATGGCCAACAGTGATGGATGCTAGAAGTTCAGCATAACCTTGAATTTTACAACTTTGCCACAAGTGCCATGGGCAAAAAGATTCCATTGAAGCAAATAGGAATTAGTCCCCTCGATGCAAATTCAGGAATTTATTTATTTAATTCAGTTTAGGTGCAAACTAACTCTGGGCAGCTCTCAATCAGCAGAAAACAAGTACAAAGTATTTAAACAAGGGGATTCGTCCACTCAATATAAAAACATACACTGTACAGAAACGCATCCAACAAGGGACTCCATCCACACTAACACAAAGCCTCGGAGAACAACCAGGTCTTCAAGGCTTCCCAAAATGCCATCACACAGATCTCATGAGGGATCTAATTTCAGAGGACAGGTGCCATGACAAAGAAGCCATGCTTCATAGATCCTGATAGACGGCACTGTTTAATCAAAGGGATCAGGAGTGTGCTGACTCTGTTTGCTCATACCAGCTGGGCTGAAACCATGGGAGATAGACAATCTTTCAAATAAGCTGGCCCTATGCCATGTAGAGATTTATAGGTGACAATCGGCATCTTGAATCACACCTAGAAGAATACTTCTGTGGTCTTCAAGGACAACCCCATGTAAAGCACATTGCAGTAGTCAAGCCATGATGTAACTAGGGCATGAGTGACTGTCTGAAGAGCCTCCTGGTCCAGGAAGGGATGCAACTGGCAACTTCAAGCAGGAACTGTGCGTCCAAGAAGACCCCTAGATTGCACACCACTCTTGAATGGGTGTGTGCTACCTTATCCAAGATTAAAGATAGAAAATCCCCCAGTCTATGGGACCCTAACATCCACAGCCATTCAGTCTCGATAGGATTAAGTCAGAGTCGGTTCCTCCCCATCCAGCCCTGCATTGCCTCTAGGCACTGGGACAGGACCTTGACAGTCTCACATGGCCAACCTGAATTCAAAAGATATAATTGGGTATCAGAAGCATATTAGGGCTTCCTGATCTGTGAGGCGATGTATTAAAGGTTTAGTATCTCATACTAATGTAATGTAACGATTTAGGTTGGGTCTCCCACACTGACTGTTAATTTTAAATACTAGTGTAGCTGCATGTTATATATTTAATTAACATGTAGTTTAATCCTGTGTCAGTCACAGCCTTCATGCCATGTCTTCAGTATTTATAGTATTGGTAGTTCATATGAAAAATATACAATATCCCTAAGCCACCCCTAAGCCATCTATAAACATAACAGCCACATGCTTCCAAAGAGAGAGATATTTTCAAGGTTTTTTTTTTAGCATGGACACAATTAATATCAATGCAGTAATTATTACCCCTCAATGTTTTAAACATTCCTGCACCAGTAGGCAAGAATAGCTCGATCTCACGTAGGCATGGATGCAATAATTATGTTGACTTATGCTGTACCATATTATTAAATTATTATGCTTCTCCAGTATAATGTATGATCAATATTTTAGTTGTTCATTTACTAACATTGTAACTAACTCAAAAGACTGGAAAAAATTAATTCCACTGACTGAAACACAACATTATTTTGTGGTTCCTTAGCGTCACAAAATATACTCCGCCCCAAAAAACGTTTGAGCCAAAATAATTGTCAAGTCCTCCATTTATCTTTCAAAGCAAGTTAATAGCATATATATCAAACTACTATGCTACACATTAAATTTTGTTTGATGGTTTGGTTGTGTTAATGCATTTTTAAAGAAAAAGGAAGGAAAATTAATTATTGCTGTGAAACTGTTTTTATAGCCAACCCAAAAGATTTCTGGGAATGCATGGACATTTCATTGCAGAACAAATGAAAGATAACATTGCATTTTGTTCTACATCAGCCCTTAGATGGAGTCGATTTATAGCAGTTGCACTGCAATACCATCATAATGCCAAACTGCCTGACCTCAGCTAGATTGTTAAATGCTATCTGCTCAGAAGCCATTCAGGCAGAGCTCCTGCCCTCTGACACTGCCCCGCTTTAAATGGATTTGCCACAACAGGCATTCATCGGCCACTCAGAACTTCTCCCCAAATGGTCGCCTATTAACAGCCATTCCATTTGACTGTTACAGAGACAAAGGTAGGGTGCAGAGTCTACTCCGTTGACTCAGTTATGTCCAGACTCCTCATTTTTCTCTGTACTGTTTTCTGCTAGTCTTCCTTAGCATGGGTGGGACAGTGCAACCCTCTACTTTAGCTCAGCAAAGAGACCAGCTGCATTTCAGTTTTTTACAAACTTCACTAACATGTTCTCAAGTTTACCAGTTTCATTAGCTATACATACAGAATGAGATAAATCCAATTTTAAATGACCCCTCAAGTTAGTCTGGTGTCTAAGCTCAACATTTGATTACAGCAAGAATGCACTTTGCAGCCCATCCTCACCAATTGGTGATCCCTGAGCACTCCAGCACATGCTTTGGAAACTCAGTAGGAAAATGACAGATTTTCATTCATCACCCTATCCCAATGGCAGGCCTAATCTGCCTTACTAACAGCAGCCCCTGTAGAAGAGAGGTGGCAGAGATTAGCCAATATGGCACACTACTATTTGACCGTATTGTGATAGACTATGCTTTCTGGTCTCTAGCTTCCATGCTGCCAGATCCGGGTGAGGGATCAGCAGCAACTACTTCCATTTCCTCTCCTCCCTGATCCTTTTGCTATCTTAATCTTGAAGAACACTTCACGAATCCTTGGCTGTCTCTCCATAGAAGAATGGCTAGAAGACCTGTTGGATTTGGCACTGAAACAAAAGAGAATCTTTTGGTTTCAGGAAGCTACAGGAAAATATATAAGTATTGGAGTCCCACCTTTAAAATGTTGAAAAAGCACCACCTAAATTTTGATTAAGACAGTAACAGAATAGACTTCGGGTTTTTTTGAATGATAGTAGCTAAGAAAGTAACCAGAAAGCCATATTGCTGCTTATTTGAGCAATAGCTTTGTGTCATTGAAAGTGAAACGATAGGTATGGAATAGTTGTTTCAAGTTTTTGCATTTGCATTAGTGAGTGTATTCGGAAATGCTAAGGTTCCCCTTATACTTACACTTCCTTTCTTGTTTTGAACTGCATTGCTTGACTAACTGAGCTACTTGATATCCACCAATATTTTTCGAGAGAGAGGGAGACAATCAGTCTTGGGCTTTTCATTAATTTCTATACATTTCTGGGTTTTCATACTAAATTATAAATAGTTGATTTGTATTTTCTTTTCAGTAATCTAAAATAAATAATTAAAAAAGGAGGCCAGCTGTCATTTAAATCCTCTCTTCCCTGTAATTGTCAATCATTAAAAAAGCATTATATAATTTTAAGAACAGATAGCTGAGATACATGTTATTATCTTTCCTTCACCCATTTTTTTCTCTTTGTATTACATTTATTAGAGTATATGGTTACAGGCAAGGATTCTCCTGCTTTTAATCTCTGTTCAGCCCTTAAAAATGTTAGGCCCTATATAAATGATGAAAAATAATTGTTATTTCAGGGGTTATATTTGATTGAGTTCTGGGTCAGGTTGTCCTGTTTTACCAGTGTATTATGCAAAAGCATCCTTCTGGGCTATATATACACACTGATTAGTCCATTAATCTAATAGATGATAAACTGAGTACAGTAAGATTAAATAAGGTTCACTAATTTATAAATTGCCTCCATTAAAATGTGGCTGTTTTACATCAGTTGTTACAATGACTAAGAATAACTTCAAAAATTCTTAACATTGCTCTGTGCTCGGTGACCCCGGTCATCTCCTATCTAGCATATGCAGAAGATAGTATCCAATATTTATTTGTCTGCTTGCTACGTTTGTACCCCACCTTTCCTTCAGAAGCTCAGGACAATATACTATACATAGCACACAATAACAGATGGGTTGGGCTGGGAAAGAGTGACCAATCCCAAATCATCCCATAAGCTTTCCTGGCTAAGCAAAGACTTGATCCTAGGTCATCCTGGTTCTAGTCTGGCACTGAACAATTACTCACACTGGCTATCTCAAACCATAGCAAAATTCCCAACACCATCTATGGCTTCCATGGACTTCTAAAAATTATTTTAGATGACATTATCTAAAATGATTTCCAATATTCTTGATGCACAAACAGACCAGTTTCTCTTCACTTCCCTTTCCCACCTAGAGAGCTTGATTGTTTTAATAGCAGTAGAATCATTCTTGTCCAATTCTTCTTGGGTTCTTGTCCAAAGCCATCCTGGCAAATGAAAGACAAACAACAAAAACAAAGGTTAAAAGCCCACCTGTACTTTCTCCAATCATGAAAGCCTGCTTCATCGGTGGCAAATAGGAAAACAAGCCAACATCCAATATGTTGATGAGGCCTTCCCAGAAGAGTGGAGGTAAGCGAGGATTGGTATTTATTGCAAGTTTTCCCTCTTTCCATTTTTGCTTTTAACACTGATCCAAATGTTGCAGCCCCACTAATAGGTTGTGAGGCTTTTCTCACAACTTTTAGAAGTACTTGGAAACTCACTGAAGGGTCCCACAGATCTGACTGGACAAGACATTAAGGCAGGGTTGGGGAATGGGGAGGTTGAATGCCTGCAAACATTTCATCAGAATGTTCCTCCAATGTTTTTCCAATGAAAACAGTAATTTCCTCCCTCTAAAATGGATGAAGGAAGGATAAAATTGAGACAGAACTCAAACTGTCAATAGTTCAATCTAGCTCAAGCTATATAATCACAAAATAACCTAGGTATATGTTACATATTACTATGCTCCTAGGTTTATTTGCTTGAACTGAATACAGACTTTCTGTGTCTACCTAAAACACTTCCAGTGGTAAATGGCCCACTTAAAAAATAACATCTTCCATAGAAGTGACAGGTACAGTTAATAAGTGACAATAAGGAAGCTGTAAGAAAAACATAAGGCTACTTTCAGAAATGGAGTGTTTTGCCAAAATGTTAAATAAATACATTAATACAAACTTACAATAAAGAAATGCAAATAAATAATGTGGAAAAAGATTTTGAAGAGTATATCTTGAATAATGTTGAGAATCATCATCACCATCATAATCCTTAATATATTAGAAGCAGTAAGCCAGCTAGGGAAATAGTTGGAGCATTGATGACATGGAAACTAAAACAAACCAATGGATGATAAAGAGTATGCAAAAAATGAAATGAGATCACTGTATTTTTCTTCAGGGAAGATATAAGGCAGCTATTAGTTTTGGTGGCTGCATATTATGTTCTGATCAAATGATACATGCCTTAAATGCCAGTTGCTCTGGATCAACAGAGGTCTACAGCTCTCGTGGTTTGCTTATGACCTTCCAGTCTGGCTCTTTTTATTTATTTCGTGTGCTTTGTACGCCGCCTCAGTCTACTGGCTCTAGGCAGTTTACACTACAGTGCGATACAAGAACAATCCATTATTCAAACAAAATAATAATATAGCATCAGATTGACAATTCCCATATAACCACTAGCTAATTCAGCCACAGCATGATATAATATTATTAGGGGAATCCTCTAAATGAGAACAATATTTTAATTGCCCTTTGGAATTTTATTTATTTATTTGTTTACAATATTTTCACACTACCATATTTCCCAAAGGCCCATGGCAGTGCAGAGTTAAAATGAAAACACTTCACAGTTCAATAATCAACAAAATAAATCAAGCAAAAAATCATTTAAAAAATGACAGTAGAATTAAAACTAATATAAATGGGCATCCAATGACAAAATGTCAACCCTTAAATGCCCTTCTGAATAGCTTCTTGAAGCTTAGGAGAGAAGGCATCATCCAGATCTCCAACAGGAGACTGTCCCCAAAGGGGTGGTGTTGTCACAGAAAAAATACTCATTTCTCACTTTCACCCAGTTCTTCATAAAGGAAGAACCCACAGCATCTTCAGTCAGGATGAATGCACTAGACAGCTAGGATTAAGTTGTAGTAGATAGTTCTGCAGGTACTAGGTGCCAAGCCATATAGGACTTCGTAGGACAATACCTGCACTTTAAATTGTTACATGGAAACCTACTGGCAACCAATGCAGTGCCTTCAACACAGATATATGTGAGTAGCAACTCTCACTTGTTGCCTGCCAACTATAGTTTCTAGATAATCTTCAAAGTCTGCCTTGTGTGGAGCCCATTGCAGCAAACGAACCAGGAGGTGACAAAGATAGGTGTTGCTGCAGCCAAGGCTTCCATTCCCAGGAAGAACCACAACTGGTGTACCATACCAGCCAAAGCTGGGCAAAGGTTCTCCTAGCCATGGTTTCCACCTGCCTATCAAGCAGGACCCGTTAATCTAGTAGAAAGCTTAAGGACTTCTCCTTCAGGGGCAGCACTATCCCATCCAGAATAATTACTACCTTGAGATCCACAGGATGGAATGAATCACAGATCTCATTGCAAGACTCTACCACTACCATTTCAATAGCTCCTGTCCATGTGGAGTCACGACCTGATCAAATTTGAACCATAATTTTATCATAATTTGTTGCCCAAACTTTTCGCAGCAGCCTGTGGGCAGATCTTGTGGAGTCTCAAGATCGAGACTCCAAGACTGTTGGAGCACAGTCTGCTGACACGATAAGGGAGGAGATTCCAGCCACTCCTCCCTTCCTTGGTTGGACAAACAAGGATTCATCCCCCATGTAACAGACCTCATATCCATCAGTTTGATTGGAATCCTCAGGCTCAAATGAGTCTCATGCTATTGTGAGATATCACTCCTGTCAACTCAGTAGCATCTAACCCAGAGCTGGCGTGAATGATTTTATCCACCAAATGTCTGACAAAATGTTCACAAAGGTTTGCCATGAAAGTTCCTCAAACCCATCCTTCCCCAAAAGGATGTGGGTTATTTAAATAATCGTATAAATACAATGGAGAAGAACCAATGCTTTGGAATTCTTACTGCTACAGTACAGGCCCAAACTTGGGCTCATACAGTATGCATGTTTTTTTTTTAGATTTTTTTATCCCATCTTTCTTATTTTTTTAAATAACTCAAGGTGGCAAACATACCTAATACTCCTTCTTCTTCCTATTTTCCCCACAACAACAACCCTGTGAGGTGAGTTGAGCTGTGAGAGAGAGAGAGCCCAAAGTCACCCAGCCGGCTTTCAAGCCTAAGGCGGGACTAGAACTCAGAGTCTCCTGCTTTCTAGCCTGGAGCCTTAACCACTAGACCAAACTGGCTCTTATGTTTGATAGTATTCATTATATGGTTTCATAACCTCTAAGCCAGTATTGCAAACTTGACTCCAATTGGTTGGTCTTGAGATTTCTACTAAAATAGAAGACTATGTCCAACTTGCACATTAAATACTGAGAACATTAATTTGCTTTCATAAAATTAGTTAACCGCTGTTTTCTTCCTCTTTAGTTATTCTTTCATATGATTGAATTCCTATTAAATGCCTCATATATTATTTAATGTTTTATTTTCTTCCTTTTCTTTCTACAAGTCTCCATAGCATAAATATTTCAATAGGCACCCTCATTCTTAAACATTTTCTTCTACACACTGCAGGAACTGTTGTCCCCCCCCCCCCCAAATATAAGCTCTTGTAAATGTGTAAAGTAAAGTTTTATTGAAGCAATTTTGCAATTTCTAACATTGCCACAATAGTCTGAGGAGAAGCAAGGTGGCAGACAAATTTCAGTAGAAATGCCTTTTTCTGCCATTGTAATTAGCTATTTTTGAGCCATTTCCTTTGAGAAATCAATCTTCTCAGAATATGTTTTTGGACTGGTAGAACTTTTCAGTGAATACCACTGGACATTAAAAAGAGTTTTTAAAAATAATAGAAATCAGATCAAGGAATATTATTGTTAGCTTTTAAAATGAAACATGCACAAGAACTGTAGAGTTGTTTTTATTCTGTAGAGAAGAGGACAGATGTCTGGTTCACACATGACTCCTGGGAATGTCACAGTATTTGTTCAGTGCAAACACAATTGTTTTTGATACCTAGTATTCACAGAACAAGCCACAGCACATTTTCTTTCGTTCTGCAGTCCAATTCCACTGCCATCTCCTTCCCCTAACCAAATTCATACTTCGTTACCGAAAGAAAAAAAAAAAAACCCAGACCCAATTCAGAATAAATGATAGTGATGATCTTGGAAGGGTAAAGCATTGCTTGCACATCCAGGAGTCACAGTTTTAAAAAGTTTTTATATGATCTCTAGAGGGAAGGAAAATTTGATGAGCTGTCTAGCCCTAGCATAATTTAAAGATCAAAACCAAAAACAAAAAAATCATAAAAAAGGGTCAACTGAGTAGGTTGGCAGAAGGGCATCTGCAACCATGTTAACGGACTTCAAAATGGCAATCATGATCAGTTAACTAAAGCCCCACCTCGTATTAACATTGGCCATTACCCTGCACAGATGTGAAAAAGGGGAGATCTTTGATTGCCCCTATACAGTAGACTAACCAGACCAAAGTCGCCTAGTCCTATCCAGAGATAAACAAGAAGGCTGGGAGCTAGAAGTTCAGAATACCAGTCGCACCAAATGCAGTTACAGTTTTCCCACTGGGAACAACTACAATAACTAACCTAACCCTTATTAAACATTCATAGAAGCCACTTATTCATCAGTAAGAAAGGAAGGGGGGAAATACATCCCATGAAAATAAAGGATACAAATTTGCATAAAGTGGGATGTGCTGATTTATATGAATAGAGGGCATATTTGACAGTATTTAAAGAAAAATATGATTCATCTCAATATATTGGAAAAGAGTGGGACCAGGCGACCTATGTGCCTGTTTAAGTCTGCTTTCGGTTCTGAGGCACTTAGTCATCCATTTTGTGAAGAGAGACTGAAGAAATTGGGAATGCTGTTTTGCCTTCAGAAGAGAAGACTATGGGGTGATACGGTGCCACATTTAGAAAGACCGTCACACAGAAGAAGGTCATGACATATTCTCTATTGTTACAGAGTGTGGGACATGGAATAATGGATTTAAGGTACAAGAAGTCAGATTTTAGCTGAATGTCGGGAGGGAGGGAGGGAGGGAGAAACCCTTCTAAAGAGTGAGAGCAATTTGACAGTAGAACTGATTATCCAGAGAAATGAAAGATTCTTCTTTTATAGAAGTGTTAACTGCAGACTAAACAGCCATTTTTTGCAGAATATTATTCTGATAGTCCAAGAATTCATGTAAAGAAATGGGCTTATATTTGGTTATTCATTCAAAGTACAACATGAACTGGACGTTACGTCTACCTAAATATTTTTTAGGACCAAAATCAGCAATTCAAATTTTAAAAAGCATTTTTTGAAAAATCAAGGGATTTCTTTCCCTAGATCTTCGTCCATTAATTTTAATGGAGGAAGGAACCCACTGTTTTGATGGCAGCCTGCAAATTAAGTAACTGTTCTGAAGCAGTAGTTTCCCATTTTTTCATTCTACAGGAAACAAATATTCACAAATGCATGCTTTCAGTGTAACCTTTATCAGACACCCCTTTCCCCCAGACAAAGTATGTTTCTATTTATTGCAGCAGTTTAATGAGAAAAAGAAATGCAAGCCATATTTCCTTGGTCCAGATAGTATTCACAAAGTAAGTGCTAATGAAATTATGTAAACCGATTAACATCACAACTCCCCACATGCAAAACTCATATCTCTTCCTTTTCTGCCACCGTTTGCTGTCATTCTGTTTTTACAACTGTCTGGGATTTTGAAGAAATGTTCTCCCTCTCTCTTTCCTAAGTTGTTATTTGGTTATTTTGTAGGATTCCTAGACATGATCTGAAATATTATAGTTCTTCTATTATATTCAGCATGCACTCCCCATGTGCAGTTCAACTCTACTGAAAATAGTTCAGTTAAAGCTAGCTGATTTTGCTTTCTTATAAACTATATTGACACTGTTATAAAGAACAGTTTTATGCCAAGGTCTCTTTCGTTTATCCTTTTTTGAGCGTACACTTGTCTTGCTACATTTTTTCAACACACATATGGAAAGATCAGGACAGGACTAACAGTCCTGGAATTATGCACAATTAGGACTGCGATTGGCTACCTGTCTAAATTAATAGATAATACCTATTAACTGAAGAAGGATTTAATTAATCTCAACTTTTTCAGTAATTAATTTATTAAACTGAAATAGTGAATATATGTGCCAATGTTGCTGTGTTGAAATAAGCACAACTTAAGACCATTCAACATTTGATAAAGCCAAACTAATACCAATCCTAGATGGGAATATTCTGCATTCTTTATTGGAGCAACATACCACAAGTAAAAAATCCTCAAAAATCAGCTTTAATTTTCTAATTTCCCCATATCACTAATCAAAGTTGATTTCCGCAAATAAATCTGATAAAGCTGGCAAATACTTGCAGTCCCCATAAATACCTTATATGGTTTTAACTGGAAGATACTTTTATTCCTCAGCTACCTATCCAAGTTGCAGGATCTGTTTGGTGAGGGGCACCCAAGGGGTAACTGGCTATACTGTGATTAGAGCTGAATAATTTAACAGAAGCATTAGGGAAAGCATTGCCTTATGTCAGATAGTCTATATCAACATTTCTCAACTTTGGCAACTTTAAGATAGGTGTTGAACTTGAACTCCCAGCTGTGCTGGCTGGGGAATTCTGGGAGTTGAAGTTCACCTATCTTAAAGTTGCCAAGGTTGAGAAACTCTGGTCTATATCTTTAGAACAGGAATGAGAACCCTATGGCTCTCCTGACATTGCCCATTGTGGAAGTACTATTCCCATTAGCCCTAACCAATCTGGCCGATGGTAAGAAATTCTGAGTTATAATTCAGCCACAGTGGGAGCTGTGGCTTTCCTACCCATTTGAGGACTTTCTATCATATTGTCCTATCAATAGAAATAAAAGGGGCAATTCAGAAAAGGATTTGTAGTTACTACAGCATTTGGCTAAAATTTCTATGCAGAACCTTAAGAGGAAGTAAATGGATCAGGAAGGATTACTAATCACATATCTCCTCCTTTATAAACCTAAATACTAGGTTTGGGGTTTTTTGCTCTTTTGTTTTTTTGTTGATGATTATGATGATGATGAATAATCATGATGATGATTATTATATTACTGTATTTTCATTGAATTTATTATAGCTGGCCACTCCAACAGATTCTGGATGGCTTACAAAATCTAATGCAAAGTTAAAACAATTAGAAACATAGACAAAACAAAACAGCATGGACTAAAAACAGCCACTAAAACACAGCATGACATCCCAACACATTAACCCCAGGCCTGGGATCAAAGCCAGGTTTAAGGGCTTTTCAGAACCTAGGAAAACGGGCACCATCCATATCTCTGGGCAAATGCTGCTCCAGACTTTGAGCAGTGAGTTTCCTTGTGAGGTCTTCCAACTATCTTTCACCAGTCAGTACTCCAGCCTCCTGTATAACAAATGAGTCAACAAATGAACAATGTCGCCTTGCATAATGCAGAACAGAGGAGAAGCATGGGATGTCAGGTGGCCGCATCATGTATGCATCATACATAAAAGAGCATGTTCCATCATAAAGAGGGCACAGAGCTTCAATGCTTCAAACTTTAAAAAATAAAAGTATAGTAAATAGAATTTATCTTGCTATAGAAGGGAAGATGGCAACCATGAGTTGTTTTTCTGCTTAGTCTGCTCTCCAGGCACAAGCTATTGATAGGTAAGTCCATGGATCTTTGGAGGAATGACTACTTCCCTACTCCAATTCTTTACTGAGTAGTGGATCTGGGATTCTGATTTTCCAGGTCTTCCAATGGTGTCCCCATCACCACTGTAACTGAGCCCATCCACCTTGCTGCCGATTGTCCTCTTCTTCTTTTTCTTTCTACCTTTCCCAGCATTAGAACCTTCTCCAGAGATTGAACGACATACTGAATTGAAAATTAGTCAGCCGTATTTTAGCCTTGCCTGTTGTGCAGATTCAGCCCATGTGGTTGTTTATAATTCAAAGTTTCATGTGAACCCAGAAAATGGGATTGAGTAAGCAAAATATCATGCAAACACACCCATTGTGAAAGCATTGAGTGTCTGAAACTCTTGCTAATCTATACCGGGAATCATTTAGAGATCTACCAGTAGATTCCAATCAACTTTCTCTCTGCACCTGATCTACATTAACTGGCATATGGGTCTATGCCAGTTAATGTGTAAGAAGTCTTCCACATCCTCCATTGCTTAATTCTTTTAAAAGAAGACTTCAGCATAAAAACAACCATATCTTTGAAGTGGAGCTTTTTATACATATCCTAGGGCTAAAAAGCATTGTTTTCAAGCAAGTCATCAGCAAAGATGACTTGATTTTACCAGAGGGATCCTTTGAATCAAGCTTCCTTATGAAAGTGAGAGTTTGTAATGTTCCTAATTCCTTGTATAGAAGCTCAAGGAAGGAGGAGGTGGAATGCATATTTAAGGAAACTCTGGTTCTTTTTTCAAAATGTGAATTGGATTCCAAAAATGCACACATGCTATTTCCAGAGCTTAATTTCTGAATACAACTGAAATATGAATATTGTTCACTGTCTCTACTAGAATGAATAAATTCAGCATTTATGTGACATACTTATAAAATGTCATGCTGTACTCATTTCAACTGTATCACCAGTGCAGGATTATACTGCATGAAATCTTTTCAAAGCTCTCACATCAAGGCAGTAATTATTTTATTACTCAATGTACATAGATGAAGATAGGTAATGACTATTCAGACTAATCTTATGGAAAGTCAGTTTATGCTCTGAGGCAGGTCATTTTGCTATTTTAAGGAGGAGTAACATGGAATTACTTGTTTCTTTTGAACAACCCTGTTCTCTGCTGTTACTGTACAATAATAGACAAGTTTCACTAGGTTTGATGTGAAAGACTAGAAAACTAGGAAACATGTTGGTGTTTTTTAATGTTAATCACTAGTTTTTCTGAGTTTATGTTTAAGACATATTTGTTGCTTAGAGAATGTGATACAAATGATGTAAAGATGTGCATATCTAATCAAATAAGTACTTTGGGATTTAGGATGAAGAGTTTTCATGTGTATCTGCACAGAAATGGATGGAAAGATCTGTCGCATTCAAACATGCTGGAGGTCATGTGGAAAAGTGCATGAGATAGTCTGTGTATATATAGTCCTAAAATTCAGAGGCTGATGTGTATAGAAAGCTCATTTTGCACGTGTTGTAGTAGCATAGTTAGAAAGAATCTAAATGACTTAGTTTTGCTCAGCCAGAACTGAGAGCTGCTGGCTGGGGAATCCTGGCAACTGAAGTCCATACGTCTTAAAGTTGCTGAGGTTGAGGAAGACTGATCTAAAGGATTTATTAATTTTATGGGTCTTCATCTTTCTTATTTGCTTTTAATGAATTCTTGCAGTAAATTCATTACTGGGGCCATAAAAACATGTAACAGAACCCCCTTCATTAGAATTCAGGCATGTCAAACTTTATTTAACTAGATTTGCAATAATGTCCATCTTCAGCTCAGATATGGATGAAATGTATGCAGCTGAACTAATTGAAGAAAGGCATCCTTATTAGAAAATGAAAGTTATTCAGCAAATGGTAGAGAAATGAGGCTATGCAAATCCTATTCTGAGTATCCTTACATGTTGCTAGAGAAAAGGTTGCAATTTCCCTTGTGGCTTTCAGACATATCAGTACTAAACAAGCTATATGATTAAACTATCAGCAACATGATAAGAGCAGAAGGTCATCTACGCCTCTTGTTAAAGCTGGATTGAAAATAAAAGCAGATTTAATAGATTTGAATCTCCATGAGAGGCTTGTGCACTGTAGAAATAGTATTGGATGAATCAATACTTCTGACACAGGATGTGTCCCCAAATTATTCTGGGCTTCAGACAAATAGCAACTTCAGATTTCTGTTGCACAGTAATATAATTTAGATGTACAACAGTAAAACCAAATTTGCTGTCATGGATGCCTTAGGCTACTCCTACTTGGAGGAAGCAGAAAAGGTATTGTAGGATGAAAACACTGAATCTATGTCTATCGTTTCTTGCCTAAAGAATGTCCACCATTTCTAACTGAAAATGTGCAGATCAGTATAAATCTGGTCCATTTTCCTGTCCATGTTAATAGATGGTATTCCACTCTACCTTTATTTAATTTTTTTTCCAGAAAACCCATTAAAAATCTGCATCAGTCTCCTCACATTTATCAAATTTTCAGAGGTACTTTTATGCAACTTTTGTTGATGAACATTTCCATTAACATAAATTCCCTCAGAAACCTTTCTTAAAATACTAAAATAAAAATTTCCCTGCTGTTGTTCTTTATTGCATAAAGAATAATGTAAATTTTGTAAGTATAAATTTCCTTGATGTAAGCTCTTGTTTACAAAGTAACCGCCTCTTGCCCTTATGTGCAACTTTCAGCAAAATAAGTTCTTTTCCATACCCAACACCCATAAGCTGGTATTTCTAAACAGATTTTTGAACAGAGACAAATATTCATTCACTACTGCTTGCAGCCCACTCCCATAGGTGTTCAGGAGACTGACCTGAAGATGGAATTTAGAGGTACATGGGGCAATTGAATATTCCTACAACAAATCCTGTGCTCTTTCCACAGCAAAAACATATTCACAAATCTTGTCCCAATTTAACATTCATCAGCCAGCTTTGCAATAACTCTGGCTCTTTCTTTAAAGTGGGACTAGAATGTAAAGCAGAAGCTAGAGTCCTAGAATCAAGGAAAGTAGGTGCATGTTAGAAGTTAATTTTACAGTTTTATCTACCAAAGGAAGGGATACATTTGCCTAAGCAGTAAGTCTAGGTGCAGCTTAGAGGCCACAATGTCCATTTGTGACCACTAAAAACCTCCGATGGGATAAACTACACTATATGGACTTCTGGCCATCTGGCCTTTCTCTTTAAAGCAGCACAAGTATGAATTCCAAAGGATGACAAGCAGCCAGTCTAGCTGCTGTGAATCAAGAAGGAAGCACATTGTAAGGAAAGGAACTTGCTAAAAACAAAGTTATGTCCATAACTTTGGCTGGGTCAAAACAGAGGTGTTTGATAAGCAATCAAATAGCAAAGTCCAGAGTTCAGATTTATGGCTAGGAGTTCACAGGGTGATCAGTCAGGATATGGAGTGAATGTCTGAGTTTTAAGCAACACTGGGAATGAGTAGTGAGCTTGCTTATATCTGCCAGGCTTGATGTCCCCGAGGTGCTGCTTCATTAATCAGCTAGGAGAGTCCTACTTCTGCCAGTTCTTACCCTCAACCACTCATTACATTTTAGTTCATGCAGCTTGTGCACTCTCTAGGACCAGGCGTGGGAGGCATGGATACTAACAGCTCTTCTCCATCTCTTTCTGCTTTAGGAGGAATGACAGGTCCCTGTGAATCCCTAATCAACCATGAGTTCTGGTCTTGAAGGGACAACTGGGAAAAAAAAGCAGTACCTGACTATTAGCCACCATGTCTGGTGTTCAGGAAGTGAATGATCTTGTCTCCTACTTAAGATGTCCTTAAGACTCAGGCATGCATGAACTCTAATGGTGGAAGGCAGGACATGACTTGCTGGCATTATACTTGGCAACACCAGCTGCATACACCCCTACTCTCTCAATTCAGCTCCCCAGGCCCCAGGAGAACCTTAAGATGGTTGTCAGGTCTATGATGTTCAAACTCCAATACAGACAAATCTCTTGAAATCCAAAGTAGATTCAGAAAAGATTTCATTTATTGGAGGATACATGCAGTTCTAAGCAAAGCATTGCTAAAACTAAAGCCCGTGTAATTTTCCCTCTACTTTTACCCCCGTAGTCCCCCCCCCCATTCTAGGCGCCACTTTTGGGTTCTCACAGAGGTGTGACCTTGTGCATTCCTAATTCCGATAACCCATCTTCTTCCTGGCCTTCAATCTTCCTCTGGCTCTGTCTTCTTTCACTCCCCCCCCAATGAGAATGGCAGAATCAAAGCAAGCTAAGAAAACATTCCCTATAATCAAAGTATACAAATGGCATTTACTATACTAATAAAACAGTCCTTTAGTGGATATATATTTTGATTGCTGCAGGTTCTGACAATGGTGCTCATCTCCAAAAGACCAGAGATGGCTACTATTTTAACTCTCGTGTAAAATGTCCATGCTGAAATATGTGGTGTTGTGGAGCTGAACACAACCTTGAATTTCTAAGGAGGAGGATGGAGCAGAAAACTGAATCTGGCCACTAGTGATCAAATGGATCTCCTTCTCTTTCCCTTGCCTAAGTCCAAAGTTTACTGAACACCATTAATCTAAACATAGTATTCTGTGCATCGCATTCTATGGAAACTGCTGTGAGCATAAAGGACAACAAAACTATTTGGAGCATTGTAAATTCATGTCATATAAATATACGTTGGGATATTTATGAAATGTAACTCTGGGGCTTTTCCAACTAGGACTCTTTCACCAAACTAGAAAGCTTTGTGAGTATCGAGTATCGAGTATTCATTTGTACTTGACCTTGACACCCATAACCCACAGAGACTGTGTTGATCTCTGCTAGCCCAAATGTTTCATTTTTACTAGTAATTAATTCTGTCAGAGTGGTACCTGGTGTCCTGGGTTGTTAGACTGAACTGAATTCAGTGTCCATTTCTGTAATAGGAGTGACCTATTTCAGTTACTCCATTTGGATTCACTGCCCAAAACAATTTATACCTGGAGCAGCTTCTACTGGAAATTAGATCAAATGACCTCTGTCACCTCAATTTTTACTTTATGTGACAGTTGGGAGTTTCTGGGTAGGCAGGTCCCTGGCCTTTCAAAAAGGTTCTTTCTTTTCTTTTTAACAGAATTTTGTAGGCGGCATAAATAAAAATTGAGATTGTGGCTTCATAAAATTCTTTTCTGAAAATACCCTATATATATTGCTGAGATTTCTTTTTAGACTGGAATCTTTACCACACTACCATAAGAAATTTATGATCAGCCCTAATTTAAAGGGATGATCTGTAATTCCTAAGCGTTATTCCTAATCTGCCTTTGGGCTTCATTGGCTCTTTGTTTATTGCTTCTATTTTATTCTATTAATTTTTTATATTTTAATTGTTTTCTTCTTTTTCTAAAACACTCTAGGACAGTGTTTCTCAACCTTGCCCACTTTGAGATGTGTGGACTTCAACTCTCAGAATTCTAGGAATATAATGAAGTGATGGAGTAAAATAGATGTAATTACAACCTAAACAACACCCAAGTGGCTGCTTTGCTACCTTAAATGCAGATGAGGTCCTTTTAGATATCTGGAGCTCTATATTTGTCAATCCACAAGCTGCTTCTGGGGGACAAATAATGAGTGGTCAGCCTAACTAAATTCACAAGACTTGCTCTAAAGCCTTCCTTAGAGAAAGAGCATTTCCAGTCCTTGTCAACTTGCCCAGCCTTTTATTCTAACATAGTGGCAAAGGCAATGGAGCCTCTTAGCTGAAATTAATACAAATACACACATCCATCAAGCTATTCCTTTCAGAATAAGCAACACTCTGCAAAGCACACAAAATAAGTAAATAATAGTAACTAAAATAAAGGCCTAAGATAAGAAAAAGAAAACAAAATATAGCTAAAACAAATTTACACCAGTATCATTCACTATAGCTTTTCATATATTTTCTATCCTTGCAAACTGTCCCTGTTCCCATCACATCTGTACCCCACTCTTGTCCAACAGGGTTTGGATGAAGCATCCAGAACTGGCAGTCATCCTTGTTCTCGCAGATCAACGTACACATACAGGTAGTCCTCACTTAATGACGGTAATCGGGACTGGAATTTCTGTTGCTAAGTGCTGTGCCCATAAGGCACAATGTCATGTGACACCATCACTTAGTGATGGCAATCCCAGCAGTTCCTGTTGCCATCGTTAAACAAGGACCTGCTCGCAACTCCTACCAGCTTCCAACAAGCAAGGTCAATGAGGAAGCCAATAGGAAGTCACAAGTCCCAGGCAGCTTGCAAGCAGGCCGGTGGGCAGGTAAGAGGCTGCTGTGGTGCAGTGCAAGCACGGCTGGGCAGGGGAGGGTACTCTGGTGGGTGTTGCAGTGCTGCACAAGTATGGCCAGGCAAGCATGCGTGTGTTAAGGAGTGTGGGTGGGGGGGTGCTATGGACACGCATGCGCTACGGAGTACGAGGATATTGTACTCCATAGCCAGGCTCCATGGGAGAAAAAGCCACAGGAGTGGGAGCAACTTACTGGAGTGACTTGCAACCTTCCCTGCCAGCTTCCTCATTGATCTGTGCTTGTGGGAAGCTGGCAGGGAAGGTCGCAAATGGTGATCATGTGACCATGAGATGCTGCAACCGTCGTGTGAGCTGGTTGCCAAGCACCCGGATTGTGATCACATGTCTGTGGGGGTGCTGGGATGGCCAGAACTTTGAGAACTGGTTGTAAGTACCACTCGTTCAGCACCATTGCAACTTTGAACAGTTGCTGAACGAGTGGTCGCTAACTGAGGACTACCCGTAATAAAATTCAACCCTGTTGAGCATAAATGAGAATACTGTTAATATTCGTTTGCTGTTTCTGACCCAGATGGAATAGCTCATTTCTAAATTCAGCTCTATTGTCATTTAAGCTTCATCCACTGGATATAGTATTAATTAGCCTGGGATTCTCACTTCTTCCTTATTGGTTTCCTTGAATCTGACTTGAACAAAAGACCATTAATCGTTCAGTGATGTAGCCTTAAGAAGCCTCTTTGGGAGGGCTTTCACAAATAATGGTACGCTAAAACTAAAAATGTCCCATAGCTGATACCAACCTGTCCAATGTTTGCATCTCTATTCCAGAAACATCCTCATTCCATTCCTGAAAATGGAAGTGCAGAAGAAACCTTCCGTATAGCATTATTTAACAACATATCTATATTAGATTCATTACTAAACTAAATGTGGCACATTGATAACATTCATGCAACTGATACCATATCTACCTTGGCTTCTACAGTAGCTTCAAGCCTTCTTTTACTTCAACAGCTCAGGACATGTGTACAAATGACCAATGTTCCATATAAAGTTAAGAAGCCATTACACAAGGATTCTAGGAACTGCTGAGGATCAAGTGTGATTCTAGTTATAATAATCAGTGTTTAAATTTCTTGTGGGTATTTTTTTCTCCTGTCAACATAAAGAGCCAGAAGTAATTTTGTTTTGGGTGAAAGATAGAGATATAACTTTTCAGATTCCTTGATTTCAAATTATTTAAGGCTTTATCATTTAGGGGAAAAAATATAAATTGTGCTTGAAACAAATCCTAAACTGCAGATCTGCTTCTTTAAATGGTATTCAGTACAGTACATCCTGTTTGCTCACTTTTTGTAGTAGCTTGTCTACTAAGCAATAAGCAGCATTGTGTCTTCTTCTCTGAACACAACTCATTAGTTTCAGCAGCCTGAGTCTTCAAGAACAATAGCTTTTGGTTTCATCAGTATTGTGGTAAACATTAACCCCTAAACTCCCCATGGCTTTTATGATCAACAGAGCTCATAGGAGACATATAAGCAATGCTTACAAAACTAAGCATTGTCCTCCATCACTTCATGGGACTTCTCAGGTAGAGAAGTTTGGAATCACTACAGACAATGTCCTCAAGTGGCGTCCTTGGGGTTCTCTGAGCTTGGTTGTTTTCTTGCAAATGTTTCATTACCTGACTCCACAGTTCAGCCCTGAGCTACATATATTCTCTTCTAATGTCCTCAAGTCCCATATTGAATAAGCATCCCTGAAGATTACCACAGTCACTATCCTTGTTGAGTTCTCAGTAAAAATTGTCCACCAAGGAGGTTAAAAAAAATAAAGATTCCTTCAAATCAACTCAATAGTGTATTTAACAATGATATAGAAATGATTTGCCATCGCATCCTTCAGGATTTTTTCCCCTTCTTCCAATTTTCCAGTCTATCCTGGGATTTCCTGATGGATTCTCATTCAAATACTAGCCAAATCTGATCTGGGTATCAGCAAGACCAGCTATTTTTATCCTTAAACCCACACTAAATACAGGTGAAAAGAATACAAATAATCAGCTTAACCCAAAACTGGAGCTGAGTTGCCACTAACTATTTGAATACATTAGATTACATTATATTACAAAGTTACATTTTTCAAATTGTTGCTGAATACTATGCACAATTCCTGTTGAGTGTTGTGCACAACCATCAAAATGGTTTAAATAAATAAAAGGAATTTTGTCAGCAAAGTGAAAACTTATTACAAGAGCTTGTTGTGAGTGTTCTGTCACATTTCTGGAATCCATAATATAAGCAATTCCTTTTAATCTGACATAAGTTTCCATTCAAGACCCTCCCCCACAGCTCTATTTGTTTCAAGGGGCAGATCATATGAATAGGTCCCTCAACTGTGTAGCAAATCTAAACTCTATTAGATAGTGACTTATTCCAGCAAATTTCTTCTTAGATATTGAACTCTCTATGATAATGGCATTTTTTCTGGCCTTTAACCACAGTTTGCATTTAATTTCAGCCACTGAACGCCAACTTGGGAACCTGCCCTGCCACTTATGTGAGGCCAGATATTAATTGAGGCAGACCCGTGGTTGCCATGGAAGCCATGTAATTCTGAGCTGCAGCAAGAAATGATTTCAATGCAAAGACAGGAATGTATCTAAAATTAACTTACCTTAATCTAATTTAATCAACCACCTTTCTTGCCATGTATCATTCACACTACTTTTGATCTGCAAGCAAATTTCTTTCCTAGTTAGACAAACACATATATAATAGCTTCTAGGTTCTTAGTCCTTTTTCTATCTTGGTCTTTCTCCTTTCTTTGGAAGTTGCTGTTTACAAGTTACAAGCCATTTGGCTGAACCCAGATCTAGTTAAAGAGGCACACAATGGTGTTTTAGGTTAGTCATGATCAAGTCTCATTGACTTTAGGTGGGATCTTCTCTAAGTACAATTCATCTGGATCATATCCCACTATTATATAGAATAATTATTATAACTATAGAAAGTTGGACTATTTTTTTCTCTTTCCATTTTTGTAAAATAAGATTACTGCAATGTAATTGGTAAGAGAAGACTGTTTTAAAATAGGTGCATCATGTTTCATTTTGAATCAACTTCTGCTGTGAGCAGAACTTCTTGAGATCCCTTACATAGTGTTTTCACATTCATTCAGAAGAGAGGCCACCATCTACAATTCAAATAATCACTTCTGATGCTCTTATTTTTCATCTAATTTTGGCAGATTTGTATGAGTGAGGGCAATCTGCTTGTGCCATACAGCCGCAGAGTAGAAAGCTGTAGTCGACTGTATGTCTTCATTCACATATACAGTATCTGGAAATTCTTGTGTATTCTACAAGTTCTGAACTATATGGATCTTCTCTGAGATGCTGTAGATCATATGTTTTTCCTCAAGAAAATAGGGAATCAACTACTTCTAATAGGAAATTCAGCTGGAGAACAATGAAGGTTGATCAGTGTATACTTATTTTAACAGAAGTGGAGATAGAGATAGAGATAGAGATATGTGTCATTACTTTAGCTGGAACTAGAACAATATTTCTGCTAAAAGTAACAGAAATTGAAACATTCTGAAATAGATACCTAAATGTATATTTACTCCATACTCTAAGAATAGCCCGTCTGACATAATGATTTTTAAAATCTACATCAGTGATTCTCAACCTTTTTGAAGCTGCCGCCCCCCTAAGAAGCGGAAATTTTTTCAACACCACCCTTTGCGGGGGGGAGTTACTGAATTATAAAAGGCAAAAATTTTAAGTAATTTTTTTCAGTAGACTTACAGACCCAATTTGTTCGATTTAACTCGATACTTTTGCCCTGGAAGGTAATTGCATTCCTTTTATTAAAATTAAAATGACTAATGCAAAAAAAATGAAGCGAACGAAAAGCAACTCAAGAAACACGGGTCAAATCAAACATTCATATTGAAAGGACGCTCAACGCACGCACTGCGATTAATCACGCGGGAAGACAGCTGAAGCACGCACTGCGATTAATCGCGCGGGAAAACAGCTGACGCATGCGCTGTGCTGGTTGGGATCGGAGAAGAATCGTAGTGTTGAGTTCTTCAAGGTCATCCTACCTAGAATACAAATTCGTCTCACCATTCTTAGAAATGTGTGAGGGCAGCTGTCGCGTAAGTTCGTTTTATTGCTGGTACAAATGGTGTAAACCGGATAATCGATTTAATAAATTTTTTGGGGAGTTTTAAAATTAAGTTCGAATGCCAAAACATGCTCATTGCCCCTCTACCACCCAAAACATGCCCACCGCCCCCCTACCACCCAAAACAAGTTCACTGCCCCTCAGCATCCTCCCACTGCCCCCTGGGGGTGGTACCGCCCCCATTGAGAACCAATGATCTACATTCACCTTAGTTTTATCATACCATAGATATCCATGCCATCCAAATCTCAGATCGTGACCTTCTAAATCAAATCTATTTCTTAACAACACCCACTCTTTCATCCAAGCTAAACTGCAGGCAGCAAAATATAGTTTCAAATCTGGTAAGCCCAATCCTCCTCTTTCCTTTCCCATCTTGTACTACCTTATATTTAACTTGTGTTTTTTTCCTCTTGCCATGCAAGTTTAGATATATCCTTCTGCCTTTATTTAAATGATACATCAGTTGTCAAAGCGGGTATTGTCTGAAACAAAAATAACATTCTAGGTAAAATATTCATCTTAATCACAGAAATTCTACCCAACAGTGACAATTGTAATTTGTCCTATCTTGACATAACTTTTTTACCTCCACTCCATGTCTTAACATAGTTATTTTGAGATAATATACAATTCATATTTGTCATAGTTATACCCAAGTATTTTACCTTCTTCTCAATCTTAAAACCCATTTTATTCATAAATTCTGTTTGATCTTGTACCTTCATGTTTTCTGTTAACATCTTTGTCTTCTGTTTATTAATCTTGAAACCTGCTAAGGCCCCAAATTCTTTTAATTTACTCATTAAAAACTCAATTCCTTTTAAGGGGTCTGCCAGAACCAAAACCAAGTCATCTGCAAAAGCTCTTAACTTATATGACTCTTTTTTAATCTTTACGCCCACGATCCTCTCATCTTGTCTTCTATCTCAATTCAATATTTCAAGAACTAAAATAAACAAAAGAGGAGACAGTGGGCAACCTTGATTTGTTTCTTTTTGTATTGCACATGGTTTAGTTAAATCTCCATTAACAATTATTCATGCCGTCTACGAAGTATAAATTGATTTCACCCATTTTGTAAAATTCTCTCCAGGATTTCTTTCCCATCTTTTGAATGATCCCATTCCCTTCTTTTTGTTTCCTTTTTCATGATTTCTTCTGACTTCTGCAATGACTTTTATATAGAATATGAAGAAAGAAAGAAAGAAAGAAAGAAAGAAAGAAAGAAAGAAAGAAAGAAAGAAAGAAAGAAAGAAAGAGAAAGGTAAAGAATGAGTAATGTGGAAAGTCAAGCAGGCTGGCATATAGAGATGAGTATGATATATTATAGTAAGTGCAGGAGAATCCCCTGGGGGAATTTTTCCAGCTATACTGAAATTGATTTCATACAGAAGTATTACAAGGACACTAACACAAAAATACACTGTGAACACACTCAAGGGAAACAACTGATTGCCCAGGGTACTTTTATCTATATTGAGATGTTTGAGATGTTTCTGTAAATGGCAATGTACAAATTCCAAGGACTGAGCAATTCTAATACCAGTGAACTGCTTTTCTATAAATTATTTTATTCTGTAATTTTTTCCAGAATGTAAAAGAAAAAAAAATCCCTACCCATATGCTGTATCAGGTACAAACTCAAATCAAATGCTTATTTTACAGATCAATCAAATCTTCAGCAATATGATTGCTGGCTCTAATAGCTGCAAAACCCACCAAACCTTTAAGAATCCTTCTGCATCCATTAATCTATGACATTCTTTCTTTTTATGACCTCTTCTGAGATTAAGAAACCAAGCCAACCTAAGCCTATTAAGTAATGTTCCATTATTCATACAGTGAAGTTCTTTTGAATCCAGGCCTACTTTTAAATAGAACGATAGAAGCATCATATTGGAAGGGAAAATTTAGGCCATAGGGTCCAACTCCCTGCATGGCGCAGGAATTCAAATTATAGCATCCCAGACAAATGGTTTGCTAACTTCTTGAACACTTCCAGTAAAGGGGTGGGGGCACTATTTCTCTGGGTAATTGGTTCCACTGTTTAACCGCTCTTTACATTTTTTCTAACTTTCAGTTGGAATTTGCTTTCCTTTATTCTTTGTTCTGCACTCTGGAACGAGAGACAGCAGGTTCTGAGCTTCGTGTGTAATATCCTTTTAGGTATTTGAAGACTGCTAGGATATCCCCCTCATTCATCTTTTCTTAAGGTTAAATATTCCTAGATCTTTCCATCTTTTTTCATAGGTCTTTGTTTCTAATCCCTCTATTATCTTTGTCACCACCCTTCTCTTAACCTGTTCTATCTTTAAATAAATAAGGATTTATTTATTTATTTATCATATTTCTATCGCCGCCCATCTCGCACAAAGTGACTCTGGGTGGCATATAACAATTAATCTTATTCAAACTTATCAGGGAGTGATGCTCAGAACTGGGTACAATATTCATGGTGGGGTCTGACTAAAGCAGAACAGAGTGGAACAATTACTTCCCATTACAGTGGTACCTTGGTTCACGAACTTAATTCATTCCGCGACTCTGGTCGCGACCTGAATTGGTCGCGACCCGAATCAAATTTTCCCATAAGGTTCAATGTAAATACGGTTAATCCGTTCTGACTCCTTTGAATTTGGTCGCCAACCGATTTTGGTTGCGACCCGAATCAAATTTTCCCATAAGGTTCAATGTAATTATGGTTAATCCGTTCTGAACCATATGTATTTTTTTTTTAAACCACAAAAATATGACACAAAGTACAGTACAAAGAGAGAGAATGCTAACCTTGCGACTTCTGGAGTGGAGGACAGGAAGGCGGGTGGGGAGGTGGTTATTGCTTGGAGGGAGAGTCCCCCTCCCTACAGGAAGCCACGACCACGTGTCACGGCAGGGAAAATGGCCGCGGATCCTGTTCGTCACCCAATCCGGCATTCGCGAACGGAAGCAAAATTTTGCGAACGATGCTGTTTGTGACCCGAATTGGTTGTGAACAGAAGCGTTTGTGACCCGAGGTACCACTGTATTTGGAAATTATACATTTTCTTGATGCAACCTAAAATTGCACCCTCCCTGCAGGTACTTCACTCATACTGACTTTATAGTCAATACTATTCCACAATCTTTTTCACAAGTACTATTCCTCGTTCTGTGCCTGTACATTTGATTTTTTTCCCCTCTTAAGTGTAGAACTTTGTTGAAATGTATTGTATTACCCGCAGCCTGTTTCTCCAACCTTTCAGGATCGTTTTGGTTGTTTTCTTTCTGTTTGCTTTCCTAGCTTATTTTGCTTCATCAGCAAATTTTAAAAGCTTCATGCCACTTCATCATCCGCATCATTAATGAAAATATTGAAGAATAGAGGACTGAACTTTGTGCCACTTCAGACTGATAAGGAACTGTTAATGAGTACTTTTGGAATAAATGTTTTGAATTAGGTATATCTCCATTTAATTGACATGCCATCCAGCTCAAACTAAATTAGCTTGCTTACATCAGCATGTCATGGAGTATTTTGCCAAATGCTCAGCATTCCTACACTCTTTTAAGAAAGTTACTTTATCAAAAAATGAAATAAGATTAGTCCGGCAAGATTTATTCTGGACAAATCCATGCTGACATCTGGTCATTATTATGTTTTCAGGGTGTTTACAGATCAATCTCATTCTGATGTAATCTTGAATCTGGTGTATAATTTGCTGGGTTTTCCTCCCTGGCCCCCGTTTTTGAAGAAAGGGACATTTGCTCTCCAGTCATCTGGCACTTCGTCAACCCTCCTGGTAATAAGTAATGCATAAGAGTTCAACCAGACCATCAGGTATCTTCTTCAGTACTGTCTGGTGCAAGTTAACTGCATCCTGGAGATTTAAACTCATTCATTTATTATTCCCTGATCTTGTTTCTATCAGTCCCAGGCTTCAATCTTGCCCTTTGCAATTTCCTAGTAGAACACTTTTTTTGTTGGGAAGATTGAACCAAAAATAAGAGTGAAGGGTTTTCTTTGTTATCTGTTAGCCTTTGGCGTTTTTCACTGAGCAGCCGTTATACTGATTCTTTACTTTTCCTTTTATATATAACTAAAGAAGCCCTTTTGTTATTCTTAGCATGCTTCGCTAACCTCAGCTCATCCTGAGGTTTTGCTTTGCTGATCCCAGACCTGCAATTCTACCTGCCTGTCCTCTCCCTTTGTAACCTGGCTGTCTTTCCATTTCCTTTGTGTCTGGATGGAAAGAGACAAGCTGAGACTAAATTATCATTATCATTAGATTTATATCCAGCCTTTATCCTGAATCCCAGTGAGGAGCAAGCGCTATTTCTCCAGAAACCATCTGGCATTTTGTCTGCCCCAGTGATAGCTTTGGATAGAGAGGCACTCCCCTGAAAGAGCAGGTCCATGACTTGGGAGTCCTCCTAGACTCATGGTTACTGGATGATAGGCAAGTAAAGGCTGTGGCTGAGGGGGTGGGTGGATGGGGGACTTTGTCCAGATATTGCTGCTGTGCATGGAGCCCTGGCAATGGTTACCCACATCTTTATCACCTCTCAAATCTGTATTGCATTGCTCTCAAATTAGGGCTGTTTTGAAAACTACTTGGAAGCTGCAGTTGACGGATGATAGCCTCAGTGCCATATTACACTAGTTTTGCACTAGCTTCCAATAGGTTTCCAAGTACAATTCAGTGCTGATTTTAATCTATAAAGCCCTTTGTGGCTTGGAACCTGGCTACTTGTAGAAATACCTCTCTCTGTCTTGATGAGGGCCCACTTTCCAAGCTGGACTATAGAAAGTAGCCGCCACTGTGCAAACTGAAGTGGGGGAGCAACAGCATAGTGTTTTTTGGTATATGCTCCATCCTTGTGGAACATCTTACCCAAAAAGATACAGACAGCCCTCTCCCTTATGGGATTTAGGAAAGCAGTCAAAATGGAGCTCTTTTGCCAAGTTTTTAATGTGTAACTTTTTCATCAGGGTTTCATGAACAATTTTAAATGTAGAAGGTTTTTTTTTCTTTTCTGCTGTTACTGGGATCAGATTCTTCTTCTTTCTTCATGGTTGTGCTATTAAATATCTCTCAAAATAAAGTAAAAAAATAGAATCCAAGTAGTCAACAATTTGTCATTCTCCCACACTGGCATACTCTCTTGTTCTCCAGTGTTCCATAAAAAATATTGCATGCCGAAAGATCATTTCACAAAAGGCCCATTCACCATCATAAGGAAATGAATTAAGAAACTACTCACCTAACAACTTCAGTGGATTGAAAGTCAAACTCCAGGCTAATTTAAAACAAAACACAGCTAGCATTATATAGCACTATTTCTCTTTTAAAAGGCTGTGGTGACAATGATGCTATGGTTGTCAAAAACATATACTTGAATCACTTTTAGTTTTAACTTAATTGCATTTAATTTCTGATTAAGAACAGAATTAACCTGCAGGATGCAAGGACTGGAGACATATTTAATAAAACTGAAGACAATAAATTGCAGTGCTCTTATTAGAATCATGTTTTGAGTAACAAATAGATATTAAAACACTTCACTTATTCAATTTTCAAAGTAATGATTAATCCCAGAGGAGCAATTGCTGGCCAGGATGATCTGCTGCAGCAAATACAGTGTAAAGTCTGGTGCTTTCTCAAACATGACTGGAAGAATCCAATGCCCATTTAACTCAGCAGTAAACCTTACATTCAGTAGGACTTACTCCCAAGTACATATTGCAGCCTGAAATCCTTCACCTGCACTGAGACATAATATACTATGTATTGGCATAAGATTTCTTGGAAAGAGGAGAGAGATGAAGTCACTGGGCAAGTGGATTGCCACTAGCAGAGTAAGATGATATAACTCTACCCCACTATTGTGTAGTGAAATTTGCCTTAATACAGACAAAATAAATATATGTTTTATAAAGCAAAGCCAAAAGATTGAACAAAGCAAAATGCAACACTATTATATAACTCCTAATTGTATTTTAGTGTTATCAATAGATGATGATGATGATGATGATGATGATGATGATGATGACGATGACTCTGCTCTTATCTATTCTTGTCCAGCTATTAGACTAGTGTCCTCTAAGTTTTTTATGAAATTATTTGTATCTTTAAATAATTCTGTATCATACATCCTAAGCATGTAGAGCTGTTCACAGGTGAGACATATAGCAGTGATGGGGCATAATTGATGATTAAAAACTGATGGCAATCATCTCTGAATTTGTTCCTATTCCTGATAATAAATGAAACTTTCCAAAGAAGCCCAAATATTCATGTTGGGGCTCAAAAATCTGTCAGATTTAGTTCAAAGGCATCTACTTTGGATTGTATCTGAAATGTGATTTCTGTGATGTCAAATGAGTTGTGCAGAATAAAGTAGGACCAACTGAGTTAACAGAAGTTATCTGGTAAGGATGCATGTTTACAGAAATATCAAGAAGAACTGTATGGATTCCACTATGTTGGATTGTTGTTAATGTCAGGTACAACATCACAGCAATAAGAGCCTATAGCTCTCTCTCTAAAGCAGTGTTTCTTAACATTAGCAACTTTAAGATGAATGGACTTTAACTCCCAGAATTCCACATGCTGGCTGGGGAATTCTGGAAGTTGAAGTCCACACATCTTAAAGTTGTCAAGGTTGAGAAACACTGCTCTAAAGTGACCCAACTGTGAGCAAATACTGCCTTTTATTATTAACATGAAGTATTCCCTCACAGCCTTAGAACAGTTTCAGATACAGTACTTAGTACCAGTATGTACAAAATCTTTATCCTTTCTTCAGTTAGAGTACATTGTGCTGTAGAAGATGAACTATAATTAGAGTATATACTTGGTAGTTCTACAGTATTTGTACCCATCGACTAGCTACCGGACTACATGAAATAGCATCAAGAAAATTTATGCACTTCCTGTAAGATGAAGTGTTACTATGGCAGCAAAAAATTGAGCCTACAGGAGTTCCTTTCTGGTATTCATGAATCCAGTTTGTATTCATAGCATGCAATAATGGGTGAAAAATATTACTGTATTGTGTACACCTAAATCACTTCTGCTTCCACAGTGTGGCAAGCAAGAAATATTTTCCAGCACAGGGGTAATTTTCCAACCCATTACAGTTTGCTTTGTTTAAGCCATGATGAAACATTTTCACATGAAAGAGACTGATGTGAACTACTGGCACCACAGAGATTTATTAAGAAAATCTTGCACACCAGGCTACAGTTTTCTCTTTTTTATGGATGTACCCTAATCCAGGGAACTGCTGGCAGAGTAACTTGTGTGTCTGCTGTAGCACTTTTTTTAAACCACCTTCTTTAGGGATGTTACCTGTGTATGTAGAAGCACAAGGTGGGAATAATCGTACCTTATTCTGTACCATTTTATACCATAAGTGGAGGCAGGGTCACATTTAAGAAAATACTGCCATAAGTAATATTTCTAAAAAATAGAAAGCAGCACAGCAAGGACTGGACCGTCCAGGTATAGACACACACACATTTCCTACTTGCAGGCAATTTCAATTATGAAGAAGCATTCCAAAATACTATTCTCCATCTGCAGTCTGAAGCTGTACAGCCCTCTTCTTTCATCCGGTTGCCAGCTAATTTAACAGGTGAGCTCCATTTTCACAGGAGATGTCTGGATGGATCACATGTCAAAGGAACCAGAGAGGCAAAAGGAACTCTGAAAGGCACAATTACAGTGAAATTGGGTTTTCTCCATATCCTGTTATGGTTCATTTTAATGAACAGCCATCAGTCTTGCAGGAAGCATATCTTTAAAGTTCTGCACAAACCAAACCAAAGAATCAATTAGGATAACTCAGAATGGGCAGAGGAGTATCTGCAGTCTAGATACCAGATGACTCCATAAAACCATTGTATCTCATCTCTAAGTTGGAAACGTTTCTCCCTCATGCTTTTCCTCCCAAGGAAAAATAATTTTCAGTAGCTGTGTAACAAAAGTTTTTTTTCCCCCCACTGAGAGGCTCATCTTCCATAGGAAAGGAAATATGTTGACTTCCCAAACCATCTATGTCTGAAAATATTGTCTTAAACTGGGATGTTAATGGATGATTATATTCCAGTTGGATTTTGGCAAGGGCTTACATTGGCATATACCCAATCAAGAGCATCTCAGGGAGAGAGGGAGCAAAAAGTCACGATGGTTACTATGACATACAATCAAAGCCTCACCCTTTTTGCAATGCATATTTAAAGAGGAGTGGTTCTGATTACAGAGCTGGGACTGCTCTCTTGACTTTTTTGATTCCATCCTGCAAATGCCCCTGCAGCCTGTAATGGTATTGCACTAATGGAAAGAATTTCTGCTTACACAACCAGATCATTTTATTTTCAGTAACCCGTCTTGTCTAATACAATCTTCTGTACTGAAACTGTTCCAGAAAGTCCCACAATCCCAGAAGTGTGTTCTTCAGGAGGCACTGGAGGGATCGCAGTAGATAGAGTCTTTGCACAAATGGAAGTGAATTCAGCTAGCACTAAAACGGTTAACACGATGCTCATGAGCATTAATCCAATCACACCAAATTTTCTGCACTACCTGACTTACTTTTAAAAAAATGATAAACAATAATAAACAGGAAGCTGGCATGCTACAAAACATAGCACTAGTTTCTAGCTTTATCTTCATTTTCAATAATATTTCTGGTCAATGTTTTTATGTTACTGGCTTGACATGATATCTATTCTTAGGGCACAAGGTGACATATACATTTCAAAAAAATGCATGGGCTTGTGCAACACACACACACACACACAGATACATACAGAGGAGGAGGGGAAGAAAAGAAGAAGTCGTTTCTCTTGGGGAGTGTAAAGTAGCTTTCTAGTTTTGTATAATTTATCTTCAAGCCCACAAAACTATAACGTTAATGAAGAAACAAGCAATTTCCTCTGAGCAAACCAATTTCCATGGCAGAAGACCCATTATAGACCCAATAAAATAGTGGATTTTATCTAGTCACCTATTTGAACCAAATTCTATGAACTCTGGAAGTTATTTAAGTGTGTTGGAAAGTCAGTTCTTTTGAATCTTTTGTCTTCCAAGCAGCAGTGATAATGAAGTGAAAAGGGACAGCATGCAGTGCCTGATATTTCCAATTTATAGATGTCCATGGAATTTTGGGTGAAAAGAACTTTCTTAAATCAGAATGAATTGCATAAGAAAAGGGAGTGCTTAATTCAGAAGAAAATGGAGCATTGTGTCTGCAACTTATTATTTTTTTAACTAAAGGGTGTTCAGGGAACTATGACCTCCAGAAAATGGCATCTATTTTCTAACACAGAAATAGTTGAAAAGCAGAAAAGCTTCCTTAATAGTGAAGCTTAGACCTGAATGGAACAAGCAAAGAGTTTAGCACACAGAACTTGATTATATGAGCTGATTTGTAGAGCTCATAATAATAAATATAAGTTTGCTTTTCTTAAAAAAAAATCTATTGTGTTTATTTGTAATTAAATCCAAAGAAGTAGCTATGTTGTGTGCAAAACCAACAAAAAGTTTTGTGGCATCTTAAAAACTAGCAATTGCTTTATTGAGTGTTTCTCAGCCTTACCAACTTTTAAGATGTCTGGACTTCAACTCCCAGAATTCCCCAGCCAGCATGCTGGCTGGGGAATTCTGGGAGTTGAAGTCCAGACATCTTAAAGTTGCCAAGGTTGAGAAATGCTACTTTATGACAAAAACTACAGTATCATGAACTAGTCTCCCTCCTAAAATGTGGGAAGCATTTTTCTGAGTTAGAAATGTACCCCTATTCACAGCTATGAAGTTATCAAGTATAAACATTTTTCTGCTGTAAAATCATTTACATTAGCTTGTTTTTAATTAATAAATTAATTTATTATTTTATTACTAAATAAATAAGAGGTAACACTTCTGATTAGGGCCACGTACTGTATGCACCATTTTCCTTGCTATGATGTACTACATTGTATTTCTGTTTAAACTAAAGAAAGGATTTATGAATTTGCACTTCGATGGATTGGAATGTTAAATATTATATGGTTATATTTTAAAATAGTATAGCCATTTTTATGCAAACTGGCATTCATTTCGTTCTCTTCTGGGGGCAAGCATAAGTCCTATCTTACATCCACATCTAATCTGGACCCAAGTGAGAAATCCAAGTTACATTATATGGGGTGGAGCGGGGGGATGGTTAATGCATGGAGTCCAGAAGAACCTTTGTCATGCTTTGTTTTATTGACCTCAGTAGGGTTTTGGGCAATATATATAGCAGCTAATTATTAAATTAAAAGGGGAAATGTTGAGAACCTGGAATGTATTACACTCTGCGGTATCTGGATCATCTGTGAACAAATAGTGGCAAATCATGCATTGAAAAGTATTTGTGCTTTGCTAGGAATTCCTGTAAATATTTAAGCAGAAATAATACAGTACTGTATATGGAATATCCACATAGACCAGAGAAGGAAGAAAGCCAGATAAAGGACAGTAGCTAATAGTGTATGAAAATTTTCTTGCAGATTTTGCAGGAAATAGGTCTTCCAAAAATAGGACGGTTTGCTCATTTTCTTTTCTGCCTCAAAATGGAGAAAACCACCTTCTATTTCTTAGTGATTATAATCAGAAGGTTCTTTTTAGAACAACAGAAAATTATCTTGGAGGTTGAAATTGTCCATCTCTGTAATTAAACAATGCTAATTAGGTCCATTCTTAACCACAATGATGACAAAATATGCATTATGACATCACAAGGAAACTGTCATCCTTTCATGCTTATGCTGCAAGTGTTTCATCATTTTTCCTCCCCTTTCCACACCTTGTGGATCCATTGAATCACCCAGGGAAAACATACAGAATTTCTGAAGACTGGTCGTATCTCTACTAAATTGTTCTGAGAGATGCTAGTTGAATTTGTAGAACTAGGTTTATGTAAGGCATTTATTTGAAGGGAGCTCTAGTGCACCATAGCAATGAAAATGTTGGACTGGATCTGGGGACATCCAGGTTCAAGCCCCACTCAAGCATATAGCTCACTGACTATATTTGGAGAAATGTACTTCATAAGGTTACTATTGTGAGGAAAAATTAAGGGAGTGCCCTCATGTATATTGTCCTGAGCTGCCGGAGAAAAGACAGGATATAGATGCAATAAATACTAACTTTAAGAAACTAAAAACATTTACCCGTTCTCTAAGAGCCAACTAATTCTCTAACCACACACTCAAAGGAATCTAAGCATCATCTTTCACTGCCCAGAATCAGAATTATCAGAGCAGTTTACAGATATTGTAAATGATTAAATAAACATTATTTATCCAGAAGAGACTTGGAGATGTACAGAATAAATTATTTAACAAAAAGAAAACTCAGATAGGATTTCAAAACATCCCAGTTGGTCCCTTATATATTCAGTGGCCACAAGATTCTAGCTCACCAGTGAGGAGGGAAAAACTAGGGGGAGTGGAATGGAATCACATGGAATGTTCTGGAAAAGGGCATGGCAGCCTGGCTAAAAGTTTGAACGGAAGCACTCCGCCTCCTTTTGTTATAAGTCCTTTTGGAGTACTTCTACATCACAATGGAGAGAACAGAATGAGCCATATAGTGCTGCCCCTGCAGCTGACCAGTCAGATCCTGCAAACACTTTCAATCGGTGCCTTATCCAAGCTACTGTAGGTCCTGGGATAACAACATTCCTTCAGATCAATGCGACACACAAAGAAAATGAAAAAGAAAAAAAAAAAACTAGCATGCACACTTACTACCATGCTCTCAGTGTTTGTCTGGTTATTTGCAAAAGAAAAAAATGTGGGGGTTGCGGGGGAGAAGAACAGGTTGAACCTGCCTGGTTATCACAATGTCCCTGTTCACATATTAAAAGTCCCATTGAGAGCGGGGAAGGTAGCACAATATTTAAGACTCCTGAACTCTTGATCATGTTAAATAGCCTCCCTTACTTGAAATACATGTACTCTGTATTTCAAAAGACTCTAACCAACTATTTCAGCAAATAGCTCTTGATACAGACCAGTAATTTCAATTATTGCAGCTTTGTGTACTTTAGATACAGTGGAATCTCATAGTTTGCAGTCCACTGCTGGTCTTAATGATCTGGTATAAGGTTGTATGTCAAAAAACAAAATGAAAGAAAAAAGTCAGGCAAAAATTAATTCAGTCTGTGCTCTGTCATCTTTTCTCTGAAATGCTATCAACAGCTCCTTCTAATTAAAATACTAGCCAGACAAAGCAGACTGAATGCTGCTTATCTGGTCATATGCCAGTAAGTAAACTCAGGGCACAGTGAAAAGCAGACTAACCATCTTTTCCATCTTCTTCATGGCTACAGTTTAGTGGCCATGTGCAAATTACTAATTTGATTTAAAAGGGGGAGAAAAAGAAAAAAAAGATTTGTTAGATTTGCTTTACAGCTACATTATCAAATGTATTTCTTTGCACTTCTTGTACTTTAGATAATGACCATAAACAGCGAGACAAGGAGTTTTGTATTCAGGATGTGCAATGCTTTAGATAAGAGTCTAGACCAGTGTTTCTCAACCTTGGCAACTTTAAGATTTGTGGAATTCAAGTCCCAGAATTCCCCAGCCAGCATGCTGCTGGGGAGTTCTGGGAGTTGAAGTCCACAAATCTTAAAGTTGCCAAGTTGAGAAACACTGGTCTAGAACAATGCTTAGGAACACACAGGGGCATGGTTAGCATCAATTTGTAACTCTTTAAGGCAACTACATCTTTTCCTGGGCTCACATAAGAGCTGCACCTAGACCAGCTCCTTGATCCTCATTGTGACCAATGAAATATTGTTAGCAAGTCCATAAAGAGCACCAAAAAATGAACATGAAGCAACACCTAGAATTCAGAAGCTATTGTTTCAGTGTTCTGGCATGGATGGATCGATCTGTTTACTTCCAGTCCATATCAATATCATCTTTGTTCAGTCATTTTCTACTCCAGTCCATTTTTGAATTAACCCATAAAAAAAAAAGATGGACATGAAAAAATGGTATTCAAATAGCGTTTAAATACATTGATTTCTATGTGTTTCACAAAATATGCATTCTTCATTATTGTTTCTCTAAAAATAAGCACATTTCATTTCATATGTTTGGCCTGTGGGTTTTTAGGCAAGAACTACACTGAAAAATTTAGAAAGGAAGAAATAACTGCATTCTTCTCTGTATACTAGCCTGAGAGGTACGGATAAAACTGGTGCATTTCAAAATACACAGTCCAAATAGAACCTTCAGACGATGGCATCTCTCATCCCTGGAGATTCTGTAAAGCCTTCAGAGCTACAGTAATAAATAAGTGATAGATCCATGCTCCCCGCTGTGGCTGACAGAAGCAATGTGGCACAGCAGTATGACACAAGCCCCACTCCTTTTATATACATTTTGTGATGTTGCACACATGTCCAAAAGGGTGGAGTTTGTGGTGCAACAGTGCAAGGCTGCTATCATGATCCTGATGAAAGCACCTGGAGCTGTGGATGCCCACGCCCAATTCCAGAATTGGTTCTATTCCATTTTTAAGCCAGCTAATCTAATAGCCATCACTTGTTGTTGTTGTTGTTTAGTCGTTAAGTCGTGTCCGACTCTTCGTGACCCCATGAACCATATTGCGCCAGGCCTTCCTGTCCTTCACTGCCTCCCTGAGTTTGCTCAGTTTCATGCTCATTGCTTCAGTGATGCTATCTAACCATCTCATCCTCTGCCGTCCTCTTCTCCTTTTGCCTTCAATCTTTCCCAGCATCAGGGTCTTCTCCAAAGAGATCTCTCTTCGCATTAGGTGACCAAAATATCTGAGCTTGAGCTTCATTATCGATCCTTCCAATGAGCAATCAGGGTTGATTTCCTTTAAGATTGACTGGTTTGACCTCCTAGCAGTCCAGGGGACTCTCAAGAGTCTTCTCCAGCACCACAGTTCAAAGGCATCAATTTTTCGGCGCTCGGCCTTTTTTATGGTCCAGCTCTCACAGCCATACATTACTACTGGAAAAACCATAGCTTTGACTATGCGGATCTTTGTCGGCAAGGTGACGTCTCTGCTTTTTAATATGCTATCTAGGCTTGCCATAGCTTTCCTCCCAAGGAGCAAGCGTCTTTTAATTTCATGGCTGCAGTCTCCGTCTGCGGTGATCTTGGAGCCCAAATAAATGAAGTCTGTTACTGCTTCCATTTCTACCCCTTCTATTTGCCAGGAATTGATGGGTCCAGATGCCATGATCTTAGTTTTTTTAATGTTGAGTTTCAAGCCAGCTTTTGCACTCTCCTCTTTCACCCTCATCAAGAGGCTCTTTAGTTCTTCTTCACTTTCTGCCATTAGGGTGGTATCGTCTGCATATCTGAGGTTGTTGATGATTCTCCCTGCAATCTTGATTCCGGCTTGTGATTCTTCCAGCCTGGCATTTCTCATGATGTACTCTGCATATAGGTTAAATAAGCAGGGTGACAGTATACAGCCTTGTCGTACACCTTTCCCTATTTTGAACCAATCGGTTGTTCCATGACCGGTTCTAACTGTTGCTTCTTGGCCCGCATACAGATTTCTCAGGAGACAGGTAAGGTGGTCTGGTACTCCCATCTCTTTAAGAATTTGCCACAGTTTGTTGTGATCCACACAATCAAAGGCTTTTGCATAGTCAATGAAGCAGAAGTAGATATTTTTCTGGAACTCTTGTGCTTTCTCCATGATCCAGCGAATGTTGGCGATTTGATCTCTAGTTCCTCTGCCTCTTCGAAACCCAGCTTGTACATCCGGTAGTTCTCGGTTCATGTATTGCTGAAGCCTAGCTTGTAGGATTTTGAGCATAACCTTGCTAGCATGTGAAATGAGTGCAATTGTGCGATAGTTTGAGCATTCTTTGGCGTTGCCCTTCTTTGGAATTGGAACGTAAACTGACCTTTTCCAATCCCGTGGCCACTGTTGCGTTTTCCAAACTTGCTGGCATATTGAGTGCAGCACTTTAACTCCATCATCTTTTAGTATTTTAAATAACTCAGCTGGAATACTGTCATCTCCACTAGCTTTGTTGTTAGCAATGCTTCCTAAGGCCCACTTGACTTCACTCTCTAGGATGTCTGGCTCAAGGTCAGTGATCACACCAGCGTGGACATCAGGGACATTAAGATCTTTCTTGTATAGTTCTTCTGTGTATTCTTGCCACCTCTTCTTAATCTCTTCTGCTTCTGTTAGGTCCCTGCCTTTTTTGTCCTTTATCATGCCCATCTTTGCACTAAACGTTCCTTTCATATCTCCAATTTTCTTGTAGAGATCTCTAGTCTTCCCCATTCTATTGTTTTCCTCAATTTCTTTGCATTGTTCATTTAAGAAAGCCTTCTTATCTCTCCTTGCTATTCTCTGGAAATCTGCATTCAGTTGCTTATATCTTTCCCTTTCACCCTTGCTTTTCGCATTCCTTCTTTCCACAGCTATTTGTAAAGCCTCATCAGACAGCCATTTTGCTTTCTTGCATTTCTTTTTCTTTGGGATGGTTTTAGTTGCTGCCTCCTGTACAATGTTACGGACCTCCGTCCATAGTTCTTCAGGCACTCTGTCTACCAAATCTAATCCTCTAAATCTATTCATCACCTTCACTGTGTACTCACAAGGAATATGATCTAAGTCATACCTGAGTGGTCTAGTGGTTTTCCCTACATTCTTCAATTTAAGCCTAAATTTTGCAGTAAGAAGCTCATGATCTGAGCCACAGTCAGCTCCTGGTCTTGTTTTTGCTGTCTGTATAGAGCTTCTCCATCTTTGGCTGCAAAGTATATAATCAATCTGGTTTCGGTATTGACCATCTGGTGATGTCCATGTGTAGAGTCGTCTCTTGTGTTGTTGGAAAAGAGTGTTTGCTATGACTAGCTTGTTCTCTTGACAGAACTCTATTAGCCTTTGCCCTGCTTCATTTTGTACTCCAAGGCCAAACTTGCCTGATATTCCGATTACTCCTTGACTTCCTACTTTAGCATTCCAATCCCCTATGATGAAAAGGACATCTTTTTTTGGTGCTAGTTCTAGAAGGTGTTGTAGGTCTTCATAGAAGCGGTCAACTTCAGCTTCTTCAGCATCAGTGGTTGGGGCATAGACTTGGATGACTGTGATATTGAATGGTTTGCCTTGGATACGCACTGAGATCATTCTGTCGTTTTTGAGGTTGTACCCCATTACTGCCTTTCCCACTCTCTTATTGACTATGAGTGCAACTCCATTTCTTCTAAGGGTTTCTTGCCCACAGTAGTAGATATAATGGTCACCCGAATTAAATTCACCCATTCCCGTCCATTTCAGTTCGCTGATTCCCAAGATGTCGACGTTCAATCTTGTCATCTCATGTTTGACCACATCCAGCTTGCCTTGGTTCATAGATCTTACATTCCAGGTACCTATACAATATTGTTCTTTACAGCATCGGACCTTCTTTTCGCTTCCAGATACATCCACAGCTGAACGTCCTTTCGGCTTTGGCCCAGCCGCTTCACTCTTTCTGGAGCTACTTGGAAATGCCCTCCGCTCTTCCCCAGTAGCATATTGGACACCTTCCGACCTGAGGGGCTCATCTTCCGGCATCATATCTTTTAGCCTTTTAACATTGTCCATGGGGTTTTCTTGGCAAGGATACTGGAGTGGGTTGCCATTTCCTTCTCCAGTGGACCACATTTTGTCAGAACTCTCTGTCATGACCTGTCCGTCTTGGGTGGCCCTGCACGGTATAGCTCATGGCTTCACTGAGTTACGCAAGCCCCTTCGCCACGACAAGGCAGTGATCCATGAAGGGGAATAGCCATCACTACTGCTTAGCAAAAAGTACACTTGGAATACATACATTGCAGACTTGTGACACAATGACATACAGTATGGTTAACATGCATAATTAGGCTCTCTCTCCCTCAACCCTTATCTGTCCTGGCTTTTTCCTTAGGGTTCCACAATTTGGGATACTTTCTGACCACAGGGGTCATAATTTTCCTTCTTTGTCTTGCTACTTCCATCCTCTAAAGCCAACAAGTCATTACCAGTTGTTCATCTAAATTAAAGTCAATGCAAAATTATTCACATTCTTGTTCATAAATCTGGCTTGAATATATAGTAAGAATATATGTTCTGTATTAAAATACAGTGATGTCCTTCTATCTACCATTTCACAAAAATAGTAATTATCCTTTGTAATAGAATGCCGTCATTATCAGCACAGAGGGGTGTCTTTGACTACATTTCTAAGAGAACTATTATTACAGTTGTATTTTTCCTTTCTTTGCTCATGCCATATTTTAATACACAAAAATTACTAATATTACAAAAATTTTTTTAACAATGTCTTATTTAGTACTTAAAGAGCTGAAGAAAGAAAATGAGATAATTTAGGCAGTGTTTGTGCCTATATGTCTGATAGCATTCAGCTGTAGAGATTTTGGAATACAAATGATGTGAGGGAGGAAACTATGTATTTGGAATTCCCCTATGAAATGGAAGTTGTCTTTCAACTTATTTTTAACAAGTTAGTGTTCTTATTAACTCCCCAAATAGCTTTCTATGAAGCAGAATGTGTTATGTTAAATCTTTAATGCTGTTTCTTAATCTTGTAACAGTTCATTTTGTAAGTCCCAGCATCATTATGTCCTATGACGTCCTAACGTCATTATGTCCTAGCGTCATAAGTCCTAGCGTCATATCTTCTATGGAGAACACCCCCCTATTTGAAGAGTTCTTTCAGGAGTTACCAGCCCAAGGCTCCACAGGTTCCTATGACACTGAACTCCTCTTTTGCAGGCCTTTTCCCATAACTTCTTTCAACCTGTGTTGCTGGAGATTGGTGTGTAATTTCTTACTCTTTTGAGGTAGGAAACACCAAAACTGTAATGTAAGTGTAGTACATATGTGTAGTATGTACACATATGTACTACACTTGGCTGAAATGTTCAACAGGGTCCAGTTCAAGTCCAACCTTAATCCTTGGATACCAATGCCAGTTGCTATTTCTCAGATCAGCCTACTCACAGAGTTATGGAAGAGTTGGTAATTGGAAGAGAGAATGTTCTGTATGGCATCTGGAGCTCCTGGAAGAAAAATAGGATATAATTCTAACATATCTATCCAATTCAACCAACCAACTATCAAGACTTTATCAAGTTTTTAAAGTCCCATTATTTAGAATCATAGTAGAAATACATGAACAATTGGAGAATAATAAATGGACAAAAATCAAGGCAAAGGCAGATTTTTTTTTTAATCAGTTCTTATTCAGACTGAATGAAATGCAAATTCTTTCAGAGAAGAGAATTTTGGTGAAAGTCTTGTGAGTAAAGAGTATAGTGTAGTGTTCTTGTGTTATGAGATGCTCAAGAGATAAGTATGTGTAAATGTCCTGTCTTCCATTTTCTTTCCAGTGAAGAGTAGCCTCAGCTAAACTTCATGGGAAGACACTGTGAAGGAATTTTTCAATGGAAAACATCATGAGAGAATTTCTACCATTGGCTTTTCTTTCAGTAATGAGGTTACCATTGCTACTAAGGGCTATTGGCCCTTAAAAAATTTTGGTAAATTTCACCTTCTCTTGGGAAAATTCAAAGAAATCTTTCCTCACCCTACCCCAATTTTTTTAGCACACACATTTGCTGGAGAATTTCAAAGTCATTTTTGTCCTGCTGCAGGATGAACTATGTTGATTGTGAACTTGAAGGATGGTGATTTCTGCTGGGGCCGCAACAGAGCTGGATATAAAAATATCCCTTACATACTGTTGATATCCCTTACATACTGATTTTCCCTTTGCTTGTTCATGACAGCCAACCTGTTTGTTTGTTTGTTTGTGTGTTTGTTTAAAAAAATTACCTTTAAATGTATATACCATACATAAGTACTTCCTGAAATGCATAGCAAAATATTTACAGTAGATTTAAGCTTTTTACTCTGAATTCCATTCTAGTAGGAAAGTGGTGCAGAAAGATTTCATGTGTGACCCCAAAAAATATTAAAACATCTTACTTGAGCAAAAAAGTTAAACATCTGGTGTACTGGAAGATATGCCATTATTAAAAGTCCTTAGGTTTTATATGTTACAGTATATTTAAAAAAGGGGACTATCTATTTTCCATCAGTATAAAAATACAGTAGTACTTTATATCAAGGGAGATGATCAAAGACTATATCTAGTATCACTGATTTATGGGAAAAAGAAAGCTATGGCATTTGGCAAGTAATGAGAATTGAATTGTCCAAATCCTATAAGCAGAAGAAGATTGTCCCCTGGTTTATCATAATCATAACACGGATCATGACAACATCACTTCTGCAAATAACAAATGCAAGTAATTAAGTAAAAATGGAACCATTGGGGAAAGCACTATCAACAAGCTTAGAAGAATCAGGATTTCAGAAATACAAAGCCATCCAAAAAAGCAAGTGTTTTTTCATAATTCCTTGAGGGCATTATAATAAGAGTGCAAGAAAGGAAGACCCAGCAGGGGGATGACCAACACCATCCTGATTTATTCAGGTTTCCAGTTGTGCCAAATGCTGCTTAAGATGGCACAACTGGAAACCTGAATAAAACAGGTATGAACAGAACAAAACATGGCTAGGTAGATATTGTTCCCAGAGAGCAGAATCACTTAGAATCATGCCTTTTTCTTCCAAGTGATTGGAAGGGTGATACCACTCTTGGATAAAAACCAGCAGCCAAGCAGAACTTGGCAGGGGCAAATTTTTTAGCCTGGGGCATTGCAGTTTGCACAGCATCGTGGTCTAAATTAGACAATCACCAATTCCTCAGCAGGAAGGAGTATGGCAAGCTGAGGGGAAGGAGGTGGGTCTGGCAAGACCAGCATGCTGAGAGATGGCTTTCTATACAGGGTTCAACTAATGTAACCCATTCTTTCCCAGGCACATTTACTGTTTACTATATGTATAAGGGCTAGCTGAACCATTATAAATTCAAATGTGAATTTTTTGAGAGTGGTGGAGAATATAATATTGTTTTAAACATAACCCAATATGTAAATATTTATAACATGCTGGGAGAGTTTGTTTTAATGCCTTTAATCTATATACTTAAATTATCTGTTTTCAAAATACCTTTCCTTGCCTTTCCTGTTCCTGGGCTAATTATGATGAACCTTCATAGCTCATAAGCAGATTTAAAATGTAACAGGGCAAAATGATGACAAGGCAGACTGGACATTTATTTTCTTGTCTTTCTTTTTATATTCCAGGATATGGTAGTTCAAGGGAACAGGTGAGGATGCTTACATTCTCCTAGTGATCAGCTAGGTTGAGCGCTGACTGGCATGGTAATCTCTCTGTTTTCTGGGGTTTGGGCTCAGCAAAAGTAGGGATTAGAGCAAGGTGTGGAAAAAAACTGTTTTGGAGGAATTGGGAAGTGGAAATGGCAACAGTGGAAGGGTCTTTATATTTTAGCCACATTTTTTGAAGAATAATTCATAGTGCACAATGTAACATGACATCTCCACACATGATAACATGCGTGCCTACTAGGCTTAATCTGATGGAACATTTCATCTTCGAGCTGAAATCTAAAGCTCTTCAGTTTCCTAGATACTTCCCATTTTTAGAAGCTTATCATTTTCCTGATCATTTGTAAAATTTTAATAGTTTTTAAACACATCTTTCCTTTTTCTTCACTTGTAAGTGAACATCAAGATCCATTTATCAGAAACAGAGTTCAGATGTCAGCAGCTGAGATCTTACTCCAGTCAAATCAATAGATATCATTAATTATAAGCAGAATGAATAAAAAAGACTATTGTGATGGGCCATCTGCCCTGTCCAACAGCTTCAGATGTTAACAATGTGAATATGAGTTAGTTTTTAAAAGGCTGCGATATCTTAAATGCTACAGCGTGAAACGGAAGGGTGCAATTCTATCTTTGTTTGCTTTCAGGATCCTAGTACTGGAGAAACACAAAGACTGCATCTTTGATTCTGCAATAAATATTGTTTATTCATTCATTTATTTATTTAAATAAATAAATAAATATTAAATTATTTATTTATTTTAAATAAGATATAACAAAGATGACTTCTTTTCTTTTTCAATTCAGGATTTATTTCCTGGAAAAGTGCACTGCATTATTGGAACAGATAAAATATAGAAGAGGTATGGGCAGGGTCAGCCCTACCATTAATAGATTCTAAAGGATGTCAAAATGTTGAATCTACCTGACAAGTAGCCTGCCCAATATTCCTGGGTGTCAGCCTACTGCACTTCAGTATAGTGAATTCTGCAGCATCATCTGCATTATAGGCATAAGATTTAAGAATGCCAGTTTTGCTCTTCTTCTAAGGCAGCTCTGATTGGACTTATTAATCATTAGTCTTCTTCTCTGCTTATACTCTGAGGAAGTGGGAACCAAGGAAGGAGATAGGATTCTCTATGGCATGAATGCCACTACCTGTAAACTTAATCCATGTCTTCAGGCAGTAAGGGTATCCTACTGGAATAGGTACAAGAATTGAGGGTTGGAAGCATCATTTTTCAGAGATTGTCCACTTCAATGGGTGGTTCCAGTCAGCAGTGAAGGGGGAGGACCTGTTGAGCCAGTGGATTCTCAGTATGGAGTATTGCAAGATTCAGTTTTCTTCTTAGTACTATCTACAATATGTAGGAAGCCACTGGGAGAAGTCATACATCAGTTTGGGGTGAGGTAACATCAGTATGCTGATGATGCTCAATTGTAAATCATAATGCCAGGCAAACTGGAGATGCTGTGAAAGTCCTGGTCTGGTGTCTGCAGGCTATGAGAGTCTGGAACTGAGTCTGAGAATCTGAGTCAAATAGCAGAAGATATTCCTGGGATAATCAAGATATGAGTTATTAACAGGCATTTGAGTGCTAATAAGGAGCTCTAACAGGAGAAGATATTCCTGGGATAATCAAGACATGAGTAATCAACAGCACTTTAAAATGAGACTAGAATATTCATCTGTACCTGCCAAAGTGATGTGCCACAGTGTACATGAATGGGTGTTTCTAAACTACATCTAGATTTGCAGGAGCAATCCCCAAATCACTCATGTGCAAGGAAGCATGTCAGAACCAGAGCTGCTCATCTAAAAGTGATTATGTTAATTTGGCAGAACAAACTTCTTCCCAAGACACTAGACTCATATAGAACATGTTACAATAGTCTATATGCTCTGTGTTCATCTTTGTATCTTTCCCTGTAACTTTGAATCAAAAGGTATGGGAGACATCTAGAGTTAAGTCCTCTGCTACTCTAAGCAATGTGTGCAAAAATTAAAGAATTGCATACTTTTTCTCAATGGAAATGAATGACAAAAAGAGTGGTTAGGAACCTGAGGAGCAGGAGCAATCCCCAAATCACTCATGTGCGAGGAAGCGTGTCAGAACCAGAGCTGCTCATCTAAAAGTGATTATGTTAATTTGGCAGAACAAACTTCTTCCCAAGACACCTTCCCACTTGTCATTCAGCCACTGATGGGCAAGCAGTTTGCCATCCTGTGGACAGGGCACTAATAGAGTATTAGCAGCAACCTAGAGCTCAAGACTTTTCTTGGTTTGCAGTATGAAAATATTTCTGTTTGGTTGATTAAAAAATAAGGATGATAATGAACACAGCTGTAAGTTATTTGCTGAGTGCACCACATGATTTGAGAAACTTTGCCTCTTGTTTTAGCCATCATCTCTTTCAGATCCAAAAGCCATCAAGAGGAAAGCAATGCAAAAGATTAGAAAAATAATATAGCTTATCAAATTATTCCTTGAACAAAGCGATCCAAGGCATCCATTGCTCTGTCTGCCTATTGTTCTGGCTTTATTGCCAGAGTCAACAGAAGGGTTCTTAAGAAATCTATTATTTGCGTATAATTCATTCTATTTTTTAAAAAAGAAAGAGAAGAGAGAGACAGATTAATTTTATCAAAGCATGTTGAGGGGGTGTGCAAGTCACATGTCTTGTAATTTAGTAAAATTAGTGGAAAGTCTCAAAGAGAAAAGCAGCTTTTGCTGTATCTCATTACTTTCTTCTTCTGAGCCCCACTATTGTGAAAAGAGCATCCTTCTGATCAGCAGGAATGATTTTTAAACCGATTCTGTTTATTTGTTTACTTGTTTGATTTAATATAATTTACATGTCTTCCTATAATTGAAGCTGAAATGGATTTTAAATAAGAAAATTGTTACTCAAAAACAAAATGAACCCATAGAACATCATTACTTTCAAACAGAGAACAGAAGAAATTACATGTAGCAACTAATCAAGCTGAAACTAAGAGAGAGACAAAATCCATGAGGTTGAAAAACTGTAAAACTATAATATAATTTAAAAGGCAGAAGACTGAAAAGAATTTAAGCAGGTGCCAGGTGAGCCACATTCCACAAGTACAGTGGTACCTCTACTTACGAATTTAATCTGTTCCGTGACTCTGGTCGCAAGTCGAGTTGGTCGCAAGTCGAGGTAAATTTTCCCATAAGGTTCAATGTAAATACGGTTAATCCGTTCCGCCCTCCGAATTTGGTCGCACCACGAGACAAATATCCCCATAAGATTCAATGTAAATACGGCTAACCCGCCCTCCAAATTTGGTTGCAAGTCGAGGCACATTTCCCCCATAAGGTTCAATGTAAATACATACGGTTAAACAGTTCTGAAACATATGGATTTTATTTTTAAACCACAAAAATATGAAAAAAAGCATAGTATGAAGAGGGAGAATGGGGTGGGGAGGCAGTTATTGTTTGGAGGGAGAGTCCCCCTCCAAAAGGACATTGGGGAGATCTCCTTCAGGGGTTTCCTCTCTTCTTTGCCTCTTAGCTGCAGGCTCAGTTCTGGGGAAAAACCTGTGTAAAGTCAGTTGTTTTTTCCTGCGCTGCATAACCCTCTGGAAATGAGAGAACACGTTGTCGTTCATCATGTTCAATGCTCTGGTTGTCACAGTTCTGTTGGGGTGGTGCTTCTCAATGAAATCCTGGCACTCATTCCATTTCTGCATGATGGATTTTATCGCATCACTGCTCACCTCCTCCCCCTCCTCCTCTTCCTCAGTGGAATGCTCCTCGCCCAGCGCTTTCTGTTGCTCACTCTGGAGCCGAGCAAGTTCTTCTGTGGTCAGCTCCTCCTTATGGTCCTCAACAAGCTCCTCTATCATGATCCTCCACATCATCCACAACCAGACCCATGCTCTTGCCCATAGACACAATCTCCCCCGCTACCTCTGCATCAGACCCTTCAAACTCACGTTCAGCGACACATTCTGGCCACGGTTTCCTCCAGGCTGAGTTTAAGGTCCAGCAGGTGACATCTCCCCAGGCTTTGTCAATGAGGCTGATGCAGTGGAGGACATTGAAATGTTTCTTCCAAAACTCTTTCAGAGTCAAGGATGTTTCCTCAGTGACATTGAAACACCTGGTGAACAGCGCCTTTGTGTAGAGCTTCTTAAAGTTGCAGATCACTTGCTGGTCCATGGGCTGCAGAAGAGGTATCGTGTTGGGGGGGAGGAACTTGACCTTTATGAAGTCGTACTCGGCGTCCATGTCATCCACCAAGGCTGGAGGGTGTGCCGGGGCATTGTCCATCAGGAGAAGGCACCTTTCAGGCAGCTGGTTCTCAGGCAAGTATTTTTTAACGCTGGATACGAACACCTCGTGCAGCCATTCCATGAACAACTGCCTTGTGACCCACGCTCTCGCATTGGCCCTCCACATGACAGGCAGTCTGGCCTTGTTCACATTGTGGTCCCTGAACGCATGAGGGGTCTGGGAATGGTACACGAGCAGCGGCTTAATCTTCAGGTCGCCACTTGCGTTCGCACCCAGCAAAAGGGTCAATCTGTCCTTCATGGGCTTGTGCCCTGGCAGTGCCTTTTCCTCCCGCGTGATGTAAGTTCTGTTTGGCATCTTCTTCCAGAAGAGCCCTGTCTTGTCGCAGTTGAACACTTGCTGAGCAACGTATCCTTCCGCCTTCATGAAGTCCAGAGTCTTTCTGGTAGGCTTCTGCAGCAGCCTTGTCAGAACTGGAAGCCTCACCATGTCTTGCCACACTGTGGATGCCACTTCTCTTTCGGAATTTCTCAAACCAGCCTCTGCTGGCTTTAAATTCCTCACTTGCTGCGCTGGTAGAGGGGTTTTCCTGCAGTAAATCACTGTGCAGCTTCCTGGCTTTTTCACAGATGATAGCTTCACTCACGCTATCACCTGCCAGCTGTTTCTCATTCAGCCACACCAACAACAGCTTTTCCACCTCTTCCACCACTTGTGTCCTCTTCCTCGTTAAGATTGTCACTCCTTTTGCCACATCAGCTCCTCTGATGGCATCTTTATTCTTCAGAATAGTCGAGATGGTCGACTTCGCCATCTTGTACTCTGAGGCCAGATCAGTCACACGAATACCACGATCGTGCTTTTCTATAATGTCCTTCTTAAGTTCGATCGTCACTTTTTTCTTCAAAGCCTTATTCTTGCCAAGCCTGCTCTGCATTTTCTTTGGAGCCATGCTGACAAGCACACCAAACACCTTCCCAAACCTTCCAAAACGCCACAAAACACACCACAAGCCTCACCGAACGTCTCCTTGCTACCGCGATCTCGCCCACAGGAAGCCGCAACCATGTGGCAGCAGGGAAAATGGCCACGGATCTGGTTTGTAAGTCGAGGTAAATTTTTGGTACCGGAGCTGGTCGTATCTCGAAATTTTCGTATGTAGGGGCGTTCGTAAGTAGAGGTACCACTGTATTAAAAGTGTTGTTTATTTCTATCTTATGTACAGTTAAGTCAATCAAATGCTTTTATATTAATAAATATGAATTTGAATGCTACACATTTTTACTCAAAAATTTCTGAGGGCCAAGTGGGTCCCCCAAATACCAAGTTTGCATGATTAAATCCTAATACACAAACAGGTTACAGAAATGTTTGAACTTTAGAATACTACAGAGCTATTCCTATTAAGATTGAAGGTATGTACATCTTGAATTTCTTACATGTGCGTATTACTTGATTAATTATTTTAATTATTTCTCTTTCTCATAGTTGAAGAATCTGTGAATATTATCTGTTGATACAGGCCCTTCATTTATTGAATAATTACATGGTTTTTTTTTTTCTGCTGAAAAGAATATAGTCTTTTTTATTCTGTTTAAAAGCTATTGTAGTAAATGCTATGTATGAAGATTTAAACTGGTAAATAGCAAGCATTTGTTTTTTGGTGAAATTGTAAAAAGAGCTTGATTATTTAGAATAAGAAGGGGTTCCAGAGGATACCTCAGAAGATGCCTCAGATTTAAGATATAATATAATGAACAAGCTTTTGCCCAAGCATTATCCCCATGTTTTGCAACTGCATAATCCAATGGAAATTGTCCATTTCTTGCAATACTTTTGTGCCTTCGACAACTGTATTCAATTGTGCAGTGTGTGCAACTTTTCTTGGCTTGGAGATGCTGTGATAACTCCTTTATTGATCTTCTACCCACCCGATGGCCATTAAAGGTACCAGAGATGTACCAAAAAAGCATAAGAGCAATCATTCTCTTTCTGCCCAATTTATCTCACAGGGTTATTGTTGCTGTGTAGAAAGATGGGAAATATATTATCTGATCCATATATAGCTATACTTTCTGTGTTGTGATGGTTGCTGCTGTCTCTTTTTATATGATTCCTTTCTCAGGGCTCTTGGGGGAAATCTGTTCTTTGCCTAAAAATCTTCTGCTGCATGTCTAAACTTCTTCTTGGTGAAAGCAGTTCTAAAATGGATCTGCTGTTTATTTATTTTTTTAATTTGCGTAATTAGAACTATTTTTTTTTCTGTTCTGGTTGCTCTGTTAATCAGCCTATCACTAAATGATTCAAAAAGCTATTACAATCACTGGTCATTAAAATGAACCTGGGTAGCTCTGTTTTCATGCCCACAATTTGTTTTTTTAAAAAACAACAATTATTTCTTCACAAATGATTTATGGGACCATATTAATCATTTGTAAGATGATGCTCGGGGCCGAATGAACTTCACTACCACGCTTAATGAATAAATTACATTACTAGGATGATCAGGATGGTTGCATCTCAGGGTTGAGGTCTCCCAGGAAAACTGGGTGTGCAAGGTTTCGATCCTATACACAGCTATCTGGGAATGAGCCCCACTGAAAATAGTTTGAGTACATTGGCAAAATCTAGCTATACTAGTCTAAACCCAAGGGTTGCAGTGGCAGACAAACAGAGACAGATTCTTTAGTAATTAATGTAATTGTGTTACCTATAAACTTGGTGCTATACAGCTATAATGGGCAGGGAATATTTTGGTCTAGGGGGTTCCAGGGGCATAGCAGAGACACGGTGAGGAAGCATTGTATGTTCTCATTGTATGCTGGTTTTTGTAGATTCAAAAATACTATTCTGAGTGTTAGGAGAGTGGTGGTGATTTTGAAGAATCAAGGGAGTTTACCACTCTGAGATTTCCCAGTGATCTCCCATTCATGTACTAGCTAGGTCCAACACTGCTTGCAATACAGTGCTTGTTACTTCTTGTAATGTAGCATCTGGCTGACCTTGCTGAGCACAGAAACTGAGCAGGGTTGGTTCCGATTAGTATTTGAATGGAAGACTGCCAGGGAATTCCAGGGCTGTAGGCTAGACTGTTTTTTAAACATCCTAGAAGGAACCAGTGGTGACCCTCTTTTGTACTGCTGCTAAGAAGACCATGTAGACATTTCTGTAAAGTCACCTGAAGCTGAGTTTAACTCAATGAAGACTTCAACTTTTTATCCCATCAGCTATAGCCAAAATGGTTAGTGGCAAGAGTCTAGGAAAACTGTAGCCCAAAACATTTAGAGGGCCCAAGCTTATCTATTGCTTCACTAAGGTTTTCAAAGCCTAGTCAGTAACACTTTTGAAAGCTAGCCCAGTTAGCTGTAACTACTACCGTTCTAGCTCCTATCACAATCCACAAGGCAGGGACTTTTTCCATTCCCTTGTCACATGTTGATTGATTGATCATGTGCCATCAAGTCATTTTTGACTCCTAGCAACCTCATAGATAGATAGATTTCACATGTTGCTCCATCCCATTTCTGTGCATTCTAGGACCTGGGTCCCCAGTTATGGAATTCTCTCCCCTGCCCTTCTGGCTCCATCTTTGGATGCATTTAAGAAATATTAGAAAGCTTATTTAATGAAACAAACTGGTGATGGAAGCAGTGGTGAGCAGATATCAAGAATGGCACTTAGCATAATGAGGTGGTAGGGCTATTTTGTTGTAAAGCTTTTAGCAAAGATACCAGGTCTAAGATTTAGGATGTTATAGCTCTATAAGTGTTGTTTTACTATGAGTGTATATAAATTATAGTGTATATCAAATATATTGCTTTTGTGCTATTTTAACTGTTGCTAATTTTTACTTGTTAATTTAGATTTTGGTTGGAATGTGACCCAGAAGGGAGGAGGATAACATTTTTGTTTATTTGTTTGTTTGAATATTAGTGGTTTATATTACATATAGTTCTAAACTAGCTATTGGAATCGCTATTGCATTTCTCTACAACGTATTGCTATTTATCATACACTAAAGGAAAAGAGAAGGAACCATATGCTTATTGTAACCATTGCAGCTGTTCAACTTTTACATCAGATTTATTCTTCACTTTATGATATTCAGGTATCAAGATCCCATTTTCTTCCCTTGGGAGAAAGAGCAGATCATTAAGCAGCATGGAAGGCTTCTTAATGGGGTCCTTCTCATATGTCATTGTCCTAATTGGCCCAAGATACACAACTAGTTATGCCTGGTGCCCATGTTCACTCTGGGTGCTTTATTTTCTTTTCTTTAAGAGTTTTACATCACTGCTGAAATGATAACTTTGGGTGAATTTGTGAAGCTGCATGTACAGCCAAGGACAGTCTTTGGAAAAGGTAGTCTAAGGCAAGGGTAGGAAATCAGTTATTTTGAACTTTGATGGCCATCAACCCCTAGCTAGTATGACAATGGGGAAGGATTATGGGAGTGGTAGTCCAAAATATCTAGAGGCATCATTTTATCTATCTAGGTGTATAACCTTCAGCCAGAGGCTCATCCTCAACACCTGTTCACTGCAGCAAAAAGGATCCTCACTAATAATTTTTAGAGGACAAATCCTCGTGATCTCACTTTGGTCTCATCCCCACTGCAAAGGAGCTTAAATTTGTCTGTAGCTGTTCTAGTTTTAAAGGAGTGTTTTCCCACTTCCCCTGATACATCTTGCTGTGCAAATTATTTGTGACACTTCATTGTCCATTTGATCAGGGGCTGGGATCTGCCCAGCTCCTATTGGCTGTTTTATGCTCCTCCCTCCCACCCACCCCCAGTTGAAGGCACTGTCATTTTAGCTTGGGTTGCCAGACAGAGCAGACAGCTGCCTCCTGCAGATGCATCTGCCCACATCATGCCTTCATAGATCCATAGGTTTAGCACTCTTCAAAAGATGCTATTGCTGTCTGTTTTAAAAAGGAGCCTGGTATTCTGGATGATTTAAACAGTGCAAGACAACTGATTCCTATCAGCTGTTTGTGCTGGTTCAGTCCTAAAATGGTGCATTGCATATAAAAAAAATTGAAACAGGACAATTATGTTGCTAGAACTCCCTCATATTTCCACCTATGTCTTTTTGCTGTGCCTGTAACCTGTCAGCCATGCTATTCTTTGGACATAGATTTAATGCTTTTCCAGAAGTATGTTAGACCCATGTTCAGAAATAGCCCAAGTGACAGGTCTGCGGTGTGGAGAACTTCCATAGTAATGACCTGTCAGGTGGGCATCTTGAAAGACAGTTAAAGCCTCTATCCCAGGCATCCACTCACATTTGCCCATCTCCATCCCACCCCACACCATATTAAGGACAGTGATTGGTGGTTGCTTCTCTTACCAACAGGTAAAGCTGGGTAGGAGGAGAAACACAGCCAGGGTCCACCAATCACTGCCCCTAAATTGTCCCACATTAAAACTGTAAAGATAGCAGAAGTCACCAACCTTATTGTAGAGGCTGAATAAAATTTGGCCATCAGGGCAGTGCAATTTATGTTGGCATAGTTTGGTGTGGATTCAAGGATTGGAGGAATTACTGCACCATAAGGAAGACCCCAGTGTTACAGATTCTATATTCTTCATATAATTTGTCCAAATCTGCTTATTGATGTCCTACTACTGGGATGCAAATTATTCCTAACAGCAGTAAGCTGTTATCATTTTTTAAAAAATGACTACATGTACTCCCAAAGAGGAGGATTTTTTTTCCACAGTAAATATTTGTATGGGAAGGTTGTCTTACTATTGCTGAGAATTCAGTCATGTTGAAAGTGAGCAAATTAGCATGAGGTGGAAATTAAGGTAACTGATAGAAATGAAGGCAGGAGAGGGGAATAAGCTACTATCATCACTTCAAAGAGGATGAACCAAGGCAAGGGCATTCATGAGATGGGGTCAAAAACATCAAGGTGGTGACCATGACCGTGTAATCAAAGCTGTGACATTTTAGTGTGCATCACTGCAAGTAAAAACGTGGCAGGACTTTGATAGTATAGTTGTGGCTACCCATCTTGAATTTTTGACACCCCACCCCCCATGGATATTCTTGGAATAAGCACACTGTCCAGATAGAAAATGAGTTTCTGCAATAGAAAGTCTCCATAATGATGAGTCAAGGACATTAAATTACCGTGGATAGGTTTTTCGAATCTGGAGTCCAGCTTACATGCTTTTGCTGACCCATTTCATTGTTTGTAAGCAGAAGAAAAAAAGTCATAGACTTTAAAAACTCAGATTCATTCTTAGCGTAGTGGTAACATATGCAAACTTAGGAGTATGAAACACTGAATTCAATACTACTTATTATCCTGAAAGCATGCTTTGCAGGTTTTCAAAATCTTTCGGTTTCTGTGTGGGTGCTGCGGTGTGTATATGTACAAGCAAGAAAGTAATTGGTGTATGAGAATGGATTATGTCCATTATACGTGGACGGAGTTTAATTATTAATTTTACAAAGAAGGTGTTTTATTTTATAGGCAATTACTTGTAGTCAGTTAATAATTTCATTTTTGTCCTGGCCCTTCCTTTTTAACTTTTTTTTTTTTGGAATGTACTCTCTGGCCAGTGCTTATCTCCTCATACATATATGCAGACACATATACAAATGTCACATGTGCACATTAGTTGGAAGAAAACCCTCTATCATAATTAGTTTCAGTGGAAATTGCCAGCTTTCATTGATAAGATTGTGAAGCTGGGCAGCTTACAGAATATTTGAGTGTGTTTATAACCTTTTTCTCTTTCTCTCAAATGTTTCCTTTTTATAGGCAATCATCTTAAATCCAGAGAAATCTTCCATTTGTATGATACAGTAAATGAACATAGACTCATCAGAAGGACTTTTTCTAAATAATTAAAATGTTGTGGACCGTTTTCTCAGTAAATTAGAGACATTAATGAGAGAAGTTGGAACTTCTAGATTAAATGCAATGCCATGAACAGTGTTAGACTGAATCACAGATATAAATATATTCAGAAATATACTTTTAAGAAAACAGCTCTTCCTTAAGAAAATTTGGAATTAGCAATGGTTATGACACATAATGTTCTTATTGCTGACTATATTCCATCACTGTTATAGTACTAAGCTTATTCATATTAGTCTGTGTGTTCCATTTTTGTTAAAAATAACTTCGATCTAATTTTGGAGTAGAATCTCCAATATTGGTCCTGAAATTATTTTCTTAAGTGTTACTTTTCAGTGACTTGTCATAGTTTGTCTTCAACTCCCCACTCACCCACTCCCAAAAAATTATTGTTCTGCTCACATGCAACTTTCAAAGTAGTCGTTAAATATAACAGTCATTATGGGTATCTAGCTGTAGTGTCATGGAAACTAAGCTATAATTAAAATACCCCAACGGTAGTTCATTTTAAAACCATGTGAAATCTCCCAAAAGTTCCTGTGCATTTAAGGCTACAGGCATTTCTACCCAGGACATTCCACATTGCCTCTGCACCTTTGCAATCTCTCTCTGGCAGGTGAGCTGATTTACTTCTGGTTCAGATGTGGGTGCATGAGAAATGGCTCTGAAATGGTTTTCAGCTGGAAAGATAAAACTCTCATCATGTGAATGTTCCATTCCCCCAATGGGGCATTCTTGTTTTCCCCAATTCTGAACATCAGAAGACAGGTCTTGTAAGGAGAATGCTAGCATGGCAGTTTTGCATCTCCCCCTTAGTAGCTTAGAGGAAGTGAGCAGGGGTGAAACTGAGAGATTCAGGTTCCCTTCTCTCTAGCAGGAGAGAACCTATGCAAAGCCCCACATTTCCTGTACTTTTAATGTCTAGGGAAATTTTAGTTGTTGCTCCTGTGGCAGCTTGCGTTAGGGTAGTGGTTTTCATTTCTTGTTGCCAGCATTTCTGAGTGGGCAGAGGCAATGGCAGTTATGGGTTGTTTTCAAACTGCTCTTGAAAGAATGGAGATTGGAAAATTTAGAGATGTTCTTCAGTAGTCCAGCTCAGTAGTAGTCAGACACCAGCTGGGAGAGAGGTGGAATAAAATGGAATATCAGTAGTAAGATACAGCCTGGAAAGATTCACAAACAGGAGGTCTCCACACTGCAACATCCTTGTTTCAAGTTCTGATCCTATAAATGAGCTGTGACCTTGGTTGCAACCATCACCAGACCTGCCATCTTATTAGGGTTTATTGGTGTTCAAAGGCACACCAAGATACAAACCAGGTTCAGCACAGTTCCCTATCTATATTCTCTGCTGGTCTCAGTTCATTGGGAAATGAAAAAGGAGAGAGAATTAGGATTTCCAGTATTCTAATGTGCAGCAGATAAATGGATGAAGAAGTAATTTGTCTTAAGAACATTTGAAGTTAAACTTTTCTTAAAAGAGGAAATGTCATAAAGGAACACCAGTGGGAAAATTCATTTGAACACATAGGAGAAAGGGAAAAATAATATAGTCTTTGCAGAATACTGATATTAAACATGAACTAGAAGTCCATTTGATTTCTGTGCTCATAGATTTAACATTCACAGTTAAAATTAAGGAATTAAGGCAATCCTTAAAATGGGTGTGAAAAACCCTTTGTCTCTGTGATGTTGTCTTTAAAACAATAGTAGAAGAACAGACATTATGGATATGGGCTTAAGAACCCAAGGAAGAAAAGAGAATATTATTTGGGGCTCTTAATGAAGTAAGTAGTATTTCCCTTTGGTTTTAGTCAAACCTTTAATCAGAACAAATATAAGGACATAATCTAATGGGCTTTCAGTCTTCATTGTACATAAAGCTGGGGAAAGTGCTTATCCTTATTAAAGTTTCCAGGAAATTAGCAAAGTTAATATCACTAAAAATATTTTAAATATGTTTTTGGACATATACTGGAAATCTTTGGATGATATCCTTTTGTTATTGTTGCATTTATTTCTTTACTGTGATGTTAAAATAGAATGTTTATTTGGCAAAAAAAGAAAGAAATTAATATATCTGTGGATCACTTTAGGTATACTGTAGGAATTCTATTACTGTGCCACTTAGATCTTTCCAGCTACTCTGGGAGTATATCAGGTGTAATGAGTTTCAACCTTTTTCCCTGTGGTATTTGCTCATTGAAAATTGCCTATTACAATGCTCATAACTTTTTTCAAAGGAAAAATGGTGTGGAGGAAGAAAAAAATTAAGTCTCTTTCTCATACAATCTTTTGTAACCTTTATCAGGCCAAGGTCTGTGCAATCAGATTTAAATCACTCGGGTGGCTGCTAGGGCAACCTTTATGGTCTCCCCATCAGAATTTCCCTTAGTTCCAGACCTGCAGAGAGCGATCTCCCCTTCTTTCTTCCCTGCTGACTCTCTAACTCCAATGTCACAGTATCTTATTTATATTCTATTGATTTATTTTTCAAATTTGTATCTCCATGCTTCCAGGAAAACCATCCTCAAGATACAAGCTGAGAAAAGATCATACCTCTCCTGTACAGTTGTTATCCTAGAGACACCAGGTTTTAATCCACATCACACCTGGTAACCATGCAATCTTTTCTCTTCTAATTATAATGAACCAAAATAAGGTTGTTACAAATTGGGAATGATAGCTGAACAGGAACATCCCTTCATTTCATGTTTGCTTTCTTTTTCTCACAGTTTCATATGAAAACCATTAATATGAGAAAACATTGGGATTCAAACTAGTATATTGGATATTCATAATGTATGTTTATTGTAATGTAACATTATATTCATAACGTAAATTGGCTGAAAGCCTGCTCAACTTGAGGCGGAGGAAGAGAAGTGTCCATCAGACAGTTGATTTTCAATGTTATGAAAGGCCAGTGAGTTGTCAATTGTTCAATTTATTGTTACTGTATTTTTATCTAGTAAAGTGGATTTTTTTTTCCTAAATGGCCTCTTGCAATTTCTGGGACTTGCAATTGTTAAAGCACTAACAATTCAAATGTTTATAGATTAAACAAAAGCTGTCATATCAGACATTCTGGTCTCCCTCACATCATGGATAAAATGTTAAATAAGTCAAATCACTATTCCAAGTAGCCAGCTATACCTACTGGTCTCACACTAGTTTTGGCTCTGTTAGGAGTATAATTTTACAACTTTCTTCTGAATTCAGTAGCAGAATTATGGAAATACAGTAGAGTCTCATTTAACCGACCTTCGCTTATCCGACATTCTGTCTTATCCAACGCCCCTAAAAAAAACACAACAACACGCATAAATCGGCGACAAGAAAAGTGTGCTGCTTGTTTGTGAGCGTGAATGTACTCTTTCTTGTTGCTCCTGACGGTGTGGCGTAGCAACGCAAAAATCGATTGCAACAGGCGCAGCAGGCGCACGCGTCTAGCCTATGACTCATGTGTCGGTCATGTCTCACCTTTCCTAATGGTTGCTCAGTGCAGTTTGTTATTGTATGTGGATCGGGTTTTTTTTTTTAACCGCACTCAATCGTTACTGTGTGTTATCCGACATTTTCGCTTATCCGCCGTTCTGCCGGCCCGTTTATGTCGGATAAACGAGATTCTACTGTACCTGTTTCACTGCAATGAAGAAGTATACATAATGCTAGATCATTTTTACTGTTTTTACAGTTATAGTTATATTCTGCATAGGCAAAATATCTAATAAAACCTAGAACATTGTATAATTCCAAAGAAGGATTAGATCAAGAGCCACAGGTAGGACATATTATTTATGACTAATTTAAATTCCACCAATGTCAGTGGTTGCATCCTGTGCATGACAAGGGATGGACAAATACATCAAGTACAGTTCTCAGTTTCTCGCTTGTGTAAATATGTCAAATGTCATTAACCTTGAGAATAGTTTTGAAAAGGTTGCACTAAAATTGGGATGCATTTGATACATGTTTTCCAAACATGCATTTTTCTCTGCAATTTTGTGCCAAGAATACTCAACTACAAAATGATATAATAATGGTATAAGGCCCAGCCTGATACTTTCCAGATGTGTTGGATTACAACTTCCAGTATTTCCAGCTAAATCTAGAGGATGACACTTTAAAGAAGACTGGGATAGTATTTAAAAAAAACACAATGTCAACACATTTCATCCAAACAGCCAACTTATATATTTCTCTTTCTTTTTGACGCATCCTTGTAATTAGAACTGGTAAGTGGAAAAAGCTGGACAGAAGTTGTTTTGATCCATTGAAGCCAGATATCATCCTTATCATATATACTGGTTTTGTTTGTTTTCAGTGAATTGATTATTGTTACCTTCTTTAATTACTTATCCTTCAGTGCAGCTTTGATTGATTGATTGATTGATTGATTGATTATATGCCATCAAGTTGGCATCAACTCTTAGTGACCACATAGATAGATTTTTTTCCAGGTCAATCTGTCCCCAACCTGGTCCTTCAGATCTTACAACAGTAGGACTGTAACTGAGTCCATCCACCTTGCTGCTGGTCATCCTCTTCTTCTCTTTATTTCCACTTCCCCCAACATCATAACCTTTGCAAGAGAACTAGTCTTCACATAATATGTCTAAAGTATAGGGAGGCTGGTTATTTTGAAGACTTTGAAATTGTTTTTTTCATTGTTTGTTATGATGGCAAAAACCTTAACAAGAATGGGAAACTGAGTGTACCTTTGCAACGACAGCATGATGAAGTCTGTGGAAAACAGTTACATGCACAGAAACACTTACAATGTGAGTCCAAAATCATACATTCCTTCAACGAAGCACTTAAATCATGAGAGGCTTCTCTTGAAATGTCCACAGAACTATGGTACAAAGCAGCAGAATAGAACAGCACGGAGGACAGTGAGCTGCTTGAGAGAGGAGGTAATTTGAATAACTGCCACTCACTTCTCCTGAGAGCAATTCTGTCTACCACAAATGTCAGTCAGGGAGACAGTTTGGTGGGAGGGGATGGATCATAAAAGAACAATGGAGCTTGTCTTCCCACCAAGACTAGTTGGAGCACTGGGATGAAGAACAATGATTGGTTAACAACTGAAACCATGGCAATGATTGTTGGAAATTACCATGAATTTTAAACATCTGGCTGTTTTTCATATGAGACTCTCAAGTGCTGATACATGTTTAATATTCAGTAGAAGTGGAATGATTGCAGGATTAGTGGGAAAGGGGATAGTTGGCAGATTTTTTCTTCTCAGAATGGTTTAGTTTGTCTGTAAATTTCATCTCATTGAATTAAGACATCAGACAGACATAGTTGTGGTCTCCCTATGCTATGTGGGGAAAAAAAAAAAGCTTTTCCCTGGAAAAGACCAACATGCGGATGAGGTTATAACAGGCTTTATTAGGCAATGATCATTGGGGCATCTTAAAGAGAAAGATAACCCTCATATGATTTTCTTATGGATATTTCATATGGATATGTGCCCCATTGCGGGGAGATGGGTGGGGATAAGTCTATGTATAAATAAATAAATATAAAAAATAAAAATATTCATTAGCTGGTTAACATAGTTTAACATGCATGCCTTAGCAGTTGTACATTTGGGACATGTGCATATCTAAGTACTTTGGGTGCTCTTTATCAATGCATGCTGTTTGTATTTGTGCTTAAAGAGTAAAAGGTTAAATTTTCCCCACACCTAAACAATGAGAATAGAGCCCCATTTTTCTGAACTTCATTCTGGATCTAAAGATTAAGACTGGACTACTTCCAGGGTCACTGGGACTGAATTTTACCATTTTGGGATCTTGCGATCTGAGCTCCATATCAAATCTTATGGTCTCTATAAACCTCTGCATTCCAAATTATTCTCCAAGATTTCAGGCATGAGCCTTGCCCAGCCCTAGCTGAAGATGCAAGGAATTGAGACTTCAACCTTTTGTGTGCAGAGCAGGTACTTTACCACTAAGCTATAGCTCTAACCCTGCCCCCAGCTGGGTGACATTTGGCAGATACATATTATTTTCTATGTAGTAAAATCCAACCTATAGAACTCCCTACCCATTTCTGTTCATCAATAAGTGTCCCTCACTGCTGTTTGGTAGTTGCCCAAAGTCTTTTTATTCTTGGTAGTATTTAATAAAGCCTTTCTATGCTTTGGAACATTGGGGCCATAATCCTCATAATCCCTGATTATTAGCCATGATGGTTGACAATGGTTACTACAGCCTCAGCCTTCCCCTGTCAGAGAAAAGCTGGACTGAATCCGATATGAATGTTGATCCCAATTGAGAGTACAGTTCTATACTGTACCCACTAATCTGGGAGTTTACTGTGTGTCTAAGTAGACATATATGGTTCCAGCTGATATCTTTTAATATTACATTTTATTATGTTTATTTAAGCTGCTGTTTTAAGCTGCTGTTAGGTGCTCTAGATACAGTGCTTGACAGGAGAATAATGTTGTGACAGAAGCTCTGCCCTTTCATGCTCGCATCACATTATGTTTGTTTTGGAACTTCTGTTGTCAGTTAATTTCACTCTTAAGCAAATGGATCAGTTATGTTATAATTAAAAGCACTTACATGAGTGGAATAAAATTTGGCTAATTTTACAGTATTGATGCCAGTTATATGTAATAGATGCCAATAGCTAGCCAGTTTTGACTACCAAATTAGTTGTATAACAATATGAAAGCAAAATTACAGGGCTCGTGGATTCTACTTTTTAAATCAGCTGAGATAATGTGAGCTTATGGTTGTAACAATTGATTTCCTCCAGACCCCTAAGTTAGTATCCATTCAAACAATGGGAGTTAAGTCACGATTAAAATAAATTATAAAAGAGAACATCTTGTTTCACTGATTCCAGTTAAACCAGTATAATTATCAATTAAATATTAGTGCAAAGCATTAAACATACTGCTTTAGATGGGCAGGTTGTTCTGTTACCAATCAAAAGGCACATTTGACTAAGGCTCTCCATGTTGTTGGACACTAAATTCACTACGTTCCAGCAAGTATGACCAGTAGTTAAAAGTGTTTAAAATGTACAGTTCAAGAACATTTGGAAGACCACGGATTGCCCACTCCTTTATTAAGGCATCATAACTTCATTGATCCAATTTTCAAAGAATCTAGGCAGCTGTACTGGCTGGCTTGCTAGTTGATAAATGTCAGAACATTTTAACCATGTGTAGGATTCAAATTGGATTGGATTCACAGTGCTATAATAAAGGTAAACATGTAAACGTTTAAACCACCTGAGTAATTTCCAGTGCAGCCCTATGGATGTTTACTTGGAAGTAAGCACAACTGTAATGTAATGGGATTTTTCCCAGGAAAGTATATATAGAACCACAATGTTACTTAAATTTCAAAGTTAAATATTTAACTTTTTACCTTTTTTCAAAATAGAAACATGGGTATAACAACATGGTCAACAATTACAACTGTTGGCAAAGTTTAATTCCTTTTCATGACTACAAGTTATGAAAGAATCCTTTACTAATTCACTGCTTTTCCCAAATGGTCATTGCTTTCATTTTTTAAAAATATATATTTGATGTACATATACAACTTCTTCAAAGATCAAGACAAGCTCATACACAGTGTAACAGTATACTGCAGAGAATTTCCTACTATTTCTACAGACTGGGCAGAATTTCCTGTTTCACTCCTGTTTTAATAAAGGCTATGCAGGCCACATGGTGAAATAGAAGTTACCACTAAAACATACCACTAAAAGTTACCTAGGAATTCTCTGCCTTTGTTAAAAAGAGAAAGAAATAAAACTACTATTTTCCTAGAATGGAGAAATGAAATAAGGAAAGGTACATCACATATATCTGTCAATTTTCCTAACAATTAATTTGCACTGGAAGCTTGAGTTTTGTCATACCGTATTGGTGGCATCTTTCAGATTAGTTGGGAGCATTTTCCTGACTTCTCCTACTTATTTTTTTAAATGCAAATGTTGTGGAAGTGTTATATTGCTAATGGGTGTAATCTGGCCCCTGGAAAATCCAGTCTACAATTTTGGAAATTATGTGCCTGCAATTTAGGTCTCTGCCCACTTCAGCCACAGATACTGTTCACATGTATCCCAATATGCTTAGCCAGAATCCATCCAGCCTTCAGGATATAAAAGATGGTTTTTAATGTTTGGATATGATATATGATATTATTGCATTTATACCCTTCTGCAGTCCAACCACACAGAGTGGTTAATTGCAATTAAAATTAATTCAACTTAAGTAAAAGTACTAATAAATAATTTGTCTTTAACTAAGGATCAGTTATTTTGCTTTCTTGACTTCTTTGGTGGCTCAGTTCTGACTATGAGCCAAAGAGAACATCCCTAGTGTATCCTGGTAAGGATAGTACCTGGAATGTTGATGTATCCTGGCAATTGAAACATTAATGTTGCAGATACAATTGAGGAAGGATTGTGAGAGATCCATAATCAAAACATACCAAGTGGAGGAAAGAAGGAGGATGAGGCAACGTATGTCTGCTCTTGAGAGACATTCAGAAAACTACACTCTTAATAGGGCTTCTAACTATAGAATTGGCTTAGAACCTCCGTATTTATCTTCTCATCCTATGTAAGAAAGTACCTTTCCCAAGGTATTTCTCCCAAGCATAAGGATTTGTCCATAGATCATTTAAGCATGATGATTTAATAAATAATAAAAAAAAATAGATCATTTAAGCAGATGAGCAATACTACTGATCAGGTACAAGTTTGTGAATATGCTGTCATGGGTATGTCTGGGTATGTTCTAAAGAACAGCTATCCCCAACCTGGCATCTTCCAGGACAGTTTGACTATGATTACTAACATTCCAACCACCATCAACTCCTGTGATTCCCAGTGATGGGACTTGTAATCCAACTCACTTCTTGAGGGCATTAATGTAGGGATGTTTGCTCTGAAATCAAGCATTTAGAATCTCCAGATTAGTTAACCAGAAAACCATATAAAAGTATTCTATTACTTCTATGTAGTGGGAGCTTTGAAATGATTGATTTGTTCCATTTTTCTGTTTCTTTGTGCCTCTGACAGATACAATTTTTGATGCCTGTTTTTAATGCAAATGAGACTATCAATATCCTTCTACTCTGTTTGCTGATCTATCACAGTGTTACTGCTTGGATGGAAAGATTTAGTGGGTTAATAAGCATAAGTGACACCTTGGAATCACACAACCACAGCATCAACATTGCTTGTGGAATAAAACAATATTGTCTAATGAACAGCTTCATTAGTCATCTAAAAGGAGCATGCCAGATCGATCAGCCTTCTCTGCATTTGCTTCAATATGGGCACATAAGATAGGTTTAAACCACACTCATATTTAAGCAGATTATAGATGCTTCTCATAGAAGACACATTTTTTAGATCAAATAATGTTAAACTGAATAATGCCCACAGTGGAAGTAATTGTGTAGAATTCCGTTCTAAGTTATTTGGAAGCTTTTTGTATAATGGAAAGTTGATGCTTAAGCACATGCATACCTAAGTTGATTTGTAGCTTGAATTCTGAATGGGAGTACATTTAAGAGATAAATTCAGGCAATTCCACGTTCTGGGGATACTGAGTGTGATAGTTCAGCAACATCTGAATTAGTGCTAACTGTCTACCCTTGATGAAGGCAAAGAGTTGCAATTGATTGTATTGTTATCCAAAGGATGGATATAGTACTTTCCCTTCTGAATTTATCATTGCAACAGCCCTGAAGTTCTAACCAAGGATAGGAAACCTGTGACCTTTCAGATATAACTGGATTGCAACCCTTATCATCTCAGACTATTGGTCATGCTTGTGAGGGCTGTGGAAAGTGGTCATTTTACACATCTGGAGAGCCATAAGTACCTTAACCCCAACTCTAGCTTCAGCAGGTAGACAGTACAATCATGGAGGATGATTTAGATATAAAAAATGCAGTTTAAAAATCATTCCTTTTTTTAACCCCTAAACATTTTATAAGGATATTGCTTACATGCATACAATTGTCAATGTTTCAGATGTCCTCATTTCAGATTCCTCTTAAGTCTGAAATGCAGTAGATGGAGAAATTAAGTGGATCTTATCTGTTCATTTGCTATTTTAATTGCTGAGTCTAGAATGAGTAACGTTTCTGCATCCATGAGATTAATGGAATTATAACTGTAGTCACATCACAGTAAATTTCCTTCCTAATTATGTTCTGGATTATTACTTTATATCAGTTAATCACAAATTGCAATAACCATTTCTATAAGCAACATTTTCCATATTATCCTTTTCACCAATTATTTTTCATAATCTACAATATGGAAGCTTTACAGTAGTATTTATTCTTCAGGCATTATTTACATACATTTACAGCATAATTTGATGCATGCTTGCTCAGAAGTAAATTCCATGTTGTTTAACAAAGCTTACTCTCAGCTAACCGTGCAGAGGTTCATAGTGATAATTAAATATATGACATCTTAAGGGTGCTGAAACTTGTACAATTAACAGCCCAACTTTACCTGCTACAGAGATGGATGTCATAGCCAGTGGCACACTGGATACCTCCTCCTGTTCATAAAGGGATACATCTGAATGTGAAGGCAGAGATCTATTGAGCTATCAGAGTCAGAGAGGCTGGAGGCCTGAGCCTACACATCCCACAAACATGTCAGCTCAGACTCCCAACCTTGAATCACCACTGTTGCCATAGAGGAGAGCCATGTTGGGAGCAGTGGTCAAGCTCAGGGCTAAAGACCAACTGAGCCAGCAAAGGCCCAGGCATAGAGGGCTTGCTGTAGGCATTTGCTAGAGACATTTGTTTCAGCCCTTTTTGCTCTTCCTGCTGACATTTGGTTGGCACCGTGTGGTTCTCTTGACTCCATGGGTGCCTCTAGGAATAATGTTTCTGTCACACCTCTAAGGGTATTGCAATTACAGTTTCTGGGTTTTAAGTTATAGACTGGTTTACTCTGTTGATTTATTTGTTTATATTTACAGTGCTGTATGTGTAAATATATATCCCAATTAAAATAGACTCTGGGTAGTGGACAGAAAAAAAATGCAATATCCCCAACCCACATTAAAACAACAGCAACAACAATAATATAGTTACCTACAATTGCACTATGGACCAAAAATCAACAAAACATTCAAAACAGTTTTCAGGGCCTTCCAGAACAAAGGGAAGAGCAGCTGCCAAGTACACCCCCAGGGCAGCATGTTGTAAAGTGTGGAAGCTACTATGGAAAAGGCTGGCCTTTTGGCCCCTGCCTCTCTTCTCTCGTGGGACCTCAGAGGGGTTGTCTGAATGTTTGGATTAGATAGGCAGAATCACACTTGTCAAAGTGGTCCCTGATATCCTGGCACTGCACTATGTAAGCCTTTACAGGTGATAGCCAGTAATCTGAACTGGGCCTAGAAGCCTACTGGTAACCTTTACAGCAACCTCAAGGGTGGCATAGCAGGTGTCCCCAGCCAGCAGTCTGGTTATTGCTTTCTACACCAGTTGCAGCTTCCATGTTGTCTTCAAAGGCAGCCCAATATAAAGCATATTGCAATGCCTAGCCTTGTGGTAACTAGGGTGGGCCATTCTGGTTGCCAAGGCTTCCTGATCCAGGAAGGGCTATAAATGCCTTACCAGTGGAATCTGAGCAAAATTCCTCCTGGTCACAGTGTCTATATACTGCTCAACAGGAGCCACAAATTCAGTGTAATCCAAGTCATGGATCAGCTCTTTCAGGGGGAGTCAATCACCAGGGTTCATGTTGCAGTACTAGATAGCCTAGTTGTTTATAAACAAATAGCAACTCCAACTTGCTAGTGTTTAGTCTGAGCTTGTTCTCCTCATCATTCCCTGCCAGCCTCAAGGCATCAGTCCAAGAATTGTACAGCATCTCCAGCTCACCCTGTGGTAATGATGTCCAATTGTCATCAGCATATTAATGATACATTATCCTAAACCAGCATATGACACTCTCTCATTTCATATAGAAGCTAAGTAACATAGGGGAAAGCAGTGGCCTGTGTTATTTAACACTGAAGCAACCAGGGTCCTCCACGACTATCCATTCAGGTAGGAGCTGAACCACTATGGAACAGTGCCCTCCTATTGCCAGCCCTTCCAGGTGTCCAGAAGTGAGCAATCTCAGTTCCTCTCCTTGTCTGGAGAGGAATTATCAAAGAGCCGGTCTATTCACCAGCTCTTCATTCCACCGTGGTCATCCACCATTTCTTCCCCGGAAGTCTCGGATGGGCCCTCAGTCTTTGAAAGGCGTTCACATAAAATGACTAGAATAACACCTCAGTTATTGTGAGTTTTAAAGTCCCAGCAAAAAAAAAAAAAAAAAGTACCAAGCATTTTATTGCAGCTTCCTAAAGCAAAAGATTGAGACTCTTGTGTATATTCTCTGGAGTCTTATAAACTTGATACATGAAAGTGAACAAGTATCAAAGCTTCAAATCATACTGACCTAAAGAAAAATTATTACGCAAGTAGCTATCACATTACTTTATCAACAGTGAGAACTAAGAGCAGTTATGTATTTTAATTGGTCTCACAGCATACATTTCCAATGCAAAAGCATCACAGTAATGCATATATGATTTAACAATCAACAAATTGATGCCTGATCAGGAAAACTCCCCACATCAAAACCTGAATATGTTCAACAGAGAAAAATTCATGCATCAAAGAAAAACCTTAATGTATTTAAGAAGGGTGTTGTCATCCCTAGTAAATTTTGTAGATTTTTTCTTGTGAACCACCCAGAGTTGTTGGGAGTTGAACAGTGTAGAAATCCTCCTCCTCATCCTCCTCCTCCTCCTCCTCCTCATCCTCATCCTCATCCTCATCCTCATCCTCATCCTCATCCTCATCTACTTGCAACCTTACACAAGTAGGATATAGGTGTGTGTGTATGTCTTATCCAAAGGAGTATACTCCTTTGGATAAGACATACATACACACACATTTTTTATTCAACCAAGAATAGTAGAAACCTAGTTAGTTCAGACAACATTTATCATATAAGCGTTTGCATGTTTAGCTGCAACCTCTTCTTTTAAGATGCCCATTTTTCTGGTAGGCTTGTATATTTTATTTCAGTTGAACAGCAAGCAAGATGTGGTAATCTAATAGCAAATCTTTTTTGCAACCATTCATTGGGGTTGCCATGTGGCAGCATCATACTGTGCAGAGGACAGTCCTTTATCTGAAGGACTTCTCCTGGCGGGCATCCATTCTCTGTTACATTCTGAAGAATGGCATGAGCAGAATACTGGTCACTTGGTCAAAGCCTTCCAAATATGGTAAGAAGTCTTGATGTGGGATAAGGTGGTTAATGACTATTATTTGTAGGCAAGATGCTGAGGAACACAATACAATGGTTCTGTTCCATTCACATCCTACTGTGGACATCTAGCAGGTCACTGTGGGTACAGAATGCTGGACTGAATAGATTTTTGATTTGATTCAGCAGTTCTCTTTATGTTCTTTCATCTTCTATATTTTAAAATTATAGCAAGAATTTTCAAAATCTTTTAAATATATACTGTATACATTAGCAGATGCTTCTTTTTTTTTTTTTTTTCCAACATGCCTTATTAGTCCTTCTTTTCATGATAGACTTTCACATTTTGGTGATATGTAAGAGGTTACCTACCATTCATTTTTCTGTTATAAAATGATTGCAGGGGGAACGCAAAATGAGATGGAGATACTTTGATAGTTAACTTCACCTTATGGGCAACCTTGTTATTTTATATTTTGAATATACATTTTTGGTAAATTTTATTATAAGAACCTCCAAGGACAGAATCAAAAAGGTTGTTGTGTGGTCCAATTTACAAAGATCATAGAAACAGTTGGATAAAAATATTTTTTTAAAATTACTCTCCCCCATTTTCTACACTTTTTTTTTTCCTTGGGGGAGGGGGACGATTTGCTAACCGCCTGCCCTAATGAAATTTTCCCTTTTGCTGCACCGAGAGAGATGAATATGCTTATTTTCTATGACTTTAATTTAATTTGGCTACATTTTCAAGAATTATAAGGTGACCACTGCATTTTCCCCCTTTTTGGATGTAATTAAGGGGCTTTTGACAAGTATTTACATATTATCTGGCAGGCTTTCATTGAAAGCTCCAGCACTTATTCTAAATGCAAAACCAGTGAGTGTACTGGTCATGCATCGTAAAGGAAACCAGAATACAGTTCTAAAAGAATCACTGTTGAATTATAAGTCCTTTTGAAGGGTCAGTTAAGTATGATATCTGACCATTTAACTGAAATCTGCATTGTGATATATTTTTAGAACAGCATGCACCAATTACATTAACAGACAAATAGAAATTTAAAAGACAGAAGTCTGATCTTCAGTTATTCTGAAGCATTGTGCATAAATATAAAGTTTACATTATTTACAGGAAATCTATCCTCAAGTTAATTTGGAATCACTAAGGTAATTGTGAGCATTTGGGAAGAAAAGTATCTATTTTGAGAGCATTTCACCCAGCTCATAATGTGGGCAATATGTGCATTGATGTGATATTGAACCCTGGCATTGTATTTCTCAACACAAGTCAGATAGACAGCTGCTTACAAATGGAACTACTTACTCATCCTCAGATAAACAAGAGAGGTCTTTAGATCCATGAAGAGAAAACTATCTTGTGTTGAAATGGTAGTTTACTTGCATTCTAAGTAAAATTTTACTGGAAACCCATTTACTTATTAAATTTATAGGCCATTCAGCATCATCATGATGCTCCCTTCTTATATGGAAGGAGGTCAGAAAGCTAGGAGAATCTATAGAGAGGCAGCTGTTGGTTGGACAAAATAAAAAGAAGAAAAGGTAGAGAAAAAGAAACAATCATTATATATAAAAGACAAAAGGAAGAATAAACAATTATGGCCTTTGTGAAAAAGTAAAGCATCATTATGCAAATCTGCACATATTTTTATAGAGAAAAAAGTATAAACCATATTATGTTTGTACAACGTTATTGTTATAAATAAATAATCCTCTAAGTAAATGAGAGACCTAATGATATCACTACAATACCACCATGCCTAAGTACAGGAAAAGAGCTGATGAGAGATTAGGACAATCAGTATAGCACTCAAATAAGAACTTTATCATTTGGGGTTCATGGAAGTGATTTACTTCACAATACTTCTGAAAGAAATTATGCCATTTCTGACCCCCAAAAATCCTACCCTGGTTTAGAGTGTTTGCAAGAAACAATCAAGAAAATGGACTCTTATGAATGGGGAAACTATCTTCCAACCAACCAGCCAAAGGCTGCTTGGTTGGAAGATCTAGCCATGGAACCCATAACAAAAAATAAGGGAGAAACCGGGCTTAATATTCAAGAAATTCTGCCCTCGCAGGCATGACACCAGCATTAGACATATAAAGCAAATGCTGATCCTTCAGTAGGATCTATCCCTACTACTTTTAGACTAACTGAATGGGTGCATTTGTAAATACAGCATCATCCTTTTAATGAGACCAACCACATCCCAAGGGTACTAATATTCAGGCTGGGGTTGGCATCATTAGCAACATGGCTCTGTGCAATACAAATGGAAATGTGGGTTTGGAAGCTGGAGACGTTTCCTTTCATCCTTGCAGCTGAGTGTTGGTAATGCCAAATAGAATTCCAGGACAAATTAGCATGCACGCCATAAATAGCACTGCTCAGCTACACCAATACTAGACCCGGTGTACGAACATCAGGGGAATATCAGCTTTTTTAAAGAATAAGCATACTGGCTACCACACATAAACCAAGCAAACTGGTAAGTGATGCAAAGACTACTGTACTGTTGCAGGCAACTTGCTTTGACCGCCTTCTGCCCCAAAGAATTCTTGGAGGTACAAAATAACTGTTGTTATGGTTACAACATAGAATTACACAATACATGAAACATCGCAGATTTTTTGCAAATGCCTTGTCTACCAATCAGCTAATTTTGGACATTCAGTCTGCCAGACATGGACCATAGATGTATCCTAAGTAAATAAAAACATTTAGTGAAAAGACTGCTAAATTTGTAATATAGATAATCACTGCATATTAAATAAATCTGTACTGTCAGCCAGATAATTACAAACTTCATTTATGTTACAAATGTCCACCATCAGACTATTGGACAATGGAAGAACTGTATTGTCCATTGGTGGGTAAACTGTATTCTCTTCCTGTATTTATTCATACCACAAAAGAACTCAGAAATAACAGAAATATTTTCCATCTTTCTTGGGGCAAATAATTATTTTAAAGGTGTCTCTCTTTAATCTATGCACAAGTGATCGATGTACTGCCTTCAATAATATGAATGGAGCTTGTATAAACAGCAGGAGGACATATATTCTTTATATATGTCATGAGACTAGATTATTGTGAGGCACTAGAACAACTGCTTTCCTAAACTTTTCAGTATGATCAGTCAAATCACACCCCATTCATAATACCATTTAGCCTCTTGCATTATATGCTTGCAGGTCCTTGCAGCATTTGTTCATAATGAACAAACATTAAAATGAATGAGGGTAATATTGCACACATTTCTTCCTTTTTTCCTTTGGAACATTTATTACTTCAGCTATCAAAATTTGCTACTACACAATTCACGTTCATATAAAACCAACTTCCTGAAAAATAAATGGATATGAATGGAATGGCGTTCATTATCACAGTCATATCCATTCATCACAGAAGAGAGTGTGTATGCTACTTTCTCAAAGGACAGCCACCGATCTGGTATAAAGTCAGTCAGTCATGCTTTATTGACCAAGGTGCCTTTGTGCAATCTCACGCAATAGCCGAGCTCTCTCAACTTGTTCCCAACTTCCTCCAAATCATCTTACCCAAAGTGTAAGATGCTCGCATCAAAGGAGAGAGAGAAAGGGAGAGAGATGCGGGGAGGGTTGTGAATACTTACTTAGTGGGGTGATTGATTGGATAACCTGGAGCTGTTGTGGACCCCAAGGATAGGGGTCCTTGATGGTCTCCACCATCAATAGTGTAGCTGGCCAGTTTCCTTAAGGCTGTCATCTTGATTTTAGAAGGAAGATATTAACCTCCCAGTAGCCATTTTATTTTTCTAGAATGTTGGAGGGTGAAGTTTTGGAAGAATAAAAAAGAATTTTTTTAAAAAAGTGAATAAAATTGTATGGACATAGAAAGAGCTGCACAGCCTCTCATTACAAACTAACAACCCTCTTCAATACTGTAGAACTTTGGTAATCATATTCTACCCTGCTATCACCATAGCATAAATATTTGAGAAGTTACTGTAGTTTCCCAGGTGGAAAATATTGTTGCTCTGAATGTGGGAAAATCTGATATCTTCACAATGAGTAACCAGCCAGATGAGTTTTGTGAAATGACTTTCTTCAAGAGGTACCGTATTTGGGACTTACAGGACATACATGTCAATATTACAAAATGGGATTCTAAGGAAAACAGTTTTTTTTTCCAGAATACCTTACGAGAAAAACTTTTCAATAATTAGCCCATCCCAAGTAAGGGAGAAAGGAATTCAACCATCTCTATTCTTCAGCACCCTGTGCTGTGCTTTAGCACCATTATACCTGTGGGATATAAAGGCAATATTTATGACAAAATATGGCTGAATATAACCTGTAATAACATTGCCTTTCTCTTAGGCATTGCAAATTGGTTTGCTGCTGAAATAAACAGCTCAATAATAGCTGTTGGTTATGAGACTCAAAGGAAAACCTTTGATTACACTGAGAAAGGAACGTATGTGTGAGTTTAGTTATACATGACAGCTAACACAGATCAACTTCCTCATTTATAAGGTACTTTTATTATTCATAGGTAGTATTTTAATTGTGTATCTATTACTATATTACTTTAAATATTAAGCAAAATACTCATAATGATTGTGTTCAGGATATATTTCAAGTATATTTCAATACACTGCAGGTAACTTCTAATTTGTGGGATGCAGGCAGAAGGATGCTGGCTTGCAAGTAGTCTCTAGACAGAGATCCTAGTTTGTATAGAATAGCAGGAGCATGCCTGAGGCAAAATTGAGTTTTAATTTTATTTAGTGGATGGCCTAGTGGCCAAAATGAGCTTAAACTGTCCAGAACTTTCCTTAATATTAGTAGGGAATGCTGCATGTGTCATGGGTATAATTTAGACTGTAATCTAGTCTACACTATCTTTTGTACTAAAAAGCTTTATGTAAAAACCTTGATTGACCAAAGCTATGATGGGTGCTACAGACCAATATCTGCGTTCCCATCTGGTGATGATGATGCTATATGGAAGATTGCAACTAGGAACATAAGATGAGTACATAATAAATAGCTATGAATTAGAGAATGAAGTAAAATAAAGAAAAATAGACAAGCTGCATAACTGAAACTAAGAAAGGGGAAGGATGCAATAGGTCTGAATGAAGATGGGCTGGTCCTATGGAGTGGAACCGATAAAGGCGCAAGCTTAATCATGAATGAAACAGCTAAAATATGGCTCAGAAAGTATGAATCTAAGTTGTGGGTATGTATGAAAGTAGGAATCCTTAAGTGAGTGATAATTGCATTTTACACACTCCTGAATGATGATAACAGAAGAACCAGATATCAGTTTGGGGAGAAATTGTGCAAGATTCTGAATGAATGTTATCCAGGGGAAAAATTACTCTGTTAGATGACATGAATTAATACGTGAGAACAGAACAACAGAATACAAAAAAAGTGAGTGGGCCATTTGAAAAGCCAAGGATGAATGAGAATGGTGACTGTCTGATGAATACTTATTAGAATAGTTGCACATTCACAGAAACCTCAGGAGATTGTTTTAACATTTTTGTGAGGCTTACACATTTTCAGGAATTAATTTTCTGAAAGGATTTCTGATTCATTTCTATATATTACAAATTCAGCATGGGCAATGTAGGTTCCCACTGATTTATGTAGGACCTGTTATGATTAATATCCCATTCAGTGAACTTAGTCTGTAGAATTGGACAGAGGCATGTTGCCCTTCTACTTCAACCTTTCCTTAGGAAATTGAAGTAGCTGCCCTTTTATCAATTTCTAATAGATGACAATAGAAATAGGTTACTTGAATTATGGTAGGTTCTTTCTGGAGAAGTATCTGGTACCAATGTCAAACTGGTTGGATTGTCAATATGTTTTTCCTAGTACGTAGTTGAAATCTCCCCTTCTATGAGATTTCTAAATCTATTACTGCTCTTGGCCATCAAAGATAAATTTTTTGCCCTCTTCTGTGGGACAAATCTTCAGAGATATAAGAGAATTATAGTATTACCTCTCAGTCTTTTCCTTTTCAGGCTGAACATCCTAAGTCCATTATCCTTGTTGACAGGATTTATTTCCTGTGATAGACAGGAGTTTGAGATCACTGCTCTCTCTTTAGGTTTCTTTTAAATTCTTTGATATCCACAGGGAAACAAATATTTTCAACAGCAACTGCTTCTAAGAATAGATCCGGGGTAAAGCCACAAGTATTTTTCATGAATATAATGGAAAATGTATATATTTATTTTGTTACAAGGAAGATAACAGAACAATTTCCAAGTTTATTACTATTAATTTTGGAGGGGAGGGGTACGTTCCTTCCTACCTATTGGTATTGCTCCAAGTTGTATTGTGCACTGAGTCTAGACACCTTTCTGATTACCCATAATGCCCCAAACTGAAGTTAGTGCATTGTGGAAGATAAAAGGCTTAAGCTAAACACATTATCCATAACTCCAGAAACAAATAACAAGTCCAGGCTCTGCTCAAATGCATGAAATGATCCTTATTCCCCACCCACCCCATTGCCTTCCTTATTAGAGTCCTTGTCCCCACCAAAATTATTAAATATAGCCTCCGTGCCACAAAAGTTTACCTTCTTCTATATTAGTTCATGTTAAAGTGCTATGCAGAAATGTGCATGAAATATATTTGAAACTGTAATAGGAGACTACACCAACATGTGAGAAAACAGCTTTCAGAAACAAGATATTTTCTTGCTGTTTCTTCCACTGTAAGAGAGGGACACAGGCATGAAGGCAGGCAGAGAATAGAGACTGGCAGGTTGGAAGAACAAATGAATATAGATCAACCTATTTAAATTCAGAACCTAAGCATTCATGTCGGTGTCCAATTAAAATCAAAGCTCAAATGTTAATCAGAAATGCCTACAAGTCTTTTAATGGTCTCATATACTGTCAACTTGGCAAAGGAAATAAATGTCTAAAAGAAGACTAATATGCCTTCCCACTTTAGATTCACAAACCACTCAAGTTTGAAACTGATGAGTAACTTGATGGGAAGAATGTTCATTCAAGTAGGCAGCAAACTTCTTGCATCTGGAGCAGGACTTATTTTTTTTTCATGTAAAAGAGAAGAAAACCAGACACATTATACTTACTTTTTAAAAAGAAGTGGGAATAGTACTGTAGTATCATTGGGCCAAGATCTAACTCCAATATTCTATAAAAATTCTAAGTCAGGTAGGAGAGCACACATACTGCTCTCCTCTCACCTGCAACTGACTGAGGAATTTTAAAGCTTCAGTAAAAACTGAGTAATAAGCTTTAATAGCCAGGCTGCAGGAGCACCAGGACAGCCCTTTCCTGCTGCTTTGCCCTCCAGAAAAACAACTGCCAATAATTTTCCTTCCTACAGATGGGTCTTCCAGGACATATATGCGTCAAAGAAGTGGGAAGAGGGAAGAAACAAGGGGGGGCTAACCAACCCAACACCCCAAACCCCTTTGATGTAATGTCATTTACATTTAATTTAAATTTAATTTAATTTGATATGGCTAATATCATTATTCTCCAGTTCTGAATTTAATCTTCCCCCCCTTCTGTTATGTTCCAATTTATGACCTAGTAATACCTTTTAGAGACCTCCAGGGAGATTGCATGAAGTGCCAGGACCTCAGGCTGCACATCTCTGGCTTAAGACAATCAATTAGCATTCCCAAAGGAGAGGACAACTTTTTCATAGCTGAAACCCTTCCAGAGCCTTTCCGATCATTTTCTTAATTCACACACGTTTCTCTCGTTCTGCATTTTAACTTATACAGACTTTCCTCCATCCTTTCCAAATATGCAAAACGTATTATTTCATGATTCCATCTAGCTGTTCTTTAGTCTTCAGTGATGGTTTGGGGCATAAATACTTCCTAATGGAACATTATGACAAAAATAATGAATGAGCATCTCCTACTCTGCCCTGAAAGAAAGGGGGGAAAAAGACAATAAAGTGCTTTTTAGAAGTCTAAACTTTTAATGGCTTTTACTTCTGAAACAAAAGAAACTGTGGTGATATATTAGAGAGACAGAGAGAGACCCAATCTAATGACTTTTAATCGTTTCTAAAACATTTTTCTGTAAAATTTATGTAATTATTACCCAGTGCAACTGAAAAGATCATGGTCCCTGCTGAATCCATTAAGTGCAAGCTTGAAACTAATACGTAAATTCATAACTGTGTGGTATAGCCTCATCAGAGCTTTGCCACTTCATACTACAGATGAAAGGGCTTGAACGTATAAATGTCCCCTTGTATTAAAAATAAAACAAATCAAACATTAACCCAAACCTTTCAGAGAAGGCACTCCTATTCGCTTTATTAAATCTGCTGCAGTCCCTTAATAATAATAATTTAATACATTATTACATGCCACCTGACTCCCAGCAACTCTGGGCAGTTTACAAATTGTTCAAAACATTTAAAAACATAGAAACAACACAACCAAAGAAATGGCAGAGAAGGCAAACCTGGATGGGAGCAATGAAAAGGGAGAAAAGGGACATCAATTACCCTCGCCAAAGGCCTGGGCAAAGAGCCACGCCTTCAGGGCCCTTTGAAATACCAGTGGGTGGGGGCCATTCAAATACACACTTTCTGCTTGGCCCACCCCCAGTACAGGCACCTTGATGCTTCCTGAGAGCAGGAATGGATCCTCTTCCCACTCCCAGCCCATTGCAAATGCACTCTGCACCCATGTTTTCAATTTGCTGTTTCCCAACCCAACTCCTTAACCCTTCAGAGAGGATGGTCTCCAGTGCTTTCTTTCATTCTAGTGTCACATTAAAACACCTTCTCTTGGTTCATTCCAAGCTGGAAATGAAGCACACCGGATAATCAGTGGAGAGTCAAAAATATGTTTATTCACCCAAAGTGATCCAGTTGCTTTGGGTGGGCAGCAGCCCTGCACTTCTCCTTGTTTCCCTTTTTATGGGGTTCTGAAGTTTAGAAATGTAGCCAATCATTATCAATGGAATGGGATGCATTAGCTTATTACAAAGATGTCCTTTTCTTAGAGATAGAGCAGATGCCTCCTTATTTATAGCTAAACAAATGTCTGTTTATCTAGAGCTAAAAGCTATGTTTTTCTATGCATAAAATATATGGGTATGCTACATGATGCCTGTAGTGTTTCTAATGGAGAAGCCAGCTTTTATACAATGGCATTACTTAATTTAAACTTATGGTAAACATGTAAGAAAAATATTCCAACAGTAGTAGCAGTTCCAGCTCCAACTGATTGTAGTGCCTGACATGCCTCCTATCCCCAGGAGCTGATTACTGGCCTGTGTAGCCTTTTTGTCTCAGTCTGCCAGGCTGTTCTCTGTTGGTTGGCAGTGACTGGTTGTTGTTGTTTTTTATATAATCTTGTGGATGATCCAGTGATGGCCCACTAAGTCAATTAACTATCCTCAATCCTTGAAGCTCCTGCTCCATTCAATCCTTCCATCTCCCCCAGGCTGGAAGAAGCATGCCACCCTTACTTTCCTATCCTTGCCCAGAGTACCACAAAGTTTCTCTTCTTCTTTCTTTGTTTTTGAAAAACATTTTAAAGTTGCAGTGTATGAACACAATCAATTTGTTTCTATGAAATTGAACGATCAGGTCTTCCTTGCTACAAAATTTCCAGGGACTTAAAGGTAGGGATAAAAGAACAACCTGTTCCTTTTGTTTTGGTTATTGGAACATTATGTGGAGGTATAAGAGAATTAAATATATTAAAACCCATAGATTTAGGTATGATTCTTTATGTAGCTAATAGGCAGCACTATATCTGTGTAACCTAGTACAGTACCTAGTAATGTGACCCTGGACTGGAGACAGCTATAAATACATACATACATACATACATACATACATACATACATGAGTCTTTCTAGGGAGGAGCAATGGAACAGTGTAAAAGAAGACTACAACATAAACAATGCTGTTTATTGTACATATCAATGTTAGTGTCAAAGGAGATAATCCACTGAAATTTCCAAAATTGGCTTGAGAAACAGCCAGGAGTGACATGGGAGGCAAACAGCTTAGCCTGTCATGTAGAATTTGCCCTAAGTCCAATTGTATTCAGTTAGTTTATTTCAGTATTGATATCATGTAGTTTAAAAATAAGAAGTTAGACTAATAACAGGAGCTTCACCAAACTAACAGCAGAAAAAAATATCAGTTATACCTATTCCTGGGCAAATATGTATAGCATTGCACTGTTAAACTAGCACATCAGGTATGCAATTCTACCAAATTGTGACTTCCCATGGGAAGTAATTTTACATGGAATGCATCATTTGCAGGATGATGCAAAACTCTGAACATTTAGGTCTGCTTGTATATCTTGTTCAGTTCTGGATCATAATTTCTAACTTTCTAGTTTGAGCTTTTTCCAGTATGGCATATAGCTCTTCTAGAACTTAACTTACAAACTACGTTGTGATTTCTAAAGGGTGCTAAAAGTGTGCCAAGATTTGTTTAAGGATCTTTTCAGAGAACTTTCCAAATCCTGAATTCCTTTATCAGTGCTAAAGGAGCACCAAGGGACAATTATCTAGCTTCAATGCTACAGTATCTTGCTTTCAGCAACAAATGTTCTGATTACACACAAAACTGGCAAGTATTTGTTGGCATGTATTAGGAAGACTATACACTGGATTCATTCCAACAGAATAAGTTTTCACTAATGGAAGAATTTCTATTGGAGATGGATTCCATTTATCAAAGGAAACTCCAGAGGAAAAGAATGATTGTACTTAATGACCTCTTTCAGGGAGGACATTTTGGGCAGAAGCCCAGGGCCCATCTCAGCAGAATAAAATTAATTGCCTTCCAATATGATATGACATTTTGAAGTAAGTGAAATAATACACATTATAATATAAGACCATTTGTAGAAAATAAAGTAACATATATCATTATCTAATCCTCCTCTCTGTTTAAGTCCGGAGTTGGCCCCCATAAGAGGCTCCATAGTTGGTGCCCATAAATTCTTGAAATTGTAATTTCAGTACATCTGGAAGGGAGTATTGTGATCCCAACAGACTTGTAGAGAATATATGGTAAAATCTGAATTAGTGACTTCCTGATAATGTACATTGCCCTAGCTCTGAATCACGTACTATATTCTGTATGACATACCAGGGAATATTCTAATTACTTTTTCGAACAGAAGCAGCTCTTGATATTTTGATAAAGCAAAGGAAGTAGTAAACATTCCTGATTATCTGATTATATTGATTATCTGTTTATATTTAAATGCAGCAAAGATTTAAACTGATTCTGCCCTGATCACTCTAGTAAGTAGATGACTTACACTAATAGCAGTCTGGGGGTGATTTTGTTGATTCTCCTTGTAGTATTTTTCTGGGTAGGATAGGAGATGAAACTGCCACTCTGTAATTGCTTTATTTCTATCAGCAACTAACTTTCAAAAGCTGGTGCTGGAATCTTCAGCTCTATTCTGTGGCACCTGTGCCTTAGATTTAGGTAGGGTAGCTTAAAATCTAATTCAGCAGTTTAGCAGTTTAGCTATATTGCAGTTTAGAAGTTTAGCAATGTTCACCAGTATTTGCTGTGAACCAGTTGCATCCTCATAGAAAGTGCTGGTCTTAAAACAGGCTGGACTACCTGAATGCTAGACTAATGGCTCTGAACCACATTTGGAAAGTGCAGTTGATCCAGAATGCAATGATAGTTTGCTGAATAGTAGTCATAAGAATACTCATATTTTACCTGCCCTAAATTATCGTCATCATCATCATCATCACTCAAGTTGCTTCCATCCCATCTGAATTTAAGATGCTAATTTACAAAGTTCTTAGGGCTGGATACTCTAATGATCATCTTTGAAGGTCTTCCTCTTCTATTAAATATTAAGCATGGGATAAGACCTTATCTTTGGTTACACCCCAGCTGTAGAATTAACTCCTCAGGGATATATGTTGAATATTCTCTCTTAAAATATTAGATATATTTAAGAAGAAATTGCATGTGTTTAGGTTTTTGATAAATGTTACTGCCTGCATCTTATTGGCATTAAGTTAATTTGCTTTTGCTATAATTTTGAGGATTTAAAAAAAAGAACATGTACAAATTGCCTTGTAGATTTCTTATGATTAGAAGCTAAAATAAATAAAAATATTTAAATATTTCATTATTTATGTTCTCAAAATGTCCATTCAGAACCTAGAAAATTAGCTAAAATACTGTGGTTTTAAAAGAACACAGCTATTGCCAAATTTCCACTTCATCAGAAATGGAAAATATAACTTAGGTCAAGATGAGTATCTTTATTTTTTTCAGATGTGTTATACTGGCACTCAGTGTTCCTGATTACTTTTATTATCTTCCTGCCTCCTTTTAGTGACCCCCTCTTTGTGAAGGAAATACATCTCTGTTGTCCAGTAATAAATAAAGATTTAAATGTCTGAAAATGCAAACTGAGATAATTTAATCATTTACCCAAATGAACGTGACATTAAGGCTGGTCATTTCCCTACCAGATGGGGTCTGTCCATGTTTATCTGGAAGAACAAATTTACTTGTCACCAGACAGAGACAAAATGGGCTGCTATTTCTGCTTATCATTAGAGTGCGGCCATATGGGAGATGTTATTACATAACTGTATATCCTTAGTAGTTCCACTAAAGGAGGCTAGATTATGTCATTACCAGGAGATGTGGTGTGGGGATGGGGCAGTTTTTAGCAGTTATTAAGAATAGGAAACAAATCTCCAAAACATTTTGATATCTATCACTGAACCTCTGATATGAATGTCAGTCCCCAACCTCGACAATTGGCCCTTAGGGTATGTTTGGCCTCAATATTTGAAATGTACTTGATTTAACTATCTAAAATATATATAAATTATCTAATATAAAAAAATCTGTTTGCAAATCCTCACATTATCCACCCTGTACTTACACACATTTCAAATATTTAAGTATTTAAAATAGGCAATCAATTGTATCCCAGCCTCTTTTTTAAGCCTCCAGAGCCCCCTGCAAGATCGCCCAGCTAAATCACCAGCAACTGACCAGCATTTTTGTTCTGAAAAACCCTAAATACAAGTTCAAGACCTTCTGCCACAAAAAGAGGACTGAACATTTTGCTCTGCCTCCTTTGGTGACATGCGCCCTGGAGTTCCTGGCCTGAGAAAGATTGCCTCTGATTGGAGGGATTTCTGGCTCAGAATTTATAAAATATAGTTCAGGTGGTAAAAAGAAGGGAAATTCACTATAGCTCTTTTTATCATTTCTGTTGAAAATGCAAGGATTCTCACTGAATCCTACTTTGACATAGCTGTTTTAGATGGCTGGGGAATTCTGGGAGTTGAAGTCTGCACATTTTAAAGTTGCCAAGGTTGAAAAACACTGCTCTTGGTGATGTAATGGGAAATTGTAAACTCGTCATAGACACATATATGCATATTGGAAATGATGTATCCCTGAAACTTGTTTAGGGACACAATTTAGCCTCACAACAAATCTATACAATTAGAATATCCCCATTCCACTTTCATGTTTTATTATCCTCAAGGTGAGTTTATTTTTTAATGAACAGACACTTTTATTCATCCTCTGGGCCTTTCTGCATTCACATCAAATCCCTAAACAAATGTGCCTCAATAACCTTTGTTCTACCCTATCCTCATGATGTTATCTTCATTTAATCTCAAACACATATCTGAGCCAGTTTAAAATCATCCTTAGTTGTGCTTTCCCATTAAAGCAGGTAACAAACAGCAAAAATTGGACAAAGTGGATAATCTGTTTTCAAAGAAACAAAATAAAAATTCTCACCCATTCCTAACTTCTCTCTCCCTGCAGAGGCATTCGTTAGAAGCCAGTGACATCATGCACGCCACTGCACAAATGACATGAATGACACAATTCATATTGTTTGCACAATGAAATCACACATACACCACTCCCCCCACACACACTACTGTGGCCCTCTCTGTGAACACCCATGTCTCTTTTGAATATACAGGGTTTTCATTCCAAGGCATGGTACAAAAGCTTTAGGCAAGAAATAATCAGCAAACATTTGAGGATGAGGATCTGTACAAATGGTCCTAGGAACTGTCGGTTTGCAAGGAAGCTAGCTACAATCTCAGTATCAGTTCTCCATGGAGAAAAAGAAGAGGAGAGATGTTAATGCTTATATACAAAATTTTACAAGTGTATCTTGTCCCAGGAAAGAAGCTTGCAAGGAGTTATTTAGACCCTGGGGAGAGTGCACCTGTGAACAGTCAGGCATGCTTTAATTGATCAATCCTTTCACATTATCAAGAACATTTCATTATATTTTGCATGCTCTATAAGCAGGTGTTTCTGAGTCCTGGGATTATCCTAGTTATAATTATGTATCAGGCAGCAGAAATGCAGACATAATCTTGGCACTTGGGGTGGGAACAGCACAGTGAATGGGGAAGACCTTGGCATAGTTTACTATCACTTCTCTGCTACAAAATCATTATGAACAATAATTAATTACTCTTTCTAGGCCAATTTTTTTTTAATGAAAGGCTGATATTGGAAGGAAATGCTGCCATTTCAGATTCACGCCATACCTGCAGCTGTTCCAAGCTATCCGGCACAAACTGCAGATTTGAACTGAAGCGGCGGAGAATTTACCTCAGTGTAAATAGACCGGTGCAACTAACAGGCTCTCATAAGCTAGCCAGCTGAGTTTTTCCAAGACTCCATGCTCAAGTGCCCTGGTTTTAAAAACGTAAGTGCCTTTTCTGCAAACACAGGCTTTTCTGAGGGCAGGGCAGGCAAATGGAATTGAACTGAGAGACTGAGGCTCTCCAGGGTGTTCCTGCTTTTGGAAAAAGTTCTAGTCTTCTGAATTTCAAAATGCTTATCTTTCTCTAAGATTTAGTAGACAAAGACTGCAGGCAAAGGTAAGGGCCCCACTGGAGTGGAACCAGGGCCACGTTTTGACATTTCTAAATATATTTTATCTCAACGTATCTATTTTACATGTATGTTGATCTATTTTTACAGTTGCAGTGTTGCAGCATTTGAAGAAGTTCAGATGGATGAAGGAATGGCCTTACCATCAGATAGAGGGGAACAATCACCTCAGGCAGGAGTTGCTAAGTGATAGCACCCTAGCTGTTTCTTCTGAGATCTGGCAATCCTGTTTTCACTGAACAGCATTAGAAAATATTTCAGATCAGGGATCCCCAAATTTTTGCTTCTAGTAGGTATGTCTAAAAAATTGAAAGCATGTTGTAGATTCCCTCACAAAATAACAACCCATAGCCTACCACTCTTTTGAATCCTATCGAGAATATTCCCAATCACTTTTCAGTTGAACTTTATTTTTTAAGGCAAATAGGCACCCCTTTTATGGCAAATTTGCCTTTTTAATGCAAATAGGGCATTTCTAAGACTACCTCTTAGGCATTCTTAGAAATGCCCTATAGGGACTGTGACAGATACCCACAGGGGTGAAGTATCCTTAGTTCTTTCTCTCTCTCTGGGTTCTTTCGTTTCTGGTTGTGTGCAATCGTGATGACAGAATAACTCAGGAAGCAAGTGAAAAATTTTTGACCAAGGCTTTACTTAATGCTCAAAAGGATTATGGCAAAGCAAGCTGCAAATTAAAAATCACTCCATAGGAGCAGACAGTCAACATATAGAAGTAAAAGCAGGGTTATGAACCCTCTTCGCCTAAGTAGCCTTATGTAAATGTGCTTTGGTGGCAAGAGGATTGGATGAGGAAACTTCCCTTCGCATGGCTGAGGAAAGGCTTGAGACCACAGCTTTCTCAGGCGACCTGTTCAAGGCAAACCAGCAACGACTCAAGGTAGACATTCACAACACCAACACCCCCCCCCCCATCCTCCTTTTCACTTCTCCAGGGCTAATCTTAAATACCGTCCCCAGATTGGCCTCCACCCCTCTCCACAGGTGTTAACAATTTAGAGCCCCACTTAGAATTACTTAATACAGTTTGTAAAGGTTACAATGCAGGATACATACTGGGGCTCTTTCCCTCGATCTTATCTAGTTACAAAGGTTTATTACTCTCTAACACCCAAAGTTTATTTTTCCAGCCGGTCATAAATGCCTTGTCCACATCACATTGAAGTGGGAGTCAGGAAGCTTCTTTCACCTACTACGGAGAACAGGGAAATATGCAAAAGGATGGTTATTTCTCCCAACCCTGGATCTCTGTCACAGGGACTCAGAGGCACTCTTAGAGGTGGACAATGCTGAAAGCCAGGATTTTGTTTTATAGCATGCCAGCTTCCTGTGTATTCATTTCATAAATTAAAAGACTAACATATGAATAAAGATTAAGAGGGCCAAGGGAGGTTCCCATGAGTGCAGCTGATTCCTCTGCATCAGTTTATTACTTGGGTGTTTCTTTTCTTTTTATTTAAAATGTATGCAGTGTGGATATTGCAGCTTTAATTCTCAGTGGCATTAAAAGCATATTGCAGAGGAAGAAAATAGCAAAAGGGGGTTAGTTAGAATCATATAAAAAGAAGATTAAAGACAATCTGGAAAAAGCAAATAAAATCCCCAGCAAGCCAGAAAACTTCAGCAGTTCTAGAATAACAACAATTCCCAGAATGTTCTTATTTGCAGTAGCAATTTACAAATGGTTTTCTGCTTACCAGGTATCAATAAAGAACCAAAAACAATACTTAATGCATATCTTCTGCCGATTCCATTACCTGTCTTATTTTCTTTCATTCTTGTAAGTATTATGGTATATTGGAGCATAAATAGCTGGAGAGAGGGGGAAAAAACCCTAAGCCTATGTACAGCTTCAGAAATAAGGGCCGGGTTTAACAGAAGATAGCCATGTGCTGATTCTGCCCCTTGCAGTGTTGTTTCTCTGCAAGACTTAAGACACCCACTTCACCCCTTAAACTTATTCAAAGCTGGACCCCCAAAATTGGACCCATACACTTTGGGGACATCATGATTTTACTTCCATGAGTCCTGCAGTCCCCGGGAGGACCCAGAGTCACAGTGTGGTTCCAGGCCAAAAAAGATGACCATCCCTTCTACATTGCTGGAGGCAGGGTACATTGAATTCCCTCCATTTTTCTCTTCACTGCCACTACCTCAGAAGGCACTTCAGTCTGGTGAAATATAGCATAGCACGAAGGGCCTGAATTTCAGTAGGGAGAGGGAAGAACTGAGAAATTGTCAAGAGGGATGAGGAAAGGGTACTTCCTAATGAGAAACCACCCACCTGGAGTTTCAGTCCAATTCCCCTTCCCAGAATTTTGACCCAGCACAACTAGTAAAGAAACTCTATTATACACAAGGACTGAAGCCATTTAAAACAGCTGAGTGCCTACCTTCTGAAGTCTAAACTCAGCACCTTTCTTACCCTCCCTTTCCACAGCTTAATGGAAACCTTCTGGACAAGACAGTCTGAACAAGCTTGTCCTATGGTCTGGGCAAGATGGCAGTTGGTTATTTACATTTCCCAAACATTCGTGTGCTGCCTGGGAAACCACATCTCCCAGCCTAGCGTTCACAGTTTCAGCACAAATCCTGCTAAACTGTCTCTGCATTGTCAAGGCTGGAGCTGGAATTAAGCCGGAGATCAATTGGCTCAAGTATAGAAGAGCTCTTGAGTATTGTAACCTGATGGAAACCAGAGGCCATTGCCCTGCTCCTGTATTGGTGCAACTGCTGCTGTGGCAGAGCCTTGAACAGTGAGTTGAAAGATACTATGGTGGTCGAAGGTACCTCCCGTACACATGTAAGCTGCATTCACTATCAGACCTATGAGATGCCCCCCCCCCCCCACATACATATGAACTCCTTAAACCACCCTTGTAAGAAAACATTCACAACAAGCTGATTGACCCTGAGTGGCATCAGGGAGAAGAATCAGTCAGGAACTAGTGACCCAGTGAACCAACTTGCTTCTATTCACCGACCATATCTCAGAGATAGTATGGCTAGCAAGCTGACCTAGTAGGAAGGGATAGATGATGATGATGATGATGATGATGATGATGTCACACCGATGGGTTTATCTAAAATATTCCAATGTTACACTGTAATTTCCACCATGTCTGCCTTTTTCTTTATTTTGCCTTTGCCTTTCTTTGCCTTGCAATGTAGTGGGCCAAAGGTATATAAGCCCTGATTCTGCTGCTGCTCATGGCCGCTCAGCAAAGTATCAAAGCTTCACTGGGAGTCCAGTATATGCTGTATTATTGCTTGCAGGCATGCAAATAAAATTATGTTGTTCTGTGTCTTCAAAGTGATTTGGTTGCTTCAGGTGAGCCAGGTTTTGGTTATACCAATACTGACTGGCCCCAAAGTTACCAGAAGCTTCCAGGGCTGGGTCTCCAGGTTTTCAAGACACTAACCGGGACATCACACTGAACTCCAACCCACAGCAAGTGTAGCCATGGGGTGAGGGTTGCTGGGAGATCTCATTCAGGTTACTTACCCTGTGTTTCTATGCTGACTGGAGCCTTGGGACTGGGGAGTACCAGGGTGTGCAGCAGGAAGGTGGTTCTTCCTTTGTGCTGTTTTATGTTGCCTCTTTTTTCAAGTAACATCTCCTTAATCACTAGGTGTGTCAGCAGAAGAATATGCAACTCATTTCACCTTGCTTAGGCTGCAGTCAATTTTTGAAAACACAGCAATCTCCTATCGTGTCTCTTAATACCTTCTATTACTGTTATTTCATCTGTTGCTTTTTAAATTTGAATAGGTAAATAAATAAAAACCCAGGTACCAAAGTATTGATCATTTACACTGAACAACTCTTGCGACATAAGGAAAACTAGTAAACTGCATATGAATGACTGGAATTACTATTAATTCCATTAATTCCATTAATGCATAATATCATCCATTATGTGGTATTTAAAAACATAAGTTGCAAGCAGTCCTGCAAAAGGAACCCATTTATTCTTTCCTAATGGCGAAGAAAAGAAAGGCCAACATTTTCCTTGTTCATCACACTGACAGTGGAGGCTGGTTGAACATGGATTTAATAGATAAAGATACTTATATGGGGATCCTTGTTTTTTGGGTTCTACATTTTAGATACATATTAGGTTCCCCCAAATTAATCTCATCATAGTTTGTATTGAGGGAAGGCCTCCAAACAGAAGAAAATTACATTTTGCTCACCTTTGCTTATCTGACAAATATTACATTCTTTGCACGAGTGTGAGCAATAATCAGTTTTCACAAAATCCAGGATATGAATAAAACAGAATCCCATTTAAGTGAACACAGGCACAAGTTTCCTTCTGTAGAGGACTACAGAGATAACCTTGAAGAAGAAATGTAAAGGGATTTACATAAATGTATTGTCGAAGGCTTTCACGGCCGGCATACGATGGCTGGTGTGGGTCTTCCGGGCTGTGTGGCCGTGTTCTTGAAGTTCTGTTTCCTAATGTTTCACCAGCACCTGTGACCGGCATCTTCTGGGCACAGAGAGAACTGCTCCTGTCTGTGCTCCTGCCCTCTGAAGATGCCGGTCACAGGTGCTGGTGAAACGTTAGGAAACAGAACTTCAAGAACACGGCCACACAGCCCGGAAGACCCACACCAGATTTACATAAACATCAGCTAAGCCCTGAAAGAGAGGAGGGGGTGAGAAACTCAAGATTGTCCTACTTGAATTCTCTTTGGTATAATAAGGAGTAGAGAGAAACTCTGACAGGCTTTTAAGATTCTCTTAAAATAGGTGTGACACATACTACTTTTCCTACCCAGTTAAATGCTTCAGATACTTTAGATAATCTTTTTTTTTTTTTTTTTTGGATGCCTTCAAGTGAGTGTTGACTCCTGGTGCCTACATGTACAAGTCCCTGCAGTTTTCTTGCAAGGTTTTTTTGGAAGTAGTTTGCTGTTGCCTCCTTCCTAGGGCTGAGAGGGTGTGACTGGCTCAAGATCACCCAGCTGGCTTTGTGCCTAAGGTGGGACTAGAACTCACACACTCCTGATTCCTAGCCTGGTACCTTAACCACTACACTAAACTGGCTCTCAGTCTCCTACTTTAAGATTACTTTTAATGAGAACAGAGTTATTTTAAATAAATAAAATGCATATATTAGTAGGACAATATGATTAACTTTTTTGCCTAACAACTCCACTTTTGCACACTCCATTAATTTTTCCTAATTAGTGTTAAACCTGAAACGTGCATTTGATTTTTTAAACATGATTAAAGACAGGAAGTATGCTAATACCATGGATTTTATATTACCCCAGCCTATACCTACAAATGTTTATTCTATTTTAAGGATTGAGCTTTCAGCTATTTTATTTGTTTTTTCCAACCTCAAACGATTCCTTTTACTCTTGTAAGAGTATTACTTGAAATAACATACCTTTGCAACCATTTAGAGCAATTCTCACATGAAAAGATTGACTATGAGGAATTTTTCCATAAGCTTTCTTCCTGAACTATCACATTTTCTTGTATTCTTTTCTTCTAAACTATAACGTTTCAAAACAAGTGTATATTTTTTTAATAAGGGAAAAAAGCCTGCTCTAATAAAATCTCGCCATATTTCAAAATCCAATTTACTGTTTTCTACAAACTGGCAATTGCTAAAATAATTACAAAATACAAGTAACTTAGATTGCATTTAAAAGTAATAGAAACCTACAACCGGTGGGTTGCATTGTTCTCCACAACCCATTTTTTATGGTACTTTTATTATAGGATTGTGCTGCTCAGCAGAAAAATTACAATTTTTGGCAGCACATTTTTTATAAAAATTAAGCTAAAAAATACAGTTGTTCACTTTTGAAAGTTCTCAAATAGAAAAAAAAAAAAGCATTGAACAATTTGACTCTGTCCACTCTGGTGATGTCATAACATTACTCCCATGCCTTCATGTAGACCTTGGCAGCTATTAATAATGTGGCTCTTGCTATAATGTATTGTTGCTTTTTGTTTTTATTAACTGAATACAAAAAAATAACAACACCAAGCACCCCCAAAACGAAAAATTAACAGTACACAAAAAGGAAAATTTAAAAACAGACAAAAGCATACGGGACATATATTCACAGATACATATATAAAAATTCCGCATGAGAATTTCAATGAATGGTGGCCATATTTCATTATAATATTTAAAGTGAAATGCTCTTAATTTGCATAAGTTTTTGAATTATACTCTGTAAAAGAGAGAAGAGAAAGGACTATTGCAGGAAATACAGAGAGGATTCTTGTTCTGAACATTCTTATTAAGTGTTTTGGAGAAGCAATACAATATGCCATAGAACTAATTATGGTAGTTCACATTAATAAGCAATGCTCACAACTTGTATATGATAAGGAAATGTAGTTTGCTATCAAAATACTTTGCTAGAGACACTTGGCTTCTTCACTTTCCAGTCAATCATTTCTAGTAGAGGTTACATAAAAGCATATAATATCTCATGCGGTCAAAGCCTCAGATTTCTATTAAAGGATTTTGTTGATTTGTTTTTAAAGCTTTATAAAGCTCCAAAACAACTTCTTCTTGTGAATAAAATCATGTCTCTTTATACACCCAGGGTAAGCGGTTAAGTATGGCACCCCTCCAGAGTTACACCTCTGCATTATGCTTAATCAATACAATGAGTTCTGAAGCTGACAGTTCATCTTTCAATACTCATGGAAGATAAACATGTAAAAAAAAAAAGCGTATTAGGGTTGGTTGCATTTAAATAATGGATATTAGGGGTAGCTGGGAGCATAAAACATAGATAATTATGTAAGTTGCATACAAGATACATAAATTAGTGGTAGTTGCACAAGTTGCATATAAACATGGCTGTTTTAAGGAAATATATGTACAATTCTACATGGGGAGCAGGTTAAATGTAAAATATCTGGGGAAAAAATGCTGAAATGGAATAACCTGTGGGAATATTTGTTGTACTAATACAACCCAGATTTACACAGACCTTCACATTTCTGGCATAACTGGCTAGATAAAAAGGCACCTTTGAGCTATTGTGGATCAGGAGTACTATGAGAAATTAAAATGGTGACTAGATTCATAAAAAAAGATTAAGGGTACCCAAGTCAAGAACTGGTTTAAGAATGGCCAGCGTGAGCTCTGAATTTAGATAAAAGTGCAGACAATCTGTAGTTTGTTTGTTTTTAAGTGCCAAGTCACAATTGGTATTAGAGGAAAAGAATTTCAACTCAGTGGCAGAATACGAAGAATTTCAGCCCAGTGGCAGAATGTTTTGTATTAGTGCCATGGGTGGGGGGGGGATCTGCATTTTTTCTTCTACTTCTCATTCAGTTTAATGAAAAAAAATATGCATTTAATTAGTCTGAAGTGGGCAAGGAGTTTACAAGGACATTCTCTCTTTGATAGGACGGTCATTTCTCCAACAGTCTGCAGTCATCCAAAATTCATTAAAACCCGCTAGAAGACAACATGAGATTACTCTCCTTTTGAGGGTTTTTGGATTATGAAGCATGAGCATTTTAGTAATGGAAAAATGTGTAGCATCTTCTGCCACCACCAAACAATAAATCTCAAAAACACACTACCAAAAGAAATTCAAAAGACATTTCCAAAGAACCCAAGAATAACATAGAAAAAAGAAACCTCTTCTGCAGGGAAATTCAGCACAGTCTTATTTTGCATGCAGAAGATCTCAGTTTCAATCTCTGAATATCCACTTAATAGAATCTGATGTGACCAGCTGAAGCCTAAGATTCAGACAGCCAATAACATTTAAAGAAGATGCTGTTATATTGATCAGAACTCCCACCCTGTAGCACCTTTGGCAGCACTTTCAGTCTGGAGCAGAGGGGAGAAGTGGAGGCTCTTCAGAGCTTTCAAAAGGTGCCCAAAGAAGCAGGGAAACAAGATAACTTTTGATAGTGTGGATCCAGCTTACAAAAGGCAAAGAAAACAAAGTTTTGAAGGTAAAATCTGGTGGCCCAAACTTTCAAAGGATACCAAAAGACATTGTTTGGGGATGGGTGGGTGAGAATGAATGAATCAATGAATGAATGGGATCTGAATATGTTGAAGAAAAAGACCATAGGATTGTAATAATCTTAACCGAAAATGATCAACAGCTCAAACTATAAATTATTTCTTAGGATCATCAGCAACATGGATACTCTTTCTCTAAGATCATTTCTCCACTACTGATGTACAGAATCTTCATAGCATCACCTTCTCGCTTTCTGAGTGAGATGAGTGGTTACTAAATTTGAAATATAAATATAAATAAATAAAGTGATATAAAGTCTGTCATTATTGTTACTTTGGCACAAGGATAGTTGGATGATTCTAGAAGCACTGAAAATGGTACCTAGCCAGGTAAAAAAACATTTGCAAGAAAACGACCAAGCTCAGAGAACTCCAAGGAGAACCTCAGTTCAACCCTGAGCTACAGATATTTGCTTCTATTGATTCTAGAAGACACTATAAATCACAAGTGAAGACATTACCTAAATCACCATCTCATATTGTCTTTTTTTTCTCTTATAAGATGTATAACAAAGAGGACAAGTGAAAGCAGGAGAGTGGTGATACAGTATCTTGATCACTGAGGACATTCAATCCATTAGGTTCTTCAGTGGGGTGGCCATCTAAAATGAATGAATGAATGAATGAATGAATGAATGAATGAATGAATGAATGAATGAATTCCTAAGGATTTCTTGTACCTCTGCTAACCTTGCTGAGAGAATTTTGGCTATACAAACTACACTCACAGGCTTTCTTTATCATTAAGCTTCACATTCTAACTAGAAAACAAAGTTATTATGATAGACTGTCACAGTGATTTGTAACAGTGTGACTAGTGGTTAAACATAATTTACACATAACTGAAAGAAAGGAAATGCATCATCAAAAATGAGGACAAAAGATGAGGCAAGTTTTCATAAAACTTACTTACATTAATGTAACTGTACAGATGCAATTATAGAAAACAGCTAAGGAGAAAAGTAATAATGGCACACTATAAATTATTCAATTTTGTCCCTGAAGGATCTTGATAAAATCCATTCTAGTCCATCAGTGATTCTCCCTGCTATTAGCTCAGTTGGCAAAGTGCAACCAAAGACACCAGGTGCCTGTTTGAATTACAGGATTGACCAGAAGGATTTCTTTAGAGGTGCAGAGACATTGCTCAAAGTAATATTGATCAAGGACTTGGCAAGCTGGAAGAAATTATTTTGTTGTGAGCCCAGGAAATCTAAAATATATGAATTGATAAATAAGGTACAAGCTATATTTCTAACAGAAATAACAGATCAGGCATAACTGGGTGTTCATGCATATGGGCAGGACAACTCTTTGATTGATATCTGAGTGGAAAAACAGCCCAAAGGCCCTCCAAAATCAAGTGCTTAGGCCCTGTAGTTAAGTTTTGAGGAAGAACATTTAATAAATTGCTTACCTAGAGGAGGTAATGTGTAGTCTTCCAGATATTGCTGAATTACAATACCCAACTTCCCTCATGATTGGCCATGTTAGCTGTGGCAGTTGGGGATGGTAATTTAGCAATAACCGCTGAGTGGAAGGTGGCTTATCCTTGGCTTAGACCATTAATTGGGACAAGGGAAGGATTTCATCTAGGTTGAATAGGATCCTCATATAATGTGATTAACTGGAGGAGTGAATGGGGAAGTGGAAAAAAGCCAGAAGTACTGCATTATCTCCTGGAGAAAATCTATCTATGTGGTTACTAAGAGTTTGACTTCTATTTAATGACATAAAATCAATTAATCCACCACATCACATCCTCACCTGTTGCTACTCCTTGAATCCATCTCTATAGCTGTAGCTAGGACTTAGGTTCTGAAGCAGTACCTCCATGGCTGGACTGGAGCATTATGGATGCAGGTATGTATTATGTGAATCATAATTTAGGGTATGTGTCAGACCTTGTTCATGGAGTTTTTAAAAGCTGGTTGAGAGTTCCCTGGGGACAGCTGCCAAGATTAAAATTTGTTTAGCAATTCTAGCCATGCATGCAGGATCTGAGGGCCTCTCTGAATCAAAGCCTAAGAGCAGGATTGATTGAAAGTTGATTAAGAAATCCCAGCCAAATCATCATCTGATTTATTTGATGGGCAGGTCAAAATGAAATGTCCCAGTGTAATGAGCTCAATGTTCTGCCAACAAAATTCCAGGCATCCTGGAAAGTTCTTGCATGCAAATGCTGGTGCAAGTTGAGGAGTAGTTCAAGGATATGTTGGAAAAGAAGGAGGCAGGGGCAGTGAAGTAGCCAGACATATTCTGTAGGCTCTGTCTAAATAAAAGAGAAATACCTTTAGGGTTTTTATAGAAGAGTGTGGCTTTCTAAATATTGCTCAAGTACAGCTCTCGGTATCCCTATAAGCCATGCAAGTTGGAGTTGCTGGGAGCTGTAGGGACACACGTTCCAACCCCTGAAGCCGAAGAAACATTTCAGCAGATACAGCTTTCTTCCCCCTCAGCTGCATGGTATCAGGGTACCAAAGCACATTCTTCTTTAAAGGCATGTTGTATCTACTTTAAGACATTATCCTCTCCCTTCAAACAAACTCAGGATGGGCTTTCCATTTTAGCATTAGGACAAGCCCACAAGCCCATGAAATAATGACTGCCCCCAGTCATCCACTCAGATTGATGACCTAGTAGAGATATGAATCTGGGTTCAGCAAGATCCATGGAGGGGGGTACCAAAATCAGCAAAATGGTAGATGGAGTGTCATGATGCCATCTCTGCTCCTCTGTATATGTGTCAACATTGTATGCATGTTCAAAAGGGGCAGGGCTTGCATTGCAGCACTCCACTCGCCATCTTGCTGATTTTAACCACCCCACCCTCTTGCAGATGCTGCTGTCTGGGTTACTTTCTGACTGCTACCCCATAGAGGCTCCTTTTTATCTGATTCTCTTATTTCTCTAGCCAATGGAATTTCCCGAGTTTAGAGGCCTGTTCTCCCTTCCCTTGGATTTTTGCATTAGCATAAGCATCACATCTATGTGGACAAAGGATTCAGTATAATGTGCCATCTTTCATCTTCTATTCAGGAGCAATGCTTTGGAAGATATTGCAGCTAATTAGGAAGTTGTTGATCAGGTAAAGATATGACAAATTTGATCATAAATTTACTGAAAGTCAAAGGCACTAGTTAAGGGAACAGAAAACTATGAACAGAATGGTATATCTCATGTGAAAAAAGACTGTTAGAAATGCCAGATAAAGACTAAACATAATTCATTTTGCAAAAAGTCTGAAAGATCATCATCCCACGATGCCATGCAAATATTAGCCATTCAGCATGAGATTATATACTATTTATATTTGCTCTATTTGCACATAGAACATAGCCAATAGAGGACAAACATAAAAGCAGATGGCCAGCCTGCTGGGTTATGTAAACAGCTTTGATGAGTTTACTTTCCTAATTGATTTTACTAGTTTTTTTAATACTCTTCTCACATGTATATGATACCAAATGCAAATAATTGTTGGCAGTTCTGCTGGTCTTATGATATTTTCCAGCACATTGACATAACTTTATTAACGACAGTGTTTATGATGATTATGAAAAGTAGAGGTGATAGAGGCAGTGACAGCTACGTAAAAAGGAAACAAGTGCAGAGAAATCACTGCTTGGGAGGGAGATTGGCCTTGTCTTGATTCTGTGTTGAGGTGGAATGATGCACCTCCTGTGAAATGCTTCACTGTGTCAGGGCTACACAGCAAACCTCCATGAAGAGAAGCCTCTCTGACACAGTTTGGTTAGGATCACTCCTAATACAAGTAGATATAAATATTTAAAGGCCAGGCATAGAAAGCTTTTTTTTTTTTGTCTGCGCTCAGTCATTGCTGACCCTGCAGTGACTGCTTGGACGAGTCCCTGCAGTTTTCAAGGCAACTGTTTTTCGGAAGTGGTTTGCCAGAGCCTCCTTCCTAGAGCAGAGCCCAGCTGGCGAGTGCAGGAGGCGGGTTTCCGTTGCTTCGCGCCCTTTTCAGGCGCGCATGGTTTTTCGCACTTACCGGCAACTGCTCCCAACTCCTTTTTGCAAGGCGCCGCCAGCATTTTTCCTCCCACCGGAGTGAGAGTCCCCATTTATCTACTCATGTGAGTTTTCGACCTGTTGGGTTGACAGGAACTGGGGAGGAAACAGGAGCTCACCCTGTTTAATGCGAAGGCTGGACTCGAACCGCTGAAGCGTCGACCATTTCTGGCCGGCAACTTTCAGCGTCATTAAGACCTGAAAGGCTACAGTGAACCTGAAGAGAGCCCAGCTTTTTGCATATGGACAGAATCCACAGGAAAGCATGTCCATACATTCTACTGTATGTAGAATCTGATCTCTCCAAATGCCCAACATAAATGGCCCTAAAGGGGTGGGGCTCCCAGGCTGTTGCTGGCTGTCATATCTGTATGCATATGCATATCTGCTTTGCTGGTGATTCCAAAAAGAAGGGGGGTCTGTGCACATGCACCTTGGCAGGCAACTGGAACAGCCTTTGAAGCTGCGGCAGGAACCTTGTAAAGGACATGGCTGCTTTAATGTTTTAAGAAGGGATGCTCCTCTGGTTCCAATGTGCTTTAGTTTAATTAATTAATTTTTTGAATATGTATGCCACCCAACTTCAGCAACTCTGGGCAGTTTACAATTGTTAAAATATTTAAAAACAAAGAACAGGAAAGATAAATGTATGGCCCCATTCACTCAAGGGATTAAAGACCTGATTACGCTTGCCAGCTATGAGTAGATTGCCTGTAGACATAGAAGGTGTATGGGCAAGTATAATGAAATAGGGGACTTCATTTATACAAAATTCAGTAGGTTAAAAAAAAAGCATGATAGTTATATAAGTGTATTAGAAATAAGTATATATATACTTACATAATATTTGCATTAGATAAATACATATAGAATTGTAACTGTTTACTATTGTAATGACATATACTTTATATTTTTTATATTTTTTATTGTATTTTTTCACTTATTTTTTAAGTACTCGTTTGGTATTTTTTTAATGTATCTTTGTGTTCTGTTCCTTTTTTGTTTTTTTATAACTTTATTAAATTTTTAAAACAGAACAGTAGAAACTAACAAAAACTAATATTAAGAAGAAAAAGAAAATTGGAAAAAAGAAAACATGAAAGATCAAAAGTGCAGAAAAGAAAAGAAAAAGAGACAAACAACAAAAGAAAGAAAAGAATTGATTTCCGACCCTCCTTGCAACAGATATAAGTAACAGGATACATCAAACTCTTGCTCTAAATTTACGACATAACTTCCATTATTTCTATTATGTTTGTTCCTTTTTGTTATTTTCTTTTTCTGCTATTATTTTAAAAGCAATAAAAAATAAATATTTTTAAAAATTGCTATATCTGCTTTGTGGATTTCATTTAGAGCAAAAATGTGTGTTTTTTTAGTAGAATGATTCTGGGCTATGGGTAAAGCATGGATTTCATTAGCCTCCTTTTATTCCAGCTCAAAAATTACATTTAAAACAGGATATATTGGAAGAAACAGACAAAAATGCTAATTTTACAGAAAGCTTGGCATACAAAAGCATATTTTAGAGGCATTAAAAACAGCATTTATTAAAGAAAGTTGTGTACAAAACATTTAAGGCAAGATATAGGAAAAGCATGCAATTGCATGCAAAACTTTCAGCATTCCATGATTGTTCCAAGACAGTGTTGTCCAAACTTGGTCCCTTTAAGATGAGTGGACTTCAACTCCCAGAATTCCCCAGCCAGCCATGCTGGCTGGGGAATTCTGGGAGTTGAAGTCCACTCATCTTAAAGGGGCCAAGTTTGGACAACACTGTTCCAAGAAATCCTTAAATAAACAGAAGCTCACACAATTCTGCCTGATATAAAGTTAAACACATCTTTCCAGAAATCTGAATACACATGTGACATTTATATGCAGTTGTTTACAGATTCAAAATAAGAAAATGGTGAATGTGTCAGGGGTAGAATTTTGAACACCTTTGTCGATGCTATTTTTTCTTTTAAAGTTGTTAATATGGCTCAAAAAAGAGACTGACTTGTTAGGCTTACAATTAGCCAGGTGCAGACAGACCCACAGGTGAACAATACTTTGACCCTTCTAACCGCTCACAGTGTGATTGTTGTTCTGACTACTTCCAACCATGGCTCCTCTAAGCAGGTGTCTGAGCATTTGAAAATGAAGATTATTCACTCTTACCAAGCAAGAAAAGATTATAAAAAGATATTTAAATGCTTCCTGCTACAATTTCAATGATGAGAAACATTCCTAAGAAATTGAAGACACATAGAACTGTTGAAGTCAAGGCAAGAGCTGGAAGACCAAGAAAAATCTCTGCTAGAACTGGCTGAAAACCATATATATGTTACTAGAAAGAAAAGAAACTCACTTAGAAGGACATTTTCAAATTGCAATACATTCTCCTCCACCTTCTATGCTGTAATGAGTGAAGCAGTTATTTTATATCTACAAGTACTGATTAAAGTTAGTTTTACCCAAAAAGTTTGTAGAAGGATTGAGGGACAGCCACAGAAACTGTCATTTTTATCCTTGGAATCCATCTGCTTTTCAGTGATATATGCCTTCAGTCAAACCCTGGATTTATCCTTTGAATTACATGCACCTTCATAAATGTTGCAATTTCATCCATAAAGAATGCCAGTGGAAAACACTGGGAGATCTGTTAAGCACACCAGCTCAGCATACCACAAATTTATTTTTTTCATTAGTTGCATTCTGTTTTATTGTTGTGCTGCTTTTCTTCCCCCCCCCCCTAATACAATTAATTCATAGATTCCACTACAATAAACTGAACAGAGAGCAGAGTTATAAGGCTTATAGGACTTGAGTTACCAAGGTGAATATCCTCTGCAATTGTATTCCATCTATTTACATTTTTTAAAACCTCACTCTTTTCTTCCTTTTGTCATGCATCCACAAATGACAGGACCAAGAGTTTACATAATATGGCTCTGTAATTCTGAATATGCATCGACATTTAATCCAGAACAATAAAACCAATGTTGTTCAACTTTATAATATGAGCAGTTTCCAGGAGTCCCTGCTCAACCAACACAGAGGAGGTCTGAACAGAATTTAAAATTGCATCTCTTACTCACTGTAACGAGCTGCCACCTGTTGATCCCAAATCCAGCAACTTTCCTTGCAACCAATATTGATTCAAAAGAAAGTTCATTTATTGAGAATAAGTGTACAGATCCAAAGCATTGCTAAGACTGATCAAAAGCGCGCCAAAAGCTGTTTTTCTTACTCCCCCCCCCCCCACATCGCCCTTAGTTCTTGGTCCTCTGATTCTCTTGCTGGTATGACCTTGAGCATGCCAGAGCTTGTGATAAGGAGCCATCTGCTTTCTCATCCCTACTTCCCCCCTCCCCCTTTTTACAATGGCAGAACCGCAGCATGTAAAAAACCATTTTTTTTTCTTTTTAAACTAGCCATCTAATAATCTATTATAAAATCTTGCGAGGATTCTGACACTCACAGCATGCAACTTAGATGGTCCATCCAAAAGAAAAGACTATCCAAAGCTGAGTTCTCACATGTACCAGGTCTTACATAAACAAGAGGATTTTTCTAGATATGTCTACAGCATTACCTTATATCGAAATCAGAGTCCTATTCTGGTTACAGCATTACATGCATTTGTGTTTCTAAAGCATGGATGTAATTGGCAATTGCTCAGATTTACAGCAGATAGTTACATTTACCATTATTAATCTTCTGAACTCCTTTCTATTCAGCAAGCCCTGTTAAGCTACTCCCTATTCCTTTTTACTTCTATCTGTGCTAACAGAAATTGTATCTACCAACCCTAGTATCATTCCATGTATCCTACATTTCCCCTCCATTAACTTTAGTATTCAATAGTCTGAGATGACATCTCCTTGTCTTTTCTTTGGATACAAGCTCCATTGCAGACAGTGGGATCACTGGTACTCCTGGTCAAGTCTCTTGGGCTGTAAGTGGCAACTTGATCTCTTGGGCATCAGGGGTATCACCATACAAGGGCTTATATCTTTGTAAAACCAGACAGGTTAACTCTTGGAATGTATTTCAGAATTTTCTGACATACAACTATTAAAGTTGACTACTGCTCTGACAGTGATGTAATTGCCAAGTGGAATACTGTGATGGGACCTTTGGGCTTAAAGCTGTGCTCCCCACTCCTGACAGTCACTCACAGAGAATCATAATGGGGTAGACGCTCACTTTCAGTCTCTGCACAGGAACACTGGAACTTATTAAAACTAATGAGAACCATTGGAACATCCTTCTTTCCTTCCTATTTTCAAAAATATCTTATAATCATGGTATGTTTCACTTGCAGATGATTGTGTTAATATTTTCAGCTTCAGAAACAACAACAACGATGTGATTCTTAAAATGATATTTGTGCCCAAAAGCCAACCCCTGAAATAAGGGCAGCTCTATGATTTAAGTATTTAAATGCAAAACAATTCATGCCCAGATCATTTTTCTCAAATCAACTTTAATAAAAGTTACTTATCTTATCAGGAGATGAAAATATCTATAATCCTTGGAATGATGGTGCTTATGGAGAGAAGAACAATTTTAACTGCATATTTGACAACTGAAGCAGAACAGAGGAAAAACCAAAGAAATCCTATGAGGTAACAGTGGAAAACCTGTGGCTTTTCTGTACCAGTGATAGAACAGAAGTTGTCTGGAATGACTAGAATCACTACAAGATGACCTATACATTACAATCCCCATTGATTTACAGAGGATCGGAATGCAATGTCCCAGACAAGGCATAATTACTTTAAAATGTCCCTTTATTCTCTATCTTCCATTTGAGTTCAGGGTTCCTATGAAAACACTCCAAATGCAAATACTGTAGTTAGTTTTACTAAAGACCCATAAAAGTCAGCAAGACAGTTTCATGGTACCTAATTCATGACCCATTAATCATGACTTTAATATAACTAAATTTCTTCAGATCTGAGCCATGTATTTCAAGCCATCAGTATGTTGCTTAATTGGGATGAAGACATCACTAGGGTGTTGTGCGAACAATCCTCTAGTTCATTGCAATAAAGGGTAAAATTAGAAAACAAAAAGATCATTTGCATTTATTATCATCGTATCTGGTGGTTTTCCATGATGAAAACAGTTCTATCACAGCATCTAAAAAGATTCCCTAAAGCATGAGTGCAAGGCTGTGAATTGTGCCATTTCCTATATTTTATTCGTCCCGGTGAGCATTCAATTTGTCACAAAATGCAGTGTGTAGTTTATTGTAACAGAATGCTAAAGTTTGCTACTCTGAGAGACTCATTCAGAACTGCCTAATCATACGGGATTCTTTACGGAAAACGAAAGCGGCATTTCCCTGTGTGGCAGCTTGTAATTTTCTTGCTGAAAATTGTCATCCATTTTGGTGTGAAAGCACCTCACTGTAATGAACTGAAAGTTAAACAAGGGGATCGGGCTGCTGACTAAGGACAGCATCCAAAAGGGAAATAATATTAGGTGATGGCAGAGCTTCAAATGGGAGCCCGCTAAAGCCTCATAAAAGGAGCCATTTAAAAATTGGAAAATGAAAGCAGAGGCCCATGAGGAACTTACAGCAAGGAAAATAAACTGAGAACCACGAGGAAGGTTCTTCTCTTTTTGCCTTCCATCTCAGTGCTCCCTAATTTGATTCACTCTGTCTCTGTCATATTGAACACATGGCATACTGAACCTAGTGTTCTCCCCAGCCCATGTGATCAGAGATCACTGTATCATGTTAACACAGAAAAAGTCCAACTGAATAGATCAATAGATAAACCATAGAAAATTCTATTTATGTTCTTTCAATAGATAAATCATGGATCAATCCTTTAAGAATAAGTCTGTCACACAAACACAGGCAGCATATTTCTCATATAAATTTCTTGCATGTCTATGTTCTCACATTTGTACAGTTTCCAAATCATAGATCTACACTCATGCATTGACCTGCACATCGTGCTTCTGCATGCTGGGATGGAAATACGTGGAAATAAATCTAACTTCATAAATGCTTGTATATGTACACATATACACACACATATGTACACGTATGTATATGTACATACATGTACATATCGTATGTATCTTCCATTCTACAGTTGCCTGAGATGAATTAGATGAACAAGTTGAAGCCTCAGGACCACACGTAGTCCACCCAATATTTGAGTGCAGCCCCAGTTGGCTCTTCCCTCACTTCCATACTGATATGATCACCAACTGTCCTATGAAAATTTTTATCCAGTATCCAACCTTCCTTTTTGAGGGAAGGTTGTAAAGAAGGTGGTCTGTAGTCTGCACTGTAGCAGTACAGGCAGTTATGTGTGCTCTAAGAACTGCACATGTTATACTTCTGCTCCGTGAGCTGCATTGGTTGTCAATTTGCTTCTGAGTCCAATTCAATTATGCTGATTATGACCTTTAAAGCCCTACATAGCATGGGGCTACGTTATTTGAGGGACTGCCTCTTCCTGGTTACATCTAACCATCTCATCAGGTCTGGCAGGAGGCATGCATTGCAGGTCCCATTGGGCAAGGAACTTAATTTGGTGGGACCCAGGAGGACAGCCTCTTCTGCCGTGGCACCTGTCCTTTAGAACATCATTCCCCCTGAGATGAGATTGGCCCTAACTCTGTTGGCCTTCCAGAATGCCCCAAAACTTATTTTGCCATTGGGTCTGGGGATCCCATGGAAATGTGGAGCCCATTAAATGGCTGCATTGCATATACATTTAGACTGCACTCTCTCCTGTCTTTTTGTTATTATAGTTCTTAACTGTTTTTAATTGGTTTCAATGGTTGAATTATGTTGATTGTTTAGCTAATGTTTTCATTGTGCATGCTGCCCAGAGTCATGTGCAAGTGAGATGGGCGACTATATGAAATTGATTAATTAATTAATTAATTAATTAATTAATTAATTAATAAGGTTGCCTTGCTTGGGCTGCTGAGTTTCATGTTTTGTTTGATACATAACATTTATTGTGTTCTTATTTATAATAGCTAATACTTGTAAACTACCTTGGTGGGATTGGTATCCTGAAGGGTGAAATATAAATGGTTTAATCTGGCTGAAAGTTAAGTATTTCTTGACAGTAGAAACCAGAAAAGCAGTGGATTCATGTTCACTGGATACATTCAAAGGCTAGATAACCATCTATCAGGAATTTTTAATTTAGATTCCTGCACAAAGCATGATTTAAGCAGCCTTTTCTAACTCTAGGATGCTAATATTCTAATATTTTATGATTTAAATAAATAAATAAAATATATGCTTGCAATTAAAGTTAATCAAATTTCTTTTCCTGCCCACTTCTTCATCCTGGACCCACCCATATTATGGAATGAGGCCCTGGCTATCATTCAACCTGAAAAACATTGTGGGTTACTATGTTAGAACCATATGGATGATTTAACAGCATCTTTCTTCTGTGTAAAAAATAATTGATCAATGTCTTAGGGAGAACTATTAAAGTGACGTAAACCTTGATTTCCTCCAGTAGGGTACATATCTCAAAATGCTATTGCCTCATTTCTTATTCGTGACATCCTTTTTTAAAAAAATACTGGCGTTCAGAATCTGCCAGCTTTTCATTCAACGTAGTATGAGACAAAGCACGGGCTATATTCCCAGTCACTGGGAACATTTGAGACACTGACATTTAGTTTAGCAAAGAGTACTGAATGTGCATACAATTCATGGTGACAAAATGAGGGTTATCTTGGTTTAAAGAAGTGCTCTTGCCTGTCTCTCTGACAGCCTGTGATATTATTCATCCTCAAGAATGTTGAGATCCATCCTCACCAGGGCAATTCTTCTCCCACTCTCCAGATCCACCCTTCATCTTCTGAACTGTGGAACAACATTTTGATATCTGGGGAATGCATGTGACTTGGAGGGGGACATGAGCTGTAGTGCTGATGATGCACAGTGGCTGAGGACATGTTCTGGGCTTGGGGGAGGGTCCCATTTTTTAACAAAATAAAGTCTGTTTTTTCCTTACACAAAATCTGAACTATATTTCCTGCATCCAGATGGTTGTAAGCTGCTGCTGATTTTCAGCAGTTGATATCATAGTGGGCTTCAGGAATTGCAAACAAACAAATGGATGGTGATTCAATGAGATACCCACCTTTGCCACCACACTGTACCAACTGAAGGTAGGGAAAAACTCTACATTTTTGCTGCCAACTAGTGATTCCCTAAATGTTTCCAGCTCAGATATGGTAACGCTAAGAATAGGCATTAAGCTCAAAGCTGGTGGGTATGGATTTGGAAATGGCTGTAAGCCAGGAAAAAGGCAGAGATTATCAGAAACCAGAGCTCTAGAATTAAAGCAATATTGTAAATTTTTTAAAAATTGCATAATTCAACTCACATCCCAAGACAGTCAAATCATACTAACATATATCCCATCAATCAAGAGTCACATCTACTAACTGACCATTGAATACATTACTTCAGTTCATTCAAAGGGAAGTACCTTTGTATTGTGAGTGTGCGTGTGTGTGTGTCAGTCTGGTGACTTCTCCTTCATCGGTATACATCATCCCTACTTATTGTAGAATAAAACAGGTTTGCGTAATGAAAAAAGCCAGGTTTTTTTACTTGAATGATAAAATAAAGTGTACGTGATGTTTTTTTAAAAAAACGTCAGGTTCTACTGCATCAGTGTATCTGCCTTGAGGGTACCTTTCTATCCATATTTTCTTGCTGTAGTCAACAAAGCCCTGTCAGTGGATAGTAATTTAATATAATGGCTAGGAAAGGTAATTTAATATCATGCACAAATTGCTTTACAAGGTAAAATAAATGTATTCAATAATATTTTTTAGAAAAACTTTCAATTTAATGTAAGAGAATGAGATGAAATATAGACTTGTTTGTCAACCCCCCAAAAAATTGTTAATACAAGAATGCCATTTTATATTCTGTTCCACATAAGCTGTAAAGATTTTGTTCAATCTCATATGTTATAAACTCAGGTAAATAATTTATGTCTTAGCTTGCCTTGGTCTTTCTGGTTAATTCTTAATTGGGAAGGTTATTCAAAGTTATTCAATAGGTGCAGATTCCTCAGTCAAATGAGAGAGTTGGCCCTGGAATTTATGCCAGATACATATGTACAAAGCATAATGCTTCCTAAAGATTCCATTTACTATAATTGTGCAGGTCAGAATTAATCCATAATCACTTCCTACAGATATATTTAATGGACTTCTACCTGATGCATAAACATTATTCACACACAGCCTCTTGATGGTCACTGAACACTGAGAAATATTTTCTATGGCATTATTACTATTATTAATTACGCGATACCCTGTATTTCCTCAAAGGAGTTCACTTTCCTATACGGTAGGGATGGGCAATCTACAACCCCAGGTTACATATGGCCCCAACTCACAAAAAGGTTACCCCCCCCCCCCCCCGATTTACATGATTCTTCTCCACAACAACTGTTATCTGTTTGGATAAATCAAGTGATTGGTCCAAAGTCATCTCATGACTGGATGGGGAAATGAAGCTGAGCCTTCCAACTCTTAGTCTAACATTCTAACCATTACACTGCACTGATTCCAGAAAAGCTACCGCATAAATGAAAATAAATGTAGAGTTAGGAAGATGGAAACCTTTTACTTATAAAAATGCCATGGTTAGTATTTAGGACATCCAAGACATTGTGTCAACTTGCATCAGGTTTCATCCTCATACCCCTGCAGTATGAATACATTCAAATAACATGGTTTTAATGCCATGTTTTTATGAAGTTGCCTTTATCTCATCCCCAGCCCACTAGTGGGGCAGCTTAAAATCATCTTTAGTTGTTCCATTTAAAATTAGTGTTTTCCCCTTTCTTCCAACACAATTTTTTTCCAGTGGAGATACTTTAACATACTTCATCAACCATGTGATTGATGACCTAGTCAGCAATAACATCCAGGCTCTATTGACTATTTTAGGCTGCTATGGCCACCACCACCACCACTTCCTCGCTAATCACTAATCACTGACCTTTGTGGCCATTTTGGCTACAAGAGAGACCAGGCAACTGACTTCTGCAGAGAAGTCTGCTTGTGTAATGCCTGACTGGCACTTTCCAAAGCACTTTCCAGGAGTTTAGCACTCTTTAGAAAGAGTGTTTTAAAAACAGGACTAGACCTCTCTTGAGAAAGCTGCAGTCCTGTGATGTACAGAAGGTGGATTTAAACTGGGAAAGAGAGCCATGTTCGGCCAGCCCTATGTTCCAGACTGTATCATTGTTGAGTACAAGTTTTCCATTGGTCTGCCAGCATGGGGTGTCAAGTAACCATACTTTTTATTCTTTTTACTAATTTGGGGATAGATGATCCCATTTTGCCTATTTCATTCCAGGTCCAGGGGTGTCCATGGGCTTCTTCTGGATGTGGCCAATCACAAAGACAGCACTGAACTTGCTGCCAGAGCTGCCAGTCCCTTACAACATTAGTTGAGGACAGAGACTAGTCATTAATTATTGTTCCTCCCCCTTTACCCATGCCTTAAACTGTATTGCATTTAAATCAAACTGAGTTTTCTTCCAAGTCCACCCTCTTTATTGGAATATAGTGTCTGGTGTGCCACTGAAAGCTCAAGTCCAGCCTCCAAACAAACTCCCCACTCTTTCATGCCTGCTGGGACAGGCAGGATCCTAGCAACCTCTTTCAGTTTAACTACATGAATTGGGACATGTAACCATATATAATGAGAGTATACGGAAGCCACACTACGGGGGCATTTTTGTTTAAAGATGGAATGAAACGTGCTGTAGAAATTCTATAAAACAGTTAAGCAGCAAAGTGAATCAATAGCTAACCCTCCAAGGATTTTTCTCATCTCTCTTTTTCTGAGGCTGGGGACAAAATAAATCTTTCAAGCTTATCTTGAAATTAGTGAGTGAATCCTGAAGAAGAGTTTCAAGCTTGGCAAAAAGCAAAGATTATGGCCAATGGAGCACCCTCTGCAGATTTCCAAATCAGCAGAGGATCAAGGCAAGGATGTTCACTCTCTTCTTTATTATTCATCATCATTATATTCATCATTCATCATTAGAAACACTGGCAGAAAAAGTCTGAGGTGATAAACAAATAACAGGTTTCAAAATTCATGGAGTGGAATATAAGCTTAAATGCTATGCAGATGACGTAGTATTAACTATCACAGAACCACAAAAGGCAATAAAAGAGTTAATGAAAACAATCCATAGTTTTGGAGAATACTCTGGATATAAAATCAGTGCTCAAAAACCAAAAATAATTACAAGATTTTTAACGCAGTAAAAGGGTACTTAGTTACCCTAAGTAACGACTCAACAAATACTTTAACGCTAAATGATCAGCTCAAGACCGAAACCTTTATTGTATAACAAATACTTTGATGCAATCTGCAGCAGTTCCTTTTCCCTAATGTCACACTCAACTTTGGATGAAAAAGTCAAATAATTCTATGCTTGTAATATTGTCATTCTAAATTGTAATTAATAATTAATGTTGATAGAATATTTTTCTCTTTTATTCATTTTCAAAACTCTAAGTTATCTAAACAGTAGAATGTCAATACTTTTTAATTAATATTGTATTATGATTATTTGTATCAAAACAATATAATGTATCAAGATTTACAATAATATCATAAATAAGGGAAAAAGAGATTAGTGGTGAGGGGGGAATTCCCTAAAACATCCTGTTCGTTTGGATGATTATTGTTAAATTTAGAATAGTTTAGCAGTATAAATAGTCAGTATAAATACTTTAACAGTATAGATACTTTAACAGTATAAATAGTTGGATTCAGTTTTTCTCCAAATTGTTGAATTTTGCACATTGAAGAATTCTTGTATGGAGTAATTCTCCAAAGGAAGATGCTTATATTTGTTGGGCATCCGTGTTTTATAAAAGTATTCTCCTGGAGCAACAGTAGCTGTTATTTTGAAAATGTATTTCTTGCTTTGGGGAACTCTGTTGCCACCATTCAAATTTTTAAAAATTTAGTTGTTCCACTGCAGGAAATTAAAATCCATCCACTGCAGTGAGTAGTGTTTGGAATTATGTTAGCACCAGTCCATTTCCATTTCTAAGCAGCTCTGAGAGGGAGAAAAAAAACAGTAAATAAAAAATGTTCAATGCTTTTGAGAGAGAGACAAAGAGAGAATCAAGATTTAGAAAAACTTTCTTAGAGTTTTATCTCATAGAAGTTTTGAGTCCTTAAATAACCTACTTTTTAATTTAGACCTGTGGGTTGATTATGAATTTTTTATCAGGGCCAGAGTAAAATATTACAGCATCTTAAATCCCTAGGCTTTCATCTTGTTCACTTCCTTTCTACATGTTACATTAGTGGAACATCAATGATTTTTCAATGTATCTCCTCTGGATTTATTCTAGCATAGACCAAATGATTCCATCCTGACCTTATCTTGTGATTCCTTCCTTGCAAAAAAGTAATGCAGTTTAGAAATAATCTTTCCTTTCCTCATATTGAAAAGAACAAAAATGAACTTGCTTTCTTTTAATACAAAAAGCTAACTTGAAGCTATTGTAAACTCATCAAATCAAGTTGATTCTGGAAAAAAGATGGATAAGCTCATTAACTAGTGGTTATGTTAGATTAATTGGTAGTTAGGTAATTTTAGATCTTGCTTTTACAGGCAGCTATATGATTTACAATACTACTATAATTACTGCTACTCCTACCTCTAATAATAATAAAGATAATAACAATAATCTGTATCTATTTATTTTTCCAACTGGCTCAGTCCTGTCTATAGTATATGAAGTTGATTTTATTCTTTTAAATCATTTTTAATCTAAAAATGTGGGTTATTAAATTTAAATGAAAATATTAATTTAAAGTATAATAAATAAATAAAGACTACTTCTTTACTCAGATAAGAAGAAATTAAGGATGACACAATGAGCAGCATCTCTCCTGATGGGACCTGGCATGCTGATATTGAACACATGATGCTGATCCTATTTGCTTTTCTCCTGCATCCTTGGGAATAGCTGGGCTTGGACTAATGTTGGATTCATCCTTCACCCTGAGGATGAATTGTAACTGCACCACTTACAAATAATGATTAACGTAACTCACTGTTCTGAGATAGTCAGTTGCTGGAGCCTACCAGAAGTGGAGCCAATTGTCTGAGATCCTGGGAACTTCTCCCAAACAGCTACAGAGCATAGCTCTACATATTTTCTGACCCATTTGAGATCAACTTCTTCACTGCTTTTTAAGATCCTCCTTAGAACCCAGATTTCTCTCTTTGTGCCACTTAAAAATAAGGGTACTAAAAGTAGCCTTTTCAAAATAAAGTTGTCAGTGTTTACATGCAGTCTGAATGATTCCCCTTTCTTACACAGTGTTCCATTTTCTTTAGAGTGGGCAGAACCATTAGTTCCTTGTAGCAAGTCATTATTCCTCTCATCTGTAGACTGGTGATAGATGAGTGCCACCAACTTGTTGATTTTTTAAAAAACAAATTAAGTTATTATCTTTTTTTAAAAAAACAGAAGAGTTTATTGGTAGAAAAATATGTCTTCACCAAATCTTATCAAGAGGCACAGAATATCTTCACCATAATCCTTACATATTACTGTACCTCCCTTCCGACATATTTCTCCACCAGCTATTTCTTATTTTCTTTATGTCTGATGATAAGGGAACGCTTGATACCATCAGCAATTTAAATGGTAAAACTTCTTTATAAGATTGTTTGCATGTCTAATTAAAAACAAGAGCTTGCATTTCAAAGTTGGCTGCAATCAGAAATAAGCACCAATATGCTCAGTGGGACTTAACCTCAAGAAATGATGTGTAGGATTGCAGTCATGGCCCATAAATCTAAGTGTGAAATTTGATTAGTAGTCTGCTTGCTTGCTTTAGATATCTGTGTTTTATGAGGGAACTATTAACCAGGGTGAAGGTTCACTTCAGCATAAATTTTAGGGGGGGTGCTAGAAATACTTTGTCTGCTGTGATTATAAATTCTTCTTGGTGACAGGGCTACATGATCATCACAATACTTTTTAGAACTCATTGCTATGTTGCTGGGGGATATATATGATCTAGATCAAATGAGCACAGCTTAAATGAACTTGACTCAAACACTGCCTTTAGCAGGGGCAAAAAAATTCCCTTTCACCACGTCAAAGGTGTTTTCCTTTCTTTGCTATGATTCCCCAAAAATCAGTTTCTGTTCCCTATTAAAATCAAGGTTAACATACTCTAACATTCTAAGCTTTTTTTGGCTGGGAAATGTCCCAAAACAAGACTGAAGCATCTTTCAGTCTGCATTTCAGATTACAATATAATATTTAGTAAGAGAAAAAGTTTCTTGGCCCTTTCACACTCTCTCCTAGTTCCTTTTTATTTTTCTTCATGAATATCCAGCTTCAGTGCTGATACTGTAGCTTGTTTAAACTACAATTTTCAGTTCTAACTGAATTGGAACTAGGAACCTGAGATTTATTCCTTATGTAAAAAGTCTCTGCTTTAATGCCTTAATGAAATAATTAGACCACATTTCCCTAGTTTGGATGTTCAAAGAAAGTGTGTGTTTAACCCAGCCATGCTATTTGTGCTAATATCAAGCACTCGAAGGAAGGAAGAAAGTAGGGGGAAAGGACTGCAAAGGCACAGGGAATGTCTCTTATTCATGCATGGTGACTGTTCCCTTAAGTACAACACAGATGAATAATCAATATCAAAACTCAATACAGTTGCAGACAGCTTCAATTAACCGTATACTCCCAGAATTTGCAAGATGGGAGAGTCACAATGGAACTGGCATTTCCACACCATGAAAAGCAATTAATTTAACAAAGAAATAGATTTACCTCTACTTATGTATTAGGGACACAGTTTCTGGAGCAGTTTTTAAACTGCTCATTTCATAAAGAATAAAAGAATTCTACAAATATTTTAGAGGATGGGCAAAGAGAAGTACACCTTCCTGCTGACTTGTTATCATTTTCCTTCTAAAAAACCATCCATGTGCTACAGGCTTCTGCTTCCGGACTCCATGTTAATTTTAATGATTCCCTGTTTGGGATTTGCTTTTAATACCGAAACAGGTTTAAACAATAATAAATTCAAAAAAAAAAATCTGCCCCCCTCCACCTTAGGAAATAATCAAGTGATAATTTCACTGTTGCCTCACCATGAAACTGCATTGTTGCTTGGTGTCCCTGTGAGGGCACTTGAACATTTCCTAGTTGATGATGTTGAACGTACAGAGGAGTTAGCCCCCAAGTCATTCAGTTTGGGATCTAATATGTTGAAGATCCCAATACTTTGATTTTTGCATCATTCCTTTCTGAACAGGAATAAAGTCACATCAGAACAGGTTTTCAAGGCTGCATTTATGAACATAAAACTAAAAAGCCTATACCCAGAGAAAGACTTTCTTCTGTTAAACAATGTTAAATGTTAAAGATCCAGAGGGCATTCAGGATTTTAGTCCTGTGGGATTTGGAATCTCTGGATTTTCTCTCTAATTCCAGTGGAACATTGTGACAGCTTGAAAAGAATTAAATTATAAGGAAAACTGGCAGACCAGAAACACATTTTTTTGAAAATTTGAAAAATGCACAAGGTCTCTGTAACAGTCGCTCCCAAAATAATAAGAAATCACATCCATAACATAATGTAAGAGTGTTCTTTCCTGACCATTCATACTTAGCAAGATAAATCTTTTCACAAAATCAGTTTAAAAGCTTTTTAAAACCATACAGAAGGAATGCAGCAATTCTGTGAATGGTTGAGCTTGATTTCGTTTTGCTGATATAATGATGCTGAAAGTTCATGTTATTCTATCTTTATTTACTGAATACACCAATCATTTCTTGGCTAATACTGTATGTAGCTAAAAGAGTACTACAAATACACAAGAACATAGGGGTTAATATCTTGGAAAATTGGCCCATCAGTTTGAAAACAAGAGAGTGAAGAACATATAAGGAAAAATTATGTTGTTATTTATAGCAGGCCACCTGCTCTGGCAGAAGCACACGGACAGTGCCTTCTTAGTCAATGAACTAAGTTCTCAAGAGGGCAGGCTATAACAGTAACAGGAGACTTCAACCTATACCAATATATGTGGGAAAACTAGCTCATCTAGGACTGAGAAGTCCAACAGATTTCTGATTTCTCTACTGACCATTTAACTTTTCAGAAGATTAAAAAAGAAATGAGGGGATCAGCTATCCTGGACCTAATTCTCATCAATGTAGAAGAATTGGTCAATAGACTGAAAGATGTCAGGCACTTGGTTGGACAGTGACCATGTTATGTTAGAATTCAAAATAACTGAGCGGGGGCGGGAGGGCAGAAGTCAGTCATATCCTTTGGATTCCAGGTAACAGTTGGGCAGTATGCTGTGGCATAAAATCCTAAAATATACATCAAAGGCAGATTGGAAATACTAAAGAATGAGATACTGAAAATATAGGTACAAATGATTACCATTAGAAGAAAAAAAATGAAGGTCTAAATAAATGAATAGCAAGTTGAGAAACAAAAAGGAGATGCATAGGAAGTAACATGCTGGTTTACCTTGATGTCAGTGCAGTATTTAACAGTCTTTCCTGTTATCATTATGGAGAAGATGTATAAATGTGGGGTGGATATTACTGTGGTCTATTGGATTTGCAACCACATCCAAAAGAGTGCTTAGTTGTGGACTTCTGGCGAAGAAATGGCAGACTGAAGACAGCTCCGTGGAAAGCGAAGCCATGACTTTGGTGGAATGAAGAGCTGGCAAATAGACTGGCTCTTCATTAATTCCTCTCCAGGCAAGGAGAGGATTTGAGATTGCCCAGAAGTGCTCCAGGCAGCTGCTCCTCATGAGGAGACCACAAGATACTAGTCTCCAGCGGGTTTAGAGCTCTGGGAGATGAGGGAATAACCATTTTGCTCAAACCGTGGTCAGCGCCTTTGAAAGGACACCAAGTTTGCATATAGATTATAGAAAGAAGAGAGTCACAATGTAACTTTAGAAGGAGAGGTCAATTTATAATTGTACTTATAACTGCTGTAAAGATCTGAAGCCACTTCTTTATATCTTTTTCCTTTCGTTTCTATTTTTCTGCTACTCTTTTTCTTTTTGCACCTTTAGTTTTTTCTTTTCTTTTCTCCTTTTTTTCTTTTTTGCTGTATTTTAGTTTGTATTAGTCTTATTTTTGTGTTTAAAATTTTCTGTATATGTATAAATTTAGAGGCAGCTCTGCTGCACATGCTGTGAGCCACTCCTTGTGAGCATTTCCTAATATTGGAATCACTTATAACTCACAACCTACAAAGTCAAGATGCTTTTCAAAGGTACACCGTAAGCTTCAATTTCAATACATTTCAGGACATTCCACTGATTGCTTCTCCACCTCAAACTGCAGAGAAGAATCAGCTTATGGCACATTCAATACATATCAAATGGCATTTAAATCAGTCTGATGCCACTCATGTTCAGAGATGAACTATACTTTAGAATTGGGTGTGATGAAAAATTTATTGAAATAGCTAAGGGCCAGTTCCTGAAATCTTAGATCAAAACTCTAAAACCTATTTTAGGAGTATTTATTTTTTTCTGTATCATAAAACTATATACCATACATACTTTTTTTTTTACTTTTAAATAAAATTTAGCACTTTTAACATCTCTACCACACATATATGTTCAAATGTATAAGATGGGTTGGCATCTACCCAAGCAAAATAAAGCATTGCTTCTCCTTTTTCTCTACAACTGATTTTTCTTGGATAACTGTGTATTTAGATTGGCAATTTCTCCCATGACTTGCTGAAGATATTTGCACAGAAAGGTGACACATATTAAACTGTATCCTGTGGATCTGTCACTATTTAATGCCATGTTTCTTTAGACTGGATGACAGAAATATGATTGTATCAGTAGGATCCTGGGAGTTCTTGTCATTATAACTGCCTGAAGAATGCTAACCTAGAATGGACATGCCTTCCTTTCATCCTTACATTTTTAGCCAGGCTTTTTAAATGCTTTTCAAATGTCCAGGATTCTGCCCCTTTAATTTTAAATTCTTGATCCTGTCTGGTTGATTGACCACCAGCAGCAGGATTATATAAGCAACAGCAATGGCTTTACCTGCTATTCCTCATAGAGATCTTTACAACTTTGTAGTGCCAGCTTCAAAACATAGAGGCTAGGAGTGGGAGTCTTAGCACGGAGCAGCATTTGTGTGGATCATAAACCCTAGAGGATTATGAGACCAATCACAAGAGAGCACATTCCTCACACTTCTTTCTTACCAGTTTAATGCAATGCAAAAGGTGAAGTAGCATGATGGTTTCAGAGCCCTGTATTTAGCCTGAATGTTCTTTTTTGTTTTTGCAACATACCATACTTGCCTTTCAAAGTAGAAACAATCATACCTGGATGTACAAGGCTTCTATGCAAAGCTTTGACCATCTGACCTGATGCTCATTCTGCAGAGGGAATTACATCAGAGAGGAGAGCAGAGGCAAAAGGTGCAATGAGGAAGAAATTGCAAGAGTGGGGTAAGAATTTATAAGCACTGGCACTAGACTATATGGGAAAGATGGGCTGTGATTGTTATCTCAGTGCAGTTGTACTGGAAGACATAGAGTCAAAAACAACCATAGCCTGCCAGTATGTTGCAAGCTGAAGCAGTTTAAGAGAAGTTGCTTTAAGGCAAGGAAATACTCTTTTCTTTTCCTTGGCTTCAGTGAATAAGGGTTGCTAACTTCAAAATGAAACTCAGATTTCAGGAATTATGCAGATTAAGTATGATCAACATCACCATTAAAAATAGAACTTTAGATTTCATTGGGTTATTTATGTTTTGCTTATTTCCAATGTAATATTCTGTTGAGATCCAGTTTGGTGTAATGGTTAAAGGTACTGTATTAGAAGTCAGGAGACCCTGCCTTAAGCACAAAAACTACCTGGGTGACTTTGTGCCAGTCATTTTCTCACCCCTAGGAAGAAGGCACTGCCAAGCTACTTCTGAAAATGTCACTAAGAAAACTGCATGGAGATGTTCCCATGTCATCAGGAGACAGGGTTGACTTGATAGACCATAACAATAGCAAGATTCTATTATTGCTTTATATGATATATAGATTAAAGTTTAATTCTTAAAAGTGGTATATTTATTTCCTAATTCCAGCCCTAATCCCAATGAAACTATTAATCACACAAATTTATTGTATGGGTTTATGGTATTGCAAAGTTTTAGAACCCTTGGCATAGAGGGTAGAAGTGAAAAGAACCACATCAGAGCACACAGCAATGTTTCCTAGCCTTGGCAACCTTCAGATATCTAGATTTCAATCCCCTAAATTCCAACATTGCCATTCCTAAAAATTACACATCTTGCCAAGTTTGGGAAACACAAGCAGAAAAGGGTAGAATGCCTAGCATTAGTGATGTGCAACTATTTGGATCCAAGTAAGAAAAATGCTTTGGAGGGGGCATGGGTGTGCATGCTGCACTTATTGTTTCTTTCTTAAATAAATCATGTCTTTTCTGGGATTCTGCAGATGTCACTTGATCCACGGAAAAGTACAGCTTCTTTAAGAAGAAAAAATGCCTTATTTCCAGCCATACTTATCACAGAATACACATCCTTGGATTCTCCTCTTAGTAAGGCATAGTTTGCTAAGTGGTAGGCTTTGCTGATTCCTATAATGTTTTTCCTGTAAATAAATCTCTTTTATAGTGTTATAGTTATAAAAGCTGCTTCACTAATCATTGCTTAGATTCCCACTCTCAGAAATTCACACACTGAAAGAGAATGCATCAACTCCCACAGCCTCCTTTGTGTGGCAGATTAAATCCAAAAGGGATAGGATCAAGGGCAATTCTGAGGGGTTCAGGAGCTTCATAGAGAGGAATAGATGCCTTAAGCATTTGCTAGGCTTATAATATCTATTTTGCTCCTTAATCCCATCCTGTAACCTTAAAAGAATGCTAAAAAGAATGAATATTTTGGTTCCACATACCTGGGAGGACTCTGGAAAGAGGAAAAAGAATGCTGTTAGTTTGTGGGCAATCCCTACACTGGCCCTCCAGTGCAGCTGCATGTTATAAGTTCTGTAAAACATTTAAGAAGGAAGGAAAGGCTATTTCAGTAGAATAAGGGAACAATAGTACCAATACAATTTTCAAATCAAGACAAACTGAGTATTACCCCCAATATAGAATAATAAGTTCTAAATGACATCTAATGCCAAATTTGATTAATCTCTTCATCAATTGGTGATACAGATACCAGAATGTACCCTTTCACTGATTCAAACAGGAAATATGACAGCTTGATGCATCACTGTATCATGTTACATAAGAAAACTCACCCTTATGACACTGTGGCATGACTTAAAATATTAAATAACTCTTATTTTTAGTTCACTTGCTCATTTTCAGTTCAAAGAGAATATTCTTCAGTTAGAATATTCATTGCCGTAAGCAGTTCCAGCATGAATGAAAGATGGTATCTCATTTTCAAAAGCATGTCTGAATACAGGATGATTTAAGAACATAAATTCAGAAGAGTTTGGATTAAGATCATCTAAGAGATGCTCACTTCCTTTTATCAATCACATCTTTAGATTTTTAAAAAATCAAAAGAATGTTTTGCTAAGATTTTAATATTTAAGATATTCTATTCATGTTTCTCATTTATATCTAGTAAATATATAAATTTGGTGCAAGGCATTCTCACAATTTTCAGAGCACTTGCCACAGTTATCTAAAAGAAAAATGAATTTAAGTCCGCTTCCTCAAATCTCGTTGCTGCTCTAAATGAAATCACTCATAAATGAGGGTGAGAGCTTTGCTTATTCGGCTTCTGCATCCCAACTTCTTATTTCCTGACATTAAACCTGAGTAATTAAATTCTGTGTTAATCTTGTTTCCCTGGTTGTGCTCTGCTGACAAGAACTTGACACCTATGTAAAGAGGTTCCGAGAAAACCAGGCCTCTCTAGGCACTCCATTTTCTTTGCTGTTTTGGTTTTCTGAGACACAGAGGTTTGTGTGCCTGGCCACACAAGGACTAAAAAGGGGACAGGAGTGGGTGGGGCTGAGTCATCACACATTTTTTAAGTGTTCCTTCGGGGGGGGGGGAGAACAAGAAGTAGGAAAGAAAGTGAAAACCTCCCAATTGGTAGACCTGAAAAAATAGGTAATGAATGACTATATGGGAGAACTGCCAACAATCTCTAGTCTTAGATGTGGCAGGTATCTGAAAGAGAAAGAAACTTATGCCTGTACAAGTCATAAGATATCATTTATTTTTGGTCAGATCACTAAACAGATAAATATTTAGTGGCTGTATCTCAACAAAAGGCAAAATAAGAGTTTTACTATTAGTTGCTTTCTGCTGGACTTGTTCATTCATAGAATACCTGCAAAGAAGATAGGACTATGAATTACAATAAAAGAACTATTAAATGCTGTCCCACAAGCAGTGAAAGAAGTCAACTGCATAATTGTGTTTTGGGTTTGTTTGTGTGTTTGTTTTGTATAAATGAAGCACGATGGAATAAGCACACTATATATTGTTGGTAGCTTGTTCTTAAAGGCAGAACACAATTTGCACTGGTTCCAGGAGAAGTATAGAAGTATAACTATAAAGTTAGATTGTTTGATATGTAAAGGTACTTCTTTTTTGCATGTTTTACTTTGACTTGTAGCAAAGTGAAGCCACAGGCTGTGATATTTAAACAGTGGAGGAAACAGACAACTGTGCTTTGAAACTGCTACTATTGTAAATTGCTACTATTTGTACTTTCCCCAAACTTCTATAAGTAAGTCAAAATCAATATTTATTCATCTGTTTTGTGACGTATCTTATAGTTAAAAATACCTCAGTTTTCAAGGAGTCAGGCACACTGCTGAGAATGCTTGTATCTCCTGAAATAAAACAGGCAGCTGGAAGAGTAGGAACTTCCATAAACTTAGGATGATGAGTCAGGCAAACATTTGAGATGCTGTTTTGGGATGCCGCTTGATTAATTTATCAAAAGGTGAAAGTTCTCGCCTTTCCAGAATGAATTTGTAGGCTTTGTTCACCCTTGTGACTATCTGTCTATCAGCCTATGTGACTATCTGTCTATCTATCTGTATTCATTCCCTAATTACCATCTTTAACCAGTACAAAATAAACCATGACAGAATAAGAATATAATGTTGCAGAAATAATAGGCCCAACTAGCTTGAAAGTTCATTTGGTGGACTCTTCAAACTGCAACTCAAAATTTGGTTATGTTAACGTAACAGTTGAATTTGTATCTGCCAAAAAATAAAAGGGAGGGAGGGAGGGAGATTAAATAGGTTAGTCTATTAGTCAAGAGGTAGCATGAATGTAAAATAAATCAATAAATATGTGTTAAACTCTTAACTTTCCCTCTGTTAGAAGATTAAGACCAGTTCTCCACAGGCATATTATGATACCAGATATTGTCTGCTGATGATAAACATTATAGCAAGTTAACATAAAGACTTTATATTGCCTGAGAATAGTTAAGGTTTTTGGTAGGTTGAAAAAAAATTAAAAATCCAGTAGATAAGCAATATCCAACTGATACTGTCTAAAATTTCTTTGATGCTTTGTTTAGCTTTTTCAGACTCCAGAGAGAATAAGGCATTAGGTGAAAATCAAGATGAAGATAGTGTAGATTTTGCATTCTATACCAGCTGGACTGATAACAAGCGAGGTAAGAAGTGCTAAGCCCACTGGAAGGAAGTTTAGTTTAAGAGAGTAGTTGATCAAGAAGAGCAAAGCTCTGGCTTCAGCCCTGAGCAGCCCTGCTTTCAGTCACAGCCCAGAGGAATTTTGACTGAACCTTTCCAGATTAATAAAGCCATGGTAAGAACAGTCTTAAGAACATACAGCAGTTGGAATAGAACTTTAGCCTCAGAAGCACTGATAGCCACTGGGATATAATGTTTACTTTTTGTCAGTGACATGCTCTTTTTGGGTCCTCCATGAACTTATGACATAAAAGGTGATTCCCAAATATCTGTAACTGGACACCTAGTCTAACATTCCCATCTATTTGCCATTTATGATTGGACTTTGGGGCAAAAGTTACCACTTTAGTCCTATTATAATTAATGGATAGGAATGCATTAGCTAATTAAGACCCAGAATACTCTTCTCATCCATCTAAAGATATGGGGCAAGAGTACTGATTTATCAGCATAAAGTAAGATAGAAATATGTCTGCATTGGGGGTTGAAATTCTTGACTATCAAGACAATCCACCAATGAATTAATGTAAAAGTTAAATTATGATGCACAGCATGATGACATTCCATTCACCATATGATCCTTGATAGCTTAGGTTCTCTCTTACTCGCCCACATCACATACCCACACACCATGTTCTAGAAAAGGCTACCCTAATGGATATTGTTTTATTCAATCTCAGTATGGTGATTGTGTAGCAAAGGAGGCACAAAGGGGCAAAAGAGAGAAAAAATTGAATTCTTCACAATTTAACATCAGGGCAACAATTGTTGGTACCATATGAGTAAGATAGTAAAAATATGGTTTCTTCCTGGGCATTTCCTTATTATGTCTCTGTGTGTGTGTGTGTGTTCTGCTAGTTTTGTTTTTTATTATGTTTTATTATACGTAAAACTGTTTTGATATGAACATGAAAAACTTAAAAAAAATAAAATAGATAAATAAAGATATCAGGATCATATGCACAATTCCTCTAAAGATCAGATACTGAGAACAAAGAATAGTAATCACTGGTTGTCAAAGACATCCTGCCGCTTCTGGGTTAGATAGATTTTTGTCTGACGATCTGAACAACCAAAGCAAATCTTAAATTCTTATGATTAAACAACCATACTGAAATTAACTATGGTATAATTTTCATTATTAAAATACCATTTTTGACACATTGATAAAAGGAGACATTGTGCCACTTTAAAAACCAATAAAGTTACACTGTAATTAGTCATTATTTCAGGTTCTGTAGGGAAAGGATGATTATCTAAGAAAAATTCTGAAAGGTGAATGAGAAAACTGCTAGTTATAATAAAAAAGAATAAAAGAAAAATAAAGTATGAAACATGCACTATGGTTGTAGACCAAGATTTTCTCCTTTGATGTGGTCTGACATATAAGGTCCATAGTTTATTTGCTAAACATGTTTAGTGCATGAAAACCTCACCTCATGAAAAGAACATCTTCATTTTAGCGGCTCCTTAAATTGTAGGAGGCTACACTGGGAAGTGGAAAAAAAAAAAAACTGAAGAAGGCAGTAAGAAACTACTTCCATATCATGGTAAGAAAGTTGTAAACTTATGTCCCTAGTTGGTTATCCAAAATTGAGCTTGACGTAAGGTCAGGACGTTCATATAAATTCCTTGACCACTGTGTAAATTAGTGCAAGATCCTACAGGATACCCATGATAAAAAAAATTCTTTGAAAGAAATCTTGAAAACAAATTTTCTTTCATTGGAAAGAAGAAACATTATATGATTTTTTTCCTGCACAATGCTATTGTAAAGGCCTCCATTTGATGTCAATGTAATGCAACATTAATAGATTATATTAATACAATTCACTATATTAATATATAAATGGAATATATTGATATGTCATTATTAATACATTAATAGAATTCAGTATCAATATCACATGTCAACAATTGTCATTTAAGTCCAACAGTCCTCTCAGTGTTGAGCAGTTGCTATTTTTGGTTTCTTTTCCCCCAGTATCAGAACCTATGCAACTGGCCATTTTAATACCCCCCTAATGTTTCTAGGCTTGGTAGGGGGACAGAATACCGTGGGCTAAAATTGTAAGTGCCAGCAACAACATCTTTGCACTAAACTTTTCCCCCCCCTACAGCTGCTGCATCAACCCACTACGGTTAGGACAAGTTATGGGAAACTGTTTATCACACCAAGGAGACCCAACAGCTAGCGTTGAGAATATTATTATAACTGGTGCCAGGCACAAACTGAGTTTCTGAAATTTCCCAACGCCATTGACTATTCATGTGCAGTACCCAAGGGTCTCTTTTATGAAGCCTAAGATAATATTTCATCACAATAAAGCAAATAACTGAAAAAAAAATTCAGCGTTTCAGTTAAAACACTTTTGTAGGACGAGCACACGTTGCCCGTGCCAATAAGTTCTTAAACTAAACTGGGATCATGCTGCAGCTGCAAAGGGCAGTGGTGCAATCTCAGGAAAAGATGCAGTTACTTTAAGGAGTTGCTAACAGGAACATGAATACTCTCACTTGCTCTGAACCAACTTTTTCTCTCCAAAATCCTACACAGCCCAGTGAGATACTTTTTCCAGAGCAGAAACACCTAATGGCTTCTTTCTAGGTCCTTTAAAACCACAGTTCTCAATCAATGCAAAAGTAAAAATACTTTTTAAATTTTTATTTTATTTAACAAATTTAATTTACTAAATGTAATAATTGCTTTATTTTATTTTAATACATTTTATTCTATTCTCTGATGTATATCATTGATAGGCATGTAGTCAATACAGAAAGAATGACAAATATTTCAATTGTTGCAGTGGTCCCTCCAAAATCAACAGTGATAGTTTCTTTCTCTGATAAACCTGTTGCATGAATGCAGTCTTCTTCTCTGACTCAGAACATGCATCTTAGGTGCCATACTAAAAAGCTGCTTGGCTATTGGCATGACATGAAGAAGCTGCCAAATATTTTCCTGGCCAGGTATCAGGTGTTCAACATCAAACATCAAGCAATTCAGTTCCTGTTCAAGTTAGCTAGGAAATAAGTCCTACTGTGCTCAGTGAGGCTTACTTACAGGCACAGGTGCATAGGACTGCAGCCTTAAATAAAATAATGGAGAAGTGTGGGCTAATTCAGTGCTTCTTTACTCAGAAATGATTCCCCATTTTCATCAAGGCTATTTCCAGATCAGTATAAGAAGTTTTATCATTCCAGTAGCACACTGCCAATTATCACATTGTACAATTCACGGGATTAGAAAAGAAGATATCACTTTTTGCTTGTTGTGAATGTATGTATTTTTATGTATTTGTACTTATGTGTCAGGATTGATAATGAAGTTCAAGCTCAGATACTTTGGTCACCTAATGCAAAGAGAGGACTCTTTGGAAAAGAGCCTGATGCTGGGAAAGATTGAAGGCAAAAGGAGAAGAGGACGGCAGAGGATGAGATGGTTAGAGAGCATCACTGAAGCCATGAGCATGGAACTGAGCAAACTCAGGGAGGCAGTGAAGGACAGGAAGGCCTGGCACGATATGTTTCATGGGGTCATGAAGAGTCGGACACGACTTAACGACTGAACAACAACAACAACTTATGTATCACGGGAAGTATCTGAAGATATGGACATTTAGTTGTGTAATGTTTGTAGGTCACTCACACAGAATGTTTAAAAATTGGTTTAAGAGGTCTTCTCTATATTTTCCACAAATGACATGGAAATTTGCTACTTGACTACTGCATTTTGTGGGAGCATCCATGGCATTAACACATCATAATATTATTATGGGAATGATGCAAATTATATCATTTGCATCTAATAGATATCTTCTATTTGGTCTATGTGTTTTTTATTTGTAACCAGGATTTTTTCCACTTAGTAGTTTATATTCAAGAACGCAACCTGGTGTCTTTGGCTTGCTTCTGGTTTATATAATCTATGAACAATTCCAATGGGAAAAAAAATCAAAATGAAATATTTTGCATTCCTTGAAAACAATTTATTTATGCTTACTCTGAAAAACATTCTTATGTAACTAATTGCTTGGATTATTGTGTGAGATTATGCTAGGGCAACTAAATATAGCTGTGGAAGATGAATAAAAACAAGCATCTCAATTGGAACTGCAGAATAATATTATTTTTAATTATATTTAAATGTAAACAATGGAAATCAAATTAAGTTTGATATGTCCTGGCCCCACATATTCTCATTAGGAGCTGGAAAAAGTCACAGTCCCATTTCCTTCAGATATACAATAGTTAATGTGGTTACAGTTTGGGATTGATATCTCTACTTTTTTGATCCACTGATGTTGGTCAAATACAAGTAGGTGAACAAGGGCAATCCTGATAGTATGAAGAAAAGGCAGGACTTATTGAATGGTCTTTTCTTTTTTGTGGGAGCTAATTTTTGAAGTTTGGAACCCCAGCCCCGAAGTACACATAATCAGAATGACATATAATGTCTAATGGTATGCCCCATAAATATGACAAATTTGCACTGTCTTGTATTTGGGCAAGATAGCTATATGACCTGAGATGGCTCAGAGTTACCAAGACAGCAGGGCACAACTGGGTTTTCCGTAGCCTCCTCAACCAGAAATAGAAGATTATGGGAATTTTAGAATGCCTAGGGCTGACTCAGGCTAATTCAGTTAATGCACCCATGGAGGTTAACTTCCTAAAGGAAAGAAAGAACAGCAAACCTTTACATGACAACAGTAAATTCAGAATCTCAGCTGAAAAGCTTCTGTATGTGTCAAAGATAAATGGACCAGACATTGCCACAGCTCCGAGAATCCTATGTTAAAAAAGCATGTGCTTAACCGAAAATGACTGGAGCACAATGAAGAGGCTGGGCATGTATCTCAAGGGCATTGTTGATTTAAGGCTGCCATCAAGCAGCATCCCTGAACTAATTGAATACACAGATGCAGGTTGGTCTAAAGATATTACCAATCTAAAAGTGGGCACCTGTGTTTCTATTGTGGTACAGCAATCAGCTGGGCAGCAGGAAGCAGGCTGCCATACCGCTGTCTTCCACTGAGGCTGAGTACATTTCAGCTAGTGAAGTCAGTCATGCGAACGTACAAATCTGGAGAGTATAGTGCATCTTTAACATGCAAAGCTGTTATCTCTTCATCAGTCAGTGAGTACGTGATTACAATTTCTCCAATCTCTTGAGAACTTACTTGCTTTCCATTTATAACTAACTCTTTATATCAAAATCAACAAAGAAATCTTTATTTTTAAACGTTGGAGCAGTTGCTCTGTTGTCCAGATAAACTGAGTGCAGATTGCCACCATCTTTAGTGGCACTGGCTGTACAGCTCCTTTGAGGCATCCACTTCTCTTTCCCACAATGCTTCATTCATTCATTCATTCATTCATTCATTCATTCATTCATTCATTCATTCATTCAATATGACCGCCCATCTCAAACAAGTGACTCTGAGAGGCAAACAATCATAAAATCAATTAAAACCAAATTTCAAACACAATATAGTACAAACAAATTAAATACATACAGCAGCCAAGAAAATTATAATTGATAGATGTTAACATAACCAGGAAACAGGGCCCTTAACACAGTCAGGACCCCAGGCCCAGGCACATAACTAGGTCTTCAAGGCCTTGCAAACGGCCGACAGACTCGGGGCCATCCTAATCTCTGGAGTGACAATGTTCCAGAGGGCAGGCGCTGTAGCAGAAAAGTAACGGCTCCTGGTCCCTGCCAGCCAACATTCCTTGGCTGGTGGGACCTGGAGCATGCCCATCCTGCTGGACCAGATTGGATGGGTAGAAACAACTGGGAGAAGACAGTCCCTCAGGTTACCCGGCCCCAAGCCATGAAGGGCTTTAAAAGTGACAACCAGACCTTGAATTGCACCTGGAAACACACTGGCAACCAATGCAGCTCATGAAGGAGTGGTGTTACATGTGCCGAGTACCCAATACCATTTACTACCTGTGCAGCTGCATTCTGTACCAGTTGAAGCTTCCAAATGCTCTTCAAGGGCAACCCCATGTAGTCTGTGTTGTAGTAATCCAGACGGGAGGTCACAAGGGCATGAGTGACAGTGAGCAGAGCCTCACTGTTTTCGTCCTGTTTGATTATGTCCTGTTTTTAGGCTTAGCTCCACCTTCTTCCCCATCCTTTTCTCACCTTGGCCTTTTCCCCTTTCCTTGACAGGAGAAACCTGTATCTTAGCTAGCTCTCTCTCTGAGGTGCTGGTCAGGGCCTTCGTGGACAAACACCCTCAGGTATGATCTGCTTTTCCAGGTACAGCAGGATTTTTCTCTACCTTTCAAAACAGAAGCTTCTGTTTACTGAGAGAATGTATCTATTCCCACTGGAGATTCCTTCTGGTGTATTGCAGATTATATCTGATCCAAACTCAGACTTTCCTTTGCCCACTCCAGCACATTAATATGTTGGGACAGATATCAAAGGAAAGCAACTATACAGTAGCTTCCTCTTGCAGTTCTATCCCATTATGTTTAAGCAGCTCCCTTAGATCAAGTATTTGGCTCACATGGTCTGAGATGCTTGTGTCATGATGGAATCTTAAAAGCACATTCTTTCCATCAGGTACACAACAGAACTTACGGTCTTTCTATGGTAAGTTTTCTTTCATTTGTCCCAAATCCCTTTCCCATCTCTCGATTCCCTGGCATGGACAAATATACTGCTACTTACGTATCCATGGATACATGCACAGGGTTTCCTAGCTCTTTGCTCCTCACCTCGAGTCTTTGTATTTCCCGAACCTGCCATAATCCAAGGGTTTCCAAGAACATCGCCATACCATAGGCCCATTTTCCCCAATCTTTGAAGATAAAAAGAGGTCTGAGGCACATTGCTTTCTGCAGCTGCATCTTAGCTCCTTGCAGCTGCTTGCCAAAGGTTTTTAAAAGATGCACAAAAATTCCTGCCTGTCTACAATTACATTGCCAACTCTGTGATCTCTGCATTTATTTTTGTACACTTTTATTCCTGATTTTCCAGTAGCTCACAGCTTGGAAGCTAGTCTGAGTTCATAGCTCTTTTGGAGCTTTAAATTCTACCAGAGCCCCTGTTAGAGGCTGGCTCCTGAGCATAAGCAGAGTGCTGGAAAAATGCTGAGTAATTAAGTGTATCAGAGTGTCCTATTAAAAAGAGTAAAACTTACTTATAATGTAAGTTATAATAAATTGTAACTTACATTAATTATATAACAAAAAGTACAGTTATTAAGGAATACTTGAGGACAGAAAAGCTCACATCATTCTAAACTACTTTTTGAACAGAAGGAAGCAAAAGAGAGTGAGAAGCTGATCCCTTTTCTTTTTTAAACAGAGACAAATTTATTTACAAATAATTACATCAAATTATAAATTACATCAATCCTTTGCATTCCTCCAAACAGAATGCGCTCTTCAGCAAAACACAAAGGTCCACTTTACCTGTTATTTGTCTTATTGATGTAACGGGTTATTACCTTATAGGACTAGCATCAATTTTGCTTTCTGATAAAATGTCAAGCAACTTACATTACAGCCTTCCTGCCTTTATAGTCTGACCTTCCACATAAAAGTCCAACCCTTTGCAGTAATTCTGCTTCATTTTGATCTTTGTGGGCACAAACTACTTCAAATAATGCTTTTATTCCTTTTAGCAAGGAGATAGTTTTGCTAAGAGTAGAAAAACTGTTTGTTTGGGGGGAAAGTTTTAATTGTAGAATGTTGCAGTCATGTACTGAAGAGGGTGAATGCACAAGATCTGGATAAAATGGGGGATCAGACTGATTGGGTTAATATAATTCATATGACATGGGAGTGCCCTTCCAAATGGTCCAGAATTAGTGCAACTGCAAAAATGTTAACAAGGGACATTATTATATCTATTCATTTTAAGATCTTTTAAATCTTATTCATGAATTATATTTTAATATATAAATTACATTGAATTATATTAATAATGTAATTATATTTAGATCCATTACTTCTATTCCTTCAGCCAATTCAAAATTCTGCTTTTGACCTTTAAAGCATAAAGGTTTTGAGAAGCCAATATCTAAAGGAATATTTCTCCCTGTACAGTCTACTTACATTTTAAGATCTATTGACCAAGCTATTCCTACAGTACTGGTTATGTACTATGTATATAACAGAGAGGACTAGGAACTTTCTCCTCTTACAAGTATGGTTTCAGTATTATTATCCACTCACACCCCAAGCTTTTGCCACTTGTACCTAACCAAAGTTCAAACATGTCCTGGCATCATGCTTTTCTGTTGTGACCCCAAGACTTTGCCTAATGGTTTTCTTTGCTCTACTAGTGTTAAAGTAGCATTTTCCTTCTTGACAATATCCAACACTAGCTGCAAGGTATATAAAATCTGTTACTCTTCACCATCCATTACATCAGAAGTGAAGTCTGGTGACCAACAGTAGGTAGAACCAGGGTGGTGTTTATTGGCCATTTCAATGATGTGGGCACATCCCTCTCCTTCGGTCCATGGTCAGCTCATCTGCTGCCTTTCTGTAGTTGTTTCCCAAAATACCTGGATACAGCATTGCTGTGCTGCTGGTCTATCAAAATTGTGCAATAACATTAGATTGCGTAGACAATATTACTATAAATGCATAAGACTGAAATAATGAACAGTAGAATGATAGGATGCCCCTCCCCTGTTGCCTCCCAACACAGCAAGGAGGAATCTGAAAGTTAGCATTTGTTGTCTCCGGAAAGGAAAGGAAAGGAAAGGAAAGGAAAGGAAAGGAAAGGAAAGGAAAGGAAAGGAAAGGAAAGGAAAGGAAAGGAAAGGAAAGGAAAGGAAAGGAAAGGAAAGGAAAGGAAAGGAAGGAAAGGAAGAGAGATCCTATATAAAATAATTTTATTTGCTTGTGACTCACCTCTCTTTGTGATTCTTTGTTGTTGTTGTTACTGTTGTTGTTGTTAACCTTATTCAGCTCAGGTCACAGCAGAATGAGATGTAAGAGGAAGGACACAGGAAGGAACTTAGAGAAAATCCTGCAACAAATTGGCAGATTTTTTCCTGCCAGCCAGTGACAATGAGAAGAGGAAAGGCAGTAAATCTAGAGGAAACAACTAATTACTTTGATTATCACATGGTGTACACATAAAATCAGCACAGCACTATTCAGCAATGAGTCAGGACACAACAACGGCAGAATAGAGATTCACAATGAAGGTAGCAAATTTCATGCTGGTATTTTCTTCTGCCAATCAAGGATGGGTGGATAGCATTTCAGTGCAGAAAGTAAGTTAGAATAGAATAGAATCATAGAGTTGGGAGGGGCCAACAAGTCCAATTCCCCATTCAGTGCAACAATCTAATGGTCTTGACCCAGGCTATTTACTTGTTCAGCCTGGGTTTTACTTTACTACATTTTAAAATAGTTTCATGATTACATTTTTCTGTTTGTGATATTTTACAAAAAAACACTATTTGAGTCTTCTTTGTGTACCACACTGACAGCTGTTAGATGAAAAGGGGGAGGGGTTTACAAATTTTTAAACTAAGATTAAAACATAAATAGAATGTTTTCTTAATCATAAAGAGAGGATTATATGAAAACTAAAGAAAAAAGAACAATGCTTGTTGTAAACTAACAAGGCATACAAATGGCTTGAGTAAGATGGTGCCATCTAACTGGATCATCAAAGCAAAAGTGTAATAGGAACACAGGAAGCTGCCTTATCCTGACTTACAACCTTGATCCAGCTCTCTGGCAGCAACTCTCCAAGATTTCAGGCAGCTTCTCCAGCTCTAGCTGAAAAGGCAAGAATGGAATCTGTCACATGCAAAGCCCAAATGCCCCTTTCCTTGCAACAAAGGATGTTGTGGCATCACCCAGGTAGCCAGTGATGATTGTATCATTTGTCCTAATAAGGCACAGTGATAAGGAAATGTTCCTTAGGAAACCCAGATGAGCCCATTGCACTGGGCAAGTATGGCATCCCACGATGGACAAATATCTTCATAAAGCTACCAATACAAATAAATGAAAGGATTGTAGTGATTCTGATGTACAAATTCTTAGGTTGATTCCATGTAATATCATTCACAGGGGAAAATGGTATAAGTGTGACTCTAGAGACAAAACACCCTATGAAGATATTTCTAGGAAGGCTATCTAGACAAAAGGTCCTTTCCTCACTTGTACCACAAACATGCCCTGGCAACATTTTTTTTTTTTTTACATTCCCTATGATATTACTTTCATCTCTGGGCCAGCCCATGAATGAGACAGGTTTAAGTTGTCCTTAGTTTTACTGGTGTTAAGATAGTAACTGGCAGTGACCTGAAACAGATGCAGTAAAAGCACAATGGGAACAACAGATTTAATTTCAATGTACTTTTCTGCTGACTCAAAAATGGGTAGATATAACTTTAACTCAGCAGTGGGGAAAGACCCAAAATGATTAAGATGTTCAGATTGTATATGGAAATGAAGGGGCAGCATGTCTGAACGTGTCTGCCTTCTTGCTTGCTTATCTGCCAAAGTTTTCAATGAAACATGAATATGCACAAAAAGTAAACATGTAAGAGAGGAACTTTTAAACCTCATGGTCAATTAAAAACAAAAATTCCTAAAGTACATAAAATTATTACAATAGAATTGATAATGTCAGCAAGCAGATGAAAAAAGGAAGGCTGGTTGAGATTATTTTCCCCTTCACTTAGGAGATATGTATCTCCTAATTGGACTATTTTGTTGGTATAATCATTTTTTGCTGCTAATCACATCCAGACTTATCAAGCGTAAATTACTGTCAATATCACTTTTTTTAACTAGCTGTAAAAAAAGACAACAGCAATCTACAAGGCAGTAAAGGAGAAAAGACCAGTTCAGGTTTCCTCAAACCATCAGAAAACCTTCTGGATTTATACCTCTGATGACTGATTCACTTATTAAATCAAATGAATTTTTTTCTGCCCATCATCGGAGGTGATGACTGGGGATGTGGGCACAAAGATACAGTATACAAAGTTACAGTCAGACCATGAGTTTTGCAAACTGACCAAAACAGCTCATCTAAATGAATGTATTTCCTCTAACAGCAGTCTGAGTGCCCATCAATTTGGAAGGAAATGGGTCACTCAGAAATAAGATAATGGGTTTCTATGTACTTGGAAGATTGTCTAGATTATAAGGGTGGGGATAATAGTTTAAGCTTCCTGTAAAGCTTTTTTCCTCCCTACTTGCATGATATAAGGGAATTTTAGGGAAAGAAACTGCCCTCTGCCAGTTTTAGACCACTACATATGCTATCAAATGCTGAGGTACTGAGTTGGCAGCTCCAAACCTAAGCCCATTAGGAACATGGATAGCTAATCTAATACCCTGGAATATCTGCTCTGGCAGATTTATATGATCTGCTATCTAATTCTTTAACACAGCTATGGAAAGAACAGAAGAGAAATAACTTGCTGAGGGTAGGAGACTGCACCATTACAAGGTCCTAAATGGTTTAAAGCAAGTTCCATTTTAGATAAGTATGGGCTCAGAACATACTTCCATCTATTTGTGTATCAGACCCATAGTACTTTATATGTTGTTGGATTCCAATTCCTATGAACTTCTGCCAGCATATTCAATGAATAGGAATGATAAGTGTTTAGTCTAGCAACCTTTGGAGGGTCACTGATTTCCAGTCCCCATCCATTATATAGATAGTTGTGGCCACCCTACTTGTATTTCCCCCCACCCCCAAGTAGTCCTAATAATGAGGCTTGGGATGATTATCTCAGTGTTTGATTTGATTTGCAATCAAATATTTGTGATGCTTCTGAAACCAGCTGCATGTCGTATTCATACTAAAGTTGCCAAGAACAAGTGAAAAGAGAAAATAAATCAAAGAAGTATTATTAGGTCTATCTGTACCCTGTTTATGAAGCTCTAGAGGCATGTGGCTGATTCCTGTTGGAAACAGGATGCTAGATTTGTTAGTTTCCAAAAATGGATCCAATATATTTCCAGTTTCAATGTTACACAAGACTCCTCAGTACAATAGTCCTTATCTCACTATAGAGCTGAAATGTTGACATACAGCCAAGTGCTCCTTTTTGACCTGATAAACAATTTTGTTCAATTCAAATCATGTCCTAGTACATCAATAGTGCAACTCCATATGTATATACTTAAAGTAAGTGAAATTGGGTTTAACATGGCTTACTTGTGTGTGTGTGTGTGTGTGTGTGTGAACATGTGTATATCTGGATAGGATCCTTAGGGAAAAAAAAAGGATTTTAATTAACAATTTCACATTTCTGTATTAACACAAGCTTCCTTTCTCCATTAGCCAGTGTTACCTCTTTGCTTTTGAAGGTGGTATATCAATAGATTAGATTCTGGTCTTAGGTAGGGAAGGGGATTCTTCATCCTTCTGCATTTGGGGTGCTTTTTCTCATCCTTATTTAATATCCTGAAAAATGCACAGTAGGAGATTCATTCTGTTGTTGTACTTTCATTATCTAGTTGAATTCCTTAAAGTTTATACTGTATATTCACAGCTATCTTAGCTAAAATACATGAACTTCAAACCAGATTTGCTCCCCAGAGTTGTTAGGAGTGAAATACCTGAATACCAATTACACACTGATGCAATTGGGTGGTGCATATAAAAAAATTAGTTACATCATTCACCATCTAGACAACTAGATGAACTCCTGTCTGTTCTTCTCACGTTTCAGCAAATACTCCATTGTTACTAGTGGCTTAGTATCCAAAACTGTTCTCCCTTCTCTTGTTATATAGGGTATTCCCCCACTAGTAGCTTTTAGAACCTTTCTCCATTTGCATCAAATTATAGCCATTTATCTTTCTGTCTTGTCCCTATGATGTCTTCATCTTCTCTCCACCCTGTAAAGACTTAACCCATCCTTCCCTCTGCCAGTATTAAAATAGTTGTCTCATTCTTATTCTGACTCAGTCAAGATCAGCTTCAAAGTGTATCAAATTTGTTAAGCTTTGTAACATGGAAGGGGGTCTGGTAATTGCTATAACTGGGAACAGAAGCAATAAAGCCATGATATGGACCAGGAATGAGGTCAGCAAATATCATGATGGCATAGTTTGCTGCCAGCTCAAAAATGGGGGGATAGTACTTCAGCTCAGATGTGGGGAAAAGCCCCCAGCATGTTCTAGAACCCCCAACCATCACTGTGCCTATACAGCATTGCCTCAACAATCACCAAATGACGCCAGAAGACAGTGATTACTGTAGTGTGGAAATGGCCACTGAACGATAGCAGAAACCCCAGTCTTTGTGGATTAATTTCCTGTACACCCCAAATTCTGCAATTATGCATGGGGCTGTCTCACTATTTAGCAAATGGATGCTTTTGCCCATAGCTATGATATGTCTTGACTAAACCTAGAATAAAATAAACGATGGAACGAGCATCAGAAATGTCTACAGTCAAGCAGCCTGAGATTTACGTTTTGGGATTTGCAAAGTATTTTGTTAGCTGCGTCCTGCTGTAGACGTAATGATTTAAAAAAAAAATCCTCTCATGAAGGGCTTATTTGAATTTTTTATTTTGTTTGCTTAAAAGTCACCCTTCCACTCCTTTAATTGAGACCTGGGGCTCCATCTCTAAATGAGAGCAGGCCTGACATCCAAAACATTCTATCAAAGTTGCCACAGATGAATCACTGGACCTTCTTTGATGATTCATCCCTGGGCTCTTGGTACACCAGTCAGGGAGGAGCTGCCTGCTGGAGGAGAAAGTTTTCTTGCGGGGGCTTGCCCCAGATTGCTGATAAAAGGAGGAGAAAAAAGATAATAATTCATGGCGGGGGGGGGGGCAGCACCTCCAAAAGAAGGCTTGTACACCCAAGAACAAGGAAGTACAGCCTGGTGGCAATTACATATTGAACGCATCTGATCATAATCCGGAGTGATGGGAGGAGGGCCGGTCAGGTGACTCACATGATAAATACCTGGAAGCCATTAGATTCAGGCAGATGAAATTCCGTGGCCCTCCCCGTCCTCTGGACTATAAAGCAGAGCGGGTTCTTGGGGCGCACTTACTATTCCGCCAAGCAGCGACCGGGTCATCTTCCTCCGTTGCAGTAAGTGCTCGTGGTTCGTCTGCGCTGCCTGCCTGGGCGTTGCTTTAATTCAATTTTATACACCCAGAGCGACTCCAGGGCGGCTGCCGTGGGGGCACGTAGACCATCCTCATTTGCCTTCCATGGTCTTCTCTAGCGGGACGGGGGGAGAGCCTTCGCACCCAGCCCTCACTTTTCTCCTTCTCTCGCTCCCTCTCTTAGCACAGCTTCAGAGAACTTTGGAGCAGGCGCAAAGCGGAGAAGGGGCGCTCTCGCTTCCCTCGACGGCATCCCCGCCGCCTCCTGCCGTTCTGCTAGGGTACTCCGGGTACCCGTCGGCGGGGAAGAAGCTGGAAACGATGAAGTTCCTGCTGATTTTGACCGCGCTCTTCCTTGCATCCGCGCAAGCCATGGGGGAAGATCTGGAAGACCAGCATGAGCTGAGCTACTGGGCGGATTGGTCCGACGGCGGCGAGCAGAACCAGGTGAGGGGAAGCGACGCCTCTCGGCCACGGTGGGCGAGCTCCTCAACTTAGGTGGCTTTTGAAGAGCAGGCGAGCGCGAGGACGGTTGGATGGCGGGATGGGGCACGGGCGGGCGAGGAAGCGAAGGCCCGAGCGGGGCTGGAGCTGGCCGTGTGAACGGGCGTTCCTGTCGCCGCCAGCTTTTGGCAGGCGCGCCAAGGAATGTTGGCCGCCCTCGTTCCGCTGAGGCGACGTCGGGGCGAATTCCCCGCTCTTTTCCGCCTTTCTGCGTCCTCCTTTCGGCCCAGGCAAGCTTGTTCGCCCATGAACAAGGCGAACGGCGCAGTCGGAGAAAGCGCACCGGATTGTGTTGACGGAGCCCCGCGTTCTCCTTTCAAAACTGATGTCGCGGTGAAAAAAAGCGATTGCCTCTCGATGCTGCTCGCTCCCGCGCGCTTTCTAGCAGTTGTTGCGTCTCTGGCGGGAGTAAATGCATTGGAGTTCTTATCTTACTTCTTAATTTGGCATGGCTGTCCTGCTTAGGGTGGCAACCAGGCGGTCTTTCTTCGTTTTATTGTCATCACAGCAACCCTGTGAGGTAGGCTGGGCTTAGGGATAGTTAGAAGTTGGCCGCACAGGAAATGGTATGGCTGGGTCTCATTCTAAGCGGGTAATCTTACAAGCTCCACTGCTGTGCCCGTCGAACGGGACTAATTTCAAATCGCTCTTTATTGCAGCCCTTAACCAGCAGAGGGATTAATTTCAAAGAAAACACAAATATGTTTACAGTATGGCTATGAAAATAGATTTGGGAGCCAGGTTGTAAAGTCCGTTGACGGAGCAGAGCATGGTTAACAAGCTTAAAAAGTTATTTGAACTCAAGCAAAAAATGGATTGCTTGAAGTTCCTGAACTGAAAGAGTTGCTTGAGACTTTGGGGGGGGGGGTAGAAAGAAAAATAAAGAAACACCACCAAGGCTGCAAGTAAATAACCATTAGAGCAAAAGTTCAGCTGCAGGGGGAAGGGGCAGCAGGCCCACTATATGCAGGGCAATGTCTTTTGTGGTTTGAAGGGAGCCAGGCAGTACCTATCACAATTAGAAAAAAGGAGCCCTCAGCCATTAAGTTGAGAATCTAAAATTACCCAACTGTACCATGACAATGAGCCATACATTACAAGATTTTGTCCATATTCTAGAGAAGATAGCATGAGCCAGCTTATCTGACCCCAAGTCTCTTTCATATCAGAGTAAAATCGCTTCTCTTTACTGCCATCTTCTTGAGTTGTTTCTTCAGGAGAATATAGGGAATCTCTACACCTAGGAGACTAGTTGAATGGAAAGATATATTGAATTCTAGGGAAAGATGTATTGAATTCCATTATATCACTTGCTCCTCGTTGTTTCCAGGTTGTGCTTCTCTCTGAATCCGGAGAACAACAACATTCTGGGCAAATTTGCCTACAAGATAGGTTAAAACCCCAAGGCCAAGCCCTTTCTTCTTTCTCATCTATCCATATCACTGATTTCCTTTTTGGACCCATACAACCAGCACCATCAGTTTCCCCTTCTTACAATGTTGGATGATTATCTCTAGCTGATAGGGCACGTTTATGGATGAGACTGGGTACATCAAGTCCTCATTCAGTATACTGATCATTCCCTTAACCATAGCTTGCAAACTGTAACTGGATGAAAAATGAGTGATTGCTAATGTGAATTGCATACATCATGGCAGGAAATCACTTCAGCAGACAACAAAATATAAATTCTTTAAAAAAAATGGGACCTAAACCTGTCTAGTCTGAGGTGTGACTGTCATGCTGCTGTTGTTGTCCCCCCCTCCATGCTTAATTTTTCCTGACAATAAATCTTGTATTTTATGTTGGGAGTGAGAATGGGTGAAATTATACCTGTGTCTATTTCCCTCGTATAATTTTTAAGTTTTCTCTGAAAGAGCAAATGCCAATTGAAATGATCAGGTTTTTGCCATTGGGAGAAGCCTTAATTCCCATCTCCCTTTACAATTTAAATTCCATGACTGTTTCTTGCAAATGATACTTTATTTTATTTTTGTATTTCATGGATCACTAGCATCTCATCTAATTTGCCCTTAGGCTTCCTTTCTGGACAGAAGTTAAAAAGCTGAAAGAAATGAATGTGTTAGCAATTAAATGTCATAGGAAGGTAAATATTCATGTTGAAATGAATGAGCTTACCTGCTTAATTTCACCTATTTTTCAAACTGATTTCATTGGGTGTTCCATCTCTTTCCACTGTTCCATACCAATTCCACATACTGCTCAGGTTTGCACAATTACATGAACCAAAGGTACTTGACATAAAGATGCACCAAGCATAAATCTCTGATTTTGGTACATGTATTCAAATCCCAGGTAGAGCTTTCTAAAAAGAAATCTTTGATGTGCCTGAATGATGGGAAAGTGCTGTAAGACCATTTAATATCCAAAAGGAGACGATGTGGTGCCATCTATAAGCTGCCCTATTTGCTCAATTGGCACTGGATTCTATTGTAATATTTTCCTGATTCCTATGGAAAAGGAGGAAACATTACTTTGGGACCCAAATCCACAGATGCATGTTGGCCCATAGTCATGTATCTCCTCTGTAAAATCTTATCTCTAGGGCAGTCTAACTGCATCTTTGTTCAAGCAGTCATAGGATAGAACACTTAAGAACATAAGTTGCCCTATTTGTATCAGACCCTTGGTCCGTCTAATATTTCAGACATTGGTAGCAGTGCTCCAGAGGTTTTTCTATCTCTACCTGGAGATTTTGGGAAAGACCACCTAATTATATCTCCTTCGTGCAATGTGAATCCTGCATAGCATCTACTTTAAAAATGGAGAAGTTATAATCCTCTAGTGTTGCACTAGAATTCCCAGCAGCTCCAGCCAGCATGGCTAATGTAGTAAATGCAGTAAGTTCCTGAGAGCTGTAATTCAGCAACATTTGGAGGATTAGAGATTCCCTACTTCTATGGTAGAGGTTAATCTAAATAGGTTTGTCTCCTCTCCAGCAGTTCTAGGAGTCTCACTAAACGTTTATTCTCACAACATCAAGTTAGGGTGGAAAAGTAATAACTTGTACATACTTATGTGTAGACCCGGCTGCTATGGCCCGTTCAACAAACTGTAGCTTACAATGTGTGACCCAATGCTTTTCCTGACATTTGCTGATAGACTTACAGAAGATGCTTAAACAAACTGAAATAACCCAGTATCAACAGGAATTATTTTCCCTTGCTACCCTCTTCTATGTCAACACCTGTCAGAGAATCTGGTGCTTTAATCATAAAACAGGTCCATAACTTACAGGTGGTCAAACACGTACAGTGTTATATACTTTTTGCAAGGGACTAAGGTGGATGATCTGGATATGAAAGGGTTAAGAACAATAACTGATCACATACTGAAAAACTCTACTCAACCAATGTATCAATTTTCCACCAAATCTGGACAGTTTTCAGCTCTGTATTTTCAATGCCCTCTCATGGCCTACATGTGGCGGAATGCAGGGTTTTGATCCTAGATTAAGATTTCCATCAATTTGGTTCATGATCTGAATTTAGAGGAAAAAAAATACTTCCCTTTGAGATGAGCTTGTGGAGGCTTTTGAATGTAACAGATCAGGAAAGTGGGGAAAAAAAAGGCTCAGAATATGTGATACTTCCACGTTAAGTGCTTTTTGTTGTTGTTGTTCAGTTGGTGTCACATTTTATCAGAAGTGAAGGCTGAGCACTTAAGCAATCTTTTTATATTTCTGTTTCAGGAAAAGTTGCCTTTACCCATTGAACACTATCTTCAGAGAATTGCCAGGAGACCCAGACCTCAGCAGTTCTACGGCTTAATGGGCAAACGAGATGCTGGTGAGAACCACTTCCAGTTCTTTTTTTTTAATACTGTAATTTAAGTGTGTCTGAAAAATAATTTAAACTAAAAATATTTAATTGAAGGGAATATTTATTCTCTTATTTATAAACAGTAAATTTATTATTAAATTTATTATTAAAAATTTTATTATTTATAAATATTTAGTTTGAATCCATCAAAAAAACATTTTTAGAAATATTCCTAACAACCATGAGTAGTATTTTACATATATTTAGCAAGATGCTGTAGAAAAACACAAAGTGTGTAAAGTAAGAGTCCTTTCTTCCTGTAAATAAACTCAGTTTTGAAAGAAATTAAATAAAAACCCTGAATAAAATCAAGGTTGGAGGGTTTTTTTTTCTTCTTCTCATGTTTGCAGGCTCAAAATGCCAGATTAGACAGGCAGTAGCAGATCCATGTTTGCTCTCAACCCATTCATGTCATCTTCTCCTCCATCATGCTTCCTTTTGCCCTTTCTGATACTGAAGTTCTGACATCATAAAAAATTCTCAAGGCTCTGAGGAGGGGGCACGGTGGAACAGGAGGGAGTTTCCAATGCTAGATTTCCCCCTTCCAGGTCAGAGCTCTTTTTGGAGCTTAGAATTGGATGAATCTTATGGCTCTTGAAGCAGTCTACCATGGTCTATAGCAGTGTTTTCCAACCTTGGCAACTTCTAGGTAAGTGGACCAACACCCAGAAGTTTCATCAATGGCCGTACTGGCCTGTGGAATGCTGGGATTTGAAGTCCACACACCTAGAAATTGCCAAGGTTGGAAACACTAGTCTGTAGGATTGCAGCCTCAGCTAATCGCCTGTCCCAGGACATTAGTTATACACATTGGCTGGGCTTACATATTGTGCCTAGCCATGGTTTGTTGAACAAGCTAGTAAATTTGATTAACACAGCATACAAACCACAGAAGGAAGCAAACCAAACTAAATTGAACCCAGTCATTAGCTCAGCTTTCCTAAACTTGAGACACATCCTTAAAGCATGTCAATCCACAGCCTCATCATCCCCAGTATGTCTGGAGATATGGGGAACAAGATCAGGGAAGCCTTCATTATCAAAAAGATAATGAGCTTTTCCTTTCTAGATGCTGTTGCTGCTTCCTTAATACTGCAGCTTTTAAAAAATGCACAGTGCAGTTTGAAACTGAAGATCAGAACACATGGGAGACAGTCTTCCTAAGTTATTTCACATATGAAAATACAATTCTGTTGAAAATTAGAAATGTTCTTACTGTTCTGCAAATAGTGTTTTTCCCCCTATGGGAAAAGATCTGCATTTATGTTTTTAAAGGAGAATAATAAACAGCTGCTTGCCACTTTCTTTTTCTAAGCATAAATGGGAAAATATAGAATTAGATATTGAATGGTATTTATATTTGTTGTTTGTCCTTATTTAATAAATATACTGTATAAAATTAGAGTAAGAATACTTGAATTACATTTTTCAGAACTAGGAATTGTTAAGATCTATTTCATTGCTTTGAAAGAATCATGCATCAAATGGAATGTTCTTTACAGGAGGAAAAATAGATGAGAATTGTATAAAAGCATATCCCATTTTATAATGGAGCGTATACAGGAAACAGTCCTGGCATATCGTGCCTAGACTAAAAAGTGTTTCACACCCATGAATTATTCAGAAAACAATTAAGGCATTAATTGCCATGATAATGTGGTTCTATCAAATGTGTTCCTCCTTTTTATGACAATGATAAATAATGACTTGCACTTGCTAATTATTTTGTTTTGTTGATTTCCAGGATATAGCCCTCTCTCCCACAAAAGTAAGTTGGAATTGGTTTTACTAGAAATAAGCTGATTTTCCCCTAATTTCCCTGTGCACCATTTTCCAATTAATATGAGATATATCCAGAATTGCAACTGTATACTTGATTCTAGAGAAATTGAATCAAACCCAGCATTTCCAGTGAGCATGCAGAGATGTTGGCATACATTCAAAGGCCCTGAATAAACAAGATTTGCTCAGAAAGTCCAAATAATTACAATAGAGTCATCCACAAAAAATGTACTTCAAGACAGGATAATTTCAGAACAGAGCAATTCCTGAATGCCAATTTTCCAATCTAGCCTAATTCTGTGCATACCTACCTGGGAGTAAGGTCCATTGAACACAGTGGGGCTTACAAATACACATTTACAGCATTCCTGCTTTTAATTATGACCAACAGTGCTTACTTAGAAGTAAGCTTCAATGAGAAGTGGGACCTTGTCTGTGGTGACGCCATTCCTTTGAAACAGCATTCTGTAAACGTGCCTAGCTCTTTCACTGGCTGTTTTAAAACAGCCCTTAAAGACTGATTTACTCATTTTCAGCTGATCTTTCTATAATTGTTTAAACTGTGATTTATGTTAGAATAATGTTTTAATGCTGCTATTTTAGTCTGTTTTTTTCATAACTGGTTTCTGATCTTTAGTCATTTAGTGTTATTAGTCATAGCACTAATTTGTTGGATTGGTTTCAGCAGGATTCAGATTATGGTCCTTTTTATATTCTCCAGGAAATATTCTATTGAATTCAAGGGGCTAATTTCTAAGCAGAAATATATAGCAGATGCTGTATCACCTATTAAACTCACAATATCCCTTATTAATATTTAGCATGATCAGTGGCATTTATTTTCAGTTCATCTTAAGTTTATAACCTTAGTTTAACACAATTTGTGAGTTACTCAGAAGATGATAACTTTTAAAGCAATTTGGAGAAATAGAACTAACATTTTTATTAGTGAAGGTTATTAATCAACCTGTATAAGCAACCGTTTGGTGAATCAAGGATCTCTCCAAAATTATTAACTGCCCACTGAAGGAATAGTTCATTTATCCAAATTATTTCATTACTAAATGGAAATGAACTGTCAGAATGAATATGGATTACATAAAAATATATCACCAGAGGAATGCTGATTAGGTTGTGGAAGTAGAGGAACAGAGGATATAGAAGTTATGAGAGGGAAATGACTCTTGGTAACAGTCCACTGAACATATGTGGACAGGGAGAAGATTTCTAGCTTTGTCTTCTTTCTGACATGTCAGTACAGATTAATCATTTTAGAGAGAAATGGTCTTCTTTTCGGGGGGAGAGGTTGCAATATCAAACAGAAAAGGGCAGGGAAGATTGATATGATATATAGTACGGAGTTGTTAGGTTATATTTTTTGAGGATGGCACATACTGGAAAGGAAGAGAAAACAGGTTATGATGATTTTCCTCAGAAAGCTTGTCCACATCCCTTCCTAAGTTCTAGGCTCTGCTTTTAATAAATGCTAAATACACAAGTCACTACTTCTCAGTTTGCACATTATTCTAAACATGCAAAAAGTAAATAAACAAATCAGTTATGTATAACCCTGTAAAATGCATAGCCACTCTAAAGTGAGAACAGAAATGGGTCCACTCAGGCCATTCAGTCTTCTATAGTTGTCCCTGTTTGTGTCCCAAATAAGTTTTATTGATTCTTCATTCCTAAGTCTTCTAGGGATAAGGCCTTTTGAACAAAGCAAGGCTTACTTCTGAGCAAGGTCATGTAGGCTGCACTATAAAATCCTAGTTTTATAGGCACAGGCTACTATTTCGTTATGAAATGATAAATACAAGATTTCTCCAAAGGATACTTTCTTGGGATAAAGAGCTATCACTATCACTGTAATATAAACTACACCCAGTGTGATTTCAAGTTGAAATTCAATACTTCTGGCCACTCCCTGATCATGCCATCAAAATTCAGTAGCAAACCTCCCACCAAACTGATTTGATTTAACATAGATTTCTATGGGAAACAAAGCCAAACATATGCATACTCTTGAAGAGACTTACAAACCTTTTAAAAAACACACCTCTTTAATCCCACCTGAATCTATGCCAGATATCATAGCCTTATCCAACAGTATGATTCCATAATACAGTGTAAGTCTTTTACTTACTGCAGTCCTTAAGGAGTGAAAAAAAATAATAAAAGAAGGTGCACTTCATGGCTGCTAAAAGGTTGCCTTGAAGCTATTAAAGGAATGCTCCACTGAGAACAATGAGATTTATTCCCAAGTAAGTTTACAGACAGCTTCACTGTCCAAGGGTTCAGGAAGTACCTTAAGACCTGGTTCTGATCCCAGGCCTGGGATGAGGGAGTTTGTGGAGCTCCTGTCAAGTCTTTTTTCTGAATGTTGGGAATGCTCTTTTAGTCCTGGAAGTCATCTAGTTTTAGTTGTGTTTCTTATGTATTGGATATATTGTAAGCTTCCCAGAGTCTTTTTGGGGTCGGGCAGCCTTAATAAATCCAAATAAATAGTCATTTTATTTGCTTTTCTATAGTGTACATATTGAATGTACAGAATATTCACTGCAAGCCAGTTCAGCAGAATAGTTGATTGTATACCACCAGAGATGAGTACCGCAGAGGCATGTTAAGCAAACTGATTTTTATATTTTTCTCCAAACTGCCTGCAGCAACTTAACCCAAACTCAGAAGCTTGGGTTTCAGGAAGATTAAAATATTGTGTATTTTATTCTATTTGGTAGGGTTTCACAATACTGTATTCTATTTTATCAAAGATTGAAAATGCCTTTGGGATTCCTGACTGAAAGTTATATTAAATCTTAGGGATCAAAGCTATTTGAATTACAATTAAAATGTTTTCATCCAAAGCTCCTGTCCATTTATCCCACTGTATTTATTGGCTGCTGTCAAAATTATGATCTGGTAAAGAATAAAATCTCAACAATGCTTACGAATACTTTATATGTACGTGGCATTCTGGACCCTGAAAGCCTGGCCATTATTTTGGATTGATCAATAATTTCAAGAGCTTTGGGGGAAAAAACTCCAAAAAGGAATTTTTGATAGGTTGAGATTGCACCAAAGCCATTTTTAAAAAGCACAGTCTTTCTCAGTAAACACTTTTGGTGTCTTAATCAATAGAAGTGTATACAATTTGTAAAATCATTGCATTAATAAATTTCAAAAATGTTGAGCTTTTGTTAGCTGGGTACACAATAAAGAATAATTATTAGAGGAAGAGAGAATTACACAATTATAGAAGCAGCAGAAGTAGCCACTACTCCTACTAGGAGGATGTATACTTCTAGTCTGGAAACTGCCATAGCTAGTTACTTAGTAGTAAATTGTTCTCTAATAATGAGTATACTCAATCACAATTAAAAGGGATCTGTTTGCCTAACAATCTACTTCTGCCCTGTTCCATTGTACTACAAAGCCTTAATGCCATAGCTGTAAAACCGCGGGGGGGGGGGGAGAGAAAGAGACAGCTGGAAGCTGACAAGCAAACAGGGAGAAGCAGGACAGAAGAGGCAAGCAAGTGCATTCACTGCCATTGACATGAGGGGTGGGGGGAGGCAAGGGGAGCAAGTGACATTGTTTGCATCATAACTTCATAATCATGATGCATTATGTGCTTATGTCATTGTGTGAATGACATCATGGCATATATGATGTTACTTCATTACAGCTTCTATCAGATACCTGCTGCTGTTACTATTGATCCACCTTCCCGTCAAAAAAACCCTACAAGAGGTGGGGAACTTGTGCCTCCCCCTTCCCCCTCAGTTTTGGTGAACTATCACTTTAAGCAATCCTAGGCAGCATGGTCAGCGGAGAGGAATGCTTGGAATTATAAATTCAGCAACTGCTAAAGGGCCATGGGTTTCAAAAGCAATGGTACCAAATTTATAAATGCATCCTAAAATGTATCTCTCTGGTTTTGAGTCCTCAGCAGGGCCATGCAGTGTTTCAGACTGATATCCAAAAGCACACTATTGTAGGATCTTAAAGCAGCCACACACCTTCCAGGAACTGTGCAACTCTAGTTGTGTGATTCTTTTTTTTTTTAAATAATGTATTAAGAATTACAAAAAAAAGAATAGAAACTAATACAAACTACAGAAAATATAAGAATACAAAAAGAAAAATACAAAAAAAGAAAAAATCATAGAAAAGAGAAAAAGAACAAAAAGGAGTAACTTCCCCCTTAATCTCAGCAAGTAAAAACAATTTTAATAGCTTATCACCATCTCTTAATTCAACATATACTCTCCTCACCCCATAACTTAACTAAAAAAACAAAGTCCAAAAGCCTTGTTCATTCTTTTTAAGCAAAACTGTAGTAAGGGAAACCAGATATAACTAATTTTCTATTTTAACCTTGATAGAATAAGCCAATCCTATATTCCTTCCCTGAATTTTTAACAATCTTAATTTTGAACACTTCCAAAATATTCCCATAGTTTTTTTTCTGTCCATCTTCTCTTTAACCCAAAAATCTTTTCAAAACTTTAACAGACCTCTTTTGTACATCCAGTAAGTAAAGTTTGTCCTTTTTTTTTTTATCACTTCTTAAGTCCTTCAAGACTTTTAACAGATCTCTTTTGCAAATCCAGTGAGAAAAAGTTATCCAAATTGCTTTTCTGGTTTAGTAATTGAACATCTCCTTTAATACCCATCAGTTTCGTTTGAAAATCCAGTGCACCTTTCTCCATATTCTTCTCATTGCTTGACAAAATTAAATCCACACTCAAATTAATTTCAGACTTTCCCGTTGCCTCTTGATCATCTTCTGTAACTTTAAAGACCAATATTCAAAAACATCTATTAAAGTTGTTTGCTCCATTCTTATTTCTTTGTTAACAAAATGAATTTATTGTCCTCTGGCTCCCTCTAGTGTCAAACCTTCAAGGTCCCATTATCATATTTCCTCTTAAAAGTACCCAAACAACTGCCATTTCCCATAGGAAGAATTCTTCTAATTAATTGAAAACTGTAATTCCAAGTCCATTTAGACCCTTAATCCTTTTTTAGCTTTCCAAAATCCATATTGTAAGCACCATTTGGCTGTTTAAACAAAAAACATTTTTCCAGAGCTTTTAAAATCACATTTAAAATATCTTTCTCCAAGGAAAAGGCAACTCACCTGATGAATATAGTTAAATCTTGCCAATCTGAAGGGTCTTATATTTCCAGTCCTGTAAAAAAAAAAAAAAAAAAAAAAATCCAAAAAGTGATTAAGAAACAAGGCTCGGTCAATCTTTGTCCTTAAAAGGCAGCATTACAAGTATGAGCTTGATGTAATCCTGATTCCCAGCCACTCAACTCATAAAACAACTGCAAAACAACAGTTCCTGTGGTCTACTTACGAGGAGTGGCTGTCCGGAATCACATGGGTTATCTCAGTGATCTCTCCTTCCTTCAGAGAGATTTTGCCAGTCTGGATCCAGCATCCAGCCGTTTCCTTGTAAATGTGGTCCCACTGCCAGCAGGACGTCAGCTTGCCATGACGCTCACCGGAAGTCCAATCAGTAGTTGTGTGATCCTGAGAAAAGACACAGCTGCTTTAAATGTTGTAGATAGGCATTACGCTTGCATTCACACACTCAGAAGCACCCTAGCCCTTATTGAATACATGGTTAATTGCAAAATGTTCTATTCAGTTCAGGTAAGGAGGTATCTTCTGCTTCAGTGTGTGCATGCAAACATCAATGCCTGCAGGTTACAGGGCTGAGACTAATGACTAGGAGAACCATGAAATGATTGCAGAACTTAACCACTGAGATATTCCAAAGTATTCAATAGAAAAGAATATATGTAGCTCAGGTTTGAATAGAGCGCTGATGACGTTACCTAGTTGGGTAATGAAATGTCTGCAAGCAAACAACCAAGCTCAGAGAGTACCGAGGTCTCCCCATTCCAAAGTATGCTGAAAGAACTGCCTAGAGGCTGTGAAGAATATGTTATTGCTTTAAAATATACCCTAGCCAAATAGTTTGGGAGCCATTTTTTATTATTAATCAGCTCCATTTTAAATGAATTAAAATTGGCAGTTATTCAGTGAAGGTGGAGATCAGATTCTATAGAAATGGGCAAGAGGTTTTTTTTTCATGTTTATTTGTAATAAAATGTCCTGTAACTAAGGGTCAGATTTATTTAGCCTTGAGTCCAACTATATCTAGAGTCTGTTTCTACTGTGTATTTGAGTGTGAAAATGCATTCCCATTCCAAATACAGTTTGTTTTTTCAAAAAGGCATCTTTCAAATGTACTGTATTTAAATACCCCACAAATATATTTTTCAGGACATAAAACAGACTCATTTGTTGGACTCATGGGCAAAAGATCTTTAAATTCTGGTATGTATAAACTGTAAAATGAAGACTAAACAAAAGCCTCTATCTACAATTTTTATTTTAATTTTACAGCATTTTGAATACACAGCCATCTTACAATATTTAAGACAAAGACAGGTAACCTGAGTCCTCCAGAAGTTGCCAGGGCTCAATTTTTATGAGCCCCAAGTAACATGGGAACAGGAAGGATGGTCTTTGGAGTCCAATAACATTTAGAAGACACAAGTTCCTCTAGGAAATGAGACTGAAAACTGCTCACCTTTCATCACAGATCCTTTCTTCCATGCACTTGCTTTCTTCTTTATAGGCACAATCATTACCATTTTCCCCCTTTCCTGTATGGCCCTTTCTCTGCCTTCAGTACCAATGCATCTGTATAGAGTTAAATCAAATTTTGTGTTAACCAGTATCATTTCCTAGTTTATTATGGTTTAATTTATAAATTTAAAATCTGCTAGTGTATCCAGAAGATGTGTATTTTTGGTAACCTTTTAAAAAACATTCTTAAAACTACTGAAATATTTTGAAAGAAACATTTTCTCTTATTTCCCTAAATAGATCAGGAAGTTTTCAATTCTTTAATGTGTACCCGGTAAACTATTTTCTGAAATTACAGTTGTCAACTGCTTTATATTTCAACCAGCAGTACTCAGAGCTGCAGTATATCAAGGTCATATCTTATTTAGTTTTACAAATTGCTGTGAATCATGAGCAATTAAGGGAATAATTTATCTTAGAAAGATAGCCACTAAATGCTCTTGCATTTGTAAATACCAATGAACAGAATTGAGTCTGAACTGAAATTCAATTTGTATTGTGATCATATGTTTGAAAATACAGAATAATAAATAACCGTGGGTTTATAAATCTTATTTTTTCGAAATTGCTGTAGGTCATAGAACAATAGTTAGACTCCACTAAAATCAGGGGCTAAAGTATTCCAGTCTAAAACATTAAACTCCAGTTTTACCCCATTTTTGTATTCATTGCTTTTCTAACACAGGTGATTTTAAAATCCATACTTCCTGCACAATAAAAGAAATGCACATTTTATTATAATCTGCCAAATTTGTAAAATAATGTTAGAAGAAGCCAGATGAGGGAAAATATATGTCAGCTAATAGAATAAGTTCTCAGCACTATTTCTGTGGACAGTATTCTGTGGTTCCACCGTACTAGCCAACATTTTAAACTAATATCCTGTGCAAAACCATGTTTTCAGTTAACCATGGGCAAGCAAGTTATGCAAACACAATGTGACCTGGATTATGGCCCAGCTTTCAGGTTCCCTGCTAGTATAGATATCAAACATCCAAACTGCTATCACAAGAGACTTTGGAGACTACATTTCTGAAAGGTACCATATGAATATTTGAGATCTCACAAATGCATTCTAAAACAAAGCTACAGATAATATAGGGGTTCCAGCCAACTATGCCCTCTTAAAACTGCTGGGACGTAAGCAAATGAATGGTGTTGTCAAAAAACAGAACCAAAATTCTTAGACACAGAAAATACATTATAAAAATTGCTATCCTACAGACATTCATGTAAAAGAATTCATCAGAATCAGTGGGCTTATTTGAGGAACATCTCTATAAGATTTCACTGTCAGAGACACTGTTTTATCAGAGAGGCCAGGGAATGTTCATGTCTTAACATGTGAAAGTGTTTACACTTTCAGTTCCTTTGTCTCATAAGCTGAAGTGGTCACTAACAAATGCATAAGATAATGCTATTGAATATATTGTTACTCGGCTAAAAAACTAGAAATGCGTTACACTGGGAAGTGAAAAAGTGTCTATGAAAGAGACAAAATAGTTAAATCTTAAGATGCCAAGTCCTTTATTTATAGTTATGGAGGTCAGGCTTTTTAGTGTTTGAAAACCAACAAAATGGAAGATCTAGTACTTGCCTCTCTAATTGCCATTAACATAGCCTTCCTCAGGCAAGTATCCTCCAGATGTGTAAACATGAACTCCCAGAATTCTCAAGCTAGCATGGCCATTGCTGAGAATTTTTGGAGTTAAATCCACACATCTGGAGAGAATCCAGATTGGGAAAGACTCTGCTAAGTCAACAGTAATTAGTTGTTAAGGCAGCTCTACGTTTTATCATGGAATTGAAAGGTACTTTGAAAGTCACCTAGTTCAACCACCTGCTCACTGCAGGACACATAATCCATACAGTATAGTTGCCAGATGGTCATGGAAGTTCCTCAAGTGAAAAATTCAGTGTCACCTTATGATGCAACAGTTCTTCACACATCTCCTTGTCATTCTGAGTGATAAAATCTTCAAAGAACTCCACTTTTGTTTGCCTGAATAACACACTGAACTGTTTTCATGATCAGAGAGCTCAAATCACCACAAGCAGAAGCTCTGTGGCAGGGACAGATTACACACCAATATTGAAGGCCCAGATGAGTTAATGAATCCCTGGCCCAGATGAGTTAAAATCCCTGAATAAAGTTTATGTGGCACTCAAACTAGGAGGCCATATTCCAGTTATGGTCTGACCAGCGCAGCTTACATTGGAAATTCAGCACACTGAGCCTTGAGACAAACTTATCATGATATGTAATCACTTATTCATTACATTCAATTAATCTGCACTGTTTTGTTTCCCTGCCAGGATCTTCTGAATGGAGTGAACCACAAATGTTTCAAAGGAGACGCAAATGAGACAGTTCTTCCATTGTCTGTTGAAATGTTTAAGTAGCCAGCTTAGTGTAATATAAAATAGCCATTGTAAGGAATAATTTATTTATGACTTTTTTTTTTAAGATGAAAATTTCAATTACAATGATTTCTTCTATTGTGGCAGTGATATATACATTATACAGACATGGCAAGCTCTACGGTTACATTTCTGTATGGAATATAGAGATCAGTGATGTTTCACAATAAAGCACATTATACATTCTGTGAAAAAATGTTCACCAATTGTAAAAAAAGTGGTAAAGAATAAGGAAAAAAAATCCTTCGTTAATTTAGTATTTGCTTTACCACCAAGTTGATTTGTGATCGTAGCAACAAAAGAAAAAAGAAAAAAAACCCTGTAATTTCTGTAGTCAAAATATGTTTGTATCATTGCAGCATGTTTTTGTTTATTTTGCCTACATATATATATTTTAAAAAAAATGAAAAGTGAATTTAAAAGTCTTTACATCATTGTCTGGTATCTTACCACAATTCACACACTTCAGATAAAAGTAACACTCTGAGGATTTTGGAACACCCATTCTGTGAATGGATATCATTGGTTAAAGCAGAGGAGCACCAAATGTCAAAATTTTCAAAAGAAAAGAAAGGGTTTGTGAGTTTCAGAAGAGAATGACAATTTGAGTACTATCCACTAGTCAGTCCTGCCAGCATTTCTAGCACTGGCTTTTGTAATTTCAGTCAGCAGGTTGAAGAAAGCTGGCCTAGCAAATAAGGAAATGGTGCATGTTTGGTTACTATCTGGCCTTTAACTAGTCCGTGAGCAAATCTGGGCAGCGTGTAGTAGGTTACAAGGAGCTGTGGGCAATTTCTCAAGCTAATACAGTAAGATTTCCAGATTCACAGCTGAAGAACCTTCCTGTACAGCTACAGTACAGCATGAGATAATGCAGCTGCAGAATCTTCTGACTTCTTATGGTTTCCTTGCTTGTTGAGTGCACAGCCAAAGCTCTGCCCCATAAAAACAGATTGGTAAAAAAATGGTGGGGATGAGAACCATGAGGATAAGCTGCAGCTCTTCACCACCACCTCCACCACCAACCTGCATTATATATTCTTTGTATGATATGTGGGCTTCAAAGTTCCAGATGATTTGGTAGAGTTGGGGAGTCCTTTCTTTGCTGCCATCTAGTGCTCATCTGGATTTTGGCAGCCAAGATTTGCTAGTGCATAACCCTTTATGTGATGGCAATCCTGTGATGGAAATATTTTTCTAGGATTCTAGTATGTGAACAAACCAGTGTGAATATAGAGTGAGTTTACCACTTTTGGAACATATAAATATGTAAATCATGCTAAACCATGGTAGAGCTTGTATGGTTCATAGCTTCCCATGTTGTGCCAAGTCAGTCAACTATCATTAAGCAAATCATGGTGTGTGAACTTGCCTTTATATAAGTGCACATTCAATATAAGCAATGAGCAGTTTTGTCAATCCTGAATCTACTGCCAGTCAATTACTACAGTGATTCACAAGTTTTAGTATGATGAGAAACACAGTCTGCATTTCCAATTTTGTGTGAAGGAATGTAGTCCCTGGGATGAGCTACTTTTCCAATAACTTTCCCTTTGAAAAACAAACTTGAAGTTGCATTTTGCAAGCAACTCAGTTTTATCACAGTTCCTATTTTGATCTCTCAAAGTCATGTCCAGGGTTGGGTGGGGAGAGCAAATCACAAAAGCAGCATTGCTCTGTTGTGAAATAAGCTCCACCCCTTTTGTACATGCTTTGTGATATTGCGCACACATGAAACAGGCAGAGTTTGCATTATAACAGCATGTGCTGCTTCCATTTTGACAAACTTTCAATCTCTATGATGCCCCGGTCTCACCTAATATCTGAAATCTTGCTAATCAAACTACATTAAACTCATATCATTCCAGTGTGTTCTTACAGTCTAAAGTGAGTTTATTTTTTTATAGCAAGGACAGGATAAAAGGACTGATAGCATAGTAGAAATGGAAATGAAGATCTGGTTGAGAAGAGAGAAGATGGCGAAGTGGGAGCAGGACATTTAAATCACTTTGTGCTTTAAAGCGGACTCTTCAAAAGCACATGGTTTGATCTGTAAGGTGATCTTGCAAATTATTTTAAAAAGTTTATATACTCTATTCGGATGCCTATAAACTGCAAGCATATAGCCTAGCTAAGAATAGAAAGAAGAACTTATTAACTAACCATCCATACTTGTGCATCTTTGTCCCAGAAATGTTAGGCTTTTATTTCTCTTTTAAAAATGCAGCAGATTCCATGTTTCCTAGACATGAAACCTAATTTGAACAAAAGGACAAAATTAACAAAAATAGTTAAAAGATAAGTAAGGATTTAACAAAAGAGAAATAGGTACCTTATTTTACAAAATTTTCTCCAACTGCAGGTGTGTTTTCTCAAAAAATCAAGCTACACTTACAGCTTTTAGCTGCCTTGATGTTTTCTCTAAGCAGTTAGTGGAAAACTTTGAATGGCTAGGGTTTGCCCCTAATGTTGTTTGGAAAAAGGCTATGGCAGTGTTGTCCAAACATGGCTGGCTGGGGAATTCTGGGAGTTGAAGTCCACTCATTTTAAAGTGGCCAAGTTTGGACAACACTGGGCTATAGTGAGTGCAGCTATGATGCAAAGGGGTGGATAAAATACGTCAGAGGTGTGGGCAGAGCTAGACTTTTCTGTTTCTTTCCTCGAAGTTTGGGAAGGGAGGAGGGCATTTTAAAACTTAGCAAAAACTGCAGGTTTTGTGTTTGTTGCTTCCCTCAGAATTGTGGGAAACCAAACCACTGATTTGAGCAACTGTGTTTGAAAGAGGTTTATGGAGCCAGAAAGAAGGTTTGGAAGCAGGAAGCAGCACTAGAGCCTTAGTTTCTCTCTCTGGTCAGCAGTGCCCTTTCCTCTTTCCAGCTCCTCCCCACACACCAAACTGCCACTTTCTTCTACCACCTGCATAACCTGCTTCCTACTTGCCATCCTCGTTCCTGCCTCTTCAAGGGTGCACAACCTGAAACTCCAGGCTAAATGCAGTGATGTTGCCTACAATAGGCAAAACTGTTCTGATGATAATTTCCATCTGCATGGTTTTCTTAGGAGATGGCATGGCATTTACTCCCAGGAGAAAATAGGTAGGGTTGCAAGCTGAAAGGAACCTTTCCTCCATCCTCATGGAGGGGCCTAGTTTTTTCTCCCCTGAATACCTTGACACTCAGTCCTCCCCATCGTCACTTATCTTTTCTATATGATCCCTGCAGGCTGAACACCCCTTCTCCCTCCTCAAAGTTGCACCTGCCATTTTAATTGACCCCCCATGCAAGAAAGAAAGACAGACAGACAGACAGACAGAGACAGACAGACAGACAGACAGACAGACAGACAGACAGACAGACAGACAGATAGATAGATAGATAGATAGATAGATAGATAGATAGATAGATAGATAGATAGATAGATAGATCTCAGCAGTAGACCACTTCTCATGTGCATCCACTCTACAAAGCATAGAGGCAGGGCAAGAGAACAGCAGGCAATCTACACTTCAAGTTCCCATGTGAATGCCAGCTGGAGCCCCATTTCTAAGTGGGAAGAGTAACCATTCTCTTATCATAGCTCTAAATGACTCCACATTGCAAGCTTCTCAAGGTGTCACAGTACATTTTAGAACTGGAAATGTTGCTCTCCCTCTCTGGAATCAGATACCTTCAGACCTGTCTTTTCCAATTGACTTCCCCCAATCTGACTGTTAAATGTTACTGTTTAACAATGGTTCACATGAACCAGACCAAATCAGCTAGAAAACACCCCTGGCTCCATGTCTCTCCTAAAGTCTGTCTTTGCAAATTATACTAACCCATAGTTAACTGAACTGCATATTATTACATCAACTCAGTTGCCTGGATTCATAGAATATGCTGAATTTGTAAGATACACTGAGCCATAAACTAGCCAACTGTATTTGGGTCTGTTAGATGATGCAAAGTCAGCTAAAGTGGTAAAGAGTAAAAAAAGGGACTAATAATATCAAAAATTCCAGCCAGCCAGTACACAGACAGCTTATAATCCATATCTATATCTATCTATCTATCTATCTATCTATCTATCTATCTATCTATCTATCTATCTACCTACCTACCTACCTACCTACCTACCTACCGTGGGGCAAAAAAGTATTTAGTCAGCCACCAATTGTGCAAGTTCTCCCACTTAAAAAGATGAGAGAGGCCTGTAATTTTCATCATAGGTATACCTCAACTATGAGAGACAAAATGAGAAAAAAAATCCAGAAAATCACATTGTCTGATTTTTAAAGAATTTATTTGCAAATCATGGTAGAAAATAAGTATTTGGTCACCTACAAACAAGCAAGATGTCTGGCTCTCACAGACCTGTAACTACTTCTTTAAGAGGCTCCTCTGTCCTCCACTCGTTACCTGTAGCAATGGCACCTGTTTGACCTTGTTATCAGTATAAAAGACACCTGTCCACAACCTCAAACAGTCACACTCCAAACTCCACTATGGCCAAGACCAAAGAGCTGTCGAAGGACACCAGAAACAAAATTGTAGACCTGCACCAGGCTGGGAAGACTGAATCTGCAATAGGCAAGCAGCTTGGTGTGAAGAAATCGACTGTGGGAGCAATAATTAGAAAATGGAAGACATACAAGACCACTGATAATCTCCCTCGATCTGGGGCTCCACGCAAGATCTCACCCTGTGGGGTCAAAATGATCACAAGAACGGTGAGCAAAAATCCCAGAACCACACGGGGGACCTAGTGAATGACCTGCAGAGAGCTGGGACCAAAGTAACAAAGGCTACCATCAGTAACACACTACGCTGCCAGGGACTCAAATCCTGCAGTGCCAGATGTGTCCCCCTGCTTAAGCCAGTACATGTCCGGGCCCATCTGAAGTTTGCTAGAGAGCATTTGGATGATCCAGAAGAGGATTGGGAGAATGTCATATGGTCAGATGAAACCAAAGTAGAACGTTTTGGTCTAAACTCAACTCATCGTGTTTGGAGGAGAGAGAATGCTGAGTCGCATCCAAAGAACACCATACCTACTGTGAAGCATGGGGGTGGAAACATCATGCTTTGGGGCTGTTTTTCTGCAAAGGGACCAGGACGACTGATCCGTGTAAAGGAAAGAATGAATGGGGCCATGTATCGTGAGATTTTGAGTGAACACCTCCTTCCATCAACAAAGGCATTGAAGATGAAACGTGGCTGGGTCTTTCAGCATGACAATGATCCCAAACACACCGCCCGGGCAACGAAGGAGTGGCTTCATAAGAAGCATTTCAAGGTCCTGGAGTGGCCTAGCCAGTCTCCAGATCTCAACCCCATGGAAAACCTTTGGAGGGAGTTGAAAGTCCGTGTTGCCCAGCGACAGCCCCAAAACATCACTGCTCTAGAGGAGATCTGCATGGAGGAATGGGCCAAAATACCAGCAACAGTGTGTGAAAACCTTGTGAAGACTTACAGAAAACGTTTGACCTCTGTCATTGCCAACAAAGGATATATAACAAAGTATTGAGATGAACTTTTGATATTGACCAAATACGTATTTTCCACCATGATTTGCAAATAAATTCTTTAAAAATCAGACAATGTGATTTTCTGGATTTTTCCCCCCATTTTGTCTCTCATAGTTGAGGTATACCTATGATGAAAATTACAGGCCTCTCTCATCTTTTTAAGTGGGAGAACTTGCACAATTGGTGGCTGACTAAATACTTTTTTGCCCCACTGTATCTATCCAGCCACCTACCTACCATCTACCCATCCATTCATCTATCTGATCTCTCTGTTATCTATCTATCTATCTGGGTTTCTCCAGCCTCATTCTTGGGAAAAATATGTGCATGGAGAAAAGCTCATTGTGCATTTACCCCAGTTGTAAGTGTGCTGCTCAAAGTATGCATATTTGCCAAGGTCCTTATTATAATCCATAATTATGCTTAGCAATAAAGAAGCTCAAATCAAGCCTGAGCGGGCAAGTGTTTTGAAATAAATATGTTAAACTGTTCCCTGTATAGTAAAGGAACTTACAATTCCATGATAGAAATTTCTGATTGCTTATGCTCTTTGTTTCTTACTTTTGTAACCTTAAGTCCTGCCCTGACATTTCTTCCATTTTCTGTTCTAAGGAATAAAAAAATTCTGAAAAACCCAATTAAAAGTAGCATTTTAATTAAAGGTCATCTCTCAGCAGGTCTTTCGAAGTGGTAACAGCTGCCCTTTTGCTTCTCCAGAAACTCAGTTGCACTGGATTCAGTTTAAGCTGCTAAATGCTTTGTTAAACACAGAGACACACTTTAGAGAGGATGGTCAAACACTCATTATCTTGCTGCTTTCCCCATGCATTGCAAGCCAAGCAGCAAGCATTGCTAACAGCAAGTGATCTGATGATAGCTCACATTGTCCTCTAGCACATTTTGAACCTGTACATCTGACCATTAATTTTTTAAAAATCCAGCACTTGTACCAGGGTATTTTAAACCAAACTTCAAATTGTGGCTTTAAACTACTCAGTCTTGTAAAATATCTTTGCAGTTTTATACAAAAAAAATATGATTTTAATCAATTCCCCACCTTCATGATACTTTATTCCACTACTCTTTGGAGCATTTTCATTTCACATTGATTTTTATACTACAGACAATTGCTAATGCTAAAAGATCTGGGCTGCAACAATCTGGAGGACTGCTAGATGGCAGGAAAGAGATACAGAAAACTCTAAATGTTTGTGGCCATCTAGTGGTTGTCTAAATGTGTGCAGCCCAGATTTGGTAGCCTTACAATACAGGCAGCTTTTCTGAGTGAAAAATGTTGAAATTTCCCAACTGTTAATAAAAACTCCTTCATCTGCATGCATCTGGTCTTTCCTCTGATATGGGTAACATAATTCCTTCCTTTTTTTTTTGAACAGTGCTTTGTGAATCGGGGAATTGGAAAGCTTGATGCCCCATTGTCATTATATCTTCTGCTATCAACTAGGGAGACAGTGTTGCCTGTAAAATACTGACATGTAACATCAGTTCCAGCTGTGTCAATTCCCATCCCAGGGTATGGAAGAAATGAAGAAGGCAGCAGGAAGGTAAATGACAAGGCTTTTGAAGGACCGCACAAGATTGCCGTGTCCAGAACAGGGGACAAGACTAATCAATTCAGAAGCCGAATGGTAGAAATTAAATGAACAAACAAGAAGAGGTTTAACTCACATCACCTCCTGGCTTCTGCTGTTTTGTTCACATGGCATGTACAGTGCTCCTGCTTTAATACACTTTTTTTCATGGCTAAAGGTTTGCTAACAGGGATTCTTAAACCTTGTCTCTGAAAATCTAGTAAATTGCAAGATGGCTGCCTTCCAATTTCAGGGACAGCTGGGGGGTGGAGTTCCTTTATTGGACAGTGCACATTCTTGGACTTCTAATCCAGCTGGGCAGCTGTGTCCAGTGTTTGCAGTACACACATTGTTAACACATGCACACAAAACCACATAATCTTAAATTATGGCAGACTGCCATTTCTTTAACAGCCCTCTGCAAATGGCTTCAAACTTTCTAAAGACTGACTTGGTTGGGCTATTTCCTCCCCTCCCCTTCCCCAGAAAACTGCAGCCATAACTAGCAGATCCAAAATAATAATAATAATAATAATAATAATAATAATAATAATAATAAAGCAGTTCCCCAGGGCATGGCAGGACAGGAAGGATGATAAAAGCAGACCCTTGAAAACTTCCATTTCTTGTTGCCTTCAGTGTCGCACTATGTGGAAGGGGGGGGGGGGAAGCTCTTTGCTTCTCTCAAGAGACGAAGTGGTTTTACAAGATATTGGGTCAGCTGTCACTTAAGACAGGGTTCCTCAACCTTGGCAACTTTAAGACAGGTGGACTTCAACTCCCAGAATTCCCCAGCCAGGAAGAGATTTCCACTGTCCTTGCTATCAGTTGTTATAGCCATAAAGCCACTGGTCCAATGAACAAACACCAAAGTTACTTTATGGTATATCATTTATTTTCTATAGTGTTTGTATACTACCCAGAGACTTTTGTGATGAGTGTTCTAAAAATAAACCAAAGAAGAAAATAAACAAGAATTTTTGAAAAAGTTAAAATTAGTATGAGTTGTTCCTTTTGGTTTTGCTGATCGAACCTTATTTAAGCAACAGGGTGAAACTTTTCTCTTCCATCATTTTCCTACCTTTGCCTTCTGTTTTTCTTCATTAGCTTTTTCAGTAAAAAAAGAAAAGAAAAAAGAAAAGAAATGCACAGGAAAATGCAGCTAGTAAAACAATGGACTTTAAGCTTCATCTTACCTTCATAATTTAAATTATTTTTTAAAATAATTTTATTGAAGTTTAATAAACATAGTAAAAACTAATACAAACTAAACTACAAGAAAAAGGAAAAAGAAAAATGCAGAAAAAAGAAAAAAGTAGAAGAGAAAAGAAAAGAAAAGAAAAGAAAAAGAAAAAGGCAGCAAAGACAATAATAAAAAAGCAGCTTCCAACCTTCATCACACTGAGCATAAGCTAATATACTAACTTTTCACTCTCTTTTAAAGTTACAGATAAAAAAACCTCTTCTCCCCATAGCCTAACTTTTATCTGTGCACAATCCAGAAATCATCATCTTTTCAGTCCTAGTTCAGCAAAAAGTCCATTAGCAGTTATCAGAAATATCAAACAAATAGTTTATCCTTGGCCAAATAGTCCAACTGTATATTCCTTCTTTTTGCTTTGCACAATCTTGACCTTTAAATCATTCCTATGGCATCACAGGATTTGATATTTTGTCATTCTTTGGTATCTAAAAGAAGTGTTTAAAGCTTTCACCAGCCTACTTTGTAAATCCCATAAAGAGGTATCATCCAGAATTTCTTGTTGCAGTAGTTTCATGTCCAGATCCTTTTCTTCTTTTTTTAAAATAAGAATTGTATTAAGTAATAAAAAGCATACAGGTAAAAGCAAACAAGAACTAATAATCAAAAAGAAAAGTGGAGAACAAAAGAGTTAAAGAAGAAATACAGAAGTGATGAAAACTAAAGAAAAAGGAAAAAAAGAAAAATTACAAAAAGGATGACTTCCGACTTCTTATACAGCAGATATAAATGAATCACATAGTGACCTCTTACTCTTAAACTACATCTTTACATATTTTGTACAACCTATTATTTTAACTAATCATCAAATCCATAAATCATGATTTCATTTTTTTCTGTCTCCTGCAAAAAGTCCAAAAGGGGCTTCCAGTTGGCAATAAAATTAGTCAGTTTTTTTCTCTAAGCAAAGCTGTCAATTTTGCCATCTCAGATCATCTTCACAATCCATTCTTTCACTGTAGGTAACACTGAGTCTTTCCACCTTTGAGTATATAAAAGTCTAGCTGCAGTTACCATATATAGAAACAAAGGTCCATGAGCTTTTTCCAATTATTTGTCCATCAGTCCCAAAAGGAAAACCTCTGGTTTTAACTGTGTATTAACCTTCAAGATCCAGATCCTTTTCTTGATTTGTCTTTTGTATTTCCATTTTGGTAATCTCAATGTTGTTGTCTTCCATGCCTTCAAATTCTATAATGTCCATGTCAGGTAAACGTTTTTAAATTTTTGTCTCATTGTCATATAAAAGTTTATCCCCTGAAATATGTATCCTTTCTGAGATATTAGTTATTAATATTTCAGCCCATGTAAAAAACTCTTTAATATGAAAAAGTTATAGCCAGCATAGCCATTTAACTCTTTTCTGCCTGGTCCTTTGGTTCCCTCTAGTGTCCATTTGCAACCTTCATCAAGCCTCAGTTCCTAATATGGATTTAGTCCCATTTCAGTCATTTCCCACAAGTGTATTATTTACCGTATTTTTCCAACAATAAGATGCCTCCATGTACAAGATGACTCCCACTTTTCCAGCCCAAAATTAAAAAATCAATATTTTAAAGATAGTGCAGAACACATTTTTATTTAGTAATTAGTTAACATTGACCTGATACACTCGGTGGGAGGAGGTCCAAACCGTCTCTCTGCAGCTCTATTTCCAGGCTCTTTTGCTTAACTGATTACATTCAAGCACGAGTGAAACTGCCGATAGCTTGTCTCTGCAGACAGCCTTCCTCTAATTGGTTTGTTCAGCATCAGCTGATGTCAGTTACATCAGGCTCGTGATTGGAGGAAGTCTGTTTGGGAGACAAGCTATTTCACTTGTGATTGGAGGCTAGCAATAGGAGGAAGCCTCTCTGCAGAAACAAAGTATGGGCAGTTTGGAACCGCGCGATTCTCGGCTGACTTCCTTGAATAAGACGCCCTTCAGTTTTTAGGGTAAGGATTTTAGAAAAAAGTATTGTCTTATAGTCGGAAAAATACGGTAATTATATACTTGTTTTTAAAATCTTACAACAAAAATAACCAATATTCCAAATCTCTCTGGTCTCCAAATCCGTTTAAAACTTTCTTAAATCAAAATCCCCCTTTTTTTGCTTTTTTGCCAATTGTATATTATTTTAAATTCTTGAGACTCTATTTAAAATTTCTTAAATCTGAAGAAGGTAAAACTCACCAGGTATCAAATTGAGCTTATCATTTTGAAGGTCTCTAATATCCATAAAGTGGTTAAATTGAACATTTCCAAAAGTGATTAGAAAGTGAGTTTGGCTGGCTTTGAGAGGCTCCGCTGCTGCTGGGAGCAAAGATGTCTCCCTCAGTCCTGGCACTCAAACCCATGGGAGACCGCTCACGAGGAGCTGTCATTCAAAGTACTTGTGGGTGATCTCCTGATCTCTCCTTTGGAGAGATCTGAAATTCGAAGGATCAGTCTACTCGCCAGTCTTTTGTTCTGCACAACAGCTGTTGTCTCCATTCGCGGAGAGTCTTCAGTCAGCCATGACTCACACCGGAAGACATAATTTAAATTATTTTTCATAATGAATAACCAAGGCAATAATCAGAAAGACCCTGGATATGCTTTCCAACGATCACTGCAGGTCACCAGCAGGAAAGCCTGCAAAAGAAGCTGGGTTTCGTGTTGCAGCAAACCCTGTATATATAACTGGATGCACAACCTGATCTTTAGGCAATCGAGATTGCACAAAGGGGAGGGTCAAGAGCCTTGAGAGAATCCTAAAGCATGGAGAAAAGAGGAATAACCTTCCAATGATGGGAAAAACAAATGCTGACACATGCCTGGACACACATACACATGCACACACATGCACACAAACACAGAAAATGGAATGGGTAGCCTGAAAAAGTGTCTGCTTGCACTGTTTATGTATAGTCTGTATTGCCTGTTTTGCCAATCCCGTCACTTTGCTGAAGAGCCATTTTACCTACAGACTGATTCTGAATTTGTACTATAATTTCAGTTTTTGCAAGCTTGTTTGCTACTGCAATTACTTTTTCTAACAAGCTAGATCAGAGCTTAAAGAAAATACGTCTGATTATAATTACTTGTTTATTATTTAAGTTGCGTGCCATGGGAATTTTTGACAGATTTCAAAGGGACTTTTTTTTAAAATCCAGTTCTCTTCCTCCGAGCATATTCTGTCACGAAAGAATGTCACAATTTTCTTCAAAAGCAGGTAGGAAGAGTTTTCTTTAGGGAGTTGCATATTGAGAGGGTTGATTTCTTCCCATATTAAGAGTGGGGTATAGAGGAGAATGAGAATATTGTTAGACTCTTCTCCCACCATTGCTAAACACTAGCCATGCAGTTTGGGGCTGGTGGGACTTTGTAATGTCTCTGTTGAGTGTGATTCTTGGTGATGTACATGGATATAGCCAGGGTATGGTCAAAAAAGTCAGGAGGATGGCCCCAGTGGTGCAATCTAAGCTCTGTTCATTTTTTTATATGCATTGCACTGTAATTTGTTTTTAATGTATTGTTGTGAGCTACATTGTGGAAATATTGCATTACAAGGTAACTTATAAATTTTGCAAGTAAATCAATTAATCCAGTAGATGCTCTGGCTGTTAGTGTCTGGGACAGGTTTGAGTAGAGAGGGTATAAATACCAGTCTTAAAATACATTAGGAAGTTCTAGGGCGCCATCTTGTGGTTTAGGAATTGGTTTTGAACAGAAAAAAAATACTCTGACAAAAGTTTTTATACCGACAAGCCCAGTCATTTATTCATTTATTATTTAACTTTTTAAAATATGGACCTTTCTCTGCCACCTCGTGTTATATATTAAGACTATTTTAGCTTATAAAATCATCTCCTGCATAACTAGAATTAGAAAATATATTTTCTATATGAATTTGCTTTAACAGCCCTCTCATTCTACAGGCTTTATTGAAAAGGAAGATTCAGTGCTTAATTGCAACTGGAGAGTTGCATCAGCTGTGTAAAGGGGGCTCTGCTGAGTGCATGCCATTTATATTGGGATCCTGTAAGAATGGTTATATGAGATCTTTCTTCTGCGCAGCTCTAAACAGTGATGGACAAATGACTGTATCATAATTTGTAATATTGTGGGTTGTTGTCCCAGTCTGGCCACGGGGACCTTCTCAGACCATGCAGGTTGAAAATGAAAATCACTCTGAGGCTCCAAAAAAATCCAGCATTCCCACATACACACACAGTGGGGAATCTATTATGGGGAGGAGCCTAAACTCACAAAAACCAGAGTTAGTTCTCCATCTTTATCATCCTTTCCCATAGTAAAATAACTCTGTATTTACCACTTGCACTCAGAAACTAGCTTTCATTTACAAGACCCTAAATATACCACTTTAAATATATATATATTTCAGCTCATTAATTGCAGAAAAAGTGCCCTTAAAAGCACTATTCATTCTCTGTATGCTTAGACTGCTTAAATCTCATTTGACTTCAGTGTGAATTAAAACTATCTGAATGAAGATTTAAAATCAGAGTCCTTGCTTTGGTTCTACCAAGCTTGATTTTAGAGTATATCAGCTGTTGCATAGTGCACCTTAAGGCTAAGAGAAACTCTTGTTATTGGCAGTGGTTGAAATCAGCAATAACATTCTATTTTATCTAAAGAGACTATTATATTCATTTATTTAAAAAAAACACTTTTTTAATTTCCCTTTTAGGCCAACAAGAACCATCTTACTCAACAAACTCTTTGGAGAAATCATTTCTCCCCCTTCCAATATACATACAAAAGCTATTCTTTTATAGCTGATTTGTAATGCTTCAACGTGCGAGCAGATGGATCAGTGGCCTTGATCCATCTTGGCATCCAATAGTGGGGGAGCCAACTGGAATGTCCCAGGTAATGCTTCTCAAAGATCTGGCGGTAAAAATAACCTTCTTTTGTTTTAGGAGGATTGAATGGAAATTTCTCTGGAGCTTTCGCCAACAAAAGATCATCAACCTAGGAGCAGATATAAAAGAGTAACATATGAGGATTTCATCATAAATTATTCCTTATTTTAGAAGTTACAAACAAAAACATATGTTTCTCTATTCTGTTTTTTTGTTTTTGTTTTAAATCACGGTGCAGAATGTTTGGGGCTAAACAGTTCAGAAGCAATGTATATAACTCCTAAGGACAAAGGTGTTCAGAGTGTGTGGGTGTGTGTGTCATGAATGCCATCTTGCAGTTTTTGATTCCCCTTGCAGATACCTCTGCCTAAGGAACTTTGAAGAACTCATTTGATTCTTCTTAGAATAATGTTCAGTTCATTTCTGCAACCATCAGTGGACCAATTTTTTCCTCAGTTATTATTACCAGTTTCGACCAGTGGGGTCTAGGAAGAGGGTCTTTTCTGCCGTGGCCCCTGCTCTGTGGAACTTATCTCCCAAGGTGCGGTGTGCCCCCACTCTCATGGCCTTCAGGAAGAGTGTGAAATCTTGGCTATGCCAGATGGCCTGGGGGCCAGATGGGGGCTCGCACCATTGGAATTGGCTCATGGGGTAATTGATTCTACACCTCCCCGGTCATCTTGAATGTTTTTAGTGTTTTTTATCTATATGGTCTTTTTATATAGTTTGACTTCTTAACTAAATTAATGGGGATATTTATATTTTTAACTGTTTTTGGGTTTTACTTTAATTGTGAGCAACCCAGAGTCATCCTCTTGGGGAGATGGGCAGCATATAAATTTAATTAATTAATTAATTAATTAATTCACTATCAACATTATTATTATATTAGTCCATCTATATTACACATTCTCTATGCATTGTAGAATTATTTTAAAATAAATACACCAAAATATACATACCTAAAAACACAATATTACATACAGCACAGTAAAAATAGAAAGAGAAATGAAAATGTTTAGAAAAATGTAGATCTGGCCTTAGGAATGGGGAAGAAATGATTTAACTGTTAAAGGAGGACTTTCAGAAAAGATTACTCAGTCCTGGGAAAGAGGAAAGTATGAAAAAGAAATAACCCTGCCTTGATTTTGTTTGGCGTAACATAGAGTAGAGAACTATTTTGACAGGTTTTCAAGATTCTGTTATTCTACCCTACAGCAATAAAGACATTCCTGGAATCACTGCCATGCCTGTGTCTTGACCTTGCCTACTTTGAAGGGCTGACAAAAGGTCCATGTTTTTTAAAAAAAATCCTTAAATTTCACCTTTCCTCAGAGAGCTTATGTTGGCATATATGGTGAAGAGTGTTGTCTCTCAATTTATCTTCGCAATCATAATCTTCTGAGGCTGGATCAAGAGACGGTGACTGGCCCACAGACACTCAATGAACCTCCTAGTCAAATGGGTATTTAACCTGAGCCTCCTTAATCCCAGTCTTACATAATTCTTTTAATCAATAAACTTGGAAGCTTTGTTATGTGTGCATGCACATGTATACATGCATACCCACATAAGTAAGAATGAATTAAATATATTTTGAGAAATTGCAGGAACAAGTCAATTTTTTTTATCAAAGTAACATTCATTCTTTAAAAGAGTCAAGATTTAATTCAAATTCTTTTTTCTGTTCCAGTTCTGTCATTCTGAAAAGGACAAACCTAAGTGAAAATAGGGGCAATGTTGATGCAACTCAGGATTTGAGATCCAGATCCTGAACCACTGTATCTTATATCCTTCATCCCAAAAGCAAGAAAAATCAAGAGTTTTTAAGTAAAAGCATAATGACCAATTTTGGCCCTTAAGCTACCCCCTCTCCAAAACAAACAAACTAAAAGTTATCCCCATCAATTCTGGGAGGCTGCATATGCAGAGCTGATAGGCTTCATGTAGTTCACAGATTTCCCATTTTTGTCCTAAGTTTTTAATAATCTACTTTCAATGTATTTACACCAGCTCTATTAAATGGATTAAACAGCATATTAGTGAGACTGGCTATAAAAATTCAATACATTAATAAAAATCAGAAGAAAATATTAACAAGCAGTAGTGTACCTGAAGATCAATATAGTCTTGCAGTATGGAGAACCAAGATTTTTTGATAGAAGTTAAACCATCACTGAAAGCTTCTTTGGGTCTCCAAAGTATTTCTTTAGGCAATAAGTTAGTATCTTCAAAGGCTTCCCTTAAGAGGTGCTTTTCAATTCCATTCTGTGAAGAGATAACATGATCAAAAATATATATAAAAAATACATTCCAAAGCAATAAATACTTCAGAAATTCCAAAAATTATTTCAGAAGCAGATCAGCAAGACCATCCCATATTCAGGATAGTTTTTAAGAAACCATCAACTTCAAAGTCTATGGTGTGATTTCTTGACTCAGAATTTAGGTTGAATGCTAAATCTGTCACTTCAGTTAAGACCCATTTAAATAAATTGTATCTGCAATGAGTCTACTGATGATCACAACCCAAGGCTGAAAATCACAAGCATATACAAGTAAGAAAGCTTCAGAGAATAATCAGTGAAACTGAGATGCACAATATAACCTGCCTATGGTTATGCTGTTAATTTCCTAGTTTGGCTAGCAGTAATGACTAGCTTACCTTTGGGGTTCTGAATTCTGCTGGCAAAGAAAGGTAATAAGCAGTAAACTGGTGATCCAAAAATGGAACTCTTAGTTCAAGACTGAAAACAGAAACAAATATTATTTGTGTATAAAATAAGCATATAAATGTGGATTGGAAGAAGGCACTTGGTGCAAGTTATAACTAACGTACTAAGCCATGATTAAATCATGATTGATTAAAAACCACCATCTAGTTTGCCTTGCAACACTAAGCTATAATTAGGGAATTCATACACCACACTACACCAAAAATAACCCAAACACATTATAGCTTACTATGATAACTGGCATGTTCCAGGTTCCTTCAACTGAACAATGCCATCTGTTGGGACCTCAGAAGGGTTCCTTCACTGTAGCAGTGTCTGCCCTCTGGAATGAGGTTACCCTGAGATCCAGGTGGCCCCCACCCTGCTGGTGTTTCAGAGGGCCTTGAAGACCTGGCTCTTTCCCCAGGTATTTTGCAAAGGTGACTGAAGCCCCCTTCTGAGTAATGTGGGGGCTTCTGATCAGTTTATGTTCCAATTCCAAAGAAGGGCAATGCCAAAGAATGCTCAAACTATCGCACAATTGCACTCATTTCACATGCTAGCAAGGTTATGCTCAAAATCCTACAAGCTAGGCTTCAGCAATACATGAACCGAGAACTACCGGATGTACAAGCTGGGTTTTGAAGAGGCAGAGGAACTAGAGATCAAATCGCCAACATTCGCTGGATCATGGAGAAAGCACGAGAGTTCCAGAAAAATATCTACTTCTGCTTCATTGACTATGCAAAAGCCTTTGATTGTGTGGATCACAACAAACTGTGGCAAATTCTTAAAGAGATGGGAGTACCAGACCACCTTACCTGTCTCCTGAGAAATCTGTATGTGGGCCAAGAAGCAACAGTTAGAACCAGTCATGGAACAACCGATTGGTTCAAAATAGGGAAAGGTGTACGACAAGGCTGTATACTGTCACCCTGCTTATTTAACCTATATGCAGAGTACATCATGAGAAATGCCAGGCTGGAAGAATCACAAGCCGGAATTAAGATTGCAGGGAGAATCATCAACAACCTCAGATATGCAGACGATACCACCCTAATGGCAGAAAGTGAAGAAGAACTAAAGAGCCTCTTGATGAGGGTAAAAGAGGAGAGTGCGAAAGCTGGCTTGAAACTCAACATTAAAAAACTAAGATCATGGCATCTGGACCCATCAATTCCTGGCAAATAGAAGGGGTAGAAATGGAAGCAGTAACAGACTTCATTTATTTGGGCTCCAAGATCACCACAGACGGAGACTGCAGCCATGAAATTAAAAGACGCTTGCTCCTTGGGAGGAAAGCTATGGCAAGCCTAGATAGCATATTAAAAAGCAGAGACGTCACCTTGCCGACAAAGATCCGCATAGTCAAAGCTATGGTTTTTCCAGTAGTAATGTATGGCTGTGAGAGCTGGACCATAAAGAAGGCTGAGCGCCGAAGAACTGATGCCTTTGAACTGTGGTGCTGGAGAAGACTCTTGAGAGTCCCCTGGACTGCTAGGAGGTCAAACCAGTCAATCTTAAAGGAAATCAACCCTGATTGCTCATTGGAAGGATTGATAATGAAGCTCAAGCTCAGATACTTTGGTCACCTAATGCGAAGAGAGATCTCTTTGGAGAAGACCGATGCTGGGAAAGATTGAAGGCAAAAGGAGAAGAGGACGGCAGAGGATGAGATGGTTAGATAGCATCACTGAAGCAATGAGCATGAAACTGAGCAAACTCAGGGAGGCAGTGAAGGACAGGAAGGCCTGGCGCAATATGGTTCATGGGGTAACGAAGAGTCAGACACGACTTAACGACTAAACAACAACTTGTTCAGTTTTTGCCATCTTTTGTTCCTTGTTTTTATTATTATTTTATTGTTTTCTGTCTTTTTATTTGTGAACTGTCCAGGGTCACTGGGGGTCAGGTGGCATAAAATTTAATAAATAAATAATGAATTTAAATGAGACAAGGCCACTGTTCAAGTGTAACCTTGCTTATATAAATTCTCTATTAGCCTTCCCCAAATCAGTATCCTTTCAATATACTATGCCTCCCCTCATCTTCATGTAGCATGGCTACACAGGCAGAGATATACCCAATTTCCAATCAGGAAGGCTATTCAACTCTCCTCCTCAGTCCAATATACTGGACAGCAAATCACTTGTTTTCTGCAAAATATTTCCAGAATAGTTCAAACTGGAGAATTATTTATTCAATGTTAAAGAAAGAATTTCAACTGAACTTTAATATATCACTTCTTTTGATGATTAACTCAAGTACTGCTGACAGTTATTATTTTTTCCTGTCTCATTACAAAATAAGCAGGTTCCATACTTGTAACTGATCTTTTTCTAGTGGTCATCTGCTTCTTCAAATATATAAGTTTGGCTCTGTACTGTAGTCTCAGCGGGAACGTTCTATATCTAAGGATAACACACTCCAACTGGACATCTACTTATGTGGTATTCCCATTCTCCCTTCAGTTCCCCTTGGACTGATGCAGCAGTCCAGGAACCCCTACCAAAGCAGATACCTGAAGAAGGTGGAATATATATACACATACATACATATGTATACATACATGACCACTTCATGAACTTCAGTCAAAGATAAACAACCACAAATAAATTTATATAAACAAAAAAGGCCGACCCCATGATGTATAATGAAAACTGGAAAAGTAGATGAACAGAGCTCAAATGGGAAATAAAGTTCAGAACAGGTATCATTTCTTAGTATAGCAGAAATGAATAGATATTCTCCAGTTCCTCTTTGAACTCCTTCAAAAATGGTCAGGATGGAGAAGTGACATCCACTATCCTTGTCACTCAGAAAAAGTCTCATTTTGGCAGAAGCCCAAATTAAATAAATGTATTTATTCTAAAGAAATGAATTGTCTCTCATGACACAATCAGCCAGAGCTGGAAAACAAGCCTGACTTAGCTGCTATGGAGTTACAAAGATACATGATACTATCATGATTTCAATAGTCATATATTTGGGAGGAATAGAATCAATTGTTGACATTACATCAGGGCTGATGATGCAAATCTTTATGAGGAACAGTTCTACAACAAAAGCCTGTACACTAGACAGCAATCACATTGCTCCCTATGCCGGGGAAGCAATGCAAGACAGTAGAGATTGAGGATGCAATTGCTATTGATACCAAAGAGGTGAAGGATCTTATACTCCACCTATGAAGCTGCCCAAGAATGGCTCAGAATGAATGATACTAAATGTGGTAAAGGCAACAGTGTCAAGATATAACTACCAGCTTTTGTTGAGTAAGTTAGAGATATGGCTTTGGCATCAGTGCTAAATCAATATCCTTAAGGGTTTCACCATTAGTATCAGCATAATCTTCTTGCAAATTCCCTTTGCAGGAGGATTTCTTCTCCTTTTGTTTTCTTACTCTGGGGAAATGAATATAGGAGAGACTAGACTGGTGTAGATGATGGAGGTCTCATCAGTACTGACAAGGTCCTGAATGCCTAGGTTGTAACTGCCAGAGGTCTTGAACAAATTAAGACAGAAGCAAGGACATTTCTTGAAGAATATGAGGGACCTATTGCCATTAAAGTCCCAAGGAACTGCTCTCACCTGGGAAAGTCAATGCAGACAGTTTTGTTTCATGAATTTCTACCAGTGGATGCAAGAATCAACCTTAGGTCTTCATCCAGACAAAATAAACAAAGGAAATGGCCATCTATGGGCATAACTTGCTGTCACAATAAGAGCATGACCTGGAGGCCATAGACTTTGAGCATGGCTGCAAAGGCTTGAAGCCCAAAGGTTTAACTTCATAGCTTCTCTCTCTCATGGCTGTCCTCTTGTTTAAAAATATAAATGCAAAGAAGAAAGCAAAGAGAAAAAATTAATGCAATAAAAAAAATACAGAAAAGCTGCATTTCACACAAAGTATGGAAAAAGTTCCCAACGATAAAATCGAAGAACAGAGGGGAAACTGTGCAGGTGAAACATGCTCTTCATCAAAAATCTTCCCCACTACAGAAAGTTCCTAACAGGGTTTTGGTACAGATGCAGAAGCAAGATATGAGACCCACACAGAGTATGATGGAGAATTACAAGATCTACAGCTGGGCATTACCCATGGGCAGCAGTTGTCCTATCAGCACGGAGAACATCAAACAGATAGAGCTCTCTGAGAAGCCTCTCGCTTTCCTCAGCAGCTTCTTCAGCTGTTGGTGCCTACAAGAGAGTATGGAGATTATTTGCATGCAAAGGCATTTGGGCTGCTAATATGTATAGCTGTGTGCAAGTCATAAACAGTGCTGAAAATATTTCTTTTGTTTCAGGAGCAATAAGGTTGCAATTCCACAAACTTACAACGCTGTAGTAATGCTTGGACCCAGAAAGATTATGGGCTTTTGCACTAGCAGAAAGCACTGCCACTCGCACAAGACTAAATAACTAGTCTTGTGTGTTGAACCTCCCTAAACCTTCAAAAGACATGCCAGAAAGGTGTGTGGTAGACATTCTAGAACAGTAATTATAGAGAATGCCTCACTCTGTATAAGCAGAAGTGCATTCTTCTAGAAACACACCGGATATGGACCTATAACTTATTTCCAAAGCCCTTTTTCTCCCACCGTTTGAAGTGCACACAAACCAGAGGTATCATACTGCTACACTTGTAATGTAAGAACTGTCTCAAGTTTGTTTCACAGGGGATCACAGAAACTCAGCACCCTGACATTTCAACATATGTTAATTTATGTTCATTAAAATAATGATGATAATAACAATTTTCAAAATAATAACATGAGATACATGGGGAAACAAGCTCTCCATTCATATGCCTATTCCTGTTGAAGTGTGACCTCCTGCCACTACAGCTATCATTTTCCCTCAGGCCACCAAGACTGATTTGATAGAGGGAACCATCAACACTCCCTCTTCTCCATCACAATCTAAACAGCTACGTCTGTGTGAAAGAGGGACCACAGGGAAGATACAGACCTTCTCAACAACATGGGATCCCTCCCTCCCCCACAAATGATACCATCAGCACATGACTTCTAATCCACTGCTGCCGGATTTGGGGGAGGGTAAATATATGTATACCCACTTCTGTATCTATAACTGAGACTTAAAACAGATAATGGATTTCATGTCCTTTTAAATTCTCAACTTTGGGTGGGATGGAATGGAATAGTTAGTTGCTCAATTCTTCCTGCCTGCAAATAACATTCAGCTATATTTATAAACATTAGCACCTATCAAAATTACTTTAAAAAAGCATTATCTTATTGTGGTGTTTGGGCACAGGCAAGAATGATTAATACTACCTTATGAAAATAGATATATCCTTGGGTCAACTCATCTGATCCTTCTCCTGAGAAAATGACTACACTGTCTGTTTTCTTTCGGATGTATTTGGAGACCAGATACATACCTACAACGAGAAACAATTTCCCCCAAAAAATTGTTTACTACACTCTCACACAACTAGACCAAGATACAGTTGTATTTTTCACAGTAACTTATTATGAGATAATATTTCTTTTCATAGCCATTCAACAAGGTATAGAGATCTACATAAATAATGAATATAATTACATAAATAATATGTGCCAATATAGGTGCATGTAATTGGACTGGTGGAGGCAAACTTTCTCATTGAGTTCTTTTCATAGTATTCTTCCCCACTCTACCGCCACCAATACTACCAAGAGAAATTGGGTAAAGGTATTTCCAATGAAGGAGCTCTGCTTGTAGCTCCTTCACTGTAGACTCTCTCCAATTTTCAGGGAACCCAGCTTTCTTTCACATTTAAGCCACACACACACACTCAGCATTATCAGATAGCTGGAGGTTCTAGCCCTCTTTCCACAGCCCTAAATTTGGATTCCATTCAAGGAAGCAATATAGAGATGTATTAAGTTAGGTAAGAACATAAACAAGGAGAGGGAATCTATAGTTCTCATCATGTTGATAACAATAACGTGGAGGGGCCATAAGAGGCTGCTTTAAACACTGGTCCATAATACTCAGTACTGTTTTCTCTGACTGGAAGCAGAGAAATTCTTCAGGGTTTCAGACAGGAATCTTATCCACCATAATTGGAAATGCCAGGCATAAAAGTTGGGACCTTCTGTCTGCAAAACTATGCTCTACCAAGTAAATTGCAGACTTTCCCATAAGCATCTGTATGGTTTGGCATGGAAGGTTTTATGAACTATAAAAACAGGGTTGCCAGGTAATTTTCATAAACGGCACTTCTTATCCATCAAAACCATTAGTTGGTTATACAGAAAGAAATTCTTTTCCATCTTCTTTTAATCTCATGCTGTTTCTTTCCATTGACAATCACTAAATACAATGCTAGGCAGAAAAAAAGATACTTGGATGCTGTCTTATGCAAGAAAGTACTGAAAGACTAAGATTCTGCTTAGTTTATGCATGTATTTATCCTGCTTTAAAGCAGGGCTGACTGTGTAGGAAGGACTGTGTAGAAAGACTAACTCCCATAATTTGTGAACCTTACCCACTGAAGCTCGTACAGTTGTGATATCGTATGTTTCCAAGGAAAATATAACATCTTCTAGTGACTGAATCCCTTCTTCAGAATTAAACATGACCTCATGATGTTCACTTCCAATGTAAGCAGCTACCTATTAAAAACAACCTTTTATATTAAACCTGTTAAACTGAACTTCCAAAGTCATCCAGTATGGAGCCAAGAAAAGTTGGATTCTACAATGTATGTTTGACAAATGAGTGCATTTTATTTTCCTTAATTCATTCTGTTGCTGCTCTAATGGAGCAAGGCTATGGGCTATCCAGGGCACAGAAGTTAAAAATTGAAGAGTGAAGGTTTGTCTTATTCAGCATCCCGTTTCTCCCACTGGCCAATCAGTGCTTTTTGGAAGCCACAATAAGGCATGAATGCAGTAATCTTCCCTCCTTGTTGCCAACCAACAGCATGCATTTAATGGTATATTGCTCCTGAGAGGGATCACAGAGAATTGGTCCAATAGTAACAATCGCAATATACAGGGCTATCAATTCATCTTGTGCCAGCAAAGGCTGTATCAATAATTATACACCACAGGACAAAGTATTCTCTTTGCTTGCTTTGAATCTACCGACGATCAATTTTACTGAATTGCAACAAACCTGCTTTGTTCTGTGAAATTTTGCTCAAATGCCATATACTATTCATTCTATCTTTTGAGTCTAGAATTTTGCTCAAATGCAAACATGGAAGTGTTTCTGTGCCCCATATCATTCTGCAGATGGTGTGACAACAAATGCATAATGACAAAACTGGTAAGCCAAAGATACCACTATACCTTTCTTGCAGCCAGGAGGTCAGGACTATCTTCCATCCCAATAGAAAATGTTTGCAAGGGGTAGGAAAAGTTTTGCTCTTTCATCAGTTTGATAAGTATGGCAGCCACCAAGCTAGAATCCAAGCCACCTAGTAAAACATCAATTGTTGCTGACATTGCGGTCATCTTCTTTCTCATCATTTAGAAGTTTTAAGCAACTCAGATATTCTTCCTTTCTTTCTGGAATCCTTTCCCAAAGGAGTCAACTTTCCAATCACTTTTAGAGGAATTTGCAATTATTTGGAAAACTATCTGGCATTTAATTTCTTTATTTGTCTATTGCTATACCATCCTTTATTTTACTACTGGGATACATTTCTGCAATTTAAGAGTTGGAAGTCAAAAGCTATAGAATTAGTTCCTTTCCAAATGGTAATCCCATTAGTCGGAGTGTATTAAAAGCTCTTTTACACTGAATTACGCCTTCAGTGTAAAAGAGGCCAAATTACAGGCCAAATAAATATGTAAGGGACAATCACCAAGTTGCCTTGCATCCTTTATCTAGAAAAAAACACTGACCAGAGATGAGATTTCACTGATTTAGATAGATAGAAAATAGGATACCTTTATCGGTATGGAAATGTGTATCTATTAATATGCAGTTGGCTCTGCAAAACATTTAAAAGCAGTAATTTGCTGTATTAGCAAATAGTGTATCCATTAAACTTTTCCTAAATGTAAAGAGTTCTAGCTAATAGAACGAAAGCACTACAAATACAGTGGAGTTACATATGGTATATTAAGGACATTTGTGCCATCAAATCAATGTTGACTCCTGGTGACTACCTGGACAAGTCCATGTAGTTTCCTTGGCAACATTTTCAGAAGGGGTATGCCACTGCCTTCTTCCTAGGGCTGAGAGAGAGTGACTGGCCCAAAGTCACCCAGCCGGCTTTGTACCGAAGGTGGGACTAGAATTCATAATCTCCTGGTTTCTAGTCTGGTACCTTTAAACACGACACCAACTGGCTCTCCACATGCTATATTAAGGGATCTGTTATTGTTGTGGTTGTTGTTATTTTACCTGATAAGAGACAACCAATTCTTCTGTGAGACATCAAACGTTTTCTAACAGCATTTTCAAACAAAAGTCGAATGTTGCTTTTCACAGTTTCAACATCAACACCTACCAGGAAAATAAAAGCCTCATTAAAATAGATGAAATGGGAGCATGAAGCTCTTTCTCAGAGTATTAATCCATTTTCAAATAACTGCATACAAAACTTCGATATTGTCCCTTGGAAAAAAGTTAGCAAACTTGAAGAACACCTGGCCCTTGGCCTAAGTTCTAGAGCTCACCAATCAGTATCAGTTCAGATATCTGGCAAGAAGCATCTGTCCTTTCCCCGGCAATACTTAGTGGGAGAAGGAGAAAGTGACTGAAATAGCCACCCCAACGGGACTGAATCCATCCCTTTTGACTGTGGCTTCATTCACCTCAATCCACAGGTTGCCTTCCAAACATGTATGGCCCATGACAAGAATAAAAGTCTCCCCCACCCCCAGAACATGAAATACTGACATGAAGATGTGTATTCGCTGGAATGAAATGGAACCGCCTAACAAGTGAAGAAAACTGAGCACTGCTGTTACCTGAAGGCAAACTCTGTATTGTACTGTAGACAGCATGCAAAGGTTCCTCTTTAGGGCTGTGAAATTTGACCACTTCCACTGATGCAACTTTCCCACTTAGCTTTAAATCCAAGACTTCATAATGTCCTGGAAGAAAAGGCTCCACTTTGGGAGCACTGGACATATTGTGTTTCAGGTTGATCAGACCTACAAACATAAGATGGCAAACAGAGCGGGTAGTTGTTATTTTGCACTTGGGTAAGAGAAAATGCCTGCCAAATCTACACTTCTGAAAGTGTAGATTTCAGAACACCAACTTGAACTGTGAAATGCGAACCATGAAATTACAGGAGAATTTTTATTTGTGTCATAACCTTAATTCAGGTCACAATAGTTACAGTGTTCACGCGCAAATATATCCTCATGGGACATTACAGACTGTGGTCCTCTCCATATCCTCCGAATAGGGGAAATTAAAAAAACCTGATTATTACAGGCCAGGGGAGGCTTGTGTGTATATCCCAACTCTTTGTCCAGCCATTGCCCCCCTCCCACCTTTATCTAGTCAAAACTGTAACCAAGGAAGACTGGACAGGAGATTCACAGAAACTCCATTCTTCATAAGAGCTTGGGTTGCCCACGCATACACATTTGAAGAAATGGGAGCAAAAACATCAGTGAAAACAGATGTCACTGCTTTAAGAGTTGCATTGACTTTAATTAATGATTTCCTTAAAGTAGTGGCATCTCTTCTTCAGGCTTATATAAAAGTCTTAAAAAGTAAAGTTTGACTTAATGAGAAGTTGCATGCATTCTTGCTATGCTTATATTCATACAAGGCTGCAACATTTCTTCCTAGTAATTTTTTGAAAGTATGTCAGCCTTACTGTCCATGGTGGTAGTGGATGATGGAAATTATAGTTCAACAACATCTGAAGGACTTACGTTTCTAACATTTCTTTCACAATACCCCAAAACTAAATAAACAAACAAAACCCCCCAAAACTCATATTAAACAAGGTCACACAATAATCTATATAATATTTTATTTCAAAACCAACAACTTGTTTTTCTTGCATGGGTTTAATTTTCTGCAGATAGGTGTCATATCTCACCACTAGGAACTTTCTGGGTCATTCTTAAAAAGAGATTTTGTGTAAGAGATGAAGCATGATATTTTAAATATTAAATAGGGTAACAACTTTGGTCTATTTTGAGAGTTAAAATTCAAAACAGATATTAAAGGATATTTCAGAAAGATCCAGAATTTGAGTTACCTTTTGCTTCAGAGCAAACACCCAGGAAGCCATCATCAGTTAAGACCCTAAACAATGGTCTAACTCCATAGGTATCTCTCCCCAGAAACACCTTTCTATTTGCGCTGTCAAGCAAAATGAATGCAAATACACCATCAAGCATGGAGGCGGTTTCCTCTATTCCTCCTTTGTCATAAAGATGAAGAATCACCTCTCCGTCTACTAAGGTCTGGTAATCAAATCCAAACTGTTTCTGTAGCTACAGAAGAGAAAAGAAACATCTTTAAAAAGGAACATAATTAGAATACACAGGTACAAACCCAAAAAGCATACCTTTTACAGCCTACCCCGAAAATACTGTATTTATCGCCATATAACCCACACAGGCGTATAACACGCAACTTAATTTTAAGAAGGAAGTTTGAGTAAAAAAACTTAAATTTAAAATAAATGATTTGGAAGCAAAATAAAGGGAGCGCTGAACTTTTTGTTTATTAAAATTTATACCACTTATAAGGTAAATACGTAATATGAAAGAAAAAGCACTTCTTTGTATGAAGAAAACCGGTGCTCCCCATCGCTCACGCGAGTGCCTGAGCTCTGCAGAGCAGGAGGTGAGCGGTGGGCGAGTGAGCTCAGGTCCTCGCGTGAGCGATGGGGAGCACCGGTTTTCACTCACTCGCCCGCCGCTCACGTCCTGCTCTGCGGAGCTGCCCCAGTTTCAGCCCTGGCTCAAATGAAGTCTCCTCTCTCCCAGCCCTGCCACTTGAGTATTGGCATATAACATGCAGCTAGGATTTCAGCCCCAAATTTTAAGGAAAAAAGTGCGTGTTAGACTCCAATAAATATGGTAATTATACTCCAATAATAGAAAAAATGGCAATTCAATTCTTCAAGCTGTTGATCAATTGAAACTATTGATAAGGCACTGCAGACCATCAGAAATATTATAACTCTCAGCCAATCTACTATTTCCATTAACTACAATAGGACAGTCTAAATATACAGATTTGTATAGTGGTATACAAAGAGCATGGGGGAGGAGGGGGCATAGCATGTGACTGAAGCCCTGCCCTTTTTTCCATTGTGCATTTCAAGATAATCCTGTTGGGTACCATAAGAGGCCAATCAAACTTAAATCAAAGGCCTTTCATTTGTGGCATTTTGCGTTAGGAATGCCCAACCAACAGATTTTACTTGTTGTGTGCATTGGTGTTTGGGACAAAGGTGTTTTTTAAAAAGTACTTCCAGACATTTCAAGCACTGAACACTAGATTTTATTTGTTTCAGGATTCAGCATCCTTACTCTCTAACAGTTGCTTCCATTTCTGTGTTCATGTTTTATTGTAGTCTTTTGTTCTTTTAACTTTTAACTGAATGCCACCCTGGGAACTTGTGTGGGAGGAGACATAAGCAAATATTAAGTAAATTAAGTGGAACCGAGAGGCTTCCAGTGAGGACATGGCGAACTGATATCCCTGAAGGAGCGGGGACAACATTATGGCTGAAATCAGTGGCCGAATGTGGGATCTGGGCTGGCGAAATCTCTCCGGAGAGAGACCGTAAGATCGTCCATGCGTATTCTGGACAGCTGCTCCTCGTGAGTAGATGGCAAGAACTGAGGTTTTTGTAGTCAGCTTGTGAGCTGAGTAGCTGGGTGTCAAAGGATTCCATCTAAGCTCACAGTTGTAATGTAGCTTCTGTGGACATAAGGTTCAGCCTTCTTAATCGCTCTTGGAATTGCTTTTTTACTGCCTTTTAAATATTGATACCCTTTAGAACGGCAAGTTCTATGGCATTCACTGGGTGAGTTTCCTTCAATCCTTAGCGAAAGAAGTTTTAAATACAAATTTAAGGTCTTAAAAACTTTTTTAAAATCTGGATTAAACAGCAAAAGGGTGATTAGAGTATTGATTTTGGAAAGTTATAAATGGATTAAGGATCCAGATGGATTTGAAATAAGATTTTGAAATTAATTATAAGAATCCTTCCCATGGGAAACTGCTGCTGCTTTGAAATCTAAAAAAAGAAACATGATAGGATGGGACTTTGAAGTTTGGACACTAATGGGAACCAGAAGGAGCTAAAGATTACAATTAAAGGAGAAGAACACCTAAATTCAACTCGCTAACACAGAATGGAGCAAAATACTTTAACATTGGATATACTGAAGGATATTTGTGAACAATGGACTCAGAAGTTAATTTTCACTATGTCTGCCATTATAGATAGATTCTGTGCAAATGATGTTATGGGACAGGAATAAGTACTACTGGACAAGACTGAAACTGATTTAAATGTACATTCAAAAATGACAGGCTACAAGAATGATATGGAAAAAGATGAAATATCTGATATACAAATGAAACTGGTTGTTTTAATAACTGAAAGGACATACAAATAATAAACCAGAAGAGTGACTTGGATAACTTTCTTACATTGAATTTACAAAAGAGACCTGTTAAAGTTCTGAAGGACTTTGTGAGAAGGGACCAAAAAAAAAAGTGAAATCAAGTTCCAGGTCAGTATTTGAAGGGATTAAAGACCAAGATTGTTAAAAGGGAAGGAATATAAAGTTGGTTTATTTGATCAAGATTAAAATAGCTATGTTGATACCTCTGGTAACCCTTAATGGACTGTTGCTGACCAGGATTGACTGACAAGGTTTTAAGGTCTTGTTTATAGATAAGAGAGGGGATATGGGAAGAATAATTCATTTGTGGTATTTTAAGTTTATCTGAGCATGGTAAAAATAGTTATGTTGGTATTTCTGGTAACCTTTAATGGAATTTTACTGATTAGGACTGAATGAGGTTTTAGAGATCTGCTTATAGATAAGAGATGAGATATAAAAGTTAAAGGAAGGAATATAAAGAAGCTTTATTTAATTACATTTAAAATAGATATGTTATTTCTGGCAACCCTTAATGGACTTTTGCTTATCAGGGTTGAAGTTTTAAGGATTTGTTTATAGATGAGAGATGAGATATGGGATAAAGTAATCATTTGTTTTATTTTAAGAGAAGTTGTTAAAATTGTTTATACTTGTGACGAAGGGGGAAGCTACTTTCTTATATATTTCTTTTCTTTCTTATATTTTTTCTTTTCTTTCTTCTTTTCTATTTTTCTTTTCCTATTATTCTTTCTTTTCTGCACTATTTTTATTTCTATTCTTTTATTTTTTGTAGTTTGTGTTAGTTTTTTATCTGTATGATTGTAAAATCCAATAAAATCATTATAAAAAAAGTAACTTAAGTGTAACCTTTAAGAGGGAGGACAGATGATAAATTTATTTGTAACTGCTGTAAAGAAGATCGGCAGCTGCTTCTTTATACTTTTTCTCTTTCTTTTTTCTCCACTTTTCTTTACTCATTTCTCTTTTTCTTAAATTTGTATCATTTTTACTATTGTACAAAATTCTTCAATAAAATAATTTTTTAAAATCAAGTAAATTAAGTAAATATACTAAAAGAGCACCAAATTATTATATATCCCCTGAGGTCCATTAGACACAGTTTGGTTGAGATTGTGAAGACAGTAATACTTGAATCATCCCATATTGGAAATAGTAGAAAAAACATGTTTGCCACTGCTAATCACCCAATATATTTTAGAGAACACTAAGGGTATGAGGTCCTGTTGAATACTTAATCCTAAATTGCCCACATTTTCTATGGCAAATGTTAGTCTTTCATCAACCACTTGCTTCATTTAGATTTTTCTGCCATGAATATCCAGTTACCGAATCCACTGGCCCAACATTTTTGCAATTTCTCAAGGTGACTGCTTGAAGAGGGGTGTGTGTGTAAAATTAGGATATGGACAATAGATTGCCCATCTCCAATTTAAGGGATTTATACGTTGTCTTTCAATTTTCCCAACCCAGCTTATAAGAACTTGAGCCAATATACAAATATGTGAAGCATGCACAGCAGTTCACTCAGACACCAGATATAAGGGAATGCCACAAAAACCATTAGAATGTAGTTCTTATCACATCTGTACCCGTCTGAAGTTGTAGATCTCTCCGTTGTAACACAGCCACAAGTAGGGAAATTTTTTCACCCTTAAAGGCTGCATTCCATATAGCTGGTCCACAATTGCTAGACGATGGAAGCCAAAACAACAGTTGGTGAAGCCATTGACGTTTTCAAACCGGAAAGCATCCGGGCCTCGGTGGGCTATTTTCATAGCAGAGAGACACTGGACAGAGAGGCAACCATCACTTCCAAAAAGGGCCCATATGCCACACATGGTGATGACGACTAAAGGCTACTGGAGAGAAAAATTAACAAGGAAGATAGTTTCTTAATGTTCTGAAATCCACATCTTTACACCATTCCTTGAAAATAAATGTGGTACATAATATGTAACAAAAAACCCATCACATACAAAATTTCAACAATCTTTGATTTGAAATAGTTAAACTATATTTTGTGGTATTTAAACTAGTGTGGGTTAATTTCATATTCATTAGTAATACTAATGATGAAGTTCCTATTCTATTAGTTTGATCTTCATAAGAAATTCATAATGTTGTTTCATTTCTGTATATAACTTATTCCAAAAGTTCTACACAGTACAGCATAAGCATATTCTGATCTCTTTCCCATTGTTCCAGGCCAATTACAAAGTCTAATTCAGCAACTTTCTCATTGTGATCGAGACTTTTCCACATGACATTTTGGCAATGCTTTCAAGCAAGTGCAATCTTGCTGAGCATAGAGTCAAGCCACATGGAAAATGAGTAGAAGCTCCTCTTTTTAACAAACACACCCTCACCCCATCAACACCCTCAACAGTTCAGTTTTAATCTATAATGTCAGAATCGTTGTTTATTTTAGAGAACAAGAAAAAATTTTAGATGATCCCTTACCTTCTTCCTAATCACAAAAAAAAGTAGGATTTGAGGAGAAGCTGTCTACTTAGCTGTCTAACAGCTGTCTACTTAGAGCAGACTACAACTAAGAGTCTGTAATTACAGATAAACAAATCTTACATAAGATGCTCAAGGAAGCATAGAAAGGGTCACTCCTCACTTTTTCCTCACAACCCACCTGTCACTGTGAGACAGTTTGGGCTGGAAGAAAGTTCCTGCCCCAAAACCACTCAGTCAGTTCCATGGTTATGGAGTGGGTCTTCCCATTCAAGTACTTTAGCCACTGTATCTCTCTGGCCTGAAATTTATCAGTTCTTCATCTGTCTTGTCTACTTTTCCATTAATTTATGGGTGTCTGGGGAAAAAATCTACATAATAATTTAATGAATCTTCATGCATGTTTTATTATAAAAAAAAATTATATACATTTTCTATGGAATGCCAAAAACTGCTTCCAAAATTTAAGACCCGTGCAAGCAGAAGGAAAACAGGGTTCTAATCTGTATTTTAGCTTGGAGATTTGTATTACATCAGCTTTTTCCAGATGCAGATCTAAGATCTTCAAGCAACTATATCCATAAATATAAAAGCATAATAAAAAATGTTGCCAATTGAAAAACAAAAATATTCCAAGTTAAAATAGCTTTTATTTCTATGCTTGGATCCAGGGATCCTTAGCTAGATAAGCGTTTTCATTTTCTACTTGAAGAAAAATAAATATTATTGGAAATTTGAGTCACTCTATTAATATGTCAGCCTCTAAGTATTTAAGTAATACTTAAATTCATAAATTGCATAATTTGCACCAAAGCCTGGTCAGAACAATGCACACAAATATATTCATAAATTGCACAAAAGCTGGTGATTACAACAGAAACAAAAATATTAAGCAATTACAAAAAATATGATATAAAAAATTTAAACCAACAAAAAGGTGATCTTAAGCATAACAGAAAAGCAAATCAAATATTAACATCATGACAAAGCATAAGAGTGCACTATGAAAAAAAACCCTTACCATTTATTATATTTTACATATTTTATTCATGTATCCTATTAAACTACTTGTTCAGTAAAAGAACATTTTAAGATAGTTCCCTAACTGTTCAATAACTTTCATTACTCAGAAGATAGTGGCTTTAATCAAATAGTCCCTCTGACTGATTTAAATTAAATGAATTATTGAGTGAATCACTGAAAAGACATACAGTACGGCAACACACCTGATTGGCCTTTCACTAGATCTGGAAGCCAAGTATGGTCAGACCTAGATAACAAAGATGGAAAACCACCAGAAAGTTCAAGAGCTGTATGTGAGATGGGGAAGCTGAAAAACATCTTGGAAAAAAGCAATGGCAAGCCACTTCCATATGGTTGCCAAGAAAACGGCATGGATGTGTTTGTGAGGTCAGAGAGCAAAGCAGACTTTACTTTTACACAGGATTCTGCTGTGAAGAAAAAACTGGGCTAAGGGCAAAACAGGGTGTGAAAAACAAGATCTGGAAGAGATTTAAATATTAAAAGAGGCAAACTAGACTGGAGTTGTAGAATGCTGGAAAGCTCCTGCAAGCACAGCCAAGCTCTTGGTTAACTAAATTCAGCCAACTGCATGGGTTTGCCCACACACTGAGTGAATACAGACAACACACCGCACCACAAATTAGCCAGCAGCTAGTTTTAGGCTAACCTGTTGTGCCAGCCCAGCCCCTAACATCACAGTTTGCATTCTCCTGCCTTTTTCTCTTGCTGGAGAGATGTCACCCCCAACTGATACGCAGAGACAACCAGCACTCGGCAACTTTAGAAAGTGGCATTTTTTATTTATTGCCCCAGATGTTGATCGGGGCCCACTTCGTAAACCGAGGAGCAGGACCACCAGAAATCCTGCAGGGGCAGCTTTCTAACGAGTCGCTTATTTGCTCGGTTCCAGTAGTTTTAAACGATTGATCACGGTCACTTCCGATTCTTCCGTGAAGAAGCACGAGTGCCCCGGCGGCCAGCGGGAAGGCAACCGTTGCAGCGGGTTTCTTCCCTGCAGCGGTGCAACAGCTGGTGAATAAATCGCACCTGCTTTGCAGCTTTGAATGGCACAGGGGGAGTTCCGTGCATAAAGCAGCGTTTCTCAACCTCGGCAGCTTTAAGACGTGTGGACTTCAACTCCCAGAATTCCCCAGCCAGCATACTGGCTGGCTGGGGAATTCTGGGAGTTGAAGTCCGCACGTCTTAAAGCTGCCGAGGTTGAGAAACACTGGCGTAAAGGGGCGGTGGAAGACAAAGCAGCCCCGGGTCCGTTCAGCCCGGCCTTGAAAAAAAGATCCCCTCGCTGGCTTACCCTTTTCACTTCAGCTCGGATTTTGCACCGGGAAAAGCCGCTTCACAAGCGAGAAGAGATCAGCGACCAGTCGGCTCGGCAGCTGAACCGTGTGCCGCTTGAAGCGCAAGAGAAAGAAAACCGCAACGCGGAAACCGAGCAAACTGGCTCTTCTGTAAGACCCAGCCGGATTTCATCAGCCAGCGCTCCGCCTAGCCCCCCCCCCCACCTCCGCCCCCGCCTCCCCGAGACTTCCCCCTTCAGTTTCCCGCATCACATTGGCCGGGTGGTTTCCTCCAACGAAGCGGAGGAGCGCCGCGCTGGCGGCTCCCGCTTTGCTTTCGAGGTAGCCCTCGCCGTGGGCCAGGCTTTCTTGCAGCGGGTGGGAGAAAAGCCACGTCGTTTTCGAATGCGATTCTGCTGTGCGATTGGCACAACTCGGCAGCGGCGTGCACTTTTTGACATGATTTAATGCCCATAGAGGCGAATATGTTGAACTGTGGAGTCCTTGGGGTTCTCCGAGCTTGGTTCTTTTCTTGCAAACGTTTCATTACCCGGCTAGGGAACATCTTACCCTCGCCGGGTAATGAAACGTTTGCAAGAAAAGAACCAAGCTCGGAGAACCCCAAGGGCTCCACATGATTTAATGCTGTTAAGGATGATGTCGTTGAAAAATATCTGTAGAGCTGCGTGTGTAAACTACTGTTCAGTGACTTCAGTATGATATCATTTGAATTGCAGGGGCGGGGGGGACAGGAGGGCCATTTCGCCTGGGCCTCAAGCCCAGAAGACGCACTTGTTCCTTTTTATCCATTTATCCAAACAAAGTCTCACTCTGTTTGGCAAGTGTGCCTCATTTTGTTTTCATGGGTGATCGTGTTTTCATTTTTCTTAAGACTAAACCCAGTCTCATGCAGGAAGTAGCCTGGGCTTCTCTTGTGCTCTGGGAGATGTTGTGTACTAGACTGAGGCCTTAACTCCCTAAATTTTCAAAAGGAAAACAAAATGGCTCCCCTCTTTCATGCTTGGATCCAGGGAGTCAAAGGGTCAAGTTCACCAAGGAGGGTGAAGTCAATTGCCATTACTTGATTCCCAGTATTTTTTAAAAAAAAATGTAAGCAGAGAGTGGCAAAATAAATTTAAAAAACAGTGCACTTTAATTAATCACTCCTTACTGGCAAAAGACACACCAGCAGCAGCATGTTGCAGTCAGTCTGCTCTTGTCCAGTAATTGGCAATTACTGGCAGGAAACAAATTGCCCAGCTTGCCAGCCAGCAAGGAATGAGACATGTTTTTACAGCATCTGAGCATGCAAGATGACATCATGATGCAAGCCCCGCCCCACAGCTACATCCAGTGTAGAATCCTAAGGGAGGGGCTTATGCAGTGATGTTACTGCAGGATGGAGCTTGACCCCATCAGTATGGACATCCCTTCTGGGTATAATTCAGTTGCAAATGATTACTGTGCTAGAAACAGAGAAAACAGGTCAGATGGCATGCTATCTTAGGGCCCCTTGAACCTTTGCAACCGTATTCTTGGTTTGCAACTCTGAATTTAAATAGTAACTTGAAGGCATACATTCACTTACGCACAAACGCACACACAAACACATATCCATACCGAATACATTCTTAAGCTGAATGCAACTTTAGTAAAAAGTGTCCTAAGAATGCCATTATATGAACGTACAGTATTTAATTCATTCTTACTTATGTGGGTATGCATGTATACATGTGCATGCACACATAACAAAGCTTCCAAGTTTCTTGATTAAAAAAAATATGTAAGACTGGGATTAAGGAGGCTCAGGTTAAATACCCATTTGACTAGGAGGTTCATTGAGTGTCTGTGGGCCAGTCACCGTCTCTTGATCCAGCCTCAGAAGATTATGATTGCGAAGATAAATTGAGAGACAACACTCTTCACCATATATGCCAACATAAGCTCTCTGAGGAAAGGTGAAATTTAAGGATTTTTAAAAAAAAAACATGGACCTTTTGTCAGCCCTTCAAAGTAGGCAAGGTCAAGACACAGGCATGGCAGTGATTCCAGGAATGTCTTTATTGCTGTAGGGTAGAATAACAGAATCTTGAAAACCTGTCAAAATAGTTCTCTACTCTATGTTACGCCAAACAAAATCAAGACAGGGTTATTTCTTGTTCATACTTTCCTCTTTCCCAGGACTGAGTAATCTTTTCTGAAAGTCCTCCTTTAACAGTTCAATCGTTTCTTCCCCATTCCCAAGGCCAGATCTACATTCTTCTAAACATTTTCATTTCTCTTTCTATTTTTACTGAGCTGTATATAATATTGTGTTTTTAGGTATGTGTATTTTGGTGTATTTATTTTAAAATAATTCTACAATGCATAGAGAACCTGTAATATAGATGGACTAATATTATAATAATATTGATAGTAATTCATTTTATTTATTTATTCATTCATTTATTTAATTAATTTATATGCCGCCCATCTCCTCCAGAGGTTGACTCACAATTAAAGTAAAACCCAAAAACAGTTAAAAATATAAATATCCCCATTAATTTAATTAAAAAGTCAAACTATATAAAAAGACCATATACATAAAAAAGACTAAAGACATTCAAGATGATGGGGGGGGTATTTATTTAGAAGTCCTATTAAGTTCATTGGAGCATCATTCAAGAATATAGAACTGTCACCTAAGTGTCATATATTTACCCCGTTCGTCAGATAGAAAGACTTAATTCACAGTGAATAATAAATAATAATATGGCTTTCCTTGCCTTGAGGCTTACAACCGACTGTTGGCTGCGTCAGTCGGCTGGCGCTGGGATCTCTTGTGTTTCCCTCTGTTTTCACCTGCTGTGATGGTGGGTGTCATTGTTGGCTGGTTGGCACTGTAGCGTGGCGTTTTTTGTGGCCCCCGAAAAGAGACACCATCGAGTCCAGCAGCTGTGGGTGGGGCCAAATGGAGGTGGTGGGAGCAGCAGACTGGTTTCCAGACTGCTGTGGACTCCTTTTCTCCCCTCTGCGGTGGCCAGCTTACTCCTTTTTTGCTGACTCAAACAAAGGACATCGGACTGATCATTGTGGCACCAAATTTATCCTCAGGGCAGGCCTCCACTTTCAGGATAGGTAGTTTGACTGGGGTCTGACGGCTCTTGGTGAGGGTTCACTGAGAGAGTGATCCCCCCACCCTAGGTGAGAGCTAATGGGGGAGGTTGGTTAGGATGGATGTGGTTTGCAAGGGGCCCCCCAACCAGTCTGGTGAGAGTGATGGGGGGCTGGTTACGATGTTGCTGTGTGAGTCTGGAGGGAAGTGGTTATTGATACCCTGATGGCACTGAGAGCCAATGCTGAAGTGCCTTAGGGGACTTGGTTCCCCTTCCCTGGGATGGATGATGTGGAGGACAGGTGGAGATCCCCGGCCTTGGATACTGGGAGGGTTGGATTGGGGGATGCTGGGGTCTCGGGGGAGGGTAAGGTGGGTCAGAATATCACAGTGGTAAAGGGAATGGGTGGATATGGCAGGAGACAGGGAGTGGACCGTTCTTGTGGAACAGCCCCAATGTCTTGTACCAGTTCCATGTTCCAGCTCTCTGCACTCGACCCCTGTGCCCAGTCAGCAGACTGTCAGAGGCCCTGGCTTCTGGCTGCTATTAAATACCAGGTCAGTCTGGTATATGGGCCCAAAAGGGGAGGGGGGTTCCCCTTTCAGAAATGTGCCCAGCTGGGTTTCAAGTGTGGCATCAGCTGAGATCCCAGGGCAGGGGCAGTGGTGTGGCAATTGTCATCTGAGAATCTCTTAAGGCTTTCAGGGGTGTTGCTCCACAGATTGCCAGATGTGAGACCCTGTTCATTAAGTTGGGCTCTCGGGATCAGTTGGGATTGTTGCTTCTATACCAGTCTCCCTGCTGTTTAGCAAACTCCCTGCCTGAGCTGCTGGACTCCATTTCTGAGTTGGTGGTGGAGTTCCCCAAACTTATGGTCTTGGGAGACTTCAATCTGCCTTCGCTGGGAGTGGGATCTGAAGCTATGGCGAGTGGGAGTTCATGGCTACCATGAGAGCCATGGGCCTATTCAGGGCCCAACACGGGACAGGGGTCACATACCTGATTTGGTTTTCCTGTCGGAGCAGTGGCATTGTGATCTGGAACTGGGGGAGCTTTTAGTGTCCCCCTTCTCATGGTCAGATCACGTCCTGATCACCATATGATATCAGTGTGTGTGTGTGTGTGTGAGAGAGAGAGAGAGAGAGAGAGAGTCTTACAATGCACAAAGAAATCTGTACAGAGAACCTAGTGCAACTATTTTTCCCCAGATTATTAGAATATAACTATCAGTATTCCATTTGTCAGGGAGCCAGTTTGGTGTATGGTTAAGGCACCAGACTAGAAACTGGGAGACCAGGAATTTTAGTCCTGCCTTAGACACAAAGCCAGCTGGATGACCTTGGGCCAGTCACTCTCTCTCAGCCCTAAGAAGAAGCCAAAGGCGAAATACTTCCAAAATCTTACCAAGAAAACTTCAGGGACTAGTCTAGGCAGTCGTCAGGAGTCAACACTGCCTCGAAGACACAAAAACAAGAAACACTTGTCACAGCATTGTGATTAATGACTCCTACAGAAATGGCTAATCCTTTGTACATTCCTAACAAACATTAATAATTATCACACTAAAATAATTGGATACCTGACTTGAAACACTCCCTGACAAAGAAACTGTTGCCTTTCTCAGTCACAAGGGAGAGCTGTTGCTCTGATGCTTAATATCAGCTTCTTCCACTTCAGCTAAATAAGGAGGAAGTCTTACTGTGTTAAAGTTTTCAAAACTCTGGTTTGAAATGGCCTGTATGAAGAAGTTGCAAGGATTCAACTTTTCTTCTTCTCCATGAGCTTTCAGATGTGTTTGGCCTTGGAAACAGTGGCCTGAGAAAAGGAAATTGTGCCCTGGGAAACTGGGGTAAAGTTCATCTTTTTTTTTCCTTCACCCACCATCTCTTTTCTCTCACAGTGTCATTTCAACATAAAAATATCTGTCAGACCATTAAATATATTTTTGTATTTATTTTTTCATAGCAGTTTCAATAAAGGAAGATCATATTTCATTATCTATGTCTATAAATTGCAAGCAACATCACGTTTCAGTCCACTGAGTAACTAGGGGCAAAAATTTGTTTTTCCGATTAGTGTTGGAGGAGTAGTCAGGCCAGAGTAATACAAACTTGCTTCAGTTTGTAGTTCAGTCCTGAGATTTGTTTGAAATTCTAGCTCAGCTATAGAGCTAAAACTAAGAACTAAAATCTTGGCCTAAAATCTCCATGCAAATAACAAAGCTGTACTTAAGTGAGTACTTATAGGTCAATAAAAATCACTTGTTTTGAGAAAGCAGGAATATACTGTAGTTTGTTTATTCAATGTTTGTTTGTTTATTTATTTATTTAATGTATTTATTTATAAGTTTGAAATTTATTCAAACATTAGTCACTAATCAAAATAGCCTGCTAGGTGGTCATGCCAAATTAAATCAAGCAGAAACTAGAATTTAAATAATATTTTGTTCACTATACAGTTTAGCAACTGAACTGAACAAGTACATGAATGTTATATATTGGGGAAAAAATGGCAGTCTCATGCAATTTTTAAAACTACCTGGAATAAATGTAAAAATACATTGTGCAATATTAATATATATGCATGATATATCATTAGTCATTATTATAGCCATTAGGGACCAATAAAAAGAGAATTATACATAATTTCACTGCACATAGGAACACATAGTTCTGTGTTAGATTTGGACCAGATTTTTTAAGCTGTAAATTATACATCTTCAGGACATAATTACTATTGTTTTTTATTTCCTTAAAGGAAACTGAGATGTAATAATTTGACTTCCACAAGTCAGTCCAAGAAATCCATGTTGAAGGCAGAATATAAATAGTAGTACAGCAATCTGGTTACTCATTAATCTTCAGTGAAAAATAATGTTAAATATTTCTGTACTCTTAATCTTCTTTTGAGATCAATGTTTTATTAATGTAGTAGGTTTTGTTTTGTTTGGTATCTTTAAGATTATATAGATGTAAGCCTAGATAATTGTTAATAAATTATTTATTTGGGCGGTTCCAAGTGTCCTGAAAGTCACACCTTCAGCTAAACAAATTGAGTATATTCGGTGAGCCTTGAGGAAACACATATTGTAAATTCTACTTCACAATTTCTAAGCAACTCTAAACAAACATATCTTTATTTAGAAGTGCCAACAGCCCAACTCACACTACCTGTCAAACTCAGACTTTTATAGGATGCATTTAAAAATCATATGTAGTTTTTATTAATTTATTAGAATGTATACCGCAGCTAAAAAGTGTTATAATTTTAAAGCATGAAAGCATGAACTGGAAAAGCACATTGCTTAAGAATGTAACTTCATATAGGTAGTCCTCGAGTTACGATGGCAATTAGGACTGGAATTTCAGTTGCTGAGAAGAGCAGTCGGCAAGCACAATGTCACATGACCGTATCACTTAGCAATGGTAATCCCAGCAGTCCTGGATGCTGTTGTAACCCCAGGACCATGCAGGTTGTTAAGCAGGAAGTAGTGGGAGTCCCAGGCAAGCACCGTGGGGGGTGCGTGGGTGCTATGTGGGGGTGGGGGATGCAGTGGGCAGGTGCCACAGGGCACGGTGGTGCAGTGCTGTGGAAGGCTGTGGGTGGGTACTAGGCAATGCGGCTGGGGGGGGTTGCTGTGGGCAGGCACTATGGAGTGCGGTGCTGAGAAGGGCCATAAGCATGCGCTAGGGAGTGTGGACTGGCCAGCAAGAGCTGTGGGCAGGTGTTAGGGATTGTAGGCAGGTCACATAGTGGGGCTCCTCAGGGGACAAAGAGGCGGAGCAACTTGCAGGAGTGACTTGCAACCTTCCCTGCTGGCTTCCCCATTGACTTTGCTTGTGGGAAGCCAGCAGGGAAGGTAGCGAATGGCAATCACATGACCACAGCTCATTGCAATATCAAAATTGCAAGCCGGACACCCGAGCACCCAGATCATGATCATATGACCCCAGGGATGCTGCAAGATTGCAACTTTGCATATCAGTCATAAGTTTCCCTCATTCAGCACTATTGTAATTTTGAACAGTCACTGAATGAGTGGTCATAACTCAAGAACTACCTGTATAATAATTTGTGGTGTTTCCATTTTTTCCTTTTCCCTCTGCCCTTGAAAATGGATTCAGGATTTACATTTCAAATGAAAAAGATTATTCAAAATATTGTATTATCTCTTTCTAATCTTAGCAATAAGTACTTGTAAGTTGTCAATTTTTTCCTTTTATCCCATGGAGAAATACCGTGCTTCAAAACTTTGGAATTTAGCTAATGTTCATGTAGGACAAAATATTTATGCATAAGTAGCATTTTAATTTGCTATAGTAGTTGCTTTTCTTTACCCTGAGCAACAGGTTGGATCTGATGACCTAAATGACATCTTCCAACTTTATGATTCCTTAACCTTTTGTTTTTAGTTTCTCTTGGAGGTTGAAGCATTCTCTCTCAGTGTGTGACTGTTCCTGACAGCAGCAAACCCACCTGAGCAGCCATTGGTGAAGCAGCTTTTACAGCTATAACAAAAAGGAGATTTATTTACAAGAAATGTATTATAAAAATAGGTAGACCTACCACTTAGCTAGTTACACCCTATCAGGAGATAGGTCAAAGAGTCTGCTGCTGTGGGCATGTGTACCTGGAGAAAAAGGCAAAAGGAATGTTCTCAATTTAGCTAACCCATAAAACAAAGAATAAACAGAGTAATAGCCAAAGAGTGGATGCAGAATAAATCCTTAACTCTACAGTCCTTATGGTCAATAGGTTATGAGGTGTTGAAGAGTCACTGCCATTGGATTCACAGCTCCAATAGGGTTTAAGCCTGTAGTATTATTTGAGTTTTATTTGAACCTGAAAATCAGTCTGTAGTAGTGATTTATAGGCCTGTTAGTAAACTTCATCGGTTGAGAAGACTGTTCTTCAGGCATTCAGCAGAAAGTTCTACCTGACCTTCATTGTCAGTAACATGGAGATTTGGCAAGACATTAATTATATGCCTTCTTCCTTCACTTTATTTATCAACCTGTAAGTTAAATAGGAAAGGAGTGGAAAAAGCCACAGGTAAGCACAGTGAACAAGCTCTATCTTACAATCCAACTACTTTTATAATAACTCGAAAACAGTAAGTTATTAGATAGAAATTACTGTATGTTGGTCTGCATATAGTGCAATCAAGTTTGCACCTTGCAAATTTTGGAAGTAAGCTTGCATAGGATCTGTCAGTCCCACTAGTAGACAGTACAGGGTCTAATAACTAGGGACAATGCTATTTTTGAAAATGCCTCAAATGGTGAAGAGAAATAGTATCATAACAATAGTTACTACTGCAAAAATTCAAGTTTTGAAATAAAGTAATATACAAAGATACTTAAGAAAGGATTATCTAGATGCTAACATTTGATCCCACCAGAAAGCACAATAAACAAGAACCTATAATACACTTGGGATATAACAAAAACCATCACACATGGATTTCTTTAAGACAGTTCAGAAAATATTGTATTTAAATGCACTTTCATACAAGGGTCAAAAAAGTGATGATGCCAGCCACAACCACAGAATTGAAGTCCTGCTCCTTTTTAATGTCTGCAGTAAAAAGGGGATGGGCTTCAATCATAATAGTGGCTGACATCTTGACCTTTTTGACACAACTCCCCTCCCCCATTGATGCCCCTGATTTCATGTCAGGGTGAGATTTAAACACAGAAAATACCACATCCCAAATCAGACCTTCTGGTGCTTTATTATTTACACCTAGTATGTGCAACCTTTTTGATTCAGTGGACACTTTTTGACATTTTGATATCATGTCATGGATGCTCTCACAAAGTGGGCACAGATAGTAAATATCCACAGCAAACAGTTAACATAGCTCTCCTTTCCACCATTTCTGGTCCTCAAAAATGTTTCTCTTACCTAAGCTTTCTTTTATCTATTTTCTAGACAGGTAAACAAAGGTAAAATTTTGAAACAAAGCACCAGGACTGCTGCAGCTCATCATATTTATTTTCTGAGAATGCCTGTGAAAATTACCTGTGGTCCAGATACATTCTTGTAAATTCAGATAATACTTGAAGCACTGCTTCTGAGCTCTTTTGATTTAAAGAAAGAAAAAGCTATCAAAAAGAGCCAGATGGGATGCGGGGTCTGACAGATGTTAAGGGAGGTATCTGCAGTCATTCTGATACCCATGGAAATTGCATTGCCTCCTCCTGATTTACAGTGATTGACAGCAGCTAACCAGAATTTCATACCACAGTAATTTTTCAGCCCAAATTAGAAATGCTTGAATCAGGGAGCACAAACTACTGAAACAGAATCATAATACCACTTTGGGATACTATACTGGTGATACAAAAATGCCTTCAAAAAAGAGAGTGTATAGCAGTTAGGTTTCCACATACAGTCTCTTAGGGTGCAAGATCAGATCCTCCCTTACACACATTTGCAAAGATAAAGATTATATGAACTGCTACCTTCTCATTGTAGCCCAGCTTCTCATTCAATTTCCAGAATAATTAACAGATCAACGTGAAATGATGTAAAGTTGGTTAGTATTTTCCTGCTTACAATGCATGTTATTTCAAACTCCAAGAAATAAATCTTTATTACTCAGCACCACAATTACTGATGATTCAAAATAACGTCTGTTTTTATTTCAAACAGGATCTACATGAAAAACAAAAGGAGTAGCTGTTAAAAATGGCAGCATACATTAATGACTAAGTTAAACACTTTGCTGGACATGATTGTAATTTTATCATAAGTATGCAATTATTTTCTCCTGTATACTTAGATAATGTATTTCACAAATCACTAAACTTTCAGTTTGCCTAATCCCTATATTTTCAACACATTAGTTAATTACTCCTGGTTTCAAACGAACTTGCTTCCTGGTACTTTTTTTTTAGGTGTGTACTTTTAAAATATTTTTTCTAGACATCAAGAATACCTAGGATTTCTACCTTTTAGTTACTACAGCCTTTTCTGTGCTTTTAAAATGCTGCTTGATGGAAGAAAAACAACAGATACAGTTCTACTCAACAAGGAAATTTATTAACAGTGAAACTGTATTTCTCATAATTGTTTATAAGCTTCCGTCAGATGAAAGATGGCAACCAGAAATATACACCTATACATTCAAGATGCATCTGCCATTGCACTGAAGCATGGTGGGAGTTTATTAAAACATATTATTAGATCTACATATCTTTCTGTCTGTGCTTTCATTACATGCTGGTGTCAATGGGAATCCTACTTGTCCCCAATCTTGCAAGCCCAGTGTCTTGCTGCACACTTGCTCTGAGTCCACTACTATATCCCTAGGTGTCCTTTTTCTCATATGCTTTCTCATTTTAAGGGTAGTGATTGGTGCTTCCCTCCTGGAAATTGAACCCTCAGTGCAACCAAAGTATTAGCATCTCTTCTTCTTTTTGCCCTCCCTGCTTCATCATGTGGTGGACCACCTCACAAAGGATTTGATACCTTTTTGTTCTTACCCTCTAGTCTAGTCACTATCCTCAAGCACTGGGTTATATCTCTTTGAATATACATATAAGAACATGAGTATAAACATATAATCACATATTTCCTGGTCAGGCATCTAATGGGACTCACCACTCACATCACCACTCTTGCAAGCCCATTGCTGTTCTCAAAGCAGGCCTCCCAAGATATCTCCCGAATGTGCTTGCAACTCTTGCCTTTTCACCCCTGAATGGCTTTTTGGTCATGTTATTGAGCACACCATCTGTTGCATGCAGTTATAAAAGGATTTTCGCCAGAGGTAATTTTGCTACACTGTCATTTGATTGTCCCTTTCCTAGAGCCTCACAGCTTTTCAGCTCTTGCCTTCTCATGCAGCACGGATGCTAAGGCCGGGGCATGCCAGCAGGTTGACGATATTGAGATCCTTTCCAGCTGTTCCATGCATCTTGGGAGAGGGATTCTTTATCAGCAGTTCTTCCTACTTCCACTGCTGTGTTCTGTCTTATTGTCTGCAGGATTGAGAGGGAAGGTCCAGCAAGTCTGGACAGGATTTAAGCAGTTAAAGGCAGAATTCTAGAGGCTCTTCTGTGGGCATGAGGGAGGTCACCATTTGTAGATCCTCATGGTACCATGCCATGAGGTAGCTTTGGGTGGCTAGCAGAACACTGCAACAGAAGGAGTACTGCTTTCTGATATGCATGGGGCAGTGGGGGTATGTTGCTTCCCCAACACTGTAGCATTGGGCAGCTGCTGCCTGGAGGAAACCTGTCACGTTCTATGCTGTGCTCAAACACTGCCACTTCCACTTCCACACAGTCCCCACTCATCCTAAGCTGTTTCTCCCTATAGACACACTGTGTAGAAGAACAACCTGGAACCTGCATTTATCACAGTATGGCAACTCAGGGAGTATTCTCAGATTGTTTTTACTATTTCTTCCCAGACATGACTGACACAGCACAAGCCAAATACAGCAGAGGCTAAGTGAGGTACAGAGCTCCCCTTCCGCTACTAAGACAGGTGAGATTACCGTGGCTGCAACTTTGCAGTCGACTCCCATTACATATGATGGGGCATGGATTTCAGAGCCTTCCTCTCACCTGTACCCAGAGCAGCCACAATAATACATAACATGGCCTGGAAAGGCTCAGACTCTCCCTTCGTATTGGGCAGAGTTTCTCTGGGGTTCAGGCCTAGCAAACTGGGGCCAAGGGAAGTCTTTCCCTTGCTGGGGGACTGCAACAGCCTATGGAATACACAGCTGTAAATAAATTCACAGATTTATTGTTGTAGATAAGGGGGACAAACAGATGGGGCAACACCCAAACACTTCCCATTATGCTGCTGAAAGTTGCCAGTGTGCACATGATCCCAGGGTGGGGTCTACAACCTATTTCAACAGTGCTTCCCTTCCTGTTTGCCCCCAGTGCCAATGCAGCCTTCCACAGGCAGAGCTGTCCTTCTCTTTTTGTACCTACACACACCGCTGCACAGCCAACTGAACCTTAAGAGACAAATCCCACCCATGGGAAAAGAATGAAGTATTGGCTTGGGTCTTCTCTCCTGCACATGCCAATGGGTGTGTTGTGAGCAGTGGGAGCCTACAAGGTAATCCAGACGAGAAGCACAGCCAGGAGTATTATTGTAAGATTACAGTAACAGAATCTTGCAAGACTGAAAGTATTTCTCCCCTCCTTTCCTTTTACTCTCCAGAAAACTAGGGAGGGTCCCTCTGATAGGGCAGTCAGCAGTTTACACCATCCCTGGATGGAGAGTTAACATTATAATTAGCTTTAGGCAAGGCAAAAGTGCACAAGGAAATTATGCTGATGTCGCTTGTCTTTTCAGCTTTAGTAATGAGCGCATAGTAGGGCAGTGTGCAAAAGAGTTAACGATGCGCATGAGCGAGGATCAGGGAGGAAAGGATGTAAGGCAACCGAAAGTGATAAGGATGGCATATGCAGGTGTCTCTTTAGTATCCGTAAAAAGCAGGACAACGCAAGTGTACCTGTGGGCTGAGAATTCCATATTCCGCGTAGCTTATTGCTCTGTGGCTGAAGAATGTACAATTTATGACTTTGCATCTTGTTGCAAGAATGTATAAAAACTCTTGAGAGCGTAGGTGCACGCTCTGGAAATCATTCCCATGCATCATCTTTGTTCTGTGCAGAATAAATACTTCATTAACTCCACCCTTGGTGTGTTTTATTGGACAAAATTGCATGCCACGCTAGACAATACCTGGGACAACACCTTTCCCACACCTTCCCTCCTTCTGTGGGCTGAGACATATTTTACATGCTGCCCTCCCTCCTGTCTCTCAAGGTCATTCCCACAAACCATTATATTAGCCACAAGGCTTAACTGTTTTTAAGAAATGGAGCCTGGCCCGTCAACCCATACCTACAGTGACCATATTTTCTTGAAAAAAATAAAGGACAAACTTGAAAAAAGGGCAAATCCGAAAGAGGTTCATAAGGATAAAAAAATTAATTGCTTTTACAGTATTTATAACTTTGTTTACAGAGGAAAATTCAACAGCAAAACCAAGAAAACAATTAAATCAAATAAATCTAAAGGACGTGGAGTCACCGTACCTGTACCCCACATTGGGCACACCAAAACAACCCCTGTTGGTTCAGAACAAAAATATGTGCAATTCCTGGCCCCCGGCCAATTCTATTAGTGACAGTGGTGTTTTATGTTTTTAGTGAGCGTATGCGCGAGCTTGTTTTCTCTTCGTTTCAGTGCAAAGGCCCCTGAACTTAGTCGCGAAGCCAGGGCCACCGCTGAGTCACCCTCAGCCGCTGCCCTCCTCGCCGCTCCTTCCCTCGTGCGCGCGTCCCTCTTCCGCCCAGAAGCGGCCACGGCATCCCTTCCCTGTCATCAGGTGGGCGGGAAGGAGAAGCGCGAGACTCCGCCCCGTTTCCACAGTTTTGGCTGGGCTGGTTGGCCGCCGTCCGCGAGCCGAGCAGACACTGGGAGGTGGGCGGAGCTCGACTCGGCTTCCCTTTTCGCTCCGGCCGGGCGACTTATAGACTGCGCGGCCGCTGTGTGGGAATCTGCCCGCAAGGTTTCCAACGGGGCATGGCGATGACAGCGCTCCCCGCGTCGTCTCTCCTCTTCCCGGGGCCCTCCTGAGGGGAGTCCTCGGCCCTCCGCGCTGCCCCCTGGAAGGGCCTCTTTAACCGGCCTGGCTTAAGGTAAAAGGGGAGGCTGAGGTGAGGTGGTCGGGCCTGGCGAGCGCAGCGAAGGGCGAAGCGTTCCCTGCGTGGCGGGGTAACAAGTGATGAGCGCTTATTGGTTTTTGAAGCTGGGTGGAAATAAAAATACCATGAGTACAAAGAGCTTAAATCGGGTTTTAGAGGTATTTGACAGAAATGGTATTGAAGTCGAAGAAATCATACTGATTTCAGTGGGGCCGCTTCAGTCTGGTGTCTTTCGGGGCTGTTGGACTGCAACTTCTATCGTTCTAAAGAATGGCGAATATTTTATTTATTTATTGTTACTCATTAGATTTATCTTCTTTTTGCTTCCAGAGCTCAAACCAGCCTATATAATAATCCAATTTTACCTTCCTGGAGACAGTCCTGTGGGATAAATTGGGTTGCAGGATTGGCTCAGTGCCATCCTCTGGGCTTTTATGGCTGAATGCAAATTTTGCTCTTTCTTTCTTGCAGTAGCCCTTTCATCTTTGCATAACTGGAACAACCTAATTATGTTGTAAATCCTATATTTTCTGACCAGTTTGGTCACGCAGTGCTAATTGAATGGTGAACATTGTAGCTCAATACATCTAAACTGACTCAGATTGATCTGTTTGGGCTGATCTACCTATTAAGCCTGGTTTCATTCATCATCACTGTGGCTTTTAATATGAGATTGGGTGTGGGGGGGGTTGTGTACCAATGCTTTGTATTGTTGGAGATGAGGATCCAATTGATCATACCACAATCTGAGATGTCAGCCCACTCATCCGTGGCTTCATGCAGGAAGCAAAGGAGTCAGTCAGTCTACCTGTCAGCAGTTGCAATGGTGGACATGCTAAGTTTGCAGCTTGCAGTACTAAAAGCAGTTAAGGAATTAATCAAATGGAAGAATATTGCAAACTCTCCTTCCAGGGTGAGGTATAGCACACTAGAATACATTTTTAAAAGCTTTCTTATGTGAAAAAATGAAAGGAAAAGGATTTTTCAGAACCAGGAAGAAACCCAATTTATTTCGTACTTGCAGTGAGCATTTGCCAAGCTGAAATGAAATAATGCTTCCTGGAATGATAAATAGGGAGAAAAAGGAATAACTGTGTAATGCTTCCATTGGTAATACGAGATGCTGCCCCTGGAATGACATGAGACAGGGACCCTTATAAGTTTCAACTGAAAGAAATACCCACAAATGTTTTATAACTATCAGGCAGCAGCTGTTACAATGCAGTTATGTGAACGTTCTGTTAAATGCTGTGGTATAAACATTCATTTCATTTGTGCCTCTCTGCTGCTGTTGCTCTTTATCTGTAGGAGACAAAAGATGTATACGGTTTTTAAATCCATCAATGCCCTTGCAAAAAAGTGACTTTTAAAAAAAAATTTCCTCTATTTTTTATTATAACTGAAGAGAGGTATACCTGATCAATAGATTTAATTCTTCAGGCTTCATCTCTTTTCCAGTGGGATCATAAACATATAGGAATTTTCTCCTCTATGTATATATATATATTGTACCCTTTATTTCTGAATATAAATGTATTTTGTTTATATTGCATTTGTTTGGGGGGGTGGAACTTAATCTAGCCCATCCTTTCCCCTTGCTGTCACTAAAGAACTATAGCCCTGATTAATTAATGGTTACTCTGTTTCATTACTGTATGTATTTTTCCTGTGTTCATTTAAGTGTAACTTAGAATAAAATAATCGTTCCTCTCTCTCCTCAGGAAATGGCCTCTCCAAAATCCTTACTAAATTTTCTGACCTTCACTTTTGGATCAGCAATTGGTTTTTTCCTATGTTACTTGCTATTTAATTTAGTATTAGAAGAACAAATCAAGGTTGAGCCTCATATTCTTCACAATGATCCTCATGGCCATCATAAAGATAGTGATGAAAACCACAACCTGAAAGGACAAATGAATTTCAATGCAGATGCTGGGCAACATAAAGGTATATATGTGTTCTATCTGGGGCAGTTTTTCATTTTTCCACAGACTCAGCGGCATTCCAGGCATCTCTTCTGTCCTTTAATCTCTTGAGTTTTTCAGAAAACTAGGGAGCCCCTGGGATCTGCAAACAGGAAGAGGCTTCACAGATGCAATCCAGTCCAAGGCCATCATCGCCCTTTCATTCCATGTGGTGACTAAGGCCTCAGTTGAACTGTGCAGCAAAGCCTCAGGGAATTCCCCAAGTTTCCTCTGAAACCCACTTATGTTGATTAGGCGCCTAGGACAAATCATTTGAATAGGTCCTAATTTCTTGTGATATGGACCAGCACGAGAGGAATCCAGAGTAATCATTTACTGATCTGACCTTGATAAGGAATGGATGTTAACATGCTCTGAATTCAAATCATGTAGTCACTGCCCAGAGACACCCCCCCCCAAAATATGTAATAATGTGTGTCAGCCCCTTGATGACTTCAGTCCAGTCCATGTTTGCCATGGTGGCCATGAATTTCTAAGCTGCTTTGAACACTGTACCCACGGTGGAAGGTTGAAGTCCCCCAACATCATAAGCCTGAGAAATTCCACTACCAAGCCTGGCACAGAATTGAGCAGCTCAGGCAGAGAAGCAACTGCACGGGGAGGCCGGTACAGCAGCAGCAATCTCTTCTGTTCTCTAGAGCCCAGCTTCACAAACAAGATCTCACATTTAGTAATCTCCAGGGCAAGACTTCTGACAGCCACAGGAGTGTCCCACATAACAATAGCCACTCCACCACCCCTGCCCTGGGGTTGTAGCTGAAACCACACCCAAAACTCAGGTGGGCACTTCTCCAAGAGAGAAATGGCCCCCTCTGTGCCCATCCAAGGCTTGGTTATACTTGCCAGGTCAACTTTCTTATCTATATGAGGCTTTATTATGGGCCTATTGCAGATCTAATATTTTAGTGTTAAAACTAGAAACAATTATTGGTTGCTTACTAGTTAATGTCTAGAAATCTGACTTTTTTTTTTCAGCCTAGGATCTCATAAGTGTTATAGTTTGGTTTAGCATTCAAAGTGGAAGGTGCTAGTACTCATATTTAAGCATTAATGCAGAATTTCAGTGCAATTTCCCTTTTATTAAGAATTGCTATATCAGTTTTTTTGCATTATTATGGTATCAGCATTGTTTTTTTAATCTCAGAATTGTTTATGTTACTGATTTTTGTGAAGGTTAAACTTAATAACAGTTTGGACTATCTCCTCCTACCTCCTTCAGATGAAAATAAAAATGTTGCTGAAGAATTGTACCGGAAGGTAAGGATACTTTGTTGGGTGATGACAGGTCCCCAGAATCTGGAAACAAAAGCCAAACATGTCAAAGCTACTTGGGCGCAGCATTGCAACAAAATACTGTTTATGAGCTCTGAGGAAAACAAGAACTTTCCAACAGTGGGATTAGAAACCAAAGAAGGCAGGGACCAGTTATACTGGAAAACCATTAAAGCTTTCCAGTATGTACATGAACATCATTTTGATGAAGCAGATTGGTTCATGAAGGCAGATGATGACACTTACGTTGCACTGGACAACTTGAGATGGCTACTTTCAAAATACAGCCCTGAAAGACCTATTTATTTTGGACGAAGATTTAAGCCTTTTGTGAAACAGGGCTATATGAGTGGTGGGGCAGGATATGTGCTTAGCAAAGAAGCTCTGAAAAGATTTGTGGATGCCTTCAAAAATAACAAATGTACTCATAGCTCTTCCATTGAAGACTTGGCATTGGGCAAGTGCATGGAGAGCATTAATGTTGAAGCTGGAGATTCTCGGGATACAAGTGGCAAGGAAACCTTCCATCCATTTGTGCCAGAACATCATTTAATCAAAGCATACCTTCCCAAAAATTTTTGGTACTGGAATTATAACTATTACCCTGCTGTAGAGGTAAGTTTTATTTTGTTGCAAGATAAGGGTGGGGGGTTGTAAAATCTAACATGACTTTTCGGAAATCTTTTACCTTTGTTGAACATCTATAGCTGCTTTTTTGCTGTCAGGTGCAGGATCGATCTAGTCCAGGATACCTGCTTACCATGGCTTCAGGCAAAAAATTTGCTAATTGACATCTCAGACTTTTAAAAAATGGGAGATGTATGGAACTTTATTCATGGAAACTCCCCTCACCACCCCCACTAAACTTAATAGTCCCTCCTAGGAATACTCCAGGGAGCATAAATTTGTGGAAGAGATTGAAATAGTACTTTCTCTACCTCCCAGAAGTGAATCTATGACACTGTTACAAAGCAATTGTATAACATTCATATTCAGAGACCATTTATGAAACTAATATTCTCAGAACCAAAATGTTTCTGCTTTTTGTAAACAAAGAGCTGAGCCATCTTGATTGAGGTTAAAGTCACATGATCTGCATTTAATTAACTGCAAAACATGACAGGTTTCTTTCTTGCCTTTTGACTTTGCTTTTTTCTTTTGCTGTAGGGCCCTGGTTGCTGTTCTGATCTAGCAGTTTCTTTTCATTATGTAGATGCTACTACTATGTATCATTTGGAATATTTGATTTATCATCTCCGCCCTTATGGTTATCAATTCAGATATAATCCTGACGTCCCTAAGGATCCAGAAAAACAAAATTTAAGTGAGGCCACAAAAGGTGGTGCAAAATTCAAAGGTGAAGAAGAAAATCCTCCAAAAGCTTCTAAATAAGAAGCCTTATGGAATGCTATACCAACATGCTCAGCTCACAATGGTGAGATGTTCCTTTGCATCCTCTTCTAATACGCTGGTACAAAGATGTTTTTCCATGTGCCAGGAGACTGCATGCTGTAGTTCTGTCAAAGCTCCTTTGATTTACTGATCCATGGACTCAATCTTACATTGAAACAAATACTTTAGTTCATATTCACACATAGATCTTCAGCATTTTCATCCTTTTTTTTTTATTATGATTCAAAGGTTTTGTTAGATAATTTCTTGAAAAAACTTCAATTTATTAGACCGGAAACTGATGTTTTGCAAGAGATTCAAGTTTGTATATGAAGAAAACACTTTATCCCATGAAGTCAGATGTGAAAACCCCTAGCATCCTACTTGGTTACAAGTGTCCAAATTTAAATCTGATTTTTTAAAATCATTTTAGTCTTGTTTTCTGTCTCACAGCTAGGATGCTTTATGCAGAATAAAGTCTTAAAAGTGCTGGCAGAAAGAAAAGTGTAAATATGGTTCAGCATTGTGGGCATTATTAGAATGGCTGTTGTTTCAAAAAATAAGCAAAAGAAATTTTTATTTATTCAGATAAATGTTTTCTTTGAGCTTGCTCTGGAATGTGAATTACAGTGATAACGTAAGAAATAGCAAGAAATTGATATGTCCAGGTTTAATTCTATATATTAAAAATATTTTTCCTTCTGTTTAAAACTGGGCTTGTTTAAATTAAAATATGAAGTAATATTGCTTATCTAGTGTTTTGAGCTGTTCTTAGTTTCCATTTGAAGTTAGATGGTTATTTAGTTAAGCTTACTACTGTTTTTATTATAACTTTTTGTCATTGAATTTTCTCTTTGTTGATACCTTTGTCAACACAAGCAGCAGCTCTGTACTAAGGATATGTAAATGTTTTGAGCTTGAAGCACAACAGATTGCTCCTGTTGTACTCGATGTAATGGATGCTCTTTTGACCATTCAAGAAGTGTTTTGAACTTGATATATTTTACACATCACTACTTACTATGAACTACGGGACAGTTTCTTATTGCAGTATGCAGGTGTTGAATCTTCCTGTCTTTGTCGTGATGCTCAGAATTCTTTGCAGAAACAGTCCTGCTAAAATGATTGTACAAGTTTGTATTTCATACATCTTGTTGATAAGATACGTACTGCGTAGCATTTGATGGCTAAATTTGTTTGCAAGTCATATTAAACATTCTGTATTTTTGAATTAAATTGGGATGCTGCCAATTTATGAAAGTGTTGATTCCACAATTGCACATACTCTTCTGCCTCTCTTAAATATGGAATATTGTTTTGCTCACCATGTTGCTGTTGATGTGCAATAAGTCTTAATGATGCATCACAGATAAGCAGGATTTAAGGAAAACCTGGACTAAATGTGCTTGCATATATGTTCTAAATTTGATCTCTGGAGAAGTTCTGGAAACTAGAATTAATAGAAGGATACAAACACTTTGCTCTAAATTTGAACTTATGATTATTTCGCTGTTAGACTAGTCATGAGGAAAAAATGAAGAAATAACTGAAAACTGGCTAAATTTCAAAAAGCTCTCAGTGACAGATTACTTTGCTGAGATAAATATGTAACTATTTTTCTCATTAGATAATTTTAAGGTCATACGGTGTTTAATAAGAATGTTGTTGATAGTGCCAGATGTTCTATATCTTGCAATTTCTTATTATTGATCTCTTTTCTTGCTCATTTTTGCTTTGGTGGTATTCATATTAATCTACCTCAAAGTATTTTTTCCAAGCACTTGATGTTAATTACTAGTGAATTATATGGCTAGTCTGTGGAGAAAGTAAATTAATCTAAGGCCTTTTATATACCATTAAGTACCCTAATGACTGTTAATTATTTGAATAGCAAATGACTGAGAAATTATAGCCTTTTATAGAAAGGACAACAGAAACCCAGTTGCATAAACTTTCCTCAAGAAAAAAACCAACAATCCTGAGCCATTTCCCCATTTTTGTTAATGTCTCCTGCCCACTGCAACTTTTGGCCTACAAAAAGTTTTCTGCAGATTCCTTCAATTATGAAGTTTCTGGTATTCATTTGTAATGAATGTGTTGCTTCATCTGCTAGTGGCCATTTTGTTTGCTAATTTTTGAACCTAGAGTGTCCCATGGTATGGACAATGACTAGTTCCACCAATTCATCTCTCCTCCTACTCCTGCTATTCTGGCTGCAGTCCCTGCTCTGAGAGCACTTTGCAAAATAGCTTTTTGTGAAGGTGAAAGGGCTGCTGTGGGAAGCTCTACTATAGTGATTCAAGTCTTGGCTATTTAGCATTGGAAATTTGAATAACACCTTTGAGACATCCACATATTTTTCTGATCATCCGATATCTTCTATACCTCAAAATTGTCCCTGCCATTACATCTCCCAGTATTGTATTCTAGGCAGAGATGCAACAAAAATCTACTTGCCAAGTTCTGAAATTGGATATTTTATAACATTGCATTATTACACTGTTCTTGTTCTAAGAAATGGAGATTCTGGTATTTATGTCCCCAAATTTGTTCTGTAGGTTGGATCAAATATCAAGTTTCTAAGAAAGCTTAATACTAATTTCTGTCCCCTTTTTATTTGTATAGTATCTAATGTGCTTGTCCAGGTTGAATGACAAAAAAATCCACATCTCCTAATATTTACCTAATAAGCGTTTTTAGCATTTGTTTTTAAAGTAAAGTTCCTGTTAACAACTCTCACTAGAATATTTTACCACACCTGTAAATTTAAAACAATATTCAGATTATTTAATTGCTGGTATATTTGCTGCAGTATTGTTTCAAACTTATGTCTGTATGATTCATTTAAATATATTGACAAAGATTGGTTATGACAGAGAAGGGAAGTGGTCTCATCTTTGATCATTATGTATATTTTAAAACTGTACCATACTAAGTTGATTGTAAAGGTTTTTGTCTTACAACAAAAGGGAAAATGTGGATTATACTATATAAAGCAACTTTAATGTATTTTGTGTACAACATTCAATATAAATCTTACTGAAAATACATTTGAAGATATCAACCTTAACTGCTGAGCAGTATGTTCTTGTTAAAATATGAGTATGAATTTTAAATGACAGGAAAAATAAATTTTCATGACAAATGGCAATTGGTTTGTTCATATGATTAAGAAATTATATTTTAAAATATACTCTTTGAAGTGCTTTTCATTTGTTTCTAGTTATTTAAAATTGCACAAACATTTCTCCATTATAAAATGTTACTCTTGTGGTTCTTAATATGCAGTGAATTCTAATGCTACTTTAAATAACGAATCAAATATTCAGTTTTCTATATTTTTATTCTGCAAGTTTTTTTTTCAAATTATGAGAATGTTAGAGCATTGTTTCATCTAGCCTGTGGGTTATTTATTCTTAACAACTCTACAAATATTAAAATATACAAACAATACTGCCCGTTAAATTTGTTTAAAACATCCAGTGGTTGATATCTAAAAAGGAGCTGCTGGAATTTGAATATACCTGAAAGCCGTCTAGGGAAATATTGGAGACGATACCTTAGATGCAGACAGTCCCAAATTCAGTTCCTGGAATCACCTTGTAGATATGGGGGAAAAAATCAACCTGAAATCCTGGCAAGTTTTTGCTAGCCACTGTATGCTCTATAGTCATATTCATTGCTAATTCTACCATTTTTATCTTTTAGCTGAATTGATTTAAGTTTATTATGAAGAAAAGTTCACGTTGCCACACTTTCAAATAAAACATAGCTCTTTTGTTCATATGATCAGTTTAATTATCACTCATCAGTTTTAGCATATACAGTACTTTTGGTGCAGAGGTAAGGTTTAAAAGAAAAATACAGTATGAAAAAATATACTTATGTACATCTTTCAGTGCTTTCCCTATTCTTCTATAATTGATTTTGACATTTACTATGAATTTATTTTGCTCTTTTGTATAAGACCCCTGAGAAACAAGAGAATATGGAGTAAGCTTTAACAAAAATAACTTTAAAAATACTGGTCCTGATTAACTCAGAGATTTTTGCATAAGAAGCCACACTTGATGTTCATCTAAATGTGTTAACTGAATTGGCAGGATGGTGTCTTGATATGAACAGGACACATGTGGAGAGCCATCAGTTATTCTCTATGGCTTGTTGCTTACAGTTATAGCTGGATCTTGGCTCCTGAAGTTAAATTACAGAAGGGAAAAAAACAACCAGATTTTCATTATCCTTAGTTGCAATATTAGATATGCCCTGATGTGGGAAAAGTCCATCTATATAGCTGTATCTATAGAGAGACATTCTGTTCTGAAAGTTCCCAACTATACTCCAATATAATTTTCCATTTGTTGTTGTTGCAGTTTCTGATGGTGGTCCGGATTGTGGTACAGAATATTTTCATTTCCACATAATAGAAAACAATGTTCTGTTAAGACTAATTGTTACAATCCATGATATCTGGCTTATTAAAAATCCTGCAATATTGAACAATAAGCATAAATGTGTAAACTGCTTTTTATCAAGTAAAACTATCCTCTATAAAGATACAGTGCTTTATAAACTCTGTCAATGCTTCATAAAAGCACCAAGTATATTACAGAAGTACTATTAATACAGCATTTGAAATTCTTTTAGCATGATTATGCAAACTTTAGCTTCATTTTCTTCTAAAATCTTGAGATTTCTGTAACAGAAAAATATATTTTAATGTTAACTCTTTAAAAATCAGCAAATTTACTTGTACACATCTGTAAGAAGACAGCATACAGTTCAAATTAACGCAACCCTAAACAGCTGATGTGTTTATGGAACACATTTAGGAAAATGCTTTGTCAAGGAAAAGGTTTGCATGACTATTTAAAAATAAATGAAATTTATAAATACTACCATTTATTTAAGATATCCTACTTACCTTTATCCTTGAACGCAAATTGCCTGGCATTCCTGTTCGGTTTCAAATCTATTCTGGTTGCCTTCACAACCTCCATACCAAAATCGGGCACAAGAATTTGTATCCTTGGCATAAAACCATTTCACCTGATAATTTCGGCAGCTTCCAGTTTTCATTGGTTCTAAACACCCAGCTTCTGAAAAACAGAACAGCATAATTTTGTTTGTTTGATTTTGCTGTACTTCTATAGAAGCTGAAATGCCAAGACAATAATCTTGTCTGTGCAACTTTATTACTATAAATCATTGTCACTGCCTGTATTTTTAACTAGGAAATGTAAGCAGGAGTCCACATCAAGCGTTACAATTGCATTCTTTTCTGCTTTCAAGACACTCCTAGCTTCCCCCTGCCTTTTCAGGTTCAACAAGATTACTGTAGTGCTGGCTGTACATAGCACTAATTAGCTGGCAAATACAGTCCTTTGTAACCCTTGGAGAATTCAAAGGTTGATATTGCACTGTGTGTTCACCTTCAGGTTTCTGGCCACATTCCAATCAAGTACATTTTTAAATTATGCACACTTACCTGAGAGAAATCCCTTTAGCCAATTGCACTTTCCCCTAAGTAGACATGTAATTGATAGAATAAGCCTATAGAATTTAAGCATGAAGATTTTCTCAATAATTAACTGGCTTTCCTGTTCAATATTTAAATATCACAAATACTTGTTCTTGAGATCTTTTTTTCTTTTCATTGGTAATCTTAATCTAATTGTTATGTACTGTTGTGCCCTTTGGTTTGCTTTGCATAGAAAATGTGGGAGTGGGATGTGAGAGGAAGCACCAATAAATTGAAGAAACTTAAATTTAACCCCCTCTTGCATTTTAAATGTGTTGATTATATATAAAGGGCTGTCAGAATAATCTTGGGAGATAGGAGGAAGAGCCGCAGCCAAGGCAACAGTCTTACAAAAGATATCTCAGCCCACAGAAGGAATGGGGATGGAGAAAGCATCTCACAAAGGACCCTCCCTGGTTCTCTGGAAAGTAGAGACAAGAGTCTTTCAGACTTGCAGGACTCTGTTACAGTAACCTTACAATAAAGGTAATGTTAGCAGTTGTAGTTTTGGTTTCCTGTCTGGGCTACCTTGAAGGGCTGGCATCAAAAATGAGAGAATGCCTCATACGCAGTCTGATCAGTCACTCATGGTCTTTTATTTCTCCATAGTTGTTTTTCAGTCTCTTCTCACATTTTCACTATCCAAAGACAATGTGCTATATTTAGTTTAGCTCATTTTGTCGCCACTCAAGCACTTGAAGTAAAACAGGGATATGATAGCTGATATGTATATGTTGAGATCAAGATTTGCTTCTGTCTTATCAAAAGCCAGACCATCTGATTCTAAGTCAGCAAGAATGGTATGCACAGGAATATACCCAACACTTATCAATTACTCACTATGAACTCTCTCCTGAGCTTTTCTGACACATAGACAAAACATTACTTGACGGCATATCAGTTTGAGCCTCAACATCATTAACTGAGTCTTAATAATTTTTCATATGTGACAAATAATTAAAGAGGAAGGTATGTACTTAGTAGTACAGTGTATATGCTAGATGAATATACAACTGCATAGTTTTCACAAGGTGTGTTTAAAAAGGGAGGAGGAGTTGAGTAAAGGGCAAGTCTTCAAAGCCAGCAGAAAGTAATAGAAAACACATAATCAAGATTAGACAAACAGTAAAAAATATGCCCATGACATGCCCAAAGAAGTTGGACTCCATCCTATATGTGCATTTTGGTACAAAGGCTTATGTCATAAGTTGGATTTAAGGTGTTTAGATAACTATTGGTTTTTAATATAATGTGTTTTTGTTGTTATTGTTTTGGTTATTTAATTGTATTTGTTTTTTGTGTTTTTACTGTGTGAGCTGCCCAGTCACATACATACGTGAGATGGGCAGCTATGCAAATTGAATAAATAAATAAATAAATGCTTCCAGAAATTGTGAAGGGATTATTGAATTTAGTATGTTTCTTACTCTAGCCTATCCTGACATGCAGTGCCTTCATATTGATATAAGCCAGCATTGTATCTCCACCTAGAGACTAATTAAGTCTATAGTGGTGAGAGAAAATTTGTGAATCCTTTAGAATTATCCCTAATCCTACAGGACCGTGACCTACAATGTGATCTGAGTTTTATCTAAGTCCCATTAACAGATAAAAGGGTTCTGCTTAAAAAAACAGCACACAAAATAATGTACAGTGTTAAGCCTTTATTGAACATAATGAGCCAACATTCCTGGTCTGTGTTGGAAAAAACATTCACCACTGGCTGTCTTGGCTCTTCAGGCTGGAGCATTAACTAGCAGCTTTAGAGTTGTAAATCCTGTAAGCAGAGGTGTAATTGTGAGCACAGGCTGAGTTCAAAGGGAATAAAGTTCCTACCAAAGTTTACAAAATGTGGAAATGTTTGTCATCACAATCAAGTAAGGCAGTGTTGTCCAAACTTGGCCACTTTAAGATGAATGGACTTCAACTCCCAGAATTCCCCAGCCAGCATGAAGTCCATTCATCTTAAAGTGGCCAAGTTTGGACAACACTGAGGTAAGGACTGAAGTTTCAGAGAAGGTTTGCAACAGCTAGGTATAGCTGGGCGTATGAATATACAAGATAAAGTACAGTACACAAGGTTGGGCTGGCAGGGAAAGTTATTCCAGTGCCAAACAGACTTGCCTGTGCTAGCTGCTCCTCTGCCTCCCTGCTAAGTATCTTCATGAGATTACAATGCACTCCATGGGCTGGCAGAAGAAACTCCAGGGACAAGTGGTGGGTCCTGATTGTCCTCCTGGGCTCTGGCTCCCTGATTGCCTTGACTTTTAGGGCAAGAAAGTAATGTGAATAGTGCCAATGCAAAAGAAAGGAAGGAAAGAAGCAAAGCAATTGTGAATTTCCCCTTTGTTGGATATTTGCAAGATCTACAGCTTTAATAGAATTAACTATACAGTTAACAAGAGATTGCTTTTTGGCTGTGAACATAATTGGATCAGGTGGCGAACTCTCTATAAGAGAAGTCTTCTTCTTCTTACTTGTTCTGCCTTTTCTGATTTTTCCTTTTTAGGCTCACTGCTTAATTCCCTGCTGTCTTGGTATATTTGTATTATATTATTTATTTGTTTCTTGTTACTTTTATGTATTGTTGAAGATATATTTTATGCCTAATTTTTCTCTTTTGTATGTTTTGAAATACATATAAAGGTTGATATTTATATTTCTTGTCTTCTCTTAATCTTATTACCCAACACCCTTTTGGTTTTTGATATTAGAAACTCTCATATGTGATTCCTCTGAGGAGAAAGAAAATTGTCCTCTTATGTCCATCCCTCCATTGTACCTCTTCAACTTTAGAACACTACCATACCTTTCATAGCATGTATTACTCTAGGAAGCTGTATAACGGCTGGTGTAAGTTGCACTTGTCTAGTTACATCAGATGTAACTGCAAGATCCGGATGGTGAGTGGTAGATTCCAGATAATCTTGTTGGCTGACTGGCCATCTACGATGCTCAGGGATATGCTTAGAAGAGGTTGAGGTAACATTGTGATCCCGATCCAGATACGATGCTCCTTTCTCACTGGGTCTCCTTGAAAACTATATTTACAATAAAGAAAAAAAACAGTAATAAAATTTGGCAATGCTCAATTCAAAGGCTGTTGACTTGTAGAAAGTATGTATTCTATCATTAAAGTTTCATCCCTCCTATACAAATGTCATTTTTAGGAATACTTACAGAATCAATAGTCTCTGGCTCAAGTGGGGGGACATATGGTCCAGGAGAATCAATTTTGTCTATCTGACTGCCACGTTCACTGGTTTCAAATCTTGGAGAAAGAGCTGAACTGAGCACTTCGGTGATGTAGGAACTGATATTATTTTCACAAATTTGTTTGAAGATCTTATCCTCGAGAGCTAAACATATGAAAAAGAAAACGGTATTATACAGTGGAAATGCATATAAATAGGAATTACTTAAGATTAGATGTGATTACCTTTTTTGCCCATTTATAAATGTAATGGGTACTGAATAGGGAAAGACAATGTGATACTCAGAAGCACTCGTGCGCTCGGACCCCCCTAGGGGCTCACTAGCTTCCCATTCCCTCTTTTTAAAAATACATATTTTAATTAAAAACATTAGGAAGGTGGCATATTGCAAAGCAAAATACCAGCCTTTAGCATCTATTTATTTAAAGGAATGCCTTGGGTCCCACAAAATCTCACTGGCAAAGGATCACAGATAGTTTGCTTTCTAGTAAATAAGTGTGTTTTGACAGTAATGTTTTGAATGGGTCAGTGGTAGCCATTTAGGGAGTGGGTCTACCATACATACCAAATATATATGGTAGATCTACCATACATTCTCTACTCTACCTTACATTCTCAAAATTCAAAGCGGCTCAGAAAAGGTGAGTATCTCTGGTGCTGAGTGTGTGTCCCTTTTTACAGCATAAGTGGCTCCTACTTACTTTCTTGTAGCCTCAATGCCAGTTTTGCATTTGGCTAAATCCTTTGATTTGGAGCTCAGTGGAAGAGAAAACCATCTGTTTGGAGTAGGAACAAGAGAAGCAGATCCGGATGTCTTTCTTTGTTTTCTATGTGTTTCAGATGATCAGAGTTTAAATAAATAACTCCATCATCTGACCTTCCAATTTGACTGTTATTCTATAACTACAGTATAGATTTACAAAGCAAACTATTCTGCAGCACAGTAGATCAAATAAAAAAGTAACAAAGCTTTCTATCTATCCCTAAGGAAGTGCATTTTATTGCCTTAAGAATATCAGCAATCAAAGGGATATCACTGAATGTGTATGTGTGAAGGTGAATACATTGATGTTATCAATTCTTCCATCAGGTTGAACTGATAACAAGAGGACTCAACTGGGAAATGCATGTTTTGCCTATTAAAAAAAAAAACAGGTTTATTTATTGGAGTTGCTTCTGGACCTGACATAGAAACCAGATTCTCCATGACCCAGAATGCATTTTATCAGTTTTAGCACTAGCTGTACTGTCTAATGGAAAGCAGAAACTTGGGTATTGTTTATACTAAGATGACTCCAAGGCAGGGGCAGGATTACTGCAATGCATTCTACGTTGGGATGATTGGGAAAATGTTCATAAAATCTAATTAGCGTAGTGCAAATGGCTGCTCTTTCCCAGCTGATAAATTTGAATTGTTATGCTCATATCACCTATGCAGAAATCTCAGGCAATTCATTTCCAGGCACTAATACTCGAAAGACTGTACTTAATGTCTGCTACTGACTGTGATTGTTCCATTAATTCCCCATGCAACAATTTCTTCATTTTCACAGGGCCTCTACTTTTTAGATCTAATTATGCTGTAGGTACATTCTGCATCTTTGTTCTGTTTGATACCTTAGTTCCTGAGGAAAGTCAAGGCATGTGGTATGAGCTTTCTCTTTATCATCCCTGGAGAAGTTTCAATATCTTTATTTTGCAAGAGGGTGAACTTTAAAAAGCTTATAATAAGTCCTGGTTAAAATGGTAACTGACAAATGAATAACATAAAGATTTCTCATCATCAAACATTTAATAGTGTGATACATCCACAGATTTAGCCATGTGAATACCATAGTCCAAGTAAAGGATACCGCTCTTACCTTGCAGAGTCATGAAGTCATCTATCTGGTAGACATGCTCACTGTCTGGGTCAGAAGCAATTACATCCATTTCTTTTCGAAAATTTTCAAAATTGGGATCGGTCTTATGTACCACTCCAATTACAAATATTTCTATGTTGAGGGCATGGGCATCTTTCACCACAGCTTCCAATGTATGTGGGTCACGTTGATCTGCTTGCCCATCTGTTATTACAACTGCCACCTTTCTAACTCCTTGTCGAGCCATCTGGAATATATCAATGGCTTTGCTGATCGCTGTAGCAGTGTACGTGCCTTCCCCATGGTATTGCATTGCATCAACGGCACTTTTTAGGCTGTCTTTGGAAGGGAATTGCTGCAGTGTGGACACCACATCTACTTTGAGGCTAAAGTTGATGATGCCAACACGAGCTGTGGCTTGGTTGACTGTAACAGCATCGATCATGGTTTTCACAAACCGTTTGATCCTTTCAAAGTTTTCAGGCCCAACGCTTTCAGAGCTGTCAATCACAAACACAAGCTCCAAAGGATTTTCTCTACACTTAACACCACAGCCTGAAATAAGTGGGAGATGGAATAAAAGTATAAGCAATGTGTTGCCTGTATGATTTCCCAAGAACTAATAAGAGCCCCCAAACCTGAAACACACATAAAATATTTCTCATGTGAGCTGTCCAGAGTTGTGTTTAAGATGAGCGCCCATACAAATCAAATCAAATCAAATCAAATCAAATCAATCAATCAATCAATCAATCAATCAATCAATCAATAAGCAAGCCCATTTTCCCTCCAACGGATAGTTGAGAAATTGAAAAAAGCTTACAATCAGGTGGCCATGCATTTTTCAGACCTCTCTTTCAAGGAACTGAATCAGGTTCAAATTTGATTTGATAAAAACCAGTGTTTTGAAGCTGCCCATCTAATATTAATGCCTAGAGAGAAGATTGAGCAGCAGGCACACAGATGATTAGCTCATGGAAATGCCTCCACTACAGAGAAACAATGTAGAGTTTCACTTTACAGGTTCAATTTACATTATAACAATAATTTCCAAATTTGAAAAAAGTCATATAAATTAACATGTGCAAATTTTACCCTAAATTATCATCTCCAATACTGCCTTTTTTCCTGACAACATGCAAGTAGCTCTCCTACAGATAATTCCTGTAACTGTGTGGCTTTTAGACCCCAGTCCAAGTAAATGTGTACATTGTTACTTAGAATAACAATATTAGAATTCTGGTGTGTGTGTGTGTGTGTGTCTTGTGCAATGCTCTCTAGCACACAGATTGCACACAGCCTAGCAAGGTATCTTGTTTTACTTAATTGGTTAGGTATTCCTAACACACCCAGAAAAAGACAGACATAATCTGGGATGATAAGAGAGCATCTTAGAAGCTAGACTGAGTTTTGGGACTAGCTACACCCGCTGTGGTAACCATTTTGTGAGAGCACCAAGATATGTACAGTAGAGTCTCGCTTATCCGACATAAACGGGCCGGCAGAACGTCGGATAAGCGAAAATGTCGGATAACACACAATAACAATTGAGTGCGGTAAAAAAAAAAAAACCCGATCCGCTGCACCTGTTGCAATCGATTTTTGCGTTGCGGTGCCACACCATCAGGAGCAACAAGAAAGAGTACACTCATGCTCGCAAACAAGCGGCACACTTTTCTCGTTGCCGATTTATGCGTGTTGTGTTTTTTTTAGGGGCGTCGGATAAGACGGAATGTCGGGTAAGCGAAGGTTGGTTAAATGAGACTCTACTGTACTAAACACTCCATAGATTATCAACATAAAGCATTGTATGAATATTTGTCCAAGCTTTTGTGGAACAAAGCTATCTTTCATTTTCCTTCCGCTCATGATTTTAGCCCCACCTAATATGTACTGATAAGATTTTAAATTCTTTAAGCAAAAATGGTTTCTACAGTGAAATGATTTCTTTTGTTAAGTAGATCTTACCACATATCTCCATAATGAGTTTGATTATTTCTTCTTTCTGAAAAAGAGCAACCCCTTAATTTGGTCTTTCAGAATTAGAAATGCCATAGGTATTTTTAAAAATAGTTTTCAGTGGGCCATATTTATACAGCATGTTTAATTGAGTCATTGGGGGGAGGGGGGATGAAGAGTATGTTGTGTGATACCCCAACCAGGCAACTGACTCAGATAGCCCTTGAGTTATGTTAGCCTTACTTTATGGTAAGGCTAACATAACTCTCCCTGGTTAGATGACATCTGAATAGTTTACTGGAAGGTTAATTGTCCCTTCTCTTCTGAGCCTAAGTCCTAGAGAGGCCTTTAAAAAATATGGCTTCCCTAGGAATTCCATCTCTTATCAGATTTTAGTTTTCACTCCTCCTTCAACCACTCAGGAGGGAGGGTAAGGAAGGATAAAAAAGAGGTAGAAGCTGGATAACCTTATCCAGGATGGTGCTGATCCAATCAAGCTATCATGAGTTTTTTGAAAAATTGCTCTGGTGGGAAAAAAAAATCAATAGTGGCTACTTCCAAGCTTCCTTTGCTATGGCCTGGAAGACTGTCAGGCCCAGCCCAAGAACAATGATGAGGCAGTGCAGTCCAGTATTGTTCCTTTATTAGCTTACACCCTAAAGACAGAATCTCACCAGACTAAACCTATGCTAAAGCAACTAGTGGATATACCCTGTGAGACTCTAGGGAGGGGCTAGCCTAAGCCTCTTCTTCTCACGGTCCTGCTGCAGGCTGAGAAAGTGCTTGCCCTGTACCCTCTCCTGGAATGCAGTCCCTCCCTCCTGATAGCCTTGATCTTCCTTTCCAGTATCCTCCGTGCACATGCCTTCCAGTACCCAGACTTAGCATATAGCTACTCCTTACTGAGTGGATCACCAGAAAATATGTACTGCTACCACATGGAAGTCTGTTAATGGGGAAGCAACTAAATGGGTTATTTAAGCTGCTTGGACACAGCCAATATATATTATCATTAAACACGCCTGTAAGTTCTCAATATATTTTAATGGACAATTGTGTGGTTGCTTTTTATTTGCTTTAGGCAAATACATTACAAATACTGGTAAATTCCAGCCTAGCATTATTCAGATATTATTCTGAATGTATGTTAATGGTGAATGAAATATTATTTGCAACTGCTGGCATGATATCTAAAAGAGATTGTTTGTAAGATCTCTGACATTATATATATTTCATATGTGTGCAGACTTTTTCCCCCCAGAAATTAAGCTGAATTAATTAATTAATAATTATGCATAGGGAGCTGGTTCTTTTCCATTCTAATTTCACACATTTGCAAAGGAAATACTTAAGCTGTGCTAATTGTGACTTTTCCTCTAAAGTAATCTTTTGATATAAACAAATAAGAGTTGCACTTACAGTAAGACCAGGTTCGCCCTTTTGTCCTGAAAATCCCTAAAATATACAACAATGGCACTTTATTTCACAGTCTTGTGCAACATATTGTTGTCATGTAATATAAATAATGGGTTGGCTTCAGAGTAAGTCAGGTGTGCCAAAGTCCATTTGATTTCAATAGATGCTCTTTGTATGACTAAGTCTAGATCCAACCCAATGTAAAATATTTAAACTTTACCCTTGGTCCTTGAGGGCCGGGTTCTCCAATTTCTCCTTTGTTACCTCTCTTTCCCTGATCTCCCTTCTCTCCATAGTCACCCTAAAAAGACAGAACATTCTTTTAATAGCACGAATAAATAACAGGAATACATAGCTTAATATTAATTCAGTGCATTTTACCGGGTTTTCTTATGAAGAAAGATGTTGAGTTATGCAAATCAAATATAGCTAGAATAAAGAAAAGTTATACAAAATAATCTACCCTAGCACCTTTCTGCACAATCACTGCAATAAAGTACAATTGATATCCAGCTTTTTTCATTAAATCTATTAATTACTCAATAGGGAGTCTTTGTATGCATAGACACATCACAGCATTTTTTCACTATACTCCTTGACTTTCATTACTAGAGTAATGTTTCCATTGTTAAGTCTCCTTTTCTTGGTACTGGTATGTAAATTGATCTCTTCCAATCTGTTGGCTACTGGGCCATTCTCCAGATTTGCTGGCACAGTTTGGTTAGAACCTTTACTGATTCTTCTGTTGACTGCAGTATTTCTGTAGATATTCCATCAATTCCTGTAGGCTTCCAACTTGGTAATGGCTATGCATGCTAATCTAACTTCATCTTCTAATTCTAAAATACATCTTGTAAATAGGAAATACATTCTAAGGTATCTTGGACATTGACATCTCTATTGTACAGAATTTTAGTATACTCCTTCCTTCTTTGTTTGATCTTCTTTGAATCAGTTACTACCTGCCTGTTGACATCCTTTACCATACATCCATAAGCTTGAAACCTCCTTCTGAGTTTGGAGTTCTTTGGGAAGACTTCTCTTGTTTTTCTGTGTCTGTTTCCATCTTCAGTGTGTTTACAGATATCATACTACTGCTTTTTGTCTCTTCTAACAGGTCTTTGAAATTCTTAAGTTCCTTTCTGAAATCTTTGTCTTTTTTAGCTCTGGCTTCTCTTCTCTTGGCAATTAGCACTGTTTCTTCTGATATCCTGTTTGCTTTCTTCTGTTTCTTGTCTTTGGCAGTCTCTTTTCACATTCATCCTTGACAACCTCTTTGATTTCATTCCATAGTTTCTCTGGTTCTCTATCAATGAGGTTCAGGACTTCAAAGCAATTCCTGTTGTTCTGCTTGAAAACTGTGAATATATGCTCAAGGTCATATTGTGGAAACTGGCTGGCTTTGTTCTGTTTTGCTTGATTTGGAACTTGCACATGAGCAGTTAGTTATATACGTACACACAGTATACAATTCTTCTCTTAGTGCAACCAGTAAGTAGGGATTGTTGTATAGAATATAATTACAGAAGAGTTACGGATCTCACCCGTTATGGTGTATTGATTCTACTGATTCTGCTTCATTGATTAACTGAATGCCTATGCAATTGTTTTCTTACTTTGAACTTTCTATAGGCATCTAGTTGGTCACTATGTAGGTGAATAACTAGGTAGGTGTTTAGTTTGATTATGAATGTTCTTATATGTTCTTATTGTTAAACTTCCTAAGAGAAAATAAAACTTCAAATATTGATATTGTATTTAATGGCCAAATCTTATCTCTGTTGCTGTTATTATTATTTGATTTGTATCTCACTTTTATGGCCAATAATAATTCTTTTTCAAAGAATCCTGTAAGAACCAGCTGAAATCAGTAATAAACTGTAGCCTACATTAATTATAATAAAACTATTATAAAAAATACTGGAATGAGCCTCCATTAACCTCTACCTTCCTGAAGACAGAACTGTTACAGGTCAGCAGAGGTGCAGCATGTGGAACACAGAGAGTGATCCACAGGACCTGCCTGGGGCTCAAGATATGAAGGATCAAATACATTCAGAACACATTAAATCAACCAGATCAGGTTCATATTTAGTAAATGAGCTTTTGATATTTCTGTACTCTGAAGTCTGTAGAGAACGTGGAGATAACCTTGAAGAAGGTGTGCAGGAACAAGTAAAGGAAAATAAAAGACTATTCAGTCCTGGGAAAAGAGAAGGTATGAAAAAGAAACTCAAAGTAACCCCACTTGATTCTGCTTGGTATAAGAGGGTGCAGAGGCTTTCAAGATTCCGTTATTATACCCTGAAACAATAAATTACTATTCCTGTGGTCCTTGCACTGTTTTCTGACCTGACCTACCTCAAAGGGCTGATGATCTGGTTCTAAAGGACCATCAATGAACTGTCATTAGCATGTATTAGTTTTTATGTTACCCATTCAAAAGATGATAGGCAATAATGGTCTTAGGCATTTTCAGATGTATAATCCCTGAAGCTATTAATCAAGATTGTTTTGTAGCTTTATGTTTTTTCCTCTTTAACAGAATGCAAGAAAGAAAACCTAGAAAAGTTAAAGACCTGGCTCTTCAGGAAGCCTTTTAGAGATGTGGAAGTTTAGCCTAACTCCAAGGATAGCATTACCAACAGAAGTTAATAGGAGTGATGCGAAGTTTCTAACCCTATCTTTGGCAATTCTTAAGCCATTCTGAACCCATGGCAATCAGCAGCATGGAAGTCCAAGCAAATAAGCAAACTGAACACTGTAAAATTCCATAAACAAGGCAGGTTGACTGCATGATAAAAGCATAATCTAACAATCCCCTTGCTCCTCTGTTGCAGGAGATGTTTTGTTATTTTTTTCAAGAAACAAAGTATTACTGCTCATAGGAATCCTGGCCTGTTGTTTCCAGTATATAATGTGGGGCAGGGGAGGGGGGAGACCCTGATTCACTTCTAAACCTCATCCTGAATAAAAATTGAGGAAGAAATTCAGATTTGTATATATACTTGCCTTTTTAAAAAATAAAACTGTAGGAAAACTTTTCTATGAACAGTCTGAAATCTGATTCAGTAAGATAATTGGAAAAGCGCCATCAGTGTTAGTAACCAGGGTATTCCTAAATAAGGTATACAATGAACATTTAATCTGATTGTTGAAAGGCAAACCTCTTACCTTTGGACCAGGTAGTCCAATTCCTATGGAGCCCTTTGGTCCTGGTAAACCGTGAACTCCTTGCTCTCCCTGAAAATAACATGGAAGAGTAATTCCAGATTTACCTTTGCAAAAGATCTATCTTGCCCTGTAATATTTAGCAGGCTAAAGAAACCTCTGCTCTTCGGTATTCATTTAGGTCATAGGAAAGAATTTTATAGATCCCGATAAAGCTGGCCTCCAGTGCCCATAATCTTTTATCACTGGCTCTGCCAACTGGGCTGATGGAAATTAAGAATCCAGAGATATATGGAGAGCTGTATACTCTTTACTCTGACTCTAAGTCATTTTCTGTTTAAATCAGAGGTGGTTCAGTTTTATATCTTTTGGGCTTGGAGTTCAGTGTACACATAGCTATGTTTGTTAAATATCTACCTTTATCAAACTTACAGAAAGCAAACATATAGAACCTTCTCTATAGTTATTGAGGTTTAGCAAGTTATTATATCCCTCTCAGTAGCACAGTTTTATTGTCAGTTGCCTACAGAGCCGTTGAGTTAAATGTAAGCAAAAAACAAATAATTATTCAACCTGTGAATTTATGTTTCCAGTGAACAGTGTTTACATATATGAGCCCAGGGACTGGAACACAGATGTTTTATAATGATACAGCTATTGAACAACAGAAAGCAATTTTCTGTTTTCTTTTTCAAAAACTCCAAACTGCTGAATCCTGGGGTTTTAGGAAAGTACAAAGAAAGACATAACTCTGATATTCCCTTGGCCAAATGAGGACATTTTCCCAGGAAACGGATGCCAATATCGCTGCATCTTTTGCAAAAGATAAACACAGATCTCTGCAGCAGGCTTCCTTGCTTGGGCTTTTTCAACAACAGTGGCAATATCATTGGTAAGGAGGAGTTCTGTCCTTGAGAAATGACTGGAGAATTTCTCTTTCCCTCTACTTTTCTCATTACAGATTGGGTAGAGACATTTGGAAGGTCATTTGTGCTCTACTCTAGAAAATAGTAGAGGCAAAGTAGCTTGTATTTTTGGCTTGTCCTGAGCCACAGGTTAAAAATTAAGGCATGAAGGCAAGATAGACAGTTAGACAGTTAGACAGGCAGACAGGCAGACAGACAGATGGAGATGGCCTATGCATATGTTCAAACATACATTCAGTTAGATCACTGTCTTCCCTAATGGTTGTCAACCAACTCCACAAATTTAGGATTGCCTAAATTCCAACAGGCCTTCATTTGCATATGCTAATTTCTATGCATTGATACAAATTTGGACTAGCTGTTATCTTATCATAATGGGAAAGTCAATGCCTCTTGTGCTTGTTCAGTCCATGGTCCAAGACCTAAGAGCTGATTCTAGGGAGTCTATTTGTCTTCCTTTCTCTTAAATTCAGTTGAAACTGGCTAGCCCTTCAATTAAAAGGTCTGCAGGTCTGCTGGCCTTCCAAATATTGTCAAACTACAGTGCCCAGCATCAGTTACCTTAAAGCACACTGGCTGAGTCTGCTAGCTCTAGTTCAACCACATCTGGAAGGCAACTAGTTCCCCACCATGAAACAGAGGATATTTTCCCATAGAAGATGACCTCCTGGCAATATTTTAGTTATGGATGCTGGACTGTCCTCTCTAAAGAGCCACAGGGCCACCCTATTAGGCTATATTTAAGAATATACGTTGATATAAATGTAATGGATTTGAGATCTGCCAGTCAGCTGGAGTTTTTAAATTCAAGGGGAAATTCAGCAATAAAACAAATAGCTATGCAAAACATGGGAGGTTGACCTATTTTCAAAAGCCTTCCCTAGCATTAATACTCTTACCTTACTTCCTTGTATGCTATCTCCTGGAGCACCTGCCGGGCCTGGAAAACCCTTTTGTCCCATAACACCCTATTAAAAAAAACATGGGTGTGTGTGTGTTAGAAATAAGAATTTAAGAAATCTGCAGAAAATCCCAAACTCATTAAGTATCTTCCTGTCAGTTTTGAAAAAATACAAAACCTTTACATTTTTTATGAATTTACAGTGTGATTGTATCAAAGGACAACTAAGATCCAGTGGCTGATCTTTGGATGATTTGCTTCAGATAAACAAAGATTTTAGATTGCTGTTATTTCACAAACATCAGAATTACTCCTGCCCCAATCCCCCCCTCCCCCACACACACACTTAGACTTCTGAAATGAAGGGCATGTTCACACCACTACCACTTCTACTTCCTAAACTCTCAGGAGAATTTGAAGTCAGTCTGTATACATTTTCAATTGTCTGATGTGAAATGCTAAGAACAAGACATAAAAATCACCGCCCCATTCCAACTTCAACAACAAAAATTTCAGATTCACTCCACAAAATTAAAAAAAAAAAAAAAAAAAAGCCTGCGAGGAAAATAGCAGCTTGGCATACCTTGGCATCTTTCTCATCTGAAGAGAAGGAAGAAATTTACAAAATCCTTGTCAGTTTCTCCTCTGTTCACCTTCTCTGAGCTATTGAGAGGATGCCATCATGGGCACTTGCAGGATCTTGCTACAGTACTTTCATCAAAACATCGTAAGCACCACCCCTTTTGGATATATGACATCCCACTACACATGCATTGCAATGGTACAATACTGCTTTCATCAGCTTGACTCATTCGATCACCTCCGTGCCCACAAACACTATATTAGGGGTAAGAAGGAGGAGGAAGGCAAGACTGGGGGAAATTGAGTCATAACATTGAAATTAAAAAAAAAAATGAATTCACAAACAAATACTGTTGCTGGCATGGGGACAGACAAGACTGGAGTTGCTTTCAAAGTGGCACAGGAGGTTGTGTGGGTGTTCACAGAAACAACCAGGAATTGGTCCTGGTGTGGAAGGACTGTAGCCTCTGTTCAGTTCTGTTACTGAAAATACGTTCTTGGGTTCAACTGTTAGAAACTCTTGGCCTTATGATCCACTTTCTTATGCCTCTACTTTGGCCTCTCCCTATGAGACAATACACACTCAATCTTCAGATGACTTTGTTGCTGGTCAGTTTATTTTTTAAAATGTATTTATTTAAAGAAGTTATATGGCCACCTATCTCACACAGTGATCCTAGGACAATGTTTCTCAACCTTGGCAACTTTAAGATTAAGCCTTACTGGGGAATTCTGGGAGTTGAAGTCCACACAACTTAAAATTCCCAAGGTTGGGAAACACTGTCCTAGGGGGTTCACAACAACCAATAAAAATAACCATATATAAATAGATCATGCTCTTCCCACCAGGTGCCAGACCATCCATACTGTTAACTCCCTGACTCAACCCCACCCTAGTTTGATACAACACTGTGGTCTTATTTTAGGTTTAGCTTAGAATCATAGAATCACAGGGTTGGAAAGACCTTGGAAGTCTTCTTCTAGTCCAACCCGCTGCCCAGTGCAGGCAACTTCATGTCATCCTGGACAAAGTCCAATCTTTTATTGAAAACTTCCAGTGATGGAGCATCCACAACTTCAGGAGGCAGGATATTCCACTGCTTATTTTATTTTATTTTATTTATTTATTTATTTATTTATTAAATTTGTATGCTGCCCATCTCCCCCAATGGGTGACTCTGTGATAGCTCTCAAAATTAGGAAATTCCTCTTTATTTCAAGTTTGGATCTCTCTCTATTAAGCTACTACCCATTGGGTCTTGTTTTACCCTTGGGTGCTCTGGACAATAAATCCACACCTTCTTCCCTCTGACATCCCTTCATATATTGGATGACTGGTATCATCTATCCACTTAGCCTTCTGTTCTTTAGGCTAAACTTACCAAGTTCCTTTAACCAGTCTTCATAGTGTTTAGCCTCCAAGCGCATTACCATCTTTCTTGCTCTGCTCTGTGCTCTTTCTAGTTCCACGGCATCCTTTTTGCATTGTGGCCATCAGAATGGGACACAGTATTCCAGGTGTAGTCTGACCAGTGTACATATCACTTCCTGGATTTTGACACTGTACCTCCACTGATGCAGCCCAAAATGGTATTGGCTCTTTTGACAGCTGCAGCACATTGCAACTCATGCTTAATCTGTGATACCCAGACCTCACAAGCATTACTCCTAAGCCAGGTACCACCTACCTTGTACCTGTCCATTTGGTTTTTCTTGCCAGAAAAAAAGCCTTAAAGCCTTCTGTCTTTCTAAGTGTGTCTTGGTTCCTATTTCGTTCAGTGCTCTCTCTAACTTTTGTACCTATTACAATCTTTTGCTTCTTGTGGCTAGACTTTTGTCTGCTTTTTCTGTTCCTTATGGGCTATTTTTATTTACATTTGATGAAAGAAATAAAATAAAAGTTTTGTTTTCCACTGCCCTTTTAGATGGCAACCCACAGGCCTAAAGCTTAATGTACACAGGCATTGTGATAAATGCCCATACATTCTTATGGTGAAGACTCATATCCTAATCATATCCTGGTTGTGCTTGGAAGCCACATCATTCTTTTTAGTTTCCATCAAATCTTGCATATTAAGCTTGGACTTTTAGCTGTTTGGATTTTATCAAACACACACAGTAGGTAAATAGTCCAACTCACTTTGTGACTTTGGGCTAGTCACTCCCTCTCAGCACAACCTCTCACACAGAGTTACTGTTGTGGGGACAAAATGAAAAAGGATCCCCATGTAAGCCACCTTGAGTTCTTGAAGGAAATGCAAGAAATCTAACAAATACCACTACCACCACCTCCTCCTCCTCACTACAGGTGGTCCTTCCTTAACAACCATCTGTTTAGTGAATGTTCTAAGTTATGACAGCACTGAAAAAAGTGACTTACAATATGTCCTCACACTTACAACTGTCACAACATCTCCATGGTCACGTGATCACAATTTGGGCACTTGGCAACCATTGCACATTTATGATGGTCACAGCATCCCACAGTCACATGATTGCCATTTGCGAGCTTCTCAGCCGACTTCCAATAAGCAAAGTCAATGGGGATGCCAGCAGGAAGTCACAAGGTCATGTGATGTCTTGCTTAACGACTGCAACTGGGACTGCCAGAACTGCCATTGCTAAGCAGGGCAGTTATGTGATGTTTTGCTTAATGACTGCTTTGCTTAGCAATGGAGTTGCTGGTCCCAATTAGGATCGTTAAGCAAGGACTACCTGTATTATTATTGTTGTTCTTGTTATTCCAGATCCCTCCTGGTTCTTTTTTCACCTGTGCTTTGTTTTTCCCTCTTCTAACATACAGTTTTGGCAGTTACCTAGATGGGAAGTGAAAGTTTCTAGTGCATTGTTTGGGTCAACATGCTCTGATAACCAAACAATGAAATCCCTTTCCTGTGTATGGTCACGGTTAAACATATCTGTTAATATTTTTTAATCGGTCATGAGCATTGCTTCATCATGATCAAGTGTAAGAAAGGAGCGGGGAACTAATAAGTTAGATATAGACATGTGCTGCTGTAGGGATGGATTTTGGATAGGTTATTGTATGTTATCACTGGATATGAGAACATCCCTTTAAGATGCTTATGGGCTGGCAATCCAGACCGGAGGAGTTGCCCCAGTATAAATGTAGCTATTTGTAACAAGGGATGTAAATCTAATCCTACGTAGAGCGTAGTACGATCTTACCTAAGTTCTTCTATATTGCTAATCAGTATAGTTTGAATTATTCAAAAGTGACCTGTATTGTTCATGTGTGTCTTGTTAAATATATGCAGTAAACGTACATACCTAATTCTTAAGCCAGGGTTTTTGGCCAAGACCACCATGATGAGCAATTAGTAAGAAAAACTACTTAAATCAATTCCCATATAGCTGTCTTTAATTTTAACCATGTCTGTCTGTGGCACATTTCTTTGGTTGCCACTTGAGGTTGTAGGGAAAAAGCAAACAGAAAAATCCAGTAAGCCTGACATCTGCTCACCTTTGCTACTCAGAAGTAAGATCCGTGGCATTCACTGAGGTAAGTCTAGGCATAGGATTGCAACACTCACAGATATAACAACCACCATTAAAAGGCATGATGGATTACGTCTTTGTGCCAAAGAGGATCTTGGATTTTCCCTTCCCAGAAAAGCAATTTATTAGGCAACTTAACAAACACCTTCCAGAACTACGTGTCATTTCAAAAGCAATTACAGTATCCTATTATGCAAAGAAAATCCAGTAGGTAAATATAAATCTTTATATGTGCCTAAAGCAAATATCTGACCAAGGCCAATTTAACTGAATGAAGATATAGGATGCAAGGCACTTCCCCATTACTACATTTTAGTATTCCTTTCATTCTTGAGTTGGCAGAAAACTATACTAGCATGAAATCTGCTGTTCCGATAACTAAGTTCTGTCTCCCTCTATTATATGCCACTGCAGTCACATGACTTCCACCCAAGATAATCAGTGACAGAGCATAACAGATTATACACACCAAGAGGCTGCCCTTGGATTGTGTTGGAATAAAGAGGAATATGCTATTTTACTAGTACAGTGAAGAATGACCTAAGTCTGTCTCACTCCTGGGCTGGGGACAAGATGAGACAACATCATAGGAAGATAACAGAAAAAGAACTAGCTGCAAGTGGAAACACAGGCTTAAGGTTGTCCCTGCCAACAAGTTGTCCAAATTTGTCTTTCCATTATTTCTCAAAACAGTTGAGAAATTATAATGATGAAATGGTCACAATAATCTATAAAATGTGGATTATAATTAATTTAAGGTTTCCAAGAGAGAAGCAGCCAGGGAGTAAAACAGTATTGAAATTGGTATCATACAGTGATCTCTTTCCAGTATGAAAAAGAGCTATATTCTTTATGAGAAGTTTAGAGCACAAAGAACATACAGTATTATTAATTTGCAAAAGCTGGGCTCATTAGCTAAAGTTGTTATTTTTCCCCAAATATTTATTAAATTAGAAAATGTCTAAATTTGAGACAATCATTGAGCTTGAGGACCAGTTGAAATGTTCCCCACCACCACCACTACCCTCATTTGCCCAGCATTCAGAACTTCTCACTGACCTTTGGCCCAGGTATTCCTACTCCCCTTTGCCCAGGAGGCCCCGGTGCTCCTCGTGCTCCTTGTTCTCCCTAACAGAAAGAAATTAAAGACAGGCATTGTCATCACATAAGTTTATGAATGATCAAGCATGATGGATGGATGGATGGATGGAAGGAAGGAAGGAAGGAAGGAAGGAAAATATAAGATACAGGGATTGCAATCTCATAAGCCAAGTGTGATTTCAAAGTAAATTGTATTAGAGGTAGTATATGACATTTCACTCAAACAAGCAGAGCCAAATATTTCATGTAATCTGCAATGTCTGTATCTTTCCTTATCTGCTTTACCTACCTAAGTGATTTAGAGGCTAGTAAAGCAACTACTTCATAGGGCATCTTACATGACAAAACACACATTAAACAAATAGGAATCATTGGATTTGGATCATTCAGATCTAAGGTTCTTCCAGCACTGCCATTGCTTTCTCCTTGGACTTTCCAAAGAGAGCAGAAAGTTTCATCTGCAAAGCCTGGCAGGAATAGGGGATTCAATGCTGGATTTCCCCTTCTGAAATCAGAGCTGTGTGTTCAACTCAGAAAAAAACTGAGTAATCTTATGGCCCCTAGAATACCATACCAGGTCTCACAGGCAACCCTCTCTGGGAAAAACAGAATGTTTATTTTATTTTATTTTATTTTATTTTAATTTAATTTAATTTCAAAAAGTGTATGCTACCTTTCAAAACTAGGTTCTTCCAAGCTATACAGGCAAGGCTGGGATACCACCATATATAGTCATTACCATACATTACTTGGCAAACAGTATTCCAAAGATGGCCCTCAGATGAAGATTTTGGATCCAAGAAGGTACACATGGAAGCAGATGAACCTTCATGTGTCATATAATAGTCTGGTTTTGGTTTGGATCTTTTAACTAAAAATCAACTTTTGGAAGGGTAAACATTTGAAGCAGGGAAATGTGCCATGTGGTGGCTGAATTCAGTCAAAACTCCAACCAGAATAAAATGAAACTGATTATTTGTTATAGAAATAACTTCCAGCTGGTCTGCACTACCCTACATTCTCTCCATAGTACAGATGCTTCATATATTACTATAGCTACTATAATGCTTTATAGTAGCTGTTCTCTATTCTGTGTATTTCCTCTGTGTTTCTTTTTTAGATCTCTTGTCTGCTACTCCATCACTTTTTGTTTAACCCAACTATATAGTGGGGAGAGGGGCCCACTATACCTTTTTTCATGCTATTTCATCCCTTCAAACCACTTCTCTCACAAACAGACACAGATTTTGCATTCAGTAGAAACCTCATGATAAAGAAAACACAGGCAGGAGGATTTGGAGTAATTCAACACTGCCTGTGGTGTATGTTAACAGTAGCCCTTTTAATAATTCAAACAAAAGACGGAAGGATATACAACTTCAAAAGAATTTAGCAGTGTGACAACTGGTGATATAGTTTAGATTGCTGCATCTACTTTAATCCCATTTTTCTATGTTATATGCAATCTGATACTGACAAATTTAAGCGAAATATTTTCCACTGAGAGAAGCATTGAAATCAGGGACCTGCAACATGATGTGCATGGGCAACAATGTGACCACAGATACCTCCCATGCTGCTTGCTTTGTTCCCTGTTTCACCTTTCCTTTTGATTTTTGAGTTAAAATATGAAATAGCTAGCTGTCACGAAAGCCAGCTGGGTGACTTTGGGCCAGTCTCATTCGCTCAGTCCAACCCACCTCACAGAGTGGTTGTTGTGGGGAAAAGAGGAGGAGGGAGTACTAGGTATCTTCACCCTTGAGCTGTGTATGTGTATTATTAGATTTTTTATTATTAATAAATAAATAGATAAAGGTGGGATAAAAATCTAATAATAACTTCAGAGGAAGCAGCTTCAAGTAGCTTTAGTAAAGGTACACAATCAGAATTGGCACTAAATAATTGTATTGAGATTCTTGAAGTGCTACCAGTAGGTGGAGCCAAATGATTCTTAAATTACCATACTCAGTGTTGTAAGACATTTGTGGAGTTGCCAAGGATGAGCACACACAGTGCATTTTAAACTACAATTCTATGAATTCTTGCTAGGGAATAAGCTGCTTTCCACTGACATATCTCCAAATCAGTATAGATAGGTTTAGGCTGCTTACCATTAAAATTTCCCAGCAAGCTTTGCACTAATCTCTTGCTCAATTTATATCCCTTTTGCACCTCCTAACACTGTTTTGAGTCTCTCCTTCCCTGGATCTACACATGTAGCTATAGTCATGGCTCAACAGCAGTCACATTTCCCAACGACACAGTGTCCCCAACAACCCCCTTGGACGTTGATTCATCTCTGCCAGAGCTCTTGGAAATCAGAAGTTCAGAACCATTTCTTACATCTTTACCACATATAAAAGTGAAATGAGGCCATTGTCATTTTGTACCTATTCTTGTTTGCACAGAGATTCCTCTCATTTCATCAAGGCAGCAGTGGAAGCAGGATGGGAATGATAATGGGACAGATGGAGGATAAGATCTGTTTCATTTCCATTTTGTCTGGCAGAACAAACCAAATCTGGCCTGGGTGGGCCACTTCCAACTAAATTTGGATAGATCAAATCTAGCCCTGTGTAAGGAACTAGAATTAGTGTTGCCTCTTACGTAGGGCCAAAAAAGAGGGAAAGTATTGCCATCTTGCTTTTCACTGGACATTGCATTTCTAAAAAAATCCTGGTTTTCATCACTGTTGTTAGCTCTTTATTATTTATTTAATAATCAAATGTTTAGGCCACCCAACTCCAAAAGACTGTGGGTGGTTTGACATACACAAGAGCTATAAAATCAACAATAGATGGTGTCCCCAAGGGGAATAGCAACCAAATGCTCTCCCCCACCATCAGAGACAGAAACAGACATATAAGGAGGGAGGGTGGGAGTGCTTTGAGTGCTTTATAACAGAAAAGCCAAATAAAAACATTTAAAATAAATAAGATGGCAACTTAGTAGATATATTTAGAAGGCATATAGTTACCAGAACAATTTTGTAGCTGGGTCCAAACTTTAAAATTCCACCTATTCCGTACTGCCAGCCCCACTGTTAGTATTAGAAGCTGAAGGACAGTGGCTCTTACGCTTTTCCTCTGGGAAATCACACATTAGATAGGTGTTTCTCAACCTTGGCAATTTGAAGATGTGTGGACTTCAACTCCCAGAATTCTGGGAATTGAAGTCCACACATCTTCAAGTTGCCAAGGTTGAGAAACACCGCATTAGATCCCAACCCCTTTAAGTTATCCACTAGGTGTGAATGCAGCAGAGAATATTCCACCGTTGTTGCTGGCAGCAACATATTTTGAGCCAGTCCACGAGCCCTGCATGGTTGGTAACCATGAGATTAATAGCATGCCTGGAGTGAGGAACAGCCATTCTGCTTTTTTTGGGAGTTCAGCCAGAACCTGAGAGGTCACAGTTTAAAAAGACATTCTTCTTGCAGCTGGCCTACCATGTCTCCTAGGGACGATGTTGGTGGTATAGGTCTTTGATCTGGTTTATAGAAAGAATACCGTGGAGTCTCTGCCTTCTACTGGGCTATTTAGGCTGCAATTTCTTGAAAGTCATGCATTTTATCTTCACTTGTGATTACAGCTCTGCTCCTTTACTGTGTGCGATGTGCTCAACAATAAGGCTGTGCCCATAAAGCTCATGCAACCCACAGGCAATTTTGTGTGAATTGAGCCTCTGTTACATCAAATTCCAATTCTCTGCTGGGCACATGTGTGAGCCATCTCTCAAGCCAAGAAAACAGAGCTCCAACTGATCTTCAGGGAACATTCTTACACAGTGAAACTTAGCAGCATTCCAGCTTGACTTGTATGCAAATTTATTACTGGGGGCTTTTCACTTAAAGGAAGCTGTTTTTAAATATCTGGGGATTAGAGCAGTGAAATTTAAATGAGCAATTAGGGGTAGACTCAAAAAGGATTGGTTGGATTTTCCTCCTTTCACTCTGTCAATAGTGAAAGAAGAAATAAATGTCCTTGTGGAGAGAAGAAAAGCAATGTCACATTTTACGAATTATTTGGAAAGCAACCATAGCTGTATTATTTCATGAAGGAAAATATCCATAGTTACCTATATGAGGACCTGCCAAAATGAAATAAATGGGCTTGCAAGCTTTGAAATGTTGCAGAACTTCATTAATCAAGGTCCTACAAACAGCAGGGGACAGGGAAGAAGCAGGAAAGTCCAAAACTTAGTCCAGATGCTTGAGTTACGAGGTTTGCGATTTAAAGTCAGTAACCCTGATATAAAAAGTTCTGCCACTTTAGCCTACCTACAATGAGGCCACTAATGTTGCTGCCCTAGCAGAATGCAATGTGGATTAGTCCTTCCAGAGAGCAATCGGGGATTCCTAGCCAATATTCTAATAGTGTTTCTCAATCTTGGGAACTTTAAGATGTGTGGACTTCACACTTCAGCCAGCCATGCTGGCTGGGGAATTCTGGGAGTTGAAGTCCACACATCTTAAAGTTCCCAAGGTTGAGAAACACTGCTCTAATGGGTAGAACTTTTAAAAAAAAATGTCCTGTGATTTCACATCCTTCCTACACAAGGCCTCTGAACTTTTTGGTTCTATTGGGACTTAAGCTGCTTGGTGAAGTTCTACCTTCTACTTATCCATTACCACCTCATGTAGCCCCAGAAGAAGAAATAGCTACACAAGCTAGATATCACATAACTGCAGTAACACCTAATACAATTTCCCCCCCAGGTGACCTGTTCCTTCATACATGGTTTTTTTACACCACAATGTGTGTAATGTTTTTTAAAGTGTATTAATATCATCAGCTTTCCTTGATGCAAATCCTGTTCGTAGAGCCAGAGCCAAAGCCAAACCAAATTTGAGAGAATTTCCTGAATTTCAAGAGCATGACAACTTCAAATGTTCACCTTTCAGAGAGAGAATTTACTCCCAAATTTAAGTCTTGTAAAACATACAGAAGTCCACTCAGAGCTTTTTTGGATTTTTCTACAATGTGCTGAGAATCTCCCTCATAATGCCAACAGCATGGAAACAAAGGATAGCTATACAAAGGTACTTTGTATCTGTTAGCACAAATGAACAGCGAGTCTTTGCTGCATATAATTAACAGCTCTGATTCTCCAAATGACATGACACTGTTAGAATGCTCCTTTGACACAATGGAATGTGGAAATCCATCCAAACGTAACAAGAGAATGAAAGCCACCTGTTTTACAGCTGCCATAAAATGCTGTAGAACAATGTGTCTCAATCTTAGCAACTCTAAAAGGTGTGGACTTTAACTCCCAGAATTCCCCAGCCACTTGACTGGGGGATTCTGGATGTTGAAGTTCACACATCTTAAAGTTGTTGAGATTGAGAAACACTGCTGTAGAATACTATTAATGATATCTGCTTCTTTGTTTCTTTTACAAAGGTATGCATTTATTACTTAAAGAGTCTACTGGATTGTCTATATTTTACAAAATATGCTTTCTCAGAACAATATTGCAATTTATAAAGGACGTAAAAGATAAATAGGACTACAGCATCAGCACCTTTTGACCTGGATCACCAGCTCCTTTAAGGCCTCTTGGTCCCTGAAGACCAGGCATTCCTTGAGGTCCCTAGCGGGGTTATAGAAAACAGACAGGCAAATTAGCTTTACAGAACAATAAATAACAGTTTTTTTGGTTTTGCACGAGCGTGTGTGTTTTTGAATTAGAGGCACTCAGGATACACTTTGCAGGTGTAAGAGCCCAAATTCAATTTCTAACATTTCCAGGAAAATCTGAGAAAGCCTGAAATCCTGGGAAGTCCCTGCCATTCAGTGCAGACAGGACTAAGAAGAATATTCCGACTCAGGGGTTTGCACCTACCACTAAGACATAATGTGATTTGTTTATTTTTGGCTTAACCCAATGTGCAGACCAGGCACCTTTGACTTGTTCAACAAATCATGATTTAAAAAATCATGGCTTATATTATATGTGCACACAGCCAGTATAAAACTGCTTCACCTTCATTCATACATACATACATACATACATATAATGAACTCCATTCACTATCCTTAAACATCAGAGAAGAAATTATAAGTGAAGTTACACTTACTGGTGGACCAGGAAAGCCATCCCCCTTGGGCCCAGGAGGTCCGGGAGGTCCAATAACACCTGGAGCACCCTGAACACAAAACATAAGCATTAATATAAATTCTCTCAATTAACACTGTCATGTAATAGTTCCTTTGGCAGTATATTGGGTCATAGCATAGAAAGCTGTGCCTCTGTATGGAGTACGAAGGAAGAAAGGTAGAGTCTCTTCCTTATTGGCCAGAATGCTATTAGGAAAAGCATATAAGATCCTGATACAATCAGTGCATTCTTGAGTCTGATAGCCAGCAATTATGTATAGCATTGAACTAGCAGTCTCCTAAATCATTTGGAAACCCAAAGAAATGTTAGAACTGGTACAGTGAAGTATATCAGAAGTGTGCAACCCTATCACCTCCAGAATCCCGTCAAATGTTGCTGTCAAATTATAATATTAATGGCATTGGAAGTAATGAAATCATTAAATATTTTTCAGTCAATCATATCAACTACATTAATTTAAATTTAATGAAGTTACTTCCTGTATTTAGATTATGTTAGAGCACATTTAGTTTTTGTCCTATTCCTGCCTACATTTTGAAGATAAGTTACTAGTAAAAAAAAATGGTAAACATTGGAGAAGCTACTTTCCAAGAAAGGCAGAGAAGTCATATCGGATGTATCTAAAGGATCCCTCTGGATTGCTGCCAATATTTGAAACATCAAGTCATTTCCTATTAATTCTCTCAGTGAAGAAGGAAATTTAAGGGCAAAACTCTGTATTCTGACTTCCAAATTCTTGTACTAGACAGAGTTGCCAAACAGATGTTTTTACTTTGTGAACATCCCAAACAATATCCCACTTTATGGGCCGAGTATTTTGTCCAATAACTTCCTCCTGAGATTAGAAGAACAATTTTTCAGCAAATTGTTTTTCTAATTTCTTTAACACAATTGTTCTTCTAATTTCTCTAACACAAAGTCAGAATACCTTACTGAATGTAGACTCTGTCATTTCAAATGTGCAAGCGTGTGATCAAAGATTTAAATGCTCCATTTTTCTACATCTCTGCATATAAAACTATGAACATTTTGCTCTTATGTTCTCATGCAATAGAGGATGTACACCACATCTTACTGTACTGCAATTTTTATAGGGATTTACATGCTACCTTAATCGTGCTTCTTTTAAAAGCTTACCAAGTAGAGGAGAATGTAGATCTTATTTGTCTTAGTGTCCTGGCAGAGTGTGGCACCAATATTACATGTGCAATAGCTGAATGTTGCTTAGCAGCTATCAGAGTATGTTTTAAGGCTCTATCTAGCATAGGAGAGCACCCATCAAATACACTGAAACTGCTCACAAGACTGCTATTGAAGGTCTAAGACGATAATAAACAACATCCACATTTGAGGTCCAGGACTCAGAGACATTAAGAATGGAAGGATTTATCTCTGGTCCTTGTCAGCTTCACATTCATTTGTAATTCTGTTTCATCCCATTAGCACATTGGTCTATGATTTTTGTTAAATACTGCGTGGATTTTTTTTTTCAAAAATGCAAGGAGAATTTTTTTTAAAAAACCCTTCTATTTTATTTTTTAATCCAGGCAATCAGGTTGCCTTGCTTAAAATTTCAAACCAGACACATTTTTGAACAACCTAATGACCACACAAAATGCATAATACAAAACTAGGTCATGATATTGAATGCATCTGCATATAAAATGGAGTGTGGAGAAGTACATATTAAATATAAGCATAGTGTTGTAGAGGAATACAACTATTTTCTTCCATGTTGCAGTTGTGATTTGAGTCTCTTCTCTGAAAATTGGTACAATATTCATAAAGGTGCCAATGGAAGATTTCCTCCAAACAAAATACCAGCCTTACACAATTACATCAGTAGATAAAAGAGTTAAACATCCTTACCTGTTTGCTTGCTCATTCTATCTCTCTGTCTCTCTGTCTCTCTCTCTCTCTCTCTCTCGCACACACACACACACACACACACACACACACACACAGAAACAATACATTTTTCAAATTACAATATCCAAATCAATGCATGTTAAATCCAAGGGCTCATTTAATGTTATGTTGCATGTAATCTGACCAGAAGAATTGTGAACTGAATAGTAAGAAATTGGCCAAAATATTCATCAAGAGGGATCGCCAAGTTTAACCTGTGGAAGAATCCAAGTTGTGAAACAGTAGGTATGAATCACCATGAGAAACTGGAGGCTCAGTCAATCAATCTAAAAGGAAGAATCAGAGTGAACAAGAAAAGTAGTCTGAAAGTTTGATCTGCTTTTAGCTTCACTGTATTATTCATTTTATTCTTCTATTGTAGTCATCCTGTTTTAGCAATGTTTTAGAATCAAATATATAACCAACCATATGCTGTATCAGCCTGGTAAATATTTCAGAAATCTCAGGATATGGAATCACATTTAAGTGCTTAGAAGTAGGAGAGTAACCATTGGACTATAAGCAGTTTTGCAACAGAAGACTGCACATAACTAGATAAGGGGATGTTAACCAATATAAATATCTAAAATTTAATATGAGAAGGAAGGCTAGGAGTTGATTGATATATATATATCACACATACACACACATACACTCACTCACACACACACACACACCCCAGATATATAACTAGAAATTAAGTAGGAAGAATATTTTGAGAAAAAGCCCTCCCCTTTTCTTTTTTTCCCCACTGATCTTAAGCTAGCATTCCCAAAACCAGATCAGTGGTGTCTGCAGGGGTGGGTGGGAGTCAAAACAGGCAAGATGACAGTCACAGAAGCCCAATTAAAGCCCCACCCGTTTGTCATTCATGCATCGTTGACACACATACCAAAAGGGCAGAGCTTGAAATATGCTACCACGATTGCCATCTTGCCTGTTTTGACTCCCTCCACTGACACCATAGTCCAGACATCATCATTTCTTGAAATCATCCATTGAAATTGGTGGCTTTTGAAGTCTTGGATAATTATCCCAACCCCAACCTCAAGGAAGTAGGGATTAAAATATTGTGTTTTCTGTACCTCTTACTCAACTTTTTTATTAACATTTTGTTGATCCAGGGATACATTTCACATGTTTTATAGGGCTAAAGACTAGAAAGAGAAGGGGACTCCATCACACATCAACAGGCTTGGTTTGTTTCCTTGTTTGTTTAATTCTGATAATACTATTTTAGGATTTACACTATACTTCTACACTTTCAGGACTTACACCCAACTCTAATAGAAGAAAAGTATATGATCAGTTTTTAACATTCAGGGTCAGAAGTGATTCTAAAATGAGAGTCAGAGACCACATGTAAACTTGGAATCACAGGTTGCCTTTCCTTACTATTAATACTAAATTAAAATGTTCATATCGGCATGAGGTCATATTCAGTTCACTTCATTCTTAAATTACAAATACTGAATAATATTTATTGATTTATTTATTACCTTAGGTCCCAAAATTGTATGTCCAGGGCTTCCATCATTTCCAGGAGGGCCTGGGTATCCTTGTTCACCCTAAACATACAAATAAGAATAAATTAAAACAATCACACAATGTTTGATTTTTTAGGAAAATGACAATTTCAGGTATTGATCTGAAATGTTTTGATGAGCAGTTATGTCTCAAACTATGACTGGGAGAAGATCCTTCCAACAATTATTCAAATTCCAAAACTACAAATAAAAAGAATTTATTTCATATGATTTTCTGTTAGAAGAGGAATTTAAAATAAAATTCTCAGTCTTGTAAAAATAATATCCATTTAGTTTACAATTAATTAGGAAGAGTTTTAACTCATAGCATGCAAAATGGCACATATTTTGCACACAAAATGTCTTGATGTATCCCAGGAAAGATTTTGTAGTAAAGTTGCTAACAGCAAATATAAGCAATGCTAAGCTGAATGGACCAATGGTTTGATCAACTGGAGACTTCATGTATGGGCAGGAGACACCATACAGATGCAAAGGAATTATGAAAACCAGTTTCACTTCAAAACAGCTTAGCTACAACTGATTAAATGGTTCAATGGTATTTCCAGGGGACTCAACAGAACCAAAGGTACTGTCATGCTACAGGTGATTGATTGGCTCAGCAACACAAAAATGTTTGTGTCAAATCTAACAGCTGTTTGGTGAACGGCCACTGTAAAGAATTTGATTATCACTACCTGTACCTTATATACTGCATTTCTCTTGCATTTCTCTTTATTATCTTGCCCTTTCTTGCATTGTACATATGCTGCTATCCCAGGACAATGCTTCATGCCCTTGATGAAGTAGACTATAATCTCTTAAAATATATACCATTATAAAGTTACTTTTTAAAGTGCCACAAAACTCTTTTTTTGCTGCAATCTAATAATGGCTATTCCTTTGGAAATTCCTGTATTCAGATGTAATGGTATGTGGGAATTAGAGGGAGGGAGAGCCGCAGACTGGACAACCTTCAGCCAACAGAAGGAGAGAGGTTGTGGGAAAAGTTTCAGAAGGGACCCTCCCTAGTATTCTGGAGAGAAAACGGAAAGGAGGGGAGAAATACTTTCAGTCTTGCAAGATTATGTTAATGTAATCTTACAATAAGATAGAGCTAGTACTCTTGGTTGTGCCTGTAGTCTGAACTACCCTGCAGAGCTAACATCGGATAAATATTCTTCCTGTGAACACCCAATAAGTTATTTACCTTGGGGCCAGGTAGCCCACGTATTGAAGGTCCAGCAGGACCAATGTCACCTTTGATTCCAGGTTCACCCTAAAATAAAACAATCAGTTTATATACTTGGATATCAATACATTTGCTATTTGTATTTTAAGCACTCAGTGGAAAGAAAACTCTCAGTTCTGTACAGACTCTTAAAAAGATTATAAAATATTTTGTTGAAGTGCAAAATTAAGTTAGCTGATATCATCTATGGCCATATACATTTTTAAAACAGATGCTTTAAAATCCGTATAACTATGCAGCACTTCAGATTCAAAGGCAAACATTGCTTCTGGGGCTATGGCAATGCTCATATAACACTGGTCTACAGTTCCTTAAAACAGCTGCATCTTTTCTTGGGAAAAGCACGATCCTTGGAAAAGACAGGAGCTGCAGACAGGTTCTGAGTGTGCGTACTCTGAAATATCTTTCTGCCTTTAAATCCAAATCACTGCACAGCCCTAAAGTCAATAGAACTGAAATTATGACAATTGTCTGGACTCATGTTATTGGTTCTTTCATCATTAATACTGAATCACAATATGAGGCAGGATGTTAAAAATCACCTCAAAATTCTGGATTAAGACATTTAGATTGCAATTATTCCTCTTCTCCTTTAGAGTTATTTGAAAACAGCTAACATTTAACAGGCATATTATAATTCCTTATTTTCCTTTTTGCTAATTCCTAATTTAACAACTCAGTTGTAGGACATGTCTTAGTGATAGCATATCCGTAAGACTTGGATCTTTGCTCTTACTTTGAGGTTTGTGTCATTCTGAAATCTTTGAACTAGTATCCAGGTTGTTTTAAAGAATTCTGGGAGCTGAAGTCCACATATCTTAAAGTTGCTAAGGTTGAGAAACACTGAGATACATTGATACTTGTGGAATCCACCTGACTTCCATGATTTGCAAATCATATACATTTTATCAGCCTTTTCCAGCAAGATGTTCTTCAGGTATGTTAGACCAGGGGCCCTCAAATTTTTTAAACAGGGGGCCAGTTCACTCTCCCTCAGAATGTTGGGGGGCCGGACTATAGTTTGAGGAGAGGAGGAGAGCCGCCGGACCTGGCATATCTGTCATGTAGAATAGTCCGGCTCTGCGATCTCCCTCCTCGTGCATCGCTCACAGCCCCCAACACAGCCCTGACACTTCCGCTTCTGACAGACAGCAGCGGTGGCCAATCAGGCAGGTGGGCCGGATACATGACCCTGGAGGGCTGTATCCGGCCCACAGGCCGTACTCTGAGAACCCCTGTGTTAGACTATAACTTACATTCTGCAATAATCATGCTACCTGGGATCACTGGAGCTGTTGTCTCACAAAACCGCATCATATGAACTGCATTGGCCTGATAGGAACTGTATTTGATAATCTGCATGCAGGTGTAGCTCAGGATACCAAATGCCATCACACAGAAACAATTCAACAATGTACTAAACACACCTTTGGTCCTGGAGGGCCTGCAATACCTCTTGGGCCATCCAATCCTTGAGCACCTTTCTGACCTTCTTCACCCTGATTAAAAAAAAAAAAGGCATATTAGCATACAGAGGCTTCCACCTAATCTATCTGTTGGCAATCTGAATTGATTAACTATGGCGTCTACCTCGGAATATTTTTTAGAACAGATCCATGCTATGGGGGAAAAAAGCAGTGAGCCTAAATTCCAGGCATTTTTCGTCTTCATATATTAAAAGGCTCCAACTTTCTTGGCAAGTGATTTTGCTGGTTTCTTGAATCTGTTTCAAGATATTACTCCTTTGTCCTGCAACTGAAGCCTGCATAGGATCTAATAAAGCCTTACACACTTAAATCTGTTCTCTTTTTCTCTATTCCAACATATAAAGCAGAAAATAAAGTAAAATCTCCTTTATGTTCAGCTTGACTCTTAATGATTTTACGGGCATGTCCATGTACTTTCCTTAATAGCAATACGGAAGTGGTTTGCCACTGCCTTCTTCCAATTCATTTTTAAGCTCCAGGTTTAACAAGTTTACCACCACCCCTTTGCTTCATAGTCTGCCTGGTATAGAATCACTGGAGAACTCATGTTGTAACATATGTAATCTGGCAGATATTTTGCAAAATATGGCTTCCTTGGCTTGTTTTGGATTAAATTTGTGACCTGTCATCATAACTTTTGACAACTAGAGATTTGCATGAAAAAATCCTGTCCCTCAGATGATACTCTGCATTATAATTATTCTTGAAAAAGGCCTCATAAGAAAGCCAATGCAAAGGTTTTTTTTCTCTCTCCAGGTCTAACTGATGTGGAAAAGCAGATCCAGCAGGCCACATCTGAGCTGCAGCTTGGATATTCTTTTAAATGAGAGTGTCTTTTCTTTGCCACACTTTGTGATCTCAGCCCAAGTACGAACAACTAAAAATCACTGCAATTTCTTCTTCACAAGTTTTTTTATAAGTTATACTGAAAATAATTAAACTTGGAAGCATTTTTGAAGAAGCATCACCTTGGACTAAAAAACTACCAATTGTACAGCTTGATTCTTCAAGAATGTTTACCTCTCTGCTCCCATACTTCACAATTACAAAAGAAATGCATTAAATCATACCTTTGGACCCATGTCCCCTTTCCCCGGCATTCCCTCTGGGCCTCTTGGACCAGGCAGTCCTTGTTCCCCCTATCATAAATAAGATTAAGGCATTAATTCCACTCAACACTATAAATATATATTGCACTCTACCAAAACAAACAAAACAGTATTCCCAGCACATCTGGAACAACAAACTAAAACATGAAAAGGTTCAGTAGCTGACAGATAAACATATAAAAAATGCAACAGTTGAATCCCAGATTATGGTAGTGAAGTATCTATACATTCACTCTATTAAAAAAAAAAAAATATGGGAATGGTTGTGTGAGATTTAAAAGATCTAAATATAATAGTAAAAGTTTCTTTTTAGTATAAATTTGGAACAGCATGGAGAATAGCGTGCTCCTTACTGCTTAAGGCCCAAATTATATTTAAAAAACAGCTGACTGGCATCTTTTACACTGGATCCACCCCATTCATGTACAAAGTGTGGGAGGATGCCCACGTGCTTCAAGGAGTCAAAAGGACATGCAAGCAAAAGGTAAGAGTGCTAAATCCTCGTATGGTTTTCCACTCTAGTCACTCTTCCAGGTGCTTTTCCCTAAGCCAGGCTCATTTCCAGTATCAGAGTTTTACTGGGAAAAGTAATCTACTGTGATGAACTGTGGATATAAGCAATAAAAACTTCTTCTCTCCCACATGCACAACCTTTTGTCTTCCATTCTCGGCTTCATACTTCGATATCAAACTCATGGTTCTTCTATGGTTGCATCTAATTGGCCTCCTATCCCAGCATAATTGTGACAGAAAAAGAGAATGTGAAGAAGCCTGCACAGGATGCGATGACTGGTCCACATGATCACATCCATATTCTCATTACTATAAATGCACACATAATATAGCAGCATGGATAAAAAATGTAACTAGAACTTGATCTCTGTGAAGCTGCATGAGTGAATCTTGAGGCAAAATTGGTGGGGTAGAATATGGTGTTAACCAAAACTTTTTGTTTCAGGAAAGTATCTGCAGGATCTTCCAGGCACAATTCATCAATGGAGCAAGGTAGAAATGTACCCCCTCCATTCCCATAGCACTACTCCTATGCACGCACAATCATGGTAGATTCCCAACTTCTTCCTGCTTCAAACACATGAAGGTGATGGGGGCATAGGAACATAAAGGGGTGCCTTTGTCTCACTCCACTGATGGATCTACAGTCCTGTCTGGGAGAGCCATATATATGAGATAAACAAACCAATTACCTTTTTCCCTGATATCCCTATTATTCCTGGTCTCCCAATTTCTCCTGGAAATCCTGGTCTTCCTGGGTCTCCCTTTGAAAGAAAGTGGGGGTTTTTTAATGTAAAAGAAAAGAATTTCAACATATTTGCGTTGTTTGGGGAAGGATGCTTGATTACTTTGCATTCTAATTCTTTAAATGCATTCAATTCAGTTAAGAACCTTTACTTTTATCTTGAAAGAAAGTGAGTACCTTAACTTACTCTGATATTGTCAGGCTTCAGTGTTGCGAGAATGCCCTCTGGACCATCATTATGGTGTGCTTTGCCAGAAATACTGACAAATATTTGTATGCCATTATTAACTGGTGTAATAGATATTTCTACTACATTCAAAGAAACAAATCTTTGGGTTATGCAGTTGCCAGAATCACAGCTCAAAAGGAAGTTTACAAGCCTTCATTCCCTCAAGCAAAAATTAAACAAATTGTAGATCTATGGGTGCAAAACAGGCTTACTTTAGGTCCAGGTTGTCCACTTCCTGGTGCTCCTATATCTCCTTTTTGTCCAGATGGACCCATTTCTCCCTTGTAAAAACAAACAAACAAACAAATATTTCCTCCTAATTTATGATTCATATAATAATCTATTTATGGATATACTTATTACTTTACCCCTTGAACATTATTTTCCATGTGAAGAATAGAGCCCTTCACTTCTGCATATGTAGTAGCCTTTCCAAGTTTAATCTTAAGGGAGGGAAGGGAATGAGGGGAAGGCTCTTTTTAGCCACCCTACATAATAAAGATGTCCAGCCCTCAGAGTGAATCAGGTGGCCAGAGAAGATGGGAAGGGAAGTGGGGGAGTAGCTCTTTAGCTTCTCCTCCACCTCATGCTTCCCCTGATCTCCCTCTGAGTAATCCCTGATTTTCTGCGAATTCCAAAGGGGAGGCAAGAAAAGTCAGCAAAGATGCCTTTTTGACACAAAGAAAGAACTGGGCTGCCTGTGGCTAAAAGCAGAATAGTCGTGGAAAACAATGGCCAGGGAACAGAATGGAGATGTGCCCGCAACAGCGGCAAATGCCCCACAGGAGCTGGGCAGAAGCTATCATCACCAGCATCATGCTGGAGGCATTATACACCCTTCATACATTGGAAGAAGAAAGAAAATTCTAGAAGTAGAAAGAAACTGCAATAGCTAAATTCACATGGACACTCCCCAATTCATGCAGGTCATCTGACATTCATATTTTTACCAAACTATTGTTTGAACGTTTTAAACTAACTTTATTGATGTTATATGGGATTCCCTACTATTTTTTCATACTTCTGTGCTTTTCTTGATGTTGTTAATTGCCAATTATATTATAGAAAATTGTTGGGACTTAAAAGTTTTAAATATGTAAGTTAGCACAGCAGTAATCCCCTGACAGATCTTTATCTGTATTATAGTGGAGTTAAATACACAATATAGAAATTTGTTTATGCTTTATTAATATAATTAATAACACCTAAAACTCTTCCTAGATGCAAATGATGTATACTGTATTTACTGCACTTTGACTGCTAGCCTGAAATTATTTATTGCATAATATATTCATTTATTTCATGGACCCACCCTGGCCTTTTGAAATGAGTCCTTAAAACCTGGCAATATCCCCAGGCCCTAGGTGAGAAAGAGTGGTAAAACCCTTGGGATGTTTTGGTCTTTTAACTGATTGTTGATTTTCTCGGGACTCACTTTTGATGACATATTCTGTGTCCTTATTGTGCTTTTATTGTTGTATTTTGTAAGCCCGCCACAGTTGTAACAGATTGGGGCAGCATATAAATTTAATACATAAATACATACCTTTTGTCCAGGCAGTCCTATTCCTCGTGACCCTTTCACACCAGGCATACCTTTTGGGCCTTGAATACCCTAAAAATATATTTTTTTTCATTTGTTAAAATTGCCTTTCCTCAGATATCAATTGTATTGACAGAATGGACAGTCATCGTATGATAAAAAAGGAAAACTGGGTCACAAATACGTGATAACTTGTACATTCAAATGTAAGCTTAAACATTCCTTTCTTTATTGCTAACATCTGCATATCAGATTGATTATTGATAACAAATATCTATAAAAACTAATAGGTTTTTTAGTTCTAAAGGATTTAACCAGTTGTTCTAGTATCTCAGGTGTTTCAGAAGCTGAGAATGCTGCTGGTCCAAACAATGTTGTTAACAAATATTGTTATCTGTAAATATTGCCATTGGGATATATCTGATAGGTGATATTTATCTCTTAACACATCATATGTTAAAAATTCATCTTCATCATCAGTTGGCCCAATGTCAGTATCCCTGCTTCCATCCAATTTTTCCATATCACCATCTTTTTCTCAATTGTTAAAGTTGGGTTTCCCCATAAAGTCAATCTGGCATGGGAAAAATGGTCAGTTCTTTTTTTATTAGACAGTACATTCCATAGCTTTCTAATTGACAAAATTGTTTCCAGAGATATTAGAGTTCTGTTGTATTTAGATCCTAATACTGTCCATCCAACCAAAGGTGATATATATGTATATTCCAGTGTTGCCCAAATCAGAAAATTAACACCAGTTGTTGGCTTCCAATATTTAATATGTGGCAATAGGTAAGCTTGATGATATAGCTTTGGATTCCAAAAACCGAATCTCCCTCATTGATTGGTAATTGCATTTCCTGTAAAGATATTCTCAGAATCGAAGATCCCAATAAAAATTTTCTGAACAAAGAATTTATTTTCTAAAAATATTTTCCAGATATTTGAACAGGAATTCCTCTCAGAATATAAATTAATCTGGGAATAATTTATATTCATTTTGAGAGCATTCACCTTTCCCCAAAGGGTGAGGTTTAATGATCTCCATATCCATATCTAAAGAAACCTCTTTACATATATTATTTATATTAGATGTTACTGAGTTATATCTTTTGGTATGTGCATACTCAAATATTTAATAAATTCAGTAAAAATACAAAATTGATATTTCTTAAATGGATGGGTAACTAAATTTTCACCATTCCTTTCTTTATTGTTAAAGATGTTTAAGTTTGTGTCATTTCTTTTGTCTTCTATAATGTTTTCTATTATAAGCTTGGCAAAGAATAGAGATTTAAAAAAAATGAATTTCAGAATATCCATCCACAAATTGTTTATGCAGTTACAGTAGCATTAGATTTTTGAGGAAAAAATATTGATGTGCTGGAACCAAACAGTTTGAATAATACCAGTCCTAGACTAAAAGGCAACAACTGTATTGGCAATATGTGGGACTAAGCCAGACTTGTCCACTCTGGATGGTAGTAAGTCTGAAGGCCACAGCATCTTTCATGTCACATCTGAGGCTAGCTGCTACCTCAAGATACCAAGAACTGGACCTAGGAATTGCTATGTAAAACTTGCATTCCACCACTGATTTACAATGAACTAAAATTCCTTGTTGGCTTGGAATTCTGGTAGTTGCATTCTAAAATAACCGAAGGGTACCAGGTTGAGATAGCTCTTTAAAGTAATCCAGATTCAGAGTTACTGATGGATGAAAGCCTCCCCTAGTTTTTAAATCAACATTAATCCAGTGTGTTCAGCTTGATTTTACAATTCATTCACATTTATCTACAAAAACAAATTTTATTTTCCTGCATGAGGAGCAAACTCTAAGCTCTTTGTTTAGATTTGCAGATATTAAACTCAGATGTACATTAAGTTACAAAAAAAATAGTTGACTGTAATTGAATAAAACAAATAAACTAGACTGGTACTGTTCAATTGTAGATCTGAGAGTACTAGAATAATTTATTACGTTCCACTGAACCTCCAAAATCAATTTGTTTACTTTTGACGATGGCTGTGGCTATTTTCAATGCTTGCTGTGAAATGTCATTCAGAAGCATGCACTGTTGCAAAGAGATACCACATTGTTTTCATTATTAAGATGGTAGGGCTCTAGCTCAGTGATGAAGGACCAGTTCTGCATGCAGAAGTTCCCTGGTTCAATCCCAGACTTCTTTTGGTAGGCTTGGAGAACTCCAGTCTGAAACTCTGGAGAAGCACTGGCTATTTCCATCACCAACACTAAGCCAGATGGACCAAGAATCTGACTTGGTATAAGGCAGCTTCTGCACTGAATGGTTTGGCCTTAGCATGGTAACACATTTAGCCTGCCTATCTTTTGGGAAACAGTGCAAAAATAAGTGACTACAACCCTGCTGGACAATCCTAAATTGCTTGGGGTTCATAAGACTCTGTGACTTAAATCCACACCCTTGATTATGAATGAGCCTGCAGATATGCAAAGAGTCAAAGTGATCCTTCAGTGAATTTAGCCAAATTTGGAAGCTCAGTAAGACTAAACAGTTTCAGAGACCTCAACGCTCATACACTGTAGTTCCCTTCCACAGACAATTTATACATACTTGGGGCAAGGGGTGGGGGGTGGGGACCAAATGAGATGTTACCTGACTTCCTTGGATGCCAGTTCCAGGTGGTCCCATCAGGCCCTGAAGCCCTTCCATTCCTCGTTCACCCTACATGAAAAATGCTTCCATAAATTATTGGTTTAATTAAAGTGTCATCATCACAATTCTAGGTTCAAACATGAGAGCCTTATCTGCATTCTGACTGCATAGTAGTTTACAAAGTATTCAAAAGGAACATGACCGGGGAGTAAAATAATGAGACAGAGAACAGTTGGGAAAATAATGAGACTACGTCACAAGGCAATGATATAACCAATATCTCATGTTCACTAATGCTGTATCATCCACGGGAGAGGGTAAAAAAAATTCAGATGACAGTTGTGGCAGCATGATCAAAAACCTTGCCCCTTTGTATGTGCATGCAACATTGTATGTTGCACATACAAAAGTGACAGAGTGTCAGTCACACTGCTGAGACCACCAACTTCGCCTTTTTGACACCCTTGTAGATGCCTCTGCATTAGCAATGCCATCTCTAAGCCAGCTCACAGCTTAAGAACCTTCTCTCTATTCTTTGTTTTGAATTTATTTTTATCCTTCATTCTTTGGGGGCATTTTTCAGGTGGTAGCTTCAGTGCTGATAGTTCAGCAATATTGCATTGTGTTTATACTAGTGGTTCCCAACCTTTTCTATGCCCCACACCCCTAGGAAATGTTTGATTAATGTTTACAGCCCCTACAAAAGTAATATCACATTTGAAGATGAAGAAGTCTAATTTCTAATGAACAAATTGAACTTTAAAAAAAATAAGCTTTTAACTCAGTGCATAAAATCGTCGCACCCTTGAAATTCCATCTCGCACCCCCTGGGGGTGCGGGCACCCCAGGTTGGGAACCCCTGGTTTATACAGTCTGTTCTATATGGTACCTTATCTCCTTTGATGGATAAGCCTGGAGCTCCAACCGGTCCAGCTGGTCCTTCAGAACCTTTGTCTCCCTGGAAAGATTTGTTAAGTTTTTATGAGTTCACTTAGGACTGTGCCTAATATTTACCACAGAAACACATTTTATTAGAATTACTTATGGACAGCCAGGCAGGCAAGAACCAGTTCTTTAATCTAAGGTTTATTTCTTATCAATGTAGATTCAAAGCACAACATAATAATGTAGCATTATTATCAACCACTCTGTGTACATCCGTTCAATGGCTTTTGCAAAAAGGCAGTAAAAGATTAACCCATTTCCCATAATTCTCCCATCTCTCAGTCCTGCTCATGTTCCATATTTACTTCCATGTTGCTTAAATTACTCCATTCTGCTTCTAATAAAAACAGGCAGAGAATGAGGAATAAAGGTGCCTTACATTTGCATTCTAACTGGCAAAAAAGAATTGTTAAGGACTCCGTCAAGCCTTCTTGAAACAAGGTTTCTTCATGTAGTAGAAGATTTTTAAAAGAAATAGATGTTGTGACTCTTTCATTTGTCTAATTCAGTGTTTCTCAACCTCAGCGACTTTAAGATGTGTGGACTTCAGCTCTCAGGATTCCCCCAGCCAGCCTGCTGGCTGGGGGAATCCTGAGAGCTGAAGTCCACACATCTTAAAGTCACTGAGGTTGAGAAACACTGATCTAATTTATATCAGAGAATCCTTTCCGGCATTACACAGGGCAATCAGTGGAGCCCAATTGGCACTGGCAGAGGTTGGAAAACACCACTTCTGACATGGAGCAAGAACAGTTGATTGGAGGTTGTCTTTGAGGCAGGCTAGACCTGGGTTGAAGATGTGCATTTATGTCCTCCAGAACTGGTAACTGGGCCATCCTCATACCCAGGCAAGTAGGAGATGCAGATTAACCATATAACAGCTGTATGGGAGTTATTCTAAAATTGTCTATCCTAATAACTACAAGAATTTGGCATTACAAGGTTGAAAAGTTAAGGTTACAGGATATGCAGTAAAATTAATTGGATTCAGTCTAAATCCTGCTAAATGTTAGCAATTTTTTCCAGTAGAGTTCCCTGAATTAAAGATGTATAAATTATAAATTGGACAGGAAAATACTGTAGAAAAACAAATGAGCAATCTCAATCCACAGGAGGTCGTGAATCTTCCGGTACATATCTGTTAGCACAGGATATATGTGGGAACAGGAAATAAATATTGCTTTAATTCCCACAATTAAATCATTATTTTTATATTTTTAAACTTGTTTGTTACTTAGTAGCTTCACATATTTTACTTCCAAAAGTTGGTAGTGGTCCACAAAAATACAAGTGTCCATAGAGATTCATTATAACATTCCTTGGGTCCCATAATTCACATTCAAGCTCGGGTGAAACAAAAAGTCTGGGAAAACATACAAACAGCTAAGGCTGTTCAGAATAGAAACGTGTACTGGTCTCACTGGATAAGACTTTAAATGGCTACTAATCATGGTGCTATGCAGAAAACCTCTGCATTTTTTCCTACCAGTTGTCATTCAATATGATGTGAATGAATTTGCTGTCATATTTTCTTCTTAAGGAGAAGTTCAGTGATATCTGCATGGATACAATGTGGTGGGGGATTCTTACTTATTTATTTACAATGTCCTGCCTTTCATTGTAAAAGCTCCAGTGGCCTGCAGTCTCCTGGCTTCAATTAAATTTTAAAGGAAAACAATATGGGGAAACTATTCCCACTGAAATTTTCTAGGATAGAAAGTTTAGGCATCCAGGGAGGTTTTAGAACAATGGAAAGACACACAACAGAAAACAACACCAGTAGAGGTGCCAGGTGCATCTGCAATGGGTGGGCCAAGTGAGCCAAAACGGCGGGTTTAACTGCAGAGGGAAGATCTCTACATGTACGAAAGGGCAGGGCTTCGATCCACTATTTGGCCTGTTTGGCCCCTGGTTCTTCTGAGTGGTACCCTCAATTGCCTTCCCCCCAATAAAACAGGCACAAAACACCCCAAGAGAAATCCTCAGGTGTTCTGAAAATAAAGTAAAAAAATAATAATCAGTTGATGAAAATGTCTGAGAACTTGCAAGGTAGACATTGGAAAAATAATACTACAAATTACTTCCACTATGAGAAAGTACATTCCTCTGAATTTCCGTACTGAGAAACACGAGAGAAAAGGCACTATTGTCTGACTCTTCATAGGCATCAGGCTGGTCATTGTGGGGGAACAAATGCTTGAGGGAGTACTTTGGCACAGCTCCTGAATTACTTTAATTCCCTTTTAGAGCCATTCAAGCTGAGTTGATAGTCATCACTGTGTTTTATGGAAAACAATCATTTAAGTATGCACTACTTGGAGAACTTCCTCTATCTGTTTAAGTCTCCTATTATTTACTTAAACAGATGAACTGATTTCTAGGAATATGCATGAAGCAGAAAAACTTATCCCTATTTACTTGTTCCACAGTATGCATCATTTTATACACCATGCATTTATTTAACTTCTTTTTCTGGTTACAAAATACTGCAAATGTGATAAAACTTCCATCAGACTGAAGAATTGTCACATCCCATGCCTTCTAGGAAAGGAAAAAGAAGGAAATGTGTTTTCTTACACTTCAGGGGACAAGGAAATACTGAAATGTTTTAAACCAAGCTAAAAAACCCAATGGCAGGAAGACATTGTCTATGCTCAAATTTCTAGAAAGAAATGGTTAAAAATAAACAGAGAAATAATCACTATAGTGAGTTGGAAGTCTATTCGTTTTGGTTAGAATATTTACCTTCCGTCCTGGGAGTCCTTCACCAGGTGGACCTCTTTCACCCTGCATGCCCTCAGGACCACGTGGCCCCTGAATTTGGAAGAAAAAATCTTGTGAATAGATGGTACAGTTCTAATGTACACACAATACTCTCCATATAGACAGCCTTCATCATGTTGTGGAATGTTCTGATCCATGCAGTGTTTTCCTGACACTGAAGAGCCTGGATCCCCATGGAAGAGGTTGATTTTTACTTAATTTACATTCCTTTAATTAAAAAGCTAGCATGCTGCAAAGCATAGAATCAGCTTAGCTTCAAGCATACTATTTATTTTCATTGACTTACTGATAAATTGTATTTTTAGACTACCCAACAGAAATTTTTTCCATGGTGTCCCATCAATTAAAACTAAATAAATACTTTAAAAACAATACTAAAACAGCATTAAAATCTGTTTAGATCACAGAGAACAACTCAGCATAAGATATAAAACAGGCATACCAACAATAATAGCAAGCAATACCGCATAAAATCATAATAAAGCAGTAGAAAAGTTCTGAAATATCAAATTCCTTTGATATTTCAGAACTTTGCTACTGCATTTTTGATCAGGCATCTGGCATCATAATTTGTTAGGCAAAGCTTTTGGAACATGTTCTCAAAATTCCAAATGTGCCCACCAGACCAAATAGGTTGCCCACTTCCATTGAAGAGAAAGGGGACCGCAGTAGAGTTGCTGTTTGCATGTCCGAGTCTTGCACTGAAGATTGCGGAAGCCGGACAGAATGTGTCATCTACCACCATACTACTATATTTATTAATTAACTATTCATCAAAAATATGTTTAAGCTGCCTCTCAGAGTTCATTGCCATCTCAAAGCTTGCTTTGAAGATTACAAAACATAAAAATGCAATTACAATTACAGGAAAAGAATTTACAAATTTACTCACTGTTAAGCCTGGCTCACCAATCCCAGTTGGTCCTGGAAACCCAATTCTTCCTTCCTGACCTCTATCACCCTTGTAAAATAATTTTTAAAAAGACACTTGTTATTGCTCCAAGTAGATTTCCCAAGACCATTTCTCTACTAGTGATTTATAACACCATCCATCCATTGCTGGGGCAATATAAGGCCTGTGATCATCACTGTTCTATTGGATCAGTCATGGTTGGATGACTGAGGAAGATGTAGAGGCTAATTGGGAAACAGTCCAAGATAAGACCAAAATGGAAGGAATAGTGTCATACTTTTAATTTCAAAGAAAACTGTATCATAACTAAAAATTAGCATAATTAATGGGCACAGTTAATATGAAATATATTGCTATGGGTTGTTGTACTGGAATATGGGTCAGCAAATTAAGTATAATTTCCCTCTGAATAAAACATGTATAGTATCAAGCTAATCATGTTCACCACGAAAACAGGTTAATCATATTTTGTTATGCCTTTCTTTTAGCTACTTAAGCTAAATTTTGACCTTTCCAGCATAAACCCATAACATTTCACTTTTTAACTTTCTGTATAAGTATTTACACATCCCCAAAACCTTTATTATCTCATGTTCCACACAACCCAAATGTTAGAGTGCTGAGTATAAAATAGCAGACTACCACTGTGTGTTGTACGTTTTCTATCAAAGAACCCCAAATCCTATCAACTGCAGACACAGAAGCTTTATCATGTTGGTTTATCATAGGAAGTAATGAAACAAATTGGACTTCACTATACAATAAGATCTTGCTGAAATTCTGTGGATGCAAAACTTCTCAGAGAAGGAACTTTCTTGACTTTCATCAATGTATAAATGTTAGAAATCCCCCACCCCCAAAAAGCCTGTATTAACTCCTTATCTGGGCCAACAAGATAGCTTGTTGCTTACATCCTCCAGCCAGGGCTGTTCCTATTATTAGGAACCAATGAGAAGGCTATTGCAAACATCAAATTTTGAGTGTGATGAAAGGTTAGTAAATTGGATAAGGAACAAGTTGCTATTACTATATTTTAGCTGCCAGACAATGAGACAACAAGAGAGGGGCTTGCAAGATTTCTTCGTCATATCCTGACATAATTTGACTGGCTTTACACATTAGGCACCTTAACTTGCGGGAAAGGTATCATTTATTGAATTTTTTTTTTAATGTTTTGCCTTTGCCAACAAAATGCAAAATGTCACACCAGCTACTGTTTTTTTCCTTCCTCCTCCATTGCACATGAAGAGGCACATTCTAGCTCACTGTTCAGGTCAAAGAGACGTTTCAGTCTTTTTTTCTTGTTTTGAAGAAATGGCAAGGGCAACCTCCTTTCAATGCCCAGGGCCACATTTAGCTTTTGGTGGGAGGATCAAGAACCACAGTGGTGAGATGATACTAAATGGCAAGATTAGAACTTCTTGATTTTCTTCTTTCTTTTTCAGATGTGTTAGGCCTATTTTTGGTGTTATAGTACAGTTTTCCTGCCTCCTTTTCTCAAAAGGCGAGAAAGCAAATCACAGTGTGATTAAAAAGTGCAAATGTAAATCATCGAATAGCTAAAAAGGGCTCCATTTGCCCATCCATGCAAGGCAATAGTATGTAAACTCCATGGCTGTCCTATCTGCAGTCTATAGAGCTAAATATGACTGCATGATCGGAGTGGACTCTGCATGTTTTACCTTAGGTCCTGGATATCCAATTCCGGGGATTCCTGCAGGACCATAAGGACCTGCTGGTCCTGGCTCTCCCTTAAAATGAATAAAAAGGAACTAATTAGTTATTTGTATAATGGGAAAATAAATGGTAAGACGTTACTTTGGGATTCAGTGTATCCAGATTCTCAACAGTCCTAACCTGATCCTTTATTAATTTCACTGATTTAAACTTCAGGCAAAGTAAAATATAAAAAACAAACACTTCTTTTGCAAACAAGGGTTTTATTCTGTAAACTGTTCTATTAGTTCTTCAGTTTCTACCTTTAATAGGAGAATTTCAGCATTTGTTCTGAATGCTTGCCCTGCTAGAGGAAAGAATTTATAAGGTGACACATCCTGAAAATTGGTCTCCAAGTGCTTCCAGATGAAATTTTCACTTGTACAATTGTTCTGAGGAGAATCAGCCCAGATGACGTTTTGCATTTATTGACATCCACCAACGCTGCTTCTTCCATTTTTTTCTTGCCCAGGAAAAAAAAAATCCATTAAGGAAGGATAAAGAGAAATCCAATGCTCTTTGACTGTACATGCTGTTGATTACAATTCCCATAACAAATCACCCATGTATATTCATCTGCAAATTCCTGATTCTTCTGATTTAAAAAAAAAAAAATTATGAAGCTTTGAAAACATTACTATTAACATTATTTTAAGATGTCTTTAAAACATTCATTACACACACACACACACACATATAAATAAAATAATTACACAGGTATATTGCTATTATAGAAAATATTAAATACTTCAAAGGAAAAAAAAACCTGTATCTATAATATAAAAAAATTAATAAAAGAAAAAAAAACTGTACTAAAACTACTTAAGGGAGAAAAATACCAGAATAGAAAAACAAAGAACCCAAGAAAACTCTAGAAAACAAGAAAATGAAAACAAAAAAGCCATTCAAATACACATATAGATGAAATAAATAAATATATAGCTAAACAATATCCTGTTCCTCCTTAATGTAATGCAACAAAGCAATGTAGAAGGGATGTAAAAAAGTAGTCTATTTGCATTCTAGATCTAGATTTTATATGTATCCCCACCATTACATATTTAATTTCCCTATGTAATAGAACTCTTGACTTCTAACCCCTTCCCCACCATAAACAACACATGGAGGCATTATCTGTTAAAGTTTTGGAAGCTGACAATCTGCAGAGATTTCAAAGCTGTGCCGTATTTGGTAACAGTCTTTGCAAAGGAATTGGAGCTTAACTTCTGCAGATGAAGAACACTTAATACTGCTCACAACATTGGGACTCAGAATTAAAGCCACTGAATGAGCTACATAACATTATTATAGCAAGTACTGTAGCAGGCAAAAGCTACCCTGAAAAACCAATGTGATGCATGTTAAGCTGCAACTATCTTTCTCAACTGTAAGTATCCGTGGTTCTCACATGTTAAGGGGGATTGACTTTGTGCAATGTGCAAAACCCAACCAATTGTGATTTATTTCACAATTAGGGTGATTTGTGAATCCAGCTTGGTGATAGAATTGTCTCTTAACAGTATGTTAGTTTAATATTGCCATATCCCTTCCAGCATGACTCCTTATCCTTTTTATTAGTGTTGTGTTGATAGTATGGTTTCTGTTTTTAGTGAGTACAATTAATTAAAGCTCCGTTCTTAATATCCCAAAGCTCTCTTACTGCCCTGGCTTCTAGTTCTGGTTCATGAATTGTTCTTGTACTTCACTGAATAATAACAGGTGGTCTGATATATTACCATCTTCCCATTCCAGGAAATACTTCCTTTCTCAATACATTTCCAGTTGCATGTTTATTTTCCATGGAGCAATTAATTAGCACAGAGAGTCTTTATTAAAGCTTTTAGTTTAACAAAAAATAGCAGCAAAAAATAAAGAAATTGTACCAGTGAGCAAATCGGCAACCAATGGACAAGAATTTTTGAAAACCATTTGAACTTGTTCATCTTTCAAATGACATAACTGAATTTATAAAGGGGGCATGCCAATTTCATAAAAATGCTCATTTATCAACAATAAAATAAGTTCTCAAAAAGCAAAATCCAGTTGGAATAAAGCACATTTGTTTCAACGCTTTCAGTAGGAACAATTTAAGCAACCATTTAATTTCTCCCTTGAAGTCAAAGGAGAGTAACAATTTATGTTTACTTGGAAGTAACTGCAACTATATATGTGTGTGTGTGAATGTGTGTGTGCGCCTTCAAATCATTGTTGATTCCTGGCAACTGCCTGGACTAGTCCCTGCAGTTTTCTTGGCAAGATTTTAGAAGTGGTTTGCCATTGCCTGCTTCCTAGGGCCGGGAGAGAGTGTCTGGACCCTAGAACTCATGTTCTCCTGGTTTCTAGCATGATGCCTTAACCACTGCACCAAACTGGCTCTCTTGCAACTATATTTAAACATAGGATATTTAGTGCTGAACCTAAGGATGCAATTGTATACACTGAGAGCAAATGCATTATTCCCCAACCTCATTATTTTTCATGACAGGTATCCTAGCATTCTTCCAGCATAATAGAACTTTTCCATAAACAATTGTAGTGGAATCAGTTAATCTTGAGCATAGGATTGCACCTTTAAATATTTCCTTTCAAGCTGGAATATACTTCAATGTTTTCCATCAGTTTTGATCTGTATATTTTATTAAAGTAATAAAAACTTATTATAAATCTGTTCTACATAGTAGCTTGAGTGGGGAAAAAGTTAATGCTTTGATGTTAATTATCAACAAGAAAACTTTTTTCCCATCAGCATGAAAAGAAGAAAAGCCAAGAATAACAGAGCTGATATGTGTCTACTTTCTTCTAATTATCTTGGCAAAGTTTCTATGCTGATAAGACTCCCACAAGGAGGCCTACAATTACAAAGGCAATAGAAATAACAAATATAGTATAAAGATAGGTTTTAAAATATGATCATTAAGTTCAGTTTCAAAACATCTAATATTGTTAGATAGACAAATTTTTGCAGTTGGTTTTATATGTTCAGATGAAAATATAGATATTATCAGGTTATATGAAGATAAATGATTCAAATTCTCCATGACTAGGTTTACATATGGTAAGACATGGTTTCTTTCAACAATGATTTGGCTCCAATAGAGGCGAATATGTGTAGCTCAGGATTGAACTGTGGAGTCCTTGGGGTTCTCTGAGCTTGGTTCTTTTCTTGCAAACGTTTCATTACCCGGCTAGGTAACATCTTCAGTGCTAAAATGGGATGGGGGTTGCTCTCTATTTATATACTGTGGTCTGCCTTGCCAGTGCTGGTGGGGGTGGGGGTTTGTTTTGCTCCTCTGGTAGTTCCTTGATTAGCATATGTTTACTGCTTGATTGTGTGCCTGGTGGTAACCTTTGCTTATCTGGGTGATGATTGCTGGTGAGGCGATCTCCTGGTTTTTTGTCTCTTTTGAATAGTATGTAGATGCTGTTTATCTCTATTTGTCTGTTAATTGCTGCCTTGTCTGAATACCAAACTTCCAAGAATTCTCTTGCATTTTTGTATTTGGCTTGGTCTAAAATGCTGACAGTTTCACAGTTAAAACTATGGTTCAGTCTGTCCATGTGTTGTGAGATTAAGGAGTTTTCATCATGTCTTCTGACTGCTAGTTGGTGCTTGTGGATCCGCTCTGCCAGTCTTCTGCCTGTCTGTCCTCCATAGTGTTTGTTACAGTCCTTACACTGTATGTTGTAGATGACTCCTGTTTTTTGTATTGTCGAAGGCTTTCACGGCCGGCATACGATGGCTGGTGTGGGTCTTCCAGGCTGTGTGGCCGTGGTCTTGAAGTCTTGTTTCCTAACGTTTCGCCAGCACCTGTGACCGGCATCTTCAGAGTGCAGGAGCACAGACAGGAGCAGTTCTCTCTGCGAACTGTCTGTGCTCCTGCACTCTGAAGATGCCGGTCACAGGTGCTGGCGAAACGTTAGGAAACAAGACTTCAAGACCACGGCCACACAGCCCGGAAGACCCACACCAGCCACTCCTGTTTTTGCTTCTTGTGCTACTGGGTCTTTTGGTTTACTTAAGATATTTTGGAGTGATTTGCTAAATCAGTCCAAAATATCTTAAGTAAACCAAAAGACCCAGTAGCACAAGAAGAAGTAGCACATGAAGTTCTACTTCATGCAGATATTTAGGTGTACCTATGCTTATCAGCCTGAGTAGAAGCTATTCTAAACATGGAGGTTCAGTTTCACTATTTGACCATTAAGCATCGATAACCATTAACCTTTGTTTACTGTTAGGTGATAGAACATTGCTTTATGCCAGGTCAACAAAAATTTGATCCCTGTAGCCTAGTATTTCTTGCACTTTACCATGAATTTAGGCAAAGTACCTTCCCTTCATTTAGTATCTAAGGTATTTTAAATGAAAATCACAATGCTTATACCTCGGATCTTGTATATGAAAAGAGCTGAGCTGTGAATTTCCCCTATGCTTACAAACTCAGCTTTTCCTAGTAAATTGCCTCCTAGTTGTATCTGTTATCTCTTGCCCAAAAAGTCTATTATAAGAAAAGTATTATGTAAGAGTCTATTAAAAAATAAATTAAAAAAATTCAACAGCAATCAATAAAATTAATAAAAAAGCTTCAACAGCAATCCAAATATCAAAGTTGGGAAAAAGAACAGCACATAACTACATTAATAGTGTTGAAGAATGCAAATTATGCAAGATAGTACAGAGGAAGAACATTTGAATTAATCATAGTGCTTTGCAGCATAAAGTATCAATTTTTCTGACTAAGAGAGAATATCAGGAGCTATCAATATACCCTTGTTATAGACTGACTTTTTAACAATTTATGTATAAAATTAAATGGCTGCTTCTATCTAGCACTAGAATGTATTAACAGAAGATCTGAGCACGAGCAGTTCCAAGTATGTGCCATATTTGTTCTTCAGTTGAAAAATCAGCTAGATCTTCTTCTGCAACTCCCCAATAATTCATCATTCTCATGAAGATACAACAGAAACCTCTTCCATAGCAACTGAATTGTTCCACTCACTGGCATTATCTTGAGAATAGAGTTATTATTTATATACTTGGAAAGAGTACCCACCATATAAATAACTACTAGACTTAGAATTCATTCATAAGTGTCTGGAAAGTTAAAAAGAATAGCTGAACGATCTTTCTGTAAAGATAACACAATTTGGAGAGACTGCTAAATATCTGTCTGCCATAGTACTCACATGAAAAAGGCGCTGACCTTTTCTAGTTGAATGGGTATTTATTTAGCTGTAAACAATGATTCACTTTACTTGGCAATTTCTTCCTGAGTAGTTCATTTATCAGAAATTTAAAGGATGCAGAGATGCAACTAATTAAGTTACAAAATTAAGGCTTGTATAAAGTTACAAAATTAAGGCTTTTGTAACTTTATACAGTTGCAAACCTAGAAAGTAAACAATGGAGTTGTACAAATATAAATAAAGCCTTGCAAAATCTTTGCTAAGAATGAAGATTAGGCATCATTTGATTTGTCCATTAGAACCAAATTTATTTGCAACCCTAGAAGGCTCATTTGCCACCTACTGAACAGAGTAATTAAAGGATTTTATAAAGCCTTGCTACTGTTCAAGCAATGTACCTTAAGTTAATGATGAACATTATCACTCTTCTAAATCAAATGTTTAAGGATAAAATTATTCTGTTCAAAGATTGTAATTTCTCCACATCCTAATATAGTATTGTGCTACTTGGTGTTTACAATGAACAGAAGTGAATAAAATAACAGATGTGTCCTGATAAAAGTTCTTTCTACTCATAGTGGATTAAATAAGAGTCAACTAACATGATTGCTTTCACATGCAAAGGTCAGTCTAGGTCAACTTTCCCAGGGAATTAACTATATGGAATTTACCCTGCATGGTCCACCAAGTGTATAGTTTATAATCAACCAAGCTGTAAAAATGATTGTTTCATGATGATTAAAATAAGCTAAACATATAAAATCAACTGACTATGACATTTTAAATATCAGAGATGTCTTCCATGAGTTAAGGAGGCTCTTCCCATATGTTTGCATTTGTTATACAGTATATATCTAATCAACAGCTGCTTTCACAGTATTGTCACTCCAAGCCATATGGTTTTGCCTTAGTGTAATGAGTCAACCCAGACATTTTAGTTCACTGTTCATGGTTTATGGCTTAATAATACATGTGAATGATTGGTTTGTTTAGCAATTGTTTCTTGAATGTACCATAATTGCCTAGATTCACAAATCAACAGAAATCATACATTGTCTGGATTCACACAATATGCATGTGAATTGATTGAGCACCACCAACTTGGTGCCAACTCTTAGCAACTACAGTGTGATGGAATGGAATTATGAAGGCCAAACTCAGGGAGGAAAACATGCCCTTTCGTCTCCTGAGGGACGAGGAAGAGATAAGAGGATGAGGCTGGCACCTCCCTGAGGAATTCACACTGTTGTGACTGGCTGACTTTGGGAACTGAGGTTTCAGTCTGGGAAGATTCTTGCTAGAGGTTGTAGCTGATAAACATTGCTGAACTGAATCTACATGATCTCCTGGAGTTCCTTGGGCTAGGCCTGACATACAGTACATAAACAAATTCTGTCCAGGATGATGTGTCTTCAACTTGAACTTTTAGGTTTCTCAATGGTGCATTCATTGCTGTTGTACTCTAATCAGTCCCAGACACCTTGCTGCTGGTCATCCTCTACTTCTCTTCTTTCAACTTCTGCCAGTATCATGGTCCTCTCAAGGATCTTCACATAATGTATCCAAAATATGATAGTTTGAGGCTTGTCATGTGGGCCTCAAGTGAAAATTCTGGAATGATTTATTCTATGATCCATTTGTTGGTTTTCTTGGCTCTTCATGGGATTCTCAGGAGTCTTCTCTAGCAACGCAGTATAAAGGCATCAATACTCTTTCTATCCTGCTTCTTCAAAGTCCAAGTTTCTCATCCATAGAATACCACAGGAAAAACCATTGCCCAAACAATTCTAATCTTTGTAGGTATAGACACATTATGGCATCCGAATATATTTTCCAAGGCCTTCATCATTATCCTACTGAGTGCTAGTTTGCACATATTTCTCGACTGCTGAATTCTTTAGTCTTGATGGTCAGTTCTAAAAGGTAGAAGTTATCCACCACTTCAGTGCCTTCATTATCCATTCTTACACTAGTTGCTGTGCTTGTCATTAGTTTAGTCTTTTTTATATTTAATTTTAAACCTGTTTTTCATTGTTCTCTTTGATTTTCATTACTAGAACTTATTATTCGCATTTTCAGCACAGCATAGGTTATGAATGTTTCTTCCTCCAACTTTAAACCCACACTCATCTTCTTCCAATCCAACCTCCTTCAATATATATTCAGCATATAAGTTGAATAAATATGGAAAGAATATACCACCTTTTCTCACCCCTTTGCTGACTTGCAGCCAGTCTGTATTGCTATATTCGGTCTGGGTTATGGTTTCCTGACCTATGTATAGACTTTGTATGAGGACAATGAGATATGCTGGGATTCCCATTTTCCTAAGGACATTCCACAGCTTGACAGGGCTTCCACAATCAAAGGCATTTCTATAATCAATGAAGCACATATTGACTTCTTTTGGGTAATGTCTTCCTTAATTATCCATCATGCATCAGCAATATTATCTTGCTCCTCAGTTTTTCAAAAACCACCCTGAATAGCAATCATTTTCTTTCCATATAGAATTCTAATAACCTATTGGGTGATCCTGAGCATTGTTGGGCAGCATGTGAAATAAAGGATTTTGTGTGATAGTCTGCACACTCTGCCAAGTCTCCTTTCTTTGGTATTGATACTTAAACTGATCTCTTCCAATTTATTGACCACTGTGTCATTCTCCAAATTTGCTGGAATAGTTTGGTTAGAATCTGTATTGATTCTTCTGTTGCTTGCCATAATTCTATAGCTATTCCACCAGTTCCTGTCGTTTTCCAATGTGATAGTGACCAGAGTGTTGATCTAACATCCTCTTCTAGTACTAGAGGTTCTGGCAAGTTTCTAAGGTATCTTGGATGCTGATGTCCCTAGTGTAAAGATTTTAGTGTATTCCTTCCATGTCTGTTTGATCTTCAGTTACAATCTGCCCATTGGCATATTTTAACATACCATTTAAGGTTGAAACTTCTTTATGAGTTTGGAGATCTTTTGGAAAACTTTCCTTCTTCTTGTCTCTTTGTCTCCATCTCCAGTGTCTTTACAGATGTCATAATACTTGTCCTGTCTCTTCTAACAGGTTTTTGAAAATCCTTATTAAGTTTCCTTGTGAGATCTTTATCTTTTTTTACTTTGGTTTCTCTTCTCCTCTCAGCATTTTCCACTGTTGGTTCATGAATATGTGTGAGTTAACCAAACAAATCATGGCCTATTATGTTTTCTGAATATCATACAGAATGTTTATCAAACTAAGGTTAAAACAAATAATAGCTTAATATGATGTATATAACTATGTGTTTACTTCTCTAGTGGTATGATTTCCTATCTTCAAAATGCTTCTTTGATCTCCTAATTTCCTGAGGCAGTTTCCCAAAAGTATTCTTAGGGAGAAAGCTAAAACGTGATTCCCTGCATGACAACTGTCCCCATTCAGCTGGGTGTCCTCTGCGTAGAAATTTAGGGAAGGGCTGGAGGGCTTGTCCTGGAGAGAAAGATGGGAATCTCTGCTATCACTAGCACAGATGCATGTGCCTCCAGCTGAATCCAACCCATTACATTTAAAAGCTATAGATTCATGAATGCATGGCATTTATCCCTCATAAGCTTTTGTTTTTTTTAATTTATTTGTTTGCTGGAATAGTACCGAAGTGAAAATAGTAAAAGTAAAATGGCCAGCCAAGGATGAAAATAATCAAGGCAAGAAAAAAAGCACAAGGGAAGCCAAGATTCCAAAATCTTTACTGCCACAAATGCGCTCCACATAAAAAGCCATTCCTCTGTGCCTTCAAATGTTCTGGTTGCCTCAGAAACAAGGCCAAGATATTTCACATCATGCACACCCACATATACTGCAATAGAAGCTGCATTCATTAGGAGCGCAATGGTTTAACAGTCAAAGGCAAAACAGGAGGATTAGCACCATATTTATGAACATTTCATTATTCAGAACTTGAATAGATATGAACGGTATCAGGGGTATATTGATATAAATCTGGACTAGAATGCAAAGATTGGGAACTGGAAACACTGCTATGTTTGCAATTGCCTTGCCCCAAATTAATTTGATATAACAAACTCCCATGATGATGACTGCAAAAACCTACATCTCTAGGGGCGTTTTCCCCTCTATAGGCAACATGCCTATCTTTTTTATGTCACATTTCCTTTTTAAACTGAGGTGTTGAGAAAAGTACTGCAAGGGTAGGAAAATTGCCTCCCATTATTTCTGCCCATCAGTATGATTATGCAGAGTGGGTGTGTTCTTGGTCCTGTCACCTTGTGGGACCAAGGAAGTGTGCCTTTTCTGTCACAGCACCTGCCCTCTGAAACAGCATCCCCCCGGAGATATGTACAGAGTCCACCCTTCAAAGATTCTGGAAATTTCTTAAGACCTGGCTATGTTCCCAGGCCTGGGATTTGGGTATTTCTCGAGCCCCTGGATATTATTTATGTGGATCTGTCTGGGCCATCATGTTCTCCCTCCCCTTCTAGCTATTAATTTCTGCAAAGATGTTAAAAATATAAGATACTTATGCCAACTTGCTCAAAATTTCTATTTTTAAAAAAAATACCCTTCCCCCAGATTTTCTATTTTCTCAAAATTTCTGGAAGTTTTATGTGTTGTGTGTAGAGCAACTTAATGCTAATCAGGGAGGGACAGGAAAAAAACATAAAAATAAGAAGCCCATAAAATCAGAGCATTTCATTGGTCACAGAACATTAAATAACCCTTTTGAAAAAAGAGAAAAAGAAAACTATGAATTGTGGTGGAAGGGGTGGCAGAATATCTTGGAAAAGGACATGACTAGCTGAGTACTGTATTTGTAAATTGATATACTGTATCACATGGCTCTTACCTTGTTTCCTTGAATGCCTTTTGGGCCAGGTTCACCTGGTGGGCCACCAACTCCCTTTAGCAAAATAAAAAAAGGGGAGAGAACTGAATTTTCTACCAATGGACATATATTTATTATTACATTTATGAATCATATTCTGCTCATCAGAAACTGTACATTTGTTAGACATCCTAGATGGAATTTAGTACATAGTCTCAGTAACAAAACAAAAAACAACTTGTAAACAAAGAAATATGAAGTCTTGAAGTACAAGAAGGCAGAATTATTTGAATTCATTTTATTGCAAAAGATATGTTATTTCTTTGTTTTTAATTCGCTGTTCCATTTCTGCTATCTGAATCATATTTATTTATTTATATGATTTATATAGCCATCCATCTCACACAAGTCACTCTGGGCTTGTCACAAGGATTAATCACACACCCACACACACGACCTATAATACCATGTTAGCCTTTTAAAACAACTGCTCAAATTCTACTACTTTTGAAGTGCTTAAAATCATATGAATAAGAAGAAACATTTATTATAAAAATATTACCCAAAGTCAGCTATTACACAGGAAGTATTTCTATGACATAATGTGAATTTTCTACACCTGCTTTCCTCTCTCATATTCAGTTATTCATTATATCACTCCTTACATCCACATTCTGGTGGATTTTCAATAAGCATGAAGTTACATTTTATGAAGGAGTGAAAACAAAATAAAGTGAGTGTGGTAGAAATGCATAGAAAATGTTTTTAAAAGTAGGTTTCATTTCTTAATTTGAGGTCATCTTTCTGTTTTATTAATTATATATAAAGTAGTCCATTTATATTTTGTTTTTCCATTCTTGAGAATGCTTACGGCAGTTTATACGTAAGTGCACAAATATTAAAAGTTGGACCCAAACATGCGTAATATTAAAAAACAAAATATAAAAATTAGATACTTAAAGCCACATTAAAATATACAAATACTAAAATTTTTAATATTTAAAGGCCTGGCCTCAGAGATAATTTTTACTTTCTTTTTTAACCATAGAGAAAATAAAGATCTAAGGCAGTGTTTTTCAAACTTGGCAACTTTATGATGCGTGGACTTCAACTCCCAGAATTCCCCAGCCAGCATGCATCAAGTCCATACATCTTAAAGTTGCCAAGTTTGAAAAACACTGATCTAAGGCAATTCACTGAAAAATAAATGCCACAGCTTAGAAGCAAAACTAATAAACAGGCCTCTGAAAAGCCAGGGAAAGAGTCATAAGGGACTTTTCCTCCAATCTTGATGACTGAAAATTTCATTGGATCTGGAAAGCAATTAGCAACCTGCTGTGTTGTAGTGGAAAAAAATACAAACAACAGACCTAAACACAATTATTCTTTATGAACAAACTCTGACAAAAGTGTTGCTTTAATGGCTACAGCTCCTTCAAAACAATATGAGCAGCAATGGACCAAAAGATACTGCTAACACATAGAAATTGCTAACACACAGCATCACTCAGAATATATAACACAATCAATGAGTCATTTCACTGTTTCTTTGGAATAACTAACTAGACCAGTGTTTTTCAAGCTTGGCAACTTTAAGATGTGTGGATTTCAACTCCCAGAATTCCCCAGCCCCCATGCTGGCTAGGGAATTCTGGGAGTTGAAGTTCAGACATCTTAAAGTTGCCAAGTTTGAAAAACACTGAACAAGACCAAGAGATGTGATCCGTTGGTCACACCATCCTATGGTCATATCACCAAAATTCAGCAACAAAATTTTGGAACTGTGGCTGCACCAATTGCGGGTAATAAAATAAAATAAGGTTGGGAATTTTATTTGAGAATAACATGCTCTTATACTCAAACCCCACAAAAATCACAAAAAAAGGCCCCATTCCTCTTTGGTATTTCAAAGTATCAAAGGCAGGACCCTACAGCTCATGGTCAAGAAGGCTGGGATACCAACCTAGAAAAAGTGCCTTAGACTCATAGATTTCTGAAGCCTTATTCCACCTGGAATAAGGCTTCAGAAGAAATCCAAAATATCTGAAAAGCAAAATCCAAACCACCTAGGGATTTTTAGTAGGAATACAGTTCTCTACCCATGGGAATCTGTCTTAAACAGAGAAGGATATTTATGGAGAAATGCTAGATATTTTTCTACTAAAGGCTAAAGAATTGGCAGGGAGGGAAGCTAGCAGTTCTACTGAGAAGACAAAAATGTTCTCACGATACTACTTCAAGCTAAGGACTGTAGAACAGAATACTGAATACGAATAAATGACAATCCAGAGATTGATAGCTGTTAAAAATAAAAACAGAGACAAAAATCTGTACATATTTAAGAAGATAATCTTACAGTGCTCTCAATTATTTGAGTTTCTAGAACAAAAAAAGTCTTATGCTATGACATTGGAATGCACCCAGCATTCAACATCTGGAAACAGTAGCCAGATACCTCCAAGAAACTCATAAGCCAAACATGAATTTTAAAGTTTCATTTTTTTTTCATAACGGCTTTAAGATTATATAAAAACTCTAGCAACAAAGGCAAGTTATTGTCATATTTCAAATAATCTCTAAAAGTTTTTTGTAAAAGCCATGCTGATTTGCTTTCAGCAAGATTTGATAATCAGTATCAGGGTTGCATCCTCTTCACATTCTTCATTCTCCAAAAGTTTTTGCTGCGTTTTAATATTTAAACTGACATGAGAATCTTATTAATCAAGATGGAGAATGATAATATTGATTCTGTTTAGTTAATTTAATTCTGTTTTATTTATATTTACATTTAAAGAAATAGCATTTAATTCTTCATCCTGGCCCAATAGTTTTTGAAGTACATTCCATACACTAAAGTCCAGGTATGGTCCTTGGCTTAAAAAGGGGGCTTGTATCTTCTTTTAAAAAACAAGCCTCATACAATTAATGAACAATTAATATGGGCTTAAACCAGCTTGCCTCAGACAAATGTTAGTTTGCTAAATCTGTCATTTCCCTTCTAGCTCCTTTTTCTAAAACCGATATCACTGGCTACCTTACAGTCATCTCTGATGGAGATCTATTTTAGTGGTAAGCTGCAAATGTCTGCTAAAAGAGCAATAATTTCATTCTCAGTTCTATTTATTATTTATTGAAGGCATTTTAGGCATCTTTCAAAACTATAATCCTCCCAGATAATTTTATTTATTGACAGTGCAAGACCAAATCACAGAATTTAAAAAATACAGCACAACATTAATGCAGTACATTTATAAGTAACTATATATATAAAAGGGAGAAACCCCTATAAAGTTAACATTTCATAGAAGGGATCAAGCTATTTAGAATTTTGCTACTCTCTTCGAAATACCTGCATGTTGGTCATTTAATAAGTATGCCTCAGTCTCCTCATCATGAGTGGAATTTATCAGACTAAAGGGCGGCTATATTAGCTCTGATCACCTGTACTTGTACACTGGGCATTTTAAAAGGATGTGTGAAACAGACTCAGCTTCTAGATGTGAGCATACTCAGTCTTCATATGGAAAGCTGGAATATCGACTACCTGTCACCCTAGTAAGGACAGCATCTATGTGGATTAGGGAAAAGAGCCTCCTATGTGGGGCATACAGAATTATATTGAAGTAATCGGGGAGTGTTGAGGGGGAGAGAGCAATTGTCTATATGAGAGATGTGAAAGTTTGGCTCTGTCCACCTGACTGTCTAAATCCCATACCCTCTGCTAAAGTTCTTCCAGGGTTTTTTCTAAGTGTAAAAAAAGGAGGGCTGGTATTGACAGTTTATACCAGCGTTTCTCAGCCTTAGCAACTTTAAGATGTGTGGACTTCAGCTCTGAGAATTCCTCAGCCAGCATTCTGGCCGGGAAATTCTAGGAGTTGAAGTCCACACATCTTAAAGTTGTCAAGGTTGAGAAACGCTGGTCTATGCTGTTTCAGATCTTGGTCCATGTGTTTTTTTCAGAGTAGATTGATGTATATCATATAGAATAAGATGTACCAATGAGATTCTTGCCCATGCCTCAAATGAGATGCAGCCTACTTCTAATCTGGTAATAGCATTAGAAGTTGAGTATGGAACGGGTGCTACTGATTTAAAGGATTTTGTTAGTATTCATTCAAGGATTGAGAAGTTTTTGTAAATACACATCTGAGATCCACATGTGCATGCTAAGAACTTGGCCTTGAATAGCTTTAACTGCTACAGGACAAAGTTGCTTCCCCACCAGCCAGCAAGTGTACTGATCACTAGAAATACTTTTTGAGCTTTCATAGCTAACTGTCTTATTTGATGACCCCGTCATGTGAAGGATTGGAAGTGAATACCCAGGTATTTAAATGATTTCACCTGCTCAATGGGTCTGCCATTAACTGTTCAGCTTGGTGGATTATCAGAGCATCTTCTGGAAAAAACCAGAACTTTTGTTTTTTGGTACTTTATTTGAGGCATTCTCTATCACAGTACCTCAAAAGCTCCTTGAAACCTCTACATAGCCCAGTTTTTGAAACCAAAAATTTAGCTGCGTCATCTGCCTACAGAAGAATGGGGTTTGGACAATGGGCAAGGGATGGAAGATGGAAGTCTGGATTGGCAAAAGCTACAACAATATCATTAATGTAAAGTTTAAACAATAGGGTGACTAGTATACATCTTTGTTTAACCTCTTTATGAGTGGGGATAGACTCTGTTAGATCTCCAAAATTAGTGCCTTTAACATGCATAGTGATATCACAGGGTGATTGAATAATCAAATTAAGAAAACAAAATTAAGAAAATTAGCCAGTTTTCTCCAAAGTTTTTCTTGGGGAATGGAGTCAAAGACTGCCTTTAAGTCAACAAAGGCAGCAAAAAGAGCACCACTTGCAAGTTTATAATATTTCTTTGCCAAATGATGTAATACTGGGGACTGATTTATTGTAAAATATCCATCCCTAAATCCTGCTTGTACTGGCACTATAATGTTCTCGGAATACATCCAGTCCTGTAATTTGTGGCAGGGAAATCTAACATAAAGTTTACTAATTACAGGGAGCAGACTAATTGGATGGTGGTTGGCAGGATCTCGTCTGTTTCCTTATATATTGGGCAAGTGTTGGAGTTGAGCCAGTTTTGAGGAATTACCGCAGAGGAATTTATACCAGTGAAATTTAATTTTCAATATAAAAATACCAGTAACAACTGCATGAAACAATCAATTGTTTTTTTTTTAAAAAAGAAGGATCCAGTTAAAATAAGAAAATGTAAACTTACAGAGCAAATGCCGTTTTATATAAGAAAAGTAGAATAGAATTGTTAAAAGCCAAGAAAGTATACACATTTTCAAAATCCTTTTTAAAATGTAAGCAACTGGAACGATCCACTGATCTTAAATATGTTGAATCTATGTACTTGAGATAGAGAACTGTATTTTCATGGAACAGCTAACAAAACAACAGCATTCCTCTTAGTATAATGCTTCTCAACCTTGGGAACTTTAAGATGTGTGGACTTCAACACCCAGAATCCCCTAGCCAGTGTCATGCTGGCTGGGGAATTCTGGGAGTTGATGTCCACACATCTTAAAGTTCCCAAGGTTGAGAAACATTGGTCTAATGGGAACATTCTTAGTAACCCCACAGACATAAACAGAGAAGGGATAAATCTTCCTTCTTGTAAGCTTTGCTCAAGCTAAGTTACCCCTGTACCCATGTACCACTGTTTAATTAAAGAAAATAGAAGCTAGCATGTTCAGTATAATGTGTAGTTTAGTCCTGAGAAGTAGGACAAAGTAATATTTAGTAACACAAATAATAATGAAATGGTCAGTAGAATTTAAGAAACTTACCTGAGGGCCTCTTGGTCCTTTGGGGCCAAAAGGGCCATCTGGACCCTGTTCAAATAAAATAATAAAAATTATTAATAGTGAATTCTGGTTTAAATAATGCTTTCTAAAACATTCTCTTTGCTACAGCACATTATCTGTACATGAGAAGAGAATTTTCTAATCTTACCTTTTTCCCAGTGCTTATTCTTTTCTATATTATCAATTTTCAGCTCTCACATGTAAAGACATATTTACAGTTGAATTTACCAGTGTTACTGATATATCACCTATTATATTGATATTTGGCAATATAGAGCATGCTATACTCAAAGTCTAACTGGGTTAATGGTCTGCAAGGGAGAAAAACAGATAAATTAGACTCAGGTTTCATCCTCCCTGTTTTTAGCTGAACCTCCTGATAGCTGTGTGCGAGCAGCATCTCTAGATGCACGAAGTGGCTCTGCTTCTGGCATGATCTCCAGCTGCATGTATATAACCTACTGAATGAGGAACATCTGCTGGAAGGGAGTCAAAAGGTCAAGACAGCAGGTACAATCGTTCAATTGATGCCATGCCCCTTTTTATATGCATCCTGCATGCAACACATTCAAAAAAGTAGTATGGCTTCAATCATAGGGCCATAGCCTGTAGCTTGACTTTTTTGACCCTGCCCTCATGGATGCCCCTGTACTCAATAACATAGTATTCATAGCCTTTGGGTTCCTGGGAAAATAATATTTCGGTGGATTCCCAATATCTTTATGACATTCAGATTCCCAGATTGTCTTGAAGGATGTTGTGAAAACTGAAAAGCATAAATGGGAATTCCAAGCAGCAATCACAAGAGGGTAGTCTAAGGATTACAGGTAGTCCTTGGGTCACAACCACTCATTCAGCGACCATTCAAAGTTATGACGGTGCTAAACAAGGGGGACTTATGACCAGTCTGCAAAGTTGTGGCTGTTGCAGCCTCCCATGGTCACGTGATTGCGATTCAGGCACTTGGCAACTGGCTTGCAATTACAATGGTTGCAGCGTCCCGTGGTCACATGATCCCCATTTGCAACCTTCCCTGCTGGCTTCCCACAAGCAAAGTCAATGGGGAAACTGGCAGGGAAGGTTGCAAGTCGCTCTTGTAAGCCATCCCTGCCGCTTTTTTGCCCACCTGCCTGTGGCACCCACTCACCAGCCCATGGTCTCTAAAGCCTGCCTGCAGTACCCACCCATCCCCCCTGCAGCACCCATCCACACACCCATGGCACCCACACATGTACCCATGCTTCATAGCGTCTACCGACACCCGCCTGCGTGCCTCCAGCACCTGCCCATGCTCCGTAGTGCCTGCCCATAGCACCCACTTATCTGCCCGCAACATGCCTCTGCTCTGTAGCAGCTGCCCATGGCACTTATCCACACTTCATAACACCTGCCCACGGCACCTGCCTGCTTGCCTATGGCACCCCTGGTCCCCGTGCTCTGCAGTGCCTCTCTGTGGCACCCTCCTATGCTCCGTAGTGCCCGCCTGTGGCACCTGCCCACTTGCCCATAGCTGTCATCCACAGTCCTCATCTGCTGGCCTGGGACTCCCGTCTTTTCCCATGTTGCGGTCATGAGGTCCTCGCTTAATGACCTGAGCAGAGCTGGGTTTACGACGGAAACCAGGACTGCCAGGATTGCCACTGCTAAACAATGCAGTCACGAGACATTGCACTTAGCAATGGAAATTCCAGTCCCAATTGCCATTGTAACCCGAGGACTACCTGTATATTAAATATTAGCAATCTTTTCTGGCACCATTGTGTGATTTTATACAATCACAAAATCTTACAATACCTAATAAGATTTCTCATTAGTTTGCTTAAATGTAAACACTTGTACAAAACCACTGAAATATTGCAAGCTGTAGAAGTTCTGCGATATTTTAGCCTGCTAGATTTCAGATCACAAGAGTTTGGTGATTTCAATTTTTAAAAAATTGGCTTTCATTCTGGAATATCCTTTCAACACCAAGAATTTCTTACATGTAGGACTTAATTGCAAGAATTCAACTAAAGACTGAATTAAGAGGTCTTTGAAAATCAGAAAAATCCCTTCTAATAATTGGAACATTGTGTTGGGGAAAAAGTGATTTTATAGGGAAAAGAAGAGAAGAGAGTGTGAAATGTAATATTTAGGAGAGGATACTTTGTTTGGGCCCTGGAAGTGAGTACAGAATACTTCTTTTCTTTATCTGGCTCCTTTAATTTAAGCACACACAGCTTGTTCTCTGAAAATCTGTATAAATAGACTATGTCAGCTTCTGTATTCCACCATGCAGCAGTCATTTGTTAAGCTATTATGAAAGCAGGGATTCCGACTGCTGGGAAAGCCCAAAATTAGGGGCAATGGGAAACATCAGTAATGAATTACCTAAATCCAAAGAAAGGTTACTCCAGGGCATATAACAGTGCAGCCATTATATTATAAAGATATGTCCAGACTGTAAACGGGTCCTTGAAGATTGGAACTGTGCCCTTGATATTTTCCTCTCTGTTCCTGCTATATGTCTAGTTATTTCCCACTAGCATAATTTCTGTCTTTCTCTTGTATGGAAAAAAAAAAAAGTCTTTTTGGCAAAGCCTTTTCATCTTTTTCTTGCAAGTGGGAATCTTGTGGGTGATGAGAAATCTGGACCATTCAGAGATGTCTTTGAGTGCTTAATCCATTATGGCTTTTTAATCCTTTACAGATGTTCCATGCCTTCTTATTCTTTGCCGTCAACAAAATCTGAATGCCCAGACAAAGCGGTTTCCTTACATTTCTACAATCTGAACATATGGTTTCTATGTTCCTTTTGTGGTTTCCATTTTACCGCCAGCTGCTATCTAATTTGGCTTTTATCTTTACACACAGAGACACACATGCTTCACTTTATCCCCTACTATGGCTTTACCTGCTCTTAGTGTAAATGGATAATGTGAGAAGAATATGGTAAAAAATGTGGATTCCTGTTTATCAGATTAAACAATTTTAACACAATTCTCTCTTTGGCCAGAGATTTTAAAAAATAATCTAAAAGGAGAGACTAAGAGCAATGGCAGTCTATCACCAAGGAGCCATGTTGCCAACTATTGGCAGAAGACAATGTCTGAAAAGAACGACAAAGGACTGAGAATGGCTTGAGAAGCTCCATTTCTCATGTTACATATACCAATATGGGATCTAAATTGGAACTGTTATTTCCTGAGGAACTGCAGCTGTCCATTTTTTTTTAAACCAGACCCACAATTATTGCTCTGTGAGCACATATTAATGAATATAGTGTTGTATCTTGTGTATTTATAATGTGATCAACTGCCATACATCAACACTAAAGCATTAAAAGTAAAGTAAAAGTAAAAGTAAAGTGCCCTTTGCGTCAAGCTGGATACATCCTATCTTTTGTTGCTTTGTTTCCTGATTTATTTTTTTTTTACTTCCTGTTATATAGCCCTGAAATTCCTTGGAGGTCTCTTATCCAAGCCTGCTTAGCTATTTCAAGGTCAGATTGCCCTCTGCTGTAACACATCAGTGCATATCATTATTATTGAGGGAAACAGAGGAGGAATCTGAAAAAGTCATACAGAATTGGAGAAGCATATAAGCCCCAGTAAACAAATAAATTTTTTTAAAATGTGCTCTATTCTTTTCTTTATATAGGAAACACATGGCACAAGCACAGTGCTGCAATTGCCAGAGAACAGAGAGATCACATAATCTGCCCCCCCCCTTTTTTGGATTTTTTATCCTGCCTTATTTTTTTAAATAACTCAAGGCAGCGAATATACCTAATCCTCCTTCCTCCTCCTATTTTCCCCACAATAACAGCCCTGTGAGGTGGATTGAGCTGAGAGAGAATGATGGACCCAAAGTCACCCCGCCAGCTTTCAAGCCTAAGGCAGGACTAGGACTCAGAGTCTCCTGCTTTCTAGCCTGGAGCTTTAACCACTAGGCCAAACTAGTGTTATATGAGTTCCATATAAATATATATTCAACCAGGGACATGGCATCACGTCTTTTTATTTTAAAACAGTTGATATAAATTTTAAAATGAAAAAAAGTATGGTGCCCTTGGTTTAACAGTATGGTGCCCTTGGTCTTTGCACATGTTTTAATCACTATAGAAGTGTTGCACAATCTGTATATTAGAAACAGAAGTGTGATGAGCAACTACCCCTTCCTCAGTGATTCCATATCTAATAATACTGAATTCCATATTGAATAATTCAAGTCTTGAAGACGACTTTTCATTGTTTCCAGGAAAGATCTCATTCATCTTGAGTCCTGTAAGAGTGAACTTAAGTCATTTTAATCAAGTGGTTCCTAATATAATAGACAATAAATAAAGTAATATACCTCTTCTCCCCTTACTGGTTTATCATGCCATTTCATACAATCAAATTGATTAACTTTGGTTTTTGCTTTGATTTGTTCTTATGAAAATTTAAATGAGCAATTATGCATTCTACAAAATCAATAATGTACAGAAATGAAACTTCACATCAACCAGTGTTCTTTCAGAACTATTAATGTTGCCTTTTTCATATGCAAAAAAATAAATCCACTTTTATATCTTTATGCAGTGAACAATTTTAAACAGAAAAGATAGTAGTATAATAATTTGAACTTACTCTGTCTCCTTTTAACCCTGGTGTTCCACATTCTCCTCTGTCGCCCTGTAAATAATGATTGCCTTTATTTCAATTATATTTATACAAATTTGAGAATCTGAAATGGAATAATGCCAAACTATCTTGAAACTGATCATGATATCCTAAGAAGAGATATACACCGATGATTCAATTTACATAAGAAATATATAAATCATTCAATTTAATCATTATAGGAAGCTCAGGGGAAAAAAAGTATTTCAATTCAGAGTCTGAATTTAAATTTTGATCCAGAAATTCAAATGACTATGCCGTCCATTTTGACTATCTTTAAAAAGATCAAACTCATATTTAATTTTAAGCACTGCATTTCTGAACATCTAATTACAGTGTGTACTAAATTGCCGAATGTGGCATTAAGACTTTTTTTTTTAGCCAGCTTACCTTTTCTCCCTTATACCCAGGACTTCCCTGTTACAAAATAAAATTAAAAATTACTTTATTTTACCATGGATACCTTATTAGAAATATCAGTAGTCTAATAATATAATAACTTGGCTGGGCATTTTGGAAAAAAAATGAATTCACATTTTTTTGAATTCCCCTTAAGGGGAAGAAAATGACATTTACACACATTTACACACACAGCTTTGTATATGCAAAGGTCCCTAATCATTTCAGCCTGCATTCATATGCAAGATAATAAAAGAACAGACACTCTTCACTGAAATACACACAGATTAAAAACATTTGAACTTTCATGTACTATATGATTTTGGGAACACATTGATACATATATCAACATAAATATATTGTATTCACTTGTAGGTCATCTTTTACTAATGAGCCATAAGCTTCTATTTCTAACCAATATAATCAAATGATTGTATCATCACATATACCTATTCCTTTTAATTAGAAGATTCCTAACTTTTGAGAGACCATATAAACAATAAAAATAACTGCCTTACTTAATAATTAAACGCTTCATTTTCCTGTTTATATCCTGCATTTTCTCCTAGATGCTCAAGATGCATTATAGCAACTTTCCCGGAGTGTCTTCTTGATGTGGAGACTTTCAGAATTCTCTGCCATGGCCATGTTGGCTGGGAATTCTGAAGTATCAAAGTGCATACATTTGGAGAGTGCCCAGGTTTGGGAAGGCTAGTATACATATTTCTCTTCCCATGTTATTTTCCCTAAAACTCTGAGAGATAGTTGTTAGACAGTCATTGGTCAAAAGTCATCTAATGTGTTTTATATCTGAATGAGAATTTGCATCTGGGTCTTTCCAGTCTGCTCCATTGTTCTCATAACATTATGTTCGTGTGTCTGTTTTCTTATTTTAGGAAAAGAAACTGAAAGTAGGCTAGACCCCTTTCTACCTCTTTTAACATCAGAGCTATTAAATGAAAGCAATTACTAAGGGACCTGCAATATCCTGCAGTTTTATTAAAATATCAGAAGCAGCATCACACCGTTGTGACACAACCTCTACCCCTTTTGTACATGCATATGATATCACATATACAAAAATGACAGGTTGCATTGCATTGGAGAAGAGTTTGCATCATTTGTCCCCTTTCTCCCTACCTAGGATTCCTCTAGGCAGGTAAAAGAAATAGAATATCCTTGCTTTCCAAGCCCCCACTGTGATACCAGAGTAATGAACCAATGGCATCAGATGACAAGCTGACAGAGAAGATACTAGTCAAAAAGCAGCTTCTTCAAGAACTGACAGTTCATTATATAGATGGGCTTTTAGCTAAATGAACACTGTAATTATCCATGTACCTCTGAACCTTTTTCACCGGGTTCTCCCTTCTCAGCCTCGCCCTAGAAATGAAAGGTAGAAACCAATTAAAAATTGTATTTACATCTGGAAAAATTATTGTCTTTTATGCTACATTTAACCAAGCATAGAACCCAACTTTGATTATGATCTTATTCAAATATATTGACCAAGATCCAAAGATGTCTACTGATCATTCCACAATGGAACCTGTAAAAAGCGGATCTTTCCCACAATCACGTTTACATTTTCTCACTGATATGGATTCCTTCATGAAAAGAATGCTCTGAAACATTCCCTTAGGAGCCATTTGGGTGACCATACTGATTTGGTTTTTCCCCTTAAGGTTTATAACTTTTTGAAGTACATCACAAAACCGGATGGACTTGATTCTAACAGATATCAAGCTAGAAATCTTAAGGGACCAGACTTTTTGAACAACAGAACAGTGGAACCTTAATTCTCATGTAAACCAAGAGCCAACAAGCACTGAGGAAAAGAAAGCTGGTTCCTAATCATGGGAGAATAAATATTTTAGGAAAATTGTCATAGCTGATGGATCTCATAGAAACTATGAGAGGGAAAGCACCACAACACGGATTATTAGAAGCATCCTGGGTCACATAGACTATCAGTAGGAATATTATATCAAAGTCAATGAATGTGTGGATCTGAGAAACAGTTGGGCCTTCATGAGAAGCTGAGGATACAAGATCATTCAGTAGCCAGGTGAAGGAGTGTCTAGCACTGTGTTTCTCAAACTCAGCAACTTTAAGAAGTTTGGACTTCATCCATGCTGGCAGGGCAATTCTGGGAGATGAAGTCCACACATCTTAAAGTTGCTGAGGTTGAGAAACACTGGTCTAGCAGATAACCAGAACTCCTTGTGAGTAATGAGCTACTTATGAGTAAGATCCCCTTAGAACACTATGCAAACTTAAGTGTGCAGCTGATATTTTAGAGCTCTGTAAACTTAGCCCTAAAAGTTGTCAGTTTGGGAAGGTTAATTGCCAAAGCAGTATCTGTTCACCAGTCTTTCTGTTGACTAACTGCTTGTTGGTAAACAAGTTTGGACTAAGTATGTTTTGTCCTGAGTAATAAATCTAAAACCCTAGCAACTCAGGACAGAGTGAGAGTTATCTGCTAATTCTTTGATTCTTCAAAGATCCCTCAAAGAAACTTGGAAAAAATATATAATAATTGCATTCATCTTTTGCACTAAGCCATGGTTTCTTTAACAATGGTTTACTGAATAAATCATAACTGTTTGAGTTAATACAACCTGCTAAACAAAAAAAACACACCACATTGTGATTTGCAAATTCCAATTCTAATTTACCTTTTGTCCCTTAGGTCCATGTTCACCTTTATCTCCTCTTCCTCCATGGCCACCCTTAAGAAACAAAGAAAACATATATATTATTTACTTATTTATCAAATTTATATACTATTACATACTGAGTATACTGTTATATATTGAGTATATACTCAATGCATTCTAAAGTATGTCTGACTGGCAGAACGACCAACGGTTAAAGAAGGAAACCAAAAACTATGTATAAGAATAGACACATCATAGACTTCCAGTGAGGATTCATGGGAAACTACAAGTCCCTGAAGGGACGGAGATGGCATTGCGGCAGACATTGAGAGCCAGATGGTGAATTCTGCCCAGCAAAATCTCTCCGGAAGAAGGAGAGATCGTGAGATCACCCACATGTACTCCAGGCAGCTGCTTCTCATGAATAAACTGCAGGAACCAATGTTTTTGTAGCTGGCTTATGAGTTGAGCAGCTGGGAGTTGAGGGATTTCAACCAACCTCACAGCTGTAATGTAGCCCATACGGACATAAGGTTCATCTAGCCTCATTTCTTAATCACTTTCAGAAATGGCTTCTTGACTGCTTTTTAGCTATTAGGAACTTTCACAATGGCAAGCTTTAGAACACTGGGTGAGTCCCCTTTAATCCTTAGCTAAATATGTTTTAAATACACATTTAAGGAATTTTAAAAAATATTTTCTTTTGGAATAAACAGCAAAAGGTGATTAGAATGTTGATTTTGGAAAGTTACAAATGTACTAAGGGTCCAGGTAGATTTGAAATAAGATTTTGAAATTAATTATAAGAATCCTTCCCATTGGAAAATACTGTTGTTCTGAATTCTTAAAAAAAACATGATAGGATGGGACTTTGAAGGTTGGATACTAGAGGGAACCAGAAGGAACTAAAGATTATAATTAAAAGAGAAGAACACTGGAATTTGATTTACTAATACAGAATGGAGCAAAATACTTTAACATTGGATATATTGAAGGATATTTGTGAAGAATAAATGCAGACGTTAAAAATGTCTGCCATTATAGATAGACTGTGTTTAAAAGATGTTATGGAAGAAGAACAAGTTTTACTGGATAAGACTGATTTGAAAGTGGATTTAAAAATGGCAAACTATAAGAATGATATGGAAAAAGATGCTACACTAGATATACAAATGAAACTGGCTGTCTTTTTAATTAAAAGGACTATACAAATAACAAACCAAAAGAGTGACCTGGATAACTTTCTTATATTGGATTTACAAAAGAGTCTTGTACAAGTTTGAAGGATTTTGTGAGAAGGGACAAAGAAAAAATGAAAAGAAATCAAGTTCTAGGATAATACTTGAAGGGGTTAAAGATCAAGATTGTTAAAAGTAAAAGGAAGGGATATAAAGTTGGTTTATATGAAGGAATGGATCTCTGAGGAGGAGAGTGATGTGGGAGATCAAGGCTATTGGGAAAGAGGGGGTGCATTCCAGGAGAGAGGAGGAGGCAAGAGGCAGCTGAGTTTGCCACAGGAGTGTGGGAAGCAAAAGAGGTTCAGGATAGCCACTCCCTAGAATCTCCCAGGGTATATCCACTAGTTGCTGTAGTATAGATTTAGCCTGGTAAGATTCTGTCTATAAGGTGTAAGCAAATAAAAGAACTGGACTGGACTGTTTCATTGTTGTTCTTGGGCTGGGCCTGACAGTTTATTTGATCAAGGTTAAAATAGATATGTTGTTATCTCTGGTAACCATTAATGGACTTTTGCTGACAGGACTGAACAAGGAGGCTTTAAAGATTTGCTTATAGATAAGAGATGAGATATGGGAAGAAAAGATCATTTGTTGTATTTTAACAGAAGATGATAAGTTGTTAAAATTGTTTATACTTGTTGTTATGAAGGGGGAAGTCATTTCTTTATATATTTCTTTTCTTTACTATATTATTTTTTATTTTTTAATTTTAATTTTAATTTTTTCCCTCTTTTCTACATTTTCTATTTTTTCTTTATATTCTTTTATTTGTTTTTAGTTTGTATTAGTTCTTATCATGTTTAATTGTAATGTGTAATAAAATAACTATATATATATCAAAAAAGAACAGACACATCATATAGTACACCAGCCTTTTCCAATGTGGTTGGATAACAACCCTCAATATTTGTTCAACAAAATCTCAAGGCAGATAATAACAACTGAATAGAATCCCAAACCTAAAAATCCAAACACAATTATAATGTAATTAAAATACATGCCTCTATCGTTATATACTTGCCAACATTAAGATTTGCAGTTGAAGCTCTTTAGAAGATGCTGCTATTTGCAGAGACCCATTTGTTAAATCTATAGGGCAGTGTTGTCCAAACTTGGCCACTTTAAGATGAGTGGACTTCAACTCCCAGAATTCCCCAGCCAGCATGGCTGGCTGGGGAATTCTGGGAGTTGAAGTCCACTCATCTTAAAGTGGCCAAGTTTGGACAACACTGCCATAGGAAAAATCCTTCTTCTTTGTTTTTCACAAACTCTCCCAAGAATTATGCTTAGTTGCCACTCTCCTTCTGCCTTCAGAATGAGTGTCAAGATCTTGAACTGGGCCTTTGGAATTGTTTTGAGTGATGATTCATTGTGCAGAATGAGCGGGCCAAAGAATTTTGGCTCTTTGTTTGCATTTGGGGGGTTGTAAGGGAAAAAAAGGAAAAAAAGGAAAAATTCCTTGGAGACAATTAAGACATCTATTAAGCTCTCAAATCACATCTTCCCTTTTGGAGTGTGGCTCTTGACAGAGTGCCCAAAGCATGGTTTGGCCCTCAACCCAACAGAAGTTGCATACTCCTACTCTGAAGGTTAAAACCAACACAAATAGCAATCTGAAAGCAGCTGGCAACTAGTTTACTACTACAGCTGTAATTACTACTATTACTAATAAGCAATCATTAGTAATAATTGAAAACAGTTACAATTATTATTATGCATGTCAAATATAGCTACGATAAAACATGAGACTCATTCAATTGTATTAATGGCATTAAAGTGAGTTTCAAGTTTGCTTACTTACTGTTAACTTTAGCTGTTGCAAAATTTCTGCTAAACTGTTCTAGGAAGACTATGGTTTGGCTGAACCAAAATCCAGAAACAAAATTTGGATGGGTGTTACAGGGTGAGAGAAGCACCCACCTTCTCTCCCTTCTTCCTCTGCATAGTTTTGGCACCAGCCTAGCCACAGATTTTACCTGTTCCTTCCTTTTCCTTGAGATACTGCTGCCAAGGGCTACAGCCAATACTCTCACTTCTCCGGACTGCACATGTTCCCATCTGTGTCCAGACTGAATACTCATGTTTGAATTTAGACACAACCTACCCAAAATTGGCAGTTCTGTACACAGAACAGTTCATGTACCAACTGTTTATATGTTCATCATGAGCCTAATAATGCCACATGTAATGTGAGAGCCATTAATTCCCGAGCTTTGCTAGAAAGCTTTACATTACTAAGTTAAATCTACCTTCTGGAGGCATTGTGTGTTTTATTCTTTGTTGATTTTTTTCTTTCTGACCTATTTTCAAACATCAATGCATTACCCTTCTTGAGATTATCATTTACACTCATGAACTATAAGTAGAGAAAATTTTACAGTTCTTACTATGCCATACACTTACAGGTGGTCCTGGAGGTCCTTGCTCTCCTTTCTGACATTCACAGCTCTTTCCACACTAGAAGTTTTAGGAGAAACATTGAAAACATAAATAAATTTGCATGACAGATGAAGAAGACAACTTGTAATTACCAGATCTGAACTCACCCAGGAAACAGTCCTTCACAAATCAGTTTTGATCCTTTACAGGTGTTACTTATTTACCTTTATTCAAAACAGACTACAGAAAATTTATTTATTTATTTAACAAATTTATACATCTGCCCATCTCACTGAACATGTGATTGGGAAGAGGCGGTCCCTCAGAAAGCCTGGCCCCATGCCATGTAGGGTTTTAAATGTCAAAACCAGCACCTTGAATTTTACCTGGAAGCAGACCAGCAGTCAATGCAGCTCACAAAACAGAGATGTAATGTGTGCCATCCTATGGGCACACATAATTGTCTGCGCAGCCACATTCTGCACCAGCTGAAGCTTCCAGATACTCTTCAAGGGCAGCCCCATGTACAGCACATTACAGTAATCCACTCCATATTAAAAAAAAAATTGGGGGGGGAGTAGTGTTGAAGAAAGAGCCAGAATCAATAGAGATGCTGTAATTAGAGTAGTCCCAGGTGCTCCTACCTCCTGCCTCTACACCTGGAGGTTGGAAGGAAAGGTTAATCATAGATCAAACCCCTGTCCAGGTTCAGATAATATGTGGCGCTGGGATTTAGGTGATAAACTCTTGCTACAAATTATGATTAAGGCATTTTAACTCAGCTATAATTTAACTTATAATTTAAATTTAATTTAATGCTATATTCCAGGATTAAATGTCATCCTAGGTTCAGCAACATGGTTTAGCTGTGGTTTGTTGTCTAAGCTATAACTGGCTGGATTTATTCAAGGAGATAAGACATAAACCATAGTTTACCAACCGCAATGGCGAGGTTTACATACTATGCTAAACCAAATGATTCACCATATGGCTTAACACAGTACATAAAAAAATCTTCTCATAGGTATCCCTAGAAGTTACAACAGTGTCATATGTGCAATAATGTCATGATGTCACTTGGCCTTCTTACCAATGCCCATGCTGTCCCTTCAAATACAAGTCCCACATTTCAACTACCTTGCAGCTGAAATCCTAGTTTCGCCCTTCAGAAGAAAAAGTGACTTGATTCTGCAGCCAACATACTGTATTTAGCTTGCCTTTCAATCTATTGTACAAGCAGCAACATCACAAGGGAAAAACAGCTGTACATTCTTGAACTACTGAATTATTCATAACACAGAAGTATTTACTTCATAGAGTTGAAGTCCACTCATCTTAAAGTGGCCAAGTTTGGACAACACTGCCATAGGAAAAATCCTTCTTCTTTGTTTTTCACAAACTCTCCCAAGAATTATGCTTAGTTGCCACTCTCTATTTTTTTGGTGTGGAATTCAAGCTTCTGAGGACTGTTCATTTCTTCCACCCCTGCATTCACTCTTTTGGTTCAAAGCTCAGACTGTCACCTCAAAGAGAAAAATACTTGAAAAATGTACAACTGCTCAGTTTCTTCAAAGATGCCTTCCATGGTAGTTTTAGCTGATCTACTCTTCTAAAATGAATAAAGATAACTTTCAGCAGGAGGGAAGAGCTGGAAAATATTCAATTTTTTACTCAGATGATTTGGTGTAGGTGAGTGCAAAGAAGATATCTCTGGGTAGGATAATGTATAAGCACATTATACCAAAATGAAAATCTACTGTGTGTACATCAAACTTCTCCAACTTACCCTCTCTTCAAATATAGTGGCCTGAAAAATTAGAAGAAATGATAGATTAACTTAACGTGACATTTCACTCATTGATTATTAGCCTAAATTTTTAAAAATATTTTATTTACTTACTGAAGATAGGTGTAGCACTTTTGCCATGAATATACAAAACCAAGTACATAAACTTATTGAAATACAATAAATATCAAGATAATACAAGATAATAAAAAGAAATGCTAAAGGAGAAAAGGATAATAATAATAATTTATTAAGCATGTATGCTGCCTGACTTTCAATGACTCTGGGGGGCATTCTTTCCCAATCATCCTCTTTTTCTCCCCCTTTCTTTTACCACCCGTTTGACTCACCAGCTCTCATTCCTTATTTCACCCATTGCCACCATTCCGAGTTTCCATGCAAATAGAATCGTGCACTGTTCTCATTTAATTTATGAGAATGATTCTGGATGAATAGGATCATTAATTTGAATATGAATTTAGCAAATGGGGACCAAGATGCTGTAAAGACCAGGGAATATATATACCCATGTGTAAGTATTATCTGAATGTTAGCCTATTCAGGAAAAATATTGGTCAACAAATGATATTTGATGCAAAAGTGGCTCTTTCATCATTTTTTATGATACTGTTGCCATATTAACCCCAAAGGAATGGTTGACATTTTTTTTTTCATGGCAGCATGACAAGCAGTAGTAAAGTCTTGGACAATAGCATCAAGTCTCACACTGGGCTTATATTACCATACTTGGAATATAGTCTTAGCAGAAAAGGTGACTTCACAGTGAGGAGTACAAAGAGCACAAACCCATATGCAGACAACTGTACTAAACAACGGCAGAGCTTTATTTTATTCACTTTAAAAAAAATCTCAGTCTTACCAACAAAATCTCATGAATATTTGTTTAATAGAATAAATTGCTGTGATTGTATAGATAGTTACTATAAAATTGACTTAATGTACTTTTAAAAAGTTTTGTTTACTTTGATCTTACATTTTCAATTTTTTTGTTACTTTTTTGTGGATGTTGTGGTTGCTTTCATTTTTCTAACAGGACTTAAGAATTCAGAGCAAAAACACCCTGTAAATTGTCTCTGGGGTCCAGATTCCTTCCCACTTCCCTGCTGTCTTGTTGATTGGGAATAGCTGAGGAAGTTATAGCCTGACATTTTAAAAAAAAAAACTGGAAAAATAATTGATCTGCTGAGAAGTACTGAAGTCTATATCCACTGTAATGTAGGTTGTTACTTATGTCTCATTATTTGAATCTCTGTAACAGATACCTTTAATGATGCATGAAATAATGTTTAACCTGGATAATAAATGATTATTCATGTAAACAGTATAAGACGTGTTATACTGGCTGATCTTTTCAGGTCCTGATTCTGAAAAAAACTCCTAAACAGTGAAAAAATAAAATGATTAAAAAATAGCAATAGCAATTCTTCCCATCACAGAACTGAATTGATGGGAAAAGCTGCACCTGCTTCCCCCCCCTCCCCAAATCTTTTATCTTCTCTGGTTTCTGAGCTTTCTGGACTTTTAAGGACAAGTACACAGACTGATTCCACTTTGTTATTTTTCATTTCTTGTTTTTTAAGTCTTGTCGGTAGATTATACAGCTTTCACTTCTAGCACTCCCTTGGGTAATGCTATTATGAACTTTGATCTTGTATTATGTCTAGTGCTCCTGTCTTTCTGACCTAATCATATCCTGTTTATCTTTTGTCTTTATGTATGATATTCTGGAGGAACAACCATATAAGGTTTCTCTCTATCTGCTTTTGTTTATTCCATGTAGCAAGTACACTGCTGTTAAAATTAGAAATTATAAAATCAAATGTAAGTATATTTTATGATTGGATTTACAAATCACTGTACACCATGGTTTAACTATGATTTACTGAATAAGGCACAATGGCTGGGTTCTTATAACATGCTAATTCAACCCCAAACAAATCACATTGTGGCTTAGAATGTTACATTAAATCCCTTGTCACATGTTAGTGTAGCTCAGTGGCTGAGTACACACAATACACTAATCCCAAAATCTGGGTTTTCAAAATATAATCGCTATATTCCCTAACTTGCTAAACTATACATTAAATTATGCTTAATACAATATTCTGGTTCACAGAACTTCTCAGATAATGGTTGTGTTTGCTGCATGTTGAGCTGCTACCTGACCATCTCAATTTAATTTAGCCTAGATTATTGTGTGAATCCAGACTGCATCAAAAACTGAGCTTAGCACATGTGTACGGAACATTTCTACCAAAACAATCAGCAAGATGGTTTCAGGGCTTTTGGATAACTTCAAGAAAGTTGAAATGCTGGATTAATGCATACACCTTTTGCTGAAAACATCTTTATTCCTGGTTAACTAAATTGTGTTTTATTCAATTAATCCAATTTTCTAGGGGTGTTTGTCATAGTGCAACTAAACAAACAGACTACATCTTCACATCATGTTAGACTAAAAAGTGATTGGGTAGTTTGTGGACCAGTGAGTTATGCAAATGAATCCACTGCATTAAGCCATAATGTGGTTTATCTGTGGCTGTGAATAAATCAGCTAATAAGCTGGTTAAGCAAATCATAGTTTGTGACACTACTTAATGTTTCTTGAGCTTTCTGAAACATGCCTTAGAAAGTGAGGTCTTCTTTGTCAAGTACTGTCAGCCTTGCAAGGTAGTCCAGATAAGAAGCACACCCAGAAGAACTTTCAGACTTGCCAGATCCTGTTAATGTAACCTTACAATAAAGTAGAGCTAGAAGAACAGCAAAATCCTGTGGATGCCCTTAATAATAATAGCTATCATGAATGTGGAAAGTGGGATAAAGTACTTTGACTTTGAATTCCATTCCAGTTCAATGATTCCATGATTTCAGGTAAGGTCTAACCCAGGCCTGTACAACATATGGTCCACCAAGCAGGTTTGGGCAGCCCGCTGGCATTTTTTGGAAAATAATCCACTGCCGCCAGATGTCACCACCACCAGGAAATATTTGCTGCCACCCAGACTTTTGCTGAGCCCTCCAGTGCCTCCAGGTGTCATGGACACTGCCAGCTCCAATGCTGCCATTGTACCGCTAGTTGCCGAACAGCTGATCGGTGCACCAAGTATTCCTTTCTGGTCTGCGATTATATTTAAGGTACCAATCTGGCAGTTGCCCCTCTTACTAGTTGTGCAGGCCTGGTGTAAACTAACATCAAAACTTATCCATTCAGCTATAATTGACCTGTGTACATTTAAATCTACAGATAGGCAACCTGCAGCTGAGTATTTTATCCTGTTTTTCTCTGAACTGAAGGCAGCATACGGGGTTTCCAGATATTCTCCAATCTGGGGATGGATTGGAAGCATGCTGGCTTGGTTTCAGATACATTGCGACATCACCGTGCCCTGGCTGAGTCCCAAGCTTTGTTATATCTTTGATAGGAAAACTGGGTCCTGGCGAGGGTGCAATGTTGAGGTATATTTTTTGGATGCTCCATTTCACTCACTGGATTCATATTTAGCAGAATGTACTGTGTGAATAAAACAAGCCTATTAAAACAAGCTAGAAACAGATGTTTGAGGCTGCAAAGGACAAGTAAGGTTTATTAGGAAAGTTATATTCTGTGGTAGAAAGCTTTTCGTCCTTGAGGTGAGGAAAAAAAGAAGGAAGGCAGTATTCTGTGCTTCCTGTAGGAAGCAAACTGAAGAGGAAAGCTAGGAGTATTCTAGTCCAAGGAAAGCAAAGCAAAGCAGAAACAATGAAAGAACAAGCGGGAGTCCCTTGCTTGCTAGCTCTACTTTTAATGTCACCAGTAGTCAATAGGATAAAAAATGCCAAGAGCTGATGTCTCTGGAGCAGTAACTCAAACAAAAATTTTTTAAAAAGGAGGTGCAAACAAGGTGACCAGCTAGACAAAATGAAAAATCTGGGAATCTTTGCAGGGCCAGGGAGCAAACCCTCCCCAACAAGAAGCAAGATTCAAAGGTGAGGGAACTCCATAAGCTGAAGATGCCCAGAGGGACCAAAACAAATGCTCTAATTAGCTACTGGAACACCCATAGTTCATATGTGTCTTTGGGTGATGGGCCTGATAGCACGTGAGAAGCTGAGAAACACTGAAAAACACTGCCCACTCTTTTTACAATACAATACTCAACATTTGGGATATTTTTCTATTGGCTGCTTGAAGCATGTGTGCCATAAAATATGACTATAATATTGACCTTCCATTCTGCCCATACTCTGAAACTGCACACTTTTTCATTCTGCAGAAGCATATCTTCTTCCTACTCTGACATTACCTTGCTCTTGAAATGTACCATAGTTTGATGTAGGACAACTTCTAAAAAAGTGTAAGACCTAATTCTTGGCCGTGGCAACAATGGTTGGCGAGGCAATGAACTGGAAGTTACTAGTGTCCACAACAAGCAGACATTGGTTGGGAACCATCAGTGCAGTTACTGAAGAATGTCTGAAGGTTGTGACCCTGAAATATGGGGAGTGGAGGGGAGGAGTAGGAATGAGGGGCAGTAGATTCCAGACAGTTCTGTAACTTTCATAAGGGCTCTCTCAGGACGAACAAACAAAAAGACTGTTAATATATTCAGTAATGATTAGTGGTCAAGTTCCATACAGAATAATAATAAGAGCAATAAGTTGGGTTGATATCCTGCCTTTCCAACAAAGAAAAATGATACTCAAAGTGGCTAACAATCAAGCATAAGTTAGACAGTTTATATTTAAAACAAATAAATAATGGTAGTTAATTATAATTAGTTAATTGCATTCTTATATTTAAATTAAACTATTTAACCTAAATAATTAATTTAAATAATTAAAAACTAAATTAGTACAATACAATAATTGTAAGTGCAAAAGTTATAAAATAGTAAATAGTAACACTCACTAGTAAACAGTTTAAACGCAAGATTGAAAAGGTGCTGCTTGGGACCATTTCAGAAAATAGTGTGTCCTTATATCTTAAATCTTTTGAAAGTGAGGTTAATGTATAATTGCAGTAGTCTACATCAGTTTTCTCTTAACCTGCCTTCCATATATGTTACATTTCCAGATATTCTGGGGCTTATAGTCCAACACATCTGGAGGGCAAATGCATAGTATGAGTTTATTATTTGCCCAATCCTAAAATCATGCCCTCCCTACCTTGTAGGCCTTGCAACTTCAACAACAATTAAAATTAAACTTTAAAAATATGACTTACCAACTGGTTCCTTATTTTATCTGAAAGGTTGGGCTCATTCAAAATAGGGATAGACTTCCCTGGGGAATCACCAGATATCAAAAGCAGTTTAGCTTTCTTGACATCATTAGACAAGCCAATGGTAATGAAAGATATTCCAAGAGTCCTGGCCTTTTCTGATATGTCCTGAATGTCGGGACTTTTTGGATGGTCAATACCATCAGTCATCAGCAAAGCCACTTTGATGCCTGTCTTACGGCCTTCTGTTCTGAGCAGCTGAGTTGCGTTAGAAATAGCATAGTAGGAATAGGTGCCGTGCCCAATGTAGCCCATTTCACTGACTTTTTGTTTAAAGTTCTGCAAGTTTTCCCACTCTGAAAAAGGATGTTCAATTCTGACAGAACTACTGAACTGCATGATGGCCAGTCTGATGTTATACCTGTGGGCACGGGTGGGCTTCATGAGGAAGACTTTATCACTTAATTGAATAGTAAACTCTTTCTGCTTATCAAATAGTACATTCGTTGCACTTTCAGAACTGTCCAGGGCAAAGATGATGTCAATAAAGCAGACAGAATCTAAAAAGGACAAGATTAAAAATGACATGTTGAGGAAAGTCACGCATTAGAAGAAACAGGCAAGCAACATTATGATGCATGTATAAAAGGGTTGGGCTGCTTTCATAATTTTGACTCCTCGTCCCATGGACATCACTGTCAAGGCAACCATAGAAATGGGGGACTTCAAAGAATATTGATGTACAACAGGATTTGCATACCTCTATATTACCAGTTGTTTCACATGTAAGCATGGGCAACTTGTGAAGCAGAAGGATTTTCTACTCCATGCCCTCAACTAGGGATGGGGCAAAGTGGAACAAAAAAGAAGTAGTACAGTTCCTTTCCATCCAGTATACACCTAATCCTCTCTGCCTAAACATGGCTTGCCACCACAGGAACACTAAATTGCATGCCAACAAGGTAACGTGGCTCCAATTCAGTGGAAGCCAATAAATGGTAAGGCTAAGTGCATGATGTAGAGAACAGGGTTATCAATTTCTTTCTCATGTTACAGAATAATTGCAACTGAATGTATGAACTCTAGCACAGGTAACAAAGGAAGTTTTATGCATAAAATTCCTTCTTGCTTTGGTATATGATAAATCTCATCCTAAACATGAAAGAAAATCTAAGTTTCTCCATGAAAAGTCTCATTAGGTATCATCTAATATCCTGTAATGTTGGCAAGACCTTGGAAGTAGTTTACTCCAATAAACAATCCCTTGCTGAATACAGAATCAGAAATATCAGGTACAGTATCCCTAACAGATGATGTCCAGTTTCTATTTAAATAACTCCTTCTGAGACAGTCTGTGTCACTGTTGAACATTCCTCATCTTTAAGATGGTTTGCTCTAAGCTGTTTCACAATTCTAGTTGTATGATCCTGATTTACAGAATTACAGAATTAGAATGGACCATTTAGGCCATGAATTCAAAGATATGATGTCCTGCACTAGAGAGAAAGAGAGAATGGGAATAATATTTATGGCTATTATATGTTTGATATCTCCTAGGTAGCCTTCAACAACATATAAACTATTTAAAATTATAGATAAGTGGAAACTCTATTCTTACATTCTTGAATATTTAACTATATTGCTTTCCTCCATTTATCTAAGATGTTACTAAATCTACAGCTCAATATAATCCACTTTTATCAAAAGATACGATTATGGAACCATCTGAATGTCTCCCAAACCATTCTGAAAATGTGGTTGTGGGGCCTATATTTTTTCAATGCATATTCTACGCATCCTGTCTGTCATTAGCAAAGAGGGGCACATTTAGAAGAGAATAACAATGTCCTTTGTAATCCAATGTGGACTGAAAATATGCTATTCCATGGGATTTGTGAAGATACAAAATGCTTGTCTAGAAATATATTGCTTTTCCTTGGAAATCATTTCATACAGCCTATAGCATTTCCTTTTATTTCATGGTGCCTGTATCAAATTCTAGGAAAATGGCTTTACCCTGAAGATTGTCTTTTCTTGCTAGAGAACTTAGCTTTTGTCCCTTCCTTCTGTTTTGTCCATACACTGCATTGTTTGTTGCAATGGCCAAAACCAAAACGTAAAAGATGGAGTGTTTTTTCCACATAGCGGCTGGCATCCAAAATCAAACAACTGCTTACTGCTCCTGCTAGTAAAAAACAAAAATAGCCATTAACGTTCCATCGTGTTAACAAGCCCAGAATACAAATTTGTATAGAACATTGTTAAACAGTTATACAAGTCTACAGCTTTGAAATTAAGCTACAACATTTCATTATTCAAATTAAATTGTCCCATCTTCTTATTACTATTAGGCCTTACAAAAGCTGTGTCTAAGCTTGTTCTATTTTTACTCGCTTAATTTTAAAATCTATTTCATTTTGCTTTAACTTCTTTTGTTGTAAGCTTCCACAGAAACACACAGAGTAAAAAAAAAAAAAAACCCAAGGAAAAAATATTCTAAATAAATAAATACAAATAATTATGCATTTTTTTTCCTTCTGGCTGATACATCCAATTTCACAAATTGTAAGTTTTGCAAGTTTCACAGATCTTGCTTATTCTTTATATTTTCTAAAGTATTCACAGATACCCTATGCTTCTCTTTCTCCAGAAACAAAATACGTAAATGTGGCTTGCATTGGGTTATATAAATATAATTATGAGGATTAGCATCATCCATTGTTTTAAAATTAGTCAGCTGGCTTTATTCTGATAGATGTGCAAAAGAATTGCTGAAAAGACTCTCAATCCTGTTATTTATCTTGAGAAAAATGAAATCAGTTTTCTCTGAGAAAAAATGGGTGCTTGTGTAAATGTGCTCCACAACTAAGTTATTGGTACACACAGTCATTCTGATCAGAATTCATGTGCAGTATTTAACTCTATTTAGAAAGAAAATTATTTAGCAATGAAAGGCAATTACGTTTTTGATAATTATTACAAAATATCTACAATATAGACCATAATATAATAGAAGGCATATTACAGTACTACTAATTTTGCAAGATTGCATAAATTTACTCAGCTTACAGTCTGACTTCAATGGGGTTTACTTGCGGAAAACTGGATATTGGATCGGAGCCTTAAATCCTTTACTCAGAGAATCTCTTCTAGGTTTGATAATTCATTTATAATGGCACCAATATAAATTTTTCAATCTTATGATTCACTGATAATTCCAAAATGCATCTTATGTAATATTATTAAACTCTATACTTTACCAGGAAATAATGCATTCTTTTCTAGCGGTACTATATTTGTATCGCTAATTTCAACAATTGTTGAAACCCAGTTGGTCACTGACTATATTTTATTAAAATTAAAAAAGTTATGCTCTGGATTTGCATTCATTTTACTAAGATAAATTATTACTATCATCATCATAATCATCAACAACAACAGCTTACCTTACTTTAGAGAGCCCTGAAGCAGCAAACTGGAGAGTAAATAATCTTTAAATAAATATGACCTGGAAAATGCATTCTGGGGAGGGGAGGCTAATTTTCTTTCCTTAACAATTGCAGTAGTTCTGGAATAAATAATTAGTCCAGATGCAAATAATAGTACCTTGCATCTGGAACTTGATCCTTGATTCTGTTTCATTGCTCCAAGCTGAATGCAGAATGGTTAGGCATTCAGCCAGATCTTACACTCTGGATGGAAGCACTAAACATGTTAAAGGAGCAGCTGTTCCGAGAGTTTGTTTTACAAGTATCTTGTTCATTACTGCACAGTTTTTATTTTATTTTTCAACAACAGTTGTAATACTTAATTAGCATAAATATTCCAGAAACCCAGCAAAAGAGAAGAGGAATAGAAGAAAGATGGAATTGAAAAACAACAAAGCTATACATAGGAAGTTATCATAGCATCATATGATTTTACAATTTTATTATCAAGGCTTATTAAATAATCCACAGTTGGCTGGATTCACACATTGTACTAAATATCAAACAAGTAAACTACATTATGTGTGGGCTCATATACTGCAATCATGGCTTACAGGATAGTATTGCTTTTTTAAAAGAATTTATACCCTGCTCCTATCCAAAGACTCTGCAGCTTGCATCATAGAAAATAACACAACCATTAAAGAAAACATACCAATATCAATTAAAAATAAACTAAAATGTAACTGCAAATCATAATGCTCATAAAATGAAACTTAGAAAAATAAAAAACATTTTAGACCTTGAACTGTCTCAGCTGCCTTCCTAAAAGCAAACACTGTGGTGGGCTTCCTAAACTTGCGGGGGGGGGGGGAATCTATTCCGTAGAGGTGGGGCTCCCATGATAAAGGCCTGCTTCCAAGCTCCCACTGCCCCCAGTCTCTCTCAGGGAGATCGGAAAGAAGGGCACATTCTGGAGAAAACAGTCCTGTAGATTAGTGGTCTCCAAAGTGGGGTGCATGTGCCTCACTGGGTACTCAAGACAATCCATGCAGATGTGGGAAGAAAACCTTGAAATATTGCTCATTCAGCTTTATGTAATGGTCTGTGAGAACAACCTTGGGATACAGGAGGAGGAGAAGCTGCAGCCTAGGCAATGGTCAGACAAGGGATAACTCAGCCCACAGAAGGAATGGAAATGTGGAAAGCATCTCAGAAGGGATCCTCCCTAGGTCTATGGAAAGTAAAGGTGAGGGAGGGGAGAAGTGCTTTCAGATTTGCAAGATTCTGTTACTGTAACCTTAGAATAAAAGTAGAGTTAGTACTCATGGTTTTGGTTTCCTGTCTGGATTAGCCTGAAGTAATGACAACAATTTTGCAAGTCATTTCTTCCATTCAGTGATGTACAGTATATAGGGTAGATATTGGTGTTTCCAGTATTGTAATACCATGAATTAATCTCTTTTGATCTTAAAGTGCAGTTCATAACCAAATGTTTTTATGCATGCCCTGAACCTCAGAGATTGTGTGGGATCCTGTTGACATTGTGGCTATCTATGGAGCACAGATATGGCTTTGGTGCTTGACACTATCACTCCTCAGCATGCTCTTCCCTCTAGCAAATCTCAAGCAGCACTTTGATTCATTTGGGAGCTGAGGGCAATGAAGCAGACTGGTGGAGTCTGCAGCAAAAGTGAAGGGAAAAAATGGTTTGAATGTGGAGTAGGGCCCTTCCTAAAGCCCATTTACAATCCTATTCCATGGCAGTGGATATGGTGAAGAGATCTTATTTTTCAGCTTCTATTGTATCTGCACAAAAAAGACCAGTGATGCTTTTCTGTACTGTGCAACATCTCCTCCATCAATGTTGTGGGAGGGGAGCTGGAACACTCAAGAAGCTCACTGTAAGCAATATTCATTATGCTTTGCAGGCAAAGTTAATCAGATAGTTAATCTTCACCAGGAACTCCAGTATTGGGACAGGTTATATAAAGATAGCATTGGAAACCACTGTCCCTGTTCACATAGATTCTTTTCAATTTATATACAGTATCTCAAGGATGTGGACAGGACATGTGGAGAGATGAAGGCCACCAGCTGTTTGCTTGACCCATGTCCCTCCTGGCTGATTAAATTGGCCATGCTGGAACTGGCCTCACTGTTATGGAAATAATTAAAATGCTGCAAGTGAGGGATGTGTTCTTATTTGCTTAAATGAAGTAGTTATAAAACCTAAGGAAAAAACTCTTCCTGGGTCCAGACAGCCTCCCTGGATATCAAAAAACTAAATGGGAGGACTGCAATTTTCCTGGCTCTCCCAGCAGCTTTTGATACTACCAACTTCTGGGCTGTCTGGTCTTGGAGGCATTGTTTTGCAGTAATTGCAGCCCTTCCTGTCAAGACACACCCAGAAGATGGGGCTATTTGGCATCTATACTGCTGACCTATGGTGTCCCACAAGGTTCTATCTGATCCCCTATGCTACATCCTGTATTCAGGAACCTGCTTATAGTAGAAATTAATAGATATGGAATGACGTGACAAGTTCTCATATACTGTATATGCAGAATATCTGCATGGTGCAGAACACCGAAATCAAGTCCTTTATATGTGTCTGCTCTAGGCTTTACATTCTGGGCCTTTTCCTTCCTCCATTTGAGTCAACAGAAATCTGGATATTTTCTTTCTAGATTTGAGATTGGAATATCCACATAACAGTTCTGTCTATCCTGAGAACTGTTGGTTGCCATCTTCCCAGTTTCAGCCCATACAGATATCAGTAGACAGGAACTGAGATGAAGCCTGATTTCAGTGGAGTTGTACTTCTTCAGGAAGAGCAACTGTACAATTTGGGAGTGCTCTTTGACCTCTACCTATTACTGGATTTGTGGGTGGCAGCTATGGCAAGGACCAAGTTTATACAATTCCAGCTAGTGGTCTACCTGCAACTCATCTGTCCTTGGCAATAGTTATCTGCTCTTTGGTTAAATCCCATTTTGACTGTTACAATGGGCTTTACATGAGGCTGCTGGTGTAAAGCCCACTGCAGTAGCCAAGATGCGCTGCTCTTGAGAAGTGTCTAGAAATTGCAATTGATGCAAAATATGTCAGCTAGGTTCCTAACAGGACATAATTGTCTATCAGACATAATTTAATGGGCTAGCATTAACATTTAAAGCCCTAAACAATTTTGGGCCTATTTGAGGGACTACTTCTATTACAGTGGTACCTCGGGTTACGAACACCTCTAACGAACTTTTCGGGTTGCGACCAGCTCCGGCTGCAAAAATTTACCTCGGGTTACAAACCGGATCCGCGGCCATTTTCCGCCGTGACACGTGGTCCGCAGCCATTTTCCGCCTGTTCCACGTGGTCCATGGCCATTTTCCGCCCGTTCCACGTGGTCCGCGGCCATTTTTCCGCCCGTGCCGCGTGGTCCACGGCCATTTTTCCGCCCGTGCCGCGTGGTCCGCAGCTGTTTTTCCGCCCTGCCGCGTGGTCCACGGCCGTTTTTCCCCCTGCCGCGTGGTCTGCGGACGCCGGAACAGATTAACAGTAATTACATTGAACTTTATGGGAAAATTTGCTTCGGGGTGCAACCAATTCGGGGTACGACCAGAGTCACGGAACGAATTAAATTCGTAACCCGAGGTACCACTGTATTTTGATTTCTAAACTTACTCACCAACAACTCTGTGTAGCTTACTCAGGGTTAAAAACAATAAAAAAACCAAACATTAAAAGACAACCATGCTGAACAGGAAAAACAGAACCAGATCTACTATACCTTATCCAGTGATCAAGACTACGGACTTGCCTGGTTATTTAAAACAATAGAAGAGGTTCGTCTGAAGATCCCCCCACTACCCAAACTTTGCCTATCTGGGAGATAGAAGCCTTCTGTGACCCTCAGGTTGTGGATGGTGCGTTTGCCCCCTTCTCCATTTTCCCCTCCTCCATTTCCAGTAAGCATTTTAGCAGCAATAGGGTGAATTTTTGTGCAGTAGAGCCCCACATACCAGATAGCCAAACAGAAGCAGGACTTTGATTGTGTAGCTGTTGCTGCCATCTGATTTTTGACACTTGCCCCCCCGCACCCCCTATGCCCCAGCATAAAACCACAATTTCCTTACAAACTGGAAAAAGAGTGTATCAGCTAACATTTCACAGCTTATTAGGTTTGTCCACTTGAGCTGATTAGATGCAAAATGCCCAAAAGGTATGAAGTTCAACTGGGACCCATTTGTTCTAGCTGTGAAAACAAACCACATATTTTTCCCCGTTTTGGAAGCTGATCCAAGTGCCAACGCCAGGCTTCTGCAAAATCCCTTTCCCTTAATACTGTATAAGTATTTGAAGTCCCCACAGATGTGAGCAAACTATTATTTCTTCAGGTAGAACTGAATTTCAATAGTTGTTTTGAGGCATCAAACACTCAGGGTCTTTGTGATAATCTCTCATGCAGTAAATTTGTAATTTTGCATTTTATTACTGTTTCTACAGTGTTGGATCACATCAGTACTGTATCTGTGGATAATGCCCTTAAATTTTTCAGCTGAACTGAGCTCCACCTTGTGGCAAATCATTTAATTCAGAACCTACTAAAGAGCTATTGTGGCTTAAGATAAGATTTGATCATTCTTATCTTTCTATATTAGTACATAGAAAGAAACTGAAAAACAATTCCCAGTTTTGATTTCCCACCTCAAAATAATGACAGTGCAATTTGACCTAAGTTTACTTCAATCTCATTTACTTCAGTAACTGAGCACAAAACACTAGCTAAGATTTTGCTAGTTACTATCAATGCACAAACTTAATTTTGAAGTACAATCCCTTCTCAAAATATTATCTGCCAGAGATCCTTTCTGTTATGAACTAATACATAAAAGTTGCAGCTTGAATTCAAAAGTAACACGCCACATTCCACAACTGTAATTTTGTGAATGCTTAAACTGGAATGATATCATAAACTTGGTTTTGATCAGGAATGCAAATATGATTTTGTGGAGAGAGGCCATTATAAGAGGAAAGCCATGTTAGCCTATGATAGCTAAAAAGTAGGAGACTGGAAGCACCTGTTCATACTACATAAGGAATTTTATTAAAAGGTATAAGCTTTTGTGAGTTATGGAGAGAGGTGTCTCATCAGCTAATTTCTGGAACAGAAAGTGGTAATTGTTTTGTTACTCGGCTTCATAAGCAAATCGTCTGTCCTTTGCTGCTGCAGCAAGACTTCTAGACATCAATGGTGGAAGGCAAAAGAAAAAAACAGCTAGATTTAACAGCCACAATGCAATTTAATGTTTACCTAATTTATCTTACTTATGGTCACAAAAGGTTGCAGCATCAAGATTTTTCAGATTTGCACAAAAATAAAAGGGGTTTTCACTGCAGTAAACCAGCAACTTAATGGAGTAATGGGGAGAAGGGCTGCCCATTAAAGCATTAAAACGAGAGGGATTTTATAAATTTTATATATTTGTCTCATTTCATGCATGCATTAAATGTGAATGGGATTTAGGCAAAATTTTGGGATTTAGGATGTTAAGCATGCGTAAAACAGTTTCACAGATACCCAGGGAGGCGTGCAGCATATGATCAGATTATGCCCCTTACATCAGAAGTCCTCTAAAACCTAGTTTGCCAAAATATGGATGGCCACCAGTGTTTGTCGGGGTTTCTGCACTGCAGATAGAGTAGTTTTGTCCTTCAAAAAGTTTTTTTTGACTTTCTGAAATTTCCTGGTGGTTCTCTGTTCAGCAACTTGTTAGCTCTAGCCCTTTTTCTAGATCAGCCAAATCCGTCCAGGCGGTGTAACCCGAGCTGGGCGTGCAAACACAACGGCACAGGGCTCGGGGACGGTTGTCAGTCGGCCGGTCCAGGCTTTCAGCCAGCCCTCTTCTTCCTCAGAAAGGGGATCTCAGGGGCCGAAAAACACGCTGTCCGCAGTCAACCCGACCGGAGATGCCCACAGAGGGTACTCAGCAGCTCTCGCAGAAAACCCGGAACTTGGAAGCCCGGTCGGCCAAACCCGTCCACCTGTCGCGTTTGGGAATTAGTCCCACCCACCACGTTTCATAAAACTGCCTTCCCCATCTTGCCACTCCTTCTCAGAAGTATTTCCTCTTTGTGCCGGAAGTAGAAGCCTCTCCGAAGGCGGAAGTGCGAACTGTTGTGGAGCTGCTTTCACGTTTTTGAAGCATTTTTCCCCCCCCTTCCATTTCTTCGGCGCAGTTCCGGCAGCCTCGTGGCGGGAGGCGTTGCGGGGCAAGCCCTGCCCCGGCAACAGTTTTATCGGTCGTTTTCACTTCGCGGTGGCGGCAATACGAACCGCTGCTTTCACTGAGGACTTGGGCGCGGGGTGTTCAATAGACTGTCGCCCAGGTCGAGTATCTGGAGCTGGGAGAAGAGCATTTGGGACGAAGCTGCTTCGCTCGAGGTCTGAATTTAGGAAAAGTGCGGGCACGGGTACGAAACTTGATGGTCTCCGTCACGGTAATCCTAATTCAGACCTTTTAACGTTACGCTGGTGTTTCGTCCAGGCTGAGACCGCAATGTACGTAACATTTCTAAGATCATACTAAATTTCATGCTTTTTTTTTTTTTTGGCGTGCTGCTGCGATTGTTATGGTCACTACGATGGCTTTTATTGTTACTCATAGTTCAAATGTTCCAACCTTATACTGAATGTGCCGTAGTGGACAATGGGCTTGCCTCTCAAACTTGTCTCCTCTCTACATAACTGAATTCAGGGTACTCGGGAGCGTACTGCTGACTTACTGCATTTAATCAGAAAAGAAAAACGTGGTGAAGTTGGTGTAGAGATGATCTGTATATTGCTGAACTGCAATTCCCAGCACCTCTAGTTAATCTTAGCTAGTAATGCAAGCCGTTAAGAACTGTCATATAAAATATGTATCTCTGGCTTAGAAAGTGGCTACCTCATACTCTCTTATGCTCATATTGACTCTGTGTACATGAGAATTGAGCCTACTTTCCCCACTGTATCATCCAGTGAGAGAGATCAACTAAGCAGGCAAAAGTTCCCATTCCCCTTATAATTTGTACGTGAGCAGTAAATGTTGCAAGTCATCAGATCTGTAGGTAGTTCATCTTCCACATGGAACTGTTTTTGTTTAAGAGTGGAAGGAAGCTTTAACAAAAAAAAAAATTGCAAAACTTATTTATTTCATTAAATTCATTATAGCTTCCCACTCCAACAAATTATGTGTGGCTTATAAAATCTAATACAAGATAAAACAATTAAAAATATAGACAAAACAAAGCAACCCAAACTGAAAACAGCTATTCAAACAGAGTGTGGCAGCCCTCTCCTCCCCAACAAATTAACCCCAGGCCTGGAACCAAAGTCAGGTTTTAAGGGCTTTTCAGAACCCTAGATGCCATCCAAATTTCTGGGATGATGCTGAATTAGTAAACTATTAGAAATCTTTTTGGTTGCATAATTGTCCATGAAGAAACTGGGAAGGAGGAACTTGAATGCTACTGTGCAATGTTCATTTGGAATGATGCAAGGTGTCCCATAATATATCACTGGTTATTTCTTTTCTTTTAAAAAAAGCATCCATATGAATGAACTCAGCTCTCCAACAACAGTTCAAGTTGCCTGATTCAGTTTGGAGGAGCAGACATGAGTGGCTCCAAACCTGATATTCTGTGGGCTCCACACCATGTTGATAGATTTGTTTTATGTGACTCAGAACTCAGTCTGTATCACATTGAATCTGCCATAAGTTCAGAACTCAAAGCAGGATCACTGCGTCTATCCGAAGAAACTGCAGCTACTCTTTTGTCTATTAATTCAGACACTCCATATTTGAAATGTGTGGCTTGGTATCCAAAATATGATCCTGAATGTCTATTGGCAGTTGGACAGGCTAATGGTCGAGTTGTCCTGACTAGCCTTGGCCAAGACCACAATTCAAAATGCAAGGATTTGATAGGAAAAGAATTTGTTCCAAAACATGCTCGACAGTGTAACACCCTGGCATGGAATCCACTGGACAGTAACTGGCTTGCTGCTGGCTTGGATAAACATCGAGCTGATTTTTCAGTATTGATCTGGGACATAAGTAGTAAATACACTCCAGAAACTTCAGTTGCCACTGAGAAATTAAGGCTTTCAGGTGATACTGAATCAGGATTGGTAGTAACAAAATCACTTTATGAATTAGGTCAGAATGATGCTTGTCTTTCTCTTTGTTGGCTTCCACGAGATCAGAAACTTCTTTTAGCTGGAATGCACCGAAACCTGGCTATTTTTGACCTTAGGAACACAAGCCAAAAAATGTTTGTGAATACCAAGGCTGTTCAGGGTGTAACTGTTGATCCATACTTCCATGATCGTGTGGCTTCCTTCTATGAAGGTCAGGTTGCCATATGGGACCTTAGAAAATTTGAGAAACCTGTACTAACCTTGACAGAACAACCAAAACCTTTAATAAAAGTAGCATGGTGTCCTACGAGAACTGGCTTACTAGCTACTTTAACAAGGGATAGTAATATTATCAAGCTCTATGATATGCAGCATACTCCCACACCTATAGGGGATGAAACAGAACCTACAATCATTGAAAGAAGTGTTCAACCATGCGAACACTATATTGCTTCCTTTGCATGGCATCCCTCAAATCAAAATCGGATGGTCGTTGTGACTTCTAACAGGACTATGTCAGATTTCACTGTGTTTGAAAGAATCTCTCTGGCATGGAGTCCAGTTACCTCTTTAATGTGGGCTTGTGGAAGACATTTGTATGAATGTACAGAAGAACAGGAAACTGGTTCCTTTGAAAGAGATATAGCCACCAAAATGCGCCTCAGGGCTTTATCCAGATATGGCCTAGACACAGAGCAAGTCTGGAGAAACCATGTTCTTGCAGGAAATGAAGACCCACAGCTGAAGTCACTTTGGTACACTCTGCACTATATCCTTTAAAATAGTATTTGTTACAAAGGATGAGGGACCTCTCTGGAATATATTTGGTGCAGAATATATTTGGGGTGGTACCCTTTTTTCAACATAACATAGGGAAACATTTGGGTTCTGTCATTATGTGTCATATAAAACAGTCCTAATGACTTTCAAAAAACTTATACCTTTGTTAATTAATTTGGCTAAAGAAATCTAAATTTTTAGATTATTTTAAACTTGTAAAGAAAGATATTCTCTGACTTACAGTCCAAATGTACTGGTAATACACGCCTGTTATAACCACTTTATGCTAATGCATAGCTATTAGCTACTCAAAGGATAACACGAAGCTTGCACAAATTCTTTTGGTGAGGGTTTGAGCAATTCCTTGGATCCAAGCCAAAGTTAGGATGTCAGGTCAAACTCAGTGGCAAAACAGGGAATATTAGTAAACAAATACAATATTATTGTTTTTGCCTTACACACCATCTTACCAAGTTATTTCCTATACTGGAAAATACTTATGAAGCAATATACTGAGGACATGGATCAGAAATTCACAGGAAACAAAGGATCCTTGGTCTATGCAGGCATCAAATCTATAGTGAAAACTTCTATGGGTAAGTTCATTTTGCCTATTTTATTATTTAATAACATGTTAAATAATTTAGAAATGAATGTCAGGCCTTTCCTTCATGGCCTAATCAGCATTATGGCTGGATCTGTTGACAACTTCTTAAACTATGTATTTTCTTAGACTTGCAGGGTGTGCCACGTGATTCAATGAAAAGATATATTTGATTTAGGGAGGTGCCAGTAGGTAGAACATTGTGCGTCCACTTGCCTCGCATCACCTTTTCTCTTTGAATCCAGTTCACGGCACAGTTTTAGTTAATAGCATGTTTGAATGATAATTTGTGAACACAGTAATGCTAAAAGACTGCTGCAATACCTATCTTTTAATGATGAATTTAACATAATACGTTCAACTGTTAAGTTGTGTTTATTGTGTTTACAATAAATCTGTAATTCCTCTTCAGGAACAACAGAGAATCTGAGGCACAGCCGAAGTGGATCAGACAGACATGCAGATATTATCCAGTATCTCAGTGAGGAAAGATCATTAGCTTTGCAGCTTTGTGGATGGGTAAAGAAGGGTGCAGATCTGGATGTGGAGCCCTTTCTGTGCTGTTTGGAGCAAGAAGGAGACTGGGAGCGAGCTGCTGCTGTAGCGTTATTCAATTTGGACATCCGACGAGCAATACAGATAATGAACAAAGGAGCTTCTTCTGGTAAAGGTATCTGTTATGATGTTACTTATGCAGTATTTGTTCATGCTGAGTATTGTTTATCTGCTTATCTGTTAATTAGGCTGCTTTAAAAATTGTTAGATCCAAGGGCTGTGTTATAGAACACTGCACAAGGAAACTTGTATCTAATCTAAAGTTATCCTTCCATTTCTAGAACTGTATGAAATTCACCTGCTACAGCGCTATATAGTCCTTTTGGCTTGTGCAAGTATTTGTGGACTTGTGCTTAATGACTATTAATTTCTCCTGGTTGTTCTTTAGATCCAAGCTGGTAGAAACACTTGGACCACAAAGTTTTTTAGATTTTTGTATCCCACCTTTATTATTTTTATAAATAACTCAAGGTGGCGAACATATCTAATACTCCTTCCTCCTCCTATTTCCCCCACAACAACAACCCTGTGAAGTGAGTTGGGCTGAGAGAGAGTGACTGGCCCGAAGTCGCTCAGCCGGCTTTCATGCCTAAGGAGGGACTAGAACTCAGAGTTTCCTGATTTCTAGCCTGGTGCCTTAACCACTAGACCAAACTGGCTCTAATGCTATATGAAATTCAGAATTCAGTTATCTTGAATTGAAGTTGAGAATGGACAGTTACATATGAACAAAGTGCAATGTATGAAATAGTATGTGTAGCTTTTGCCCCCTTGTTTCAGAGGGCTTGCTTTGCCAATACCTAATTAAGAAATTGAACCAGCATTTGCTTGGGCCTTACATAGTTCATCTCAGTTGATTGATACATTTCAGAGTAATTTTAGAGAATCAGTGGGTCCAGGTGTTAAGAAATTGTAAAATATACTTATGATTTTAAAATGAAATTAATTTATCAAAATATTATTTCATGTTTATTGGGCCCTCAAATACTGTTTAAAAAAGAATGGACATTTGATTTTTTTCTCCTGTTGGGTTTATAAGAAATTTGAAGGTTCTTTAACTCATGTCCAGCCATAACTTGTTTTGGTTTCAAATAATTACATGTATCAATACAATTTTGGGAAGAAATATTACAGTTAAGGATCTTAATGTTATTTTGAACTATATTCTTAAAATATGGAATTTATCACCTCATGAAGAGCTTTGGCTCTGTTGAGCCTGGAACATGGCAAAGAGGATAATTTTATATAAATGGAAAGAAAGTTACCCTCCTGATTTTAAGGAATGGGTCCAGGATATGAGACTGTTATTTATTTTTAAAAAGTCTCTGTGTTCTAACAATGAGAAGATGAAAGCAATATCTTTCAGTATAGTGTACAGCTAGTCCTCGACTTACGACCACAATTGGGACAGAAAATTCATTGTTAAGCAATGCGGTCATTAAGTGAGGTATTGCGTGACCACACCTGATTTTATTATCTTTTTTGCCACGGTTGTTAAGCAAGACAACATGTGACCGCAACTTGCAACCTTCCCTGCTGGCTTCCCCATTGACTTTGCTTGTCGGAAGCCAGCTGGGAAGGTCACAAATGGTGATCACGTGACCGCAGGATACTGCAGCTGTTATAAAATTGTGATGGTTGCCAAGCGTCTGAATCACAATCATGTGACTTTGAGGACGTTGTAACAGCTATAAGTGTAAGGACCGGTCGTAAGTCACTTTTTCAGTGCTGTCATAACTTTGAACGATCGCTAAATGAATGGTCATAAGTCAAGGACTGAACTATTTAATGATAAGCTTAAGGACTGAATTTTATATTGCTATCAATAGATATTACATGGATCTTTTCAGTTAATTATTCTTTTTTCTTTTTGTCATATTTACTTCGTTTTAATCACTTAAATATATAGACACTATATATTTATGGATAAGATGAGAATTTTAGATGCCAAGATGCACCCAAAAATGCACTCAAATGCATTTAAGTTTGGCTTATATGTGGATGGGCTTACCCATGAGTATATATGGTAATACTTTTTTAAAGTCCCTATGTTTCCCATATAGGCTCACATATAAGCCCATCCATAGAGAAGCCGTACTTGATTTTGTAACCAAACCCTCAAATTTTTAACCAAAATATCATGAAAAATATGGGTCGGCTTATCAGTGGGTAGTGGATTTTTCAGGGTATTTTTGTTAAAAATTTGAGGATTGGTTTATTCACAGATGGGCTTATCTGTGAATATATATAGTAGGTTTTTTTTCCTTCACTATATAACCATCATTTATATTTTTTTTTCTGGTTTTTTTTTTTTTGGTATTTCACTATTAAAAATAAAGAAAAAAGATGCATTTCAGAGAATAGTTCTTTATGTAATTTGAAACATATTTTAACCTGTTGCCTACTATGTTGCTAGTTATTCTGCTGACTTTGTTTTTTTTGCAATGCAGGTGATCTGAATCTTAATGTAGTGGCTATGGCATTGTCAGGCTATACAGATGAAAAGAATTCCTTGTGGAGGGAAATGTGCAGCACTCTTAGGTTGCAGCTGAACAATCCGTACCTATGTGCCATGTTTGCTTTTTTGACATGTGAATCAGGTTCTTATGATGGGGTTTTGGTAAGCTTTTTTTTTAATTGAAAAAAGTATCTTTATTAAAAATAATATGCAGCAAATATTTGATCTTTATGGATCATTAAATGTCAAATTAGGAATTTGATCTGTCAATAAAAATGTTATAAATTTTGTTTTGGGGCAAAGGCAAAACATCTTTATGAGAAAATGTATTATGGCAATACAGTTGAAAGTGGTTTTTCTTTTCATTGTTTAATTAATTGTCCTTGTTTGATTCTCATGGCAAAATATTTTGAAAAATCCCTGAGATTTGTGGGAAGGTAGTCAGAAACATGACTGGTTGATCCAAAATATATACTCATAATCAGGCAATTGGAAAATGAAGGGATGTAAGCAAAATGGTGTTGTATGCATTTTTAAGAATTTAACACATTTTTTTACATTTTTCAAATTGCAAGATACATATATTTTACAATAGAAATATAGAACTGTCCTACTTGTTACTTCCTTTTTCAAGAAAAAAAATGACTCGCTTTTAGTTTATGGTAAATAAATATGTATATATTACTTTTTTCAGAATGAAAGTAATGTAGCTGTACGAGACAGAGTGGCATTCGCTTGTAAATTCCTAACGGATGCACAGGTGAGATGATCAGATGTGCTAGTATTTTTTCTGCTTTACTCCAAACTCTTTCCAGAAAACACAGCGTGTTGAAAAGAACAAATAATAACACACTTTTCCACATTTGTTATTTTCTTTGTGGGGGAGAATTAATGTATCAAGGGATAATATCAAAATGATAAATATTTTGTGCTATTCTGGGGATCAGTGTGTCTGTAGACTCTCAAGGCATTAAGAACGGGCCAATCTTAGTCCAGCATTTTATTTCTCAACAGTAGCCAAGCAGGAGTTTCTGGCTGCTTGCGAGGGAGAGACAGAAGCATAGTCTTCTCTCACCGGTGTTCCCCTGCAGCTGCAGACTGCCCCCAGCCCAGAAACACTGGGCTCTCCAAACAAATAGCCCTTGATATTAACTTCATCCATGAATTTACCCCTTTTAAAGTCACCAAGGTTCGTGGCCATTTTTACATCTTGAGGTAATGGATTACCTCTGGTTAATTATGTACAGTGTGAAAAAGTGCTTCCTTTGGTTTATTTTAAATCTCCTTCCAGTGTTATTGGATAAGCCCTGTTCTTGTATTTTGAGAGGAGGAAAACTTTTCTCTACCCCCTTTCTCTGCTCCATACATGATTTTATATGCCTCAAGTCATAGCTACTCACCTCCAACCCTGCACAGATCAGCTTTTTCCAAGCTAAAGAGTTTGAAACATCCTAGCCTTTGGAAAATGTTTGAGCCCCTGACTGGTTTGATTGCCCTCTCTTGCATTTTTTCCAGCTCTGTCCTTTTCAAATGTGGCAACCAAAATGGAACCAGATACAGATGTAGTAGAGATTTGCAGAACGGCATTATAATGTTTGTGGTTTTATTTTCAGCCCCTTTTCTAATGATCCCTAGCATGGAATTTTTCTTTTTCATTGCTGTTGCATGCTGATTTGATATGTTCATTGAACTATGAAATATGACAGTAAAATCTTTTTCCTGGTTAGTTTCAGCATCAATGTATGTATGAAATTAGATGTTTTTGTCCTCGCATGCATCATTTTACGCTTGAATTGAATTGCATTTACCATGCGGTTGACAATTCACCCAGTTCAAAGACATCCTTTTGCAGCACTTCACAGTCACGTTCAGATTTTACCACTCTCAATAGTTCAGCATTGTTAGTGTAAACAGTGTTATCTCCATTCATAGTGCCTACTAACACTATGAGACAGAATTTTCCATTGTGGAATCCTTGCTGATTGTCCTTCGGCAAGGCTCTTTCCTCTATGAACCTTAATTTTTCTGTGATTACCAACTTGTCTAGAACAGATGGTAAGCTGATTGGGTTGTAATTTCCCAGATCTTCCCTGAATCTCTTTTGAAAAATTAATGTCACATTGATTAACTTTCAGTCTTTTAGCATGGGCCCAATTTAAGCAACGAGCTACATATTTTGTTAGGTTAGCAATTTCATATTTGAATTTCACATTTCATGGCTATAAGGATTACCCCTGTGATATTTTGAGCACAGGTAACCCTGTGATATTTTGAATTAGCTTCCTATTAACATAATCCTAGTGCTACTGTGTTGTTGTTTTTTTAATAATACTGAGCAACAACCTGGCTTCTGCATTTATTTTCTTTAATCTTCAAGAAAAGACTCCTTAAGTCTTCCTCCCTTTCAGCTATCAAAAGTAGAGTCATCAGCATATCCAAAGCTGTGGTCTCTCCCAGCAATTTCTCCCATATATTCTGCATATAAGTCAAATAAATGAGGTGACAATATTTCAGAAATATTTTGAACTGAAGAACATATTAAAAATATGGATAACCTTTATTACTAGACATTAGTAAATTCATATTAACAAAAACTTAATGCAGAAGTATACCATACAGAGCCATACCACATTTGCATTTCTATAGGTGGGAAATAGCAATAGGTAAAACGTTTGAGAAAATCATAATCTTTATTTTTTTTTAAATAGCTAAACAGATTCATTGAAAAACTAACAAATGAAATGAAAGAGGCTGGAAATCTTGAAGGAATCCTACTGACAGGACTCACAAAGGATGGAGTAGATCTGATGGAAAGTTATGTTGATAGAACAGGTGATGTTCAGACAGCAAGCTATTGTATGCTGCAGGTTTGTATCTTTCTTGGAAATAGTCTCAGGCTTCAACATCTGTGAAAATACTATGCTTGTTTTACATATTTATGTTCTTGCTTGCCTTAGTGAGGTAAATCACTTTTCATTCTGTTATTCATTTTATGTCCTATGAGGTATCTTCAGTAAAGATACTTTGTAGGTATTCATCCCCCCCCCCCTATTTCTAAATCACTCCGTTTTTATGTTTGGGGAAATTCTATAAAATAGAAGCAGAATTCTTTTTCTTGAAGACTAGCTAGTTTTTGACCTTTGCAAAAAAAAAAAAAAAAGGAAGAAAAGACATGATTGTTACTTCATCAGAATACTTCACTTTGTTCTTGAATTTTTTTTTTTTTGGTGGTTCATAACTACCTTGGTTTAGGGTTCTCCTTCTGAAGTGCTTAAAGATGAGCGGGTTCAATATTGGATTGAAACTTACCGGAATCTGTTGGATGCATGGAGATTTTGGCATAAACGAGCAGAATTTGACATCCATCGCAGTAAGCTGGATCCCAGCTCAAAACCTTTAGCACAGGTAAGTGTGTTTGTAATGTTCCTGGATATGTAGTAAATTAATCTAGCTAATGTATTTAAAGGACCTTAATTAAAGCATGTCACTATCTTGCTTGTTACGTTTTACAACCCTACTCACACAGGTAGTACTAATTTTCCATTTTATGGATGGAATGATGTTAGGTATCTGTTTCACCTCTGTTAACATCATTTTGGACTTTCAGGTTATATTAGTTTTATAATGGAAGTCAACATTTGCTTTGTGTTTTTTAAGGATATAAGTGAGATGTATGCTTTATTTTTCTCTCTGTTAGGTATTTGTAAGTTGCAACTTTTGTGGAAAATCAATCTCTTATAGCTGCTCAACTATACCACATCAAGGCCGAGGTTTCAGTCAGTATGGTGTAAGTGGATCACCAACCAAATCAAAAGTCACAAGTTGTCCTGGTTGCCGCAAACCTCTTCCTCGCTGTGCACTTTGTCTGATAAATATGGGCACTCCAGTTTCCTGCTGCCCAGGTGTGTCTCCTAGTTTGAAATTGTTCATTTAATTCAAAGGTTTGTAGCTTTGATGAATAATTGTTTGAATCCTTCAACTGTTTTTCCTTGTATGTCATTTATGAAATTCAGGAGGCTCCTGTTATAACATCTTTCAGCTGTCTATTGAAAACTCGCCTCTTCATTCAGGCTTACCCAGTATGACTGTGGGAAGGATGGTCTCCTCCTTTTTAATCAATATGTTTTTATTGTTTTAAAATGTACTGTCTATATATTTATTGCTGTTTTCATTGTTAACTGCTTCAAAATGCTTCAGCATAAAAAATACTTTAGCATAGGAAATGGTATATGCTGGTGTATAAGTGCATTACGTTAATATTTGAATAGCATTGTCTTGGAATCTGCTACTGATTTTGAAATGAATTTAATTAACTTTTATTCCATTTTCTTGGCTGTGATGTAACTTAAAACTGTTTCATAATAAAAAGCCAGTATTTTTGGTAAGTACCAGGAGTCTGGCTCAGAAAAAGTAGGTAGCATTCATTGTCAAGCTTATATTAAAATTTACAGGTAGTCCTCTAGTTATAGCCATTTGTTCAGCAACTGTTCAAAATTAAAACAGCATTGAATGAGTGGGACTTATGACTGGTCCTTGAAGTTCTGGCTGTCCCAGCACCCCCATGATCACATGATTGTGATCTGGGCACTTGGCAACTAGCTTGTGCTTACAATGGTTGCCGTGCCCCACGGTCACATGATCACTATTTGCGACTTTCCCAGCTGGCTTCCCACAAGCAAGTCAACGGGGAAACCAGCAGGGAAGGTCGCAAGTTGCTCCCACCGCTTTTTCTCCCAAGGAACCCCAGTATGGAATATGAGATCCCAAGGATCCCGTACTCCATAGTGCCCACCCACAGCACCCCCTTGCACTCCTTGCCTGTAATTCCTGCCTTTTCCCACTTAACAGCCTGTATGATCCTGAGGTTACAGTGGTAGCTGGGACTGCCAGGATTGCCATCACTAAGCAATGTGGTCATATGACATCACGCTTTATGATCGCATCACTTAGCGATGGAAATCCCCATCCCAATTGCTGTTGTAAGCTGAGGACTACCTGTATATATCATAACTTATCCAGAAAAGCTGTATTGCTTTATCTCAGAAACAGCTTTTTGTTCAGCATGGGAGAATTGTCAATCCAAAGGTGTCTTGGTCATGCAGGATTAATTCAGGAATTCTTTGAATTCTGTTCCTTGCCTTGTAATTTCATGAAACGTACATATATTTTGTAAATATATATGAGGGGAACAACTATTTAATTTAGCTACACAATAAAGGTAATTTGAATTTGAGATACTATGAAAGGGGAGGAAGAAACTTAGAGGAAAATGAACATAGAACAGGTACAAGAAACAGAACAGTAGATTCAGAAAAACTATTTGATTTTTCATTACAATGAGTATTAATAAAAACCTAATAATTATCAGTTCTAAAGGTTATTAGTCTGATACTTAAAACATGACTAAATTTTCCAACTATTTTTACCCATAATACTTTTTTTCTTTTAAGGTCTTCATAAAAAATAACAAGACAAGACCCTAACATGTGCTGAATATTAAGTTGTTCTTTTCCCTTTGGGGATTATTTAATAATGATTTAATAACAGTTTTTCCTGCCGGTACAATATTTACTAAACAATTCTGATTGCTACGAAAACACATTAACTGATTTTTTTTCATAAAGGAGGATCTAAGTCAGATGAAAAAGTAGATCTCAGCAAGGACAAGAAATTAGCTCAGTTCAACAACTGGTTTACTTGGTGCCACAACTGCAGGCATGGTGGTCATGCTGGACACATGCTCAGTTGGTTCAGGTAAGAAATTAAAAAAAAAAAAACACTTTGCAAAGTTAAGAATCCTTGCAGGCCTTATCTCCTATCTAGAACTTTAGCCAATATGTTTACAGATCGACATGTATCAGCAAAATACTAATTCTACAAAATATGTAGGGCTAAGAACTGTACCAAGAAATAATCAGATTAGCAACAAATGGAGCAGTTAATAAATATAAGGGAAATTTGTGTACATTTGAAGAAACTTTAAGATTTAAAAAATCTCACCTGTTTTTCATTGCAAAATCTGACAACCATAATTCTAAAAACCATATGCAGCTCAGTAGAGAGAATCATAGTATAGCAGATTATACATTCATAAATATTGGCATATACAGTACTGTGCAAAAGTTTTAGGCAGGTGTGAAAAAATGCTGTAAAGTAAGAATACTTTCAAAAATATATGTTGTAATTGTTTATGTTTATCGATTTACAAAATGCAAAGTGAGCGAACAGAATAAAAATCTAAATCAAATCAATATTTGGTGTGACTACCCTTTGGCTTCAAACCAGCATCAATTCTTACACTTGCACACTTTGTATACTTGCACAAAGTCGGGGATCTTGTAGGATTAGAGTCAGGTGTATGATAACCAATTATACCAAGCAGGTGCTAATGATCATCAATTTCATATGTAGGTTGAAAGACAGTCATTAACTGAAACAGAAACAGCTGTGTAGGAGGCTTAAAACTGGGTGAGGAACAGCCAAACTCTGCTACTAAGGTGAGGTTGTGGAAGACAGTTTCATGTCACAGGTCATACACCATAGCAAGACTGAGCACAGCAACAAGACACAAGGTAGTTATACAGCATCAGCAAGATCTCTCCCAGGCAAAAATTTCAAAGCAGACTGGGGTTTCAAGATGTTCTGTTCAAGCTCTTTTGAAGAAGCACAAAGAAATGGGCAACATTGAGGACCGTAGATGCAGTGGTCGGCCAAGGAAACTGAATGCAGCAGATGAAAGACACATCATGCTTACTTCCCTTCAACATTGGAAGATGTCCAGCAGTGCCATCAGCACAGAACTGGTGGAAACCAGTAGGACCCAGGTACACCCATCTACTGTCCGGAGAGGTCTGGTCAGAAGTGGTCTTCATGGAAGAATTGCAGCCAAAAAGCCATACCTCTGACGTGGAAACAAGCCTAAGCGATTCAACTAAGCACAAAAACATAGGAACTGGGGTGCAGAAAAATGGCAGCAGGTGCTCTGGACTGATGAGTCAAAATTTGAAATCTTTGGCTGTAGCAGGAGGCAGTTTGTTCGCCGAAGGGCTGGAGAGCGGTACAAGAATGAGTGTCTGCAGCCAACAGTGAAGCATGGTGGAGGTTCCTTGCAAGTTTGGGGCTGCATTTCTGCAAATGGAGTTGAAGATTTGGTCAGGATCAATGGTATCCTCAAAACTGAGAAATATAGGCAGATACTTATCCATCATGCCATACCATCAGGGAGGCGTGTTATTGGCCCCAAATTTATTCTGCAGCAGGACAATGACCCCAAACCTACAGCCAAGGTCATTAACAGCTATCTTCAGCATAAAGAAGAACAAGGAGTCCTGGAAGTGATGGTTTGGCCCCCACAGAGCCCTGATCTCAACATCAGAGTCTGTCTGGGATTACATGAAGAGACAGAAGGATTTGAGGCAGCCTACATCCACAGGAGATCTGTGGTTAGTTCTCCAAGATGTTTGGAACAACCTACCTGCTGAGTTCCTTCAAAAACTCTGTGCAAGTGTACCTAGAAGAATTGATGCTGTTTTGAAGGCAAAGGGTGGTCACACCAAATACTGATTTGATTTGGATTTCTCTTCTGTTCGGTCACTTTGCATTTTGTAAATTGATAAACATAAAAATTACAATATATATTTTTGAAAGCATTCTTACTTTACAACATTTTTTCACACCTGCCTAAAACTTTTGCACAGTACTGTAATTCTTCTGAAGAACTAACAGAATTAATCCAATCAGTATTTTTATCTGAATTTTTACAATTGGACTCAAGGGCCAGAAGTGAAAAAAATTCTATATCTTTTAGTACATTTTTAATATGTGTATGATGCCCTTGTATATATGTGATTGCTGTGTGATATTAGGGATTCTGAGAAAAAGATACATTTAGAACAAGTTGTATATGGACCATTTCTTCTTTGCTTGTTTTTAAGCTTGTAGAATGTGTTTCTCTAGAAAGGTAGAAAGAACCCTAATTAAACATCCAGTATCATTTTTAGGGTTATTTTCCAATATTGGGAGCTTAATTTTACACTCATCTGCATTTCATAAATCATGTACATCTTCTTTTTGTAAGCCTTTTCTACCATGTACCAAAATACCATATTTCTTATGAAATATATATGCATAGGTATGTATTTATACTATGTGAACAAAACAGTTGTTCTTACAGTTGAACAAAATAATTGTTCTTACAGTTTGACAATTTGCTTTCCTCTCTTATTCAGGGATCATAATGAATGCCCTGTTTCTGCGTGTTCCTGTAAGTGTATGCAGCTGGATACAACAGGAAATCTCATCCCGGCAGAGATGGTCCAGCCATAAAATAGAGCTTCTCTAAGAACCTTCACAACAGGATCTAATAGGTGTCCTTCACAGTCCAAACACATACCTCAGAACAAGTCACTCATGACTTGCTTATAATAGAAAAATAAATCATTCTATCACATCAGCAATTTGTGCAGATGGTTTTTGATGTGCTTTGCATAACCATGTACTGCTGGACTGAGTTTTTCAAATGTGTCATGTGGTCTCTGTTCAGTGGCTTGTGAAGCAATTCTTTTCAGAAGCTTCATTGAAATGCGAAGGAAGACTTATGCTATCTGGACCTTGAGACTTCCATCTGAGATGAAGCACCATTGAACACTATCTTTTATGGATTTTATAAACTTCCAGAAAACTATTCACCGAAAGGCAAATAAATGTGTTGTAGATTTATTTTACACAATTTTTATTAGTGTTTTTTCCTTAGATCTGAGAAATAAAGTTCCTAGATTTTGTTTGCTCACAGTGCAGTACGGTGTAGTGACAATCCTATGACAATCTTTTGATTAGCTTAGGTTTTACTTAGCTTTACTATCTGTTTATTTGAACTGAGTTTCAAGTTAGTGTGAATTATATCCATCTGAATATTGCTTTGATTTAGGACACTCATTTCTATCACAGAATTAAATGTAATGAAGAACAATCTGAGATAATAGCTTAAAATCACTGATAACAGTAAGTGCCACTTGCCATTATTATTCTAATGGATGTTTGCACCAAATCTTTCGCTGCAACTAATTTCCCCGCTAATTAAAATAAATCTGTTTTAACATACAATAGAAGCTTTGTAAACATGTTACCAAGAACAAAGCAATAAGCTGATTGGTATAGCAAATTTATTCACCTTTATGGTCTTGCTGATAGAATGGATTTTCTTTTATCCCTTGTACATTCACCAAAGGTGCTCCGGGATTGGTAAGGGGAAGGAAAAGCCATCTTGCACCGATTGGAAATCCACCTGGACAGCATTTGATATAACCTGGTGTGCTTATTGCTTAGTCTCTGTATTTTTACTAACAAAACAAAAACATGCCATTCAGAATTTCAGTAGATAGTTAGAAACTTGAATTTCCTTCCCCTATTTTCAGTGCAATTTAGTAACTGCTTTATATAATACTTAATTGTCAATTTTATATTTTGTATTGTGCAGGTTAGGATCCAAGGAATCATGCAATATTTTATGCCTGTAGTTCTGCCTCTTTGTTCCTTGAAAAAGTTCCTTGAAAAAGTCTTCTTGTATGAAGAAAATTCTTCAGAAAACTAGATAATGGGCAGAGGTGGAAGGGATAGAGAAAATCAATTTATTTCTCTCACATGTGGAAATGGCTTCCATTTGTACCCAGGATACTTTGGATCCAAGCAACATCTATATGCATACATGGTTTAAAAGGGAAAAAAATCTTTAATGGACAGAATTATATTTATTTTTATGTATAGAGTTTTGTTGACTGTTATGTAGCCTTTCTAAGACTACTTCCAATCAAAATTGTGTTTGTAACGTTAATTTTGTTATATATTTTTGGAATATTGATAAAAGATCAGTTGGTTTTAATAATTAACTGACTAGAATATCAAGCCATTAAGAGCAATTTAGAGACTTTATTTTTGTGTCCTTATATTTGAGGTATTAAAAGTGCATGGATAGTAAATTGTCTTTTACCCTTATGTAAATATGAACTGATAATATCTGGGTTCTTAAAAGTAGGGAACTTGAGTTTTATTTGATGAGTAGAGGCATCTTGCACCAAGCTACTTCAGTAGATACACATGGCGTAGTGTTAAACAACTTCACATGGAAGTCTTAATTGACCTTAGTAATATTCTAGATCACTGTTTTCAACCTTGGCAATTTTAAAAAGTGTGGACTTCAATTCCCAGAATTCCCCAGCCAGCACATTGGCTTGAGAATTCTGGGAGTTGAAGTCCATACATCTTAAAGTTGTCAAGTTTTGGAAACTCTGTTCTAGATTATACTTTCCCAATCTGGTAACATCCAGATGGTTTGGGATTGTATCTTCCAGAATTCTCAACTGAGTCCTGGTTGTTGCAGTTGTGGAAAGCTCTTCAAAAATAAATTCCTAAGACTATGTCACTTCATTGTAAAATAATAGTTCTGAGAAGTTTCAGTAGACTTAAGATTTCAACTACTCAGATTCCATTAATACAGCTGTTTCCATTTAAACTAAAATGTTTGAATTCACTTGCAGTTTTGTTTGTGACTAATAGATTAAGCCTTTACCATAAATCTATACTGAAATATTGTTATGCTTTATTGTTACCTTTTCAATATACTTTTAATTTTTCAAATTATATTGAAAGGAGAGTGGAGCACCACCTAACTTTAGATTTTTTTTTTTTGCACTTTATAGTTAGTAAAAAAAATATTTTCACAAATTGTTTTGCTGCATTCAAACTTTCTTATTAAATATTCATATAATAATATTTCTTCAGCTTTTTTATTCAAGTCTACCTTTAGACTGAGATCTCTTACTCCATTATAATTTTCATTCTTGACTAAGGCCATGTTATTTCACAGTATTCATCCCTTGCAATTCATTATGCTCTATAGAAATTACTTTGAGTTAATCTGTAAAGTATTGTATATACTGGTTGTGCTACATAACTAATTGAAATAGTGCAAGAACTTATACAATTAGAACAACATTACTATCTTTTTCTTTTTCCCCTTTAGCAGCTCCAGTGTTCAAAGCACATATTATAGTCACAAAATCATCAGAGGTATTTTCCTTTTTACCAAAAATAGTCATTTATTCCATATAAGTTGGGAAGTTGTCAGAATCAGAGATCCAAGGAAAACGTTTATATCCAATTATTGAGATCACTGAAATACTCCTTTTAAAGCATTTGTGATATTGCTTGTGTCCCATACGTGCCTGAAGCAGACCTAAGTCAAAAATATTTTCTCCAAGATATTTTTAAGAGAATGAAAAAAACACCAGTCAGGATATTTAGAAACACTTGGCTCACAACATTTGGTCTGTCACACAATAATATGAATTTCATCTTTTTGTTGTAAAAACATGACAACTCAAAATTAACAAAAATGAATGAATACCATAATATAATTCTTAAATTGCACAAGTTGCCATGTCAAGGTAGCGTCCCCCAGTTACTTCTACATTGGCTGAAATTATTTAACAATATTATCCAAGTAAAGTGTAGAACAGTGCTTCTCAAACCTGGGTAAATTACCCAAAATTGGGTAAAAGTGGTTTTTCTTTGGGTAACGACACACAAACCAATTAATCACAACAGGGACATTTAAACTGACTTAAAGATTGCAACGTGTATTAAAATATTTTCAAAAGTCTCCCAAAGTATTCCTATTAAGACAAAAATCGATGAAATTACCAATGGTAATTTGTTGAAATGACATAAAAATCATTCAATGATATTGTTTTTATAATACAGGTAGTCCTTGAGTTACAACCATTTGTTCAGTGACTGTTCAAAGTTAGAATGGTGCTGAACAAATGGTGGTTACGACCAGTCCTTGGAATTCCAGCTGTCCCAACAACCCATGGTCATATGATCACAATCTGGGCACTTGGCAACTGGCAAACAGTTGCAGTGCGCCATGATCACATAATGGCCATTTGTGACCTCCCCTGTTGGCTTCCCCAGAAAGTCAATAGGGAAACCAGCAGGGAAGGTCGCAAATCAGTGGGGTAAGACTCCCCCACCTGTGCACTGCCCCCCAGCCCTCTGCATTCACGCCAGCCACACACATTTCCACGCACCCTCCCCGAGCCTTGACATACCACCCTTGTGCACCCTCGAGCCTCACACCTCCCTCACATCCTTGCACACTCTCCCCGAGCCTCGCCGCGCCTCCCTTGCATCTCACATACCCTCTAAAGCCTTGCTGCACCACCCTCACGCACCCTCCCTGAGCCTCACTGCACCTCCCTCACACCCTTGCACTGCCCCCCCACCCAGCAGCAGCCACTTACCTGTCTGCCAGCCTGCTTGCTAGCCACCTGGGACTTGTAACTTCCTGCCAGCTTCCCCACTAACTTGGTTGTGGGAAGTTGGCAGGAAGTTGCCTCGCCTAACCACCATGGGATCTGGTTAATGATAGCAACTGGGGCTGCAAGGATTGTTGTCGCTAAGTGATAGTCGCATTTTATGACCACACTGCTTAGCGACAGAAATTCTGGTCCCAATTGCTGTCATAGTCAAGGACTACCTGTACAATGGCAGTTTTACTTCCAGCTGTTCCTTTTCATCCCCAAAGTGGAATCTGACCCTTTTATAGCAATCTCTGCATTGATAAGGTTTTTTTTTTTTTAATACTTACAAATTATATAGTTCAACTTTGTGTTTAGAAAGCTTCAAATCTTCAATTTATATAAGTTTCCTCTTCAAATTGGAGAAGTCATCTTTTGGAAACAAACTCCACCTGGCTGGCTGTTAGTCTGTTATGTTTTGCACTTTTTGCCCCTCCAAACCAAGCAACTACATTAATCAGTCATAGTTACATTTGTGGCTAATGGCCTTTGCTTTCTAGGATCTAGGAGAGCAGCCATTTTCTGAATGCAGAGTTAAAATGGCACCCCCTATTCATAAAGGTATTTAGTCTACCAACTCCATTGCAGACCAACTCTGAAATACTGTACAGACCAAATGGCTAAAAGAATCTGGCTTTTTGGGAGAAGTATTTTTCTTACCCTATTGGCTGCTTTTAATAACAAGATAGAGGAATGAAATAGTTCAAATATTTCACTGATTTTAAGCAGAATCATTTCAAGCATTCTATGTTGTTTCACATAATGTGATTCAAGAGTTGTCTCTTGTATTTTTTTGACAGTGTAATGGGAAGACCAGTTGTGTTCCTGCTGCTATTGACTTAGGCTAGATGGGATGAACTGGGAATAAAATTTGGGACTAAAACAGTAGGCATTTATGAAGCACAGTGAGGTAATCATTCTAGATCTGACTGTGGTTAAGAGAGAACTACAGCTAATAGCGTCTTTTTTTCATGGAGGGAGAAAGAGACAGTGGGGGGAAGAGCACAAGCTGATTAGCAGCAAGGTTCCTATTTTTCAGGAGAGCAGGTGCCTACACAGTGGCTGAAGCAGCAGATCTCATATACCACCTTCAGCAAGCAGCTGCTACCCTCCCTGTATCACTGATGCAGGAAGCAAATGTTGGACCTGCTGTGAGTAGGTTTAATTCACCTCAAGTATTTGATCCAGTTGAGGATGATCGCATGCATCTTACTTCTCCTTTATTGTACTGCACACTGCTGCCAAAAGAACCGTAGTAAATCTGCCAGCTGAACTCATAAAGCAATATGGAGTGGAGATAGGCATTCTATCTTCCTTACTGAAAGTTTAGGGAGTGGAAACTTAAGAGATTTACTTTAAAACATTTTTAAAGGAACCCCATTTGTGTTAATAGAATGACTGGAATTAATTTTCTGCCAGGATTTCCTCCCATTCTGAAGATATTTAATTTGAAAGAGATGGTTTCTCTTTACATTGCTTTTAAATCAGCATATCCCCAAAGCAAAGGAAGGTTACTTGAGCTGAATGAAGGAAATAAGATAAACAAATTAGTCCCATACAGTTTCTATACTGGGAGTTTTAATTTTTTTTTTAAATAATCTCTTTGGCACATATTTTTAATCAAGTAGTTCAAGTCAGGTTGTTGGTAGCATTCAGCATAAACTAATACTCTTTCCTTCTAACACTTGAGTGTAACAGAAGGAAGCAAGAAATTTATTCTGGATTCTCACTGTTTCTATGACTGAAATACTTGAACTATTTTGAATTTTATTCCATTGGAACACAGGTAAATTATAACATTCCAGACAGACTGTTTTTTTCCCCAGGGTGAAATAAAACATATATTCCATTTTATATACTATTCTACTAAGGAAGAATACTAGAGAATTTGAAAAGTCACACACTCTTTATCATTTTGCTTAGTCCTAATAAGGGCACTGACCAACTATGGATTTTTATTTCTTCTGTGAACTATAACAGCTTTGAGTGAAAAAAATTGTTTTTTCCCCCCTCTTAGCACCTTTAATTCAGCTGTTGTGCTCCTACATAGGATTTCCCCCACTCTTAAGTGAAATAAATTTAGAACAAAGTCATTTTAAGTACAAGACACCAGTCACATCTAGTGGATTTATTAATGTTGGAAAGGAAACCAACTCAAAACAGATTGTAACAGGTTGTTATATAGAGAATTGTAGGCTAGGCATATGGTAAATCAAATCAGGTAACATATTCCTCATTAACATATCAAAAATAGCCGAAGTATTTCAGGCTTTGATAAACATAATGTGCACATTTCCATAATTGTGTCATTCTGTTTAGACAGATACATACTCATATGATAGGAGATAAGGAACTCTGCCATTCTTTCCAAGTCTGGCACACTCAGGTCAGGCTGAGCCTGATAAAAACCATAATTATCTTTATTGTAGTAAAAGTATGATCTGCTCAGTGAAACTTCTTTTAACCTCTGAGTATTTTTCATGCACATAAGATCATCTCAAAGTGTTTACATCAGACAGGTTATTGTCCATTCAGATTATAATCACTGAAATCCATTGATAGGAAAACAATTATGAAATCCAAAAGCTTGTACCATATGGTAGCCATAACAGATTATTCTAAACTTCATTTTTAGAAAAGTTGTTCCTCACGATGTTCTTCATAGTTTTGTTCAATAAACATTATAAAATGATTTCATGCTATCAAGATGAGCATCAGTCATACATTAGTACTGAAAGGGTAGTATTCAGGAAATTCATGGATAATTTTTAGAGCCTCATTGTACAGTGAAAGATCTGAAAGAAATTGGAAAGAAAATGAAAATAGAATGTACTGCTCTACATGGAAATATACTATAATGATGCAATATTAATCATATTTTTCATCTCGTTTTAAAAGAAATGCCTGATCACAAAATCAATCCAGTTCAAAATATTTCAAGGAATTGCTTTAAAAAATATCATGACTGAGTCTACAGAGGAATTAAACTGCATCATATCCAAGAGTTTTTCATATATGAAAGTATATCCATAATAGATCTCTATAAAGGTGAAAAATCATAATTGGAAAATCTAAGCTGTACATCACTAGATCCTAGATCTAGGATATCTGTTTAGCCAGATATATGCTGACATTTATTTTTCAGATTAAGAAGTTTTGAAAAACTGGTATGCTACTACAAAGTTGTTGTTGTAAATATTTCTGTAACTGACATGCTTAGGCATTGAAACATAGAAACTATTATGTGGAAACTGAGGCTCCATATGGATTTAAATTCTGATGTAATGAAATTGTGCATATTACAGAAGAATTAGCAAGAGACTTTGAGGAATTAGAAGCTTATTAAAGAGTAAGAAAAAGCTACAACTTGCAATACAGAAGTAAATAACTTGCTTACCAAACATGTTTTTATCTTCTTTGAATTGGATATATGATGAACACATGATATTTAACTGATTTGTAACTCTTCCTACTACTTCAATAACACCAGAGATCTCTTCTTCAAGCTAGCAAAGTAGATGAGAGTCAGCATCTCCAAAAATCAGGAATTTTAGTCATTTTCAAATCATTCCTGTCATTTTCTGATAGATGTGTAATGTACCCCAAACAGAATTATGAAATTTGGGGAAAACAAACTAGAATGAAAAGTCTTTCCACTTAGTATTTTCATGGTTAAAATTCATCAATAAAACTTGAATTAATAGTAGTAACTATTAAGTAATGCTTTAACAGAATAGCTTAGATTGTATTAAAGATTTTAATAGGCCATAGTAGCATAGAAAAGATCCCACCCAGAATTTTCTGCTCATAGAAATAATTTCCATTACCTCAAATTCCAACTTAAAATTAATTTCTTGAGAGCATTTGGCTCAATTGATGCTTACTTCTCCTCTCTTATCTTCCATTTAAATTACTACACTTGAAGCTGGGGTCTGTGTTTTGCTTCTGTTATACTTAGGATAAAATGTACATTGAGTCCTATGCCAATCCATATGGATGACCATAAATCAAGGTTTGTTTATTTATTTATTTATTTATTTATTTATCAAATTTGTCACCGCCCATCTCACAGAAACAACTCTGGGCAGTTTACAAAACAGTTAAAATCAATTAAAATTACCTTATACAATACTTTTAATAAATAGAAAATAAATAGATCCAAGAATAGATATAAAATTGGCAGTCACTCAGAGAGTGTCATCAAGGTGCCAGCCACCCCCAGGATTGGGTGAGATTGTTATCACCCCATGCAAGCTGGCAGAGTATATATATAGCTGGCACCCCACGCAAGCTGGCAGTATATAGAAGCCTCTGACAAAATCATGAGTAGAAATGATAGTGATGATAGAATGAGATACAAAGATAAAAGGAAACAAACGTCAAAACATATTTTAAGGAGATACCTGTTGCTACTGTAGCAACATTGGGATGATAGGAGTTTCTCTCAGGATTAGAGGCTGAAACCCTTTCATAACCTGACATCAGAGCATCACAATATTGCCTTTCAAATTAAAACTTCCCAAGCCAATAAAAATAGTTACTTGTAAGAAATTACAAGGCCCTTTAAAATATATTCATACTTACAGGTGAATTCAGCTCAATCACTGCATTTTTTCCTTCTCCATCAGATAGAAAGAAGAATTTCCCAGATTGATGGATCTACCAAGTAACAATCAATGGTAATATTTTAATGCAGAGACAAAAGCTAACACCCACATAAAGAATAACCAAGGTTAAAACACTGTAGAGGACAAATCAAGAGTTTGGTAGCACCTGTCCTTTTTTTATACATATGATTTTATTGAAAATTATTAATCCCAAGAATAAGACTAATAAAACTAAAATAGAGCAAAAAAGGAAAGAAAAAACTAAAGGTGCAAAAAGAAAAAGAGTAGCAGAAAAATAAAAAAGAAAAAAGATATAAAGTGGCTTCTAATCTTCTTTACAGCAATTATAAGTACAATTATAAATTGACCTCTCTCACTAAAGTTATATCATGACTCTATTTTTTTCTATATTCTATCTTATCTACTCATAAAAACTATAAATCATAAGTTCATTGTTTTTAATGCAAAAAGTCCATAAGGGTTTCCAGTCACCAATAAATGTAAGCATTGTCTTGTCTCTAATCAAACAAGTCAGTCTGGCCATTTCAGTGAGTTCTCTCATCTTTACCAACCATTTCTCTGTCATAGGTATTGCCAAATATTTCCATTTTTGTGTGTACAATAACCTTGCTGCAGTTATCATATATAAAAAACAATGTTCCATGACTTTTTTCCAACTTATCCATCAGTCCCAAGAGGAAAAGTTAGTAACACCTTTCCAACTAACAATTTTTATTAAAAGCTTTCTTGAACTGCAGCCCACTGCAGCATACAGTGCACCTGATGAAGTGAAAAGTCTTGTGCCTCTTTATAAATCTGTTAATCAGAAAAAGTGCTACTAGACTTCTTTTGATTTCAAGGTTAATGTTGAATTTGTAATAATTGAAAGCACCTTGCTTGAGTGAAGTTTGCTCATTCCACCACTATAAACAATGATCACAGCATTACTGAAAATTCATGTTTTATCAATAAACAAATATATTCTTAACAGTATTTTAGAAATTATCAACTTCCAGCTATTAAAAACAGCTATAACTACAGACTTTCTCACCTAGTCTATTACAGTTCATCTAACTTACTAAAGTTAGCAGAGGTCCTGTTACTATATACATACTTAATTAAGGTAGGATGAGTTTAGTGTGCCTAGGAACACCAAGACAATTATTGGTCAATTAACTTCCATAAACTAAGCAGATCCAGTTAGGAACAGATTAAACTAACTGCACCTAGCCAGTTGTGTCATGGGAACATCTAATCCCAATAATATGAGCCATACTCCATACCCATTTCTCTAAGAAAAAAGGTTGTTGAAAAGAAAAAAAAATGGCTGAAAATGCACTCCCAAACACTGAGTACCTGCAGGGGCCAAGCCACATCTACTAATATTTCCCTAGCCATTGGGAAAAAGGCAAGTTATGTCTTAGAGCCTTTTCAGTATTCTTGTGCAAAGGCAATGGATACCAGGTGCTTCCAGAAGAAATTGAGTGGGGCTTCAATAATTCAAATTGATTACTTTTGACCCAATTCATGTGATTATGTACTGGCAGCATCACCAATAAGATTTATTCTTTTCAAATATTTATATGTCACCTATTCAGAAAGTCTAAGCAGCCTGCAATATAAAAGCATAAAAAACAATAAAAAAGACATGTTAATCCACAATTGCTATCCACCTAAATTGGACATTCTTCCCCAAAGGCCTTGCAAGAGTACTGTTTTCACTGCATTCTTGAATGTTAGTAGGGAGAGAGCTAACTGACCTCAGATGATAAGCTGTTTCAAAATGAGAAATAACCAACATGAAAGCCATTCTCCTGGCCCCCACTCTCAATTTCTCAGTATCCCACCCAGCTAGAATGTACTGGTTTGGCAGATTCTACCTGAAGAAAATAGTCCCAAATATAATGAGTATCTGAGATATAATGGGCTTTAGAGATTATAACCTGTATGTTGAACTGAGCCTGGAAGCTAACCAGCAACCAGTGCAGCTCCCACAGCAAAGATGTTACTCTGCTAAACTAGAACCAGTCAGCAGGCAGGCAGCTTCATTCTGTGTCAGTTGGAGCTTCTGGATCATTTTCAAGGGCAGTCCATTGTGAAACAGATTACAGTAGTCTAGCTGGGAAATGATAGGAATGTGAGTCACTGACTTCAGGATCTATTTGTTTCTCACAGGGTACTTAGGGAGCATGACTATGTCCACAGTATCAATGTTAACTTGTTGAAAGTAACAAAAGAGAAAAAGAATGATCAAGAATTCAAAATCCAAGCAGTACCAAGTGCACACACATAATGATATGTCTCTCTTTATTCTGCTTTGACCCATTTGTACTTTTTTTTGTTCTTAACCAAAGACAGCACAATCAGTTGTCTTTAAATGATGCACTAAATGACCCATTCATGATTTCCCTTAAATCAAGAAATAACACAAGCCCCCCAAAGAGCCTATAACTAGAACTTAATAAAATAATATAGGGAAGAGAAGCAAAACAATCCAAATTTAATAAAATACTACGTAAGTCAGTGATTTAAAAGCACTATACTATTTTCAAAATTACACCCTTTGGTCTTATTAATTCGTCTAAATTAATATGAATGCTTCAACATAGATACGAGCTTAACAAAGATAAGGGTATACCTCATAGTTAATATCACATATGTCATCACTAACAATAACATTTTGCCCTAAGAAATGTAGATGATTCCCCTATTTGAGATAAAGCGTTGGCATCTACCTGCCATTTCCCAGACCAAGAAAGGTCTAATTTAGCAGCATTAACACAAAGAGAACTATCTCCTGCGTGCTACCTTTTCAAGACGTCCCACGAAACAGACAGGCTTTCCAACGTACTGCGCCAACTGACTTGCAGTTACACGAACGCGGGGGCCCTCTAATATATCGGCCATTTCGGAACGAAATCCAGGCTAGCTCCCCAGCTTTTCTCCTTGGCGGGAAATGTTTGCTTCCGCTCTCCTACTGGAGCGCGAGCGGATTACCACAGCAACTAAAGACACGTGGAAGGTCGAACGTCCCCCTCCAATACCGTTCCAGAGCAGCAACCCCCGCTAGGCACGTGATTTGCGAGCAGTGAGGAATGTCGGGCCAAAGCCTAATGCGCAGGCGCTTTGCGGCAACGCGCTGTGAGGTCGACTTATGTTTAGTCTCCAGGATGCATCGTTAATGAACCGGAAGGGAAGGTTGTTGTGGAAAGGTGTCTAAAAAAGGTGGGTGTTTGGAGGGGCAGGATAGGGTCCATATTATAGTGGATTCCACTGCGCTGACAAGGGAGGCTGGAAAATGAAGCTCGCTAGACCACTGGTTGTGTGGCACACTCAGTTATTAAATGGGATGTGAGACCTCAGTTTGGTAGTTCTGATGGTTGAGACCGTTAAAGTGTTTTGACGGACGAAGGGTTCACATATGCGCATGCGCCGGTTCAGAATTTGTGACACGAGGCAATTCTGACAGATTTTATTTGCGTGATGAGCGAGAATATCTGTCATTCACAACCTTGATATAAAAAGCCCTTTCTCGGATTCTGTGTGTGTGTGTATGCAGTTTTCTTGGCAACATTTTCAGAAGTGGTTTGCCACTACCTTCTTCCTAGGGCTGAGAGAGAGTGACTGGCCCAAAGTCATCCAGCTGGCTTTGTGACTAAGGCAGGACTAGAACTCAGGGTCTCCCGGTTTCTAGCCTGGGGCCTTAATCACTACACCAAACTGGTTCCCTCAGTCTTATTAGAGTACAGCTGTTATGAATTTATCCTTTTTGTGTTGGTGATGGGAAGGATTGTTGCTATAGCTATAGGTTGTGCCTCATTTGCAGCTTATATTGGCACTAGAACACCTTGGCAACTCCAATAGGCCAACTTGATCCTACCAAGTTGGTTTAATTTTGTCTCTTGCTAACCCAGAATTTAAATATATGGTTTTTTTCTGTTCCTGAAAACTGCTAGTTTTTCTTGCATGCTTGACCTGTTCCTGTCACAGCTACAAAATGTTTTTAAAAATGCACTCTATTAGCTGTTTTGGAAGGGGCTAGGCTATAAGACTTGAGGGTATAACCAGAGGTGTGTCTTGGACATGGAGGGTCATGTAATTAGCCTCCTCCATTTGATCACTGCTTGAGAGGGATGGGAGATATACCAACTATCTTCCAGAGCAGGGGAGATTATGTGGCAACTGTTTACTGGGAGACCCTAGTATTGTGAGGAGTGATGTTTTGCAGGTGATCAAATGTGAGGCCTTGCTCATGATGCTGGGGCAAAGGGACAAGCTGGGACTGCTACTGTTGTACCATTCTTCCAGCTACATGGTGGCATCCTACACCAAGCTGCTTGCAGGGATGGTTGGGGACTTGCCCAGACTGCTACTGAGTTATTTTAACTTCCTTTCCCTGGGATTAGAAGTGGTTTAGGAGTTAATGGCTGCTATGCAACCATGGGTTTGTCCTAGTTCATCACTGGCCCAACTCACCTGGCTGGCTATTCTTTAGATCTGGTGTTCATCTCAGAAAAAATGTGTTGTGATCTGGTTCTGGTGAATTTTTCCACCATTCCATTGTCATGGACAGATCACTTTCTTGTGACAATATTGATTGGACCTACCAACCTATTTCGGGAGAGGGACCCATTAAGATTGCCTGCTGCAAATGTCTGATGGATTCAGCAGGCTTCTTGGCAGCTCTTGGGGAGTGCTTCAGTCTAGAGGGCAGTTTGTTGGGTGCATCTGGAATATGGAAGCAATCAGTGTGCTTAATATTGCTTCCAAGTGGCCTCTCCCCACCTGCTGATCCCATGTAGCTGCTTGGTTCTCTGAGGCAGTCTGGGAAATGAAGTGGCAATAATGGTGGCAAAATAATTCACTTAATTCTAAAACTACCATGTGAATAAAATAATCACTAAACTATTAAGAGAGTATGTATGTTGATGGATAGATAAATAGGAGCTTTATTGTGGCCACTGGCATATAACAGAAAGACATAAAAAAGTGTAAGAACATTTTGCGTATTTATAAGATCAGGGGAATGTTTTCCTGCATAAGGCAGTGGCACCTAAAAGAAACATTGTACTTCAGGAGATGTAAAGGTTCTAGTCTGACAGTAAAAAGCAAATGAAATCATCCTTGGACCATATGAAACTTCTATTAGCAAGTGGAATAATGAGGATAGGGTGCAAATTGCTATAGCAAGAACATTGAAGGAATACAGGAGCTAGAGTCTCAGGTACCTCCAGGTCACAGGGCAAGTTAGCTCTGCAAATGGGGTATTGTTGTACCTTCCATCCAGTATTGTAGAGGGCAAGACATTAAAGCGGGCCAAAGAAATTGCTCAACAATTAATACAATAATAAAGTTGGATAGATAATACTGAATATGTAATTAGCTGGCGTGAAGGCTTTCCTGTTTATATCCTGCCAGTACTGGTTACCTGGATTGCCCTGATCTACCCAAAGAGTTAATCAAACACCTGCTGCTGGATTGCAGGTCTAACTGTTGATTAATCCATGACCAGGAGAGCTTGACCCAGCAGCTGCATTGGCAAAGATAATTCTGAATTCTAGTTTTCCAGAAAGAAGAAATGTTATGTAGAAGGATCATGGTACCTAGGGAATTGCTGAAAATGTGAAGTCTGAGCCGGAAGTAGAGCTGGCATATGCAGACCCTAAATTTCAGCAAAATCTTCCCCATTTCTAAGTGGAGTGCTACATTCAAAATGCAGTAAGAGAATAGTACTCTTTGGTACCTGGATTGGATTATATATAAGGGCTTTGAGTGATTATATGCACATACCTGAAAGCTGTATTACCTCTGGGAGATGTATTTGGCTTTAAAGAATTTTATGGTGGCAAGGTATGTTTTTGTCTCCTTTAGGGTGAAAGAAGCCCGGTAGGGCTTTCACACTATCGTTGGCCTTGTCAGAAATAGATTTCATTTGTTCATGCCAGATTCCAGAGTGTTGAAATACCAAGATATTTGAAGGATGAAACTTGGTCTAAATTATTATTGGCACCTGGATTACCAATGATGTAATCCAAGTACCAATAATAATTTAGGTTTTGCTATTGATGTTTGGGCATCTGAGTCCCTTTGAGAAAACCCTTACTATATTTTCGTTATTGAATAGTTAACTATGAGTCTTTCTTCTCTACAATAGGCTGGTTTTTCTAAGAACAACCTGAGTTTAGGTGAGAATAGCTGCATCATCAGCATAAAGTAGTACCTCCAGCTCTCTATTGTTAAGTTTAGGAATTCTGCTTTACTGTGCAAAATGCTGATGCTTGGGAATCGACCAACCCCACTTCAACATACAAAACCTGTGTGGTTTCTTTAATTAACAGTAATTAACTGTTTCCTTGTATCTCTCTTAAGTTTACCCCTTCTAGTTGGAGTGTTTCCAAAGTTTATTTTGATGATATTGGGCTGTGAATTTGTTTTGTTCAAGCAGAAAATGATCTATTTCTTTCCTTTTTATTCTTAGATTTGCATTGCAAAGAGATGTTCAGTTTATTCCGAAAAAGCCAGGATACCAAGAAGGAAGTAGTGACTGACAAAGAAGCAGATGGATTTGTTCTTCTGGGTAAGTATCTTTAAGTCACATTGAAATCATTTATTTTTTATAATTATTTTGTAGATATATTACAAGGTGCTGCACTGAAAAAATGCATAGAACTTAGTGCTAAACTTAAGAGATATCTATCTATCTATCTATCTATCTATCTATCTATCTATCTATCTATCTATCTATCTATCCGTCCATCCATCCATCCATCCATCCATCCATCCATCCATCCATCTGTCCATCACATTTATATAGCTACCCATCTCACACAAACTGTCTCTGGGTGACGTATAACAATTAAAGTAAAATAACAAGTGAATAAAAATAAGCATTATAAAAAGATTTAAAAATTATTATTAGAATAAAAACATTCACACATTTTAAAAAATAGATTTTAAAATATACAAACCCCACAGAGAGAGTAGAAATTAAATAAGAACAGATGGTTAGTGATCCAGTCAAAGATTTTTTTTCTAAATTATTATTGTGGGAATGAGAATGTAAATGAATGGTTTATCATAGCTGTTACCTCTATTTTACCCTCATTCTTTGCCATAAGTTCTTTGTATCTGTAACAGCTACCTCACTAATTACTCACTAATCACAAGTAATAAATAATATAGTTCTGTGACTTAATTCCTTTAGTTACAGCAATCCAAAAATAGGTCTGTCAGTAAGTGAGATATTATGGTTGCTTTTAAAACCATTATGTTTTAGGATGTCTTAATTCTAAGGCAATGTTTATTTATTTAGCTATGCTAAAGTAATTCCCATAGTGTTTACCTCTGAATACAAAAGTAACTGAATAGTCACCGCTTGCATAGGTTGCAAAACACTGTTATATATTTCTGTACGTTGATACATTTGATATTGTATTGATTGTTGTCTTAAAACATGAAGAAAGTACACTGAATTCAGTAAAAAAAAAAATGACATAAAAATGCAACCCATAGCCTTGAATGTCAACTGAATCATGTACTTTAGAGAATCAGAAGCAGTTGTGGGGGAAACAAAAAAAGCAAAGGTGGTTGGAGAGCTCTTGCTCTTGAGTAGGTAACTATTCCTCTATTGTTTCTATTGCTAATGTTCCCATTGCATTATTTCCCTGTGAGAATAGCGGTCTTTTTCAAAAGTAGTCTTCAATGTATGATTTTGTCAAATAGCAAATAAAGTTCTCAGAATTCTTTCCCATGAGAGTTTGTGTGCTGCGTCATATCTCAAATCCTTTGTGGGTTTTTCTTGAGAGAGAGAGAGTGGAAACTATTCCAGTCATGTGCCTGTGGGAATTAAGTAGTACTACTGCTTACTATATGTTGTTTTTCAGCAGGAGTTGCCTAGTGCCAAGGCACGCATGCTCAAGGGTATGCACTCATGTGCATCCCAGTGGACATACAATATAGTTGATACTTCTGGAAAAGAAAGTTGCCAGAATAATTAATTTGATAGGAACAAAGAAAACAACATTGCTTCATATGGGTAAATGAAGTACAGCACATGAAATGTGTATCCTTTTTCATTACCTGTGGTCTGTTGAATGCCATGTTTGTGTTAACTAATTTGATGCCCTGAGTCATGTTCGGATCCTGGTGACTACATGGACAAATACTTACCATTCCAATCTATCCTCACTCACCCACTTTATGTTTGTTTTTCTGTTCCCCTCAAATTTGCTAAGCATAGTGATATTTTCTAATTCATTATATACTCACATATGCTCAAAGTATGTGAGCTTTTTGCCTTAAGAGAGCAGTCAACAGTATTAATCCTATGCCAGGGTTGTCCAAACTTGGCCACTTTAAGATGAGTGCAGTCCATAGGAAGTAGTTTGTGATTCTGTTCTGGAAGATTTACTTCCTATAAACTGTCAGACCACCACTCAGATATCTGGATTGGTGTGATCTGGATTTAAAACAGAACGTTCTTGTATTCAAGTACGTTGCCATCAAAGTCTTAATGAACAAACAAAGAAGCACAGTAGTTTACAGATAAGGTTATAACTTTCCAAGGGGGAAGTGGTAAAAAATTATATATACTCTTACTGATTGCCTTTTCAACAGTCCAACTGCAACATCTCCTCTATGCATTTGACATGCTGCAGTTACTTTTACTAAATATTCATTATTTGCAAAGTGTTCTTTTATTTTGGTGTATTTAATAAAACTTCCCACCTGATAACCTCCTTTATAAAAGCCATTTTGTGATTTTGGTCTACTGATTGCCACTTTTGTGTAATAGGTACCTTCAGAAGTGAGAGATGTTTGGCTTTGCTGTTGTTCTCTATTTTGTGAACAATAGGGTTAAAAGTTCCACGTGTCTGATTACAGTAGTTTGAATTCAATGGGCAAGGAGTATGAGGAGACCAGAAAAACAACCCTCTCCAGTGTCATTGATTTCTAGTCGCATAAGGAGGCATAAGGAGATAATTGCTATCCGTTCATTCAGCGTGGAGTCAAGTAATCCTCTTGGGTACTAGTTTTACACAAAAACAAAGTGCAGTATGCTTTTGGATCATTAGGTGGCATATTTCTTCATGTTCACATGCTCCTTGACTAGTTTATAAATTAATATAAATGTTAATTTATCCTTTATCTAAAATAATATTTCAGGATTTTAGATGACTACAAATTTCATTCCAAAATTAATGGAATGAAATTTATAATCAATTTGCAAGTTTGAAATAATGATAGCAAGAATCTCAAGAGCTATTTCTTTTTTTATTCCAGAACATGATTACTAATGGGTCATATGAGAACAAAAAAATTACAAAAGAAGTAAATTTGCATATTTTCAAAGAGACAGTAATAAAATGCAAGAATAGGAATTAATTATCACTTCATACTGTATTAATATTGTTAAAGAGTATGTATGTTGGCTAACTTCAAGAATATAGTTGTATCTTGGCAGAATGAACTTGATAGGCATCTCCTATGCAGATTAACAGAATTAAGTTAGAGAACAAAGAACCTCATAATATTTTGTAGTATAAGAGGTGTTTTTCTCTGGAGTAGAGTCTGCTACGTACTGCTTTCTCTGGACTTTGTATAGTGTCATGTCTGAGTGTTGCCATTGCCATCTGCAAACACAATTGTCTGTCTTCCAGCAATTTTATTCATAGGTGCAGTTTGTTATATAGTTCATAGTTCTGTAAATACAGTGGGTATAACCTTTAGGAAATAACATCTGCTACATTTGGATTATATAGGATAGAAGCTGCTAATCTCTGTATAGAGAATGTTATAATTTGCGATGAAACCTATGTGAATTTATAAAACTGCACTACTTTTTAATCCAACACATATATCTGTATGTAGTTATCCTTTAACATGCTTTAAAATACCTTAATATGAAATTATAATAAGATTCCAAATAGTCCAAGACCCTGAAGGTGGATCCATTGTTTAGAGGGTCACTTTGTAATCACTGTCTTCCCTCATGTTTCATTCTAGAATTTCATTCATTCTGTTCTTCTGAAACTTGCGTATTTATGGTCAGGTCAGTTCTGCAGGTAGTCCTCGGGTTATGATTACTCATTCAGCAACCGTTCAAAGTTACGACAGTGCTGAATGAGGGGGACTTATGACTGGTCTGCGAAACTGCAGTTGTCACAGCATCCACCCAGTCACGTGATCGCAATTAACGTGCTTGGCAATCAGCTCACCCTTACAATGGTTGCAGCATCCCACAGTCATGTGATCACCATTTATGACTTTCCCTGCCAGCTTCCCACAAGCAGAGTTAATGGGAAAGCTAGCAGGAGGTCACAAGTCACTCCTGCTCCTGCTGCTTTTTCACCCACCTGCCTGCGCTCTGTAGCACCCACCTGTGGCACCTGCCTGCCCAGACTTCATAGCACCTGCACTCTGTAGTGTCTCCCCACCTGCCTGCACTCCGTAGCACCCACCTGCTCACCTGCTGGCCTGGGACTCCCTCCTCTTCCCATGTTGCAGTCATGTGAGGTCCTCACTTAATGACCCACGTGGTCCTGGGATTACGACAGCAGCCAGGACCACCAGGATTGCCATCACTAAGCAATGCCATCATGTGACATTGCGCTTCACAACTGCATCACTTAGCAACAGAAATTCTGGTCCCAATTGCCATCATAACCCGAGGACCATCTGTACAACTTTCATTTGTGTGAAATATTTAATTGAACTTAACAGTATTATATTTGCTAAAGACTGCTCAACAAATATAGTTGCTACGTATATTATGGGAAGATCCCTTTCTACTCAGCAGTTGTTGTAAGCCAGAGCCCTCTGACTGAGCTCTGTGTTCCCCAGAGCTTTCTTCTCATCATGCATGTCTTTCCTAGGATCTGCCAATGCTAACAAATACTCTTAGTAATATTCTCCATTAGTACATAATTGCCCCTTTCAGTCTTAGCAAGAGCATTATATATACATTACAGAATGAATAGTGTGGCAGACTAAATATTATGTCAAGGTTAGAAGTACCAGAGAGTGAGGGTAAAAATGATTGTGCCAAGAAAAGGAAGCAGTGACATTCACAGAGATAGTTGAAGAGAAGAAAACAAGGAAGTATTAGTTTCAAATGCAGAAGAAACAAGCTCATATACCCCAACATATTTAAAGAGAGGTCCATAGTAACTTTGTGCTGAGCTTCAAAATCATTTGATTTCAGAGTTCTGATTTCCAATAAAGAGCTTGTCCTTCTGGGACCAAGTGATAATAATCCTTATGTGATAATAGCACTGAAATTTATTTAAGAGATATAAAAAGTTAGAGTTGCTCTTAAAATGTTTTGTTTTGTTTTGTTTTTTTATTTTCTTTTTTAATCTATTCAAGAATGGTTATTTAAATACCATTGAAAATACCCCAGTTCAAACAGAATTGTAAATTCTGTTATATATAAACTAACACTGTACACTTTCCTTCTGTTCTTCTCTTTTGTGAGGAAAACTAAAAACTTCTGAGTTTAAACACATTTTCCTGTGTTATCTAAATTTAGGTAATGTTATTCATTAATGCCAGATTGGGCAACCTCTTAATGGTGAGGGGCACACTTATTTTGGGACCTAAGAGACGCATTGGGTGAGGCAATGATCCAGACTGAATGAGACTCGCTTTCTTGTTTTTTTTGCTGGGGGGTTAGAGTTGTGGGCTTCTTTGTCTTTGAAATGATGTTAAGCCTTTTGTGGTAAAAACAATACAGTCATCAGATGTTCCCTGCCTCAGTGGAGAGGAATTGTTGGAAGTGATAATCAGAGAAGGTTCCAGTTGCCGTAAAGAAGGGACTTGAGCTCTGAAGTTGGCTTCAACTATGATTAATGAGAATAAACCAGGATTTTACATTGATTTCAGATTGTGCAAAATGAAATTCAGATGTCACAGAATCTGAATAGTTATAAAATTGAAATATTCCCATGATTGGAGAGAGAGAGGGTAGAAAGAAAGAATACTTAAGCCCAAGACTACTTGATTTTTTTTTTTAATTTTACTGGGAAACAATGGTTTCCTATACATTTATTTTGGGCTATATCTTTCTTCCTTCAGTATGTTCTCTGTGAAATGATTTTCAAAGAACTTACGTTTGCCATCTGTCAGTGCTATGGTCCTTTCTGATTATGCTACACTGTTCATTTCTCTGGGGGAAAATGTCTTCTAGATTTATTATGTTAACATACTTAATGCAACAGGTCTCTGCCCTAACCCTGGTAAATCCAACATACGGGGAAAAAAAATATTCCCAAATACTGTTTTTGCACGGTGGTGGAGTAGCTTGCCTTTTAATCTCTTTATTGCTTCTATAATTTACTGTTTCATTTTATTTCATTTTCCTCAGATGTCATGGTTTACATTCCCCTTCCCCCACATAAATACATACACATATTTCTTTAATTCAGGCTAACTCTTCATATGTTTGTCCATGCATGCCTATCCCATAATAGATTCTTAATCTTTCAGGATGACACAAGACTTCTTGTTGGCTTTCTGCAACAATTTAAAATAATTATATTGCTGAAAATTCTTATAACAGTTTTCTTGGTCTAAGACTGTAAATTAATTAAATTAAATTAAATTCTTGTAACATTTTATCAATGTTTGAAATAATTAAAAAATGCCTGTCAGAACAAATGACAATGTAATTACCTATATGTTTGTCAATCAAATGTTTAGTATATAACGTTAACTTCCAGTTCAAAATAAAGGTTGTGTAAAAAATTATGATTCAGTTTAGCTTTTGATTCAGTTTTTGTCTGAAACTGTAGTTTTGTCTGTAGTCTTCTTTATAAACTTTTCTATTTTACTGATGTTTTAAAATAACAATTTAACATTTAACAAAATGAATTGCAACCAAATGTATAATTATAATTTTAATTATTTATTAATAATTATAATTTATATAATTGATTAGATAAAATAAAGCTTGATAGGAAGGCCAGAAATAAAATACAAATGTTCATTAGGAGTTATAGAAGTACTTGGCAGACAATTCATCCTGAAACAGGATCTCAGTATTCCCCTTGTGATTTTCATATTAAGATCAAGCTTTATATTATTTGTTTTGAGGGCATGACAGAAAAAATAAAGGGAGAATCAGTTATAAATGTGTAGCTTAGAAACTTATTTGTCAAATTCCTGTTATGGGAGTACTTTAATGTAATAAAATAATATTGAGTTCATTTCAGTATTGCAATGTAACATTTTGCTTTTCTAATTCAGTTTGACCTTAGAAAAAGGTCTTTCAAAATGCCCCCTTGGCAGTGCCACTGACAGGAGGTGAATTATCTGTTACTTTAAAATAGTCACCTGCTTCGAAGTTGTCATAACTAGAGCTGCGCTGACAGTTCTGGCTGTTGTTCAATTGCTGAAAAGTGATGCAGCTTTGACATTGCATAGGTTCCATGTAATAGTACAGATAGCTGGTGATGCTTACTAGGGCAGCTTAAACCCATTGGTATCAATTACATCTATGTTGACGTCAAGTTCTTATCCTTATGTAGCATTACCTTCCATGCTCTTACTGGCAATGGTTTCTTTTTTCCTGAATTATCTATTTTCTATGCGAGTGTGACTGTTTTCAGTATCTTATTCACTGAGTTGCCATATCAATGCAATTATTCTCAGATAAGAATTGGATTCTAACAGTTTGTCCTCCAACCACTAGTAAGTTCTGATTTACAGTTGATTAATGCTTAACTTATCAATTTAGAAACTCAAGAGATATTGTTTGTTGCATTTTTGTTCAACTGTTAAACTTTTATATATGCACTTTACTGATATTGATTTAAAGGCTGCATAGTAAGTGCAAAAGCTGCATTGTTTTTATTTTTCTTTTGAATATTGCTGGCAGATTACCAAATACAGCAGTGTAGACTGTGCTTATACATTAGGGAGAGATAAATCCAAACCAACAAACAGATAAGGTTTTTGTTATTATGTTGTTGTTCCTGGGCTCGGTTGAAGTGAATCCATGCTGGATTGTTCTTTTCTAGGCTTCTGTGGCTGTACGCAGAGCTGCAAAAAGGTGTTCTTAAATTGTGGCTTCCATTGCTTGCTACGGCAATTTAACTTTTTTTTAAAGTAATCCCTTTGACAAACTTTTTTGTGTATTGGGACAAAGGTAGTTAATAAACATTACCATCCAACCTAATTATGTGATCCTAGGATGAAAAAGAAAGGAGAAAGGGTTTCTTTCAAACTCCAGTTATTCCGTATGTGTTCTCAGTGGGATCACAAAACACTTGAAACATTCCAATTTTCTTTAAAACACTGCCACATGTTTTCTGATTCATGCAGACCCAATGGGAATTTGTGCATGGTCCTTCTTGATTCATTCAGCTTTAAAGCCCTGAGGGAGTTCACCTAATTAACTTTTTAAATGAAGTTTAAAGGTTGAACTGAAATATATTTTAAAATCAGTTGCATATCCATTCCAATCTCCTTCCCATTTTATAGATATCTCTTCCCCAAGCCCCTCCTTTACTTATTATTCACATATTTATATTAACTTATCCAACTCCAGAATGAGACAAAATTGATGATAGGCAAAAATATTAAAAAGTATTATAAAATTAGCTAATGCTGCAAAAGAACAAAATGTTAGAATAAGCTACAGAACAAGAGCCAGTGAAGGCATCTGCCTGCAGAAACAAATCTTTTGATCCTGAATTCAAAAGTGATCAGAAAACAGTCCAATCGGTAATTGTGCTGTAGGGAGTTCAAAGCTTTGTACCCACAATAGAAAAGCACCTCTCCCACATTCCTCCCAAATGTGCTTTTTAAAAAAATGATGATGGGATAAGAAGTAAATTTGAAAACATATGTTATAGACTAAAATCAGGATTTTACAGGAGATTGCACTTAAATAACCAAAGCCTAAACCATTTAGTGCTTGAAAATGATAATCATAATTTGAATTGATTTAGAAATAAACAGGAAGTAAGGGTGTGCTTGAAGTGAAAGCAAAATGTGCTTTCAGCCTGAAAAAAGAACCACCCAACTTGAAATGTTTTGTTGAAATGCATCAAATTTCTGTTTTTCAGTGGAATAATACTCAAAGTATTTCAGTCATAGCAAACAATGGGAACTTGGAAGAAGCCTCTTGCTCCTTTGTTTTTCACCCTGGGCCCAGAAGAGTAGGTAGGTTGGAAGTCTGCTAATGGCCAGCTAATGTGAAGGGGAAAAAATCTCTGAAGGGTTAATTTCTAAAACATGTTAAAGTCTTTTGAAAACATAATACATATCCCTATGGAACATTCTTTCTTATGTTCACTTAAAAATAAGTTAATTTAGATTAGAATCTGTTATCAGAAAAGTCCTCCCCTCTTTTCTTTCAATGGACAAATCTTTTCAGATCTTAACTTTTGAGGTGCTGAAAAATAATCTCTGAATATTTTTTTCAGTTAATATCTCTCCCAAGCTGATAGGCAAACATTACTAGTGTTTTAAAACTTATCCTCTGCATCACTTTTCTGTTGGCAGTTCAACCTTACATATTTCAGCTGGCACTAAAGAAAACAAAAGATCTGCTTGTAGCAGTGTGAAAAATAGCCTGTTTCTGGGCAGATCACATATGAAACACCATTAACCATCAAGCAAACCAAAATTTGACTACTAGTCTTTGCATTTGCACCACTACTACGGCATTAACAATATGTTTTTGTAAAGCATGGTAATACGCAGCATATCTTTACATTACTAGCTGTTAAAATAAAAAACAGTGTGACACACATAAACTCTAACTGCAGCCCACATACTGACAGTAACAGTAATTTCTCCATAGCAAACAATTTTTCAGTAGTTTACCGGGCAGGCTGGCAGACATACTGCTATGAACAGTCTTCTATCTAACCATATATATAGCTGCTGTTTTCCTCTCAATACTCCATCACCCATTCACTCTAAACCAGTAGTAGCAGAAAAGTGTCATGTTCCTGCTGTTGTACTGGCTGGTCTAGAAAAAGTTTGGAGAAACAAGCAACCCAGTCTCAAGCCACAAAAGAATAGCCCAGTCAGAGAGCTAAGACCAATTGAAATGACACCACTTGAAATGGAATACTGTAATGTAAATCATTTTGTTATGAGCTTCAAGATTCAAAATATCTGAAATTGAGAAGTTTCAAACTTGAAACGTCAGTGATAGGAATCAATAGAGATAGAATACCAGTAGAGATATCTGACTAATTAAAGCCAATTAAAACTCTAGTAGCTGTGTTGAATTAACTTGTTTTTAAACTGGTTTTTAAAAAGCAGTCCTTTATATTTAATCTTGTATCTATGCATGTTAAACAAATAATTGGGTTTGGAAATGGAGCAGCTGGATATGATCAGTTGTGCAAAATGATATTGGCTACAAATGTTCAGTCATAAAAATGCACTCCTATAAGATGCCAAATGGAAAATAATTACCAAAGAAATATTAAGTGAAAGACATAAATGAAGGAAGCATGTGTTGTCCTGGTGCCTTTTGAAATTATTTAGATTACTGTCAAGTTAGTTTTGTCTCCCTATAGGAGATACAAATGATGGTATTTTATTTTTTTTTAATCTGCGCTCAGTCGTTACTGACTCTGCAGTGACTGCTTGGATGAGTCCTTGCAGTTTTCAAGGCAAGGTGTTTCGGAAGTGGTTTGCCAGAGCCTCCTTCCTAGAGAAGAGCCCAGCTGGCGAGCGCAGGAGGCGGAGTTTCCGTTGCTTTGTGCCCTTTTCGGGCGAGCGCGATTTCGCGCTTACCAGCAACTGCTCCTGACTCCTTTTGCAAGGCGCCGCCAGCATTCTTCCTCCCACCGGAGTGAGAGTACCCATTTATCTACTCACGTGAGTTTTCGAACTGTTGGGTTGACAGGAACTGGGGAGGAAACAGGAGCTCACCCTGTTAACGCGAAGGCTGGACTCGAACCGCTGAAGCGTCAACCATTTCTGGCCGGCAACTTTCAGCGTCAGCTCCTCTAACGTTTTCTGGTTCGTTTGTAAGGAAATAAAAGACTACCAACCACATGAGGAAAGTTCTGAGTAGATAGCAACATTTCTTTGCAGAAATGTTGCTATAAAGGAGAGGAAGCACTATCATGCTTGAACAGAAGATGTGAAATAAGAGTTGAAAGTGAATAGAATATTCTTTTTACTATAAAAGAAGTTGAGCAGTGGAAGAACTTACCTATTATAGTTATGGAACCATTTCTTTACAGAAAAGAAAAAAAAATATCTGCAAGCTCTATTTCATAGTTATTAAATTTGGCAGGTTTGTAATTTCAAAACAGTCCTTGAAACAGTATCACAGATGCTGTATATTAAGAATACCATACGCGGATGCTTTTCAGTATCTTTCTGCTGAAAAATTTCTGTATTACCCAATTCCTCTGCTTCATGTGAGTTATAATAAACCTTTGTTATTGACAAGTTTTCTTGAAAAACCTACAGCTAAGAAAACAAACTGGTTCATATAACATACTAAGCCATAATATGGTTTCTTTGCTTTTGATTTAGCATGATCTATTAATCTAGCCATGATTTAGTTAGGATAATTTAAGAACCCATAGTTTAGTGTGATGTAAATCCAAGTCTCTGATTCTATTATGTATTGTATCCACGAGCTATGATTTCATTGTATTACAAATATAGTGAGAAACAGAGAGGCAGATGTCCTCAGGCTAGAACTAAGCATTGTCCAGAGTCCATTAATTTGTGGGAGGCACTGAAAGAAAAAGCTTCATATTTGAAAAACCATGAATGTAAGAGGTACTTAATATTGTCATTCTGGAAGTGGGCAATCAGCTATTTCATTTGGCTTCCTTCATGTCTTCAATAAGGATTCTTACTTAGCCAAACTGTGTCTGCAAGATTTCAGCCAAGCCCTAGCTTAGGAAATGAATTTAGCTGTGTAAAGTCAGCAAATTTATGATTTACTGCTGAGTCCTGGTTGAGGACTGCCTGATAAATGTTTTAAGTTTATTTAGGTGAGAATCCAAAGAAACATTGCTCAGAATACTTTGCACATGGACCTTATCTATAGAAAACACAGGTAGTGAGGCCCAGAAACTTTCATGTCTTTGCTCACCTCATGTAACATTATGAATATGAACTTGAACCTATTGATGTCAACTATTATATCAACAGACAAATTCACACAACAGTGATTGGCTATGAAAGATTATATCTCCACTGATAGTCATTTCCTTCTATGAGTATTTATTCACATGTGAAGATTCTGTATGTAGAGAAAGGATATGTAAATACAAAATGCTGCTCTTCTCCCATCATAGGTACAACATACTTGCTAAGGCCATGTGTTAAGTGATTCTATATTTTGCGAATTTGCAAATCTTGCTAAGCTGTGGTTTGTTTAATCATGGTTTACTGATATCAACACTTTTGCTGGGCTGATGAAAACTAATTATAAACAACTATTTACAAACCACAATGCCTGGGTTAGTTCAGTGAACTAAGCCAAACCACGCAAGACACAGTATAGCTTAGCACAGTGATTCTCAGCTTTTCTTATCTAAAATCCCACTCTTTTAAGAAATCTGATCCCTCCAAAATAGAAACCTGCCTTTTCCAAGGACACTGCATATTTACAAGCATTCTGTTATTATATTCATCAGTTACAGTAAGTTTTGATAAAACATTGCAATAATATTGATGATACTGTTATAATTGTAAAAAGGTGGGTGAAAGTGAACTGATTTCATTATAGTTATCTATTGTTTATATTTTAGATTGTTGCATTTTATTCTATCTGTTGTAAATCACCTAGGGTTCAGTTGGATTATGAATTTCATAAATAAATAAATAACTGGGGCTGAAGCAATATTTGGCACTGTGGAAGGAATTTTCTCTGTAACCCAAACCAAAAAATATATCTTTCAAATAAGGGAGAATTGAATAGTACAAAACATTATTTTATTTTGGCTCTTAAACCCTAATCTCTCAGAGACTATTCCACTCCTGGAGACATTTTGCCAAGACATTCAGTTCCCTTTACATCAGTATATTTGTTGGAGAATGCTGGTTCTTCCTACTCAGCTCTGATTTCCTATTTCCCATGGGCTCTTTTCTGCTTTGGGAGGCAATTTTCATCTCACCTAGATTACTTCTGGAGACCAGCAGTGATATACATATATTTGGTTGACGTTAGTGTATTTTGTGATTCTGGCAAGTAATTGTAACAAATGAAAGTCTAGAAAGAGTTTCTCTTAAGTTCCTCAATGTTTTGCTCTGCATGCACAGTTCTTGAACCCAGAGCAACTAGACACTAATACCCGTTGCATCAGAGTTTACATTGCTATTTGCATACATTCTAGTTGCTCATTGGATCCACCGTTTGAGCTCAATATCTCTTTTCCATTTAAGTTCTTTCTTTGATATAGAAATTGTGACTATACATGAATAGAGAACTGAACAACTGTTCTGCCTATATTCTGGTTCATTTTTAAGATAATGGCAATTGTTTAGAATTCAGAGATTGTTCAGTTCCCTTTTCATGTATAGTCACAATTTCTATATCAAAGAAAGAACTTAAATGGCAATTGTTTGCCATTTACTTTTTAATTTCAATGTGCTTCAGTTTAACAGTGTGCAGTATATTAGATGAGATGGTAATGTAAGATCAAGCTTTTATCAGATTTATGCACACTATTCTTTAATGCAAAGTTCAGACCACATTTAATTTTAATTTTAAGTCTCTCTTAATGCATGAAATACTGGAAATCTAGGCCTAGTAATATATATAGGTAGTCCTCAGTTAACTACAGTAATACTAACTGGGAACTCCATCACTATGTGACATGGTCATAAAGCGTGATGTCACATGACCACACCAACTTATAACGGCAGTTCCAGTTGCAGGCATTAGGCAAATCCCACCGTGTCATTAGGCACGATGTCACACGATCACCATTAGCTGTTTTCCGCTGGCTTCCCCGTTTATCTTGCTTGTCGGAAGCTAGCAGTGAAGGTCGCAAATGGCAATCATATGATTGTGGGACGCTGCGATGTAATCGCGAGCTGGTTGCAAAGTGCCCAAATCACAATCACATGACCATGGGGATGCTGCAATGGCCGCAACTTCGAGGACCAGCCATAAGCCTCCTTTTTCAGTGCTGTTGTAACTTTGAATGGTTGCTGAATGAATGTTCATTAACTGAGCACTACCTGTTCTTTGCAAAAGATAATGGTTAGGATCCAGTGAGTACCATATGTAGTTCTGTATTTCCAAGAGGTATTTGGTGTTATATCCTCAAACAATATCCACATACTACTTTTTTTCAAACCAAGGAAACTGTTTAAGAAGTTCTTCTGGGGTGACGTGGACGCTGCTATTTAAAGAAAAATGTTTGTTTTAAAAATCTCACAAGCCACATCCAAGACTTTGAATATACTTAATGTAGTTTTCTGTGTCCCATCCAGTATTTTTGCAGAGGGAATGGCTTTATTCTGTCTGATTAAGGATAAAATACATGATGTTAAGGAAGCTAAAATAAATAAATGTGATGGACGTACATAACATGGCAGCAGATTAATTGAAAAGGGGCAGTATTTAAAATTGGTTTATTCTCTGCTAAAGTCTGGAGGAAAAAGGGTTTTGGAAAACAGTTCATAATACATTTTTCTTTCAATTAAATATTTCTAGAATGTTAAAAAAATACATTCTAAAACTCCTACAATGGCAGATTTTTTTCTCTTTTGTAATGTCAAGTCACATAATCTAAAAATACACTGTGAACATTTGCTTACATTCCATTTCTTCAGTTTAGGATACGTTACCAAATAAATATTTTACTTGTAATCAGAGCTAGGAGCCAGTTTGGTGTGGTGTTTAAGGCACCAGTCTAGAAACCAGGGGACCATGAGTTCTAGTCCTGCCTTTGGCACAAAGCAGCCTAGTGACTTTGGTTCAGTCACTCTCAGCCCTAGGAAAGGGGCAGTGGCAAGCCACTTTTGAAATCTTGCCAAGAAAACTACAAGGACTTGTCCATACAGTTGCCAGGAGTCAACACTGACTTGAAGGCACCCCCACCCCCAAAATCAGAGCTAATCAGAATACTAATTTTAATTGTTATGCTAGGAAGATAAATTAAGAAAAATTGTCTCAATATAAGTTTTTTATATGGTAAGTCTTCCATGAATGGTATGATTTTGGCAGTATAAATAAATAAGTAAATGAATAAACTATAAGCATAAACTCTGAAACAGTAAAATATTTATTTTATTTTTTATGGTCAGTAGCACAGTTGGTATATTTTGAATATTCTTAGTTATTACAAATTATGATCTGCAGCTAAACTTGTCCAGATCTGTGTTTCAGTTGCCTTCCTAAATCTAATGTGTCGAAAAATTACAAATGTTAATTGAGTTCTGTGATACACACAAGCCTTGAAGGAATTAATAAGTCCAAATATTGGATTAATTTATATTTTTGGAATATTGTATATGTCTTTATTGAATTAATGTATTTTGACACATGAAGCAAATAGATGGAAATTTAAGTAGATTCATAACCTAACATTGCAAGGAAATCTGTGATGTGTGGACACTTAGCCTTTACTTTAAAATTTCTAACAGAGGAGAGTCTTCTAAATTCCAAAGTAGTCTTTTCCATCATTGAACAACTTGTATCATCAGGAAGTTGTAAGGTTTAGGTGAATTCCTTTTTTTTTTCATTTAAAGTTATTAATTCTGGTCCTCTTTGCTACAGCAACAGAAAGCAAATTTACTCTTATCATCCAGTTTTCTCACTCCTGCTGCCCTTGAACTAATATCATTGACCGATTGATTCATGTTTATTTATTGCATTTATATTCTGCCTTTTCCTGAGAGCTCAAAGTGGCATAATTGGGTGTCCCCCTTTTATTCCCATCAATTGTGTCCACTTATTTTAGCTGTCCTGCATTTTTTTTTCTGCCAAATGAGTTAGAATTAGGATTATTGATCAATGGTTGACAGTTACTTCTGTGAATGTATGGGGTTTTTTGTTTTTCATTTTTTTTTTGTGCCTTTGAGTCAGTTTTTGACTCCTGGCAACTGCCTGGACAAGTCCCTGCAGTTTTCTTGGCAAGATTTTTCATAAGTGGTTTGCTATTGCCTCATTCCTAGGGCTGAGAGAGAGTGACTGGCCCAAGGTCACCCAGCTGCTTTGTGCCTAAGGAAGGACTAGAACTCACAGTCTCCCCGTTTCTAGTCTGATGCCTTAACCACTACACCAAACTGGCTTTCTATAATTAGAACAAGGATATCCCACCGATTATGTCTGCAGTGGGCAAAAACTTTTCAGACATGAGATTTTATCACTAATGTTAGGCAAAAAAGGACAAAGAGCCCCTGGGTCTCCTAGGCCAAGTCCAACATCATAATCACTACAGTACAGTGGCTTTCACAGCATAATGGTCTACAAAGTGTTTTACATTATAGATATAATTATTCTGATGCCTTAAGGAGAAGTAGCACTTTTGCAGTCAGTCAAATTATGCCAAATGCTCTAGTTTATTAGAGATTTTTGTATGTTTTTTTGCAGATTCAATCAATGGATGAAGTCAAAATTTTTATTTGTGGTATGACTCTCTAGAGTGCTGACATACACTGGTACATAGCATTTTTATTGATATTACAATTGGAGTATGTTCTGCATTTTACAAAAGAATAATCCTTTGCTATCTGTGTGAATGCAATCTAAGGCTGAAACTATGGGATGTAAGTAATCAAAACATAGTGTTTTCCAGATAGATAGATAGATAGATAGATAGATAGATAGATAGATAGATAGATAGATAGATAGATAGAGATACATGGCTTTAAAAACTGGAAGCAGTATAGTTTGTTCTTACTATAGAACCTATCAACAGAGAACAATTTATAGTTTGTGCCATTCTTCACAGCTGAATGGAGGAGAGATGCCTGTTCATTGAAATGGAGCAGCTGCACCCTGTTTAGCTACTCACATTAACATTTTGTTTTTTAATCAAGACCTTCACAATCCTCAGTTACAGTTTTCCATGACAGCCATGGTCACTAGTGAGGCAGCTGTTTGGAATATAAACAGACTTAGATTTATTTATTTATTTTTAAAAAAGGGTCAAATTTGCAACAGGTTGGAAAAATTACAAGAAATTATTCTTACAAGTAACACAGATTTTACCAAATGAAAAGACTGTTCAAGGTCTAAGTCTTGGATTGGATAAACTTATATTAGTGGATGTTCAAACAAACAAATGGGATAGCTATCATGTTTAATAGCAATCATAAAATTGATATGGAATATGAATATTGTGATAGTGAAGGTTATTTTATTTTTTGATATTAAACAAAGCTGCTCACACTATTTCCCTTTTATGGTCCTGTTAAGAACCCTCCTGAAATAATTTCATAATTGTTTTGCAAAATTCTGCAAGTTTCAGTATCTTATAAGTGTGGGCAAGTATAATGAAATTCAAGATTTTCACTTAGATAGAAGTATTTAAAAAAAAAAACAACCTCTTACCTTTGCTCAGAATTGGAAGGTATTGTAAACATATACACTGGAATTCAAATGAATAGATCTGGCATTTTTTAAATCCAAAGCATAGATAATATACTTTTTTTCCCTGTGCATATCAAATCTGTTTTAGGTTAGATCAGTTTAGATTATTTTTTTTTATTTCTTTTGTTACAGGAGATCAAGTTATGGACTCTTCTATAGGTCCTGCTGCAATTTCAGATCATGATGACTCTGGTTTTGAAAATTAATAATTATAAATTAGCTAACTTTAGATGGTACATGAATAGTTCTCTCCTTAGACTCCAGGGCTTAGACAGTTTCTTGTTCTGAAGAAGGAAATGTGTTCTTTTTTTTGAAATCAGTTGGTTTCAACTAAGATTTTAATTTTATGGGACATGTTTAAGGCATTTATTAGGGGTTTCTTTATTTCTTTTGCTTCAGCAAAAAAGAGACTTGGAGATTCCAACTTTACACAGTTGGAACAGATGGTTTAGTATTTAGTGTTGTTTTATGCTAGAAACCCCACAGATGAATCATATCAAGCATTGACAGCAGCAAAGTTTAAATTGGGACTATTATATTCAGAACAATTTGAATATTCTTTGAAATGTATTAAGCAGAAATATTGGGAATCAGAGAGAAAACTAGCAAGCTTTTGGCCCATTGTTTGAAAAAACAGAAACAATGAAACTTTGTATCTGGAATCCAGACTAATGATGACAATTATTTACTGAAAGAGATTTTTAAAAAAATTATAGTTTTATTATTTTTATGCTGAACTATATTAATTTGTGACTTTTGTAACTGAAAAGCAAATTATTTGGGGGGACCTATTGAATTGAAAGAGATTTTCCAGGAATATAAAAATATATTGGCACAACTATTGACACTACAAGAGATTACAGAGACATTATAGTCTTTAAAAATGGGCAAAGCTCCTGGAGTAGATGGATTTCCTGTTGAGTGGTAGGGAACTTTTATAGAGCACCTATGCTGTTGGAGGTCTATAACCAATAATTAATCTCTATATATTCCTTCATTGTTTTATAAGTTCTACATGACATTATTAAAGCTTGAAAAAGATCCTATAAGATGTGTTAGCTTAATTGGACATTAAATATTTCCGCTTAACTTGAACACTAAAATATTAATAGCAACATTAGCTAGGAGGCTACAGAAAGTAATAGTATCCATAACACACTCATCTCCATCTGGATTATGAAAATGTATCTGACAGTATTCATCCGGTGATTGATATTATGGATATAGCTGTGGATAATCAGCTCTTCCAATTTTTTTAGATGTTGTTAAGGCCTTTGATATGGTCTAGATTGAATTTATTAAATAATTTAAGAAGATACAGATTTCCATTATCTTTTGTTCACTGGATTACAATTTGCTATCTTCATTCTGTGGCTAAAGTTATCATCAATGGATTTGTCTCTCAAAATTGCATCATGGCATCTGACAAGGAGGTCCTTTGTCTCCTTTAATTTTCACTTTAGTCTTCTGAGCATTGGTGACTTCTGTTAGTCTCATGATATTAAAGGTGTGGTGGCATTTGACATTGAATATAAATTGTTCTATTAATTGGAGTAATTCTGATTTGTTGCCATTAGAACATACCATATCTATAAATTATTGTAGGAGGTTAGGATTTACAATTTGTAAATATTCTGTAAAATACTTGAGTTTACATCTTTCCCAATGTTTAGTACAATATTTTGAATTCAACATATCTAAATATATTGATGTGACTTCAGTGGATTTAACTCAATGTTCAACACTCCCGTTAAGTCTTTAGGGTAAGATGAACATTATTTAAATGAATATTACATTGAGATTAATATATATTTTAAGTGGGATTCCAATGTTAATTCTCATTAGATATATTATAGAGATAGATAAGTTAATGAGAAAATATTTATGGCAGGATAAGGAACCTAGAAGATCTTAGGCCAAATTGTGATTACCTTATGAGGATGCCAAAAATTAGAAGGAATGTAGTAGTACCTTTTCCAACTAACAAATTTTATTAAAAGGTATAAGCTTTAATAACATTTTATATCACTGCAGGCTTTCATTCCAATATCAGTCCAGTGGTGATGAACTTCCAAGCTAATAGGCCATGATCTAATTATTTGGTATCCTGACAATGCCTGAAGATGTCAGCCACAGTTGCTGGCAGAACATCAGGATACCAGATAATTAGACCATGGCCTATTAGCCTGGAAGCTCATCACCATTTAATAACATTTGTTAGCCGGAAAAGATGCTTCTAGACTCTTCCTGATTTTTGACTATCATAGACTAACATACCTCTTACGAGAATGGCAAATTTAATCTGCCAGATTTTCAACTGTATCATTGAGCTTTTATCTTAACATCTATATTTTTCTAGTAAGAGACTTATTGTGATTATTTTCCTCTCTGGGTCCATTTGGAAAGCAAATGCATAACACCTTTGAAATTGTGGCATCTGCTAGGGTCTAGGGATATTACACCAGGATCTTCTTTTTCTGCTTTGAAATCTACTAGGAATATATGGTTATTAATAGGTAAGCAGTTACGATTTAATTCTGAATCACATGAGAGGTTGACACTGTGGTATAATGTCCCTAGTTTAGCCCAAGCCCAGTATGTCACATCATGGTGTAGGCCCATTTTGGCCCATTCTTCTGTGGCAGATTGCTTCTACTAAGTAACATTTTCATGGTTTTCTAGCATAAGCTGCTTATTTCCGGTCCTGCCACATTTCTTTGGGGATGAGATCTGAACTTTGACTTGACCGTTCCAAAACATTGGATTTGTTCTTTGGCCATTCTGAGCTCAGCAGAATTCAAATGAGAAACAGGCTATTGGGTAGATCTCTAAGCTGAATATTTCTTGAGATACCAGTGTGTACTTGATTTTAGTAGGTCATCCTAATGAGTGAATAAGAGAAAAAGAAGCCAGTATCCAGAACCATCCAGGAAGAGCAGAAGTAGGAATTAGCTAAGTTCAGTATTTCAGATTTCTGCTAGGAGAAGCAGACTAAGGCCTATAAGCTGTTTGTCTAGTTTAATTATAGTAAGTAAGCTACATTATTGTTTTTCAACTGAAAATCTTAGGACACTTTATAAAGAATAAACATACTGTCAGCAGTCTGAATTATGTTTCTACTTTGGAAAGTCCTACATATAACTCCTATATGAAGCCTAAAGTCCTGCATTGTGAGGCCTAGTACAGCAAAAGTTTCATGCCAGAACTTTTTAGTAAGCCAAATGGTTGTGGAAGCAGAGTGTTAGGAATTAGTTACTAAATTAAATACAGAAGAAGGAAAAAGCCAGCTATATGTCCTCATTTATGACATAGCACTACAGGCAGAGCAAATGTTACCTTTTTTGCTGCTCTTTCAGATAACAATCACTATCTCTTTGAACTGGGAAAATTAGATGAATATTTTGTGTCCAGGAGAAACCTAATCCATGAGAAGGCTAGTTCTTCAGCAAAGGACAGAGAACACTAGGGACACTGCTAAGACCTATATAAGGTAGCTGCATGAGAAAGCAGATAAATGTGAATTGAAAGGCAGCAAAAATGAAACTCTTAGGAGCAGACTGGTTCTTACAGATGGAAATGGGTTTAACCTTAGATGGGGCTGTGCAGGTAATAAACTCAACTGATAAAGGGCCAGGTACAGGACTAAGGAATCTTAGAGGGGCTTTAGAAGGTTGCTAAAAATCCCCAGCCATTGAAACAAGCCTGTAGAGGGAAAGCAGACAAAAAAGCAAGAATAGAAAATCTTTGCCCCACTATCAAATCTTTCCACATCAGTATTTATGAAGGCCTTTAGGTTATGGACAGAGGGCAAATGGCTGTTGAGATGGTGATAAAGTATAATTGCAAGAAAATGGGTCAGTTTGCAACTGTCTTTTTGAGTACTGAAGAAAATTGAGAAATAAGGTGATACTGATGAGCATGGGGACTAGTTGTATGCCTGAAGTTGCTGCCAAATCATGGGCAGTACAATGTCTTTTAAAATTGATGAAGGATCTGATATAATTGTGACTTTAGAGTTTTTTTCTCAAACTTTGAGACATATCTTGTCTCCAACAAACTTCTACAGTACTGTCCAAAGTTTTAGGGAGATGTGAAAAAATGCTGTAAAGTAAGAATGCTTTCAAAAATATATATTGTAATTGTTTAAGTTTATCAATTTACAAAATGCAAAGTGAGCGAACAGAAGAAAAACCCAAATCAAATCAATATTTGGTGTGACCACCCTTTGCCTTCAAAACAGCATCAATTCTTCTAGGTACACTTGCACACAGTTTTTAAGGAACTCAGCAGGTAGGTTGTTCCAAACATCTTGGAGAACTAACCACAGATCTCCTGTGGATGTAGGCTGCCTCAAATCCTTCTGTCTCTTCATGTAATCCCAGACAGACTCTGATGTTGAGATCAGGGCTCTGTGGGGGCCAAACCATCACTTCCAGGACTCCTTGTTCTTCTTTATGCTGAAGATAGTTCTTAATGACATTGGCTGTATGTTTGGGGTCATTGTCCTGCTGCAGAATAAATTTGGGGCCAATTACACGCCTCCCTGATAGTACGGCATGATGGATAAGTATCTGCCTGTATTTCTCAGCATTGAGGACACCATTGATCCTGACCAAATCTTCAACTCCATTTGCAGAAGTGCAGCCCCAAACTTGCAAGGAACCTCCACCATGCTTCACTGTTGCCTGCAGACACTCATTCTTGTACCGCTCTCCAGCCCTTCGGCAAACAAACTGCCTCCTGCTACAGCCAAAGATTTCAAATTTTGACTTATCAGTCCAGAGCACCTGCTGCCATTTTTCTGCACCCCAGTTCCTATGTTTTTGGGCTTAGTTGAGTTGCTTAGGCTTGTTTCCACGTCAGAGGTATGGCTTTTTGGCTGCATTTCTTCCATGAAGACCACTTCTGGCCAGACTTCTCTGGACAGTAGATGGGTGTACCTGGGTCCCACTGGTTTCCGCCAGTTCTGTGCTGATGGCACTGCTGGATGTCTTCCGATGTTGAAGGGAAGTAAGTATGATGTACATGTCTTTTATCTGCTGCATTCAGTTTCCTTGGCCAACCACTGCATCTACAGTCCTCAGTGTTGCCTGTTTCTTTGTGCTTCTTCAAAAGAGCTTGAACAGCACATCTTGAAACCCCAGTCTGCATTGAATTTTTGCCTGGGAGAGACCTTGCTGATGCTGTATAACTACCTTGTGTCTTGTTGCTGTGCTCAGTCTTGCTATGGTGTATGACCTGTGACATGAAACTGTCTTCCACAACCTCACCTTAGTAGCAGAGTTTGGCTGTTCCTCACCCAGTTTTAAGCCTCCTGCACAGCTGTTTCTGTTTCAGTTAATGACTGTCTTTCAACCTACATATGAAATTGATGATCATTAGCACCTGCTTGGTATAATTGGTTAATCATAGACCTGACTCTAATCCTATAAGATCCCTGACTTTGTGCAAGTATACGAAGTGTGCAAGTATAAGAATTGATGCTGGTTTGAAGCCAAAGGGTAGTCACGCCAAATATTGATTTGATTTAGATTTTTCTTCTGTTTGATCACTTTGCATTTTGTAAATTGATAAACATAAACAATCACAATATATATTTTTGAAAGCATTCGTACTTTACAGCATTTTTTCACACCTGCCTAAAACTTTTGCACAGTACTGTATATCCCTTGCATATTCTAAGGTAAGAATTTACATTGCCTAAGAGAAAAAGTACGAGCTTAAAATATATGTGCTGTGTCATATAAACAGCCTTATGAGCCAAGAGACATGTGTTGCAATATACCTTGTATGCTATGTGGCAGAACTCTCCAGAAGCCTAGCACTGAAATAGGAGGCTTAAAGTTTCCTCCAATGAAGTTAAGCTTAAAGTAAGAGCTATTTCCATGCAGTTCATAAGGTCAAAACGATACTTGTCCTACTATTTCAACCAGAACTGAACAGGATGGTCCAGAAGTGATTGAAATTATTATTGGACTAATGGAGCTTTGGGGGAGAAAAATGGCTCATTTCATAAATCTGTAGACTAGTTGTTTCAACAAAACTGTGGAAAAAAAGTGATACACCCTTCCCACTATAGATGATATTTTCCCACAACTTGCTGGTGCTCAGGTATTCCCATTGCCTGATGTTGACAATGGATCTAGTGGATCTAATTAACTATGTTTATTACACTGGTATATTTTTCTTTAAAAGGTTACCTATGGGGATTTCTAATGTTTCTAAGTTGCCTCAAAGACACATGTCTGTTTCCCTAAAGCATGTAAAAGATGTTTCAGTGTTCATGGATGACATTTTTGTTTATACCCTCATTGAAGATGAACAAAACCAGAAACTGTGTAATGTCCTAGCAACCATGAAAATCACTGGTCAAAACTGAGCAAAAGTAATTATATCCTAAATCTCACATATCTTGGACATTATATAAATGAATAAGTGAGCTCAGATCCAAGAAAGTAGAAACATGGTCATTTTATTAAAAAAACATGCATAATGTGCTAGATTTAAGTAATATTTAAACAATGCACAAATGTAGTCTTCAACTTTTATTTTATAAAGCCTTCCTATTGTCCATAAAAAGCCTTATATTACATATATTACATGCAGTAAAAAGAGCTAACAAAGTACTATAGCCTGAACATCGACTAGCTTTGCAAATTTTCTGTGAAAATGTTCAATGTTAATATTTTGCTAACTCTGTCATGTATCATAATAACAACATAACACTGTTGTTAAGACTGGAGTAGAAAGTTCTAGGCTCTACTAAATTAAGCAACTCCAATTTAGTGATCTGGATAGAAGCTGAGGATATTTTCCACCCTTTTCAAGCATTTCTATAGAAATACATGGACATCTCTGGTCCTAAGATAACAGGTAGAGAAGGTATTCATGTAACAGTTTAGAGATTTTTGCTTTCCTCTGGGGTATATCTAGTGAACTGATATTTTTTTTCTTCCTAACCTTTTTCCTACAGGTGCAGGGTCCGCTTTTTTTGGATCAACCAAATGTTGATCCATTGTTTGTGACAGGAATTGACTGACTGGCTTGTTGCCTAAGCCTGATGTTGTGGGCTAAAAGAGAATGACTGGCCCAAAGTCACACAGGCGGCTTTCATGCCTAAGGCGGGGCTCACAGTCTCCTGGTTTCTAGCCTGATGCCTTAAGCACTAAACCAAACTGGCTCTCATCTAGTGAACTGATATGTCTTTTCTTTAATTGGTTTGACTTCCAAATAAGGCCAGAAATGTCCAGTAAAAGTCAGTGTTAGCTGACTTTTTAGGTAGGCATAAGCTTTTGCTTCCTTTCAGGAGGATCAGTGTGACAGTTTAGAGAACATTCTGTGCATTGCCATCCCTTGAAGATGTTAATCTGTCTTCCTTTTATCATGCCAAAAGTAAATTTTGTACAAATTAAAGATGAAGCATGTACTGGCTCATGATCCGAGGAAAAGATGTGATTGTTAAGAAATTGCAAACAGGTTCTATGTTTGTGTCATAACCCACACTTTTTGGAAATGAATCCAAAGAACTGCACAACCCTATCTGATATATAATTATGAAGAATTAAATATGTTTTGGAGGTATACTAAGATTTTAAACTAAACAGTAGAAAACCAGGTTCTCAGTAGGACCATTATTTTATTCACATGACTTAGTATTGTCTTCAAGAAATATTGAGTGATCCAAGCTATTTTACTTATATATTTTATTTATTTAAAACATTTGTATACTGCTTCCCATTTTAAAATCAACCCAAAGCAGTTTAAATTCAAACAAAACAAGTAGTTAAAACCCTTGATTAAAAATACATTAGCCCTCCAAAGATATTATGGTATAAGTACAAATATATGGGAAGAGATGTTCCATTAGATACTATGGTCCCAAACCATGAATGGTTTTACAGGTTAAATTTGGGGCTGGAAACAAATTGGGAGTCATTGAAGTCATTGAACTGGCATGATGTGTTCATATTACCTACTTCCAGTCAATATGTTTGGAGTGTTTTGTACTAACTGAAATTTTTAAACATAGCCAAGGGCAGTTATATAACACACTGTGATAGTGTCAAGAAGTGACCTGGGCATGGATTATTGTAGCAAGGTTATCACTATCCAATGAGAGCTATAGTTTATTTATTTATTTATTTATTTATTTATTTATTTAACTTGTCCCCGCCCATCTCCCCACAATGGGGGACTCTGGGCGGCTTACAACACACTAAAAACATAAATACAATTAAAAGTTATAAAAACCAAGCATTAAAAAATAAAAAAGCTAAAAAATCCAAGAGGCCGATGGGGGCCACACCAGGCCGCTAAGGGGCCAGCCAACCCCATTTCTGATATCCTCCCTCCCCGCCCCAGGCCAGATGGCAGAGCCAGGTCTTCAAATCCCTCCGAAAGGCCTGGAGTGAGGGGGCCTGCCTCACCTCGGGGGCAAGATGTTCCAGAGGGCGGGGGCCACAGCAGAGAAGGCCCGCCTTCTGGATCCTGCTAAACGAAGTTCTTTTACCACAGGGATCCGAAGCATGCCCTCTCTGTGAGATTGGGTGGGACGGGTTATAGTTGGTGTATCAGCCTAAACTGGTGAAAGGTGTTTTGTGCTACAGAGGCCATTTGTGCCTGAAAAATCAACAGTGAATCCAGGAGTACCTCCAAGCTATAAGTGAGAAATACAATGCCATCCAGAATCCCAGTCACCTGGGCATATGCCATCCACTGGCAGAACCTCTCTCTTGTCTAGATTGAGCTTCAGTGTTTGGGGTCTCATTTAGTCCATTATTACAGGGAGGCAATGGCTCAACAATTGCACCAAAGCCGGTGAAAAGGAGAAACAGAACTTGGTACCATCAGCACACTGATCACATTTTATTCTATATCTCTGAATAACCTCTCTTAGGCGTTTCATGTAGATGTTGAATAGTGTTGAGAATAAAAATGGAATCTTATAGAATCCTATTCTGTAAACCCAAGCAGAATTCTCCAATATTGCTTTCTAGACACTATCCAGTAATGAGCTGAATTACTTCAAGATTCTTCAATTCACACTAAGCTTGGGTAACCAGTCCAGAAAGCCATCATCTTTAATGGTATTGAAAGCTGCTGAGAGATCCAGGCAAATCAAGAGTTCTCCATTCAAAAGGGCAACAAAAGCATTTCTGTGCCCACAGCTTCCTTAAAATAGAATGAAAATGGATTTAGAAAATCCATTTAGAAAATCTATTTCATCAAAGAGTGTTTGATCAATCATAACATTCTCAAGCATCTTGCCCAGGAAAAGGATGTTGGCCACTGGCTTGCAATTTATATCTTCTGGGTCCAGTTATGCTTTTTGCAAGAATGATCTTGTGGCCTTCTTTAATGAGGCTAGGATGACTCTCTTTTGTAGGGAGGAATTTAGAAGCTGCTGGACCCAACTGAGCACCTCCTTCCCACTTAATGTGATAAACTGTGAGGTGCAGTGGTCAAGCAAATATATTGTTGGCTGAACTTGACCAACCACTCCATTTAGTTAATCAAGTATTAAAAACTAAAGTCTGGGCTCAGGATATTTCTGCAGACTAAACTGCCAAAACTGTACATTGTAAGTCGTGAGAAATGTGATAGATTTTACCCTCAGTGTCTAGTAAATAAAGGCTTGCTTTATTACCCATGAAGAGACTGAACTGGGAAAGGAAAGTCAGCAGCAGTTGTATCAACTTCCAGGGACATTTCTGTATTTCACAGGGCAGCCAGATCCTTCCCCAGAGCCTTTTAGAATCTTTTAGAAATCATCTGCCTCCAAGGACAAACCTCTGGAATAGAACCCTAACATTATAAATAGGAATAAAGGTTGCTGCAAACCTAAATCTGAATAGGAAGTGGTATGACAAGGGTAAAATCCTCTATTTTCAGACCACTATTCTCCTGCCCAGTTAATAAACCTAAATTCAGACTAGAAACTGTCATATGCATTGGGCCAGTAAAAGTTGAGACACGTTCATACCTGGTGTGGCATATATGAAATGTGAGCAATCCCAACCAAAGCATTCCAAACATGCATATTGAAGATTCCCATAATTAACTTTCTAGGAGTCTTAGGAATACTAAGTCTGACATAACCTCCATCAGTTCAGAGGTTATCTCAGACTGGATGGGGGGGGGGGCGGATAAACCAGCAGAATCCTCAGCCTGTCCTGAGTTCCACTGCAAGATGCAAAACTACTTTGACACTTCAATAGGCAACAAGTTGAGAGGAAAAAAGAGAATTCTTATAAACGACAGCAGTTCCCCCTTCCTGATTGTATGAGGGACATTGGGAGCTAGAGATTCTCAGAGCAGGAATATCAATTATGTCAACACCCAACAGTCTCAGCTCTAAAGTTGAGAATTGCAAGGTAAAATGTCCAGGCCTAGAAGTAATGCAGGATGTAGCAATGATGTTCCTGGAGCAAGAGTGGCAGGAGTTAGTGCTGCTTCTGCTTCTGCTTCTCCATAACAGTATATTACATTTGTTTGTGTGCGTGTGTGTGATAGAGATTGAGAGATTCCTAAACTCTTCAGAAATACATTCATCATTGTAAGTTGTAAAATTGCTTCATCTATCCTGTTAGGACATTTCTCATTATTTCAGAAATGATTTGATTATATGAAACATGTCATTTAGTTAACTCTTGTGATCTTCCTGCTGAAGCATTAAAGGATATTACCATATCTTTTGAATAATATGTTTTGGTTTTACACTTTTTTCTTTAAGAAAATGGGAAAACATTTTTATGATGAGAAAAATGTGCACACACACTGTAGATAAGTTTGCAAGAGATAAAAGTTTGGTGAAATTCAGTTATCTCCCATTATTTAAACTACAGTTCTTGAGAACATCCCAGTGACTAAAAATTGCTGGGAGTATAAGGAAGAACATTTTTACAAATGCACGGTATAAAGATCATGTATTCATGAGTGGTACTGCAAATATATATTTCTTGCATTGTATCTTCTAGGCAATACAATTAATGAAGAAAGAAATAACTCAGCAGATAAAACTTCATTGTCTGTGACTGGAACTCAATTTGATCATACTTCACAGGTCAGAAATCCCTCATCTGCTTTTTTGAAAAATATGAAGTTGAATTAGGGCTATCAGATCTGGGTTGCAAAATTACAGACAGCCATTACATGGCAGCAAAGAGGCACTGAAAACTAACTTTTTGCTTCCATCTATTTGTAGTCTAGATATTTGCAGCCCAGATAACTCACTACAAGGATTGCTGAATATCAACATTTGCTTTTTTATTTAGTTAAGGTTTTAAAAATAATTCTGTCATAAACCACTCAGAATAAGAGAATCAACAAGCAGCTCAAGCCAATATCTGGCAACTGAACTGGAGTTCTGTCTGTTATGTGAAGTGTTGCACTGCTGGTGTATGACAGCATTATTTAATGTTATTAATGGGGTTGTGGTATTTATCTTTAAATTGTGCATGTATTGCTATCACTCTCATTTATAGTGCTTTAAAACACTATTACCGTGGGTAATGATGAATAAGTCATATTTATAGATATGTATTTATTCTGCATATTAAAACTAAAATTTGTAACAGTATAAATTTTAAAACTGTTGTATGCAAGCAATTCAATTACTGCTAGATTAAGGAATGTAAACTTGCTTTTGGACTTCCTGGGGAAGATGGTGGATTGAAGACAACACCGTGTAAAGTGGAGCCGACATCTGCGAACTTTAATAAGGAGCTGATTAATATATCAGCTGCTATAGTCCTCTCTGGATAAAAGAAATGGCGAGATTGCCCAAGCTGTTTCTTCTTGCAATTGTTCCTTTTCCTCACAGAGAGACCATAAGACAGTGATCTCAGGTGTGTGTGTGTGTGTGTGTGTGTGGGGGAATTGGGAGGCAGGGGAATTCTCCATAATTGCTCAAGCCACAAATGGAGCCTTTTTTTTAAAGAACACTAAGTTTGTACGTTTTCCTTGCTAACTACCTTCTAATTGCCTATTAACTGCTTCAAAGAAGTTAGACACCTGCAAAGTGACAAGGCTGAAAATAGCCAATGAGTGCCTTCAATCCTTAATATAAGAGTATGAAGATTTTATTTTTATAAGTTTTAAGAACTAAAAATAAACAGCAAAAAGCAAGACGTGGTTTTGACTACAGAAAGTTTTTAAACAGATTAAGGGCTCAGAAAGCATTAAAAATATTACACAGTTGGTAAATTAAAACAAATATGAAATTTAATAGATATAGAGAGCTGTTGCAATATAGTGGTTCAGATGTTGGACTGGGAACAAGAAGACTAGTTTAATTTCCCTTCTCTACCATGGAGTTCTGTAGGTGACTATGAGTCAGGCACTATTTCTCAGCCTAAATTACTCTCCAGGACAGTTGCTGTAATGATAAAATGAGAGAACACATGTCATGTGTGCCACCTTGAGCTCCCAGAGGAAAAGTAGAAAATATAATGTGTGAAGAACAATAATTATAATTAATTTGTTGCTGATCAGAAAAAAGTCAGAGGTTCACTGGCAACAGAAGGACTGACTCTGCAAACAGAAGCATATAGCCAGGAAATGTAAGGAAGGCAAATTCCCTCACATATAATTAGGAACTATGCTTCATGCATAACTTCAGTAAAATCTGACCCTTAGGACTGCAGCTGCTCATATTTCTGCTATTTTTTCTTCTTTATTTACTCTCATGCTTTTTTAAATTATGTGTGGAGTGACAGTTGCCACCATTCTCCTGCCTGTATATCTGCAGAAATAATTTAAGATGGCAGACAGCAATGAGTGACTTAAAATCTAGTTATTCACAAAATCTTATATAGAGTATTGGTTCCAACATATCTTCTGAACTGCGCTAGTGCTTTTGGAGAATTTTTTGTTAGTTTGTTTTTGGTACCTTCAAGTCAGTTTTTGACTCCTGGCAACTGCCTGGATGAGTCCCTGCAGTTTTCTTGGCAAGGTTATTCGAAAGTGGTTTGCCATTGCCTTTTTCCTAGGGCTAAGAGAGAATGACTGGCACAAAGTCACCCAGCTGGCTTCATGCCTAAGGCAAGTCTAGAACTCACAATCTCCCATTTTCTGGTGTCTTAACCATCACACCAAACTGGCTCTCCTCCCAAACTCCTTTTGGAATTACTCGTATGGAAATATAGGTATTTTTTAAAAAATGGGATTGGCTGTGGAAACCTTCTCTGAGACATGTAAATTTAGCTTAATAATTTAAGTGAAGAATTATACATTAGTAATATAACCCATGTTTAAAAAATCATCCAATCTTTTTTCCAAAAATCAAATTAAGTTTATGCTTATGACCCATGATAATATACTGTATTTATCGGCGCATAACACACACTTTTTTCCCCTAAAATTTGGGGCTGAAATCCTAGTTGCGTGTTATATGTCAATATACCCTGCGACTTCTCACCTCAAGTGGCAGGGCTGGGAGAGCAAAGCGCCGGCAGCTGGGACTGCATTTCTTTTTTGGCAGCCGCTGCAACCCAGTGCTGCCGCTCCAGATGGCCGCAGAGAGAGGCATGGAGCCCGTGCTGCGCCATGCTGCCCCGGTGAGGGGATTGGCGCTCCTCCGAAGGCTGCACCACACCATTGGGAGCACGGGAGAGTCCGGAGACACGGGTTCTCCAGCACTCAGTATCAGAGCAAAGCGCAAAGAGCAGATCCGCAGGTTTGCTAAAACGGAGGGGGCAGGGAGCCACGCGCCACCCATTCACCAGGCCTCCGACTTTCCAAACCAGCCGCTGTCCCGAGCACACTGCGCCTGGAGGAGAAAGAGTTAAGCGCTGGTGTGTGTGTGTGTGTGCGCACACATATTTGTGTGGTATTCCTCCTCTGCCACTCGGTGATTTTGAGTGGGCTTGGAACAGGAAAGCCAGGAGCTTCCGGGTAGAGCGGGGCACCTCCCTCCGCACTGAGCCTCTGACTTTGCCCAGGCTGAGGGACCATGCAGTGCGGAGAGGTGAGCATTGCGCGCCATGCCACTCCAGCAAAGCTGCTGGAGAACTCGGGTCCCTGGACTCTCCCGTGCTCCCAACGGCACAGTGCAGCCTTCGGAGGCCAATCCCCTCACCAGGGGTGGGGGCAGGAATAAAAACCGCACAACTAGACAACCCGTGACCCGTTGGGTTATTGTTAGATATTTCCTTACCTAAACAGAGAAACAGAATGACCATGGGCAAAAAAGCAGTGGGAGCGTGAGCGACTTGTGACTTGCTGCCAGCTTCCCCATTGACTTTACTTGTGGGAAGCTGGCAGGAAGCATCAGAAATCTTCCTCCCTCCCTCCCTTTCCACATATAATATAGGTTTGCACCATTTGCCCTCCCCTGATGACTTTGGGGAGAGTTCCTGTGAAGCCTCCTCCTTCTCAACTGACCTACAGAACTGCCTGCCACTTTGGGGGGGGGGAGGTAGAACAAAAGGAGCCACAGACTGTGAGGAATACAGCACCCGCGCTCCCCATTCCCAAGGGCCCCCTCCCTTGAGGGAGGAAGAGAGCTTACTCATTGACTGCCAGCACCCCCCAGCTAGCCCTACCTTGCCAGCAGGCATCCAAGTCGCTCCCTCATCTTTCCCTCAATGTCCACCACCATTAAGAGATTTCAGATTTCAGCCTCAGTTCCAAAGCAGTCAATTGCTGCTTGCCCGTCAGGCTTGCTGCCAGCCAATTGGGCACAGGGGCCAGAAGGAGGCAGGAAAGAGGTTAGGGATCTCTCCCTCCCTCCTTCCCTCCTTTTCCACATATAATATAGGCCTGTGTTTGCACTATTTGCCCTCCCCTCACAACCCTCAGGAGAGACTCTGTGAAGCCTCCTCCTCAGCTAACCCACGGAACTGCCTGCCACTTTGCTGGGGGGGAGGCGGAACAAAGGGAGCTGTGGATTGCAAGGAAAACTGCACCCCTGCTTCTCATTCTGATATGTCCCCAAGGGCCCCCTCCCTTGAGGGAGGAAGAGGGCTCACCAGTCAACCATAGGCGCTCAACAGTCAGCCTTACCTCACCAGCAAGCATCCAATTCATGCCTCATCCTTCCCTCAATGCTCACAGCCGTTAAGAGTTTTCAGATTTCTGCCTGGTTTCCAAAGCAGCCAATCGCCACTTGCTTATTGGGCCTTGCCACCAGCCAATTGGGCACAGGAGACAGAGGGAGGCGAGAAAGAGTTGGGGATACTCCCATGACGATCACATGACCTGGGCTGGCACAGCACGGTGGCACAGCAGCACAGCCCTGCTGAAGCAGCCACAAATTTCCCAAATTTCAATCCCACAGGAATAATGGGTCCTGGACTTTGGACACATTCTGTAAATTAGTCCAATTGAGGTACCTTGGTTCAAAAAATTGTTGCCCTATGACTCACCATTTTGCCCAGTTGAAGGTTACAGACACAAGAGTTTTAGTAGTATATAAAGACAAAGAAAGTTTTTCCAGTCCCATAAAGACCCTGCAAAAAGAAGCATTTTGAGGGTCTTTTTAAACTTCAAATGTCTGACTCCAGAAGTAATTCAAAGGGAAGTTGATTCAAAAGAGAGGAACTAGGTGGGAAAAACCTATTTTAATATTGGAAAGAACTAATCAACCTTGACTGCACAATAGACCTGAGTGCACAGGAACATGAGTTGTAATCAAATTATTCAGATAATTGGATGGTCCTATATACATAGGATAGAAGGTTAGCACAGAAGACTCAAACAATGTAGAGATTGGTGAAAAGAAAGCAATAAGGGTGAATTGGGAGATTCACAGTGCTTCAGAGTGCTCTGGATTCAACAATGTTGAACCCATTTACCCGTTAGCACGTCCAGAAGGAAGCTGTGTTTTTCCTGTACTCAACGGGTAACTGTGCGATCCCAAGAAAATACACCAATGGTGTGCTTACACTCATTCCAAAACACCATATCACACCCTGTCAGTGCCTTCTTATCTTAAACATGTTTCCTTGGGATTGTGCGGCTACCGTGCAAGCTTTTTTAAGGAGGTGTTGATGTGTGCAGTGTGCTTGACCATGCCCATTTTTCAGCTTCAAATCTGAAGTGCTGCACATCCTTAATAATCAGTATTATTGTCATTAGAAAAGAACCCCCCCCCCCCCAATATTAGATAGTTAGATCTGGGAGATATATATTCAGAGATCCAACAGAGTGTTACCTAGGGCATAACAATAAATCTCTTTAGAAAATCAACCAGCACGCAGGAGCTGTTTATAGTAGAGTTAAAGATAAGGCTTGGATAGATAAGTTGCTTTTTAGTGCAGACACAAGAAGCCCTGATAATGAGGATAGCTACTGCAGAATTTAGCAATGCCTGCTATATATTTAGCCAGCCCTTTTTTTTTTTTTTTTTTATTTACAATCCAATCTTCCTTTCTTCCTTAATATATACTAGCCCCAGGGTTTAAATCTTATGTCTCTTTCTCCTTTGTTTATGTAGTAATGGACTTCTAGTTGTTCATTTCTTAGCTTGGGTTTGGAGGCATCTGCACTATATATTTGGTCTTAGGCTCCTTGTTTCTGGCCTTGACAGCTTCAGCCCTCACAAGACACACTTAGTAGTCAGGTTTGCTAGATAGTTTCACATTATCGCTATAAGGATAGATAGGAAAAGAACGGTCAATTATGTGCAAAGAAAAATACTTTTATATTATAGTTCTTGGATTACCAGCGAAACAACTCATATGCACACATGTAAAGGCAGCTTGGGACAACTTTCAAAGCAGCTGAGCAAGCCTTGAAAAAACATCGCTCATTTCACCTCTTCAAAGACAGGTTTTTTATTCATACTAATACAGTTTGCCAAACTTTTTCAAAAGAACATACCATACTGTGCCTTACCATGCCATATTATGCTGTTTACCTACCTACCTTCATACACCTCTATACTATATTCCTTCTCTATTCTTTAATGTCCTAGTTCTTATCTCAAAGAGTTTGGACATTCAATCACCAAAACCTTAATTTCAGAATATATTTTGCAGATTTATTTTGTATAGAACACAGTCTTGTTCTTAATAAAGAATGAATTGAAATATCAGATCAATCATAGCAGTAATTACTTCCGCCTGCTTTCCTTCTGTCAATGATTAAAAACAATTAAAGATAACTTTTTCAAATATAAGCAACAACTTCTGTAATATGTAATAGCTATGAAAAATTTTTATTTTTTATTTTATTTTTCATCTAACAGATGGCATGGCTATGAATGAAGTTTTATAAAACTTAGCAAATATCTATGCATGGGAGTCCCTGGGGACAGATTGATAAAAAAATTAAAGAAGTTAGGTTGTAGAAATAATACTTTACTACTGGCATGTTATAAAAATAGGTTCTTGATATTGATAGCCACATGTGTTTTTCTTTAATAGAAGTCAAATATATTAATATGTTCTTCTGCCAATTATAAGAGTTTATCCAATTACAACTTCTGTCAAACTGTTGGCAATTACACATTTCTCCTGCAACATAAATTCTGCATTGTATTAATGCATTCTTCTACATTTCGAGAATGTGTCTACTATTAAAATTAAAAATAGAGATTTGTCAGGGGCTGCTTGATTCTTAACTATTGGCATTCCTCTCTTCTTTTATATCATCATCTCTGAAGATCTAATAAAAATAAATTTTCAATTTATGAAGTGTTAATAAAAGATAGGGTTAATTAACAAACTGTCAAATTGTTTTAATACCTATGTTATTATTTTTCAAGAAATTGATACATTATATGGCTTGTATTTAATATACCCTTTCTTCTTTTCTGTCAGGATATGGTATTTCTTGGTGTTATCCCAAGCTGTGACGTGTTCTTTATTATGTCATGGTTAAATTTTGCAGAGGTCACTGAAAGTGTTGTCCAGCTGAAATGGCCCAGTATAATTTGGTTGTTAGATTAGAAAAATCAATTGGTACCTTCAATTCCACTGGTAAATAATTAACCTATTGTAGCCTACAGTACATCCTAAAATGTGCCACTCGCAGTAGCTTTATACTTTTGCAGGGTAAAGCCAGTCTTATTAGCCTTTTTCTCCATCTGAGCATACATCACCCACCCTTTGGCAAGAAAAAAATAGCAAGGGACGAAATAGTAGGGAAGAGATGGGTTGCTGATATGTCTGAAGGGAAAATGTGGGAAACTATTTCATATAGGATCTAGAGTCATCTTGGTGAGATGGGTGGTTAAATAAATAAAAAAGTCCATGAGGATGCCCGCAGGGTTTGGTGCTCTCTCCTCTCCTCTTTAACATTTACATGAAACCACTGGGTGAGATCATCCGTCGCCATGGGGTGCAGTAGCATCAGTATGCTGATGATACCCAATTATATCTTTTTGCCCGTGGCAAACTAAATGATGCTATTGATGTCCTATCCTAGTGTGTAGAGACTTTGGGGACCTGGATGGGGAACAACAGGCTTCAGCTAAACCCTGGCAAGACTGAGTGGCTCTGGATTTTGGAGCCCTCCAGTTCAGGGACTATGCCGTCTTTGGTACTGGATGGAGTTGCACTGTCCCAAACAGAACTGGTGCACAATCTGGGAGTCCTTCTAGACTCATGACTCCTGATTGAAGAGCAGGTAGCTGTCATGGCTAGGAGAGCCTTTGTACAGCTTTGTGTTTTGTGCCAGTTGCACCCATTCCTGGACCAGGAGGCTCTGCTTACAGTCACTCATGCCCTGGTCACCTCCTGGATAGACTGTTGCAATGCACTCTACATGGGGCAACCCTTGAAGAGTATTCAGCAGCTTCATCTGGGTCAAAATGCAGTAGCACAGGCAGTTATGTGTGCCTCTAGAACAGCACACATTACACCTCTGCTTCATAAGCTGCACTGGCTGCCAGTTTGCTTTCAGGTCCAATTGCAGGTCCTGGTTTTGACTTTAAAGCCCTTCATGGCATGGGGTTGGGTTAATTGAGGGACTGCCTCTACCCGATTACATTTGCCCATCCCATTGGATCTGACAGAAGAAGAATGCTGCAGGTCTCATCCACAAAGGAGTTACATCTGGCAGGACCCAGGAGATGGGCCTTTTCTGCCATGGCACCTGCCCTGTGGAACATTCCCCCAAGGTGAGACTGGCCCTGTCCTTGACATCATTCTGGCAGTGCCTTAAAATGGTTATGTCAACAAGCTTGGGGATCTCAAGGAAGTGGTTAATTAGTGAGATGGCTGTATTGCCTATAACAATAACTCTCTCTGCTACTCTGAATGCTACTCTCTGTTACTAATGAATCCTGATCGGCCTTCTTAACTGTAGAATGTTTTTTTAATTGTTAGCTTTTTATGGTTTTTTTTGTAATTGTATGCCACCCAGAGTTGTGCTGTGTGAGATGGGTGGCTATATAAATATGATAAATAAATAATGCACTGGAGAGGAATTTCACATTTGCATAATTTTTCTCCATTTAGAATATCATTGCTATAGATGTTTGTGGATCTTGGCAAACTTAATTATAGTTATTCTATTAGATATTATTCAGTCAAATGTATTTGCTGCTGTTCCTTATTTTCAATAATGCTATTAGGTCACATAAATACCTTTCACTTAGTTAATGTATTTTCCTTCAGCTGTTTCAACTTAGCAGAGAGTAACTATGCAGTTCATTGTTATATTTGTTTAGATATCAAAGATAAATCTGATATATCACTTATACAATACAATTAATTATTAATTTAGTTCAAATAATTCCCAATAGACTATTTTACAGTATGAGATTTTGAAATATATGTCTCTTCTGTGGTGAAAATCACAATATAGGCAGAAATCGTTTGTAGCAGTTTTTACTTTCTTGCAACTTGGTAAGAGATCCTTGGTGGTGGTACACTGAACTAGGACTGGGGCAAACCATGTCAAAATCCATTCTCAGCTATGGAAACTCACTGGGTGTCTTTGGGTCAATCACATTCTCTCAGTCTGATTTACACCACAGGGCTTTTGTTATGGGGAAAATTGGAGAAGTGAATACTATGTATACTACTTCAAGCTCCTAGAGAAAAGAATGGAAGATTCATCTCTACTAGATAGACTGGACCAGGAAATCAACACCATGGGAAGACTAGAATTATACTTTACTAAGATTGGCTATAATAATAGAATCTTGTAAGTCTGATTGTGCTGTACCTCCCCAACTTCTTATACCCCAGTGAATCAGGGAGGCGTCTGCCTGAGCCACTTCCGAATATTATCTTGTATTTCAGGCATTAAAGAATGCTTCAGGCCCTTTTGTTGAGGTAACAGTTCTTGCATATTTCTGTCAAGGTAATCTTTCTTAGTCTCTACATATATAAATCAGTCAAACAAATAAAGGTACTTCCTCCATTATTTCATAAAAGTACACTTGATACAAATTCATGTAAAACCAATGACTCTAGCTTTCCATCCTTTGTTTCTATTCATTACACTGAAAGATTTTATATATTGTCTTTCAAATATAGCATGGGGTGAGGGGATCTCTAGTATTATATCTCTGATTAGGTCTCCTGACATTGCCACCTCTTCCATGGCTCTACTAAGGGGAATATGCAACACAGCTCAATTTGTGGTAATTACATACAGCATCCCAGCATAACCTTCGTTCATCTTAAATACAGCACTCAATTTAAAAGCCATCCATCATAGTTGCTTCATGAAATGAAGATGCAAATGCAGAAAACAGATTTCAGTAGCTATGACACTACCACTCTTCTTCCACTCCCAATACCTTCCTGAAGAAGCTGAGTACTGGCACCAGACCTGTTGATTAGGTTAACTGCAAGTCACTTTCAAGTATAATGTAGCTTGAATAGGAGCCCCACAGTTCCTTGATTTCATCTTTGCTTTCACTTCCTATTCTAAAGTGAAAATAGTAAATTCATGTCATTTTTGAGATATAAAAATAAGACTCTCCTTATTTTTACATGGGCTTCGGTTTGTTTCCATTTTAAATTATAGTACCACAGATTGTCTGACAGCCAGTTTGGTATAGTGGTTAAGGCAGGCTAGAAACCAGGAGACTATGAGTTCTAAACCCACCTTAGGCATGAAGCCAGTTGGGTGACCTTGTGCCAGTCACTCTCAGCCCTAGAGAGAGGTAAACCACTTTCAAAAAACCTTGCCAATAAAACTGCAGGGACTTGTCCAGGCAGTCGCCAGAAGTCAACACTGACTTGAAGGCCCACACATCACAGATAGTCATGCTGTAAAGCCTCTTCTCGAATAAAAGTGTTGTCTGGGCTTGGTAGCTAAGCAGGATTGGACCTGCTTTGTTTTTGGATGGGAGATCATCAGAAAATATCAAACTGTAGGCTAGACTGGGAAATAATCAAAAAAATGGAAGAAGGCAATGGCAAACATCTTTCCTACTTTTGCCAAGAAAATTACGTGGATTGTCCATGGAGACATTAGAATCAAGCTCAACTCAAAGGGGATTTACCTTTTTATGATAAATTTAAATTTTCTCCTGTTGTATATAGTATTCCTACATTGATTGGGTCATCAAACATCTTATCAAGTACTTTATCAGCAAATACAGGCCTATAAGAAACCCAGTTATAGTGCAAAATATTTCTCCTTGCCTGATACCGCAGTTCCTCTTTAGGAACACATTGGTTATGCCTAGAAAATATATTTATGTTATTGTGCTAACTGATTCTGAAAAGAACCATTATCATGATTAATCTGAATTCAAGGACATTCATGTTTTAAACTGTTTCCTGGCATATAATAATACTAATTCCTTTAAATAAAGGAACAATCTTGCCACCTCCAGGTCCTTCCATTCAATCCACCTCTCACAAATCTCTCATTCTCTTCTTTCAACCAACCTTATCCCTATTATTCTAACCCTCTCTCATGTATTGTCACCTTCCCAATGACCTCATTTCAACTTCCTAACACTTTCTTCCTATCTTTTGTCCCCCCAACTTCAGTCACCAGTTCTCACACTCTCCAATCTCCTCCAATCCTGTGGAGCTGCCATGACCACAGTTTCTAATCACTAACTGAAACTGAAAATTAAATTACTCATTATTCTACTCTGCTTCATTCCACTCTCCAAAATGTCCGTTGTTCACAGAAGGCAACTATATGGCCCTTGAACCTAAAAAAATCTTCCCAGAGAACCCTCAGGCTCAGGAACCTGTTACTAGCTTTAAAACTGCTGTTTGGAAAGACTTTATAATCTGATTTAATGCTAGCATAGAATTGAATTGTATTCTGTCAGGAATCTTTAGATACATTCTGTATCTTTAAATCACAATCTCCTTAAAATAATGGCTCTATGTAGAAGGCTTTGAAAGATATATAACTGCAATATCACTTTAAATATAAGTGATAATTGGCTGGTTAGCTGTTCTCTTATGTTTTTGTTCAATATTCATAGGGGGTGCTCAATCTTAAGTGAAGTGGATATGTTATTACTATTTGATATTTGCTTTACATAGGGCCTAATCATGGCATGTTATTGAGCATTTCAGTTTTATTTCAACCAGTTGCAAGCATTCTATCAAAAAACTACTGTGAATTAGTTCAATCAGAGTTTACTTTAAAGGAGACTAGACAAATACATGAGGGATAAAGTTATCAATGACTAATCATGTGGTTATACATTACTACTAACATGTAAATGTTATACGTTTTTCAATGCTATTTGTCAAAGAACATGAACAGAAAGCGCATTTGCATTCATGTCCTGTTTGTGGTCTTCCCATAGGTATCTGGTTAGCCACTGTGAAACAAAATCCTGGACAGGAGGACCTATGGTTTGTTTCAGCAGAGATCTTTTTATGTTCTGATATGCTCTTTCTCTCATTTTCTTAGGCAAATTCAGACAACCAGTCAAAGTTGACTGAAACAGACACTGAACTGGAAGCAAAGAAAAATCAGAATATGGAAAGCAGTTCTATGTTGGAATTTCTAAGTGATGTACCTTTCGCTCTTGCACCACATGTTTTGGCAGTGCAAGATACCTGTAATGATTTCTCAAGGCAGTTGTTCTCCTGTGATGTCAATGACAATTTAGCAAGATTTTGGTATGATTTTACACTTGAAAATTCAGTGTTATGTGAGTCCTAAAGTTGAGTTACTTAATATAAAAATGTACCTAGATCACTTGAAATAAAATATGCTGGTATTATCTGTCATGTAAGTCTGCTTGTTTGTGTCTACCACTAGTCTAACAGAACATTATTATGTTCCATCCTTGTCATGTTTCTTACAATGTTTTAAAACAGCTAAGCCAAACTTCACAACTCAATTACAATAAACAGGCTATAATCTGAATTCATTGAAAATAATCCAGTAGAAATTTCATATAAGCTTCCAGATGCTTATATTAGCTTAGCCCTTGCTTTATCAAAGGAAAATAACCTAAATATTACATTGTATTCTGACTTATAAATAAGCAACCTATACTATGATGATTAATAAATTAGTTAATTTTGCTATGGTACCTTTTCTTGAGGAATTCCCTACAACATCAGGCCCATCTAAATTTATACAACCTTAGTGCAGAATGAATTGATATCAAATATCTGAGTTTGGTTTTGGAGTTTTGATTCATATTTCTTGGGACTATAGTTTTTGATTTGCTGTTTTAGTTCTATATGCTTGATTTCTATGTTCATTTTTTTCCATTGCAAGCTTCTGCTGCAACTACGAGTGAAATTGAGATGTATGCATATACTGTACATTATATCAGTGTGTCTGTGTACACATGATGGGTGCATGGGTGTATATGCACATGGGTACATAATATACCCATGCATGTATATAAATTGATTTACCACTAGTAAGATAAACATGGATATTTAAAATATATCAGTATAGCTTTTCACAAAATACTATATGCTATTCTTCTCCAACTTCATGCCCTTCAGTTATCTCATGCTTTTTATTTATTACTTTTATGCAACAAAGAACAACATATAAGAAGTAAAAAGTAGATAATATTGTATAAAATGCAACAACAAATTAAACTTTAATCAGACAGAACTATATTGTCCAGTCTTTCTGTTGTATGATAAAGAAGTAATTCAAAGGCTAAGAATGCACACATTTCTTCAAGCTAGCCTTTGGTATCAGGGATACAATATTCTTTCCAAGATGACATAGGAACCTTTTCTGCAATAATACTGGCTTGATAGCTCCAGTGATTGATAGACAAATTCAATTTTTTGGGAATACAGTTTAACAACACATTCAAATCTTAAATTTCTTCCCCAAACCTTATTTACAATATTAAGAATTTTCAATATGGGACATGAAGAAATCACATGTACCTTCAAATTCATTGCATTTCCGATATAGAAAAGTAGATAACTCTGTTAAAATATTTATTGAAGAGTCTAATAGATCTGAATTTTTTTTTACAAATTAGTCCCATCTTACATTTATAAGAAACATATTCATTTTTAAAGATCTGAGACCATGACCTTGGTAGAATTGGAAACTCCAATTCTGTATTCCAAATTAATTGCCAATATTTATTTTTGTAAAACTATTCAATTATTAACCCTTTTAAAATATCCAGTGAAGAGTCAAATAGGCCCCAAAAAGAATCTTTGATAAATTAAGAAACATAATTATGCAAGAGAATATGTTAAACCTCAAAGTGCATACATTATAAGCTATACTATTACAATCTCCAAATACAATTCATTGGATAGAGTGTTATATCAGAATATAATGCTAATCATATGTGGTTCCTAATTATTTCAATACTATATTCATAATATTATGGTTGCCCTGTCACCTTTTGCATCCTAACCGAAGATATAGCCAATAGAAAAAATTGAGAATACCAATTATGTGAATTCATACTTTCTAAATCATGCAGTTCAAATGCAGAGTTATCTATGGAGAAGCCACAAATAATGAAAAGCAATCAGTGTGAAAAAGTTTCAAAGATCCTTAACAGAAAACAGGAAGCATCAAATAAGGTGAAATCTATATATCAAAATATTTTTGATCAGCATCTCGTGTTTGATAATCCTTATATGTGTTTATTCACTTGAAGATTAAAAGTAGATTTTTCCCAAGGGAACTCTGATATTTTGTGCTTTCTCTCTGGTTTGAGGGAGGAAGAAAGAGATGGGCAAGAAAGGGGAGGAAGGACAGGACAGGCAAGAGAGAAAATGTTCAGACAAAAGTTGGCAAAAATTAAAATAATTATAATTATTAACCAAACTATAAATTAATTTTCAAAGGCTCTGTGACTTAGGAAAAGAGGTAAACTCCCTGACAAGCCTACACATGATTCCAGATTATACAGATCTTCAACATTTCTCCTTTCTTGGGATCCAATAAATTCAAGGTGGAAAATGCATAGCATTTTTTAATGCTATGTATAAAAATAGATACACCTAATTTCTAAAAAAAAATCCTGCAAAATATTTGAAATTATTTACTCTATTAAATTTGCAGTTATTCTTTCAAACTAAATTTGACTCTAAAAGATTGCTTGACTTTTGCAGCAGTATATCTATATCTTTTATTCATGAATCAAGTTAATATTTTATAAAACTTTGTTTTATAAAAACTTTGTTTTATAAAATAGACATTAATGATTTTGCAAAAGCCAGGTAAGATTTGGCTGTCCATTCAACGAAACCATCTATCTGAACACGAGATAATGATATTTGGTTTCTTGTCTGGTGGTGACTTGAGACTGGGGCTTTCTCAGTCATCACCTGCAGGTTGTACAACATGCTCCCTGTAGATATCATGGGTCTTAGGAGCCTTTGAGAAAGCCTCAAAATCTGCTCTTTTCAGGCTAGATTTTAATAATTGTGAATAGTTTTAAATGGTTTTAATATGAGCTTTGTGTATACTTTATTTTGTTTAAATGCATTTAAATTATTTCTACTATAAACAGCCTTGAGCCATTTTGAAGTGTTGATATAGAAATGAAACAAACAATAATAGTAGCACTAGAAATAATAATAAATAGCAAACTTTATTTTATAAATTTGCTTTCAAGGTAAAACAATATTTAACATAAAGTTAACATAATCCAGGACCTTACTGATTTAGTTAAAGTAAAAACAATTGATTTTGTTTTCAGGGTGTTTTTTTTTTTTCATATATTTTAATGGTTATAACTGTATTCTCATGCTCCAACTCTTGATAGAAGACAACTTGTTCATAATAACTAAAAAAGTAAGCATTTAAAACAGTTTAGATAGCTGCAGAAATAAGCCAGCTAATGAATTTGATGACTTAATAGGAAACCACACATTTCTTTCTCCTTGACATTTCTGTAGCAGATGAGAAGACATTTTAAACAGACCAAGTTACCTATACATGGAAACTGGGTAAAGGAATGTAGGCCTGGCCTTGGGAATGGGGAAGGAATGAACAATCCATTATGAAGAAACATTCAATTTCAGTCCTGAGGAAGAGGAAAGTATGAGATAAATTTAAAAAACAAACAAACCTCTGCCTTGCTTTTGTTTAGTATAGGATGGAAAACTCTGACAGGCTTTCCAGATTCTGTTATTCTACCCTAAAACAATAAGAGAGTATGCCTGAAATCCATGGTATGCCAGATTCTAGACCTTGCCTATCGTGATAGACCTTGCCTATCGCTGGCACTGGGAGAACTACAACTTACTTGACTGTGGTTGATTCTGATTTCTGGTTTGTAAAAGAGGAAGATAAAAAATGGAAATGTATGATTTGAGAATCTGTTCATGTAGCAAAAAAACAAAAAAACATTTCAATTATATCTAAACCAGGATGTGCTAATGTGTATGATTCAAATAATACAAAAGTAAGATTGCTATGCTTTCTCTTTGTGATATTCATGATGGCCACTCACACAAGAAACAGCACAACAGAAAATGGCTGTGAGGATGTCAGTGTTGTGAAATTTAATTTGAAGAGAGCTGAAAGTTCATTACTGTTCAGCATTAAAAAGTGTGGGTGATAACTAAGAGGGACAGGCTCAGATATCAACCTAGTTGTAGGCAACTGCAGTACAGATGAAAAAGAATTGGTTGAACTACTACTTCTATTTAGTGGTGTTTGTTACAGAGATAAAATAAATATTGGAGATCAAAGATAAAGAACCGTCTAAGGTCACTCAGTACATACACATAATTAACAAGACAGAAAGTCTATTTGCATGCATACAGCAAAAAAAAAAAAAAAAAAGCCAAAATCTCATTGGAGAACATTTGCAGATTTAAGTATCTGTCTTTTTCTCACTAAAAGCATCCTCCAACTAAATTCAGAACAAAAAGGGGTGATAATTTCATTTTTAAACAGCATGTAAATACCTATCTACCTACCTACCTACCTACCATCTGTCTACCTTTTCCACTTAATTATGATGATGTATTTATGTGCCTTTGGACCCTTTGGAAAGCTGTTTATTGTAACAGATTTGTAGTGCAGCAATATTAATACTTTGTTCTCAAATTGTTTGGGAATGGCTTATTGTCATCCATATTGCTTCCTATAATTAATTTGTATTTAAGATTTTATATTTAAATTTCTCATTAAAGAATTATCTGATTCTTTTATTAATCATTTTTAAAATGCCATCAGTGATTTCCAGAAAACAACACAATTTATATTGTTAATATAGTTAATTCAGAGGAGATGCCTAAAGCGCCACTGGTGGACGACAGGGAGTGAACCCAATCAAACACAAGCTAGAACCACTACTGGAACTTACCTTTTGGTAGTAAAGGCAGCAAAATATCAGTATTTCTCCGCCCTTATTTCATCTGCAGATAGCCTCCTGGCAGCCTTGTTTTGGGTTAACCAAAGCCTTCTTGGTAGAGAATGGCTCTGGGGTTCATCTGCAGGGTCACTGTGAGGAATATGCCAGGTATCTGATGGATAAAGTTGACCAGATCCACTCTAAGTTGGACTTTGGCTTTGGAACAGATCCTGTGGAGGCTATTGGAGCTGGGCCTGGTATAGTTATCTGGGGGGAGTTTGATCCTGTTGGCTGGAGGAAGTGGAGAGGATTCTCATGTTAGCTCAGATACCTCTGCATTAGATCCATATCCCTCCTGGCTGGTTAAGGCTGCCTGGGAGGAGACATGTGGTTCAGTCCTGGCAGTGGTTAATTCTTCCTTGAGAGAGGGGATGGTCCTGCCATCTCTGAAGGAGGTGGTGGTGCACCCCCTCCACAAGGGGCCATCACTGGATCTGACCATTCTAGACAATTGTCCAGCTTCCAACTTTCTATTTTTAGTCCAAGCAAGAGTGAGTAGCTTTGGGTTTTTGGGCCTCCTGGCTTTGGGCACCTTCCATCTTCAGTTCTGGATGGAGTGGCACTGTCTCGACAGAATTGGCGCAATCTTAGGGTCCTCTTGGAATGATGATTTCTGCTCGAAGAGCTTGTGGAAGCTATGGCTAGGAGGGCCTTTGCACAGCTTTGTGTTGTGCGTCAGTTGCACCTGTTCCTGGCCTGGGAAGCCCTGCTCATGATCACTCATGACCTCCCGATTGGACTACTGCAACATGCTCTACATGGGGTTGCCCTTGAAGAACATTTGGAAACTTCAGCTGGTACAAAATGTGGCAGCATGGACAGTTAAGGGCACCAGTTATTTGGCACATGTGATACCACTGCTCTGTGAGCTGCATTGGCTGCCAGTTTGCTTCCAGGTGCAATTCAAGGTGCTGAGAATTACCTTTGGGGCTGCGTTAGTTACGGGACCATCTCTTCCTGGTTGTTTCTACCCATGCTATCTGATATGGCAGGAGGGGAATGCTGTGGGCACCATCAGCCAAGGAGTGCTGGCTGTCAGGACCCCATAGGAGGGCCTTTTCTGCCATGGAACATCATCCCTCCAGAGATTAAGTTCGCCCCAACCCTGCTGGCCTTCTGGAGGGCCTTGAAGACCTGGTTCTGTGCTTGAGCCTGGGGCCCAGGGTGTGTCGTGAAGTCTGTTTCCTGGCAGTGCTGAGGGCGTTTTATGATTCTCCAGCTGCTGCATGTTTTATTTCTCATTTTATTTTTATATTTGTATTTGCTTTAGTGTTGTGAGCTGTCCAGAGTCATGTATTCAGATGGGCAGCTATATAAATCAATTTTCTGAAGCTTCTGAAGCTCATACTTTCCAGTAGTATTTAGAGGGCAAATATAAAATGTATAGGAAAAGGCTGGATTTTTAATAGGTAGAAAATTTATGAGGGAATCTGCATATATGCTGCCAAAATTTCATGTCAGGCACAATCATATAAGACCCAAATCTGAACTATTGTGTTTAATCCTCCTGAAAAAAAGCATCTTAATGCTATGTTAATGTAGAACTGCCATTTTAACCAAGAATAGACTCTTGCTTTTCATTTCTATATATTATTTATTAGACATTATTAGATATTATACCCATATTCTAAAAGTATTTAATGAATACATAACTGATATCATTTCAGCCTGGACAGAAACTTGGAAAATATTTGTCCCCTCACAGTCATCAACTCTTGAATACATTGATTGCTATACAGAAATCAAAGTTCCTGAACAGTACCAGAGACTCCCTTACCAATTAATATCAGGATTGACATACATGACTGTGTCTGCATGTGTACAGACCAGGGTTCTCAACCTTGGCAATTTTAAGATGTGTGGATTTCAACTCCCAGAATTCCCCAGCCAGAATTCTGGCAGTTGAAGTCCACATGTCTTAAAGTTGCCAAGGCTGAGAAACCCTGGTATAGACAGATTGACACTGATGGTGATATACTGTAAATGTATAACCTTGGTCTGAAAGAGTTGAACATTACTTATTAGGATTACAAAATTAAGCTCTTGTCTAGGGTAGAAGTTAGACTGGATTGTTTTAGGATGTCTTTCATCTCAGTTGTCCTTGTATCTTGATCAGACTGGGGGATGCAGGGGATAGGATGTAGCATGGGTTCAGAGTTCACTTGTTCAGACAGGCTTACTTGCTCTCCTAGGTCTGGTATGTGTTGGTACTCAAATTCAAAATTAAAGAATAGGAATATCATAGGTATAGAATACTCTGTGTATTTGAATGGTTGCTAAAGAACAAAAGTGATTTTATTCAGAGAGGTAATGGAATAATGTGCGTGAAGAATGGAACAGCGAAATGTGCTGGGGCAATAGCAGCAGTGGCAATTCCCTTCCCCCATCCTTGTTTGTGCTTCAACCAACATTCCCTTAATGACAGTGCAGTTGGGAGAAAAAAGGTTTGTAAGACTGATGCCAAGAATTAATCCTTTGGAGAGCTATACTTGTAAGTAGTTACAGTTTAGTCAGTTCCAAGAACAGAAAAAAAAGGGAGAACCTTAGCTTTTAATATTTAGGCTTAACAGTTCATCTGCAACAATTCATCTGCAATAGTTTCAGAAGCCCAGAGTACATGACTGGCCATGCAGTCAGGTTTCTGCAGCTGCCAGCAGTTCTGACTCTGAGGGGTAGAGCAGACTTGTTAGGGAAAAGAGTACAACTAACAAGACAGAAGATGAGAGGGAGAGTTCCAGAATGTGAGAAGAGCTAGATGAGGATGTACAAGAAATGGAAATTCCACCCTCCCTCTGTGTCCTCCAACAAGAGAAAGGAGGAATGGAAAGCCTGTAATAAATTTGTCTGCTCCAAATGAAAAAGAAATAGAAATGGAAGGAGGGGCACAATGCCCGTAACCTGTCAGGTTTCCATCAGCTGATAATGCAAAAACAAAAAGGTCAAGAATATATTTCCAAGATACAAAGTCAGATAAATAGACTTATTGTTGAAAAATTATGAAGCCATTGCTGTGTATCATATATGAACCCTATCTAGAATGAAATCAAGGTTCAAAATCATATTGCCTCTTTCTCTCATGCAACTGATGCAATGGGCTAGATGTCCCTCTCTTTTGGACAGGAAGCATTCATTCATTCATTCATTCATTGTACAAGGTTGCCCAACTCCATAGCAGCTCTGGGGTTTTCATCTGTCTCTTGTTCTGATAATAGACAGAACTGGTATCAAACTGTTTTTTTTTTTGGTTTTTTTAAATCTGAGAATTAGCTCTCACATAACCAGAAGGATGGAGGGGCAGAATAATTTAATAACTTCCAGGAGGGAATAATAACTTAATAACTGAAGGAGAAGGGAAGGGGAAAATAGGGAGGGAGATAGTATAAGGGCTGAAGCTGGTAAAGTGGGAACTAAGAGTTTCCAGGTTAAGGTTAAAGAGAAACATTACCTAAATATGTGAACTGCTAAAGGCTATTAGCAAAATGCTAAGAATTTGTATCCTGCAATGTGAAATCCTGTTTGAGTTTGCTGCTTCAGTATTGTTCTCCCTGCTGCACAGCTTTAAGAGTTGCATTGGCTGCCATTGATTTCTGGATGCAATTGAAGGCATCCTACATGGCTCCAGACTTGGTTATCTCCAGGACTATCTTCTGTATCCATCTGCCTGTTTGATTTGATTGAACAGGTTGAACTCCCTCCAGGCCCTATCTTTCCAAGAATGCATCTGATAGGACCTACGAAACAGGCACTTCCCATGCTGTGGAACTTCCTTCCTACAGAAATCCAGCAGCTGAGACATGGCTTTTCCATCAAGCCTATGAGGAAGGCATGTGTTGAATTTATTTTTCTTTTCATCCTCTGTGATGCCATTGAGGTTTCTAAGGGGTTTATTTTTACTGAGAGTTTTTTTTAATGACGTTTCTGATTGTCAGCCAGTTGTAGTCTGGAAATTAGTAGCATACAGATATAGTAATTAATACATTTGGAAAGGCAGGAGGAAAAGGTTGAGAGTTTAAATTCTCAATGACCCTCCACACTTTTGGAGCAACGTTCTATGAAAAGATGAATCAGGAAAAGTTTTCAGGCTGTATGAGTATCATAACATTTGGCAGATGCTGCATTCTACAATTAGTATTTATGCCAACTGACAAGCATGGAAGTGCTTGTCACGGACTGTGGATGTTTTGTTGATTCCACTGAAGTACCCATGAATTCTGTTTTGTATCAAAGAATTGTACAGAAAAAATAAATTTACAGTATTTATCCATCACCTGAGACTGAAGCACAAGTGGACTGTGCAGCAATACAATGATTGCAAACATACAAATAAATACATAAGAGGATGGATTGAGGAAAATAAATTCAATTCTTTGAAACAGCCAAGTCAAAGTCTAGACCTAAAGGCCACAGAAATGTTATGAAACAAGCAGCTTATGATAGGAAAAAAAAAAACTTTAATGTTACTCTGTTGACAGTTTGCCTTGGAAGAATGGGCCAAAATTTCTACAAACAGAGCAATCACCAATTACAGTATAGGAAACATTTGGTTGTAGTTACTGCAGTAGAGGTGGTGCAGTCAGTTGCTGAATCTTCTTTTTCATATTGGCTCATCATGTTTGACTACTTTATTAGATAAATTAAAAAGCACCAAACTTTGATATTATTTGTTCACTCAGACTTCCTTTATAGAACAGTAGGACTCATATGAAACTCTGATAACGTTCAGCAGTAAAGATATGCAAGCATTTAAAAATTCTGAAAGTTGGCAAAAGCTTCTTTACAGAACTCGTTTTGATGGTCACAGCTCAAAAGATGCCAGCATTCCTTGACCTGGTTCACTACTTCAGATTAAGTCTCCTCAATGCATTCTCTTCTCCTCACCACATTTAGAGAAATAAACACACTCTGAGACCTCTAGATTGATTGGATCATGCTCAGAGGGGATGACATTTTTCTTATGTAGAGATTCAAGTTCTATTTGTTAACACCGGTTAACTTTTTCCATGAGGTACCAAAGAACAATGTTTCTGAGAAATAGCAATCTAATCCTCTTAGTAGTTCTGTTCCTTTTTAGAAACTCTTCTAAGTATCTCAAATGCTTCACTGTCTACTAAGCTTTTTATATAATTCTTTTTTATTCCATGTCTGATCTTGAAAAGTTAAGCAAGGTTATACTTGGTTGTACTTGGATAGAAGATCACTAGGAAAGTTTGGGGTTATAGGCTAAATTGAGGAGTTGGAAAAAATCACTTCCATATTGTTGCCTTGAAAATTACATGTTGCCATGAAGTCACCAGGATTCAGACTTGAAGGAGACTTTACCTGTATTTGATTATAGCAACAGAAATCATTCAAAAGATCATTTATTCCTTCAGCAGTTGATTTTTCTTGTCTCAATGTTGCCATTTCACTTCAAATAGTCTTGCAAGGTAACTAAATATGATTTGAGTTTACTGGAAGCTGGGCTATTTGAAATTTTTCGGTGGTAGAAATTCTTCCGTGGTAGAACACTGTCAATGTTTTCTAATTTGAATGCCTATACCTCCATTCCTCATAGTTGTAGATATGAGAATATATACACTATGCCATAAGTGCATAGTGAAACTTGGGGCAATGCCTTTTTTAGCATTACCAACTTTTTTTAAAAAAGTGTCAAGTGTAAAAATTTTAGAGCGTGAGTAAAAAAAAAAAAAAATGGAGAAGAATCTGAGTCTAATTTTTGCACTGTTGCCAAAATGCTACTTGCCAGGTGTGTTTTGTTCTGTTGGATAGTTTTGGTACTCTCTTAAATCAAGTGGCAGAGCCACCTCCCACTCAAAAGAAGAAGTAGCTAAAATCATCTTGACAGATGTCTTCATGTTCATGGTTGCTTGCATTTGCTTGAGATAATTAGTATATGGATAAAAAAAAAATACACACTATACTGGCAGGTAGCTCCAGTTCAAATACTGTCTCTGTAGAAAAGACAGCAAATCTGAGTTTATCTGAATTTAGAGCATGCAATGAAATACTTCATAATGTGCAAAAGAGGATGGAGATAGGTTGAAATTTGTTCTTCTAGTTTAATATTTCCTAAAAGATTTAAGGGAAAAATGATGCAAGAGCATAATCATTTATTTTTCATATTTATTTGGTGTTGCCACATTGAGTATAGGAACTGTTTCCTTACAGAAAGTTTCACAAATTGATAATTGGAAATCACTCCTTTCATGAAAATATTTATAAACTGAAAAGTTGCCAAGCCCCAAGCATACTGTTTGAAAATTAAACATTTAAAAAATCTGCAGTCATTATAAAAACAAAACAAAATTGAATGCCAATAGGATTGAAACAAGAAAAAAAAATCTAAGATCTTTTAGAATTATTTCTGTATGAGTAAGCGTATAGTGTGGTTATGAAAAGGAAGTGGGTGGTTTAATGACAAGTACATGGTTTAGGCTGCTCTGTATTTTCAATTCTCATAAATAGCTTTTCACATTTTTTGCTTACATGTGTTTTTCTTCAGTTTCAGTTCCATGTAATTTTGATTCTGTCCCATGGTATTTTAAAATGTTAGTAAGCAACAGAAGCTTGCCATCCATGGAGCTAACAATAGGAACTCTAAATAGATGGGATAAGGTAAGCCCCATGCTTTTTCTTATGGAGACAGCTACTACTCTAACTCAAGAAGAAGACAGTAAGATTACTTCTGGAAATGATATGTGTCAGCATGGATTTTTTTTCCCAGCAGACCTGTATGAGGAAAGGCTGGCATATTTGGAGATTTGTAGCTTTTTTATTTTCAAGTGATTACCACTTAAATGGCTGAGACATGACAGAAATACAGTATATACAGTTATATGTGAGTATACTGTATAGACAAGGTTGGTAGATGTTTTTCTCCCTTGTAATACTAGAAATTAGAGTCATTCAATTAAATTGCTTAGCGGGGGATTCAAAACAGGCAAAGTAACTTCTTCACACCACCCTCAGTTCATGGTGGAGATTGGGAACAAGACAATACCAAAATGTAACAAACATTTGGCATTCTTATGCAATATCTTTATGAGATAGCCACGCTCTTTACAAGATTCTGCAATCTGTGAGAGATTTCGACTGATCATTACTAGAAAGTTGTTAATACTTGATTTATGGAATTCTTTATTAGCACCGGATACAGTGATGGCCAACAGTTTAGATGGGATTTCAAAAGGGATTAGGCAAATTAATGAAGATCATGAAAGCCTCTGGTAATGATAATTTGTTGTCTCCAGAATCAGAGGTAGGATACCCCAGAGTATCAGGCTGGGCAATAACTGCTGATGAGCTTTTCTAGAGGTATCAAGCTGGCCATTGTGAAATGGGATGTAGAATTAGATCAGGCTTTGTCTGACTTAGTAGAATTAGTGAAACACATGAAATATATGGTGCTGCGCCATAATGCTTAATGAACCAGTTGTTTTTATTTGAAGCTGGTGTTCAGATTCTATTTCTATGACCTTGAGAATTGTCTAAGTGCCTAAATAATGTTAGCAAGTTACACTATTGCTGCCTTTGGCATGATTTTAAAGAGAGAAAGTCAGGAGAGATAACAGTGGTTTAGGTAAAAGGTTAGCAGGCAACAGGGAAGTATTCTATGATTTCACAAATGGAAACAGGTATCTTATTTTACCACAGAAAAACTGGTCAGTTAGTTCCTTTCTTCATCTATGTTCTCCACCTTCTATATTACATATTGTTGCAAAAATCAACCCCATGTTTAAAAAATTAAGATATTCCTTTTCTGTATATTCTGATAAATCCCCTATCCCCTAGTCAGTTTATATAGTCTTCCCCAGGCAGATTTTTTAATGCTATAATGCCTGGATCTGATGGGAATTATATTTCAACACAGCTGAAATATTTCAGGCTGAGGACAAAAATATTAAAGACTGTTCAAAAGAAATTGCCTATTACAAGTAAAATGCTAGGATGAGTTGCACATGCCCTTTTAAAACTGTATGTGTATGCTCAGATGCATGTGTGCTACCTGGCATTTAGCATATATACAGTAACTGGAACTGATCCTTAAGTACCTTTTCCCCAAATGTCTTTTATCAAAATATCTGGGTTTGCCTCTGACTTTTTACAAAACAAGGTTTTCTTTAGGATGGAAGCACCTAAATGGACTATGGCTGTTGGCTGACATTTCTATTTTGTTAGCTTCTGGCATATGAAAGTATACTGTAGAGCCAAGACCATGCTTAGGTCATCTCTAGCCATTCACCAAAAAGAAAAGTTGAAGCAAGATTGGGCTAATGACTTATGTGGGTGTAAGTACCAAAAAAATGAATATTTTAATATGTTAATGTGAGCTATTGGGATTTATTTGGTAATATCACATACGGCTAAATACACAGCCCTAAAATCATGGAAAGCCACTCTTACATTACATGGTACACAGCAGTAACATACAAGTGGCTTTCCATGATTTTAGCCTGTTGCCTTTTATAGAGATCCATTTTTTAGTTGGCCAGGCCAGTTGTACAGGCTTAACCACATCCCTTTCATTATATTGCTGTGGCAAGGAGAATCTTGGTGATCAACTTTTAATTGTTAAGAACAGTAGTTTAGAAAAAAAAACAAGAAAATGACCCTCACACCACTCCTTGTATATCTCAGTCAAGGTCAGGTTTCACATATCATGCTAAGTCATAATGAGGTTTGTTTGGTTTGTGCTAAGAATATTGTTTAAGGAGAGCTGTTGTGGTTTGTGTAAACTGTCCATTGTAGTTTAAATGCATGGTTTATGGCTTATTGTCTGGTATCAACTCTGCTGTTGGAGTGTATGCAGACTAGTCAATGTGGTTTAACATGGTTTATAGCTTAACATCTTTTGTGAACCCAGCTATCGTGATTTCTGTAAACCAGCCATTGTGATTTATAAAACATAACATAGGGAATTAATATGAATACAGGCAAGTTGCAATTCAGTCAAGAAACCATGTTCCCTGATGCTAATAGCAATGATTAAAATACAAACTTAGTGAAAATTAACTGTTTTGGAAAAGATAAAAATGCTGATAATATCTTAGTAAGTTTCCACTACAGGGGCCTACTGAATTTCTATCAATGGATTTTGTCACAGGGACATTCTGTTTATCATAATGTAAAAGAAGGTGTGGAAATAGAGAGCTGATGCAATAGTTGTGGACAAATATGTGCTAGCAATCTTGCCTTCAACAGCACACTGGAATAATACTTGTGCGGTTTCAGCAGAAATTTTGATCTCTGCAATAACCCTTGTATTTATTCTTAAAGTGAGCATTTTATACAGTAATTGTCTTTCAGACTTCATCTAAACACACTTTTATCCTTGTAAGTGTAGAGATAGAAAACATCCAGATCTACAACATTCAGTGCCTACAAATTAATCAGTACAAATTCTGGGGAACACTTAAAGCAAGTATCATACCACAATTCATTATAGCTCAGAAGATTTCCTAATGACTAATCACTCTACTGACATCTTAAGATATGGGACCAGTTGAAAAGCTTTGTTCTGCTTTTTGAATATGAAAAGAGTAGTCACAATTAATATAAAAACAAATAATTATTATTTAATTCTTAACTCTAATTCTTATTTTGAGATCCTTACAATTGTGAAGAAAATCCTCCTAAATGTTTTGCAAATGTCTATCCTTTTTCAGCATAGATTATGTCTCCTTCTCTATATTTACATGTTAGAATTCCTTCTCATTCCATGGATGGCTTCATGGCAATGTCAGATCCCCATTGCTCTAGCAACTCTGGTTACGCAAAACCAGAAGATTTTGTATTCCATTTTGAATATTACGTTTTTCTAATATTTAAGCTTTTTAAACTAACACAAATCCTATAAAGGCTCTTATGAGGATTGAAGGGAACTAATGTTAAGAGAATGTGTCACTTAATTCTATTATATATATGTTTACTTAGAGTTAAATTGTAGTTGGTGGAATTTAACTAGTTAGTCTCCCTGCATCAATGTCACCGGAATGGGGAAGAGACCATTTTTCCTTCTTCCACATTTTCCCTTCTGGGGAGAATTTGGGGGCTACAAGAGGCTGAATTGCCCTCTTCCAACTCACTGATAGAAAATCAGTTGAGAGACACTATTACCGTGTTCCACGAGATGTATTCCTATATGATTGTCTATAGAAGTATAGCATGTCTTGTACAGGTAGTCCCCAGTTTAAGAACGAATTCCGTTCCCAAGGTCTGTACTTAAGTCAAATTTGTATATAAGCCAGAACGGTATTATTGTATAACACTGTATAAGTAGTATTGTGTAATTAACTCAAACCATTATGTATTTAACTCGAATCATTGTGTATTTAACCTGAATTTTGCTACAATAGGCTCCATCTTAACTATGGGTTGTTTGTAAATTGGGCATTCTTAACCCAGGGGCTACCTGTACATTCTTGAATCAGTCTAGAGAAAGAAAGATTCAGACCTTAGATAAAAGGCCCAGTTCCATAATTATCTCTACCTCAATGTGCATAAGAATAAGCTAATCATTGTGTTTTTAATTTGAATTTTGCTACAATAGGCTCCATTCTTAACTATGGGTTGTCTGTAAACCGGGCATTCTTAACTTGGGGACTACCTGTTCTTGAACTCTGATTTTAGCTTATTTAGCCACCCTATTGTCACTTTCTGCAACATTCAAGTTAAACAGGAAGATCAGCAATTTCCAGATATTTTCAATCTCCCTCCTCACCCAGTACACCCAAATGTGTTGACCTTGACTCTAATATGCTTCCCCCTCACATGTTTCACCTTGGGAAGACTGACATATTTTGTCTTTAGGTCATATTTGGAGCTAATTCATATCCAAAACTATTCAGTAGGAATGACATTGCTTTTACAAGCTTAACTCATGCCATGCAAAATAAAGTCAATTCTATTCCTCAGTCTGCAGTTATATATAGCAGGGACCTGTGGCTTTCCTGATACTGTTGAATTAAAAATCCAATTCCAGCAAGTATGGATAGTAACAGTGATGGCAAGTTGTTGTTCTCATCTGGAGGTGAACCAGTTCCCCATCCATGGTTTATATGGTTATTTGTACATAAGGCCCATTGAGCAAACTTCTGATTAAGCAAACAAGGAATTGTAGTCACATTCTCTATCCTAGCCCATAATACTTCAGGTACTGGAACAAGAACACAAGTCACCAGTTAAGAATAAGTCTATATAACAGAGATCCATTACTTGCAACTATAAACAGTTATGGCTAATTAGTGATTATACGAAATCTGTCAAAAGTCATAACTTGTATGTGGATACCACTTGTCATCTTAAATATTTAGCAATTCTAAATATTCCTACAGTTGTTAGTCATGAAGATTATTGGCTCTGTACAAATATGGCATATTAGAGATAAATTATTATTAATAACCTAAGAAAATCTGGGATTTTCTCTGTCCCCAAATAGAAATAAAATATAAACATATTTAATCAAATGAACTTTCTTCCTTTCCTGTCCTCCCCTATTTCTGCTAATTCCATAAAACCTATTGCCTATATTGAACTCTTTCTAACATCAATGGTCCCCTCAAGTCCTGCTGTGCTGCCTCATCATTTCAGGGTGGGGGTGAAGAATGCCAAGAGTATCTCAAGAGAATCACCCAAGCTGCCCAGGTAAAACAAGTAGATACCTATATTAGGCAATAGCAATACAGGAAAATGCTGGAGATAGAAGTTTACTTTAGCGACAACAGCAATTTCATACTGTGCAGGAGAAAGTAATGGTAAACCATCCCTGTATTTTAGCAAGAAAACTACATGAGGAGACAATACAAAATGACTGTTGATATGATGCTGGATGATGGCTCCCTCAAGTCAGATGGCACTCAGCATTACTGAGGAATTGCTGAGGATCTTTCAGAGAACTAATGGTGTTTATGACGTGGCTGGATTAAAGCCTTTGGGATGTCTAGTTGCTGATGCTGCCATGAAGGGAAAGAAATCTAAAGCTGCAAAGACAGAATTACAGTAGGAACATGAAATGTAAGAAGCATGAACACAGAAAAGCTCAACAGTGAAAGCTGAAATAAATCAACTACACATTGACATCTTAGGCATCAATGAAGTGAAGTGGATTGGAATTCAACATTTTCAGTCTGAAGATCATATTGTTTACTACTCAGAACCCCTCCCCCCCCAAATAACAAAGTGTTGCTTTCATAGTCATGAAGTACATAGCAAGGACAGTACTATCCAGAAAGCAAACTGGGTGTCAGAAAAAATGGTGGAAATTGCCAAGAAGTGAAAAAACAAAAAAAACCAAAGCTAAGAAAGATAAACATCTCAGGAAGGAACTTAACAAATATCAAAAGGCAGTTAGAAGAAATGTGAACCAGTATCACAACATCTTTATAAAGGTGTTAAAGATGGAAACAGACATGGAGGAAAGTCTTCCAAAAGGTCTCCAAACTGAGATGAAAGTTCCAACCCGAATTGGTATGCTCAAGGATGCTGATGGACAGGTAATAAGTGACTCCAAGAAGCTGGAAAGGAATATACCAATTATATACAATAGAGATGTCAATATCCAAGATACTTTAGAAGTTATTTCCTACTTACATGAACCTTCTGTACTAGAAGATGAAATTTGATCAGCACTCTGATCATTATCAAGTCAGAAGGGGTACAGGAATTGAGGAAGTATCTACAGAAATATGGCAGGCAACAAAAGGACAATTGGTAAAGATTCTAACCTAATTATGCCAGAAAATCTGAAGTGGCCAACAGATTAGAAGAGGTCAGTCTACATGCCAATAACAAAGAAAGGAGACGTTACAGAGCGTACAAACTTTCATACAATATCTTTAATTTCAAACGCTAACAAAATAATGCTTAGGATAACTGAACACAGATTAGAACCCGCCTGGAAAGGGACAGGCTAGATGTTCAAGCCATTTTAGAAAAGTCTGAAGAACATGAGACGTTATCACTAATGTACCCTGGATAGTTGAAAAAGCCAAAGAATACAAAAAAGAAGTCAATATGTGCTTCATTGATTATAGAAAGACCTTCAATTGTGTTGATCATGTCAAGCTAAGGAATGTGCTCAGAAAAATGGGTATCCCAGAACATTTCATTGTCCTCATGAGAAACTTATATACAGGTCAGGAAGCCATGTGGTGGAACATGGCGAAACAGATTGATTCCAGGTTGGTAAAGGAGGGAGGCAAGGCTGCTCACTCTCCGCTTATTTAATCAATCTGTATGCTGAATATATATTGAGGAAAGCTGGATTGGAAGAAAATGAAAGTGGTTTTAAAATTGGAGGAAGAAACATCAATAACCTGCACTATGTTGATGACACTATTCTGATTCTTAGGCTACTGAGGACAGAGCAGCCCTCAATAGCCTAAGGAAAGACCAAACCATCATCATCCTCCCAGCAGACAAAGGCCGCACCACAGTTATTGTGGATAAATCACAATACCTGCAAAAAGCCAACAAGTTATTAGAGGACTTACATCCCTGTTAACACCAACCCAATACAGAAACTAGACGACCTAATCAAGAGAACCCTCAATGAATGACCTAACTAAGAAAGGCCACATCACAAAGGAAGAACACTGGCAGATGAAAAGCAGTGGACCCATCCTCCCATGCTTCTATGGACGACCACAAATACACAAGTCTGACATACCACTCCGACCAATTGTATCTTTACCAGGGACTCCAACATACAACATAGCAAATAACTGTCAAAAAAGCTTGGACACCTCACAGAGAACAGTGAATATTCTATCAACTCCTCACTACAGTGCCTCCAGAAAATCAAAGATGTACACATAGATGAAGATGAAATTATGGTCTCATTTAATGTCACAGCACTCTTTACGTCCATAAACCCAGACCTAGAGAAAGAATCCATATCAGCAGTACTACACAACACACCCGACTTAACCAAATACACCCAGATCGAAATACCCAGAATCATGGACCTCATCAACCTCTGCCTCACCACCTATTTTCAGTTTGATGGACAAATATACCAACAAATCAGAGGCACACCCATGGGATCACCACTGTCAGGACTCATAGCAGAGATTGTAATGTAATGCCTAAAAGCTACAGCACTTCCCCACATACAACCTAAAGTATAGGTTCGGTATGTAGATGACACATTTGTTATAACAAAAAAGAAACAACTTGAGAAGACATATGAAATCATCAACAACATCTTCAAAGGAATAAAATTCACCAGAGAGGAAGAAAACAACAACACACTACCCTTCCTGGATATCCTCATCAGCAGAGGAAATATCAGTAAATTAGAAACCCAAGTTTATCGCAAGACAACCCACACCAATCAAGTACTCCATTACCAAAGTAACAACCCAACCTCCCACAAGAGGAGCTGTGTAAGAACATTATTCAAGCGAACACAAATGCACTGCAGCAACCGAGAACAGCAGAAAAAGGAAAAAGACCACATCTTCCAAGAAAATGGATAACCACATAATTTTATCAAAAAGTGCCTGACCACTTAACCTACTACAACACAACCTACACAAGCTATGAAAAGGATCATACTATCATATATCAGAAACGTCTCAGAAACCACCAACAGACTATTACAACCACATGGCATCTCTGTAGCACACAAACCAACAAAATCACTCCAAAATATCTTAAATAAACCAAAAGACCCAGTAGCACAAGAAGAAAAAACAGGAGTCATCTACAACATACAGTGTAAGGACTGTAACAAACACTACATAGGACAGACAGGCAGAAGACTAGCAGAGCGCATCCACGAGCACCAACTAGCAGTCAGAAGACATGATGAAAATTCCTTAATCTCACAACACGTGGACAGACGTAACCATAGTTTTAACTGGGAAACTGTCAGCATTTTAGACCAAGCCAAATCCAAAAATGCAAGAGAATTCTTGGAAGCTTGGTATTCAGACAAGGCAGCAATTAAGACACATAGAGATAAACAGCATCTACATACTATTCAAAAGAGACAAAAGACCAGAAGATCGCCTCACCAGCAATCATCACCCAGATAAGCAAAGGTTACCACCAGGCACACAATCAAGCAGTAAACATATGCTAATGAAGGAACTACCAGAGGAGCAAAACAAAACCCCCACCCTCACCAGCACTGGCAAGGCAGGCCACAGTATATAAACAGAGAGCAAACCCCATCCCATTTTAGCACTGATGATGTTACCTAGCCAGGTAATGAAATGTTTACAAGAAAAGAACCAAGCTCAGAGAACCCCAAGGACTCCACAGTTCAACCCTGAGCTACACATATTCGCCTCTATTGGTACTATTCTGATAGTTGAAAATGCTCTAATAATGAAAGTAAAGGCGTACGGTGAAAAAAACAGAGCTAAGATTAAATATAAAGAAAACCAAACTAATGACAACAAGTACAGCAACCAGCTTTAGAACTGGCAATGACACTATTGAAGTAGTGGGTAGCTTTTGCCTTTTCACATCTACTGTCAACAGTAAAGGAATCAGCTGTCAAGAAACATGCTGCAGACCAGCACTTACTAGAGTAGCAATGAAGGTTTTCGAAAAAATATTTGTATGCTGTGACATGTCTATACCTACAAAAATCAGAATCATGTAGACAATGGTTTTCCCAATGATACTGCAGGGAAGTGAAAGTTGGACTTTGAAGAAGACAAATAGAAAGAGTATTGACACTTTTGAACTTTGGTGTTGGAGAAGACTCCTAAAAATACCATGGACAGCCAAGAAAACAAAGAAATGAATCATTGGACAAATCAACCCAGAGTTCTCACTTGAAGCACAAATGACCAGGGTTAAATTGCCATATTTTGCAAACATTATTCTCCAGATCTAGCTCTCTGGAGAAGTCTATAATGTTGGGAAATATGGAAAGAAAGAGAAAACTATCTAGCAGCAAGATGGATGGACTCAGTTACAGTGGCAATGGGCACACCATTGGAAGACCTGAAGAACCAGGTTGAGGACGGTTCATCTAGGAGAAAATCCATCTATGAAAACAATTTGGAAACCTTAACTGGTTCAAAATGCAGCAGTCTGTATGCTTTTGAGGTTGCTGCTGCCATATAAAATGCTGCTTTGGAATTTGCACTGGTTTCCAGTGTGTTTCCAAGAGCAATTCAGGATGCTGGTAATTACTATATGAGACTAATATATGGCTCAGGGCTTGAGGATCTGCAAGACTTTTCACAAATAGATTGTCTATCCAATCTGAGTGAGCAGAGAATGACTGCTAAAGGTCCCCACTTATCACGAGGTACAACAGGAGTCATGGAAATTAATTACCCTCCTGTGAAACAGCTTGACCCCTGAAGCAAGAGCAGACCCCACTTTTATGGCTTTTCAAAGGCTCATGGCCTGGCTGTTTCAGAAGTCCTTTAGAAACTGCTGGATGTCAGTGCCAAAAATGATTGTTATACTGTTATATAAGAATATAGCTTTTATCGATATTTGGAATTGATATATTGTATATGGATCCTCTAATTGTACACCACTTAGAGTTGTTCACACTAAAGTTGCATATAAATCTTATAAACAATAAACAATATAAAGGATAACTTCCATGGAATTCTGAGTGGCTTATTCTCAAAACTTATAGAGAACACTAGATTTGGGAAGAATGAGCTTGTTCTTATGCACATTGAGGTAGAGGTAATTACGGAACTGGGTCTTTTATCTAAGGTCTGGATCTTTTTCTCTCTAGACTGATTCAAAAATGTACAGGTAGTCCTCGGGTTAAGAATGCCTGGTTTACAGATGACCCATAGTTAAGACGGAGCCTATTGTAGCGAATTTTGAGTTAAATACCCAATGATTAGAGTTAATTACACAATACTAGTTATACAGTATTACAATGATACTGTTCCGGCTTACATACAAATTTGACTTAAGGACAGACCTTGGGAAATTGTTCTTAAACTGGGGACTACCTTTATCCAGTAGACTTCTCTGCAGTTAGAAAGCCACTTGGCTGATGGTTAGTTTCTGGCAGATGAAAAATATTGTAATACAATTTCCTCTGTTTGGTTGAAAGTATCACTAGGTTTTGCATTACAAATTATCAATTAGAATTCTACAGATTGCCACAGAAGAGATTCTAGCTATTAAAATGGTGGTTGAAAATAATAAAAAATATTGCCATCAAGATATTTTAATATTGCCATCAAGATATTTTAAATAGTGGCTGTTTATAACTAAGGAGTTACCATGGGGAATAGCTGGGCTTGCAGATTGCACTGAATTGGGGTTTGTTTAATCATAGTCTAAAGTAAAATTGGCTAGCTTTACATATTGAGTTAAACTAGAGTAAAGTTCATTTTTGGTTTATTGTGATTTGTGAACTTGCCAGCCATTGTAAATTTATGATATATAGCTTAATGTGTGAAGCCAACACTTTGAATCATGGTTAAACAAATAATGGTTTGATGTGATAGGTAAATAACCAGTCACCATAAACTACAATAGCTTGAATTTAGTCAATGACCCAACTTAAACCAATTTAGGGTTTACATGTGTGTGAAGCAGGCCATAATGTTGCTGCAGGACTTTGTGAAGCATTAAAAACTCATACCTGTGATCCAAGTTGCAAAAAAAGAAAAAGTTAAACAAAACTTAGTACAGTAGATATATTAGCAATGATATCTGCCATGGAGATGATGCTGCATTCCAACTTCAGACCCAGTGCATGCTCTATCATTTTACATCCATTTACATTAAAGTATATTACAATATTTATATTAACATTATCAATATTTAAAATAGTATTCTTAATCAAACCTGAACAATTTTGATCAATTAAAAAAAAATCAATCTAATTGAATAAAACTGAATCCTTATAAAATATAGGCCTAACAGCCTTAAGCTGCTATTCTAGTGCAAATAGCTCACAATATCTAAATCTGTATGAAGTATGAAGAAAGATCCTCCTGATTTTCAGTTAAGGTACTTTCAAAAGAAGAGCTTAGACAAGAATTCTGAATGGCTCAAAAAAGCCCCAAGATTTGTTCAAAAAAGCTATGCTCTTCTGTGGATGGATTTTCAGTTTAAGTGAAGGCACTGCATTGGTTTTTAAACAATCGTTATTTTCTTAGAATTAAGTGATTTCAAATTGGTATTGCTCCAACGTTCTGTAGGGTTTCTTAAATTCCTAAGTAGGATTAGCACTTTAGGACAGTGGTATTTGTTTATAATTTCCAGCCTTACGCATATACATTAAGAAACAGTCCTGGGAAGCAAACAGTAACAATTATCAGAGACAGCCCTTTGTCACGTGTTCCCTGTAATATTAACTTTACTAAAACTAACTGCCCTACCCCCTCCCTGCACAAAGCCGCTTTCAGCTACCACCCCTTCCCTCTCGCCCTCTTCTCCTCCTACAGGTAAAGTGGAAGGCGATGGTTGGTTACAAACGCTGTCCTTTCGGGGATTCTGACCAATCAGACTCGAACTAACGGCGGCCGGGTGCCCAATGGGCGGATGGCTGGACGCCCCTTGCCCGCTACAAGCAGGGTGGTGTAGCTTGCGGAGGGCCATTTGGAAGGAGGGCAGCGGAGCTGGAGGGTAGGTGGCGGTCTGCAGGTGCGGTCTGTCCCGAGTTTCTAGTCAGGCAGGAGCGCGAGACTTAAGGTCCCCGCCCACTCCGTTGCCGCCGCCGCTCCTCCTCTTCTCCAGTAGTCGCCGCCTCGTCGTACGGACGATGTAAGCCGTGAGGGGTTAAGCTGCCGAGGCGGGCAGCCATGGCCACAGCCCGGCGATAAACGCGTCGCGGAACGCTCTGGAGCCTGCCTCTCTCGGCCTCGTCCCGTCCCCTCTTTCAGGGGGCGTGTTCGCGCGTGAGAGAGTCAGAGGAAAGCCTTCCTTGTTTCTCTCGCCTTCGGAGCGCCGCCATGTCCAGCTCCTCCTCGCAGACCCCTCCTCACCACCAGCCCCCGCAGAGGATGCGCCGCGGAGCCGCCGGGTCCCCTACCAGCGGTAACGCCGGAGTTTCAGTCGGTAGTAATGGGTCTGGCGGCGGAGGAAACAGCGGTGGCGGCGGAGGCGCCCCCGGTGGCGGCGCTGGGACTAGCCGGCTGCTCCAGCCGATCCGCGCCACGGTCCCTTTCCAGCTCCTGAGGGGCAACCAGCACAGCCCGACTCGCTTGCCGACCTCCTCAGCCTCAGTGGGGAGCAATACCGGCCCAGGAGGGCCGCGCGGCGCAGGGGGAGGAGGCGGGAACGGCGGCAGCCCGCCTCCACCAAGCTCTACTTCGCCGTTGGCTCTGGCGGCAGCTGCTGTCGCCGCCGTCGCCCCGCCGGGAGCAGGCGGGGCGGTAGAGCCGAGCAGGGTGAAGGTAAGGCAGAGGCGCTCGCCCGACAGCAGCAGCACCGCTACCACCACCAACGGCGGCAGGCGGAGGAGCACCTCACCTGAAAGAAGGAGCCCCAGTTCGCCCATATATAGAGGTAAAGCAGGCACGGGATAGGGCTGTAACCCCTCCGGGTGTGCCCACCCCTCATATACGTTATGAAGTCTCCCTTGTCAACACAACCTCCCAAAGACCTAACACGATTCATTTAGGAAAAGTATCAGGCTTAAATTTACGATACACACGTCCGCCCCTTACCATCTCATTGCTAGGTATATTTCCTCAGAAGTTCTACTGTGTCTGAAGCTTCGGTTGGGGAGCTCAAAAGGAAGAATTAGGAGCAAATTCTTAAGCCCAAGCCTTTCCTCAGCTGAAGCCTGAAAAGGGAGGTTTGCCCCTTTATTTACACGTTGATTACTTGCTCCTTTAACACTGTTTATCACTCTAAAAGAGTATTTGAATTAGACAGACTAAAAAGTAATAAAAGATTTTTTTCCCGAACCCAGATAGGTGGGTATAGTGAGGGCTGTGAACCATATTGATAATTAAAAATATGGAAGCTTGGTGGTTAATTTGGAATAACACAACTCGAAATGCATTATATGTTGTGTGAATGCTGAAGCAGATTGGCTTGCCCTTTTAACATTACATGTGTATCAACGTTTTTAAGGGATTGAGAGCTTTAAATGCTGAATTTGTGCTTTATATGGATATGCTCATCTGTTTCAGTGACTAAAATACTTTAAGAGGCAACTAGAGCTTTAAGGGACTTCAGGGGAAGCCAAGTGCTGATACTAATTTCTATATAACTAACATTCCTAACAATGCATTTTTTAAGAAACCCTTATATAGTTATAGAAGTAAGGAAAATGACTGGATTAAACATATTGCTAATACAAGTGGAAATTCTTTGTTAATATTAACAATAAGATTTAATGGCAGAACAATTGTTTACAGTACAGCATTTCTAAAACCTGTGGGTTTTGTGTGTGCCTGCAGTCTGTCTAAAAAGCCTAAAAAATATTTCTCCATTAATGCAATCTCTTTGCAGAGTTAAAACTAAATGCTAGTGAACTCTATAGTATTAGAATACGTTCCTTGTATTTTCATTTTAAATGTGCTATGTAGATTTGTAAACTAAATTCTTAAATATATTGCAGGTATAAATCAAAACAAATTCTAAGAAGTGTGTACAAAAACTAATAAATTATTTAAGTTCTTCTAAAGTAATAGTGGTTATTTTTACTGTCCAACTCTCCCTCTTTTTCCTTTCAGCAGTTAGATGAATCAGATTAATACACTACTTAATTTTGCTATAATTCTTGGATATCCTTTATCTTTCAACACTTTTGCATCTATAATCATGCTGGGTCTGTGTTTAATTTTAATAGCAAATTAAATAAGTCTCTTGGTGTAATACTGAGAGCAGAGGTTGAAGTCATTCTTGGCTTAAATCATTCCTATTAATTCCTTAGATAGTTACATGAGCTTCACAAAGCCGGTCACTCTCCAAAGTAAGTTTTAGTATGCAGATTTGAAAAACAATTACACCAAATGTGAATAAGTTTTTCTTTGCATTTGAATTACATTTGAAAATTGAAAATTTGAAAAAAAAACATTTGTTTACTTCAAAAGACAAAACACATATATAAGAAGTTGATGAGAAATCTTCTGTTTTCATGGAATATTTATTCAGGATAAAGTAAATCTGTTTTATATATAACTTAAATCTTTTCCTAAAACATTTTAAAAAGTGTAAATTAACTTATTTTCAGTTAATCAGCCATTTAAGCTAGAAATGAGTGACTTCATGACATGTTTTTACTCTGCCTTTAGCCTTTGTAGCAGTCTACAGCTTGATGTAAGTGTGAGAGTACAATATATAAACATATGAAGTAGCTGACAGACATAGTTACCTGAATCACGTAATACTGTAATGATTCAGCCAGTTTGCCCTGAATGGTTGAAAAGTACATAAACTGACCAGTTTACTTATCCGTTCCTGTAATTTGATAAGTGTGTTTCTTTATACAACTGAATAACCTTATTCTGTAAGCTACAAAGTAAAATGCATTTCTGCAAAATTGCTTTGTGGGAAAATTTTCATTGAACACAACCAATACCATTCTTCTGGTTTGTTGCTCAGTTGCTACCTCTTTGGCCAGTGTAGCACAACTGAAATAGCAACCTGTGTTTGCAGAGACTTTAGGAGTTGCTTTGAACACTTGCTATGTTGGGAGACAGCAATGCTTCAACTACTAAACATCTGAGAATCTTACTTTGTATTTATATCAACTGCCAGAAATGGGAGTGTAACCATCAGTGTTTAATATAAAAATGCTTGGTTTTGGCTGTGCAAGTGAACTGTGTTCTGTTTTTTAGGAACAATATAGGACTGAAATAATTTTTCTGTAGTGTTGTATTATACTTCCACCTTTTTACAATACAGCTATTGCAGTGAAATTTTTCATATATGTAAACAAATTGCCAGATATTCTTAAAAGAAAGCTGCAAAGTGCTCTGGGTTGGAAGCTTGTATAGGTCAGGCAGCTGCCACTGCAGACGCTGACATCATTACTGCATGAATGAAAACAGCTTCCTCTAAGAGCGCTTTCTCCTCCCCCATCATCATTTTTCATCTATTTGATGCTTTCAAATGCTTGCTTCAAAATTAGTACTAATTCTGATTTTAAAAAATTTCAAGCCAGACAGTAATTACATCTTAAATTTATAGGTATACTTTTTGAAAAATGTTATTGTTTCTTCCATGTTTATCAGCTTCATCTGCTTAACTTATACATCTTTATATTTTATGCTTGTATATTTTTAGTACTACATATTATCTGTATCTTACAGTTTGTGGATTTCTATATAATATTGAACTATCTCTTGCTGTATTTCTATTCAAACATGAAAATATGTGCAATACAGCATATATTTTATAGAATGCTTTGATAATATTACAAATGAAAAATATGGAGGAGTTAACTCATTGTAAATGATTGCAGAGAATAAACGTAACTGACTAGCATGGATCAACTGTCATTCCATTAATATATTGGCTGCCCAAATAAAACGGTCATTGCCTTTAAATTGGGAGAAATGCAAGCTACTTTTAAAATGATAGTTTCTTTTAAATAAAATTAATGTATTGTAAATATCTTACATCCTTTTTCAAATGTGTGTAAAAAGTCTTTAAAATCTATAAAGACAGAGTAGAAAGTGATGTTTAAAATGTAGAATTACTTAAGCATAGTTTAAATAAGAATATTTGGGATTGTCATTTATAATGATTAATTTTTTATTAAGCCTCTAATGAGCCAATATTTTATTTGATTCTTTGATTGTATTATGTGAGGCCTAGAACACATCCAATAAGTTTTCCTCACCAGCTCAAAGCTTTGGCCAATCTAATTTTTTTAAGGTGAAAGGAAATTGAGCTGAGTCATAAATGATGAGCATATGGTAAAAACTGAGATTTGAAGTTGGTTCCATATTTGGTTTCATATTGTATGATAGATAAGGAACTCTTTCTGATGTGTCTGCTGGACCAGTGACTTGAAATGTCATAATGTTTGAAGAGCTATCAGATTGTTTCTAAATTTATGTTTATGAGGTTCTGAATTCTGAATGTAGTTTGTCACTGATTGTTTGGATGGGGGGAACTTCTGTTTACTATCAAGTTCTAAAATGTAATAAAATTAATTATATCCCTGAACTTGAACTACTCTGGCCAAAATCCAAAGAACTCTAATATTAGTTTGGTAAGCCCAAGGAAGATTTAAATTTCTGTTTTGTTTTTTTCAAATACTGATATTATTCCAATATTATTTTTCATGTCAGCGTTTCCTGAAATTTTCTTTAACTTTAGAGAAGCAGTGGATATGTCAAAGAAATTGACATTTCAATCAAATTTAAAGCTTGGATATTAATTTTTTAAAGTCCTAAATACCTACATTCAAATTTTGTGAATGGACTGTCTTAATTCATATGAACATGTCCAAGTCTCAAGGTCATTAAAGTGGCTCATGTTTTTTTTAGCATGTATTAAACCTGGTAAAATAAGCCTGCCTGCCTGCCTTCCTGATAGATATTGAAAACCTATGCAGAAAGACTAATAATCTTGATGCTGCTAGTTTGAATGAAGCTTTGTATTATTACATATATTGCTATGTTAGTAGTATGCAATTGTGTATACATTGTTGCAACATAGGATGCAAATAACTGCAAACTAATAAATAAATTTGCACTCCTAGCACAGCTGTATTGGTCTAAATGATTCTGTGGCTCATGATTCAGAGAACAGATTTAAGGTTCAAACAAATCAGTGGTGAGTGTGGGTAGAATAGTTGCTTACAGAAGAATGCCTCATCAGTTATGTGTTTTGCCACATAAATTAGCCTATTTGCAAGTAGACACACTAGTTTTGAGTGGCTGACATGCTGACTACACAGACAAATTACAGGTGCAAAAAGCACTCTGGTTGGGTTTCTGCAATATGTACAGTTAAAATGTGGTTGGTTAGTTTGTGGTTCAATTGCTATAGAAATCCAGTCAGTGTGGTTTGTTTACAATTCCATATATTGTGTGAGCTAATTCATTAACCCATAGTTTAGTTACCTATGGGGTAGAGTGTTGCATGAATACAGCTATGTCACACACAATGCATACACAAAAAAGCAAGCCTTCTAAGACAGCTGTCATATTTATTTTTTTAGTTATGTTAGATTGTGTTAACTGTATATCAGTCATAGTAAAAAGAACATTATGTAAAGAGTGCTTCCATTTTTTTTTTTTTGCAGAATGCCCATTGGGTGTATTTGGAGGGGGAAAAACCCCTTTCCCTAGCATTTACTGAACTAGGATAGTGAGTTTACCTCAAAATCTTACATGCCACATATGGTGCTGTTAACCTAGTGGACTTAATAGCCTTAGTTGTATATAGGCTGTAATGGTGATAGTCTCACTATGGATGATGTTTAAGTAAAAAAAACAAAACCCAAACCTTGCTTCCTTATTAAAATAAAACCACTTAGGAACTACATTCATGACTTTCTTCTGCTTTGTATCCTGAACTTGAAACAAAGTGATTTCTACATACTTAGCAGGAAGGGTGGTAGCTATAAAAAGAATTGTTTGCAGTTTTTTTTTAGAAGCCTGATCAGGATTGAGCATGCTTATTGCCTTTTACGAGGGAAAGAAAAATAGAAACTTTCTTAGGCCAAAAACCTATAATTACATTTTTTCCCCTCCTCCCTCAAAATATTGGAAGTTTTTATGGTCTTTTCCTCCAATCTTAGTTTTCATTCCACAAAACCTTTAGGTTGTGAAGAAAGGGAGTAGATTTCATCAAAGTTAAAAATATCTTGGAAGGCATAAAGACACTGGGAATATGCATAATATTAATGTGTATATCCCTGGCTTTAATTCACCATAATCCCAAACTTTCCCATAGCCTGAGATGGGGAGAAATGTGCCTTGCATTCTCAATTTGGGTTTTAGAGTTGATGAATAGTTTAGATAATTACAACATTTTTGTTTTGCTTTCCTATTTGAACGAGAACTTTCAAGGCAGTTTTCTTCTTTCCTGGTCTCACATCTTCGGTAGTATTATTTTGTAACTGCAATATATTATTATACTGCTGAGATTCAGCTGTAGTGAACAAGAATTTGCTAATTGTTTTCCTGGGGGGGGAATTACCAGTTGTGCAAAATATATAATATTACAATCATCCTTGAATATACAAAGCCTTCATATATACGTCAGAATATGAATCATTGTTTGATTTACATCAACTGAACTTCTTTTTATGCATTTGTCAATGCAGCTTCAAGATCATGGACAATAGTGAAATTAACAAAAGCAGAAAATCAAACCCAGTAAAAGACTGAACACAATAAAAAGGCAGTAAAAAGCACCCGTGACAGACAATTCCTGGTCAGTGACAATGCACATAACTGGATTGTAACTTCCTTAGGGGCTGTACCTTTGAAAAGGTTTTTCTCCTTCTAGTAGCTATAAACATAACATAATATAATAGTTTTTCTTTCATTATATGTGTTTCATAAAATATCCATACAATTTTAGTTGATGAGAAGAATTTTAAGATAGCAGAAAGTAAGAGGAGGCTGTTTTGTAAAATTATCTTATTGTTACAGTGCAAGAGTGTTATAGTTGTCTGATTCATATGTTTGAACCAGATATAACCTGTATTCTGACTTTCCAGATTTCTTCCTCCCCCCAAGTTTCCAGTTACATTAGAAATGTAATCATAGGATCGCTATAATGCATTCTCTATTTCTGCTAACAAAAAAGTTGATTAAATACATCTATGGTATACTTCCTGTTAAAAGAACATTAGTTGATAATGTAAAAAAAATTAATCTCAGGGTGGATAAAATACTTTTAAAAACATAAATTGCACTGTTTTGAATTTAAATCAGATTTTTAAAAACTTTTTTTTTTTTTTTGCAAAATGGGAAGTTAACTGACCTCTCAAAAATGCAAAAATAAAGTCAGTTAAGATTTTGAGATGATAGAGTAGATCTGGACAAGGAAGAAGATTTGAATATATATGGGTATATAAAAGGAATAGAGGAGGACAGAAATTTTTAAAAAGTGTGCAGAACGTATTTTTGCATACTTGAGAATTTGCAGGAATACGTTTTTGGTCCTAAAGTATATCTTCTGTCAACTAAAAGTAAAGCATAATTATGACAGCAGGCCATAATAGCTCCAATTAAAAGAATGAAGCCTCTGTGCTTTATTAGGCAAACGTAGAAAGCAAATTCATTGGGTTATTTTTTTTGTAAAAATATTTTATTATGGAAGAAAATTAACAAAGCCAATTTAATAATCTCAAGATTGTATATCTATTTCTTGGTAGTACAGCTAGCATTTCCTTTTTTGCCCCCAGAAATCTAATTTGGAAAAAAAACCCTGACTAAATAATTACTTTATCTGGTTTATGCCTTATAAAATGAACACTACATCTCTTCAGTACTAAAGAATATGTATTTAGGTCATATCAAACAACAAGAATGCATTTTTACAAATATAGAATTTTTGCTCAGTAGTTGATAAATTGTGATTTAAATAATTAAATTGAGTCTGGCTGATGTTTTAAATCATGATTTTAACCGTAACTTAAATTAATTTGATTTAGTATAAATTCATTTTGCTTAACTTACCCTGAAAACATTTTAGAGAACCATTTTTTTGTCATAAAGAGGTCAGATATGCTTTAGAAAGGTTTCAATTAGTTAGCTAATTGTAACAGAATTCTTGATTGAATTAATAGTTTGTGTCTCAGCCACATATTATGAGAACTTATAGTGAGTCTATTGTTAAAAATAGCATTTCCATGGTATGTTTTCCCCAATCCATGAGTAGCTTCCATATTGAATAAGTGAGAATGTCATCAGTATGGTATCTTTTTTATCTATTCTGGCAGAATGGCTCAGAAAGTGGAGGTAGAAAAACTTGCAGCTATGTGGGTTTCGTAGAATATGTCATCTGAGTAATGAGTTATTTTTAGATAGGTTTTGTATTATTGCATTAAGAAAATACAAAGATAAAACTGTAGGTGTGCTGAGAGAAACTGACAAGGTTCCATAACACTAACATTAGGCTTTATTTTCTTAATAAATTTACTGTTTGTCTAAGTACGGTACCTAGCTATCACAACTGTCATAAATTTGGAAACAATATTTTTTTGGAATATTTACATATACTTTTAAGTGCTTCTTAAAAGTTAGTGAACCTCTAGGATTATCAGTTCATTTGAAGGGGAAATTAGAGTCAGGTGTTTCAGTCAATTGGATGATAATCAGGTGTGTATGTGGGAGGTCAGAATACTGGGTGTTCACTATCAAAGTCTGATTTTCCCAACACAGGTATGTGGGAATGTTTCATGGCTCAAACAAAGGAAATTTCTGAGGACCTCCAAAAAACAGTTGTTGATGTTCACCAGACTGGAAAAAGTTAAACTATTTCAAAGGCTTTGGATTCCACCAGTCCACTGTCAGGCAGATCATGTATAAATAGAGGCAATTCAATACCATTGTTACCCTCCCCAGGAGTGGCTGACCAACCAAAATCACACCAAGAGCAAGGCATGTAATACTCTGGGAGGGCTCAAAGAAGCCCAGGGTAATGTCTAAGGAACTAAAGGCCTCTCTTGCATTGGTGAGTCTCAGTGTTCATAAGACCACCATCAGGAGAACACTGAATGACAGTGTGTGCATGGCAGGGTTGCAAGAAGAAAGCCACTACTCTCCTAAAATAACATTGCTGCCCTTCTGCAGTTTGCAAAAGACCACGTGAATAAGCCAGAAGGCTACTGTAAGAATGTTCTGTGGATGGATTAGACCAAAATAGATCATTTTGACTTGAATGAAAAGCATTACATTTGGCAAAAGGCAAACACTGCATTCCAGCATAAGAACCTTACTCCATCTGTGAAACGTGGTGGCATTATCTTGATTTGGGCCTGCTTTGCTGCTTCTGGACCAGGGCAGCTTGCCATCATTGAAGGAACTATGAATTCTGAATTGTGCCAGCAAATTCTATAGGAGAATGTCAGGGTAGCTGTCCATGAACTGAAGCTCAAGAGAAAGTGGGTCATACAGCAAGACAACAACCCAAAACACAGAAGTTGTACCACCAAAGCATAGTTAAAGCAGAAGCAAGCTAATGTTTTTGAATGACCTAGTCAAAGTCCTGACCTTAATCCTATAGAAATGTTGTGGAAGGACCTGAGGCAGGCAGTTCATGAGAAGCCCACCGACATCCCTGAGTTGACGTTGTCCTATAAGGAGGAATGGGCTAAAATGCCTCTAAGCTGATGTGAAGAACTGACAACAGTTATCAGAAAGTTTAGTTGCAGTTATTGCTGCCCAAAGGAGGCGCACCAGTTATTGAAAGCAAAAGTTTGCATTGTTTTGCTGCACACAAATATGTAGCTTTGGATCATTTTCCTCAATAAATTAATGTTTTTGACTCATTTGTTTAATTGGATTCTCTTTATTTTGTTTCAGGACTTGTGTGGAGAACAGATTATGTTTTAGGTCATATTTATGCAGAAATATTGAAAAATCAAAAGGGTTCACAAACTTTTTAGCATCACTGTAGCATAGACTCAAACCATGCCATCTAGTAGAATTATTTTTCCCTAATAAAACGGGTAAAAAGGTCAGCCACATGAAGACTTGACGTAAAAATTGGGTTGTTTGGTTTATCAAAATGCCTATTATCAAAAGAAATAGCATAGAAGCTTAGATTTTTAAAAGAAGTATCTAAAGAGGGAAGGATGATAAATTTCTCAGTTAAGTGTTTTTCCCCAAGTTTATCTTAACCATAATCTGGTTGTAGCAGGCATGATATTTCTTCTATCATAATAATACTTCTAACTGCTGGAATTCCTTTACTGAGAGAGATTTAAAATGAAATTGCTTCTGAAAGAGATTGTTGCTCATTCATGGATCTTTTGTGTAAATTGTCACATTGAAAACAAGGATGGAAAACTATAACCCTGTACTTGCAATCTTGCATGTAACATATTTTTATTTCAGTGGACAGGCCAAAAGCCCAGCAAATTAGAACATCTAATACCATAAGACGGACCTCTTCGTTGGATACAATAACAGGACCTTACCTCACAGGACAGTGGCCGCGAGATCCCCATATACATTATCCTTCATGCATGAAGGACAAATCTACTCAGGTAAATCTGAGAAGCCCATCACTGTTACTTAACTGCTGTCTAAATTCTAATGATGCAAGATATATATGTGATAAATATAAAAAAAAACCTGGGTATGGAGGGTAATAAAAAAACAAAGATTTTGAAGATGCATACTGTTCTTTATGCTGACTTCTTGCTAAACAGAAGCGCATTTCTGTAGTTTATGCCTGCCTTTTCCATTCCTTTCTCTGTCTTTCTCTTCTCATTGTTCCATCCTCATTACCCTAGCTATATTTGATAAGGAAGAGGCACAGCTGTTATATTATACATTTGTCAGAGTACAGTGTTGGAACACTAATTCTCTCTTATGTCCCCACTACTGAATATTCCTGCCTTTCAGGCATGGTGTGAATGTATCTTCCAATATTTTTGGTGATATGAGAGCAGATACTCAACCATTTCATAACAATACCTTTCCTGTCTGTACAGTTACAAAATGACAGACTGTAGTGCATTGGATCTTAAGTTTTCATAATATTTCTTAAAATTATTTGAGTGGTTCTGTGGACAAACTCTAAACTGCAGTAAAAGAGCATTTGGTTTATTAATTTGCTTCATGGTCTTAGAGCTTTCTGCTCATTGAAGGGCAGCTTCATCCAATTATGAAAATAATTTAACATTTGAAGCATGATTAAGTCAGACATGGATATATAATACATATTCTTAACCTAAATTTTGTCTGCTTGTTCAGATTGCATGGTAGTTACTGACCTTGTGAACACACTGTCTAAATCAGCTTTTCTCAACCTTTTGACCCTGGAGGAACCCTTGAAATATTTTTCAGGCCTTGGGGAACCCCTGCACATTCAGGCTCAAATATAGGCCAGAAGTTACAAAATTACTGTATTTGTTTCATGTGTATATGCTACTTTTAAGGGTGTGTACAGTTTTTGAGCGATATATCAAACTGTCATGAATGATAACTGCAAAATACTTCTCAGGGACGCAGATGACGCCGGCATGCTGAGTTGGGTTGGCCAGCCTCCACTCCTCTCTCTGTACCACCAGCACCTTGTTCTCCAAATCCAGCTTCTCCTTTCCTGCCCCCCCTTCCACCTCCTCTCCAAGGACCCCTTTGTAAAACTAGAGGGGGCTCATGCCTTGCAACCTCCAACACCTCTCTCCCTAATATTTGGACTCCTCATCCTCTCCTGAACTCTTGGCACCTTGATGCCAAAGCCTCCACCACCACCACTTTTTCCTTTCCCCCTGCCTTTGAGGGTGGCTCCTGATGCCGCTGGTGCCTGGGCCTGCCCAGCCCCACATCTCCTGCACCCACTTTGAGACAGAACCCCCTGGACCACTGCGCCTGCACAAAGGCAGGTGCGTACCAGTAAGAAGAGCCCTGGCATAGAGGCCTCTCTCGCACTCTTCTCACCACATGCTGCTCCTCCCTCCTCTCCTCCAATCCCCGCCTCCACCTGGGGTTTGAATGTGCTCTGGCGGGCCAACCCAGTGTTGGAGATTGGAGGGTTTTTGTTTTTTATCTCTGCTTTTTTTTAAACAAACCATGATCTCCCAGAGAACCCTAGTGACCTCTTGCAGAACCCTAGGGTTCTGCAGAACCCTGGTTGAGAAACCCTGGTCTAAATGATGAGCGTGTTACAATATTGATAAAGCAGTTTTTATATTAATAGAGGACTTTCTCATACATTCCGTATCTTCTTTATGTGCCTGCTTTTTTTCTGTGTGGCTCTTGATACAGCTCTAAACAGCACAAGCACAAGATGGAGGAACAAGATAGATGTCTGGTTGTTCTTTCAGGAAGCAAGCTTGAAAGGATGTTGTTCCCTTGCTATGATGTTGACTTGTTTTGTTATGAGTTTGATGTAGAATGTTAATCGTGGGTACAAGTCTTTGGAAAAATACCTGTACTGTTGTCTGAGAAGAGGTCTTTTTTGAATTCAGAAAACATGTATTTCTATCTTCTGTTAAATTTTATCTATCTCTCTACCTATCTGATAGAAAAGAGAAATATGGAAGAATAGACACTGGATTTTGGTAACATACTTGACAGAGTTAAGATAGTGGATTGTTTCCTTTTTCAGCCAGGGTTCCATGAGAGGTTGCTAGGGGTTCTGTGAGAGATTGTAATTTAAAAAAGAACAAAACAAAACATTGTTTTAACTTTTGCTGTGCAGTGTTAGTGCTCACACTAGTGGGTATTTTAAAAAGTGGGCTGCTGGATTGTTACTTAGCTGTTGTTGTAAGCATTGTAAAATGTGGATTGTGTGAGTTAGAAGAGAACTGTATTTTGAAGTTTTTGTATTTTTTGTGATTCTTATGCAGGGATTTCCTGCAACCTGAAAAGGCTTTTTCTAGGGTAAAATGGTTGAGAAAGGCTGGTTTAGGTCATTATATTTTATTGTCCTGTTTTAAGACCTCATTGAAAAGATAGGTATGAACTTTGATTTTTTTTCTATTAAAGGAAAGTTAAATTATCCATTAGGGATGAGCATTTTTTTTTTTCAGCCTTGGAATGGAACATTTTGTAGCATTCTCCTCCAGACCATGCTGTTCCAGGAGTATTTTGAGGTGATCCAGACGTGTTGTTTTGGATGAAACAGGCCTGCTTTGGCGCCAGACCATTCCAGCAACTTTCAGACTACTGCCAGTTCAGTGGCTTTACTTTAAAAAACTGCCAAACTGCCCCAAAAACAGAATATACTGAGGGTAAACAAAATATTTTAGAGTTCACTGGAATTTTAGTTCCCAGAACAACAAATTTTGCACAACTCTAATTTCTATTCCAAATATTTTTATTCAAACTTTGGCAAATGCATAGTACTAAAATAATTTCTGCCTTAACATGATAACTAGCTTAAATCAAGTAGTACCTGAACAATTCCTTTTAAGAAGTTAGCCTGAATATATTTAATTATGCACAAGATGGACAAGGTGAGACAGTGCACATTTGTCCCACATCTTCAGTCCCTAACCATTCTGTGTGGAGCAACAAGATTTGGGGAGAGAAAGTTCTACTTGTTTTCACTTGAACACATGTAGGATGTTCCATGCTTTGGGGACTGTATGGTTGAGGCACTACATTTTCTCACGCTTCTCAGTAGTCTGTATTTAAGTGAAATAGATAGAATCCTACTTCCTCTGCACCTTGCACTGCATGGGACAGTTAGACTGAGGGATGGAGCAAGTATCCACAGGGATATTGGGGAGAGTAGCACCTGAAATTTCACATATGTAACAGAATTGGTCAACTTGGGTAGAACAGATTAATGTCTGTACAGTTCCTCTATATGCTGTGAACCTGTTCTATTTGAATATATTTGGGAAACGTGAGATTTTTGAGGACAGAAATGAAATTTAATATTTCGACTCTTACTCTCCTTTTGGTGAATTATTTCTGTAGGTTTAAAGTTGATGTTAAAGCGCTAGTAGTGCCTTTATTTGTCAGGTAAACTAAAATTGCTGTAGATCTTTTCAAATCTCAAAAATACAAAATATCTCCATAAAGAAAAATATTTTATGATGTAGACCGTAATTGATATGACAGTTTTTAACTTTTAAAAATACTGAGATATTTAAGACTATCTAATTTTATGAATTTGTCTGACTCTTGAATAATAGTTAATAGGAGAGCATTGAGTTGAAAGTACTATTGCAGTAATTAAGAATAATTTATTAAACTTGTATGCTCCCCGACTATCAACTACTGTGGGAAGCTCACAACACTTAAAGAAATTACAATAACTGAATAGTTATCCACTTTCCAATATATGCATTTAGGCAGTTTTTTGTAAGAAGAGTTTCAATCAATTATTGCCTACTTTGGATGAAGCCACATTCACTTTTTATTACTGGTTGGTTGGTTATAGCTACAGATGTGTTAATGACTATTACATTAATAGTTACTACTACTATTAGGGGGCATTGAATTTTGAATTGAGTTTCAGGTTTGGAGAGAGTACATAGCTCAGTGATTTAGTTTGCATTCAAAAACTCTTAGGTTTAGTCCTTTGCATTTCCATTTAAGACTAGGATGGATACCTGTGGCCTTCTGAGCATCTCTCATTATTAGCCAAACTGGCTAAGGCAACTACAGTTTGCAGTTCAGTATCATCAAGAGAGTTATAAGTGCCCCATTCCTGAGCTAGAATAAGGTCAGGATAGTGCTGCCAGCTAGAGTAGACAATATGTACAGGTAGTCCTCGCTTAATGACCATGCGTTCAGCGACTGTTCAAATTTATGATGGTGCTGAATGAAGGGACTCACAACCTGTGCCCAAAGTTATGGCAGCCCCCCCCCCCACGGTCATGTGATTGCAATCTGGGCCCTTGGCAATCAGTTTGCACCAGTTGCCAAGTGCCCCACGATCATATGATCGCCATTTGCAATCTTCCCTACTGGCTTCCTCAGAAAGTCAGTGGGGAAGCCGGCAGGGAAGGTTGCAAGCCACTGCCGCCTGCTGAGAGAACTCCCTCTTGTCTGGGGGATGGCTGAAAGAGCTCCATGCTGAAATCCAAGTAGGATTTTAGCATGGGATATTTTTAGCTAGCCCCCAGAGATTTCAGCATGGAGCTTTTTCAGCCAGCCCCCAGAGATGAGAGGGAATCCTCTCAATCTTCCATGCTGAAATCCAAGGGAAGGTTGTAAGCCACTGCTTCCTGCTGAAAGGACTCCCTCTTGTCTCTGGGGGCTGGCTGAAAAAGCCCCAAATTGAAATCTCTGGGGGGTGGCTGAAAAAGCCCCAAATTGAAATCTCTGGGGGGGGGGGCTAGCTGAAAAAGCTCTGTGCTGAAATCTCTGGGGGCTGGCTGAAAAAACTCCATGCTGAAATCCAAGCAGGATTTTGGCATGGCGTTTTTTCAGCCAGCCCCCAGAGATTTCAGCATGGAGCTTTTTCAGCATGCCCCCAGAGATGAGAGGGAGTCCTCTCAACTCTGGGAGCTGACTGAAAATGCCCTGTGCTGAAATCCAAACAGGATTTTCAGCACCAGAGTAGAGAGGCTACAGAAGCCTCTTGACTCTGGGGCTGAAAATCCAAGCAGTTCTGAGGCCCTTGTGCACCCCACCTGCTTGCAACGTCCTGCCGACCTCTCCACGGACTTGATTGTGGGAAGCTGGCAGGATGTTGCCTTGCCTAACAACCCGCAATTCTCGCTTAAAGACAGCAGTTGGGAGTGCCGGGATTGCGGATGCTAAGCTACGCAGTCACGTGATGATTCACTTAAACACATTGCTTAGCAACCTAAATTCAAGTCCCAATTATGGTCATTAAGCGAGGACTATTTGTATGTCCTCATGTTAGATAACTTCCCACTTAGAATAATATTTTTCATTTAAAAAATACTAGAAACGAACCCCCCGTATACCTTTGGTCTTTTCGATCACTTGCCAGCCCAGGTTGTGTTGGGTTGTAGCATGTATGTTGCAGATCGATTATTTGGATTCTTGATATTTTGATGGACAATAAATAAACAATCTTTAATATGCTATAACTTGTACAGAAATTATGATAAGCCTACATTTCTGTGTGAAACAAAACTCCATTCTTTAGAATGCTTAAGTTTATTCCAGTAGGGTATGGAAACCTGCCAGTTTGACCACATACTTTATAACTTGGGGGCACATGTCATATTCATTGACTCTGATGAATTAAACAAGTGACCGTTCAATAACAAAGGAGCACAAAATGCAAACTTGCAAAAAAATCAGCCAAAGAGATTTTAATTCATTTTTGAGAATGTGAAGAAATTCTCTATATGATAGAATTAAATCAGAATCCAGGCTTCACTTCCAAACATAGAATTTCTTCAGTAGTTAAATAGGCTCCCTGAGGCACTCAGTCAACAGAGCTAATTGTTCATCTACATTCTTTCCCTTAGCACCTACTTTAGCAGGCATTTTAACGGCAGCAGGTGTGCCCTGCCTCTGGAAAGAAACAACCCAGCTATCCAGTGCAGACTCTACTCATTGCTAAGGAGTTGGTTTTTTGCTTACAAAAAAAGTGCTTAATAAAAAAAATCATTATGCTATACCTAAGTACAGTATTGTACTTGTGACTTTGGCATTATATATAAATGTGCACAAAAATACAACACAAAGCACAAAACTGCCCTCCCCCCCCAATCCTGTTCTGCAACCAGTGAGCAAAACAAATTCAGAAAAGCTTACAGCAGAATGGAAAGCAGACACCCAGAGATCTAGCCACAGAAGTTAAATAGAATCAAAACTTAATGGCTCAGGAAGATGAGAGCATAGCTCACTAATGCTCCCAACATAATACAGAATCTTCAGTTTTGGCATTTTTAAATGACCTATGAAAGTTCACTACCACAACATAGGACAGACAGCTCAAATTAAACTATTGTTTTCTTTACATTTACACAACCTCAAAAGTATTAGCAATACTTGTATGGGAAGAATCATAATGTGTCTGTACAGCACATGCACCCGTTCATATATATTTGGTGCCTCCGTCAGTTTTGGACTTCTAGCGACTGCCTGAATAAGTCCCTGCAGTTTTCTTGGCAGGGTTTTTTCAGAAGTAGTATGCTATTGCCTCTTTCCTAAGGCTGAGAGAGAGTGACTGGCCTAAGGTCAACCAGCTGTCTTTGTGCCTATGGCAGGACTAGAATTCATAGTCTCTTCGTTTCTAGCCTGATCCCTTAACAACTACACCAAACTGGCTCTCTACCCATTCATTGCCTATCTGCAAAGTAAAACACAGTTGAAGATACACGAGTACATTGATATGTACTCTAATTTCCCCAAAGATTTTTTTTTTAAAGTTACTTGGCAGTCAGGTGTCTTTGAGCAGTTGTCTTCTTTGGGTTCCTATGCTATCTGCTTTCTTCTCAACACTTCACTCACATATCATTGTATCCAATCTAAACCAGTAGAAGTAGGGATATGAGTCCTTGTTGCCTTACTAGTAAGGATGGGAGATGTATGAAAAAACAATTCAGTTGAAACCACAAAACAGCAGTTAACAGTTCTTAGATTAGTTGAAGACTTAAAACAACATTTGTTTGAAATAACCAAATGTGTGTTTTGTTCCAGTCTCATTTCAGAATTCGCATGATTGGCCTTGAGCTTGGAATATTTGAACTGACTTTCTTGACATTGGAATGTTTTGCACATCCCAATTGCATAGCCTTTTTAATAGAATATTAAAATGTTAATCTGTTGTTTTACTATGAGTATGAGTATTTTATTACTGTAAATACAGAGCACATTGGTAGTAATATCCTAGTGGGGATACGAGACTTACGGAAATAAAATTGAAAATAAGAATAGTTTCAAAATAGTTGAAGGTTATTTTGTTCTGTACTTCATCCCAGATGTATCTTATTTGGCATCTCTTGTTTAGTGGTATCTAAAAATTTGTATGTAATTCAGTGTCTGAATAGACAGCTTCCTCTTTCTAATCCAGATACTTTATACAGCATCATCTTGCTTAATATTGGAAGAAATTACACATTTTAAAGCATGCTTTTATGTACAGAAGTACAACTTTTCTGTATAACTTTTCTGTACAGAATTAATTGTAAGGAGGAAAACACTTATTTTCAAACACAGTGTATAAGTAAGATTCAGTGGGCTTTGTATGCAATTCTCTTGGTACTACTTGATGAAGTAGTTGGATTATGTCATTTTTTTAATTATATTGCTGTCTCAACAAAAGCAGTACTAATTCTGATGGTATGTTAGTTGCTGTGGGGTTTGGGGAGTGGTATGTAATATGTTTCAAGCCCAAAGTGCTCCATTTTAAATTTTGAATATTCTGGTCTTAGTTTGAAACAGCTGTTCCAATCTTACCAGAAGTGTTCTGAGCTTAAAAGAGCCCCATTTTGAGCTCAGAACACCTGTTTCAAAACTAAACAAAGCTGTTTTGAGCTTGAGCCACTTTTGGAGTGGTCATAATATGATAACTTCAGAATATTTCCAGTTCAGTTGGAACAACCTATTTTGAGCTCAAAATAACTGTTTCAAATGTGAGATGTTTTGCATACCCTTAGGTTTAGTTTCTGATATCTGGGGACTTGTCTAGAAGTTAAAAGAAGGATGTTTCAAGAGACACATTCATACATCAATAAATGTGTATATGTTGCCACATCATTAGCATTACTGAGTTCTTAATGGTTAGGTGATTGACTTTTTATGTAGTTCATAGATTTGTATTTAACCCATAAAAAATATCCACGCTGCCCATGAGCAATGGCATATACAATAAAAAAATCCACATAACAAGCAATAAAATACATAAAATTCCAGTAAGAATAGATAAACACATTAAAATATGAGTATTGCAGAACTCACCTAGTCCAGTCCAGGAGAACTGCAAGTCATTTCAGAGGCAGTATTATTTTAGTTGCTGCCCACATCATCAAATATGGGAAGAAAATTTCCGGAGTGTTAGAAATTGATGCAGGGGTTTTCAAACTATGTTCCTTGATTATTTAGTTTTTAAAATATCCATATCTTTGTAGCTTGGGGACAGAATGAAATAAGTTTTATAGCAATAGTAATTCCAAGGATGGGAACACTTGTCAAATGTCTGACAGATTGATTTAGGGGTATGTAATGCTCAAAAATCATAAGTGCTTGTAAGAGTGATGACACTGCTTTCTGAAAACAGTACAGCTGATCATGGGAAATGAAAACGATACACAGCTGGCCTTTTTCATAAACTCAGTCAGTAGGTGACATCAACTAGCTGCTGCAGATCACAAAACATCACAGTACTGCTCAAAATGAGAGACTGGGGAACGAGTTGGAGTGGATGGTAAAACTCAAGACCTCTCTCCACCCTGCAGTATGCTACAGTTGAGTCAGTCTCTGGTGGTCTGATTGTTCGTAAATTTTTGTAATAATTGTATTCTGTTTCTTCTTAATATCAAAATATCCAGAAATAATTTGAATTATTTTTGAATTGGTTGTAGTTCTGCACCATATACAACTTCTCTTAAATTTATAGAGAAAATTTAATTTGTATTTAATGATTGTGACATATAAGGTACTTAACATTTAGAGAAAATGGTAAAGAGCACTGCTATGTGAATTGAATTGTATGATAACAGAAATCACCTCATAACTTTTAAAGTACTGTTCCCTTGTTTTGGAAGACAGTTTTCTTTCCAAGGGGCATCATTCTTCATTGATCAGTCTGTCTGCCATATATATAATAATACAAGTGGTTGTTCAACATGAATAGCCAACTGGATGCCCTTCATATTTTTGAGCTATAATTTCAGTCAGCATGCCAGTGGTCAAGACTATGGAAGTTGTGGTCAGGAAATGTAGGTAATGAACTGTTAGCCTGTCTTTTCTTATAGGAATCCATTATAATATGCAATTTCCCCCAAACATTCTCTCACATAATTCAGCATTTGAGTCATATGCAAATTTAATTTATCATTACAATTTCTGTTAAATAAATTAATTCTTTAAAGTTTAACAAATGTATTATTGCTTAAGTTTTGTAGTGGGAATTAAAATGAAAAGTATCAGTAGGTGCCTTCTCTGAGACTAGTTCTATCATTAAAAATAAAGGAATTCTTACCACCATTGAACAGTGCTTATAATTTGCAAATTTGTATATTAGTGTTTGGCAATTTGGGCCAGTCACACACATTTAGCCCAGCTAACCTCACAGGATTGTTGTTGTGGGGAAAATAGGAGGAGGAAGGAGTATTAGTTATGTTCGCTGCCTTGAGTTATTTATAAAAATAAGAAAGGTGGGGTAATTTTTTTTTAAATTTATTCTTGAGTACAAAATGTTTTGTGAGCTGCAGCTCTTTGGGAATAAGCTCTCTTCCTTTCTCCTTATTCTAAAGATCAAAAGCCATTAGTGTCCTGTATCTTGACAATGCAGTAAGTTAAAGATGGGGTGGGGAGGGCGCTCTGTTAACTGCAGAAAGCATATTGGAAACTATTAAAATATCAGAATCCATTCTGATTCATCATATAATGCCATTGCTGTGGTATGTGGCTGTCTTAGTGCCCCAAAATCCATGAAGGTGACCATCAGAATCCCTGCAAAAGTTGTTGCCAAGTTGTTATTTTTAATGTATAACATAAGCCAACTTGTAAGCTTTAATGTAGATACTTCAATATATAGTGAGTAAAAATGAATTGTGTTTAATTATATTTTGATTTTAATTTATTTAAATCAAATACAGCTTTTGTTCTGGTATTGCCTAGTTCTTTACCTTGATGCTGTTCATTTTTCAAAGTTCAGTTTCCAGAGAGACCAGATGTGACTCAACTTGAAAGAAGCTGGTCATCCCTGCCTTAAGAAACCTTCCCCAACCTGGGCACTCTCCAGATGTGTAGGTTAACTCTAGAGTCTTTGGTGCTCTCTGAGCTTGTTTGCTTGCTTGCAGACATTTCATTACTCAACTAGATAACATCATGATGTTACCTAGTTGGGTAGTGAAATGTTTGCAAGCAAAAGAGCACCAAGGACTTCAACCCTGAGCAGCATATATTCTGTTCTATTGAGGGCAACTCTTAAAGTTGTTACCAATAGCTATGTTGGCTGAGAACTTTAGGAGTTGCAAAAATGATAGAGATACAGAATTTCAAAGGTGGAACTGATAGCTGATCACATTAATGAATAAAGTGATGTGAAAATTTTTTATGGCCCTAATTAGTTTTTGAAAGTAACTCAAACTGACAACTCAAATTGAAACTGACAAAACTTAAGAACTGTCATGAAATAATACACTGCTATCAAAGAATCCTCCTGCTGATCATATAAATACTGGAGTTCTGTTTATGTAACAGATAGTAAAAGAAAACTATACGGTACATACCTGAAGTAGGGAATTAAAATATAAAAGCGTCAATTTGGATATTGGTGCAATGGAATTATTCTTATCTTTATATTTCTAGTGTATTCTAGTTTACTGCAGTTCAGGATTAAAAATGAAATAGCTTCAGAAATCGTGATTTGCACTTGCTTGTACTACTTCCTGTTTGTGAAAGTTAATATTACAGAACTGTTAAACTGTTCCCTGAACAGCTATGCCAGAAGTCAATAGCATTTGATACCTTGCTACTTCTTGACCTTCTTTGCTATGTGACTCATTATGGGTGAATACTTGTTGCTGCAACTTTTGAATTTAATATGATTGAAAATATTAACAAGATGGTAGGGATGCTTATGTATTTTAGTTGTATCTCTAAAAATTACCAGAGTCAGGTGCAAAATAGTGACTCTGGAACCTTATAGCAATTATAGATTATCCAGGAACCCATCAACAGATTTCAATATACTTTCTGCTGCCCTTGTTATGCAACAGTTAGATATATCTTGTATTTATGCTGTTTGATTTCCTGCATTCTTCTTTCCTTTCCATTCTTACTCAATATCCTATTGCCACTATGTCTGTGCTGGTTCTTTTAATAGACTTATAAGAGAGAGAAAAAGAGAAAAAGTAAGCCAATTCATAAAAAGACTAGCATGCTTCATGCGTTACTTAGTTGGGACAGCAGTGTTATTCTGGTTTCTTTTAAGTTTACATGTCCTTTTATTATCTGCAGAAAGAAAAATATTGGAGTACTTTTATTGTTGTAATGTATCTTGCTATAGGTATCAATCAGTATTCTCCCCCAAGAGGTGTGGCAGGCCCCTGCCCTCCTGGTTTTCTGGAAAGGACTTAAGACCTGGCTCTGTCAGCTTGCATGGGGCAACAAGAGTTGTAATCAATCCTGGGGGTGGCTGGCACCCTAATGACACTCCCGGAGCCGTTCGCCAATTTTATCATCCCTTGGAATTTATTTATTTATTATTTAAGATGGTTTTATATTGTATTTTAATTGATTTTATCTCTTCTGTAAACTGTCCAGAGTTGCTTTTTGATGAGATGGGCGGTGACAGATTTGATATATAAATAAATAAATAAATCTAGATATTTGCTCTTTGTCATAGACAGGCTATTGTATATGTTTGTTTGTCACAAGATAGAGGAATTTGAGAGAAGGTGATAACAGTCTTATTTCGGGCAACATTTATGCACTTTTAGCAAGTATGTGAATACAAGGCAACTTTCTGTGTATTAAAACAATTCTAAGTATCATTTGTTATAAAAGGAATTTTGAGCATGTTGACAAATATGTAGGGTATTTATTTAGAAATATAGTTCTGCTTATTTTAAACTGACTTGCTAATTATTAAAGTGCTATAATCCAACTGTTGGATTTATTACTTGCTGATGGATTTAATTTGGTATCAAAAAGCTCTATATAATCTAATAATTACATTGAAAAATATAAATCTTCTAGTGCATAATCTGTTTTCTCTCATTTCCATAGAGTGCCTTTGGTGTTCTTTAAGTCCTGCCTGCCTGCCTGCCTGCCTGCCTGCCTGCCTGCCTGCCTGCCTGCCTGCCTGCCTGCCTGCCTGCCTTCCTTCCTTCCTTCCTTCCTTCCTTCCTTCCTTCCTTCCTTCCTTCCTTCCTTCCTTCCTTCCTTCCTTCCTTCCTTCCTTCCTTCCTTCCTTCCTTGTCAAAGAATCTATATTGTGTGCTTAAGAACATTATTTGTGTACTTCTAAACATGTTGCACCTTCGTTTTGAATTTTTTCACATATGCTTTTGTTCATGTGGCTCAACTTGCCTTTGCAAGCCACATGTTCAGTTTTAACAGATCCAGTATGGGAAAAGTAGGGGATAAATTGAGAATTTGGCTTGCAGGTATTTATATTGCATAATTTGTTGTTAGGAATTATGTGATTTAAATTATGGTAAATTCTTAAGCATGTATTTTTATATGATTAAAACAATGTGCTGTAGTTAAAAAGAAAGTGTAGAGAGAAACCTTTTATGTGCTTTTTGGTAGAGAATTGATATGGAGTGACATGAAGTATAAAAACACTGATCATCCTGCACACTGGACTGCACGTGGCTCTCAGAACACCCATGTCATGAGCAAAACGTTTATTACTATGGCATAATTCTAGTGTGTGTTCTTTTTAATAAAGTTGACAGTTGAAACGAATGTATTTAGCCTGTGAGACTTACTGTATCCATATCCATTTAACTGCCACCAAAACTCTTTCTCTCCAAAAGAGTTGTACATTTTTGATCCTGCCATTCAAACAGTATCATGTCTCTAGAACATCTGTTGTGACTTCCATAATGAAAAGGGTTGCCTTCCCCTGCTTTAAGGAAATGTTCGCAAAATGCCTTTAAATCAAAATGTAATATAATTGCTAAATAGTATATGTTTGACTAACAAGTGGTAAAACAAAGAATAAGTGCCAAATTATACTTGTTGGTTTTCATCCATTTAGACACCTAGCTGTTGGGCAGAAGAGGTATTAGAAAAGAGATCACATCAGCGTTCAGCTTCATGGGGGAGTGCTGATCAACTAAAAGAAGTAAGTGCTTAACAATTTGGCAAAGAGCAGCAATCCCTCATGTCTCACAGTTAATAGTAAATGCAGTTTATTTATTGTACCCCTTTTTGTGGGAGTGCACTCATGCTCGTGCTTTCTGTCACATGCTGCTGGTTTTAGGACTTATGTCATGTGAGTGATAAAAAGAACATTGGGTAGTCAGAGTAGATCTCTGTGGTAAGACTGACACACAGGCAATATTGCACTGTTACGTTATCAAGTGCATTGTTCTGTACACAGATGTGTGATAAAAATTAAATCAGCCCCATTTATGTGAACACAGAAATCTCTGAAGTGATCTTTAAAAAGCAGCATAAAATTTACTGAAGTAGGCTTTCACAGCTGGTATCTGTTGGGCAGTGTTGGGCTTCAGAGTTTAATGACCGAAGTCTAGAGAACACATTTCCTGACATTTCGCCAGCAACTGTGGCTGGCATCTTCAGAGGCAAGCAGGTCCTAAATAAAAGTGGCATAGCAGACCACTTTGCCTCTGAAGATGCCAGCCACAGTTGCTGGCGAAATGTCAGGAAATCTGTTCTCTAGACCTCGGTCACTAAACCCTGAAGCCCAACACCGCCCAACAGAAAAATCTCTTCTTAGACATTCTTGTGATCATGGCTAAGCACAATTAACATTAGACCCAGTTAATGTTTGTGAATCTGAAACTAGAAGGCTATTTCATTTATTTGCAATGTGATGTTATGAAATTGAAGGAGTTAAAAAAGAACAATAGCGACATAGTATAATGTCCAAGATCAGAAGATAGCGTCCATTTAAATTGTTGAATAGATTCAAAACTAAAAAACTTGAAGAATGGTGATGAAAAATGAAAGGTAATCTTGAATGCATTTCCATCTTTTTATATATAGGGCCACAGAATGTGTGCTGATTTTTTCCCCCTTCAGTTAATATGAGTACCTCTTCAAAAAAAACTACAAAATCTCTGGAACCAAGATTCTGATAACTGGTTAGCTGTTGTTGCTACCTGATTGTTTTAAAATTAGTTTCAGTGAGCTATTTTAATTGACATATGAAAATGAACAGTAGCTGTCATTTTCTTCTAATAAGGTAGTTTTGATCCCGTAGTTGCATTACAGAATAGTAAACTGGTATATTTGAGAATGCAGTGTGTCCTAAATAAGAATACAGGTAGTCCCCAGTTTAAGAACGAGTTCCGTTCCCAAGGTCTGCCCTTAAGTTGAATTACCATATAATACTCTATAAGTAGTATTATGTAATTAACTCGAACCATTGTGTATTTAACTCAACTCATTGTGTATTTAATTCAAATTTTGCTACAGTAAGCTCCGTTCTTAACTATGGGTCATCTATAATCCAGGTGTTTTTAACCTGGGGGCTACCTGTATAGTAATGTGAGTATAATACTTTTTTTAAGGGGGGTGGTCTGGGAAAAGAAGATATGTTCAAAACTTTGGGGAAAAAAATAAGTAGTTGATAAGGTATATAAAAGATATGAATCACTTCATTATATTAATTCACTATACTGAAATAAGATACGATTCTGATTCTCAAATAGCTTCTTTTCAGGAATATGTTAAGCTGAATTTATACAGTTATTAACTATTTAAAAGAGTATTTAAATTAGGATTACTATAAATTTTATGGAACAAATTAATTACAACCTGTACTCATCTCTAGAGTGTGATATTGTTATTTTGTATTAATTCTACTGCTTAAAGAAGAGTCTCCCATACTCCAAGCTATTGTCTATTTTATTCTGTCTTTTATTTGATTTTGTCTCTTTTTCCCATCAGATTGCCAAACTGAGACAACAGCTTCAACGCAGTAAACAGAGTAGTCGTCACAATAAAGAAAAAGAGCGTCAGTCACCTCTCCATGGCAACCATATAGCAATCAGTCAGACTCAGGTAAGCACCCCACTAGGTTGTTCAGGCAGAATTTTTATGCCAGAAAATTAGAAGTAATGTATTTTTTCAGTTCTGTATTCCTGTATACCATCTAAAGATATTTTTATTAATTCTAGGGAAAAATTACTCCAGTACAGTCAAGCAGTGAATAGAACTAGAAAAAAAATATTAAGAAATCTTTAAAAGCAATTAAATCTGTAACTGATGTTTAAGTAAAGCTTTGAGGTAGTTAGAAATAAGCTTTAGGTTTACATACAATCTCTTTATTTGAATCCATTTTAAATTAGCTACTAAAATCACCCAAAGAATTCTGTTATATCCATTATCAAGGAGATTTTACTGTTTTATACTCCTATAGAATTGTGATCTCCAGCTCTTTTGTCACTACATTAGTCTAACATTTTATTTATTTAAAAGATTTGTATAGCCACCTATATCAAGAAACACAACTCTGGGCAGCTCACAACAGCAATAAAAAGTTTTTAAGGATCCTTTTTGTGTGGATAACTTGACCACATGATTCTTGAAAATCTTTGAGAATTTATATAAAATATAACTTTCCTTGAATGTTTGTTGCGGATAATGTAGATAACTATATCAACAAAGTCACAGCAATAATTTGACTTACTGATACATCCCTTTTCATGCTACTTATTCATATTGATCTCCAGTTAGGCTCTAATTGGAAGATGGAATAACCATTTAGAACTATGGTATGACTGTTACCTCTAATTACTAGGTTGGTTTGTTTTTGTGTGTCCCCTCCACTTAGGTTTGTTTATATATAGCATAGCAGATCACTCTGAAGAAGTGTCATAGTTGTTGAAGTTCATGAACAATTTTCCATTTTACTGCAGAGGCATAACTGAATTTTACTCTATAGTTACATAATTTCTGTCAAGGATTTCCATTTTTTTTTCTCAGAAAAGGTCTAAATTAACTAGTTACAGAATAATAGCATTCATTATGTGTGGAGGCATAGGTATTTTCATGGAGGTGTTTGAGCGTGATATAAGATACAAGGGTTGAGTGTGTGTGTGTGTGTGTGTGTGTGTGTAGATACTTATAAGTTCATTTTATTTATATGTATATGTAACACTTCTGGAGCCATATTGGAGACTGCAGATGTAAAAAACATTATTTTCGGTGCACCTCTGAGGAAAAATGCTTTATAAATTAAGTTTGGTATCCTAAAACAATCTTTTTCAGTATAGATATTACCTATATTAAAGAACTGAATAGAGATGTCTATTATATTAAAGACTATATAATTTATGTCCATATTTCTATTTGATTTCAAATGTAGAATGCCAGATTTCAGAAACTTACAGTAATATGATTGTTCAGAGTATTTATTTATGCAATTTATATAGCTACGCATCTTGTAACAGGAGTTATCTTGATATGTTTAATAATTTTATGAACTGTAGTATAATTATGTTGTTTGAATTATATCCAAGGTCTTACTCAGTTGTGTATTCATAAACACGCATAATACCACATCCACCAAATATCAGAAAATGATCACTATTTGTCTTTAAAAATTTTTTTTTTAATGAAAAACATAGTAATTATATGAGGAGTTGTTTCACCATATTCAGTTGACTATGTTTTCTTTTCTTTATGTTATGTGTAGGTCATACTTATATCTGAAAGTGATCATTATGTATTAATAATCTACAAATGCCTAAATGTGGTGCTTTTGTGGAAAAAGCTATGCCATTGCATTATTCCAACATATCTGAAGTTCTCTTTTCAAATTTGTTAAAATATTAATTCAAATATGTATTTAGGTTATGATATCTCGAATCATATTTGAAGTTTGATAGTGTGTGAATAGAATAATTTGAAGATTATTGTACAATTGTTAAAGGAAAGAATTTGGTTTTGGTTTGCCTAACATAAATATTTGTATAACAGTGTTAATTAATGAACATCTAATGTCATTTAAGTGGGAATATACTGAATATCCGATTCAGTAGGATTCCTTTAAAGTAGATGTGTGTAGATCAGATTGCATCTTTGGCAACCACATACATAAAACAGAAGCAATTGTAAGTATTTATCTGTATGTCCCACTTTATTTTACAATTTTTGTATAACTCCCTAATCACTAGGACCCTAGGCAGTGCACATTAAGCAAAAGCAAGAGAACTTATACAAGGAACATGTTCTGAAGTAATAATTAGCATAATAAACAGTAATCGCCTTGCAGTCAAATTACAGGCTGAAAGCCTGTTAGAATAAGAGTCTAGAATTTTCTTTTCGAAACAAAAGTAGACTCAGGACCAAATGCCTTTCTGGAAATAGATTATTTCAGATTGTCTGGTCTATTACCGAAAGGACCTGTTGCCTTCTCCTGGCCCTTTGGATGGCTTGGGGGTGGTAGGATTTTCAGCAGGCCCTATCCTGAGGACAAGACTGGAATGGCAGAATTTTGTTTGGTAAGGTGGTCTTCAGTTTGTTTGTTTATTTGTTTATTTAGTTATCAAATGTATATGACTCTGGGTGGCATACAGCAAAAAAGTATAAAACAATAAACATATCAGTCATATTTTTTTTAAAAAAAAGCACACACGAGATTCGATCAGCAATGGCACCACCCCAAGATCTCACCAGTCCCTTGAGACCCCCAGGCCTGATGACATAGCCAAGTCTTGAGGGAATTCTCAAAAATAAGGAGAGAGGGAGCTGACCTCACTTTGGGGGGGGGGAGAATGTACCATAAGGTGGGCCCCATGGCCTGGGATCATGTAAAATAATGATAATCACTTTGTATTGGGACCCATAAGCTTACTGGTAACTAGTGCAGCAATCTAAGATGCAATCCTGCAATAGTGGATTTCCCTGGCTAACAGCTTGGCCACTGCATTCTGACCCAGTTATGGCTTCTGAGTCATCTTCTGAGGCAACCCCATGTAGAGTACATAGATTTGTTTGTTTGTTTGTTTGTTTATTTAATGCATTTCTATCCCGCTGCAATCAAAAGACTAGGCGGCTCGCAAGTACAATTTGAAACATCCTTGGTACAAGCAATAATTCAGTTGTGTGATAATCAGGGCAAGGAATTTAAACATTACATTTGTAAATTATGTAATTGAAATTACAAAGAAGATAAGCATCAGACTGGTTTATTAATTAATTGTAGATGAGTGAGTTGCATTCTGTAGTTCAGCATTAGACACTCTTTAAATATACAATCTCTCTTTTTCTCCAAATGAATTGGTAACAATGTCTGTAGGTTCGGTGGTATAGGTGAGCTAGGTGGGATCAGTTTGTTCTGCTACATTGTATATTTGTTGAAATATCATTACATCCCATTACCATTGTTTCCAGTACTATTATTATTAGTGCTATTAGTGTTATTGTTATTACTTTATCCCACCTTTTTTATATACATATTTTGGTCAACTCAAGGTGGAGAACATAACTAATACTCCCACCTTCAATTTTCCCCACAAAAGCCACCCTATGAGGGGGTTGGGCTGAGACGGTGACTGGCAAGCTGATTGTACATATGTCTTCAATGTGCACATGGGATTTGTGTAATGATTTATTCTTTTTGTTACTGAACATACCATATTACAACTTGTCCCATGCTGATATGATAACCTTTTTTCTGATACCATAGACTGATTGATTGAATAGTAGGGCATAGCATTGAGCTGTTAGCTCTATATGAAAATCAGGATAGGATATTTTTTCTCTCCTCACTTCAATTCATTTAATCTGATATATGCAGCGAGTGAGATGATTCTGCATTTAGAAATGAATGTATATCACCTCAAATGAGTATAGAACTCAGTTTCTCATCTCATGGAGTCTCCAGCTGTAGTTTTTAAGCTAATTGAACATATATCTCACTTATTTTAAAGGCTTCTATCTCAAGATCAGTCCCTATGCCACTGTCAAACATTTCAGTGCCAAAATCAACAGTCTCACGTGTGCCGTGCAGTGTAGAAGGAATAAGCCCTGAATTAGAAAAAGTGTTCATCAAAGAAAACAGTGGAAAGGAGGAAGTGTCCAAGGTAAGGGAATGCTGTGAGTGGCTATTATAAAAGACATGCTCTAGTAATGGAATTTAGAAATTTATTCATTTATTTTTATTTTTCTAGTCATATATGCCACTCCAATCATGTCTGATTCTGAGCAGCTTATAGACCTTCAAACAGTAATGAGATTAAAACAATGTAAATTATGCAAATGCCAAGGAAGAACCATAATACATTTACCCTCCATAAGAGACATCAGACCCCAAAGACCAGATGAAACAACAAGGACTTAATTGCTTTATGGAAAACTCAAGGCTAGTCTTATGCATTGATCTATCTAAGGAAGTATTTTTACATGGAGACTCTAGATGTATTTCACATCCATATGTATAGAAGTGACTAATATAAGAAATTACATTTTTTACCTTAAAATATATTGATGATGATAGAGCAGTTGTGAGATCTCCAGAGATTTATATTCTGTTATAGAATGGTACAAAGAATGTTTTTAAAAAGAAAAATCGAATGAAATAAACATTTTTACCACATATACTCAAAGATAAGCTGAGAATTTTAGGTGCCAAAATGCACCTAAAAAATCGGGTTTGGCTTACAGGTATATCTGCATGGGTTTATCTGCGAGTATATACAATAATACTTTTAAAAAGTACCCATATTTTCCCTAGTGTGTAAGCCCATCTGCGGATAAGCAGACCCTTGAATTTTTAACCAAAATACCATGAAATATGTGGGTTGGCTTATTCGTGGGTGGGCCTATACACAAGTATATATGGTAAGCTATTAAGAATTTAATGAGACAGTTCTATTCATTTTTTTTTAATTTTCTCTTTCCAGAAAATATGTTACAGAATAGTGTTATTGTGTTATAAAATCTCCCAAAATTAAAAGGCAATTGTTAGTTGATCAAAGATATTATCTTACAAAGAGCCATGACTGAATTTCAAATTAGGCAAAATTTATCACTTAACAGGGAGAAAGGGACAAACTAAAACATTTACAACATTTTGTTAGAGAAGGTAAACTTCTTAAATGGGTTGAAAACAGTATGGGAATCAGACATAAAAGTCTCGGTGCCTATGACTTTATGGTTATCCAGTTAGTACAGAAAGCCATTAAAATTGATTTTGGCTAAAACCAGGGAAAACTCAGTAAAAGTATTTTATAAATAGTATTTAATGTAGGGAAACTTAATACAATACGTTATAGTATAAGCCCTTTGTGTTAAAGATAGAAATATGTGGTCTTGTAAAGATGTTCAGTCTTTTTCAACTGAATTTTTTACTAAAATAAGACAGATTACAACTCAGACCATTATATTAGATCCTATATTGGGCTTACTAAGTTCTTTTAATAATCCAAATGATACCTTGATACATAAAGAGTTGGTAGTTTTCTTACTGGTTGCAGCAAGACAGGCAAGATCCTGGAAAACAGGAAGGAGTTTGAATATTTCCATAAGGTGGCAAATATGCTAGAAAATCACTTTGATGGAAACTGGGAGACCATGAATTCTAGTCCCACCTGAGACACAAAGCCAGCTGGGTGACTATGGGCCCGTCACTCTTTTTCAGCCCTAGGAAGTAGGCAGTGGCAAACTACTTCTGAAATCTTGCCAAGAAAACTGCAGGGACTTGTTCAGGTAGTTGCCAGGGATCAGCACTGACTTGAAGGCACCAAAAAAACAAAACAAAACAAAAAAACAAAAAACCACAATAATACAGATTATTTTTATTTTATCTCATTTAAACTTTATTAATTATGCATACCAAAGGAGGCATACTACACAGTTCCAAGTTCTTAGATAATTTAATGAAATAAGGTTTTATGTCTTTTACTTCTGTATATACTCCAGCATGTTTTGTATTGTTAAGACCTTTAAATGGGAAAAACACAGAAAGGTACAGGTAGTCCCCAGGTTAAGAATGCCTGGTTTAAGGACGACCCATAGTTAAGGCTGAGCCTATTGTAGCAAAATTTGAGTTAAATAGGCAATGGTTCGAGTTAATTACACAATACTACTAATACAGTATTATAAATAATACTGTTCCAGCTTACATACAAATTTGACTTAAGGACAGATCTTGGGAACAGAACTTGTTCTTAAACTGGGGACTACCTGTATTGAATAGAAAAGAAACTAAACACATATACAGGCACATATAGTTAAGTAGTCCATAAATTTTGGTAAAACTTAACTTGATTTAACATCTTGTGTTAAAAAAGATAATTATGATATAACTAATTGTAAGGCAGTAAATCACAGAACTGTTTGAGGGGAGAGAAGCTTTTATAAATGTTATTGTTTTGGTTTACGCTATAGTGTAAGCAAATATATGTATTACACAAATACAGTAAACCACAGCACACGTTCGTAGATTCTTCATTATAACATGTATGCCATTATAAATGGCAACCCCCTAGTTTGACAGCAACCAGGGATACTTTAGCAAAGGTTGATGATAAAGTGATGCTGCTGGTGATGGTGGTGGTGATGGAAAAAGTACAATAAAGTCCTTCATCTGCCACTATGAAACTACATGATTTAGGATGGGGAACCTACCCTGTAGAATTTTTGTCATGGTGGCAGTCATTGTGATTTTGATGCATTGGGCTGAAATAGAAAAAATGGAAAATTGTCTTGCAAGTATTGTTTAACTTACAAGAATGCGAAGCTGATGTATGCATAAGTTTATGCCATTTGAAAACTTTGAGGGGAAAATGCCAAGTAGAAAGATGTAAACAAAAACAATTTATAAAACAGCAACTAGAACCTTGCTTAGAAAAATGCTCTTTAAGTTAAATCTTGCTTTTTAGAAATTAAACTATTTTAAGTTTATGGGTACACTCACCTTTAATGTGTCAGTGCAGGTAGTCCTTGCATAATGATGGTAATTGGGCCCAGCAACTCTGTTGCTAAGTGACCCGGTTGTAAAGCGCAATGTCACATGACCGTGCAAACTTATGATGGCAGTTGTGGCAGTCCCAGTTGCTGTTGTTAGGCAAACCCCATGTGGTCTCAGTATCCCACAGTCACATGATCGCTGTTTGCAACCTGGCGGTTTCCCCATTGACTTTGCTCGTCAAAAACCAGCAGTGAAGGTCACAAATGGCAACCACATGACTGCGGGATGCTGTGACCGTCATAATTGCAAGCTGGTTGTCAAGTGCCCAAATTGTGATCCTGTGACTGCAGGGATGCTGTGACAGCCACAACTATGAGGACCCATCATAATTCCCCCTCATTCAGCGCTGTCATGACTTCAAGTGGTTGCTGAATGAGTGGGTTGTTCATTGAGGACTACCTGTAACAGCTTTGCAGGAAAGGGTAGGGGAAGTACAGTCAGGTCCAGAAATATTGGGACATCGACACAATCGTAACATCTTTGGCTCTATACACCACCACAATGGATTTGGAATGAAACAAACACAATGTGCGTTAACTGCAGACTGTCAGCTTTAATTTGAGGGTATGTACATCCAACTCAGGTGAACGGTGTAGGAATTACAAGAGTTTGCATATGTGCCTCCCACTTGTTAAGGGACCAAAAGTAATGGGACAATTGGCTTCTCAGCTGTTCCATGGCCAGGTGTGTGATATTCCCTCAGTACCCCAATTACAATGTGCAGATGAAAGGCCCAGAGTTCATTTCAAGTGTGCTATTTGCATTTGGAATCTGTTGCTGTCAACTCTCAAGATGAGATCCAAAGAGCTGTCACTATCAGTGAAGCAAGCCATCATTAGGCTGAAGAAACAAAACAAACCCATCAGAGAGATAGCAAGAACATTAGGCGTGGCCAAAACAACTGTTTGGAACATTCTCAAAAAGAAGGAACGCACCGGTGAGCTCAGCAACACCAAAAGACCCGGGAGACAATGGAAAACAACTGTGGTGGATGACCGAAGAATCCTTTCCCTGGTGAAGAAAACACCCTTCACAACAGTTGGCCAGATCAAGAACACTCTCCAGGAGGTAGGTGTATGTGTGTCAAAGTCAACAATCAAAAGAAGACGTCACCAGAGTGAATACAGAGGGTTCACCACAAGATGTAAACCATTGGTGAGCCTCAAAAACAGGAAGGCCAGATTAGAGTTTGCCAAACGACATCTAAAAAAGCCTTCACAGTTCTGGAACAACATCCTATGGACAGATGAGACCAAGATCAACTTGTACCAGAGTGATGGGAAGAGAAGAGTATGGAGAAGGAAAGGAACTGCTCATGATCCTAAGCATACCACCTCATCAGTGAAGCATGGTGGTGGTAGTGTCATGGCGTGGGCATGTATGGCTGCCAATGGAACTGGTTCTCTTGTATTTATTGATGATGTGACTGCTGACAAAAGCAGCAGGATGAATTCTGCAGTGTTTCGGGCAATATTATCTGCTCACATTCAGCCAAATGCTGCAGAACTCATTGGACGGCGCTTCACAGTACAGATGGACAATGACCCAAAGCATACTGCAAAAGCAAGCAAAGAGTTTTTGAAGGGACAGAAGTGGAATGTTATGCAATGGCCAAGTCAGTCACCTGACCTGAATCCCACTGAGCACGCATTTCACTTGCTGAAGACAAAACTGAAGGGAAAATGCCCCAAGAACAAGCAGGAACTGAAGACAGTTGCAGTAGAGGCCTGGCAGAGCATCACCAGGGATGAAACCCAGCGTCTGGTGATGTCTATGCGTTCCAGGCTTCAGGCTGTGATTGACTGCAACGGATTTGCAACCAAGTATTAAAAAGGGAAAGTTTGATATATGATTATTACTCTGTCCCATTACTTTTGGTCCCTTAACAAGTGGGAGGCACATATGCAAACTCTTGTAATTCCTACACCGTTCACCTGAGTTGGATGTACATACCCTCAAATTAAAGCTGACAGTCTGCAGTTAATGCACATTGTGTTTGTTTCATTCCAAATCCATTGTGGTGGTGTATAGAGCCAAAGATGTTAGAATTGTGTCGATGTCCCAATATTTCTGGATCTGACTGTATATTGTTTAGACTACTCTGAAGCCATCAGCATTTATTTGTAGAAGGATTCTTCATGAGAATGAAAGACTAGGAAAAAGTAGAATATCTTTTTGTAAAAAAATCATGTAAACCGTAGAGGAATACTTGATTTGAGCAAAAGAGAAATTAGTTTTAAAAAAACTGCTATTACATACTATATCCTATAATATGGAGCATCAGAACCATAGGTTTGTTGTACCTTCTCGTGTTATTTGCTAAGGAAAAAAATTTCTGTTCTTATATCACTGTTAGAGTGATAAGGGGTTTCTTTAAGCTGTGCCACTTTTCCTGCTTTTTTAATCACATTTTTGTGACTTTGAATACAAGTGCTATTAAAACTGTCAGAGAATTGTGCAGATAAATCTCAGCATGAAACCTAACTAGTGAAGTGCATCCAAGCCCTGACATCTCTTTAAGAATATGGCCTGTGCATTAAAGTGACTGGGATTTTCTTCCCCTTTGTGGCCCTATGAACTGATGCACAGCATGCCACTGGGTTACTTGCTTCCTTTTGTAGGAAATTGACTTCCCTGCCTTTTGCAAGGTCAAGTCTGGCTTGAAGGACATTGAGAGAGGACAGGTCAAAGTCCCCCCCAGGGTTCAGACGTCCTCTGGAAGGATGAGGTCTTACTATGCGTGTTAATAATGGTGTTTTTATTGTAGCCCGTGGATATTCCTGATGGTCGGAGAGCACCCCTACCTGCTCACTATCGTAGCAGCAGCACACGAAGCATTGATACACAAACACCTTCAGTCCAGGAACGCAGCAGCAGCTGTAGCAGCCATTCTCCATGCATTTCTCCCTTTTGTCCTCCTGAATCTCAGGATGGGAGTCCTTGTTCTACAGAAGACATGCTGTATGACCGTGATAAAGGTGAGAGTCTGTTGGAATTGCTGATCATGGCTTGCATTTACTGTAATGTTATCCTCATTGTGTTGAAATCATTTTTTTGTTGTTATCGTCATCCTGGTGGTGTGAACAAAGATTGCTCATTGATTGCTTTTTGCTTGTTTATGTGTTTTCCCTCTTGTGAAGTTTTACAAACATCTTCCATAAGTGTCAGAAAAAAACACAGCAGTCTTAACTCTTTTTATGAAGGCTAGAGTAAGAAAAGTTAAGAGAAAGTGCACTGTTCCATATAACAGTATGTGAATCATTGGTCAAAGAAGTTAAACCACTTCATGATTATGTTGCTTTTAAATAATGAAACAAGTTAAACTGGAAAGACAACAACATTTTTCCAGTTCAGTGTATAAAGATTATGACTTTGGAATGAGTTCTGGTGATGAGCGAATCATGGCTGTGTTTCATTGTCTGTATTTAACAGTGCAATCTTCTATATGTCTACTCAGAAGTAAGCCCCATTGAGGTCAGTGGAACTTATTCCCAGGTAAGTAAGGAGAAGGTTGCAGCCTTAAAATTAATGGTTCCTCATAATTAAATGAAGATATTCTCAGCAAAGTTGGTGCTTTTGTACAGTGTGCAGTTCTAGGCACATTCATGGATTGATGAGGAATACCGTATTCAGCATGCTTTAAATTACAGCTTTCATTTTTATTTTTCTAAATATAAGTTGTTAGACCTCAGTGGCTGCAAAAATAAATTTAGAAGCATGTGATTATTTGTTCTGCAATAGTATAAATTCCTGACATGTTGGGACTAAGGGTGATTTTGAGTTTTGTGTAGAACTCTTTGCTTTATTCTTTATGTAGCAGAAGCAGAACACATTTAGTGCAACCAACAGATACATATAATTAACTATTAATTTTATATTCTTTCTTTGTTTACTGGAGCTGATATGTTGCTTATTGGTGACCTCCTATCCAGGCACTGACCAGACTAGACCTATTAACTTTCAAGATGAATTGTGTCTTCAGACTTTGCCTTCTAGCCATCTATTCAAACTTGTTTTGTAGAATTTATAGAGAGTGCAAATTAAAATACTGGTTATATAGTTTCTTTGATCATTTTGAGTAATATTAAAGGAATTATAAAATAGTAAATAGTTAAAAATTCCTGACATATATTTAAACACAGCCAAATGTGTTAAAAGGGGTGGAATGAATGTCCTTGATTTTTGTTTGCTTGGTCATTCTTAAAAAGCTTTGTGTTTTCTTTGTCTTTCTTCTTCTTTTAATTAAATGTTGGTCCTTTCTTCTTGGTTTTACAATCTTTTATACTCTTTGGTTTCTTTGTTTTTTGCTTTTTAACAAAAATGACATCTTGCATTCTGTCTTTAAGATTTTATGGTTTTTACAAGCATTCACTTATATGGTTTATACACTTCTTTCTTCTTCATTTCCTTCTTTCTTTCCTTGGACTCCAGCCCCATCTGGAATCTTTTCACCCATATTTTATCTGTTGCTGTATGTGTATTTCCTTAGTCCAACACATAATTCTGTTCCTGTTAGTCTTAACTGTTTTGTTCAGTTGGTGTCAAGTACTCTGTTTTTAACTTATTCTTGCAGTTCAGAAGAACTTAGCATCACAGCTTAGTTTTCTTATGGACAAGCGTATCATAGTGAGCAGTATGTTAAGTTTATATTAGAAGAGATGTAAAGATATAATGTACTACAAAACACATTGTGGAAGTAAAACCTAAGGTATTAGATCAATAATACTTCATTAGCATCTTCACATTCTGCTGCTTTTGCTGTTTCTACAATTTTATTGCAGCAGATTTTTTAATAAAGAGCTTTGCCTTTAGTGGTAGGGGCCCAGTTTATGGCTCTCAGATGTTACCAGATTCCTCACCAGAGGCTGGCTGAAGTTAATGGAAATTTGTAGTTCAGCAGTAACAGGACAATGGAGGCAAATTCAGGTTCCCCATTTTCGTCTGATGTAAGATGCCTTATATGATGACATGTTGTTCTTTTACAGTTAACTACTACAAAAGTACTACTTCAAAATATCCCTCACAAACTGATTTTTAGTTTGCTTGTCTGATTCCTCTGTTTTACTCTGCTCATAATCAAACATTTTATAATTACATTTATTTTAAGTAAAAAAATGTTCATTTTAAGACACATCTTTATATTTTGCCTATTGTCCTTATGAGGCTTTTAGATAATGTTACTCTTTGGTTTAAGCAGATACCTTAATTTCAGTTTATTCTCATAACAGAGCTCATACGAGGTAGGCACAATAAGGAGTCGTCATACTTTTAAGTTATTTGAAAATATATTTTTAATTCTCTGTTCCATGGTTACAACTTTAATTGCTGTACACCCTACATTAAAATGAATCTGATAATTACATTCATATTTATGCATGGTACCCTGTTAGCTGCTCTTTCTGGAAGAAGTGATAAGTTGATATAAATCAGTATTTCTAATTTAAGTTGCCACAATAATCACACTGCATATTTAATTGGCACAGATAAATGAGTATGTTTTTGTATAAATGCAAGGTTGCATATGATTTAAAACACTTCATTGTAATGTTACTAACTTGACCAGTAATTTTGGAACTAATTTTAGCTAATTCAGTTAATGCATTTTGTTTTTATTTGTTTTTTAAAAGGAAATTTATTTTGTATTATCAAGATAATGCGTTATGTTACTTTAAGAATTCTAAATGAAGGTAAGCATTAAGTGACCTTTAAAAGCTGTTCACAAACTAGGTAGACATTTCATTAATTTGTAATAAATGTGTTTAAGAATAGGTTGTGTGGATATTGATTATTAAACGAATTATTCTGATCTAGTTTATCAGGACCTAGCGTTGGGCTATATCCAACATTATATAAGCAAGGAGACATTCTTCTGCCATTTGATGTGCCAAATCGGCTCTAGAGCATCCCCAACCTTTCTAGACCAGATTCAAAGAGTAGATAGTCAATCTGTCTGCTGTTGGAGGTGATTCCATTGGCTACAACTATTGGCAATTATTGTGTTAAGTATATATTGCTGGCTTAGGAAAGATAATGTGCTTATGCCACATACGTTTCTGTAATATTGCTTGTTCCACTGATGTGAGGTTACATTTGGATAAAACTAGCATTATAATTAATTATATAGGAGAAGGTAGACATTTCAGTTGAACTACATAATGAACTTTTGAGTATACAGTGGGGCAAAAAAGTATTTAGTCAGCCACCAATTGTGCAAGTTCTCCCACTTAAAAAGATGAGAGAGGCCTGTAATTTTCATCATAGGTATACCTCAACTATGAGAGACAAAATGGGGGAAAAAATCCAGAAAATCACATTGTCTGATTTTTAAAGAATTTATTTGCAAATCATGGTGGAAAATACGTATTTGGTCAATATCAAAAGTTCATCTCAATACTTTGTTATATATCCTTTGTTGGCAATGACAGAGGTCAAACGTTTTCTGTAAGTCTTCGCAAGGTTTTCACACACTGTTGCTGGTATTTTGGCCCATTCCTCCATGCAGATCTCCTCTAGAGCAGTGATGTTTTGGGGCTGTCGCTGGGCAACACAGACTTTCAACTCCCTCCAAAGGTTTTCCATGGGGTTGAGATCTGGAGACTGGCTAGGCCACTCCAGGACCTTGAAATGCTTCTTATGAAGCCACTCCTTCGTTGCCTGGGCGGTGTGTTTGGGATCATTGTCATGCTGAAAGACCCAGCCACGTTTCATCTTCAATGCCCTTGCTGATGGAAGGAGGTGCTCACTCAAAATCTCACGATACATGGCCCCATTCATTCTTTCCTTTACACGGATCAGTCGTCCTGGTCCCTTTGCAGAAAAACAGCCCCAAAGCATGATGTTTCCACCCCCATGCTTCACAGTAGGTATGGTGTTCTTTGGATGCGACTCAGCATTCTCTCTCCTCCAAACACGACGAGTTGAGTTTAGACCAAAACGTTCTACTTTGGTTTCATCTGACCATATGACATTCTCCCAATCCTCTTCTGGATCATCCAAATGCTCTCTAGCAAACTTCAGATGGGCCCGGACATGTACTGGCTTAAGCAGGGGGACACGTATGGTACTGCAGGATTTGAGTCCCTGGCGGCATAGTGTGTTACTGATGGTAGCCTTTGTTACTTTGGTCCCAGCTCTCTGCAGGTCATTCACTAGGTCCCCCCGTGTGGTTCTGGGATTTTTGCTCACCGTTCTTGTGATCATTTTGACCCCACGGGGTGAGATCTTGCGTGGAACCCCAGATCGAGGGAGATTATCAGTGGTCTTGTATGTCTTCCATTTTCTAATTATTGCTCCCACAGTTGATTTCTTCACACCAAGCTGCTTGCCTATTGCAGATTCAGTCTTCCCAGCCTGGTGCAGGTCTACAATTTTGTTTCTGGTGTCCTTCGACAGCTCTTTGGTCTTGGCCATAGTGGAGTTTGGAGTGTGACTGTTTGAGGTTGTGGACAGGTGTCTTTTATATTGATAACAAGGTCAAACAGGTGCCATTACTATAGGTAACGAGTGGAGGACAGAGGAGCCTCTTAAAGAAATAGTTACAGGTCTGTGAGAGCCAGACATCTTGCTTGTTTGTAGGTGACCAAATACTTATTTTCCACCATGATTTGCAAATAAATTCTTTAAAAATCAGACAATGTGATTTTCTGGATTTTTTTTCTCATTTTGCCTCTCATAGTTGAGGTATACCTATTATGAAAATTACAGGCCTCTCTCATCTTTTTAAGTGGGAGAACTTGCACAATTGATGGCTGACTAAATACTTTTTTGCCCCACTGTATCTTTCAAATAAAAACACACTTTTATTGATTTTTTTAAATAGAAAGGAAAAGGCTTGAGGTAGGCGTTGGTAATTGTGGCACCCTTCTTCCATTCTACCCTACCTGTGAGGTTTCTTTGGTATCTTATTTTTGTTATAGCTTACCATTGTTCTGAGTAACAGAGCTGGCAATTATGTAATTGCCAAATATATTTTTTCAATACCCATTTTTCTGCTCATAGTGGAAGTGCCCAAATTTCTATTGTGGGTCCATTTAATCATCAGAGGTTGAGTCTCTGTCTGCCACCTTTATATTTGGATCTTCTATGCTGATTAAATCTAAATAGTTGATTGACATCATGCACCAGTTTTGTAGGAGGTATTTTCAAATTTCAGTATCTTATGCTAAAAAGGCATATAAAATAATACCCAAAGACTCTGAACTCTCTGTTCTTTATCATAAGCCTTGTTTGCAGCTAAATTCTCATTATACTTTTCAATGGGAAATCAGCTTTAAGCTGGATCTTACTGCGTTTGTGAATAAAAAATGGAAGTAATAATTGATCAAGCATAGGGAGAGCTAACCTGCTGGCCAGACACAGACCTGCTTTACATTTCTAAAGCATCTTTTCTTTTCATTGGAAGGCTGCACTTTAACCACAGGCTCCATTGCCGCTCTTCGGTCCAGATCAGCTATTTACTTTACATTTCTATAAAGAGCTGCTTAAATAGGTTGAAATTTTCAAAAGAAAATGAACATAAAGTCTGTAAAGGAAACCCATGGTCTCCTTTGGGGTGGGAGAATGATCTTGCCCAGCAGGGAGTGGAGAAAACGTCAATGGCACCTGTTGTGTGTATGGGAAAGGGAGGGGAGAAAGGGCCCAGCCTGCAGTATGATTAGAAGCAGTTTTATTGCATTAAAAGTGCCTGCTCCGCAGGGGGCCAGTGATTAGAATTCAGTTTGGTGACCCCCCTATGCTATTTACAGCCTGCGGGTGTACTTTTGAGACCTTGTAGTACAAAGAAAAGGGCTGGTTTTCGGCCTCTACTATTTAGATTGTAAAGTAGAACTTCATTTTTGGTAAGTAAATCTCACCCTTTTTAGTAACAGGCAGAGCCTTTAACGTTGTTGATGAGCCATCTGTTTAGTCCAGCTAGTTTCAAATTAATGAAGACTCTTACTCTGCAGGTCTTTCAGTATTCGGTTGTTGGAATTAGCTTTATGTGAAAACCTACATTTAATGTGCTGTAAGGAGGATTTGGGGACAGAATATGTAAAGAAAAATGATGGAATGACTTGTTATATGAAGTTTAAAAACTGAAGGATATAGAAATATTTCCATAATTATCAAAGCAAGCAGCTGGTAGATTTTAGTTGAATGATTTAATTAACTCTATTTAGATACAGAAATTAATACTGGGAGATCCTAGTGGATAAGAAATTATTTTTGTTTGTGTCTTTATTGCTTTGTGAAGATTTGCTTCTGAAAATCAGGACAGAAGGTATTAAGAAGATACAAAACAAAAAAAATTACACTTTTCAAAAATAAAATAGTAAATGAAGGTATTTTTTAAAGTTTTCAGTTACAGCTACTTGGGGACTGATATAAGCACATTTGGTTTGCTAGTTTGTTAAATTGTTACAATATGTAGTAGGTATCTCTCCATAGAACTGAAAATACCAGCTAGCAGAGACAGCAATTGATGTACTTAGTATCCATGATTACTGATTCATCATCCCTAGAAGGAAATAGTAATGAAACAAGAAGGCTTTGGTAGTTACGGATTTAATTTTTTAAGTGCTTTATTTTTAAGTCCTCTTTTGAACAAGGTCGTGAATGATAAAACGTGCTAGTCAAATCAGTAGATGCAATCCATCAAGCCATCTTTTCACACATCCTATTGTTGCTGCATTTTTGTAGATATAAGTGATGGATTGTACTTTAGTGCTCTTAAAATGTGCTAGGCTTCTCCTGTTTTGAGTTAGATAATCAGAGATGAAAAAAATAACAAAAAGCAGGTGTAGCATTGTGTCTGGCATAAAACTCGGAGATACTAATTTTATTCTGTGTTTCAAAGCTCATTTATATAAGAGCAGTGTTTCTATTATGTAAACACTTGTTTTTGTTCACAATATTTCCTGTGTATGGCATTATTGTGGGCACTTTGTGTTTCAGATGCTACTTAGGAGCATTATTTCAGTTACTCTGTATAGTGACAGGACAATTATTTTAACTTCTCATTAACCATTTGCCCTTCTTTTGCTTGTATTGTACATATTTGCCTAGTAACTTCCCTTTTTGAAATGCTTAATAAAGAACTTCTTCCAAGATTATATTTCTGCTTTATTTGACCTGTAGCATTCTGGATAATATCTTCCTGTTATATTCTAATATATGGTAGATAACAGTTTCAGATAGGCCACAATAAAAGAGAAACTGATTTGAAGCAAACCAGCTTTCACAACCAAGTTGTGCAGAAGCCATCATATTTGGAAATCAGACTAATTTTTATAAACTCTTAATCCCTAGTAATACAACTGCTTTAAATTTTCAGACAGTGGGAGTAGCTCACCGTTGCCCAAGTATGCCTCCTCTCCTAAGCCCAACAACAGCTACATGTTCAAACGAGAGCCCCCAGAGGGATGTGAACGGGTGAAGGTCTTTGAGGAAGTGTCGTAAGTAATGCCTTTTATATCAGCTGGGATCTGCAAGGGCGGAAAATCTTTTTGTTGGACTTTTTTGAACTGCAGATGAATAAACTACTCCAGCTGATGAAGGTTTTTTTTTCTTCTTTCAGAAGCAAACCAGTCTTGCCAATTTTTCAAGGCAAGAAGTTGAAAGTGTTCCTGTCAGTTTGAAGGGGGAGGTGGGGAGAGAGAGTGGAGCACTTTTACCCTTGGTCATGTGGTCCATACTTATGAAAGCACAGCCAAAGGGGAAAATGGAAGTATGGAGTATGTGTAATGTTTTTCATTCTTAAAAACCTGTAAAGGCAGCTGTAGCAAGAGTTCTTTTGGTAGTTTTTGAATGTTTTAATTAGCTTCGTGTGTGTGTGTGTGTGTTGGTCTGTATGTGTACGGAAAAGAACAGTATTAATATGAAAGACTGTGACACACACATGCTCTAAACAGATAGGAGAGATACCATAGGTTGTATGGGCACACTGATGAAGTTAGAAGATATTGTTTGAGCTCAGTAAAAACTATTATCTGGGTAATTTATCCCTGGATTCTAAAGAAAATAAAATTGCCTTCCTGGGTGAACATTTAGAAAACTTAGCAAAAAGAAACTTTGCTGCCCCTTCTTGTGTGTGTGGACGTAGTGAATTTTCTGTTGAGAACACTCCTGTGAAAAGGTTTTTCCAAATGGTTCGGGTTTCTGAAAATTTTGAACCTTCTGGTTGCTTTCTTCGTGCATGTTATTTATTGCTGTGGATCAGCCAGCTGACTATCAATATGGAAGATGTTTGCCCATCTGTCAAGTAATTCCATTCTTTTATCATTCTGCATTTTAGCAACATATAATACTACACATTTGTATCAGGCTGTACTGAAGTATTCAGATTTGTAACTTTAATTACTCTCCTGCTCTATTTATTATAGGACTCGTCAGCCTGTCTCAGCCCCTCTCTTTTCATGTCCTGACAAAAACAAAGTTAATTTCATCCCAACTGGATCAGCTTTCTGTCCTGTAAAACTTTTGGGTCCTTTACTTCCTTCTTCTGAGCTGACTCTCAAAGGCTCTCCAAACCCTGGTCAAAGCACGCCTTTGAGTACTCTGACTGTGGAGCAGCTTTCTTCTCGGGTTACTTTCTCTTCTCTGTTGGATGACACCAGCACAATGGACTCTTCAGAGGTCTTAGCACAACAGCCATCCCAGCAGTCACCACAGCTTTTGCAAGAACTGCAACCTGAAGGACCCTCCTCTCCTCAAAGCTATGTGGTAATCTAGAGCAAAATAGACCGTCAGTCTAAAACACAACTGCATGAGTGGCAACTTTTCCCGGAAAAAAAAAAAAGCTACTTTTATCAGCATCTTTCTATATTTCAAAGCTCTTCTTGGCAGGGACAGAAATGCTCTGACTCAGCATTTTTGTATTGGTGGGGGGAGCAAAACGCTTGCAGAATCTATGTATCATTAAGCATTTTAAGTGGATACTATGCATTTCATAGAATGACCAGAGTAGTACTGTGTCCTGTGTGTTCTTTTTAAAATTCTACAGTATAAATAAGCTCTGTATCAAACAAAGGTTGCCTGTCTAAATAGAAAATGTCTTGCTGTGTTGTGTTCTATAGAAGATACTGTACTTCAGGATTATGTTTACAATTTATCCAGGTATTTATGTTTTGAACTTCTGTAATACATACAATGCAAAAAAGGAAGAAAAAAACCCAAAAATTAAAAATGGCCACAACAGTTGCACAGTGCCCACTCGAGGGCCTAGCTTCAGGTACTTCTCTCGAAGTCTAAACTCAGGTAACTTGGAATGTATATCATACTGGGATATAAAATATTTTACAGCTAAAAAGCTAAAGAGGGAACATCACTCTTCTGCCTTTTTATTATTTTATGCATTAATATTTCCTCATTACATTCCACTTTTTTTGGGAAAAATGCATTCAGATCCAGGGGAATGAGTACTCTGGACATGGGTGAACATGAGGAAAACCAGCAAATTTGTGATGTACAGCATCACGTCATGTGGTTACAAGTAAAACAACTGTTGCATTTCATTTCATTGTAAAAATTATGGCATTGAAAAGTTTCAGGTGTTGCACAGTTAATGACTGTTAAGCTGTTCTGAATAAAGTGTTCAGTACGACACTGTATATAAGAAACATTCCATGGTGTGTGTGTGTGTGTGTGTGCGTGTGTGTGAGAGTGAGTGAGTGAGGGGGAGAGAGAGAGAGGCCTAAGGCAAGAATGTTTTTGTTTGATTTCTGCAAATTCTTCAGGTTTGAGAGGTTGGTGAGAATTTCCTCTCAAGCTTGTACTGGTGAGTTAAGGTTGTGAAATGCTACTGTTAACAATATTAAGAGTCTAATTAATGTTTAGTTTCTCTTTTGAGGAAATATTAATTTGTGTCTTGGTTGCAAAGATTCTCAGTTCTGAATGATAAATTTTGTTTTATCTATAGAGTGGGTATATTGCACCTGGATTAAGAAAAAATTCTTAAGCAGCATATAAGGTTGTATTTAAAAAAGCAAATCAAAAACAAAAAGGTAGGAAAAAAGCAATAGTTAAGTTATGCTATCTATTCGAAGTCTTTCTAGTACCCTAGTAAATTTCTTTTTATGTTAGACAGACTGTGCTGGAGTGTGTCTTCACAGGAGCTGCGAATCCACGGAGCATCCAGCAGCATTTTTTTTACTACTCTGAAGCTGTGAGAACAGTAGTTTTGGAGATACTAATCGGCAATACAAAGAGGACCCCAAAGGCAAGAGGCATTTAATATTCCTGTGTCTGTGCTTTCGGCTCTGGGCAAGTAGCTTTATGCAAGAAGGCTTGACTCCTCTGTTCAGAAACGGAAAAGGTTGATATGACTGCAGCTGCTGCAGCGTTTATGCCCATTCCATTACTTTCTTTTGAGGACAACTTGGGGATGAGAAGAAGGGGAATGATAAAAAGGCCTCAGTGAAAGGTACCTAAGAAAAGACATGAAAAATAAGTAGCTGCTATATGTTGTTGTATGGCTTCCTTTGTATTATTACCAAAGAATTTGGTAAAAACCTGTTAGGGAGGGTAGACCAGTGGTGTTTGTACAGTTGTTGTATGACTGTAGAAGCATGCTGAGTGAAAGTTAGTTACTTTCACACAGTTTTGTTTTGTTTTTTCCCTTCAGGAAAAGACATCTATCTCTAATCTTGCTAAACTCAGGCTTTGGTGAAAGCACTATGTAATTTGTATGTTAAAGCATAAAGAAAGAGCATTCAATTCTTCTGACAAGTGTGCATTCTTTAAAGTTTTAAGTGTTAAAGTGCATTTCCATTTTTATTCTTGGATTGTTTCCAAATGTAACAATAGCTTGGTTCTTAATGTTAGGGTTTATGGAAAGCTCTGTCAGGTTAGATCAAGAATGAATTCTGGTGTACAATATTTACAGTGATACCGCTTGTTCTGTTGTTTCATGAGAAACTAAATATTAATTATCACTTGCATTTGTTCTTAGCTGATTGGAAAATTCTGAATAAAATGTATTAAAATTAATGCTTTGCTATGTAAAATTTCCAGCAATTGTTGATCTCTGATATATCCTACATTCAGTTGTAGAAAACTGTCAGATACTGTTTCAAGAATGTTGTACATAGTTGTACTGTCATTTCTAGCCTCTGTGCTGAACAGTATTCAAATTACCACACAATATTGCTTTACCCAAGGAAGAGTGTGGCTTTTGTTTTGTATTTTTTTCCAGTATAGAAGTTCCTGTGTCTATTTAAATAAAATTATTAGTAAAACATGCACTACAACCTGCAAAATATAATATGACTGATTTATTTGTAAGCTGCGTAGAAGGTAGTTGAAACAGTCAGAAAACGCATAGGGTTCTGCACTTCCCCGCAGCAGGTGTAGTTGTCACACATTGTTTTGCTTTCAGTTAAAATTCATCCTTGCTCATGGGAAGAACATCCAGTTGAAACGTATTTCATAGGGTGGGTCAAACCACTTTATTTCAGTCATCAACCAGGAAATCACAGGGTGGGTATCTTTACTGTTGGGCTTTCTAAGCAATAATCAAACTTTGTCCTTAAATTGTGTCTTTACATAATTAAAACAATTCATTTAGAGGACTGTTTCTTTCTCATAAGATGGTAAGCTAGAATACAATGAGAACTTAACATACATTTCAGAAAACATTTGCTTATCTACCCAGGGCATGCATGCTGTTAATAGTATGTATCTTTAGTTTCTCATGATCTTAATACAAACCATAATGATCCAATGACTAACTTACACGTTTCTTATTATAAAGACCATTTATCCATTTTAATATGGTACGTTAAAAAAATATTCCCATCCTAAATATAAAATGGCGTGTAAGAGCAGAAAGCAGCTTTTGTGGCATCTCCTGCAAGCCACAGAGTTTTGGCAAAATGAGTGCACTGCAACGTCATTCCTTCTGCTAGTGAAAGATGAAAGAAAGCTCTGATTCAAAGCAGAGCCTTTTGTGTTCAGGGGTATGTGTCCTGTGTTTTCCTATTTTAAGATGTCCCATGTATCCAACCACACTGGGTAACAAACATTGGTTTAGATATCTTAGCCTTTTTTGTGCATGTGAAAACAACAGCCAGGGTTCCGTTTGACATGGGATATTTTACAGCAGCCACTCTAGCCCTGCTTTTCTCGCTAGAGAAAAGAGAAGAGGGTATTCTGCACTCCTGCTATTGTCTGGTAAGATGAAAATGGGAGATGTGATGGAGGAAAAAGAACCAAAGGCTGCAGAGGAAAACAAATTGGAAACCCAAAAGTAGGAAAGGGGTATGTGAGAAAGAGCATGCAAATATTGGAGCCTTTCATTGCATTATTCTTAGGTGATGGAAAGAATATATTACCTTACTTAGGTAAGCTTTCTCACACAAAGATTCTGAAATTAAATAGTAATTGTGAAAACTTGAAAAGGGAGTGTGGAATGCCTATAAGCTGAAAAAAGGAACTTCCCTAAGGAAACTACTTTCCCATAAGCAGCCCAAACTGCAAGTCTAACTTCCTTAAAAAAAAAAATCATTTTTCTTCTTGTAATCATCTTGCAAAGGAATTCTGTAAGTCGTCTTAAAAATACTTGATGAAAAAATCTGATTCTCATCTAAGCAAATGATAGCTCACCTAATTTAAGAATTCTGTTCATTTACTTATTTCAGTCTATATACAGGTAGTCCTCAAGTTACAACAGTAATTGGGACCGGAATTTCCATTGCTTAGCAGTGTGGTCATTAGGCAAAACATCATGTGACTGCATCACTTGGTGACTGCAATCCCAGCACTCCCCATTGCCATTGTTAATCTGAGTGCCCACTGGTCATTAGGCGAGGACCCACCCTGATCCAAGCTGTTCCCTGCTTGGTCTCTCCCAGCCCTGAGCCTTGGTAAGGTAAGGGACTGCCTCCTCTTGAGCTCCCCCACCTGCCTATATCCCCCTGCTATACTGCCCTTTTGGATGCCCTGCACAGCAGCACTCCGCCCTCAGACCTCAACTTCAGTCCCAGCGCCGCTGCAGCCAAAGAGCATCACCTCAAGCCCTCTGCAGCAGCCAGCCACCACAGCCAAAGCCCCAGCTGCCCCATACCCCGCAGGCCCTGATGCCCCCAGATGACTGCTATCTGCTGCTACTGATGATGCACACCTGACCTAGCTCTATGCAAGGCAGCTAGCTGTTGGCCACGCCAGGCCTTCTTCCCAAGGCTGCTCGTGCAAATCTTCAGAAGGCCTCAGAAACTTCCAGAAGGCTTTCTGAAGCATTATCATGGTCAATTGTACAAAAAGCCTACCATTTTAAAATAGAAGTTTTTCTGTAATATGGCAGGTGGTTTTTATGCATTTTTGTTGAATTACTTACATAAAATAATACACTTCTCTGAAATCCAAAACTTCTCAACAACTTTTGCAGAGGGAGGGGGCAGATCAGAGGCAAAGGGGAATTGGCTTGTTGCTTCACATTTCTTGATACTTATACCGATATGGGCCCTCCATGTATTTTGGACTCCCATTTCCAACCAGCCACCGACATTATAGCCAACGGCCAGGAATCCTGGAAGTTGTCAGGTGTTCCATTACAAGCCACCAGTTTTCATCCTAAATTTAGATGAATAAGGAGAACAATTTTCTCAGGAACTGAGAATTAAGATTAAAAAAATCTAGGCATTATAACCTGGAATGCGGAAGCAATTTGCCCCAGGGAATTAAGTAAGAAACAATGTGGAAAAAAGGGCAACTACCAACGTTAGTGAAACCGCACCCGGTTGTTCCATGTGCTTTGGAATGTTTTCTGGAATGGAGTTTGAAATGTGCTTCAGGTTACTTATTCCCAAAGTCAAAGTCTACACTTTCACAGTGGATCACCACATGAAAACTAATGTCCAGGCTGCTTGTAGTAGCAAAGAGAAAATCGAATAGCATCATTCTTCCTTGGCTATAAAATCTGAACTCCTGGATATAACAGATCAAGGGAAATCTTCAATACTATATGCAATTTAGGAAATCTATTCTCACACCAGTTTGAACCGAAAAGGGAGGAATATATCCAATGAAGTCCCATTATATCTTTCTTGTGTACAGTGGAACCTCGGGTTACGAACTTAATTCGTTCCGTGACTCTGGTTGCACCCCGAATTGGTCGCAACCCAAAGCAAATTTCCCCATAAGATTCAATGTAATTACCGTTAATCCGTTCTGGCGTGGAGGACAGGGAGGCAGCTATTGCTTGGAGGGAGAGTCCCCCTCCCTACATCCACGTGTCAGGGGCGGAAAATGGCCACGGACCACGTGTCGGGTGGAAAAATGGCCGCGGACCACGTGTCGGGCGGAAAATGGCCGCGGGCCACACGTCGGGCGGAAAAATGGCCGTGGACCGTGTCACGGGAGGGAAAATGGCCACGTATCCTGTTCGTACCCCGAGGCGGAGTTCGCAAACCGAGGTAAATTTTTGCAGCCGGAGCTGGTCGTAACCCGAAAAGTTCGTTAACAGAGGCGTTCGTAACCCGAGGTACCACTGTATTTGAAATTCCTCCCCTAAGCAACAACCTAAACCTCATGACCAGGTATGTTCCCTGAAAGCCATTCTCCGTTTTAGAAGTGCAGGAGAACAGGACTAGGCAGAAAATAAGAGCTTTTAGGTTATTCAAGTAAAGGAGAAAAAAAAATTCCATCTAAAAAAATTCCTCTAGGATTTCAGTTCACTTGGCCTTACGCAAATGCACTTTGTGACTGAACAATCACAATGATCTGCTGAACGATTGTGCCATTATAGATCTTTAAAATGCCTCAAGATGTGAAGTTTTCCAAGCAAGTACTTGTGATGGGTGGATCATGTACGTGTTTATATGTAACAAAACTGTTCCCTAGAATTTGGTTTAAATATCCTCCTTGATGTATAGCAATATACTAAATGCACTGTAAGCTAAGAAAACCTGTTAAAACTTAACATAATGATCTAAATATATCTGGAAATATCTTCAGTGCAGGTAAAACCACCTTTATAGGTACAGCAGACTCTGTTTGCTTCTTTGGCTGCTGGACTGTAATGCATTTGAAAGAGAAAACAAAAAGAAAACTCAGCTTTCCAAACATTCTTTGCACTCACCGGGGTTGAGTTTTTTCCCCCCTTTATAGCTTGTTATTTTTACAGAATTAAGTAGGTTTCCATAAAAAAGTACTTATTCCGCTCAGCTATACAATCTTGAAAGTCCTCAAGGCAGCTCTTCTTAATTGAGCAGAAATGCACGGTAGCTAAAATTGTCAGATAGCAATAAGTTCCATCTAAGAACAGCAAATCAGTAATCACAGACTCATTTCCCACTCCTGCTTTGCCATGATCTTTGTGTACCATTTTTATTTTAAAATATTCTACCACAACACACACACACACACACAAATATACAACTACTGTCATACAATAAAAAAAATGCTTCTATTGGTCAGATAATTGGTTTTCAATTGTTTACAGAATAATTTACAGTCAGTTTGACTAAACTTAGATTGCATATGATCAGCAAAATGCTACAAAAACATTCTGCAGTATCATGTCTTAAAAAAAAAAAAACCAATTTTTCAGGTGTAAGTCTGGACATTCAGTATAATGCTAGATTACTTGTCAAGTTCTAATATAACCTCTATTGCTTTTTTTAAAAAGGCAGAAATATCTACTCTGTTTATGGTATACTCCAATGACCATGGCTATTTTTCCTTTAATAATGTTTGCTTGGTTATTAGCCGTAAAGCACAGAGCTTTTGGGGGAAGCAATTATAATTCCCATTGTTCAAAATCAAATATTGTGGGAATTTAGCTACTGTATCTGAAATGTAATGTGAGTTGGTGGCAACATAGATCTTTGTTACACTTGTGTCGTGCTCTCTGTACAAGACTGAGTAGGAGACCAGGCAACTCACATGTCTATGATCTGTGACCTAAAAACAGCTCTAATTAAATCTGACACAGTCGCATATTCACTTGTTTAAAAGCCACTGCAATCTATTTACATTAGGCCTCCTCCCACCATTATAGTTTCAATCCACTTAGCTGGCTGAGGATCTAATGTCAGTAGAGACTAAAAAATAGCTTAAGAGGATTTTAGAACACTGTAAACAGTTGATGGAAAATATAGTGGGATCTGTTATTCTGGAATGCATAATTCATTATGACTGTTGGCTACTTCCACAAAATTTATCTTTGCCTATAAGCTTGTAGGGTGAAATCCACTGAAGCTGATAGAACTGCACCTTCTGCAGCTCCAAGCAGGGCCTCAGAATCTGTTCCTGATGGTCAAGGGATCCTCTAGAGCAGATTTTGGGGATGACATGAAAAAAAAAAGGAGAAAGTTCTGGTTTGTGAACTGATTGTTCAAAAGATAATCTTCAGATGATTCTTGAGTAACATAATTAAGGTGGGGATCAGTCAATACTGATTTAAGTTTAAAAACTCTGTTTGAACTAGTACAAGAACTAGAACTCTGATTTCACACAAGCAACCCAAAAAGAAAAGTATAAATACACAGTGATAAATATCTAAATATGGGGTTTTATTGGACTGATGATGTACTTGCTTCTACATTACTGACCAGACTGGTATAAACATTTTTTTTTAAACAAACTGTATAGAAGGTCTTTAAAACGGAAGACTGGAAGGCCACAGCCAAATCTTTCTAGAACAGTCTGCTCCTTGAGATTAAAAGATGTACTGAGTTTTACAAAGCTGATAAAAACAGTATTGTTCTGCTGAACCTTTGAGAATTAGTAGATAAGCTGTCTTGCTGTATCTTTAATAAGTTTTATAATATATTTCATGTATTACTGAAAATTATATGCTGTTCAAACTTAAAAAAAAAGGCTCTAAGCAGTTTTTGATATGTATGATATTGTTGCTCTAATTCTTGTTATTGAAATCTCTGGGGGTACTGGACAGAGTATTGGTATGGGGCAGTATACACATTTTTGTAATAATAAAATAAATGCAACTATAATAATGAACACTTGCTGAAAAATACGACTCCCTCCATGTTTTAAAGACAAAGAGAGAGGGGGTGTTTAACTGAGTGTTCCTTGAATTTTTTAAATGTTTATTCAGTGCTCAAACATTTGAGAAATGTTTTGCCCACCCATACCCCTTCAGATATCCAGATGTCTGATCAGTTTTGGTTTTAGAAATCGGACACTACCAAAAACAGATAGAAAGTGGACTTTAAAAACCATTTTATTAGACATGCTGTATTGAAAATATGGAATAGATATAAACCCAGGTTTTGCCCAAAAACACCTTTATGGATCTCAGCTCAAGAAGCATATCATAGAAGAGAAATGGCAGATAAAGATAAATAGTTGACGTACTGGGACTTACTGGAAAACTAATCAAGGGGAATTTAAAATCAAACCAAGAGAACAATTAATGCCAGAGGGATATAGTTGTTAATGGTTTTCCCATTTACAGTTATTTGCAAGATTTAAAATGGATAAAAAGACTTATGATATGGAGCAAAATAAGCCAGAATTTGAAATACAATTGTGTACTAATGATGAACATAATTACATGCTAAAATGTACAAGCTTTTGTTGAAATTTGAAACAGAAGAAGAACAGGTTAAAGAATGTATGATAAAGTGGGCTAAAAATTTTGGTTATAATAATACAGATGGTATATATATATAGTACAGATGGATCAATGGGAAAATATGTGGTTAAAAAGATTGAAATTTACACTGTGTAAATTGGGTATCTCAAAGAGATTTTTTGTGAAATGATGTATCGTTGGTACATGATGCCACAGAAATTACCTAGAATGTATAAAGGCACTTCAAATATATGTTGGAAATGTGAACAGCATTCCAGGGAAGAAAGGACTGATTGAACACGGCTGGTTTTTGTGGAGCTGATGCCCATGGCAATTAGAGGAGCTGGCACTGGTTCAGCTCTTTGGAATCATCTCCAGATAAAGGAGATTGACAGGATCATCTGCAGGTACTCCTTACGGAGAATCCCTGTGAAGAGATTGCAGTCTAGCAATCTCTAGTGGGTGGAACACTCTGGGAGTGAGGGAAAAACATCGAACCTAAGCCTTCAAAAAGACACTAGATTTGCTTTCCTTCCTCTCTCAATTAAGATCGGAAAGTACCTATTTGTGATTTATTTGGCAATTAAAAACCACCTGAAAGACACATTGTTGTACACCAGGAAAATTTCTTGTTATCCTGGGAAAAAGAAGATTAAAGTTTAAAGATCAAAAAGAAACATTTTAATGTTTGGAAACAGTGAAAGGGAATTAAGAACGTTGACTGGGGACAGTTAAGAGGCTAGATGGATTTGAAACAGCTTTTTAAAGGATCGTACTGAATTTTCTTAAACATTTCTTAAATGTTTAATTTAATTTAAATGTTTAAGAAATGTGATGGAATGGAATTATGAAGGCCAGGCTCATAAACATTTTCTTAGCTTGCCGGAGGAGCGTGGGAGATACAAAAGGATGAGACTCGCACCTCCCTGAGGAATTCACAATGTTGTGGCTGGCTGACTTGGGAGATGGGGTTTCAGTCTGGGAAGATTCTTGCTAGAGGTTATAGCTAATAAACATAACTGAACTGAATTTGCATTGTCTCTTGGAGTTCCTTGGGCTAGGCCTGACATGAAAATACAGTAAGTGCATTTGGGTTTAATTGCAAGAAAATCTGTCCTGGGACTGTTTTGCTTCTGAAAATAAACACCAGATAAGACGGATTTTCAAAGAAGAATTTTTAGCTGTTTGGAATCATTGTGTCCAGGAACTATTTTTAAAATTGGGACTAACAGAGGTTGTAGAAGAAGAAAAGATTTTACTGGATAAAATAGCAGTTGAGGATGACCTGAATAAGGATTTTAAAATGGACTTTAAAGAAATGCCAGATTATAAGAGAGACATGGAAGATATGGAAAAAGATGCTGTGGATCTGAAGATGGATTCAAAGTTGCTTGATTATGAGAATGATATGGAGAAAGAAGCTGTAATGGATAAGAAGAGTGACTTTGAGAATTATCCTATTTTGGACCACCAAATCTCTGAAACCTTTTCTGAAAATAAATAGGGAGAGAATGATAAAAGATTGCTATTTTGGGTTTTATTTGGAGAAGAGGCTGAAGACTGAGCCTTTCAAAAAGAAGAGAAAGAATTCAAAGCGGATTTGTTAGTTCACGGTTAAATTGTCTATGTTTTGATTTTGGATTGTTAATATTGAATTTTCTTTTTCTGACCAGGACCGTGAGATGTTGATTTATACCTGTAAAAGTGATTTATTTGGTCTAGTTTAAAATAAATATGTGATTATTATTGGTCTTTTGTATGCTTGAGGGGAGAGATCTTTTAGGTTTTATTTTCCAGGAAAAAATTAGACGTTAAAATGCAAAATAGACCTATTTGTTTAAGCTTTAAATATATAGTTTATTATTACTGGCACTCTTAATGCTTTTACTGATTAGATTGTTGAATATTTTTCATAATTCAGTTATTGTTTAGGAATGAGAAAGTGGATGAAGAGGGCTTTTTTAAAAGTAATGTTAGAAAAGGTGTTGACGCAGTTAGAATTACTGTTAATGCATATACTTGTTTGGATGGAGGGGGAAGCCATCTTTTATATTTCTTTCTCTCTCTCCTTTTCTTGTTTCCTTTTTGTTTGTAGGTTTCTTAGTTTTTATTAGTTTTTACATATATAAACTTTATATATATATATATAAATAAAAGGAAATGTGAACAGCATGAAGGGACATTTTATCATGCTTGATGGACATGTAAAAAAGCTAAAAAAAATTTGGATTCAAATACATACTTTGATACAGGGGATTTTAAAGATCAATATTCAATTGAAGCTGGAACTTTTCCTTTTAGGATTATGGATAAATAGTTAGAAAAAAGGCATGGAAGATTATTTCAATATATAATTACTGTGGCAAGATTACTATATGCACAGAGATGGAAAGATTTGATGCTACCCACTATGGAGGAATGGTTGGTGAAGTTTACAGATTTTGCTGAAATGGATAAATTGACTTCTTTGATTAGAGAAAAGACACTATCTACATTTATTGGAGACTGGAAGCCTCTTCTGAGTTTTTCCATAAAACTGAAAAAAATGAACGTGTGATTTATGATTTTGATGATTAGACAGGATAGAGTATAGAAAGAAGAGTAATATGATATAACTTTAGAGAGAGAGGTTAAAATATATTTGTACTTATAACTTTAGAGAGGTTAAACCTCTCTCTAAACTTACAATTTTAGAGAGAGGGGTTAAAATATATTTGTACTTATAACTTATTCTGTGAAGAATATTGGAAGCCACTTCTTTGTATCTTTTTTCTTTCTTTTCTTTCTTCAACTTTTTTTCTTTCCTTGCACTTGCTTTTTCTTTGCTTTTTCTTTTTTCTTTCTTTCTTTATATTAGTTTGTGTTAGTTTTTATCTTCCTGTTTAAAAGTTTTAATAAAAGTTATATATTAGAAAGAAAGAAAGTAAATGGCTAGGTAGCAAAAGGAATCTGCATCTATGTATACCTTGTCTGGATCTGTACATGTAGCAGAATGAAGTAGGAAATAGCCTTACAGACAAGATGGCCAGACAGATGTTGGCATTATCTAGCATCTCCTCCCCGCTTTAATTTCTATCTTATGTGATATTGGTAACTGTTTATTTGCTATGCTTTCTGTTCCTATCAGAAGTAGAAACAGGTAACTACAATGTCTTTTAATAAATGGAGGGGACTTGCTAAGAAAGTTTTGCAACCACTTTTCCCCACTAAAGCAACAGCCGCCCGGGTTCTAAACCTGATAAATAAATAAATGAATAAACAAACAGCTTCAGCACTATTAAAAGGAATGTGATGGCTATACTTAAGATAAAGGAAATGACAACTATTAGCAATACTGTTAATATTATAAATGCCAGGTTGAATGTGGATGACAATTGTCACAATTGGAAGACTGTGGGAGTTAAATTTATTGGTTTATTAAAAACTGTTAAGATTCTTCAGGACAGAATGTTGTCCCTGGAATCTCTCTCTCACTGGGCCAAGTTACATGTAGCTGAAATTCTGGAATAAGCCAAGGAAGGCCAGCTGATTTGTTTTATAGAAGCTCTTGGCATTATTGAGAGGGCTCATCCCATTCCAGCTTGTCCTTTTTTACACCTGATAAGCTCTGGTCATTCATTCTGAGGTTACTTAGATTTGCTATGAGGAATGAAATTCTACTGAAAGACTGATCTACATATGTACAGGCAGTCCTCGTTTAATGACTGTCTGTTTAACCATGGTTTGAAATTATGATCGCCTCAGAAAGGATGCTTTACAGCCCCTAAAGCACTTCTGGCTGTTGTAAAACATTGGGCTGCCCACCCCCCAGGGTCATGTGGCCACATAGGCACTTGGCAACCAGCTTGCATTTATGACTGGTTGCCAAGCACCCTACGATCATGTGATCACCATTTGCAATCTTCTCTGCTGGCTTCCTCATTGGAAGCTGGCAGGGAAGGTTGCAAGCAGAGGGGATGTGGTGGTGTGAAAGAACGGGCCTCAGATCTTAAGGATTTGAGCTCCGTAACTGCCCAGCACTGGGAAGTTTCTCCTCCCCTTTCAGTGATGGGCAGTTACAGAGCTCAGGTCTTCAGGAAAGGGGAGCGGAAACCTCCCAGTGCTGGGCTGTTACAGAGCTCAAATCCTGGAGATTTGAGGTTTGTTCTTTCACACCTGGAAGGTTTCAGCGGTCCGTAACTACCCAGCACTGGCACATTTCCTTCCCCTTTCAGCTGTGGGTAGGCCCAGACCTCAAATCTTCAGGTGCTCCGTTCACCTCTCAGAGAGGGGAGGGGAAAGAGGATGGAGGGAAAGAAAGAGGATGGAGTGAAACAGCTGTCACTCCATCCTTCCTTTCACTCTGTCCTCTTTCCCCTCCCCTCTCTCGGTGTGCTCCATTCACTGCTGAGAGAGGGGAGGGGAAAGACGATGGAGTGAAAGAGCTGTCTGCTGAAGGATTTCAGCTCTGCACAGAGCTGAAATTCTTCAGCAGACAGCTCTTTCCGTCCACTTAATGACCTGGGAGATTGCTTAACAACCGCAACCGGGAGTGCCTGGATTGCAGTCGTTGAGCAAAGCATTCACTGGGTGTCTTGCTTAATGACTGCTTCACTCAATGGCCAAGATTCTAGTCCCAATTGTGGTCGTTAGGCAAGGACTACCTGCAACTGAATGGGAATACAGAAAGTCTTATACTGTGTTTTCATTTCACTATGGTAGTTCAACACTACATGAAAAAAAATTAGCAATGCAAGAAGTACTGCTGAAAGAATGTTCAGCACTTCATCAAGTTTTTGGTGTGGTTTTGAAATTATCAAATAGTACTTAAAAATAATGTAACAATCATCTACAAGCTAAAAATATTTCATTTCTTATGCTCCTATTGAGGAGGGTATTAAAAGTTCTTATTCTACTATTACACTTAATTTCTCCTTTCTTTTTTTTAAACTAACCTTTGTTAAAAAGGATTCCATTCATTAAACATTTTTCTTTTTCTCTTCCCATCTATTGCTGTAGATTTATAGATTTTATATTTAATTTCATCATTGCATTACCATGGGAGAGGCTTGGTATTTGATTTGACCAAGATATGGAATGGATGGATATGGCACATGCCTTTTTTCTTGTTACTGTTTATTTTAATAATAACAGTATCTAACGGCAGCTAAAGGGTTGGATTTCCAGCTAAGGATAGAGAAAAATTAGTTAACTTAAAATGTTGGGAACTGAAACTTTTTTTTTTTTTTTTGCAGGAGACTCATATTCCTTTGAAAGACAGATTTTACACAAAGCTTGCATGGGGGAGGTTTTTAAGTGGGAACTCAAAATGTGCAAGAGGTGTCAAGATATTAATTAGTAGTTTTTCTGGGATGATTGCTGAAGAAGAAATATCAGATGGAGAAGACTGCTTTTTAATACTTGAGACTGGGTTTAGCACTCATGAATTTACATAGTCCAACTGCAATTTTCCAGAACAAATGCATAATTGTTTTCAACAACTATAGTCCATGGATCCCATTTCCTAAATTAATGAAAAACTAATAGGAATATGTGCCAAAAGTATATATTCCCAGCAGGGTCACCTATGGCGTGAAGATCATCCCAGCTAAAGCAAGAAATCACTTATATTGGGCGGCTACAATATAGGAAGATGCTGTAGGCAGAAGAGCAGATTGGTGCCAATGGGGAAGGCATCATTTCATACTGCATGAGAGAAGACAATGGTAAACAACTTTTATATTTTTACCAAGAAAACCACAAGGATAGAAATTATAGAATGACTGACAATATAGAGCCAGATGGCTTTTAACATGCTACTGATGAAGAGCTGAAAATTTTTCAGAACACTCATTATGTTCATGAAGTGGCTAGAACAAAACCTTTAGTTTGTCTAGTTGCTGATGTTGCCGTGCAGGAAAAGAAAATCCAAAGCTGCAAAGACAAAATTACAGTGAGAACATGGAATGGAAGATTCATAAACATTGGATAGCTCAACAGAGTGAAAGATGAAATGAATCAATTACAAATTGACTTCTTAGCGATCAACAAATAGACATGGACTGGAGTTGGACACTTTCAATCAGAAGATCACACTGTTTACTACTCAGGACATGAAAAACAAAGAAGGAACAGCATTGCTTTCATAGTTAGGAAGGGTAGAGCAGGAACAGTACTTGGCTACAGTGCAGTCAATGACTGAATTAGACTTTGTGAACAACCCTTTAATAATATGATTATCCAAGTTTATCCTCCAACACTAATGTTGAAGGAAGAGGAAGTTGCCAGGTTTTATGATCAATTTAAAATCAACAAAACATTCAACCAAGATGTGGTGCTTGTGGTTGGAGACTGGAATGCCAAAGTTGAAATATGAAGGAGGAAAGGGAGTTGGACTGCATGGCCTAGAAAACCAAAATGAAGCAGGAGAATGACATCAACTTCTACCAGTCCAATGATTCTTCACTGCTAATTCTTCAATCAAAATGTCACCTGTATATATGCACATCACCAATTGAAGTACACAGAATCAAACTCACTATATTATTGGTAGAAGGAGATGAAAGAGCTCAGTTATTAACAGTGAAGACATGGCCAGGGCCGACTGGGGAACACATTCCAAGTTGCTCATGTGCAAGTTCCAAGAGAAGCTAAAGTGGAAAAAGAAAGTCAACCAGGTTCCATGATATGATCTTTGAACTTAAATAATTTGTTAAGGATGAGTATGAAAAGAGATGCCAAAGATGGAGAAACAGAAGAATGCAAACTGGATGCTAGAACAAACTGTGGAAATTGCCAAGAAGAGAAGAGAAGCCAAAGCCAAGAAAGACAAAGATCTCACAAATGAACTTACCAAAGAAGCAGTATTAGAATATCTGTAAAGATATTGAAGATGGAAGCTGACAGGGAAAAACAAGGAAAGACTTCCAAAATATCTCTGGACTCAAAAGGAAGTTCCAGCCTTGAATTAGTATGCTAAAGGATCCCAATGGACAGATAGTAACTGGTTCAAAAAGATCAAACAAAGATGGAAAGGGTATAGTGAAATGTTGTACGGTAGAGATGTTGACATCCAAGATACTTTGGAAGATACTCTCTATTTATAAGAATTTCTAGTACTAGAAGATGAAGTTAGATCAGCACTCCAGTCATTACCAAGTCAGAAGGTTAAATGAATTTATGGAATAGCTATAGAAATATGGTAAGTAGCAGGAGAAGAATCAGTAGAGGTCCTAAAAATGGCCAGCAAATCTGCAGAATGACACAGTGGCCAACAGGTTGGAAGAGATCAATCTACATACGAATGACAAAGGAGATTTAAGAGAGTGTGCCAACTATTGCACAATATCCTTAATTTCACATGCTAACAAAATAATGCTTAGGATCATCTAATACAGAGTAGACCCCTATATGGAAAGGGAGATGTCAGAATCATGCAGGCAATGGTTTTCACTTTGATACCCTATGGAAATGAAAGTTGAACTTTGAAGAAGCAGGATAGCACAAGTACTGATGCTTTTGAACTCTGATGTTGGAGAATACTCCTAGGAGTACCATGGATAGTGAAGAAAACAAATGGATCATCAAACAAATCAAGCCACAGTTCTCAATCAAACCACAAATGACCAGACTAGAATTATCATACTTTTTACACATTACACAAAGGCCTAGTTCTCTGGAGAAGTGTGTAACACTGGGAAAGGTAGAAGGAAAGGCAAGAAGAGAAATACACAGTGGATGGACTCAATTACAGCAGCAATGGGAAACCTGAAGAAGTAGATCCTTCTGGAGAAAATCTATACGGTCACTAAGAGTCAACACCAACTTGATGGCACATAATCAATCAATCAATCAATCAATCAATCAATCAATCTCCATGTATTATATAATATTGAAGGCAATTTAGACCATAATTTTGAATAAGGCAATAATACTGGGAAAAGATAAAGATGTTTTATCAGTTATTAGTCTTCAGGCTTAAATAATAAATTAAGCAATGTAATATTGTAGCCTCTATTTGAGAAGTAAGGGATTAAATATACAGATTCCAGATTCATTCATTTAAAAGAATTATTAAAAATTCTTAATCAACAGAAGATACTCTTTTCTTCTTACATAATGTGAATTTACTTATCACAGTGCCAGGTTACTAATTTTACATCTCCTCTTTCATTTCTTTGCCTTTTAGTTTAATGAGGCAAAAATCACAGGGTAAAGGTTTCATTATATATTCCAATTATAGACTTATTTCCTGAGAAAAGCGGATGCTAATATTTTTTTTACAACTCTGGCTCATAGATGACATGGTGTTCTTCCAACTATTGTACATCCTCTTCAGGCACAGGACCACCAGGAGTCTGACAATATCAGATTTTAATTGGTGTTCTTGCTTTAACTAATAATAAACAACCCTGAGTAGATACAATTTCTTTGGACAATGAAAAAGCTTTTGATATGGGTTATTGGAAATTTTTAAGGTGGGTTTGTCTTACTTTAGGTTTCCTGAAAGTATATATTTTAGATTAATATGATTTATTTAACCCCCTAAATCACAGGTAATTATTAATGGAATGCCCTTTCTTTGGTTAAATTTATGTTGAGGTTAGACCAAGGATGTCCTTTTTGTCCCTTTCTTTTTAATTGTTTTTAGAACCTCTTGCCCGTATAATTAAAAATTCTGAAAACTTATTAGAAATATGTGGGGTAGGAGAACAGCTTAATATTTTACTGTATGCTGCTGCTATCTTATGTTTTGCAGAAAGTCCAGAAAACTGTGTGCCTAATCTCATTTAATTAATATACATCCTGCTGGTTACTTTACCAATTTACCAAGTAAGTCAGACCTGACATCTTTGGGCCATAGTAATTGTGATACAACGAAGCATGTAAATATTGCCTGCCATCCTGTCCTGTGATCTCCCAGTATACTTAGAGACTGATAAACACATTTGCGATACTGTTGAGCTGGAGCAGATAAGGGTTTTTCATGAGCACAGAGCTCTTGTGACAGATGGGGGAAGTGGGGGGAGAAAGTGAAAAAATGCACTGGCAGGAAAGGAGTGGAGTTGTTGGGGTTAGGAAATTGGAGAAAAGAAGATTGTGGTTGATAAACCAATTTGGATTTAGGTAGTTTGGCTGCTAAAGATCTGCAGGTTCTAGGGGGGACTGAAGATCACCAAAGAGTTCCCAGTGAAGGAAAGGTCACTGAAGATGGAAAAGGACTGGACTCTGAGGAATAAAATATACCAACCACAGAGGGAGAAGATCCAAACAAGACCCAAAGAAGACTGACCTTGACACAGTAGCAGAAGTATTACTTTTGCAGGCAGGGAGACAGCAAAGCTTGAAATAGTAGAGCAGTAAAGCTGTGTATCAAGTTACTGCCTTCCAACCTCTCCTTCAAAGTCTTTCTCAGCAGGCAAAGGAGGAAGGGGATCTATCTGAATATCTGCTTAAATTAAGTATTTTAATTAATTAGCTGTGCAAAACTGAAAGAGAAACAAATACTTTCTGTTTTTGAGTTATGTTATGAATAAAATAACATTCAATTCACATGAAAATCTTTGCATGATAGAGTTTGTCTGGTTGGATCCTGAGAATACTAGAATAGTATAAAACTCGGGGTTTAGGTAATGTTTTGACTTTTTTATCTTGTGTAAGAATTTCCTTTCTAACTTTCTAAACTGGATTTTGACTCTAAAAAGACTCGGGACAGCTTATAATTTTTAAAGAATACATAATTTACAAAAAGGAATATGACCAGCCAGACAAAATCACATGAACAACACCCCACAAAATTGCCAGGGGCTCTACAAATACCCTAACCCTAGGCCTGGGAAGAGGGCCAGGTCTTAAGCCAGGTCTAAGGTCCTAGAACACTTGAAGGGTAGGAGCTGTACGTATCAGTGGGGGGATGCTGTTTCAGAAGGCAGGTGTTGTGACAGAGAAGGCATGCTTCCTTGGTCCCACAAGATGACATTTATCTGTAGGGACCCAAAGTGCACCCACTCTGTCCAGTTGTACTGGATGGGCAGAAGCAACTAGGGAACATGGTGTGATGGAATGGTTTGGTGAAGGCCGCGCTCGGGGAGATAAGCATTTCCTTAGCCCCCAGCAGGAGCGTGGGAAGGTTAAGAGGATGAGACTGGCACCGCCCTAAGGAATTCGCGGTGTTTGCTTGCTGGCTTGGGAAGTTTAGATTCAGTCTGGCAAGATTGATGTCAGGTTCAGTCCAAAGAACTCCACGAGACAGTACAGGTCTAGTTTGATAGCTTTTATTAGCTTTCACCCACAAGACAGAATCTTGCCAGACTGAATCTAAACTTCCCAAGCCAGCAAGCAAACACCGCGAATTCCTTACAGTGGTGCCAGTCTCATCCTCTTAACCTTCCCACACTCCTGCTGGGGGCTAAGGAAATGTTTATCTCCCCGAGCGCGGCCTTCACCAAACCATTCCATCACAGATGGATTAGAAAGAACCTCTCTCACAAGGGTTAGCTTGCTTGCTTGCTTCCTTTCCATGGTAGTCAACTGGCCCCAGGCAGTTGGACACCATAATTAAATGCCTGAGATAAATCAAGTTAATCATAACTCTTCTCTTACCAGCTGATTATAACAATCTTTCCGATAAAATTAATTATAAATTTGGACTATAAGTGATAATATTTCTATCATTTTAATCTTTCATATTCCAGCTGATAAAAGATCATTTACACATACTTCTTTTTTGTCAAAACCATCTTTATTAAAGAAGAGTGTCACAACAGGCTTAAGAACATGGTTGTATGAAACCAGCTATGATGAAAAGAACCATGTATAGAAATGGAGATTATTGTAAATGCACATGATGGCAAAGGCAATACAACCTAGTCTCTTTAGTAGCAGAAACTGCTGGCACAAAAAAACACACTAAAAGTATGTAGTCTTGGCAGTGGATTTGGACTTATGCCATGCTGTTTGCTTAATAATTTAAAATTGGAGAATGAGAATAGATTCATAGATACTCAACTATAATTTTCTAATGATTAGCCCCAAAGTATGGATTTTTCACTACTGATACTAAGAATAGAAATTTAATTTATATTCTAATGCTGCAGTATATTACATGTTGTTGTCTTTCTGATTCAATTCATGCAATTTCCAATTACATGATTTTCTTTCCTGATTTATGCAAAGAAAAATATATAAAAATAGGTTTTTCTTTTATATTTTATCCTTCTATTAATCATGAGATTGCTCAATCAAGAGCCAAGTTACAACAAGTACACTAATCTAGTCAGCAATTCCTTTTAAACCAAAACTTCATTCAGTACATCTACTTACAAAAATGGGTGTAAACTCTTTATATAAACAAGAGCTAATAACTGTTACCTATAGAAAGGGGAAGGTCAATCCTGTGATTTTATTAGAATGGCACAGAAGTGAGAAGTTATACAACAACGCACTGATTCAGTTTTAAATTTTCTTAAACCCCAAAGACAGTGCTAATGAATGGTGAAAGGAGATTTACCATAGGCATAGAACTCATGCATTGAGCAATTCATGTTCTTTATCTGTTTTCCCAACAGCATCTGGGTTGGACAAGGGGTCCAGATCAGCAAAGAGGCTAAACCAAGCCGTTAGATCTTTAGAAGAACTTGCAGCTTCTGCAAAAAAGAAAGCATAGACAATTTTGGCCAAGTCAGCATTTGTGGTTGACTGCAGTTTTGAAAGAATGTTCATTCAATGTGTATTTCCATAGGAAAAAAGGGATTTAAGGAGGCACTACTCAAGAACGAATTTTAGATACATCTAAGAAAACCCTTTGTCGTGTATTCTTACTGTCAGAAAAGTATTCTGTAGGTATGCTCCCCCCACCTCTATATATACAGTGTGTATGTAAATTTTAAGCCTAGCTTTCATAAGGCTGCTCTCAAAAGTAATTTATTACACAGTCAATATAATTGCAAATGCAACATTAGAATGGGCAGGTGAAATCCAAGATATGTACACATATATGTTGGCAGCAGGGAGAAGACAATCAACGCAACAATAAAATGTTCCAACAAACCCCAATTCTCTGCTTGCTTTTGACTGAGTGAAAGTGCAGGGAGTGAAAGTGAAAGGCCACACTACTTTTTCTAGTCATTTGCAGCTCTTCTTACCTGCTGCTTGTTTCCCCCTGTTTGCCCATGCTATATACTCTGATCCTCCCCATTTTTCCTTTTCTGATAGTGGGACTCCAACATCTTGGAAGGAATGTTTGGGGCAAAAAATATGATGTTGGATTTTCCTCTCTGAAGTCAAAGTTCTGTCTCTACTCTTGGAGAGAAAAATTCAGTATGTCCTATGGTTTCTGGGATATTGTAGCAAGGGCTATAAAACTGAAAAGAAACTTCACAACCATTAAAAGCTATTAGAAATACAAGAGAACAGATTTTCAGCAGTATTGTACATGCCAAGAAAAAACAGGCATAAGTATTCCAGGGATGATTAATGCTTTAGTCAGAGTGCAGTAAAAATAAAGTATAGCTTCAAAGGAAACTGTTCTTTGTAAATAGATCTGACAGTATACAAGACACTGGAGAAGTCTAAGCTCAAGGAGTAACAGATTTTTCACCTTTCATAGGTGTCTTGTTGAAATTCAAGTTCAAGCTGTTGGACTTCTGTCCTGTCTGCATTGCAGGTGAAGGGCTAATGCTGCTGGCTGCCCAACCTAAGATTCAATAGAAGAATTGCATTTCTATGAATCAATAGCAATTACTTAATGTGTTTAAATCACTCAAGGCAACAATACCCAAACCATTTTCTGGAAACCAGACTCCTTGACATGTTCTGGTCTTCTGCTTTCATTTTGTTTTGGGTTTGGGGTTTGGGGTTAGGGTTACCTTAACCCTCTATATTTTTCTTTGTATTACAATATATTGATTTAACTTTTCATAAATTCCCTCTGTATATCTTAAAATTGGCTGAAAGATAGGACGGTCCTAAACCTAAACCTAAGAAAGAGATCTAGCAACCGACTGCAGCCCTTCTGTTATTAGCAAACATTAACTGAATTAGAGTTAGAAAAGCAAAGGCTTTTCTGTTAAGGTAACAGTACAATTAGAAAATTACATTGGTATATTATCAGTGGCATATTTGGAACAGACAAAACCTAAATCATCATCATCTTAACATAACATGCCACTTTAAATATGCAAATTGACTTTTAAGAGTATTTATTTTAATTTTACAGAAATGTGATATGATTACTCTCAGCTTCAGGCATGAAATGAGCTAAATAGCAACCTGAACTCAAGTATCCTAGATTCCTAGTCTAATGTTTAAGTAGAGTAGGTTAAAGTAGGATGCTTTATTAGCTTTATGGATTAATTCTACAATTTGCAAGGGTATGCTATTGTTCTCTGCTAACAACATACATTAGAAGGAATAATAACTCAGAAAGAGTTGTCACAGTCGGCATTTCAGTCATGCAAATGGCATGTTGTATGTATTTGCAGTACTTCCTCAATTATTTAAGAGGGCTTGGGATCACCCATGATACTGTGACACAGGTTCCCCCCACCTATGGTTGCTAAGCAATACTGTTATAAAAAAGCAAGCTGAGATAACATGTTCTATCTGAGAGGAAGGAGTCAAAGGGATAACTTACTTTCCCCGTTATTTTGTTTGTTCAGTCTATTTATCTTGAATGATGGGATATTAACTGTTTTTCCCCACAAGATAATTGTATTCTGTATAAGAAAGTATTCTCCAAAAGACGAAATGATAATTCACACTTGCAGTTCCTTTAAGTGACCAGCAATAACTGTACAAACTGAACTTTTAGAAGGCAAAGGTAAATAGCATGTCCAAATACAAAAGGACTGAGGGATAGGAACCAACCCATAATTCTAAATAGTGTTCAAGTATTACAGAGGACTGTAAAATATGAATATACAGTACTGTGCAAAAGTTTTAGGTAGGTGTGAAAAAATGCTGTAAAGTAAGAATGCTTTCAAAAACATATATTGTAATTGTTTATGTTTATCAATTTACAAAATGCAAAGTGAGTGAACAGAAGAAGAATCTATTTTTGGTGTAACTACCTTTTGGCTTCAAAACAGCATCAATTCTTACACTTGCACACTTTGTACACTTGCACAAAGTCAGGGATCTTGTAGGATTAGAGTCAGGTGTATGATTAACCAACTATACCAAGCAGGTGCTAATGATCATCAATTTCATGTAGGTTGAAACAGTCATTAACTGAAACAGAAACAGCTGTGCAGGAGGCTTAAAACTGGGTGAGGAACAGCCAAACTCTGTTCCTAAGGTGAGGTTGTGGAAGAAAGTTTCATGTCATAGGTCATACACCATGGCAAGACTGAGCATAGCAATGAGACACAAGGTAGTTATACTGCATCAGCAAGGTCTCTCCTAGGCAAAAATTTCAAAGCATTTCAAGATGTGCTGTTCAAGCTCTTTTGAAGAAGCACAGAGAAACAGGCAACACTGAGGACTGTAGATGCAGTGGTTGGCCAAGGAAACTGAATGCAGCAGATGAAAGATACATCATGCTTACTTCCCTTTGACATTTGAAGATGTCCAGCAGTGTCATCAGCACAGAACTGGCAGAAACCAGTGGGACCCAGGTATACCCATCTACTGTCTGGAGAAGTCTGGGTAGAAGTGCCAAAAAAGAATTGCAGCCAAAAACCATACCTCTGATGTGGAAACAAGCCTAAGCGACTCAACTATGGGAACTGGGGTGCAGAAAAATGGCAGCAGGTGCTCTGGAATGATGAGTCAAAATTTAAAATCTTTGGCTGTAGCAGGAGGCAGTTTGTTTGCTGAAGGGCTGGAGAGTGGTATAATAATGAGTGCCTGCAGGCAACAGTGAAGCATGGTGGAGGTTCCTTGCAAGTTTGGGGCTGCATTTCTGCAAATGGAGTTGAAGATTTGGTCAGGGTCAATGGTGTCCTCAATGCTGAGAAATACAGGCAGATACTTATCCATCATGCCGTACCATCAGGGAGGCGTGTGACTGGCCCCAAATTTATTCTGCAGCAGGACAATGACCCCAAACATACAGCCAAGGTCATTAAGAACTATCTTCAGCGTAAAGAAGAATAAGGAGTCCTGGAAGATATGGTTTTGCCCCCACAGAGCCCTAATCTCAACATCAGAGTCTGTCTGGGATTACATGAAGAGACAGAAGGATTTGAGGCAGCCTACATCCACAGGAGATCTGTGGTTAGTTCTCCAAGATGTTTGGAACAACCTACCTGCTGAGTTCCTTAAAAACTGTGTGCAAGTGTACCTAGAAGAATTGATGCTGTTTTGAAGGCAAAGGGTGGTCACACCAAATATTGATTTGGATTTCTCTTCTGTTTGCTCACTTTGCATTTTGTAAATTGATAAACATAAACAATTACAATATATATTTTTGAAAGCATTTTTACTTTACAGCATTTTTTCACACCTGCCTAAAACTTTTGCACAGTACTGTATGTTACAACATAATGCCACTCCATGCAAAAAGAGGCTACTGTCAGTTTTGATTAGCAGACACATTACATAAAGAAATAAACAACTACTATTGCTACTATATGCTAAATTGACCTATACACTAACTGAGCTACTAAATTAAACTGGTTCAATACATTCAATTTTAAGGAAAGTTGACAAAGTTTACTGACAACTTGGAATATATGACAGTTTAGGCACTCATAAAAAATATACTGGATGATGGAACAGATTTTAGAATCAAAGCAGTACTTCCCAGTAAGATAAATGTTACAGCAATTTGGTATTTCTGGAGTATGGCAGGTGTTAAGAAACACTATAGAATTTCTATTGTGGATATGTTGATTTACTGTCTTTATTGTAATGATATTTAACTGCTTGTGCTTTGTTTAAATAAAATTCCAGGTACAATTTTTGGTGTAGCAAAGCAACAAAAATAAATGATTTTTGAAGGATTGTTTTACCTATAATTCAACTGAGTAATTTTCAATCCTGCTCTCTCCACTCTGCCAACCCAGTTTTATTACCTCAGTAATCACCCAAGAGTAAGTCATACTTTTTTTTTTTTTAAATCCAAACTCCAAAATAGGGGGAAAAAATCCAGCTCCTCTTTCTTTAATGATGTCAAAGTGTCACAGATACACCTACTCTTAATTGCTGGGGGAGGGAGAAAGTATAATCCACTGCTGAAAAGGTTGCCTGCCTCTGTTCTATAAAAGAGTTGAATTGTTTACACACAAGCTGCTGAAGTAGAGCAAGTGTAAGAATGTGTTTAACTGGATTAAGGATTGACTAATCTAATAATTTTATATTTGTTCCTATTTAAGAATATTTGCTACTAAAATTGCAATTTCCATTAACTACAAAATATGCCTTTGGTTGAGTATAAGAATTGGCAAACTCCATTTTCTTACTGAATAATGTTGGGATTCTCACTGTACTATCCGCTTTGTTTCTAGTTCTAAAGACCTTGGACACTATTTTTGTAATGAGAGTAGATTAGAAAGGTCCTTGATCTGCATCAGTAAAAAGATTGAACACTGTGTTATATATAACTCCAAACAGTTCGCCAATGTTTTTTCTTTCTTTCTCTCTCTCCTTCCCTCCCTTTCCCTTCTTCCCAGAACCAGCCATTGAAAGCTAAGCTCAGAGAAACAGGGCAAATGAATGTTAAGGAAATGTATTCTACTCTTTCCCTACTTTTCCAATTTGCTTCAAATGGGGGGAGACCCACCCAGCTGTTTCTTTACCGCAGGGAAAAGAAAAGAAAAGAAAAAAAAAAGACGATTAGATAGGGACAATTCCAGGATGGTTTCCAACTTCAGTATTTGTTTTCTGGGAAAGTAAAACAATGAGGGATAAAAATTCCCCATCATTCTTGTGTTAACATGCAGCATGACTCCAAAATAACTTTTAATGGGATAAGCAGCTATTCTACAACAGAACATAAACTCTGCATGTCAAAATTAACCTGATATGCATCCATCTCCAGAGGAAGCAGAGCTTTCTTTGACATTTGGACAATAATTGACAAAGTATTGTATAGTGTGTTTATGCTTGCACATGTGCGTGCACACACACACAGAAAGCCACATATTCTCAGTGATCTTTACAGCAACCATGTAAAATGTTTCATTATTTATTCCATCACTGCAGCCAAATATATGGACTTCAACTCCCAGAATCTGCAGCACTGATCATGCTGCCTGAAGAATAATGAGAGTTGAAACTGTTCTCTTTCCAAAATGGCTCTCTTGAAGAGGGGATGGGGGGACATACATGTCTCCACCCACCAGCTTTTAACTTTAATCCTTACCTTCTGTCACTTAACTGCTGTTTAATGGAAAGCAATCACTATTGTGGGAAATGCTAGACGTATTTCTTGTTATGTCTAGTTGCTTTTAGTCCCTTTACTACATTTATCCTGTACTGAGGTAAATCACACCAACTAAAACGTTCTAGTATTTAAGCATTTATCCAGGACTGAGAAAGCAGCTATCTTTCTGTTCACAGACTTATTAAGCCAAAAAACTTGGATTAAAGCCACTGAAGTTCTACTGATGACACATTCTTATCTTAGACCTGCTAGTCTTGACAGTGTCCCTTTAAAAACAGTCTTTTTATTGCTACTCCAAACTGTACTATTTCCTCTACCTGAGCAATGTCAGAGGAATAATTTTCCCATCAACAAATGACAACCAACCCAACCCACATTAACACCCTGGAGGAATTAAGTACCCTTCACACATGTCATCCCTTCACTCTAAAAATAATGAGACAATTTTTCCTTTCACCCTTTACGCCTCCCTCCCACAGCCACCATCTGCCCAAGAAACAGCAGAGAAATTAACATAAAATATTGGCAGCAGGGAGGTTGGCCCACTCTACAGGGAGAACTGAAGCAACTAGAGTTGTGATTTAATAAAACATGTTTTCTTTTAAATCTTGTCCTGCAGATACCTATCTTTTACAGTGTGAGAGCAACTAATCAATATTCAATGAGGGCAAAAACAGGAAGGATTTTAACAAAGTTAAAAATCTATAAATAAATTTAGAGTAATCTAAGGAATGGAATCACTGCTTACTAGAAGTTATATTTTCAGACTTCCCAGGATATGTTGCATGTAATCAGATTCAGATGAAATGCAAGACTATAGTTTAAAGCTTTGTAAGCAAACCTGATTCCCCTAATCTCTCTTCCCTTGGCATTTATTTATTTATTAAACAAACTTATATAGCCCCCTCATCTACCAGAAGGAACTCTGGGTGGCAAACAAAATAAAAACACAGTACAATAAAAAGACCATTTAGAACAATAAACAACATTGAGGTTATGATAAAACTTGCATTTATCCACCAACTGCCCCATGCCAGATCCATCAACATCCCGACCCCAGTGCCTAGGGGAAAAGCCAAGTCTTCACTGGTCTGGAAAAAACCCACTGCTGTTTTTGACCATCTGCAATTTCCTATTCTTATTGTCTGAAGTATAGTATCAACTGCAAATTGTCCAAACAAGCCAGAATTATACTATATTGCTTGATAAAGCATAGTTTAAAGTACATTTCTTCAAATTCACATGAGATGGCAAACTATGACTAGTTTAAAGTGGAAGTGGATATTTAGGAATTGTTTCCTTATGGTGGAAGAACATACTGTAAATACTATACTAGGATTCAGTACTAAACACCAACATCCATATTCTACTGTCAAGGTGCTCTGTGTTACCCTTGGCCAAAATAATGGCAGAAATAAATAATGTCACAGACAAATGGCTAATTTGAGATTATAATGTCAAGAATGAAAACAAGCCTACCTTGAAGAGAAGACTGTAAATTATTCATGTTTTGGTCTAAAAGCTGCGAAGGAAGGAAGCCTGATGATGGTGACTGATTGCTCTCCATTTCTCCCACAGAAGAATTTGTCCCTGTGTCAGCAAGGGTATCCTCTCCAAAGACAGCTGCCCATTCCCTGCTGAATTCACTGTCATCCAAAGAAGATGCACTGAGAATCTCATTCAGTAATACCATATCATTCTTATCAGTAGGTTCAGGCTCCAGGGAGTTCACGAGCAGGTCCTTTGTTGCTGCTAAAAGAAGAGAAATATCTAAGTAAAAGTTAACTAAAACCAGAACAAATGTAAGGAATAACCAATCAGATCTATACAAAAGGAAGGAACTCAAAAGTAGGGCACATGTAAAACTCTCAGGTAGGAGCGGGAAAGATTCCCGCCTGAAACCCAATACAGTTGTCACCAATTAGAATAGATAACCCTAGGCTATATGGACAGTTTCATTTGGTAAAAGACAGCTTCCCATGTAACCCATAATTCATGTATGTATAATTATGTAAATTTAAATAAACATTTGAGTTAGATAATCTTCTTAATATATTTTTCCATCATTCATATTTTGGGAATCATTCTGGAATCTGAACATTTATAATTTCTCATCTTTCAAAAGGCATACCCTGACTACTGTTAAAAAGAAACACTTTCTAGTACACTTCCCAACTTTTTAAAAACACACCAAAAATTTCACCAAATGAGTATTTTGGCCAATAATCCAAAACATGAAATTTGCTTTTCCTGCAGTGGTTCTCATCCTTCCTGTAACAGGAGATATATTTTAATAAGGGTAGTAAATACAAGGCCCATGATGGATTACCTAGCAAAGAAATGTTTACTTTCTAATAACATTACTCTTACTGAGCACAAAACCAAGAGTTTGGCTGAAAAGGGGTGACCTTATTATGCTAGGCTGATTGCTCTCATGTCTAAAAGATGAAGTAAATGCATCAGATAAAGCAATTTTTGTTTATGCTTGAGCACAAGAGACAAAGATAGATGATCAAAGATATTCATGCAAAAATTATACTTTAAGCATTACATTAATAACAACAACATAATAATATAACCTGTCAGAAGTAGACATCCATAAAATCATAAAGAACATGATTAGATCTTAATGAACTTTTCATGGAAAAAAAATACTATTAGAGCTACCTAAAGAGTCACTGAAGCTTACTGCTAATCTGTCACTTTCTTAGCATCCTTCTTAAAAAATACTAAGCAGGGTTGGACCTATTTAGTTCTTGAGATGGGAGACCACCAGGAAATGCCAAGGCTGTATGCTACACTGGGAAATTTAAACAAAATTCAGAAGAAAGCAATGGCAAACTTGCATCCTGTTAGTATTGGACCAACTCATTTATTACCCATTCAGCATGGCCCGCAATTACAATGACTGAGGATTGTGGAAGTTAGTTTAACACATATACAGTCAGGTCCAGAAATATTGGGACATCGACACAATTCTAACATCTTTGGCTCTATACACCACCACAATGGATTTGGAATGAAACAAACACAATGTGCCTTAACTGCAGACTGTCAGCTTTAATTTGAGGGTATGTACATCCAACTCAGGTGAACGGTGTAGGAATTACAACAGTTTGCATATGTGCCTCCCACCTGGTAAGGGACCAAAAGTAATGGGACAATTGGCTTCTCAGCTGTTCCATGGCCAGGTGTGTGATATCCCCTCAGTACCCCAATTACAATGTGCAGATAAAAGGCCCAGAGTTCATTTCAAGTGTGCTATTTGCATTTGGAATCTGTTGCTGTCAACTCTCAAGATGAGATCTAAAGAGCTGTCACTATCAGTGAAGCAAGCCATCATTAGGCTGAAGAAACAAAACAAACCCATCAGAGAGATAGCAAGAATATTAGGTGTGGCCAAAACAACTGTTTGGAACATTCTCAAAAAGAAGGAACGCACCGGTGAGCTCAGCAACACCAAAAGACCCGGGAGACAACGGAAAACAACTGTGGTGAATGACCGAAGAATCCTTTCCCTGGTGAAGAAAACACCCTTCACAACAGTTGGCCAGATCAAGAACACTCTCCAGGAGGTAGGTGTATGTGTGTCAGTCAACAATCAAAAGAAGACGTCACCAGAGTGAATACAGAGGGTTCACCACAAGATGTAAACCATTGGTGAGCCTCAAAAACAGGAAGGCCAGATTAGAGTTTGCCAAACGACATCTAAAAGCCTTCACAGTTCTGGAACAACATCCTATGGACAGATGAGACCAAGATCAACTTGTACCAGAGTGATGGGAAGAGAAGAGTATGGAGAAGGAAAGGAACTGCTCATGATCCTAAGCATACCACCTCATCAGTGAAGCATGGTGGTGGTAGTGTCATGGCGTGGGCATGTATGGCTGCCAATGGAACTGGTTCTCTTGTATTTATTGATGATGTGACTGCTGACAAAAGCAGCAGGATGAATTCTGCAGTGTTTCGGGCAATATTATCTGCTCACATTCAGCCAAATGCTGCAGAACTCATTGGACGGCGCTTCACAGTACAGATGGACAATGACCCAAAGCATACTGCAAAAGCAACCAAAGAGTTTTTGAAGGGACAGAAGTGGAATGTTATGCAATGGCCAAGTCAATCACCTGACCTGAATCCCATTGTGCATGCATTTCACTTGCTGAAGACAAAACTGAAGGGAAAATGCCCCAAGAACAAGCAGGAACTGAAGACAGTTGCAGTAGAGGCCTGGCAGAGCATCACCAGGGATGAAACCCAGCGTCTGGTGATGTCTATGCGTTCCAGGCTTCAGGCTGTGATTGACTGCAACGGATTTGCAACCAAGTATTAAAAAGGGAAAGTTTGATGTATGGTTATTATTCTGTCCCATTACTTTTGGTCCCTTAACAAGTGGGAGGCACATATGCAAACTCTTGTAATTCCTACACCGTTCACCTGAGTTGGATGTACATACCCTCAAATTAAAGCTGACAGTCTGCAGTTAAAGCACATTGTGTTTGTTTCATTCCAAATCCATTGTGGTGGTGTATAGAGCCAAAGATGTTAGAATTGTGTTGATGTCCCAATATTTCTGGACCTGACTGTAGAAGATAACCCCCTTGGAGGAGGCTGATTTAAAATATATTTAATTTATTTATAAGGCCACCTGACTCCAAGACGACTCTTGGACAATACAAACAATTTAAAAAGAAGCAGAAAAGAGACACAAGATATCTGAAGGAGACAACTGTCCAACTCGACGGAGAAAATCCTATGAAAAGCTTACCATCCACCATAACCAAAGGCCTAGAGGGAAAGCCAAGTTTTTACTGGGCCTGAACAAAGACACAGTAGGAGCCATATACATCTCTGGAAAAATGCTGTTCCAGATGGCAGATGCAGCAACACAGAAGACCCACTTTCTGGGTGCCATCAGATTCTATTGAACAATGGGATTTAGAGCAGGCATGCATTAAGAGAGGCAATTTGGTGTAGTGGTTAAGACATCAGACTAGAAACCAGGAGACCATGAGTTCTAGTCCTGCCTTAGGCATGAAGCCAACTGGGTGACGTTGGGCCAGTCACTCGTCCTCAGCTGTAGGAAGCAGGCAGTGGCAAACTACTTCTGAAATCCTGCCAGAAAACTGTCTGGACTTGTCCAGGCAGTTGCCAGGAGTCAACACCAATTCAAAGGCATACACCCACACACAAAAGTATTACTGCAGGTAACCTTGAAGATTTAAATAGAGGAAATAGAAGAACTATATCTGAATTGTTAAATAAATTAGAAAATGAATTAATGCCTTATGAAGTAGTAAATTATAAGGCTATACAAAATCTTTGAATCAATTTGATGAAGGTTCAAAAGAACCCTCCTTCAAAGCTGGTTTGTGAAGTAACACAATGATTTTGATGCTAAGAGTAAAGTGGAACAACCATGTTGTTTTGTTTAGCTTTGATGCAATGGCACCAAAGTGCTATGGGTGCTACAGCACAGTGCAAGTGCGGGCAAGCCGTGGCACGGTCTTGAAGATTTTTCTTTCCAGAGCACAGTAACAGATTAAAATAATTTGGGATGTGAAAAACACGATGCAACGGACAGATCTGACTTTAAAAAAGAAAGAGATACGAACACATGGGAAAATAGTCACATATACCCTATAATACAAGCATAAAAGAAAACAGAAGTATAAACTTATGAAACATGAAAACTAAAAGTCTGAATTTTTAGGATACATCTCTAGTTCTCTTTAGTTTCACACTAGTCAATAATGGTCAGCAACATTAATGAACTACACTGGCAAAACGTAGTATGAAATTCCAGCTGTATCACAATGGCAGCTGGAACTTTCATCCCATTATATTACACTTGGAATGAATTAGGTATTTTAAAAATTAAAAGCATACCTCACCTCTTTTTCAAAGGATGCATGATTTGTGGCTAGCAATTCACTATAGCCCACAATATTGCCATAATAAGTTACAGTAAAACTCACGTCTCATGTGGATGATAAAGCTTCACTTTACAATCTTCTGCTGACCTATATAAGTCATATTAAAAACAACTGTACAAGGAAACTTCTTCACTGATATAAAAGCTACAAACTCTTATGACCAATATTGTATACAGCACTGTAGTTTTTTCTGTCCTTTTATCTGTGAGACACATTTTTATTTTGACTATTCTGCCTTTATACATCACATAGTATTTTAATACACTGGGCAGGACCTATTTCAGTTCCAAGAAGTTCCAAACCAAGCTGGGGGATGATGAAGTGACAAAATACACTAAGGGCATTGTTTTAATGATAACATGTTACCATTCTTCTGCTAGACCACAAATTACATTTATTGTAATAGGGGGAAAATCTAGTAGCAATATGATTAAGAGCAATGTTTTTTGCAGTTATTGTATATTATCTCTTTTGTGCTGCATAAAACATTGATGCAATGTGTACAGACATAATAAATTTAAACTATTTTTGTATTTCTCCAAACTGCAGCTGTGTAGTAACAGCATATTTTTCCTAAAGGGAGGTCAATGTATTTTTGTCAGAACTATTTGATTTGCTGATATTCTCCTTTTTATTTTGCTCTTTTTGTTTTGAACATTCTTTTGCCATACCAGTCTTAATCCATTTACAGTCTTAATACGTTTGTTCTTCCCTTGCCATATTTAAGGGGAAAAACTTTATTTGTCCTCTTGATGCATAAATTATTCTGCAGAGCAATCCAAAAAACTTATGGAAAGGAAACTATGCATTATGATTAGAGTACCATCTTTTCTACTCGGTGAGAATACAAGGGGTAAGGAATGTTTGCTAACAAGACAATTGCCACTGCTAAAACAAACAACCTACAGCTTCAGCCTTTATGATTGTTCATGCTACTGAACTGGTAACAGCCATGGCAGTATGTTATGAGCTTCAACAGGGTAAAGTTATTTATTCAGGCTTAAAAAAAAAAAATGTAAATGTGGGCAAGTCCACAGTTACATTTTAATAAGGGCAATTTGGATTACATGATGCAAATATAATCAAGAGGTGATATAGGGGGACAGGAATGTAGAGGAACTAAGGAGAGCAAATATGAATGTTAAATATAAATATTTCATTTAAGTTGAGCTCGACCCTTAGTGATTTCATATACAGATCTGTGTAGGATTTTTTTTGGCAATAACATATAAGTCGTTTGCCACTGTCTTCTTTCTGGATTTTTAAAAATATTTCTGAATCTAAGCTAAAACTCTGGTATTGCCTGGTTGTTTCCCATCCAAATCTTAATTAGACACTTAGCTTTCCAAAATCAGTGAAGGATGATTTTGGCACCAAAAATATAGATGTCATCCCTGGCTCTGAACATTCATCAAATTAGTAAGTGTTTATTATGACTATTACACTTTTATTCTCTTATTTACCAGTGATTTATTTACTTTATTTTCTTTATATTACCTCATAAACATCCTTTGAAAACAGGACTTTTAGAAATCCATTTTGATTGATTACGTTTCTCAAGAAAGGAAACTCATCCCTTAGGTATTCACTGATATCAAATATTATTTTATGACTTGCGTTTTTATAATTTCAGTAAGCTCTCAACAGCCATGGGATTTAGCAAGGTGCATATTTCCTAAAAACATTATAAGCCGCATAAAGCTTAAAAGATATTGTAGACATCTTATTATTTTTTCACCATAGATTTCATATCACACTATTTCTTACAAATATGACCACATATGGCTCAGCTAGCATTTATTCACATAGGGAAAGCTGGAGAAGTAGTGGGTTCCTCAATATCTTAAATACTAACCATTGTCTTGTGTTTGAGTCAAGTTAAAATGAATATTCCAAAAAAGAAAAGAATGTGAATTGTGTCAAAACCAAATATTGCAGAGGTAGACAACCGTTTTTTGGATCAGGGACAAATCTGAATTTGGAGAGCATGTAGCAGGTACACTCAGAATGGGTACAATGGGAGACTTTACTCTTTACAAAATATTGTCACGGTGAGCATGAATAGTCATAGAACACCCAGTTACCAGAAAGCAAACTTACCAAGGTCCTCCTTACTCAAAGCCATCCACAGATTCCAGTGTTGTCATTAAAATGACAACAATAGTATTGTATTGTTGAGATGCAAGCACTGCCCCCTTTGTACATGGATGGGACATCATGACACACATACAAGAAGGGTAGAGCTTGCATTATGTCAGTGTGACACTACTTGCAACATTTATTCCCCTGCCATCACAGATGTCTCTGTCTCTACTTCAAGACTCTTATGAGGCCAAAAGGCATTGCTGCAAATAAATAATATACTAGAGGTTGATGTTTTACCCATACCCAGCTTTATATTTATTTTATTTAAAATAATGTTTAAAGAAAGTCAGGTGGGGCAGGGACCCTGTAGGACACCAGAACACTATCTGGGAACATAATGATGCCCAAGGAATTGAAGTTATCTATCACTGAAATGAGAAACAAGCTTTAGATGTTACTAGCCAATACTGTAGAATAATATGAAAAATCTGATCCTCTTCTCTTCTCTTGGCACACAACCCTTGCCAGGATAAGTGTGAAACAAACAAACTTTCCACAAACTGTTTAATGTAGCCCACAAAATTCATCCAGCTGAAAACCCAGTGGGAGAATATCTATAGCCCACAATGTTTGACATCAGGGCAACAACTGAATTTTTTTTTACAATCCTTAAGCATTTGAAGTGAATGATCACATTGAAAAATACCTAATATCTGTATTATTAAAATTTAATTGGTTTGGTGCCCTTTTATAAAATTTATGTAACAGATAAAATGTTTACATACCATTTTCTTCATGTTTCAACTCCAATAAGTCATTTATAATGTCTAAAAAAGAGAAAACAGGAGGAAATCACTGATTTATAGACTCTGTAAATTTCATACTTAGAATGATGGGTTCCACTGAACTCAGTGGAACTTACTTCTGAATAATCTATACAGTTGCAGTGCATTTCTAGGAAACATACCTGAATTCTCTCTGTGATTGAAGTTCTCCCCAAAAGTACTCAGCATGCTATTAGCATCTTCTGCTGTAATCAAAATATTTTCTAGGTGAAATCAAATCCAGCAAAGAAATGCACAATACTGAAGATGGCCTGTGCCTCATACATTTTTCTCTCTGATCATTTTAGTAGTGGGACTTTTCATTTAGCCTGAAACAGTCCCCCCCAAAAAATGATTACTCAGTAAAAAGGGTTTTATTAATCAGAATATATATATTGATAAGTCTAGATCAATACAAGCTATCAATGAAAATACAGTCAGCTTTAAAATGGCCAATTTATACAACTTAAAGGATTTCAAAATAATTTATTCCATTTAAAAAAATGATCCACACCACATCCAAAAACGACAATGAATCAATTCTATTTACCACATTATGTATAGTAATTTACAGATACGATAATTGATTAATAGTTCATAAACACCAACATTTAGCTGGGAGATTTGCCATCCTCCCAGCTAAACACCAATACAAGCTGCAACATTGTGCTATTATGAAAATAAGGACTAGGTTCTTTCTTTTGCTATCTATGGATAAAATCACATTTTAGTCTTAAAATCATATTTAAAGATATCAAGGTCTCTTGGCTTTTGCTCACTCTGCAGTAGATCTCTGAGAGATCTCTATTCAAATTAAGAGTAGGGTTACTACAAAATCATGTTAGGAATACTTTTTTTTAGCTGCCAGTCTGCATTGTATTCTCTGCAGGACAACTCTTGAAAAGCAACCAGAAACTTAAAACAGTATAGAATGGCACAGACCGGTACATGGAATAGGTCGATTTTGTTCCAGTGTTGAACTAGTTGCCAAATGGGGTATGGTTTTTTTGGTTAATCAATTCATTATGTTGATTTTAACACATCTTTTAAGCTAAGATTTTAAAACTGTTTTAGTGTTTTCTGTGCTGTTAATATTTTATGATGTAGTTGTTATTGAATTATATTTCTGACTACTGCATATTACTCCGGTAGTTTTTACCAAAAGACAGTACAGTATGGAAATATAATTATATAAATAAATAATTTGATTAAAATGTCCAGATTAATTTAGGTATTCTTGCTATCACACTCACCTGGAACAAATTCTCAACCAAGTCCAGGTCACAATCTACATGTGAGCATGTTTTCATTCATTGAGAAACAGCACACAAGAGAAGGAAGGGAGATGTCTGATACATTTACAAAGACACAGCAGAGCATTCTATTTGCTTTAGCAGAGACCGCCATCTCTTTTTTTCTGGACTAACAGTAGCCGTAGCACAATGCTGTGCATCTGTAGCTTGAAAAAGAGATGGTCACTTGAAGCACTAATAGCTGAAAAGCTGCAATACTTATTTTACAAGAAGACTTCATAGTTGCTTAAATAAAATCTTTAATGAATTGCAAATCTCTTCTCTTAATGGATTTCTTGTATTTTATACTTTTTTAAAGCTGGGATGAAAGATCCTGAATGACAAATGGTATTATACTCTAAACTAGCCTGTTAGAACAAAATGTTCACACAGCTACTGTTAAGACAACAGGGGAATCTGGAACATGCTTGGCATTTGAAAAGCATAATATAAAAGAATACCTGAGTTGGCCATTTCCTTGGTGTTGCTTTCATCGTCTAAAGATATTAACCTTAAATTGAAAGGGGAGAAAAGGAGCTTATTTTCTTGTATTTTTAAGAAGAATGTTAAAAAGCTACAGATTTCTTTTTTCTGACTTCAGCTTGTGAACTACGTCAAGATCCTCTGAAATGGTAGTATTCAAACTTCTTTCAACAAAACCAGAAACTCACTACATGCAAATGTGTACATTTGAGTATCTAATTATGTCAGATTTCATCATGTGTTGTAGGAGTTAAGTTTTCTTGCTCTGGCAAATTAATGTTTAGTATGATATGTTTTGGTACTTAGTGTTGCAGGGGAAGGGGTCTGATGTTTCTACCAGAAGCTGTTGTAATATTAAGGGTGTGGGCATGAAAGCTGCATCATGCCTATTAAATGGACAGCAACATCTAGTGTAGGATTGATATAATGCACTGGATACTGCTATCTATGAACAAACTACATGTCTTGACAGTGCTGAGAGTAACTACTTCCATGCTTTAATATTGCCTTTTGATGTTGCGGGACCTTCTCTCCTATCTCATTCACTGTTGCTTAAAACCAGAATCTGATATTTACCAGAGAATCACAGGATGAACCACTGTGCATCTCCTACAAAGGATATACTTGTATTCAGACAGTAGAAATGCACTGATAGGATGAATGGTCCTTGTGGATACAGAAGAGATGATTTGAGAGACCATCTTTCCCACTATGAACCTTCCAAGTTACCTAGATCAGTAGTAAAGGCACTTCTGAAGATGATCCCACAGTGAGTTTGGCTATGGTAACTATGGAATTTTGAGGAGTATTTGGTTTAACTGTTGTGCTTTACACTTCCTATTTGTTTTATTGTTGTAACCTTCTCTGAGTGCTGATATAAACAGAAAGGCAGACTATAAATTTTGTAACAAAGGGCAAAAGGATTGGGTAGTTGGCCTCTCATGGCATACCTGATTATCTCTGAAACAGGACTGTGGCAAAAAGAGTCTGGGGATTTTGTCTACATTAAAACCTTCCCATTCTACAGTCATTTTGACACTGGTGAATTACTGCAGGGTAGTTAATTTCTATGTAATTCTCAGCATTTTTAAAGGCCTTTGTCCAAATACTCTACAGATATATAAATCTTTTTTGTTTTTATGAAAAACCTAAAAGTGTGGGAAATTATTCCCTTTTCTGTTTAGATGAAAAAAGGAACTCTTCTCTGACCTTGTGTGAAGTAACTGGCACAACCACTGAGTAAGCAAATGATTGGTTACATGACAACTGATGACTTGGCAAGGATTACTACTATTAATGTGTCTGCTGTCATACTATCATCTTTTTTGGACCCATGAGCCAAACACTGAGGACAGATCTTCTTTTGGGTGCACAAGAGGAGCACAGACAGTGGGATTACAGAAGTTTTTAGGAAGAGGCTGAAAAACAAAGAACACGATTAAGAGAAGGAAGAAAATCTAAACAAGTATAGCTCCAATAATAATACTGCTTCACTAGATTGTTATATATTTGCATCAGAATGATGAAAAGGAAGAATAAGAGCTCATGTTTTGATTCATGTAATCACCAGACTGAAAAAGAAGCTGGCATCAGTCAACTAATTTATCTCTTCTTTTTTAGGGTTCTTTTTAGTTGTTAGGAATGCTTTTGCTGACTATGTTTAGGAAGAAGCTAGAGGCTTTCTTTACAGCAGCCATTCAAAATAGCTTTTATACAAAGTGGTTGTGTTTCTAGAGTATTCCTACCCTGCCTGCATCAGTGGGACACAACAGATGATGGATTCAATATGGACATGAAAATAATAGCCTAAAAGAAACTTCTTAATAATACAGTCTTTCTGAAGCTACTAAATAATATATACTTTAAGACTCCAAAATTAAAGGAAGTTTTTTTTAAATAATTCTTCCAGGAACAGAAATAATTTCATCAAGACTTCTAGAAAAAAAAGTTAATCAAATAAAATCCAACAGCCAGCTCTGATGTATTTCTCTACGTATCAAGCTTTTTCCTGATGTATTAACAATTTATTTCCATTGACCTGAAACAACAAATGGCAGTGAGATTTCAGCAATGCCTATACTCTTATCACTGTGTCTGAATGTTTCCACAAAAGATTGATAATATCTCTTTTTGATTTTTGTCCTCATGTCTACATCAGCTAAACCAATAAGGATTAAGATACAGCCATGTATTACTGAAACATGGATGAACAAGGCAAGAGGATGCTCTAACTTTACAAAATACATCCACCCAGGTTTCAGGTGTTGCATCAGCCTGGGCCCCAAAGGGAGGTAGAAGAGTAGTGCTTGTCTGTCAGGAGACCCTGATGGTAACTAGGAGCTCTACTCTACAGAAGGCTGAATGCGAAGCCATCTTTGAGCATTTGGGCCAGTGGTACGAACTTGAGGTCTTTCTCTTGTACTGTCCTCTCAGATGCAGGTGCTGAGGCTGCTTGACTTTACCATGGGGCTGGTGGTTTGTATGTCTAGGCTGTTGATACTGGGTTGATACTACAGACCTACACTGTGGTCGTAAGAGTGATGAAGCAAAATTACTTCTCTGCCCTTACTGAATCTGCAAAATGCCATCCGGCAGCACTTTTTAAAGTGTCCTAGACCATTCTAGGGAAAGGCAAACTAAAAACTACTAACAGGCTGCTGTGTAATGTTGTGGATAAAATTACTTGCATTCTTTTGGAGTTGCAAGCTGGCTGCATAGAGTCTGAAGAGATGCCAAAAATGACCTCTTGCAAAGTTACCTGGAAAGAGTTTGAACTGTTGATCCTGAGGAAGTGGGCAGACTGCTTTGTGAGATGAGCTGTGCTACCTGTAGGTTACCCTCCTGCCCCTCCAGGCTTGTACATGCAAACCTGGGAGCGGAAGCAGTCAGGGTCTGGGCCTTTGTGAATGCTACACTATGGGAAAGGCTGGTATCTTTGAAAAAGGTGCTGGCATGCCCCTCCCTTAAGAGGTTGTCTTACAACTAGCTTTTTTAGATAACTATTTAGCAGTCTCCAACCATATCTTTTTAGAGAAGGTTGCTGAGAATGTGGAGCAGCAGCTACAGGACTCTGGAGGAGACAGATTAACTAGACCCTTTTCAGTCAAGGTTCAGGCCCAGGCATGGGGCAAAAACTGCACTGATTACTCTCATTTATAGTGGGGCATAAGTGGTGGTGGGGGCATGATCCTACTAGTCTTCCTGGACCTATCAGCACTTTTTAATACCATACACCATAGTATCTTTTCAGATTATCTGCAAGGGCTGTGAGTTGGGGTGCCATTTTACAGTGGTTCCATTCCTTTCTGAGTATATTGTTCCAACTGGAGTATGCTTGGAATAGGAGAGATAGAGCCCTAGGGCATTCCAATATGGGGTGCCATAGGAGTGGACCATTTTCCCCAATTTATTTAACATATAGCTACTGAGATAGGTAATTCAACAGTTTCTGACATGATATCATCAGTATGTTGTTTATACCCAGCTTTAAATCCCTATTCCAGATCAACTGGGAGACATGGTAGAAGTTTCTGGAGACTGAAACAGTCTGGATGGGGAGAAACAGGTTGACACTTGACCCTAGCAAGTTGGAGTGGCTACTGGTTCAGAAGCTGACTGGAATTGGAATCAAGATATCAACTTTAACTCTTTATGGGGATAAACTTAGAAATAGCTGATAGGCAATCTGAAGGTTCTCCTAGATTCTCAGTTCTTAGTGGAACACTGGTAGAAGGTATGACCAGGAGAGGTTTTGCCCAGGTTTGACTAGTGGCTATTCTTGGAACACAAAACACAGCAGTCACTCATATTTTCATCACCTCATATTTAGCCTACAATAATGTTCTCTGCATGGGACTGTCGTTAAAGATTGACTGGAAACTTATATAGAGATGAGATAGAGATATATTGTGGAAAGTAAAGGCCAAAGTGGTCCCAGTGGTGGTAGGAGCACTCAGGGCTGTGACTTCTAAGCTGGGAGAGTGGCTCCATCAGATTCCAGGAACAACATCAGAGCTCTCTGTCCAGAAAAGTGCAGTGCTAGAAACAGTTAAGATACTGCATAGAACCCACAAACTCCCAGGCCTCTGGTAGAGGACCCGAGACTGAGGAAGACACATACCACCCATAGGGGTGAGAGGGGATTTTTTAAAATATGTATATATCGTCAAAGTTATTGCTGTATATATGCATCTAGATAGTGCTGTATATTTATATCAATCTATATAAAAGTCTTAAAAGCATTCAAATGCTTTTTGAATTTTTAAAAATGAGGATGTACTGGTGATAACACTGACTTTCATCAAGTTCATATTAATTCAGCTACATTTTAGAAGAAAATCAGAAAAAGAGTCCTTGCTCATGCAAGATACACAGAAATTAAACTCAGAAAAGCATCTACCTATTCAATAGACTGTCACTTTTGTCTGGAATTCAGGATCATGGCCTCACCGACATAATAATAGGGCTTTGGCCACAGGCTTCCTTGGTAGCTCTTCATGTGGGTAAAACAATTGTTTAGAGAAAGAATAGCAGGTCATGTGAACAAAGATTACGGGTACTGAGTGCCTTTATAATTAGAAATGTAAATTGTTCTCATCTGCAGTGTTGAATTAGAAAGACCTGGTAAGATAACAGATTATATTGCTTCAATTGATGAATACTGTAAGACTTACTGACTCTGTTGATCATCCTCTGATTTGGTATTCTCCAGGTGCAGTTCCTCCTCCTTTTCTTCACTTTCCATTAATTTATTTACAGGTTCTTGTAAGTTCTAAGCCAGCCATTAATACATACACAAAAGAATATACAAAGTCAAGAATATGGAATGCTGATTTTTTAAAAAGTTTAGAGTAATCAAACTGCATAAAACAGAAATATAGTAACTACTTTGATCTAAACGGGAAAAAGAAAATTAAACTTAAGAGATCAGCAGATAAAACTTATTATAAGCATTATAGCAAAAAGAAACAAAATGAAAACAGTTTTAGCTGGCACAAGTAGTACAACAATTTGGCAAAACAAAAACTAAATGTGCAAGCTGATGAAAGAGGAAAGACATTTTATTTTGTATCATGAGTTTTAAAAAATATTTTTATAACTACGCCAGAAATTCACAGGACAGAACTGATGTTCATTGCTTAATTGTTAGAACCTAATAAATGAGTTGTGAGGTGTCTCATAAGAGTCACAACAAGACTTCTCAATACTTCTTTCATGTGTGATCATATCACACTAATGATTACACTGGCTACCATTATATGGAATTGATATGTGGGTCCAATTCAAAGTCCTGATTTTAACTACTGTATTAAGATTAAAATGCTTTAAATGACTTGAAAGTAGTATGCCAGAAAAATGGCCTTTTCACATATCATACATTATCTAAAACTACCAATTCTTTATAGAGGCTAGCCCTGATCTGATGCAATGAAATAATGGCTACTGAGAAAAAACCACTCTGTTTTGGCTCCCTGGTTATGAAAGGTGAGCTCTAGACAATCTTATTCACCATCATTCTGGCAACAGATGATTTGTTATTCTTCCAGTTTTAGTATTTTAAGTCCCTGTATGATATTATATTTTAGTAGATTCTAAATGCTCCAATGCTATTTTAATGATGCTATGTTTTGCTTTTAAATTATATTTTATGCACCAAACATAACAGAAATTACATAATAAAATACAATAAAATGTGAAATACAGCTGTATCTCTGATGTAGGATCATCAATGACTCTCAGAATGTAAATATTCTTAACCCTCTATTAATTGTGCTGGTGAACACTTCATGTATTTGAACAGTGGGCTATAGTTCATTAAATCAATGCCATAATTTATTAGATTATACAGGGTCACAGAACTCTAAAGCAGTCTTTGAAAAAATGTATCCTTTGAACCCTTTTGCAATATAAAACCAGCTAGTGACTGCTACTCTAAGGACCAAACTGTTAGCATTATTATGGATATATCATTTACTCATTCTTGGAAGATTTATTTATTTTTAATATAGATTTCTACAGCTATTCAAATAATTCCTGACTCTGATGTAATCATGCTGCCAAAAAACACACATTGCATTTTCAATTTACACAAATTAGTGTTTCATTTTAACCCCACTTTTTTTTCTTTTCAATTCTTATAAAAACAGTTTACTCATTTAGTTATTCCTAGTTTGCATTCTCTGATTAAGGAAACAAGTCTGATTCGTGTAGGGGTGCAAAAAGTACAGTTCATAGATAGCATTTCTCCCCCCAGTATTTAGTCAGGTCCAGAAATATTGGGACATCGACACAATTCTAACATCTTTGACTCTATACACCACCACAATGGATTTGGAATGAAACAAACACAATGTGCATTAACTGCAGACTGTCAGCTTTAATTTGAGGGTATGTACATCCAACTCAGGTGAACGGTGTAGGAATTACAACAGTTTGCATATGTGCCTCCCACTTGGTAAGGGACCAAAAGTAATGGGACAGAATAATAACCATACATCAAACTTTCCCTTTTTAATACTTGGTTGCAAATCCGTTGCAGTCAATCACAGCCTGAAGTCTGGAACACATAGACATCACCAGACACTGGGTTTCATCCCTGGTGATGCTCTGCCAGGCCTCTACTGCAACTGTCTTCAGTTCCTGCTTGTTCTTGGGGCATTTTCCCTTCAGTTTTGTCTTCAGCAAGTGAAATGCATGCACAATGGGATTCAGGTCAGGTGATTGACTTGGCCATTGCATAACATTCCACTTCTGTCCCTTCAAAAACTCTTTGGTTGCTTTTGCAGTATGCTTTGGGTCATTGTCCATCTGTACTGTGAAGCGCCGTCCAATGAGTTCTGCAGCATTTGGCTGAATGTGAGCAGATAATATTGCCCGAAACACTGCAGAATTCATCCTGCTGCTTTTGTCAGCAGTCACATCATCAATAAATACAAGAGAACCAGTTCCATTGGCAGCCATACATGCCCACGCCATGACACTACCACCACCATGCTTCACTGATGAGGTGGTATGCTTAGGATCATGAGCAGTTCCTTTCCTTCTCCATACTCTTCTCTTCCCATCACTCTGGTACAAGTTGATCTTGGTCTCATCTGTCCATAGGATGTTGTTCCAGAACTGTGAAGGCTTTTTTAGATGTCGTTTGGCAAACTCTAATCTGGCCTTCCTGTTTTTGAGGCTCACCAATGGTTTACATCTTGTGGTGAACCCTCTGTATTCACTCTGGTGACGTCTTCTTTTGATTGTTGACTGACACACATACACCTACCTCCTGGAGAGTGTTCTTGATCTGGCCAACTGTTGTGAAGGGTGTTTTCTTCACCAGGGAACGAATTCTTCGGTCATTCACCACAGTTGTTTTCCGTTGTCTCCCGGGTCTTTTGGTGTTGCTGAGCTCACCGGTGCGTTCCTTCTTTTTGAGAATGTTCCAAACAGTTGTTTTGGCCACGCCTAATGTTCTTGCTATCTCTCTGATGGGTTTGTTTTGTTTCTTCAGCCTAATGATGGCTTGCTTCACTGATAGTGACAGCTCTTTGGATCTCATCTTGAGAGTTCCACATGCAAATAGCACACTTGAAATGAACTCTGGTCCTTTTATCTGCACATTGTAATTGGGGTACTGAGGGGATATCACACACCTGGCCATGGAACAGCTGAGAAGCCAATTGTCCCATTACTTTTGGTCCTTTACCAAGTGGGAGGCACATATGCAAACTGTTGTAATTCCTACACCGTTCACCTGAGTTGGATGTACATACCCTCAAATTAAAGCTGGCAGTCTGCAGTTAACGCACATTGTGTTTGTTTCATTCCAAATCCATTGTGGTGGTGTATAGAGCCAAAGATGTTAGAATTGTGTTGATGTCCCAATATTTCTGGACCTGACTGTATTTGCATCACCCAAAGCAACATACAAGAGAGGGCAGGGCTAAAATATTTCCCTTTTTTTTCCTTTGGAAAAACATGTACCCCCTAAAGTTTGTGGAAATGTATGGCTCTATTTCACCCCTGAAGAACGCAGAGGAAAAAGACCTCAAAACTAGGATCCTAGCTTTGCCCACAGAACCTGGCATGCCACACAAAGCCTGGTATGTTCTCAAGCTGATGGATGTTGTACAACCATTCTTTACTGTTATGTTTCTGATAAAAATACCTTTAAAAGTACTTCTTTTACATTATGATATGTAAGAATTTATTTTTATTTTTGCAAAGTCAAAATACAGTATACAATTATTTTTCTTTTTAAACACTCTTATCAAGCTCATGGAATACTATGGTACACAATAAGCAAAGTAACAGGCAATCAAATTTTATTTCACACATTCTAGCCCTACCACAGGGCTTTTCCTTTGGGGCAGTGTGCCAAATTAAAAACATCTCCTTTTATATATCTTAGTTCCTGTGTTCCTATATAGTTTAGTGGACCAATTCACTAGTGGAGATACTGCAAAGTCCCGCCAATGTAATTTTGTTCTTTGTTTAGCTGAACAGCGTTTCTCAATTCTGTCAACTTTAAGATGTGTGGACTTCAACTCCCAGAATTTCCCCAGGCAGCCTTTCAGTCTACACATCTTAAAGTTGACAAGGTTGAGAAACACTGCTCTTGAAGCTCAAGACAACTTATAAAAGGTCTTTCCTCATTTAAACCCACAAATCATTTGGATTTTTACAGCTCAATTATAGTAACGCTAGCTCTGTGTACTCCATCTCTGGCATATGGTTCATGATACTAAAGTTTATGCTGCTTAAATATTAGAATTATTTAGGAAAATTGCTCTGTTAATTGCCCTAGCTTCCTTGCTGCATCTGAAGAAGCTGGTTGTAACCTGCAAGGTTGATGCTAAATTAAAATAAAAAATTAGTCTAAAAAAGAATTACTGAATTTATTCTTTAAAGCAATACATTTCTAAGCATATAAAGAAAAGAATGCCCTGAAATATCTCAGAAAGCAACAAGGCCACAATGATATTCATTACTCTCTAACCACAGCAGATGAGCTAAGCCTAAAATTAAATGGAATTTATTCCAAGTAGAACAAAAAGGCATTGTAATGACCATGCCAACAGCATTATAATAGAAAGATGTACAATGTATTTCTTCATTTCCACTACTTAAAAGAAGAATTAGCTGCTCATAAATAAGGTTTATTATAAATTAAACATATATGAATAGCAAAGAGATAACCTAAGGTGTCACAAAATAAAAAATCCATGGAAATAGTTTTTAAAAAAATCAGACAGGCGTTATGATTTAAAAAGCAGTTGTAAAGACACACATTTCTCTCATAGTCTTTGTAGTTGATACTATGTCTAATCCCACTCTGTTAAAGTCATTAATATATCTCTATCCCTTTTTTGCAAGGTACATAGCAACCATATCATGCAATTTCCAAGGTAACAATTGTCAAACACAATTCCTCCAACCCTTTTTCCTTTTTAATAAGAAATGGTGAGGCCTGCAGTAATCATGACTACCAGACTTCAGGATTTGTTCGAAAGTTTCAGAACGTTAACATTCTCGATAAATCACCTATGGAAAATAATTAAAAATATCCAGCAAGGGATATTAGCAAGGAATCTAGCCATTTTCTTATATGTCCATCTTTAGCTTTCTTCTACAGAATGTATTCAGAAAATCCTGGAATTCTTATTTTGTATGTTCTGATCCAGTAAGCTCTGCCCCCTGCCTTTGTGGGGACAACTGGGCAGTCCTCTTCACTCAGCATGTTACCAATACATCAGAAACTCTCCTCCTAGGCAGCTGTGTTGGAATGGGAGGTGTCAAAAAAGTCAAGATGGCAGCCACAACCACATGCGATTGAGGGGGACTTTTTTGACTCTCCTCTCCCCCCTCCCCCCCAGATGGCCCTGCTTCCAGATTCTATTCTCTGACTTTCAGGAGACTTGCTACACCACTGCTGGTCTCCTCCTATCAGTACCTGAAATATTCAACCTTATTTCTATATTTTTCTAATATCCCCTTACTATTTGACTGCTCTTTATTAGATGGATAGAGGTAAAGATTTCAGAATTTTAGGAAGGACAGATGTGGGAAGGCACAAAGATCACTAACAAAAGAAAGGCCTACTGAGAAATCTGTTCACTATTTCCACTCTGATTTATTTCTCAGTCATATTTTCCTTCCCTGCTGCTCATTTAATTTTACAACATTAGTAGCAAATTAATTTTTCTACTGGATACATTTCAAGTCATTCTTTCTCGTTTTAAAGAAGGTAAAAGATTAACATTCTCAAGCACTGGATACCCCTAAGCAAATAATCTCTTTCTCAACAGGATTCCTTGACTTGTTAATGCATTCAAAATATTCTTTCGAACACAAACCTGTCTATCAGGAAAAACAACTACAATTATATTACTTCCATAACATACCCTGAAGTAAAGAAAACAATATTTTATCAGATTGTTCATTACAGAGTTTAGCAAAACGAAGATAATCCTTTAAAACAATCTTTTACTTCCAGAAAATCCTTAATGCAGGAATCTTTATGGATCTGGAGGTAATGTTTTCCAGTGAATAAATCACCAGTTCTTAAAAAGGTTTTTTAAAATATTGACTAAAATAGAACACTGACAATAAACTTGTATCTCATAAAAGGCTACTTGATCGATTTAGATAGTTACAGCACAGCATACTAAGCTTGTCTTAAAGAATGGGGGAAAGGAGGAATATACTGTACAACAAAATGTAGGTCTTATATAAACTGTTATCAAAATTCAATATTTACCTTTTCAAAAAAGGAACAAACTTTATAAGGCTAGCATGGCATAGGATATATACTAGAGATGAGGCAACATGGAGCACTCCAGAGGTCCTTGCATTGCAACCCATCATCCCTCACTCCTGGTCATGTTTTGCTTATCCCTGAGCTGTAATATCAGACTTAATGATGTTCTAAATTCAAAGATATGCTCAGCAATGAGGCTCTAGGCTAAACTAGATCGTTTATGCTGCTTTTCCTTAAACTGCTTCTTCAAAGAATGGCGTTTAAGAAATAAGTTCTATTACTAATTCACAAGCTTGCTGCAGCTGTATTGGGCTTCTGTCCTTGCTACTAGATATTTAAATACTTAATCTTTCCACTAGAGAAAAAATATCTCAGGATACAATTCCAAGTGAGAAAATGATAGAAAACCTAAGCAGCTTCTCTTTCTCCTATTTTCCTGTTTGAATTTGCAACGTGTAAAGAGTATTTTTCATTAAAAAAATTACTGATATATGTAATTTATCAAGGGTATATGATAGCTGCACTCCCCTGCTAGAACCTCCAAACAAGCTTAAGATATATGAATGATATATGTAACATATGCCTGAATTGGACAATTTTCTGCTCGCTTCATATACTGTAACTTCAAAGGCAGAAAAGTATGCTATATACAAGCGTTCCTCCCTTATCCTTCCTCTCATATGCCAGCTTTCAGTATTTCATTCCTACTTTATATAAAGCCAGAATTTCCTGTTATGTCTGAATTGGGAATTACAGCTTAATTGTCACTGCGATCACTGCTTAAAAAGAAAAGTTTAACCTACTCTCTCTGCATACTATGGCCCTAATGAAAATTCTTACCAGCCACATCTCTCCTTAGTTTGTTGTTGTTGTTTTGTTCTTTCTTCTTTTTACTAATGAATTTAGGTTGACCTTCAGACTGAATACAGTAATTTAACCAGCAGCATCTAATGTTTTTGTGAATAGGTAGAATAAATGATCAACTTGCTATATTCCAGAAGACCAATTTAGAATGAGACTTCATACTCCATAGCAAAGAATGAGAAGCAATTTAGTTTTGTGAATCTTAATAGATAGATTAGTAACTAAGTTCTATTGAAAATAATTAAAGAAAATGTGACAAAAATGGTTTATCTTCTTCAACTTTCCCAATCAGGATAGAACTATCAGGGGTGGGGAGAGGGAGAGATAAGAAAGCTTAGAGCCCAATCATGTGTTTGTTTTCTGATGCAGTGCCAATGTGAAGTTATTCCCCATGATTGATGCTTATCTATACTGGTAATGTAATGATTGTCATATGTAATAGCCAATATTTCTAATATTCTACTATAAAAATCAGTGTATGTTAGAAAATTATAGTACATATTTTTACAGAAAAGAGGGAACAGAATAATTAGTACCACCTCCTTAAAGCACCTTAGCTTTGCTGCAAACCAAATGCTTGATGGCAGAATTATAAAAACAAGTATTAGCATAATTTATAATACATAGATAGTGACCACAATACCAACTGTATGTTTTGCAATAGATTTCATTTGTTTAGATCATACTAATAAAATAGTGTATGTTTAGGCAACTTTTATTTACCTTCAACATAGTGAATTCATATGGCTGATAACCTTTGAAACTTTCATGGATAGCCGCCATGGTATGAGAAGTTTTTTCCCAAAAATGAAGAAGAGTTGTCTGTAATGGAAAGAAACATGATTCTTTATATGATATCCAACAGTTAAAATTTCCTGTGGCATCCAACAAAATTTATCCAGCTGCAGATATTTTACTAGATAAAAGTTACTGCACTGCCACATAAAAAACTACATGATTATCATTCCTAAAAACAAATCCTGTTTTATAGATTCTTTCCTTATGGATACCTGGTATGTTGTAAGGACGTGAGAGAGAAGATTACATCTACTTGCTCCAAGAAGATCCACTTTCTGACAGACATCAGTTTTCAATTTGTCAAAATTCAATTTCGTATGGCGGACTTGTGCTTGGACCTATCAATATAAAGATTACTTGAAAGAAGTTCTTAAATACCAGATCACCAAAAGTACTTCCCTTGGTTCCAAAATAATATTTAATTATAATTTGTATCTTTATTATTTTGTATAATTCACCTATTTTATTTATTATATATTTATGATATCCTTCAGTAAGAAGTTTTCACAGATGCTTCCTGGAGGTATTAGAAAATAAATATAATTTGTTGGGGAACAATGTACAACTTGTTTAGTTCATGACCTCCTTATTCTTGGCAAAAAGAGAAAATCAGAACGTTCAAGAATCTAGTGACTCTCATGGGAGTGGCCTGCTGACTAGCTGAGGACTCTTTCTATAAACATTGCCGCTATATTGTTCCAGTGAAAAGCAAGGAGTAGAACTCAGAGGGGAGGGAAGCGAGAATTCAGACTAAAGACCTCAAAAGTGCTGGGAGAACAATTACCAAGATAAATTTGGCAAGCAATTTGGCAAGAACCCATGGTTACACTTATGAGGGACCCTTTATTTCTTTTCAATGATACCTTGTTCAGTTTGGGGTACTTTTTTATATATGTTACCAATCTTTATCTCTTCTTTATGATTGCTTCCACTGACATGCAGATTTCAGCCTATTAACTTAAGGCAGCTAGTACAGGTTTTTCCTTTTATATCTTTCTGAGTGTTTGGAAGGATCTGGCAGGCTAGAGTTGATGTTTGTGTGACACAGACACACTCATTTCCTCCCTGCTACAGATGCATTATTGCAATATCAGTAGAGCCACTGATTAGGTCTATGCTGCTTGGGCAGGAATGAACTGGAAAAAAAACATAAGAGGCAGGGCATCTAAGTCGTTCCTTCCCAAGCTTATCATTTCTGAAGCTAAACAGGAAAGAGGCATGAAACCTGTCTGAAATATGTTTATTTTTCCATTGAGCTGTTAGGAGCATATTTCAAGTGATACACATTCACACCAGCCACATTCCACTAAATGGAATTATTTTGAAACACTTTCCATTTAGACACGCCTGATTCTTTGGTGATCCTGATAATGTCAATCAGAGATCAAGCATCTACAGCAGTTGCAAATTAATATGGAACATGATAATTTGGGAAATGCTTCTACTCAGATTGTGTAAAGTATCCAGAATGTAAATACTTAGTGGGTCAGCAAAAGAATTATGTGATAAAATGAATGATAGATGAGCTGGACTGGGAAAAAAGGAGAACATAAAAAGAGATGAATGGAAGAGTAAAAAGAAAAACAGTTGTTGGATGTATGTTATTTTCTTCTAAACAGGGATGATGTTAAGATTGTCAGTGTCACATTGTCATATTCAGACCATAACTCCCCTTCTTTAAACAGAGCTTACTTTCAAGAAGTTGAATTTGGCCCTGCAACTTTAAAAACACATTTAAGTTTTATAGACTTAAAGTGCAATCCAAAGATTATCACTATAAGGAGAGATCTTACAATGGTTCACCCTTCTGTTTCCCACAGCTTCTATCTCGGCTGTATCTTAATTTCAGAAAGCTCCAAGAGAATTCATAGTAAAGGACAAATATAGACAGTGTGGGTAGCATTTTGGATACAAAAGATCTAATAACTTCCCAAGCCATTCAAATGTTCCAGACCCATGAGGAAATTTAGAATAATTACTTGACAGTTCTAAATGAATCCTTTTTTTTTTTTGCTTGCAATGGAAAAACAATAGTAAAACAAAACAAAACAAAACAGGAAGAGAATGCAAGATATGGCAGGAACTTGGAAAAAGCACAGCATTCCAATATTAGAGTGCTCTGACTTTAAAATAGGATTGTTCTCTACTCTTAAAACCAAACTCTGAGCAGTTCACAATCCAAGAATAAATTAATATATACAAACAAACAATATATGAACCATATGCCTGGGGGAACTCCACCACCAAACCAGACACAGAGTCCAGGAGCAAGGCAGGGATGCTGCTACACTGCAGGGAGGAAGGTAAATGAACAGCACTCCCCACTGATTCCTATGGCCCAGCCTCACAAAGAGGGTTTCATACTTGGTGATCTCTGGGGCAGGGACCCTAGAGGCCACCAGAAACTCACAAATAACAACAGCCACTCCCCCACCCTGTCCAGAAGTTGAAGCTAGCACTACATACAAAACTTGGGAGGGCATATGTCAAAGAGGGCAAACACATCCCTCCCCCTGTGTCCAACCAGGTTTCAGTGATGCAGGCTGGGCAGCCCTCTCATCCATGATCAACTCATGGATGAGGGGGGCTTTATTACAGGCTGAACTGATATTAAATAGCAGTAGCTGGAGTCCAGAGCTGCTGAAGCTCTGGAAATCAGGTCCTGGGACTGAGCACAGGGGGCCAGAATTTGCTATGAGTAAAGAAGCAATGGGCTCTTAAATAAAAATACAGGAAAGGGACTGATTACAGTGAAATAGCATTAATAGTTTGGTTTATGTCATAACCAAATTAGATCTCTGAATGTGACAGAATGCAAAATAATTCAGACCAATTCAAGTTCAACTTTTTTTTTTTAATTATCTTAAAAAGCTACTGTTTATTGATACAAGAACAAAAATCATGCACTGGCCTTCTTCCTCCCTTTTACCCTTTGTATGTGACTTTCAATATTAATATTGTGGTTTATTTAAACCATAAGTTTCTATTACATCTTAAACTTTGTTCCAACCTATCTTCTGAACCAGGATTCACATCTGAGATTAATCTACAATCTTCCAATCTGGATTTAGTAAGTGTTTAAATAAACCACGTTGTAATATCAAAGCCAGCAGGTGAGGAAAACAGGGGTGAAGGAAAGTACAATTTGTAATTCTCAGCTAAATTAACAATATGCCATATGTATTGACCTAAAAACTCTGTTTATGTAACCCTCACCAAAGCTTATGGATGAACATTCCAGCTGACTCTTAATTGTTCCTGGAAGAACGAGGCTGCATGACACATAAAACAGGGAAATTATTGTTTATAATCAATACAGGATTCAGAGAAAGAACTCATACTGAGATTTCTCTGAGAGTTTGCAGACTGAAGCTTTGTGAGCACATGCTTAAGTCCCTAAGTGAGTGAAAATTGCAACAGAATTTCAGTTCTTCAGTTGCAGGAAAATTGCAACAGAATTGTGGAAATAAAACCACTTATGTCTTTTACCTGGGTGTTTTAAATGTTCTTTAGGTATTGTCTAATGTTTATTTGAAATAGTATAATAAACTGAATGCTCCTGTACAACTATTTTATAATAAATATCTGTTTATCTGAACATTATGTGCTATTGATTTACTTTACTCAAATAAATAAGGATTTGCAACTTAATCAAATTAAACTCTAAACAGTTTTTCCTGCTGGGATAGCACTATGTTCCATTAGCTCAGACAATTTAGAAATTAGCTTGTCCAAAGGAATGGACATAAATCTAGGACAGTATCCTTCTAGTAATTGCTTTTCTGCTTTCTAAGATGTGACAATTCTGGAAGTTTCTGTTTCTAAACTTGAGATCTAAACAGATAATTTCCTGACTTTTTAAGAAAATTCTGGACATGGTTATATTCAATAGACACTATGCAACTAGAATACTTCACCATGTAACAGCTCTTACAGTATATTAATTTCTAATTATTATTTTTTTTAGATTTTTTATCCCGCCTTTATTATTTTTATAAATAACTCAAGGCAACAAACATACCTAGTATTTCTTCCTCCTCCTATTTTCCCCACACCAACTCTGTGAGTTGAGTTGGGTTTAGAAAGAGTGACTGGCCCAAAGTCACCCTGCTGGCTTTCATGCCAAAAGCATGAAATATTTCTGTTTGTAAAGGAAAAACAGCAGCCAAACTAGGTGTTAAATTAACATACTTCAGTAAATTAACTACCCAAATTATTCAAAGTCCAGTAAAGTTCAGTAAATTAACTACCCAAATTATTCAAATTAATAAGATTTTGAATATGTATTGTCGAAGGCTTTCACGGCTGGCATAGGATGGCTGGTGTGGGTCTTCCAAAAGACAAAAGGGATCCCCTCACTGCCGCAGGAGTATACCGCATACCATGCAGTTGCGGGCAAGTATACATTGGGACCACAAAACGCAGCATCCATACCAGGATAAAAGAACATGAAAGACACTGCAGACTACAGCAACCAGAAAAATCTGCAGTAGCTGAACATGCTCTCAAGCACACTGGACACAAAATCCTATTTGAAAACACAGAGATACTGGACAACACCAACAACCACTATACCAGGCTATACCGGGAAGCCACTGAGATTCACAAACACCAGCACAGTTTCAATAAAAAAGAGGAGAGTCTAAAAATCAACAAAACCTGGCTACCAATCCTGAAAAATACAGCCTGCAAAAGGTCAACGAACTCAGCTCAACCACCAGGACATGTGAACAGTTCACACAATGAACCTGCTAATCACCCCCAGCAGCCCCTCGTTAACAATTCAATAGAAGAAAAAGCCCTGCCTAATCCCCAGGAAGATACACACAGATTCTGACACCAAAACAAGCAGCCACTCAGTAACCCAACCCCCCCACACACACCCCCAATCCCCCCTTCCCCCCAGATCTCTATAAATACCCACAAAAGGGTCACATCACCCTGGGCACAGACAGAACTGCTCCTGTCTGTGCTCCTGCACTCTGAAGATGCTGGTCACAGGTGCTGGCGAAACGTTAGGAAACAAAACTTCCAGAACACGGCCACATAGTCTGGAAGACCCACACCAGCCAAGATTTTGAATAATTTGGAAATGCTTCTACTCAGATTGTGTAAAGTATCCAGAATGTGTACAGTTAGTGGGTCAGCCAAATAATTCTGTGATAAAATGAATGACAGATAAACTGGACTGGGAACAAAAAGAGAGAATAAAAAGAGATGAATGGAAGAGTAAATAGGAACACAGTTGTTAGATGGATGCTATTTTCTTTTAAACAGAGAAGATGTTAAGGTTGTCACTGTCACGTTCAGGCCATATTAATAAAATTGGGTTCATACCTAATGCAATCTTTTTTTTTTTTAGTACAAAAATTAATTACAAAGACAGAATGTAGGTTACCTACATTATCTCATTTCTTTTCCTCTGATCAAAACTCAAACACAAATATTGACTGGATTAAAGGAAAGCCACATAGCTTGCAAGCCATTTTCATCTGTCACATTATAACCCTTGCTTCAGAATTTCTGCACAAAGAAATAAATCTGAACAGGTTGAAAGAAAAAAGAATCTAAATGGCATAGACAGAAAAGAGCTTCTAAAAACATACAGCTGCTTTGCAAAGTCATCACATAATGAACTTATTGGAAGGATTTTTTTAAAAAAAATTGTTCCATTAAGCAGTAATCTAGTAACGTGTACTTAGTATTTTAATAATGCTATCTTTTGATTGGTGTTTTTCTGTTTTTTAAAAAATTAAAATACACTTATATCTGAAAAAATCCAACTAAAACTAGAATGGACTTACCAGTTGAGATAATACATAGCAAACTATGCTTTAGGGAGATTACAATCAACAGTTGAAAAGTAAGTTATTATCTTACTGCAAATTATAAAAGCAATCAAGAAATGAAATATGTTTCTCAGGATAGCTAACATGATTAACCTATCATTTTATACCCAGTGTTGTATAGTAATTACAGTGTTAAACTGTGACTGCAAACACCCAGGTTTGAGTTCCTACTCAACCATGATGCACACTGGATGATCTGGGGTCATTCACTTTCTCTCAAACCAAGCTACCTCACAGGCTGGTTGTTCAACCACTTTCTGATGCTTCTGTATCACATTAGGCCCCCTCTCCCCAACTTGGTTGTGCTCTAGGGAACAGAGATATTTATATATAATACAAGGATGCAGAAACGTGCCCTCCTCAAACTCATGCCATTCCAAAATTCTTGAGTGTGGTCCCTAAAACCCCTATAAATATAGCAAGCATATTGTAATTTTTAATGTAACATAAATTATTAAATACATGGATAAACAAATTAATTATATTAATTTAATTTCAGTGCTTTTTTTTGTTCTGCCTTCCTTTTCCACTTTTTTTATTCTTACTCCATCTATGGACATTTAATAATATCACCAACAGATATTATTCAAAAAACTATTTGGATCTATCAGGTACTTTGAGAGGACCATATCTTTTATAATCTAAAAGGGGTGAAAAGCTTAATAGTATTTGATTAATCACCAAGATGGATGGGAACAGATCAGCCTGATGCCCTCAAGCATAAACAATACCCAGGAATTACTCCAACTATGGAGTTAGATGTAGCATATGGACCCCAGCTATGAAAGCCCTCATCAAGATTGTGCATCTTTGTAATAACATCTATTACAAAAGGCATGAGAAGAAAATTATCTCTCTAAAATACACTGCCCAAAGTGGGCTGCTTCACAGATAAGAGACACTTCCAACTGCAACATATAAGAGAGTTTGAGAAATCCTTGACTGTCATGACTCGAGTGTACACATGCCATAAACAGCTTATGCACTGGAAGAGAGAATAGCGCTACACCATTTTAAAATACACTCTCAGGAGAGGTGTTCCCTCCCCAACTAAGGATAAAGAGCCAACTGTCACATCTGCCTAAGGAAGGGAAGTTCTTACCAGTCATTCCTGCCCTTTCTTTGAAATCTGAAGTTAACTGTGGAAGAACTGCAACACAACTGCAGCTGGAAAGACTGGGGTTGGCAGAAAAGACTCATGGAACACGTTATTTGTTATGCAGGCAACAGAGATAACTGATGAGTTTATCCCTACTAGCTGAAATGGACTTGTTCTTCTCATGAATGACAAGGAATGACGAATGTCACTGCTGAGAAGAGGAATAAGAGGGATATATGTGGTTGCACTGAAAAAACAATTTTCACAAGAAGCTACAGATGGATTTACAGTCCCCTAGATATGAACTTTCAAGTTGCAAACTTTCGCCGATACGAACAAGATGGACCTGAAAGTCAGAGCTGGAAGTCGAGAGAAGGCATGCAGCAAACTAACCCTTTCCCACCATCTCCCGACTTCTGGTTCTGACTTCCGGTCCTGACTTCTCACATGGTCAGTTGTGTTTGGTGTGTGGCAACTAGAAATTGCAGACTGCAAATGTCTGCAATTAAGCGCAAGAGTGCTAATGGAAAGGGAGGTAGTGCGAAGAAGTGGTAATCTATTACGATGCTCACAAAGATGGAGATACTGAAGAAAACAGAGGGGGGTAGAAGATGGTGAACGTGGCACGTTCCTATGGCATGAATTGTTCCACAATCGTAACAATAATTAAGAACAAAGACAAGATCATGGAACGTGTCAAAAGTTCAGTGCTTATGCAATCCACAATAATAAGCTAGAGGAGAAGTGATAGAAGAGATGGAGGCACTGCTTGGCATGTGGACTGAAGATCAGCATCAGTGGCCTAATGCTGATCCAGGAGAACGCTAAAAGCTTATTCCATGACTTACAACAGAAGGCTGGTAAAGGTACTGCTGAAAGGGCATTCATTGCAAATCATGGGTGGTTCTACCGCTTTAAGGCTCATGTGAACCTTCTTAATGTGAAAGTCAGTGGTGAGGCAGCAAGTACAGATGAGGCTGCAGCCAAGGAGTTCCCGGAAACCCTCAAGGAGATCATCGAGGAAGGTGGTCATTTGCTCCAGCAAATATTAAATGTGGATGAAACTGGGCTGTATTGGAAGAGAATGCCAGACAGAAGATACATCAATAAGGAGGAGAAGACCATGCCAGGCTTCAAAGCTGTGAAAGATGAGCTAACTGTGCTGCTAGGTGGCAATGCTTCTGGTGACCTTGTGAGACTAGGCTGAAGCTGCCATAACCTAAAGATGAAGCAGGCACGTAAGCAGAGAGGACAAAAGCCAGGAAACTTATCTATGAGATCCCTTCAGGGAGGTAGATAAGAAGGAAGCAAGTTGTTAAGGAAAAAACAAAGGACCTGAACCAGAAAAAGGAAGTTGGGCCTGAGCATATGGAAACCCTCACCCCCATCCCAACTTGTAAATCAACCCAGCAAGGACTTTTGGGGATAAAAGGGGTCCCAAAGCCCGCCCACTCTGAGTCATCTGAGTCACCTTTGGATCCAGACTTGGAGGCTTTCGTCCCTCTAGCTAGTGCCTGGCAGCTTAGTTGGGAAGGACGTGGGTAAGTGTGGATAAGCGCGCGTGTGTGTGTATGAGAAAGAGCAAATGTACCTTGCAACCAGTAAAGTTTTGCTGTTACTTTAAATTCACTGGGTCTCCATGTATTACAAAGAACCTCTTGTGCCTCAGTGTTCGGTTGGAAGTGATATGTGTGTATCCCTAATTATTTCCCTGCTGTTGACCAGGGCTGTGTGTCTGTCTGCTCCAGCCGCACCTATCTGGAAAACCCAGGTAGAAAGCAAGGGGGGATGACAAGATCCGCGTGCCTCAACAGGCTGTGAGTGTGTGAGTGAGTGACCATAAGCCGAACCTGGGAGCAGCGTGTGTAGCTAAAACTGAGCCTGAGCCTAAAACTGCTGCTAGTCTACCATTCTGAGAACCCACGAGCTCTCAAGAACATCTCGAAGAGGTCACTTCCTGTTGTGCAGAAGGCTAACAAGAAAGCTCGGGTCACCCTTCTCATCTTTGAAGACCCTGGAGGTTGAGTTATGGCAACCAGACTTCTTTTCTTTTGGTTTGACACGTTTCGCTGCTTGTCCAAGCAGCTTCTTGGACAAAGTATCAAACCAAGAAAAGAAGTCCAGTTGCCATGACTCAACCTCCAGATAATTCCACCTGGATGACTCTTCAACATCTTTGAAGACTGTTTTTTCCATCATTTCATTCCGGAAGTGAAGAGATACTGCCGTGCAAAAAACATCGACTTCAAGATTCTGCTCATAATGGATAATGCCCTGGGTCATCCACTTACCTGGACAATTTCCATCCAAATGTGAAGGTTGTGTATCTGTCTCCCAACACCATCTCCCTCCTGCAGCCAATGGACCAGGGAGTGATAGCAACCTTCAAAAAATACTATCTTCGGCGCACATTTAGGCAGGCAGTCCAGGCAACTGAAGCTGACTCCCAGATGACCTTGCACCAGTTCTGGAAGTCCTATAACATCTACAACGCCATCAAGAACATCAATACAGCCTAGTGCGAGGTTACCCCTGCAAACATGAACGGGGTGTGGAAACCACTGTGCCCTCAACCCGTTCATGACTCTCACAGGCTTGAGGCAGCAGAAAGGGAGCCGCAGGCTGTTATCAGCAACTTGCTTGCCCTCAGCAAGGAGCTTCAGCTCATCCTGGAGGAGGGGGACTTTGATGAGCTGCTAGCTGCACAGATGGAGGACCTCTCCAATGAAGACCTTATAGAGTTGGAGGAGCAACAAAATCAAAATGGAAAAGATTGAACCACCGAAGTAGTTCCAGACCAAGCTGATGGCAGAGGGGTTCAGCTTAATTGAGTAAGCACTATCATTGTTTGAGGTGCAGGACCCTAATGTGGAGTGCTTCACCAAGGTATCTGCAGCTGTCGATGATGCAATCCAGTGCTACAGCACCATTTATGAGAAGAGGAATACCACCACCCAAAGTTCACTGGACTGTTTCTTCAGGAAAGTGGATAAAAGTGCTGTTTCAATTCCATAGGATGAGCCTACGCCATCTTCACAAGCACCTACGCCAACACTGCCACTTATATAAGGTATGAACTGCGCATGTTTCTTATGCTTGTTGGACTTGCAAACAAAACGGACTTACGAACAGCCTCTCGGAACGTAACCCATTTGTAACTAGGGGACTGTCTGTATTAGAAGGCAAGTTAGGTTCTCATAACTACCTGTTTCAGTGATTACATTTATACCTCATGTGTTTCTTCCCTTCTTATTTTATCCCCACAACTACTTTGTGAGGTAGGATAATCTGAGAATGAAACTGTTGGCCCAAAGTTACCTACACAGTATCATGGATAAACAAAGACCTGAATTCAAGCATACTCCAACACCTAAACTACTGCACCTTACTCATATAATGCATGGGAAGGAAAAAGCAACTTCCATATTGTAACAAAATGTTTCCCTTATATATTCCAAGACCCACCATTGCTGCAGAAAAAAGGTATTAGGTTTATCCTTAGAAGCAGGTAAGTCATTAGTACCTTTTATTCTACAGTTTAAGTTGGTTCACTGTTAAAGATGTGCACATGCAGACAACTGTCTCTTTATACTGGAGAAGCAGAAGCTCCATTCAGGCAATGCAAACAAGTGTAGAACTTATTATATGAGTAGTGGTAAGCAGTCCTTTCCTCTCTGTAAGTGGGATTGCATCATCAACAAAGAGTACATCATTTACAAGTACCATGTGACTGGTTATGGCAAGGAGACTTTGTGTATAGATATATACAGTGGTACCTCGGTTCACGAACTTAATTCGTTCCGCGACTCTGGTCGCGACCCAAATTGGTCGCGACCCGAATCAAATTTTCCCATAAGGTTCAATGTAATTATGGTTAATCCGTTCTGAACCATATGTATTTTTTTTTAAAACTACAAAAATATGACACAAAGTACAGTACGAAGAGAGAGAATGCTAACCTTGCTCGACGCAACTTCTGGCGTGGAGGACAGGAAGGCGGGTGGGGAGGCGGTTATTGCTTGGAGGGAGAGTCCCCCTCCCTACAGGAAGTCACGACCACGTGTCACGGCAGGGAAAATGGCCGCGGATCCTGTTCGTCACCCGATCTGGCGTTCGCGAACGGAAGCAAAATTTTGCGAACGGTGCTGTTCGTGACCCGAACTGGTCGTGAACAGAAGCGTTCGTGACCCGAGGTACCACTGTATCTGGAATTTCACATCTTCACCAGATTCAAAACTGATTTGTCAGAGTCTGAACTCATGTCAAGGGAGGGGTTGCTCTATTCTGCATGGTGAATGTTATTTAAGGCACTAAGGGAATATACAGCACAAATGAGAGAGACAGGAAAAAATCTGAATAGAAACAAGTTACGGAAGCTATACAGAACATGCCTTCTGGAATTCTTTCCAACCCTCTTAAAAATAGCTCTGCTCTAGGTTACTTGACTGGCAGGGTGGAAGGGAGGGAGGGAGGAAGACAAAGAATGGAGGAATTGACAACATTTTGTACAAATGCCCAACTGCCTCTCCCATAGGAATGCACTGGGGAATTTGGAATTCTGACCTATTTTTAAACTTGATCTTTCTTTTATCAGCTTCTCCCACCACAAAAATAGTTTGCTGCCAGACTAGACTTTGAAACCAGAGTGTGTTCTAATTCTAATTTGAACATGAATCTATTCTTTGCTGAACTGGAATTGCATGGAAAATTATTATTGCAATCCATGAAATGGAAGAGGGAACTTAGATATATAAGGAGAAGATGAAACTAAGGCACTTGCAACACCTTCCTAATAGCTAAAATGGCTGATTTCTTACATCTGAACTAAGTCTGCATGTGAAGGAGGAAACAGAATTCCGAAACCTCAGGTAAGGGTGGTTGGGGCCTGTCAGATATGTTTGCATATGTGGGTATTGTTGGCTGGACTCACCATCTTTATTCTTTTTCTTTTTATACTTCTTTTTATAATATACCTTCTACCTGAATGGTTTTATTGTGAATCACCCAGAGTTAAGTCTGGAGTGAGACTTTCAAAACAGTTGTTTTAAATAACTTAAAATTAAATTCTTACTATTTGGCTATTTGTTTTGCTATTTAAAACTGTTTTATTTAAAACTACCTGGTATCAGTTTCTTCCCATATGCCTATGAAAATGGTAGTCGTAAAACCCTGATAGATAATATTAGGGGATATCAAAGTTATCATCAATAACCAAAAAGCCATCTTTGTATCCCAGATTGACACATCTCTGGCCTTGAACGTGACACAACAATTCAAGAAGTTTCTGCACAGGAAACACCAATCAAATTCCTGTCCAGCATTGCTCAATTCAAGTTTGGGCTACTTAACAACTCTGAAGTTGCATCAATCAATTGTGGCTAGATTTCATTCTTGCCCCTCATAGAAGTTCCTTCTTTTTTCAAAACCAATTAGCACACAAAATTTGATGATGGCATTTTTAGTGGTATTGTGTGGAAGAAGAGATTGAGGTAATTATCGTAATTATTCTAGTTACTGAGAAGTAAGGCAAGCAGCCCCTTCAACAATGCACTGGATCTTTTATTCTGGACAATTCTTTTTAGCAGAGAAGACATTTACTGTTTAGATAGGAAAGTAGATGAAGAACCTCTAATGTTCACTCTACAACATTAATTACTTTCTGTTCAATTCTGCAGGGTATTCTACATTCTGTACTCTAAACAGTGATGAAGTTCTTCTTGTTTACCTATAACACAGGATAGCTGGAATACTAAAAATTCCACTTATCAACAATACTTTTATTTCTGTTCATAAATTTAAAAGCACTTCTCCTACATGATCTTTTCAGATTTACATTTCTTAAAAATTAAATAAGGTAGGTAAGGAAAAGGAAAGTATTTATGGGCATTCATCAATCCCTAGTTCTAGAACAACATTCTATAAGTATTATATATTAGGATGATGTAATACATTCCCAGAAGCTTGTCTCTATTTTTAAAGAGCACCGTTTTCATTATATATTTGAAGGGCATTTCTATCACACATTGCTATGCTATTTAACTTAAGGATAGTAATATTGTCATTCAGTCCATTTACTATATATTTAGTGCCTACATGTAGATCTCTACTGCATAGTTACTACAATACTTTAATCAGCAATTAAATTTAACAAGCAATTAACATCCATAATTTACATTTACCTTATTTTAAACAAATCTTAAAACATGCTTCTAAAATGACCTTTTCAGTTTTTTTCTCTAACGTAATCAGAGTATGAGTGATTGCAAACAGGGTCAGTCCAATTAAGAAGAAATTAAAAATGTTATCTCCTCATTTCTCATGTAGCCCTGCAAAGTGGAAAGTGGATTATGTGTAATGAACAATATTAATTGAAAGCAGCATTTAATTTTAAGAATAGGTACAAAGCGTTAAGTCTCCGTGAATTATATGTATCTTCTTATCTTTGTAAACAAAGGAATGGAAAGTGAAGTTTATTTCACACATACTCAGAGAGACTTATTAAGCTGGTTTCTACATAGCCAAAGCAACACCTTGCATAAACAACAGGAATGCACCAGTACATTTAAGGTACAAACTTAGGGAGATCCCCAAAGTTTGTAGATATATAACATACAAAATATTTAGGAACAAAACCCTTATGCAGTCTGTAAGTCCAATGAAAATGGAACGCTGTGGGCACAGAATGGTAACTGGCTGCTGGAAGGAAAGCTAGGGAAACAAAGAATGGAATAATATGTCTGAGTTCCAAAGTAGGAACATTTCAATCTGCAACAACGAAGAGCCAGTTTGGTCTAGTGGTTAAGGCACCAAGCTAGAATCCAGGAGACTATGAGTTCTAGTCCTGCCTTAAGCATGAAAGCCAACTGGGTGACTTTGAGCTAGTCACTCTATCTCAGCCCAGTTCACCTCACAAGGTTGTTGTTGTGGGGAAATAGAAGAAATATTGGGTATGTTTGCCACCTTGAGTTATTTATAAAAATAATAAAGACGGGATAAAAAAATCTAAAAAAAAAATTCGTTACAGGGTCATTTTTCATGAAAACAGATGTTTACAATGAGCTTTAACAACAGAAAAAAAGTTTTCAGAACACGTGTTGACTCATTTATCCATGTCAGAGAATCTGTGAGCTTTAGAAAAACTGGATTCTAGAATGGAAGACTTAAAAAGAAAAGATTAAAATGTTACTTCTCTAAAACTAATTACTACTAATTGAATACAAGTGATTTTTAGATACAATAATTTTGCAGATGTATATATATTTTAGGGCAATCTTTTTTCATTTTCATAACACTTAAGGATTTGTTTCCCCTTAATAAAAGCTGAAATTTAGTGACTATAGGGGTTAATGTGAATAAATTTTGTTTATTCAAGAAATGTCATAATACAAGGTTATCTCATATCCAGCCATATTTTGCTGGAAGGGAAAAACACTTTGCGTATGTATGTTCAAAGACATTAGAAAGAGAAATGCCTCCCCCAAAAGATTCAAGAACACTGAGAAGTACCTTATAAAAATCAAATTTTTTGACTTTCCACTATTTGGTATTGCCTGCTCCAGTGAGCAGGGGTTGATTCTTCAGGATCTTAGGATTTCTTTCACATCTCCAAGCTACATTATCTTTTCAAATAGGATACACAAGAGATTGAACCTGAGACTTTGTATATACAAAAGCAATACCTCTATTAAAGGGTTATGTTCCTTCACTAAATACAAAACTTTTTCTTTCCCTTCAATAAGGACATCCCAGGGGTTTGAATAGTAGAAATGAATCATACCAGTAAAAGCAATTATATAACAACATAGCAACTACCTGCAGAGTATTCCATTGTGTACTTGTTTTTTTGCACCAAGAAATAACATTTTATAATTTGCATATATTTTGCAGGTTTGCATATATTTGAATTATTCTGCTTATTCTAATACTGGAATGATAAAATATTACAGAAAGCTCCAAAGACTTACACTTCATCAACTCCCAGCCTTCTGACAGAGGTGCACTTGAGATTGTACAAAGTATTTTTTTACCAAGCCTTTTCTATCCTACAGTATCTTCATAAATTTCAAGGACAATCCTTAGATTCTTAGGAGTAGTAGTAGTATTAAAACCTTTAATAGTTCAGTACATGTGCAGAATAGAATAGCAACAGCATGATGGAATATTATGCAGTGCTCCCAATTGTATTTTCACAATCTCAAGAATGACAGTACTGAGATTCTTAGGGTGGTGAAATATGTGTCAAAAACCAGTTTAATACTTGCACAGAACAATGTTACAATAGTTTGGGTCTTATTATCAATGCAAAATTTAAAATGCCATCTACTAGGACACTACCCAAACACTTCATCAGCCTATTAACAAAATGGCTGCCTCAAAGAAATAGGGGACAGAAAAATACATTTCACAGATAGAAAAATCAGCTAAGGCCCTCATTTTTACCCTGTAAATATGACTGATAGCAGCTTTGTTCAAACAACACATTTTCATCTGCCAGCTTTACTTAAGTGATAGGAAACTTACCAATCTAAATTGATGAACGTAAGTAAAATCAGGAATGAAAAGAGCAAAGAACTTTACTCACCAATGTACATAAAAAAACAGGCATGCACAACATGTTTCCAGAAATACAGGCACTAGATTTTCTAGTTAGTTAGAATGTAGTTATAAGGCAATAGTATGAATGATTCCTGTTCAATAATACTTATATTTTTGTCGGCCAGATGCTGTTAAGCTCATGAATAGATCCTTCGTATCAAAAAAGAGTAAACTGAGAAGATCATATAGAACAATAGAAACAACATGTCTAAGAACAACGAAAAAGGTTCCTCAAATGTACTACATATGATATATTATCACCAAGAACAAGAAGAGAAAATAATAAATTATACATTTTTGCTATTTATCCTAATCTGACACAATATAGACAAGAAAAACAGGTCCACTAAGTATTTCCTGCAGTTCAGCTACAACCCAGAAGTTCAAAATACTTGAATACCTGTATGTAACTTCTCTCTCTCTCTCTCTCTCTCTCTCTCTCTCACACACACACACACAGACACACATTTTCAATAAGCTTTGTTGGTCCTAACATTAAAAAAAATCTAACTTCTGATTACTCAAAAAACTTAACATTTTTACAGTAAAATTGCATTGGCGCAGACATGTTCACAATTAACTTAAACCTCAAATACAATAATTGCACAGTACAGGATTGAGAATTCTTAATCTCTGCACTCAATGATATTAGATAGCAAACTGAAGATGAAAAGTTCCCAACATAATACTGGAACTGTTTGAATATGTAGATTATTGAACACAAAATAAATAACAGTTCTACATATGTACATCAAAGAAATGTCTCATGCCATGAAAATTCTAATGCTGACTTGCCAGTTCCAAATGGAATAGTTTTTCAGTGGATAATTATTAATTTATGTATAGCTTATGACTATCCCATCTGTATCACTGCATTCAGTTCTAGGTATTCGTTTGTAAATAATAATTACCCAGCACAGAGTTAAATAGGCTTAAATCTAGGTCCATCTTTCTATGGTAGATTGTTGCACAGATTTACAATAATGAGTGTAATACACCAGGGGAAAACTGGGAAAAAGCAAGCCATACCAGATAGCCTTTTTATGACTAAGTGTCCTAATTATAACAAATGCTTACATTAAAAAACTGAAATGGTCCCAAAGACACCTGTACTAAAATGGTCTAGAAATGTAACACTACACAAACTCCACTTATTATCACATACCCATTATATCACTGTCATATCATAAAGCTAACTTCAGCATGATTACTCAATTTCAGATGCAGCTGTATGAATTTACAAATGTTTTCCTATGTATGATGAAAAAAGGTCTGTGCTGTAGTCTCTTGTGATTAAAAAAAATCCCCAATTTATATTGAAATAATCAGTAAAATACTGCCATGCAGTGGCACCATTCAGAATTGCTTCTCTTTTTGTAATGTTACCAACAAGGAGTATATAGTTAAATGTGCATTCCCTAATAATATTATTATTAATCTGTTAACAATTCTAAGAAAAATACTTCATAAACCTATTACAGAAATATTCTATATTTAACATATGTAATTTCAAAACTAGAATATTTTAATAAATATTAAATATTTAATCAAACATTTCAATGCTAGTGTTCAATACTTCATTTCAGATATCATTAAACATGAAAGTCTAAATTATTTTAAGAAATGTTTGTACATGGATATGCCAGCATCTAGGAATCTAAGAAACCACTGGGCACTTCCAGGTTTTTTAATGTTAAAGTTTATTAATTATATTATTGAATACTGAAATCTTTTGGAGGTTTATCCTCTGTTGATATTACTAGAATAATGCCATATGAACAGCATAGATGTTTGTCTGCATTCTAGTAAATGTCAAAACATTGGCCAAACCAAGACCTTCCTAATTTCTGAAGATGGAATTGCATGTCATCCAGTCATTTCAGCTTCCCAATGAAGCCAAATCTGATCAACCATCTTAGATATTTTACAATATAAAGTGGCACAAATGTTATTTGTTCATTGCCAGAGACTACTAAATCAGCTTCTTAAAAATATAGAACTCTTTACTCGACTGTCACTTTTTAAAAAATGAAAAATTATTTGCCTTTGTTTATTTAATTAAACAGAATGGAGAAAGAAAAAAGAGTATAAAACCATATCCCTCCTGCCCTCCCTTGGCTTGTTATATACATATATACACACACACACATACATACACACACACATTATAATGAAATATGGTCATCCTTCATTAAAATTGTCCATACATGTGACATGAAATCTTCAATAACAGGAAGTTTGAGAGACTGGTAGAACCTAGCTGAATAGTCTTTAGAAACGGCTAACTTATAAGTGTAGCACAGGTAATTTTTATCATCCTAATGGTATCTATTTATAATGTTTACAGCCTCCTTTCCCTTAAACAGCCAAGCAGCCAATCTTGGGTTGTTACATGGATGCCTATTAATGAGCTAATAATTAATATATTTACACACACATATACACCATGTCTGGTTCAAGTTGGTATTCAAGAAATCATCTGTTGTCAGAACTTTTAGCAGTGAAAAATATATTCTTGACCAGTACTGTATTCTGCTACACAGAAAATAATCAGTTTATGTTTACTTAGCATCTCAGTGTTGACTGTTGGATTATAAATTTCTCAGAAGAAACAAATCCATTAGCACCATTGACTACTATCTAGCAAACTGGAAAACCACATACCTTCCTAAATTTTTCCATCTGCTTATAAAGATCAGGATCCAGCTCTTGAGATACATCTTTCATCCATAATAGAGCTCCTCGGTATTCAGTCCGGCATTGTTCCATTCGGTTGACTGTCAACCATGTATCAGAAATAGCTCTGTATCTAAATGTTTCCACTTCTTGGTACAGTCTGCACAAAGGAGTGCGCAATGCCAGTCTGTAACAAAAACATACACATGGGAGTTTCTGATAACTATCTCAGAACTATTTTTTGCAACTGAGTAGCAAGCCCATAAAGTATGGAAAATAAATTGTTAATATAAGGAACATATTCAAGGTAATTAGGACGGCTATAGATCTTCAGGTCTCGTTTCAAAACATGGTATAGAAAATAGAATTTTTACAATAAAGAATGTGTAAATAAGAAGAACACAACCATACAACTACTTGCAGTGCTTTCAGGGCTGCTACCTTAAATTAAGTACATTTACGCACAACAGACCAATCAATTAAGGATTTAACAGCAGATTAAAAGTGAATTTCTGATTAATTGGTAAGTCTGAAAATTTCTTAAAAGCTGACTTTGAAAGGCAAACTGCCAAACACAATGCACACATTTCTTGCATCCTATAGCAATGAGTGAGGACTTTTATAATGGCTTTTCTCTTCATTATCTTTAAAGTATTTTGGCTTTAGAGTGAATATACTGTGGGTTTTCTCTGAACAATATAATCAAATGTAACTAGTGTTGATTAACTGAACTCACAATTAGTATTTATAAACTGGATTTTGCATAATATTGGTATTTTTAAAGCATTTCAATTCAAGCATTAACAGAAATATCAAACTGGTTTTGAGTCTTTCACACTACAAGATTATTAATATTATTAACATTTTATTAATCATTATTTAAATATTTTATTTTTTAACACATTGTATTAATCATCTCTACTATTATTTTATTAATTATTATTACAATTTCTTAGGATGAACTTTTCCTTCAGAATCTTATCATTTATTGATAGATTAATTATAGTACAGTGACATACCCACCTAACTCAAAATTCAATGGGACTGATTTTCAGTTAAGTAATAGATTGGATACTAAATGGTGTATTTAAGACATCAGTGAATATATTAGTGAATTTACACAATATGTTGATGATGAGCTAAGGATCTGCTGTTGTTTTTAACAAAGCTTCATCTTATCCCAGCATGGAGTTCAAGCTGGTTGCATTTCAGTTCAGAAGTCACGCTAAAGTTTTTCAAACTCATACTTGTCTAGAGAGCATCCTTATGAATGGATGAATTCATAATCCAGAATTATTCCCAAATCTAAATATCCAAATTAGGAAAGTTTAGCATCTTTGTTCTATTGACTACTGAAATAGTAATGCCATTTAGCCTCTTACAGATATGCAGTGAGTTTAAAAAAGCATGAAAAGGGAAGGATATCAATCTAAGGACAATGCAAAGAGAGAAAAATCAAACTGAAAATAAAAGTGGAAAACACAGACAAGCCTTCAACCCACGTTCTATTTCTTTTTAAATGGACTGCTATAAAACAGAAGGCAAAGTTAATGAGGTATTCCATACACGATATCTCAGTAATAAAGCCCATCTGGCCGAACATACCTTTGTTGAGAAGAAAAACAGAGTGCCTTTCCTGTAGCTTGCATCATCTTGCCTGCTCTGGTTTTATCCTGAGAACCTTGGGATCGGAGAAATTTTCCCAATTCATTTTCTTCCTGAGATAGAACTAAGGGAGATGAAAAAACAAAGTGATCAGATATAGGTGAATATGATATACTACATTTTTCTTAGAAAGAAAATGTTTCAAGAAATGCTCTTCACATAATTCTTCTATTCCTAATTATCCTTCATGTGTCTTCTGTTCCTATAAAAAGGTCAGGTTCACCAGCCTTACCCTCCACCTCCCCACTCTTAGTGCAATGATATAAGAATTGCTAAATAACCTCTATCTGGAAGTTGCAACAGCAGATCTATTTTTGCTTGAACAAACATATAAACCTGATGGGATCAGATAAAGTAGGTGACTGTGGCCTGACCACAATGTTTAGAATTTCCTTTGATTGTTTCAGTATCCTTTTTAAATTCTTGAGCCCATAGTGAAGTGTCAGAAGTTCATTATTCATACTTCGATATCTTGTTTATTAATTCTATTCCTTATATATGCATAGCTGCATAAGATTGTTTAATAAATGTTTAGAAAAATCAATTATTACAAGGTATTTAAATAACTAAAATGTGGATTATCTTTTTAAAAACACTTTGAGGCCAAAACAGAACATAACATATCCTTAAACTCTAGGTCCATACTGAATTAAGGGATACAGGAGAAGTTAATAAGAAATCTTGTAAGAGCAACGGTTCACTTTTTAAACAGAAACAAATGGTGTCACTTTACTAAGAGGAAATGCTTAATTCTTTCTACTCTCCTCAACATTACTTATTCTCTTCTAACATTGTAAGGCAAAGTATATGGGCCCATATTCTTTCTTTCATAAACAAAACAATAGCTACAATATGAATTGGAATATAAAGAATTAAGCCCTCCTCTCCTAGTAGATCATAACATAGGATGTTTTTTTCACTTATTTTAAAAATCATGACAACATGACTTCAGCATAATGTACATTTCACACATCCAACTTGCTATAATGCTCAACATAATCAAAGTTGTCCTTTTAAAAAGCCATAATAATTGTTTCATCAAACAAAAAATGCCTAGTTTTAAAACTTGGGTTCATGGTGTCAGTGCAATTTAAACTCTTGGTAAATATTGAAGACTTCTTCAGTACTTTCTTCATTTGCCAGTAATAATGGCTGCACATATACCCAGGAGCATAGTTAACTGAAGACAGTAGGGTTTACTTTTGACTAGACGTGCATAGGATTTGCACCAAACTGAAAAAGGAGCTACATAAAGTTAGCTACACCTGAAAATACTTACAACAAATCCTTTTTTGATAGAGTTCAATTGCTTTAAGTAAATCCATACAAGTCCTCTGAATTGAATGGAACAGCTGAAAATAAATATGAAATGCAAACTAAGTAAAATATTCTTTGAAAGAGGAGACACAGACAGGACATATTCCTTAATGCAGCATTTATGAAACTTTTCAAACATCATAAGCTTTCCTTGCATTATGACTATGAAATAATATTTTACACTAATGGAATAAACTATACAGACACCTAACTTAGATAAACATTACAGCATATAAGACGGTCTAATCAAACCATGTGCATTTATGCGCATTTTATCTACTAGGACAAATGAAAGAAGGAAAGTTGTTTTGACTATATCCTTGTGATGGAATGGAATTATGAAGGCCAGGCTCAGGGAGATAAACGTGTTCTTAGTTCACCGGAGGAGCGTGGGAAGTTCAAGAGGATGAGGCTGGCACCTCCCTGAGGAATTCACGGTGTTGTGGCTGGCTGGCTTGGGAGCTAGGTTTCAGTCTGGGGAGATTTTCTGTCTAGAGGTTGTGGCTAATAAACATAATAGAACTGAATTTGCATCGCCTCTTGGAGTTCTTTGGGCTAAACCTGACAATCCTCTTTGGAAAGCATTTATTTCTTGCAGCAGAGATTAAAATCTTAAATCAACAAACATTCTTTGAGTTATATCATCATTTATAATGTAGCAAAATTTAAAGGACAGGTAAATTAAAAACATGTTTTAACATAAGCCACACAAAAGAGCTTTGTATTATCTACGCCCAAAACCTTGGGTCTTAAATTTTCCCACAGAAAAACTTCACTAAGACATAATGAAAATCTATTTAGTAAAAAAATGGTCATTATTATCTCTAACTCAGAGGTAAGAGACAATCCAACTTCAAGGACCAGAGGTTGCAGTGCCCCTGTGGTCACGTGAACAAAATTTGGGTGCCTGGCAACCAGCTCGCACTTACGATCAGTTGCAGCATCCCACGGTCATGAGATCACCATTTGCAACCTTCCCTGCCAGCTTCCCCCAAGTAAAGTCAATGGGAAGCCAGCAAGAGAGGTTGCAAGTCACTGGGGTAAGTCTGGCCCCCCAGCCTCTCTTCGCTTGCACACCCCGCACCCTCCTTCCCCTTCGTTCGCACACACCCTGAATCCTCCTTCCCCAGTTTCCCTGCGCTTGCACACAGGTACGCACGCACCCCATGCCCTCTTTCCACGGCCTCCCTGCGACTGCACACACACATGCATGTACCCTGCGCCCTCCTTCCACGGCCTCCCTGCAATTGCATGCACCCCATGCCTTCTTTTCTTGGCCTCCCTGTGATTGTACACATGCACACATGTACCCTGTGCCCTCTCTCCATGGCCTCCCTGCAATCGCATGCACCCTGCATCCTCATTCTCCAGCCTTTCTGAGCTTGCCCCACACTGGGCACCCTCTCCCGACTCATGCACAGCCAGCGCCGGGCCTCCCAGGGCCTCCCCCACCCCCCGGTGGCACCCCTGTGCTCCTTACCTAGGACTCCCCCACCCCCCTGCAGCACCCCCAGGCTCCCTACCTGGGACTCCCTCCGCTTCCCGCTTAACAACCCATGTGTCTTGGGTTATGATGACAACCGGGACTGCCTGGATTGCCATCACTAAGTGATGTGGTCACGTGACGTTACACTTTATGACTGCATTGCTTAGTGAAGGCAATCCTAATCCCAATTGCAGTCGTAACTCGAGGACTACCTGTACAGCTTATACAATAAAGCTGTAAAAATGCGAAGGTTCCTAGGGAAGCATTTTAGGATTCTTTCACATAAAACAGTACACACTTTGATAAAAACTAGTGTGGACTAGTTTTAAAAAACATTTTAATCCTTAAGTATATGATAAAAGAACCTCAGATATGCGGACGATACCACCCTAATGGCAGAAAGTGAAGAAGAACTAAAGAGCCTCTTGATGAGGGTGAAAGAGGAGAGTGCAAAAGCTGGCTTGAAACTCAACATTAAAAAAACTAAGATCATGGCATCTGGACCCATCAATTCCTGGCAAATAGAAGGGGTAGAAATGGAAGCAGTAACAGACTTCATTTATTTGGGCTCCAAGATCACTGCAGATGGAGACTGCAGCCATGAAATTAAAAGACGCTTGCTCCTTGGGAGGAAAGCTATGGCAAGCCTAGATAGCATATTAAAAAGCAGAGACGTCACCTTGCCGACAAAGATCCACATAGTCAAAGCTATGGTTTTTCCAGTAGTAATGTATGGCTGTGAGAGCTGGACCATAAAGAAGGCTGAGCGCCGAAGAATTGATGCCTTTGAACTGTGGTGCTGGAGAAGACTCTTGAGAGTCCCCTGGACTGCTAGGAGGTCAAACCAGTCAATCTTAAAGGAAATCAACCCTGATTGCTCATTGGAAGGATCGATAATGAAGCTCAAGCTCAGATACTTTGGTCACCTAATGCGAAGAGAGATCTCTTTGGAGAAGACCCTGATGCTGGGAAAGATTGAAGGCAAAAGGAGAAGAGGACGGCAGAGGATGAGATGGTTAGATAGCATCACTGAAGCAATGAGCATGAAACTGAGCAAACTCAGGGAGGCAGTGAAGGACAGGAAGGCCTGGCGCAATATGGTTCATGGGGTCACGAAGAGTCGGACACGACTTAACGACTAAACAACAACAATATGATAAAAGAAAAAGAGTACCTGGTTTGGCAATCCTGCATTCACTATTTGGAGAAGGCTTATAATTCCCTTTCACCCAGTTGTCACAATAATCTCTATGGATTACATCTAGTAGAACAGGTGCCTGTGACTTTATGACTCTGCTTCTGAGAGTGAAAAAGCAGCAAATACTGTATGCTTCAGATGTGGATCACAGAGCCAACATGAGAGGAATACTGCTGCAGATGGATGGACTCAAAAGGTCCCATTCGGATTTAACAGCCATCCACTTTAACAGACACCTCCTTTCCCCATGTGTCCATTAAATCAAGGCTTTACTGAATTCCATATTTTGAATAACTAAATGATCAGTGATCAATATGTAGAATCTGCTTTCATATTTACAGATTTCTTGGAAGATTTGGAAAATACTTTGTTTCCACAGAATCATACAGATGGAATAATTAAGTCCAAACCCTGTTCAGTGAAGAAATCCAAACTGAAGCATCTCAGCTGGATGGCTATCTAGCTTCTATGTCTACACATCTGATGTACAGAAAGTGACCAATCTGTGTAATTGGTTTCACTACTGAATTTCTGTTACTGTTAGAAAGTTTTTTCCCCTTAATATTAAATTGGAATCAGCCACTGGAATCCAGAATGGATGAAATCAAACTAATTTTAGTTAAGCTTACAGGAAACGCAAACTAGATATTCTTTTCCACCTAGCTTTCAAACTGAGAATAAAGATCAACATCAAATGTGCATAATAAGATCTGCATTGTGCACAGAACAAGTATTTTGTACTTTCATTCAAACTATGTTGTACTTATGCAAACTATGTTGAGTAGTGCTGAGCTCAGTCAGCATATAAGTTTATCCACATCTACCTTTTTAAAAAATTTATATGGCTGCCCATCTCCCAAAAGTGACTCTGGGTGGCATACAAGGGATAAAAACAACAACTAAACCAGGTCTGTCTTTCTATCATTTGTTTAAGCAATTATGACTAGCTTCATACAATATGTTAAAAGCAAACCAACCACATTATGGTTTAACATTATGTATAAATCTACTTAAAGAGACATGCTACCTTGGGAACAATATAGGGAAAAACTCTACAGAGAATGTTAAGAACACGTGCTTGATCAAATCTTGTCCAGCATACTGCTAAGTCAATGACTAACTAGCTATTTCTCAAACACTCTTAAACAAAGCAACAAACATCCTCTGTTGCTCCCCCCCCCCACTACCTAACACACGAAATTACTAAGTCCATCTTCTGAGTTATCTATCCCACTGCTAACTAATTTGACTGCAGAAGCACATTTCACATATTTCTCTGCTACTAGGGATCCTTTTATATGGAGATTATGTGAACTGAATTTAGTACAGTACTTTCATAATGTAAATTACAAGGTCTACCACTGAATTACAGTTCTACCCTGGAAAACATCACACAACATTACTGAAGTTTCTTGGCGTATTCAGATATATCCCTAAAGTCCCATAGAGTTACATTATAGGATAGGAGATTCTTAAAGTTACCTTAGTCCTGATTAAATCTTTCTTCCCACTACTGGGATTCTTGTGCTGAGATAAAAGTGACAAAAAAGCACTTTGCAGCATGACAATGCAATCTTATTTTCCTACACTCAGATCCTTTGATTTTGAATGTGCAAGGTTGTTAATGGGAATAACCTTAGTACAAAGGACTCATATTTTTCCTTTACATCAATATTTAGGCTCACATGTATATGTTCATCACTCAGTTACTTCAGTTCAATTTTGACTTCATTCACACAAGCATCACATATCAATTATTACAGAAAAGTTTTCATATCATCTGAAAATATTATTTTTCTTGCCAAAGACAAATTTGAAAGATTCTACTGGATGACATGACCTCTGTCACTGAAATATAGCTATGTTTACAGCTTAGTTGAAGGCCATTCTGTACAGTGAATATGACAGCATCGTTTTTAACAAGTATTTCTAAGGTAAATGCAAAGTTACTTCAGTGATACCACCTAGAGTTACTTTAGTAATTGAAGCAATATACATGTTGATAAATATCTAAAATGTCATTCCCAAACTGGAACTAAGCCAAGAAATCAACACTCAAATTACCAGACTTTTAAAAAGCCCACTAGCTATATTTTATTTTTCAAAAGTCTCAATAACGGAATAACTACAATAACTGCTATATACCAGATATATCTGTGCTATACTGTCGTTAACAAAATACACTTTAAAAACAGTTATTTTATACATGCTTTTAAAAGAAAATAATTAATATTGGCACACCTTATGGGGGAAAGTTAAAATAAAGGCTCCTATAGCAGTAATGTGATATATATGCAGATCATGCCATTTCTTCCAAGAAGCTGAAGATATTGTTTTCTTTCCTTCCTTTTCAACAAAAGCAGGCAAATTACTTAAGATATCATTTTTTAATTGGCCAAGTGTAACTGTTGATGTCTCCCTTCCAACAGCAAATGGGGGGAGAAGGGAAGAGGGTGAGAAAAGGGAAGCTACAACAGGAAGAGTTGAAAGGAATTTGGAGCATCCATGTCTTACATACCTCCAGTTTAGCATCCAGATCTGCATCTGAGGCTACTACATGTTCATCCTCTTTTTTTCCGGTGACTTTGATAAGAGTTTGTTTTGTTTTCCAGTATTTCTGCTGCATTTTATTTACTACAGATTTCTCTTGGCCTTGAGCATATCGATCATAAAATTCCCTTGAATAACTGCTAGAAAGCAAAAAATGCAGTTAAGAGAGACATGAAAATCATACAATATAGTAGATTATTTATATTTGATTTAATATCTACATCCATGTCGGCATTTCTTGAACTTAGTTTCATACTATTTTTCACTGGTTAGTGAAAGACTTCATACAATTACTGTTCCAATTGTCTGGCCTGCCCATATGTTTTTTCAGTGAACTATTTTATAGTCACTGGTTCTATTTGAAGTACACATTAGATTTCAGAAAGGTAAAACCATAACTCTGCTGGTGGCACAGAATTACATGTACGCATGCACACATACACAAACACACAAATATACTTACTATTTATGGCTGTCCATGTTTTTAAAATATTCTTCAAACGCTATGAATTAAGAAAAATAAACAATTAACAATTATTATTCTCATTATGTATTTCTAAGCCTTTGAGGCAGGAGTAGGTCTAAAACATAAACAAAATTAGATAAAATGTGAAAAAAGTTGATGTAATTTTAAGTTTTATCCAGTTAAATATAACACAGCAGAGAAAACACAGTAATATTTATGTATTTAAATTATTCCAGCATATTTTAGCAATTTATACCAAAAAAGGGAACTAACTTTAAAGCGAAAGATATTAAAACAACCAACAATTAAAAGCCAAAGGTAAGCTTTAAGATATTTTTAAAAGCAACACCTAGCCAGGTGACAGAACCTAGCTGACCTTGATTGACCTCAAAAAGCTAAGCAATGTTAGATTTTAGTTAATACTTGGATGGGAAAACACCAGGAAATACCAGGGTTGTGGGCTAGATTGGGAAGATGAAAAATATTACATAAGTAGTAATGGCAAATTACTTCTGTATTGTTGCAAGAACTTTATACAGGTAGTCCTCGACTTATGACCATTTGTTTAATGATTGTCTGAAGTTATGACAGCACTGAAAAAAATGACTTACGACCGGTCCTCATGCTTATGACCATCGCTGCATCCCCATGGTCATGAGATCAAAATTTGGGCGCCTGGCAATTGGCATGTATTTACAACAGTTGCAGCGACCTGGGGTCACACGATTGCCATTTGTGACCTTCCCAGAGAGCTTCTGACAAGCAAAGTCAATGGGAGAAGCCAGATTTGCTTAACAACTGCATGATTTGCTGAACAACTGTGGCAAAAAGGTTGTAAAATAAGGCACAACTCACTTAACAACCACACTGCTTAATGACAGAAGTTCTGGTCCCAATTGTGGTCATAAGTTGAGGGTTAGGGTTTAGCAACCGCAATACATTCCAGCAAAATGGTTGCTAAGTGAGCCACGTGAATGAGAGAGAGAGGCACACTGCAAAGTTCGCTGGCTGCTGCCACCTCATTTAGATAGTTCTCTCATACAGCAACACCAGTGTTACTCTCACTTCTGTGTAGACTGTTGTCAGGCACAGAAACTTGGGTGTAACCGTGCGCATTGGTTGGAAAATGATTTTTTTTTTTTACTACCATTTACTACCATCTATTACTGTTGTATTTGTAAATGATCACTTAACAAGGTAGCTGCTAAGTGAGGACTACCTGTACAGACATCTCTACAAAGTCACCAGGAGTTGACTTGAAAGATACTTAACTTTTCTCTTTTAAAAAAGCCAACAAAGAGGTTTAGGCTGTTCAATTCTGCAAGAAATGTTACCCAAAGAACTCAGGTGACTATAAAGAAATCTCAATCCAAGTCTTCACAATCAAAGCACTTATAGATAGACCTGTTGTGATAAAACTGCTCACTTAAATTAGAAATCAAAGCATACTTTACTGGAATGTGCTCACAGTGATTATCAGGCTCCTTGCCAGCAGACAGTGGGAGACAGAGCCCCAAGTCCAACACTTCTACAGATTATACATGCTTGGTCAATTACATATGAAACAGAAAGATAAAATACTACAATTACACTGCATTCTTCTTCTAGAACACTTCGATAAGCTATTAATATGACCTCCCTGTTATATTTCACACTTGTAGTATCCTTCCTGATATTATGAACACAAACAATAAACAGTATTGTTTATGTTGTAGTCTCCTTTTACACTGTTCCATTGCTCCTCCTTAGAAAGACAACTGTTTTATTTATGTTAGCTCTCTCCAGTCCAGGGTCACAGTACTAGACATTAGGTAACACAAATATAATGCCGCTTATTAGCTACATAAAGAATCATACCTAAATATATGGGTGTATATGTTTTAATATTTTTAATTCTATTTTACCTCCACCGATCTCTTCAGATGATCTCAATGAGTGAAAGTGAATAATATAAAAAGAGGTGCTTTTTCATGTAGCCTGGCCCAAAGCTGCAAAAATATAGTAACCAGCATGTTGTATTTCATCCAGAACCAATTGTCACCTAATGCAATGCTTTTAAGCAGTGCGATGCGATCTTTTGAATTCTTCCATTTATCAACCTGGCTGCTGTACCAACAGAAATTTCTGGAGCAGAACAAAGGCAACTTGATGTTGAGTACTTTACAATGGTTGAACATGGAAGTTCTTAGCTTTGCACCAGATTTTTACAGGTAAAAGATATATCATCATCATATTTATTTCAGTCATTGACCAATAAAATACATACAATAAAACAGACAACAGTATTACCCCTTTAATCAATAACTATTAGCAACATTTGTGGGCGAAGCTTATACATTATGTAGCAAAATTTTGCAACTTTTAAGGAAATAGATTTATCTTGATTATTTAGCAAGTAGTGCAAATAAAAATTATTGGAATGCCCGGGGAATTTAAATAAAAGAGGGATAATCAGCTGAAAGCGGATGTCCCTATAAAACTGACAATACAAGAAAACATGGACTGTGGTTTCAATGGCACCCGTGCCACAGGGGCAGTATCGAATATCATAAGGGATTTTCCTGTATTTTCCTTCTAGAACGGCTGTAGGGAGAGCGTTAAATCGGGCTAAGGATAAGGCTCTCCTGAATTTTGGAACTGTAATGTGGTACAAGTATGAAACTGGTTTGTTCACTAGAATTTGGTTGTTTGCAATTATATTATGGGTAAAAACAGCAGTTTCTGCTTGGCTTTCTATATCTAAGATCCTTTGCCTTAATAGTGACCTGGCTTGATCAAACTCTAAAGTCAGAATGGCATCGTTGGAAAAACCATAGAGACTCAGTTTCTTTTGGATAGCTGTTTTCCAGGTCGTCTCAAAGCTATCTGCCGGTATTAGATGGGTCAGTCCACTGGGGTTATGGTGTAATTTTAGCCAGTAGGTAAAGATGTTAATCCAAAGATTGGTTTCAAGTGTGCTGACTCCTGCTTCCCGTTGGAGTACTGCATTTGGGACACAGCTGGATACCTGGAAGATATTTCTTAGAAATTTTGTTTGAACTCTTTCCAAGGTAATCATTTTGTTGTATGGTCCTAATTGGGCCCCATATAACAGTTGTGCTCGAGCTTTAGCTACAAACAACTTAACTGCAGTGGGAATAAACTGCGCTCCTCTGGAAAAGTAATAGGTTAGGATGGCTAAGGCAGGGTAATTTCTCATAAATACAGTTTTGTCGTATAACCACTATATATTTCCTTTCTCTCTAAAGTGGCAAATCTTTATTCTATGGAATAGCTTTGGAAAGTATTTTACAATATATTGACAATATATGTTTTCTGTTCAAATTAAAAAAAAAAGAATCTTGACTTTGGAGGACTCATTAAGAACAACTCTATCTTCATAGTGGTATGATTTCCAACCCTTTTTCTACAAAATAATTCTGCTCTTAAATGGGATAGACAGCACTGAAAAAGAATGTAAAAGTTGAAATAGCTAATTGAGATCTTCTGTAGATTTAGACACAAAATTCAACATCAAACAACTGCTATTTATAACAGAAAATAGTTTTTTTCACTACAGATAATGCTGACATTTTACTGCTCATAAAAATTAAAGCACAAACTGAGGCTATTTGCCAGTTTCGTCTCTCTAAAAATATATTTGAAAGATACACATGGATTTGCAAAGACATATGTTGCGTTCCCATTTTACAATTTTGAAAGATTCAGCACAATCATGTAAACAATCTAAAATTATAAGCTTCTAATATTACATTTAATACTTATTTTTCATCTAATAAATACTTAGCTATATGTGCACAAATTCATATGCACAATGTTTCCAAAATCTTTCTATGTTGCTGCAATATTAATTCCCACAGTAATTATTGTGGAATCATTGTCATCACTGAATCCTACTGGTTTCACTTGGGTCATGCTGAGATACTAAACTTTTTCAGTAGACATTATTGTAGAATCAGCAATGGTTTTGCAGCGGTGATATATGAGAATACTCAGTACATTTATTAGAATGCTAACATTAAACTATAGGCAGACCATGCTTATCTGACAAATAGAAAGGCAACATCTCCAAACAAGAAGGCTTACTATTAATGTAATGTTAAAAAAGGAAAGGCACACACACAAAAAAGGGATACATTTTAGTATATAGGTCTAACTGTATTCAAATTACTTTCACTGTAACATGTACACATACACAATCAGTAAGAAACTGACTGCCTTTTTTCTTGCATCAGTGATATTATGGAACCTTGCAATGGAAAAAAGAATATAAGGCTGATGACAATCATCATGCTAAAACTGAGAAATTAAATTGTGATATGAAGAAATAATCTCATATCCATATTAAATAGGTACAACCATGTTTCAGCATAAGTTACCTGCAATATGCTATTAAATCAAGATACCAAAATCAAAGATGGGCCCTGTAGGGTTATAATACCAGTAAAGAAGAGATGACATTCTAATTTGTATGAAAAAGCAAAACGTCTAACATGATAAAGATCCTGAACTCTCAATAAATGTTTCCTTTTAATATTTTGGATCTTAAAATACTTTTTATTTAAATTTGATTTATTCAAGTAGGATAACTAAGGTGACTAAATATAGTATAAAATATAAAAATAAATTAAAGGCAACTAATTACCAAACTTACACATATACTAAAACCATCCTTGGAATACTTCAAAAAGCCAGTCTAAAAAAGTATGTCTTAACTCCTTGAGGACAAAAGCAGCTTCCAAGGAAGGGTGTTCCTTAGTTTGGAAAGAACAGCAGAGAAGGTTTTTTCCTAATTTTTCAACAGCCTCTGAAAACAGGAACATCTTTCAAAGAACAGATCTGCAGATCATAACAGCTGAGTAGATTTGTAATAAAAGAGGCAGTCTTTTAGGATAGTCAGAAGTTAAGCCAATTAGGTCTTTAAAGTTTCAAGGCAACATTTTAAGTTGTGCTGGGAAAACAAATGGCAATAATGCAACTGGCAATACTGTGCACTAGTTTGTGCACTGCACTGTAGGAAAATATTTACTTGCAGTATTTTGGACTAACTGCCTCTTCTCTAAGAGCAGCCCAAACAAAGCATGTTGCAACAGTCCAGTCACAATGCAACTAAGGTGTAGATAGTTCTTGCCATCCCTTACCAGTGCAGGTTTGGTTAAAAGTACACTCCTTGCCACTATGATTATTTTCATAGTAATCCGTATTCTCCGTCTTCTCTTTCAATGGAATGAAGTCCTACCCAAGACAAACTGAATATTAGTTTCCAAGTCTGCAAAGTAATTTCGTACTTGAAAATAAATATTCAACTGCTATTCAGTAATGACTGAGGATGTAATAAACATTCATTTAATTATTGCTATTCATATGCTTTTCTTTACCAAAGCTTTTAATACTAATTGTGAATGTAGCATCTGTACTTTTTCTAGCTGAAAAAAAGCAGAATTCAGCAAGAAATATATGAAGATTTTATTTCATTTTTTAAAATCTTCATATATTTCAGTAAAAACTCTTGGAAAAAATTATTTAAAAACAGCTAGAAATCATTGGTAGATTGGCAAGAATATGATCTGTATTTTTTACTATATTTTGTTCCTGACACACTTGAACCACCTTCTGCTCATTTTTTAAATCACAAATTAGATAGATGTCTTATAATTTCTGGACCTGATTCATTTATAATTATCTCTCAGTTTCTCAGGAAATATGAAATATATGTACATCTACTACTTTAGCCAAGCAAAGTAGTTGCTTTAGCCAAGCAAAGTAGTTGCTACTGTTTTATAAGAGTAATTTCTACAATGGAGAGGGTGCGTGGGGGTGTGCGAGTGGCCAGCGTGGTACAAGCGCAGAGGGGCTGAGGAAGGTGTGTGGGGTGGGGGAGATTTACCCCAGTGACTTGTGATCTTCCCTGCCAACTTCTCCAATGACTTTCTGGAAAAGCTGGCAGAGAAGGTTGCAAGTGGTGATCACATTATGCTTAGCAACCGGCCGTAAGTGTGAACAGGTTGCCAAGCACCCAGATTGTGATCACATGACCACTGCGGTGCTGGGATGGCTGGAACTCTGAGGACCAGTCATAACCACCATTCGTTCAGCACTGACGTAACTTCAAACTGTTGCTGAACGAATGGTCATAAGTTGAGGACTACCGGTATACAGGTACTTTTAAAAAGTATTGCCATATACACTCGCAGATAAACCCATCTGTAGATAAGCTGAACCCAATTTTGGGAGTATATTTTGGCACCTAAAATTCTTGCCTCATCCACAAGTATATATGGTAGCAAAGAATCTAGCATACAGCAAAATTCTCTATGAATTTATAAACCTTTTCCCAGGAAATGGATACCATCTTTTGTTTCTTCTACTACAATGTACGATGTTTAATTCTGTGAAATATAGGTCATCCTTTTGGTGCTACCTATCACTGATGCTACAGTTTCTTGAACTTCCCACTTACACTGAAATTTAATATATTCCATTATGCCAGTCAGTGTGACATCAGTAACAGTGTATTACAATTGTATGCTGTTATGAGAAGACAGAAATAGCTCCATGTGGATTAAAGAAAGACATGGTTCATTATACTGGCTGACAAAATTGGAATAGCTGATTATTCAAATCACTTAGCTCAAGAGAATAGGAAAAATGGCAGTTGCTTAAAGTCTCAATCATCTTTATTTCTATAAATAAAGATGTCATTTCTGGCCATTCTCAAATATTTGTGCAACTGCTAAAATTATAAGAATGAGTTCCAAATCGTTTTCAAAATCAGGAAGAGAATACCTAAAAAATGGTTCAGATGAAGCATTTTACTGATAGAAATACTACATCCTTTGTTCCTTACTAATTATTGTAACCATCAACATTGTTATAATATGTCCATACCTCAGATATGATTGTATTCAATGTGGTATCATTTGTCTGCCAACCTGCTACTGTTCTAATGATAATAAAAAGGCATTTAAAATGCATACTTCCCTATCTGATGAATCTCAATTCTAACTTAACCCTTAAAATATTTTCATTTTTCCAAATCTGGCAGATTGAAATTATTTCATAAAGCAAGTAGGCTGGCTAGTTACTATGCTATGAACAGAATTAAAAATCAAATTAAAACTAGGCTTTTTATTTCCATCCATACTATTACATAGCAACAATTTTTTTAATACGTAATTATTTATTACTAAGGTTTATACTGGAATAAAGAAAAGAACAATGTGACATGAACAAGACTGTTATTTAATTATTTATTAAATGAGTGTTTTAAAACCAAACCTTAAATATATAACATTCTGTTTAGACTCTATTTTTCAGCTTATTCTAGCCAAGCTTATGTAGAACTATACCACACAGCCTCCTTTACAGCCTATAAATAAGGCACAGCAGCAAAAAGTGACAAGTGAGTAGAGGGCAGGGACTAAATGGTGAGAGCAAAACAGGGGAGTGGAATTCCCAGATGCCTGTAAAAAATATTTTATTGTGGGCCTAACAAGTTTTGGAATTATTCCTTTACCGAGGGTATTCTGTGTACATTGGTCAGTTGGTATTGCTAAACAAGCTAAGGGTCTTGGCAATTATAAATAAAAGAGATATTTAATAGTTTATAAATTATAAGTTTAAAGATCAGCACATTTTTTTCAAACTGGGTTTGGAAACCAGCTTTATTTTGGACCATTTGTTGTAATCCAACCAAGAGGTGAATGGTCAGATAAGTCAGATAAGAGACAGCATAGCCCGCAGCTGGAAAATGGGCAGGACAAAAGGCTCAGAAGGGACCCTCCCTAGTTTCTCAGGTTGTAAAAGAGACGGTGGGAGAATTGTACTTTCAGACTTGCAGGATGTGTTAATGTAGCTTTACAATAAAGTAGATTTAGCTTATCTGGTCATGTTTCCTTTCTGATCTACCTGGTAAGGCTGACAGGAGTGCACTGAGTTAGCACTACCACCATTATATAATGTATTCCTATGGCATGCGACCAGCATGTAGTACATCAAAAGAACAGACAACATATTTATCTTAACATCTAAAATAAAAACTAAAAAGGGGTCCAATATTTTTTCAAAAGTTGGACACCATGAATTATATGAACCTGAAGCAATCAATGAAGCAAAGAATGGCATAAAAACATTGCTTAAAAATACCCCAAATATTGGTCTAATAGGAGACATGAAGAGCCAGTTTGGTATAGCGGTTAAGGCACTAGAAATTAGGCTAGAACCTGGGAGACTGTGAGTTCTAGTCCTGCCTTAGGTACAAAGCCTACTGGGTGACTTTGGGCCAGGCACTCTCTCTCAGCCCTAGGAAGCAGGCAATGGCAAACCACTTCTGAAATCTTGCCAAGAAAACTACAGGAACTTGTCCAGGCAGTTGCCAGGAGCCAGTACTGATTCGAAGGCACCAGAACAAACAAAAAAGGAGATATAAAACACATTCTTGAAAAATGGTTGAACAAACAAATGAGCCATCTCACATGTGGAAGGAAGGCTGTGACAGAAAGTGAGTTGAGTCATCATAGATGATGACTATAGTCATCATAGTATCACTATAATGGCATCCAAGCCTCTGACCCATGATAGGTCAATAATAGTCCAAGAAAACCATGTCCCAAGGCCTCTAAGAGTAGGGGAGGGAAAGTAACAGTCCAGCTGGCTTGCTAGTAAGAGGGCTGACGTAGGTATAAGTGTGGCAGGAAAACAATGTAGGTCTTGACATCTGCTCTATTCCAAAGTCACCAAAAGCCATGGAGAAGGAGATCAGTTGTTTTAAATACTGGCCTCCTGATGTGACACATCTGTAAAACCTCTTCCCTCAAGGAAGGGGAAATAACAGCTATCCTTTGTAATGTTGTTTTCCCTTCCCTTTCCCCCATCCCCTCCCCCCAAAAAAGGGAGAGGAAGAGGGAGAAGACAAAAGGACCCATACATTAATCTGAGCCCACCCATATGGCTCTCACTATTGCTAAGTATAGATGTGATCAATAAGAGAAGTTATCACCCTTCCACTCCTAAGACTTAACAGAGTGGTCCAGGTTTTGGAGGGAAAAGTGTTCTGGGTGAAATATTTTGACTTTGTGATAAAAATCTGCTTATTTTGAAAGTTAAGAATTTAGGAAATATGAACATTAATACAGTACACAAAGAGAATTGTGTCTACCTGGCCTGGTGCTGCAAGAACCTGCAAATTTTAACTATTCCAAAGTGTTATGATTAGTGTGGACCTTGATAGGGTGTTCCATCTTTGAGGAGACAGCACCAGTGTTGAGAGTTTCTTTGATGACCAAAAGCTCCTTGCTAAAAATAAACAAACATATATATATTGGCGGGGGGGGGGAGAGAGAGGAGCTGCTAGAAAATGAATACAAAGGAAAACAAACTGTTGTTAAATTCTGAAGGTGGATTATAGAAGTGTCAGCTTCAACCACAAGAAGAGGTGGGTGGTGTCTGAATGAAGAAGAATGGGCTAAGAAATGAAAACTAGGAGAAAGGCTTCTTTGGTCTCAGAATCCTACATAAAGAGAACCCCTTCCTTGATAAAATGAGTGAGTGATGCAGCTAGAATACCAAAACTAAGAAAAATTTGCAGTAAAAATGGACAAAGACCAGAAAACCCTGTACATCCCTCACGGTGTGGGGCAAACTGCGTCACAAAACAGAATGTTTTCAACTTCTAGATGGACCCATCTGAATCCCTTTTGAGGAAATATGGTAGCGCAAATAGCCCAATACAGGCAGATCAAAGGTGCATTTCTCCAGTTTAACTTAGAATTTGTAGTCATGCAGGTGTTGTAGGATTGCCATACATACTCCACACAAAGTATATTTTTCAGTAAATAAGCAGATTGTCCAAATAATCAAAAAAGTGTCGAAAAAAGGTCACGATAAATTACATAAAGACTAAGGGAAAATCCACAAAGCTGAATGGCATTACTGTATAATCAAACTTTCCATAATGGATAGCAAAGGCACCTAAGTATTTGTGCCACTCCTAGCACCTCTGAGATGCAACCTGTCAAAAATGTATGCATTCTGAACCAGATGCAAAAGTTCAAAAATGAAGAGAACAGGATAATGATCTCTATTGGTTAATAACTTCAGAAGCCAGTTGTCATGGACTACACAAAGGGTGCCCTTTTTTTAAACAATTATAACAAAAAGGCAGGAGCATTTGCTGAGGAAGAAAAAGGGCAGGTAAAACCTTTCTGTAAGTTTTCATTGATAAATCTTTTGGAAGGGCAAGTCTGCTTTGATAACGGGTAGTAGTGTTTTGTGGAAATGATACTGACAGAGGCACAAAATTGATGCAGACTGTGCTCCCCCCCCCCTTCCAAACATATCAACAAGATCTGCATATTTGGCAGACAAGGTAGGATGGAGTTCTTGATGGGAGGTGGTGAGCTGGGAAGGTGTAAATCAAAGGTTAGGTCCTCCTAGTCTCAATGAATATGTGTGCATTCTGTGTCTGAAGCCAATCTCTTCCCAAGACTATTAGACAATGTAATGTGGGAATTAAACAAAGTTGCAGGGACTCCTGATTATTGTTGGTGGTGAGTACAAAATGATCAGAGCACTTCGGAATGGGTCCTGAGGTTAAGAATAAACCACCGATAGTGCCAACTCATACTGAGGGATCAACGGGCTAAGTGGGGAGGATGTATTTGTGTACAATGGAAGATTCAGCAAAGTTGTTGGTAGCCCCAGAGACTACTAAATGCCTATAGTTGTATTTTTTTAGATTTTTCTGGGTCTGTAACATAACAAGAATGACTCAATTATAGTGCATTACATCACATATCTGAACTCCATCTAATTTCTGAGTATTCTAGCCCCAAGTCTTTATAGCTGGGAGTACTTTGTTCTCTGACACGCCAGAGCTGAAGCATTTCAGGCAGTCGCTTTCAAAATGCCCCCTTCCCTTAGTTAATGCTTTGGAAAAGCAGGGACTTAGCAGAGCACTCATGTGCAAAGTGGCTAAGTTCTCCATAATTTAAACACAGATCTTGCATGTGTCAGCAGAGTTTTCTCAACCTAAATGAGGAGCTCTGCTAGTGCCCAACTATGTGGGTTCAACTTCCAAAGTCTCTGAAATGGGGGAGTGGGAGTGATGAGGCAGAACCAAGAGAATAGTGATCTTTTCCTCTTCTGCCTATATTCAGATGTAATTGAGTCTTCCATCAATACTCAAGCAGATCTAGATTAAAGTGCAAGGTCTCTGGGGTACCCTGCTCTCCAGAGTCTATCCTGTATTTCATCTGATAGTCTCACTTTATCAGTTATGCCTTTTTCATTTCAGCTTACACACTGAGCTATCAACTGTAAGTCAACAGCACACTCCTATATAGAGCACCTACCGTGGCAATGGATTTCATGATGGGCAGTCTCCTACTTGACAGATGTAATGAGGATAGTTTTCAAAAGATCACAAAATTGGTGTAGTTGTCCAAATCTGGACAGTTCTGTATCAGGAGAGCTGCCCATTTTGCAGCTTCCTCAGTCATTAAATTGCTTATACTTCCTACACAAGATTGGTTTGAGTGAACTGGACATCCCATTTCATTAGATTCTACACTGAAGATAGCCAGAACTACTGCTTTGACTGGGTTTTCTTTAAACACATCTATTTCTAGAATGCTGAAACTGGCTGGACTTGAATTTAGATTTAGGCTCCTGCTCAGCTGTTAAAACTACTGAACAGCTTTGGGCCAATCTCTGCTTCACAAGGCCCTGGGAGAAAGATAGGACAGATTGCTGTAATTAGGAAGCAGAATCCTTTTGCATGGTCCCTGCCACAAACCGCATCACAGAAAATCACCAGGTATTTTCCAGCCAGAGCCAACAACAGCTCATCTTGCTTTTTCAGTTCAAAACAGTACACTCCCTAGATCAGAAGAGTATTAGATTTTTATTATTTCTTAAAGGACCCTGTATATAAATGGCCTGTGGACAGTAACAGTTCAAGTTAACTAGAGAAAATCAAGCAGCAAATGGCCTCCTCCCCCCGGGTGTGGGGGAAAATGCACCTGCTGGGGTAGTATCTCTTGAAACGATGAGCCTGGGGGAAATGAGCTGGCAAAGGGAAGAGATGCCATTTTGGAAGCACATTATTCCCCAGATGGGGGAGAAATTGGCTCGGGTGTCATCTTGCTCTCTCCAAATTACAAGACCTTCACCCACCCCTTCCTCTCCCTGAGCACAGCAGTTCACCTGTCCTTCCTCCTCCTCCTCCTCCTCAGGAGGAAAAGAAACCGGAGAGCCCCGCTCGCTGTTACTGCTGAGGCGGCGGCGGCGGCGGTGGCTGTTACTGAGGTGGCTCCTGAGCAGCATGCGCAGCCCCGCCCTGCGGCGGTGGCCACAACGGTAACCGCTGCCTCGGGAAGAACCTGTTTTTCCAGCCGCGGGGACCGAGAGGCTCAACTTGAGCCGGGGCCTGGGCCACAGCTTCTCCCGCGCGGAGCACCTACCTCGTCCGCGGCTCTGCAGGGAAGAAGAGGAGGGAAGCGGCGGCGGTTGCGCGCGCCCCGCTCCGACGCCGATGGCTCCTCCTCAGCGGGGCGCCCTCATGTCGCTCGCTCGCTCCTTGCCTTCTCGCCCGCAGCCCGGCCACCAGCGACTTCCCTTCCGTTTAATGGCCTCGCGTCGCCCGCTGGCCACCGCGGCGCCTTCAGGTGTTCCAGCGCCGCGAGCGTCACAAAGCCTCCGCCTGAGAGGAGAACGGCCTCGAGCGGGGCGGGGCGGAGCTTCGGCCGCCGCCACCTCCGGCCCTTCTCTTTTTGCTTTCGAGAGGCGAGAGGCTTGAGCGAGGCGCTCCGCCCTGACTCGGGCGAGCGGGATTCCCTTCCTCCCGCCGCTCGGGGCCGCCTGGCGCGGCCGGGCTTCCTGCTTTTGTTCTTTCTGTGCCCTCAGAGCAGCTGGAAGTCGGGTGACATTGCCGCTTGGAACCGCCCCCCCTTCTCCGTAACCTTAAAGGTTAAAAAATTACCTTCCAAGTAAGAGAACGGTGTTTTCCTTCTGCTCCTTTGCCATGGAGTGACCGACATCACGACCGTAGCAATAAGCAGGTGAAGTGTTCTCTATTGCCAATGAGTTCAGATTCAGTATCTTTTCCCCTGCTACCTTTTTCCTGTTCATCCGTTAAAGGACAGGAGTCCGACCGTAAAAAAGGGATTTCTCTGTCTTTTGAAAGAAGCAGAATCGTGCCGCTTCTTTTTTTAATCCCGTTGTTTCTGGTTTAAAATGGGGAGTGAGGAGGGAAACGGATTCTACTAGTGTGAGTAAAAACAGGTTATACAAAAGTTTTGTCCTTTTATCTAAGCAATACCCAAACCACCACCTTAGAGTAACGCGAGCATGCAACTTTCTGAACGGTTGTTTTGAATCCCTTAAAGCACAATTACGTGTAACGGGAAGTTCCTGAGTTGATGTGCTAGATTGCATTTTCCACTTCTGATTCTCATTGTGTCAAGACGCTGCAGCTATAAAACATTGCCTTACCTTTATCTTAATTTTATTTCCCTTGCTATTACTGTAGGCAGTTCCACTTTTTAGCATCTCCTAGGATGAAACACCATTATGTTTGTTAAGATGAACTTGCTTAACTTGTATACTATCTGGTAATACTTACCATACCGGATTTTGCTGAATTTTCAGTAGTTCAGCTTCGGCACTCTTTCCTATCTTTGTATTGCACTGTTTCTATATTCCTATTTCATTTTTCATAGTTTTGATAGGTAACATATGTACAAATGATAATAAAAATGCACTTGCTATTTTTTTTTCTGAAATGAAAACATTAGTATGTGTGTTTGTGTTATTTGTGTTATGAAAATCTTAATTGTATAAACTAAGTGTATTCCTTCTACCAAACTGGAATAACCTGTTAGCCTCCATATTTACTATAATATATACCTCCCTCCCCTATACAAGACTTCCTAAAACAAAATAACCATTTAAATTAGCCTGGTGTATTTAGAACTCTTGTTCTGGAGAAAAAATTATGTGATCACTAAGAGCTGACATTGACTTTATGGCACATAATAAAATTTAGAACTCAGAATGAAGATAATTATTTGAGTAATTCTAAATATTTTATATTCATATAAGCTCTTTCTTCATATTCATTGTGTATAAATTTAATTTTCTTTTAATATCAGTGTAGCTTCTACTAACAGTTTATATACAGGATATAACATATTGCCTTAATGGTATATTTAAATTACCAATTTAATTACAGTACTTAAAATACATTTATTGATATAATGGACTGATTCAGATATAACAAGATAATACGGCTTCTCTACATAACTCAGGATCACTCTTTTTCCCTATTCCTGTTTGCTCCAAGGGAAGCTAAATGTGGCCTGAAATCCGGTTTTGTTGAACTTCTGAAGCTATAGTATATATTTTATTTATTTATTTATCAAATTTGTTTGTTTATTTATTTATTTATTTATCAAATTTGTCACCGCCCATCTTATTGAAACAGTTCCTATGTAAAAATAAGTCACTAGCATCAGGCATTAGCAGGAAGAATGGCTAAGTTTTATTCTGGTAATTGAACTCTTACCTTTGGTTGCATGGCATCTGTTCTGAATTGTTGCTACAGTGATGTTAGTATTTTGATAGCAAGGAAACATGAATACTACTTTTAGCCTTATTTACTTTTTATACTTACTGTATATATAATGAAGAAAACAGATTCCTATTTTTTAACCATCCAGTTGCAATTATCCACAGCAAATATATATTTAAGAGGAAAATAATACAGCTGTGTTCAATAGCAAGATAATATTCAATATAAAATGATTTAAATACACAATTCAGATGGAAAATATTGTTGGACTTGTCTAAAGATACCTCAGCATTTCTGCTGTTTAGGCCACAGAATTGAATTCTACACTCAGATCACAAGTCTTAAGATTCAAGAAATCTGTAGTTCTTCCTAGTCCTTCTGAACAGTTAATCTCTTTCTAGACCAGTCCAAACTCCTAGAATTTCCTAAAAGCAGATGTGCTACTGTATTCAGAATTCACATCTACTCAGCTTGTTCTAGGAGAAGAAAAGGGAGTAATAGAATGCTTCCACCTCCACTAAACTGAAAGAAAAATGTTATGTACAGAATATATTTTTAAAAGCTCATTTAAAAATAATTATAATTTAATCAGCTTCAGTGTGTACACCCATCCACTTCTTTGTCCTAGTTCTACCCTTCTTTTAGGAGGGAGGGGGAGTCTGGATCAGGGCATGTCTTTAAAAGGGTAACTGTGGCCTTTACGGTATCTTGTACATATACATGTCTGTAATCAAACTGGTTTGCCCTAGTTCTGAGGCCAGTTTGGGAAGCAAGATTTTAAGAAACCTCTGGGTAATGAAACAATAGGGTTTCAGTTGGATTAAAAGTGGGGAAAAAAGTTTAATTTTTTGTAAATATTAATAAAATAACATTTCTAAAATAAGACTGGTTTAGATAATTAGAGGATTTTAGATAATACATGACGTAACTGACCCCCATCAACACTGTAAGCTGTTATCATGTTCTGACAGTGCATGATTTGAGATGATCTGGTCAAACAAGATAGCTTTCTTAGGTTACTTCCCATTCATCAACTTATTTAAGTTTTAAAATAAGAACAATAATAAGCAATGCAATGGCCAAATTGGTCATTAGCCTCACAAAGGGCAGAGTTCTGAGGAATACCCACCTTCCCATGTTTCACACCCCTATATACTGCAGAGCGGCGGTTGTCAAAAAGTAGATCAATCTTAGATTTCATCTGTCTGATGGCAATAGGAAAACAACAAGAATGTGTTAATCAGATTCAGGCTGTTTGTGCGACATACTTTACAAGGGGAAGTTAATTTAGCCCCAGTAGCCCCCTCCCCATCACTGAATGTATAAAGCTGCTTGCACAACTTATTAAAACTCCCTCCTTGACTTAGTTTAGAAAACCGAACAATGTATGCCATGCTGCCCCACATGTATTTATGCCTTTATTTACAAGAATTCACACGCCTCCCAGCTCTTAAGACTGGGTGGTCTACAAGTTAAAAATAAAAATGTATAACTATCAATAGAATAAAAAGATGCTGGGAACAATCAACCAGGTACCCAATAATTGGACACTTATATGCCTACTGAAATAAAAAGCAATGAAGGGGCTTCATGGGTAAAGTATTCCAAAGCAGGGGACAGTTATGAAGAAAGATTGACTTTAGGCCCATGTCCCTTTGATCTCTTGTGGTAGCAGGACCCTAAGCAAACCCTCCCTGTTTGAATGTGTGGGTTGGAAGAATAATTTCCAGGTCCTCTGTTTTATACCTATTTATCCTCATAGTTGCATGAGGCTTAAAACAAAAAGCAAAAACAAAATGACATTGGCACCAGTGGAGTATTTTTGCTTTTGTTTTTCTAACTCTTCAATGTAGCTATAGAGGATTGATTTAAGAAAAGACAGATCAGGCTGCAGTTATAATTTTTAAAAAGGAAAGCAAAAGTGGGGTAGGTTATAGCCAAGAATTTGATGTAGCCTCTATTTTCCCCCATAGACACATTTAGTTCCACCAAAATCTGTGAGACCATGACCCATGATCAACTGGAGTTCCATGAATTTCAGTGGGATCCTTTCTAAGTATAACTGGATCTAACTTTATGGCCTGTATTTTAAATACCTTTGTGAAGTACACATTTTATCTTCCTAGATTGAGGATTTCCCATCTTCCTCTTCCCTTTGCAGCAAACTGCATCTGTTTGAAAACTTGCTCCTGACTGGAGAAATTTTGTGATTGGTGTATACTGTGGCATATATTAGAGAATATTAATGTTTATATTGCTTACAGTTAAGGATTAGTGAGAAATGGATTCATTTTTTTATGTAAACTTATCTATTATTGCATTTTCAAACCAGTAATGTAAAATTAACTTACCCTTCATGTTTTCTGCTTCTCCAAGATTTGGAATGCAGTTTGCTTTTTATTAGGGGAAAGTTTACACAAAAAATGCAGACATTTCTGAAATTAAGGAAAATTAAGGTACTTGAAAAATATTAGGGAAAATTGAACACAAAAAATATATATTAGGGAAGAGCATACAGTTTAGTACCAACTTCTTTTAAACAAATATAGAAATGGGATGAATTAAACTGAGCGATACTTAAGTTGATGGATTTCGCTAAGTGTAGTACAATTCTAGGTGTATTTGTTCAAATGCAAACCCAGTGTATTCAGCGATGCTTGCTCCAAGGAAAACATGCAGTTTGTATGACTCTTATTCTGAAATAGTCCCTTAGTTTTCCACATACTGTATATCACTACCAATCTTGGTTTTTTTTTAATGGGGCAAGAGGCTAATATGGCTACTTTTGAAATAAAACGATACATGCACACACAAACAATTCCACTAGTACAAAGTGAGTTCATTTGTTAACTTTATTCAAATAGTTGTGTTGATATAAATGAAAATTAACAGATAATTTCTGTGACAACTGCTTACCTAAGGAATGGGAACTACTGTATATAGATAGAACTAGATACACTTAAGAAGCACTGAAATCAATGGTAAATGAATACATAACAGAACACGAATCAGTTGATTTGATTGGATTTTTGTTGTTTCTGGATGCAACTCAGTGCTTCCCAAGATTTTGTTTGGGATTTTCCCCCAGTCCTTAAAATATACTTACCTCTCATCTCTATAACTGACATCAATTGCACTTTTTGACATTTCTCAGCAGAGTAGTAAAAGGTGTTTTATCTTTTCAAGAAATTTACCATCAATTTAATTCAATTCTAAGGCATCTAGATAAAATGATCTGATTCTATAAGAAAATTACTAAGTGTGCTTGAAAGTATATATAATAAATGTACTTGAAATCCTTCAACACTTTCTCTGCACTTTAAAAATACTATACTCCTGTTGGCGTTGCATGTCTAAGAATGAAGTTCAAACTTAGTAATTCTTTCATTCAAAACTTTTCTCCACTTTTTTATTTGAGAGAATTGCTTGGTATATTTTAATAGGAATATTTGCATATAAACTGTTAATGAGAAGAAGCACAGAGAATTAGGAATGATCCTAATAAATTAAAGCTAGTAACCTGTATGTTGCTTAAAACAGAGAGTGGTGATAAAGTATTTTTATATAGTTTTTATTAAAGATTTTAAAAAGATAAAAACTGATACAAACTAATATAAAGTAAGAAAAAAGAGAAGGCTAAAAGTGCAAGAAAGGGGAAAAATAAAAGAAAAATTGAAAAAGAAAAGAAGAAGTAGCTTCCGATTTTCTTCATAGCAATTATAAGTACAATTATAAATTTACCTCTTACTCTATGGTTACAGCATACCTCTCTTCTTTCTACAGTTTATTTTGTATAACCATCAAAGCATAAATCATAAGTTCATTTTTTTCTGTTTCATGCAAAAAATCTATAAAGTCAGCAATAAATGTAGATTTTGTCTTTTCTCTGATCAAAGAAGTCAATTTACCCATCTCAGCAAGTTCTATCATTTTCACCAACCATTCCTTCATTGTGGATAATGCCGAATCTTTCCATCTTTGTCTGTATGATAATCTCGCTGCAGTTATCTTGTACAAAAACAAAGTTCCATGACTTTTTCCAACTGTTTGTCCATCAATCCCAAAAGAAAAACCTCTGGTTTCAATTGTATATTAACCTTTAAAATCCTCTGAATCAGCGTGTGTATTTGAATCCAAAATTTTCTAGCTTTTTACACATCCACCAAACATGATAAAATGTCCCTTCTTGTTCACATTTCCAATATAAATTTGAAGTGCCTTTATACATTCTAGACAATTTCTCTGGTGACATATACCAACAGTACATCATTTTATAAAAATTCTCTTTAAGATTATAACATAATGGAAATTTCAATCCTTTCAGCCACATATTTTCCCACTGTTCTATCTGTATGTTATAACTGAAAGTTTTAGCCCACTCTATCATACATTCTTTCACTTGTTCTTCATCTGTTTCAAATTTCAATGAAAGTTTATGCATTTTAGCAATTACATGTTCATCATTTGTACACAATTCTATTTCAAACTCAGTATGTTCAAAACCATAAAGTCTTTTGTCTACTTTAAATCTTTCTAATAATTGTAAATAAGAGAACCATTGACAATTATATCCCTCTGCCACCAGTTTGTCTCTTGATTTTATGTTACATTCCCCTTGACAAAATTCTAGTATTTCACAATAAGCCATTTGTGTTTGCTTATTATTTCTCATCTATAAAATGTTTCTTGTGCTGAGAGCCACAGAGGTGTTTTCGGGCACAACCTGGGTTTATATCTATTACGTATTCTCAGTATGGCATATTTAACAATGCTTTTTAAAATCCACATTGACCTTGATTTTGTTGTTTGACAAATATCCATGCCACCCAAATCTCAGGTCACGTCCTTCTAACTCCAAAAGCCTTCTGTTTCTCAGCAGCACCCACTCTTTCATCCAAACCAAACAGCAAGTAGTGATAATAAAGTATGAATAATTTTTTTTAGTCAATAGACCCAGTATATATTTAGTTTAACAAGCCTAATCATGTGGGTCACAATGACAATCTATTTCCATATATCAATTCACAGTAACACAATGGCCCTTTCTTTAGAAACCTGCTGATGAAGCATCAGTAACATGTGGTTTCCATCAGTATAATCAAACCAACTAAAAAACTACTATGTGGTCATTTCTGTGGAGATGCACAGTACAGAGGAACATGAAACTAAAGTGTTGATCTAATTATAACCCATATAGTCCTCATTTTACAAATATCTGCATCTATCACTTTTCAGACATAACTACAGTAAGTACCTGGTCTCCTTGATTCTTGGATATTTTTGTCAGAAACTCTAGACAATGAACTTAATACAATATAAGTATTTTCTGGTTTGTTTCTACTTAACCTTTATATGATTATATATTACTTTTAAGAACACTAGATTTTAGCATGAATGCATACCTGCCTGAGTATAATCACCCCATATTGATACTGTTTCTTCCCCATATTACATCCCCCATGTCATTTCTTTAGGACTATTAGATAGAGATGTTTGTAGTGCAGATCAGGTAAGCCTATTTTTTTTCTTTGTTTTTTGTACATATAATTCCTTTAGGCTTTATAGGTGATAACCAACACCTTGAATTGCACCTGGAAGCCTACTGGGGGCCAGGGTAGTTAGCAAAGTAGAAGTGTACATGAGTATGTCAAGGTGTGCCCATAACTACCTGTGTCTCTGCATTCTGGACCAGGCTTTGTAGCTGATAACCAACACCTTGAATTGCACCTGGAAGCCTACTGGGAGCCAGTATAGTTAGCAAAGTAGAAGTGTACATGGGTATGTCAAGGTGTGCCCATAACTACCTGTGCCTCTGCATTCTGGACCAGTTGCAGTGGGATGCGGTGGCACAGGGCTTAATGACGCTGGAGTTTGCTGGTCAAAAATGGTTGGCACTCCAGCAGTTTGGGCCCGGCTCCGCATGACAGGGTGAGCTCCTGTCACTCGTCCCAGCTTCTGCCAATCTAGCAGTTCGAAAGCATTTCCATCTGCAAGTAGATAAATAGGTACTCCCATTTCCCATGCAATCGGTGGGAAAAGACCTACGAAGAAGGAAAAGCCTGGATGTGCTGTGACTCCCTAGCGACCGCTGCTGGCCGTATAGTATAGCTGTTAATGTTAGATAGAATTAAATTGATTAATTGTATAAGTATGTGCAGTTAAGTTGTACTTTGTGAGCCATCCAGAGTCCCCACTGGGGGGAGATGGGCAGAGAATAAATCCAATGTATTATTATTGTTGTTGTTGTTGTAGTATTCCAGATGGTCATCATGGGAAGCTCCATATAGAGCATATTGTGACAATCCAACTGAGAGGTGACTAAGGCATGAGTGACCACAAGCAGGTCTTCCCTGTCCTGGTATAAGTACATTAGATGGAGTTGTGCACAGGTTCTCCTGGCTATGGCTGTTACCTGCTCTTCAAGCAGGAGCTGTGAATCTAAGAGAACTCCCAAATTGCACATCAGGTCTGAATATAAAGTGCAACATACACACCCCTGGGCCAAAGATGGAAAGTTTCCAGTTCTGGGATGAGGGGGTCCCAAAACCTGCAATTGCTTAGTTTTACCAGGATTGAGCCAAAGCCTTTTCTTCCCCATCCAAATCTCAATAGCCTGCAGACACTGGGACAGAATGTTGCCAAATCACTTGGATGGAATGGTAGAGAGATATACAATTGAGTACAGGTAGATCTTGCTTAACAGCCATTCCTTTAGTGACTGTTCAAAGTTACAACAATGCTGAAAAAAGCTATTTACGACCAGTCCTCACACTTATGAGTGTTGCACTGCTCCCACGGTCACATATTTATTTATTTATTTATTTATACATTCGATTTATTCTCCGCCCATCTCCCCCCAATGGGGAACTCTGGGCGGCTCACAAAGTATATATAATTCTAACAGTGACAAATCTTACAATTACAAATCCTATAGTGCTATATATATTACACTATGTGACCAGCAGTGGTCGCTAGGGGGTCATCCGGGCTTTTTCCTTCTCCATAGATCTTCCTCGCCGCTTGCATCGATCGTTGCTCGTGCCAGTTGTATTCGGAGTTCAGCCAGCACCGGTATTTTGCTCCCGCGCGCAGCACCGCTAGTTCCTCCCATCTAAACGGGAGTCCCCATTTATCTACTCGCAGATGGAATAGCTTTCAAGCTGCTGGGTGAGCAGAAGCTAGGACAAGGGACAGGAGCTCACCCCGCCCCGCGGAGCCAGGCCTGGACCGCTGGAGTGCTGACCATTTCTGACCGGCAAACTCCAGCATCATTAAGCCCCTGCGCCATTGAGTCCCCACATGATTGCGATCTGGGTGCTTGGCAACCAGCTTGTACTTACATTGGTTGCAGTGTCCTGAGGTCATGTGATCGCCACTTGCGACCTTCCCAGCTGGCTTCCAGTAAGCAAAATCAAAGGGGACCCGGTGATTCCCTTTATGACCCTGTGATTTGCTTAACAACCACCACAAAAATATAAAATCGGGTGCGGTCATGTGATGCCTCGCTTAATGACCACCCTGCTTAACGACAAATTTTCCAGTCCCTATTGTGGTCATTAAGCCAGGACTACCTGTATCATTAGCATACTGATAATACTGCACTCTGTGCCTCCGAATGATCCCAAATGTTTCATGTGGATGCAACTATAATTGCATGCACATATCCGTTTAATTCAAGTTTGAGATATATTTGTTGGAATAAATGTTATGATCTGAACTGAGAGGTAATCTGATATTGCCTGGCACTTTGTGCTGCAGCAGTCCTGACACTGGTGGCCCATTACACAAAGGATTGGAAGAAGAGCATCCATAGGTGTTTGCAGGAGCTTGTTCCTTTGGTTAGTTTGTGGTTCAGTATATTGTATAGCCAATGTGTAAACAATAAAATGGTTGCTTGGTTTAGCATATTGTGTAAACATAGCCAATTATAGCCTATTATGCAAACCAGGGCTTTAGCATGATACATAAATGAGGTCAACACAGTTTGTAGCTACCTAGACTTCATTTAAATATAAGGAAAACTTACTAATGGTAAAATCTGTACAGTAGTAGAACAATTTACCTATGGAGGTAGGGCTCTTGATCGCTGGGGGTTTTTAAGAGGAGATTCTTAAAAACAGCTACCTCTCAAGATGATTTAATTGATTTTCCTGCATATTGGAGAGGGTCAGACTAGATTATCCATATGGTCCCTTCTAATTCCACACTTCTATGAATCTCTGTGTGTGAAAGAGCTGGAATTTTGAGCCAATTATCCTTTAACTATATTAACTCAACCTGCTAAGTATTAGACTCCCAAAGTGCATACGTATCAAGGATTGTTCTAAAAGCAGATGCTTTTGCTTTGGTTTGGGCTGACAGAATATTTTAAAGGCCAGTTTTCTAGACAGTTTACTCATCTATATGGTAGCAGCCTCTGGGTAACCCATAGAAATGTTTATGTTAGGCTCCTTGGCATGCTTAACTGTTTCATTCTATGCCTCTTTGGAAACTAAACAACAAGAATATACAGGTAGTCCTTGTTTAACGACCATTTGTTTAATTATGGTCTGGAGTTACAACAGCCTTGGGAAAAGTGCTTTACGCCCCTTGAGGTCATGTGATTGCAATTTGTGACCTTTTTATGATGGTCATTAAGTGAATCATGGTCATTAAGCAAATGATGTGGTTGTTAAGTGAATTCCAACAAAAAACATCCATTGGGGAAGCTGGATTTGCTTAATGACCATGTGATTTGCTTAATGATCACATGATTTGCTTAAAGATTGTAGTGATTCGCTTAACAATTCATAAAAAAGATAGTAAAATCAGGTCCGATTTGCTTAATGACCAAATCACTTAGCAACCTAAATTTCTGTCCCTCTTGTGGTCGGATAGCAAGGACTACCTGTACAGTCAACCCTCATTATTCGCAGATTCCCTATTCGCAAATTTGCCTACTTGCTAAAATTTATTTGTAACCCCCAATATGGTGCTTTTGTGGACATGCACAGAGTGGTGAAAAATTTGAGTAGACTGACACACGCGTTCCCAGCTGAAGGTCAAACAAGGTGATCGCTCTATCTTCTTGTTTTAGCTCATACTGTAAACAAGCATCCTGTATTTCCCCAAGGAGCAATAGTTCAGTATTCGCTAATTCAGTATTTGAAGCGACTTTAGAGAACTTAAGTACCACAAATAATGAGAATCAACTGGATTTTAAATCAGATGACCCCATTGATTTACATAATTTAGATCTCATAGAAGAGTTTGTATTTACAATCTTTGGTTAAGTGTAGAACTATTAGCTGTGGGTTACCTGTTTTTTGTATTTCTTTCATGAAAATTGTTTATGTTCTAAATTTTAATTAGGGAAATCAAATGTTAATCATTAGGGGTTCAAGTTAAAAGCACACTTCTCAATTTTTTAGTCTGGAATTGTATAGTACCAGGAAATGAAAGATATTAAAAATAACGCAGACTTCTAAAACAATTTTTGTAATAATATATGAGTTGTTTTCCAAAATTATTTTTTCTAGTTATATGCATATTTTTTTTATCTGGTTAAAAGAATATGATTAATCAACTCAAAATTCTTAAGTAGGCCGACAATCACAAAATACAGTGTATTATGATTAATTGTGCGATTTGGTAAAAATACCCTTTTACTTCTGTCTCTAGACAGGAAGTTATTTGGTGGGTTGCTAAGTATCAATTTGGGAGTCTCTTATCTGCTGACAGCTGCACTCTCTATCTGTCAAGGAACAGCACTTGCTTAAAGAAGAAAAACAGTGGTTTGTCTGCTAAAAAACTACCAATTGGTATAGAAAATAGTCTTTGTAAATCCATTTCTAAGTACAAGTATTGCTTGCTATCTTGTGCACCTTTGCTGAATTGGGAAAAGTGGCTGCAATTTTTTCTGACTCTGGTAAAATTGTCATTTCTTCAAAATGTGTATCAATCTGCTATGTAGTTCCAAGGGCAATTTCTGTCTTTTAAAGTGCAGAGATCACCTGGCACAAAAGAATCTGCACTCTAATAAGGGTTGTCTCCTGCATCATGTAGAATATTTATTACTTTCTCCTCTAATGACTTAGATTTTTCTCATTCTCTGCTTCTCTGGACTTAAGAAGAGGACAGATGAATTATTTCATCTAGATTTTAGAAAGCTTTTATTACTACTCTACGTAGGACACGTGGCATCATACAAAGTATTCCTGTATGTCACATTTAAACCAGAAACATTTAAAGATATAGAGAATTATCTATACATTTCAGAGAAATAATGCATAACACTCTTCAAAGATTTAAACTAGTGGCATGCAAACTTTTTTGGCCTGAGGGCAGCATTTCTCCCTCGAATGATATGTCAAGTACCACATTCCAAGAAGTGGGTAAAGTAAGGATACAAATTAAATTCGATTTAATATAGTTAATATCATTACTGCCCATATATTTAAAAACTTCCCTGTTTGGGTACATTAAAATTACAATTTTGCAGCAACTTTGGAAGGATTCTGAAGGCTACACTGAAGATGTTGGGCTGTAGATTTAGCCCTGATACCTTTCATGGATCATGTTTCTTCACTATTCCTGATAATAAAATAGCCAATGAGAAATATATTAGCATACAAAGGCTTTTGTATTATCAGCTTCCTAATTATACACGATCTGTCAGGGATTATAATATGGTCTCAGTCAGTGGCCAAGTACTCGAATTAGACTTCTGATGATGTTCTGAAGATGAAGTGCAGGATTCAAAAGAGAAAGGAAATTAGAAGATAGACATTTTCTTAGTTTTATTCTTGTAATATGAGTCTCTGCCCACCAGAAAAGCCCAATTCTTCTCTTCCATGGCTGGAGGAACTTGCTCTAGAGTCTATTTCTGAACATGCAAAATGCCAAAATTCCCTCAGTACTGTCACAATACCAATAATCAATCTGGAGGAGCTTATAAAAATATAGGCAGCTTTCCTAATAAATACAATTAGAGAAGGCAGAGTCCTTGTAGTTTAGCCAACAAACCATGGTTGGATTTACATCTGTGCTAAGCCATGGTTTGTTTTAAACATGGTTTGTTGAATAAATCACAACAGCTGGGTCTATACCACATAAAAAATGAAAAATTGCTTTACAAACATATTATACGGTGAGGGGAAAAAAAGTCACATTATGGCTCAATGCAATAAATGAACCATATCTGTGTCAACTCATTCAGTTCTAAATCTGCTCTGCTTGTTTCCACACTAGAACTTTGGTCTCCACTCATAGCTTTCACAATCTATGCTTCAGGCCCTGCTTATAAAGTCTGCTATGGAAATGGATGCCACCAAGGGCTCCATTGTAAAGAACGGTCATTAAGGTGTTCTTCCTTATTAATACTTTTGTACAACACTGTAAGTCTAAAAATAAATTGACTTGATATATGGTGTGAATGCAGCCTATGTGTAACAAAAAGCATAGAGTTAATTTTTATGTACTAGTTTCAGATCCTGCATGAACACCATTTCCTGTACCGCCTTCTGGTTATCTCTCTTAATCCATCAAGAGATCCAAATATCTGAGGACTTGGGCTAATTAATCATTTTAAAAACTGAAACATTGCACTGTTTGCCAGTATTGAGATTGCCTGCTGTGTACATGAAACTCAGGAAAAATACCCCGATTTGAACTGAATGAATATTTTAACATTTTCTTCCAGACATAATGTATGGATAATGGAAGTGTGAACTATCTTGAAGTGTACATCTCACTGGTAGAATACTGCTTTGCATGCAAAAGATCTAGGATTTGGTCCTTGTATTCTCCAGGTAGGACTGGGAAAAACATCTGTCAGAAAATCTGGAGAACAGTTGCTAGACAGAATAGGTGATACTGAACAAGATGGACTAATCCAGCTGCAAGGGCCCTGATATTTCTGTGATGAAGGGCTGCTTTGCTGGCTTATGTCCTTGACTCTGCATAATTTCTTACTTGCATAATTTTATTTGCCAGCATAGTATTGTATTTAATGAGCAAAAGAGAATTAGGAGCTATTCTACTTTTCCTGGAGTATAGGCCTGCTTATTCTTCTTATAAGATGCCTTTTGTAACTATAGTGTTATCCTGCTTGTGCTTACAAAGGATGTGCCTTACAGTATCCTGCCCCTAAACAACTCTCATCTTACTGTGGTTAGTGTTTTCAATTAAGATTTAAAACACTGCAGCTATCGTCCCCTCAGTATTCAGTAGAGATCCTTCTAATTTCCAAACCCCACTGAAAGTAATTGAATTACATCAATACAGTAATATCTAATGGATTGCTATTTCACAGTTTATTTTTCTCTCTTCATAAAGTCTGCATTATCCAATTCAGTGACTAGAAATGGGCTAGTGACTTAAGGCTTTTGCTTTTAGTGCTTAAAATCCAGATTGAAGGCAACTTTATAAGAAATTGCATGCAGAGCAAGCTTTAAACTTAAATGAATGGTTGCCTTGAATTTAGGAGCAGAATTTAGTTAAGTGATCTTAAATTTAGTTGTATGAAAAAAGGATAAAGGCTGACTGAATTGTTTTAGACTTGTTTCATCAGTGCTTGTGGATTAAAATCTCAGGCTGTGTCCTCAGATATAAATAAGTACATGAGAGAGAAGGCCATATGTGCTACGTTGGATATTTCTGAGCTTTTTCAGTCTCATCAATTTCTACCCCCACCAAGTGGGTTAAGATAAAACCATGCTGAATTGCTTAAAATAGGTGTTGTCAAAGTTTTTATTGCCTTCCTAGCACAGAAACAAAGGCCTAACTAATGCTTACCTAGAAATACATTCCAGCTGTTTCATTATGCTTCCACACATTAAGTGCTTACTCTGGAATTGCCACTCATTATTAACTTTTTTTCATTATACTTAAAGGATATTGTTGCCTAATTCTTCTTCTTCTGTGTTTTTCTCTTTGTTGTTCTGTGTCTTCTGAAAGTTCCCAAATTCGACTTCTAAGGAAGAAACAAACTACAGAACCAGCTCTCTGTAATAAAGGTTCTCTGTTCTTCCCAGGAAATATGATTTGGGGTAATATTCAGTAATATTTTGTCCATTGTCCATTGAGCTTGTTGCCAAATCTCCATATTGGAGCACACCATTCTGGAGTAGTACTGTTCATTATTGGCCTTTACTTGTTCCTATTTAACACAAATTTAATTTGTTTTGATTAAAAAGTACCTTTGTATGGAATACTGAAATGAAGCTATATGAAAAATTCTAAACGTTGAACCTTCAAAGATTTTATATAAATGCTAATTTTAATATTGACTTTTCACAAGGCAGTTTTATGAAGTGCACTAAGATTCATACTGCTGACTTGTTTATGTTATTATTACAACATAAACAATAGAACTTAACAATAGCAGCTCTTTCCATTGCTCAGAGCACTGTGGATGCCTTATCAATTTGTAATCTTTAAAAATCCCTGAAATAAAAATTATTATTTTCATATTGCAGATGGAGGGTATGAGGCCATGAGAAAGTAGGTTATGTATGGCTTACCAAGGGAGTTCTTAGCAGAATCAAAATCTGAACCAAGAATCTCTGCCTCCTAGCTGCTATTCGTATTAATCTTGGGTGAACTTGCTATTGTATTTTGATCATCTTACAAGTATGGTCATGTGAATTACATTAAATTATTGGTTGTCTAATAAGGTATGCATCAATATTTCAAGAGAAGACACATATAAGCTAATATATGAGATATTGCAGTACCTTATATGCTTCATATGTGTATATAAGCATATAAGACATATTAACTGAAATGTGGCTGTTTATTTTTCAGAACCTCAGCAGGTGACAGTACCTAACTTTCTTTGTCTGGGCTTGTAAGCTAAGTGAGTTTGGGCTTGGTTAATATTTGGATGAGAGACTACCAGGAAATTGTAAACTAAACTAGAAAGTTGAAAAACATTCCAGAAGGAGGAATTAAATCTGTTTTAAAGAAATTGCAGGAGTCCACGAAGTCAGGAGTTGAGCTCGACTCAAAGGTAACTTTACCTTTAATTTCTCAAAGCGGTTTTTTCTATGTCATGCTAGAAATATTGCCAGAGAGGGACAGCAACAACAACAACAACAAAAAGACTAAGCATCAATGACTGAAGCATTGGAATGTATAATAGTTACATGAAGAAATAACTATAGTTCTAGAGGGCATTCGGCTCATAATGACGCAACCTGCAATACAATAGTTGGCTGAAAATTGAAAATTTGCAATAACTCCCAACCCAAATATGTATCAAAGAATGCCATCTATTATTATTTTAAAACCATAATCTTGCATTGTGGAAAAAGGAAGACCTCTTCTTTGATAAACAGAATATATGCAGTAGGCATCAGATAATGAAGAACATTGCTAGATGTTTAGGTTCACATTGTTGTATTTGTCCTCAATTTCTAAAAATGGTGGCATCATCTGTCTAAAGAAGTTTAGAATTCAGTTTGGTAGAGTAGAACTTCCTTTAGACAGATGAAGTGGCTGCTTTAGATAGCAGACACTGAAAGACAAGAGGAACTGCAAGGTGCTGGAGTTCAGAGCTCTATGGGAATCACAAGAGAGAGAGATGGCTGTGGGAAATATGACCCTATTGCCAGTGTTCAAAAAAGATTCAAGCACCAATTAAGTATAACATCTAGGAACTGGCTGATCTTTTTTTTTTTAATTGCATAAGCTTTGACAAATTATTTAAACAGAAATCACACAAGAATAAAGATACAAAAAGCAAAGTAGAAAATAAATATGAATAAAACATAAGTAAAAACATAACAAAAAAAACCCTTCCTCTTCCCTCCCCTTTAATTCCCCAACTGCTAACCACTACCTAAACATTTGTGTGGTACTTTGAACAGTAAACATTGCTAGTATCTGTTCAAGTCATTTCATCTATTGTTTCTGATTGGTTAGGGTTAGGGTCTCTTAACTCTTTTCCTAAAAACTGGGCTACAGGTAGATTTCACTTAATGACCACAATAGAACACAACATAAAATTGGTCATTAAGTGGGGTAGTCATTAAACAAGTCAGCATGTGACCAGACCCAACTTTATGACAATTTTTACAATGGTCATTAAGCAAATTTCTATGGTCATTAAGTGAACCACATGGTCATTAAGCAAGTCATGTGGTCGTTAAGCAAACCCAGCTTCCCCAATGGACATTTTTTGCTGGAATTCACTTAACGACCACATGATTCGCTTAACAACTGTCGTAAAAAAGGTTGCAAATCATGATTACATATCTGCGGGGGGTGGTGTGATGGTTTGCAAAAGTCGTAAGTGTGAATACAGGTCATAAAGCACTTTTTCTGAGGCCATCATAACTTTGAACTATCGTTAAACGAATGGTTGCTAAGTGAGGACTACCTGTATTCCAAATGTTTGAATTTGTCTTGCTGTGCAATGTGTTATATATAAGGGAGCCATTCCTGCTTGAATTTAGTTAGGCTTCTATTATGAATATATATTGTTGAAGTAAAAGGTATTTGACAGTGATGCTAATGGTGAGAATGCTGAACTTATCCTCGTTTTTAGAAGATTCCAGATTTTAAACAAACCTTCTCTTACAATATTTCCCTTCAAATTATTTTCTTCTTTTTTTCTTTATACTATAAATACCTATTGCTCAATAATATAAGTTGAGGTTAGGAAATGCAAGTCTGCCTCTTTCTTTTGAGTCTTGCAAAATTTTGAATGTTACTCTCATTTTTTTCCTGCTCCGTACTGATTGTTCTTTGCCAATCCTGCAAGCTTTTGTCTGAGACTGGACTTGAAGTCCTTTGAAATAGGAAGTTCATCTTGAGTAATATATTCATATTTATTGTCACAAGCTAAGTCCTGGCCAAGAAAGATTTAGGTTTTTCCATTCTTGTTATTTTCAAGATCTTGTTTTATTTCTTTTTAAAATGTATTATAATATTTTTTAAATACATGTGTAACATCCTGTCAGATAAAGTCCCAAATATTTCACTGGATTTTTTGTCTCACAACCAGCCTCTTTTTTTCAAAAAGTTGTCTTCTTGTTGTTATTAAGGTTAAGTATCTTGTTATTATTTTTGTTTTATTTCCATTAATTTTGATCTGGAGACTTGGCCAAAGTCTTTGATTGTTTTCATCCACTGTCTTATGGAGTTTTGTGGTTGCACAATTGTTAATACTACATCATCTGCGTAACATTTCATTTTATTTTCCCCTCCCTGAATTTCGATCCCAGTTATTTGCTTGTCTTTTTGGATCTTGTCATCTAAAACTTTTAGAGCAATTACAAATAGTAAAGGAGAGAGTAGACTCCCTTGCCTTTACCTTTACTTACTGAAAAACCTGTGGAGTTTTTTGGATTGCTGTAATCCTCAAAGCCTGTAAAATTTGTGTGCAGCAACAGTGACATCTGGTGGCTCTTTGTACCCAACACAATCCTGCAAGATACACAAAATATGTTAGCCCATTATAGAAATTCTATTGGCACTTCTGTATGAGGGCTGTGCACCAGTTCAAAAGCAGCTCTTGATCTCTCTGATCCCATGATGTCTCCTGGGTTTGGAGGCTGTGCCAGTTTATTTTGGGGTAAGCTGCAGTGTAACCCAAATAAAAGTAACCCAAATAAAAAAAAATATTTTTTTTTGCAATGATGAAGCTCTGCAGGGCTTATGGGCAGTTCATTTCCTCACTGAAGGGAAGTCCTGTCCCTCCCTTCTTCCTGGCTCCAGAGGTTCAGATGCTTTAGCAGATTCCTTAAAGATAATAGCTTAAAAGCAGAAATGGGGGAACTGTGTGGGCTAGATCTAATGGACTTGGAGTTCAGTGGCATGTGGAGGACCACAGATTCTCAACCCTATCTATACAAATATAAACACACACACACACATACACACACACACACAAAGGAGAGCTATTTAAGTATTTTCACTATGGGCATGTATAGGCAGACTTGATGGATATGTTCACTTAATTTCAATTCATACAATAATGTGATGGAACGTGTCTATGAAGAGGGAGATGATGTGACGGACTACAGTAACAGCAGGTTCTCAGGAAGGAGGGAGCACGTTCTAGGAAGTGGGGGGCGAGACAAGAAACAACACAGTCTGGAGCTGGATCATGGGGAGTGGAAGAGATTTAGGATAGCCACTCCCTAGACTCTCCCAGGGTATATCGACTATATTACTCTATTATTAGAGTAATACATATTTAATCTGGCAAGATTCTGTCTATATGGTGTAAGCAATAAAACAATTGAACTTGGCTGGACTGATCCTCTGTTGTTCTTGGGCTGGGCCTGACAAATAATGCCTTTGGTCCTATATCAAACAGCATCCCAAATAATTGAAATGAATACAACTTTTTCTTCAGGAAGAGCTTTACATGGCTGGCAGTTTAAAGGATTTCCACATCAGTAGTCAAACTGAACCAGCCATTTTTATACCTTTTGAAAAGTAGTTGTACAAGTGATGTTTAATGGCACAGTATTGAACTACACAGTTCTCTATTTCGTAAGATTGTATCAACTACGGCTACAAATTAATTGGTGTATTAAAAAATAGTAAATTAAAGGCACGCAGATAGGCAGAAGACTAACTGCCCCCATAACATGTGATCCATAGTTTGTTCTGTTTGCCAGCAGGGAGATCTTGTAAGCAGACTGAAAGGTGATTGGGTCTAGACCAGTGTTGTCCAAACTTGGCCACTTTAGGATGAGTGGACTTCAACTCCCAGAATTGGCTGGGGAATTCTGGGATTTGAAGTTCACTCATCTTAAAGTGGCCAAGTTTGGACACACTGGTCTAGACAGTGGATGAACCTGTTAATTTCAGATTCTCCACTGAAGAGCAAGACATGGTGCTAGAAGCAGCTGGAAATGTTTGCCACTATCTAAAAGGGAGCCAGTCATGGTAGCCTTCCCCATCCTAATGTTCTCCAGTGGGGTCATCCCTCTCATAATCTAGAACCAGCATGAGCAGATGAATCACCACTTCATGGTCAAATGTGCTGTAAAACAGAGTCAGGCTGAAATCACATCACGGTGATATTTAAAATCCATAGAAAGGAGTCTGTCTTGAATTCTGTTTCCTGAGCTGCTGCTGAGCATTGAGACAGGACCTCCACCAACCCCTTTGTTTTTTCAGTTTTGTGCCACTACTCCTTCCATATTAGCAATTGCCCATTCATGTTTTCAATCATGAATGTTCACAAACAGTTGTTGTGCATCATAGGTTAATTTGTAGCCTTACACTCAAAGCAACATGAGTACTTAGTTTCCCAAGTAAATTGTTATTTCATGCTGTAGCTGTATTGAAAGATGTGCACTAACAGAAATGCTTTACTATGCAGGGATTAATATATTGTGCAAATAATGGAAATGACAAAGGAAATGCATCTAGTGCTCTTTGATATAAATAGAATAGCAATAAAATGGTTCTGGACCAAAATGATGAACGGTGGGCTTATTATCAGAAGGGTGGATTTCTATAAAGATGTTAGCCTTTTAAAAAAAAGCTAAAAGGATGCATAATACCAGTCAACTTTAATATAGCAAGAGTATTAAAGGGCACGTTCCAGCAGTGCTCTTTGATATAAATAGAATAGCAATAAAATGGTTCTGGACCAAAATGATGAACGGTGGGCTTATTATCAGAAGGGTGGATTTCTATAAAGATGTTAGCCTTTTAAAAAAAAGCTAAAATGATGCATAATACCAGTCAACCTTAACATAGCAAGAGTATTAAAGGGCACGTTCCAGCATCTATCAAAACCCCATCCTCATTGGCCTGATGTCCACTATTGTTGAAAAGATGGAGCAGCAACTACCCAGAAATCAGGATTTGTCTGCTGGATGCCATGTTGCTGAATGTTACAGCAGACATCTCCACCTGCTCACTCATCTGCTTACTTTGTAGCTAGTGGAATTAAAATTACAATCTAGAAGATACTGGTCTCATTTTGCTAAAAAAAAAAAAAAGTGATGTGGACATTTGGTTGAGTTCCATAGCGATGAATTGAATCGACTACTCAACTTGCATTAGTTAATAGAATTTTGTCCTCCAAATCCCTGAAGGGTTTTTTCTTAACAGCCTTACTGACTTCTCACAAAAAAGGAGCAATTGCTTCAAAGATATTTGAAAGGAAAGCATATATTAAGCTGCATATAGGACCCAAAAGATCATTAGTTGACTTTTGCTTTGTTTCTGCTACACAAAAGTGGAGTTATGGGCCCATGGGAATACTCTAGGCCTGAGTTCATCAAAACTCATTCCAGTTAGGAGCTCCCTTGGCATTTGAGCACAGGAAATTAGTATTATGAGCTTTGATTAAACTAGTTCACTGTTGCATTCATCATTAACCATTCAGGGTAAATAATTCCAAACTTTTTCAACTGCCTCAGAATTGTAACTCTTTATTATGTTTTCTATTATTAGAAAAGCTCACAAGATTACATTAAGGCTGCTCTATCTGGGTTGCAAAAATCAGGTGACCATTACATGGCAGTGAAGATACATTTGCTGCCATCTCATGATTGTTGGATTTTTGCAGCTGAGATATGGTAGCCATAGTTAAATGCACCCCTTCCCTTCCCTTCCTTTCCCTTCCCACTGAACAATGTCTTATTCCAGACAAAGTAACAAGGGCAAGTACGGAACCAAGAGCCTTCTGAATCATAGCTCATCATCTTATCCCCAGTTCTACCTAAATTTTCTGAATAGCTTCTCCTCCATGCATGTGGGGAGAAGCTATTCAATATTCAATATATTGAATTCTACATGGACCACAAATATAAATCTTCAAAGTGATTTGGCAAAGTCTCTCCCCAGGGAAGTTTGTTTTATTTTGTTTTAAAATAAGTATCACTAGACAATAAACATAATCTGAAAGCCTTCGACAATACAATAATCTGAAAGCATAAGGCAATGTAAATTTTCCTTACACAGCAATGTGCTATCATGAAAAATCATCAAAACATCATTAGATTTTTAAAATGTATGTACCACAGAGATCTTTGGATCTGCGGTATATGTTTTTACATCCATTGTACATATTTTACAACTTTACAATAACTTCTCTTATAATAACTTCTCTTGCATCTCTTCCTGGCTTGGTTTGGTTAGTTTTTCTGCAATTAAGTCAAAGTTGAATATTCTTTTTTTCTAGTATTTTACTGTATTTGTATTTGCTTCTGATAATATTTTGGTGGCAACTCTGTTGAGAACAGTAGCATCATATATGTTAGTTCAATTCCATCTGCTAAGACCTACCCACTGCTGAAATGTTTGACAGATTGCAGGACGTGCTGTACATTCTTAGCTGCTTATGTGCTTAGAAAATTCTGGTTGGCAGATAATATCTTCTCCTTGCATGGGGGAGTTCAACATGTGTACATCAATGTGTATGTACGGCCACCAAAATCCATTTATTGTATGATCAATATTCAGAGCATGGCTAGACCAAATATTGAATATGCATGTATGGCTAACATGCACAGCTCTGCACCATCTCATATGTGCTTTGAACATGTGAGGCTGTTCATCTGACCCTCTTAGCATTTTTGTCAAGATAATATTTTAGTATGAACTAATAAAGAAGTATTACACTATATACTGGATACTTCAGGCAGCAATTCTCTATGCAGTATCACAGACGTATGTTCCATTTATCTTTTTTTTTTTTTTACACAAGCTTTTTAAAATCCCTGGATCATTCATTATGTGTAAGGATGGCTAAAAATTAAAACTTGGTTCTTATATGAAATGCCAACTGCTATATTTTGGAGTGTCACACCCAATTTTCCAAAGAGTAGCCCAGTAGTTTAGTTATGTCAAAATCTTAATCCCGTTTTAACTGCAAGTCTTCATAATGTTGGAGAAGTGTATATAGGCATAATTGAGGTCATTGCCTATAACACCTAAGGCAATACAGCAGTCAAGTGACAATCTCTCTTTTAAGAATGGGGGGGGGGCACCATTCATCAAATTCTGATTTAAGATAGGTCTGGCAGGGAAGAACAAAACAAGTTTCATTGCAAGCTAGCATCATTGGAAGGTACAGAATGAATATTACAGAGCTGACTGATTGATGCCCAGTTTGGCTCTTTTTCATGCCATTTCTATAATTTTAGAGTAAGAAGGCTTCATGACATAATTTCTTCCAATGCCAGGGGGTCCTGCCTTGATTGGGTTATTGCTGTTTTGACAGTATTTTTACAACTATGAATTAATGTTGGACAAATCCAGACTTAGTTCAGATTGCCTCTGATAAGCTGAACTATTTTTTCCCCAAATCAGGAAATACCTTAGCCTAATCTACAGTAAATAAAACCTACCAAATGCTCCCAATTGGGAAAAAATTACATTTTGTCAGCCCCACCTGGTAGAACAAACCAGGAAATCAGCTCTACGGGAAGGCTAAAACCACTTTTACTGAGAGTGGCTACAATAACAAAATCTTGCAAAACTGATTGTTGTGCTCTACCTCCTCCCTTTTTTTCTACTCCTGTGAATTAGGGGGGTGGCTGTCTGAGTCTCTTCCAAATATTTTTTTGTCTGCTGTGGACTGAATATGTTTCTCCACTCATTACTTTGGTAATGTAGCCTGCATATCTCCATCAAGATCATCTTCCTTACTCTGCATATTGTCCTAGCCAGTTACATTTGGTGCACTTCATTAATATCACGCTAGAGGGTGGTAGGATAGAGAGGAAGATGCAGTATTTTCCCAAGCTTTGTATTTCTGAGTCAGGAAACCAAGACTGCTGTGATGTCTCTTCTAACAGTCACTCACATGTGATTTCATAGTCTATATAAAGTACGCCTAGTTTTTGATTCTTTAATATGGCTTGGTGTCAGCTACTACAGCCCAGAAGGGATTACTTAGGACTTTCTCCATTACAACCTTCCTCTGAAAAACAAAGTATCAATTCATATGTAATTTCAGCAGGTGGCAATACCTGGAGGAACCTTGACTGGGTTTAGAAGCTTAAGCAGGAAAGCCATCAAGGAATACGAGGACTGTAGGCCATACTGGGAAGCTGGAAAACAGGCCAGGAGAAGGCAACGGCACCCCAGGAAAAATGCACGGTTGCATTCTTGTAGTAGTTATGAAGACATCTCTTCTTTTTTATACATATGCATGTGCGTATGCCTACATATCTTCATTGGCAACAATGGAATACGCATACAATATATATATATATTGCATATTTAATGTACATATATATTTAAAAAGCTTATTTGATACAGAGGAAAAAGAGGAAGGGATGCTATAGTTCAGGTGGGCAGAAGAAATTCTTTACTGCTACCAAAGGGACTGTATTTGTAAATTACAACTTTTCCCCTTTTTTCTGTTACTCTATTCATGCATAAAGATTGCTTATTTTCAGTCCCAAGCCAGTGAGCCCAAAATGAAGAAGAGTTTAGTTTTGCTGGGTCACAAGAAATATTCCTGAAGAGCAGCAAGCCCCATATTTGATGGCTGCTAAAATTCTTGGTAATGCAGTTATGTCAAATACCTATCAGTTTGTTCAAATATTTTCCTACCTCCTTTCATTTTACATTCTGCATATCTGTTGATGAGTGTGTTCTCATGAATATTTTTTTCTATCCTAAAAGTAAAATATATTAAACTTGGAGCTTTTGTTATTCCATTTTATTTAGCTTTTTAAAAATCAAGTTTTATTTTTGTCTCCCTGCCTTTAAATAATATATATTTAATGTCTGCTTAACCTTCTGTTAACCTGCTCCATTAAAATTCTTCAGACACACTGTAGCAATGCTCATAATCTCTAGTTCATTATCTTAATTAGATCTGTCCCATATTGTACCACTGTTCATTCTCATTAGTTTAAAGGTGATCAGCCTTCAAAAGACGGGTGGACAGAATTCACTAGATTCTATTGTGGCCATCCAGCACTCATCTTCTTTTGAATCTTTCAGGTGTAATAATGATGCCACTACCTGGTAGATTTAATTAAAAGTTGCTTTCAAATGATGTGAAGAGTCATTTTGGAAAATGAAGACTAAATTAATTCATGGATGTAAAATGCCTATAATGGATCTGAACTGAACTGGGTTCCTTATTAAAATGTAAATGGCACATTAAAAGCAGCATGAAAACTAATGTCCCTGATCCAAGAAGCACTTTTGAAAACCTTTCCTAAACCAAGAATATTTATTCAAGTAGGAATACTAACAATGGTGTCTAAGTAGCATTGTTTTAGAATTCTGTTTTTAAAAATCCTTCCTTCAAGGAACTCACCATTTTCTGCTTTTAACAAATCTTGCTGCACCTTTATTAATTTTTGGAGCATTTTAGCTTGCACCTTCAGCACCAACATATCTTGGCTAACTTTTCATACAATGTATCTATTCTTGCCAGGTGAGGACATGGCACCTTTAATTTGCTGCATCTAAAGTCTTACTTTCTACTTACACAATTTGATTTTCATAGCCAATCTCTCAGGCAGGAAGATTTAGACATGCTGTGGAAGGTGGGTGGCAAAGAGAACTTTTCTTCCTACCACAATCACAAGCAGAATCCTCTCTCTGGAGATGCTTTTTGCATTTTAAAGGAAACTTCCTTTGGAAACCCTTCTGAGAAATGCCAGTACCAGCTTTGGAGAGTTTTGTTGTTGTGTCTCAGGTTTAACTTGTATTTTGTAAGCCACCCTGGGAAAACCTGGCTTTGAAGGCTGGCATATTAAATTTAAAAATAAACATTGTAGATAAACTTACTCTTTTCCCTACCCCATATTACCCTTCCAAAAATATAGGCTCAGCATAAATAATCTTTCACCAAGCTGGTACCTGCAGTGTGTTAGACTATTACTCCCATAAGCCTCCAGCCAAAATGACCATACTTGCTAGGCCCGATGGGATGGAAATCTAACACATTTGGAGGGCACCAGTTTACAAAAGGTTAGTCCTTACATTGTAGAGGACTGTGGATTTAGGGCAAAAGCATTCTCAAGAGGATTTTTCCCCCTAAAGTACAGATTGCCTTGTGAGAAGGCAGGGAGAAGTGAGGGCCTCAAACGAACCATGTTTGCTAAGGGAGAGCGCTGTGCACCATGGGGCAGCCTTGGGGGGGTGGCAGGAGGGAGGATGGGCAGAAGGCACACTCGCACCAGAGTGGAGAGGGACGGCAGGAGGGAGGAAAGACTGCAGGCAAGAGGCACGTTCGCTCCAGAGTGAAGAGAAATGGCAGGGGGCGGCTGTCGGGTCAAGTGGGGATTGGAATGTGTATTGCGCTGATTGGATTCGGAAAGTGGAATGTCTGCGGTTTTGCGGTTAATTAGCGGCGCTCCGGAGCGGTAAAAAAGGTGAGATTGTGAGCCAAGCCCTCGTAGGAGGGGGAGGACAGATAGGGGGTATAAATACCTGTCAGACCTTGCTTCGGGGTTCCTCCATTGCTGCGGGAGGGACCCACCTTTGCAAACGTGCCCAATAAAAACTTCTGTCTACTGGATAACCGAACCCGTGTCTGTCGTTTTCTGACAAAATTGGCGAGCCAGCCAGGAGTCCTCGACGTGGACCGGACTGTGGGGAACCGGTGAGTAATCGGCCGTAACACCCCGTTGAGGTGTCTCCCGTTTTCCCTGAAGTCGGGTCCGGGATGGGACTCCAGTCGCCAGTCAGACAGAAGTAAAGAGGAAGTCGGCCGACGAGGGGACCTCTGGGAGGTCTGGTGAGTACAACCTACCCATAATCTCGGGGAGATTAGCGTGGTTACGAGGCGTTGGACGCCGCAAGGGGACAGAAGAGTCCGGGACCTTCTGTAAGGTGGGAAACGTAGTCAGGAAGGATGGGTAAGGCGCAGAGTAAGAGTGTAAGGCCAGGGGCCAGTGGGAAAAACGCAGTAGGGGGAATCCCCACGGATTCTCCATTAGGACAATTGTTGCAACAATGGGAGACACCCTGGTTGTGTCCATTCACCAGGGGTCTGGAAAAACCGACCATGATAACTTTGTGCACTAAAGAATGGCCAAAATATCCACTAGTGGACCCCGAATTCCCCTACCATTGGGATACTCTTGGAATCCCCAGTAATTACTGGGTGACCCAACTAAAAAACTACATTGTGGAGCATAAAATGTTAACACAGGAACCCTATGTGGAAGTCTGGTTCCATGTTCATTGGGAGGGGCCTCGACCCAAGTTAGCCAAAATTTTTGTCCAAAAAGAACAGGAAGATGAGGAGGACCTCTGGCTGACTGGACCTCAATGGGGGCCGCCACCTCCTCCTCCTCCTCCTCTTCCTACCGCTCCCCCTCCGGCGCCCCCACCCTATCCCGGGCTGCGGAAAGAGCTGGACCAGCTGAACCAAGACATTCAGAACTTGCCCTTTATTCTAAGGTCGGCCAGTGCCTTCCCCGTCCGGGAAGTCCCGAACGGAACGAACGCACAGGGGGTGACCGTCACCAGTTACGTAACGGTTCCCAGTTGAGGGAATTAAAAAAAAAGACCCTCCCTCGTATGCAAGAGAACGCCCATACCGCCGCCGAACAATTGGAACTTTTTCTCGGCCCGGTGGAATACTCCTGGGGGAACTGAATTACATTTTAGCCCACCTCTATACGCCAGAAGAGAGGGGCCAGATTCGGCGAGCCGCGCTCGGGGCTTGGGAGCGAAGGAATGCAAACGTCCCGAGTGCCCCAGCCGCGGATACTAAATTCCCTCTGGCGGACCCAAATTGGGATCCCAATAATGCTGAGCATCGGCAGAACATGAGAGGATTTTCCCCCTGTATGACTAGGAGGGTCATGGTTCCCCAACCGGGACCCACGGGGAACCCTTGGTAAACATCACGGTGGGTCCCACTGGCGAGGAACGGCAGTTCCTCGTGGACACCGGAGCCTCTCGAACATCGCTGTGCCAACCGATCCCAGGGATTGCGAAATCCCGGGGCACGTCGGTATCGGTGATGGGGGTGGGAGGCTCTCCGGTCAAGGCAGACGTACTGGAGGGAGTGAGACTGGAGTGGAATGGGAAGGAGGTAACTGCAGATGTGTTACTGATCCCACAGGCGAGAGTGAACTTGCTGGGAAGGGATCTAATGGGTAGTCTAGTAGTGGAGTTGTGGAATGTGGAACAGGCAGAAAGGATGTGTTTGTTGCGAGAGGCGGACGTGGAGGTTGTGAACCCTGAGGTATGGGCAGGGGAGGGGGGGCGGGGCGGTTTCGCATAGCCCCAATTAGCATCCCCTTGAAACCAGGGGTGACGGGTTTGCGGCAAGCCCAATACCCGCTGTCCCGGGATGGGAGGCGTGGGCTGAAGCAACAACTGAGATGGACGGTGCTGCCCCAGGGGTACACCGAGAGCCCCCTCTTGTTTGGACAGGCATTGGAAGAGAAACTCCAGGGGTTCCGGGCCCCTGGGGGTTCTCGGGTGCTGCAGTATGTGGATGATTTGTTGGTGTCTGGAGAGAAGGAAGTAAAGGTGAGAGAAGATTCAGTGGCTTTATTGAACTGGTTGGCTGAGGAAGGATTGAAGGTGTCAAAAGGGAAGGTCCAATTTGTGGAAAGGGAGGTCAAGTATTTAGGACATGTACTCCAGAAGGGCGAGAAGTTGATTGATCCTTCTCGGATACAGGGGATAATGCAGTTGAAGCCCCCTCATACTAAAACGGAGGTGCAGCGGTTTCTGGGTCTAGTGGGATATTGCCGGCTATGGATAGATGAGTACATGAGCAAGGCTCAGTTTCTGTATGAGAAGTTGAAAGGATCATCTGACAGGGTAGAATGGACAGACAGGGACACAGAGAAGTGGGGGGAATTACGAAGGAGCCTGGTGACGGCCCCGGCTCTGGCTCTACCGAACTTGGCCCTCCCCTTTCACCTGTACGTCACAGCCCATGGGGGAACTGCCATTGGAGTGCTGACTCAGAGACGGGCTGGGAAATATCAACCAGTGGCCTTCCTGAGCAAAGCCCTAGAACCAGTGGTGAGGGGATGGCCGACTTGTGTGCAGGCAGTGGCTGCCGCTGCTGTGCTAGTGACAGAAGGGAAAAAACTCACTTTTGGGAGCCCCGTGATTGTCCATTCACCCCATCAGATCTTAAGTGTGCTTAGTCAGCAGGCGGCTGCTTGGATGACAGAAGGAAGGATGTTGAAATATGAGACAGTTCTCCGGATAAGTCCTGATGTGGTGGTAGGAACAGACAGGAATTTGAACCCAGCGGAATTTCTTGCGGGGGAGCGGAAAGAATGGGAGCCGGCGGAGCACAAGTGCTCCACCCTGTTGCAGCTGCAAACAAAGACCCGGGAGGACCTGCAGGAGGTCCCGCTGGAGGAGGGTGAGGTCTGGTTTGTGGATGGGTCTAGCCGAGTAGAGCAGGGACAAAGGAAGTCAGGATATGCGATAGTGACGGCGGAGGGAGAGACAATAGAGAAGGGGGCACTACCAGCGGACTGGTCGGCTCAGCTGTGTGAAGTGCACGCTTTGAAACGGGCACTAGAGTTGGGAAAGGGAGTGTCCCTCACCGTCTACACAGACTCGCGATACGCCTGGGGAGTAGTGCACACTTTCGGGAAAATTTGGCTGGAACGGGGTTTACTCACAGCTGCTGGAAAGGGAAGGTTGCAGGGAGGAAGCAGGTCATTGGGTTACAATTGAGGGGACCCAGTAGTGAGCCGTGCTGACATGAGGGGGATGGTGGAGAAACTGCACGAAGGGTCTCACGGGGGGTGCAGGCTTTGGTAGACACTGTAAAGCTGTGGTACTGGAGCCTGGGGGTTCGATGGGAACTCCACACCCCTTGGCATCCTGACTCCAGTGGGAAAGTGGGAAGGGCCAACGGGGTGTTGAAGCAACATCTCACCAAACTGGGATTGGAAACAGGGCTACCTTGGACAAAGACACTTCCGGTTGCCCTGCTTCGAATGCGGACAGCCCCTCGCAAGGATGTGGGGGTCTCCCCATTCGAGCTGATGATGGGAAGACCTTTCCTGGCTCCAATGGGAGAGCCTATCCCCGAGCTAAAGGATGCCTTCCTGAGAAAGTATCTCTTGGTACTGTCACAATCTCTCTTGTCTCTAAGAAAACAGGGACTCCTCGCTCAACGGCCCCCCTTGCTGAAAGACCAACACCCCCACAAGCCAAAGGATTGGGTCCTGATAAAGACGTGGAAGGATGAGAAGCTGAAGCCGTCTTGGGAGGGACCATACCAAGTTCTCCTGACAACTGAATCAGCGGTTCGGACCTGACAGGGGGTTGGACCCACTACCATCGGGTTAAGCGAGCTCCCGACCCCCGACCATGGACTGCCCAACCGGGAGACGGACTCAAAGTAAAACTTAAAAGGAACTGAACTAAGGCAGGGGAGGAGATGACCAACATAAAGGCGTAGAATTGGCACAGACAGCTTTGATCACTGGGGATGATCCCCGTGGGGGGGGGGGATGTTCTATCATTTTGGGTCTTCTCCCATACCAAGACCCTGGACTAATCAAAGGCAAATGGCTCTAAATCTCTTGGGGATAACCAATGCAACTCAATGTGTATATTTCAACAATACCCAGAACCGTATCCCCCATTGCCCTCAAAAGGTCCTGCTTTCACTTGTGGAGGGGTCTATAATATCCCTTACGCCTCAACCCCTCTATACCTACCTAAAGGTTTCTTTTGTTATGTGGACATGAAGCTTACACCTATGTTCCAGCCTATAGTTCAGGGGGCCCTTGTGCCATAGGGCGCCTGACCTCTCTATATGCCCTGCCTCCGATGCAAGCGCACCCATCAAAAGAAAAAAAGAAAAAGGGAGCTGCCATCTGATTGTGAGAGTGATGTGACACTCTTGTCCGAAACAGAAGCCATGGCTCTGGCCCTCTCCTTAGTAGGGGTTCCTGCACTAAGTGGAAGGGCTTACCTGGACCTAAGGAAGGTGGCCTGCCTCCTGGCTAAAAGTGTCAACCTTACATCCTCTCTCATTGCAGCTCTCACTGAAGAAGTCACTGAGATCAGGAGGGCGGTCATTCAAAATCGGATAGCTATAGACTATCTCCTATTAAGGGCAGGACAAGGCTGTGAATCTTTTCAAGGTCTTTGTTGCTTTAACCTAACCAACAATGAGAATTATATTGAAGCAAAACTAGCCAAGTTGAAGACCTTAGCCTCTCGCATATCCGAGGATCCAGAGGGATGGAATTGGTCGTGGCTCACTAGTTGGTTACCTAACTTTGCTTGGTTAAAACAACTTTCTGTACTAGCCATTGGCTTCATTGCCTTACTGGTCCTAGTATGTTGCTTAATGCAATGCCTCCCTGCTTGTGGGAATTACCTGTCCCAGTGTGTGAAGCCCCGGGTCCGGGACGAGGGAGCAATCCTGTTAGCCAGGTTTGAGGCCCAACAGAGGCGTGAAAAGAAAAAGGGTGGATTGTGAGAAGGCTGGGAGAAGTGAGGGCCTCAAACGAACCATGTTTGCTAGGGGAGAGCGCTGTGCACCATGGGGCAGCCTTGGGGGGGTGGCAGGAGGGAGGATGGGCAGAAGGCACACTCGCACCAGAGTGGAGAGGGACGGCAGGAGGGAGGAAAGACTGCAGGCAAGAGGCACGTTCGCTCCAGAGTGAAGAGAAACGGCAGGGGGCGGCTGTCGGGTCAAGTGGGGATTGGAATGTGTATTGCGCTGATTGGATTCGGAAAGTGGAATGTCTGCGGTTTTGCGGTTAATTAGCGGCGCTCCGGAGCGGTAAAAAAGGTGAGATTGTGAGCCAAGCCCTCGTAGGAGGGGGAGGACAGATAGGGGGTATAAATACCTGTCAGACCTTGCTTCGGGGTTCCTCCATTGCTGCGGGAGGGACCCACCTTTGCAAACGTGCCCAATAAAAACTTCTGTCTACTGGATAACCGAACCCGTGTCTGTCGTTTTCTGACAGCCTGAAAAGATGCACGATATTATAGAGCAGTTGTTCCAAAAAAGGATTTACACTGATTTTTCATATTCTGATTACCGTGGTTCCACAGAGACAAGATTCTCCATTATCTGACAGATAACCTCAGGTATCTAATTTAATAAAACAGAGTAAGAAAGTTGGTTGAGACTGTGCACTTTTGTCTGCTCTCTCTTTAGCATATAGACTTTGCTTTCGTTTTTGAATCTGAAATTGGTGGTTTTGATTCTATTTATCCCATAGCAATATTAAGAGAGCGCACTATCATTTTAAAAATAATGTCTGTTTTTTCGAATATGAAGCCTGTAAAAAAGCCAGGTTCTGCAGCTAGGTGGTGATGTTTCTTAGCAGCGTGAATAAAATATATAGACTCTTTGGAGATATTGTATCTTTCTAGTGCTTCCTACTCTATGCAAGTCAAACAATAGCAGGCATTTTGAGTCTATAAGGATCATCCAATTGGAACAAATTCTTTGGCACAGATTACAGTATCTTCCTGTGTATGGCATCTCAGGATTTTAGTAGTACCGGTCAGATTTTGGTGTAGGAATGTGATGAAGAGAAATTCTTCAACAAGGAAATTTTCTTCCTGAGCCACATCTGATATATAATAAATGTTAGCATCTTCAGCATCATCTATAATTTGGTTCAGGGCTAATTCTGGAGCAGGGGAGAAATTTCTCTCTCAATACTATTTCTCTAATGAAAATCTCCTTTACAAAGTCATTATAAAATAATATATGGAACTTAATATTATACCTGTATGTTTTGGTCTGCAGGAAGAATAGCACCTTTAATAAGGGAGTTAGTGAAAGAGTTCAGAATTAACCGTCTTCTTGCAGTATTATTTCCCAACCCAAATCTTCCTTCCAGGGTGTAGCAGGCAAGGTAATTTGCATTCAGGTAAATTTGATGCTTGCTACTGTAAGGTAGCAAAACCACCCTGTGCTTGCTGGGCAACCAAATCTGGAAGTCATCATTTTAATTTCCCATACTACTTTTGCCTGACACCATATTGAAAAGCATTATGAGAAGTTACAAAGATGGCCAATAGTTAGTGCTGACTGGAAGACTACCACTGCTGTTGTTCTGCTAGCTAAGCCCAAAGGTATTCAATGATTTAGAAGGGTGGTGTTTTACGTTAGGCATCTGAAATAATAGAATCTCAGTGATTCTTGCATGGAACAGAAGAAGAAAAGAATTCTAAAGCAATGTGAGCAGTCTTTTGGAGATTTGTGTGTGAGTGTGTCAGTGTCTGTGATTTTGATCAATTCAGTTTTCCTCTTATTTCAAGTCATCTCATTTTATCCTTACCCAGTTGGGGCCCTCCAGGTGTGTTAAGAGTGCACCTTTCAGAATTCCAACACATCTAGAGGTTACCAGACCTCTGTCATTTCTCTCCCTCTATAAATATGTAACTGGTTGTAATAAGGGGAGATGGGGAAGAGGTAAGATCAGCATATGATTGAACCAATCCACCAGTTATTTTGCCTAGGATATCCACAAAGTGTGGGGTGGAGGGTCAGTAAAGTCGTGAGAGCATCTCTGATAAGACGATTGAAGCCCTGCCCTTTTAAAATATGCCTTGCACATTAAAAAGGGGGGGGGGAACTTTGATTGCATAGCCACAGCTGCCATCTTGACTTTTTTGAACCCCCCGCAGATGTCCCAGGTGAAGGAAGTACATAAGAGTTATACATTTAAAGACAGGAAATAAGAAGCATTGTGTACTCACTGAAACAGGCTCTTCAAGGATAAAAAAAGAGAAAATTTGATAGTAGTGCAACGAAAATATCAAGATGGACAGAATGAACATTAAATGCTTGTCTCTGAAGAATAATGAAAATGGCTTGCATTCATAATATTTCCTGTCCTCAGGTCTCATTATAGTCATTTTCCCAATGAATACATGCACAGTATACCATTTCCTTTTCTCATCACTATCTTTGTCATGTAAAAGAGGCTATCAGAATCTTAATGACTCAGTTATTTAAGCCATTTCTGTATTCTTTATATTTTGAACAACCTCTCTGTTTCACTTCTTCTCCACAGGTTATTAATGCTAAGAGTGGGAATTGCTATCAAATTGCTGAACAATGAAAAGGCCAAAGTATCAAAATTGCTATTATCTCTGCAACAAAGATTATATAACAAGAGCAAAGAAAAAGCCAGAATGAATTCAGCATATGTCTCCTGAAGGCAAATGATATTAACAAATATTATAAAGACCAGTGGAAGTAAACGGAAAGTCTTTCAGGGTGTTTGGTTCCTTCTCTGCAGATGAGCTTGGCGTTCATTTTCTCAGAGGGCCCCATTTCCCCGAATAATGGGGAAGTTTCAGGGGAGCACCTACAATATCTCACTTGGGTTTTTTTGAGAAGAAAAGATGGCTGGAAACACCCTTTCTGTAATATTTGAATTTATAAATATCCATGACATTTATGGTAGAAGGGAAAGGCTTAACTGTCCAACAATGGCAAAATTTACTTTCAGGATCCCTGATCCTCAGAAATGGGCACTCCTATTCATCCCAAGTAGCTAAACAGGCACATCTCTGTCTCTCATGCCACCAGTTTCTGTAATCTTCCCCTTTTTGTGCTGCTACAGAATTTGCTCATACAGTATTACCTTTTGTGGAAAGAATTATACAAAGATTGCCCGATAAAGACACCTGTGGAGGGGTCAAAAAAATCAAGATGCTGATCACAATTGCATGATCAAAGTCCTGCTGTTTTTTTAACATGAATCACGTATTTAAAAGGCATGAGGCTTCAATATTCCATTGCAATCACCATACTGACTTTTTTGACACTCTTCCTCCCCGTGGGCGGTGCTTGGAATTTTTTTTTTTTTTTTTAATTTTTCAGGGGTGTCATCACCCATTTCTTAATCACTGTGAGACACTGGCTTCTAATTTCTTTAACGGTCTTTGGTTTTTTGGCCTGCTGATAGGATGGCCATGTATCCTACTTTGTTAAACTGCAAGCAGTTCTGTTTGAAAAATTCCCCAGTCCAAGTTGAAGATTAAAATCAGGACCATAAGAACTGTCCAACTTCAGTTAGCGCTTAGACAATAGGCTGTGCTAGCACACAAACTGAAATGTTTTACATTTCTATTTAACTGCAGTAACAGTTTCCCAATTTGCATCTATATTTATGAATGAACATTTATTTATACATTATAAATGTATGTAAATATGGCTGATCAATGGTAACCATTCTTTAATCACTTTCTATTCCATCCCCCCCCCCCCCCCCAGTGTTTATTAGTACAAAGCATACAAACTAGGGTTTGCTTTTGGTGAGCTTTTAGCATTTGTGACACCTCTCCCTCCATTTTATGCCCTTCTGAGTTATCTGCTGTACGAAATGGTCAGTACCTTTTTGATGTGGTTGCTGTGTGCTAAATTTAGTTGGCAACTAGCAAATCTCACTGTTGCACTGTTTTTCATGGAGAGATGGAGTCTGCATTTGATCTAGCTACTTACTGGCTTCTAAGGAAAGTTGTTGCCTAATTGCTAATTTGAATGTGACCAGAAGAAAAAAAATATTAATTATTATCTAAAGAGTTATATTGACTAGTTTTAATGAGATTGAACTTTAGGTTTGGTCCTGGTCACACCCTCTCTTTTTTAAAATGTAACCCTCGGAGGCCACACAAAATTGAGTACAATCTTTTGCCATAAGGAAGTTATGTGGCTTTTGGCATGAAGGCTAGCTAATTTCCAAAAAGCAGGTGAGTCACTTGGATATGGTAGTGTTCATACTGCCCATTAAACAGGAAGGATTTAATAATAGAAAAATGTGTGCTGGAGTGATCCCTGCGGGCAAGTAGGCAGATTTCATTGTTCAGTTTTCGGGTTTTTTCTGTGCACATTTTTAATGCATGCTGTCTAAGGAAAGTAGATGTAGAAAATAATAGTTGTAATTGTTGTTGTTATCATCACTGTGCAGTGCTTTGTATGTGAAAGGAAGGTCTTTTGGAGTACATCTGGTGCACATACTGTATAGCACCTGTTGACAACTCCTTAAACCAGTGTTGTCCAAACTTGGCCACTTTAAGATGAGTGGACTTCAACTCCCAGAATTCCCCAGCCAGCCATGCTGGCTGGGGAATTCTGGGAGTTGAAGTCCACTCATCTTAAAGTGGCCAAGTTTGGACAACACTGCCTTAAACCAAATACATATTTTCCTGGGACTGCACTGCAGCAGCAACAAGCAATTGTATGATCCCATAAAAGTCATCGCTGCTTTAGGGAGTTGCTAAGTGTTATGTGAACACCCATGCATGCTCCAGAGCATCTTTTTTTCTTTGAATCCAAAGCACTTTAGAGCCCTGATCATTATTCTCAGAGTACTGCAAAAATACCTTCAGACTCTATATTTTTATAAACTAGCAACTGATGATCATTATGTGCCATCAAGTCAGCGTTGACTCTTCGTGCCCACATAGATAGACCTTCTGCAGGATCATCTGTCCTTAATCTGTCCCTTCAGATCTTCCAACAGTGCATCCAGTACTGCTAATAATCAAGTCCATGCACCTTGCTGCTAGTTGTCCTCTTGTCTTTCCTTCCATCTTTCCCAGCATTATAGACATCTTAAGAGAGTTAGGTCTTTGCACAATCTGTCTGAAGTAGTATAATTTGAGCCTTGATTGAGAACTCTGAATTTGTTCTATGATCCATCCGTTTGTTTTCTTTGCTATCCATGCTATTCTCACAACTTTGGACACCAACGTTCAAAAGCAACAATACTCTATCTTGCTTCTTCAAAGTCCAACTTTTTCTTCCATAGAGTGATACAAGGAAAATAATTCCCTACTCAGTTCTGATCTTTGTAGGTATAGACACATCGCAGCATCTGAATATCTTTTCCAAGGCCTTCACTGCTACCTTACCAAGTGCTAGTCTGCAGTGTATTTCTTGACTGCTGGTTTCTTTTCTGTTGATAGTTGATCCTACAAGACAGAAGCTATCCACCACTTTGATATCTGCACAGTCAATTCTAAGACTGGTTGCTGTATTTGTTGTAATTAGCTTGGTCTTCTTTATGTTTAACCTTAGTCCCATTTTTTCACTGTGCTCCTTGACTTTCATTACTAGAGCTTGCAGATCATTTGCATTTTCAGCTATCAGAATAATGTCATCAGCATAGCACAGGTGATTGATACTCCCTCCTCCAATTTTAAAACCACACTCTTCTTCTTCCAAACCAGCCTCCCCCAATATATGTTCAGCATATAGTCTGGATATATATGGAGAGAGTATGCAGCCTTGTCATACTCCTTTGCTGACCTGGAGCCAGTCTGTTTCACCATGTTCCATCCAGACTGTGGGCTCCTGTCCTGTGTATGGGTTTCGCATGAGGACAATGAGATGTTCTGGGATTCCCATTTTCTTAAGGACATTCCATATTTTGACATGGTTGACACAATGAAAGGTCTCTCTATAGTCAATGAAGCACATATTGACTCCTTTTGGGTGTTCTTTGACTTTCTCAATTATTGCACATGCATTAGCAATAATGCTTATTGTTCCTTGGCCTTTTCTAAACCAGCTTGAGTACCTGGCATCTCTCTTTCAGTGTAGGGCTGTAATCTGTGTTGGATGATCCTAAGCAGTATTTTGCTAATATACAAAATTAAGGCTATTGTATGATAGTTTGCACATTCTGCTAAGTCTCTTTTCTTTGTATTGATATGCAGACTGACTTCTTCTAGTCTATTGGCCATTAACAACATAGTTTAGTTAGAACTTATACTGATTCTTTTTCTGTTGCTTACCATATTTCTATAGATATCCCATCAAGTCCTGTAGTCTCCCAACTTGATAATAACCAGAGTTCTGATCTAACTTCACTTTCTAGTACTAGAGGTTCCTGTAAATAGGGAATATCTTCCAAAGTATCTTGGATGTTGACATCTCTACTGTACAAAATTTCATTATACTCCTTCCATCGTTATTTGAACTTCTTTGAATAGTTACTATTATAAAGAATACTGAGTCACAGAAAGGAGATATAATGAATATTTTGTATCCCAAGAGCCCCCTTCTTTCTTATGGGGGGGTTTCAGGATAGGCTAGGAGAGTTTAGATGTTTGGATCTCAGGTTGACATATCAAGGTATGAATGAAATGCTTGCACCCAAGTCTTCTTCTCTCCTCCTTTCACACTAGCTGCCAAATAAATCAGAAACTCCCTAATTAAAGAATAATGTTTTATTAGAATCACAAGAATATTCAGCTTCAAACTTCAACTTTAAACTTAGGTTTAGAATTTTAGCTTGTAATCCAAACCAATAGTCATAATTTTGCAGTTGTTATATAATGGATACTATGATTAGTAATAGAGAGCCAGTTTGGTCTAGTGGTAAAGTGTTAGACCAAAACCAAGGAAACCTGAGCTCTAGTCCTTCCTTAGGCATAAATGCCAGCTAAGTGACCATGGGCCAGTCACTCTCAGCCCTAGGAAGAAGGCAATGGCAAACCACTTTCGAGAATGCTGCCCAAAAAACTGCATGGACTCATCCATGTAGTTGCCAGGAATGAAGTCTGACTCGAAGGCAAAACAAACAGCTAGAGTTGCTAGTATGAACTGAAGGCTTATTCATATTCTGGTTTATTATGCTAGGATCTGATTGTCTAAATGCAGTCAATATGTGCACAATATATGTATCAGAAATGCTAGTAGTACAACTACTGTATGCTCTAGAGTTAACCCCTCCATAACTCCACTGAAAATAATCATGCCTTAATTGCTTAAATGAGCCTCAGTTGCTTTTAATAATCAAAACTGATTGGTTATGGAATATCATTGGCCAATTTGGAAGAAAAATAGGTGTAGAAACATCTGATTGAGTGTTGAGGGAATACTTTTCCTCCAAAGAGTCTCTTCTATAATAATATTTTTGCCCCAAATCTTTCTTCTTTGCATCAGTATAAACACCCTTGAATGAACTGAAATGATTCATGACATTAATATATAATGGAACTGGTAGCACTGATTATTTAAGAAAAGATTAAAGGTTCGGTTTTTCAAATATTATGATGTCTCCGAATATACTTGTTGTCTGTATTAAATGGCAAATATGTTTTGCAGGGAGCTATTTCTGTAAAGGTTATTTTCCTATGAAAGCAGTAACATTTCCAGTAAAGGTAAACAGAAATGGCACCTTATCATCAAATAGTACTTGTTTTATAGATTCCTGCCTTTCTTTGCATAAATAAAGGGGTGCCTTGGGATATGCTTTGATACTGATACAAATTTTCCCACAATTTGAGGCCAATATATTTCAACAGCTACTGTTTGTCCCTAAAATGAATTAAATTGTATTGTCACTGCATTGCTTTCTGACCTGATTACTTCTGCTTTGTGGGCTCCATGCCTCACTAAACAGTGTGACTGTATACATCTGCCTCATTGTTCATATAATGCTATCTTTACAGCCTGTAGTTTCAATCCTCTTACTTACTAATGAAACTCAGCATGTTTTCCAAGAATGATTTAATATTAATTTTTATTTTATACACTTCTAACAAGACTAAGTTAAGTTATATCTGACATAGCTTGGAGGATTAACAAGGGCCCATAGTAAAAGATTTCTTCTAAAAATTTGGACTGGAAACAGATAAATAGGGACTCCAGGATACAAGGAATTCTGATAAATAGATATACTGTTTAAAAAAAAAGTTAAAGAAGCCTTTATGAAATAATTCCAGTGACTGACGTGTAGCAAATGTAAAATCCATTTACTGTTAAAATCAAGATTCAAATTATTATACCTCTTTCTCCTGCCCACATGAGCCAGAGCTAAAAATGGATGGAAGCACCCACTCTCTTTTAAAAGACACTTATTTCCATTTCTGACATTCCCCTTCCCGCCCTCCATACTCTCATGCAGCAGGCCTCTGCTGGCAGAAAGATTATTTTTTCCAACGAATGAACTGGTCACTTATTGAATTTTTTTTCTTAAATAAGCATTTGATCCTATGTCTTCAGATTCTCTAGTTCAAAAAGCAGAAACATCTGGAGAAACCATCTTCTATTGAATTCTTACTAGTTAACACTGTACATTTTCTCTCTTCCTGCAATGTACAAACCCAGTTATATGCATAAACCTTCATATAAGACAGTTGCTCATCTTTGAAGAGCCACAAAGTTCTTTGTTGATTTTGCTCAGATAGTATATGATTACTACTTGAGCACATTTGTTTGTCCAGTGCAATCCTGTTTGTCCACACCACTTTCCTTCTTTTTTCCTTCACACTTCTACAAGTTATGTACTTATAAAATAATTCCCATGGGAATCTATTTCAGACATCTGATGAGGGGATATGATATATGAAAAGTTCTGTGATAATATAATTAGTTCCTCTTTAAGGTATCACAAAATTCTTTTATTTCTGCAGTTATTTCTTTGAAAAAAAAAGGTGAGGTGCACATTTTATACAGTATATAACTTCATGTTTCATATAGCAGTCACTTTAATTCTACATCAAAAAGTATCCAGGATAATTGAAATTGATACAATATTTTTTTCAGGAAGAGGTTTGTAGGACTGGCAACATAACAGTTTTTCCATGTGATTAAAGTGCACCAAATATTTGCATAACTTGAAAAATAGTTGTACAAATTCTTTTCAGTAGCACAATACTGAATTGTTCAGCTCTGTATTTCATAGGATGGTATAAACTACAGTTACATATTAAAAAGTAGGTAAAATAAGTAAATAGAAGACAAGCAGATAGGAAGATTATGGTCATCGCAAATTATTGTCCCTCCTTTACATATTCAGGGATGTCCTCAGGGGAGTTCAACAAAGTCAAGATGGAAGCCATCAAAGAATTATAGGTAGAAAGGGCAGGGCTTTGATTGCATGGGTGTAGTCTCCATGCTGACTTTTTTTGACCCCTTCCCTGCAGACACCCCTGCATATGATCTGTTTGCCAGTAGGGAGAGCTTGTAAGCAGGTGAGAATAAACTGAGTCTAGGTAGTGGCATGAACCTTCTAATTTCCAATTCTCCAACAAAAAACAAGACATAGTGCTCCCTCTTTGAATATAAGAATAAAGCACACATTTTGTATCACTTAAAGTTTCCTGAAGTTGGAAGGAGGGAAAAATAATTCAGCTGACAACTGTTTTCATGATAACTCTGTATTTCCCATATATCATAGTCAAAGGCTAAATAAATAGCATTTAAACCTTCTCCTTTGTGTTTATCTTATATTTAAATCCCACAAAACACTCATATTTTGTGCACTTCACTTAAGATTTCCATATGATTGACAAAATCATGCAGCAGTTTGACTGTCCTCAACATGGAAAAATTAATGTCCCAGTTCACCTTGAGGAATCAATGTAAGCTGTATTTGATGACTGTTCCCAATCTGTATTTTGCTGATTCATTTGAGCTCTGAGACCCATTCAGATGTTTTATTATACCAAATACAGCAAAACTGAGAACCTAATGATTTTGAAACACTACTAATTAAGTAACATGCATATTTTTGGCAAATAAATTTTAACTGCAACTGGATTCCTATGCTCAGAAGGTCACTGAAGGACACAAACTGATCCCAATGTAATTAGTCAGGTTATTCCTGGTGTTGGGAGAACAGCAGATTGCAGATTCACATTGCTCACTGCAGTGTGAAATCAGAATCAAACTTTGGGCTGCAATACACATGAGTGCATGTAGCACTCATACATACATATAGTAATGCCAGGTCACTAATGATCCAACACTTCAAAGTGATGAGAGTATTTTGGACTGCAAGCTCCAAAGTAGAAGACTTTGCTCAACCCTCACCACCCTTGTCAAGGAAAATTTTTAAAAATTTAAAAAAGGAATGGTAGTTCTAAAGTACTGCACTTTTTTTACCTAATCCTCGGGAGCTCCATTGATTATTTTCAATCCATCATTTTCCTAAAACTGAATTGTAATTGAGCCATCCATGTAACTATGTAATCTAAGCGGGGTCCTCGTATCTCTCTAAATGACTCACAAAGATTCAATGGAGAACTTTCTTCATTTCTGAAGCTATGGTTCCCAGAATCACCTGCTTTTTCTATCCCCTCCATGGGTGGGGCTTTGGTCCAAGCCCCAAATGGCAGTTCTCTGTGAGTTGTCATTACTGTACATACATATGAGTGGTTTATCATCACGTGTGCTGTGTGCATGTATTTTGCTGACTGGCTTTATGTAAGCTGTAACATGGTTTGGTTTTGGTATAGTGTTTGGTGTGAACCCAGCCATTGTGGCTTGTAAACCATACATTATGGTTTAGCAGAGCTTGGTGCAATGTGGTGTGTGAATGGGATGTGTGAGTGGAATGTATGTAAGTAAGTGGGATGTGCAAAGAATGGACAAGAATGGGCAAGAATGACAGAAAGAACCAGGTCTTCCCCAACTCTGCATTAGAATATGCACCTTTCTTGATGGCAGTGATAATCAAATGAAATAAATTAATTGGACTAAATAACACTTGTGGTTACTGTGTCTCTTTATCATCATAGCGCAATCACAGATTGTGGTGTACCAAAAGTTAAAACAAATAATTCAAGATCAGATGTTAAAAAATGAAGCTGTAAGTGCTGCTTTTTAATTGCATAAAATTGGGACGTTTATTTCTGTGATATAAATTATGTTTAATATTAGTGCGCATATAGAACTGGAGTCATATGATTGTGAAGTCACCCCAAAAAATGTTTAGTTTTTTCAGAGGAGGCACGGCACCAAACAGTGCAACATCCATACGCAGGTAATTCAAAGTTGAAGATGAAGGTTGTGCAGATAAACTTTTAAGAGTTCAAGACATAATGTTTCTGAATTATTGGAGTCTGAGTATTTTTGAAAAGATTCTCTCTCCCCCCCCCCACCTCCTTGTTATATTTATTTCTCACCTTTTCTCACAGAAGGCATTTATAGCAGTCCCTCTTCAAATTTTTCAATTTGAATTTGGGACTTTCTGCAGGTAAAACTTTGGCCTGTAACTGAGATACAATCCGTTCCCTACTCCAAGCCCCTCCACCAGTCAGCTAATTCTTTAATCTTCTCACACTATTTCTTCTTCTCCTCAAAATCCAGTCATGGATTGTGAAGGAAGAAACACATGTGCTCATTCTGACTCCTTTTCAATGGAGTAAAAATAGAACCAAAAGACCAAGTTTAAATAAGTGCCTTCTTTAATCAAGTGTCCCGTGTGCCAAAATAGAAAGACTGGAGAGCTTGTTTTCATGGAAATGTTCAAGAAATGATTTTGGAAACAATGTAGGCAGAGTGATGAGATTATTAATGAGTTAGTCGCACACAGCTGGGCCTGAAAAACAGACTCACTTTCCATTTAAAGATGACTTTTTCCCCCTCATAGGCTTGTCTGAGAAGGCTTTTTTGGAAGAAATCAAATTTTTGTTTGGTGGCTGTTTTCATTTATTTCCATGAAGCTCCACCTGACCTGAATCAATGCAGCAGTTGTAAAGGATGTATGTATTTGGTTAAAACAAAACAGCAATGAATATGTTTATTCATGAATTTGTTCATCCTTGCCTATAGGAGTTTTAAATGGTGTATATACTGTAACACTCATTCCTCCTGTTCATCCCCACAGTGACAGTCCTGGGAGGTAGGTAAAGCTGAGAAATTGGCCCAAATAGTCCAGTGATGTTCTATGACTGTTGCAGATCTGAATGTGCATCTAACTGGTCCTTACTAATTACTAGATTCCATGGGACTAATAGCTTATGCCATAATTCAGGGCACTGCGAGGAATGACATACTGAATTTTTATCTAGCAGCAGTGCCATTTGTCATGGCATTCTAAACAATGTGATATCTTATGTACCTCCTCCACCATTTGTGGATTCTACTAGGTTTATCTAGTGCAGGGAAGAACAGCAGTCTGCAGGATGCATGCAACTCCCAGCCCCATTTTTGCAGCCCCTGGAACAACCCCAAATTGCCCAGAAATTTAAGCACGCCATGCCTTACCCCAGTGTGTAGACCAGTTCTTATAGTAGACTAGTCCCACTGAATTTCTACTCTGTATATCTAACCCATTAAAGGTTTAATTTGCTCTGTTATATATATGGCTACATGTAAACCTAGTTCAGATGATATGGGAAATTCTTCTCCCAACTTGTGGGATGAGAAGGAGATGGTGATTGGAGGGAAGACCCACAGTGGGTTTCTTAGGGCAGAAATATATAGCATAGTATCCATAACTTTATGTTAGGTTTGGGAGAAATATTTCTTTTGGAGCTATTTGTTAGAATCTTTTTCTGATGGAAAAATTGGTAAGTTTATTCCTTTTATTGTACATATTAAAATGTATTTCTTGTTTGTTGTCATGACAGTATTTATTATTCATGCTTTGGCACATTTGGAATCAGAACACAGTCCAAGGCTTTTAAGGAAATAACATCACAGGGGACACCAGAGTAGTATAAGGGTTAGCATTTCAGATTAAGACTGCAGAGACCTGAGTCATGAAAGTCATTTGTGACTTTGGGGCAGACTCTATCCCTCAACATAATTCAGAAGGCTCTCATGAAGGTAAAATTAGAGGAAGATATGACATTATGAGCTATTGGGAGAAAGGAAAATTATAAGGAAAATAAATAATAAATAGCTCCATTTTGAGCTTTATCCTTAAGCTACATGAGTCACATAGAAGTGAAAGAGGCCAAATTGTACTCAATCCTTGTATTGCAGATAGGCTGGGGGGCAGGTTGTTTTATGGAAAAATGTGAAACTGGCAGCAAAAGAAATCATCTTTGCTTGTATATCTACCTAGTGATATTTGTTTCATTGTCTTGATTTTATTTTATAGAGGGCTATTTTTTGCTGATTTGATTTTTAAAACTCAGTTCATAGTGTTCTCCTCTAAAACACGCATTATAACTCTAAAGACAATAAGGGAACAGTTGAATTACAGTAAGCCACTGATTATTTCTCAACACCAGTTTCTGTGCTGAAATGTAAAATCTCAAACTCCAGGTATTTTCCTTTCTTTCTTGGACCACAGGATTCTGACACAGGATAGTCCAACATTTGTATATGGGAGTGTTGACAGCCAAGCTCCTACTATGGACTTATTCTTTGTTCCAGGCCAGACACCCTATTTCTCCTTGGTAACAGCTAGGCTAATGGACTCTTATTATCTCTCTCTCTCTCTCTGGAAATTATGCCAGGGCTCCTTTAGAATTGGCCAAGAACTGTGCTGAATCAATGAGGCAGCTGGCACCCTCCCCAGAGACTGAATGTTTTACCTTTTTGATTCATGCAGTCTGTGCTAGCTAAGATCCATGATGCCATGAGTGATTTCTCTTTGAGGCAGGTGAGAACAAAAGAGCTTTGTAAACCCAATTCAATAGAAGCTGGAGACATGGTGCTCTATTGATTACAAAAACACATCCGAAGTCCAGAAGCATTTTCTCTGTAATTGATTTCTGTGTGAGGTACGGCTGAGAATCCTAACAAAACATTCCATACCTGTATTGTCCTATGTATATCAGTAAGTGAGTGGGATCTCAGCAGTAGCATTTTATAAAAAGAACTGTCAAACGTTTCAGCGAACAAAATTTGCTCACTGTAGATTATATATTTTGGAAATGATAGATTAAGAGAGTTGTATTGACTTCTCTCTTACTCTTCCTTCAACTTGTGAGTCACTTTGTACCCATAAATAGATAATAAAACTTAATCAAATGCAGCTAAATAAACCCACAAACTCAGTTTATAATAGTGAAGACTAAAGTATCAAGAATAACCAATGCTAACAGATGAAAAGGAAAAACAGCTTCAAGACATAATTGTTAAGTTACGTGTAAGTATTAGTACACTGAGCCTACCAAGTTGAGAAGCCTGACAGAATACAAAATCCTTTGCCTAGTGCTGAAAAATGGCCTTAAATTCTATGGAGGTAGTCCTGTTAAATTGTTACAGCAAACAAACAACGCTATGAATTGTACCTAATAAACGTATTGTGACAGGTGCATGAAGCGCTCCTCACAGTAGAAATACACAGCACACAGAGAGTTGTCAGGCTTTCTCTACATGAATCAAATCCAATACCTTTCATAGTGACAGATTCCAGAAAATGGTTATAATAGTTTGCTGCAGCAAAACAAGCTAACAAACACATCTGAATTATGTCATTATGAAGAGCACTTGGTTTAACTGTATGATGCAGAAATCCATCAAGGTCAAGAAGAAACTCACTTCCACAAGCAATACAACTGGTGGTCATTTTCCCTTATTGTCTCTTTATCAATTGGTACAATGAGTTCAGGATCAAAATCACTACCATTTATTATATAAGAAAATCTACAAAAATGAGAAGAGATTTTCCAATCATTTACAATACCATTTCAACATGTATTTGGTTAGTGATTCATTGCATTCCAGTTTTTTTTTTTTTTTGATTGGGTTGGAATCTGGACATATATTAAAACAGTTGTCACATTTGTTGCACTTTGCAAAAATTATTGACAGTCTCAGTGGAGTGGATCTAGGCAAAATTACTCACACTTTATTCCCACTGAAATCATTGAAAGAAGATAGTCATAACTTCAATGGGATGAAAATGTAACTAATACTGACTGACTCCATAGTTTAATGTGTGTGCATGTATGTGTGTATATATCATCTATATCTATATTGCAGCGTGAAATAGCTTTTCCACTTAATGGAGGAACAGGCAAAAGGATCCAATCTCAAAGCATCATAATTTGCCAAAAATATCTGCCCATATGGGGGCACTGTTTCTCTTAACCACCCAAAATTACTAGTTGAAATACTTTTACCTTAAACTCTTGAAAGCAGCTATCTTTGGTTCTCGAGATAATGTAGGAGTTGAAGAGAAAAGTTGGGATAACCATCGTGGGGTTTGTGAGGTGGGGGAGTGGGGAGGAGATGTCAGTTAACCTTTTAACCAATTAAGTTCAGAGATTATTAATATACTCTTTGCTTAGATTCAGGCTTTCAGCAACATTTCAGGACTCTGGTTACATTTGGAACTTTAAGAATACATCACAGGTGTTCTGTTCTCATAAAATAGCCATTATGGAGGGCATGCCTGTTCACAAATAGCTGTGAAATTAGACATGAGCAGTCACAAACAATATTCATTCACCAAAAGAGAAACTGATGATCCGGCTCCCTGCTATGTCCTCGAATCCCCAGGAGGCTTTCTATCACACCAATTTGTGTTTAGCTTCATCTTTTCTTCTGGGCAGATGGATATACTCCCCCCCCCCCCCCGTCTCTCTATATATCATTTTTATTAAAGAAAAATTTAAAAGAATAAAAACAATACAAATTTTGAAAGAGAAAAGTAAGGGTAGTAAAGAAAAGTAATAAGTAAGTGGAAAAAAGAAGTGCAAAGAAAGAAATAGAAAAAAGAAGAAAAGAAACAGTTATAAAGAAGCAGCTTCTGGTCTTCTTAACAGCAGTTACAAGTACATTTATATTTTACCCTCTCTCTCTAAAGTTACAACATAATTTCCTTCTTTCCATAGTCTACCGTTTCTAACCATCAAACCCATAAATCTCAAGTTCTTTATTTTTTTCAGCAAAAAGTCCATAAGGGGTGGCAGGTGGATATACTTCCAAACAAAGCATTGCGCCACAGTCCTCCACCATTCTTATTTTCTAAGAGTGCTTGTACAGTGCTTTTACTTGTTTGAAGAGCAAGTGTCAGCTGTGGCCAGGAAGGCCTTTGCACAACTCCTTGACCATTGCAACACACTCCACATGGGGCTGCCCTTGAAGGTCACCTGGAAGCTTTAACTAGTCAGGAATGCGGTTGCACAAGCAGTAACGGGCATGCCTCGGTATGCTCATGTAACACCTCTGCTTTGTGAGCTGCACTGGTTGCCAGTTTGCTTCCAGGTACAATTCAAGGTGCTGGTTGTATAAAGCCCTACATGGCATAGGGCCTGGTTATTTGAGGGACCACCTGTGTCCCATAACATCTGCCTGGCCAATTTGATCCTGGTGCACTCTAGATTCCTTCAATTAAACAATATCATTGATTGGGACCCTGGAAGTGTGCCTTCTTTGTAGCAGTGCCTGCCCTCTGGAATGAGGTTCCCCCTGAGATCCAGATGGTCCCCACTCTGCTGTTGTTTAGAAGAGTCATGAAGATCTGGCTCTTCACCCAGGCCTTTGGTAAGGGAAAGTGAGACCCCTTGCTTCTTTGTGCTTGCCATTTTTTATCTTTATCTTAAATTAAAATGGCTAAAAACTTTCACATCAGGTAGAACATGGACCTTGATGGACATGAAAGCAAAGTGACTGTTTGCACACTGGCCCTCCTAGGAGCACCTTGCTGATCCTTATTCTAGCAACCCAAAACTGGAAGGATAGTATCACCTCCAACCTCACTGCCTTTTGTATAGGCAAATTTATGCTGCCTCAGAAGTGTTAAGCAGCCTCTGCTTTGTCTCTAATCCTTTTCTCTTTAATTTATTGTGGTTGCTGTATTGAACGTTGAATTTTAAGAAAGGCATCATTAGCAGCAGGTGTCAAATACAACTGTTAATGCTACTACTTCAGATTTGAATGCAGACCAGATGAGCTGAAATTCATTAAAAGATTAAGAATATTTCTCATGTATTAGAAAGCAGGGTTTACTTATCTCATTGCATTGTAAAATTGTCATCATAGCAGGAATGTCTATGTCATGTTTAGTGGCTTTTTAAAAGTTCTGTATTGTACCATTCTTCATTGTCTCCAGTCTCTGGCCCCATTTCTCTCCCAAAGACAACTGTTGATTTGAATACACTCTTCTCAGGTACTTAAAACTCACATGATAATGTTGTACTTTGGGGCAACACAGAACTTTGTATAATTTTTTCTACAAATATCTGACAGACACCCCTTTCGAACTAAGATCCTCAGGTTATAAACACGTCTGCATTTTTGTCTCACTAACTTCATATTTATTTATGTATTTATTTAATATATTTGTAAGGCTGTCTGACTTCAGATGATTCTACATGGGATATAAGAGTAAAACCAGGAAAGAAAACAAACCAATCAGCAAGAGATGATGGTTAATCCAAAGAGGAAACCCCAGATTCTTCTAACATAATCACAATCAGATCTTCAAGGAGCCCCCCACCCATTCTAGCCCAATCCCTGGGAAAAGAGCCTTATCTGTACAAGAGCAGAGTGGTCCCAGACAGCCAGTTTGGTGTAACGGTTCCGATGCTGACCTAGAAACCAGGAGACTGCGAGTTCTAGGCCTGCCTTAGGCATGAAAGCTGCTGGGTGACTTTGGGCCAGTCCCTTTCTCTCAGCCCAACTCACCTCACAGGGTTGTTGTCGTGGGGAAAAGAGGAGGAGGAAGGAGGACTAGGGATGTTTGCTGCCTTGAGATATATATATATATATATGTATATGTATATATACTGTATATAAAAGTGGGATAAAAACATAATAATGATGATGATGATGATGATGTGAATGACAAAAGGCAGCTTTACTTGGAACAGCTTATATCCTGTGATGGCACCTTTTACACCATCAAACAGCAACATCTGCCTATCCCAAGTCCTTGGGAAGGACTCGATAGGTGGATAAAAATGCCAAATCCAGTCTAAACATCTGGCTGACTGTGCGACCAACCATAATAATAATAATGATGCCCCCAGTGAGCCACCACCTTGACGTGGTTGTGGGGCTTGTGTGCTCTGAGGCGGATAAGAGCTATGCCAGAGTTTCAGCCACACTAGACAGGTCTCAATCAGAGGAGCCAGACAGAGTATCTCTCCCATAAACAATATGGTGAGATGTAATTTACAGAAACCTATACCAGATCAGTTGTTGCCTGGGTCAACAAGGACCACACTAGGTGTTCTAGTTCCTGGACATCTGGTGACAAGTGGGCGCCTTGGGTGCAATCCCAAAACATCTGGAGCACCATTTGAAGACCATTGGCATTGACAAAATCATCAGTCAGTTGCAAAAGGCAGCTTTACTTGGAACAGCTTATATCCTGCAATGATACCTTTAACACCATCAAACAACATCTGCCTATCCCAGGTCCTTGGGAAGGACTTGATAAGTGGTTAAAAATGCCAAAACCAGTCTAAACATCTGGCTGACTGTGTGACCAACAGTGATACAAGTTCTGAGAGTAAACAACAAGTTCATTTTTTTGAACTGATATGTATGTTGAAATTGACTGAGATCCATGACAACCTATTTGATAATAAATGCATTCATCCCTAAAGACCCATAAGGTTCTTTGGTGGCATGGTATCATGACAACAAACGAACATGGTGGCCTTTTTGGGGGATACTAATAAAATACATTCTTTAGTTCAAAAGTCATTCTGGACTCTCAGCAAATTTTTTTTATAAAATTTCATGACTGATGCCATGCTGCAGAATTTCAGTGGAGATTACTTCCAATTTCCTTTGAATAATAATGATGGAAGCAGATGTTCCTCACAGATTGGCAATATATGTGATTTCTGAATTCTGTTTTACTCAATTTACCTAGAACAGTACTGGCAACAGATATTTACTTATGTTCTGTGCAATCCTTCATCACTGATTTTGGGTTGATGTATAACAAATTAAAACCAATCCAGAGCAACAAGCAATATAATGACTTGTCAATGCAAAATTCACAAAACTCCCAGCAATAAGGTTTGCATACAGCAGAGTGTGAATGTTGGAACATAACTCAGGCGCTTGCAAGATGAATTCTATTTATGCATCCTAAAACATCTTACCAAAACTTTCTGAATTCACAATTCTCCAGGATATTCATTAGATGTTGTTGGGGGTCAAGGGGCTTGTTTTTCCTCTATATCCTACCTATAGTCTTTGTCTCATGAATAGAAGGCATGCACAGTGCCTATTGCCAAATTTTAGACAGTCTAAAGGTTCACCATGTCTCAGCTGTTTCAGAATATATAGTTTGTCTTTTAAATTTCAGACGTATATACTTCTGCGTGTTTAAAGAGTCCAGCAAGTATGTTGAAATTGCTTAACTTAAGGCCTCATTCTTCTTTCTAAGCTGAAAGGTGCTCAGTACTTGATGTTATTACTAGGAAGAGCAACAACACACTCAACCATAAGAACCAACTACATTTTAGAAAGTATATTTCTAGCCTACATGGTTAGGTTATGGTTCTTTGAACTCAGAAGATGGGGTTAGTCCATTAAACTTAGTTCATTTAACCATGATTCAGTGAGTTGTGAGGACACAGCTGTGGGGATAGAGAAAGGCATGGTAAACAATCCTGAATGAATGCTAGTAGCAACTCTCAACAGGCACACCTTATAGAGGCATTAATAAACTATGAAATCTGTCCAGATAGGTTTGACTAAAAAGACCAGGCTTACAAGAGGATGGATGAAAACAAAGAATAAGTAATTACTGCCTTTTGGTTATGTCTGGCTAGTTATGGAAAAAAGCCTGTATAGCTGTCTAAACAAGCTCTTTTGTTACCCCTTTACCTTTGCTTTATGGACAGGACATATATTATCAGCTTGCATTTGAGCCTAGCATCTTTTAAGGTTGCCATCTGTCTTCTTCCTTTTGTAGTCAGGGAGAAGATGCATGCAGTGTGAAGATGAGGTGTAACAGAACAATTACTCAATGCTGTTGGATAGAGAAGTGAACTACAATCACAGACCAAAGTCAGGGTAGCCATTATCCTGAAAGTGACAGACAGAAAGTGGGGTGTTTCTTTTTAGGATGCTGAAGTTTGACGTTTTGGTGTAGTGTATAATTTTCTTATGCTGGAGTTTCATGCTGTGGTTCCAACAAATTTACCTTTGACTCACATAATCCTTTAATATGCATTTAGGGAAGGACTTTTAACATATAAAGGATACTAAATTCAAGTTATGAAAAACACGGCTGGTGCCTTTCTGTGCTAGTGAAGTTGAAACAGCCCATCTACCCTGCTGATCATTAGTCAGTACTCACAATTAGTATTTTGAAGATTTTCATTACCTTCTTTATACAAACTGTTCCTTAAATTACGTACTTGATGATGACCTTTCTTGTAAAATGGATAACATCTAGGTAGTTATTGACCATAACTATTAGTTTATGTCACATTTTGGTCGTGCATGTTGTGCACCAGATGTAGTCCAATTAAAAAAAAAAAATCTGCAGGTCACAGGATTATTAACTAGTCCCAGCATGGATTAAACTTGCTTTTTTGCAAACTGAAATTGGTGTTCATTTCTATAGCAATGCTGCTCAGTTTTCTTGCCTAGAATATTGAGAGGTCCAATTTGGATGCACATTTTTTTTTAGTATTAAAAAGGAGGCTGCACAGTCCTGTACCAGTGCCTTCTCTTCACTTCACACTGCTTCTGAGTTGAAGATAACCTGGGTTAAATAATCTTAGTTTCCCATCACATCTGAACAAAGGCCCATTAGCATTTCTTCAGTGGCTTCAGATCTAGGATCTTTTATATGTAGGGATGAGTATCCCATGTATCAGATGCAACTTTCCTAGACTTATCTTTGTGACACAAACTCTCCCCACCCCACCCCACCCCCTGCCAGATAGTGTCAAGGAAATTCAGTGGAAAAATGGCAGTGTTCAGTAAGATGAGTTCTTATCTTGTTTGTGTGTACTGTATTAATCACTAACCCCTAAAGTCTCTGGGTATGATCCCCACAACCCTAAACTAAACTAACATTTGTTAAATGTGTATACACACAGTCCTCCTTATAACCTTCTCTCTCTTTCTCCTTGTCCTTTAAAATGATTTTACTGTTACAAGGCTAGAAAAAAGAAAAGACAAAGGTATAACAGAATCCATCCCACATTTATATAAAATACAATATTATTATAAAGCAACTCAGTTTTTGCATTGTGTCTTTTAAAAAGCCAATTTAGAATTTAAACACAAACATCTTAATCTGGGATTTTACATCTGGGATTGTAATTTCTTTCTAGCCACATGTATCTTCTTCACCATACTCCAAGCCTGATATACCCAAGGTTCCTCATGAATCAATGAATTCCAAATGTTTAATAAATAATTTAACATTACACTCACATTTTTAAAATTTAAGTTAATTAGCCTTTGTTAAAGCCCAAAACCACTGATTTTTAAGATACGATATTCCAACTCTTTATTTAATAATAATATTATCTCATTAACTATTAGCTTGTTCATAGTGGCTCAAGAGATGTTTCCATTTGCAACCTTTTGCAGCAATACTGAATAGAATCCTTTCATCATGTGGTGGTTTCTCTCATTTTTGCTAATTGTGGCTTCTGGGACAATATTCTCCCCACTCTCTGCCCATTTGTTATAAACAGCAGGTTGATGGTCCCAAGCCCATCCTTACTACTTTGCATCTTCCATTACTATTCTTCCCTTTGCCAGAACTTTTTCTTGTCAGTTACATAAAATTGCTGCCTTGCATCTTCTTTTCACAGACACAAGCTAATGGTTCTTTGGTCCTCTTTTAACATTTCCTGGATGCAAAATGCATAAGAAAGACAGAATGATAATATTTTTGACTCAATCAACAGAGCCATCCAATATAAGAAGGAAGTCTGAGAGATGTAGATAATGCTTCTTCTTTGTGCATGTCTGTAATGCATCCAGAACCTTACTCTGGCGGTGGGCTGGCATCCTCTTCTACAAAGACCACTAGCTTAGGAAGTGTTGGCCAAGAGATACAACACACAAGCCTCCAACAGAACTTCTGTCCCTGTCCAGCTGCATTAGTTCCTAAGGCATCTGTGTCATTCTGCCTAAAGATAGGTTTGGCCTTGCAAATGCTGCTATGCAATATAGCAGAACAACCTAACCTTGACAGGTGTGACTTTAACCCTAACTGTAACCCAATGAAGGGCAAAACTGGTCATGTGGTGCCTCCTGGTGGTCAACATAGCTGTAAATCAGTAACATGAAACTGGGCACTTTCAAAGCACCACTGTCAGTCCGTAGCCTCTGACAAAGAACTTGAAGCAAAATATATTCATCTTTGGGTCTTCCAAGTTGAAATGCTGAGTTCTTGTGGCATACACAGGATCCAACCAATGTTTACATTCAGCTGGCCAACAGGACAAAAGATCATCCAATGATATTTTGCAAAAAATATCTTCCAGTGAGCTGCAGATCCTGAACCAACCAAAATCCCCTTACTCATACACAGACCAAAACAAACAAAGAAATCCCAATATCCCTTCTATCCATATTTTTGTTCATGTTGTTTGTACTTTTTTGGCCACTTGGAAAATAACAACAGTAACAATAAAAAAAATATCCCAAACCTGAGGAATTGCTCCAAGGAAAAGCATTTTGGTTTCCAAAATGCCTTTTTTCCTCAGTTTAAAATCCTATTACAAGCTGTAAAGCTGTGACGGTGAAAGAATAGCATGTCAGCATTTTGCAACCAGGTGCCTTTTCCATCATGTTTAACCATGATTGTCTGCTATTATGTTGGCTAGATTGGGGAAGAAGGCAGAGATGTTCTAGACAATGCCTACAGACAGATCCCAGCAACAGTAGACTGAAGCTCCAGTCAGGAGGCTGGATGAGGTAGATCTTCCTGCCTGTGGGGAAGCAAACTTCCCACAAGCTCTTCAGAGCTACATGGCCGCCCCCCTCCCCTCCAAAGTGAAGCTTTGCAGTGGTTTCAGATCAACTTTTGTGGAACCAAAAACAAAAGGAAAGGAAAAAAGAAAAGGGAAGGAAAGGAAAGGGAAAGGGAAAGAGAGATAGAGAGAGGTAGAAGTTCTTCATCGCTGATGATGCTGGGATCCATAGCTCATTCTGAACTGACCTTTTTATTTACAAAGGGCACTTTCTCTTAATTCACACCATGAACGCAGTGACTTCTTTCCTTTCAAGTTGCAGGGAAAGTGGATTTGAAGATGAAGATCCTTGTTAAAACTTCACTGCTTTGTATCCTTCTTCCAGTCTCCCCCTGTAGTGGAACTGCTCCTCCATACTTTGCATTAGCAATTTCCTGCTTGACTGCTTCCCCACTATAAAACAAGCTTGAAGAGTTAGCGATCTCGCCCAGCAGAGCTGTGCAACAGCACTTCCATTTTCCTTTGACAAAAATTGGCATCTCTCTTCCCTTGCAAATGCCTCAGCCCCTGTCAATCAGACTTCAGATGCCTCAAGCACGTGGAACAGCAAGGAAAAAAGAAAAAGAACAGTGTCAGCCATTTTCGCTAGAGCACTCTGCCTTTTTTATTTCTATCCTATCTTTCTTGCACCATGGATTCATTCTGTGGCATGGTTCTAATTGCCTGAGCACCTGCACTATGAAAAGAGATATATTTTCAGTTCCAGTGAACTATATATAACAAGCACACAAAAATCATCTTAGTGCAGTAGTTTGGAAAGCACAATTTTGCTCATACTGACTTGCCTTCCGCAGTTGAAGTTTCTGCCTTGTGTTTGCAAAAGGAAATTAGAGATAGAAATAGACAGAACACCAAACATCTACCATGTGGGGCAAAGTTTGTTTTAGATCTTATGAAACCTAGTTTTATTGGCAATCTTAGGTTTGCCAAAGTCTAAAACCAGGTGCTGTAAAGGCTACTCCAGCACAATAGGTCTTTCCAGGTAATTTGCAAAGTTTTCTGAGATGGTATTGACACACTAGCTCTACTCCTTCAACATGCTTTACATGGTTCAAGGGAAAATAGAGCTGACCAGAGCCATTAAGGAGGGACTTGGACAAGAGATTACACAACTGAGAGATAAAATGAAGAGTGGGAAGGAAACTCAGAACAACCTCCCCTTGATTTTGTTAACATAAATGGGACAGAGAGAAAATTGGACAGACTTTCAAAATTATGTTATTATATCCTACAACAATAAAGCAGCATTCTTGGAATCCCTGTGGTGTCTGTTTCTTGACCTGGCCTATTTCAAAGTCACTGGTCACCCACCAATCTAATCAAAACTCCATACCAGACTTCTGGCATGTACAATCACCCTAATAGGCTGGAAAGTCACCAGTTTTGAAATTATCAGATCTCTGCCTACTTTCTCCAGGATGTTATATAATCATAGAACTGTAGAGATGGAATAGACCACAAGGATCATCTGGTCCAACCTTTTGCAATGTGCAGAAAAATCAATTAACCCATTCTGAGAAGTGGCTGTCCAGCTGCTTCTTAAAAACCTCAAGAGATGGAGAATTCCTAACCTCCATAAGTAGACCATTCCACTCTTGTATAGCTGTTACAGTCAGGAAGTTTCTCCTTATATTTAAACAAAATCTAGGTAGTTGCAACTTGTACCATTATTTCTGGTCCTAATCTGTTTACGTACCTGAACACAGTTATCATGCCTCCCCTGAGTCTTCTTTTCCTTTCCCCTAGAAATTTCTAGCTCCTTTCTCACTGCCAGTCAGGTAGCAGTAGGAATGACTCAATGTTTGGGAGATATGTTTTGTGCTACAGGCCTGAATGTGGGTTCTGCACTAGAGGCTGTTTTTTCAGTGCTTTTTTTCTCCATCCTTGGAAGACTAGATATGCAATTGACTAGGTTCAGGTGTCTCCACCACACAAGTGATTGGGAATTTGTCTAATCCTGTGTATTATTGGGTTTGTTTAGGGCAAATTTAACCCTCCTAGGAGTAAGTTGAGTGTGTCAGTTGGTTCCTTTTTGGTTTTCTCACAACACACTAACCTTCATTGACCCAGGTAAGCATGTTATGGGAACAGGGTAATGAATCATATGTTGGTTTCATACCCATAGCATGGTATTATTTCATAACTTCAGCACACAATTCCATGTTGACAGCTCAAATTCTATAAAGACCACTTAATTTGAAAGCTTCACTTTCTTCATTGCACAGATGTCCAAGAGCTCTCTGATGTCAAGAGGCATAGTGAACAGTTGTGAAGCTGCCTTATATTGGGTGAAATCATTGTTCATCTAACCTAATCTGTCTGTTGTGGCTGGCAGCAGCTGTCCCAGGATCACAGGGAGAAATCCTTCCCATTATCAGAAGACTGATCAGTAGTTGAAACTTGGGATTTAAAGCAAGCACTTTGCCCAGCTGAGCTCTAGAATCATCCCCGAGTTAAACCAATAAATTCATTTATCAAAAAGGGGCAGAACATATTATAGAAATCAGCCCAATATCAAGCAACCACAACATTATCCAGTTAGGCCACAATGCTTGAATGTAAACAGAAAAGCCACTAACATCTTAGGTCCCCTTGTCCAGCAGCCTGCTCCTTGGATTGTCCTTATTTCTGGATATTTGTAGTAAATTTTTCTGGTTCAATGCAAGTTTCCTCAGGAAGGTCTAGAAAAATCTATCTGAAACTGTGTCTGTAAGCAACTAACTGTTGACACTACTGGGTGAGTTGGAACAATGGCCTGAGTCACTGGAAGGGAGATTCTTATCTTCAGTATGAAATTTGCAGAATTATGGTGTAGTGAGAGAGTGCCAGTTTACTGTTCTTGTCAGTCAGTACCTTCCCTTCAATGCTTCCCTCTCCAACCAATTTACCCAACAAATGAGCATACTTAGTCCTTTGTAAGCTGTTCTAGAGAGTTCCCCCACTCTTGGTCTTTTCCTAAAGATGTTCTAACCCAGAGGGTGCCTCCAAGCCGGTGGATGTCTTTCTTCTGTGGCTGTGAAGCCCCATTTTGACTGCTCAGATGATGGTAATCACTCAAGCCAGAACATCAGTAACAGAGAAAATGTTCTGTATTTTTCCCTTTCAGATTAGGCTAAAACAATGTGAAACCCAAACAGTGAAAGGAACAAAGAAATAATTATACCTGAACTGATTAAAGTTACCCTGTCTGTAATTTGCCATGGGATGCATCCTGCAGTATTACAGACTGACACAAGATGGAGATAGAGGATTTATAATAGCATTTTGCAATTACCACAGCTTTGTAAATCACATCTTTGTCAAAGTCAAAATAGAAAAGGGCTTTTACATTAAATGAGGCAATCCATGAAAATTGGTCATTTCTCAGATGCGGTTTCACTGTCTCAAATTCTTTTTAATGTGCTGTCAAGAGTGAGACAGAAAGGGACTAATGTGCAGTACAGAACTGTTCCATGCAAAAGAGCAACTAAAAATTACATTATTTAAGCAGTGTAATACTGGATTGGCAGCTGTCTCCTTTATTTAGTGTGATCTCTTCCCAGAATTGAGAAACAGTCTAGCTGCTTGGGAGTTAGGTTTGTGTGTGAGAAAACCAGGTGTAAAAGGTCCCTGCAGTTGTGGAGCGAGGTAGTAATTAGGGGAGTCCACAAGGGTGTGTGCGTGTGTGTTAATGATGTCATGGCAGACATGACTGGGCAATTGAACCCCGCCCCTTTTTATATACATGCAATGTGATGCACATTAAAAAGGGGTGGGGCTTAAATCTCCCCTTTGCACCTGCTATTTTAATGCTGTTGGCCCCCTCTGGGCATGCCTCTGGGTAGTAACTGGGTTTACCCATTGTACAAAATCATAATGTGGCTTTCTTATTTGTGGTTTAATGTAATGTGTAAACCCTGTGCAATGAACGGATGCAACCAAGCCAGTCAGGGCTGATTCAACAAACTGTGGTTAGAAACATGTGGTATGTGATATGCGATCCTGCCCAATTTTTCATACCATAGCTACCTCACAGATGCCTTGTGAAACTGAAATATCTTCTCCTTTGAAGTTGTATGAGATGGAAAATATATTAATAGTAGTAGTAGTAGTACAATCAGGTGATGACTGCCAACAAAAAGAGGACATGCTCAGAGAATCCCTACAGTTTGCAGACATATAAATTATTGTGCTTCAATAAAAACTGACAAAGGGAAGTATACAGTCCAGTATACGTATTTAGCTATCAGAGAAAACTGATGGGAGAAGCAGAGGAGCTGGTCCTTCTTGTTTCCACTAACATGTGGATATCAGCAAAACATCTGTTCCATTCCTGCATTTAAAATCACCATTTACATTGAAGTATCTAGTAAAAATACACTTTAATGTATGGCATTTAGTTATAAAAGGGGACACCACACAGCATGAAAATACAGGTAGCCCTTGTTTAGCAACTGCCTTTTTAGCAACTGTTCGCAGTTACAACGTTGATGAAAAGTAATTTTACAACCAATCCTTGCATTTATGACCTTTGCAGATCTGTAAAGCAAAGGAAAACTGACATAAGATAGTAAGCATAGTTGTGGTTTCCCTTAGCAACCGCTTCATTTAATGACCAAGTTGCTGGTCCCAATTTTATTTATTTTTTTATTTTTTTATTCATTCATTCAATTTGTGTGACCACCCATCTCACCAATTGACTCTGGGTGGCAAACAAAAGTTGAAAAAAAAGTAAAAACAATTACAATAATAGAAAAAGTAAAATACATAGCAGCTGAGAATAAATCCATATCATAATGGGTCCCTACACTTTTTGAATGCAATTGTGGTCACTAAATGAAGACTACTTGCATTTTCTCTTTCTGTTTATCCAAGAGTGCTAAAGTTAGGCAACAGGCTATCAACAACACTGAATTTATGTGAACTATTGACTCATGGAAGGAACTGAAGCTGCTTCATGAAAAAGGGAAAGAGGGAGGGGGAGTTATTTATTTATTTCACGTAATTTATTTGCCTAGACCTTGCATGCCTCATATTAATCAAATATTATATTAAATCAAATCAAATAATAATCATAAAAACATATAGCCACATAACCATATTACAAAAACCTGTGGATTGGCATAATGCATAGCAGCATCATAACCACCCAGCTAACAAATCAATCCAGAATTCACACTTGAGGCACAAATGACCAGACTCAAATCATCCTGCTTCAGACACATGATGTGAAGACCCAGCTCTCTGGAAAAGGCTCTAATGTTGGGAAAGGTGGAAGGAAAGAGAAGAGAGGACAACCAGCAGCAAGGTGGATGGATTCTGTTACGGTGGCCATGGGCAAACCCTTGGAAGCCCTGAAAGACCAGGTTAGAGACAGATCATTATGGAGAAAATCTATCTGTGTGGTCTCTAAGAGTTTACATCAATTTGATGGCACATAATCAATCAAGCTCCCTAAGTCTGGCAGAAGATACTGTATCTATTTCCCCCTCCAGAAAAACAAGGAGGGGACATCTTCAGAGGGGAGAATATTCCATAATGGCAGTCAGAGAAAGCCCTGCTCCTGTGAACCTTCTTCCCTTAATTTCACATCATGGGAGGGAGTCAAAAGCATACCTTCCCAGGTGGAACTCATAGGATGGGCAGACTCTGGTTAGTAAGAGAAGACAATTTCACATTTATCAAGGATCTGAATCTTAAACTATTTTATAGATAACAGCACTTTTAATAGTATTTGGGCCAATGCAGTTGTTGCAATATAACTGCTATTCTACTAAAATAAACTTGGTCCCCCACCAAGCAGGCAGCTGCATTTTGGGTCAGTTGTATTTTTTTAATCATCTTCAAAGGCAGCCCCATGTAGAACAAATTCTGATAAATCAACTCTGAGGTGATGCCATTGTGACTGACTTTCCCCAAAGCATCCCACTCCCCAAATGTCTAAGCTGGACAAAGCTCTCCTGGACATAGCATTCAGCTGCAGGAGCTGTGAGTATAGGAGAACTCCCACATCATGTACCTCTCCTTTCAGAGGAATGGGACTTCACTGAGAGCCACAAATGGAATTATACTGATTATAGATGTTTTCTGAAAAAACAGTTACTCTGTCTCACTGGATTTTAATTTGGCCCTGTTTCTCTCCATGCAATTCCTCAAAGCTCTGAGGCATAGGGAAGGACCTCCATCGCCTCTCCTGTGCAGTCAGGGGTGGGGAAATAGAGTTGGGAATCTAGCAGGCCCAGAAAGGCCATGCTCCCTTCCTTCAAACCCTGCCAGAAGTAATCTTCAAGAGCAACCAATGCCACTTCTCTTCCATCCCCAGGTCTGAATCCTGACTGTAAGGAATCGAGATGATTTGCTTCCCTAGGATCCTCTGTAGCTAAACCTCTATCACCTTCTGAACAACCATCCCCCAAAAGGAAAGATTGGAGACTGGGCAAAAGGTGCCTGTACTACTGGATTAATGGATGACTTCTTTAGGAGGGGATGTATTACTGCCTCCTTCAAGCCAGAGACAATCTTCTCTGGCTTGAAGGAGATGATAAATCAGACCAATCTGATTCAATCAGATTCAATCTGAGAACACTTTTTAAATTTACTCTGCCAGCAAAATATCTAGAATGGTAGGGTTTTCTGCATCTGACTGGACCTCTAGTGAGGTGTTGCCCCACAGCAGGCTCTTCCTTTGCTAGTAGTATAGCATGTACTATGCACACTATAGCCTTTAGTGGGCTTCAAGCAGCAACAAGATTACATGGTAAGAATGTTCTCTCAACTGATGTAAAATGTACTTTAGAATGTCAGTCCCACAGCCATTTAATGCCGTGTTACTTAAAACTTCAGTGGTTAATCAACTGTTCACCTTAATTTAAAACTTTCACAGAATCAGAATTGGAAAGGGTCATTTAGTTCAACAGGTCCAACCCCTCAGTGCAAGAATCCAAATTCAATAATCCCCAACAGAACATAAGCCCATTCTGAATCCTGCCTAGGGTATGATGCCAAGAGCTGGAAACAATACCTGAAGTGGGATCTTACCAATACCAGTGCAAGATATATTGAGACTATTATTACTAAAATTCTCAGTGTTTGTCTGTTTATAACCTTCAATTGGGCAAAACAGTGCATCATAGGGCAACAGTTTTTGAATCAACGTACCTCAAATAGGCTAACTTAAAGAATGCATCCAAAATCCAGGACTATTACTCCCATGGGATTGAAATTTGGCAAACTTGTGGCTGCTTCAGTGCCACTGTGCCTTCTGACTAAACTTCCCAGAAACCCGTAGGTTGCATGGTACAATGGAAGATGGGAGCGGCATATCCCCACCCCCTTTCCTGCCTCCCTCTGGCCCTGCACCCAGTCAGCTGGTGGCAAGGCCCAATGGCAAGTGGTGATTAGCTGCTTTGGAACCAAGGCCGAAATTTGAAATCTCTTAACGGTGGTGGATGGCGAGGGAAAGATGAGGGAGTGACTTGCATGCCTGCTGGTGAGGTAGGGCTGGCGGGGGGGGGCAGTGGTGGTTGATGGGTGAGACCTCTTCCTCCCTGGAGGGAGAAGGCCCTTGGGGACACACTGGGATGAGGAGCGGGGGTACAGTTTGCCTTGTGGTCCGTGGCTCCCTTTGTTCCCCCTCTCCCCAGCAAAGTGGCAGGCAGTTGGTGGGTCAGCCAAGGAGGAGGAGGAGTGATTTCTGTCTCTCCCTGTCAGCTTCTCACAAGGAAAGTCAATGGAGAAGTGGCAGGAAGTCGGAAGTTGCTCCCACTCCCACTGCTTTTTTGACCATCCATGGTCATTCTGTTTCTCTGTTTAGGTAAGGAAATATCTCTGAAACAATGACCCAATGGGTCATGGATTGTCTATAGTTTTCCATTTCTGGAAAGCATGTTTCTGTGAGGAGTACTGAAACTGAACTTCCTTTCCAATAATCATATCATACTGCTGCCTTATCATATATGTCAGGTTCGGTCAGCACGAGGCTTCAGGGAAGCACGGGGCTGCAGGGAAGCTCGCAGCCAGACCACGCGGAATCCACCGGCGGTAGCTAGCGGGGAAAAGAGGAACCGAAAGCGCCGCTAATTAACGGGCCACCTGCGCCCAGCCAAACAGGAAAACCGCAGCGGAAGTTTTTAACTATAAACTGATAACGGCGCGAGCCAGCAAGGAACGGGGCCGCAGGCAGCGAAACAAGATCGCAACGCAGCACAGTACCCGCGGGCTTGCACGTAGCGGGGAGGAACCAACCCAGCCGGAGGGGGACTGGAGATCAAGGACAATGGACTCTGACCGATCCTGCCATCATGAACAATCAAGGGGGATTATTGGGGGGCCAATAATCCGCAGCTGCAACGTGATCGCGGGGCGGGAAAAAGCGCGGGAAGGGGGGAATATAACAAGTGATGCAATTGTACCAAGCCAGTCCTGGCTTTGCTTGTGACTACTACGTTACGCATGAGTAAACCTTCTTTGTGAACCACACGTGTCACGAGAGTTTCTCTGTCGAATGGGGCAAACCTTACAATATACAGCCTGTGATCAGGTACAAAATGCTTTCCATATATAATATTACCAAATATGATATCCCCCATCCTATTTGTATGCATCTGTGCCTATTCTATTATTCTCAACCCACTTCGATACCCTAGTCAGATAAATGTGTTAATTGTTGCTTTTGCCTTCTAGGCAATCTCACCCCATTTTGTGTCATCTGTATATTTAATAAGCATTCTCTTTACCTCCTCATCAAATCAATTAATAAGTATAGAATCCAGAACTGAACCACAATATCCCCTCCAGTTTGATGAAGAGCTGTTGACGAGCATTCTCTAAGTGCAGTTTTCAAGCTGGTTGTGGAGTTAACTTTTAGACATGGCATCCAATCTGTATTTAACCAGCCTACTAATCAGAATGCCATTGAGGATATTGTCACATGCTTTGCTGAAGTGGAAATATATTATGTCCACAGCATGGCAACGATCTGGAAAGAAACTGAAATAAGTTTATATATACTTAGCGGATACATGCCAACTTCTAACAACCACCACATTATTTTCAAGGTGCTTGCAGATCAATCACTGTATAAAGAAATTTTCCCAGGTATCAGTGTCCGACCGATTAGTCCCTAATTCCTCCTTTCCCTTTTTGATGACATTTGCCCTTCTGTGGTCATCTGGGATCCCTTCTCCAGGATTTCTCAGAGTTAATGGATAGAGGTTTGACTAGATCATCTGCAAGTCCTTCACTATTCTAGGATACAATTCATTTGAATCTAGAATTACGATTCGGGGTCTGGATCTGGAAGTGTCATTCAAGGTCACTAGGTATCCCCTGACTATATTAATAGAAAACATGACTCCACCTTTAACTAGCTCTTCAAAATTCCCTGATGAAATGCATATCCTCTTTTTCAATAAGATTTGCAGGGGAGAAGGAGGGAAGGTTCAAGCTGGCCTTCACTCTTGACAGCTGCATGGATACGTCCATGGAAATTTCTAGGCAACAGGGGATATGACTTAAGAGCCCATTCCTTAAATCAAGGCATGAAAGATGAGATGGCTTAGGAAATCTTGAAATCACCGTATGTACAATTTCTTTAAGAAGTAATTTTGGGGTGGGGGGAAAGAGGAGGAAACGTGGAGTTATTGCCTCAGGTACCATAGTATGTTGTCTGGTTGCAGAAGAAATTAAGCATCCAAAGTGCTAATATTAACTCTCTATCAACACCCCTACTTGGGGTCCTTTCCCTCATTTCAGGAAAAATGCAAGGTTACTTTTTCCCAACACTTGAATTGCATGATACGGTAGCTCTGCTGTTTTATATTTTATGTTTATGACTATGATCATTAATACTGTATGCTAATGTTGAGCCTCAAGCCAGTCGGACGAGGAAATGACTCTGTCAAGACATCTCATTTCCCTGTCATAGGTAAATACATCCTTGGAGTCTAGTACTGAAATATTTCCTTTGGACTGCTTCCAGGTTTGTATGGATATTTCTGCCATGCCTGTGAGTATCCTTATTGCAAGAGATGACTGGCAGTCCTATGGTGAGTAGAGAAATGCTGCAAAGGAGCCTACAGATCATGGAACTTTTGTGTATATGCAAGCTCTTCTTCTTCATGGAAAAATGCAAGATCCTTTCTATGTGCAGAGCTGTGGAGGGATTAGTAACAGTGGCACTAGATAAGTCAGACATTTGCCAAAGACCCTGTACTTGGTACTGGGAGTTATTGCTACACTTCATCTTTATTTGCCATCACCTCGCTTCTAGTTTCTCCAAGCGGTGCCATTCTCTTGTTCTACTATAGGAAGAGAAGTCCTGCAACTGCCGTTTCACTGATACCAGACTTCTTTAGGAAAGAAGTGCAGGAAAACAAGAGAGAAGAACAGTGGCATACCTAGAGTATTTGACACCTGGAGCAGATCAGGGGACTGAGCAGCAGCCACAGGATCTGTGCTGGTCCAGCCATATCACTGCCAGCTTGCCTGGCTCCATCTCCATCACTGGGCCCATTGCCGGCTGCCAAGCAGCTGATTGGTGTACCATCTGCAGCAACTTGACTCCACACCTGCTGCTGATCCTCTGGATAGCCTGCTCAGACAATGCACCTCTTTATTGCCTACCCCTAGTGTGCCCCCACTGCCCCGCTTTCAGTACACCAGTGGAGAACAGTTGGGTTAAATGTTGTCAGTTTCATAGAGAAAACCTATGGACATTAGAAAACCCATTGCTATAGTGAAGGAGGCATACTAAGGGCTTACACCAGAATGGTGGAACCTCCAGCCCCAGGGTTATAGGTAGTCCTTCAAAACTTGAGCATGTTTCTAGAAAACTCCAAAGGCTGTTTGTAATTTTAATGATTGAAGGGGGGAAAGTATGAAATACATGACTGGAGAGTATTCATATTAATTATGATTTAATTAATATTAATGAAATCAAATTTCGCTTATACTTGATCCTGCTGTTATTTTTCAGAGTGTAGCCCCACAAACCAGAAAAGGTCAGGCACTCTGATCCATTGCCATGATCAGCAATTGCCATTTTCTACCAGAAATTATTTGGCATATATAATTAACATCATACCTACTTGAATAAAACTGAAGTACAGAAGATATTTTGTAAAGTTTTCCTAAATGCATTTTTTCTTGGTTGCTATAGCAGTTTTTTAAAAAGGCCCATTATATATACAATATGCAGAGGCAAATCTGGATTTTATGTTGAATGTTTGCTCAGTAGGGAGCTGTGGCCAAATCACAGCTCCTTGACAAATGGACCTGTAGGATACTCATTTGTCACATTCACTTTTCACCCTTTTAGCTATGCAGCTAAACAGTGTCAGCTATTAGGCAGCTTTAAGGCATTTGTGCATGTTCCCAGCTGTGACCCAGGATTCAGGTTACAAATTCTCCTTGTGCAGTTGAACACATAAAGAAATACTATACACTCGTTAGAACCTTAGACTAATGTCCCTGGATCAGTGGAGCTAAATATCAAAGGCTTTAACTAGGGAGCCTTGAAGAGAGGTCTTTCTGGTGATTTGGAGCCAATCAAAAGGGGGTTTAAGATCCCCCATTTTGCTATGCCAGTGATTATTGCCCTCTGCCTTATTTTTGGTGTGCAGCAGAAGAATTCCATGAATGTAGCAATCAGTGTCCCTCCCTACATGCACACATAGGCTGTCCTGTAGAACCTCATCTAACAAATTCTTTCCTTGTGGCGAAGGCACCTTTTGACTAAATTTTGTCTTGTAAACCTGTTCATTATCCAACTTTTCCATACAGTTGGTCACAATTCATGTTTCTGCAGATGTAACTGAAGATACCTTGGTGCTGAGATATTCCAAATGATTTTTGGGTGAAACATTTGAATTTCCTCTTCTTACCTGCAGCTGTCAGCTCTACTAGGTAGAGATCTTGCAAGTCTGATTGTTCTGTACCTCCTCCTCCTCCTCCTTGTTCTTATAGTTCGGTGAATTAGGGAGCCTACCTGAGCCACTTCTGAATGTTATCTCATTGTGGCCTTTAAAAAAATGATTAGTCTCCTTTTACCTAGGCAACTGATCCTGCATACCTTTGTCAAGATCATCTTCTTTACTCTCACAGCAGCAGATTCAACATTTCTTTATGTTAAGCACCTTAGTGATTTCCTGTTTTTCTCTGACTGTTTCTCCTGTCCTTCAGACTACTTAAACATTATAATGTATAATGTAGGATTCAGTGCAATATCTGCTATAGTTATCTCTAGAGGACCTTTAGAGGATTCTAGTGAGTATTTTTGAGTATTTTTGAGTTTGTTTACTCTGTTTATTCCTCTATAACTATTGTTACAAACTGAGAAAGGGCCTCCCTGGCATACCACTCTTCCCAAAGGTACCCAGTAAAACATACTTATGATAGGTTGCTACCAGTCAGGTTGAATGTCCTGTCATATCCTAGTCTATCTGGATGGAGAAGTCTACCAAGGATTTTTCCCTTCAGCCCAGATTTAAGAAAAATTAAAAAGAAGCTGTTTTGGATTTTCTTGCTGAAAACTCAGAAGTGCAGAGCTAAACAAACCTTGTGCCGATCCTGAAACAAAAGGCTAGCTGTACAACTGTGCACTCTCACACATTATGAGGTTTTTAAAGAGCAATTCCCTTATTAAACCAATGAAGCCAACTTCATCGGGAAACAAAGGGAAAAAAAGTTAATAAGCACACAGCAATAAAACAAAGTCAGCCAAGCTAAACTAGGTACTTTAGAGTTCACTTCAAAGAGTACAGTTGGAGAGAGAACATCTGGACCTCTTGTGTGGATATATGTAGCAGGCCATCATCAACGTTCTTTTCTCAGCACAACTTTCTTTTCTACTTTATAGAAAGTAGAGGAAAAGTGAAAGCCAGCCTCTTTGGGGAAATTGACTGTTGCTGTGGCCAATAAAGCAAGATGCAACTTCTATGATATCCATGGATCTAGCCAGCAAACTAGAAATTATCCAGTGGTTAAATTTACCTTCCTAATAATCCTTTGTGGAATTATACAGGCATATTCTAAGCTTTCCAGTTTTGCCATTGTATAATTTGGATTACATGGAAGAGGTTTTTAAGGAAACAAAAAATGAATTGTACTTATTCAGACTTCTTAGGAATTTGACACCACTCTCTTCCAACAAATATTTAGTGTTTTATTGGGTGACTTAAAAATGCATTACAAGACAAGTTACACTTCAGCATGTGGAGGTTTCCCTAATATGCAGATGCAGTTAGATGTCATAAGCTATAGCCTACTATAACGAGCTGCATTACTGCTACAGAAGTAGGAACTGGAGATTTCCCAAATATGACTGAACTGTGGCTCAAAGTTCTCAGAGGAATTTTGAGCACCCAAGTCAATGTGAGTTTTGGCATGCTTTGTGTTTCAGGCTGGGGCCACCATACTAACCCTGTCTCAGTTCTAGCAGGAGGAAAATTTCACCAGTTGAATTTCTGCCAATGATACAATAGGTTAATTAAAAGTGTGGGAGTTTTTCTAGGAAAAAAAAAAGAGGGCTGGCAATCAGAGATAGAACTAGCTTCTATCCAAATGTTCAACAATGTAACTGGGCTATGGATCAAGATGCAAGAACTATTATTAAAATTTTTATTATCAATGTTTCTGTCTTCAGCTATGTTGCCTTTGGGAATCTGTCAGTTAATAATCCCTAAGGTGACCAGCATAAAGAATCCCTTTAATTGGATTTTAATGACAAATTTCACTTTAGTCACACAGCAATTTTTGAAATCTAATTATCTCTTTAGCAGAACCACCCAATTCATTGCTTTTCTGCAGCAAATTGTTTCCTTGCTCACCACAGGTCTTTCCTTGTAACTGTGCTGAAAGGTATTTTCATGTATGAGTAATTAAAATGATGCCATTCCTCAGAGTACCAATAGAAGAGAATATATGTAGCTCAGGGTTGAACTGTGGAGTCCTTGGTGCTCTCTGAGCTTGGCTGTTTGCTTGGAGATATTTTGTTACCTGACTAGGTAACATCATCAGTGCTAGTGAGTGTGGGATTTGCTCCCTGTTTTTATCCATACTGTATAAAAACATACTGTATAAAAACAGGGAGCAAATCCCACACTAACTAGCACTGATGATGTTACCTAGTCAGGTAATGAAATGTCTGCAAGCAAACAACCAAGCTCAGAGAGCACCAAAGATTCCATACCTCAGAATACTGTTATAGAAGACTTGTCAGATCTGACAAAGTGAACATGTGACATGCAAAAATCCTAAATATGTATTGTGTACTTTACCAAAAAAAAAAAAATCAGTAAAAAAAACCCGAGTTAGATTTTTTTTTTTTTTTGGTGAATGAAATACAAGTAGTCCCTTGGTTAAGAATGGCTGATTTACAGATGACCCATAGTTAAGAACAGAGCCTATTGTAGCAAAATTTGAGTTAAATACACAATGGTTCAAGTTAATTACACAATACTACTTATACAGTATTATGCAATAATACTGTTCTGGTTTACCTACAAATTCAACTTAAGGACAGATCTTGGAACGGAATTTGTTCTTAAACTAGGGACTACCTATATCCAAATACTATTTTTTTTTGTTCATTTTTTCAAGGTAGCTCCTGGATATATACAGTGGTACCTCGGTTCACGAACTTAATTCGTTCCACGACTCTGGTCGCCAACCGATCCTGGTCGCGTCCTGAATTTTCCCATAAGGTTCAATGTAAATACGGTTAATCCGTTCTGACCCCTACGAATTTGGTTGCCAACTGATTTTGGTCATGACCCGAATCAAATTTTCCCATAAGGTTCAATGTAAATATGGTTAATCCGTTCTGAACCATATGTATTTTTTTTAAAACCACAAAAATATGACACAAAGTACAGTACAGTATGAAGAGAGAGAACGCTAACCTTGCTTGAGGCGTGGAGGACAGGAAGGCGGGTGGGGAGGCGGTTATTATTTGGAGGGAGAGTCCCCCTCCCTACAGGAAGCCACGACCACGTGTCACGGCAGGGAAAATGGCCACGGATCCTGTTCGTCACCCGATCCGGCGTTCACGAACGGAAGCAAAATTTTGCGAACGGTGCTGTTCGTGACCCGAACTGGTCGTGAACAGAAGCGTTCGTGACCCGAGGTACCACTGTATAATGCTCAAAAATAGCCTCCTCATGTTCAACTTTTGGTGACTTCAAAGACGTATGCATGTAGCATCCTTGACACAGTACGGAAGTAGTTGCCGTAGCCATCCATAGCCGTCTTCTGGGATGACATTTTTGTTTTGTGCTTCCCAATCTTGCCTATGGTTCTTGGATTTCCTGGGTCTCCCCTCCAAGTATTAATAGCCCTGACCCCACATAACTTTTTGAGGTTAATCAAGATAAACTAGGTGCAGCACGTTGGGTGATGTTCGGAAGAGTAACTATATGCAGCCCATCCTTGTATATTTAAGGACTTTATTAAACACTACAAGCAACCAGGAATTCCATGCAGGTGCATAATAAATTTGCGGGATGTAGTGAGATGGGGTCATCTGGGCTTTTGCAGGGTGAGGAAACCAAAAAGAACAATATATGTCATTAGCATTACAGCAGTATTGGACTGCATAGTGGGAAGGAAATACTATTTCCTTTTGCTGCCCACAAGCTGGATACCACAATAATCTGCTGTTTGTTATAATAGCAATAAGTTAGCTAACTCTCAAACTAACGTGTTCCTCCTTCTTCTCCAGTACAACCAGGAAGATAACTTTAGAAGCATTCAGTTCTAGTTTTTGATTAGCTGCCACTCCCCATCTCACCTCAATCCAATGTAGCTGGGTTCATATGTTTTGATAAGTCATAGCTTTGGTTTGGTAAACAAGCCAGAGTGGCCGAGGTCACAAATAATGCTAGGCTATTATCCGGGTGACCGAGGTCCATAATGGTTAGGGCCATTGTGAGAAGTGGGGTGAACCATGTCACAAATTTAGGTTATGAAGTCAGATTTTCTTGTTTAAATTTTAGCTATTGCAAGTGTATTTTAGAGATTACACTCCCCTCAAAAAACAGAAATGCCACCAGTTTGCAGGGAATTTGTAGGGTATGTGTGACCCTTGAGTATAGGATTGTTCATACTTGCCATAAACCATGATACATAAACCACAATAGTTGGGGTGACACATCACATTCAGTTAACTCATTATGGCTTAAGACAATGTGGGAACCCAGCAAAATTTGCTTAATCTTAATAACAATCTATTTAAACTATTGGGACTCCAAATCTAATGGACCTGAGTCTTCAGCATTTCATGACCTACTGATAATAAAGGTGCAGGAAGGTGTAAAGAGTTATTGATTTATTCTGTGTCCTGATTTGTCACTTTCTCTGCTCTTTGTTTTTAAGATTGCTAATCTCAGGTCACTCTCTTCTCCCTTTCTTCCCAGGCATATATGCACAGAGCTGTTGAACTCTCCTCCTGGTAAGATATAGTTAGTTTGGTGATAGGCTTTGCCTATCCCTTTAATGCAGTGTTGTCCAAACTTGGCCACTTTAAGATGAATGGACTTCAACTCCCAGAATTCCCCAGCCAGCATGGCTGGCTGGGGAATTCTGGGAGTTGAAGTCCACTCATCTTAAAGTGGCTAAGTTTGGACAACACTGCTTTAATGTATTTCCTGTAAATAAATCACCTGTCTGTTGTAGTTAGAAAGTCTGCTTCACTAATCATTGCTCAGGTTAGATTTTCACTCTCAGGAATGCTCATGTGCGTACACAGAATGTTTCAACCACCAACATAAACAACCCATCTTTAAACTGGCTTACTTTAGCTAGGATCAGAGGTATCCATAATAAGCCATGACGATGTAAAAATGACAACATGTGGATCATGATATCACCACATAAAGGACACCACTTGTATAAAATGGTCTACCACAAGTGCACAAATTGTGTCCTTCATGTGGTGGTTCTTTGCCTTTCTTGCCCCCCAACCCCATGGTCATGCTTAGATCTGATCATAGCTCAGGATCCAGATGACATGCTCAAGAGGAAGCAGAAACAGAAATAAAATGTTCTAGTCTCCTCTTTGTGGCTATACCAGTAGATAAGAGAAGGAGGACATTTCATGGGTGGGGGAACAGATTTATTATGACAAACCATGTCTAACAATTCAGACAGTTCATCTTTAGATTGGCTTCTCCTAGAATAGATTCAAAATTATGCTGCTTGAAATTCAGTTCTTATTCTTCTGAGATGAAGACTGCTGTGCAACACAGTGCAGGAAAAATAATAAGAGAATTAGAAGAAGTGGATTTTTGCCTTTAACAGTGAAAAGTTTGAGCTGAACATTCCCTAAAGATAACTTTTGACTGAACCAAAGCAAGTCATGCTGTTCACTCTGTGAAACACTGAAGATGACGTCTGTTTTTCCCTCTTCTTCATTTTACCCATTTCTTTAATAAAGACCAGTCTTCTCCCGGTGATATCAACTTAACTCCTTCCCCTCCAAATCACAACACTCTTCTTCTATCCCCTTCATTTTTACCAGCCATTCATCCTCCAAAGGCTGAAGGAACCTGCTGTGGAAGATCTGCCAAAGTATCACAGAGATAATGAGACTCTGGTGCTTGGGGATTCTGGTGTACCACATGCCAGACCATCATTTACTCAGAAACAGAAGCGGAGTCTGTTTTAATTTCAGCAAGAGGTGAACTGAGCTCTGATGGGTAGAAGGAGCAAGTTTAAAAATGCAGTTGTGTGTGTTCTGTTTTTTATTTATAGAAGTGCTTGACTTTAACAGGAAAAATGAACAAGTTACTTCTATGGCATGTTTCCATGTTCATTTGTCAAAAGAATGAGCAAAGCTGGGAAAACTGTAAGAAAACAAGGAAAGAAATATACATCTGAGCTCCTGAATCGGGTTCATGAACCCACAGAGACTAGCAGCTAAGGGCTAGGGTTTCCCAGTTACCATTAATCTCCCTTGTTTTGATGGCTGCTTGTGGCTGCAGAAATTACTGTTGAGTCCCTGACAACCTTCAACAACTGGCAGGGCTCTTGGGTAGAATGGAAGCTTTGCAAGTCTGCATGAAGTCAAGATCAAGGTATGTGGGTCTCTCTAACTATGAATAGCTTGGTTTTATGGGCTGCTATGCTAAAGCAGTTTATCTTCCTCTGTTTAGTCCTGGCACCCAGTTGCCTTTGGTGTTATTAGATTATTTGTCTCTTGACCCTTGTATCATGTTAGAAGCACTATGCCATGCTGGCACTCTGCTTCTTTTGAAGGAACAGGTGAACCTTTTTAGCCCATCTTCTAATAGCCATGGAGACAAACGAAATTCTGAAAGCTGGAACAGAAACCGAGGAAGATGGAAAGAGCAACCTCTTTGGCATGAAGTTGTGCTGATGAGAAAGTCACAAGAGCAGCTTATGATGATACATTGGATCACTGTTGCTGCCATTGTCATTTAACTTAATGAAGCGAAATCAGCACAAAGTTACAATTCCAAACATGCACAGTAGGAAGTAAGCTACATTGAACTCAGTTGGATTTCCTTCTCAATAAACATGGTGGAATGGAGCTGCCAGCCATACTCCTCCACTTAATTGAGCTGTGGATCAGACTGCCTGTTGTTACAAAATAAAAGAGTATTTTCTAGGCCTTCTTGGGTGGTAAATGTAGATTGCATAGATTAACGAAAAGGCAAGAGGACGCACTTTGCATAACAATCTTACAATAACTAACTACCCCAAACACATTTATGTCTAAATGTGCAGATTTCTCCACTGAATAATATTCATCTGCCCCAGTTTGATGCCCTTCAAATGCGTTGGACTACAAGTCTCCTCATCCACAGCTGGTATGCCATGACCATAGCATTCTCATTAAACATACATTAACGGGTTGCATCTTGAAACAATTGTTGATTATGAGGAAGGACACATTACAAGCAGATGGTCCCAATTTAATTCCTAGATTTTTCGGGAACAAGAAGATTTCCACCTAATGCCCTTGAGAGCTACTGCTGGTTATAGCAGGTAAAATTAGGCTTGATGGAAGAATAACCTCACATTACAGTACTGTTTCCTAGGACTGAGACCATTTGCTGAGATCAGAGATTCACCCTTCTACCTTTCCTTCCTTTATCTAAGCCTTCCAATATGTGAGCATTTTCCTGTACCTTTTTCGTATGCAGATTTCAATATGGAAGCATTTTCAAAAATGTAAACTGCTCTGTGCATGTATATTTAAGGGGGTGTGAGAGAGATGAGCATTCCACAAACTGAGTTAAGAGAGCCAGCCCTCCCCCTGCAATTTTCCTGTCAAATTTCAACGGTAAAGCACAAAAGTTTGATGAGAAGATGTTTCATGTTGATATTCGAATGAACAGATATTGAAAACTCTGTAGGGCTTGACAGAATGGAAAATGTCAACACTCTCCCTATTCCAATGGCATCACATATCATTGCTGTGCTCCCTAAGACTCCTGGAGGCTGAAGGAAAAGGGGGGGGGGAAGTCCCCCTCCTGTAGCTCAGGAATATAAGATGAAGCCACATGCCTAGCTAAATTGTTCAGTCAGCATTTCTTCAAGAAGAGGCCTAGATTACTCAGGGCCAGTTCCTGACATTTTGCAACTTGGAGTAGAAAGAGCAAATGATTTTCCTCTATCCAGGTCAAGATGTGTAGTACCCAAGACTGGCCAAGTTTTGGCACATGAGACAGAAAACCCCACGAGCCTTTTCCTTCCCTGACAGTAAAAATACGGTACTAATTAAAAATAAATGAAAATTTGCTGCCCTTCCATGACATTCTAACTCAGCTGTCTGAGAAGGTTGCTTCAAGTTGTCTAATAATGGGACTGGCTAAAAGAATTCTCTTCTTGATACAATTCATAGTAGTGAAAAAGCCTTGCCGGTTCTAAAGCCTATTAGAATATAGAATTAAAGTTCATGTTGGTCAGACTACAGATTTGAAAGATCAAAGCAAGTTTATAAATTCATAAACAAATAAATACACCATACATACATACATACATACATACATACATACATACATACATTCCTTTTATTTGTGGAATTTCCCTTAACAATATTCTCTGGGTGGTTAAGAATAAAACAATTCAAAATATTTTAAAAAATGAACTATAATGAATGGGGGTGGATGGAAAGAATTATAAGATTAAAATGAGTTCATCCAACAAAAGTAAAACATTAATAGGCTTCAGTAAATCTCAGAAAGCAATTTAATTTCAGCTACCAAGATAATCTGTGTATAATATCCCATTAAAACTGCACTATACTGTAGTTTTCATTCTTTTAAAAAAGCATGTTCACTTTTCCATTTGGTAAGCCTACCTTGACCAACTAGGCGACAGCACCAAGGCAACCTTAGCCAGTCATAGAAAACTAAATCAGGTCAGAAATGGTCAGTACTTGGATGGGAGACGATCAAGAAATGGGTCAAAAGAGTCAAGACGGTAGCCACAATTGCAAAATTAAAGCCCCACCCCTTTTTAACATGCATTACATGTCTCCCCTTCCTCCCACTGTGAACGCCCCTGATTGTTCACATTTTGGCAGAGGAAAAGGGAGGATCTTTCCATAGCCCTTCTAAGAATGCTAGCTCTTACAATTTGATGTCAAGCTTTATATCCATAAACCCAGAACTAGCAAAGGAATCCATGTCAGCAGTACTATACAACACACCCAACCTAACCAAATACACCAAGATTGAAATACCCAGAATCATGGACCTCATCAACTTCTGCCTCACTACCTATTTTCAGTTTGATGGACAAATATACCAAGAAATCAGAGGCACACCCATGGGATCACCACTCTCAGGACTCATAGCAGAGATTGTAATGCAGCGTCTAGAAACTATAACACTTCCATGCATACAACCAAAAATATGAATCCAGTGTGTAGATGACACCTTTGTCATAATACAAAAGGAACAACTACAGAAGTCACATGAAACTATCAACAACATCTTCAAAGGAATTAAATTCACTGGAGAAGAAGAAAACAACAACACACTACCCTTCCTGGATATCCACATCAGCAGAGGAAATGATGGCAAATAAGAAACACAAGTCTATTGAAAAACAACCCACACTAACCAAGTTCTCCATTACCAAAGTAACAACCCAACCTCCTACAAGAGGAGCTGTGTAAGAACATTATTCAAAAGAGTGTAAATGCACTGCAGCAACCCAGAGCAGCAGAAAAAGGAAACAGACCACCTGTACAACATCTTCCGACAAAATGTATACCCACGCAACTTTATCAAAAAGTGCCTGACCACTCAACCTACTACAGCACAACCAACATAAGCTATGAAAAGGATAACACTGCCATACATTAGAAATGTCTCAGAAACAACCAACAGACTATTACAACTACATGGCATCTCTGTAGCACACAAACCAACTAAAGCCCTCCAAAACATCTTCAGTAAACCAAAAGACCCAGTAGCACAAGAAGAAAAAACAGTGTAAGGACTGTAACAGCCATTACGTAGAACAGACAGGCAGAAGACTAGCAGAGTACATCCATGAACACCAACTAGCAGTCAGAAGACATGATGAAAACTCCTTAATGTCACAACACATGGACAGACTTAACCAAAGCTTCAACTGGGAAACTGTCAGCATCTTAGACCAAGCTAAATCTAAAAATGTGAGAGAATTCTTGGAAGCTTGGTATTCAGACAAGTCAGCCATCATCAGGCACTTAGACATGAACAACATCTACACACTATTCAAAAGAGACAATAAAAAGGAAACAAAAAGACCAGAACACCTCCTCGCCAGCAATCAACACCCAGATAAGCAGAGATTTACACCAGGATTGACACCAGACAAACAATCAAGCAGTAAACAATATCTTAATTAAGGAACTACCAACTCAGACAATCAAGCGGTAAACAACAACCTAATCAAGGAACTACCAAGGAGAAAGCAACTCCCCCACCAACACTGACAGGGCAAGCTACTGCATATAAACAGAGAGCAAACTCCACTCCCTACTAGCACTGAAGATGTTACCTAGCTGGGTAACAAAATGTCTGCAAGAAAACAACCAAGCTCAGAGAACCCCAAGGACTCCACAAATACCGGTTTAGATTGTAATATAGGGAAAACTAACTAGATGCAATTTGGTTTACTTGTGTTTGCTTCATTAAAATCTGTTTCTTCGATAATGCAAACAGCTTTCAAGATGCTTTGCTTTTTTCTCAAGATAGTCTCTCCACCCCGTCCCCCCCAACAGAAAAGAAAAGTTACTCTAGATTTTTCACACAACTTTAACTTCCCAGCTGCTTCATTGTTGCTATTTCCCTCAAAGCCAATGGAGCGAAACTGATTTAAATCTGGTCTGTAGTTCTGAATTATATAGCTCATCCCCTCTTGTTGAGCTCACTTCAGAGACTAATTTGAGTCAGAATGCCTGGAATGATATGGACACACTTCAACAACAAGTCCCATTGAAACCAGCAGAGCTTACTTTCAAGTAAATACTCCCACTTGTTTGCCAGCTCCAAAGATAAAAACAGCACACTCATGCACTGTTGATGCTTTGTGTAGAGTTGCACCAGAAATGCAAATTATAGGCGATCAACTTATTTTTTGCTGGGAAATATCCCCACAACACACACACAGAATAGTGGATGGGTCCAGAACAAAAGCTGAATTTCATTTCATCAAAATTATGCAGTATATAGTTTAACTGAATACTTTTTCATCCAATTCAATTTAAGCCCTTTCCCTTGCTGTAAAATAAAAATTAAATAAAATTAAAATTCGGTAAAAACTTCTGGTCCCATTCCCTGCCTTAGTAAAATGCATGCAAATAAACTGAAGGAAATAACCAAGCTGCAGGGCAAGGATAAAATAGTGGTTCAGTCTCCACTGGATGAGTTTGGATCATGGTTATTCTCGTGAGGAGAAAATGAGGGGACATCTCCCTTTGCTCCTAGAGAAAAGATAGGATAGAGATGTAATTATCATTATAATCATATTTAGAGTGATAGAGCCAGTTTGGTGGAGAGGTTAAGGCACCAGGCTAGAAACTGTGAGACCGTGAGTTTTAGTCCTACCTTAGGTGCAAAGTGGCTGGGTGACCTTGGGCCAGTCACCCTCTCTCAGCCCTAGGAAGGAGGCAATGGCACACCACTTCTGACAACCTCGCCAAAAAAACTGCCCCTATCAACATTGATTCGAAGGTACTATCTATTTATCTAGATTATAACAGAAAGAGACTGAGGTTTGAAGCATTTATTAATAAGTTGCGACAGGTGGCAGTACCTAGCTAACCTTGGCTGTTCTTGAAATAACTCAGGCATGTAGGACCTGGTTAGTCTTTGAATGGGATGCCATCAGGAAGTCCCAAACTATAGGCTAGACTGGGAAGTCAAAAATACATTCCAGAAGAAGGCAGTGATAAAACCTTTCAAAGCCCCATAGCCATCATGTCTTTATAATCACCAGCAATGAGCTCAAATTGAAGATTACACCTTTTAAAGTGTGATAATGGAATCTTCTTGCTAACCACATTAACTCAGTGCCTAGTTTCTAGTATGATGGGTCGGTGAAACAAAGAACAGGAAGCAATGTACAGGAGTTGGTCCTAACACATTTTTCTCAAGCAGTGCACCATCTCAAGACATGCCTCTCCTAGCACAGTTCTGTTCAGGTTCCCATCTAAGTATGTTGCTTGTAGGTTTAGGCTATCATTTAGGTGAAAAGCACCTGGGGGTGGGAAGAAACTTCATATTAAATAATGTATTAATATTATATTTTAATAAAGGCAACCAGTTTTATAAAAGAAACCTAGAACATACATACATACATACATACATACATACATTTATTTATTTATTTATTTATTTATTTATTTATTTATTTATTTATTTATTTATTTAGCAAATTTATATAGCCACCCATCTCACCAAGAGTAACTCTGGGCAGCATACCTCAATCAAAAATATGGCTTCTTATGCATAAAAATGGTTTAAAAGTTGATTTTTTATGGAAAGGAAGGAAGGAAGGAAGGAAGGAAGGAAGGAAGGAAGGAAGGAAGGAAGGAAGGAAGGAAGACAAATTGCATGTCCTGACTTATATGGGCCCAGCTAGATAGCAGCATCTGATCAACCTTGGCTGATCTTGAAAAAGCCAAGCTGGACTGGTCAGATGAGCAACCATCTTGGAAGAAAGCCTTGACAAACCATTTCTGTAGTGTTGCCAAGGAAACCACATGGATGTCTCCAAGAAGTTACCAGCTTGGCCTGAAGGAAGCTTTACTTTAGCTTATATAGTTAGTACACATTTGGAAATTGTTACTGTAATTTAAATAAAGAAACACTACATCTCACCTGTGTGCCAGGTTTGGTGAATAGCCAATTTAAGCTTACCCCTCTGACTTTTAAGGTTCCTATCTTTAACATAATTTCAACTATCATTTATGAATCTATGAGAAAGCCACTGTACCTAAAAACGGTCCTTCAAATAACTCTGCTCCAAATATCTTGGACTTCCAAATGTTGGGAGAAAAAAGTGAAGAAATGATCCTAATATATGAGCCTTCTTCGAACAAAACCAGCATGGTGTAGTGGTTGATGTGCTGGGCTAGGAATGGGAAGACCCAAGTTCCAGTCCTTCCTTAGGCATGGAAGCTAGCTGGGTGACCTTGGACCTCTCAACAAAAATCAGTGTAAAGCTCTGTGACAAGCCAAAAGAAAACCAGCCCCCTTGTTGCATTATACATTGACATGTTTTATGGTATGAACTAGATGAATGTAGTACAAACCAAGTGGACCCAACAAATAAATGGAGCAAAAGCTGGCACCCCCAGAATTCTCAGACAGTTTTGCCAGCTCTCAAAGCAAGAGAGTTAAATTTGGGTATGGGAAACTGGACTGAGGTCTTATTTTACTATCCATTCATCATATGGCCTTGTAGGACACTCTCTTGGCCACAATGTTTCACATATAAATGGGGGTAATACATAGGTTTTATAGATTAAGGAATATTGAGGTCATGGAATAAGCAGTTAACACAAAACCAGCCACAGCAAATGAATACACTCTTCATGATATTTAGAAGCCACACCTTTGTGTCAGCTCCTCATGAAGCAGCATCCCCCAAACAACTCTCCTTCTCCTTCTCCTTCTCCTTCTCCTTCTCCTTCTCCTTCTCCTTCTCCTTCTCCTTCTCCTCCCTACTTCTTCTCCTCCAGTGTTCTGAAACATACAGCCATCAGTTTTGTTCAAGATAGGCAGTAAGCTGCATTGAACTGGTTAAGCATATATCAAATAAGACTTCTCTAGTTTGGGGGTGGGGTGTCACCACTAGGAAAGCTCTGTTTCTTGTGCTATCAATCCAATAATTTTTACTTGTAGATAAATTAGTATACAAGCAATTTGATAAGAGACTGTTATTTACTGAAAATGAAAAACCCTGGCTGATTTACTGCAAATCACCTAGAGATCTATCAGTAGATCCTTATATAACTTCTGCCCAATTCCTTTTTGGTGGCTGCTATGATTTAAATGATAAGTTAGTACAGCTTTATTAGCCTGATTTGCTTTCATTATCGAGTGGCACCTATCCTTTGCTAAGGAGACCAAGGATCAATATGTTTAAGAATGACAAACCAGGGCATTTATTTAGAACATGAAAGAAGCAAGACTGGGAACTGGAATTCCAGAATCTCTTTTAAGTAATTTCATGGTGACACCAGAAGCTTGGCTTTCTTTTACTTTTTTGTAGAAATACACTCCAAGCTTAAAGAAATATTCATTGTGGTTTCCATCATGGTCACATCCAGACCCCAATGCAGTTTATCTAAAGGCATTTAATCACCAATCAGCTTTTTATTACAATGTTCTAAAGTGAAGCCTCTGAGTTGAAACAATATTTTAGAGATTAGTATCAAAATGTCAGGCAGCAATATTAATCATTCAGATATGTTCCAAGAGAGCAGGTACTTGGCAGGACAAATGAAATCCTTTTCTTTTCTGCTAGACTAGAGCATTCATAGGGTGACTGTCTCTCTGTTTCCTCCTTTGGAAGATGATAAATCACAGGCTTTGTCCACGAGTCATGAGAGGGGCTGCGGAGTCCTCTTCATTAGAATCTGCTCAGGCAGGTATCAGGGTCCCATGGATTGGAGGTTAGAGCTCCAGAGGTTCTTTTGGGAGGGAGGGTTAAAAAATTCTGAAGGGCTCCATTTTTTCACCTCCTCCATATTCTAAAGTAGTTTGCTATGAATTCACAGAAACAAAAACTTGAGAGAGAAAAATGAAACCACGGGCAGTTCAGTTTGGAACATTTTACATGTGTGCATCCTAGCAGAGGGGGTCAGTAATTTTTTTCAGGCCTGTGCAGATACCTGGGACACTGAGAGTTTTGTGAATATTCTCCCCAAGTCATGGGGAGAATATTCACCCATGATGGGTGCCAGCAGTCACAAATGCTGTTCGCCTTCTAGCTGAATCACTCCTTTCTATAATCTCTGCTCCCTTTTTCTCGAGAAGCTGGCACATTTCCAAAACAGTCACTAGACTGTGACCACTCACAATTTCCATTTTCTAAGAATGTCTGTGGAGCCTAAAGGTAATGCTGGAGGTTATATTTGCATCTTCACTCCTCCATGCACTGATGATGTTACCTAGGTAGGTAATAAAACATCTTCAAGAAGAAGAGCAAGCTCAGAGAACACCAAGAACCCAGTAAGAAAATGTGTTAAACAGTTAAGGGGGGTGGTGAATTGGCATAAGGGGCCTGAAGGCACCCTGGTCTCTATGAGCACCACAGAGACTAAGATGATCTAAAAGTAAACAGCCCTCAAATGATCTTGAGAATGATCTCAACTTTGAGAGCATTTACCTTGTTTTCAACTGAGACACCTTAGGATTTAAGCTAGGATTTATTTGTTTAAGTATGTGCTGGATCACTGTTATTCCAGGACACTCCCAAGGTGCAAAGGGCTCAATTTATAGTGACTCTGTCTGTGGATTGATGTGGATGAACACAAATTCATGTCTTCATCTCTTGCAAATTCACTTCTTCGTCTCTAGCAAATGCACTCTAAATTAGGATTGCTTTTAAAACACTAGAAAACTGTGTTCTGATAGCTGAAATGAAAGCTGTCTGAAAACACTCTAAAAATTAGGTATCTTACAAGCTTGGTGTAGTAGCCTTCTTTTGGAATAGCATCTGCAAGATGTGTTCAGTATTATTAACTGCTCAGTTAATGTTCTATATGCAGCCTGTCCTAGCACATTTGCATTGCAATGTCTGCCCAGAAATAAACCTCATTGAATTCAATGGTGTGCAATTCTAGATAAGTCTGTAAAGGATTGCAGCCTAAATCTGGTTTTTGCTATGATAAACCAGGACAGCCAAAAGAAAAATTACCCTTTCAGAATGGATCTGTGAAATTCTTAGTCAAGATTATTTACAACAGATTAATGACCCTTTACCCAGTTTCCTCTTCCTCTCTTATATAACTATAAGCTACTATTACTTCAGGTTAACTAGCCTTAGATGCTCAAATTCCCAGTTCACAGTTGCACATTTTTCAGTGTTGCACACTCTAGGATAGCAGAAGTGTGCGCGTGTACAATTGCTCTTAAGCCAATACTGCATTGGGAACTATGGTGAACGGGTGTTAACAGGCAGCTGACCTATATGAATCCCCCTCAAACAACTTTTTTTCACTGGCAGATGGAGAACGGGAGACCCACGTGCTGAGGGCCCAGCATAGGGCGGCTGATGTTCATTCCGTTATGTAATGCCTATGTTCATGTCCCACACCAGGTGGCCCAAGGCGATGACTCCGAAGCATTATTCCAAAGTGGCTGTTCCAACAGGAGTGGAGAAACGGCCCAGGTTGTCGACCTCCGGCTTCACCCCGCCCCGGAAAGGAGGAGGAGGGCAGGCTTTGCATCCGAGGCGGCTCTCGCCACGCCGCGCCTTCCAACTTTTCTTATCTCGGGTACCAGACTTCACGGCTCATTGGACTAGCCATCTCCTAGACCCCTGCAGTCAACTCCGGGGAACTTGAAGCTTCCCTTTCCAAATGCTTTATTATTTGTTCGGGAGCCAAGGGCGACATCATTATTCATATTCATAGGATATTAATTGCTACTGAGAAAGAAGAGGGAGCCGGGAAAGCAGCAAGGCGGGCGGGGCGGGGCGAGAGAGAGAGAAAGAGAGAGAGAACCGAGGCGAAGCCAATCTTCCCCCTGTCTCCCGGCGCAAAGGGCGCGTTAACGCTTGGCTGGGGCATCCCTTTTCCACGCCCCGTTGTTCACGGCGAGGCGACCACCGGGAGCGCGGGCGGGCGTCCACGCGTGCGAGAAAGCGGGAGACAGCGCGCGAAAGGGGGCCCCCTGGCGGCAGGGCACCGCACTGCAGAGCGCCTCGGGAGGGCTCTGATTCGCCGCCAGTTTCAGGCTAGAGAGGCTGGGACGCCGCTCAAGTCTCATAGCTTCTCCCCTTCCTTCTCCTTCCAGCTGAAATGATTCGGACAGCGCTCTGGGGCTCTGCCACCCAGCCGCTTGCATTGCATCGCTTGGCTTCCCCCCCCTTCCCCTTCCACTCCTCCTCCCCCTTTCTTCCTTTTCTCTCCCTTCCCCCTAAAGAGATGATCGGCCAAGGTCTTTGCAGATAGATTTTATCGAAACTTAAAGAGCAGCCATCGCCGGGCACTCGCCAGCCAATAAGTCATTTTTAATAGAGACAAATCGCTCGGAACGCCCGGGCGGCGGCGGCGGCGGCGGCGGCAGCAGCGGCTACTGCTGGTGCCGCTGGCTGCTGCAAAGAGACGCGGGCAGGCGAGCGAGCGAGCGGGCGGGCGGTCCGGACAGCCTCAGATCTCCTTCCTCTTGCAAGTTTCCTGCCATCGTGACCGTCCCCCGGGCGCCTCCCTTCCGCAAGCTGGCGGCACCTGTTTCCGCGGGACCCCTCTGTCCAGATCATGGAGCAGCCGCGCCGAGGGGAGCCATCCCGAGCCCCCGAGCCCGCGTAGCTGGCTTTGATTGCTGTGCTGCTTTGCCTCCTATGGACTACTGCCGGAGACCGACGCCTGCTTTCGGACCCCACATGCAGTAGGTGGACGCTCTTCTTTTTTCCCGCGAGCCTTCGGGGGGGGGGGGGGACGGACGACTAGAACGGCGGGGAGGTTGGCCATCGCCAATGAGGCAAGAGGGTCAGGGCGAGCCGGAGCCGGGAGCGCAGCTTCGGAGCGCCGAAGGGGGGATGGATCGGTGGGAGGAAGCGAGGTGTGTACGCGCACGCACGAGGTTCTTTGGGCGCCTCTCAGGTGCAAGCCGCTGTCTCGAAACCTTTGCCTGGAGCTTGAGCTTGGTCTCGGCCATGATCTGGGAGCCCAGGTTAATCGATTGGCTCCTCTCAGCCTCCCCCGCCGCTCTCCTCCTCCTCCTCCCCCACTTGCCGCGCCTGCCTGGCCGAGCGCGTAGCTTTTCGCCTGCCCTACGCGCAGAGTCGGGGTGGCGGCGAAAGATCTGATGGATGCCCTCCGTTCCCAGCAGTAGCGCTGGACATTAAAAAATTCCTATTAAGCCCCTCGCTCGGGAGTCAGCCCGCAACTAGTTAATTTGGCCCGAGGAAAAGCTCTTCTTCTCCCGGCGCTCTCGCTAGATGGACTAATCCTCTTGGAGGCATCCCCTTCTTCCCCCTCGTCGGCCGGGTGTCTCTTCTCCCCTCCCCCCCCCCCCCCCCCGCCTCAGCTCGACAGCTAACCTTGTCTCGTGGTCATGGAGTTTATCCTTTCATTTTTGCCTAGGCTGGAGCGAGCTGTCCTGGCTCTCTAAAGTAGATGCCGGGTGGATCTATGGTTCTGGCGGAACAGAGAGGGAGCCCCAGCAGCGCGGAGGAAGTTTGAGCCGCGAGGATGCAGCCGACATACTGGTACGCCGTGCTTCTGCTGCAGCCTGCGCTGTACCTGGTAAGTTTCCGCGCCTCTCGTCCCCCTCCTCCCCCCCTCTCGCAGCTGGGGTTGCTGGCGGGATAGCAGCAGAGGAGGCCTCGATCCTTAAGCTCCAGACCAACTTCTAGAGTTCTGGGGTGTCTCGTTCCTCACGGACGTGCCTCGAGGCAGGGAGGAGAGTTCGGCTCCGGCAACTTCAAAAGACTAAGCTCCAGCTTGGGGTGTGTGTGTGTGTGTGTGTGTATTGAGAAGCTTTCGCTTGGGGCGGGGGTCGCACAGCGGATCCTGGGCAGGGATATTGCAATCTTATTGATCAGGGTTTGTTTTTGTGCGGGAGATTCAGAGTGGGAAGGAAGGAGCCCACTGCAGCGTCCCTTGGAAAGATTCTGCCGGTGTGTGGTGGTGTTTCGGACGCATGTTCTGTAAAACTTTTTCCTGCCCACGTTGGGCGTGGAAGGTTCTGTTCGTTCACACATGGGAGGGGGGCCAAAACCACAGGACGGCTGAGGCGACACACGGAATTGAGTCCCAAGGCCGCTCTGACGACTCCGCTGTCACCCTGATTCCCCGACCCCTCCCTCCAGCGCCCAGTCGGAAACTCTCTTCCCGATCCTGTGCCTTCCAAAAGGGCTGGAGTGTAACTTCCATCGCTCTCAAACCAATGGCCATTCGCCTCATTAGCTGAGAATGATGGGAGCGGTAGGTTTGCCATCCAAGCTGAGGATGATGGGAGCTGTGGTTTGGCAATTCTGGGCGGACGTGTTGGGAATTAGAATCCAGTACACGTGCCAGGAGCTAGGCATGAGAAGCTGGTATCTGGGAGAAGGCATCTCCGTGTGGTCATTGGAAGTCAGCTTCTTTGTCTCCCTGCCCCACCCCTCGGGGTCTTTAATGGTCCTCCGGACCGAGGGGAAGGTCTTTGTTGTTGCTCCAAGAAGTCCTGCCAATCGTTCTCCAGTAGCCGGAATCATGGTCGTGGGAAAATAAAACCCCGTTGGTTATCCTTCCCCCGCCCACCACAGAATAAGTTCTACTAATATAAACCATTCCGCTGTAAGCCCACCGAGCATCCCCCATCAGCCTACTCTGAAAGTGCTCGGGAATAACTCCCCTTGGAGAGTACCAGGGGCAGCGAGGCTACGGCATCCGTACGCTTCCCTTTCCCGCGGATCGAAGGATCAGGCTGCGTCACCAGAGCCCCGCCGTTCGGTTTCTTTCGGAAGCCCTCGGTTTCCAGATCGGATGAACGACAGTATGAGGATTAGGCCGGACGGAAAAAAAACAGAGCAACAAGAGCCGAAAGGACTTGAGCGGAATTTCAGCCCAACGGGCAGAAACCTAACGAACCTCTTTCTAGGGTAAGCCTTTCTTCTGAAGCTTCCCCCCCCCCCCGCCGCTGCCTGTAATTGCAAGCCTTGGACGCTTGAGGGCGCTGTGCGCCAGTTTCAGCCCGGCTCGGGACATCTCGGGGGTAAACAGGTGAACACAGGGGCAACACCTCCCAATGGAAATCATCGCTCTTGGATGCTATCCACCTGCTCGTGCAAGCTCCCCCTCCCCCTCCCCCTAAAGGAGGACCGTGTGCCACAGGTTAGAAGTCAAAAAGTCTTGGAAAATGTTTTTTCTTTCCTTTTAATGAAAGACCAACACGTGTGCATTCTGACTATCCCTTCTCTACACGGCGGTCAGTTGTGGAACCAGCTGGAAGGGGACAACTGACCGGAGATGGAACGTTCCTCCAAAACTCGCAAAGTGGCGAGACTCACGCTAGTGACGTCACTTGGGGCAATGACTCTGGAAGGCTTGATTGACTACAGACTCCTGAAAGGGTCATTTCCCCTTTGCACTTTTTTTCTTTTATTGTTTTTTGGGGGGAGGAGGGATTTTGTAGAGCCATCGCTCTTCTTTGTGATTGTTGTAAACAGTGGCGAGCAAAACTGCTGAACGTGCAACCAGGCTCAAGATTCCTAAACTGCGTGAATCTTCTCCCTTTCGCCGCCCTGTTGTTTGCTGGAACTTAAAAGAAGTCCTTATTGCAACATCAAGGGCGCAGGATTTATTCTAAATGTGCGGCTGGCTGAAAGCAAGCGCATCAATTCTCTTTTAATTGTAAACTGGGAGCATTTGAAAAGCATTCCGTGCGCAAATTATGCTGATTCAATTACCGTTTAGTTACCGACTTCATTACCTGAATGCTTTCACCCCCCTCTCCCAAGCGGTGGAAAGCGGAGGGGTGAAAAAAAGAAGAAGAGAAATTCTTGAAAACAATGCAAAATTTAACTGTTTGAATTTGAAAATAAGCCAGCACTTAAGCACTTTCTCGGCTCAGTCAGGGCTTCTACCTCAGCCCAACTTTATGGTTCGCGTCCAAGTCGTCCGCTTTTCTAATCGCGCTCGAGTTCCTGGCCGGGTTTCCGGGGGCCCCTCCTGTAATCAGGTCGCCTGACAGCGCTGAGCCACGAAGCTTTAATTAAACTCAGCGATTAAAGCATTAACGCAATGACATGAACCAGCAAGGGGTAACGTTTTGTTGCCTGCCGCCTCTTCCTCCATGGAGGCCGAAGGGGACAGAATGGACCGGGGCGAAGCAAAGGGGAGGGCTGGGGAAAAAACATCCGTTTTCGCTCTGAGTTCCGCTGGCAGCGAAAGCCGTTTGAGACCTGTGAACGAGAGGAAAGACGGATCCCGGTTCCGAGGGCGACTGCCGCCGGCCCGCAGCAGGGAAAAGCAGGCTTGTGCTCGGCTGCTCAGGCGCAGAACTCTGTTGGAAGCCCGGCTGGGCCGAACCCTCTTCTTTCTCGCGTCTGTCGGGCTCCCTGGCCCACCTCGCTCCGTCTCCGCCCGCGGCTGTTGAAGTCCAAAAGGGGCTGTATTCGCCCGTCCAGTCTAACCACTCCGCTGCCTTAACTAGAAACCGACTGAGCTCCTGGCTGAAGTTACTGCGGCTCCCAAGGCCAGGGGCGGTTAGGACGGCGGGCACCTTTCTGGCCGAGCTATGGCTCAAAGCCAGGGACGGCTTCCGTGTGTCTGGCTTTCGAAGGGAATTCGGAATCGACCTTACAGGTTTTCTCTGCTTCCCCCGCCCCGCTCCTTTTGGCCTAGTCCTTGGGAGTCTCTCAGCGTTGGTTTCTTCCGGAAGATATCCAGAGACCCCAGCATCCCTCCTTTCTTTACACCAGGGAGCGATACATTAGGAGAACCCCTGGAGGGTTCAGAATAACTATTTCAGCGGGAAGCTTTCGTTAAAGCAAGAACAAAATTCTTCCTTTTGCGGGCAAATTGCCACCTCTTATTTAAAATGTGGCGAAGAAAATAATACAGACAATTGCCGAGGCTCACTGTAGATGAGCCGGTACACACCGTTTCCCTTAACATTTCCCGTGGGGAAAGACATGAATTATTAGAGGACTTGGAATCATTCCTAACATGAAACTTGAATCTGATGTCATTTTTGGAGCTTTTCCAGCAGGCTTCCAAGAATGTAGATTACACATGTGGGTTATATATAACATTGGGACAAATATATACAGGACACTGTGAACTAAGACAAAATAAAGTTCTGATAGGCAAAGAGTTTAATATATAAAATCATACATTACTTTTATGGACAGGTGTACAGTACAGACTCTAAGTTATATATACATTCACCCATTTATACATGTAAAGTCAAGAATAGGTAGGTAAATATGTGCACACACACATGAATACATGTTATTAAACGCACACCATACATACATACATACATACATAATGCTTCCCTCCCCACATATATATTACTTAAAACTTAGTAAGGAAAGGTTTTTTAGGGTTGGAATGTGTGGCAACCAGTTACAATCCACTGGAAAACTGGATCTGACGCATCTCGGAGACGAATCTCATTGATTTCAATAGGATTCATTGCGTTCAAATGCAGGACTTTGTGCCTCCGAAGGAGTCAGGGAAGAGTTAAGGCAGAAGTAGAAATTGTAACTTGCAAAGGGGTCTCTCCCCTCCAACACCGGTTTAAAGTTTTTTTTTCTGAAGTCATGGGGTACCTTCCACTTCCGCGCTGATCGCAGTCAAAACCTCTGCTTTTAAGCGTAGATTACGCCCGTGCGGGGAGTCTGCAGCTTCCAGCCTCGCTAGAGACTCCTTATGCCCTGCTTCCTCGCAAAGCGGGACGCGCGATTGAGACGGGTCCTCCAAGACGCTAAAGCCGCTCAGCCTTTTCCAACTTGGTGCCTGCCATATAGGTGGGACCACACACCCCCATCACCCAAGTGAGATAGTGATGGAAACTGTCGTCCAGCCAGGCTGTAGGGTGCCAGATTGGAAAAACCTGGTCCATATTTTTGCAAGGCTAGGTCAAAATATTTTCCCTGGTGGTTGTGGCGATGTGTATTCCCCTGAAGACGCTGAAAGTGTGAAGGCATTGGGGAGTAGGTTATATATTTGTTTCGACCCGTGTGTCCTGTTTGATAGTGTGAGGCACCGAATCAGAAATTTTACTCTGATGATGTTAAGTCGTCACAACTGTAGAGTTTGCTCACAGGAATTGAAGAAGGTGAGACTTGTCCTTCCTTTCCTCCCTATATTTATTTTGGGCACTTTTTCTGAACTCTGGATTTGAAACAAATTGCTCTATAGCAGTATGCGGAGCTGGTGTGAGTGTGTATGGTCTTGTGTGTTTAGTAATAGCATTGCCCCCTGGACAATGTTCTGGGCTGAATTGCTTCACAGCTCAGTCCCCAGCGCAATGAAGCAGATATTGACTTCGATGTTTAAATCCTAAACTTTCACCCCTAACTTAATTATTCAGTAGCGAGCTTCACTGTTCTCAATGGGACTAGCATTCTGAGATTAAGTCCCACGTTTACTTGGCAGCCAACTTCATGGTCTTCAGTAGAACCTGTGTAAAGGCATTGAGGATTGAAGCTGTAATGTTAGAATGACTAATAATACCATTTGGCCTTCTTGAGTGGTTAACTTGGACAACTTTGGTACAAGCCAGTTGGCCTTATGAAGCTGGCGGCTGGTAATTTTGACATGCGTTAAAAAAAACTTCAGAGCAGCAACCAGGAACGGATGCAAAACCCTGACTGAAACCCAATCAGTTTTCCTGAAAAAGCTCAGCTAGGTTAGGGGAGGTTGCATATTCCTTATTTCAAGGGTGAGAGTGTTTTTCTACTTATAATAGTGTTATGAAAGTGTTCCACTGACTCTGTGTTACACAGAAATAGGTAGAGGATAACCTGGCTTGCTCGCTGGGTTCTATTGCTCCTGTGGTCCTCTACTAGCGGTCGAAAACCCCACCAGCTCTTGCTATGTAGGTAAAATAGAATGGGCCCATAAATAGGGTTCTGGCCTCCATCCTGTGTTCATAACACCTCGTTGGCGTCATCGGAGGGGTGCCGGTTTTTCAAACTAAGGATCCAGCATATCTTGGGTAATGACAGGGCTGATATATCCCAAGGCCAGTTAAGGGAGGGGGTGTGACCACACCTTCCTACCTGCCCTCCTCAGATCACACTGCCCAAGAAGTCACCTGACCTGGCACCCTTCGAAAGGGTCAGCGAGGTGTTCCGCACACCTTGAGGGCTATCCACACTAGCGATTTCTAGCATCCTCCCACATCTGTAGAGCGGCATATTGCTAATGCGGATAAGTGATGACAGGACTTTGCTAGAAATCGCTAGTGTGGATAGCCTGCTAGTGTAACCAAAGAAGGCCGATGGGACTTGGATGTCATTGCTCCCAGACCGGCGCCTGTTGCTTAAGCCAAGGATGAGCTGTAGGGTAAAAGGTGTGACTCACGGCTTCAGCTCCCTTTGGGAGATGGGGGAGGTGTGTGTGGCGGCGGCAATTCACTTTATTTTTTGTTGCGCAGCTGCAGATTCTAAGTTAGAGTAGCTTTATATTTTTTCAGTCAGTCCTTCCCCTCTCCCCCACTATGATTTCGGTGTCGTTGTTTTCTTCTTCCCAGGTAAAGGGCAGAATTAGAACCTCTCTTTTCTTCCAAGCAAGCTAAGCATTTTCCACAGGCTGCAGGAAAATTATTACCAGCCGGGCCCTATTGTCCTCCACTAACCATTCCTTACAAGGCTTTTTCAAAGATTGCATGTGGGTGGGCGTGGGGGTAGGGGGTGGTGCGGGTGGGAGTGCTGAAAGCATTTGGCTATTATTTTACTGCCTTTTTCTTGTCCTCCTTTCTTTGAAGCGATTTGCTGCACTTTTGTAGATAGCCAGGGAAAGAACAAAACAGCTGGCTGCACACCCGCAGTCATCACAATTGATTTTGTTTGTTTGTTTGTTTGGAAGGATAAATAAACAAAGGAACCCCCTAGCTGAAATTTTCTGCCTATAGAAAAACGGTTGCCCACGGAAAGGCTGCGTAGGATTTGAAGGATGTTGTGACAAGCGACCTATGGAAATAAATAACAGTAAGTGTCTGCTGCTGGCTGTGTCCTGGGTGGACGTATTGGGTACAGTCACACACATCCACACACATAAAGTGATTATTTCTAACACAGCAATGATTGAGAGGAAAACGGCATGCGTTATACAGTGCGCTTTGCGTTTCTGTGCAATCAATCCACTTAGTGTAGGCTCCGCGTGTTCTCAATATCGTGTTTTTTACCTCAAATAACACAGGTAGATTATTATGGCATATCTGGAGACCTCGCTGACACTCCAGACACAGCTGTGGATTAAAGACTGCCGCTCATTCCCCTGGTGAGTCCAGTCAGCTAATGAATCGTTTCCGATCATTCCATTGCTTTTATCATTCTTCTAATCCCGTAGACATTTTCCTTGGAGCAAGCCCCTTTGAATACAGTGCGGCTTCCTTTGGAGGAGATATGAATAAGATGACCCGGTTAGCCTAGCCCGGATCTTCCCGTTCAACTAATTAGCACCTTGTTTCTTAGCTTGCTAATGCCGTTTTGTAGCATCCAGGGAGGTGGAAGGGGAAGTTCACGGGGAAGTTCACGTGTATTAGCAACTTTCCTGTGGTGTAGTTCTGCAAGCATTGGAGTTCAAGGAACTGCACTGATCCCATCAAGGACCCAGGGATTCAAGGAAACGTTTGCCCTAAGGGAAAGCTCCTTAGGGACAGAACTCAAACTTAAGATAGGTCTACGTCAAAAGACAACTTGCTGTCTCCAGGTCAGTTCAAACGGGATATATTGCAAATTCTGCTCCTCTGCTCGCTCGCTTATACTTCTCTATTTTTAAAATGAAGGGTTTTTTTTTTTTGCACTGTTGTTGGTGCTCCCCCTCTTTCCCTTTCAAATCAGAAGAGACCCAGCTATGTGTAAAGGGATTTAAGTGAAAAGGGAGTAGGCATTTCTTTTTTCTTGCTGTGTCTAGCTTGCTAGTTGAACTCCTGCTCCCTTCGGCCTCAATAGCTTGTTTTGAATTTTGGAGGCACGAGTGGAGTGGAGTGGGGGGTGTCTCTCCATCCACACAGAGGCGATATTTCCATCTGACGATTCTGGCAAATATTGTGGATCATCTTCATATTATTATAATACGGATTTTATTAGTATAAAATCGCCATTAGACCAGCGATGGCAAAGCAGGCTATTGTCCCCCCCCCCCCCGACCCTTACCCCTCACTCCCTTGCTAGGAAGAGCCTGTTTCTCGAGGAAACCAAGCCCTGCTCGCTCCCGTTCCCTTCCCAGAATCGCTATTCCTGTCTTCCTCTCTGTGGTGCGACTGGGGCGAATGGTGCCCGTTGATTTCCCTTCTAGTTTAACTCAGCCCGGCTTCGCATAACTCAGCATTTAAAGCACCCCCCTCGGGTGCTTGGTAAATAGGAGCTTTTAGCTATATTTTATGCTGTAGACTGACATGTTGACGACTCTGCTAGACGGGTTTCTACTTCTCTCCCCCCTCCCCCGTCTTCCCTCCCCTCCACCCTTTTTGCTAAATCTTGGCAAGCACTTTATCAAGGATAAAAAGGTTCTGCCGTAAGGATGTCACTCAATTTATTGTGAAAGTCGAATGAGTTACTTTTAATGAAAGTGCTCCCACGATGAATATTGCCAGCCATTTCCTGAGCAGGCTCTGTCAGATGGAAGGGAAGGAAGAAATGCTAGTCCTTCTCCCCTGAAAGATATCCCCAAACTCATTTACCAGCGGAACCGACCCTGACCTTTCCAAGAACTGTTGGTGGGACGTGTAGGGCAGATTGGTGCAGGAGGATGCCTTATTACATGCAAGTAGCTCAGTGGAGTGATTTCTGTTGGAGGTGCAGATGAGGCTAAACCACAATGTAGCTATTTGGTGTATGGCTGAGTGAACCCAGCCAACAGTGTCCCATTCAGCTGTGATGAACCAAACCATGGCTTGGTACGATATGTAATTCCTGTTTTTGCCTTTTTATGCTCTAATCCTGTCTGTCCATCTCAGGTGGACATTGCAACTCCTTTATGATCACTGCTGGTAGCAGGACTCCAAAATTTATGGAAATGAGAGACACTCACAGCAGAAGGTGATGTTTCCAGACATAGAATTGTGCTGACCTCCAAGCACAGCAAAGCTTACCAGGGGCTGGTGTATGGGATAGCTGATCTTTATGTACAGACACACACACACACACACACACACACACACACACATTCCTTCTCTCAGGCTTATTTCTAAGTAAGGGTGATGGGAATGCCTCTACTGGATAAATAATCATGTATTTTAAGTAAATGTAAAGATCCGCTTGTTGCAATTGCCCCCTTGCTTCAAAATGGCCTAGGATCACACTATCCAGTGCGTGCCTGCAGAATCAAATCTTACTGAATTCAGTGGGGTTTATTCCCAGGCAACTGAAATATATTATTGTAGCCTGTAGCATATCTTATTATATGGATCTTGATTGTATCCAGAGCATAAATCTATTTAGGATGGAGATGACCTCTGAAGGTTTGTCAACTTCTCTGGGGCCTGTAATCTTCTTTTCTTACAATAAGTCTTCAGGGTTTTAGAAAACTACTACATGCTTCAGCTTCTCTGAGTTGTGAATTCAACTAAGTAATTACTCCCAGGCAGTCTTCTCCAACATGGGACCCTCCAAATATTGGCTGGGAGATTCATGGGGATTGAGATTCAACACATCAGATTAGGATGTGGTGTAGATTGTAGGCTGGTATTCTGTTGGGTGAAGTAAGCGATAAACTTTAATGCAAGTGTGTTTAAGGTCACATACTCTAATGGCATTAGAACTTCAGTTTCAAATAAAAGTAGCCAGAATTGCTGTTGGAACTTTTCCTGAAATCTATGAAACTTGTTTGCAAATATACTGGATCTGTTTAATGGCTTTACAGTGAGGCACTCTTACTTAGGTGGTTTATGGGTCTAGATGAAGAAGAATCCTATTCAGTATTAAATACCATCCAGCACAACAGTCATGTGGGCAATGATATGACCCAATGATATGATCCAATATAATAGTAATTTTGACTTCTCTTATTTAGAGTTCTGAATGAATTTCAATGGACTGACTTCCAGGAAGTGCCTGAGAAGCCCAATCATAAAGCAGTTTACTTGGAAGCAAGTGAAGAGAAAACAAACAGATTTAGCTGAGTCTATTTCTGATATCCCAAAGCAAGTCCCATTGGCACTCTTTAATTGAAGCTGCAAACAAATATTCACCACACATTTCCCCAACTGAGTATTGTACTGGTCCCCAACACCCATGGGGGGCGGCGGGAGAGAAAGAAAGCATAACAACAATGCAAATGCATTTTAGGTGTATAGTGCTGCCTTTTGTTAGTGCAAACCTTAGTGGAGAATGATAGAATGCCCTTTCTCTGTTCAATTTTCTGGTTGTTTCAAAATCTTCAGTGAGACAGGGATTCTTTCCTCCCTCCAGAATCAAACTTTTGGACTGGTTATACTGAGAGTTGTCAGTAGCTAAGACTGCCTTCTTCTGGTAGTTTCTCTTTTCCAAAGAGGGTTGATCAATCCACTGTCCACTTAAAAGCAGTAAAAATAAGTTCAAATCCAAATCAACTAGTCTGTTGTTAACCACAGGGTAGAGTTTGGAATGTGAGGGAAACCATGGATGTTGTCTAAGCTGGAACCTGGCAGCCAATGAAGTATACTTACACAAAATAGCACATGCGTCACTCTTATTGTTAAGGAGATGACCTGCTGCTTGGTTGGTTTCCTCTGCTCTTCTCTGCCTGTACCCCACATAACTGGAAACGAGGAACAGCCTTTATTGTTTTTTCTATTTATTTTTTCTTTTTTGTTCAGACTGCTGGAGGCCATTGGCTATCATAAAAGTGATTGCTCATGAAGATAAAACAAGACATAAAAAAGAGTGAGGCCTAATCTGATTTTTAAAAAATTTAAAAAACCCAAACATCTAAAGCTGAGCTTGGAGTCCAGGACCAGTACCTCTGCTCCCTTCCCACTGGATTCTAGTTTTAAATAGCATTGAACAACTTTCTGCAGCCTTGAAGCTTCACATTCCTCTGACTATAAACTTTTGGATCCCTAGTTAGAGTGATCCTCAGAGTTATATAGCACCCTTCTCCATTTATTATACTAGTGTCAAGGTTGTGGACACAGATTATGAATTCAACTATAGGCTTATCTTCAGCAATATATCTCTGGAAGACTTTTAAATAAAACTCTGAAGCTATTCTACTTACACAGTGAAACCTATGTATGCACATTCTTGTTTTGCTTTGATGCCATATAGAGTAAATACCTCACCCAGAATGTCTGTCTTCTATGCGTAAACTGGGTGAATAGATTTCCAAGGAAAGGTATTTATTTTACCTGGCACCACTTCAAAGATATACCAAATATCTAATTTATAGGTAGATAAACTTTCATGTTATTCCATTCCAAGGCTTTGTCAGGTCTTATATGCACTTAGAATCATTGGAGAGATTGGCAAGCCTTAAACTAGCACATGCATGCTTGCATGTTTGTTAATCACCAAACAAATCACCTGTTTCAAAGGCCAATTCTTTCCTGTGCATCTATCTAGCCAGTCAGAAATATTTTATCAGTCTGACAAGGTTTCAGAGAGAGATAGAGAACCCTCTTAGCCTTTGGGAAAGGAGGAAGACCCTATATTCTATATCAGATTAATTCCTTTGTTTTTCTCTTTAGGGTTGCTCTAGTGGAATTTTTCCTTTATTCATGCTTCTGTAAAGATAGAGTCTGAAGTAGTTTTTTAAAACACAATCCAGCCTGTTCATAGCTTGCTTTTCTGTCATTCCAGCATAGCTGATCTAGTATACCTCGTATCCCATTTGCTTTTCTAAGGGACTGAGTAAGAATGCCTGTCTAGTGGTTATTTCAGGACCACGGACAGCTACAGGGCTAGTTTTCCTCTGTGAAATTCTGATGCAATAGGAGCAAGGTCCCTCCTCAAGACCACGGACAGCGTTTTACGTACTGCGTTCTTGAAGGATCACAAGCATGTTGCATTCAGCCTCTCTAGCTGTGGTAGTGGCAATTTCTGTAATAAAGCATTCTAGCCCCTTGCACAGAAGGTCAGTTAAAAAGCGGTGCTCCAGCATGCAATCTCTTTCTTTAGAAACAAAGACAGCAAATAATTAAGATTGATGTCTAATTAACGATTGGTGGGATTCTAAGTGAATCAACTGGAATAAAATGTTTCTTTAAGGAAGATTTCTTTCAGACTCCCTCACTCCCCGTCCCCACACTTTCATTTTAACAGAAACACGTTCCTTTAGAACTTGTTTTTAAAGGCATTGGACAGGAGATAAGGGAGTTAGCTAAGACAGACCAAGCTCTTTTAAAAACAGCCTTCACCAAACTTTTCAATGTAAGCCACTTCATTTTTCAGGTGCTCTTCCCCTCCCTCAAAAAAGAAAATAATTGCTGAAATTAAAAAGATCAGCCAGAATCCACTTATTTTCTCCTTCTTTACTTGACTCACCAGCTTGCGTTAAACATGAATAGATGGGAAATTGGATTGATTTGGGATGAAGTGCCCCATTAAAAGGATCAAACATGGGAAGAAAAGCTGTGGGGATGCATAATACTTGGCTTCTTCCTTTCAGTGGATTAAAACAAACAAACAAACAAACAAACAAACAACAAAATTGTAATAGATTGGAAAGATTAACTTGGAAGGTTATTGACAATGAAATAGCCACAGAAGGCTGAAGGCAGAGAACATTCAATGACCTTCACCAAAACGAAGTTAATGAGGGAGCTTTCTACTGAGTCTCTCACTAAATCAGCAACTAATAACAATAATTAATTAATTAACCCTGGCCTTTACATAAATAATGGCAACAAATCTCATTTGTCTCCAAGCCAAACCTCAGGAATTATGCCACAAGGAGGCTGTTATAATCGACCAGCCATAGTGATGAAAATCAACACTACATTTAAGATGAGTGTTTGCCCAATTAACCTAAACATAAATGATGTTTATGGTTTGGGTTGGGGGGAGGTGGCATTCCAAGTAGCATTCCCTTCCCCTGCTAAGTAAAACATAATCATTGACTTTGCCCCTCAATCACATAAATTCCCACTTAATATTGACAGAGCTGTTCCCCAAGGGTTTTGCTCACCAAGAAGTGGTTTATCAATAAAATACAAGAAAGTTGTACACAAGGGGGTGTGTAGCTGGAAAAATGATGGGGACCTGTGCAATAAAGAATGCAGGTGGAAAGACTGTTTTAAATCAGACTCATTCAAACCTCCTTGAGGAATATATATGGGGGTTGGAGGCAGCAAAGAGTAGAAGTTAAACCACTTAGAATGTTGTAGGCTCTTTATTCATTTGACTTAGGGACTGTGAAATAAAGCTCCTTGGGAAAGACAAAATTCAAGGCTTATCTTTGCTGGCCACTCTGTGCATTTTGCCACCTGTGAAATGGGTAGAAGAATGGCCTGCAGAGAAGAGGTGTCTGTTGTGCAGTTCAGCACCTGGAAACTTACCAAACACTTTGAAGATTTAGCAAAATACTTAGTTTTTTTTTTTTTTAAAAGACAATTCCATCTTCCAGAAGAAGCTCAAGGTGGCCTATGTCCTTGCAACAACCCTCAGATATCTAGAATATGATTTGTTCAAGGACACCTAATGAATCCTAGCATCTCCCAAATACAAGGCTATATTTTGTATAGCTAATCTTTCCCAGTGATAAATCCTGTGTAACATTTTAGATATATAATCATTTTTCTGATGATCCCAATTATTCATTTTCATACAGAATGAACCTACAGGTACAGTGAAGCAAGTTGAAGACAGGATTTGACTCTGAGTCTTTCTGCATTCCAGCACTTTGTTCCAAATTTCTCCAATCTAGCATCTTCCACATTTGCTGAACTACTACTGCATCATTTCCCAAACAACGTACCATTCACGCTGCTGGGGGTGATGTGTGGTGTAGTCCAATACATCTGGAAGCACAAGGTTGGAGAAGGTTGTTCTGTTTGATAGATTTTTTTCTTATTTATTTATTTGTTTATATCCTGCCTTCTCTCCAGGGGTCTGTCTTATTTTATCTTCACAAAAATAACCTTGTGGTTGGACTGGAAGAGAATTATTGGCCTGAAGTCAGACCTGTGTGTTTCCACGGTTAAGGGGACAGACTTGAACCTGTGTCTCCCATCACAGTTGCTCTTCAAACTTAGTTCCCTAAGTGGGATAGGGTGGTGACCTTTACATCAGAAGTGAGGCTTCTGTGGCGTTCTAAATGTTGCCAAGCTCTTAACAACCTCAAACAGTTTGGCCAATGGCAAAGGATGCCTGGGGGTGTAGCCCAGCAATATTGGAAAGGCTACAGGTTCTTCACACCTTCTTTAAATGATTCCTATGTCTTTGTTTGGGGTAATCCATCCCGATTTTTGGCTCTTTCTGGATGGCACTTTGCATTGCTTTCTATGGTATCTTGTGTTGGCAGGTTCCTTTTCGCATGTAGATTGTATTTCTCATTGAGCAGGTCTGTCATTTAACAGGGGGAGCCTTTTCAGCCACTCCAGCTCCAGCTAGTTCCCCATTATGCTCCTTATTAGCGGCAGCAGCAACAGTGAAGAATGCAGCGGCTGCATTGCCTTGCTTTGAATCCACTGCTTAAGCTGGCAAATTGGTCTGGCTTCCCCTTTCTAGGCTGAATAAGAGGGAAAGACGATTGAAGAAGAAAAGCTTTGGTGACTTGTCTCCCCTTCTTTTTCCTGCTGAATTTTGAATGTCATTATAATGCCTATTCTGCATTATTCTGAGTGGCTATTTCCTAAAAACTCTCCCCACTAGGGGAGGGAATAGCTTGGACTTTGGGAATCTTTAGCAGCACATCCATTGCGGAAAAAGGATATCCAGGCTACATTGTGAATCACTGATTTCTGAGGGACAGTGGAAATTGTGCAGAGGATCAGTAACTAAGATATGATCTGAAAGGAAGGCTTGTTTGGGGAAAAAACTTCTACAGCTCCATGGTAAGAGAAAATCTTTAGTTACTGCCTTAGTTTACAGAAGTAAAGTGAAACAATTATGGGGGTTTTCAGGATTTAGTTTTGACAATGTGATAACTATATTGTCCTACTTATGAAGTGGTTGCTTTAGGGGTTTGATTTGACATTTTGAGTCATTTTGTATTGATTTGATATTTCTTGCTGTATTGATATTTCATGTAAGGACTTTTGAACACTTGTTTAAAAGATAGCATCAAAGCAATAGCTCTGAAGAAAAGGGAAGGTTCCCTCTCAAGAAAATTGTAGGCCTCTTCTCTACATTTTTTCAACATAGACAAAAGAAGAGAAAAAATAACCCTCTTGCCTTTTTACATGTGCTGTTATAAGGGGGAACCACAGCACCTTAGAAAGTAGGAAGCAAGAAGAAAATTATATACATGTGGATTGTCACTGATGAGAGGTGCAGTATAGATGCAAGATTTATTCACTGAATGGCCTTTGCTAAGTTGGTTCCTTATAGATTTGTTGGAGCGACAGTTCCCAGAATTCCTAGCCAATATGGCCAAGGACCATGTTGCAGCTGCAGATGTAGGATCCCTCCCCAGAGCTGTGGTGAAATGGAGTGGTGGTGTTAGCACCTATGTAGTTTAGCTAATGTTACTGTCTTAGAAAATCATATCACTGAGGGTTGGTCCCAGTGCCTTTTCCTTGCTGCTTTGGGACCTACTGGGATGACAAGAATGACAGAAGTTTTTCTCCATCCTCTACTGCCCTTCAAAGCTTGTTGTCTCTTCACTTACGCAAATGCATTGGAGGTGATTTCCATGATGGCTGAGAATTCTAGATATGAAGTTCAATTTATCTGAAGAGCACCAAATTGGAGAAGTGGGGGTTAAAGCATCTTCCATCTCTATTTTTTTTAAAAAAATCTTTGATACATTCAGATATCAGGCTGATCACTATTTGGATAATTACAATGCACTGTGTATAGTCACTCTTAATTATGAGCTATATATTTTGCTTACTGAAAAATGGAACCAAAAGAGTATTAACTGAGATTAGGCTTTTTACTGATACCATGCTGGTGTTTATTAGGTACAGTGGCTCCAATTTTGTTTCCAGATCTAATGAAAAATGCTGGTCTAACCCATAAAGATTTAAACTCTTTGGGCTTAAGATGCTAGACAAATCACCTTATATGCTTATATGAATTTTATGATTTGCTTTCTAAGACTCTGCTCTGTGTGCTTCTGCCAAGTGAAGTGAGCCAAGTGGTTATTAAGGATTCTTGGTAATGGCACCTTAGTTTTATTAGAAAACTCTCTGGAGAAGTTCACTTGATGCCTTCTTGTGCTTTACGCATTTGATAAAGACTTGGTTATTTCCCCAGACCTTTTAGATACTACCTGAGCTCTCACTGTTTTAGAATGACTTTTAATCAAAGCTGTTTTGCTCTTGTAGTTTCTTTAGAAAGATATATTTTTAATCCTACATTTTTATTGTTTGTTGCCTGAGTAATAGTTTCTTGTCTTGTTCTTTACATTTTATTTGTTTGCCTTAATATCTAAACTACTCAAATATTTATTGATGGAAAGTCAATAACAAATCAAGTCAAAAGTTCATCTAATCCAATCAGAAGATTGGATTAGATGAATTTTTGGCCTAATTTAGCAGCACAATTTTGATAATCTTATGTTAAATCTAATTATTCCAGTGAACACAAAGGCACTGGGAAATAGACAAGTATTAGGAACATGTTATCAAGTTTTGTGAGAATGCTTTTCAAATTCAATGCATTAGTCATGGTATTTAGACTCTTGTTGTACTATATTGATGATTCCATTCAAAACATCTTATATAAGCATGGTCCAACTTGGAAGGTCAAGTAACTAAAATTCTAAAAAAGGACGATCACCTAACTATCTTGATTTTCAAAGTTTAATTGCCAGAATGCCTGCTCAAGCTACTTTATATGGAACTTCTGAATACAAATCAAGCTTCTTTGCATGAGTTTAAGATGGTTTCAAATAGATGTTAAAAGCAGCACAATATGATCAGCAAGCCTCACACAGAGATCTACAGAGCACTACTGTGGTATAATGATGTCATTACATGGCATGACATTAAGCTTCTGGCCCAGGACTGGTATACACCAGAGACTAACCAAGGTTGGAATCTTATACTACCTACCTGAAAATAACTGTTGCTGAAGTCAATAGGACAATCCCAATGGAACTGATGTCTGAGAAAACATATAGAATTGGGTTTAAATTTAATGCTAGTCCATAAACATTTCTTTCTCAGCCCAAGGTCTCAAAGTTTGGTCTACCTTTTCCCAGTTAACCCAGTGCCATTGAATTAGTCTGTCTCCCAGCAAATGTTTGGCCAAATGTCCATCATCTTGACCAGTCCCTGATGATAATCCATAATTCTTCTAAGGACTTTCCAGTGATCTCCTTCGTTCTGTCCATCTACTTTGCCTACTATTTTCCCTTTTCTACTATCCTCAACCTTGCCAAGCACAATGATTTTTCCTAGTTCATCATCTACTCATTCCACATACCCCAAGAAAGTGAATTTCTGCTTGCTAGAATCATCAATCATTGCCTCCAAGGAGCAGTGGGTTTTTGTTTTATTCTGAATCAATTGATTGGTTCTTCTTGCTGTCCTTGGTACTTAGTGTCAGTTTCCAGATTAATAATGTGAAGATGTCTATCCTTTTTCTCTTGCTGTTTCTCAGTGTCCAGTTTTCACAGCTGTGCGTTACCATTGCATAGGTAAAAAGACTAAATGGCTAATTTCTTAATTCTGATAGGTCAAATTATTGTGACCATTTAGATTTTCTAACTAAGGTGAGCAATGAGTTTTTAAGAGCTATACAGAAATTATTTGCAGCAATTTGTTGACATCAGTAGACAAGATTAATTTAAAGCCATGCTTTGTTAAAGTCTCAATTTAAAATCTTTATTTAATGAATGACTGATCTTGATTTATCTGTTTTTCCTCTTGCTCTAATTTGGACTGTGCTGTACTGTCATGTTTTCAATATATGCTTAATTAGTAAACATGGGATCCAACCAACAAATTGCTGAAATCTATTTGAATTTTTTGTTGATTTCTGTGGTTCAGTTCATCTTTTAAATTCTATCAATTCAGTTCTGGAAATGGTGTGCACTGAACATGCGTGTTGTCATGTTGTCATGTGTGATGATGATGTATATGCTGTATTTTACCATGTTTACAATGGTGAGAAGTTTCCTGCAGTACATATCTATATCTTGATGGAGAAAAGACAGAAAGCATATGCTTTCCTCCATAGAAATCATAATCCTATGAAACTTATTCCATGCAAATCTTTCAAATATGTATGCATATAGATCAATCAGAAGGTGTCTACAGTATGCAGATATAGACATTTTACATATTTATGAAAAAATGAAACAAGCAAAGAGATAGCTTGCCAGAAAGATTTCTATTTTTGTCTGCAACTGGAGTTTTACAATTTTCCCTAAAACAAAATTGATTATTTACTTTTTTTTAATTCTAGTAATATATTCCAGTAAAATCAACTACAAATCAATGTTTTCTTGCATGCAATTAACAACTGTCAGAAGGAAGAATGGGGGCTCATCTACTGGCCTATTATATCTCCAATTTCTCTTTCCTCCAGCCTTCCATGCGTTAAAAAGATCTGTCTGTAGAGGGCAGCGTTCTCTATGCATGTGGGCTTCTTCCATATCATGGAAGTGTACATAGCATTCTGTTCTCCATTATTTATCAATCCAGTCAGTGCATACATAATGAGAGGTAGTTGAGAGGGAAGTGCCACAACATTAAGGTACGTAGGCACAGGACTGTCAAATAGGTTGAATTTAATACTATACTGAAATCAAAATTTCTGAAAAGGAGTTTTCTGCTATAAAAGAAGCATCTGGTTTTCTACCTTAGTCTTAAGGTGCTTGAGAATTTCTTTGACATTTCTCTTATGGTTGTTTCTGAACTTTTTTGGAGGTGGTGGGAGGTGCTACTGCTGTTGTTTTCTGTTGTACTTCTTTCCTGACTGCCTACTGAAATTTGAGAAAACCCCTGTGAGACACGTTTCTTCATGTTGTCTTCCCTTGAAGTGTCCGAAGCCAGGAATCCAAGACTACCAGAGATGTAATTGTACAGTGAACAACATTTACACACACACCACTCTGCCACTTCATAGCTAAATAAGGGCAAGTGCACTCCACCCCACCCATAAGGATTTTTTTCAAAATAATTTTCAACATTTTAGAAGAAAATTCTCTTTTGTCAGATTAAATGAAAATATCTAGGAAAAATGCAGAATAATTTTTCATCATAGTACAGTTAAAGTACAAATTAATCTCTCTTGGCACTGATTTTAGTCAAATTCTTACTAGAACGAGAACAACACTTTAATGCATGTCTGTCTGTGGTTTTAATTATTAAGTAGGATTACTTTTATTTGACAGAAACGTGTATGCTCCTGTCACACTGTTTATGTTTACATGCATTTTTTAAAGTCACCATTGATGGAACTAGTCATAAAACAAATCTTCAGTTAAACTATTTTGTGAACCAGGTTATATGCAGTTAATAGTCTACCTTATATATTTTCAATCACAACCAGAATGTCAGAAATCTTTTTACAACAATCTATATATTTTAAAATAAGTGCAATGCAAAACTTGTCTATTCAGTTTGACATTTAATCAGTAGCCATAAACTTGATGTGCTAATAATCAGACTGGTACAATTTCACAATCAGTCTTCTATAGTATCACTAATAGCTGCTTTGGAACATGTCATATATACACACACATACATATGTGTGTGTGAGTATATGCATACACATACATACATGCTAGCAATCTGGAGCATAACATGTATTTTTACAGGCATAATGTTAATATGTTTCATGGTTTTAAAATGAGGAAATACAAGGGTTGATTTCATAGATTTTATAGAAGTATTGGAAACAGAATAAAAAGAGAGAACAGTGTCAAGCATATAGGAACATTAGTATGCATGTTCTTAAAAAGCATACTCTTTTTAAACCATGGTTTCAGTTCAGAAAGTCAGATGATCATTCTATATGTTTCAGAATATTTTAGCAAAGGTTTTCACAGGTCTAATGACCTGGGATTAACTCATTCCATAGCGTATTAGCTGCAACCCCTAGGATTAAAAAGCTCACCTGCATATATTGGGGTGGATAGCAATGCTAACTTCTTCTAGCTACCAAAACACTTAATAAAAATCTCAACTTCATATGTGTGGTAGTGAATGTATATATACCTTGAGCCAGTCATCTTCTGTCCACCTCACAATGTTCTTGTGTGGGTATGAAATGAAGTGGGACGTCCATATATACTTCCACAGGTAAAGGCAAGCTAAAAATGGTATGTTACAAGAACAACAATATTAAAAAGTCCTACTGAATCAGGTCAAATGCCCATCTAGTCTAGCATTCAGCATCACATAATGGCTAACCAGGGGCTTTGAGGAAGCTAGGAAATACGGGTAAGAGGAGATGGCTCTCTCCCATGGTTTCTCCCTAGCATTGGTCTGTTAAAGGTATGTTGCCTGTGATTCAGGAAGTAGCTTGCAGTCATTAAGATTACTAGCCATTTAAGGCACATAGATTGATGCCACGAAAGAAATAGATTCAGTTCTGGTTGTTAGGTTCCAAGATTGTTATTAACAAGCACTAGAGGACTAACATGCATGTTCCACTGGATCAGTAAGGGAAATTGTTTTGGCTTTGAAAAGAGCTTTGAAAACCCCTACAATGAACAAAACATTTATTCAAATCTGGCCACAAGTTATTAACTATATTACTGTAACAATGGTTTTCCTAATAGATTACTTTTGTCTTTACAGCTGTAATTCTGGGTTAGAAATAATGATCTTGGGTGTTTAATATATTTCTCCTTAAGGGATTCATCTCTTTCCCTCTCTCTCATTCCATATACACGTTATTTTTTTCTTTTCTTTTTTTCTTCTTGATTTCCTGTACTTCCTACTCTATTTGGTTTTGGTGTGTGTTTTTTTTTTTAGTTAAAATTAAAACCAAATAAAAAACAAGCTCAGATATAGCAACTGAGAGCTTGATCTTCCATGAATATGATAGCTAAAGATATCAAAGCTGGTGGTCCTCCCTAAGGATGATAATGAATCTGAAGTAGAAAAGGTAGATCAAAAAAAAAAAAAGGTAGATCTTGAAGTTATAGTAGGCAATTAAAATTTTTTGACTTGGCATTGACATTTGCAGCGTATCAGCCATGTGTCAATATGCTGCATATATCTTGCTTGGTAGAATGCAGGAAATATTACATTGGCCTGCAAGGTTGTCTTTAGATTAGAGATCCAGCTTGCACAGAATGGCATAAGCATGCTTGGAGTAAAATTAAGCACTTTTGTATGCTTGTGGCATATTGGCTAAAATGTGACAGAACTGACATTGTCCTTATGGTTAGCAGGGAATATTGAATGTGGCAGATTATGAATAAGGCTGATAATTGAATGTACTGTACACCTTCTTTATATTTCAAAAAGCATTATTTGAAAGCTTTGATTGACCAAATCAATATCTGTGGCCCATCTGATGACCATAATGACCTACAGAACATTGTGACTTGCAATGTAAGAGGAGCAAATGGAAGGAACATGCATTGATTTATCATATTATTTATTTACGGATTTCTAAACTGCTTCACTCCAAAAGGTTCTAATGAATGAAATGAAGTGAAAGAAAAATAGATATGTTGTGTGTCTATGAAACTAAGAGAAAAGGGAAGGATGTAGTAGGGCTGAATGAAGGTTGCCTGATTCTGTAGAATGGAATTGATGAATATGAATGGGGAAGTAATATGTAGGTTTAATTATGAATGAAAGAGCTAAAATATATATTGGAAAGAATGAATTGGTGTCATCTAGCTTGTTGTGAGTGTACATGAAAGATGGAACTCATATGCTAATAATAGTTGTATATTATTATCCAGTGAAAGTCATAATGGAAGAACCAGAAGAGTTTTGAGAACAACTGTACCACATTCCAAATGAATGTGATGCAAGGGAAAACCTTATTCTGCTAGGTGACATGAATGAATGCATAAGAGAGTACAAAAAGGCAACTGGGCCATTTGGGGACACAAGAATGAATGAAAATGGTGACTATTTGGTGAATATCTTCTAAGAAGAAGGTCTGTTTGTTTTAAATATGTAGTTTAACCATAAGCCTATTCATATGTACAGAAGAGAAAATAATGAATATAAATATAAAATCATGATCTGACTGTTTTTAATGAAAGACTGAGAGAATAAGTCAAGGATACAAGGGTGATGTGGGTTAGATTATTTTCTGACAGTGTCAAGAGTGGAACTTGGAAAAAGTGGTCAAAAGTAAGTAAAAATGGACAAAACAAAATATGTGAAATAAATAAGAGTGAAATAGAACAACAGCAGGAAAAGAAAGTATGAGTCCCATGTAGAAAAAAATGATTCCTCTCTCAACAGAATGAACAGAAAGTGGATGTAAGGAAAAAGATATTGAAGCTGCTTGGCACAGAGTAAAAAAGAATTGCATTTCAGAGTGCCACAGAAGTATGTGGAGTTATGCTAATGGAAAATATGAAAAAAGGATGCTTGGTGAAATGATGAATCGAAAGATGCTGTGGATGAGAAAAAATGCATTTCATAGAACTTTAATTAAAAACATAGATAAACATTTTTGAAAAATAAAAAGATGAACTGATTTGGGGTGATACTAAAGTGCGGGAATGTAGGAAAGAGTACTTTAGAGATTTGCATAGGAAATATGACAGCCAGTTTGGTGTAGTGGTTGAGGCACAGGCTAGAAACTGGGAGACTGTGAACTCTAGTCCTGCCTTAGGCATGAAGTCAGCTGGATGACTTTGGGCCAGTCACTCTCTCTTAGCTCTAGGAAGCAGGCAATGGCAAACAATTTTTGAAAATTTTGGCAAGGAAACTGCAGGGACTAGTCCAGGCAGTCACCAGGAGTCAAGAGTGACTTGAAAACACACACACACACACACACATGGGAATTAGAGTGATATGTTGAAGAGTAGAACTGTAATGATGCTTTAAATGTTAGTGTTCAAGAAAAAATAAGTGAAAAGGAAGTCATAAATGCTGTGAGAATGTTGAAAAATAGTAGGGCTGCAGGAATAGGTAATATAACTGCAGAAATGTTGAAATATGGATGTGGTTTCCTTAAAGAGCAGCTGTAACAGCATCTCAGCTCGATGACTGGAAGAATACAGTTGTTGTTCCTCTATACTTGTATACTTTGTAAAGTGTGCCTGAGAAAAGGTCTGGCAGAATTCTGATCAAGAGATTACAAAAGGGGAAAAGAAGCAAAATTTGGAAAGTGCAGTATAGCTTTTTGCTGGACAGTGGTATGAAACTCAAATAACTGTTCAGCAGTCATTGAAAATGACTGTGAATGTGAGAAAGAATGCTTCCTGTATATTTATGGATTTAGAAAAAGCATATAATAAAGTGAATAGGCTTGGACTATGTAATGTTTTGCATAAATCTGGAGTTGAGGGTAGGTTGCTGAATACAGTATGAATGATATTAGAATGGATGGAAGTATGATCCATGAGAATAAATGGAATCTTAGCAAATAGTTCAGCACTGAGCAGGGATTAAGACAAGAATATGTGATATCCTTGGTTGTTTGATATATTTGTGGATTAATGTACAAGAATATCAATGATGACATTAAAAGTTGAAGCTGCGAATGTACCATCGACTTCTGTATACAGTATAGATGATGCTGGGTTGTTGGTTGCGAACCTGAACAGTTTGCAGCAAATGTTAAATAAACTGATGCAGCAAGAATATGGGTCTGAACAGTAATGTATCAAAAATAAAGGCAGTTGGGTTTGACAGAAAAAATGAAATGGATGACTGTAAGTTACACATGAATGACAAAAGACTAGAGAAATTAGATGTATTTATATATGTTGGTAAAGTGTTTACTAAAGAAGGGGAAATAGATGGGCAAATTTTAAGGCGTTAGATGCTTGTAGAAAGTACATGGTGGTCTGTTGCTAGGATGTAATGTTTGATAATAGAATTGAAAATGATTGTGTATAAGTTTTCTTCTGCCCACTTTGCTATATGGAAATGAGAGTTGGGTTTGTCAGGAGAGATATAAAAGTAAGTGGAGTGTGGCAGGAATGGGAATGTGAGGAGATTCATATCAAATATAAAGCAATAATTCTTTACACATCATCTAGTTAAAATGTGTTTCATTACTATAAGGCAATGTTTCTCTTTATATATTTATATATATATATATATATATATATATATATATATATATAAAATTAATAATATATATATATTATTAAAGATTTTTTAAAAGGAAGATATAAACTAATACAAACTAATATAAAGTAAGAAAAAGAAAAAAGAAAAAAAGAAACCAAAGAGAAAGCTGAAAGTGCAAGAAAGGAAAAAAAAGTAAAAGAAAAATAGAAAAGAAAGAACAAAGATACAAAGAAGTAGCTTCCGATGTTCTTTACAGCAGTTATAAGTACAATTATAAATTTACCTCTTACTCTATGGTTACAGTATAACTCTCTTCTTTCTATAATCTATCCTGTCTAATCATCAAGACCATAAATCATAAGTTCATTTGTTTCTGTTTTACACAAGAAGTCCACAAGGGGTTTCCAGTCAGCAATAAACATAGATGTTTTCTTTTATAAGGCAGCATTTTTCAACCTTAGCAACTTTAAAACGTGTGGACTTCAACTCCTAGAATTTCCCAGACATCTTAAAGTTGTCAAGGTTGAGAAACACTGCTATAAGGTAAAATGATGGCCACCAACCTGGATGACTTTTAGAGTTAATAAGAAAAACATCATAGGATAAGATCATGAATGGCTCTTGGAAACTAGTAGTCCTGGTCAAGATATAATATCTTCAGCATAAGAGGCACTCTGGGAAACCAGAGTGGGACAATGCAATTGCTGTAAGTGGTCCTCTTATGGCTCCTCATAGACATCTGGCTGGCTACTACAGAAAGAGAAGGCTGGACTAGAGAAGGGCTATGTGAAGTCACTGTACTATGCTTGAACAAAGGTGTTTCATGCCATAAGATTATGCATTCTCATAATTAAGGTCCTTCAATTTTTTTTGAGGCTTTGTCTGGTAGATCCAGTAGCTGGAAGAGGCTTCTCGGTGTGCACAGTGTATACACAGAAGCTTCTCCTATTGCTTCCAATAGCTGACTTCTGGCTAGGGGAGATGCTGCTAGTTGAGATATTCAGAGCCACGTGTAACAGTAATGCTGTAGCCTTGTTTCACTTTAAGAACCAGAGAGATGTCTTGGTTTGTAAAGCAGTTTTAAAAGTATGTTTCACATAGACTTTGGCCAAAGTTTGAAACTTTGCATAAACATAAGACTATGATTTGATCTTTTGAACTGTGGTGCTGGAGAAGACTCTTGAGAGTCCCCTGGACTGCTAGGAGGTCAAACCAGTCAATCTTAAAGGAAATCAACCCTGATTGCTCATTGGAAGGATCGATAATGAAGCTCAAGCTCAGATACTTTGGTCACCTAATGCGAAGAGAGGACTCTTTGGAAAAGACCCTGATGCTGGGAAAGATGGAAGGCAAAAGGAGAAGAGGACAGCAGAGGATGAGATGGTTAGAGAGCATCACTGAAGCCATGAGCACGGAACTGAGCAAACTCAGGGAGGCAGTGAAGGACCGGAAGGCCTGGCGCAATATGGTTCATGGGGTCACGAAGAGTCGGACACGGCTTAACGACTGAACAACAACAGGATTTGATCTATTACAGTCCTCATGTTCTTATGTATGCATAGTTTTATGGTGCAGCAGCAAAGGTTAAGAAAGGTTGAGATTAGAAAAAGAGCTTCTAAGATGAATTACTACATTTTAAGCTCAGTTGGAATTTTTATGATGGGGCAGAGTGGCATAGGTGAGGCTTGTTGCAATATACACATGAGCTGGTTCAGGTAGCTGGTTGCTCACATGGAACAGTCTCTGGCCATAGATGCAATCTGCAGTCACCTAAAGTCCTAAAAAGGGTCACTATATATCTATATGGAACTAAGTTTTGAGAACCTCCCCCTTAATTTGGAAACTTGCCTGACTATAAAACTTGGGCCTCCTTGCTCACTAATTAGAACATTTGAAGAACATTAATAAGCCTTAAGAGAAGCAGTTAGCAACTTGTATGGGTAAGTTTCATAAACTTATTCTGATTATTAATTACTAACAGTCAGTCGAGATGTATAAGGTGTTTCCGTTTGTTATAGTCCCAATCATTGCCAGTAACATTTGTAAGAAAAACTTCACTGGATAAACAAAATAACTTTACCCCCTCACCATGCCAGTGTTAGCTGAGACCCTGGCACAAAATTAATCTTACCCACATGATTGTTCTTTATTAGAAAGGGAAATCTGGGCTGCATTGCATCATGATAACGTATGATTTTGGTTCTAGAGGCTTGTCAGAGTCCAAGTGATAAATTTACAGATTTATTTATAAATGCCAGAAATGTTTTATTCCTATTCTCTATGTTGACTTTAAAAGAGTGATTTGTAAACTTAATTATTTTGCATGTTACATAATTTATTAGAATGTAATCTAGCAATGTGCACTACGTAGTCTCATTTTAAGAATGGCTTGAGGGACATTTAGCTATTTATTTATAGCATCTTTGCCCAAAGGCCCCCAAAGTAAGTTGTAAATGCTCAGTAATAAGGCATTCTATATGTTCATATTTATAATCTAAAAGACATGACATACAAGGGAAAAGGATGGAGACAGAGGAGGGAAAAGCAAGCATTAGTTTTTAATATAATACTTTATATCACTGTACATGTGATATGAGAGTACAACTGTGATGGACAGAGAAAATGTATTATCCACAAAATAATTTCTTGGCTGGGAATTCTGAGAGTTGTGGCCACATCACATCTGAAAAGAGGGAAAAGTATGCATAGGCAGCAATTGATTGGATTTAAAATAGCTTCCTATGTCTTACGGTATTTAGCTTGGTTGGTCACAAAAAATTTAGCATGGTAATCACGTCCGTTAAGGTCCAATCAGATAGGAATAATTATTATGCTAAGTGTCCTGTAGAGTAGGCTCAAAATCCTGCTTTATTACCAGAGATTCTGATAATCTATCTGTTTTAGTTGTTAGACTGTTAGACTTGGTCTGGGAGACTGGGGTTGAATTCCAGCAGTGGTGATAAAGCTCAGTGGGTGACTGAGACAGTCACTTTCTCTGAGCCCATTCTAACCTAGTGGACAAGGCTGCTGTGAAAATAAAAAGACTAATATAAGATAATATTGGACTCCATGAAAAGAAAGTCTACTCACTGTGAGATCAAATGAACTAAAATGTTATGTATATGGTACTTACTCTGGTAAATACTATCTAGGTAAGAATAATACATATAAAAAGTTCCAGAGGGCCTTAAAGACTTGGGTTTTCTCCCAAGCTTTGGGGTAGGGTGGTTGGAACCCCGTGTTGAGTGTATGAGATGTTTGTTGTTGGCCAGATTTGCCAACTTCTTTATGTTATGTGTTTTGGTTTTTGATTGTATATTTATTCCTTTTTTTTTTTTAATGCAGTAAGCCACCCAGAATTGATTGGAATCAGGTGGTGCCTAAGCTGAATAAAGCAAACAATCAAATAAATAGAGAGAAATCAATAGATTAAATATGGGAGTTCTTCCAGAATCCTCATCATACATAGACCATTTCTTTTCTCTTCATTCCTTTGATTTTTCCTAATCTGGTTTGAAAAGCTTTAAACTCATGCCTTAATTCTTTTTGTTGAGCAACTGCCATTAGCATGGGGAGCATCTGGGCCAAGATAAGAACAGAATGAGCTACAGAATGTTGGGGTTTGGTGGCTGAAAGTTTTTGGGGGGATGTATGTCCAAAATGCAACACCATTCTTGTTTTAAATGCGAACAAGGTAAATTTCGTTGTAAAGAACAAATGTAGCTTCTAATCATCCCTTATCATCAAACTTTTCTCAATTATTCTTTACAGATATAGATCATGCCCTATTTTCTTGTTTAGCTCTCCTTAGTTTTCTCTGCTGGTTTTCATATCTAAACAGTGCAAGGGGTGAGGCTATGATCTGATCTGTGCCAGGGGTGTTCTGCATCATTTCTGGATGGAGCCATCACCAGGAAATATGAAAAAAAGTCAGAATGCAAACATGCAATTGAAACCCACGTGTGACACATGTAAAAAAGAAGTGGGGCTTCAATAGCACAGTCACAGCTGTCACCTTGATTTTTTTTGAATCCTTTCTGCAGATTCGCCTGTTTCTGGAAACGCTGGGTATAACAGAGGTTCCACAAGCCACCAAAGTTTACTGTAATGTGATGGATGGGATTAATTGCATGAACCTGCCCCACCTCAGTATTGCATTCTACAATAATTCTTACCCAAAATCCTTGTCAGAATTCAACAGCATAGCAGCCCTCCTTAAACTTTAAGCTTTCTAGTTGATTTGACTCTAGTTCCAATTATCATTAGCCGTATTAGCTTGGGCCAATGAGAATTTTACCACTGGGAGTTGGACGGCATGGAAATGTAATAAATTATTAAATTATTATTATTATTATTATTATTATTAATTTTAATCAGAAACATCTGTCTGGAGGAACTTAGACTGGGGAAGGCTAAACTAGCAGCAGAATATAGAACAAGAGCAGGATTCTGTTATGTCCTGTTGTAGGATGGTGGTGGAATATCTGCAGATATTTCTGAATTATAGCTACCAGACGCCCAGCCAGGATAACCAATGGTGATACATGATGGGAGATAATGTTTGACAAAATCTTGAAAACCCAAAGTTCATACCCTTGGTATATGACATAAGAGGATTCTTCTTCAGCTGGAGAATGAAAAGAGATCATTTGCATCACTGTTGAACTCAAGGCTAGAGGATAGAAATGATTCCTCTTCATTTCAATTTTGTAATGCATACAACTTTGAAAAAGCCTTGCTATGCTTAGAGAGGGATGTGGGGTGTTAGAAACTTTAAGTATTCCTTTCAGAAGCAGTATAATCTCTCACCTTTATGTGGATGTAAAAACGTAAATAAAATTGCTGGAGGTAAATGATATATTTGAAGGTCACACTGGTATCCTCCATAAAAAGATCCAGATATACCATCTGATTCATCAGTGCCTGAACAGACAATAAGGCAGTCTATTGCTCTCTAGTAATCTTTTTCTAAGCACTTTATGGCCAATATTTATGTCCCTAGTTTCTAGTTTGGGAAATAAGAAATCTGAAATAAACCTTTAAGAACTTCATGGTAGGTATATTTATATCCTGACTTACCAGCGTATCAAGCAATGAACTTTATAAAATGCCAAGCCTTCCTGGATTACATTTTCTTAGTTGCAAAATGGCAGTAGAGAATATTTGTAGAGATAGGAAGAATAGCTTTTGAAAGCTCTGGAGCAATCTTTGCTAGACTTTAAAAGAAAGAAAAGCTTCAGTATCCTTATCCTTTATTCTCTCATGCACCATCACCACAGCAAAATAGACCCTTTACCTCTGCTATTCTTTTCTATTACCGAACAAAAGCAGGCATGTTTCCACAGGTAACATTTACATTTCTTTTAATTGCTAAGCAAATGCCTCCGGGATATTTTGGATTCATAATTTATAAAACTTGCATGTTGAATTTTAAGGGAAACCACGCAGACCCATCATTTTGTCTTTCACCTCAGCTTTCAGGATGCTCCAGGGATGTCTAAACCTGGACTCGGCTCATTTCTTCCTTTTACACTGGGGCTAATAGAGTAATATATTCTTTAGACCTCCAATGCATGCCCTCCAGATCTATTGGACCATACTTCTCATCATCCCAAGCTAGCACATAATCTATACTAGTTGAGGGTGGTAGCAGGTGTAATCAAATACATTTTGAACATGTCCATGAAGTCACCACAAGTTGAATTTGTCTTGAAGGAGACGTTCCTTATTGAAAAAAAGTTGTCAAAAGCTCCGAATCTAAACAAATAAGTTGAAGACAAATTTTCTACAAATCATAATGACAGGGCTTTCCAGTTTCATTAATAAGATAAAGTAATAACACTCATTACTTTATCTCCATTAGCATTTAAGGTATAGCAAAATTCTTGCTCCATTAATAACATTCTTTGCCATCCTTTCTTTTTCCTGCAGTTTAGTTGTTCTAGAGCAGAAAGGGGAATCTTTTTATACCTATGGACACTTTTAAGAATGTTTTTTTAATAGCTAGGGTCCATGGTGGGTGGAATGCTGATGCAAAGTGAAGGGGGCCAGAATTATCTGGATTTGTTTTCTTGGGCTTTGGGAGAGAATATTTATTTCATTTCATTTCATTTCATTTCATTTCCAGGGCTTATAGGCAACTCCAATTAACTGACTCTGAGCAATGTACAACTAACTCTCCAGTGCCTTAATTTGGGATTAAAAACAATGAATCATCACTTCTAGTGCTACAACCATATGTTGTAAATAACCATATAAAACTGGAAATCAACATTCAGTACAATAAACAAGTCTCAACCCAATACTTTCAATAGTCAGAAATTTCTCCTACAGGGTCAAGGCTGGGAAATGATGTAAATCCAAGCCGTTCTGCATTGGCCTAACTGGTTTGTGCCCCTGAAAATCAGTATGAAGATTTAACTTTGGGGTAGAAAGTCAGTTTAACTACTATTGTAATAAGATGGTATGCTTCAGGAAGAATAAAGTGGAGATCAATAAATGCGCAGCTAATACAGTACAGTACTAAATTTGTGCTTTACTAGCCTAAGCTGTAAAAAACAAGATACCATAAGCCAAAGCTCTTAATGTCTTGGATGCACACAGCAATTGTGGATCAGATTATGTTCTGTATGCACATCTCACCATCCTCACAGGTTTTCCCTAGTGGTCATCCAATCTTGAATCTGGTGCTCCAGAGCTTAGAGATGCATATACTGTATTTACGAATCCCATGTTTGCAATTCTACAAACATCACTTGAATTAAAAGCCCAATGTCATCTAATGAAAGCAAATAAGGGACTGTCGTTAATTGAAAAATGGTGCGCTTTTGTTTTAAAGTCAGAAGTGTAGTATGATTGGTTAAGTTTAGGAGTAGGGAGACTCAGTCAAATCTACTCAACCATGGAAAATCACTGGATGACTTTGGGCCAGTTTCTCTTAGCCCAGCCTATTTTACAGGGCTGCTATGGTGGGAAAAAATGAAGGGAGATCCACATGTAAGCTGCCTTGAGCTCTTGGAGGAAAGGCAAGACATCAGTCAATCACACAAACAAATAAACCAACTAATCATTTTCTTTTGTATAGTAAACTCTGCCTGTATCTTTGCCAGATACGTCCACGTACTTACTAGGAGCTGTGTTTAACTTGAGCTTAATTTGAAAATTTGAATATATACAGCTGAATATATAAAGACCATAACTTTTAGGCACAATCCAGTCATTATAAGTTGCACTGATTTCAAGCACATTCTTTTACTAAATAATTATGAAATAAAAGTGCTTAACTTTTGCTCACCCATACCTAACTGAGAAGTAGGCGTAGTAAAAATCTTTATGATAGGCCCAGAGGCTGACTGGTAGCCCAGTGTATGTATATGAGAATTTGTTTGTGTTGTCATGAAATTGTATATAACAGAGATACATTTTCCAATTTAAACTATATTCCCTTATCTGCTATTTTTTGGCATGAAGTGATTCCCTTTTCAACATGCATACAGTTAGCGGATCTGGCCTGCAAACAACTGGATGACCACAAGATGGTGGAAAAGAGTTCTTAATCTCTTTGCTGTCATCTAATCATTCTCCAGAATTTGCAGCTCAGATCTGGTAGCCCTAAACAAGCATCTCCTCTTGTGTGAGGTTATTTGAAGCAGGCTTAGGTTTCAAAGATCATTTTGATAAACAGGAAAGCTATATATCACAATGAAGAAGGCTGATATTAAATTTATGTTATAATGATAGTAGAAAGGATGCATTCAAATACAGATAGGAACTTCTCACCCACTGAGAACAATTAACAGGAGGAAAGATCGAAAATAGAATCTTTACACTGGAGCTGGAAGGGCCTATCAGATTCTTGAACAGCATGGGGGTAGAAAAAGTATGAAAAAAGTCATTGATTTTGTACTAATGATTTTTTGAAATATGGATTTTATTCTCTTCACTTTATTTCATTTCACATTGATGCTTTTAAATTCTATTATATGATTTTGCGACTAACTCCTCCAGAATTAAGCAGCTCACAGCAAATAATATTTTCATTCAGGGAAAGCAGGCTAGTGTTAAAAGGAGCCAGCCCATGATGCTATAGGAAAAAGAAAAATATTACTAGGTTAGAGATACCAATATTGATTTTTAGACTTCAATGGTACACTGCCTCATTCCTTTTAGCCTGAATCAGTCAAGGCTATAGGCTGTCCCTAGACTATGCTTCACCTCCCTTGAGCAGTTGGCCCAGAACTGGTTTCAGGAATCTTTAGACTTGACTCAGCCCCTTTTGACTCTCCTTACGGTTCAGATACTGAAACACAGCAATTAACAGCCCTGTGTGCTGATGCAAAGAAATACAGTTTGGGAGTTACTCTTAATTAATGAACGCTGCAAAGGGGTCAGAAAAAAACCATTCCTATTCAGCAAGGTTTTAACTGTAAGCCAATGAAGCAAAAATGTTCTGGGAGTTGAAGTCCACTCATCTTAAAGTTGCCAAGATTAAGAAACACTGATCTACAGCTTTGACTGTTTGGTCGCCCTAACCATTTTGGTGTTATTGACCATTCTTGTGGATGGCCTTGGCCTTCATCACTGTTAGCACTTCCTACTGAAAACCTGCTTGGCACTTACAAAGGTTTTCTGAGCAAACATTTACTTTTTGATGTTTTAATTTTCAGGGTTTAATTTGAATATTTTATGATCTCTGGTGTTTTATGAGGAATTGCTAGGAGATCATGGTGCTCAATGGTGTAAAAAAAATTAATAATATAAATTATTTTCTTCAGTCCAAATGCAACACTATCACAGGCATCACACTAAGCTATGGTTTGCTTAATTATGGTTTGCTGAATAAATCATAGCTCCCTGGATTCAAACAACATATTAAGCCATGACTTATGCTGTAGAAACAACAATGGCTGAATTCATATAACATAGTAAGTCAAAACCAAACAAATCACATCAAGGCTTAGTACAACACGTGAACTCAAGTCTACAGCTGAATTCACAAATCACACAAAACCATAACTAAGCAAATAATAATTTATGGCAATTTGCTTCCACTTTATATTGCTGTAGCACGCTGCTTAGTAAGTTTAGGACTTTACTCCAGGGTTCATGGTAAAGCAGTCTCTGTAATACAGTAGAGTGATGGTTTAATTATGGTTTGTTGTCAGACATTACTTCAAGCCATAGTTTATAGTTAGCACATGCTACCATGGCATGTAAAATCACTTCAAATACAGTTTCTGATTCTGTTTCTACCAGTAAAAGTAAATTACAGTTTGTTAATTTAGATATACTGGCCTATGGTGGCTAAGCTTCCTTATCCCATAGTTTGCTATGTTGAACAGACTTTCCTTGTCAGCATGATTCATGGAATGATGGGACTTGTAGTCCAACATATCTGGGAAACAGTCAGGTTGGGGAAGATGGTGCTGAACAAATTGATTCTGAATATACCTCCTCATTTAATAATTACAGGACAGAATGCTCCATGGACTTTCAAGAACAGATCTCCCTGCTGTGGTCTTCACAAATGTTTTCAAATTAACTAGATGGTAAAGCAACTTCATTTTTTTTTAAAGCCCAAGTCAGGGGTGGAACTTTGAGGTGGAGACTGAAGGATGCTTGTCAGTGAATTTTCTCCCTCCTCTTCCCTTTTGAAAGTGCATATTCTAGCAGAGCTACAGAAGGAATGACAAAATTAACCGGCTCAAGGGAATGCTATATCTGATAACCAGGTGGCCTGTTAAAGCAGAGAGATGTGTTTCTTTTCTTTAATGCCAGACGTGTAACCATATTAAAAGTCTATCTGGCAGCAAGGAAGGGGTGTTGCAGTACAAGAGCCTTGATGTGGCTTGGTTTTGAATTTCAGTGCAAGATGCAGAACACATTGTAATTCTCTCCTTTGCCAGTGCTCACTAGATGTTTAGTTTATAGGTCCCATATTGGTTGGAAATACAGTAATGGGACCTGTAGTCTCAATTATGCTTATGACCTCTGCTATAAGAATCAAGTTCATATGATGCACTTATCTAGGACTACCAGGTTTGTGCTACAAATATCTCGAGGACCACCAGATGGCAGGAAAGAGGTACATAAAAGAAACTCTTTTGCTGCCATCTACTGGTTTCCTATATATGGGACTCCTGCACTTACATATTAAATTAGCTGTGGTTTACTGTAATTGATTAGCTCAGCTTTCTGAGGTTGTGTGGCACATTGATGAATGAACTAACCACATGGACTGAGACTGCATAACAGTTAAACATGCTTGACTAGCTTCCAGTTCAGCATGTCATGCAAACTTAACCAATACATTTACTTACCCTATATAAAGGGGCTTTATCTAAAAGTCTTTTTCTTTTAATGTGTTATTAGCCATTTCAAACTATGAAGACTATGCATTTTTTTCCTTTTGGGAAAGGAAATAATAATTTTAAGGTGTTTTAGATCTCCAAATGTGTGTCTGACATACAGATGCAACATGCTTGGAGAATACACAATAATTAAATTGTATTATTTTTGATAGCAGACCTTTTGCTGCACATTGAACAATCTGAGTTACTGGACCTCCAAGAAATGTGAATATTTATTGTTGCAAAGAACACTGAACAGAAACTAAAAGTAAATTAAAAATGTGCTCTCAACTTCAGTAGTACTGTGATCAATTAATTGGTCTTTTCAAACAGCAATAACTTTTGTACATACTGAATTAAATATGAGAGTAAATGAGTCTTTGCATTTTATGTGGATGCTTTTAAAATCTAAATACATGTGTTGATAGATCCAAATGAGTTCAGGACCTCAGCAGATATGAAAAGGTATTAAATTTTTCCAGTCCTGCTTCAATCACATGGAAAATGGCTTCTATATAACATTATTATTTGAACAGGGATAAAATCTTTCTTTGACAAAACAGTGTTGGATCATGGCAAACAGAGGGTGAATTGGGGTAACTTTTCCTACTCCTTTCATAAAAATGAAAGCAAATATATGATTTGGCGCTGTAAAAAAGCTTCCTTTGGCACCATTGTTGGAACTTTCCTCTTGTTATAAATAACAATGTCAGAGAGAAAGCAATTTCCTAAGGATTGTGATAGGAAGGAAAGAACTAGACTTCCCCTCTTTATCTGCTATGGTCTTGATCCTGCTGGGCCCTTGTTGTAAGTATTTGCTTTTTAAAATTAATGCATATTAGTTAATTCCTTTCTTATTTGGTGATACCCTGGCTCACAAAACTTACCTGTGGTTAGTTGGACCAGGATTTACCCAACCCTCTTTTCTGGGTTTGCGTTGACACATTAAGCCATATATTAACCATATGGACTGGGTTTGCACAAGACCCTCGGCTAAAATGTGGTTGAATAGTCCATGGGTCATTTGCCATTCAAAGTAGGCTCTATGCTCAGTATGAGGCATAAAACTGGCTAATATTTCCCATCCTTTCCTAGGCAGTTACTTGATTCCCCCAGAAAGCCTTTCTAGAAGATTGGATGGTCCTGAACAGTAGAGATGGGAATATTTACTTTCATCAATATCTTTATGTTAATTTGCCTTAGGATCCAAGCCTAATGTTAGTGATGATCTCTCCCCCGGCAATCCCCCCAGCGGGACTTTTCAGGGGAAGAGGAGGCTGTAGGGAGAAGCAGCAGACAGAAAACTTTTCTTCCATGATTTTCTTTAAGCTACTTTGTCTTAGGAAATTCCCATTTTCATTCAGCAAATTTATTTAATTTTCTGCTTCTATTACTAGCCTTGCATACTGAATACATCTTGGCTGTGCATTTACATTTGCTGCCATTTTCTGAGCGGGCTATGGTGATTCTGCAAGCCATATAATTCCATTTTTTAAAAGCTCAGGCTTGAAAGTGTTTTGCTATGATTTACCTGGAAATAAATCCCACTGAAGACACTGGACCTACTTCTGAGTAGCCACCTAGAAAACTGCACTGTTTGTCTCAAATTCATTTAAGGTAATCACATTTTTTGTTTGTTTCAAACAAAATCAGTAATTTCTTATATTACGTTTTTTTTCTTTTTGATGCAATCTATTTATAGGTTTTTAATCAGCAAATGCAAATATAAATTAACAAGAACAGAGAACTGGCTCAAGACATTTTGCTGTCTGAAGCAAAGACAAGATGACACCTCCCTGTGCATTTTTTGTCCAGATGTCAACCAGATAGGTGGTTGAATTTTGCACCGACAATGGATTATGTCTTCCACTACACCTAAAGACAGTAGTTTAAGGGGTGCAGGACAGACTATGTGGCACATATAGTGCTATTCTCCAGGAGAGGGGAGTGGCCTGGGGAGGGGTAAAGAAATAAAAGTGAAGAGGGGTCACAAAGCCTTCCAATGCCTGCCACCTGAAGTAATTGCATCACTCTGCCTAACAGTAGGGCTGGCTTTCTAGTATATAAGAGCCTTACTTCATACTCCATTAACTCATCTTGCATTCTGGTAATGGAAAGCACCAAGTAACTTCTCAACAAAGCATGAAGCTAAGTGCTTTTTCTGTTGATTGTCCTCAGCAGCTGGTTATTCAGAGATAGGCTCTCCTAACCCGTAGATGCTCCGTAAGATATTATTATTTTTTATTTTTCAAGGGTAGGAATACATGCTGTTCCTTATATAATAGAGGGAGGTAATAGCAAAACACAAATACTTATTTCTTTATTATGGTAGCTAAGTAAAGTAGGTCTTGCAAAGAAGAGCAAGGGAAACCTAGCAAGCTAATATGTGGGTTCTCAGTATTTTGAAAACTATAATCTAAATGTTTACATGAGGACCTTCATTGTTGGGGCTGCAATACATGCAGTATAAATGCCTCTAAAACATTTTTGTCTTAATAAAAAGATGAAAGAAAGAGAATAAGAGATATTTATCTTGTGTACAATTTCAACAATTTCACAAATGAAAACAAATACCATTTGTGGAAACTATTGAAGATGTTTATATTCCATTAATGTAACTTCCTGAGGGATGCATTGTAGTGACAAAACACAAATATAATTGGATTGTTCAGTAATGTAATTGCCATTTTATCAAGAGGGATGACAGATTATATGCCTTACATTTATAGGTGGTTAGAAAAATGAGCCTGAACTTTAGGACCTATTTCAGACTTATCATGATGATTAAGTTTCCTATATAGTAATAACCAGATTACTGGAATTGCAGCTTGTAATGCTGAGAGTTTTGGACTGGACTAGAAAAACTCAGTTTCAAATTCCTACTCTGCTCACTCCATAATCTTCAGCCAATCATTATTTCTACCCTAATTTACATCACAAGATGGTTAGGAAGATAAAATTGAGGACACATCAAATTGAGGTCAACTTGAGCTCTTTGGAAGAAAGCATGGAGATAAATATAAGAAATCAAATCAATATCAAGAGTAAATAGTGGCCTCCTTCTAGGTGGGTTACTGGGCTTTCGTTAATGGCAAGGGCAGTCAGCAGCAGCAGTTCAGTGAGGACAAAGTAGATGGAAATAGGAGGCTTTAGCCTGGTAGGTCCTGATAGGCTGCTGGTTTCCAGTTTTTTTCCAGGACTCACACTTTATAGTACTGGGTTCAAGACCTGACAGTGGATCAAAGATCACTGAACAGAATTCTCTGAGTCTCAGAACATCCGGACTGTGCATATATGGACTGCCATAATCGTTTGTTCTAGTTTTATTAAGGGGACAGCATTTTCACTCCTAGATTCTTTATGCTCCACTAAACTTGTTTGCTGTTGCTAACAGTAAAAGTATGCAGAGGAGATAGAATGCTGGGTAGACCTGTCTTGGACTACATCTTAGCAGCATTGGGCATCTAAAATTGTGAGTGCCTAGTTTACGTATGAGAGATATTGGTTTCTTTTACAGAAGTCAGCCCTTCAAACTCAGGCATCAAGGGGTGGGTGGGCAAGTGACAAAATGTGCATCATGATGCTATGTTACAAACTTCCCTTCTCATGTATTTGTGAGCAATTTGAATATGAAAGGGTAGAATTTGCATTGCAATGTCACAGTGCACATTTTGTCATTTTGGTGTCTTCCTGGTTAGGAACAGATGCATATGAGTCCTTTGCTCCTTTGAACACCCTAAGAATTGACAGGTGGGATGATGAAGTTGCTCATCAATATTCATCATTGGGACAGCCAACTGAATAGGCTAACAGATCTCCACTATGGGTAGATGCAATGCATTTCTATTCAAAACACAACAATTGTTTCCAGTATTGCATCTATCTATAGAAATGACCATATAGGAATTTTATGCAATTTTATATGTCCTCTTTTTTTCTTTGATGATGAAATTCCTGTTTTGGTGATGCTTAAATAGCATCAACAAGGGGAATCTTTAGCTGCTCCTATCACCCTGGGTATTTAAGCCACTGCATACTGGGAAGAAAATCCTGCCTTGTGGAATTGAGCAGTGCTGTTTCCACTGGTGGAGATCTGTTGGAGAGTGGCATGGATCTCTGTACATGGAGCACACAGTAATATCTCATTCTCCAGGTTTCTGAGAAATATGGCATTGTTCACTGGCTATTGTAATCATGGTTGTTGTTGTTGTTTAGTCGTTAAGTCGTGTCCGACTCTTCGTGACCCCATGAACCATATTGCGCCAGGCCTTCCTGTCCTTCGCTGCCTCCCTGAGTTTGCTCAGTTTCATGCTCATTGCTTCAGTGATGCTATCTAACCATCTCATCCTCTGCCGTCCTCTTCTCCTTTTGCCTTCAATCTTTCCCAGCATCAGGGTCTTCTCCAAAGAGATCTCTCTTCACATTAGGTGACCAAAATATCTGAGCTTGAGCTTCATTATCGATCCTTCCAATGAGCAATCAGGGTTGATTTCCTTTAAGATTGACTGGTTTGACCTCCTAGCAGTCCAGGGGACTCTCAAGAGTCTTCTCCAGCACCACAGTTCAAAGGCATCAATTGTAATCATGGGGATCTTACTAATTCAAAACAATGTGAATCTTACTATTGATGTTTTCATAAGAGCTTATTCTCTTCCAACAAGTTGCCTTCCATTAACATCACATTTTATACTCACACCTCCCAACTATGAGATGGGAATCATTGAATCTTTAGTCCAATTTAAGGAAGCCTGATTGAAAGGAATCGGATTTTAAAACGCTATTAAAGCAATTGGATTAATATAAGCTCCTGCTAGACTTCTGTTCTAAATGTGGTCCTGTGCCCTAGAATGACAGTAATTTAGAGGGTTCCAGAAATACAGTATTTAGCTGTAACTGTTTCAGAGAACATTATCTTCTTTGTTTACTAGGGGAGATAATCTTATAAGCAATCTCTCTTGGTAGTTTAATGTAGTTCCTGCCATGTCATCAGCAATTATTGAACTTAGAGGAACCTGTATTTATCAGTTTGGAAGCAAAATATAGCTACTTCCCAAATAATGAATAATTATTTTGGTATACTTGGATAATTTATTGAATACATAAATGTATGCTACTTCATAATCATATATGATATATATATATGAGGCAGTTTGATGTAGTGGTTAAAGGCAGCAGGCTAGAAACTGGAAGACTGAGCTCTAGTCATGCTTTGGTCATGAAGCCAGCTGGGTGACTTTGGGCCAGTTACTCTAGTTCAGCCCTAGGAAGAAGGCAATGGAAACTACTTCCGAAAATATTGCCAAGAAAACTGTAGGAACTCACACAGGCAGTCATTCAAAGGCACAAAGATACATATATCTATTTAATTTTTGTTTTAAATGGACAGAAGAGGACCTGTATATTCCTTATAGAATGCTAGGATGCTTGATTTTAAACTGAGGGAATCAGAGGAAGGAAGGCAGGAAGGCAGGAAGGAAGAAAAAGGCCTTGTTAAGATTAGGGACATCAGGCTAATTTGCCTCATGAGGCTAACAAAAACTCTCCTTCCTGAACTATTTGGGGAAATTATTAACTTTACACTTTCCTTTTCTCTAGAAATCTCTCTACTGCCCCATATGTAAACATAAAGTTCTTGTTATCTTTAAGTTCCTAGAATGCTCAGATCCTCATAAAAGACCTTTTTCCAAGTGCTGGTACCTGCATGATAAGGTACTGTAGGTGGCTACTCAGACATAAGCCTTTTCAATAATAGATTCTCAGACATGGAATGCTTTTCCCAGAGGGATCTGATTGGCAGAACACCAGGAAAATACTTTTTTCATCTTCATATATTATCCTGCTGAGTTTTTAAAAGTTGTATCTCAGTCATATGCTTAGATTTTCATGAGTCTTGTCTTAGCTTTTTCTAGTTGACAGTTGTTTTTAATCAACTTCTTCATGACTTGGATGTTGGATTTTATTGAATGAGTTATTGGAAACAGGATATCTAATATATTATTTGTATATAAATAAAGCCTCCTTTGATTTGAGTCCTTTGATTTGAGTCTAAATAGGAAGATAACCAGGAAAACTATATGGACTACATGGGCATGTCCATATAGTTTTCCTGGTTATCGTCCTACTTTTTCAAGAGTAAGCAAGATCAGCAGGGTGAATATGAGAGAAAGATGGGGATATGAATAACTATTTAATGTTTGTTCAACCCTTATAATTATTTTATGTTCCCACCATCCCAGTATAGAAAGTATTTTAAGAACCAGTTTCAAATGAACTAACTGCATGATGGGTTGTAGCTGAGTATTAGAGAACATATTTTGCATATAGAAGACCCTGAATTCAATATCTTGGATCTCCAGGGAGGGCAGGGAGATATGCCGATGTGAAGTCCTGGAGTCTACTGACAGTACTGAGCTACATTAACCAGTGTTTCACCAATATACGATAACTTTTCATATTAGTGTTTATTATATGGAATAGAACAACACATATGAAGAAGCACAACCCCCTAACTTCCTTGAGCATGATATTCTAGTAGCCTGATCAGTGGATTCCAGCCAAAGAAGTGATGTGCTAGCTTTTACTACATTATGGCAGAGATGACTCTCCATCAGTCCCAGCCAGGTTAGCCAATGTTTACAGATGCCCTTTGTGTAATCCAGTTGAGTTGCATAGTGTCTTATTAACTGAAGGTACTCGATTCTGCCCTGTAAGAAAACCATGTGTTAATCCTGACAAACAACGATCTCTCTGAACAAACTAAACGAGAAAGTCAACTTGGATTGCAACGCTCCAGTAAGAGTGAGATGTTCTCTCCGGTCATATTAATGTCATGCTGATTTTCATTTATTTTTAAAGCCGCGTGGCTCCCCTACCATGTCGAAAACCCTAATAAATAAATAATGAAGCATTAAATGGCTCAGTGTGTGCCGGCAACAGGAATTGCCAGTCTTTTAATTTTGGAACATTTAAAACCTGCCATAGGTGGTTCTGCCCTGAGTTGATGGATAGAGGTTGGCCCTTAACTGCAACCCTTCTGTGCACATTTTCTTCCCTCCCCCATCTGGGACCAAGCTCTCCTGGAGAATTAATTACCATAAAGAAGGTCTCTTGCCCCTGAAGGCCTCCTCTCTGGTCACGGTTCAGCTTGTCAGCAAAGCAGGGTGGAAATGCTTGAACCTGGATAGCCTGCAGATCTGTTGACATCTAGATAGATGGAGTCTAATTTCCAGTTTCATAGTATAATATCCCTGAGCTTTGGAATTTTCCACTTTAGCCGAGGGCATAGGTAAATTTTGCTACAGGAGGATGCACTGCATGATCTCCATTGCAATGGCTTCAGTTTGTTCCTCAGTACAATGCATCTTCTTATGACAGATTTAACTAAATGAATACATCATAATAATTCTCTAACAAATTGTGGGCTTTAAAAAACAACCTGACCTTCCAGTCTGATTGTTCAGTTATCAGACCTGTTTTCTTTTCAGCATTTGTTATTGATCTAATGCTTTCAACATTTGATGGATGTCTTTGAGTGTGGAGTGATTTCTTTCTATGGGTTATTGCTAAACTGGTTCTCAGTGGGCTGTGCTTTCTTCCATTGAAGGGGAAAACTACCATTCATTTGTAAGGAAGGAAACAAAAGGTTCCTCTTTGGTAGAGATGCCATATAGCCCCAACAACAAACTGAAGATGATGGCTGGTGTGGGTCTTCTGGGCTGTGTGGCCATGTTCTGGAAGCTTTGTTTCCTAACGTTTCGCCAGCACCTGTGACCGGCATCTTCAGAGGGCAGGAGCACAGACAGGAGCAGTTCTCTCTGTGCCCAGGATGATGTGACCCTGTTGTGGGTATTTATAGAGATCAGCGAGGGTGCCTGAAGCGTGTGTGTGTGTGTGTGTGTGTGTGTGTTTGGGTTAACGATTGGCTGCTTGTTTTGGTGTCAGAATATGTGTGTATCTTCCTGGGGGTTTAAAAAACCTGCCTAACCCCCAGGAAGATACACACATATTCTGACACCAAAACAAACAGCCAATAGTTAACCCAGCCCCCCCTCCCCTTCAGGCACCCTCGCTGATCTCTATAAATACCCACAACAGGGTCACATCATCCTGGGCACAGAGAGAATTGCTCCTGTCTGTGCTCCTGCCCTCTGAAGATGCCAGTCACAGATGCTGGCGAAACGTTAGGAAACAAAACTTCCAGAACACGGCCACACAGCCCGGAAGACCCACACCAGCCATCGTATTCTGGCCGTGAAAGCCTTCAACAATACATTAAACTGAAGATGATTAGTTTGTAGGACTCCAACTTCACTGCTACCATTTAAAAATGGTATTTATACATTTATGTGGCTATAAGGTTATCCACTGCTTCTAAGTTGGATAGTTATGTGCAGGGTCACAGGAATTGTGGTCATTGCTGGAGAATAGGTGTGATAGGCATGAGAGCCTTGCAGAACTGCCTAACCAGCCACTCTAAGAAACAAGATGTTGGACTCAGGTGGGTCCCCCATGTGCCTTAATAAGCTCTTCATAGGTTTTCACCACTCATTTCAAAGAAAGTGGTCATTCATATGCATGTTCCTATTACTTTGTGAGCTGCACGGGTTGCCAGCTTGCTTCAAGGTATGATTCAAGATGCTAGTTGCTACCTATAAAGCCCTCCATGGCATAGGGCCTGGTCACTTGAGGGACCACCTGTCTGTCATAGTATCTGCCCAGAATGTTTGATCTAGCAGGGTTGGTGCACTCTAGGTTCCATTGATTAAACAGTGTCTTCTATCAGGACCTTGGAAGTGTGCCTTCTCTGTGGCAGTCCTGCCCTGGAATGAGGTTCCCCCCAAGATTCAAATAGCCCCCACCCTACTGGTGTTTCAAAGGGCCCTGAAGATGTGGCTCTTCACCCAGGCCTTTGGCGAAGGTGATTGAAGCCCCTTTCCTTCTTTTCCTTTGTTACCATCTCGGTTTGTTACCTCTGCCATCTTTGTTTCTTTTTCTTTGTATTGTTTCCTTGTTTTTAAATGTTTTTAACAATTTGTAAACTGCCCAGAGGCACTGGGAGTTGGGTGGTGCATACATTTAATACATTATTATTATTATTATTATTATTATTATTATTATTATTATTATTATCAGCAGCAGCAGCAGCAGCAGCAGCAGCAGCAGCAGCAGCCAGATATTGGACTTTTGGGTGTAGAGATTAATTTTACAGAACTGAATTTTATATAAGTTACTCTATTGAGAATAGTTCAGAGTGAGGGTGTTTTATATTGTGTAACATTGAATTAAGCCTTTCATTATACTTCTGCTATTGATCAAAAGTTTAACAGAGCTATTTGCAGAACTCCTCCTCTTGTTCTCTTTCCTAACCTTCTTTCTCTTTCTATGGTTCTTTTCTTCTGTCTTTAGGGAAACCATTTAATAGTAAATCCACCTCTCGGGGTGGGGGTGGGGGAAGAAGGATGGTTAGGTATTGCTTGAGATTTAATGTTGTTGGGTAGACATGAAAAACTCTGTGTAAAAAATTCATCCCTGAAGGGGATCTATAGTAACCAATAAGCAACTTTATTAGGATGAAAAATAAAAATGATACCCCATATTACTGAAGTGCATTCCTTTGTGCCTTGTCTACTGTTTGAATAATTCTGGAGAAATTTCCTAGGGTAACCCATCTCTTAAGATGATGTTGATGTAGTCTTAGCTATACCATTAGAAGAAGTTTTTATTTATTTAATTATTAAATGTATATGTGTGCCCATCTCACTGCCATGACTCTGGCAGCTTACAAAGTTAAAAATCTAAAAATAATACAAAAACAACCAAAAAATAATCACAAAAATCATTAAAAACATTAAAAATAAAAGTGTTTAAAGCCATTAAAACACAATTTGTGGGAGTGTACCATTCATTTCCCTAGACATATAGCCATTTAGTAGGTTCTCCACCAACATCACCAGATCCCCAGGCTATGTCTTCAGGGTCGTCTGGAAGGCCAACTAGGTAGGGGCCAATCTGACCTCAGAGGGAATGACGTTCCAAAGGGTGGGTGCTGTGGCAGAAAAGGCTCTCCTTGTGGGTCCCACCAGATGACATGCCTTTGAGACGGGACAGGCAACATGCCCTTCCTGATGGATCTGATGGGATGAGTAGATGTGACTGGGGTGAGACAGACCCTCAAATACCCTGACCCCATGCCAGGGTATGTCACATTCAGTATGCTTTCCCTACTGCACTGATTTTTTGATCCCCGTTTTTCCATTTCGGGTCCATAGCTTCATAGAAAAGCCCCTACCCTGCATGCAGAAGTCACCTTGTTCTTTGAGAAGGGCATGGAGAACAAAACTGGGGAGACTCATCTCAGTTAGTGGATAATTGCTCAGTATAAGAAATATCCTTGGCTGAATGGATTCTTTATAAAAGTTAGATAATATGTAGCATCAGACCCATGTATTTTTATTTTTTAAATGATGTGTTTAAGTTGGCTGCTTCTGTTTCAAGGGAAAAGCACTCAGGGGTTCATGCACTGTTTTCCTGCTAAAAAAATTGCCACTCCCGCTACAAACAATTGTGCTAGGTAGAGCCAACAGCACTTTGGGGATTCTCTGTCAACTTTCTCTTTCTATCTCTGAAAAAAGATTTGGGGTGGGAAACTGAGGCATGGTCATGATCTAGATTGGGAACACCATCCAGATTTGTGGGCAAGTCCATCTGTTCTTTCCCTATAACAAAACTATCCAGTTTAAGCAGTCTTTTTAAAAATAAAAATATTTAATGTAATGAGTAATCTGGCCCTACATTAGATTACTTTGTTGTCTGAAATATAGGGGTAAACACTGCTGGGGGTATTAAAAAAATCAGTCAGGTCTGAGTAGAAAGGTAAAACAAGGCCCTTCTCTATATTTAAACCAAGGTCTCATTCCATATACATATAACCTTAAGAATGGTGAACAAGAGATTTTTTGTTTAAATTCTGAAATTACATTTTCTGTATTTTAGCAAATACATCATTACTTACTCCCTCCAAACAGCCTACTTTTTGCATACCTCACATCCAGAGTGAAGAAGAGTACTCTAAAGCCAATTTGTATTACAGCCAGACAGTAATATGTGTGCTTATATGTGCCCATACATTACATATCTATACTGTAGACACATTTGGGGCATATAAAACCTACCACTATCACTGGCTCCCACTGTTGCTGGGATTCATGTCCCTAATTATTAGGGTGCTTTGTCTCTTCCACCAGTGAGCCTTTCTGCCTGCCTGTATTCAACAAACACAGTGGTTCTTAAGAAAACATGTTCTATAGAGAAGATCGTAGCTATGAAAAATATGACTTAAACTGCCCAAGCATAGAAAACCATGAGTATGAAGTGTATTGTTCAGTATACATTGTTTGTTCTGCTTCTGCATGGATATAGCAGATCTCACAAAATCATAGCAAAAGTTACATTAGCACTGAAAAAGGCAGTCCCAGAAGCATTCCTTAACATGATTTATAATTTTGCCACATCCTGCCCCAATAATAGGGTTTTGCCTGGGTTGCCCCCTTGTCAGATATCTAGGGCCCTGTACAATGTACCCAATTTCTTCTTGCCCCACAAGACAAGGGGAGTCTTTGTCTTGTTCGTTGCCTAAAGTACATTTTTTGAACTGGCTGCTTATCTTTCATTCTGAGTTTTTAAAATTCATTTTATGCTTTAATAAAGCCATTTTTAAAAACTGTTAACTACTGATAAAAACGGGTGTACACAGGGAGGTAAAAAAGTAAAGATAGTGACTTCAATTGCATGGTTGCAACCACCATCTTAACTTTTTTGACTGCCTCCTTGTGAACACTCCTGGACGAAAACATTTAGGAAAAATAAATATTTTGATTATTTCATAAATGGGCCTAAATACAGCAAATATTTTGGTAAACTGACATACACCATTGGATGTGGCCTTCAACTCATTCTAGACATTGTGTAAAATCTCTAAACCAGGCTCCTAAATTAGCTGATAGTTAGTGCTAAATTGTATTATTCTGTGGGAGATAAGTAATTAGACTGAGGCAATTTCCAGCATTTTCTTTATGTTTTGTTGCCTCTACTTCAAACTAGGGTCTTTCAGTATTACGTTTCTTCTATGCCAAAGGTTGACAGCTTTGAGAATTAAAATTTATCCCCTCATTTGGGAATGAAAATGATTCATGATCTCTCCAGGGAGATGATACTTGAAACCAATTTCTACTTTAATGGCCTTGAAGACTTTAAGATGTTTGCCACTATGATCCCCATTTTTTTCTGACTGAGATTGGGGTATATTTTCCACACAAAGTGACACCCAGCAGCAGCAGGAGGCTCAAGAGGCAGAAAATTCTACAAGGGCTTTTCCTAATATCTGGAAGTAAAAATTCAGTAATAGAAAAAGAAAAAAGAAAAACCAAAGAATGATTTGCTAACCTGTCGTGACATTTGGGGCATATCCACACTTACTATTCAAGCTGCTCCTGTCCTCTGCACTGCCAGCTTGACTCTAAGCTGGTTTAAGAAAATCTTACGTGGACTGAGACCATTTGGTAACTGTTTTCAGTCCGCACAGCACATCTTCCCTCTGGATCAGTGCTTCTCAACCTTGGCAACTTTAAGATGTGTGGACTTCAATTCCCAGAATTCCCCAGGCAGCATGCTGCCTGGGGAATTCTGGGAATTGAAGTCCACACATCTTAAAGTTGCCAAGGTTGAGAAACACTGCTCTGGATAATTCTCCTGGTGCTGTGCTCTCCATCTTACTGTTCTGAGAAAGCAATAGCCATTCACTTTACTTCCTGTGGATCGTTTCTGGTCCTCTAATTAACCTTTTGTCTTGAGGTCTATTCACTAGCTAAATATGCATGCCAGAGACACAACTTTTTATCCTCCTCCTTGCTCTCTAAGATATTCGCCTTGCGAGGTAGTCCAGAGAAGAAGCACCGACCGTTGAGTACTTACAGTACCTTTATTATAAGATTACATTAACAGAATCTTGCAAGTCTGAAAGTACCCCTCCCGTCCCTCTCTTCTACTCTCCCAAAAACTAGGGAGGGTCCCTTTTGAGACACTTTCACCACCCCTCCTCTTTTGGACTCAAATTTCGTTTATCAGACTGTTGTCTGGGCTGTGGCTCTTTCTTCTGTCTCCCAAGGTCAATTCCACATACCTTTACACTAGCAAGGGTTCAGTTTATTGTATTAGTAATAGTTACATAAATAAATACAAGTAAGTGCTATTAGAAAATATGGAATTAATCTGACATCTTAAAAAGAATTGCCCTTTTTTGCCTTAGATAATTCTTTCCATAAAATTTTCTTTCAGTACTTCTGTATCTCTAGAAAGAGAAGAGACAACTATCTATATAGACAGCAGAATGGCATATTTTCAGAGAGTGAATCTGTCATGACTGTGAACGTTTCTCTGATTTTTCCCTCCTCCTCCTGCCATTCTTCTTCAGTTCCCAGCTGAAATCAACCTGCCAGAAGCTATAACTACTCCACTAAAAGACAAAAACTGCAATAGCAGTAGCCAAAAATTACAGTGCCTAATTTTCCACTTACCAATTTGACTCGTAGCAGTTTTTCAGAAAGAGGGTAGGGTGGCTTGATTTAAGGGGAAAAAGTACAAAAAGAAGTGATATTAAAATATCCCTACTCTGTGCCACTGGACTGGTCAAAATAAAAATGTCCTTCTTTATACCTGCTTTTTAGTTATATAATAAAACCATATACCGTTTTTGCTTCACCATCTACCTGAGAAAGAACCTTGGTTACAATATGTGTATATCTGGTAATGGACAACAGTGTATATTCTTGTGGGCTGCTCCGTGGTTGTAACTGAGATTTCTCCTATGGAAAGAAAGCTACAGCACAAACGCTAATGCTGATTTTAATATTAATAAACAGCACCAGTTTTACAAAACAGTAGCTGATGAAATCTGTTTTCTACTGAGGTATGGTGCCATCTGAATAATAATATATTCATTATTAGCTCTCCTCAGACTCCTCAGACTCTGACCCTCTCAGAGAAGCCTTGGGAGCAAACAGTGAAAAGGACTTAACAATAATCAATGAAGTCCTACAAGAAATAGGACATCGGTGAGAATATTACTATGTTTTCCCAGATAGTTGATTTCTTAAGGGTAATCAAAAAAGTCAAGTTCCTGGAGGGACCTATTTTTTTCATTGACCTAGAACTCAGAGAACAGAAGGAAAAGTATCTTGGGATTAATCTTTGAAACTACTAAAGATGTGGTGCAATGAAAGTTCAGGAGAATTGGACTAGCAATGCATACTTTCTCAGAAGTAACTTCCACTGAGTCCATATTTAACCATAGTTAAGTTTAAGCAGTGTACTGGGTTTGGGTGACAACACAAGCTCAGGGGAATTGAACCTGGAAGAAGAAAGTTCCAAATGCTTCTTTGAAGCTGTGTTCCAAGGAGGAAAATAAATCATAAACTTGCAGGGAAGTTAGATTCATTGCTACCATGGTAAACATGATTCATTGTAAAATCTTTATGTGTCCACTTTCTTAAAAGAGCTCTTGGCATAGATCCTGCTTTGGGGGTTTTCATGCTTCTACAGTATGTTGCCATTGCTTCTCCACATCCTAATGTTTGAATTCCACCAAACTCTATTTCATTTATCAGAGGAAAGATATAATTACATGCCATATATCTTCTTAAATATTCAAATATCACACAATCAGTATTTATAAGCTAGGACTTGTCTTCAAAACATGGTATTATAAAAGAGTGATATCACTGATACTGCTCTCGATACTGGAACTATGTTTACAGGGAAACAGATAATGCAGGTGTCATCTTCTTTTCCCATATATAGGTTAACTACTTATTTTGCATTTCAATTAACAGTATTTCCCCAAATCTAAGTGGAACTTGATGCATATTTATCTCTCTTTATTTTTCCTTTATTCATTTTGAATCTAAAGTATACCATCTGGATCTGATCTGATATCTGACACCATGAATATATACTGTACATTGTGTGTGTGTGTGTGTGTGTGTGTGTGTATCTTTGTATGTACATGGCTGCCCAACTTAATGTGACTCTGGGCAGTGTACAACAATAAACAATAAACCAAAAGAACCACATAACATTAAAACATAGACAATATATAAATATGAAATACAAAATGACAACCAAACACAATAATAAAATAGCCACAAGGGGATTCCACTCAACTGGAACCCAATGCTTGCAGTAAAAGCCTGGTCTTAACAGTTTTCCTAAAAGCGAGCGGAGTTGGGGCCTGTCATATATTTGGGGAGAGATTGTTTCAGAGAACAGGGGCTTCAGAAAACGTATGCTTCCTAGGTCCCATAAGGTGACAAGAGCTTGCCCTCCCTGTGGGAGCGTGTGGTGTGATTAGCAACAACAGCAGCAGCAGTCCCTCTGATTTTAAAGAGGAAAAGAGCCCATTTATTTTGCAGTATTCATCAAACACATGAAGGTCTTCCAAAAGGTGATGGTGCTGTAATCAACATTTCTGGAACATGGTGCAAAACAAACATCGGCAGTCTTTCTGGCAATGTGCTGCACTTTCCAAACTGTGATTATAAAAGTCACAATCAATTCTTGCTTGCCAGCTGATGAGAAACAGAGACAATGAAAGTAGGATTTTGTGTGAACAAGGCCATTAGTCACAACAGAATAGAATTCTATTGAAGGAAGACCTGGAATTAAAGGACGATGCTGAATGAATTGGCCACCATCTGGAGCAAAATCTTGGCAACCCCAGTGAGAAAAAAGAAAGGGCCATAAAGTGAGCAAGAGATATTACTGCTTCTGAGGCACATAAACCCTTATCTTGTTCAGTTCACATATTTTCCTCTATAGTTCTACAGCTTTTGGTAAGTATAGATGGAGTAGTGCTTATGCACTTGATGACCACTTACTTGTCTAGGAAGCCTTAGAGTGGGAGGTAGCAGCATGGGAGGAGCAGAAGCTGCTGCATGGACACCAGGCATTGAGAGTTTCTCATCATAGAGTGATGAGAAATGATAATAAGAAGCACCTATTGGACCACTGAAAAAAACACCATCAAGATAAGGTTCTGGAAGTGTGTGAAACCGAAGAGCTGCTCAGACAAGTTAATGCACAAAACTGTACTTGAAATGTGAGAGAAATTTCTTTTCATACAACCTGGTTCCACCTAGAAGGTTTGGGCCAAAATGCTCATAAGTGGTAACCAGCAGGACAGTAAATTAGTTATAGTCCTAAACAGCTAGAGGGCACTAAGATGTCTACTTGTATGATGGCCAAGGGGTATTCATGAACATCCTGTCTTCTTCTCTCCAGCAATCTGCATCCTCTCTGGCTTTCCATAGTTCAGTTTAAATTCCAGTGGAAAACTTCATGTGGGAACTCCTCCCATTGGGCATGTTCAGTATCTATTGTTACTACTAAGGCAAACTCATGTCTTTGAGAAATTGTTAGGGAGAATTTTTTCTGCTCCTGGAAAAAGTTGTAGAAAACATCTGCCCAGTTTCTCTCTCCATCCATTTGATGAGGAATTCCAAAAAGGACATTTGTGCCCAGCCCTAGTTGAAAAATCCCCAGTCTGCTCTCACACCCATTTTCATCGCATATTTTTTGGGGGTGCTTCTAGATATAGTCACATCCCAAGGCAGTGACAGGTTTTAAATGTTTACCTATGGTGCTCAAATGTTTGATTCAGTTCAAATGTGATCAGTAACAATCTCAGGGTAGAGGGGGCAAGGGTCATTAAAGTGGTGTCTGATATTGTGATGCAAATCCCATGCCTTTTCATGTGCATTGTGCACACGTCCCAAAGGAGAAGAGCTTGTGCTGTGAATTTGCAATGCTGTTTTCATCATTCCGATGAAATAGTGAAATTCTGCAAATGCCACTGAATATACTGTAATGTTCAGTAATACCATAATAAATGTTTTAATCAGTGTATGCCTATGGGAAAAGTTACAGCCAAAGGGAAGGGCTGCTAAGTCTTCTTCTGAAGTTCTGAGAAGGATTACAAGGTTACCCAATATTCTGACGTATATTTTGCTTAAGGTGGCAGTGAATATGATTAGTTTTGGAGAGTCTTCAGGAGATGCTTTAACTAGGTACCACAAGAATGCAGTTTCATAGTGTTGATCATGCTTGAGTAAATTGTTTGATCTTGGGGGAGTTTTCTGATGGCATCATCAAAATAATGGACACATTTTGGAGTATCTGTCAAAATTTGGAAGCTATAGCTGGTCCAGAATATAGCCATGTGAGCAGTTATGTGTGCATCTCAGTGTGCTCATATGACACCTCTGCTCTGCAAGCTGCACTGATTACTAGTGGCTTACCAATGGTTTGTACCAGTGCACAACTATCACCTTGTAATTCAAAGTGCTGGTTGTTTTCTTTAAGTCTATAAGTCCTGCATAATTGAGGGTCTAGTTATTTATGGGACCACCCCGTTCAATTGTCTCTGCCCTTCCCAAAGAGGATGGGTGTGCTCGAGTTCATATCAGTAAAAAGAGTCACCTTGTGGAACCCTGGAATCGTGTACAGGTAGTCCTTGGTTAACGATGGAAATTGGGACTGGAATTTCCATCGCTATGTGATGCAGTCATAAAGCATGATGACATGTGACTGCATTGCTTAGTGACAGCAATTCTGGCAGTCCCCGTTGCTGGCATTAACCAAATCCCACTGGTTGTTAGGAGAGGACCCACCCCAATCCAAGCCATTCCTGGCTTGGTCCCTTCCAGCACCAAGCCTTGGTAAGGTAAGAGACTGCCTCTTCTGCCTCCTCTTGAACTCCCCCCACCTGCCTATCTCCCCCACATCTCTGCTCTTTTGGCTGCCCACTTACCCGCTGCCACCAGCTGCCCCTACTGCCCAGCCCTTCCCGCCACTGCTGTGCGTGTCATTACTGTACCAGCCCAGGGCTTCTTTCCCTCCACCTTCTTTCATGCCCCGCCCAGGGCCTCTGTTCATGCCCCACCGAGGGCCTTCTTTCATGAAAGAAGCCCAGCGTGTGAAAGAAGGCCCTGGCTGCACTGGTGTGAAAGAATGACTTGGTTAGAATAATAAATAATAAATAAATAATGAATTAATGAATAATAAAATATTTATTAAATGCATAAAATATTCATAAGACTATACCTATTGTCACATTTGCAATTGTAGATGTAGGTGATCTCTATACAGTTTAGCAGAGACTCATTGGTTGAACGTGTATAACAGGAACAATGTTCCTAATTGTACTCTTCAGTCTCACCCCTGCTATACTGTATGTGCATTCTCTCTATAGTCTTGCATGCAAGTTACACATTAAGCCTGTGCAGGTCTTTGAAGGGTATTTCATTTCAATTAAGTTTCAAGCAAAAGGGCCTCCTTCTTCTAACAGTGAAGAGAAGTGGTTGTGTTGCTTCAGCTGGCTTTTCTCTGCAAGGTCTTCCAGCACTTCCAGTAGCTGGAAGAGGCTTCCATACTGGACAGAGGCTTCTTCCAGCTACTGCAGATGCTGGAGATACGGGGATATCTGCACACTTAGTTCATCCCCACTATGGATCACCCACCTCTTCCAGAGTGCAGGAATGTATGATGTTGTGCTCCTCCCACTCCTAGCCCATCACAAAACATTTACAATTTAAAAAGTCTGAAGTTGATCCAAGGGTGGCAAGATGGTTGGTGATTTCCCAGTTTCTGTAAAGGCTTTTGCTATACTCAGATCTCATTATTCCAAGTAAGCATCCTTTCAGTTCCTCACCAGATGATGTGAAGCTTGCTTCCCTTCTTCTCCCAACCCCTGTTCATTGTACAGTATGCCATATTTCTCCTTGGTTTTCTGACTTATAGAGAAAATTCTTAGGGACTCAAGAACCATTTCAGTAAGCTCCTAAACAAACAGCTGCTGGTTGTGGGGGAGTTGAAAGAGGGTACCTTCTGGCAAATATATTCATTGAAGGAATGATGGACTGGCCCACAGCCTCAGTTTATTGGGGCAGCCGTGGTATAATGTTAAAAAATCCCACTAAGAAACAAAAGGAGAAATAAGGGAATTGTATAAAGCAGTGTTTATCAACCATGCAGGCTGGGGAATTTTGGGAGTTGAAGTCCAGATAACTTAAAGTTGGTAAGGTTCAGAAACACTGGTAAAAAGTTAAAGTGGAAGAATGCAGGAAGGCTGGAAGAGGACATCCATGAAGGAAAGCAAGCATAGGAGACCAGTGAGGCGGGACCAAAATCCTGAAAGGAAAAGGCAGGCACAAAGAGACCCACCCACACCACAGCCATCCAATAACACTTAGCTTTCCTGGACAGGTGGGAAGGACAATAAGCAGAGGAATGACCAGTCAGCTCCTGCATTGGCCCTAGTCTGGACTGAACACCAGCCCAATCCTGTTGCCAACCTACAGCAATCCAGATTGGATTTCTGAAGTTGGCTTAAAAAAAAAAGAAGCAGAAGCAGTACGGAAGACAAGCAGCTTAGGCTGCTGTGCAGAAATCCCCTAAGAGGAAACTCGGTGGTGATGCAAAATATCTCACTGAGACTAATTGTGTTGCCTCTTCAGCTCAATGAAGCAAATCGTATTGTCTTCGCAACACAAAGCACTTCACTGAGCAAATCAAAGCCACCTCACTCAGGCCTATTTATTATCCAGACCACTTGTTTTGTCTTCATGTCAATGTACTTACTGGATAGGCTTTTGCTGTACTCAAGTGATTCCTTTGAGTTAGGTGAAGAACTGCGCCACTCTCTTCTCCATGGCTCCAGCACCACCTCCGCTTGCAACTGATATTAACAGAATGTTAAGGATGCATTCATAACAAGCAGAAAAGTGGGACGTTGACCAGTGACAGTTTCAGCCCAGCCAGACCAGACCAGACCAGACCACACCACACCACACCACACCACACCACACCACACCACACCAAACCAAACCAAACCAAACCAAACCAAACCAAACCAAACCAAACCAAACCAAACCAAACCAAACCAAACCAACCAGTGTTTTCTCCTGATAAATAATAACTGGAATCTTTGGTACAGAAAAGTTATTGTTAAAATCTATATGCAACCCAATTCTTTGTACCCATATCTGTGCAAAGAATGGTGGAGCATCAATTCTCAGGTAGCTGGTGTGGAACAGGAAGTTCATCTGTTGAAGCGTGTGTAGAATGAATTGTGGCTTGAATAGCCAATGTGGAAAAGAAGCAGGCCAGAATCAGATAGGCCAGAGAGAATAGGGGGAGACAAAGGAGGGAGGGAGGGAGGGAGGGAGGGAAGGAAGGAAGGAAGGAAGGAAGGAAGGAAGGAAGGAAGGAAGGAAGGAAGGAAGGAAGGAAGGAAGGAAGGAAGGAAGGAAGACACTCCACAAAACATTTTATGCCAGGACAAATTACAGTGAGCATAGTTGTAAAAGGGGTTGGGGAAAAGCTGGTTCGGTTTTAGTATGTCCTGGATTTTAGAAACGTATTGCATCTCTAAGGGGATTGTTCATTCAATACCTTAATGTTGGTTACATTTCAGTTATACCTGTGTGTTTCAGTTCATATGCTTGACCGTATGTTGTTTCCTAATGTTATAAGTAAAAGCTGTAAACATTTCACAATTAACTAACCAATTCCCTATTGGTAAGATATTATTACTAGGGTGAATCACATTCTTGGAAAGCAGTTAAGAGTTAAAGAAGTTAATATTTTGTTAAATTATATTTCTTGTACATAATTTTTATTAAGGATTTTGATTATAATAGTAAAAACTAATACAAACTAAACTTAAAGAAAAAAGAATAATAAGAAAGAATAAAAAGTGCAAGGAAAAAGAAAGAACAAAAGAATATGATAAAGAAAAAGAAAAGAAATATATAAAGAAGTGACTTCCAACCTTCATTACAACAAGTATAGACAAATTTAGTACTCTTCACCCCCTATAAGGTTACAAACAGATACCTCTTCACCCCATATCCCATCTCTTATCTATAAGCAAATCCATAAAACATCAACTTTTCAATCCTAGTGTCAGCAAAAAGTCTGTACAGGCTTGCCAGAACTTTGCAAATAAATGTCTTATTTTAACCTTGATCAAATAAACCAACGTTATGTTCCTTCCTTTTACTTCTAAAAGACTTAATCTTTAGTTCATTCAAATATTGTTGTAGGATAGGATCGCCCAGTGACTTTTCAAACTTGTCATTCTGAAGATCTCTAATAGCTTTAAGACAGTTCATAGGCAATTTTCAAAAGTGATTAAAAAGTGAGGCTTGCAAACTTAGTATCTTTTAAAAGGGTGCTCAATGGTTGTGAGCAAGATGGCTAATCCATTCTTCTCCTGGCACTCAAATCTGCAGAAGACCACTATCCTGTGGTCTCCTCATGAGGAGCAGCCATCCGGAGCACATGTGAGTGATCTCCCATCTTCTCCTTATCCAGAGAGGTTCCAAAGAACCGATCTAATCACTGGTTCTTTGGTCTTTACCATAGTTGTCAGCTCTGCTTTCATGAAGACGTCTTCAGTTTGCCATGCCTCCCTTGGAAGTCTCAATATTTTGTTAAACTATATTTCAAAGATCTGGAATTTCCCAATCTATGAAGAACTTTGTATATTTGAGCTTGGACTGTTGCAAAATAGGTACTCATAGTGTTCCAGATTCAAAAATTGGCTGAATTAAATCTGTCAGTTCTCAGCCTTTGAATTAGCTGTGTAGTGTAAGAGGCAATCCTGGACAATATGATTCTATACTGGCTCAGTTTAATTAATTGTTCAAAAATTGAAATATAATGATAAAATTAAAAAAAACTCATCTGACTTCAATAGCCTCATTTTTTCCTTCATTTTTTTCTTTCTTTTAAATTACCGTTAGATATAATTTGGGTATAAGTTGCTATTTGTTTTTTAAAAACATCTAGCCTAGCCTAGCCTTCACTTTTAATTGACTTTTCTCTATTAGATAGCTTAGTATAGGGATTTTCTTTCTTTTACCATATAGTTTATTTTTTAAAAATATACTGTATATAATAGGTTAAGTTTCTTCTTTAAAGTATATCATCTTTTACACAATTGTTATATAGTTATATTTTTAACTGATTATGTCCCATCAAGTTGGGGGTCAACTCTTAGCAACCACATAGGTTTTCTCCATGATGATTTGTCCATAGCCTGGTCCTTTAGGACTTCCAAGGGTGCACCCATTGCCATTGTAACAGAGCCTATCCACCTTGCTGCTGGTCATTGTCTTCTCTTTCCTTCCACCTATCCTAGCATTAGAGCTTATCCAGAGATCTGGGTCTTCACATTATGTATCTGAAGTAGGATAATTTGAGCCTGGCCATTTGTCCCTCAAGTGAGAACTCTGAGTTGGTTTGTTCAATAATCCATTTGTTTTCTTGGCTGTCCATGGTATTCTCCGGCGTTTTCTCCAACACCAAATTTCAAAAGCATCAATACTCTTTCTATCCTGCTTCTTCAAAGCCTAACTTTTACTTTCATAGAATGTCACAGGGAATACTATTGCCTGCACTATTCTGATCTTTTTATAGTTATATAATGTATACATAATGCTACAAACTAATAACCTATGTTTTCGAAGAAAAGTTAATTATAATGTTTTTAAAGTTAAATAAATACTTAAAAACTGTTAGAGGCAGTTTTTTTCCCTTTCTTATTGGACTCTTCGAGAGAGGTGGAAAGTTTGATAGCAGACTTGATGAGAATAAATTCTATAGAGCTGAAAGCAGCATTATGACCACCCTCTAGCATGCACCTAGAACATTCACAGTGTTAACAGCATTTGTTTTGAATGTTTTATTTTCTTGCATTCATTTAATCTCTGAATTAATAATCTACTTCAGGTTCTTAAACAATATTTTTGTTTATTTTTCATTTATTTCTTACAGTAATGATTATAGTGCCACTCACAAGATGACAGTCGGTGATGTACAATATAACCTTGACATGAAACATAAAATAACCATACCGTGTACATAAATTGTCAGTAAAAACCTGACTAAAATAATGATCACCCAGTCATCATCAGCTAAGTATCCAAAGCCCATTTTAAAAGAAAGGTTTTCAGGGTCTTCCTGAACACCAGGAGAGAAGGGCAAAACACACTTCATGGGGGCAGTGTATTACGTGATGGGGGGGAACCACAGAGAAGGCCCTAGTTTCTGATCCATCTCTTGTGGAGGTTGGGCCTTAAAGAAGACCCCCTCTAGCTGTCCTCACAGGAACAGCAGAATCATATTGGAAAGGTAATCCCTAATGTTTAAAAGGGTAAATCATGTTGCTTTCAATTTTTTACAAAATCTTTTGATTTTCTTTGTTTTATAGTTACAGTTCTATTTATAATTATAGCTTTATGGGGGGAAGCAGTACAAAACTATAAGAAATGAATATTTGGTCTGCTAACAGGACATTGCTTTAAGTTTAATTGAGGACGGCATCAACATGATTTCTGCATTTCATCTTCAGTGGAAACTTCCGATCAAACCTTAGTTTACAATTTTGGCAGACATAAGTCTCCATAACATTAAAGAAGTCAGTAGTTAGTGGACATCTCATTAAGCACTTTGCAAAGACATGCTATGACTGCTTTGGATCACACATCCCTAGTTCCAAGTGACAGCTGAGATCCAATTAAAAGTAAATATATTGTCATAAATAGTTGTTCTCTGACTTGGGTGTTTTTTTCCTTTCTATTTCTTTATTTATTTTTCTTCTCATTTTAATTAAATATTTATGAATATGTAAACTGTGTTCCCCCTTTTATTCATGTGCAAAATAAGTCCTTTTGATTTTAATGGAATCTTCTAAGTAAATTATTACAGACTAAAACTACTTTGGGGAACCACCTGGTTAGAATTCGGCCTCAGCTGAACAAGTAACAGATCTCTTGGTATGTTGACTATTTCAGAATGGCTCTTACTATAAACCTTAAATACTTAATTGGTCTTTTGGGAAAGAGCACTTCCATAAGGAAACTGCAGAGAAATTAATAACCTATTGTATGCATTTATTATATTCCTGCAAAATGTGGTTACTGAATGAGACTAACAACTGGCTACGTCAATTTCAAAATCTGTATTTGTAAATTGTTTCCATAAACAACATTTCTATTAAAATGCATTTCTTCACTAGGCTGCTAGCTATGGATTGTAGCTAATAGTTGCTCATACAACCTTCATATGTAATCAAGATCCATGTGAGGTTGTTGAGCAGAACGTATATAAATCTGCTTTATGGCCATACAACGTGTCCCACTTCCTTAGGACTTTCAGAGCCTAGAAGGAATCAGCACTAGGTCTGTAACACGTGGAGCTGACAAGATTTTCCTCTTTAAGGGGAAGGTGAAATTTGCTTCAACATGGCAATGTGCGTAGGCTTGAACCTCAACCAGCAATTGTGCCTGAAGAGGCTCAGAAATGAGGCTGAAACACAGCCAGTTTGTTTCACTCTTAGAAGTAGAATAGATAGTATTGCTTTATGAATCACTTTCCAAGAGATGGTTCACTTGAAGGAACTTCCCCACTCCTTTGATGTTTTGCAGAGCCCCAATTAGTGTAGCTTCCCTTGGACTTATAAGCAGGTCATTTGAGAAACAGTGTGAAATGATAAACTTTTAGCACTGGGTTTATCCTGGAACTTTCTAATGCTTCAATTTTTTGAGGCAAGAAGGTTCTCAACCATCATCAACTGGATGATGGAGTCTATGAAATTTGACACATGGAAATATACCCCTGACCAGAGTTTCACAGCCTGTGGCATAGGACTGCATGTGGCTCCCAAAGGCTTTAGGGGCAGTCCTGGAGACCTCCCAAATTGTTCACCAGATTATAATTTTAATGTGACAGAACAAGATATAAATGTGAAAGTAAATGAAATAAAATATAGATCACCTACTTTTTGAAATGCAGATGTGATATACTAATTAAATTCGAAGTGGAACCCCCAGCTCACAAAAAAATGAGTACAACTCATTAGATTGTGTTCTGTGAATTTGTTTGGGATAATGTTTTTGAGGGAACTGCAATATTTGCATAAATACAGAAAACTGAAAACTTTCCAGCATGGAACTGGTCCTCCCCAAAACACACTCTCTTCTCTGATCACTAGAACCACAGGATGAATGTCAGTGGAAAAGAAAAGCTACAAACTGAGAAGGAAATTGAGTGGCTTGCTAAAGCCACTAACAGTTTACAATAGAGCAAAATGTATTTGCTTACAAGTGAGGATATGCCACAACTTTTTGTTGCAGGTGTAACTGTGTACCAATACTATTGAGATAATCCTGCCTCTGAGAGGCAGCACATCTTTGTGGTACGTGATCTCAAGGAGTTGGGCAGTGAAGTGTCTTGTAGTGGTTTTCTATGCACTATGCACTTTGGGCTGCAAAAAGTAGAAGCAAACAGTAGTTCTCAGCAACTACTGCAGTTTTAAATCTACTTTACTTATCTATCGTACATCCTTGCAGCTCATCTATTGTAGCTAGCAAAACAATTCAATAGGTTGTATATGCTTTAGAAAACAATTCTTTGTCAATCGGTCCTGGTAAATTAAGGTATATTGCTCTGAAAATTGCTGGATAGCCTTTTCCCCCCTCCCAGCCCAGATAATTCTGTCATGATGCTACCAATGTGATGGTCCCACTGTTTTTCTTGTTTTACACTCCATGGTCAGTTTCTTTTTTTTCTGCTATGCCCTTCAGTTACTGACAGAAACTTGCACATGAATGCTCTGAGCAGAAATGTACCATTCGTAAATCACCATACAATGATGAAGTGAACACAGATACTGTGACCAAAGCTTAATGAGATATGGAAAGGTGATCCATTTCTAAACCTCCCTCTTAAGTGGCTTTGCACTGTCGAAAAATGCTGCAGTATTATTGATGTATGTGTGCATGGAGATGTTAGAACAAAGGTTTTTTTTTAATTATTATTTTCACTAGGCAGAGAATCTCTGTAGTGGTGGATGATTTCAACCCATATTGTCATCCAGTAATTAAAAAAATAAATAAAACATTTACTTTGCCTAAGATGAAGCAGATTCATTTATTCAAACTGGGTAGCAAATTAATTATCAGGCAGAACCCATAAAATGAATGTAAGAATAGTTCCCTTCCGTCTGACACAGTTTCTGGTTTTCAAGTAGAAAAGAGAGAGGCAAAAAGATATGAAACAGGTCACTGGTAAATTAAGTGCATAAAGATCAGAGGTTAGATAATTGGTTCATTTACATGAGGTGCAGGATTTGTTTTAAACTTTACAACATTAACTAGGAAGAAATATACCACATAAAGTAGCAATCTGAATTAATGAGCATAAATCAAAAGGACACCCCCTCCTTTTCATCAACTAACAGTTAATCTCTAGATAGCAAAACAATCAGGTCAGCAGATGTTTTTATTGTTAGCTCTGGAATTAGTCAAGTAAATGGTGTTTGAAGGCAGCCTGTTAAAACTGGGAAGAGATTTTGGATCTAAAGCAAAACTGTCGATGGTTAGCTTGCCAACCAGTTGAGTCTGTTTAAAAAGCATTTTCTTTTTATTGCGGCCCCATGAATCACAGCACAATCTGAGCGAGGTTCGTCTCCTGCAAGAAAGGGATAGAAATAAAATGGTAGATTGAGATCCACTGCTCTGAGGTACATGCTTAGTTATTTGCTTCCTGCTACATCACTATTTGGTCCTTCTCGGCCAGGAGGGTGAGCTGTATTTTTAGTAGTACATAAAATTCTGCTAAGTTATGCTTTTGACCACCACTGCAAGTATGTGCCACTGCCCAGTATGTGTCGTGCAGAGTGATAATCACAAACATTCCTGTTTGTGCAGAGCGCAGCAAAAACTCCAGGAAAATATTAGCCATGAAAGCAAACACAATGCAATGTCCATTTCTTGTTTCCCAAAGAAATCCAGTCAGAAAATATATACTAACTGGTGTTTATTGATAAAAATGCAAAAACTCCATAAAATGCAAATATCATACAAAATATAAAGAAAAACACATCTTCTCATTATATTGTAGCATACAAGACTTATTAGCAACACAAGCTTAACAAAATCTCTAGCTACAAACTCTTAGAGAAGAGGTACACTACTTGGTACTTTGTTACAACTACGTAGCCCATAACACCTACATAGTGGCTAACACTAAAACAACTAACAACTACTCAGAGAGGCTGAACATTTTCCTCTCCTTGTATTATAGCTCTATGCCACCCCCGCTGGGTACCTAGCATACACACGCCAATAGGTGGCAGTAAATAGCACAATACACAACACACAATAACAGGTGTTTTTCACATGATCTCTGTAGCCAAACTATTATTTGTTATTGTTGTAAAGATAACAGGATGAATCCTTTCCCATGAGAATGAAAATCCTGACAGTATGAAGGGGATGACTGAATTCACACAACAGATTAGACCAGTGTTTTTCAAACTTGGCAATTTTAAGTTATGTGGATTTCAACTCCCAGAATTCCTCAGCCAGATAAAAAACACTGGGTTAGATTGTGGTACTAGCTGGTTGGATAGCTTTAGATTTAGGATGTTGTGCAAACTCAGCTATTGTTTTAAAAAATGTGCAAACCAGGCCATTACATTAAGCTATATTTTTTGTTTGTCTGTTTGGGCATAGAGTGTTATGTGAACAGAGGATCTGTGTTTTGGTAACCCAGGTTTATATTTTAGTACCTTGTGTGAGCTCAATGTGTGTTAATTAGTCTCAGATGATGTGTCTCTACCCTTTGCTTAGCCAGTTTTCCAAGTCCAATGTTATGATTGTTTGCTTGGTAAAATCATCCTTTCTACTTGGAAACCTTGCATTTGAACTGCCTCTGCTTTGGAAAGGCATATGTTACATCTGAATCATATTGAAGAGACAGGGCTCATTGGATCACTATTTCAGGGAAGAAGGTAAATATGCTACTTCCTAAGTATCTTTTTTAATATCTGAGTATTCTGTGTGTTCAGCTGCAAGTTTCCATTTATCTCTTAAAAACTAGTAGCTATTGATCTTTAATACGATGCATGCTTTCATTAGGCTGCTTTAACAACATGAAAATGGAAAAAAATCCCTCTTCAACATGTTTATTTCATAAATCGTAATATAAACATGAAATAATGAGCATTGGAAGGCAAAATATGATATGAGAAATGTGTAATTTTTAAAATGTTATTTCCTGAACCCTAGTACTTTGACAGTTATTCATGCACAAGAGCACCTTCCCCAATTTAGTGCCCACCAGATGCACTGGATTACATCTTCATCACCACCATCAGCCACAGGATGATAACTAGCTTTGAATGAACCATGGAACGTATTTAAGAACATTACACGATTGCTTTGGTACTTTTTAGGCACAAAAACAAGGGCTAAAGACAAACAGGATCCAATGCAAATCAGGAAAGACGTGCGTTTGCTTTTGCAGCTAATCCAGAGGGATATAAAGAAAGCTCCCCAGAGCCATTGTTTCCTTCCTCTGTCCCTTCCATTTTGTATTGAATTTAACCAGCCAAATAAACAAAGCATAATCTCGTTTGGTGCATACCTCAGTGCTGGCACTTAAACAGCCTCTAATGTGCCAGCTGCTTCTTTGTTTCTTCTTGCCGTATTAATGGATTACACATCATTCTCATTACTTAGTGAAAGGACAAAAAGGAAAAAAAAAACCCCAACACTTGGGATATAAGAATAAGAAAATGGTGTTGCATGTTAGAGAGCATACTAGATAAGGGGACTGGATGGTGCATGTTTCGAGGAGATTGATTTTCTCTTTTCTTTAAAAGAAAGGAATATTTTCATGTGGCTATATGTGCCTCTACTCAGGAATATCCACCACTGAAGTTTATATTTGTCGGGCAGTATTTCCAAATATTGCCTTCTTTTTGGATTAATACACTCATCACAAAGAATGCTAGACATTCTGGTACTGAATATCCATCTTACCAGGTTTATTAATCACCAGCTTCATTAGCAATATTAAACAATGTGGAAAGGAAAAGACTGGAAAAAATGCTCCTTTGAATACAAAATTGTTTCGAACAATATTGTTTTAGATCTCTGCTTCCTTACAACTTGCATTTTAGCATTGTATAAGTTGGTAGACCAGGAGGTTTTTGAATATCTCAATGGGCCCTGTTTGGGAGTGTGGGCTTCAACAGGTTCTCTACAGTGCCAGCCCCCGGTGCTGGCTTTGTTTTGTCAAAATCATCTAATTTACCCAAAACAGAATGGCAACCCATCTGCTAGTTGGAACAGCATTATCTTTTCCACGTTTAGATGTTCCACCAGTCTTACCTCTCATAATTCTATAAAGAAAAAAAAAAAACCACCTACCAATTTCTGCTTCTTGTTTCTCCACTGACTGCTGACACTGCAGTTAAGGTAATATGTTTGCCATGCTGGAACAACAGCAGGATTACACTTTTAGCTCTGTCTCCTCCATTGTCTGTGCATCATCCATACCACACAAATGTTTGAGTGCAACTTTTAAGCAACTATTTTTTTTAGGGGCTTTGCATGACATCACACAATCAGCTATTATGGACGAATCTAGCCTTGACACTAATGTTGATATAGCACAAACCTACAAAGGGGTGGCCCTTTGATCCTGCTGCCATATCTTGCTTTTTTAAATCTGCCCCTGCCTACACTACTATATACAGCTCTGTGAAAATGTATTTGCTCCCTTAGTGATGTTTTGAACGTAATTATTTATAGGGCTGCCCATCTCACAACAGTCACTCTGTGGCGTACAAAGATTAAAACAATAGCTATCAGATATAACCCATGACACCCAAGATTAAAACAATAAACCCCAATCACAAAAAAATCACATCAACAGCAGAGCTTGCCTAACCTCATCTGGCCCAAATGCCAGGAGAAACAGCCAGGTCTTCAAAGTGTGGAAAAAGGCTAACGGGGTTGGGGTCCTCTGGGCTGCCAAAGGGATGTGTTCTATAGGACAGGTGCTGCCACAGAGAAGACATGGTTCCTGGGCCGAACAAGATGACACCGTTTGATGGAAGGAACTGGAGCATACTCTTTTGCTACATCTGGTGAGCTGAGCAGAAATAATGGGAGAGGTCCTGCAAGGAGCCTGACCCTATGCCTTGAAGGGCTTCATAGGGGATATCCAGCACCTCGAATTGCACACTGGGAGCCGGTACAGTTTGTGGAACAGTGGTGTTATATGAGCATAATGAGAAACCCCAAAAACTGCCTGTGCCACTGCATTCTGGACCAGCTGCAGCTTCCAAATATTCTTCAAGGACAGTCCCATGTGGAGTGCATTGCAGTAATCCAAACAGGAAATGACTAAGGCCTGAGTCATGGTGAGCAAAGCCTCCTGGTCTGGGAATTGGTGCACAAGATGAACCTATGCAAAGGCCCCCCTAGCCACAGCTGCCGCCACCTCTTCGAGCATAAAAAAGAGGATAAAATAAAGTCAAGATGGCTTCCAAGACTGTGTGACTGAAGCCCCTCCTTCTTTTTACCTGCAGTGCCCATAAAAAGAAACAGGGCTTCAGTTGCATGATGCCATCTTGACTTTTTTGACTCCCTTTGTGGAAACTCAGGCACAACACTTCACTTAATGTTTGCTGAGTCACTACTGACATTTCTGTTATTGTAGTACCTATAATTACGCACAAAATTGCAAGACATAATTGTTGTTGTTGTTGTTTAGTCGTTAAGTCGTGTCCGACTCTTCGTGACCCCATGAACCATATTGCGCCAGGCCTTCCTGTCCTTCACTGCCTCCCTGAGTTTGCTCAGTTTCATGCTCATTGCTTCAGTGATGCTATCTAACCATCTCATCCTCTGCCGTCCTCTTCTCCTTTTGCCTTCAATCTTTCCCAGCATCAGGGTCTTCTCCAAAGAGATCTCTCTTCGCATTAGGTGGCCAAAATATCTGAGCTTGAGCTTCATTATCGATCCTTCCAATGAGCAATCAGGGTTGATTTCCTTTAAGATTGACTGGTTTGACCTCCTAGCAGTCCAGGGGACTCTCAAGAGTCTTCTCCAGCACCACAGTTCAAAGGCATCAATTCTTCGGCGCTCGGCCTTTTTATGGTCCAGCTCTCACAGCCATACATTACTACTGGAAAAACCATAGCTTTGACTATGCGGATCTTTGTTGGCAAGGTGACGTCTCTGCTTTTTAATATGCTATCTAGGCTTGCCATAGCTTTCCTCCCAAGGAGCAAGCGTCTTTTAATTTCATGGCTGCAGTCTCCATCTGTGGTGATCTTGGAGCCCAAATAAATGAAGTCTGTTACTGCTTCCATTTCTACCCCTTCTGTTTGCCAGGAATTGATGGGTCCAGATGCCATGATCTTAGTTTTTTTAATGTTGAGTTTCAAGCCAGCTTTTGCACTCTCCTCTTTCACCCTCATCAAGAGGCTCTTTAGTTCTTCTTCACTTTCTGCCATTAGGGTGGTATCGTCCGCATATCTGAGGTTGTTGATGATTCTCCCTGCAATCTTAATTCCGGCTTGTGATTCTTCCAGCCTGGCATTTCTCATGATGTACTCTGCATATAGGTTAAATAAGCAGGGTGACAGTATACAGCCTTGTCGTACACCTTTCCCTATTTTGAACCAATCGGTTGTTCCATGACCGGTTCTAACTGTTGCTTCTTGGCCCGCATACAGATTTCTCAGGAGACAGGTAAGGTGGTCTGGTATTCCCATCTCTTTAAGAATTTGCCACAGTTTGTTGTGATCCACACAATCAAAGGCTTTTGCATAGTCAATGAAGCAGAAGTAGATATTTTTCTGGAACTCTCGTGCTTTCTCCATGATCCAGCAAATGTTGGCGATTTGATCTCTAGTTCCTCTGCCTCTTCGAAACCCAGCTTGTACATCCGGTAGTTCTCGGTTCATGTATTGCTGAAGCCTAGCTTGTAGGATTTTGAGCATAACCTTGCTAGCATGTGAAATGAGTGCAATTGTGCGATAGTTTGAGCATTCTTTGGCGTTGCCCTTCTTTGGAATTGGAACGTAAACTGACCTTTTCCAATCCCGTGGCCACTGTTGCGTTTTCCAAACTTGCTGGCATATTGAGTGCAGCACTTTAACACCATCATCTTTTAGTATTTTAAATAACTCAGCTGGAATACTGTCATCTCCACTAGCTTTGTTGTTAGCAATGCTTCCTAAGGCCCACTTGACTTCACTCTCTAGGATGTCTGGCTCGAGGTCAGTGATCACACCAGCATGGACATCAGGGACATTAAGATCTTTCTTGTATAGTTCTTCTGTGTATTCTTGCCACCTCTTCTTAATCTCTTCTGCTTCTGTTAGGTCCCTGCCTTTTTGTCCTTTATCATGCCCATCTTTGCACTAAACGTTCCTTTCATATCTCCAATTTTCTTGTAGAGATCTCTAGTCTTCCCCATTCTATTGTTTTCCTCAATTTCTTTGCATTGTTCATTTAAGAAGGCCTTCTTATCTCTCCTTGCTATTCTCTGGAAATCTGCATTCAGTTGCTTATATCTTTCCCTTTCACCCTTGCTTTTCGCATTCCTTCTTTCCACAGCTATTTGTAAAGCCTCATCAGACAGCCATTTTGCTTTCTTGCATTTCTTTTTCTTTGGGATGGTTTTAGTTGCTGCCTCCTGTACAATGTTACGGACCTCCGTCCATAGTTCTTCAGGCACTCTGTCTACCAAATCTAATCCTCTAAATCTATTCATCACCTTCACTGTGTACTCACAAGGAATATGATCTAAGTCATACCTGAGTGGTCTAGTGGTTTTCCCTACATTCTTCAATTTAAGCCTAAATTTTGCAGTAAGAAGCTCATGATCTGAGCCACAGTCAGCTCCTGGTCTTGTTTTTGCTGTCTGTATAGAGCTTCTCCATCTTTGGCTGCAAAGTATATAATCAATCTGGCTTCGGTATTGACCATCTGGTGATGTCCATGTGTAGAGTCGTCTCTTGTGTTGTTGGAAAAGAGTGTTTGCTATGACTAGCTTGTTCTCTTGACAGAACTCTATTAGCCTTTGCCCTGCTTCATTTTGTACTCCAAGGCCAAATTTGCCTGTTATTCCGATTACTCCTTGACTTCCTACTTTAGCATTCCAATCCCCTATGATGAAAAGGACATCTTTTTGGTGCTAGTTCTAGAAGGTGTTGTAGGTCTTCATAGAAGCGGTCAACTTCAGCTTCTTCAGCATCAGTGGTTGGGGCATAGACTTGGATGACTGTGATATTGAATGGTTTGCCTTGGATACGCACTGAGATCATTCTGTCGTTTTTGAGGTTGTACCCCATTACTGCCTTTCCCACTCTCTTATTCACTATGAGTGCAACTCCATTTCTTCTAAGGGTTTCTTGCCCACAGTAGTAGATATAATGGTCACCTGAATTAAATTCACCCATTCCCGTCCATTTCAGTTCGCTGATTCCCAAGATGTTGACGTTCAATCTTGTCATCTCATGTTTGACCACATCCAGCTTGCCTTGGTTCATAGATCTTACATTCCAGGTACCTATACAATATTGTTCTTTACAGCATCGGACCTTCTTTTCGCTTCCAGATACATCCACAGCTGAACGTCCTTACGGCTTTGGCCCAGCCGCTTCACTCTTTCTGGAGCTACTTGGAAATGCCCTCCGCTCTTCCCCAGTAGCATATTGGACACCTTCCGACCTGAGGGGCTCATCTTCCGGCATCATATCTTTTAGCCTTTTAACATTGTCCATGGGGTTTTCTTGGCAAGGATACTGGAGTGGGTTGCCATTTCCTTCTCCAGTGGACCACATTTTGTCAGAACTCTCTGTCATGACCTGTCCATCTTGGGTGGCCCTGCACGGTATAGCTCATGGCTTCACTGAGTTACGCAAGCCCCTTCGCCACGACAAGGCAGTGATCCATGAAGGGGAAGACATAATTGCACATATCTAAATTAACTGTTCTTATCCAAGGAACCCAGAATCACTTTGGAGGTGAAAGAAAGGAGACTTCTACTGGTGCTTGCTTACAACTTTATGCTTGAAGTTATTATCTCTAATAAATACCAATTAAGACCATTTTCTTACTAATGATTTATAGCACTATGCAACCCTTGTGTGGATACAACAGTAATGAGGACAGGCTTTTTTTTTTGTCTCAGTAATGACTGGGGGACACTAAAAGATGCCATAAGGCACTAGGACGAAATGACCTCGAGGTGTTTCAGCTTCTCTGGTCTTAAAGCAGCTAGAGGAGAGCTCCAAAGATTTTCTTGGACTGACTTTGGGGGACAGCAAACAAGATCACTGGTTGCTCATCAGAACCTATTAAAAATATTTGGGACTATTTAGCTGGGTTGACATGCATAGCTTGGTGATTGAATTTACCTTTAATAAATAAACAGCTTTGATCCCATCATGTTGGTAGGTGTGCATTTCCAAAGGGTTGAATGTGAAAATGACAACCCTGCTACAATGTGGTCACAGGATAAGAACTGTAGGAGGTTGGTAGAGTCAATCAGGACATTTAATAAAGTGTGGGAGACTTTTCAAGTCTCAGTCTCTCTCTCTCTCTCTCTCTCTCAGATTTATATGGCTACCCATCTTACACAAGGTGACTTTGGGTGGTGTACAATAAAACCAACATTTATAACATTATAAAACCACTTAAACATAACACTTCTCCCAAAGTGTCCTGTATGGGGAACATTTTAATATAGTAACCTCACTGACACTGGACATTGGAAATGCAATCTAGAAATGAGTGGTTCTTCTTGGGAGTTATTATTTATTGAGTTAATAACATCATATATACCAGCCTCCCCCAACCTGATGCTGTCCAGATGTAATGGATTATAAATCCCATTAATTATAACTTTTGTAGTGATGGTTTTAACTAATTACTTCATCATTATTTCAATTGATTTGAAAACTGAACAAGGAAGGTATGAATGTGAAAAGAAGATGAAATAAAACATTTCATTCCTTTTTCAGTACCATGTGATAGCACTTTTCTTTATTCTTTCTGCTTGGCATTCTGGTGCAATCTCCCTGATCAGTCACCTTCTCAAACTCCTTTCCTTGCTGTGTTATCTCATATTCTTGTTTTTTCTCTAATTATATGTAATTTCTCCATGACTTCCTTCTAATCATTTTGTTAGATTACATCCCGTGTTGGTGAATCTCCATGGATAGTATTTGTTTTCCTACTAACTCCAATGTTCAATTAAAAAATAAGAACTTTTACAATTAGGAGAAAATGCTTCTTCAGATTTAACCCCATTTTCCAGTTTGTTGAGTACCAATAGAAGTGAATATGTGTAGCTCAGGGTTGAACTGTGGAGTCCTTGGGATTCAGTGCTAGCACTGAAGATGTTACCTAGCCGGGTAACGAAATGTTTGCAAGAAAACAACCAAGCTCAGAGAACCCCAAGGACTCCACAGTTTGTTGAGTTTCCCCTCCCATGACCCAGAAAGATTTTCCCAGTGCTTTTGATACTAGTATGTGCTTTCAATATCACTCCTATTTTTTCACCATCCTTTGAAGCCCGTTTTTAAACAAAGTGTGATACAAATTTAAAATATTTACATTTCAGGGGAGCAATGGTATTTAGTGTGCACTTTGCAAAATCTTACATTAAAATATTAGTGTAGCATGGATGCAGGATTGTAATTTCTTTTTAAAAATTGTCATTTTAAAAAAATAATAGCAGTGAAAAATTAGCATTCAAAGCCTGGGAGAATTAAGTTTGTTCCTGTGCTTGACAACCAAAGCTGTGTAATTTCATCACAAGTGCTCTACCTTTGAGTTCTTTAATGTTTAAATGAATAGAACTCATGAATAAATATCAGTCAGTTGTTGATTAAACATTTATGGACTATTATTTGAAAAATATCTAAGAAGTAGCTGCTACAGTTTGTCCATATGCTATATCTACTCCTTGAAATGTATGAAAACATGTGAATAAATATGCGTGTGTGTGTGTGTGTAATATTTCAGTGATACAAGCCCCCCCCCCTTCTTTTTCAAAGAAACTATTACAATTTTTTTTTTATCTCTTGCTTCCTTTCCAATCTGCCTGGTTTACTGCTTATTATAATTTGAAAAGATTATTTTACTAGGGTAATGGACAATAACAAATGTGTAATTCATCCTTATAAACATGAACGGTAGCCCACATGCCTTGGCTGTTTCCTGCCAGGCATAATTTACCCTATCTTTGGCTGGGAAACAGTGTGGATCTCTTAACTGAGTCCCTGACAGATGGTTTAAGCTTTTTTTTTTTTTTTCAGGACTCCATTTCCAATCATTTTGCCCATATTGCAAAATTGGCCTTGAAAAAGGGTAAAGAGTTGTTATGCTGCATTAATATCCCTCCTGAATTGCTTGCTGTGAAGGGCGCGAGAAAAACCAAGGAAATCAAAAGAGGAATGCTTTTTAAAGTGTGCCTTTGAAAGTTACAAATGTTCAACACATTGATGATTGTGGATTATGTCACAAATCTTCATTTACATTTGAATGTAGACACATTAAGGATAATAATAAAAACACAAATACCCTTGGTACCTTAGTTCATAAGCTATTAGGATGACATTCATAATACAAAAAAGTGCGAAGAAAAAGTGCTATAATTTGGGAAGGCTTCCTATAGTCTTAAAATCCTGCTGTTCGGCTCTACCACTGGTTCTTAGAGGAACAGAGATTTTCATACAGGCTTTCAAGTTTTCTGCTACCAGTTCATATAATGAAAGCGCTCTGATATCTGCATTCCTTTTCTGGGGAACATGAATTGATCCCATTCACTATGCCATTTTTTTTCATTTGGCTTTGCAGCTTCAGCTGACTGACTTATTCATATCAAAGTGCTGTTCTTTTCTTCTTATTGCCTTTTAGTTTATGATCAAAATCAATGAGGACTGAAGCTTTCAACAACCATCTATAAAATGCAATTACTGTATACAACACACAGTAAAACTCCTGTGGTGTATATGTTGGGACAATAATTTATGCCACTTACCTCCAGAGTGGTATTGATCTTCTTGGCTGAACGTCTTACAAAAGGGCCCTTGAGTGTAAGCTCAAGGAAATATGTGGTTATTTGGATTGATCTATAATTTGATTAATAATAAGCTATCACCTGAACTCTGCTCTTCTCCTTGAGGTTTGTCTGTGTGTGTGTGTGTGTGTGTGTGTGTGTGACCCTACCTTGTACCTTTGATTTTGTTTTTCAACATGGACATCAAATAGACGGATGTCTGTCCTTACTGCTTTGTCACTATTGTGCTCCAGTTGGTGGATGTCAATGCACTGCTAATGGAGGATAGAGGTAAGGATGTCAGCAAACGGCAACAGCAATCTTATATGGGATAGGACTGTGTGGGCTAACAAAAGCGTGGGCCTTTAATGTGCTCTTAGTGGAAAAAAACCAAAACAGATTGGTGATACAGTGGAAGATATACCCCACAAGCAACAAGATGAACCTGTGCATTTACAAAAGAAATCAGTCCACTAACATACTCCTGTGCGTGCAGTGGTGAAACGTCTGGCACTGATTGGCTGATTGCTTAGAATGGCTCAGAAAATGAAGTTGAATGCTGCTGAGTTTCTCTGAGGAAAGGAGATGTTGTTGATCAGTCTGGGATGAAAACCTCACACAATATGGTTCAGGGCTATGAAGAGGTCCTTGGATGCAGGGAAGATAAATAATAAGCAGAGGGAAGGAGTATTGAAAGGAGGAGGCACGCAAGGACATTTACTGGATAATGAGGTTTGAGAAAAAGAGTGAAAGCACTGGAAACTAAGATGTGGTTTAAATTGTCAATCTGTTTTAATGAGATGAATCAATTCAATAACATGTGTGTTCGTGCATGTGCGTAATTCCATCAAATCGGCAAATTGATTTGAAGGAACTAGATTCAATTTGACACATCAAATGGATTCACCAAATCAATCTGAAGATTCAATTTGAAGAGGTGAACCTATCAAATTGTCTTCAAATTGAAGCTTTGCAAAACCCTACTAGGAACCTAAGGAGAGCTAGACTACATCGAAGCTCTACAGATTCTGTTTTTACATTGGCCCTCTAGATTTTGCTTGATCATATTGCAGGATTCCTTTGACTTTGCTGATACCTTTGTGCATGAGTGAGATTCAATATAAAGACAAATGTTTATTTATTACAGAACTGTAGCAGCCTTCCCAGCTAGCATGACTATTGCTTAGAGGTCTACACATCTGCAGAGTGCTCAGGTTGGGCAAGTCTGATGTATAGTAAAGCTGGCAGTATATGGCATTCCAGATGCTGAATTTTAGCTACACTATTATCTATTGTTTCCAGCAAAATATGGCAAGTTATATGTTGCCCATCCCTGGTGTATATTATGACTATTCCATAGAATTATTGAGCTGAAAGGGGCCATTTAGGCCATGGAGTCTAAGCCAAATGCTGGAATCCAAATTAAAATGTTCCTAACAGAAGGCAATCTAGCTTCCACTTGAATACAATCAGCAGTGTGAAGCCCACCATTTCTCTGCATAACTGAACTAACACCATTGAACTACCCTGCCATTCAATGCAACCTGAGTTCATTCTTTTGTGTCCTGCACCCTGGAATGAGAGAGGATAGGTCCTCCCATCCATCCATCCATCCATCCATCCATCCATCCATCCATCCATCCATCTATCTATCTATCTATCTATCTATCTATCTATCTATCTATCTATCTATCTATCTATCTATCTATCTTATATTTATAAAAACTCTTTTTTTGTTATAGATAGGGAACTCACATTTCCTGTCCCAAACTGTCCTGGGCTGATGTTAATGCCTTCTATCAATCTTTCAACAGAAGACATCACTATGTAGGGAATAACAAGCTGAAGAAAACTTTTGATTCTACTGTGTTGGTCCATATTACGAAAGTGCAAATATTTTGGAAGAAAAATTTCCACAGGGAGGATAGCAAATATTCAGTAGGTTAATTATTGTTGTTAGGAGATTGCCTTATGTGATAGAAAATAATGTTCTGTAATAAATGACACTACATTAATTGAGTCTCACAAATCCCATATTTTAGGAAAAATGTGCAGCTATCAAAGGTAAAGTCATGGATTGCCTCCTTTGCACGGATATTGCAGTGTTAGGCTCTATTGTATAAAACAGGTAACAAGAGGGTGTTTTAGTAGATACCTTTTGAAATTCCAGTCGCAGACAAATTGCTGAGCAGTGAAACATTTTATTTGCAAAGAACAAACCTCTATTACTTGATCTCTCAGTACCGAGTCTTAGGTAAATTCTTCAAATAAAAGACTGCAGGGCAAAGTCAGGAAGCTGACAGTTTCCATTTCAGAGTCCATGTTCCCTGAGATTTTGGACAACTAGTAGTAATTTGCTATATTCTGTTGGAAAACTGTGTTCTGTATTAAAAAAGAGTGAGGGTCCTGTGGAGGCCAGTTCACCTGGGTGAGGGACTTAGTCTCACTCTTACATACTTCATACTTCAGTCTTGGGAATTTAAGATTTTTTTGGTGATTAAAAAATAATTGCCCATCGTGAACATATTACACTAACAAACATTTCAATCTGGTCAAGAGTGCAATAATATAACAGGGATTGGAGATGAAAAAGTTAGTCTGCTTTCTTTGAAGATAGCAGCCATTAGTATTAGGATTTAGGTATCCTTCTGGTAGCAAAATAATATTCTTGTTATGATTCCACCATTGATTCCCTAATAATTTTTTTCCAAAAGGTTTTGCACAAAATATGAAGAAACAAGTGGAAAACAGGATAGATTGTGATTTCAAAGTTTTATGTTGATATTCAGAGATTGGATTTATAGGCCTGGATTGAAAAGACAGTGAAGTGTAATTCAATAAATCCAATAGAATGGAAATAAAAGTGGGGAGGTTCAACTAGTTTTCCTTGAACAATAAGTCCTTGATGTCACATGAGATATTACTTTCAAGCAAAGTTTGATCAGAGTAATGTGAGTTAGCATTCTATCAAGAACTGTCAAGCCCTTGATATGAATCTCATTAGTTCTTTGCCATCTGGCCATGAGATCCTTATCTGGATTATATGGCAGCTGCATTGCTTATGTAGTTATGTCAATAATGCATATGTGTCAATAATGCACAGAAGATGGGTTTTCAAAATACACTTAAGAAGGTTAAAGAGCTGTCAGCTGCATTTCCTCAACACACTAAACTTGATGTATGCATGTAGCTTAGCATGATGTATGAACCCAAGTTAGTTCAGGTTCAGTGTATTGTAGGAATTCAGAAAATAGATTAAGTCAGTAGCTAGGTTGTGTGCTATATGAATGAAACCATGGATCGTGTTTCTTTGCACGATATCCCAAACTCTCAATTAGGTTTGAGATAGTCTGATTTGAGAATACCAGAACTGGGCTGCAAAAATAGAGGGGACCTTTAGATAGTTTTGTAGCTCTTATCTTCTTTCTTTTGGTGCCATCTAGTGGTCATCTGGTTTTTTGCAAGTCACATATTATATGCCTATTCTGAGTCACTTTATGTCAGTCAAACCAGACATACTGGTATTCCTCAGAGCTAATTAACATACCTAATAGAATTTTAAATGGTGTGAACATGGAACACAAACACAGCAACTCTAGGAGGTGTTGAGAACATCTTAGCAGTGGAAGCTAGATTATGAAACTCCCTTTCAGTCAAAGAGAATATATGTAGCTCAGGATTGAAGTGTGGAGTCCTTGGTGCTTTCTGAGCTTGGTTGTTTGCTTGCAGGCGTTTCATTACCCAACTAGGTAACATCATCAGTGCTAGTGAGTGTGGGGTTTGCTCCCTGGTAGTTCCTTGATTAGGTTATTGGTTTCTGCTTGATCATTTGTCTGGTGTTAATCCCTGTTTATCTGGGTGCTGGAGAGGATATGTTCTGGTCTTTTTGTTTCCTTAAGTATTTTTATTGTCTCTTTTGAATGGTGTGTAAATATGGTTTATTTTTATGTGTCTATTGATGGCTGATTTCATTTTTGGATTTAGCTTGGTCTAGGATGCTCACAGTTTCCCAGTTGAAACTGTGGTTGAGGCTGTCCATGTGTTGTGAGATTAAGAAATTTTCATCGTGTCTTCTGACTGCTACTTGGTGTTCATGGGTGCGCTCTGCTAGTCTTCTGCCTATCTGTCCTACATAGTGTTTGTTATCTGTAAACTACTGTATATAAAAAGGAAGCAAACCCCACACTTACTCACATTGATGATGTTACCTAGTTGGGTAATGAAACGTCTGCAAGCAAACAGCCAAGCTCAGAGAGCACAAAGGACTCCACTCCCTTTCAAGTTAAGGTTGCCTGGGACTTCTTAGGAATGAGCTCAGGGAACAGATCCTTCTATTTCAGGAAGGCATTTTGCACAGCAGACAACTACTTGTGGTCTTTATGACAGTGTCTTTATTTTTGCTGGTGCTCTGATTGCTTTGTTAAGCTTATTTATGTTTCTGTGGAATTGCCTTATAGATTCTTTAGATTGGGAAGGTTTTAGATTATGAACAGAGAGCTAGGCAAAGACTGGATCTAAAAGGAAAAGTTTCTGCCCCTTATGGCGGTATACCACTAATTTAATATTGTCTTTTAGTGCAATAGAAGTAAAGAGCAGTGTACTGGAAAGTTAAACAACAGCTGCAAAAGACTACGTAAAGGAGACCAAGGAACATAATAGCAAATTCTATTCATATAAAATCAGAAGAAAATTGAATCCTATTATTCTTTTTCTCCTGTTGTTCCAGGAGACCTCTCAGTGGTATGCTTTGTATATAGATTTTTTTATCTGGTAAAATGAGTTGGGAGGAGGTGTGGCAAAATAAAAGTGTGAAAAAAGCAGAGAGATGGGTGTTACAAATTCTGCACTACTTGGAAATGGCATTTTAGGACTAGATGCAAATTTTCGGGTTGGTATGAATTAGGGATAGATTTGCATAAGCAATAAAGCTATCTCTGATAACTATACTTATTGTCTTAACTTGAAATTGGTCTAAAATTACACAGGAGAAAAGAAAAGACAGTTGATTGCCTTTGAAGATGAAAATATGCTGATGGTGAAAATCATTTGAAATCTCCCAGAGATCCAAAGACACTTGGGGAGGACATCTTCGGAAGACTCTGAGGGCAGTTTTTGACATTTGCTCCTTTTTTAAATTCATACATCTATCAGTCTGTGTATATTTTTCATCCAGTCAACTGTAGATAAGACTAGCATACCTGGGCTGGAAAAAGAAATCCAGATAACCATGGAATGGTAGCAAAGGGGCATAGAAAATCTAACTCTCTGCTGTCTCCTAGTGGTCTTTTGGATTTTTGTAGCTCAGATATGGTAGCCTTCGTTAAGGATGTTTATTGCCCTTGAATATCATATTTCACCCTGTTACTGCAATCTGCCAGTAATGCTCTGTTGAGATTGTATGACATAATTTATAGTTCTCCAGGCCTTTAAATGTGGAACATATGTTCAGAATGAACCTGATTCAACTCACTAGCTTGAGAAGGGATAGTACAGATAGATAGGTGTAGCATCGCAGATTGGGCATTTGCTGAGGGCATGTCATAGACTCTTATTGGAGATGGTGACAGAAAGGGGCAAGAAGCCAAACAATTCCTTTCACAAAGGACAAAAATATAATTCAAGATTTTAAAAAAATCTATAATACAAAGAATATGATTTTGGTTTCTTATTTCCAGGAATTATTTTTGCTCTTGCTCTATGCTGTTCTATCTTTCTTTCCAATTCTACTTTATTTACAATTGTACAATAATCTATCTACTTAACCTTATGGATCTGGATCTGTAAGACAGAATACTCTAACATTCTTTTCTTACTATATATATATTTAAACTGTCTTAATCTATTTTCATTTAACCCCATTTGGGGTGCTTCTTTCAAAGCTCTTGAGCTCCTTCCCTTGGATGGTTTTGGGAGACTGGCTCTTTGGTGGAGGTGGATATCACTGCCATCTTGAAATCTTCAGGTATTTAGCTTTCCTGAGAGTTGGTAGCTGTGTCTTCCATTCAGGACTTTTTCTTGCTGAATTCTTCATCTTGCCAGCACCCTCCCTAGAGGTTCAGGGTTGCTGGAGCTTCAGGAAAGGGTGACTTGAGCCTTTTACAGCGGGACCATCCCTACTGTGGTCGCTTGTGTTACTACATCTCCTAGTTGCTCCCATTCAGCATCCAGTCTCATCCAGAAGTGCTGTTGCTTCCTGGAGCATAGCTCCAGGGTTGACACCTTTCCCCTTCCATTCCTTTCTTTGCTTTTCCTCTTCTCCTTAATTCTTTGTCTCTTCTGTCTTTCTTTGCCTTTCACTGCCACTGCCACCCTTCCTTTTCAAGGGCCAGCATGCGACATATGAGAAGGGCACGGCCCTTATCAGGTCATGGGAGAGAAAGGAATGTGAGTGGTTTCTTTGCTGTGCATCCTTCCTCTTACGGGACCAACCTCATCGGCCCTTCTTTTGTTATCTTCTCAGGTCTATGTTAGTTGGTAGTTGCCAAGAGCAGCTACCTTTTAAATTGTCTCATTGTGTCTGCAGGGCAGCAGTGGACAGTTGCACTAGACATAATTTAATCAGGGCTGCAGAGACATTGTAGGGGAATTAGTCTAAGAAATGTATTTATTTGTTAAACTGCCCTACTTTTTGTTGTGGATAACAAGGTGGTGTATATATTGCTTCCTCTTCTCATTTTTGTCCACAATGACAACCCTGTGAGGTAGGTTGGACTGAGAAAGAGTGACTGGCCCAAAATCACCCAGTCAACTTCTGCAGCTGAGTCTGGACCCGGGACTCCCTGGTGCCGGGTCATCTTAACCACCTGTATATGCTGTTGTATATGGATTGATGTATATTTGGAAATAATAAATACGATTTAAATAGCAGCGCGAAACATCTCACTACAACAGAAATCTGTGACCAGGTGACGTATAGTCCCCCTTACTGCTCAGACACTACAGTAGCTAGGAATGGGCAACAACAACCTCTCCCTTTAAATGAATCCTTATTTTTAAACTTTTAACCTTCAAGAGTTGGACCGGGCAGGTCATCAGATGGAGAATTATTCTCTGTAAAGCAAGTCCCATGGCATCCTTGTTAGTGAATCAGATCAAAAATAGTTCTTCCTAACAGTTCCTTATTTTAAGCTCATTCCGTTGTAAGATAAGGCTGCATAATCTTAAAGCACTGGATAGAACTGAATTTGTCGGATGGGCAAGATCCAGCCTCTACCTGACTCTCCAAGATACATGATGCTAGCAGGCAGGACTTAACTAATGCCCACATGAGCCAGATGTTCTCCATCTCAAACATATACAAAAAGGCACAGTCATATATCTTTGAAGAGTAGGAGGCTGAAAGGTGCAGATTTATTAAAGATAACTGAATGTTGGGATTCAAACTTGGACCACCCAGACCTAACCCAGCATTCAGCCAGACTTTTCCAACCTGAGGACTCTCCAGATGGGAGGACTCAGCTCAGAGGATTCTCTATGATAGCCATGCTGGCTAGTAAGTTCTAAGAATTAAGTCCACATATCTAGAAGTTCCTGCATTGGGAAGGCTGATCTAACCACAATGCTGCACTATTTAAAAATCAAACAACAAAACAAACAAAAACAACAATCCCCCCCCCCCAAATGTCAGGGATGCTATTTAAGAAAACAGGGTTGCAAGAAAGAGGCTTTTAGATCTCCTACCACTCTTAGTTTCAGAAGCCACATGCTTCTTCACAGGAGTACTTGTATTTAGAACAGCTCAGTGATTCTGTACTCTGCACCCCTGCATAAACAATTAAGGGAAACATTCATTCACAGCAAGCCTACAACGCCTTTGCTTAAAAGCAAACTTATTCAGGTTTATTATTCTGTAGGTTTGCATGAAGCTAGGAAATCCATTTGTTAATGGATTTAAGATCTACTAAGGTTTCTCAAATACCCCCAAAGGGCCTGACCTTGTTATAGGCTGCAGGATGTTTTGTAAGCCAGAACTGAAGCTGAGCAGAGGCTGGACAAAAGGTCAGGCACTAATGCTATGGCTCAGGAAATCAAATGCTGTGTGACTGGCCTGTCATATTCACTGCTTGACAGCTGCCAAATTGGATCCCATTGTTACAAAATTGACTTCTTTCCAGAGGAGTGGACATAGACATGGCCTTGGGGGGACTGCTGTGGAGCCCCCATTTACAGGAGCCTGAAAAAACCAACTAGCTGTTGAAAGTCTCTTTTAGGAACAGCAGCTGGGCTATCATCTTAATCCTGTGTCAGCAGCAGTGTTATCTGCATGTGTCATATGGCTCAAATAATCTTTTTCATAATAATTTTATTAAATATTACAGTAATACAGATAAAAATGAATACAGACTACAAAAATAAAAGAATAAAAAGAAAAAATAGAAAGAACAGAGAAAAAAAGAAAAAAAATATAAAAAGAAAAAGAAAAAGAAAAAAAATATAGCAAAGAAAAAGAAAAGAAATATATAAAGAAGTGACTTCTCCCTTTGTCACAACAAGTGTAAACAATTTTAACAACGTATCACCTTCTCTTAAAATACAGCAAACAATCTTTTCATCCCATATCTCATCTCTTATCTATAAACAGATCCTTAAGACTTCATCATTCAGTCCTGATTAGCAAAAGTCCATTAAGGGTTACCAGAATAACAACATATCCATTTTAACCTTGATCAAATAAACCCACTTGACATTCCTTCCTTTTATTTTTAACAATCTTGATCTTTAATCCCTTCAAATAATGTCCTAGACATTGTTTTTTTTTTTCATGTTTCTTTGTCCCTTCTCACAAAATCCTTCAGAACTTTAACAACTCTCTTTTGTAAATCCAATATAAGAGAGTCATCTAAGTTACTCTTTTGGTTTGCCATTTGTGTATCCCTTGTAATTATTAAGACACCAGCCAGTTTCATTTGTAAATCCACTGTAGCATCTTTTTCCATATCATCCTTATAGCTTGTCATTTTTAAATCCACTTTCTTGTCCAATAAAACTTGTTCCTCTTCCACAACTTATTTTAAACACAGTCTATCTATAGAAACAGACACTCTTAAAATTAACTTCTGGGTCCATTGTTCAAAAATATCCTCCAATACATCCAGTATTAAAGTATTTTGCTCCATTCTGTGTTAGTAAGTCAAATTTAAGCATTCTTAACCTTTAATTGTAATCTTTATTTCCTTCTGGTTCCCTCTAGTGTCCAACATTCAAATTGCCATCCTATTGTATTTTAAGAATTCAAAACAACAGCCTTTTCCCATGGGAAATATTCTTCTGATTAATTTCAAAATCTTATTTCAAATTCATCTGGACCCTTATTCCATTTGTAACTTTTCAAAATCAATGTTCTAATAATCCTTTTGCTGTTTATTCCAAAAAAAGATTTTTTTTTTAATGTCCTTAAAGTTATCTTTAAAACTTTTTTCACTAAGGATTAAGTGTTATCAGACTTGTTGATCGGAAGGTTCTTAATAGTTGAAAAACAGTTAAAAAACAAATTCCAAAGGTGATTAAGAATTGAGACTCGGCAGAGCTTTGTGTCCATACTATAGGCTACATTGTGGCTGTGAACTTGGTGGAAATCACTCGACTCCCAGCTGCTCCACTCACAAGCCGACTATAGAAACCTCATTTCCTGCAGTTTACTCATGAGGAGCAGCTGTCTGGAGTGCATGTGGGCAATCTCACAATCTCTCCTTTATCTGGAGAGGCTTGGCCAGCCAGAAAAACCTGTCTAGTCACCGATTGCTGCAATGCTGTCTCTGCTCCTTCGGAGATGTCTAGTTCACCATGTCCCACCAGAGGTTCCCAGCTCAAAGAATAATCTCTGAGGAACTTTCTCTCTCTTCCTGATCTAGAACAACAGAAGAAAGATTGGAAATGGTTCTTTCTCCTAGGAATCAGAGAATGACACTGCAACTGCAACCAAAGTACCCGGGTTAATGGTATTTTAGCTATATTGTAGCTCTCAAGGATTTTAACTTGAGTGATGTCAGTGCTGCTCATGTGGTTTTAGCTAGTTCTCCCTCTGTCCTCTAGAGTATTAAAGGCAAAATGAAGCAACCCATTAAGTCAAAATGATGAAATGCTGTAGAATTCATTTACATGACTCACAGCCTCTCTGTCTCACAAGACACAGGATGAGTAACCTTGCAGGCATTTCAGATACATTTTTATACTATCTGTATCCCTTCTGTCTAGCTAATGTGGACTCAGCCTTGACACCTTTGTTCTCAGGCTGTTTCTTCAGCATGTCCAGGTGGCAAAGCTAACCACCCATCCCTGGCATCATCTATGGAAGGTCTGTAGTTGAGGTCTTCAATGAACACAGTTATTTATGTATTTATTTATTTTAAATGTTTCCACAATAATTTTGTAAGATTAACTCTTCACGTGATTAATTTTGTCACGTATAACTTACATTGCAATAAAAATAAGAATGGCATAAACTTCACAGGATATAGATCGGTGAGAAACACTGGTATAGATATATGACAGCCACGAGTATAACATATGAAATGCAGGAAGGCAACTGAACAGTATGGAAAACTTCCTAACAATATGAATGGTAAAAATTTCCAGGGTAACTGGTTTGTCAGTGGGACCAATTATCTAGGGAGGTGATAGGTTGGTTCTTCTTTGTTGGATATCTTAAAGTAGAGTCTGGAGAGACATTTGTCAGAGGTACTTTAATTTGGATTAGGTTGGACATGATGATTTGTGTGGCTCCTTCCAGCTCCATGATTCTATTTGATTATAAATAAGAATGAAACAGAGCACCAGTTTGGTGTAGTGGCTAAGGCATCAGGCTAGAAGCAGGGAGACCGTGAGTTTTAGTCCCGCCTAGGCACAAAGCCAGCTGGGTGACCTTGGGCCAGTCACTTTCTGTCAGCCCTATGAAGGAAGCAATGGCAAATCATTTTTGAAAAACCTTGCCAAGACTTGTCCAGGCAGTCTCCGAGAATTGGACACGATTGGATGGATTAAAAAAAAGAAAAGAATGAAACAGCAGCAAAGAACAGCAGTAACTAGAAACCTTTCACCACAGCAGAACTGAAATGAAAGGAATAATAATTCAGCAACAGATCAATTTACAGCAGCAAAATATCTTTATAATGAAAAATTAGTTGAAAACCAGTTGGTCCTACGTGCCAGTTTGAAGGCTTGCAATTATGGGACTATATACATCTATGTTCAAATAGCATTTCATAAATGGGAAACACTTATGTATATTCAGGAAATCAGGTGTGCTGTAGTCATATGAACTTCTAGGATTAAATTTAGGACCTTCTTTATTTTTGCTAGAGCAATCCTGCACCTTTAGACTTTTATTTCTATGCTTTCCCCCACAGTTCCTGTCTACTGTAATTCTACCTAATTGCTGGTTTATATGATTTTGAATTAAAAGGGCTGGTTTAGCTGATTATAGATTTGTCTATTTATAGGAATTCAGAGAGAGGCAACAAATATGATAAAGGGATTGGAGCTTTTCTTGCAAAGAAAAACTAAAGCATTTAGTATGGAGCACAGGTAGAAAATGTGTGGCATTTAAAATTATTTGGTATTATAGTTCCATTTATTTCTGTCCACTGGCCATTCTATTTGGGGTCCAGCAACATTTGGAGGGCCACAGGTTCTCCATCTGAATACAGGAAGTGAATACACATTTTTCCCCTATCTCCTCTGCCCCCACACCCCCTTATCACTAGAACCTGGAGTCATTCAATGGAATTGATCAAGACCAAATTTAAGACAGAAAAAAAGAAAGAAAATCCTCTAGGAAATTTCCAATGCACTTCTGCAGTTCATTGCCACAAGTCTCAGCAATGGCTATTGGGTTTGATAGCTTCAAAAGAGAATTAAGCAAATTCATGGAGTGTATAGCTATGAACAGTTATGAGCTATGAAAACTAAATGGAGCTCACCTATTGAGTGGCAGTATGCCCGAAGCATGTGTTTGGCCTCTGTGTAAAATAGGACACAGGATTAGATGGGGTAATGGTATTCTCTGAACCCGGGAACAAGAAGGGACTTTTGTAAAACATTGCAGAACAAGAAAAGATGGACATTCTATTTATATCTCATAAATGGGTAGCCAGCTCCCTGTCAGGTTCAGCCCAAGAACAACAGCGAGACAGTCCAGAATCTGTTCAGCTCCTTTATTAGGCTACACCTAATAGACAGATCTCACCAGACTAATTCTAATCCCCAACAACAGCAACTATAACCATGATGCCCTTAGGGAAGGGCCAGTCTCCTTCTCTTGACTTACCCACACTCCAGCTGGGGGCTGAGGTGCTTTCCCTTGAACCTCTCTTCCCCCTCCCGGAAACCTTGAAGCTCCATTCCAGAATCCTCCCTGCTCATGTCTTCTATCACACTCCCCCTTAAATCACAAAAGAGTTAGAAGGAAGATCAACAGCATCAAGAAGGACCTGCCACAACATATTTGATGATAAAAGGGGGGCTAAAGTACAAATATCTCTAGTTTCCAAGATTCTGTAACCTAGTTTATTTTTTCTTAGAATAAACCTGACTTAGAATCTGGATTTTTTGGTTACTGTTAGGGGACTTGATAGATGGACTTCTGGCCTAGTCCAGTGTCTATTCTTCTGAACATGTTGCTGCAAGGGCATCTAAGACAGTCTTACTACCTGAAGCAAGAACAAAGTGGTGTTCATAAGAGTGGTGCAGTCCATAAGAGACAAATATGGACTCTACCAGAAGATGAAACAGCAGATAGGCTAAGGAATCCAGGGCAAGTTTTGTGGGCTACACAATTTGGCCTTTTTAAAGAAGGAAGAGTTTTGAAATCAAGAAGAAACTGCATCATGTGCTATAAGTAAAGATCAATCCTAATGATAGGGTTGGCCCATCTTTGTAAAATGCTGTGGGGCCAATACCATTTCAGCATTGTACAAAGATGGGCCATAATCAGAGGCTCTTGTTCTTTTCTTATTTCCTCCCCATCCCATGAATAGTTTCAGAACAGCTGAAACATGACTGAAATCCAGCAGAGGTCTAAAAAAAAAAAAAAGTACAGCTTTAAAAGTCCATAGGATTGCTGCTAACTATCCTGGATTTAATAATCTGGCATACCAAAGCAGCATAGTTTAAGAAATTATTGTAGCATTAGATAAATGTTCTTGAAAGCTTATACCAGTTTATCAACCAAACGTTATTGTTTCAGGACATATAGAGTGTGAAACTGGATGGAGTTGAAACTTGGCATATGGAGGAAGTGATCCTTATATCAACCTATGGCTCCAAACATCTTTTCATGTTGGCTGGTGTGGGTCTTCCGGGCTGTGTGGCTGTGGTCTTGAAGTTTTGTTTCCTAACGTTTCGCCAGCACCTGTGACCGGCATCTTCAGAGTGCAGGAGCACAGACAGGAGCAGTTCTCTCTGTGCCCAGGGTGATGTGACCCTTCTGTGGGTATTTATAGAGATCTATGAACAGATGGACGGTGTCGCCATGGGAAGCCCCCTGAGCCCAGTCGTAGCAAATTTCTACATGGAACATTTTGAAAAACGGGCTTTAGAAACCGCACCTGTTACCCCAACAGTCTGGTTCCGATTTGTGGATGACACCTTCGCAATTTGGAGTCAGGATGAAGAAGACCTAGAGAAGTTCCTGAACCACCTAAACAGCGTCCACCCCAATATACAATTCACCATGGAAAAAGAAGTGGACGGCCAACTTCCATTTCTAGACACGTTGGTCATACGCAAACCAGACCTCAAATTAGGACACAAAGTCTACAGAAAACCCACCCACATAGACCGGTACCTACACAAAAACTCCAACCACCACCCACGTCAGAAAAGAGGCATTATCAAAACCCTCATGGATCGTGCCAATCGGATCTGCGAAACCCAATTCCTAAACTCTGAACTTAACCACCTTGATTGGGCCCAAAAGCGAATGGCTACTCCAAGAATGAAATAAAAAGAGCCATCAAACCAAGAAAGCAACATGCGTCTGGAGAAGAAAAACAGCCACCCACCAACAAAGTATTTCTGCCCTATATCAAAGGGGTCACAGACCGCATGGGAAAACTGATGGAAAAACACAATTTCCAAACAATCTTCAGACCCACCAGAAAAGTACAAGAAGTGCTAAAATCAGCAAAAGACAAAAGGGATCCCCTCACCGCCGCAGGAGTATACCGCATACCATGCAGTTGCGGGCAAGTATACATCGGGACCACAAAATGCAGCATCCATACCAGGATAAAAGAACACGAAAGGCACTGCAGACTACAGCAACCAGAAAAATCTGCAGTAGCTGAACATGCTCTCAAGCACACTGGACACAAAATCCTATTTGAAAACACAGAGATACTGGACAACACCAACAGCCACTATACCAGGCTATACCGGGAAGCCATTGAGATTCACAAACACCAGCACAGTTTCAATAAAAAAGAGGAGAGTCTAAAAATCAACAAAACCTGGCTACCAATCCTGAAAAATACAGCCTGCAAAAGGTCAACGAACTCAGCTCAACCACCAGGACATGTGAACAGTTCACACAATGAACTTGCTAATCACCCCCAGCAGCCCCTCGTTAACAATTCAATAGAAGAAAAAACCCTGCCTAATCCCCAGGAAGATACACACAGATTTGACACCAAAACAAGCAGCCACTCAGTAACCCAACCCCACACACACACCCCCACACACACCCTTCCCCCCCCCCCCAGATCTCTATAAATACCTACAGAAGGGTCACATCATCCTGGGCACAGAGAGAACTGCTCCTGTCTGTGCTCCTGTACTCTGAAGATGCCGGTCACAGGTGCTGGCGAAACGTTAGGAAACAAAACTTCAAGACCATGGCCACACAGCCCGGAAGACCCACACCAGCCATTGTATGCTGGCCATGAAAGCCTTCGACAATACACCTTTTCATGTTGCTAAATTAAAGCCTTCAGAAACCTCAAGACTTTAGTCAGTGGTGAAGGACATTAGATATTATAGTTTTGCAACATTTGGAGAGTCATATGTTTCATGCCTCTGCCTTGCAGCATATTCTTGCTCTTGCTTATGTGCAGGTAAGATCCATTGTGTTCAGTGGGATTTTCTACGTAAGAAAATTTAGGATTGGTTGTAGGTTTGCCACATCTGGGATGGAAAAATCCAGGCAACAACTAGAAGGCAACAGAGTTTTTGGTATGTCTCTGCTGCCATCTCGTAGGTGCCCAGCCCAGATATCGCAACGCTAATTTATTGTTACTTAATGGTAAAGAGTATGCCAGCTAATGTGTGCCCATCCAGTAAAGTCCAGTTAGGGCAGAGTGAAAGTGGCTCCCCAAAGTTTTCCACTTTATTTATAAGTGATGAAATTAGAAGGACAGAGATAGTGTCTCCTTTGTTTTCTTCCAGGGGAGAAGCAGGAAGAGAAATTTTAAACATTTTTTCCCCTTAGAAAACTGTCTTCCGAGACACTGCTGCCTGGCCTGACAGTCCCTTCTCTTCTAGTTTCTTCCCCATTGCTTTGGCACGAGCACCTGACAGGGGAGAATTCAATACACATATAAACTAGGAAGATCTTAAAATGACAAAATGCTGAAAAGATTTTTGATGGGGGAGAACTATCTGAGGAAAGGATTAAACTCTTCTGACTCCAAGCTTCTGGCTTGAAAAACTGTCAGTATGTTGGAGGATTTTATGCATGAGGCTCTCAGAACTTGATGGTATTACTGAGGATACGCTGACAGGTGGTGAAGGGGACTCAAGCCAAACAAAGACATCTGCTGTTGATGTCAATAAAGTACAGTAGTCAGTCTATTACCATTAAAGACAGGACAGAAATGGCTGTTCTACCAGAGAAGAGAGGCTGTCAGAATTCAGAGAAAAATATGATGGCAGATCAGGAGGAGTTTCTAGCAAATGGCTTACAGAAGAGAAGCCAAACTCTGTGCTTTTTCAGCCATAGTCAACTGGTGCCCTCCAAATGTGTTGCACTACAAACCTCCTTGAGGAATGATGCCAGGAAGAGTGCAATGCACATTGAAGGAACCAGGCTGGATCCTTTCCAATCCATTGGAAAACAGAGAACATGGGTTTACCTTCTACTGGAAATGAACATAATATTTTTTTAACTACTAGAATAGCACAAGTCAAAGTGAAAACCAGAATGTATTTGCATAATCAGTTCCTGGGGGTGGCACCCTCTTACCCACTTGATGAAGATAATCAGAAGTACCCTAAATTTTTCAGAATTATCAAAAATCTTTGGTACCACCCATGAAAACATCTTAGTGAAACCTGAGCCTGCCAAATGGAAAAGGAACACTGGCTGATTGCTGGGGGAATGAACGGAAAGATCTGCAGGTAGGAAGAGGGTTTGGTCTTCAATAATCTAGGAAAGGACTGGTTTGCTACATTTAGCTCTTTGGTGGCTAATTTTCAAAATTCTGTTGCTTATAAAAGGGCTGGCCAAAAATAACATCAGTTGAATTAATAACTTATAACTTGGTATCCATGGTCTGGCTGATGAGATCTATGGTTCTGTCAAACCAAACCTATCCAGTAAATTTAAAATGGTCTGAAAATAAACATATTTTTGCTTTATTCAAGAATAGGCTTATCATATGTTGTCTTAGTAAGTGGAAGCACCTGATTGACCTTTTCTGAGCTCAAACCTAAACAGAATTGACTAGTACTTGGATGAGATTCCTCCAGAGAAACTCAAGGCTACAGATTCTATGGAAAAGTTGGAAAACTTCCTGGAAGACGGTAATGGCAAACCCTTCCATAGTGCTGCCAAGAACACTACATGGGTTTGTCATGAAGTCATTGTGACTTGAGCAAAACTTGGAGGAGACTTTCCTTTTCTATCACACATTCCTGTCAGGTTTGGGGGAAACAACTAATGTTCTTGATTCTAGGGTGGCAATTCTTCGCTGGTTGAAACTTTCACGGGGAAGGACTGACGCTCTCCTTTCTTGCCAAGATTCTTTGCTGTCTTGGCCTCAGCAAAGAGCAATTCTGTTTGGAAAGGAAATGTCACCTTTCTAAAATTGCAGTCCAGAGAGTGGAACATGGGGCAGAAATAAACAAAAGCAGTGTTTTTTAAAGTGTGGTCTGAGGACCCCTGTGGGTCCTCCAAGGCCCTCTCAGAGGTCCACAAAATCAAAATTATTTGCCAGCCTATGTTGAAAAATAATACAATATTAAAATCCAATCGAACAATCATGAGAAGCAGTAGGGCAGCAAATGCACCAATTTTAATTTTTAATATGGTAAATATCAGTAAATCTAACCCATACAAACAATAGCTCTTTGGGTCCTCCATAATTTTTAAAAGGGTCCTGAGAGAAAAAAAAAGTTTAAGAAACCCTAGACTAAAAGAACAATAGACAGGAAGAATTCAAAGAATCACCATGGCTCATCCTGATTGTAAGTGGCATGTGGCTGGTGTCAGTAGAAGAGTGCAGTGTCTATCTGCATTGCATCCTTAAGCTGCGCTTGTCCTGTGCTCATACTGACTTGGCTTGAAATGGCTTAAGAAAATCTTGTCCAGGCTGAGGTACTTGGCAACAACTTGCAAGGTATTTAGTCTGAATGGCTGGCTACCGCATTGAGAACGCCCTTCCTGCTATACCCTCCCAGCTTTCCAGAAAAAGCAATTGCCAATTACTTTCCTTCCTATTGGCAGGTCTTAATGGTCATGTATACTTTTATTTGTGTGTACACACAGACACAAATTAAAACTTTAAATGCACATACATGTAGGTATAACAACCAGCTTTAAGATAAAAAATCCTTCTTTATTGTCTTGTTGGTCTTTAATGTCTTTTAGAGCTATCTTTACCAATAATAATGCAATAGGGAAATGATTATAACACTTGCCTTTTAAATAGATGGTTGTGGATTTGAAACCCAGCAGAAATTGTTGTTGTTGTTACTATTATTTTCCTGAGCTCCTACTTTTGCCTGTTTTTAAAAAATAACTCCAGCAGTGCACCGTTTCATCATTTCAATTGCCTCTGGGTTGAAAGAGGGCTGACACTCTTTTACCTCATATAGATTCAAATGACTGAGAAATGCTGAAACAGTGCATTGCTGGCCTTATTTTTTAAAAAAGCCCAAGGAAAAATAGGTAGCTCAAGGAAAGAAAAATAGTAATTACCCCCCCCCCCAACATTTCTGTGTGGTTAGAACCAGCAAGTATCAGTTTATAAGGTAAAGTTATAACTATTGAACTGTCGTAGCATTATTGGGAAAGGTAGCAGTAGAAGTAGTAAGTGACCATGATAACCATTGACCTAGTTGAGGTGGTGTTCCTAACCCTGTGAAGTAGCCAGGAACAGCTGGGTTAGTCTGTAACAAAGTAAAGCACAGTAGACGAAAACGACTGGTGTGCTCAAGGAAGTATTAAAGGGAAAAAGTACTTTAAAACTTCAGCAGGAAAAGTGTCCAGAGGTCACATTTGTGACAGGAAGGGAATAAATATCAAGTGATGTGATCTGTTCCTGCCCTCCAAAAATGGTTGCTGGCCCATTCTGGTGATAAGGCAAATGGGCAATGTGGCTACGTTTCATAGAAAAAAATATTTTGAATTTTGGGGTATGAACATGAAGACCATAAAGGCAGTTTAAAGTTGTTTTTGATCAGAGGCCTACTGAATCAGTCACATTTGTTGTTAAATAAACTACAGATATATAAACAACATGAGTAGGAAATAGCTGGAAATACCTTGGGGGGGGGGACTGGTTGTTGCTGTTCTTTCAAAAAATTAAAAGGAGTTCTGTGAACTCCAACCCAAACTTTATTTGTCTAGCAAAATAAGGTTCCTTAAATCTTTATCTCTGTTCCTACTGAGGCCAACCAAATGCTGGTGGGAATCCCCCACCCCAAGCAAGACATAAAAGCAATACATTCTCAACCTAGTTGGAAACATCTCTACAGCCTTCTCTAGCAAATTCCATAGTTTAATTATGCACTGTGTAAAGAAATACTTGTTTTTTCTATCCGGAGTCATAAGATGGCCCTCCATTGTAGTGGCATCTCTTACCTCCAGCTAAGGATGAAGGAATCAAGTGTGGGTGTGTGCTTGTGGAAAAGGGTGTGGGTCATCTGCAGTTGATATCACCCTATAAAGAGGCTCAGAATAAACATTAAGTTCTGGAAGACAACAAGAACAGTTGGGCTTCATCTCTGAGAGCATTGATTTGGGACAGTAATTCATTGCTTTAGAAAGATTGTATTGTGTATTCTGCCTAAGCTTTACCTCAAATACTTGCAGATATTCTTGAATGTAAAAATTATGATGATCCCCAGTGAAGCCTTTTTCCAAACAAAGTCAAATATAAGAAACTGCTATGCTTAGAATCATTACTGCTTTGGGTAGCAAGGAATTAAATTCTATAACAAGATTTAATTAGGCTTCTGAGAGTGTCAAATATTTAAAAATTCTGATCCTATTATTCCTTGGTAGTTCCTTAGAATAAAGGTCAGTTGAAATGTGACCTTGACTAGTACATTTTTAAATTGTGTGTGTGTGTTTTTTTTTAAAAAAAATTTGTGAGTACATGCAAGGATGGTGACACCTTCAAATCTCAGGGAGCAATATTACCACATATCACTCCTGCCAGCTGTCTAGATTTATGACGAGCCCACTTCTTTGTTAAATGAGGAAGGATATTGTTAACTAGCTGACATCTAAATTACTGGGTATTTGAGAACATCTCATGGAGATGAATGGATGCAGCATCCAAGAGTCGTTTCTGTATCAATCACACTCAGTTCACATTTTTTGAGTTCTCTCTGCAGCCATAACAGCTAGAGATTTGCTGAAAAAATAAACAAAAGTGGAGACTCTGTGGAACAAGATAGCTGCTTTAGAGAAGTGCCAGCATGCTCTACTTTATGCAAATGTCTGACTTGAAAGGAGAAAACATTTTGCTTTTCCAAAGGAAAGGCAGAGATCAATAGGACAAAAACAATAAAAAAAAGTTGCTTTGTATATGAGCTAGGCTATCCTTTTAAGGTAGTGCAAAAAGAAGATTCATTTTCTGATAGCCTATGAAAAATGCTGCCATCTGCCACTGCCCTGAAAACAAAAAAAGGAAAAGGCCTGAGAGCTATGCAAACTGATTATACACATCGCTCTGTAGAGGGTGGATATGTAATGAGGAAGAAGGAGTGTGAGAGCTTCACACGCACAGAGTTCATATTTAATATTTAAACTCATATACATCAACAAAGATAAATATGAATTAATTATGGTGAGGCGGTGATGGGCATGCCTTGGTATGCCCATGTAACACCTCTGCTTGCGAGCTGCACTAGTTGCCAGTTTGCTTCTGGGTGTGATTCAAGGCGCTGGTTGCTGTCTATAGAACCCTATATGGCAGTGTTGTCTAAACTTGGCCCCTTTAAGATGAGTGGACTTCAACTCCCAGTATTCCCAGCCAGCATGGCTGGCTGGGGAATTCTGGGAGTTGAAGTCCACTCATCTTAAAGGGGCCAAGTTTGGACAACACTGCTATATGGCATAGGGCCTGGTTACTTGAAGGACCACCTGTTTCCCATAGTATCTGCCCAGCCAGGGTTGGTGCGCTCCAGGTTCCGTTGATTAAACAATGGCATCTATTGGTACCACAGAAGTACACCTTCTCTGTAGCAGTGCCTGTCCCCTGGAATGAGGTTTCCCCTGAGATTTGAACGCCCCTGACCCTACTAGGGTTTCCAAGGGCCTTGAAGACGTGGCTCTTTGCCCAGGCCTTTGGCGAGGGTGATTAACTTCCCTTTTCTTCCTTCTCCTTGTTCCCATCTGGCTTTGTTTTCTCTGCCAGCTCTGTTCCTTTTTCTCTGTATTGTTTTCTTTTTTTAAAATGTTTGTAACAATGTTAAACTGTCCAGAGTTGCTGGGAGTTGGGCGATATATAAATGTAATAAATGGTTATTATCCTCTGAACAGATTCATTGTGTATATATTAATCTCGATCTCTATTCAATATCATTTTCTGAATCTGTGTCTATGTATAATTTAATAGATTATAGAAATCTCTGTGTTTTTTACATTGTCTAGTATTAATCTGACTCTAAAAAATTTCAATTTATGAACCCAACATGCTTGCTATGGTTAACAAATAAGGTAACTGAAGTGTGTGTGTATGTGTGCACATACATGCTATAGTTTGTATATATAGTAGCATCAAATGTCTTGTTTTTGTTTATCAATAATGATTTGCTAAAATCTTGTTTTCATATCCATGGATTGAGAACTAAGGCTTCTGTGAATAAAACCCTTATAGGAATATTTATAGGGACTGAGATCTTTACTTCAAATTCTGCAGATACAAAAAGTATCGGAAGTTGTGTTGTTTAATTGTTACCACAGAACAGTGAACTACAAAACAATCTGCAAGAATTTCCCTAACCTTGTACCAAAAGCGGTCGAAAAATATAAATCCTACCATCCCCTTTGGTTTCAGTTAAATAAAAAGCCCCCCCCCCGACACTTTATGGCATGGGGTGATGCAAGAAACTGGTCTTCATGGGTTGCCTTTAAAATGGGTTCACAGACATTGATTGGTGCAGGATGTGGAATAGGTTGCATCTTTGAGGCATGCTACAATGATTCTCTGTGGGTTATATTAGCTGCCTCTTGATTTTTGGGCCCAGTTTAAAATGCCTTAAATGAATACACCATGGGTGTATTGGGGTAGAGTTCTCAGATAATAATAATAAATGATACCTTTAACACCATCGAACAACATCTGCCTATCCCAGGTCCTTGGGAAGGACTCCATAGGTCCTTTGGATAAAAATGCCAAATCCAGTCTAAACATCTGGCTGACTGTGCGACCGACCAACCATCATCATCATCATCATCATCATCATCATCATCATCATCATCATCATCATCATCCATAATAATTGCTTGAATTATTTCTTGCACATAATTGGAGTAGCAAATGATAAGGTAGATCTGGAGAATTAGTTCTGATGGTGACATTTTATTTTTAGAGTACTGGTTTTTATATAAAAAAGTAGTTGCCTCTCTCCTCTCCCTATTCCTACTGTCTGAAGGAAAATCATGCAAAATCATTATAATTACCACCTGAGACGTCACTTTCTTTCGACACTGTTTGAAAAGCTGTGGCAGAAGCCGGCTATATTTGTACCCAGGACATATTTCTTCAGCATATGTTGACATTTTATATGTGGGTTATTGCATTTCTAAATTGTCATGTTTTCCAACACAAGACATCTGTGCAGATAGACAACATTTGTGAAGGATAAACATAAATTTAATTAAATCCACAATAAATATAACCATGTAGCAATAGCTTTTCACATTAAAAAATAGGTTGCAGATAAGCTCAGCCACTTTATTCAATTAGTTATGATTTCTAACACATTGTCCAGTGTACATCTCAAGACAACATTTCCAAAATTTCTCCTTTGGGTTCTGTACTAACAATGCTGTTACAACAGCAATATTTTCTGATCTTAAATTTTGAGATTAACACTCCCAGAAAACACCAGGTGATGGAGTCAGATGGAAAGAGATATTTTCGATGTTGTTCTCTCCTTCTCCTTCTCTTTTTTCTTAAAAAAAATTCTTATTCATGACATGGACAAAATAACACATTCCCATGTTATTCTTTTTTACTTTTGAAATATTTATTTATTTATTTATTAAATTAATTTATTAGATCCCCCCCGTAATGGGGGACTCTGGGCAGCTCACATGATCCATTAAAACAATAAATGTATATAAAATTACAGGAAACATAAAAACTATACAAAGCATTACCAAAAAAAGAAAAAATCCAAGAGGCTGATGGTTTCCAGAGCTGCAGAATATATAATATAATATAATATAATATAATATAATATAATATAATATAATATAATATAATATAATATAATATAATATATCTATAAATAAAATATATAATATATGTTACCTTTTTCTATACAGAGTGATATAGATAGTGGCAGCTAACTCCATTTTATTCTTACATGATAATGCTATTATTTTAATATTTAAATAATATTAAATGAGTTTTCCAAATGAGTTTTTCTTTCTTCTTTAATCAGGGCTGGCCAACATTTTTTAAAAAGTTGTTCTAATATATTAGGAATTAAAAATTACTGAAAAACAGGAATTAGTAATATGGGACCCATAGATACTACTTAGCATTGGCCTGAAACATTGCCTGCAGATTGCTCAGCTTAAATTAAAACAATGACAATACTGAAACATCACCAAAATCTTGAAAAACCATCACATCTCATGAATTTCACTCAAATTTTCTAATGAAAATGCCAAAGAATTAAAAGTTGTTGCATGAAATTCATGAAATTTTGTATGTGATTTAATATGTTGGCATTCTTGCACAGTATTTCCTAGTATCTGAGAGATTCCTGCCTAAATCTAATGATACTTTGTGACCTCACAGGTTTTAGGGTGAGGTACCAAGATCATTGTGTGATTGCACCGGGGGCCTGAAAAAGCTGCTTAATCCTGTTGTAATATAGGGGTTGACGGTGGGGAAAAATGCTTATTCTGCCCTCTGCAACTTTATATGGGGATCTGAACGGAATCCTGTAAGATATGAGTGCACCCATCAGTTCAAGGGCGAACGACTCACGGGTGGTCTCAGGCTTTGCACACATCTTGACAGCCAGACCTCAAAAGGCAGTGCCAGATTTTCTTGACATCTGCAGGGGGTCAAAGGCTGAAACATGTATTATGATACTGCAATGCAAGCTTTGCATTCAACGTTGCATTCAGTGTTATGTCACAAGCACCAAAGGGCAAAGCTTGCATTGTGATGTCACAATGCATACTTTATCATTTTAGCATCATCATGATTATGAATGGACACCTTTGCCAGGACTCATTTTTTGAATGATGTTTTAAAGGGATGAAATGGGTACCTTAAGCCTCTAGCAAAGTTTTAGACAGCCAATGGCCCACTAATCCCTCAAACCCCTAAACTCCAGAATGGAAAAGAGGATCTATCCTACTGTGGATGGCACTGGATCCTGTAAAAGGTATATTTGTGATCTCATGTGGCTCCTTAGCCACATCTTTCATGCCCCTACTATAAAAGGTAATGATAATAATATACTATTATCTCTTCCATTTGCAAGTTATCCAAAAGCACCTTAAAGCCATTGTGTGCTTCCCCACCTTGTATTCACCAACAAAAGCAAATGTGTTTAGTATGACACTGAAGTCACAAAGTGCATTTCCAGCTCATTCCTCCCTATCCATACTACCAATTCAGTCTGCTCTGTTGGTCACTGAGTTGAGTCCTCCAAGAACTTCAAGAATTCAGAATCAATAAATGGTACTTCTTCCTCATTCACAAAGAGAGAAGCAAAGAAAAAAAAAAGCGTCACCTCTCTAGCATGTTTTGAGAGGTGTGTTAGCCAAGCAGATGGCTAACATGGGTGCACATCTTTGTGGAATGTTAGCTCAAATAGATAAACAGGTTTTTTCCTCCAATGAAAATATACCCACCCACAAAAATAGGACTTCATTTTTGTCCTTTAAAAAGCAGGAGGACAAAAACTACTTGTTTTAAAAAGGTGGCAAGGAAGCATGTTTTGAGGGATTTTGCAAATGGTATCACTGGTCTGGAGCTGGAAACAAGTGAGGCTCAGGGTGTGATTGGCTGTACAGATGCATAACAGTATAATACAGCTCAGTCATTAATACTGATTCCCAGGACTGAGATGCACCATCTAGTATTAATAGAATGGATCAGTCTCAAGGACATTGGAAATCACTCCTTTTTTGTTTCTGGGATCATGGTAGCCCTTCAAGGTAGTCCAGACAAGAACCACTACCAGGAGTATCAGCACTGTCTTTATAGTAAGGTTACATTAAACAGAATCTTGCAAGACTAAAAGTATCTCTCCCCTCTGCTCTTTTTAGTTTCCAGAAAACTAGGGAAGGCCCCTTCTGAAATGTTTCCCATGCTTTTCCCCCACCTGCGGACTCAGCTGCCTCTTACCAGACCATTGCCTAGGCTGTGGGTCTTCCTCCTGTCTCCCAAGGTCATTCCCACATACCATCACAGATCAGCATAGAAGTGGTGACTCCAACTCAACTTTAAAAAATATATGGCAGATTCCACCATATGGGACTCAAGGAATCAATCAGGTTAAAATTTATTATTTAATCAAAACGTAGTGGGGCTTGGAGTAGGCAATATCAAAATATGTTCTAATTCATTACAGTAGCTATTAGAGCTGACTACAAATGTGCAATATCTGTTTCTCATATCTGTTTCTTTGTATGATGTTACTATAGAATAGTTTATATGCTTACAGACCTGAATGCATTGTGAATTTATGGGTGAATCATTGTGTAATTGAATGGCTGTTCAGACAGAATCTATTTCTCTTGCTCTCTGATCAATAGGTTAATTAACAGTTTGTTTTGTACAGCTCTCCTTCTCATACTCATATCCATTCACAATTCTATTTTATTGATTACATTGGTAATTAAAGCACAACCAATTGTAAATATCAACAATTTCAGATCTGGCGGTTTCAATCACCTGCAGCAGTGAACTTACACCTATATTTTAGATACCATTTCCCTTGTTTAATCCCAACTAGCAAAACAAACTGGTAGTACTTAACATGATTATGTCAACTTCTCCTGCCAAGGGAGCTGACAATAAGAGTCAATATGGCAGGCTAATTATGTTGATGGAGAAAAAGATATGTATATATGTATATATCTATATATCTTTTGTGCAAGATACATGTTTCCTGTGGATAAAAAGCTCATTCTGTATTCTCCTCCTTTCTCCCCAGCATATTGCACAGAAAGGAGAGAAATCTTTGATGCAGTTAGGTTACATTAATATCAATGTGCTTCTCATCGTTTGATATTGATCATGTATGGAACATGGGTACATCTATGTTTCCTTATTTAATTTACCATTCATAAATGTGCACTTCTCACACCTACTTCTCTGAAGTCCTGTCTGATGCTGAACAGATCATGCTGTAGTATGTGGGCCAGGTAAACTGAAGCAACATTTACTTCTCACAAGTGCAATATTCTATGGAGGGAAAGAGATTTTAAGGACTAACAATGAATGGAATACCTTTAAGAGTTCATTTGTGATTCACATGGTTACAAGTGGGACCTGTATGTAAGATGGATGAGTCTGTCACTTTTATTTTTGTCAGGTTCACTCAACCTTTCGGTAGCCAGAAGCTGCATTTAACTGTTTTTTTCTTTTCTTTTTGGAGGGAAGAACAGCAACTGTGGTGATTGTACATAGTAGGCAGGTGTATTTTAGAATTAAAGTATAGTTTTTGTGTGCTTCCTCTGTCTCCATGCTGGAGAGTGAAAGCTCTAGTTTTGGCAATTGTGTCATTAACATGTGGTAACAGGATCAGGGGGTGCTTTAGGAGTTGCCAAAAAGGTGCCAGGGGATGGAGAGGAAGGCATTGGCAGCAACTTGTAGTTTTGATCTGCAGGTTGTTCATCTCTTATTCGAAATTCACATTTTAAAAAATCCGATTCTTTTGTCCGGCTTATTAAAAAAAAAGGCAAATTCTAGTACTGTTTAGCCAGATGAAATTCTACATTTTAGATAATGTTTTAGGTATGACTAATCCAATTATGAGAAGGACAGTGGCATTTATTTGGTTGTTAAAGATGACAATCTTGCATGACAAAAAAATAGCACCTCTAATTTAGCATCAGAAGTTGAAAAGGGCCAGCAAGCTTGTAGATATAGAAGATCTGATAAAATATTGCTTCATTGGATACCACCAATTTCTGAACAATCATATCAGTCATTCTGAGTGGAAATTCCAAAACAGAATATAGAATTAGTAGAAATTAGTGAAAAAAGATCTTATGGGTATAGACAAGATACATAAGTTATGTTATGATTTTAGCTTTCTTATCTTCATCAGTTTTTTTATAAAATTGCTCTCTCTCTCTCTCTCTCTCTCTGTTGTCATAAACACCAACATTATACAATAATATATTAATTATACAGTTATACAAGAACAAATGCAGAAAAATCAAAGCTAACTCTACTGTTAGGCAGAGTGACACAACTGTTGGGTAATGGTTGTGGGATGCTAAGCAGCATCCCTGAATTTGATATACCTTAGATACATATCCAGCATTCCTATTTGGAACAGTGGATCGTAGGAGTTGAGGGCCCTAGTTGGGTGAAGGCTAATATAGACAATATAAGGCTGATGGATTTTAATGGTTTCACTCATTATGAGTCAACTTTTAATGTTACATGGTTTGAAGGCATGTAACAAACTCCAGGTAGAATAGGAAGAATTTTGTTGTTACTTCCTTGATATGGAGTAGAAGCAACAGTGGCAGAAACTTGTGTTTTTGTACCACACTGTCTATATTGTGCTTATTCACTGTCAACTGGGTGATTGATTTGGGTGCTAAAGGATGCAGTATCTCTAGGTGGCAAGGAGGGAAGGAAGAATTCTAACAGCAGAAGTTGAAAACTTGGAATTATTCCACTGTTTCAAAGGCTGATTTCTTAAGCAATGAGAGTTCACAGTGAAATCTCCTTAGGGGAACATAAAAGTCCTGGCATCTGTACTCTGTTTTGGGAACAAAGCTTCTGAAGAGCTATCTATGTTGCCTAATGAACCAAGAATCAAAACCTTGGATTACATTACTGTTATGATTTCTTATCCCAGTAGAGTCTCTTATCAAAATGTGGTCTCATTAAGTTCAAGTGGCCCTCTTCAATATAACATTAAAAATGTGTTACACTAACTTAGCAGAAATGAAACATAATTACAGTATCTGAAAAATTATTGTCTGTTGGGTTAAATGCATGTTGCATCTTAGATTTATTCAGCAGTTTGCATTTTTACATGTATGAAGTATGTCTGCAGCACTGAGCTGGCTGAGACATTATTTTTGTTGGCTCATGCATGTTTGCTCAGGAGATGTCAGAGGATAGAGTCACAGAATTCAGTGGTTTCTGAATCAGTAACCCACTGGCTATAAGAACTGATTTTCAGAGTTGCACAAGTAGGATCCTTTGAAATTAGGGATAATTTGATTGTGTTAGTCAATGGCACTAAGTGAATAACTTGGTCATGCTAGTCAATTGCTCAGAGCTGAGTAAATTCCTGAATTCAAACAGCCAGATTGAACTTCCTCTGCAAATGGCTGGCTTTCACATCTCTCTCTCTCTCTATTTAAATGTGTTCTTTTTTTCTTTGGCTGGGTGGAATCTTGGTTAATAGTGCTATGATCACAGCACCACTTGCCTTATAAATCCAGAATATGATTGTATATAATTATGCCATTCCTCAACACATGTATTTTTATGGGTTACTTAATCCATGTCTAGCACCAGCACCTAGATATGGGAGAAATATCTGAGAATAGCATTTTTTAAGTTTGTGATGCCTTTGCCTTTCTAAGGTCATGATCTTCCATCCTTTTCTAATTCTATTCTACACCACTTTGTTCTTCTGATATGGAGCATGGATGGTGTGGATCTGATGAGCTTCCTCTTTTCTTCTGGTAGTTTTTACATGCCTTTTCCATAAGCAATTAAACTTTCCCTACAAATAAGGAAATGACGATAAAAAATTAATAGAAGACTACCTTACTCATTTATACTCATTTATTTGGATCATCCATCATTATAAAATCCCAAATGATGCCACTTAAACAGCAGTAATTTCTTTATATTTACCTTGGGGTTAGAGATGACAGAAAATATAATTTGACCCACTTTTTAATACCAATGACCTAATTTATATTTTCTGAACTAATATGTAGATTGGTATAGTTACTCTTCAGATTGTAGACTTACCTGAATTTTGTGAGGCAGTTTGTCGCTGACAGATTGCCTACAAAAATGTACAAATGTCATGCTCAAAAGAAAACACATATTAGGAAAAGATGCATACAAAATATATGTAATAAGGAAAGTTGTACAAAAATGTACATTTTCATGGGATCTTTTTAATAATACCAAATGATGCATAAATTGGACAGAATTGATCTATGACTGGGAATATTTGAAATTGACATTAATTGAATATTGATTGCTTTGGCATTGCTGCTACTGACAAATAATCAATCTCCCTAGGAGCATGAGACAATTATAAATACAGCCTAAATATTTAAGCCTAAATATAATCACAGGACTGAATATTTTGTTGTTTTCATCATTTAGGCTCAAGTTAATAGGAAGAGAGAGCACAGGGTAGTTTTTCATATTAATTTTTTCTCCATTTTCTCTGTTGATTATCCAGGAGCTACTCTCCTTAGCACTAAGACAGTGAGGTTGGCACATTTATTTATTTATCAATTTTATTTATTCATCAAATTTATATAGCCACATCTCATAAAAAACTGGAAAATTCCAAACATGCTTTTAAAACAGTTTTTTTTAAAGGTTCAAAGCTTTTTCAACCGTCGCTGTGTGTTCTTTGGGCATTCTAAAACTGCTTACATGGGCAACTAGTTTCCTTTCTTTCTCCTAATCGTTTGAGTGCTCCTCTTACATAAGAGCTTGAAGAAGAACACTCCCAGAGGAAAGGTCAGGACAAATTCAAAGCACTGGATAAAGTCCATAAGATAGCTTAGATCCTGAAGAAATAAGTCCCAAAAGTTAATCATTATTTAAATTCTGTTAATTTTATTTGGGAGTTAAATTCAACCCATAATCTAAATCTTACATGGAAACAGTTATTTCAGTATCAGGCCAGGGAAAGCCAGTCAGCAGACTGGATGAATGGATCAAGAAACTTTAGACACCGGAAACAAATCATAACAATCTGACCCACATCCTTGGATGGGTCATCAGATGGAACATCAGAGCATAAATGAAAAATTTCCAGTTTATGCTCTGGGTCCCCTGATGATCTATTTGTCACACAGTGGAAAAAATGAATTTATCAGAATGTACCTACTAACCCTTTGACATTTTAATGTTCTTATTTATTACCTTGGGTACTTGGAAGGATCTCTCTCTCTCTCTCTCTCTCTTTTCTATCTATATTTAAAAACCAAAATTGCAACCAAAGACTTACCTTTGGCTCACTGAACTTATCATAACTGTCCAAGGTCTTCTTGAATTGCAATCTCTCAGAGGGTGACTTGTTTTGCCCCTGGAGGAAACAGGATAAATATTAGAAGCAGTGGTATTCAAACATAAACCGTACTATGGCTTAGTGCCATGTATGAACTTGTGATACCTTAAAAAGGTACCTTAAAGATACCTTAAAAAGGTATCACAAAAGTATTTCTTAAGGGTGATGAAACTAGGATACTGGACCAGAGTTTGTTCCAAGTTGGCTTACTGTTGCATCTTAATTCTTAAACCATTGAATATTGTTAGATCATTGTTTTGCTTCAGACAGTCGCTGTTCTCTTGACAGGAAATTGCTATACTTTAATAGATAGTTCCATCATGGAGGTGGCTGTCAGTGTATGAACCTATGATACAGTTAGCTAAGTAGATGAAAAATGACAGCAGTCAAAGTTTGTAAGCCAGAGTGAATATTCTACAGCAGAAGTGCACATTTTTTTGAGTGTGGGGCGGGGGGGAACTAACAATGGTATTTGGTTTTTGAATGGAGGATTAGTGGCTGCATTTCACAAAATAGATAGAGCTACAAGTAGGATTGACAGGGCAACATTAAATTTGATTAAATGTTATATTAATTATTTTTTAATTACATATAGGCCATGTAGAACATTCTCCCTATATTTAATACCATATATTTAATAATGTTGTTCTATTTGGGGGCTCTGGGCTGTATCCAAGGCTTTTGAGGGCATCAGGTGCTGTACCCTTCTAGGAAAGTATGTTTTAACAAAAATCATGGTTTCATGTGATATTTGAACTGCTACATGCAAATCATTACAAGAAAGCTGTGTCATTGTAAAGTTATTCCTGGCCGAGGACTGAATGATAAAAATGTTATAATTTACAGGAGAACTAATCACTTCATTGTTGATTACATCAACATGATTATGTTCCTCATGTAATAATTTAAACATTATTCACATGGTAGATTAAGCAGCAAGATTTAGCTTGTATCTTTTTTTAATGTAATAATTTGGGTCAACCATTGTCAAAGCATGGTTCAGCTATTCTGATTAAATCTAATGATTTGGAGAGGAATGCCACATATTGGCAAAGTGTATAACTTTACAAGAAGCCTTAATCCAAACTAGAATTGTAACACCATTTGTGATTTCATATGTGTTCATACACATTTATCCAAGCAATAGCCAACTGTTGGTAACAAGCTAATCAACCCAACATAGTTGATCTTGAGAGGTTTGTAAGCAAGATAATTTCCAAATAAAAGGAGTTAGACAAAGTATAATTTCCTCTTATCTGAATGCAGATGGCACTAACTGGACAATCAGGCACTCAGGTAAAACAGAAATACTTTAAGACATGATTCTGAAATTGTACATGATATCCTACTGAAACAACAACAACAAAAATCCTTTAAAAATGTCCTGTCATTGAAATCACAGAACTAACTGGTGTGGCTGTGGCAAGAAATTTCACTCTTAACTCTTCATTAAAAACAACAGTACAGTAACAAAGAAATATTTCAGTAATGCAGAATGTTTTAGAACTGGGCACGGGTGTAGAATTGGGTTAATTTCTCAATGAATATTTCATTACATTACTGAACTTCTCATTTTGCTATGATAATCCCATCATACTATATTAACTATATTAAACAATCTTGCATGGTCTTGATTTCAGGATTTATTTTAAATAAACATTTCAAAGAAAAGAAGCCAAACTGTTATAGGAAGAAGAGTAAATTTAAGACTATTGATCTTTAAACTGCATTTAGAAAATGTGTAGGAAAATTGGTAGTCTTGCAAATATGAAAGGCAGCAATCATAACATAACAATGACAGACCCATGTAGTCATTTTCAAGTGCGTAGGAAAGGACCAATTAAATAGAGGCATAAGCCCAACTCTTAACATTAGCAAACAGCCTGCTTCTGTGTACAGTAGTCCTAGAAAAACAAGAAGTTTCAGCAGTTATCTGAGTAGAAGGAAGATGCAATGTACAGAAAGAAGCCATGAAGGGCTGATCTCATCAAAACAGTGTGTTGTTTTGATGAGACAGTTGTTTCCTTCTGGCAAAGAATGGTGGGTTTTTTAGATGTCATCCATCTAATTCTTTGAAAGAAAGAATTATTTTCTTTTTCAGTAAGGCTGGATACACAAGTTGAAATGAACATGAGAATCATGATTTCTGTTCACTTGAAAATGGATTGATCGGGGGGGGGGACTTTTGTATGTGTTAGAAACCAACTGTATTCCTAGAGTTGGACAGGATCTAGATTTGGAGACTTTCTTTGTCTGGGACCGAACCTAGGACAAGGTCCAGTTAAGTCCCTATTAAAGTCTAAACTTTTTCCTAAAAAGGGTGTTTCCATGAGAATTTTTATATGTATTAGAATTGCCAATGCCAGTGCCAATGCCAATATTTACACAAGTGTAAAAAATGTATGCAGGTTGGAGTGTTGTTGTTGTGTTGCTCCTGTTGTTTTTTTGTAAAACAAGCATTTCCATCAGATTTTTACATGTTTTATCTGATGCACCTATCCTTATTTTCTGTTTGGAAAGAAACAATTTGGTTTGTTTTAACTCAAGTTACCCAGTCTGAGTAATGCATAAGAATGAGATATTAACTTTCATAGAAAAATAATAAAATTTTGGTCTGGGATATGTGAACCAACTTTTTGCATAGGAATTTGTAAAGACTGAATCCTTATAGTATCTCTACTTTAATGCATGTCCCATTTACTTGGAAGCAGTCCTCTTTGACAGTTTTTTTCTCCCCATTTAAAATCCTCTGCCAGAAATATCTTTCTGCTAATTGCTCCATTGCTAGAGATATGTTTATAGCCCATAATGAATTAAACTCCAATTCAGAATTTTGCAAATGGAATGTTTCATCCACAGGTCTTTCCAACTGTTTGCTATATCGTACGCTGTAGTGAAGTTATCTGATTCTGCAGATATAGCACCCTCTCTCCAAGCTTAATATTTTGATCACCTAACCTCTTCCCTTTTACATTCTTAGGGGAGACATGTAATTTATTTAACTAGAAGTATATTGGAGGAGATTAATAAAACATTCAAAGGTAAAGCTCTTAAAGCACAAAAAAACTGCAAAATAGAGAGGTGAGAATTTGTCAGACATGGTTGGAATACACTTTAAAAACTCTGAAGGCTCCTTGAGAATTTTGGATTGCTTAGAGATATGCATCCAATTGCTTTCCTCTGTTCCTGCACTGAGAATAAGTTGGAAGGCACATCCTTATTTGTTCAAGTAACTGAAAAAAAAATAGTCGTATTGTTGGAGGACAAAAGGAAAATACTTTATTTAGTTCCCTTAAAGATGGGAAATTCAACAGTGTAGTGATGCTTTTCCCTTTATGTGGTGATGAAAACACAGAGTAGCCCAGCATCATAATGAAGGTACCTATTCTGAGGAGAAGAGACAGAGCCGTACTGCCAACCAGGTGGGAAAGTAAATATTAGAGTTACAGATAAAGGAAACCGCTCTTTTGACTGTCAACAGTAGAGGAAGATATTCAACTGATAGGTGGGAATGATTTTGTTCTTATTCACTACAGCAAGTTCTCTGAAGTTTGTTGTTTTATTGTTTTAACCTGGCATTTTGAAGCATATACTTACAAGTGATGTGTATGTGAAAGCGCCTGTATCAAAATAATGAGAGATGCCATTTGTACACAAGTCGCTGAGATATGGTAATAAGGATGATATGGAGGAAAGACTATTATAAAGACAGAAGCTTATTAAAATACAGGACAATAGATTGTGGCATGAGATTTTAACGCACCTTGTTTCTCCCTCTTCAGAAAGACAATTAGAAAGAGAATGGCTGGTTCTGCCACCCCTGTTCAGCTGTTCACTATCTAGTTTGAGAGCTTTTTCCCTTGGAAAGATCCCTCTTTTTTCCAGTAATATTTAATGTCTTCTAAGTACAGGAAAGCAACTAATTTAAGTATTAGAATCAATCAAGCACTATCCCTTGATTGCACAATACATCTGTGCCTTTGCTGTCAGCCTATGTGATCTTGCTTCTGTGAATTTGGGGAAATACCCATCTGGATATATAACCACTACTGGAGATACCTAGGATCTTCTGGGTTGTGGATCTTGGTTATAGTTTCCATGTTGATAGAAGTCTTTCCTAATGATTTTTTTCCCGTGAGGTATTCTGCATATGTGCACGGAATACAGCTTGAAAACTGCATATTTCACACATATATAGAATGCCTAATTAGAATGCATTTCTCTATATGGTATATATGCGGGGCAGCAGTTTTATGTATGCAGTATGCCTGCAGAATTGTTCTGTATGTTATATTGAATGGGAAATGCTGATACTTTGAGGGCTACATATGTATCTTGCCAGGGTTGTTGTTAGGAAGGTTCACCAATGCTGTCAACTATCTTGGCCCACTGCCAAAGCTATTGATTCCATTTGCCATTGTTGTTCCTGGAAACAATGGCTGCCCACCATTTTAAATTGTCAATGTCTTATCACTTCAAGGCACTGCCAGGAAAAGTAAAAGGACAGAGGGGTTGAGAGGTTTCTCAGCAAAGGTCAGTCACATTTGAAGGTAGCCATGAGTTGGTATATGCAAGAGCCTTTACTTCCCAGTGGCGATTAATGTTCCTAGAACTGAACCTGATAGATGGATGCATGTCTGAGCAGTAACTGGGCTCAGACAAGGATAATGATTATTTAAAATGGAAGTATTGTAGTCATCATGTCTTTACATGATGAGATGGAGAAATTGAGTTGGTCTGTCTCTGTCAGGTTCAGCCCAAAGAACTCCAAGAGACAATGTAAATACAGTTCTGTTGCATTTATTAGCTTCAACCTCAGGACAGAAATCTCACCAGACTGAACCCTAGTTCCCAAGCGAGCCAGCCACAACACCGTGAATTCCTTAGGGAGGTGCCAGCCTCATCTTCTTGAACTTCCCACGCTCCTGTTGGGGGCTAAGGACATGCTTATCTCCCTGAACCTGGCCTTCATAAGTCCATTCCATCATAGTCTCTCTCATCATATCCCTGCTGTTGGACCACATTGTTATGTTCTGAAGGAGATTTGCATCCCCTGCAATTAAAGCAGTGCATGGTCAGGTTATAAATTACATGGGGATCCTATGTGTGTTGACCAAAGTCAACCCAAGAGTTCAATCCCAGGATGTGAAGCATGCTGGGGCTGAGTGACAAGGAAGCACTAGAATATGTTGACATGGTTCTTCTCAGTTGATTCATTATAACAACCAGGTAAGACTTATTAGGAGCAATAAAATGGAAGTTTTGATAGGATCACTACTTACCTCCCATTCTTTCTAGCTGCCCAAGCTTGATATTTTAACACTATAATAACAATGATACATCAAACATGATTATTTTGCAGACACCTTCCTAAAATTCTTCATTCCTTTTGAAAATGGAAATGCTTAGAAATATATAGCCTTGATTTACAACTTTGAGAAAATACATTGGAAGGAAAGGGAGAAAATATATTGGACTTAAGCTGAATAATTTTGAAAGAGATATCAATGGAAGTCAATGAATATTGAATTTTGTATTTTTTTCTCCCCAATCTTTTATTTAAGATGAGAATTAAAAAAAAAAGAAGCTTTTATTGGTTCCCTGAGTATCAGCCTCTAATAAATCTATCTGCCACAGTAATTTAGAAACAGATTCCTCAATAGGAGTGTGACCAGACTCCTATTGTATCAGTGATTTCTGTTATTCATATTGCAAGAAGAGGGCAATCTATGATGTGATGTGGGGTTCAGATACTTTTGTCTCTTGGTAACTCACAAAGTTCACGAAGTTGTTGAGGAAGACCCAAATGCATTAGTCCTGAATACAAGTTTTTCTCACTTTATGAGAACTTGCTTTATGTGATGGATCATTTTGTCCAAAAATTCACTTTCCCTGAAAAAAAAAAAATCACTGTCATGCTATTTGTGTCAGCGTAGTTAATTTGCACAAAACGTATGGAAATATGCCAAGTCTCCTTCCCACCAAAACCACTTGAATATTTTCCTGCCAAAACTCCTTTCACTCATGCATTCACTATTGCGTTGTGTGGTTGTTCTAGTTGTACACCCTGTTTCCTACCGACTTCCATATCAGCAATAGCTACAACTGTTACTGTGGGGTCCAAATAGCCATTAACATTTTGTCCAACATCCAAAATGAAAAGAAAAAAGGCCTCTCTAATACTAGAAACAAAGTTGGACATATTATGTTGCACAGAAACTGTTGAAGGATGCTCAGTCTTAGGATAAGCTTCTAACCTGGGTGAATCAAGCGGGTGCAACAGAATGAAGAACGCTAAAAAGTTAATCATGCTGTGATGCATTCAATCTCTTAATTTATTATTTATTTCTTAACAAGTTTTGCAGAAAGAAAGAGAAAAATTACAAAATACTCTCTCTCTCTCTCTCTCACACACACACACACACTCACGCACAAAGGAAATACATGAAAAACTACAAAAACTTAACCAAGAAATCAAACAAAGGAACAGAAACGGGGGGAACTATTGATATATGTCATATATTAATTAAATGTCAGATTTCTAAATCCACTTGAGGGAAAAATAATTAATGATTGCCTAACATTATAAAATATCATAAAATCTATGCCACAGAAAAACACTGAGTCACTATTTGATTAGTAGATAAAATTGCCTTTTCGAAAACAGATAAGTCATACATCTCTTGAATCCAATCCTTAGTATCAGGAATATTACCAATGAAGAATGCTAATAAAATTCATAGTGCTGTGATGCATTTGATCTCTTTGTCATGATAATCACATACATTAGAAATGCACCTGTAGAAAAGATGGACAAAATGCTTTCACTGTGCATAAACATGAGATAGGGAAGAAAACATATCTGAGATTACAAAGAAGGCTCTAAAAATGTATGAGCGCATTTGTCAATGCATTTGGGTTACAAAATTTGACACCCTACCCCTCAATCCCCCTTTTTTCACTGGCTCAGCATCTTGCTTTATGCAAATTCACTTTTCAGGGAATGGAGCTCTAGCACAGTGTCCTCAACATTTGCAACTCGAAGATGTGTGGACTTCAATTCCCATAATTCCCCAGCCAGCATGTCTGAAGATGTAGGAGTACCAACTCTTTTCTTCTGGTTTCTATAAGATGATGACTATGGGTCAAATGTGAAAATGTATTCCATGGAACATGACATTTAGGAATAGCTTAGATATTATGAGTCATGCCTTGACTCTTCACACTTTTCTACCACTGGGGTAATTTTTCTAACTTTGGGTAGTTCCTGAACCTATTTTAACAGTATCGTTTAAAAGTAGTTGAAATATATTTGAATGTCTGACAAGGAACTCACATTGAGGTAGTAAAGAGGTGCATTTACACACTTATGAACACCCAGTGTCCACTTCCTCTGTGCATATCATCTGAACAAAATGACTGTAAGGAAAGGATAGAATGGAGCAATTTAATCAGGAGAGTTATTTTTCATATGGTTTTCATTTCATCATAATGTTTTTGATAAATTTTCTGCCTTCTTAGGCTCTGGAAAACACATATTTTACCTCACGTTGTCAAATTGAACACTATATTTAGAGGAAGGATGGGCTATAATTATGCTGGAAGTTATCAAACAAACCGCATATGTTTAAATGCAAAACAGAGATTGTATACTTTGGTTTGGAACAGAACCTTCACATAAAACAAATGTGCTCTTGGGAGATAGTATGGAGGCAAAGCACAGGAACATACATCCCAAATGTGTCTCAATAATTTTTTCCATAGTAAGAAAACATTATGGATCTTTAATAGCTTTTTGTCATGATCACTTTTTAAAACAGTAACTTCCTAAATTGCTGTACTTCTTATGTTGCTGCTAAAGATTTTCTATCTTCCACTGTATAGCACAGAAGAAAAGTTTAGGAAGAAGACAGAAAATTGATATCAATAGTATTACAATTAGTAAAGGTTTCTGGAGAATTTCTTGGATATTCCTTTTCCACAATAGTGAAAGGCAACAAGGAGAGATAGGAAAAGTGGGGAAAAGACTCCAGGGTCCCCATCTATTTGTGGGTGCTTGTAGGAGCCAAAAATGCTTAGTTCTTTAAGTCTGATGGGAATACCCAGGCATGATGGAAGTAAACTACCTATTTGCTTAGGCCAGGGTAGTCATTCTGGTTGGAACTGATGGATGTTCTAGAACATCATATCTGGAAGGCTCCTGATTGGTGAAAGCTGTCTTAGAGCAGGATGAGCAACTTGTCTTGGCTTGAGGGGTTGCAACTTTCTCTTCCAGTCAGCTGGAGGGCCGCAGGTGATATTACCAGAGAAGGGCAGGGCTATTTTTCATTATGGGGGTGTTAAAGCTGAGTATGGGGAGCAAAGGGCTACCATTTCCATGCTTAACTTCCCCCCAAACACTTCCCCAAGGGTTGAAAATTATGTGATCAGAATTTGGCTGCAAAATGGCCAGATTTCAGAGGTGTATTTGGAGCCATTGAGGCTTTTTTTGGTGAAGAGATTAAGTGTGGAAATGGGGGTGAGGGCTTTTATAACTTTTATAAGGCATTTCAAGTGTTCTAAGCACTTCATGGGCATTGGCTAGCTGTAATCCTTACAGTCATCTTACAAGGTAAATTAGTATTATTAACACACATATGATGAGGGAGGAATGGAGATTGAGTGAGGAAGCTTTTGTATATTAAAAAATATCTTACATTTTTTCTAGTATTTCATGCAGGTACATATTTTGAGAGTTTGATGATAAAAGCATTAATCTACATTTCACTAATTTATTGGTAAAATCTCATTGTTTAGTAAGAGCAATAGCTAAATACTTATTAAAATCATAAATTTATTTGCTGAAAGTAAGGTAGCTTGAGTGAAAACTGGAAATGGATTGCTTGCTTAGAGTAGCTGTGACTCAGTTTTGATATTAACAACAAGCTCCTTAGCAGAGCACGTGCTCCAAGACACCACATTTTTAAAATAATGGCCCCTGAGACAATTTATGATTTTAAGAAGCAACAAAACTGTCTTCTTCCCACTGCTTGTTTTTCAAACAGAAGTCTTTCCAAACCTTACCTGGTTGAGGTGCCTGGCGATTAAATCTGGGCAGTTTGAGATACAGCATGTACTGGATTGTCCTTCTGGTTTGCCATACTGGGAAGTGCCGGAGCCAGCAATCAGACATTAAACTTTCATTTCACATTTCTACTGATCAAATCTGTACAAATTTGTCCTGATCAGTGATAAAGTAATGGTCTGCTGGATAGCTTTTTTCCCCAGACTCTCACATTATTACATTTTCTTGTTGAGTATGTGCCCTGTGGGGGACGCGGTGGCGCAGCGGCTTAATGACACTGAAAGTTGCCAGCCAGAAATGGTCGACGCTTCAGCGGTTCGAGTCCAGCCTTTGCGTTAACAGGGTGAGCTCCTGTTTCCTCCCCAGTTCCTGTCAACCCAACAGTTCGAAAACTCACGTGAGTAGATAAATGGGGACTCCCACTCTGGTGGGAGGAAAAATGGTGCCGGCGCCTTGCAAAAGGAGTTCGGAGCAGTTGCCGGTAAGCGCAAAACCACGCTCACCCGAAAAGGGCGCGAAGCAATGGAAACTTCCTGCGCTCACCAGCTGGGCTCTGCTCTAGGAAGGAAGGACTGGCAAACCACTTCCAAAACACCTTGCCTTGAAAACTGCAGGGACTCGTCCAAGCAGTCACTGCAGAGTCGGTAACGACTGAGCACAGATAAAAAAAAAAAAAAGTGCCTTGTGAGATATAAAGTAGTTTCTTGTAAACTAGGAACACACTTCTATTTAAGACTGGATTTTAAGCTTTCATCTCAAATGTTATGGGATATAAAACATCCTCAAGCAGCATGCATATTGTACAGAATATGGCTTCTCAATAATGGCATGTGGAAGAATGTAAAAAGATGCCCCAAGAAGTGGAATACTTAGGCAGGCAGGCTACAGTGAGACTTGGCAGCCAGTAGTGTTGCAGTGATGTGCTATATTCAGTGTAAGGTGAGGCAGACTTCTTCAGTTAGCCCAGCCCTTCCTTGCACTAGTACAAGTTACTGGTAGTCTGTATCAGGATATTGAAGGGGCCTTAAGTGGGCTTCCTTCCAAATAATAAGGGATAGTCTCATTCTTACAATACTTGTAACCAGAAAGGTCAGTGTGGTACGCAAAGACTATGCTCCTCCACTGAGTGAAGGCCCCAACTTAGCACCCTCCCCCTTGACCTACCGTAGAAAATGTTGGAAAAATGATGTTTGATATCCCTCTCATAAAAGCAAAATTGAACATTGCCAAATAATTGTGTCTAATATGCTGTGTTGAGTTAGTAGATATTATTAATTGTACATTACAGTTGTATTTCTGTAAGTCGTCGAAGGTGTCAGTATTGGCACTTTGGTCTTCTTTTCAATTGTGCAAAGTAACCCCCGATGTCATGGTTCTCCTCCGTTCTACGTCTTGCTGTATTGTTTCTACTGTGGTCTTAGCCAGCTTTCATCTTATCCATTGCTTTCGCTGATCAGAAAGTTATTAACTTTAATAACCAGTCCAATAGTCCAAGTTGTATATGCTATAATATAGTAATTTGTCACCAGATGTCCTTATTTACAGTTAGTGGTTTATTTGGAATGACAGCAGTTTTACTTTTCTAATTATAAAATAAAATCTCCTTGGAGTCCAGTTTCTGATTTGACTCAGACTTGAGTCAAGCTTCTGGTGAATTTATGTCTATGTCCATATAGTTTTCTTGGCAACAATAAAGACATGGTTTTCTGTTGCTTTCTTTTGGGATGTTTTTTAAAAATTTATTTTCTAGTCTAGCTTACAGTCCTGGTGTCCCCTAGTGGGCTCCCATCTAAGTATTTACCAGTAGGCCTTTGTCGTGTTTCAGATTTGAAGGCAAAAAGGTGCTTGGAAATGTACAGAGTTGTGCACCTTCCACCTGACTACAACTCTGTGAATCAACTGTTCTTTTTTTTTAGGATCACATTGCAGCAGTACAATCCCAGGAAACATGCGACTGCTTGAAGGAGCAGGTGCGGGCTACGTGAGCCCCCACATATGCTTTGAAGCACCTATTTTGCTTTAAAATTCAAAGTGCTGCACAGATTTTTAAATCAGGTCTGACCCTGCTTAGGTTTTTCAAAATCAGCCAAAGTCAGCTAGGTGCTGCCTCTTAGCTGGCCTACCAAGTTGTAGTTTATCCATACTTATCTTTATGACTAAATGAATGTCCCTGTTTGGGGAAAAAAAAATTATCAAAGAAAGGCCACAAATAATATAGTTAGTTCCTAATTTTATGATAAATCCAGATTTTAAAGCAGCACTGTAGCACCCAACTTTTCAAAGCTTCAAAATTCAAAGGAAAATTGGAGGGTTTGTATTAGATTAAACCAACATGTGTTCCATGCAGCCATACATGTGTAATTCCTGGTTCATAATGTTGCTCTAGATCAGTGTTTCTCAACCTTGGCAAGTTTAAGATATGTGGACTTCAACTCCCAGAATTCCACAGCCAGCTTGGCTGGCTGTGGAATTCTGGGAGTTGAAGTCCACATATCTTAAACTTGCCAAGGTTGAGAAACACTGATCTAGATACACTATCATGGTGTGTGAAGCTATCCTGCTGACCCTTTCACTTACATATATGTGTACCACAGATAAATAAGCACTAAAAAATACAGTGCTTATCTACATTCATCTAAACAGATGGTACTCTCTATCTACAATGTCCCCCAAATTTCCAAATTTAGGGCAGGGCATAAAACACTTCTTTTGTGTTCTGACTTTCTTCTTTTGGGTATCTGGAGTTGGAAATTCAGCATTTAACTTACCAATGTCTTGGTATAAGGCAAAAAACCAAAACGTCTTTCTGTAAAAAAAGGAAAAATACATTTGTATTATTTATTTAAACAGTTTATATGGCTGCCCATCTGACAGCAATGACTCTGGGCAGTGCAGAAGGTTAAAAGACAATTTTAAGCAGATAGATTCTAGACTTGCAAATAAGCCCATCCCGAAATCAAGGAGCTTATTCTCAGGTATGTCCATAGGATGGTATTTTTCTTTGAGCAGATGTTTTCTGACCTTAGCAAAGTCTTTTGCTCGTAATGGCCCTTTTATTGCCATTTCTGACTAATAGGATTTCAGCTGGACATGTACAGCTGATACAGATAGTGGCAAGTGTAGAATTGTGCAAAAGTCGTATAGAATCCACTGGGGAATCAAGAAAGGAGACAGTGATTGGAAGGACGGAGATAATGGAAAGCCTTAGGCCAGTTGTAACTCACATTGCTGGGTGGGAAGAGTTACTCAAAAGGGGGGCAGGAGGGGAGCAGGAAGCAGAGGCAGAGTGCAAAATGAAACAAGTCTTGCTTGAGGTATTTTTGCCATTTGTTTTCTGAAACAGTATGACCTTTCCTATGAAATCACCAGCCAGCCTGCGATGAAATCAGAATCCCTGAGTCGGCTTGGTCCAAAACACCCTGGATATTTCATGCTGGATCAGGCACTTAATGCATTATCTAATACATAACATACGGCATGCAAACTGTCACTATAGCCATTTGGCATTCTTTGCTAAGGTTAACACATTATAAAGGAATGTCACAGTTCTGATGAATCCCTACCTGGGCAAACATTTCTTATAGCTCCTTTATTATTGTGCTATGATTTAATTCACTTCTGACATATACCTCTGTATGAAGCAACTTCATATTCGCTTCCTATTCATAGCAGATGATCAAAGATAAATTGATGGAATGGTTAAGCAAAGCACACAGCTTGTACTTGTGCTCATTGTTTAAAAAAGCAGATACCTAAAGAGTGTCACAACAAAGGCATATTCCTGAAAAAGCATATTTGTTGCAACAGGCATAATATTTAGTAGGTATCTTTATTCTGAAGGCTATCTTATGACACTTTGCTACTTTAATGTTAGTGCAGGTGATTTGATTATATAGCATTCCCTGTTGTGCTTTCGGTTCTAGAAGCTATGAGTAGAATGAAACCCTGTTCATTTTCATGGCCTCCTGGAAGTACTTGTTCATTGCATCATGGTTTTCAGAAGGTGCTCTTTATATATTACTGTTTAGCACAACTGTTGGGTTGTGCCAGCTGTGCCCCACCTGTGGTTCTCCATGAAATCTTGCAAGCCCTTGAGTGTTTTCAAAGATTGCCACCAAACTGCCATTTTAACATGACAGAAGAGAAAAATATATATGGTCTTATGGTTAATGGATTATCCTTGTGGTTTATTTGTGAAACATATTCCTATTGCAAAATTTCCTTATGTCACAGGGAAAGTTAAAAAAACTAGTCAGGAGACCTGGCATATTTTTTTAAACAACCTATTCTTCAATTGGAACAGTTATGGGCCACATAAGAGGACATGCCCTCAATTAGGAGACCAAAACTCACTTTACAGGTAGTTGTCACTTAACAACCATTTGTTTAGTGACTATTCAAAGTTATAATGGTGCCAAACAAAGGGACATACAGCTGGTTCTGGCACTTACAACTGTTGCAGTGCCCTGTGGTCACATGATTGCAATCTGGGTGCTTAGCAACCAGCTCGCACTTAGGACGGTTGCAGTGTCTCAGGTTCACGTGATTGCCATTTCCCAGCTGGCTTCTGGCAAGCAAAATCAGTGGGGAACCGTGTGATTTGCTTAACAACCATGTGACTCACTTAACAGCCATGGTGATTTGCTTAATAACTGCTGCAAAAAAGATCATAAAATCAGGTGCGACTTGCTTAACAACTGCCCCGTTTAACAATGAATTTTCTGGTCCCTATTGTGATTGTTAAGCAAGGACTACCTGTACGTTATTTTCCTAGCCCTTTGGATGGAAAAACCTAATTGCAAATCAGAAACCTCAAAGTCAAGAAAGTATTTCACATTTGACACACCATTTCTTCCAGCAGTTGCATATTTTTTTTCAAATCTCTCTCTCTTCTTTTTTGTCTCTCTCATGCACACACAAATACAGAGATATAGATCCAACCTTTCTTAAAGGCCATGATGATCAGACTGCCCCAGGAGAAATAACCAAATAGCAATCTCCTGCAATTAAGCTGCCATGAGGGAAAGACACAGCAAGGCAGAGTTAATATAATGAGAAGAACCAAGTTCCTGCTTCTCTTATAGAGCAACTTCAAGAAAAGAAGTGAGAGTCATAGCTAGTGGAATCCAGAGTGTAGGAAACACATAATCATGTCATTTGACCAGAGTAGTGTAAATTTTGCTATGCAGATGCTCTGCATGTGGAAGAAATGGGTACACAATTCGTGATCTTGTCAGGCTCCAATGTTTGATATTTTTATTTTAAAGAACTTTATTCCTCTTGATCTATATACTGGAAAAAATACAGTATCAAAACAGTATCAAAACAAAACAAAATCTGTAGGGATAAATAAAAAGAAGGAAAGACAACAAATAAAAAGAATAGAAAAAAAGGAAGCATGTTGAAATAAATATGTATAGAACAAAAAGATTCAGGTCTTAAAATGCAGATTAAATCTTTCACACACTGAGAAATATTGATCAGACTCACCATGGTATTGATAAAAGGACAGTTCATGTGTAGAAAATAAAAGCAAACGTCTTCCATCCAGGGTTTTAAATCAGGTGTACTAGAGTCTTTCCCCCAGAATAAAACAGTTTTCTTAGCTGCAGACCAAGCACAGTAAATGCAAAGTTATTCACATGTCAGAACAGTAGGTTGCAAATTACTTAATTTCTTTAGAATGCTTTTAGGGCATTCAGTTGCCCTGCAGAAAACTAGAATGCCAAAGAAACAGGTTCAGGTATTCTGTGCATCCTTTCCTTCATCCCAAAATCTACATTGAAACAGCCACGTTTTTAAAAGCTTCTTGAATATTAGAAGTGAGGGTATGGTACTATGAGGGTGTTCCCCAGGAGAGGAGCTCCAGCAAAGAATGCTTGATTCTGAACTGCCTCTCATTGCACCTTGTGAGGAGGGGCAACTCTCAGGAAGCAGATTTTCTTTGGAGGATTCAGTCTCCCCATGCCCCAAGCATGGAGGACTTTAAAGATTATCACCAGCACTTTGAAGTGCACCAAACCAGCTACCAGCGCAACCTCGCAATATTGGTATTAAATGCAATTTTGGGTTGCTCCAGTTAGCATGAGGAGGGATGCATGTTGCCCTAGTTGCTGCTTCCTGGTGGTCTTCAAGTGCAGCTCAAAGTAAAGTGCATTACAGTAGTCCACCCATAAAGTAACATGGGCATGAGTGGCCGTAGCCAGCACTCTCTGCAAGTGGCACTCTACACGGGGTTGTCCACCTGGAAGGTTCAGCTGGTCCAAAATGCAGTGATGTGGGCAGTTTTGCAAACTGCAGTGGTTGCCAGTTTACTTCCAGGTGTGATTCAAAGTGCTGGTTGCTATCTATAAAGCCCTACATGGCATAGGGTCTGGCTACTTGCGGTATTGCCTGTTTCTCATACTATCTGCCTGGCTGGTTCGATTTGGCAGGGTTGGTGCACTCCAGGTTCCATTAATTAAACAGTGTCATCTATCAGGACCCTGGAAGCATGCCTGCTCTGCCACAGTGCTTGCCCTATGGAATGAGGTTCCCCCCAAGACTTGAACAGCCTCCCATTGGTATTTTGAAGGGCCCTGAAGACCTTGCCCAGGCCTTTGGCGAGCGTGATTGAAGCCCCTTTTCTTCTTCTTCTTTGTTACCGCCCACGTTTATTATCTCTGTCATCTTCGTTTCTTTTGTTTGTTTCCTTGTTTTTAAATGTCTTTAATAATGTGTAAGCCACCCAGAGTTGCTGGGAGTTGGGCAGCATATATATTTAATAAATTTTTGTTGTTGTTGTTATCCTAAGCTGAGCAAAGCTTCCACTTCTTGTTCCAGCAGGAGCTGAAGGTCCAGGAGCACAACTCAGATTATGTCCCAATTTTTTTCTAGGGGATTACAGTCCTATCCGTGCAATGGATGTAAAAGGGGGAGTCATGACTGCCATCTTGACTTTTTTTTTTAATCCCCTCCCTTTTCTAGAATGCACACTTCTCTGAACTGCGTGGTGTGTTCTTGAAATGAAAGTTATGTAGAATTTAAAAAAAAGAGAGAGAGAATATTAGGTAATACAAGCATGCTTTGGGAAAGCTGTACAAAAATTAATGTGAATGTGCTGTTTCAAGAAATTGCAGACAGATGCAGAAACTGTATGGAACGAACTTAAAATTGTGTAAAATTAACACATCCCAAAACAGAATGTGGATACATATGAAATCTAGACCTGAAAGATTCTTAACAGGAGCAGTGGGGATTTCCAGCATGTTCTAAGTGATGAGATAGTTTTAGGGTTGTGGAAAGATAAGGGGTCCAACTGCAGGTAAAAAGTTGAGGGAAGCATGAACATTGTGCTTTCAGTATGTATGTATCCATCAGGAATCTCCATCTACTCCTGCCTTCACTGAGCAATATTGTTAAAAGTGTATACAATAGCATATGTTTTAATGTATGCACATATATATTGCATATTGAGAAATAGGAAATGAAATATTAAATTATCTTACACTTAAGAGCAGTTTAAACAAAACAAAGCCCTGGTTTAATGGACCAAATGAAGGGAAGGTATGCCTCTTATTTCCAACTGTCCATTCAGTTGGAAAGTCTGTCATAGCTGCAGTTGACATCATTTGGGTCATGATGTCATTACACACTTAATGTAAATGCCATGGAAATTTGATCTGTGGCATGCAAAGTCCCTTGTGTCAAGGTCTGCTAAATTGAGGTTTCATGACATTTTGGAGAGAGCAGGGGCGATGTTTCATCCTGAAACAATTTACACAGCTTTTCCTAGCAGGTTTAAGATGAGGCTGGGACTCAGACTCAGAATGTCTGATAGGACCACAGCTGAAGATCAAATTTGTAATAACAAATATACAGAGAATATTTAATCCATGGATATGGATTAAAAGCTTCCAACTTTTTCTTGCAGTAGGAAAACCATGGGAGAATCTTGGCTGTTTTTGGAGCAAACTGCAGTTTTATCATGATGTCTGCATAAAGTTTTGAAGATCTGGAAAACCCACTGAGAAGTTTTTAGAAACCGTTTTCCCCCTGATTTCGGGTTTTTTTTTCTTATTTTTTTAAAAAAAAGCTTAAAGAAAAAGGATTACGAAATATTGCTCCTATTTTTGTTTTTAATGTTATACTGTATAACAGAGTTAAGATGTGAAAGTGAATTGGCCTGAGTTTGGAAAGGATAGCATTTTTAAATTTAAATTTTAGTCTTTATTAAGATTTTACACCCAGAAAACATAATGTACATCAAATATACATATATCAGATATATACAGAGACACCTATATCTAAAATATATAAATATAAATAAAAAGTGAGCATAAAATACAATAAAATACAGTAGCATAAAAATAATAATACAAATGAGGGTGAGGATCACCATTGTCTCAGTACAGGCAAACCTTCAGTTTTCAGAGGTCCATGAAAATAAGGAAACATGGAAATAATATAAATAAATGGTCACAAGAAGCAGAACTGCTAATAGTGATAGTACTTTTGACTCAGACAATGTGGTGACTTTCCTCCCTTTTCCTAATCTCCTTCTGAAAACTTTTTATTCATATATATCCAGAATATATAACCTGCATTGTATAACTATAGAATCCACAGTCTCTGATTTCAGCATTCAACTTTCTTTCTGCCTGCTTTTCCCAAACTGACAAAATTGAAGAGGTGCTATGTTTCTTAGTACAAAAGCCTTTAGCTACATTTTTAACAAAACAATTTAACAAAAATTAAAACCATTTTAAAGCAAATTCCATGAACAAATGCGATTTCAGTTTTTATCTGAGTTTATTTATGGTTAAAGACCAAAACTTTTATACAGTACAATTAAACTTACATAAGATACTGTTAAAATAAAAGATTATTTAAATTAACATGTATTACAGTACTTTAAATACTGAACAGTATACAGTACTTTTTAAAGCAAATTTCATAAACAAATGCGATTTCAGGTTTTATCTGAGTTTATTTATGGTTAAAGACCAACACTTTTATTCAGTACAATTAAACTTACATAAGAAACTGTTAAAATAAAAGATTATTTAAATTTACATGTGTTACAGTACTTATGAACTATGATGAATCTGAGATAAGAAGCATCATACTGAGGATCACCTTACAGCAATTGTCACTGAGCAAAACTTAGGGATTTTTTTAGATATTTCAGGGGAGTACTGTGCTAACAAGTTATATTTTATCCTCATCCAGCTGGTCCAATCAGTTGGTTAATTGGGGGAGAATTTGTGTAAAATGCCAAGATGGATATATGGAACATGAAAACATGTGGCAGTGGCTCTGTAGACCTTAAACAGGGTAGAGATCATCTCGCTGAGGGATGTTATTATATCTACCCTCCAAACTGTAGATGGAATAGCACTGAGCTAAATTGAAGCACCTGTTCTGATCAATTTCAATTAAGGTCTGAATAAAGTATACTTTTCTATTTTAGATATTAAAATACTTTTATAAGCAAATGAAATTATATATAATTATATTATATTATATAGCCGCCCAGAGTCCCCCATTGTGGGGAGATGGGCGGGGACAAATTAAATAAATAAATAAATAAAAATAAAAAATAATATACTTTATAAAGTTAAAAAGTGATTTTATATCTATAAAGAGTGTTAAAAATTCAGTATTTTGTATATTTCCATTTTTCATTAATTTATGTCTGCATGTGGCCAATTTTAAATCCAACAGTGGTATGAAAATTTGTTTAGCCTTAAAATTAGAAAAAGTATGATGGAACAATACAGTATAAAAACAGGGAAAAGACTATGGGGCCCATTACAGAAATGAACAATGAATTAAAAAAAAATAATAGCCAGACCAAAATAAAGTCAGAATTTGAAAAGGCAACCCAATTTTCTTTTGCTCTCTTCAAAGGACATATTGTTTTTAGGGTCCTTCTTATATATTGTGCACATCTTTAGTGGCATTATAAAATAAACTCCAGCCAATATTTTGAAGAAAATGGGTATCTTGCCCTCTCAAACCCAGTCTATTGTTGCTAATAAAAAAATGTATTTGCTGTCTCCCTTCTTAATGATCTGTAGCATATGAATATGTAACTCTGTTGGGCTACATTTTAATAAATATTCTCAGTGAGCAAGTATAACGTGTAAGAATATTTGCAATCTGAGCATTTTAAATTTCACTGTAACCAGATAGGCTCACACTGATGTCTTGTATAAGAATATATTAAATCTGATACATTCAGAATGTAAAAAATATATGGGTATCTTCATCCCTTGCACTTTTCAAAAAATTATAATATAGGGCAGGTGGACGTTAAGTTGCTCATAGGCTACATAAAACTCAACTCCTTTTTTTCTGCCATCAGAGCCCCTCAGCCTACAGAATTACAGGGTTGTGCTTTTAATTATTTTCTACAAAATCAGAAGTACAGGTAGTCCCCAGTTTAAGAATGAGTTCTGTTCCCAAGGTCTGTCCTTAAGTCGAATTTGTAGTAAGCTGGAATAGTGTTATTGTATAATACTGTATAAGTAGTATTGTGTAATGAGCTTGAACCATTGTGTATTTAACTTGAATCATTGTGTATATAACTCGAATTTTGCTACAATAGGCTCCATTCTTAACTATGGGTTGTCTGTAACCCGGGAATTCTTAACCCAGGGACTCCCTGTACAACAGTTGTGTTACTCTTCTAATAAGCTTAATACATTTTATTGAAAAGAATCTTGATCCCGCCAAAGTCCACAAAAGGGCCAACAGTTTTGGCTACACTCCTTCTGTTGACATCATCTACCATTGTACCCCAAAGAGTTTGAAAAATAAATTTAAAAACCTTTGCTCCTTAGCTTATAGACTAACACATTTTTTAATGATTTGCTTCAAACACACAGACATAAAGCAACCAACAACACTCAAAGCACATCTTAGTGTTTACAGCTATTTTTAGTCTATATCACTCCTTCAGAGCTATAGGCAATACAGGTAAAATGCCAGGCTTGGAGATCTTTTGGGATTTTCTAATATACCAAGATCTACCAGTATTACATTTTTTAAAAAAATCAGACTTGTTTCCCCACTTTTAGCATTTGATCCATATTTGAGCCTGATTGATACCTCAAAGGACCTATGAAATCATTACTGAAAAATTGCAATGAACAACTTTGATATGTTTATATCAAAATGTTGATATCATTTCTTTCAAGAGTGACTCACTTATCTCATGGCAATGAATTAATATTAATGGCACTTTTTGCTCTTGTTTGCTCTTTATTTTCCATAAGAATGTGGTATTAAATAGCTACCACTTATTGTATTTACTGGAGCTATATTTACTGGAGCTATACTATACTAGTACAAATATAGTTAAAACACATTAGTAAATGAGGTAGCAATTCCAAGATAGATGACTGAGATTTTACATGCAGTCATTTTCTCCTTTCACATGCATAGAATTTCTTATGGCTTTGGTAATTACTTTTAAATCTATAAGTAGAGAAGAATTTTGGAGTATGGTGGGAACTATAACTTTTAATGTCCTTGGTTTGAAACTTGTAAATTCTCAGCCATAATGCTGTGCTTTTTTTTTTTAAGGCATAACGTAAAAACATAAATAAGAATAAAAAAGAGAAACCTTGAAGTAGCCAATGACAACTGTATATAAAAAGATTGGTGACTGATACTATATATTTTTTAGATGCTCTTAATCTTCTAGCCAAATCCAAAACTCAGCTGTAATTGGAAATAGAAAGTAGTGTTGTTGGTCCACTGGGGAAAACAAAAGTCAGGCAATAACCTTATTAGCCATAAGTAAAAGTAAGAAAGCAAGAGACTTCATTAGAACAAAGAAAAAAACCTGGAATAAAAGAGAAAAAAGTGCTTATTATGAAAAGCGTACATTGATACAGTTTACCATAATCTTAAAATGGAGCTCTCAAATGGCTTTGCTCAAATTCTTAATGAAGGACAATTTTGACATCAAAGGGGAAAGCCTCTACATCTTTCTCTAGCTGAGATTGGAATCAGAGACCAATCTATACTTCTGTCTCTTCTGGCCTAACCTATCACTAAATTACATTTGATAATGGCTTAAGCATTCTCCTCCTCCTCCTTTTTTACTTACTGGTTTGCTGACCTTAGGAATTGTAACAGTGTATCTGTACAGAAAAGGACTGGATCTCCTACCCCAGTCCCATGGTCACCAGGGAAGTATTGGAGTGGGGACGGAGAATCGAAGCACACAATAGAAACAGACTGACCCACTTTAAATAAATGCATCAAGGTTGAACAATTAGTTTTTTTCAAAATCAAAATAACCATTTGAAATGCTAACTAAAACTATAAATAGTTAAGTGTGCAATGTCATGTATTAGAAAGTCCCTCATACAGTTGGTATGGCTGTGGAAAAGAACACACTGATGATTTCTAAGATATGGTAAATCAGAACTGAAAAATAAATAAGTTAGAAAAGCCACATTGTGGTTGCTTTGTAGATGCAGTCTGATGAACGTTGATGGCTAAGTGGCATTCCCCCGAGTAAACTCCAATTGATTTATTTTACAGCATGCTCATTTCATGTTGCCTATACAAAAGGACTAACACATTAATACTTGCAGTTGGAGAAATCTTATATTTAAAAATAGATTCTCCCTCTGTGTATATCCCTATATGCATGTGTTGAAATAATGTAATAATTGAGATTTTTTTTCATTTAATCATGGCCTGTGGTGTCAATTAGAGGCAAATTGAAAGTAAACCACATAGGCTTAAATATGTATGAGTTTTCAAATCAGTAAGGACTGAAACAGCTTAGAAATACTGAACACATAGGTTTTTGGTAGAATTCTTCATTGTATTTGAAAGATGGAGAAGAGACTTCATCTGTCAGCAAGGATTAAGGATAGTTTCATACAAAAAAGCAAATACCTACTAAAGCAATAATGGTTAATGTATGGCCTTCTAAAATTTGTTAGACTTCAGTTTCTATCACCCATCAATACTGGCTGTTCTGGTGAGGGGTTCCTTAATATTTGCAGGGCATCATGTTGCCACCCATATTTTCAAGGGTTTATAGTGCTGTCTTTTGTGTCAACCCCTGGATTAAGATGCCAACCCCTGGATTAAGAGGCCTGATGACAATTTTTAAATAACTGAACAGCTGTCTCACAGAAGATGATGCAATCTTATTCCCTGTAGCTGCAGAAGGCAGAAGCAGAACAAATGAATAGAAAGTCTGAGAAACATACTTTGCAAAACATTAGGGCTAATTGTCAACCTGCCAAATAGTGAAACAAATAACCTGGTGAGATAATTTCTCCTTCATTTTCAGGAATGTTGTGGTTGCATCCTGCTTTGTGAAGTGGTTTGAACATGATACCCCCAATGCCCTTATTTGCAAATGTATACCCAAATTATTTTTTTAAAAAAAAGCAAATTGGCTAAATTTCATATCAAGGTTTTCTTAAATCCACGGCCCTCAAGGTTTATCCTTTAAAATCCTGAGGGAAAAAATCCAGTATAAAACAGACAACATTTCTGGTAGTTCTTCCAGTAGAGCAGAGCAGCTCTGCATTCAGATACATGCTCAGAAAATCAGGCAAAACATTTGAAAGAGCTCTGCTGTTCCAGACGACACAGCTTCTTTATACAGTAAGGAGAAATAGTTTCCTGATGCCATAATGACTTGCAAAGTGCCCTTTTCTCATGCTTTGCTTTCTCCTAGCAATTATGAGGGGTCCCCCTGCCTTTGACTATTATTGAGTTGTATGGGTAGGGGTCAGCAGTGCCGCTAACAAGACACATGATATCAAAATGATGAAATGTAGGTCATGATGTCATATAAATGACACTCTTAATGTAATTGCATCAAAATATCAGAGGTAAGTAATGGAGAAGGAGGAGGAGGAAGGCATCATTTAGGGGAATTCTGGGGAATTCTGGGAGTTGAAGTCCACACATCTTAAATTTGCCAAGGTTGAGAAACACCAATTTAGGGCATGGGTAGACCACCTTGGTGCCCATGACATGATATGACTATCACTTTAATCCTCTCTTCTAACAATAAAATATCTGTTTTTCCAGCTGGTATTTATAAGAATTATTTTTAACTCCCTTACTATCCAGTTCTCAGTAAAATAGAGGTAATCCTCAAGTTATATCCATTTTGTTCAGTAACTGTTCAAAGTTACGACATTGCTGAATGAATGGTAATTATGGCTTGAAGTTCTGGCCATTGCACACCCTATGGTCACATGTTCAAAATTTCAGCATTTGGCGACTAGCCCATATTTATGATGGTGTGATGGAATGGAATTATGAAGGCCAAGCTCAGGGAGACAAACATTTTCTTAGCTCGCCAGAACTGCGTGGGAGGAACAAGAGGATGAGACTGGCACCTCCCTGAGGAATTCACACTGTTGTGGCTGGAGGACTTTGGGAACTGGGGCTTTAGTCTGGGAAGATTCTTGCTAGAGATTGTAGCTAATAAACATAGCTGGACTGAATTGGCATTGTCTCTTGGAGTTCCTTGGGCTAGGCCTGACATCAATCTTCCCAGACTAAAACCCCAGTTCCCAAAGTCTTCCAGCCACAACAGTGTGAATTCCTCAGGGAGGTGCCAGTCTCATCCTCTTGTTCCTCCCACGCAGTTCTGGCGAGCTAAGAGAATGTTTGTCTCCCTGAGCTTGGCCTTCATAATTCCATTCCGTCACAGATGATTGCAGCATCCCACGGTCATATTCTCCTTTCCTGTACAAACTGCCTCTGATTCAATTCCCCCCACCCACCCACCTATCTCCCCCCATCTCTGCCTTTTTGGCCACTCTGCATTCTGCCGCCTATCCCTGCCCCCCCTACTGCTGCCGCTCCCCCAGCCGACCTTTGCATCTTCTTCCTCCCACTGCTGGCCCAGGATCCAGGCAGTGGGCAAGAACATGGCTCTGGGACACATGTGGCGAGTGTGTCAGAGTGGTGGAAACTCATCTGCTGAAGGGAGCTCACCGGGCCAAGCTGGGGAGGAGGCAGCAGGATAGACTGGCAAGGCATGGCACGCTCTCACCGGCTGAGGCAGGAGAGGTGATGGCGGTGGCTCCCTGGGCGAAGGTGGCGGCTGTGCAGGAATTGTTGTTCAGGGTGGCAGCAGAACTGGAGGAAGTAGAGGGATGAGGGCTTCCTGGAGACACAGTGCATCCTCTGCAGCTTGTGTTGGAAGCCCTCCTGGAGAACTGGCCTGCAGGTTTCAGTGAGGGGTGGAGGCAAGCCCAGCACTGACAGAGCCTACCCATAGGCCCTCGGCTTGCTCAGCCAGCCTTTCTCCTGCAAGGCCTTGTGAAGGGCCAGCAGCTTCCAACACAAACTACAGAGTGCACACTGTGTCTCAGGGAAGTCCTCATCCCTCCGCTTCCTCTGGTTCCATTGCCAACCCAAACAGTGCCTTCCACACAGCCGCCATCTTTACCCAGGGAGCTGCTGCTGCTGCCTTATCCAATGACAAAGCATGCTGCACCTTGCTGGCCTGTCCTGCTACACTCTCCACAGTCTGAGGGCTATCACTCCTCACACCAGTGGTGGAAGACCAAGCTCCTCCACCCGCACTGCCACCTTGCCTTCTCTACTGGCTCCATCCCTCTGTCTCCTCCCCATTTGGGCCTGGCAAGCTCCCTTCAGTAGACAAGGCTCTGCCATCCTGCTGCACTTGCTGTGCACATCCTGGGGCTGTGTCCTTGCCCAGAACCTGGATCCCAGGCCAGAAATGGGAGGAAGAAGATGGTGAAGGTCAGCTGGGGATGGTGGTGGTGGCAGGGGTAGGGAGAGACTGGGGGGGAGATAGGCGGGTTGGGGGAGTTGAAGCAGAGGCAGTTCACGCAGGGCAGGAGAAGCGCATGGTCCTCACCTAATGACCACAACCGGGACTGCAGAACTGTCATTGCTAAGTGGCACAGTCACATGATGCTTTGCTTAATAACCGCTTCGCTTAGTGATGGAAATTCTGGTTCCAATTAGGATCATAACCCGAGGACTACCTGTACTTGTTTCTAGATGGTGCATACATGTTTTATAACAAGTCATAATCTTAGAAAAGGAATTTCCATTAGCACGGATGCCTTTTTGAAAATAACACTTTGTATTTGCATTTTAAAAAAATAATTCAAATTAAATGTAAATGAGATTTATTTTTTAAACCTGCTTCCTAATTAATAATATTTAAACATTAATTAAGACTGCAACTTACATGGAAATAAGTTCCATCAAACTCAGTGGCCTTTTTTTTTAATAGATATTTATTCAAACTGCACATTAGTTAAACATTGAAGCTTTAAAAACATCACTTGACAATCTTTCCTGCTGATATTATCAGGAGCAGGTGGCCAATCTTCAGTTGAGTTCATGAGCATATCAGTACTAAGGTAAAAATGCAACTGTTTAGTTGCTAGTTACTTTTTTTCTTCCTAGTATTCCAAGTTTTTTTTTTAAATTTCAAAGAAATTTAGCTGTGATCTACACTGCTTGCATGTATCCTACTTGATCTCTATGCTGTATGTCGTGTTTTGCTTTTAATTTGATTTCACAAAATGCAGTGAATAACTAGCCTATTCCATAGGCCCTCAGTGATTATCCAGATGTTCCATTTATCTTGCCAAGATTCCTTGGACTTATATTTACCTGCAGTGTTAAAAACATGGTGCTTTTCTTTCATTAGCTTGGTTGCTGAAGGTTATATAAGTCAGTTGCATTTTCTGTTACCAGAAAGTTGGATGAATGTTCATTTTGGGTTTCTTTTGTATTTTGACACGAGCAGTTCAGATACATAAATAAATATAGAAGGATAGATATATCAGATTTTAATTTTATACATAAGCATTGTAAAATAACTTTATTAATGCAGAACATTCTTCATAGAACTAGTTGGCAGAGTGATAGGAATATCTGACTAATCTGTGCTGGGTAGTAGATAGGGATTAGGAGCAGCAAAAATGTTACTCATAATGATGGAGACACACAGAAAAGTAATTGGAATGTCTATCTGAAAGTCAGAAGCCAAACAAATCTGAATCCTAGTAAGGATCCAGAAGGCAGAGATCAGACAGCAAAGGCAGAATGAGGGCAGTGAACAATAGATACACCATGCTGTCTATACAAGACACAGCTGCTCTGCTGTTACTTAGCTGGGACTTATTAAGCTGATCAGGCTACAAAGTCATCCAGGCATGGTGAATTACTCTGAAAGCAACTTTCTTGCAGACATGTCTCTATATTCTGCTATTCAAACCTGCTGGATGCACTGGTGAGTCTAAGGCAGAAGGGACTGGTTCTAGTTCTAGTCCTGTACTAGAGCTGGGCTCAATTGGTTCAGAAAATGGGCGGGATTGTCTGATCTGTCTTCTTTCTCTGAAGACCTGTCATTAGATGATATTGACTTAGCATATTCAGAACTGGATTCCCTATTCAGCTATGAAGATACTGGGCAACCTAGTGCCAGTCACTATCTCTCAGGGCTCTTATTCACAGCAGCCTTAATCTGCTTGTCCTCCATCCTGAAACTGGCTAGAAATAATACTGGCCTAAGAAACTACTGTTTGTGTTTTAATCCATTCTTCTTCTTTAGCAAAGATGCTGGCCGTGTGTTCTCTCTGGTGAGCAATTACGGCGACTCTTGATTGGTGGATTCTCCTGTTCTTTCCCATTTCTACCTGTACCAGGAAAGCAAGCAACAATTGCTTTCCTTTATGTGGGTAGGACTTCGAGGACATTTAGTTTCTACCAGTAGACCTTTGGTATGAATCCCCACCACCGCTCCCCCTCATACTTGGTGACTTCCTGTCCAATGCTTCCATAGGTGGATTGGTGGAAAACAATCCAACATCACAATTTTACCATTCTTCCTGTCCATTGAGTTATAAGGGGAAACTGTAAGGAGTGTTTCTTGGTTAAAAAAAGATATGAGAAGGGGTGAACAGGTTAAGAAAAGTTCAGTGGTTCACTATAGGGGACAAAAAAACTCTAGAGGTTCACTAGTCCTCTCTAACCTGCTATTGCCTGCCTTAACTGTTGGTACACTGGTTGCTATGTTGTTAGGAACCAGTGAACTGGTGCTTTCGAACACTGCTTAACAGAGTTACAGAAGGAATGATACTGTACCTACAATATCTGAGACCTACCTTACAAAGCACAGCAGGTTTCAATCTTTACATTAGTATGTTCCTCTCCTTGGGCACAGACTTCCCCAAAATGGCATAGATGGCAGTGACCAGAGGGTAGGGGGCAAGCTAGCAGCTCTGTATAATTAGTAGGAGTGCAGACATTGTCTAGATCAAATTAAAGTACAGCAGGGAAGCTGGATGTTCAGTCTTATGCTGGCATAAACACCACTTCTTAAGTGGACCAGGAAAACACCATTGCAGTTTGCTTCCATGCTGGGACAGGGAAGAGCTGAAGGTGACATGTTCATTCAAGCCCACTCAGTATTGCTAATGAAGCATTGCTCACCTGAGATTAACAAGTTGTGCAGAAGTTACTTCAGCATTAGGGCTGTGATGAAGATGGCCAAGCTATTGATTCCTTTTCTATCTTCCTGTCTTACCTTTCCTGATCTATCAGAAAGTCCATGGACCCTCATGTACTGCAGGTTTTCCTAGCTGAGGTGCCCTCCAGGTATCTGGACTTCAACTCTTAGAATTTTCCATCACCTTCCTGGTAATACTTGAGAATTCTGTGCATTCTTAATGAATTAACACAGTGCAGTGCCAAAATACTTCCAGAGAATGTTGACCAATAGGCCTATCTGAAGCACCTTGAATTTTCAATGGCGAAGTATTGCATTCTCCTCTCAGGTGAAAAGGTGATGTGATTTGCTTCAGTGAGACACTTAGCATCATAGATAGTACTTGCAATAGCTGGAAGAGGTTTCTGCATACATGTGAATGTACAAAAGTCTCTTTCAATACTGGAAGCATGAGAAGAGGCTTCATGTATGTGCCAGAATAGGAGTGGTGACAGAGAAGACATGTCTCTGGGGTCCCACAAGATGGCACTATTTAATCAACCGAACCTGGAGCATCCTGTTTGATGCTTATAGGACAGGCAGAGACAATCAGAGAAAGACAGTCCTGTAAATAACCAGGCTCTGAGCCACGGTAACTAGGACCTTGAATTATACCTGGGAATCAACTGATAACCAGTGTAGCTTCCAAAGCAGAAGTGTGACATGGGCATTCCAAGATGCGCCCATAACGATTTGTGCAGCCACATTCTGGACTGACTGTAGTTTCTGAGTGATATTCAAGGGTGGCCCCCTGTAGAATATACTGCAGTAGTCTGCAGTTACACTATCACTACTACTAGTATTAATAATTATAAGAAGAAAAATGTCTCATTGGAACAGATTTAAAGAACAGATCTATAGCTACTACTGAAACATGAGAAAAGAATCAATTTCATTTGTTGTGGGAAAAAAAAGGAATTTGAGCCTATAACCTTCCAAGTATATAGGCTGTATATCTATGCATTGTTGCACAGCACTGCAAGGGCAGCAGGATTGGGCTATTGTTTCCTGCCTTCTGTAGATTCATATATTCTTTAAGAATGTACTTTACTAGGGGGGTCCGTGAAATGAGAAATGATATTTCTTTGGAACTTAAAACAAACACATTATGCTTCAGAGGTTCTGCCACACTGTTCTGGGAAGGCTGCAATTTCAGCAAAACTGAAATCTGGAACATTTGGATTGTTTCAGGCTTTGTGTGTAGAGAGCCAGTTTGGTGTAATAGTTAAGGCTTCAGGATAGAAACTGGGAGACTATGAGTTCTTGTCCCACCTTAAGTGGAAAGCCAGCTGGGTGACCTTGGGCCAGTCATTCCCTCTCAGCCCTTAGAAGCAGGCATTGGCAAACCACTTCTGAAAAACCTTGCCAAGAAAACTGCAGGGACTTGTCCAGGCAGTCATCAGGAGTCAACGCTGACTCAAAGACACAAATCAAGTAAAGGCTTTATACAGAAAAGAGACTGGGGGGATCTTACAGGAAGATAGGGCAAGGCTGCTGTACTTGCTACACTCTCCCATCCTCCTCTGCATGTCCTGACCTGTCTGCTAATTTTCCTAGGGACTTTGCTTCCCTATGTCTGCTCATCTTTGCTGAATTTGCATATACAACTGGCCTACCTGCCTCTCCCCCAATCTTCCTACTGCTTTCCTTTTCCTACCTCCCCTTGCTTGTTGCATGGTGCTGCCAGTGTCCCTGGATTTTCCTATTCTACCCCAAACCAGTTTTGCTCAGAACCCACATTTCAATCTGTGCCAGGACGTGAATTGTCGAACACTAATTCTTCCATGCATAGAAAGGTTGATCTCCAGAATGTTTTGCACAACTTTGTCTTCTACATTGCATGATTTCTGATGTATCCAAAACACGATATTGTGTCAAACCTTAGCACAAACGCCAAAGGTTTGAAGAGATTTTGGAGGAGGTGACACTGGCTGATGTAAACTCTGTGTCCCCTGTGTTTAGCCCTGCTACACATTTCACAAGTCTAAATGTTGCTAAAACTGTAATACTGTGGAAACCACATTGATGGAGATCCATATTCTAACCTTTCTCCCTTTAAATAGTTAGGATTTTAAAAAGTGAAATAAAATACTTGTGATCTATTGTCCATGAATATTCAGATCGAGCCTAACTACAGGCATGCAAAGAAGGTGCTAATTCCCATCAGGTTTCTATTAAGTTAAAACAGCACGCCTGTTTTCTGATTTGGCGGGCATTGCCTGTAGTTATCATGTTGACTTTTGAAGACATCTCTAATTATTTTAACTTAGCTTTTTAAGTCACACACACACACACACACACACACACACACACACACAGGCACACTCCAATGTGCTGGGGATTTGAATTGAAATCTTAAATGGCTGTATGTAGAGTTTGGCCTATAATAATGTTAGTTTAATCTTACAGAAAGTAATAATAGCATGTGACTTTTGCAGCATTTAGCCTGATTGCAGCTTTAATCTCTTCTGTGTGCAGTTGTGGCAAAGTGCATGCCATTTTTCTCTTTGTTTCAATTTCGGGGATTGTTTCTACATGTATCAACCTCATCATCTTGGACTTTGCTACACAGTGCATGAGAGATCGATCACTGTAGAACACTGCTGAACATTCCTGAATATTTTCTTCTGATTGATGAGCTATAATCGCATCCCCTTGGCTGTGTAATCGGCGGTTAGCGCCAGGAAGAGACAACCATGCTCAAGTAATATACCATTAAGCCTACAGTTAAGCTGTAGGTTTTCTCCAGAGAATAGAGCAATTTTTTGATTCAGTGCTATACGACTTGAAGTGTGGTATTATGTTGCTGAACAGAAGTAAAGGTTGCTCTCTCTGGGTCCTAAGACTAACCTCTCAGAAGCCCCCCAACCGTAATGAGAAAACTTAGGGCAAGAGGAGGCTGGCAATGGTGCTGCTGCTGCTGGCTGAAGTAATGGGGGCAGCGGTAGAGGAGGCAATGACAGCTTTGTAATAGTTCCAGGCAATCCTCCCTACTTGAAGCTCTGCTCCCCAGTCAGTTACCTCTACACTCAGTCAGTGTGTGAGTGCTATGGTCACCTTGCTCAAGCTCCTTGTTAATTCCCTCGGTGGCAACCAGATGTCAATAAGAATGGCTTACTGTGGCCACTTTTACCCTCATTGTTTAACTATCATCATTTGCAGTCTGCTCTCCTTTTCTACGTGGTCCTCGAGGAAGGTTCTCAAGCCCTGCTGGCTGGAGGAAACCCACCATGGCCTCCTCTCCAGCCTTTCAAGGTTGCTACTCCGTGTCTCCCTAGGCCAAAAAAGGACCCAGCAGCTGCAGTCAAGCAATAGGCCAGGAGGGGCTTGGGGTGCCCTGTGCCTGTGGGCCTCAAACCAGCTGCCTTCTTTGTCTCGACAGCTTGCATGCTCCTGCCATTGAGTAAAGATTTCTGATTTTGTCACTGGAAAAAAATAATGATTCAGAATGCACAAAAGAAGGAACTTTTCTAGGCAAGCCTTTTTGTAGAAAAGGTATTTCACAGATAGGTCCATCAGAAATATTTTAAAAAAGGTATTTCATAGACAGGGTCCATCAAAAATATTTAGTATATTATGATTCTCTGTATTTGACTTCATATTGATATACACTTCAGTGGCTAATTAGTAATACATTTAGATTGAACAGCAGTGAGTGAAAATGGATCAATGTCTTGCTTTTATCTGAAATGCATTTATATATGCTTAATAGTAAAGGAAAAAATCACTGACATATTGTTAATCTTTAAAAAACTAATTCTATAGACAACATTAGTGAAGTCCAGATAGAATTGGAAAGATTCCTTATATTACTTCTTGGTAACAATACTGTGGTCCTTCGTTGTATTTGATCATGAAGCCATAGTTTTACTTACTGCTGACTTTGAAAACTACATTTACTTTTAAGTTCAACAAGATTACCAACATTTATTGCGGAAATTTTGAAGAATCCGCTGGCATGTGACATTGTTTTTACTTGTAAAAAAGTGGTAAACATAGATTAAGGATCTAAAAACATAAGTAAAAAGCAGCTATATTATTGTTCAAGCATTTGTAATTCTACAGTTCTAACATCAGTGTTTCATCTAGTAATGTGACTGTCCACCAGTATAAGAAATGTCAGTGGAACAAATTTGTCAGCATCTCTTCATACCTGTAGATCTGAACTGGAGTGTTTGGTGACCCATCAGATTAGAGCTAGAAATGAAGGAGAAGGAGAGCACCAGAAGGGCAAATTCTATTGTACAAGTGGAAATGTGACATTAGATAAAGACCATGGGGTCTTCTGTATCACCATAATTTTATTTTAACACAGTTTATTTTATTGATGTAGACATTATTCCCAAACAGTGAAATTCAATTGGAAGAAATTAAGCATGAAACAAATGCATGGTTCAATAAATGAAACAAGGTTAATTTAATAGTGTAATCAGACAATCTTCAATACAAAAAGTACTCTGTTTAAATTATTTTAAATTAGTGTCTTTGATGCCACTGATAGAATTGTAAATATGCTATCAATTTTATTCTAAACCAATGATAACAACACTGATTAATAGATTTTATGTTCTGAAGCAGTTTAGTTTATGGAGTGCACTCAAAAACTTCTGAGTGTTTGATACTTTAAGAGTTTTGCTTACATTCTCTTTTATTACCTTTGCTTGTACATTACTGCTGATATTTATGAGCCACTCAATTTCTCTAGAATATATAGGAATAAATGCTCTTGAGATTATAAATATCACAAGAATCTCCTTCACACCTGGTTGTGCTCATTCTTCAATCACTTTCAGTGCTGTAATTCCTTTGCTTAAGATAGCTTCCTTAGATGAGGACAGTATATTGAATTATTGTCTTCTTTCCAAATTGCTTCTGCAGAGATGAAAGTAAAACTGCAATGTTAGTCTTTTATTAACCTCCTAAAGTAAACACAAACTGGAAGATACATTTTGGCAGAAATTGGGCATAGTGGCAGGACCAAGTGGTCCTTGGAATTATCTTTTCAAAACTTTTGTCCCCGACAACCTTAGAAACTTTCTTAAACTTTACATTTGAAACATTGAATCAGACACCTTTTTGCACTGGGTTTCTTGTTTCCCTAAATCTGAATTTGCTCATAGGAAATTGGATCTACAGTTGAATCCTTAGCATAATGCTTACTCAGTGACTGGATTCACACATCATTCCTAAACCATGTTTTGTTTAATTATGCTTTTTAGACTAAACTGGCTGGGTTCACAGAATACACCAAATCATACCAAAACAAAACAAAACAAAACAAACAACAAAAAAACCCCAATATTATGGCTTAGAATTAATTACATGAAAGCGAATGAGACCCACATGTTGGAGAGCAAATTATTAGTGCCATTGTTCTTGCTAGCTACCTAAGTAAAGAGCTTATCTTGTGAATGGTTTCTATCCAGGAAGATAATAATTGATAATAATTGATACGGACTATATAGGAATCCAAAAACTTCTAAAAATAGTCCAATTTGCATCCAGGGCTGATTTCAAAGTGCAAAAAAGGATGGCAGAATTTTTGGGAAAATGGATCTAAAAAGGAAAGCTATTAGTTATAGCACACTCAAAAAACAGTCCAGCTGTACTGGACACAAAGCTATTTATGGTAGTTCCAGAGGTTTGGAGCATGTGATGTAGATTTCCAGGATGTTCCTTCTGGGATACAGCATTTCATCATTTAATATTATACTGCATCGCAGGAAGGTAATTTAAAAATGTTCAATATACCAGAAGTTTGGAACTGATTAAAAACAAAACATCCTCAGGAAATCAGTGGGCTATTCCAGACCTCATATTTGGTGGGGATTACAAAATTGCCATTCCTGAAATTCATACTAAAATTCTGGTCAAGATGAATGCATCCCAGGCTGTCTCTGACAAAGTCTTTTGGAGCACAACAATACGCTTCTGCTTATCTCCTGTCACAGATGTGATATTTGGTTCTCCTCTTTGTGAGTAGATTCATTTTACAGCTTTCCTATGCAACGATGCTTAAAATCTTGCCACGTGATGGGTCTGCAGAGTCATAATCTGTAGCCACCTTTTTACAACAGCTTTATAACACTTTTTGCCTTGCTGACTAGTAGCGCAAGCATGGTGTGCTGGTGTATAATGGGGTGAGTAATGTGCCACATGGGAAGGGCTTTTCTTACAGCCTCCAAAGCTTTCTTTGACAACAATAATTGAAAATTGGCTTGGTTTCCTGGCATTTGAGGTGGAAAACACATAAAATAGGTAATGTAGGGTGCAAAATACTCTCAACAGGGTTTGAAAAGAAAAAGAAACAAAGAAAACTATCAATCTGAATCCCCCCAAAGTAGGCTTACCTATATTTCATCAAAATTTCACCCACTGTGGCTTTGGTCTCTCAAAAAACATTACACACATTGGCCACAACAAGGTTGCCTATCTCTGTTTTATGATTTGGTAGGAATCTATGGGTTGTCTCCTCTTACAAAAACAATAATTATTTGGTTATTATTAATTATATGCTGTATTTATAACCCATCTTTATTTTAGGAGCTCAAGGTGGCATACATAGTATGTTCTCCTCCAATTTTATTTCCACAATAACAACCCTATCAGATAAGTTCGGGTAAGAGATAGTGATGGGCCGAAAGCAACACAATGATCTTACATGGCTGAGTGGGAGGCTAAGCCTGTTCTACAGGATTAAGTTGCTGTTGCATGGTTAACACAATCCCCAAATAAATTGAAGAGCAAAAAAAAAAAAAAAATCTACTGCAACAGAATATTTAACAGTGAATAAATACATCTATATATGATGTCCTATGGGTTAGTTTATTGGCAGATGTTCAGCAATCAAAATGCATAGATTGAACGGGTGGGGGACAGAAAGGAGAAAGGAATCTTTCTCTGGATCTACAATAAATGGCTTTAAAAATAGAATGTAGTTGTCTCAGTTTTAAAAACATTAAACAAATATTTACTTTATTGTTGAACTGTTTGTTACTTTTGTAGTCTTTGCTGTTTGCTCCAGAACTCTAAAATATTGTTTCTAGTGTAGTCCCTATTTCTGAAGGATAAATATATAATAATCCATGTGCGGGCAAAAAGAGATTAGTTTTTCAGAAAATCATTTAGATCCTATGTGAATATTGATATCATACTTTTGCATCTAGCAATAAAAATGCATCTCATTGATTGCCTGGGGACTTGGGATGACTGATCATGGCTCAGTTTTTTTAAAAACAATATAGACAACAAATCAGACCATTTACCTTTCACTTAATCATTATACAAACTATCATTATTAAATGCTGATGGGATTTTATTTCAATATGTAATAGAAGAATAATACTGTGATTTTGGCTTAGACACTTTAACTAAATCTCTCCCTTCTTCTCAAACATGCATATATACAAACCCTTATAAACCTGATTATTAATTGCAGTACTGTAGTTCCAGTAATTCTTTATAAAATTCACAATTTTATATAGCCTATAAATAAAGGGAGGGTGTAAACTACCTACCCCTGAAATATTGTAATTAACCCCCTCCCCCCAACCAAACACACACACATTTCTGCCAGGTTTCAAACCGGCAACCTTATCTCTGCTAAGCAAAATTTTAACCACTGGGCTACTTCCTTGGTGTTACTCAGGGGAGGTATAGAACCTATTAGAGTGCAACTGGAAAGGATTTTTTTTTAAAGAAAGCTGCTTGTTGGGCCTGCATTTTGATAAGGTAAATATAAATGTAACTTAACTTGGGCTTTGACTGTCTATCTATCGTATGTATATGTATGTTACACAAATATATAATACGTCCAGGAAGGCCTGTCCACCGGAAGGAAAGTGATTGGTCCTTGCTTTTATGGGACAGAGAAGTGGGAGCACCCTGCAGCAGGGAAGTGGTTCCATAGGAGGATGTAGCGGCCTGCAGTTTGGACAGAATAAATTGCAAGTTGCTGCCCAGGCATCTCAGTCTGGACAGGATTTTCTTAAACCAGCTTAGAGTCAAGCCAAAATGAGCAAAGGGCAGGAGCAGCTTAAATGGTAAGTGCAGCTATACCCTGAGTGTAGGATGGCAGGGATAGTGAGAAAGAGTTCTGCCAAGACCTCAGAGCTACGTTTTGATTCCTCAGGGTTGGCTTCATGGCCAGGCCTTTTATATCATCCAGCAGCTCTTCCACCTTGGTGTTTAATGGTATTAGCAGCTGCTGCTAAGTTGAACAGAGAGTTTGACTTCCAGTGTCAATTCCTCCCTTCCCCTCCCAAATCAGGCTGACAAAGGCAGTCTCAATCCTGTAGCCCCCTTTGAAGCAAGTAAAAATGCTTTCTCTAGGATTGCAGCAACTGGGAACCTATAATTCCTTTGACCACTGTATCTACCCATGGAAGGTCAGAGACTGGCTTATAACTGTTCACCTTCAAGAGATCCACTGAAGCTTCTTTAGAAGACAGCTAATACTTGCCTCCCTTAAACAGGAGAAGTGTATTCTGCCCTCTCTCAGGAAAAAAAAATGATAATATAACTAAGTCATTTCTAATGTCCTGGCTAGAGATTACAAATTGCATCAGGCAAGAATAGGAGGACAAGCAGTGAAATGTATCATTCTAGTGAGTTTTCAATGAGGTCAATTTCAACAAGTCAAATCAATTTATTGTTGGGAAGAAGGGTGGGAGAGAAATGTATATCCAAACACACTTGTAATACTTATGAAGTGGGCAGTGGAGTAGAAACAATCTGGTTCTGATTAGATCCAGAATTAGTTACACCTGCAATCGTACTTCGAATTCAGAATTAGAGGGATTGATATCCCTCCATCCCTCTCACCCTTCTAGTACTTTTGCACTAATTACAGTGTTTAAAGTTATATTCTAGAAGAAATATGAAAAAACAAGAGCCATTATAAAGAAGAAAACAGGCAGATATTTAACCTATGTATCAATATTATGTGCTTGTTTTGTTGTACTGCTCTGTTTATATCAGGGATCTTATGATACATGCTGCAAGAGGACTAGTTCATTAATGCAAGGGCTGCACCTCAAAAACCTTTTCATACCTTGATACAAATGTCTTTAGTAAGTCAAACAGTCAAGAAGAGGAGTATCATGGTAAGCCATTAAACTTGTCATTTAAATTAACCCTTCAGTCCATCCATTTAGAAATCCAGATGTGAACTAGACAGGGATCCTGCCCAATGATTTAAATTTCATATTTTGACACATTTTTAGTCAGAAACAATCTATTATGGTGTACTAGACAACACACTGGAAGAAGCTGAGTGTGGTTTTCAAACTGGAGGAAGAAACATTTAGAACTTCCACTATGCTGATGACATTATTTTGATAGCCAAAAATACAAAACATTTGCAAGCTCTAGTAAAAAAAGTCAAGGAGCACAGTGAAAAAAAATGGGACTAAAATTAAATATAAAGAAGACCAAACTAATGACACCAGGTACAACCACCAACCTTAGAGTTGACAACAAAGATATTGAAGTGGTAGATAGCTTCTGACCTTTAGTATCAACCATCAGTAGTAAAGGAACAAGCAGTCAAGTGATATACCACAGACTAGCATTTGGTGGAGTAGCCAGGAAGGCCTTGGAAAAGTTAGTTGGATGCCTTGCTGTGCCTATACCTACACAGATCAGAATAGTGCAAACAGTGGTATTTCCTGGGACGCTATGGAAGTGAAAGTTGGACTTTGAAGAAGCAGGATTAAAAGATGATGATGATGATGATGTCCGTATTTGATGGCACATAATCAATCAAAAGACAACACCCACTTTCTGACTGGATATATAAGCAAATATGAGATTAGGTAAATTAGGAAACACAACTGAATTTTGCTATGCTTTTATGCACTTCCACTTTGATTTTCATCATTCGTATTTTTCATCACCAGTTTTAAGGAAGGTTGCTTGACAGTGATGCCCTTTATTTCTTTTGTACTTTTTGCATGGAAAGAAATAAGCCTAATTCCCAATCAGGGCCTTTTCCATACACTGATATCCACAGAAACATTTGTATTTGTTTTTTCCGAAAAAATAACTAGTTGCTATCAATGGAAGTCTTAAAGAAAGAAGGAATAAACTACATTCCAGAGAAGAAACATGTTCTTTCCAAGTCTAGTTGCCTCTATATTACATTTTGCAATGTCCATTGAGAGTAAAAGAGTGACCATAGGTGGGCAGAATTGCAGTAGTTTAGTTGCATTTGAGAACTTGAAGCTCACTTAGTCATGTGGCTCACTTAGTCAAGGACTCCATGGTGTTTTGGAGCAATAACAGCAGACTGATTAAGTTGTTGTGTACTGATGCTGAAGGAGCAGGACCAGTAAAAGATGACAATTGGATGTACCTTGCCCTTCTAAGACAAAGAAAAGAAAACTGCTAGTTTTACGGGTCCGGCAAAGGACCATTGATGAATGGGAAACTAGTTGTGTGTCTGTGTGTGTGTCTGTGATAGATCTAGTCTTCTCTGATTCCCTACTTTCCTGATCAAAATGTAACCAGACTAAACTAATTAGATAACTAGTCAGCAAAAGCAAGGTATTTATTATTGTTGTGGGTCATGAGTTTGACATTCCTGATTTAAATGGTAATAATTGTTTCCAAATTTGTATTTATGCATAGAAATCAACACCTGTGCCTGTCATGTAGTTTGTGTCCTCCCCCCATCTCTATTTTGTATGAGAAATTTTGGCAAGGAATATTTTGGAGATGTATAAATGGCTTTTTTAAACTTTTATATTTCATAAAAATCCTTTGAAAAATCTGTCAAAAGCAACCAATTGCAGTTTTGTTCCTTTTTTAAAACAAACTTTCATTTTGTAAGTTTATTTTAGCCTTATCTGCATCAATTTCCTGATCAGAGAGAAAGAAGGAGCATTCTGCATGAAAATTTATGTACATTTCTGTATGAAATTTGCCCATTAAACACACTTTTGCATATGGGTATTCTGGTTCATATATAAATAAATATCCCTAAAATGGGATATTTTTGCATAACATTCAGTGATTACCCTTACTTTTCCTGTATCATCTATGGAATTATCTTCCTTGGTTTCTCAACTATCAAAGCTTGCTCTAAAATTTTGCCGTTAGGTAAGCTGCCATGAGTCTATTCGATAAAGTGATTTGGAAGTATTAAAAATAAGAAAATTGGTAAAGCGTTGCTAACGTTCAGCACAGTAATTAGAATTGCCAATGGACGTGGTTACATTAAAGGCTGCTTTTCTTCTTTTTCTTCTTAAGTAGCTTCCTGTGCTTCAAGTTAGTATTTGGCCAACAACCGTGGAAGCAGTTTTTAATTATGAAAGTCAATTAATGTTTTCATTTCAGCTACAGCAGGTGTACAAACAGCTTAATGTCAAATTTTTCATCAACTCCATGGTGCTGCATACAGAGGGAGTAGAAACTCAAAAGCCTTTGAAACAAATTGACACAGGTTCTATTTATTTAGTGCAGCTTAGTTCTTTGGTATCAATAGTGAGAGCTCTTGTTTTGCTTAGTTTAGAGATATAAGGAGCATCTCTACATTTTAATTTTAGTAACTTCCATACTGATATTTCAACTTTATTAGCACTTCATGCAGTTTATATAAGCTGAAGTCATTTTGCATTTTCAATATTTTCTTCCTACTAGCTTTCTTTGCCTATTGTTTTTTTTTCCAACCCAGCAGGAAGTTGGAAAGAGATAATGTGAATGTCTGTCTGTCAGCAAGATAACTCTCTGTAAACCAAACTGGGCCAGAGTTGGTGTGGGGGAAGAAACTGGCAAAAGAAAGATTAACCACATAAATGTTCCAGATTCAGCTGGAGGCTTTGGAAAAAATACCCCCCCACACACACAATCACCCAGTGCTTCCCTACTGTCGGTCAGTGGCTCAGAAGAGCGATGACTGCTTCATTCTAAGCCCCCCTCCTTCTCATCATATGACACAGAGCCAGGCTACTTTTAATGGGTTAGAAAGGATTCCAGAAGCCATGTTCTGTGTGCTTTCCCTAACTTGTTAAATATGAAGCAGGGATTTTAAATAATAGCTAATTTGAAAATGGCCTCAAAAAGCATAGGAAAGTTAGGCTGAAGCTTTCCAATTGCTATCAGTAGGTACTAAATCAAGTCCTTTATGAACACATGATATGATGATGTAATTTGTCAGCCACACATATCTAAGCTAATGTTGGCAGATATATTTGAATTGATTGATTATGTGCCATGAAATTAATGTCAACTCTTAGTATATAGATAGATTTTCTCCAGGACAAATACCTGAATACATTAAACAAATAAAATCACAAACATTGTTATAATTGATTTTAGCAGTAGCCTCAGTGCTATGATGCAATCTTGTGGAAATTGGCATTATTTTTATATATGGACACACACACAAAATTCTTTCTCACACAATATTAGAACTTGGGTTTTTTTCCCACTGGTACCAAGTCTGGGGAGGTGGGGCAGGATTCAAGACTGATAAAAAGAAGGAGAATATATTGTTAAATTATGGAGTTTGCTACTATCTGTTGTCATGATGGCTGCTAATTCAGATGATTTTGCAAATGACTTGATGGATTCGTAGAGGATAAGACTATCAGTAACCACTACTCTTGATGACTATATTTAGCCTCCTGGAGCAGAGAGATATACCACTTGCTAAAGAAGCATCAGTGGAAGAGACTACCGCTCTCATCCCCTGCTTATAGTTTCTAAGAAGCAGCTGCCCAGCTGTTGGGTGACACAAGTTGCTGGATAGATAGGCAGATGCAGCTGGGTTTGGCTACTGTTCTTAGTGCTTTCTGCAGTTAGATACATTATACTAGTGTTTCCAATATTTGAACCGATCCTGTAGCAATCTTATACATTTTCATTTAGAAGTAAATCCCACTGAAGTCAATAAGAATTATTCTCAGGTATGTATAGCAGTGCAGCCCAAATATTCCATGGCATAAATACATATTGTGTTTATCATACTGCATGGATGCCTGAATACATGCTGAAATCAGTGCCAGTAATATGAGCACTAAAGCCTAAAGCCTGGGCCTAACCAATGTCTGGCTAACTAGTTTTAGGCTGTCCAGTTAATGGTCATGAGGACAACTTCTAGCCAGCTAGGGAACAAGCAACTAACTTGAGAATAAAACCCACATTCTCGGATGCTGCCCCTTATCATCTGCCATTGTCTGATCATTAGGGAGAGAGTCCCCTCTGCTGGGTCCACATCCAGAATTAGCTGTCCCCCCTGCTCTCTGTGATCTTCCTCTTACAACTCTGGACAAAAGAAATACATCACTATATCTAAGCATAAGTAAAACCATGCATTCTATAACTCTTTTCTGAAACTTAGAACATCTATTATCTAATTTCTCTATGGAATCAGAATGTAGTTGGTTAATGCATTCTGCTTTAAAAGCTCTAAAGTAGATCCCAAAAGGTTTATAAAAATGCTACATAAAGCTCAGCTGCAAACTGAGAAAGAATAGTATTGCATGAACATCTCTACTATTGTCAGCAATTTTGTGAGTAAATCTTTACAACACAAAGCAAAAGTTGTTATTCATCTCCCACAGTATCATACCTGGGATATTAAGATGAAGATTAGTATCTATTCTTTTGTTTGCCATCAAGTTTGAACTGAGGATTCCCAACATGCTGGGTGCTGTATCAGCTAAAATAAGTTTTTTTTTCCTTTGAGAGCCTGTATTGTTGAGTTACTTTAAGATAAATAATAGATGAAAGTAACTGTAGTGGAAAAATGAATCAGAGGAGGAATGTGATGAGGTGTACGAGGGGCACAACACAAGGTAAAGCTAAATAGATGTCTGATCCTCATTCTTTTCATTTCCTAAAGCTTAATCTCTCATTTGTCTTTATAGTGTATAAACTCTGAAGACAATGGCATGTTAGTGTAATTACAAAACTTCTTGCCCAATCAGTATAGGATGAAGAAGTCATATCAATGTCTGATCATTTGGGGCATATACTAGTGTTGTGTTTATAATTTTGATGCAGAATAATGAGGACTAAAAATATGTTAGAATCTTCATTCTAGCAAAATATGAGAATTACAATAACATATGCAAAGCTGAAGAACACTTAAGCTTCAATATGTCATTTGTATTACTTATAGCTCCTACAATCCTAATTTCTGTACCTTTTCCCTCTGTAGTATAGCATCTTCTTGTCCTCACCTATCTTCAGTAGTGACCTCTGTCTCTGACTCTGATTCTTTTGAAAACCAGATTTGTGATACCTAGACCTGATAGAAATATGCATTTCTTTCAGTTGTCTAAATGCATGTTAATTCACTCTTCATCCCACCACCAAAGTGAAAAATAAAACCAATGAATTAGGTTAAAAGAGATGGAAAAAGAAAGCTGTGACTTTATTGGTAGAATTGCAATAGAAAAAGAATATACTGGAGGCCTAAATTTTGGCTTAGCTCCTTGTAGTATTTAGCCCTGGTCTTGAAAGATATAATCCAGGAGTGCTAAAAAGTGTCCTCAGAAGAATGGAGGTGTTTGTCTAACCAGCCTAATAAAACAAAACACCTTCTGGCCACCGGCCCAAAGCAGATGTTCAGGTCATGGCCACAGACCTGCAGATCATCTGTTCTGCAGGCATAGTGCTATGCCTCTTTTGCGATCAGCAATGGAGACTGAAATGAACTATTGTTAATTCCCAATAGCAGTTATTTAATGATTATAATCCAATTAAAGCAAATAGTATTTTTTCCCCCATTACTTACCTCAAGATAACATGGAAACAGTGAAACACAATTTCAGGCTAGGTTCAGTCAACTAGAAGAAAATCTCCACTTGACAACACTACCAGTGTGTACCCATGCTACATTAGTGGGGCTGAAGGGAGAGAACACACAAGAGTTCTCTCTACCTCTAGTTCTTTCAATAGATGCAAAGCAGCATGTGCTGGCCTTGGAGTAGACTCCAATGAGTTCAATGTAGAACCCAGTTTTAATTGCCCAACAGGGCATTCACATAGGCCTCTATTCTCTGAGTGGATTGGAAGCAAACTTGTATGGGATGAGGAAGTTCCATGAAGGAACTAAAACCTTTAGCACCCAGGAGTGGATAGTAGGAAGAGGGCTCAACACTTCATGGTTTGTAGTATTCTGATTCATCAGCACCAATCACATTTTCCTCTTTTTGGGATCCTCATGGGGAATGGAGAATACAACTTCCAACAAATATGTGAAGTGGCAACCCATTCTCCCAAAGAGATACTTTAGAGCTCTGTATAACTATATGCAGACTAAATTTATTTAGGAAAAGAAATCAAGGGAAAGGAGAGCTGAGAGATGTATGGAGAATTTGGTGACAGAATATGGTTAAAACTTATCACACCAATTCTGATTTCCCATTGACCACATGGTACTGCTTCCACATTGTCACTGCTGGATTCTTCAGCTTGGAGACATCAAAGGATTTGTATTGCTCTAGGTGACTTTAACTCCTAGTTGAAGTGAATAGACCTAACATACAGACATCCATTGTGATACCTATTTATTGGTCTATGGTCTGACTTGCCAGACATAGTATTCCACCATACTGCTTCCTCACTTGAGATGCTGCAAAGCACAGCCTAATCTCTAAACAGACTCTATAAATTTTCTTTTAACAGAAGACAAAGGATGGATAGTTGCAGATACGTATTTCATTTGGAAATGTTCCTACCTACTCATTTACTTTGTAGGAAAATAGTGATTATTTTGAAAACAATCTTGTTATAGATATCTCTTGCTTCATACAGCAGCTGTTTTAGCCATTAGATTTTCTGTTAGATTTACAGCAATTATTTAATCAGTTTCCCAAATCTATCATGAGAGTCATTTTTCTTACTGAAACAAATTATCATGGTCAGTTACAGCGGTGTCCTGTATTTAACTGTCATGATGAACAAATGACAAAATATGCATTGTCACATCATGATAAAAGCCCTGTTTTACTTATGTCCCAACAAGGGACACAAGTCAGGGGATTTGTGCTGTGACATTACAACTCATATTTCATCAATTTCACACCCCACACCCCCATCAGTTTCCTAACAACCCTATACTTGGTAACTTTGTACAGTAGAGCCTATTGCAAGGAAAAATGAGACAGCAGGCAGAGGTGAAACCTGACTAATTTAAAATGGTGAGAGGTATAACCAGTTCTCAGGTAGTGATTGGTGATACGGGAATAGGGATGTGCAAGACAAGGTTCCTTCAACCTGGGTGCTATTCATATACGTGAACCTCATAACCCAGAATTTCCAATTCATCCAGTTTGGGAAAAGCTGCCCAAGAAGCCCAGTTTTTCAAATAAACATGGTCAGAAGGTAAGCAATCAACAGATCCATTTGTATCAGAAGTGGCTATTAGAAGTCCTTTTTCCCCTAGGCTTAAAAAGTTATTTACAGTGTATATTTGTGAGGGTACCTCAGGAAGAACATAAAATTTGGAAATGAGAGTAAAGATCCTAGTTCCATTAACTTGCTAAAATATGGTTATAAAGGATATTCCCTGGCAGCTGAAAATGATTGAATGGAACTGTTAAAAGTATCCATCCCTTTTTTTAAATTAATGGAATAAATTTAACAGTGGTGTTTTCCTAGTTGTGTCTTCTGTGCCATGTGAGAGCCTTTGCAACACTCTGTTGGTGGTTAGCAGGGACACAGTGACAGTCTTTTCTTCCCTGTCAGTCAGCTAATTCTAAAATATAACCATCAATGGGCAGTAACAAGAACAGAAGCTAATGAAAAGAAAGCACAGCTGTTTTGTGGTCCAGCACAGTGTGGTGCTGCCTGATGGAAGTGGCTTCCCCATGAATATTAAAGCACAATGGATGTTTTGATGCTGACAAGATGTTAAGATTTGCTGCCCCCTCCCCTTTATGAGCTAGTCAGACTTTTTCCAAAATAACTTCTGTACTATAAGATATTATGATTTTGTTGCTTATCCCAACCCACACCCAGCAGGAAAGGAGATGCACCTCAGTGGGGTAACACAGGTTTTGTAAACATAGGGTTCCAGGTTCAGTCTAGGTATTTCTGAGCAGAGTTCAGGAAGTGACCTCAAGAACTGAGAAAGCCACTGCCTGTTCATACAGATGAGGGGTAGACAGCATGGTACCCTTCAGATGTTTGGCTCCAATTCCCATAGCACCTTGCCATTGGCTATTCTGCCTGGGACTGACAGTCCAAAACATGGAGAATATCAAATTGTCTTATCCTGTTGTAGGCAATACAAAGCTAGATAGGTCAGTAACTTCTTGTCAAATAAGGCAACTTTCAATATTGTCCCAATAGGGTATGAGAAATTCCAAACAGAAGAAATCTAAGCACAGAGGAAATGTTATTTTATTATTTTAAGCAGCCAGAAAATATCACTCTTCTACATTTGTTTTAGCTGTGGCACAGGACAATTGTAAAAGAGTAGATATTTGGGTTTGATAGCCATTGGGGATGCAGTGTCAAGAACATCGGATCTAGATACTGAAATTCTCATTCTGGTTACTGCTTAGTGAATTAAATGTTTTAGATGAAGTTGACTTTCCGGTAACTGGGTTCACATAATAAGCTCAGTAATGGTTTGCTTAATTATGATTTATGAAACAAATCACAATTGCTTGGACTTAAAAAACATGTGAAAGCATCAGCCATGGTTTATAAACCACAGGGACTAAATTCATATCCCAGCTAAGCCAAAACCAAACCCATTTTGTTTTTTTGTACTGCACAAACCATATGGCTCTCTCTCAGTTTAACACACTGCTTGTTAATGCACTTGTTAATGTTTTCCAGTGAGAAACATTACTGCCCGGCATATGTTTTACGGCTGTACATTTTGAAAGCATTTTACACGTATTCTTAGTCTTTTCATTTCAACTCTGGCACACCTTTAACCAATAAACTTGTGGCCTTCTCAAGTTTGATCTCTTATTGGGTTCTCAGCTGAGATGCTTTTGCAGATGAGTGCCAGGATTTTGTGTCTTTTTAAAGCAGGGTATGACTCCTCAAGATTAAGAGAATGAACCTGAGTTTACTGCAGAAGCCATCTTCTCCCCTCCCCAAAAGTGACAGGAACCTATTTACAATTGATTTACAGCAGTGCACCATTTGTGAATTGAGCCCATGCATCTTGCCAGAATAAAAATATTCAGAAGCTGACAAAGAATGAATATCCAAGGCAATCTTCTTATTTTCAGGGATTGTTGGAAAGCAAATGATCAGTACAAAAGTAGCAGAAAAATCATGGAAACAAGTAAAAGAAACTAATTGAAATGATTTACTAATTTCTTCAAGGCTTCCACACTCCAACCACTGTTGTTTAATTTGATAGAAAAGAAATCATTATCTACATTTCTTTTAAGGAATTGAAAAATACGATGGTATTCCCATAAGTAGGCTGTGGGTTTTGCCCTTTGCTTCTTAACTCCCAATCTTCAAGAAAATGCCAAAAGGTTGATCACTCCCATTCATGTGACATAATGCACCCTACAGCCCCTAGGCAGAAAGAAAAAACAATCCTTGAGCAGCTAAAACATTGCCATCTCCATCATAAAGAATAGAATGCACTTTCTCAGGTCTGTGACTGAGAAAATATCGACAAGGCATTAATAAGGCATTAATGTAAGATGAGATTAAATTAATTAGAATCCCCATAGATGATTGTACGCACATTTATTTAATCAAGAATGGTTTATTAACAAACAGGACTATAGAATTACAGTCAAGGAAATAAAAGAAGTGAAAATATTATAGCATCCTTGGGTAGCATTGATATCTTAGGAATTGTATCTTATATAACCATCAAAGGTCTAGAGCAGTGTTTCTCAACCTCAGCAGTTGAAGTCCACACACCCTAAAGTTGCTGAGGTTGAGAAACACTGCTCTAGAGGAAAAGGGAATAGTCAGAAATCAAAGTCTTCCTTAGTGAAAACATGTAGTAAGGAATTAAGCATAGCTTCTCATTATTTAAGGCGGAGGACCTACAATCAATGATGTAGCTTCTCCTTGCCAAGATGCAGTCAGTATCAAGAACAAAAGATTGTGTTTATTTCTTTGATATGAGAATGGGATGCAACACAAATAGGGTAGTTGGGTTTTGTGGTGGTGGTGGTGGAGGAATAATAATATAAGCATGCTGTATATCTAATGCTGGATACAATACCAAAAGTGTATTTTTTTTTTCTACAGGAGGCGCTTACGATAATTAAAGCACTGTTCTTATGCTCGCCACTTTACATGATCATTGAAATATTTGTGGCTGGAGTTTAAGAACACTGAAGTTATTCTGCTGTGTTACAAATTCTGCCAAAATCTGTTCTGCCTTTAAGGGCAGAAGAGGATGGGGGGGAAAAAGTAGCATATGATTGTGGTGTAGCTATGTCTGGTGATTGTGATAATGATTTACATTTGTGTTTGTCACACACAGCAGTTTTCAAGATTTTGCTTCCTGGAATAAATAAGAAACAGCTGTGTTCTCTGTTTTGTGGGGTAACTGTTGGAAGATACTGATTTTCTAAATGACAGCCAGTGTGGATTCTTTTATCCCTTTTATCCATTTAAAACCTTACCAGTTCTCATTTATTAATGCACACACCCACCCACTCCAGCTCTGTTGGTTTTAACCTCAGTCTTTAGACTTTTTTTTTTTTTATTTGTAGTTGGACTTTGAAAAATAAACTGCAAATATTTCATCTCAAAAACATCTTAATGTCCTTCAATTTAAATATTGGAATCTAGATTAAAACAACACTAGGTTTCACTTTGCAACATGTCGATAGGCCTGAATTCTTATACTTTTGAAGTGTTATCATTCCTAGTTGAAAATTATAGATAGGTATGCAAACTTCCTTAAATTTGGCCTAAATCTGTTTCGCTGCATTTTGCCAGTGTAGGTTGCTTTCACTTTATGTGAATTCACTTTATATGAATTCATTATTATGTGTCAAGAATTTCACTGTATGTGGGGAAAAAAATCTCTATGTGATCTAGGCCAGTATACTCAGCTTGCACCAAAGGTCTGGAAATATGACAAAACTTCACCTTAACAAAATCACATGAACATTTATCCCCCCAAACTCTTTTCAGCCCTCACTCACACATTTACCATTGTGTTGTGCAGTTATTCTAGCTGTGAGTCCTGTCTCCCACGTACTTACTATTATTACTCTGGGGTGAAGCCAGCCATCAACATCGTATCCAACCTCCTTAGCCAAAATAAACAAGAGAAGGACCTCTCTAGCACTAGAAACAGAGTTGGAAATATTACATTATGCTGTAATGTAATATGCCCAACTCTGAAGATCCTCAGCCCTAGGATGAGCTTTTAATTTAGGTGAATCTAATGAGTGCAACATAACAAAGAATGCTAATAAAATTCATAGTGCTGTGATGCATTTGATTCTTTTGTCTCCCACAATAACCACGTGCATTAGAAATGCAGCTGTAGAAAAGACGGACAAAATGTTTTCACTATACATAGAACATGAGACAAGGAAGAAAATATGTTTGAATAATGTAATACTTAAGAATAAGGCTCTAAAAATGTATGAGCACATTTGTCAATGCATTTGGGTTACAAGATTTGATACTGCAACCCCCTTTTTTCCACTGGTTCAGTATCTCACCTCACACAAACTTTCTTCATGTGAAGTTTTTGGGAAATGTAACCTTAGCATAATGTGAGAGAGGCCTGTATTATGAATTTCCCCTTTAATTGTTTGAAGCCTACAAGCTGAAGTATATCTTTGCTATTTTGTCTATCTGCTCTTTTGTAAGCTGGGCAACTGTATGCAAGTTTATGCATGTGCCTTCAAGTCATTGTTGATTCCTGGTGACTGCCTGGACGATTCCCTGCAGCTTTCTTGATAAGGTTTTTGAGAAGTGGTTTTTCCATTGTCTGCTTCCTAGGGCTGAGAGAGAGTGAGTGGCCCAAGGTCACCCAGCTGGCTTTGTGCATTAGGCAGCACTAGAACTCACAATCTCCTGGTTTCTAGCCTGTTGCCTTAACCTCTATACCAAACTGGCTCTCATACAAGTTTGAGGAGGGTTCATAAGAGCCAGACAAAAAAAGGTTGTAATCTCATTACTACCTGTATCCTACCAGTAGGAACTAATTTAAATATTTGTGCTGTTTGACTGAAATCACTCTTTCTGCCTGTTTTTAGGTCCTCATCAAATGATACTATAACCATATTCTAACTCACATATATTGAGAGCAGAGCATTCACTGCAGCAACAATTCTTACACATTTCAATTTAAAAAAAAACATACTCCAGGGAGGAGAGCTTTTTTTAACGTAACGTATTATAGAAGAAGTATTTATTTTGTTTTGCTGTCCTACAAATGACTAATTTCATCATTTGTCATGCCATTAGTTGCTCCCACCAAAATCAGAAACAATTCAAAGGAGCTTTTATGGTATGAAATCACAATTTTACTAGCTAAATTGGTGTTCATGGTATGAAATAGGGCTGTGCAGGGATCTGAATTTCAAAAGGAAATGTGAAGCGTGTATGAGCACATGTACAGCGCTTGTCAGGAGCGCCTTAAACCAAATATGCCCTTTTCCAGCATCACCTATCAATTGTGAAGGAAATCCATGCAAGCCACAAAACAGACACAGCTTTTCCACGTGTTGCTCACGGTGCTACATGCAAGGGCACAAATGTTCCAAATCACATTTTGACTTTTGTATCCAGATCTCTGCATAGCCTTGGTACAGCATCACAAGCTTCTGTGAGCAGTACCAGGCCTTGGCTGCAAAATCCAGACAAACACTAGATGGTGGCAAGGAAGCATAAAGATCCCAAATGCTTTCCTGCCATCTAATGATCATCTGGATTTTTGCTGTGCAACCTGGTAGCCCTTAGTCCATAACAAATCTCTTCTTCTTTTCTTTTAATGTATATTTATTGAGAATTTGACATAAAGTAAAAGACAAGTCTAAAGAAAAAGATAGAAAAAAAAAGAAAAGAGAGAGAAAAAGGTGCAAGAAAAGAAAAAAGAAAACTAAAGTTATGAAAAATAATGACTTCCAACCTTCTCTTCAACAGATATAGACAAACTCATCATCTCCCCTCCCTCTTATCTCTTCCAGAAATCCCTTCAACCCCATATTAAATTCTCATCTTTTCCAATCATTAAATCCATAAACCATCATTTCACTTTTTTCTTCTTTTCGCAAAAAGTCCATTAAAAGGTTTCCAGTCTTTTAGAAAAGCACTTGTTTTCCATAACAAATCTCTCTTTCAAGGGAAAAATAAAAATAAAGAAGCACCCTTAAGCAGTCAAAGCTTGGGATTGTGACTCTTGGCCACTTGTAGTGGCCACTCCCTCTTCTTCCATGCACCAATCAAAAGGCAGCAGGGGTGCCGCCTTTCCCCAGACAGCACTGATAGGAAGTGTTGCCTCCTTTGGTCCTGCAACTACCTGTATTGGTTTCTGCCAAACTACTCTTGTCCATGATCTATTCTGAAATGTCCAGGATTGGAGGCTCCATTTCTAGGCATATTAGGATTTTCCTTCATGGTGAAATGGAGCACAGCAGGGGCAAACCCAGGATCTTTCTTGGGAAATCTGGATATACGATAATCCTTACTTCTGTTGTTCCCAGACTTATGTACAAAGGCATAATATTTAGTTAGATCTGGTTCATCAGTACTTCAGATTGAAGGCCAGAAGAATCTGTGTGATTTTTTGGTTCTATACAAAATGTAATATCCATTCATTGTTAGCAGTGGTTAAAAGATGGAGAGGGATTCACAGTCAATCGTCTTCATTCACAGAACTGTATGAAGATATTACCTGAATTACTCCTTAATGGCAGTTTTCTTTTATTACAGGTGTCTTAAGATACCACTTTCCCTTCTGATACTTGCAGTATTTTTTTTTCTCTCTCTCTCTGTGCGCAAGAGAGAGAATAGGATTTAAGATAATTTTAGCTTTGTTTCACCTTAAGGATTTAATAAATAAAAGAAATAAGACTCCAAAAAGCACTCATGAAAAATTGTACTAATAGTTATCTTATCTGCCAGTTTTAAAATAATAATACCATTTTGCAAACGAAAACTGGATATAACAAAGGGGTTTGGTCTAATCTGATTTTACAACTGCTTTGGGCTGCAGTTATGAGATAAAGTGAAGGATATGAAATAGTCATTGATAGCAACAGGAAAGATACAACGCTGATCCCAATGTACAATTGTGATTAAATTTTTAAAAATGCCTGCAGACAAATAGCAATTAATATTGCGCACATGAATAGTCAATTTTCTCATCAGTGATTGTAACAAAACTATTGTAAAAAAAAAAAAAAAGAATAGGAAATCAAGTCAGACAGTAATTAACAGAAATGCTTCAAACAAGGTATGGCCCTGAGAGAAGTGATGTAACCACACACACACACACACACAAAGATAAATGAATATTTTAAAAAAATCTAACTGAAGATTTCCAAAGTTTTAGTAACTGTTTACCATTCTTATAACATTCAGTGTTCAAAATACTTTATTATTCATACTGTATATTTGTCCTTTCCTCAGTTGCCCTTTATAAATCTCCCTTTTAGGGCTGAAAATAACAAATTTCCTTGAGCTCTAAAGTTATAGTTGTTTAGAGATATGATCACAGTTGTTTCAAATCAAATTTTGTGTTTTTTCTTTTGGATTACACTGTAAATAGATATGTTTATAATTATATGAGACCTATGTTCACCACTAGAATTAAAATGGGTCAATCAGCAAGGCTGTGACTATAACTTCTGCCTCTTCATGTCTTTCTGTGCCTAGTTAGCTCTGCAGTTCTTTGCATACTGAGCATGGAGATTTATGGAGGGTTCTGCAAGCCTGTTTGAATCATCTGTGAAATCCTTTGCATAACTTTGTGCTGATCATGCAGAATTTTAGAATATGGGGACACTGGGGCTTTTACGTACTCCAAATCCATTGTGGTAGCACCCAAGAGTCACATACAGGTAGTCCTTGTTGGGCAACCACAGCTGGGACCAGCAACTCAGTTGTTAAGTGGTTGCTATGTGAAACCACAACTGTGCTTATGATTTTGCTTCAGCTTTCCTTTGCTTTACAGACCTGCGAAGGTCGTAAATGCAAGGTTTGGTTGCAGTTACTTTTTTATCACTGTTGTAACTGTAAACGGTTGCTAAATGAGTCAGTCACTAAATGAGGATTACCTGTATTTTGTTCCAAGTCCAAACGTTCCCATATTCTAAATTATTGAATGATCAAATGTGTGTGTGTCCCCATACATACATAAATACACACACGTTGAAAAAATGGAGTGCTTTCTTCCCATACTCATAATATGTGGCCATGCAGTAAAACCAAATAATGAAAGTTTGGATATTAAATAAAGGGATTAGCCAAATTTATGGAGGATAAGAGTACTATTGATGTTATTAGCCTTTGTGTTTATATAAAATCTCCAGGATTGGATGTAGCATGCCTCTGAATACTACTTAGTGGGCAATAACAGTGGGAAAAATGCCTTATTTTCTTGTGGGATATTGGAAAAGCCAGGATGCTGGATTAGACAGATTTTTATGCTAGCCATCTATTTTATAGATTTTTTTTTCATGCTAAATGCTAGAAATGTTATTAATATATTAAATAACACATCATGAGATGCAGTAAATAAATGGTAATTAGTGTACAGTAATTCAAGTTTTATTTGATTTTAAACACAATAATCAAAACTTGGTAGAGCTGATTGCTAACTAGACCTCTGTGGCAACTGTTTGAAGTTTCTGCATGTGATGTCCCTAACCCAGAGCACCATGTATGTTTTAGTTTTCAAATCTTACTGCAAGCAAGATTTTACATTAATTAATAGAGAGATACAGTCAATGTGCACATTCATTTCTCCCTCGCTTGCAGGAAACCATGACCAGTATGATAATATACAAAACTATCATGAGAAACTGTGCATCTCTTCACCCCAAGACTCCATCAGTAAGTTGAGTGGTAAGTCTTTTCTGTGTCAGTGAAGTCTACCACAAAGACAGCATATGTTAGGGAAATATAGTACTGTTGTGAAAAAGGTGCCCAACTGCACAGGAAAATACACAGAATAGTAGATCCAATTTTTAAAAAATGCCTGTAGCTTGAATTTTGTTCCAGACCTCAAAAGACATTGCAGCTATTTCTGGATAAAATTTAGGAAGGAAATCAAGCAAATTTTTTAAGGAAGAGTTGGACTTGAATCTCTATTAGGAGGTGTGTTTTTTTTTTCAACATTTAACTTTGCATTGGTATTATTTCTTATGACATACTTGGCTGGATTTTCATCTTGCTTACATTTAAAAGTCTTGATAATACTCTAAATAAGATTGACACAGTTTATGGATCTTTATTGGAATTTAACACTATATTCAAGTGACTTGACATTTTACAGCTTCACTTTTATGCCTCTCTCTCGGAAATTGAACTCTGTTGATGCATGCATTTTGTAGCTAGAACAGGTCATGTCCCTTTCTGTCACAGTCCCCCTTGTTTTGTGACTGTGCACCCTTGGCTGCCTGGCCACCATGAGCATTTACAGAAAGGACTTAAATGAAGTGTGAAAGGTTGTGCTTTAAATGAATTGTTCTTCCCTCTTGGGAACAAATGTCAAAAATCCCATGTAAATAGAGCATAACTTTAAACCTGGTTTCTATAAGGGTTATCAGCTTCATGTACTCATTTGTTGCCATACTGCTATTTCCTGTGTTATTTTCCACCAAATGCTTAAAGCAAATGAATAGAATTAGAATTAACGCTTATAATACCTTAGTGTCACTTGATGTTGCTTCAGCTTTCTTCAGGGGCTTAAATTATCCTTCATGCTGGTTCAGGAGGTCATTTCCCCCCAGGCTGGATCCAGCAAAGAGCAAGGCAGAATCAGGGGAAAGACTGAAATTGAGATGATATGAAACACATTGAAAATGATCATAGTGTAGTGATAAAAGTAGTAAAAAAAAACAAAATCAAGAAATACAAAAAAAAAAAAAGATATTATAAGATTGGGATTATGTTTTATAAATATGAAGCTTTCCTTCTCCCAACACTGTTATGATGTTGTGTGGCCAAAAATAGTGACTTTTCAGTTGTCTGGGGATTTAATTTTGTTCCTGTATTTAGTAAATCAACCTGATCTGTATTTTTCAGACTAATGCATGATTCCAAATGCTGTGACCCTTCAGTCTCTTACACTTTTCCTGATGTTGTATGATGTGGAGATTAACACCCCTAATATTTTATTAAAATTAATACTTTAAATCTATGCTAAAAATGCATATTGCAGAATAGTGCAGCTTGAATATATTTTCTGGTGGATTTCTTTTCAATCTTTGTTGGTTGTGGGATACAGTACATTATCTCTGAAGAGACTGATTAAAGCACATTATTATTATAATATTTGTTTTCACCAATTTGCCAATAAAATTTGGTGACAATATCTGAGGGTCTTCAGAAATGAGACAATGGTGCCCAGACCTGTTGTGGAAACAAATGTGGAATCTGAAATGGCTGCTTTTCCGTTCAAGGCATGCATGTACAAACACACATGCATGAACAGTACAAAGGGGAGGAGAACATGTCTCCTCCCCGAAATTTAATCTGCACAACTCTTTCCCAGAAGTAGTAGCTGCAAGTCCAAATGGTCAGTAGGAAACATCAGCTTCCTTGGATTGCTTTCTATGCACTGAGAAGGTAAAGTTCTTTTTCCTGCCTGAAGAGGAATCCAAACAAGAGAAAATACATTTCTTCCTACTTGCCATTTCCATGTATTTTCTCATGAAGTTCTTTTCCCCTGCACAGAGGAAAATTACCATTGTTTCCTTAGAGAAAGACTGCTCCCACAGTGGCAAACATTGCTTCAGCCCCAGTTGTCTTTCATTATTATTATTTTTTTAAAAAAATGAGTTTAGGGGAAGACTACTTCTTTAGTACCACACAGTGCTTTGGCCCCAGCTATTCTGTGGTAATATTGTCAATGTAAGAAACAAATGGTTCTGAATGACCATATTGGGGCTTTATAAAGAGAGCGGTTTCAAAATCCTCCAAACAATATTAGGAGATGTCTTTCCTTGCCTTCTGTATTGCTTGGATTTGGTTCAGAAATACACATGTAACAGATTGGTATGGTCTATAATGTCCATAGACAAATAAACAGACATGAGTACCTTTAGAAAAGGTACAAAACTGCAATAGTGAAAGTACAAAAAAGTTGCTGGGAGGTAGGCAGTGTAAACATTTAATACATAAAATAAATACTGATATGGGATGGACTTGGAGAAGCAGTAGCTTTGGGGAAACACGGGATAGCTGTTACGAAACGTAGCCTCTGGAAGGCCGGGGAGATGACTTGGTTGCCATGGGGAGTAATGGAGAGCAATTGTGACTGCTGAACACAGCTATGAGCCTTCAGGATATGTAACTTTGTACTTCATCAGGAAAAAAAGTAATATGTAACTAACGAATAGAACAAATAGGAACAAAATTTTAGTGTGGAGATATCCTCTTCAGAATCCCACCCATACACCTATGGCAGTGTTGTCCAAACTTGGCCACTTTAAGATGAGTGGACTTCAACTCCCAGAATTGGCTGGGGAATTCTGGGAGTTGAAGTCCACTCATCTTAAAGTGGCCAAGTTTGGACAACACTGACCTATGCTATCTACCAGATATTGTCCATCCCTCTTCCCTCTATCTGCCTTTCTGTTCTCAATCCCTCTAACCATTAATCATCTTTAGGGTTTCTCCATTTTAAGAAGGATTTTTTTTTCACCTGAAAAATGTTTTTATATTTTTGGCAGATGTTTGCAGTTCCCTTCACTTATATGTGACTTATGCTATTATGGTTGCATACCTGGAAAGAAAAGCTGCTATTAGCATATAGTATTGTTGCCATATGTTTTGTGGGATCCATATATTTGTTTTACTGGAATTCCAACTTTCCCTGGAGTCAGGCACACTCTTAAAATTAAAGAATTCTGAGTATTTAGTATTGAAACTGAATGATGCTTCTATTCTTTATTCCACAGTATAATTTATGGCATGGAGTGAGTGACTTTGCGGCTATTTTCCCACCTATCAGTGGAGCTCCTTAGGGGAAGACTGTTCCCATAGTGGCAAATGATGCTTCAGCCTGAGTTAGCTCTCTCTCCTGTCAACTGCAGATCATCCAGAGACCTATCAGTAGATCCAGATCTTCTTGCCCTTCATATATTCTGAATGAATTAGGGTTTAACAGTGTATTCTTGGAATGCTGTTAGTCATATCATACTGGTTTTAAATATCCAAGCAACCAAACTGGCTTGAACTGAAGTTTGTCAGCTTCATTGGATTTTGGATAAGGCTGAAATAACATTCTAGGCACCATAGCAACCAGTAATCCATAATAGAGAATACTATGGTAATTTATTGACAGGCACTCTAGACATTAATTTAATGATTTACCTCTGTGTTCATAAAAGAAGATGTGGGACAGATGCTGGAAACAGACAGAAATTTCCCCTGAGAGGAACAAGAAATACTGAGGGAAATCAGGATCATGCCAGAACAGATGATCAGGATATTAGATTGTCTCAGGCTCCAGGGCCAGATGGAATCCACCCCGGAATTCTGAAGTAGAAAAGGGAATAGGAGATATGCAGAACCACCTAGAAGAAAGGGAGAAAAGGACATATGGAACAATGTGGGAAAATATTTTAAAATTCTATATAACATATTTAAAGAAAGAGCCAGTGAAATATGGTTTACATGTCTTATTTTGGCAATGTAAGGGATAGTAATGCTAATTTACTCTAGAAAAAGCCATTACTTAATTAGAAGCAGCAAAGATTCAAGAAGAGGGATTCCTTTAATATTTTAATTGGATCAAGAAAGAAATTCAACTGTGTGGAAGGCCAAACTCTAAGCTTGAAAATACTGAGTATAACAAATGGTACAAAACAAATAGTTTCGAAACAGGCAGATATGGTCCTTACTGCTTTACTCTGAATAAGAAAAAAAAACCCTTTCCATTTTCTATTGTGTGCATCAACAATCTATTTGACTTTTCTCCTTTTCATAGTTCGATTTCTCATGTACTCTTTTTCGTCCTTTTATTCTATTCCAGCCAGTACAGTTTTTCTTATTTCTTCCCCAGTTCACATTCTTTTTGTTATATTTAAAAGAACAAGAGTCATTTGTTCTTTTAAATATTATACGGCATCTAGACTGATGCATAATATTTATACAAGTTTTCTAAGAAATAAATCCTGCAGTATTCAAAAGAATTTTCATTGAATGTAGAGAGCACTAAATAGAAACCTTTGGTGACTTGTTAAATAATTCAGTTGTAATGTTGGTGATCTGTTCTGCAGGGACGATATATAATGTATCTTATTTTGGCTCACTAGCTAAAATAACCTTCTCCAACCTCATATTCTCTAGATGCATTGGATTCCAAAGATCTATTCAAGTTTTATGAATAGAGTATTACCTACCACTCTAAAATTGCATCAGTCATGTTCAGTCACTAAAGAACTGTGAGGACTAATGCCTTGAAGGAAGCCCTTGCATTACCTACATATGTATTAATTACAATATACGTAAGTGAGGATCCTGATAATGCAGGGTGCTAGCTCATATGGAAACCAAGGTGCATATAGCTGTACATCTAAGGCCTTTTTTTCATGTAGACATCAGCACTGAATGAGTTGATGATTGAGGAAGGGGATGTCATTAAATGACATTGGTTTATGCGTGTGGTGATTGATGGACAGATTTATTAAGAAGGCTAACTCCTATCTTGCGTACACCTCATTGATAATATCCAAGTAAGGCTCCAGTCTCATTATCTCTTGGAATGGCTGTTGGGTGCTGCTAAATCAATCCCAATACCTGACTGCATGAATGGGAAACAAATGGGCCACACTGGCTGCTGTTTATGTTATGATTCCTCATCAGTGCTGAGGGCAGGAAGCAAAGCTTGGCATGCAATCATCCTGAGGAAGGGCAGAGGAGGAGACACATTATCTGTGCAAATTTTCAGTGAATGCAGAGGAGGCTAATTTCTACAGAGGGCTTTACTCAGCGAGTGTTGTGCATATAACTGCAAGAACATTGTTGCAAAAAGAATATGGATCTCTGTGTAATAAGGACCATGTTTGCAAAATGAATCAATTGTAAGATAAAAAGTTTGTTCAGTTAATAGAACAGACTAGAACAGTTTATATATTGGATTTAAGTTTAAAGGTCATACATAATTTTTGCATGGGCGGCATATAAATTTAATAAATAAATAAATAAAGTAAGTAAGTAAGTAAGCAAGCCTGTTATTGTTGTCTGCAGCTCCATGGCTCTGGAATGAGCTTCTTTTGCAAATTTGGCAGACATTTCTCTGTAGACCTTCAGAAAGGCTCTGAAGATCTTGTTACACCTTTCAGCTTACTTGAGGAGGGGTCATTATTGGCTTTAGTTGTCATTTTAATTTCCATGGGCTGGCTTTTGTATGTTTATCACTCTTATTTATTCATGTTTTATAGTTGTATGTTTATTATTGTTGTACAATTTCTTGTCTTATGTGTGTCGACTTGAAAAGGATACATAAATTTAAGCAAAGAAATAAGTATTATTTATATATTTTAATAATGTAAATGGAGCTTTCCTGAGTTTATAAAGACAGATTGTGACACTGAGGAGTTCATAATCTGAATTCAAACAGAACAGTAAGTGCATTTTTTCTCAGAGTGCAAGGCCTATCCCTTTCTTCATTTTGCTTCCTGCCAGGCCTGTTTCTCCAACTGATAACTTCTAACCTTCCTTTGCCTATTCACTTTTCAGCTCTAAGCATTGCCCCACAGTAGGTATAATGACTTAACTGCTGACTTAAACTTAACATAGTATAGCCACAATAGGCATACATGTAGTTCACTTAAAGCAGTGTTGTCCAAACTTGGCCACTTTAAGATGAGTGGACTTCAACTCCCAGAATTCCCCAGCCAGCCATGGGAGTTGAAGTCCACTCATCTTAAAGTGGCCAAGTTTGGACAACACTGACTTAAAGAATATAAACCCTGGGCTTCTACAGCAAGAGAGTGACACCCAGACATTCGGAACTGATGTAAATATGAATAGGATAGCACTGGGCATTGAAGACATGTGACAATAAAAACAAGTAATCCGGGTGGGTAAATTTTATTGTAGTTTTTGGGAAGGGAACTTAAACATTAATATTGATGTTCTACAACCTCAAAAATTTAGCCCAGCATATTGCTTTTTCAGGTAGTTTACAACAGACAATGAGATAATTTTTAAATCTAAATAAAGGTTTCATTAAGTAAGCAGCTAGTGAAACACTAGTTAGGATCCTGAGAAGAAATAGAACTGGGTGGATTAAACCTTATCTGTTTGTATAATTTTCTGAATTCCAACCAGATAATATTACTCAAATATTATATGAACAATCAAAGCCAATCTGGGTCAAGGAATGATCTGTGTCACCATTAAACTTAATATGCTTATTTTCATGGAGAAGATAATTGTTGTAAAATATGCACAGCCTTTTAATATTACATCTCATAGAAGAAAGGGAGAGGAAATACACAAATCAACATATTTAATGGAAAGTCAAGTCTAATATCATTAATTCCAAACATATGTCTGTAAACCACATCAATTTTTTTGTAATTCATAGATTTGTTAGAGAAGAAAAACAAAAGATCAAGATTCAAATTAACCATCCATTCTCCATCTTTAGTTCCTCTTACTGGTTTAAAATATCCTTTTAAGATTGTTCATAATATTAATTGCTCAGGGCTGGGTCAAGATATTTTGCTGCCTCTGACTGAGCAGCGCATGGTGCTCCCACCTCCAAGTCCAAGTCCTCAAAGAAAGTTTGAGTCGTGCACAAGATCTTTGGTCGTGCATTGCCACAATTCCCATCTATCTCTTTTCCTCGCAATACTACAATAACAAATTTAAAAATGGACCATTGTGTGTCCTTTCATGAAATCCAAATCAGCTCCCTGCTGTGGTTGCCTCACTCTGCCTAAAGCTTTATTGCTTAATAAAGCCTTTGCCAAACTATTGCCCTCTAAATGGGTCTGTCTCCAGTGGTCATTATCCCCAACCAGGATGGCCACTGGAGGCTTCTAGCACATTACTTTTCCCTTTGTGTTCTAATTTTCAAAACTCTCACATTTTAGCCTTTCTGACTCATTTTAGCAGGTGATTCACATTTATTGTAGATCTGTTTGCTTATAAATCCTTTAGGATATTTATTTTGTTCAAATGGATGCTGTCAAAGAACCCACCCAGATGATGAATTTCATGCACATTCCATTACAGGTTTTCACACACCTGCCACATGATTTCTGGCAAAATTCTTGTTAACTTTTCTCTGGATAACAGAAAGCAACAAGTTGTATTTGTGTTACAGGAAGAATAACAATGTTGGGATAATCTGGACAGGCTCAAAAGCCAATCAAGAATTGAAATGTTACACCTAGTATTTGTAAATTATCTGTCTTGTTGATCAAACTCCCCCCACTGGCCCAAAAACCTAACCACTAATATTCACTTTTCAACATTTCATAATGCTGGAGAGTTGATGGCATGCACAGAATGACAAGGTGCATTCTATTGTTTCAGCATCAGCACCAGCAATAATGCTTTCATGCCAGGAATAATATTGTAGCTATTGGCTGATGTTCAAAAAAAGAAAGAATACCATTTAATTTGCAGATCTTAATTTGCACAGCTAGCAGGTGGGAAGATCTTGTTTCAATTTGTGAATGGAAAAAAGCTGACATAAAGGCACTGATGAGAAATTTGGAATATGAGCATACTTACTGTTTGTACAGTGAATTTGCTCTTCAAAGCATCCTTGCTATTTCCTTGTCAGGTTTTATAGACTTCTTATGTTCATTTAGAAGGCTTTGTCTTCCCCAAATGTATTTTTCCTCTTAATCTTTCTTTTAAATTGTTATTCAGCTTTCCTGTCAATGAGTCCAAGTGAAAAGCAGCTCTTTTAGAACGATGAAATAGTGGCAAAATCTTGAGCATTGATCTTCAGATAGCAAGAATCAGTTTCTAAGAGATTCCTATTCTATTTCTTATTCTCATTTGATACTGTATATCCAGTGGGAGAGACCTCAGTTTATAACAATGTTCTTATTATTGGCTGATCACTTAATTAGATTTTTTCTTTTTAATATGCACACTATTTATTTTATTACATTCAGTTCTGACTGGTGTTTAAACAACAATTCAAGGAAGAAAAACCTATTTTCAAGAAGCATCACATTATAGAAATACTCCTCAAATTGTTAATTTTCCCAATCAGCTCTATAAGGATAAGAGTTCATATGTTATGAGTTTGTTCTATGTGTTCAAAAGTGAATGTGAGTATAATTAATATATAGTCAAGGAATATAGTAAAGCAAAAAGAGGTCTCTCCTTAACATATCAGCTCTTTGTGTGACAAACCAGCTAATGCATAGCAGCAATTGACTACATGAAGGGTCTTACCAAAATTAGGCAACAACAGGTTTTGACAATAATTCACCATGCTAACCGTTCAAAATTGGTTTGAGTTACCGTCACAGTAACTAATAATCAGGATGTACCAATATGCCTTTCAGAAAGCTATTTTTTTAACAAAGATTTTTTAAAAAGCGACTCACAACACTGCCATTAAGCCAGGCGTTTTCAAACTGGGGTGCTGTGACCCCCTGAAGCTTCAAATAGGACTGACCTTTATCATCACCTTGATATCACAAATTCAAGAATCTGCTCTAAATAGGCAGTTTAACTGAAGTTCAATTGAAATATAGCCAGTTTGGAATAGAAGAAATCTATTTAAATAATCCCCTTTGAACATTCTTTGGTAATGTAAGGTTAGAAATTTGGTCCTAGTTGCCTTGCTCAGATATCTGAAGACATCAGGGCAAATATGTTGGTATTTCTCTTAAGTCTGAATGGTTAAAACATTTGTGCTGATAAAGATTCCCCCCCCCCTTATTACCCTTTCTGCCCCCTTTTTTAATATTGCTGATACTATACACAGATAATTTAAAGAATTTAAAGGCTTTACTAGTCAAGAGGGTTCAGCTACAGTCCTAAACTCACTGGCCAAACTTCTGCTTAGAATTAGATTGAAGTGATACAATTTGGTGCCAATAATTTCACTGAACTAAATTTATATACTAGATGCAAAATTTGGGGGGGGGGGGTAGAGTTCATCTATAAGCCTCACTAATGCATATCAAATTATATTGAAAGGAATCAGTAGTAGTTAAATTCATCATTAGATGTTCAAGTTCCAGTATTTTCAATACAAGTAAAGCTAAAATATAAATTCACATTATCCTCCAGTGGTACCCATGGGTGAGTGTGTATGTGTGTGTCAAAAAAGATAAGATGGTCATCCTGGCAGCATGGTTGAAGACCTGCCCCTCTTCTGTGCACATACACATGTATGAAGTTGTGGGACTTTCATCACATAAGTGAGACTACCATCATGCCTTTTTTGACATCCCCTCCCCATTCTTCTCATATGAGCCTCCAGAGACATGCAACTAGAATTTGGTGTGTCTGATGAAAAAGATTGCTTGTAGGATCACTATCAGAATCTCCAAATTTACAAAAGAGGCAACAGCCCCTCCAGTAAACTGTGATGATGCCCAAATGACATACATGTGCACGGATGCCTTGATGTACTTGTCCCCGTTCTGATGCAAGTATGTAAATTGCAGAATCTGTATGATGACGTCATCATGCATGGTTTGTCACTTGCTTTCCTTTGCCCTCCCATGGATGCTCATGGTGATTCATGAGAAAAGTCTTCTGCAAAATAAAGCAGCAGCCCTGAGAAAATATACAATGCAGTAATTTTTTAAAAAACATCTCCTGTAGGTGTTCACACTCTGCTTATTCCATTCCTTATGCTTCTGTTGTGATAAGAATGTAAAAATATCTATAGTTATAGGGGACCAGGTCAGGCAGTTACACTGTAAACCGTTTCATGCTGTCAGCACTGGAATCCAGTTCCAACGTATTTTAGCGGATTGTTATTGTGGGGGACTCACCATGTAAGCATTATGTACCATTAGAGAAAAGGAAGGGTATAAATGTAATACTGTAATCTTGAAGCCGATGGTGATGATGGCTTTAGAATTAAGGAAAACCAAGAAATGGAGATCACTGAGTATTGCTGAAACAGCTGAAGAAAATCTGCTCCCACTTGCATCCACATATTTATAAACATTTATTTTTACAGAACATTTATAATAGCTATTTTTTATAATTGACAGTACGATAATAGTTATTCTCAAGTGATAACTTTAAAAATGTTTCTTTCTCCTATTGACCAGATCATGGTTATAAAACAGATTGTATAGGTCCACAGAAATGAGCTGTGATGAAGCAAATCTCAAATTATATTTTCCTTCCTGCCTCCCTCCCTCGCTCCCTCTAAAAACAATGCACATCTTTTGTTGTTTTATCCTTATCTATATTATTTTAGCTTTTTTTGTTTTATACTTCACATTTTCCTTTCTCATCCCTTCAAGTTTAGTTTATAGTCTCTGACAGCATTCTCTCTATGCTATCTGCCCAAACATCTGTTCCTTTACTGAATCAAAAGCCTCCTTTTCCAGAAAGTGGGATGCAGGTTTACAAAAACTATAAATCCATTTTTTTTTAACATGGTTTTGCCAATGTTAGGCTCCTGCTAAGAAGTTTTACAACTTTTTCCTGTCATGTCTCATTTTTATGCCTAATTCAGTACATGTAATTTATTTGGGGTCTGCGGTAGAGAGAGGAGAATGCTTTTGCCAGCATTAGAATCTACAACTCATTCCGTTTTTATGCTCAAACTTTGTTGTTCTGAATGGTGTTTTTTAAATTTTATATTGGACCAGTGGTGTATATGATCAAATTGGATTCTTAATTGCTATTTTAAGTGTTCTTTTCATCATGAACTAGCTTTCAATGCCACACTTCTTTTGAGTGGCATGCAAGTTATCCAAAAAATAAAACACACACATACCATGCACATGCATGTGTACACAAGAAAATAAATGATCGTTCACATAGACACCCATACACGTAGTGAAGCACAAACATATACACAGACATTCTTGCACACAGACATACATGCACAGAGTAGAAAGGAATACAGTTGGGCACAGAACAGTGATGTGATATGACATGGAGTGGGGGTGTCCACAGGTTAGGCTCAAAAAAGTCAATATGGGGGCCTTGAAGGTGGGATAGAAGCTCCATCCATTTTTTTATGTACAGCACACTTAAAAATGAGTGGAACTTCATTTTCATCATTATGGCCACCATTATTGACTTTTTTGACTGCATGCTGTGGACATCTCTGACATGGAACAATGGGAGAGGGTGAGAAATACAGGACGATGGCCCAAAATGAAGGGATTGGTGGACTGCAATGAGCAGGGGTAAGGAGCATTCCAGAAGAGGAGCAAAGGGAGAGATCAGAGCATACCTGGCTGGGGAATTCTGGGGGCTGAAGTCCACGTATCTTAAAGTTGCTGAGGTTGAGAAACACTGGGCTAGTTGAGTGCAATATATAAACAGAAAACTGGCTGTTGTTACCAAGAATGAAGTAAACTGTCAGGACCTTGGCTCTTGCATGGCTATCACAATAAAGAGAGAGTTCTGGATCAGTGTTTCTCATCCTTAGCAACTTTAAGATATGTGAACTTCAACTCCCAGAATTCCCCAGCCAGCATTAGGAGGTGTACTTATTCTCTGGATACTTGCTTCTCTAACATCTTGTTACTTTCCTGTTACCATCACTCCCCGAGAGAAATAGGCTACAAGAAATGTTGTATTACTCTACAGAAGCCTTTTCTAAATTGATACCTCCAAATGTGCTGGCCCTACAACTTCCAGAATTCCTACAGAGCATGGCTAAGGGCCAGATGGCTGAGTATTATAGGTTTTGTAACCCCATGTATCTGACAACTGGTTGAAGAACTCTGTTTTCAGCAAAAATCACAGGCCTAGCCCAAGATTCTTAAACTAAGAGAAGAATCATGGGTAGGAATACATATATTATACAGTTATGCATGAGAACAATAATTGCAATTGGGTGTCACATTAAACAACCTAAGAAAAATAGCATTTTTTTTAAAGTCACATTTTGAGCCCTTATAAATACAAAGTTAAATGTAAAAATATCAAGTGTGTGTGTGTGTGTGAGAGAGACAGAGAGAGAGAGGGAGAGAGAGCAAGAGAGAGAATTGGGCTGGGGCCAGAAAAGTCAAGAAAACCATGTGTATCTCCTTACCTCGTCCCATTATTAAGAAAAAATAAACTAATCTATTTTGGTTAGCATCATTTATCCTACAGTGTCTAATTAGATGATTCTAGGAAACTCATCAGCAGGACTTGGTAGTAGTAATGATCTTCTGTTCCTTTTCTCTAGCAACTGTTGTTTGGTGACATATTACATTAAAACTTCAGCTTGTTTATCTCCATCATAGCTAGCAGTCATGATTAGGGCCTTTGCACAACTTCATATTTATTTATTTATATTTCAAATTTGTCACTGCCCATCTCACTGCAGAGCAACTCTGGGCAGTTTACAATAAAAAGAATCAATATTAATTAAAACAGAATAAATATCAATTAAAATACATTAAAATACAACAAAATTCCTATATAAAAATAAACGGCTTCCAAGGAACTGGTGTTAACTAGAAGTTATTAGACTCAGGGAGCGTCTTCAAGGCGCCAGTCACCCCCAGGTATTGTGTGCCAGTCACACCTGTTCCTAGATTGAGGGGCCCTACTTATGGTCACTCATGCCTGGTCACCTCCTGGTTGGACTACTGCAATGCGCTCCGCATGGGGCTGCCCTTGAAGAGTATCCGGAAACTTCTGCTGGTGCAAAATGCAGTAGTGTGAGCAATTATGTGTGTTTCTGGTAGAACGCACACTACACCTTTGCTTCACTAGGTGCATTGGTTACCAGTTTGTTTCTGGGTCCAGTTCAAGGTGCTGGTGTTGACCTTTAAGGCCCTTCATGGCATGGGACTGGGCTATTTGAGGGACAGCCTCTCCCCGATTTTATCTTCTCATCCCACGAGATCCAGCAAAGAGGGCATGTTACAGGTTCGGTCATCTAGGGAGCTACATTTGGCAGGCTCTAAGTGGTGGGCCTTTTCTGCTGTGGCACCCATGTTGAGGAATCTTCTCCCCATTGAGCTGAGGTCGGCCTTATCACTTCTGAATTTCTGAAGGTCCCTCAAGACCTGGTTATGTCAGCAGGCCTGGTGACCTGACCTCCCCAGGGGACGGGAGAACTAGTGAGCTGGCTCCATTATTATTAACATCTCCCCATCTATTATATTTTGTATTATCTCTGGTTTTATAGTTTTTAGTGTTTTTTAATAATTAATAATGATAATAGTTTTAGGTATTTATTGCTTTAGTTCTGTTCTACGCCACTCAGAGTCACTGGCTTTGTGAGATGGGCGGCTATATAAATTAGATAAACAAACAAATAAATAAATAAAAATCTAAAGTGTTTTCCATTTTTTCTATTGCCAAGGAATTTTTCCACACTGAAAAATCATATAGTTCTATGTGTTGGATGCATCACTCTTCCACCCAAGTGTATCTTTAATTCTGCAAATTAGAGGAAGGATCACCTAGTGTGATATTTTCCATTCTAGTCTGCTGCTGTGATGTACATGAAAGGGTTAAAGCTGGAACAACCAAAGGCCACTCCCTTTGGGACTGTCCATGCCAGTTACTCACAGTATTACTTTCAGGACTTTGTGTGTTGTTGATAGATACACCTTTACCTGTTGTTCATGTTTGCCCTGCTTTTATCCACCTTATTATTCTATTTTTGTCAGACTGTGTTTTGATGTTTTGCTAACGTTTAATAAACAAACATCAAGCTATATTTTTGCCAGCTGAACCAAGTGGTGTGTGTGCTTGCTCTGATCTGGATATAGAGATTGATTGGGGATGTGCTGGGTGCAAATTAAACTGGAAATTACCACAGTAATTTTCAATACTATGTGGATGGAAATGCCAGATGATACCTGTATCACGGAATGGAAGCTTCATTTGCATACATTTCCTGGTCTCTTCCAAACAAATTTCAAACTTTGGTTCATGACTCCTGCAAGGGAACACCATACTTCTCCAGTAATGGTGAAGCTGAACTTAAGCACAACATCAGACACCATGCTACATCCTCAATATCCAATTATATTTACTGATGTCTTTATATCATTTATATTCTGCCTTCCCTGGAGAAGTTTGCTTTCCAATAACCCCAATTTCCTGACATTTTGGAGTTTGTGCCAGCTTGAGTTAGCATGGCAAACTCTCAGCACTAAAGCTTGATGAAGGCATTGCAAAGGTGGAGTACTCAATGTGCGAGCACTCTGTGAGATCACAGCTAGTGACACCTCTTTAGCAATGCCTTTTTTCATCAGGTGTTCATGCTTTCAGCCTGAACATTAACAGCAGAGAAGTATTGGCAGAAAAAACTACACCACACAATCCAGAAAACTGATAAAATTGAGTAGTTCCACCTTTGTAATATCTGAATAAGGCTGCCATGTTAAGCAGAAAGATTATTTATCAGTGGAGTTTACATAAAATTTATAGAATTATGTTACTGTTTGAATTTTGAAACCTTAACTCCTATGGAAGCCAGCACCCTATAATACATTATTTTATTTATGAATCAGGCTGTGGCAGGCTTTGTTTAGTGACAGGATAAACCTGAGGTTTTTATTAATTTAGAGGAATAGTGCTCTTACACTAATTTTAGAACCTTCAGCTTTAGTGGAGTACAACATTATATTGTATGCGGTTAAGTGTATTCTTTCTCTGTTGATGGCCCCCTTGTTTGCTGACTGATTTTTTTAAACGATCTGTCACAGATCACAGATCACAAAACGAATCTTTTTACTGCAAGCAGGAATTAAACTGAGGATTTTTGGTATCAATGACGTTGGCTAGAAAACTCCCAATACATTTGTTGAATTTCTTTTTCTTGGTTTTGCACTCTGTAGCTAAAGGAACTCCAGTGAAATCAGGCAAAACTGCATTTATAAATCTTTCAAGCAAAATGCATTTATAAATCTTTTCTAATGAGACAGGGCTCTGAATAGCAATGCCATCTCTCTGGTGACCAATGCTATAAACTAAGCAGTATTTATACCATAAAGCTTCTGTGTGGGGCACTGCAGAAATGTAATTTCAGGCAGCAAGTCCATAGATAAAAGGAAGGCATGATATATCTGGGTGCTAGCTGTCAAACTAGCTAGCATGAATGTGTGTGCATGCATGTGTCTGTGTGTATATATACGTATACATATTATGTATACGTATATATATGAATGAAAATAATCTTTGAGATACATCAAATTGGTATTCTGAAAAGTATAGACCAGGGATGTGCTGCTGCTGCTGCTGCTGATTGATGATGATGATGATGATGATGATGATGATGATGATGATTATTTCAGGGCTGCCCTAGCATTCCAGGAGCTGTACTCCCCGAAACTAGAATCAGTAGAAGAACTGAATGTGAAGTAACTTATTGTTTATATTATTTTCCCCCAAGTATTTATTCTTTTCTTTTTTTATGGAACATTAAAAACCACAGTATCTGTTTATGTATCTTTCTTTGGAGTGGCGTTGGGATCACTCCAAGAGGACTAAATTTGGTCATAGGATGTGCAGATAGAAAGTATCTGTCTCTTTTAATATGGCAATCAGAGATGAATGCATCCCAGCTATGAAAGCTTCTGGGTTCCTCACTGCCAACCTGGGAAATGTGGAGGAGAGGACTAATCTGAAGGTCATTAAGGCTTGTGACATCTTTACCAATCTCCAGATGTGATGGAACTACGACTCTCCAAATTCCCATCCGGAGGAAACTGAGCTAAGGCTGATTGTCTCTTGGAACTAGCCCACACAGGTTGTTCAAAAAAAAAAAACATCATGTATACAATCCACCACTGGGTAGCCTTGAAAAGAGAAGTTCTTACTATACTAAAATAATTTTCTTTGACAAATACTGATAATATTGAGCCAGTGTGGGATATTTGCTTTCCTGCTACTCTGAATTCAGGCTGTTTTATCATGCTTTCCAATACCAAAGATAACATGTGTGATAGGTAATTATTCAATGCTGAAGGTTTTAGAGACCTAAGCTTTTGGAGAAAAGTGAAGCAAAGCATGAATGAAGGAAAATGAGCAAAGATGAAGTTAAAGCCCCTTGATTTTGAGGAGTCTTAGTCTAATTTTGTGTAAGTATAATCTGAACTGTAGCCATTAACAATTGCCTATTACTTTTTAAATATGAACAATTGATGGGGTTACTTTGGGAGTAGCAGAAGTCCAGATAGTCTACAAGTGAAACAATAAATTCTGATTGTTAATTGTATTTTTCCTGATTCTTTACTTTCTTATTAAGTGAGCTGCAAACCAAGACAACACTGCATATATAGATTGATCAATTGATAAATAGATAGATAGATAAATAGATAGATTAATATGCCCTATTTGATGAAAAGAGAGCAAGACATGGTGAATGAATTTTCAAGAGCTACGAGAAACAGCAGTCCTCTCCCAAATTGTTTAACATTTACATTTTAATGTGCCTAAATGTATGAACATATTGGATGTTATTTAGCAAGCAGTACATTACTGTGGCATGCCATTCTGCATTGCATGATAATGTAATTTTATTACTTCCTTTCAGATTTATGGTTTGCACTATTTACTAGGCCAAAAAAAAAAAAATCATGCTTATTGGCTAAAGTTTAATTGCATTAATATTATTATTTATAAAATCTATTGACCATTTCAGTTCCAAAGGATTCTAGGTGGTTTAAGAAATATAAAACACCCCCACCCCCACCAATAACAATAAATTAATAATAGTGCAAAACAAAAATAACCATTTTGGCACTAATGACTTCACACAATCAGTGTTGAAAGGCTTTTCGAAAGAACCAGTTTACTAGCTTTTGGAAGACCATAAAAGTGGGAGCAACATTTGTCTCGGGGCTTAAGCTGTTTCAGAGGTGGGGAGTCCTCAGAGAGAATGAGTCCTGTTGAGTCTTCTTTTGCTACACCTCATCCGAGAGGGGTACCATCAGATGCTCTTGATCATCAAGATTGGACATACAGAAGCTATTAGTGAAAGGCAGTATTCCACTTCTTCTTATGACTTGATAAAGGTATATATTACCTTGTTTGTGTTATATATATGTACCAGAGAAGTATATGTGTTGTCTTGAAGAAACTAAATCAGAATGGCAAATATGTTTGTGCGTGTATGTGTATATGTATTAATTCATCCTCATGGACTTACAAACCAACCAACCAACCAAGATATGCCCAAATGATTAGTATTAGGAAAATGGCTGAGTACAGAGCTGCATATATTATCTTTCTTAATTGTTTAACGTCATTGAGGATCAAGGATTTTCAGCAGATCCTCAAAAATCTGCTTTGGTCTTATTTCTGCTTTATAGGTTGGTTTTTAAAGTCAGTACTTTGTAAAAATAAATTAAAAAAAACTGAAAAAAATGTTTGCCAGGCCAGATGGGGAAGCATAAGACTTTATTTATTTAATAAAGCATGAGATGGTTGAAGGTCTCCTCCCCCACCCCCCGCCCAGCTTTTGAAACTCTAACCAGACGTTGCTTACGGCTAACCCTCATCACTCCATGGATTTTTGTGGTGGTGAAACAACTGAAGACAGTTCATAGCCACTACCTAGCTAGGCACATTTGCATGTAAGGATAGGAAATTCTGTTCCTTTCATTAATTCTTTTCATTTCATTTTCAACAAACATCTTCTCTTGCTTCATGTAAGTTCTGCTCAGACTTTTGTTTATAAACTTGGCAGCAAATATACATCTACTTTCAGAGGAACACTTTCCCCTTGCATTTTATATATATTTTCGCTAGAGTATACATTTGTTGCAAGACACACACCCTCATGGAAAATACAGTTTTGGGCACACCTGTCTGTAACAGATACATGCATATGCATATTTCTCTCTAATATATACATTTGTATACACTTTTGAAAATGTCAGTCTCATGTTGGTTAAGTCATACATATCATTAGGTTCCTCTATATAGTCATCAAATCCCAAATTGGTATATTGATCAAAGAATTCTGATGGACCAGATTTCTCATATCTACTTGCATATAGTATATAGGATTGAACAAATTCTTATATCTTGGTTCTAACTGATGTGCTGGTTCTGATGAGCTTCCTTTAGAGTTATTTGCTTTGCAAGCATCCATCCATCCATCCATCCATCCGTCCATCCATCCAGTCTATATGTCTGTCTATTTTATTTAAGTCACAGTCCAGTATCGGCAGGCACTTAGTAAATACCAGTTAAATAACCTCTATTAAAATAAAGATACCTGCAAGTTTAGCTCAGCTCCTGGTGACTATATAGACCACATAACTGACTTTGGCTGGTTTCAGAGAGCCCAATAGTATCAGATCTGATTAATATTTGAATGGAACTTCACTAGAGAATACCATGGCTATAAATTAATAAATTTTACTAGGAAGTAAAAAAAAAAAAATCCTGGAAGGAGGCACTGGCAAGCCATTTTTGAATAAAAGTAAAAAATTCCTTGGACATGTTCAGTGAAGTCATTAGCAGTTGAGCTTGACTCAACTGTGCTGTTTCATGTACAAAGAAAGTGGGGATTCCTAGTCATAAAATTGCGATCAACATCTATGGCCACCGTAAATAAAACTTGACAACTGAGTATTTGAACATTCTCCCTCAACTCCTGGGTCAATGCCCCAAGGCCCTTCTATTCATCTATCTTAAATTAATAATCTCATTTATGTGCTAGGAAATGAATCAGAGCTCTCTTGAGCCAAGCATTTCCATACTAAATTTGATTAATTTTGATGACTATCAATTCACACTGTTAATTAAGTAAGGTACAGTGATTAAAAAAGCTATGGCATGTTGTCTAAAAGCAATGGTCACTTAAACTGCTGGGTCATTCCTAGCTGAATATAAACAGGGCATTCCAAATATTTAAATGATTAGTTCCAAAGTTTGAAGATAATATTAATCTTCCTGAAATTTGCAGCTAGTTGGCTAGTGCCTCCCTTCTTTCTCAGAATGGCATGGATGGAAAAGCATTCACTGTGCTCACAGGAAAGAGAGGGATATATAGCCTTGGCTATCCATCTGGCATTTTCTTTTGGACATTAATGATATGAAAGAATTGGGACTGGAATTGTTTATTTTGTTCTTCCATTTCCCTAGAGTATTAGTATTCATTTTAACTCAGGGTTGGGTAGCCTGTGGCCATGCAGATATTTATTTATTTATTTATTTTTATTTTTATTTTTATTTTTATTTTTATTTTTATTTTTATTTTTATTTTTATTTTTATTTATTTATTTTTATTTATTTATTTAAAAGATTCATATTACCACCCAACTCGCAAAAAATGTAACTCCCAGTGATGTACAACAATAAAACAAGATATGATAAGCCCCATAAAACAACCAAAAATCACAACAACAAAACACACAATTGGGGTGCTTATTATTCCATATAAATCTCACTATGGTGCAGGCCTTCCTTTTGAAACAACTGCTTCCTTCCTATGTTGCAACTCAGGAACTATATTCTATAGATAAAGACCTTTTCTGTCTGCTGAAGAATGGAATTATAAAAGGAAAAAAGCCCATTTAGAATGGATTGTTTCAGGAAAAAAAAAAGTTTCATTTTTTACTTTTCTTCCATCATAGCTATGACAATTTTGCAGCTGGATTTTAATTGCTGATGCCTTGTATTTTTTTTGTAATTTTCATTGTGTTGTGGTTTCTTGTCATTTTTTAGGGCTTTCATGATTGTATATATAGTTATATGTTTGTATTATTTGTTCGGTTATTTTATTCTTGATCTTGATTGCTCAGAGTCTTGTTGGATTGGAGCAGCATGCAACCCCCATATGTAAGTAAGTATATAAATAGGAACAGCAATGAGATTACATGATATATCCCACTGACACTTAATAGAGCCTTTCATCTTTTGGCTATTATAGGGAAAAGTTTAAAAAGGTCCAAGTTTTTACACAGGGATAAAGATACTGTTGTGTCTGAGGAAGCTCATACCACCTGCAAAATAATGTTTTGACATCATACATCTTGCAGTTTTGTGTTGTTTTCATAAAACTGAATGCATCATTGTCATAATCCACCAATAGGCAACTTTATCTTGGATTCTGAAACATAGGTCGGTGTTACAGTGTAAGGACTGTAACAAACACTATGGAGGACAGACAGGCAGAAGACTGGCAGAGCGCATCTACGAGCACCAACTAGCAGTCAGAAAACATGATGAAAACTTAATCTCACAACATATGGACAGACTGAACCATAGTTTTAACTGGGAAACTCTCAGCATTTTAGACCAAGCCAAATCCAAAAATGCAAGAGAAATCTTGGAAGTTTGGTATTCAGACAAGGCAGCAATTAACAGACACATAGAGATAAACAGCATCTACATACTATTCAAAAGAGACCAAAGATCAGAAGATCGCCTCACCAGCAATCATCACCCAGATAAGCAAAGGTTACCACCAGGCACACAATCAAGCAGTAAACATACCGGTAATCAAGGAACTACCAGAGGAGCAAAACAAAAGCCCCACCCCCACCAGCACTGGCAAGGCAGACCACAGTATATAAATAGAGAGCAACCCCCATCCCATTTTCGCACTGAAGATGTTACCTAGCTGGTAATGAAACGTTTGCAAGAAAACAACCAAGCTCAGAGAACCCCAAGGACTCCACATAGGTCAGGATATCAGTTTCAGAGATTCCATTTCCTGAAATGGTTTGCATAGCCCATACATCCAATGCCATTGTGATAATTTCTATTCTTGCTTTCCTGATCATGCTCTATTGTTAGGGGCATGAGATATGCCTTCCTTCTCAAAAAAGCATGAGAAAGAAAGTGAAGCTATAGCTGCTTTGAATTGCCTATACATAGATTTCTCATTGAAGATTAAAGAATTCACCAGCACTCTTGTGTTGTCACGCTAATCTTTTTCCTAATACATCTGAGTAATCTAAGTTCAGAGAGACTCATTCCTTGGATTGTTTCCAGTCCTGATGGTTGTTAGAGAAAGTTAATACTGGTCTCCTGATCATTCTTATTGCTCTTCTCTGAACCCATCCACATAATTGGAATCTACCTTAATGTCAAGCCCAGAATCAGATATGAGACTTGGGATTGGATCTGACCAATTTAGAATAGAGAAGAACAATTACTTCCCATGATTAAAAAGTATATTTCTTTTAATGCAATCAAAAATAGTATTTGTTTTTTGAACAGTCTTGTTACACTGCAGGATCATATCAACAAACTGGGATCTGTCCAGAGTGACATGATAAATATGGAGCCCTAGAGTTCTGGAATCATTAATAAAAGTGCATTTGAAAAACACACTTGTTTTGCCTCTTTATTTAAGCAAAATTAATACTTTGGCTGGAGCTATATTATTTCACAGGTTGCTGCTGAGTATTTGGTTTGACACTTATATAAGAAAGGGCACTCTTCAACAAGAAGCATATATGAAGTTGAGGGTGGTGTGCATTTTGATTAAAATGTTGCTCAGTGGCCTTTCAGGCAAATTCTAAAATTATTTAATATTCCTTTCGGCACATAGATGAGAAATGGCAATGACAATATTAATAAAAGAGGGCTTATAGGAGTGTAGAATCAGAGTACCGGGTCCTCACAAAAGTTATTTATCTAGCTAGAGTTTCATTTCAAAGTGAACAGAAATGCTATGATGCCTGTATTATGCAAAAGCCTTAAAACTCTGTTAGACATTCTTAACCCACTCTAATTTATTCTGGGAGACTTTAATCTTCTACAGAATGGAACTGCTGTGAATTTTTCAAAAGCCATCATAATCTACTAATATGAGGAAGAAGAAGATGAAAAAAAAGAGAAGACTTGTAATTATGACATTGGCACTGGGTTTCAAGAGTTTAGTTTAAATTTATTCTGAAAGTGTAAAACAGAGAACAAGAGTTAGTAGGCTATGTTATACAGTTAACATTTCAATCCGTCTCCAATTCTTTACAAATGCGTTGCATCTTTGCCGTTAAGACACTCTGGTGGAGTGGTCTAAGCTTAAAGAAAAAGAGAATGATCCGAAAAGCTACTTTGACTCTTCACATTCATAGAGTATTTGATCATGTAATACGTGGTATCTGTGGTGTTGAAAAGAAAGTGATTTATCAAGCATGATAAAACTGTTACCTGCTAAGTGACGGTAACAGACTTGGAGAAAAAGATGAAAAAAAAAGCAAACTACAATCATTTGTACAGTTGGGACAAAAAAACAACCATGGCAAAAGTGTAATACTGCCTTAGTAAAAACATTTACTACAGCATGTTGCTTCCAATGAAACACTTAAGACTTCCCATTTATATGTTAACAAGCAGGACTTCAGTTAAAAATTCCAATGTAGAATGTTTGTCTTCTGCCATCCAGCTATGCCCTCTTTCATGGAACTCCATTCCATTCTCCACATTCTGGTTTTTAATTTATTCCCCTCAAGGTTTTCATCATTTTATGGACACTGAGCATGCCTTAATAGTCTGTTTTATGTTTTGCTGTTGTTGATTTGTTGTTTTTCCTCAGGTTTTGTTTTACTTTTGCAAACATGAGGTTGATGCCACTTTCACGTATGGCTTGTGACGCCTTGGTGTTTCCTCAATAATTTGTCAGTTAATAAAAACATTTACTTAACCTAGCTTTCTATACAAGTTGTGTTCAGATGGGGATTTCTAATGTCATCTTTAAAAATGTGCTTATCTGTTTATTCCTCCTGCCTCTCCATTGCAGTGGCTATCAAGATACAGTAATACTTATAAAATAGAAGCTAAGATAGTAATGCTCATCAGTTTAAAAACTCAGTTAAGCAAAGCACGTGAGTAAGAACTAAAGGCAATGCCAACCAGATTTCAGCTATTTCGGTCTCTCTGAATAAAAATGCCTTTGATTTCCAGCAGAAAGAGAACAAAGATGAAGCTAGCATGACTTCTCTTGGACAGATCGCCAAAGCCTGGGAGCAACTATTGAAAAGTCCTCTTTAATGTGTGGGCTCTGAAGGTAGCAGGAGAGAGTGAGGCACTGCTCCTGAGGATCTTAAAAGCTGGGCAGTCTTATACAGGAGAATGTGATTTTTTTCAGACGGACTGGTCTCAAGGACACAGGCTTTGCTGCTCTTAATCAGCACTTTCCACTGTGTCCTAAAGCAGACTCTTAGCCAATGAATTTGTAACAAGGGAACCACATGCTTCCTTCTTATGGCCCAGTCAGCTGTCTTGCCACATCATTCTGGAGCAGCTGAGGCTTTCAGAGTTTCGTGTAAAGTGCATTTTATGTAGGTTGCATGCCTTCATAGCTATATCCAGCATTTCTAGGACAACACTTAGGCAATCCATGAGTTTAGCTCATGGCAGCTTAGATTAAATGTGAATTCTTATCTTCCAATCCATTAGTGACACCAATTTATAATTTGAACAACTTGTTTGGATTGTGGTGGGGAAAAAGATGGAAAGTTGGGTATCAACAGCATACCAGTTGCAATAAATCCCAAAAAACTCTGCCAGCAGTTTCATAACTGGAACCTTGAAGGACAATCCAAGTGACGATGCTCCCCTCCTTACTACTTCTCTAACAGGAGTGGAGGGAGGGGAAGATGCTTTTATTTATAATATGCATATATTTATGCAGGACAATAAGCTTGCATAAAAAGTAAGTTTCATGTATTCCATTTGCCATATTCTCTGAATTACATGATACAGACAATGAGGTTTACTGTTGATTATACTTTCTTGGTGGTGGTATTTTTCTTCCCTAATTTATCTTTAAATTAAACTACAAGCCCAGCTTTAGCTTGAACAACCATTGCCAGAGCAAGATTAGCTTTTGCAAAGCAATTGAATACAACATTTAGCAGACACAATAGAAACATCAGCAACATTAAATATGAGAATAGGTATGTCACAAGTTTCTATTTATTTTAAGGGGTAAAATCTTGGAGGTATATGTAATATTGCAAATCAGTTGGCATGACTTCATAGCACTTTGCATTTCTAGGCCCGTCATGTGGTAGCCAGTGAAGGAGGGGACAGGAAAGCACACAATTCAAAACCTTAATATTTCACATAATTAAATATTATGAGAATACATTGCAAGGCAAAAGGCTTCGGTTAGCAGGACTGGCAGACTGTGTCATCCCAGCCAGTCTTTTTTTTTTTTTTTTTAACTTCATTTTGGATTTCATAAAGGCTAAAATGAGCCAGTGCTTCTATTCCAAGTGAACTTTTAAGTGCAACATCGAATTACAGAGACAATTTGTGGCTTCATCCTGTGGTGCATAGCGCATATAGGCAAATTTGAAACTAAGATGGAAGGCAAAGACAGAGAAAGCATTTTTGAAGGGGTTTGAATGAAGTGAAATGGCCACTAGGATCTCCTTCCTTCCTGCAGTTGTAGAGAGGGAGATAAGCTAGTTAACTTGGCTCCGCTTTTCTTCCATGCCCAACTGGCATATTTTTCTTTTTAAGCCCCATTCCTTCTCCTAATTTGCTCTTGTTCCCAATATGCTGTTCAAGAATTATATTCTTTCTCTCCCTTCCTGCGACATCTTTGTTGCTGCTTCATTAACTGGCACACCTTCAGTATGTTTCATTACAACCTCTCTCCTCACTTACTGTGCTGATCTCAGGTACAGATATAAACCAGCTCTCAGACACTAGGCAGTATTTATCTTCCTTGCTATTCAGAAGAAGGGAAAATGGGCTGAATCATCCCAGGGGCAAACATGCCCATATTTGTCTCTGTCCATCTTCCTGCTCCTTCCAGCAGCTGGAAATATGCTTCATTAGGAATAGTAGTTGGCCAATAGCTGCATTTTTTAAACAGTATCCTGTACGGGGCCTAGGCTTTATTTGTTTTGAGACAGCCCATCCAATTTCTTTTTGAGAACAAGGACTTTGCTTTTGGAAGCACAGCCAGCACATAAATTGAGTGACTGCCAGTAAAGAAAATATCTCTTCCTTCACTTATACAAGATATTTAGGCAGGAATCTTTGAAATTATTCTTGGCTAAGAGGCTTTGGGAGAAAGTAAGGTAACGGGGAAAGATGACAAATCAGAACCCGTGATTCCTAGATTCTTAGGTGCAACAGAGGAGGGAAGTCCCTTTTTGTCTGCCTCAAAATGTTCTTGTGAGGTTGGCTAGTAGGTACAGGATTTAAATGCTGAGGTGGGCTTGCATCATTCCTTTTTGTCTAGTTCTAGAAAGGGAATGTGTATGACATTCCAGTCTACTTCTGCTCACTTTCCCTTAGGGAAAACGAGAAATAGAGTCAATCTTTCTGAACTATCTGGGCATATAAGAGACAGAATCCCTTAAAGATGTAAAGAAATCATATTAGTAAATATTTAATGAAGAAAAAGATAAAAAGGGAATAGTGAAAAACACTGTGTAGTGCACAGTTATATATTTTAAAAAATAAGTGTTATACCAGAAAGCTGATCTAGCTAGAACAATGTGTTGGGATAGACTATTCTAGCCCGGTAGGCTAACGCAAGATTCCTGATCCAACAGCATCTGATGTATTGGTCAAATTTGGTCCTGTGAATTATCTGGGAATTGCCAGGAAAAAATAAGGACTACACAGACAAGAATAAGGGATTTTTCTAGTTTTTGCCATTCCAGTGGAATGATCTTGCTTGACAGCTATCCTTTTGGGCAATAGGCAATAATACAGTAAGCAGTAAAAGGGCTACCAGAGGGACATTAATGTCATTAGCTTGCAAATGAGCAGGGAATGGTCAAATATTGCTGGGCACAAATGAGCTGTTTATTTTGGCCGGTAAGGACACACTAGAGTGAAATGAATTAATGCTGTCTGAATAATGAGATTCCACATTTCAGATCTATATTCTCAGTAAGTCAGAATAGGAGGAGTTTCCAAATGATATCTGCCCTTGAGATTTAATTGAAGTGTAATGTAACTAACACCATAACCTCATAACTAAATAAGTACAAGAATACTTCATTCCACCCATGAGAATTTCCCTCAATGCTCTTCTCCTCCTCAAAAGCAAATTCTCTTTCATCAAACCAAATACATATGGATTGGGGAGGGGGGGAGCAGAAGATTTTCGCTGTCCAGCACTACTCACATTTGTGTATATGCAAGGGGATGCTGGCTGGGACTTCACTAAAGGGAAGCAGAGGATGAAGCATTTCTCTCAGACAACTAAGGAGAGGGTTTAAACACAGCAAATCAGCCAGGGCCTTCGTTACTCAAATGCTTACTTGTTCTTATAGTGAAATCCTATAGATATTTTTTTTTTCAAACTTGGCAACTTTAAGATGTGTAGAGTTCAATTCCCAGAATTCCCTAGACAGCATGCTGGCTGGAGAATTCTGGGCATTGAAGTCCACACATCTTAAGATGATTGTGAATGAGCTTTGGACTTGTGGCTTCCTTTCTCTCCTGAAAGAAGGAGTATGACTGCTTCTGTTTTTACTTGAGGACTTTATGGATCTGCCAGTTCTGTAAGTTCCAACAGTGAAGATGCTGGTCCAAGTGCTCAAAGATGAACTATTGGGACTGGCTGCTAGGAGAAGACATTGACTGAAAGCTTTACTTGCATTAGTTTTAACCATTTTTTTAAAAAATGCTTTCATTCTCAGCATAAGTAAAACCAAAATTAATATTTTATCTTTTTTTATGTAAATCATAGATTTGTTGTCTTTAGCTCTTAAGTTTTTAGCTATTATGAAATAGCTCCATATAGCAAAGATGAATTTTGATTGCAGCAGTTAATTTTTTATCATACTAGATTTTATTAACTATGCTGTTTTGGATTTTACTGATTTCTTTTTTTATTGTATTATTTGGATTTCATGGTTTTGAGATTTGTTTTAAAATAGGCATGTCACACAAATAACTATTTTATGGGGCTATTAGCGGATAAAACAAAGAATTGCCCTGATCCACTTTTATTAGTTTTGCTTAGATGAAATCGCATGCCACCAAATGAGAACTGTTTTAAAATGAAAAAGAACCCTTCCTTTCCTTGTATATAAAGGACAAGAAGAGGGGGAAGGAGGATATGTGAGTACAAGATTTACAAAAGCACAATCTTGATAATCTAAGCTATGGTTTAGCTGATTGTCTGAACTGAGTACATGAAATCAGTGGCTGAGAAGGAGGAAGTGAAGCAAAAATAATTCTCAAAAAGCTTTGCTAAAGAAATAAGGTTTTAGTAAAGTATTCAAAAATGGTTAGAAAGAGACTGACCTCATAAAGTGTGAGCTTTTGTTTTGGAAAAATGCAGGCTTCTTCAAAGATGGATGTGTCCTATGTAAAACAAGGCAAATGGGAAATAAAACTTTGGAAACAATATATATATTTCTTCCTTATTTGCTGTTTGTATATCAATTGTATACTATGCAGGCCTTTGAATATTGATAGTATGATTTATAACTGCATTTGAGCTACATTTAGACTTGCAGTTCAATACATTTGGAGGGGAACAGAATACGTATTAATGCATCTAAGTGCATCTTTTTCCTTGATTTTTCAGGTCACGTGTGCAAATTTAACCAGTGGTGGCAAATCAGAACTTCTAAAAGCAGGCAGTTCCAAATCCACACTAAAGCATATATGGACAGAAAGCAGCAAAGACTTATCAATCAGCCGGCTGCTATCACAGACTTTCCGCAGAAAAGAAAACGAAACAGATTTGAGTGTGCGGTATGATGCCCCTGAAACCTATTCGGAGCAAGATCTCTGGGACTGGCTGAGGAACTCCACAGATCTTCAAGAGCCTCGACCCAGAGCAAAGCGGCGGCCCATTGTCAAGACTGGGAAGTTTAAGAAAATGTTTGGCTGGGGTGATTTTCATTCCAATATCAAGACAGTCAAGCTAAACCTCTTGATAACTGGGAAAATAGTTGATCATGGCAACGGGACGTTCAGTGTTTACTTTAGGCATAATTCAACTGGCCAAGGGAATGTATCAGTGAGCTTGGTGCCCCCAACCAAAATAGTAGAATTTGACTTGGCACAACAAACAGTGATTGATGCCAAAGATTCCAAGTCCTTCAACTGCCGCATTGAGTATGAAAAGGTTGACAAAGCCACCAAGAACACGCTCTGCAACTATGACCCTTCTAAAACATGTTACCAGGAGCAAACCCAAAGTCACGTCTCATGGCTCTGCTCCAAGCCCTTTAAAGTAATCTGTATTTACATTTCCTTTTATAGTACAGATTATAAACTAGTACAGAAAGTATGTCCAGATTACAACTACCATAGCGACACGCCATACTTCCCTTCGGGTTGAAGCAGACCATACATCTAAGACTGAGGATCCCAAGGAATAAAATAAATAAAATAAAATAAAAGAGGTCATATGACAGGGCTATTACCTCAAAGAAGAAGGCCACAACTTTTGCCCGGAATGTGTCTACACTTTGCTGCTGATATCAACTGGCTGCAAATATGTTAACGGAAGCCAATCTAATATCATTTCTGCCCAGTCAGCTCCATTACATATCAGTCCAGTTGTAAATCACTATTTAAATAATGCCACATATGGTTTCTCTTTCTCTCTCTCTTTCCTTCTCCCTCTTTGCATCTACAGAGATACCTCTTAAGAGGGCTTTCATTGTCTGATATATGTTTCAGGATCACCTGTCATCAAGCAAAAAGGATTAATTAGCTAAAGAATGGTTTCTTACACAGACTGTTATGGAAATCTAAGTCTTGAATACATGATAATCAATAATCCCCATCCATGCATTCCTTCACTTGAAGTAGCTGTACTGGTAAATATTACTGTGTAGGAGTAAATGCTTGTTCAAACTGGGATGGGGGTGGGTGGCAGGGGATATGTATGTGTTTAGAGTTCAGTAGTTCTCTTTATATGAACACAATTGAGGATAGTGACTTTTCTCCAGCACACCGTGGGCACATTCAAGGTGATGTTAGGTGGCTCTCATTCTGCAGGGGGAGCCTGGTTGAACAAATAAAGATGAGCAAACATTTGGAATTTACATGTCAACAAGCCCAATGATTTTGTATCCTGATAGTCATCACTTCAGACAGATAGGATCAACTTGAGAGCCATCCCCAACTGAGATGTCCTACGGTCACCACGTAGGAAGGAAAAATGCCTGAAAGGCAACCTGTAAGTTGTAAATGTCTGTCTTATCTTTATTACACAATATTGTAACAAATTCAATATCCTAGTCTTCATTTGTATGAATGGTTTGTATTGTACATAGTTTAACCAGTGTTATTTCAGCTGCTAATTAATATTAACTTGTAATTGTCTCCTTCTCTCTCTCTTTCTCTCTCCTCCCTTTCTTCTGCTTGTTATTGGTTAAAAAAAAACAAGGAAATGAGGAATCCATTTTATCAATGTAGCTGTAAACTCCATTTAAGAAGACAGCATTCTGTACAAAGCATATATTCAGCTAAATTATTGTTGAGAGCTATACACTTACAACATTTACAGTCTGTCTGTATTTAGACCTTTTTCTTTCCAGGTGAAAAATATTGAAATGTACATAAAAATAAAATACTGAAATTCAAGTTTCAATATGCATTCTGTAGCTGGTGGTTTAAATAGCACGAACAGGCTGATTATTCAGTGGGAGTATCTTCTTTTACAAGTCAATATATATGTTGGAGACTTTGATGTTTGTTGTCCCACACCTCTGGCCAACAAAAGTTGGGCCCTACAGATCAGGTTTCTTATCTTTGTATGCAACTTTTCAATGGAGAAAGAATTTACCAATTTTCAGTGATTTTATTTATATTTCAAATTTATATCACAGCCCAACTCCAATTTTCATAAGAACCCCAAGGATCTGAGGGCAAATTTAACATAATGGCAAGAGGCCACTGTGTCAGATTAAGGGTATACCAATTTCCTATAAAAAAAGGAGTGAGATGCAATGCAGTGTTAGAACATGCTGACTTTTGTCCTTCATTCCTTCCCCCCGCCCCCTACTAACTTTTGAGCTGCTAGGAGAACCTTGCTGGGGGGAAAAAAGTTTCAAGCAGAAAAATAGCAGGTAGGGAAGAGATCACCATCATTACAGAGATGCTGTTCCCAGCATAGCCTGCCATTAGGACACTAGTTTCATCCTTCTGATTTGGTCATGAGCCACAGATGCAATCAGTAGCATTATTTCATACAGATTGTTTCATATTGTAACTCATTACCTCAGCTTAGTCATTTAACTCAAGAACAGGTGCGATGAAGATAGTTTCAGTTACCAGTATACACAATCCTGTCCATTTATCCTAAAACTTTTTTTTCAGTGTACATGCTTTCTTTTCTGTCTTCATAGGATCCCTATAAGAAGGGATGGGCTGAGACCCAAAGTCTGTGGGTCAACTTCACAGGATTTAAATATAGTCCTGAGTGTTTACTGCATCCATCACAAACACTACTGGCAGAAGGTAGATTGGGATCTTCTGATATACCTATAGGAGATCTGCAGTACATCAGCAAGGCTTTCATCATTCCTGTTGTCTTAACAATATCTTCCTCTAAGTAAATTTGTCAATGAAAGAATGCTTAGAGAAGAAAGGAGAACCCAGGAGTAAATGTGTGTGAAAGGGCTTCTAAGCTTGGTTCTGCTACTCCTGACCATTTTCTTAATGCTTCATATATGCCAGGAGTAGCCACAGGAGGGTAAAAAAAAATCAAGATGATGCCTTCTATCATATAGTCATGGCCCCCATTGCTTATTTAGTCAAAGACCAATAATTAAAAATACATCAAATACAGCAGATAAAAACACGCACAGAGAGATATGCATATGCATATAGTGTAGGAGGGGCCTGAAACAATTAGTAATAGGAAGAGGGCATAAGATGGTTTCTATAAGCCATAGATATTAATAAAAATTTTGCAGCCTTCTTAAAGATACCTGAAAATTGCTTGCAAAGAAAGAGAATAGTGACCTTATGGGCATAAAAGGAACCAAGTTTTTTATCAAAAGGTAGTATAAGATCTGTTCACCATTCTGTATGAATCAGGCATTTTAGTAGTACATGTGATATGGTTTCAACCTCCATATCTAAGCATATGCAAGTGCAACATTCATAAGGAAGGCCAGTATATCTGCCTGTTGTCACCCAAATGGGAAATGCATCAATTCATGCCAGAGAGAAAAATCTGTATGTGGCATATAAAATATTAAAAAAAATATCTAGGCATAATCCAAAATGGAGGGGAGATTGTACTATGTTGGTGAGAAACACTAACTCTGTCAACATGGAAGTCATGGTCCCAAATCTTCTGCTTAACTTTAGCCAAGGCCAAGAGTAGGTAAGCCACAAATCATAATTTATGGTCACCATCTTGACCTTTTCGAATCCCTCCCACAGCTTACTTTTGATATATGCTTGAGTCATTATTTTGGCCCTGATTGCTAGATCTCTATTTTTTTTATTTTTTTAAATTCCACAAGTTCTATACACCATGGATGACTCCATGTTCTTCTTTTTTGTGATTATACATATATGCATATGTACACATATGCTTTATTGAGTGAAAGTTTGTCCCATCTATCAACAATTGTTCTGTTAGCTGGAAGTTTTTTCCCCTTAATGTTATTGCTTGAGTTCCATTTAACTGCAAGTAATACCAGATATGGAATTTATAAAATTCCATGTGCAAAGAATGTGCTCTGTTCAAGAGTAGAAGGCTAGATTCCTTGTATAACACACACTGAATGACCAGTGGCTGATAGCAATAAATTGAACTTGCAAATACTATGTGTAGAATGTGAGGTATAGTAATTCTGAAACTTATATCCTGATTTCAATACTAGAAAAATAACATTAGGTTCCAGTTTAAATAAAAAAGAGCTGGGGTTGCATTACACACTCAACCATAGACTGATATGTTGTATGAGTCCAGTCTCTGAGGTTAATTTATGGTTCAGTGAGTCATGGGAACTCAATTGAGTTGAGTAAACCATGATTCAGCATCCTGTGGGTGTTTCATGTGAACACCCTGATGCTTTGAGTATGGCCCTTAGAGTTTCTACAAGTTAAAAACGTTAATGTTGTAGAAAGGGGAGATAATTAAATACACAGGTTTTGTACTGACCTTATCCACTCCTATGTTCTATTTTTAGGAAGTACAACCACTGGCATGCCACTCAGAGCAATTTAGCACTTGGCCCTAGAAAAGTTGCACTCTCTGTAGCCTTCATTCAAGTTGGCTTTTCTCTGCTGATATCACTAGTGCATGGAAGGGCTGTTTGGGCAATTGAATGATGGTTTGTGCCTTGAACCATTAAGGTGCTGTGTTGAATGCTTTGGCTTGGAGTACTATGCAGCATGCCTTCCTCACTCCTCTACCACTTGATTTGACTTTCAGTGATCCATCCACTGTTGCCAACTGAACAAACTTCTTGGCCCGTGTCCAGAATAGAAGGAGAAGGAGAGCTCTTAAGTATGGGAGGTGTGGCTTACTGCATATTAAAATCTGTGGAGTAGCATGTAGTAGCATCTGAAAAAAGTGGGTATATATCAGTAAGTAAACTAAGATTCATGTACTAATTTTCACCCAGGAAAAAAAAAAAAGATGGCAAGTATATGTTGGAAGGTGGCAGTGTTGCAAGAAATCTAGTGCCAAAGTCATTTGGATCTTTAATAGATACCCTCTTTCCAACTTCTTTTAGTTTAGCTTTTCTAGGGTCTTCCAGACAGAATGAATTGCAGTGAGACAGCTGTCACTCCCTGTATCTGAAGGGTAGTGAGATTGGAGAGGCTGTTTCAGCTTGACCCATTCTCATAAACCAAGCACTTTCAACATATGTGTACAGCTGAGCCTTCCTGGCTGCTAGAGCTCTTCCAAGAAGATTGATGATTTATAATTGTTAAAACTTGCAGAGAAATTATACACAGGGTATCTGCAGGAGAGGTCAAAGAGTCAACTCTGTGACTGAAGCACTGTCCTCTTTTTACATGCATTGCAACACATGTGAAAAGGGGTATGATTTTGATCATGCGGTTGTGGCCACCACCTTGAATTTTTGACCCCCGTGGATGTGCCAGATGATAAAATATCTGGACAGTAAGCATATGAACTGCATTTAATTAGTGTAATTACATTTAATTCGGTTAACATTAACTTTTGCTTCTCTTCTATCCCTTTCTTTGTCTTGACCTTGTCTCTTTTTTGGAGTGCAACAATCTTTGGCAGGCTGCTCAGAAGCCAAGGGTGCTCTCCTGCTTGAAAATGGCTGAGCATCCTTTCTTTGCACATTATCAAGTTAAGTCAATAAAATGATGTTTCTAACAAAAGTCATTCTAACCTTCATGGTGTCTTATCTTAAGTGTTTGCTGGCTTTCTTGTTTTATTGTTTTTCCATTTTATCTCTAAAGTTTCTTTTCCCTCTCCCCTCTCCTCCCCCCCGCCCATATTGGTGGATTTCACAGCAAGCATTATAGACACTACCTATAAATGAAAGCCTTTTTCCAGATTTGGAAAAAAAAACCGCTTAAGAGTAAGACCATAGGCCACAATGATTTAGACAACATACAGATAAGCTACATTATCTTATGCACAGCTGGAATTCAAAATTCAAAGCTGAGCAATAATTAATTAAGCTTTCTGTATTTTTTTTTTAAAAAATGTTCCTTTCTGCAGAGGTCTGATCTTTCTTTTTTAAATATGTTATCCTCTTGTGATCTTTATTTATAGATTCATTTTGCTTGCTAGAATAACTAGCCTGCAGTCTCGAAAGCAAAACTAGCTTGATGCAATATTTGTCTGAGTTAAAAGTGCTAGTCTGAGATCTGAGAGTTATCTTTGTTTGATTTCAGATTATATTTAAAAGAACTCTGCCTTGTGTATACTGGATGCTTTTCAAGTTAAATATACCGAAATAGAAGCTTGGCATATTTAGGAGTAAGTTAGTCTCATCATACTCTGCTATTATCCAACCTTCACTGTTACACTTAAGAATCTATTTATCTTTTCAAATTTGTGACATGGATATATATTTTTTTCCAATCTGTAGACTTTTGGGTATGATATGGTCCTGTTTCGAACTGAACTGGTTTTGTAAAGAAAGGGCAGAATGAGATTTTGTACTGAATTGCTTGTTGATCTTGGCTCTGGTGTGCCAGTTTTAAATTCCTCTTACAGCTTCATCCTAATGTTTTTTCTCTGAAAATAAATTGTTCCAAGTTCCAGTAGGACTTACCTCCTAGTCAATACTTTTGAGATTGCAACTTCCATCTCTTTCAGAACAGAGAAAGAGATCTTAACATAACTAGCATGATAGTTTTCCAGCATAGCTTAAACCAAGTTAATCGTTTTGTAGTACCTTGCAGCCAAGATTAGACATTCATGTTTTGGATAGCCATATTTGTGAAAAAAAAGTGTTTTAAACAAATAGAAGTAGAGGTATAATGCAATGTGTTGTCACCTTCATATCTTGGATGTGTTCTTCCTTTCCCATAATGTTCTCTGTATTTATCTCAGTCACATAGTTAAAGTTCTTCACTGAATTCATAATATTGCCATGTACTATGTGTTAAATTTCTTAAATGTTTATTGTAAACCTGATGGATGACCTGGCTTCTGCCTCAGTATGGATATGTAGATCTGTGTTATAAGCAGATACCCATGTTGCCATTGTTGCATAATATTTATCATTATAGTAAATGAAAAAAAGAATACTATGAATTTTTTGCTAGGAAACTAATATAGTTGAAGAAGTAATGTGATAAGGAATTAGGAATTTGAAAGAATTTTCAGTTCAATTTGAACTGAACCCTAGACCCCAACCCTAACCCTAGACTAAAGTTCTTCAATTAACACTCTTCATTCATTGTACAGTATGAAGGCAACTGAGCTGTGAATATAACTTGTCTTTCCAGAATAAATAAAGCAATGATGTTTTACAGAAGGCTCACTACTTCTGTTCCATTTTTATTTAGATGTTCCTAAAATATCTACAGCCAACTCTCCTGACACATTTAGCAACAGTTACTGGATTTGCTGCACTCACTCACACAACATCAACACATTCTGTATTCTGGTGTTGAATTTCATTTGAAGATTAAACAAGTTCTTCTTTTTAAGTCATTTTTAACATTAGAACTAGCTACATAGAAATACTAGTATGACTGTTTAATTCCTGGTTCCCTAAGAGACTATTGCAACTTTCCCTGTTTTGGTTTTCTGATGCATTAGAATGACCATTATTTGTTATACTTGAAGCAATAGCTAAAAATACATGTATTACTCTCAGAAGACTAATAGGTGTTGCAGTCAAATGTGACCACCAAGAAGCAAGCATTATTTTCAAGAAAAAATATCTCTCCACTTAAAGTATGTTTTTCTATTGGGTAAAGAGTCAAGGAAGAGGAAATTATGCCTTACATGGCCCAATGCCATCCCTACTGTTAGACAGAGTGTGACGAGTGTTTAGGCATCCATTATGGAAAGCAGTGGCAGCTTGCAAGGGGGCAAACAAAGTCAAGATGGCAGTTGAAGTGTGCACTCAAACCTTTACTCCTTTGTAACTGCATGCAACATTGACATATGTATAAAAGAGGTGGGCTTTGTTAGGCAACTGCGATCACCGTCTTGATTTCTTTGACTTTCCCTACAGACATCACTAATATCTGTCTGACAAGTTGTTATTATTATTATTTGGTGTTGTTTTTTTTTAATTGCTGGAGAGGAGAAGAGATGTATTTGGGATTTTTTGCTGGAATGACTTGTTTTGATTTTGGTGGTACATATGTTGACTTGGGTGAATCGGGGAGGAAGGATACTTTTTGCTGCTATTCTTCAACCAGCAGAATGTCTTGGGCCAACCCTGTGCCTGCTTTGAGATGGGTAGGTATCCAGTCTCCAATTCATAAAACGAGGTTGAAAATAGTAAAAAGTATGCATATGAAAAATATACAGATAGAAGGAAAAGGGTGCTCACTAACTATGATGGACTGTATGTTCCATAATTCCAATCTAGCATCAGGAGATTGCCCATGATAGTTGGGAATATATTGTCTTCCAACACATGTGGAGGTGCCAGATGGGGGGACTAGAGTAAGATAGCGTACAGTATATCAAAATGTGTTGTGCAATGTTCTCAATGAAATCTGCAATGCATGCTAATATTTCTAGCATTATAGCAGGAAGAGGGGAAATATGCAGTTCTTCTGGGCTTGGGGACTGTAAAAGTTGCCTGTGTGCAGAAAACTAAGATCCATCAATTCCAGTTTCATCTGTTATCATAAAATAGCTTAACAGTAACAACCACCAAAAAGGATACCTACAGCTCAGCCTAATATAATACCTGGCAAGCATCAGAAACCCACAGAAGAAAGCAGTGAAATAACAATGAAACAGCCTGTGCTCCTTGTGGCTTGTCTGGGTATCAAACTGGAAGAGCAATATGAAACCAGTATTTCTCTGAATATTTCATGCTGGAAGCAGACTACTGGAAAAAAATGATTGCTAACTTGATGCTCTTCAAGGCAAGGGAGAACACCCTGTACCTCAAGGACTTTGTAGGAAATGTAAACATTACCATATAGTGATCAATGCTCTGGTCAAGCCTGCAAAGTTCATAGACCCTCACTATATTGGAATGGGACAAAAATGTCATATCAAGGACCATATCTGTTCCGTGATCAGCCCTTTGTCAAAACCCAACTTTTGGTGGGTTGCTTGATAATAGCCCTTTCCAATTGTTCTTAAAACATAGTGCTTTTATCTCTGAGACAGGGAAGCAGTATCTGTACCCCACACTCTAACTCCATGTTCTCATGGCCCTTCCATGTATGAAGTACAACTGGCAGTTTCAGAACATTTTTTGAGGGAGCTCAAATCAAGTAGCAAGCCAGCAATCACAATAAACCTGCACTGAGCCAACCTTTAACATGGATCCTGCACACATTCACCTTTCTTCCACATGCACATTTCCCTGTGTATTTTTTTTTTTAATTTTGGAAGGTAGCAAATCCTATCTCTCCATGACAAATCTCATATCTCCATGAAGCTTAGGGGTGATTTTGTTACCAGTATTTAAAACTGCTGGTTTTCTGCAAGATTTAACATATCTAATTTCCTATTTAAACTTTTCTAAACTCGACTAAATCCAAACTTTAAAAAAAAAAATGGAGGGAAAAATGTTCAATCCTGCCATTGATGCTGCCACTAAATCACTGGCTATAGCCCTTGAAGCCCTTAGCCTAAAATGGTACCCACTCCTGACTTATCTGGAACACACCAGTGTTAAATATGCTAATTTTTCTATTATATTTATTTATTTAAATGTATTGGCCACCCAAGTCTCGTGGACTCTGAGCAGCATACAAAACTAGGAAAAACTTAAAAATGACTAAAAACATTGAATCATACAGGCAGCCCAGGCCAAAATAATCTAATAGACGGCAAAAGCAACATCAGAAAACAGGGGCCATTGAACAAGTAATAAATATTAGCCTGGGACCAACGCTTAAAGCAATGTCCATTACTTTGAGCAAAAAAAGTTGAATATAGTAATACAATAGTACTGTTCATATCTTCTACTTTGAAGGAAGTTCTACCAAGTACAATGGGTCTTATTTCTAGGAAACTATGCATGAAATGAAGCCTGCATTTTCCTTTCCCCTTCCCTAGATGTATCTTGACATGGCCTGTCTTCTGGATATTATTTTACAAGAGCTGTTCATGAGAAAACACAGTGGTAAAACAGGAAGCCATGAAAGTGGCTGTTTGCTCAGTATACATCCCAGTTCCCAAAATTTAGCTAGTTTTCATCAATAGCAGTATTATATACCCATTATCTGATGGCAATAAGGTACTCAGTTTAGTTTCTGCAAGACTGTACTTATCCAATGGATATGATATACAACAAAATGCCCGAACATTGGTTTTGCTGGCCAATAGTTACGGGCTTTCCCATTTCTATAACATGAATGAATATGTATTATGTGTATATCTGTGTTTGTCTTATGAATATGTATTATGTGTATATCTGTGTTTGTTTTTTCCTTCCCTCCCTCTTTCCCACCCTTCCTCTTTCTTCTTTCTCTCATCCCCTTTTCCTTTTAGCGATCATAATATTTTTAATGCTTGTACACTGCTCTTCATTATCTGAGTCAATATCACGTGGATGCTTCAAAGATGTGGTGTCAGATTCAGTCTTTTGCTTTATGTAAGAAACATAGAATTTATCTCAAGACTTGTGCAATGAGAAAGACTGAAAATGTCTTAAATCACTTTTGAGACATAAGGCAGACATAAAAAAAGGTATCTCTCCATTTAGTGAGAAAGCTTAGAAAGAAAGTTTATTTCACTTGCTGATTAAAATTGTTCAAGACTATATCAAGACGAGGGAATTTCACAGTAAGACTGTCACTACTGACAACACCTTGCCTTGTTTATATACAATGCTCATTGCTAAGAAAGTAAGAGTTGGAATGTGTAATGGGTAATGAGTCCTGAGGCTCTCCCATTTAATTAATTAGATAAAAAGTATTCCCAAAACATGTATTTTTAAATGGTTGAAATCCTGCAAGATCATGAAGTCATGTAAAATTGTCACATTTGAGCAATCTTGTCCCCAAAGATCTTATACAATCTGGACCATTTTTAAAAGATACATTAAAAAATTTTTGTCATCTGTTAACATAGATAATATGTAATGATGTACTTATAGAAGGAATAGAGAGACCATAGCTCAGTGGCATCTTCAGTTAAGGATCAAAGATAGCAGAAAGTCCTTCTTCCTTGAGAGATCTGCTGCCAATCAAGAGTAGACCATGCCATACTAAAAGGTCTGATTGTCTGATTCAGTAGCTGTTTTTTGCCCAACTTGCTAAACCATAAACAATGTAAAACTAAAGTCAAAGCCACATTATGCCTTAGAATTTCATGTGAACCAAGTCATTATAAGTTATAATGTTTGTTAATTTTGGTTGATGTTATCAACATAGTCACTGTGACTTGTTAAACATGACTTGTAGGCAGAATATTATCTAAACTCAGTATAAAGCAAACTCTAGATATTTAAAAATTTAAATTTAAACTCTAGATAGATAGATTCTCTAGGATATTAGAGGACTGTCTTCTCTTGATGGTGTCTTCCAGTCTAAGGTTTATTTTAGCTTATAAAAAGTAGAGGAGAGCAGAAGTCTTGAGATTTCCCATCAGTCATTAAAACTGCAGACTGCACAGGGATACAGATCTCCTGGATTAAGCTGATCTTGACTCCTGATGACTTCATGAGCATATCCTTGTAGTTTTCTTGGCAACAATATGGTTCGTTTGCCATTGCCTTCTTCTAGAATATTTTGTTGACCTCTTAGTCTATCCTGATGATCTCCCATTCTAATACAATTATGTCTGACCCTGCTTAGCTTTTCAATATTAGGTACTATATTGTAATAAATTTTATTTCTATCCCAGTGGTGATGATTTCCAGATGTATATCTCATCTGTGATGTATATTTTTAAGTCTTTTGAGAGTGGAGAGAGGTAGTGCATTCTCTGTTTTTTGATAATGTGACCCCAGCAATATTAGATTCTGGGCCATTCATTCACGCAAGATATTTATTAAATAGCATTAGTCATATTACTAATGACGCTTTCATTTTTGCTGGAAAGAGGCCATAACTCAGTAATAATAGGACAGTTGATATAGGTGAATGCTTTGGAATGGTGTGATAGCAAAAGTAAATGCAAATATTCAGTGCCCTTCTAATGTCCAACTAGATTTTGTCTACTCATGCATTTGTACTAAGGATTAGAGGCAGAACATAACACAGCAAGAGCAATTTATGACCCTAAACTGGAGAACGCAGCTCCCAGAACAGCCACTTAGGCTGGGAATGCTAGGTCTTTATAGTTCCAACAAATCTGAAAAGGGTCAGTTTGGAAAGGGTGATCTGTATGAATATCAGGCAATAGTAAATGCTGTTGCAGGAACCAAAATCTTTCGTACAAAGTAAATGTATTTAGTTAGTTATGGGACACTATACTGCTTTGGTCATGATAGACCAAGATGTGGTGATATCCAAATTAGTAGGACAGGAGCAAAAATGAGCCTTTTTTTTTTTTACCCCTGATCATCCAGTTGGTATCTAAAACATATAATGCAAATCTGCTGTGTAGGACTGAAGCTTGGGACTGGGTACCTCATCTCACTTCCTCATTTCCTCTTGAATAGCCAAGTATGGCAGGAAAAATGTTTGCTCAACAGCAGAATATTTGTTCTCAGCTAATAGTGAGCTGAAGGAAAGGGTAAGGTTGAAGCTACATATGCTGGAGAGAGCTGTACTTGCCAAGGAAAATAATTCTGTCTGTTCTAGGAAATCAGTGGAAGCATTAAATATGTATTTTGATAGCCCCAGGAATAGAATTCTGATGAACAGCTATTAAAAAAACCAATACGTAAATATGTTGTAGAAAAATTAAAGGATACACTGATTAGATTCTCATATTGAACCAAACTATGGTTTTCTTAACCATTTTTATTAAATAAGCCACAATTGGCTTGATTTACACAACACACCAAATCCCAATTGAATAAACCACAATATGGCTTAGCATAACATGTGAACCCAGCCATTAATTCAGAGGGAAGGCTATTGAGGAGGATCTAATACGTTAGTGTGAAACCACCCATTGTCTGACTCATACAACAAAAGTATTCATCCTCAAAATGGAATAGATACTACTTCAGTTATTTCAGGCTATATCTGATTCTCTTGTGTTTCTGATGTTACCAGAAAGTGAATGGGTGCACTTCCTCACCTCTAGGTAACCCTCCAGCTGCCTCCCTCTTACCTATGCTCCTTATTTGTTCTACCCCAGCATTGATCTACCCACTCCACTCCACTCATTCATTTATTTATTCATATATTTTAATGTGCTTGGCAATCAGATGATGTTAGTGATGGAAAAGAAGGTCTCATCTCCCACTGGGATACCTTATAAGCTGCTATAGCTATAAACCAGGCAACAAGAACGCTGGAAGTCAATATATCCCTCACTCATGGGGCTTATTTCACAGGTGCAATAGCTTGTTTAGTATGAAATAGAAGACATGAGACCTCTTTCTCTTTCTTCACTCCTGGATCAATATAGGTAGGAAGAAGTGAAAAAAAAATCACAGAATCATAGAATACAAGGATTGGAAGGGATTTGGAGATTATCAAGTTTTTTTTTTTTATTCTGCGCTCAGTCGTTACCGACTCTGCAGTGACTGCTTGGACGAGTCCTTGCAGTTTTCAAGGCAAGGTGTTTCGGAAGTGGTTTGCCAGAGCCTCCTTCCTAGAGCAGAGCCCAGCTGGTAAGCGCAGGAGGCGGAGTTTCCGTTGCTTTGTGCCCTTTTCGGGCGAGCGCGGTTTCGTGCTTACCGGCAACTGCTCCTGACTCCTTTTGCAAGGCGCCACCAGCATTTTTCCTCCCACCGGAGTGAAAGTACCCTTTTATCTACTCACGTGAGTTTTCGAACTGTTGGGTTGACAGGAACTGGGGAGGAAACAGGAGCTCACCCTGTTAACGCAAAGGCTGGACTTGAACCGCTGAAGCGTCGACCATTTCTGGCCGGCAACTTTGAGCGTCATTAAGCCACTGCGCCACCACGTCCCACCATTATTAAGTTTAACCTCTGCCTATTGTAGGAATCCAGAACTACGGCATCCCTAACAGAGCCATCCAGTCTCTGCTTAAACTCCTCCTGCAAGGAAATCATACCACCTCCTTAGCAGTCTGTTCCATTGTTGAAGAACTCTTCCCATTAGGATTTCTTTTTCTTGATGTCCAACTGGGGACAGAGCTTATTAGTAGTGCTGATGTTTTGAATATTCCCAACTTATTAACTCTTCAATAGGACCTTAAAGTAAATCAAGATATATCTCAATCTCACCAAAGGAAAATCCTAGCTGGTTGGTTCTGCTTCTTTGCATCTCTACCCTGTCCTTGAAAACCTAGGTCCATTGCCATTAACTGTAGCCAATAAAAAGTGCCCACTCTGGTTGAAAGTACTGAGCCAACTGTCACTTATTCTACAAACTATGACTTTGCATGATATGCAAACTCAGTCACTGACTACCTTTATGGCTTAAATATAATATTAATAACATGAATGATTCAAGGGGCTGACTTAGTGCATCTGAAGAAAAAACAATATGGCAGAGGTCAGGTTGCTGGAGCCATGTATCAGCCCAGCAAAGAAGATATGGACTATTTGTCACTTTGACCCAAATACTAGCTTCAACTACAGTTATGTGAATGGAAAATATGAAAACTCAAGAAGTTTTCAAACTAGCTATTATTATTTTTTTTTAAAAAGCATCCAACATCAAGAACAGCTTCCCCAAGCTGAATATTTCCTGTATATGTGGACTTCTAGTCCCAGAGTTCTCACAGTGGTCCTGCTGGTTAGGGATTCTGGGAGCTAGAAGTCCACGTATCTGGAAACAGCTTACATTGGGGAAGGCTAATCAAAGACATGGATGGGGATATGGATGGCGGTGGTGGGGAAACATTCTATGCATCTGGTGGCACTGATCTGAATTTTGTTTGTTGACTTGGTATCTTGAAACAGATATCTCTTTGAGTTTTCTAACACTATTACCTCCATAAGCACCCCTTTTCATCATATTTATTCTCTAGTGATGCTACAAATAGATCATTGTTGCTTGCTTTCTGTTCATTTAGTGGATAGATCAGTTCAGTTTCTAACTTTTGAATAACATGATTTGTCTTTTTTTCTCCTAATGAAACCAAATTTTATTTATATATTTGTTATATATTCAAATTCATAATCACTCTGAACCTAAGCCTAACGCTTCCATATGAGTACAACTGCCCATATGAGCTGCATTTCTCACAGAAAAGATTAAAAGAGAACAGAATTTATTGGTGATGTGCTTAGCAATTAATAAGAGGAACCCCACAGCTGACAATACATATTCATTTCAACAGCTTATTTTGTAATCTACTACAGTGAAATAGCCAATTCTGTCTCAGTGCCATCTGGTGACTTTGAGCACATTTTTTTACGCTAACAAGGGATGAAGAAAATGTATGCCTTTGTTGTCCCCTCCTACCCCTCTTATCTGCTCCTTTCATTTAGCCCATAAGTGCTAAAATATTCTATAACTACACAAAGGACAAAGAGGGTTAATTTTCAGGATTGCATAGCTGCTTTCAGACTGACTATCTTTCTTTATGAAGAGAGATAGAAGTTGCATGATTGAATAAGTAAGTCCTGTATCCACGAAGGAGCACTGGATGGTTATACTTCACTGACTGATTGAGTTATATTCAGCCAATTTGACACATATCATGTAGAAAACTCAGCAACTACTCACTCACAATTTTTCCGAGGGTTTCTATTTTGCAGAATTCAGCCTTAAAAAAAAAAAATTTTTTTTGGCCATCCCTTTCTGAAGTACAATGTCTCACCCATGGCGTTTGTTCCCCCCCATCCCCCACCTCTGAATTTCTAGATGCACAACTGCAGGCAAACCCAAATGCAAGGAACTTCCTAAAAAGCTGATATTTTCTTGATAAGTCTGGTGAAGACAGGAACTTGTCTAGCATGGGTTTGACAATATCTCCATTTTTAATAGGATTTGAGCAGACTACAGACAAATATAATGCTCATTGAGGAAAGTGTTGCTAGCTTTTCAATAGACTACTTATGATGGCAGCCTTTTTTTCCTTTTGGTTCCTAGCTTTCCTTTTGCACTGGAAATCATCTTTACAAAACATACTGCAGTCCATTTCACACTGTGTTAATTGTGTAACACACTGTAACTATTACATTCTACCAGCCACAATTGCTTGTCTAATGGAAAATGATAAAGTTAACAAGGAATTATGAGATCTGTTTGATCTTGGAATGAACATGTAACTAATGATGCCTTTTGGCTGAAAAACGCTACTCCTAGAGATCCTTCCTTCCTTCCTTCCTTCCTTCCTTCCTTCCTTCCTTCCTTCCTTCCTTCCTTCCTTCCTTCCTTCCTTCCTTCCTTCCAAGGGCTCAAAAAGTAGAACTATAAAATAAATAAGAACAGCAACTGCACATTTCAATCAGTTAAAACCAATCCAAACCTCCTGAAGAAGAATATAGAATTGTTATCACTTGAATGGACCCACTCAGAAGGCAGAAATATTCCCCCCTCCCAGAAATATCTTTCTGTATAAGTCTTAATTTATTGCCCTGTCAAACATTTTTTTCCTGAATTTTGTTGCCACTCTCCTAACTGATAGAAAATACATTGCTTCTCCAGAGCAGAAGGAAAAAAAATAGTTAAGTTATCATGGCAAGGCAGTGGTTTTGTGTAATTACTCTGGTTATGAGATGGTTCAGTGGTGTGTGAGTATCCTGTCTTTCCGTTCCATCTTTCTCAATGGTCTGTGGCATCCCAGGATTGCCATCCCATCATTAAATCTCAAGTGAAGGTATCACAAAAAAACTCCTCTCATTTTCAGTTCAGGAATCATAGGCTGCAGAGGGATGAAAAGAGATGTTATAGAATGAAGCATCTCTCACCATCTTGCAACAATAACATTAGCTCCAAAGTACCATCAGTAGACATTCAAATGAAATTCTAGAAAATGAGGTAGAAAGACAGATGCTTCTTTTGCAAAGGAATAAAACTTTTTTGGGAAATTGGAGGAGAGATTTCACCTCAGGATTATTTGAACTTGACAGAGATGGACTGTTGATGTTAGACTTAGAAAGTTAGGGTCTCCTTCAAGGTCTATAGCAGAGTTTCCCAAAGTGGTCATTATCGACCCCCAAGGCTTGATGGGACTACTTATTAGGATTATTATTATTATTCATAGTACTATTAGTTAAAGTAGTATTTATTACATTGTTTTCATGCAATAAATGTTTGGGGGTTGAGGAACAATCAATTCATTAAGGGGTCGATGAGCTGAAAATTTTGGGGACCCCTGATCTACAGTATTTGAGCTACCTCAACTGCCAGAAAGATTGTGCCAAAGCTAGCAGGACCTCATATTAACCAAATGCTGTGAAACAATGGAAGGAGAGATAACAGCATAGCGGTAGCAGTTTCACACATGCAGTAGATCCCAGGTGGAGTTGGTTATTATATTTCTCCCCAACTTTTGAATTGTTTTAATTTGTACTGCTTTAGAATATAAGATAAAAGATACAAACAGCCCAGTTGCTATACCCTGAATTAAAACTTGACCATCTGGAAGAATATTGATCATTCTTTTGGTTATGTGGACAAAAGGCCAATTTGTAAGAAGAGAATGTACCCAGGCCATTAGTCCAAGGTCATAGTGGCACTGTTTTTCCAACCTGCTGCCTTCCAGACATTGGGACTACAAGCCCAAGATTCCTAGCCAATCAGCAAGAGGAAGGAAAGGAAGCAAAGTGAAACAAAATCAATAGTCTGGTGCAGTGGTTAAGGACTTGAACTAGGCCTGAGGAAACCCAAGTTCAAGTCTGCCTTCAGCCATGGAAGTCCAGTGGGTGATGTTATGCTGATCACTCTCTCTTAGCCCAACCTTGATCACTGGATTGTTATTGTGAGGAAAAAATAGTACGTATGCCTCCTAGAGCTCCTAAACAAAAGATGGGATGTAAATCTAATCAACCAATCAATCAATCACTGAATATATGAGGCTTCACAAACAGTCAGAGCTATAACTGTGCTGTTATTCCAACATGGGGGATACATGATTCATGACAGGAAGAGAAATGGGAACTGCTTGAAAACTTATACATTTTAATACTGTTTGGGTAATGGAACTTCCTACCAGGTCTTCAGTCTGAGGAAAGAGAAATTGCTTTTGAACATTTTTTTCAAAGGAGAAGAGAATTTCAGTGGGTAGATTGGAGTGTTATGCATTACTTTACTTATGAGGTGGCTAAGTAGTTGTGTGAATATCCTAGCTTTCATTGTGCAATCACCTCCTTGGTGATCTTCCTGTGTTTCAGTTAGATCACAAAGGAAGATAAGGAATCACCTTTAATGCAGTTGTGTTACTGCTAAGGCGGATTTGTACCTTTGAGGCGTTGTTGAAAATTTTCTGTTTTGGAATGCTTCTTTGTGGATTGTGTGTGTGTGTGTGTGTAGAATATAACTAAGGCATCCGTTTTGACCCTTTAAGACTGAAAAAGCCAGAGATGTAGGCCTACTGTTTAGGAGAGTGGAAGAATTAATCTGCCATACAAATATAGCCACCCACTGGTCCCACCCACTCCAGGAGTACCACAAAAGGGGTGTTGGGGGCTGCTAGAGACCATGGAGTGCCTACTCCTGACTGATAAGAAGGGAGAGAATGGAAGCAAACCTCTGCCTAAATTGGAAGAAGAAGGATGGAGAGGTTATTGGGTTTGATTGTGTTAAAAAGCTTGAGCCTACAACAAAGATGAGGTGAGATTTCTTTTTCAGTGTGATATATCCAGTATGGATTGGCAATGGAATTCACTCATCTTTCTAAGGCACATAAAATGGCATCATGTTGAAGAAGAACATTCTTCATTCACATACTACTAATACTACTGTATTTTCTTTAATCTTCTGGTGCCGTGAATGTTCTCACAATGGGGTCATCTTCAGTAAGTGTTCTGTACAAAATTAGGCAATCAATGGTTGCAAGCAAGCGTCTCATCAAGTGAATATAAAAAGCCATACCAAAGCAGTGCTTAATCCATCAAAGGGAAGTTTCTCTTTCTATCTGAAATTTATATTATTGTGGAATTTGAATTTCTTTGACTGCATTGGTCCTGGGATTCACCACTTCAAAGAGAATGCTGAAAAAATATTTTATTGCTTAATAGATTTTGGGGGGGAGGGGTAGTTTTGCTTTTCCCTCCCTCCACCTTTCATGACATTGTTATTTATTTAGCTTATGTGATAGAACACTGATAAATTGGACCCAGCTTGTATTCTTTATTAAGTTGTGTTGAATTACAATGTTTGAACTCACAGCAAGTGCAAGAAAAACTGAAGAGATTACATTTTTTGATAAGATTAGAACTACTCATGTAAGTTAATATTAAAATTGACTCTGAATATAATCAAGGATTTGTCCAGCTATCTTTAATTGATCTGCTATGGAAGGCTAGAGCAAATGCAGATGGCATGATAGTACAAATCAAAGGAGTGATGTAAAATGAAGCAATAAAACAAAATTACATTTGTGCCTATCTCAGATCCAAGTATTAAAGTTGGTTTACCTGAAGGGAAGAGATAGCCTGGTATTACTGAATACCAACCACAAACAATATGTCTCCAAGTAATCTATCCCAGGCTTAAAGGGAGATGAGCTAATCAATCTGCTGCCATGAAACTAAGGAGTAGGATTGCAGGGCAGGATTGGGAATTCAAGTTTTTATCACAGAGATGGAGGGGGAACTTTGGCCATCTATCCAATTCCATTAACTATATACCAAATCTAGGCCCTGAGGTAGTTCCCCAAAAGATAGTTTTCCAATATGGAGATCCCCAGAAAGGAAGAATCCACTTCCTCTCAGAGTAATTTATTTCATTTTCAAGATACTTGGATTCTCCAGAAAAAATTCTTTCTGTTCAACTGCAGTCTAACATTCAACCAAGTACTAGTCCAGACTTCTTGTTCTGTATCATCATTTGGGTGTTAATATAGGGAAAACTGAAGGATATTTTCAAAGGAAAATAACAGAATGGCCATAGTTTGGGGCCAGTTTATGTAAGGAACTATTCAGAGAGCCAGGCATGGACTTGCTTTAATCTCTCACTTATTAACACATCCAAGGGGAAATTAGGGATTCAAGTGAGCTGCAAAAACAGCCAAACCTTTAGAGGATCATGATTTGCATATATTTTATCTTGGGATGGCATTATAATAGATATGTTACCTCTGTTGGGTAAAAAAAATGGCAGAGAAACAGAAATATCTACAAGATCTAGAGGGCCCTGGAAATACCTTGGAAATTTGTATATCTGTGTATCAGGTTTGTAATTTCTATATAATATTGAGATTTCAAGCATTGAATACCTGTCAGTCCCACTAGGTAGACCAGACTAAGAAATCAACTCCCCAGGAAAGCTAAAATTTCTTTTATTGAGGTTGACTATAATACCAGAATCTTGCATGCTTGATTGTGTTGTATCTCCTCCTCCTTCTTATGGTTCAGTGAATTAGGGAGTTGTCTGTTCAGTGAATTAGGAGTGAATCTGGATGTGCTGGACTTAAAAAATGTTTTACCCCTTGTTGCCTTGGCAACGGAGCTTCATACCTCCATCAAGGTCATCTTCCTTGCTCTCTACAAGTCTCTTCAGTTCTTCTTGTGTGTAAACTGTCAAGAAGGGGAACAAGAATGATTGTGCGAATTCTGCTTCACTCTATCCTCCAATTTAATAATCAGTGTTTCAACAGTTAAAGTTGAGTGCTCTGTGCAATGTAGACTGGCAAGGTGGGAGGATGAAGATTAGCCCCTCTATCAGGCAGAATGAGTCAAGTGCCCCCAGCTGCAGAAGTTATGGGGCAGCCTCCCAACTCCACAACCTTTCCTTCTAAGATCCTGATCCTATCTGTCACTTTTTTTTTTAATGGTGGCGGTGGTGATGAGGAACTCTGAGTGACACACAGCCTCTCCTGTACCTAATAAATTAGCCTGCTACATTCCAGTGTGTTATAAGATCCGTTTTCATTGTTAATATGGAAGCATGTTTCTACTGCCAGTTTGGCTTGGTGTAACTTAGGAAATGCAAGGAAGTCAAGCAAGAGGAATAAGCTCTAGGATAAATACTGCATATATTAGAATAAATAGGAATAAGCATACAGAAACATAAAATGTATAATAAATGAGAGCACACTATTGTTTAGTTAAACAAAGTTTATTTTTCCAGTGCACCTTGATAATAAATACTATTTTTCCCAGCAGGAGTTGGCCTGTGTCCTGCCTGAGTTTGTCACCATCCCTGAACATACAATGTGAGAATTGCTGTGGAAATAAACAGCCACAAAGACTGGGAGGAAGCATGAGAGAGGATCTGATCAGAGGCATCCATAGGGAAGAGGGTGGGTGAGTCAAAAAAGTCAAGATGGTGCCTGCAACTGTGTGACCAAAGTCCTGCCTCTTTTTTATGTGTGGCATGCAACACATGTAAAAAAAAAGAAAAAAAAAGAAGCATGATTGTGATTGTGTGGTAATGTCTGCCATTTTGACTTTTTTGTAACTCCCTGTGGATGGCCCTGGATCTGATGTTGAAGCAAATTTCTGTGGCTGAATTCCTATTTTCACAATCAAGGGGGAATCCAACTAATACTCTTATTTCAAGTTCATAGTATTGCAGCTGAAATGTCCTTGGCATTTCTCAAAAATCCTTCTCCTGTGGAAGCGGCTCTATTTTTCTACTTTGTTTTCAGAGCACTTGTGGATTTCTCTTGTAATTTTCTTAGTGACATTTTTGGGTGACAGAAAGAACCACCTGTTATATTCTATTACACCTTTTACCATCATGTGAACCCTCCCTGGCTGCGCATGGAATGAGTTCCCTCCTAAGGTCTCTCCTTAAGATTTAATTGCAGCATAGTTTATAACATGAAAGATAGGACATTCACACACATTCCCTGGCTCCCTTGTAACTAAGTAAGTCCAGAGCACCACGTTACATTCATGAATGTTTCTCTAAAGTTCTCTTTTCTTTTAAAATTAATTTCAAAACCAAATTTTCTTTTATCTGATGGAAGAATGTAGGAGGCGTTTCTCTCAGAAGACTAGTTCTGGTTGCTTTTTCTGTAAGGTGTGCTTAAATCCCATGTATTAAAAGCCAAATAATTTCAATTTACTCCAGCCTTTTGATGCAGCAGCAATCACGTTCATTCCAACTAGTGATTATCAAAATATTGTGGATATCCAGCTATCACTTAGATTAATGCGCTTCTACCATAATTTGTCCGTTACTATGGTCATTATCATCACATCTGACTATGAATTTCATTACCATTTTTGCTTTAAATGGGAACCATTCATCTTCTTTGTGTAAATTTTGTACTTCCCCATTGTTCCTTGAGATGCAACAACACAGAAATTGCCATTTTGAATTTTCGTATCAATGCCAGATGTCATTTCACTTTTGTTTTATTATTGAAAGGGTGCAATGAACAGTCCTTTAAGTCAAACCAAGCTATAATTATTGGTTTGTTTGGAGATGTCAGTCAGAATAATCTCTCTTCCCCCTCCCCAATCTCTTTGCTCTACCACTGTTTCTGGAAAGATTCCATTCACTGTCAGAATGAAACTTCATCCTGAGAGTTTAAAAGAAAGAAAAATGTGTAAAGATTTAAACAGTAACAAATAGGTGATTAGGAATGCTTCAGGCAGAGAATTCCTAGCACCACCAGTTGGATGAAAAGAACCACACAAAATAATAGGGAAAGTATTTGAACCCTTCATAGAATTCCATGAATAATGCAGGCCAATTGTACAATGACCCTTCATTCGCAAAATTAAGCAGAGATCCATAATTAATTTTTCTGCATTTTTAAATCCAAGGCCACCTGGGATGAAGAACATGAGCCAAGAGTGGGTGAAGAAACTTAAAATATCCTATGCCTTTAAAGCAATCTATAGTGTAGCCATACTTGAGAGCCAGTATAATATAATAGTTAAGGTGTTGGACTGCGTTACAGAGGCTCACCAGGTGACTTCGGGCGGTCAATTTTTATCAGATCCATTTATTTCATAGATCTCTTTTTTTTTTCTGTTTGTGTGTGGGGAGGGTAATCAAGGAGAGAATGCTGTGTACATCACTTTGAGCTCCCAGAGGAACAGTGGGATAAAAATCTAATTCAAATAACAAAGCGTATTTGTGTTTAGTTTTGTTCTCCATATCTCAAAAAGATACTGCAGACCAGAAGACAACAAACAAAAGGATCAGTTGGTTAGGAAAAACTGGATCTGGTTAGCTTAGAAAAATATTGAGTAAGGGTGAGAATATGACAAATAGGATTTTTTGTTTTTGTTTTTGTAAGTGAGGGTGTCCAATTAAAATGAATAGCTAGGAGATTTAGGGTAGACAAAAGGAAGTAATTCTCTACAGAGCATAGAATTAAACTGTGGAATTAATTGACACATGTGATTGGGCCTAATTTAAATGGTATGAAAGGGGATCAGAGGTTATTTGATGCTTTATGTTCATAAGCAAAAGCTAGGAGAATAGGTAGCCTGTGATCATTATGGATGGGGAACCTTGTATGATCACAGATCATGAATATGCTGAATATGTCAGCTGAGGCTGCTTGGAGTTGTAGTTCAGCAACTCCTGGACAGCAAAAGATGGTCCACCACAGATTACCATGTTTTTTAAAAAACACCTGTGACAAATCCACAAGTGAAATCTTTTGTGTTCTCTTATTCTGGAAACATATGTTCTAGTTCTCTTCATTTCTAAGTTTTCTATTTTTCTTCACTGAGCACAATTTCCACTAGTGCATTATCTCCCCCCCTCCAACCTAGCAAACACTGCCCTGTTATTTCCATAGCGTTTCTTTTTACTCCTTTATCAGCAATCGTGTTGCTAATTTGCATTGTTCTTCCTCTGTGTCTGTTAGAAACAATATAATTGTCTATGTAATAAAGAAGTAGATATTCTCTTGTGTAAGAAAGGTTCTGTGTGTGCATTAAAAGTTAAGCCTGCAGGTTTTAACTTGAATGATTGTTTGAACCAATTAATCTCCCTTTGCAATCAGTTTGTTGTAACTGAATGAATACATCTGCTGTATGTACGGCAGATTCCTTGTTCTAGCATCCATTTATTCACATATAAACTTACAAGTTGACATATACACGTAAGTGGAAAACTCAGATTCATCCAACATGCAGAGGGGCATTTGAGTGAAACACTGAACATGTAAGAGTTGCCTAGTAAATTCGCTAAGTCTGTTCAGATAAAGTCTCCTTTTCTATTCTTTTCCTGTTTGTTCGGTTTAGTTAGCAAAGCATTCCACTTTTCTTAAATTCTGATTTGCTAGAATGTTTTATAAAAGTTACTCTCAATGTGTTGCGTCATTTGCTTCAGCTTCTGAGTTCTCCCGTGGATTTGCATCCCTTTTCCTTTTTGCATTGTTGGTGATAACATCAAAAGCAGTTATTTTCATTGTTTTATCATACCCACAAATATATCACGTTTCCTTTTCTGTGTTCCACTGAGTGCCCCTGCACTCCAGGATTTTAGAAAAAGACCATATGGAAACTCTTAGCTGGAACAACCTTTGTAGGCTAGCTAATCCAACCTTATCCTAAATGCAGGAAATCCAGAATCAGTTCTTCTCCACCAGAGGGCACAGCTTTTTGATGTTATTGTACCAAAGCTTCATAAGTACTATGCAGTTTATAATACCTACACACACACAAATACACACACACACACACACAGACATACACACAGACACACACTAACCAATTTAATATCTGAAATTAAATTACGAAGCAATATGTGGTTCCTAATGCTTACACAAAATCAGAAATTCAGATCTCTGGAGTCCATGAGAAATTAGACTGAGAGAGCCATCCTACCAAATGCATAGTAGTATAATGATTGTTCTGTTTGTATCTGAAGGTATAGAGCCGAAGGCTTTTCCTGTGAAGCATCTCACCCTCTCTCTCTCTGTATATATTTCTCCTGCATTTTTCCTATAAATGGCCATTTAGTTTGATGAAAGAGAATTTGTTTTCAAAATTATTTCAATTTTGAATTTCATGTCAATAAGAGATTTTTAGAGAATTTTTCACAATGGAGTGTGATATATTTGTAGTTAATTAGTTAGAAGACAGCTAAGCAGTTTATGAAAATGCCCTGAGCTTGATGGAACAATCACCTCTCTAAAATAGGCGTCTGCAGCTAGCCATGACAGGACCCAAATGACGGCATGTGGTTCTTGATGTTAGATGCAAGCTCTACTCTTTTGTAGAGTCATGATGTCACACACAAGTACGTGAGGGCTGAGGTTTGCATTGTGACATCACAACATCACTTGCCCTCCTGCTTCCTTCTGCGGAAACTGATACCTCATGTGTTCCACTGTCTCCCTGGCTTCTCTCACTTGAATTACATTCCAAGGGAGGGAGTCATAAAACAACTCTTCTCATTGGATGTTGCCAGTAGCAGTGTATTTTTGTTTATCAACTAAGGGGCAGTCTTGCCTTTGAAACATTATTAAAGACTTTCTCTTGTATACGGAGAATTGTATATTCTATAGTAGCAAAAAACCAGAAGGAGTCTGGTATGACCAAATGTCTCTGCTCAGAAATCTGGTGAAGAATTTGGAAAGGCCATATACTGCAAGATCTACCTTATGTAAAAGAATTCTACTATAATGCAATCCAAGAAGTTACAATACATATAATTTATCCCAGGTAAGAATGCATAGGATTTAATTTCAATCCTACTGAAAGCATTTTAATTTTAGGCTCAGTAAAGAGCACTTGAACTTGTTATTAGTCATGTGTCCAAAATTAAGTTTCAACAAGTCTTCAACCTTTGTACCAAGAGGCAGGAAACAAATGTTGCAGTAAATAAAATAATAACAAAATCTTCCTCCTTTGCTAATAAGCTTATTAATTTTGTTATAGAATAACTAGTAAGAAAGATTTTGGTTTTAAAAATTATGTCGCTCTGGGGAAAATGTGATTAAAACTTTTGAAGCAATAAATCATACAATGTTTAAACACATCTTAGTCTCTCTTCCCGCACCCTAAGATTTCCAGTCTTTTTGCTGTAGTATTTTATCCCATTGATACTATCTGAGATGATGGTGATAGCAGGTAGCATTAAAGCAATTACAGCATTTCTCAGGTATATGAATTCTTATTATGAAATATATTTATAGGTATTTGAAACTGATATGGTGAAAGACAATTTGTTTTCCAATGCTCCTTCTGTGGAAATTAGGTGGACTTCATCTGCTAAAAAGATTATCACTGCAGGTTCTGGACTTCTTAGGTGGCAAATAGTTGTGCGAAGAACTGAGTCCCTACCCCACCCCATCCTGGTCCACTAACTGGTTGGAGGGAAGTCTCTCTTGGATTATGAGTAATTGGTGCTATAAACTGATTAAACTATATAAAGTATAAACTATAAACATACTGTCCTTCTTTTCACTTGTAGATCTGCCTCATGTTTGTCTTTGAATGTTAACCTTTGGTGCTTTGCCTCAAGAATTGTTTTTGTGCTGAAAAAAAATGGCAAAATCAGAGGTATGGGTGATTGTTAAAACAACAAAAAAATCCTAATAGCTACAGTAGACTCTGACCTATGTAGTTGATTTGATTCCTCATTTGATTAATTTGCAGATAGTTATACCATATGTAGTTCATGATCATAAATAGTGAGGGGGGCTTGTACAGGGTCAGGTTTAATCCTGCCATCCCACATCACTATAAATCTACCTTGCTTTTCCTTGCCTGCATGTGTAAAGCAGTATTCTAATCTTTCAAGTCCTGAAATTATTTTTTAAAATTTGATTTGACTAACTGGCTGGACTTTTGGATACTCTTTTGAAAGTTGATTTGATTGAACTGGTATCTAACTGAATCTCTGTTTTGATGCTTTACACCAGTGTTGTCCAAACTTGGCCACTTTAAGATGAGTGGACCTCCCCATGCTGGCTGGGGAATTCTGGGAGTTGAAGTCCACTCATCTTAAAGTGGCCAAGTTTGGACAACGCTGCTTTACACAGTGTGTGCATGTGTATGTATGTGTGTGTAGACAGATATAGAGAGGGGTAGAGGTGGCAGACACTAAACAATCTATTCAATGCAGCTTCCATTTGTGCCTTGGCAGAACTCACAAATCCATTTCTGAGAAAAATTTGGTTCACTGTATGCGTGGTCATACATAAAGTCTACATATCACTGTGGACCAACATCTGAACATTTCATGCACCCAAATGCAACTTGAATTGTTGTTGTGTGTGCTTGTATGCAGAGGCATCCCTCAGGGTGGGTATCAAAAGAATCAAGATGGTGCCCCTGACCATGTGATCAAAGCTGCCATTTTGACCTTTTTGCTAGTCCAGTGGATGCCCCTGCTTTTATTCCACAAATAGTTCTAAAAAAAGAAGAGTACTCCTTTGCAGCAGGATGCCCTTTCCTCACATAAAAAAATACACACACCGCTCCTAACTAGCTGTTATCTTGTTGGTTCCACTGTATAATATGAATTCACTAAACTGTCAAGGAAAAGGAAATAAATTTACATGAGAAGATATATTTCTTTCTTCCCTTGTTACTAAGAAAATGGAGGACTTAGCTTTAAACTGAACAAGAAATAAAGCCAAAGTGGAGATAAAAGAATGAGATCATTAGGTCAAGTTCTTCAATCAGCTAAGATGTTTTTCAGATCCATGTTAACTCAGTGACAAAAGTACATCATAACTCTTCAATCATACTGCAGATCTTCAAACCCCTTGATCTCTAAAAACTTGAAATAACTTTGCATAATTTATATAGTTACCCTGTAACATTTCACCTTACATAAGGTATAAGACAAAACGTATATGGGAGATTTTCTTACTGCATAATTTTATTCTTTGCAAATAAAGTGCTCTAAAGCCCTGAAGCTCTTTTAATTAATCACTATTGCTTACAATATATCACATAATTGATCTGTCTATGTCCTTTGAAAAACTCCAGAACTATTTAGTTGATCTGAACCCCCAGTAAATTTGCTGTATAAATGTGCTAGGTCTTGCCTTCTTTGGCTTTGTTTGGGAGGCCTTCTGTTTCAAGGCCAAGAGCTGGAAAAGATGACATGAAGTGCCTTCTTCAGTAAATCAGTTTGCCTCCTTGCCTCAGAGAGAAGAATCATGCCGTCTCCACCGAAAAAAATGTCCTATTAGATCCAAGTCATTTTGCACAAACCTGCATTGATTGTCCATGACATCCGGGTAAAGTTTTGATTTTATTTAACAGATTTAATTTAATTGTGGTTTTATTTAAGTGAGGTTATTCATGGATTTCAATTTTAAATATTAGGCTCACCTAAACTTTAAAATTTAAGGGTCACAGAGGTGACCCTGGAGAAAAATTAAAGAAGTACAGAAGTGACCTTGGAGAAAGAATGTGACAGTTATAAAAAATATGTTTTAAGCCCTGGAAATGAGGAAAATATTAGAAAGAAACACAAACTGACTCTGCTTTAACTCTCTGGGGTATGAAAGGGAGGGAAGGGAAAACATAGTCAGGCTTTCAAGATTCTGTTACTATTGCATGGATGAATAAAATAAGAGTTCCAGTATTTCTTGTGAAGTCTATTTCCTGACCTGAAATATCTTGAGAGGCTGACAATAACTCAACCTAAAATATTGGAGTATCTAAACCAATCATGTCATATATATATATATATATATATATATATATATATATATATATGTGTGTGTGTGTGTGTGTGTGTGTTAAATATATGTGTGTGTGTGTTTTATTATATATGTGTGTGTGTGTCTTATTGATAATTGTTCCAGGTACAACATCAGTGCAATTAGGATCTATGTTCCCTTAATATAATCTGTATATAACAATTGTATATATATATTGTTCTACTGAGGAAGAGCTCTTACTGTCTAGAAGTTACTCTTAATGTTTAGTCATAAAGTATTTCGTTCATACGGTATACATGCATTAGTTTTAGCTGTGACTCTGTGACAGAAGTTCCATATGTCTACTTAGTTTAATTCTTATAGATTCTTATATATTTGTTTGACCCTTTTATTGTCATAGTAGATAATCTGCTATTCAGGCCAATCATACCTTCTACCTGCCATGTAACCAATGAGATATTTGGGTGGTATCAAATTTATAGTAGAAATATTTATTATAAGTCTACTGATACAATTGGGTCTAGTTGGCAGGCACTTTAGAATAGGGTTGAATCATTTTTTAGTAAACGTTTAACAGGTTCAGTTTCTCAACAAGGAAAAAGTAAGGATTGTAAGATGATTTCTATACACAACAAAAGCTTGGAAACGGGAAAGCAAATTTAAAGAGGAAGGCATTAATTATTTTTAAAATCACATCATCTATAAGCCAATCTCATGATTAGACTTGTCTGACTTGATCATTCTTGAACAATTTAGGGTTGGCAACTCTGCACCAGGGACTATTTCAGTGCTAGATTTTAATTTGAAAGAAATCTGTTTAGCCATTTGTTTTAATTAGAAAACCATTAAGGAAAAGTAGATAGGAGTTTAAAATGCATTTACTACCAGGCTAGTGATCTGTGAACTAAAAATTCTCTCACCAGCATTGATATGATAAATTGTAATGGCTCCCATAAGGCTATTCGAAGACTAGGTTCTAATTCTGTCCATTTCAACTCTTGGGGAGAAAAGCAAGTGCTATGATTCTGAAGGCCTAAATCAATTACTATCTTATCCTTGTATCTATATCTGTCGGTGTGTGTTTGTGTGTAGATTTTTCAAGGTGAATAAGATTGATGTAAGGGGAGATTGATGTAAGGGGAGGGATTATAATATAGTGACAAAATGTCATGTATCCATAATATCTCCAACAACAGCTGATGGAAACTATATCTGATGCAGAGGACAAAACAGACAGGAATGCCATTGGAAAAAGAGAAGGTAGGCAAATGATGGTGTCTCCCAAGGGAACTTCTCTAGGACTCTCTCAAACCTGATGGCACCTTTGCAAGCCATGAAGAGCTATAGATGTCAATGCCAATGTCACCTCACCCACAGAAGCTTCCTTGTTTTGTCAGAATGATGAAAGCAGCATCATGCTATGAGCTCCCCTCCTTTTAGGCATGTGGGTGGTGTCAAAAGGTGTCAAGCTTGCATTGTGATGGCATGATGATGTTTTTGTCAGTTTGACACCCCTCGCCCTGACTCATTGCAGGTGCAGTGGAAGCTTTTAAGGAAACTTTTATAAATTGAAGGAAGGTAATATTGACATTCTTTTTTCCTACAAACATTTAGTAAACTTTGTTGTCAAAAGAAGTATGTCACTGAATATTGATTATTAGTCTATTGTTATTATGGCTTACAGGCATTTGGTTAGGTGGACGTTTATTGTGAAAAACTGGAAGTTGGACTAGACAATGACAATCTTCTGATCCACTAAAGATCTTCTTATACTGTTAGACAGGAAAAACAAGATAATGAATAATTTGCCATATTGGCAAATATCCAATATGGCACTGTCCCCCACTAAGCTTAAGTTAAAAAAAGATCAGGAACTATATTGTAGTAGCTGGCAAAATACCAGTATAGTAAGTTCATAATACCTGCTCCTAGTTACCAATCTAAGCAGCTGCACTGTCAACTCCCAGGAGTTTCCAAATCATCATCAGTGGCAGTTCTGCATATTATGCAGTAGTCCATTCTGGAGTTTAAAAAATTAAATTATTTAGATTGGTTTAGTGTGATTTGCATTGGATAATTATATTAATGCCAGGCAGAAAAAATCTCCTGTACGTATTTTCCTACCAGTTCTCATTCAGTCTGGTGAAAGAGAAGTTATTTATGAAATTCTATCAAAAGAACAGAGCATTTGGAGAAATGTTCATAGTTATAAAACAGTATTTTAGCACTTATTTAATTACAAGCTAGCCAAGGGGTATTGATCAAGATCCCCTTTCCACTCGTCTGCAACCTTCTTGGCTTTCTACAATGCAGCTTAATCATGAACGAATTCCTTCCCTGGGATTTTTCAGTAGCATTTCTATCATCAACTCAAAGAGAGAGCATTTCTCCTTACTTTGAAGAATTTAGAGAAATCACCCACCCAGTCTCTTTGCCCACAAGTTTGATGGAGAATTTCAAATGGCCTTTAAGCCCTAGCTCTAAGTTACACTGTGTTTAAATGGCCAACATCCATACTCTTTTTTTTTTTTTTTACATGTTCCTGAGCTGGCCTTTAATGAATGATGTGTATTATTATCTCCCATGATAGTTTTATATTTCCCAATGAAAGCAACCAATTAAACCATTTATAGTATGATAAGAATTTTCCTGACCTCTCAGGGCTGATGTTCCATTCTGTCATCAACCTATTCTTGTTTAGATGCAGTCAGGGACAAGCCATTGCCCTTAAATTGTTGGCCACTGTCGGTTCCTTGTTTTTCCACTGACAGCTTGACAGCAGGAGGGCAAATCAAACCATTGGCAAGTCCTTTTCTCCTCACAACTACTGCTGTGCTCAACTAACTGAGAGTAGTAGTTGAGCAAGGCGGTGCCTGACTGGCAACATTTAAAGCACCTTAGCGTATCCGCAACCCTGTTTCTTTCCTTCCCCCTCCCTTGGTTTAGATCAGAAAAAACTCTGCTGCCTGACTGGGAAAAAAGGTAGGCAGCCTTTCCAGTCTGCTGAAAATCCTACAGAGAAATCAGGGACTCTGCTAAATGGAGTAGGGTATACAGTCAACAATAACAATAATAATAATTTATTAAACTGGTATGCTGCCTGGCTCTCAACAGCTCTGGACTGAAGGGAAGGGACCTCAGAAATGGGGGGGGGGGGGAGACACCTCTACCTGATTTTCAGAGGTTCTCCCCCTCTTCCAGTATCATAGATGACCATCCAGCAGTGTCTCATGATCTGTATATAGCATTTTTAGAGTAGGTGGGGGACGTTTAGAAGGCTGCTATGAGAAGCTAAGGACGGGAAAGTCCATTCTATCAGCTCAGTTGCTTAAATGCCATATCATGGTCTCTTTTTCAACTAAATGGAGCATGCTTATAACTATAAAATATATAGGCTATAAATAGAACGGCAGCATGCATGTTGCCTACCATTAGCCATTAGCTGAGAAGATTGCTTTTCTTCTATTTAGTTAATTAAGTGAAGGATTAGTCACGTTAATGAGATGCTACGTGTCTAAAAATATTCAGTGGAAGTGTTTTGATTTTCTATTATACCTTTTAATTTCTTGGAGCTTCTTTAGCTAATTTGGTCCTGATTCTAGCAAAGAGTTTTTTTTTTCTTCTTCATTTTGTGATGGTAAATTAAATGGGGCACTTTACATATGGGGATTCAAATGCTCATATAATGCAGGAATTTCATTGTGAATTTCTTCTGATGCCCATAAAAGAGACAATCTAACACTTTTTTCACAAACATTAATGGATGTGATTTAGATATGTAATTGAATAAGCATCAGCCTATTCACTGTTGAATATGGATATGTGTTTAATATCACAGTCATCTGACATTTAACTGGTTATGTTGATTTACTGTTGATATGATTTTAAACTGATAGCAGCTGCAGCTGACTTTAGATAATAAAAAAAAGTCTAATTGTTTCATAGGATTTTAGAAATCCAGGGTCTAAAAGCTTGGTTGAGGTCACTCTGTCCAACCACCTACAACACTGCTTCAGGTAAATGAGTATTTCTACATATGTGGATCCAAAGGCAGTTTTTACATGTTTAATAAGGTCTAATTATTGAACATGGAACATGGAAGGTTGATTTACTAGAAACGGCTAGGACCCCATGATCTTTGATTCTCGTATTTGAAGTTGGAAGCCTTGGAGAGGAAAGATCCTAGAAGTTGTTGACTTTAAATTAAGTGCTTTATCTCATCTGTGGCCAGGCTAACCAAAGCCTTTTTGTATGGCACTGTCAGATCCCAAGGAGGCTATAGATACTGTATCTGTTCCTAGGCACAGCGATATTTTGGACAAAATGATGCAAGTATGTAAGGGGTAGAGTTTGCACTGCAATGTCCTGGAACACATTTCATTGCTTGCCTGCCCTTCCCCAGTCCATCAGTGCCTATGAGCTATGTTTCTCCTATTGCTTCTATGACTAGCTAATACCCATCTGTTCTGTTTCAGCAGACTAAGTGGAGAACTATACCCTAGTTCTCATGTCTGTTTTCTAAGCAATTATTGACAATTTGTAATGAATCCGTCATTCCTTTCTTTTCTTTTTTTTGTATCCTGTTCACCAGATGTTTACTTCCTTTCAAGTCTGCGGGATGTTAGGTTGGAAATTAGAAAGAAATTCTTAAGTTTCCTGACAATATGTTAGAACAGGGGAAGACATTGGAAATTGTTTCGTTGATGTTGATAGAGTATTAGTTTTAGCTAACGGAAGGAGATTGCAGCTGATAGAATCGACCTGCTTTATTCTAGCACCCTCTAGATGGCATATATTTAGTATTGTTAGTTAGAACCACATTTAACCTAGTTTCATTCATACCGTGTTGAAATCAGCATGAAATATGAGAAGTACCACTGATTTCAACTAAGCCTGACTAATTTAGCCTGAATTCAATGTAATGTTCTTTATCTTAACTTTTGCCACTGAATATTGCTTAATTTATTTTTTCATTTCTTTATAAGTGCTAGTAATTACTGAATTATCTGTATTTATATTTATTTATTTATGTATTTATATTTATATGAATTAACACAAGGATTCTACACTGAATGACTATAATGCATACCATATCTGAGGATATAAAACACATATTTTTATGCTTGAAGACAACAAAATAATGCAATGTGAATCACCCTCAAAATATGCTCTAACCTATAAATGCTGCCTGTAAGGATTTTCCTTCATTTATATGTACACATAGTATGTATAGGCGAGTTTAGAAACTTGTCTGTTTTGTCATCTCTAGCCAAAACTTGGCATGATATTGATAGTTCTTTTATGTTTTAAAATATTTCTTTTGGCCAGCAAAGTTGGTTTTTCCATGTTCTATTTAAAAGTATGGGCTATAGGATACCTATACTTTCTATTAGTAATTATATCATTGGCTAATCCTCAAAGGGAGTGGAAAATTACTTAAAAATTAGTGGCCTTAAAAGTGCACCATCAATTGCATTCTGGATGACATTTTAGTCCAGCACTATATTTATACCCCCATCTGAATTTAAGTTTTCTGCTATATAGTATTTTAAGTTTAATCAAAAGTCAACTTAGAAAGGCCATTCTGCCTAAGGGATATTTTTCCATTAAGTATTTTGACATATTGGTGGCCTTGAGGGATTATTGGTTTTTGAAAAAATATTAACAGCTGGAAATTTGCATTTTAATACAGTTCTCCTCAACTACTCAAGCAATTTTATTTTTAAGACCTGTGACAGGCTTCAAAGCCTTAGTTCTAAAGTAATCTCATCAAGTAGTAGCTAACATAATTTTATTACAAATGACTAAGTTTCCTAATCGCATTCAATTTTTTAGTTCTGTTATGGTGTTGTCTGAAAACAAGACAAAAACTTTGCAACCTTTTAAAAATATTAACATCACTAACTAGGCGAACCCAGTAGGTAGGTAGGTAGGTAGGTAGGTAGGTAGGTAGGTAGGTAGGTAGATGATAGATAGATAGATAGATAGATAGATAGATAGATAGATAGATAGATCCCTATAGAAATGGGATTCTTCAAAAGAAAAGTAACTTAAACAGTTTTTTTTTTTTTAAGTCTATAATTTATTGAGTCTGACCAGGTCTTGTTTGTACATCTTGGTGAACTCACTGTAGTTTGATTTGAATATTAGTCCTGCTGCCTCTAGAAAATCATTTGGTGGTGTTGAAGTCCAGTTCTGAAAGTTAGAAAGTATTCCATTGTCAAGAATATAATTGATAGTATGTGCAACTAGGGAATTCCTCCCCCACCTTCCTCATCTGTCTCTTTGCAAAGCCTTGACTCCTATATATAGGAAAGTATCAATTCAAGTATACAGGTTTGGGGTATATGTTTCTAGAACCCTCTTTCTTTCTTTTGCAAGTGGTAGTGGATGGAAAGGAAGGAATTAGTTGGAAGGAATCCATGACATGTAAATATATTCAGCCAGGCTCCTTATCAAAGGAATCACTAGACTCCTAATGTGACTTGGCTCTGAGTTGATATACCCTATGTGTGATGTGGGTAAGAGGGAAAATATGTGTAGGCAGATATAGAAAATATATTTCTGAATGATCCACATATTCCTCTTTCTGGCCTATGGGTACTAGGTTGTCCCCTGCAGATATAGACTGCTTTCCTCAGACTTCAGATTGGTTCATTTCGCTAGTGCACTGGTCTATATAGTTTGGAGACATTGATACACACGCACACACAGAGCTCATTTAATCTGTGATCACCTTCTGATGTTGAAAATAGTTTTTGGACTGGAAATAAATACATATCAGGAAGCACAACATCAATATGTAGCTCACTCCAATTTTGGCATTTCCTCTCAATGTGTGTTGGGGAATGGGAGGTCCATGTAGCATGGAAGTCATGGTTTGATAACGATCCAGGGAGGGAATTTGTGTGAACACTTCTAATGTGCAGAAACAGTCAGGTGTGTAGGAGTCATGTTGGAGTAAGATTCAAGAGCATTTTGTGTTTATCCAAAGAGAGGAAAATATTTTCAGTTTGTTATGCTGAGTGCACACAGTTTTGATCAAATCTGCAGCACTGTTGCTTTTGTTTAATAGTTACAAGCAAAATACAGAAAAAGGGAGTTCCTGCTGGATTAGGAGAGAAAGAGAGCGATGAAGAAACCATGACATTAAGAAGGTCTTAGAAGCTATGACTTAATTATTTGTGAAGTGCAAAGAGGGATGGGGGTTTTCTATGCGGATAACATGATTAAGTTCCAGTTTATATTGATTAGATAGATTTATACTAAGAATAAGATTACAGCATCACATTGGAGGAAGCTTTTGTAATACTACATTGACTGAAGATTGGTTGGCGATAAGAAGTAATGTTTCAAAAGGTAATTGGATCAAATTAATCCCTAGTGCAACATGAGCATATTTAATAAGGGGATAAGCAGTGCAATAGTTCAGGCAACAACAGCCTTAAAAAAAGAGAAAAGCAGCAAAGACTTATTTCTTCAAGCCTTTTCAGTCAAACACTATAAATATTTAAGTCAAGCTGAGCCATGGGCTTTCAACTGCAATAGAAAGATTTCATTACAATTCCATGTTTAGCTTGAGTGGCAGTTTATGTCTCTGAATGTTGTAGGTTAGTTGGGAATTTGCTGACATTATGTTCAGATTGAGATTACAAATGGGAGAAGCTATTCTCAATTGGTGTTACTTTCACATGTTTTCTATCCTTAATTCAATCCAATTCTGTTTTACAAAATGGATATTTTAAATACATTTAAATGTTATTCATTTCTCAAAATTCATGCTTCAAAAGCATATCAACATACTTCTAAATTATCCCCCCCACCCAAAGCATTAGAGCATTTGGAAAAGGTTGAAAATCTCTTGGATTCCTGGAGAAAAACCTATTTATGGCTATTAAGAGTCAAACTGACTTGATGGTACATAATCAATCAATAAAAAAATCTGCTGGATAGCTGAATTCCAAGTTGTTCCTCAGACAGACTGCCTGGCCCAATGTCAAGAGCAAGGTTTATCCACAATCCCTCTATCTGAATAAGACAGGGATGGAAGAAGCACAACGCACACACGGAGTAAACAGTTGGCTTTCATTATATGAATATGAACAATCTAGTTCCAGTTAAGTATAACCATTGGTTGATTATAGGATCACCATTTTCATTAGTGAAGTTGGGAATAATTGTTGGAATATACCTATTCTGCATTGCAAGTAGATTTATTGGCATTTAATTGAGTAGTACATCTAATGGAAGGCAGTAAGCTGGTAAATGGCTGTAATAGAGAGGTGTCCAACCTGAGACCCCAGGAATGCATGTAGCCCTGAAACCTTGGGTGGAGCTAAAAATTGCCATAGAATAGTAATGGCTGTTTTATTTATAAGATTTTTCACATAGGATGAAATTGAAATTCCAAAATAGGATAAAAAGGGCAAATTAATACATATTAATAAATGCAGTTATTTTTGCCCTGGGCAGCACTGGCATCTGTAGCTAGCCACCATGAGGTCAAAATAACAAAACATACATTGTGACATTATGATGCAAGCTCTGCCTTTCATCCATGCCTCAAATCAAGTACATTCTGGGCAGAGTTTGTATGTCATAACATGTTTAATCACTAGATACCTACTGCCCCCCATGGATGCCTATGTTGGCTTGGTTTCATCAGTTTTGGAACACAACCTCTAGTCCACTAAAAGTCATGGGTTGGTGCTTGAGTTGAAAGACAACAGGCATAATTTCTTTAATCTACAGTATAATTCCCCTTCATGGATCACTGCCTTGTCGTGGCGAAGGGGCTTGCGTAACTCAGTGAAGCCATGAGCTATACCGTGCAGGGCCACCCAAGACGGACAGGTCATGACAGAGAGTTCTGACAAAATGTGGTCCACTGGAGAAGGAAATGGCAACCCACTCCAGTATCCTTGCCAAGAAAACCCCATGGACAATGTTAAAAGGCTATATGGTTCATGGGGTCACGAAGAGTCGGACACGATTTAACGACTAAACAACAACAGTATAATTATGACTGGAGTATGTTTAAAAATCTTTGTGCCTACACAAGCTACATACAGCTTTCTAATTAAAAGGGGATGGGGGTTATGCTTGAGATTGGTCCTCAACATTTTACTCTAGAGAAAATAAAAATGAGGCATGGTGCCACATCATATTTTTAAATTATGTATTATAATAAATTTTATGAGTCATATTTTGGATCTCATCACTAAAGGAGATTCTTTGAATATCTGAAGTCAGAAGCAGCACTTAATACATACTCTTTCTGATTTTTTGCCACCAGAAACTAACGCAGTTCTCCTCCTACAATGTCTTTGAATGTTTGAATTAGTATTAATATGGGCAAAAAAGTTTGTACTGCAAGACAGGCAAAAATAAGTTAGGTCCACTAAGATGGTTAGAATGGTAGTATTCAATGGTTTGTTGAATTTCAGTAAACTCAAAAGGGTAGCCCATTTCACAGAGATGAAACAAGACCACTCTCTCAATTCCCTTTTTTAGCACAGTGCCATTTGAAGTGTTTCTTAAACATCAGTAACACGATGCGTCTCTACTTCCCCTCTTTGCCATATAAAATATCTTTTTAATATAACAAATACACAGTACTTCCTCCCAAGTACATATTATGTGTGAATTTTGACATCATTGGAAAATAAAACACGGTGTTCTGCTATAGGAACTAAGTTGGAGGCTGCAATGTAATTAGCTATATTAGCATTATGATGATCATATTAGCATTATGATAATCAAGGAAATGCAAAACAGCTACTCCAACCAAGCCAAAGTTTGTCACATAATAGGATTCACTTTAACTCTGGGCATCAAAATAGTAGCAAGGAAAGAATTATTTAAGAATCACTGTAAGTAAATAAGGAACTTGAATACTCCAAAAAGCAAAGCTCATACCCATAAAAAATTCTTAAAGGCTAGATTAAGATGCAGAAGCTTTCCCCCACATGTTACTGTGAACAATGATTGCTGAAATTTTAAACATGCTACCATTAATTTACAGAGCATTTTCTAATTCAAGAGTAACAAGATGATACAGAACCATAAAGTTAGAAGGATCCATTCAGACCACTGAGTGCCCCCCTTGGTTCAGTGCAGGAATCCAAACAAAGCATCTCAGACAGATGGTTGCCTTGCTTCTGCTTAACACAACCTGAGGAGTCCACCATCTTCTTGGGAAACTAGCTCCATTGCTGAACTTTTCTACTGTTGGGAAGTTTTTCCTAACAATCAAAAATCCACCTTCTTGTAACTTAAATCTGTTATTATGTGTCCTGAACTTTAGATGATAGAGATGCATTATTGCTCCCTTTCTCATTTTTAGCCTGCATATTAATTATTGGAGACTCTTGTTATGTTTCCTCTCAACCTTCTTTTCCCAAAGCTGAAGATTCCCAATTCTTTCAATCTCTTTTCCAAGGACTTAGCTTCTAATCATATGATCATCCTTTTCTGAATGTATCCTAGTTGGTCTGAATGCCTTCTTGAAGTGTGGATGACACACGCTTGAGATGGAGTCTGACAAAATGGAATAAAGTAAATAATCAATTTTTGCTTCTCCTGGTCCTGAAGCACCCAAGCATTCCATTTACCCTTTCTGCGGCCAAGTCATACTGATTGTCCCACATTTAGTCTGCAATCAGCTACTGTTCCAAAATCTTTTTCACAGGTACTATTACCAATCCAGATATTCCATGTTCTATGCCTGGGCTTTTAATTTCAGTTAAGTGAAGAATTTTGCACTTATTTCTATTAAACCTCATTCACTTATTTTCAACTTTCATTTCAAGTTAACAACATGAACTGTATTCCTCTTACAGATCCACCATTCTGTTTTCTGTCTCTTTCTTTCACTTCATGTTACACAACAGGTTTATTGTGTAAGGGCCCGAAAGCTGTTTTTGATTTCCATTGTGTAGAATATGTTCTAGAGTCTAGACCTTTTGCTTCTGTATTTCACTCTCATCTACTAGATTTGCTTTTTGGTTTGATTTTCTTCCTTGTGGAGAGTTACTTCCTCCCCTCCCATTGCTCCTCAATTCTTTAATCTGATTAGTCTTCATTTTTTTATTAGAGAGACTGTGGCCACTCCAATCCTTTAATTTTTTTTCAAAGTCCATTACAAATGTGTGCTTGATACAATTATATGCCAGGGTGTGCTTTAAACATGGTTTGTTTTTTGTTTTTTTGAGTCAGCATTGACTCCTGGTGACTGCTTTGGACAACTCCCTACAGTTTTCTTAGCAAGATTTTGGAAGTGGTTTGCCATTGCCTCATTCCTAGGGCTGAGAGAGTGTGACTGGCCCAAGGTCACCCAGCTGGGTTTGTTCCTAAGGTGGGACTAAAACTCACGGTCTCTTGATTTCTAGCCTGGTGCTTTAACCACTACATGAAACTGGCCCTCACTACAAATGTTAGAGGCTACAAACTCCAGTCTGTTCTTCACTTTTGTTTCTAAGGTTTCCCCTTTTGTTTCTTCTTCTCAGGTTCTCAGGATAACAAAGTGCATACAGGTAGAGTCCTCGTTTAGTGACTGCCTTGTATAGCTACCATTTGCACTTATAATGGTGGTGAGAAAGTAACTTTATGACCAATCCTCACATTTACAACCTTTGCAGGTCTGTAAAGCAAAGGAAAGCTGAAGTAAAATCATAAGCACAGTTGCAGTTTCATTTAGCGACCGCTTTGCTTAACGACTGAGTTGCTGGTCCCAAGTGTGATCACTAAATGAGGACTATCTGTACTATTCACTTAGAAAGAAAAAAGAAAGAACATGCCTCAGTGCTCAGTGAACTTGTTCTCTGGGACCTTGCTGCCTTATATTCTTTCTCTGTGTTAGCGTATTCAACAGAAACATTCCCAAGACACACTCTTTGCAATTAGCAGCTACTTGGGAGGTGACATTTTTCATGCCTTGCAGCTGAGCACACAATCTCTCAGAACATGTATTTCTTCTGCTCACTCTTCTCTCTTCTTGTCTCATCCCTCTGTTGAATCTAGTGGCACAATGCCTGTTCTGGCATGGTCCCTTTGTAGCTGGATAGCTTCCCCTGAGAACAGCTGCTTAGATTTTTTTTTTTTCCAAATGGCACATAGTGGCTATCAAAAATGTGGATGAAAGTGTGCTAACAATGAATATTCTTTCCTTCTTATCTGGAGCGAAGGGAAGAGAATGTTGTTACTATACAAGCTGTATTAACCCAGAGAGCAGGGGATGGACTGAATGCCCTTTTCTGCACCCTCCCCTTGTTAACTGATTGGAGCAATGGCTGGTTTATACTGCCTGTTCTCAGTGTTTTGAGGTCAGCAGCAGTGAACATGACAGAAAATCAGTTTTAAACCACTTCTGAGGCCTCGAGGAACAAAAATACCTTCAGACTGGAAAAACAAATGGCACAGAGAACACGAATCATAGTCCCTTACCCAGGTTTGAATCAGCTTTTCCCCAGCTGGACATGAGAGCTGAAGACAAAAATATGAATGCAGGTGAGTGTATTGTTTTCAAATGTTGAATAGGAGTCAGAAGAAAAGAGAACACCAGTGCCCACTGCTTTCAAATTCCATAACATGCTGTTTCAAGATTCATAGCTGTGCATCCTATTGTAAGTCAACCAAAAAGCATCTAAATAATGAGTCAGTGAAGTGCTAGAGAGCAGCAGCTTTTAAGGCAGAAGGTCCCCCCAGATCAATTGCCAGTTAGGAGGATTTCATTCCACAAGATTGAGAAGGGCCTCTGTTTCAGTCTCTGGAAAGCCAGTATGAATAAGGAAAACTCTGGAATGGAGCAATCTACTTTGAGTTATAATCTAAGCTCCATATATTCCTCTAGGTTCATTTTATTCAAATAAATGCATGTTTTAATATATAGTGAATCCATACTCCACTATTTCTTAATAGCCCACCTGCTTTTTGTCAGAGGTCCTATCCCTAATTTGACATTGCTCCTAATCTGCCCCTAGTCTTTCATCTGTTGTCAGGACTAAACATGAGAGGGACTGATACCCACAGATTTTGGGTCCAGTTATATTTACTTCTGGCCCAGTTGATGGAGTCAGAAGTACCACATTTTTATGGCCAGATTCTAAATGAATAATGTCTCTTTTGGCTACTGTCGCTTTATTCATAGTGTAGGGATTCCTGCCTGGGCTCATTTTGGCTTTAGGAAATGATTGGTTCTTCAGATATCTCCAACTTTTTCATTTGCTCTTTGATGTCAGCATGTCTGTCTTCTGCATTTTGCCCGGCTGTCCTTTTACGGCAATTTCCTGTTAATGCTGTGTAATTGAGAAGAAATGAAAATAAATCCCAGCTTTGTAGAATGTCCTTTACCATTCAAAGAGCCATCTTAGTTTTGCCATTACCTTGAGGACAACATAGCCTGCGGCTGCTATCTAGTGAAAGGGATAATTGTCTGCAAATGACAAATTCTTTGATCTCCTAAAAGGCACTTGAATGCAGAGAGACTTTATAGACATTTTTACTGGTTACTTCTGAACTTCCATTTCTTTAGGCAATAGAATATGTTCAGTCTTCAGGAGAGTTTGTTCCATTTGTTTTGTTTCAGTTTCTCCCAGAAACACTGGCTTGGCTTGGTAGTCTTACACGCATGAGTGTTCTCGGTGATTAGATGGGGGATGAAACTCTGATTTTTAAAATGAGGCCTGTTAAGGTATATTGCTACCTTACCTATATACCTTACCTATATTGGGATTCTGGCTGTACCATGATGTTGCAACTCAGATAAATCTTAGGTGTTGCTAATTTGTCCTGTCATTTCTCTACTCTTTAGAGCAGTGTTTCTTAATCCTGGCAGTTTGAAGATGTGTGGACTTCAACTCCCAGAATTCCCCAGCCCGCAAGCACACATCTTCAAGTTGCCAAGATTGAGAAACATTGCTGTATAGTGATGCCTCAGACAAATTCTATCAGCATGAAGAAATTATTCTTTCATTTAGAAAGCTGTTTTGGAATCACTGTTTTGTCAAAAAGTTTCTGAAAAGTTGGGCTCTGAAGCGGCCTTGTCACTAAGTGAAGGAAATGGAGATCAGAAGCAAGGAATCAATCTGGAGTTAGTTCACAGGCCTCATAACTGGGGTATTAAGACATAGCAGATAGTCTGATTCAAACCACACTTTCAGCTAAAAGCTTTATGTTCCTTTCAGATCAAAAGGGGTTCCATTATTTAGGACAGGGAGAAGAGTAGAAATTTAAAGAGGGCAGCAAGAATGTGAAATTTTATCTGATTCAACAGTGTAGTAAAGAAGACAGATAAGTGACCAACATATGGAGAATCTTGATTAACATTCTAAGCGACAGATTTTTATGCCAGTGTTTATGCTTGACAAATTCAAAAATCAAGAATAGAGGGATGAAATAACATTATTTCATCTCATGATATTGAAGTTCTGGGAAAGTCTTCATACATTATCTGTTTATCAGAATAGAACACATTTGGAAGGAAAACCCATACAATCTGTTATAAAACTTAGTAAATTAATCAATTCATTTTTAATGTTTAATTATTTTAAGACTCCAAAGAACCCTGAAAAGCTGCTAGTTTAAGATTTGGGGAGTGGCTTCATCAACAGGTTAGGTGGCTCTCATATATGTCTTCAAAGGAGGCCAGCAGTAGCAAAAGAAAAATGTAGCAGAACAGATATAATAGGCTGTGGTTCATCTTTGCACACAGAAAGTTCTAGATTCAGTCTCTAGAGAATTGCTGTCAGTCTTAACAACATCTGAATTGATAAGCTAAGAGTCTGTCAGCCTTACCCAGTAGATCAGACAGGAAACATGACCAGATGAGCTAATTCTACTTTATTATAAGGCTACATTAACAGAATCTTGCAAGTCTGAAAGTACAAATCTCCCACTGTCTCTTTTACAGCCTGATAAGTTAGGGAGGTTCCTTTAAAAGTTTCTTTCTCTGCCCGTTATGTAGCTGTGGGCTATGCCCCCTTATCTGATCGTTCCCTAGGCAGCATCTCTTTCTTGTGTCTCCCAAAGTCCCACATACCATTACATCATCCTCCCTTTCAGACTCATCCCCCCCTCCCAAGTTCCTAGGGGAAACAGGTTGTGGGCTGTGAGAATAAAATGTACTGGTGTCATTCCCCTCTTCTCCAGTAACTCCCCGAGATCACAAAAGGCATCCTGTAAATCATCTGCTCCAGTTGAGGTGACAGCCGCCCCTCCTTCAGGAATCTGTTGGTCTCCTCCACCTCATGTCCTGTGTGCCTGATGTGGAAGGAGCTGATTGATTTCCCCCAACTTGGTCTCTTGCTATTCCTGAGGCTTCCTCCACCCCATAGAAGAACTCCTCCTGCTCATCTTGGTCAGCGCCTGACTCCTGCAAGGCCACTAGTTGCCAAGGATGGTGTGTGTTGGGATGTTGGTCATGAAAACAGTGCACCAATTGAAGCACATGCACATATGTTGCTGCCTCCCATGACTTTTCTAGCTCTGGGTAACTTTTCCAGTGTATCAAATACTCAACCCACTTCCCTCTGCATCTAGGGTCTAACATTACTTCCACCTCATATTCTTCCACCCCATTTACTAGAATGGTGTGGGGGGGGGGCTGTCTGTGAATGTAGAGTGCAGGAGGAAGCCTCTTTCACAAGCAAAGACCAATGGAATACAGGGTGAACTTTCAATGATGCAAGCAATTGCAAATGAAATGCTACTGCGTTGATTGGCTTAGTCACTGGGAAAGGACCAATACATTTCAAGTCTAGTTTCTTGGAAGGTCTCCTAGAAGTTAGAAATTTTGTAGAAAGCCACACCAAATCCCCTTCTGCAATTCTAGCTCCCTCTTATCTATGTGCATCTGCTGCTTTTTGTACATGGCCTTTGCTAGTTCGAACCGTTCCTTTAAGAGGGTTTGGGCTGTTTGCCTTTTGTGCAGGAAATCTATAGCATGAGGGATGACGCTTTCTTGTCTGGTTGTTGGCAAGACCCATGGGCAGAATCCATAAGTTGCCTGGAATGAGGACATACAGACAGAGGTGTGTGCTGCATTGTTGTAAGCAAATTCATCAAGGGCTATGAGATTAGTCCAATTGTCTTGCTGATAAGAAATATAGCTTCCTAAATATTCCTGGAATGGTTAACCTTCTCAGCTTCTCCATTTGCCTCCAGATGGTGTGAGGAAGATAAATGAATTTTAATATTTAATAAGTACAAGACCGTCTTCCAAAATTTGGAAGTGAAGTGACTTCCTTGGTTGTGATCACATGATTGAGAAATCCTCTATAACTAAAGATGTGGTCCAAAAAGAGTTGAGCTGTTTCTTGGGCTGTTGGGAGGCCCCTGCAAGGAATAAAATGGGCCAATTTGGTTAATAATTCCACTACCACAGTATGGTAGTCTAGCTCCACACTGGGGAAAGATGTGTGATGAAATCCAGAGAAACAGTGTCCCAGGGCTGCGATGGGACCCAGCCAACTTACCAGGGATTGGTTTTGCTCTACAACAGACATGATAAGAGGAAATATAATCCTTAATGTCTGCATGGATGTAGGACCACCAAAACTCTCTGAGGGCTCTATGTTGGATTCTCAGTACCCCTCCTCCCATGCCCTCTGTTTTATTGTTGTGGCACAGCTGTAGTACTTTCTCCCTTAGAGGAAAAGGCACATACTGTATAAATGTCCATTGTGCAACAACTGCCCTCCCTCCACTGTGAAAGCCATAGCAGTACCTTGTTGGGCTGCCTGGAGGACATCCATCTGGGCCCTGGCATATGCATCCTACTGCTGCTGTCCCTTAATTCAGTCAAAGGGATCAACAGTTTGTCTTCCTACTCCCAGCTTTTTGTGTTGGTCTGATTTACGCTGCAACTCAAAGTTGCATGGTTGGAGTATTGTTGCAGGTGTGTATCTGTGTCTGTGTGTGTGTGACTGCGGGACCTTGTACTCTGGCTTATGTGAAAGGGCATCTGGAAGTTTGTTCTGGGAGCCTGGGACATATGACATGTAAAAATCAAAGTGGGAGAAAAATTGTGCCCATCTGACTTGCTGAGGGGTGAGGGATTGGGTGTTTTGCATAACCTCTAAATTCTTATGAACTGTATGAACTTGTGTAGGGTGGGCTGCTCTTTCCAGCTCATGTCTCCATTGTTAAAAGGCATTTTTTACCATCAGCAACTCTTTGTTGAAAATGTCATAGTTCTTTTCTGCTGGGAGGAGCACTCTGGAGTAAAAGGTAGTAAATCTGCCTCCCTTCCTTTTCTGCCTGGAGTAGAACTACTTCTACTGCCACATCTGATACATCTGTCTGCACAACAAAGGGGTGGGAGGGGTTGGGGTGGTAGAGGAGGGGTTGAGAAGCAAAGAACTGTTTTAACTTTTGAAATGCTGATTGCTCTTGGATTGACCAGGAGAATCGCTGACCTTTCTTAAGAGCTGGGATAGTGGTTTAGTAAGCTCAGCAAAATTAGGGATGAACTTCCTGTAAAAGTTAGCAAAGCCCAGAAAGTGCTGCATATGTTTTGCATTACAGGTGTGTATGTGTGTGTGTGCCTGTACCTTTGCTGGATCCATCTGTATGCCTTCTGTGGAGATTCTGTAGCCCAAATAGTCCAATTGAGGCAGGTCAAATGCACATTTTTCTAGTTTGGCAAAGAGCTTGTTGTCCTGTGATTTTTGCAATACATTTCTGACATGGGTGAGGGATGCAAGGAGGGATCTTCGGAATATACTAATGTGTAATCTAAGTACACCACTACATATTTGTCTAAAATGTCTGAAATTATGTTATTAATAAATCTAGAAAAAGGAGCTCCACAGTTAACCAGTCTGAAAGGCATCACTGTGTATTCAAACTTGCTGTACCTTGTATTGAAGGCTGTTAAATACTCATGTCCTTCTTTCATTCTGATTTATTTATTTATTTATATTTCAAATTTAGATACCACCCATCTCACAAAAATGACTCTGGGCAGTTCACAATAAAACAGCAATAAATATTACAATACAATAAAACAATATAAAATACAGTAAAAATAGAATAAAACCAAATACATACACAAGTAATATCTTCCAAGATGTTGATGGTCAGTAAGATGTTAACATATGGGAGTATCTTCAATGTGCTAGCCACCCCCAGGGTTGGTTGCTCTTTTTTGCACCCCATGCCAGTTGGCAGAGCCAGGTCTTGACTGCTTTCCGGAAGGACAAGAGAGTTGGGGCCTGCCTCACCTCTGGGGGGAGAGTATTCCGTAGGGTAGGGGCCACGGCAGAGAAGGCTCTCTTTCTGGACCCCGCCAGTTGACATTCTTTCATTGAAGGGATCCGCAGCATACCCTCCCTGCCTGACCTGGTAGGACAGGTAGATGTAACGGGTGTGAGATGGTCCCTCAGGTAACCCGGTCCCATGCTGGTGATTAGGTTATAAGCACTTCTCAAGTCTAGTTTTCTAAAGATGCATGCATTTTGTAGCTGGTCTAGTAGATCTAAGTGGCAGTGGATAATGGTCTCTAATTATCACTCTGTTCAGGTCTTTGTAGTCATGAACTATACATATGGGGGCTCCCTCCTTTCCCTTCAGATTGGCTGCTCCTTCTCCTTGTTTTTTGGGCACAAAAAATGTTGGTGTCAATGGTGAGTTGGAAGGGGGAATGAATCCTTTTTTGATGTTAATATCCAGATAGTCCTTGAAGATGGCTCACTCATGGGTAGACATGAGATACTATCTCTTTACTGGGATTTGGGCTCCTGGCTTTATATTGATGGTGCAATCACAAGCCCAGTATGGGGGTAATATGGCTACCTCTTCCTCCCTGAACAAATCTGCATAGTCTGCATATTTTTCTGGAAGTGCAGATCCTTCCTTGTTCTGCAATGGAGTTGGGTGTGTGTGTTACGCTTTCACTGCTTATAAGCGATGTTGCTGGCATTTAGGGGAAGGGAATGAGAGTGTCCCTTGCATCCAATTTACATCTGGATCATGCAGCTGAAGCCATACTTTCCCTAAAATTATGGGCACTTGCAAGGAGGTAGTTACATAGTGCATTATGAGCTCTGTTTGATCTTTGATTGTCAACTGCAAAGGAGCCATGCACTGCAGAATCGGTCCTGCTCTAAGTGGCTGTCCATCAATCATCTTGACTGTCATTGGGCTTTCTAGAGCTTTAGTAGGCAACTTTAGTTTCTGTACTGTTTCTATATCTATGAAAGTATTAGTTGCCCCAGAGTCTACAACAGCAGAAAGTTCCAGTAGTAACTTGGAAGTATAAAGTAACAATAACAGGAGTAATTAAGTATGCTTGCCTTTTGTTGGCTGTCTGAACTCTCCTCAAATGGTGGAGGGCCCCTCTTTGGAGCTCCTGGGAAGGGGGCCTGCGAAGTTTCCCTGGGAGGCTGCTTGGAAGTGAGCTGGGCACTTGCTGGCTCCATGCTCTGTTGATTTACAAGTTCTGCATCTCATTGCTATGTCAGATGCTGGCACTTTTATCAGGCACGATCTGGCTATGTGTCCTGAGGCTTCACAGTAACAACACAGTCCCTGATCCCTTCTTCTTTGCTTCTCTCCTGATGACAAGGATTTCTTGGCTGCCCGATTTGCATGGGTTCTCCTGCACTGGATTCTGAGGCCATTGGGAGGGGTGGTATGGGGAAAGACAGATTGTAGGATCTTTTCTCCTTACCATTCCTTTCCTGCCTCAACTCTTCCAGTTAGGTGTCTATTATTACACAATGCTGATATAGCTCCTCTAGGGTATTTGGGGTGCCTTGCCTCACCAGTTTGTCTCTTAGGTCCTCAGTCAGCCCTTCTCTGAACTGGTGAATCAGGGCTAAGTCACCCTACATCACCGGCAAGTAATTTAAAGTCCAAAATACATGCCCTTACTCTCCTCTGTCCCTGTTTGAGCTTCTGGATCTTACAACTAGCTGTGATTCTCTGTATGGGATCCCCAAACTGTCCTTTGAGTCTACACATGAAGTCAGTGATTGTCCAGCACTGGATTGTTCCCCTCAATGAACACTATTGCCTGCTTAGCTGCTGCTTCCTTTAGCAAGCTCATCATAAAAGTAACTTTAGTGCAATCAGTGGGAAACTCCACTGGCCTGCTCACCATAAACATTTCACACTGAGTTGTGAATGTCTTGAATTGATCCTGTTCCCTCCAAACTTCTCCAGCAAGCTCCCATGGGAACATATGAGCACTGGCTGGGCCACCTTCTGTTGTGCTGCTACAGGTTGAGGCAAATTCTGGTCCAGTTCTTGCATTAGCTGGATCATGACATTTTGCTAATTGATCATCTGTGCATCTACCTACTGCTGGTGTTGCAACAACACTGCTGCCAGATGCTCAGCAGACAATGGAGTTCCTTGAGGATTGGAGGCCATTCCTGAAATTCCTCTCTTTGGAATAAAGTATGAGACTTGCAAGACTGATGTCAGTCTTCCCAGGTAGACCATACAGGAAATACCAGAAAAAGGAAACAGATCGTCTATACAACATTTTCCAACAAAATGGATATCCACACAACTTTATCAAAAAGTACCTGACCACTCAACCCACTACAGCACAACCAACACGAGCTATGAAAAGGGTAACACTGCCATACCTCAGAAACATCTCAGAAACAAGCAACAGACTATTACAACCACATGGCATCACCATAGCACACAAACCAACTAAAGCCCTCCATAACATCTTAAGTAAACCAAAACACCCAGTAGCCCAAGAAGAAAAAAGAGGAGCCCTCTACAACATACAATGTAAGGACTGTAACAGCCACTATGTAGGACAGGCAGGCAGAAGACTAGCAGAGTGCATCCATGAACACCAACTAAGTCAAAAGACATTATGAAAACTCCTTAATCTCACAACACATGGACAGTTTTATCTGAGAAACTGTGAGCATCCTAGACCAAGCCAAATCCAAAAATGCTAGGGAATTCCTGGAAGCTTGGCACTCCTATTGATATCAGCCATCAATAGACACATAGAGATAAACAACATCTACACACTATTCAAAAGAGACAATAGGAAAGCTAAGAAGGAAACAAAAAGACGAGAACACATCCTCTCCAGTAGTCTACACCCAGATAAGCAGGGATTAACACCAGGCAAATGATCAAGCAGAAAATAATTCCCTAATCAAGGAAATACTAAGGAGAAAAACATCCCCCCCCCCCCCAACACTGGCAGGGCAAGCTACTGTATATAAACAGGGAGCAAACCCACATTCACTAGCATGGATGATGTTACCTAGTTGGATAATGAAACATCTGTAATCAAACAACCAAGCTCAAAGAGCACCAAGGATTCCACAGTTCCACCCTGAGCTACATATATTTTCTTCTATTGGAACCAAATTGTGCCAGGAAAACATCTCAGGAACGACTTCATGCTAATTGCAATGGGCACGTCTAAGGAAAACTTTACAGTTACTCCTTCCATACTGATAATAAATTGCTGGATAAATCAAGTTTCTTCAGAAAAGCCATGGATAGCTTTCCTTTATTTCTTTTTCTCTTTCTCTGTATGTGCATATGTGCTTTTGTCTGTGTGTAGGAAAAAATTATTGAAAAGATACCTTTAGATGATTCAAGACAAATTTAAAATCAGAGCAACAAGTATATGCAACATTTCAAGGTTGGAAAGCTTATCTGACCTTTGCAGATGACTGTGAGACCATGAGAAACCCCAAATTTAATTTCCTTCATTTACAATTAAATATAGTTAATGTGGTTTCTCTCCAATTGTGTATTTAATTGCAGTGTACTGACACAGAACAAATAAAGAATCAAACTGCAAAACCAATATATGAAGGAAGAGTGAATGGGCCAAGAAGAATGGGAAAGCTGAAAAAGTCATGTTTGGGAAGAGCTGATGAGATACTCAAGAAAAGAGAAGTTAGAATTTTAAAGAACAAGAGGCAATGTATGACTTGTTGTAAGGATGTGGTTCGAGCAGGAATGGTGTGTAAGGATAGATCAGTATGGAGATGTACACTGAATGGTGCTGTTGTTTAGAAGAGCTGTGAAGACCCGACTTTTCACTCAAACCTTTGGTGAGGGAAAGTGAAACCCCTCGCTTCGTTGCGCTTGGCATCTTTTATCTTTATCTTTTATTGATTTTATTATAATTTCTTTGCTTGATTTGAAAGTCATTGAGAGTCAGGCAGCATTCATAATAATAAATTATTATTACTATTACTATTACTATTATTATTTATTATAATTTTATGTTAAATTTCCTTTGTGTTTATCTCCTGCCTATAACCTCTTCTGTTCATTCTTTTTCACTCCTTTTCTGTGCTTTGCATAACGTTGCTTACCCTGACAGGGAACCATGTGATAGTATGTATGCACATAGTTAATAATTTCCCCTTTCTATTGCATTAAAAATTACAATTTGATCATCACTTCAGGAATTTTTGAGGGCTGCACCCAAAGCTCCTTGGCTACAGGTGGCAATAAAGCTTCCACTTGTGCATTTCTACTCTAGGGGGGTGTTTACAGATAAAGCACATAACTCTCAAAGTCTTCTATTGTATTAGCCTTATTAACAGCTTCTCAGAATAACCCAACAGAAAATAATAAAAATCTAGAAGGTCAGTCCTTGTTACCTAGAGGGCATCCAATCCAGTCTCAGATGACAAGGGTGCCTTCTGCTTTTTTCATTCTATGCAGTCATGAATAATTCATAATGCTTCTCACTCTGTGACAATTTCATTACAAAAAAAGTTTATTCAATTATCAATAGTGTGCCCTACTCCATTATGAAAGTCATATTTCGATATTGACTATTACTCGTGAATGAAGTTGTCAGTGTCAGACAATCCTGTCAGAAGCCACAACAACTGTTTTATCAAGCGGGTAGACTTAGTTATTGGCATATCTAATACAGTCTTTATTCCCCGGGGGTGTATTGCCACTCGCTTTTCCATCCATCTGAAATACCTAGCATTATTGGTACATACAGATATATATTCTGGCCTCCTGTTTTATATGCATGGCATGTGCTTTATCTAGGAGTGTTGATGAATTAGAGTGGGGAGGGGCTGAGCGCAAAGAACAGAATTAATTCACCTCAAAGCCATTTTCCATTTTAGATGCATGGCAAGAAGCAACAGTGACCACGATATGCAAATTATATCTGGACGTCCCAAGTAATGATATTTATCATCTTCTGTTAATGTTGGTTGTTTGCAGTTCGCCTAGGCACATTAAAAACATATTAGGATAGTCTACAAACTCTTAATGTTAACAGATTTGACACCCCCCACACACACGCACACACACACACACTCATATGAATGAATTCCATTTCAGATTAAAAACCATTATGCGTATTGATGCTTTGTTCTCTTTGACTACAAATTGATTTCTGCATTATAAGGTTGATAAGAATATTCCAAAATGAAAACCAGAAATGGTCAGGAATACAAAAGCGACTGTCTCTATATACGTGCATTGTTATGTTAATCAAATATTTATTGCTTCTATTATCTTCAGTTGCTAAATTATGGGGGGGGCAGTGTCTCATATAATCTTGAAATACAGAATATTAGAAAACTCCACCAGCAAGACTGCCTAAGGGGAAAAACATGAAGGAAGAAGAGCCATCATTTCAAGCGCTGGTATGCCAGAAACAGCAAGTCTGAGCAAATTTTGCACGAGCAAACAAACAAACAAATCAAGATGGCTCAAGGGAAAGAGCCAAGTCGCATCTTTTAGGAAAAATGCATCATCATTAAGCACAAAGCAGACTTAATTTTTTCTCCTATAATGTATCTCTCAGGATTCCAGTAGGAATTTCCACAATCACACAGCAGCGTCTTTTGGATCTTTCATACTTTGCAAACAGTTCTAAAGCATCACTGAAGCCAAAGTGGGCAACCCATGAGGCGATTTTTGCAATTTCCAGAGTAAATTTTACTGGAAGAATTGCTGATTTGGGAAAGCCCTTTTCATTTATTTAAATTCTGTATGTCCCAAATAGGTATATTTAAACTCCACATCTTATTCTCTGTTAAAACTGTTCCCCATATAAGCTTTGAAACATTTTCTGTGCCCCCACAAATAATGTCACTGTTATAGCCACTACAACCCTCCAAAGCCAAACTTTCCCTTTTTCTTTTGTTGGCCCATGACTGGGGAGGGGGGAACCCTCTGCTTACACAAATATTTTTTTTCCTGTGCCCCCTGCGTACTTCTGCTCCAGGCACGGATGTGCAACGTGATTCTCCAATACAGAGATTCTTCATTGCTGTCACTCTTTGCATATAATTGGGGATGACGCATACAAAGCATGGATGTGGGATTGAAGAAAAACATAGATTTAGAAATGATGCATATAAAGAAAGTTTATATTATGTGAAGATGCTTTTTCAAAAGGTGCCTACCTTCCTGAACGGTCGGGCTATGTTATGGGAGAATGCAAGGATAGAGAAAATGACCAGGATTCAGATGAAGTTGTGATGGACTTTTGACAGTAGAACTTCCACATTTTTTTTTTTTTTGGGTTTGGGCAATTTTTGGATGTAACTTACTTCACTTACTTTCTTTAAAAGCGCTAATATTTTCAATAGTCTTCGAATTTAAAAGAAGACTATATAATATGCAACCAAAAACCATGTGTGACCTCCAGTGTCACACTCAAAGTTGCCACAATGTTGTCATTTTTAGTGTGACACAAAAGGAAAGTTGTTAAACGTGGGTGTAATCATGTAAGATTTCTCTCATTATTTTAATTTAATGGTGATTAATAGAAAATTATAATTAAATCAGATGCAGTTTCCATTCCATTTCCACTTCTTTCTCTTGCCTCCTCCCATCTTTTAAAATGTACTTCCTGGCTCTTGTTACAAAATAGGCTACAAGGCCCTGATTTTATAGAAATGGGTTGCTTATTTTGTGATACATTTTGGGTTAAATTGATGTTTTCCTTTAGCACATCCATCCTTATTAAATCCTTACTTAGTTCAATGACTGCTTTATTGATTAATGCTGCTGCTTCTGTCTGATATTTTACCTCAAGGTTATAACTATTTTCTTAAATATAATGCCGTTTCACTATATCAGATCAATTCACTCCTCCAAAACAAAAAAGATAAAATATTATCAAAAAATAGACCTCTTAGGAAACATTTCTGAAAGTGGTAGAATAAACTCTCTGTTCATTATGTTGCTGTTTAATGGCTTTGGGATCTTACATTATCTTTTATAGGGAATGAGAAACTAGCATATTTGGAGATGGTTCTGCAACAGCTACTAGGTCAGAATAAATGTTTCCCCGTTTTCAGAAATCTGCATGCCTGAAGAATTAGAAATTGATTCCTGAAGAGCCACAGGGAGTTTAGAGGGATTCACTTTACAAAATACAGAAGTTAAAACTGAGGAACATCAACCACAAGAGACTCAGCTGAAGGAAGATAAGGATATACTATATATGAGAGCTGGGCAGATGCAGGGGCAAAAATGTGCTGCAGAAAATGTGGAAGTGCAAACGTAGCATTAATCTGTAACTCCTTAAAGCAGCCACTTTAGCAGTTTTGCAGACAGGTGTTATGTTTTCTTAACCCATGTGCTCTGAGGCACCTTTTCCCTTCAAATCTGCTCAGCTTGGATATAATAGAGGTTGAAGGTACTGATATTTAAATGCCCATTTTCTTTTGTATTTATATTTAATCAAGCTTTGATATTTCTGCATTTGCTAATAGCATTAAAAAAATAAACACAAAGCTCTTTGCAATTCACAGCGAATCAGTCTCTATATTCAGTAATGTGGGAATGTTTCCATTAAAGCAGATTCCCATGGTACTATGTATTTTGTTTCCCATGATCTTCTCAACTGCTCTCAGCCTCAAGAGTCTGCTTTAAGCTTGTTAGTAGTCTGGTATTGACCATTCTCTTATTTTTTTTTTCTGTTAGAAATGGTCCATATGTTTTCATGATGAATGCTTGGGCTTGTACTGCTGTATTATAGGATTCATTTGAGTGGTTAGCAAGTGGATGCTATGAAGAGTGGCAAATGAGTGACAGTTTGAGGACAGACCTTATGTCATGCAGCCTAACCTGAATTCTGTAACCTAGCCTGCTACATTTAGGAACAGGAAAGATGCTACCCTGTCACCAGTATGAAAGTAAGATTCATCTGGCTGGCGTTTACGAGGTCCATATGAAGCAATGTGCTTCACTTTGATGTGACTTTTGCAGTTGGCCCTGAAGAGGCTGTTGTCCATGCAGAAAACTCTTCATGTATGTGCAGAATCACTTTTAGCTTCCTGACATGGTGGGAGATAACTCGGAAGCAACTCAACGTGAAGCAATGCACCTCCTGTCACCGTGGGCTGAGTACATTACTTTGGAAAGCAGCTTTGAAAGAATGCTTTACTTGGAGCAGCTGTGAAGCAAAGCATCTCTTTGAAGGTTTGGGCAGCCCCAGGATTCATCCGTGGAACAGTGGTGGCTTGCTGCAGGCAGCTTGATAGAAAGGGACAGCTCTAATTTGGTTTGAGTCAGCTTGGGTTAGTAGTGGTTAAGGCACCAGGCTAGAAACTGGGAGACTGTGAGTTCTAGTCTCACTTTAGGCACAAAGACAGTTGGGTGACCTTGGGCTAGTCACTCTCTCTTGGCCCTAGGAAGGAGGCAATGGCAAGCCACTTCTGAAAAACTTTGTCAAGAAAACTTCAGGGACTAGAAAACTGCAATCACCAGGAGTCAAAAACTGACTTTAAGGCACGCGCGCACACACACACACTGCCTTTTGTTCTTGAAATTCCCCACAATTCTCTTTCTGAGGGTATCATAAATCCCATCCAACCATGACTTTCTCAACCATGACTTTCCCTTCCTCTCAGTCCATTCACTCTTCCTTCCTATATTTGTTCTGCCATTCATGCCTTTCTGTAGGACCAAATCTCCTTAAAATACTTCTTCTGTATGAGTCCCTCCCTTTTGTATTCAGCCTACATTCATTCAGGATCATTTCTGATCCTATCTCCTATTATTTTATTACACACTTCTTCAGTACCATATTGAGAGAGGCCATTCTCACCTAGTGAAAGAGAAACTATCTGATATCAAAACTAGCCATTATATAAACAAAGGACAGATGGAAACAGAACTTCCTGCTCAAAAGAAGGGGATGGCGTGCCACAACCTAAGGTTGGCAGAAGGACAGAGCTAAAAAGGATGGATCAGTGAATACATATACTGAGGTTACTTTTGGAAATAAAAGTAAAAAAGCACTTGTAATTCTTTCCTAAAAATTTTACAGTTGCTTCTACAATCAACCAATTAACTGTAGTTCTGGAATTGTAGTATCCTTGTTTAATTGGTTCCTGAATGCTTATTCCTGCTGCATTCAACTTACTTTATGCTTTTCTTAATAGACCCAACTCTCACAAACGTGGTGGAAACCAGCACTCTCTTTTACGGACATCCATTTTCACTTTTTTTGACATCCATTCCTTGCAACAATTTTCTACCCACTATCTTTCTACCAGCATTTGCATACCTTAACAGTTTTCTATTTTCCCATCTTTAGTGAACATTCTACCAACACAGAGAGAATTATTTATCTGCTGTATTTTTTTTTACTGTTTATGTGTAACTTCCACATGCTTACTCTATTTATTCTGTCAGACATAATTACTTTGGTCTTTGATACATTAATTTTCAGATATATACTTCTCACTGCATCATACAGTTTATTTGTCACTTCAAATCACTTGGGTTCTCAAATAACAACACAGAATTATCTGAATACAAAAGTATACATAAATTCATGTCTCCAATTAACACACCTCTAACTTCACCACACATACCACCACACACATATGCCTTATTTATCCATAAATACAAGGGGACATCAGCCATCCTTGTCCAAAGTTGAGTCATTCATTAAGCATTCCATTTATTGTGTGCTTGATTTCCCTCACAGACCATTATCACATTCTGCAATCAGCTCTGTATTCATGTAAAATACTCAGTATGTTCAAACACTGGGGCAAATAATTCAAGCGTATTCACTTTATCATACACTTTCTCTAGATCAACAAAATGTACAATAATCTTATTTTCTCACACCTATATATTTCTCAGTGACCTTCAGAAAAGCAAAAATCTAGTCTGAAGTCCCTCTGCCTGTCATAAAACCACACTACATTATTCTTGCTTACCTCATTGTACCCTCTCAGTCGGAATTCTTGCAAACACCTTCTTAGGCCCGCTTAACAACCTAATTGTCCTCTAGGTTTTACATTCATGCCTACTACTTTTCCCTTTGAAAAATGATATTCTTCTATTCATCAAGCAGTCTTCACACACACAGGAAACAAGTCACACAGCCCCCTCATAAGTAAACCACATCTGTATTTTAACATTTGTCGAGTTATCCCCTATCTATACCTTACCACTTTTCAACATTCTCACAGCATTTATGACTTACCTTTCATAGGTCGTTTTTCTTGCATATGGACAAACATACAATTTATTTTAATCGCACTCTTAAACATATCACCATTGCTATCATATATATTTTAAAAATACTCCTTCCAACATTACCTCCCTTCAGTCTCATCCCAAATAATTTCATTACTTTTATCTTTGGGTTCCATTCAATCTCTGGAGGCTAATGCCACAATCACAACCAAATTCCAGTTTTATTCCAAGTACACTAATGTTATTTTATGCAAACTAGGGTCTCTAATTTAGAGACTAGCTTACAAGATATCTGTTCCCATTAGGTAAGAGGTACATGCAGTATACTGTAAATGACACACAGGATGCAAATGTGTCAGGGGCAATAAAGGGAATGATTTTTATTTGTTTTATTTAATTTGATTTATTTAAAACATTTATATAGCTGCCTATCTTGCACCAAACTCTGGGTGGCTCACAACCAAAAAAGATACTTGGTGCAGTGAATGATACTTGGAGTATCTCCCCTTAGCTGAAACGGGTTTATTTAGTACAGTGTTTGGCTGGCTGGCTGGGGAGTTGAACTCCACATATCTTAAAGTTGCCGAGGCTGAAAAACACTGATTTAGAGTATTCCCCTTTAGCTGAAAGAGAATTTCCAAGCTATTCTAAGCAATCTTAAATGATATATAGATTTACGAATGTGTGTGCCAGTAAGTGCAGGTACACAGAAGTATATGGATGCACACTCAGGAAGATAGAGAAAAGAATGGCAAAGTTCCGGTCCCAGGCTTTGATCATTCAGAATCTTTAGGAATGGATAATGACACTGCTGACAGCTTGCTGTTTAGCAACAGTATGGAGTAGCGTATGTCCTGGGGCAAGATCTTTCCTCTATGGCATACCAGGCCTCAAAGCTGAGATGTTTTAGGCTCCTTCTGTCATGGAATATTGGAAGTCTTTTGTTGATCCAGGAATGGAATATTCTGAACTTTGCCAAACAGCCTTTTTAATTCTGGGAGTAGTTCAACAGTTTCCAGAAGTAAAATTAACAAGCTGGAAGTGGTTTGAGCAGTACTCTGGCTCCAAAACAGCCTGTTTTGTTTATAACACCATGTCTCAAACTGTCTTGGACTGCTTTCAGCTGGGAGGATTTCCTTTAGGAACTATGAAACCACACTTTGAGGCTTCCTTCAGTTCACAATATTGTCATCTGAGGATGTTGGCTGAGGTGCCATAAATATATGGTTGATACCCAATTCTACCTCTTGTTTTGATCTAACACAGGTGAGGGGGGTGGCATTCTGAGCAGTGCTTGAACAGGATAATAGACTAGATGAGGGCCCATAAACTAAAACTCAATCCAGACAAGACAGAGATACTGTCGGTGGGTGGTGACCTGTCCAGCTGCGGGATGCCCTGTGGTTCCTGGGGAGATCTACATTCACTCTGAAAGAGCAGATTCAGAGTTTGGGGTTGGTCCTAGATCTATCATTGTCACTAGAGACCCAAGTGGCCTTGATGGAATGGAGCACTTTTCCTAGCCATCAGTTTTGGCTAATTTACCAACTGTGATCTTACCAGGGAAAAGACAAACTCACAATGGTTATTCATGATTTGGTAACTTCCCAGTTGGATTATTGCAATGTGTTGTATATGGGTCTGCCTTTGAAAATGGTCCAGAAACTTCAGTTGGTTCGAAATAGACCAGCTAGACTAGTCACTAGCAATGACGATCTGAACATATTATGCTAGTACTTCACCAGCTACACTGGCTTCTGGTCCATTTCTAGGCCCAATTTTGAATTTAAAGACCTAAATGGCTTAGGACCAGGTTATCTGAAGGAGCGCCTTCTCCTGTATGTACCTACCTAGAACTTAAAATCTTCTAATGAGGCTTTCTTCTAAGCCCTGCCACCAAAAGAGGTGAGATGGGCCTCTAAAAGGAAGAGGGCCTTTTTTGTGATGGTACCCCATTTATGGAATGCCCTCCCCAGAAAGGATCGAGTAGAACCTACATTATCATCATTTTGAAGCCAGGTGAAGAACTTTTTATTTTCCCAGGCTTTTTAATTGCATTTTAAATTGTATTGTTTTATATTTTGAAAACTGTCTTGCTGCTGTCTAATTTATATGGTGGACTTTTTTGTATTTTTAAAAAGTTTATCATATATGTTTTAACTGTGTTTTATTTTAAACCACCCAGACAGCTTCAGCTGTTGGGCAGGTTAATTTTTTTAAGGTAGAGAAATAACTAACTAACAGGAAGCATGATAATCAAATCCTTTACCTTAGATAAGGATGCAGCTACTGGAATTTTGAATAACATTTCTTTAACTTACATTATCTAATATCCTGGAATATCCTGTTTTTAAAATCACATAATCTTGAGAAATTTCATTAATGTACTTGATACGCTGATAAAGTGAACTTATGTCTGTCAGTGAACTTATAAAGACAGCCCAATTTTATAAATCCTACTTAAACTTTTATAATGGGATCACATTGCCGAATCCTAGTCTAGGATTCAAGTAAGAAGGAGAAGGAAAAGGAAAAAAAAAAAAGAAGAAAAGTTGAACTGAAGTGGAAAATTAATTATCTCATATATATCAGCCAAAACAAATATGGATTTTGCTGTCATTAAAGGAACGTGTTGGATCATTCCCCATGGCACTCATGTAAGACTAAGATTGTAAAATTAGAAATTTAAAAAATAGTTTTATTTTTTTTTAATGGTCTTTAAACTGCAGTGTTTTTTGAGCTTCTAAGTCAGTAGATCACCTACTGCACACAAAATCATTCCTTAGAAAAATTACGTTTTTTATAGAACTGTATCTAGGTTTAATATAAACAGCTGATAATTAATATGGACATATAACAAAGAAAAAGAAAAGCAGCTGGCTCAAAGCCAGTTTCCTAAAGCTGGTCTTGAAAGCCTTTAAGAACCTTTCAATTTATGCAACTAGTCTTTACTTGTGCCATGCTTCAGTCATTTCTCTCTTTGGTAACTGAAAAGTCTTTAATGAGTGAAAATCTCTGTAAGGATGAATAATATGTTGCATGTTCCTTTTGATATGTTGTAGATATTATGTTTAAATAAGAACCTTAAACCTTAAACTAATGTATCTGGTGAATCCTTAATGGGGATCTGAAGGAAGGAAGGAAGGAAGGAAGGAAGGAAGGAAGGAAGGAAGGAAGGAAGGAAGGAAGGAAGGAAGGAAGGAAGGAAGGAAATATGATATAGTTTTTATGGTATAATCTTAATTCTGTTTCCATGGCAGTTTAACCATCACAACTTCATCCAAAACAGCTATCAACAGAATTTTAATAATCATGAAGAGAAAATAAGTATACCACTTAACCTTTTTTAGGCTGAAAACCACTCTTCACCCTTGAGTTGTCTGTCAGTTTATGCTTCAAAAATTGAGGGGAGCAGGATAAAGACATGAATTTATTGAACGTGATGGTCTATTTCACTGCAAATAATTAAATGCATGCTATTAAATGTATTCAATCTTTCTTCCCTCGTCCATTAAAAATGAAGACTAGGGAGCAATTTTGACAAGGGGCATTAGGGATTGCACCCAAAGCTCTGAGGGCCACATGAAGATTGCAAAGCTCTGCTCTAGAAGGATGTAGAGCAGTGTTTCTCAACCTTGGCAACTTGAAGATGTGTGGACTTCAACCTTGCTGGCTGGGGAATTCTGGCAGTTGAAGTCCACACATCTTCAAGTTGCTAAGGTTGAGAAACATCGATATAGAGAGATGAGGTTGGATAGAAAGACAGGAAAGGCACAAGCGGATGTCCCATATCAAGCATACGGCTTTGATGTGCTGTCATTGTGTGGTACCTCAAAGGAAAAGACAAGAAATAGAATTCTACAAAGTACCACGCTAGAAAGGGTTTGCCCATTAAAATGGCACTCTACTGAAAATGCATTATACAGATGAGCTTTTATGTGGACTACTGTACTACTTGAAGTCCTTTATTGGAATGAATGTGACACTTCTTCAATTGCTCCCCAATGGGCAGAGAATGTAAATTATGTCTAAGCTAATGAAGCTTCCCTGATTTACAATTAAACATGCTTCCATTAAAATTGGCCTTTTGATTTCCATGGATGAAAAATAAGATGCACTGGAAATGAATTACATACTTTAATTTACTGTCATGCTTCTTTGGTATTACAAAAGAGACTTTGGATCCTGTTCCTCCGTATTCGCTTTATTACAAAATGAGGGTTACCAGATCTGGGTTGCAAAAATATCTATATCTCTTTGTTGCTGGCTTGTGGTTTTCCAGAGTTCTGCAGCCCAGAACTGGTAGCTGTAATAAACTAAAGCCAATGTTATAAAAGGGTGGTTCAGAGTGTTTGGCGAAGTTGTTTGGAGACAAGATTAATTAGGTTATAGTAGAACAAGTAAATTTCTACCATTAGGCAAACAAAAGAATGCTGTGTAATTAGGTGCGACACAACGGAAGTGTAACCATCTTTCATATTTGTAGAGTTCATGCAAGCCTTTCAGCCTTCATTAAACCAAGTATCATTGGAACATGTGAATAATAGGATTAATATAGCTTTAGCACTGCTGGGTCAGCTGGCAATAGATCAATCTCAAAATGTGAAGCATATTAAAAGGCTTATAGATTAGCAATTAAGTGGCTTTTTCATGAGCAAGGAATAGTTCCTCAAGCTTTACCAAAGGTTAACAGAGATAGGATGTCGATTTTTCCAGTTCATAATCCAGAAAGAGTCTTAAGGTGAGTGAAGTTATGTGACTTTCAGTGTGATGTGATGGGAACAAAATGCTACCTGCAACATCATTTCCGAGTTCACTGTCCTGGTTTCAGGGAGAAATCGACATGTGATATATTAGAGAATGCAGTTGTTAAGATCTTTACAACATTAATAATTGGTACTTCAGTAGCCGTGTTTTCCTTTTCTTGCTCTGATCATTGTTCCTTTTGTGTTATACCTTCTGGTCTGTATGCCTGAGGGTAGGGCTATCTCTTTCATTGAAGCGTAGGTGCACTGGGAGATCTTTGGGCTAAAGTGCAGGTTACAAGGCAGTGTTTCTCAACCTTGGCAACTTTAAGATGTGTGGACTTCAACTCCCAGAATTCCCCAGCCAACTGGCTGGGGAATTCTGGGAGTTGAAGTCCACACATCTTAAAGTTGCCAAGGTTGAGAAACACTGTTATAAGGACTTAAATAAGAATGTACAGAGGGAAAAGGGTGGGACATTGTGCCTATAGAACTCCTTTGTCCTCCCAGTACTTGATGAGGTTAGCACTGTACGATCACTGTACATTAAAGAGGAATATTCACTATCAGTGTAGTCTTCAGAATGAGAAGGATAATGTTCCATCTTACAAATAATTAACCTTTGCTTTTGTTAGGCATGGAAATATGCTGCTTAACTGTTTCAGCAAAAAAAAGGAATCTGGAATTTGCATTATGTCTTTTGCAAGACTTCAGACTTTCCCTTAAAACACAGAGCAAGGGAAAAGTAAATAGTCACCAAAGTAAATAGCCTTAAATAGTCTTAAAATAATAATGTATTTTAGTTAAAAGGACATTGCTTCCAAAGAAATATGACAATGGTACATATACTGTAAAGTGTGAGGCAGGGGTCAAAAAAGTCAAGATGGTAGCTGCTATCATGCAATTGAAGCCCAACATTTTTTAATCTGCTTCGATGCACATAAGAAGGGGTCAGGCTTTGATTGAGTGGTCATGGCCATCATGACTTTTTTGACCACCTGAATGCCCCTGGAGGGAACAATAGTTAAATCTTGACATTTTATGAAAAATATTACAAGCTATGTGAGGAAAAAATATACTTCATTTTTCAAATTATAAAATTTTTGGTATAGCATGTTCATCTTGCTTATATCTTCTGCTTAAAACTGTTGTTTTTTAATCCTTAAAATGAATAGAATGGAGAAAATGATATTCAGCAAGGAACTGAAGGAGAATATAAGGTAAGCACATCAAGATTAGCAAAATATTGTATTATATAAAATATTAATCTGCCATTCAGCAGCTGTCTTCCAAACACTTTATGCTCCTCTGTTTTGGCATCTCCGTTCCAACTATCTATTTTATTTTTGACATTCTGGGAGTAAATGTTATACCACAGTGATGGATTTACTGCCAGAAAGAGAATCTTCTGCATTTTTTCCCTACCTGTTCTTATTCAAGGTGATGAAAGAGAATTTGTTCTGGACTGAAGAGAATTTCATAGAAAATCTCATGGTACAGTGTGGTGTTCTCCCAGTTACTTAGTGATTAAGTAGACAAAATGAGTTCAAATGTCCTGTCTTTCATTGTACAATTATTTTTCCAGAGGTCTGCAGTAACATTGGCTTCCAGTGGGTGTTTTTTAACCCAAATCTTTGAGGAAAACGTCATGGGGGATTTCTTCTCTTTGGGCTTTTTCAGTAGGGGTGCTGTGAGGAAATTCTGTCCCTGAGAAATAGTTGGAGGGTTTTGGAGAACTTCTTCTTTACATATATAATTCAGAGAAATCCCTCACCCAATCTCTCTTCCCATACATCTGATGTGTGACTGGTGTGCTTGGTTTGTTAGTACTGTACATGATAATCAGTGCGCAGAGTAACCTAGAACCCTTTAGGGAAGGATAGGTAGGATACCTGCAGGCCAACTAAATGAGTTCTCAGGTTTCCTTGCAAATAAAGTTCCTTCTCACTGAGATGTCAACTGGGTAGAGCCAACTGAGGTGAGCAGAGCGACAACTTATATTTCAATCTCAGGTTCTTTTCAACTGGTGGAACTGGAGGAAACAGTCTTCTATCATCTGATCTCTGCCACCTGCAAGTTACCGAAATTTCACAATGCTTTTTGTTATTATTGTTGTACCTTTGAATCAGTTTTGACTCTGGGTGACTGCTTGGGCTAGCCCCTGCAGTTTTCTCGGCAAAGTTTTTTGGAAGGGTTTGCCATTGACTCCTTCTTAGAGCTGAGAGAGAGTGACTGGCCCAAGGCCACCCAGCTGGCTTCATGCCTAAGGCAGGACTAGAACTCACCATCTCCTGGTTTCTAGCCTGATGCCTTAACCACTACACCAAACTAGCTCTCTCGCAATGCTTACCTAATAGCAAATGCTTCATTTTAGGAGCAGAGGGAAGGCAGTTCTATTTTTCCTAACTCAAGATACCCAGATTTCTGATTATTTCTGTAGTTATTAGCTTGATTTTAGTAAGTGGTTTTTAAATAAAAAATAGAGTCGACAGCTGCTTTCATTTGACTGACAAGAAGCGAAGGGTTTTAGATGCAATATGACAGCAGCCGGCATGGCATTCATTAAATCGTTTATTAGAAAATAGCATATATTACATTTCAAATAGGATCATTCACTTAAATGTATAAGAATGCTTTGTAATATTAGCATCTTTTTCTCCCTGTCTTTCTTAGGCCTGGAATTGGCCTTTCTTAGGCTTGGAATTGGCTTTGCCAGCAAAATATACTTGGAAACACTAATTTCCCTGTTGTCCAATCAAGTCCATTATAGTTATCAATCACTCATCCTTTTCAGTTCATGAAAAATACAGTTTTTTTTTTTTTTTTAATGTAGTGCAAAAACCCATATTAGCTTCTTATTTGGTGTCAGCACTACAACATCTCACCCCATATCATGGATGTGGGAAACAAGGGGCCCATTCAGAAACATCATCCAAATACTGACTTCAGGATCATCGTGTAAGAATATCTGCATAATGTGACATGCACATTTGTTAACAAGGCTCAAGTTGCATGTTTTCTCTCTTTTAAAGAAAAACAGGAAGAAAGGAAAGGGGAAATAAATATATTCTCGTGACCTAGTTGTAGTACTTCCCCTGCAGCTGACAGGGAAAGAGGGGAGCTTGGAGGGTGCAAAGGAGTAAAGAGTCTTTGTTGGCAACACTTGGCAATGGAGAAGAGAGGCTGGCAGCTTCATTAGCAGGGAAATTACCCAGTGAATTGACTGGCAAAGGACTGAGACTTGCAAGAGCCAAGAGGAGGAGCAGGTGAGAGACACAGGCTGGATCAGAGGTCCAACTCAAAATCAGACAGAGGACATTGAGAAAGCTGCTGCGTGTTCCAGCTCCTGCAAGTGTCTGCAAAGGAAGGAGAATTGGTGTATTTAAATGTGTTCTGCACCTGTAGCGGGATGGACTGGTAGGTTATCAGCAAGCTCTCTCTGTGGGATAATAAGGGGTTTCATCTCAACAAGTTCAATAGATTAGTATTGTTTAAAGTTATTCCTGTACCTGTGTGATACTGTCTGTATAGCTGTAAGGTTATTCTTTGTTTCTTACAAGTAGTACAAGTTCAGAATTGGAGTTTTGACTTTTCTGCAAGAGAGAGGGGGGAAATCGCCTACATCTACACTGGGCAAGAGATTCTGTACCAGGTATTCTTTAAAGTGAGCTACAAAGTACGTAGGAGCCAGCTTCTTAAACCCAGAACAGCTTCTGCTTTTAAATCAGAAGATAGATGAAGTACTTCAGACAGCAAATTTACAGGGCAGGCTTGTAGGTGTATATTGAATAGGTCTGTTCCTACTTTGAAAATGGTTGCAGAATGCTCTGGAACTCTGCAAACAGCCTCTCTGTTGTTCATTAAAGCAGCCTCTGTGTGAGCTTGAACAGAAGATGCTTAAAGAGTCACATGAACTTTAATGAGCTGTATCTTTAAATCAGCAGAATATTTTTTTCAGGCTTTCCTTGAATGAAGAGCAGAGAGCTGTTCTGTGTGCGTGAGTTCTGAAGCTCTTCTGTATGAGTTTTTGAAGTGTGCACAGCTCTACTATTCAGAAGTAAGCATCACTGAGTTCAGTAGGACTTACCCCCGTGGCTAAGCATGCACAGGATAGCAATCTAAATATCACGTGAGTGGGGAGGAGTTGAGGATTTTGACATGGTGGGCTTACTCCATCATACACCTTGCTTCTCATTGTTCATCTACATCCATAAACTTTTAAAATTATTTGACAGAGGAGAAGAGAAAAGGGAGATAGGTTGGCTTATTCTAACATATGAAGATGCATCTCTTAAGTGTTCAAGATTTTAATGGGTTTTCTTCCTTTATCCAGTTTGCTTAAATGATAATATCATTCTATGTGACATTTAGAGCACTGAGCCTGTAATAGACCAGATCAACTCAGAGGTCCCTTCCAATTTCATGATTTTATTATTCTATTTCTCCTATTCCAGATGAGGAATCCTTATGCGATTAATATTTATTGTCCCTGTATTTGAGTACAGTGAAATCTATAGCCTGATATATATTATAATGAAGGGTGAAACAAACCTTATAGAATTCATTAATTTATCCCATTAATTTAAGTGAAAATCATGGGGAAAAGCATTATTGTTATTATTGTTGTTGTTGAAATAGTATGTTTGTGTCGTGGTGGGAGATCCAAGAAAAATGTTCATTTTTAGAATGAGCAGACTTCTTGTTACTAAAAATATGTGGGATTAAATATTTTAAACAAAGCAGTATACAGAATTAGAGAGTAATCATTAAAGAATCATACTGCATACTGTAAAGTTTGGTATTTTTAATGTGATAAAATGTAATGCTAGTCCTTAATACTGTGACTCCATGGGGTTCTATACACATAGGCATTTCTTTTTTTCTGTGTTTCTCATAAATATATGAAATAATGCAATGCTACATCATAATGTAAAAAACATGTGTTTTAACATTAAAATAATAAAATCTAGATATGACAAGGAAAGGAGCCTTGCAATGTTTCATTTCTTTTCCTAGAAGTGGGGAAAATGTTATGACCCATTTGCTATTCCTACTCAAAAGTTGGAGACCATACTCTGATTTTGGAGGGAAGGAATCCAGTATCTGTATCCCCTCCCACATCTCTGGCAGATTTCACAGCTGGATGTTTCAGAAGTGAGGAAAGCATAGTCCAAACTTCATGCTGCTGATCAGCTTTCCAAGTTTTCTTTCTTGGCACTGCAGAAGAAGAATAACAGAAGATTAAAAGCATACACATGTATAGAAGTGCACTGCTAAAAACATAGCCTGGAATGTGTAGCTGCAGACTAAGAAATGACAACAAAGAAAAGAAAAAGAATCACTATTGTTTGTGAATTTTGTGGAATATTTTATTATGAACCATTAGAAGTTCATAGGAAACATTTGAAAGCTACTACATCAACAATTAAAGTGCTATCGTTCTAGAATAACACTGCAGAAACAGCAGAAATAAGGGGGAAAAGCTGAGAACATCACTAAAGCAGAGAAATACTGTATAAACATCAATAACCCAACTATTAGCAGCAAAAAAGAGTGATTGTTCTTATTTCATGCTACTATATGCAGAAGAAACGTCTCTGGAGGTCCACCACCAGAAAAGTCCAAAGTGTGGTCATTTTTTTGCTTCATCATAACATAGGGTGAGGGGTTCAATGAATAGGTTGACTTTTAAGAATTTTAAGTGTTCAAAATGGAAGAAGCGTTATCATATGCCAAAAGTAAGTTTCTTTTATATTTAAAATAATTCTCTTAACTAATTGTCCAGATAATACTCATTGAAGAACTAAAGGTTCATCATCATGTCCCTTAACTGCAGTGTGAAGATACCTCACTATTTTTAAAAGACATATCCACACTGTATCACTTTGGTCTTATCGCTAGCCCATTGCAAAGGCAGTTTAAATTCATATTTTGTTGTTTCAGTCTTAAAATACTGTTTTCTTCCTTCTCCTGATACAAGCATTGCTGAATGAATGATCTGTAATTATCTATAATTGACAGTGTTGGAGATGTTGTGGTAAGAGTTGGAATCTGTCCAGCTCTTATTTGACACTTGAGCCTACTGCACATACACCCTCTCCTCTCTGATCCCTGGACACTGCCTGCCATGGCACTTTTGACTTGGATTTCAGAAGAGACAGAATCTGCAGAGGGATTCTCTTGAGTAATGCTGACCATTCTAAAGCAATTGTCAGGTCTTATGTGGGTTCCTTAGAAACAGATCACTGAATGCACCAGATTTCCCCCCTCTCACCTTGTACCCTTCCTCCATTCCACCATTCTGACAAGTAAGCTAAATTTGGACATAGGTTTAGCACTCTTTCTGAAGAGTGGTAGACCCATGATCAGCCTGAATGACAGCTCATGGACACAGAGAACTTCTACGCTGGTAACCTATCACACAGATGATCTGAAAGGTGGCTAAAGCTTCCATCTTCTTGGCCTTGCCCACAGTTTCACAAACCCATTCCACCACAACCAATTAAAGCAGAATGATGGCTGCTTTTACAGCTGGTAATGCTCCATTTTGGGCATGAGGGGAAAAGCAACCAGAGGAATCAACGAATTGCTGCCTTAAATTCTGATGCATTGAAGTTAGAAGGAGAGCACCAGACAGAATAGAGCTCAGCCATCAGGTTGGTATACTTTTATGCTGGTTCAAGGACTGGAGGAATATATGTCAATGTGGCTGCAAGGAAAAGTCTTAAGAGGTCAGTCATACCTACAATGACCATACCTCCTATTTCAGAAAGCAGTCCTTTCTTTTTCAAAAGCTCACTTTTGCCCTTTATTTTGGTCATTTAACTTTTACCATTCAAATGCTACCACTTCATGCTTGGCCCTTCACATTCATGTGAAAAATATGGAAATTGAATTGTCTTTTTAAAATAAATTTACATATACTGTTTTATTTTAGATATTTTTATTAGAATATGTTTTTGTAAAGTTTTTCTTGGGTTTGCTGTTGAATTTTCCTTTGTAAAGCAGTTATAAACTTTTTTTTTTTTAATCCTTATGAACCTCTTTTAGATTTGCCCCTTTTTCAGGTTTGTCCTTTACTTTTTTCAAGTAAATATGGTCACCGTAGTCATACAATATGTGCTTTGGAAACATAAATTCTATCCATTTTATAGATTGTTTTTAAACATCTCTGTAAAATAAAGTAAAATAAATTTCAAAATGTCTAAATAAAAATAATTATCTATTCCAGATCTTCCAATGGCACGGTCTAGGAAAGCTATCTCCTTAAATTGTTTGCTTCTTTGATCCAATTCACATTTAAACTTATTCCTAACTATATATACTATTTTTGGCTTATTTACCGGTTGTTATCAACACTAACATTTTTTTATTCACCTTGTCTAGTGATTGTCTTTTTCCTACCTTCCAGTTTATTGACATTGCTCAACAGTGTTAAATTGTGAACTATTTATTATTTATTGACTAGACATTGTATAAAGCTATAGTTAAATATCTATCTATAAGTGCCCCACTGTGTATTGTACTGTAGTCACTCTTAACTGTGTCTTCTCACACTGATCGCACGAATATTATAACAGTATTGTTTGCTAGTTTTCTTTCCTTTAAAACAGCACCTTTGTATTCAGTATTTGGGGGGCAAGATTAAGGACTGAAAATGATCTATTTCCTGTCCATGGCACTTTGTCCTGTGCTCAGTCTGTTCTTGTTTTTGCATTTATCTGAAAACTGAAAAGTGAATTTCAGTTAAACAATCTCAAGCCAATTCTCTGCTCCAAACTATCTACTTTACTTTAAACCTTTGGTTTGTAAAGACTGATTAAGAAGAACTGACAAATTGAACTTCAGATTTACCCTTTTACCGGTTTGATGCCAGGACCACATAATGAGATCCACACAATGTTAGCCTGAGTGAGACTGCTAAAAAGAAACTTGCCAGAAACACTTTTCTCTTTAACACTTGCAGTGATGGATAAAAAAGACTAAGCACTCACAGTAGTGACTTGTACTTATTTTACTGGTTTATTATTTCAATTTATTGTCCACCTTTCTCCTCGCAGGGCACATAGCAACTCACAGTAAAACAAGAAGAAAAAACAAAGAAAATACACATGTATCTTTTGTTGTATCCAGTTCTTGTGATGGATTGGCAGAGGGATGAACATGCTTTTTAAATTTTAACTGAGTTAGAGCTATAATATAAGCAGAGTGGGGCAGCTGCTTCAACAAGCAGATATTAATGGAATTCACCGTGCCCCATGATTATCACCATCCCTAAGATCATTTGCTGTGCTTTTATATTGATTCAGGTTCCAATCCTACCAGTTTGCCAAGACAGAACAGAGGGCTGCCATCTTGTATTTGGCCTCAGGCAGACAAACATCTTGTATTTGGCCTCAAGCAGACAAATGTGCATTTTAAAAAGTACATCCTAAAGACCTAAAGAGCACATCTTAAAGACCATCATCCCCAGGACCATACTTGTTATTCTCTAATGTTTGCAAGAAGGAAAGCTGTTTATTTTTTTAATTCATTATAAATAACTATGCATTAGTGTTTTCCATATTGGGACAAAGAGAGATAAAGAAAAAGGCAGAAATGTTTGGAATTTAGTATTGCTACCTGATCTGGGCTGAAAAATCCAGATGTCCCTTAGATGGCAACAAAGAGGTTTAAAAAAGAAAAAAAATGTTTAGCAGCATTTGCAGGGAAATGTCAAAATTAGCAAGATTGGGGGACAGAGTATTGTGCTGCACATTCAAAAGGGGCGGGGCTTCTATCACAATGCTTCATCTGTCATCTTGCCACTATTGACTCCAAGTGGGGCTATAACATGTGGAGCAGAAGAAACAAATAGCAGGAGCCTGAATCAAAATAAATATGATTTAATGTAATATTAATTTAACTAAAGTGAAGTAAGATGAAGTATTGTCAATCATTTGTCTTTTCTGCCCATTAAAAGTGACAGTTTGGTAGTGATTTTTGGAAGGGATCTGCCAGCCACAGTCAAGGTTTTTGGGAGCATGGAATTTGGACACTCCCAGATTGAAGGTCTCATCAAGATGTCTCCCCCAAGTGGAAATCAACAATAACCTTCACTTATGAATGCAATTGCTTTTTTCAACTTCTTTTTCTCTGCTGGCATGCTGAGATACAGCTCTGATGGAAAAGCAAGTTGATTAAAATCAAGCTAAGCTAAAGCCATTCCCTCTTCAACCTGTTCTGAATGAGTACAGACCTTATATATCTTTGCCAAAGGTTAGGTTCCCAAAATAGGTTAACTTCCATCATGCTTGAATTGACTTTGTCTCATCTATTCATTGCTCTGTTTGCAGGGGTCTAGTCATTTTTTTCCCCAAGAGCACTAAAATAGTACCCAAGACGACTGGAAAAAAAAAATGTATCAGTATCAAAAAATGGGGAAATTGATGTACCATCACAACCCTTAACTTTCAAAAGACAACAAGATTTTGTGTGGCTTATTTAAAAAAAATGCATTTCAAATGTTCATGGGTAAAACATTAGAATGTGGATCCTTTTGCTAATGCTCAGTTCTGAATTCATTTGAAAATGGAAGATTCATTTGAGCTTAGTGCATGAACGAACAAAATACTACCAAACTTGTACAACCCATGGAGTTTAATTTTTAATTAGACAGCCTGGCATGCATATGAAAAACAAAATAGCCAAGTAATTCTTTCCCCTCCTCTTCCCCCCTTCTTTTTTTAGAAAAAAATCAGGATTGTGATCATCTAATCTGGCAATAACTCTTATTGCTGATAGCTACTTATGTATTGTGAAATAAAAGAAAATGCATCTCTCAAAAGAAGCACAAAATAGGACAGATATTTGCATAAAATACACATGTTCTAATTTGTAACTACAGAAATGTAGAAGTAATTACTCTAATTTAAAGAGAAGGACAACTTACCATTAGGGCAAAAGCTGTGAGCAGGGGATCTATATGTCTGATCACTCCAGAAGCATCTGCCGGGGGGGGGGGGGGTCAAAAAAGCCAAAATGGCAATTGAACTTCCTTATTTTTTATGGGTGCGCACATGCACCATGCATAGTAAAGGAGCAGGGCTTTGTTTGCATGGATGTGGTCATCATCTTGACCTTTTTGACCTGCCCTGCAGAGGTTCCTGGCTCAGTGCATTGCCCTGTCTTGATGCGTAACTCCAAGAACTTTGCTTTCTCATCTATCATTTTTTAATCTTTAAACCGAATTTAGATGAAACAGCTTTTCAAAGAACAAACACTTTTAAATAGAACACTGTGCTCTAATTTTTTTTCAAATAACAAAGTATCCTTTGTGAAGCAGGACTGATAAAGGGTCACCCTAACATGTGAAATTATTTGATTTTTAGTGAACTTTGCAATGTTGTTTTCCAATGAAAATAATGCACACAAAATAAGTACATATGGAACAATGCTAACAGAAAGGTACATATTAGGAAAAGGTGTGTACAAAATGTTAAGGAAAGTGTGTTTCAATCAAATCAGTGTACAAAAATGCATATAAATCCCACAAAAAATCATATTTCAGGCAAAATGCTACCCCTCCCTTTCTCTCTCATATTTACCTGCTTGAAAATGTTTGCATTTCTGTAGATTTTAGAAAGGCATTCACAAACTCACAAGGAAATTCAAGTCTGAAAACTGAAAAACTGAAAGAAATCGAGAAGTCGGGAACTTCATCCCTATCTAAAGACATCCTGTTCAGTGGCTTTATAAATGTTATATTTTGATTGTGTCCTTGGACTGCAAAAATAGGGGTTGTTATCAAGTACCTAAAGGCTGGAATTAGCTTAGTGGGTCACAGGTTAGCAGTATACCGGTAATTGGACAAATATAAATATTATCCTATAACTTCCCTTTCAGCATCCTGATTTTCTTTGTCCTAAGCAAGTAAATAGGTCTTTATTTCCATTCTTCCCATTCATATTGCTGAATTCTACTGATTTATCTTGTTCCAGCTGCTGCTTTTGAAGCTCATCTTGACAACCCTGAAATAACAAATGAGTGATGGCCTTGCAGGGCAAAAACTTCACCAGATGCTTTTCTGTAGATAGGGCATGCTATTTCCACTGAGCTCCCTATTTCATATTGTTGATTTACCAGCAGTTGCCTCAGCATATTATGCCCCTAGGGAAGTGTACTTCTTCCTCTCTTTCTCTTCTTCTTTTCTCTCTCTCTCTCTCTCTCTCTTTCTCTGTACTATGAGAGCACCCTAGGCATTTTATGTATTTAGAATTCTAAGCATCAACACAGTCTAATGAAATGGTATGAGTTCTACTTAGTGATGAAAGGAAGTATTTCTCTATTGGATATATGTCCTGGTGGAGAAAATTCACTGATCGTTCATAAAATATTTAGGAAAAAGTAGCAATAAGCTCATAGACTCAGAGACAATGCCTCCCACCTAATGCTAGAATTGTCCATACATTTTCCATTCTTCCCTTTAAAGGTCTCACATCCTCCTTGAATGTAACTTTCTTCTTCCCACAAATGCTCATTTGGTTCAAATCATATATGTCTTCCTTCAAATTATATATGTTGACTATAAATCACTAAATCACAATTCAATCGCCACAATTATGGAGATTTTAACCCAACACATTTGTAGGGTAGTATATTGGGATGAATTAAGCATCTGGAAAAGTTCACAGTCAGGAGTGGGCATTGGGGTTGCATAGAAACTGTATAACCTTGTTCAGGAGACTTATCTGGTGTCTCAAAATGGCCCATTCTGACATGGATTGTATAGAAAAAAGGGAATTCAACTCAATGCTCAGAGTAAGATTCAGAAATATAGAGCTCCAATAGTTGAGCATAAAAATTAAAAATGGCTGAAGGTTTCTTATTTTTCATCAGAAAGTGTCAAGAATTGCATAAAAGTTAAAGATCAATATAGAAATCACACAGGGATTTTCAATCCACATTCCTTTATACTTTCTCATTGTGTGGGGGGTATGAGGTGGGGTGGCCACACACATTTTTTAAATTTATGACTTAAATTGTTGCTTTGAGATGAATAACATTATTGTCAAGGGTTGCAGTGAAAATATAAATGATGGAATCTGCAGTCTTTTCCATGAAATATGTCAGTCACCAGGCAAAGTCAGCTAGCTAATATAGTTCTAAAACACATTCTTGCTTAGCATGATAGATATAAACTATAAGATCTATCCTTTAAGACACTGTAATTCAGTGGACCAATGATGATCTGATTCAAGGACAATTCTGATTTGACTGCGATCACTCACTGAATCTATTTTGAATCTTCCCCACCCTCCTGCTTCTGCTATGACTATTGTTTTACCATTTTTTTGCAATACCCTAGATCTCCAAGGAACCAATTAGGACCAAAGCTTCATCAATCTGAAATAAATGTATTTAGATCCTTGTACACTGCCCCCCACCAAAAGTGAAAAGATGAATTTACTCTTCCAAGGAGTGAACATCTGTTCTGAATTAGCCCACTTCACTTAGGATCCAGGGTTTGACCAAATCTTAGGCATACTCTATGGGAGCAACTGAATGTCTATAATTCATATGGCAAGATATACTAAAATATATATGAATGACCAAAAGGTTGGAGCCACTGCATAATCTAATTTAAATAAAAAGGGTTTTTATTACCCATTGCCCCATAATTTTTTCACAGACAGTCTAATCTTGCACAAAGACTTCTAAGTCTGCATAATGTATCATTTAATTCATTATTTTGCAAAAGTGTCATATTCCTTTTAATTACATTGCTCATATCCCCCAATTAGGGCACTTTAGTTCCTTATTTTATATTCAAAGCACTAGGACTTATGACTGTGGAGTTCAGTCATTACCTCTATTTAGAGGACACAAATGGGACATAGGATATATTAGCAGAAATATTAATATACATACAACAAAATTTGCATCAGATAATGGATATTATATTATATTATAGATGCGTTTTACATATTTATTTCTGCTCAAAATTTAATTCTCATTACATTCACACTAAAAGGTAGGCTTTTTCATTGTTAGAGGGGGAGCCAGAACTGAATGAGACGTTACAAATGTTATAATCACCTTCAGACTCACTTACAAATAATATGGTGAATTCATAGAGACTTACTTCTGAGAAACCATATCTAGGATTGTGCTAACAGTTATTTTGAAATGTCTTCAGAATGAACTGTAACTTTCTGAATCTAGGTATCTGATTGCATATGCTACCAAAATGCTATCAATCTGCGTACCACGTCACCTGGAATAGGGGATAGGATGTTTCTCTGGTCTCTGACATCACATATCAACATAATCTCCACCATTTATCCTTTTGTTGTTTATTTGTGCAACAGAAATGTCACCTCTGCATTTGTGGGTGGGGAAAGACTCTTTTTCTTAGGAGACACTTCAGCTTTGTCAGCAGCAGAGAAAAATAGTTTTCAAAATTAAAAGGCATTTTGATGCTATATGTGGCTAGACCATACTACCCTAATGTTAGAATTTTATGAACTATTAGAGATAGGAATGTGTCCACATAGGGAGGGGGTGGGCCTGGAGAAGAAACTGGAAGGGAAATTTGGAGCTTCTGCAGTCCTGATGTGTAGAATTGCAAGTTCAATTACAATAGAGCAGGGAACATAATATGGCCCTTTATTTCTGCTGAATAAATTATGGATATAACTTACATTTAGTCTTTAAATGGTCTGAAGGTGCAGGACTGGAACCAACTTGGCAAGTATCTAAGAATGTTTGATAAATAGTTTTTATTGAAGGAAAGTTAAAACTGATGGTAAAAGAATTCCAGCAACTGTTGTGTTGCAAGGACAAACCCTATTTACAGCCTCAGGATTCAAACTCATTCTCCTCTTTATCTTGTCTATCCTACAGGAGGCCCAATTTCTATTTGTTCCTTGTTTTGGTAACAGATCTGCTATCAAGTTGTTTGAGATCCAACTCTCACAGAAGGCTGCAATCCAAAAATAAGGCACGTCCAGGATTAAGGAATGAAAAAAAAGGAAAAAAAAGTGAAATGTGATTTAACTGAATATGCCTTTAATAGTTCTGTTTTCTGCTTAAAAAAACAAACAAACCCTACTTCAGTAACATTAAAAATGATAATTCAATGGCAACTTTTAGAAGGGCAGCCAAAACTTTTCAAGCTCATATGTGGCCATGTGCCTCTGGCTCACAATCTAAAACTTATTTCAAAATTAATTTGGAAGTTCATTTTAGATTAGGGCTACCATATATAAATTGCAAAAATCCTGATGACTATTAGATGGCAGCAAAGAGTTAGAATTTTCTAGGGTGGCCTTAATTCAAATGCAGAAGAATCTCCTGAGCTAACTTTCCTGCAGATTTTTCATAGTTAAAGTGTAATTTTCTAAAAAACAAAAAACTTCCTTGTATTATTTCTAGTCTCTGTATATTCCAGAAAAATTACAGCTATATACTATGTATGGAAGGGAAATTTTACTTTTGATCCATATTTTTTGAAGGAAAGAAAAAGATTTAATCTCCACGATGCTGATATGGATATTAAACTCCTACAGTGTTGCCTTTTTGTGCTTGAATCCTGATAGGATGTCCTGATGGGCTTGGTCTTCCATGGTTTAAGGGCTTATCATTAGAAGCAGCTGACAGTTTCTCGGTTGGAGCTTTACAAAACACAAGAAAAGAAAAAGGAGCTTTACAAAAACACAAGAAAAGAAAAAGGGGTGGAGAAGGATTGAATTCCTTGCCTTCGCAGATGGCAATGGAGTGGCAATTATGGTCAGCTTCTCTAAGATGAGTGTGGTAGAAGCTGGGGCTTCACAGTTAGGTCTTTTAGATGATTTCAGGACATCATGGTGCAAAGGCCTTTTTTTATCTGTCAATATTATACTTTTTTATTTAGGGTGAGGGGAAAAAGCACAGTTATTAAACACAGCATGGAGACAATCTGAAACAGGATCTTCATCAATCAGATTAACTACTTTCCAAGATGAAAGTAGATGATGCACAGTGTGAGCTCGAGAAGATATTTATCAAAAGCCATATTAATAACCACTTTTAGCCTTCCCCTGACAGTTTCATCTTAGCTTCCATGTTTAACATTTGAGTATCATATGTTTTTGTCAGGATGGGGCTCTAAGAGCATCAATTAATTAATTCTGTTGAAGTGTGGTATGGAGAGGTAATAAAGTAATATTCCCTTAGGCCAGCACCATTAACGGTAAGCAACATTCTGCCAATAGCCAATTTCTTCTTTTCTGAACACAATGTAGTGTATTGGATAACATCTGCCTTTCAAACACAAGTCACAGTTAGCTTGATTGGTAAGAGCATAGATGTTTTTGCAGAGCAACAAATCTGCTATAAGATGTAATGTAGGAGATGATGAAGATGATGATGATGATGGTCATAATAATGATACTACTACATTTTTTTTTTAATGGTTAAAAAAACTTCAGGCCTAAACATTGGGAAAAATAAATGATTGCTTCATTCATTGAGTCTGTAATAGGATAGGCTTACTCTATTTTGTTCCCTAATAAGCTCCATTATCTGCCAACAGTTTACTCTAAAATAAATGTGTTTAGGTCTACAGCAGATGTCAGGGGTATGTTTTATGTCATGACATGTCATGTCATGTCATGTCATGTCTTCCACAGTAGAGTAACAAATGGATCTGGAAAGTGGGAAAATTGGGGGGGTGCTTTGAATGATATAAGACTTTTGGAAATCTTAACATTTCTCTTATTTTTCTTCTCTCTTAAGACAGGTTTTTAAGAACTTTGAAATAGGATGCATTGTAATCCCACTTTAAACAAATAGATATAACTTATGTCTGGTTTAATAGTTCTATTTCTGACCCTGACCACTTATTGGATAGAGACTGGAAGACTGTCATAGAATTTCATGTGATTGCCTACTTACATGCCTAGCTGAAAGCCAGGAATAGGGAAGTATTCCCATTGCTACATAGACCCTCAGGCCACTCTTGAAACAGCAACTTTGAGGGACTATAGCAAGATGCAAGCTCAGACTTGGGAGCATCCCCATACTGTAATCATTTATTAATTTCATATATGAATTGCCCTGTACTGTAGTTACTGTCAATATTGTTGAAGGAATGCCGACAGATTTTTTATATGCTGTTTGGCATGTAAATGATTAATCATGGTATTGGGACTATTTGGACTCTCTAGCAGAGGAAACCACTTTATCTAGCAAAACTGGTTTGTTTTAACAGTTCAGAATAATCTGCTGTAAAAGCTAAGAGAAACATAACCATGCCTGCTTGGTGAAAGTCTGACTTTTGACAGAGTTTGAATGCCTCAAATAGGTTTCTCTCCCATTTCAGTTGACTGTATCACTGAGTTATTCTTGTCAAAGAAGGCTTGTAATAGAAATGTTAGGACCTATAGACCTTTTGGAAATAGGATCCCTGTAGACAGAAGGCTTTAACTGCAGCTGCATAATACAGCCCAAAAAGTTGCCATTAGTGCTGGACAGAGAAAATCTCATACTCTCTTTTTCCCAGTCAATTCTCATTCAGTTTGAAGAAAGAATGTTTGCTTTAGAAATTCTTTCAAAGTAGAAGACAATTTGAAGGAATTCTCTTAGGTGGAATATGATGGTCTTATACTTTGTTAGTTACAAAGGGATCAAGAGCTGTGTGACTGACCTGTCTTTCATTACATAGTCATGTCTCTTGTGATCTTCAGCCTTCCTGGCTTTCCAAACTCCAATTAAATTCCAAAGGAAGCTATTATGATGGACCTTCTCCCACCGGGCTTTTTCAGTATTGCTCCTACTATCCTTTCTAGATGCAGCCCCTACCCTTAGAAATCATTGGAAAATTACCTAGCCAATTTTTTTTCCTACCTACTATTTGGCAAAGGACTTCAAAAGGCCACTTGTATCCAGCATAGTTGCTATATCTCATAAAAGAGTCAGAGATGAGAGAAAATATGTGTCTTGTTCTAATGTGGGAGCAGGGTTGACATAGCTGCACCTCCCTTCAGGATTCATCTATGAAAATAATAACCTATATTCCAGTTGTCATTGGGTTAATGTGAACAAGGAGATATTCTGTAAGGTAAGGATCAAAAGATGTAAAGGAATACAGTAAGCAAGTAAGTCTTTAAAAAGTCTAAATTATATATGTATATATATACTTAAATGAAATGAATACACCCATAGCCATTACCATTCCCTTTTAAAATCCTGGGAGATTTGGCATAAGCATTTTGAATTAGAGGTAGTTATGCTTGGATATTTAAAACTCAATTAGTCTAGCTCTAAATTATTTACACCTCTCTCTACTGAACAGTTTAGCTAAGTGTAAGTGAATTAGACAGCAGTTCTGTGTAATTAAGGACAGGGGGAAAAGCCAAAAACATGGCAAGCGAACTTTCAGGAACGTGAGAAATAGACTCACCAGCTGAGGTCCTTTCATTTGCATTCACAGGCAATAAAGTATCCAGCATGAGGGAAGATTATTGTACTGGAAGAGATAGACTGAGTGTATAAAGACATAAAGAGCATAGAAGGCCTTGGGAATTTGCACTCTGATATAATATCAGCAAATTAAACCCATTTCCAGCTCTAATATTCATCCTGTCCCTTATTACTGAATGGCTATTATTTTTTTCCTCCTAGCAAACTGTAATATTCATTAATGTTACATGATCACTAATATTTAAACTTCTAGTGTTTCTCCTGCAATAATTTCTTTTGCTTTAGTATTATTGACATCACCGAACTACATTTCAATCATGAGCTGCTATTGTCTTTTGGCTTTGTAACATCTCACTGGAAGAAAAGTTGGATGCAATTCTTAACAGTGTTACTTCATTGGAATGCACAGTTCCTACTCACACTACAACTGTGTTTTTAGAGGAAGGCTGAATTTGCATATAACAACTTCCCTCAACCTGATCCCTGGTCTTCAGAATCATCTCTTCCAGAAAATCCCCACTTAGTTCTTAAGTGTGACAATAATCCTAGTTGTTTCTGTTTTAGTTCTTTTCCTACATTATTCTGCTATTGTAACCTGGGTGACTCTCCTATTTGTATATAGTTCCCTTGGACTAATGATTAAAAACAGACATATACAGGTGGCAGAAGCAATCAGGGGCTAGCTGCAAAAACTGATTGCTAATCAAATGTACAACCTTAGGTCGGCACTGAGACTTTTGGAGAGAAGCTCTAACTTAGGTCAAAATAACAAAATGACCATGTACAAATACAGCAGCATGCTGGTGTGCTGTGTCCTGCCTCCTTTTCAGAATACTGTAGATGCAATAGGGTGGTCTATAAATTAAATAAATATATAAAAACCCCAATTTCTTTTGAAAGTATAAAGTAGGATAAGAGGGATTTTTAATGCTATTGAAGAACAAAAAAATAGTTGTCAACGTGTTCTCATAGAAGTGAAGTTGCATGATGTCATATATATATATATATATATATATATATATATATATATATATTCCAGTTCTACCCTGTTATACTGTGTTATCCCAACTGCTCTCAGTTGATTAAATAGTACATTTTATTGTATTTTAAGGAATTCACTCATTAAAATTAATGTGATTCTTAAAGCAGTAGCATCTTTGTTTAGGCTTGTTTGGAAGCCTGAGAAAATTGCTCGGCTTTAATGAATGGCAGAGAGATTCTGCACCTATGCATGGTCTCAACCACTTCTGGGTCATTTTCTTTCCTTGCTAGTGCTCTTCTGGCTGTCTGGATCCTATCCTTGAAGCCATGGAGCACCTGCAGCCCCCCAATAGCTTGGTGTAGCTGATTTGAGGTAATCCTGGGGCTTTCAAGCCTTTGTGTCCATGCCCAGGAGACATTTTGCTGTTATAGCCTGCAAAATGGGACGCTGGACTCTTGCATGTCCAGAACACCACAGGAGGGTTTTAAGCAGCTACTTGAGCAACTGTAGCTTCACAGCTTGGAGGAATAGGACTAGAAGGCATTTTTGGGCAGAACACCTCATCAGATAATTTGCAAAGGCCTAAACTCTCTCTCATGCTGCTTTACTACGTAGTACAGTATGTGCAGCAGTTATCTTAAAATAATCCAGCTTCCACCTTGTTATCAGCATTACACTGTTTTTCCCTTCTTCTGACAAATTCTAATAGCATTTCTTGCCAATGTTAAACAGCAACTGTGCCCTGCAAATTCCCTTTGGTTTATCACTTTACATTAATGGGCCCAGGATTGAACTGTATCCATAATTAAGACCAGTAGGTTTTATAAACGCACCATAATGATGACAGGAAGACCCAGTGATATCTCTTGGCTGTGAACCTTTTTACCTAGAGGAGTCAATCAGCCTGTACTCTTGAGGTACGCAATTATAATACCATCTGTTTGATGAGACTTTTTTGTACTCACTTCCTAAGAAGACAAAGCCTGGACAAAAGCAGTTTGGAAGTTTGAGCTCAGACATTTTGAAAATAACATCAATTAAATCTGAATGGGTTGTTCAAAATCAGAGCACCTGTTACTCTCATTCTAGGAAACATGATCGAGGGAGAGGCAATCTATATTGCCTATACAATTTTGTATAGGAAACTAATACAGTTTTAAATAAGCATTTAGCATCTCAAGAAGTTGGATTCAGATGATATACATTTTTAACTCAAATATTTATTCTTTTTAAGTTTTCAGTCTGTCTCCTTATATGGTATATAGAAATACTGAGTATAATTTAATTTAAATAAATGCAAATACTAATCAGATCCTAATGAACTACATTATGACATGTCAAACAAGAAGATATTGGTTTTGTCCAGCTGTGTTCAGAATTTTGGCTTTCTGCTTTTGGATTGTGTGTCAGTGAACATTTCCTTGATAGCTACTCCATGATTTGTATTTGTATTCCAACCCTGGCTTTTTAGTATGGGAACATGCTAGAAGTGAAATGTTTGCTAAAAGATTCTGGAAGGATTTTGTGTATTTTATTTAGTTTCTTTCTCTTTGGCAGAGAGGCCATGGTATATAAGCAATAGCATTAAGCCAGAATTTTGAGGGCATCCATATGTGCCCGTTGTTTGGCCATCAGCTCATTTGTCCGTTATGTGGTTGTTTCTGGTAAATTATGGATTAGGGAATTCTAATATGGTGAATTATCCACACAAAACCTGTTCCGTGACTGAAATGTATAGTAGGAGATCTAATATTTATTTACTATTTATTTGTTTTTGGTGCTGCCCAGCTCCAGAGAAACTCTAGGTGGTCCACAATAAACAAAACAAAGCATGAATGCAATAACATAAATAAGAAATACAATAAAAGAAACAACAAAATGGCAATCCAGACAACTAACATCAATACATATACAAGATATATCAAACATCTCTAACAAGAATGGTTCCATCCACCCTACCCCATGGCCTGGAAGAACAGCCAGGTTCTTAAGGCCTTCTAGAATGCCATCAGGGTGGGAGCTGTCTGGATCCCAGGAGGGACCTCATTTTAGAGGGCAAGTGCCATGACAGAGAAGGCATGTTTCCTGGATTCCAAAGGATGTCACTGTTTGATTAAGGCTATCCAGAGTATACCACTCTCTTGGTCTCTTACTAGCTGGGAAGAAACTGCAGGACATGAGCAGTTCCTCAAATAATTGGGTCCCATGTCATGTAGGGGCTTATAGTGATAATCAGCATCTTGGACTGCACCTGGAAACATACTGATATGCAAATCACAAAGCAGGGGTGTCACATGGGCATGCTGAGACAAGCCCGTGACTGCTCACTTCACTGCTTTCTGTAATTTGAAAGCTGTTGCTTCTGAGTGGTCTTCAAGGGCAACCCCATGTAGAGTGCATTGCAATAGTCTAGTCTAATACACTAGCATTCTTATATACACAAGATATGTACAAATGCAATCTAAATGACTGCATTAGCATAGACATATAATGGATCAAAATCCAATAAATTTAAATAAATATACACATACACAAATAAATAAATATTTAAGGATTTAAGGATTTAAGAACCAGAAGAAAGAGAGTTTTCAGAAAAGCTAAGGTAAGTAGCAATTAATGGGAAGTAATAAGCCGCCTGCTAGAGACATGATGGAGCCAGTAAAACAGAGACCTCAAAGGCAGGAGGGGCTCCTTTTCAGAGAGAAATAATGGTCCCTGACTTAGCAGGGTTAAAAAGGGTATGGTGACTGAGGCCACATGCACATGTAGGATGCATGCATGCAGCGTGTATGTGATCTGGTTGGCAACAGATTACCTAGATTAGATGAAAGAAAAAGAAGACTTTTCTTCCACATTCATCATGCTATTACCTGAGTGCCTGGAGGTAAACTACTATGGTTTTATGGATTCCTGTAGGAATGGTTGACATCACATGGTTGGATTAATGCCTGAGATCTTCAAAAGAAAAGCAAGTGGACTGCCAGAGGTAACACCAAAGGTGTATGTTTGTGCATGCATAGCACTACTTTAAATACACGTTTAAAAGATTTTTTAAAAAATTATTTTATATTTCAAAATAACAACATGTTGGTTTAGTCAGTCTGTTGCTTAGGGGTCTATGTGTGTGCGTGAAGTGCCTGTGAACTCTGTGCATACTTTTGGTTTCTGTTAGATGTTGAGATTCACAATGCCTTTATATATGCAGTGAAGGTGTCAGCTTCAAAGGCACTCTGAAAGCTTCATAGTCAAGAAGACAAAGGACCTGCACAGTGTGGACACACAATGCTAAACTCAGCAGGCCATGATCAATGTTACTATCTTTTTTTTCAAAACTTGTATGCTGAGGGCTTCCTTGATTTGATTGGGCATTTTAGTGTAATTCCTTCATCACTGCTTTCTGTTCATTCTATTACGTCCTTTCACTTGAAGATGTCAGAATGCATTTAGAAATGTGGAGTTGGTGCTCTCTGAGCTTGGCTGTTTGCTTGCAGATGTTACATTACCCAACAAGGTAACATCATCAGTGCCAGTGAGTGTGGGGTTTGCTGCCTGTTTAAACGCAGTAGCTTGCCCTGCCGGTGTCGGTGGGGGGGTGGTTTCCTACTGAGTGGTTCCTTGATGAGAGTGTTGTTTTCTGCCTGATTGTCTGGTGTTGATCCTTGCTTATCTGAACGTGGGCTGCTGGAGGGGATGTGCTGCAGTCTTTTTGTTTCCTACCTAGGTTTTTTATCATCTCTTTTGAATGGTATGTACATTTTCTCCTACTGGCATTTAGAAATGCAAAATGCTGGTTGGCTGAATTTAGCAGCATGTGTGGAGTCTGCTTATGCTCTTGTGCACTGTTGATGCATTCCATGCTGCCTTTTTGTCTGAAGTTGTTTCAAGTTTGAAAGAAAATGTATCCTTAATACATATTTTCTGGGAAATCATAACTAACCTCCTCCAATATCACAGGTATATCATTATACTATTCTAAGTAAGTCTTACTGCTCAAGTCTGACAAACATGTTTTTATCAGGCCCTTGCATAATTGTAAGGAATACCAAATCACTTAATTTCTTCCCTATTTTAAATGTCTTAAGTTCTAAAATAGTTTACAAATTTCAGTTCCTACATTGAATGTTTACTAGGATCAGTGGTATGAAAATACACAGAATAGAAACATGAAAGCAATCAACTTAAGAAGTAGAAATAGTCTTACTGGAAACCAGGTGGCATTAACTCTTAGACTTATATCTCTATCTCTATCTCTATCTCTATCTCTATCTCTATCTCTATCTCTATCTATCTATCTATTGGATTTATAGGGCTACCCAACTTAAACAATGTGACTTTGGCAGCATACAATAAACAGAACCCCCCCCCCCCCATGTAATGTTTAAAAAACAAGCCAACATATAAAATACAATATGGCAGCCAAACATGATAATTAAATAACCAAAGGGTGATTCCACTCAACTGGTCTGAAATGCTTGGGGAAAAAGACAGGTCTTAATAGTTTTTCTAAAGGCAAGCAGAGTTAGGGCCTGTTGAATATTGCTGTAGGGGGAGATCATTCCAGATGATTAAAATTAATTTGGTTCTATGAATAATAGCATGGTGACAACATAAAACCTAGGAAACTAATCACAACCTGAGATGGAAATTCCATTACATTTAATATAAAAGATGGCATAGGTCCTAAAAAAGGGTTTATTTTTGTAGAAATTATTCAGGTTTGGAAAAGGAATGTGACTTTTGGAATACGTTTCTGGTCAGAGAGGTCAGTAGGAATATGCATTGTCTACCCAATGGAAAATCAATTTGGGATTTCATTCTGATAACAGCAAAATGCCTCTTGGATCGTCTTTCTAGTCAAAACAGTGATTAAAGTAGATTTGCTCAGACTGATTCTACATGATCATATTGTTACATACCTGTTGAAAGAACAATTTAGAATATACAAGATCCATATTACCATATTCACATTAAAGTTCTGATAATTAGATGCATTTTCTAAGTAAGATATGGTGTGCTTTTTCAACATGCAACTCCTAATGTTTTGGGAGTATGGGGAAAGGATTAGGCCAACTGTTTAAATAGAAAATCTGAGTGCTTTGAAATAAAATTAGTAATTTTCTTCAGTACTTTTTGAAAAACAAAAGCAAAAATAGAAAAGAACAGTAATTCTATCAGAAATTTCCTTCCTATTTCCCATCAGGCTTCCATCCCTCTCTTGCTTCCTTACTGGTTTAGTCTGCCTTTTCTAGGGCGTAAACTTGGTTTGGGGAATCTGTGACTAATTTAAAGATAATCAGGTGTGTGTTGGTTAAGTAATTTGATTCTGTTATTGATGGAGGACACTTTTGCTCCCATGTTCTAAATTGTTCCTTATCTGATCTGATACAATTCAGAAAGTAGAAAAGTCATGGCAGATTGCCTGGGTTATATGTTACTGCACAGTGGAGAGAGATTATCTTGTTTCTTAAAATTACTATGTTGGAAAAGAGATTTGGAACCTTTAAAGTCTATATTTAATTTGCTTCTTGTTTATATGGTTTCTTCAAGCTATAAAAAAAATAAATAGCAGCTCCTTTACTGTATTTAGCATAGGCATGTTAAAAAAAATGAAAAAGAGCCACCACTATCTCCTGTATTTGCATAATGGGGAAATTAAGGGAGGATTTTTTCTTAGAAGGAAAGAGGGCTCTATATTTTACTTAACACTTTTAGTAACTTTTAATTGTTTGAGGAAGCATTCAAATGTAAATACTGAAAGCCCCAGAGTAAAACAAAATTGCAGGAAAATATGTGCGTAAAGCTATTTGAGGTGTGTGGGAGGTGCTACAGAACAAGACTAAGTATTATATCATGTTCCTATGTTGCATTCCTCAGTCAGATGGGCATTATACTAAGTATACTTGTATAAAATACTTGCTAACTCCTGGAATTGGAGGCTGGCGTGTGCTTTCATAGAGCAAGGTAAATCAGCCTTGTTGGTTCCAAAGGCTAGAGCAGTGTTTCTCAATGTTGGCAACTTTAAGATGTGTGGACATCAACTCCCAGAATTTCCAGTTGAAGTCCATACATCTTAAGTTGCCAATGTTGAGAAACGCTGGGCTAGAGTATGTAGAGTAGGCACCAGTTTGGTGGCCGCATGTGTACACGTCTCTTTACACTAACATGTCTGTGTAATTCTGTTATTTCTATTATCTTTTCCAATGACAACCTCCTCCTCCTCCTCCTCCTCCTCCTCCTCCTCCTCCTCCTCCTCCTCCTCCTCCTCCTCTACCTCTTCTTTTCTTCCTCTTCCTCTTCTTCCTCTTCTTCTTCTTTGTGTGATTTTCATATTAGAGGGATATGAGGGATTCCCCCAAGAATATCTAACAAAAGTCACTGTTATAGAAATGCAGGCTGTTTAGTATCCCAAAGGCCTACTAGTATCCCAAAGGCCATGTAGGTATCAAACGGGTTGTTTGTGATATGAGCAATGGCTTTCCTACAAACCTATTGATTTACATGATTCAAAGTTTGTTTTATTTCTGGGAGAAAGTTCTGCTATCATTTCAGAAAGCTAAATACTACAATGTTAAAAAAGAAACGATTGTGCTTCTTGTTCAATTGTTTGACTTTCTCTCTGTGAACTTAGTACAGAACTGAATTGACAGTATTTGGGGTTTTTTGTTTTTGAAAAGTCTTAGATGTGCTGTGTATTGAATATAGGAGAGATCTGCTAATTGCTATTCAGTGGGCCTGTAGGAAGGGGGAGACACTGTTGAAAAAGCTGAAACTTGTAAAAATTGCAGGAAATAGTTGCAGAGAATGGATTACGTACAAAAGTTACTCTTCCAAAGTCTGGTGGAGGATGACTCCAAGTCAGTTTCAGGCTGGTTCTGTTCTTCATCTTAATATGGATGATTATTTGTAAAGTACCTGAAAGATTTTTCTCTTCTACCAGAGCTTCCAGTGCCTCTCTGCTTGAGCCTAGGGTTTGGCTCAAGTCATGTAGAAAAAAATAAACCGAAGCACCCACAAACCTAGTTAGGACATATGATACTTTGGGCTCATGGGTACATGTGCAAAATCAGTACAAAGCTACTGCGCGGATATGTACAACCAAAGTGAGAAGCTAGAACCCTGCATGGAATGGAGCAATTTGGTGCATCATATATATATATATCTCCTTTGGATACTTGTTTATTTAACTTCTTGGAAAGAGGAAAGAGGGAGAGTTTGGGATCCAGAGACTGACAAGTGAATAATCAAATCAGATAAATATATTTTCTGTCATTGTAATTATACCTTATACTTCCGGCAATCTTTTTAAAAAGTTTCTGTATTTGATATTGTTTTGTCTTATAAATGCAAACTGACTTTTTAAAAAATCTTTCAGTTACTTTGTTCATCAAGTTTCATTTTCCATCCCTTGCCCTCCTCTTTTCCTTTCATGTGTCATATATTCCAATCTTTCATTTTCTTGAAAGACAATAATGTTTCAACTATACTCACTTTTAGTTAGCGCAAAGGCTTTGGTTCAAATTTATTAGGTCAACCTGAACATCAGTTTGATGAGGAGATTGAAGTAGCCCCCTTTAAATAGATATTGTATAGATCCCATGAGAGATTAACTGGCCATATTTAAAACATTAACAGGAATTCCATTTGCTTATGCCATTACTACTGTGGTGCTAGTTTAGCACTCTAACCTGGTGTTTCCAGATATAATGGGACTATAATTCCTAGAATTTCTAACCAGCACCTCCAGGAATTTCAACTGGAAGGGAATGATAAGAGTTATAGTCTCAGTATATCTGGAGGATGCCAGATTACAGAAGCCTAAACTAGTTGTTCTGCCAATAAAGCAACTCATTCAGTTGCCAAGATACATTCTGTTATGTACTACCTATATTTCCTAGGCAATCAGGACAAGAGATGTGATTCTGCAGAGAAACCTGGTAGAAATTAATATTGCAAAACAAAGCACACAGGTGTTAAATGCTCTGCGTCTGATTCACACCTTGGGCTTGCAAGTATCTAAATGCAGAAAGTGATAAATGCTTTCTCTTTATTCATATAAAGGGATAGCTTCAAAGGCCAGACAAGAGGGTAAGCTGTGAGAAAAGATGAGTAGAACATCCAGAAACTAATGAGCAAGCACAGTTCTGCTTGCCATCTGTTGGATTCTTCAAACAAAGCTTTTCTTCTTGCAGTCATACTGAAAATAAAGAGATAAGACACGAGAAGTTGGGTAAAGTTAGGCTACAAGTTTATTAATTTACAATTCAAACAACAATAGATGCTGTATGGACATTTGAGATTGATTAGTATGGGTAAGCATAACCCAATCCTGAGTTTGGAAACTGCCATGGCTGTACCCAACCTATTGGTTACATGTTTAATTGAGAAGGGATGACCTCCTGAGCCACATTTCCTTCAATACTCATTATCTGGACTCCAGAAGAGTTCCTTTCTTCATCCCAAGATTTATACTAAGCTGTGACATCATGGTAATCTCTTTCTCCCTTTCTAGTGCTTCCTGGATCTCATTTACCCTGCATGTAAAAAAGGGTGGGACTTTGATTGTATGGGTGTGGCCACCATCTTGTTGTGTTTTTTTTTTTACCCCATTGTGGACACCCCTGATTATTTGTGAGGACTGTGTTTATTGACAGTGGTTTTATCGAAAATTATTATTGTTCTTTTGTAAACTATTTTACACTCCTTTGGGGGGAAAACTATATATAATTACAAGAACAATAGCAAAGGTGCCCTATACTAAATCAGGTCATTGGTCTATTTTGCTCAGTATTTTCAACTCTGATGGGCCATGGGTCTCCAAGATCTCAAAGACAGATAATTTTCTATATCTTTTAACCACAGAAGCCAACATCTGAAATTGTCAACCTGAAGTCTGTGAAATATTGCATCTGCTGCAAAGCACAGCCTCTCCTCCTAATGTAAAATATTAAATTCTGTAGACCAGAGAAAAGAGGGAAAAGCAAACAAGTGTCATGGAAGAGAAATTTTTAACATTTCCGGAAGAGTGATCATGTACCCAGATCACTGCAAGGCTAATTTTATGTTGTGGCTATTGTCAATCCTCATTTTAGCTTCACTATATATTAAGCAAATAGTAATTTCTAGATAAAATTTATCTTTATGCTTCAATTTTCTATTTTTTTCTCCATTGACAGATGTAATACATGTTTCAGTAGGTGTAGTAAGATTGAAGATCTAACAAACAAGGCAGTTTGGGATGCACTGACAGGCTTACTGGGGGCTCTGTTTTGTTATGGCTAGTAAGCAGAATCCAAGCAACCATTGTATAAGTAACTCATGAGAGCTATGTAAGTTGTGTATGTATCACACACATTTATTATCACTGAAGTTTCCTTTTACCTACTACAATTCCCATCAGCCTGAAATATGTCTCCCTTTCTGTGCCCCAAGTAATTGATATTGTTGTAATCAGGCATGTTGTACAGAGTCAATAGATTTCACACTTTCAATAGCGTTGATCAAGGGAAAACAAGTTCATCCTTAGTCTCCCTTTATAGCAAGTCCTTTGCATGCTGGCATAATATTTCCCTGACATCTTTTCTGTCAGAATTTACAGAGTGTCCTGATAATCTTTGCTCTTTTGCACTGACGCTAACAAGGTTCTGACCTAAGTCCTCATGTGTTCCACATCATTTCCTTCTGGAGATTAGTAGGCCATGCTGAAGAATAAATGAGTTGTAAGGTCAAGAGATCTTTATGGGGAAACAACTGCTGTATTCCTGTTCACCGTGATTGCATCTTTCTGCAGCACCTTAATCACTATGACAAATCCCCATCAGAGCTTCGTAAATTAATATGAGTTATTTTAATTAAAGCAATATGTTGTCCCACTATAGGAATATTAACAAAACATTGGCCTATACTACAATAAATATTTCTGAAAGGAATAAAGGCTTGACAAATTTCATCCCTTTCCTTCAATGGAGATTGAATTTGAGATTTATGTCTGGACACAAATCTTTTCTTTTTTTTTTTTTTAATAATGTTTTTTTTATTTTTACAACAAACACAAAACAAACATGAACAAACAAAAACATAAAAAGGCATAAAAAAACATCTTCCATTTTATACCGTGTGTCAACCAGTTAAACTCGTTGGTGCCCCTTTCATAATCTTAAATTCTCATATCATCTATTCAAAATATACTTGTATACTTATCAATTAACAATTATTAATCATTCATAGCTAATCTATAAAATCATATATTACAAAAAATTTTAACTTTCAATAGGATTAGTAATACATCTCCATCTATCTATTATATGTGTATATATATAATAATTAATATCAAATTTCTATTATAAAATTTCCTAATCTATTACATTACTATATTTTCTCATCTAATCATTAATAAAAACAAATCCCGTGTCATATAAAATTGCTTATCTTCTTACTCTAATTTCAAATCTCAATTTAACTCATCTCTGCACATTCCATAATTTTGAATAACTTCCTCCTGCATAAGTACTTTTTAATTTTTCCAATTCTTAAGAGTTACAATTCTAACCAATATCAGTTACAGTATCAATTACAATTCTAACCAAGTTACAGTTCTAACCAGATTTCACTACATGTTATACAATTTTTAACTATATATCTCAGATTTATACTTTATTCCAGCGCTTGCATAATTTTGAGTTCACCCTTTTCATTCAATATCCCAAAATATCTGGCTGTTCATTCCTTTTTTCTATATTATTGGATAAGAGAAAGCAATAATAAGTGTCCTTTTAAACATTCTGCTTTTGAAGCTTCTGTCAGTTCCATCATTGTTGTATTCCCCTGATTTTCTCTTTAAACATCTGCAATAGTTTCTTTCAATATTGTTTTACTTCTTCTTTTTGTACATTCTCTTAGTACGATTTTCCATTATAATCTTGTATAATCTTTTTCTCACCCTCAGTGCCAAGAACAAATCTGTCTCTCTTCATTTATCAGTTGATTAACCCTTTTAATTCTCAGTTTATAGGCCTCACAATAATTCCGTTTAATGTTTCTGATTTCTTGTACTATTTCTTCCTTTTCCAATGATCCCGTTTTATGTTTAATTAAGTCCATTTTAGCTTTAATATCTTTTTTTTTTTTTTTTTTTTTGAGAATTTCTGCAGCTCTTCTTCCAATTTTTTGTAGTCATCCTCAATAGTTTAAAGAACTTTTTCTGCATTGTGTTTCTCGTATAGTCTATTATCTTGATAAACCTTCATTGAGTCAAAGGATTCTTTATCTTTGTTCTTGCCAAAAATAAGAGAAAAAAAGAAGCAAAAGGAGAGAAAAAAAAAAAAGAAGAAAAAATAAAAAGAAAAGAAAAAGAAGGAAAAGACTAAGCCTCTTTAAAAAAAAAAAATCCATCTGGGGGGGGGAATAGAGAGCAAAGCAGAGCTTCTAGCAGAAAAAAGAGCTACTGCCACTAATCAAGGCTCTTGTGACTGGCTCAAACTTTCCATCTTAATGTTTTCAAAGTCGCTTTCAACTCCACTTTCTTGTTTATAGTTACGGATGGCACCTGTATAAACATGCACATCCCACTATCTTTTTAGAAAGCACAGGGTCTTTGAGCGTGCGTCACAATGAAAAAAAAAAGGACACAAATCTTTTCTTAATGGTTATGTTGTAGTTAAAGTGGTTGCAAAATTCATTCATCTACTTTGTTCCTTCATTGCATATCAGTCTTTGTAAAAATAGTTACATTTAGGCCCCTATGTTCCATATTGAAATGATTGCCTACAACATAGGAAGTTTAGTAGCATTGGTTGATAAATTTGGTCATTGATACATTACTAGTGAAGAAGGAGATAAAATATTTCATTAAAATGTCAGGAGACCTCATTTTCAAATACAGAGAACAGCCTTTCAGTTCTTGGAAGCTTGAATAGGAGAGTGCTAAGTGCATTCATGTATTCCATGTGGGCTTCCTAGATTTACTTCTATAGAAAGACAGAACTAGACTATAAAGTCCTCTCATCTGATCTAGTACGGCTCATATTTTTCAGAACAGTTGACCCTGAAGAGTTCTCTTCTGTTTTATATGGGAACCCTAAGTAAGAATCATAGAGTCCCATTGATCATTGGGACCATCTCAGAAACTGCAACTCCACTTTCAGAATAATGTTATAGTGGGAAATATTTGCTTAGCTATGTGAAATCAACAAAATCTTAAACAAATAGAAGATAATACTAATATTATAAAGAGGAGCTCATTTTTAAAGTGAACAAAACTTTATTTGCAGCTTTCAGAATCAATATTTGCAAATGAAATTTGTTCATACTTAAGCTTGGGAAACAATTCCATTGACCATTTTACAGTATCAGTGTTTCATTCAAGTTTGATGCAATCTCTATTTGCTTTTAAGGATCGTAGACATAACTGGTGTGAAAATAATAATAATAACAACAATTCCAAAATGTAAGTCAAATGACAATTTAAATAATTAAACCTTTGCATCTCTTGGACTAGCAAGCTTTTAAATAATCTGTGAATTCAAATACCCAGATATTTTTGTGTAGCAGTACTTACATAATCCTTTAAAATGTGAGAACTGATATTGACTCTAAGGATGGAATGAGTTGCATGTCCATTTGAATACGATTTCAATGATTAGGATTCAGAAGACCACCTCCTAAAATTGATTTTGAAAGTCAGAATGCCAAGCATGGAAGAGGATATGTTATTGAAATACTTCATTTTTTCCCAAGCCCATTTGCTGACAATGCAGAAAGGTAGCTAAAGCAGAGATAACTGAAGTGATTAAAACAAAACAAAAAATCTACTGCTTTGAGTACTTTGAACTTTTGCTGTGTGGAGGCAAAACTGTCATTAGAGTAATCCCATTCTACAGCATCCCAAAGAGCAACAGAGAGATTAAATCTCTACTTGTGATTGATCTGGCTCTATCTGGTTCCAACATTGACTCTGGACAGGGTCACAGTTCCTCTGAAGGAGGAGAGCCATGATTTGCAGATTCTCCTGAACTTATAGCTCCTGCTTAGAGCAGCAATGGAAGCCGTGACCTCTGCTGAGTTTTTGCTGGTGTGCCAGTTCTGGACCTTTCTGGAGCAGGAAGTCCTGGCAATTGTGACACAAGTCCTCATCATCTTTTGTATTGACTATGGTAATGAATTTCACATGGGACCCTCTTTCAGGTGACTTGGAAGAATATGGTGATTTATCTGGTAACCAAAGGCAGTAGGTTTAGTGATGTTATATCTAAGCTACAGTCACACATTAGTTGCTGTTTGCTTCCAGATCCAACTCAAAGTGCTGGTGATTAACTTTGAAGCTTGATATAGTATGCCTATAGGTCCATCTATCCTAGCTAGATTTGGCCCATGTCCTATAATCCTTGGGATAAGGAATGCTGAGAGTTCCTACCCTGCATGAAGTGAGGAAGGTACATCGGCATGCCTTCTCAGTAGCAGCCTTCAATCTTTTTTTTTAAATTTATATTTATTAAGAGTTTTACATAAAGTAAAAGACAAACCTAAAGAAAAAGAAAATAAGAAGAAAGAAAAAAGTGCAAGAAAAGAAAAAAAGAAACTAAAGTTACGAATATAATGACTTCTGACCTTCTTTTCAACAGTTAATTACAATCTTATAATCCCTCCTCCCTCTTAGATGTTATACAAAGCCCTTCAGTTGCTCACTTAATTCACATCTTTTAAAATCTTCAAACCCATAAATCATGATATCATTTTTTTTCTTTCAGCAAAAAGTCCATATAAGGTTTCCAGTCTTTCAGAAAAGTTTTTGTTGTTTTTTCTCTGACCAAACAACTTTGGAACTCTGACAAACTTTGCCATCTCAGCAAATTCTGACATTTTGACAATCCATTCCTCCATTGTGGGAATTTTATTGTTCTTCCATCATTGAGCGTACAATAATCTTGCTGCAGTTACCATATACAAAATCAATTTTCCATAAGTCTTTTCTAATTAATGGTCTGTAAGTCGGCTGCCTTCAATCTCTGCAGCACCTTGTCTCCTGAGATGCAATCTGCTTCCAACCTCTTAACCTTTCAAAAAGCACTGAAGAATTTTTTCTTCCACCCAAGGGGTTGGGTGCTGATGGTGAAAGGGCTACCAGTTAGCTAGTTAATGATAATGTGATGTTTCTAGTTGTGATTTTTTGTTTTGGTATTAAATTCTTTTTTGTTTTGTTCTACTGATTCTGATTCAACTGGATGAAACATTTCTTTCAAAAACAAAGAAATGTTGAAATTCTCATGAGTGGAGTTTGGTGTTTTTATACATATTTGGTCATGATGTGGCTAAGGTGTTGGTAAATGTGTATGGAGCTCATTATTTTATTGTATAATACTTCCTCCAATGATCTTCAACCTACCTGGCTTCCCACACACATCAATTAAACCCTAAGAGAAGATATGGGGGGATTCTCCCCATTTTTTTCTTTGTCAGATTGTGAATGGTTGACAGCCACAGGCTTCAGCATGCTGAAAAGATGTGCAAGAGAAAACAGCAATGCCATCAATAGCAGCTTTGCTACCTCCAGCAGAAAGTAAGTTCAGAATACTAGCAAGAGAAATTGGGCAAAAAGTCTCAAGTGTCCTAAGCCTAAGATAGAAAAAACAGAAGCCTCTTTTGCCAAACAAGAAAAAGATTATTTGCAAGCAGATTTCAGTATAATGTGAGTAAAAAGCCTAAATGGAGCAGACAAACTTTTGAGCCACAGGACCCATCTTCCACATCTCCTGGACAATTTTAGAAGTTTAAATAATACACCATTATCATCATCTCGCTCCAGCCTCTTTAAGAGGGATAAGAGGACTGAGGCCACTGCTAGTTATCATGTTAAATGTATTCCTGAATTTATATTAAAAGAGAGAGAGAGAGAGAGAGAGAGAGAGAGAGAGAGAGAGAGAGAGAGAGAGAAGGATGAAGCAGCCCTTAGATATGTGGTGGAAGACAGTTAATATGATCGCAGCAAATTTATTTATTTATTTATTTATTAGATTTGTCTCTGCCCATGTGGTCCTGATGAGGAATCCACACCTGTAGGAACAAATTTTCACTGGAAAAATATCAACTGGTTCAATGGGTGCTAACCTCCTAATGGAAAAGGAGGTAAAAGAAGTGGGACATTTATCAGAATTGGAGTAGGAAAACAAAGGATACATTCTCCTTGCTAGAGGACTATTGATAAGGATCTCTAACACACACATACCCACACACAATCACATCTACTACTGACTCTTGCTTATATATGCATCTTAACTATCAGAGCCCAATTATTAACTATGACTTGTTTCAAAGTGGGTGAAAAACACAACACATTGTAGATATATTTTAAAAGAACAGCAACAATCAGTAGATAGCAATAAAATTATGTTTTGATGCTGATGGAAATCTCACTAGTCACTGCTGAACTCCATAGTCTCCTTGGACATGTTATGGTTGGATTTCCAAGTTCTACCTGCCTCAGTTCAACTTCTCAGGTTCAGGAGCTAACCCAGAATAATGTAGACACTGACAGTGGGCTATTTTTGAGCAACACATACTCATAGAAGGCATTTTCAGACCCTCAGTGTTAAATAAAACTTATTTTTGAAAGTGTCCTAAATCCTAAAAGATCCCCAAATCTCATGAGACTGTAGTGTTCGTATGCAAGATTGTATGAAATCTCAAGGAGGAGATGAGAGGAAATTCAAGGAGGGAAATTGCCAAAATCTCACATGAGAAAACAAAAGAAGGCAGAGCACCTAAAAAGGTTGCTAACCCCTTTTGTTCCTCTCTAATAATTGTTCAAGGAAGCTCACACCCTTGCTTTAGTCACCATAGCTGTAAAAATAGCATGAGACAAAGCCAGCACAATTCCCAGCCTTTTGCGTGAAATACTGCAAAGATCAAAGGTTGCCCTCCTAGACAAGTGTGAGTTCTTTTGTAAGGAGGATCCTTACAAATCCTACAGACCATGAACTAGTCTAGTCAATGGCTCTACCATTATCTATGGTAGGATAAGTATGCCATTATTTGTTGGAAACAGCTGTGGGGACTTAGTTTGTACCCAGAACACTCCCAGTCAGTCCCTACATCCAAATCAGAACAAGCATACATCCCATTCAGCTCAGCTCAGCTCAGCTAGCAAAAATAGCTTGATGTTTCTTATTAAACATCAACAAAACATCCAAAACAGTTAACAGGCAAAATCAGGACAAAATCAGGCAAAGGAGGGAGGGAGGGAGAGAGAGAGAGAGAGAGAGAGAGAGAGAGAGAGAGAGAGAGAGAACAACAACAGGCAAGAAATAAAAGGAAAGTGGATTCAATAACAAGAATCTACATTATCTACATATCGCAAGACTTTCCAGGGCCCCTAAAAATCATACTGTGGGTAATTAGGAGGGACAGTCCCAAAGGGAGTGGCCTTTGGTTATTCCAGCTTTAACTCTTTTATTGTAGGGCACCATGAAGATTATTTTGGAGAATCCATCCAGAAACTGTTAAGAACAACAAACGCAGAAGCATGTGTTGAGCCCAGGGGTTAGGGAGAAATGTATTAGAAAGAGACTCAGAGAGGATCTCCCTGACTCCCTGGGATGTAAGAGGCAGGGAAGGGAAAATGCAGGCAGACTTGCAATAACCTTTTACTCTCTCATTACACTTCTAGTCATTTTGTAGAGTCAGTTTCCTGATCTGGTCTATCTCATAGGGCTGGTCTATCTTGCAAGACTGTATGTAATAGCCACAGAATAGAGATGGAAAGGAAGATACCTCCTTTGTTCTGAACTATGGAGGAAACCATCTGGTGGATGGGGATGATGCTTCCAACTTTAGAAAGAGTTAGATCTTCTGTTGTCTACATTCCTGGTAGAATAAATAGGATGCCAATCTAAAGCAGTTAAATGGAAAGACCTAGCAGAAGACAGTAAATTGCTCAGAGACCCTCATTCTCTCTTTTAAAATGAGAAGCACCCAAGTGAGGAATCCTTATTGAAATGCCTCGTGTCCACATTGTTACTTCTGCATTGTCACCTTCAGAGAAGCCAGATTAAATGTGAACAAGGAGCTAATTAACAACTCCATCAAGATGTGCACATGCCTGAGTAACAGTGTTATTTAGGAACTGTCACCTTTGTTCTTTCTGATGGCTTGCCTTCTATTTTCAGCTCTTGCTCTTCTCTTGTTTTCCCTTGTGGTATCTTCAACTTGGTCAAACTCATGATTGCAACAATACCCCTCCCTCCTGACACTTGACAAAATCTCTGCAAACCTTGAGGGAACGTCTTCCCTTGCAAGGAATCTGTTAGCTTCTCAAAAGAAGTAATGGATAGATATATATTATTATAATTTCTATTTTAATGGAACAAAAGTTTTTTCAAATGCACAATTTAACTATATTGCTTCTTTCTTTGGACTACACAGAACCTTCGTTCACAGAAACTTCTACTGAAAATTTCAGAGAATCCTTGCAATTGTGCAATTTATAAAAAGGCAGTCTTTGTTCCATTTAAATTCAGTCCTGCTCAGGGATGTAAAAGAAATTCACAATTGATTTTGCTATGAGATCAGATTTGTAAGCAGCATTAGAACAAACTTTTCTGTGGCATAAATGCCAGCACTGAGGTGAATCTCTGCCTTAAAAATAACAACAAACACCAGTAACAATACCTATAGGTGCACACAGAAAGACACACACATTAACTTACTTGTATACAAATCTGTCTGTCTGTCTCTCTGTCTCTCTGTCTCTCTGTCTCTCTCTCTCTCTCTATCTATCTGTAAACTAGTTTTTTTAGAAGCTCATACTGCAATGCCTGTATTTATGAAAGCACATTTTAGGAACAGTTTTACTCTCTCACACACACACACACACTGAAACAGTGCTTACGTTAGGCAGTCTTACATTTTAAAAACCTAAATTGGCAAAATGTACATTAAAAAGGATGGGTTATTTTGGGGGTATGTTGTGGATATATATGTTAAAAAACTAGGGAAAATTGTATTCAGAAGCTCTACATATTAGGAAGAATTGTGAATTGTTATAGAAGAGAGTTATTTCTTACTTATTGATAACATGTATTACCCACTTTTTAATATAGATGTGATAATCCCAAAGCAGCATACAAAACAGGATTAAAAGCATCTAACCATAAAATCACAGCTATTTAAAAGTCAGGAAAAGAAGAACAATGAGACACAGCTAAATTAATTTGATCAAAATGATGAACAGATAAGGCCTGACTTATGGTTGGTGACTTGACATGTGTGCAATTTAGAACTGAATATTATAAATCTAGGTGAATGAAAATTTGGGAGAAAGTGCTTTTATATTCCAAGCTTTCCATGAGAGTCTGAAATTTAGTACATGCACCTTACTGAATTGAATCTTGAAAATTAGGTCAAAGATTTGATTCAACAAAAATGTGCATGCACATTGACCAAAAAAAAAAAGAATCTTTGAATTGACTTAGACATCTGTTTTGATTCCACATGTCACATCAATTAGAAGGAGACATTCAATCAAGCTGATTTGAATCAAATCTTCAAATGAAAGCTTTACACAACCCTATTAGACAGGCATGTAGAAAGAAATAGATGTAAATACATCTGGGCATTCATGAAGATAGTGGATGTCATAGACCTAGGTAATTGCAATATTTGTAACCCAGCTTTAAAGACTAGTCCCACAAGGGTTACATGATACAGGAATAAAACATAAAATCACAACACCATAACATATCATTTCAAACGACATTGGAAGTGAGCTACAATAAAAGAGTAATAAGACAGCATAACAATAAAAAGCCATCAAGTCTGCACATTATTAAATCAAATATATAATTCTTCACTAAAAATCAAGATCAACGTTCAATAGTATAACCCAGCGCACCTTCAAGAATTAAGAGGCCTTTAAAACCCATTTAAACTCTTCATTATTTATTAACTCATAATTCATCCAATTTTAAATTATGGATATATGATCATTTGGAAACCATGGAGCTGGCATTCATTGTGCATAGGGGAATTAAGAACAGTCTAGATTCATCACACAGCCTGGCTAATGACAATTTTCAGCCATATTACTAGTCTAGGGCCAAGTGCTCACTGAGTCATTTGGACTGAACTAGCATAAAGTGGTTCATCTCCTGCCATTTCCACAAGGACTTGGTTCCATTTCTTATTTGGCAATTGTTCATCTCCCCATCTCAGGCTTCCTCTATTTCTATGCTAGGAATTGTACACTGGTCCAAGTGTAATGGCATGATCTTGGTCGACTCTGATAGCCTCAAAAGTCTGGGGGCTACATTTGGTTCATGGGTTGTAAGTTAGGGGTGAGTATTGCGGTTGCACCTTTAAATTTTTTTAAAAAAATGTAAATTGAGTGTGTCTGTTCAAAGTAAAATTCTATAATTGTTGAAACTTGATAGTTCATTAAGCTGATTATGCCCCACTTCAGAAGCAGTAATTCTTCTTTGAGTCTTCTAAGAGGGTAACATCAGGAAAAGATCCTTTGGCATTCTCTCTGAATTCAGGTATTTCATATGAATGGGAATCAAGTGACAACATCTTTTCTGCCACAAGGGAGAGAGAAAGCACTGAGGAAGCATTTATTGTAAGAAGAGATGGTTTATTAGAATGCTGGCAAATATTTTAAATAATGTCAGATTTTTAATGGCCACAAGTATGACGGCAGCCACATAATCACATTGATTTGATGAGTGCCCATTTGCAATTCAAGAGAGGAATGAGAAAGTTGTCACACTGTTAGAACATGACACTTAGGGACAAAGCAATTTCGAAGAGAAGACTCCTGTCACATGTGTTGATCAGTTTCATTCCCCTCTACTAAAGCTGACAGTTCTAAATAAAAAGCTTTTACACAAGTGTTAATCATGATGAGAAGGCTGATGATAATACAAAAGGCTATTCTATCAATAATGAAAGTATGTCCAACATATTCAGTCATTGTCTGCAAAGGAACAGACTAAGATGCTACATATTTGCTACTTTAAAATGTACCCAACTGAATAACATAATGATTAGCATCATCACCATCAGACTGCATCAATCCATTGCAGGATGAAGGTTCATTCTGGATTGGTAGTCAGATGTTTTTTGATTTCCCAATCTAGGGCTGAAAGAGAGTGATTGGCCCGGAGTTCTGCCACAGCCAAAGAAAATCATCATGGACTTGTAATAGCCAAATATGATAGACAATGCTATTCCCAGCATGGAGGATACCATGTTATGTTTTTCTATCCTGAAGTTGTTAAAGAAAAGTGGGGTGATAACTCTAATTAAACACTGCTAATATGGCTGAATAGGCAAGGAGCAGGTAAAGCCCTTTGTCCGGTTGGATGGAGGTGCCTTCACTTTTTACCTCTTTCAGTGCCGTGAAAGTTACTGAAGCAACTGTGATTTAAATAGCATCCATTATAGCTAATCGAGGATGTGGTAGACCTTAGATGTATAGGTAGTGAGACATTACTGTAAGATTTAATGAGGGAGTAAAATGCACAAAACCCTACTTGGGGAATATGTATTTCTTCTCCTGGTGTTTTTTCCTGTGTGTAAGAAATTGGTTTAAAATTCAGTGTTGATTCCATTAACTTTAAATTAAACATGCTTGGATATGGTTTCAATCTAGCAGTTGCTTAATAGGATAATACTATGTATCATTGTTACACTGCCATCAGAGAGTTGTTTGTGAAATATGGACCAGTGTAACGTATCTCCAGCATTGTCTGAGTTATGAAATATTTCTGAGATGTGGAAATTTATCTTGAAAAAAAAACCATGGGAGCAGACTTATATTACCACTTTGCTGTGAATATAATATGCAATCAAATTGGGGATTATTTTTTAACAAAATAACAAATTCTACTTTCAGTGTTCTCCCATTATCTATTGTGTGTGCTAGACATTCCAGCTCTCCCTACATTATTCCCAAAGTTTATCTTTTAGAAATGGATGTTTCATATCCATCTTCAACAACTGTAAGCCTGATTAAGATGATTTTTGTTTCAGCCTGTGTAAGCCAGAAAGTGGGCAAAATTTTTGACTTTTCAAAATTTCAGCCAATATTTCAGGGTAAAATGGAACATATTTAACTCTTTTTGCTATTTTTCCTGCAGCTTTCTATAGCAGTTCTTCTCTTGACAGATATCAATTAGCATCTTCCCCCACATATCCTAGAGGGCACCATTTCAAAATAATATATTTTTCTGGGGGGAAAAAAAGGCAACTGCTAGTTGGTGCCTGCTGAGTACATTAACAAGACGTTACCTCCCATCTTCAGCTCTTTTTATATGCCAGAAGATGTGACCATCCCAGCTCAACTCTATATCTCCAAATTAGAGCCACCCCCCCATATATTAATTAACTAATGGGCTATATGGTAAAAATCATAATATTATTTGGATCTGATCTTATTCATTGTGTGGCTCTTAGAACTCCTAATGTTCTATTTGATTATTTTTACTTGCCAAGTTGGAATATATCCAGCTTTAAATAATATATTATGCTTTCATCATCTAAAGCCCACCTTTTATGTTCATTCAAACAAAAGTACATGTTCACTTTCTCTTTTGTAGTCAGAATGTCCATTAAGTTTCCTTTTAATAATAAAAATATACAGATGTTTCAGTTTAAGCATTGGCGGATTATCAACTATATGCAATGGCACAACAGTTGACTTGCTTCAGAAATGCATTTCTTTCCCATTTTTCTTTTTTCAAAACTCAAAGGGAAGCATTTAAGGCCCAGTCGGTTGTCATGCTTTTGAACAGATCATAAAGCAAACCTGGGGATTGGTTGGGGAAAGGGGGAATTGGTTGCTGCAATAAAAGCCTCCCCTTAGATAATTATTTTAAAAACACCATTTCAAGTCTATTGTATGTGTGTGTGTATGTGTGTATTTCCACAAATAAATAGAAGTTCAAAAACACACAAATGTAAAATGATGCATTTAAACCACATTTGGAATAATAGCCAACCATTCTCAGTCGTTGAATTGATTGGAATTCCTTATCGGGAGGAGAAATAGGACGCTAAGATATTATCAGCAGCTTCCACCTCCAATCTGATTATTTTTATAATCCTGACAGTGACTGATTCTGAGTAATTATCTCAGAAAAGGAATTAGATTAGAAAACAATATTCTGGATTATCAAACTCCAGTCCATTATTGTAATTAGTTTCTTTCTGGAATGTATGATGCTATCGTGTTTATACAGCTTAAGAGTGAATTATTCACAAGCAGCCTATTTGGCTTTGCCAAGATAGGGGAAATGGATTAACCAAGGACATTTTAAGAGACATTAAAGGCAGAGTTTCCCCATTTCCTTGACCCAGATATTATTTTATTGTTGCTCAGGTTTCTTTTTTCCTGTACCTGAAAATTATTTTTAGAAAATGCTTTTGTTAAACAGTTTCTACATAGGGGTTGGCATTGTGTTTGCAGTTGTCTATAGTAAAGTTTTGATATAAATATGTTCACTTTTATGTTGTAAGAAGTAGGAGTCTGATCTCATGCAATCCAAAACATGGGTGCTAAACAATTCTCAGAAATATAACTCATGAAATACTACTTCAGTTAATTAACTGACAAATAGCTTGTCTGTTAATTGGCTTGACCTCACTTTCCAAAAAGATTGATGATCTATTATATATCCTGAATATCATGCATTTGCTAGAATGATAATTATTTTCCAGATAGAACAGATTTTTTTGTTGGTCAAAGATCACCATGTCTGTTACATCCCTCACCACACCACTGTTTTGGGAGAAGAATTTAAAATACCAGTGGCTGGAAAGGGCTGGACTAAAAGACAGCACTGAGGCACTGATCATAGCAGCACAAGAACAGGCACTAAGCACCAGATCCATAGAAGCAGGGGTCTACAACACTAGACAGGACCCAAGGTGCAGATTGTGCAAGGAGACTTCAGAGACAGTTCAACACATAGTGGCAGGGTGTAAGATGCAGGCAGGAACAGCATATACTGAACGGCACAACCAAATAGCTGGCACTGTGTACAGGAACATCTGCACAGTGTATGGGCTAGACCCTCCCAAGTCCAGATGGGAGATTCCACAGAAGGTCTTGGAGAATAACAGGGCTCAGATTGTGTGGGACTTCCAGATCCAGATCCAGATCCAGATCCAGACAGACAGGCAGGTACTGGCCAATCAACCAGACATCGTGGTAGTAGACAAGGACCAGAAGACAGCAGTAGTGATAGATGTAGCAGTGCCAAGTGACAGCAACATCAGGAAGAAGGAACATGAGAAGCTGGAGAAGTACAAGGGCCTGAAGGAAGAACTAGAGAGGATGTGGAAAATAAAGCCAAAATGGTCCCAGTGGTGGTAGGAGCACTTGGGGCTGTGACTCCTAAGCTGGGAGAATAGCTCCAACAGATCCCAGAAAGAACATCAGGGCTCCCTGTCCAGAAGAGTGGAGTGCTAGGAACAGCTAAGATACTGCACAGAACCCTCAAACTCCCAGGCCTCTGGTAGAGAACCTGAGATTGAGAAGACACATACCATGCATAGGGGTGAGAGGGGATTTATACAGTATATGCTGAGGCACCTGTATGGTGAAGGATGATTCTTGCTTACCACTTAAGGGTTTGAGTATCAATAAGTACTTTGTCTGACTTGCTCTGAGTTTTGGGGCCCTGGGCTGCAAAAATCCAGACAACTACTAGCTGGAATGATTCAGGGAGCTCCCCTACTAATTTGCACTGTTATGCTATGGAGAAGGGATGCTGGCAAGATGTATGTGTCAACCTAGCAAGAGTAGTAGAGTAGCGGCTGTCATGGCCACTCACAGGGTCAGCAGAGGATGGACTAGGGAGATCAGCTATGGGCAGCGAAGTCATTAGAGGCACACTCTGCCACCTGTCATTCTCTTCTGCCTTAGTGGAAAGTTGTTGCTAGGGTTGTTTCCACCCATTTGCCTCTTGGACTTTGCTCTGTCCTCCATGCTCTAAAGAATGGAATTGTAGGATGGGGTTAGCTTGTCCTCAAAACTACAGATTATTTCCTAATCTTCTTTAAAAGGTCAGCTTTCAGTGCCATTTCATTTTCAGGTCATTTTAATAAATGTAGCCCCACTCTTAACCCATTTATTCATACTTCATCTCTCTCTCTCTCTCTTTTCTTTTCAAACTAAGTGTCTAGTCAAAAAGTTGGACAAATAATTATTTATTTTTCTCTCAGTTGTCTCTTGCTACAGACATTTGTATGTTGTGTTAGTAATCCATATCCGTCCTGATTATAAATCATTCTCTTTTGGATCAAGCCATACTGAACAGTCCACCAAATTAGATGTTTCAAAGGCTTTAGCTTTATAGGGCTAGCCTTTTATACATAGCTTCTTGCCCACTTCTCCAGTTAATATCATCTTATTAGGATGATTAGAGGCTTCATTTTTAATTTCCACCAAATTCAGTTCTGCTGCATGTAAATGACATATAATGTCATTTTATATAAAATAAGATTTTACATAAAATAATTAAGGCATACAATCAGAATTTAACACTATACTAACTGTAGTCTTTCATGTTTACAATGTTTGCTCAGTTACAATGCATATTTTTCCATTTTCACAGTCTGACAATGTGGACAGGATTATGGAATCTCATGGAAGATGAGATTTGTGTTCTTAATTTTTGTCTTTCCTGGTTTATGAAGTGCCTGAGGAAATGTTAATTGAATTGGTAAATTGCGGTTATCTATCTGTAAGAATGTAATTCCTTGCAAGAAACTCGCTGCCCAAAGTCACTTGGTTGAGATGGGGACTATACAAACAAACAAACAAACAAACAAACAAAGAAACAAAGAAACAAATAAATAAGATGGTTGTGAAAATATCACTTCCAAAAAAATCTTTCCTCAGTTCTGCTGAATTAGTTAATTTCCAGCTAGTCATCAATATAAAATCCTTGGGTGAGATGGTGATGTCTCCCCAGTTCCAGTGACTTCTGGATGAGATTGGCTGTCTTAGTCCATTTCAATACATCTTCAGGACTGATTATGAGATGAAAATATTTTGTTGGCCTTGGAGTAAAACCTAATCTATGCAAGATGGCTCATTCATCAGCTTCTGATAGCCCTAACCATGCTACCCTTCTGAATCACTCAGTGGTCTTGGGCCCTTTTTAGGAAGATTTAATTAGATGATGGGAGAGGGGAGGCTTTTCAAGACTACAATCTTGTTCCATCAGCCTTCTCTGCTTCGCTGATGATATCAGATTGGGAGATCAAAATTGGAAATATGCTACAATGCCAAAATTGACAATATACAGTGGTACCTCTACTTACGAACGCCCCTACTTACGATTTTTTCGAGATACGATCAGCTCCGGCCCCAAAAATTTACCTCTACTTACGAACTCGCCTCGACTTATGAACTGGATCCGCGGCCATTTTCCGCCCGTTCCACGTGGTCCGCGGCCATTTTCTGCCCATTCCACATGGTCTGCGGCCGTTTTTCTGCCCCTGACATGTGGTCCGTGGCCATTTTTCTGCCCTGCTGCGTGGTCAGCAGCCATTTTTCCGCCCCTGACATGTGGTCCGTGGACGCCGGAATGGATTAACGGTAATTACATTGAACCTTATGGGAAAATTTACTTCGACTTGTGACCAACTCGACTTGTGATCAGAGTCACGGAATGGATTAAGTTCGTAAGTAGAGGTACCACTGTATATCCATAACAGAAGTTTAGGTAAATTCAGGCAGGAATGACTTTGTTATATACAACACATTACACATTAAGGCAGATATAGACATTTGGAATATGGTTTCAAGGATTTGAGCAGAAACTAATAACACTAATTAATGTTCAATGTAAATCATAAATATTTAAACTGCTTTCTTTTGTAATACTTGGTTGAAAGTTCTTAGAACCTGATGAAATTAAATTTATCAACCAATCATAGCAACTTCCCTGCAGAGGATAATATTCAAAGAGGGTGGGTGCTCTTTACCGTACATGAGATTCCATAATTTGTTCCATGAAGTATTCCAGAAGCTGGTTTGGTAGCTGTTCAAAAAGCTTCACAAACTATTGCATTCACCAATCATTTCATAAACCATTCTCTTTGCTCCTTATATTAGTTTCTTTTTGCAAGCTGTCCACAAGACATTCCAGAACTGTTTGTACTAATTGATTCAGATGAAGTTCCCACAACTGGCTCCTCAATTCTACATGTGCTTGATAGAACTGTTGTGCAACTTGTTGCATAAGCCCACTTTGTTCTAGTCACCATCAAAGTAAAAACCGAGTTTTCATTACATGCAACTCAAAGGCATGAAATTCTTTTCTCCAATTCCTTTGATGGTTAACATAGAAGGGCTACAAAAGGCAGAACACGCTGCTCTGATTAAAGTATCCTTTCTTCTCTTAAGAGTTTTCTCAGGAGTTTAATAAACTTATAGTATCTTCTAAATTATTTCTATTTGTTTTCCAAATGTGCTGGGACTATGGTACAAGTATTTTGAAGCTAGAGGAATTTATATGGATTGAGTAAGGACTGAGCTCCTTTAATAACCATTAGCTCTGTTATCTGGATACTTTCTACTTTCTCCTCTCCTCTGAACAAATCTAATTTCTGGTTCTGGCAAATGTTCATTGATTTCTGCTGTATTATATATGCTTAGTAATTGCTTACCATTTTGTCTTTTTTCTTATCCTCTGTTACTTTAACTATATACTAATCATTCTTGAGAAGGTGACTTTGAAAGTTCTGTCATTAGTTTCTGGCCAATATTTTCATAGCAATTACTTTAAGTGTTCCTCCTGTCTTAGTCCTGGCACACAGGAAATAGAAGGGAGCACATATCCAACTCAACAAATGTGTGTTATATGGGTCCATGCTTGACAACTCAATATCTTAATGCACAGGCAGAAACGTGCAGAATTACATAGGCCAATCTGGTGGATTTTTATGTGAGGGGGCTATGTATTCTGAGACAGAATTGCACACAAATGCTTGTATAATGAGGGCAGGTTCTCAAAACAGCCATGCCAAACCTCTCAGAGGACATGGAACCATGGTACTTCATTCAGAAGATTTCAAGGGGCACCCCACCCTTAGTATTTTGTAATTAGTAGACAATGTGATTATTTAAACTTGGACTATCTGCTAATATCCAGAGACTTTTGTACATTTCCCCCCTTAATTTATAAAAGTGTTACTATGAATTGCCTGGAACCTTTCTTCTAATGCATGTCATGCTTCTCTTACATATATGTTTCCCCAATGCAGGCACCCTTACTGTAAATTTCCCCAAGGTAAGTACTTCTTAGAAACATGAGATGTGAGAGGGCTTGGATCTCTCCTCCATGCTTTTTAATAACCAAATGTAACTGTTGGGAAGGGTAATCTGCCAGTTTGAGTTGTGGTTATCATCAATTCATAAAAGATGCTTAATTTTGTATTATCAACCTGGACTGGACTGGAAGATCCTGACCCAATGTCTGGAGGATATAAGAAACTGTATGGGTCAAAACCAACTGAAATAAGATTGCTGCAAGATGCAGTTGATGTTTGTAGATGATTGATCTGGTTCAATTCAAATCAGCAGGTTGGCCCTGGATAGAATCATGGTCCCTCTGAAAGAGCATGTTCATATCTTGAAGATCCTCCTGGACTTGGAACTACTGGTTGAGCATCAGGTGGAAGCCATGACCAGAAAAGGTAATGCACAGTGGGTATACCTGTTGCAAATCCTCTTGGATTGTTTTGTCTTTGCAAGAATGATCTGTGATTTATCTTGAGAGTAATGGCAAACTGAAGATGGCTCTGCTAAAAGTGGAGCTGACAACCAGAGTGGAATAAAGAGCTGGCAAGTAGACCAGCTCTTCATAATTCCTCTCCAGACAAGGAGAGGACTTGAGATCACCCACAAGTGTTCCATACAGTTGCTTCTTGTGAGGAGACTGAAAGACAGCAGTCTCTGGTGGGTTTAGAGCTCTGGGAGATGAGGGAATAGCCATCTTGCTCAAAACATGGTCAGTTGGTGCATTTAAAAGGACACTGGGTTTGCATACTTCCTTTTCTAATCACTTTCAGAAATTGCTTGTTAACTGCTTTTCAGCTATTAGGAACCTTTGCATTGACAAGTTTGAAAACACCAGGTGAGCTTCCTTCGATCCTTAGCTAAAGAAGTTTTAAATACAAATTTAAGGACTTAATTTTTTTTCTTTTGGAATAAACAGCAAAAGGGTGATTAGACCTTTGATTTTGAAAAGTTACAAATGGACTAAGGGTCCAGATGGATTTGAAATAAGATTTTGGAATTAATTATACAAATCGTTCCTGTGGGAAAATGGTTTTGTTCTAAATTCTCTTAAAAAAACATGAGAGGATGAGACTTTGAAGGCTGGATGCTAGAAAGAACCAGAAGGAACTAAAGCTTACAATTAAAGGAGAAGAACACTTAAATTTGATTTATTAATACAGAATGAAGCAAAACATTTTAACATTGGACATATTGAAGGATATTTTTGAACAATGGACCCACAAATTAATTTTAAGAGTGTCTGCCTCTATAGATAGACTGTGTTTAAAAGATGTTATGGAAGAGGAACAAGTTTTACCTGACAAGTTTGAAACTGATCTGAAAGTGGATTTAAATATGACAGGCTACAAGAATGATATGGAAAAAGATGCTACAGTGGACATTCAAAAGAAACCAGCTGATGTCTTAATAATTAAATGGGATATACAAATAACAAACCAAGAGAGTGACCTAGATAATTCCCCTATATTGGATTTACAAAAGGGGCTTGTTAAAGCAGAAAAAAATGAAAAATGAACTTTTAGGACATTATTTGAAGGGACTAAAGGTCAAGTTTGTTAAAAGTAAAAGGAAGGATTATAAAGTTGGTTTATTTGATCAAGGTTAAAATAGATATATTGTTATCTCTGGTAACCCTTAATGGACTTTGCTGATCAGGACTGAAATGACAAGAATTTAAGGATTTGTGTATAGATAAGAGATGGGTTATGGATGAAGAAATCATTTGTTATATTTTAAGAGAAGGTGATAAGTTACTAAAATTGTTTATACTTGTGATGAAGGAGGAAGTCATTTCTTTATATCTTTTTCTTTACTATGTTCTTATTTTTTTCTTTTCTATTTTTTCTTTCTATTTTTTCTGTTCTGCACTTTCTATTTTTTCTTTTTCTTTTTCCTTTTTTTACTTGTATTAGTTTTTATCTTTTTAATTGCAATTTTTAATAAAATCACTATTAAAAAAACACAGTTGCTTCCAGTTAGACTACTGCAATGCTTTATATAAATCTGAAGACCACAGAAATTGGTTCACTATGCAGTAGCCTAATCATTGATAGAAGGAAGTAGATATCATTGATAGAAGGAAGTTCAGCTTCATTATATTTATGTAGCAATCAGTGCACAAGTTATTAGGAAACTTCTGGACCCAAATTATAGTTCCTGGTTTCAACTTTTAAAGCCATACATAGCTTGGCACCTGTGTATTGGCAGGATCATCTTTCTTGACTAAGCCTGTCCTGTGCATTCACCCCAAAAGGGGCTGTTCTGGCTCCCTACCCTCTGTGAGGTTAAGGGAGTAGAAGCCCAGAGACATATCTTCTTGGTGGTGATATCAATAAAGAAGACAAGGCCTTTAGCAACTGTCTGTGTGCTTGCTTTCAGTTGTGTTACACCAGGAGTGGCTGGGATGTTGCTTTGCTTACTCTCAAGATGTATCAAAAACTTCATTTTATTTCTCTTTTGATAGTGCTATTAAATCTTACTACTCTGCTGGATCTTACTTGTGTCTTCAGTTTAGCATCTGTAGTTTTCTTTATAGGCAAGCCTTTCACTCTTGGGTACCCATAAATAAGTCTACTCACCACTGTTGCTACCTTGCTTCTTGAATTATATTTCAATAGTAAGACAAATGGCTGCAGTGAATGTTCTACTGATGAGTATCTTCTTGACCTTTGCCCATTTCAGAGGCTATCTTTTTTTTTCTTTTAGAAGGACTTGTTAACTGTAAAGCCCCTGTGAGCTGCATATGCTTCTTTTCTCTGTCTTTCAGCTGTTAAATAGCACTTACGAAGTTTGTCTCTTCTTGTACAGTGAACTAACCTAAGCATCATTTAATGTGATGCCCTTCTCTCTGAAAAGGGATATTCTTCCCCAACCAATCTTTTATTCTGAAGATGTTCTGAAACAGACATCAGGACATTTTTTTAAAAAAAGAAAATAGATCTTTAATTTCTTTTCATGCCACTAAAGAAAATGGTGAATACTCCCTTGAGGCAGTGCTTTATGCAACAGTGGGGACACTGGATGAGGGGTTTGGAGCAATAAGAAGAAAAGAAACATGGCAACTTTCCCTTTAGAACAGTGTTGGCTGGCTGGGAAATTCCGGGAGTTGAAGTTCACAGATTTTCAAGTTGCTAAGGTTGAGAAACACTGCTTTAGAAGTTAGGGACATGTTTCTTTGTGAAGCAGGTCAAAGAGGTGCTTCACCTGAACCTTCATCAAAATGAAACACTTTGCACAGCCCTTGTATTTATAGGTGTACATGTTTGTGGGTGTACATTGCCAACTCAGAATGTCATAAACATGGTTGGTTCTTGGGATACATCTGAGGAGAAAATGTCACTGATTCACTTTCTCCTATACAGGTTAGTAAGAAAAGTAGCAGAAATGGTGTCCCTTTCATAAGTTCACTCTGAATACTGGCCATGCACTTTCTTTTGGGGATGGCAGGCAAGCTTAGTAGCTGGAAAATTAAATCCATCCACAGGTAGCAAACTGATGTCATACTTTAAAAAGGCAGGGCATATGGTTAAAGTGAAACTCTTTCTTATAAAAGTGTCTATACCACTGTTAGCTTTGTGAGATTAGGCTGAAGCTGCCATAACTAAAGATGAAGCAGGCATGTAAGCAGAGAGGACAAAAGCCAGGAATCTTGTCTAAAAGATCTTTTCGAGGGGATACATAAGAAGGAAACAAGTTGCTAAAGAAACAAAGGAAAAAATGTCACCTGAACCAGACAAAGGAAGTTGGGCCTGAGCACATGGAACCGCCCCCCAAGGTCATCAACAGCTACCAGACTTGTAAATTAACAAGGCAAGAGTAGCTGCCAGTCTTGTGAATCAACAAAGCAAGGAATTTTGGAGATGAAAGGGGTTCATGAAGCCTGCCCAGTCCTTGAGTCATCTTTGGAGTTAAAGCCTGCCCAGTCCTTGAGTCGTTTTTGGATCCAGACTTGGCAGTTTCCATTCCTCCAGTTATTGCTTGGCACTCTAATTGGGAAGGACATGGGTAAATGTGGATGAATATGTGTTTGCATGTGAGAAAGGGCAAATGCACATTGTAACCAGTAAAGTTTTGCTGCTACTTTAAATTCACTGGGTCTCTGTGTATTCCAAAGAACCTGTTGGGCCTCAGTGTTCAGTTGGAAGTGATGTGTGTATGTCCCTAATTATTTCCTGGCTGTTGACCCAGCTGTGTGTGAATGAGTGACCATAAGCCGAACCTGGGAGCACCTGTAACAGCTTGTATGAAATGGTACTTTAAGTAACATTGGGGGGGTCCTTGCAATCTAAAAGATAGTCATTTGTGAGGTGTAAAGAATGAAGCTGGCAAGGCAGGAACCAACAGTATCCCAGCTAGAGAGAACTGTTATATCAGTAGAGATCAGGTACCTCTGAAAACCTCCCAAATAATGGCTGTTGACTCAAAAAGCTGGGCATAAACTCTTATATATTGACACCAGGAGCAAAGACCTATAGAGATGCTTTGACCTCTGCCTATTGCAAGACAGAGCTTCTGTATGCATATGGCTTCATTCTTGTTTGCAGTAAAGAAGCTACTCTAGCCAGGTTGCATCTATGATCTTCTGCCAAGTAAGCTAGTTCCTGAATAAGAGGTTAGTGGCTAGAGAGAGAGAGAGTACATTAGCCTGTATGTGAAACCTGGCAAGATTAACTCCTGTTGACTCCAGTGACACATATTTGTGGGTTTCTTGCAACAATATAGAAGCTTTTCAAACTTCCAAGTCTAGCCTACAGATCTGAGATTTCCTGGTTATTCCCTAAGTAATAACCTGGTCTGATTCTGCTTAGCTTTTCAAGATCAGCCAAAGTTGGCTAAGTTATGCTATCAGACTGATCATCCATAAGAAACAGCTGGATAAATTGCACCTTGACCTCTCCATCTGTTCATGCAAATGCCTTGAATGGGAGCTCTTGATTTTTAACATTTGAAACTCGTGTCCAGCAGCTATCCCTACAGAATTCTTTAAGAATGCTGATGGGGGAACTGTATATCAAATAAAACAATAGGCTTCATTATTAAAGACCGGGTAAAGTAAGGTCTGCTATTTTGAGAGAATGAGTCATGGATTTGGCAAGGCTTCTTTCTACCTAGACAGATAGGAACTGTATTGAAGAAAGGAGCATCTAGGGTGGAGTTTTCTTTGTCAGTCCTTCAGGGCTCTGTAAACTGCTGCTGCTGAAGTTAAGAAGTCAGCCTCCTTTCCTATCTATCCCTTTTATTCAGCATATTGAAATAAGTCATGCCTCTTATTCAGCTTCTGAAATGCAAGTACTTGCAGAGCTGTTGGATGCTTAACAGTACCATTACAGAAACCTTTTGTGAGAAACACAGTTTTATAAGCACTGTCACTCCAGTGACAAAGGAAAATGAGCTATCTAGCATCCAGGCCCACAGCAAAGGGTAACTGCTTCTTCCCGTCAGCCTTTGCATATTTTGTCACCTATGTCTAGGATGGTGAAGCTAAGTAGAGCCTTGAAATTTGTAAAAAATATATATATATTTTCCAATTCACCATTGTTTTACATTAAAAAAACTGAATGGTGGGAAGGAACAGACTCTATTTTTGGATGTAGCTCTGAAATGACTATCAGGACCATTGACGTTTTAAGTCATAAATCTGCAATCTTGTTTTGATGCACTGCTATCTATGGACATTCCTTAATGCAGTGTTGTCCAAACTTGGCCACTTTAAGATGAGTGGACTTCAACTCCCAGTATTCCACAGCCAGCATTGCTGGCTAGGGAATTCTGGGAGTTGAAGTCCACTCATCTTAAAGTGGCCAAGTTTGGACAACACTGCCTTAATGGAAGAAGAATCACTTAGTCCTAGGAGAAATTAGACTTGCCTAAGCCCAGTTTTGCATAGGTGCAGCTGACATGCATATAAATAAAGCCAGAGTCCCCCATTGCGGGGAGATGGGCGGGGACAAGTCTATTAAATAAAAAAATAAAAAATAAAAAATAAAATGAGTTGGTTAGTTTGCTCCACAGGCCTAATAGAAAAATGCAGTGTTGGTTATAGCATGAGCACAGGTAAGGCTGAGCCTTCACATTTCTAAATGGATATTTCTAGCATTACAGTCTGTTTTCTGTCCTGAAAACACAGCTCATTAAACTAGAGGATCAATATCCATGCAGAGATACACAATACTTTCAAAGAAGGAATATAAAGGGATCCTGGCAAATTAATTCCACCCCTGCAGCAACTAGCCTACCAACAGGAGATGGAGGGCACTTCTCTAGAGTGACTTCCATATGTGAATCACCACAAGCATGTAATGATATTTATGTGGCACCAGAAAATTGGGATGGCTGAGTTGCATATTTTGAACTCACCCTGGTGCATCATGGCCTCAAAAGGATGCAGGGTTAGGGTTATGTCTTCAGCATGCTTCAAAAGTCTGCCCATGGTTAATTTAAAACATGCCTATGATACCAGAAAGGATGGCAGAAGACTTCAACAAGACCTGATCAAATATAAGGCAATGAAAGTAATTCAAATGGTGATGCCAATTTAGACTGAGTCTTATTCCCAGAAGAGCATGCATATAAATAGTTTGGCTGTGCAGTTAGATGCTGGTGGAAATTCTGTTTGTCTTATAGTTCCCTGGAGACGCAAGTAAGCAGCTCATCTAGTGTGTACACTGGGATGGTAAGAAGATGCTAATGAAAACACCTTAAAATGTCAATAGCTGTAAATAAATCATAATGTTTATAAATGCAGTTTAATTCCATATGCTATTTAATGAAAGCAGAATGGAGGCAGTTGACAAATATTGAAGCTGAGCGTGTGTGAAATGGTAGGGCATGTTGTCATTTTACAGCGTTACACCACTGCTTCTTTGTCATCATGTGGAATCGGCAGTCAACCTACATAACAAAGCCACATAAAAGATGTCTTCTGATTTCTTTGATGGCACAATTGTAGTCTATTTTAAAGCATTTTTATATTGAAAATGCAAGGCAACTATTAAAGTGTAATGGCACAGAACATCAGGAGGGGGGACGGAGAAGAGAAAGCCTTGTACCGGTTTCTCATTTATGGTTGATATTTATTGCCTTTTCATTCTTATGGTATGCCTCTAAGTCAATTGAAATGCAAGTGCTAATGAAACCTTTTCCATAACACATTCATTCTCTTCCTCCACCAAAATGAGTTTACAAGACGATGTAAATGACTTACATATATCTGCAGCTCAGGTTTTATTGTTTTAGGTTAATTTATTCTCTGTAATATTCTTAATGAAAGTAATGACTCTTACACTAGTTTGTATAGTCACATCCCACAATTTTATTAAATCATGCTGGGAAAATGCATATTGGCTGCCCTAAACATTTCTGAAGTTTTTGTGTTAGAACTCGTATATAAAGGCTGTCTCCCAGGCGATTATCAGCACAGTATATTTTGTTCTTAATTTCAACTCACTGGGGTCTGTTTACTGTAAGCAGCTGTTGAAGCTGAGGAAAGTTATGTCATAGCTACTGGATGGCATCTCCCAAAGAAAATCAGAAATACAGAAAAAGTTCCAGGAAATAGGTGCTAATATTGCAAATGTATATCTTTTCGTTTGCATCTATGCAGTTCCTCCATAAACGATAGTAATTTAAGAGCCTTTTATTTTGCCTCCTCCCCCCCCCCCCCCAACATATAAATTCATCAGAATATAAGCTACAAAAGAGAAAGAGGGATACTGGATTTCTCAGCGGTATTCAAAGACCCAGTCCTATATCTTGTGATGCAGGAAGTAAAATTTCCATTGGACAGCTGATTTTAATCATTATTAAACATTTCTAATGATTAGATTCAATTGCTGCTAAGCTCCAGAAAATAAGGCATGTGAGTCCCTTACAGAAATTCACCAAAAGAAAGACTTATGACCTCTTAAAGTCTCACAGATTTATGGTAGCATAAACTTCCAGGGGTTAGAGTCCACTTTATCATCTGAGTGACAGATATACAAGGCCTTTGCTTGACCTTTAGAGGCACATGAAGCCACACTCAAAAATGAAGGTGAGGCCAGGACAAAGAAAGGGATTGGGTCAGGAAAAAAACCCTACATTTGATTTAATTCCTTTGCCTATCTTTAAATTAGCTAATTAACTTTAAGTTACATAAGCAAAATGGATAAGATTAATCCCTGTATATTTTCATCCTTCTGTCATATTAAAAATCATAGTTGGTGATAATTTTTGGAATAGTCCTGGTGAGCTCTTGATAACTTCCTAAAATTGAAAGTGATTTTTTTCCAAGCGTTCTTTGAAGAGTCTCAAGATTGAGAAGAAAGGGATGTGGTTCTAAGAATTCCAGCAACTAAACTATTTCCCATTTAAAACTAATATATTGCCAAAGTACAGTAAGGTGGAGACTGCTTTGTTTTCTTTTTAATTGCCTTCCTGTGATTTGGTGGATCTTTTCACTGAGAACAAAGGAGCTTACAAATGTTTTTTTACACAATGGTCTCCAGAATTTTTATCAGTCTGGGAACAAACTCCTTACATGTTCTTAGCCATTACTATTCCCCCCACCCCATCATCTTGAATTGTACATAGCCTTTTTATATAGAATTGTTATTAGTTAATTTTAATATGAATATTTATATATTGTTTTTCCTGTTTTGGATTTTAATTGTGAGCCACCCAGTGCTGCCCCCTGGGGGAGGTGGGTGGCATATAAATTTAATAAATACATACATGCATAAATTACCCATTACCTATTCTCATTGCCCATAGTTTTTAGGCATCCCGTGTGGCTTGGTGCCTCAGATCACATAGCTCTGCTAAAGAGAAAGCAAGTGTAAGTCATGAAAACAAATAATCAGGGGAGTCTCGGCATGTGGTCAACAAAGTCAAGATGGTAGACACAACAGTGTGATCAAGAAAATGACCAGAGCTTTGATCGCACCATCATTATTGCCATCTTGACTTTGTTGACCACACCCTGCGGACACTCCTGCAACTGGTAGTGAAATGCTATTTTTACAGAAATCTCAAATGCATATTAAATAATTTCATTAATATGTGAAAGGAGATGTGAAGACAAGATGACTTACTGCTCACTGCTCAGGTCAGTCATGAAATCCTGCCACAATATATTTGTGTAACTGTAAACTGTGTATTCTGATCTAAAATATTATGATATTCCTCTGAATGTTGCCCCCCTGCCCCACCCACAATTTGCTGATCCGGTTATTCTGGGAATGTTTTGTCTGTTTCTGAAATTGACTCTTCCAGAACAAGAAGGGATTCATAGTGTTCTGAATGAGGATAAAAATAAACATGTTTTCGGAAACACTGGAACCTTCCAGGGTGACTTAGAGAGCCACAGAAATGATTTTGAAGAAAGTATATAGAGGTGGTTACAACAACATGTAAACAAACATGCTTTAAGCCTGGGAATCAAAGAAAACATGGGTTATATAAGAGAGAAGGAAGAGAACACGCAGGTAGGATTGTACAAGTCTGTTACCGTAGCCTATACTAATAAAATATAGTTCCAGTCAAACCTGTGGAGTCAGTTTCCTGGTTTGGCCACCCTTGAAGTGGGAACATGCAGTTTTGACTCTCCCTGCATCTGCAGTTGCTGATATGTACTGCATAAAGCTTCCTTCACAGAAAGGGAACTTTGGCCAATCAGTATGACATGTGGCAATACAACACGGTTAGTGTATGTCTAAGTTGAGAGACAGGGCCTGTTCCTTTCTTGGCTTCATTCATATTCATTCAGAATAGCAGTAACTCATACTCCTTCTGGGTTTCCTGGGCTAATTTAACATGTTCTGGATGGGCGGGTAAGGACCTTTGTCATAATGGCGGAACATAGGCCACAGTGTTGTTGAAGTCTTTTGTTGAAGAATAATGCTCTTCTGACTGCAAACAGATTATTCTGGAAGACAAAAATGGTCTTCCATTGTTTCCAAATCTTGCCATTTTTGATGCCAGATCAGAGTCCATTTATTTTGTTGTGTGGAGGCTGACCTTGTGCTCGTAAGTGGATAGCAGAAGGACATCATTGATGTGCCTCTTCTGTCTGCATATGAGCAGATGAATAAGCCCTTGAAGGAGGTATGGATGATGATGTTATTGGGTTAACAGCATTAGCTGAAGGGATGTGGGGAGAAAATTAGCGCTATTATTATATAGCTTTTTATTTAGCACCATGAATGCACAAGAGAATGGATAAAACATATAGCCAGCACAATTCCTTCCCAGTGAGCTTTCAGGAGACAAGACAGCAGTAAAAGAAAAGAACAGATGAAACAGAGCCTGAAACTGCTAATAGCACACAACAAAGAGTAAATAGGTGTATGTGGCAGCAGGAAACATGTGGGAAAGAAATGACAGATATTTTCAGTAGCAGCTATTTAAGCGCTGCTGCACTGCTACAATCGGGTATACTGGTGAGTTGCCAGGCCATCAATCTTTGAATGCATACCAATGATCAAAGTTCCCCAGGCAAGAGTCTGTTGCCCTGGAATGGCCTGGATGTCTATTTCAGTCTGCCCAACAGTAAAAAGAGTGTTACTATGTCTCTTTTATAATTGCGTGATGAAGCATTAATTGGTTCTCCTATCTGATAATCCCATATTCACTGTCATCTAGAATACGGATGCTGATGTAGATATGTGCACGGTTTGAATACCACTCAGTCATTGCTTTATTCTGTGTTTGTTTGTAATGGGGCAGAGTCAAAATATTTATCAGCCCAAGTGCATGAAGAGAGAACAGCTAATTACAACCCTGGTCACAGGGTCACATTGGTCACAATTCAAGATACGATTTCATAAACAGGCACAGCTATTGACTATATGTGGATTTGTGTCAATGATATCTGTTCTACAAATGGCTGCTGGTCAGTCCTGTTCTATCATTGTACACTACTTCAGTGATCAAACTGTCCTGGAATAATAACAAAAACCCAAATGGGCTCAAGTTACCAAAAGGCAAGAAGACTGGAACAAGTGGGATACCTACTCAAGAGCTTTTCAATACCCTTCTTCCAGTGTTGGAAAGAAGCTTTGATGGAAAGCATAGCTGGAGAAAATGGATGCCAGATGATTGCTTAATCAAGAGGCAAAAGCAGATTTTGCCGTTCCTTTCTGTACAACAAACTACACTTTCTGAACAAAATGGGGAAGTTCTCTCACCCCATTATGACAAACGTAGATGCGCAAGATAAGTTTCTTGGAATTTTCAGCTGGAGCTTTGAATTCATCCTTCAACACTCCCAAGCATCTCCTATTCATTTTTCTTTTGTCCACCCCAGCTGGGCATCTTTCTCTCTCATTTGCTATTACATCCGTCTAAGATCAGTTCCACCTTTGCACATTGTGACCTTTAACTGTTGGACTTCCCAATACAAACTAGGCTGATCTTTCCCTTTCTCAAAGGGAATTAAATAGGACACGGCAGAAGTGCTGTCTTTCTTAGTTGCATAAGACAGTGATTCATTTATAGGGTGTCTCTCAATGAAAATTTCCCAGATGAGAAAATGTTCCCTAAGGATAGCTTCTTTTCTTTCTGGATCTCTTTGGATGTGGAAAACAAGAAGGCCAATTTTGTAACACTGTAGCAAATGATTATTCTTTGAGTTTTGCTTGAGATTATGATGCACATCCTTGTCCTTTCAAAGCTATCTTGTCCGTAAAAGATTCCAGCCCTATTTCCCACTTTGGTCCTTGAGTTTTTTTTTCTCTCTCAACCATTCTGATAGCTCTGTTCCAATCACGTTTTTGTTATACTTCTCTTTATTTTATAATGTTCTTAATGCTGGATTTATCAGCTCAGTATAATTACCGCTACAAGTGCCACAATAAGTGTCAATAGATTTGGAAGAAAAACCTCACAGATGGTTTGGCATTTGGACAGAAAACCATTTTGCCTTTTATTGTGCATGATTTTTCCCCTTCTCTTTTCAGAAGGCACAGTCATTTTACTAGGCATAATCTGTTTATAGCTACTGTCTCGTTTTTCACTCCTGGTTCTTACAGATGCAAAGTTCTAATATTCTAGCTTTACCTGTATTGCAGTCAAACCTAGTAAAGAAGGATCTTCGGTGGTGTCTTTATATTGGATCAAATACCTTTGCTTTTAATATTTAGCTGAAGCACAGAAACGCAAAGTCTTTAAAATCCTGGGGTCTTTATCTGGGTGATCATTTGAGCAATCTATATACCTAAACCAGATATTCAGCAGAAGGTTTCTGATTGATGTCCTTTTTCACATGTATGTTTGTGGAACTAACTTCTTCAGGGGGAGGTACGTGTTTAGTGAAGCAGATGAAGATATTTAAAGCAGGCACAATTTGACTTGATCAACCATCTTGAAACATCTCTATCAGGTGGAAAATATTAGGTAGCAGATAACTTTATACAGCAAAAGGAATGTGTGGAGAGAAGAACACTAACATTCATTTGAAAAGAAAGTGCTCTTGAAGCTAATGCTTGCATGGAAAAAATAAAATAAAAATAAGCTTTGTTTAGGAAATAATGCAACAATAGGAGAGCCTGAGTTAGTCAAGTCCTTCTACAGCTGAAAGCCTGTAGTCCTCTCTCCTCCATTATGAAGAGACAGGGAGTCAGATAAGTACCTGAACTGCACAGGTCACAGTCAGAAGAGAAAAGAGAAACTGAACTGAGAAACAAAGTGAGCAATATCAGTCTAAGCAATGAGAGGCATGTGACCTAGAGACATGCAATGTAAGCCTTTTAAGCAAAGAAAGGAGATACAAGTGCAAAGTCCCTCTGCTAATTATCTCGATAACTATTGCCCCAGTGGTCAAGTAGGTTTATAGGTACAGAAAGCTGGTGCATGCTAAGTTGAATTCCAACAGATAGGATAAAAAAGATGTAAGATTCAGTATTCTGTCTTGAAATTGGTCAAAGAGGGAAACATAATGAGGTGAGCCAATGGTTGGTTTACACATGTCACTGATAGCACAGCTAGCAACAAATAGTCGAAATGTGATTCACTGTTCATGAAATACTAAATCAGTCTTTCTCAACCTTTTTATCCTGAAGGAACCCTTGAAATAATTTTCAGGTCTCAGGGAACCCCTGCATAAAAATCACATAAAAACTGAAAACTTCACAATACAATTCACTTCTCACCTACACATTCCAAGTTTTACAACATTTACAACAACAGCAAAAGAGAAAGGCTGGCAGCTGAGATGTGGCATGTAAGAATTCCCGCCACGGCAAGTGCTAGTTTTGTGTGACCCACAAAGTTCAAAAAATAATTTTTTTTCCCAATCTGCAGAACCCCAGTTGAGAAAAGCTGCACTAAACTGATAGTGCAGTTCAGAGGATCAGTTGAGGGGTGTAGTCAAAGCAAAAGAAGAAGCTTAAAGTCTGGATAAGCAAACCAAGGTTACAGTTCGAAGCACTTGGGTAGGAAGTTAGACTCTTGAAGATGTTGCTTCCAGTATTTTGATTTTTCCTGAGCAGAGGCAGATAGCTGATTTTCATTAGTCACCAGTGTAAATTGGATCTTCTTAGGAGCAGTCACTTCAAGATCATTGCTCTCAAAGAATCAGTCTAAGAGTCTAAGGCTCTTTTAAGATTCTATTTTATGATCTTTAGTAGTATTGTGATTTCATGGATTTGGGGACCATGTGTGTATTTCATGGTCCAAGGCTCAAGTTTCAGAGTTCGAAGAGAAAAAAGGGACTGGCATTGTCCTAGTAGTCTGTGGTGTCTTAGATGAGGAAGCCCACAGGCTCCACTCATTCCATGTCCAGCATTTTCTCCTGTCCAATGAGAATGTGTGCCACTGGGACGCATGGAGAGGAGCTAAAGCCTTTTCTCAGTTTCTTGCCTACTTCCTGTTGTTTTGTTTGGAGCAATTTGATTCTAGCCGTAACAGAGAAAATGGCTGGTAAGGAGCAGATTCAAGGGATAAATGGAGGATTCTGAACCTTCAGGAAAGAACCTGGTTGATTTGCAATTTAAATATTTCTTGATCCAGTCTTGCTACATAATTAATCTGCAGAATTTAGAGCAGGTGAGTTCTTCTCTTGTCCTCATACGAGACCGCAAACACCATATAAACATGTATGAACATACTTGCACAGAGGAACAGAACTCGTTCTTCAAATTCCTTTTATTTCCTCTGGGACTTAGCAGGAATGACTGAATAAAACAGACGGTGTTCAGCAATTGGAAGGTTACCGAATTCACAAAGAAACATGCTGAACCAGTCTTTAGCCACAAAGCAATGAAATTCTTTAAAATAATCATTCACATTAGAATCCTCTGGCTAAATGACTTAACCGTTTTAGTCAATATTGTTTGAAAATGGAAACTTGGCTACACTGAATGAATTGCTATACAAGAAAACCAGTCCAAGAAGAACCTTTCATTTGCTCTACCCACTTGCTAGTAGATTTGCACCCTGAGTGACCCCTGCTATTAAATGTGTAAACTCAAAGGACAAAATAATGCTTAGTTTGCATCTTTATCATTGTTATTCCAATAGAGTTCCCAAGAAATTAGTCCAAGAGGAATATTTCATCTTACTTCTGATAGAATTCCAGTGAGAATGAAAAGCCCTTTAGGCTTCAGCTTAGCCAAGATAACAGTTTTATTCGAGGAATAAGAATGAGGGCAGTGCAAAACTTTGGTGGAATGATTTGATGGGGATTTGATTCAAACATTCAATCAAAGCAAATCCCCCAAACAAAGCAGCACAATGTTTTTATTTATCAGAGCAAAGCAGCCCCATCATATCACTTTGGACACTTCTCTGGCCCTTCACTTTCCTTGAAGAGAAAAGATCAGGCTGTGCAAACTGGTTGGGGGGAGGGGTCTGACAAGTCAATGTGGCAACTGTTCAGTTGAAGTCCTACTCCTGTTTTATGTGCATTGACATCACGTACATACATGTATAAAGTGGTAGGGTTTTGACTGCATCACTGCAACTGTCATCTTGAGTTTTTTGACGCACCCTGTGGAAACTGTCATTCTGGGCAAAATGTGGCCTCTAATGTTTCACTCTGAGGACTGAAACAGATTTGGTCCCACCACTGATGTTTGAAGTGAAGCATCTAAGTGCATTGTACCTGCTTTAGACAGGCTTCATAAACATCCTAAAAACCACAAGTGAAATGAATGGATTTGACCTTTGTTTTGTGGTGCATTCTTAGCTGTAGGATTGCTGTGAAAACAATGTTGAAAAATATTTTTAAATACATTTCCCTCAGAGCTTTGTATGCTTTATCCAATGTATTAGTATTGGTCATACTATAGACTTCCATTGACGGTAAAGAGTTTATTTTTTAATAAAGAATTTTAAATTATTATAACATATGCAATCTGATTTTAACATTATTGTAAATACAGATTTACAATGCAAATAATAACAGTGGATATCACTGACACTTCCCCACATGATCATATTGTGGGAAGTGGGAATTGTATCCTAGAATTTGCTGTAATGCTTTAGATCTAAATGGCTTTAATAAAGAAAGAATAGAGGGTCACTTACAAAAGAATTACTCCAGTCTATCCAAAGTGCAGTAAAACAATTCATCTTCCCAAGTTTGCACTAAGGAAAAAAAATCTAGAAATTTCTCCTAAGCTGAAAAATACTACACTAGGAATGATCTGATAACAAATTTTATGGGTTATTCATACATCCCTGAATAAAGTCCAGGAAAAATGAATTTGTATCAGCAAAATTTTAGTATTTTTAACAGAGCATATAAGAATAAACTGTCTTCAATGTCTGTGCTACTGGAGTACATGACTGGTAGACCATTGTCAACATAAGGGATGAGTGGCCGGACTGAAGTATGCAGGACATATGGTGCATTAGTGATCATTCCCAGTCCTTCAGATTCAAATTCAAGATTAAATTTCATGAAAGCGTCTGTCAATATTGTCAGGTCATTGAGTAAAGGATGGGTCCAGTGACCACAATCCCATTCTCCCTGCACACTGTTCGTCCTACCCTGATGAATATATTTCACCCAAAAGAGGTCATGGTGCCATCTAAATTCATTCTACTGAATTCTGTTAAGAATACTGCCAAGCCAATGGCTTCTACATAAGGTGGCTTCTAAACAATGTATTGCTCATTCCCTGCCTTTGTATAATACTTGTTTCACCTGACTAAACATTTTCGAAGCCTTATGCCATTTTCTTTATTCATTCCAGAAATAGAAGTAGGAGCCAGCCAATCTTTACCTTGCCTTCTTGTTTTAGTGGTTGATACAAGCAAGAAAGGATGGTAGAGCAGACTTCAAGTATTTGAACGCTCCTGCAGAGAATGAGGATGTCAGTGCTCCCTTCCACTGTACTGTATGATAGCGATTCCTTCTGCCCACCATCCCCCCTGGAAGTTAATCAGAGCACCATTTATTTGTACCTGCCATTTGCCTTAGGAGACGGCAGAAGATAATGAAAATATTTTACTATCTATTTTCAAATTATAAGCTGTTGTTTCCAAAGAATGTGAAAACCCATGTATATTATCACATTATTATTCTCTGGGGAATGCAGTCACTATAGTGATTCTAATTACATGGCTTCATTAACTTTCTACATTCTACCTGTTATGGGGGTTTCACATTAAGGACATTTGCATATGCAGGAAATTAATGCTATTTGCAAGGAGCTAATGTCATTAAACATTTAAGTAGCTCCTTGAAAATAAACAAGAGCTTTTTGCTGGAATTTTCTTTTTTTAGAATATCATTTGAATCACTCAGTTCCAAATAGGTTTAGGGGAGAAAGAAAGAAAGAAAGAAAGAAAGAAAGAGAAGAAAGAAATTAAAGAAACAAATAGGGAGGCAAGATTTTGACTCGGATATAGGGTGCCATAGGGAAAACAAAGACAAAAACACTGTTTTGAAAGAAAATAAACCTGTTCCAGTGGCAAATATAAGCCACAGTCAGGTGAAATATCTCCACTTCATTGTAATCATCATAAAAAAAGGCTACTTAGGGTTTCTGTACTTGATACAGGCATTCAAATCATGTTTTTTAATATGATAGAGCGGCTGTAGTCTAAGTGGCCAGCCTTAATTTTGCCTGTGGCACATGCTGGATACCTTGGACATTTTGGCAGTATGCTACAGATGCAATCGAGCCCATTTTTCATGCTCATTCTCTTCTATGTAAACTAGGATCTCCATCTAGAAACTACCTTGTGTGCCATCCGGACAACTAGGACGTATATGCAGTATACGGACCCACAGGTTAGAGCGTAGGGGTCACGACACTGCATATACTTCCTAGTTGTACTCAGGCGACAGTGTTTGTAAGTAGGAATGTGTGTCAACCTATGAAGTTTGCAAGGATCAAAAAGTATACAGAGGTATAACGAATGGTGTTGATTTATTTTTTTCTAATGGAAGGCCTTTAATTTCTATGCTGTATTATTTCTTACTCCCTTTGTGCATTTTGCCTAATACTGCTTACTTTGAAATGAAAGAGTGTGATGGGGAGGTATCTACATCTGTATGTACTTGATATTGACTTTTGTGAACCAGATTAAAATAAAACATTTGGTGAGATTGCACCTTTCTGGGGATGCTGTATTATTAACTGCAACCAAAAATGAAGAAAGCTAGGAATTTTTAAAGACCACTTGCAAGTAGTCCTCACTTAATGACCACAATAGGGACTGGAAAATTCATCATATAGCGGGGCGGTTGTTAAGTGAGGTATCACATGACTGCATCCGATTTTACAACATTTTTTGCAGCAGTTGTTAAGAGAATCACCTTGTCATTAAGTAAATCACGTGGTTGTTAAGTGAATCATGCAGTTCCCCATTGATTTTGCTTGCAGGAAACTGGCTGGGAAGGTTGCAAATGCTGATCATGTGACCCTGGGATGCTGCAACTATTGTAAATGCAAGCTGATTGCCAAATGCCCAGATCACAATTACATGACCGCAGGGGCACTGTAACAGTTTAAGTGCGAGGACCGGTCATAAGTAGCTTTTTTTAGCACCATCGTAACTTCAAATGGTTGCTAAATGAAAGGTCATTAAGTGACTACTTATATTTGTTTGTTTGCTCCATCTCTAGGCTGGGAGGACCACAAGAGTAAACATGCTAGCGGCATGACATGAAATGCTTCCAGATCAATGTGGAGGAGCAATACACCTTCTATATTTACCTATTTATTTATTAAATATGTACATGCACTATTTTTAAAACCGTGAAGCAGTTACAGAAATTATAAAAACAGGATAAAAAGAGAATGTGAATATTTATTATCTACCTCTCTTTCTCTCTCTCTCTCTCTCTCTCTCTCTCATCTTTTAAAATAATGCTTTTATTTTTATAATTTTGCTTTTATTTTTATAATTTGTATTGAAGAGTATTAAGAAAATTCTAAACTATATAGAAATTGTAATTGTAAATGCCACCATAGATCATACAATAGACTTAACATATTTATACTGTAACAGGTAATAATTTTTATAATTCTTAGGCAGCAAACTCCAGTTTGTATGAATGGGGATTCTCACAGATGTGGCTCAAAGATATAGTAATTTATAAAACTGTTCAGAAACAGTAAAGCAGACATATACAACCCACAGTTCCCCAGCCTGAGTTTGCCAAGCATTACTCCTGAATGGTAATTTTTAACATATCAGAAAAGCAGAAGTTTGAGAACTATGTTAAGTATATATTATTATTTTAATTTTAATTACATTTACATTTAAACTAAGTTCATTTAGCTGAGTTAATTCTGGACCTGCCTATTTCCTCGTCCTTGCCAATCTACTTTCCAGAGTTCAGGTCTTAGCATCCCATATGGTTTTGAGAATTTTATCTCACCCCTCATTCTAATGACATCTCCAGGGGCTGTCAAAAAAGTCAAAGGGGCAGTTGTGGCAACTTAGTTAAAGTCTGGGCTGTTTTGTGATGTACAGAAATGGCAGAGCTTTGATCGTGCTTTTGTGTCCACCATTTTGGCTTCTGTGATCATCATTTTGACTTTTTAGACATGCTGCAATTGAATGCTGCTGACTCAGTCTACATTCCCAGAACTGCATAATATTTCTGAGTGCCTCTTCCAATATCTATCAGTAACATAACGGGTAACATGTCTCTCCTTTTGAAAATTCACTATTAACTTCATTCCAAGTTGCCCTAAGGCTTAGCTTCCGAATCCTTTGCACGTTCTCCACTATTTATTAATTTATCACATTTATATAGTCACCCATCTCACATAGTGACTCTGGGTGGCATACAGTATATAATAAAACTATGCAAATACATTAAAAAAAACAAAACATTAAAGTACAACCAAAATAAATTAAAAATGTTAAAAAATGGCAAAATATATACATGTAGGTATGTATGAATTTGCATTTTAATTAATTAATATTTATTTTATTTTAATATTTATTCTGTTTTTACTATAAACTGTCCAGAGTTGCTCTGTAGTAAGATGGGTGGTGACAAATTTGAAATAACATACAATTCCTATTTGTCCTAGTGATACCCAGATATTTTACCTTCTTCTCAATCTTAAAATCCATTTTATTCATCAATTCTGTTTGATCTTCTATTTTCACATTTTTTGTTAACATCTTCATCTTCTGCTTATTAAACGTGAAACCTGCTAATGCACCAAATTCTTTTCACTTGCCTATTAATATTTCAATTCCCTTTAAAGGGTCTTCCAGAACCAACACCAATTCATCTGCAAAAGCTCTTAACTTATAAGTTTCTTTTTTAATCTTTACCCCCACAATTCTCTCATTTTGTCTTTTATCTCTATTCAGTATTTCAAGAACCAAAATAAACAACAGAGGTGGCAGTGGGCATCCCTGTCTTGTTCCTTTTTGTATCTCACAGGGTTTTGTTAGATCTCCATTAACAATTATTTGTGCTTTCTGTGAAGTGTGAATTAATCTTACCCATTTTATAAAATTATCTCCAAAATTCATATCTTCCAAAACTTTGAACAAAAAAACCCCAGTTCAAATCATCAAAGGCCTTCTCTGCATCTAAGAAAATCAGTGCGGCTTCTTTCAGTAGACCCAGATTATGTAGTTCTTTCCAATTCTCTGTCTATAACTTCTATCTTACTCTCCAAAATTTCCACTTTGTCATTAATTTGTTTTACATCTTCAAACACTTGTTTTACAGAGCTTTCCATCTTCTTCTTTCATCTCCTCCTTCATCTTTACTAGTCTTTCATTCATTCATTTTTCAAAAGCTGTCAATTTAGTATCAGGTGATTCAGCTAACTTACTGCCCAGTTGCTCAAACATTTTCTGAAGCAAATCTGGTGTAATTCCTCTCTCTGCAGGTTGCTCTAGCAATCCTCCCCCCCTCCATCCTTGATGCTTTTCTGGTGGTTGCCATTATGATATTACAATCAAAAAATAAAAGTATCTCAACAAGGGGAAAAGAAAAGGCAAGCTTCCCCCCTTTTTTCTCTTTTGTTTCCATATGCCCTTAATACTTTTATCTCAAATGGCACTTCATAATTATAGCCAGCATCACAGTCTGGCTCATATTAACTTTACCTTTTGTTTTGTAAAATCCACCAATCATCTACACTCTTTAATAGTAAACAAAAAACATTCCCAGGAAGGCCCAGTGCATTTGTCTAATTTAATTCCAATTTGTTCAAAAGCATTTTCACCAAAAAAAATCTTTATCCATTTTAAACTTTCTTACATCAATTTCTTGTTAAGCTTTTTGCCTAAAGTTTTTAAGTCTTTAAAACCTTCCCCCTCCCACTTTTTGTTTTGTAATCCAGAAAAAAAAAACAACCTCACCAAATGGAATTTTCCTATCCTGCCCCTCAGAAAACCTCTCTTTAGCTGTAAATTAGTTATATCCAGAAGCAGTTAAGAAATGAGGCTCATGTGAACCATACGTCCATATAGGCTGCATTACATGTGTGAGTTTGATTGGAATCCCTTGACTTCCAGCCATTAAACTCATGAACTGACTGCAAAAACCTCAGTTCCTACAGTCTACTCACAAGTAGCAGCTGTCTGGAGTGCAAATGGGTGATCTCAAGATCTCTCCTTTTTCTGAAGAGACCGCACCAGCCAGAATTCACCATCTGGCCACCAATCTCTGCCACAATGCCATCCCCACTCCTTCAGGGACATCTAGTTCACCATAAATCCTCACCGGAAGCTCGATGTAGTTTTATTAATCATGATGTGGTTAGTTTAGCCCATCTAGTGTTTATTGTGTAAAAACAGTTAGATGAGTTCACACAACAGAGTAAGCTATAGTCCATAATTTACAAAGCATAGTGATTAAGCCAATTGTACATTAAGCCCAAATAAAAAAAACTGGTTCTCAGTTTTTGCACAATTCAAGCCTAGTCAATGAATTTCCCCAGATGGACAACCATGCAGGCCACTTCAGGCAAAGCTATCCAATGGGTAGCAAGTCCCAGGCTGGCTATACTGCAAGCTTTATAATTTATAGAAATGCCACAAATGACCTCCTACTTCTCTGTTGGTTTCATCTGCTTATGACTGACGATACTCTGTTATTAATGCTGCATACCTAGGCTGGAACACTATGGAGTCTAGGTATAGGTGATCACATTATGTAAGTGCTACTGGTTTAGGAGATAGAGTAACAGTAGCTAAATAGTTCCACAAGGGGGGAAAAAAAAGAAAGAAAGAAAATGTGTATCGGCAAGTTTAAACACGATATTTTTTTATTTTGGAAAATTTATATCCTGCCCTTCCACAATCAAAGCAGCACTCAAGCTGGCTTACATCAATTTAAAAACAACACGATAGACTGTAAAACAATTTAAACAAACCAATAAAACTGAAACAGCTGCAGCAGTTAAAAAGTAAAGGGCCAGTCATTAAACACCCAAAAAGAAAGCAAGAAGTATGCCTAAATAAAACAGACTTCACTGGGTAGTAGAATAAGGGCAGATAAGGAAATATTTGGGCCATTCAAGGAAGGGATTTCCCAAGTTTGATGCTACAGCAGAAAAGGTCACACTGCTTTTCTGAATCAGCTTCATCTCAGGCATGTTTGGCCCATAGAGATAAGCCTCTGTGGGGTAGAGTAGAAAGTAGTGAAAAGCAAGTCAGGAGGAATACTTAAGAAGCCAAGAGCTCATATTTAGGTAACCCAGGCTCAAGTCAGATGATACTTAATCAACAACCTTTTAAATTTTGCTTGGACACAAATTGATATATAGTTATAAATCTCAGGATGGAAGACCTCCGGAGACAATTCTTCTCATTGGAGGTTAAATGCTTGGGAAATGTGGGCAGTGATAGAGATTTTGAAGTAAAGGCATGGAAAAGAAAATACCACCAGGAAGTTCAAATACATGCCAAGGAAAATTCTCACCCCCTGCAAAAAAGACAGAAACAGAGGCTAAGTTCATAAAGGAGAATTTCTGATTGCATAAGGCACATTTGGACTCAGCATTAGTAGAAAGACAGAAAAGCAATTTGATTCAATGCAGTAATATTAGGAAATAATAAATTAAAGATATTTTTATTTAAAATCCTCAAATAAATGTCAGATAAGAAAGGATTATTACAGGGAGTCAATAATGAGTTTTCTGTCTTTTGCAATTGGGACCACATGCACAGAAATCTTCTGTATGGTCCCTCTGAGTTCATTCTTGTTTAAGGGATTCTGGCAATGTGGGGAGAAGGATTTCTAAAAACCTACATGGGATAATTTGCTAAATGCTCTGGTGTCAAAAATGATCTTATTTGTACATCTTTATTGTGAAGGAGACTGGAGCATGCTACTTAATATATCATAATGCCTATTTCAAAATCTCTGTGGCCTTTTCCCTATCTTCTATTAATCATATTGTACATTCTCTATCTTCCATATGACTCCTAAAAACCTCAATAATTGTGACGTACCAACTGATGATAGCTCAATGCTACTTGTATATTATTATCTAGTTATGAAAACAGTGTGAATATCGATTTTAGCTTTTGTAGAACATTATGTATCTAAAATGAACTTACAGATAGAAGGGAATGACTTATCTCTAGTAATATTTTTATAAATCCTTGCAGACTTTTTGGCACAGGATTTATTAGGAAAGGATGATCTACCCATTGACTGATTCCAAATCTAAACATTGTACTTTTTTGGAGAGGACAAGTGGTTGAAGTGTCTTTCTTGTAAAATAAAACACCCAAAGATGGGAATTCAATTCTACAGGCATAAAATTAAATGAATCCACAATAGTATGGATTTAAAATACTACATCCATAAAAGAACACTTAGATTCTGTCAAGGCTCCCATCTTACATACAATCATCTGTTGTGCAACCCAAAAAAACTGGATAATTTGCAGAACTGGGTCAAGAACATTGAGCTTGGCCATTCTATATCCACTGGCTAATAGGAAATTTGAATACTCTTTAAGAAGTGCCCTTTCAGACTTCCACCCACCCTCCTTCCCTACTTTTCATTACAGGCCCTTGTCACTATCCAATCTTAATTTTAGAAATTAAAGCTAACAACCAGATTGAAAGAATCAGGAGAATGACAGCATGGGGCACCATCTCAAAGCCACAACTAACAGCATGAGGCAGAGTGAAGCTCAAATTATTGCAGCTCTTATAAAAAGAAGTGGGGGGGGATCAGGACGAGGGAAGCATGAAGAAAACATTTGCAGGGAAGCTTTATGCTAGCAAACCTCAGTGGCTGTCAAGCAGATCCACCCGCATGTTGACACAAAGGTTTTCCTCTCCTCCCACCCCATGCTTCATGTTTTAATTAAATACCTAAAAGCCAACTATTCCCAGCCAGTGTCAGAGATGGTGCTTCTCTGCCTATAAATGTTTACAGCTGAAGCTGTGCTGAGGGTTTCGGCAAACAAGTCTCAGAGAAGTGCGAAGGCTTTCAAGAGAGGCACTTGAGAGCAGACAAACAGTCGCAATGAGAAAGTAGCAGCACAATCACAGGGAGGTTTAATCCATCCCCCCACTTCAAGTGTCAGCCCCTGGTTTACGAGTTGGCAATCCCATCTTCATTTGCAGACAGAAGGGCATTGGTTAGTCATCTGCTTAATTCTCTCACCGCAGCATGTCATTTGGAAGTTGAAGGGAAATCCCTTGATTCAGGCTGCCATTTCTGACAGCCTCCCTCTAGACCACCTTAATAAGCCTTTTTAGAGAGCTGAATGCAGAATGAGTAGCTCATGCCAAATGGAGACAGACTACGGTGGCCAGAAATGCCTTGGAGGAGGGGGGAGAGCGTATTTGTTTTTGTTGTTGAGGTGACCATTTAAGCAGGAACCCAAACTGAGATGTGTCCTCCAAAATAATAATAATAATAATAATAATAATAATAATAATAATAATAATAATAATAATAATAATAATAATAATAATAATAATAATAATAATAATAATAATAATAATATAACCTGTAGTTTTAAATCCAGAAGCTCTGCAATGTGAAAAAGAAAGGAGGAGGAAGATAACCCAGTGCATTTAAGTTATCTTCCTAAAACATTCTAGTAGTATGCGTGTAGGGAGAAGATGGATAGGAAATCCGTTGAGTCGACAACATTATGCAGGGAATATCCCTCAGAAAACAAATGCTCTATTCTTTCTTTATAGACAAGCTGACATCTCATTGTGATGTCACAAGAGAACAGTTCAGCCTGGTAATTCTGTTGCCAGGAGGCAGGTGAATGCTGTGGTACAGACAGTCCTGCTAAGATGGTGCAGGATTTTAATGTCTTTTGAAAGCCTATTATTTGTTAGACAAGGGGGTCTTAACAGCTGCAATTTCCTGCTCCAGTTCTACACATAATGTCTGGACAGTATGTGGTGCCAGTTGGTATTTTTCCTTAACCAGTTGCATGTTGATGGATGTAAATGATGTGTAGGATCCCTGAAAGAAACTACTGAAGACAATAAAATAGTCCCCAGATTCAGTGGTTGTTTAAACAACAGGCAGAGCTCAGGTTTGCATTATCCACTGAAGGAGCTGCTGAAAGTCTTTGAACATCAAATGGGGATGCAAAGGGTTAAAAAAAAGGAAAAGAAAGAATATAATCTTGCATGATGGGAAAAGATGTAGGTAAAGCTTGGAGAGGATTTTGTCAAGCAGAAAATTGACAAAATCTGCTATTAATTATTGTGCTGCTGTTATCAGGGGCATTACCATATTCAAAGAGAGTAGAGCATTGTAATGCTGAGTAACTTTAGAACTAAACCTCTTTATTTTCCAGAGGGATTGAGAAAATACAAGCAGGCGATGGAGGCAAGGAGAACTAGTTTAATTTTCAGAACCGAATGAGCTCTGCTAGGATGTAGTATATGCTCATGTTTGAAGCATGCTCGTGGGTCACAGAGAAAAATCACATGGATGCTTTATTTAAAAATAGCATGCATTGTTTTGGGGCAAATTATTCAGACTGACATTATTAAAGAGAAATATGAATTTAAGCATATTTTCATTTCAGCCTAAACTTTGAGGCCAATAACTCATTGATACAGTGATCAAGAAAGATAGGGTGGTGTTTTTTTTGGTCCTATTCTGCATCTCCACCTGACCTCCAAAGGTTGTAATTCAGTGTTAACCTGTCTACCCCAAATCTTTTCTTTACAGGACTTTTTAGCTCCAAATTCTCTCTAAGTAAGAGAAGCACTTAGAACAGTGAATGCTTGCTTGTTCATGGACAATTGCAGCACAAACGCTTGAGATGGAGGAAAAGAAATGATCTAAACCTTAGAGGAACTGCAAACATTTGAAAAGTTGGACTGAAAATTTAGAATTCTTTTAATAGACTGAGATGATATGATAAATCTCAAGTCTAGAAGCTGTCTTAACTGAAATCTAAACAGAGTTGAGACTTGACTCAAGGAAACCTTTACTTTTTTTAATGCAATGGCTGTGTTCATGATAACTGAGTGAAAAAGAAAGATACAAGTGTGAGAATTGAAATGCTTTTTTTAAAAAAAAAATCTATTACAATTAAAACAAGAAAAAGTTTCTCTCCTAGAGAATGTGTAAAAAATAGAGTTTATATTATTGGTATATAATCAGTGAGCTGAGGCTATTTCAGTTAAGTGTAGATTTCTTTGTTCTGTTGTGAGAAGCTCCATACCTAAAGGTCGCTCTTCTCTGTAATTGTTAAAGATGAGGAAGCTCCGTCTTCTGTTGCATCTGATCATCACACTATACTGAAACAAAACAAAACAGGAAGATGATTATATATTATTGAAAAATTTGGAATGGACCCTATAGATCATAACTAATTTGGACTGAAAAGGTTGAAAATTGCAACTTTAAAAGGACATAAGGTAGATATGTGTAAGAAACTAAAAAAACAAATAACCACCATCCTCTGAGTCTTGTTATACTGTTGCTAAATTCATAGCCTGTCTGCTTTGTTATCTATACCCAATCATGATTAATCTGGATTTTCCATTAGTGAGCAAGTCCAGCTTCTAATGGTCCAACTCTAAAAATCCCAAAAACAGATGTTGATTGCTTAAATGACTGATTCCCTTTTTTAATATTAACATAGTTAGAACTTGTATGAAGATAGTGAACAAAGTATGTTGGTTCCAGATTTAGTTATATTTAGAAGAGATTCATTGAAGTGGTAGCAACTTACTTTAGTTGTGACTAATTAAACACTTAATGGTTTGAGTGGGAATACTTTAAGCATGAATACATCTCAAAACAACCTAGTACGATCAACTTCTAATAAAGTCTTTAGATATTTTATGCTTTTCTTTTTCTGATGGACAGATATTTCTTGAAAATGCTGAATAATTTTTCAGAAAAATTTCGTATTGCTTGTGCTAGATACCTTAGAGTACAATGCTTTGCTTATTTCCTAAGAATTGACATCATGTGGCATTAAAAATAAAGCAACTTGGAAAATGTGTTGAATTTAAACTTTACATATAAAAAATAGCAGCCTGAATTATTCACATAATTTTACACATGGTCCAATTGCAAAGAAAAAAAATGCATATAATACTGGGAAGATTATTTTTAAATACATATAACATATGGTTGAAAATAACCTTATCATATACTCTGTCTCTTTTGTACACACAAACACGCACACATCCATGGGTCACAAGGGACTGAGACCCAGTAGTGGAACAATTATATCAAGTAGAGGTTCTACAGTATAGTTTTGATGAATGCCTGGGTTATTGTGCTATATTCAAAATGCCATAAAACAGTTTTGATGAAGCCCATATTTTGCTCTCCATATGTCAAGGTAGTTATGAAAGTCATATGCACACTGACTTTTAATACAAACTACTTTTTACCTTGCAAGATGAGCACCATAGGGGATGAGTGGCTGTTTCGCTTGATAGCTGAAGATTAAAATGAATATGGACAGATATTGCTTTAACTTTTCCATAGTTTAGAACAACGTGATTACAAAGAAGCAGACTACAAGTTAAGCTGGAATAAATATGCTTATTTTCCTTAACTATAGTCTCCTAGAACAAGCTCCTTTGTCTCCTAGTTCATGTACTAGATCCAACAGGTATAAATAAGAAATAACAAAAACAGATAATACAAGTAAATAAATATTCTAAAATAAACATATGTAGGAAAAAATTACATATTTCCTAATAAAGCTTCAGACCTATGGTTCCTGAAACTGTGGACTAGAATTATAAAAATAGATCAGCGGTTCCCACTAAAAGTCTAGAATTCCAACCTTGGAAGAGAAGATCTTACCTCTGATGACTCCTTGCAACAGTGGAAAGGAAAGGAGGAAGCAAGGCAGCCATACTAGAGTTGCCTAGAAGCTCCCCAAACCAGATTCTAATTTATGTCAGCTGTGGTGTGATAGACATTAATTATCCCCAACTGGGTTCAGAGAGAAGGAATTAGGTGGGGGTGGAGGAAACCTTTGGGGAAAGGAAGGTGAGCAGAAGTGGCTATCAGATGTTTATAAACTTGGGATTCTTTGGAGCATCCAACATTGATGATTGGACTCAATGTGTTAAGACTGCTCTGTAATACAAGTGAAAACAATGCATTAAATAATACATTCACCTAGCAACTTCTGGTTGGTGAAATGCATTTTAGTACAAAGCACTTTTCTAATGCTGGGATCAAATCTAAACAAAAGAGAACGGATCTAATGCCATTCTGCTTTGTTTTTGTTCTGCTTCTTTTTGACATATTTATGAGAATGCAAGCAATTAACTGATCAAAGGAAGAAAGCTGATGAAGTGGGAATGATTTCTTTAGCTTTTCTCCCTAGGTGTTATAATATTAGAATGACATTTAATTTGAAAACACTAAAATATTTCACAATAGTATGCTGAAATTACAGTGGACAAACTGAAAAGAACTGGACATTCCTTCAATATTATTTGAAGATATAGCCATATTGTATTAATTATTGGATGTACATTATAATCACATCATAATGGATATAAATTAATAATTGTAGAACCAGTATTTATGTTAATTTATATAAATTAAAAATGAAATAAAAAATTAATACATATATGACAAATCAACATTTTTACAATATGCCTGTCAGGTACTCCAATCCAGAAACCCACATATATCTTGATATGTATTTTGGGCAACACAGTGTAGAGTTTACTTCATGCACTTCAGTGAAAGGTGCAGATATAATCATGGAAGAGTAAATGTGTAAATCTGTCCTTACCATTGCAGTGAGTAGGTGGACTTTTTTTCAAAATCACAATATCATAAGATGTCTACGTCAAAGCAAAACTTGGCACCTATTTCAGGGTGAGTGGGTGCGACCATTTTTACTGAGTACTTTTTAAGAAAAGGAAGATTTGTCTAACCTTTCCAATTAGAAAACTTCTAGATAGAAAGCCAAGGTCAGTAAATATTGAATGCAAGCATTACACTGGATGAATGAACAAAACAATGAATTAAAAATAAAACAAAAAACAAAAGAGGAGCCAATTTATCCAAGTAAATAAACAATTCCAATCAAGAAATTGTCAATAATAAAATATTAAAATTGGAGCCATAGTTGTATCTGAAATTCTTCACCCTTTCTATAAATAATCTCCTCCTCCTCCTCCTCCTCTATTCTGACTCTCTAAGAACACAAACACACCTGTCCATGATAAGAAAAGGGAAAAATTAATAGTTAAAAATGTACACCAAAGCCCAAACTACCCAAAAACTCAAAATCAATAGTAACAATAACAATAACAATAATAATAAAAAAAACAAGAACAAATGATGATGGTGAAGCAGAAACCACATGACTACCAATATCAGGGATAATGTATTAGCAGACTTCCTGTGCATTGGAGCAGATGCCTTCCATTGGTTGAGCATATGAGTTCTCATCTCACACTGGTTTACTTGCTTAAATTTTCTGTTCTTCAGTTTCCATCCTAAACTTCCATGCTATTGGCTTGCAGGACATATGGAAAACAACAGGTTGTTTCACTTTTAGACATGCAGACACCATTAGAAGCCATAGTCAAGATCCACACAGCTTCCTAAAGATCTGCTTCGAGAGGAGACAATATTTTTCAATAGTGATTAAATGACTTCAAACACAACTGTTTCCAATGCTGTAACTTGAGCAATTATTTGGTACAGCAATTCCATAAAGATTCGTCTTCAAAAAATGCCGTGTTGCTAAAGATTAAATCAGGTTTGTTCCAGTCCTAAGTGTAAAACTATGCTAACATAAAAGCCAGAATTTATGAAATTTTATGTTATAAATTTGAAGAGATATTTCAAGAGGTGTATCTTGATAGATGATATAATCCATTAATTAGAAAAGCACAATAATCCAATGTTACAAAAGGCTCTATATGATGTTATGCTATGTAAAGATATTTATGGAATACACAGTTCTTTTGAACAGAAAATAAGGAAATGAACGGCAGTGACTTTTCGAAGGGCACACTCAACTTTCTGTGCTCCTGAATTGGAGCTGTTCTGCAAAACCAGAGGCTCAGATAATGGCTTTCATAGTGGTAGACCCACTTAATATTATTTTGTGCACAGGACCTCAGTGATTGGTGAAATGATGTGAAATGAAAGGGTGCAAAGATGATAGAATTATGGTGTTCTTTACAAATGCTTTGTTACATTTTATGTTCCAGATGGCAGGAAAACATGCTACTGGGTTTTGGTGGCAAATCTTAATGCTGAAATGGAGTGGCAAACCACACTGTTAAAATTTGGTGGAGTGTTCAAAGCTGGGGTGGTGATGGTCAGAAAAACCAAGAACATGCCTGCAAACTTATAATTGAAACTCTATCCCTTTTGACACAGAATGCATGTAAAAAGGGGTGGGGCTTTGAACAGTCGGGTTGGCCATCTTGAATTTTTATGCATGAATACCTCTGAGTGTTTCTTTTCACCAATGCAAGTATGACATTATGGTTCTGCCTGCTAGTTTCAGAGTCATTGCTTTGTTAAGAGAACAGGCCTCTTAAATTTATCCTAGTCCCATTTTATCACCTTCTCCTCACATGAAACTATATTTTTAATTAGATGTTTCAAAAGCCCAGTCCCCCTACTCAAATCTTCCATTATTTGGGGCTTTATTATTCCTCAGTCAGCCTAGGTGATCAAATTGCTCAGGAAAATTCAGAAGACTACAAAAAAGAAGAGTGCTCAGCTCATTTGATTCTTACCTTTGATTTGTGTGGTGTGTGTGTGTGTTTTCCCTTCTGGTTTCAAGCCTCTGAGACAAACTCAATTCATTAAAAAAAAAAAAAAAGTTCTTGTCTTAAAAGGTTGCTTGAACTTAAATCTCAGGTTCTGTTGGTATTCATGCTGTATCTACTCTACACATTATTTGTGGACAAGCTTTGAAGTTTTCTATGTCTCCTGGGTATTCTAGCTAATTTAATTTACTCTGAAAGTAGAACACAGAAAAGACAAAAAGGTAGAGAGAGAGAAGAGGTAGGAAAAGCCTTTATATCATTTTAAAAGTTAGCTAAGGTTTGAAATGAGAGCAACTTCATACTTTTTATTGTTGCAAAATAAATTCCTATGATTGCAAGTGAATGTAGAAGATGAGGAAATGCCTAGCTGATCATAACCAATGTCCTTTTCTATACTTGAACTCCAGTTCCACCCCACTCCCTCCCCATTTTGGCACATGTCATGAAGCATTTACGTGGTGCCTGGATAAGCATTTCATTCTTCTTGCAATGATCACTAAAATTCCTAGTCAAAACTAGCCCTCTGAAGTAGAGGTAGCTCAGGATAGGTTCATACATGACATTGAACCAGAGCTGCTCTCATCTTTCTGCTTTGTGGAAAGACTGACAATCAAAATGAAGAGAAATTATCAAGGTTATGTCTACATTTTACATAATCGACATTGCTATTCATGACATATTCCTGGGGTATGAACAAATAAAAGCAAAATTCTGAAGTTTATATTTTAGTTAATACTGCGAGTGAATTATTTCATAAAGTTTGTAGGTAAACTCATAGAACTTTAGCTTTTCAGAGCTAGTCTTCTGAAGTAATAGGTAGCAGGCAATGATATGTTATTTTATGTTCTGATTTAATGGTATTGGCTTAAAAAAATGAAAGCATAGACATTTCTACTTTATCATTTACTTCACAGTATAGTAAGTCAGCTCCAGTGACCTTTGGAATGCTACAGAGTGAGGCCCCCAGAAGTCTGTCGCAAGGTCCAATCCTTATGGTCATAGGTCGTTATGGATTCTCAAAGTTGTGCCTGATCATGCACTTTTGTCACACTGACTCTCATATGGTTAAGTTTTTGTCTTATTTGGACTTTGGAGCCAACATATCTATCAATGTCCAGTCAATCACTTAATGTCTTAAAGAAATGCCTTTAGATCTGGTCTTCTAATGCTTCTTTATCTACAACAGCATAACCTTCTTTTTTAAATCACAAAGCAGCAAAGTGCAAATAACTGTCTAGTTAGGTTTATTAAAAACATGCATAAAAGTTAATACCTGTGCATTTATGGAGAGACCAACAATCTCCTGATGGAATTGCTACCCACCAGCTGTATTGTTTGAACAAAAATCTTTTCTGTGTAATTATATCATGCAGAGCTGCGTTTGCTGCCAAGCAACCCAACTTTAAGTGAACCTGTGCTACCTCCTCCCATTCAAGTGTCAGACCTGGCATATTTGTTGCTGTTTTCTTCAGTTTCCACTCAAAATATACAATGGAGCAGGTTATTCTGTCAGCTGAAGGTTGAAATCCTACATCTCGGCCACCAAACACATATAATAGAGTGGGGAAGGAAATGATGGCAGACACTTTTTTTTTATTTTATTACCAGGATAATGTTTTCTGATATTGTATTTTGAGGCAAATCATATTGTGTCATAATGAGTCTGACATCTGCTATAATGACATCTGTTGCAGTAGAGTGAGACAAGATAAGACATAAATCATTATTATTTCCTGGATTCCAGGCTGAAACCCAAAGATATCAACAATGCTTCATTGGCTTGAATATTTCAGTCTTCAAGCAGCCAGGCAAGTTCATGCTAAGGAAAGAAATTCTGTTAAGATTCCATAAAACGTGAGATTTTTTTAAAAAGCAACAAACCACAATACTGTATATGTGTGGAGGAAGGTGTGCCTGTTGGGCATGCATTTGTGTCATTCCTAAACAAGGCACAACAGAGTCAATGTTCTAGAGAATACATCACCATTCATAAAGCTCTTAAGAAATCTAGAGCTGTTTTACACATTACGGAGAATGAAATGGTAGAACTTTGAACAATGTCAGTTTATACAGCAGGCTGGATTTAGATATCTTCCTCAGTTTTTAACATCTGTTTACCATATGCCAACTAGCCCAACAGAAGAGAGCTATGTATGCAAAACCTTTCCATCAGGAGTGATTGTTTATTGAACTTCAGGAAGATTTTTAGATGAAAGACCATTTGTAAATATCAGCTCATTCCTTGTGGTATAGCACAAAAATCTCATAGATCAGCCTGCCTTGCTTTGACTGGGTCTAAACATGCAAGACCACTGCCTCATTTTTTTTTTTTTTTATGGCCTCATTTTAAAAAATGAGGACTTTGTGGATAAAACACCATAACTACTGCTGTGCTAAGACTGTCTGGATTGCTTCAAAGCTGGCTCAAATGCCTTGCTATAAACCAGCTATCTCAAACCAAGGAAACTGAGCTCCACTCCTCCATGATCTAGCATGTGAAAAAAATAAAACACTTAACACCACTTTTAAAATAAATTTTCAGGAACGGTAGAGTATGATACAATTGTAAGGGACTCAAATGCACCAAATTCATAGAAATCAGAATTTGACTGAGGAGAGGGATTACATTACATTCCTTTAAAATCTAGTTTATTAAAGTCCCCACAGTTTTGTTTTTTAATTTTACTTTTTTACTTAAATCAGATAAAATTTAGAACATAGCTAGATAGGATTTCCAGCTCAAATGATCTTTTAACTGCAGCAGCTGCTTGTGTAGGCCCTTATATGCAGTGTTTACAATGTTTCTGTTCATCCTTGGGAAAGTGTTGTTGGACTGAGACACGTCCCAGCTCTCTCCATCCTTGATCTCCCCATCAGTGCTACTGCATGCACACACAGACACAAATACACACATCTGTAATCACATCCAAAAAGATATTATGGATTCTGCTTAGAAACAACAAAAGAACTCACTTACACCTATACTATTTACATATATTTTATGAAGTTGAAAATTGAAGCTCATAAATTACACATTTTAGGGGAGATAAATTAATAAGGGAGGCAGAACAAGTAAAAAATAAAATAATTAAAGCTTGGAATATATTGTGAAAGGAAGAGAAGGTGGGATGGGAATGGAAAGTTGCCCATACAAACTTATTATCAAGCAAGAATAGGAATGAAGAAGAGAAGATAAATTGGTCACTGTGTTCCCAAAACAGAATGGACATCTGCAGGCAGCAGAGTGAGGAGGGAAATGACCGAAATTATGTAATGTGCATCTTTTGTACTATGATGTCATGATGCCCATGTCCTTGTGGCTTCTACCAGATTCCTGTGGCTGTTATTACCCTAGAGAGGTGTTACTGTAAGCACAAATGAACATACTTTCCTCCTTCTCCACTTGGATCTCATTCGTCATCCAAAAGACTGTAACTGGAGTGATAGATGGTAGTCAGAATTCAACAGTAGCTTGATTCAAGAACAACCCTGTTGATCACCAATTGCTATACTCTGGCAAACTCCCTCCCTATCACAGTGTTGTTTTATTGTTTTGCCTTCAAGTCACTGTTGTCTCCTGGTGATTCCCGGATTAGTCCCTGCAGTTTTTTTGGCAAGATTTTGGAAGTGGTTTGCCATTGCCTGGTTCCTAGGGCTGAGAGAGAGTGACTGGCAAGGTCACCCAACTGGCTTTGTGCCAAAAGTGGGACTAGAAATCACAGTCTGCTGGTTTCTAGCCTGATGTCTTAAATCACTACACCAAATTGACTTTCCCTACCACAGTATGGCACCTTACACCTGGGAGTGCTCAAATGTTTTATGCTGCTATTTTCATGGTGATACCTTGTCCTTTGCAGCTTTTGGGGATTTTGTATTGGGGACAGGGCAGGATTGAAGTGTCAGTTCTGCCTCAAGTGAATTGAAAGCCCCTCCAAATTGCCCCATTCTGCATTACATTTAGGGAACAGCTCTAATCTTCAGGTCAAGGGGGGCAACTGATGTCTTGGGACTTAATGGGACCATAGTGTGCTACAGTAGTTGAACTGCTATGCAGGGATTTGGAAGACCCAGGTTCAAGTGTATCCTCAGCCATGGAAGCTCACTGGGTGACTTTGGCCTAGTGTAATGATATGTGGGAATGACCTTGGGAGATAGGAGGAAGAGCTGCAGACTAGACATCATGCAAAAGGTATCTCAGCCCACAGAAGGACAAGGAGTGTGGGAAGTATCTGAGAAAGAACCCTTCCTAGTTTTCTGGAAAGTAAAAGTAAAGAAGGGGAGAGCTTTCAGACTGGCAAGATTCTGTTACAACCTTACAATAAAGGTAGTGTTAATACTCATGTTTTGTGCTTCTTGTCTGGAAGAAGGGCTGATATGTAGTTAAACACTCTCAGCCCAACCTACCTTGCGGGGTTGTTATGGAGAAAAATTGGAGGAAGAATTGCTATGGATGCTGCCTTGAGCTTTTTGATGAAAGACAAGCTAGAAATCTAACAATAGCACCGATAATCATGATGAGTGGGTGGGCGCCCACTTATCTCCTTGACCCACCTCTCAGCCCTCCCAGATAAACCAGACAGGAAACAAGACTAGATGAAGTAATTTTAATTTCTTGTAAGGCTACATTAACATAATCTTGCAAGTCTGAAAGCACAAATCTCCCACTCTCCCTAAGTAGTTAGTTAAGTAGTTAACTAGTAGTTAGGGCAGATCCTTCCTAAGTTTCTTTCTTTGACCATTACCCTGTTGTAGACTTGTCTTTTATCTGATCGTTCCCTAGGTGGCATCTCTTTCCCCCGTCTTCCAAGGTCACCCTCACAGCCCATCACACCACCTGATTTTTAAAAGATGAAATAGGAAGCTGGTGTGCTGAAAAATAAAATACTGGACTCCTTTATAATAATTCTGGATAAGAATGCCTTTGGCATCTCCATCAACTCCATAGGCTTTCTTAGAAATAAAAAAGGTGAGTGCCCCAGCATTGTTTGGAAATGTGCCCTATGTTAAAAAAAAGACAAATGAAAGATGGGATAGTATTACCGAATATCTAGTGAGGAGCAAATAAAAGGTATTGGGATATAGTTTCAGTAGATTTCCTTCAGAAAAAGTGGTAGTTGGCAATTGGCCATCCCCCACCCACCATTTTGTGAGAATGCAATGAACTGCTTTCAAAATCCCAAAAGTGTCCCAAAGGTTGTCTACCTGTGCATTAGGGAAGATGATTTTAGGGACCATTTTATCTATCGTAGTTTTCTATTCGTAGGAGGAATTTAAATGTCACAAAGCATTTTTTTAAGTGACATAACCTTTAGTCTGAAGCAGCATTGTCCAATCTACCATTTTAGGACTGCATCAGACCTAAGGAGTTGCATGGAAAAAGAAGTAAGAGAGAGAGAGAGAGAAAGAAGGGAGAAGATGAGGATGAGTTTGAATTGGTCACCTGCAAATGCTTCCAAGGTCTCTGTCCCTACTACAGTCTGGGAAGTATTCAAATATTAAATATATTAAATATTAAGTAGTGTGACATATTGTCAAGCACCTATGCTAATTTCTTTTTTCTTCTAATAAATAGCCAAAACAAATGCTAGATTCATTTGGCACATTTAGCAAAAGACTTCTTAGTGTTTCAGAAATTCTAACTCTGTGCAGACCAAAACAGTTGTTGCCTTCATCAAGCAATTAGATATGGATTACGTCTCATACTGTTTTTAATTTTAGCTTATTTGCCTAATTGTCTTGTCTCAGCTCATTTCATTAACTCAGGTTGCTCCTAATAATGGGATACCCTCAAAAGGTTCAGAGTTTCATTCTAACGCTCTTGGCTTCTGATTTTAGCACTGCTGCGGCAATCTGAGTTGACCTTGCAAATCATTAAAGGCCAGATTTCAACAGTGCTATTTATATTTGGCTCCACAGAAATTATGGACTCTTTGTATTATGCAAAAAATGATGAATATTCCTGCTGCAGTCAGGATTAGTTCTTATCTTTATGCTGCAGAGGAACAAATGGATGGTGCAAGGGCCTTCAATGGATTACACCTGCCTAACATGATTGTTTTTTTGTGATAGAAACACAGAGCACTACAAGAAATAGTCTAGAAGATCTCTAATGAAGAATCACGTGAAAATGACAAATTTCAAAGTGATGCACAAAAGAGTCTATAAACTAAATTATAATGCCTGTTTAATATTCCATATATATGAATCAGAACTATTATAAAAGAAACTGCAATTAGCTCAAATGGTATTATCCATCATAATTCCCTAGCCATTCACCTCGCCTTTGAATATTTATGTATCTCTTCAGTGTAGACATACAAATTGCCCACAGCCCTCTAATTGGGGAAGAGTTGTATTCAGGTTTATTGCCCAAATAAACTTGGAATACAGCGGGGGGGGGGGGGGGGGGAAGCACGGAATAACTTATTTGGATTTTTTTTCAGGTTTTTTAGAATTCTTCTGCAACAGATATCATAATATAGATATATTCCCTAAATCATGTGCAGGGAGAGATAGGCAAATCTTTTTTTTGATACCTCTGAAATGGTAAAGGCTGTTTATGCAGACAAACTCCTGCCCCTATCTCTCTGATATTTAGCAAGCATCACTTAGTTTTTCATCCAAATGTTGTTGCCAATAAATGTTTAAAATAATAATAATAATAATAATAATAATAATAATAATAATAATAATAATAATAATAATTTTCATAAAACCCTCAAATCCATTTGACTGAAATATAGTAAACGTTATTCCTTCAGAAAGGACAATAAGCCTGAACATTTTATTTTTTATTTTTATTTATCATATTAATCTAATTCTTTCCAGATAGATAGATAGATAGATGCAGTGTGTGTGTATGTCTTTGGGTCTCCATGTGTGTCTCTGTGTATGTAATATTGACCAATGTCACAATGATACAAGGAGGTACAAGAGTGGGCCAAGCTGAGTCATGCCACTGTCCACATTTCCAAAATCCAAACTGAACTCTGTGGCTTCTACACTCACATTTGATCTACATTTTTTTAAAATTATTTTTTAAAAAAATGTTATGTCTGTTTTCCCCACTTCCCAGAAAAAAATACTATAGCACAAAACCAAGGGCCCAACAAAAGCTATAGTGAGACCCATCCTTCTTTTCCAGTCTCACAGCTGCCTCGGCCAAAACTAAAGAGTCCCTATACAACTTCAAGGAGACTCAGGATGTTCAACAATGAGTAATTTGCTACTTTCCATCCTGTCACTGTGGCCAATCTATTTATAAACTGCATTGCCCCATTCTCATTTTCATCCCTCCCACATCCTGTAACTTATTGTGTTAGTGTAGTATAGCCAGAAAATCCCAAACTTAGAGCTTTCTGATAGCAGGCAGCAGATTCCTACCCAACTCTAAAACAATAGCTTACCATAATGCTGAAAGCATCTATCTGAAGATTTGGGTGCAAGGCTTTTGTGGGGGACAATTGCCCTTACCCTCACACACAGTGAACCTGATCTACAATCTGGCCAATAGTTGAAGTGATTTCCCCTCAACTATGAGAAAACCAATCCTATAAAATGTAATCTCAAGAGATATGTCAGGATTTCAGGCTTCTCCATATTCTTCAGTTTATTGGGCTATGGATTACAACAGACAAACGTTACGGAAGAAAATATTGAAATAAAATGGAATGGATGTGTGCTGGTGGCCCTTAAATGAGCATTCATCTTCTTGGCTGTTCAGAGTTTAGGTTTTATAGCACAGGGTGTTGTGTATGTGTCTTTGAGGCAGTCTTGATTCTTGGTGACTGCCTGGATAAGTCCATGCAGTTTTCTTGGCAACATCTTCAGAAGTGGCTTGCCAGTGCCTCCTTCTTAGGATTGAGAGGGAGTGACTGGCTGAAAGTCACCCAGCTTGGTTTGTGTCTAAGATGGGACTAGAATTCATGGTTTCCCAGTTTCTAGCCTGATGCCTTACCCTCTACACCAAACTGTCTCTCTTTATAGCATGTAGCATTGCATATATTAAATTTTTGAGGGCCAGGAGAAGTAGAATCCTACAAGGCTAAGGAATCTCTTTTGAAGAGACAATGGCTAGTATCCGAAAAAGGATTTGAAAAATAAATAACAGCATTTATTTCTTTCCCCCCATCAAAATATGAAAAAAAAAAAAGTATTTTCCAATATGTTGCTCTGCTTCCATTTACAATTTGCAAGTAAAATGGATGGTTGGGCTTGATAATCCAGCAGTATTTTATAATTCCTCAGTGTCTGATCGAAGCGAGACGCCTTTATCCCCAGGAAATGTCCATGTATTAAATAGCTTTGAAGTATTATGTATGTTTCTTCTTTTTAAAAACCTTATGCTAGTTCAGTTTTCTGCTTTGGAAATGAGAGCATAAAGCAATACTTAAAGTTCAGTGAGAAATACGAAGAAATTCAAATGATATGCCATACAGAAAAGTCTGCCACTATTTTTGCAGGGCATAAGGAAATTTCATGACATTTCCATTGTTTAAGACAAGATAAAAATAGGTGCCAAGAAAGCCAATTAAGGGAGACAGCAAATTTTCCAACTCTGCCTAATTCTTACTACCACAAAAAAGAAAAGGGAGCAGAAGCTGCATTGAAAACAGCTGTAAGCTACTCATGTAGCCCCTGTATTTGGAGAAATAGACAAGTTTTCGTAGGGTGAACTCAGTACATCAAAATGGAGGGGGATCAACAAAGTCAAGATGGCAGCCATGATCACATGACAAAGCTCTGCCCATTTTTACGCATAAAAAGAGCAGGGCCTCTATAGTTCTGATGTATTGAGATATTTTTTCTCAATCTGTTCTTCTGTTCAATTGTTTAATTTGGCCGCTAGTCTGCTTGCAATAAAACCTAGTCCTTAGCTGTGAACTGATGCTGTGAAAAAGCAACTACTGTACAGTTCCTGAACTGAAGGGCCTGTCAGGTTGACAATTGCTGACTTGGGAGGCTACCGAGAGATATTGTTGTTGCCAGATCACAACAACTCTTCTTGGACATGATGGTTAATATAGCAGCCTCTTTTATAATTAAAACTTCAGATCTAGGAAGGTGCCATTTAAAAGGAAGGGATAGGTTTGAAGGCTGATTCCACTGTATAATGCATTGATCTATAATATTAAACATGCTTGCTCTTTGTCACTTCAGGCTATTATAGCCCAAAGTAGCCACAAAATTAGAATCTAAAAAAGTAATAAAACCATTTTTACTAGTGCATCATGAATGTGCTCTTTTTTTCAATATGGGATTGCTGTCAGCTGAATCTATTCATAGGTATCATTTTCAGTTATCGTTATGATTTTACTTCAGAGGATTGAAGGCTAAAATTTAACTTTTCATGTTTTATAAATCACAATAATATCCTCCACTATTTTAACTTTTTCATTATTCCTTTGCTTTACTGGCTAGATGTTTCCATAAGCCTTCCTCTTTTTCTGCCTCTCTGAGTGGAAAGTAAATTGATATGGGATGCCAGAAGACATTGCAAAGATGAAATATTAATATTTTTGCATAGCACCTCTTCTTGTGGGATGATGATGCCTCACTAAGGAAGCCGACATGCTCAAAATGGCTGGAGCAAGCATGAGGCTCACCATCAGAACCCAGTGTGACATCATGCTCAGGAAGAGTTGCCCTTAGGAGAAGGGGAAGATGAAACTAAGCAAGATGTCTCAGTTCTAGGTGGGTCACACTAGGGCTGTTGTAGAAGCTGGGTCTTGTGAGTACATCTCTTCATCCTGCACATGGGATCCTAGAGTCAGCAGCTTGGTGAAGATTATCTGTGTCCAGATAAAGCAACGAGCGAGTGCAACTGTCCTCAGATTTGCTTGTGATTGCCCCCTCCCTCCCCCAAGGTTCACAACACACAGTTTGAGAATCCCAGGATTCCACTAATATTCTCAGAACTGTCATCACTTCTGGCTCCTGCCCTTGTTCCCACTGGTTATACAGCAGATACCATGTCAAGAACTGTTGTGTGATCTAGCAGACTGCACGGCCTTTAATTCTTTTCTTAGAATACAACTAGATCAGGTATTCAGGCTTTCTTTGTAAACATAGTGTCCTAATAAAGATGTCTTCTTTTCAAAAAATAAGCACTCATTTCCATAAATCCTTTTATGATTTGATCTGCTATTTTTATTTCTTCCTACTCACACACTCTGCATCAATTATTCTCAGATTTCATGGGGTACTCCTCACCACTCAAGACTGGACCTATGGCCAGGCACAGTATGTCATCCTTTATAGCTGTCCTGAGACACCCAAAGTTGGGAGATGAGGAGGTTTGACTTGACAAGGCTTCTCCCAACCACTATAGAAGTTTGAACAGATGGGCAATCCAAGAGCTTGCTGAATTCAGCCTCTAAAAAATGAATTAAATTGCCAGGTACATTTTGGAGTTGCAGATCTTCCACATCATTTTTCCAACAGTGGCTTTATTTTATTCCTACTTCCACATCACAGCTTATAAGCGTGCAGCAGTTAATATAGGTAAGCATTAAAATAAGTTTTAATTCTATAAATGTTAGACCTGAGATTAGGCCTGTGTTTAAGAGTTCACATTCCCAAAATAGACTATATACGTTTTAAGCTTACAGGCCATGATGCTGTCTTTAAAAGTGGCTCCTATCGTGTTCCATTTACTGCTAAATATATGTGGATAAACGTAACTTTATAATTAGGTGGATTGTTATGCATGCCATCTATATAATAGATGCTGCTTTTCTAGTTGTGGTGCCCTTTTAATTCCCTGCATGAGATTCTGTCCTGAAAGGCACTAATAGAGATGTTCCAGCACTGAAAAGGGAGGTAAGGGAAATCAGCATCTGAAACTTGGTAAAGTCCTCCTGGGTAGTAAAAAAGTCTTTATTCTGCAGATTGTTCTCCCACAGAGAACCTGCATTTCCTTTTAGCCTTTGCTGTGGATTCTCATGCTGCTGAAATATTATAATCAAAAGCTCTTTGGCACCTTGTGCTGAATCCACTTTAGTCAAAATCTTTCTATTTAGTAAGAAACTCTGTTGCCATCCAAAGTTAGAGATGAAAAGATTCCAAATGTCAAATGAATGTTCTGCAGCCTCTCTGTCTCTCTGTCTCTCTCTCTCTCATTAGAACTATAGAGGAAAAGGCAGACAGGGTTCTGTGATGGTTAAAGAGGTACAGAGAAAACTCTGTGAGTTTTTTTTTTTCATGGGTGGGGGGGATTCTCTGGGAATACATCATCTGCTACCAGGAACCTCTGGTTCTGGTATCCCCCACTTACGCAGAGTGAGCCTGATTCTGGAAAAGCAAATTTATAAAATTAAAGAGAATACCAGATACACGCAGAATCATTTGCTCTCTTTCTGTTTTTAATAACATAAAATATTTGACACTTTTATTGCCAGATAGGTGTAGATCAGACGTTATGGCCAGGGTCGAAAACTACTTAGGGACTCTCAGACATGCTCCATGGAAGCGGTAGAGTCTTTCTTTTCCCTTTTATATTTTAAACTCTTCTCTTGCTATAACATGTTCTCCTTTTGTAAGTTCACTTAGGCTAAAAATGGCTCGAGATATGAAAAGTGGGGAATAAAACTCCAAGTCCAGATCAACAAACTAAACTCTTTCTTTTTTCATTCAGCAAACCTCACCCAGGGAATCATGACCATCATGCAGAGAGTTGTTTTACTTTCAAAATCAAACATTTTTTCACGGAGACAGTTATTGCTCCTCCACATAACTGGTGCCAGTGGAGAGTTAAGGATGCTCTGTTGACTGAACAATTTGGTTTGGAGGTTACATATTTAGTATGTCTGTGCAGAGCTTCAAAGAAGTAATTCACTACAACAAATGTTCAGGCAGAGCCTCCTTTCAGAGCAATCCCCCTTCTAAAAATGAAACAGATGCATTGCTATGCTTTGTATTGCCTTAGGGTCTTTCTCAGCTGATACTTCTAATTTCCAAAACAGGATTTTGCACATGTGTTGGACGTGTGAAGAATCCTGTTCTAGTTATAGAAGAGACATGAGGTAACACAAAGCAAAGTAACGTGGAATCCACAGTGTTCTGTCAAAGTGTCTTGTCAAGATGATGTCCAGTTGCATTGTTCAGGCCTAATATCAAACATCAGACTGCCTGTTTTCAAATGGTTATGTAAAGCACGCACTTGCATAGACATACACAGGGATGTTGTAGATCACAATCCCTTGCGTTGCATTCTCCAGCACTCCTGGAGAGAGCCTGCTTAATAGATTGCCACCAACTGCAATTTTACCCCCCTCCCCCCAAAACCCTTTTGTCCAGTTATATTCAAGAGGAAGAGAATGGGAACCCTCCTGCTGTCAATTTTTTTGCCTTTCTGTAACCTCACAAACTGGCTGGGATACATGTGAGGCTAAATTCCCTGTCAGAATGAGAATATTGCTTCTAGAAGAAAATGCAAATATTTTTATTGGAAGGTTGAGGTTAAGAAACTAATTCAGAGTTGAAGACAGTGGAATAAGAGAAACCAAAAATATTGTGAATCTTGCAGGCTTTATTCAATGATTACTCTTCTAAGAGAAACACACATCCACAATGAAAGTAGAACAAAACAGAACTTAGGAGACAAAGGCAGGGCTCAGATTCATCCATAAAACTACTTAAAAGGGATCTGAATCCATATCTAGATCCACTATTTTCAAGAATTTTTTTTCCCTGGTTTTCCAATCCTTCTCCATATTTGAGGTGGTTTCTTATCAGGCTGAAGCCAATCCAGGAGGAGTAGCCACCTGCTCCTGGGATGAACATAAAATTATTGCACAGGTTGTTATATGTCTGAGATAGTAAACCTGATCATTTTTTCATGTAAACTAGATCACTGCAAAGTTTGGCAACCTCACCAATAAGTTCTAAGCAGCTCATTCACAAGATGGATGCAGAATTCAAAAACACCATCCCATTGACTTAGTTTATAAATATATTTCTCAAATACATTTAGAAAAAGCTAAGTAACTGATATCCATTTATTTTTCCAAATCATAAAATGCTAGACAATGGCAAATATTAAGATAAATTGTTTTAAAGGAAAAGATGTAACAGTACATTGGAAGCACTAGAGTGAAAATGAATTAATGGTTGTGGGGCATCCCAAGGGGATGATTGAGGGGCTGGTTTTTTTTTTTTTTTGGTTTTATGATTTTATGCTTTATGGTGTTTACAGTTCTGGGTTTTAGTGTTGTTGCGAGCCGCCCAGAGTTCTGTTTTTAGATAAGTGATCATACAAATCTTTTAAATTTTAAAACAAATCTTTTAAATGAATGAATGAATGAATGAATGCCACATTGAAATCTGTTTCCCAATTTGCCAAATGTTGCTTTCCTCTCTGAAAAAGGCTGCTGTTTTTCTACCTCATTTTCAGGTTGTTTAGAATTTCTTTAAATTTTCTTTGATGGTAGTCTGGAGCATAGCATATGATCTAGGACACTGATGTTCCTTTTTTCCTGTTAAACATCTTCTGTAACTCTGCATCCTTCCTGCTGTTGTATTCTGGTCTGTAAAAAATCCCTTGGTTGAAATTCCCTCATGTTATCATCACTTGGGATTTAACTTAAATTGCGGGGAGTCAAGAAGGCTGCAAAAATGGATGATTGATGTTTTCTATATGGTTCAAGAAGAATGGTTAAAAAAAAAATCACAATCAAATTTTGGCACAGTACTAAATACAGGTGGAGTGTATTCCCTAACACCAAACCATGGTTTACTTCATCATAATAGTTTTAATATGTCATATTGGCAGAATTGAATAAACCACAGAGTCACAGTTCACTCTATACACAAAGCTAAAACCAAACAAACTACATTTATAGCATAGCATGATGTATACAAACTAGGACAAAATCTTCAAGAAAAAAAGTGGTCTGTTAACGATTTTTTTTTAGATCTAATTTATATATCTATCTGACACATAAACCATGGGTAGAATAAATGTGGTCTATGCATGGTGGCATCTGACAAGTCATTTCATTAATACCAATCTTCTTTTTTTTATGCTGTAACTGTCCCCCTTCCTTGTCCCCCTGCCACTGTGTTACAGTTTGAAAATCCTCTGATTTTAATGCAAGGTTCTTCCAAACTCAGTTACAAAGTTCTGAGTCCCAGAGAGGAGAGAGGGTAGCGAGAAATGCATGAAAATGAATGTGATTTGTGGATGCATTAATAAATGAATGGTAGGTAAGGAAATGGAGATTTGTTTGATTAAAACATATACCGGCCATGAAAAATGTATCTCTGTGTTTTTGCACGTTTGTGTGTTTAAGTGCTTGAGTTGAACATTTGGGTATTATAAGCCACAGGATTCCATCTTGACTCTGGTCAGCAGACGAAATAAAACAATTTAAAACAATACAGTATAAACAAAAGATAAGAAAACATCTGGAAAAATAACTACAGAATCCAACAAACTAAGCATCTCACAAGGGGCCTGCCACCTACTCCAGCCCAAGGCCTGGGGAAAACCCAGATTTTAAGGGGCTCATTAAGGGCAGGGCTGGGGTCTTAAGAATCACAGGGGGGATGTCATTCCAGGGCAGATGCTACAATAGAGAAGGCCCACCTCCTGGATCCCTTCAGATGACATGCTCATGGGACATGGACCATGCTGACTCTGCCAGATTGTATAGGATGGACAGAAACTACAGGAAAGATATATCTGTCCATCAGTGAGAACATGAGTTGCCCCAAAGCACTCAACACATGACAGTATTACAGCTATTGGCCTCTGATTCAATTTCATCTCATTTTCAGTGATGTTTTTTAGAGCCGGAAAATCCCCATTTGTTTAAAGCCCTAAACAACTTTCACGAACAAAACTTAAAAAAAAAAAAGAACTACCCTGAATACATGCTTTATTTTTGCCCAGTTTTCTAGACTATCCTTTTTGCAGAGTAGAGGGGAGATGTATCTGTAACAAAAAAACAAAAATGTTTTGTATGGATTTTTGAGTAGAGAATGATAGATGCTAGTGGAATCCATGTACTGCTATTTGATGGGTTATGTCACACTTCATTTGGCAGGTCACTCCATTTCAGTATAAAAGAAATTTGTGAATGATTTCTTTGACATTCCTTCTTGGAAGTTTCTTCAGAAAGAAAGGGGACCATCAGACTGAAAATTACCCAGCCTTGATGTAGTTAAGGCTAGATCAGACAGAGATGCAGGATTTGTAGCTCTTTCAGCCCTACAAATATTTTCGATCCAGAAGGTGCTGAAGAATATATATATTTCTACACCCTGTACACCTTTGTCAGCACATCTCTTGTGCTGTTTTCCTTTCATCTCTACAAAGCTGTGATGTTCAGCACGAGGTTTTGAGATGCCATGTAGAATTAAAAACATCTCAGGAGAATCTGCCTTTGAAGTGGCAGCTACTGAATAGGTCTTATCAAATATCAGTGCTCTGGGTGTCATTGGCTTTCATAGCTGTGGTGTGTCGCTCATTAGGATCCTTCACTTCTCTACGTCCATTTTATTTAGCAGTGTGTAATCTGTCAGGACTTTGACAGCAGGGCCATCCCCTGGCAATTGTTGGTGGATCCTGGTGGCTTTAGTTATAAGGAAGAAGGCGCCACACAATTCCTGGTAGGCACCATGCCCCTTTTAAGCGTGCTGGCTTTCTGTTTTACTGGATTGATGGCTTTGTTTTGATTACCTATGTGCTGTGCTCCTGTAATGTAGTTGATGATTTCAGTGACCCGTCTCAGTTTGATGTAAATCAAGAAAGGCTGCATTCCATTAGAATTTACTTCTCGGAATAGAACAACTTGTCTAGCAGATAATGGGTTCAGACATTTTAGCCTCTTTGGGGAAGTTTTTTTTTTCTTTGTTTTCTTCTGTGGGCTTGAGCAGTTTATAAATTATGACAAAAACCCAATAGATTTGCCAGCTTTTCATCCCTCCCCCCATATGTTTAGTTATCTATAAAACCAGTAAGTAGAATGAAATAGTAGAAAATGCAAGATGAAAAGATTCTGCTTTATCAGCCTCATCATTCCGTGGAACATACTTCCATTGCTTTCAGTAAGATCAGTGGGATTTAAGAAGTATATAAAGCTATAATCTAAATGTGCACAGTGTTTCACAGGCCTGAGTGGTGTGCTGGAACCCATTCCCACAAGTGGATGGGGCAGAAAAAGTTAAAAATGGTTTTGTCTATATTCACAAGTAAGATAAAATGCATTTGATATAGTTAATATGAATAGTTCCAAGTCATGTATTTAATTATGTTCTCCTTGCTTACAAACTGGGAGCAACTTTTAGAAGGTATACTTTGGGGTGCCAAAGGGGTCCCTGTGGCCTCTGCTGAAATCCCATGAACATTTATTTCTGATGAAGCCCATTAAATCTTTATGCTTATTGCACATCAGCAGTGGCTCATGTATTGAATTCAGTGGGATTTACTCCAAAGTAAAGTTGTGTGGAAGCACAATCCTTGCCTAAAATGATGTTACTCAGAATAGCTGCTATGTGTTTAGTTTTGTTGCTAAAAAGGAGCTATTTGTGATACGTTAGACATCAAACCATTTTATAGTTCTTTAAATGAGAATTTTTTTCTCCCAGGTCACTGACCGCTAACCTCTTCGCTCTTGATGCATGATTTTTATCGACCATCCCTTGAACTCATAGACAAACCATAAAATTATTGGCACTAGTATTTCACTTTATCTGAGTTCCAGACTGAAATGTTGTTATCAAACAAGCATATAAATTAGAATCAATATTTCTTTTCTTTTAATAATCCATCCTTGATAAATTCTTCCCTCTCTTGACCATTAAGGCTCATGGTATTCAGGTGTGAATTGTTTCCCTATATTTTTAAAAATAGGTCACTAATCTATCTTCATGCAACAGAAGCACGTGAGGTATACTATGACACGTACTTCCAAAATTTCACCAAAGTGTGGCATCAGATTCTTCTCATCCATCCAGGTGAGCACAAACTGTTTATCAATGGGAAGCAGAACAGAATGTAGCTGTTTGCTCTGAAAGCAATAGATAGTTTTCTAAAGAATCTGGGGTAGTTCTAATGCTGGATGATTAGTATGGAAAGTTTAAAAGGAACATCTGGAAATATATTCATAATGCAAGAGGAGAACCAGGCTTGTGTTAGGGACATGATTAGCTAGTAATCAGTAAAGAAAAAACTGATTATTAGCTGTTCAATTCTTGCCAGTCTTAAGGGATTCTTCTCAGTGCCCTAATTAAACTGAGCTCAAAGCCCACACATCTCCATTCAATGGCAATTTCATTATAATATTCCATTCTTTTTTTGAGATTTGCCTTTCCCCCAGTTTAATAATATGTTTTGCATTTGTGTATCACCTTCCTTGATTAGTTTAAAAAAAAAAATACAGGATTAGCTTCTGACAAATATGTGGCTCAAGAAAGCAAATGTTACACCATGATCCTGCTGCTGGTATTTAATATCACCAGTTGTTTTTCCGGGTAAATATTTATAAATGGTGAGGATTTATTTTATTTCCCCTTTTGGGTATATTGCAATATTATTGTGAAAAAAGAAGATGCTATCTATTGTACCAGATGGTAACTATACCAACAACCAAAACAAGAATAGATATTCTTGACTGCATGAGTACATCATGTCTTAGTTTTGTTGAAACATGGGAGAACCTATATACCTATTCAGCATATTTATTCTATAGTCTCTGGTGATCAACTTTCTTATATATATGAGAAACCAGAAGGAACTGGCCTTTTATACAGAGGATTCTGTTCAGTTCTGAAGTTCTTGCAATATGATTTTCCAAATATAATTAAAAGGGAGTCACTGAAGAAGAACTGTAGGTCAGTTGGAGACAGATGCTTGAATACAGGTGGTCTCAGGTTAAATGATTAGATTTTCCAGACAGGGCTTTGAAAGTAAGTCCTGCCTGAAACTCTGAAAAGTAAAGTATCTGGTATCTGGTAAAGTATCTGGTATTGACTGAGCTACATAAGCCAATAGCTTATTTATTTATTCTATCTATCTGCATAGAATCATAAGATTGGATGAGATCCTGGAGTCTTCTAGTCCAACCCCTGTCCAGGGCATGTCTTGGATACAAAAAATAAAAATGAAAAGTTTTCATAATTTATTATATCACAGTTTTCTTCAGAGATCAAAATATAGACTAGACTGAGGAATTGAAAAAATATTCTAGAGAAAGGCAATGGCCACCCCTTATATTGTGGACAAGAAAACAACATGGTCATGTGGACAGAGTCACCAGGATCAAGCTTGACTTAAGAGAGGCTTTACCTGATTTTCCCAGTTGGATACTAACTACATACCAGCTGCTTAATTTCAACAAGCATATTGCACATATGCCTTCAGTACAAGTCTGCATATGGCCCAAGACCATAAGTCTGTCTATGGTTTGTTTGTTTATTTTTATGTAACTTATAAAATCCTATGAAGGATTTGGAGTACAAAATTCCAGATCACAAGGAGGCCTCTGTGCATACCAGTGGACCAGCAAATGGCTTCTTTCTGCAGAAATGAAGGCTAATGCATAGCTACCCTGGAAGAATGGCTAAGCCATATCTGCAATATTGGGGGAAGGACCAAGTGCTTCCAGCTCCATTTGCATGTGAGCTGAAAGTAAAATGACAACAGTGGAGAGTTCTAAGCCCAAGAACTGTGTAGTCAGTCTTCATTTCTCTGGAGAAACAGAGGCTGTGGGAAGGGGACACTGATGAAACTGGGTCCGACATCTGTACTGATCTGTTTCCCCCAGCTTGAATTTTTACCTATGATTGACATAATCCAAGCATTGGAAATTAAGAAGACAAAGAACAATTTATAACAGATCAGCAAAAAATTATATACATACAGTCATATGGATATGTGTGTGTACTGTATATATGTCTTTTAATAACTCCACAAGGATAAGCTAGAATAATTATCTTAGCAAAGTAGAGAAATAGCATTACAGTATACATTTTACGTTACACTTTACAAATATCATATTATTTTGCAATGTTGAAAGTGAACACAATACACACACATACATACACAAACACTGTTATAGAAATATTTGAAATCTATATTTTGAACCAGGTCCATCAGAAACTCTGATGACAACAAGAGATATCATCTATTCACTTCATTGATGTACAATAGCTGTGTGGGTGGGCTCAACACCTGTGGAGATGGTTGATAATTTCTACTCTGTTCTTGTGCTGCCCTTTGGGAAAGCATTGCCCCCACCCCAGGCCTGATATACCTATGGCCACAGCCCTGCTGGCTTTTTGGAAGATGCTTAAGACTTGGCTCTTCCCTCAGGCTGTAGGCTAGGATGAGATTTGCTAACATTTTTAAATTGTTTATTTTATTTTTCTAAAAAATGTATGCATTCACAAATAATAAAATAATTTTTAAGCTTAAAAAAAGCTTAAAAAATGGAAAAGAGACCACCCCAACCAAACTAAAAATTACAAACTAAGAAAGAAAGAAAAATCATAAGATACTATGATGTGTGGGATTGATTTTCCTCCTCAGCATGGTTGCCTTTTTAATGTAATGTTTGGTTTTTGTTGCTTTTAACCCTGTAAGACACCTAGGAACAGTTGGCAAGCCTTAAAAAGCTTCTTGTGAGTACACAGTGAAGGTGATGAATAGATTTAGAGGATTAGATTTGGTAGACAGAGTGCCTGAAGAACTATGGACGGAGGTCCGTAACATTGTACAGGAGGCAGCAACTAAAACCATCCCAAAGAAAAAGAAATGCAAGAAAGCAAAATGGCTGTCTGATGAGGCTTTACAAATAGCTGTGGAAAGAAGGAATGAGAAAAGCAAGGGTGAAAGGGAAAGATATAAGCAACTGAATGCAGATTTCCAGAGAATAGCAAGGAGAGATAAGAAGGCCTTCTTAAATGAACAATGCAAAGAAATTGAGGAAAACAATAGAATGGGGAAGACTAGAGATCTCTACAAGAAAATTGGAGATATGAAAGGAACGTTTAGTGCAAAGATGGGCATGATAAAGGACAAAAAAGGCAGGGACCTAACAGAAGCAGAAGAGATTAAGAAGAGGTGGCAAGAATACACAGAAGAACTATACAAGAAAGATCTTAATGTCCCTGATGTCCACGCTGGTGTGATCACTGACCTTGAGCCAGACATCCTAGAGAGTGAAGTCAAGTGGGCCTTAGGAAGCATTGCTAACAACAAAGCTAGTGGAGATGACAGTATTCCAGCTGAGTTATTTAAAATACTAAAAGATGATGGTGTTAAAGTGCTGCACTCAATATGCCAGCAAGTTTGGAAAACGCAACAGTGGCCACGGGATTGGAAAAGGTCAGTTTATGTTCCAATTCCAAAGAAGGGCAACGCCAAAGAATGCTCAAACTATCGCACAATTGCACTCATTTCACATGCTAGCAAGGTTATGCTCAAAATCCTACAAGCTAGGCTTCAGCAATACATGAACCAAGAACTACCAGATGTACAAGCTGGGTTTCGAAGAGGCAGAGGAACTAGAGATCAAATCGCCAACATTCGCTGGATCATGGAGAAAGCACGAGAGTTCCAGAAAAATATCTACTTCTGCTTCATTGACTATGCAAAAGCCTTTGACTGTGTGGATCACAACAAACTGTGGCAAATTCTTAAAGAGATGGGAATACCAGACCACCTTACCTGTCTCCTGAGAAATCTGTATGCGGGCCAAGAAGCAACAGTTAAAACCGGTCATGGAACAACCGATTGGTTCAAAATAGGGAAAGGTGTACGACAAGGCTGTATACTGTCACCCTGCTTATTTAACCTATATGCAGAGTACATCATGAGAAATGCCAGGCTGGAAGAATCACAAGCCAGAATTAAGATTGCAGGGAGAATCATCAACAACCTCAGATATGCGGACGATACCACCCTAATGGCAGAAAGTGAAGAAGAACTAAAGAGCCTCTTGATGAGGGTGAAAGAGGAGAGTGCAAAAGCTGGCTTGAAACTCAACATTAAAAAAACTAAGATCATGGCATCTGGACCCATCAGTTCCTGGCAAATAGAAGGGGTAGAAATGGAAGCAGTAACAGACTTCATTTATTTGGGCTCCAAGATCACCGCAGACGGAGACTGCAGCCATGAAATTAAAAGACGCTTGCTCCTTGGGAGGAAAGCTATGGCAAGCCTAGATAGCATATTAAAAAGCAGAGACATCACCTTGCCGACAAAGATCCGCATAGTCAAAGCTATGGTTTTTCCAGTAGTAATGTATGGCTGTGAGAGCTGGACCATAAAAAAGGCCAAGTGCCGAAGAATTGATGCCTTTGAACTGTGGTGCTGGAGAAGACTCTTGAGAGTCCCCTGGACTGCTAGGAGGTCAAACCAGTCAATCTTAAAGGAAATCAACCCTGATTGCTCATTGGAAGGATCGATAATGAAGCTCAAGCTCAGATATTTTGGTCACCTAATGCGAAGAGAGATCTCTTTGGAGAAGACCCTGATGCTGGGAAAGATTGAAGGCAAAAGGAGAAGAGGACGGCAGAGGATGAGATGGTTAGATAGCATCACTGAAGCAATGAGCATGAAACTGAGCAAACTCAGGGAGGCAGTGAAGGACAGGAAGGCCTGGTGCAATATGGTTCATGGGGTCACGAAGAGTCGGACACGACTTAACGACTAAACAACAAAAAAGCTTCTAAATAAAACAAATAAACAAAAATAGGCATTTCAACTTCTATTCATTTGATTTAGAAATATTAAATTATTTAGTAACAGACATGAGGGCAGATTGAAAATCTAATTTTGTTCAGCAGACTCCTTTGGTACTGACCAATACAGAAAAAAAGTGGATAGCAATGTAGGATATTCTCTTATTTGAACTCTCACTATAATTGACTTTGAATTTAGTAGTGGTATACTGAGAAGAGAGACAGCTATTAGATGTGTGTGTGTGTATGCATGTGTATACATATGCACACAAATAAATATATGTACAGGTAGTCCTCATTTAGCAACTGCTTGCAGTTATTATGTTAATGAAAAAGTAACTTTGCAACCAATCCTCACATTTACCATCATCATAGGTCTGAAAGCAAAGGAAAGCTGAAGATTGTAAGCACAGTCATGGTTTCACTTAGTGACTGCTTCACCTAATGACCAAGTTGCCGGTCCCAATGGTGGTCGCTAAATGAAGACTACCTGTATACACATACAGGCATGTTGTCTAGTTGATTCCACTCAGTTGGTGAGAAGCAGTTGTTACATTTTTGCATCCATTAGAAGAGCTAAGCCCAAATCTCAGATTTTTCCAGCTTACAAACTGGCAAAGTGGCAAGGAAAGCTTGGAAGGCTTTGGCTTGGCAGGTGCAGGCAAAACCAGAGTCATAACAGGATCATGCGGCAGGCTTTGTGGATAGCCAGCTTGACCTTTGCAGTGGATGGGCCAGAGTGGTGGTTGTAATGGTACGTGAGAAAGACCTTGGGAGACTGGGCAAAGAGACGCTGCCAAAGGAATGGTCAGTTAAGAGACAGCATAGCCTGCAGCTGGATAGTGGGCAGGGCAAGAGGCTCGGAAGAGACCCTCCCTAGTTTCTTGGGCTGTAACAGAGATGGGGGAAGAATTGTACTTTCAGACTTGCAAGATTCTGTCAATGTAGCCTTACAATAAATTAGAATTAGCTCATCTTGTTGTGATTGCTATCTGGTTTACCTCGCAAAGCCGGCAGTGGTGGAGAGAGGTATGTGAGTTTATGTTTTATTCCATTTGTGTTCAAAACCCTGGGCCTTAAGCTTGTAATAAAGAATTTAACTTCTATTGATTTCTTTTTAATAGAGTTTGATGTGCATAATTGGGGTCTATGAATAAAAATTTGTCCCTTATTTTTACATATACATATGCCTATTTTGTTCAGTAGGACTCTTGTTAGAAAACCGTATTGCATCAAACTACTAAGCAGAAGTGCAGCCAGTGACTTTAGGATTGCAGCTGATGACTCTTAATAATGTCTCTATAATTATTTTAATGCATACCATATCTGCAGCATTAAAATAAGAGGAAAAATTCTCTAAGCACTAATTCTTTCGCCATCTACACTCAAGAGAAATATCAAACTGTTTCTCCTTAGGTCTTCAATTCTCTGAATATATCAACCAGAACCACATTTTCTAACTTTTATTATCAAGAAATGTCATCCAGGGCAGAGGGAATTCTTTAAATGGAAGATTTTTTTCTGTCAGTGTTACATTCCAAAACAATTACATTTTTTAAGGTTTTCAAACTGAACTTTAATATGTAGAGCAGATTCTTAAAGTTGTTATATCAAGGTGATGAGAAAGTCAACCCCTGCTGAAATTGTTGGGGATCATGGCACTGCAAAGTTGGAAAAACTGTCTTATTGGTTTTGTTGTGACTTGCCATTATTTTTCAATTTTCCTTGAAATAATACAGCTTTTAGAAAGATGTGTTGGTATGTCCTTATTATTAACTATTTTTGTATTTCTCATTTTGAGGGACTAAGATATGAATTATTATTGGAACCAGTTGTTGCCTAATTTAGATAACACTCCTGTCCATATATGTGAAATTCAGTCATCACAATTATAACTCTGAATGCATTTAAACAACCTTATTGATTTTTCCTTCCTTGCCAGTGTTTAATTCAAATGACTTCTAAGGACTACAAGCATCAGTGCACATAATTACCAAGTGTTCTGGCTTATTTCTCAATCGTTCACAACAAATGATTCAATTTTCAGAAACAAAATGTAGCTTTCACTTTCCCTTTTGATTGCCAATATGTACTGCATCTGAAATATTAAAGCTGACTTCCCTATTTTGGGTATGAATGCCAAGTATCCTGAGTTTCTGTGAGTACACTGCATTCTTCCAATCATCAGGCACAGATGTAGCCTTCACACTCATTAAAAAAGTTGCATAGTCACTCCATAAGTGAACCACATCCATATTTTAATATTTCTTCAGTTATACCATCTACACCTGTAGACTTACTCCCCCCACCCCCCAATGTTCTGATAGCACTTAGCATCCTTTTTTGTCATTTTTCTTCTTTGGACATTATCATTTATAACATTTGTTTTAGTTCCACTCTTTTGTAATATTAATATCATTCCCGTACAATTCTCTAAATTCTCCCAGATTACTTCTCCCATTAGTTCAGATTCAGCCCACATTATGTCATCACTTTTATTTTTAAGTCCATTCACTCTACTGAAGGCTCCTTGTTTAGCCCTCTTTACCCATTTTGAAATAATTTTATTTCCATTCAAATTGCTCAGCATTTTCTATTTATTTATTTATTTATTTATTTATTTATTTATTTATTTATTTATTTATTTTCAAATTTGTATGCCGCCCATATCCCCCAATGGGTGACTCTGGGCGGCTCACAATAATAAAAAAGAAAAAACACAGAACTCTCCAGACATAGACATAATCTATAAATAGTTAAAAACATATATAAAAATGGCCTAAAACCTCCTATAATTTGGCCCTAAAAAACCTGTAAGATGCTGGGGGGGGGGCAACCCCTTACCCCACCAGCCATCCCCATAGGTGCGGGCCCCCCTCTGGCTCCCAAGCCTTCTGGCAGAGCCAGGATTTGATCTCTTTCCTGAAGGCCATGAGGGAGGGGGCACACCGCACCTCAGGCGGCAAGATGTTCCATAGGGCGGGCACTACAGCAGAAAAGGCTCTCTGCCTAGACCCCACCAATCGAAATTCCTTGACGGGTGGGGTCTGCAACCTGCCCCTTCTGCTGGACCGAGTGGGGCGGGCTGAGATGACCAGGGCGAGGCGATTCCTCAGATAATTTTCTTTGCCTCTTTTAATCTTAATTGTTCCTTGCTCTTCTTGACTACTTTCTTTCTTTGCAGTTATGCTTGTTGTTTGCAGCAAACATTCTCTTATATGTATTTTTTCCCTCATCCATAGCTTCTTTTACTTCACAATTCCACTAACCATCCTTTCTCATACCTCCTACTAGCATAACTCTTCATCACTTTTGTGGACCTCTGTAATATAATTCTTTAATATTGTTTCTTTCATCATACTGCTTCTTTTATCCACTTCCCATTTATTCTTTTGGGAGATTATTCTAGCTTCTAATATTTTTTATACAGGATATGTACTTTCTCGTCCTGCTTTCATTCTACTAACACACTCATTTCTGATGCTTCTTTTCTTCCATGACAATTTTTTCCAATGTCCACTTTTGATATATTAAATAATGGTCTGCCTCACATTCAGAATGTTGTATCTTTCACTAAATTCTCTCAGTCTTTCACCATAAGTAATTAAAAAAAATAATGCTTTTAGATTTATATTTACTCTTTTGCAACATACAAATTAAATTTATGGTTAAGCCACATATTTGAAATCAACAGATCTTTTTCTACACAGATATTCATCAGACAGTCACTAATTCTTATTCATTTTTGGATATCTTAATTGCCAAGTTATTAATACTCTTTCATGTCATTTTCAGCTATATATTCATGTTATCTAACAGTAACAGAATATTACAGTTTTTCCCCAATCCACTCGCTGCTTCTTCTGTTTACTGAGAAACCTTGTTTTAATGGACTAATTGAGGGCAGAGGTTCCATTATTCTCCAGAGTCCTATAAAGCAAAGAAGATGTCATTGTGACAATTGATCTCATGAGCATAATGTCATTATACAACTAACTAAATTGATGTAAAGGACACAATTGTTGTCATTTGCATAAGGACATCATGGTGCAAATGATGCAAATTGTACTATTCATATAATTGGCCATAGGACATCATGATGCATGTGATGTAAACTGAGTGTATTGCACTAAGATGCAGAGAATCAATTTTTTGCTTTATAACAATTTACTGGAGTATAACATGCAATTAATCCAACCTATGGATTCTTATTTCCATACACCCCCACAACAGCCTAGATGATTCCAGTTCATACATTTTGACATATGTTTTATCCCTTTCATTCATAATTAAAAAGTACATCTTGACTTTTTGGTATGTATTTATTAAGTCTACTTTGCAAGATAAGAGCACTTTCATTCAGATCCACCATATCCTCCCCTTTTCTCTTAGTTTCACAGACATACAACATATCTCCTCTTACAATCCAAGTCACATATATGACAGTTGTTGTCAGATGGGCCCATTGACCTGTGCCATCCATTATTTAGCCAAACCGGGTTTATACGATCCTTTTCAACTGTATTGTTAAAGTATAGATTAGGTTACAGTCTGAGATATATCCACGCCAGGTACAGCATTCCCTGTTAAAAATAAGGACAGTACTGGTCAGTTTTGGTAAATGTTGCTAGTATGCCACAGGCCCATTCCAGGCCTAGCAGTTCATATGTAATTGATCCTCTAAATTAAAGCCTCAACAGACTGTTTCACTTCATTAAGTACCTGACTTTTGGCCTCTCTTTTAACCATGTCTTTGACACTTACCATTTTTTTTTATTCTGGCACATGTAGAAACTTGCAAGTGTATATTAATCGTGATGAGCATTTAGCAAGATTTCCCCCCGTACTAGGGCATGTATTTAGCTAATTATATACTGTACTTCAATAAAAATTTAACTATATTATAAAAAAAAATAGTATACCTGTGTCAGCTAATGCTGGCAAAGTTGGAAGCAAATAGCCTGAAACCAAGATGGTCCATTGCCATAATAAGAGACAGGTGGCATATGTTGCTTCTACTCAAAACTGGAAATCACCTCAGTGTATCACTTGTGCAGGGTTGGGGGTGGGGGGTGGGGGCAGAAGGAGAAGAAAGAACTGTATCTTGATTTTACTATAAACAAGGTTTGCATTTTATACTTGGAAGTCACTAGAATTCTTTCTTAATGGCTTCCATAGTTTTTAAATTAAATGTACTTATCAGATTTTAGCTAGACATCAGGAAAAAAAGTACTAACAGTAAGAGCTCTTCAACAATGGAATATATTACCTTGTATGGTAGTGGACTTGCCTTTGCTGGAGGTGTTTAATTGGAGGTTCGGTGACCAGGGATGCTGTAATAAATGGATTCCTGCACTGGGTAGATGGTTGGATTAGATATTCTCCAGCATACGTTTCAACACCTACATTCTGTGCTCTGATATGGAAATGCTAAGGCATGCTCATGGTCCTAGAAGTGGTGAAAAGCGCTGAATATAAAATATACCATGGTCAGCCTACTGGTGAAACAACCCCCTTCTAGAGTATTCTTTTTTTTTTTTTTTAGGAAGTACAACTATAATATCCCTAATTTACAATCTGCTGATTTTAGTTTTACATTTTGCAGAGGTAACAATATGGTCATAAAAACACATTTTTAATCATCACTTAGCACCATTTTAGCAACCACAACAAAATATTCCCAATGTTTACCAGAAAAGTCTATTTTAATTTCACCTCATCCCCTCCACAGTCCTTCTTCAAAAGCCACAAAGTGCTACACTCTTCTGCTTTGCTTCAGAACTGGAAATTTTGCAGAGCCAAGATACTATCTGAAATCAGACTGGGTTAAGATATATACTTACCTCGAAACAAGTGTGAACTCAGTAGGGCTTTCTTCTGAGCAGGCAATGCAGCAGGTTTCCAACTGAGTGGAAAATCAGAGAAATGCTGGTACAGTTCTGCAATTTCTCAGTCCTTTGAAATACAGCTACACGTTTTGGGTTATGCTTTTTGGTAACCCTAACAAAATAAGTATTCAGAGATACAGCAAAATGGAGGCTTTTGAAATACAGCTCTAAGTATAAGCCTCAGCCAACAAGGGATTGCCCACTAAGGCTGTGCAGAGCTTTGGATTCAATCTTCAAAAGGTGCTTTGAAGCATCTGGGATTGCAAATATAGCACTTGTGTTAAGGCAATTGTATTTTTGGGGGGGATAATGCATGCATCCCAAGGCAGCTTTTGGAGTTCAAACTCAAAGCACTACACAGCTCATCCATGCTTTATAACAGGGTGCACATCATGAAAAAGTAAAATGGGACCTACAACTACTATTCCTTATTGTGGTACAATAGTTGTGATCTGAATTGTATATGGAAAAAATCACGATGGCTCAAATAGGGTCAAGTTGGCTAGATCAGCTGTTCCTAAATTGAAGCCAAAGTCAATATTCCGTAAGACAGAACAGCAGATTAATAGAAATAGAGATGCTTTGGGCACAGTTTTGCTCCAGAAAAGCAGCCTCAAACAAGGGAAGGGCTTTGCTTTAAATCTGACTTAGCAGTTGGCTATTATATCACTAAAGCAAACCTGCCAGCATGTGCTACCAACCTTATTAGCTGCTAAACACCCAGCCCAGGCAGTCCTATCACAAATGTTTTGTTTTGTTTGAACTGCTAGCATCTCCCAGTGTTGGAACTGTGAGGCTAAATATAACGTATCACATGAAAATCACTATCTCATTAAGAGGAAGCCTCTAGTCAAGACAAAAGGATTTAAACAAAGCTGTTGCAATATTGATCATAAATCTGGAGCTGAGCTGTGTGGTCCTGACCTTGACCGAGGCCACATGTTTTATGGTATCACCAATACTTTTTTCTCGGTGCATCTTTCTTTTCATCCTGTTGTGAGCTTTGCAACATGAGCATTGTAAGGAAACATGTTTATATTGCCAGCAAAGTATACAATTTTGATGTGCTTTTTTGGAGGTTTCTTTTGAAACAGGTCATTTTCTCTTTGACTCCAAAAAAGTGAATATGTTGTTTGGATGTCATTGGTTGTTTATTTTTAAAAGTCTTATTTAGACATGGTGGGATGCCTAATAGAAGCTGGGTTAGTTGTATATCAGATGACCAAAAAAGGAACTGACATTTTTAAAAAATCTAGTATTCATCCTGGGCAGTATTCATCCTCAAATGCAAAAGATTTGAGCAGGCACTTGGCAATGCTTATGGTACATTCAGAAATAGACAGAAATTCAGAGACCTGTTGGGAAAATTTCAGACCACCTTGGAGAAATGAATATGCACAGAGATACCACAAGTAAAAGGAAAGAAAGAAAGAAAGAAAGAAAGAAAGAAAGAAAGAAAGAAAGAAAGGGAGAGAGAGAGAGAGAGAGAGAAAGAGAGAAAGAGAGAAAGAGAGAAAGAGAGAAAGAGAGAAAGAGAGAAAGAGAGAAAGAGAGAAAGAGAGAAAGAGAGAAAAAGTGTCTGCCTTAAGCTGGAGGAAAAATTGGGTTCTAAAGTGAAAACAATCTAGTTACTGAAATGTCTGCAACCTTCTTCCATTTTTTCCCCAATAAATTCTGTTAAAAGAAACTATGGAAGCATCTTGCTTTCAGGAGTTGACAGTGTTTTGGTACAAGCAAAGAACACTTCTCAGAGAGTTGAGGCAGTCAAGCTTTCCAGAAGATTCAACACAGCTGTACTGAAAGCTTTCCTAGATTGTGGGTGTGGGTGTGGGTGCATTTACAGACAATGCTTCTGCTGCAACTGCTGATAAAGTGAAGTGGCTGTGTGCATATGCATACAGAGGTGACCTGGGAAGGCCTAGAAGCTGCTGAAGGCTGCTGAAGGGGTATGTAGCTGCCTTAACAATGGAGAAAAGTCAATTTCCTCAGGCCCACCAGCTTTGCAAAATGCCCCTTTGGATGCTTTGCACAGTCCTCCTGTAATACTGCCAGAGTCAGTGAAGATTTATTTTGCCTAGCAGAAGGAGAAAATGTTGCTTTCAGTTGCGCCATCTATAACAAATGACTCTCAGCTTTTTCTGAATTTATCTTTTATCAATGGAGATGTGTATGTAAGTGGAATTTTTCTTGAAGAAAAAGTGATTTCAGTAACTATATTTACACTGTAGTTTCATATCCTTGAGTTCTCCTTAAAATACTTGTCAGTCTTTATGAAAAAGTCCAAGTTGAACAGCAAAGATAATTGTTGTTATTGATATATTTGTTCCCATCTCTGTCTGTGTCCTTCTTCTCATGCTTTAGTTAAAATACAGATAAAGTATGTAGTGCTTAAATTGAAACAATGCTTGGATATGTGAGTGCTGACTCATAGTCAGAGTGCTGACTATGTGATAAACCCAATATTTAGCTTACCCCAGCAGGTCATCACAGAACAACTGATAAATGTGAGGTGACAGCATTTGAAAGATGCCATTACTGATATATTGAATAAAAAGGATAATGTATACAATGAGTCTGTTTCAGTATATTCTTTGAGGTTCTAAGCAGATGTTACTGTCCTAACAGGATTATATATCATAAATGTTTATAGCAAAGTTCATTGTTAAATTGGCTACTTTTTTGCCTGGCCACTAATAAGTATTTGGCAGCTCTTTTTAAACAGATACTTGTGTTGAAGATCAAATAATAGGAATAGGGGTATTGAAATTTGGCAGATCTGGCTTTATGCTACATTGTATGCAATTTAGGAAGAAGCACAAAATAAAGAAACAGACATTGAAAACTGATGAACATCAATGAAATGTTCAGCAGAACGTGGGGCTTTTCTTAGTCTTATAGAGGTAGGGAACACCCTTGCCCCTCTTTTTTGCCCTTAATAAAATCTTTAATCACTGTTTGTGGCAATACAGGCAGTCCTCATTTAGTAACCACAATTGGGACCAGCAACTCCGTCACTAAGCAAAGTGGTCACTAAGTGGGAAATCCTGGGACTGGGACTTTGCTTTCTTTTTCCCCACTCCCCCACCCTTTGGAATGCTCATCCCGGTGCTGGGATAATTAGCAAGAAGGAAATTAATGTTTGTATTCATGTTCATTGGAGAGAAGGGGATTTCAAGACAGTAAGCATGCACACAATGGAGAATACACATCAAAAGGAATGCACTGGTGCTGGCGGCCCCAAGCACACTCGGGACTGGGAGCCATGAATGTACTAGACAAACAGCCTGGTGTATTCCCCATTGTGTGCCTGCTTACTCTCTTGTAATCCCTTCCTCTTTCTTTCCATTCTGTGAGATGGGAGAGAGAAAAAAAGCAAATTCTGTAGGCAATCTCTCCTGTGTCTGACCCATTTTTTTCTCCCTCACTCTCTTGTAGAGTGGAAAGATTGAAGAGGAAGGGATTACAAGGGAGTAAGCAGGTACACAATGGGGAATACACTGGGCTGTTTGCACAGCACACTCATAGCTCCCAGCCCTGAGCATACTTGGGGCTGCCAGCACCATCACATTACTTTTGATGTGTGTTCCCCATTGGGTGCCTGTGTACCCTATAATCTGTCTGCTCTGCCAGGGTGCAGGGAAAGAAAAACAACAGATCAGGCACAGGACAATGCATACTGATTGTAATGACAATCACTTAACTGTGAGACACTGCAAAGGTTGTAAATGTGGGCATTGGTCAAAACATTTTTTCAGCACCTTTGTAACTTCAAACGGTCACTGAACAAGGCAGTCAGTAAGCGAGGACTATCTGTAGCAGATCTTAGTCCCCAGCAACTTTTCTTGTTGTTCCTGTGGGAGTCAGGATGTTTTTAGGTATGCTAAATATACTTTAGGGGTAGGCACATGGCATTTGAAGGTCTCTCTCCCCAATTACTGCCATGGCATCTTTATGCTGTCACTTTTGTTGTAGACCAGTGTTTCTCAACCTTGGCAACTTTAAGATGTCTGGACTTCAACTCCACTGCTGTAAACTGTTGTTATTGGGAGGATTTTTTAAAGCTTTCCTACCACTGATGCTGAGCAAATCATGTGCGAATAGAACATATATGCTGTGAATGGCAGTGGAGCTGTATATGGGATAAGGAGGTGTCAAGGATGTGTATGCTGTGTCATTGGCACAGTGTATGAGTGTATAGGGAACCTAATAGGAATTGTAGGTTGGGACATTCATGGATGCCTGTGTATGCAAGATGCCTACGTGGCATTTATTCAACTGTCTGTCAGAATCCTCGCAAGATTTTATAATAGAATATTAGATGGCTAGTTTAAAAAATGGTTTTTTACATGCTGCGGTTCTGCCATTGTAAAAGGGGGGGGGGAGTAGGAATGAGAAACCATTTAAAGCAGATGGCTCCTTATCACAAGCTCTGGCATGCTCAAGGTCATACCAGCAAGAGAATCAGAGGACCAAGAACTAAGGGCGATGTTGGGGGGGGGGGGGAGTAAGAAAAACAGCTTTTGGCGTGCTTTTGATGAGTCTTAGCAATGCTTTGGATCTGTACACTTATTCTCAATAAATGAACTTTCTTTTGAATCAATACTGGTTGCAAGGAAAGTTACTGGATTTGGGATCAACAGGTGGCAGCTCGTTACACTGTCCATGCCAAAAAGCTTCTGTTCCTGATTCACATTGCCTTGAACAGCTGGAAGAGAGGAGGTTACGAACACAGTATATATAAGAAACATATACAGGTTTTCAAAACAAACATGGCCTTGTGTCTATTACTGTTCCGCAGTTTTGTCTCTATTCCAGTTAAGGTCTCCGTACGAGCAACTTAAAGTTAAGCACTTTTAAGCCCAATTGATTTTAGACAAAAGATTTCATTTCTCTCATTTACACCAACTTTGCTGGAATTGTACCCTATGGCTTTTGATTATGCATGACAACTGGCAGAGCTATGCTCTGATTATGCCTGTGCACCATACTCTGTATTAAGTCAAAACAATTTAATCAAATATATACTCTGACTCTGGAAACAGAAGGCACAGAGGCAATAAAATTTTTAGGTATATGGAATGTTTACTCTGATAGATACGTGTGTGTGTGTGTGTGTAGTTTGGAGGGGCAAAATATTGGTCCATTTATTGAGTTGGTGGTAATGAAATTGTAGCTATGGAGATAAATAAAATAGTTTGACTTTTCTTTACAATGAATTCATGTGGATTATACAGTCTCTGTTTCTCTCTCTCTCTCTTTCTCTCTCTCTCTCTGGTAATGTGGAAAAGTAGCTTCCCATCTATTAATATAATCTCTTGTGTGCCTGCAAAATTTGCCAGAACTGATTAGAGCAGATATTAAATGATAATTGGACATTTAGTGCTCGTCAAACAGAAAGTGACAGATGGGCTACTAATTAAATTATAGTTCTGACATTATTCACAATGGTTTATGAATCTTCACTGATGACCTTCATGGATCTCCTCCTTCCCTTCCTCTTTCTTTCTTTCTTTCTTTCTTTCTTTCTTTCTTTCTTTCTTTCTTTCTTTCTTTCTTTCTTTCTTTCTTTCTTTCTTTCTTTCCCCAATAAAAAGGTTAGAAAAAAGCCAAGCCATTAAAAAATAAAACAAATAAATAAGCTATTAGATTTATATTTAGAATCAGTAAAGAAAACCATAGTGGTGATTAAAATAAAGGATCGTTTTTATTTTTTAAAAAAATGATGAAACATGTAATATGGAAAGCTGAGTACTAAACATTCAAACTAGCTTGAAATAAAATGATAAAGGACAAATTAAATTGCTATCAAGTAAAAATAAATTGTCACAGTGAATTCCGTGAAAAATCAGTATTTATACTTTGAAATAGGAATGCATGGTCTCTTGTCTCACACTGTTTTACATGTTTCAGGTTTTTCTGACATTTCCCCCCTCCCTTCTATTAGCTAAATTAACAGACTTAGTCGCAGCATTGAACCCAGAATACTGAATCATAGTTGTTGAACCAGAACCACATTTTCTTTTTAAATTAAAAAGGAAAACACAGTGTTAATTACTTTCCAACTTTGATCTTGCCATTTTCATCTTTGTTTTCATTACTGCTCCTTAGAATAACAATTTGGAACATTACTTGAAAAGTACCACCCAGAAGAAAGCTTACGGTTGTGAACAGTGCTTTGAAGATTGCATCTGTAATTAGAAAATGGGGGGGGGGAGCCCTTCATATTCGTATTATTCCTTAATAATTATCTGTTGTCAAAAATAAATGGCATATTTAGAGTCTATATCTTGCTTTCAACATTCATAAATTTTATATAGTCCTAAATTCTTTATTATTGTCATATTCTTCAGTTCTTTAAACACTTTAAAATACAACACTAAGATATTAATGTATTTACAACTGTTGTTATTGTTACTGAGCCCGAATCATACTTGGATGCAAGCTGATTTATTGTTCAACATCTGAAGAAAAGTGAAACTAGACTTGCTTCTGAGGTGTCCCAGACTATACGATTAAAGCCACCATCTTGACTTTTTTTGACACATTTGTAGACACCCCTGTACTCTTCTCCAGCATTTTTGTAAAAATAATTCACAAAATTCACGCTATTTTTGAAATAATGTGGAGCTCCAAAAATACTTATTCTAGTATGGTAATCAGCCCTTCAAAAACAAACATTTGCATTGGGTTGATCTCAGATACTGTTTGCCTTTTCTATGAACATCTGCCAGAACAGAAAAAGATTGAAAATCTGAGAACTATTGTTCTGTTAATGAATGTTTTATTCTGCCTCCACCATCCCATGGAACATATCACAAATAGCTTTCACATATAAAAAGAACAACCTAGAAATCCTAGATGAATTTGCCCAGAGTCTAATAAACTAACCCCACAAAGGCTTTGTTTGAATTTAGTAATTGTGTCAGAGCCAAAGCTATCGTTATCTTGAGATGAAATGTTATCTCTCTCAACAGAAACTTAGTGATGCAGGCCAGTCCAATGCTAGCAGCATCTTGATTGGAGCAGAGCCAAAATAGTCACTACTATTTTATGAAAACACTACTACTTGGGATATTTGATTCCTTCTGGTAATATTTATAAATTGCCACAACTTCTGGAAGTATTATCATCATTGTGAATAGAATGGATTTGCCTTCAGTGATATTGACAAAGGGTGATGCAGTTTTTTAATTATATACTTTCTGATTAAGTAAGATCTCCAATGTAATCAATCTGGGAGCATCTATTCAATTGAGTTTGGCTGACCCCAGTGAATTTGTTGAGAAAGTAGATGTGATTAGCTATGTACTATTATGACATCATAGCTTTTGCTATATATTGGGGATCGTTCTGACTGAGGATCAGATCTGGGATGCAAAAATCCATACAACCAGTAGATAGCAGCAAAGGGATTCAGAAAACTCTTTATACTTTACTGCTATCTACTGCTCCTCTGGATCTTTGCAGACCAGAAATGATAGCTCTGCCTAGAATTATTACTCATGTGAAGATGTGTAGGGATGGATGGATGGATGGACAGACAGATATAAATAGATAGACAGACAGACAGACATGGAAGCAGCAGCAACAACAACAACAAAATGAAAACAATGGGAACAAACAGAATCAGGAAGAATTGAGTATTTTCATAATGAAATGGTTTCAGGGGAAAATATTTCTGACACTTCTCCACACAGCAGCACTTCTTTCATCTTAAGAAGCAAAATAAATAAATATTCAGCTCCATATTAGTTGTGACATTTTAACATTACAGTGAAACCAGTGGAAGCGTTCCTATGCAGCAAGATGGGGAGATGTGATTATGATCTGGGCTGCAGCAGAATTCCCCATAACATTCTCCCACCCATCTATTTCTTAATACAAAATGAGTTATGCCAAAGTAACTAGATAATAAATTCTTTTTTTTTTCACTGAGAACAGTAATGTTACACTTCATTAACAAAAATCCATGATAACTGTGTGGACAGGAATTAAGGGAGATCAACCCTTACCTGAGAATAATGACATAGAGAAATAGATTTCAATGTCATCAATGTATTGATAACTTCATTCAGCAGTTTTGTATACATATTTAAAAAAAAGGATTGATGACAGAGTGGAGCTCTGAGGGGTAAAGGAATTTAGAGCTGACCTTGGGAGAGATATGAAAGAGCTGTTGAGAGAGTGAAGGAAGAAATGTACCATTAAGAAGGAACATAGAGTCCAGAGATTGAAGCAAGTGTGAGATAAGATCTCAAAATAATCCTACCTAGATTTTGTTTAATTCAAGATAGGGCAGAGAGAAACTTAGACAGCTTTTAATACCCTGACTCTTTCTTGACCACGTCTATCTCAAAGGGCTGACAGAGTGTCTCCATTTAACAAATCTTATTCTGAGGAATAACTAACAGCAATCACCATCATCTATGTAATGGTGGTGTAACATAGTTCCCTCAGACCCAAATTGCCCAGGTGATCCAGAAGAATACTATTTTTAATGGTACTGAAAGCTGCTACAAAATCCAAAAGGATCAACACAATCATATTCTATTACAATCTTTTGGCGAAGATCATGTTTCAGGTTAACCAAGGCAATCCATAGCTCACTTTAAAGCCAGTTTGAAATGTCTTTGTTACAACCACTTGAGGCTAATAGACTTGAAGTTAATACTTCTTCTTTATCACTTTTCTAAATCATGAATGATTGGAAACTGGACTATAATTATCCATTCCCCAAGGAATTCAATGGCTCATTTAAACAAGGAAATACCCTACTTTTCACAAATATTGTAGGGTTTGCACTGATTTTAATACCTCTTTGGTCTATGCCTGTTCATCTAATAAATAAAATAAATACATTCTGCTCTCCCTAAGTGAACAGTTAATAAATAAATTAATACATGCATATAAAACCTCTGCAAATAAATTATCATCATTGCCTATTCGTTCAACAAATATCACAGTATTTAGGCTTGGCATTTTCCAATATTTGGGTTCTAACAAAGAAGTAGGAATTGTTTATTATTATGATGCTTGTAAGATCATTAGATGGAAATTCTAAATGAAAAGAAAACTGAAATAGTAAAATTTAAATATGCCACAAAGTTGAAAATTATTGTAGATAATCTGGCCATATCTAGTGTTTTTAGACTCAGCCACATTTTCCTGCTGTGAAAGTTATTTGAATATAATGGAAAAATCCTTGATTCAATTATACTCAATAGACCTTGCTTGTATTCTTCGCTGAGCTGCTGATATAAACCTCTAGTAATTCCACAGTTTATAGTTACTATGGATTTGTACTTTAGCATCCTTTCACAATACTGTTGGAAAAATGCCAGTTTTTCACTTTTGTGACTAAATTAATGTAAAGTTGGCAAAGATGAAAGTCCTTTAGGGTCATCACTAAAACGGGCTTTCTGTGTTGGATTTAATTGGATTTTGAATGCATTTTCCACTACTTACATTTAAGTCATTGCCCCTGCTGCTTCATGAACTGAAATCCTTCCATAATGCAAAAGGATATTTGTTACAGAGGGCATCTGGGAATAATCCTATCATTGAATTAAGCCATCTTCTCATTCCAGAAGTCTCAATCCCATTTGGACATCACAGAGAATGAATGAGTTAGTAACAGAATTGTGGGCCTGCTAGTTATAATCCCTGCCAACACATTCATTAGCCATGTTCCTATTAGGTGCATGTTACAAGAACTGATCTTACATGTATGGAAGGGTATTTGCAAAGCTGTTAACAAAGAATGGGAACTCTCATTCCCACCATTATGGAGAACCATAGGACTCTTTGACACTACAAGTAACTGCTCTATGGTATAGACAGCAGATAGAAGAGTGTTCAGAAGGTAGCTAGCAAGAGCAAATCCACTACTTCCTCGTGTTTTCTAAACATGCATGAGGGTGCATGCTTTCTGGAATGGACTCCATATGATTTCAGTCTTCAGTGAACTCTCCAAATAAATGTCAGAATGTGGTGGGTCCTTAAATTTCCTGCTTACACAAATGCTGCTTTGTCAGTACTCAGTTTCAGACAATAAGGCCAATTTTAATCCTGTGACACCTTGCCTTGCTATTGTACCTTCTGAATCATGAAGAATTTTATTTAGAATTATTTTGAGTGTGTTCCTTCTATAAAACGTAAAATCCATTCTGTGTAATGTTCTGAGAAGGAAAGGGACTGGTAAAATATTTTTATTCATTTATACTGTACATGCCATGGATTTGAACAGGGGCCTTAAAATAGTAACAAACACACCTGGTATCTAAAGGCCAATATACAGAGGAAACAGTATAGCAAAATATGCCATAACTGACAGTAAAAAAAATTTCACTAACATGCTGGGTTATAGGCAACAAAATTTCTGCCTAATTACTGTCAGCCTTGAAAACTCCATGTACAGACAGTCAGAGGAAATATATTCCTGAAAAACAGATGGTGAAGATGAAAAACAGTGAAAATCTGTTATTGCTCGGTCCTCTTTGTGAGCAATCAGAGAGATCTGGCTGGTCATTACTGGAGAGAAAATGCCGTTCTAGAGGGATTTTGGCTCTGATCCATGAAGGCAGCCCTCACATTTTTAATCCTGTGTATGTTGCGTCTGACTTTAAAAAAGGCTTTCCTTTCCTTACAGAAAGGACGAATGGGCAGGAGACAGCTCCATTGTTGTTATCAATTGTATTGTTGCTATTTTACCCCATTCAATATACAGTATATGGCAGTGACAGAGTATTTCCATATAGATGAAGTTTAGGATAAGTATAATAGTGCAAAAAAGTCACACCAATAAAAAAGAAGCATGCAGGATCTACTGGTTGCTCTTCTATTCTACTCTTTGACCAGAGGTTCCAGTTTCAGGGTTAGGGTTGGTGGGAATATGAGCATTATATATATTTGTCTGACCCCAAGGTTTTCCAAGCACATATAGTCCAAATCATCTTTATTAAAGCATTATACACCTTCACACACCAGTTTTGTTAAGGTACCAGGCTAGAAACTGGGAGACTGTGTTCTAGACCCCCATAGGCACAAAGCCATCTGGGTTAACTTGGGCCAGTCACTCTCTCTCAGCCCTAGGAAGCAGGCAATGGCACAATCTTGTTAAAAAAAACCCTGCAGGGATTAGTCCAGGCAATTGACTGGAGTCAACACTGACTCAAAGGCCAATTAACCAATTATTCTCTTATGTCCCAAACAACTTTTCCTTTTCATGGATAATTTCAGAGGGAGAAGATACACAAATGCAGACAACACACACCAGGAATGACGCATCTGGTGAGAGTCCACAGATCAGAAGAGATTATAACTCTTACACAATGAGAATATCTGCCCTCCTGAATAATGCCATAAAACCATCCCAGAACTCTTCAACTGCTAAAAATATTTTGCACTGGTACCAAAAAAAAAAAAAAAAAAAAAGTACAGGATAGCAAAATAACAACCCCAATGTTATTTAGAAAGGGGGGGGTATTTTAAAACAGATATGTTAGCAAAGGAGCTACAAGAAAGGTATATGCTGGGGATGTGAATTTCTGAGGCATAACATCAAGCTAGTTGCCTATGCACAAATGGGATGAGTTACTGGTCAAGGAGAACAAAGGAGAAGCCCAAGTAGTGCAAATAGTTAAAAACTGTATGAAATAGGGAAAGGGGGGGGGGTAAACTTGATAAACTTATGGAGCAAAGATCTGGAAAATGAAATACTAGTCAACAGCATACTGACTTAAAGTCAAATAAAGCCCCTGTTACCAAAGTGGTAAATTAGATGTTAGATTCTTCAAAGACTAATTTAAGAAACCTGGCAAGCTCCAAGAACACAACCAGTGATTGTATAATAATATCATTAAATAAAATAAACAGGGCAACTTACTGTCAACTGAGACAACAATGTTTCAAAGAGTAATTTTTGGAGTAGTATATACATACATTACAAATTAATTTGGAAGAGGAAAATAGGAATCCTAACTACAAGTAGTCTCCGTGTTAAGAATGCCCAGGTTATAGATGACCCATAGTTAAGAACGGAGCCTATTGTAGCAAAATTCAAGTTAAATACACAACGGTTTGAGTTCATTACACAATACTACTTAAGGATATGAAAGAAGAAATTAAGAAGTTTGAAGAATCTGTAGGACAGTTGGCTGGAGATGTAAAACAAATTAATGACAAAGTGGAAGTTTTGGAAAGTAAGATAAAAGTTATAAACAAAGAGATGGAGGAAGATTTGGATAAATTGGCATTACTGAAACTGAGAGAAAAATAATTTTGTTTAAGATTTAGAGAAATTCCAGAAGGCCTTGGGGAAGATATCAGAGAAAAGATTGTTAAATCCCTGATTAACATTTTGGATTGGGATGACACAGAGGCAGAGATTGATAAAGTTTAAAGGATCAATACACAATTTACATAATTAAGAAATGTTCCAAGGGATGTCCTTGTGCACTTTGTCAGGAAGAAGAGTAGAGATCAAGCTGTGCAGCAGCATTTTAATACTAGATTGAGGACTGATAATACAGATGTAATTGTATTTAAGGACATTCTAATTAGACTACTGCACACAAGAAAAGAGTACTTTTTTCTGACAAACTCAAACAAACAAAATATTCCATTTAAGTGGGATAAGTTGAAAATAGTGATTTTTACTTTAAACAACAGAGATTCAGACTGAACTCTGTGCAGAAAGCAAGAGATTTGGGTACTACAAGCATTGGCTTTTCTAAAATCTTGGTGTTACTATGGATTATAAATGCTTAATGTGGAATATAAGTGGAGAAAATGCTCCTCAAAAGAGAAAAAAAATGATTTTTTGAAAAAGTTAAAACAAGATGTGATTTGCTTACAAGAAACATGTACTAGGAAAAAGGATATAAAATATTTGAGTCACAAAATTTTGGGTAAAGAATTTATTTCAGCAGAAATGAAAAAAAGAAATGGAATTGTTTTGTAGATAAATTCTCAACCACATCTAAAACTTATATTGACTGATGATTATGGCAGATATATTGGGGTGGAAATTAATCTACGGGGGGATAAGACTTTGATAGTGGGAATGTATGCCCCAAATGAAGATAAAACAGCATTTTATAAAGGATTTATGGATAAGTTATTGGACTTTCTGTAGGAAATGGGGTGTCTCTTGGAATGGAGTGGTTTCCTCACAAAAAGATAGAACCTCTGAGAAAAATATTAAAAATACACAAGGCAAACTACCAAAGGTTTTATTTGATTTAATGGATTATTTGGAGCTTGTTAATGTATGGAGATATAAAAATGGTGACTCAAAAGAATATCCTTTTTTTTTCTGAAAGACATAGATCTTTTTCAAGAATAGATATGATTTGGATCTCTAAGATTTTGGCTACTAATGTCCATAAAGTGGAAATATTACCAAAGACTTTCTCAGGGCACAACCCAGTGACTTTAACTTTTAAAAGGAAAAATGGGTCTTTCAGATGGAGATTGAATGAGATGTTGTTGCAGTAGTGGAGGATTGCAAAAAGAAGTTAAAAGAATTTTTTGAGAATAATCTTAATAAAGACACAGAAGTAAGAATGGTTTGGGATGCAAGCAAAACTTTTATAAGAGGATATTTCATACAATGTAACAGTGAATTTAAAAAGAAAAGGCAAGAGAAATACAAGTGATTTTGGATGAGATTAAAAAAAGGAAGAACAGTTTAAAAAATCCCCAGAGAGGACAGCTATTACCCACCAAATTAAGCTTCTGCATAGGCAATTATCTATGTTAACAGTGAGAGAGATGGAAATAAAGATGAATTATGCAAAACAAATTTTGAATTTGCAAATAAACTGAGGAAGTGGTTGGCATATAAATTGCAAAAAGAAAAAGAAAAGAAAGCGATACTAAAGTTACAAGAAGGAAATGCTGTAATAACAGATAATGCAAATATGTGAAAAGTGTTTCACCAGTATTATTCTACTTTATATAAAGGTCAAGAAATTTCTTTGGAAAAAGTGGATGAATATTTATATAAACAAAATTTACCAAAGATTACAGAGAATCAGAGACAAGCTAAATCCAAAAATGCTAGGGAATTCCTGGAAGCTTGGCATTCAGACAAATCAGCCATCAATAGACACATAGAGATAAACTATATTTACACTCCATTCAAAAGAGACAATAAAAAAGCTAAGAAGGAAACAAAAAGACCAAAACACATCCTTTCCAGCAGCCTATACCCAGGTAAGTAGGTATTAATAACAAACTATCAAGCAGAAAACAATACCCTAATCAAGGAACTACCAAGGAGAAAACCACACTCCCATCAACACTGGCAGGGCAAGCTACTGTATATAAACAGGAAGCAAATCCCACACTCACTAGAACTGATGATGTTACCTAGTTAGATAATGAAATGTCTGCAAGCAAACAACCAAGCTCAGAGAGCACCAAGGACTCCACAATTAACAAAACCTTGTGAGATTAAAAAAAAGCAAGACAAAGATGCCCGCTGTCTCTACTCTTATTCATTTTAGTTCTTGAGGTACTGAATAGAGACATATGACAAGATGAGAGAATTGTGAGAGTAAAAATAATGTAAAAAAAAAAGGTTATAATTTAAGGGCATTTGCTGATGACCTGGTGGTAGTTTTGGAGGATCCATTAGAGGGAGTTAACATTAATGGGAAAATTAAAGGATTTTGGTATGCTAACAGGTTTTAAGATGAATAATCACAAGATGAAGATGTTAACAAAAAATATGAAAATAGAAGATCAAATAGCACTGATGGAGAAAACTGGTTTTAAGATTGAGAAAAAAGTAAAATACTTTTGGCATTATTATGACTAATATGAATTGCATGTTATTTCAAAATAATTACGTTAAGACATGGAACAAAATTAAGAAGCACATGTTAAGATGGGAGAAATTAAAATTGTCACCATTGGGGAGAATTTCTGTGATAAAAATGAATGTTTTGCCTAGAATGATGTTTTTGTTTTAGACAATACATGTTTTGACTGGTGTTAAAATGGTTGGTGAAATGACAGAACTTGCTGAGATACCCAAACTGACTTCTTTGATTAGAGAAAAGTCATTAGAGAAAAGTCATTATTGGACATTATTGGACTGGAAACACCTTATGGACTTTTTGCGTCAAAATGAAAATGATTTTGTGACTTATGGTTTTGATGATTAGAAAGAATAGGTTATGGAAAGAAAGAAATTATAATGTAATCTTAGAGAGAGAGGTTTGATTATAATTGTATGTATGACTGCCAAGAGGAAGATTGGAAACCACTTCTTTATATATATTTTTTATGTTTTCTGTTCTGTTCTTTTTCTTTTTTCTATCTCCCTTTTTCTTTGTCTCTTCTTTTTCTTTCTTTTCTTTTTTGCTTTTTCACATCTATATTTTTTTTCTTTGAATGTAATTCCTGTTATACAGTATATCCAAAATCTTTTAATAAAAATTATTTAAAGAAAAAATAAATTACTCATTGATCAGAAGGCAAACTGCTGACTCTTTTCTTACCATCTCCTGCAGATTCCCAGGACGCTCACTTCTAACCAATGTACTGGGCTGAACCTGCCCATCCACCAGTGTCTAGAGCGGATTTCCCAAACTGTGAGGTGTACTTCCCTTGGGGAGGTGCAGACAGAGTCCAGGTGTCTTTAGTTCATAAATCCATCTTTCCCAAAGTTTCATTGTATTGTTTTCATTGTACATTTGTGCTCATTTGGATGTTTGGATTTTTAGGGGAGGTGTGTACATTAAGATTACTTAAAGAGAGGTGTGATGGCAAAAAGTTTAGGAACGCCTGGGCTAGAGCAAACAAAGATTTCTTTAAAATGAAGAAATACGTGTCATGACATCACAAAAGGGGTGGAGTCTGCTTTGCAATGTTTCAATACACATTTTGTTATTTGCTCCACCCTCCCAATGACTGTGTGCCCACAATTTAATTTTCTGAGAACATGGGACCTTGCATGACACTGTGGCATGTTTGAAGCTGGCTCATTGCCTTGCAGCTACATTTTAAAATAAAATAATCTCAACAAAATAACATTTGGTAAGTAGAAAGACTGGTGGACATCAAGAAAAGTGTCAGTAGGCCCCAAGCTTTTAGTTGCTTCTTTTCTTTGTCTTGCTTCTGCAGACATAAAGAAAGCCCTGTTCTCCCCCCCCCCACCTTTTTTTTCCTCCAGACCTTTAATAATTGCAGATGTCTAGATCAGGCCACTTGTTAAATGCTGTGCATGATTTTTAGAGAGTACCTTCAATCACAGAAGTGGTTTGTGATTATGCAAAATAATGAATCAAAATTAGGGAAGATGGGTTTTTAAACCTCTCTCCTATACTCTCTCCATATCATAATTAATTTTTATAGTCTTAACTTACAATATTTTCAATTTGTTGTGCCAGACAAGATTCATTTGATTAATTTATTTGAAAATTAGAAGGAATTCAGAAAAGAAGTTGTGCTGCATATCTGAGTGATCAAGTGAAATTATCATTTTCCACATACCCAAACAGGATTTAATAGTTGTACAAAGGATTCTCTTTGACAATAAAAGTTTCTACTTTACCCTGTCATTATACCAATAAAAGCAGAGGGGTAGAATAAGACCACATTTAATTATCTCTAGTCAATACTTCAGGGTATTTTTGAAGTATCTAGCATAGTATTGTATACTATGACTTAACAGCTCTAGATTTGCAGACAAAGGTTTTTGTCGTCACCACTTATATAGTCCTGGCTATGAAGGAGATTGAATCTGGCCTCTTCTTCATGAAAAACATATGCTGTATCAGTGAGGTACAGTATTACCTGTCCCTGAAAGAGGACCCATTTATCAGAAGTTATGTTTCCCATCCTCAAAAGTCAAAGTGGGCTTTTAAAACATCCTTTTTCCAAGGTAGTTAAGGATCCCAGCCAACCATTTCAGAGGAGGAGGGATGGCTCCATTTCTTCATTAGTACTGGTGGAATTTCTGTAATAAAAATAATTCCATAAATCTTTCATTGGGCCTGGTAGGGGAAAGAGAAAGATATACCAATGCCGTTTTTTTTTTTTTCCTCCAGTGGGGATAATTACTGCTTTTGAGGATTAACTACTCCCTTCTCTTGACTTCACTGTTTCAGACTAGATAAGGACACACTCACAATCCTCCATGCTACTTTGAAGTTTGATTTTTTTTTAAAAAAAGGTAATAATGTGTATCCCATATATTTTTCAGCTGCAATAGATTCTATTTCAAGCTTCCAATGTTGGAGTCCTCTAGATCTGTGAATTATAACTCCCATGATACCCATCCAGGATGCCTATTGGGCATACTTATTCAAGATCATAGGAATTATAACCCAATGCGTTTGGTGGTCACTGTCTTGAAAAAGGCTGCTGTATTTATGCCACAGAAGAAACAAAGCCCTGGTGTTAAAAATTGCACATAATGTTCATGTTGCATATAAAGGAAGAGCCCAAATTTACTTATGTTGGGTCCTAATTGCAATTCTTGCAGCCTTAATTTGTTGGGCGCAGTTCAAGAACCAGCAAATCTATGGTATTTTCCAAGTTAATTCATCAAGTGCTTTGTTGTAGCTCATGGGACTTTTCATCATTTGCATGAGGATTTCAGGCAAAAGCTGCTTCTATGAATATCAAATCTATCATGTTCATTACAGAAGGTCATTATTACGGATCTTTATATTAAAAAGGTGAATGTGCAATATATATTACATTTACCAACTAATTTATTATTGTGTTTCCAGGGATTACCTTTGGCACATCAGTATGGATTCTTGTGAGCACTTCTTTCATATACAATGATTTGCTGTCATTTTAACAAATGAAAAAGGAATATTTTTAAAAAATGTAATTGTTCTATCTTTTCCATCCATAAATTGAAACTTTTCTATAAAAATGATAATATCCTTTATCCTAAAACTTGTCACTCCCTTTGTGTGTGAATAGATGTCAGATGAAATGGGATCCATTGGGAATAAAGGTTCATTTCCTGTGGACTTGTGAAAGATGAGGGGAGCCCATCACAGTTTTGGTGATGTCCCTGAGCTTAATACACCTTTATCACAGAGATAAATGTGGACAGTGTCCACAATCATGGGTATGCAGTACAAGGAGGCAGGGTAAAGTATGGAGAGGAAACAGAGCAATTTGGATGAACAGGTAGTTTAAATTGGAGGGGCACAATCTCTGGTTCCAAAGTTCCATAAAGTCTCTTCAAAGCCCCAGAGCCCATCTAAATGTGCTACTGAATTAACGTGTTAGAAGGAAAAAATAGATCGTCTGGAAAAAAAAATCTGAAATGCATGTAATTAATTTCAGTAAATTTTAATGACATTTTAAATCAAATTAGAGGGGTTTTTTTTGTCCTAGCCCCTCCATCCCTCCCTTCCTCCCTCCCTCCCTTCCTTCTTTCTTCATGAATTTTGCACTCCACTCTCCCTCTACCCTCCCAAAATAGGGAATTTCAGTTACAGCAGTTTATGATGCACATAGCAAGTGATTGCTTTAAATTGAATATTATAGGCTCCTGTTCTCTCCTCTATCTCCTCGTCTTTCTTTTCTATTGCTTCTGTATAAATAGTATCATGAGTTTCTTTCTCTCCCTCTTTTCAAACTTCTACTCTTCCTCTCTGAATATCTTTAATCAACTTTCCTCCTTGTGAACTCTTCCACAATAATTTCAAGGAATTTTTGCCATCACTCCTTATTTTTGATAGATTGAGGCACAAACGGCCTTTGGCAATTCTTCATCAACTATTTGGGTAGAGAAATTGGGTAGATGATTTTTCCTAATTTTTCCAGGGGAGGAGAATTTGTTCAATGGTTCTTCAAGGGCAGAATTCCTCCTTAGAAGTAAGAGTAGCACCACTACTGAAAAAGCTGTATGGAAAAAGCTACCCTGTTGTGATGTTTTCCATTGGAATTGGAGAGTAGTGTGGGAAGCTAGTTAGGCTGTAAACTGCTAGCGAGATGATTGTAGGGAAAGGTAGGACATTCACACATGCCTCCTTCACCACAACATTGTGTTAAATCTATTTTTAGCTGACCCTAAACAGAACCCACAAAAGGGAAGGACGATAAAGCACTGCCAAAATGAATTAGGTAATTTATATTTTTCCTCCTGTTGTTCAAGGACTGATTTCATCATTAATTTAGGGTTGTACAAAGTAGTCCATTTCTCTTCCTTCCCTGTCTGAATGCTTTGGAAAATCAAGGTATTTCTGTCCCGTTTATGAAGAAATATGCACATTTTGGTAAATTCTAAAAATGAACTGAAGGTAACACTGATCTGCCCCCCCAATACTGAAGAGGAACATGTTCTGTCCCATTTGCCTACCATTATGAAAAACTTTCAGGAAAAAAAAAAGATGTCATTTGTCAAAACATTAAAATGGTGGAATATACAGTAACTCAGATCCAGATCTAGGAGATAAAAAATCAAAGTCTCAGGGGTTTTCAAATATTTTCAGACCCTGGAACCAGTTAGTTTTAGAACCTCTACTCAAGAGGCAAAGCGGTGGGTTGTCATGAGCATAAATGTCTCCAGGGGTGGGGGTGAGACTTCTGAATGTCAGCTGACAAGCCCCACCCTTTCTGCTGTACCTTAAGAAAATTGCTAAGGATGCCTTCGGTAGGGTTTAAGTGACCCTTTTTCTTTGGCCTTAGTGTCTCAAGAAGCCCCTCAAGTTCTTGAGAAACCCTAAAGCTCTGTAGAACCTAATCTGAAAAAACATGCCCTAGCCATCTTTTCAGACTTTTATGAAGAAATTTGCAAAATTGGTTTTTAGTTTTAATTTTTATAGTAACAGAAAAAGGAAAAGAAATGGTCACAAGGTACAGGCTTATTTTGTTGTCAGAATAATTTGTAGACTGCAGGAATAATGCCCATGATCAGTTACACAGTTATTTTCACCTCCTAGGTGCATATATCAATATGGATTTTGATTTCTGGTGCTTGAAAGTAATAGAAGCATGGAAATCATTCAAAACATGTCAGGGAGAGCATTTGCCATAGCAAATATCAGGCCTCCTGACAATTATATTGCAGTGTCAGATAACAGTATGTACAGAAGCCTGACAAAGAGTAGAAGTTTTAACAGCCACCCAGAAAATTCTAGGGATATTTAAATATAAAGATAATTCTGAAGACCTGCTGGGTGGGAAAGAACTTAATGAACGCTGAATCCATTTGCCTGCCCCAAAGCAGGATTCATTGCTCCTGAGGGCTTGTACATTTTTGCAGTTTATCCTTGAGGGTCTACTATCAAGTCACAGCTGATGTGTTAGCACAGCTGCTCTGGGGAATTTTGTGCATAATCCCTAGCAATTTACATGTCACTAATGAGTATGGACTAACTGTTTCTATTTCTTTCCAAGAGGAGTGCTATAAGTTTTAGATAAATAAATAGGGAGTTAATAGATAAATTTTTATTATTTTAAACATTATTATTGTTACAGGTAGTCCTTGGTTAACTATGGTAGTTGGGACCAGAATTGCCATTGCTAAGTGATGTGGTTGTAAAGTGGGATGTCATGTGACCATGCCACTTAGTGACAGAAAATCTGGCAGTCCTGGTTGCTGGCATTAAGCAAGGACCTCACGTGACTGCACCTTCCGATTTCCTGCTGGCTTCCCCATTGACTTGGTTTGTGGGAAGCTGGCAGGGAATGTCAGAAATCACAATCATGTGACTGCAGCTTGCTGCGACATTGTAATCTCAAACCAGGCACTGAGTGCCTAGATTGCAATCATGTGATCAGGAGGATGCTGCAACAGCCAGAACTTCAAGGACTGGTTGTAACTACCACTTTTTCAGTGCCATTGTAAGTTTGAACGGTCACTGATCAAGTGGTCATTAAATGAGGACCACCTGTATTACTCCTACTCCTACTCCTACTCTTGGATGATTGAAGAACTTTAGTATTGTATCCTTTTCTAAGTGTTAGCTACTATGTTATGGACAGCCAGTGATAATGTTAAGTCTTGGCCTGTGCTTCAAGGGAGGACTGAAATAATTTTGGACATTTTTTTTTTGTCCTTAGGCAGAGCAGAGGAGTTGAATCCATTCTACCTTGGTTGCATTCAAAATTTACCATGAAGCTTTGTCCCAGTGCCTCTGGAGCAAACTCATGTTAAAAATGGTTGTACTGAGAGTTGCACCAACAAATGTGCAAGAAAAGGTTTTCACAGTAGGGAGGGGATTATTGGATTCAGTGACTTACAGTTCTGCCTTCAAATCAATGTGTTCCTTATGCATAGACAACTTTCACTGGTTTTCTCAGTCACAGCATCTTGTGGATGAGTTGGAGAGAACTGGAGATAAAATTCTTGCTCTGTTATAGCTTTGTTCTGGTTTCAAATTAATATGTAGATTAACTTAATTTGGGGAAAACAATAGTATTTAAGGATCTCAATGTATCGTTTATATTCTTAAACTATGGAATTTGTCATCTTATGAAGAGTTTTGGCTTTATCAAGCCAGGGGTATGGCAAAGAGGTTAGTTTACATAATGTAAAACAGTCCCCTGTTTTTGAGGAGTGGATCCCGGGTATGAGTCTGTTATCTATTTTTAAAAAGTGTTTGTGCTTGAAAAATGAACAGATGACACATTATGTGGCTATTTGTTCCCAATTTAATGACAAGTTGAATGACTGAATTAATTTCATATATCTGCTTATACTTATTATATGAACTCTTTCTTTTTTGTCATGCTTAGTTCATTTAATCACTATGAAATATTTCTTTTTCTTCATTGTATTACCATTATTCAGTGTATTTTCTTACTTTTGAATTTCACTATTTTAACAATGAAAATATTTTTTAAAAAATGGAAAGAAAATTCTCAGTTGAGCCACTTGTTTCTTCATTGTTTCCAACTTCATTTATAAAAAGAAGACACTTTGTCAATGTCTTATTCTATTTACCTGACTTAGCAACAATATTTTATTTTAAGAAAAAGGGAGTGAGTTAATTTCCTATACTTCTTGTACTCAACTCCCAACAACCAGTTTCAGTGAATTCAGCAATTGGGATTTTCCTACCACCACTCTTCCCTTGCACAAATTCTTTAATGTATCTGGCATTCTTCATGATAGGGTCCAATTTTGCTGCAAATTTCACTGTGTTCTGTTTCAAACTCTGCTTTTTAAAAAAGCTGTAGCCACATAAAAAACAGATATGGAAAGCATGGTCCATCCTTTCTAATAGCCAAGGGCAATAGTGGCCAAACTATCCTATGAATTTCATCCCACTCTGGCTTTGGAAATCAGAATGATTTAAATATATCCATTATTTAGCATTTCTCCCATACTAAATAATGGAAGGATGATCTCTCCCCAGAATGACCCAGAAAATCATTTGGTCATTTACCAAACTCCAGATCTGTCTCTTAAAATAGACTGGTGGTCTTCATGTAGCCTAATTAATAGCTCAAATCCTATTACTATATTTACTTAACTTGAAATTGTACCATTTCACCATTTCATAGTTTAAGGGAAGGTAGTCCAGTGTTCGTAAGGCACAAATGTAACCATGGATATCTCTTAGCATCTATAAAACAATTAAAACAAATGGGGATTCCAGCCTTTAGCATCATCTTTATTGCCAATAATGCCTCTGGGTTCTGCAAGTTATAAAAATGTTGCTTTCTTCACAGAAAAAAGACAAACTGAATGGGGTTAATATAAAATATTTTGGGTTGATAGGAAATGCAAATGAGGATTTTATAATTAGCTACACCCAACACCAAAGCCATTTTGTTAACAAGCAAGTTCCGGTGATGACAGCCATTTCATGATGGTAGCCACTCATGACGTACTCAAAATTTGAAAGTTTGACCCCAGAATTTGCCAGCCCCTGGTATAGTTACTTTAAAACATCTGAGAGGATGGGGAAAGGCAACCTGAATCAGCTGTATCTTCACCACACTAGCTTGCAATTCAGAAAATAATAAGGAAGTACAGGGAACCTGTCATGAACTGAAGAAATGCAAAGAATGGAAAATGAGACTTCTCAGATTTAGATGCTAACATGACTGTTGCGTCTTTAAGAAATATAAAGTAGAATCCTTTCAGAAACACTGCAGATTAATGACTAGAATAACAAAAGCATTAAACTCTCCTTTCCCTTAAAAAGATAAAGGAAATTTTGGAGTACAAAACTGCTTGCAGCAGCATGGAAATGTATGTATGTATGTATGTATGTATGTATGTATGTATGTATGTATGTATGTATATCCCACCTATATGGGAATATCAGAAAAGTCTTTGGAGGATGGTGGATTTTGACTTAACACCTTCCTAGTGTTACTTCCAAAATTAACTTTATAGTCCCCTGGACTCATTTCCTTATTTTTAAACAACTCTTGAGAAAACCATTTGGTAGAAACCTTGAGGATGTTAAACGATGACATAAAATGCTCTGATAGGAGTTACTCCGCAACACCCCCCTCAGATTCCCTCTCAGACCAATTCAAATCTCATACTTCTTCCAGTCATAATCTCCCATGCTGTTGTAATATTTTATTGAGGACTACTGACACAATTGTGCAAAATTCTACACTGGTACCTGAAATGGTTGAGCCTGCATGGCCATACAAAGCATTTCATACTGGAGAATACAAGGAATACAAAGAGATAAAAAGGACCATGGACTAAACTCACTCCTTTTTTGAAAGTTGAAATAGGCCTGTGACTAGATATTGGTACTCTTCTCCAAGGAAGTCTTAATGAAAGAATCCCATTGAAGCAAGCGCTAGAAACCAAGCAAAGGGGCCATGCTGTTTCAGCTCACCTTTGTACTTGCAAGAAAAGTTTTGCTACATGTAGGTGTCTCCATGGGGTGTGTATGTGGGTGCGTGTGCAGGTAACAAAACATATGACATCATGACTTGCAGACTGAAATCAGGCATTGTGACGCAAGTGTGTAAGGGTCAGGCTTGCACTGGGTGTCAAAAATGGGTGGGTCATCATTTCCCCATCCTTGTGGCTAGCTGCAGACTCCAGTGCTAATACAGTTATTGAAAGGGCTGGAAGAGACCGCAGAATAAGGTGAAGTGTCCTGTCCTTGTATGGATGAGGCTCTTTGCACAATCTTACTTTTTGTAGTGCCACTTGTCCTGTTTCCCATTGCGTGATCGTTTTTAGCGTCATATCTTCCCAGGCCCTTAGATAGCTTGCCGTTTGTATCCGTAACAGTGAGAAATGGACTTCCTTTCTTCTTGAAGGCTACTTTATGAAATGCATAGGAATAAATTCCAAGGCGAATGCTCCTTTCTTGAAAGACATCTTGTTTTGACATTTGTGTTTGAATTTAAGAGTGCTTAGAAAGAGCCATTACCTCCTTAGGCAGAGAGTGCTGTTTATTTCTGTGCTAATGAGATACCCAGTGTTTTTCACACTTGTGGTAGAGATCTTGCTGTGAGATGTCTTATTTGTATTCATTTCCATTGTGTCTTCCTCTGTTCTTGGCATGCACAGCATTTACAGAACTTAAATTCTTTTATCATTTATGCATAGGGGTGGGGAGGGAAATGGTCTAGTAGAAAATGAAGAATTTTCTTTATTTGAACATGAATTTTATTGCTGAGGCAACACTAGATGACTGGATTTCCATGGGTAATTTTTATTTGTTTCAAATTTGGGATAGAATAATGTGTAGAAGCCTGAGTGTAAAGGAAGAAAACAGGATTTAAGATTATACAATGAAGCTACACAGTTGACAATACAAGTTTACCTGGCTTGTTGTAGGTCTGATGCTTGTATAAATATCCGCATGTATTTTTGTATGCACTTTTTCTAGTATCCCTATGTCCCACTGGCAGATGATTTTGTACGTATTTTTCTCAAAAGCTTACATTTTAATAATACTTCCACACATAAATCTGATAGATAGATAGATAGATAGATAGATAGATAGATAGATAGAGAAAGAAGGAAAGAAAGAAAGAAAGAAAGAAAGAAAGAAAGAAAGAAAGAAAGAAAGAAAGAAAGAAAGAAAGAAAGAGGGCAGTTTCATATGACTCCCTTAAGCTGTAAACCATATTACAGAATACTGCAAAGGGCAGATTTTGATAGCCACTTGTATTTCTGATTTTCCTATCTATTGATCAGGGCTGCAATTGATGAATTCATGTAAAAATTTAGACAGATTGAATTTCTCATCCATTCTTAATAGCTGTTAGGTTGTTAACAATATATGGTCTGTTAATTGACCCGTGATCATTGACATTCGAGTTAGAGTCATTAATTCCTAATCTACGTTTTTATAGCATCCACAAAACAAAAAGGCCTTACTTTTTTCATACTCACAGTTCATATGGAAAGGTTGCCAAAACTGAAAAGGGGCCATTGTCAGGGCTTGCACATGTATTAACTGAAACTTGAAACTGAACTCTAAACTTTTACTGAACTGAGTCAACTTTGATTTAATGTGAACATTTGTTGTGAACAGCTTAGATGAAAATATGAAGAATAGCATTTCTGTATCAAATATCATATAATAAAAAAAGATGCTATGACAGCAGGAGAAATCAGTGTGATGCCATTGATTGTACCAGCCTAACCCCCCAATATTGTGGTGATTAATAGGTTAAATGCTGCCATAACTGTGGGATAAAAGGATATTTGTTCAAATATATATTGCAGAGATAGAATTGTGGTTGAGGGTAGATTAAGAATACCTCTATATTCTCAGTAATTCTCTCTTTGTCCACCTCTTACCTTCAAAAGATGTGGGGAATTTAAGGAGAAAAATGTAATGTGAATACAATGTGAAAGGAAAAGCCAATACCAAAATGGTCTTTTGTCTATCCTAGTCTAGCATGCTCGGGCCCGTTCACTTGATTGTGGAGCAGTTGTTAAAGGATTCATTCATTCATTCATTGTTTTGAAGTTGGTTGTGTTGCTGTATGTATAGCAAATAGGCAAGAAGCTATATGGGCAAAATGTCTGAACTAATCTAGAGCTGTGAAACTGAATTGAAGTAGAAGCAATTGAACTGAAAGTTGCTGAATGGAACAGACCATAAGGGACCGACTGATTTAATGATCTGTTGTCTGTGAGTACTGTATATAATAATTCTTAAAGGTATTGAGGCTAATTAATCACTTAATTTGATAGTGATAAAAGATATCCAGTTCTTCAGAGCCACATTTCCATGGATAATTCAGAACTGCTGTTTAGAGATGCTATTAAAGTTTATAATTAATTGGCTTGAATACAAATTTGCTCAGTTCAAAATATTCAGATTTCAATAGAAGAGAATATATGTAGCTCAGGGTTGAGCTACATATATTCTCTACATACTGTGGAGTCCTTGGTTGTTTCCTTGCAGATGTTTCATTATCTAAGTAGGTAACATCATCAGTTCTAGTGAGTGTGGGATTTGCTCCCTGTTTATATACAGTAGCTTGCCCTGCCAGTGTCAGTAGGGGTGTGGTTTTCTCTTGGTAGTTCCTTGATTAGGGTATTGTTTTCTGCTTGATAGTTTGCCTGGTGTTAATCCCTGCTTATCTGGGTATTGGCTGCTGAAAAGGTTGCGTTCTGGTCTTTTGTTTCCTTCTTAGCTTTTTTATTGTCTCTTTTGAATGGTGTATAAATATGGTTTATTTCTATGGGTCTATTGATAGCGTTTTTGGATTTAGCTTGGTTTAGGATGCTCACAGTTTCCCAGTTGAAACTATGGTTGAGCCTGTCCATGTGTTATGAGATTAAGGAGTTTTCATTGTGTCTTCTGACTGCTAGTTGGTGTTCATGGATGCGGTCTGCTAGTCTTCTGCCTGTCTGTCCTACATAGTGGCTGTTACAGTCCTTATGCTGTATGTTGTAGATGACTCCTATTTTTTCTTCTTGGGCTACTGGGTCTTTTGGTTTATGTTTTTTATGTTTTATGTTTTGAAGGGCTTTAGTTGGTTTGTGTGCTACGGTGATGCCATGTAGTTGTAATAGTCTGTGGGTGTTTCCGAGATGTTTTTGATGTATGGCAATGTTATCCTGTTCATAACTTGTGTTGGTTGTGCTGTAGTAGGTTGAGTGGTCGGGAACTTTTTGATAAAGTTGCGTGGGTATCCATTTTATTAGAAGATGTTGTATAGGTGGTCTGTTTCCTTTTTCTGGTGTTCTGGGTTGCTACAGTGCATTTGTACTTGTCTGAATAATACTCTTATACAGATCCTCTTGTGGGAGGTTGGGTTGCTACTTTGGTAATGGAGCACTTGGTTACTGTGGTTGTTTTCCAGTAGACTTGCATTTCTAATTTGCCATCATTTCCTCTGCTGATGAGGACATCCAGGAAGGATAGTGTGTTGATGCTGTCTTCTTCTCTTGTGAATTTTATTCCTTTGAAGATGTTGTTGATTATTTTGTGTGTCTTCTCTAGTTGTTCTTTTTTTATTATGATGGAGTTTTCTACTTACTAGATCCATACTTTTGATAGTATGTGTGGGAGTGTTATAGTTTCTAGATGCTGCATTACAGACTCTGCTATGATCCTGAGAGTGGTGATCCCATGGGGGTTCCTCTGATTTGTTGCTATATTTGTCCATCAAACTGAAAGTTGGTAGTAAGGCACAGGTTGATGAGGTCCATAATTCTGGGTATTTTGATCTTAGTGCATTTGGCTAGGTCAGGTGTATTGTGCAGTACTGCTGCCATGGATTCTTTTTCTAGTTCTGGATCTATGGATGTAGAGTGCTGTGACATCAGACGAAACCATAATACATCTTATTCTACTTTTAGAACTTTGATTTTCTTCAGGCACTGTAGTGGGGAGTTGATAGAATATTCACTCCCCTCTGTGAGAATGCTAAGCTTTTTTGTAAGTTCTTTGGCTATGTTGTATGTTGGACTGATAACAATAGAGTTGGGCGAAGAAGTATGTCAGGCTTGTGTATTTCGGGGCATCCACAGAAACATGGGAGGATGGATCCATTGCTTTTCATCTGCAACTGTTCTTCTTTTATGTTTTGACCTTTAGGTCATTGAGGGTTCTCTTGATCAGGTTGTCTAGTTTCTGTACTGGGTTGATGTTTACTGGGATGTAGGTTTCTTTGTCCTCTGGTAATTTTTTGGCTTTTTGTATGTATTTTGTTCTGTCCATGATAACCGTAGTTCAGTCTTTGCCTGCTGGGAGGATGGTGATGATTTGGTCTTTTAGGTTTTTGAGGGCTGCTCTGTCCTCTGCTTTGAGTTGGTTCTGATTCTGTGTTCTTCCGGTCTGTGGTATGATTGTCTGTCTTATGTTTTCTTGGGTCTCTGTGGTGAGTGCTGTGGTTTTAAATGCTGCTTCTAAGGCTGCAAAGAATTCTAACTGATTAGCATTGTCTATGTTACAGTTGAGGCTTTTCTGGAGGATACTGTTCTGTCCCAGGCCAAGCACACTCTGTCACATGGAGAGATGGTTACAAACTTTTACTAAATTGTGTTTTGCAAAAGGAATAAACGAGTAGCAAGAATGTGAGAACGAACACATGCACAGGCAGGAAAGAAACAAGTCCCCAAAGTTTTAGCAAGCTTGCCTTGAGAGAGTCTTAATCCACAGTGGTGAGCAGAAGGGTAGTCAGGTGAGGTCCGAGGGTCAAAACTTGTAGCAGGTTCATCAGTTGGTCTAGTTTCAAAGTTGAGGTCTAGAGGTTCACAGGTCAGGAGTCAGGATGCATAGAATAGGATTTCATGGTTGGTTGTCATCAACAGAGAAGCTTGAGTTCTCTGCTCTTCTTAGGTAAGATCAGCCACAGTGTGGCTCATTTAGGTGGGTGAGGCTCCTTCCTTGCGAGTAACCTTGCAGAGAGCCTTGTTCTGCTCTCTTCTCCTCACAGCAAGCCCTTGCACTGGGAAGGGGTGGCAACTCAGCCTCTTCATCTTTGGAGACCAGCAGCACCTGTGCCTGCTGATCATTGGACAGGCCCTCCTCCTCTGCCTGTGGCTGTTCAGACAGCAGTTTGTCTGGTAATTCTGGGGCTGGCTGCTCATTGTTGCTCTCGTTTTCCGAATCTGAGCTCACCATGACAGATAGTGCGTACTGCGGTCGATAGTGGGTGGCTGGACATGTCAAGTATCCATTTGGTCCAGGTACCTCTTTGCTTCTGGGGTTTAGCTTGAGCAGTTTGGCTTGGGGTTTTGCTTTCCTTTTTTCTGATTGTCTAAGAGATGAGGTCTTGATAGTGGTTGTCAGCATTTTTGTGTGTTCTGGGGTCATGGTTTGTTCCAGTTACCCCTAGAGATTACCTATGATGTGCTGGCATTTGTTTAGTCTGAGTTTGTTTGTTTAGTCTGTTTGCTTAGTCTGAATTTGTTTAGTCTGAATATTTGATAATACTCAGATTTATTATGAATTTAGTTTCTTTTCCAGATAAGTTATTTGGTTTAAGAGCAGAAAATTAGACCGTGTGCATGAGCAGTGATCAGATTATATTATTAATGCAAGTTTAACAAAATTCTTTCAGTATTGGAACCTTGTTAACATGGAACAGATGTTACTACTTTTAGGTTTACACTAGTTTTCTTAAGTAACATATTAATAGAAATATGCAAAAGATAGCTTTGTTGAATTTCACTGGCGTCTCTTGAGTTAATTACTTCGGGTTCACCCTTTTTACTAGGTCAAATTTAGATAAGTAGCATTTTCAGCTGGTATGAATGCACTTGCTAAATTGTCAATGTTAGTATTATGCAGATGTATTTTTCACCCACTCATTAAGGTTCATTTTATAATCAGATTCAATGAAAATTTTAATTTTCATGTCAGTTATTCTCAGGTTATTGGCAACAGCAGTGACAATAAAATAAGTTAATATTTTGAACAGTAGAGTTATAGTTTTTAAATCACTTTTAATCTGCTTACTCAGTTTTTATTATTCTGCTCTGAAGATTTATAAAAGGAAAAATACAGTATTTAACTTTTAATTATTTTTATTTTTTCAATGTATTTAATTTCCAAAGGCCAAATGTTATGATGGGCTGGAAAAAAAAAAATTAGGGCACAGTGCAAGGTTCTTCACATGTACTTTGAGATGTATTTTTAGTTCTATATAAGATCTTGGTTTCAACACATATTCAGAATTCATAGCAGAGGGGATAGTTTGAAAAAGACACCTGGGTCTCCTGTTTTGATGTAGATGGGCAGAAAACCAACCTTCCTTCCTTCCTTCCCTCCTTCCTTCCTCCCTCCTTCCCTTGTCCTTACTTTTACATAATATGGACTATAGGTAAAGGCCAGTCTAGTAAGACAGATGGTTGCTTTATGCAGCCAGTGAGAAAAGCAACCCAAACTGCTCTTCTTAATATGTGGTGGGTAAGGGGTGGATGAGTGTAGGTGGGTGCTTTGAATGGCAGGTTTAACTACCTGTCCAGTAGCCCAAATAACAGGGCTCAAACATGGAATCGACCCATTCCTGTGTCCTATCACCTAAGTTTTTGTGAACAAGATCTAACATTCTTTTGAACATATTCAAAACAATGTTAGTCCCATGATGTAAAAAGGAGGGGTATGCTCTTTCAAAAGAGTATTAAAGGAATCCACATAAGATCTGACCACCATTTCAGAAATCACTGGTCAGGTATTATATGGGCAGATGTCTCTGCAACAACCAGGTGTCTGCACTTTTTCAAGCCCAGTCCAAAATGGCCATTCAGGTCAGCGCCCGGGAAACAGAAAGGAGATTGCCTGCTTGCACCAACCTGAAGTGGTCCAGAAAAGATGGGCAGATTGAAACCCCTGACAACGTAAATCACATTGTCAACCAAATATCCCAGCTTGTCCCATGCCAAAGTCACGGAAGAAGAGGGAAAACACTACTTTAATACTGGAGCAGCTAAAGATGGCTATAACCTGCCTGTGTTGTGGGCTGGGAATGAGATGAAGGCAACATCACAAAGTCATGTCATTTAGAAACATTCAGTGGAGTGTGTTTGGTCGAGAGACATAGGTATGAGCTCTACATTGCTAATACTGAGATAATTGACAAACTTCTGAGATCACATTGAACTCTAATTGTCCATCACATCAGGCTGAGTTTGTTCTATTTTGTCAGCAGCTCAAAAGGTGTCTAAAATTCAGTAACTGTTGCATAATAAAGGAAATGTTATTTAATACTTAGTTCTACTATAGGCAGCAGTGGGGTTGGGCCATTCTGTTTAAAGAAAGAATGTGATCTTGAACATCACTGACAAAAGAGGTTTGTAAAAAATATAGAAATTACTAGAGTAAAGGAATGATGTTTAAAAGTCTTCTTATCTTCTTATTAATACAGTTTTATGTTGGAAAATACTATTAGACTGAAAATTCCAATTTTAAGCGCATCACCAGAATAATTGCTGAATGTTTAGACTGATATTAAAGAAAATAAAAAAAAAGATTGACTTCTATTAATCCTCTCCTATTTTTAGCAATTAAATAAAAGTAACACTTTTACTTAATAGGAAAAAAAAAATCAATAAGCAAAGCAGAATATTTCTCATTCCAGAAGTAAAATAAGATAGAACTTTCTAGGCTAGGAACACATTGTACATGTGATTGCTTTGGGATGAAGCCATTTATTTGGAATATGATTTAGATTTTGGTGGTAGGAATAGCATTAAGGAATGCCACCTGAGTATAAAAGAAAAGAACAATGAACAACAGGTAACCCTGCCAGCAAAGTTGCATGTTTAAATACTGGAAGTGATTATATCTGTTCACAGTATTGAGGATTATACACCACTTGCAAGAAGAACAGGACTGAGATGAGCCACAATAAATGAAGCAAGACAACAGGTAGGATGAAGCTATTCCATGCACTTCTATAATGATGTAGGTGGAGCAGCTTTTGTTAAATCATTTTCTCTCCCACTAAAATAATGTTTGTGTGTGTGCGTGTGTGCGCACCTTTAAGTCGATTTTTGACTCCTGGTAACTGCCTGGACAAGTCCCTGCAGTTTTCTTGGCAAAGTTTTTCAGAAGTGGTTTGCCACTGCCTCTTTCCTAGGGCTGAGAGAGTGACTGGCCCAAGGTCGCCCAGCTAACTTTGTGCAAGACTAGAACTCGTGGTTTCCCGGGTTCTAGCCTGAGGCCTTAACCACTACACTAAAGTGGCTGTTGTTGTTTTTTTTAAATCAGGAATGCCCAAATTTCTTAGGCCAAGACTAGGACTGGTATATACCTGGGCCATGGTGGTTTTAAATCAGAGACAAGCAAACTTTAGGACTGAGTGGGCCCTACCCGGCCTTTAAATGGTAAATAGATGAAGTCAGTACAATACTAAATATGATTAAATTTAAATTACATGTAATTAGCATGTAATTCAATTAATTAAATTCAGGAATATGACTACCCCTCACGTATTTCATATACCACTAATTGTCACATTAGAAATTGTACTCCAATGTTAACTCTTGGCAAAAGCTCTGGTGGCCATAACCCATGGCTACAGTTTGTATACTCTTGCTGTAGGCTGAGTGTACATTGGATATGGCATAAACATGCTTCTTCCATGGGCCATTTTCACCACTGTTCCTCATGGCGGTTCCCCTGCTTTATTTCATTGATTTGCTGACATCCTATTGCCTATCAGCTCGCATTACAGGATTTTTATCCTTATTATTGATTAATCTGCAGCCTGATGCATTCTGGGCTTCAGTATTATCAGAAATATTTTTTTCAAGTTCAACTTATAGAAGTGTTCACAAGTGTTTAAAAGTGTTTATCAGTTTGCATAATATCAGTGTACAATGTGATTTGAAAACATATATTGGCTAAATAGGCATTTTGGTTGAAAAATGCTTTCTCTTCCCAGCATTGGAAGTCTTGATGGAAGAATTATCTTCAGATGAAGCTTGGAGGGTGTCTACTAGAAACAGCATTTTTGGTGGAGATATCAAGCTTGTTGGATTTTCCCCATTAGAAGTCCAGCAGGCTCAACATTGTACTTTCCCAAATAGAATCTGTTCAGAAAATGTTTGGGATAAATTAATTATGCTGTGTTTGGATCTTCTTTTTGCATTTGAATAATACATGCACTTCCTTTGCTTCTGAGTGATGCAAAATCAGCAGATGTTTTCTTTACTGTCCATGTTAAGGCACAATTTTTCCTATGGATTTTTAAAAAATGTAGATAGTTTTATAACTGTTCGTATTTGTAATTTCTGCAGCTTTTATATGCATTTCCTTCTATTTTACATAACTCTTAACATATGCCCAAGAATTATTTTTATTTTTATCCATTTTAAAAACATGCATCTATAAATAATGCAAACATTTCTGGTGCAGGTTTTCCCAAAGCTCTTTTAAAAATGTACATACAGATATGTACGTACAACTCCCAGTGGCAAGATTTCTTTTTATATTCCTATTTATCTATTTCACAGATTTTGGGATGAGGAAACTTTGGAGACTGAAGAGTGGGATATGCTGATTTATGATGATTTCTCCAGGAAATGGGAGGAACTGCTGTTGTTGTAGGGGTTATAAGATTATTATGGTAAAACAGTAGCATCATATTGACTCAGATGATTTGCTGGATTGTAGGATTGTAAGCCTTTAGAGTGTATAATTAGGCAGCATATAAGCCTTAGTAATAAATAATACATAAATAATAAAAATAACCTTTCAGGTTAGTGTTCCCACAGCTGCAAAGTCCAATGAGATAAGAATGGAATCCCTGGAAGAATTTTTTTTACTGTATTACAGTATCTAATAAAGGATAGAAGAATTGGCTATATATTTCCCAGTGATATGTATGAGATATGCCAAGATGAACTGACAGGTGAAAGAGCATTTCTCTTAGGAGAATGACTTAACAAATCTAGATTGTCAACAATAAAGTTAAAAAGTATGGGGGGGGGGGCGTGCGGAAGCCTTTCAGGAAGACATTTCTACAAGAGAATGCCCTAAAAGACCTACAGTGGTAAATTTGCCCAGAAGTGCGCTAATTAACTACAACTGGTCTCATAAACTGTCTAGTTAATGTCTTCTCCCTGGCTCTTCACTGGCCATCATGTATCATTGTTCAGCAAATGACAGCAGTCAGGTTATTAAAGGTGTAGATATTAAATTAACAGCAGTAGTAAACATTGTAGCTGTACTTCACATCTCGGCAGAGCCAATGAAGTGGATGACACAGAATTCATGCTGATATGCTGGAATGACAGATGGGCGTCATTTAACACAATACATCAGTGGGCAACCCACATACCACAGCTGTCCTCTACTAAATGAATTAGATCAGGGTAATTAATCTAAGGCAGAAAGTATTGCTAAAGTGGGTCCTAAGCAGAATTAGAGAGGAATAAAATACCCAGCATTAAAGGAGTGAGATGGCTGTATGCAGATTGCATCCTAAACTGAAAAGGATGTTAATTCATATATATATATATATATATAGAGAGAGAGAGAGAGAGAGAGAGAGAGAGAGAGACAGACATAACTAATGCCCACATACAGAAAATGTTTTATCCTCATGAGCATCAGAAGCAGACATATGCAAGAGTGGGGGATAAAAAGTCTGAGTAGTGATTTGGGCCTGAGAAAAAACCTTTTTCCATTGTAGAAACTACTTTCTTCTCTGTTTTGTACTTTCATTTAATGTAGATCCAGATAATTTCAACTGCTTTCTTCTCTAACAATTGCTATATTCCCTTCATAAAATAATAGTTGGAAGGGACTTGAAGAAAGAACACAGGTTAGCCGTGATCCAAACCTGTGGGATTCTAAGAGGGGCATGGATCCGGTGGTGCCAGCAAGACAAGACTTTGGAGCTGAAGTCCAGGGTCTAAGACAGCACAGTGAACAGGAAAAGCCGTCAAACATTGCAGTCCTGCCCCCCTCACTTTGAAAGAAATGAAATAATATAATTCTAAAGAAGCCTTGCAAGATCCAGAATGGAGCTTACATAGGATCATTAGGTCCAAAATTTCAAATTACCTAACTTCCCCACGGTATGGAGTGTCATATTCTATAAGCAAATACTAAAGTTGTCAATTGGCCAAACTTCTGTGTGCTTCTAATCCCCCCACCCAAGAAAACCCAAGATTTGGAGCTTTTAATACATTACAGGTGGAAGACCAACTTGGGTTTTGAATGGTCCCTCATCCAAGTACTTCTGATAAGCCTTCAGCTGTGGATTTTCTTGTGGCTTCTGCCAACTCCCAAAGCTCCTGATGCCTCACCAGGTGGCAGTATCTGACTGACGGTTAGAGAATTTAGCAGAATCATGCCTGATTAATAGTTGGATGGGAAATATCCACTGAATTCCAGCACTGTAAACTAAGCTAGGGAAGTTGAAGAACATCCCAAAAGGGAATAACAAACCACTTCTTCACTGTTACAAAGAACACTTCAAAAGATGACATCATTAGGAGTATAGTTTGAATAAAGAGACACTTTAACTTTACCTATGTTCCTGATAATGGTGAGATCAGCCTGCTTTTTATTGTGTCACAGTTCAGCGCAGTGACAAAAAAAGTATAATATTTTGTTCAACGAGATTAGACAGTGTCAACCACTATCCACTATATTGTATCTGAGGATGACACAGAATATTGGGATAAAGATAAATATTGTCTAATCTCCAGTAAGGACAGGCAGCGGATTTCAGAGATTCATAGGTAGCATATGATTGTCTATTGTTTGCCCCTGGGATCCAGCAATCAGTGGCACACTGTTTCTAATCGTGATAACATCATATATTTAATCTTGACTATTATCCATAACAGAACTGTTTTCACAAATTTGTCCTCCTGGAAATTGGAGGAGTGGAATCTAAGCCACACTACATACTGAAATAATGAATTCCACATATTTGATAGTGAATAATAATAAATGACAAAATAATAGCTGACAAAGGTAAGCTTTTAGACAACTGTATTCCTACAGTTTTTATCAGAGGGCTACATCTATGGCTATGTGCTTCTGCTGGCTCTATTCTCATCCTTCCCATATTGCAAAAGGGGGTTAGGGTTAGGGTTACACTTTCAACTGAATGTGATTGGATTTCCCAATTGCAGTGCAAATTCTAAGCATATTCAGCTAAACACGTAGAAGATCACCTCCCTGCTCAGGAAGGAAAGTTGGGAGGTATAGCAGATAACTCCCAGACTATGTCTGTAACCCAGTGCAGATGTGGTTTGAATATCAGCCACATTATTTCTCACCATTTTTTTTTTTTTTTTTTTAGTCCTGGATGAAGAGTTTTTAAAAACTTATTTTGTAACCTGAAATGGCTCAATAAAGATATTACCTGTCAGGGCTAGCCCAAAGAACTCCTGGAGACCATGCAGGTTCAATCAGCAAGGTTTATTAGCCAGCACCTGTTTACAGAAATCTTCTCAGACTGACCACTAGTTCCCAGGCACAGCTATTCACTATCTTCTGGAATGTTTAGGGATGCGCCAGCTTCCTCCGCTTATCTCCAGAGCGTTACTCTGGAGACGAGAGCACCGTTTTCACCCCCCCTTCCTCCATTCCATTCCAGTCCATCACATTACTTGAAATTGAATTTGGAAATTTATTTATATATTTCAGATGATATATCTGCCACCCCAATCATAAGGTCTGAGCAAATCACAACAATCCAATAAAACAATCATAAACATATAAAACTATAAAACCACATAAAATCATAACATAAATCAATCACCAGCATAGTCTATAGCCGCGTCATAACCACCTAACTAAGCTTGATAATCCTGGCAGAAGAGAATAGTTTTCACCTCTTTCCTAAAGGAGAACAAGGAGAGGGCAACTGAACTTCAGGATTACTTTTGTTTTTTGCCTGATGCAGAACTTTGAAGAAGGACATTATAATAGTCCTATTCAGGTGTTACAAAAATGAATCCAGTCAATATATGAGCCAGGAACTAAATAACTCTGCTCCCAATGTTGGTTTATGAGGTAGGTGATGGAGGTGGCATTCTGGCCATATGTCTGAAGAAAATGCTGCTTCATTTATAGGGCTATTTTGGAGATCTAGAACCCTACACTGCAGATCATAGGGAGCCTTCCTTATGGGATGGTTCACTTTAATATCTTACTACTTTTTATAATGCTTGTCTAAGACTAATAAGGTAACTTTATCTAAAATTCCTTTCCTAAAAATACTTACCATGGAATTCACCTTATTCGTACAATAACTGCCTTATGCTAGATTGAAATACAGTGGTACCTCGGTTTACTAACTTAATTCGTTCTGTGACTCTGGTCGCAACCCGAATTGGTCGCAACCCGAAGCAAATTTTCCCATAAGGTTCAGTGTAATTACTGTTAATCCATTCTGGCGTGGGGGACAAGGAGGTGGCTATTGCTTGGAGGGAGAGTCCCCCTCCCTACGACCACGTGTCAGGGGTGGAAAATGGCCGCAGACCACGTGTCAGAGGTGGAAAAATGGCTGCGGACCATGTGTCAGGGGCGGAAAATGGCTGTGGACCATGTGTCAGGGGTGGAAAAATGGCCACGGACCACGTGTCAGGGGCGGAAAAATGGCCATGGACCATGTGTCACGGGCTGGAAAATGGTCGCAGACCATGTCACGGGAGGGAAAATGGCCGCAGACCCTGTTCGTAACCCAAGACGGAGTTCGCGAACCGAAGCAAAATTTTGCGACCGGAGCTGGTCGTAACCCGAAAAGTTTGTTAACAGAAGCGTTCATAACCCGAGGTTCCACTGTACTCAGTAAGCTTCACTGCAAATCCAAAAGCTCTTTCTTGATACATTATCACAGTTTCTTATCTGTCCATCTGAGTGTCCATCCATTCATTCTTGATACGTTTTAGGTATATACAGTGATGTTCACAGAATCTTGCTGCTTCATTGGAATCACGCTGTAAGGTCCACTCCGATATCTTTGTGAGATTGTGATATGAATTAAATGGGTAGGGCTTGTGTTGCAACACCATGATGCTGATTTCATTATTCTGATCCATCTTGCCTTTTCTTGGGGGACTTTGTTGGGAATATGATAATTATATGCAGGTGTCAACCAACAGCACCAAGAAACATGGAGAAAGGCAGATCAGAGTTAAGCAGGAGAATACATGAGTAAGGATGGTGGGCATCCAAAATAAATTGACTTAGTTACTATAATGTATAACTATAAAAATGATGTTTTTTATCCATATGGGAAGAAAGCAATGCAATTTCCAGTTCTATTTATTGTCTGGGCTCACTGGTAATATTGCCACTTTCAAAATGTTGTTGCACTTGTTTTTTTTTCTTTACCATAATAAAGTATGGCCACAGAAATTAAACTGGTAATAAATCCATATAATTAATATTGTTTTAAATCTTTTTCACCATAAAATATATTGTTTAACAGTATAGACCCCATTGTGACTTGAACTGGTGACTAAGGAATGAAAAGTTTAACTGCTCCCTTTGAGTGAGGCAACTTTAATATGCTAGAAATCAGAATTCATAAAAAAGTGTTGATGTAACCACCTGAGTTGTTGAAAATTGCAAATATGAGCAAGAAACTGAATTAGGAATAAATGATGATTTATCAAGGTGTCAGATGCCATGGAGTGATAGATGAAGGTACCAAAGATTTAGAAGTTAGAGTGCAGATAATCACCCCAAAGTTTGGATCCTACTCAAAACTCTGTGCTAGGTTTTTTGTTTTGTTTTTTTAAAATAAAACAGTTCTGGAAACGGAGTAGTCAATTACCAGTATTCTCAAAGATTTTGCTTATATTTCATTTAGTTCCCCACACATATCACAAATACTTATATGCAATATGTGAAGGTAAGAAGAGTTATCTGAATACCTAAATACAACTTTAAAACACAGGTACACAAAACCAAAATTACATAGAAGATCCCATGTATAGATCTAAAGAATCTTCCATAAAGATTTAAGACATTTCATATTATGTTTATTCTTTTCTCAGGTTCTTCTCATGCCAGCAATGTTGAAAATTAAGTTCTGCTGATTTTAGGAAAATGAATCCTACTGAACCTAGAATATTCTGCTATAGGAATACTTTTCCCATTAAGCAATTACATCAACCAAGTGATAGCTCAGTCCATCAATCAGCATAAAGCCACATAGATGCAACAGGACCTTTACCAAAACACTGAACAGGTGCAACAGAAATATGGTAGCAGAAGTATAAATAAAAAGATCCCTGATATGTGCAATTAGAGGATGCTGTCAGTCTGAGAGTAATGAACATTTTGGGGGTTAAACAATTTATATTCTAGAGAATAATCTGTAAAATATGGTTATGTAACCAGCACCTGCAGGTAACCTAAAATGGAAAAGATCTGTTATGTTAAGAACCGTGACCAATCATGAACTCTGCCTGATTGCCACAGTAGATGCTATATTTTAAATGAAAACTAGACAAATTGCAGATAATTTTGCTGCAGTTGCTGCCATGGCATGATTACTGCTTGCCCTGACTTTCTGAACTTACCCATCCAAACTATTGCTTTCAAGCCAGAGGATACTTGAATGAGATAGTCATGAAACATGGAAGTTTGCATGCGATGCTTTATGTCACAAACATCTATATGGAAAATTATGAATAATAATATGATATAATAAAGTAGAATAACAATAACATGATCCAGTGGCATCTAAGCAAAACTTATAATTGCAAGTTTCCCAAATGTGTACAATCACAACACTCAAAAAGTTGTTGAAAACGATATTATAATTGTATGGGATTTTCACATACAAACTGATCGCTATCTAGAATATAACCAGTTATAACAATAATTACAAGAAAAGAGCAATTTTTGTAGATGTGACAATATCCAGGGATAGTAGAAAAACAATTGCATGTTTTAAAAAATGCAGAAATCTAATGATCAAAATGCGTAGCTTATGGAAAATATCTTGCAAAGTCATCCCTATAGCTATTGGCAGGTTAAGTGGAATAATAAACAGATTAAACATATTTTTACAAGAACTAAATATTTCATCTATATCAACTATGAATTTTAAAAAGCCACAGTGCTGGGCACATGATATTATGTGGATAATTTCTAGGTTCCTGGTTGGAACTCAAATTTCTAAAGAACACCAGTCACAGATGTGTTCTTTGTACTGTAATTATTCTTTGATGATAATAATAATAATGATACACATTACCCAAGGTTATTGGAGACTATTAAATACACACAGACCACACACACACACACACACAGTCACACAACTTTTTTTTTTTTAACCTTGATTCAAGCAGCAATGCTAAATCTCAGATTGCATTTTAGGACATGCAATTTTTGGTTATTTTTCATCCCTGGACGAATCAAGAAACACACAATCTAGCAATAGTAGTTTCTGAGATAATAATACATTGGAAGTGATATATGACCGATATACAATTATTAGGGTTCAATGGAAAGGACCCTTGGAGACAACACATACTAGTTCCTATTAGAGATAAATGAGATTTCATTCTGGGAGGTCTTGCCTATGCGCACACAATCTCATGAAGGATAATCTACTTTATGACAAGTGTGTGTGAATAAAGCTAACTGAATTTTCTGCTGCCCTTTGTCCTTCTTGTTTTGGCTAAAAGATATTGCCTGCTGGGCTTATTCAGATTATAGTATACAGAGGAAAGAACAAAAAAGGAAAAGAAAAGAAGAAGGATATTTCTAAACGTATACATTAAAATAAAGTGAAAATAAAATAATATCAATGAATCAGAATCAGAAATACAACATTTTGTCCAACAAGGAAAGCATTCCTGTATTTGTTCTGCTTGGCAATTCCATAATTCACTCCTTTTCTGAACATTAATCACAGATATTTCTAAATATAATATTCCCCAGGATAGACCACCAGTACTTATCTAAAGACTTATGCTGAAAGAATGTTAGTGATTTGTCTTAAATCAACATCTGATGGAAAATCATAGTTAAGACTTCTGACAGCCAATGTAAAATGATTAAAGGAATGACTCATTTATCAAGACGTGCTTGAACGATTCCTGAACAATGTGTGTGTATGATGTGTACTGAGGGTTTTTCAACTCATACTGGAAAAGGCGATAAAGAAGGAAACCTTCACAAAATGCTCTAAAGATTTAAAAAATGCTAGGCCATAAAGAATTGAAAGGAAAAAGAATAAACCTCTTAATTCCAGTTTCTCTCCAGCTCTCACTTTTTTCCAGTTCTCAGTTTGTTCTAGTACACGTTTACAATTTTTAAGAAGACTATATGAAAATACGTGCATATTCCATATCTATTTTTGTCCAGTCTATACATTTCTTCCAAGTAATGTTTCCTTATTTTTTTCAACTGCCTACACATTTTTCTTTCCACTCTCCCTTTACATCAATTGTTCAGAGAACCAAATCTCAAAAATTGGAAAAATGTGAACATGAACAGAGAAGTTCAAAACTTTCTATTACTGACTTGGAAATTATAAATTCTTATAAAAATTCTTCCTGTCCTTTACTATACAATGTGATGCTTGTTTCCTGCCAAAACTATCATTGCTGTTCTTCTGGGAGGGTTTGAAACTTTTTTTCTATTTTGTATTTTGATGCACCCCTTCAAATGAATGTGTGGAAGTTGAATATAGATTATCGATACAAATGAAAATGAGCCAGCATCTTTGCATTCAAGATTTTGTCAAGTCTTCTCTGATCTCCACACAAAAGGCAAATAAAAGCAAATAGCAAATACCTTTACATCAAACAAAATGTATGACTCTGGTCATACAAAAGGCAATCACTTCTTTGATTTATGCTTATATAGTCAGTTATTCCTCCAACCTCTTCCAAAGTTATATAAGCTAATGGGAGATGATGATATCTGAAGCCTAAAGAGAGGTGAGATCTTGTCCTTTGCCAGTCCAAGTGTCAGGTTCAGCCCAAGAAACTCCACGGGATGGTTCTGGAATTGCTCAGTTACTTTATTAGCTTACACCTGCTAGACAGAATCTTGCCAGACTAACTCTAACCCCCAAAGTCTGCAACTAAACACTAAGAATTCCTTAGGGTGGTGCCAGTCTCATCCACTTTGCTTTCACATGCTCAGGCTGTGGGCTGAGGAGATGCTTGAGATTCTTCTCCCCATGACCTTGAACCTCCTCATCCAAGTCCTCCATTACACCAAGGTTCAGGAGTAAACATGACATCTCTCCATATTCCATGGTTTGGCAATTGCATTTGACTTTGGTAACCCCCACTGCATTTCTGCAGTTGTAACTTAAGGGGTGCATGGCAGGCTAGCCCGTTCTGCTCTCCCAATATCCTTCAGCAAAAACCACCGGCACTGATGAGAAGTAAAGCAACAGGACAGTGATGGACAATCCATGGGCCATTGGATACATGAACCTCCACCCCTATTTTTATTGCTTTCGGAACCCTCCAATATTGTGCTGTTGAAATCCAGCAGCAAAATTGTGGTTTTTCTCACTTTCTTTCTTTGACTAGTTAAATTGTAAAACACTTCTATAAAATAATCCCCAAACCCTAAATATTTCAAAAGGCCAATATTTCAGTCTTATCCACTCTGATAATACCGCCATGTCTCCTACACCAAGGATGAAAATGGTGTGTGTGTGTGTGTGTGTGTGTGTGCAGCCCTTCACTGAAAAATGTTCCCTCATCTGCAATAATGAAACAATATGAAAAGATGTTTCGGATGGACGGGGGGAGAACATAATATTATTTTCAAACATAGCTCTTAACTACATGTGACTTCTGAGATCTGTCTTATAATTAACATGTTAATTTGATCTGTTTCTGAAAAACAGTCAAAGGTATTTACAATGTTTATTTATAGCTGACATGCGATTTAGGTTTAAGTTTATTAGTAAAAACAAATCTTGGCTTTATAAGCCCTGAGAAGGATACCTTTGCCCATTACAATAATAGAATTACTAGTTTTTATCTTGCTACAGTGTGCTGGGTGTCTCTGTGGCTATGAAACAAGCAATTTTACCAAGACCCTGCAGTGAAAAAGATCAGGACCTCTGACTTCCTTGTTATTTAGTTCTTTGTTTTCTCTCCCCTTCTATTTTTTTTTTCTTCTGTCCAGAGATATCTAATGCAAATGAGGTTTCTGCTTCCTCTTATTTCTTTGTTCCTTCTGAGGCTGAAGATTGATAGTTTTAAGGAGATCAAAGACAACTTTCAGATGTATCCCAAATTGATAATCTCCAGACTATCATATACCTTGTACTAGGAACAAAATAAAATCCATAATGACATAAGCATGGTAAATATAGCTGTTCTGTTAGACTAAGTAAAAGTAGATTATACATGTTTTTAGACTTCAAAGAACTATCCTTCAGGTCGGGCTTCTGTAATGTCTTTAAAGCTGTGTGTACTTTCTTTTCCTTTCAATAAACTTGAGAAAAAAGACATAAGACATAACATAAAAATAAGAGAGAAAGAGAGAAAAAGAAATAGACATAATTTTTCATGGTGGGGAATATAGGAATATGGCCTGCTTGTTCAATGTAAATATAGAAGCACATGGTTATGAGATTTATTTGAATTGTGAGCATAAACCTTTATACTGGTTGGGTTATAAAAGCATGTGATTGAAAGGGCTACTCTACAGAGCAAAAAGGAAGTGAACATTGAGAAAAGGAATATGCTGCCTTATGCAGAATCATACCATTAGCTCATCCACCTTACTTTATCAGGGGTGAGCAAATATTTCCTTCCGGGAATCATAATTTATATATATTTTGCATCTTCTGAAGGGCTCAGGTGGCATATCCAGTTATGTGAGCTGGGATTCCAGGCTAAATCCCACCCACCTTTGCCTTTTTTGGGGCCATGGATTAAAATATAATTATGTTAAGAATTTGGGGATGAGAATTGGTGGTGCACATGAGAGAGCTATGTGGGTTGCAAAATTGGAGTTAGAGGCCATTTGTGCCCTGCAGGTGCTAAGTTATCTATTCTTGCTCTACAATGGGTTCTGAGTCTTGGACAGAGACAGACCTTTCCAAGTTCACCTGGAGAAATTGAGAACTGAACTGGGAACCTTTGGCATGGAAACATGTATTTTATCCATGCACTAAAACTTGTCCTAATGGGTTGTTCTGCAAAATAACATGGACCTCAAACAGCATGCAGAAGAGGGAAAACAGATTAAATTCAAGGAATTCAATAACTTTGCATGGGCAAATGCATGTAGCCTTGTTTTTATGTAATGACTGCAAGTTGTCTTATATATCACTGTTATAGAATTATCACTGTTATATACACACATACACACACACACACAGTGTGTGTGTGTGTGTGTGTATAGTTACATAACTATCACTGTTATCTACGATCAAGAGACCTGCTTATTCCGGACAAGCAAAACTTGCTGGTGAAAGAAAACTCCGTATTCTAAATTTAAAGATATCATCAGGATTTCCTATCAGAATTCTTTGAGTAGAACTACAAATGTGGCTCATCCTGAGGAATTTTGATAGTTCATGAATTCAGTGATGTGCTTCTGGAGAAAACTAAGTGATCATCTGAAGAAATGATCTGAATTTTACTTTTTCCATTAGTCAGCAGGATGGCAAAGTATCATCATGTGTAAAAGACCAACACATTATAGTTTATATGAGACTGAAGTTGCCTAGGCAGATTGACTGATTACACACACACACACCTGCACATCTATACCTACACACACAAACTTTGCATTCTTGTATAAATGCTAGATATGATCACACAAAATGTTCAGATGCTAAGAGATTAAATTGGTAGCGCATGGCTGAAGAGGTCCAACATTTATTTTGATGAAAGATGATTTTCTTATGTGTGTGAGAAGGCAGGGAGAAGTGAGGGCCTCAAACGAACCATGTTTGCTAGGGGAGAGCGCTGTGCACCATGGGGCAGCCTTGGGGGGGGGGCAGGAGGGAGGATGGGCAGAAGGCACACTCGCACCAGAGTGGAGAGGGACGGCAGGAGGGAGGAAAGACTGCAGGCAAGAGGCACGTTCGCTCCAGAGTGAAGAGAAACGGCAGGGGGCGGCTGTCGGGTCAAGTGGGGATTGGAATGTGTATTGCGCTGATTGGATTCGGAAAGTGGAATGTCTGCGGTTTTGCGGTTAATTAGCGGCGCTCCGGGGCGGTAAAAAAGGTGAGATTGTGAGCCAAGCCCTCGTAGGAGGGGTAGGACAGATAGGGGTATAAAAACCTGTCAGACCTTGCTTCGGGGTTCCTCCATTGCTGCGGGAGGGACCCACCTTTGCAAACGTGCCCAATAAAAACTTCTGTCTACTGGATAACCGAACCCGTGTCTGTCGTTTTCTGACAAAATTGGCGAGCCAGCCAGGAGTCCTCGACGTGGACCGGACTGTGGGGAACCGGTGAGTAATCGGCCGTAACACCCCGTTGAGGTGTCTCCCGTTTTCCCCGGAGTTGGGTCCAGGACGGGACTCCAATCGCCAGTCAGACAGAAGTAAAGAGGAAGTCGGCCGACGAGGGGACCTCCGGGAGGTCTGGTGAGTACAGCCTACCCATAATCTCGGGGAGATTAGCGTGGTTACGAGGCGTTGGACGCCGCAAGGGGACAGAAGAGTCCAGGACCTTCTGTAAGGTGGGAAACGTAGTCAGGAAGGATGGGTAAGGCGCAGAGTAAGAGTGTAAGGCCAGGGGCCAGTGGGAAAAACGCAGTAGGGGGAATCCCCACGGATTCTCCATTAGGACAATTGTTGCAACAATGGGAGACACCCTGGTTGTGTCCATTCACCAGGGGTCTGGAAAAACCGACCATGATAACTTTGTGCACTAAAGAATGGCCAAAATATCCACTAGTGGACCCCGAATTCCCCTACCATTGGGATACTCTTGGAATCCCCAGTAATTACTGGGTGACCCAACTAAAAAAAAAAAAAAACTACATTGTGGAGCATAAAATGTTAACACAGGAACCCTATGTGGAAGTCTGGTTCCATGTTCATTGGGAGGGGCCTCGACCCAAGTTAGCCAAAATTTTTGTCCAAAAAGAACAGGAAGATGAGGAGGACCTCTGCCTGACTGGACCTCAATGGGGGCCGCCACCTCCTCCTCCTCCTCCTCTTCCTACCGCTCCCCCTCCGGCGCCCCCACCCTATCCCGGGCTGCGGAAAGAGCTGGACCAGCTGAACCAAGACATTCAGAACTTGCCCTTTATTCTAAGGTCGGCCAGTGCCTTCCCCGTCCGGGAAGTCCCGAACAGAACGAACGCACAGGGGGTGACCGTCACCAGTTACGTAACGGTTCCCATCAAACCCAGTGAGTTGAGGGAATTAAAAAAAAAAAAGACCCTCCCTCGTATGCAAGAGAACGCCCATACCGCCGCCGAACAATTGGAACTTTTTCTCAGCCCGGTGGAATACTCCTGGGGGAACTGAATTACATTTTAGCCCACCTCTATACGCCAGAAGAGAGGGGCCAGATTTGGCGAGCTGCGCTCGGGTCTTGGGAGCAAAGGAATGCAAATGTCCCAAATGCCCCGGCCGCAGATACTAAATTCCCTCTGGCAGACCCAAATTGGGATCCCAATAATGCTGAACATCGGGAGAACATGAGAGGAGTTTCCCCCTGTACGACTAGGGGGGTCATGGTTCCCCAACCGGGACCCACGGGGAACCCTTGGTAAACATCACGGTGGGTCCCACTGGCGAGGAACAGCAGTTCCTCGTGGACACCGGAGCCTCTCGAACATCGCTGTGCCAACCGATCCCAGGGATTGCGAAAATCCCGGGGCACGTCGGTATCGGTGATGGGGGTGGGAGGCTCTCCGGTCAAGGCAGACGTACTGGAGGGAGTGAGACTGGAGTGGAATGGGAAGGAGGTAACTGCAGATGTGTTACTGATCCCACAGGCGAGAGTGAACTTGCTGGGAAGGGATCTAATGGGTAGTCTAGTAGTGGAGCTGTGGAATGTGGAACAGGCAGAAAGGATGTGTTTGTTGCGAGAGGCGGATGTGGAGGTTGTGAACCCTGAGGTATGGGCAGGGGAGGGGGGGGCGGGTCGGTTTCGCATCGCCCCAATTAGCATCCCCTTGAAACCAGGGGTGACGGGTTTGCGGCAAGCCCAATACCCGCTGTCCCGGGATGGGAGGCGTGGACTGAAGCAACAACTGAGATGGACGGTGCTGCCCCAGAGGTACACCGAGAGCCCCCTCTTGTTTGGACAGGCATTGGAAGAGAAACTCCAGGGGTTCCAGGCCCCTGGGGGTTCTTGGGTGCTGCAGTATGTGGATGATTTGTTGGTGTCTGGAGAGAAGGAAGTAAAGGTGAGAGAAGACTCAGTGGCTTTATTGAACTGGTTGGCTGAGGAAGGATTGAAGGTGTCAAAAGGGAAGGTCCAATTTGTGGAAAGGGAGGTCAAGTATTTAGAACATGTACTCCGGAAGGGCGAGAAGTTGATTGATCCTTCTCGGATACAGGGGATAATGCAGTTGAAGCCCCCTCATACTAAAACGGAGGTGCGGCGGTTTCTGGGTCTAGTAGGATATTGCCGGCTATGGATAGATGAGTACATGAGCAAGGCTCAGTTTCTGTATGAGAAGTTGAAAGGATCATCTGACAGGGTAGAATGGACAGACGGGGACACAGAGAAGTGGGGAGAATTACGAAGGAGCCTGGTGACGGCCCCGGCTCTGGCTCTACCGAACTTGGCCCCCCCTTTCACTTATACGTTACAGCCCATGGGGGAACTGCCATTGGAGTGCTGACTCAGAGACGGGCTGGGAAATATCAACCAGTGGCCTTCCTGAGCAAAGCCCTAGAACCAGTGGTGAGGGGATGGCCGACTTGTGTGCAGGCAGTGGCTGCCGCTGCTGTGCTAGTGACAGAAGGGAAAAAACTCACTTTTGGGGGCCCCGTGATTGTCCATTCAACCCATCAGATCTTAAGTGTGCTTAGTCAGCAGGCGGCTGCTTGGATGACAGAAGGAAGGATGTTGAAATATGAGACAGTTCTCCGGATAAGTCCTGATGTGGTGGTAGGAACAGACAGGAATTTGAACCCAGCGGAATTTCTTGCGGGGGAGCGGAAAGAATGGGAGCCGGCAGAGCACGAGTGCTCCACCCTGTTGCAGCTGCAAACAAAGACCCGGGAGGACCTGCAGGAGGTCCCGCTGGAGGAGGGTGAGGTCTGGTTTGTGGATGGGTCTAGCCGAGTAGAGCAGGGACAAAGGAAGTCAGGATATGCAATAGTGACGGCGGAGGGAGAGACAATAGAGAAGGGGGCACTACCAGCGGACTGGTCGGCTCAGCTGTGTGAAGTGCACGCTTTGAAACGGGCACTAGAGTTGGGAAAGGGAGTGTCCCTCACCGTCTACACAGACTCGCGATACGCCTGGGGAGTAGTGCACACTTTCGGGAAAATTTGGCTGGAACGGGGTTTACTCACAGCTGCTGGAAAGGGAAGGTTGCAGGGAAGAAGCAGGTCATTGGGTTACAATTGAGGGGACCCCAGTAGTGAGCCGTGCTGACATGAGGGGGATGGTGGAGAAACTGCACGAAGGGTCTCACTGGGGGGTGCAGGCTTTGATAGACACTGTAAAGCCGTGGTACTGGAGCCTGGGGGTTCGATGGGAACTCCACACCCCTTGGCATCCTGACTCCAGTGGGAAAGTGGGAAGGGCCAACGGGGTGTTGAAGCAACATCTCACCAAACTGGGATTGGAAACAGGGCTACCTTGGACAAAGACACTTCCGGTTGCCCTGCTTCGAATGCGGACAGCCCCTCGCAAGGATGTGGGGGTCTCCCCATTCGAGCTGATGATGGGAAGACCTTTCCTGGCTCCAATGGGAGAGCCTATCCCCGAGCTAAAGGATGCCTTCCTGAGAAAGTATCTCTTGGTACTGTCACAATCTCTCTTGTCTCTAAGAAAACAGGGACTCCTCGCTCAACGGCCCCCCTTGCTGAAAGACCAACACCCCCACAAGCCAGAGGATTGGGTCCTGATAAAGACGTGGAAGGATGAGAAGCTGAAGCCGTCTTGGGAGGGACCATACCAAGTTCTCCTGACAACTGAATCAGCGGTTCGGACCTGACTGGGGTTTTGGACCCACTACCATCGGGTTAAGCGAGCTCCCGACCCCCGACCATGGACTGCCCAACCGGGAGACGGACTCAAAGTAAAACTTAAAAGGAACTGAACTAAGGCAGGGGAGGAGATGACCAACATAAAGGCGTAGAATTGGCACAGACAGCTTTGATCACTGGGGATGATCCCCGTGGGGGGGGGATGTTCTATCATTTTGGGTCTTCTCCCATACCAAGACCCTGGACTAATCAAAGGCAAATGGCTCTAAATCTCTTGGGGATAACCAATGCAACTCAATGTGTATATTTCAACAATACCCAGAACCGTACCCCCCATTGCCCTCAAAAGGTCCTGCTTTCACTTGTGGAGGGGTCTATAATATCCCTTACGCCTCAACCCCTCTATACCTACCTAAAGGTTTCTTTTTGTTATGTGGACATGAAGCTTACACCTATGTTCCAGCCTATAGTTCAGGGGGCCCTTGTGCCATAGGGCGCCTGACCTCTCTATATGCCCTGCCTCCAATGCAAGCGCACCCATCAAAAGAAAAAAAGAAAAAGGGAGCTGCCATCTGATTGTGAGAGTGATGTGACACTCTTGTCCAAAACAGAAGCCATGGCTCTGGCCCTCTCCTTAGTAGGGGTTCCTGCACTAAGCGGAAGAACTTATCTGGACCTAAGGAAGGTGGCCTGCCTCCTGGCTAAAAGTGTCAACCTTACATCCTCTCTCATTGCAGCCCTCACTGAAGAAGTCACTGAGATCAGGAGGGCGGTCATTCAAAATCGGATAGCTATAGACTATCTCCTATTAAGGGCAGGACAAGGCTGTGAATCTTTTCAAGGTCTTTGTTGCTTTAACCTAACCAACAATGAGAATTATATTGAAGCAAAACTAGCCAAGTTGAAGACCTTAGCCTCTCGCATATCCGAGGATCCAGAGGGATGGAATTGGTCGTGGCTCACTAGTTGGTTACCTAACTTTGCTTGGTTAAAACAACTTTCTGTACTAGCCATTGGCTTCATTGCCTTACTGGTCCTAGTATGTTGCTTAATGCAATGCCTCCCTGCTTGTGGGAATTACCTGTCCCAGTGTGTGAAGCCCCGGGTCCGGGACGAGGGAGCAATCCTGTTAGCCAGGTTTGAGGCCCAACAGAGGCGTGAAAAGAAAAAGGGGGATTGTGAGAAGGCAGGGAGAAGTGAGGGCCTCAAACGAACCATGTTTGCTAGGGGAGAGCGCTGTGCACCATGGGGCAGCCTTGGGGGGGTGGCAGGAGGGAGGATGGGCAGAAGGCACACTCACACCAGAGTGGAGAGGGACGGCAGGAGGGAGGAAAGACTGCAGGCAAGAGGCACGTTCGCTCCAGAGTGAAGAGAAACGGCAGGGGGCGGCTGTCGGGTCAAGTGGGGATTGGAATGTGTATTGTGCTGATTGGATTCGGAAAGTGGAATGTCTGCGGTTTTGCGGTTAATTAGCGGCGCTCCGGGGCGGTAAAAAAGGTGAGATTGTGAGCCAAGCCCTCGTAGGAGGGGGAGGACAGATAGGGGGTATAAAAACCTGTCAGACCTTGCTTCGGGGTTCCTCCATTGCTGCGGGAGGGACCCACCTTTGCAAACGTGCCCAATAAAAACTTCTGTCTACTGGATAACCGAACCCGTGTCTGTCGTTTTCTGACATGTGGTTCTGGGAGCTCCCCCCACCCCCATGGTAGCAGTACTGTTGCCACAAAGGGGGAGATCCCTGCTCTTGAGAAATCGTTGGCCATTTTTCCCTTTTCCTTTAGAAATCTGGAGAAGTTGGCCAGCAAATTTCTCTGCCCACAAATCTGTGCAGAATTTTCAAAGGGCTTTTGTGCTCACTTTTAGCAAGTAATTAGGCCAACACACACATAGACACACACACACACACACACACACACACACACACACACATATATATATATATATATATGGAAATATATTCAGTCCATGTGTCAAGCACTTGGCATTATCATTCCAAAGTGTTGGACCGGCCTGCGCATTTCAGCAGTAGCTCACTCCTTCCCCTTATCTTTGGTCATTACAGATTTATTACAGATCTGTGTTCCCTGGCATTTGGAGAGAGCATAAAATACAGTTTATTAGACAATCTCCAGTAAAGGCTGAAGGGAAAACAAACTCACCCAGTGTTAAGTATTACAGTTTGGGCATTACTAATTTCATTTCCTGCTGTTAAGCAGAAAACGGGATTGACTGCCCTTAACAACAGCTGCAGTGTTACCACGTGTGCCTTGCTATGAACCTTGTGTGAATTGCTCTCCAAAAGAGCCTTTTTGGGGCAGTGGTAAACCAGTTGTCAGAAGAGGCTTCTGAAGAGTCCTAGTACATCAGCAGCAATTAATGCAGGTGGTATTTTAGACAAGGGAGCTAATGAGCTTTAATATGCATGCAGGTGAGGGAGTGCTGAATCAGTAGAGCCATTAATGAACCTATGACAGCCTAATTAGCTACAATTTAAAATCTATGGAATCTAATCAGAAGAGCTGAACACTGCTGCAAATCTGTGTATGAATGAGTCTTTCTAAATACTCCAATCTGTTGCTTAGTCACTGATTGATAGTAATTGCTTTTTTCCCCCTCTATTGTGTATAGGAAAATGCCCAATTTTACTCTGATAGAGAAGGACACAAGTTAAATGCCTAAGATATTTGGCTGCTTAAGTTTTAATCAGGGGATTTATAAAAAAATATACAGTAAAATTATTCATCAGCTCTGAATATAGACAATCAAAAATATCACACTAACTTTTCATTTGTTTGCTTGGCAAAAATGTATATGAATTTAGAAGTAGATCATATCAAAAGCCATAATGTACATTGGTAGGAATTTAGAGAAAGTTAAAAGAAAGTAAGTTTCATTAACATAGGGTGTGTGTGTGTGTGTGTGTGTGTATGTGTACAGACACACATACACACACACAGAGGCTAGGTCTAATAGACATGGGCTGCAAAAACTGATAACCAGTAGAGGACAGCAGAGTTTTCTGTACCTCTCTTCTGCCATCTAGTGGCCATCTGGATTATTTTTAGTCCAGATCTGAGTTCTCTTTAAGCATACTTATAGCAACAAATGAAGATAGATGTATGTGAATCATAATTAGAAATTCCAAAAAGAACTTGCATATCAGCTCAAAAACAGCACTTTTTAGTAGTGTCAGTTTGTACATGTAATTTCCAATCATCAAGTGAAAAGATTAGATGATGCATATATAAATTAATCTTTGATCCATATTAGCCGGATTAGGTAGATCATACTATAAATACAGCTTGCATCTATGCCACATATACTCTTAGATTATTTTGTTATATTCAGTATTATATTGAAATATTTTTAAAAATCAGTACAGAAATGCAGACATCATATAGATTTGGGATGTATATGTGTTTTTCTATGAAGTTTCTAAAAATACCCTCAATATATAGGTTATTTTAAAAATTCCTTTTTTCTACTTACCTTGTATCAATTTTCTGCACTGAAATCAATTTTCTGCGCTGAAATGATTTTTTAAATTGAATAGATGATTCTGATCAAAACCTTGAAGGGATGGAACCCTTGAATTGATTCAGTTATTCAAATGAGCATCCTGAATAATTTTGAGCATGCTCAAAAGCTCTCTGCTTTTTACATTTATTTGAAAAATCAAACCAAAGCTCTGAATCAAATCAATTTTCAAATTGTTGAACTGGACCAAAATGATGATGAACTATCAATTCAAACAGGGTAAGAGTTGACCCACAAATCCTTGTATATTCTGGCCAAAGAATCAGCATTGTTGTTACAGGTTTCCCTTCCATCCCCTTGCTTTTCAACACTTACATTACAATGTGCAGAAGCAAAGTTATTGTACTGACCAGGGGCTTCCTCAGAAACAGCACCATGCATATTAAAAGGGTGGGATTTTGATTACCTGGTCATGCCTACCATTTTCAAATTAGTGAGCATTGCTGTGAGTGGTTCTTATTTGACCACAAACTTCAGTTGAGAACCTAAGCTGGTAATTTGAAAAAGAATCTGATTTGTCTCAACTCAATTTGGAGATTTCCCAGTTGCATAACAGAATGGTATTTCTGTGATAAGCTGCAATGAAGTAAACCTACTACTTCATGGGAAATTATGACTTGCTTAAGACATTCTGCTGCTGGGAATGACCAAGATGATACCACCTTGCATCTTCCATGCACAGAAGGTGGACGAATTAGCAAATGAATGTTCCTTCAACATTTGTGATAGGACAGCATCCTGTAGAATACTTGAAATCGGCACCTATGCGCAGGATATTGATCCAAAGTTTTTTGTTTGTTTAATGTTGCATTAAAATGTCTGCAAGTTTCTAAATCATGAAACTGCATGCAGGCTTTGCCTTCCCCAGCTTGCATGTGATGCCTGATCCATGTAAAGTCCACATTGTTCAGCAGCAGAGAGACATGGCTTTCTTATTGCCTTAATTCTCTTGCAGTCTAGATCCAATCCACTGACTGAAATTAATGGCCATCTCTATGCTACAGTATGTAGATTGAACACATTCAGTAATCACAGATTCTGTACTACTCTTCTAGATTTACTTTCTCTTTTTTCCTTTATCTCTGTTTTGTGATGTTACCACTTTATTTGAAAACAGCCTTTCTTGCTACAGCATAGCTGAATAAATTCACTCAGAGGCACTTGGTAAAGTGCTTCCATCCTTTTGAGGTGATGCATTTTAATAAATCATTCCTAAAGGTGGTCGCTAAAGTACTTTTTGTCTTTATTATTCGTGGTAGAGACAAGGGCTTTAATAAACTTTTTAAATGGATATTTTTACATTCCTTTTTATTCTTGAGCCCTCTCTCGCAGAGATACTAAACTTTTTATGCATCCATTTGTTTTAAAGTGCTTACTGTTCCTGTTGCATACATCATCACTGCTTTTTCAGCAAGCTGACTGGCAAAGTATATTGTTGGTGCAGAAACCTTTGCAAAGAATCCTAGTAACAGCTAGGTGCATATGCAGTTTGTTCTCAAAATTCTTCATGCTATTTATGGATAGAAAAACTAGGTGACAAATTCACAACATTTGTCCAGAGGGAATGGCATAATTGTAGTGAAGTCAACTTCAATCCTTAGTGAAAGAAGTTTTAAAAACAAATTTAAGGACTTAATTTTTTTTTTGAATAAACAGCAAAAGGGTGATTAGAACTTTGATTTCAGAAAGTTACAAACAGACTAAGGATCTAGATAAATTTGAAATAAGATTTTGGAATTATAAAGAATCTTTCCCATGGGAAAATGCTTTTGTTTTGAATTCTTAAAAAAAACCCAATAAGATAAAAAATTTAAAATTGGAAACTAGAAGGAACTAAAGTTTACAGTTAAAGGAGAAGAACACTCAAACTCAACTTATTAATACAGAATGAAGCAAAATATTTTAACATTGGACATATTGAAGAATATTTTTGAACAATGGACCCAGAAGTTAATTTTAAGAGTGCTTGCCCCTATAGATAGATTGTGTTTAAAAGATGCTATGGAAGAGGAACAAGTTTACCTGACATGATTAAGTCTGATTTGAAAGTAGATTTAAAAATGACAGGCTACAACAATGACATGGAAAAAGAAGTTACATTGGACATACAAAAGAAACCAGCTGATGTCTTAATAACTAAAAGGGATATACAAATAACAAACCAAGAGGATGACCTGGATAATTTTCCATATTGGATTTACAAAAGAGGATTGTTAAAGCTTTGAAGAATTTTGTGAGAAGGGACAAAGCAAAAAAAAATGAAAAGAAATCAAGTTCTAGGACATTATTTGAAGGGACTAAAGATCAAGATTGCTAAAGGTAAAAAGGAGAAATATAAAGTTGGTTTATTTGATCAAGGTTAAAATAGATATGTTGTTATTTCTGGTAACCCTGAATAGACTTTTGCTGACACCGGGAATGAAATGACAATGCTTCATAGATATGTTTATAGATAAGAGATGGGAAATGGGAAGAAGAGATCATTAGTTGTATTTTAAGAGAAGGAGATAAGTTACTAAAATTATTTATACTTGTTGTGATAAAGGGGGAAGTCACTTCTTTATATATTTTTCTGGATTTTTTTTACTATATTCTTATTTTTTCTTTCTTTTCTATTTTTCTTTCTATTTTTTCTTTTTTGCACCTTCTATTTTTTTTATCCTTTTATTTTTTTAGTTTGTATTAGTTTTTACTGCTCTAAATTATATATATATATATATATACACACACACACACACACAGATACATACAGTACATACTGGCAAGGCAGTAGCAGAGAAACAAGAGCAGTCTGTCTTTCTAAAATTCCACAAGCTGGTGCAAATTGTAAAGCCTGAAGTCTGAGAGAAGAGCAAGGACACAGGTTCAGTGAGAATTGTTTCCAACAGAGAGCAATGCCCTGGAGGCTGTTCCCAAGAAGCTCCAGCTGCAGGCCATTGCATAGGATGCTCAGTTAGGGGGGTTCTTGCTTTCCAAGTAGCCAAGCAGATTGCTTTTGCTCTGTCTTTCAAAGCTGCCAGCGTGTCCTAGGTCTAGGCACCTTGCCAGATCTGGCCCCTCATTATCTAAATCTGTCTTCACTTGTTCCTGCTCATTGTCTCCCTACTATGGTTCAGGTGATGGTTCCCAAGGCCAACAGCTTGTAAGAACAGGCCCTTCAGCTTCTGGCTCAGGGGAATGTGTGACCCTGTTTCTTTTCAGCCCCCCCAATCTCTCACCATTGGGAGTCCATCTGAGATATTTGCCTTGAAGCCCCAAAATATCTAATTATACCATTGCTAGAGGAAGAAGATATTCCAAACAGAAAATATGCTGTATAAACCTGATTCCCTTCCTCTTTCATACCTCCTCAGTGTTGTCCAAACTTGGCCACTTTAAGATGAGTGGACATGCTGGCTGGGGAATTCTGGGAGTTGAAGTCCACTCATCTTAAAGTGGCCAAGTTTGGACAACATTGTCCTAAGTGATTTGGAAGTGGCAGAAATTATGATAGTTTTGAACATCTGGATGCCATTTTGTGTCTTCCACAAAATCCTGGACCATGTGCCTTTCCAGAACACTGATGAGTGGATTGTAATTATTACAAAATGGGCAAATCTCGCCTAGTGACAATGCCATTGTGAATAAAACATGAACGCAACTTGAGGAAGGAAAGCCACACACCAGGTTTCACCAAATTTGAGAGCAGGGAATTTAGGGTAGAGAATTTCTCTGAATTTCTCCAGGGGACAGATAAATTCTGGAACAATTTGTAAAGAGTGAAAAGCCCAATGGGAAAAGCCCATTCCTCATCTCTTTTCTTGTGGGATTTAATGGTGGCATGGGAGCATCTGCAAGCTGCTTAGGAGCAATTATAAAGTGCAAGAGAGGACTTTCTTGCACATTCTTTGACTATTCTGTAACAAAATCAATACAGGAACACGAGACTCCATGTATGGGACTTGTTTGGAAGTGCTCTTTTTAGGCATTTTTGAAAGCAATCCCATGGAATGGAAGCAGGGAAAAATTAAGGAGAATTTCTATGCCTGTCATAATTTTGGGGATGCTTTCAGGAAAGAGTGGGGATATGTTTGTCCCTTCCATCACATTAACAGTTTCAGTATGGAGGCTGCACCCAAGACTTGGGACAGGAGGAAAAGCATGGAATGGAGTATCCTGGAAAAGAAGAAGGTATTCAGAACAGTAGTATTCCCTGCTGCCCCTTTTTGTTATCTCTCCCACTTGTATTTACCAACCCCCTAAGTATAAGTATAAAAATAATATGATTATTACTCAATGAGACACTGGCATGATTTCTGTCTTCATTGCAATGTATTTAAAAGCCCATAGAACATAAATTGTGTCATGTGACATCATCCGAGTCTTGGCCTTTAATGCATGATACACCATAGCCATAAAATATATTCCTCTATACAGTCAGGGTGTGAAAGCAAAAAGCTTCAATAGATAGTAAATAGAAACATAAATTACTTAAACGTGTAGCATGGAAGCATGCAGCTGAAAGCCACACAGCAGTGCACAGCAATAAATGTGGCATTACAGACCATATAGAAAAAGATGAACTTTCAATGACCTGATCGGAGGCTGTATATTTTATCTGTTCAGGTGGTCTTGGGTGTTAGCACATAGTGTTGGGTGTTATTCTAGGTTATGAATGAGACTTAACCAAATAGGGCAGAAAAGCTTTGATAAAGCAATTCATGTAAAGACACTGAGGGATGGCTGGTGTGGGTCTTCTGGGCTGTGTGGCGTGTTCTGGAAGTTTTGTTTCCTAACATTTCGCACAGCACCTGTGACCGGCATCTTCAGAGTGCAGGAGCACAGAAGATGCCGGTCACAGGTGCTGGCGAAACATTAGGAAACAAAACTTCCAGAACACGGCCACACAGCCCGGAAGACCCACACCAGCCATCGTATGCCGGCCGTGAAAGCCTTCAACAACACGCTGAGGGATATTGGTCATTTTTTAAAAAGACAGAAGAAAGTAGAGGAAGATGCTGTTCCCACATGAGAAATAAAAGAAGCTTTAAAGACATTGATTCACACATTGAATCTGTAATGTGCTTAATTTGGTTTTGGCTTAGCAGGTTTTGTGAATCTAGCTACTGTAATTTGCAAGCAATCATTTATGGCTTTGTGTGTCATGTGAACCCAGACAATGGGCTCATCTTCAATAAACCATAGTTAAGCAAAAGAAAGCTTAGTGTGAACTTAGTGAGTCATGACTGCATCTTTTATCTGTCTGTCTATCTAAATATTGGTGACTAAAAATCTTTTGCAACTTCCGAAGTTCTACTGGCTTAGACTGGCCATGACAACAACTGTGTAAGACTTACTTTGCTTTTCTCCTCCAAGACAGTAGACAAGTTATTTTTAAGCCTCCACTTAAATCAACTGGGTAAAGAAAGGAACTTTGTCATCTGTGGCCTATTTTAAATATTGGAAGTTGCAACCCCCCCTGCACATGTCCAGAATGCCCTTGCTTTTCTTGAATATAAGAAAATTGCATAATTGAAATCCCATATGCAAGAAGCTAGTAATATAATTATGATTATGTGAAAAGTATTTTACAAATATGGACTTCTAGATTAGCTGGAAATGGTTCAAATACTTATTTGCATTAGACTCAAAATTTTAAAAATATGCCAGATCTGAAGATCCTCTGAATTAAGATCATACTCTTAGCTTACATTCTACAAGATGAAGAGTGTCAAAGGAGTCTGTCTGTATATATTTATATGGAACCCTTCATAATATATAGGCTATGGCATTACAAACCCAAAATAATCATATACAAACTGAGCCCAAACCTATGCCAATATTAAATGAAACAGGAAAAGAAGGCAGAACACCTCTTTGGGAATTCTTCCCCATCCCTTAATAATACCTGTGCTCTGCATCTTAGAAAGGAGGAGTCAGCACCTTTTGAAGCAAGTGTCTCTCCCACTGGAGAACTGGGGAAATTATTTCTAGAACTTGCAGTCAGATGTGGCCCATTTCTGAATGTGTTTCATTTTTCTCTGCAGCCTCCAGCCAGCCATTTTCAAACTTGATCTTTCTTTGGGCAGTTTCTCAGTGTGATGGATTGGACAGTTGGACAGGAACAGTCCTGAGCTCCTATATATATGGATGTTGAAGTATGTGTGTGAGTGTATGTATTCATGGAGAAAATCTATCGATGTGGTCTCTAGGAGTCAAAAATGACTTGATGGAACATTGTAGGTATGTATGTATTCTATTGATCTGGAAAGCTTAAAATGGAACAAAATGCTTTAGAATTGTAGCACAAACTCTATATGAGTTTTTGAGGGACACTTTCCAGTCAGTCTTGACTCCTGGGAATTGCCTGGACAAGTCCCTGAAGTTTTCTTGGAAAGATTTCAGAAGTGGTTTGCCATTGCCTGCTTCCAGGGCTGAGAGAGAGTGACTGTCTCAAAGTTACCCAGCTGGCTTCATGCCTAAAGCGGGACTAGAATTCAAAGTCTCCTGGTTTCTACCCTGGTACCTTAACCACTACACCAAACTGGGTCTCTTATATGATGTTAGGGAATAACAAAGGTTTATGCAATTTGCTGGATCCTAATGCAAAATGAATAAAACACAATCAGTGACAACACATCTACAAAAATAAGCCATATTATAGCTTAATACAATGGTTTGATTAACAAAACTTGCTAAGCCAATTACTAGGTTCCTGCAACATGCTGAATGTCAGATTATTCAACCTCATTTAGCATAGCCTAGTCTTGCCTAGTCTAGTGTATTGTGTGAATGCAACCAGTGGAGCGTTACATAAATATAGTGCTTTATGTCTGAGACACTTAAGCTTCTCCTGGTCATCACCTGTCTGGTATTTAATGATGAGGTCACCCTGTAAAAGTCTGCAGTAGACCTTGACATGGAAAGTAGTAAAAATAATGTTCCATTTTGAATCATTTTAAGTTTATATGTCAATCTATATTTGGATGTATTTCATCATTTCCCCCCACCATGGCTGGGAAGCCATTCTTTTCATAACATTTTCTCAGATTGTCAGCATTTCCCCCAAGTTTCAATACTATGAAAGATTAAAACTTATTCCAGAATGAGAGAAAGATTCCTGTGATTCCCCAGTTATTCATGGTGGAATGGCTGGCCAGGTGATCAAGGGGAGGGGGAAAGTTGGAGGCTGAACATGTTTCAAGCTGCAGGGAGATGTGAAACAAACAGAAGCAGAGGACACAGTGCTTGTATGAGGAAGCAAAACTTTGATTTCAAGCTGAATGGCAGTCATCACACTTAACAATCTTTCCTGTGATCTTTTTAGTTCAGAAAAGTATCCTTTTAAAGCTTATGAGACTAAAAAAGAGAGATCTATTTCAGCTTTGGGGACCAAAGAAAAGCCACTGGTTATTAGACACATCACACATCTACCTTAAGGAGATGGACAGGCTATAAGATGAAAGGTAACAGAAGAGGTTAAAACCAGGTGACCTTTGCTCACGAGATATTCCCAGAAGGGTAGAATTATTTCTCTGATGTTGGAAATATCTGGCCGTACTATGAAATTCCAGTTTTGGGCTCCTGCAGATAGATAGAGGACAATAATAGGCCAAATACTGCCCCAAATATTTTTAGGACTATTTTTTTTTCTTTTATGAAAATGGCTATCTTAATTTTAGGACACAAGCAGGCTACCTCTATAAGGAAGGGTGAGACTTCACAAGGTGGAACATGTCACATATGTGGCCCTGAGATTTTTTTTTTAAGTTTCTGTTGGGAGTTTGAGGGAGAGGTGTTTTTTTTTTTTTAAAAAAAATAAAACTATATAAGTGTATTATGTGTTTTACACTGCAGATTTTGTGTATCTCCTGCTTCAGAATGACTGGAAACCTTGCCACATTTTGACTACATTGTTCGAAAGGACCTCTAAGAACCACCCAAGAGAGTTTGTGATGCTTGAATTTGCTTATCCCACTTTAGAAGATAGTTGCCTATTGACATCCTGTGGAGCATAAAGAGAATAACCTAATATGTTGGGGAGACAGTAAAATGGATTTTGTGTACACCCCAAAGGAGACAAAACTAGCTAAACCAAAGATCTGGGTATGGTACTCACCACTTTACTAATCCTTCTCCATATCCCCAAGGTTCATGATAATGTTTGAAGTCTTTGAATATTGTCTGTTCTGCAGGACTGGAAATATGCTAACTGAGTAGGGTGAACCACATTCTTGAATAAAGTCTTGAATTCTTTCTAGCATGCAATTGGTGTGAGCTTTTGTAATAAATGTAGCAAAAGCAGCTTTTCCTCTTAACCAACAGTATTAAGTATTAGAAGGAAAAGATGAATTTTGCAAATGGAATGTAATCATTTTATTTTTGTGGAACAGACATAAAAAAGAAATATTAATTGCAGTCCAAATACATTGGCAATGGTACACAACATTGGCCTGAAACACAAAATACTGACAGGCCTTCAGTAAGCTGGTAATTCGTTCCTTGACTGAGTTTGCCGAAATGCATCTTTCAGATATATGGAAAACAAAAAAATGAGATGTAAATAAATTCCATGCAAGTTCCAACAGGGAGCCGCTAATGTAAGATGACTGAAAGATACAGTAAAACTATTAGTGAAAGGAAGGTCTTCAATTTACTCTGCTTTTTTAACAGATCTGATGGATCAGATCCATCTGTGTCAAATCCTCAGGGCGAAAGATCTTGCATCTGTGTGTGGCATTTGTCCACTCAGCAGTGAAATGGGTACCAGCAAGAACCAAATAAAGCTACAGGAGATCATTGGCCCAGAAGTCAACTGATATCCTAGAGGCCTTCTGGCTTACAGGCGTTCAATGAGCAGGAGATTTTCTCCACATGGCTTTGTCATAACACAGCATGTGCAGGTTTGTTTGTAAAATAAACACATCAGTTGCAAAAAAAAAAAAAGTTCCAAGAAAAAGAACTGCAGTCAGTTTCTACAGCATACAATCATCAGCCTAAAAGCTTTGCTTTTCCTCAACAATTGGAAAAAGAGATAAGCTTCTCTGGTTACTTTTACTAGCCCACAGAGCACAGTTATCATCTCAGTCAATATTAGAGGTACCAATGGTTCAAGCCTCACCAGCACTAATTGGGTAAATTTATTATGACCACATGTAGCTTCTGGATTAAATTCCCTAGCACTATATGACAGGCCTGTGAGGAAAAAATTTGAAATATATGTTCAGATAACCTAATTTATGTGTTGACTTGATTTGAAAGACTTTTCCCTTATCGCAGAGAGTTAGAGAAAATAGCAACAGGTTGCAGTGATGACACGCTGAGGTTCACTATGCTCTAGGCTTGGTCCATTCAAAAAGATGACAATGAGCTTCTTCTGGAATTTGGAAGAGAGATGGGTGGGGGTCCCTTTGCCACCTTCTTATTTCTTTTGGTAAAGGAAAACTTTTAAAATGGTGGGAGGCCAGGAAAGCAGAAACAACAGGACATGTTCATGCAGCATGTGCTTATTAGCATGGCAAAGGGTCCCATTGCTCTGTCCAAAAGAAGAAAGAAACTAGTAAGTCTGTGATGCCTGTTTTGAAGTCAACGCAGCTCCCATCATAAAAAGAAGAAGGAATATGGTAATTGGAAGTAATTCAAGCTGATAGCAGGGCAATCTGAGGGTGTGTGTGTGTGTTCTAAGAAACTTGTATTCTCTTAAAATAAAAACAGTATTCCACTCTACGGCCACCCCCTTCTCTTTCAAAGAATAAAAACTGCTTAGGAATTCTGCTAAGTCCAGACACTGCCTGAATGGAAAAGATAATAACAAGCTCTAATACCCATTTCTTCAACCTTATTTGAACCCAAACTGGTAAAACAATTCTAAGTTTAAAAGGCTTGCCAAAAAAGAAAAAAGTTTTACTGAGTTTGGGAAATTATGAAGGAATTCTTTTCCTGTTTTCATAGGGCCAGACAATTCCACAAATGTAACACATCTCAAACTTTGTACAATATTTTATTCATTGACTGTAAATAATCCATTTTATATCTTTCTTTTGGCAGTCCATTAATGTTCCCTTAGCTCAGTTTGCCTCTTATCTTAAATCAGGGATAAGGAAATGTTTTTGTCAAAATTTAGTGCTCTGGGACTTGAGAATTCAAACAGACAAGCACCTGCCACACAACACCCCAGACTTAACAATTGTTGAGAAGAAAGACAAAAAAGACTGGGTAGTGGACATTGCAATGCCTGGAGACAGCAGAATAGAAGAGAAAGAACTGGAGAAAATCACAAAATATAAAGTAGAACGACTATGGCAAAAGAGAGCAAAGATAGTACCAATAGTTATAGGTGCCTTAGGTGCAACACCAAAACATCTGGAGCACCACTTGAAGACCATCAACATTGACAAAATTATCAGTCAATTGCAAAAGGCAGCTTTACTTGGAACAGCTTACATCCTGTGATGATACCTTTAACACCATCAAATAGCAACATCTGCCTATCCCAGATCCTTGGGAAGGACTCAATAGGTGGATAAAAATGCCAAATCCAGTTTAAACATCTGGCTGACTGTGCAACCAACCATAATAATAACACTTAGACTTGGCAACCACAGCCAGATGAAAGAAATGAACAAATCTCATTTGAAAAGGTACATTTTGGAAAAAAAGCCCTCCTAAACACATTATGAATCTCAGATTTGTTTCTTAGTACAAAAATGGAAAATGCTCTTTCACACAGGAGTTTATGCCTGCCTATCTTTTTCTTTGTTTCAGCAACTTAATTTAAGTGGAAAACAAATAATTTTGTTGTTGCCATTTTTTAATGACCAGGAGTTGGAAATCATATGCAAATCATCTAGAGGTCTAATAAAAGAATCAGATCAATCTTTTGCCTAATTTCAGTTCATATCATATTAAGCCCTGGAAGATTCATCTAGTCAAGATTATAGAGGTTTATAGAGATTATAGAGATTATTTGCCCTTCTCTCTTTCTTGTGTGAAAAATATTAGACCCAAAACAATACACTTCTTTTAAATTCTTATTTACTGATGGCAGAAGGTCTACATCTACAAAGGGATAGAGATTTTGTTGAATCTTCCAAACTTCAGAAATGTGTCTAACTTTTCTACCTTTGTCATTTCTACTTGAATGCATGTTGGATTTTGACTTGAATGATCATTAGGCACGGGTGTTTGGGGAGTGTGTGTTGTGGGCAAGTAGCATCACATGTACCATGACATCATTGTGCAAATGACATGAATTATGTACTGTACATCACATTTGCTTCTGGATGCCATTATGCAACAGATGCACATTATATACTATGCATCATTTGTGCAATGGTATCACGAGGCACATGATAGAATTGTGGCTTCTACCAAATGCTTTATCATTAGGTTCAGGGATTTGTCTATTTTTGACTTCTCTAATAGTATACTTTATTATATGTATAGTGTATGTTTACATTATCCATCAGCCAATCAACATACAAATCTAGAGTAAAACTCAAACTTTTGCAAGATGTGAAAGAAAGAGGTGGTTTGGGTCTTCCCGTTTTGAAATTGTACTATGTAGCTTGCTGTTTAGTATGGTTTAAAGAGTGGATTACCTTGAGAAATGAAAAATTATTAAATTTGGAAGGTTATAATTTGAGATTTGGATGGCACGGATATTTGTGGTATGATAAAGTTAAAGTTAATGTGGACTTTAAAAACCACTATATTAGAAGAGCTGTATTAAAAGTTTGGATTAAATGCAGACCACTTCTATGCCCTAAATTCCCGATGTGGACTTCTATACAAGAAGCTTTTTATAGAACTGAAACAAGAGATAAAAATAAATGGATGAGATACAAAGACTTATTAGAAAAAGAACAAGGAGAATATAAAATCAAATCAAAAGAGCAATTGGTTTTAGAAGGACATACTTTTCAATGGCTTTCTTATATGCAATATAAAGAAAAATTCAAAATTGATAAAAAAGAATTTGGATTTGAACAGAATAAATCGGAATTTGAAACTCAGCTATGTGAAACAGATGAGCACTTAATAGCAAAAATGTATAAATTATTGTTGAGAGAAGAAATGGTTGAAGAACAAGTTAAAGAATGTATGATTAAATGGGCCAAAAATATAGGATACAATATACATATGCAGCAATGGGAAAATATGTGGTCTAAAGGATTAAAATTTACTTTATATTATAATCTGAAAGAAAATTTTTATAAAATGATGTATCGATGGTACATGACACCCCAAAGATTATCAAAGATGTATGGGACAATTTCCACCGTATGTTGGAAATGTAACCAACAAGAAGGGTCGTTTTATCATATGTGGTGGACATGTAAAATTGCAAAGAAATTTTGGACTCAAATACAATCTTTGATGCAGAGCATACTACAAATACAGGTTCCATTTAAATCAGAACTATTCCTGCTGGGGATAATGGACTTCCAAATTGGAAAGCATCTTATCAGAATTACTCCATACATGATTACTGCAGCAAGACTTTTGTAGGCACAATTTTGGAAAACCCAGACACTACCAACAATACAAGAATGGTTGCTAAAACTGATGGAAATGGCAGAAAATGATAAACTGACTTGCTTATTAAAAGAAAAATCAAATAATTATTACCTTAAGGAACGGAAACCATTTAGGGACTATTTGCAAAATGCAGGTGGGGCGAAGCTTACATGGGGATTTGAAGATTAGATTATAAATGTAATGGGATATGTTCTGACAAAGAATTATTCCTATTTAATGCATTAAAAACTAGCACCTATGACCCTCTTACTATTCTCACGACCAGAGATAGATTGGAAGCTATCTATTTTTCATGCCTTTCTTCTTTTCTTTTACTTTATCTCATGTTTTCTTTTCCTTTTTCCTATAATTTGTATTTTTCATTTTCTTTTTCATTTCTGACTTTTAACCTTGTAATTTTAAAATTTCAATAAAATATTACAAAAAAAAAAAAAAAAATCTAGAGTAAAACTCAGCATTCCTAGATCCAGATTAACATAAGATGCATACCCTGGGTCATAGTGCTTTCATAAAACTTTCCAAATAAAAGTAAAACTATTTATGATGTAGAGTATTGGGAACTTAAACAGATAATATTATGTACTGGTTAGAAATATAACGAAGTATGATTTACAACTTCCACCCACTCTCCCATTACTGAAAGATATCAGGATTCGGTTTCTGAGCTCCATGAGTTATTTTAGTTTTATCCTTACTTGTTTTAGTTTACATTTACTGAACAATTATAAATGCACTAAATACGAATCCCCTGTGTGTATGAATCTGACAGAAGACAGTTCTCTTTGATTACAGACATATTGTGTTATTAATGATGTGAGTTTCAATTCTATACATTATATAGTTTTTTTACAATGTTAAGAGTTTCCTTATGCAATTATGGGTATACCCTGGAGAAGCAATGTGGTTTCTATTTCCAGATATTTCCCTGCTTCTTCTGATGTTTCAAAAATTATGCTGCAAAGCAAAGGACACTCATCTAGTATAATACAGATTTTCACTGGGATACGGAATGGGTCTTTTATGATTAGCCATGTTCATCACAGCAGTCCTTTCATGCTTTCAGAATGCCAAATGTCCCTCCAGCCCTAAAAGATTGCACACATCTGCTGTATGCTTTCATCCAGAACACCAAGTCTTCATGTGGAGTATGCAAGAAGTTAAATGATCAATATTTTGAATATTTTAATAGAACATAGGCAATAAAATGAAATGTAATTGTGGCATTCTTGAAATATGAAATTCCTCTTTCATCTCTGTTTTGTCTGATATAGATCAAGGTGAAAGAGGTGTATAGATGTAGTTTTTCTATTTTTCTATTTTACCTTTCAGGTAGGCATCCACTGTTATGAGGAAGAGCATGGTATGAAGTCAGCTGTGACAGCCAGTGTGGTGTAGTAGCTAAGAGATTAGACTAGGTCTGGGAAATCCCAGATTCAAGTCTACTGTCAGCCATCAATCCTTACTGGGTGATAGAAGGGTTGCTTGTGGGGCCTGTTCTCAACCCAGGTTAGCTGCCTTTATGTGTTCAGTTGAATGCTTTAATCAGCCTCAGAATACCTGGTAATCAATTTGTCTCAAAACTGGCTTAATAAACTAATTTATGTATTTATTTATTAAATCAATTTATACAGCCACCCATCTCACCACAGGCGACTCTGGGCAGCGTACAACTAATACAAATACAAAAAATAATGAGTGACAGGAAGCAAAATTTATTTATTTATTTATGAATTTATGTATTCATTTACAGAATATATATGGCCACCTATCTCATATAATGATCCTAGATGGCTCACAACAATCAATAAAAACAGAGATAAAAAGAAACCACCCTTCCCTCCAGGCAGCAGACCAAACAGCCTCCCACCTCAACACCCATCCTCCCAATGTTTGGGAGAAAGAGCCAAGTCTTCATGGTTTTCTGGAAGGCTAAAACAGAGGGATCCCTCAGATTTCAGGTGGGAGGCTATTCCAAAGGGCTGGGGTAGCCACCAAGAAGCCATGCCTCCAAGGTCCCATCAGGTGACATTAAGGGAGGGGACCTGGAGTGGGCCTTCCCTATCTAACCTAGTAGGATAGGCAGATACCCTCAGGGAGAGGCAAGAGTTGCTGACATTTGTGAAGGAAATTGTATATTCATATACAGGTAGTTCTCGCTTACTGACTGCTCATTCAGCAACCATTCAAAGTTACGACAGTGCCAAAAAAGGAGATGTATGACTGGTCCTCAAACTTGCAGTCATTGCAACGACCCTGTGGTCACATGATTGTGATTCAGGAGCTTGGCAGCTGGCGCACAATTATGATGGTTGCAGCATCCCATGTCATGTGATTGCCATTTGTGACCTTCACTGCCAACTTCTGACAAGCAAAGTTGCAGTCACATGACATCGTGCTTAATGACCCACAGGTGATTTGCTTCATGACTGCAGCCGGAACTGATGTCATAAGTCCGGTGTGGACATGTGATGTTTCACTTTATGACTGCATTGCTTAGCTACGGAATTGCTGGTCCCATTGCAGTCGGTAAGTGAGGACTACCTGTATGAATATATGATTCCTGATTATGAAGTGCTATGTATTTTTGAGGACAGAAACGTATGTAGAGGTTTAGTGAATGGTGTTGGTGTAAACTAGTTATAACTAAATTTCCTTTTCTTTTTCTTATCTCAGGCCTTCACTTTATTTGGTTTAGTATTTCTTTCTTCTTTTCTGTGCTCTGTATAATATTGCTTTCCCTGAAAGGGAATAGCCCCTTGGGTACATTTTTATGTCTCAAGTGTGTAAAGAACTGAAGGACATGAAGAATGTAATGTCCTTCAGTTCTTTACACACTTGTTAATTTGAGGGACAATGCTATATACATGGATCTTCTTGTGGCATTCTGAATTTTCTGTCAAGATCTGGAGTAACTTCCAAATCCATCCATTCAGTTAAGAATTTGGTGGACCATGTTAACCCATTTATGGTGTGACAAGGTTTCACAGTTATATGGAACCTTGCCCAAATTTCATAACGAAGCCAAGATCCAAAAATTGGAAAACTAGACCCAGAGCACAAGAAGACTTTTAATACAGCTGATCTTCATATTGCATGACAAATTGCCCTTGGAACTGAGGTCAGTTTCAATAAAATGTTATGATTTAATTCAAATAGATAAATTCAGAATCCGCCTGGTATATTGCAAGCATAAATGTACATTTTTGAACAAAAATGTGCAGTTTTTAAAATGAAATATTTTGCATTTAATCCTTTCAGTGCTTGTAAATATTTATTTTCAATTTGCTTTTAATTCTCCCCTTAACTTAGATATTTAATAAGGCTGTAAAGCTGACCCATCCAAAGTTTGCAGCCCCAATTAAAGAAAAAATATGTCAACTTTATTTTATGTATAGTAAATAAACATGTAAATAAAGACTTATATGCAGTGATTCCACACAGATCATTCTCCTAGATCCTTGCCTCATATTTGCCACCACCACCTCCTCCTTTTTTGGAATTATCAAGAGATTAATCAGGTATATCAGCCAAGCAGAGATGCACTTCGTGACCGATGTTTTCTAATAATTTGGGACAAAATTGTAAATGTGGTAACAGACGCTGCGGGATTGGTTTATGAATGCATGGCCAAGCTCAGTTGTGGAGATGATTGACACTGTAATGTTCAACTGTCCAACCTCATCATTTTAATTTAACTCTAATTTGCAAATGTCTGAGAGAGATGATACACTCACAGTTTTCATTCCGTGAAGAGCAATTGGTCTATCATGTCTTCAATCTATTGCTCGCGTTGGAATGATTCAGGAGGTTGCTGAAACCTATAGTGTTTTTATTCAATTATGCTGATAAATCATATTATAAATAAACATCACTTTATTTTTATTAACACTTCAAGATAAGGTGTTTAGTAGCAGTGCTGTGTCACTCTTCAATATGAACTTCTATTTGAAGGATTCAACCTTATCCCCCCTTAAAATTAAATCCTTGAATTTATTTGGCCATTCAGTAGTCTTTTGTGCAAGCACATGATAACAAAACGCAACAGTGAGCACTGTTTTCTGTCCTGTCATATGATTATCTTGATGTACATTCTGTTCTGATACTGTGATAAATTAGCTGGGACCATCCCAACTGCACTGTGCCATCCCCTTAAAGGTCTAGTAGGACATTTCAAAGATTTGTATGGCAGCAAAGAAACAACCAACCAACTTGACTACCATGATTTGAAGGCTTTTCCTGTCTGGCCACCAGTGAGAGCCTCTGAGATAATGGATTTCATTCTTCAGCTAAGAACCGGGAAGACTTTTGGTGATGATTTAATCCCACCTTAAAAAAATGGTTGAGTACCTGTCAGAACTATAGGGTAGACCAGACCAAGAAACCAATGCCACATGGATCTAAAACTACTTTTATTGAAACAGCTATAGTAACAGAATCTTGCAAGTCTGAATGTGCTTCTCTCCCCCCTTCCTTTATTTTGGTGTCAGTTAGGGAGGGACCTGTCTGAGACATTCTCTCAAGACACTTTTTGCAATGAACTTAAGCCATGCTTGTCTGATTGTTGCCTTGGTAACCCATCTTCCCATTGTCCTTCAAGGCCATTCCTTCTACATTACCTGTTCTATGTTGTTTACAACTGTAGATAAATCTGGCCATGTTCCTAAAGATTGGAATATGGCAATCATAATCCTGATCTTCAAAAAAAGTCAGAGGGATGATCCTACCAATGATGGGCTTATAAGATCACGGAATACTATCAGCAAGTTGAATGCCAGACATCTCCATAGGAAATTAAGGAAGAGGCTGAAACAAGATAATCAGCTGGCTAAGAAGCAGGTAGGCTTAAGAAAGGATTGGTCAACTGTTGATCATAGTCTGATATTGTAGCACCTTGTTGAAAAGCACTCCTCTAATGCTATAATCTCTTTATATGCATCTTGAGCATGTTCAATTTTTTGTAGCAGTACTTCAGGTTCTCAACTGTGCTTCCAATAAATCCATATGGCTAAAGATAGGTCTATTCAAAGTAGTGGTTAGAGCTTGGTTAAGTATACTGACTTAGTCTCTATTTTTTTTCCTTTCAGTCTTACCCTCTTCCTATTGATAGATGGCTTTCAATCCAAGTAGGTTTACACCACCTTATCTATTCCCTCAGAACTACAACCAGGCAATATCTCTTCCTAAGCAGTATGTTACGAAGAACATATGATTTATGTAGGACCAGTTTGATTATCTAAATTGGCTCTTGGGCGATTTGCACAGCCCTGTTTATTTGTATTCTATAAGGAGGGGAAAAATGGGAGTTAAAATAGCAAATACAATTCAGAGAAAGTGGTACATGCTATAGTAAAACACCTTAACTCCACAGATAAACTGATGATATCTGAGCTAACAGTGATAGATTAGAAAGGAATCTATCTAAGTGAAGGTACAGTGACTTTCAGGTTTCAGAAGATTATACAGGTAGTCCTTGTTTAATGATGGTAATTGGGACCGGCAACTCTGTCACTAAGCAATGCAGTTGTAAAGCACGACATCATGTGACTTACCCCAGTTGCTGTTGTTAGGAGAATCCTGCACAGACTCATCATCCATGAGTCACATGATTGCCATTTGTGACCTCATGCAAGCTTTCTCATTGACTGCTTGTTGGAAGCCAGCAGTGAAGGTCGCAAATAGCAATCACGTGACTGTGTGACACTGTGACAGTTGTAATTGCAAGCTGGTTGCCAAGCAACTGAATCGCAATTACATGACTGCAGGGACACTGCAACGGCCACAACTCTAAGGACTGGTTGTAAGCCCCTCTCGTTCAGCGCCATTGTAACTTTGAATGATCGTTGAACAAGTGCTTGTTCAATGAGGACTACATGAAAGATGATATCTAAATATAGCATTCCTATTCTCAATAAATGTTAGGATGAACAATAAAAATGAAACAACCCTTCCTAACAGAGCTGTTGGACAGTGGAACAATAAGCCAGAAAGGTGGCGGTCTTTCCTTCATTGGATGTGTTCAAGCAGAGGCTAAACAGCCATCTGTCTGGGATCTTTAATTTGGATTCTTGCACAGAGCAGGGGATTAACCTCAACAGCTTAAATGGCCTTTTTCAACTCCATGATTCTATATTGCAGATCTTCCATTATAACACATGGAGCATCAGACCATGTATTACAGTAAAAAAAAAGAAAAGAAAGAAAAGAAAAGAAAAAAAGAAAAGAAAACTGATCAACTAAATAAAACCTTCTACATAAAGCAAAATATACACTTCTAAAAACAAGAACATTGATAACACCATACAAAAAATGACAAATGGTTCAATTACTTTACTCGTTAAACGTAAATGGTTATTGGATTGAAACCCTGAAAGGTTCCAGTAAGAGTTGTAAAAACCAGATGTTTGTTCTAAAATCATCCTACCACAACAATGAACATTTGCAGATAAAAATTAATGAAGGGAAAAACTCATAAATGTGTCAGAAGGAGATAATTATTATTTCTGATACAAGCAGCTGTTTTCCATTGGAGTATCAATTAATATTCATGACTGGAAGGATCCCTTTACTGAAGTTCGCATCATACTAGTCATTATGGGAAACAATCTTCAGTGGAGAATTCTTCTAAATATCAGGCAACTCAAAAAGACCTACCAATCTGAAATATGTTATAACTGCAGAATGTCCAGTGAAGATGATTTCACACTCTTAAAATAATTCTTGATGCAATAGAAATTAAACTCTTCATATTTACAGGAAATTTTCCAATGTACAGATCTTTATGAGGAATCTATCCAGAATTTAGCTGTTCCTGAGTAATTTCATTGTCATAAATTGTTGAAATAGTCTCATAGATTTGAATAAAATAAATTATTTTATGTATTTAGAACACGTTCTGACACAGTTGGTAGATCCTACAAATTGGATCTAGTTGAAAGCTGCTGCCAAAAGCATACCAGAGGTTGTTTTTCTGAATTAAATCTTACAAAATTAAATTAAAATAGGGATTGAGACTGATAGATATAGATAGACTGTTTGGTCAAATACTGAACTCTTTAAGATAATAGAAATCAACATACATCAGATTATTAAACATATCTTTGATAGGATGATATTATCAGGATTTTAGAAACAAAAATGTAATCTTCTCTTCATGTCTCACTTTCTTCCTTGACCCTTGCATTTCTCTCCCCTCACCAGCTCATTCATCGGCATGTCAAAATAAGCCAACAGGTATTTCATCCTGAACCAGTACTGGCTAATAGTCTTCTTCCTTGATGTATTTTTGGTACAATATGTATTGATGCATTGAGTATCAATAAGAAAATAAGAGAGACATGGGATTGGAGGTTATATTTTACTACTCTGAGTTGTATTTCTAGGCCAACTATGTGGTAAGGGTGATTTGCAAGAATAAATCCTAAATATGATAATTTAAAAGAAATTAAGTTATGACTGTCTAAATGGAGCATAGGTCAAGCACCAAGGGTTTCATAAACCAAATAATGTTGAAAGATCAGAATCATGCAAGCCATGGCATTCCCTATGACACTCTATGGAAGTAAAAGTTGGACTTTAAAGAAGCTGCATAGGAAAAATATTGACGTCTATGAACTCTGATGCTGGAGAAGACTCCTAAGAATACCATGAACAGCCAAGAAAACAAATAAATGGATCATTGAACAAGTCAACCCAGAGTTCTCATTTGAAGCATAAATGACCAGGCTCAAATTATCCTACTTTGGACACATTATGCAAAATGGAAAAGGTTGTAATGCTAAGAAAGGTGGAAGGAAAGAGAAGAAGAGGACAACCAGCGGCAAGGTGATGAGTGCACTTAAAAGACTGGGTTAGGGATAGACCATTATGGAGAAAATCTATCTGTGTGGTCACTAGGAGTTGAAAATGACTTGATGGCACATAATCAATCAATTGTGACTAGTAATACCACTATAAAGGGTTATAATTTTATTGGGTCACATGCATGGCCCATTCTTTTAAATTTCAGGTCCTAGTCTGTGCAACCTCTTCTTATGCAGAAATCTCCACCTATACATTGGAAAACAGTGTAGGTTGATAGAATGGTTTGGTGGCTTCCCAGTTTGTCCTGAGGATGATGATCTCTGATGTGAGATTCAGAAACCAAAAGTATGGGGTGTCCCATTAATTATTACGGTAAATCTATAAATGGCTATAACTTTTATTCTTACATTTTAATTTAATAAGTTACATTTTTTTATTTTCTGGAGAGGATCCGTTAGGCCAGGCTTTAGGATTTGATATTAAGCTCTTGTAAACTTTGATTTAAAAAAAAATAGTGCCTTTTCCTTATCTCGATATCCTGCTGTTTTTAATATCTGGAGAAGAAAAATCACTTTACAATCCCTATTGCAAAACCTGGCTAACTCCAGTGGCATATGACCTATAAATTATTAGGGCTGTTCAACACTTTGGAGCATACAGGGATGTTCATATAGCACCTGTTCGTAATTTCACAAAGCAGTTGTATCTTTTCTTGGGATTACATGGGCGTATTTTCCTGGGATCACACAGCTACAGTATGATCCCAGGAAAAATACATGTTTGTTTTAAGGAGTTGCCAACACTGCTCTAAAAGGTCCTTTTACCTTCAAATTTAAAGTCTTGTTCAGCCCTACTAGTTATCCATTGTATTTATGCTGCTATCTATTTCCTACCCAATAGAAAGAGTAAATATTAGGTGCACTCTATAGGTCCCATCAAATAATTAATCCGCCTGTTTGTGGAAAACGGATGGATGAAATCCAGATTCATTTCCCTATCTATAAATGGGGATCAATATCATTAAAGTCCATTTGGTCAAAGAACTACATGTCAGTTTGTGTTCTGCTGGTTGGAAACATAGACAGAGATTTAGTGCTGGGAACTGCACCCGGGGAATGCTTTTGTGCTCAAGCCAAAGGATCCTATTCAGAATTACATCCATAATTCTGCTGCCTCTGTATAGCCACATTTTCTTCTACTTATCTCAAATGTTTTAAACATGTTACAGAAACAAGAAAAACTTGGCTGTTTGGATTTACATTCACGGATTTACAATGGTTTTAAGGTTTACAGCTGCCCCTACATATTGTTTTCACATGCTTTAGCTAAGATTGGGCCTCAGAGCAGAAGCCCATCATCCTACACGCAAACTCTCTTGTTCCCTGGGATTACTACCTAAAGACTGCCAGATGACTGTGGAAGCAGAAACCAATCTAGTATTAATATCTGACTAATGTGGACATGCTGGATCTATGGTGCTGATGCTGCTCTCTTAAGGATGATAGATAGATAAGTAGATAAAAGATAGATAAGACAGATATAGACATAGTTAAAGGATGAGCTCTCTTTCTGGTTAAGCGTGTCCATAATTAAACATTCATGTTATTATTTTACTGAAAAATATTATGATAGTTTGTTTTTTAAAAAACACCTTTAGCTTCAGGGGACAGTATAAGATCATTACATTTTCTGCCTGGGCTTTAAAAGCCTGGAAACTGGAATATAAGATCAACATCATGATCTTAGATTCCAGCTTTCAGGAGGTTTGAAGCACAAACCATCTTATGTTCTTGATAACTTATACAAACGTTGTTCAGTCTCATACACTAGTGCAGTGTTTCTCAACCTTGACAACTTTAAGATGTGTGGACTTCAACATGCTGGCTGGGAATTCTGGGAGTTGAAGTCCACACATCTTAAAGTTGCTAAGGTTGAGAAACACTGCACTAGTGGATCTACGAGGCAGAATTCCTACACTCAGTTTGCATTGGTTCTTCAGGCCTGGAGACAAAGGTGTCCAGGTAGACATTCAAAAGTTGAGCTTCAGCAATCATGATAACAATTTCTTTTATGAAAATATCCTAACATATATGCACAAGGCATAGCATCATCCCCAAATTCAATCTTTCCTTGATGATGGAAAAGTGGAGAGGAGGAAAAGGCAACAGCAACAAAACTCAGCAATTCTTCTTTTCCCTGAACTTCTGTCCTTTACTTCTGTTTATCAGGATACATCTGTGTTCATTTCACAGTAGGATTAGCCATGCCCAAATACTGTCTTTAGTATGCATGGGAAGAATTTCTCCCTAGATGACACACACTATGCTCTTTTCCCTCTATTTTACGCCAGATAAAATGGAGTGGTTTTGCTGTAAACCTCACTACACTGTTAAGGGATTTCTTGTTGTTGTTGTTTTTAAGCAAATTGAATAGTTAGGAATGCCTTTGATTTTAAAAACAATTTTCACTGGCCAGCAACAACAGGCAGGGCTGTCTCCCTGACAAAAAAGCATTTCCTTGCATATGATATACTAGTGACTTTTGAACTGCTGTATGTTGCCCAAATTTTTAGCAACCTGCCCCAATTATGGTACACTTCTGATGATAACTAACTCCTTCACTGGCATCAGGTCTGATGACGGCAAGTGGAAGGGTACTGTCATACCCTCCTATTTCTGAAACCGACCTTATTCTGCTTTTTGCAGCCATACAAAAGGGCTTTTAGCTTCAGAAGTTATCCTGTTAGTATTATTTTCCTTCTACACAGGTTATTATGGCCCTTAATTAGCCTTCTGGTGAAGAAAGAAGTGGTGATCAGAATTTCTGATCCCAAAGGTGATACTTGCTTCTATGCGTAATGTTTTTTCTCCATCAGAAAAGATAAACTCTTTGTTCTATTGGTTTAAAAAGGGATGGAAATCTCTGAACCCCCCAACAACCAGCCTAGCAACTAATGAAGCAGCAAACTAACCCTCCTCATTAAAAAAAGAGAAGTTTTTGAGCTTGAACAGCTTTCGGTTTCAACTCCTGCAAGTGATAAGTTTCTCTAAATATAACAAAATTATCTCACCACTTGCACAGTTGCTAAGTTTATTTTGGTGGATGTTATTGATTTGTGAGTTAATTAAAAGCATGTTCAGTGAAAATCAGTACTGCTGTGTCAGAAGCAACAAAGGATCATAAATAACTATTAACAGGATCCCCTAAAGGGATGCTGTGAATGGCTAATATTGATTTTCCACAGCAGAACAGTATACCGTGGTGAATTACCATATCCTTCACAAGTGTAAAAATGAATCAATGGGATCTGAGTCCAGAAGTAAGCTTAGGGAGGCTCAGAAAATGTCACAATACTATAAAGAGCAGAATTACGTATATGAACACATTTTAAATATATCTTTTGATTCAGCAGGTTTGCCAGCAAGTCTTTTACAGTAGTTAACCATTTGTCAAACTTCTGTAGCCTATCAATCAATGAGAAGAGGAAGAAAACTGGTAAGATAATCAACTCTTCAATGGGGCCACAATATTTTCTAAATAGTGGATGTTATTTTGTGCATAGTGGCATTTTTCTTAAGCCACCTTGGTCTAGGGCAATTTCAGTAATCCTGATTATATTTAGTATGTTATCATTCTTTCTTCAGTACATTCTCTCTCTTTTCCTCCATCCTCTTTTTTCTTCATTCAGTCCTCCCTAGCAGACTGAGCCAAGACATTTTGTAGCCTGAAGCAGACCAGCAAATCTTATCCCTTAAAACACACAGTACAAGCTGAGTAGAGAGAAAGAAAAATCACGGAACACCTCTAAATCTTGGAGAATGAAGGCACACAGGGGCTGGTTCTTAATCAAACAAAAAAGTAGTACACAATTATCTGGTGATTTTTGGGAACGAGAGCATAGTCAGTAGGGAGAAAAGTGCTAAGGCTAATGAAACATTATCAAAGGAAGCACCTTTCAAAGGTGTTGCTCATAGGCACAAGTCATTTGTTCCTCATGAAGAACAGAGAAGATTCGGGGCACTGCCATTAGGCATGGTGAAATTATGATTTCTGATGGCAGATGGTAGCAAGATTTTGAGGACAGAAGGGAAACAAGTGGCCTTACCTGAATCCCATTTGCTAGCTTCCTTCCTTCAGAGGCAGGACAGGATGTTAGTGCACAGTCAGTATTGGAAAAAGAATAAACTGCATTTCCATTGGCTTTTATATATAGTATGGGAGGAGTTTCCATCATGCCTAGAGACACAAAGTAGTTCTTGTTCACACATGAGCTTCTCTGAAATAATGTAACTCTTGACAAGTTGCTCTGAAAGTTTTGGTCAAAGTGCGGGATATCTTATAGCATGTATAAAATGTACGACATGACAAAACACAGGTTTAAATAGCTGAAATTGAAGAATGTTTTGAAAACTTGAGGTTAGACCCTGCAGTTCCAGGTGTTGCTCAACTTCAATGCAAAACATTTATCATAATAGAAAGGGCTGGTGGAAGCTTTGCAACTTCTGGTGCTCTGCAACATCTGGAGTATCATAGATTGCCTATCCTTACACCATGTGAAATTCTGTGGTCACTCCATAAGCAGCTAGCATTAATTCAGATGAAAAGATATACAGAAATGAACAAGATTTACCAAATTGTGCAATGGAAAATGTCTTTGCCTTTTAGCTAAATGTGTACATATATCTAGTTACATGTACATATATCTAGCATCAAATGTGTACTAATATCTGGTTACTGAATGGAATCTTGTGCCCAAAGTGGATGATTAAATAGTAATGGTATGAATTCATACCAAGATCAAACTAAGGATTAATTTTTCCTTAGCATCTTTGAAATATGTTGGCAGGGGGAAATCATGGTGCAAACTGAAGCATAAAAACTTCAACAGGGCTTAGCAACTAGTTGGATATAAACAAGAAGATGGAATTCTCATATGTTTAAGGAAAATGCCAGGTATGTTCTATTCAACCAAGTTGTTTTTGTCTTATTATACTTTATCTTGCACCTTTATTCTGTAGTAAGAGAGAATTGTCTTTAGCTTTGAAACTATTAATCTTATTTCACTTTTGAACCAGATAACACAGAGTCTTTATCTCACTAGATTTGATCACATTACTCCAGTATATTCTACTATTTCTCAGATTCCTTAATAAATAGGATGGAAAGAATATAAGATATGAAAAATTCAAACAGTATGAACAGCTGAAGTAGAACAAATTTATTAGATTTATTTAGTTTATTGCTAAACTACAGAACCAGGATCTAGTGGTTAAGGTACCAGGCTAGAAAACAGGAGACTGTGAGTTCTAGTCCCGCCTTAGGCATGAAAGCCGGCTGGGTGACTTTGGGCCAGTCACTCTCTCTCAGCCCAGCTCATCTCACAGGGTTATTGTTGTGGGGAAAATAGGAGGCGGAAGAAGTATTAGGTATGTTTGCCTCCTTAAGTTATTTATAAAAATAATAAAGGTGGGATTAAAAAAAAGTACTACTACTATTAAGCAGAAATCAAAATCTGTTTGCATGTGTGTGTAGCTATATAACTAGATGATGGCTAGATAGATATACTATTAATGACTTTCTTTTTGACAACTAAATTCACTGCAGATATGCATAAATAACAACAATATCTCGCCTGTAAATTATTTCTTGGGTTATAAACATTCATTTCCAAAATGAATTAGAGTTGAGTAATAGAGGGCTTCATGAGTCTTTTATCCCCATCTACTATTTTAGGGCTAAGTTGGAAACTTGCTTGATATAAGATTGCTCTAAATAATATAGCTGAGGAAGGAAATATTTGGCATAAACACAAATTTCAGACACCTGCTATTCCTCTCCTTTTCCAACCTCCCCTCCAAATACCCCAGTGTCATTTGTAAAATTGCTCTATATTTTCCTTGGAAAGATCTGGAGAAGAAATGTTCTTTTCATGAAACCCAGCTGGGCAAAGCTTCTTGTAGAGTAAATGCAAAATAGGAAATTGTGCTATGACATTGAACAGAGAAACTGCCAAAAGCGAATCTCCTTACTGGACTAATTAATTGTGAGTGAAAGCTTCATCAGATCCCATTGTTTCATTTAACATGGGATTCGGCGAGGTACATGGCACCTATCACAATGAGCAAATTATTTGCTGATATGCAAATGCAGTTTTCACAAACTACACAAAATTAACAAGAAGTTATGTGTGTGGAGGGTGTAGGACTTTCAGCTCTTGAAAAACCAATAGCTGTCTAACAGGGCTATAGTTGTCTGGGGTGGGGGTTGACTTCCTTATTATAACAGAGTTTAATGTCATCAGTTGGAAGCGAAATCTTAAAGTGCCATACCAAACACAGTGGTGTGATATAAATCAATAATTCCTGAACCTTCCATTATTTGGAAAAGAGTTGTATCACGTAACGGGAATTTTCATAGAGTCAGCAAAGGAAAAAAAAAAAGGGAGCTCGAGGGAAATGGGAAATTATTGCCACTAAATCAGTGTGCTTCAGTGATGGGTTCATATAGCTCAACTACATTTCAATACAGAAGTGCGAGTAGGCCAAAGGTAGAACATATGCACCCCAAATGCTATATTTTTCACTTCTCTGTAGAAAAAAAATTAGAATAATTGCTGGGGTGTGCGCTTGTGTGTGTTTTATATATTTACATTTGAGAAGTCTTCAGTGGGTGTGTGGTGGTGGAGAAGCAATTTTAATTCTTCCTTGTACGTTTGTGTCATTTTATGAAAATGTCACATATTTTACAGGTTTATCTTAGTAACAAACATACACAATTTAAGATGGATATATGATGCATCTAGGAAGCTATAATGTATAAAGAAAATCATCTGAGTGGGATTTCTTTCTGTTGTTGTTTAATGATCTACTTGGTTGGCACCAATGTCACAAAGTCTGGGTCCCTCCACATTGCGGAATCACTAATGAAAGACTGGGAAATTTTATGTTTGGATTTTATCTGCTTTGGAGTACCTCTGGTTCAATTCAGGTATCTTTGAAACTTTTCTGGATAAGTTTTATTGTCTCAATTTTATGGTTCTTTCAATGTTTCTATCCTCTGTTGATATCTACATTTTTGGTTGCCAATTCAGAAGCATACATAAATACACTTATGTATATATTCACTGCAGTGGCCTATAGGATTAGAGGGGAGAAAAGAGCACTCTCTTTTAAGGCAGTTCTTTTAATTTCTTTGTATCTGAGATAAATTTGATTGGTGATTCTTAGGTTTGGAGTTATTTCATGATAATTTACGCAATCTTGAGTATGTAAATCCATAATCTGAACATTATTAATGCATGAACTAACTGATTCGATATTTGTGAATCAGCTTGATTTCATTCAGGATTTGGAAAAATCCAGTACACAACCCTAACTTTATTCCACAGACAATAAATACACATTGTTCTTTGTGGCTGGAATGCAATTATTGTTGATGAATGATTTTGGTTCTGACCATGAATGTCTTGCTTGCTTCCTACCCCTCCTCCCCCTTTCTCTCTCTCTCTCTCTCTTTCTTTCTCTCTCTCTCTTTCTCTATTTTCTCAGTTTTCCTGGTCATTAAAGAAGTATGAAACTGAAATATATCAGTGGATTTGAAAGGCAAACAATTACTGAAGTCACATTAAAGAGTTTTCTTTCTGGAGACTGAGAGGTTGGCAGTGATAGACCTTTCCAGTATCTGTTTATGTTTGTCAGAATATCACTTTGCTCAGTTTAACCTTTAATAGTAAAAAGATGGTCTATTCAAGAGTTTTGTAATTGTGAAAACTGTTTTGTCAACTAATAGTCATCTTTGTATGAAAGAGTCTCTTATCTACTGAGAAGGTAAGCTTACTTTTTATTTGGTTTTTAGAATTTTCTTGAGGAAAATTTCTCAACTAAACCTGAACTTTCTTAGTAAATGTTAAATTTTCAGAAGATGAAATGGTGTGATAAGTAGTTATGTGAAAAGTAGTGGCAATGACTTTCCTTATTCCTTCTATTCTTCCTTCTTATATCATTTTGTGGCCAATGCAAATGGAAAGAGCATTCATATTAGTGACATAAGTAACCATGCTTGTTTAGCCATAGTGAAGGAAAGAAGAAAAAGTGCAAAAAAGTAAATCCAAACAAAGCAAATACATACCTTTAACTTTTAATACCTGTAAGGAACATCAGCTCGGTTTTTAAACACAGCTTTAAACCTTGGCTGTACAAATTAATCATACCATTATATCTTTAATATTCATTTATATATGACCAAAGATCAGACAATATTCCAAAACAACAAAACAGAAATTCCACATACAGCCAGTTCATAAGCAGAGAGCAAACATAACTTCAGGCCAAGTCTTCAGGCCAAGACTGTAGATCCAGAATGAATTGTTTTTCATAGTAAAATAGTAATGTGTTTCACTATACTCCATACTTGATAACACCGTAATTCTTCATATATTGAAACATTTCAGTTTGGGGAATAGAATTCAAAATTACATTTACATCCTTTAATTAAAGTGCCCTTCCCAAAACCACATTATCAAGCAACCTTGGAGCAAACTCAGATCATATATGTAATGTCCACATCATCATTTTACATTTCCAACATAATGAAGTTGACAATCAACCCTTTTTCATACATTTCTGGGCTGTCCAATGAAAATGGGGAGTATATTTTATTTTAATAATCTCAACAGATCATAACAAACACATTTGAAATTCTTTCAGACTCCTAACCATTGATTTGTTAATATGGGGTATATCAAGTCTTTATTCCATGAATAGAACCCTTTTATTTGTTCCATGAATAGGGTTCTTCTATTCAAACCTGATGCATGAAGCTGTGTAAAAAAAACTGTAGAGGAAGTAATGGGCCATCTGCTGTTCCTGGGACCATGAAAACTCATAATCTCTGCAGATGATGTGAAAACAAAATACACAAAAGGCAAAAGGATTATTGGGCTGAATCCATGTCTTCTTTGGGCCTTGTATATATCTACAGAGATCTAGAGTAAAAGAGACAAATCCTTCTAACTATGGGAATTAAAGTCTATTTTGGGCAGAAGAAAATACCATTGCAATTAATGCATAGTTCTATTTCACAAAAGGGCTTTTAAAATATTTTCTACTTAGCCAAGACAGACAGGACTGTGTTCGTGAGCTGAACTGATAGCTTGGATCCATTCATTTATAGGAGAAAGAATTGTTTTGAAGTGGAACCTTCTGTAATCATATGAAAGCAGTCAAAGCACTGACATAGCCTCATGCTCTATAATTGTCATGCACGCGAATAGTATTTTCCTTATAATTCTACTGAGCTACTGGCATGCTCATATCAGTAAAGAAATTCTAAAAGAGAAGGTAGATTTGCTGCTTCTGTCAAAAGCAGCTTGCTGAAGAAATTGGAAGTTAAATGTTAATTTGTTACAGAACTGATACAAACATTGGTGGAGGAGAAGGAAAAGGAGAAGAAGGAGAAGACTAGGAGTTGTTTGGCTTGTAGGTGGGGGGAAAATGGCAGACTGACGTGCCTCCACAAATAGTGGAGATGACACTGTGACAAAGGCTGGTGGCTGGGCTTTAAAGCCAGGTCAATGGTGCCTCTCTGGATATGGAGAGGCTGGCAGATTGCCCATTTGTGCTCTGAAAGGCTGTCCCTTGTGAGGGGACCCACAAGATCCAAAGAGGTTCTGTGAGTGTCTCATGAGTTTGAGTGCCAGGGGCCATGGAAGAGATAGCAAGCTCATAGCCACAGTGGAGCCTACAAAAGGACATAGGGTTTGCAAAAGCTCCCATTTTCTTAAACACTTTGGAAGAGAATTATTTCAGTTAAAGCAAGACCTTCAATGCAGCAGAGCAATCAAGCCACCAAGTGAGTGATCCTTCATCCTAGAATAAAGATAGCAGCAAGTGAACAATTTAAAGGATTTAAAACTAATTAAAGGTAAAAAGCTTGCCAAAAGTTTAAATTAAGAAAGTTTAAAGCAGACTAAGGGGACAGTTGACTTTGGATTTACTGATTTTAAAGTATTTTTAAAACAAGTAAACAATTAACATATATCTCCATGGGAAAGAGTTTTATTTTGACTAATTGGTGATAATGATTGGATAGCTTTGCCAAAGAAAAGATAAAGGAAAGTTGCTAAAGACTATCTGCCTAGAGAACTATGGTACATGGAATGGGACTAAAGACTTAACAGTTTAGAGAAAGGGGGAAGTCCCTCTTTTACTTTTATTTCTCCTTTCTGGATTGAAGTGGCTATTATTAGAAAAGTAGTGAAACTTACAGAAATGATAGAAAAAGGTATTGCGCTTGAGGCATTCCAAAGGATCTCTGAGTAACTGGGAAAGAATGTTACAACTACAATAACAGGATCAATAGCTGCCTATATGAATGCATAATTTAAAAGAGATCTGAAAGAAGAGATAAAAAATAATGCTGAAGAATCTGCAGGACAACTCAGTGGAGAGGTAAAACAAATTAACAATGTGGAAGTATTGGAAAATAAAATAGAAATAATAAACAGAGGGGAATACAAATATTAAGTCAAGAGATGAAAAATAATGCAGATAGTGGATTACTACTGGATTTACATGAGAAAGAATCCTGTTTGAGACCAAGAGTACTTGTAGAACAACTTGGTGAAAATAGTAAGGAGAGGACTGATGAAGCCTTTAAAAAAAATTTAGGATGGGAGGAAGACAATATAGAGATCAAGTTCTATGACAACATCTTATATCAAGTTAAGGATGAATAATGTCAGAATATGAGATAAGAGAAAGGAATACAAAATTGGCTTGTTTGCTCAGGGATAAGACAATAAGTACTTTTACAAAATACTGGAAACCCTTTATGGACTTTTTGCTGAAAAAGGATAGAAGTGAGTTAATGATTTCTGCATTTACCAATTGAAAAGGGTTGGATATGGGAAGAAGTGATCTGTGTAATGTAATTTCAAAAGGGGAGGAGTGATATTTAGTCTGTTTATAACTGCTGTAAAGAAGATTGGAAGTTACTGCCTTAAATATCTTTCTCTTTATTTTCTATTTTATGCACTTTCTCTTTTTTCTTTCTCTTTTTCTTCTCTTTATTTTTCTTTTTTCTCTTAATCTTATGTTGTATTACCTTTTACTACTGTTAAAATCTGAGAGAGAGAGAGAGCGAGAAAGAGAGAGAGAGAGAGAGAGAGAGAGAGAGAGAGAGAGAGAGAGAGAGAGAGAGAAGATAAGGTGTTGTTTTACCCCAGGGCAGTCAAAGCCAAACCAAAAATAGCTAGTAGGCAAAGAACCCCAAGACATTGCCACACCATAGAAGAAATCTGCCACATTTCAGATAGAACAGCTTCCCTCAATTGCTGAATAGAAGAAGCTAATTTTGGTCTTGACAATTTGGGGTTCTACACCATTAGTTTCCATTTGATTCTATAGCAACAAAGTAAGAGAAAATTAATTATACTAGATGCTGGAAACCAAGTAGTGAAATTAAAATCCCAGCATTCTCATTTAATGCCCAGGAAACAAATTATGCCATTACAGCAGAACAACTATTTTAACTTTCCTCAACTTGTTTTCATGTTTCTAAAACAAAATAAGAAAACAAACATGGAACATAATTTAAGGAGCGTCTTTGGCTCAGAGTCTCAGTGCTAGGGATTAAAAGTACGGGTATGCAAAACATTCAGAGTTCAAAACATTTTAAGCTGAACATCATTGTTTTGAGTGTAGTGAATGTGGAAGAAAACCTCTTGTGTTCTAAAGCTTTGTGGGAGGATTTTGATATATTTTAATACCTTAAGATTGACTTTTTAAGGGAGACTTGGAGTGTATTAGCCAATCAAACAGCAGACAAACATTTCATCTCAGCTGTCAATGGGTGAAGCTAGATATAAGGAAGAGTTAAGAGTGAAGAGGGGTTAGTTAAGTGCAGCTTGTTCAATGTGTATTGGTTATGTATATTATAGATAGGCTTACTATACTGTTAAGTTATCAAATGCAAAAACTATGTTGCTTTATTGGTTCATTGACCTTTGGGATAGCTTGCCAAATGCCAATCTGTGCACTATGCTTGCATATTCTTATTTATTTGTTTGTTTATTTATTTTGTCCCCCCCCATCTCCCCCCAATGGGGGACTCTGAGCGGCTCACCACACATTAAAACAATAAATAAATATACAATTAAAACCTATAACAATTCACATTCACAAAAATAAAAGGGAAGAAATCCAGGAGGCTGATGGTTCAAGGCAGCAGTGCCAGGCCACTAAGGGACTAGCCAACCCCACACTTGATGATCCCCCTCCTCACCCCAGGCCAGATGGCAGAGCCAGGTCTTCAGATCCCTCCAAAAGGCCAGGAGTGAGCGGGCCAATCTCACCTCCAGGTGAGATTATATTTTATTTCTGTTGCTATGGTGTTGAACTTTCTTTGTAGGCATGGAATTGCCAAATGTAAGCAGGTTGCCAAATGCAAAAAAAAAAAAAAAAAAAAGTGCACTGGCAAATACATTGATAAGAAGCCACAAGCCAACAATAGTTTAGCTGAAGTTAAGCTGTTTCTGGGCTATGTTACTCTCACTGTACTTCATTCTTTGCAGAGCAACTTTCAGTGGCTATTTGAGCAAGTACGTTAGCCTAAAAAGGTGTGCGCAGCTGCTGTTTCCATTGTGTTAAATGCTGGTTCAGATGTGGCAGACATTTGAAATAGCATGGCTAGATGAGAATTTTTATAGTATACTTTAAGCCAGGGTTCCTCAACCTTGGCAACTTTAAGACGAGTGGACTTCAACTCCCCGAATTCCCCAGCCAGCAAGGGGGGGGGAATTCTGGGAGTTGAAGTCCACCCGTCTTAAAGTTGCCAAGGTTGAGGAACCCTGCTTTAAGCAGTTGCATTGCCTTCTGTCAATATGAAGGCAAGACCCTTCTGATACCCATGATGGTTTCATTACAGTATTTCTTTTCCCCACCTTTCCCATGATATAAAGGAGATTTAATTTTGCACTTCTTTGCTTTGTAGCTAAGCTGCACTGTTGGTTGTTGACATAACTGATATTTCTGCTCAGAGAAACTTAGCTCCCAACACAACCCTCACACAGTCCTTAATATGGGGATGTTTAAAATGTTTTAAAATCATAATTTTGCCAGTTTTTATATTAATTGGATGACAGGCAGCATTCGACATGGATGATAAATTTCCTCTTCTTTTATAGCTCTAAGATGAAAACAAGGAAGCAAGAACCCTGCTTTGAGTTCCCATTGTTCTACATGATACAATACTTCAAGCTACGTGAACCGAGGGAAAATTAATTTTATTTAACTGACTTTATTCTCAAAACACTGTAGAGTTACAGAAGTGCTTTGAGGGGTCACTTAATAGCATATTGAGGCAAGCCAGATATCAGACTGACCCCAGAAATGATGCCACATTTTAATCATTTCAGGATAAATTATTTTATAAAAACATAAATGCAACATTTATGTTTGTTTCATTCATTCATTCATTCATTCATTCATTCATTCATTCATTTTATATTTATAATTATGAGATGAATCTATTATTTACAACCATACGAAGTTTGCTGTTCTTGCTCACAGAGGCATTCAAGAGGACTTTTGGGGAAAGAAAGAGCCTGCTTATAGTGGAACTGCCTAGACATTTTCTCCTTGGTAGGCTTCCAAATATTTATTATTTATCAATCATTTTTATATTCTTTCCATTTGAAGGAAGTTATCCTCTCTTCTTACGGGTTGCATGGTCTGTCTTCATGAATTGTTTAAGCTGTTAAGGGCAAGTGATTATTATCGTAAGTTTTTTGACAATTTGTGTTTTCCTATCACCTTTTCTCAAACATTCTGGGAAAGTTAGTTATGGATTTTCTTCTATCAAGTCATGGCACTGTGCCAGTTTATAAGCTGGTATCTGTTAACAAGGACACCATGCAGGCCCTCTTACTTCTGATTGATTTCATGCTATAGCCACTTTGCTTCCCTCAACTTTTGCATCTGTTTTATCATACTGGTTTTAATTTGCTCTGCCTCTGTATCATAGTTCAATAACAATTTATAAATTCATCCTAATAGATTATCTTGATTTTATATAAGCATTTAAAATTCTGTCCTCTTTCTCAAGCTCCCTCCGCATTTGAGATCAAGTTTTATTTTTCCAGTTATTGGCAGATACATTAACTTGGTTAAATTCCCTCCTTTATTGAGCAGTTTCTGTTGCGTCTTTGATCTGTTTTCTGAATCCAGATATGTCATGTTGGCATATGTAATTAATTTTTTATTTTTTATTTTACTATAGTTGTCCTTGGAGCAAAAAAAGCATTTGACGTGATGTTAATGGCAAGATTGCCAGACTTATCTTTGATTTTAGAAGGTTCCAAATTTTTAACAAACTTTGTCTTAGGATATGTCCTTTCAGATTGTTTATTTCTTTTGTTTCTTTGTACCATAAATACCTGTGAAGCCCATTGGCTAGGCCTGCTCCTTCTTTTATTGATGTTCTGCTATTCAGAGATTTTATCCATTCTGTTATCCATAGGCAACTTGCTCTATAATACAGTCGAAGACTGAGAAATACTAGTCCACCTCTTTTTTCACTCTTGAGTTTTTCCTGCTCCATATAAATCTGTTAATTTATTATTGCAATAAGTCCTAACCAGGAAAGTTTTAAACTTTTCCATCTTTTGAGGTCTTGTTTTATTGATTTCTATAATTTGCTGTAATAGTTTTTAAATATATCATTATTTTATTCTGTCAAGTGGAGTTCTAAGTGTTTCACTAAATCTTTTGTTATTTCACAGCCACGTTTTTTGATAAAATCTTCATCAGAGGTTAAATACCTTGTTATTGCCTTAATTTTGCTTTCATTAATTTGATATTCAGAAAGGATGCAAAGTTTTTAATTTACTTGTATCAACCGTAATATGGAACTTTGTATTCTTTGTATTTCTATAGAAAATTGAATTCTATTAGAATTCTAGTATTCTACTGTTAATACTATATCATCTGCATAGTATTTCATCTTTATTTTTCTCCTTTAATTTTGATCCCGGTTATATGTTTACCTTTTCAGATCTTGTCTGCTAAGATTTCCAAAGATTACAAATAGTAAAGAAGAAAGCTGACACCCTTGCCTTGTACCCTGACATACTGAGAAGCTTGCAGAGAGTATTATATTTGCTGTAATCTTCATTCTTTGCCATTGATATGCGTTATCCACTCAGATTTTGAATTCTTCTCCAGGATTCATTTTATTGGAACCTCCATAGGCATATTATTATTGTTGTTGTTGTTGTTGTTGTTGTTGTTAAAACAGGGTGAATGATTTATGTACCTGAGAAGGGAACCAGTTGACATGATGTTTTTCTGAGGATTGATATATAATTAATAAAAAATAAATTTAAAAAAACATACTAATTAAAAAGGGTTTTCAGAAATTAAAAAAAAGAAAAGAAAAGAAATATCTCTTCCAAATTGCCGAAGGCTTTTTTCTGCATCTAAAAATATTACTGGTGCCTTCTTTTTCTTGATGTGGATGTGTTCCAGTACATTTATAATCAATCTACTCGTGTCCAGCATCTTCTCTTTGGGTGTGTACAATTTTAGGGAGGCACTTCCTTATCTGCTCAGCCAATACAGTAGTGATTATCTTATAGTCAATATTTAATAAAGAAATTGGTCTATATGACTGAGGTTTCTCTGGGTTATTCCCTTCTTTGTGTATTAAGGTTATATATGCTTCTATCCATGTGTTTGGAATTGTTTTTGTTGTTTGAATTTAATTCATTGTCTTCAATATTTATTTATTTAGTATTTATTTATTTTTGAGATTATAAGGCTGCCCAAATAAAGCAATGTGACTCTATTGGAGGACAGAGGAAGTTCTGCTGATCCTCCTCTAACTTTTTGTAATATCGGGCCATCAGTCCATCTGGGCCTGATGCTTTTCCAGTTTTGAACTTTTTATGACTTCTATGATCTCTTGAAATGTTATAGGTTTGTTTAGTATTTGTGTTCTTTGATGGAGTATTTAATTTCTGAATCTTTAATATCTGTTTCCAGATATTCCTTGTCAATTTTATGTTTAGAATGTAATTCCTTGAAAAATTAAGTTCTTCTATTATTTCTGAAGTTATATGTAACAGTTTATTCCCTTTCTCTATCACTGTCATTGTCCTTTTCTCTTTCTCTTTTCTGATTGATGTGCCAAAATTTTTCCTGGTTTATTTGCATTCTCAAAACAGTTTTGTTTAACATATTTGATCTTCTGGAGTTTTTCTCTTTTCAGAAAGTCTAATGTTATCTGACTTTATTTAGCACTTTCAGTGCTTGCTTAGATTGGTTTTGTGGATGTGTTTTTTTATTTTTTTCTTCCAATTATGATTTCTGTCTTTTTTGTTCTTTCTTGTGGTTTGCTGTGAGTCTTAGGAGAATTCCTCTCATATACGCTTTACTTGTTTCCCATATGGTTGTCTCTGACATCTCAGGAGGTGCATTTATTTTTTAAAAAAGCATTTTAATTCTTTACATTTCTGTAGCATGTCTTCTTGATGTAGTAATGTGTCATTCATATCTAAAAGTTTTTTGAGTTTTAGCTGAAACGATTATACCAAGACTGGATTGTGATCTGCATGTGTCATTGGACAGATCTGCACTTCTTTAATAAATGGTATAAGAGACTTGGAAACCCAACATGTGTCAATTTAGTATACATTTGATGCCTATCTGAAAATAATGTGTAGTCTCTTGTTTCTGGAATTTTGAGTGTCCAAGCATCCATCAAAGCCAATGTGTCCATATGCTGGAAGGCTTTCTTAGAACTTTTCATTCTTTTTTCCCTTGAATTGATTTGTCTAAGATTCAGATTCAGCACTCCATTCATGTCTCTTACAGTGATTATTTTTCCCTCTTCAGTTTCTATTAGCATATGAAGAAATCTTTCATAGAATTATTATTTATCTGTGTTTGGAGCATAAATGGATGCCAGTGTTAACATTTTGTTTTCTTTTCTTAGTTTCAAGCTTAAAATTCTTCCTTCTTGAACACTCGAGGAGCTGAGATGCTGTCCTTGGTGCTTCCTTGGCTGATCATGATACCATGTGTTCATACGGTTATATGGTCAGTTCAGGAAGCATTGGGAAAAAAAGCTTCTACTCTTCAAAAAGACTGGAATTGTTGTAATAGTGCAATGCTGGAAACGTGGCCATCTTACATGTTTTTGAAGTAAGGGGATATTTGGTTCTCATCTAGCAAATTTTAATTTAAGCATTGGTACAAAACTTTGCAGGATTGGAAATCTATCCTAAAAAATGGATAAGAGCAATGGATCTACATTGTTCCACTAATCCCTAGTCATTGCTGCAAATTACTTAAAGGACACATACACACACACACACAAAACCCAAAATAGAATCCCTTTAAAATTAAATATCAATTTTCTATAAAAATGTTGGCTTAACCTAAAAACATGGAAACAGCACAATTTAAACCCCATTGTTCTAATAATGGATAAAAATAATCTATTACATTAAGAATATACATGAGAATCTACATTCTGTACTTCACAATATACCTAAATTACCTTAAGAGTTCCTTTTTGTTTAATGTTCATATATCTACCAAAATGTTATCGTCCATCAGTTTGTGAAATGCTAATTAATTTCTACTTTCACAGATATTCAGAAAGCAGTGAGACTGAAATTCAAGCATTTAACTGTGATAGAGTGCAGCAGGATAAAAAAGGTGGGGGTGGGGAATGCAAATCATGTCAATTTTCCAATTTTCACATATTCAGCCAAAGTTCTGAAGGACAGGTCTACTTGAAATTGCATGAATGTGAGCTACTGCTATCCACATGGTCTTGTTTTATTATGTTGTGGTTCATGCAAAAGCTGTTGATTAAACAAACCATAGTTTATGCCAGTGTGAACCCAGCAAACATATTTGTAGTGAAGATAGAAATAAAAGTTGATGTCAGAATTTATGTATACTAGCATGTCATTGGAATGCCTTCTCATCAATTTTATTAGTCAGTATAATTTATTGATGATGTTTTACATAGCAAAAATGCAGTAGTTGCACACTGTATATTATCTAGGCCCTTGGGGAAGAGCTATACATCCTTGATTTATAACACATGAGTAGTTAGTGTACTAATAAAATACATCCTTCTAACCCTGAAAAGTTAAAAAATTAATTACTTCATTTAGAAGACATAATAGGGACAAGAGCTACATTTTCAGCATAATAATATGAGGAGGGCACGGTGAAAAAAATTAAATGACTATTCACCCTGAAATATATGCCATTAATTATTAGGGAAAATATAATGGCAAATTAGGAGTTGTGATTGTTTTTATATTTATATGGTGGCAGGTAAACAAAAATGGGATGTCTGATTTCTCTCATGTATGTAAACATCAAATTTATTTTTATAGTATGCATAACAACACTTTTTCAACAGTAGTGCTCTTATCCTAAAAGCTACCAGTTAGTTTTAATCTAGTCAAGAAGAGAGGCAAAAGTGATATGTGAAACAAGGAAACCATTAATGCAATTAAATACAAGCAATTTAATACAATCATGAATTCCAATGCATTATTTCAAATTGCACTCCTTATCTGATTGAGTTCTGATCAGTTTTGATACAAAACAAGCATGAAGAAAAGAATGGTATTTCCACACTTCTATATAATTAATAACCCTAAGATTGTAAAATCAATGGAAACAAAACAAACTCCAGAACAGCTTTTCCTCAAACACAAACGTATAAGAAATTCAAGACAGTTTTTAAACTTCCTGCTATTTTTGAGGATGCCTAGTTTCAACAGAAACACCAAACATTGGTATATGTTTGCTAACAGTTGGAGATATTACTTAATCTTATTTCAAGCTCTGTGTTAAATTTTAGAGTGGCCAGATATATTTTGAAAAAGAAGACCACAATTGGATTGCAACTTGCATCAGCGGTCATATTTATGCATTTGCATATGTATAAATACTTACTGTAACAGAACATTATAATGGGATGGACAAACTATATATATATCAGATGTTAACTGCTGATAAGCAATAGAACTATTCCTTTTAGGTTTTTCATCTTTAAGCTGGAACTTGGATTTGTTGAAATAGAGGACTGTCCAATAGAAGACTGTTTCTATAAAAAAGATTCATGAAGTGACAAATGGGAACTTCTAAACTTGCAGCATAGGGTAGACTGGTAGCTCTCTTCATGATATACTCCACAATCCTTTGTTATTGTGATGGAATGGTTTGGTGAAGGCTGTGCTTGGGGAGATAAGCATTTCCTTAGCCCCCAGAAAGAGCGTGGGAAGGTGAAGAGGATGAGACTGGTACCACTCTAAGGAATTTGCAGTGTTTGCTTGCTGGCTTGGGAACTTTAGATTCAGTCTGGCAAGATTCTGTCTTGTAGGTGAAAGCTAATAAATGCTAAGAACTATATCTGTACTGTCTCGTGGAGTTCTTTGGGCTGAACCTGACATCAATCTTGCCAGACTCAGTCTAAACTACCCAAGCCAGCAAGCAAACACTGTGAATTCCTTAGGGTGGTGCCAGTCTCATCCTCTTCACCTTCCCACACTCTTTCTGGGGGCTAAGGAAATGCTTATTTCCCTGAGTGCGGCCTTCACCAAACCATTCCATCATAGTTATATGATACAGAAATGAATAACCTTGAGCCTAGACCTGTGAAATTGAAGTTCATGGACTACATCTCTGGAAAAGTACCTCTTTGAGACCTTTCCTTGTTTTTCTTTTAATGATATAAAGGAGAAGTAAGAGCACATGTCCAACAACTGGGAGCATGGCTATTACCATGACTGGGGCAAAATGACTAAATCATCTCTAGCTTCCAGTTCAGTACAGTTATTTAAAAAAATAAGCAATTGAATTCAGAAGTGATTGATTGCTTTTAAATTAAACATGGTTCACTAATCTGATGAGAAAACAGCATTTTGAAGATGTTTTGGCAAATCAGATTACAGAGATACACCTAGGTTTCCCCAGCCCAGACAAACATTTACTCTTCTCTCAGCTTGATCAGTTTTAATCACTTAAACAATAAAACAATTTAAACACTTCTATTGTTTTTCTCTTTTCTTATATGAAAGCATTACAGCTTGGTGGCTGCTTTGGTTTGTGCTTTGAAGTCAACATCCATTGCTTCTAGAGCAGTTTCTCAATCTCAACAATATTAAGATGTGTGGACTTTGATTCCCAGAAGTCCACACATCTTTGTTGAGGTTGAGAAACACTGTTCTAGAGGGTCCATATAACCTTGACTCTTGGGATACCCACCACTGACTTAGACCAAATGGCAGCTTCTCTTCTGAGATTTCAGAGCAGAGGTTTTCTCCACCCCACTACTTGGAGTTGACCATGGACCTATCCAATGGCTGTGTCATTGAGCTACAGCCCTTCCTTAATGGTTATCTATGTCAAACCTGGAGATCTCTTGACTCTGATTTTGTTTTTAACCTGTTTTTGAAAATAGATACTATTTTAAAATTATGGCTAGGAGCCATTTGGGCATTTTACCAAAATGGAAAGGGAGGACTGCCATCTAGTTTATTCATGGTGGAGAAGAGGTTCCAACAGATCTGCCATTCCAATCCATCCTTTCTTCTTCTGCTCTGACCTAACAGGTACAAAAGTGCTCTTCATGTTTACATACTAAATCCTGATATTAAATCTGTTTACAAACCCTTTCATTAGGCTGCCACATCCAGTGTCAAAAACAATGTCACTTTTCAGCATGAATCTCTTGCTGTTGCCAGGAAGCAAGGAAATTTGAATTCCACAGACAAACATTTCTGAATAATAATATTTCACTCTTGTTCAACACAATGAAGGCAAAGCAGCCTCACTGAACGTTAAAAAAATTGCCTTGGTCTTGGCTAGCAACAGCTGCCTTTCCTTGAAATCCAACACACTGAAACTTCTCACATAGTTGTAGGAAATGGCAGTGTCTTGACTCCTGCATATCCAGTGAATGAAGCATTACTAGTCTGTACCATGGAGCAATGGCTTTCCCACTGAGGAGATTGTGGTCAAATGATTGGTCTCCCAGGGCACAGCTGCAACTAACAACTACTTTCTAGCTTCTAACAGTTTTTTCTAAAACACCTTTCTGCTCAAACATTTAAATTCCATTACTTAAATGAGTATAAAACTAAAGGATGATATTTGACAATCTTTTTATTTCTCAATTATGTCAAGGGTGGGCAAAGGCCTCCCAGTGCCTTTTCATGAACCTGGGAGCCCCTCTGAAATGTAATGCTGGCTTTCAGTGAAATTTGGTTTTCTACATGAAATCAGTGGCAATCTGCTGTTTAACAGGTGAAATGCTTATAGTGTATTTTGCTTTCTGGGAGATACTTTATTTCAGGGTGGAAGAGAAGGGATTTAAAAAGTATTTTAATTTTTAAAACATTTCATAGCTACCTTTGATTTAGTGCTATTAGACTCTTAATATTATTTGATACCATCAATTATGGTATACTTCTCCATCACCTGTGAGAGTGCATTGTGTTGAAGTGGTTCCACTCCTGAAGTGGGCAATTCCAGTCTGAGGTCATGAGTGATGAGTCATTTGAACTCTTAGCTGCTCCAATGTGGAGTGCCACAGGATTTGGTTCTCTCACCTGTATTGTCTAACATCTACATGAAACTGCTGAGAGAGGTCATCTATCAGTTTGGAGGAGATATTATGCTTAGGGTACTCATCTGTACAGCTCCATCTCAGGCCAAGCAGAAGACATAATGAATATTTTCATCCTGTGCTTGGTGGCTGTAAGGAATTGGGTGGCACAAAAGAAGCACAGACTGAATCCTAGCAAGATAATGTTGCTGTTTGTTCAAAAGCCATCTGACTCACTCCTACTTAACTCCTACTTTAGCCCTGGATGGGGTTATACTCCCTCAGAAGGAGCAGGTCTATGGTTCTCTTAGATTCATGATCCTGCTAGGGAAGATTTTGCCCATCTTTGGCTCGTATGCCAGTTGTGACTATTCTTGGAACAGGAGACACTGGCAATGGTAACATATGCACCATCACTCCCAGAGTGGATTACTATAATGCAGTCAGTTTGGAGCTAACTTTGAAGACAACCCAGAAATTTCAGTTGGTTTCCATATTTTGAGCCATAAGTGCCTAAATAGCTTGGGTTGAAAGAGGTCTCTGAGACATCTTGTCCAGATAGAATCTACTCATCCTATGCAATCAGTTTGGGAAAGAAAGTTATAGGTTCCTCCTCTTCATAATGTTAGGGATGGGAACCAGAAAGCGAGCCTTCTTCATGACTATCCCAGTTCTTTGGAATAGCTTGTCCCCAATAAAGTCAGCCTCTCATTTTTCATTTTTAGGAAGGTGGCAAAGATTGTTCTTTTAGCACACATTTGGAGCCTGCTGTTAATGCACTGTTTTTAGTTTTGTTTGATCTTAAGTATAGCTGTATTTTATTGTTAATTTTATCTGCCTGTTATTATAGCTTTTTATTGTATTGTATTGTATAATATTGTAATGTATTGCATTTATTATACTGAATTTATAGAAACTGCCCAAAAGCAACTGAATGGAGTGGTATACAATTTTTTTGTAAGAAACATATAATAAATACATTAATAATCAGATTCTTTTATTAGTTTTTTTAATGCTCTATTCATTGATAGCTACCCAAGTCTCCTGGAGAGACTGGATCATAATGTAAATGCAGAATTAAATTCCTTCTACCTTCATGTAAGCTATCAGAGCTAAAATATATGTACGAACTACACTGAATACCTGAATAGAAAACCTACACCTCTCTTTCCTGTTCCATGGGCTTTATATTTCTCAAGTCAGGAAGATATCCTTTTTCCTTTTTCAGCATTATAAAACATAGTAGCAAGGGTAATGCCATCTTATCACCCTTCATCGGTACAAATTATGCATTAAACAGCTTCATGCAATTATCAAGACTCTTAAAAAGCATCCCAGCACATTTTATTTAGCAACCAGTCATGAATTAAATCAATTGTTCTTCCCTGTCACGTTGATGAAGGGACTGTAGGCTCTGTTTTCATGACAAACACATCATTAGAGTACATACATTTAAACTGATTATTTCATTCAGTGCAAGGAACCCAAGGGTTAGGATGATATAAAAGCCCAAATCACACTTGGTGTTTCCCAAATACCCAGCTTTGTGTGGTCTAATCAAGATTGCATCAAATGTTTTATTAGATACAGCCACACAAGCCTAGTTGAAGCCAGATGATCACTTATTATCAACCAACAGCAAATTACATTCTTTTTTGGACTGAATTTCAATGAATTCATTGTCAAAGTACTCGGATAATACCAGGAGGTCAACACATTAAAAAAAATTCCACAGGGACTTTAAATTTTTTTGAAAAGGAACAACATATAAGGAAATAAGTTAATAAATGCCAGTGATACCATTAAAAGGAACAGGTTATTTTCCCAGTGAAATAAATTACATTCTGTAATGATGAAAACAGTTAGCCTTGATGTATTGGAGAACATAGTTAAACATTTAATTATGGGGTATAAATTTGATGTAAATGGCAAACGCTTTTCAGTTATCAGGTGAATGGAATTATCTACTGATGGCATGCACAGACTCCTATTTGAGTTATGGGGGAGTTGTTAAACTAGAATAAAACACAGCTACAAGGTAAAGTAAGGCTGGTCAGATTGATACAGTTTCAGTACTCTCATTTTCTAATTTTTCCAAAATAGTTCATCCTATTTCCAAATGAGTTGGAGGTCTTTCAAAAGTGACATAGTTTGTTTACAGAGGTTTGTGAGTAATTCTTCTAGTACAGTCTTTTTTTCTGTGCAATTGTATTTAAAATATACTTTTAGGCAAGCCGTTTTCCTTAACCCAATTCCTTTTGTACCATATTATCATGAATATTCATATTGTTGTAAACTTTTTGTTGCACTACAAATTCAGTGCAGTAAAATGTATATAAGGTACTGCACAGGTGGAGGACACCCCACTTTTGCTGCATTTCAAACCACTCCCTTTGCAAGCAGATGAAAATTCCAGCTGTTCTAAAATAACAACTTCATATTTGCTTTTGTTTTTCTACAGGAAGTCTAACCTTCATTCCTATCTTCAGTTTCCCAGAATGTGGATTGTAACTGAAGGATTGGCCAGTGCAGAGGATTAGTGGGCTGGGTATCCTTTCAGCTGGGATGGGTTACATTGTCTGGGGGTTCTTCTGTGGTTGGGCTTTATAGTGGAGTTTTGGCTGTATATGAATTAGAAAGTGTGATGGGGATACCTGGCATACTAGTGAAACCCAAACCCAGAGCTTCTGATGACTTCATCAGGTGACTCTGAAGAGAAACACAGTTTGAAGCATTTACTTCCCTTAGAAAAAAAAAAACAACTTATGGAACAGGCTGCATAAGCCACTCAGAGTCTGGAATGATTGGAGCAGTTTATAACCCCAGTGAATAAGTAAGAGAGTAAGTATGTAAGTAAGTAAGTGAATGGTTATTCTTGGTGTCCACTGAACCTCTAGGTTTCACCAGAATGACAAAATGTGTATCGTGATGGTTGCAATGCAAGCTTCGCCCCTTAAGTACGTGTATGAGAAGTTATGACATGTATAAAAATGACAGAATTTATGGAAAAACATCTCCATGTACACCCCCATGGAGACCCATGTAATCTTAACCATCTTTCTGAAGCTAGCCACTTGAGTGAATAAAAAAAAGAAACAAGGGGTGGGGTGGTAATAGAAATGGACGAGGTCTTTGGATCCTGATTTCAGTAAACATAGAATGTCATCAATGTGAAAGAAATAGATTAAAGTACTTCTGATTTCTTAGTTGTTACACTGCCTTTAATTTAACAGAAGGTTTTTTTTTTTTTAATCTCACCTTGGAAATAGCTGAGAATTATTTTTCATAAAACTTAAATACAGCATGCAGAAGCTATCTGGCTGGATGCATAACAATTTGCACAAATGTTAGGTAGTCAGATTTACATCACTCATTACTTGCCAGTTAAATCTTTGGGAACTAAGGAGTTTTTACTGGTTGTGCACAATTGCTCATCCTAGTCACAGATTAGCAGGTAATACTCTCCCATACCTAGACTATTATCATTCAGCCTGACACATCTAATTTGTTATGTTTGTATAGATGTTTCAGTATCATTCATGTGGTGAACCTCATAAAAGAGGGGAGGGGGAATAAAACTACACAATTACATAAATTATAATTAGCCATGCTTTGGTGGCAGTAGCCAAGGAAAATGAGTAGAGAGAAAAGTAGCCTTGATTGATATGGAAACATGCTGTTTTTGCTGCAGCAGTCAATCTGCAGGGGTCAGTTTGTTTCCTTGCAGTTGTAGAAGGACTTGTAATTTGGGGGTTGCCTAGGGGATCAGAAGTTTGAATGGTTTTTTTTTGTAGGAGTATACTCAGCTCAGGACAGAAATGATTGATTAGAGAAAAACTATATGGTGAAGTTAAAGAAGTCAGTTTCAAATAATTTTCATACTGTTGCCAAGAAAAGAGCAATCCATACCTTCACTAGGAATTAATTCAATTTGAGGGAATCGTTACATTTCCCTACATCTTTACAAGAGAGAGAGGGAGAGAGAGAGAAATGCAGACTATTGATGCACATAAAGGGTGCATGAGACCTAATCTGGATAATATGTTATCTAACCATTAGTTAGATAACATATTATGAAAGGCCCCAGAATTGTTCCTGAATTGTATTTTTTTAACAATTCTAGCAAGCGCATGTACAACTGTATTTTAAAAATATAGAAGAAGAGGTTCATGCATATTATTGACATAAAATAAAAATAACTTTGATAAATGCATTGTTTTACTCCATATTATGAGACAATAATTTTACTGTTGATTTAGGATGAATTTCAGAACAAAATGATTCCATAATCACTTCCTGTAACCTTAATAACATGAGACATAAAAGATCTTAGTGATGTCCAAATCTGGAGTTAAGCCTTGCTTTTCATAAAGATTTTATGAACTCATCTTGGTCAAATTTGAAAATGCCTCACATGTTTTCACCAAAGTTATTTTATTTACATCCCACCTTTTTCTCTCATGATGAATTTCAGTCTACCCCAATCCCTTTTCTGATTTTATATAATTGTTCTAGGATGATGTATTTGTTTCAAAGATCCTCTTTCTCTCAAGTCTACCCAATGTATATTGGAGAATAAGAAAGAAAAATCCAATTTAATGAAATGACTTTTAAAAATTTAATCCACAAAGGATATATTTATTCTTTAACTCCTGTTTATTTTCATTATTACGATGAATATAGGCTCTGGATTATGAGATCAGTTGTTGATTACTGAAAACAGATAATATTCCAAACCCAGAGGACTGTGATTCAAAAGCAATCAAGACATCTTCACAAAATGAATGAAAGAAGAAAAGCTTACTCTTCCGGTGAATTGAGTTTCTTGGCTTTTTCTAATGTTGTAAACAGAAATTATGCCTCTACCATAAATTGGAAAAATAAATCTCTCTAAAAGCCCGATCTTATGAATCAGTGAACCAGGATAGTAGGTTGTAGGGAATAACAACAACAACAAAAGACTAGTTGAACAAAGATGTTGGCAGTGAATCTATTTTGATTTTACTTTGCCTCTCCCAAAGTTAAGAAAGTATAACCTTTTGTAAGCTTGTGTAAGGCAGCTTTGATTTGCTCTGATGAGGTAGTTCATGGTACAGAAATTATGATGTGCTACATTCAAGTGAAGAAGTAATGCATTTGATCCCAACAAGGTGCTTGAAGTATCACAGCTTCAACCAGTACAGGAATCTATACAGAAGCCTCTTCAGGTTATTGCAAGTGCTGAAGAAAACAGTTGAACACGCAAAATGGAAGGTATTAATTTTTTCATGAAGCAGTTTTGAAGGGGTATATCATTCAGGTTTTTGTCAAAATGAAGTACCCTCTTAGAGATCTATGTAGCTCTGATCCATTGCATGTCTATTTGAAAGTAGATCTAAATTGCCAAATAAGTATGCATAGAATTTAAGACTAACAGTGCAATCCCATGCATATCTACACAGATATAGGTTAAATTTAATGTGATTTACTCATAAGTAAGTAGTTTGGATTGCAGGCTTAGTCATTCAAAAAGAAGCAGTGAGATTTTCTGCACAGTTTCTCCAGAACTTCATCTGGAATTGTTGTAGCAAATAATTTCTAGATTCTGGAACAGTTTTAAGATCAAAACAGAATTTATCATGGCAACTGGTCTCACTGTGGATCAGGGGTGTTATCTTCTGGTTCCAGGAAAGGAAAGCAGTATTTCTGGTTCCCAGCTGACCATAACACTTTGGTGAGTATTTGATGCTGAAGCAGCCTAGAGATATGACAAGAGAGTGGATTTCCTTTCCATTCAGGGATGGGGCTCTGGGTGGCATTCAAAGGAGAACCAAGACATTCAGTGGGGAAGAAATTGGGAACTTTTATCCTCAAGAAGGAAGGAAGAGCCACCTTTACCCTGCAAAACTACCTATGCATGAGAATAAATCCCATGGCATTTTATGAGTCCCTTCTCCTGAGAAGACCTGCACAGGTTGGAATTACTTTTGGAACTGGTGGTTGCCTAATTTAGATAAGACTCCTACCATGAACATAGGAAGAGTTCTTGCACTGGGCATAGAGTAATATTTAACAGTATCAAGAGAGTACAATCTGAGGCCCCATAACCATAAGTAACCCCCCTCCCCACCAAAAAAAAACAAAAAAAAAACTGCCTCCAAAGTTTCTATTCTTTTATTTTTAGGGAAGATGACTATTTTCAACAACATACATAGTCTGTATTCCAGCTGCACTGTGTTGCCTCCAGTCATGCAAAACATCCATAGACTAGATTTATCAGCTTATGTGGACAGTTTGCAACTATTTTATATTGTAAAGATGTAATCTGTATATATGAATGAGCCTGAGGAAGGAAATGGATATCTTTGTAATTACTCTGGAAAGGAAAATTTTCATCCAGCAGATAGAAGAAAGTATCTCTAGAAAGAACAAAGGCATGTATTATTTTATAGTTGTGTGTTACTCAAACTGCATCAGCCTAATGTATTAGTACTTGTTTGTGGTTATTACTATGCAATCAGGGCTAACGGATTATATATGCATTTTTCAGCACAGATATAGTAGCCCTAGTTTAATGCCAAGCCTCAACCTGCAAAGCTTTATACAGTTGTATATCCCATTCCTTTCTCTACAGGCTTGGATTTCTTGTATTAAATACAATACAATAAAGTACAATAAAGTACTTCAGAGCAACTAAGACATTTGTTTTGGAGTTTCTGAACGTCTTTTCCAGCAACTCTCTTTGAGGAAGATATAAAAATATTTTGTGGAGTGGACTACTCCATAGTCCACTCCACAAAATGGTCTTATAATGGTGGGTTCCAAGTCCATCACCTTGAGAAGACCCTATTCTAGAAAGGGTCTCTATATATACAATAAATAGAAACCTGGGGATAGGTTAGTAACTTCCATCATTTCAATAGGCCTATGCCATGACTAAAAATCTGAATCTAGCCTATTAGAAATTGGAATATTATACCCAAATGAAGTCATCTTCAGTAAAGTTGCTTTCAGAATATTGAGAGTTTGTTCTTGATTGTGGTGTCAATCATTGCCATTCTTTCAGTTCACGTTTTCCTTAGGGTTCAAGAATTTGGGGATCATTTAGATTAAGATGGTAATTGTTTGTCAGGGCTTGTCAGGGCTTGTAAGTACTCTTTAAAGTACTTTATTATACTGAAAACTTTCGAAATGAAAAAAAATCACATTAACAAATATTGCTATAGCAGTGATTTTGATCTATGGATCTGTCCGTAGATCTATCCATTTTGATCTTGCTCCATTTTTGTTTTTCCAAAAGGTAAATTCATTCTTTGGAATGAATTTTTACATCCATTTTTTAATCTTAATTTAAAAAGTATTTTCATGTGCATTTCTTGTAACGTGCCCATTTTATGTGCACATTTCCTAGTGCAGCAGGGATTGATATGGAAGCAAAATCTTTTAACTAAAGGGTATGCAAAAAGTGCACATTTCAGAGCAAATTTGGACCTCAGGAATGGCAACTACACATTCCTCAGAGAAAGTGGTTAGCGTTTCCTGCAGAATAACACAGTGGAAATGCGCCAGCAGGTAATGGCAATGAGAGTAACTCTTGTTGGGGAAATAGCATTTGAAACAATAAACAGTGTTGAGGGAATAGTAATGAAAACATGACAAACATTCACAAAGCACTCAGTGAAGGAAGTAACAGTCAATGGGAAATGACAATGAAGGGGAAAGTAGCAATCATTGGGAAATAGCATTTAAACAGTGTTAAGGGAACAGCAGTGAAGACTCCCAGGAGAATAGTGAATAGGACAAGAAGTACACTGCAGTTTTTAGGGAAGAGAGCCAGTCTTATATACACTTCGTACTTTCTTTGCCTTAGCAAAAGTTTTGAAGGAGATTTTGGGATAGCGCCACATATGCCTTAGTTTGGGAGTCACAGGAAGAGGAGGGGAAAAGAAAGAGTTAACAAAGTTAACAAAAAGTTTTCCTATTTTGATTTTCTTAATAATTGTCTTAGAAATATTACCTTCCTCTTCCATTCAAAGTGATCAGCATGGATTAAGATTTTTAATCAAAACAGTTTTTCAACATCTATGTGCATGCTCCTTTTTCCCATTATGGAAGTTGAATTCCTTGTAGGCCACATAGGTATTGAACCTCAGGAAAAAATGTGCAAAGAGGTAATGAAGGAGAACAGTAAAGGAACAGACTTCCTCATAAACATTATCCTGTAATGACCCTGTGTCTACTCCAATCATTTCCTTGTTATTTATGTTATCTTATTTTGTCTTTATTTGATTAGATCGTACCTTTCATTCGGGAGCTGAAGATAGTGTATATAGCATTCCTTTCTCTTGTTTTTTCACACAACACCCATGAGGAAGGGTGGGTTGGGAGAAAGCAATTGGCCCAAAATCACACAGTCAGCTTCCATGTTTTTTTTCCCCAGTTAACATTTTAGCATTGCACTGGCTATCTCATTATTATGAAGACTTTTCCTCTTGTATAAACCAAAATAGGTGTGGCACTGGGATTTTAGGGGTGACAGTTGGAGGAGAAGGTGTTTCTGATTAAACTGGGGCTTTGTTACATAGTTTGCACCATTTTCAAGAATTTTCCACATATGCTCATTTTTCCCAGAGATCTACTCTTGACACTACCAAAAGACATCCAACATTCAGAACCTTTCTACCTCTTATTTGCTCAGTTTTTCATGGCTAAACATCATATTCATTCCTTTTGCCATGTATACATATGCACAGAGTTATGCTTAAACCATGACTTTGAAACAAACAGAAGCTTATTGAGTATTCACCATTCCTATTCATTCTTGGGTCTTTTAATAGCTAAGTCACTTTTTTTATATATTCTCTTGTCTTAGTCCCACTTACAGTATCCATTTATGTCATCTAACAGAATCATTTTTTCTCCTGGATACCATAGATGGTTTTCCCAAATGTCATCTCTGGCTCTGGGGTGGAGGGAGGGGAGAAATAGCCCCTCCCCAGGGGAGATCGCAGAGGCACAATGGAGAACAGCTGCCAGCAGGATCAGAGCAACATCCAAAGCTTTATTAAATGGTAGAAGCAACATACTGTACCTACACTGGAGAGGTCTCAATCAGCCTCGATGTTCAGTGACAGAAAAGGCACTTCTTTGTGACATGTCTGTAACTATGGATTCTTTAGCACCCAGGTTTATAGTCCTGCGCTCCACGCTCCCATCTGGCATCAAGAAATGGTGCCAGGACAATTGATCATGCAATTGACATTTGTGTATTCGTATCGGTAAAAGCATGCATGTAGGAATGAGAGATACTTCCTGCTCCCCAAGCTGCTTGCAATAAATCTATCAATGGGAAGGGGAAGCTGGATATGTGAACAGGAAAGTGAAGGGTTAATTACCTTGTAAGCAAGAATGGAAAGGCTATTTACATTGTAAAAATGGAGGCTGCAGGCTCGTTATCTCCTGAGCCTGACAGCTCAAGAGGCAGCGGGATTTCCTTGGAAGGAGTGACAAGAAAATACTAGCTTGATTAGTGAAGAAATTCAGGCGCCAGTCAGCCTTGCAGAATCATTTTTATACCAATGCTGCTCCATTTGTCTAGACTCTAAGTAGCAGATAAGGTGACTATCACCAACCTATTGATTCTTATTTTCATACACAACCATATGAACCCTATTCAGACTTTCTGACGTAGATTTTAGTCCTTTCATTCATAATTAAGCATATACCTTCATTTTCCTCTGTGTGTTTATCAACTATCCTGCTCAAGATTTTTCTTATTATATTCTTATTACAGCCTTAAAGCCTCTGCAAAGTTGCCAGTTTGCTTCTAGGTGTGATACCTATAAAGCCCTACATGCCATAGGGCCTGATTACTTGAGGGACCACATGTTCCCCATAGTATCTGCCCAGCCAATCTGATCTGACAGGATTGGCACACTCTGGTTTTCTTCAGTTAGACAATGTCACCTATCAGGACCCCAGAAGCACATCTTCTCTGTAGTAGTGCCTGCCCTCTGGAAGGAGGTCCCCTTGAGAGCTGGATGGCCCCCAGCCTGCTGTTGTTTAGAAGAGCCATGAAGACCTGGCTCTTCACCCAGGCCTTTGGCATCACTTCATCAAGTTTGCCATCTTTTATGTTTTATCTTTTTATTGGTTTTTATTATAATTTCTTTGTTTATTGTTGTGGGCTGCCCAGAATAATTGGGAGTTGGGCAGCATACAAGTTTAAAATAATAATAATAATAATAATAATAATAATAATAATAATAATAATACCACCAAGAAGCATAGGTGGGCATGGAATGTTACAAGTACACCAGACAGTTGAAGAAGAAAAAAGGGGATTGGAAGACTATCTGAAGGACAGTGAAGAAGATGCACTGAAGCTAGTACACTATGAAGGCTTACTGAATACCAAAGAAACCAAACTGGCCTATAAGAAAGACGAAGATGAAGAACGCCCCCCCCAAAAAAAAGACATGGCAAGGCAAAGTATTATATGGCCAGTACACAAAAAAACTAGCAGGCAAAACAGATCACAAGAAGACCTGGCAATGGCTAAGAGCCGGAAAGTTGAAGAAAGAGACAGAGGGGCTAATTCTAGCTGCACAAGACCAAGCCTTAAGAACAAATGCATATAAAGCCATAACTGAGGAGACAGCAACAGACAACAAATGCCGCCTCTGCAAAGAAGCTGGAGAAACAGTGGACCACCTAGTTAACTACTGCAAGAAGATCACACAGACTGACTACAAACAACGGGATGACAAAGTAGCAACTATGGTGCATTGGAATATCTGCAAGAAGTACCATTTGCCTGCAAGCAAGAAATGGTGAGACCACAAAACAGACAAAATAATAGAAAATGAAGAAGCTAAAGTGCTCTGGGACTTTAGAATTCAAACAGACAAGCACCTGCCACACAACACCCCAGACTTAACAATTGTTGAGAAGAAAGACAAAAAAGTCTGGATAGTGGACATTGCAATACCTGGAGACAGCAGAATAGAAGAGAAAGAACTGGAGAAAATCACAAAACATAGAGACATACAAATAGAAGTAGAATGACTATGGCAAAAGAAAACAAAGACAGTGCCAATAGTTATAGGTGCATTAGGTGAAACCCTAGGACATCTGGAGCACCACTTGAACACCAATGGCATTAACAAAATCACCATCAGTCAATTGCAAAAGACAGATTTACTTGGAACAGCTTATATCCTGCAACGATAACTTTAACACCATCAGACAACAACATCTGCCTATCTCAGGTCCTTGGGAAGGACTCAATAGGTGGATAAAAATGCCAAATCCAATCTAAACAGCTGGCTGACTGTGCAACGATAATAAATATGCTTGAATAGAATATGAAGCGATTTAGTGATTCAAAATTTGGAAAGAAGTGTTCCAAAGTTCTATGATGTTACCTTAACTATTTAACTTATATGCAGAATCATGAATTCCCCAGCCAGCATGCTGGTGGATTGGGAACTGAAGTCCACACATCTTAAAGCTGCCAACTTTGAAAAAGACTGCTCTAGAACGTGATTCCCCTTCATGGATCACTGCCTTGTCGTGGCGAAGGGGCTTGCATAACTCAGTGAAGCCATGAGCTATACCGTGCAGGGCCACCCAAGACGGACAGGTCATGACAGAGAGTTCTGACAAAATGTGGTCCACTGGAGAAGGAAATGGCAACCCACTCCAGTATCCTTGCCAAGAAAACCCCATGGACAATGTCAAAAGGCTAAAAGATGTGACGCCGGAAGATGAGCCCCTCAGGTCGGAAGGTGTCCAATATGCTACTGGGGAAGAGCGGAGGGCATTTCCAAGTAGCTCCAGAAAGAGTGAAGCGGCTGGGCCAAAGCCGAAAGGACGTTCAGCTGTGGATGTATCTGGAAGCGAAGAAGGTCCGATGCTGTAAAGAACAATATTGTATAGGTACCTGGAATGTAAGATCTATGAACCAAGGCAAGCTGGATGTGGTCAAACATGAGATGACAAGATTGAACGTCGATATCTTGGGAATCAGCGAACTGAAATGGACGGAATGGGTGAATTTAATTCGGGTGACCATTATATCTACTACTGGGCAAGAAACGCTTAGAAGAAATGGAGTTGCACTCATAGTGAATAAGAGAGTGGGAAAGGCAGTAATGGGGTACAACCTCAAAAACGACAGAATGATCTCAGTGCGTATCCAAGGCAAACCATTCAATATCACAGTCATCCAAGTCTATGCCCCAACCACTGATGCTGAAGAAGCTGAAGTTGACCGCTTCTATGAAGACCTACAACACCTTCTAGAACTAGCACCAAAAAGATGTCCTTTTCATCATAGGGGATTGGAATGCTAAAGTAGGAAGTCAAGGAGTAATCGGAATAACAGGCAAATTTGGCCTTGGAGTACAAAATGAAGCAGGGCAAAGGCTAATAGAGTTCTGTCAAGAGAACAAGCTAGTCATAGCAAACACTCTTTCCAACAACACAAGAGACGACTCTACACATGGACGTCACCAGATGGTCAATACCGAAACCAGATTGATTATATACTTTGCAGCCAAAGATGGAGAAGCTCTATACAGACAGCAAAAACAAGACCAGGAGCTGACTGTGGCTCAGATCATGAGCTTCTTACTGCAAAATTTAGGCTTAAATTGAAGAATGTAGGGAAAACCACTAGACCACTCAGGTATGACTTAGATCATATTCCTTGTGAGTACACAGTGAAGGTGATGAATAGATTTAGAGGATTAGATTTGGTAGACAGAGTGCCTGAAGAACTATGGACGGAGGTCCGTAACATTGTACAGGAGGCAGCAACTAAAACCATCCCAAAGAAAAAGAAATGTAAGAAAGCAAAATGGCTGTCTGATGAGGCTTTACAAATAGCTGTGGAAAGAAGGAATGCGAAAAGCAAGGGTGAAAGGGAAAGATATAAGCAACTGAATGCAGATTTCCAGAGAATAGCAAGGAGAGATAAGAAGGCCTTCTTAAATGAACAATGCAAAGAAATTGAGGAAAACAATAGAATGGGGAAGACTAGAGATCTCTACAAGAAAATTGGAGATATGAAAGGAACGTTTAGTGCAAAGATGGGCATGATAAAGGACAAAAAAGGCAGGGACCTAACAGAAGCAGAAGAGATTAAGAAGAGGTGGCAAGAATACACAGAAGAACTATACAAGAAAGATCTTAATGTCCCTGATGTCCACGCTGGTGTGATCACTGACCTTGAGCCAGACATCCTAGAGAGTGAAGTCAAGTGGGCCTTAGGAAGCATTGCTAACAACAAAGCTAGTGGAGATGACAGTATTCCAGCTGAGTTATTTAAAATACTAAAAGATGATGGTGTTAAAGTGCTGCACTCAATATGCCAGCAAGTTTGGAAAACGCAACAGTGGCCACGGGATTGGAAAAGGTCAGTTTACGTTCCAATTCCAAAGAAGGGCAACGCCAAAGAATGCTCAAACTATCGCACAATTGCACTCATTTCACATGCTAGCAAGGTTATGCTCAAAATCCTACAAGCTAGGCTTCAGCAATACATGAACCGAGAACTACCGGATGTACAAGCTGGGTTTCAAGAGGCAGAGGAACTAGAGATCAAATCGCCAACATTCGCTGGATCATGGAGAAAGCACGAGAGTTCCAGAAAAATATCTACTTCTGCTTCATTGACTATGCAAAAGCCTTTGATTGTGTGGATCACAACAAACTGTGGCAAATTCTTAAAGAGATGGGAATACCAGACCACCTTACCTATCTCCTGAGAAATCTGTATGCGGGCCAAGAAGCAACAGTTAGAACCGGTCATGGAACAACCGATTGGTTCAAAATAGGGAAAGGTGTACGACAAGGCTGTATACTGTCACCCTGCTTATTTAACCTATATGCAGAGTACATCATGAGAAATGCCAGGCTGGAAGAATCACAAGCCGGAATTAAGATTGCAGGGAGAATCATCAACAACCTCAGATATGCGGACGATACCACCCTAATGGCAGAAAGTGAAGAAGAACTAAAGAGCCTCTTGATGAGGGTGAAAGAGGAGAGTGCAAAAGCTGGCTTGAAACTCAACATTAAAAACTAAGATCATGGCATCTGGACCCATCAATTCCTGGCAAATAGAAGGGGTAGAAATGGAAGCAGTAACAGACTTCATTTATTTGGGCTCCAAGATCACCGCAGACGGAGACTGCAGCCATGAAATTAAAAGACGCTTGCTCCTTGGGAGGAAAGCTATGGCAAGCCTAGATAGCATATTAAAAAGCAGAGACGTCACCTTGCCGACAAAGATCCGCATAGTCAAAGCTATGGTTTTTCCAGTAGTAATGTATGGCTGTGAGAGCTGGACCATAAAGAAGGCCGAGCGCCGAAGAATTGATGCCTTTGAACTGTGGTGCTGGAGAAGACTCTTGAGAGTCCCCTGGACTGCTAGGAGGTCAAACCAGTCAATCTTAAAGGAAATCAACCCTGATTGCTCATTGGAAGGATTGATAATGAAGCTGAAGCTCAGATATTTTGGTCACCTAATGCGAAGAGAGATCTCTTTGGAGAAGACCCTGATGCTGGGAAAGATTGAAGGCAAAAGGAGAAGAGGACGGCAGAGGATGAGATGGTTAGATAGCATCACTGAAGCAATGAGCATGAAATTGAGCAAACTCAGGGAGGCAGTGAAGAACAGGAAGGCCTGGCGCAATATGGTTCATGGGGTCACGAAGAGTCGGACACGACTTAACGACTGAACAACAACAACAGAACGTGATTAGGTAACCTTTTATTCCTGCCTTGCCTGAGAATAGCAAAGGGGATGGCCAGGGAGAATCATGAGAAATGCTGGTTATATTCTCATAAGATTATGAGAAATTAGAATTAAAACTGCGGGAAAAAAAGTCAACAAGCTCAGATATGCTGATGATATCATTTTACTAGGTGGAAAGAAGGACGATTTAAAGAATCTCTGTTGAAGATAAAAGAAAGTGGTGCAAAAGCCAGTCTGCTGTTTCTTTCTCTCTCTCTCTCCCTCCCTCCCTCTCCCTCTCTCTTATGTGAACAGGGAATGCTAACCCAGTATAAATAGGTGGAGAAGAAGTTGAAGTAGTAAGAGTCTAGGCTCAAAAATTCACAGGGATGGTAACTACAGGCGTGAAATAAAGAATATCTACTACTTGGGAGAAAGGCCTAGATCAAATGTTAAAGTGTAGAGACATCACACTGACAACAAAAGTATGTGTTGTCAAGGCCGTGATTTTCTCTGGAGTAACATATGACTGTGAAAGCTAGACCCTTAAGGAAAGAAATGAAGAAAAACAGATGCCTTTGAATTGTGATGCTGGAGAAAATTGTTGACCAAAAGAAGAATAAATCATTCAATATTAGGTGAAGTAGAACCAGACTGCTCAGTAGAAACAAAAGCTTAGATATTTTGGACACATAATAGAAAGAAGAGGAAGAGGAGGGGTGGGAGAGGATCAAGCTTAGCTGCAAGTGCCAGATTACAAATCAAGAAGTAATGAAAATGGAAGCAAAATACTCAGTGCAAGCCATAGTAGATTGAAATGAATATTAAAGAATAAATCATAAACTCAAATACATCTAATCCTTCTCTGTTCTTTCAGAAAGCAGAAAAGTTATATTTACTCCACATAATACTTTACTTTCTTTTATAATGAGATTTTCATCCTCATTGCAAACTAATATTGATATAATCCTAACAACAAATATTTATAACCAGTACCCCAAAATTGCATAGGAACAGACAATAAGATTGTCTCAACATGCACTGACAGACAGACTTTCAATATCAGTATGTATATATTACAAAAATCAAGGATGTATAAGTGCGTGTCTGCATGGGGGTGGTATATAGTGAAGAAATCAAGGGACTGGTATTTAATAGGATTGTCCCAGACTTCATAGTTTCACCCACAGATCCGAGGAAATAAACCAATCAGTATTCCCCTTACTGGAAGGCTCTGAAATTGGATGATTTAGGGTGGGGTAATGAAGATCAGACTTTGGATCTATTGAATCTGAATACATTTTGTTACCTTAAAAAGGATGCAGGTTGGCCTCTCAGCTACACTAATTTGGAGCAGTTGATTTTGTTTTATCTGCTATATCATAGCACAGAGAAGACCCCCCCTTTAAAGTGAAGAGTATGGAAAATAACTATGCCCACATAATTATATACAAATAAATAACAAGTATAATAGATTGCTTAGTGCCAATAGTGCCTGACCTTTATTTCAGTTTAATGTATTACAATGAACTCAGTTGAGATCCAGACCTGATGTACTCTAAAAAAATACAATTAATACAATTTCCTGTGTACTTCTTATCTTGTGAATTAAAAACATCACAATGCCTAGTTTTAAATAAAACTTTTAGAAAAGAACACCTATAATTTGACACTAACAGTGATTAGTTTTATCAATGGTACAAACGTGACATAGATTAATTCTGAAAGGGATCAGAAGCTGAGGGTTCAATAAAAGTAGAGTGGAAAATGAAAGGACAGAGGGACATGAGGATATAAGCACAATCATTTGAGAGATCAAGAACAATATGTTCATACATCAGAGAGGCAGTTAATGCTCAGTTTCAATGCAGCAGAGGTCAGGCTCTGGGCTGAGAGCCACAGGCAACCCTCAGATCTCCTCTTGTTTTGCACTCTTGACCCACAAGATTGCAACACTGAAATAAGGTGGCTAAACATTGAGATTGTCGTAGCATTTCTAATTTTTCTCATCAGTGAATAAACATTTTAAAAGGTGGCTAAGTCTCTCTAAGTTTAATATACCTCCTTACTTTATCACACACACACCTTCAAAAAGTCTCTTTTGTAAGCCTCCTTGAGTTGGAATAAATAGAATGACAGGGTATAAATCCAAGAAATTAATGAAAAAAAACAAGTGAAAAGGGGTCTGAAAATTTTGGATCCACCTTTTTGATAACACTAAATCAAAACTGGCACTATATTGCCCTGATTTACTATTAAAAAAAGTCCTCCTCCCAATTGACACCCCCTCCAATTTTTAATACCATATGTATTGCATATTAAACATAGTATATGTCTTATAAATCAAGAAACATTATAAACATTATCTCCATAATTTTGTTATTTTATGTTGGATCATGGAGATGGTAGCTGTTGGACTTATATCATTTTAGAACTGTTTAGGTTTTAAAAAAGAATATCTAATCATTTTGGGTTGTTCTTCACAGAACAGAACACAGAATTTACTATAAATCCTGTGCAACAATTTTATAATAATTTTATTAAAGTTTTAATACAGTAAACACTTAAACAAACTCAACTAAAAGAAAAAGAGAAATTAAACAAAGGTCAGAAAGTGCAGGAAAAAAAACAAAGAAGAAAAAGACAAAAAAGAAAAATAAGAATATAGCAAAGAAAAAGAAAAGTAGTACAGTATATAAAGAAATGACTTCCTCCTACATAACAACAAGTATAAACAATTTTAGTAACTTATCACCTTCTCTTAAAATACAACAAATCTCTTCTTCCCAAATCTCCTCTCTTATCTATACATAAATTTTTAAAGACTTGTCGTTCAGTCCTGGTCAGCAAAAGTCCATTAAGGGTTACCAGAGATAACAACATATCCATTTAAACCTTTTTCTAAACATCCTTTTGCTGTTTATTCCTCCAAAAATATTTTTTTAAGTCCTTAAATTTGTATTTAAAATTTCTTTTGCTAAGGATTGAAGGAAACTCATCCAGTAGGGAAAACGTGCAGTTATGAAGGTTCCTAATATTTGAAAAGAAGTTAACAAGCGATTTCTGAAGGTGATTAGAAAAGGAAGTATGAAAACCCAGTGTCCACAAAGGCTCCAACTGCGGTTTGGGCAGAGATGGTGATCCCTCATCTCCCAGAGCTCTAAACCCACCAAAGACCACTGTCCTGCAGTCTCCTCAAAAGGAGGAGCAACCATCTGGAGCACTTCTGGGCAATCCAAAGGCCTCTCCTTGTCCAGAGAAGAATCCCAAAGAGCCAGTGCATTCGTTGGCTCTTTGTTCCACCATGGTCATTGTTTCCACTCTCAGCAGAGCCGTCTTCAGTTTGCCATTTCTTTCCTGAAAGTCACAAGACTTCCCATTGATTTCTGAAGGACAGCTGCACCTAGGGACCTAGTTAATATGTTCCTGTTTTGAGATAAAAGGTGCTTTCCGCTGCAGCACCTTAGATTGAAGCTATAATAATCATACTGGGATCTCATGAGTCATGTGAAAAATATGATCTTCAAGCTTGCTAAAGTCAGCTGTATTTAAAGAGATTACTAGTAGTAAGATATTTCTGTGATATCAGGACATGACAAAAAAGTCCAATAATTTTACTCGTTCAGTCTATCCTTTTGGAACACAAAAGTCTGCAATTGTACAACTAAACTCTTTTACAGCACAAGGAGTTTTAAACAGATTTCTACAGGTAGACTGATAGATATAGATGTTCATATTGTTCACATTTGGGATGAGATGGCTTGCCAAGATTCTTTCTAGTCCAGCTTCTGAATACCAAGAGGCATTCGGACCCCCTCAGTAAAAGAATTCCATCTAGTGGGGTCCAGAAGGTGGGCCTTCTCTGCGGTAGCCCCTGCTCTTTGGAACATTCTGCCCCCAGAGGTGCGATTGGCCCCCTCACTCCTGGCCTTGAAGACCTGGTTCTGCCACTTGGCCTGGGGTGGGGAGGGAATACTTAAAGCAGGGGGATGGCTAGCCCCTTAGTGGCCAGCTCTCCACAGCCTGATTTTCCATCTGCTTGGATCTTCATTTCTTTAGTATTGTTTTAAATTTTGGATGTTTTATGTGTTTTAGATGTATTTATTGTTTTAATGTTTTTTGTAAGTCGCCCACAGTCCCCTATTGTGGGGGAGATGGGCGTTGGAGAAATCCAATAAAATAAATAAATAAATAAATAATTGCTTTATGCTGAGTGTGATCTTTCTTGGAATATCAATTTCAAATGTGGGGTGATTCTTGTTCAAAGTTGTGGCCACTAACCTATAAAGAAGTAAATCTTAAGGTAATCTTGACTTGTGCTTGAATCTTTGTGTCTACATGGGGACATCCATGTAGTTTTCTTGGCAACAGAATAGAAGTAATTTGCCGGAACTAACTGTCTAGGTAAACATCATCTTTTCTGCCTAAAACAGAGTGGCTTCACACCAGTTCCAGTGTGCAGGTGGGAGAAAGAGATGCAAGAATCTAAAGTTGATTTCATTAAAAATAGGGCTTGCATTTGAGACATAGCAATCACGGAATATTTTTTATAAAAACTTCACGTTTTGTTTTGTCTTAATTTTAGTTTTTTACAGAAAATCTACTTTTGTGTCCTCAGTCCAACTTGCAAGAGAGGGCAAGGAACTCAGATATTTATTTTGCTTTTGAACATGAGGTTGGAGAATAAATTGGTTCATGAGGTGGCCTTGAACCTGGGTCAAAGCAAAGAATATCCTCATAGCCTTGCACAATCTTTCAATAGATAATTTGTTTTCCATTCATTATTCTTTGTAAATAACACTACATTTCATTTTCAGATAATAAGATGCCAGCTTTTCTGGTCTTCTCCAACTGCTCTTACATTCCCATTCCTGAAGTGTTTGGTCTAAATGGAAAGGTGATAGATGTAGTCACAGAGGACTTCTTTGTTTCATGATATGATGCGATGGTCCCTAGAATTACATTATAATCAGATTTGCCACAAAAACCATAGTTATAACTAATTTAATATCCATTACCTCTTCCTGCTCCCTTTGATCAGTCTTACTTTCCAGGTGATTTTAGCTTATATAACATCTCTATTTGATACTACTATGTTTTCTTTTATACATCCTGCTGCAGCTTGTATTTGCCTTGGGTAAATTCATTATTAAAGACCTTCTTTTTTGAAACTTTGCTATTACCATTGTCATTTTCTAAAAAAGGGCTAAAGGCTGTCATAATAATCCATACTTTTACTGTTCTTTCTATAGAACTTTAATGTGATAAATTAAATAACATCAGATTCTGGATACTGACATACGAATACAGCCTGGGAACCAGCTTTTCCAAATCCCAATCCTCCAGATATTTCTTATACAATTTCAATATGCCTCTATCATCAAGACTAATGGGCAGGGATGAAAAGATTTATAGCCCAAAACTCTGGAGGTTGCCAAATTGCACAATACTATACTATACTGCTGGTTGCAGACTATGCAGTTTTACAACTTTATTTTCCCTGCATTCTTATCAGTTACCTTTCAATATTCATTTTCATTTATGATTTCTAAAATAGTATTTCTCTATGATACGAATGGGGACAATAAAAACGATTTATCAACAAATGCCATTTTTCAGCAGCAATGGCACATGGTGGCTTTAATAAGCACACAGAGCTGCCTGTTTCTAAACCATATGCCACAAAGTTCTAGATGCCATTTAGGATATGCCTAATGTATTTTTTATTTATTGCTTCTGTCTCAATATTTTTATAAGTATATAAATTTGAAAAATAAATACATAAATAGACTTTCATAGTACTGAATTTTAGGCTGGACATTAGAAAGGGTCCAACTACCATTAAACATGAAACTGGATTGCTTAAACAAGTTATAGATTGTCTTGGTTACTGATATGCATTCTTGGAATATACTAGGACAGAGATGAGAAGCAAAGCTAAAAACTAAAAAATACTCTCTATTAAAAAAATAAAAAGAAAATTGACAAATCTACGGATATCCGAGTGAACAGATGGAGGAGAAAGATTGGGATGTATATTTGGAAATCAAAGAGTATATTCTCATCTACAGTGACATATGATAATCTGAGTTACCATTTTAAAGCAGCAAATGTAATTTCAGGAGGTTGATGGCTTAGAACTGTGATGAACTGCTTTGTTGAAAAGAAGCTTCCAGGCTTCAACAACTCTTTGAATCACATTATATTTTGCTTGGTTATAAGCACTAACTCAAATGGCGATCTTGGACCCAGCTAAGTAGACAGTGAAATGTGATACCAATGAAAACACAGAGTTGTACCCTGCTCATGGTAGGAAAGGCAGGATCTAAATTAATTTGCTGGCTACCTAACTGGATATAGCTTTGGCGTCCCCTGCCTTTCCATGTAAGTAGTAGCCCATTATAATCAGGCTTGTTCCCTCCTTTCACTTCTGTTTAGTGCTAATGGTATCCACTCTCTAGATATACACATGCCACCATTGTGAAAAGAATATCTGGGGCTAGTATCATGCATTTTTCCCACTGCTGAACTAAAACTGTAGAAAATGCTGCATCATTCACATAAGTCAGCATCTCTAGCCTTTTGGAACCCATGACCTCATTTGGAATTCCGAGAGCCTGTTATGGACACTCTCACAAAACAGTTACCGTGATTGACATGGCCAGTCATGAAAGATCATTTGACAGGTGGCAAACTAGCACTGCTGTTATCCACCACTCCTTCTGGCTATCAAAAATGTTCTCTTCTAGTACACTTTACTTTTTCCCCAAAAACTAAGCAATGGGCTTCAGCTACTCAACATTTATATTTTCTAAGAATGCTTCTAGGATCTCTATGGGCCCCAGAGGCATAGTTGGAAATACAAATTATGTTTGCAAGTAGTGACCTGCTTTACAATCTGCTACGTTCCAACATTTTAATTAATTAATTTAATTTAGAGAATCATGGGGAATTATCTGGTGACCCAAGGAGCCTAACAGGCATCAAGGGAGGTGCTTGAGGGCGCACTGGAAGTGTAAGGCATGATATTACACTTCTCTAAGGGGGAGGGGCATTCATAAATGGATTAAATAAGGGTGCATACTTTTTTATACTTTATAAACCCCTTGAGTTTAAAATGTCATAAGATATTAAGGAACCATGTTTAGAATTATACCTGAAACTGCTTACAGGAAGTCTGATAGATAGTTGTCCCTGCTTCTTCTCTTCTTTAGCATAAGACTGTCAGTCCAGATCGCAGATTTTTGAAAGCAAATTCTATAGAAATCAATGTGGCTTATTTCCATCTCCAAGTAATTTGTTGAATGTTTTCAGGACATAAACACTTGGGCTTCAATGAATTGTGGTGAAGGACCATATTTGAAAAACCCTCTCCTCTTCTAATTTGTTCCCCATGCACCAATGCTGCTGTGAATTCCAAGTAATTATTAGATTCATGCCTCCTTACTTTCTTATTTTCCTAATCTACTTTGTCTTTTTTTAAAAAAAAAAATGAACTGTAAACAGCTCAGCAAGTTAATTTACTAATCCCATTAGTACTCTAGGATTCACACTGAAACCCATTCTTACTTAAAATGTTTTCAACTAAGTACTTTCTATGCAAAAACATTTCTTGATATAAAAAAAGATAAAAGCGTTAGATTTTTATTAATTTAGTATGCTTCAGGTGTGCAAATATGAATAAGCCCACCTTGTTTCTCATGAAGCAGTCCTTTAAAATTGTTGTGGAATCTTCCACACTCATCACATTTCCTACATTTTGTTTACATTTCATCCTCCATAATATTATAATATAGAGTAAATATATTATAATATTTACTATTTTTTTTTGAAAACACGTATCCACTGAGACATTTTTCTATCCTTATTTCCATTCTGAAATATGCATATTAAAGAGAGTTTTACACTCAAGGCATGTTATACACTAGTAAGTCTTTTGGCCAAGCCAATGCAGAGATTAAAAAATAGCAACATAAATAAACAAAGATGAAAGGGCATAGTACCCATTGCTTGTCACCCAACAGCAGAAGGCATCACCTCAGGCTGTAGCAAAGGAATATAGGATGAAAAGGAAGACATTCTCTCCACCCTGCTGAAAGATCATCTCCACCAAGTGTTCCCTTTCCTTGAATCCTATCCAGCTGGCCATTATTTGAGAATGTGGGAATCAGGCCAAGGAAGAATTCAGTGGGTGCAAGAAGAGACAGCACAGCTCAGAAATGGAGGCTATGGAAAGGAAACATTTCAAAGAGACTCTACCTTAATTGGCTTGCTATCAATCTTATTTACTTAAACTATAAACTTACTTTATACAGTTTTCAAGGTTATATTTTTACCCTGACTAGCATTAAAGATGGTGTTTTGGAATCCATGTGATTCCTGCTACTTCAATTTGCCAGTTACATATGGCTTGATAAAAACCTTGATTTAATTGTCAAAATTGGTTGCTTAGTGCTCTATTTTCATCCTGCCTCCACTTCTCCTTTTGCTTCTCTTCCGTAGGCACCAAGTGCATGTAACTGAACTATGCCACTCTATTACAAGTGCAACAGAGTAGAGATGAATGGAAGGGATATATCTAGGATGCTCAAGAAGAAACCTCAAATCCCAGTAAAGAAAGTCATAGGAGGAAAAATAGGAGTGACTTGGAAAATTAGGCTTCTGCAAATAGAGAGCCTAAGGCTGATGGGAGTTGGCTACAGAAGAATTAGAGAAAAGAGCTAACAGTAAAGGATCTATTGCTCTGAACTGGTATTTAGGCAGAGGAGGAGGAGGAAGGAACTGTAGAAAAGGTGAAAGGAAGAGTGTTTTCTGATTATCTGCATTTAATCTATCTGATGACCTCAGGCATTAGGCAGATATCTCTGGTAGTAAATACTTGGAGCAGGGAACATGGTAAAGTAATTGATCTTGGTCAAGGGACATGTAAAGAACCGCCTTCTATCCCAAACTTGATGATGCTGCAACATCACCAGTTCAAATGCCTGTTGGGTAGAAGGAGGAAAATGGCTTTTCCTATACCTCAGACGAGAGCCAGTTTGGTGTAGTGGTTAAGGCATCAGGCTAGAAACCAGGAGAATGTGAATTCTAGTCCTGCCTTAGGCACAAAGCCAGCTGGATGACCTTGGACCAGTCACTCTCAGCCCTAGGAAGGAGGCAATGGCAAACCACTTCCAAAAAACCTTGCCAAGAAAACTGCAGGGACTTGGCACAAAAAAACAAACAAGCAAACAAACAAAAATCCCTCAGATAGCAAAATGTCCTCTATAGCAGGAAGAAAAGTCAATCTTATGAAAAAAGGAATTAAGCTGGGCTGCTGACACCGCTGATGACAAGCCTTGTCCCTGAGGTCCTGTTGGAGAATTCCTCCACCTCACTGAGAAATTGGATGAAATGGTTCTTCCAATTTCTTTGTCTACAAGCAGAGAGAAAAAATAAAAAATAAAAAATAAAAAATAAAAAATAAAAAAAAAATGGGGAGAATTCTCTCTGTATCAGTCCCAGCCCATTAGACTGATTAGGTAGTGCCAGCAAGGAAAAATAAAAAGCCAACTGTTTCCTCCAAGATTTCCATGTTAATATCACTTCTAATTTTCTTCTTTTTTCTTTTTTAACAGTATTTGTTTTTAAGAATTTGTCTTCTGATTAAATATTTGTTTTCCTGTGGATTGATGAGTCTGCTTTCTGGCCTTCATAACAGGAGCTAAGTGAAAATGTAAATTGATAGCTAGTGATGTTTCTGTGCCACACATAGAAAATTCTTTTTTTAAGGATTCCCATAGAATGCCAGAGAAACCTTGAGATGGATTTTGAGAATTCAGCATGAACACTTGAATATTTATTCCTGTTGTGGCCTGCAGTTTTTTTTACCAACCTCTTTTCCAACGTTAAAGGAGGAGAACGGGGGTCAAGGTTGGATCATATATAGCTGAACATGCAAAGGCCACTGCAGTGCAGAAAGTTGTACTGTACATGGAATTGTCTACCTGATGTCACAGTGCAACTTCTGGATGGGTAGGGTTGCCTAAAGGATGACTAATAATGCCTGAATAGGGATAATGTACTCCAACATTCCTAGGAAGGTACTAGTCTGCACAAGGGTGGTCAAGAAATGCAAGATGCATGCAAACATGCACTATGGAACATACTTGTAAAAATATGTACATAAAATCTGTATATACAAAACTGTGTATACTAGGAGAAATACATAGAGATGTGGAAATGGAGCTAAAGCAAAGTTATAGCTGAAATAATGAAAACGTGAATGAAATGGAATTTACAGATTCTTCTACCCCAAGGCTGGTCTAAATAAATCCTGTACTTGGGTAATTGTATTTTCTGCTGTGTGAAAATGTTACTATTGCCTCAACAGGAGAAATTATTACTGAGTTGTCACGGCTAAGTGTTATTTCATGTTTCAGCTCTAGTGAAGAAGAATTTTTTGAAGCAGAAAAATTGCTGTGCTTCTTTACAGCATTGATTGACTTTGGCATTCTGTTTAGTACTTGGTGTGATACATGGATATTGTATCCAATAGTACTAAGTGAGTCCCACTGAAATGAATGGAGATTGTGCAGGTGTTGCCACCGAGAGAGGCTGACATCAAGAGGAAATGGATGAGTTCAAGTCCCATCTATCTTATTAGCATTATTGGCAATGCTCTAACTTTCTGTCTCAGGTTCTTATCCACATGCAAACATAATAAGGATTATAACATGAATTTTGCAATTTCAATCAGGTTACTATTTAAATAAATCATGGATTAGGTTCGGTGAAAAAAATGATTTTTTTAAATATTATTTCCCTTTCTTTCATCCACACACATCCACACATATTTAACCATGTTCAATTTACTTATTTTATTTGTCTTTTAAAGAAGTTTTTGTTAATCATACTCTAGTTTTACTTCAGATCATATAAATCTTTCACCGTTTTCAAATCATTCTTTTGGCTTAACATCTCTATGAGATGTTTTTAGCCTAATGTCAACCACTATACATATGATTTTGAATTAATCTTCCATCTAGTTGTTTTATTACATTTTATTGTATGGCTTGCAAATGTTGTTCACCCTTCCCCCCTCTTTTATAATCACAACAATCTGTAAGGTAGGTTATACTAAGAAAAGGTCACACAGTGTGTTTCTTGGCTGTGTGATTACAGTGGGCAGTTAAGCGTTTCATAAGGAAATTGAAGGTTTTTTAATCCCTTTTTCTAAGGTAACATTCTATGTCCTATGGTTACTGAGAATATATGGCAAGTATATATCCACCATAGTTCCAGCCAATGCTTTTCCAGGGCAAACATGGAATTAGCACACAATCACCAGAGATACTCCTGTGATCACACACAAATTTTGCTGCAAGACCAGGTACTAATGGAATTAAGGGTGCTGACATTTGGGGAAACCATATTTTAAGAGAAATGTCACTCCAGATTTTGTTCTCACAGCTATTTTGCATGGCACCATTGGATAGGAAAATGCTGATCCATTTTATTTCTTTGCCTTTAAGATAGTGAACAGAATCCCATATGATAACATTGACAATAATAGTAGCCATATTTGCCAAGTGATAGAAGTACATATAGACAGATAGATATGTAACCATAAGACCTGCCCACAAGAAGGAAGGCTAGGACCAAGGATTGGTTAATGCTTATCTGAAACAGAGAGTAGGAAGGCAAAGCAGCAGAGAGATGTGCTAGCATGCAGTTCAGAGTGAACATCTTGCAAGCTGTTGTCAGTCCAGACAGGATTGTCTTAAACCACCTTAGAGTCAGAAGCCAGGGTGGGCGTAGCTGAAATGGTAAATGCAGATATGCCCTTTAGTAGGCCAATTAAAATTTTACAAAAGTGTTTCAGGTTGTTGATGAACTTCAAGAATGCCCTGGGGAGGAGGAAAGACTTAAAGCCAAGTCTGAACCAGCTTATGTTTTAGATGAAGTGATGGAAAGCTTCTTAGCATGCAAATGGGTTCTTCTTAATTACCAAAGAGCATTAAGTTGCATTAACTTGCAGCAGTCTGAAGCCACACAGAAGGTCTTTTGTGGCCTCCAGAACTCTAGCACTTTCCCAAAAATTTAAGTCCTTTTTTTTTTTTTTGCATTTTGGAGATTTGAGGTATATGAGACCAAAGCACTGATTAAAGCTTAAAGCTCCATTTTGTTCCTTAAGTAACATAACCTTCTCCTGAAATTCAAACTGATTTTTTCCCTTTATGGATAGCTTAAGGGGCAAAATGGGTGCTTTAGGGTTGAAACAACAGTATTCTTCCAATTTATAGACATGAAAAGTCATTCAACCTTGTTCAAATGCTTAACAGTCATACAGCCTAAGCAAACCACCTGCATATTCTGAGATTTCTCCAGATATACTGTCTATACTTGCAGTTTCACAATTTTTCAACATTCTCACATCATTTTGGACTTCCCTGTCCATCAATGAATTCTAGGCCCTCAACAGGTGCAACATTTGTTTTGATTCTACTCTTCAACATGTGATTACAATAACCATACAAATCTCTTACAAAATCTTTTCAACATTCATTCATTTCAGTTTCATCCCAGTTCATTTCATGAGTTCCATTTTTAATTTTATTCAGTCTGCTGAACAACTTGAAGATGTGTGGAGTTCAGCTCCTAGAGTTCCCCAGCTAGCATGGCTGGCTGGCTGGCTGGCTGGGGAATTCTGGGAGTTGAAGTCCATACATCTTCAAGTTGCCAAGTTGAGAAACACTGGCTTAACTCCATACTTCTGTGGCACTCCATATTATAACTCTTTTCACTCTGTTCAAACTTCCACATTCTTTTTCTTTATGTCTACTTTCTATTAATTTTTCTGGGAGAGTTAATCTATCAAAACTGATTTTCTCTTCCTGCAATCATTTTACTTTCACTAAAAGAAATCCCATCTCAGCATGTATTGACCTTACCATATTTAGAATTCTAGTTTCTTTGAGAACCCCTAACTGTAAAAAAAGTTTAAAATGATAATGCATGAAAACAAAACATCTCAAAAAGTAAGATCTAATTTGAGTATTTTAAGAAATAATTTAAAAACCCAAATGTTTAAATTCGTTTTTTTGTTGAACTGGTGGTCCAGACCAAATGGCTACTTAGCCTGTTCCTCTGACTGTCTTTGTTATTTACATCAGTTTTAATAATCAATAATTTTAAAGAACACATGACAACCAACTTATTTCTTGTCTCAGAGCAAGTCTGAATTCTTTAAAGTCTAAGTTCTCAGAGCTCTTCCCAGATAAGAAGTGGCTTATCCTGGTTCTCCAGTAGAGGATGTGTTGCTATCTAAAATACTTGTAAAAAATACATTATGGGAGAATAAATCTATTATCTTCCTCATGCATAACACATAGTATACCACTAAGAGTCCCGTCCCTTTCATGTCACACAACAAAATATTATTTCCCATTCTTTTGAAACAACTGGAAGCTATTTCTAAAGCATTTATTTAAAGTTAGGTTTTCAGGAAATATATTATTCTTAGCACTGTAATATTTCAGTGGAGAAACTTTGCAAGGATTACATTCAGGATTAAAGTCTTGGGCTTTTAAAATAACTATAGTCAACACATTTCTGATGTTCTCTTTGAATTTCCTTAAAAATCAGAAGACATTTTCATCTAACTAGCTAGGAAAACTGTTGATAGAATGGTATTCTGAATCTATGAATACAAATGGAATGTGTTTATTTAAAAATAAATAAATTGCTCCTTTCAGTTTTCTGTCTTCAAATTGTACCTCTACCTGCAAAGACCCCTGTGGTTTAAATAACCAGTGAGTGTTCACTAATAAAAATCCCTTTAAATGAAATGGCCAGGCAGCATAGAGAAAGTCCTGGTGCAATTGCAAAGACAGTTCATTACAAGACACCCTGCTATGCACTTTGTTTATTTTATCAAAGTAAAAAAAGAAAAGAAGAACAAAGCAGTGTTGTAAAACACAAGAACTGTTTTTCTGCGCTATAGAAAAGGGAGCATTTTAGTTTTTTTCTCTCTCTCTACCTTAGATTGAAAGAACTGGTGTATTCTGTTTTGTGTGTTTACTGTACAGCATATATATATATATATATATTCATTCAACAAAATTGGTTGGTAATTTCCATCCTTCAAAATATTACTTCTTTATATAGCAACTGGCAACTGAAGTGGTAATTCAGTTTACATTGTAGTGGAGCAACCCATTTTACTGCACAAACTGAGCATGGGGTCAGGTATAATTTTTAAGATAGGGGATTTTTTTTCCAAGGAATAGTTTTTATTACATTGCTATTTGGTCATTTTATTTTATTTTGTTTTATTATTGTATTTTTTTCATTCTTTTCTTTTACAATTTGAATTGATTTCAGTGTTCATAAAAGTATATTCATTCTCTCATATATATATTGGAGCCTATAGAAAATTGAGCCCATTTTCCTTTCCTTTCCTTTCCTTTCCTTTCCTTTCCTTTCCTTTCCTTTCCTTTCCTTTCCTTTCCTTTCCTTTCCTTTCCTTTCCTTTCCTTTCCTTTCCTTTCCTTTCCTTTCCTTTCTCCTCTCCTCCTTTCCCCTTCCCCATGCATGTTCTACAACACATATGCATGAGAAAGAACTATGATAGCAGTTGGAAAGATACTACTACCGAGCTCAAACAAACAAGAGACAGACTTCTGCTATATTCAAGAAGTGAAAATGCCATACAGGTGAATAATGTTTCTGCTGTGTATGGATGGATTGTATATAATGGATTTCTTTTAGCTTGAAATTCTGTGACCTTCCCTAAAGCAGACTACATTGTAGCACAGATGGCTAAAATCCACACAGTTTGCTGCCTTCCACTGTTATCCAGTTAGAACTATTTGCAAAAGCCAGTGTATATTTGGGGATGTTGCCTGAAAGATCTATGCCACAGCTTAATTATGCTTCAATAAAGTATATATTTGGCAAAGATTTGTATAACATCCACTAGTAGTAGTGTAATATTAAGGTTAAAGTAGTAGACTTGGACTGGGGAAGTCTGATTACTCACTCTATCTCTTTCAAATGTTGTAGTGGGGATAGAAAGTAGGAGTGATTACCAGGTAAGCCACCTTAGGTTCTCAGAAAAGGTGGGCTATAAATGCAATGAATTAATAAGAATGAAATAATTAAAAGTAATAAGAAAAGCTGCATAGGAAAAAAGGGTACTTAGGGTGGTTGCATAGAACAAAAGTATGGGCACATGTTACATGGAAGAATATATTAACAAGAGTAAATGCATACACATCTGTGACAGCAGTTGCAGATTTTCAGTATGCCCTGTTTTCACTGATTTGCTGAGAAATTGGATATAACAGAGTAGATCATGAATCAACAGAATGCTTACACTGATGCTAATACTTATTTGTACTTACCTACTTGGTGTACACTTAAACAAAGGCATCATAAAGCCCATGTTATCAGCACCAAGTCCAGTTTAGTTGACTTTTAATTTGTAATTGCCTTTAAAGAATACACACGCAGACACACACACACACCCCTACCTGGAGAGTATGTGCTGGTTAATGATATCTGAAGCCTTGTACCCAATCCAGAAGAATGCAATGGCAAGCCACTTTGATACTGTTGCAGGAAAGAACCCACATGGACATATTCAAGAGGTCATTAGGATTTCCTACTTATGTCTATTGGTCTTCATGGCTATCCTAACAATTTTTTAAAATGTATCAGTTTGCTTTAAGTGTTTTCAATCCATTGGTTTAAAAGGAGAGCTGATACAGGTTTTGAAATTATAGTTTTGTATACATTGTTACATACTATTGCTTGCATGTCATCGTCATGTGACTAGATTAACTCATGTTTAATCAGAAAGTCTTCCATCTAGTGGAATTTACTTATACATAAATATGGCACAGACAGTCAGTTCGATGTAGAACTTAAAGGTGCCGGACCAGAAGCCAGGATATTAGGGGTTCTAGTCCTGCCTTAGGCGTGGAAGCCAACTAGCTTACTTTCAGCCAATCTTTCTCTCTCAACCCTAGAAAAAATGGAACTTCTGAAAGTGTTGCCAAGAAAACCACACAGGCTTGTCCATGTAGACACCAGTAGTCAAGACTGACTCAAAGTTACGTAGGTACACAGATAGAGGCATAATGTGTTTGTTGCATATTATATTGTTCTGCTGATAGCTGCCTTCATTCTTTTATTGTCCAGAGTTTTACCCCATGGCAACCCAGAGACTCTATAATCTGGTCTTGGACTGAATAACAAATGTTTGTTTATTTGTTTGTTCAACCCAGAGACTCTCAGCAACTTTTTAGGAAAGGTGGGATATAAACAAGCAAACACTATAATATTTAAGGTATCTTAAGTCAGAGGAGTTAATCTCTGCAGTTCCTGAGTTCCTTTTCTCAGGCCCAGGACCTTCCTCTGTTCAGGACAGTTGAAAATAGGACAGCACAATTTTGAGATAGCAAAAACTGGGTATACATTGAATAAATACAAATAATGCATAATAGTATAAATCCTAAACTAGGCATAATATATTTTTCAAAAAAGAAAATATTCCAAAGTGCCTTCCAAACCTCTACCCACAGAAGTGATATCATCCCACCTACTTTCTGCTCCTCTTCCCACCACCCTTGGTTACCCAACCCTGCATTAATTGACAGAGCTCTATCAAAGTTCCCTTCCAGGTGAATTTCAAACATTAAAAAAAAATCATTTCATTTTTTGCTAGAAAATGTATCACATACCTTTCCATCTTGAAATGCAGGTGGTGTAACATTCTGAATATTGTAAAGGAATGTAGAGAAGATCTTGGGAAATGAATGAATGAACTGTGAAAGGAAGAGAAATGGCAATTCAGGCCTAGCAAGGTGGACAGTGTAAGAATGAAACTCAAAATAACCTCACCTTGATTCTGTTTGGTATCAAAGGTGGCAGAGGGAAACTTTGGAAGGCTTTCAAGATTTGGTTATTATACTCGGCAACATTGAAGTAGCGTTCCCTGCTTATCTGTTTCCTGACCTGGCTTACTTTGAAAGGCTGAGACGTATGCAATAACACTTCTATAAACGTTATCCTGAAGCATCTCAGATGGTTCACACATATGCATCCATATTTAACTTCAAATGCAGGGATTGAGATAGGGCAATAAGGGGACGAAATATCCATGATCAAAAATGACAGTGATTTTCATTAAGAATTATGGAGGAATTTGATTTTTATGGGTTCCACTAAAAATTATTTAAACTTCTCCTCCTGTACAAATGAATATTGCATTTTTCATTTCTCTGAATGTTGCAGTATTATCTTGACTAAAATGAATACCAAACTGCATATAAATGTTTATTTAGAGAGACTAAAGATTTTAAAAAGTTTGAAATATATTATATTTAAAACAATGTAGTCAGCTGAATATTGAGGATTTGCATATAATGCATATTAATGGAAAGCAGTATGGAGGAGATGATGATGATGATGATGATGATGATGATGATGATGATGATGACAAAGCAAGAACTGGTAGGACCACAAAGCAGACAAAGTAATAGAAAATGAAGATGCTAAAGTGCTCTGGGACTTTAGAATTCAAACAGACAAGCACCTGCCACGCAACACCCCAGACTTAACAATTGTTGATAAGAAAGAAAGACAAAAAAGTCTGATTAGTGGGCATTGCAATACCTGGAGGCAGCAGAAGAGAAGAGAAAGAACTGGAGGAAATCACAAAATACAAAGACTTGCAAATAGAAATAGGATGACTGTGGAGAAACAAAGCAAAGATAGTACCAATAGTTAATAGGTACCTTGGGTACAGTCCCAAAACATCTGGAGTTCCACTCAAAGACCATCGGCATTGACAAAATCACCATCAGCCAGTTGCAAAAGGCAGCTTTACTTGGAACAGCTTACATCCTGTGACAATACCTTTAAAGCCATCAAACAACCACATAGCCTATCCCAGCTCCTTGGGAAGGACTCGATAGGTGGATAAAAATCCAGTCTAAACATCTGGCTGACTGTGCGACAAACACTTATTTATTTATTTATTTATTTATTTATCATATTTACTGTATATAGCCGACTGTCTCACACAAGGTGACTCTGGGAGTACAAGAAGTAAAAATTACACATAAAAAACTGTAAAAGCACACAAATCAGGAGAGGATAAAATTAATAAGGGAGCCATCATAAAATCTCCCCAGTCCCCTGGGAGCCCCAGGCCTGATCACATAGCCAGATCTTGAGGGACTTACAGAATGTTAAGAGGGATGGAGCTAATCTCACTTCCGGGGGGAGAAGATTCCAGAAGGCGCATACCACAGCAGAGAAGACCCACCTCCTAGGAACCGCCAAGTATAATTCTCTAGCAGATCTGCAGCATGACTTCTCTGCCAGATCTGATGGGACGGGCAGATGTAAACGGGGAGAGGCGGTCCCTCGGGTAATAATTTCAAGTTATAAGGCTGACTGATGGAAAGTACAGCAATTAAGTGATAGACCATTGCTAGTTAATTAGTTAACTAATTCTTTCCAAGCGAACATAAATATTTTAAAGCAAACAGACTTGTATCTAATGTTCTGAAAAACTGAGTTATAGCTCAATTCCATTCTACTTCAAAGGAAATTTCAGCATTTGGAAATTGCCTAATGAAGCATTTTGACACTGTCTTATTCCATGCAATTCTCTCTGTGTGCATGGTGCTTTAGACAGTGAACTTCTTTTGTCTGGTATATCCTAATTCACCCCCTTCTGATGATATTTGGGATAACTTGCTGCCACTCCATTTGTATTCAGACAGAACATGATGGTTCTTTCTTTTCTTTCCCCATTGCAAACTTTGCCCCAGCTTTCTTAACCACTGCCTTACTTATGCAGTTGGAGAGGGACATCTGCAGAAACAGACATAAAAGTCAAGATGGCAACTACCATTGTATGATTGAAGCTGCACATTGCACATGCAACACATGTAAAAAAAATGGAAGGGCTCCAGTTGCACCCTGACATTTGTGAACCCTCCTGCGGACATCTCTGCAGCTTGACCTCTTTCACGGGGTCAGCACAAGCAAACCCTGTAAAATAATTTCATAAAATGAGCACATGAACTATCAAGACTAATGTTCACTAGGTGATTAACATGAGTGATCACAGGCATGGTTGATTCGGTAGAAACCTTACACAGTCTGCTTCTCATTTTAAGAGACTCCCATTGCCTTTACTGCTTGGTTCCTAAGGGAACCATAATCTTTTGAATATTATTTACACACACACACACAAGCCCATTCCATTCCAGTGTTCTGTATCTGAAAGATCTTTAACTGTGACAACAACAATTATAACAATAGCAATAACAATAAGGTACTTGGGACTGGGGCTGCAGTTTAGCACTATGATCAACTATTTCTCTTAGAGCATATTTTCATGCAGCCTCTTTAAATCTGCAGAGAGGGATGTCATATATAACATTCCAATCTGTTATCGGGTTGACTCTTCTGTAATGTTTAAACTGTTTAAACAACAAAAATCATCTTACAGAGGGGGGATTCTTTTCTCCCCCTTCCCCAATCTAATTAGCGTGTAAAAAATGACTGATAGAAGGGAAAATGCAACCATCTGCATTTCTCAGTGTTGTCATTTTCAGACAGAACTCACAGGTGTCTTTTAAACAATGATGAATTAGAAGGCACCATCTTTTTTCACTCATTTGTCTGTTAACTACCTCTGTGATAATAATGTATTTGCATATTTAATTTCCTCAGCTGTAAATGAGCACCTCTGAACCACTTGCTAATTATTTTACAATTTTCTTGTATTGTTCATTATTCATGCATTCTATTTACTAAATAAAAATGACTTTCCCTCCAAAGGACATTTGCAATTATTATTATTCCAAACAGCTATCATTTGGTGCCAAATAAGAAAGCCTGTTATGATGGGAAAAAAGAAACACAGTGCCATTTTCAATATAATGCAGAAAGATTACATTCATGTTATGTGGTTACTTCCTTTATCCCTATCTCTTTCATCCTGTTTGCATTTTTGTCCAAACCTGATTAAACAGGCCTCATGCTGATAATGAAGAAGGTTCTGCAGTGAATAGATGTTAGTAATGAACTCAGCCAGTCCCTAAATACACCAACAGAATATTACATTGGACTTTAATATTTGTTATTGAACATCATAGCCACCATCACAGCTAAGCTTCCATAAAAATAAAGGTCCTGTTGTATGGTATAAGCTTTGGGGAAGAGGAAGTCCAGTTGGCTGCCAAGAGGACAAATACAATCCAGCAAAAAACAAAAGTGTGTTACTAAGCGTTAAATATGAGTGGACTAAGTATTGATGGTATAGTGTGATGTGGATATTGAAGAAGCTGGACTTTAAGCAGTAGTGAGTTGTCTTTCTTCATTTGGGCATGGTCAATTCAGATATTTAGGAATAAGGCAGTGCACATTTTTTCACACTATATTATCCATCCATCAATCATTCAGCTTCTATTCAACGTTGCTTCCAGGAGTTCAAAGTAGTCTACAGAACACTCCCACCTCCAAGTGTTCCCCACAGCTACAGCTCTGTTGGGCTGAGACTTAATGACTGACCCAAAGCCATCTCAGGAGCTTCCAAGATAACACTGGTCTCTCTGATCATAGTCCAATGGTTAAACACTACCTCCCATATTCAGTAGGGTACAGTCTGCTGATCAGGGAGTCACCAACTGAGACTGCTTCTCCATGTTTTTAAAGGCACTTACATGCTATAGAATTCACTATAGCTTTTGCAACATACTGAATGTGGGGTCAATATTTAAACATAGTCTCCCTCCTGTTATTTTATTCAGTATAGTCTAGGCAGGATGGATCACAACTGTTTTTCTGTGAGTGTGTGTGTATGTACAATAACTCCATCCGAAAAAAAAAATCATGTTCAGATCATCTGTCTTCCATGGCATCCTTCGGTATCTTTGGGAAACACCTATTTCTCAGCTTCAATCCTCTAATAAAATCAGAATAACAGTAGCCTTTCTCAGGGGCACTCCACTAACTGAAAGTGACAGCTAAATAGATCAATAATAGCAATAATATATTTGAAACGTGAGGATGAACAGATGCACCACTCTGCCAATTAAAAATATCTTCTCAAAAACATATAATAACATTCCTGCCAAGGGAGTTCCATTTAGATTTTAAAATATATACAAATTTTAATCCAAGATGAAATATTGGTTATTGCTATTTCAATTTTTAAAAATTTTAAAAATACCGTTTATTATTCTTTCCATTTAAACTGAAACCTGCCTATCCTGAGAGCTTTAGGATAGTGGAAGGGCAATAAATATTTTAATTAAACAAACAAGTACGTCTCTCCAAAATTCAATGTAATGTTTAATGAAAGGTAAATATTTTGTTTAGCTCCATATTAAATGTGGTTACTTCTGACTGGATTTCACATTCATAGTTTTTTGTGGTGCTTTTATTGTACAGTGACAATAACAAAAATCATTCTTGGCTTGTCTCAGCCCTAGCTGCTTTGACTTATTTGGAATGAGCATCGCCAAGTGAACAATGACTTGGAACTGAATCTAAAATCTAAAAATAACTCAATATGGAAAAATTCATGTGCTAAATTAAGGGAAACATATTTTGCAAGGATATTCCACTTTATGAAGGAGTTCTAGCTGTCAGACAAAGCTAATGGTTATGAAATCAGGGATCTCAGAAATAAATGGAAAGGCCTGCTTATTTTATTTATGATTTCTGTTTTCCTGAATAACTTCAACCAGAATAAAATCCTGCTACCTATTAAAAATATGTCTGTTCCAATTCTCTTCCCTCCATATAAAGAATGTATAGATGTAACACGCTCTGCTCCAATTGAGTAACTCTCAGGCTTGCATTGTTGATAAATTATAATTCCATACAAGTACTGGGCAAACTCTTCTATGCTGGGGATAGTATACCTGTGCGTTCACAGTTGCACTTGTCACAGAATAATATACCAATCAGACCTTTGTAATTCTCAGATATATCATTCACAGGAAGGGGTCAAAATCTGCAAGACAGGGATGTGGTGTCATGATCCAAGCCCCATCTCTTTTGAACATATATGCATTTTGTGGTGGGGTTGGTTCTTAACGCCATGCCTCTCAATTTGCAGATTTTGACCTCCCCTGTGGCACTTCTGAGCACAGGAAATACTAAGCAGCCACTTCATGAACAGAACTTTCCATTAATCATACATACGTTAATATCGTGCCATAAAATTTTGTTCAGCAAGTGTCACAGGAATATGATTACCCAACGTTCATACCCAGTTTATTTCAGCATCTTCAATATGATGATATAATTTCATGTGTTCTTCCTAATTTCCAAATATATGTCATTCTGAGTCTTTGAACAATTATCCTAAAGATTTAACAAAGACATTCATCTGCTTTTGGAAGAATAGGGTCCCCTAAGGTAAATTCTGCTAAGTGATAAATCCAAAAAAATTGTTGAGTGAACTCACATTGAGCTGGGTCTTGTCATAGGCATGTAGTTGGTCACTATAACTTTTGATGGGATCCAGCATGGCTCTTATAGTGAAGTGGGCAATGGTTTTAGCAACTGAATGTCATGCGCTTGGTCCAAGATTTGCTCTGAGGCAAGATGATATGGAGTTTGTTCCATATATAGAAATCAAGTGGGTTTATAAATGAATGTTTCTTCAATCCTGGCCATGACACCACACCTAGTAAAAGTAAACTAGTCCGTGGGATGCAGAATATGCTGCATGGGGTGCACAAATTGTTCTTTATGAGAGAAGATTGGATGCTGTTGGGAAACTAGGAGGACCACTACATGCTTCTTTCTGATATTTATTGATGGGTCAATGGCGCTATTTACCTAATGATAGGGCAGGTGCTGATATCCCACCTCTGAAGATATATTCAAGAAGGCTTACAATTAAAATAAGGATTCTCTCTCTTTCTCTCAGTTAAATGGGAGTGAGTCCTGTTTCATCACTGTTTTTTCCCCCTTAACATTACTCTTGATTCTCAGAAATATTTATTTTGAGTAGGGTGGGCATCCTGTTTTCCTTGGTCTACTATAATTTGGCTGACCTAGTCTTAAAGTCTTCTATGAGAGATCCATTTCAGATTCTGAAAAGAGATCTTGGTCCCTTTTCCCTGATGCTTGGCAGGGGAGAAGAAATAGGTGTCAGAAAGAGAAATAATTAGTGTCCCCATCTCCTTTTCACCCTCTTCCTGTCACATTTCCTTTATCTCCACCTACTGTGCAGGCCCCAGAAAATTTCTTCAAAAAAGAATGTGTCATTTGATAGAAAGGTTTGTTCATCTCAGTTTTGGGTATGGACACAAACAGATTCCTCATTATATAAAAACAAACAAATGAAAAGCTTTCTCTAACTGGGGTGTAATTTTCATTCTGAAAATATAAACAGGGGATGAAGGGAGAGGGAGAGTTAGGAAGAGAAACTGTTTAGTGTGAACAACAAGAAAATGCATCCCACTGAAATGAAATGTTCATTGACATGCGCTGAAGGTGCTGCGTTAAACGTTACCAAATATGCTACAGGATGTAAAAGTATGTAATTACTTAGAAGATAATATTTACAGATCAGGAGTATCCCAAGCATTAAATGGTTTGGTATAGTTGATTAAATGTTGAATGGGTGCCGAGGTTGTATTAATGTAAAAGCTGTAATTGTACCGTCTTGAGTTGTGGCTCTGTTTTATGAGTCTATAATAAAAGCAACAATGAACTAAATATATGATTCGGAAGACTGTAACATGACAAATAAATTTCTTTCTCAGGCTCTAAAACTCAGTGGTAACTCTTCATAGAATTTTCAATGAGTTCAAATCACAGAGGTTGGGGGAAATAACAAGGCAGTAGTATTCTGTGATTTGTGTCCTCCCCCTGCCATTTGAGCTTTAAAAATTATGATGAACTTGGGTAAATTTTAGATCAGAACAGAAAAATGACCACCATCATGTTCTGTCATTGCCTTGTTCTGGGATATTTTTTTAATTTTCCAATCTAGCTTGCACTGCCAATATTTCCTGGAGATCTCGAAACCAAATACTAACCAGGTCCAATCCTCCCTGACTTTTCAGGATCAGTTAAGGTTCTCCAAGAACCTCCTAGCTGAGCAAAGGCCAACAAACCTCTTTCTGTCTGCTTTTTTAGGCTGATTTCACTTTTGTTTTTAAAGGATGAAACGGTTACTGGCAGCAGCAAAGCTGTAGAAGGCCATATAAAATTTAGTTTGAGACAAAGAACACCAGGGCACCTTATAACTAATTCTTCTTGAGATCTTTCATGTGATCTATCCTTTGCAGTCTATAGAAATGTCTCTTGAGATATAATGAGAGCAAATTAAAACCTGTTCTGTCATGCATGGATTTTACTTTGCTCCTTGATATTTCATTACTTTACATATTGATTGAACATGTGATCTGCCTCCATTGAGAATAGTGTTCAGGACCCATACCCATAACAGCTTCGTTTTTCTTTTCTTTTCCTGTCCTCTTTTACATATGGAAAAATCAGGGAACCACACAAGCAATATTTTGTGTGCTTCCCTGATTTTTTCATATGTAAACTACTACTACTACTCCCTGAAATCTAAACCCACACAGTTATCTTTGTTTTTCAAAACACAAGCCCTGTCTTTTAAAACTGTATTGAATTTTATTTAATATTTATTGAGATGTAATGCAATGTATGAAGCTATCAATATGTTCTGATTGTGTTGCAATGTCTTCACTCCTTTTACTCCTTTCCAGCATTTACCCTGGCTGCCGTTAAGGAGGCGTTGGTGCACCCCCTCCTCAAGAAACCCTCCCTGGATCCTACTGTACTGGACAATTTCCGTCCAGTCTCCCACCTCCCCTTTTTGGGGAAGGTGGTTGAGAAAGTGGTGGCATCATAGCTCCAAAGGGTTCTGAAGGAAACGGATTATCTGGACCCCTTCCAGTCAGGTTTCAGGCCCAGTTATGGAATGGAAACAGCATTGGTCGCACTTATGGATGATCTCTGGTGGGAGCGAGATGATGGAAGTACAACCATCCTTGCTCTCCTTGATCTCTCAGCGGCTTTCAATACCGTTGACCACAGTATCCTGTTGGGATGATTCAGGGAATTGGGGGTGGGCGGCACGGTCTTGTGCCGGTTCACCTCCTTTCTCCAGGGTCAATCCCAAACAGTGGTGATAGGGAGTGAGAGGTCCCATTCTTGGCCCCTCCTCTGTGGGGTGCCACAGGGTTCGGTTCTCTCTCCGTTCCTTTTCAACATCTACATGAAACCACTGGGTGAGATTATCTGCCATCATGGGATGAGGTATCATCAGTATGCTGATAATATGCAATTATAAATCTCCATCCCAGGTGAGATAAGTGATGCTGTGACTGCCCTTTTGCGGTGCCTGGAGGGTGTAAGGGTCTGGATGGGGAACAACAGGCTTCAGCTGAACCCTGGTAAGATGGAGTGGCTGTGGGTTAATGGCTCCTCTGTATCTGAGACTTTGTCATCTTTGGTGCTGGATGGGGTAGCACTGCCCCAGACAGACTCAGTGCATAATCTGGGGTTCCTTCTAGATTCATAGCTTCTGCTTGAAGAGCAGGTGGCAGCCGTGGCAAGGAGAGCCTTTGCACAACTTCGGGTTGTGCATCAGTTACGCCCTTTCCTGGATCAGGATGCCCTTCGAACAGTCACTCATGCTCTTGTTATCTCCCAGATAGACTGTTGCAATGCGGTCTACTTGGGGCTACTCTTGAAGAGTATCCGGAAGCTACAGCTGGTCCAGAATGCAGCTGTGTGGGCTATTTTTGGAGCCCCAAGAAGGGCCCATGTAATGCTGTTGCTCCACGAGCTGCATTGGGTACCAGTTTGCTTCTGGGTCCAGTTCAAGGTGTTGGTTATTTATATGTATTTATGGTTTTAATGTCTTGTGTGAACCACCCAGATTCCCCCATTGGGAGGAGATGGGGGGAGATATTTAATAAATACATACATATATACATACATACATACATACATTTGGGTTTACAGGCTTATTATTATCATTTGAAAAGGTATTAGGTAATCTGGAAGTTCTCTCTATGATGAATAAGTTATGGTATTTTGGAATTTCATTCATCCATGTATTTGGTATTTCATTCATCCATGTATCTGTTGATGCTAGAAGTCATATAATGTGGTGAATTAACAAGGTAGTGACTCTAGAATCTAACTTGCTGCTTTTATTCCAAATTATTTTTAGGGAATGGACTGGGTATTCAAGGAGAAGAGAAAGATGATGTGCAAATTCTTACATGTAGAATAACATGGTATTGTTCAGACTGGTTAAGTCCTTTTTGAACTTTGGCCAATTTGAACTTTCTGCAAATGCCTGAACTGCATTTTCCTATCCCCCCCCCCCCCCAATCCTTTTGGGAAGGTAGAAGGACATGACAAGCAATGGAAAAGCTTGGTGGAGCAGAACATTATTATAGTAAAAGTATTTTGGATAAGCAGGCAAACCCTTACCTATTTCTTTTATGTTTTCCTCAATTTTAGTTTTTGTGCTGTTAATTCTGCAGTTTTTCTAACAATTAACTGAGGAAAAAGAAATTGATTTACAAAAATGTTTCAAAAGCAGAAGGTATTTTTGGTGAATTTTTCACAGAAAAAGAGTAGTAATCCTGCATTTATTCAGTTGCAAGGGGGCCAAGATCTATGTATGAATATTTTGCTTTATCATACAAGGATCTCCCCCTTGTTCGGCAGCCTTTCTGTCTTCCTCTGCTTCTGTCAGGAGACACAATGAATGAGTTCACCATTGGGTATTTAGCTAGGGTTCCTAGGAGATAACATAACATAAGGCCAATATTTCTACTAAGAGAAATTTAAATTAAATTCTCAAGTACCCTAAGAATAAGATAGAAAGAAACTCCTTACTCCTCAGTAAGAGGCTTTTTTGCAAAGCAAATTTTTGTGTGGCATTAGTTATCATATAATAGCTATTGTTTTCAAGGGAGGGAAGTAAATAATGCTACTAGTGATGGATTGTAACTTCGAATGTAGTCCAACTAGGATGAAGTACTCCGACCCTTTTCCTTCAGCTGCAAACTGCACGTAGAGACCAATGAGTTGGGCCATAAGAAGGGTAATTCCATGTTTGTTGCCTTTTTGCATTACAGTTTAAAAATCCATATCCACCATTATTTGGCAACATTTGGGGAAGGTTCCCGATTTAAGTAAGTTGTGACTAACTTACTCCATCAATTTTAATGATGCTAAAGTATGAATAACTTATTCTGGATCCAAGGCAATGTTAGTTTTTTTTATTATTACTATTATCTGTTCTTTCTCAATTCCTACATACAAATTATATTATTTATCCCTGAAAAAAAAAGTCCTTACCAAGTTTGAGTGGTAGATAAGAGGCACAGAATTAAATCCCTTGTCCACTTAGAAATACTCCTCTTGCTGTTGAAAAAAAATCACTACAGGTGTAATTCATTGCATGCTTACAATGGACTGAATAATATGCTCAGTGGGTTTTCTGCCCAAACCCCATTTAGGCGATTGCATTGTAAAACTATGATCTCATATATCCTCTGTAAAATGGGGCACTTGATTTCCCAATATGCATGATTTGAAAGAATGAAAATATTTTTAAAAGGAACAAAGGGGACTGAAATACTATCAAATGAAAATATATCGACAATGCTATTTATCAGACTGAAAGTTTATCAGACTGAAAGATTCCGGAGAGCTCTGAAAAGCAAAAAAAGCATGTATACTTCACAAGGATGGAAATTATTTGTCATTTTGTTAGTGTAAAAAGCAGAAACTCGTGTGTAGTATGCTCTGCCATGGGATTGGAGAATACAGTACATGTAGGACAATTGTTGAAGTCCTCAGTAATTTGTGTAAGCAGCACTTTTCTGGCATGAGCAAATTGTTTTGCAAATTATGAGGACTTCAGAGTATTCTCCTATTACTACAAATGGAAGAATGGGTCAAATTTTCTAGATAGCTGTGAGATTATCAATTACTGGAAGTGTCTGGTTATTGTTACTGCAGCTAAACAGGGTGCTACCAGTTGCTGAATCTAAGGAGATGGGTCCCCCCCACCCCCCCGTGGCACACTGCATATCGAATGACTAAGTTCTCCTGTCATTTGTTCACTTAGACCAGTGTTTTCAAATTTGGCAACTTTAAGATGTGTGGACTTCAATCACATGCTGGCTGGGGAATTCGGGCAGTTGAAGTCTACACATTTTAAAGTTGCCAAGTTTGAAAAACACCAATCCAGACTCACTTTAGATATCAGTAGAAACCACATAAAGGCTCTGATAACATTCATTGGCAAAGATATTGAAAAATTCAGAAAATCCAAAGTGAGACAAATATGGAGCTATAAGCATGGGTTTCTGCATATGTGCATGCCTGTTTATAACATATATGTCTGTATGTATGGTAGATACTACCCAACCTAAAGGGCCAGTGATTTAACAGAAGATAAATTTATTTTTGTCTTCATGAAATAAGAGTAACAGCTGTATATCAGCATACTTTAGCTGTTTAGAAATAGTTATTTTTAATCTGAGAAAGGCAGATTAAAGAATTTGGAAATGTTCCTTAAGAAGGAACCCTAATGCTTAAATTACACAAAATATAGGTGTTAATTAGCCACATTAAAATGATGTTGAATCTAGGATTACAGATAGTCCTTGACTTTCGGCCCCTCATTCAGTGACAGTTTGAAATTGTGACAGTGCTGAAAAAAGTGACTTACAATTGATCCTCGAAGTTATGGCCGTTGCAGTGCTCCTGCAGCCATGTGATCAAAATCTGGGCGCTTGGCAGCCCACACACTTCAATTCCCCCCACCCACCTATCTCCCCCCCTCTCTTGCCTTGTGGGGTGGCAAATAGCCCCAGAACCATGCAGCTCTGGGGCTGCTTACCATGCCCTGGGAAGCTGCAGCCACCCCAGCCCAGTCTCAGTGTCAGTTGCCCTCACTGCACTGCACTCCACCACCTTAGCTCACCTTGCCATCTTCTTGCTCCTGCTGATGATGAGGCATGCCCAGCCTGGCCCTTTGTGCCAAGAAGCCCTTTGTGTGATGTCTGAAAAAACAAGCCCTTTGTGCAAAGCTGGCAAAAGCAAGTCCCTTTCCAAGCAGTTTCTCTGACGAATGGTTCCTCCCTGAACAAACTCCCGGCCCTTTCCCATTGAGAGAAACTGCTTCCTGCCCTCCCCATTGGCTGGCAGTAGGCACAATAAGAATGCTTTGCACAAAGGGCCAGGTTGGGCAGGCCTCGTCAGCAGTGGGAGCAAGAAGACGGCAAGATCAGCTGGGGTGGTGGAGCGCAGGGTGGCAGGGGTCTCGGAGTGCAGGGTGCTGAAGGCAACTGTGGCTGGGACTGGGCTAGAGTGACTGCAGCTTCCCAGGGTGTGCCAAGCAGCCCCTTTTTGGTGCCCAAACAGGCAGAGATGGGGGGAGATAGGTGGCTGGGGGGAGTTGGAGGTGATCCCTTACCTTACTGAGATTTGGGGCTGGGAGGGACCAAGCCCAGAATGGTTTGGATTGGGGTGTGTCCTCAGCTAACGACTGGTGAAATTTGCTTAATGATGGCAAGGGGAATTGCTGGTATTGCCTTTGCTAAGCATTGCGATCATTTGACATCTTGGTTTACAGCCGCATCTCTTAGCAATGGAAATTCTGGTCCCAGTTGTGGTCGTAAGTTGAGGACAACCTGTATATTGCAGCCATAAACAAAGTTAAATCCTGCCAACTATTGATGGTTGTCCTGAGACTACAATCTTTGTATGGTGTATGCCTGCTGATGAAGATAATTATATAAATCAGTGCAGATGTGCGGAATAATCAACCTTTGTGAGTACAGCAACATGGGGGAAGAAATTATTCTTTATCATCAATCAATCAATTAATTAATTAAATTGACTTAATTTATTGGGTTTTGAGGGCCCCCAACTCTGAAAAGACTCTACGCAGCTTACAACATTTAAAATGCACAATTAAAGAAACATGACTGCCCAGATTAAACCACATCAATAATGTTAAAAAAAAACCCAAAACCCTAATCCTGGACCTTGTAACAGAGCAAGGTCTTAAGAGACTTCTGGAACCTTAGGAGAATGCTGTACATATCTTTGGGGGGATGTTCTCCAGCAGGCAGGGGCCACAATGGAGTGGATTCTCACATTGGGAAGACAGTTGAACTGGGTATATTCTAATTGCTTCCAACCCTTACATTTTATGATCTTGCTTTGTTCCTCCAGCTCCGTATGTCTCTCTTTATAGTCTTAAAAAATTAAGAGTGAAACATTCATAGGAAGGAATGAAAAGTGAGGTTTGGTTTCACATCAACTCATTTTCCTAGATGTCAGCTATCTTTTAACAGGGGCAAGCAAACACAGCAAAGGGTTCCAGAACGTGAGCAGTCTTAATTTTAATGCAATTGTAATTGTCACGTTTCTATGATTTGATTTGATTTGATTTGATTTGATTTATTGTATTTCTACATATTTGGATGTAAGCTACCTAGAGCATTCTCTGAACTGAAAGGCAGGTTATTGTGCAATTTAGCAGGAATGCTGTGCTTAGATATTAGGGATTCATCCCACAATCACATCAGTAAGCGGTATGTAGGTGAAATTAAATAGATATAAACTGGAAATGCAAAAGTCATGGTACATCAGGAATATACTGCTGGATTTTAATCCAGGCCCTGAATTCTACATACTGTATATTGCAGAATTTATATCTACTGAATATCTGCATGACCCTCAAGGCCATATAGATTTCATTGTTCATATTGATCCCATTGCTGACTTTCCCATCCATTTTTATTTGCATTTTTTTTTTTTAATCTGCGCTCAGTCGTTACCGACTCTGCAGTGACTGCTTGGACGAGTCCTTGCAGTTTTCAAGGCAAGATGTTTCGGAAGTGGTTTGCCAGAGCCTCCTTCCTAGAGCAGAGCCCAGCTGGCGAGCGCAGGAGGCGGGGTTTCCGTTGCTTCGCGCCCTTTTCGGGCACGCGCAGTTTTTCGCGCTTACCGGCAACTGCTCCTGACTCCTTTTTTGCAAGGTGCCGCCAGCATTTTTCCTCCCACCGGAGTGAGAGTACCCATTTATCTACTCATGTGAGTTTTCGAACTGTTGGGTTGACAGGAACTGGGGAGGAAACAGGAGCTCACGCTGCTAACGCGAAGGCTGGACTCGAACCGCTGAAGTGTCGACCATTTCTGGCCGGCAACTTTCAGCGTCATTAAGCCGCTGTGCCACCACGTCCCCCTATTAAGGCACCTCTGCAAGTTACTGCCTCATTGAGCCACATCACCTATGATCAGCACATCACTATGAATTATTAGTTTATTTGCATATTCATATCTAACTAATAATTCATAGTGATGTGCTGATCATAGGTGATGTGGCTCGATGAGGCAGTAACTTGCGGAGGTGCCTTGCTCCTCTTCTCAGTAGCAATGGTGGTGAGTTACTGCACCTTGTGAAGATGATTTACTGCTTCAACCAGCTGATTGGCCTCACAGACCATGGGTTCTGCACATTCACTGAATAAAACCAAGCAAAGTAGATACTAGAACTGATTAAAAATGGGGCACAACTTTGTTTCATAGAATTTCATTGGAGGAGGAGTTGGTTTGGATCTCTGATGAATCAAGGTCCTCTTTGAAAATGTCCATAGCCCTTCATTTCTATGATCTAAGAGCTCTATTGGATAACACCGTAATTCTTTTGTTGGGGCAGATGGAAGTGCCTTTAACATGCACTATTCATCACACATTCCTCATCTTACATATTTTGCACAGGAAATAAAATTGTTGATAAGAACATATATTCTTTATTTCTCAAGGCATACTTGCTTTTCCCCCTTATTTGTTTATTTCCCTTATCTTTTCTTTTGTTCAATATTTTTAGTTCTTATTGGAACAGCTCTAAGAGTTGCATGGATGACTATGTAATGGCTCAAAATATTTCACAGCTATTTTTCATAATTGTTTATGTTATTATCAGATGGAGGGCATGTGTGCTGGAAAGACTATACTGGGGTTTAACACTGCATATGTTTCTCTTGTGCTTGGTTTGGCAGTGTATATACTACTACTACTTCCCTACTCTTTCAAGTCTCCAGAAGCATAATCTCCTTTTTTCAGAATTTGCACAATCTAATTGTAATCAGAGGTAATCCTTTCTTCCTTTTCATTTCAATGAAAGCTAGATAAATCCACTGATGTGGAACCTTCAGTTTATCATAGGACATCTGTAGTATAAGAAGAGATTGATGACCAGCAGAATGGCAATTTCTGGTTTTAGCAACATTTCATATGATTACATAATAACAATTGGATTGATAATAAGACATGCCGTTACTGTTTGAATCCATGTATGTAATATAACATCTGAAATCCATACCTAGAAGAATCTGTAATATCAACAATATTTTCAAAAATACTTTATTAGAAAACAAATAACCTTCAACTTCAAGCCTTCAGAATTGTTTTTGGCAAAGGAACAGGCATGTATCTTCTGCTTTGCCCCCCCCCCCCCAAAAAAGTTTTGTCTAATCAACAAAGTGTTATAAGAAGTGGAATTTGGCTGGGATTTCTGGAGAGATCCAGAGATCTTCCTGCCTGAGCTACTATTGGTGTCTAGGACTATGCAAGATGGTAATAATTCACTTCAAAAAAGCACTTTGTGCAGCAAAGGCCATACTATGCACCTCATCATGGTGTTCCACATTGCTTGACCCCCTCCTCATTCATGACTGTTGTCCAATAATGGAAAAGGTTTCTGTACATATGTTGCACAAACACTGGAAGTATCCTTCTGTTTTTGGCAGTGCCAGGAGGTTATTGGAATGATGCAAAGCAAAACAGTGTAGTAGCTCAGCTTGGCTCCTTAGATGCAGGAGCCAAGTTGGGTAGTAAAAGGGGCTTTGAAGATGTGATTTGCTTGAAGCATCATCAGATTAAAGCCACCCTTTGAAACATTCCACAATCCTGTCAATCTGGATAAATAAACAGCACATCCTGCCTAGCATGCTAGGTTTGGCAGACTATTCTTGACGTGCATCTAGAATTATGAGACAATAATTGTTGAGTGTCAGTTGAGCTTTTGATTTGTTAGGGCTTATTACTCCTTTACAGCACTTTAAACTACCTATTTATGATACATTTACTCAATAGTGTACATAAAGCAAAACTCATAAAATGTGAAAATGCAGTGCATTCATTAAAAATGAATTCAAACTAATGTTGTGCCAAACTCCGTTTCCTTCTCATTTGTCCTATTTGTGAACAAAGGTCTTAAGACTTATTGAGACTGTCAGGTTGTCCTGTCACTTCTTCAGGCCAGCAGCCATTTTTGGATGGCAGAAATGAATGATGCCACCTTGTTTTCACCACCGTGGAAGCAAACTCAGGTATGTCTCCCTGCTCCACTGGCAAAGTGATGTTTTCCTGCTTCTGTTGCCTCCATTTTTTTTTTTTTAATAATTTCATTTCATCTTTTTTGCAGTTCCTGGGTAGAAAGTCCAGTCAAATTAGGACACTCAGGGAAGGAAACATAGTAATAATAATATTTCTGCTGGATTTCAAACCAGCAATATTCTATGTTCAAGGCAGCATACTGCAACATGGTTGCTAAAGAAGTCCAACAGGGCAGTTTTATTTTAAAGAAGGTTTTGTTTCTGCATATATAAGCATAGATACGTGTATGTGTGTGCATATAAAAGTATATAGAGGTAGACCTCGCTTAACGACTGCTCTGTTAGATGACCATTCAAATTTAGTATGATGCTGAAACAGTAACTTTACAACCAGTCCTCGCACTTATGCCCGTCTCACATTCCAGGTCACGTGATTGCCATTTGCGCACTTCACAGTTGACTTCTGACAAACAGAATCAATGGAAAAGCCAGCAGTGAAATCACAAGTCATAGTCACATGATATCTAGCTTAATGACCATAGCAGAAGTGAGGTCATAAGTCCTTCATGGTTACAAGGTGTTTCATTTAACGACTGTGTTGCTTAGAGACAAAGTTGCCAGTCCCAATTGTGCTCATTAAGCAAGGAGTATCTGTACAGATATAAAAATAAATATGACTAGGAAGACCTGTGCATAGAAAGGAAAGCAATTGGCAATTGTTTTCCTGGAATAGAAAATTGGAAGAACACAGGAGTTGGAGAATTGTCCAATGAAAGGACATGGTAGCCTGCAGCCCAGAATGAATGTCTTGCGAACTGTTTCCAAAGTATCTTGTCTGGATGGGATTGTCTCAAGCTGGCTTCCAGACAAGCAGCTAGTACAAGATGGGATAGGAGCAGCTTTAAGAGTAACTGTGGATATGTCCAGAGACCATATCTGAATCCAAATAACTGGAATTCTTAGTGATGGTGTCAGGTGAAAAAGAGGATTATTTTGGAGGTAGTTTTCTGGTTTTGGAATTAGACTCTTTAGAGAAGCTTATCTGATGTCCACATGGCTTCTCTTTGGTATCAGGCAAGATTGATTTGTTCTACCAAACATTTAAAGCATTTAAAAATCTATGAATTTGGCTTATGGGAGTTGAAAGAAATTTTAATTCCTGATTATTTGCTCTACCTTTGGAATTTGCATTGCATTTTATTATGACGTGTTGGTATACTTATTGTTTTAAATAATATGCAGAATTTCAGTGATTTATTGTGATTTTTATTGTTAGCATTATGTCTTCAACTGTTGTACAGTGTCTACAGAATTCATTTTTGAGTCATCTAATAAGTATGAAAAATAAGCATATTTACTATGAAGGTTTAAAAAAAAAAAATACTTCCAGGGATGCGGTAATGGATTTAGGAATAGCAATTACAGAAAATATTCTAAAGAGTTTTACTGTAAACGCCTCATAGATGAGTGATTATCACATCGATCTCATAATGATTAACTTAATGATGTATAATTATCTCCTTTAAACTGCTAGTTCATCATAATTAAGAGTTCCAAAAACTTAAATAAATAAATGTAAAAGAATCTTTATTGATCTTTGCATGAAATAGGTAAAGAAAGTGTTATGTAACCTCTCCAATGTGTTTTCAGTCTTTAACAGTGATTCATCTCACAGTGATATAAGTCCAAATAAATTTCTGACGCATCATCTGAGAATGTGTCTAAGTTTATCAACTGTCTACAAAAAGGAAAGCACTTTCTACTTTACCTTAATTTTAAAATAGGGCTCAGTTACTTAGTATCTACCCAAGCACAGCAGAATTAACTATATACATTTTGGATGTTATTTCAAAAGCATAGTTTTTATTCTGGCTAAAGATGGCTTTACAAAATGCTAGGACGTATTTTTCTGATCAGGACATAAAACCAATCCTATGTTGGAATCAAGTTTTCTTTAGGATCAGATGTGGTTTTTATGAAATTATACATTAATGATTAGGAAAAATAGCATAGCAAGCTTCCATCATGCTGTATATCCAATCCAAAGTCGTTTAGAGACCTGTTACCTGAAGAATGCATTACTAACATTTATGAGTTCATATAATTAATTCTCTTTCAGACTGTAAGTGTATATCTGTGTATTTGCCAGTTCAAGCTTCAGGTTTTTATCATCCTGACTTGGATCATGAAACTACTTAATAGAACAGTACAACAATTCAACTTGGTGATTTGATTCAAAGGTGATTTGATTGAGTTTCTGAATTGAATCAACTTTCTAAATTGAATCAGAAAGTTGAATCAAACTGTCACATTGAATTGTTAAATCAAACAGGATTCTCCCAATCTGTTCAGATGTTTGGATGCTTTTCCCACTGCACAAAAACAGCTTTTTCCAAATCAGTTTGAAAGTCCAAGTGGAATCAATCAGATTTTATTAAAACATTCACATCAAATCAGATCAATTTTCTGAATCATTTTAAATCATCAAATTGAACAAAATTGATTTTCCAAATCAAATCAGTGATGGAAATCAGATTTTGCCTGATTCACATAGGCCTACTATTTAAAAGTACCCATTTTATATTTTTTGTATTGAGTGAGATAATGGAAGTGAATAATTAATTGTTCTTAGCAATTCCACATAAACTAAATTCTGTCTTCACATTTGGAAATTTAATAAACCTCACACTTGTGTAAAAGATCAGATTTAGGAGTAAAAGTAGCCAGACACAATCCTAAACTGATTCCAGCTATTTTAACTGCAAATATATGCTTATAATTTGTAGGAGGCTTCTATAAAGGGATCATAATAGGTGCCACATGAAGAAAAATATTGTGCCACTTACCAAGGATCTGATAACCGTCTAGCTTCATTGGCACAAACTGTACTTGAATGTTTTCACAATTTCATATATTGAGAAGTGAGTGACAATTATAGTGGTGCTTAAAAGTTTGTGAACCCTTGCACACATCCTTAAACTAGATAAAGAGAACCCAATTTAAACAAATGAGTCAAAAACATTATACTTGTTCATTTATTTATTGAGGAAAATGATCCAAAGGTATTTAGTTTTAGGACTTGTGTGGAGATCAGATCACATTTCAGGTCCTATTTAAGCAGAAATATTTAAAATTCAAAAAGCTTCATAAACTTTTAAGCACTGCTGTATTGTGTACTTAGATTATCATCAGATGCTGGGAAACCACAATGCCTCCATGCTTTGGATTCCTGCTTCTGATGAACATTTACATGAAGTCTTCAACACAATGTTGCCTGCCCCTTAAGGAACTCTGAGCAGCAGACACCTAAGGCAACTCTCTTGAAATCTCATAAAGTAAGAAAGGGAGGGGTGTTTTTTTTTTGTAGATATACTGTCTGTATCAGCTTGATTTGAGAGATATGAACTTGGCTTTTATCTATGCCTTTCCTTCATGTAATATATTTCCTCTGGTAAATAACATATATAGAATAATAAAGTATGTGTATGTCTGCATTATGTGATAGACGATAGACAGACACTCACATGTGCATAATTTTATTGCAAGAATTACAACTTCATACCTTAAAAAAAAGTTTGGAAGAGGGTTGGGGCTATGTTTTTTGAACCTATCACCAATATTGCCATCCATGTAGGCTCTAATTTCCTGACTACTACAACCATTAAAATAGAAGCTAACACTTTGTGCTCCCCATAACAAGCAAATAATCAAAACTGAACTTCCTCTGCTTCTGCAGAAAGATAATGGCTTTGAAGATTAGTTTAAATCCTATTATCCTAGCTTCAAATAAGTATAATAGTATGTGATATGTGATCATAAATATTTCTATTCTTCTTGGATGGACATGTTTGCTTACCTAAAGGTCAAACTGAACTGCCATACCAATTGTGATGCTTTCAAAATTAGTATTTTCCTCCAAGCAAGATCACCACACATTGTGCTCTCAGTACTTTTTCTTCTAATTTCATTATTACATGAAGGTCAAGATTAAGGAGTTAGTCAATTTGATTGCCTAAATATTATAATCATAAGGGCAACATTTCCCCCCTTTTTTTTAAGTACAAAGGATCCTTTTTCTTTAGACTGAACCTTAATCACAATTTTCTTTATTTCTCTAAAATGGATACCTCCATATCAAATAAGTCTATTGCTAATAGCTTGAAGGAAATCTCATACAAATTTCTGCTTGTCCTTGTTCAGCAATGTAATATTGTAACATGTCCAGGAGCATACTAGATACAGAGAGTTATAGCTTCAGAGCAGTGCAACCATTAGATGACATGACATGACCGTAGATAGTTGTTCAAGCAATCATATGATGCTGCAGTATCCAGAGCCCAGGTTTAAGATATTTGTTTGGAAGGGGAATGTCTAAGGTGTTTACTTTATAAACTAAGTTTCACCTTATGGCTAGTAAAATTCTTGCTCTATGGAGAATGTAAAAATATTCACCATTTAGTTGGAGGCTTCTTAGCTGACATCTCTTCCTCCTCACAGAAGCACATGACAATACAGTCTGTTAATTGGCCTATAATCACACAGAGAGGGCATGCTCCGGACCCCTTCGGCAAAAGAATTCCGAATAGCAGGGTCCAGAAGATGGGCCTTCTCTGCAGTAGCCCCTGCCCTTTGGAATATCTTGCCCTTGGAGGTGAGATTGGCCCCCTCACTCCTGGCCTTTCGGAGAGATCTGAAGACCTGGCTCTGCCATCTGGCCTGGGGCGAGGAGGGGGATCATCAAGTGTGGGGTTGGCTAGTGCCTTAGCGGCCTGGTGTTGCTGCCTTGAACCATCAGCCTCCTGGATTTTCCCCCTTTTATTTTTGTGAATGTGTATTGTTATAGGTTTTAACTGTATATTTATTTATTGTTTTAACATGTTGTGAGCCTCCCAGAGTCCCCCTTTGGGGGGAGATGGGCGGGGGACAAATCTAATAAATAAACAAACAAACAAACAAACAAATAAATAAAAACCAAAAAGCCCATAAAACATTCTAAGAATGATTTCCTCTAATCTAATACCAGTATAAGGTATCAGCACTAAGTTGTGTTAAGGAATAATATACAAATGTTTGATGGAAGAGATAGAAGCCATATAATTAATTGATGAGGGCTTCAATCCATACAAGGGAACTCAGACTTTGCCACTCAGCCCAATCCATGTAAACACCGAGGGTGTGGAGGGGGATCACACAGAGAAATTAGAAAAAGGGTAAACAAACTGAAGGCCTAGGGCTTCCTGTGGCATGCAGAAGCCATAAATGCAGCCCTCAAAGTCTCTCCAAATGTTACCAACATATTATAAATTTAATAAGATTCATATATACTTGATAGAAAATTGCAAAAACAAACAAACAAACAAACAAATAAATAAAAATTGCCGCATTTTGGCAATATACAATTTACCTTTACCATAAAGGTGCCTCAGACTGTTTTCCTATAGGGTTGTTCACTGGGGGAAAGGGGTAAAAAAAAATCAAGATGGCAATAATAACTCTACAACTGAAGCCCCACCTTTTTTAGGTGGTCACCCTTAATTTTCCACTGGCCCTGTTTTACTCTGCTCACAGCCCTTTATTGACATGTCTGCACCCTTCCACCTTGTGGCTCCCTGTTACCCCATTCACAGAACACACATAACAAGCTCAGCTGAAGACCTCATGGCTGCATTCATGCAAAATGAAAAGCTTGCCTAGTTGTAACCTTGTTTTCTCCTTGTGGCTCAGTGTATTAGTGTACAACGCAAACCCTTCCTGACTGGATTACTTTATTATTCAGTGTATTATGTGAACCCAGAAAAAGGTTTAAATCAGTAACTGAGTGAAGCATGTTGAGAAGCAAAACTTTTTACTGGCCTTAATAATTATATAATAGACACTACCAAAAGGTAGGACCAAAAGGTTCTTCTACACCTACTGCTCATCCCTAGATTAGTCAGTTGCTTGGGACTGACATCACTTGCTTGCATTTGTGCAAACACCAAGAATTCTGCTTCACAATACTTTACAATAGAACAAAGAAACAGAAATACTTTCTGCAGTGAAAACCCTCAAATGATTTCAAAATTGTTATATACTTGAACAAATTAAGATTCATTTCCAGAGGAAAATGGTGATAGATCTACCACTTTCCTCATCTGTCATTGTTATTACTTAACTAGCATAGAGATCTTGATTTTCTACCTGGGTAAAGGGATCACAGTCTGTGAAAACTACACTGTTCATTTGCTGATGTATCCTTCCTTCCTTCCTTCCTTCCTTCCTTCCTTCCTTCCTTCCTTCCTTCCTTCCTTCCTTCCTTCCTTCCTAAAACGTTTCTGTAGTGTCAACAGAGAAGCAAATGACAGCACAGTAATGCTTGAGATCTTCAGATAAAGTCATGTTTCTGACATTTAAAAGACATTTTAGAAATAAAATTTCACACCGTGTTGTCTCTATTTGGACCTGGAAGCCTGGGCCATATACTGAAAATCTCATTCTTGCTTTCCTCTTTCCCTCTCTCAATTGTTCTCTCACTCTATGTGTGATGTATGTATATTTTGCTAGATTGAAATAAGCTGAGCAGGGAAATGACCAGCTGTTTAAATTACCACTCAAATCCTCTCATGAATTTTTTAAGGCAGAGATTTTCTAGGAACCCACATCAAATGAAGGATCAAATGCCTTCTATTACAGAATAAGGATGCATTGTTTAAAATCCCCAGAAATTACAGTCTTTGAAAACCATCTGGTCCCATATGATCTGCAGGGTGGGGTGGGGGGAGACCTGATTAATTTCAACAGAGGGTAAAAAAAACTCATATAATTAAAGTCTTGTTTAAGTTTGGATTGTTTCTGCCTGGAATCTCCATGTCTTCTGACTTTTTCATATGTATTATTTCCCCTTTTAGAAATTCTGTGGCTAGGTTGCTAGGAACAGTGAATTCTTGTCAGTGTGGAACTGATTTATTGTTTGGAGATCATTTCTGATTAATGCACAGCTAGTTTAATCATTTCTTTAATTATGGTTTTTTAAAGACTGAATGGGTAGAACGTAGAACTAAATTTCCTCTCCCTACCCCAATTGCTTTATTTTTTGGAAAGAAAGCAAAATCAAACTTTTAAAAATAAAAACATAGCAGCATCTCTAATAGATGCTGTTAACCAATCAGCTCTTTAATAGAAGTGACAAAGACAAGAAACATGCCAAGGGTTTGCAGTCCTAACTCACCCAAATGGGATGCAAAAATTCATTTTAGTCCCCAGATTGCAAGAAAGCAGAACTGAGGATGATATGGTTATCTAAATCCATGAACCTATTCAGACTAGTTTTGCGTTTACTTTTTCTTGGATGTGAACCTCATAGGCTTTGTGATTTCTTTGTCATTGTCTTCAAAGCATCTTGTGAAGGAAGCTGTGAAACAAAGCATTGAGCTGAAGAAACCAGAATGAAACCAACAATGTAGGCAAAGAAAAAAGAAAAAGAAAAACAGGGTGGTGGTGGTGGGGAAACCCCACTGAGTTTTGTGGAAAGAGGAATGATATGGAGATGAATATTTAATTAAATGTGTATTTCTAAGAAGCAGCCCTTTTCTGGGAAATAGCCTTAGCCCCAAGATCTGCTCTAAGGCATGTTAAGACATGTTAGGAGTATTGGAAAGCCTGCATTTCTCTGGCTTGTATGTAGCCCCCCCCCCCCCCAGATAAGCAAGGCTAGCTGCTTTCACAACCACTAAATATTCCTCAAAAAAATTCAGCACACTTTTCAGGCATTTTTTTTTTCAAATTACATAGAAAGGGAGGAAGAAAATATACATAGCCTGGAAGCTTCTTATCTTTCCCAGTTGGGATGTACACAGATGGCTCTTTTAGGCAGAATTACAGAAAAGATGGATAGATTTCTATTTACACACAGGAGCCTATCATGGAGGTTGCTCGGCTGCAACAAAAGGTTGGTGCAGTCAGAGAGGGGCCCTTTGCACTGCTGCAGGAGGACCTTAAGTCTTAGCCATCAACAGCTTCAATTAACCCCACTTTTCAAAATGTGACTATGAAAGATCTGATGCAGAGGTCACTGCAGACTGCCTGTAGGTGCCACTGCAGTTTTCAGTTGCTTGGAATTTCTGGGAGAGGTAAATAACCATTTCCAAAATAGAGCCAAACATTTTGCGTTCTTAATGATGGGAATGGGACATAATTTTCCTCTGTAGTTCAAAGAGATCATTCATTTGTATGTGTGTGTATCCAATACACGCTGCTCTTATGTTAACTTGCAAACTTCTTATTAACAGGTGACATCTTTGGCCAAGAATCTACTGTAACTCACGGGGAAATGAAATGGCCAAGAACCATTGAAGAAAGTGGACAGAGAAATCAGTTGTAATCTTCCTTAGTTCAGTTATTACAAAGAAGTGTGCAAGTAGCTGTAAGTGCCTGCATTGCTATCAGTAGTGAACAGTTGAGGACTATCGTATAGTTCTCTGCCCTGAGGAACCTTCCCATGACGGCTTCTACCCAAAATGGAAACTTCATAGTGTAGAGTTTGGAATCACTTAGAAATCTTCATTGCATTGCTTTACATATGAATATTTTCCACTCCAGTCAATTGTACTCCGCTTATGGAGACCTACCTGTTCTTCACTGATATTACGAACACAACTTTACAGGAAGGAACAGCTTCTAGTTGCTACTCATGTGGTAAGCTATACACTTTTTTTTTTGTAACACTCAGACAGTGCTGTTCACTCTGTAGCCAGAACAGCACTTATTAGTTGTGTAGAAAAAAAAAAGGAAAATCCCTTTCAGGTCAAACTTGATTTCTGGTGATTTCATGGACACATCCATATTTTCCTAGCAACAATATGGAAGGGGTAAGTGTTCCTTAATGGAAAAATGAGGGTTTGGGGCCTAAGAAGGTAAGTGACTTCTGTTGTGGTTTAGATGTTAATTTCATCAGGACAAGCAGCAGTTCTGTAGCCCTCACATTAGAACACATTGATGTAAACAAAGACATTCTGGTCTCAACAGAAGTAAATTTCACTGAGTTGCTTGGAGCTAATTCTGAAGAAATTGTTTACAGGATTTAGCCTTAAGCCAGGGTTGCCCTTGGGAATGGGAGTAAAAAAAAATCCAGGTGATGATTGTGATTGAAGCCCACCCTGTTTTATGTGTATCTCATGCATGTACAAAAGAAGCAGTAATTAATTGAGTGGTTTAAGCCCCTTGCAGACACCCCTCTCTCATAAGGATGTACTCATCCCACTGAAAACAGAATGCCTGAAAATGGTTTTGCAAGGTGTGTGTTTTTTTCTCTCTCATTAAGTATACTGAAAATTTTCACATGAATTAAATAATATGTGCCATGAGACTGGTAGCTTTCTATCAGGAAAAGACCAATCTGTATTCGTCATGATCAATTTTGTTTTTAAGTGTTCAGCATGACTGACACTAAAGACCCATCAATAGGAAACAATATAGCTTATTTTATTTTTTAAAATCATGATCCAAATTATGTTTTCCCCCCCCCTCAGCAAAAACCTATAGCATTTTTAATGTGCTTCATCAAAGCAAACATTCTAGATGCCAACAATATGACATGGCTATCCTGAGGTTACATCACATCAATCTTTTGGATCCATTTTGTTAATGGATCTCTTTTGCAGTTTTTAATTCTAACATTTCATTTTGTGCTCAAGCACTACCCCTTGAGGGCTATTTCAGTACCATCTTCAGGGTTTTGCACTCTTCTTAATGCTTCCCCTTCTCTGAATGTGGAGATGGAAAGCAGATTTCTAATTTTTATTCCACTCATTACTAAACAGGAACACTGAGGTCACAGCAAATAAAGCGGTATGAGTTAATGAGAACAGCTTTAGCAAAAGAGGAGGTGTTGCTCAAAGTACATCAAGTGCTTCCCATATATTAAGAAACCCCAGCTGAATCAGTTTTAATAATGTTGGGATTTACACAATTATTACAGAACCTTCATTATTCACCCTGTCTGCACATACCACAGCACAAATGAACATCTCAGTCTGGTAGTATTAACTTTGCCATTTTCTAACCCATTCCCTGGCCATCTGCTACATGCTGATCATTCACTGCTTTAACATTTAACAGTTACCCAACTGCAACTTAGCAGATTTGTGTACTTTTGAAAACAGCTGGTTTAATAACTGCTTCAGAGCTTTTGGATAAAGAAATTATTTTGTAATGCTTTATAAGAATTGGTAAAGCGGGAGAATGAAAAAGTGGCAGAGAATCAGTGCGTCTGTGGGCAAGGTTTTCATGTTCATTTGGGCATATGCAACTGTTTATATTATTTTCTTTTAGAATGAGTAAGGAAGTAATTTAAGAGCATATCTACGATTTGTCATCTGTTTATTACAAAAAACGTTGGGCCCAAGTCCATTGTAAGCTTTCTTCTGGCATTCCATTATTTCAGAAGGGAAGGATGTGATTTGACCACCTTCATTTACCACAAATTGTGAGACCATGCACTGAATTTCTGCTGACTGATCTGGTATTCTATGGCATCAAGAAAGTTAACTAAATAAGCCACCTTTGCAGCAAACCTGTAAGATAGACCTAATATTTGTGGAAGGAATAGAGATATGCCATTTTCATGCTCCACTTATTTTAATTAATCTATTCATACCTACTCAGGTGTAAGCTCCAATGGCTTCCATGGAGCTTTTTCACAAGTAAATCTGAACAGAATTCCAGCCCAAACCATTTATTATTAGATTTTTGCATTTTCAGTTGCAATAGACTACAATTGCTACTTCCAAGCTGTACATACTAAGCCTCTACAAAGTAACTTAGATTCAATTCAACTAAGAGATGCATGTCACAGAGAAGCTATGATTCTCTTCTTTGAGGCAAAGAGGTGATATGCCTAAATGAAACACTTTGTGTCACCTGAAAATCTCCCCATTGTCTATTATCACTAGCACTTGCAAAAATGGCTTCTGTGCAAGGGCTACACATGTGCAAAAGAACATTGCTTGTAGCCTCCATTTAGTGTAAAACCCAGAGCCTCTGATACTTAAAAAATCCCAAAGGGGTTTCTACAAAGTGTTTGTGTATGTACTGAAGTCTTTTTTGGTATTTAAAGTGCTATGGGATGCTTATAAGTGTTGCTTTACAAAACACCTTTGGGGGGGTATTTTCCTCAAAACTTTGTTGAAGTGAAAAAACTCTTCAAAGGTTTGCATGACCCTGATACATGCATTCTGTCTCTCTCTCCTTCCTTCCTTCCTTCCTTCCTTCCTTCCTTCCTTCCTTCCTTCCTTCCTTCCTTCCTTCCTTCCTTCCTTCCTTTCTTTCTTTCTTTCTTTCTTTCTTTCTTTCTTTCTTTTCAGTTGAAGTCCTCATGGATTCTTGCAGAATGTGTCACAGGTGGGAAGTAATAAATGGGGGAAAAAGATCTCTTTTTCTTTATACCCCTATTGATTCCTTGCCGCCACCACCCACCTTATCCTTTATTAAAACCACTCATGTTAATTTACTAGTCACTGACAGTTGCTGAAAAGGGGGAGCAAGGTACCAGATACATTAGGCTAACATTAGCACAATTATCAAGACATCTCAACTTTTTTCCACCTGATGCTTTCCAGAGATGTTGACCACAACTCATATCAGACAGTGGATAGTAATCCATGGAATTGCAACATATTTTGGATCATACTTGTGTTGGGGACTATATTTGAGAAAGTCGGTGTGACCAGGACAAAAAGTAAATGTGATTCAATTGAACTGAAATTGATACAATAGTCTAATGCATTTATTTTTTTCTTTATTTTCTCGGGTTACACTTAACATTTGATGGCAACCTTTGGAGGTACTCTTATACTCATATTACTCGAATATAAGAGAATAAAGCCCCTGAGGGACTTAGGCAGCTGTGTTGTAATTCAGTCCATCTAGACAGCACTAATTTGGGGAATGCATGTACAGAAACATAACTTTGCTTTAGCTTGAGTAGAGTTTGTTCTACATGTTTTAATGCACTGTTAGTTGTTTAAACTTTGGGGATATGGTTGGCTCAAAATAGGAACTGAATTGTAGGAAAATATTTTTGTCTAACAGTGGGAGGTAATACAAACCTGGAAATGCTTCTCATTAAAGCCTAAGTCTACCATCAACAGAACACTCATTCACAATATTCTGTCTGCTCATTAAAACATCTTCTTTAATGCACCAGTAATTGACATATACTCTAGCTGGGCATACTTTTTCAACTCAATGGGGAGAAATTACTTGTTAGTAGACAAAGCCTTGCATTAAGGTGTCACTAAAGTGATTTAAAAAAACCCCCAAAAAACCCTTCTTCTGTTACACAGCCATCACTCAAACTGACAGCATCCTTTAGATTAAGTTTGGACTCCTCAGCACGAATTAATTAATCTGTCCAGGACTTCCTATCTCACTGTTTCAATCAGCCAGCAAATAAAGCCAATCAAGATTTCAATCCTTTCCTGATTAATCAGTAAACTGTAGCAGTAGACTTTTGACAGGTTTCTGGCGTTCCAGTACACACTCATTTTTATAGTAGATAGCAAATGTTACCATCAGTCTTTCCTGAAACAAGTAAGAATGTTTTATTACCTTTGTATCTACCTACTTTTGTGTTGAAAATAGAAGCTTTTGAATAAAAATCTGAATAGCATATAAATGAAGGGAAGAATAAAAGAGTCTTGGTATTGTTTTGAAAAAATGAGTAGACCAAGGACACAGTAGAACAACAGTAAAAAGGCTGTCATACCACAGTTGGAAAACACAAATAGGAGCTGCATTAGTGCGGTATTGATGGATAGCTGGTGCACTGAAGAAACCTTACCCCCAAACCTCTCTAACACTAAGTCAGATTACTGCTCTGTCTAGTGCAGGAAGATCTGCATCATCCTTCCCAAAAATAGCACTGGATGACTTGTCACCTGGACATTGCCATTGCTGGTGATAGGGAATTGAAGTACCATGCATTGGTGGACACCATGTTGGGAAAAGCTGATTTGTACAGTCTTACTTCCCTATAGTTGATCTTGGTGGCTGGATCTGTGAGAATTGTTCAAGACATCTGTAGTCTTCTGGTAGTTATCACATTGGAGAAGGCTGATTGCTACTAGAAACTCTCTGGGTTTTCAAATAAGACTCTTTTTAGCCCTACAAAAATAAAGTATATAAATAAGGTATGAATATAAGGCTACTTTATACAGAAGCTTAACTTGGTCTTTCCTTGGTCAATATTTTCCAACAATTACTCCAACTGTCATCAGTTTCTAACAATATTTTCCAACAATTATTCCAGCTGTTGTAGCAAATAGAAATGGGTTGTATAACTTTTATCCCCTGGGGGTGGGGGAATCAGGGAAACTGAAATTCAACCTTCTGCATGCAGTACTACATGGATTTATTCTTCCTCCCCATATGCACCAATGTCATTACAATAAACAATGGTGTTTCTCTAATTACATGTCAAAATAAATCTTTAATATTTTAAATGATGTTGCCAAACAACAGTATAACATCCGAGTGTGATTTGGTCATGTGAGAGATCAATTCTTTTTCTCTTTCCTGATTACAGTTCTGATAATATGCAAATAGTTATTAAAATGCGGCTTTCATACCCACAGTTTTCCAATAGCGTTAATATAATGAGAAACATTAGAATTTTCCAGGCATTGAGAAATAGATGAATGATGAAGCATAAAATATTTAATGTAAGTCTGGGTTAGAAGTTATAGTGAAACTATATTATTAGTTAAGCATATTTGAGTTTAGGTTGATTTGTATAACTTCAATTTTTCATCCATATATCCATAATATCATAGTGGTTGTCACTCAGCAGGGTATTCATATACACAAACATGAACATTAATGCCCAAATTCAGAGACATGTAGCTTTGCTTGCACACTGAATTAATGAGACTAATTTATCCCTTGAATTCAGTAGAATTTAAGGCTGACTTGTCCATATGGAGCCTGTGTGTTTCTGGATACCTAACAAGTCAAAGGTCACAGTCAATCAAGAATGTTCAATATTAATATTTACACACTATTACAAGTGAGCCATAATTTAATAAATTCCTTTTAATAAAGGATTGAGCTGCACGATTTTACACAGCTGCATGCAACCCAAAGTCCCATTTTTTTATAGCTCTGAAAGTTGCTTTGACTGCGCACCTTGAAATGCTACCACACTATTGGAATAAATTGATGGGACACATGCAGGGCTGTACAAATGAGGGGAACAGGGGCTTGGAAGCACAAATGGGCTCTGTTTGGCAACTTCTTCAACAAAGCACAGACTTTCCTGGGATGTGGCTACATGATCCAAGAAAAGGACACAGTTGCTTTAAGGAGTTGTTGGAAAACATTATGTGAGTACCCCCACACACTGTGAATCATTTTTTTCCTTTTGAATCTGAATTCTACACAGCCCTACTTCAGGTATTTTGGGGATAGGAAATATGTGAAACCTGTAGTGTAAGATCTAAGGAAAATCCTTTCCCTGTCCAGTGGAGTAGTGGAACCACAGTTACTGTCACCTATCCCCTTCAAAACATGAACTTTGATTCCAGATCACAGTTACGCAGTGAGCTCTATGCCTTATTATTCATTACACTGTGTATAGCCTTCAGATCCTGGAAAGTAGAATGTATGAATTATCTCTTCTGCTAATTTTTTGAGGTTGGTGTGCATGCACATGTATGTTTGCATGCACTTATATATGACATAAATAAAAAACATAGTTATCTTGCATAAATAATTATTTTACAACACATTGAAAGAATAGACTAATAATGACTGTTTACCATGTATAATTAGGAGCATCAACTTTATCTTTTCTATAAAAAGTCAGAAGAAACCATTTTTTTTTTCAGGCTATCAGTAGATTTAAAGCTATATTTTATAGTGGATTTTTATGGATTGAGTAATTTAATTATTTATGGGGTATTTTAATTGTTTATGGGCTTTTGATTTTTAATTGTGAGCCACCCAGAGTCACCCGTTGGGGGAGATGGGCGGCATACAAATTTAATAATAAATAAATAAATAAATAAATAAATAAATAAATAAATAATTGTTATTCTGAGAACTGGTCATTCCAACAGTCATCTAATATCAAGCAGAACATTTGATATTATCCAGGAGAGAACTTCAGTGAAGACTGTTGCATGTGTCTTTTCCAAAATGATAGTTGATAATATTAACAGCAATGCTGCAGTTCATTTGGAAAAAAATAGCTGCATATTCAGGAATTGGCTCAGGTCACAAATGTTCCAGAAAAAAATGTTAGTTTGGCAAACAAAAGGTCTATAATGTCAGTACTGCTCCTGGGTTAATAGATTCCAATATCTGACAATAGATAGTAATATAATATTGGCTGCACTCAGTCTGGGAAATGTGGCCCTGAAATAATTCATTTTTAAATCAGTATAAAAAAGTTATACCTAACCAGTACTTCTCTGTCACTAGAAGCCATTCAACCATGGAATGAAAATGGGACAAATCCAATCTTCTTTTTGTCCCCCCAAAACCTGCTTTAGAATTTAAGGGGACATTCTGAAGAAGTGTCTTCTTTCTGCCTTTAGAATTTTTGTTGGTAAAGGCCCTCTAGAGACAGATTGTCAGTTGAAGTCTATTTCATATTTCATATTTCTTGCAGAGGAATACGTAAGCCCACCAGGACAATACAGTTTATTACTCTACAAGCTTAAACAATCTGACAATAAATGCAGCTCTTGGCTAGTAACCGATATTTTCTAAATGCAATTATTTTCTACCCCAAATGATGGATAAATGTAAAGTTGACAGTGGCAATCATCTAGCATCCTCTATTTCTAATATTGTTATTATGGACATCATGAATAAGATGGGCAGAACACCACTTTGTGCTGCAGCAGTCTAAACTTTAATTGGTTGGAAGTGAAGAATAGAGTATAGCATCATATTACTTCCAGGAGTTTTGGATATTTCACTATAATCACTGGTACTAGGTTCTTTTGGAAGTAGATGGAGTAAATATGGAGTTTGCTTTGGCCAAACTTTCTCCAATGTGGCACTTTCAGAAGTATTGGAGTTATAATCTCCAAAATACTCATGGTATTTAACTCATGTTGGCTAAAAGTTCTGGGAGTTGTAATTCCAACAGATTTGGTGGGTATCAAATTGGGAAAAGCTGCTGATTAATCATTTATAATTTCACTCTCCTACTAGTTTCATTGTGAAGCTCCCCAACAAAGACAGCTTTCTTTCTCCTTTTCTATCACTCAGTGAAAACAAAAAGGTGCTTTTAAAGCAGTTTTTAAAATTTAATCATAACAATCTAATACGTTCTATTCTAGAACATAAATACAAACTTAAAATTAATCCTGGACTCTCAGTATTGACTTTGATTTTATTTTATGGAAAGTGTTGTGCACCAATAATTGGTTGAGACTTTCTAAGGATAAGCGTTGATGTGTGCTCTACTTATAATATCTTTAATAAAGAATATATTTCATTTGGAGAAAACTGGATAAATTAGTGTGTGAGAAAGCATTCCCTTTGTTTCTGATTTTCTTTTCCTTTCTTTTTTTTAAACTAAACACTTAGGCAGAGCACTAATTAGAAAATAAGGTAATTTGGACAAGAAACTGTTTGAATTAAAAGTATCAGAAGGTAAAACATATGAACCTATTAGGGACATTCACCAAATATTGTTTAAATTTACAAAATGAAAACAACTATTTTAAAGAGAAAAAATAAGGGGGGAGAGATTTGGCTTTGTCCATCCTGCAGAATGAAGGAAAATGAATTTTGAAAGCAAAAAAGTTCTATCTAGATTAATTTAATCTAATTTAAAAGAAGAGTCTGGTAAAGTGCATGAACAGCAATATTTTACACTCAGAACATCTTTTTCATTTAATTTAAAGCAGGATATGTCTATTGACAGTGTAATGCAACACTTAATATTGTTTCATACTTTGGGGACATAATCAGCTATTAATCAAGTCTGAAGAGAAAGCTTTCAAATAACTGAAATATTGCAAAATACTTTTCACCTGCAAAGCTGCTATAGCACTAAACTTGGCAGTTATTAATAACAGGTTGATAAGAGTTGTATCAGTAGTAATTGGGGGAGAGAAAGGGACGTTCCTCTGAGCTTGGATTGAAATTGGAAAAAAAATGGTATGCCATTATTATGTAAAAAGGCAACTGTGCTCTCAAGGCAAACAGATTTCTTGGTAACTTATCCATGTAATTTTCTTGGCAACAGTACTAAAGTGATTTGCCACTGACTTCTCCCAGTATGCTTTTTCCAACTTCACAGCCCTAGAATTCCCTAATGGTATCTCATCCAATTCCTTGATGGTATCTCATCAGGACTAACTTTGTTTAGCTTCCAGTTTTCAGACAAGGTCAAACAGGTGCTGCCATCTAGTGTGATACACTAGTATTTATTTGGGAGGTGTAGAACTTCAAAGTGATGTTTCAGGTTGATGAAGGTTCATGCAAAGCCCCATTTCAAACCTATTTCATGAGATAACCACCCCCACTTCTAACAGTGAAACGGCCAGATTGCCTTGATGAACCAGCAGTTCCAGTAACCAGAACAGGCTTCTGTGCACGTGCAGAAACCTTTTCTGACTTTCAGTCAACAAAGGATCTCAGCAAGAAGAATTGCACCATCTTCTTGCCTTAAGAAAAAGAATCATAACTGGAGGGAAGAGTAGCCGCACCACACACTACTCAAGGGTAAAAGGAATGCTGAGGAACTTGTGATAAAATAGATTTTATAGAATATTGGAAAAGTAAGTTTGAGGATACCGTTTAACCTTTTGTGTGTGGGGATAGGGTGGGTTACTGGTATATACTCTTACAGTATATTCAAACAATGAAGAAAATGTACTCATTCTCTTTAATAAATGTATACATGTGTGTGTGTATATGAATAAGCAGGATTGTTTGGTGAAGCACTGGTTTATCTGTATAGTTCTCAGGCCCTGGGAACTATCTGGTCAAGGTCAGGTCCCACCACCTCAATGCCATGGAAACAGAGTCTTGAGATTGCAGTTCCAGACTTTGATAAGATTGCCCTCGAGTCTTGGACACCGGCTTTGGTACCAGGAGCTGTGTTATCTAAGCCATCTTGGGGTCTCTCCACTGTCGCTTTATTGCGGCTCCCGACAGTACGGGAAGAGCTGTTATCATCTTGCTTGGTACGTTATGCTTTTATACTATGCGTTTGGTATTTCTGTTTAATTCTATCTGCTGATTTTTATATCTTATATTCCTATATTCCTGTTTAAATCTGTTTGCTAGAGTTAACAATAAAGCTTGAAATCTCCTTACTTACTGGTGTGTGTTTATTGTCTCTGGATCTAAAAGAACTAAAAGAACCAGTTGTCTGGGCCCCTGATCCCTGCCTTGACAATTGGCAATACATGCCATTACCAGTAATCTTAAGTGATTTGGAATTTCTCTCCAAAATTCCATTAGTAATTCTATTCATGTAAATATGAAAATGCATCACACAATGTACAGTATAGTATAGTTCCAAGAACTATGGAACTTATGGTTATGTTTAACATAAATTACGTTCATTTTCTAGTTTTCTTGTTCCCTTCCCCCATGCCATCATATCTGTAGTTCGTCATCTGCTTTTGCTTTATAAATATATGTAATAAAATGAGACAAAAAGGTTGCTATGGATTAAATGTAAACTTCATTTTATGCCACAAATAGGGTCTTAGGTGTATGAATAAGCTGCGATGTTTCATTTGCAGCTCTTCTGTTTCCTCTCTGCCTGTCCACCAAGCTGACAGGGCTGGGGTTTCCCTAACAACTAAACTTTGCACAACTAGCACTTTTCTGTTCAAGCTGCACATTTCTGCTGTACTGGGACTTTTATAATTCAATTTTCAGCAAGTTAACTTGAATAATTTAACTTGTGAAAAAATCAATACAAATATGCTGCACAACACAGAAATGTTAAGCGTTTAATTTCCATAGCATACTACAATATATACATTTTTAATAGGCAGCATGAACATTTCTAATAACTTTTGGCCCCTAGTGAAATTACTCCAAGGGTATTTTAACTGCTATATCATTGCTAAGCATAATGGGTTTCATGGTGGTTCTCCACTTACAGATGAATATGACATAACATTTTTGTGCATATTGCTTCTGACAAGATTTGACGTTACGGAGGAAATTGTCTTACATATTCTGCTTACAGAGATTATATTTTAGATGTGATCTCCAGGGCTCTTAAAGATATTGAAACAGGAAGACTTCCAATTTTGATTAAAGAAAAACAAATAGCTAGAGGACAAACCAAAAATACACAGAGATGACAAAGTCGACATTCAAGCCAAATGTTTCAAAGATTGCTTAGAGCTCCCCTTTAAAGCAAACTTGTGAACAATACCCATTGCCAGTCCCATAACTATTGTTTGAAGCAGATTTATCAAACACAGAGATATTAAAAGTGTGAATACTGGGCTTCTGAAAAGGTTCAAAGGCTTATAGTCAGTCAGAAGCTGAGCACGATTCAGCTGAAAAAAAAATCTGTAAGATTTGATCTTGCTGGTGTCAGAGAACAATTTTTCTGACTTTTATCTTAGTATTTAAAATAGATTTTATCTGTTTAAGATCAGTATTTAAGATCTATTATTTTAATATATGTGGTTTGCTTTTGATGGTCTTTTGAGTTTTGTATTTGTATACGTTATTTCATTAATTTTATATTGTGGATTTTTTAAAAATTGGGATTTCATTGTATTTTGTTATGCAATTTGTACAATACTGATAGAAATTACTTCAGAAAGTTATTTCATGAAAATATCAACACCAGTTTATTTTAAACAACTGAAACCTCACCTGGTGTACAATCTATCATTCCCAATTCTCCTTGCTGCCTGGAAGAAAGTCTTTGCTGGAGTTAGCAAAGTTAGTTCAAAATTAATATTACAGCCAGCAGTAGCCAGTATAAAATCACACACAGTATACTTCTCAAGCATATGTGGGCAGAGTAAAGACAAAGCAGGGCAGATAATCTGATCTCAAGGAATCAAGAGTGTAGATATGGTAATTCACGAAGGCAGTCTTCTGGTCAAGTGCCTACTCCAAAAAGCAATCCAACAGATGAAAAGACAGTGATCCACACATAAGACAATGTGGCAAGGGCTGGTGCAGAGTTATGACCTTGCTCTTAGCACTTCACAGGATTAGAACTTCACTGGACCACTCCCCTTTTTATGATGCAGCAGTCTCCCTATTAGAATTTTACATAAAAGAAAAGATTATTTTTTCCTGTCTGAGGTATTAAAGCAGAAGAAGATTCCATTTTGTTGGGAGAAGTTAGAAAGTGTAACCTTTACTTTTCAACAGAGGAGATTTCAATCGAATACTGTTCAAAGGGCTAGACAATTTCTGGAAAAATTTAAAGGAGATTTGGAAGAGGTCCAAAAGGAAATCAGAGAGAAAACATCAACATTTGCAACCGACAGAGGAATTGGAGAGGGAAGATTTGGAGTCAGGCGCTACCAGCATGGAGTTTTCTAAACTATTTGTTTAAAGATGGATTATAAGTGCTTAATATAAGTGGAATATAAATGGGGCTAACTCCCCTGAAAAAAGGAAAAAAGTATTTCACTATTTGAAAAAACTGTGCTAAAGAAACAGGAGGTTTAGCTTTACCTGATTTCAAATTGTATTTTGCTGCTTGCTGTTTAGTTTGGTTGAAAGAATGGGAGTCATTGAGAAATAGCAGATTATTGAACATGGAAGGGCACAAATTGAGATTTGCATGGCATGGCTATCTATGGTACGAAAAAGTTAAGATTAATGTAGATTTTAAAAACCATTTTATTAGATGCGCCATTCTGAGAATTTGTAATAGATCTAAACCTAGATTGTTCTGAAAATACCCTTATGGTTATCTCCACAAGAAGCATTTTATAGGAAAGAAATGGGACCTAGGCAGAAGTTGTTAACTTATGGTGATATCCTTGATATTCATCAGGGAGAATTTAGAACGATGCAGCAGTCATGGCTTTAAAAAATAACTTTCTTTCAATTTATCCTATTCTGAAAGGAGAAGCTGCAGCCCTGAGTTTGTCGACACAAATCCTGAAATTTCTGAGATCTCAAAGGAGTCCAGTTTCTTCTTTTAGTTCATATGCAAGATGAAATGAGGTGGTACTTCCTTCCTTGGCATTACCTTTTTTTTTTTCAGATCACACATAAAGAATGATGCCTGGTTATCCTCTTTCTGCAATGAGAAGCCTTGGAAATGACTTACTGTAAATCAGCTGCAGGAAGATGCAGACCAACTAGAACAGAGAGGGACGAAGAAACTTTTAGTTTATAAAAAAAACATCCTTGAGGAAATGTTGGAGAAGATGGGCTTGTAATAAGACATGATACCTGACAGTTTGTCAGATAGATATAATTGTTTTCTTTGTCCCAAAGGACTAAAGTAGATCTTGGCTACTTACGGTTGAAAATTATGAGAAATGTCTTAGTGGAAAGAGCCCTTGTCAGTGGAATCAACTAGGATGATCTCAGTGGTCTTCAGGCAGCCATGTCTTCCACAGAAAACCCATAGTACTGATTTGGAATTTTGCAGATTTCTTAGCTAAACACATCTCAGATCTATATGATTCTATATGAATTATGGATTTTCAGTGCATCAGTTCTGAAGACAAAAGGTCCTTTGAAACATACAGGACTACATGCAGAATATGTAAAAACTTCTTAAACCAAGCACATCTTTTTTCCAGAAGAAGGCATGGTTTTTTTTAAGGACAGGTCTTCAGTCACCTCCCCATGTGCAATGAAGCATCATTTTGCCTTCAAATACAAAGCGCGATGCATTTTCAATATGTACATTAAAATTTGGTACATGGATGAGAATATCCTGTTTTGGTAAGAACTTAAACTGATAATGGTACTTTTCAACAGTCTCCCAAGCCTATTCATATGAAATTTATTGAAATGCTTTCCTGAAAATTTAATCTGATTCCCCAAAAGATTTTTTAATCTAAATTTACAGGCAGGTATTTTATCTGAAATTTGATGTGTATCATCCCTAGTGAGATATTAATTCACCTTAAAATGAGGGGTGAGGGTGGAGGAGGAGTTTAATTGCATTTCCTTTCCAGCATTTGTTTTGGAAGTATGAATTAGGCAATTGTTTAATCCCCAACCCTCACACTGAGGCATCATTTCAAGCATATTGAGATATGTTATCACAGGGATTAAAATTACATTTTATTTTGTGTACTATTTATTATAATTAATAATAAATATTATTAAATATTTTATGTGGTAGTTATTATTATCTTTTACCTATCTAATATTTATCAGTTAGGTTGCCCATTATTAATTTGTCCCATTTAACTCTAATATTATATGCTGTGCAAAACATTTGAAAAGGGTGCTTTGCAAAGCATATTTCATGAATGAAACCCCCTTCCTTGAAGCATTAAAACAGTCATACAATTTTGGAAGGCTTACACAGTTGCTTTAAATGCTGTCCCTGGCTGTCAGCATATAAATGAACATACACAGCTGTCCAGTGTGTGTGCCTAGACAATCAAGAACAGCCTTCCGAGGAAATGCTTGAACCTTTAACAGGCCACAGCTACTTTGCGCAGCCCTAATGTATACTGTCTACAATATCTCAATAGAAAATAGAAACAAACAACTCATGTGGCACATATTCTGTGAGTCATTCCTAAATCTTCTAAGAGATGTTTTAGGAAGACTAAAGTATCTAAAAAATAGGCATCTAAATATAATCTTAACTGAAGATAAGGAGCAAAATACTTTTCTTTATATGCATCATTTATATATACACAGAACACAAACAGTCTCTTTCACTATGTATGTGATTTTATCATTCTGTTAAACATAGTAACCCATGTCCTCTTTTGACCCCTCTAGGGTAAAAATCAGAATGGATTATTCAAAAGATTTAAATCCTTTTGAGACAATGCCCTTCCAGCAGTACAATAAATTTTTTCTCACTCCAAGGTTGGATGCTAGGTTGGCCTTGATTTAAAACCCAGTATTGTGTACAAAATGCAGTCATATCTAGTTCTGAGAAATTGAATTGGTCTCAAAGTATTGAAGGATGGCTAATAAATCTGAGGCCTGATCCTAAAATCTTTTGTACCCAGAATGAGTCACTCTCTGGAAGATATTTGTCATATTGTTTTAAATGTTAGAATTACATGGAACCATTGAATAAGCTAATTTACTTAAACAATATCTGATGTGTGATTTATTTTCCTCAGGAAGAAATGGAAAACTTTAATGAAGTTGAACAAATACAGTATATCATAGTACTATTTTAGACAGAGTTACCCGTCGTTCCAGAAAATATTCTCCAAAGCATTCTATTCTGTGGCACAATACAGCTAGTGTATTTTTGGCTCATACAAAGTTCAACAAAGGTTTGTGGCAAATTCTTCTTTTCCACCTCTTTGTTTCAGAAAACAAAGCCCCCTCCCCACTTCTAAAAGCTGAGCAAAGGGACCACATTGCTTCGATCCAAATACTTTTGTGCATGTGCTGCTCGTAGATAACAGCCTCTTCTGACAGTGTCAGAAGAGTCTACCGCCCATACCCAGTGCATCCTAGAAGCTTCTTCCAGGCATTGGAACTACAGAAAGAGGCTTCAAGGTGTTGCAGAGCATCTCAATGAGATGATCAGAATGGCCTCTCCACCTAATAAAGCAAATTCCATCGTATATACAATAAGAAGCATCTTATCAAAGCAAAGCACTATCACCTTGTACACCACTAGTAATGTTCATGCAGAAAAAGGAGCTCCAGTACAAGGGCTATGTTTGGCCTGCTATTTAAACTATTAAGTCCATGGCTGAAGATCCAGCTCTCCCCATAATCCTGCCCCTTGTGTTTATTTAGGAGCCACTGTTTTAAGGCATTTGGAGGCTCTTGCAGTTATAATTCATGAGAAAACAGTCCTTTCTTTGGCTGTGCTCCAGCATTCTGAACAGGAAACTTGTGACCCAGGAACAGAGCAAATGCTTCCTAGATAATTAGTAAGGTAAAGCTAATTAAGGAAGGGGAGCTTTAAAGTTGCCCTCATCTCAATCTACCCCATACCCATCCATGCTTTCCACACATGTGAATGGTTTGAATTATATCTTTATGAATAGCTCATATGTATGAACAGTGTAAATTCAACCAGTGGTATATGAATAAGAGTGCATATATGAGATAAAAGGTGACCTCGTTCACTTTGAGCAGTGATCTCATCAGCCACCATGTGGCCTTTCAGCAAATGATTTATTAACATGTTCTTAAAACAAACTGAGGCAGGTTTTAGTCAGAAAATTAATAATGTAAACTCCAGTCTGCTTTGTTTTCACTAATCATCCCAATCATAATGGACTGTACAAAGTGCCAGAGACTCATGGCAGCACCTAGATCAGGGTTCTTCAAAGTGGTCAATATTGACCCCCAAAGGTAGATGGGACTATCCATCATTGTTATTATTCTTGTCATTGCTATTAAAATATTATTATTAAATTATGTTCATGTTTGGAGACAATGAACAATCTGAAACTTCATGAAGGGATCGATGAGCTGAAGAATATGGGGATCCATGATCTAGACAATCATGGCTACTTTCCAAAATCTAAGCAGGGTTGGACCATCAAGAGTTATCAGGGCTACAGAATAATCTTGGAAGTAAATAACATAAACAAATCCCAGAAGAAGCCAAGGCAAGCACTTTCCTTTTTTTGCCCCCCAAACTATATGGATGTGTCCATTAGGTCAGGGTTCCTCAACTTTTGTGACCTGAAGATGTGTGAACTACATCCATGCTGGCTGGGGAATTCTGGAAGTTGTAGTCCACACATCTTCAAGTCGCTAAGACTGAGGAACCCTGCATTAGGTCACCAGGAGTCAAACATGACTTGAAGGAGACATTACCTTGATCTGTACTGAAGCATTATAATACAGCATCATTTCCCAATTACCTCCCCAATCTGACAGTCATAGCACTGTGCATCTGGAGAGCACAATGTTGAGGGATCCTATCTTCGAGAACAACTGTCCCTGCAGACTGAAACTGCATAGGCACCTCTGACATGCTAAAAGTTTGGTGTAAGCTAAATTCCTACATTGTTCCTTGTATCTGATTTGTACCAGAAAATGCCTGAAAAAGCTCAGTGAGTATATAAATCTATAATCTATCCGTGTGAGTAAATTGGAATCAGGTTTAGAAAGTGCATCAGTGTTAGAAATTGACAATTTTCCTGGGGTTTCCAGCAATTGCACTGACACACTGCTCACTAATCACAAGGTGATTCAGTGAGGGAAGTAAATAAAGAAGTTTGCAACCAAACAACCTTTACTAATTTGAGCCTTCAGTTACAGATGGTAGTGTCTTACAATCAATATATTTTTGAATTATTGCACAGGACCAATATAGCTGCTAGTTGCCTAAGCATTACATTAGTGCTAAAAATTATTGGGTAGTTGGCAAATCCACAGAATCCCAGCTCTAGGATGGCCATATTTCCCCATTTACAGAGGAGAGACCTCTCTTTAAATGCTTTATTTATCCAAAGTTCTGTCTACTCCAAATATAAAGATAAAATTAAATGTCATAATAAAGGAGAACAATAATTGCCTTTCCTTATTTAGCATCTGGAAAAAATACTGAGCAGTGACACAGTCCTCTTCACAGTTTCCCCATGATATATCTGAATGTACCATGGTTTAGTTCATGTTCCACCTTCCATTAGCAAACTGATGAAGAAGAAAAAATAAATCCAGATTTTCCTTTCACTATTCCACCAATGAACCTGGTTTTGATTCTTTGTTTGTTTAAAGCTCAGTCTCCCACTGGTTCAGCAGCCCAGGATGAAATGACTGTGGTGAGCAATGCCCAGAGGAGAGGGGCTGTTCCTGCCGCAATGCACGGTGGTCAACTGGGCACAAGGATGGGCCTAGAGGGGAATGAAGCACAGTAGGCAGACACACTGTTGACAAGGAACAAAAAAGAGTTAGGGAGAGAATGCATTTGCAGTGGGCTGGGGACGGGCTGAGGATGGCATTGTGCATTCCTGTCCTTAAGACACACTTGATGGACTGTTCTTGCACTCGGACAAGCAGGACAAGCAGATGACCTTACATATGCATCTCTACATATAGATTGGCACATGAACATGTTAAGGAAATCTGTATTCTCTTTTGCCCTCTTTTTCAGTGACGCATACCTCCTTTTTTGGCAGCTATAATCATCCTGGTGTGATTGACTGCATCTCCCCTTATCCTCAAATTCCATCTTACTATTAATAGCACTTTAAATTACTTTTAGGACTGTGGACCAATACTTAGAGGCATGATAGTTAATGAAAAGGGCAAGAAGCAAGTATTGCTCCTTGCTACTCTGGCTGACAAAGTTGCTGGAGATTCTCAGTTATTTTGGGGGCTCACCAGATAATACTTTGCTGGGAGAGTCTCAAACCCAGAGCAGTCAAGTTATTAAACCTGTATTACTTAATGCAAACTGGAGTTGCATGCTCCAAAAGATGTTTTGGCCCTACACTTTCCACAATAGTTTGCTCTTCATGCAGATTTCAGTTGCACTTCATTTCAATCCCAAAAGGATTTTCAGAAAGCTTCATCTCCACTTCTAATTTTACCGTCGGCTACCTTAAAGAACTAAAAATACATAGCGGGAAACAAAGTTACACACTACAGCTTATCTAGTGGAAAACAAAATATGCACACTTCTATTGAAATCAAGCATGGAAAATGTTACCCTACAGTAAAATTATTTCCTCATATGTGTTGAAAACTGGAGGCAAAGCAGGTTTGTAATGAAACTATTTCACACTCCTAAAATTCACAGCTTTAATGCTTGGTATGTCTATCTTTCTAAAGAGCAAGTTTTTAGACTAAGAGTTGTAGGAAGGAAGGAAGGAAGGAAGGAAGGAAGGAAGGAAGGAAGGAAGGAAGGAAGGAAGGAAGGAAGGAAGGAAGGAAGGAAGGAAAAGAAAGAAAGAAAGAAAGAAAGAAAGAAAGAAAGAAAGAAAGAAAGAAAGAAAGAAAGAAAGAAAGAAAGAAAGAAAGAAAGAAAGAGAAAGAAGGGAAACAATAACTGTGCTCTGTGTTTCTTCTACCCATCTAAAAGAAAGGGAGCACAAGATTACAAATTGACACGGGCAAGGAATTTACTTTGCACTGCTAATCCAATAGGGACTGGATCAGGTCTGAAAAGCCTATTTGAAGGACTCGTGTTCCCATCTCATGAAATATTAAAAGAAAACTATCAGGCTATTCTCCTGTGGAGGCTCCTCTGTTTTTAGGATGTGTGCAGAACTGAAGCACATTTCAAATATATAGAATTTTGCCTGCTGATCTTTGGACCCTCCATAGGATGGGAGTTACAACCAAGAAAACATTCTTTCTTACTGACACCATGTACCAAATGTGTGCAGAAAACACCTTATAGTTTTATCAATTGGAACGTGCTCCCTAAGTGTGTGTGCGAAACAACAGATTCATGTTCAGGTCTTCTCTAGAACTTAAATTGTTTAGAAAACAAGTCTGAACATGCAACCCCATGTCTGCTTCTCTTAACCTCTGTGCACTGAAGCAAGAATTCTGAAGAGAAGTACTTATCTAGGATTGAACCAGAGTACAGCTCTCCGTGTGATCCAGGAATCAAATAAAACAGGGTCCTGGATCACACTGAAAACTGTATTAATGTGCAAGTATACTGAGTACAGCTCGTATTCGGTCTTCCCATGTGAATTTAAAGACACTGGAGATAGGGGGAGCATTCTCATTCTCTTCCCACCCTGGGCTCTTCAAGGAAATGCCTAAATAGGGCTCTCTATTCACTAATTTTGAAAATTGATTCAATCCTCAATTTGGAAAGCTAATTTATTATGCTTCTCACAATACTTTAAAAATATAAAAAAATAAAATTGTAGAAATATCGTGACAATGGCATCACATAACTCCTTCCTTCCTTCCTTCCTTCCTTCCTTCCTTCCTTCCTTCCTTCCTTCCTTCCTTCCTTCCTTCCTGCCTGCCTGCCTGCCTGCCTGCCTTCCTTCCTTCCTTCCTTCCTTCCTTCCTTCCTTCCTTCCTTCCTTCCTTCCTTCCTTCCTTCCTTCCTTCCTCCCTCCCTCCCTCCCTCCCTCCCTCCCTCCCATAATAAAATTCCAAACTAAAGTACTTTGTTTTTGGCACTATCATGAAAAATGTTATGATTATGTTTTTTAAGACTAGAAATCAGACATTTTCTCCTGGTAAATATTTTAACTGTTTCTTTGTAAAGAAGCATGAAACAATAAACTTTTCTGAAAGGAGGAAGAAAGAAAGTAATCTAAAGGTTTTTGAAAACATGCCTGTTTTCCCTCAGGTCTTCTACCCCTAAATGTGTAAAATTTCCTCTAACACACTGTGTAATGAAAAATAGTAGCTAATATAACATAAAAGATTTTTACTTGTCTAAAATGGTAGCTCTGTAGTACAAATCAGGAATTAGCAGTTGCTGAGTATATATTTCACATATAAGTGCCTTGAGGCAAATTAAAAGGCAAAGTGTACTTTTATAAAAGGCATGAGGCCGAATTTGATTCACACTAAGACTTAAACCCACCTTCATATATTAACTCCCTCTAGTATGGTTTTTGCTTGAACTTATATAAATTTAAATGTAGTAAAATGTAATACTGTATGCATTAGGAAACATGAAAAATCCAAGGCAGGCTTTGCTTTGAAAATGGCTTTTTAGCTTATTTATCAGCAGATTCAATTGTTGCATGGTGTGGGCCACCTAAGCCAATTTGTGATAGAATTCAGTAGCTCTCCAGATTCCAAGGAAGGTCATAGTCATATTGGTTGGGTGGCTGAAGTTCATTGGAGTTTATTTTAAAAAGTAAACATTGCAAATCCCTTCCCCATCTATGTATAGCTGAAGCTGGTATCTCTTGTATATGTACATGAATCTGATGTCCTTGCAAGGAATGCTCCAAAAGCACTGAGATGTCTGAATATATATTAGACCAGGACTGGTCTAATGTACCTATCTAATCCATTTAGTTGTCTTCTCCCTAGAGCACGATAAGCAGCTCATTTGGGAAAGACTGCTAGTTGGGTGAGCAAGCAAAGAGGGAGCCAGCACCAACTGTACTCCAGCAGGTGCTCTGAGCACATGTACATTTTTTCTGCTTGCATGATCCATGTTGGATCCATTGGGGGTTTTCTCTGGGGTGGAAGCAGATGAGTGTGTGGTAGTAAATGTAAGGGGCAGAGCTGCCCTACTCCCTTCAGGTGCAGTGACGGATGCTATACCATCATCTGCACCAAAGGAAGATTCAAATGGCAGCTCTGGTGAACTTCTGTATGTGGAATGGTTGCTGGTCATCACCTTGCCCTTAACATCAACCACCCAGCATCTGTATTTACCACTGTATGCAGAGCAGGTGATCTTTGATTACAGTAATCAACACATGCAGATTGAGGCCAGAGGCTGCCATTACAGAAGTACAACCCTTACATTTTTTGAAGTGTTTAGTGAGGGGTTAACAGACATACCAGGTACAACACATTTAATTGAGCAGAGGATAGATATAGGAGATAGCCATCCACTTAGAGAAAGACCATACTGAAGGTCATAGAAAAGTTCTAAGCAGCTTTTCAGAAACAGATTGACAAATTATTGCAATAAGTGGTGATAGAACTATCATTTAGTGAGTGGTGCTGTCCCATTGTGCTGGCACCAAAACCAAACAGGGAGATCCTTTGCTGATAGGCAGCAAATGAATAAATTAGCTAAATGCGATAATAACCCAATCCCTCATATAGACAAATTAATAGAACAGTTAAGTGGTACTGTGATGGAATGGTTTGGTGAAGGCCACGCTCGAGGAGATAAGCATTTCCTTAGCCCCCAGAAGGAGCATGGGAAGGTTAAGAGGATGAGACTGGCACCACCCTAAGGAATTTGCGGTGTTTGCTTGCTGGCTTGGGAAATTTAGATTCAGTCTGGCAAGATTCTGTCTTGTGGGTGAAAGCTAATAAATGCTATCGAACTAGACCTGTACTGTCTCGTGGAGTTCTTTGGGCTGAACCTGACAGATACCAAGTATTTCTCCACACTTGACCTTACTAAAGGTTATTGGCAGATTACCCTTGAGACAGAATCAAAGGAGAAAACAATTTGTTATTCCCTAGGGGTTATACCAGTTCACCAAAATGCCTTTTGGATTACACGAGGCTTCTGCCACCTCCCAAAGGTTAATGCATTGGATCTGTAATGGTATAGTGTTATCTTATTCTCTTGCTAGCTGACCAGGTGGTAGGGATTTCAAACAATGTAGCCAAATTCTGGGTCAGAGCTATGATTAAACATAAACAACTCCTCCAAATGAGGTGCTGCTGAGTCTTAACTAGGCTTCCATAACTCAATATATTTTCTCTTCCTCCCCCTCTTCCTTCTTCCTCCCTCCCCTCTTTTTTCCTCTTCTCCTTTTAAATATACACATACCATTCTATGTTTTATTTTGCTATTTCTTTGTTGTGATTGGTTGGACCATAATGGTCTTAATCCCAACAAAGTACCCTAGCAGTACTTCAGCAAATTTTAGACTTAATATAAATTAGCATAACTTTACATTCTCATAGTGTTTTATAAATTCTAGTATTACTCATGTCCTTTTGTATTTATCTATCCTAGATATTCATAGCTTTTAGATCATTCATTGTAAAATTAATTGTAATTTTATAGGATTCTTTTGCACTTTAATTCCTGTACTTTTATATTAATAATTTTATCTTTTTTTATTCTATCAATATGACTTTTTATTTTTATTTCTATTTTAGCATAATTGTTATGTTATTAGTTCTATGTTGGTCTATGACTGAAATAAAATTGATTGGATTAATAGTATGTGGGAATGACCTTGGGAGACAGGGCAAAGACATGTAGCCAAGGGAACAGTCAGATAAAAAGCAACTTAGCCCAGAGCAGGAATGTGGAAGGGGCAGAGGCTCAGAAGAAACCCTCCCTAGTTTCTTGGGCTATAAAGGAGATGGGGGGAGAGATCTACTTTCAGATGTGCAAGATTCTGTTAATGTAAACTTACAATAAAGTAGAATTAGCTCATCTGGATGTGTTTCCTATCTGGTCTACCTTGCAAGGCTGATAGGATCTTCCCAGCTATTTAACCAGACATCACCATACCTAGCTAATGGGTTTTTGATTTAACCTTCAAGTTATTAGTATAGAATAAGAGACATACAAGGAGACATACTTCTGGAGAAATATACATAGCAGTAAATTGTTATTTATTTTTTTATTAGATTTATAGCTCTCCTTTGTTTTTTACAACTGAAGGCAGTGTACATAACAATCCCTTCTGTTTTCCCCACAACAACCACCCTGCAAGGTGGCTTGGGCAGAGACAATACACCTGGCTCAAAGTTAGCTAGTTGGTTTCTATGCCTAAGGGAGGAGCAGAACTCATGGTCTCCCCGTTTCTGCTGTGCCACATTAACCACTACACCAATATTAACCCAATATTACAGCTCAGTAGATAAGTGTACCTATCCTTCTATGACATGATATTTTAAACTTATGATTTGTTGAATAATTCTGGGTTACCACTAGTTCTGGTTGATTTACTGTGCTAAAGTATGGAGTAGCAATCATTCCCTCTTTGTGTGTGCGTGTGAAGGTCACTTCCTCTTTCTGCTTGTCTATTGTTATGAAAGGCCATTGCCAGCAACCTGGTAATGTCATCAGAACATGTAACTTTGGGGAACATTTTTCTTTTTGTTTTTTGGATTTTATGGGGATAGAGGCTTAAAGGGCACAAATGTAAAAGCTTAAGGCACCAATTTAATCCCTTAACCCACCTCACCCAAACAAAACAAAGTAATTAAATGCAACAGGTCTAAAATTTCAGCCCTGTTCATCTGAAGGTACTATGGGAATTGTCCATCCCTGTGCTAAATCAAAAATAAACATGGCACTTTATGAATTACTGTAAAGAAATGAATCCATCCATGGTGTCCTCAGATCATTCCAAAATGAGTATAATCACTAATTAGTATACTGAGCATAAATAGTGACCACATTAATCCCAATCTATTAGAGCTTCCATACTATAATTATTGAAAGACCTGTTACTGATGGAGATCTCTGCACTGCCTCTAAATTGTCCAAAGCAATTAAATCTGTACATTCAGCTGCAAAATAGCAAAAGGCAGTCTTATAATTCCATCTTTATTTGAGAAGGATATTATTCCCTCTAGCCTTCTCCTGAGAAAAGTGGTAGTTCAAAGGTAACTTTTTGTATGGCCAGCAGAAAATATTGTAAGCCATAAACATGCAGTGAAGCCAAGGCCTCATTTAAGTAGTCTGTTCTTTTGCTCTTTCCTATGGTCCCTGTAGAAACCAGGTCTTAAAAAAAATGTTTTTAAGTATAATATTTACTAAGATGTGCAGGGGGAAAAAGGAACATGGAAAATCCATGCTTTAATCTTTTATTCACTTCATTATTTCAAATGAAAAGTTTTGGATTAGTCATTATAAAAATAATAGCTTTAAGTCTATAAATGGATGGCAAGATGAATTTGTTTTTACTGATTCAGCTCCATCTGCGTGGATTCTGCTTTTCTGATACATACATAGGCATCAACACTTTATACTGTATTCCCCAAAAATGTAAAACAATTTATGCTTACTATGTTTTCACTCTCTATACAAATCCAGAACAATTTAAAACTGGTTTTGTGTTAAACACTTGAGAAAACTTCTGAATCTGCAGGTTAATGCAGTTAATTCCACAATATACTAAAGCAGGGGAAAAGACTGAAGGCTCACAGCGACCCTTCCTCATAACAGAATCAATCTCTATTTTACGACATTTTAAACCAGAAAATTCATTTTGAACGGAATAATTATACGTGGCACTTAAAAGACTTGGAAGTCTGAAGCATCATCACTATGGAGATGCTTAAGGGCTCTGACCCTTGGGCTTTTTGATGAAAACTGGCCTGATCCATACTTCCAAGAGTCAAATGTGGATCTGAAGCTAGTTAACTGTTGGATATAGCAATTTTCCACATTTTCCAAAGCCTGATAACTGAAGTATTTTGGTTAAACATTAAAATAATAAAAATAAGAACACAGCAAAAACAGCACAATATTAATAAATAATGCAGGAAAAAAGCATATCAGTGTGGTGTAGTTGGACTAAGACCAGGGAGACACAGGTTCAAGTCCACCCTCAGCCACAAATCTTGCTAGGTGATGGTGGGAGACTCACTCACTCACTCACTTACTCACTGAGCTGTTGGAGAGAAAATGGGGAAAAGGGTGGAATAGAAACCTAACAAACAAACTTTTTTTTTTTTATCTGCACTCAGTCATTACCGACTCTACGGTGACTGCTTGGATGAGTCCTTGCAGTTTTCAAGGCAAGGTGTTTCGGAAGTGGCTTGCCAGAGCCTCCTTCCTAGAGCAGAGCCCAGCTGGCAAGCGCAGGAGGCAGGGTTTCTGTTGCTTCGCGCCTTTTCGGGGCATGCGTGGTTTTCCGCGCTACCGGCAACTGCTCCCGTCTCCTTTTGCAAGGTGCCACCAGCGTTTTTCCTCCCACCAGAGTGACAGTACCTATTTATCTACTCACGTAAGTTTTTGAACTGTTGGGTTGACAGGAACTAGGGAGGAAGCAGGAGCTCACTCTGCTGCGCGAAGCTGGGCTCGAACCGCTGGAGTGTTGACCATTTCTGGCTGGCAACTTTCAGTGTCATTAAGCTGCTGTGCCACCGCATCCCCTCAACAAACAAATAACATCATACTATAAATGTAATGATGTAAATATTATTGGGTGAGAGTACCAAAATACTTGAGAGACAGAATGTCTTAGTCTAGCTCCAGAAACAGATCTTTGTGAGCCTCAGGTGTCTTTCCTGTTTTGTCCCTAGGGAAGGCTTCCAAAACCAGAATTCCAGACTGGGAAGATCCTGTCCTTTATAGACAGCCATCAAATGTTGTTTGGCATCAGTATTCAAAAAGGCCTTCAGCGGATGAACAGAGTACCCAGGCACCTATCGAAGGGAGGAGGCATTTCTTGAGATGCTCGGGCCCCCATCCATTCTCTTAAAGATAATGCCAACGGACTGAACAGCATCTGAAAACAGATTGGCAAACAATGCTGCTGACAAAGGACTGGTGTCATATGATTGAATTGGCCACTGTAAGGTAGTAAGTTTGCAGTTCTACTTTGGACTAATCTTAGTCCTGGAATTGATGTCAAAGGCAGCCCCTTCTACCATTCACTTAATGTGCATTGCTGGATAAATTATGCATAGAAATAAGAATTTTATAAGAAAATTCATATTTAGAGACAAATATGTCTCTAAATGTACCAGCAAAGGATCTGAATCATATGATCCATTAAATTGCTTTTTAGCATGCAGTTTTTGATTTAAAATACTTAGAAATGAATACTGAAATATGCATTTGAATGCAAATTTTAGTATGGGTTTTAGTGCAGACTAAAATGGAAATAAGACAGAATAGATTTATGGATAATCTTGTGTGAACATGACTTGGACTGGTTTGACCTTCCAAATCCAACTGTAATTTTGTTTAATTTAAATTTTGGCTGTCTGTTAGAAGCCAGGTGTGTTCTCTCTCTCTCTCTCTTATTTCTTTTTAATGAATTAGCACACAAAGGTTCATGGCTATTTGTCAAGGAAAAAAGCACATTCATTATTAAAAAAAGAAACTCATCTCTGTAACTCAGAGAATACTCAGTCAACTCCAGTACTAGTCTATGGTTTGCATAGTAATAGATTTGAAGATGAAATTTTGCAAGCAACTGAAAGTAAATGATGGCATCTTTTAAAATTAAATTACATATAACTCCCAACCACACACTGTATCCCTTCTCTGTTGTCATATTCAATTAGCATATCTATCACATCTCTGCCACTTATATCCTACAAAATTGTTAGGCATATAGAAGAGACAAAAATGACCACCTAATTGTATGTGAGTAAACACTTGATAAATTAACTTGCCTTGTTTCAAATGTAAATCAACTGCCAAAATTATTTTACTTGTTTCCTCAGTGATCTGATTTTCCACTATGTTCTCCTTCCCTTTTAACTATATAATTCTTTCTTCTAGAATTGAATAGAGATTATATCGCTCTTATTCGTTCTCCACAATGCTCCTGTTATCAGACTTTATGTTTTCCCCATTATTAAAAAATGCTTTTGTTTTTTGTACTTCCCTCAGAGGTTTTCAGTAGTTGATTTTGTTGCTGCTTTAATGGCATTCTACTCAAATCAACTTCGTGTACATCTAATTTTAATTCTTTGCTTGATGTATATTCTGTCTTTTCTTTATAACCCCAAAAAGGCATGTACAATTTGCACTTCTTCAATTTCAACCATGTGAAACAAGCTGGGCTGATAGACAATGACTGGCTATCATATACTCTGAAATAACAATATGTCCCAGTAGGGCTTTCATAGTGTCAGTCTTTCACCATCAGAGACACTTGCTGTCCATCACACAGTCCTAACCATCACCTTTGGCAAGTTAAGACTGCACTCTTAGATGATCAGTTATGATCATAGAAGAATGGACTGTATGAGGGATTTTATGGGGACACTCTTCCTTACACCTTTCCCATTCATTGTTTTATTACACTAATACATGCTTCTATCTTGCTGCTACTCCAGGTTTTTACTTTCACCAGTTTTACATTTTTATAATAATGACTGTAGATCATCTTCAGAATTTTTTATTTTGAAATAAGAAAGAAAGAACAAAAGCTCTTTGTAGCTCCCCAAAATCTTTTCCTGAAGGTTACAAGGGAAAAGTAGAAAATAGTGCAAAGTCCTCTGAGCGTTCCTCCCTGCAAAGTTTTCACACATGCATGAGATTCTTTGGATGGAATTTCTCTAGATTTTCATTTCTAGACTGTGTACATTTTGGATAGGCAAAAATCTTTTTCTATTTCTTCTTGATTTCTTTGACCTTTCTGGACATGGCTTTAAGCTTACTATATTTATCAGGTCTTGTTGGGACTAATACAGATTGCCATATATATAAAAATATTCAACAATACAAGCACTGACACGTGTGTGTGTGTGTGTTAGTTAATCCTACCTGTATGTTGGTCACTACAATCTTTTCACGTACACCTTTCAGAAGACAAAAGATTAATGGGCAGATAAGTGAACTGTTAGCAGAGTCAGCATTTGGAGGCTGGAAGAAAAGGTAATTCCTAAATTACTAAGCTGCTGAAATGGCAATAATTTTGCAGTGGGTACTCTGGGGAACAGACATGAGATTGCTGTATCAGACAAGGAGTTGGTTTCGATATAATTTCCTTTTTTTTTTTTTATCACTTCAAGACCAAGAAAGCTCAAGAGTATTATGTACTTATGTCCAGGCTTTTTAAAATGGGGAAAGATGTATGGAGATCTGTCATCTCCCTAGAAAATATAGTTTTACTCAGAAACTTAAAACAAGAGGATGATTTTTGAAAAGGCAGAGATTAACCAGCTAGAAAGAACTAAACATGATAGCGGGTGGAGAATATGGATGCTTAAAGAATGCAATTCTCCCAAATTCTAATCTCCCTCTCCTGAACTAGGATACATACAGAATGGAACTATTCATCAATTGTCACTGCTCCATAGCAAGGCCCTTATTTAATAGGTTATAAATAAGGACATATACATTTGATTGACAAACAAACAAACAAATAATGTGGCACAGCAAACAAAATGTATGTTTTTGGAGGGGACAAAAAGAAGTTTGAGCAACCCTGTCAGGCCACAATCCAAAATGCCTAAAATGTATAGCTTTCAACTCCCAGAATCCTCTGCAAATGACAAGATGATTGGGAATTTGGAGAGTTGAAATGTACACATTTGGAAGGCACCCAAATAGAGGAAGATTTGCCCAGACATCATCCATGACAGTGGAATGTATTCAGTTTGAGGAAAGAGGTAAATTGGGCTGAGATGAGTAAGAATTGTGATCTGCAAGAACCACTGTCATATGTAGTAGTTAAAATGGGCTGTTAATGATTCAATACCAACTCAGAGTTACTGCTGGCAGTAAGTCAAGGGGGAGTGTGTGTGTGTGTGCGCGTGCATACATACATACATACATACATACATACATACATACATACAGTATCATTCTACCTGACTGCACAGACCAAAATGTATAGGCATTCCTGGCATGAAGAGACATGTTTATTGGTTAAAAATGAGGCAATCATCAGCAAAAAGAGGGAGGGCACTCCCAATTCAGCAGTACTGCAAACATGATTAAAAATACATAGGTATTCAAACTATAAATGCAGAATAAATCTGCCACAGATTGCAAAACAGGCTCCATCTGGCACAGATGGGAAACAATGAACTGAGTCTATTAATATCTATTACATTCTGCTCAAAAATGTGCACATAATAGCGCATATTTGGGAAAGATGCATTCCACATAATTGCTTAGGAAAAAATATATTTTATAGTGGCTATATTAAAGAAAAGGATATATTAAGGGTGAACTGCAAAAAAATGTCATGCTTTCAGAGAAAATGTATACAAAATGGTCGACATTAAGGAAACTGGAAAACATCGATGAATGTAGATTTTCCAGACACTGTGTTTTGTTTTATTTTTTAAATTGAAAAAATAGAACAGAACTATATGTAAAACCTGTAATACTGACAAGGTCCAGATTAGACTGATTCATTCATCCCTCATCCTTATAAGAAACCAAGCAAGCCCCTTGCTTGAATGGATGAATTTGGTTTAAATGTTTTCAATATTAAATTATTTCCATCCTGTTTTAAAGGAAATTTACCACTGTTTGTACACTCTAAGGAAGAAATGAACCAATCAAAATTCTTACCCATTCCCATCTCAGACTCTTCCAATTTGTTGTTATTATTACTATTATTATATTTTTATCCCACAATTTTTATATATAACTCAAGGTGGCAAACGTACCTAATACTCCTGCCTCCTATTTTCCCCACAACAGCAACCTTGTGAAGTGGGTTGGGCTGGTTCAGAGTGAACCAGCTGGCCCTCAGGCCTAAGGTAGGCCTAGAAGTCCCAGTCTCCTGGTTTCTAGGCCAGCCCCTGAACTGTGCTTTCCATATGCCACCAAATCCCTCTCTGGGTGCTTGCAAACTGCATGGTGAAAAAAGAGCCCCCACTAAATGAAAGCTTCTTTTCCACCTTGTAGATTGCCCAACTAAGATCCATACTGTAATGAGGCAAAAATCCTTCTTCACCCCACACCACAATCCCCATTTGAAATGGGCCCTTGTAAAGATTGTTTCTGGAAATAAATGTGTGCACTGAGGGGCACAACACAGAAACTACAGTCAAACCATTTTAAATGGCAGAACAGATTGCTGGACTTCTGCAACCAGATGCTTCAAGATTTTTTGGACTAGAACTCCCACCCTGTGTCCTGCTACCTGGGACCACCGGGGTTGAAGTGAATAATACGTCTCCTGGGGCAACCCTGTTGGACCACGCTGCCCAGGATGGGATGGGCAGCTTTTCTTATTTGTACGTTTCTTGCTTTTCTTCCTTCTGTGCTTCTTTTCCTTTTGCCTGCTCTAAGTGGCTGACTTATTAGAACAGGAGGACACTGCATGGCAAGTTGGAGACAGAAGTCAGTGAATCACACTGAATTGAGGAACTTGCTTTGGAAAGAAAAATCTGCTGCATGCAGAATTATCTTTCTGTGCTTAATAGATGTTCTGACTCAATTTCATTTTACTTTGTCCCCAAATCCATTACTTTGCATTAAGCACAAGTACATTTGTCATCTATTCATTGCCTTATTGATTAAATTGATTTTCATTATTTACTGTTTCTCCTAATTTGAAATTACCCAGAAATTTTGCTTCCTACAGCATCATTGTTGTCATATATTTAATAAAAATGAACTACCCCACCTAATCAATCAACACCATCATTAAAAAGAAGCCTTCCTTCCTTCCTTCCTTCCTTCCTTCCTTCCTTCCTTCCTTCCTTCCTTCCTTCCTTCCTTCCTTCCTTCCTTCCTTCCTTCCTTCCTTCCCTTGTAGTGTATGTATCTCCAGAAAGGATTTCCATCTCATATTGGAACAAAATTGGAATATAAAAGTAAATTTTTTCATGGTGGGGAGAGAAAGGCAGTCATGTTTTAGAAATTTAAGTTCAGGAATTGACTGATAGAGGAGAAAGAAATTAACCATTTCAATAGTCATAGTTGTCCTTTTTATTCTTAATTTATTTTGCAATTCTCATTACTGTTCCAGAGCTATTTCACTCAATGCACATAGGCCAACAACTATGACACATATTGAATAAGTAATATTGATCCCATGGAGAAAAATGGGAATCTTCTGAAGAGTAGGAAGGAAAAAGCTTCATCCAAACTGAACCCTATGGGAAGAGTTTACAGCATCTTTGTGTGCAAAACAAATATCATCTGATGAGATTCATAGTGTTGCCACACATCAACAACCTCCATTAACCTGGTAAAATGAAAGGCATTGGTAGCCAAATTTGCTGTATTCTGCCCACATGGTGTCATTTCAGTACAATCTTTCACAAATAGACCTTTCCCCTTTCTTAAATTTAGGATGTTTTAAAGTATGTTGCCTCTCTTCCTCTTTATTACCATGAATTATATGGAGCTATATTTAGTTTCTGACTCAGTGTAGCCTTCAGACCCTCATTACAGATTCTTTCTCTTGCAATTATGCACGCACACATGCTCACACCCTCTCACAAATATTCCGAGAGTAAGGATCTAGAAAACAAATACATAATCTTGTCTTCTTCCTTCCTTCCTTCCTTCCTTCCTTCCTTCCTTCCTTCCTTCCTTCCTTCCTTCCTTCCTTCCTTCCTTCCATTTGTATTATGCTTTTAGTGTAGAGGTGCACAAGTCCCAAGGCCTTAAGAAGTCCCCTGAGTTTCTCCAAAGATGCCACCAAATCATAATTTATAACATTATAGAAGAGGAAAATTATTGACTTCATGGAGGTCTCATATAATTCAGTGTAACTAAAGTGCAATCAGATTTTTTTCCCTGTCTCCACCTACTTTTTAGACTGCAACACAGGCCTGAAAAAAAAGTTTTCTTAGATTGTTGCATGAAAGAAACACACCTTTTGCAATTAATAAATCAGCAAATTGTGTTTGTTGGGAAACAGAGGGCACTTCTAGTTATGAGTCTTTGAAATTTACAGTTGAAACAGAACTGGGCTTGACTGAGCTGTTCTGACTTTATTTATGAAGATGCTGTAGGTACTTCTCCCATGGCACGACAGCACTTGAAGAGAATCAAAAGTCAAAATGTATCCTTCCTGGCCAACAGGTAAGTTACAATGTCACACCAATCATTGCTCAGTTATTTGTTGGTAAATGAGATCACAGTAAAACTTGGTTCTGTAATGAAGCTGATATGAATATACATACTCATTAATGGCATCAACTGAAAGGTAAGAGAGTCAATTCATTTCACTAGCAGATCTGGACCCTTATCTAGAAGCTCTCAATGGAATTGCCACTCAGCTTTGGTATGTCACTATTACTGACATCTGTTGGATAATATTCCTTACATTAGAAGTTTTAAAGTTTTTGGTTGTTGAAGTATTAGGGCTTAAAAAAAAAAAAAATCTTGGAGCTCCCGATCAAGAGGCAAAGCTCTAGTGACATAAAATTGGCTGTGTGTTAGTGAACATTGTTTACTCTTAGTCTCTCATGGAACCGATCTAGGATTCTGTGGAATACAGTTTGAAAAGCCCTACCTTACATCACTGTTCAAGTCAGGATCTGCGCAAGCTAGAAATCAAAGCTTAATTAAATGTAGACTAGTGATGCATAGTTGACAGGGTTAAATGTTAGAATGGTTAATTGGGGGCCCGCTTGCTTGTTCCTGCCATCAAAGTTAAGAGAGAAGGGAGAGGAAGATGCCCAAGCCAGATGCTACCGTTATCTCAGCAGAGGTGCCAACAAGGTCAAGCAACCATGAGACCAGGAGAAAGGCGCGAGGAATTTCAAGCAGAAAAAGAGAGTAGAAGTGGGGGGGGGGGCAAGGGGGTTAAAAAGGAAAGCTTTTGCCTGGGGATGGCTAGACTCAACAATCTATAGAAGCTGTATACTACTCTCAATAAAGAAATCTTTAATGGAACTAATTCGAGTCCAGAGGATTTACTGAACTTGGGAAATGAGTGTGCAGACTCTGACAGTTGAGATGGTATATCAGCATACAACACAGGGATAATTTTTGACTATTTCTTTTTTCCTTGTTTCTGGAATCCCTCCCTTCCCTGCCATGCTCTGTGAATGAACATATAGTTTGGGATGGTTTATCTGGTGACCTTTAGAAATTTAGGACAACTGCCATCAACCCTAGTCAATGTCAATAGATTGTAAAAGACAATCTAAGAGATATTGAGGAACCAAGTTTCTGTAGACTTAAAAAAACAAAAATGAAAACAGTAATATATCTCCATTTCCTAACAGCACTACCCAGTCCCTCCAGGAACTCACTTCCAATGAATAAAATTCACTCTCATCTTCAACCTTAGGATGTATATCTTCCCCACCACAATCACATTTTTTTCCAAAACGGCAAACTTTCCTCCTTATTAGACAGGCCCTTTGTTCACATGCATTTGTAATTTCAGTCTACAGTCAGTCAATTTTATTTCTGTCTTTAACCGCCATAAAATGTAGAGTAAGTAATACAGCATAAAGCACAAAAATATGAAATGTTTCTATATTATAGAAGCCCCCTATAATAATAAAAGTTACTAATGTGCATCTCTTACAATTATAATGTCATGCTCCTGCTGGAGGATTATGGTTACTGTAAATTTAACATTCAAGAGAAAATAAATCATATTGCACTGAGTCATCAACTATTTGGAATGCTTGCAAATCATGATAATGCATTTACTTTTATTTCTACTTTTCAGGGCTCTGCATTTTGTCTCACCACATATTTATAGCATTTGGGGCAACATCAGAAGAGATTACTGGGGTCAACCATGATCGAATTCAGGTAAGGATAATGATTGCCAGTAAAAATGCCCTCCTTAAGAGTTTTGAGACCGTTAAATTTATGTACTACTGAGCCCATAGGAACCAGAAGCAAATGAGTGGGCGCAGTAGTTGCCCCTTGCAAGCTTCAGTCAAGAGGAGTATTTTATCCCAAATCCCATAGTATGAACTGTGCCTTCAAGGATTCTTTGCTCTGCTTACTAATGTTCATTTTTCTTCTCTTAAAACACAGATGTGGTATAACTTAGATGCTTATTTGTTTTATGTTAGTTGGAATGTATTTACCATCTCTCTTCATTTACTTTAAAATCTGATCGCAATTCAATTCAGGCAGAGAACATATATATTTTAGGGAATTTTCACTCATATCATGCTTCCCTAGGACTTGATCCAGCTCAATAAAGGAAACTCAATTTTGGATGTAAATATAGCAATGATTAAGATCTTCTGCCAAACCTTGCATAAAAACAGCACTTCTGTTTTTTAAAATCAAAATTGTATTACTTATATGCATAGGGCAAGCAAAACAAAAAAGGCTCAGAAAATAGAATTATGTCCCATTTTATTGTAGTTCTATACCTATTTTTATTATTCAATTAAAAATTAGATTTTTATTAAAATACAGGCTTCATGCTGACTTGCAAAAACATATCCCAAAGTAGTGAAGTTTATCAGTGATGACAAACAATCATTTCATTATAAATGGCAATTTTTGGTTATTTTTATTTTCTTAGACATTTTCAAGAATAATACAGAAGAGGGGGAAGGAGTTAGGGTCCTTGATGGCCTAATTTCCTAACTATTGCCTGTATTAGGAACGTATCATTCTAGATCCATTTGACTCACTATTTGGCTTAAAACTTACTTCCTTCCTTCCTTCCTTCCTTCCTTCCTTCCTTCCTTCCTTCCTTCCTTCCTTCCTTCCTTCCTCCCTCCCTCCCTCCCTCCCTCCCTCCCTCCCTCCCTCTCTCCCCCCTAGATATTTAATCAATTCTCTGTATCTAGTCTTTAAATAGAAAATAATCCCCCCCTCCTTTTCTCTCTCTGAAATATGGAGTTATTTGCAGGCTCAGAGGAATCCAAAGCTTTTCAGAATTACTAAAAATCTTTTAGTGTCTCCCAAAATAAGCTCATTATTCCAATAATGGAATAAACTGGAAGAGAGATGGAGCACCCATGCAGCTGAATTTATTTACAGACAACAATGTTCGAACAATCTCAAGGTTCCATTCCCAGTAGTTACTTACATCTTCTAGAGCTTTCAACCATAATGGTATCTGTATAACAATAATAGTAATGGCCTCAACAATGGTCGGGTAGAGCTGGAAGATGCAATAGCCTCAGAAAAGCAGGGAAAAGAAGGCTCCATTGTGGGATGTCCTTCTTCTACATCATAGAAGCAATTGACCCAGTTCTGCACCTGAAAATGGGAGTGATGAATTGGAGATGGTTATTTTCCTTCAGGCCTACCGAAAACAAGTTTATATGCCCAATAATGTATTTTAAGAGCTTTGCCAAATAATACACATTAACAATGCAGTAAACTAATATCAAATTAGGTAGACAATGAATTTTATTAATTTTGAATTAATCCAAATTAAGACAGATGAAATACAGAGCCTTCTTCACAGCATGTAGATGCAGAGAGTAATTTAAGTAATGCATTGTTCTTTATCTTCCTGGAGTTAATTTCCATCCTGATTCGAAATTAAAGAAATGGCAATTGAGCAATGTATCAAAACATTATGAGTTGCTTTCTATCAGCAGATGGAAGTTTGCCACAGTAATGGTCTGTTGGCTGGGAAATAAATGTGCAAGACCAAACCTAGAGGGCATTGTAAGGAAAATGCAAACCAGGTAGCGTTACATTTTATTGTGCTCAGAGCAATATCAAGGCATGGCGTGTATGCAGCAATGACAGTGTTTGCTGTTCATTGACAATGACACACAGAGCATCCTAAGCAATACTGTTTATCTCATAGAAGATCTGAAATATTCATAGATTCCAGCACAAGAATAAATTTATTGTCTGTTCTAAGAGTTATAAGAGGTTGATAAACTGCTTTTCTGACCTTGCAGAACTTTGATACATGGCAGGGTACAGACACTCTGTGATTTGTGAGATTGTATTCTGTAACGGCACAGCACGATCAGATGCATTGAAACAACAAGGACTAGAATGTGCATGTAGGGTGAAGGGGAATGGGGAGAAGAGTTATTTGTAGTGTTTGTTGAGTCCTTACGGACTGAATCACATCTGCAAAAACTCTGGAGGAAAAACCCAGCCTGTACTTATTACTACTTTTAATAGTTCTGTTACTATTACATTTTCAAGGATTCTGTTGTTACAAAGCAGCATTATTATTTCCTTATTTTACAGGAAATTTTTAATTGGTTCTGTGGGTCCAGTGTTTATTCTACATAAGGAACAAAGCACGTGACCTCTCCTGCTTTACTATACCAAGGGCTACTCACAGGATATAAAGGGGGAAAGATTTAAGGAGAAAGAGGAGAAAGGAGGAGGAGACTTTGCATTTTGAGCTATTAGCCTGAAATGAAGGGGGAAGGGGAGAATAAGAAGTATGATTTCCTGTGTTCTTATGAAAATGTATGATTATCAGTTCTAGAGAATCTGAGAATAAAGTTAATAGAAAGACATTGAATATTATACTGAGCTTCTGGGAAGCTGAACAAAAAATGAATCATAGCTGTTGATTTTCCCATTGAAGATAAAAAATATTCTTGCCATTTGTTTTTAATAATCACATATGAATATTTAACTGCTATGATTTCTCTGAAATATATTTGTCCATGTATTTAGTTGCTTCTGAACCAATTCCTGATCAATATAACACTTAGGATTTTATGAAACAGAGCTTAGAAGAAAAGAAAAAGAAACTTTCAGTTTTTCTCCTTGTCTGTTCTTAGAAAGGAGAGAATTGTTTTCCTGAATTTTCTATGCATATCTCTGCCATTATGTTGGTCTTCTGTGACTAACTCTATCATCATTTACTTATCATTGTGTCCTGGGAAAACACATCTGGAATTTTAGAAACTGTATAACATAAGGGATGAAAAATGCTAGATAGGTTGGTAGCCCAGTTGCTGTGCTGCTATAACTTACTTTGGCACACAGCATGTATATTATCAAATCTTAGGGAAAAAAGAAACAAGTTTGCCCATACACAGCCATGGAAACTTATTGCTCAGTCCCCAATAGCATATCTCAGCTCAATTTATCAGAGCGTTACGTTGGGATATTATTGAAGATTGGAGCACTGAGCATGCTCTTTTGAACTGACTCTTCATGGAAATTAGAGAGGGGAGTCCCCACAACATTCTTATCTTTTTCTTATTCCCAATAAGGATGAAAATGGAAACACGGTACCTCCTGGTGATCAAAGTAACCACAACATTCTTTGCACGTTCCATCCAAAGAGGAGTATTACTTCCCTGCCACGTTGTTTAAAACATATCTGGATGTGGTGTTTCTGAAGGAACTAGACCTGCAATGAAGAAAAAAGACTCAATTATATTGTGTTTCATGAACAACTATATTTAACTTTGCTAGTGATCTGCAACAAAGCAACATATCCTTTTTTTCCAGGGAAAGCACTTCGACATGAACCATTACGAGAGGGAGAAGGAAAAAGAAGGAATGTTGCCAATAACATAGAAGAGAAAAAATGGAGATTTGCATCTGACAGGTTAGACACAAAGTTGGAAATATGGAAGCAATTATTACCATTTAAATAGAAATTCAATATCTTTTACCATAGTACAGAAGGTTTTGAAGAGGTGATCATCGGTGTTCCTGCTCTGTTTGCTATCCAAGTGTGAGCTGTGCCTGGTCAATCTGGACCTCTCTTCTCTTGCCTTCACAGTTATTTTTCTTTAATTTAGATATGGAATAGATTTCAAGTGGAAGACTTCTTTCAACAGAGCTTTGTAAAAGAAGAAAATGACCACCTATTTATTCATTTGTTTTTACAGTATTGGCATAATACCGTAGCAAAAGAGCCCAGTGAACCTCACTTCTTTAAAGAATTCTATCCATTCTTCTTCCAGACTGTCACACTGGAATCTTCAAGGCTCTTGCTCTTTCTTCAGATAACAAGTGCCTTTTCATGAGCAGACTATGTGGGCTTTTTTCCTTCTTGGGGCCCAGACTGGGCATTTGATGCCCCATGTGTACTTATAGTAGTCATGTTCATATAGCAAATAAATAAGCAAACAAGCAAGCCTGCATCATTATCCATTGGACTTTAACCACTGTATGTGTGAAACAGGCAAGCCTAGGGCAAAGATCTTCTTAATCCAGGAGTAGACAACTCAAAGTCGGTAAGTCACCTGCAGCCCCCAGCACTCCAGCATCCTGTTTGTGATCTCCAAGATTCCTGCTGATCATGTACATTATTGGCCTTTTGTCTTTGTTACTATTTTTCTTGGTGATTTTCCTTGGTTTACATGCTAGACTTTTTACCATAATGAGAGCTCAATAGTTCTTTATTATTTTTAGGTACTTCCTCCCCTCCCCCTCAGTTCAGTTTATGACAAAGTTCCTTCATCTCTGCTTGTTGCTGTCATAATTATAGCCTCTTTTTCCATCATCCAACCCATTCACCCTGCTTTGTCCACTCAGATTTGCCAGCAAATTATAACCTCTTGCAAACATCATTTCTCCTTCTTCTTTCCTGTCATGGATGTTCTAGCTATCATCTATTATTGTAGTATCCAGTTGCTAATGCACTGACTCCCCTGTCTATTATTATAATTTCCTCTTTCCTACACAGGAGAAACTAAAAAGACAGAGCTGGCTGATCATGTGCCACTCTATCTTGCATCAAGAGCATCTTTGTTTACAATCCTTACTTATGCCAGGAGTGATATTTACTGTAGTGAAAACACTGAACTACATTAAAAACCAATCACTACACAGTCATCAGTTCAAGCAGCTATTTGCAGAATTTGAGATAGACTTCATGGATTTAGTATCCTACTGAGAGGCATACTAGCTAAGTCATGGTACAATGCTGCAATACTTCTTAAGGTGGTGAACAGCTCTCCAAGGAGAGCAAGAGAAAGCCTGTTGAATGAATGAATGACCCAAACTGGATTTCTAACCTTGCAGTCCCAGATAATATGATGCATTGCTAAAAAAGGTAAACCAAAGAATTCAAGGGCAAAATAAATTTGTCAGCATCATGCATCTAAACAGTTTTGTGTAGTTGTTGGCTAATGGCAGTCTGAATTAGCAAAAGAAGAGATGGAATCCTTCCCAACACTGAAGAACAAAAGTCAGAAATATTAACCACCATGATCACCATAATCCAGTTTACTTTAAAATATAACAACTTACTTAAAAGTTACAAAGAACTCTTTAAGGATCTAAAGCTCAGGAAACTGACATAGACACTTTCATGATGCAGTGTGATGTTAAACCAGTTGATGCTTCTGGGAGGATTAGTCCCAGTGCAGAACACCAAAGACCTGAAATTAAAGTTCAAGAATGTTCAGAACAGCCAGGAAGTATTGGAATTTTACAAAATACTATGTTTCTCAACATCATGGCACAGGCACAGAAAACTATCTTGGTTTTGGGGACATTACATTTCTAGGAGAAATTATTTTCTAAGCTAATAGTGGCCAAGAACCATAAGTGACCAAAGTTTTGGAATGCCAACTTCATCTATTTGGCCCAGCATGCTGAAATTAACCAAGGAGAATGTCTCAATCATCTCACTGACTTTGTCCCCTTTTTGCCCAGGTTGCATCCCTTCTGCAAAGCTGATTAAAAGGACAAATGTGGCCCTTTTCTTTCTTTCTTTCTTTCTTTCTTTCTTTCTTTCTTTCTTTCTTTCTTTCTTTCTTTCTTTCTTTCTTTCTCTACTTCATTTAAAATATGCTTCTAACTATTCATCAAAATCCTTTGTTTTCTGTTCTGTTCTTGAACTAGCATTGTACCTTCCTTTCCTGTACATAACTATGAATGACCATCACACAATAAGACTTGGTCAGTATGGCAAAAATAGGGAAAAAATAGGACCTACAATGTTGGTTGGTAGGTTTATTAAAAATAAATCCTCTATGATTATGTAAGAATCAATTCACTCTGTTTCTTGTATGAGCATATATACCCCCATTTCTATTTAGCTCACCAGATTTTGCTAGTAGCTTTCATGCCCTGTATTCCTTGGAAGGCAGGGCATGAAGATGTTCTATATTTTAATAGCAAAGCTGAGAATAACTAGCAATATTGAATACATTGTACAATGAATGAGCAAGATATCTACATAGCTAATTATTAGAAGAAAGCTTTCTCAGGCAAGCTAAATGGTTGACTTGCAATCTATCTTTATAATTTAATATAGAAATTAAAAATTTCTTCCACAGCACTATTTCTTCTCAATTTTTACAAATATTCCTCTAGATCAAACCCCAGCATGTCTAATAGTAAAGGATGCTGAGAATTGTAATTCAGCAACATCTGGAGAACATCAGGTTCCTCACCCCTGCTTTAGAGCCTTTGTTAGTTCTTGCTTAAAAACTGGAGTGAATTAAAGCTTAATTATATGATTATAATATTATATAAATAGTAGTATAAATCAGCCTTCCATAGTCTGGTGCATGGCAGATAGATTGCCCTACAATTCCCAGTCAATAGCAGTTATGACTAGGAATGATGGGATTTGTAATCTAACCCCTCTAGAGACTGCCAGGTATCAATTCACCCATTTCTTTATTTTTGTACCTTCCTGAGATCTTTCTGTACTTTTGGCCATCAAGACAGATGGCATGTTAAGAATTTTGAGGTTATTTATTCTTAAACACATCTTCCAGGTTATATGTCATACTGACAAGCAGCCAGTATCCTGGGTGCTAGAAACATTACAGCCCTGTTGCAGGGTTATAGTTCACTGACCAGATCGGTGCAGAAGATGTATGGACAATCTGGTGATTGCTGCTGAGAGCTCACATCAGCAACGAGAGAGAAAGAAAGTCAATGAGCCGAAATAATATAAAATGGGGACAAATATGTACAGCTGTGGCTCCATCTATATCAGAGGAGGTTATGTTTTATTTTCCATTATGCAATGTTCACAACAGAATTGTGGCTGAGATACATTTTATTTTTATTTAAGATAGACTGGTAACAATTATTTCAGAACACACAGCATGAATTCCACCTTTCCTAGATAAAGGTGTTGGGATCTAGATGCCCTTCTGGACCATCTATTTCAATTTGTTCCTTACTTGCTTTAACATCCTACTGCTGGCTGTTCATTGCTAGCTGTGCACATTTATTTATTTTTAATGCCTTATAATAAACAAATACAAATGTACTGGAACTGGGCTGGAAACATCTCCTTATATTTATACAGTAGCTTTACCCCTTGCCATAAAAAATGAGGCCCTTTGGGCTTGTTTTGTGGGTGGGCTAATGAAAATCAATTAATGTTTATGAAGGAGTTTATGTTTGGGATTCCCAAAAGAATGGGCACATTCCCTTGTTTTTTGTTTTTTGCCTTCCTCAAAAGCTTTCTACTGTGGGGGGGAAAAAAAAGAGAGATCTATCTTAGCATGTTTCATGACCATGCCTCTGGGAAAGGAGGATATTATTTCACTGCATAGCAACTTTGTAGGGCAGAGATGCATGTCCTCTGAAAGCCTAAGTTGGGGTTTTCATTGCCCTTCCAAAACTTGTGATCAAATCATGACTTTAAATGTAAGAGAAAGAGAAAACAATTAGAAGCAGGGGGAATAGTCTTACTGAAGGAGTTACATTAATTTAACGTAATTTTAATTAAATATAAATTAAATCCAATTTAATATTTATCCTAGAGTCATCCATTTTTTTTTTTTTGTGCTGACTCTCCCTACTTGTGGTCCCAACATGCTGATCCAAGTGCAACTCTCAGCATGAAAAACTGCCACTCCCCAAGTTTTAGGGATACTGGATTCACTGGAGGCAGATAATATGTGATCATGCTGAATTAAAATGTAGATTACTACTGATACAGCATTCAAAAATACCAGATGACTACATGTTGATGTTTCTTCACTGATCTTAACTCAAATATGGGCCAGCTAGAAGTTCCAACAGTCACAAGTTAGATAAGATTATAGTAATATTTTCCTTACTGCTGCATTTAGCAATTGGAGATATACTGTGTATTTATCCTTCACCACTAAAAAAGTTCTATAGAAAGCAAGCAGTTTTATCCAAATAAAATTCAAGTGCACTTTATTCGGTCTGAATTTGAATTCTCTGACTTAACAACACTGGAGATATTAAGTTCACTGAGGTTGTTCTTCATCCATGCTGTTATCGGCAATAAAAATTGTAGTTTTTTTTTTCCCAGTGGAAAAAAAGGTATTAATAACTAGAACCACAATAAACCAGTGCTATACTTAATAGATTTTATAACTTGGCAACACTATAAATATTTAGCAGAGTTCTCTGGTCCGAGGATGACTCCATAAAAATGCTCAGCTCCATCAATTTTCCAAGTTTCCCTGAGATTTGTCATTGGATGTCTCTAGATTTGACAAATGGCACCAAAGCAGAGGGAAAAGGTTAATGCAGTTGCTAGATTGTTTAGATTTATATCCCATCTTTCCTCCTAGACCTCAAGACGATACACACAGTGCTCAATCCTCCAGTTTTTTTCTCCCACAACAACCCTGGGGGGTAGGTTGATTGACAGCAAGAGTGACTAGCTCAAAGTCAACCAGTGAGTTTCCATGACTTGAATTTGGGCATCTCTGGTCATAGTGCAGCATCTTAACCAGTCCATCACACTAGTTTCCAGAGTGCCTTTATATGAGAGGCTTCTCACTTTTTTTCTCATATTTGACTTTTCCCCCCGAGAGCTTGCCTTTCAAAGCTAAACTAAGTAGAAAAGAAAGTTGTATTTCAACTGAATTTATGTTTCGCTAACTTTCCCCATGCAGAAATGAAAGAAGTAGGGCATAGCGCAAGCAGGAACAAAATCTGTCGCTCAGGATTGGAATTACTGATTTTCATGTCTGTCCTTCCAGTTGTGAACATGTGATAAACCTGCTGTGAACCAATCCTCTTATTTTATTTTACTGCTCTCTTTAATGTGCAAAGCATGAAGAAGAACCACCAGCTCTTTGGCATCTTAAAACTGTGTGCCATAGCCTGATTTTAATAATTCAGATTCTAGGTATTGAAAATTTTAATTTTATGGCCACAATAAAACTTGTTTAAGCACAAGAATGTAAGTCAATAAAGCTCACTGAACTCTGAATGCTTTTTATGAACCCCTTGAAAATCTATCTCTGGACTCTAAACGTGCTCTTTAGTTAAATTTTTATTCATACAATTCTACGGATAGAATCTTGACCTTATCATGAAACCTTTGAAATGGACAGCAGAGAAAGAACAGAAGTGAGGATTTTGCCTTGCCCCCAGTTTTCTCTTAGAAATCTGTGTATCAGGAAGAGGGGAGTCATGATGTAACCTTAAAGAGGGGGACAGATGATAAATTTATTTGTAACTGCTGTAAAGAAGCTTATTTATACTTTTTTTCTTTTTCTTTCCTTTTCCTTTCTTCTTATTTTCTTTATCGATACACCACTTTTCTTTACTTTTTTCTTTTTCTTAAATTTGTATCGTTTTACTATTGTATAAAATTCCTCAATAATTTTTTTTAGATATTTTTTTTATCCTGCCTGTATTATTTTTATAAATAACTCAAGGCAGCAAACATACCTAATACTCCTTCCTCCTCCTATTTTCCTCACAACAACAACCCTGTGAGGTGGGTTGGACTGAGAGAGAGTGAATGGCCCAAAGTCACCCAGCTAGGCACTCATGCCTAAGACGGGACTAGAAATCACAGTGTCCTGGCTTCTAGCCTGGTACCTTAATCACTAGGCCAAACTGTCTCTCAAATTTAGCAGCAGCAGCAGCAGCAGCAGCAGCAATAGTAATAGTAGTAGTAGTAGTAGAAATAATAATAATAATAATAATAATAATAATAATAATAATAATAATAATAGAAATCTGTGTATTGGAGTAGTCAGCAGACTTGGCCCTTTCAATCTGCTACTAGAGTGAGATGGCGGGGGGGGGGTGGGTTGTGCGTAGTGATCCTATGCTATGTTTGAACAGTAGAGTGCTGTGCTTCCATAGTGGCGTGTGTCAATTATTTCAAATGGTCTCTTGGCTGTAGTCCAGCTGGATAAAAGCTTGCATTTTCTGGTTCTCTCCTCATTATATACAAGGGGAAGAAAATGATGTGGACTTGCCAAATGGCTTCTCTAAATCCTATACCCAGGAGAAATGTGGAAAAGTGCTTGGGGGTTTTTAGAATCCTGAGGCCTTCTCATCCTAACCCTGGCACATCTCCTTGGAAGACTTTCCAAGGCAGGGATCCTCACGACAGAAAGCAGAAATACTAAGCCAAAAAAGACAGAGGGAAAAAAAAGTTTCCGGCGTCAGATTCTCCCTCCAAGGTTGGACTCTGTGTCCAACATGGCAAAGAGGAACCCAATGGCTTGCATGTTAGTCTCATGTATTCTAGAAGTGTGTACTTTGATACACTGTAAAATCCACATCTTGGTAGTTTTTGAACTAGGAATGACATTATTAAATTTGGGTGTGTGAGAAATCCAAATTATCATTGCATTCCAATCATCACTTTAACATGGACTATGTGGATCAGATTGGCTAGTATTAGAATTCATGAAGAAACAATTCCTCAAACATCCTTAGTATTGTCATCCACTACTCCTCTGCTTGAGATCCATTCAGATCTACACAGGAAGAATATGCGTGGCTTGACCTCACAGGGAACAAAACTGAGGCGTCTACTGCTCTTTTGTCTGTTAATAGGTATGTTCGCCAGAGAATGGGCAAATAGGGCAGGATCCTGACTAACAATTTAAAGCTTTTTCTCAAGCCATCCAACCACTGTTGTGCTTAGCTAACAGTAATGAGGACAAGCTTTATATTGCTTCGTTGATGTCAGTGTCATTAGGGAGAAATATACAGGTAGACAACTTAAAAATTCTGATGAATTACAACTCCCATTCTTCACCATTGATTGTGTTTCCAAAGAATTCTGGAGCTGTAATTTAGTAACATCTGGAATGACCCAAGTTGCCTATCCAATGTAACATTTTATTTTGCTGTCTTATTTTTTATTAAAGTTATTTAGTTGTGTTTTAGCACTGCAAAGCCTTTTTGAGGACAATAGCATTAATGGCTTTATAAATCAATACATACAGAATTTCTCATCAATTACTAGCAGTAGGTTTAAGAAGGCATTTTTCCAATGAAAGATAACATTCAAAACTGATCTAGATTTTGTGTTTAATTCCTGCAGTACTCAGTAATAAATGCCCTTAAAGTTGCAAACTCCTGTCATGCAAACAAAGATATGGCAGATTTCCAAAATAGCTGCATTACAGTGCTGTTACAGATCTGATTCCCTATAAACTGGATGTAAGCAATCTGGTATCTTCCAGATGTTTTGAACTTTAATTCCTATCAGTCTCACCCAAGGTAGCCAATGTCAAGGAATCCAATACTTCAGGTATCCACAAAGTTACCTACTTCTGATGTATGAATTTTTGTATACTTACAGTTTAAAAAAAAATTGAGGGGTTCAGTCCAGAAATCTGCAACTTTTTCAGCAGCATCTGCTACTTCACATGTATGTCATCTTGTTGGTATTTAAAGGCAACTGTGCTTATATGGCTTGCTTGTGCCATTTCCATATTACACGTGTGTTGGAAGCTACACCTAAACAACAACAGGCCCTCAAGTTTAGGTACAACAAAACTCTCCAGTTCTCATTATCTACTGCCTTTGTATTGTCTTATTTTTTACTCCAACAGATATCAATATGGCACAGAGAGCATTTGTGCCACTCTGAGGAACAGTCAGAAATTGCTTTTGATTTACAGCTTTTACCTGGAATTCCTCTGTTGTCCAGACATCACAATCTTCAAATATTACTGCTCTCTGTGTTATTATATTATATATTTTATATTACATGAATTACATACCACTGACCTTGTAGAATGAATTCCAGCAATAAATAATCTCCTAACTCCAACAGCTAATTTAATTCTCAAGCTCTCCCACTGTCCTCTCAGCACCCAGGCACAGCAGAACGGAGGAGCACAATTTCAAGATCAGCCTTGTTTACACAAGCGTGTACTGCAAACAAACTAATGTTGCTCTAGTCCTTCTCTCCTTCTTCCTTTTCATTGAATTTAATGCCATCTATTTCCCAGAAGTGCCTAATGAATTATGAAAGTATTTCTCTTGAGTAGAATAGACAACATATTTTACTACAGGGGACCTTATGTTCAATGCACACCCAAGCCATCAATTAAACCTCGGTGTTTCCTTTCTCTGCAAATGGATGTGGAAAAGGAGGTGGGGAAACAGAAATGTGAGTGGTGTCATTGGACCATCTGTCACAGGGATGAATATATATGATGCAATGGGGCCATTGGTTCTTTCATGCAATACAACTCTCAGTTTCAAAACTAATCCACTCTTCCTACTGTGCACAGGAAAAGCTCTTATGCTGTTACTTTGTTTGGCATAATGGGATCTTTATCAAAGCAATGGATTCCTGTACTTTGTAGTCTCATGAAACAGTATTTCTTGATACTGATTATGTATTTCAATCCTGAGCTGGGGCAGGGATTGGAAAACAAGAAAAAATCGTTTTAAAAGCAACCATCTAATTTAATTTTGAGAACAACCAAGTTACTTGCTAAATGCCTTAAAAAGTTTTGTAAGTGCAAAACATACTCAGCCGGCCTTTGTAAGCCAGCCCTGTTTTGATTCCCACTGGGAACTGAAGATTTAAAGTGGCCATGGTTCAGTCTGAGTTTGCAACTCTAGATTCTTGGGCAAACCAATTTTATCTTAGTCACTTAGAGATTTGGGTTTTTTTTTCCCCCTGTTCTTCCATAGGCTATAATGGGAAAGCATGAACTTCTTTATTTTTGGGCATTATGGGATAAAGTCACAAGAATCGTAAATGCCTCTAAGGACAATAACTCTACCAAGTTTCAGCTGGATGCCATCAGGATATCACCACAGTATTTTTTTCCCCCCAATTACTTCTCCTGAATCTGTCTTAAGGCAGAGATAGCAAGTACAACGTGGCAGCTTCCAAATTATCTAGAAAAACGAATGTTTGTTAAGCGGAACAAGTGCAATAAATATCTTATACCAACTTAAAAATAAAGATTAGAAAGAACAAACAACATTTTTGCTTTAAAAAATAAGCTTTTCTTACTTGCTATTTTGGATGTCAAGCTTGGTGTAACACAGAAAAATAGTAATTGACCTAACTTTGCTTCCTGTGATCACTGGGTTTTCTAGGGTGCCTAGGTGGGTAGCCCTGTAGGTTGGCAAAGACCAGTTCATAACATAGGGAAAGTCTGGCTTCTCATAGGGAGGACACAGAAGAATGACCATTGACTACTACTTCAGCTCATTGGTTTTCTGAAGTGCCAGAAAACTTTGTCAAACTGCTTGGCAAACTTTGCTCTTCCTGGAAAGCCACCCACCACCAACCCCCATCACTGGCAGACTCAGTTATATGGTTTGCTGGCAATATTTCATGTTATTTAGTTGGCAGAGGTAGCAGAAGCAGGCTGGGACTTTGCCACTGAGATTGGCAAGTCACGAAACGAGGCTGGTATGTAAAAAATGTCTATGTTCTTATAGACTTCTACCCCCTACAGTAAGCTTTTGGAGAAGAACCTAGAAGTGTTAGCTTGAAGACCATTCACTGACTGGCAAGAGATTTAAGCCTGCCCCAATCACATAGAATTTAAAAGTTAGGTTTGACCCAAGAGTGGATATTCAGAGTGTTGAGCACAGAACTGCATTCCTAGGTATATTGGCAGAACCAGAATCAAAGTGTAATATTCCATTGGCGCAAGAGAGACAACAGTTAAGGCTCATGGCTGATCATGTTAAGAAGCTGAGAAAGTGAATAAAGCCCAAAGCAATGTTAACACTGCCAGCTCAAGAGCACTGATAGGCATAAGATGATAAATCTCATTGGCCAGCTGCTTAGTCCCACAGAGCCCATCACACCACTCAGCCCCCTCCCCTCAGCATTCTTCCACATGGAATTGAAATGGTAAGGTTATATATTGTCTGTTACAACCGCAGAAGCAGCAGGAGAAAAAAAAAACCTGAATCTATGAAACACTTTGAAAAGCTATAAAGTGCTTTAAAGACTCCTGATTACATTCATAAATAAGACAGAAGATAAACATATGCATTGTCAGTTCTATGAATGTAGGGTGGAAATGGGGGCTACCACTATGATCCCATCCTTCTCTCCATACATTCAGTATTTTAGGACTGTTGTCTCTCTCTCTCTCTCTCCCTCTCTCCCCCATCCATCCATCCATCCATCCATCCATCCATCCATCCATCTATCCATCCACATTATATAGCCACCCATCTCATATATATGACTCTGGGTGGCTTACAAACAGTTAAAACAATATAAAACAACCAAACAATGCAACAGTTTAAAACAATAAAAATACAAAAACGTATAATCATAAACAATTCACAAAATTCACAGCCCAGGTAATCACATCTACCAATAACACTTAGGACAACCACTGTGCTTGCTCTACCACCCTCCCGGGGCCCCAAACCCATTGGCAAAACCATGTTTTCAGGGTCTTTCAAAAGGCCAGTAGGGTCAGGTATAATGCATCATGTATAAAGACCTTCAGTCTGTAGACGATCTAGCCAATCTTAGCAGAGTGAATGTTATGATTTTTTTTTTTTTGCCTCTACCACATGATCCTTTCAATTAACTATGCCATTGGCTTCTATTCCATTTATATTATGAACACTGGAGTGCCTTTTGTTGACAGATCAACAAAAAGTAAGGTAAAGGTAAAGAATTGAGGGGTTTCATCTTGTATAGATTCTGCATTATTTCAAAAGCACTGATATTATCTCAGGTTCTATGAGGTCTAGCCAAAGGTCTCAATGCTTTGAGAAATACTAATGACATTGATATACGCTTGGTCTAAAGTTGCGTAGCTTCAACTGGTCTTCTAAAGAGCCACAAAGAATTAAAAACACCAACCCAGAGTGAACTGGGTGCAGGAAAGACAGGAACTTTAGACATTCTTACACATAACTGACTATTTCATTGTCTTAGAATATCATAATGCTATACATCATGCTTGGATATATCCAGATATATAGTGGATGTTAGTTAGATACAGAGAGCAACTATGGCTTGGTGATTAAGGGCTTGACTAGAGCCAGGAAAATACCCAGGTTCAAGTCCCCAGAAGCCAGTCATGCTTTCTCAGCTCAATCCACATAATGAAGTTATTGTGGTAGGCAAAAATTGGAGGAGACAAAGCTCCAAGGTAGGATATAAATAAAACCACAGCAATACAATATAGATGCTGTGGACTGAAAGCAAGAGGAGCTATATCATTTTGACCAGGCTCCTGTCTATGTAGATGTTTGTAGTTGGTGACATTTTACTCATCCATGCACACAGTATTTCCAAAAACCCTAGTGGAGAGTGAAGGGATGTTAATGGAACCCAATAAATCTTCATTTCAACCAGTATCCGCTGTCCCACCTCTTGGAATTCATTTCAGAGGAGAGAGGTCACCAGATGTGACTGAAGACTATCTTGCAATAGTGTGGGGTAGGGGCATTTTTGTTTCTATTTTAAATGAGGAAATTCTGATCATCATAGCACCCATTTATCTCATTCACAAGGAAGCTGCTTTTGTTTAAAAGTCCCTCTACAGTAGTTCCCAATGCAATTTTCTTTTTCTTTCTCCCTCTTTTAATTCCTGATGCAATACTTTTGGATGGTTTTTGATTGACATTGGCAATACTACCAATAAAAAAGGCACAATGGCTGCAAACTGTCTAACTCCCAAAGCCAAGCGGTCTGATGGGTATATTAGCGTATTGTTATCTTTTATCCTCTGACAAGATTATAACATGAGCAACAAAGAGAGTTCCTTTTCCCTTTGGGGAAGAACTCTCAGCTGACAAAAGGAGTAAGGCTGCCTTGTACCAAATCCATTGAGATCCAGAGATAAGACTCACTTACATGTCACTGAAGCTTGTACCACAGAATGTAATATTAAAGGTTATGTTTCATTCCGCTCAAGCAGAATTTCTTAACTCGAGAACATGAGCAAAGACAGCCTGTTGAGATTTGACATGACAACCACGCTCATCTTACTGAGATACAGCTTAGACTACAGATGTCCATTTATAGTGGAAAAATATGTCAGACCCTTTGAAGCACTTGAAGAATGTATTTCTGCAGGGAATTATTCTCTTTCCACTCCCTCCCTGCCTCTTTCAGGATGAGAGACTTCAGAACTTTCTATATATATATAAAAAGCCCTATTCTACCTTTCCTCCACTCACATTTCAGGAATGACGGCCCAGGCTAAACTTCTATTATTGATGGTATAATCATTTTCCCTTACTGCAATAAAATATAAAAGCAAATTTCCTAATTGCTTATGTTCATAAGCAGGTTTTGCACTCTTCAAGATGCCAGAATGAACATGGAAGGAAAATAAAATTATTTCTTCATGATCATCAAATGTGCATCATACACACACACACACACACACACACACACACACATGAATGACAGCCATTTGATGATCATATGCTGAATATTTTTTTCCGCATTTTTGATTTTGGGCAAAAGATTGTTTACAATTTTGTATAATTTTGTATTTGTTTAGCAAAGGACGACATCTTCTTAAATTTGTCTTCAACACTATAGAGGATACTAGATTCTTCAGCTCGCCTAAGATTGGTTAAATATTTTTTAAAAATCCATTGTATATGTGGCATCAAATGTGACTTCCAATCTTATTATCCAGTTGTCCAAATGCCAGCTTCTCCTCAGTTAATCTGGAGTCAGATCTCAGCAGGGATTTAAGGTTGGGAAAATGGAAAAAAAATTAAATCAGTCTTCATAATTTGCCAGTTCTTAGTCTAGAGATGTGAGTTAGGTATTGCCCCCCAAATGACCTTTCCCTGTCTCAAACAACCTAAAACACATTTAGAAATGTATTTTCATCATTCTGAAACCTTCAGGTACTAGTAACTCTCTGAGCTTCTCAGCCTCATTTCTTACACTTCCCTGCCTGTTGGACCAATCGGCCTATACTCTTTAAGACACAAATTGCCATTCCTCCATGGAGAACAATAGGTTGCTAATAGAGTTAACCAGCCTTTACATGACCAGCTGCTCCTGCACTGTGACTGAAGGATCTGTGAGCAGGCACTAAGATAATTTTGAATGTATTGGCAAGTACTGGGCATTTTTAAAATCTTTGCAACAAATCTTTCTCTTTTGCTGATTATTGCATGGACATAAGATGCATCCCTGTACTAGAGCATCCATACAATATCTTTACTCCTCTAAGAAATCAGATGCAGTGCTATCTCCAGGAATAATGTCCCCAGTGGGATTTGTGGAGAAGAGAATTGTATTCTTATCAATCCACTTATATTTCAAAGCAACAGTTCTCAGTGCTTGTTTAGGAACATTTATACATGCTTTAAGCATATGTGCAGAGAATAATGACTTTTATTTTGTGCTTGAAAATATTTGAATGCACTCTTGGTTCTAGGGTACAAAAATACTATTACCTATGTAACAGCCTTTTGACAAGAATAGCTCTTAATCTGTAAGCACCATGAAATACTCCAGTCATTTCAGCCTACTTATTATCCTGTTCAGATTTATCAAATTACTTGTCTTACCTTAGAGACGAAACTTCATGAAATGTACCTTTATGACAGTTCAGTTTTCAAAACGGAAACTTTGACAGCAAGCATACATCTTAAAACAGTCTTGGTAATACTGCTAAGGATTTGACCATTTTAATATAATTTGCAGAAGGGATTGCAAAAGATGAATGCAAGAACCAATAATAGATAAATTTAATCAGTATTATCTCAAAAGTCTAGTACTATTGTGGTCTCAAACCAATGTCACCTCTATGTCCACTTTCTTGTGGTGTTATAGTTTTCTTTTACTACTGTGGTTGGTTGTTTTATGAATGTCTTCAAAGAATTTGAAAACTCAATCCATAGGCATAGGACAGAAACATAGAGATGTGAAGTGTAGCTATGTCCTTCAGAACAAAATGCAAACTTTGAGAAGCAGTAAGAGGAGAGATAAACAGAGCCTGGAGCTGGAAAAGACAAAATCAAGCCACTTTTGGTCATACTTGGGAGATCATGTTCCTCTTCATTCTTCAACATTACTGCTCATCTTTTACAGTTAGGTCAGAAATAAGTGTTCTTCTAGTCACCACCAGCACATGGCTGCCGTTTTCTTATAATGTCCCTGTTTAAGTTCTGCCCCTCTCCCCGCTTTCTTTTTGGTAAGAAATTGCAGTTATGAAGTACAACCTAGAATGGAGACTACTTCATACAAAATGTATCAGAATATCCACTGTAATGTTTTTCCTTCAAATATTATTTCCTCCTATATATCTGTTCCATAGGCATATAGAGTGAGCTTTACAAGGGGAACCACATAGGGGTATGTTTTTCACTTTTTTTTCAATGTGCATCAAACACTGTGCCATCTATTGGAATACTTTTTATCTCATCTGGTCATTTTAATTTTCTCCCCCCACTTGCATCTTTCCAGTATTCTTAGAAATGAACTCCTTGCACTTCCCCTTTCTTTCATTAATTAGTTGGCTGATGGTCTACAGCTAACTCTGCAGCTCACTGAACAGGCTAATATTAATATCTGAGCTTTGCACTTTAGGCAAATGCCACATACCTTCTCTGTATATGAGCAAACCACTGCTCTGTAATGAGATAGTGACTTCTCCTATTTTTTTCTTAGAGAAATAATAAAGGAATGAATATCTCCATGTATTCAGTAGTGGGTTTAGAAGAACTGCACTCAATAAAACATATTCTTCTTCTATGAAACTTAGTTCTATTATTCAAATAAAACTAGCAAGACATGAAACATTTTGGTGTACACAGTTCAAAAGTAATAAATATGAAGAGGGGAGGATGAAAATCAAGTGAATCAGGGCTAGAAGTTTCCACCTTAATGTGATGGATTTATCTGAATGGGAGAGCAGAAAACATAAACAAGCCCCTGCCATCAGTGGACATTGTGAAGGGTAGAGTTAAGAAATCCAAGTCTCCTCTTCTGAAAGGGTGGTGCTTCAAGCTGTCAAGCTGTGAAACTCCCATGGAGACAAGGATGAATTCTTGTACAAACTGTATCCTCATTGTATTCCAGGAAACAGTAACCAAATTAAACAGTTCACCACTACCACTCTATGGCATGGGCTTAGATTCTTCCTTCTGACACTTGCCTTCAGCTAATAGAGTGTGCTGACTGTCTGAAGTTCAACCCCACCTCATCTCCCCTTGGGAAGAGGTCCTTCTGCAACATGAGGCCCTTTCTCAGGCTGACCAACCCAATTTCACCACTGCTGCCTCAGTAGGAGCAAACACGGTCCCTAAATCAAACCTCCTTATAGCAGTCACCCTCCGTTGGCCACAAACTTTGGAACAGCTCTCCTGCTGCCTGGCCCTCTAACTGACACACTTTTCTCAGCCATGGTTTGTTCAGTGAGGTTTTCATAAGAGAGGACATAGCTTGGGGAATGTATGGCTCTCACCCTGCAGTTGTTCCACAAGTCTTGGCTTCCCTCCTAGGCCTGTGGTTAAGGTGGTTATTGAGCCTCTATTAGGGTAGTTTTGTTTGTTTAATATGTTTTGGCTGTTTTTTCCAGGACCTGTATGTCTTTTTTCCCTTCATTTTACTCTTTCTTACTTTTGAGATCTAAGCTGACTATAGTTGTTGGGGTATCAGGTGGCCTCTAAATCCAATAAAATAAACAAACAAATAAAAACCCTGCCCCTTCTTTTTTTTAAAAAAAAAATCTGTGCAACACATGCAATGCATGTTAAAAAGGAAGAGGGCTTTCATCACTTGGTTGTGTCCACCATTTTGACCTTTTTTTGCTCTCTCCTTGTGGCCGCCCCTGAAACCTATTTAAACATATTAAACAAACAAAACTACCCTAATGCTTGTGCTCCATGCAGCCAGGTCTTAGGCCACACCTGAAATAAAGCAGCCATGTGTCAGACTGGCCAGAAAAAAGTATCTGAGACTTCTTCTGGTATCTTTTGGTTCAGACATGGGCCACCCATGACCAACTGTCCCATGCACAGAACAATTCATGCTTGGAACCTTTTCACATCCCTGGTTGGCCAGCTCTTTCAACCTGGGACAAAACCTAGAGGCAGTCAGTTTACACTCGGGCCCAAATTAGCTTAGTGTGGCTCCAAGGAGTTTAATAGTGAACCAGAAAGAACTGGGAAGGAAGAAGTGGGTGAGACAAACATGAGTCTACAACGACTGGCTAAAAAACCCCACTCATTATAAAACCCCTCTTTTATGTAGTAGAGCGAGAAGGGGGAGAACACAGAAAAAGTTATGTATGTTTGATGAGTATACATCTAGCATTATGATAGATAGATAGATAGATAGATAGATAGATAGATAGATAGATAGATAGATAGATAGATACACACACACACACACACACACACACACACACACACACTTTTCTTTACTTGGAGGTGCATTTGTTGTAATAAACCATCATCACTGTTCTCCTCAGGGTATTTTAATGGCCAACCTATTGATATTTTTGATAATATCCAAACATGCTTTTTGATAAACTTGTATATTAGCAGAGGCCTAGGGCAGCTGTCAGTCTAACCATGTCTTTTTTTCCTTGCTATTAAAAACAATCAAGGTAACCATAGAAACAGCAATTCTGTCACTTGGAACTTCCGCAGTGTTTCAGCTATAAAAACATGTCATTAAAGAAATAGACAGCTCTCCACGTGAACCTCTGCATTTTCACGAAAATAATGTACTGTCCTTTATTATTATTATTTTTTTGCTTTCAGCAACATCAAACTTTCCAATATCTATATGATTATCATCTCAAATGATAAATGAAAGAGAAAAGATATATTAAAATAATCATGCTTTTTGAGGTGGTATGTAATCAGCATTACTTGCATTTTATGTAGGCTTTTAATTTTTTTCTCGATCTCCATATTTCTTTTTTAACATCTCTGGGTTTTATTGAATTTTTCTGCTTAAGGCTAATCCAAAATATTTTGGCCCTGAGATCAAAAAATACCACAAATACTACTTCTCTGGCAGTAAAGCTAAATAACTAAGAATTTGTTGCACTTTCATAATTTTCCATTTCAATTGCCTAAGCAGCCACCTCATTCTGCTAATTCTAGGGCTGGTTCTACCTCTGTTACCTATGCATGAAGAGATCAAGGACATACATCTTCATCACACATGAGGAATATTTAATTTCTACATGGATATCACATGCATGCAGAAGAATTATGTTTGAAGTGATCCAGCATGATCAGAACATAATGTGCAAAAAATAGGACTGAAATGATCTAATGATCCACTTTTCAATATTCTGCTTCTTACATCCATGCTTGAAATACATACATGAGGGCTACAACATTTCCCATGTAAACAACAACCCCCTTTTAATCTTTTCTGTGTTACCTTAACATGATGAATCCTAAAGCCCGAACAAAGAAAATCAGAATTGTTCTGGCTTTTTGTATTCTTGCTTTAGAATTTCCCCTTTTAGTTTGCACACTTATTGCAAGGTTATGAATTTCATGAATTAAACTTGACTTATATCTTCAAACGAGTTGCTCCATAGAGAAGAAAGACCAGCCAAATGCGCAAGAACTTTTATTACCATGGAAATGACATTTACTTAGATTGCAATACTACATTATTGTTGACAATAGCTGTTTATTGGATGCTGGTATTAAATAAAGGGGAATTTGAAATGCATGATATTTATAATACTATATTGTGTGAAAGGCTTTACTACTTGTATTTATTTGTATATATCCTATCACTGTATTTGTGGTAAATAACAATCAGCTGTACATTCAGATTAACTATTATAGTGTCACAAAATGAATTATCATTGTGATATAGCCATAAACTATAAGCAGCTTCCATCGTAGCATGCTCTATCAATTTTATTACATGTATAACACATTTAAATAATTCAGAAAGGATGTTAGACCTGTTTGTTCATATGAGAGGCAATATAATTATGAGGCAAGCTGTATAAATTAATGATAAACATGCATTATGGAAATCTCAGTAAGCCTAAAGCCTCATTTGCCATTATCTTTTACAAAAAGGTATTTATACAGCTTGAAGAAAATATAGTGGTATCTTATGTTAGCATTACAGAATTCTGCACAAATGCAAAACATGGAACAACGCTGAAGGAAAAAAAAAAACATAAGACAATATTTTTTAAAAAAATCAGACATAACTTGATATGGATTAGATGAGGTTAAGTCTTCCCTCACCAACTTTTAGAGTGTTTTGAGAGTGTCAATGGCACACAGGTGGAGGTGACTTTGTCAACACTGTATACATGGATTTTCAAAACAGCCTTTCATAAAGTTTCTTATCAAAATCTCTTCAGTAAACTTAATGGTCATAAAAAGATCTATTCCTTTATGGATTGCTAACTGATTAAAAAGCAGAAAACAAAGAATAGGAATTAATGGTCAATTTTCTCAATGGAGAGAAATAAAAAGTGGAGTCCCTCAAAGATTTATGTTGGAACCAATACTTTTGAACTTGTTCATAAATGATCTTGACTTAAGGGTAGGCAGTGACCTGGCCAAGTTTGCAGATGATATTAAGCTATTCAAGCTGGTAAAAATCAAAAGTGATTGCAAAGAGCTCCAGAAATATCTCTTTAAAGTGGGTGAATGGTCAAATGGTAGATTTGGTCCAATATAAAGAAATACACACTGGGGCATAATTCCTAATTTCACATAGACCCTGACAGAGCCTGCACTTTCTGTAACTAATCAGAAAGAAGATGTTAGGGACATAATAGATATCTCAATGAAGATGTTAACTAACATTTCTTCAGCCCTTGAGCTGGCAGAAAAGTATGCAAACCTAAACTGAGCTGTTCTGGTGGCCAAGCAACAATTTGTCACTATCATGAGGCCAATAAGTCTATTGTCTTTACAATTTTGATGCAGGACAAGTTAAGGAAAGGAATTCCTGTATTCTCCTGACTTCATTTCTCTTCCCATTGAGCATCACATGCCAGCAGAAAAAACAGCCATCAGTTGCTCTTCTTAATGCATGGTGGGGCAGGATTGGCTGGGACAGAAGATTTAGCCACTTTTCTAGTTGCCTGAGTGACAGGCCAACAGTGCAAATTATCTTCACATGGTGGCTTGTCAGTCAACTACTTCTGGAGGACCACTAATCTCAAGTCCAAAGCTAGACCAGAAGGAAAAGCAGATAGAAAGAAAAGCACAGCAAGAACTCTCATCCACTTCATATCATGCCCCTTCTTCACACCATCAGTCTGTCAGCCTGGGTATTTTTGGACACAGCTTTATGTTTTTTGTGGAAGAGTGCTAGATATGTATAAAGAAATGGTCTGAACCTTATAGTACTTAGTACAAGGGAAAGTAGCATTCCATTTCTACTATAATTCACATTAGAGTTAGATACTGAAGCATCATCATAGGCGGCCGTGGATTTCAGAACTTATTTGCATTGAATTGTACATGGAATTGAACATTTGCAGTTTGCTACAAGTGAGTGACAGTTCTGACAGTAAGTGATCAAGGGATCATGCTTATACAGCAAAACACTATAACCAGAAGTCACCCAAAGTTGACTTGAAGGAGATTTAGAACAAACAAATGAAAGCATTTCTTTACAGAGTGCAGAATTGACCTGTGGAATCCCCCATCGATGCTTACAGGCTTACACATTAAGGAATCCATTATTTAAAGTTAATGAGCCTCTTAAAGGAGCAGTACTATTTTCAGGATCATGTAGAAACCTGAAAAAAAGTCAAGTACTTTAATTAATAGTCAAGAGGTGCTGCACTCCTGTGAGGTCTGAAGCACTTCTGAATCATTTTCAAATGATACATAGCCCTACTGCCTGATCTAACTCTGTTGCAACTGCTTGCATAAATGTGAGGGAACTAGAAATGGTTGAGATACATTAAGAGAAAATTGGATTCACTTTTCTCCAGTCTGTTGAAAGGGAGGAATCAGAAGATGCTCTCTACCTCTTCTCTCCAGTTATATAATAATACATACTATAACATCCCCTTCCCCAGATTAAACACACACACACACATAAATCAAAATGTGCACTTTTAAGAATGTAATGCTGCAGTTTAAAGATATCCACAGACATTCATGTATTGAAGCATGCATAAAGCTGTAGAAAACTTACTTTCAAATTTTCACATTATATACACCACATGTAGGCATTGGTATACCAGGAGAAGTGGGAACACTAATAAATATTTCTGTGGATATTTTTCTTCTGGATACTTAATATAATAAGAAAGCAGACCTACACAGAACATGTGATAAATTGTCAAAGAAGGAAAGGGAAAATAGTAATTTACACATCAGTATGCAAAACTGATGCAAGAAAGTGGTTGACTGAGCAACTACTGACTGAGCACACCACTGCAAATCTCTCAATAAGTTCTATTAAAAATTATAAGCTATAGATAAAAATGTCTAGAATGTGAATACAGGTATTGCTTGTTTAGTGATGGCCTCATTTAGTGACCATTCATAGTTACAACAGTGATGAAAAAGTAATGTTGTGGCCAATCCTCACATTTACGACCTTTGCAGGTCTGTAAAACAAAGGAAAGCTGAGGTAAGACCATAAGCACAGTCACTGTTTCACTTAGAGACCACTTCATTTGACAACTGAGTTGCTGATCCAATTGTGGTTGCTAAATAAGGACCCTTGCTAAATAACCACCTTTAAAAAGATAGGTGAACTATGTTTTCCGAGGTAACATGCTTTTGCAACACTTGTTCTGTTGCCTCTCATTTCACACTCATTACCACATACCAGTCTGTTTTATACAGGAATGGGCATCCTATAGTCTCAGGGCAAAATGCATCCTCCAAGACCCCTTGAAATGAAAGTGGGTATGATAGTTTTCCACCATTTGGAGGCGGGAAACACATGAAAACTGCAGTGCAGGCCTTAAACTAATCTTAACACAGTTTTTAAAAAAAGCAAAAAACAAAACAAAACCTCATCCCTGGGCAATGAATGATGCTTCCCCTTTGAGAAACATGACCTCTTTCCCCACAGATACATTATGTATGGTCTCTAGACATCAAAGATTCCCTATTCCTGCCTTATCAGCTGTTGGAAGAGGGAAATGTTCCAATCTTTGCATAAGTGTCCAAGAGATCAGCGGCCTGAGGAATTCCTTTCCTGGGGCTTTTTAGTTCCCACATTTGAAGCCATTCTGTCTCTAAATTAACCAACCTCATTACTTGAGAGACCCCTCCACATGTCCTTCCTTATCACCACCGCATTAAGTCTTTAATAATAGAAGGAGGCTGCTGCATGTTACTTGTCTTTTTCAAAAGATATCAGTCCAAACTATTTTTACTGTGAGGGAGGTAATGATGACTTTGTACCCACTGGTATAACATCCTGGTCCAGGGACAGGTGTAAACAGGAGATAACAAATACAGGAAGGCCTGCTAATTCCACTTGCTGAAGCTGACACTGTTCTTGCCAGACAATTTGTGATGGCTGCCTTCTGCTCCTTCAGTCTTGTAATCCTCTAATATATTTTTCTGCTGCTCTTCTGTGCCATGAAGATCTATCATATCACACCATAATGGCTCAGGTGGGTCCAAGAACAGTTGTTTGAACAATAGTACCTTAGCCCTGTCAGTCATCACTTTGATCAGAATGCCAAGCAAAAAGGTGGCAGCTCTTCCTTCAGCCAGAAGAACATGAAAACTATTCCCATGCCAAGAGAAAATTGGACTCACTTTTCTCCGCTCGGCCTGAAAGGGAGGAACCAGAAGGTGCTCTCTTCCTTCCTCTCTCTAGTTTTATCAAATATTGATCTCTAAAATCAAATAGTGTCCCTAAAAAAACATTGTATCTGATATTCCTTTTCCAGGTAGAATTCCATGCCCTCTGCTTTGCTGAAATTATCTCTGCTTTGCTGAAATAGATTCCTCATCTCTTACACAATCTGAATTATATCACATATTTTCCTTCAGACTATTAGGTAAAAGTCTAGATAAGCAATAATGTATGAAAAGGAAGAACTCAAAATAGCCTGTTCTATTAGAAGTAAAGCCTTACTTGAGTTGAGTTCAGCTCCTGCTGACTTCACAGACCTGAAGTTATCTCGGCAACAAAACAGAAATGTTTTCTCATTGCCTTCTTCAAGGAATTTTTTTTTTTTCACTTCCCAGTCTAGAATACAGCCTGGAATTTCCTGGTGATTTCCCATAAAATCACTAACAAAGTCTGATTCTGATTAGCTTTTTGAGATAACCAAGATAACCAAGCTTTAGCTTGGTTTTGAATGGAGAACGCTTCTTAATATTGCAGTTGACAGCCTTCAGATCATAATGAAGGTAGATAGAAGACAGGATTCTAGGCAGGTTTGTTGGTAGGCTTGAGCCTGAATTGCTCTTTATCAATTCCCCACTCCCTCTGCAGTCCTTTGGACAACATTTTGCACCCCTTTTGAAGGACTGAGAAGGTTTATTTCATGGTAATAACATCATGTACTGAATTATCAGGACGCAATTAAAAAAAACAACTCTGTGGCATTTGGACCTTCCTTTAGAAGTATGTTTTGGGAAATACAAAGTATATAAAAATGTTTCTTTGCTGTGGCATGTATTACATTATTTTGGTAGGCTATGAAGTCAAAAGAGATCTAGGAAAAAAACACACACAAACTCATGTACATGGAGTGTTCTAAGTTAGACTTGATATCCATTGGTTTCGAATGTATGTATGTGCATGCCTTCAAGTCAGTGTTGACTCCTGGCAACTGCCTAGACAAGTCTTTACAGTTTTCTTGGCAAGATTTTGGAAGTGGTTTGCCATTGTTTCCTTCCTAGGGCTAAGAAAGAATGACTGGTCCAAGGTCACCCAACTGGCTTCATGTCAAAGGCAGGACTAGAACTCACGATCTCCCAGTTTCTAGCATAGTAGTATGTAAAATTTAGTTCCCATATTGCTTATAAAGAAAACAAGGACATAGATCCCTCATTTATTTCTATTAGATTTATAATTCCATCTTTCTTGCAGAAGCTCAAGGCAATGAACATAGCATTCACAGCATTCACAGCATTCTCCATGTGAGCCCCCTTCAGAAAGCCCCCCAACATGTTTGTGATGTAGGTTTATCTGAGGAATAGGCCCAAAATCACCAAGTAGTTTTTCTTGACTAAGCACAGTCTCCTGATTCTAGTTCAAGACCTTAATAACTACAGAATTCTGATTTTTAGATTTATTATGTTAAATTTTATTTTACACATTTTATGTTGTTTTAAGTTATGCAAATCTACATAGTGTATGACAAAACAATATGACAGTAATAATATAAGTCAATCTAGCAATACTATAGTGAAATAAAAAACAACTCAATACATCATTAATGGCATCACCGCACCAATGTTCACCTTTGGCACTCATGCATCCCTCATTCCCCACCTTCAAATGCTTTTTGAAAAAGCCAAGTTTCCTAATCATATCCTAAATGTCAGGACACCAGTCTTAGGGGATTCCACTGGAGGGAAGCTCCTACAGAAAAATATTTACCCCCAAGTTTCCATCAGCCATATTTCCTGGACAGTAGGGACTCTGAGCACCATACTCTATGGAGGCATGCCGTCAGGGGTGGGGAGGATGGCAAATTCTTTCTAGCGTAAGCAGTCTCATAGATAACCAGGCCACCAGCCGTGAGGGACTTTAGACAGCTTCTTGAATTACACCCAAAACAAGCTAGCAACCATTGCAACTCCAGCACTATTTGTGTTATATGGCAGTACCAAGTAGTCCCACTTAGCACACAAGCAACTGCATTTTGTACCAATGTGGTTTTTGTATGGTCTTTAAGGGCAGTCTCATGTAAAGTGCATTACAGTAGACTATTAGGTAGCAAGGGCATGAGTGATCATTGCCAGCACTTGCACTCCAGTAGTGGCTGCAATTGGTACACCAGAAGAAGCCAGGCAAAGATCCTCTTGGCCTGAGCTTCTACCTCGTGTGTGTTCTAGCATGAGTTGCAAGTTTGAAATGACCCACACGATGTGGAATAGCTCTTTCTGGGGGAGCACAACCCCATCAAGTACTAATGTTGTCATTGTCCTGGATTCAGTCGGCTTCTGGATCAGCAACCACTTTCTTGCTTTGGTTAAATCCTAGCCTGTTCTTTCCCATGCAGGGCTTTACAGACTATATACATTTGGCCAAGGCTTCTTTTAATTTCTCGAGAGACACATTTCTCAATTGGTCTTGGATACATTGTCATCATACTGATGATACCATACCAGAACATGTTGAATGACTTCAATGAAGATGTTAAACAGAATAAGACAGAGAGCCAAGCCCAGCGGTAACCCATATTGGTGTGTCCTAGAACCTCTCCTCTTTTCCTTCACATACACCAACTGGAGCTGTCTACTTAGGAGACAGAAGCACTGCAAAATGGTGCCTCCAACTCCCAATCCTTGCAGATGATCCAGAAAAATACTCTGGATATCAAAGGCCACTAAAAAATCCAACACAACCAGTACAGTACCACAGATGAACAACAAGAGTAACTAATGCTTCCTTCAGTTCAATCCCCAGGTCTGAACCCTGACTGAAAAGGGTTCAGATGATCAACTTTTTCAGATTCTTCTGTAGCTGTTGCTCCACCACCTGCCTATCTTCCCTAAAAAGGGAAGGCTGGAGACTGCATCATAGTTGTCCAAAATAGCTGGGTCTAAGGTCTTCCTCTTGAGGTTGAGGCACAGTAATGATGTCACCTCCCCCTCCTACAATGATGTGTTCACAACAGCTCAGACACAGGTTTCTGCCCCTCCTAGGCTTCTCTTGCAAGCCAGGAATGGAAGGAAGCTAGCCTGCAGGTGGCAATGCTCAACTTATACAGGCCACTGTCAATTCTGAGGATGAAGTTGTTCCAAAGGAAGATTACAGGATATCACCTGTATCTCATCCCCAAAATGATCAGCAAACCTATTATAGCAGCCTGCTAGTAGCTTATTCTCCCTGTCTGTCCCCACTTTTCAAAGGTCCACTTTGAAAGGGGCAACTGAATGGCATTCCATGGATGCAGTAAGCCTGGAAAATAATTTTGAGAAGTCTATGGGATTTAGCATTAATATTTTTGTTTTTTATTTTTCTAATACTCAGGATAACAGAATGAATTCGATTTGGACAAAATAATTCAAGGATGCATTTCCTTACCTGCACAGAGAACAATATTTGTAAAACATACCTAACTATCTTGGTTTGAGTCTGTATAAATAGAATCTATGAAGATGAGAACGTGGATAATGATGCAATGCTGTTATAAATAGGAGAAAAATGAAAAGTTATCCAAGAATTAAAGTAAATGGATTTACTATACCAATCAAGCATGCTGGCAAAGTGGACCACCTGATAGAATAATCTCTCCTCGAGACTCACTTAAAGAACTAAATAACCAGCTGAAAGTTTATTTAAGTGAAATGATCCAGAAAAACAAGCCTCATGTAGCTTTTCGGCAGCTTCTATCAGGAGTAACTATTTTTTGCCTGCTCTCCTTCTTTGACAGAAGATGAAGCCTAATCATCATCATCATCATCATCATCATCATCATCATCATCATCATCATCATCATCATTGCAGCAAAAGGCTATTTTACTTGGAACAGCTTATATCCTGTGACAATACTTTAACACCATCAAACAATAACATCTACCTATCCCAGGTCCTTGGGAAGAACTTGATAAATGGATAAAAATGCCAAATCCAGTCTAAACATCTGGCTGACTACATGACAAACCATAACGTATTGATTATCCATTAGGCCATATCAGACTACAAAATATAAAATACAGAACAATAATAAAACCATGTGTTACAAAATAGAGTAAAAGGCATAACTAAAAGAAAATGCAAATCATATTTCTGTGTCACCCCTATAATTTACCACTATCAGATCCACTTATGTAGTTCTCAATTGCACTGTTTTGTTCAGATAAAGGGCTACATTATATGCATTTTTGGGGTTCTGACTGCACATGAAATATGTTGTTTTAATATAAGGATCCCAACAGGCCATTCATCTAATGTGCGGCCCAAGATATTGATTTCTCTCTTTCTTATACAGTTGACATTCAAATAATATATGTGCTATGTCCTTTATCTCTGGGGCTCCACAAATACAAGTTCACTCATTAGAAGGAACTTGGTTAAACCTTCCATATTTAACCACTGAGTTCTAGCTGCTCAAATCTCACTTGAGTAAATACCCCGCTAAGATGCTTGGGCTCTTTAAATAGTTGGCAATTTGGAAGGTGTGTTTGTAGCGGCTCATGCATTTCAATATGCCAGCCTTACTGAGGGTAGCCATGTCTCTCTGAGCTTCTATATCCAAAATTCTCTGTGCAACAATCTTTTTAATTTGTTTTCCAGAAACAGCTGGACAAGAAATGGGAGACCACAGCTCCTGATAGAATTTGTCAGTTGGGTAATCCAAGAGGTCTTTTACTGAGATGTAGTCTGCTCTATTAGATACAATTTTGGGAGGCTGTCAGTTTCCATAGGATTGATTTTGCACCAATAATTGTATGCCCTGATTTTAGACAAAGAATTAATTGCATAAATTCCCAACTTGGCTCTAACTGCAGCAGCTGAGGTCCTTTTATCCACACCCAAAATACTTCTAAGATGTTTTGTGTTTGTTCTAGTAATGGCATGTGTTTTAAGCCCCAAACTTCAGCTTTGTATAAGAGCATAGGGGTAACCTTGGCTTTCTATACCTTATAACTGGGGCTAAGGAACAGTGATTTATTAATTTTAACAATGAATTTGTATGTGGCCTTTCTCTAAGTGAGTGTCTTTGATGATGAAGGAGCCAAGATCCAGTCTGAGAGAAGACTACTCTTAAATAAGGAACAATGTTGACTTGCAGATGAAGTCTATACATGCAACTGCATTTGGAGGACAGTCTTTGGGTGATAGAAGGGTAAAATCACAGGTGGTAGACAGTATTGTAATATACCTTTAGTGAGGGAGAAAAGATACTTGTATCAAAAGTCATGTTACTATCAATAAAGCAAAGAGGTCTTTAGACAGAGTCACTGGCTATATAATATGAGACATCAGCTTCGGTGCTGACTGTTGACTGACTCACAGTCTAACTTCCCAGCTCCTGACTTTTCCTAGACAGCTGGACCCAGTTGAGCACTGAAATTACATGAAGACCTGGGGGGTGCCTGATGTTGAATAGAAAATGAAGTTATTTTGGAAGAGATTTAATTAATTCTGCCTTGAATTCTGTCTTGGAATCTGGCAAAAGTTTTATTTCCCTGAAGAAAAACTTTCCCCCCCTTCCTTTTTTTTTTCAAGGCACTTCAAATTTATTTACCTGTTCCATGGCTCTAAGATATCAGAAAGCATTGGATATTTTTGTTGATTTTTTAAATTTCTCCATCACTGTGGCTTCCTGTAGTTCCTGATTTGAACAAGCCCTATGGGATGAGTTCCTTGTAAATTATTTTTTTTAGGATTTGAGGTTTGGGGAGCAAGCAAAGTTAGGATATTCACACCTGTTAGCAATTTATATATTTAACTAAACATACACACATACGTGTGTGTACACTCACACACACATGCAACTTTCCCTTCCCTATAATTGAAAGCTCAGAAAAAGTTTGAGAAGTAGTGGGTGAAAGAAATGAAGACAGGATATGTGGGAGGTGGGGAGGAAATCTATCTGAATTCAACCAACATGATTCATTATGCAGGTAGTCCTCATTGAATGACCACTTGCTCAGTGATCGTTTGAAGTTATAACGGCACTGAATGAGGGGGACTTACCATGGGTCCTCATAGCTGTGGCTGCCACAGCATCCCTGCAGTCACATGATCACGATTTGGGTGCTTGGCAACCAACTCCCAATTACAACATCGCAGTGTCCCATGGTGCCATGATGACCATTTGCGACCTTCACTGCCAGCTTCTGACAAGCAAAGTCAATGGAGAAGCCAACAGGAGGTCGCAATGGGCAATCGCGTGAATGTGGGATGCTGCAACTGTCCGGGATTTGCCTAATGCTGGCAACTGGGACTGCGGCAACTGCTGTTGTAAGTCAGCATGGTCACTTGACGTCACACTTTATGACCACATTGCTTAGCGATGGAGTTGCCAATCCCAATTACCATAGTTAAGCAAGGATTACCTATACCTCCATACATTTCTCATTGCCAACTATCTTAGTTCTACCATGTCCATAGACCAATTCACACATTACCTTTTGTTCTTTAAACTTGTCACCTTGGTCTGTTTGAGAATCTCATCAATTCATAAATATGCAACTTTCTTGGTCTTCCCCTTCTTTTCAACCCATTCCCTCTTCTTTCATACATTTGCTCTGTGATTCAGTCCTCCTTCATTCACTCTATAAGACCAAACTATCCCAATGTACTTTTTTTGCACTTATTCCTCACTTTATATTTAATCCACATTCATACAAGCACCCATTCGTTACTAATCCTATTTTTTTTTTTTTACCAGACATGCTTTTTAAACAACGCATTCCAACTACATTAAATGTATTCCTTTATTTCTCCTGACATTTTTGACTTACAAATGCAGAGCAGCATGTTCTTTTATATGACCATTTTATTCTGTTTCAACACTCTGTTCTTGCAACAGTCCACATACTATCTACTTGTTGTTGTTGTTTAGTCGTTAAGTCGTGTCCGACTCTTCGTGACCCCATGAACCATATCTACTATCTTGTGATCCCATGAACCATATCTACTATCTACTACCTTTCTACAAGTACTTGCATGTCTTAAAATTTCTCCATCCATTTCCCCATCTTTACTAAACATTCTCTCCAGATACACATTTATCTACTTGGTCTAGTTTCCCCCTATGTTTATATATCTTGCAGTCCTGCACTAAATAACTTAATACATTCAAGAATACCACACTCTACCCAAAAGTATCACTTGTATTTTCTTCTCCTTTGAAGAAGAATTCAGACCAAAGTCTGGCTGAAGAAATGCCGAAAAATGTTCAACACGATCCTAAGGATTATACTTAGCATTAAGATTTATATCTTTAAAAAAAGGTAGTGTTTATATCTTATGAGACTATAATATATGTAATTAATAAATGGGAAATAAAGGTACCCTTTGAAAAACAATAGTCTATTTTAAAAAATGCAGTACATATCTATATCATTTCAGTTCCAAAGTAACATTTGTAAGCAATCAAGCAAGCAAGAAAAGCACAAGGGGCAATGTTATATCGAAGGTATTCACTGCCTTCAGCCCGGTGAAGACAGGACAGCTAAATCAGTTCCCTCATTGTAAGACTGTTTTTTCAATTTTCTGTCTTTTATGGTTTCCGCCATACCTTAGAATAAAAGAAAAGCAACATCTTTTCAAACTGTGTGCTCCTGTTAAAAAGAAAATATAATGTATAGCATTTTAAGTGAAAAAATCCATATGGCATCTCTATATCTGTAATACATCAAGCAATTAAAATCAGTACTGTGGTCTATTTGGAAAAATAAAAAAAATAAAAACAGGAGGTCAGGCAATTAGCTCTAACAAGACTCCTTTGGCATTGTGAAACTAGCCAGTTCATATAAAAATAATGAGAGAATGTCAAATGAATTTAGAATCACAACACATGGACTTGATTTGTGTGGTACTTTTCAACTTTATATTTGAAAATACAAAAATGAAAGAAAAGTTCCAGTAAATCAGACCAAAATCCCATCAATTCATCATGTGGTTTCCACAGTGGCCAACCAGATGTCCACCAGAAACTACCAAGCAGCTCCATTTATTCTTTCAAGATACATAGAAAAACACACTGAGAGAGAGAGAGAGGAATCTGCAGAAGGAAAGGAAACACTTGAAAAGAAGAAGAGGGTAGGTAGATCAAAGATTCTCATGGTAAAGCAATAATGGGAAAGAAAAGAAAAGTAAATAACAGCAGGATGGAAAGGAGACAGGGAAAACAAGGTATACTGTAAAATCTTTAAATCAGTAAGCAGGAGCAGCTTACTTCTGGTTAGGATATATTTCTTCAATTTGGAGTAGAAGTACCACATGGAGAGAGTTGAGATAGAGGGTGCTCAAAGATGCTGCTCCTTTTCTGTTTTTCTTTTTGGAACAAATACAAGGAAGCATAGAAGTATAGAAAAGAAAAGAGAAATTATCACTGCAGAATAGAGAAGAACAAAGGACCTGAGAGGACGTGGGCACAATGAGGGTTGATTCTATCGCATCAAGTTTGTCTGCTGAACATTATTAGGATAACCAAGATAGCCAGAGAAGGAAAGGCAGGGTCAAGAAGAGAGAGAGACAGTGCAATAGAGAGAGAGAAGAGGGCAGAACAAGAGGTGGTGGATAGCGGGTGGGAAATACAGTGATGGATGACAAAAGACTGCAGAAAGGCAAGAGAGGGTTCTAGGGCTCACCCAGGCTGCATATGGTTTGTAAGCTGCAACTTTTGACCTCCTGATCTAGCCAGGTGCACAAGAGCACTCATCCTGTAGAGTTCCAAGCATTCCAGAGCCAATCTAACTCTTCTTTGTCTTTACAATATCTCTTCTGTTTTGTCTTGGAGAGGACTTTGTGACTTGTTGTTAAGCCACATGAGGTGATGGTGGTGGTGGTGGTAGTGATGGTGATGATGATGATTGCTAATTAAGTGACAACACTGTGGAACAGCTAGCAACAAAACTAAAGAATTACAGGTCACTGATGTTTAGGCTACTTTGGTTGCTGTCTCATTCTTATTGCTTACTCTGTGGTGCTTCCAATTTAGTCAAGTATTTACATGCATGCTTAGCAAGTGAGCAGACAATGATTAATTGAATGTATTTAAATTACATCAAAGCCTTATTTGCAGGAATGGCTTAAAAGACATTCAGAATATAGCCAGACGGTTAGGAAAGGTGAAAGGAAGCTTAGCTCATAATGTGTCTAAGCTCCAGTTTCACTTTCCTCAACCAAAACACTTTACTAATGGGCTGCAAATGGACTCAGCAGTGTTTGTGGTAGGAACTAAAGAAGGTAGGGAACCATGCAAACCATGGTTTCTGGAATTCTCTCCAACCCCTTTACCGGCAATGCCACAGCAGATGTCTGTATTTTTTTATGTGTACAAAGTAAGTCGTCCTCGACTTATGATGGCAATTGAGACCGGAATTTCCATCACTAAGTGATGTAGTCATAAAGTGCAACTTGTGATCTTCTCTGCTGGCTTCCCCTTTGACTTTCTGGGAAAGCCATCGTGGAAAGTTGCAAATGGTGATCATGTGATTGTGAAGTGCTTGGCAACTGGTTGTAAGTACAAACAGGTTGCCAAGCACCCAGATCCCAATGACGTGACCATAGGGGTGCTGGGACAGCCAGAACTCCAACCAGTCATAACCACCATTCATTCAGTGCTGTCATGACTTCAAATGGTCACTAAACGAATGGTTGTAAGTCGAGGGCTATCTGTAACATGTTTCTCTGTGTATGCATGCATACTTTCTCCCCAGGAAGTGCTGCTGTGTGTGTGTGTGCACACGTGCATACATATGTATGTGGTGTATATAAGGGTCTAATCAAGGAGGGTGTATATGAGTTGCCCCTGTGAGTATTTTTCTGCTTTTGTCTCATGTTACATCTGAATGTTTCTGTATGTATGTTATGTTTATTTCCTTTCATGTTTTAGATGGAGGTGTAGAAGCACAGGGCAGGCTGCTTCTGCTTCAGGTCATGTGATGAGGGAGGGGGCTTATAACAGAGCAGTGTTTCTCAACTTCAGCAACTTTAAAATGTGTGAACTTCAACTCCCAGAATTCCCCACCCAGCATGGCACCCAGCATTCCTAGAAGGAGAAAAATAATCTCCAATAGATACCTATGACAGAAGTCCACACATCTTAAAGTTGCTGAGGTTGAGAAACCCTGGAATAGAATAGATGGTCAATTGCTTCTGTCATAGGTATTTATTGGAGATTATTTTTCCCCCTCTAGGAATGTGTTTCTTTACAGCTCTCAGCCTGATTTGGCCTGTTTCTTTTTGCTGGCTTGTCCTGCCATGCTAAATTTAGTCTATTCTGTTTTCAAAAAGAAATGCTGCTGATGGACACAGAGAGTCAGATAGACAGAGTCCGAAGTCCCTTTACGTAATCTTTTTCAACATTTGGGTTGGTAGGAATAACTCAATAGAGAAGCACAGCATAGCTTCTGGATTTTTTTTTCAAATCCTTAATAGGAGCTCCACTCTGAGTGAGAACCAGGGAAGAGAGAAAGAGTCAAATGGATTTGGGCAGCTAATAAATTCAAATAAATATTAACTTACTTAGAATGGAGCAGTCAGCAATATTCTGAGTCTCTACCCCACTGCATCTCTCATAAAGATGGATTGGGGACATTTTTCAAGACTTTTCTTTTTCTCTCCATTTCCTGGCCAGATCTGCCCATTTTCAAACTCAGTCTTTCTTTTGCTGGCTTCTCATTCCACACCTTCATTTGGTCCCCTTCTGTTCCATTCTATCTGTTCCCAGATCGACAGGTAGAAGATTGGATAGAGTTTTACATTGTTTCTTTCCAACATTGTCAGGCTAGAAAAAAATAAAAAAGAAACAGCTAGATCACTTCAAAATTATATATAGGGAATGTACTTACAATGAAGAGGAACTTATGAGTTTATGGTTTATCAATACACTAACATGCATTCCCTAAAGCTGTGGTGTTGCTGAAAAGGCAATGTGGCAGGTGTCATAAGCCGTCACAGATGATGAGTCATTGACAGCAAGTTAAAAACAGCATGTTCTACCATGGGGCTAGGGATGAACCACTACTGATTGTAGCACAGGAAAATGCTCAGTCATGTAGAGAATTTCATTGGTGATCAGTAGCATGGAACAGATTTTCTATGTATAAATAGTGACTGGATTACAGCCAATGTTATTCTGTTCTAAGAATGGGGAGATATTCTTTCAACTTTATTTTGTACTTCTGAAGCAATACAATAAATCCTTGATTTAATGGACTAAAGGAGAAATATTTTATTCATGCATAAAATGGCAAATGGGATCTCAAAAATCTGTATTGTACATATTTTATGCAATTTATCCATGTGTAATCTGGCAAATAGGTTTTATCCATGCACAGAATCATATAGTATATGGATTAGTATCATCCGTTAAAGTCTGCTAAACTGAGATCCGTTAAATCAAGCATTTGCTATATATGAACTGAAGCTCAATTATGCTTTGAATTTTGCAGTCCCATCCTCCAATTAAAAGGTCAGGAAAACATAGTTGCAGAATGCTTGTATATGTCAAAAAATGCAAACAAAAAATAGTATTTCACCTATGACTTGATAGAGTTAGTTAGCTATCAGTAAAAAAGACTTTATAGAAATGGACAGAAGTTTTGACAGTGCAAAATCAGCAACATTTTTGATTGTTGATTATGCTATACAGTGTACAACTATTTATCATTCAGCCAGCTTATATTCAGTTCAGTAAGTGGCATAGATGAATGTCTTTAAAAATATAGCAAGGTGTACCCTAAACATTTGATGAAATAAGCAGAGTACTGTAATATGAACTATTTTCAACTGCAGCAATTGCTCTGGGAATATGGTAATAGATGACATTCTCTAATATAGGTGATTCTTCATTTTCATCTTTGTAAGTCAGGCTATTTCATTTTGGAAAATGGAAATCCATTATTTTTTGTCAGCTGTTGCTCATGCTATTTTAGCAAATTGCAGCATATGGCAATGCCTGGCTGATCTTGGCTAATACCAAACAAGCTATGGATTGGATCTGATTACTATTTGGATGAGAGACCACCAGGGAATCCCAAGGCTGTAGGTTAGCTGTTAAGTCAAAGAAGGATCTCAGAAGAAGGCAACAGTAAACTACTTTTATATTGCTGCTAAGAAAACTAGACATGACCATGAAGTCACCAGGAATTGTCACCACAAGAAAATATAACTATGGGAAGAAAATTATACATGTTAAGACATAGGGCTCACAGCTTAAACCTGGGCATGGTAATAAATCTCTCTCTAGGAAAGCAAACATGCACTTGGGATTTTAGCAGTGGAAGATTCAAGGACGAGGGTCAAACAAGTTGTTTTTATTGCAGGTGAAAAAGAAGCTTTTGTAATGCCAAAGACCAGCTACTGAAGAATCTATGAGTCTGGCCATATTCATATGTCAACTCCAGGATTTAAATCTTGCATCTCTTCCAACCTCTCTGAACATCTTGCTACCTTGAATCATCAGCCTTGGATGTGAAGGGCACCTGCACAGTTTTGATAAAGATATTGTCTGGCCTCAGGCACTGTAGCTTTGACTTCCCCTGGTATAAAGATTAGAGGGAAAAGTGGCAGTGGTATTGGCTTACTTAAATGTTCTTTCTCCAGTTCTGCAACAAGCAACTGCAGAAGCATCAGCAGCCCATTGGTTATGTTTCTTGCCCAATGCCTGACTTGGTAGAATTCTAGAACAATGAGTCTAGAATAATCTTATAGCACAACAAAAATCCTTCCCCCATTGCTGAGGTAATGTGTCTTCCATTCATCCTTAAGTAGGATTACCAGATGCCTAGCAAAAGGAGGACAGGTCCTCCTTTTTGTCTTCATGTCTTCCATCTGGCAGGCATACCCTTAAAATCAAATATCATCCAGCTTTTTGAGTGTCTTTTTTTTTTGTGGAAAAATACTGCAATACTCACAATGGAGGAATGGATCGCGAAGATGGCGGAGTTTGCGGAAATGGTGAAACTGACCTGTTTGATCAGGGATAAGAAAACAAGTATTTTTATAAAAGACTGGAAACCTCTTATGGACTTTTTGCTGAAAATGGAAAAAAATGAATTGGTGACTTATGGATTTTCTTATTAAAAAGGGTTAATATGGGAAGAAGAGAACCATGTTGTAACTTTAAAGAGGGAGGAGAGATAATGAATTTGTTTATAACTGCTATAAAGAAGATCTAGAAGTTGCTTTCTTTTTTTACCTGCACTGTATTTTCTACTTCTTCTTCTATCTTTTAATCTTTTATTTCTTTCTTAATCTCTTATTCCTTTCTTAATTTCACTCTATATAATTTCATGCTTATCTTTTACTTATGTGAAAATCTTTAATAAAAATTATATAGAAAAAAGAGTGTCTTTTGTGGGGGGCTGTTTTCACAACAGTAGACATTGAAACTTTCATGTATTGTGACCTTGTAAATTGCCTCCTTCTTTCTTTCCCTTGTCCATGAATAGATTCGACAGCCTAGATTTACATTATTTATTTCCTGGTTCCATCAATTGGCTTCAATCCATCCCCTTCAAATCTATGATCACATGACTCATCATATGTTTCTATGGTGAAATTCTGTATTATCGCTAGCATATGTTCTTGAAAATAAAGATTTATTGGAAAAATAGTGCAATTGAAAAACCAGTCTTTCTGATGCTGGAAAAGGTAGTTTCATATGCACGTAGGCCTAAGTACATTTTTGGGGGGCAGTTTTTTGCTGTAATTTTAGTCAGAATGCCAAGAAATTTAAACAGTTAGTATGCCCTCCATTTCCCCTTTGTCTGCCTTTCCAATTGTCCATGTCCTCCTTTGCCCATTCAGATATCTGGTAACCCTATCCTTAAACCAGCAGAATACTAAAAAGGTGTGAAGTTTGCTGTCCCCATTTCTACTCCTAACTGTCTTCTGTGCTGCTACACCACACCAGGCATGGTGGAATCCTGACTATCAGTGCAGGGCATGTTAAATAATTTAATTAGAAGATTCCTCCAGCTTTAATACCTTCCCCCCCTTCCAAGCATCATCACCTGGTGGAAAATGATCCACCAATGATGGCAGTCGGGCATTAGTGGGGTGGGGCTTGAGTTAAGAATTCTAATCTCTTTTTGCTGCTGTGCACTTTCATCTGCCAAATGAAGGTTTACTTGCTGGAAGAGAACTGAAGAGAGAAAGACATGCTTCTTTTAAAAGTGAACAATTTACACTGGGCTCTGCTCATATGGATACTGTTTGTAGCTCTGGCTCAGCTAGCTTGGAGCAACTGGACAGGCAAGCACAGTTGAATCAATCCATAAAGCCTTTGTACCATCACTTTCCAGTTAGTCACAAGGCAGTGGTAGAACTTCTGCACAGGCTCAACGATTTGCAAAGGACTTGCAGTAGTGCAGAAGAGTCTCTGATGCAGGGCTGTGCTGTGTTCAAAGAAGGTAGCCCCATGCTGTCCCTCTGAGCATCCGTCTGCAGATCCACCAGCCTTCTGAACCCCTTTGCTCTCTTTGAGTTGTATTCTGCTCTGCCTAAACCTTTACTTCTTACAATACCTTTGCAACTATGTGAGGCTTGTTATGTCTTTTCTGCTATCAAACAAACACACACTACAGTCAATAGGTTTTTCTGCTGCTTGCTTTATTGAAATTTCCAGAACTAATACTACTGAGTTTGCAAGAATTACAACATATACAGGCTGGCCAAGATAATCAAGTAACAATGCAAGATCTCGGGCATGTTTAATCATCCGATAATAATAATAATAATCCAATACACTATAAGGCTAGTTATAGGTTGTATGTCTGTAACTTTGCAAGATTGTCCTAGAAGAAAGGGCGTCAAAAGAAAAAGAGAGAGAATTTGACAGAATTTCCTCCAGCAAGAAATTTGGCCAGGAAGAGAAACAGCTGAAAACAACCATTTCCCCTCACTCTCCATCTCGCAAACCTCTCTGGAAATCAGACAGTGAGAAATGAAATTTAAAAGGCACAAGGGGAATGGGGCTGATAACAGTGATAAGCCAAAGTTGCCTTTAAAAAAAATAAATCATTCTTCTGACTAAACTTTTTCATTTAATGGCTAAACTGGACAGAGCATAAACTGTTCAAGGGCTTGTGGGAGAACCAGTTTTGCTGGGTATTAAAAAGAGAAGTTCCAAATGCCTTCAAGTGTTGACAACTAAAAAGGAGGAAGAAAATCCTGTCAAATCTTTCCCCCACCCCTCAGGGCAAAATCTTGTTGCTACAATCATAAGTAACCAACCTCGTGAGTCGAATTCTTCTGAGCACCTGGATATGTCCATGTGGTGAACTTGGCAACAATACACACCATGTACTTTTTATTGCTATTTCACCAGCTGCTGCATTCGGCTCCAGGGGAGACAGCAACAGAATTGCAATAGAAGAGGCTGGCTGGGTGTGGAGAGAAAAGGGAGGTGGCCACATCCATCTGGTATATCCAATAGGTGCCTAGTTCAGCTAATCTTGGTCACATGACTTCACCTCCAATTTAATGGATGGCAAAGCATAATAGACCATATAGGCTTTGTGTATGCTGCTGTGTAGTGTCAGTATAAGGGAGAGGCCATTATTTTACTTTTGATACAGCCAATGATCTTAAGCCTCTCACATCCATGTGCTGGAGAGGAGATGAAGGCAGAAGGGATATGGCAGAACAAAAGTCATCAAAGCATTTGCACCCATGGGTAAGGGTAACTGGGTAAAGTCTAACAGGATCTTCCAGAAGAAGGGTTTTGACTGCTTACAAAACATACAAAATTATATTTAAACATTAAGGAAAGACGCCCCATGGTTTTATCACTTAACTGCTCCCCAAATATTTCTTAACTGTTTTTCCCACAATTTTAGAAATCTCATTTTTAACACATACCCCATCAGAATTTTCAGCTGCACATTCAGCTTGGATCTCTTGTTGGTGCAAGATTCCAAGATCTGTTTAGCCCCTAAATACATACAGTTCAAATAACTGTAACTCTTCAGTACAGAGAAGAAGAAATTACCCCCCGCCCCTGCTGCATTGTTAACTGCTAGATATTTAATAGGACTTATGGAGTGGCAGCCTATGGAAATAGATCAGGTTGGAAAATTGTGCATGCAGTAGCTATTTGCATATATAATTCTACAGCCAGTTAGGGAGAAATATGTGGAATCTTGCTACTGCATCGTTATGGATAACATTCACACTAAATTCATTGGCTTAAATCAACAGAAATTAATTATTCTTGTATCTATGCATGAGATCCATGAAGTACAAGAAGACTGCTTTGCATACTGTAGATCTTTACTAATATCACCTTCTGTCCATCTTCAGGTGTTGCTTTGTTTCTTTACATTTGACGTTCATATATTTAGGCTTTTCTGCATGATAAGAGCATGGAAATCTTTGGGGGGTGGGGGAGAGGAAAACAGATTTTCCTGCCCAGCAATACTCAAAGATTTTAGGAGTTTCGGAGGCACCCTCTTCCCTAGAAAATACCACAAGACCTAATAACTTTTGGAATACTGACAAATATAGTACTCCTTTCACAGAAGACAGCCTTTTGGGATTTTTGAGCTCATTTCAGTCTTTATTATATTTCAGCCAAATGTCTGAACTTCACAAAGGAAATGTTACTTTCACCCTTCAAGCCTGACAATCCTGTGCTAAAGCCAATTTAAATGCTCTATGAATTTTGTAGTTCACTTTGGGAGAATTTAAATGCCGCAGACATAAAACGATCTAAATGCAGTTTTTCTGAGTACTACTTTGGTTGCTATAAAACAAAGCAACCTTTTTAAAATATTGAACTGTTTTGGAACATAAACAGGTTATGGACTCTGTGTGCAGGGTATTAAATATTCCCTTGATCCCGCTGGTCTTGTTTCTTTCTCCACCCCACCACCCAACAACTGTTTCTAGTAAATTAGATTCATAGTGTTTAATTCAAAGCAGGACCCAACAATGGAGAAAAAGAAAGGCGGCCTATCACAGATTAAAGAATGGGGCTGTCCACACTAACTCTTTCCCAATGCGGCATAGTTTTGACTTCATCTTCATCTTGCACATTTATGTCTGGAAGGTGACTTGAATTTTTGTAATCTGCTTTAATGCGGAAGACTGATATCTAACTTTTCTTTCTTTCTTTCTTTCTTTCTTTCTTTCTTTCTTTCTTTCTTTCTTTCTCTCTCTCTCTCTCTCTTTCTCTCTCTCTCTCTCTCTTTTCTTAGAAAATGAAGAGAAGAACAATCTCAGAATTAAAGCCTTTCAAAAATACTAATCATATACACGTATACCATGATTCCCCTACCAGAGCCTACCATATCCCAAGAAAATTGATTCACAGAAGTTATTTCCTATGTTTTTCCCAATTCTGAATTGCAATCTACTCTTCTCTCTCCCTCTGTCTTCTGAACCAACACCATGTTTGCCTCTTTTATTACCTGGCCACTTTTCAAATAGTTGAAAAATATTATCTGGTCTGCCTTTAATCTTCTCTCTGGTGGATTAAGCATAACTGAATCATGTAGAACTTAATTTCATCCTTGCTGCTCTTTTTTAGGCATGCTCTAGTATGTACATGTGCTTCTTAAAATTTGCTGTCCAATCCTAGAATCCTTCACCTTCTTTTGTATGACAGTCCTTCAGATATGCTTGAAAAGTGCTATCATATCCTCCCATCATTTTTTTTTTTTGGCACAAGGGATTAAATAAACCAATTTCTCTAAGTTTCTCCAGTGGCAAATTATCCTTGCTGCTCTTCTCAGCACCTCTGAATCATTCTTAAAATGTATTTTTTAGACTGTAACACTGTATTTAGGAGAAGTCTGATAAATGCAGAATATACTGGAGTTATTACTTCCTGATTTAGAAATAGTACTTCTATTGATGCAGCCCAAAACTGCATTTATTTGGGGTTTGTTTGTTATCAGCCACACCAAATTCCTGATACTTACTGTCAGGCGTCTCTCAGCTAACAAGCCAAAACTCTGCAAGAATATTTTTCCCAGGACACAAAGGTTCAGAAAAGTAGATATATGGAACCGATTATGAAAGAATTCCAGAAACTGCTGTTTATCAAATGCAAACTCACATTTCTTGTACCTCCTTCTCTTGCCTGCTCCATGGAAAGGACTAGAAATGAATTTCTGTGGGAGAGGATATAGTTTCCATCTGTTGCCTCTTTTGGTAACGGCCTGATCTAGTATCAGGTTTTTTACTTGTGATTGTGTGAAAACTAACTTTCACATGTATTCAGTCTATTACAGTTCCAATATCATTTCCATAAATACTGTGATCAAGCCAGGTATTTTTCATCTTGGGAATTTGTTTTCTTTTTCCTAAATGAGCAACTTTTCATTATTCTGTTAAATTTTATGTTATTTTCATCCTACTTCTACAAGTATAATGTTTTCTTTCTATTTTCTGGGATCTTAGCTATCTGACTCAGCTTTGTGATACATGGATTCCCTCTATTCCTTTTTCCATGTTATTAATGAACATGTTGAAGAGTACCAGGTTCAGGCCTAAACCCTGTGCTACTGAATTGATAGAAGCATTTAATGAGGAAGTACTGAGTTGTTTTCAAGCTGTGCTATTCTTTATAGACATGTCATACCACACATATGTAACTAGGCTGTTAATACAATATAATGAAGTCAAATGGTTTGTTGAATTCAAAATATATTATGTTCACAACATTCCTACAATCTACTAAGGACATTACTACAAAAATGTAGTAAGATTAATCTGATAAGGTATGATCTTGTTGATCCATGATAACTTCTTATAATCACCACACTGTTTTCAAACTCATTACATGTTGGCTACTCTATAATTTGCTGTAGAAGCTTCCCATGATATGTCAGAGTCAATGTCAGAATTGTTGGCCTATGGTTTCCTGTTTCTTCCTGGGGTTTTTTTTTTTTTTTTTAAGGAGATGGTGGTTATGGTAAGGTAGGTGTTATGGCATTGCAGTAGAAGTCTCACCCCTTTGTATATTCAACTGCAATGCCACAAGTGTAATAGTGCCTGCTTTGACTCCTTCCCTCCCAGACATAGATGATCCAGTACCATCAGCGTGGTTCTTCCAACAAGCCCAGGAGATTAGCAGTAATTCAGGTTCACTAAGCATTCCATGACTCTTCCTTCTCCCTGAAGGAACTTCTTGTTCCTTCAACCAGCTTTTCACTGCTACTTGGGGGGTGGGAAAGAGGGGGTTAATGTGTTCCCTTCAGAGAAGACTGAACCAAAACAGGAGTTGAACAGTGTTATATTTTCTTTGTTTCCTGTTACTATTTTGCACTCTTCACTAAGCAGTTGTATATTGATTATTTTCCTAATTAATGTATGAAAAATGAATACATCAAACACCAATGTAGTTGTGTTTGACAGGGAAAATTGAATGAACAATGTAAGTGATACATACATGGCAAAAAATTAGAACAAATAGGTGAATGTGTGTAACTCGGCACAATGTTTACTAAAGATGGAGAAAGGATGGATACATTTTAAGTCATGTAAATTCTGGTAGAAAAATAGCAAGCGCTATATAGACTGCTGCAAGAAATGGAATGGTTGTTGACTGAAAGAGATCAAAATGGCTATGTATAAAAACATGCTTCTTTCCATTTTGTTATATGGAAAGAAGTATGTGCCATGAAACAAAACAGATAAAGAATGAATGTTGATGAATGAACATGAACTAAAAACACAAATGAACAAGTTCAAAATGATTTGATCATATAGAAAGAGTGACTGAAGAATCAGTTGCAAAAGAAATTCATGAAGGAAGAGGGAAAGGTTCAAGAGGAAAAGAAATGATGAGAAAGTGGTGATTGGATGGAATCAATGAAACCTTCAAAAACAAGTACAGTAAATAGGTTAAAGAACAAAAGCCAGTCACTGTATGAATGTGGTGGAAACAAAGATGGAAAAGTATGGAGAGCTGTAGTGAATGGTATCATCTATATTTAATTAGATATGCTTTTCTTGTATATTCTCTTTAATTTATCTTGCTATTTCTCACTCCTTTTCTGAGCTTTGCATAATGCTGCTTACCCAGTAAAGGAATAAGAATGTACGTATGGGTAGTCCTTGTTTAGCGACCACAATTGGGACTGGTAACTCAGTTGTTAAGTGAAGCAGTTGTTAAGTGAAACCGCAACTGTGTTTATGATCTTGCTTCAGCTTTCCTTTGCTTTACTGACCTCCAAAGGTTGTAAATGCAAGGACTGGTTGCAAACTTGCTTTTTCATCACAGTTGTAACTGTGGTTGCTAAACGAGGTGGTTGTTAAATGAGGACTACCTGTATGCATGTATGATGTTTTGAACATATCTAAATAAGCTGCTGCTGCTGCTGCTGCTGCTTCTTCTTGTATCATTTACTAACCTCAGTTTATTCTGAGCTTAAGCTTTCTTGATGCTATTTCTACTAATGCGGGTTACCCACATGTACTCTTTCTTGATGACCTCTCCAAGTTTTTACTTCTTATATGTTTCTTTTCTTTTTTTTCAGATTTTTTGGCAGCTACATTGGTTTCTTCTGCTCAGTTAAACAATTACTTCTTGTTATCATTCTTATTATTGCAGACAATGATTGTGTTAACTTTTCTAATAGCTAGTTAGATCTTAGATCTTAGTTAGAACTTATTATTTATCCTCACTTAATTCGATTTTCTTAGAATCTGTCCAATATTCTTACCTCTCAAGATTGTTTTGAATCTTTATTCTATCTTCTGGGAATCAACTGTATTTTCAGCTTTGTGTTATCTGCAAATATGGAAACCTTCCTTCTATATTGTGATCCTTTTCATTTATAAACCTGATATGTTCTATGAAAGAGAACCTTGTTATACTCCACTTGAAATCTCTGTTTAAATTTGATGTACGTGGGAAATCATTGGATTGTCTTTAAGTAGCTATTTCCACCTAACAGTTGTATCATCCAATGTTAGCATTTTACAAACTTATCAAAAAGGACAGCATAAGAAATTTTGTCAAATCTCTGAATGACTATGCAACCTGTTCATAACTCTCTCAAGAATGGTCTGGAGACAGAGAAAGAAATGTGTTAAGTGGCCACATTCCTTGTTTTGGAATGAGTAGAAATGGCCACACCAACTATCCAAATATCTCAACACTACTGAAGGAGATCCCACCATATCATGGCTACAGAGCCATGGGTATGAGTAGTTAGATACAGCATATGAAAACTTCTGTTACATTTTATACTTATTTGGAAATGATTTGTAATTAGAAGTATTATTCTTTTCAGAAAATTTTGATATGTTTGTAATCTTTTAGCATTTAACAATCTAGTGAAATTACTTGAGGTTTTTTTTTTCTAAATTGTAATAGCTGGATATCTTCAGAACTCTGCCATTCCTCCACTCACTTGAAAGAGCTGGAGAAATGTGGATAAGAAAGGGCAGCCACTAAACTTCTTTGAATAAAGTGCTGACTGCAATATAGGCACATAATGAAAGTTATTATGAAATTAATTAGCTAATCACCAACTATGCTTAATTAAGTGAACTTTTCAAACTATTATGAAATGGGGATATTTTCAATTTTTTAATTAAAATATGTGTGTGTCATTACACTATTAATCATAGTGTTTGTATGACCTTCTCGTCTGATTTATTAGATAGCCTTACGGGTTCTTGATGAGATGCATTTCACATATTGGAATATTGTTAAATGAGGCTAGGATTAATCAGAGCTATGAGTGCTAAAAATGCACATTTCATTTTTTTCCCCTTATGGTTCTAGTATAGAAAATCTTTCCATTAAGATAAATACAATTATTCATGATGCGTTGTACAAATAATGCCATTACATTCTCATTTGGATATTGAAGTTAAACTAAGATTTTAAGTTCAAGTAATGATATGCTGATTTACCCCACCTCTGCCCCCCAATTTTACTTCATTTTCTAGAAAAAGAAATTGATGGGGGGAGAGAATTAAAAACATTTTAATGAAAAAAATGTACAGGTTTCTTGGGGTTACATTCCAGTTATGATTTTGCCATTTTTGTATAGACAGCTGGGGTACAATAAGCAGTAAGACCTTTAAAAATAGCAGGGCTGGGAGTGATTGAAATAATGCAAATTACTATCTATAGAATGAGCTCACATAAGACCATCAAGCCCAGAGTGGGGATCTGCTGATCCTTCAAAATCTACATTGTTCTATTGCTTGCTTTGGAAGGAGTTTTTGGATCAAGTATATTTTCCTAAATATTGAAAAAGATATATTTAAAAAATTGCCAGACTGGACTGGGATGAACATGGATTAGATTTTTTTAAAGTATAACGTGTCTGAAGGACCTCCTTCAGCTTTGTTTTGCCTTTTAAAAGCCTGTGTAGAAACCCGTTCCATTCTCCTTTGCATGTGCACATGATTGGTCTAAGAAATGCAGGGGAAAGGATGTACCTTCTACATCAGAGGTAGGGAAGCTTTGGCATTTCAGATGTTGCTAAATGACAACTCCTAGCCTCTCTAGGAGAGAGGACCAATGGTGACAGATATTTGGAATTCTGTTTCAGCAGCATCCGGAGTGCCACAGGTTGCTAATCCCAGCACAGTCCAAAGGCCTGAGTACTGATTTAAGAGTATCTAGTTTTTTTAAAGGTTAAATAAAGCTTAAAGAGATTCCTTGGCACACCACATGCAACACTTCAGCTTCTTCAGACATGATTTTTTGTTTATTTGTTTGCTTGATTGATTGAAAAACAAATGCTAGGTGGATTTTACTTATAGTGCTTCTCCTGCTGTGTATTCCTTTAGAGACAATTAAACCCCCACCTAAATCTGATTTTATAGAATTACTGTTTTTTAAAAATATATTTTTAATTTCTTAATCCAGAACATTGTTCTGTTGTTATATCATTATCCATTACCAAAATGAATGGTGCCCGATTCTTATCAAAAATGCCATGTACAAATGCATATATTTTTTATTTGCCACTGTTAAATGTTTACACATCCTTTCCATTAATACAAACTATACCCAGTTTCCTCTTGGTTTCTTCTTAAAAACTAGCAAATGTTTCATATAAAAATGATGAGATATAAAAATTGGCAGCAACTGTGTCTTCAAAATAGCCACACGTATTGTTTGCACTAAACTGCAGTAAATCCAGGAGGACACACTCACACAAGTACACACATAAACAAAGCCACATCCTTTGTCAACAGTTTGTAAGATTTGATCTTCTACCTATCTATCTTCACAGGAACTCATTGTTTATAAATAATTCTTCCCCTGACTAGTGTGAAAGATTCAAAAACAGAGATGTTTTGACGGAAGCTTTACAGCTGTCGACATTTCGAGACAAGAGATCAATAGGAAAACGCAGCCTTTAAAGCTGATCACAAACTAAATGGCCCCAGGGGTGATCCACATGCCTGCCACAGTAGGAAAAGAATCTCAGTATGAGAGGCTTTAATATTTGACTGGGACTATTCAAGTGGCAGTAGAGACATGACTAACAGTATTAGTAATCCAAAATGAAGAAGTATTAGGAAAATAACCCTCTAATATCATTTATAATACAAGAAACATGTATGGACAGAGAGACAGAGAGAGACAGAGCTTACATTACAATACAAAATAAAATACATTACAATATGAATGTGCCTCTAATATATTTTTAAATTCTGTATTGGGGACTTAAGTCTTCAGAAGGACTCAAGGCTGAAGAAATCATGAGGTCAATGCAGAACAATTCTGTTGCATTATTTTTCTATCCATCCCCAAATTGATAAATGAGAATGTGCTTTAGAAGTTCTTGTTTCATGTTGGTGAAATTCTCATAGTGGGTTATAAAGTTCCTGACACTTAGACATGAGGTGCATGTTCTCTAAGGGCATTCATATGCAACCTTTGGCCACCTCATGATTAAGTATCCATTGATCTACAGCCTCCTTAGTTTTCCACACTTCCTTTAAATCCCAAGGGATAAATAACATGAGGTTGTTCTCCATGTTTGGAAGCATAGCTAGGGCAGCTTCAGAGTGATAGAAAAATGCATTACCAAGAACACCAGCAGTAGCACCTTCTTCCACTTCCAATAATAAAGGATGCTCAAAGGATTCAAAATAAATTCTGAAGTGCTCTGAGAATAAGGTAGAAAAACAAAAGCATGGGGGAAAAAAGTGTCTGAGAAATAGCAAAGCAGGGTTTGGCTCATCATTAGAAATAACACGGTACCTTAGCTCTGCAAAAAGTGACCTCTGCAAGTCTCTTTTCTCTATTTCTCCCTTGGCAGCAGCTATTATTTCAACCTTACATTAGCAGGAGAGATGGGAAGTTGAACTGATATTGACAAGCAGTGGCTTCTCTAAAGCAATCCTGGTTATTACACAGAAAGCTGTATGATGCTAAGATCATTGGTCTATCTAACCCAGTATGGTTGACATTACTGTCAGCAGTCCCCCAGGATCTTTTCAGATTTTTAAAAGATGCTTCATAATAAAACTGGGAACTTCCATATGCTCTCAGTATGCTTTGCCACTGGCCTATGGACCTCAAATCTTATTATGGAGCTTTGTAAGCAGCTACAGAAGAGCAGCCAAGTAAAAGTAAATGTGAAAATATGACATATATACATACATGCATACATACATACATACTCTCATGGAGTTTAGAGGAACAGCTTGGGGAATTGATGAGTGAGAGAGATTTAAAGATCTGATAGGGAGGGGAAAGCCTTCTTTTTAATAAAATTATATGCTTTCTGAAGGATCTAATTGGCATGTTAATGCTTCTAGGGGTCTTTGAAGACAACTATGACTTGACTTTCTGAATCAACTGGATTTTGTCAAATTTGTTCAAATAAACAGATCAAATCCAATCAGTGATTTGACAAGTTGAAATGGATCAGATATGATTGTCTCATCTGTGGCTATTTATTATTTGCTTATTATGTTTATATATTTTTTCCTTCTGGAAGCTTCAGGGAGCACACATGGGCATCTTCTCTCATTTTTATTTGAGGAAGAGGAGGTGGAGAATGAGTAAGAGGAGGAGGAGGTGGTAGTGGGAGAATAGTAACAACTTCTCTGCTACCCAGTGAGGTAGTTTGGGCTGAGTTATGCTATGAGCCCAGTCCTTGGTTCAAGTCTTATATCTTAACCACTACATTAAACTAGTTGTAGCTACACCCTTGGATTCCTAGGTGGTCTATGTTGCCTATTCCCAGTTTCAACTAATACTCCAGCAGCATTCAGTCAGGGAAGAAATTGATATGATCACTGCTGTTCTAATGAAAATTGTACAGCTAGTCCTTATTTAGTGACCATAATAGGGATTGGCAATTCAGTCATTAAGCAAAGTGGCCGCTAAGAGAATCACATGACCACAACTGTGCTTATGATTTTCCTTCAGCTTTCCTCTGCTTTACAACATCAGAAGGATATTACCCCAAACAGCCAGGTGAGCCCAAGCAGTGGGGAAGGTTTCCAGAACTCAACTCATGAGGAAGCTGCGTAAAACAGCAAATCTTATAGCCCTTTTTCCCTACTCCGCCACCCTCGTGAATGCTCACTGTGGTGCTGGGATAATTAACAAGAAGAGAATTGATGTTTGTATTTACATTCATTGGAGAGGAAGGGATTACAAGAGAGTAAGCAGGCACACAATGGGAACACACATTGAAAGGAATGCACTAGCATTGGTTGCTTACTTAGCATGCTGGCAGCTGCAAGCCACCATCCACTTAGGAGGCAAAAGAAAGCCTTTAGTGTGAAACCGATTAGGGTCTTGTCAGTTTCTCATTAACTAATTAAGGTCATAGAGCTGAGCTTGTTAACTTGCAGTTAGCACCTTTTGGGGAAACACTGCACTGTGGAGAAAAGCAGCCCAGAAAGAAATTGCTTGTTTAGGCAATCTCTCCACGCTGCAGGGGAAGGAGAAAAACAACAACAACAGATCAGGCACAGGACAATGTGTACTACTTGACTGTAATGGTGAACACATGACTGAGACACAAACTCTGCAAAGGTCATTAATGTGGACATTGGTTGCAAAGTTACTTTTTCATCACTACTGTAACTGTGAATGGTCACTCTCCAAGGCAGTCACTAAATGAGGACTACCTGTAATTATCTTATATAGACCTGCCCAAAAATATGGTTTAGAAATTGTCTAAGGCATGAATGGTGTTGGATAGAAGTTGGCACATTTTTATTAGGTTAAGGAGCTACACTGGAGATGTAGCACCTGTCTTAAAGGAGATTTTTTCCAGAGTACAGGAACTGGGTTCCTAGGATCCCCCTGGACTACTATATATTTTACTAAGCAAAGTTTGTTAAGGGTTGGGGTGATAAGAAACACCCATTTCCTTTCCCCTAGGATATCCAATAAAAGCCACCTCAATGGTTGTGAATAGAAAAACAGATATATTGCTAATATTACTCAAACATCTTTATAGAAACATAGTTGATTAAACAGAAACCCTTGCTTCAGTTTCATTTAAATTATTTCATACAAGATTAGAAATAACTTTAAGCAATACCGTTGAACTCAATAGCCCCCTAGAATCTATGGAGCAGGCAGCATACACACGTGCAGACAATTAAATACATGAGATAAATTTCCTTTGGTCCTTCAAAGATGCCACTCAGCCATTTTCTATGCATGGATAAGCACACATATGCATGTTCCAAGTTCAGCTTCCACTCCCCAGATGCCTCTGAAACATTCTACGTGGTTCTAATCACTCTGTACATCTGATGAAGTGAGCTGTAGCTCACAAAGGCTTGTGCCTTTTACTAAGGATTGTTAGTCAGAAAGGATGGTTGTTTGCTCCTGATTGTTTGCTACCATAGACTAATCCAGCTGTACTCCTATAATGGCTTCATTACTGGAGGCTTAGAGATTTAAAGCAAAAGGTTATACACCTCCTCTGGTTCCTCACCACAGACTTTTCACCCACCACCTTTATGTCTTCCTCCCTCCCTCTCTTAGTTTCTCTTCCAGCCATTCTGGACTTCTTCCTGGTTCCGCTCACAGCATTTAATTTTCTTCTGCTGATGTTCAATTCCCACTGGACTGTAACTTCTCTTGTTCTGATGCCATTTCTGCCTCCTCCCAGTTCATCACTATACCTGCTATTCAGTTTAGATTTACGTTTAGATAAAGAGATGGAGATGGGGATCAAGATACATGTGTGCACCCAGGCAATATTTTTGTTTTTAATTAAACTTTGTTCAAAATATCAAATATAAGCATAATGCTAACTGCAGGCAGTAACTATTTTTTCAAACATTATTTCTGTACTCTTGGTAAAACTTTATTGGAAACCAGCTTGTAAAAACATCCATTTATTTAAGTGTAATTTCAAATACAGCCTTTAGTGATTTTTAAAACATTAAACTAGAAATTGCCTTGTAAACTGTAACTGCTGCCTAATGCACAATTTTCATTTCATTTCAAGCTTGTGACATTTTGTGGGTATCATTTGAATAAAGAACTCCCCTTATTACAATATTCCTTCCCGTGCTTTTCAATTCAAACATGTATTAATTGTCTCTGAAAATCTTTGTACACCATATGAAGCAAAGAAACACAAGGGCATATATTGAAGGCATTATTTGACTTCTTCCGTTAAATAACGCTGAGTACTCTTAAATGAGGAAAACCTTTTGGATGGGAAAAACATTGTTCGATAAGATGGTGAAATGAAATTGTCCAATTTGGGGCATTTCCAAAGCTTAACAATTATGTAAAAATGAGCTTTTATGAAGCACAATTCACCCAAGTGCCAAAGAAATAGGAAAATCAGCCAGGCAACGAATAAAGCCAAGCGTAAGAAGCAGCCTTGAAACTTGTGCACAATAGGAAGTTTACTCTTGATGAAAATGAGCAAAAGCTCAACAAAACAAACCTTCTGCCCAAATATTCTTCAGGTTCAATGGTTAAAAGTTAACAAAAAGGAATAGTAGGTATGCAATTATTTGCAACTATATGTTTTGTTAAAATTCATTCAGGAAACAAATTGCTATTACAAGCAGAAATAAAAATGTAATACACCCAAAATTAAAATTTCCCCTTACACATTTTGAAAAAGGAAAAATGAAAACCTGGTGTGATCATATTCCTCAATTATTGAGAAGCATTCTGATTCAGATACAGGCATATTAATCTATAATGCTACATTTTGAAGGCAATAATAAAGATGGTATTCTAAGTGGAAAAAAATCCACACTAGAAGGAAATCTTTAGCAAGATCTGGTGTTCTTTAATTTAAAGCAAGGATTTCTTGTTTTAGGAACTTTTCTCAAGGAATGTTCTGTCTTATTTTACCATTTGCTCCTTATTTATAATTTTTATTTCTGGGGCTACCTCAGTGGGGTTTTGTTTTTCCTCAAGGAATAAAATCATTTGCAGAACTTCAAGAATTGCCAGGTGAAAGCTCAGTGTGGATTCTTCTTTTATAAAGCCTATTGCCTTCATCTACCCCTCCTAACAAGTTTATCTACAATTTTCATCAAGGTGCCCAAGGGCACTCAGAGGTGTGCTGAAATGCATTGGACCTTGTCAGACCCTCAGCATTTTTGATGGATCTCCACTAGACATCCCCCAAACACAACAGTAATTCAAGAATCATTCTAGCAGGATGTTGCACTGTTGAGTAATTACCGTGTGGTAGATTAATTAAAGTATGGATGTTACCGAAATATCTAAACTTTCCAAGTGAACATGGAGGAAGTTGGCAAGGATCTCATGTCTCCTTATAGCAGTTTTTTTGAAATTATTGAAAACAACCTTATAATTAAAACTTCTCACCTGGATAGGTTTCTCAGTATCCAAAGTGGGGTGGGGTGGGGGGAATCTATGTTCTTTTTGACTTTGGAAAGTTTGCCCCAGAATAATATTTGTGGGTGAACAAAGATTGACAAGATTTATATTGTTATATATTTAAACTACAAAGTCAAAACAATTGTCTCAACGCAGTTCACAAAACAAAATCAACATTAAAAAAGTATAAACATTGCCATTTTATGGTTGTTAGGAAAGAATATCAGAGAACGTTGGCTTGATCTCAAAGGGGCAGAGCCTGCTTTGTCCAGAGAATAAAAAATTATTCAATTTTTAAATGATCAACGATCATTATCATTAACAATAACATCAGAGGATATTTCCTTTTCTTAATGAAAAATCACTAAATAATCTTACATACTTTACACACTCACTTATACACTGCATGTAATTGGAGGGATGTGATCAGATTCTCTAGATTAGAGAACCTAGCCTACATAGCTGATCGGATTCTCTAGATTAGAGAACCTAACCTACATTGACTAGTGTGAACATGCTTGGGTAAAACTGAGTTTGGGTTGTGCTTGTGGCATCCTGGTCAAAAAGTAAAGACCCTGATCACTACTTCCTTCCTGTTGGGAACAAATGCTTAACAAACATCTTGCTTTCTCTTAGTTTCAGAAAGATATCTACTTTTTATTTCATATAATTTGTTAATACATACTCTCTGCCATTTACTCTTACATCCTGAGTCCCAATCTTCTGTATGTCAAGGCCATCATCTGGAGATTCTGATCTCCGCCATTTATCATACCTGTGATCAGCTGAGTCTTTCGTGTAACACTTGTAAATGTGTGTATTTATTTATGTATTTATTTCAATCCATAGATTACAGTAATAATTACTATTGCCTGCATCCCATCAGCTAGGAGTTCTATGCAGTGTACTAACAAAAGATTCAAGTTTAGATGGGAGACAACTTGGAAAAGATTTTTTTTTACTGGTGACAAGCCTCCTAGGAACAGCCTTCTCAAATGCATCTGGATGGATTTCTCATTCCTGTCTTTCCAATGACACATTTCTATCACTCACTGTTCAGTTTGTTGCTCATTTTAGTAGTCAATGTTTTATCCTTTGTTTAATTAATATGACTGCTTATGCTAAATTTATTTCTCATTGTTTTAACATCTTGTTTCCATTGTGTAATGCTTTGGAGATTCTTTTAGTAGGAAAAAACGTTTATAAATACATCTCTAAAATTAAGAAACCATTGCTAAGGAAAGAAGGTGCCTAGACAGTCTCCCTTTTTTCAACAACAGAAATCAGGATTGCTCTTCTGTAAATAGTGTAAGAGAGCTTATTGTTCTGTGGAATCAAAACGCGGGACAGTTCCAATAGATAAAATATCTGTTTGACGCATTGATTGATGTCTGTGTTTAGGTGAGTATATCTTCAGAATTCAATCAGAGCTATTAAAAGGTACACTCAAGAAAACCAAGGATCTTTTAGATCCTTCCTTGAAATGTTCAGATAGCAGCTTGACAAAGCTTGACAAAGCTATATTGTGTCCTATCAATCTTTCTGACATTTTAAAGCTAATCTATAGAATTAAACATTATTTGTTATTCCATAATGACCAAACAATTTGTTTTATAAAATGCAGAATGTTTATGAAGCTACAGTAATTGAATTTTTATGATACCAGCTTCTCAACAGTGTGTTTCAAAACAAACGAATGTAAAGAATATCCTTTCATGATTTATCTACTCAATCTCCAATACACATTAAAGAAGCATCAGTGAATTTGTCAAAATGCCAAATGTGCTAATTATTTGCTAATTAGTTTGTGTAGTCAAACATGCAGGATTTACTGCTTCTTTATTTACATGATTTTTAAAATTATTATTATTATTATTTTGCTGGTAAAACGTAGGGAAGGAAATTATCAAAGGATATGACTGGATGGAAGAAACTATGGGGAGGGGGTATTACTTTTGCTTGTGTTCTTTCATAAATCCTTTTCATCTTATTTCTGCATTTATCTGCAATTTTATTTTTGAAAAGTTATTTAACTATTTATTGCAAAACACAGTTCCTTTAACAATTTTCACGTTAAACATTTTTCTCTTAATACATATATTGTGAACACATCTGATGCAGATTTTTTAAAAGAAAATCTGAGCAAAGAATTAGGATGTTCAAAAAGTATTAAAGAGGCCAAAAGAAACAATGTGATATAGTGATTAAAATGGTGGAATAAAACCAAGAAGGCCTGAGTTCAGGTCCACCGTCAACCATGGAACTACAGCTAGGGCCAGTCATTCCCTCTCAGCTCAACCTGTCCTACAGGATTGTTGCTGTAGTAGAAATTGAAGGAGGAATCAAACTCTTGGAAGAAAGGCAGGATATAAATACAACATCAAATCAAATCCTATTTCCTCCAGGCACTTGCAAGTTCCTAAAGATTTTCTGGTTGTGGTCCACCAGAGGAGTAGATATAAAGGCATCTACATCTCCCAACACCTTACCAAGAAGAAGTTTACCTACCATTGTTAGCATAAGACTAGTCAGATGCTTTTCCAAAGACAGGTGTGATGAGGATCTGAAAGGTTAGGATCCTTCCAATCTCTAGCATACCCTATTTTCTCTAACTCCAAACAGTGAATCCTGGAACATTCTTCCTCCAAGGGTGAATCAGGTTCCCAAGAACCCACTAATTCAAGGACTTTGAGAGTAAGCAGTGGCAAGTCACTCGAGTCTGTAGGCTGGAACTAGAGATTGGGGCTCTGCAGAGCTCCTAAGAACATTAGAAATAGTTGGCTTGCTCAATTATCCAAGAACTCTTGTCAGGAGTAATAGGTATGCAGCTGAGGAAGTCTCCCTACTGAGTAGCCCTTCTGATCTGTTAACCACTAATTAACAGCAATTAGCTGTTGGTATTGGTTAGAAACTCTAGTGTTCATTAGCTGAGGGCAGATCAGAACTAGAATAGTGTTGTGTAGCCTTGGCTCACTGGATTTCTCTTACCTAACATCCTAAAACCTTTAGACCAATGGTTCTTGGAGCCCAGCTTTGTTTACTTTGCTAATGCTCTTTTGAACTTTAGCTGTTCAGTACTCACCATACCATGTTCCCCAATTTACCATACAGTGGAAGAAGAGAATAAGTTGAATCCCTGCTCCAAACTCACATGCTGCCTTGAATCTTGGAAGGAAGAAACTGCCAGAGCCCTTGGAATTGAATCCTGTGGTTAGATGCACATCTACTTCAGAGAATGAAATTCTCTGGAAAGATGCCCAAGAGTTATAAAATATAGTGGATCTTCTTTTCCAAGGCTGAAGAGGCAGGCTGATTCTTAGAGGAGGAACTTTGTGCTTTCAAACCTTCACGTTATGGGTGGAAATCTAAATAGACTTTGTCTTCCCAAAGTGAATATTCTGATATTGCAGTAAGTGAAACTATATGTGCCAGGGACAGGTGGAGAGAAAATTTAAATATTCAGTACTTAAAATTCCTCCATTTGCCTTACATGGCTAAATCCAGGCAACACCCCCTACTTCTGCCTTGGTGACGTAAGTTCATGAGGGTAAAGAAAAAGATGTTTAGTTTGTATTTACCGTCTCATGTAGAATTGCACTTTCTGTATAACTCAGCTCACTGGGACTTACTTCTAAATAAGCATGCTATAAGGTTCTATTGAATTGACATCCACAAGACTTTGATCAAGTCAGTTATTATTGAATTTCCAAATATAAGATTCATTAAGCATTGCTGGTAATGGCTGTTTTGTATTTCTTTTACCTGTTAGGTAATTCCAAAATAACACCAAATGCTGAGGCATTTTATGCTCCGTGCCAACCTTTATTTCATTTGAAATCTCTCTAGAATATGAAATACAAAATGACAATGAGGCTAAATTGAATAATGCATGTGCATTTCAGGGCGGTCTGTATTTCTGTGATGGAGAGACACAGTTCCTAATTTCAGATCTGCCTTGTAAATCATACTGATCTATGGGTGCTCTGAACAACTGAGGTCTTGTTATTATTGAAACTAAGAATAAAATTGGTCAGTCATCAGCATCAGGGATGAATATGATGCAAAAATGTTATTCTGTTCCTTTTTTGTACAATACATAATGGTGATTTAGAATCAGTCTTGGGATGTATGAGGGCTTCTTGCCACTGAGAATCTAAGTTACAGTAAAGGACTAAAACCCTGAAATTTCTACAACTGTACTAAAATGTGCTTGTTATATAAAGTTGCAAGGTTGTTGGTTGCAAATATAGCATAGAAGCAAGTCACAACCCTATCAAAAATGAATGTCAAGGTCTATAAGAAGATGCATCATTAAACTAATTATAATGTCTCTGAACTATTGTAGGTAATTGAATAAATGCCATCCTTAAATTATAGGGATCTTGAAACCTTATTTTTCCAAACACTACGCCAGAATATCAGTTGGTAGCAACAGATTATTGTTTTGTAACCTTATTAGTTGGCTAGATTAAGATTTCTGAGGAGCAACAGAACCCAATATGATGTCTTCCCATTATGACAGAAGTATAATTTCTAGAATACCCAGATAACATGGCCTAGCCTTCTCCAAACTGAGTGACTTCCAGGTGTGTCCAGTTCAACTCCCATAACTTCCCAGAACAGCATAATCATTGCTGAAGTCGAACCCTACACATTCAGCAGGCACCTTGTTTGGGTGGAATGATTGATCAACATTCGAATTAGGGATTCTGGTGCTCATGGTCCCATACATCTAAGGGATACCTGGTACAGCCTTCCTCATTCAAACTGCATATCTTCAGTTAATGAGTAGAACTGTGTCATCAGAGAGAATGGCAACCTTGTTTAACACCAGTAATAAATCCTGGGTCACTTAGATACTTTACTCCATCAGGAGCTTACTACTTTGGATGGAAAATAGAGAATTTAACACAAATATGAGAAACACAAAATATCCTTCTACTTTGACATTCTACCCGTCATTTAAAAAAGAGAAGTCAAGTGTCAGTCTCGGAAAGCATTAATATTTCTGCCAGAATTGTACATAAAAGATTTATCAACAGCTGATATAAAAGCCTTACCACCACCAGGTTTATAAGTTCATGAATGGATGAAGAAATGAGGAGCAGCTTCAAAAGAAGGAGAGAAGGCTATGTCATGGAATTGGTCCAAAAAGTACTGCAGATGGTGGGCCAGGAGGGCAAAGAAAGCCTTGGGTGCTAAATTAATGGAGGAGGCAGATGCTCATAATGGTGTTACAGAATTGAATTGCCAGTGGGGACGAAACTCATTATTGGGTTTTATCTAATTTGGAAACCTGAGAAGGTAACAATTGTTTAACAGGAAGTCACTTGATGATTCCAAAAATCAGTGGAACTTCATATATGTGTTTGGAAAGGAATCTGTCAAGGTTGTTTTTTCTTTTTCTAAAGATGTTGTTAAATAGTATAGACTGTAGAAAATTTGGATTATACCAAGAAATGATTTACTACATTATACATCACAAACGCTAAAAAGACAGAGTAATACTCAAAAAGCATAATGTAAGTGTACTGTAGGGGATTTCGACTCTAATCAGAAACCAGCAGAAGCACCAATAGCATCTACAGGGAATTAAATAGGCAAGATGGCAGAAATGGTTTTGTAATGTCCCTTCAGGCTTGCATTTTTAAAAATATGCTGAGAATAAGAAGCACTTTTACCTGCATGAAAAAACTTCAGCAGATCCAGACTTGCCCACATCATTTGGAAAGTTAGAGACATTTTGTTTAGAGGTATTGGGAGGAAAAAAAAAGTACCCCCCCTTTTTTTTTTGCATGAAATATTCTAATTTGCCTACGTACAAATAAGAGAAGCCATTAGAGTCCAGTGGTAGATATTCTGTATTTTTAATGCTAAACCTAGCAAACAATAAATCAGTTTTACACTAAGCACAACAAAATGGAATTGTTTTTCTATTAGTGACACCAATTTCCTGATTCTCCGTTTCAGCCAGCATGTACATTGGCAGGAGACTCAGTCTAATCCTGACAACTAAAATATCTTCCAACCTAAAGGATATTAAAGCAGCAAGTCTTCTGCAATGGATTAAACTTCATTGACCACAGTGGGAGTATATTTTCCAGTAAACAAAAATATTGTAAGGCTACTTGTTTTAGACACAATTACTTGGGTGTAATGGGGAATATTCCATGTGTTTTTCTTATAAATAGGATTGAGCTGCAAATTTCAGTCCATGCAGAGGTATCAACTGTATTTCCAATAGATTTGCCTATGTCATTAGCTGCCAATATCTTATATCTGATGACTCCTACTAGTGTAAGCCTTATATGATTTATTGTGACTCAGTTTTGAGAAAGCATGTATAGGGTTAATCTCTTAAGGAACAATCACACTGCCCGACCAGAATGTTTAAGCTCAAATATGAGACAGTTATATCACCAGCAGCATACTGAGTATCAGTTTACTTGCTTTTGTTCTGCTAATGGAGATAGAAATGAGCAATCTCCTGTGGGTCACTGGGAGGGAGTTGAGAGAAGAAAAGGTGGACATCTGTGGAATGAGATGTGTGCAGGTGTATATAAAGGGGGCCACATCGACATGCTTAGTTCCCAAGCCATGTCTTGGTGAATAGTACAGCCTTGGCTGCTGGAAAGATGTTTAAGCATGGATCCAAAGAATTCCCATGATCCTTTGCAGATCCATATGCACTGGGACTGTAACAGCACGAGATGTTTCTAGTGCCAAAAGAGCTTATTCTCTGCCTGTGGAGAATGAGGACAGTGAGCAACTATCAACTATTGTCCCCATCAGATTGCTCTCCTATTGCTCTCCTATGAACACTTTTGTAAACCTGTCACACCTACTTCCAAGTGAGCATATATATAATTGTGCTGCAAAAGCATTTAAAATAAGCAATCATCCTTACATCAGTTTTGAAAATGTTATTGAATCAACCCTAAAATCCATCTTTCTCTTTCCCAAAACCTGTGTTGTTGCCATTATTGTAGTTCTTAAGTGAGATCTTTTTATAACTAGATTGTTTTGTGGGCCAATTTTTAGTTTTGTGCTCCTTTACATATTGTTAGTATGGTAAATGGTAAACACTGCTCTAAAATATATACGCATATATCTAGGAACACAAGCTTCCAGTACAACAATGTAACAATAAAATATTGCCTGGTTTTTGGACTAGAATTTAAACTGAGAGGAGACATCTGTGCTTTGAAATATTTTTTCCCTCAAAAAGCCTTGAAGGGAAGTGTGAAAAATTGACTTTAGCTGTGAAGCTGTAATTCTAATGGTCACCAGCTTCAGCTTTTTCTCCTGTGAAATTTCAAAGAACACTTTAATATGTTTGCATTTTCTACAACATGAAAGTATACTTTTCTGTTTATAAACTTTCTACACAAGTAAAAATACACATATGCTTACTTCTAAGTAGACTCTTTTGAAGAAGTATCTCAGTAGCATAACTTTTTATAACAGGGATAGACAACTTGAGGCCCACTGGATATATTGAATTTCCATTCCGATCAGCCCCATCCATTTTGCCTTACCGCAGGTCCCAAGATGGAAGATTTGGCAAACTCACAGATCAGTCAGTCACAGTCTTTTCCGTGATTAAGCTTGCTTGCCTATTTGTTTATCTCAGTTTATGTGTCACTCCATTTCTGACTACTCTGAGCAGTTTATAGCTCGTCAACAGGGTTAACATTGATAATAAAAACTATCCATAACAAATTGCAGGAGTCTGATCCACCACCCTTTGGGAGCACTATCCCCAAAAGCCCTCTTAAAGAGCCTTGTTTGCACAGCTGTTTGGAAACATAATAGGGTCATCTAGCCAGATATCTAGAGTTAAGGTATTCCAGAGGAGGGGGCCATCACTGAGAAGGCTCAACTAATGAGGTCCCCAGAGAAAGTCTATATAGATTACAGATATATTTTAAAATGTGCATCTATACTTATTCATTTACTGTATATATGTAGCTTTGTCCAAATCTGCAATCCTTACCCCTTATTATTGTATCTCCTTTTCCTTTTTTGTTGTGTGTTTATTCATTTCCTCTTCTTTTGTGGAGTATAATATATAAGCAGCTATCCTATAAAGGGCTAATCAATAAAATCTTGCACTACACTACCATTTCCGAATACAGATTTTTTAAAATCAACCAAATAAGTAAAATAATAATTATTATTATTAATAATAATTAAAAACCTTTAGTAAATAAAATTAACTTACCAGAAATGGTAACTCATTATAAAATTGAGATGTTAGATCCAGCATAAAGTCCAGTCATCTGATATGGAAACAATTTTCTTTCATGCTTCCTATAGAACTAATGGCTATAATATACAGTGTGTATTATACACACTGCATGAAGTACTCTGCATAAATTTATGCAGTGATGATAATGTTGATTATTACTCACATATTCTTTAGAGAAAGTCTTAAAATCAAATTTCAAAGCATAGTTCTAGTGGATTTTTGCAAAATTGAACTCTGATCAATCTGGCCAGGTTTGCTTGTTTGTTTACTAGTTTTCCATCTATAAAAATACTACTGTATTTTAAACATAGATGAATAGCTAGAATGCCTGCTTGTATCCAGGGCTCACTTTTGTTTGTTTGTTTGTTTGATATTCCACTTTTTCTCCAGGAACTCTAGACAACTTCCATGAATATCGCCATTTCATCCTCACAACAGCAATCCTGTAAGGTTGGTTGGGCTGAGAGAGACTATTGGCCAAAAATCACCAGACTGAGTGTAATCTTGATCCTAGGTCTCTAGGTCCTGAACTGCTACACCATACTGACTTTCCTACCATACTGGGAATGTCTTTTCCAACTAATTAATTAATCAATCAATCATATCTTTGCCAGTGAAGTAAAACATTCTATTCTGTTAGCTGCTGCTCAATTCATTCTTTTCACACAGAATTTTAGTGCTGGCCTTTCCATGTCTCTGCTTGTGGTGGAAGGCTTGTAGTGGAAGGCGAGTTATAAATGCTTTCCCTGTCTCACCAATAAAAGAAGAATTAAATATTAAATATTGCAGCAATGTTTAATGAAAGACATCAAATCTATCTTCATAACTTAGTGCAGACACTTGAAGTTTCTTCCAAGCACTATTTCAAAATATTTAACATTGGTTTAAGGCAGATGAGGGAAATTATGATCCTTCAGATATTGGTGAAGCATAATTTGAAACACCGCTAGCCAGCATGGCCAATGGTGAGGGATGCTAAAAGTTGCAGTTTAACAATATCTGCAGGATCACAGGGTTCACATTTCTAGGTTACCATGTAATTATTTAAGTTTCCATCTCAAACCCCACTTTGCAGACTGGACAAGATTTACTCTTTTCTCATGTTATTATCACCCCATCGCACAAATATGGCATTTAAAAATAAATGTATTTTATTGCTTTGCTTTTAATTTAAGAAATACAATATTTAATGGAATTGTACAATATGATCCTGGGAACAAGCTCCCAGAAATGGAAGATTTAGAAATGAAAACAGACATTTAACAAGCAAATGAAAGGCTAGAGTGTTAAACCAGAAGCATGAAAAAAAACTGGCATGGCTGAAAGAAAGCACTGTTACTTGCCCTGTCTGGTGGCAGTTCCTTAATGTTACTTCCAAATCCTGACTAATAATTCACTCACGTTGTTAGGAGTAAGCTTCTATGAATCTTGCCTTGCCAAATTTGGCTAAATCAAATTTGTCTAGATAAGAACACACAATATTCTAAAAATCCAAATAAGGTGTCAAAAATTGTTGTATTGTACCTTACAAACTACACAAAACCATATCCCCTATACCATACCATTATAGCAGAAATGCAGAATTCTGAAACCTTTGTGATTTCACAATGAGTTGTCGAAGTAGATTTAATAATTATAATTCTGTCTTCACTTCACCTCTACCACCTCTTTTGAATCCTTATCTCATTGGGGTAAAATTATGCTTGTGTTCATGAAACATGCAGCTAACCAGGTGAGGTAAAGACTCAATAGATGTATTCACAAAACATTCTAAACCTGGTTAATGCTAAGCTTGATTAGATTTTTTGTAGCTTTGCCCATTTTATTTTGATTATGGACCAGTGTATCATGTAAAGCTGGGAAATGGGAAAATGGGTTAATTCAATAACTATGTTAAGTGAGGAAAGGTGGTGATTGGTTAACTGCAACTTTGATGTGCTCTCTACCTTCAGCCATTAATTGTTATTGATATGTTAACAGAGAAAGCTACATGAATTATCCAAACAATTGCTAGTCTGCCTAGAAGAAAGAACACAGAAAGGCAATAGAAAAGGCCAAAACGGAGAGGTTTTTACAGGCCGCATGAGGCAATCTCCCTAGTAGGATGGACAAAAGGGAAAAAATGCCATGTCCTGGACTCCAACTACTCTCTAAATCAGCTAAACAGCCAAAAATCAAGGAATTCCTTCTTCCTACTGAAGCTGTAAGTAAACTGTGGCTATCCCAACCTCCAACAGATTTGAGGTGCTTGAATGGGACTTTTTGAAACAGAAATAGAAAAGCAACAGTTGTCAAACTTCTCAGTCTCTTCAAAATATGATCTAATCGAGTGGTTTAATTCCCTCCCAACCTCACCATCTGCTCCTCTCTCTAACTCATTCTGTATCTTCATGAATGACAAGGCAACATCAATGAATTGTGTCTACATGGCCCATATCAACCACAGAGAATAAACTACTGTCATTTTGGCAGAGGAACAAAACTGTACCAAATATATCTGAAAAATGGAAACTCTGAATGGTACTTAATCATGCACGAGACTCAAACTGAAATAATTATCATCATCTCCTCCTCCTCTTCCTCCTCCTTCACATCATGGTCTAATTTCAGAATGTTCCAAAATGCCCCATTATCTTGCTGGCTGTCATCAATAGGGTGGAGATGAAATAAAGCAATGCTTGTATCTATTTAACTCCCCATCCCATCCCCCATTTTGATATATGGGTGTTTCCTTCTGTTGTATGGAACAGGAGATCAGAAATCTTGATAAGCTCTTGCTGAAGTAGGGAATTTGGTGGGGAACGAGGATTAAATTCAGTAGATCCTTAGTCCCACCCATATTATCTCTGTCATATTTTCACTGTGGATTTCAGAATCTTGGAAATAGCCAGCTTCATAGGCCGGCAGAAAAATAGAAGAGAAAATCCAATATTGGATTTCTTGCTCTGAAGTCAGAGATCTTACTCTAACCTGTGAGTAGAGACACCTGAAGCTGTCCCAGGGGCCATAGAATTGAACTTGGTCCCATCAGGTTGTTTGGTGTTCACTGATTATTCATTTCTATTCTTTCTCAGAAGGAATGGTCCCAAGGAACTAACACAATAAAGCATTAAAATACAATAAAAATAGAGTATCAAAGCAATGAAAAGATAAGAATAAAATAAAGCCAGCATATTAAAAACAATTATTCTTCAACACTGCTAAATCTGTAAGAGGACAAGAGTCTCTGTTGTTTAGTATCTCTGAGAAGATATTCCAGGGCATATAAAAAAATTAAATATCTATCAATAAGATCACATATAAACATGAATAAAGTATTAATAAGGGAGGGAATAAACAGTGATAATTAAAATAATCCTTAAAATGCCAAAGTGAACAAAAAAGGCCTTAAGTTGTCAGTTAAAATCTTCTGAGGTCTTGGCAGAAAAGCAATACTCATTATCTTCACTCTGATTTGCCTTTATGCTAATATCAGTTAGCCAACAAGATCTGGCTAATAGATCCCTCTAGAAGCCAAATCAGAATGAAGGCAAAGTTTTCTTACTCTGGTGTTTTATATGCAAAGAATATGCAGGAAAGCAAAATGAAACCCAGCAGGAGTCAGGTGATTAGCAGGAGAAAAATATTTCTCTTGAGAAGAAATAAAAGGACTGGAGAGATTTGTGCAGACTTATAAGGAGCAATAGAGCCATCTTTCCCTGCATGGCTAATAGCTCACAACAGAAGATGCATTGCAAACATTGGAAGAGAGGTTATTTCTAATTTTTTTCTTGCCTACATAATGCACCATGTCAGAAGTAACCCTAAATAAGTTTCTGTAAGGATGAGTAATGCATTGTGTGAACTCAATTACTATAGCTTATAAAGCATCTCTCTCACTTCCTGTACTATGTACTATATTTATAAAAAAATTGTTTAGGCATAGTGAAATACGCCATGCCTTAGTGTGGTGGTCTGTGAACACATCTTAAGGATCCCACTACACATTAATGTTAACTACCTAGCATATTGGTGATCCTCCTGATATTACTCTGCAATAAGCATATAAAGTACTATCTCAGATTAGGACTGAAAAAAAGAATTAAATCGTCCTCACATTTGCTTTGTTTCTGATCCGTCATCTTGCTCCTCAGGGCTCCCTCACCCTTGGAAGATGTCTAATTTTTTACTTCTTAAGTAACCTCCATTTTCCCCAGTGAAGGTTATTTTTTATTCCTTTGAATACTGAAGCTGCAAAAATTTAAATCATTCCTAGATGGCTTCCATGTAGTGGTCATCCAAACTGTTGCACCCCAGATATGGTAGCCCTAGAAGAGGTGAAGTGGAAAGAAGACAAATGTGGGAGACAGGTTTAATCTTCTCCAACTCACATATAGCAGTCATTATCTGAACTGGGATTCCATGCACTTATTGTAGAGTAAATCAACACAGGGCATTTAAATGTGCAAGAGCCAGTTTGGTGTAGTGGTTAAGGCACCAGGCTAGAAACCAGGAGATTGTGAGTTCTGGTCCTGCCTTAGGTGCAAAGCCAGCTGGGCGACCTTGGGCCAGTCACTCTCTCTCAGCCCTAGAAAGCAGGCAATGGCAAACCACTTCTCAAACTGTTGCAGGGACTTGTCCAGGCAGTCCCCAGGAGTTAAAACGGACTCAAAGGCAGGAAAACAAAAATCAGTTGTATTCTGTAACTAATACTTAATTTGCTTTTAAGTGTCAGACTCTGTTTCTTGGATGGATCTTTTAAGTTCTCAGAAAAATAAAGCAGATTAACAACCCCAAAATGCTTATTACTATCTTCACATACATGATATGGAAAAATCTGCCAGTGTCCAGAAAGCAGAAGAGAATCAAGCCACTGCCACCCCCAGAAGTCTTGTTTTATATCCATGGAAGACATGCCTTTTGAAATTCTGTTATTTATTTATTTGTTTGTTTGTTTGTTTGTTTGCTGGGCTCAAAGCCTTCCATCCCAACTTCTCCTTTTTTCTTCTTTGGAGAGCCTGCTTTCATGGCTATATTTGGCGACTGCAGAAATCTCAGGAAACACATTGCTAATGCTGTAGCTCATGAAGAAACAGGCGCAGTGTAGTGTATCATGACAGACTGAAATGGAATTCCAGCCATGTGAAGGTAAATTTTCCAGCTGTGGTAGCGCAGATTGGAATAACTCACTCATGACTGCTACCAAACAAAGTGTCAATCTATATCTCAAACTGGAGGTATCAACCACTTTGCCCTGCTACCTGGAAAAAAAAGAAAGAATAATAATGGTTTTCTAAGCAACAAGGTGAAATGAATGCCTTCTTCGAAGGTAAAATGTAGCTCTTATGCATTTTAAATCAAATGCTCCTTTTCAGACTAGCACCTTCATTTTGCTAGTTCTCCACAAACGGTTCAAAATTTAATCATTCTCTTTGCTTGTTCATGAATGCAATTCATTGTAGCAGTAGATTTCCTTTCTCTATCCCACCCCCATTACAGAGATGGGAGTTTTATGAATGGGAGTTGATACTCCTGGCTTCTGGATATTATCAAGAGCCAAGAAGAAAAATGCAGATTAATGACAAAGCAACAGATTTTGCTGATGCTCAGAACAAATGTCAATACAACAGATTCTTCCTTACAGCCACATTAATATGCATTTTTCCAATCCTCAAATCAGCAGAGAAATATGCTGGCATTATTTGCATTGCCCTGATGGCCAAGCTCTTCTCTGAATCATTAATGAGGCTTGTGAGTGATGCTGTCCTTATATTTTGACAGTGGGATAATATAAGAGCCATAATTAAGTGATACCCCTGGCCTTGTTTCCCTTCTCTTCCCTCTTCCCCCTTCCCCCAATTTTTTTTAATAGACAGGTGTATTGGTCTTTCAAAGATGGTGAACATGTGCTTAATAACAGATTTAGTAGGCTTCAATAAAACAAGTATATCAGCATATATAGGAGTCCACATAAATGCTTGAATGGCTGTTTACAAAGTGCAGATCATTTCCACGGGCAGATTCCACTATAGCAGTGTTGTCCAAACTTGGCCACTTTAAGATGAGTGGACTTCAACTCCAGAATTCCCCAGCCAGCCATGCTGGCTGGGGAATTCTGGGAGTTGAAGTCCACTCATCTTAAAGTGGCCAAGTTTGGACAACACTGCACTATAGAAACCAAGAATCTGGTTACTCAAGCAGCCTAAACTGAAATGGCCATGGAGGGCAATCCCCAGAGGCTGGAGGGAAGGCGGCATGCCTGTAGGAGCCTCAACACGTGTGGTTTCTTGGCAACAATACAGAAGTTATTGTCAACAATACAAACCACCAAAAAAGTGCTACTGCTTGTGTGCGTGCATGTGTGTGTGTGTGTGTGTGTGTAAAATTTGATTTCCTAATCTACTTTTCAGCCTGGGTATTCCATACTGCTCTCATGTCTAAATACTAATCAGGTCTGATCTTGCTTAACCTTCTGAGCCCAGAAAAGACTAGCCAGAAGGAGCTATCCCGTGAGAGTAAAGATAAAGACCATCTTTGAGACAAGCATAGCTTCTGGTAGGCATATATATGTGCAGGTTTCAGGGGCAACAACATATAAACTCATTTTCAGTTTCTTCTTCAGCATGGTATTTAACTTCCTAGTCTAGCCCATAGCCCTGGTATTCCATGGTGGTCTCCCATCCAACTACTCACTAGTCTAGACCCTACTTAGCTTCTAACCCAGTCAAAATCAACCAGGTTCTACCATTCACATAGAACTAATAATTATTAAGGCTCGTACTTCTGGACACTAGATATGTTTCAGCCAATCAGTGTACATCTTTTGGTCTACAAGGAGTTCCCCTCTTCCACTTCATAAGGGGGGGGGGACCATGTTTGTGATGGTGATTGATGGTCATAAACCATCAGTCTGCTTATGCTGCTATATGCATGAACCTTAATCCAATCCCACTGTCCAACTACTATATTAGTATTATAGAAGCTGGAAGAGAGGGCAAGTAAATTCTCTGCAGTCACTGTAGCATAAACTGCTTTCTGCAACCAAACTCAATAAAGCGTTGCCCCTTCTGTACCAACATCTGCTGTTTGAAAACAAAAGTTTAGCTTTATATTAAAAAAATCACAAATGCAACATGAAGAAGCTGGACAATAGCATGATAGTAAGCACTTAGCAATGGTGCCAGCTGATGGTGTGGGGTTCAAATTACTTTAACATTGGACCTGTCCTGCCATTTGGAACAGTCTTTTTCATTTTTCCGTATGTGCCACCCAGATCAAATATTTTCATCTGTGCAGAAATGAATAGACCCTTAAGATGGGACTATGAAAGTCATCTACATCTTCAGGAAAATATGGAAACCCTGTACAGACCACATTCTAAGTGCTGGGAAAATTATTGTTGTTATTATGAATAAAAACCAAAGTCCAGAAAGAAGGGCCAGATCCAACCCCTTGCTTGTTCTGGAAAGCTTCCTGTTGATGATGGAATGTTGGTTTTACTCAATGGATGTAAAAGGAGGACAGAAGAGGGAGGAGAATAATGAGCTGTTACAGAAAATATATTTGAGTTCTGGAAAAAAAAGAAAAGAAACTCAAAGCAACTCTGCCTTGATTATGTTAGGTATAAGTTGAAGTAGAGTGGGCCCTTGAAGGCTTTCAAGATTCTATTCCACTGTCTTAACCATGTTAAAGTACACTCCAAGATTCCAACCGATTCTCATTTTCTGACCTTGCCTACCTCAAAGGGTATAACTGTGAGAAGACCCTTTTTCAGAGGGCCATCCCCCTTCTCTCCTCTCTTACTCCCCCATCCTTCAGATTTCCTATTTGCTCATAAATCTCATATCTTGGTTACAACAAACCAGCAAAATACAGAAAGTGCCTTTCCAAAGCAACACCATTTATTATTTCTGTTTTTATAAAAAAAATAATAAAACAGTATTTCGGTGTTCAGATTTTACCATTCTAATGAGTACAGTGTGTTAGATTTGGAGATTTTAGATGCAACCACTGCTCTAGATATTAACTCATGAAGGAAAGGATTACCTCAATCAATTGTGCTTTATTTTAATTTCCATTCTTTAGTTCTTCCACTTCTGCATCAATCTGAGACATGCAATTCTGCCTCATATGTGCATTTTTGACAAGCCATTTGCCCTATTAGAATGCAGTTTTATATGTACACTTCAGTATTTTACAAAATATTATTTGATTGGAGGACTGCCTCAAATAGAGTAAGGATTTCAAAGAATTATTAAGTTTCGGTTCATGATTTGAAATGGCAAAATTAGGGAAGTTCACATTAAAATAAATTTCTCACCCAGGGGCAGAGGTACAGTTCTAAAACACTCTATACAAAAGAAGAAAAGGGAAACCCTCAGAGAGAGAGTGTGTGTGCGTGTGTGTGCGTGTGAGGGGAAACAGTTGTATTCTCTTAAAACTTTCTCTCCAATATTGTTACTTTCTGTATTTAGGGCACAAAGGAGTCTCCAGGATGGGAATAAAAAAAAAAATCAAAATGATGGCTGCAACTGTGTGATTGAAGCTCTGCCCTTTTAAGCAACACACTTAAAAAGGGGGGCAGTGATTCAGTTGCATGGTTGTGGCCAACTTCTTGACTTTTTTGACCCCCACCTCCGCAGACACCTCTAACAGAGTAGCTTTCCTAACCTGAAGTTCTCCACTGGTATTTATTTATTTATTCTTAAATTTATATGCTGCCTATCTCTCCCAGAGGGTGACTCTGGGCAGCTTACAATTAAAAACGAAGGCAATAAAAACAATGAAAATATAAATATCCACAATTAAAATAACAAGTAACAATTCTAGATAAAAAGCCAATGTACAATTCAAGATGATGGGCGGAACAGTATCGATCATCCCACCAGCCAATTCCAACAATGCGAGCCCCCATCAGGCCATCCAGCATAACCATGTGCTTACACCTTTTCGGAAGGCCAGGGGAGTGGGGGCAGCCCACACCTCAGGTGGCAAGCTGTTCCACAGGGTGGGGGCCCTGGCAGAAAAGACCCTGTTCCTAGACCCTGCCAGCCGGAATTCCTTGACGTGGGGTCCACAACAGCAAAAACAAAGTACTGAAACTTGAATTTTCAGAATTCACAGTTACAGTATTTGGCCAACTACTAAGTGATTGAGAATTATGGGAGCTGTAATCCCAACACCTCTGAAGGTATCAAGCTGGGGATATGGACTACCACCTGCAGCTGAAGCAATTACTCTGACAGAAATAGATTTATCACCTCAAAGCCTCTGTGCCTTCACATCTTATCACTGGGGGGTATAGTTGTTTTAGCCAGCCCTGCTCCTGTGCTTTAAGAGCATTCTCACATACCTTAAGGTAGTGTTTCTCAACCTTGGCAACTTTAAGATGTGTGGACTTCAACGGCCAGAATTCCCCAGCCAGCTGGCGAATTCTGGCCGTTCAAGTCCACACATCTTAAAGTTGCCAAGGTTGAGAAACACTGCCTTAAAATATTCTCCATCCATAGAAGGGAAAAACAACAATGCTTATCTGATACACTTCCACATGTGAGGTTGCTGTTAAAGATGTAGGATCAAGGCTGCATTTTTATTTCAGTAACAGCAGCACTGCCTCTTCGAATTCAACATTTAGAATTGGTTGCCAAAAGTTCTACACTGTACCTGGGGTTTTGCAGCCCACATAGGTAGCCCTACCAGAAATGTAACAAGATCTCCTTGAAGTAGGCCAAATGGATGGTAGCTGATTTAATATCATGACCTATCTCTATGACTTCCTTGATTTTCATAACATGGAGGTTGTCTGCAACCATGCATAGACCTCTCAAAAAGTAATCATTTTAGTTTTGGCCTGAATACCTAAACCAGAAGAATTAGATTTTCCCATCCCCTGAGGGGGAAAGAGGTCTGATTTCTCCTGTCCATCATTTTGCTACAGAGTGATACTAGTTATCTTGACTTCTTTGGGTCTCATTACAATGTGCCCTTCTATTCTACAATTACGTGGCATAGACAACAGTAGAAACAGCAGAAATAGATTACAACGACATCTAAATAAAGGAGGCTGAAAGCAGCAGGAAAGTCATCTTTAAGATTTTTAAAATCTGAGACAGATGGAAGGGGATTGTGTGAGATGGAGATTGTGTTCTCCCTTTAGAGCTTTCCATGCTTGCTAATGCTGAAGATTCCCAACAGCTGTCCTTCATTCAGCACAGACAATTCTCTCTCTCTCTGTGTGTGTGTGTGTGTGTGTGTGTGTTATAGAACATTGCTCTTCTGCTTTAACAGTTGTGTTAGGATGACAGCTGAAAGCATTTGGAGAGAGCCATACTGTACTCATTTTATAGCTGACCTATTACCACAAATCTCAATATAGATTTGTGGTGATAAAGAATCATTCCATATAAGATGGGCTTTGGGGTACACTGAACAATAAGACTATGGGATTTAGCAAATATCAGATGGAAATATTTTGGGATAATTTACCTTAAGTAATACAGAATGAGTTTTTGTCTTGTATCCTGGTTTGTTACATAGGAAAGAGAACAGTTGTGGCTGAACTTTTTTCTATACAAATAAAGGATGGCTATTTCTTTGTATCTAGTTGTACAGCTTAACCAATTTTGTTTTTCAAATGGAATCACACAAAATGTGCTAACTCTTTCTTATAGAAAATAAGTCTACTTCTACACTATAAAAATAAACACAAACCTGACCTACTAGAAAGGAAGACTTGCAGTATGGCAGACTCTGGTCCAGTGCTGAAGAGAAGGGAGAACTTGTTTTGTCAGGACTATTGAACGTAACCATAAAGCCCTCAAACTAACTTTTTCCCTTACATCAGAGGTCCATGGAAACTCTCAGAGGAACCTTAAAAAGGTTAAGAACTCCTGCCTTTTATGAACTGAAGCTCAGGAGGAGGAGGAGTCAGGCAAGAATTCTCTCCAATGGAGAAATAGAATAACAGTATCTCAAATTATGACATTTTAATTGCATTGCAGCTAGGGTGGAAATAAATCAAGTTATCTCTCCATCACTGGTAATATTGTGGGAACAGAGAGGTCAGGTGCTGCTTTGAAATTGGTGCAGAATCCTCATGTGAAAATACTTTAGAGAGGCACACATTGAAATGTATCACCATATCACTTGTGTCAATATAGAAAAGACATGCTATCCCAGGGTTTTTGCTCATGTGGAAACCAACATGTCTTCCCTCCTACAGATGTTCACCCACAACTTTTGAGTAGCTACTGGAGCTAGACCTCAGTTGAACAACAGTTGTGGGGATGGAATTACTTAGTAGCCCTTTCATGTGATTCTTCCCAAGTACTGTATAGGTTTTTCTGAGCGTGTTAAGAATCATCTGTCTGTATGATTGTTAGTATTCTGAGTGATGTATTATCTTTTTTGGGGGGGTGGGGTCCAGACTAATGGGGATGGGAGAAATAAGACCAATTTAGCATGTTGCTCTCTTGCCACATGACAGTTAATAGAAAATAATTTTCTAGAATAGAAAAAAACCTGAGGATTTGCAAAATTGTGCACACTTGGATGATACAAGAAAGCATGAACTCATTTTGCCTTATTTAACAGAAGAATGACTCTCTAAGAAGGGAGAAATGTTTGGAGGATCCAGATTTTGAAGGACCCCACAATGGATTGCTTTACTGGAAAAAAAAATCCAGATGTGTTTAAATTTAAAAGTGGGGGGGACAACAGGGGAGTCCTAAATGCCTCTATAAAATAGTTGGGTGATGCTAAATCAATGTTTTTCAAACTTGGCAACTTTAAGATGAGTGGATTTCAATTCTGGGAGTTGAAGTCCACACATCTTAAGGTTGCCAAGTTTGAAAACACTGTGCTAAATCATGTAGATGGCATGCCAATTTGAGGTTAATGAAGCACTCCAGGAACACTGGAGCCACGTCTTTGGAAAGGCTCCATGGCAGAGGCGGGAACTGCTCCTGTCTGGTGCTTCCCAAAGTAGAAATTTTGAGTGGGATGTCTAAACAAATTGTTCCTGGTTGCTTAAACATAGAATTTCAGGGTGTTTTATTATCCTTCCAACATAATCATCATGCCAAATATATGATTGAAAAAGAGAAAAAAGAACTGTAGAAGTCAATACTGTTTCTAATTCCATGATTAGGCAACTTTGAATGCCCACCTCTGTTTTCCCATTTCTGCAGCGCAGAGCTATGAAACAGAGTTCCAACTATAATAGGGAACCACTCCATTCCCTTGATTGAGATGTTATAATTATTATAGTAAAGCTGAGAAGACAAGAGTGAAAGGAAATGTCAAAAAACACACTCAGTAATAACTATTTGTGGTTACAAAACAGAGCCAAGAAGCCAGCAGGAAGCCAGAATAAAATGTACACACTCCCACAGAACTCACAAGGAGGTAAGTAACAACAACAATAAACTTTATTTATATTGCCCAAATATATCTTATTTTCATTGGGAGCGCACAATAAGAAATGTTAAAATCATTACATATTTCACAAATGAGTAAGGAAACATTTAGAAATTAAGGCTGGGAACCAGGGCTTGTTTCAGGAGGGTGGGAACTGCTGTACACAAATACAATGGAGTGAGCTTTAACATCAAAACTGACTTGTTCCTCTCTTCAGATATAAAACCTGGGGCTCTATTCTTGTTCAGACAGAGGAGACTTTCCCACTTGGGGTCAGTCATCTCTAACTAATATGGACTGAGGGAACAACATCATTTAGCTGCAGTAATGTTAATTGCTGTATCACTGAGGCTTGGTTTTGAAGCATATGACTGTCCTTTAGGGATCCAAATCACCAAAAGGAAGCTGAAAATTTAATGAATAAAGTATCTTAAAATACACTTATTTGATAAGCCTTTTAAAAAGAGATCTTTGGTTCGTTATTTTCTAATGCTTGAATCATTGGTAGAAGAATGTGTTTCTAATGGGAGAATAGTTAGGGGTCACAAATGCTAGGGATGGTAGACCTGAATCTCAGTGGATGCAAGGATATCCCATTTTCCTCACCTCACTCTTTCCTCTGTTTATTTTCATCTAACCATCTGTCTTCAATCCACCCATCTATTCATTGTCTCTCAACCTCCTTCCCTCTCTGTTTGTCTCTCACGTATACCGTACATCTATTCACAAAGAAAAACAGCTCTCCCTCTTTCAGTAACCTTGATGCACCCAGATTCTGGTTATTTCTGAGTGTGATATAATTGTATATAGCACCCATCTATTTATCTTGTCCACACTCCCCTCTTTCATTTTTTAAGCATTTATAAAGGCAAAACATAGCATCAGGGCTGATTCACACACTGTATCTGCCATATGTGCATCAATATTTAGTAAGGTGAACATCTGGACATATAAAGGAATAATTTATCCATGAAAATGTGATGGATGTATGGCAACAGAAACAATTTGGTAGATATGCCTTAGTATGTATATTTTGTATCTCTACTAAAACCTTGCATCTCCATTCATACACCCATAATTATCTATGAGGTGAGGCAAGGGGGAGCAAGTGATGAAATATGTGCCATGATATCACAATGCAAACTCAACAACTTATGTTCTTGCCTGTGACATTGCAACAATTTTATGGGTGTTGTTGTGTTGTGTTGTGTTGTGACATCACAATGCAGATTTTGTTGTTTTGGTGTAATTGTGGTTAAGAATGGATACCTATGTCTCTGGGTCATTCTTTATGGTGTTTTACACAGAACCCCCCCCCCCCCCGCAGTACTGCCTTAGAAAAGTTGGCAGATGGTGAGGTGAGGCTGATGACTGGCCAGGCAAGGCTTAGCATTGTCTGAAACTCTGGGGTCTCAGTTCTCCCAACTTTTTATCACACACCCCACCCTGGACATTTTTTACAAACAGGAGTAATTGGCAGCTTCTGTCATTGGCTAGGTAATTGCACCTGCATATCTCCATCAAGGTCATCTTCCTTACTCTCTGCAGTATTAGATCCAGGTCCTTCCTCAGTTGTGTCCCAGGCAGAGACCTGTTATTGGGTCCATATAATCGTGCTGGCTTCTTGAGAGAGGGGGTTGTTTCTCCAGCTTTGAAGGAGGTGGTGATGTACCTCCTTTTCAGGAGGCCTTCGCTGGACCCAACAAATCTGGATAATTATTGTCGGTTATTGGGAATTATTGCCCATTTTGGGAAGGCTGTTGAGAAGGTGGTTGGACAACAATGATGAAGGATCTTAGAGGAAGTGGGTTATCTGGACTCATTTCAGTCATGTTTCATGGTATCTTTCTGGACTGGCTGCAAGGGGTGGGGGTGGGGGGCCCATATTACAGTGGTTCTTATCTTCCTTTGTGGCCAGTTCCAGTCAGCATTGACAGAAGGAGAGAGGTCATGTCTGCAGCCCTTCATCTATGGGGTGCCCCAGGATTCAACATTCTCACCCCTCCTGTTTAACATGTACATGAAATCATTGGATGAGGTCATCTGTTGGTTTGAAGTCTGGCATCATCAATATACAGATGATATCGAATTGTATATTTTGACTGGGGAGGCCAGGTCATGCTGTCAATGTCCTGACCCTGTGTTTGGAGGCTGTGAGAAAAAACTCACAGAAAATGGGGAAAAACAGACTCAGGCTCTATAGTGACAAGAATGAGTGGCTGTGGTTGTTTGTTCCCCCCTGCATGTGGAGATTTTCTATCTTTGATCTTCAACGGGGTTGTGCTACTCCAATCAAGACTGGGTGCAATCTGGAGGTTGTCCTGGACTCACAGCTCCTGCTTGAAGATCAGGTGGTGTCTGTGGCCAAGTGGGCTTTTGCATAGGTTCATCTAATGTGCCAGATGTGCCTTTTCCAATATTGGGAGGCCATTTAAACAGTGTCTCAACCCCTGTTCACCTCATGAATGGACTACTGCAATGTGCTCAGCATGGGGCTGCCCTTGGTGCAGGCAGTGATGGGTGTGCTGTTGGGATGTTACACCAATGTGTCACTGCTACTTTGCAATCTGCTCTAGTTGCTAGTTAGCTTCTGGGTGCAATTCAAGGTGCTGGTTATCACAATAAAACCCTTTATGGCTTGGTTATTTGAGCCTACTTTAATATTATATGCCATCCACTAAGTTCAGGCAGATTAATTGAAGAGACCCAGAGCATGATCAAACAGTATCATCTATCAGGACACAGGAAGCGTGTCTTCTTTGGCACAGCACCTGCTCTCTGGAACAGCATCCTCCTGGAGATTCAGATGATTCCCACCCTTCAGTTCTGGAAGTCTTTGAAGACCTGGCTTTTGTTCCCAAGCCTGGGGTTAGGGTGATTGTTAAGCCCCTGATGGTATTGTTGTTGAGTTTTTTTTTTTAAATGTGTTCTTAAACATTTAATGTACTGTTTTTGTTTTTCTATTTTATTATTTCCTGTCCTTGGATGTAAACCACCCAGAAACATCTGGGAGATGGGTGGTTTCCTAATGAATGATGATGATGATGATTTACTACAAAAAGTATAAAACATTTCCTTAATTTATAATTAGAGAAACATCCAAGAAGCTCTTACAATGTGGTAGTTTTAGAAACATTAAAAGAAAAAAAGATTGAACAACCCCCATTCTCAACAATTGGCCATGAGTCAAATGGATTGACCCTTCCACAAAGCTTTTTGGCTTGCTGTTCATTTATCTTGTATGTCAGGGCTCTGCATTTCTTGGTGATGATGTGAAATGTGAAAGTGCATCCTCCTGCACTGTGGTTATTTTTGTAAAAGATGAAAATAGATTGAACCTCAGACTCTTGCATGGAGGAGTTGGCATGGAAAAGGAAATCAATTGAAATAACATGATCCCTCGAGCTCCATAAACAGGATATGTTCACTTAAATGGTTTCTTCACGCCAGAAATAAAAGCATTAGCATAATAACGAGAGGGAATCAAAGCAATGTGTTCAGTCTAATGCCAAAAGCTTGCACAATATAAGTACACTATGATTTGGGTGTCTCACATTTTAATTCTGACTTATTAACACCATATTTAGTTCGCCTTTACATTTTTCATATATAAATCTTATTACCATTCTCATTCTGAAATTTTGAGTCTAATAACAGTAGCTGAAAATACATACAAATCCCATTAAAATACCATGTCTTATATGCCATACCTTCATCTCAAGATGTGTAAATAGTGCACACTCTAGACTTGATACAAATCCATTAATGTTTGCTAATGCCCAATTAATGACATTAACCAACTTTGGGAGAGTAGTGGCCAACATTGTGATTATTTTGTTTTTTCCTTGGAGGCTGTTCTATAGATTCTGATTGTGGACATCAATCAATGACTCCAAGGAATGCAAGGCAAAACCCCTGAAGCAGACAGTGGGTTAAATGCAACCAGGTAGGTTATGATCAGGAAACGTAAGGTCAATTATATGAGTAACATAGATCACAGTTAGCTTGCAGGCTGATTCAAAATAAAATCTGGCCAGCTCAACAGGGTTTGAGATGTGAATGCCTGATTGCTATATATTTGTTAATTTACTCCAACATTTTTAATGGAGCAGGTGAAGTTGGTCAAATTCACTGAACAGTCAGTGAGTGGACTGCGTATTACAGGGATTGACACCACAGTGCCGATAAGCACTGGAATATCCCCAGTCCCCCTAGACAGCATCCAATCATCTCCAGAAATAGATTTACACACACACACACACACACAGAATGCTAAATCTTGTTTAATTTCCATGTTCTCATGTGAGATTGTGTGAGATCGTAAGCTAAAACAATCAAATTTCCCAGGCTTTAGGAATGAAAATGCATACCAACTGGTGTTCTCTCATGAGCTCTCTGTTTCATGCAGTCTCCCCAACCTGGTGACCTTCTGATGGGAGTTTAAACTCCCAGAATTTCCAGCAAGTATACTGGCTGAGAGTTCTGGGAACTGTAGTCTCAAATTCAACTAGAATGTTTCAGGCTGGATTGAGCCTGTTTAATGTATAGACTAAAAAGAGAACATGATTTTTTTTTTCCAGAAAAAGAAAAGGCTCAATTACACATACAAAATACTTAACTCCCTAAGAAAATGTAAGTCTGAATAGGAGTATAATAGAAACAATGCTAATTATGCATTTGAACCATAATTATTGCAACACATCAAATGACTCCCCAAGATAATTTCCATTAATTCTGGTTTTGGGGAAAAACATTGCATTAATTTTCTTGTTGCATTAGGTTTATTTTTAGACTGTCTAAGTTGGAAAGGGAGAAAAAAATCAATTGGCTTTCAACTGGAATGAAATGGTATAATCTGCCAAAATGGAAAAATCATAAGAAGAAATTGAATCTGCTGGTATTGACCATTTTATTCTCAAAAGCTTATACAACAAATTGTTTATTTGTGAAATATGTGGGGTCAAAATGCATATTTGGGGTAGTTGCTTTGAAAAACTTTGTATGCAGACTTTGTATGCAAACCTTCTACCTTACATAAAATTGTGTTCATAACTCTGTATATAAAAGAAAGTAAAGAATTACAATGAGCATTGTTTTTCTAATACATTTTCTTTACATCACGTGGAAAAAATGATAAAGTAAACATTTCTTTATATCCATTCTTCATTTGGACTAATGGTAGGCAGAAAAAATGCAATTTGGCATAACAACAACAACAATTTGCTTTAGAGTTTTGGTTTTCTTCAAAGAACATTTTTACAAGGGCCCTCGTGTGTTCTTGCACATACTTAATATAAGGTAGGTTCAAGGGTAAATGAATTGTCCTGTCTTACAACATCTCTCCAAAGATCTGCAACCTTCTTGGCTTTCTATATTATCATTAAATACCAAGGAAAGATACTACAAGGAAGTTCCTTCTATTGTTTTTTCCCTTTTTCAGTAATGGGACTATAGTCCCGGTTAAAGGGCAGTTTTGCCCCTGAGAATTGTAGAATTTCTCACTCAGCTAGAGAAATTCAGAGGACTCATCCACTCAGTTTTCTGCCCACAGATGCAGTGAAGAATTTCAAAAGTCCTCTTATCCACAGCATTAGTTTGAATCCAATCCAATCATCACAGGCCTTAGCACACAAAACAGTTATGTTGTTTAAAAACTTGATTTTCTTCCAAATACCTTTCTAATATTCTGTGTACAATGTCACATTTTTTTTCCTTGGGATTTTTTCCAATATCCATTTTTGGTTTTACAGCTGTTTGCAGTGGCTGTTGACATCCATTTCATCATATCTCTGGAGGAGAGAACTTTAATGCAATGTGTAGTCAATAAGATAGCAATTTCATCCTGGTGTGCTTTCACCTGTAATGGAAGTGCCTTAATAAAACTAGCTATTTTTAATTCTGTTTCCCTGTGTTCCTACTGCTATACAGCTGCTGGCCTTGCTTTTAACAAAACAAAAATAAGAAGTAAGTGCTAGATATTTCTTTTCAAGGTGACAACTACTTCCTATTATTTCAGTCTGACCAAGGCAAGAAAGAAAAGTTTGCTTTAAACCATTAAGTTATATAAAAGTTGTCTAGTGTGCAAAGTGTGTTTCTTATTTAATGAGAGCATCAGTGGTTCATACATTTAATTTTTATATAATTCACCTATATTTTCTGGAATCCCTGGGGGGAAAACTATCTACAATCCAGGGCTGTACTACCAATTAATGCACATAGTACTGAGACAAGTGTACCAATTAACTGATGGCCCTACTTAGGGTGAAATAGTTTCCTATGGCTTGCATCCATGATAAAGCTCAAGTGAAAAGTACAGGAGATGGTGTGTACTACTAAGCAGTTCCTCAAGCACTAGGGCCAAGCCATACCTCCCAAAATTTCAGCATCAAATGAGGCCACCAAGAGGCTTGGAGGTGGCTCTCAAGCCACTACCAAAATTTCCATAATCCTGTAATTTTTAATGCAATAGAAGAAGATTCCTAAAAACTTGAGTATTTATTGAGAAGCATTTACAATATCAAATCAACTTTAGGATTTCCATCCTCTATCCTAGTGCTGCTCTTTTCTTTATCCTGGCCATAACTATTTCTGGGCCAAGAGTTGGCCTCACTTTGAGAAAAATTGTATATCCTTATGCTCTCTCTCATTCTCTCTCCCATTCTCTCTCTCCCTCATTCTCTCTCTCTCTCCCTCTCTTTCTCTCCCTCTCTCTCTTTTGTGCCTTTGAATCAGGATTGACTCCTGGTGACTGCCTGGAGTAGTCCCTGTGGTTTTCTTGGCAAGATTTCAGAAGTGGTTTGCCATTGCTTGCTTCCTAGGGGTGAGACAGTGTGACCCAACTGGGGTCACCCAATTGGTTTTGTGCCTAAGGCATGACTAGAACTCACAATCTCCTGGTTTCTAGCCTGATGCCTTAACCACTACACCAAATTGGCTCTCTATCCTTACATTTAGCTCCTGTTAAGGAATTTAGAGATGACCTTGGTATAAATGAACCATGAGGGAGGGACTTGGAGAGGCAATTACATAAGCCAGAGGTTTTGTCTCTGTTTTATGCTTGCTATTGACCAAAATAAATAATGACTGACTGAGTAGTCCAAAGGTTGAAGTAAAGATGAGAAAAAAAAAACCAAAACAACCCTGCCTTGATTCTGTCACTATAAGAGGGGACAGGGTGAAACTTGGACAGGCTTTCAAGATTGTATTATCATAGCTTACTATAATAAAGCCACATTCTTGGAAACCTTGTGGTGTCTGTCTCTTAACCTGGTCTACCTCAAGGGACTAACACATTGAAGCTGAAATAGATTGTAAAAAGGCTTGGGTAAGCAAAAATCAAAGTAGTGTATCACCATGAGGACAAAAGGGAATTTCCACAAGTAGTAAACATTTGTGTGGCTAAATGATACTACCAGATACAACCGTATGTTCCTAATCAAGGTTATTTTCTGAAATCCAGATACTTTGCAGTTTAGCAGTCAAAGCTATTGCAAATCTATCCCCAGGTTCTAAGCACATTCATTTACAAATTAGACTCACTAATGACAGGGTGATATTTATTTTGTTCATAAATATACTTAGGAGGATCAAACTAGAGTGAATGTTACAAAGTATGTGCCTAATGGATTGGATTATAATGATGATGTAACTGTAAAAATCTCATAAATACAAGCACCTAGGCAACTCTTTTTTTGGGGGGGGGAAAGCTAGAGAATGAATCTGATTCAATATTTGAATAAACAACTATTGGACAATTCCAATATTATTATGAATATATAGATAGTGCTACAGCATAGGCTAAGGGTATATGTGTGTGTACGTGCACATATACAAATCATAAGAGATTGTACATTTAGTATTAGTGAACCTATGTTGAGGGGAATACTGTATTTTTCTTTTGTCTTGAGAAATGTATGATGTTAGCACCTGCAGAATGTTAATACAGCTAAATATATTCAGAGATGATTGAGGCTCTAATGATTCTAATATTGTTTTTCCATTTAAGTTCTGTAACAGCCAATATAAAACAGTGCATTTTAATGCTTAGCCTAGGGATAAAGGAGGAATAGGCACTAGAACTGAAAAAAGTGGGGGGGAAAGTATGGGAAAGACATTAACTTTAAGTGCCTTATCAATGCTTTCTTTATATTCGTTTTTGACATGTTGCCCTTTTTCAAGGGTTCAACTCTTTACCCATCATGATAGGCAACATAGGCAATCATGGAGATTGTTAGTACGCTTCACCATCACTCTGAACTAATATGCACTGAAAATTTAGAAATCTATCCTACAGCATAATATTAGAGGGTGGATGATGAAGCCATCCCTGAGCCGCATAGCTCATCAGACTATTCCCACTGAGATGACTGAAGCAGTTGGTGGCTTCTTCATCATGCCTTTTTGGTGGACCAAAGTCCAGAATAGTAGTTTGGTTGGGGGTCATTGCTAATTTTATAGCAGATCCTAGTTTTAGTCAATACAGTTGTGATCTTTTGCCCAATTCTTTGCCTTGTGTCCAGCATATATAGCTTGTTTCATTTTGCCTTTAATTAAGGAACATAACTGTTTATGTGTGTGTATGTTAAAACTGGTATTTTTTTTTCAAATGGATATACAGTATAATTTCAGGTTATATAGGGCTTTTTTTGGTTAGGCTTGAGACAACGTCTTTCAAAATCTTCAGTAATTTTCTGTTGGAAAACAGGCAGAAAATGCTTCTCCCATTGCAATGTAGGATAACACTATTTATTTGTTTAAAAAATCTGAAATTTGTCATTTAAGAATAAACTCTCCTGAAGTGTCTTATAAATTGCCCCCAAAATGACAGGTATAGGGCACTAAATTGGAAAGGGCTTCTGTAGTACAGTGACTAAGGCACTGAATTAAACTGGAATGACATAAGTTCAACTCCCAACTTGATCTTGGAGTTATTTGGGTGCCTTTGGCACAGTTATGATTTGCTAGCCTGGCTTCCTAAATGGGACTGTAGTTTTGAACATAAAAGGTATGAATACTTCCATATGTGCCAGCTTGACTATCTAGATCAGTGTTGTCCAAACTTGGCCACTTTAAGATGAGTGGACTTCAACTCCCATGGCTGGCTGGGGAATTCTGGGAGTTGAAGTCCACTCGTCTTAAAGTGGCCAAGTTTGGACAACACTGATCTAGAGGAAATGTAGGTTAATATGAATAATAGGCCAAATGAAATGGGATAAAATTTTAATACATAAAACTCCAAATAAGTGATTATTTTTAGTAATAAAGTCTAATAGAATCCTGAAGTAGGAGAGAAAAATAAGGCACACCTCTAGGGAAGATGCTGTCACCCTTTGAAAGGTATTTTACAAGTCACCAAAAGTTTAATAATACAACCTGAAAAGATATATCTGTTTCCAAAAGCATCTAGTGGATTGTCATCTGCACTAGTTACACACCAGGAGGTGAAACAGGGAGGATGTTCTATATAGTGGTTCCCCTCCTATGGAACATCTTACCTTCTAAAGCAAGGTTGGTGGTCATTTTTACGGCCTTTTAGAAAGTCTATACAGAGACTCTGATTTTCCATAAAAGCATCCAAAGCTTATTTACGTTTTTGCCTCCTCCTTTTACCATTTTTAGCCCTCACAAATCCATTGTAGTCACCAAATATGCATTATGTATTATTCTGTGTAATTTAGTTCCAAGACTGGAAATCTGAAATGGGACACAGAAGTAGCCAACCACCCAAACCCTAGCTTACTTGCAATAAAAATGTGTGTGTGCAGGGATGTCTGCAGGATATGATTAAAAAAAAAAAGAGATCAAGATGGTGTCCACAATGGTGCAATAGGTCAGCCCATTTTTACTGAGTATTTCTTGTGAATATAGCAGGAAATGAGAGCAGCCTGGCAATGGTGGATAGACTCAGCCTGTCAGTTCTAATAAATACATAACTTGAGACCCTACAAATCACACACTGGAGGTCTGAAATGGCATTTGAGATGACAATCAAAAGCAGCATGCCATTTAAAGTTAATGATTTACTTTAAAGAATATGTATTCTTTAAAGAATATGTATAGAACCTTTGGAAAGGAAAAAAAAAGGCTTGAGAGGAAGCAATCTGTACTATCAGAATGGAATGCCCAAACCTAAAAGGAGGCATTTCACCACAGCAGCACATTAATTGTAGGTTAACTGCTTGAGGAATGTTTTTGGGTGTAAATACACTTACCAGCCACACGAGAGCTCATTAGCAAGTCACAATGATAAAGAAGCAACATGAAGGATGGTACCCAATAAGTAAAAAAAAAAAAAAGTTGCAAAATTCAAGTAAACATATAGTGAGAATACCACACATTTCAGTTTATTTTTTCTGTTTTGATTTCTTTTAATCTCAGAAGCTCAGGTGGGGCACTCATTTGTATGGTCATGCACTGAGCATGAAGATCTGAAAAGGGGTGTTTTGTTTTCTTTAGGGCAGATCATAGGAATTCTCTGTGTTTCTCCAAACTCACCTCCATAAACATTTTAAGGTGTCTGCATGAAATGCTTGAAGATCTAGAAGGTAAGTCAGTGCACAAAACATTGCAAAGTGAACCTTATATGCACACTTATGTCTCTTCCCCCTTTTAAGCCTACTCCTGTGTGATGGATAAATGCCTCCCCAGGATTAAACTTTTAATAATGAGGTCATTTCTCCCCCTGACCAAGATAACAAAAAAGAGAAAAATATCCTTCAATAGATTTGTCTTGTGTTGTGTGTGAGAGAGAAAAAGAGAGAGATGGGGGGGATACCATAATCCATTCCCAAAGGATTACTCAAAATGATCTGGCATCTCTAAATTCTTGTGCTTCTTCACAAAAAGCAATGTAAGATATGCTAAAGGTTCATAGCCCACATAAAGGTTGGGAAGTGACCAATCTTTCAAATGCAGAGAGCAGATTTGGTCTATAAATTTGCCTTCAACTCTGTTAGGCCAGCACTTTTCTTTATTTCTTTGATGCCAGTAAAAATTCCAAGCTTACACTATTCAGCCATTTTTTTAAACACAAAGAGAAATGTGTAGTATTTTTATCTGAACATTTTTTAAAAAATTGGGGAGGGTAAGTCTTTTCAGAGCATTTCTGTAATTACAGTACTGCTTCCACAGCTGTAGTTAGTCTCTCATATTACCCTGGCAAGCTGAATAATAAGAATATCAAATAATCTCTATTTGCCCCTTCAAGAATGTTTCTCTTTATCCTTATTAAAGCAGCCAGGCCGTACAGCTGCTTCTGCCTGGCGTCACTGCTGTCCTTTTCTCACTATCACTGAGACACAGAAAAGTATATTAAAAGCAGAGGAGAAATTCTAAGGCAATGAGAACATGGGGCTGACAGCATCAAGTAGAATAGACAAGGAAAGGTGGAAAGGTGACTGCAGGGCTTTTAAGTTAATGCTTTAGTGGAGACACAATGGGCCAACTGAAATTGGCAGCTTTCTTATATAAAGGACTTCAGATTTGTCCCTCATCTGGCACACACTTTCATATGTCAGGTTCAGAAAAATAATTTAAGGAATACTTTGCATGGCAGTCATGATCTTAACTGGTACTGATAGTCTTATTCTGCTCAGGTGAGAGATACATCAGGAAAACCTACCTCCTCAGAGGATTTTGAAACGTGATTTGAAGAGGTCATTTTCTTTCAGATCTAGAGAGGAGAATTGCAAGTGAGAAAACAAAGTTCAAAATCCTAGTTTCTTTTGGAGGTATTGGAAATGGAAGAAAGCAACAGATGTCGAAATTGTGTCAGTCATAATGATAACTTGGCTCCCCAAGATGGTTTCTGAGCCATAAGATCTCCCTTGTTTTTTATTGAATTCCCTGCACATCGGACTTCTCAATTTATTTAAAGTTTCTTTCGATAAAACAATGATGGAAAGCTATTGTACTGTGTAGCAACATACCAATTTCCACATGGGCTGCATAGATATTTTTAGAAAATAAAAATGTTGCATTGTTGCTGTCTACAGAGGGTATTTTAGGAGTACGCCCAACTGGAAGCGCTAAAGGAAGATAGTGGGAAGCAATTTCAATTATCTGCCTTCTAATAAATAAGCATTTTGTGACTGACCATATCCACCTTAGCAGCCATTTTATGAGTGAGCAAGCTGCCTGTAGCAGCAATTTCACAGAAGCACCTAGGACATGCTTTCAAAATTCTTTAATCCAGTGAACTGTAAAATAGATTGGGACTACATCTCTTGCACTTTAGATGCGTGGAACTTTTTTTCACTTTGTGGGGTTTTATTTATTTAATAAAAACACATTTTAGACATGTTTGGACTGTAAGTCCAAGAGCTGGCTGGAAAATTCTTGGAAGGGTTGTCCCAATTTATCTGCAGGACAGCAGTCTGGGAACTGCTGATATACACTAAAGCTATTATTAACTTCTGAATGTACAAAGGTAAATAATTAAAAGGAAAAAAAACCCTACAAGGAATACCTAACTCTTGAACTCCTGCTCTGTTAGAGATATTCATTCCCAGATTAATGGAGCAAGAACCAAGGTATCCATGTTAATTCCTGGTTGATAGATATTTAGCTTTTCTGCTTCAAATACAGTTCAACTAATCTAATGGTCTTGCTCATCTGATACGTTTGCTCTACGCCATTTTTCATGGGTTTTCTTTCCCTCAAAAAAATTCTGTTCAGCTAATCTTGACTGCATGAATCTGTTGAAACATCATTTTTTGCCTTTTTCTTATGCTTGTACAATTAACATCTGTCATACTTATCAATAAATCCATCCCTAATTACATTAAAATAGAACTTTGGCCCCCTCCTGACAAAGGCTTTGTTCTACATTTTCTTCCTTCTGAAAGGTCTACATTTTCTCCCTTTTTCTCTCTTGCTTAAAATAAAGTTGCCATCAAGAAATCACTATAAAGAGCATCCACATATAATTTCTCCCAGGAAGACTACCAACCTCTCATGATTTGAGATGGAAGTTTTAAAACTACTTACGCTTGTGATAGAAATTAGAGAGTAATGAGGACTGACATCACAGTTTTGCAATGAATCTGTAATTATAGATGAGCAGGAGGAAAATACAAAATGAGCAATTGAGTATGATGCTACTCAGAATTTGAAAAAGGAAAAGAATTCATGAAATGTTTCCCATTTCACTTTTTGAGGCTAATCAAAACTTACTCTGCTGGAAAGATACAGAGCTATGGTGAATATGTAAGATTTTAAACCTGCTATTTGCATTATGACACCCACTACTCTTCCATTCAGACCAATTTCTTGTTTTAAAATAGATCTAGTGAGAGAAAGAACTATTATTAAATATGAAAGGGCTGAAATTATGAATAATAGTTATTAATAGTTGCAACTGAATAGATGTTTAAGTTATGATATGCATAACATGCATATCAGTAGAGATGAAAGGAGAACTCTTCTTTTTCTCTCTTCCCCAACATTTTGAGTTACATCAAAAAACCAAAATGTCAACAAAATCTTCATTGAAATCTGGCATATTCCTTTCAAAAAATTCTCGATATATTAACATCATACCTCAAATTATGAAACATGTAAAACTTTTTTTTTTTTAATTCACAAAAGTCAGTAAGGTTCCAGGTTAGTTCTAAGAAAAGTTGGATTTAAATCTATATTCAACCATGAAATTCCCATTTTCCTCTCAAGATTCAAGAGATTTTGGGATCTTATTCACTGTTTTCTGAAGTCTTTAAAAACATTGAGTTGATTACCTAGCTTTATTTAAACAACATGGCCTTAAATAAATTAAAAAGTACTCCCTAAATATATGCAAATCTCATTTTTCAGTTTAAAATACGCAAGTACTTTTGGAACAAAATTGTGTTTGCTTTATTTTATAAGCTAAGTTTATAATGTAAGCAGGTTCAGGAAATTCTGAAAATTCAGATTTTCAGAAAATTTCAGATTCAGAAAATTCAGGGAGTTGAAGCAATATTTCATCTTTCTTAAACAAACTCAAGTCCGTTTAAGTTCAGCTGATTTCCATGAGTCTGTTCAACATCTATATCTATCACCTTTAGATAGAGGTATAATTGTATCAATATGCAAAGCTCTTTTGTATGGTAAATAAAGTAAAAAAATTATACCGCAAAATCTTCAAAACGTACTATAATCTTAGGTTTAATTAAGGTTTAATTAATTAATTAATTTGCAGTTCTAATCGTAAATCTTCATTGATTTCTGATTTTCTGGAGTACATGGAAAAAAATGTCATCATGATTTGAACAGATGAATTACCACAGGTTTATACAAATATAAGTCTGCGTTATCTGCGTTCATGTCCAATATTGTATGGCAGATAAATCTGCGTTCATGTCCAATATTGTATGGCAGATAAACTGAAACCAAGATTTAAAAAATACTTGACAAAATTAAATTAACAAAGCTAATAATATTTGCAGCTTTTGGGAAAATCATTCAAATAACACACAAAAGATAAAATGCAAAGTATAAAGTTAACTAGATGATTTAAATCAAAATTATAGTGGTCACATTTAGGTTCTATCATAATCAATGTGAAATTATAGAACCAACAACTTACACTGATGTCATGGGAGAAAGGCACAACCAGCTAAACCTTAAATCTAAATCCAGTGCTTAAGGTCAAAAAAGGAAGCAGAAATGCCTTTTTTTCCTAAAAAGTATCCATCTTCTGGAAAGTAATATCACCAGTTAGACTAAAGAAAATTAAAGGAGCAGATGCACCTCTATAGGAAAAGAATTGCAAAGCCTGGATGCCACTGAAGGGGGATAGAGAGCCTAAGTCTCTTCTTAATACTGTCTTCCTTCCCAAGACTTAAGGAACGATTGTGTCCTTTTTGTTTACTGAATATTCAGAACAGCCCATCTTCAAGGCCATCTTCCTGGCTTTCTACAAGAGAAGGTCCTTTCCTACATAATCACCAGTGTAACCTTGGTGGAAGTAGAGTTCCTTGGGCCCCAGGGCAAACTTCTCAGATGCTCCTCCCCCAAGGTGAGAGAGTTCAGGGGCTTAACCTTGGAGACAGATGGGGAAAGGGAGGAAGAGGGTCAACAGTATACTTTTTTCCCCATTATCACAGGTCCAAGCCCCACAAAGGTCTCTCCTCACCTCTGAACCATTGCAAAGTATCTTTTTTCCAACTGGGGAGAAGGGGAGAAGAGGCTGACAACAGAGCTACTCCAATTGCTGATTCAGGAATTGCAGCGGAGGAAGAACTGATTGAGCAGCCTTGGCCTCACTCCTTCTGCATTCTTCCTCTGCTTTTGTGGACTTACACAACCAGGATTTGTGAAGGCATGGGACAAATGGGGTGTATGGGAGCATGGCCCCAAGGTGGCTGTCTTTCTGACTGTTACTATTTGTAGGCCCCTGGTATAGTTTCAGGTAAAGATTGGAAAAGAAATATGATCTTCAACATTTCAACAATACACTGCCCAGACTCCATTGAAGTTAGGTGGCTATAATAAATTTAGACAGACAGACAGACAGACAAGTAATCTCTCATAGAATAAACTCTTAAAACATTTAAGCAATTCTTGGCTCAGAAACAAATGAATAATGAATCTCCCAATGTAAAGAGATAAGAGGCTTTCGGTGTTGCTCTGCTGTAATCCAATGCTTTTCTCAAAGATAGCCTTTCATAGAGCACAGGCCAACCTGGAAGGGTCTGAATCATATATGACTGATTTCCCCCACCCATTTTTTAATTTTTCCAGAGAAAGAGAGATTTTCAAAATGAAATCCTTGGGAGAAAAAGTCAGTATTTGGGTTCCCAAAATGGTGCCAATCAGCATCAGACTGTCCGTGGATATCTCCGTGGTCATTTGCTACACTGAATATCCCATCTGATTTTTGAAAATGATTTTAATTCAATAAAAAGACATGAGCATGAAAAATGACAATCTGATGTATAACCTTTATTTTTGAGCCCTATATAGTCTTTTTTAGAAAATAGAAATGAAAGGGAGCTATCACCCAGTGTTCAACGTAGGAAAAGAAAGCAAAAATGCTTACTTGTTCCCCACAAAATAACACAGAAGTCAGCATTCTAAGATTTTAAAGGGGTGATGATCAGCCAAATGTATTATTATAACCGTTTTATGAGAGTGCTTATCACATAATCTCAAAATTCCAAATATGTCTGGTGCCTGACGTTTGGGGACCTCAACATAGATCAAAGACTCAGATGCTCACTCTAGGGTAAATAAAAAGAAGTGAGTCAATTTCATGTTAAATAGTTAATATAAGGTGTTTGACTCTTAGCTGGACAGGCCACAAGCTGAAAAGGCCTGCTTCTGCATTCTTATGCCAGTAATGTTTCACTCCTTCAGAGATCACACATAATACTTCACTTTCTGATAAATATTAATAAATGCTTATTAAGTAATGTTGTTAACATCAAGCCATGCATCAATTTAAAGTACCCTGCAAAGTAAATACTTAAATGAAGGGCTGCTCTGCGATACTAAACATGATAGTAAAATCAGAGGAAGAATGTTTTATTGCTGCTTTTTCCCCCCTCTTAACTGCAAGCTAAGATTCTCTATGAAAACCCAATTTTCAGCACATGCTGATGTATATTCTACAAGTATTGTGTTTGGGTAGTGATAAAAATAGTTGAATTTAACCATTTGTACTGCTTTTTGTCAGACTGTAGATTTAATAATTTAATAGCTTATGGTTAATAAAATATTGTTATTTTTAGAAGGCAAAGAACTGCCAGAAGAAATGTAATTTGTCTTGCCAGCCTTGCATTTAAAAATAACTTGGGCTGCACATTCTCACCTTCAACTACTTTGTCCTGGGCAGACATGTTTGACCATTTCTGAAGTCTGAGTCAGAAAAACAGAAGCTTATAATTTTTAATTTTTTTTCTTTAAGGGCATGGGCTTTTCCTTGGAATACAATGTTTAATTTCCTTCCATGTGACAGGTACCATTATTGTTCCGTAATATAGGAGAACAGGCAATGAAAACCTTTGTATGAATCTTGGGCTTCAGGTTTGACACCTTTCAATATTTGTGTAACTTCATTCACTTGTCCTGAATTTAGTCATTTCCTGACTGCTTTTATGGTGGATTAGAGAAATAAAAATCCAACTATCACCTTTGCATCCTACTCTGCCATCAAGGAACTCTGACAGTATATCTGAATTTCATTTTTTCCCCAGTGTTTTCTTATTTCATTCTTAAAAATTTCATCCTTCTTTCATGGACATATAAGTGACATACAGATAGTCCTTGCTTAACAACTGCCCTTTTTAGTGACCATTCGAAGTTATGACATTGGTGAAAAACTTTTTTTAAAACTTTTTAACTTTACAACCAGTCCTCGCACTTATAAGCATTGCAGCATCCCCACAGCCTTGTGATCAAGATTCAGGTGCCTCGCAACTGGCGGGCATTTAGAACAGTTGCAGCATCCCATGGTCACTTACCCATTTGCATGCTTCACAGCTGGCTTCTGACAAGCAAAATCAATGGGGAAACCAGCAGTAAAATCGCAAGTTGCGGTCAGTTGATGTCTCGCTTAACAACTGTGGGTGATTTGCTTAACAACCACACTGTGTAGCAACAGAGTTGCTGGTGCCAGTTGTGGCTGTTAAGTGAGGACTACCTGTTCTAAGTTTTTTCTAGTCTGATGACTATTACACACAATAGAAATGAATATGTGTAGCTCAGGGTTGAACTGTAGAGTCCTTGGGGTTCTCTGAGCTTGGCTGTTTTCTTTCAAACTCCTTAATCTCACAGCAGATGGACAGACTTAAACATAGTTTCAACTGGGAAACTGTTAGCATCTTAGACCAAGCTAAATCCAAAAATGTGAGGGAATTCCTGGAAACTTGGTATTCAGACAAGACAGCCATCAACAGGCACATAGAGATAAACAACCTCTACACACTCTTGAACACTCTTATTGTTCAAAAGAGACAATAAAAAGGGAAACAAAAGACCAGAACATCTCCTCACCAGCATCATCACCCAGATAAGCTGAGAGTAACACCAAAATTATCACCAGACATACAATTAGCAGTAAACAGTACCCTAATCAAGGAACTACCAGAGAGAAAAAATAAAACCCCCACCCCCACCAACACTGGCAGGGCATGCCACTGTATATAAATGGAGAGCAAACCCCATTCCATTCTAACACTGAAGATGTTACCTAGTCGGATAACGAAATGTTTGCAAGAAAACAGCCAAGCTCAGAGAACCCCAAGGACTCCACCATTACATACACACACACACACACACACACATGATTGAGTTGAAGTGATCCTGGATGGACTCCATAACAATTTTATCTCTTCCTCTTAATTCTACCTTCTTATTACTCTCTTCCTCTACCACCCAACCCCAGTTCTCCAGGGCATCAACATAAACTATAGACATCCCAGGATACTCTTTCTCCAGAGGGCCTCTTGAAGAGAAGGACCTGTGCTTATTTTTTTTAAAGAAGTGCATTGTGCACTTTTGGACTTCAGGGCCCTGGATCCAAACTTGGCAGTCCAACCTTAGTGAAGCCACTGCCAGGAGATGCATCAAACTGAGTATATCAGTTCTTCATAAACAAATTTCCTAAGAAGAGTTTGTAGTCCCAGAATCTGTTAGAGTGTCCTTTCCCCTCATGGTCTTAGTTAGGTTTACCATATCTAGGCTGTGAAATCCCCTTGAGAATTTTAGTGATATAATCAAGGGATGTATTTGAAGAATTGGTTTGGGGGTTGCCTATAGCTCACAATCTGTGGGTCATATCTGTTATAAATGTTCATGACATTTTCCCTTTTCCAGGCTGATAATAAGAACTCAAACCCAAAGCCGTGTAGCCTTAAAAAAGAGGCATATATTTTAAGTTAGAATACAGGAAATGTTCTTTTTCTAGCTATTTGTTTTGCCTATCCACAAGCACCGAAGCTACAGTGAGCTATGGCATCAGATTTATATATTTCTGCTCCTTGGTTCCCATTCAGACTGGGAAAATGGGCTGTCATTTAAGTAATGAAGAACACAAGAGGAATTCCCATTGTCTTAGAAAAGAACAGGATGTAGAATGAAAATGTACTGCTATGCAAAAGCTTAGGATTTATATTCCCTCTTTATTATTTCATGGCTGCAAGTGAGCTGTACCATTAATACAAGATGGGCATCCTTCACAGCAGGGAGGGTGGGATTTTATTGGACTTTTAAGTTATAAAATGTTGAGAATAGCTGCTGTCCATTGGTGTCTATATTACCTACAACCAACCGACCGACCAATTCAAAACTGAGGAGAGGAAGCCATTTAAAGAGGTCTAAAAGGAGTGCCCGCCACTTTAAATGATAACTATTTGAAATACAGCAACAAGAATACTACGAATCAAAAATTGCTAGAATATTTTGTAGCTCAATCATATGCAAGTTCACTTTTTCAACATTCCAGTTAAGATTTTGTTTTTCTTTCAATGGGTTTATCTGCCGTAAAGTATACCCTTTTTTTATGGAAAACCCCCAGTTTTTATGGAAAGCTTATTTGGACTCCAATTTCACGTGCTGTTTTACCCCTACTTTATTACCTGACCCTGAATAAGTTGTCTTGTCTTTGGGTTTCTTCCTCCCAGGGTATAGAATTCTAAGTATTAAAGTAGTAGTAAAGTAGTAAAGTAGTAAAGTGGATGCTCTCTATCCCCCAAGGAGTAAATGTATCTACTTAGAAGTATGAATACAAAGGGAATGTGCTATGGATTTCAAAGTGGATAAATGACATGGACCATCAAAGGGATTGTCCCAGCCTGAATAACTAGTGTTTCTCACTCTCTACTAAGAATTCTGCTTCACTTTCACATCCCTGTTCTATATTTCTCAAAGTTGTAACTAAAAAAAAGTGCATTAAGTTTACCTGCATTTTTATACCTGTATATTACAGGTACATGTCTTTAGAAAAACTCACGTAATAGAAATCTGAATACATAATTCTATGGAGTAAGGAAACATGAATTGAAAACTGTATATGAGAATGATGTGAAAGCAATACATGCTAATATTTTTTGAAGGGGGATCCCTTTTACTTTTATAAAACTTTTATTATAATATATAAAAAGTACAACTAAAATACAAAACAGAGAGTATAGTAAAGAAAGACAATAGAACTAAAAGAAAAAAGACAAAAACTAAAATAGTGAGAATAGATAGAAAGATGAAACAGAAAGTGACTTCCGACTATCTCCAATACAGATATAGATACAAATTAAAAGAAAGTTAGTCTCTTTCCACTAATTAATCCAAATTCACATTATTTCTATCAACACAAACCATCTAATCATTAAAACCCACAATCAAAGCCTCATTTTTTTCCCACACAAGCACGTAATCTAAGAAGGGTTGCCATGAGGAGACAAATTTAGAAACGGTATTATGTCTTATTAAAGCTGTTAGCTTCGCCATTTGAGCCAAGTCCATTAATTTAATGGTCCATTCTTCCACTGTAGTTATTTGTGGATCCTTCCATCTCTGCTCATGTAACAGTCTTGCAGCTGTGATCATATACAAAAGCAGAGTTCCATGTTGCTTCTCCAGTCCTTTCTCCATCAAACCCAATAAAAACAGTTCTGAGGTTTTTTTTGAATGCTCACTTTAAGAATCTTTTGAATAGCAATACATATCTGATCCCAAATTTGTTTAGCTTTTTCACAGGTCCACCAAAGATGATAAAAGGTTCCTTCACCCTGCAAACATTTCCAACAAACATTTGTTACACCAGCATACATTTTTGGTAATTTATCAGACGTACGAACAATACATTATTTTATAAAAAATTTCTTTTAAATTATAACTCAACGTAAATTTCAAACCTTTTTTCCACATATTTTCCCATTGTTCCAACATAATACTGTATCCAAAATTTTTAGCCCATTTGATCATACATTCCTTGACTTGTTCATCTTCTAGATTCATCTGTAACAACATCTTATACATTTTAGCAATAACATGTTCATCATTTGTACAAAGTTGAATCTCAAAATAAGATGTTTCATTAGCAAACCTATCATTCTTTTTGTCCAGCTCGAAAATTCAAACAATTGCATATGAGTAAACCTCATTGGAAGGATCGATAATGAAGCTCAAGCTCAGATACTTTGGTCACCTAATGCGAAGAGAGATCTCTTTGGAGAAGACCCTGATGCTGGGAAAGATTGAAGGCAAAAGGAGAAGAGGACGGCAGAGGATGAGATGGTTAGAGAGCATCACTGAAGCAATGACCATGAAACTGAGCAAACTCAGGGAGGCAGTGAAGGACCAGAAGGCCTGGCGCAATATGGTTCATGGGGTCACGAAGAGTCGGACACGACTTAACGACTAAACAACAAACTCTAACTGTTCTCTTGTTTTGAAACTTGGTTCACCCTCCTCAAAGTCTTTATAACAAGTCTTTATATTTTAACCACTTCATTTCTCCCACATTTTCTTTTCTAGTAAATGCTTCCTGAGGTAACAATCACAAAGGTACATTAGGAGACAATCTTACCTTATATTTATTCCAGATCCACAGTAAGGCATTCCTAATATAGTGGTTTTAAAAATCCTTATTAACTTTAACTTTATCATATCGCAAATAAGCATGCCACATGAATCTTAATTCATGACCTTCAAATTGTAATAATTTTTTATTCTCTAGGATTATCCAGTCCTTCATCCAAAGCAAACAACAAGCACCAAAATAAAATTTTAAATTAGGCAAACCCAAACCTCCTCGGTCCTTGGCATCTTGTAACAATTTATATTTATTTTCGGTTTTTTACCTTGCCAAATGGACTTAGAGATAGCTCTCTGCCATTGTTTAAATGGTAAATCTGTAGTCAAAATTGGTATAGTCTGGAAAAGAAACAACATCCTAGGCAGCACATTCATTTTAATTACAGAGATTCTCCCCATGAGAGACAGTTGTAATTTTTCCCATCTTACCAAATCTTTTTTCACTTCATTCCAAATTTTACCATAATTATTCTGGACAAAACACTATTTTTGGTTGACAAAATCATCCCCAGATATCTCACCTTTTTTTCAATCCTGAAGCCTGTCTTACTCATCAACAGATCTTGATTAGTCAGGGTCATATTTTTAATTAACATTTTTGTTTTTTGTTTATTTACTTTAAAACCCGCCAGTGAACCAAATTCCTTCAGTTTTTTCATCAGATGCTCGGCAGATTCCAGAGGATCCTGTAGTATCAAAATTAAGTCATCAGTAAAAGCCCTCAGTTTAAAAACCTCTTGTTTGAACTTTAAGCCCTTTATTTGTTCGTCCCTTCTAATATCTCTATTAAAAACTTTGAGAACCAAGATAAGGAGCAAAGGCGATAAAGGGCAACCTTGTCTTGTTCCTTTTTATATATGACATGGTTCAGTTAATTCTTCATTCACAATAATACTAGCCTTCTGAAGCGTGTAAACTGACTTTATTCCCTGTATAAAATGTTTTCCAAAGTCCATGCTTTCCAAAACCTTAAACATAAACATCCAATTCAAATTGTCAAACGCTTTCTCTGCATCCAAAAAAATAAGAGCCGTCTGACATTCATTATGATATTGTAGATATTCTATAATATCCAGCACAATTCTGACATTATCTTTTAATTGTTTTTTAGGCATAAATCCACAGTGGTCATGATGAATAAATTCCTGTAAGATTTTTTTAACCTTTCTGTCAACACTGAAGCAAATATTTTAGAATCATTATTCAGCAATGAAACTGGTCTATAATTCTTAGTTCTTTACTTTTAAATTGCCCCAAAAATAAAGAAGATGCTGGAAATTGGCATTTTACCTTGCAGCATGCTGGCTTTCTGTATGTATGTATGTATGTATGTATGTATGTTACAAAGATCTATCAAAGGAAAAAATAATAATAATGTGGAGTCCAACAATTGCCAAGGACATACAAATGCAACTCAATACCCACGGGTACCAGGTTGGCAATCTCAACATTATGATAACCCAGTGCTACTGTAGAATTTACAACTTGAATGGTATATTAATTGTATTGTTGCTTACATATGCAGAAATTCTACATTAGAAAAATGAAACATTTACTGAGGAGAAGCTAGGCATGACCGCAAACTCTTCTGTATTTTTATTTGCTTATCTAGGATAAAATTAAGAATAAAAAAGGGCTTTCTTGATTAATGACCTATGCTAATCATTTCAGCAAAATACAGAGGCATTTTTTATTTGATTCCACCAACAAATTACTTTTGTATTAATCATAAATATCATTCATACTTGAACTGAATAGGCATACAAGATTGTGCACATATATATTCAAATTGATCTATATTTTATCAGTTATAGCAGAATAATTGGCATGTGAGAATTGGTTTAAATATGCAATTAGCAAATATGCTCCTGAATATTTCAAACAAATGTTCTGCATGAAACTTAAAGCAGTTCAAATGAATAACAGTGCTTTGATTGCATAGGTGTCTGAGGTTTGATTTATTGTGCAGAAAAAGTAAAACATCCAATTCAAATGTATAACAAATTTTGTTAATTTCCATTAGCTTGGGTAGCCGCTCTGAACATTAAGCAAACAATTTTATAGGGCTTTTTGTAGGTGTGGATCAGTGATGTATTCCAACATTATTTTTTCCTTCATCATTTTCTGATAGGGAAATTTAAATGCTTGAATATTGTTTTTATTGCATAAATTGCTGCTATATGTAGCCTAGTTAAATGGAATCTCTGCGAGTTAACTGGGACCTGTAAATTCAACACATTTGCAGACACTAGTTTGGGGAAGGCTAGGTCAAAATTAAGCATTACTCTTCATATGTAGCATGCAACTTCGTCTGTTCTTTCCCTTTATTCGGAACTAAGGTTCATGGAGATCTGCTGTGTTGGATGGGAACTGCAGAAATTTTTGTCCTTAGCATAGGTAGAAGTCACTAGGATATGATGAATGGCAGACTCCTGCCTCAAAGATGGATGGAGTTTAAAGAAGGCATAAGTCACTTCTGCTGGCTGAAGCCACTTCTTGCCAACTGATTTGAAATGTCAGGAGAGAGATCTGCCAGAAGAACAGATAAGCTAACATAAGAACCAAAGAAGGAGGCCAAGGCTGGGGCAAGGGACACCACATCCAGCTTGACCAAAAGCGGCCCAGAATGGTGGCCCAAAAATCAGCCAACATGTGCATCATCTTAAATATATGAGTTTATATATCTATAAAATCTGTTAGCTATTTTTATTATAATGATACTCACAATTGTTGGAGGTTATTTCAAGCAAAATAGGCTTTTAAACCTACATTTGTGTCACCTTAAAGGTAAAGTCATACTGGGAATCCAACTTTGGATTTGACTTCTGACAAAAAGAGGCAGAATTGGAAAATTGTGCACCAGCCTACAGAAAGAAAACAAATAAAGCCCAGCATTGCAATATTCTCCAATGTCTTTCAGATGACATCCTCTTTTAGTTTTATTCATTTCTTCTTTTGCTCCTTTCCCAAACAGCCCACTGCAAACCCATGACACAGTTGTGTCCGTCTGACTAAGTTATTGATCCTCAGACTTCCATCTTGGAATCCTCCAACTGCTTCCAGTGTTCATCGAGTATTACTTTTGTAGCCCCCCCAAAGAAGAGCTTCTTTAATATTGCTATTTTTAAAATCCTCTGAGAAAGAATTTTATTTTTCTCCTGAAGCTGTTCTTGCCTCAAATATGTTTCAGTTTATGACATAGCATGTCATAACGAGAGAGTTGTTTTCAATGAGATGGGTGGTGACAAATTGGATATATAAATAAAATGGCAGTTTTTCTTAGTGAAATCAGATGCAAGCAGCATTAAGCTTTTGTGATGAAACCCCTCCCTTTTTTTAATATTTGCATCAGGAATTGCCCAGGGACAGAGCTTGGGGCACAATGCCACGGTGCTGCTTTGGACGTTTGGATGAAAGCAGCTAGGTCCTCTCCCTACCACTCCACTAGTCCCACCATCAAGAAAGAAATGTTAAAATTTCTTTTCTTTTTTCTTTTTTTTTGAATGTTGCCCTTCAGGATTTGTGGATTTAGTCGTAAAATTTATCCTTGGGATTAAAATTACTATCAGAAACAAAGAGATTTGCTGACTTGATGGTTTAGCTCCACCTTCCTCACCATTTGTACTCTCCAGATATGCCCTCTTCTTAAGGTAAACACTATCTATCTATCTATCTATCTATCTATCTATCTATCTATCTATCTATCTATCTATCTATCTATCTATCATATTTATATGGCGGCCCATCTCACACAAAGTGACTCTGGGTGGCGTACCACAATTAGAAAGAATAAATACATAAAAACAATTACAAATAAAAAACTATAAAAGCAGACAAAACAGGAGGGGATAAAATTAATAAGGGAACCATTGGAAAATCTCCCCAGTCCCCTGGGAGCCCCAGGCCTGATCACATAGCCAGATCTTGAGGGGCTTGCAGAATGAGAGGGATGGAGCTAATCTTCTTCTAGGGGGAGAAGATTCCACAGGCGGGTGCCATGGCACATTTCCCAAAGCTTGATAAAGAAGATGCCTATTGAGTAGAAGGTGCGCACAATCCCTTTCTAATAGGTAGTTTATGCACCTAGTCTCCATGAAAACATTGCTAACCAAAATAATCTTTCAGCTCACTTTACCTGGAATCTATAAATTACCCAATTCTCAAGTGTCCCTTCAATATTTGATTCCAAACTATCATTTCATACATTCTATGTTCAGATTAAGAAGTACAAAACACGGTATTATGAGTTTTTAACCACAGGCATTTTCCTGACACCGATTTGCAAATTGTTTTTCTTTGATTTTGTTTTGATGTCATAATGCACCATCAGATTCCCATTTCATTATTTGGTTATGATGATTCCTATGTACATGAATGCATGTATAAGGGCACAGCAGAGATGCAAACATGCCTATGGGGAACTCAATACATAGTTTTTTTGAAAGCTAATGTACAGCTGCCAGTCTGGGGAAACAGCCAAGAAGCCAGATGCTATCAGAGAAAGAGTATGTTCTGTTACTTGGCACCTTGGAGTAAGGTATGTGTATTCAAACATATAAAGGTCTAGAGTGTTCCATTGAACAATATGATAGAATTCAAAATACCTCAGCTGTTAAAATGGCTGTCTGCTGAATTACCACAGCACCAAACAAGGTAGGAGCAAACAGTGGTTCATGCAAATCAAGCATATTAAATTGAAGCATATTTGTAACCTAATTTAGATTTTGTATGAAGCCTGAAAATCAGTGAAGCCTAGAATTGATGCTCCCAAAACTTGGCCACAATTTAACTTGACCCAGTTTTTTTAATTGGAAATACTGTGAATTGGATATGGATTTTAAACTGGCATCAGGATCTTAACCCAGTGGAAATCATTTTCAGTACCAGACTGGAACTAACTAAAGATAAGAATCTTAATCAATGATGGTTAACTACTCATACTTAAACAAGTGAAAAAGGCAAAAATTTGAATTTGAAGAGATAGCTTAATGGTCTTCCCCAAGGTCCCCAAATATTTCCTGCACTTTAACATTTCTTAAGAGAACTATACAGTTGCTGTTCATCAATCATTCTATCAGTTCAGAGAAAGAAAGTCAGACAAAGAGAGAAATTTGCAAAGACAAAATATATCTGATAGGGCTTTCCACATTTAAAAGAACAGAAAGGAAGTGGAACTATTATTGGGGATTATAAAATTCTGCATTATGTGGAGGAAGTGGGATACACGTTTTTCCTCCCTCTTCCATAATCCTAGAGCCCTCAGTTATCCAATAGTACTGAATGATGGAAGATTCAGGACTGAAAACCAAATTAATTATGGGTCGGATTACCATAAAATTACCATAAAAAGTGGCTATTCATATATATAAGCTTATTCCATCTGTCCTTCAGATGTATAGATTTAAATTCCCAGAATTTCCTAGCCAGCATAACCATTGCAGAGACTGCTGGGAATTGAAGACATGCTCAACTGCATACATTTAGACAGCACTCAGGTTGGGAACGGTTGGTTTTGATGTTGTGGAAAAAGAGAATCGGAAGATTGATGGAGGACTGACAGTGTCTGTTAGTTATAATATTTCCTGGATCAGTATCTCTCACAATCTGCTTCTTGGCTGCCCATAAACAGGCCAGCAGGGTCCTGTTCTTTTGGATCCAGAGAAAATGGAGCCATTTTTGCTTTGCTTTGCTTTGTTTTGTCAGCTGGTATATGTTTGCCATAAGGGGAAGGGGCTTACTTATACATTGAAATGACGGTGAAATGAGTGTTGCCAAATAAAAAGCATCCAGATAAGTGGAAGAAATTGAGCCCCAATATCCCCTCTGCAATGTTGAGATCCTTTCTACTGAAGTCCCAGCTTACATGCAGACACCAAATATGCTTCTTCTCTAAGAATGCTTAAGGGGATGTCCTGAGAATGTCAGTACAGTGCATATACCACTTTGTAGATGTGATACAGGCTTGCAACGATAAGCAATGCTATCTTCCATGGAGTAGCATGACCAAACCTGGAAGTGGGTGAAGTGAGCTAAACAAGGAGCAAAATGAATGGAATTAAAAATAAAAGCGATAAAATGATTTGGGATAAATTAAAGTAAGGGAATACTGGGAAGTGTATTCCAGAAATCTGTAGGAATTATACTGATATGTTGAAGAGTAGAACTGAAAAGAATGCTATAAATGTTAGCCTCAAAGAACACATGGCTAGAAAGAAAGTTAAAAAAATATATTTAAGAATGTTAAAAAAAAATCATTAAGGCTTCAACTGTAGATGTGATGGAAAAGTGGACTTGATTCCTTATGGGAAGGCTCAAAGAGACCTTATGTAAAGTTTCTATCTATCTATCTATCTATCTATCTATCTATCTATCTATCTATCTATCTATCTATCTATCTTACACACATATACTATACATGACATGCACAATAATGCCATTAAGCTTGGTCACAAAAGTGAGACAACAATTTTCTGATTTCCTAAATTCTGAATGTGAAAACAGTACAAAAAGTGCTTTGGTATCCGTTGTTTATACTTTGTTGTGGAGTAGGTGCAATAAAGTTGTATAGGCTAATCATCCTTGAGGTATCTGGCCTCCTAGGATATAAGTCTTTCTCACAAATGAAGAAATGAGCCCCTGGAACTCTCATTCATGCCTAGTTATACAATTAGGCCCTATCATTAGAAAGCTAAACTAGTAACTTAATACTTAATGTAATTGTCTCATATCGATGACTATTCATCTACAGTGCATATACAGTGTATTATTATGCGTCTAAATGTGTTTGGTTAAATTGAGTGTATGTTTCTAAATAAAAATAAACTATTGAAATAAACATTTTAAGTAGGTAATAATGTCTTCCACATAGATAGCATTACTGGAAAAATATTAAAATATGGGTGTAATTTGCTTATGGAATGGCTGGGCCAGCCAGAGAGTGTACAGACCATATATTTGCTCTCTAGCAGGTCACTGAGAAATATATGAATGTGCAAAAGAATATATTGCACCATTATTGATTTAGGGAAACCATATGGTAAAATGAAGAGTCTTGAATTATGGAACATGCTGCATAAATATCGAGTTTGAGCATTGGTTGCTGAATGTGATGAGATGGGTATATCATAGAAGTCAAGCATGTATGAAAATAAATAGGAGGCTTAGTGAGTGGTTCAACAAGAGGTAGCAGGATGGAGAAGTGTGGTGCCCTCTTCACTGCTTATGTTTATGGATACATCTCTAAGGGAAGATCCTGGTGATGTTAAACGTGTGATAGTCAGGGAGTGAGTGCGTGTGTCATTTTCTATGGAACCAATGCTGTACTGTTGACTGAGTGCTTGAATGATTTGCAGCAAATGTGAGATTGATTATGTAACACAATAAGGAATATAGATCTGAAAATCAAAGACCAAGGTAGTTGTATTTGACAGGGGAACCGGAATAAAAAATTAGATGAATCTTCATATCTTGGTAGAACGTATACTAAAATGAAGAAATAAATGGAGACGTTTTGAGAAGTGAAGATGCTCTAGAAAGATAGTAAGTTGCATGTGGTCCACTGCAAGGAATGAATGTCAAAATAATAAAAAATGACTGCAAATTAGAGTCTGGCCACTTTAATATAGGAATGTTAGAGATGATTATGCCAGGAGAAACATAAAAATTAAGTTGAATGTAGTGGGATAGAGTACATAAGAACTATGTGAAATGAAATGAGAAGAAATAGGATCAAGACTGAATGAGTGACAAATAAATGTAGATTGAAAAGAGAAGTGAGTGACCAAAACAAATGAAGTATCTTGAGGGAGGCTAGTCATACAGAGTGAATGAATGAGGACTGAACTGCAAAACAAATATATGAAGGAAGGGTGGATTGGTCAAGAGGAAGAGGAAGGAAGTTATGGTTGTATGGAGTTGATATTCTCAAAAAGAGAGATGAGATATAATAAAGAACAAAGGGCAATGGATGAAGCAGTGTATAATAGAAACAGTGATGTTTGCAAGGACAGAAAGGTATGGAGAGATAGTTAATGGTTTTAGTCTAAGCTAGATTTAATTGATTTCATTTCCTTACCTTTGGCCTTTAATTCTTGTGCTTATTACTTCTCAATCCTTTCTGCACTTTGCATAACATTAATGGATATGTATATATGCTTAGTGGACTTGAGTGGAGCCCAGATGCTGTTTTGTAAAGCAAGGTAACACTAGAAAAAGATCTTCTCCTTTGCAACAAAACGACTACATATTTTATTCTTTAAAAAATAAGAGCCTTTAAAAATAGAATCAGGTAAGGAAAAGGGAGTCTTGTAGATGCAAAATAAGATATCCATAAGTATATTGGTGCCCATGAGAGCCAAACTGTCTACCATTTTTAGAAGAACAATTACTTTTTGTTTGTTTTAAAGTATATACTGAGTAGGCATGACACAAAAAGAAAGACACATAGAAGACGTGTCAGCTCATACTTTGCCTATATCTATGCAGATTTCCCCAGACTCAGCTACCTCCATATGTTCACACACAAGTTTCTCCTAGCAAGTTTCCATGCTCATTCCTTGCAATATAGTGGTAATTATCTGGACATCCATGGATTGGGGGGTGGAAGTGGTAGGGAAGGCAAGTGGCATCATGTGTCCTGATGTCACAAAATAATGCAAGTATGTAATTTATGACATTTGGACAATAACATCATGACATATAAACATCATTCTGATATCATCATAGCTTCTGCCTGACTCCTATGGATAGATATTTGCATTTTAAGTACAGTCTATGGCACAATGTTTGTCACCATGGTTCTGTGAACTGGGTCATTATTTCCATTTCATAGATGGGATATTGAAGCTGAGAATCAATAATTTATTCTATTATTGATATGGATTTCCAAATTCAAATATATGTCTCTATGCACCAGCTAATAATAGCTCTCATTAAATAAATGAAAATATAGTAAAGAAGAAGAGAGACAATGTCTATTGAGAGAGACAGAAGCCATTATACTTCCTATTAGGGCTGTGCACGCTTCGAAAATGATTCAGAAGAAGTGCTTTGGGCCTCACATGACTGAATCACCTCTCTGCTATTCATTAAGTAGCCACCATTTCTTCAGGCTTCTGAAGTGGATATAAAGAAACGAATGCTGTAAAAGTTTGGTTTGGCATTGCCTTTGAAGTACTTTTTATTTCCCAGAGTTCTGTATGTTTGAATTTCTTCAAATGCATGCATTTTAATATTTTCTGAAATCTAAGAATACAGAGACACCCATTTTCAAGTCTTGAAGTGTCAGAAGAGTGTTTATGATCAATAAGAAAAAACAATCTCTTTATGCATTCAGTGCTCCAAATATATTCTGATGTGTGTGGAAAAAAGCTCCAATAATTTAATTGCAGTAACAAACTCAGTGATGTGTGTTTATCTTACTTCTACACACAGGGATTTACTAAAAAATAATCTTATGGAAAAGTACTTCTGGATCCAAAAAATCCAAACTCAATGGAGCTCTACATACAAAAGTTATTAACATCAAATGGTTCCTTTAAACTTGAAATTCAAATCCAGAGAACCAACTAATCCAAATGGAAATTAAATGAAATATCCTCTGGAAAATCATAAAACTATTGCACTCAGGGGAAAATATTGAGTGATGAACCGAAAGACGAACAACTCAATTCTTTGGGTAAAAATGAATTTTCCAATTAAGCACCAGCCTCTTGAATTTAAATTGTACTATTCCATACAAGGCCACCTTTTTCAAAACTATTGGATCAACCTTTGATCTCTTTGCTACAATTCAGCTCTTTCAAACTTTCTACTTATCGATGTTTCCATACTGTGGAAAATACAAATGTCAAACCTATAACAAAACCATCATAATACTGATACCCAATTTTTACTTAATTCTTTTAAAGGTAATGGTAATGTGACAGGAAAAAACCCTACCCTGTTACCTAAAAATGTTCCTATTGATTATCTTGGCATATAGCATATCAGATTGTGAGTGCCTCATTGTATAGTCCTTCCTATGTTACTTAACAAGCAGAATACACATACAGAAAGGGAGTGCTTTCTGTTGAGTTATATAAATGCACAAGAATTTTTTTTTAAATGCATGGATTTGTTTCCAGGTTGTCTGTATAAATGTCTCCTTAACATATCTGGAGGCTATTGTCGCCCTACAGTCTAAAACAGGAGAGAAACAACCATGTCACATCCATCCATCTAAGTCTAGTTCAAGTTCAGCCACCTTGGAAATTTAAAACAATTTGCTCCCCCACTTTTGGCTCTGATTTCTTCCCATCCCCATCCATGGGGGAAAAAATACCAAAATCCATGGTTTTGAAAGAACATATTAAGTATGGCTGTATAATACTCCAAATTCAGTCTTCCAAAGGGATCTGGAGCACACAGAAGCACAAACATAGTACCTATAGAGGAGTATAGAGATAATCTTGAAGAAGGAATGATAGAGCTGTTGTGTAAACATCAGTTCAGCCTTGAAAGAGAAGAGGAGGCAAGAAAAATGCAAGACTGTTCCACCTTGATTCTCTTTGGTAGCAGAAAGCGGAGAGAAAAACTTTCAAGCTTTCAGGATTCTGTTATTCTGAATATTCTACATGTATTGCCTGGCTGGGTCTATCTCAAAAAGCCGACAGCGCTTGTCTGTAACACCTTAGAGCAGCCATGCATTTTTCTGAGTTCATGCACTGCTTTAAGGCATTGTTGACAGGTTAAATCTACTATATCAGGTGTGTAAAAATCCAGATCACACTAGATATCAGCAAAGAGCTAATATCAGTTGTCTCTTTGCTGACATCTAATGTACATCCAGATTCTTGCAGCCAGTATATTTTGGCCTTGAGAGAGATTCTGCATTCATGCTCCCATGCTCCTTTTAGTGCTGAAATCCAAAGCACTGCATGGCCTTAATGCTAAGCCTGCTGAAGCTAAGCCATGCCTGGAAATCCCATATACATAACACTGACATACTGTATATCATGGAAGAAAAGTGAGGTATGAATTTAATAAATAGGTAAACACTGCCATCTTCTTTGATCATGGTGGATTTACACTAAATTTTGGGGCTCTGAAGGAAACATTATTTGTCTGAATGTACTTTAGAACTACATACTAGATGTTTTTTTGAAATTTTCCATTTAGTTTGAGGGCAGAGAAATTGGCAAAATTCTTCGGTGCTCAGAGGTCTAGCTCATTATCAGAGATGGTGGGAGCAAGGCTACCAGGAGAGCTAATAATGATTAAAGGCACTGGGCCAGAAACCAAGAAATTGTGAGTTCTAGTCCTATCTTAGGCATAAAGACAGCTGGGTGATTTAGACCAGTCATTCTCTGTTAGCCCTGGAAAGAAGGCAATGGCAAACCATTTTCAAAACAATCTCCCAGGAACCCCATGGACTTGTTCAGGACTGACTCAAAGGCACAACAAATACATAAAAGGCTACTATATCTAGGGTGGAAAAATTCAGATGATCACTAGATGATGGCAAAGGTATAACAGAAAGTTCTTAACTCTGTATTGCTCAACTTGTGGATTTCTAAATTTTTGCAGCTCTCAGCAGCAAAATCCTTCTTCCTTTTCTCCTTTCAAATTATAATTTTTGGGGGTCGGGGAGGGGCTACATCTGTAATTATTGCTAGCACCCTGTATTCTTCACACTGCCCTGGAACTAGCTTCGCTGGAGGGAGATGGTGAAATAAGAGTTATTATTTTACTTGTAATAGCTTTGTCCAGGAGAGTTTTGAATGGAGAAAGTAATAAACACTAGCTGTTTTGGTCAGGTTCCATACTAGAGTCTAGATCCAAATTAGAAACTATTGTTCCATATCTTCTGACCCACAACTCCCCCCATCATTCATCACTGACTATGGTTGGTGGGAGTTGTAGCTGAGCGACACCTACAGAACCACAAGTTTCCCATGTCTAGTCTAGGTCAGCACTAGCAAGTTAGCCAAAGATAAGTATAGCTCATGGGTCTATCAGTACACATTTGAAAGGAAGAAGTTGGTTAGAACCTCAAAGCATTTGTCTACTGTGTCTAGAACAGCCTCAATTTTGTTTTTGTCTAATATGCTTCCATTATGTTACGATGTTAATACGGGAGTTTGGTTCATTGTTTTTTCCCTGGACCATCCATGGCAGTATTATGTTACATGTTTTGGTGGTGAGGACAAGGATCACTGCAGAAGCATCATCCTGGATTGCAGCGACTAGGATAGCGATTTGTCCTGTAGGTAAGGTTCAGCCAAGCTTGAGAAATTGTATTGTTTTAGCTCCACTTGGGTGGCTTGTCCAGTTGAAATATAAATTGGTTTCACAAAACAGATTATGTGAATCCATTTTAATTATTTGTTTATTTCAGTTTTATCATTAACAGACCCATGCATAACATGGAGAAAATATAGGTGTAAAGGTATAAGTATAAAAAGCCATATATGTTTGTTTTTGCCTTCCGTTTTTTTTTTTTTTTTTGTATCCAGGATCCACTTTATGAAATTTTTATCTATAAGGAGAAAGCCCATTAATAGAAAAAAAAATTGAGCACACTTTTTAGCAAGGGTATGTGATCCTGGCTTCTCTTCTGCACAGCACCTTCTTCACGGTGATCTATCACTTAAGCTTCTCGTTCATATGATGTATTAGTCAAATTCATCATCAGCTTGAGTAGCCTCACCAGTGATTTATATGCCTAGTAAATCTTTAGTGAAGCAGACTGATGATGCATTATTCAAGGATGGTGACACAGGAGGTTCTAGATGAAGATTCAATGGGATTAAAAGACAAAGAGGCAGAGCCATGAAATCTCACATCCTGAAGGCTACTTTGATCATCTAAGAGCAAGCCAGTTAGGAAAACAATGCTGTTCAAAGAATGTGTTTCAGTCTACCTAGTTTTGTAAGCTCTGCTGTTTATAAGTAGACCATGGAACACAGCTGCCTTTGGGCTGACACATTGCCTTTATGTAGGGCTCCCACATCTGGGCAACCAAAAGCATGGGATCACCAGGTGGCAGCAAATAGATGGACTTTTCTGATTCTCTTTGCTGCCAACTAGTGGCCCAGAAGATTTTTGTAGCCATTTGTGGTGGGGGGACTGCATCAGCCCCATAGAAAATAGCTGGATTCATTAGGAAATGTCTTCTATCCAATGCGAAGATCTTCAAACAATATAGAAAAAAATGAAAAGGATTACATCCTGTAACCTGTGTTATGGAGAGTTTAAACTGTCCTGACAGCAGTAAAGATAGGGGTTGTGTATATATATCCCTCATGGCACTAGAACATTGTAGCAACAGAAGGCTTGACATGTTTGCTAACCTGCATACACCCAGCTTGGGAAATTGTAGCAGCTGCAACATTTTAATGATTGGGGCTTTTTTTGTTTGTTTTTAAAGGAACTGGCTATAATTGGAACTGGATGAATTTTGAGCTGATGAAAGCTGAAAGCTGGCAAATTTCAGGCTGAGGGGTGCAGGGATGTTGTGATAGGAACCTTTTAGGATAATTCTGGGGACAGAATAGAACTTGCCATTTCTGTCTCTATCTTCGTTCCCACAGGCTGCCTTAAAGGCAACATATTCCTGCTTCATTCTTGATAGAATATATTACGTTTTCTGGAAGTGTATACAGTACAAGTGTAATGTTTCTTTACACTATTATACAATTTGTCTGCAATCAATATGTATGTGTAATGTAAACATACATACAGACACATACACCCCCACACATACTCACAGAACATAGACACAGAATTAAATAGATTACAGTCTGTGTGTGTGTGTGTGTGCATGCATGCTTTTGAGTCAGTGTTGAACCCTAGCGACTGCCTGGACAAGTCCCTGCAATTTTTCTTTGCAAGATTTTGGAAATGGTTTGCCATTGCCTGCTTCGTAGGGCTGAGAAAGAGTGACTGGCCCAAGGTTACCCAGTTGACTTTGTGCCTAAGGAGAACTAGAACTCACAGTCCCTCAGTTTCTAACCTGCTTTAACCACTACACCAAACTGGCTCTCTTACAGTTCTTTACATGTAAGAAAACCCTCAGAAGATTAGTTTAAAAAAAACAAAATGCTTGGTGTGGCTTGGAGAGAATTTTAAGAAGGATTAATCTAGATTGGATTAACAATGCCACAGCACTGGCATTCCCAGAAGTCTTTATCTCTGTGAAAAAAGTAGAGTTTCTTCCTCCTTCATTCACAGGAAGTAAAAACATTCTGCAAGGGTAGAATGGGGAATGGGTATCTTTTAAAAAAACTTTTCTTGTTTTTTTAAGCTTCAACATACATAATATCCCTCTTCAATTCTTCAGCTTCTTTTCCTAATGGTCACCTGTATGGACATGGTTTAGCAGTTAGAAAGAGAAGATGGGGGTGAAAGAAGGTAACACTCATGTGTGAAGCTTTAAAAGTAGCCATGCACACTCCACAAGAATCACCATCCATGTTCTAGTTCCTATGAAAGCCAACTAGCAAAAATAAATGGGGGTGAGAGGGAATTATCAATGGTTCAAAAAGCTGCCCCAAAGCACTGTGATTGCAGATAATCCTGGTAAATGCTTTGTTTTAAAGCAGTGTTTCTCAAACTTGGCAACTTTACGTTGTGTAGACTTCAACTCCCAGAATTCCCCAGCCAGCATGCTGGCTGGGGAATTCTGGGAGTTGAAGTCCACACATCTTCAAGTTGCCAAGTTTAAAAAACAGCATGCTGGCTGGGGAATTTTGGGAGTTGAAATCCAAGTTGCCAGGTTTGAAAAACAGTGTTTTAAAGCAAGTTGTGCTAAAAGTAGCTTATATGGAGCAATTATAAACTCTCATCGAAATTAATGGGGACTGCCTTTGGGCAAAGTTAAAATGTACAGAATCAATTGCAGTTACCTTTATTTAATTACAAAAAGGTCAAGGTACTAAACAGGGTTTCCTGGAGATATAGTATGCTGATGATTTGAGCACTTGCTATATTACTTTTCCTTTAAGCCATTCCATCCTGCCAGTCAGATATGTACTGTACAACATGGACTGATTTCCCCAAACAGATTTTCCTTCAGCTGTTTACCCATTCAATCTCCAATGTGCATGGTAATGATGAAGGCTACTGCAAACTGGGGTAAAAATGCAAGTATTCTCGCTGCAACTCCTCTATGTGATAAGCCCTCCTCCACAACGGTTCTATTGTCCTCTTCTATTCTGTCACCCTGGAAGGGGAACAAGTAAGCAAGTGACTTAAGCAACTGTGCAAGGGGTATAGGGTACACAGGAACGTAACTGTAAAGCAATACTGCAGTAGATCCCAGCTGTATGACTTCATGTTTCTCACCTTCTGTGAGAAATTGTTGTCTCAAATCAAGGAGATCAGGTAAACATCTCTGTAACAGAAGATGAACAGAAAAGAAAAGCAGAGAATTACAACATTCTGAGAATTTTCCTTGTTGGACTTTCTCTTGGCTGCCGGAGAGGAATATTTAGCCCCATTTCCAGAAAAAGTGTCTGAGAATTTTCTTCTTAACTCTCTACCAATCCCATACATAGTTGGATGATTCTATTACTCACAATTGTTATCTGCAAATATGACAACTGATTGTCTTACAATTAACATATATGAGTGCTTTGTGAAAATCCAGGTATTCTATTCCACTGAAAATTACTTTGCCTATTGAATATATAATGTAACCATTTCTTAAAAGTTAATTTTCATGTATAGTTTTAGGCATCAGATTTCATTTTATCAATGACAGCAAGTCATAATCAATGGATACATTCATTGCTTAATTTGGAGTTTAACTGTTTTTGTATTTTCTTATTGTTAAATATGATGGCCGGTGGTGAATGCGATAAATTAATTTAGCTGATAAGCAAAATATCATTTTGGCATCACTAAAAGAAGAAATACTGCTCATAAATATTGCTTTAATGTGCTCAAAGCTTTGGCAACTTTGCACGCATTAAAGATAGCTGTGGAACTGGTTTGAAACACTATTTCGTTTTTCCTATTGTAACTTTTCCCAAGGATTAAAAAACACTACCAGCACCAGTAAAGTTTTCTTGAAGTTGAGCTGGACTCCTGGTGACTTCATGAGCATGTCCAGCAGTTTTCAAAGATTTGAGGGAGGGGGAGATTAGTATTTTTATTTGGCATATTGTTATGCAGGTAGTCCCCAGTTTAAGAATGAGTTCTGTTCCCAAAGTCTGTCCTTAAAACAAATGTATGTAAGCCAGAGCAGTATTATTGTACAATACTGTATAAGGAGTATTGTGCAATGAACTCAAACCATTGTGTATTTAATTTGAACCGTTGTGTTTTTAACTTGAATTTCGCTATAGTAGGCTCTGTTCTTAACTATGGGTTGTCTTTAAATTGGGTGTCCTTAACCCAGGAACTACCTGTACTTCAGTGCAGTACAAAACCCATTTCAGTATGGAAGTAGGTTGCCATTGTCTTTCCGGATGCTTTTTGACTTCCCAGACTAGCCTATACTTGAGTATTCCCTGCAGGTCTCTGATATTACTACTGACCAAGATCTTCCAGAGAAGGTCAGCCAAGTACTACCATCTGCTGAGGGTCCCCAAAGACAGAGTAGGCAAATATAAATCTATTTTATTTTTCCATAGAGAGAAAAATGGCAAAACTTGGCTAATAGGTTCCTTAGCTTTGTAACAGTTCCTATTATAAGATTATGAAACTGAACCATAAAGTATTCATTTTTCCCTGTAAATAAAATAAAATAAAATAAAACACAAGGTACCATTTTAAAGAAACTTGTAGAATTTTTACAAATATTTTTTTCTTGTTGCATTTACAGAAACTTAGTGGATGGACTTGATTAGAGTGGTGATGAGTGTAGTGTTGGAAGACCTGAAGGGCCCAGCTGGGGACACATCATCCTGAAGAAGGTCTGTATATGTGGTTGCTAAGAGTTAACACTGACTTGATGGCACATAATAAATCAAATATTAATCTGTGGAAACAGGAGTAAAACAAGAATTGAATCCAACCCTTTAGCTGGACTTAAAGTAAATCCATTGAGATAAATGGAAGTCATGACTAACTTAAATCCTTTTGATTGATTCTCAATCCTACAAGCTGCAGTGAATCAAATTATTTATGGGTCCTGATAGTATTTCTCTTCTACAACTTCCATGCATTTTCACAGATGCAAAGAAAATAATAATAATATGGTGAGCCCTAAAATATTTTATGCGTACTTATTTTATCTGAATAGTTGTGTTTCTTTTCTCTTCCATGGCACAGAAAGCTGCTAAAAGGGCCACACAAATCCGTTCAGCAAAAGTGCTTTAGAATGTGTGGAACTGAGTACAAAACATCTCCTTTCAAGTTGTCAAAGCAGTCACATCATGATACAGGTTTGTTCTGCTTCTTTGGAAGCTGTTCTTGGCCATCTCTACATGTATGGAGGCTCAACCACTTTGCTTCATATTTTCCCAGCGAGGCAAATTCAAAAAGAATTTGCTTTCTACTGGTGGTTGCATTCCAAAGCACTCGCTCCAAAGTATTTGCCCACCCTAGCAACTCATCATGAAATAACATTTTTAAAAAAGGAAACATCAATGGCTGGACTATAACTACCAGTGTGGCATAAAATGGCAAACCAACAAGTCAGCATTCGATTAAAAATGATTCAATCCATTTCAGCAACAGATTAAAAATATCAACAAACAATGCAAGTCAACTATACAACAAACACTTGGAAGAAAATAGTGTGGCCTTTGTTGAGCATAGGATTTTAACTGAAATGAAACCAGCTTTATTTCCAAAAAATCCAGAAAGGGCATGGATTATTTACATAGGAAATATAATATATCTGGTTGTTTCTATGGATTCCTATCTAAGACCCGATAGTATGGGTGAGCCCATTTCTTGGTCTTGGTTCTGTTAACTGAGTGTTCTCAGCTGCTATGTTATGTTATGCTGTATCTCTTGTTTCTAAATTTCGTTATTTTTTATTAAGTTTTTATTCTGTTTTTAACTGTTAACCACCCAGTCATGAAAAGGGTGGCCATACAAATTTATTAAATAAATAATACATATCACTTGTTACACATCTTGTTATCCATTCTTTCTCTTTTGCCTACAAAATTAAATGTGCAGTTGATCACAGGAGCCAACATAGCATGTCCACTTCTATGTTAAATGCTTATTCCTATGTTAAATTTAAATATTAATTTTGTGCACCACACTTCTATAAGTATTTCCAGAATAAGTTCCCCAGGGGACTAGATTTTTTCTTAATATTTTTCTTAACATATGCTAAGAAAAAAATATCCAAGTTAAGCAGTTTTTCTAGATATTAAAATCTCAACAAACTCCAACAGGCCAGGAAAAAATTATCAAAAAAATTGTTGGCACATAGGTTATTTCAGTTCTTCCTATTGTGTGCAAAATACATTAATGTCAGCATCAGGCAAGCCTCCCTAAATAGAAACTTCCATAAACAAGATGGAAAGACTTAGAACACCTCCACCACTACCAACATATACAACTTTCTCCTTCTTTTACTCTTGGTGGCTGAGATACTCAAAAACCTCCAAAAACTGGGGGGGGGGGGGGTAAGCTTAGTGAATAGGCAGGTTGTGTTATATCTATACTGCAATTACAAACATTTTTGAGGTAAATTATAAAGTAGTAACTTCTTCCTTAAAGGGAAATCACCCTTTAAATGTTCTTTGACAAGTACAAATGGAGGAGACCAGCTGTAAAATGGGCAGAATTTCCTCCTTGTTTTGGATACACAGCTTTCTTGCCCAACTATTTTCAGACTGCACCTTTGAAAACGATCACTTGAAAATCAGTTGCCATGAAAATCTTGTTCTTCAGTAGTTTCTACATTTATAATTGTGAAAATGATGAAGATTGATTTGGAAGGTAAACATTCAACATGGTGAACCAAGAATTGTTTACATTTCATATGCGATTTCTTTTAAGTCACTAGGTCTACTATATTTGTTATTAAATCAAAGATTTTTGACGATCATTTCCATTAAGGAAACTGACAAAAAACATAGATGTCTCTAAAAAGAAAAGAGGAGACAATGTGCTTAGTATCCAAATGTGTATGGTGAACCTTTCCCAAATATGTTAAGAGTTCTATGTTGTAAATCAAGAGGCAAGTGCCCATTTCCCCCTTATTTTATTTGTTAAGCAGGTCAAAACAATTTGGTTTTCAATTCATAACTCAGCAGGAATCACCTGTTTGCTGAACATCAAGCTGTTTTGCTTTTGCTTTGTGGAAGTTGCCTCTGATAGCATTTCCATTTCCTTTTCCTGAGGTTTTAGTTAAACTATATTACTGGACTTGGTTCCAAATCTGAAAATATAGCAAACCCAAAGGTCACACCGCCTATCATATTGGTAGCCAAGGCCAGAAATGTTGGGAGAAACAGTGCTATTTTTGCTCATATAATCATGATTGTGCATTAGTGGTGCTAAATTTTGTATCATTTCCTTTAAGAGCAGTTTGATTTGCATCTGTTAGCAGGTGATTATATTTAACTGTAGGCCATTAAAAGTGTCATTAACAGATTTCTATTATTTCTAGACCAATGTTAAAGGCACAGGAAGTAGGTTTGTTTTTTGAATTGGCAAGGGAAGGACAGTTAGCACCCTAAGAAACTACAATCCAATTCATCTTATTTCTATCTGGTGCCATGTAGATATGTTGAATCAAAATATTCACAGTCCTTTGATAGTGTGGCTATACTCTTGGGCTCAAAGATGGTACTGAATCTGAAAGCACACCTGATCCAGACACATGCTCCTTCAGGATGATGCAATCCTACCTAGAACTTGTAATATGCCATCTTCTCAAAGCTAGAAGTGCTTTTGGTCAATAACTAGGCATTTGCATAATGCTGACTGGGATAACCCTGTCTCTTCTATGACCCTCATCTTTTTGGGGGTGAGGATGGGAATTCTCTTCCCATGTTGATTGTCACCAAACAGTTGCCAATAATTTGTTCCAGAGAACCACAGTAGCAGATACTACTGCTATTAATATAACTCAAAGTAGTATATAATCAGAAAATAATTGTATTTGTACTACAAGAAAATGCACAGGTGCATTTCATTAAGAAACATACATCTATTTTCTTTTTCCCAATGAAATTTAAAAACTTTATGTCCTTTATTATCTATTTATAGCAGTGGTGGGAAGACAGGTCATTTGAACCTTCTCATTCAATCTATCATTTCTACCACCAGACCCCCTTCAGTTTGTTCCTAGTCTTCAGGGAGAAGACTAGGATGAATCAGGGTGAGATTGTTTCCAAGACTTTTTTTCCCCCTGAAAAACAGGAGGAAGAGAGTGATAGAAAAGAAATGGGAAGAAAACATGAGAAGCAGAAAAAGAGAAAAAAAGAGAAAGAAAAATATTGCTTTGGCTGTATCTTGTTTCTTTTTGCTATGTCCTCTTTTTGTTCATGCACACTTATGATTTTGGCCACATCCACTTCTGGCAAGAGGATGACATGTTAATAAACCTGATGCTCCAGCTGAAAAAGATACCCCACTCCTGATCTAAAAACATTTTAAATCTCTTTTGATGTATGTGTAGCTTTGATCTGATAATTTTGACTTAACAATAAAACACATATTCAAAAGCAAACAAAAACGGATGCTGTACTGATTAAGTACATCTTAAACACTATAACTATATTTAAGTAACTAATCTGAGAGTCAGAATATGCTGAAAACATTCCAACTGCGGGTCTACTTGATCAAGATCAATTGAGGGCCCAGTGCCCATGTATTTTTATTTTGGAAATTAATTTCTACAAACACTACATAGTCATAAAAACAGATATAGTTCTTGTATATATACTTCCCATTCTAATGCTCTTATATCATAATTGTCTATAGAATAAAAACTGGACTGAATGCTGATGTAATCATACTTACAGCCAAACAATAAAGACTTAAGTAATAGTGTTCAAGTTAACTGTTGCTAAGCCTGGATCCAACCTAAACTCTCCAAGTAATAAATAAAGCATACCAAAAAATAAAATAAAATAAAATAAAATAAAATAAAATAAAATAAAATAAAATAAACACCCAACCCAGACCAATGAACAGATAAACATGCACAGACACACAAAACAATAACAACAAGGCTTCTGGTGAATTTCCAAGGATATTCTACCATGTCCTATTACTCATTATTGATTTCTTCTGCACGCTCACTTCTTAAATGGCTACCAATAAAGGAAGCACATAAATAAAATGAATAATACATTTCATCAGGTATTATTACTTTATTTTTTCCTAAACAGATATACTGTAACAACCATCACTAAAGAAGAAACTGCTTTACAGCCCATGTAAACATCTAACATTTCTAATCTTGCACAGCAGGCAGATAAGCACTTGCTGAAATCATGGTTTTAATTATTGAAATACATGCTCTTCTGCTTCTTTTAATAATCTGTGTTCAACTGTACCTCATGGAGTGATTTTTAAAGCCCCAATTTACAATCCCCCACAAACCCTAACCCATTCCCATTTTATAACCCCCAGATCTTCTGGTTAAATATTGCATTCATTAAATCCAATGTCTTTTTCAAGGTTTTCACACTGAATTACCTAAGTTAATTTTACCATAAGCTTTCTTATCCTCCTTTTTAAAAATTCTTTGAATGTTTAATTCTATTTTGGGGGGGGGGTGTCTACTATATCTTGGCAGCAAAAATTCAGTTGACCATAGAGATACAGAAAAATCAACATCTTTGCTGTCATCTAGTGGCTATTGAGAGTTTTGCATTCCAGGTATGGTAGCTCTATTTTTTAAGGGAAGAAAGAGTAAAAATGAAGAACTTGCTTGCTTGCCATGATTATTCCAAACTTATCCTTTAGCAGTTATTCCTTTTGCTGATTTTGCTCATATTTAACCTTTACAACACCAGGTAATGTAGTTACCATGTCTGGATACATACATTACACTCCTAGTCCTCTTACTCATATTTTCATTCTCAGCCTCTTTGGTTTTTAAGAAACATAAATAAATGAACCGATCCAGTCAACCTTCATTACCTTACCTTGATCCTGCACTATGTGTGGAAATACATTATGTGTGTGTTGAACCTCAGAAGCATGGGGAAAGACCTGCATGTAGCAGCCTGGATTTTCTTAAGAGCTCTTTTACAAAAGTTACCATTCGAAAAATCAGCTGTTAATGAATAGAAATTAGGAAGTCTTCTAAATCAAATAAATAAATGCCTAAATGTCATTACAAAATCAATATACAAAGGAACATAAGAAACGACCTGCAGGATCAACATGTCTATTAAACAGGAGGCAAATGCAATGTTCTGCTAATGAACTTCAGAAGCATGTTCTTCCTGATGTTGGAGGCAATAGTTAGCCATCATAATTAATATCAACAGATAACCCTATCTTCCCTGAATTGGTTTAATAATCCTGTTTTTCTGGTCATGAAGAGAAGTCAATAATCATGGACTGAAATGAGTACTTTATTTTGTCTGTCCTGTCCCTTCTCCCCACTTCTCTGCTTATACATCATGAAAAATTAGGGAGACACAAACCTTCTTCAGATTTTACTTCATAAGTGACAACTGGCCTAAGTTGAATAGCTCTATTCCCACTAACATTAAACCTGGAATATTACTGTCAATAGAGCATGAACCTCTACGTAAGGAAGTCTTCATACAAGAATCTAGATGGTTTGGTCAAATTTCTTGAATTAACTGTTTATAAGTTTTGTTCAATAAACTTCACAGCAAGGATGGGAAACATGAGCTTGAAAGATGGGCCCAAGGGCACACCAACTCCAAAAAGGGAAAGCAACATTTCTGGTTCCCAACTAATCATGACATCTTGACAAGCAGTGTGGCAGTCGTGGCCAGGACGGCCTCTCCCCACCTTCATGTGGTGCACCAGTTACACCCCTTCCTGGATCAGGAGGCTCTCCAGTCAGTCACTCATACCCTGGTCATCTCTTGGTTAGACTACTGCAATGCGCTCTACATGGGGCTACCCTTGAAGAGTATCCAGAAGCTACAGCTGGTTCAAAATGCACCTGCGTGGACAATCTTGGGTGCCCCAAGGATGGCACATATAACACCTCTGCTGCGGGAGCTGCATTGGGTTCCAGTTTGCTTCCAGGTCCAATTCAAGGTGTTGGTTATCATCTTTAAAGCCGTACGTGGCATGGGTCCAGGTTACTTGAGGGACCGCCTCACCCCCATCACATCAACGCGTCCCACCCGGTCAGGCAGACAGGGCATGTTGCAGACTTCGTTGGTGAGAGAATATCAGCTGGTGGGGCCCACAAGGAGAATCTTCTCTGCTGTTGCCCCCGCCCTTTGGAATATTCTCCCCCCAGAGGTGCAGCAGGCCCCTACCCTCCTGCTTTTCCAGAAAGGACTTAAGACCTGGCTCTGCCAGCTGGCATGGGGTGACAAGAGTTTTTATCAATCCTGGGGGTTGCTGGCATCCTGATGACACTCCCCGAGAATGATGACATTCTCCAATTTTATCAACACTTGGAATTTATTTTAATTAATTATTATTATTATTATTAATTATTTAATATTGTTTTATATTGGATTTTAATTGATTTTATGTCTTCTGTAAACTGCCCAGAGTCATTTTTTAACAAGATGGGCAGTGACAAATTTGATATATAAATAAATAAAAATAAACAAATTCATTGCTGAGGCCCTTAGAGTGGATTCCCTTTGAATCAGAACTGGAAGTGTGGAAGTGAACAAAAGAAAATTATGTTTTTATCTTGCCTCTTAGTGGAGCAGGTGTATGCCAGTACTGACCTTTCACTAAGCTACTGGGGGCGGGGGGGAGGGAATCAGAATTGGGGTGGGGAAAAGTTAAGGCCTGCATGAAGAGGAGGTTCCATTATATTCAGTGTGTGAGGAATTTGCCCTCTTTATGAATGGAGGAAGAGATATATTAGAAGACAAAGTTTGATAAAAGTATGACCTTACAAAAAAAATAATAACTCCAACAATCTCACTGCTAGCCTCTTCTTTAAATGCTTTTCAGGCCAGAGATAATGACAGTAAAAGAAAAGTGCATTACATATGCAGATATGGTCCATTTAGACTCTATGAACAGACCACATACCAATTGCTACTTAGTGAAGGTTGGAACACACCATGGTTGATGTACCTACAAATTGCTGGAGACCTAGGGTGATCAGAATTATTATCAAACCCAGTTGCTTCCTAATTTAGATAATGTCCCTGCCTTCACCTGTAAAGAAAAGCAAGTGCACAGACAGCTGTATGCACAAAGTCATGCATGTTAGAGACATTTGAAGTCTGTCCCTAAGTGCCTGTCAGATAGCAATGTCACATCTGTAGCATAGGGAGATAGATCTCCCTCATTTCACCACACAATGAAGAAGGCTTCAGATGTGCCCTAAAAGTCAACACCTTATAGTCCTTGGGCATTTCATTCTAGAAAGATACTGTAGGTACAAATATAGCATTCTCCTAAGTAGAAAGAAGTTTAGAGAGAAAACGATTCGAAATAGGGAACCCACAACTATTTCAATTTCACGTCTATCTTTATGCATACATAGCAGCTTTTCCTTTGTTTATTAAAATGATTAGCTACCTTTGTAACAAGTCCATATGTTCATTATATAATATGCACAGATGTCTGGGCCAGGGGAATAATGTCAATTATCAGTACTTAGGAGGGAAAATCATTTTATATGTCTCCTCTTCCATGTATAAAATCAAAATGTGACTTACCTGATATTTTTTTATTTCCCACATCCATGAATAAAACTAGTTTTCAGATCCTAATGTAACTATCAATGCTATGCTCTATAATGTCAATAAGAAAATAAAGCTATAAAGGCTTTCTCCATTTTGACAGTACCTCATCATCAGCCATGACTTTACTCTCCAGAAGCGATGAGATTTTCATCCAAGTACAACAGCAGCAAGGAAACCCATGTAGAGAGACATGCATTACCAAACTACGAGACTCAGAATTTGGAGCAGACTAAACAGTCATTCATAAGTTCATTAGAACATTTGAATAGTTTTGTGCAAGAAAGGAGAAGCTGAACTTCAATATATTAGTGACATATTATAGCAATGAAGTCCCTCTAGAGAAGGCATTGCTGGGGATTACAGATTGGTTTGGCAAGTCATAAGCTTCTGGCTTTATCACAGCTCTATTCCTCGCCAGACTGATCTGAAATCCTCATTAATGGCTTTTTCTGTGGAATGTTTCTGCTTCTGGGATTTAGAGGGGAACATAACTTGTCTCCTCCACAAGCCAGTTAAGCTAAAGTACTTGAATATAAGCCAGTTCAGACCCCTTTGAAATCAATGGGGTATGATCTTCTTAATCCAAGTGCTTTGGCTGAATGAACTATAGAATGAAATGACCAGAAGGTACAGTGACCAATCATAAGAGGAAAATAGAAACTGTGTCTTTGGAAGAGTTCTTCTCTACATTCCATCAAGCTTAGAACATAATCATGGTCCTTTGTCATTGATCTGACTTTCATGTCTGAAATACTACAGATCTTTTTTTTCAAAGGGCCTCCTCATTTTTTTTTTCCATAAGCAGAGAAAGAATTTGAGACACATTTGATTTCACCAACTTATTGTAAGAAAAAAAAATTAAATGCAGCAGAAGTATAATATCACTCCTGTGTCTGGCTTATGAATTCCCAGGAAGCATCTGATTAGCCACTGTATGATACAGTTTGCTTTAACTAGATGAACCTGATCCAACAGGTCTACTTTTATGTTCATATTTGTAATTTTATTGTATGTCAACCTAAGAGCTTTTAGCTAGAAGGATTAATGGGCTGCATCCAAAATAGTAAGACTCATGCCTACAAAAATTTGCATTTTCAGTCACCTAAGCTTTTAGAAAGGATATAAGTATACTAGGCAAAACTTATATCTTCATATGAGCACTAAATGCAAGGAGAAGTGGGCTTTACAAGCCAGCCCTGTTTTTTTCTGCATGGCACATGGATTTTTGGATACCCCCACTCTGCATTAAGTGCTGCACAGTTGTTTGCTCATCTTACTGATGCTGAGTAGAAATTTTTTTCTAAACCCTTAAACTGGTTTAGGAATGATTGGCATTTTCAGCCGACTCTGTACTGAGTCACTATGGATGACTTCAGGTTTTATTATGATGTTAAATAGGTGATGATCTAGCACTGAAGAAGTTACCTAGCTGGGTAACGTAGTGTTTGCAAGAAAACAACCAAGCTCAGAGAACCTCAAGGACTCCACAGGTGGTGCTTATCATGCTTATCATGGTTTAGGTGAAACAGTGTGAATAGGGCATCTACATCCCTGAGCAACTGAAGGTGCTAAGAAGATAAAAGATGAGTCTGTCAGGCAGGGCCATAAAATTTGAGAAGAGGGAAGAGTCTACTTTGGGCTTGAATGAGTTGCAAAATAAAGATGGATTTATACAACACAACACACAGTAGACTAGGCTTAAATGGGGTTGTCTAATTTGTGGTTGGGCATATTGTGGTAACCCACCTAATGCTTTATGAGGCTGAGTGAATCAGACCATCATGTTAAGCCATAATATGGTTTATTTGAAGCCACAGCATTTTATGTGACCAAAAGAATTATGTTTGTTAAATGAGGTTTAGGATCTAGCATGTTGTGTTAATCCAGCTTTAAAATCATGGGACTCAGGATTATAATCATAGATTCACATAATTGTACCATCCACGAGAGGTAGCTGCCCAACCTCTTCTTGAAGATGGAGACCCCACAACTTCAATAGGTAAACTGTTCCATTCTTGTATACAGTAGATCTTAACATTAGGCATTTTTCTTTATACTGAAATGAAATCTAGGTAGCTGCAACTTACACTCATTATTTCTGGTTCTGGTTTCTGTGGCCATGGAAAACAGTTCTTGACCATCTTCCCTGTAGCCCTGTAGCTGTATCTACAGTTATGTCTCATTTCAGTCTTCTTTTCTCCAGAATGAAGAAGTCAAGTTCCTTCAGCCTATCCTCACAAGACATGTTCTTATGTCTCTCTAACATCTTTGTTGCCTTCCTCTGAAGTCTCTTCAATCTTCTGGAAATGTGATGCCCAGAATTGTACAGAAAAAGCCCAGTTCTAGTGTCACCCATGCTGAATTTGTAGAATTCAAAAGGGCATTCCTCAACATCTTCCTGTGTGAGTGGAGGATGGAGAGAATTCTTACATGATCTCCAGACTGTAGACTAGGTCTATATTGGATAACATTAATAAACCCCTCAACAGCATACTCCTTAGGAACTGCTACTATAAATTTAGTAAAGTTGTGGTTCTGGTTTAAACAACATGGGTGTCATCTTTTTTATCTCATAACATGTACATAATGAAATATGCTTATATATGAGCATCAGGGGCTTGGAATATGAATTCACAAAATATGTTTTGCTGGAGAAGCAATAATGAGCGGTAATAGTCCAGTTAGAAAATAACTATTTAACTATAAAAAAAGATTGTAACATGAAATATCAAAGAATAGCCACAACATTAAAAAAAGTAATTTATTTTAAAAATACATACATATTATTTTAAAAATACATACATTTGTTCTGATGTGAGGGACACTGAATGTGGAGCTTTTTATTGCTGTTCTGGAATGCAGTTTTGCATTACATTGTACCATTCTTTGCATCTTTTAAAATAGTAATTTTACCTAAAAACCCAGTGAACAGGCTTGGAAGATTGTACCTTTTATAGTTTATAGAGGTGATTATATTTGATGTAAAGGTTTTTATAATATGCTAATGAAACTAGGCATGAACTGTTCTATTAGTAGTACATATAATTAAAAAATATATGTTAAATGAAATGGTTTATAATAAATATGTCCATGTACAGAATAATTTTTTAAAAAATAATGCTTTTCTGCAGCTTGGATCATTCATGCATGTTTATACAGTACGTATAAAAGCAAAGACAATCCCTATGAACTACGAGCTACAGTATATGGTAATATTTTTTCTTTTATATTCCAAAAGTGTTCATTCAGGTTTTATCAAATCATTTATTGATAGTTACCCCTGTGGAGAACAAAGGCTGTCATAAAAAAAAGTCCTCTGTAATTTGTTTTAAACACTGACAATAGCGAATATTTTTTAAAGGGTTTATTAACTGTATTTCCTTTTTCTACAGCTTGGTACTTTGTTTGATTTGGACTTGGGATTCTCCTTCTTTCCTTGTATCTTTTCACCCAGGACATTCAAATAAATTGCTTTTCAAATGTTTCTTGAAAGAGAAGAAAATTTTGGTAAAATGTCTTATGGATCGGAAATTGTATTTTTGCGCTCATGTTAGTTATGAAAGCCTTATGGAGTAGCCATCTGCTCGTGGTATGTCAGTTTCACACAAGTTTAAACATAGTACTGTGCTATCCCTTATTTAAATCACGTGTCACTTCTGTGGTACTAAATTTTCATTACGGTGGACTTCTCATTAAGACCTTTCGCCATTCTTCTATACACTGATGTGGCAATACTTTTACCTTCTCAGACTGGTTTTAGCAGCATAAGACCTTTCTGTTTACTGTGATCAATAAACATTAATTATCCTAAAACAAAAGCACGGCCTTTGTTAGGAAACCAATTAAGCATAGGTGGGAAATAAATGGTCTTAGAATCAAGCAGGTTATGCTTTTTAAAATCTTTGGGGAGTATATTTCAAGCAAATACAGTAGAAGGCACCAACGAAACATGTGGGCAAGAATGCTCAGAGGAGCATTGTAGCTGTTCTCAGTCTCTTTTGAAAAAAAGAAAACTCCAGGAGACCCTGAGTTCTAGTCCTGCCTTAGGCATGAAAATCGAGCTGGGTGACTTTGGGCCAGTCGCTCTCTCTCAGCCCAACCTACCTGACAGGTTTGTTGTTGTGGGGAAAATAGGAGGAGGAAGGAGCATTAGGTATGTTTGCACCTTGAGTTATTTATAAAAATAATAAAGGGGGCATAAAAAATCTAAAAAAACCCATACACCATTAAGATTTATTTATTTATTATTTATTTATTCAATTTATATGGCACCCATCTCCCCCAGAGTTCAGTTGCTCAGTTAAGGCATGGGACCTAGGCTTCTGTATGTAAAATTACAGACCACTGGAAACAGTGCAATCAAAAAATGTTAAGAGCTGTTTTTGCCGTATATCTAACACAGCTTTACATTCAAAGTTGGCATGGCCACCACTGAGGCAAAAGCTCAATTGGGTGAGATTGATATGCTTTTCTGATGGGCTGGTGCTTCTAATTATTCTGGATAGTTGGCAGTCAGCCTGGGGGAAGTCTGCATGCAAAAAATTGCAGTATCATAGATTTGCCCCTTCATTATTTATCATCTCTGGGTTTTGTAAGTGCTAAATGGGCCAATAAAGAACATGTTTGAGAGGTTAATCTCTAGGCGGATCTGAGCAAAATGCTTATTTCAAGGATTCCAGGGAAAATGTTGCCCCAGAACATTACCTCTACCAGTTTGAATAAGGAAACTGTCAGATTGCTTTGGCACATAAGCATTTTACTATTTCATCTAATGTTACTTTATTCCTAACACTTGGCCATCATTTCCAAGAGTGTTCACATTCCATCATTAGAAGAAAAGAAGTAAAATAGAAAGAATGATTTATTTATTATTTATTATTCCAACTTTGAGGCCACCTGACTCCCTAGTGACTCTGGGTGGCTTACTGACCAAAATTAAAAGAAAACAACATATAACAAGAGAAAAATAAGACAGCTGAGAAGGGTCTAAAACCCAAAAAACCAAGCAGCCAATAACGAAACAAAGGGGCTCGACCTGCATCTTAGCCCAGGGCTTGGGAGAACAACCAGGTCTTATTCAGTTTGCAGAAAGTCAGAACAGTGGGAGCAGTACAAATCTCCAGGGGGATATTATTCTGCAGGGCAGGAGTCATAACTAAGAAAACAGGCTTCCTAGGTTCCATAAGATGACACCACTTAATAGATGGGACCTGGAGTGTGCCCATTCTAGCTAATCTGACTGGACAGGTAGAAACTTATGAAGACAGGTGGATGTCCAGGTCCTTTGCCATGCAAAGCTTCATAGGTGATAACCAGCACCTTGAATTGCACCCAGAAGCCAAGTGGCAATGAGTGCAGCTCACAAAGCAAAGGGTTATATACACTCCCATCACTGCCTGTGCAGTGCATTCTGGACCAGTTGTAGCTTCTGAGTGGTCTTTCAGGGCAGTCTCATGTAGAGTGAATGACAGTAATCCAATTAAGAGGAGACCAAAGTGTGAGTGACTACCTGAAGGTTGTCCCAGTCCTGGAATGGGCGCAACTGTCACACAAGATCAACCTGTACAAAGGCCCTTTTGGCCACAGCTGCCATGTGCTCTTCAGTCTAAGACAGTGTTGTCCAAACTTGGCCAGTTTAAGATGAGTGGACTTCAACTCCCAGAATTCCCCAGCCAGCCATGCTGGCTGGGGAATTCTGGGAGTTGAAGTCCACTCATCTTAAAGTGGCCAAGTTTGGACAACACTGGTCTAAGAGGACCCCCAGATTGTGCAGCAGTCTCACATGGGGAAGTGCCACCTCATTAAATTAAAATTAGAATTGATTAAACCATAAAGAGATAAGATCTGTGATACCCCATGGCTACATTCAAGATTGAGCAATCATTAACTTACTAAGGTAACAAACAGGAGTGCAAAACTTAGCAAGTTTACTTGCATGATGCATATTTCTCTGATAACAGGTGAAATATACAAGTCATCACTGCTTTCTGTAGAATTTCATTAGTATTAGGGTAAGAAGAGTAGACCCAGTTCAACTAGCGGGGACACAAGAAGAGGAGACCCAATAATGTATGAAAAAAGAGGTGGGCTTTTGCAAAACAAAACAGAACAGAACAAAACCCTTTGTTGGAATGGGCAAAATAGAAAGAGTAGATCTTGTATTTCTACATTTTCCTTACTACAGAGATAAAAACTACAGGCAGATCAGACAAATCTTAGGTAACCTTTATGCAACTTTTATGTAAATCTTATGTAAAATTTATGTAACTATTACCAGATCACTATCCAGCAGCTTCTAACAAAGTGGTTAAATATTGTACGACAGTTAATACAGTGTGTCAAAAATTAATTAAACACACTCAGTGGTGATCTGAGTTCTTTTTTCTCAAATTATGTTTTTTGCTCCAAGAACAATATATTTGCTATGTAAAAGTCCTCATCATTTTTTGCTGGTCCACAATGAATTTAGGGAGTTGTGTGAGTGGCTATCTGTCCTTGCACATCTGTTTCTCTAACTGTTGGCATTCTCCCTGCTTTCCCGTGCTTTACTTAAATCCCAAAATATAATATCATATCCCCCTCTCCCTCTAATAGAAAACCACATCACAACTATAACAGTATGTTTTGCACCTTGAACAATAAAGCTCAAAAAGAAAAGAAAAAGAAAACCCCCAGAATGAGATAGAAGAGCAGAAATTGATTTCTCAAGGAAGGTTAACTTTTGGGAAATTTAAGGATGGATTTTGGTATGCTGGTCATTCCACTACTTCAGTGTTTCTCACCAACAACAATTTTAAGATGTGTAGACTTCAGCTCCCAGAATTCCCCAGCCAACATGTTAACTGGGAAATCCTGGGAGCTGAAGTCCACACATCTTAAAGTTGTTGAGGTTGAGAAACACCTATACAAAACCACTCTCTTATGGTCCATGTAGCAACCATAAGCCTCCTGCTCTTTTCCCCGACATGGTTGTCACCCAGTTGCTGCACTTTTCTGCATCAAAATGGAATATAAGAGAAAGCAACAGTTGTGCTTGCAAGTTGGGAAGTGCAGCCATGTGCTATCTCTTCATGGCACTTACAACACAAGCCTGGAACAGTAACTTAAAGAAGGCAGTGAATTGTGATTGGGTGTTATTTGAGTAAGCATCATGTCTTCAATCAGTGAAGTTCTGGAAACAGAGAACTTGTAATCACAGGAAGAATAAAGCCGGCCACATCCATTCACTGTGTATCAAATGTATCCATCTTCCTAAAGGAAAACACCTTTGATTTGCTATACCTCTGTCATTGTCTCCTTTTCAACTCTGCAGTTTAGATTACTAAAAGAGTTCTGTTTCCTTTTTTTCCGCCTCCCATGCTGTCACCATGAAAGTGACATATTATATTCTTTCCAGAACCCACCCAAACTCTTATCTACAAATGGAAGGAAGGAAGGGAGGGAGGGAGGGAAATTATTTGAGATAGAAAGGATATTAGAGGTTGACACATTTACATTTAACTATACAAATTCCTTTCCTCCCACTCCCTTGTCCTTCCATTGTATCTATTTGCCAAATCAATATTTAGAAAGAAGCATTGTGAACATAGTGGGATCAGAAGTGCCATGTAGCTTTACTTTGCAAATTCTAGCTCCAGTCGACATCCATTAATTAATTAATGTTTAACCAAGGCTGAGTTATAGTGCCACTCTCACACAAGTCAACATGACAGTTGCATGGCTACCAAATAAATTCATTATGATTGTTGAATGAACAGAGAATGAATTTGCTCCAATTGAGGAGCACTTCCACTAAGATGCAGCCTGGAGGGAAATACCCAATAAGATTCTCTGCAATTTAATTCAGACTGCTAATCATATTTAAAAAAAAAAAAAATAGAGTGGGCTGTTAGGAAGATTTCCTCCTGTTTGTTTCTTGAAAGTCTATACTGTAAGCACTTGAAAAGAATCCTTTGGACAACAGGCAACCAAATGTGAATTGTTTTCACTATTTTCTAAAAGCTAAGCAGAGGTTGCCTTTGAGATGGAAAAAAAAAAAGCAATTATCTAAAAAAGTCATGGTTTACATAGGGATCTCCAGCTTTTTTGCCAGTGGGATTTGAAACATGATATGGGTGCTATGGCTTTCATGGGGTTTGCCCAGCCACAAACCAACCATGATAGTGGCATGGCCAGTCAGAAAACAAAAAAGAGTGGTGATGCAAGAGAACTTAGGTGATATCAAGGGACTGCTGTACAGCACACTGAAACCATGTTGGGTATCCCAGATTTATGGCACATGAAACTACCCCACTATCCATCCATTTGACATAGCTTTCAGAAGCTTTCCCTGCTTCCTTCTGTAGTAGCCAGTGCTTAAGATCTGCCAACAAATTCCACCTGATAAGTTTTTATGCAGTGTGAAGATTTTGGCTGACTGTGGCAACAGCCTGTTTAATTGTTAATATTCCATGAATTGAGAAGACAATTGAATTAAGCGCCCATTATATGGTATTGGTTATATTATATGATGGACTAGCACTGCTTCCAGAAGAAAATAAGCCTTTTGACAAAGATACCTGCACCACTATGAGAACAAACTGTGGGGGACAATGTTCATTTTGTTATCATTAAATAACAGAACCACAGCTTCCAGCCATATTTTTTTAAAAAGGACATTGGATTATCTTTTGCCTCTTAAGTGTGGTGAATATCCCTGCAGATTTTAAAAATAGTGAAAAGAAATCCATAACAAAAAACAAAGAAATGTACCAGACTAGAAATCTAAAACCATTCTTAGGAAAATAATGCAATAGATTCATCCTAGATCTCACATTCCCATGTCAAAACCATATCAAGTTTTCTTAATTTTTATACTGACAAGCTCTTTAATGGCCCAAGATGCTGAATTTAATGTTTACACTGAAATTTAATGAAATCTCTTTTCAATAAAAGTCAATTTCCTAAATAAATCAAATTAAAATATATGATGCTATAAGATTAGCAGAATTGGCACACTAGGTATATGTAATAAATAGTAGTTACTCTTGTGCAAAGTTTATGGCACTATCATACTGAGTCAATAGATGAAGGATTATATGGAGACCTAAAGGTGGAGGGAGTTCCCCATAAAATTCTTGAAGCTGAGCTTCACACAAGAAGATGAAAAGTCAGCTCTTTCCTTCTTTGACTTGTTAAAGGTGATGCTTCATTTGAAATTCACAGTAAAAAGCTATTAGCTGTGAACTGTGCAGGCACTAGACTTCTGACAGGTAAGGAACATCTGGAGTGGAAGGACTGACAGAAGTCAAATGGAAGGAAACTATGTTAGAATTGAAGAAGAGGGGACATTCCAAGTATCAGTGATACAGCAGAGCCAATGTGAACTGCATGCTGGGTTCTGAATTATCTTCACACTGTATAAATCTTCAGATTTTGGAAGGAACAAGATTTGAGAATCCCGGTCAGCTATACATATCTATCATGGGGTTCACATATCCTATTAAACCATTGTTTGGTTTTAGATTAGTGTTTTGTATGAATCCAGACATAAATTATAGTTTAGTTCAGCATGTCATGTGGACCCAGCCTTTTGACTGGATAAATGAACTTTAAGCAAATCATGGCTTAGCACAATGTGTGAACTTAGGGAATGAGTGCTTTTGGGCCACCTGCCACAGCTTAGTCTATCATAACTTGGACTATTATAAGGATAAAATATATCAAGGTCTTCTGCCCGGAAGACCTAAAAAAAAGAAGCAAAATGGATCCCATGGACACCAGTGCAAATGGCATCTCCCAGGCTTCCTGTTCCATCTGATTTATTGTAATTTAGAGTCTTTTAATTAAACATTAATAAATGGGAAGCTAACAGGTTGCAAAGTATCATTTTCTAGCAACTTCTTTATTTGCAGAAATGTCTTGTGGCTCTACTTTGGCCCCACAGTCATTCTTAAGACATACAAATGGTAGAAGGCTCCAGCCTGGTGAAAGTCTGTCCATCCCTCCAGGGTGAAAAAGAATCCCAGTGTCAACTGTGGAGGTAGAGAACATCATGAGAGGTTAGAGGTGGCAGCCATTTTGTGAATAAGAAAGCCTTTCTGACAGCCCTTTTCTGTGAACACCTACAGGATGTTTCAGAATTTCAAGGTGCCAAGTGATTTAAAAAAACAATGTACTCTAGTCTAAAATGATAATAAATGGAGTCATTTCCTTTTATATGAACCCAGATTTGTTGTCCAGGACCGTATCTTCATACACACATACTCAACCCTCTTCTTTCCCACTTGTGGTGGAAAGGATTTTGCAGCTTTTTGAAGAATATCTTTTTGATCCCCATAAGTAAGTGGCAAGAAGCAGCATCTTTAGGGAGAAAGTCAAGATGGCAGTTGTGACTGCATAATTGAAGCCCTCTTACTTTTTTTACATGCAATGCACATACAACACTATTATTTATTTGTTTGTTTGTTTGTCAAATTTATATTCACAATTTTTTTATGAAAAAAAGGAAGGTTTTGATAATGTGGTTGCAGTCTCCCCCCACCCTCCCCCCGATGCCCCTGGTGACAACCTCTCTGTTGTTTGTTGGTAACCCATCTTCAGCTTTTTGGCACAGACTAACAATTGTGCTGCTAGAAGGACTAATGCCATAATCTAGTCCTTTCTCTTGAAAGGGACCCAAGTCCTGGGACTTGTTTCTATAGAATGCTTACCATCACTAAGGCAGGATCACCCCAAATAATTTAGAGCAGGGTTCCTCAACCTTGGCAACTTTAAGACGGGTGGACTTCAACTCCCAGAATTCCCCAGCCAGCCTGATTTAGAGCATGTCCTACAATAATCTAACTTTGTTGTGCTGAAATAAAAGTAATGAAGATAGGATTTATATCACCTCAGCTATGACAGGGTGACCCTAGCAGACCCTGCAAGTCATAAATGGGGATCTTGCCTAAATTTAGTGTAGAACATGTGACCATAATACTTAAAATACAATTTAAAAATACAAGTAACAATATTTCATGATCAAACTATGAAAGTGATACCAATTAGTAATAAAGCTGGTGCAAGGATAATTGCTTCAAGATTATGAGTAGGAACCATACTAAATTACCTCCCACTGAAATCAATGAAATAAGTTAGTCATGACACATTAAATTTCAATAGGCATTAAGTGCAGCTAATTCTGGATCCATTCACTAGCCTAACAAACTCATTTTGATAAAGTGCCTAAAACTTAGGCATTGTGGCTTCCATTACTTTGTGATCCTCTTTTATCTAGGAGATCCTCATTTATGCTCATTTTTTTTTCATAAATCATTTTCTTGTTTTACTGAGAGTACATAACTATTCGGGGGGGGGGGGAGGTGATGATCTCCTCTCATTTCTTCTTCATATAGTAGCCACTATTGCTAGATCAATGTTGTGGTTTTAATGTGTTTGTTGCATAAAGAGTTTTGGGGTTTTTTTTGACATCACCAACTACGTGATTACAGATCTGAAAGAATTGTGTAATAATTCCATTTTTATTGCATGATTAAATGTCTTTATAATAAACAGGCTATTTGAAGTAATTATGCTGAAGATATAAAGGTCTAAGATTTAGCTAAATTCTTTTATATAATGATAAATGAGCTGCATTTTTAGAGCTGCTCATATTGAAAGTTGTACTATGGTAAGGCTGGTCCATCAATTTAAGAATTACTGTAAGTTTGGCATTGGGAACTAAGGGCATACCAGGCAATGAACATTCAACTACAGACTGAGACTGCTTGAAGTTCCCCCACCACCACCACACACACCAGGAAGGAAGGAAGGAAGGAAGGAAGGAAGGAAGGAAGGAAGGAAGGAAGGAAGGAAGGAAGGAAGGAAGGAAGGAAGGAAGGAAGGAAGGAAGGAAGGCAGCCACAGAAGTTTTTGAAAAGAAATGAACTGTAGATTTGACTGCAATCTGTTTTCTCCTCCTTCTCCCACTTCTTCCTTCCATTGCAGAGTGGTGTAACTTTGCTGCTTCTGATCTGATACAGTATTTCTGGCTTAGCAGGTTTAGCATAGTTGCTTGTCAAGGAACCTATCTCCTTGTAAGCAACTCCTCATCTTTGGCAGGTCCAGTTCTGCCAGAGATAGGCAGAGAATTTAATGAGGTATTAAACTGATTGGCCAGTTTCTTTTGTCATTGCCTATCACACCACTCAACCCCATTTCTCAGTGTTTTCCATAGATGAAATGAATGTTATATAACATTGCGTTTTGTCTGTCACAACCCCAGAAGAAGTAGAAAAGCTGTGGAATCTGCAAAGCACTTTAAAAGGCAATGAATCACTTTGAAGCCACCTGATTTAATTTGCTGCTTCAAATCAGGTTTCCACTTTGATTCATGAATCTGCTTCAGTGGGATGCTTTGACTGAAAATGCATATTAAAAGACTCCTTCAAAGTTTTGCACAGCTCTCCCTAAGTTGCTCAGAACTATTTGAGGTACATATATAACCTCTACATACTTTTAGCCACTGAAGAAAGTGCTTTTCTGTTACGGGTAGTCCCTGGGTTAAGAACGCCTGGGTTACAGACGACCCTTAGTTAAGAACTGAGCCTATTGTAGCAAAATTTGAATTAAATACACAATGGTTTGAGTTAATTACACAATACTACTTATACAGTATTATACAATAATACTGTTCCAGCTTACATACAAATTCGACTACAGGAGAAGACCTTGGAATGGAACTCATTCTTAAACTGGGGACTACCTGAACAGTGAAATGGGATGATCTGCCAAAATGAACTTCACAAGCAGTGGGGGACAGCAGTGATCAGTGTCTTCCATTTATCACCACTATGAAAAATGGTGAGGAGCAGGTGGCAGCTATGACCAGGAAGGCTTTGGACAGCTTCATCCAAACTGCAAGAAAGAACCACCTCCTAATCATTACAGACAACCAACAATCAGGTATATCTGTAGGCCTTCATTGTCAGGCCCAGCCCAAGAACAACAGGGAAACAATCTAGTCAAGTTCAGTTTGTTATTGCTTACACCATAAAGACAGAATCTTGCCAGACTAAATCTGTACTATGCTAACCTAATAGATATACTCTGGGAAAATAGGGAGTGGCTATCTTAAGTCTCTTCTTCTTCCCATGCTCCTGCTCTGGACTATGTCGCCTCTTGTCTCCCCCCTTTCCTTCCTGGAATGTGCGCCCCCCTTCCTGAGAACCTGGATCTCCACTGCATTCCATCACACCACCTCCCACTTCATAGATACATTCCATCACATTCATTCATACAGCTGTATATTTGTTGGCTTCCATGCAAACTTGAACCCTATGCTATCAAATGGTTTCTCTTCTGGCTTATAATATTAAGACCCAGATCTTCTGCTGAGATCTGCCTTTTTTAGTTTGAATCAAGGCTAACACAAGAGTGAAAGCTGTTTATAAGAAAATTGTTATTTACCTAACAAAAGTAGTTAAGGGGGAAGGAATAGTTAAGGGAGAAGCATTTTTTTTTTTTTTTTGGTCATTTCCAGTCTCTAGAAGAAGAAGAGAGAAATCTTCAAAACCTCCCAAGCACGCATTATAAAATTTCTCAGTGGCTTCTTTAAGGTTCCATGCAGTTCTGAACTGGCATAATAGTTACTGTATACTGTATATGCATCTGAAATTCTCTGTAGAAGGAGAGATGCAAGGGAATTTGCAGAGGCTGAAATCTGCATGAAGGCAAACAACCTTGGTTCTCTGTGACACTGGCTAAAGGAATGAGGTTACATGCAATAATAATAACATAGGCCAAAAATGCTAGTTTTGGTCAAATGATTCACTCATCATCATTAGATTCCATATGCAGAGATTTTGGTCATTGTGTTCCCAGCTGGCAGCTCCAGGCAACATCTGGCTTATTAACATTAGAATTGGCAATCTAGAGAATTGTTGTTTCTTCCATCACTTCCAGCTAATCCTAGGCTGAAATTAGAGCTCTTTGGAGTCCACCTGCAGTAAGATCTAACAGCCTCAGACTTTTCAATGGGCAAGGCTGTAGAAGGTTGCACAAATAAGAAAGAAATCATTTTTCAAAAAAGTGAAATGGCTTTTGAGCATTCTGGAAGCATCTGGAGCTGGAGTTATCCCATATGCACCTTACAGGAGGTTATTACACTCTTTGAAACTGAATATGAGGATAGTATATAAAGAGACTAAGCAAAAATAATATTTCATAATGTCAGCTGCAAATGCCAAAATTGTTGCATTCAAACAATGAGCTATTTTCTTTGCTTAAAGCAAGCTTGAAGAACCTCCTAGTAGCCAGGGACTACAATGCAACAACTCTGGGAGAGGCAATCATAACAAATGGGCAGAGCTACCTCATTCATCTGGAAGAGATGGGTATTTCTTCCTTTTGTAGTATGTGAATGTCATTCACTGTATAACTTTCTCTGGTTTTAGCATTATAGCAAGCATCATTTGATACTTGTAAACACAACAGTGTTAACAGTGTTAATGATTTGAATTTAAACAAAATGACCTCTGGTTTGGAGACCGGGGGCCAGCCAGGGAGAGATTGTTGGATATATGTTGGAATTCCCCGGGTGTGTTTGGAACAATACTCAATAGTGAGCATTCCAGATATTAGATCCTGCATTTGTTCAGAATAACTGAGACTTGTAGACACAGAAGAAACAAAGCACCAGAACATGGTGTGATTTTTGGCTAAGATGAACTGGATCAATCTGTCCCCCTCTGCCATTATGATGCCAATATACAAAAAAGGTGACAAAACCAATCCAGCTAACTATTGCTCTATCTATAATTAACAAATTATATGCTAAACATATGTTTTATAAATTTGCTGATTGGATGGTTGAAGAAAGGATCTTAGCAATGGAGCAAGCTGGTTTCAGATCAGGTTTGGCTATTGCTGATCGGTGTGCATCACTCTGCACCATTTCTCTATGAAGCATTTTAACTCTCTTGGAGTTGCTCTCTATGCTGGTTTCACAGATCTGAAAGTGACATTTGATTCAAATCCCTTCTGAGAGGTTGTAGCAGCTTCTTCAATTAATTGCCAACTATTGCAGCTAATTATAATATCTCATGAAGGGACTGCAACACAGGTCTGATGCTCAAATGGTGGAGAATTGACTGACCCTATTCCAACTTCTAAGAAAGTGAAACAGGGATTTATTTATTTTTTATTTTATTTTATTTATTTATTTATAAGATTTGTATGGCCACCCATCTTAAAGCACAACTCTGGGTGCCTCACAACAACAATAAAACCACTAAAACAATTTTTTTTAAAAAGCAGCACCTAGGGTGGATGTAGATGTATCCTGGCCCTTCTATTATTTAATGTTCACATCAACAAATAAAACTGAGATACTAGAAATCAACCATATGAAAACCAAAATGGTTATATTCACCAATGATGTGCTAACCATTGCCATATTTGGAAGATCAGTAACTACCAAACTGAGCAGGTGAAGGTTTTCAAATATCTTGGCATCTATTTACAGTCATCTTTCCTGGAAACTTCAAACTTTTCTCTGTGAGCCCAAACAGCCTCTAAGATAATCATTGGATATTCAGCCCATAATGAAAACAACCATAATAATGATTATCGTCAACCATTGGCCTGCAGCAATTCAACTTTTTAAAGCCCAAGGGCTAAGTGTTTTACTGTATGGCACATGCCTTGGAAATGCCCTCTCTTCTATTTTGGGAGGACAAAGTTAATGTCCCCTGTAATTACAAACATTCTCAGGTGGCAATCTTGCATTATCTACTAAATGACCAGGACTGGGAATCCTCTAGAACTGTAGCCAAATTCAGTACTGTTGCTATGATAATTAGAAGTTTTTGGACCTGATTGTTTCCCCAGGTATATCTAGTACAGGCATGAATAGGTGTTTTTTTTTTTAGTAGATGCAGTGTAACATATTGTTTAACTTTTGCGTGCTTGGTCTATGGGTGTATATTATTATTATTATTTGCCATCAAGTTGGGGTCGACTCTTAATGACCACATAGATAGATTTTCTCCATGACAATCTGTCCCTAACCTGTTCTTTCAGGTCTCCCAATGGTGCACTCATTGCTACTGTAACTGAGTTCATCCACCTTGCTGCTGGTCGTCGTCTTCTTCTCTTTCCTTCCATCTTTCCCAGCATTACAATCTTCTCCAAAGAGCTAGGTCTTCACATTATGTGTCCAAAGTCGGATAATTGGAGCCCGATCATATAAATTTCAAATAAAGAAAGTCTTTCTTTGTTTCTTGAAAATCAGGGCTATAAGCAAGTTGCTTGGTTTTATTTTTGCTTGATGCTTTACTTTGCTCTTTTATGAGGAATGTAAAGGCAGAAAACAAGCAAGGAACAGAGTTATTGGAAAGGAATAGAAGAGAGAAATGTTGGCTGTGGGTTTCACAAGGATACATTTTGCATCTCGGGACCTGGCTTTGACTAGAATCTCAAATTATCTACCATACTTGTTTGCCACCTCCTGTTCTTCCTCTCTTTTAATTGAAGAAGGCATTTGTTTAAAAGGACAGTGTTCATGTATGCATATGTATATTTATGTGACTGCACATACCTGTCATTTTTACTATAAACTGACTCCATAGTAAAAATACCTGCTTTGACAGCCTGATGCTGAGCAATGTGAATTTAGATCATTAGACTTCTTAATAGGAAAAAAATGCTTTGTTTGCTAAAGAAAGAACACTGCAAACAATGATGTGAGTTTGTTTTGATTGCTGAGATAAAACTGTTATGATTGTATGATTTGTATACACAAGGAGGAATATTTTGTTACATTGCCAATTCAAAACAAAACCACTTCCATATGTCTTTGTGCTCAACTGTGATAAGTAGCCTTTATGTATTAGAAGTTGTGACTCCAGTTTATTGTTTTGTTTTATTTTGTTTTGATTTTTTGGGAGGGTGGGAAACTGCCAAATGATGGGTTAAGCAGATTATTTTCACAGAAGCATCTTGACAAGAAATAAAGGCAATATCAGTTCATTCAAATGAAACAATCCATGTGTCCTAATTTCATTAATCCCCTTGTAGGCAAAATATTCTGCAGGATTAGATGCCCCTGATTAAACTAATCTGCTGTAGTTATATGTTTCTCTTGGGAAGGCTTTCTCTCTAGAAATGCCAAATCAAGGGAAAATTATATATCTGTTGAGGTACACCAAAGAAAAAAATTGTATGGTGTAACTACATCTTCTGCTTTCATTTGTGCTCTTCTAATGTTACCCAGTTTCTGACTGATTGATTACATGCCATCAAGTCACTGTCAACTCTTAACAACCATATAGATAGATTTTCTCCATGACAATCTGTCCCTAACTTGGTCCTTCAGCTCTTCCAATGGTACTGCCATTGCCACAATAATTGAGTCTATCCACCCAGTTTCTAGACTGACCTACATATTTGATGCATCACAGTGATAGCGTTAAAATGGCATCTTGGTGACTAATCCCTTTTTATTTTGGTTTGTGTCATAACAGATATTCCACCCCTTCCCAATGTCTGCTCGTGATATAAAGTGAAGATGTGTAACCTTACAAGATGATGAAATTGCCTTGTAGGAATGACTATTTTGGAACACTATAAAAGGTTAATTGTTGGTGGGAATTGTGTACATTTTTTTAGCTTTACTTTCATGAGTCAGTCTTCTTTGAATCAATCTTGGCTCCTGCGGACTTCATGGACATTTCATGTAAATTTCTTGGCAACAGTACAGAAGAGGGTTTCCATTGCCTTGTTTCAGAATATTATTTCAACCAATACTGGCCTACAGTCCCTGTATTCCTTGGAGGTTTCCTATCTAAGTACTGACTGGACTTGTCAGTGGTTCGATTTGTCACTCAGACAAAGTCAATGAGATGCTGCTTCCTGTTAAAACATTATTCCCATAGCATGTACGAAATATGGCTCAGTTCCTAAAATCAGTGTGCCATGATGGAAGACTATCGATTTAACCATTAAGTTCCTTACACTATAGTTCAGTTACACTAAATGCCCTTCCTGTGAATGGGGGGCATTCCAAAATGCTAGTCAGTACAATATGAACTGTAGTCAAGAACAAATTATTTCTGAAGTCAACAACTGTGTCTTGAAGTCTCTTTATATGCATACGGATCATAATTTTGTTATAATTTAAGGAAATAACTTCATTTAGCCTGCTTTCACATATAGGTGGAGTACAATGCAATGAGGACAATCATGTAATGAGAAATAAATGATGGACATAATTTTCCTCAAGATACTAGTTATTTTCTTTCACATCTTCTGTTTACTTTTATTCTGCAAGGGGGGAGGGAGAAACATTTACTCCTGCTAATATCAGTGGCATGCATTTATAAAATTCTGTGATTCTGGTCAATATACAAGTAGCCAATGAACTTAAATCAAGAGCAAAAGGCTAAAACTTATTGTTATTCAACTGCAAAAAGTTAAGAGCAATAAACAAAGTGAAAAGCTTAACCCAGCTGAAAATTAATTTGAAAAAATATTAGTGTTCTATCATCTTTTCAAAAAGCAGTTATTAATTAGCTAGTTGCTCTTAGTAACTCATAATGGTACATAACTATTTCATGGGAAATTCATAAGCCCTTGGAGAGAGAAAAAACATTTTTGCCGTGGGCCTTCTTCAGTTGAATAATCTAATTGATATTCTGTAGTGACAAGTATAATCTGTTCATCTGTTGGAAAACACTGAAACAAAGAAAGGTTTCTGTTAATTAGTGTTTTCTTTAAAAGGTCCTCTTTGCTTCAGAGGAGAAAAATGATTTATGTTGTTGAAATGGTGAAGGTGATATTATATTCTCCTTGGGAGCAATGACAGTATGAGGAGACACATGGAAAGATGTTTTCTGTCTGGCATTTTATCTCCCAAAGGCCCAAGCAAAAACAATATTTAATTCAATATAATATGTCATTTCCTATTAAGTTTAAAATGGTGGATAATGTCTTCAAACACCTACCTTCTGATTGGTCATCCTTTTCTTTTGAACAGAATAAAAGATTACATGAACTGGCCAGTTAACTCAAGCATATAGTATTGATCATGAGTCTGTAATTATAATCTATGATGTTAGTAAAGACAAAGACATGCAATGTTACAGAGCTAAGGAAATGTTTACAGAGTTAAAGATTTTTGAGAAGGAGATTCTCCCTTCTGTTGAGAGAGTGTGAGAAGAAAGGAGACTAGAAACCATGTCAGGAGAAATACTGTGAATTTCTGAGGGTAAAGGAAACTGAAGAGCAACAATATGAGGCCTATTTGGAAAACCACCAGGTTCCTGCTCAAGTGCAAGAACCAGTGAGGAGGTCACTTTGAAGAACAAATGCACTTGGAATCCATCTTCAGATCATAAAGCTGAACAAATAGAAATTGGGAATTAGAAGACCAGGCTAATATGCATGGGGATTTTGGGTGGCGTGGGGCTGGGGGGTCCTATAAACCTTAAATATTTTCAGCTTTCATACATCTTGATCACAAATGCCAGGCTTTCTGAAGATGGAATTAGTGTGAGCATTGGGTCAGTGGTACATTCTATTGCTTAATCTTTCTCACCTGCTGACTGCAAAATGACTAATATTTAAAAGTCTGTGGAAGACCAATAATTCATCAGTGATATACTTCACTTTGGCAAATGTTCCTTAGTTTTTCAATTTGTCTCTAAAAGTTAAGGGCTATACTAGCTTATGTAAATCAGTGTAATGATAGGGACCCCTCCTTCCATTAGGGTCAATCAGCCCCTGAAGTGCCATTGCAAAACTGCCTTTTGTTTAATATTGTAACACATACTATACCGACATGGATGGCAAGATAAGGAGACGAGGAAAATATGAGTGCTGAGGTTTCCTGCATGCCTCCAAACACCAAAAGTAATCTATGCTCCAACATCAATATTGTATCCCAAAATCTATTCTGACAAAATGGCTGTGCCCGTTGTATTAGTTTCTTGTACAATTGTGTTGTTATTGCTAAAAAGTAATATGCCCACAAGCAAGACACAAAGGCAATTGACTTTTCCTACTGTTGCTGCTTCCTAGCAGCTGTTATTCAAAAGCATATTATTTTTCCATCTCAAGTACACATCTAGCCACCAAGACAGCGAGTTATTGATACTTGTATCTGCTGTAAATTAAACTCAGATTAAGATAATAGATACCCATCTACACTAGCATCTTTGTAAACTAGTGTGCTATGGTTTTGGAATGAAGCCAGGTATAAGAAACTGTTGGAGCCAAGGACCACTCCTTCTCATTCTGTGGCTTGCTTATGGAAGGACGTAGAAGGAGTAGCTCTTGACCAAACTCAAAAAGTCAGTGGGACCAAATCAAAAAGTAAGATAGACCAACATGCAGACAAAGACAACAAGAAATCAAACTGTAACACAAAATTTAATTATGTTTTAATTTAAAATTCACTTTTACCTTAACTTTAAGTTTTTAAAGATTAAGATCACGCAGGTTTGCTACATTTTGGTGACAAATGAGACACAACATTTCAGTAGTTACAGTAGGGCTCCAGGGGCTGCAAAAGCATTTTAACAAAAGGCATAAGCTTTCATGAGCTGCAGATCTTTTTATCACAGAGTAGCTAGACTGACCAATCTGTCTTCCTGTCCCCTTCCCTCCCTTCCCAACCAACTAATCAACCTGTCTCCCTCTTCCTCTCTCATTCTGCTTTTTTTTTGTATGTGTGTGTGCCTTTAAGTCAATGTTGACTCCTGGCAATTGCCTGGACAAGTCCTTGTGGTCTTCTTAGGGTTAGGCTTAGGGTTAGGCTTAGGATTCAGGAATGGTTTGCCATTGCCTCCTTCCTATGGCTGAGAGAGAGTGACTGGCCCAAGATCACCCAGCTGGCTTTGTGCCTAAGGTGGGACTAGAATTCATAGTCTTCCGGTTTCTAGCCTGGTGCCTTAACCACTATTTCTCATCTACTTCAGCCTAGCCACTTTATGGATCTGATGAAGTGATCTACAGCTCATGAAAGCTTATGCCTTTCAATAAAATTTATTAGTTGAAAAAGGTCCTAGCAGACTCAGGTTGTTCACTTCTATAGAAATGAATGGCCTCTAATCTTGTTATACAGAACAATTTTATTGAGTACCAGAAGCATGAAAAGGACAGAATAGGAAGGTGCCTTACACCAGGTCATGAATCACTTGTGCATCTAACCTAGGATTCTTTATACATATTGAAGTATTTCTGTAATCTCAAAGAGTGATATTTCACAACTTTCAATATTTATGTCTTAGCTGAAATAAAATAAAATAAATCTGTAGATGTGCAACTGGATCTGGAATAGACTGGTTGTCAATCAAGTATTATATCATTGATCCACAGCCTCCAAATTATAAATAAATGTATTTAAATAACAGAATGAATTGCAGACAACTTCTAATAGTTCATCCTTTGTTGGTCTCCTTTGTAATATTCAGAAGGAGACGCTGTTACAGGAAGAAGTATAGAACAATATTCTGAAAGGCAGACATTACTAACTTCAGCATTAATTATGAAAGTTGGTGTGGAGTTGGAAAAAGAACTCATTATTTTCAGGTCTAAATAAACAGGTTTGGTTAAAAAAATTGAAATTTTCTCATCCTTAAAACTTAAAACTTTTGGGGGGATGAGATAGCACAAAACTCTGGATCCTTGAAATTGAAATTTAGCATGGTCATGGAATTAAATGTACAGCACATGATTTGCTAAGTTTGGAGAAATTTCAGTGTGAAATTATAAAGTTGTGTCACTTCAGAAAATCTTCTTTAACTTATAGCAGAAATAAGTAATAAGAAATAAGTAAGAGCCCTCCTGTAATGGGGTTTTACTGACAAAATTGTCAACTGCAGAATGAATACTGGTTCCCAGCTGTTCCTAATCAAGCCTTTCCAGTGTAGATCCTCCCAGATGTTTTGTGCTAAAAGTCCTCTAATCCCTAATCACTGGGCTGTGCTTGTTGGAACTGATGGCAGTTATAAGTCAAAACATCACGACAAACCCTGATGGGAAATATTGGTCTAACTGAAGTCTCCTGATTGCATTCCTAAGTACACTAATTATCAAATAATCATAACCTTTCCCTCACTTTTTTCTTTTTAAATAGCTTTAGGGTACAGTTCAGAATTTCAAATTAAATGGCAAAAAGACTATAGGGTATGGTAACAGCCATACTATATATGTGGAACATCAGATATGGCATCACTCCACATCACACCAATGGAACATCTTCAGTATCCTAGAAGGCTTTCCATTAACTTTACAAAGAAAACAGAACATTCCATAGCATTCCGTTAGTGAAAATATGCCAGGGGAATTATAGGTAGGATATAGACAAAACAAAGAAGGTGAACACATTGTTTAACTCTTCAGTCCATAACAAAACCTTTCACCAACACTAGTTTTCCTTTAGAGAGAAAGAAACAATGAGACAGAAATAATCTTTTTCAATAGCAACACCACTTGTTAAGTACAGGACACCACGACCAGTCTATAAGCTCCATACAGGGAATTTTTGATTAAGATAATAGAGCTAGATGTATAGAGCTCAATGTCTCTGGCATTATGATGAGTGTACAAAGGAGGACTTTGATTATGGGAAATACTGAAGAGGGAACCATTCATATACAATAGCCTTGATCCAAACACTTTGATGTATTTGAAAACCAGTAGGGGACTCTGGGCCAGTTTCAATTTCCCTCTTTGAAAACTACTCCCACTCTCCTATAACAACAACAATAACCCTGCTGGGGAGAACCACTTTATCTTCAGTTGGCTGGCTATGAAGTTCAATGGAATCACCCCTTGTATCATCAGTGATAAGTCTGATTTGTTTGTAAAGTCTACCTTTTACCTTAAATGGCAATTGGCCATTTCTATGTTCTGTCTGCTAGATTCTTTAATAAAGACAATGAATTGGGAAGTGGAGTTGAATTCGTCTTTTTCCTAGCCTGGGGAGTTGTCTTACCTCTGTATCAGACTGTTACATGTATGCAGTTATCTGGTCTATAAGGATAAAAATAATAAAACTCCAGAAAAGAGCCCTGTTCTTCCCTAAAAGTGCATCCCTTAGGCCTAAATTCTCATTTAGATTTAGGAATTATAAATCACAAACGTGGTGACAGCATACTTATCTTGGAAATAGCAAGGGATCTGTCAGCCTGTTCTATATCACACTGTTGTCTTTACAGACTCACCCACCCCCTGCGTTGTCACACCCTTATGCCATCATTCTGTCCATCTGAGCTCTTCTTTCAATTTTTTCCCTTTCAGCCAGAGAATAGGGTGAGAGAAAGTGCAGGAAAATTTAGCTCAGGACTAAACCCCAGATGTATTCAATTTCGCCTATATATAGTATTCCAAGTTTTACTTAAATGTATGTTGGAGCACTTACTTCATCATTCTACTGCTAAGTATTAGATGTCCATTCACATAGTTTGGAATAGATTGTTACAATTAAATGCTGTTTCTATTTCCAGAGTTGCATAGGAACTGTCCAACAGTCAGAGTGCTGAAAAAGCACTTTCAATGTCAAGTGTCAATTTGTCTAGATAAGTGATGCTATTAAACAGTTATTTTCTGTGTTTACTAATTGTACAGAGATCTGGAGCCTCTGTCTGTGGATCACTACAGTGCTAATAAGAAATAGGATCACTCTAAATCCACAATTTAAGAGAGTTAATACACATACACAAGTGATAGTTTGTACGGCCCAGGTGGATGCATTATGCAAATAGAAAATTCTCCGATAAAGTCCAATGCTTGCATGAGATGAAGCAGCTGAGTAGCTTGTACATCACATTAGGAAGACAATTAATCATTGACTGGCTGATATCAAGGAGGTGAAATGATTCAGTTTTAAATTATGCTTCATCTTTTCATCTGATTTAATGTTGACATTAATTTGCTTATTGTTGCTTAATCTGATTCACTGGGCAGGAGAGGAAGGAAGGCATGGAACTCAGTAGTAAGGCATGTGGTTGCCTGCAAAAGGCTTCAGTTTCATCCCCCAGTAAATCCACTTAAGGCTGGGAAAAACGCCTGCCTGAAACCATGCTGACCACTGCAGCAGTTGGCAGTCCTGAGATGGATGGTTCTATTATTTGGGCAAATATTTTACACCTATACATTTTAAAAAATACTTATTTTAAACTATCAGGCCACTGGAGATATAGTTGCACAACAAAAGACAGGACATTCATACACACTAGTGACTAACTAGTCATTATTTGCCCTATGCAAGATTCACTTCTATAAAGACTTTTGTGCTGAGGAGGCAACATCATTCCCTTCATGAATCGAAGAGGCAACATGATTTGCTCTAACAAATCATTTTATGTTGCCTTGAAGTTTTTCCTTGTCCCTGATTGTCACCTGGCAAATTTAGGAGAAGATTTGGTGTAGGCACTACGCCTAAACTTGCTTTGGGCTTTGGCTAGGGCAGTTCAGAGATGTCAGAGAGACATGTCCTTTGGAACAGCTTGGCAAAGTATGGTAGATGAGATGAGCAGTGATTCCTCCAAAGTACTTGCCAAAGCTTTTGGCAAACAGCCTGGAAGTGGCAAGAATAGCATCTCTTTTGGCACAGCTTCCCAAATTTTTGATTGAAGAGCTCCTTTGAAGTAAAGCTACAAAGTGATGGCTTTCTTCTTGTTCAATTAGGAACAGAAGCTTCTTGGCATACATAGCATATGTCCAGAAGCCCCTGCTACTGAAGTGAAATGGCTGATCAAGGTAGATCAGCGCTCAATCAATGATTTATTAGGGTCAAACAGCTCACATCTGCAAGGTGTTTTGGTGCATCACACCAATCCATACATGCCTGCTAATTAAGTGCAAGAACACCTCATTCCATACATGAGAACGGTTCTGAATTTCTCTTTTGCTTTGGAAGAATTTCTAAAGCAAATTTGCTGTCATTGATTTGAATGGGAACTAGTAGGAAAATCTCTCTCTCTCTCTCTCTCTCTCTCTCTCTCTCTCTCTCTCTCTCTCTATCTATCTATCTATCTATCTATCTGGCCAGCATTTTCTTGGGGCTCAGCAAGGTGTAGTACTGTAGTCCCATTAAGGTTCTCTTAAGGGTTATAACAGTGAGGAGGCTTTGAGGTGCCAATCCATCTGAGTAGCTGGCCTGTCAGTCTCTGAAAGCAAAGTAGTTCTGGCCCAGGAAGCATGCAGAATCAATTATGGTTGCAATACATTATTGCTGTTTAACTTTGACATTAGGAAAATCAACAGAACATGACTATGATTAAATGGTATTTAAAAACTGAAGCTTACCGTACTAGATAAAGATTTATTATCATCTTTCTTAGTGGGTTTATTACTGTCTTTGATTAATGCCATCACTCAAGAACTGGTAACAATATGCCACATGGTATTCCAATCTGTACTCCAGGCCCCATGGGTCTGCAGTCTCCCCGGTTTTCTGTGCTGCTTTCATTAAATTCAAAGAGAACACATTGTGCAGGAATACTTCCAAAGTAGCCATCGTATCTACAAAGAAACCTGCCCTTAAGAAACTGCCCTAAATATTTCCCCTGAATGTTGGGTTCTTTTATCCCTTGAGTCTGGGTTGTTTAAACAGGAAGTGACAAGGTCCTTTGGAGTGAGTGTGGGCATGCTGTCAGCACCCCCTTCACTGAAACACAGGTTTTCCTGGGATTGAGCAGCTATTATGTATGCCTGGGAAAAGAGACACCTTCTTTAAGGAGACACTGACAGATGTGATGTGTACATCCATGCCTACTGTAAAGCATCATTTTGGCTTTGGATCAAAAAACCTGCATCTCCCCAGTTGATATCATGCAAATGATAACTGAGTGGCAGAGGATGAAGCTTATCAAGAGCACTCAGATGATAAGGATTCATTCTTTGTATATGTGTTAATAGGATCACATTTTCTTGGTGTCTCTTGGTGTCCATCAGAGTCCAAGAGTTGGAGTTGATATAAAATTACCCAAACTCAGCAAGCAGCCCAGAAAAGAAGTAACAGTTCTACAAACATCCTAATAATTATTCCCTACCACAACTTTCTTATAGTTCTAGTTCTCTCCGGGCTTTTTTGGTTTGGGGCCTGAATTTTTAAGCCCAGCCACAATTACTGTGTTTCAAAAGTCCTTAAGAGACCTCAGCTAACAGCAGACCATTCAGATTGGAAAGTCCCAAGGTACAGCTAGCCAGCAGGTCACCCATATTCCTCTCCGTAGCCAGTGGTCCCCACTCAAACTCCACTGCAATGGACATGATTTAAATAGAAGGAGCTCTGAACATAGCTCCCCTTTAAATTTAATCACCAAATCCAATCTTCAGACTGATTCAAGGCATTGAAACAAATCAGGTTGGAATTGCTTCAGAAATGTTGGAAGGCAGTTCTGATATCTGATGGACCTTGTGGCTTTGCAGAACTTCACACAATATGGCAACATTTCTTTCACAGATGAACAAAGCTAGAGAGGATGTTGATGTGAAGAGCTGGCCAATGCACTTCATCACTCTGGAACTGGAAAAACTTGTTCTGTTCTTTGGCTATAACTGCTATAACAAGACAGATGTTGCTCAATGTATGTGTATGTGTGTGTTTGCACACGGATGCTTTGTGTGTGTGTGTGTGTGAGAGAGAGAGAGAGAGAGAGAGAGGAGGGAAGGAAGACAGGTTTATTCTGCTATCTAGTTTAACTTTTTTGTGTGAACCTCTGCCTTTCTCAAATTCATACTTTTTTATCCTTGCCTTCCTTTAAATCTAAACAGTAGAATGAAACCAGCTATTCTCTGCATTAGACTGTAGTGTTTCAGCTCTACAGCTCTCGATTTTTCTCTTAGTCTCCCCACTCAGCTCCTCTGTTTTCTTTCTGCTACTAATCTGTCTCTGCCTTGTACTGAGTGAGGGAATCTTTTTCACTGCATCAGAAGGTCTGAGACGGTGTGCCTTGCTGTTAGCTATGGCATATCATGAAGACATTTTCTATCATTGTACATAATGGTAAAACTTGTGCCTCTCAGACCTTTATTTGCTTTAAAATAAAATGCACAAGAAAGACATAAAGTGTCATTCTGAAAGAGGTTTCCTTCTTATGTCAACAAGTCTGCCACCTCACAGAAGCAAGTTTTCAGACAATTGTGGTCTCAGCTACTAAGAACTTAAGATAAAAATTTTAAAAATCCATTTAACAATTGGGTACTTTCTATCCTAGTAGAATACTACTTTTGTATAAGGTCTTGCTGGACAATTTGGAAGCTGTCATAACTTTCCTTTCCTCATCCTTGCTACCTCTGCCTTAAAAGAGGATCAAGAAGAATATTTCAAAAATATATTGCAGTGAAACCATGAAAACTACTCGGCTGAAATTTGAAGAATAAATGTCCTCTAAAAGACACAACATACCTATTATTTTCCTCCCATTCTGACCAAATAAATCAGACAATTGCAGGCATTTGGCTGTTTCTCCATTATTCCTCATGCGTTATCATTTACTGAGTCCCAAATTCATTTCAACTGAATCTTGTTATTTTTAAAACACAAATTCAAATCAAATCTTGCCACTGTCAAAGCTCAAATGTTTCCAATTTGAGTTAGATTTTGGTTGATTTGCATATCCCAACAGTTGTAACTGGAAAAGGTAAAACATAATATTTATCAAAAAATGGTCCTTATACTATTTCATAAATATTCTTTCAACAAAATCTCATGCAGATTTTATGAAAAAAATATACAAGTCATTCATATATTCAGTGCCATATTCAGTGCTATGAATCAGAATTAGATGGATCCATCCACCTGGTTTTATATCCTTAAAATTAGCAGAACAATTTATAGTAAAAAGAAGTAATATTAATAGTTAACATCCATTCATTAATGAACTAAATAAAATGTAGGTACTGTCAATGGTAAATTAAGCAAATTGAGGTTGATTTTTTCCTCAGTTAAAAGCATTAAAATCAAAGACTTCTACTCTTTTTTCTCCCTAACACAATGTTCAGTAAGCATTACTTCTGCTATTTTTATGAATATTTGGTTTGATCTTTCAAATATTTATTTAAAATTCCCTAAAAAGATGCCACAGCTATTAAAAATTGAACTGAACTGCAATCTTGAAACATTAAGATGTATTAAAACATTTTTACATTTATTATCAGATTTCATTGTCCTATGTTTTCACCAGTTTTCAGAAGTTCGTTAGATTGAATTTATTTTTTTAAATGATTTTCCCTGCCCTCACATTGTTCCTATTGCATTACATAAACAGGAATGTCTGAATGTGTGATGGAAAAATAATAAAATAAAGTTGGAGACACTTCCCTCCTCCCCCTTGCCTCTCTTGCAATCTCTTTTCTCTACTTTCTTCTGCCATTCTTTGCTCATGCAAAACAGGATCGGCTCCAAGCTATTGCATGACCCAAGAGTGACCATGTTCCACTCCCAAAAATAGCTCTCTTAACACTATCATACTGAAACAACAGGAGGGCCATCACCTGTCTGCTTAAGGGTGTGCCGTGGTTCTTATCTCACAATAAAAAACCATTTATCCCCCATTTAACACTCATCCAAATCTGTCCTTGAATCAGATCCCTCAGATTTCCCACCTCTCAACCTCAAAAGTGTATAAATTCTATGCTTTTCTATTATTCAGGGCCCCTCTTTCTTGAAAGCAGGCACCCAATGATCATTGCAATAAACATGGTTCTTCTCGTCAGCATTGCGCTCTTGTCTTTAGCAAAAATTCCATGACAAATGGTTTTAAAAAAGTCAAGATGGCAGCCACCACAGTGTGATCAAAGCTCTGCTTTTCCCGTGCATCACTTAGGCAATGCACATAAAAATAGGTAGAGCTCCAATCACACCATCATGGCTACCATCTTGATTTTCTTGACCACATCATGTGGATGCCCCTGAATAAGAAATATTCCTTTGGAGGAAAACCTCCCTCTAATTTTTAAAATGACTGTATATGAATTCCCTGATTCCTGGAGTGTGGAAGCTTATGTAAGTTTTTGGTTTGCCTATTTTGTTTATACAGCCCTGAAGTAAACTGTTTACATGACACTTGGCTTGGGGGTAGATTGGAGCTGTTGTTAGCACAAGAGCCATTAGGAGAGCTAATTATAATCGATTACTCATTTTTAACACACACAGATTTCCCTTTCCTTTTTTTTGTTTTGTTTTGTTTTCTTTTGGTTTTGAACATAAAAGGTTTATAAAGAAAGAAAAAGAGAATAAAGAGATTGTTTGAATAGTTTGTTGGTGGTGCATTGTATACTTCAATTATTTGGGCTCAGAAAATTTTCTTCAACAGAAAGGAATGAAAATTTCTCTTAAATTAAGTATAATTTAGAAAGAAACTTACTAAAAGGTCTCAAACATTTCCCATTAATAACAGTAATGTGTGTTCCTAGTGTGGACTGCTGCTTTAAAATTCAGATTTTTCCCCCCATAGTCCTTCATTAAGCTGAAATCATTTCAGATCTAAAACATGGAGGAGGATATCATGCTGGTAATGCAGACTGGCAGCTTATGAATGCTGGCTGAAAACTATGCAAGCATTAGGCTGTAATTCTCACATTTTACATTTCCCATAACTTGTAGTAAGGTCCTTATCCTTTTAGCATTTCAAAATAGATATTGGCTAGACTAAGCCACCTAAGGAGGATTTTTGTCCTAAAAGGCATACAAGAAATATAGCAATGTTTTAGGAACTGGGAATTTCATATTCAGCTGTGGAATCTTAGTTGATGAATTTAGGCCATTCATTATCTCTTAGCCCAGTTGTTTTGGTGATATAATTGGAGGAGGGAGAACTATATTCTCCACCTTAATTTGCTGAAGAAGCCGTGAGACATAAATCTAGCAAATAAAATGCATAACATTATTGTCAGTTGAGGCTCACACAGAATTTAGAGAGAAAAGTGCCATAGAATTTCACAAATGCAAATCAGAACTGAAATCTTCACCTGTAACGCAAATTTATCAAGCAAAGCAATATATGAAAAGAGGTAGACCAAACTATTGCTGGTGATTGATGATGCAACTCCACAATAATGTCAGTCCAGAAAGATTACAGAGTTCTTCTAAATAAGAACAAATATCTATTCTTTCATGCTGGTTTATTTTTCACAACTTGGGAATGTACATTCTGGAAAACAACATTTTATGAATGAGGTAACCCAAACTGGCAGGGACCTTTGACTCTAGTGTAAACCATTTTGGTAATAATTCAACTATTTTAAATCTTAAAAAAAAAAATCTTGAAGGACCATCCAGATGCAAATAAACCTGAGTCTTCAATATCAGTGAATTTACCCATTTTTTTCTCTTGCTATCTCCGTTTTTGAAGTGTCACAGCAATTCCCCCCTACCCCAATACTGAGTCTAGGATAGGAGAAAGTTGGAAATGTTGGCATTTCCCCCCCTCTTGTGTTTGTATATATGGATTCACAACTGGGTAAGCCCGTGTATATTTTCCACTCCCTGAAATGAAGCAACGCATCACAGATGATAATCCATCAGCTGCAAGGCTGACCTTTTCTGATATGCCTGCAATGAAACTATTCATGGTTGAATGTCATTCCAGATCATCACAGAGACTTCTTTCTCAAAAGAGTGGATGGTTCATAAAAAGGCAGGAAGGCATTTCATGGCAAGAGAGCATTCCCAAAACTAAGTCTGTCCCCAAACCATATGAAATCCCCTTTTCTACTTTTTCCCATTTTATCTTCATCCCATATGCTTCAATTTCTAGCTTGAATGAAGACTGGGGAGGAAGGGGAGGGGAGCAAGCCAGGGAGGAACTTTCATTTAAAATGCAGACAAATCTGCCTTTTCTGCTTGATGGTCTGTAACATTTCCATGTAGTGCACTTTGCATGGCAGAATAGCTGCTAGTAATAGAATTCTCGCACAGTGGAGGTTAATTACTTCTTGGCTACAGCAAAATAAATTTCCTGTCAAGATCAGTGACAGGAATATGCCGGTATCACTATTTTTACCTGTGGTTTTAATTCACAGTTAATATCTGGCACTAGAGTGTGCATTTAGTGGGACTGGTTTCTTAAACAGTTGGCCTTCTCTCAACTGCCTGAAGGAATAGGTCAGATGGACAGTGATATAGAACAAAAATAGGTGTTAAATGTGTATTTGTCTTTACTCTTCTAAAGGAGATTACTAAACCAGCCTCTGCCTTTATGGAAGAAAGGCATCTTCGGAGAAATAATTAAAAATTGCATACCAAAGAATCCCTTAAAAGCAGTGACATGTAGATTGAGCAGGGCATATCAGCTGGAACCTTCTGCTGTGCAGGCTTGCACAAATTTAAAATCCCCTTGGGGTGAAAGTGGGGAGTATTGTGGGGTTATGGTTATAGGGGAGAGCTACTATTGCCACCTAGAGTTTAACCTGGATATTAATTGGACACTCAGGATAAAAGTCCCCAAATTATTAAATCGATATAATTTAAGACTTTATTATCCAGCGGTGGAAAGAACTAGAAAGTACTGGCATTAGAGATCTGAGAATGTTGGGAATTAGGATAGCTGTAACAGAATTGTTGTTGCTGCTGTTGTTACTCATTAGAATTATATCCTGCCTTTTGAAAAGGAGCTCTAGGAGGCATAGCAGTCCCTTCTATTTTTCACACAACCACCACCCTGTAAAGGAGGTTGGGCTGAGAGAGAGTGACTGGCCCAAGTCACCCAGTCAATTTCTTTCCTTGAGGGTGGATTATAACCTGGGTCTCCCTGCTCCTGGGCCAATCTATCAGGCAAGCTTTCTCCTTAAGGAGAAGATGCCTCTAACAGGGTAACCATGATCCCATAGCCTACTGTTTTTTCTGTCCATAGAGAGGCTTTTACACCATTTTCTGCTTTTGACCTTCAAACAAGAAAGCAAAGGAAACTAAGGTACTAAGAGACATTTGCTAATTATTAAAAGAATTGTGTAGATAAGTTACAGGAAAGGGGAGAGAGGGAGAGAGAGAAGAATAGTGTTTGATTGGACTGTGATTAAAATCTAGAAGAGAAAATAGACAGGGACATGGTCAGTTGTGGAGTTAATTTTAAGCTTGCCCCCCACTGTTTTTTTCTTAAACCTTTTGTAGATATAGCATTTTTATTTGATTTCCCAACAAAAGTTGGGTATCCAAAGGAATATGCACCCTTTAAATCTTCCCTTCATCCAATCTGAGCATTATATAACCTCTGTGCTGTTCGCCCCAAAATACACACAAAGAGATAGTCACACACATAGTATTTCTCCAGCAGACACCAGTGGACAGGGCAGGACAGGGGAGGATAACCAACCTGTAAAATCTGCTTGGGTTTTTACAGAAGACTGACATGCCCACTTGGAATGAAAAAGATGGTGCTTATGAGCATCAGGATGTCTTTTGAGCATCAGAACTGAAAAGAACCTCAGTCATGGTTACCCCAAATTTTCATCAGTCTGCTTTGGGGTGAAAGAGATGTTTCATTGTTTGTAGAATTGAAGAATAGCAGTAGGAGGACATAAGGGAGGAGGGGAGAAAGCAAGGGAGCTTGTGAAATATCTCAGATGGGGGAAAACAGTAGTGTTGAGAGTTGTAAAATAAGTCAAGATGGCAGCCACTAGATGTGATTCAAACTTTCCCCATTTTATATGAGTGTAGCACACACACTGCACATAAAAAACAGTTTTGATCACATTATCATGGCTGCCATCTTTATTTATTTATTAAAGCAATTGATATGGTCGCCCAACTCACTCATGGTGAGTCCTGGTGGCTTACAGAAATAAAAATCCCAAATATAAAAACCACTACACCCACCCCATCCCCCTGACGACAACAACACATTTACACTAGCTATTTGGTGGGCTCTGTATCAACCTGGAATCCTCAGGACCACTGGCAAAACCATGTCTTCAGGACCTTGCAGAAGAGTATCAAGGTGGGGGCCAATCTTATCTCTGCATAGATAATTTCCACAGGGAAGAAGCCAACACAGAGAAGGTCCTTCTTCTCACTCCCACTAGATGGACCTCCTTAAGCGGGGGGGGACCTGTAACATACCCTACCTCCCTGATCTGGTGGGTCAGGCAGATGAAATTGGGAAAAGGCGGTCCTTCAAATAACCTGGCCCCAAGCCATCTTGCCTTTTTTTTTTTTTTTTACCACACTCAGTAGCATTTAGAGGAGGAGGATTCAGTAAGGTTAAATAAATTAATAGAAAAAAGAGTAAACTTTTTTCTCACAATCAGGCTAAGCAGGACTATGTATTCATTTTGGGCTTTATTGTGTTTTCATTTTCTATAGCACCATTTATTGCAAAGGAGACCACTATTCCTATGGCTAAAAACAAGGGGAAAAAAATTGACCACTCTGGGAAGGAGTTCCCAGAGTCCCCCAGCTATACTCCACCCAATGTTCTGTACACTGATTGGTGGTTATTTTTCCTGCTGATAGTGATGTAATTGGGAGGGGCAAGGAATCCACCAGTTGAAACTCCCGCATTAAAAACAGTAAGGTCAGCAACACTGCCGAGCTTTGTGGCTGAGCCACAGAAAGTTTGGTTGTGGAGACACCACAGTTTATGTTGGCATTCTTTTCTGCTAACTTAAGAAAGGCAGGGAACCACAATAAAATATCTGACTGGGATAAGCTTAGATTGAAGCAATTTAAAGTTTGTTTGTTTTTTAAATTGAGAAATAGCCTTCTAATTTTGGAATTAGGTTTCTAAAGTGATGATGATGATGATGAAGATGCATCTGTGCTGACAACTAGACAAATATCCCCTATTGCATTTAGCTTTTGGCACAAAGGAAAGAAGATTCTTATGGGTGCTATTCAACACCATTTGAATTTCTGACATAGACCCTGAGGTATCTGAAAATGTTTTATATATCTTGACTCATGTTATTAATCTCAGTAAAATCTGTGCTCCTGAAACACAAGCTCTCTTGAGGTCTCATACAGGTTTCTTAAAACAGGTTCCTGATACTATCCATAACAGTATTAAAGCAGGCACTTTGATTGCCAACATAATTTATTTTTAATCTTCAATAGTTCATTGCAAATATCCTAGCAGTAAAATAAAATTCTGACTTATCAAACAAAAAGTATCATTTAAGCTACTTTCAGATAGGCATTACAGCACAGATGGAGAACTGAACTGAAGTGAATTTGGTCTAGCCCCTCCCCTGAGAATATGGATAACAGAAGGAAGCCCCACCTCTGATGTCATCCATTTCTTTATGCAAGAAGAAATGAGATGCTACCATTTCTCATATTCACCTACATGTAGAAAAGTACCCTGTACTGGAAACAATGAGGCTGTCATATACTTCCTCTTCTCACAGAACAACCATACCAAATTATTAGCCAGAAACATTCTGTAGTCTGGGAAGCATCTGAGTTGCTTCTGGATGATCTGTTGCATTGCTCATACCCCACCTTTTCCCTGTACAGGGTAAAACAGAGCTGATCCTGCTAGACCACCTGCAGATGAGGAGGTGATGGAGGTGAAGCAAAGAAAATTAGTTGGAAAAGGACCTCATTAGAGGCCCTGAAGATCAGATTTCTCCATCTTTGTACTAGTGCAAACCTCCTAAGCTTTTGTCCTGTGGACCACATATGTGGTAGCCTTATTAGTTTGATTGATTTATGATTACCCCCTCTCTTTGAGGTATTTGCTTGTCCTACTAGTTTAGATAGCCTGGTGCACTCCATGTCCTTTCCCTGTTGCAACCTGATGGGACCTCAGGGGCTTACCTTCTCGGTAGCTGCTCCAGACCCTTGAATAGCCTCCCAGCCGAGATCCAAGAGTTCCCAACTCTTTTAGCATTCCAGAAGCCTATGGAGACTTGGCTCTTTCCCCCAAGCATTGGGCTAGCATGGGTGTTGAGGTGAGAGGCTGTTTGGTCTGGTTTCAGGGGGAAGGGTGGCTTTGTCTTTACCTCTATTTTTATTGATTGTTGTGAGCTGCCTAGGATCGTTATATGAAATAGGTGGCCATTTAAGTTCTATAAACAAACAAACAAACAAATAAATAAATAAATAAATAAATAAAATTACTATTAATATTGTTGCTATGTCTAAACATTTCTAATAAACTAGGTTCATGAAAATGATCATCTGCTGATGATTTATGTTGTCCTTGGTTGCCATTATGTATATTATATTACTGTTTATTGTACTGTATATGAGTTTTTAACCTTAAGTTAGACATCCAGAGTCACTTACACAGGATGGGTAGCCATATAAATTGATTAAATTAAAAAAATACATAAATAATAGAGTAGAGGCCCATGGATTTAGCATGTCAGAATGAATAATATAGAACAGTTTGCTAAAGATATGATAATAAAATTATAATCTTTAGAAAGCTGTGTACATCATATAATTATATTATGTCAACCTAGCAAATACACAGCTTGTTGATAATGTTCACTTAATTGAACAAAAACTAAAGTATTATTTCCAAAAATATGTCAGTAGATACAATGTCCATATTATAGCTTGGAAAACAATTCTCTAATCTGCAGCCCATCCCCTTTAAGACACACAGGCAGTTGTCATATATATGTGTATTGTTGTTTGGGGGGAGAGGGCGGGGAGACAGACTTCACAATGCTAAGATTATGAATACTGAATTAAATATTATTGTACCACAAAGTTCAATAAGTCCTGTGCAGCTTGTTATATATGAAGAGCATAATCATAACAAGATATGCAAGTAAATAATGATAAATCAAAGCTGGAACAGGTATTTTTAGACATGTAATATAAAAGCTGACTATTTTCTTTTTTTTTATCCTAGCAGCTTTTTGGAGAATTTTGCATCTGAAGTGAAGTTAAAGACACCAGAATGCCCCATTCTAGGGACTGACTCACCTTTGTGCTAATTGCACTCCCATTTTGGAGAAGCAGGATCAAATATGCCCAGTTTCAAAAGAAACAGCTATGTTCTCACCTATGATGCCTCCTGCATGACACACTTAGTCCCTGTTAGAGAGAGATTACAGGGAAGATATAGAACAGTTGGTAATGAGTACCAGCACCTAAGAGCCTCCACATTTCTGCATAATGTTTTATATAGCCTTTAGCTTTTCATTTTAGGCACAGAATTACTCAGCACTTTGCTTAAAAGCAGGGGAATAAATAATATTACATATTTCTTTTGGAACTTGTTTTAAAACCTATGAATGAAAGTGAGGGAAAGAACAAGCACACCTAAGTGGTTTTCTGCTTATGGATAACTCAGACAATAGTCCTCAAAAACTGAAAGAAGGTTTTCCTCATTCTGTTTGTGTTCTGATTTCTCACATAAGACATCAGTGTGTCTTCTATTTCAGCAGTCTTGATTTCATCTAGCAGAGAAGGCCATCCATCACGATATTTCTTATTAAAGCCTGGAAGAAACAGCATTCAGCGGTGTACTTTGGAAGCTGGAGCGATGAAGGAAAAGTACTTTCTGTTGTTTTTGGACTGATTATGGCTAATGTTCAAATAATTACTGGTGGAAGTGTTCCCTGTCTTTGATTGTCATGTTCCAACATGTGGCTAGTTTCTGGTCCTTTCACCTACTCACATGTCTCTCAATCTAATTTTAGAGGATCGTCCTTTGGGATTTGGACCTTTTTTTTTCTTTTTTCCTTTTTAACATTCTGTGCTATTTCAAGCTTTTCTCGTGGCAATCTAAGCAAAATCACTATCCTAATGAAGATGCATTGGAGGGGAGCCTGTGCCCTGCAGTGAAAATACACAGCAGTACGATGTGGTTACCTCCAGCTGAAAACATTGCAGAAAACATTAAATGCCTCTGTGGACTTTATTCATTGCTATTTCATTGCAATCATCCTTATTGTAATGGCAACCCAAGGAAAATAAGCATTTCAGAGAACGGTCAAGAGATCCTTCCTGGGAAATGCCTCTTTACTTTTTTTTTAAAATCTTCATAATGTTTTCCATTTCAGTTTGCATGTTTTTAGTCCCAGAGAGCATCACTATATCTGGCATCAATGAAGGCAAAGGAAATTGGGGGAAAAAATCTGGATACTAGCTTAGTTTCTGAGAAATGTGAACAATATGATATCCAGGCATGGATCTTTCTTATTCCCTTTCCTCCTGCAGGTCTCTGCAGCTCTGGAGAGTGTTCCAGGCTTTTCCAAATAATATAGGATGGAGCATTGCCAGAAGAGAGGAGGCATCACTAAAATTCGAGCAAAAGCACATTCAGTGAGCAAAACTGCCATCAGAGCTGCAACTAGAGACCAGTTCAGAGGCAAACAGATGAGGATCAAAGGAGTCAATGGATATTGTCACAGATAGGCTGGCAGTTAAAAACTGGATCATGCAGGCAAGAGAGAAAAAGGCCAGATGGATGTGTCAGTCAGGACACAGGAAGTCCTATTAAGTCTGAAGGTTGAGCTCCAAAGCAGCACTAGAGGCTTGATGCAATGAGAAGCAGGTGCAAAATCAAAGACAAATAGGGGTCACAAATGAAAGAGATGCATAGCATAGAAAAGCAGAAACATTGGCAGAATCCTCTCTTTCAGGGCAAATTATTTCAACTAATGAATTACCTAGTCTTCAAGGGCTATATAGGACCTGCTACGTCCTGAATGACTTGAAGAATCCATTAACAAGATTAAACCTGAAGATTAGCTGATTCATTTCAAACTGAATGAAATGAACACCTTCTCCTACAAGTCCCCATCCATATGCTTTCCTGAAGATCCAGATTAGAGTTTTGTTACTGGCTAAAAGTTCTGTTCAAATTGTGTCATTGTTAGTATGGCAGAATTTAAGTTTCACAAGTTTTCTCCCCCTATGTAGCTGCAATTTGTTGCACACAACTTTCAGTAGGATATCTGTTAGACCCTTTTTTTTGTTTTGTTTTTGGATGGTGGCAGACTTTCATGTTAATATTTGACCTGCTGGCAGGAGTAATACATCTAAATTCACACCAGTAGAATTCATAGAAGAATTCCTTTCCTCATCCTGAACCTTGTTGGACCAAGCAGCTAGCACTGGCCATTAGCTTTTGGAGACCCCAATTCAAGATTCGTAAGATTATATTCACACATAAATGTGGCAAAAACAAATTTAAAAAATGCAAATTTCTGGAAATGTGATGACATTTCTTCTTGCAGGAATGTTGTATGTATAACATAAAATTAATGCTAGCAATCAACTGATGTACATCCTCCACAAACATTCTTCTTTGTTAATATGAAGACTTTGAAGGCTTTCTGACTGCTGGCATTTTTAGGTAAAGCACCACCACCACCTGAAGAATGCAATCAGGATTCTTGTTATAATGTAAAGTGGAAATATAAAGATGGACTGATTATTTTGTGTTAGGACCAACCATTTCATTCTATCACCTGTCTTTTTTCATCACCTCGCCCGTGATATTCTGGAATAGAGTTCCTGACATGTAATAGAAAGCTATGGTGGAAACATTAATACATTCTTTAGCTCAAGCAGTCCATGTTGTCTCAGAAGTAAATGAAAAGTCTTCCAATCTTTTCATTTACTTTGGAGACAACATGTTCCGAGAAGAAAGATTTTGCCAGCTGTTTTAGTTTTAAATTACAGTGCCCTGATTGGTTTCATTTCTGAGTCACCCATGGCAACCATAACTTGAAAGCACAAGATCAGTACTGGCTTCATTTGGAACTCTTCCTAGTCTCTGGTTCAAACGCTCTTGTTCCCATAATATGGTCCTTTTTTCTTTGGCTTGCTTTCTTCTAATCATCTTTTGAATGGTAACTATTATCTATAGGAAAAAAATGACACAAAATCGATAGGTGTGAAAATGAATTTTACAGCTTTATTAGATTATTTATTGATAATATTTCTAGGTTGCCTTTTGTGGCAAAATTCTCTCCCAATGCTGATCTTCTAAAGAATCTCCCCATTACAATTTCAGTAAAATGTCATGAAGTTAAAAGTTAACAATGTCCTTTTTTAAAAAAAAAGTCCAGCCAAGCAAACTGTAACAAGTTTCAACTCATTAATGAAAAAGTTTAAGACCAATAGAAGACAATCATGGAAAAAAAAAAAAAAACTCAGCTAAAGCTTCCTTCAAAGCATGCTAGAACTGAACCTCAGATATCAAATGACATTATACTATTTGGTTTCACTGTATGTTCCTTTTCAATGCATCATTATGTAACACTTTCAGTAATTATCCAAATACTTCTTTATATTTGGATACCCTTCAGTAGGTGTCTATCCTTCATAGAGAAGAACATCTGGACACTATAACTGATGGCAATATAGAGAAATAAAATGTCAGACCCCAGACCCCCAGGGAATGTGGGATCCTTCTTTTTAATTTCCTGTAATACTCTGGAGCTATACTACATCAAAAAGTTTGGGCAACAATATAATGGAACCTCAGATGCTTTTGCACTCAGAGTTTGAAAAGGTTGCTGATATCTGGAATAGAGAACTATTTTTGTTTACCTTTATGCTTGAATCCTGATCATTTGTGCATAGTTAATATCTTTGACGGCAAATCCTATGTGTGGCAGATGGAAGCTCTGGCATCAGGAGCTCCGAAGGTTCCCAACCCTTTAGGGCTAACATCAGAAAGGCAAAAAAGAAGCAGAAGAAAGATTTTCAACATTTTTCTCCCTCTTCTTTCTCTCTCTCATACTGATTTCATTAGGAGAAAATTAAGTCTCTCCGTTATACAACACTTGTGTCAATCTAAGATTGCCATCAACTCCCCAACTCCCCAAATTGCTATGAAGTTTGTGTATGTTCTTCTGAGCTAGGGTGATTGACCCTCAGGACAAATATGAGTTTAGAGAAAATACTGTGACAACAGTCTAGCGGTGTTTCCTCTTGAGCTATTGAGCAGGCAATTTTGTCATTGGCAGGAACTCCCACTTTCTCCCTCCTTTCTGTTCCTTAGAGTTCCTGGTGCCTTATGAAGTCAGCAATCTGTGGCATCTTCATGTCCCTCCATGCTCCTTCCTGGTTGCTTTGCTTCCCCCATCACACCGCACAGTGGTTAGTTGCCCCCCACATTAAAAAACAAACAAACAAATGCAGTGAGGATAGAGTAAGGGTGCAGGTGAGTCCGCTCTGGCTGCTGTGTTTTGTATTTTCCTATGACAAACTAGATGGAGCATGCCTCAGCTTAATGGGAACATGGAGTAAAAAATGGTGGAGAAGGCATAAGAATAAAAAATGGAGGTACCATTTGCCTATGCTAGTTTCTGGGCGAAAGTGGGAGATCCATAGTTTGACACACCTCCTTTCTTTTTCTTTTTCTCTAACAATGGAATTCTGATAACCAAGTGGGAATTATTTTTGCAGTAGCTGGGAAGGGCATCCAAAAGTCAGATATCTTTCTTTAATGGCAATGCTGTTTCTCCATCATTGGATGTATAGATCTGGCATTTTACCAGGGATCATAGAACATCAGTTTTAATCTCCAAAATAAATGTTTTAAATAATTTTTTAAAAATGTTTGGTTAGACTTTCCTAATGATGTCTACTAATTTCTGGACAGACTTTCATAACAGTTGCTTTGCAAAGTTCTGGTTGAGTTCTGTGAATGCAACCAGCTGGCTACGGATTTGCACAGTGTGACTGAATATGTCAAGGTCAGTGCCTGTCGAGTATAATTTGTTCCTTTATTGGAAACTTGAATATGTGCTTCACCATAATTGAGAATGTTCATTTTCATGCAGCCTCCCCATGATAGCAGGTAATACTGCTGTCACTTTGAGCCAAAGCAAGCAAGGTCTTCACAATAACATCCCACAGTAACTGATCAATGGACTTCAACATAATATTCGCCATCACATCAGCTGCCATAATGATAGTCTTGTCCAGCAAAAAAGACTTGAAAAGGTCTGGCTTGGCAATTACAACTATATATGCAACAGCTCTCAGCATGGAACAAAATCAGGAGGGCAAAGTGATATAATTCAGATCTACTGGGAGTGATTTGGGCATTTTGCATTGGTGTTTTTAATAGTGGCCCTTTGTGTTAAGAGCATTAAAGACTTCTTAAGAGAACTAGGTGTTTACACAACATATCCAAAATATATATAATTTCATCTTGGTCATTTGCACCTTGAGTGAGAACTCTGGATTGATTTGTTCTATTACAGGTATACATTTATTTGTTTTCTTCGCTGTAATCTCAGGAGTTTTCTCCAACACCAATGTTCAAAAGTGTCAGTATTGCTTCTATCCTGTTTCTTCAAAGCCTAACTTTTGCTTTTGTTGAGTATTCCAGGAAAAATCATTGCCTGGATGATTCTGATCATTGTAGGTATAGATATGTCATGGCACTGAATATCTTTTCCACAGCCTTCACTGCTATCCTACCAAGTGCTAGTCTGTGGTATATTTCTTGACAATTGGTTCTTTTACTCTTGATAGTTGATCCTAAAATGCAGAAGCTATCTACCATTCCAATATCTTCATTACCACTTCTAAGGTTGGTTCCTGTGCCTGTTATCATTAGTTTGTCTTCTTTATATTTAATCTGTTCCCATTTTTTCACTCTGCTCCTTGGCTTTCATTACTAAAGCTTGGAGATCATTTACATTTTCAGCTATCAAAGTAGTGTCATCGGCATAGCACGGGTTATTTATACTTCTTCCATTTTAAAACCATGCTCATCTTCTAATTCAGCCTCTCCCAATATATATACAGAATATAAGTTGAGTAAATAAGAAGAAAGTAAATAACAGAGTATAAATAAGAAGAGAGTATTGTCCCACTCCTTTGCTAGTCTGGAGCCAGTCTGTTTTGCCATGTTCTTTCTATACTATGGCTTCCTGTCCTATGTATAGATTTCTCATTAGGAGAATAAAATGTTCTTGGATTCCCATTTTCCTAAGAACATTCCCCAGCTTGAAATGGTGAATACAACTGAAGGTCATCATCATCATCATCATCATCAATCATCATCCAACAACACCTGCCTATCCCAGGTCCCTGGGAAGGACTCAACAGGTGGATAAAAATACCAGTCCAGTCTAAAGATCTGGGTGACTGTGCCACCAACAAAAGCAGCAGCAACAACGACAACAATCATATGCTGCCTGACTCTCAGTGATTCGGGGCAGTTACAGAGACCAGCATGCATCAGTGATAATGTAACTTGTTCCTTGGCCTTTTCTAAAACCAGCTTGAACATCTGGCATTTCCCTTTTCATGTAGGGCTCTAACACAGGGCTCCGTGTTGGATGATTCTAAGCATTATTTTGCTAGAATGTGAAATTAAGGATATTGTACAATGTAGGTGACATTAGATCAGCCATTTCCCTCAATCTCAATTTTTGTATCTGCTGTACCATGATAATATATGGTTTGCTTATAAAGTTGTAACTTTTATGCTAGACAATTATACTCCAAGCATTTGAAGCAGTGCTGTATGCATAGGATTAGTTCAAAGCGACACATCTTATCCTGATTATGTAATTCTTGCAGGTTGAATATATAAAGATAATAATGGCTTCTTTGGTACCTCAGCTGGGATGAGGTATACCAAAAACAGTCCTGTTGAAGAGTCAACATTGTTGAAAATGCAGTATCTTGATTCAGGGCCTCCAATAGACCTCTGGGGCCTTATTTTAGGAAGGTATCATCACAAGCCTGGAGTAAAGGCTTTGTAGAACAAAGGCCCTATCTTGTCTTTAGTACAGCCTATTTGCATATAAATAACTGACCCCAAAGGTGAATTCAGATTCATCAAGGCATATAAACCTCTGACTGAAGAGGTATTTCCTCTGCATGGGCAACTCATTACCGGGAGTAGCTACTAAACAGACTTTTCTTTCCTTGCTTTCTCTCATGTCCTTGCCTGTCTGCCAGCTCAGAAAATGAATCACTGTCTCATTGCTTTGAGTGCTATTTAAGTAGAAAAGCAAGATAAAAATAGTTTAGATGAATTAAATGAATAAAGAGAACATTTACCTTTGGCTCAAGTCCCTGGTCTCTTGGCACCCAGTTTTTCTTAGAATCATTGAACTTCAGCTGAAGTTTCTGGATCTCTATAGAGGTCATTGGAGCTGATTACGCAACATTTCCCTTTGGCATTTAGCCTGATGGTCAGAATGCTGAGTGCACTGTCCAGCTACTGTTTGAAACAGAAGCCTCTAAAACAATATAGACATCTCCTCTATATAGATGATATATTTGAACTTTCTGAATTTGTCTATACTATTCACAGCAGTTTTCCAATGTTTCAAAACAGATTCTCTTCTAGCCAACCTTGAGTTGTATAGTTTTGAACGTGAGATCTTCCTTACTGTATGTAAGGCACGTAAAATATCAGATATTTCTCATAGATGCAAGCTTGCTCTGATGTCCACTTCTTGTTATCAGTTCTAATGCTTGCACTTGCTTTTCTGTGATACATGTTAAGGAATTGTTTTGTTGTGTTTCTGGTACGTTTGTGAATGCTATTTGCAAGGCTGAAGGAGCAAGGCTTGGTGAAGTTAGGATAAAATCAGTTATCTATCTGGAAGTCTGTCATATAGAAAACTGTAAAGGTATCTTCTCCATTTCCCTAGAATAAGTACAATAGAAGAATCTTTTTAACTTTACCTAAGAGAAATGACAGACTGTCCCTCTACAGAGCTCTTCAGTAGGGGCTCAGTGTGATTATTTATTTATAATCCCACTTTGTGTTTCCATTTGAGCTAGGGTTCAACTAGATGGCTCATCACGATTTATGATTTTATATCATGGTGCATATTTTAGGAGTTTCCAGTGAATGCTGGCAAAACAACTGATTTTTGTCTGAAAGAAGAAGCAAGCCCTTCCAAAACATCAGATGAGTCAAGTAATGACTTTCTAATTGCGCCTATAGTGGTTTCTGGGAAAAAAAGTCACCTGATTCCACAACAAACATAAGTGAAAATATAAAACCATGAGAAAGTTGAAAAGTCAGAAAATGTAAGCTCCCATTTTTGTATAGAAGTCACAATCAGTCTGCTTAAGAAGAATTAACGTCAAGATCTCTATGTATATATTATATTCATTTCAATAAATGTTATTTTTCTTCAAAAATAATCATCAACCATCTATTTATATTAATATTAATCTGAGTAAAGAAATGTGAAATATTTAAATCAACAAATGAAGTATTTTTCTAAGAATATTCCAAATCATTTTAGAGAATCTATCCTTTTTTTTAATTTTACAAATTTCCATAGGTATCTTAGTTCCAGTTAGAACTACATTTAACTTATTCCAGTTAGTTAATAATCTGTTAGTTAATACTATAAGCATTTATAAAACTATTGCATTATATCTACAGGTAAAGAATCTTGATAATTTTAATAAGACCCAAAAAAAGAAATAATATTGAGTCTAAAAGCCAACAATGATTTATTCATGGATTCTGGGGTGAAAAAAATAATCAGATCTGGATGCCGCTGATAAGTTCATAGAATGGACACCCACACCCAAAGGTGTACACACTTATACCAGTATCAAATATTTTTGTTCAACAACCAAATTAGACTACTCCCCTAGCCAATTTTAAATAAAATAAGTAAATAAATAAATGGTGTGTGTGTATATTCACATCAAGTATTGTGTGATTGTGTGTGTGGGTGGGTGTGTTGGTAAGGAATCCTTTTTTCATGCCAATAACCTGTTTAATAATCAATTAAAGTTTAAAAACTTACTTTTAAACCAAGTTTAACAAAGTTATTTTTCCCCTTGGCTCATTAATATCCATACTCAGGAAGACAACAAGGGTTTATTATAAAAATGCAACTTCAGATTTCAGTTCATCATTTAGAAAAGATCCTTCTCAGACAATTCAGGCCTTTAAAATTCTATAAGATTATTCATGCAACTATTCCCTCCAGCTAATCTTGTCTGGGTTCAGAAGCTAAGCAGGTTCAGGCCTGGTTAATATTTGGCTGGGAGACCTGTGGATTAGATCAGGAAGTCAAAAAACAAAGCCAATATCAGCAAACCACTTCTGTACTGTTGCCAAGGAAATTGCCATAATTTGCTGTGAAGTCACCCAGAACTGACTTAAGTCAAAAAGAAATTGAAAAGGGATGAGACTTGGATCACATGGTGGTGACTGCCATCTTGACTTTTTTCATCCCTCCCATGGGGATACCCCCAACAATTTCCCTAGCTTCTGTTTATAATAAACAATGTAGAGCAGTGTTTCTCAACCTCAGCAACATTAAGTTGTGTGGACTTCAACTCCCAGAATTCTCCAGCCAGCATTTAAGTCCACACATCTTATAGTCGCTCATGTAGAAAAAAGAAACCTTCAGCTTTTAAATACTATTTTAGTTTCCACACAAGGAAGATACTCAGATCGAAGCTGGTAAACATTTGTATAAATACAGTACTCTGTGCATTTTTCTTTTTCATTCCTTTAAAATGCTTCCTGGAACTTACAACCGCTAGCTTTCGTTCACTGCTTGTTGCCATTTTGTGTCACAGCTTTAAAGTAAATCTTCTGTAGTTCTTCATGCATACAGTGATTTTCCTGCAACTTTGCATATGAAACAGCATAACAATCCTGACAGGACATTTTGAAGACAAATGGCCAGTTTGAACCGTTAAAGAAAGTGAAAGAGTCCTAGGCAAGAAAGCTATTCACTGTGGGTGAAGTAGGAGAATTTAAACTACTATGGGCTATTGAATCATTATAATGATGGATAGTCTTTTCTGTCTACCAATAATACCAATCTTCTTACTCAAAATAGGGCCTGCTGTATATAATCTACAACTCTAAAGAATAGAGCTGGGCAGACGTTCTCCCGTAAAAGTGCTTCACTTTAATAAAGCTTCAAACAAAACCCCCCCTCGAAGCAAATTGTAAAGTGGCTCACCCATTTTTAATCCACAGGATACACTGCTTCACTTATCTTGTAAGAAAGTGGGTTAAGCATATGCCTGGCGCGTGCAAAGATGTCGTTTCCAGGGAGAGGGGGAGGATCAAAAAAGGCAAAATGGCAATACAACTGTGAACCCCTCCCACCCCCTTTTTACACGTGCTGCCTGCATGATACCTGTACAAAAGGGGATGGAACTTCATTTGTACAATTGCGGCCTCCATTGTGGCTTGTTCTGATACCACCTCACCAGCGGATGTTCCTTTTAAGGCAAGACTGCCAGTTGAGATGAATTAGCTTCATCACGACATCTCACAAGCAGAAGGTGCTATCTCTGCCAAAGGGAAGCATAGAGGTGAAGTCTATTACCTCTACCATGCAAAGTATGAGGCCAAGGACCCCTCCTATTGTTGTCTGCTCAGTTCAAATTAATAGTGATGACTGGATCTGCTCCACTTTCCTCCTTAAAACTTGAAAGGGAAAATTATCCATGACCCAATTGATGAATGGAGACCACACGATCTGTTTGAGCCAAGTTTATTTGAACAGTGCTGGGGACAGAATACTAGGTTCTGCTGACTTAAGGATGGTACAAATAACCTTTATATGGTAGTATAATAATGCTGACCAGTATTGATGTCGTATAGCAGTCATCTTAATTTTGATAACATGGATTAGATTCTCTGCTTAAAGTGAGAATGCATAGTTAGTAAAGTGGAGGTTGGCATGAGTCAGCTTTTGTAGTTTCTTACTTCCTAGTTTCTATCTAAAAATACAAATGCTGATTTAAGATAACTCATGAGCCAGCATCTACAAATGCCTATGCAAGCTATTAAGGAGGTTTACTTGAGTTCAGGGGTAGTTTGAAAGTCTTGGTTCAGGTATTTGTTTTACTCCTTCAATTTCAAAAATGAAAATAAAGTAAAATAAAATGTGATGTAGAGTATTAACAATAATCCTTGATGTATTCCTAATGTGTATAAAGTTTGAACCTAAAGGCTGCAGGGTTTCTGCAGGCCCCAGCTTCAATCACCAATGTGTAGCCAAAAGAATATATGTTTAATATACACATGTACATACTTCTTGTATAATGGAAACTCAAGTGTTTTGAAATGCCTTTGTAAATAGAGGACACTCAAGTGCAAAATAAAAGAATGGAATAGAATCTGTAACTTGCTCAGCTAATGATTAATGTCTCGTTTAAGAAACACTGAAAATATTTTAAAGAATTATGTTGCCTTAATAAAACATCCGTTTTTTTAAAACTGGGTTTTTTTAAAAATAAGTAATAAGAGATATCCTGATATAGTTATTTCTATATTATACTGATTAATATATCTTAAGTATAAGTATATATACTTATATATATATATAAGTATATATATATATTTGTTAGACTGTTTCTTAAAGATTTATAGGTCTCATCCATAGAGACATAAGACAGTTAAAGGATGCCTTTTTCCAAACAGGCAATCATTCAAGGGTCAAATAATTGATAATCAGAAAGTGATCACTTGATTTTGAGAAGACTCTGCCAGACAAAACTTACTTCTGAGTAAACAGGGTGTATTGACATGAGGCTCCACTATTCAAAATGGGGGATAAAAATTGTTTAGTGGTTCTAGCCATTAATCCAATCAAGCCTTTATGCATGTAGATCATTTGAAAACAAAAAGGAAATTAAATCAGAATGAGTTTTACCATCCTAATGCTCAGTCCGCAAAGAGTACAGTCTGTGGATGAGGATGTTTATAACTGAAATTCTGCCCTTCCGGTGGGCTGAACAAATATTGTCTTTGTTTCTTAAAACTACCAAGATCAGTACATGATATACTTACCTTGTAATAAATTCCTAGGAAGAACTGTCTCTAGTACCTAAGTCAGCCGTACTATTGTCAACCTGGGCTGCTTCCTCTGACAAGAACAAAATGACTAGATCTTAAATAACAGATATATTCTCTCTGAGAAATCTTTTGTGCATACTTCAAGAGCTTTCAAGAAGGGTGGTGGCTGGGGGCAGGGTAGGAATCATATCCATAGTTAACTAATGATGCTGTCATGTGCCTTTACAAAGAAAGCCAAGGGACTCACAGAAAGATTGCAGTAGCAAGTACAACTGATTAATATGTCTGAAAAGACTGTTGCATATGTCGACTTTCTTATGAAGTACATTGCATGCCAGGTACCTGGGCAAGTAAATTAAAATTACAGCCAAAGAGGATATATGAGAACCTGGAACACTGAAGATGATTGCTTTGATCCAAAAGAAATAACTTTGTTTATCATCCTGGTTTCACACACCTTAACATTCTTAGCAATGAAATCAATATTTCTGAAGTATATATCTATGGTGGAATGCATCATTTGTCATTTCATAATCGACTGAGCATCGTAAGTAAAACACACTTGCACTATGAAATGCTCATCTAGGATTCAATATAACCTCATGTTTGTATTAATATGTCTGTGTGGGTGAGAGAGAGAGAGAGAATACATATGTGTGTGTTTGTGTGTATACAGAGTGTACCAAAAGTCAGGCCCCCATAGGCCAATCACTATATGTTTTATTAATTTTTTTTCAGAGAAAATGTTACTGTACCTAGGAATGTTCAAATGCATCAAGCAGTAAGGAAGCGTTTAGAAGAAAATAGCAACCAATTTGTACACAATGTAATTTATATAATAAATTATCTATGGGGCCTGATTTAGATACACCATATACATACATACATACATACAGAGAGAGAGAGAGAGAGAGAGAGAGAGTGTTTTAAACCCTGCCCTACAATGAAGCTCTAGAAATAGAAAAAAAAGGAGAGTTTTCAATTAGTAGTAAGTTGAAACCCTGGTGAGTCAGTTCAGGAATGGGTAACTCATTAATTTCAGTTACTCACAGACACTTTCAGAATCAGCCCATCTGTGAGTAGGAGAAATGAAAAAGCAGGGAGTGAGGATCCGCCATCTTCATTCCCACCTGTTTTACCTGCTAGTCTCTACTGACCTTCTCTGTCCTTCCTGAAATTCTTCAAGGCTAACTGCCTTGTGAGGAAGGATAGCTGGGCCCTCTGCCCTGAAGAGAGCCCTCTGGGCCTTCACCAGCAGCAAATTACCATCACAGCTGAGCAAGAGCATTCACAGCAAAAGCAAAAAAGTCAAGGCAGTGACTGCAACTGTGCAATTGATGTCCTCCCCTTTTTATCTGGTCAACAATTCAACACAAAGGAACAGAGCTTCAGTCACATGGATGGTCATAAAAATCCATCTTGACTTTTTTGATTGCCCCCCGTGGACACCTTTGTAGCCGATCATTATAAGAATGATCAAGGTAAATAATAAATTCAGGGTAAATAATAGATTCTATCATTTTTCTTGATAGTATTATGTTTCTTTTTTAATGTGTAAGCTACTCAGAGTAGTTCTGGAATTGGGTAACCCTAGAAATGTATTTTCTAAATATCAATCAATAAAATATGAAAAACTGGAGCCTGTACTTTCTTGTTTTTCTTTTCCCTACCCATTTCATTTTCTTTCTGGGTTATGTCTTTCTCACTTGTAAGCCTAAGGAAAAAGATTGTCTTCTTCTGAAAGCATCTTCCAGACACTACTGCACTGAAGAGTGGGATAGAGATACATTCATAGCAGAGCACAAATAATATTGAAATTCCTCACCACAGTTTCTGAATTTTGCCAGAGAGAGAAAAAAATTCTCCAGCTATTTTTCTACAGCAAGATTTTTCTATCCTACTAGAAAAAATGGGTTGATGCCCTCCCTTCGATTTAATTGCAAGCAGGGAGGCTACATACCATTGAAGATATCATTGTACAATGAAAGACAGGGTACTCAATATAACCTTTTAGTGCATGCAATGAAACAGCTACAAAAATGCTGAATTCTACCAATGGAAGTTTCTCCAAAATTCTCTTCTCACTTGGAAAATAAATTCCAGAACCAATTTTCTTTTATTAGATTCATTGAGAACTACATAGGCACCTGGTACAAACCACAATGATGTCAGGTACCTCATTTTTACAATGGTCACAATGCATGTGTCATCACTTGTACCGCCCTTTGCCTCCATGCAGATGCCTTTGCTATATACATACCATAAGTAAAGTCTAAAACCAACCAGCCAACCTACATTGAAACATTTGCCAGTCATTTAAAATTGCTTCCTAATATTAGATCTCCGATATATATATGGTTGAGTATACTTTCTATTTTTATTTTATCAGTCTAGGGTCTAGATTGTTGGGAAGGACGCCGAAAGGGGTTTTTTAAAGAAAAAGTTTCAAGGGGTAACAATGTTGCTGAAATTTGGCATGGACCGTCTAACCCAGTTCTGGGAAACTTCTTAACCCAGTTGATAGCAAACATTATCACTTCCTTGATAATGTTGTGCTGCTCAGTCAACAATTTCTGAGATTTTTGGGTTACCTGGAGAGAAAAGAGAGGCTTCTACTCAATTTTTCAGAGTTCAGTATAGGTGTTGTTGTGTTTGAGCTATACAGCTTCGAGGCATTTAGGAGCCAGGCAAATTGATACATCAGACCATGTAATAACAAGTTTCTGCAACACTACTTGTTTAAAGATGGTATCTTGGGAAACTGACTTTGCTGCATTGAATGTGAAGTTTCTCCATTTCTCCCTTTCTTCCTCTCTCTCACATTTGATTCAAGACCAAGAAATGCCCCAAACGCATTTTACTATATCCCAGGCATGAAATTTTTGGAGTGGAGCACACCTTTGCTGATTGGAATTATCAGAGCAAATCAGAACCCCTGCATTGCTGATTAAGAGAACAAATCAATGCTTATTTGCAATGTACATGTTCTTGCAAAATCAATAAAATTATTCCTTACCATTTCTTCTTAATACACATCAGTTATGAAACAACACTTCCTCAGAATCAGCCACCACCAATCTTATTCTGAAATACAGTACTTTCTCAGGAGTGATTATTTATAGAAGAAAGAAAAGTTTGTTCTAATATACCTATTTTGGCTATTGGCAGGGATGTCTGGGAGGGGAGGGTCAAAAAAGTTAAGATGATGTCTATAACCATGCAAAACCCTCCCCAGTTTTTATGTGTGCCATGGATGTGACACAGCTAAAAATGTGGCAGGGCTTTGATTGCATAGTTGCTGCTGATCTCTTGATTTTTCCAACCCCAATAGATGCCCTGGCTGTTGGAGGTATACAAAATTTACTAATATATTTAGTTTATTGTTCAACCAAGTTAATTCATTTTCTGGCCTAGCCAGTATGGATTATAGGTAGATTGAGTAACTGACATTTAGTTGTATTTGGAGAGATCTAACTTCAAATTTCCACTCAGATCCATAATTTGCAGTAAGCTTAGATCAATGTTCATCTCCCAGCCCAGCACATCTAACAGGTCTTATGTAAAAATAAACCTAAGAAAAAAACTAGTGTCACTTCTTACTGAACAAGAATACAATTTTGAATAGATATGAATAGATTTGAACAGTATGAGTATTTGGATGTTGTTTTAGATGTTGTTTACCAGCTGATATTTGATTGAGTAGTAACTTGAGTTCTCATGTTTTATTATCCTGAATCTTTAAACATAGAATCAGATGCATATCTATCTACTATACATTGTTAACCTAGATGGGACTTACTTCAGGATAAGGGTTTATAGGATTACAAACTTCTATTTATACTGCCAAAATGGATGAATGGAAGGAAGGAAGGAAGGAAGGAAGGAAGGAAGGAAGGAAGGAAGGAAGGAAGATAAATACATGATGGGTAGATAACAGAAGACAGATAGATAAATAGATTGTTAGTGTTCACATAAACCTTAGAGGAGGAGGAGGTGGCAGCTAGTCGTAATAGTCAAAGTAGTTGTAGTTCCTGATAAGTTATTTAAAATGAATACTGGTGTAACAAATGTTTGTTGGAAATGTTTGCAGGGCAAAGGAACCTTTTATCATCTTTGGTGGACCTGTGAAAAGGCTAAAAAAAATTGGAGATCAGATATGTATTGTTATTCAAAAGGTTCTTAAAGTGAATATTCAAAAAAGAACCAGAAATGTTCTTATTGGGTTTGATGGAGAAAGGATTGGAGAAACAACATGGAGCTCTGCTTTTGTATATGATCACAGCTGCAAGATTGTTACATGTACAAAGATGGAAAGATCCACAAATACCTACAGTGGCACAATGGATTATTAAATTAATGGATTTGGCTCAAATGGCGAAGCTAACAGCTTTAATAAGAGATAATACTGTTTCTAAATTTGTCTCCTTATGGCAACCTTTTTTAGATTAAGTGCTTGTGCAGGAAAAAATGAGGCTTTGACTGTGGGTTTTAATGATTAGACGGTTTGTGATGATAGAAATAATGTGAACTTGGATTAATTAGTGATAAGAGATTTTTTTTTCCAGTTTGTATTTATATCTGTATTGGAGATAGTTGGAAGTTATTTTCTGTTTCAATTTTCTATCTATTTTCACCATTATAGTTTTTGTTTTTTTTTCTTTTAGCTCTATCTTCTATCTTAGCTGTACTTTCTGTTTTGTATTTCAACTGTACTTTGAAATACAATATAATAAAGTTCTTATTTTAAAAAAATGGTTGAAGTTCATGTAGTAATCACAGAAGGCAACATTTTAGCACCCTTGAGCAGACATTTGGGGATGGGGTAATTTAGCACAAAATATATTTGAGGATTGCTTGAGGGCCATGATGATTCCACCCAATGTGGAAAGAGATGATATGGAGAAGTTAGGAAAGTTAAGCCTAAAATGAGAAAACTGTTAATTAATCTGTTAATTTATCCCTCCCCACACCAAAGTTAAGAAATTATATTTCAGCTTTACTTTGGAACTGAAATTCAGGTGAGTGACTTCTAGAAGCTTTGCATATAGCAAGTTGGTCCAACATTGAGATTTCTGGGTAAATGATAGGCCCAGGAAACCCACCAGACTAAAACACATGTAATTTAAGTGAGATTTCAGGCAACATCTTGAGGTTCTCAGGTTGCCTGTTGTTTTTCAAGGAAAAAAGTAAGCATACAGGCTGCTGGAAAGAAGATAGGAAATTCACATAAGCCACTTGACCACCTGATAACAGAAAGAGTTCTATACCTTATAAGAATTTCATCAAGAATGTCTTCTCCTTTTGGAGAAAAGTAACATCCAAATATAATTTCCCAGTAAACTGAACAAAACTGATCAAAATATGCAGAAGGAATTCTCAACCCTGTCTATTCTTCAATAAATGTAAAACACACTACTAGACGATACGTATGTAAATATGTTTGTTGTCATTCTGCTTCTTATAAATATAGCAACTTGCATAATTTGTTTGCATTTGGTGTGTTGCATTTTGTTATGGTTCTTTTCTTGATGCAGTTAGTCTGATGGCTGAACTAGCAGTGGGGAGAAAAAGTGGGATTTGGAGATTACAATCTGTTTTGACCAAAAAAACCCCAACAACCCAAGATTCATTTAATGGCAATCATCTTTGCTTTAAGGAAGGGTAAATTCTAGCTTGAATCCTTTGGCTATTAGAGATAAAATCCAAGGTTACTTTTCACAGAAACATTACAGTATATTGTTCACATAAACCCACTTTCAGCTGTATATCTAGTTGCCGTTCAGAGAAGCAACAGTAAGACGCTCATTAGAATGTCATGTAGGCTGTCATTGTCTATTGAGTGAAATATTTTTCAATCTTCAGATTAATGGTGCAATCTTAATTGCACTGAAATCAGTGGTGTTTATTTCTCTGGGCAGACTCCTGCTGTTCCTAACACTGGGGATGATACTGAACAAAAGGGCTAACAAAAATAAAAATGAACTTCCACACCATAAAGCATGAGGAGACTGCTCCATCCTCCAATTGGTTTTTTCATGAAGGTCCCATTTAAATTACCCTAACCATGTGCACCACTTTCCTCCTCCTCCTCCCTACATTTGAATGCTAGCAGAGCAAAGAAATAATTACAGGATTCCATCAGAGATAAGACTGGGGGCTTATGATTCATATATGAAAGCCAATGTGAGTAGTTACTTTAGCATATTTATGGGTATCATTCCACATGTCTCCTGCTAATCACATGTCACAATATCTCCTGCTAATCATCATCATCATTGGCAGCAGCAGAGACAAAATCAGCCTACTGTAGGTTGAAGGCCTCTTTGCTGAAGGTTATGGACTATAATATACCATGCTGTCCAGCATGGGATGGTAGATAAAAGTTTTTTGATTTCCCATTCTATGACTGAGAGAGAGCGACTGGCCCAAATTCACCCGGCTGGCTTCTGTGCCTACGGGAAGACTAGAACCTGGTTCTCTCTGCTGCAAGCCAATACCTTAACCACTATACCACACTGGCTTTCTTCCTCCCCATACTTGCTTGGAAATCTGGGTAGAGTTTTCCCATTACAAGGCTACATTGCAAACAAAAAAAGAAACTTAATTATGAACTGTATCTATTTAACCTTAGGTTCCTGATACAGTTCCTTTTTTTAAAATAGTAATTTTATTAAAGGTTATAATTACAACAGTAAAAACTAATACTTCAAAAAGATAGAAGAATAAAAAGAAAAAGTAAAAAGTGCAGAAAAGAAAGAAAAAACGAAACAATAGAAAAAGAAATAGAAAAGAAAGGTAAGAATATAGTAAAGACAAAGAAAAGAAATATATAAAGAAGAGACTTCCCACCTTCATCACAAGTATAAATAAATTTAGTAACTTATCACCTCCTCTTAACATACAACAAATGATCTTTTCTTCCCATATCTTTTATCTACAAACAAATCCATGAAGCAGCATCATTTCAATCCTGGTGTCAGCAAAAGTTCATTAAGGGTTACCAGAAATAGCAACATATCTATTTTAATCTTGATCAAATAAACCGACTTTATATTCCTTCCTTTTACTTCTAATAATCTTTATCTTTAGCCCATTCAAATAATGTCCTAGAACTTGTTTTCTTTTCATTTTTTTCTTTGTCCCTTCTCATGTGATTCTTCAAAACTTTAACAAACCTCTTTTGTAAATACAATATAGGAAAATTATCCAGGTCACTCTCTTGGTTTATTATTTGTATATCCATTTTAATTATTAAGACATCAGCTAGTTTCTTTTGTATGTCCAGTGTAACATCTTTTTCCATGTCATTCTTGTAGCCTGTCATTTTTAAGTCCACTTTCAACTCAGTCTCAATCTTGTCAGATAAACTTGTTCCTCTTCCATAATATCTTTTAGACACAGTCTATCTATAGAGGCAGACACTTTTAAAATTAACTTTTGAGTCGATTGTTCAAAAATATCCTTCAATATGTCCAATGTTAGAATATTTTGCTTCATTCTGTAATTGTAAATCAAGTTTGTGTTCTTCTCCTTTAACTGTAATCTTTATTCCCTCTAGTTCTCTTTAGTGTCCAATTTTTAAAATCTTATCTTATTACTTTTTTTAAATCAAAACAAAAGCATTTTCCCATGGGAAGGATTATTTAAAGTTAATTCCAAAATCTTATTTCAAATTTATCTGGACCCTTAGTCCACTTGTAACTTGCTAAAATCAATGTTTTAATCTCCCTTTTGCTGTTTATTCCGAAACAATTTTTTTTTTAAGTTCTTAAACTTGTAGTTAAAACTTTCTTTTGCTAAGGATTGAAGAAAACTCACCTGGTGCTGTCAAACTTGTCAATCCAAAGGTTTCTAATAGCTGAAAAGCAGTTAACAAGCAATTTCTGAAAGTGGTTAGAAAAGGAACTATGTGAATTTAGTGTCTTTTCAAAGGCACCAACCACAGTTTGAGCAAGATGGCTATTCCCTTGTTTAGAACTATTACCAGAGCTCTAAACCCACTGGAGACTGCTATCTTGCAGTCTCCTCACAAGGACCAGCTGTCTGGAGCACTTCTGGGTGATCTAAAGTCCTCTTCTTTTCCAGAGAGGAATTATCAAAGAGCCGGTCTACTTGCCAGCTCTTCATTCTATCGCAGTCATTGCTTCCGCTTTTCATGAAGCCATCTTCAGTCTGCCATTTCTTCCTCCAGAAGTCCAGGATCCTGATACATTTCTATGAAAATATACATCATTCAATAATAAACTCATATTTTTCCTAAGATCATTCCGTTGGGACAACTATGCAATTCTGAAAAATGATGCAGCTGCTTTAAAGAGTTGCAGATAGTTGTATCTTTAAAGAGTTGTAGAGTTACATGGGTACTTCCATATGCTCCAAAGCACCTTTTTGCCTTTGAATCCAAAGGAATTTACAATATACAGAGTATAAATATATGGGACTATATGTTTAAACCATGAACTATAAAACTGCTCAAACACTCCATTACATAGGCTATTCCAAATGAGATGGCACAGGAGCACAAATTTAACACAAAGTGTGGGTAAGCAGATATGCCTTAAACAGGTGCTAAAAGCTAACAAGTTTTTGCAAAATATAACTGAACAGGGAAAGAATTTTTGGCCAGTCCTTGGCTTTTAATGAAAGTATGGTGATCCATTTAAAAGGAAAGCTTTGGAACTGTTGTTCTAATGTCTCCCCACAAAGTCTTTGCTGTAGTAGTCATCCAACCTTATTGTCAAATGTTTCAAATGAATTGGCTAATTATTGAAATTTTTATTCTGTTCAAAACAGAAAAACTTATTGGAAAAAGCAGTGCAGCTGAAGAGTTCATATAATACCAAAAAGGTATGGGGAAAAAAATCCGATTTAAAAAATGATGACTATTCTTGAGGGGGAAAAAATGATGAGTTCATTTGTATGCATTCTAAAAAGTTGCATTAATCACATTTTAAAGAGGGTTTTGGCATGGGCTACAAAGACATGACTAAGAAACGAAAGAGCAACAATGAACAATTTCCCACTGCTGGCCATTCCAATCAGTGGTCTCTTTAATTCATCTTCTCATAGCACAAGTGATTTTAAATTGCTGCAATTGTCATGCTGACTATTCTGCCTGCTTCAGGTAGAACCATAAAGCGGAACATTTATTTCTGCCTGAAAATGAGCTCTTATACAGACAATGATAAGGTGAAATTGGTCAACTCTTAACTAAAACGATGGTATCACATCTCTAGAATCACCTAATCCAGACACTGTACATGGTCCAATACACAGAGATTCTCACAGACAGAATTCAGTCTTCCTACTCTGAGAATACAGTGACCCACTCTAGATACAAAAATGCAGACAGAGGGAAGCATTACATTAAGAATAGCAGTAGTAATAGTAATAGCAGTAATAATAATAGCAGCAGCAACAAGTTTAAAATCACCAAAATAGTGCACAAAACAATAAAGGATCATCACTGTACAGCAACTAAAAACATTGGTTCATTCATGTTACCACACAACCAAACTATCCACAACAGAAATGCAACAGGGATCAATCAAGGATTTTACTTAGAGAGAAATATTTTATCAGAAGCACTTGGATGAACAGCATGTTCTTACTTGTACTATAAACTGAACATCATTTGAACAAATTGGGGCATGCCACCAAGAAGGACCTATTTTGAATCACCACACCATGTGAAATTTTGAAAGAGGACTACAAGCAAGGCCACCCAGACAATCTCAATATGTGTGTCCACTGGTAGCGGGGAAAGGTGTCATGCACTAGTATCAACACCATGAATCATGCCTAGTAGCTCATAGACAGTAGGCTACTCTTTGATGGTCTCCAAAGGCCCACATGCCATCCTTCGTTACTTCATCAAGATTGTCTCTAATAATTCCACTTTACTGCCCTGTTTAACAATTTGGCAACCATATTCTGCACCAGCCATAGCATCTATACCATCTCTAGAAACTCCCTCATGTAAAGTCAAGGAGATCCCTGTATAAATCTCTGGAACCATACAGATACATAGGACTACAATCCTCATAATTACCCAGCCAATTAAGAGTTATCATCCAATATATTTGGAGGACATCAAATTGAAAAAGGCCACTTGAAGGATGCATGACTTTATTACTATAAGGTCATAAAAATCTAATAAAAAGAAAAAAAAACCCTATATTTTTTGCTGCCAAGCTCAGAATGTTTTGACTTGTTTTTGCTTAATATTGACAATTAATGTTCGAGGGCCTGGCATGGCTCAGTCTGGTCACTGGAACTCTGTATGATTTGACCTTGGATGACATACCCTTCTTCTTCCCATGCGTATCCATGGTCAGGGGGACAACTGTGGGCAAATGGTGATGTGTGTGATATAAATCATGATTTATGATTTACTGTACATGTAACTGCCATGATTAATGAACCTGTAACTGCCATGATTAATCAGCTGCCAAGACACAAGTATGTAATCATGGCAGTTGTGTGATGAGGTCATTGTGGTTTGTAACTGATGCCAATTTTCTTTCCACATTATAGAATTCTCAGCATTAGGATCTTTGGGAGAAGCAAAAATAATCATATCTGAATCTGCCATATTTAGAGGGGAGCATACATCGAGTCAATTCTACTTAAATTTTATTTATTTGTTTATTTAGTGCCTTGAAGTCAGTGTTTACTCCTGGTGACTTCCTTGTATAGGTCCTTGTAGTTTTTCTGGCAAGATTTCGGAAGTGGATTGCCTGCACCTACTTCCTAGGGCTGAGAGAGAATGACTGGCCCAAGGTCACCCAGCTGACTTTGTGCCTAAGGCAGGACTGGAATTCACAGTCTCCCAGTTTCTAACCTGGTGCCTTAACCTCTACACCAAACTGGCTCTCAATTCTAGTTAAACCAACACTTTCCCCCCGTTGCTAGATATTAAATGATGATTGTAACCTAACAATCTATCTAGTTGACTACAGCACTGCAGCCAACATTTGGAGGTCTGGATTTGAGCAGGACTCTATACTTCAGCCAATCACCTTAACCAGTAAAGACTTTGGTGGGTCAGGTATGGGAACAGTTCTTTCTCTCTGGACCCCTAAGGTTCAGATGGATAGACAGATAGACAGAAACTTTATTTTGGTCAGTGACCAATAAAAATATGTTCTATAAAACAAACAAAGCAAAATTATCCCCTAACATCAATAAGTGTTAGCAACCATTTGTGGATGAAGCTTACACATAATGTAGCAGAATTTTGCTACTTTTAGAGGAATACATTTATCTTGGTTATTTAACAGATGCAAATAAAAATTATCAGAGTGCCCTGGAAACTTAAATAAAAGGGGGGTAACCAACCAATGGCAAATATCCCTGTAGAACTGACAATATAAAAGAACGTGGGCTGTTACAGGGGCAATATCAGGTTTCACATGGGGTTTTCCTATATTTCCCTTCCAAAACAGCTGTGGGGAGGACATTTAATGAGGCTAGAGATAAAGCTCTCCTGAATTTGGGAACTGTAATATGATATAGATAGAAAGCTGGTTTGGGTGCTAAGATTTGTTATTAGTAATTACATTGTGAGAAAATGCAACAGTTTCTGTTTGGCTTCTACATCTAAGATCCTTTGCCTTAGCATTGATCTAGCTCAGTGTTTCTTAACCTTGGCAACTCTAAGATGTGTGGATCAACTCCCAGAATTCCCCAGCCAGCTATGCTGGCTGGGGAATTCTGGGAGTTGAGGTCCACACTTCTTAGAGTTGCCAAGGTTGAGAAACACTGATTGATCTAACTCTAAGGTTAAAATGGCATCACTGGAGAAACCACAGAGACTTAGTTTCTTTTGAATAGCTATTTCCCAAGAAGATATGAAGTTATCTGCCAATATTAGATGGGTCAGTCCAATGGGGTTGTGATGTAATTTTAACTAGTAGGTAAAGATATTTATCCAGAGATTCAGATGGATAGAGGTAATTTACTATCAGGAGTAAAATATCCTCATGCATTTCTTGGAAACACAGATTTAACCAAAAGATACTTAAAATATCCATCCCCAAATATATATAAGGACCCCACCCTCCTCCTCCTTTTAAAGTCCTCACTGGCTTTGACATTGCCTCTTTGATGCTCTCCAAAGGCCCACATGCCATCCTCCGCTACTTTACCAAGACAGTCCCTAATAATTATCAGCAGCCTCCTTAGCAATTATCACAACCTTAATACACATCACTGTTCATGCGAATGAACATCAAGGCTTGAACATATCTCTTAGTGTCTTAAATACCCACACTAGATTTGAATAAGTAATATAGCAAATCGTTTAAAAGAGTTAGAAGCTTCTACTGCTCAGCCATACAGATATATAAAGCAGATTTTTGGCTGTTCACCTATACACCAAATGTATAGTTTCAAATTAAAGAATTAACAATCAACAAGATATATAGTGTTTTCCTTATTTATTTAATTTTTCTTTCGGTCTGTAGCAATGAGGTGCTAATTTCATTGCCTTATAGATCAACATACACTAGAGAAGAAAAATGGAAGGAATCATCACTATCATTTTCCTTGGGTACATCTACAAAGATCAGAATTGTACAAGCCATGGTATTCCCTGTGAAGCTCTATGGAAGCGAAAGTTGGACTTTGAGGAAGCAGGAAAGGAAAAATATTGATGCTTTTGAACTTTGGTGTTGGAGAAGACTCCTGAGAATACCCTGGACAGCCAATAAAACAAACAAGTGGATCATCAAACAAATCAACTCAGAGTTCTCACTCAAGGCACAAATGACCAGGCTCAAATTATCCTATTTTGGACACATTATGGGAAGACCTAGCTCTCTGGAAAAGGCCCTAATGCTGGGAAAGGTGGAACATAACAACTGCTTAGCTGTTGCATATATTGTAGTAGCTGTTATGATTTTACACCTGATCAAGTAAATGCACATAAGATATACTAAAAATGTGGATAGGGGAATCACTAGGAATTTCTGTTATTTCAGATTTTAAACCAGATATGGGCATCTTATTGCCCCCAAGCATTTTTTAATAAAGCTCTGGGAAATCGCTGTAACTACTATTGCCCAAAAAAGCACATCAGTTTCTGAAAACATATACAAACAGTAGTGTTAAAATTAAAAAAAAAAACAGGTTTGAAAATCTTGGCCTCTCTCATATGCATATCACAGCTCCTTTCATTTTAAACCTTGTCCCTCCAGTTAAATAAAACAGTGCAACCTTTGGTCCTGTTTTAAATAGTCAAAATATATCTTCTTTTCTCCAAATCTGTTAAGTGATAATGGTCCCTGTTTTATGGAAAATGGAGTGACTCTTCCGGATAAATGAGAAAGATGGTCCTTTGATCACTAGAATTTTCTTCATTCCTCTCTTGCAGTGCTAGCAAAATGCCAGCTGCAAAGGCTATTTTGAATCTGCTTGCAATTTTGGAATTAAATGCACTGTAATTGGTTTCTTTTACATGTCTGGTAATCTTGTTAAGACAACTCATTAGGTGCCATGGCAATTGGAAATTAGTAGGTTTCAGAACATGTACATTTCCTTTGTTTACACCAATTATTGGTAAATGAGGCAGTTGTACTTTAAAGAGAAAAGTAACTTTTGAGAAGTTTTTCCCCATGACCTAAAATATCCTTAAAATATGTAACCATTTAGAAAATAATCAGAAATCATATGAAAATATGTAACTATTTTATGCTAAGTTAGACTTTTCCATAGTCAGATAGTTCAAAAATTCATTTTTTTCCCTAAATAAGAACTATCAAATGTCTTCATAAAAAGGACAGAAAAAGCTTAGGATACAGTATGCGTTTGTGTGTGTGTGTGTGTGTGTGTGTGTGTGTGTCTATTCAGACATGAGGATTTGGGTGCTTAGCTCTTTAAAAAGGGCATTTGAATCTCTGTCCAATCACTACTATTTGCCATCCAGGGGTTGGGTTGACACCCTGATTTTTTTTTCTGACATGCTATCACTAACAGTTTCTTTGCAAGTAGATATAGCATAGTTGCTTTCAAGCTGGGAAAAGCTGTACCAGTAGAATTTGGCCAATGCAGATAGGAGAAAGATTTAAGGGAATACCTCTTTGAAGATAATATTCTTGATGATGTATGCATCAGGGCTATAGATACTTTAAAAATGACTTAGAAAAGGTGCTTCAGAACAAGTGAGAGCATTAGTGAGCATCTCTTTAAAGCAGCTGCATCTTTTTTTCAGGCTTTCAGGTGAAGCCCCCCAAAAGATGTGGTGACTTAATTTAGTTGACTCATTAAGGCAGCCAAATCTTTAACACAAATCATTAAAACAATTGTATCTTCTTGTGCAGAGGCCTAAAAACCAAACTAGCAGAAATTCTGTTGTTGTTGTTGTTGTTCAGTCGTTAAGTCGTTAAGTCATGTCCGACTCTTCGTGACCCCATGAACCGTATTGCGCCAGGCCTTCCTGTCCTTCACTGCCTCCCTGAGTTTGCTCAGTTTCATGCTCATTGCTTCAGCGATGCTATCTAACCATCTCATCCTCTGCCGCCCTCTTCTCCTTTTGCCTTCAATCTTTCCCAGCATCAAGGTCTTTTCCAAAGAGTCCTCTCTTCGCATTAGGTGGCCAAAGTATCTGAGCTTGAACTTCGTTATCAATCCTTCCAATGAGCAGTCAGGGTTGATTTCCTTTAAGATTGACTGGTTTGACCTCCTAGCAGTCCAGGGGACTCTTAAGAGTCTTCTTCAGCACCACAGTCCAAAGGCATCAATTCTTCAGTGCTCAGCCTTCTTTATGGTCCAGCTCTCACAGCCATACATTACTAATGGAAAAACCATAGCTTTGACTATGCGGATCTTTGTCGGCAAGGTGATGTCTCTGCTTTTTAATATGCTATCTAGGTTTGTCAGAAATTCTGCACAGCTGCTTTAAAGAGGTGCTGTGCTCATGATCCTATGCAAGGTCTAGACTTCAAAACTGGATGGGACCAGGGTCTGTTTTTAGGTTTAAGAGATTAAATATGTGCTTTAAGACTCTGCATGGCTAAATGTCCTGTTTCCTTATTAAGGCTTTTACCAATATTCCAAACTGGAGGGGGGGGGGAATCAAAATTTGGGCAGATGTGAGGGATTCAGAAGAGTTGCTTATAATCTGTTCTTTTAGCATCCCTGACCAAGATGATGGAACAATTCAGAATAAACATTTAAATTGCTGTGTAGGATTGTTTCCTCTGAGCTTTACTTGGAAGAAGAGGCAAACATGGCATTAAATTAACAGACTTTTCTCAGAAAATAAGAAAGAAATGGTCCGTGTATTTGTTTAGAGGAACAATAATGGAATCCATGCCTCATGACTAGTTTACTTCTGTTCTTCAAGTGATCCTCATGGTATTTTGCCTTTCCTTATGTCTTGGTAATATTATAGCTAACATTTCACATTATTTGCTCTATATCAAATCATATCAAATATTTAGTGCTTGTAAACGTTTTCCTTCTTATAACTCATTTTCCTATGAAGAAAGAAAAACTTGGTTTCCTTGGCATCTATGATAGAAACAGCATGTCATGGTTTCACCATTCACAAGGCACATTTGAATTTTAATCCAAGACAGAATGTGCAAATAACTTTTTGTCTATTAAGGCAAGAAGGGAGATTAAAAGTAAAGTTGGCAAAGAGGCAGGGGCTGAGGGCAACTGGAACTAACGGCAGGAAAAAATTAAAAAGTGCACATGGGGGAAAGAGAATGAATTGACCTGTGAAAATGAAGTAACTGTCTCTTTTAAAACAAAACAAAATCCTACAGAAGCATATTCTTTTCCTATCTAGAAAACTTACTTTGAGGTCTACTTAGAGCAATGCACATTAATTTAGCTGAAAGGGTGCTTCTCTGTGTCTATTAAATTGTTTAAAAATTAATATTATTATTTGGCATAGGAAAAGATATGAGTCTAGACCAGCTGCTATAACAAACTCTGGATTGGCTAAGTGATGTTCACTTTGGCCAGCCCAATCAGAAGCCAAAATGACAGTCATTTCAGGTGGCAGAATCCAGGAGTCAGAACAAGATGCTGAAGGAGAAAACAATGTGCCAGTCAGCTTGTTTGTTTCCCCTGAGCCCTCACCCCTTCTTGGGGTCAATATATTGTTCAAACATCAGTGTTGGAGAAAGATTCAACTAGCAATCCACTTGCTTTTGTTCAAATAATTAGAAAGTGCTTTTTTCTTCTGTTCAGGCCATGCTATTCATTAGTCTTTGAGGAAAGACTGACTTAATTTGTCCATAAATTCAGCATTAGATTATTCCAGCCTCAGTCATTGGCACCAAGGGAGAGTAAGATAGTGGAGCCATCACAAATCAAGCATTGTATCTAGAACTCAGCTAGAGATGCCTTTTGTGCGGCCACTTTTGCGTTCAGCTGTAAATCATCAAATGTTTATTCAGTCCTTCTCTCCCAAAAAAACTCCCACAGTTCAGGAACACGATAATAGGCATGATAAAAAAAAAAAAAAGAGGAACTGAAGGAAAAGAACATGATAAAAGCGTGCTTGAATAGAAATCGTTCAGAGAGAGGAAGACAACTGACTTCCTACTGACCATGGAGTCAATCTGGCATTCTCCTTCTCCTTTGAAATACACTTGCATAATAACAAAAAGAGTCACTTTCATGCATGCCAGAATGAGCATCGGCTGGTCAAAACAAGAGGATCCAAATTTAAGGGACCTTACTTTATGAAGCAAAACATTAATAAATTAATTTTTAAGAAAATTGTTTTGTACTCTAAGCTGTTAATGTGAGAAGGTGAATCAGAATGACAATTTCCCCTCGGTCCTCTACCTTATAAACTTGTTTCTTCTTGCAGGAATAAAAGTGCTCTGGAGAGGAATACAAGATGCCCATTTCAAAAATTCTCAAAGCCAGCAGAGTAGAAATCTAACCTGTGGATAAATAACATTGCCATGGTGTTGGAAATAGGAGGGCTATATATGCACTTAGCATTCCATACTTATGTGTGGAAATCAAAGATAACTGGTTCACTCAGTAAGAGCCCTTATATAGTACTGCATTTTAACTTTCTTATATTGGAATCAATGCCACACATAGCTATAGCTAAAGCTGGGTGGGCAGAGGAACTTGGCACTAATGTAGGAATATATATTGATTGTCTCACTGATTTATTTAGTTGACAGAATATAGAATGAGGTTCATTAATCATTATCCCTAAATCATCCATCAGCTGATCTTTTTCTAGGCATGGAAGAGAGATATTATCAATGATTTTGTTTGCTTTGTAGGTATTCAGATTAGCACACAAGCTGGATTTGACCTATTGAATTGCCACTTATATAAAGAACTCAGAACATTTCTAGGATAAAAGGGAATTGCTGGAATTAGACAGCTGTAATATATATATTTTTTTCATTTCTTGTTTGCCCTTTTCACTAATTCCCATTTGTAGTTATCAAATTATAAAACTAGAACAGCCTTCCTCAACCCAGTGCTGTCTAAATGTGTTAGACTTGAACTCCAATATTGATTTCAATGGAAGAGTATTAATGTACTCCATCTCCAGTGCTGGCATATACATTTGTCACTGGTTAGCAGCATGTCTAAGGTGGCTTGTGGAATCTACAGATCCATAGTCTATTCCCATCTGCTTCTCCTGGCATTCTTCTTCCTCTTCCTTTCCAACGTGAGCGTTGCAGGATGCTCAGAACTCCTCCTTCAAAAGCAGGCCTCTTTCTCTGCTTCAGGGAAAGACCTTAAATACTCCACCACTTCTGGAACAGCTTCTGAAAAAGACCGTAGGATTGCTGCTTTGGCCACTATAAATAAATATTTCTAAACTTTCAGTAACTTACATTTCTGTTACTTTTATTAATTATAAATTAAATATCTGTACATACTTAGCACCCTAATTTCCCTTTTAAAAAATCCTAAATTTACAAAAAGAACAAAAAACAAAATCCACTGGCTGTGATGTATTTATGCGTTTATTTACAGCACACTTTTTCAGATGCTGTTAATGGACCTTATAACAGACGCTGAATACCAAAGAGCAGAAGTATTTTTCAGTTTGCTGATAATGATATTTATCGATATGGATGGTGAAGTCGTTAAAATTAAGGAGATTATTGATCCTTTCAATTTCAGTGTTCTGCTTTTGGAGGCCTGAGGTTTCCAAGATGTACAAAACCAGAATGGATCTTAGGTTTCACAAAACATCTGAATTGCAGTAAGACTGAGGGAGAAAGTGCTTACTGTGCACATGTGTGGGCATATGCACGTGTGTCCGACCAACCATCCAGGCCACATGTGTTCCTTGGAACCAAAAAAGTTACTCATCCCTTTGTTTTAATGGTAATCTCTATCACTATAGGGAACTCAACTTCCTGATTTTATACTGTATGAAAAACAATTAACTTGCATACTCAGCTTGAAATCTATAAAACAGGGATAGGCAACCTCGTATCCAGTTTTCAACCCTTAGTACCCCAGACACCATAGGTAATGGCAACGGATTGAAAAATTGTAAATTGAACTTGCAAAATTCCAGATGACTACTAAATAGCAGCAAAGAAATACTAAAAACTCGAACACTTCCCTTCCATCTAGTGGATAACTAGATTTTTTTGCAGCCCAGATATGTAGTCTTATTAGAACATATGGAGGACATTAGATTGCCTAACATTTCAAACATTAATGTAGTGAATTCTTAAGTATCTTTGCAAAGATACGTGTGATAGATTTCATCATCCACAAGAAAGGAATATGTGCCACTGGCTTACTAAATCAGCTCACACTGAGGCTACAGTTAAAGATAATGGCTCTGAAAATTAAAAAAGAAAATCTTGAAGTTCCTGATAAGTTAGGAAAAATGTCATAAGTCAGCTTGTATGTGGCTTTATCCATTATGCTCCACTGGTTTTTAATATGTACTGATTTTTATTTTGCCCCAAACCCAGAAATTATCTTCTGTTCCCTTCATTGAAACTGCCCGCTTAATATAGAAATAGATTTAATGAAATAATCAGCACATTGCTTATAAATTGAGATGAACGAAGTACAGACTAAACATGTTTAATATGTATCTTCTGAACCTATAGTAATGGCTTGAAACATCCATCGGTGGTATTAAATGAGCTTGTAAGGCTAAGCAATCTGTAATATAATTAATAAACATTTAATGGCATTGATTTTTATAGGCTGCCTTATGGAACTCTTATCAGTATACAGCAGATGGGACATAACTATGAGAAATTATATTTTAAATATGATTACTGTACTTGAATTATATTTGAACATTTCTGTTCACTGAAGCATTTATAAATATATTATAACTTGCAGGCCAACCTCTACAACTTCAGGTAGATTTGCCAGAGGGAGGGGGGGTTAATATAGTAATATTTAAATGATGCCTATAAAAGAAACCCTTTTTTTTTTTAATGACATATAGCACATCCTTGGGGGTGGAGGGTAGTGCTCAGTTAACGTCACATTTGACATCTCACAAATTTCGGCTTCCCTAAAACCAGTCTTAATCATAAATATGTGCTTGATTGAATCTAAAGGTTAGAATGTTTTTCCTGTAACTGCATAAGCTCTTGAAATGAAAGATTATTCCATGGGCTCTATAGAGTTAAATTCCATATGATCTATAGCTGTACTTTATTGCTGTAAAATATATTCAGGCTATTCCAAACTTTTTAGGAGTAAGTCCCGTTGCTTTTGAGTACAGTGGATAGGATTGCACTGTTAATAATAATAGTAATAATAATAATTTTTTTTAAAAACCCAACACTCTGTCTTCAAATGCAGATCTGAAAGACCAAGGGAACAGATTTGGCTGTGAACCTGCTGCCTTTCTGGAAGGCTTTGAATGCCTGACTGTCCCTCAGTTGCTGAAGCCAGGATGTCAGTGGAACCTGGTAGGAGTATTTAGTTTTAAGCTCTGAGGAGCCTCAACTATTCCTTTTTAATTTGGTTCTTTTCTATGATTTTTATACTGTGTTTTATAGCACAGTATATATATGTGTTATAAATATATACATATATAGGTTTTTTTTATCCATTCAGAGTCATTTGGTTTAGGCAGGCAGCCATATAAATCATCTAAATCAATATATATGCATACAAAACAAAAACTATTTTAAATTAATCAATATACAGTAGAGGTAAGGTACCACCTTGCTTTATCACTCTCTCTCTCTTTGTCTCCTACCCATACTTAACTCTTGCAAACTATTGAAACTAGTTCAAAAGCTAAGTCACAGTTTTTGAAAGACCCTAACTGTGCTTTATCTTCCTACAATGCATTTGATTAGACTTTTAGAAGTTTACCATGAGAACTTAGTCTTGGGTATAATAGTTATATTCCATGCAATTACCATTGTGGAAGTCGTAACTTGTTGTGGAAGTATTAGATATATATTATGCATTTTATAATATGAAAATTTTGCCTCTATACTTTATGGGAGCACATGCAATTGACGTCAGCCTTCCCAAGTAGACCAAACAGGAAACATGACCAGATGAGCTAATTCCACTTTATTGTAAGGCTACATTAACAGAATCTTGCAAGTTTGAAAGTACAAATTCCACCATCTCCTTCACAGCCTGATAAATCAGAGAAGTTCCCTTCTGAGTTTCTTTCTCTGCCTATTATGCAGCTGTGGCCTACCCCCTTCCCATCTGATCATTCCCTAGGCAGCATCTCCCTCCCCCCTGCCCTGTCCCCCAAGGTCATTTCCCCATACCATTACAACTGACAATACTTTAGATTGTTTTGACTAAATCAGCCTGAATATTCAGTTAGAAAGTGAGGAATCTACTAAAAATCACTGATATTTCAGAGGCTTCAGGATTATCCTTCCATTGCAATTGTATGGTGGCATTCACTATTAAGCAAGATTAAACAAATTATTGTTGCCATAAAACACTTATTACTGAATTTTAAAGAGCTTTCAAAAATGTGGTTTTCTTTCAACAATCCACTCTATGTTTTTGTCTCAGCCAGCTCTGCTTAAAGCTTAATGCTGTGCTAACCATTAAGGAATCAGAATGTATTTCAAACAATCAGCTTTAAAAAGAACTCTAATGCTGCAGTAACAAACTTTTAAAGATCTTAAATGCAACCTAAATTTCAAGCACCGTGTATTAAGCCAGACAGAGGAGTCTACTTTTTAGAAAATCCAAAGGCTAAAAATTCTGAACTTTTCCAAAGCCTGAATGACACAATTCAGTTGCAGTATATTAATCACATGTACATATTCACAGGTGTTTTGCAGCTTTAGGTCAAGTGATAAATTTAAAAGACCACATTTAACAACAAGAAGAAGAAGAAGAAGTGAGAAGCTTAAAGAACAAGAGACATTGTATACATTGGTGTATGGTGGAAGCATTTCATTTGGAAGGACAGAAAGGTACAAAGAGATATAGTGAATGGTACTAGCATAATTTTGATTTCCTTTTTTCTTATCTTTTGTCTTTACTTTCTTTTGTTTACCATTTCTTATTCTTTTTCTGAACTTCCCATAATGTTATTAATCCCAAAAGGGAATATATTATTGGTAAGAATGAATGTATTTACCTGTGAGCAGGGTTGAACCCATAGAGTAGTAGGCTGAAGGTCTGAAAACCAATCTCCCAGAAATCCTCTAGGTCTTCATATCCTGGGTCCCTCTCTGTCTGGGAGAGAGGGTTGGTAGTTCCTACTTCTGCCACCTATATTTCAGGGGGCACTTCACCTGGCGTCCTACTCCCTAAGCTCCAGTATGTGAGAGAGGCAGGGCTTCCACAACTTGCTCCCTTTCTGATGAACAAAAAGGTAAAAATGAAATAATAGCTATGTATAACTTTCTGGCCACAGAGCACTGAGGCATGCTATTAGAGGTAACAGCTCATTCCCCAAGCCACAGACCAATCTCACACGAGATAAAGAAAAATTAAACTTTGTCTTAAACAATGAATTTAAAGAAAACCTTAAAAAACCTTTAAAGTGTAATACAGTACACAAGTTTGCAGGAACTAGATTCAGAGCTGTCCAATTTACAATATAAAACAGCTGGTAAATTGGTTAAGCTAAAACATCTAAAAGGTCACAAGATGGCACTGATCTGTTTCAATTGCCCCCCAGCTCCAAGTTCTGCAGAGGTCAAAGAATGTTTAGGGATAAACTAAGACAAATGATATTAAAATGTAACTCAGTTTCTACCTAAAACATTATCCTATTTCTTTGAGATAACTTGAATCCCAAATCTTTCTGCTTCTTTTTTCTGGGCCTGATCTCTGGCAGTAATCCTAGCTGTTTATCTGATCTATTACAGAGATGTTATATTCTGGCACAGCAACTTTTTTTCCTGTTTACCTGAAGTTCTCCCTTTGATTTTAAAACAATATTTCCCCCTTATCCAGGAGAGGTAAAGGATGGGGCATCTGCCTTTGCTTTATGTGAGAAAAGCCACGCTATCCCTAATGTTGATTTTGCTTGTGACGAATGAATGTATATTCCCAGCCTAGGGAGGTACGTGTCATTCACATGAATGCAAGCTGACATCACAACAGTATCTACATTTAAAAGCATACTTTCTGGAAGATGAAGTTCCTCAATTTTCTTGTCATTCTAGAACTCACACTAAGGGCAGGAAAACTGCTTAGTAACTCATGTACGTGTCATTCTTCAGATCCTTTTGCTATTATCCATGCTAATAACTTGATATAGTCCTATTCATTCCATGCTTTACCTGTAGTGACTCTGTTCTTTTGAACCTTCTGCTCACACCTGCTACCTTTGCGTGTGCATCTCTCCTTGAAGTCCATCAGTTATTGAGGTAGACAAATTAGCTGCTGCAAGAAGCTGGGGAAAGGAATAGGGGAACTACTATTTGTTCTCTCCTGCAACAGAGCAGAGAAGATAGCATACGAGGCATTGCCAACAACATCTATGTCATTAGCCCTATATTATGTGAATTGCCATCCTAATTATCTACAATATTTAGTCGGTCATAAAATGCAGGATTCCTGATCTCAAGCTTATATTTGGGCAACATCTGTATCTTATCCAAATAAGATTTCTCATTATATTTGTTTTAGACTTTCATTTATGAAACTGAAAAATAATTACATCAAGTAGCATGTCACCGATGTGGATTTTATGTCTGCCTTTGCCTTTAGTCATTCACCTTTATTGTTTGGGGTAGCAGCCTATCGAATATACTCTGTCTTAGCACTCTGTCTGCATATATAGAATTTGTGTGGTAGCACAATAGTTGTCATTTTATCTTTTGTTGTTTTAAAATGGTAATTTAAATGTATTGTTTCCTGTCTAGTGCTCTCAGCAGCATAACTTGCTACAGTAAAGGATCTGTCATTGTTCTAATTAGCAAAGCTCTGAAGTCTTTCCATAGAATTGCTTGTAACTGATCTTATGCTATAGCAAGATGCATTTGATGTAGGGTTCTGTATGTGTGTGTGTGTGTGTGTGTGTGTGTGTGTGTGATAACATATAAAGGTCTTCACCTTAATCAAAACATGTGCAAACATAAAGATTCATATTGCTATTTTATTAAGATTATAGGCAAAATAGTGCCTTTTGAAAGATATCCCTGGAGGTCTTTTTCTTCGAAATCATTAAATACTCAGTAATATTATAGATCAGCCTATGCAATCTTGGATTTCTTCAGAAGATCTGCTTTATAGTAAAGGAAGCAATATCCTGGGAAGGAAATGTTGAAGTAATGACTAACTTTTAAAATATCCTTTTATAGAGTTCATATGTTAGCAATATTTTTATAAGAACTTCCTCTATTTATCTGGGCCACAGACAGCAGACAGAATCTGCCACCAATAGATGGAAGGGTTCTTTTCTTCATGGCAAATCAGTAGACTCTCCGATCTCTTTTGCTTTCCGCAGATAACCCTTGGAGTGGGCAGGAACTAAATACGCGGCCTTGATGATAGGACTGAGACTTTAAAAGATTTAAGGAGTGAAGTGCCTAAATCTCTACAGGACTTTTCTTTTTTTTCTTTTTTCTTTTTTCTTTTTTCTTTTTTCTTTTCTTTTCTTTTTTTTCTTTTTTCTTTTCTTTCTTTTCTCTCTCTCTCTCTCTTTTTGTCTCTGGCCCCTTAATGGGCACTTTTTAATATTAGGAAGGAGATTCTATGAACATATATCCATAGACCCTACTTCATCAACCGTGTTGTTTATTATCTTGTGGTGTAGACCTAAGTGTCATCAGTATGTAGATGATATTCAGCTCTATCTCTTCTTTTCAATAACAAGGCAGTGGATGTCCTGAAGTAGTATCTTGGCATTATAATGAATTGGTTGAGCACCAATAAGCTGAGACTCAATCTAGATAAAATAGAGGTGCCGTAAATAATTGATTCACCTGCATGGTTGGATAGTTTTCTACCTGTTCAGGAAAGGGTTGAACTTGGAAGAAATGCTCCAAGATCCATCACTGTCACTGGAGGCACAAGTAAGCTCAATAACATGGAAAACCTTTCATCAGCATAGGTCTCAGTGGCAACTACAACCGTTTCTGAACAGATAACTTTGTTACCGAATGGGCAAGGATAAAAAATTTCCCAGAAGACAAAAGCAAAATTTAAAATTACTTTGGTATATTATGGGCTGAAAATGCCAATCAAGAAATGTAATGAATGTCTTCACTTTAGCCAAGTTCTTTACTTATGAAACAGGAATCAGATGCATAAAAACAGAATGGGGGATAACTGGTTTGGCAATAGTATTTGTGGGGGGGGGGAAGAATCTTGCCATTGTAGTTGATCAGGAACTAAATGAGCCAGCAGTGGGTAAGATATTTTGGAAGAGGTACGTGATAAGGAAAACTTCCATGATGTGTTTTACATACAGATGTTATACACATTGATAATCAATATTCTGTGGATGAAATGGCATCTTCCAATTCTATGGTGTTAAGCCTATAGAGGTAGCTTAACCTTACCTTGACAAAGCACTGCACACGTTGACGGCAATATGATTCTCCTCTTTGTAGCAAGGATGCAAAGTGATCTTTCTCGTGCTTCATATCACCTTAGAGTCTATTCTGGCAGTTCCAATAGCTAAAAGAAGCTTCCTATGTAATTCACACACAGGAGTCTTTTCCAATGTTTCAAGTAGCTCATTGAAAATACTTTTCAGTTATTACAGCTGGCAGAGAAGCTATCAGAAGCAAGGTGAAGCAAAAATAATCTGGAAAATTTTAGGTAGGTCCAAAACAAAGCAGCAAGTTTTTGAACTGGTGCTGGACCTGATTATTTCATGCTGATATTTTCCTACCTGCACTGAATGCTAGTTTAGGTCCAAGACTAAAAAAAAAGTATTGTCTTTGATCTTTAAAAGTCTAAGTGGCTTGGATTAGGCTATATAATATACCAGCCATGTATTTAAAGTGTAAGAGGTTCTTCTTTTTTCCTAGTGAGGAACATCAAACACTTACATTATCTTTATGGATAGTCCTTGGGGGTCTCTGAGCTTGGTTGTTTGCTTGCAGACATTTCATTATCCAACTAGGTAACATCATCAGTGGCCCCAGTGCACTGATGATGTTACCTAGTTGGGTAATGAAACGTCTGTAAGCAAACAACCAAGCTCAGAGGGCACCAAGGACTCCACAGTTCAACTCTGAGCTACATATATTCTCTTCCATTGGAATTATAATCTTTTCAGTGCCATCAGTATAATTTCATGTTCACTGGCATTATAGCATTAATGAAGACATTTTAAATGTTTGATGTTTTAACCCTACTGTATTAGCACTGTGCTATTGACAGTTTTACTTCGTTTTATAGAGTGTAAGGTTTTATTCTGTGACATTTCAGGGCTTTTTCAATTGTTGCATGGTTCTTAGCATTAATGGACAAGAATGCTTTGTTAACTGAGCAGCAAATAAATGCTATTGATAAATAAAATAACACAAATACAGCAGGGAGTAGGCTGGAGTAAAATCTTTCTCTCTGCTATAGGCTTTCTTCCCCACTAGCCCTGGGAATTTTCTAAAGACAAAGCAAATCTGGGGAACCATTCAAAAACAGCATCTCATAATTGCCGATTCTAACACTCTCCACTTTGTCACCTTATTATTATTGCCCCTTTTTTCTCCAGTATACGTTGAGAAAGCCATTATCACTCTGTAACTGACAGATAAGTAGACGTATCAGGTGAATATTCTAGATGCCAAATTTTCCCTTGAACCTAGATTGAAAAATAGAATTATATCAAAAAGATTGTGGAATTGAGTATTCTGGGGCATTCTTAAATGTGTGCATGCAAGGAATGATGTTAGAGCAAAGAAAATGCTTAAAACAAATGGAGGAAATGACTAAGCCAAAGAAAAAATAAACAATGTATTTGATCATTGAATTGGCTGCAAATAAGTCAGAGCAAAGAACTAGGAAGCACACAAATAAGTTTGTATTTTTGTGCCTATCCAGTGAAGTCAAAGTGCTTGTTAAATAGCTCCAAATGTAGACAAAGTGCTGCTACTGACAGTGTTGATAATGTGTTGATGGTGCATCTTGGGAAGTTTGCCTAACCAGAAGAAAGGAAATTGGCTTTTTCCCCCTTAACATTTGTTCAGTTGTAAAGCTTTGTTATCTTTCCCATCCAAAGAATTAGTCTATATCCAAGAGTTGAACAAATGCTTGCAAGTTGGTGCAAACAGTATAAAGAAAAGAAAATGTTTCCTTTTCTCTTCTATACCTACCAAGTGCAGTTGCTCATACATGAGCATCTTTAGGGGAGAGGTGTCAAAAAAGTCAAAATGGTGGCTGTAACCACATGATCAAACTCCTGACCCCTTTGTATGTGTGTGTATAAAAGGGTGGGGCTTTGATCATGTGACCATGGCTGCCATCTTGACTGTTCTGATTTTACAGATGTCCCTGTGCTCCTACATGTATAATTCTTTGTGCATGTCCAGTTCCAAGGGTCTCTACCAGTTATCTGTGACCCCCTCTGCCATCAGAGACAGAAATGTAAGAAATGTCTTTTTTTTTTTAAACTAGGTCAGCATTTTCTTTTTAATGTATTTGTTACTGATATTTAAAGTAAAAACATTATTATATGTTGTCTTGTGAAATATAGAGATACATGAACTATTTTCTATACATGTACAGAACAGCCTTGTATATATCTTAATAGAAATAAGTTATGACTGGCCTAAGTAAAGTGAGGGTCACCTAAAACAACTGATCTGGAATATCACAAAAAGATGGCAAATAATGTTATTGTGTTTTTAACCTCACAATAAGTAACAGTGTTACTGATGGATTCAGGAAGTTGTTTGACTAGTTTTGACAATCTGGCTCTGTTTCTTACAGGATGTTATTTGTACTCCATTTCTGGCAGAAACTGAATGGGATCAATCTTGAACTGATCTCCGCAGATCTTATACTCTCATAAATGAATGCAGGATTATAGCCAAAGATATTTAAATGAACACAAATAATTTGGAAATAGAGTGCACTGCTGTTCCCTTACACCCAATTCTTATTCATCTAATCCTTACCTGAATATCTGGAAAAGACTACAGAACTGCTGGTTTCCATAGAGCTTCAGACATGCCTGGACCTAGTTTGAGTTATGCCTGTGACTATGATCAGTGCTGCCAGTGGCTATGGCACCTTATCGGAGCCTCACAGCATTGTGAACATAACAGATCTTTCAGCGAGGTTGAGCTGAGCAAATCATGTGGAACACTCGCATGATTGCCACATCTAGTGAGTGCTTCAGGGACTGATAGCCGGCCTTTTATTTATTTATTTATTTATACTTTTAATCCAAGGAAACCTGAAGGCTAGGTTATACATTACAAGGATACATTTACAGTTCTACCACATGATGGCTATATCTGCATAAAACATTTCTATCATCGTTCACCAACTTGGTTTCCTCCCGATATGCTGGTCTATAATCCCATCATCTTCCCTCAGCATTTTGATGGATATGACTTCTAATACAACGCATCTAGAGATTACCAAACTGGGGAAAGCAGAACTGATTTTGTTTAAGTAGACATTTTAAAGTAATGTATTCATATTTGAATGTATAGGCCACCTTTTAAGCCAGAGCCCTATTTTCTTGCTTAATTTAAACGTTTGTTTAAGATTTATCTGCTGATTTATTTAATTTCAGTTCCTTTATTTCTCTGTTACAGTCTGACCTTACAATGCCATGTTTTAACTTTTTTTCCTTCCATTATAATATCTGAAAGTTCTTCTCCTGAATATACCTTTCTTCAATCTTTCTGCTTACTCTTAACCCTTTGTCAGTTATGATTCTCATTTACTTCGTAAAGGTTGGGCTCTTGTCTTCCTTTGCTTATTTTTTTCTTGTTTTGTTTCTGATACTAGAAAACTGTACAGTAGTTATAAAACTTTCAAATTATGTTTATTTATATGTGCATGTAGTATGTGTAATACCTCTGAAATTGCTCAAAGCCACTTGGTTATTTCCTGAAGAGAAATAAGGAGATATAATGAGCATCACTGTAGATATATCCATCCATACTTTCAGAGGTTTGAACTTCTGACTTGACTGACCAGGAAATCTACATATATACATAAATAAATAAATAAATAAATAAATAAATACACACACACACACACACACACACAAAGGACACAAAACATGTCTAAAGACTGACAAACTCATCTGGATACTCCATGAAATTGCTGTAATTACTTATTCAAATTGCATATTAAGGAAATCCTTTGGGAACAATCCTTGTTTGATCTCTGTATGTTGAGAACCTAGGTTTGGATTCCAGGCCAGAGAAGGATTTCTCAGAAAAATTATATAATACATATTAAGAACATGAAAATATAATGAAAATGTGTGTATGTATGTATGTGTATGTATATGTGTGTGTATGTAGGTGTGCGTGTATTCATTCTTAGCCAGGAAAAATACAAATTTATCTATATAATGAATACAAATGAAATACTTATAATAATATTGTGTGTGATAAAGGATGCTAGTGTTTTGCTTTGTTTTGCTTTGTTTTTAGTAATATTTTTATGCATTTCAAACTAAATGTATTCAGCTGAAGCTACATAATAATTAATAATCAGATTAATCTGAAGGATTTTTATACCACATTTATGGCAAAGAATGTTTAGTAGATTAAGTGTTCAAACAAAGGTTTCCAGCTCTTGCCAACCTAAAAGCAGTTCTGGGAACTATATATTCTTAACATAAAATATGCCTTTTACTCACAGTAAAATGTGTTTTAAAATCAAGATATTTTTGACCACAAAGCTTACTTCTCCTTTTCTAATAGTTGTCCGGTGATCCTACTTTCCTATATTTTTTTTTAAACAGAACAAGAAAGAATATGTTTTGTTGTTTAAAAACAAACAAACCAAACAGTGTCTGCTGGAAAACTTTCGGCTACTATATTCCAAATTATTAATTCTACTAAGAAAGAGTTGAGTAACAATCAGTTGAAAACTGATAAGCCTGTGATTTCTTTGGTCTGCTGTCTTTCTTACCGCGCTTTTCTGAAGTTATTAACCAGGTATCCTCAGGGATCAGAAGATGGAATGACTCACTTTCCAAAAATAAAGTGTAATCACTAATTATTTCTTTATTTCTGTCTCCTCTCCACCTTTTTTTCCCCCACAAAAGAACCAAGTATAGCAACTGGGCAGAAAGAAGACAGGGTTGCTAGGTCATCAGCCAGAAGGAGGAAGAATCTCAAACATGTCACCTGACAATGACAAATGAGATATGTGGGAGTATGCATCATTTGGTTCTGTTGAGCTGATACCTTCCAGGCAAAATGGCTTTTATCACTAACTGAAGGGTTTCACACTCTCAGTTGCATCTGCTTGATGTATGTGGCAAGGATTTCTGAAATGTAAAATGGGTTTCAGGTCTCCTCCTATGTCTTAAAGGTCAGGAAGTAAGTTGAAAATGACTTTTTGTTGCAATGATAGAGAGGTTCTTTTGCCTGGAGAAGAATTCCTGTCAAAAAAAACATGACTCCAAAGAAGCCCTGAATTATGAAATTGTTTGCAATGGAAAGTTTTACCTTAATTAAGGTGAACAAATGAAAATTGAGAGTATGTCTATAAAAGAGCTCACTTGACTCAGGCCCCTTTCACATGCAAGAGCTGTTTCCATGACTCAGGCCCGGGTCCCCACACCACCATGGGACTTCTATAGATTTCTCACCCCTGAGCTGTCCCCCTTAGTTTTCTTCAGCGATAAGCATTTTGCAGCACTTCCTGTGGGGCAGAACTTTCCCAGTGCTAGGAATTGCTGCTTCCCCTTGATACCTGGGATTTAATCTTCTTCTCCTGAAGTCAAGATGTCATGGTATTCAACCAGTCCCTTCAAGTTCATTCAAGAGACAACTCCTATAGTCTTTCAGACCTCCCCGCTTTAACTGCTGCACACAAAACAACAAACAAACAAACGACTGAGGCAAAGCACCAAGGATACCTTGGGTGTCAATTTTTATACTCCACCATCAAAAATAAAATGAGGCCCTTTGGCAACAAAAGGAGAGGATACAGTAATACCTTGGTTCACGAACGCTTCTGTTCATGAACAATTCGGTTCGTGAACAGCAGCGTTCGCAAAATTTATCTTCCGTTTGTGAACTCCACATCAGGTGACAAACATGACCCGCGGCCATCTTCCCTGCTCGGACACATGGTTGTGGCTTCCTCTAAGTGAGATCGCGGTCGCAGACAGACATTTGCTGTGAAGCTTTTTGGTGTCCCCTCAAGCAAGGTTAGTGTTCTCTCTCTTCATACTGTACTGTACTGTACTTTGTTTCATATTTTTGTGGTTAAAAAAATACATATGGTTCAGAACAGATTAACCTTATTTACATTGAACCTTATGGGGAAATTTGATTCGGTTCGCGACCAATTCGGTTCGTGACCAGAATCGTGGAACTAATTAAGTTCGTGAACCGAGGTACCATTGTATTTGTAAAGTGATACAAGATTTCAGGGGTGAAACTGTCGATTGTATGATGATGTGCTCAGAGAGATAGAGAAAGGGGGAAAACCTAACCAAAGAATTAAAAAAAAAACTTTTTAATTTCCATCAACTTCATTTCTTTCATCTGGAGGAAACAGTGCACAAAACACCACGTTCCCCTATTTTTAAGCATTTGTTTTTAAATTTCAGCAGGCATGATTTCAAGTGACTATATTATCTATACTTTTCTATCTCAAGATTTTGTACTGCCTCTTACTGCTGCAATGCTAATTTAATGTAATTGGTAGTTGGAATGGACTGTATTGTTTTCTCCTCACACACAGACTTGTTTAGCAACATGAAAAGCTGCATTATCTGTGACGTGACTCTGCCTAACCTGCTATAGATTTCAAGTACGGATTTCAATAACACAGTGCCACTTTCTGTTCATGGCAGAGGAATGCTGCAAGTCAGTGTGTCATGTGTCATCAGTGCATTAGGGTGACCAAGCAACAGGAATTGCTTTCTTCAAATAAGTCAGTTAAATGTACTTCACATTGGGTAAACTGTGTATTCTGAGAAGAGGAGCCACAAATAGATTTAGGCACTGCTGAACCAGTATCTAGCAGGCTGATGAAGTCTGGCTGCCCTCCAGGGGTGCCAGTTGCCAACAATGTAGAGCAGCTCACAAGCAGGATGACCCAAACTGCAATTACCCACATGTCAGGCTTCACCATCAGGGACAATGACTTAATGCATCTGATTTCTGGAATAAGCACTAGCTGCAAGAGTTTCCATTGAAATGTTCCTCTTGCCTGATGATGATACTGACCTGTATATCGCTGCAATAAGACAGGCTCTTAAACTGCATCCAGCTTTCTGAGATGCCTGCTACAAAGTGAATATTAAAAAGTAGGAATGGCCTTATGGAATCAGATCTAAAGTTAATCAAGGCTAGCATCCTGCTTTCCACACTAGGCCACAAGGTGACTTTATGAAGAGATTCAAAAGGTGTTGCTGTTTCTACTGGAAATTGAGGGCTACCGTGTAGCTATCCAGTTTGGTAAACCACTGGATTGCAAGTTGAAACATCTGCTTGAGTAGGAGGACAATAACTGCCACTCTAGGCTTTTCTGCTCAGTTAAGATTTGCTCAAGCAACAAGCTCTTCCTCAACTGTGATTTGTTCTTTTCTTCCTTACTCCACTCTCCAAAATTAGGAATATTGCGACATACAGGAAACTAATTTATACAGAAACAAACTAGCTAGCCCAAAGGAGGAAATAATGACTGATTACAGCTTCCAGTTTTTCATCCGTACCTGGAAATCCTGGAGGTTGAACATGAGATGTTCTCTATGCAAAACATGGGATCTCTCTAATTCCAATTTGCTTTTTAGATGTGACTTCTGTGTTTCTCCTTAAACCTGCCTCCAAGGTATCAATTTGATCCTGATTACATGGTTTCTTACTCTAGCTCCTGATTTATATTACTGTAGGTTGATGAGCCAACCAGTTTTGACATACTTCCATGTCAAGCTTCAGAAAGAGAACTTCAAAGATACATTGTCCATGAGTCTTGAGTTTCACTAATGGACTGACATTCCATTAATTTGTGAGATTGTTCTCCCTTGATTGATTATGTGCCATGAAGTAGGTATCAAATTTTAGTGACAACATAGATTAATACTTATAAAAACATATTAGTATTTTATTATATGTAAAATTAATTTATTGGGATCTTTTTGTTCTCATTGGCTTTCTTTAAAAATCCTTATACATTAATTTTACATATAATAAAATATTGATCTATTTTTAGAAGTACATAAGTATGTACAGTATGCGCTAGAAAGCAATTTATTAGTTTGTTCAATAATACTACAGTCAAAACACAAGAATGAATCACAACAAATAGCTCTCGTAATAGTATCTCACTATTATCCTGCTTCTCTGTTCAATCTCAATCTAAAATGTTCTCATTTGATATGAGCTTTACATGCAGAGCAATAGAAAAATAAAATCAGCTCTAACTTTCTGTGTCCCAAATTGAATCCTAAGTCAAGCTGTTCAAGGTCTTGTTATCTTAAAGGAGTACCTCCTTTTAATTTATTTCCCAGCAACTATCTCAGAAGAAAAAAAGCTGCTTCTTATCATCAAAGATACATACATTTCTACACAATTGTCAGTGAACATCTGTAACTACCCTGTAGTTCTTTTGTCCTCCTAATATATAAGATGAAGTCACCTCAGAACAACACTGACTCCTTTTTTAAAATTGCATTAGTAGATAGAAAGAGCAAAAAAAGAAAAAGAAAAACAAGATACAAAAAAGGGAACATGAAAGGGGAAAAAAAGACAAAATATATGCCACATGTACCCACACGTGCACATGTACAAACAACCTCAGTTTTTAGACAAAGCATTGTTTAAATATACAATAATACTGATCAGCCTTTCTATTACACCAATAAAGATCCAGTTCATAAATAGAGAGCAAAAGCACATCATTACTACAATATTGTAAATCTGGAGTGGCAAATCTTTCCATTGTAAAATAATATTTTTTTGATCAATCCATAGTTCATATATAGATAAATTCCAAAAGGTTGGTGTAAAATTCAAAATCACATTCACACCTTTAAACCAGATTACTTTTCCCAAAATCATATCAACAAACTTAAACCAAAATGACATTATAGTGGGGCAATCCTATATCAATGTAGAAGTAACTCCCCCATCATTTATACTTTCAGTATAATGAAGTCAACCGTCAACTTTTTAAAAATTCTTTGAAGTATCCAGTGAATGAGTTTCAAGATCAGAAGAAACATTCTAGTATTCTTAAGTGTCTTAACAACTGGCTTGTTGTAATGCTTTATTCCAGAGTAATTGCAAACAAGTGATATCTACTTTAACAATGCTCTTTAACTGACTGTTATAAAATGCTATTGATTTAGAATAATCCAAAACAGATTTCAGTGTTCATAGTAATTCAACTTTAGATGCTGCCAATGAATCTGAATCAAAGTTTGAAATAAAAATATATTTTCATTGAATATACTGCCATAATGCAGGTTTACACAATCCAAATTCCTCTTCTAATAACTCAGATGGTTTAGAATCTTGATTGGCAATAAGCTGTTAATCTATTAGCCCTAATTAACCCTAATTTACTTGATTTTTTCAAACTGCAATTATCCCAGTTTGTAAGTTTATCCTGTGAATGAAGCTTGAAATTGTACTTCCATCTTAACATCTTTCAGATATGCCTTGCAGGTTTTAGTTCTGGAAATATAAATTTAAATGAAGAACCAAACCCCTATAATGATTGATTGTATAATAATGTGATATATATATATATATACACATACATACACATACACACACACACACACACACACATACACACAAATACATACACACACACACAACCATTTGTGTCTATATTGGTTTTTGCACTTGAACACTTAGATTCCATAGAGAAAATGTTCCAAAAAGAATGTGAAGTCAAAATATATTCCCAGTTATAAAGTAAGGAAAGATAACCTCCCATCATCATATGATAACCCTAATTTATATTTTAAAAGTCTAGGGATTTGTCCTTCTTAAATATTTTAATGGCATTAATATGGTAACCCCTCTAAGTACATATATTAATCTTGAAGTAACATTTATTCCAGTAACAGTCCCACAAACTCACTGGGATTTTCAACTACAGATTTGTATCAATATTAATCTGAGATAAACAATTTTAAATATTTATATTTAGTAATAAATATTTTTCCTTAGGATAATTATTTCAAGATACTTAATTCATATATCAAGAAGAACCTATGTTTTAGAGTTTTCCATGGATAAAATGTAATATGTTATCAGTGTAAACAAACTGTGTTCAATTCCATTTGTTTCTATGTCCAGAATATTATTTAATCACTTGACTAGGGAGGTCAATGGTTCCACTATCAAATTCAATATAAGAGGAGATTAAGGTCATAATTCCATAAGTCATTTTGATAGGTGAATGGTTTTATTCATAATAGCCATGGCTGAGTTGGCTCAACTTCTAAAGAATCCAAATCTAATCTGTAGCCCTGAGATAAAACTGCTGGCCCTCCATGCAAGTATTACCATGTTCCACACTGCTAAATTTTTTTGAGGTCACCCAAGGTTGGTTAGATGGTGTAATTTCTGTGATTGGCTCCAAAATATATTTCCTCTCATATTCCTCACCAAGGTTTTAGTGGGCAAAGAATATTTTTGTAAAAAATACAGAGTGGGATCATTCTGAAGAAGAATCCTTCTGTTTTGATCTGATCTGATCTGATCTTTTTTGGATCCTTCATATAGTTCATCTTTAAACCTCAGGGTTAAGCATCAAGCCCACAAAAATAGTCTTCTATTTCATTAACATACATCTCTGTTTATTTACTTAACATATTGGTACCTTTTGGGTAACATATATGGATGCTTCTTCTCACCTGCTGTCTTGAAAAGAGTATTAGAATGATAACTGAAAAATGGGCTACACTACAGCAAATTTGGCTTCATTGATGGTGACACTGGCAAACACTTCAACTGCTACTATAAAAAGAGTTAAAAAAAGTTTTTGTAAACTATGTACTGCCATTGAAGGCTGTAAGTCTTCTCTAAAGATGACAACTGATTTATTATAATTTTTAATGAGTTTGTCCACACATAGTACCCCAATGCTCTAAATCTCAAAACATTTAGAAATGAATAAACAGATGGACAAGAAACAAATACATAATCTTGATTTCCTTTTCCTTCCTCCCACTCCACCAAGAGGACTCAATACAAATAAACAACATGATATCTCTTCATTATGATTTATCTCATCTTTTTTGTTCTGCATTGTCCAATCTTATAACTGTCATTTGATAGCTGAATGTTTAATTCAGAGATTCTTTTCACTCAAGCATATGCAAATTTTTAATAATGCACATTTCCTCTGTTATTCCTTCTACTATTTTTTTCCCCCATGAATGTCTGACAGTCAAGGATTTTTTTTTTTTTAATAGTCAAAACTTTCTAGGCTATTTGTCTTCTAGAACTTTGATGTTATTCATCTCAAGCTGCTAATTTTTGGGAGGAAATCCTAAACCAATTGTCATCCATTCAAGAACTCTCATGAAAACTATAGAAGATGTTAGTTCAGTTTTTGCTCTACCAGTAGCAGTAGGACTTTCTTATATCTCAGAATGTCAGCTGGCCATACGCTTTCCCCCTTCATCAGAGGATTTCTTGCATTGCTTTTTCTTTATCAAATTAAGATTCTTTGCTGCATGTTACCAATGCTGCTAACCTGTTCATTTCCCCCAATAGTTAATATTCTAGCATCCACTATAACAATAAATCTTAAGTAATGTACATTTAATAGAATATATTGCATGAAAGATGAGGAAGGCAAGAAGACACTTTAGGGGATTTTTGATGTAATTAAAGGCCTTTTAAAGAAATAATTGAGCAGCTAATTTACAGAAGAAAGTTGAAATGGAAAGAGTCTTGAAACTCTAATTTTGGATGCAGCTTTAGGCTTGAATTATAGTGGTATTAGCAGTGAACAGAAGGCAGGACAAACCCTGCAAGTTTTCCATATTTATACAACTTATTCATGCTTTTGAATTACTCTGGTGATGACAATTAGCAAACAAGATCCATATATATGTAATCTACAGTACATAGATGCATTCTAAACATTGCATCATGAGTGGCTCTTCCAATGATGCTGAATGATGTTCTTCACCATTGGTCACTTTGAACAAAAAATATTTAGGATGGCTGAAAGCTGCTTCATCCCAAAGAAGCCCTTCCAGACATTAATTTTCAGTCTTTCTAGTAAAAAGGCAATGATGAGTCACACTTGCTCTTGTGTTTGATTTGGGGGGATATGCATGTCAACTGTGGCCAGAGAATAATTCAGAAATAAGCATAAGCTGCAGGGACCCATCTAGGATGACCAAAAATGGTTCTAAAATTTAAATCCAACTGTCAAGAATATTGTGAATGGAGTACATTGATATAACATTTTTTTAATGTATGTTTTTGTTTGTATTCTGTTACCAAAAATCACTGCCGTACTATTCATCAAAGCAACTTACTAAGAAAATATTGACTTTTAAACACAAACGTTCATTCAGTGAAGAACTGTAGAAATACCTTTTAAAAATAAGGTAGCACAATACATTGCAAGGATGGCAGGACAGATGCTGTTGACAATATTTATTTATTTGATTGTTTATTTATTTATCATATTTGTACAGCTGCCCATCTCACAAGAGCATGACTCTGGGCAGCATACAACAATCAGTTAAAAAGAAATCCAATAAATATGTAAAACAATCATTATAAAAAAACTATAAAAAGCACACAAGCAAGAGAGGTTAATAGTAGCCACAGAAAGGGAGCCATTGCAAGATCTCCCCAGTCCCCTGGGACCCCAGGCCTGATGGCATAGCCAGGACTTGAGGGACTTGCAGAATGTCAAAAGGGATGGAGCTAACCTCACTTCCGGGAGGGAGAAGATTCCATAAGGTGGGTGCCATGGCAGAGAAGGCCCGCCACCTGGGACCCACCAAGTATAATTCCCTAACAGATGGGACCCGCAGCATGCCTCCTCTGCCAGATCTGATGAGAAAGGCAGATACAATTGGGGAGAGGCAGTCCCTCAGATAACCTGGTCCCATGACATGAAGGGCTTTAAAGGTCAAAACCAGGACCTTGAATTGGACCTGGAAGCAAACTGGCTACCAACGCAGCTTGCAGAACAGAGGTATAATGTGTTCAAACCAAGAAAACCTCAATCATGCACTGAAACTGGAAGCAGCAGTGTTACAAATATATTTTGGAAGGCAACTCATGGAGACAGTGAATTAAGATGGTAGCAACTGAAGAAACATTGCTTATCAACTTGTAATGCCCAACCCCAGGTTTGAGTGAATGGATTGCATTTTGGTTTTAATTAGAAAACTATATGAAGAAAAGTTCTGCTGCACTCATGGAAAGAGTGAAGCTCTGGTTACTTTTGCCATGGATAATCCCCAAAGTGACATGAGCAACACTAACGGTATGTGTCCACTGGAACTTCTGAAAGAAAAAATGTGAAATTGATATCGATACTATTTCTTACTTTAAATACTGTGAGGAAGAAAAGGTAAAAGAGGTAGAATTTACTTCTGCATCTGGTAAAACCTCTACTGCATGCTGTGGAGAAATACGTAAGGCCCTTGGCAATTCCAAGAAAAAGTTATTGGATTTTGTGCTGACAACACAAATACTAACTCTGGTGGTAAACTAAGAGCGGGGGGAAAAATCCAATCTTTTCTGCAGACTGAAAGAAGCAATTCCTGGAAACTTTTTAATTGGAGTGGGGGTTCAGCCCACACTGTCCATGCTGCTGTGCAAACTGTTGCTGACAAACTACCCTTTGACATTAAGTCCTCCGTAATCAAGCATTTCCACATTTATACTGTCAGTTGAAAGAAGTCTGAGTTTTTGTTTTGGAATAGCAGCTGCTTCTCAATAGACACAAAACTTACTGGCTTTCTCTGGTCCTACAGTGGACAGGTTGCTGAAGCTCCTTCCAACTCTCCAATCTTACTTCTATTCAAAATGATTGGTGTCGTTTTGTTCTTGGGTGATCCTTTTGGTGGAATCTGGCTCAGATTTCTGAACAATTATTACTCAGTTCAGCTACACAATAAAATCAAAACTTCAGCATGATAGATGTTGTCATGGAATCGAGAGACCTGAAAGAAAAGTTGTTCAAAAGAAGAAAAAAGATAGAAGGCTCTTCATGAAAAGCAGGGAACACACAAGCAACAGTGTTGGAAAAATTTGTCCATTCTGTCTATGACACTTGCTTACCTAGAATAGCAGCACAGACATTCCCTAGGACCCCACAAAGTAAGCCCACTATTCCAGAAGAGCACTCTCTAATTCTGCAGTTGTAAAATTGTAATGCTGTAATATCGTAAACTTGCAATATCAAGGAAACCAAGTTTCTGATGAAGTTACATATGTAAAGAAATATTGTGTAGACAAAATGTAGACAGAACAGGAAAAGAAGCCAACAGCTAAGAAATGTTCATTCATTTTGGAAACATGGACAGTCAGAAACATTGGCCTTCTAGTACATTTTGCCATGTGTCTGTCTGGCATGAATGTACTTACAGTATAAAACATATATTTTTTTTCATTAGGAATGATACTTGGACAGATGAAAGGAAGCAAATGGAACTGGCAACTCTAAAATTATTATCTTGAAGGGTTGACTTATCACAGTTGTGTTGAATTCTACAATACTGCATGCTTTTTTAAAAAAGCAAATGTATTCTCTAAAAAAATAATTATTCCGCAAAGTACTTGTCAGGGAATAATGCTACAGCTAGATTAGAGCTGTGGTTTCCAACTTGTTTGGGTGATTTTTGGAAACTTCATCCTAAAAAAAAAAAAAAAAAAACTAAAATCTGAACATGTTGGGTGTTTAATCAATTTTTGCCTGAGACTCTTGGGAAAGTATGGGTTAGCATTAATAAATATGTAAATTTATACAAATGAATGAATCCCAGTCTTACACATGGAAACCAAGTCACTCCAATAAAGTAGGATCTTGGGTTTTTTTTCCTAGGGACATTTAGTTTGAATAGGTTTTATTGGACATCCATTTGAGTTTTCCTTTCAAATCCTGAGAATGGGATTCCAGTAGTGAATATTTCAGTAACTATGAAAGTGAAGTTCTTTTCAGCAGATTCCTTATACATAGATCAGCAGGTGAGAAGGAAGTGAAGAAATTGTGTTTAGCCCTGACATTATGCACTCCAGTACCTCCAACCCTAGTATCTGTACATACAGAATGAATGCCTAGAGCAGTGTTTCTTAACCTTGACAATTTGAAGATGCAGGGACTTCAACTCCCAGAATGCCCTAGCCAGCATCAGGAGTAAGGCTGACCAACCTACATGGCTTCTAGGAGTCCCTGCTCCCTCTTCATATCTCTATATATAATAACTTCTTGAGAACCTTCTCTTCAATATACAGTGCATTCGGAAAGTATTCAGACCCCCTTCACTTTTTTCAATTTTGTTATGTTGCAGCCTGATACTACAATAGTTCAAATTCATTTTTTCTCATTAATCAGTACCCCATAATGACAAGGTGAAAACAGAATTTTAGAAATGTCTGTAAATTTATTAAAAAGAAAAAACTGAAATATCACATGTACTTAAGTATTCAGACCCTTGCGAAGAGAGATCTCTTTGGAGAAGACCCTGATGCTGGGAAAGATTGAAGGCAAAAGGAGAAGAGGACGGCAGAGGATGAGATGGTTAGATAGCATCACTGAAGCAATGAGCATGAAACTGAGCAAACTCAGGGAGGCAGTGAAGGACAGGAAGGCCTGGCGTTCATGGGGTCACGAAGAGTCGGACACGACTTAACGACTAAACAACAACAACAATTCAGACCCTTTACTCAGTACTTTGTTGAAGCACCTTTGGCAGCAGTTACAGCCTCAAGTCTTTTTTGTATGACGCGACAAGCTTTGCACACCTGGATTGGGGGATTTTCTGCCATTCTTCTTTGCAAATCCTCTTAAGCTAAATCAGGTTGGATAGGGACCGTTGGTGGACAGCCATTGTCAGGTCTCTCCAGAGATGTTCATTAGGGTTCAAGTCAGGGCTCTGGCTGGGCTACTCTAGGACATTCACAGAGTTATCCCTAAGCCATTCCTGTGTTGTCTTGGCTGTGTGCTTAGGATCGTTGTCATGTTAGAAGGTGAACCTTCGGCCCAGTCTGAGGTCCTGAGTGCTGTGGAACAGGTTTTCATTGAGGATATCTCTGTACTTTGCTCCATTCAGCTTTCCCTCAACCCTGACTGGTCTCCTAGTCCCTGCTGCTGAAAAACACCCCCACGGCATCATGCTGCCACCACCATGCTTCACTGTTGGGATGGTATTGGGCAGGTGTTGAGAGGTGCCTGGTTTCCTCCAACATAATGTTTAGAATTGAGGCCAAACAGTTCAATCTTGGTTTCATCAGACTAGAGAATCTTGTTCCTTACAGTCAGAGTCCTTCAGATGCTTTTTTGCAAACTCCAAGCAAGTTTTCATGTGTTTTGCACTGAGGAGAGGCTTCCATCTAGCTACTCTGCCAGAAAGCCCAGATTGGTGGAGGGCTGCAGCGATGGTTGTCCTTCTGGAACTTTGTCCCATCTCCACACAGATCTCTGGAGCTCAGTCAGAGTGACCATCAGGTTCTTGGTTACCTCTCTTACTGAGGCTCTTCTCCCCCAGTTGCTCAGTTTGGCTGGGCGACCAGCTCTTGGAAGAGTCCTGTTGTGCCAAACTTCTTCCATTTGAGAATTACGGAGGCCACTGTGTTCTTGGGAACCTTCAGTGCAGCAGACATTTTTTGTAGCCTTCCCCAGATCCGTGCCTTGCAATAATCCTGTCTCTGAGCTCTGCAGGCAGTTCCTTTGACCTCATGGCTTTTGCTCTGGTACAGTATGCATTGTCAGCTGTGAGGCCTTCTATAGAGAGGTGTGTTCCTTTCCAAATCATGTCCAATCAATTTAATTTACCATAGGTGGACTCCAATCAAGGTGTAGAAACAGCTCAGCAAGATCAAGAGAAATGGGAGGCACCTGAGCTAAATTTCAAGTGTTGTTGCAAAGGGTCTGAATACTTATGCCAATGTGGTATTTCAGTTTTTCCTTTTCATACATTTGCAAACATTTCTAAAATTCTGTTTTCACTTTGTCATTATGGGGTACTGAGTGAAGATTAATGAGAAAAAAATGAATTTGAACGATTGTAGTATCAGGCTGCCACATAACAAAATTGAAAAAAGTGAAGGGGGTCTGAATACTTTCCGAATGTACTGTGTGTGTCATCTTCTCCATAACAGAGTCTTTAATGTAGAGATCTGGGTTTCCATTAAGAGATGCTCTGCACATCTCCACAAATTTTGCAGAGATGAAATGGTAATGTATCAAGAATTAAGCCTGAAAGTGGGATATATACAAAAAGCAGCTCCTTCTTGCTACCAACAGCTGGAAACAGCTAGTTTAAAGCTTCATTTTAAGTATGACTAATTCACTTTAAGGATGCATACAGCCTCATAAACTTGCAATAAAATATACTCAAACAGCATAGGCCAACACTGATCATATATATTTTCCTGGTTCATAGCAAACAAGGTAACATCCCAAATGATTACTAGGACTGAATAATCAGCAGAGACAAATGCAGTGATGTCCAATGTATAACAGCACATGTGATGGTTGATGGGAACTGCAGTTACGCTGGCTGGTCAATGGCACATTATAACATTAAATTGCATAAAAGCACAAACAAATGTGTGAGTTACCAAACAAGGATAAAAATCCTCCCCACTGTCTTGCATAAACCATCCTGTGGTCATTCCCCTTTTCCTGCTTTCAGACATTAATAAAATCTGAAGATAATCTTTATCCAGTGTCTTACACCACAATCGATTTATGTAAACACTGGGAAAAATGCAACAATTAGGGGCTTCTGACGATTATCTGGTGCACAGAAAAGGCAGTGGAGGAATCATCATTCATCTGTTGGCTTTGACAAAGGATTAGTCATTTACAAGAAGTAGATGGAATTGCAGTTAAAGGTCAGTGTCTCCTTTACTAAAGATTTAAAGTACCTGCTACACTTCATTGGATGTTACTGAATGGAGCAAGTAAAAATGGGAAAAAAATGGGAAAATGGGAAAAAAAATCTTTGCATGCATGATTAAAGAAAGGGACCAGTTAGGTCTACTGTTATTTCCAAGAAGTTTGGCAATTAGCAATTTAGTTCTGGGGTCGGCAAGTGTATTTTTATCTTGATGGAGAAGAGTACTTTATTAGAATGTATTCATTGCTACAGCTGGACCTGTAATCAGAAGCAGTCAACTTTTCCCCCTGTTATTCTGAATGAAACATTTGAATGAATGTTTCCATTTATATACCCTAAGTAATGTTTCATATAGAAAACATTTTTCCCTGCCTTTGCAGTTCACTCAGATCTAAACAAAAAATACCCTGAAGTCATGCTGCTCTTTTAAATCATACAGTGAAGCTGGATGACCTCCTATGGCGATTTCTCTTTAACCCAAGTAATTATAGCCTTCCAGCTGCCCTCGTAGAGCTAGGGCAGTTTTTTGGAAAGGAATTTAATTAATTCTGTGCATATGGAAGGTTTCCTTTTAGCCATAAGGTGGCAGATTATTTCCACAGGAATTTATTCACAGTAACAATCTTTTAGTTGATCTGTTGCTCTTGACCAGATTCTTTCTGATTCAGAAGTTAAATTCCCTTTTTTGTTCAGCAAATTGTTACACTTGTAGTCTCTTCCCTGGCAGTATTTTCTACAACATGGGGATATTTATTTCGTTGTTGGCTTGTTTAGTACTCAAATTTCTTTGCCACCCAGCTTGAAACAACTCTTGGCAAAGTTAAAAATCAATCAGGAATCACAATAACAGTGTTAAAATCCAACACTGGGGGAACTTTCAATGTATCTATGACTCTGGCTTATTTGGGAGCCATGGGGGTCTGTAAGGAAGGTCAGAAAAATCAAGATGGTGGTCACAACTTCACAATCCAACCCTGTCCCTCTTTTACATGTACATAAAAAGGGGGTGAGATTTCAATCACACAATCATGGCTGCCATCTTGACTTTTTGGACATCTCCTCCTGGAGATGCCCCTATTTGAGATGGTAGCAAAACTGGTATAGCTCTTTATGGTCTCTGGGGGCAATCTGTTTTCTCATGCTTGCTTCCTGTTTCCTTGTTCTGGAGCAGTGTTTCTCAACCTTGGCCATTTTAAGCTGTATGGACTTCAACTCCCATTCCCCTGCTGGCTGGGGAATTCTGTGAGTTGAAGTCCATATTGCTTAAAGTGGCCAAGGTTGAGAAAGATTGCTTCAGACAGTCATTGCTCTCCCCCCCCCCCCACCTTAAAGTTCAGGGTCCTGTTCCTGGCACTTTTGTCTCTTCCTGCATGGATTATTCAGTATGTACTATACCAGCATGCAATCATGGCCACAACTTTGGAAAAATGAGCAGTTGCAAAATCATTCACATGCTATCATCTAACCTTCACAAGTCACAGAAACTTAAAAAAAACATACAACAGAGGAATGATAACTTTGGGGGAATTTCAATACTTTGCTTTCTATTTTTATATGGTTAGTCACAAAGCTTTCTTTATAGCAAGTAGGTAGGTAGACAGACAGACAGACAGACAGATAGATATTTGGAAGCAATACAGAAATGCAGACAAATACAAGAACTGAAAGAAACATAGTGCTAACAATTTCTTTTATTTCTATGTGGAGTGGGGATGAGCTTTTCTCATCCAAATCAGTCTTTGGGGAAACAAACTGTTATTCCAAACAATTGTGTGGAACTCCTGCATTAGACAGGGAGTAAAATACATTGATTGGAAAACATTTTTTCTACTCTACCACTATCCAGCTGGAGAAACATAGGGTAAGCGCCAGTAGTGTTCACAGGGGAGTCAAAAAAGTCAAGGTAGTGATCATGACCACTTGATCAAAAACTGCCCCATTATATGTGCAAGTGACATTGACTTATATATAAAAGGGGATGGCTTTGGTAGCAATCAACATCCTGACTTTTTAAAACCCCTTTCCCCCGAGGAGGTGCCTAGTAACTAAGATTGGGTCATAGAGTTCTTTGTATCTTTTTGTTGTTGTGAAGTTATCAGAATGGAAGACAGTTGTGGGTTGGTTGCAAACTGGTTGTTGACAGACTGAGGGATGGAAACACTGGTGTTTGAAAATAATTTATATCTCAATGTTAAAAGAGTGGGTGCTTCATAGCCCTTCAGCTTCCACACAATTCTAAGAACCATAGAAAGTAAACTTTCCCATGAGTCACTGGGGTTGTTTTATGGACTATCAGTGGGATATACATACATACATACATACATACATACTCCCATTGTGTACACACACACACACATACATATACATATACACAATGCTTAAGCAAAGGTAAAATCTCCTTTGAGTCAATCTCACTACTTCATGACCTTATGGAGGCTCTCTTAACAATAGTAGACAAGTAATTTTCCATTACTTTTGGGGGGGGGCTATTTTTCAACTTCCCGGTCTAATCCATAGCTGTGGGTTTTTCTAGTGGTCTTCCATTCAAGTACTAAACAGGCTCAAAGTACCTTAGCTGTACTTGAGGTCAACCAAGCTTAATTAAAATAACACAAAACCGCAAAAACACAAGAGTAAAATACCTGTGAAAATAGCTGAATAAAATGTTGAACAAGTTCAAAACAACTGCTTAAAAAGAAAAAGGCACCAATCCAGTAATCATTATAATATGAATCCCCCAGGTTATATGGAAAAGCTCCATTTTAACTGCCTTACAGATTTTTTTTTTTTTTTAAATCTGCGCTCAGTCATTACCGACTCTGCAGTGACTGCTTGGACAAGTCCTTGCAGTTTTTTCAAGGCAAGGTGTTTCGGAAGTGGTTTGCCAGAGCCTCCTTCCTAGAGCAGAGCCCAGCTGGCGAGCACAGGAGGCGGAGTTTCCGTTGCTTTGCGCCCTTTTCGGGTGAGCACGGTTTTGCGCTTACCAGCAACTGCTCCTGACTCCTTTTGCAAGGCGCCGCCAGCATTTTTCCTCCCACCGGAGTGAGAGTACCCATTTATCTACTCACATGAGTTTTCGAACTGTTGGGTTGACAGGAACTGGGGAGGAAACAGGAGCTCACCCTGTTAACGCGAAGGCTGGACTCGAACCGCTGAAGCGTCGACCATTTCTGGCCAGCAACCTTCAGCGTCATTAAGCCACTGCGCTACCACGTCCTTACAGCCCTTACAGATGGACACCAATAAATGTGCCAATCAAACTTCAGGAGAAGTGAGTCTGTTCTACAAAGTGGGGGCTACCACAGAAGACCACTGTCCCCTTAACCTTTTGTACTTAGGAGAAGCAAAGCATCTTCAACTGGGCAGGCTGGCCCAATATGGAAAAAGTGGTCCCAAAGATACCTATCCCATCAAAAGGAAAAGCTTCCTGCATCTTCGCTATCAGATTAAGAAAGGGTCATGCCGATCCCCTTCCCCTTACAAATTCATGTATGCCCTAGTAAGTTCTCCCTGCCATAAGGAAATATTTAAAGTTACACTAGGACCCAAGCCTACCATTTTTCCAGGTCCAATACAAAATTGTAATATTCTCTCCCTCTCAGAAGACATACCATGATACCTTGTTTTCCATTCTGACTGGGTTCACACAATACACTAAGCCCTTACATGGTTCATTTAGTTTGGGCTTAAGGTGTTGTCAGACCTATTATGATTTATAAACCATGATTAATGATTCAATACTATATATGGTAGACAAGAATGGCTCATGCATTTCTTATGAAGAATGCCACCAAGAAAGATCTCAGTAACAAATTTGGCTTAAGAAGCTTCACTTAAAAAAAAAAGTAGGGAGAGATTTTAAATGTCCACTAAATAACACCCAAGTTTCCTGCATTAGGGCAGCTGCATGGTTTTCAGTTTGGAAGCTGTAATCAAATTCCTGTTCCTGTGCAGATTAATTAATGGAAGACAGAGCCAAACTACACAAATTTCCCATATCTATTAAATTTCCACAAAATTAGACCCTCCAAAAGGAAGCTGCCTTGAAAATGACTGCCGTTTAAAGATGAGGGAAAAGGGAACTTTCAGGACAGGGCAAATGAAGAAGTTTTCAGAAACAAGACTTCTAGCTCTAAAGGGTTATCGTGGGCCAGTCTTGGCAACAAATTAGCCATGCAAAAGTCAGGCACTCATTAAACCTTATCTGATGCCAAAGTTATATGTTATGGTTTATGGCCTGGAGTACCAATTAATAAAGAATTAAAGGAATGAAGAAACCAGTGATTCATACTTTTTGTAGGGAAAAGACTCACATACTTCAGAATAATACTAAAATATTAATAGTCATTTTAGTCATGTAGTATTTTATTAAGCACTTAGCTTTGTAGGTTTTATCAAAAGATATATGGCATTCATTTTTAACAAAAATGCTGAAGAGATTTCAGGAAAAGAGGGATCATTTATTCAGAATCTAATAAAGGCGATTATAGAGATATTTTGAATGAAAAAAGAGAAAATTTAAGCATTATCATTGATTAGTAATAAACATTGTTTAATAAGGGTAAGTTCGAGAAAGAACAATGAAAAAATAGTTGAAATCAGGGCAACAGCATTCTTACGACCTTGGAGTTATATACTGAGAGTGAGAGAAATCAAAATAAATTTAGTTAAACAAATACAAACTTCATCTTAGCATATACCAAACATTCTGTTTGAAAATGTGGTTAAGTGAAATGCTAGTTCTGAGATGATATCAAGGGATAAAAGCTGTATTTGTGGTAATGGATCTGTAAAGATCCTCTGTATATGCAAACAGTGATGTCATAATACAATTTTAAAAATCTCTACAATTGTATGTGAAAGCTTATCTTCATCACTGTCTGCAAGCTTCTGTCCATGTTTGCCATCAATAGCATATGAGGCAAGCATCTACAATCTTATCATTCAAATGACTAAAGCCAATTAAAAACATCGCATGGAAATCAAGCAAACTTTTTAAAAAATATTTTTAATGTCTTTTTTCAAGCCTGAGATATACTGCATATACTGTATCTCCTAGTTGTTGGAATGTGGGCAGTTGTATGTTGACTTGAAAGGTAATCTTAGGGATCCTAGATTGTATAGAATAACATAAGCATGTTTAGGGTAAAACTGGATTTATGATGTACTTGTGGCATACTGGGCAAAATGTTCAAAAACTGACCAGCTGACCAGTACAGTCCTTAGCATTAGCAGGAACTACTATATGTGATACAAATAAAGCTCAGGATAGTAACTTGGTCTATATATTCCTTATCTTACTAAAGCATATTATATAAAAATGTTATTTTTTGGTTAATCAAGATTATATAAAAAAATCTTGATTAACCAAAGATATTATAGATGGCAGAGCTAAATATCTATGGATCCATCTGGTGATGATTATGGCATATGAAAGATAGCAAACTGCAATTTAAGAAAAATAAATGGTAAAAATGTAAATTAATAAATTAAAAGAATGGGAAAAAATAGACATGGTGTGTCTATAAAACTAAAAGAAGGGAGACAGATATAATGAATATAAATGGAAGTGGTCCAATGTTGTGGACTTTATGAACACATCCCGTGAGATGAAGATGTAGGCTTAATTTATGAATGAAAGGGCTAAAATGTATGATTTGGTTTCATTGAAGAACCAGAGATACATTTCGGGGAAAATTGTGCAATATACTGAATGAATGTGAACTAGGAGAGGGAAAAATGGTAACATGAATGAATGTCTGTAAACCAGACAATGGTGTACAGGGGGGAAAAAGGGTTTGGGCCATTTGGAGACCCAAAACTGATTGAGAATAATGGCTATCTGCTTAGAAATAAATCTGCTTGTGTCAAATATGTTTTTAAGCATAGATCTATTCTTAAACACACCAGGCAAAGGAATGGCTATAAATCTAAGACCATGGCTGATTTGATTGTTCACAGTGAAAGACTGGGAGAATTGGTGAAAACAATGAGTGATGGTAGATTTTGAATTGGGGCAGACCATTTCCTGATCTTGTCCTGACTGGATCTTGGGAAGAAATGGATATGGAAGAAACATGGACATAAGCAAACAAACAAATCTAGAGTGAAAGTAGAATTATTTCAGGAAGAAAAAGTATAAGCCTGGTATGAAAAATGTAGATTAATCTTTCAACAGAATGAATGGAAAGTAGATATAAGAAATGAGAAGGATCTGCTTGGAACAGAGTGGAAAGAATGAAGGCACTGAAGCAGACAGAGTTATGCCAATGGAAAGTACAGTATGAAAAAGAATACGTGGCAGAATGAGGAACTTAAAAAGGTTGTGGCTGTGAAAAAATGTATATGAGAGGATGCAAAAAAATTAAGCCTAAGATTTAAAATACTGTGTAATATACAGGGAGAGAAAAAGCTAGTTACAAAGAATGTGGTTAGAGAACATGGAACAGCTAAAATTAAAAATGAGAGGAAAAAACAAATGGATTTTGTTAGAAATAAAAAAAAACAGGTAGATGAAAAGGATAAATAAGAAACCTTCATCAGGGTGAATGGAATTAAAAATTAAATGATCTGGGATGAAACTGAAGTGAGGAAAAGCTGGAGGGACTATCTTAGAGACCTGCATGGGAATGATAGGAATTGAAATAGATGATATAATGTTAGGTTTCAACAGTGGGGGAAAAAATGAGGAAAAACCAGTTATATGTTGTGAGAGTACTGAAAAAATGTAAGATTCTGTTAATTTTATAATTAGAAAAATGTTAAAAATTGGACCTGGTTTACTTATAGCATGGCTGATCCTTTTCTTTAATGTATTTATATGAGGACTGCACCTGTGCCTGGTGACTGGAAGAGTGCAGTTATTGTTCTCCTACACAAAGGGAAAGGTAGCAAGAATAAATGCAAAAACTGCAAGAGGATTAATTTGTTAAGTGTGCCTAAGAAGATGTTTGACCGAATTCCAAATGAAAGAGTACAGGAGATGACCATGAGCAAAATTTGGGAAGGAGAGGGACAAGGACGATGCAGATCATATTTTCAATTTTCATCAAGTCACTGAGAAGTTTATGAAAGTTTATTGTGCATTTACTAATTTAGGAAAGCACCTAATGAAATAGTCTTGAATGACAGAATGTCTTGCATGAATATAGATTTGAAGGCTAGTCCCTTAGTATCATAAGAGCAGTATATGATGAAATAGACAAAGAGAGAAATATGGGGTGTTTAGTGAATATTTCAGCACTGAGCAGGGAGTAAGACAGCAATTTGTTATTTTCCTTTGGTTGTTTAATATGTTGGTGATAAATGTATAAGTAAAGCATATTAGAAGCATGGTGGCTCAGAACATGAATGCATGTGCACTTTTGTGTGCAGATGATGCCATATTGTTGGCTGAGAACATACATGATTTGCGGTATGATGCAATGAGGAATATGGATCTGAAAATGAATGAATCAAAGACTAAGGTGCTTGTGTTTGACAGGGAAAATGGAATGAGCAGTTGCAGGTTATATATAAATAGCAAAAAATGATAACAAGTAGATGAATGTATGTACCTTGGTAGACCTTTTTGCTGGATGATGCAAAGGATGTGGAAATGAATGAAGAAATTTCACTATGTGCAAGTGCTGCTAGAAACATAGTGGTCTGTTTTAAGGAATTAAAGTTTGTTGAAATAAATTCTTCTTGCAAGGAATGAAACTCTAACTCATAGAGTGATAAGCAGTCTTTTAGTATTTCCTAAACATTCAGTAGATGCAGTCTGTTATTGGTGGAGGCCAGTTGACATAATTTGACATAACCAGCCTTTTTGTTCTCGGAAATTCTAGTTCCCAACGTATCTCCCACAACTTCTAATAGACAAGCTGGGAAAAAAAATCAGATGAATTTGAAAGGTATTCTTAAACACCCTGAAAATAAAGTAGGAAAACAGAGGTCTCACATGCCCCCCCCCCCACACACACACAGAGGGAGAGAGAGAGAGGGAGAGAGAGGTTGTAAGGTAAATTTCAGCACAGTCCTACTTTGAACATCTGCTCATCCCCAGAATTTTTTTTTTAATTACTAGTACAAAGCACAACATTATTAAGCCATGGGAAAGGTGAGAAAAAGAAGCCCTAGACTGAAAGTATAGTCAATATAAGAGAGGCTTGCACCCTCATGTTGACAGAGAGCAGCCAACTGCTTAAGTGCCTGCATTCCAAGATGCAATAAAGAATGTTATCTAGCTGTGCTGTTTTGAGTGTCTGGGTGGCTTCTGTTGAGTTCAAGCCAGGGAGCCTAGCAGAGGAGATAGAAGGTACTACAACTGGTATTATTCTCTTCTGTGATCTTTTCATCTCTCTTAAGTTCTCAGGCTTCCACACTTCCCAAACTACAAAAGCCCCAAAGGAGGAGTTCCCTTATGATGTTCTCCCTTCAGATTCAGTGGGAGCATAGGAGATTGCAGACCACTAAAGAGAGGACTGTGCAGTGAACCAGGATATTTACCCACACTAATACATGCTGAAAGTTTTTTTTTTTCTTTCATCAAATTTAATGAGAACCAGTAGTTAAAAACATAGGGTAATCTTTCTGCATGACACTAGCTCACAGGCACTTTGTTCCAGAATTCTACTGACACACTATTTTATATCTTGCTTTAATTGATGGAACTCCAAGCTCTAGGAAGGAAAATATAAATGTTACAAGCCTGGAGTCCTCCCACTTTCCACCATTGGAAATGCTATACTGTTATTCAGTCAGGTAAGAACAAGACTGCTGGTATGCATAACACATGTTTGGTATCAGGCTTTACTACTTGATACTATTAAATGGAAATCACAGGTTAGGTTATTTCTGAGATGATACTGGGGGTGAAAACTATTCCATGGGGAAAAGATGGTAGTAATCACATGCACTGTGCTTAAATGCTAACTCTGTTAATATCCATGGGAATTAGATCCATTTTAAATATGCTTTAATCTCTGGTTGAAATGAATGGGGCCAGAGATCTTTTAAAGGTGTATGTGAAGGGATACAATGGGGCAATCACCCAGGACTCCATAGATGGAGGAGGCCTTCAAAAGCAAAATTCAGCATTTGAAGTTATCAGAAGGATCAACATTTTTCATTCAAAGCAGCAACATTACATAGTTAGAAGACAATAGGCAGAGTTATTTCAGGAAACCAGGATTTTTACATGTTGCCAATTACAGGGCCATTGACTTTAATGGACTAGAAACAATGAAGAAAAAAATTAGATTGATGTAGGGTGCAATGGGGGAGGAGCATTCAAATAAACACTCTGGTCTCAGGAATCTCCGAGTCATAAAATGCCCTGAATAGGACTTAAAAGTACTCAACTGTGGCCCAGGTTTGTATTTAATTTGACAAGAATATTATTATTTAAATTATATTTAATTATGGATCATTTTATTGTTATTCTCAAGGTGGCAAATGTATTTAACCAATTTACCTACTAGGAAAGGAATTCCAGAGGGATATATGACAATGAAATCTTGCCTATGATTTAGTCTGTGAAATATCATAATCTATTTCTTAGTCTTTAAGATTCCTTGGGACTGCTTTGGGAGTCAGGGGCAGAAATGTTGCCGTAAAGGGAAATAACAGGAAACAAATGTTTCATAAAGGGAAATAACTTGTTAAACATTGGTTCTGAAGAAAGTGAAAACCTTCCTTCTCCTTTCTCTTCATTTCTACAATGACAGTGTTATTTAACAATGTCTAGCAGGAAACTCACCTACTTTTTCCTTCTGTAGGAGGGAAAAACAGAGAGAGAGAGAGAGAGAGAGAAGCATCTGCCAAGCTTTATATTCCTTCAAATGCTAAAATGAACTAATGTCAAATCAAATCTCTCCCACAAATGGGAACTTAGCTGGGAGTGTTGTGTTTGGCACAGCCCGTCTGCTACTGACTTTTTTTCCCTCCAATTCTGCACCTCTGTGTTCAGCTGGCATCCTTAGACTTAATTAGTGACAATTTTCTTCACAACAGATTGCGTGGGCATATGTTTGTGTGTGTAGCTGCATGTATTCAGGCATATTTGTGTACATTTTTCGGCATTGTGCTGAAGCTTCCGTGTGCAGTAATTATCATGATTGTTCAAATCTCAGAGAGGAAAATATGGGGGGGGGGGAGATAGCAGCAATTTACCTTGGATCTGTCCTTTTGATTTATTTGTGAATCACAGACAAGCTTCAGGGATCATTTGGAAAGGAATAGGGCTGAAAGCTTGCCATGAAAGCAAGTTACCTTTTGTATAATGTTTGGATTTATTTCCTGTCTAGAAGATGCTGTCCCCTGCTATGAAACCAACTGGAATTTTCTCTCCCTCAACTGTTACCAAATGTGCTAGATTTTATTCCCACATTGTTTAAAGAAGCCAATCCAATAAATGTCACCTCCATCACCATCTCCCCCTTCTACAGCTTTAGCTAATCTATAAAGTGATGTGCTTTATCTGCCTTACTAAACCAAAGCCTGTGGAGCTGAAAACAACTAAGTCCAGATCAGTTTACTTCTGGACTTCAGAGATTAAGTAAGGGGGCTAGAAAATGCTGGATGGTCCCCCCTTCTGAAGACAAAACTAGCATCCATAGCTGCTGAGTCTAACCCTGGGTGTTCAACCCCATGCCTTTACTAAAGCGGTGACTGGATTTTTGTTCTTGTGCCTTGTTCAGATATAATTCCTTGCACGTTCAGAGGATTACATACTGTTTATGCATCATGCAATCTCACTGAGTCCTGTTTCTTTACAATACTTACTCCTGCTGCTAAAAGGAAAATAGGCTCTAACAATGCTCTTTTGGTGCCAAAGCTGCTGTACTGAATGAACATATCCTGCCTGCAGTTGTCTGATTGATCCTCGTGATCCGTCTATCCAACATGAGTTCAAAAGCATGCTACAGCTCAAAGGGGCTAAAAATTGGTATTCATTTAAGATTTACTGGCAAACCAGGGCTTTCTTACATATCAGCAGATGCTATCTGGCCTTTCAAGAAGTAAACACAGAAGTAACTCAAAGTTTGGATCCATTTTAAAGGGCTGCCATCATTAAAAAGGGGCATGGGCATGTGGGGGCATGTGTTGTGCAAAAATCTGTCACTAACTGTCGCTCCTTAAAAACACCCTCTGAAAGTAGTGCAAAAACAAACAAAAAACAAAGAGCAAATGAGAGGCACGCCATGCGTCATCTCAATTTAGTTTCCAACAATTATAGCCATTAGCCAGCAAAACAATTTATCAGATCAACTAAACATGTGTTTGTATACAACCACTCCCCGCACATTTTTTTCTCACACAAAGACCTGAGTAAGGGTTCACAAACAGACATTACTCTGATTAAAAACACTTTCACCCATAACTAATAAGTTAAGCATGGTTACCAAAAGCAAGTCAGGTCAGACTAATATTATCTCTTTTTAGAAGAGAATGCCTAGTTTTGTAGAACAAAGGAATGCTGAGAATGCAGTGGACCTTGTTCTTAGAAAAAGTCTTTCATGACATGCTTGTGAACAAGATGGATAAATGTGGGCTAGAGGGCATGACAGTCTGGTGGATTTGCTACTGGTTGAACGAACGTACCCAAAGGGTACTCATAAAAGATTCTGCATAGATCGGGGTCCCCAAGCTCTCTCCTCAGCCCTGTGCTGTTCAACAACCTTATTCATGACCTGTGCAATGAAACAGAAGGAGTGCGTTTCAGATTTGCAGATGACATCAAGCTAGGGAGATTAGCTAACAATTTAGAACACACAGGCATGATTCAAAAGGATCTTTACATTGTTGATCCCTGGGCCAATTCAAGCAGGATGATGCTCAGTTGTGATAAATATACATTTGGGTAGGAAATTCTGTGCCTATATTTTTGAATTGACCTGGCTTGGCAGAACTCTCTGCAAGAAGAATCTATGGCCCTAGTGGATCACCAGGTAAAAAGACCAGTGCATCAACCAAAATAGTGCATCCAGTTCATAGGGGGTAATAGTTTCATTGTATTCTGAGCTGGCGGAGGACAACGTAGATTTTTTTTTTCCAGATCATAGTGATTTGTAGCACTTTTTTAAAATCCTCCACCCATTTCTGTACCAAAATAACAGTAATAAGGACAAACTTTATGTCCTTTATGTCACTTATGTCATAGATCAGTGACATAAAGGACATAAAGTTTGTTCTTATTACTGTTATTTTGGTACAGAAATGGGTGGAGGATTTTTAAAAAGTGCTGGGTGATGCTATGGAGATATTGCATGGAAATGACCCCAGAATATTCTGACACCACACTGAAAGGTTCTGGAGAATGCAGAGAAAGCACAGAAAAGAGATTCTAGGATGATAAGAGGTCTAGAAACTAAATTATGGGGAGCTGGTCATATTTATCTTGCAAAATAGAAGTCTGAGAGAACATATGATAGTGGTTGAAAAATATCTAAAAGGCTATTGCATGCAAGAAGGGATGGACCTGTTCTCTGTTGAAACCAAAGGCAGAACAATGGCTAAAATGAAAAGAAAAGAGTTTTAGGCTAAATGTTTGGATGAATTTCCTAATGCTAAGACCTGTTAAGCAGTGGAAGAGTTTGCCAAGAAAAATGCTTAATTGGAGTACCTCATTTTAGTCAATTCCTGCACAGAGGAGAGGGTTGGTTTAAATTACCTGTGAGGTGCCTTCCAACTCATACATTGTATATATGATCTGCTTAAAAATGCAAAATTGCAGTGTGTTGAGTGTGCATGTATGTGCATACATCTAAAGTAATCAATCCATACTTCTGAGGTATGAATTTGACACAAAACAAATATGTTTTGAATTAGAAATGTTATTCTTTATAAAAACATAAGATTATAAGAAATGTTAAATTTTATTTAAGATGCCTAAAAGGTTGTATTTGCTTCTAGCTTGTCTAAAATAAACTCAGACTCAGATACATTGGTCACTGGGGGATCCATTGAGGAAAGCCATAAGATTTTGTCGGAAAGACATATAAGATTAGGTTATTTGATTTAGAGTTTATAAAGCAGTGTTCCTTAATGCTGCAATTGATCCAGGACTTGGGCCATGAGTAAAATCTGGCTTCATACCTTGACGTTTTCTGTCTCATCTGATGACTTCAAAGGAAACACTTGTGTGTAGGATTGAACTCCTCTGCCTGATATTCTATTTCTTATAGATTGCTTTATTGTTGATGATTTTTCTTATTGATTTTGTGTCCTCATAAATGATGATGGTGATGACAATCATTATGGCTTGGTTTGAATAAAGTCATAAGCACTCTAACACTGAAAAGGACTCATGCAGTTCATCCTATCCAGGGAATCAAAACTCTGCCTCTTTTTGTGCGTAGCAAGTGTACGACACACATAAAAAATGGGTAGAGCTTTGATTGTACCACTGTGGCTACCCTCTTGACTTTTTTTGCCCTACCTTGGGGACACCCGATGCCAAATATTTGGATATCATAAGAATTAAAACACAAGAAAAGAGTCAAGAAAAACAGCATACAGTGCATCAGAGAGAGGCAAGGAAACAAGAGCCACAGGGCAATGCAAAGCTCAAATGTGATGTCATACAAGTATAGTCATATCAGCAGTGGGATAGTCATAAGCTCCAATGCTCCAATGCTGCCAACTCAAAGGTCCATTGAGGGAGACATGTGAGGCTGTAAAGGGTTTTGGTTTGGTTTTGTAACAAAACAGGTTCAAAATAATCATTTCAGTAGTGATGACAGAAATAATGCTTCTTGATGGAACCAAGGCTGAGCAAGAACGAACAACAGTTCAAAGGGAAAGTGTTGGCTTTTCAAGTCTGTTTCTGTTGTACATACACATATGCACACGCGCGCGCACACACACAGATATACATAAGCATGGAGGGACAAGATTTGAAGTAATCTTAAAGTAAAACTCTGAACACGTTCATAGATCATGCTAAACAATGTAGTTTATTTGATTCTGACTTAGTGACTTCTCTGAACCTAACCACTCTGGTTTCCAACCATTGATTGTGGCTTAGGACAATGTGTGAAACCAGACAATTATGGCTGTCAAAAAACATGGTCCTGCAAATCATAATGCATGAACCTAGTATTAACAAACTAGGTTTGGTAAGACTGTTTCAGTTAAAGAGGAGAATTATTTGTTTATTTATCAACATTTTAAATATATATAAATGACTATATACAACTTGGCAGTATGTGTACGTATGTGTGCATGTATATGTATGTATGTGTGTCACATACACACTGCCAAGTTGTATATAGTCATTTTTATTCTGTTTTTAAGTATTATGAGCTGCCCAGAGTCATGTACTTGAGATGGGCAGCCATGTACATTCATTCAATCAATCAATCAATCAGTCAATCAATCAATCAATCAATCAATGGTTCTGGACTTTTAACAATATCAAAAAATCAACATAAAATCAAAATGTTCCCCAAATGACATTCAAACTGTCCCATTAAAATGGTCATTCACAGCAGGATCAGTACTGTTTATCATCATAAATTATTATATTTTATAGAATTATAAACTTTTTTAATCTATACATGCCTCTCATAAACAAGGATTGGCAAATACTGTGGTCTGGTTCCCATCTCACAGAGCTTCCCTTGACTGACTGAATTTGATTTACCTCCCTCCTTGATCTGTACAATTCAAAGCAGCCATTATATAATATTTGGGACTATGCTGGACTATGGACTTTGAAGAAGCAGGACAGAAAGAGTATTGATGCTTTTGAACTTTGGTATTGGAGAAGACTCCTAAGAATACCATGGATAGCCAAGAAAACAAACAAATGGATTGTCAAACAAATTAACTCAGAGTTCTCACTCTAGGCACAAATGACCAGATTCAGATTATCATTCTTCAGACTCATTATGTGAAAACCAATCTCTCTGGAAAAGTGTATAATGCTGGAGAAGGTGAAAGGAAAGAGAAAGAGGCCAAACATCAGTTAGGTGGACACATTCAACAGTGGTGATGGGTATACCAATGGAGGACCTGAAGGACCAGTTTGGAAACACATCCTTCTGGAGAAAATCTATCTATGTGGTTGCTAAGAGTCAACACCAACTTAATGACACATAATCAATCAATCATGCTTGTCTATGACTGTAATACAGATCGATTTGATTTGATCTGATTTATTCCTGATGATGCTTCCAGCATTTAAAGTTTTAAGAGCTAGGATATTCTGATTCAGAAGAGTCCATGGGGGAATGTCCCTTTTTTATATACATTAAATGTGCAAAATAGGATGGGGTTTCAATCATGCCATTACAGCTGCCCCATTGATACCACCCCCTGCCCCGCCACAGCAGAATCCCGTTCTCCTGGCCTGACAGAAGAAGGGTGTAAAAAGAATTGTGTCAGTGGAAATTTCTGAAACATCTGAGGCAAAATTGATTGGTTTGTGGAGAGTCAAATGCTTTCTGAGTCACAAGGAAGAGACACTCCCTGTCACAGTTACCAAAACTATTTAGTAGTGTCCAAAGAAGTGTTATGTTTCCCAAAATTAATTAATTAATTAATTCATTCATTCATTCATTCATTCATTCATTCATTCATTCATTCATTCATTTATTCATTCATTCATTCATTTGACTTATATAGCTGCCTGCCCATTTTATGTGCCATAACTCTGGGTGGCTCACAGCAGTGATCAGGACAAAAAACCCCCCCAATAAAAATAAACATTCAACTCCCTCCTGCCCCCCAACTTCCAGTGTCCTAAAACAACATTCCCCAATACATAGGCTAGAAGGGTGGTGGCCTGTCAGATCCCTGGGCGGTGGGAGGGAGGGAGAGCATTCTACAGGGAAGAGAAAAGGCATGCTGCCGAGGTCCTGCTAGATGACATTTGAGAAAAGGGACCTGGAGAATCCACTCTATCCAACCTGGTGGAGTGGGCAGATACTGTCAGGGAGAGGTGGCCCTGCAGATAACCTGGCCCCATACCATGAGGAGTTTAAAGGAGATAACTAGCACCTTGAATTGTATCCAGAAAGAAACTGGAAGCCAGTGCAGGTAACACAGCAGTCCTGTAATATGGGCAAACTAAGGGATAATAGATTATTGTAATCTTGGAATTAAACCACAGGGAAAGACTGCAAATAAGAATAATCCTATCTTCTACATCCTGGGAAAATTATAACCTAAAACAAATAGACTGATTGACCTAATATAGTAGCCTAATTGATTTAAATTTTTCCCCTAAAAACTGGCTCTAGCACTCATAACAACAACCAATGTATTTTGCATTCTCTCAGACTAACATCTTAAAATTTCTTTATGTAAATTGTGAAATGCTGTAAACAGTATCTTTGTGTTTAGGATTGATTCAATCAGTTTTATTATCCACATCCAGTTCTCTGCATAAAACACATATTCTGGTAGCAGCGACAAAAATGAAACTATCTGGTTTACTGCATTTGCAGCTAATTTTGCAAGATAAACTTGGAAGCAGCAGTATTTCTTATTCTATTAGCACAATGTTTTCTAGAAGTTTGGTTATGTTAAACAGGACTTCACATAGGTCTGTTTATACCATAATATTCTGAAATACTGACATCTTGTGGACAGTAGAACACAAGTAAAAAGATGGCAGAAAATATTTTTCTGTACAAATCTTTCATTTTCTCAAAATAGCAAACTAAAATTCTGTAATCAATTTACATGTTGTCAACAACAAATCTATGACAAGATTCACCCTTTATTTCAATGCATCACTTTGGCAGCAAATATTATTAAAATATGTTAAAATATTTTCCAAAGCAGGTATTTATGGTTCAGGTGATAAAAGCATCCTGAAAGCCCCATTTCACCCATAGGTAAGCAAACATGAAAAGTCACATTCGATTTCTGCTGAATTATGAAATCAAGATAGAAGTAATATCAATAAGAAAGAGAGAATTCTTTAGAGATAGGATTCCGGATAGAACTGGACAGATATCATGAAGCTATAATTGTTTCAGTTTGGAATATATGTGAAATAATTCACAAATCTATCCCTCCTTAGGAATTGCAAGGCAGGTGACTGTATTATTCCATTTAGGGGAGATGAAGATCAAGTTACTGTCACCTAAGGTAGTCTATCTAATGGTAGGACCAGCCCTGCACAGAGAAACTGAGGAAGAGGACAAGGGTCTTATGAAAAGAACCATGTAAAGTACAGAAGCCATATTGGGAAGGAGTAGTGATCTTTATGTGGCTCTTCCCATGGGATCTGATGTGTACCCTGTGCACATTCAAAACTTACTTTTTAGTAGATTTTAGTAGATCTTAGTAGTCTTAGTAGATCTTAAATATACATCAAATAACAAAAGAAAGGACTAATCTAAGGCATAGGAGTCAACCTGTTGAAATATTAAAAGGTATTTTGTTTTGTGTTTTTGTTCTTTGAAATCAGCATAACAACCATTTACTATGGAATTAGATTTTATAGAGAACAAAAATATTTATTTTCCAAGTTCTGCATAAAACGGAATGTAGAATCTTTGGAAATGTTTCAAGTACCTGTCCTCCAGAGTTCAAGGAATTCTATTTTTGGCTTGAAATCATGCAGAACTTTTCCTTTCTTCTAATCCTCTTCTCCTTGTTTTAGGAAAATAATAATTTGTAGACCTAAGAACTTACAATGTATCAGCATTTTGAATGGGCTGTGCTACAGTTTCTTCATCGGTCTAGCAGATCATTGATTTCTATTCAGGGACCAATGGAAGGAAAAAATCCAATATTCTATTAACAAAAAGAAGAGGAACAGTGAATCTGATTCCCAGCTGAACTTGCAAAACAGTAAGGCGCAGAAATGAAAAGGTCACAGTCAAATAGAAATATCTAGTCATTTACAGCTTCTGAACATGGATGTGTTTGCTATTGTTCATGGCCAGTTTTCTCAATATTCAAAAAGAGACTCATTTCTTGGCAGGAAATGAGGAGGTATAATCAAAAGAACAAGAATGCCTCTGGTTGCCTGGGACTTCTGCATAAGTATAAGTGTGTAATCTGTGGCTGCTTGATCACAATGGGGTCTGTAAAGAGTTACAAGGTGGCAGTTAATATCATAGCTCTGCATATTATTATTATAATCTGCACATCATTTTTCAGAACAAGTAGATTAGTAACAGATTAGGTAAAATGGATAGCGAGTATGGAACTTCATTCTCCTAGAACATAGATTGGCACACCTACCCTTCTGGCCTTTAAGAAGGGCTTAAAGACTTGGTTGTGCCATTGGGCCTTGACAATGGTAGTGCTGAGCCTTGACAATGGCTATATTAAATGGATGTATGATTTATATTTACTGGCTGACTGTGATTATGTTTTATTGAATGTTTAATTGTGATTTTAGGATAGTTGTATGCTGTTGTGGTTATTTATTCTTTATTGTTTCTGTTGTTTTAATTGTTGTGAGCCACCCAGTGTCATATTTGTGAGATGGGCAGCTATATAAATTAAATAAATAAATATGTGCTTTTTGGATCATCACTTAAAAGACCTTAAATAACAAAACTATACAAGAGCACAATTTTAGTTATTTCCTTGTCTCTTTGTTTCTAATCCTGTTTACATCAGTCACTACAAATTTAACTATGTAAACCCAAGACAAGCAACACACTTCTCTAAGCAAAATAAAATGTGGTACTTTCAGGAGATAATCATCCAACATAGGATTGAAAGCCAGATGGTCCAAATTTGCATTAGCTATTTAGCTACTAGACTATTTTGGCCACCATTAGGCTGAAACATACATTTCCAGGAGTGGAAATATATACCCCATCATTGTATGATGGACACATAACACATTCTCACCCCCCCCCAATAAAGAATGCATATTTTAAAAAATGATGGCAAAAGACTCATATTTACCCAAAATTCAAAAATGCTGATTCAAGGGTGGATGCAAATTTAGAACGAATTATTCCAATTTAAACAGCAGAGCATTGCACCATAAGTGGGGAAGGCCACATAACCTTCAGTTTGCCCTGACTATTTTTTTCTTTGTATGCTTTATCTTTAAAAGAGACATGGAGTGGAAAGCCCTTGAAAGAGAGAACCCATTCACATACAGAATTGCCCTCTGTAAAATAGGGCAACTTATGTCCATTAGCTGGAGTAGAGACTTGTACAAATGCATTAAGACAATAGACAAAGGAATAACCCTGGTGCCTGGTAGTAAGCATTTCCCAAAGACAACTACAGTAAATGAGTCACTTAAGTGTAGTAATTTGAGTACTGCCTTTAGACTCAGGAATTGCAGCTTCAGGTCCCTGTTAGCCACAAAGCCTGTCTCTTAAGCTAAGTTTACTCCACATAAATGTTCTGAATATCCAGTGAAGATATAGCAGTAAACTAATGAGTTATGGTAATACTAATGGTGTTGATTCTCCTTGAGGCTAAGGTGGGTGGGAAGGAGAGGGAGGGAGGGAGAGAGGGAGGGAGGATAGATATCTATCCTCTTCTATCTATCCTATAACTAGAAAAGAAAAATATGTACAGCATCCTGTGATATTTTTCCAGTATTCCAAATTTCAAGCATTGAGATTAAGAGAAAATCTTATGCAATTTAGAAGTGGGTCTCATTGACTTATTAGTACTGGACCAGGTCTGATGAATACACGTAGCCCTAGTAACAGTGAAGATCAGCATCTAGAAAATATGAAGATATGCATGTGTGCACACACACACACACAAGCATGTATATGCATGTATAGAAACACCACCCCAACGTTTAAATCCCAAATTTCTTTTTCCCAACCTTTCATTATAATGGGTTACTTGTAGTCCATTTCTCATGCCAGCCTCTTGATGAGATATGCAGTCTCTTTACAAAGTCATCTTGGGTTTCCTACCTTTCAAGTAGCAGACCTCAATCCAGGGCAAACTGCAAAAGTACTTTGGGGACATAGAATTGTTTATAATAGATAGATAGATAGATAGATAGATAGATAGATAGATAGATAGATAGATAGATAGATAGATAGATAGATAGATATGGTTTGGACCTCAATATATTAGGATAACCAACAGTGGTGGAAAAATTCATGCAATAGGAAAATTTATATGACTAAATCTTTTCCAAAGATGTAGGATCCAAAATGCATTAGCACTTAGAAATAGGTGCACATCAGGATTTCACTATTTGATGTATGTGTATGTATGTATGTGTATACACACACACATACACACACATATACTGTATATATATATCTCCATCCAGAAATGTATGTATTACTAGAAATGTGCACAAGATTGTGGACATTAAATTAAATATTATTACAGAAAACATTTGCAAAACGTATATATGAAGATGTATACATTTGAAGGAAAGCACATATATGAATATTCATCAGGACTTTTGGGGAAACAGATTTATTCATCTGGACTTTGACTACATAATTGGGTCAGAGCAAAAGTTTCCGTTTATAAAATCACAGTGCTCTAGAACATAAAAATGAAACGATTGCCCACAATGTAGAAATGGGACAAAGTAGAATGGGTTAAAACACCTGCACAGCCCCCTCTTCTTTTTGTTTTCAGTCAAAAAAAAATGGATGGTCTGATGCATGGATCTCCTATGTCATGTCAAGCAAGCATCATTGCTATTGAAAGAAGCTTCCTTAAAAGATTAATGAAGGGTCAAATCTAAAAGAATCTATTACAGTTTCCCGTGTGATGTAATTTCTACTAAGTGGCCTTTTCCAACAGGTGTAAGCTCTTAGTACAGAATAGACTCATTTGCTCCCATCTAATCCTTTCAAAGTGGTGGGATAACTGTGTCACTTATCAAATTTACATTAAAAGTGAATAAATTGTTTTGCAAAGTGCATCCCAGTGGGAAGCCCTCTCTAGTTCAGCTTTGAATTCTGAAATGCCACAGTCCATAAAAATAGTATGCAGTTGGGGACAATTGGTAAGTCATACACCTACATACAAAACACACAAAGAAACTGGGAGGGGGAGGGATCCTATGCACACAGAGGCAAGCTTTGCCAAAAAGCAATATCCATGATGTGCACAATCTTATACAACTGTGCACTTATGTTCTTTTCACCGCAATTAAAAGAAAATAAACAAACAAAAACCTCGAGGCTGAACCCTGCCCCTTGTTGGGAAAATCCTTTATTCTTAATGGAAACACTCTTTTGCAAAGAGTAAAACAATCTGTTTTAAAAGTTCATTTATAAAAATATTTTGTGTTGTTTCATTGTTTAAAGTATTGTTTTAATTAGTCTTGATTGTTATTTTAAGTATTTTTAAGTAGAGTGTTAAGGATTGAAATCAAGCATTCAGGAAATGTACTATGGAATATGATCAGTATCGTCAACACCCATCACAGAGTATGAAGTCAACAGTGAAAAGCAACTGGAGAAGCTCCTGACACCCCCTCAGCTATGTCTGATGGGATGGGTAGAGCAGGACAAGGAGGGGACAAATTGATTTAGGAGCATCATATCATTGCAATGAAAGACCTCCGTGTGTGTGTGCGTGTGTGTGTGTGTGTGTGTGCGCACGTGCATCTCAATGTTATTGTGAAGCTTGTACTGTAACATCAAAGTAGCACCTTTGACATTCTGGAGAAAGCAGTGAGTTCTTGTGGATGCCACTGCACCCTATCTTGGTGCTGGGGTGACATGGAGAGTTTGGTAACCTCTCTAGATCACCGCAGCACTAAGCTAGGGTGCTTTATATACCACCTTGGTGAAAGTAACGCTGGGTTTTTTACTTGCAAATACTGTCAAGCTCAGTAATGCAACCTTTGGGGGAAGGAGACCTTTTGCCCCAGTGCTAGATTGATGCAAAGGATTTTTCTAGTGATAGCAAGCAGGTCACTTAAAAGTTGTCCTCTTTTACTAAATAAATTAATATACGCCTCTCTTCATACACAAACACATACACCCCACACTTAAAGCATGGAACTTTTAGAGCACTGCAGAGCTGGTATTCATGGTCTGTTAAACAGGCACTCTATACTTAAGGGAGAAAATAACTATTGTCTCGTAATAGCTTCCTAGAGGAGGGAGTGGGAGACAGTTCAGAGTCTTAAATGCAATTTCAGGCAACATAAGCCTACAGATAGAGCATAACCCTCTATAACTGTTTGCTTTCCTCTTTTCCAGGGTCCAAATTACACATATCCTCAGGTGGAAGAGGGGCTATGTATTGAGGCAAGGCGTTGAGCAGAAGGAAGCAACTGTTCCTTTCAGCCTGCTAGCTATTTTCCCTACACTATCCCTCCAGAGATGCTGCAATATTGAGAGATAAAGAAAAAAATTGTTTTTAAAAATAAATCAATTCTATTATCTGTTTTAAGCTCTTTTTGCAAATATGATGTTCCAATTATCATTATCATCATTTGTAGCAAATATGTAACTTTTCATACTATGATGGCTATTGTGATAATATACTTAAAAAGCACAATTGCCTGCTAATCCCTCTTCTATATAGTTGGGAAGTACTTGACCCCTACAGGTATGAAGATACAACTTCCATTTTACATCAAACAGCACCCTATGGCTTCTAGCTCCCCTTGACCTAAATTCAGGTCATTCTTTGTTCAATATGAAAACCTCTCTGCAAGTGAAAAGTATCATCTGTCCATCCACTAATGGGCCCATTTGGAAAAGAGAAGAGAAAGAGTAAAGAAGAGTCAGAAAGAATGAATGCAAAGTAGGAGAGGAGAGAGAGAAAAGCATCACATCACAATATGTTGGCTCTGGACTTAGATGCCAAAAAAAGCATCACTGACATATATGCATTTATGTATTACCTTTACAGGAATATTCTTCTGTCAGCTCCACCCAGGTAGACCAGCCCAAGAAATCAACTCCACAGAAAGACTAAAACTGCTTTTATTGAGATTGTATATAGTAACAGAATCTTGCAAGTCTGATTGAGATGTATGTCCTCCCCCTTCTTATACTTATGTGAATTAGGGTGGTGTCTGCCTGGACCACTTCTGTATAATTTCTGTCTGTTGTGGATATAAGATATGTTTCACCTCTCATCACTTTGGTAACAGTTCTTGAATATCTCCATCAAGGTCATATTCCTTACTCTCTACATCTGCCCTTTCTCTTAGAGCTCAAAACAGCTGGCATGGAGAGAGGTTCACTAATTTTACAGTATACCCACAGCAAGAACCCTGTTAAGACACCTTAAGAGATAATAATTGCTCCAAATCCATCCAGTGAGCTTTGTGGTTAAGCCTTCCCAGTCCAAGTCTAACACATCAACCACTGTACTATACAGTCTCTCAGAGAGAATTCCTGATCTCTGGCTATAGCTTATTTAAGGGGACCCCCATGAAGGTTCCTTTTGGGGCACTCTCACTGGTTCCCACCATCACTATTCTGCATGTCCTGCCCCACTGCCCTACTTAAACAAAAACAAAAACTGGCTAATGGTGAGCAAAATTTCTTCTTTAACTTTCTCTTCCTCAGTGCCAACACTTGTCCATAACAAAGGCCTGTTGTATCACCAGGTATCTAGATGGAACTCTGTATCTCTGTCTCATGGATCAACTTTATCAGAACCACTGCCTGTGGCACATATCTATATGTACGGTATAACCTGAACAATGGGATATGAAAACCATGTCCTGGAATAATTTGAACTTTATATTATCTTGAGTTATTTTAGCCTTTAATAGCACTTTCAGTCAATAACTTTTTCCTGCCTTTTGGACTGAGCATATGATGTTGACTGCACAATGACTGAAAACCAGTATTGATACAATGCAAGTTCTCCAACCTCCATATCCTCACCACTCTTGGAAAACAGATTACACTTCCCTTCCCTTCCCTTCAGAAATGGATGAAGTTCATGTTCCAACAAGTTTATCCCATATTTGGGCATTTGTTTCTTTTTTGCGTTCATGCCCCCAACTCCTAGCTATTAGCTAGTGGTATATTCAGTCCAGCTAGAAAAAAATTCTTAGACACTATTTTTCTGGTATGCAACATCCTCAGTATTTGCTAGAATAATACCCCTCATACATAGTTTATTAATTGTTTCAAAAATTGATATTTTCTTGCAATCATCCCATTACATTCTATTGGGATTAATATTTTGAAAAGTATCTGACAGATGTCCCCAAATGCATGGGGGTTGATGGAATGCTAGAATGCCTATTTATGTCTCTTTTTATATTAATTCACAGAGCATGGGGGATTTTGGGGCAGTGCAGTTAGCAATTGTCCTATTTTAAATAGAAAGAATGAGCACTGATTGACTGGCATGCTTAGACTGAGCAGTGATTGGCTGAAGGTGCTCTCTGCGAGTTCCAGTTTCACAAGTATATAGACAACTCCATGCTGAAAGTGCTTAAGATTAACAGATGGTGAGGATAATGTGGAGAAATTGTGGGTTGCTTTTAAAGTACACTGGGAGTGATTAGCAAATAGAAAGGCTGGTGGTGTGGCAGACCTCACTACGATTTCATTTGCCAGATTTTACTATCTGTTGCAATGATCCAGGAAGTCATATCACATCTCATTTAATTCTTTCTTGTAGCTGCAGAGTTCTGCATCTTAATTCATGGCACATTTTTTCCAGGGACAAGTTTCCTTTTAATGCAAGGACAAGAAACTCAGAAACTGAACAGTAATTTCTGAAAGAAATGTTCATCCATAGGCTAAGGTGGGGGTAAATAAGCATCAAAATATAATAAAAATGAGTGATTTGGATGCTTAGCAAAGATCGATGGAATTTATATTCAAAGAAACACATGTGCATTAAAGATGCTTTTCATATTGCTGAGAATTAGCTGTGTTCTCATTGTACTTGAGGAAATGTTTAAAGTAACATGAAAGTCCATACACTCAATCCATCTCATACAACCTATTTGTAGTTAATAACATGAAATACAACAAAGCAAGTGAGGTCTTGTTGCAACTCACTCAACTTGAATGTTTCCAAACCAGCTAAAACCAATACAAATATTCTTACATCTGAAAAACCTAATCTCTCTATCATTAAACTAAAGTTTCTTCCTTCCTTTCCAGGCCCTGGACTCATGTTCAACCTGGGCTAGGAAGTCCATTTTATGGTGAGGAATCATTAATTATTTTGGACTATCAGAATGGTCATCTCACATTCATTATAATGTGAATGACACAAGGGTTTATTGAAATAATTAAGGCAAAGTGATTCCATGTGGTAAGTCACCCCTACAAGAGTTCCATGAATCTCTGTTGATACCAGAACTTGAGAACTTCATTAGAAGTTGTACTAGTTGCTGCCTGGGCAGAACTACAACTAGAGTCATTCTGAAAGGGTGGTACAGAATTTTTGTAAAATAAATCAGTAAACTTTAAAAAAAAAGAAATAGAAACTAAACCAAACCAAACCAATTCTTATGCCACTAAACCCTGTGTCTAAATTACAAAACCCTATAATCTCCAAATGCCAGGGATTTATTTGTTGGTTTTAAAAATATACATTTTAAGTCTACTTTTAAGAGACATATCCCATTCCTCAAAGTAAAATACAAAAAGAAAAGACAATGCACAGAGGAAATGACTTGTAGACAGATGACCAGAACTATCTTTACAGTCTGCTCTTCTGGCATCATTCAGAGATAGCTTTAAAAGACATGTTGGAGGAGAAAAGATAAGGCAGAGGTTGATTGGAAGGAAGTTCTAAATGTCAGGGCACTTTATATTTCTAGAGAAGTGCTTCACAATTCTTATCAAATGCCTCTTCGCATACATGTAACAATCTAATTGAGCAAGCTGCAAGTAAAATGTATCAAAACAAAAATCATTAGCAGATGATCTTCCCAATCTGATGACACTTTTTATTGATATTTCAAGACTGGTAGATGCCAAAGGCCATCACTGATTCTTTATATCTTAATAACCTGAGAAATATTGAACTTTCTGTATGTTCTCCATTAATTCCACCCAGCCTGAGGAAGAAGTCTGGATAATATAAAGCTTGTTCACTTTCTTTTTGCTTTCAATGAAGGCATTGCCTCACAATGGAGTTTGGATTTTTCTTTTCTTATGTACCAGTAACAATTTCTTTGTTCTTGATCTACTGAATATTGGGGCACAATATATTTTTTTAGATTTTTTTTATCCAGCCTTTATTTTTATTTATTATTTTTATAAATTAATTCAAGGCAGCGAACATACTTAATACTCCTTCCTCCTCCTCCTATTTTCCCCACAACAACAACCCTGTGAGGTGAGTTGGGCTGAGAGAGAGTGACTGGCTCAAAGTCATCCAGCCGGCTTTTATGCCTAAGGCGGGACTAGAACTCATAGTCTCCTGGTGCCTTAACCACTAGGCCAAACTGGTTCTCATTATTGTTTGCATATTTCTATTCAAACGCTGCATTTGATGATGTAAAATATAGCAAGCATGTCATTGTCACAGCACTTATTTATATCTCACTTGTTTATATTCTACAGCAGCATTTAAGCAGCAAATTTGCAGTTCTTGAGCCCAGTGACCGCTCAGTGCAAGGACATAAGTTCTGTCTTGGCAACCAAGGAGACAATTAAGTTGGGGAAGAAGAGAAGGGATTCTATTACCTCCTTCTGTTACACATAACTGATATACTCCTAATCTGAAAACGATATAGCAGGAAGCACTGAAAGACTGATTCTGGGAATAAATTCCTGTTCCATCATCTATAAAGGCAGCTGGTTGGACTGCAACTGGGATATGCAGCAAATGTCTGGTCTTTGATGATGATGATGATGATGATCCTGGACAGATCCTTTCAAAGGAGGGTTATTGACCTATTCATATGGCAATCAAATACATCCCTATGCACAATAATACACAACTTTTCAAGAATTCAGTTTAGCTCAGGAATTTTTATAATTAAAAATTATAAGCAGAATTTAGAAGTCGGGGGAGCTAGCCAAATTGAGGAGAATCTCTAATAATTTGCCCATCCCAAACAATAACGCAGAAAGTGATTTGACCTTCTCAGATCTTCATGAATGTTAACATCTGAAACTGTGAATTGGGCATTTCTATGGAGAAAAGCATGTGTTAAACCCAGATCCAGAAAGGTGTTAATAGTGTCCCCTTCTGAAATTGCCTAATATAACAGCCAAAGTTCATTCAATGATCCTTCACATATGCATATTATTAACAATTAAGATACTATAACTGGAACTCTAATGATAGATGAGTCCATTTGTTAACAGCACAATTCTGTGTACATGCCCTTAGACTGAGCTGTGAAAAAACTCAGTATTGTCTATTTTAGACTTCTTAACATCTGCTGAGATCCATTATCATAAGACTAGAGGTTTTAAGAATATTTCTGGACCTGTAGGAAGATGACGTAGACATATAAAATGGAGGTTTAACCAAGGATGTGAAAATGTATCTTCTCTTTTTTATTTCACTCTGGTTTACAGGAATCACAAGATAAACGATGGGGGCACTTTTGCTGGGGACAGAAAAGGCTTTCGCAGCTGTTAGCGCTGCCATTCAGTGGCTTGAAAAGGAAGTTGCAGCTTGCACAAGTGCCAATTAGAGCTAATTAGAAGCTGATGTCCTGCCTTGGCACAAACATGCTTATAAGAGCTCCCTTTGATTTTGTCAGAGGAAAAAGAAGGTTGCTCTTCTCATCTGCTTTACACCAACCCTGAAGAGGGAGAAGTTCAAAAAGCCAGAGCTTTGCAACTCATGCAAAGCCGATCAGAATAATGTTTCCTCTTCTTCTGCCAGATTGCAGTGGGGCAAACTATTTCCTTTTAATTAACCACATTCAGGCCCATTCATTAGTAGACCATATTTATCTGAATACCCCCCCATCCTTTTTCATTTCCCTTGCTGCTCATGTTTGAAACAAAGCTATCTTCACTATTGAAATCTCACTTGACCCTTTGTTCCATTGCAGACTGCCGCTGCCTCCTCCTCCCCTTCTACTACTACTACTATGACTACTACTACATCTACTCCTACTCCTACCTCAGACCAACTTGTGAGCCTTTCATACTGGTGCAGATAGGAATGTGGTAGAAGTTGTGGACATTACCATCTTTTTGTAGGAGCATAGTAAGTTATCTTCCAGCAGGACAAGTAGTTGTCCTTCTAGCTCTCTTATCATTATCTATTCTGGCTGATCATGATTCTATCAAAGTCTACATCAAAAAATAAAATTCCTATTATTAGAAAGATAACCCACTAGAGCAGAGTTCTTTAGTGCAGGGGGAAAGTAGAAGAAAATTTACATACTATTGGATTTCACTTACTGGACTTCAGTGCCATAAACAGCCTCGGGTGGTGATAATGTAAGAAGAAATTCCTATTTGAATTTATCTCTTTTGTCTGATGGCCTCCTTGCAGTCCTCCACTAACAGAGATTGATCTTTTTCATGCTGGCATCCTGGCTACAGAGCAGCCTTCTCCAAACTAGATATTTGACCAACTTACCATCCTTTTTTAAAGAACACATGAAAGGCAGTCTTGCTACAGTGAGCTTTTATTTCCTACATGAATGCACTCAGGATTGGTGTTTTTTATTATGTGCTTTCTGCTTTGTGTTGTGTTAATTAATTATCTGCTCTTTTGTCCAATTTTAATACATGCTCATTGTTAATTATTTCCTTTGTATTTCCTTGAAGAGAAAAGTAGGATACAAATGTTATAATTAATGAATCAAGCAAAGTTTCTTTCCTTCACTATTGTTTTGTTCCCACTGAGAACTAGATAAACATATTATCTAGGCTGTACCATTTCCAGTGTTGATTCACATGGTAGAACTAAAGATATTACAGCATTTCATTCATTTTTATTTAACTAGTGTGATCTGCAGTTGTAGATAGTAATGTAAATACAATGAAGGCAAGGAAGGCAGTCACTTTTGGGCTTATTAGCACATGGAGCCCACCGAGTTCCCTTTTCCTGTTCCTTGTATCTTCTGGAGAACTGATTAACTGAGGGAAGGCCATCATATCTGTATTGTAAAACTCTAGATCACCACTAGATGGCAGCAAAGAGATAGAGTTCTTTTTAGCACTACCTAGCTGTAGTTCAAGAGTGGGGCATCAGTAGGAACCATAGTGAAAGAACAATGTAGAGGGAAGGAGGAAGCAAGCAAGGGAAGAGCTGTGGCTGCTGGTGGTGTTACTGTCTCCTCTGCCACTGCAATTCCTGAATCAACTACAGCAACTGCAGATGGCTCAGTAGCTTTCCTAGTGATCTAACATTCTCTTCCTTCCCATTCCTATATATATATATATATATATATATATATATATATATATATATAAAAATATTTTTCAAAATAGTAAAGGTATACAAAACAAACAAACAAAAATTTTAGATATTGTTATATCTTTAAAATATTTTCAGGTGTTACTTCTAGAAGTTACAACCTTGGCAGTTTCTAACTGAATGAATGAAAGGTTTATTACAGTCAAAGTACCCAAGAATAAACATAATAACAAAGAAAGAAAACAGCATGCATTTTTGACATTTCATGGAAAACAAATCATTCAGAAAATAGTTTCTTCCTGCGTTTAATCATTGCAGCCAAAAATTTGGCTACTACCAGAGTGACATTGGCCCTAGTGTCCAAAAGTGTTTGGACTTTACTTCCCAGAATTCCAAGCTGTCTGGGGAATTCTGGGTATTGAAATCCACACATCTGGAGGCCCAGGTTGGGAAGCACTGACCTAAACCAAAAAGAAAGGGACTGAAATGCTAACTTATATGCAGGAGTGAGTCCTGGCACTATTAACAATCAATGGTAACAGTACAATCCATATACAGGTAGCCTTCAGTTAATGATGGTAATTGGGACCAGGAACTCCATTGCTAAGTGACATGGTCATAAAGTGTGATATCATGTGATCATGCCAACTTACAATGGCAGTTCTGGCAGTTCCAGTTTCTATCATTAGGTGAATCCTGTGCAATTGTTAGGGGTGACATCATGTGATCACCATTTGCAACCTCCTGCCTGCTTCCCCATTGACTTTGCTTGTCAGAAGCTGGTAGTGAAGATCACAAATGGCGATGATGTGACTGTGGGATGCTGTGATGTCATAATTGTGAGCTACTTGCTGAGCACCCAAATCAGTCACATGATCCCAGGGATGCTGCAACAACAGCAACTACAAGGACCTGTCATAAGTCCCCCTTGTTCGGTGCTATCATAAGTTTGAACAGTTGCTGAACGATTGGTTGCTGAATGAGGACTACCTGTATGAGAAATTCCAGCAATCTGCGAGGTCAGCCAATATTTTTTGAGTGGAACATCAAGCGTCCAGAACACTGACTCAATTCATATGAACATTAGTGTAAAATTAATGTTATGTAAAGACACACACATGGAAGAAATATAACTCTAAGATAAGAATTATTGTAAAAGGAGGCATTAGTACATTCACACACCATCAAACTGGCATAGACCTCATTTGTTTCCAGGAAATCATCTTTTTTTTTTTTAAGTGCACTATAATGATGGCAATCCAAATATTTTTTTACCTTCTCACCATCCTCCATGCATGTGATCACAGCCCTGGTTAGATGGCAGATCCTAGTTGACCTTGGCTAATCTTCAAAACTAAGCAAGATCCCACATCAATAGCGTTTGGTTGAGAGATAGCTAGGAAATACTTGTGCCATATTCTAGTCTGGAAAACTGGAAAAACATCTCTGAAGAAGGCACTGGAAGAAAGAATACCATTCTGTATTGTTGCTAAGAAAACTAAATGAACAGGTCCAGAAAGCTTACTCAAATAAGACAAATACTCTATTTACTTTCTGATGGGTTGCCACTGACTTTAAAATGGAAAGGAGTATATTCCTCACTCTAGGATATATTTCATTACATTCTATCTCAGAACAAATACAAATGATCTGTACTTTTTATATAAAGGTAGAACACAGATGAATGTACTCTGAAAGCCTGTACACTATTTTCTGTTAAATTTAGTAAGGTTCAGCCCTTCATAGCAATCTAGCTTTTTTTGTAAATTTCATCCTGTTCTGTTAAAAAGTAAAAAGGATACAAAGTTGGACACTTAAATAAGATTTTAAAGCGATGTGGCAAGAAAGCTCCAGAAACCCTTCTATGTACCTTGCTGGTGGTTCTCCACTGGTGGGTGGCACATTATAAGGGGCTTTTTTTGTGGTGGGAAAAGGACAGTGAGCTATAGCAGTAGGAGAACCTCACTGACCTTGGCTTATTCCAGAAAGCTAAGCAGGGTCAGACTTGATTAGTATTTGGAACTATTAGTAATTCAGAGCTGTCGTTCCTGTTTCACAGCACTGTCTAGTCATTTCCCAAGTACTCTGTCATCTGAGATCTTTACCTGTGCAGGAGGTAGTCTTTTCCCCAAATACATGAGCTCCTGCCTTCCTTGCCATTATAAATTTAAGATTGTTCATTTCGTAGTACTTCTCGGCATGAAACCCAAGGGACAATTTTGTCATGATAAATTTAAAAAGATTCAGCTTCTAATTAAGTATACAATATATCCTGTGCACCAGTCCTCCCTACACTTCCTTATTGGAATAACTTACTTCAGAGGAATACGACTTGCTTCAACAGTGCTGCACATGAGAGAGGACACATTTGTAAGGAGTATTAACTGCAGACAACCCTTGAAGCCGTTTCCCCTGATAGGTCAAGGGTAATTAGGCGTAACTTGTGGATATGTCACTCGTTTACTTATTGGTCCTGTTTGTATGACACACTTAAGCTAGATAACTGGCAATAACTGGGTCAGAATCAGGGACTCATTAACTCCAGAACTGCCAGTTAATTGTAGAATTATTTATCTAACTCTGCTAATATGGGCCCTAGAAGGGACTGTTAATTCTTTAAGCATCTCATAATATAACAGCACAAGATGAGAATTACAGCAGACACAGAAGCATTGGTTTCTTTTGTTTGTCTTTCTTTCTTTGTCCCCCCTCCTTTTTGTTGTTATTGTTGTTGCTGTTGTTGTGCCTTCGAGTCAGTTTTTTTACTCCTGGCTACTGCCTGGACTAGCCCCCTCCAGTTTTCTTGGCAAAATTTCAGAAGTGATTTGCCATTACCTTCTTCCTAGGCCTGAGAGAGAGTGACTGGCCCAACATCACCCAGTTGGCTTCATGCCTAAGGCAGGACTAGAACTCATGGTCTCCCGGTTTCTAGCCTGATGCCTTAACCATTACAACCAAACTGGCTCTCACTTGTTTCCCTTTTAACCCCACCATAAGCGTGTGGGGGTGAGAGCAGAAAGGGAGTTAAGCCTTCATCTGTAGTTGCTCTGGCCTTGACTGGGCCGCTGTAGAATTTTTAGGATTTTTAAAAAATTACTTTGACCAGTGTTTCTCAACCTCAACAACTTTAAGATGTGTGGACTTCAACTCCCAGAATTCCCCAGCCAGCATGCTCACTGGAGAATTCTGGGAGTTGATGTCCCCACCTCTTAAAGTTGCTGAAGTTGAGAAAAACTGACTTAAACAGAAATAAAAGAGGAATTCTACAGCACTGACTAAAATGGTGACTGAAACACCTTCCAAACTAAGTATTTCTTAGCAGACTGATACAGACCTCAGTTTACTGCCAGATTACATGTAAATCCTTAATATGGAATAGCTTCAACCCCTGTTAAATCAGTTTGTGTGAACAGGGCAGAGGAATATCTTATTGCTTAATCAGAATACCTAGTAAATTACTCAAGTGTGCTAAATAAATGATATCTTACATATTACTGTCCGGCCTTTCACTGATAAAGAAGGGCTAGTTAAAATAATGCCAGTGCAGTGAATAAGCCACTTTCAGTAGTGTTGAAGCTACTCCATTCATGAGGCGAATGCGTGCGTTCTTTTTCTATATAGTTTTAGATGATTATCCAAAGATATCTTAAAAGATTCTCAAGCTAAGTGGGTAAAAAAAAATCCAGCAGAATAATTCATTGAAAAGTGGAGCTTTCACAATTTAAATTGGCTCTTTGGTTTTTTAACAAAATTGTATCACTGCATGACCTAATTATGGCTGAGATCAATGCAAATGCTTCAAGAAGTCTGATATCCGTGGTGCTTTTCTTCCAACTGATGAGATAAAGAAATTATCCACTATTTATATAAGGCATTTAAAGATCTGAAGATATTCCAGTATTTGTTATGGAACTGTGTTGTTTACAAACAGAAAAGGAAAATATATATTTCAGTTAAGAAAGACACAGAGGCCGATGACCAGGAAGAAATGAGAGAAAAAGCATATGGGATTATTTCTTAACCAACAGTTCAGTTCTATGTATGTTTTCTCCAGGAATTCCAAAAATAAGGACTGGATGCTGTAACTCCCAGCCTCACAGTTCTCTTTTTTTTTTTTAATTAATTTTTAATTATTTTTTTTATTTAAAAAAAAGGAAAAAAATACATAAAACACCAACAACAAAATTAATATGTCATTATAATATTATTAAGCCTTACGGTTCTCTGCCTTCTTCTTCCCTGCCATTTAGTGATGATCAGATGAACTGTATCAGCAAAAGAAGGAGGAGGATCATCAAAATCACATGTGTAATAAAAAATATAATATATTCATTTGTATTTTTGCAAATTTGTGGGAGAAAGTAAGTTATTTAAACATCATAATAATGGATTTTTTTTTTTAAAGGCAAAGTGGCAGCACCCACTTTGGGTTCTGCCCTTATCCAAGTTTGAAGTGCATCCCTCAACATGTCAGACAACAGCTGGTGCAGGTCTTCAAAAACCTCTGCTTAGTAGGATCTAGTCCCACTTTGCAGATAAGGAGAACATTTGCAATCTCAAACACATATTTTTAGAGTAAGTGTTAGTTTCACTACAGAAGATAAGTGAACAGCAGACTGGGATCCCTTAAAATGGGTGGGACATATTTTGTGACTGGGGCTTGCACTTATCATTTGGGGGAAGACAAAGAGTCTTCCATGAGCAGGAATTTGTTACAAACATAGGGAGGGCCAGGTTGTCTCGTCTTTGGTTGGACAGGAGATTTTGTTTCTAAAACTATGCTAAGCATATATGGATGCTACATGTCTAAGCATTGTCAAGTTGCAACAAGAATAGTCAAGGGAGAAAACCAGGGGCACAAATATAATTTTAGTATTTAGCATTCATTTATTTATTTTTTGGCAAAGACAGGCAGGACACAAATGAAATTACAATTTGAACAATAGAATTTAAAATATCAAATTAGGTATTAAGAACATAATAGTAAAGATGCTAGAATAGAATTATTCGATAGTTTGCCCCTGAAATAACTATATGATTTCTATAGGATTTCATCTATAAACTCAGAATGATAATAAATATAAGAAGGGGCGGTATACGTATTTCATAAATTTAAAAAATCTATATGTTACAATGATACTTCTTAGACTAACTGAACTTCCAAAAGTCCTGGTAATAGTTTCTCCTATTTCTTAAAAAAAAATTTCACAAGGCCAGAAAACCGATGCCGTAAAAGGAGAGAGATAATGAAATACTAAAATAAAACATCATGAACTAAAATGGTATAATAAAAGGAAAGAAAACATGTTCTATTATGCTACCCTGAGACAGAAGGTGGGGTCACCTCAGTTGTAGCAGCCATTTACATTCAGTCATAGCAAAACCTAGATAGGCCACCAGAAACCTCCACTTCCTAGTCAGCTAAAATGAGCTCAAGACAATTGGCCTCCATCCTGGCTGGATATCATGTTATGAAGATTTCTATAAAAAAAGGCAACAAGGCAACACATACCCAGTGTTTCTATTTTCCTCTTTACCAAGGATTTTGAGGGAACAAAATCTTTACCAAGGATTTTGAGGGAACAAAACAATGGTGATTGGGAAGAAAGTTCTTTTGAAATAATTGAAACTGAATTCCAAGTATATTCTGGCATTACTCACCTAAAATGGGTTACTTTATACGTTCAGACTTGTGTACTATACATAAGCACAACTGTGTGGCTTGATGAAAATAATGCACTCCACAAACCTGGACTTTATGTTAGCTTGGAACTTGGTTCCTATTTCGTTTCCTTGTTTTCTTGTATGTCTGCTTCTAAAACAGCAGTTTGATATGAAGCTTGCTCGGCTCCACTCCCACCCACCACTTCCACTCTGTGCTACTTTAGCTCTCTCTAGAGAAATAAAGGAGTTGTTTTGCACATTTCTCATTATAGGAATCTAATGAGAACGCTAATTAGCCTCATGAATTTGTAGTTCTCAAACTTTACAGTTGTTCCAGCACTTCTCAGTCACAGTTTTGTAAAAAAAGAAAAAGAGAGGGATGGAGGGAGGGAGGGAGAATGAGAATCATAAAGGGCTGACTCAATTTGGCTTTGACTCTATTTTTTCCAACACCAATATAATTTAAGGCTGAAGGCTGGTTATACTTCATTGCAGCCCTGTATATGTGCTGCCAGAGAATACATAGCAACCAACAGTTTCATGATTCCATAGCTTTGTTCATGTAGAAGAGATTGTGTGTTGGACACGTGCAGCCAATTTTATGTGTTTGTTGGATTTATATTCTGCTGCAATGAATTCAACTCTTGGAGGTCGCAGTGTACCATGGGATCCTTGTCACCTGAAAATAATGTGTTATTTTACATGGTAATCATATGTGTAGAGTCATGCTATTTTGGCTTTAGGGTGCCTTTGCTCAATCTCTCAAGATGGCACATGGCAAAAAAAGAAATCAGTTGATGGCAACACTGTGTGCGTTTTCAAGTTCTTAAAATATTTGGGCATTATTGTATTTATCTTGGTGCATCCTGGGGGAATTCAGTGGGCATAGTGAGTCTGCTATAGCAGTTATGGAAATGATGGGGCCTCATATGGAGCCCGATATGAGGGTCGCTGATTCACTCAACCTGAAAGCAAAAAGAGAATCTACAATACTTTTTTCCCCAAGATAAGAAACCCAGACTAGCATCTGTTTGCTTCTTTGTGTCCATAATTGTCTACATTTCTCCTTTCCTCATCATAAGCATCGTAGCAAAGATACTTTGCCTTGTGGTCTTCTGAAAATGTGCAAAGATTTTTCAGTTTGTCAAGAAATTCAGCCACCAAGAGCAATATAATACTTTCTAAGAAACAAAGAATTGATTTAGAGACTTCGAGGTTGTACAGAATCACTATAGCCCCAGGTAAATGGTTTCAGTGACTTACTCTCATCCTTGAAAAGGTTAGACTTATTTGCATTTTCACCCTGTCATTTGCTAAATAATTTTCAATTTTTTATGCATACTAAACCATTGGACATCACCTGAAATAATTTTCTCTATGGATGGACAGTCTTAGCTGGTAAGATTCTATAAAATAGGCTTGTTAGTCTTAAAGGAAACTACATTACTTCATTATCCATCTGAAACTCCACCCCTCATGTCCCTGCTGTCCTCAGTCCTATATGTAGCAGGGCTGTGCAGACATCTGCAGAGATTCAAAATATAAAATACGATTTGGAACATGGGTCAGCATTCATGTAGCACCTCTCAGGAGCACCTTAAAGCAGCAAAAAAAAAAAAAAAAAATCTGATCTTACACAACTGCCGTCACACAATTCTGGGAAGAGATACTTTGCTAAACCATGCTACATCTTAGTATCCCTAACACACAGTTCAAATGTGCAAACTTTTGCCCTCGTATTACTGGTTGGGCTTTTGAGACATAACATCTTTTTAAATCATCCATACCTTTACTACTTTTCATTGACATGAGATGAAATTTACAGAAAAGCTAAATGGCTGTGAAGAGATGAAATCAGTGTCGAGGTTCTCAAACTTTATTTCTTTAAATTATTTTATTTAAAATTAACCATTTTTTAAAATGTTGAGAGAATATACTGACATGGATCCTACAAAGAAGGCGTTTATCTATAGCAAATATTAGGCTGGCAGGTTCCAACTGCTGAAACTCTACTTTATTATTATACTACTGTATAATAACAGAATCTTGAAAGCCTGCCAGACTTTCTCTCTTCCTCCCTCTGATACCAAAGAGAGTCAAGGTTGAGCAATATTTAGTTTCTTTCTGTCTTTCCAGGCTAAGTTCGTGTCTTCCTAGTGGCTGCCACATACCTTTGTCAAGGCCAGTGTTGTCCAAACTTGGCCGCTTTAAGATGAGTGGACTTCAACTCCCAGAATTCCCCAGCCAGCATGGCTGGCTGGGGAATTCTGGGAGTTGAAGTCCACTCATCTTAAAGCGGCCAAGTTTGGACAACACGGGTCAAGGCTTTCTCTATACTCCTTTACAGGAAGAAATGATCTCAAAGAATGACAGGATTGTGCTCAGCTAGGTATCAATACTTAGCTCACCCTGGCTGCTCTTGAAAAATAAAGCAGGATAGGAATCACGAAATATAGATGGGAGGCCACCAGAAAATCTGAAGATTGTATACTGGGAATTGAAAATCTGAAAATTGTTTTGCTGAAAAGTCAAAAGAAGCATCTCAGATAAAGGCAATGGCAGTCCACTTTGATATGGCTGCCAAGAAAACTACCTGGACATGTTGAAGAGTCATCAAGAGTTACTCTCAGCTCAAAAGACTTCTCACTTTACAGCAATTTCAATTTCCAGTCTCCTGACCATGGATCATGTAGATTCTCTGAATCCACTCCAATTTATCTGAGTTTGCCTTGAACAGGGGTGTCCAGAAATAAACACAGTACTTGATGTGAGGTCTGACCAGCACAGAATAGAGTAGACATTTTGCTTCCAGTGAGTTGGAAACTTTTTTCCTAATAATGGGTTTTAAAACTGTGTTTTCCTTTTCGGGGAGACAGAAATATCAGCTCATATTCAGCTTGCACAGATTATTATTCAAGGATCCTTTACACAGATGCCACTGCTGAGTGAGGTAGTCCCCCAACCAAATTTCTCTACTCCCTTATTTTTATTTTTTTTTTTGGTGAAATGAAGAACTTTGCATTTGTCTCTGTTAATTTTTCAGCCCATCTCTCTAACCTCACACAATCATTTCAAATGTTATTCCTAAGCAGTATCCTTGGAGGCCAAATCTTACTTAGGAAGACATGAAATGCCTTAAAAAAAGAGGAGTAAGGTTCAGTTTAAAAATATTATATATGCCACCCTAACATGAAATAATTCATGGAGAACTGCTATATATAATGAGAAGCAACATTCAAAGGCAAAACAATTACCCAAACATTTAAATGATACTGATACAATTGGTACTTCACTGCCTACTGTGTTTTCTTACAGCTTCTAGTCAGTTTTATGAACAAAGCTGAAATATTTCTTGAAGAAAGTCCTATAGAGACTAGTGGAAAAGAATTGGGGAAGAAGTTTCTTAATTGATTTTGGTAAATTATCTGGATTAATGGTAGTAATTGAACTAATTGAATGGTTAGACTGTAAAATAATTTCGTATAGCCATTTCAATAATTCCTCTGATAGCCAGCCAGCATAAGAGTACTTGTAAAGCCCTAGAGAAGAGCTTTTGAAAGAAAAGGTAAGTCTCATTTGAGTCAACCTTAACTCCTGGTGATTTGATAGAATGGAAATAGTTAGCCACTGCATTTTCTGGGGTATTTTTAGATTCTCAGCCTAACCTACAGCCCTGGTATCTCTCCTAGTTGTCTCCCATCCAGGTATGAACCAGACCCTGTTAAAGCCAAATAATTGAGATAAAAATGGGATAAAATGTCTTTAAGAGAAAGCTGGACAGATGATTAATAGGACAATAGGACTTTCTTAGATTAAGTGCTATATTTTAGTTCTGGTAATAAAACTTACACACCACATTTGTGTAACAAAGACAAAGGTTTATCAGCATTTAAAAATAAATTATAGATGCAATTACTGTCAGTGCCTGATGAAACTATAGTGATTGCTGAAAGAAAAAAGAAATAAGTCAGTAAGTACGAAAAACCCAATGAATAGTAAAATTTAGCCACTAGATTAAAAAAAAATCAGAAAAGGAAGAAGAGAAAGCAGAACCCACACCCTTTGTCCAAATTAACATAAAGCAAAAGCACAACTATAAAGAAAACTTTAAATTATTTTTTGACATAAATTACCTCTTCCTTTTCAAAGTATGCATCTTTGCGTTGAAAAAAAAATCACATTAAATGAATGGCTGAACAGACTGCAGATGGATTTCTCTGTATTTAAATCACACAGCAGGTGACATATTTAAGACTGCAGCTTAGAAATGCACCTGTTCCTTAGCCTGCAAATATGCAGTTAGTACAAAGGCAACAAAACAGATTGGTTGCTCCTTAGTCGACATGAAATTATCCTGCTGGCTTCCTCTGGCAGATATGAGGGATCCAGTATCCTTTTCTTGGTCTCTCTCCCTCTCCCTCTCTCTTGCTGGAATAAAGATCATCAGCAGTGGTATCAGTGATGTTCTGTCAGGCCCAGCCCAAGAACAACAATGAAACAGTCCAGTCTAGTACAGTTCCTTTATTTGCTTACACCTTATAGACAGAACCTTGCCAAACTAAATCTATACTACAGCAACTAGTGGATATACCCTGGGAGATTCTAGGGAGTGCCTATCCTGAATCTCTTACTCTTCTCACACTCCCCCTGCAGACTGTATTGTCTTTTGCCTCCTTTCTCCTGCTGGAGTGCCACCCCTCCTTCCTGATAGCCTTGATCTTCCACATCACTCTCCTCCTCGTAGATACATTCCATCACATGTTCTTTCCATCATATATTCACATCAGTACCACTCCATCACCACTTCCCCAATTCTGGCCTACCAGTATGTGCTAAAATAATTATTCTCATGCAATCTACTTTACAACTATCACCACCACGATTCTTTCATTTCTAGATTATCATTGGCTGCATCACTTTGCTAGTGCTCATGAGTCCTCTTCATACAAAAAAAGAAAGAAGTGACATGAAGTTATATCATAGGCTGAATGCCTTTGTTTCATTCATCCATTCAATTCTCTTCCTGGGAGAAGGTACGTATGGTCCTTCATTTTTGTGTGGTAAAGAGAGCTGGCCCCCACCCCAATCTTCTGGAAGATAGTGAAGACTGTATATTTATGATATGGTTGGATTGAACTTTCATCAGCTCTCATAACTATTCATCTTGGCTAGGGCTCATGGGTACTAGAGATCAGCTTCAACAGAAGAGCCATCATTTATCCACCTGTGGCCCCACTGACCTGTTTTTTAAGGATGAAACTTAATCTTGTCAGACAGCCAAAAAAGACCATAAAAGATATGTGTTCCTGGGCTTTTTTGAGTATGAGTATATGAGTGTAAATATGCAAGCAAGCACACAAAATATATTGGTACATAGTATTGAGAATTATGCTAGTTTATGAACCTTTAAGGTTGAAAGGGAGCCAATGGTCTCAACACATTCTTTTGGGCAGCCTTAACAATTTTATAACAACAACAACAACAACAACAACAATAATAATTCAGTCTAGCAATGTTTATTAGCTACAACCTCTAGCAAGAATCTTCTCAGACTGAAACCCCAAATGGATTTTAAAAATAGTAATAATAATAATAATAATAAAAAATTATTATTATTATTAAATAAATTATTATTATTATTATTATTATTATTATTATTATTATTACTATTATTTTTAAAATCCATTCAACTGTGTCTGATTCTCAGAGACTGCCTGGACAAGTCCCTGCAGTTTTCTTGGCAAGGTTTTTCAGAAGTGGCTTGCCATTGCCTCCTTCCTAGGGCTGAGCGAAAGTGACTGGCCCAAAGTTACCCAGCTGACTGATCCTAAACTGGTCTTTATCTTGGGGTAGGGGAGAACAAGGCTACTGTATTTCTCACTATAGAAAAAGTTAATGTCTTTTGCTAGCATCCTCTGGTTATAGAAAGCAGTCAGAGCTGTGATTGATTGCCATTGTTTTACTTGGATGGGGTTTAAATCATCAGTCATTTACTGATAAGTAAGGAAACATGGAAGTCACTCCTAATCTTAAGCAAGCAAACTCTTTCAATCCTTGGAAGGTCAATTTACTTGTCAAAATCTCTAGGATATACATCAGCCATCTCCAACCTGGTGCACTTCAGAAGTGTTGGATTACATCTTTCGTAGCTAGTACAGAGATGTATTGGAAGAGGTCTGTTTCAAAGTTAGGAATGTATGATCAGTGGGCTAAAAGAAATAGGAGACCAATCACTGTGTAAGTAGATGAGAGATATCCCAGTCTACACATGTTGGGAAAATAAAACTTCTGTAGTTCCAAGTCAATGGTTTCTTTAAAATTCAAAAGCTTAAAATGCATGTTCTTTATATTAGATAATACAGAATCATATTCCACAGGAGAAACAATCGACATGCACATTCTTTCTCTCTTCAATAATAAATTGGATCAGAAAGCTACCTTGTTCATTTTTAAAACTTTGCTTTTCACTTTAGATGTTTTAGGAGAATGCATATGAAGCGACTGAATGTATTTTCTGATTAGTACCGTTTGGGCTTTTGAAAAGTTACTTAAGAAACAATAAATATTAGAATACTGGGAAACTGTTGCTAATTCCCTGTAGAATGCTCTTGCTATAGCAACCAAGAGAGATAAAGATGAAAAGAATTACCTGTTTCTTGCTTTCTACACTCTTGCCCTATAGGCAGATGACTTTTATTCATTTTCAATTAAAGTGCCTTGGCAGTTATTTGAAAACTTGAGCTGAAAGAATACTTGATGAAAGCAGGCATGTTTGCTTACCCTGAGCCTTACCACAGTTGTGTATAAGGTAGAGGGTGAGCCCTTACAAATGGGGCAGGGGGAGATCTCAGAACTCCTCATGGATCAAATCAGTCCTCTCTAACCTGGTGTCTTTCTTTTTACAGAGATGTTGCACTACAATTTCAAAACGGTACAGCCAAATCCATTTGGATTTCAAGTCCCACTGTATCACACATATATGGTATGATAAGAGAGGATGTCCAATGCTGCTTGAAGGCACCAGATGGGTTCACAGATCATGCTGAGTCCTGAGGGGTTTCTGTGGGTTTGGGTTTAGGGTATGTGATGGAATGGAAGTATGAAGGCCAGACTCAGGGAGAAAAACATTTTCTTTCATCTCCTGAGGCGAGAGGGAGAGATAAGAGGATGAGACTGGCACCTCCCTGAGGAATTCACAATGTTGTGGCTGGCATTACTTGGGAACTGGGGTTTCAGTCTGGGAAGATTCTTGCTAGAGGTTGTAGCTAATAAACATTGCTGGACTGAATTTACATGGTCTCTTGGAGTTCCTTGGGCTAGGCCTGACAGGGTAACAAACTACAGGTTGACATATTTTATTATTGACTTACCAATTGCAGTGATGGTTTAGCCTGATGGGATGAGCAATAAGATGCAGAGAAAAGAAAAAGAATAATAAACCAAAGTAAAAACATGATGTAAGATAACCAAAAGACATCTAGCTAAATAGAATTACATACCAATACCATTTCCTTTACCTTTCCATACCTTTCTATGCTTGCAAACCATTCTTCTTTCTGCCATGTCCATATATTGATTCATATAGTGTCATTTGTTCTTTAATGAAATTTTTAGAAACTGATGAAAAAATATTGCCACCTATCATATGTTGAATTGATTTGCTTGGCAATAAACTAATTAACCTCTAGTGACAAGTCCACAAGAATTTAGACAAAACAGTACATTCGAAAATTACAGCTAGGCAGAGTAATTCCTCTTCTTTACCCTAGAAGAACTGGAGGAGGTGGTTCTGAGATTTTTCAGTGGGCCAAAATTTCTTCTGAGGCTCAAACAACCATGTCTCATTTGTTTCAATGGAGAAGATGGTGGAAAATCATTGTCTACTGAAGCCCTACCTGCTATTATGGTGGGTTGGAGCAGGCAACCTGAATGAGTTAGAGGTATTAAGGTTGCTGTTGGACACTTCAGCTGACTATTTAGAGGGTTATCTTTGATGTCAACAGTAGACCATCTTCACTGGGTGGCTCTCGTTTTTTTCCTATAATGTAATTTCATTCTTGGCCAATCTGGCAAATAAAATGATAGGCAGTACTGGCAGCCACTGTTTCCTCTCCTCTGGAATTAGCAGAATTTTGTAATATCAAGGCATTATGGGGGGAAATGGCAATCACCAGGGAAATGTTCTCCTGCCAGCAACTCAGGAGGCAAATACTCCTCTACATTACGAAACAAGACACAAGGGTTAAAACTCCTGTCACCACCAAGTGTAAGATCTCTGATTTGGATGAGAAATTTCATTCCCACAAGCCAATTGCCTCTGGTTTTATGGCAAAAGGTCTTAACTGTGATAGTCCTCTGTAAACTGATTTCAGCTTTGGCATTTGTATTATACTGTATGGTTGCCTTAGTGACAGGAAGTCCAAGATAGTAAAAAGAAAAAGAACCAGATAGCATGTCCCGTCCCTCTCATTTATGGACAGAAGCTAACTCTAACTGGCAAGACCTTGCACTGTATCAGAGGTCAGGAGGTACATAACCTTGTCTTCTAACAATAGGCTGATTCTCATTCCACCTAACAATAGCCCTATCTTGAGAAAATGCTCTGGAATAAGTATTTGCTATCCATTCCAACAATGAGGGGTGCTGAATCCTGAAGATGGGCAAGATCATTAGCTTATTCTAAAATTATTCACCTTTTACCAGCAGTTCCCCATCCTCTGGGTCTGGTAAAAATTGGAACAAAGTACAGATACTGATTTATCAAGGACAAAAATCAGAAACCAAGTATTGTTATGCAGGTCTTTAAATGGTCCTGCAGATATTGTTGGGTGAAAATTCCCATAATTCCTGATCCCTGGCCATGTTAGTTGGGGTTGATGGGGCTGGTAGCCTAATAAAACCAGGCCAACTTTAGGCTCCTTGCTGTGGGTTAAAGAATAGATCATTTAGAAAGCTAGTTTAGGTTATCCTCTTTCTGAAATAAGAATAAAGCAACAAAAGGAAATGACTCTAGGTACAACACATTACAATGACATCGTGTGACAACTACAGCATGACACTATCCATGAAACTGAGGTCACAAGGGATAGTTTGATAATACAGATTTGGTTGGGAGAGAAGCTGAGTTTTGGCCTCACCTCCTTCAGTAACTCTATTTTTTTTTTCTTAAAATCCCCCCCCCCCTGCCCACCGATTCTCTCTCTCTCACACACACATATGCATACTTTATATAGAGCCACTTGTCACTGGCATATTTACTCTGGATATTTTGGACGAGAATGTTTAAGCATAGAAACAATTTGGGCTTGTAAAAACACATATCAGAGTCATTTTGCACCTTTTCTGCCATGACTTTTCCATCTATTAGTACTTTAGTGTTTAGCAAGCTGGTTACAATAGCAAAGTGTTAATTGGTTCCTTGGTATGCCAAGATGGACCCTGGTTAATTAGAAGAAGTAGCACCAATCCCAAAGTAGGGAGACTTGCACATAAGTGTTGATGCCTTCAGGTTTAGCATATAATGAGACTTCTCACTGCAGGCAAAGGGAAGACTGTACACTTCCTTTGTCTCTGGCATAGAGCAGAATTAAGCTTGAACTCTGTAGCAGACCCCTGCTTATCAGCAACCTTGCTATTACTCTGTCGACCCTGATGTGCATAAGCAATATTTTCATCCACTTCCCGGGAGAATTATCTAGCTGTTGAAGTAGAAAATGAATATTTTACAGTTCACTTGTCTGATCAATTACCTACAAGCTGCTGCTGTATTTTATAGCCAGTGGGAGAGCTGTGTAGGTGATGATAGGGAAATCTGGAGGGAATCTCGACCAACCATTTTTTTGAAAAAAGGAGGGGGAGAAAACTGTGAATGAAACCACCAATACCATTCCTTTGTTCATAAGGGCCTAGCCCGAAATTACAGTCTAACCAATTAAAGCTTATACATGGTGACCAGACAAATGTGAATTCTAGAGGTAAAGAACTTTGATTGCTTGATTGAGGGATAATGAAATGAAGAACAGTTCAGAGCTAACTTCTTCTCAATAAAACATCACCTTTGGGACTTTATTTATTTATTTATTGTGCCGGGTTTTGAGATAACTGGGAAATAATCTTTATTATTAATACTGTGGAAGTTAAATTTAAATTATACATGCTTGATGCAGGTATTTGTTTGATATAATAGGGAAATTCAATGAGTTCAATGTTTGTTACCCTTTTTAAATATTACATGATTCCTTTTGATGTATAACAAAATAACAAACCTTTGATGTGGTATCATTTAGACTTCATGTGTAGCCTGAGCCCATGTATGTTTATTTGGTACAACATAGCAGGATGTTCTTTCAGTGGTGAAATAATTATTTCCATGTCATTATGCCTTGGACTGCAGTCTCAGCACTTGTTAAATAAAGGGGGGAAAAGATTTTCTGCATGAAAATTAAAGCCTAAACTAATCTGAATTAACTTTTGCTTTGAATAATGCTAAATATATATACAGACAGCTTAAACAGAGAACATGTTTAATCTTCCAGAGTCATCACTTTACTTTTTAATGCAAAATTTTATTTGGTAAGGCTCAGAAATTCACTTCATATTTTCTAATAGGCCTAGCATTCTGGAATCTGAAAGAGCTCCAACCCAAGTTTCTCTTGTCATTCTGCTTCTGTTTAGAGTAGACTAGAGAGATTCCAGTAGTCTTTACAAATCAATAGTTTGCACAAAGAGTGTTGCAATAAAGGTCAGCTTTTTGCATGGACAGTTCTCTGCATTTTCTTGATTCCACAAAGTGGATATTCCCACTTATGTTTGAATAAATGACAATACTTAATAAAAGATGATGATCTGCATAACACTGAGAATATTATCTGCATTTTTTTTTCTATCAACACTCATTCAGTTTGATGAAAGAGAATTTTCTGTAGAATTTTTGTTTTTTCACAGAAGAGAATTTCCATGAAATGTTCATTGTGGTTGTGTTCGTGCATTTATTTAATACAAGGTGTCCAATGATCTTTCCATTGGTCTGGCACCTCCCTGGCTTCCCATCAGGGGCCTCCAAGGGGTGGGATGGGAATGGAGACATCAAAAACCAAATATAGTGGTTATGACTGCCATGTTGCCTTTTTAAAATCCCTCTGCAGATGCTGCCATTCAGTCTTAAGGGAAAACACACAGAGAAACTCTTCACATGGGTTAGGATCAGTCATAACTAGCAGTCCTTCCCTTGAGAAAATATTGGACCATTTCTCCTTCTTCTAGAGAAATTTAAAGGAATCAACCTCCTAATTTCTCTGTCTACAGTTCTGGTAGTTCTGGAGAATTTCAATGATATCAATCAATCAATCAATCAATCAATCAATCAAATCTTTTTTCAGTCATAGACCAAGTCATTGTTATAGTTATCACCTTTAAAGCCCTACATGGCATGGGGCCAGATTATTTGCCTTTCCCTGAGGGTATCTCCCTGCCCCACCAGATCAGGTACAGTGGGCACACTCCAGATTCCTGCCCTTAGATGTTGCCATCTAGTGGGACCTAGAAAGTGTGATTTTTCCATAGCAGCCCCTGATTTTTCCATAGCCCCCCTGAATCCTTTTTCCAGAGTATCTGGCAGGCCCCCAATCTTTTAGTCTTCCAGAAGGCTATAAAGAGCTCCAAGGCACTGGGATAGAATGAGATGGGAGCTGTTGATGGTTTTGTTGGAGGCATCCAAGGAGGATGGCTGAGGCACCAGACTTTTGTTTTTATGGCTGTATTATTTCTTGGTTTTATTGCTGTGGTGAATTGCCCAGAGCTGTGTCCTAAGACAAGTCTTTTACATAAATAATTTAATAAACAATGATTTCAAAAGGCTACTTGTGCTCAGCCATAGTTGGGCTACCAAGATGTCTTCTTGATTTCAATCTGATGGTGTCCTCTATTTAAAATTCTGCCTAATCTGTGCAAATTAAAGGTGAAGAATTCTATTGAATTTGCTCATCAATGGCTAGTATCTGGAGACCAAATAAATGTGTAAACTGCATATTCTCTGAAATGTACTCTATTTTTATTCTGATTGAACAAATTATTTCTAAACTTGCTTATAAATTCTAATCTATACCATTGTTTGGCTTTTTCAGATATGAATTAGCAACCTAATGTAGCTTTTGCTAAAAGAGGGGAAAAAATCAGTGTCATCTCAGGTGCTAAAATGATGAAAGGTTCAGCGACTGCATCTTGGATAGCTGGGTTGTGGCTGGGCCACTTCTTATTCATTGCAGCTACTCAGAACTCTGCATGAGGCTTAACGTAAGTTTCCTGGGCAATTCAACTGGAGTGATAAACATTGCTCTCGCTAATCTAATTCCAGTTATGCTGTTTACCTCCTCGCCATTTACTTTCTTACCACTCCCCAGAGCCTCATCTCCACAGTAGAAAGCATTGCATGAAGACTGTAATAATTATCTTTAAGCTTCTGGCATTCAGACAATGGAGGATGGAGGAAAACAGTGAAGAAAACAAGTTCCTTTTATCTTCTGCCTTAGGAAAGAACAACAATTCCATATCCACATCTCCGCTTTTAGCAATGATTGTGATTCAAGATCTTTTTTTTGCAGCTGCAGTATGTGGTGAAATGTGGATTTTTCCTAAAATTTCTATGTAATGGTTTTAAAAAAAAATACAGCACTGGAATAAACCAGAGAAATATCAGTGTGGTATCAGAGTAGTTAGTGACAGATGCTGTCTAGAAGTACAAGGAACTTTGGGTTGATTCCTCAGATTCAAAAATTGATCTTGTCACACGGTGATAAGCATTACAGCTGACCACATGGCAAAGCCATTATCTGCCTGCTCCAACCCCCCAGCAAAATCAATTTTCAGTATATGATGCGGTAAACAAAACAAAAAAAAATTGAATCTATATGCCAAGCATTCAACTGCAAAGTCAGGAAGACTGGTATCTTACATATAAGTATCAAACTTGTTTCAAGTATGGATCCTTAATTAGCCGAAACAGCATCAGCTACACGTATTAGTAAGATATCATTAGTGAGATACAAATGAAATCTTTACAGAGAAAAAACTTAGTAGGGGAAGATCCTACATAGTATCCAATTCAAGGTTAAGAAATGCTATGCATAGCATAGAAAAAGAGTACAAAGTAAAAAGGCAGGAGATAAAAGGAGAAATCTAATTATAGTTTATAGCAGTACCATTTATTAAACCTCTTCATACTTTGCCAACCTTTCTTTCTTCCACCACATCCATACCCTGGCTTTTGACTTTAAACTTCTTGCTTCTCTCATTTTGAGAAACTCATCAACTCCAGTTTCTTGATCTTCCCCTTCCCTTTAACTCATTCATCTTCCCTTTCCTATTTGTTCTGCAATTTGATCTTCATTCCTTTGTTCTGTTATGACTAAGCAATCACAGAGTGTGGGGGGGGGTCCCCATACCAGGGGCTCACTGTTGTATTCAATCCACATTCATTCATCACCCATTTATTCTTGATCCTATCACTACTTGCTTTACCACAAATACCTCTTTAATTACCACATTCCCACTTCATTCAATTGATTTTGATGTTTCTCAGGACATAGTAAATCATGCTTTCCTATAATAAATGAGCAGAAGCAACTTCTTGTACACAACCATTTTCACTTCTTTTGACAAACATTTATTCCTTGCATCAGACCACATACTTCCTACTACCTTTCTACCAGCACTAGCACATACTGAAATTTCTCCATCCCTTTTCCCATCTTATAAATGTTCTACCCAGGCACATAACTTCATCTACTTGTTTTAGTTTGTCACCATTTATGTATAACTTGCAATCATTCCCCCAAACACAAATAGCAAGGCTTGTTTCAGGAGCAGATGGAAAACATCCCTTCAGCTTTGTTTCAGGAAAGAAGAAAAGAAAAAAGCTAGCTGGGCTGGGCCATGGGCTGAAGATGGCAGGAAGACTTCATCATTCAGAGATGTCCTTCAATAATGGTTAGCCAGCTAAAGTCAGGGGGAAGTGTCAAGTCAGAATTCTGCTACACATCTCCCTAGGATAACAAACTAATCCCTTGCAATTTTCATGTTCACTTTTATAGCCTTTCTCTTTGTATAAGGGAACTATAATTCCATTCCTCCAATTATTAAATAAGTCACATGGCCACTCCATAAACCAACCGTATCCATATTTTAACATTTCTCCAGTTATCTATATTTGCAGCCTTATAATTTTTCAACATTCTCACAGCATTTATGAGCTCTTCACTCATTTTTCTCTTGGATGCTAGTGTTTATAGCATTAATTCCAATTCTACTCTTCTTCCTATAACTGACATTCCCATACAAATCTCTGAAACACTCCATCCAGCATTCCATCATTTCAGGCTCATGTCATCAAGTTTATGCTTAACTCCATTCACTTTGTTGGAGGCTTCTTGTTTAGCACTTTTCACCCACTTCCAGAACAAGTTTTCCAACCATGTTCACTCAAAGTGCTCTGTATTTTGTTTACCTCTTTTAGTCTTAACCATTCTTTGCTCTCTTTGATTACATTCTTTACAACAATCTGGTTCTGTACACATAATATGATACCTTTCTCACATCCTCATTTCCTGCAGCAATCATTCTTTTCTATACATTTTTCTCAAATACAGGTAGTCCTTGCTTAGTGACCACAACTGGGAAAGGTGACTCCATCACTAAGCACAGTGGTCACTAAGTACTGTGACTGTGACTGCTTACGATCTCACTTCCCCTTTGGTTGTTACGCAAAACATCATGTGACCATGACTTAAGATTTTACTTCCGCCTTCTCTATTAACTGCTTGTTGCAAGCCAGTTGCAAAGTACATACATGTTGATCACATGACTGCAGGACACTATGGCAGTCGTAAATGCATGCTGGTTGTGAAGCACCTGAATGGTGATCACAGGACTGCAGGATGCAGTGATGGTCATAAATGTGATGACTGGTCACCAAGTTATTTTTTTACACTGTTATAACTTCGAATGGTCATTAAATGAGGCAGGTGGTAAGAGAGGACTAAATGTACAGTTTCTTTCACTTCATCATTTCACCAATCATCCTTTTTCATACTTCCCATTAGTACTTTACACACATATGTGGCACTCAGCAACATAATTCTTTTCATTCAGTTCCAAGCAGCCTCTATATCCTCTTTTCTTACATTCTTTATTGAGAAATTAATCTATCTTCAAATGCTTTTTTAAATTCCAGACTCATAGTTTATCATCCTGCAGTCATTCTACTCACACTCTAGTTTCTTTCCCTTTTTTTTCCCCTTTCTCTTCCCTCAAAATGCTTGGTTGACACTGCCAGAAAACAGACTATTCCACATTCAGAATCTCTTCTAATCCTTTTATCTTCCACTGATTATCACAGTCATTATATGCAAAACAATCATACTTTTTAATTGAGAGTTGGGTGGCACAGAAGAATAATAAATTCACATAAGCTATAGCTATATAGTCTAAATAAACAGGACTTTTTCAAAGCAGATAGTCACCAAACAATAACTACTCACATTTATTCTTGAGGGTCCAAATGATTCAAATATTTTTTCTGTACTTTCTCATCTTGCTTCCACCCTTTATTCGTGTCCCTAGCAGAATAACTTCTGCAGCATTCATTCATCCCTAATCCTCTCATTATTACCATTCACTGGAGAATAACAGACAATGTGAACAATCTATGGATTCCTATTTTCATACTCAAACGCTATTTAGCCTCTCCCTGCATAATTAAAGCTATATCTTCATTCTATGTATGTTTTTATCAACTCCAGGTCACCTTTATTCAGATTTATTACATTTTTCTCTTTCTCTTAGTTTCATCAGCATACAACATACCCATTTTTCTTTTCTTTTTTTCCATTTAATTCATTAATTCATGTTATATACTGCATACTCCTTTTATGTTCCAAGTTGCAATCTTCCATATGCCATGGGTGTATCAGATGAGCTCATAAATATTGAATTCCATTGCCCATCATGGCTTTGATCAACCGAGGCTTTTACATTTTTGGTTATATAAAGGAAGAGTGAACTAGATTACCAGCTTTAGTCATACATAATGCTACATGCAGCTAAAGGATAAATAGACAATATTGATAAGTTCTGAAACATTTTGGCCAATATGCTGCAAGCACAACCAATGCCAAGTTTCACTCCAAGCATGCCCATGCTATTCTGTGCAAGTCCATGTGCTATTCTCCATATTCCACCAGTGCAGTGTACTCAGGGTACAAGATTAGGCTTACTTGAGACATTAAGGATACTGGGAGAACAAATAAACTCAGTGGAGACTCAGCCTGCTCATTGGACACAGGAAGATTTCTGATGGCTGGGAAGGGGCTGACAGGTAAAGAAAAATGGAAGAGAATATCCTTGAAAGGATATGGCTGGCTGCTGGCTGGAATTCCAAACATGCCAGATTGTATAGGAATATTAATTATTAATGATCTTGTAATTTCTTGAAAATTGTCTTTCTCTGTAAATTAGTCTTCTATTTTGCTCTCAATACATTCTGGAGCCACCAATGGGTGCTGCTGAAGGACATACCTTCATTTACATATATTTCTTTCCCTATGAAACCTGCTTGGCTGCCTGTACTTCTCAGTCTGAATAAAGCCCAACAGTAAAGGAAATATAATCATTTCCTTATAATGAATTCCTTGGGGGATAATAAAGTTGGGCAAGTCAGGAAGGCTGCAAGCTCCTGGATGCTTATACAGCAAAAATCAGGATGTTCACACATACATCCCTTGGCCAAATTTTAACTAGATATGTCCAAGAAGACCAAACTCCACTCATAAGAATTTCATGGAACTGATCTCCTTTGTAATACTTTCATCAAACTGAATGAAAACTTATAGAGACAAATGCTGTAGAATGTTTCTGCATTGTACTATTCATGGTAGAAAAGTGGTAGCATTCTTTGGATACTAATCCCTGCTTCTGACAAACGTTGCTAAGGTTTTCTTGCATTCTGGAAGCCAGAGATTAACCCATTTATTCATATACAGTCTGTGGGCTCTAGTTTCCATTTATGGAACAGGCTTCTATTGAACCTTAATTACTTGCTATCACATTATGATTGTTTCCCTCCCTCCATCGGCCAAGCCCCTATGGACTCCTTCTGGGTCACAACAGCAGGAAATATGGCCATAGGTTGAGGGGCACAAGCAACTTTTATTCCTTGTTTTGTTTGAATATTGGTCTGACTGGCTCCAGCAAGACTCAAGCAATCATGTAAAATCTGAGATCTTTTGATGCTGTCTATAGCCTCTCACCATGTCAGGCGATGTAGCAGGTTCTGTTTTCAACTTACACATAGATATTAGAATATTTGAATATTTGTATTGGGTGGGCAATCGGATGTTTTAATGAAGTTAATGGAGATAAATAACAGAGCTGCAATCCCCCCAGCCCAATACATACATCTGAAAGATGGCTATATTGTAGGGTGAATGGAGATTTGATTTGACTTGATTTGCAATTGCAATTGCAATTGCAGGGTACAAAATTGCATCAGGGTTTGTTTTAGATATTGTTTTTAGCCAACATGCATAGGCATTCATGTACATTTCTAACATCTAAGGGGGGCAGCTGTGAACTGAAAAATGAAGATTTGGGTACACTCTACTCATCCAAACTCTTGTGTTTTTTTCTACAATGATCATTTTATAAACATCCATTCTTTCTTAGCACTATGTATTAGGCTTAGAAAGTCTATGAGGACCCTACAATTGTTGATCAATATTTGTTGGCTTTTTTGTACAATAATATTTACTTAGTACAGAAAAGATTTTGTATTGTATGTCTACTCTATTGAAAGTACTTGTAACTGTCTAGTAATGTTGACTCTTGGGGGAAAAATTCAATAAAATGTTGACAGTGGAAAATGAGAAATACAGGTAGTCATATAATCATAATTCTGAGATAAATTCCATTCATGGTAAGACTGTTAAGATAGCCACAGTAATACTGTATTCTCTGTCATTCCTTCTACACTCTTTGTTCTCCCTGTACTGTTCCCTGAGTATGTAATTGTTTTGGTTCTTCTGCAGTTTGATTCTTTGTGAGCATTGTATCTCTACCAACCATATGCTCATTTTGACTCCTCTTTTTAAAATCCTCTTAACTATTCTGAACTTGGGTGAAACAGGAGGAGTCTATATTTAATTAATGGAAGGCTGTATGATCTGATTAGCTCAGCCAGCAGACAAGTGCACCAAAGAAGCAATCTGATCATAATGGTGCATATATGTGTATGCACTAACAATGGGGCTATGGTCTGGAGTAGCAAAATAATGAACTCCTGTTTTTGTTTCAGGGAAGAGGAAACACTTGGTGGGGAGAATGGTGGTAGGTGACAGGAGTGTAATGTGTGGCGAATCCTCCTCCTTTCTAAATGATATTCTCCTCCAGCTTCCAGTAATGGGTTTCTTGGGCCATCACCATCTGGATGACATGAAATGCATTCTCAAATCTTTCTGACTTGCAGCAGTAACAGAACTTGCAGCAATAACAGAACAGCATAACATACAAAAATTACAGTAATGAAATGAAGAAAATTGAGCAAGTATGAATAATCAGAAATAAATTTGAGGAGAACGATGAATTTCATGCAGTTCTGAAGCTTGAAACCTGTTTATCATTCTTTTCAATCAAGTCATATCATTTACTAATGTTATACATGCCTGTTATAACAACAGTGGCTCAAATGATATGATTTGGACCTAAGACAGAATCTGTGCATCCTAGCTGAAGCCCCTCAAGATCGATCAATCTATCATTGATCTATCTATCTATCTATCTATCTATCTATCTATCTATCTATCTATCTATCTATCTATCTTTATTTCACAGGATTTACCATCAATCCCAGTGCCAAAGGACTCTGGGCATCTATTAAAAAATGAAATTAAATCTAAAAGTAAGAATAATATATGCATTAAAAAAAAGCACAAGCAACAAGCAAAAGCAAAAGCAAAACAGATTTAAAAAAATAGCAGAACCAGAATAACTATGATGGACATTCATAATCAACCAGGGCAAATACATATTGGAACATTACTGATGTCAATTATTTTCTAATGTCCGGGCTGCTTCAGCCTTTGTGGGAAAGATGTTCCACAGCATCAAATAATGTTGGGACAGTTTTAATCTCACAGCGAGAATCCAGTATTGGAGCAATTTTGATGTACAAGAAAAATAAATTCTATGGGGATATTTTCAGGGCACTGAGCATTGTATCTGGTTTCCTTTACTAAGGCATACAGTACTTACTCTCTTTTCCATTGGGCAATCCAAGAAAATTCACACATGTGTAAGTAATGCCATAAACAGTCAGGAGAATTGCTATTAAAAGAAGCAGAAGTGAGTAGCTGAAGGCCATAGGCTACCAGAACACAGACATTGTGCTTCGCATTAAAATAATTGGAGAGAGGACTATATGCACTGCCTTCAACTTCTGCAGGAAATGCAGAGTATAAATGTAGTCAATAAATGAACTAATCTTACAACTTCTCTCTCTCTCTCTCTTTCTTTTGTATTAATCCAGTATTTCTTCTCAAACTAATAAGGAATGCAATTTGTTCCTTTTTTTTTTTTGTCTTGGAAGAAATGAACTATAAATGCAAAGAGCAATTTTAATTTAACCTGCTACCTTTCTAAATTGTTTGAAATGATTGTGTTACTATGTTCTGTTCTTTTTAATGTTGCATTTCAAGATTATTATTGATTTTTGGGGGACCTGCTCAAGCTAAGTTAGCATAAGAAGCAATATTGAAATCAGCGAGAAAAATTGACCAGCAAGACTAACTTAAAAATCTCATTAAATAGGGCTTAGTTACAGCTATCTTTATTTCCTGATAAATACTAGAAATGCTTAGATAGACAGGAATAATTATATTAATAAACACATGGAATGTATTAGAGAACAATCAAATAAGAATACAATTCATGTTCTGGCATACATGGTTTTGATAAAGTTTTATAATAATGGCCCTTTGGTACCTTCCTTGTGGCAATCCTATGTTAGAACAAAGAAAGGATTTCTGGAAAGAACATGAAGTTTATACAGAAGACTAACTATCCTGGCAAGTCTACTTACTTTGAGATTTGTTTGATTCTTTGTAGATCCCTTTACATTTCGAGGTGAAGGAAGAAGAGACTCAAACTCAGCAGAAAACAGGGCCCTGCATGGTTGCACATGCCCCTTATTGGAAGAACACCTATATGTTCCATATGAGCTTACTCCAATACCTCAGTTTCAGTTTCATCTGAACTGATGATGCTGCCTAGGTTGAAGCTGATGCAACTTGAACACTGCTCACAATCGTAAATCCAGCTAAAATAGAATTAACAATCAAGAGGATTATTCAGTGTGGCAAAGCCTGATCATAGGGTCCTTAATCACATCCATTCAGCATTCAGCAGAGCCAGCCTAAACTGAGAAATAAGGATTAAAGGTTAAGTTACACTTTTATATAGCTTGAACTTGCTGACATGAAGGGGTTTTCTATCATTCTTCTATATTGGTCTTCAGCAACCTGTTTGTATGGCTAGAATGAACAAGTAATGTGATGGTTTAAGCCATCACTAAGGAGGGCAAGGCCAAACTGGTTGAGCTTTGGGGTTTTTTGGGGGGCAACGGGGGAAAGCAATATTATTATCTTGGCAAATAAGTGTGTTAAATCCAGCAGTGATTTACATAACTTCTTTTAGAAATCTTTTTTAAGACAATCAGGTTCTCAAAAATTCATTTTGCACTCAACTTTTAGTGGTAGAATCAGGGATATCCACAGGGTATGGTAAAAAAAAGTCAAGATGGTGGCCACAAAGGTGCAACCAAAGATCATACAGTGCAGATACAAAATAAATGGAGCATGGATCATACTGTCATGGCCCCATCTTGACTTTTTTGACTATACCCTGCAAACGACCCTAGGTACAATCATGGGGATGGTGTTACAAGAACCATACAAATGAGTATGTAGCTATATATTGTGCTTGAGCTTTCTTTAGTCCCTCCTGACCTTGGGGAAGTATGATTTGCTACATACTGGATGAAAGTATAGGTGCTAGAATGGTCATATCTGTCTGCTTGAAACATAACTCCCTGAAAGACAAGGATACTTGTATATGGAGTTTTCCAGGACTTTTGAAAATAATTCTAGCTTTGCAGAAGGCCAAATATTGATCTGAATTTATTTTTAGATGAAATTCAGCTGCAGCCCCATTAGTGCCACTCTATGGGAATGCCAACAGATTCTGTAATATAACTTCTCTAATAAGCCTGATAAAAAGTTGTGGCATAGAAATCCTCTGGCATTTCTTCCCTGTCCTCATTCATTTGGCTAACAAGGTGAAGAAATTTTTGGAGCAATTTTGGAGTGTGATATCCTTGCTCTTGTTGAATTGTGAATTGGCCAAGGGAGGTGTAAATGCCCTGTCCTTTGTTGTGCAATACTCTCTCCAATAGTCAGCAGCCTTCAATGAAGTCCCAAGCAATGTTATCACATGGGAACTCCTTCCCTGGTTTCTCAGTTATATTGCTGCTGTCATTGCTAAGGGGAAGCCCCCCCTTTGAGAAACAGTTGCAGGATTTCTTCTTCATCCCAGAAAAAGAGACTGACCACTAAGATCTCTGCTCACAGTGTTTTAATCTACATGTGAATCATTTAACCTTCTTGTTAATTAAACTGTGTTAATAAGAATGATGATTCTGATGCCATTGTAAAGAAGGGATAGAGTTATGACCATTTACCAAATGTTTTTCAAAGCACTTTTTTTTAACCAACAATCAAATTAATTATGCTGATGAATTCGTTTCTTTATTTATGCCTTCATTCCCTAGCTGTCTTTAGCTATAATTAGTCACTGAAAATGGTCTTGTACTGCCTTAATGACGATATATATCCCACCATAGTTATTATGCCTTATTAGAGAAAATTCCTTAGCAGGTATCATCTCACTAACCTAATGACCATATACACCCATGTTACCTCCCTTAAGTAAGCCATAACAAGTTTAGAGGTGCCCAATTATACATTGTTAGATACTTAAGAGTACCTTTAAAACTCCAGCATCTGGGAAAACATGTGGCTGAGAAATTTTGCTAACTACTTGTAATGCCATAAATGAAATATAATATTTTATGTTAATGAAATGAGATTGTGGGGGAAGGAGGGAAGGAAGGAAGGAAGGAAGGAAGGAAGGAAGGAAGGAAGGAAGGAAGGAAGGAAGGAAGGAAGGAAGGAAGGAAGGAGGGAAACCAAATACTCTAAAAACAAATCAATATTTTAGAACTTTTCTTTCCACTCCAAATGGGTTATTTTGCATCTGTTCAGATGGTCCTTTGTTTTTTGTATAGCTGGGTAATATTTTAGCACTGTATTATTGTGATAGTATCAAGTCTATTTGTAGATTTATGCAAAGACCTGGCCTTTGGTGAGAAAGAGTGAGACCCCTCGCTTCATTGCTCTTGCCACCTTTTATCTTTAACTTTATTGATTTATTGTAATTTCTTTGTTTGATTGTTGTGAGCCACCCAAAGTTGTTGAGAGTCATGCAGCATACAAGTTTAATAAGTATTATTATTATTATTATTATTATTATTATTATTATTATTATTAAATGTTATTCCTTCTATTTGAAAAAAAGGCATTTGATGAAGTTTTATTCAGAAATAGCTCTCATGGAACTTCATGGGATTTCTTTCTTTCTTTCTTTCTTTCTTTCTTTCTTTCTTTCTTTCTTTCTTTCTTTTTCTCTTGACAAGTAAGTAAACAACTACAGCTTTAAAAGGTTACAAGAGAAGCGATCTCCAGAAAATTAGACCTGGGTTAAATCAAGATTCCCTTCCATCATTTCTAGGCCCAAGGCATCATCAAGTGATCTTCTGTGATGGTCCTAGTGCCAAAACTGAAAGTCTGAAATCTCATGAGATCACTAAATTATGAAATGAGATCATAATTTCATAAATTATGAAATGAGATCATCATGAGAGTTCAGTGCCCTTGAATAAGTTCCCAGAGTGATATTGGCAAAATAATACATCAGGCAATCAGGCAGATTTCACACTATTCTATTCTAATCTTTATTTGGTCCCCAGTCTATTATATGTCATCACAGGATGGCCAGAAAAGGTTGCTGTTCCAAGCACTTGACACTGATATAATCTTATAGGCACTCTAATCTTATTATACAATTTATAAAGTATTTATAAGTGAAACAGTGATTTCGAACAAAACACTGGGAAGCTTTCAGAATATTTATTTGCATATGTAGAAGTCTACAAAGAAAAACCTATGATAAAAATAAATCAAAATCTCTTCCACCTCAGACTTGATATTGAAATGGACAAAAATGATGTGTGAATGATCCATTCAACCTTCATCCATGTGACATCTTTCAAATATTTTGGAGCATTCCCATCATTCTAGGCCATTAGGGATGGAACCATATTAGTACAGGATTGCCAGAATTGTGTTGGAACTTTAGGAAGGATGAAAGTTTCTAAATAGCAAAATTCCAATTAAATATGCAGTCCCATAGAACTCTGTCCAAATGATGGAAAAGATAATTTGGCCTACATTTCTGTGCTGGTAGCAACACCTGATCCTTCAGTGGCATGCTAGGAACTAAAGGTCAAAGAGGAGGCATAATCAGAACAAATCCATTCATGTTATTACTGTTCATGATTATTACTCCCTTGTCATTTAATAATTCGCTCTCTGTCTACTCACTGTCTCTTTGTTCTTCACTATGGTTGTTGGCTCCACTTTTGTGGAGATGTCTTCAGTGCACCACTCCTCCCCCAGAAGCCAAAGGATCACCCATCTCCAACTGTTCTGCACATTTGGTAAGATCCAGCAGAATATGTGCACTTCAGGTCCCCGCTATTAAACAATGTCATCTGTCAGGGCTTTGGAGGCATGCATTCTCTGTTGTGGCACCTTTCCTCTGAAACAGAATTTTCCCTGAGAACCATATGGCTCTCACTCTGATGATGTTCTGTAAGACACTGAAAGCTTAGCTATTTTCCAGGCCTTGGGACAAGATGCTGAAGGACCCTTTAAGATTTTGTTTGGCATGCTCTGGTTCTGTTTTATATGGTTATTCTGAACACTTAATTTGTTTCTTTCAATTGTTCTGGTTTTTATTATGTATAGCACCCAGTGTTATCTGGACTTGGTGTTTTTAAATCTATGACAATCAATCAATCAATCAATCAATCAATCAATCAATCAGAAAAAGTCTGTCATCACAGTAGTCAACTGATACCCATAGAAAGTCCAGAAGCTGGACATGAACATCATAGCATTCTCCTTCCCTATAACCTCATACTGCATAATGGAGGAAATACATAGTCATCATGATTAGTTACTATCTAAAGCCTTTGCCTCCACCATCTAGTCTAATTAATAAGCTGTCAGAGTTAATTGCTATCAATTGCTATTGCATTTCCTGGTAGCACTTGCTTTTATTTATATTAATTCTGGGGTCTGCTACTGTCAGTCACAGTGTATCTAAGGTGAATCTGATTCTTTTTGTTTACTCTATAGTCTCCTTGAACACTACTCAAAATATATTTGTCCCTGTCCTTTGCATAGAGTTTTTACTGAGATGATCAAATCCACTGGGTTCTGCCCATTATATCAGCTTTCTGTACTGCTCATTTTATTGGTATTTACCTAGAAGTGATAAATCTTGGGATGCAACATGCCATAGTTCAAATTTGTGTCAAATGTATAGTATATAAAAGTTATATTTTTTAAATAATGCAAAATTCAATACAAACTGGATATATGTGTGAAGGTGAATGATTAACCAGCTGTACTTTCTCTCTATAACATCACTATGCCAACTTTAGTATCTTCAGAAAATATCAAATAACTATTATTTAACTAGATGTAAGAAATAGCTGGAAAGGATTCCCATTATCTAGATGACGGGAGAGAAGGAGACATCTGAGAGAAGCTTGTTCAGACTTTTCCTTTCATCTCCAGTCTTTATGGTTCTTTATCTCCCACTCTATCATGTCTGGCAGGAAAATTATGATGAAAGAATTCTACACAATGGCAGGTAATTTTTCTATGTGCCAGACAAACAAAGTTTACTTTCTGGGTCAGATATATCTCAATTATTTGTGGGCATTCCAAATATATGCGTCATTTTTGAAGAGATGCTGATATTTCATTACATCAGTTTATTAATGTAATTTGAGTCTTTTAAGTAGGTGAGAGTTGGTGACAATTTTGTCTCCATTTCTCACTAAATGTAAAGTTCCAGTTCTACTACGCCCCACTTGATTACATTTTTCCATGTCCAGCTGAAGCAAAATCATATAGTTGCTCTTGGTTCACTACTGTTTTGTCTCTTTGTCTCTCCAGTAGTTCAAGTAACTGATTTCTCTTGCACATTCTCTTTTATTTTATTCTGACAATAAAATTTAGTTTTGGTTTTTTTGGTTATTCATTTGTATTGAAGAGATTTTTTACAGAGTAAAAACAATATAAATTTAAAGAAAAAAGAAAAGTAAGGAAAAGTGATAAGTGAATAAGTAAGAAATAAAAAAGACAGAAAAGAAAAAGAAAAGAAAAGAAAAAGGAGATATAAAGAAGTAGCTTCCAATCTTCTTTACAGGAGTTATACATGATTTATATTTTACCCTCTCTCTCTCTCTCTAGTTATAGCAAGGCTCCTTTCTTTCCATATTCCACGATTTCTAATCATCAAAACCCTAAATCACAAATTCACTTTTTTCTGTTTTCAGCAAAAGGTCCATAAAGGGTTTCCAGTCACTGACCAATGTAGCGATTGTCTTTTCCCTAATCAAGCCAGTCAATTTTGCCATCTCTGCACATTCTGTATTCTTTACAACCATTCCTCCATTGTAGAGTATTTCAGAGTCTTTCCATCTTTATGCATATAGTAATCTTGCTGCAGTTACCCTGTACGAGAACAATCTTCCATAGGTCTTTTTTAGTTCTTTTTTATAGCTCCACAAACTTCCCTTAATGTAATAGGTCCATTCATTATTTGCTTCTATTTTTCCATAATCTTCAGTAGATTTTGTTTAAGTATTCACCAACTTTTGCGGGGAAATTTCTTCCCCTTTATATAGTTTGGGATAATATTGATGAAATATTTTTTGTATACTTACATTGCCTGTTATCATGGTATTTCCATCTTGTAATTTTAACATCATTTTTTTCTCTTTTTCTTTTCATAATTTGTATGCCAACCATTTTCCCAGCTTATCTGCAATAAAATTTACTTTTGCAGGAAAATATCTGACTTTGTCTTTGGTACTCTCTGCTGAGTGCCTAAGAACTTAAGCTTAATTTCTTAAACTCATATGCTGGGTGTGTGACAAAAATAGCAGCTTTACTGCATTGACAACAGCCTGTCCTCTGGGGTCCATGTACATTAATGTCTTATCCTTTTACCATGACATCTGATGCAGTTGTGTGATACACAACACACTGCTTCAACTTAATCTCTTAGCGTTCTTTTTCCTTACGTGATCTGATTGTTCTCAGTCCATTTTATGGAGTGATTATCAATATGTGTGTTTCAGTTTTGTGACACAGCAATTTTTACTGATGAGAATGGGTTTAAAGTCATGGACTCTGTTTTACAAAATTTGCTTTGGTCTTTTCTTTGATATTTCAGGTGAGGACTCTTCACCCATAAACACACACATACACACACAGAGAGAAAAGTTTTTCTCCCTGTTTCTTCCAACTGGCATATGAAGTATAACCAATATCCAGTCATGGGCTTTTGCGTGTAAGCAAAACACGGATGCACCCCAACCCTTCCCTCTTCAGGTGATGGAGATGTTGTTCTGTTAGAAGACTTCAGGCAGAATTCAGTGATATAAAAAAATACATTTCTGCATATGAGGTAGGAAAATAGCGGTAATAAGCTGCTGGAATTGTCCCACAAAGCTGGGGGAGGTTCAAGGACAAGGAAAGAGATGTCTTTCAGAACCAGGTTGTCTCTAAGAAATAAGTGACATAAGTTACACAGTGAGTTAAGTTTAATTTCTTTTCTCTGAGAAATCCATATTTCTCAGCAGAGGTAGGACATTCTGTGTGATTTGAGATCTTTCCGGAAGGTTTTTCTTCTCTGTATAAATTTACAAGCTGAAAAACTAGCCCACTAATTATCGCAAACTGGCACAATCTTGTGATCTGCTGAAAGCATGGCATTTTTTAAAAATCAGGCTTCCTTTATTATATAACTTTTGGGAGGGGAGGGGGTGTTGTTCAATAAAGCTTGATTTTGTTTAGTAAGTTCCAGCCCAACAGAGGAAAAAGGGGCTGGAACTTACAGGCGTGTGCCTTTATGCTAATAGGCCAGGAGGCTGCAGGAGATACATTATTTTGTTTCTTTCCATTTTTACCTTTTTTCACCAGGTTGAGGAAGCCTTATCTTACTCATAGACCAGAGTTAGTGGGAAGGATGCTAGGTGAGATGCTCCTATACAATAAATGGTGGCAGTAAGGACTACCAAGCTTAGGAGAAGCCAGAGTGTGTAGATCCAAACAGCTTCTGGGCAAGGAGATTGAAAACCTCCAGCCTTTACCCTGTGGGCCCAGCTGTCCCACCACACCTTGCAAAAATTTTGATTGAAGGATAGTACTTGCTCACAAAAAGGACAGACTTGTTTAATCTCCTTTCACATTCCATTGAGAGTAATGGAAAAGTGAAGAAACTCTCTTCACTCAGCAGGTTCAGGATCAGAAACCAGTTAACTTCTAAAAAAATAACATGATACCTAGGAAGTCAAACCCGGTGCTCTGTGCTGACTTTAAGAGAAAGGATTTGGAGACAAGGAATCAGTATTTGTTTTTGTCCAAGGCTTTGCTACTTTTCTACAGAGTGGTAAAGCTTATTATTGAACTTGTATACCAGACCAGTGAGGCTATATGAAAAAGCAACCAGAAATGGTAATGTGATCTTTTCTTTCTCCTATAATTACACATGTAACATTTCAAACTTCTCCCAAAATTACATTATGCTTTGGTGTGTGGCTCTAGAATGCATAATAAATATTATACATACCGCACTACCTTCATTCATGGAAAATTGCATTTGAAAATAATCCTGCCTTGGAAATGAAAGGGATATTTGGTAGATTCTGCTGAATTTATTAAATCCAGAGTCACAGAAGAAAAGGCTCCATTACATCTAGATTCAAGTTATTCCTTTCTAGGAGGGGATATTCTCTGTACATTGAATAATAAGTTTCAAGTGTGTTATAAAGTAAGCATGATGAACATTTTTTTCCAGCAAAAATTGGGGTGGAGATAACACTTTTCCCTTTGAAACTGGACCTTAGTATGCTGTTGCAAATAAATCCAGATCTGCAGGGAGATTAATAGAAGTTTGATTCTCCACTAAAGAAATAGAAAGTGTAGCCAGCATAATAATACTTTATCAGAACATATATGGTATTTATTGTGGGAACGGTTTGTTCAGAATAGTGGATGTGGATTTTTCATTCACTAAACTATCTCTTTCAAAGCTGTCTGACAGATCGATGTCCTTTGGAACACTGTAGGAAATCCATGGAGTGCCAAACATAATTTCATGCACCTATTTTTAAAAGATTCTATGTTTGGGTTGCAGATTTTACAGGAGCATGGATTTAACGTCCAAAAAGTTCTGTTGAGAAGACTGGAATTATGTAGGATCTCAGCTTAGTGAAAAAGGGCCAAAATGGTTTAACAACAGCAGAGAAAAAGAAATCTAAATGCCTTTTTGAAATTTAGATTTTCATTTGCTTCTTATATCAGCTGCAGAGTAAAAATGAGAGCTAATTTCTGTTCCTATAAGAGAGACTCCAAAGGCTTTCATGTAGCTAATATGTGCAGGCTGGAATGACTGCTCTGCAAAAGATTTTCACAGGCAGACAGAGAGAGAGATAAACAGTTTTGCAGGGCCTTGACTTAGCTTGTGCAAAAAGCTGTAATTGTACTGCTGAAATTACATTCAAGCAAACACAAGTTCATCTTCCTACTCCCTTTTAGACTTCCCAGATGAACCCATAGAAGCCAAAGATGGAAAATGAGGGAATGATATGCATGAGTGTTCCTCAGGCTCAGGAAAACAGGAGAGGGCCTTAGACTGTGTCCCCACTGGCACCTAATCACAGCACAATCATGTAGTGGCATACATTATTTTCCTGACGTAGCCCTACTAGGTAGACCAGACTTTGAAATCAACTCCAAAGGAATGTTGAAACTACTTTTATTGAGTCTAGCTATAATCATAGAATCTTGTAAGCCTGATTGTGCTGTACATCTTCCTCCTTCTTCTTATAGTTCAGTGAATTAGGGAGGTGTCTCTCTGAGTCACTTCTGAATGTTATCTGGATGTTCTGGACTTAAAAAATGCTTCAGCCTTTTTTGTTTAGGTAACAGCTTCTGCATATCTCCATCAAGATCATCTTCCTTGCTCTCTAAACCTCCTGATCTCCATGACATTGCCCTTATCTTATCCCCACCCTATGAATGAGATGAATTTAGGTCACTGTTAGTTTTACTGAGATTAAAGCAAAATTTCTCCTGTGCTCTAGCAGTGTCCAAGGACACCCACTGTTACCCCTTATTTGCAAGGAAGTCAGGTGATTGGCAGTAACCTGAAACAGAGGCAATAGCAGCAAGATTGGGATTGGCCAAAGGGGCAGAAAATGTCATGCTAGTATTGTTTTCACTGTCAGGGATATGTAGAGAGGACTTAAATCAGTAGGAAAGGCCCATAGTTTATCAGATAATCACACCTAATAATGATGGTAATAATGCTTACAATAAAATATCTATGAAAACAGAAAGATAGAAATATGAATTACATATGAGACCATGCTTGCTATGCAAATGTTCTCTTTTAATTTTTGTTTTCCTTTATTGCGCTATCACAACTACAAAGAGAAAAAAACCCTAAAATATGTGAATACAAACAAAACAAAAACAAAACAAACAAAAAAGGCTAAAACAATGATTGCAACATATAAAAATGCAACTCAGTTTCAAAACAACAAATTGATCCTTGTCCACACAGAACCATATGATTCAGTCTTTCCTTTATGCTGATTAAGATCCAGTTCAAAGGCTAAGAGTTGGACCATTTCATCTAACCTTTAATCTAGCCTTTGTTATCTGGTAAAAAGACATTTTTCCAGAAACATAGGATTAGCTTTTAAGCAACAGTTCAAGCATAGTAAATCCAAAGTTCTTTATAGATAGGCAAATTTCAATTTCTTGGAATATAATTTAATAACACATTATCATATTTAAATCTTAACTTCCTTCCAAAAAACAGGTTCATCTTTGTAAAATTATTCAACTATTAAGAGGCAAGCAAAAGGCATGACCAAAGCATGCAAATTAACTTCCCTTCCAAGGTTTTGCATCTCCAACATAAGAAAGTAGATAATTAACCTTTTTTGGGTTGGATACCTCAGCCCCATTCATCAAATTGTTTCCTTCATGGTGCAGAATAAAGAAAGGATCCTCTGATATCCTGTTTCCATTTCTATTCTGTGTTACATACATAAATGGATTATGGCCACTCCCTTTGGAACCATCCATATTAATTACCAACAGTATTGTTTCCAGTGGCTCTGGAACATTCTGTGTCTTTGGATGTATAAATATATAGATAATGTAAATTCTTGCCTGTTGATCATTTCTCTCTCCATGCTTTTCTCTTATTTTTTATGATTTTGTAAAATGAATTAAGCACATTTTGACATCATAAGATATGTATTTGACATTTTTTTAAAAAACCCAAGACTATTGGTTGTCATAAAATTAAAAACCACAATTTGTCATTCTAATTTTCTTGTGTATTATTTATATTTATTTTAGTAATATTTTAATTGTTGAATAAATTGAATTCTAACCTTGACAAATCTTTCTCTAGTACTCAAAACTGTAGGGGTTTCTGTAGCAGCTAATGTGTTTAGTCCAAAGAGTATAATAAATGCTTTAATTTAAGTAGTTTCAGCAAATTATATTCTTTTTTTTTTTTAACTTTTCAAAAGTATTGCTTATAATTAGCTGATTGAAGCTAACTATTTCACTTTTAGGTCATACTTTTTTTAAAAAAAGCTTTTACCACCATTAAAAAAAAAATAGCAAAGAAATCAAATTTTAGGTTCTTACCCAATATCATCGAAATCCACATGACTGTCTCCAGTGTTGGAAATATAGTATTCTTACTGCTGCTACACTTAGAATCAAGCACTTGTGAACATTTCAAATGATAGCTCTCCAGCTGGATCCAGTATACAATAAATGTAATTTTTGTTCCAATGCAAAACACGGGGGGGGGGGGGGTGCATGCGTGTATTCAATCTTATGATATAATTAAAATCTGAAAAATTAAAAGTCCCATTTTCAAATGAAAGTCTCAGCTTTTAAAGGGAAAGCCTTGGAATTTGACCATTCATATAAACAAAATTATCAATTTGTTTAAAATATCTAGGCAAAATTAATATAGACATCCTTCTTAAATTACATAGTAATCTCAGTTTCAGACATAGTAATGCAATGTAGTAACATAGTAATGCTCAGTTTCAGAACATTTATTCTTCTTCATCAGTTCATAGATGTTTTCAACCAGCTATTAATGTTACCATCATTATAGAGTGTGAAATGTTCACATTTGTCAAGAAAGATATTTTCTTAGGAATAATTATCTCACATTATTTAAAATACTCTAAACAAAAAGGAAATCCCATTTTTACATTTTCACAGAAACCTTGATGCCTTTCATCAAAATTTTAGATGTTTTTATATTATTATATTATTAGATATTAATTATCTAAACAGAATATATACCATATTGCCACAGTATCTCCATAAATCTAGGTAGAGAACTTTGATAATTGCTAAGAAGGCCCAAAATATAATCTATATATAGTAACAATTCATATTCATTACCTGCCACCCACATACCTATCAGAAGACTATCTAATAAAGCAGGCCAATCTAGGAGTAGAATAATACTTTTTAAATCAAGAAATAAAATTGAATGGAAATCCATTTTTACCACAACTTGTTCGAAAAATTTCATTTCTACAATATCATAGGGGTTGATAGCTAATTTAGAATTTGCAGGTTGGATATTGAAGAGGGTGTACCTAGGAGAAGATGCCAAGATAATTACAATTAATAATAAAAGTTTATTAATGAAAATCCAGTACTTACATCACTGGAAAGATTATTTCTGCAACTTCTGGGGTGGGCCAAAGCAGTAGGGAGGAAATTCCATGGAATTTATCACAAAGGGGTTGTTTTTGCTGGCCAAGTTTTTATAGCCCTTCAGCCTCTCTCTCCACCCCCACCTCCCCCTTGCTTAGTTTAGGCATCAGCAAAGTAAGGTTCCATATTAGTGAGGCGAAGTATCTGGCAGCTATTGGGCACCTAGCTAAGACAAAAGTGGGAAATATTTATCTGACTGGGGTTAGAGAGGGAAGTTTGTTACTCACAAGTAAACAGGAAGAGCTAACTTGTCTAAGCAGTCTCTCTTCCAGATGTTAATTAAAAAATGTGGGTCAACCCAGGATAAAAATATTTGTCTGTAATCACAGCTAATCCTTACCTATAGTTGATGATTTTATGTGAATGACAGAAACATTCCTGCTGACAGCCTCAATAATGCAGCAACAGTTATCATTACTGGAGTAAGTGTAATTTTTTTTCAGTCCATCTGTTGTAATAGTAGCTTATACCCAAGATACAGTTCAGGAAAATTGCTTAATTTTTGTAACATGGGGCCCACTTTTTAAACATCCACTTCATAAGTCATGTTCAGAGCTCTAGTTGTATAGCATCAGCATAAATTTTCAAAATCAAGCTAGCTAAAATGAGCAAGCTTGAGTGGAAATAACCTCTTAACACAAACAGTTATTAGATTGAACAAAACAGTAATCACTTATTACTGCTTGTAATTTTAAGAAAATAATAATGTCCTAGTAAAGTAGCTGTAGCAAAAAAAAAACCCTTGTATTGGAAGATGGTAATAGCACTTTAAAGATCCTAATGTGGAGAGCAGGAACAGGAAACCAGTGGTTCTCCAGATTTTCTGAATTGTACTCATCACTGTCCATATGGACTAAGATTGCTGAAAATTATTCAGCAACATATGAAGGGCTATCATTTCTCCCTCTCTGGCACAAAGCATGGGGTAGGAATTTCTGCATCCTTAACAGCAGTATGGTTTGCCAAGTTTGGAAATGCAAATGTACTCACACTCATTCACATGTATATGTACATGTCCATCACATATATAAATACTCTTACAGTAAATCTATACATTCACTCATACACCTCATTTTTCTATTTCCTTTCTCTATCCCTTCTGGGAATGCTATTTCCTGCTATTTGCATCACAAAATCAGGACTCATTAGATGCTCACATGATCATCATGCTAGGAGGGAACAAGTGTTAATGGTTGAAGGATATCAGTGATCCATTTCTGAAAGTCAACTAATCATACTGGCCAGTGAGAAGCATCCAGAGCATTGTGGGCCATACTTGGAAGATAATGGGTCCATGAAGCCCAGTGCCACAACTTTGCCATCCGTGGTATAGGCTAGAAGTGGTCATGAATCACATTTCACGGTTTGGGGAAACAGTTGGGTTCAGTAGGCATTTTGATAATAGAGTGTGAGTGGGACATCAGCACATACATAAACAGAGCCAAGAAGTCCTGAGGTTTGGAGTTGTTGTTTTTTTAAAATTGTGTTAGGCCTTTTTAAAGTTTCTACTATGTGTAGCTTTTCAAAAGCTAAACTAATACCTGAGAAATATATAGCTTCTACTGAGCCATAGAATTTTCAACAGACACCACAAACAAATATGATTGTCAACACTGCTTGTCTTGTTAAAATGAATCATCTGTAGCATTTCCAGGACAGTATGATCAATACCCCACCTATTGAATTTACTATAAACCAATCACTAAGCCTATATTAAAAGACAGAAAAACTGCAAGTACAAAACTTGATATTGCTGTACAAAATAGAAAAGTCATCTTTCTCAAATGGGGAAAAAATCATAGAAAGAGAAGAAGGAAGGAAGATTGTCACCCCTTAATAATGGCAAGTAGAATATGGTTACAACAGAAATTAATCAAAGCAATGATGGTATGTGAATATGTGCAGATCTTTGTGTATGCAGATATAGGACCAAAATTTATCAGTCACCCCATTTTATTGTTACATCTAATCACATTTTAAAACCTATGACTTTAATGAGGGGAGGATAGTTTCTTTGCAGAACTTGAAGGAGTTCTGAGAAAGGAGTCTCAGCAGGAATCATTTTAAAACTAGAGGCGAATAGGGAGAGATATCTTGCAGGATGAGTTGGATACACAGGAACATTAAAGACAATGTTTTGTTTGTTTGTTGGAAAATTCCCATAGAGACTTACAGAATAAGAAAAAAACAGATTACCCATTCTCAGATTTATAACCTAAAAAGACATGGTAGAGAAGATGGAGAAAGGAAGAGAAAAGAAAAAAGAAAAAACAGTCCCTAGATCTTAATTTTTACATCATTTCAGATCCTGTGATGGAATGAGCTTCTTGGGGAGACCAAGGTGACACCTCCACCTCCCAAGTAGATGGTCTTGTTGTTCTTCCACAAGGGAAATTGGCACTTATAGACTAAAACAATGCTGTAATCCACCAAGAGAACTATTAATCTATTTTTAAAAATATATGGTACGTCCATTGTGCCTATGCTAAGCTAAGTGTGTGGGGATGAGCTTGATTCTTGAACGTTTGACACATCAAATTTGAGACATTTTCCTAATTTTCTAGTGTAGATCTGCATAGAGCAATTACTTCATATGGATTCCTAGCAAACTGCCCCTCCAGATGCTTTACACAGATCTAGTGTCCATGGTTTTCTTTTAGGGTGGTCATGTCTATTTGAGAAGACGGTTCAGCCCAAGTCGAGTTGAAAGATAAAGAACCATCAGAAAGAAGAGCCGGAACCTGGAAGTTACTCATCAGCAGTTAACAACTGGACATTCTTCCTCCCTATTTATTTCTGTTTAAATTATGGTAATTATTTCTATATTTGCATACACACACACACACACACACACACACACTAGCATATGTAAATTTTATACAAATATGTACCTATTCGTGTCTTCTTATTTTGGTGATACTTCAATGGTCATGTTACTTTCATCTCAAACAGCTTCATGAACACTTTACTCTGTCCTTGGTCAAGCTGGGTGCCTTCCAGACTGTATTTGGTGACCAGGGTCTGCACTTAAGATTTTTGAGGAAGGAGAAGGGTTGCAGTTTTGTATGTTTCTCACTTCACAAATGTGGAAAACAAGGCAGCATTAGAAGCCATATACAGCCCTGGGAAACCAGATCGTCTACTCCTAGTCTAGTGTAATGAACAGAAAACCATGAATACTTCAGAAGAAAGTTTTTATAAAACTTACTTAAAATATATATTTTTTAGAAAATCCAAAGATTAAACTTTATATCAAGATACTATATACATTCAGAGAATTAATATCAATTCAAAACATGGAAATTATTCTGAACTTCTTTTGTTTATTCATATTAAAGAATGTTTATAAGTTTCCTGTCTGTGCTTCCTTCTTCCTGTCAGGAGCTGAAGTAGAAAGTAACATAACCTGTGGAGAACAAGGAGCTATTAGCTAAAAAAAAAAGATTGTCTTTAAATGAAATGGCACCACTGAAATAGTGAAACTGAAAAGTTAACTCATTGGTCAGAAGTTTTAATGAACAGGGAAATAATATCAGTCTCTTTTTTTCTCTGTAGTTATGATTCCTCATTTCCATCCAATGATGTCAATTCATCTAGAAAGAGATGCATACCATAGGAACGAGGATATGACATAACTTGACTTCTAGAAACTGTCAAAACTGTGTGGTGGTAAAAGGTAGCCCCCCATACACGTAAGCTGCATTCACTACCAAACTTATGAGATACCCCCACCTCTCTTACATGTGAACTGCTTAAAGTACCCTTGTAAGGAAATATTTACAGCAGGCTGAACTGACCCTGAGTGGCAACAGAGGGAAGAATAAGTCAGGAGCCAGGGGCTCAGTAAACCCAAATTGTTTATATTCACTTACCATATTTCAAAGCTAGCATACTGACCTAGTAGGAGGGATAAATAAAAGAAGGCCATCCAAAGGGGTTTATCAAAATCATTCCAACATTGTGCTGTAATTTACACTGCATCTTCCTTTTCCTTTGTCTTGTCTTTGTAATGTAGTAGGCCAAAGGTATATAAATTGTGGTTCTGCTTTTGCTCAGGGCTGCTCAGCAAGCCGCAACTGTTTTGCTGGGAGCTCAGTGTACACTGTACTTGTTGCATGTTTAATAAATTTATGTTGTACCTTCAAAGAGATCTGATTGTTTTAGGTAAGCCAGGTTTGGCCACAACAACTATTATTCACCACGTTGAGAAAAGCATTTTGTGGCCACCTATCAGAGCCTAATTTGCAGAAGTTTTTGAAACCAGGTAAAATTAGTTTACCAACAGAATGCTTTCTTTCTCCAAAGCTCTGGGCAAACTACACAAATGATTCATAAAAACTTTTCACCAGATAACTATGTGTTGCTAAAGTGTAATTTTTAAAGGACTTCAAAGCACTGGGGTAGACGGGTGGGATTGAGCTCCAGTAATGGAAAAAAACAAGCACTTGTTTTCCAAAACTGTATTGAAAGCTGGAGAAAAAAAGAATCAAATGTACTTTTCAGTTTCAGTGATCATTCCAAACAATGGACTAGGGCATCATAAGTATCTGTGATACTGGACTGTTTCTGGGAAACTGAGACACATATATCAATTAATTCAGATACTGTGTTTTTCCTGCATGACCTTAGCAAAGTTTAGACTTTTGTAGCTTCTTCTACATTGTAAGAAGATGATTGCTGGAACAGTGCAAGATGAGATAAATCTGTGGCAGGGAATCCACCAAAATGCAAACAGTGAATTATAGACATAACTCTGCATCTTTCCTCATTGTATGACCTTCACTTGCTTCACCAGGACCAGTTTGTCATCTTATAGTGTCCTATTCTGGAAATCTAAGATGTTTCTTTAGCTTCATCTTCATAGATAAAATTTGAATGAAATACATACTGCAGTCCTATCCTGAAACGTAACTTATCAAGTGATGAAAAATGGAAATCATAAGGTGATGTTGGAATGATTTAGGAAATGTTCTCAATGCCAGAGGATGCAATTGTGAGTGGAAAGTGGAGAGATGTTAGTTTCTCTCCCACTCCTTCATGCCAGGATTAGGGTATAATATGGGGAGCATGTTTTGAGTCTTCTAGCTCCCCAATTATTGAAGTTTCCACAAAGACCAAGAGGTGGCCCTATGGAATTCTGTGTCCAAATTCTGACCTCCCCCTCTGAACTTAGAGCTAAAAATCTGATCCGTTCTATGAACTTCAGATTCCAGCTTTAATGCAGTGAAAGCAATATGTCAGACATCTTCCTCCTTGACAAACATTAGATTTACATGAATGAAGAAAGTAAATGCTAACACTGCATTTCCTTAAAAACAAAAATAATAGGGAATGACATATCCAGAAATCAGGACAGACACTGTTACTTAGCACTTTCTAATACAGGAAAAATAGCATAGATTCTTACATATACAAAAAAGGAGTTTGTCTTGGACACAAATAGTATCCGTCATCCAGCTAAACCAGTGGCTTAGCACAAGGGCTATTTTGTGGTATACTTTATATTTCAAGAGAAACATATTTTTCTTATTGTGATAAACAAACAACAAAAGATACATTATGAATCTTTTTTTATTTTTAAAAATACCTACACTGTGGCACAAAGATCACTTTTGTTATTTATAAAATAAAGTATATTATATTCCTTGGAAATAGTTAACTCTTGGCTTTTCTCCCTTTCCTTTAGTACAACTTTTGTATTTTACCTTCTTTAGCTAGCACATAATATTCATCCTACCAGCAGGTAAGTTCCTTGTAAGAAGTACCCCAGACTCTTCTCCAATTTTTTTCTTGACAGAATACAAATGTTACAATTACAGAATATCCCTCTATTCATATTTATTAGGAAAGTCTGCAATTTGCAGTAGGGTATCATGATGCTTGGGGTATCATTTTAACATATACATTGCCTCAGGCATCTCAATATTGCCTCCCAGTCTGTTTACAGACTGCAGTTTCAAAAAAGATTAAACAGATTCCAGTTACTTGAGAAAATAGAAATAGATGTAGGAGGGCATTTGTGAGAGGAGGAGAATAAAGATGATAGATAGATAGATAGATAGATAGATAGATAGATAGATAGATAGATAGATAGATAGATAGATAGATATAGACCTTTATTGTTGTCACTAACCAGGAAAGGGAAGTAGAATAAAGTTTCTACAATATATATATATAATACTTCAAAAATGTCAAAAATGACAAGTGAAATATACCAAATACACAAGCAATATTCATAGCTTGAAATAATGCATAGTTTTTGTCCTCCCCCTTATTTTCCTAAGTATTTGGTAACCTGACATAGAAGTGATGTCAGAATAATTTGATTGCTACTTTAATATAGAAATGCTAACTATCATGCCCCAAATAGTTTAAGAATAACTCAAAGATTTTGGGAGTAGGATGAGACATTCGTGTAAAGACTGAGAATGGTAAGGTAGGAACCAGCAGTTCTCAGATGAGAGATATCTGTTATATAACCATATCACAACTGTCCAAGGTTCCCAAGCCAAATATCTGTGAACTTGCAGGAGCAGAAGGAAGAAACCTCAGTTTTAAACCCTTGAGAAGCCTGACCCCAAGTGCACCAGACACAGGGACTAGACTTTGCAATATGGCTAGCTGGGCCCAAGGTGGCAATATAAAGCTGAGAATCATCAGCATATTGATGGTGTGACATTCCAAACTACTGGGTCACTAATGCCAGCAGTTCCATATCAATATTAAACAGTAAATGAAAGAAGACCAATTTCTATGGAAACCCACAAGGGAGTGGCCGTCAGACTGACCCCTCCCCCTCAATCACTGACTAGAATCACTTGCTGAGATAGGTATGAAACCATTACAAAACATGGCCTCCTATCCCCAACCCCACGGGCAGTCCAGGACGATACCATAGTTGATGATATCAAAAGCTACCAAGAGGTCTAATAAAACCAAGAAGGATTTACTACCCCCATCAAGATCCTTACACAGTGCATTATGTCTAAAATCCAATTCTCATCTACCTCAGTCTGCCAAAACAGTCCAAAGAGAAAGCCATACCTGACATATCTTCACAGTTCTTATCCTAGACACCCAGCAAGTTCCAGGTGAGTCTATCCCAGACAGGCTGTAGCCACAGACTCCAGCCCTACCTCCAATAAATAACAATCAACCAAGGTGGGCTCCACACTCAAGCCACTAAGGCTATCTTCTCACCACTGCTCACGCTCTGGGATGCTTCCTGCTAGATGTTCTCAACTCTCATTCTGCAGCCCAATGGTTTTCCAGCCCCTTTGTCTTCCAACACAGTGAGGCCATCATCTCGCTACCGTCACAAAGGGAACTTTTAGTCCTTCTGCTGATGGACTCCTCTTTCCTGCAGATCTTGGATCTCCAGCCTGCAGCAGTGAACTTCTTTTAATCAATCCATGCCCAGGCCTCCTGAATGAAGCTGTTGGCCCCAGTTCAGCAATTCAGTTTCCATTGCTGCTGACCCAACTCTTCCAGTCCCGGGACTACAAACTATATTTCAGGCAGTTAAGCTTCAAGCTCAGCTTATCTTTCTGTTCTCTCAACTTTTACTCTCCCCTCAAAAAGACTAATACACCTATTGCCATCTTGTCACCAGTGATAACAGTTATTGCAGACTCAGGTAGCATAGATGGGACAGGATCAAGTATCATTTTACAAGAACCTTGCAAGGGAGCACCAACAGGGAAATGAATCAAATGAAAGGGAGCAATAAAAAGAAATTACAAAAAAAAAAAAAAGGCAGAAGGAGCAAGATAGACCACTCTTCAGAGAGAGAATTCAACACTGAGAAGCAAGTTAATTTTACAGAGCTTTTCCTTAACAGTTTTATTGACCTGACTGAAAAATATCTAGCAACAATGATGGAGTTCTTGGCATTTCCAAAGCATTTTTTTAACTGTATCACAAAACAAGAACACAGCAGATGAAACTGCACTGGTGCTTTGCCTAGCAAAAGGTCAAGCCTTTTTTTCAGGCTTCTAATCTATTGTGTCAATTTAGATTGGTGCTGTGGACTGATTGCTTAAAAATATCCAATTGCTCAGCAGCTTTACTAGAAAGAAATACTTTTTCCTCAAAAAAGGTTCGAAGGGAAGAAGTGATCATGGCCTGCCCTGCAGCCTGGTATGGTTCATCTTGAGCTTGCATAAGGCAAATATTTATAATCACTGTTATCTAGTCATCAATCTCATTAAATATCCTAAAAGTAATCCTAAAATCAGGTAATATGTTATGTAAATTGCCGTGAGTCTTTAGATTGTGGTATAATGGGAATACTAAGTAAATAATACAAGTTTTGAGTAGATTGTAAAATAAATGAACAAAAGCAGAAATATAAACTCAGACATCTTAAGTCAAAATAGGGATAACAAGTCAATCAGAGGGAGGGAGGGAGGGAGGGAGAATATGATATAAAGTTTAGAAACAATTAGGCATTCTTAAATCTCTTGAATGTCAATAGCATTTAAACATTACATTTGTAGCATATTATAGTTCCAAACTGAATTTGCAATGAACCATCCTTTAGGTTCTGCTCTATCAATGGGAAGGAATCACTACTAAGCTCTGTGGTTTATTTTTGTATTTATAAAGACTTATATACACATCTTATATACAATAATCCTGGGCAGCTCACAGGAAAATCAGTAAAACAGAAAAACAGCACTAAACTAAAATCAACATTATGCTACACTACACTATACCAATAATACTTCCATCAAACAATTGCATCAGACATTCATTAGACTCCATTCTCATCCTAACCCAATGCCTGGTTCCTTTTCTGGTTCTGTGACATGCCCAAATATCTGCCTATTTACAATCATAAGTCACTCTGCATTATGTGTACACTTATCTTGCCATTTATTTGAGATTTGGATTGTGCATAAGAATGCAATTGATTTTTGCTATTGAGATCCTGTCCCAGTGCCTAGAGGATATGTGGGCCTGGATGAGGAGGAACCATTTCTAACTCAATCCTACCAAGACCTAGTGGCTATATATATTAGGGCCCCTTGGATCCAGGATTTTCCCTCCATGCTCTTAGATAGGGTAGCCCATTCAAAAGTGGTACACAATCTGAGAGTTCCCTTGGACTCACAGCTCCTGCTTGAGGACCAGATGGCAGCTGTGGCCAAGAGGCCCTTTGTATGGCTCCCTCTTGTGTACCAGTTGTGCCCCTTCCTGGATCTGGGGAGACTCAGTTTCAAGTACACTCTTGGCCATCAAAACTCAATGGCTGAGAGTCACCTGATCGCTCAGCCCATCCTACCTCAGAAGGCTGTTATTGTGGGGATAAAGTGAAGACAGATCCCCATGTAAGCTGCCTTAACTCCCAGAGAAATTGCAGAATATAAATCTATCCCACAGCATTTGCAAAAAGTGTAAAAAAGTCAAGATGGTGGTCAAGAGTTGCTGGGAATCAGGCAACATGTACATTTAATAAATTGTTGTTGTTCCACAATCAAAACCATATCCTTTTGTAGATGCATCAACATCTCATCCACATTCAGAATGGTGGGGCTTCAATCACATGGTTACCACTATCTTTCAACCCTGTTGACACCATTGAATCTACTAAATAAATATAATGAATAAATAATAAATTATGAGTGTAATGACAGAAACTAATTTTGACATGACTGAAGTTGTTGAGATATGTTTCTGTGCCCGTGGAAGAAAGAATGAAACTACAGGAGAAATCTTTGGGCTTCTTGCTAATACAGTATGTGCTTAAAAATAAAACCAAATACCTAGAGGAACAGTGGGTTCTCCTTGCTATAAATTTTGAAGCAATGGGTGGACAGCACTATGTTGAGGATGTTTTAACTCTACATTTCCCATAGGGACATATAAGATGGCCTACAAGGCCTCCTCCCATAATATTGCAGACTATCAGCTGAACAAAGGAAGGCTCAAAATAAGTAGGTCATGTGCAAGCCCTTCCTTAATGGCCTTGACCATATTATATGCCATCTCTTTGCGACTACATAGATAGATTTTCTCCATGATGATCTATCCCTAACCTGGTTCTTCAAGTCTTCCAACACTTGAGTACATAGGCTCCTCTTTAGACCCTGGCAGGCATAGTGCAAAAGTTTGAAGATGAATTTTAAGTGCCTCCAACTGAATACATTTATAATCCTTCCTGCAGTTTGAATACTGATTAGCATGATTCTTCATGCTGAATGTGAACAACTGTTCATCCATCGGTGTGAGTGGCCCATCTATGCTTTCACTGTCATCCTATCTACTTTTCACCTTTATGCATTCTCAAAGGAAGTTCTCACTGCTTCAGCCATTGCACTTTTTCGTAAGTCTGGCTTATTTCCAAGGCTGGGACAAATGTTCCTGTCACTAGCCAGTGTAATAATCCTATTAAAATGTGTAAAGCTTCACTGTCAGTTTCTTAGGCTTTCTTTGTTATCTTTGTGTACTGCTCATTTTCATTTTGTTTCAGTGATGTGTGATTCCAAAAAGGAGTTTTTGTGAGTAAATATTCCCTAGGAATAGGCACAGGTCTGATTTTATTCAGCAGAAAATATAAACTATATCAGAATTGCTTGAAGACTTCTGCAGTGAACTTTGGAAAGAAACAGAAAAGCCCTTTCTCCCTGGCTCGGCTTTTGGCAGCAGAAACAGTTAAAATACTGTCAGACAAGCAGTCTTCTAATATTTCTCATTAGGAAAGGTCATTGTTCTGCTAGTTCATCACAATTTTTGAAGCCTGTACATGGAAAGGCTTGGTGGGAAGAATAAAAATATTACAATAGGCACAAGGAAAATTGCACAGCACAGGAAAGAGAGAGACAATTAATTTGGTGCTGTAGGAATCAGTTCAAGCTGACCAACTATATTTTGAGAGCAGTTTGTAACACATGAAGCAAGTTTGAATCCTATTTTCTTTGCTCTAAATCCTGTCTAGTTGAGATCAATAAGTGGGAAGTCGATAAAGATAATGCAGATTTACACCAATGTAGAGGAAAGCACTGCCTGGCCTTACATAATTCTTTCTGTCTTCTAGCAAATAAATCTCATCTTGGCACTTCTGTTTCTTTGGTTCTCCTTTGTTTAAATTTCCCAAGGAATTCCGTGGCTCTTACACACAAGTAATTCTGGATGGAAGTTCATCCATAGTTCAGTGTTATATCTCAGAAAGGTAAGTGAATGACTGGTGTCTCAGGGTTCGTTTAGAGGCAACAGAAAAATAATTTTTGCAGCTGTATGAGCATACCAGTGATGTGCATAAAAATTCTCCTGCTTTTAGAATTTGCTTTCAAATTGTCTTTCAAAAAAGAAGGATGGAGTATGGCATTTTTATACTTATTTAATTACAAGGTACAAAGGGGTGAGTTACATAAATGCCTCATTTTTCATTGTCCAATCATCACTCCAGATGTCTGCAATTTCCTTGGCTCCCCACACTTCAATTACATTCCAAGAGAAGATGTCATGACAAAATTTTCAAACTGGGCACCCAGGGAGGCTGCAAAGTGATGGGAAAATATATAAAGAAAAAACATAACACCTTCAATAACCTCCAATAATATAGGAAACTCAAAAACATCAACAAGAGAAATTTGAAACAGATTCTTAAGCAAGAAAAATTCTGCAAAATCTGTAGGGCAGATTTTGACACCATGTTAATGTATGTATGATTATCTGAACAAATGTAAAGGAAACCCTGCATTTCTTTTCCTGGACAGCTACATAATTTTATCTTAAAATATAACCTATTCTAAAACCATCTACAGGAATTAGATGTGGATACTGTTCCATATTCTTGCTCATTTGGAGTTAGATATATTGGAGTTGTAGAGAATGGAAAAAGACCCAATCAGTGCAACAAAATATGTAATTTGGGATAAGATATACCCAAGCCTCAATCTGAAGCTCTGAAACACTTTTGCAATATCCCCAAAATGCTTTGGACAGATAAAGGCATTTTGACATCTTCTAAATGTTTTGCATTAGAGCCCCCATAAGCACAGTCAGCACAGTTAATGGACAAAAATATGGAGCAATAATCTAAACCTGTAGAAGAAATTGGTTGACAATCTTTTACTTTGTAGCAAATGACTTTTAAGAGGGACATGACTATGTTATACCATTGATCCATTTACTTGGTATCATTGCAACAGTTCTCAAGGTTTTAATTCACAATTTTTCAAGAGTAATTTGGATATATCAGGGATTGAACCTGAGATCTTCTGCATTCAAAATAGCTGCTGAACCCCTGACATATTGTCATTTTGTAAGTAAAATATTTCAAAAGCCATTGGAAACCACTGGAATATTGTCAGTTATCCAGAGTTATATTAGTTGTAGACATGCCATGTATGTCTAATACAAATGCTTTTATTTTGGAGTATGGGAAGAATATATTTGGAATAGGTTTTGATTCTAGCAGTGTTGTGTTATGAAGCCACTGTCCATGCTGAATGCTTCTTTCTTAGATACAAAAACCCAAAGAAACACATTGCAACTATACTCATCTGACATTTCAATGAGTGGATCAGGCAGTGGTTGCACATAGTAAACCAGAAGATCCCAAAGTATATGAATATGTATGTATGTATGTATGTATGATAGAACATATCAAGCAAATAAATAATATGGACAGTTTTTGTTCCCAGATGCAAATAATTCCCACTTCAGCTTACTGACATCATTGTTGGATATATTCTTCTAATCTTTGCTCCCCTTATCCAATGTTTCCTCATTACTCATCTGCAACACACAAGTAAGTTTCATGAGTTTGCATGATTGTCTTTGAACTAGGAATGTATATACAGTAATGGAAAGGAAGATGCAAGAAGAGCCCAATTTCTGGTTCAGTCTGTTCAAAGAGAAATGAAATTAAGGTTCGTCTATCCAAAAAGCCACATAGTACTCTAAAAGAAAGAAATGTACTTTTTAAAAAAGCTTTTTGTGCAAAAGAGAGGGAGAGAGGATGGGAGAAGAAAAATGTGACAGCAATAAGGCTTTGTCTGTTTTATCCTACAAATACTCCACTTGGTTTTGATGGCAAAATACTCACTGACTTCAATAGAAATGAGATGTTCTCCAAGCCAGCTGATTCCCATTACCTTTCTCAGAATTAAAAGGAAAAAAAAAAGCCCAACCCACAGAATGCTAAGATATTTAGAGCAGCTGCGAGTAAAGAAGCTAAAAATGGCTAAATAGGGAGAGTTTTATGAGAGCCACTGAAATGTAACTCTGCATCATACAATACTCCTGGAAGTAGAAATTTAGTAGGACTTTTATATGGTTGGGTTGTACATTTATGTATATATATGTAATCCAGAGGATAATTATGGACTACAGTGCCAAGGTCACTCAATTGAGGTTTAGGAGCAAATGATGCTTTGAGGCAACTGTTCTACCTCTGCCCAGTATACAGGAGTATGAAGTCTGTTGCTATGTATGTATATGTACATGTATGTGGATGTATGTATAAGATCTATCATATTTTCTTGTGTAGATTTCTTGTCCTCTTTTCTTTTGGGTCAGCAAGCATAGCCAGCCAGGTGGGAGGTGAAATTAAAAAGTATGATTTTTTTTTAAACTGGAAGCATACCTTCCCCCCTTTCTGTTATATTAAACACAATCCACTATTATGGATAAAGTAAGCACTAAACTGAGTATCTACCTAACTTGGGTTTGTTCCCAGGCGTCCATGGGGGGAGGGGTTTCCAAAATAGTCAAGATGGGGTTCATGACTGTATGATTGAAGTCAAGATGGGGTCATGACTATATGATTGAAGTCCCACCCCTTTTAATGTGCGTTGTATGTGTAACACACATAAAAAGGGGCAAGGCCTTGGTGGTGCTCTTGTGGCCACCATTTTGACTTTGAAACACAAAGACATTCACACACAAACAGTGGATGCCCCTGTTTCCTTCAACTCACCCATGACCTGTAGCTCAGGTAGTGCATCCCTGATGTAAAATATATGTAACTATCAGTGCTATCTTTTTTTTCCTTCAGAGAATGTATTTCGTTTAATGCAGTCTTCAGAAGACTGACTTAAAATCAAGCTTCCAAAACTTCTAAAGAGGATGCAGGGAGGAAGCTTCTAAATTTTCACTCCATTCTATTTAATTCACTCTATCACATCAAAGCAGCCTTTTGCTTCTTGTCCAAATGAATATTTAATGTTTCAATGGCTTGTCCAAATGTTTAAATGTTTGCTACCACCCGGCTTTGGGTATCTGTGCACATGTGAAATGTACACACATTTAGCAGAAATGTCTAAATTCTAACGGTGATTTCAGGAAAGAATCCAAGGTTTAGTTTCAACAACACTTGAATAACCTGAATATGCAATTCAGAGCCATAAGCCAATAATGTTACAAATAACAATAATTCAGAGAAGCAGAATTAGGAGGCCCTATGATCAGATCAGATCAGGTCCATTTCCATTTCCATTTCCATCAGGCTCGTTTCAGCTCTCCTGAGGTGCCATTAATTTGGCTCCACCAGCTTTGGATCCCCCCCTTGGCTCTACTGGCTACGAATTTCCTGAGTAGCATGAGCTGAATCCATCTCTGCACACAGGAAATATAAAAATTTCCAGGGGAGACATGAGGTGACTATCATTCGGCTGCAAATGGTGGCAGCATTACAAAATGCTGATTCTGAGCAACAGAATGAGATGCTAACAATGCATCATAGAACTGTCACAAGATGCTCTTATCTAGCCTACCATGGTATTTGGGCCAGGCATATGTGGCTAATTCGAGAAGGCATTTCTCTAGTTTTCTTTCCCCATTCCTTATGGTGAAAGTCAAACAGTAAATTCAATGTACAGCCATCTCTCCTGCTATTAAATTTATTTTTAAAATCACTTTCCGTTAGTTAGTCTCATAACTCAGAGTGTTATTGTTTTAACCTGAGTCAGAGCAGATTTTAGGTCCTCTTTCTCAGTCTCCCACACATTCACCAATTTATCCAGCTTAATGTTCTAGCAGTGAAAGTGGGAGGCAGGCTGATATAGCCCCAAAGCAGTCTCTGGAATCACCGGGAAATATAATTTTCTCATGCTTATTGACCAAATTTCCCTATGTATAGTCATGGAAAAAAAATGCAACTAAATAGGAAGGATCAGACATGCACATTCTTAAGACTGCTTTCAAAGAATGGTTGTAAAAACAACAGAAGCTTTGTGGGCATTTTCCTTCCATTCTGGTTTAATCCCTCTAAGAGGAATGGCTATTCCCATGACTGAGTTTTTCTTCCAAGTTTTAGTTCAAACCAGAATTTACAGTAATATGAGGGCCTCATGAGATTGTGTCCTAGATCCCAATTGTTTAGATGAGACCAGTGAATAAAATGTCTTATGCTTTTAAAACTCTGCAGACAGAATGAAGTACCCCAATCCCATTCATGAGAGTGAGATTTATTTATAGAAGCCTTGCTTCTGATTTTTTTTCTTCCTTCTCCTCTTTCTTTTTTCTCATCACTCCATCACTTTAAGGTGAAGAAGTAATTAACATAACTTTTGTATCCATTCTTGTCCAGATTAGTTCCTGGCAAAGGCATTTGATCAAAATGTTGCAGAAGAACAGTTCTGCTTGAAGCATGTGTGGTGGGAACCAAGGCAATTGTAGATAGATGAAACAAAGTCTCTTTTATGGATATGGACAACTATAGTGATCACTGGGCATCTGGCCAAAGAACTGCAGAAGAGCCCGGAACAAAGCAAGGTTATAGGTTATAAACTTTTGGTTTGTTACGTACTATAGCTAAGATTAAAAAATATTGTAAAGTACCATATTTTTCTGTCTATAAGATGATATTTTTTTCTAAAATCATTACACTAAAAATCGAAGGACGTCTTATGCAAGGAAGTCAGCCGAGGAGAGAATTGCACAGTTGCGAAACTCCCCATACTTTGTCTCTGCAAACAGGCTTCCTCCTGTCACTAGCCTCCAGTCACGAGTGAAATAGCTTGTCTCTGCAAACAGACTTCCTCCAATCACGAGCCTTATGTAACGGATGTCAGCTGATGCTGAACAAACCAATTGGAGGAAGTCTGTTTGCAGAGACAAGCTATCGGCAGTTTTACTCGTGACTGAATGTAATCAGTTATGCAAAAGAGCATGGAAATAGAGCTGCAGAGAGGCGGTTTGGACCTCCTCCCACTGAGTGTATCATGTAAATGTTACCCAATTACTAAATAAAAATGTGTTCTGCTTTATCTTTAAAATATTGATTTCTTAATTTTAGGTTGGAAAAGGGGGTCCTTTTATACATGGGGGCGTCTTATAGATGGAAAAATACGGTATACTATAACTTCTACAACTGAAATATAGCATCTGATAATACTATGGGATGACCTTACTGCAGTAACTCTGCATTCCTCTGAACTAATGGGACCCTGTTCCTGGCCTAATTACCGATACTAACACCAGGTACCATAAATAATGGCATTTATTGTGCCTAAATACCGCCTCCCTTCACACCAAACAGAAGACAACAGTCTGATTCCTATTATCTGTCTCCTTTCCTCCAGGGTCATCTCACAGTGTCATTTTGTTTTTATTTTCATGCTTCTACTCATGCTTATGCCACATACAAACCATCGTACATGTTATTAAACCTCAATACATGGAAGGAGAGAAACTGAGCAGGGTTTTTCTCCTGTTTCTGTATATAGGACCTATTAGGGCAAGGGTGAAGGAGAGAAAATCTCGCAGAAAACCCAGTTTTGCAGAACTACAAAAGCCATCAAAAAAATCCAAGGTAGCATCTCTGATTAAACAAAAACTATGACCTAATGGGGACTGAGCCACTGTGGAACATAATAGTGGCAACTAAAACAGAAAAACAAACCATGGAGTAGGTGAAAGAAGTTCTGGAATGCTTTTTTTAGGAGGAATGGCTGGCTTAAATTTGGAACAAGGACCCTTTTTTTTTAGGAGGGAGGTAGCAATGGAGCTTTTTGTTTCACGTCTTCCTTGTTCATTTCTATAAATGTGCTTTCAAAGTTGCACATAATAATAAAAATAATCTATTAAATGTATATGCCGCCCAACTCCAGCAACTCTGGGTGGTTTACAGTTGTTAAAAACATTTAAGAACAACAACAACAAAAATACCAAAAACAGCACAGAAGAACAACAATGGCAAAGAAAACCAAACCCGGAGGAGAACAAAAAAGGAGAAAGGGGTGTCAGTCATCCTCGCCAAAGGCCTGGGCAAAGAGCCAGGTCTTTTAGGGCTCTTTGAAATAACAGTAGGATGGGAGCCATTCAAATTTGGGGGGGGGGGACCTCATTCCAGAGGGCAGGTGCTGCTACAGAGAAGACGTGCTTCCAGGGTCCAGTCCGACGGCATTGTTTAATCCATAGAACTGCACCAACTGGAACACAATGGAGTGCACCAAATCTGCAAGAACAAATAGGCCAGGCAAATACTATGGGAGACAGGCAGTCCCTCAAATAACTAGGCCCTATGCCATGTATACATCATATATACATCAATTCAGATACCTCCATTTTTTCAGTTAGCCCTCTATGATTAACTGGGGAATGTCCATGGATGCTGGCACAGTAAGTGGCTTGCTTTTTAAACTTTTTTAAATATAAGAATGATTGTCTAGTTTGATATGAGTTTATTTCTTACAATTTTTAAATATCTTGGAATTTAACTGCTGTGAAGGAAAGGAGGAAGGGCTGCCCATGGTCTCATTATCATGAAAAAAAGAAAGATCAGCAGTGCATGTACCAGATTTAGAAGCTATAATCTCACATCAACACATTTTTAATCATTCAGATGAGTGGAGGACCAATGCAGAAGAAGCATTGCTTTAGAGGTCTCCTTTGAAAATTACCTGAACCTGCTAAAATAGGTTCTCTGCAACCCACCATTGTTCTGTAACTAGGTAAAATGCCATGCTAGCAGCTGGAACTCAGAATCATATGCTGAAGAGCTATAATTTGCATTGAGTCCCAATATTATGATCCAACATTTATTCCATCCAAGAATATTGACATCTAAGGCCGCTTTCTGAATTTTTGCCCTTGGCAGCAAGGGTATGCCATTTGTAAATATGCCACCTCAAAGTATGAGATGAATATTCTCAATCACTGCAGCCACTATAAATATCCTTATCTCTCCCAAATGAAAGATGCAACTAACAGAGGGCTGGTTTTATTTTGTCAGTGTTCTATGGAGTAAGAAAAACAAGTTTGCCCAGACTTTGGCACTTAGTTATCTCAGGATTTTAAAGAAATCCTGATATTAGTAAAGGCTAACCAATCCCACCCCAAAGGTGGACCATATTGTACTGAACCATTTAAGGAGAAAAGTCATAAACATTTCATTCAAAGACTTTGTATCTTATAGGGTACTTTCAAGATTAATTCAGCAACACATAATCTGCAAGTGCAGTCTTCAGAGTTTGACACAGGTTGCATATGCTGTGATATATTTTGATTTGTGGCTCTCCACCCCTTTCCAAAAAATTATTTCCCAGAATGGAACATTATATGTCATTTATATTTCAAAAGCAGTATGTCTCCCCAGCATTAAAAGGCATGAAGAAGCAGTTTTCTTGTCTATGCTCCCTTAAGATTTACTTATTACTTTATTTTGTTTCAGTTCATTAACAAATATTTCTTAATCACCTTCACTCAACCTATGGAAGTATTCTGTTGGGATTTATGCTGAGCACCTTTTTAAAAAAGTGTCAAGGCCTTCCTCTACAGCCAGATCCCTTCAGTTTGAATGAATATTGATTTAAACTATTGATAGACTGGAAAATTACTACTAATGGACTTCCGGGGAAGGAAAGGTGAACTGAAGATGGCTCCACTAAAAGTGGAACCAATGACAGTGGCAGAATGAAGAGCCAGGGAGTAGACCAGCTCTTCGTAATTCCTCTCCGGCCAAGGAGAGGACTTGAGATCACACACAAATGCTCCAGATAGTTGCTTCTCATGAGAATACCCCAAGACAGTAGTCTCTGGTGGGTTTAGAGCTCTGGAAAACAAGGGAATAGCCATCTTGCTCAAACTGCAGTCGGCATCTTTGAAAGACACTGGGTTCACATACTTCCTTTATAATCACTTTCAGAAATTGCTTGTTAACTGCTTTTCAGCTATTAGGATCCTTTGGATTCACAAGTCTGAAAATACCTGGTGAGTTTCCTTTGATCCTTCGCAAAAGAATTTTAAGGACTTTTTAAGGACTTTTTTTTTTTTAATAAAAAGCAAAAGGGTGATTAGAACTTTGATTCTGGAAAGTTACAAATGTGCTAAGGGTCCAGATGGATTGGAAATAAGATTTTGCAATTAATTCTAAGAATCCTTCCTGTGGGAAAATGCTTTTGTTTTTAATTCTTACAGAGAGAGAGAGAGAGAGAGAGAGAGAGAGAATGGGACTTTGAAGGTTGGACACTAGAGGGAACCAGAAGGAAATAAAGATTACAATTAAAGGAGAGGAATACTTAATTTTCACTTACAAATACAGAATGGAGCAAAATACTTTACTTTCACATTGGACATATTGAAGGATATTTTTGAACAGTGGACCCAGAAGTATGCAAACCCAGTGTCTTTCAAAGGTGCCAACTGTGGTTTGAGCAAGATGGCTACTCCCTTGTCTCCCAGAGCTCTATTTTTTTCTATTTTCTTTTTCTTTTCTGTACTTTCTATTCTTTCTTTTTATTCTTTTCTTTTTTAAAAATGTGTACTAGTTTTTTTATCACTGTAATTATAATTTTTAGTAAAATTACTATTCTAGATATCAAGGGCAGAGTTCATGAAATAGATAACATCAATTTTTGAAAATGCTATTTTTTTTTACTAATAAAAATTATTTCCTAATACAAGAATCAAGAAATTTTCATATGTAGTTTGGTATATTGTTATTAATGTTGCTAATGTATATAATTTATATCAATTTAGCATGTTAATTTTTAGGGGTTTTTTTGTCTGCTTTGGTATTATAACAATAATGAATTAGATTATCTGTTAGATGTGTCTATATTACCATTTTTAAAAATATATATATTTGTGTTCATTGTTTTCTGTGTAGGTTTTTTTAATGCAACAAAAATTAATCAGGAAAGAAAAACCACAACACCAATGTGCATTATGGATAAAACAAGCATAAGTTAAAACAACCAGATATAAATCAAGGTGAAGAAACAATGCTTAACATGCACCTAAACTGTAACAAAGTTTGACACACTTATATCTGATTCTGTTAAGAAATATAGCTTGTCATATTTTTGGGATGCTATGTTTTCTGATATTGAGTCCCATTAAAAAATTTCAACTCCAGATAACTTCTATAATACATAGGGTGTAGTAGCTTAGGTGCCCTAAGGAAGCCGTACACTACCTAGACACTTACCTGAGACAAACTTTCTCTACTAGTGATTTACCAGAGAGGAGGCAAATGACAACACCCTTCCTTTAGTAGCTTGACCTGGTGGGAAGGCATGTCTAGATTCCTTTCCCAAAATGAGGACCCACATATAATTTGGTGTAGTGATTAAGGCACCAGGCTAGAAACCAGAAGACTGTGAGTTCTAGTCCCACCTTTGGCACACCAGCTGGGTGACCTTGGACCAGTCACTCTCTCTCAGCCTTAGGAAGGGGGCAATGGCAAACCATTTCTGAAACCTTGCCAAAAAAACTGCAGGGACTTGCCCAGGCAGTTGCCAACACTGACTTGAAAGCACAAAAAACAAAACAAAACCTTAGAAGAAAGTTGAAAAGAAAAGGAAGGTATACGGAATGAACAATTCTTTTCTGAAACTATTGTTAAGCCAGTGATTAGATGTTTCCACTGTTAATTCCAGGATCTCTCATAAATACACACATCAGAAAATATCCTCATGAATACACACATCAGAACATTGTCACACACCTTAGATAATGTTGCAAAACTCAACAATTCTGACGATGATTTTTACCAAAATGAAATAAATTGTTGAATTTCCTTTCCAATCTACAATATTCCTATTAAACTTTACTAAATCATGAATTCCCACAAAGTATACTGAATTAGCTTTGTATATGCTAACTGCTGTGAGAATACTTTATGCCTGTGATTGGAAAGGTTGTTTGATCCCTTCTATAGAAAAGTAGCTTACTAAGTTGTGGGAATACGCTTTGATGTCTAAAATAACATTGTATCTTAAAGAAAGTGGGTCATAGAATTTAACTGAATTTGGAAACAAAATGGAGGCTGCGCCTTCTCCTCCTTTAAAAAACTTTTGAGATGGGAAACCTAACTCCTTGTTGAAATCTCCATAAGGTCCTCATGTTCATGGGGAGTAGTTTTACTATTCAGAAGCAATCTTCCTAACTGAGCTTCCAGTAGGGCCTGGTCAACTTGTAGCTCCCAGACTCAGACCTGAATACATCAATGTTCCAAAATCTGCACTTTTGATACACAGTTTGCAACTCAAAACGATCTGCATGAAAATACAAACTTTAAAGAAAATATACCCCAAAACTATACCTATTAAGAAAAATCTGCAGGAAAATGCATTATACAATGCAACTTTGCTAGGGAAAAAATATTCACATTAATAAAGGATGCAGAAAAATTACTATTCAGAACTGCTCACAAAAATACACTCAAATTTTCATGCAGACTTTTGGGGAAAAATAATCTGAAACTCTGCAGAAATAGACAAAAATCAAACGTAAGGTTGCAAAAGAAGTAACTGAAATGTAAGGGTCAACCTATTCTAGTCTTCTGTTTAGGGAAGAATAAGCAGGATTTTTGGAAAATAGCTCATAATTCAACCGCTGTTTTGGGCCACTTTCCCTCAGCCCTACAAATCTTTGCAGAGTTCTTGTCAGGATAAAGAGAGCAGATACTTCAGAATAATTGTTAAGGTAAATGTGTTTCTGTTTGGATATAAATGCAATATGAAAGAAGCAAACAAAGCCTATGGTGGGGACTACAGGGACCATTCCCCCGACATAATATTGATGAATCTCAATGCACATTTTCAATTCCTCCTAAGGTTATGGTGTAAAAAAAGCCCTAAAGACTTCAGTGGATCCAATGCTAAAAGCTACTTAGAAGACCAGGAATGTGGGAATGTAAATCTGGGACCATTTTATGATGTTCCCAGGGGATATACTAACATTTTTTGTTTTACATATATTTTAAAAATCGTGTCTTCTAAATGATCAATTGTTTCCAGTCACTAGGTTTTACTTATAAAAGTTTTCTTATTGCTACTTCCTGAATTTTAAATAGCGTACAGAATTTAAAAGTCAACGAAGTCTTCTGTGGTGACACTCATCCTTTTTATGCGGGGAATGATCCATACGATGATTCCCTTGATAAAGTGAACATTCAGACTATATGACATAACCATTCAACCACTGCATTTGTTTCACTGCTCAACAAGACTGGGCAAAGTTTGCTCTAGTCATTACAATGTCAGGAATGTATCTGTTTTTCTACTGGCATTAAAGTAAATAAGGTAGTCCTAGCTTCTGCAGAACCTTGTACTATGTTCACCAAAGGACTGGATTTCTCCAAATGTGTGAAGGCAATTCATTAATAAGGTATTTATTTAAACAATTAATTAATAATATGCCATTGGAAGCTACTGACCATTGTCCCCCCCACCCCACCCCAACATTACCATATTAATCATTAAGGTAAATGGACTCTACAAGTGTAAAATAGCTATGGCTCCTTCATATAATCAGAAACCCTGGCCAGAAGAATTCCATATGAAAGACACCTCCTCAGACTATTAACAAAATTGGCTGAAGGTTCCTGCCAGTTTTCTACACATAACCTGTAGTGCAGCCTTCCCTTACCTGGGTTCCTCCAGAGGTGTGGACTTCCTCTTCTATAATTCTCAGCAATGACCATGCTGGAATCCTGGGAGCTGAAGCACACACATTAGGAAGGTGCCCAGCTTGAGGAAGGCAGTGCTACTATGTGCTCTATAGACTTAATATAATCACAACAATAAACAATCACATGCCTGCATACATGATTTGGGGCCACCCAATTGCTTCATTACTCTACTGTGCATTCCCTACAAATGTTAAGTACAGTCCCAAGTCACTCAAATGTTGCCTAAAACCGCTATATGAATATAGCTTATATGCCCAGAGTTCCTTACGTTAATCTTAAATCTGTGGATAATCAAAAGGCATGAACTCTTCTTCACTAACTTTTAAACAGAGGCTGAATTAACTGCTTATCAGGATACTGTACTGTTGGATGCTCAACAGGGGAATTGACTAGAAGAGCCTTGAGGTCCCTTCTGCATCTTACTCTATAGTTCTAAGGAGAGTGGAGGGGGCTCACTGTCTGGGAAGAATGTAGAAGTTCACAGAGGGCAATGGCCTTTCAACAAAATTGGATTTACATTGAAGGGTTTGCTGACCTGCTTTAGATAAATGAGATTTGCCCTCTGAGAAATTGTGCTTCTTTCCCCAGTACTGGAAATTATACTGGTATTTAAACAAGTAAAGTCAAACTGATTCTTGAGCAGACTTTATTCTTTATACCCTTTCTTACTGACTTTTTTCCCAATAATTTTATAAAAGATTATATCGAATGAATAAAACTAATACCAAAAAAACTAATACAAAACTATATTAAAAATAATATAAGTGCCAAAAAAAAAAAGAATCCACCCCAAAATAAAAATACAAAGAAGAAACTTCCCCCTTCATCCCCAGCAAGTGTGTGTGTGTGTGTGTGTGTGTGTGTGTGTATATATATATATATATATATATATATATAACATTAACAACTTATCACTGTCTCTTAAAATATTACCAAATACATCTTCATTCCATACTTCACCTCATTTTCCCTTTCTTAATTGACTTCTTAGCAGCTGTGATTTGGGCTTTTTTTTGCTTTTTGCATCCAGTGCCAACAGGAGGGAGTGCCAAAAACATTCCAATGTCAACAGCACCTCCTGGAGCACAAGCCATAGCTTTGACACGTTGCTGTGTCCTTCTGATGACAACCATGTTTTGCATTTAAGGATAAGGTTTGGCAGCCTGCAGAATGGCCAGAAATAAAAGAGAAAAGCATTCCAAATTCAATTTGGAAAGAGTACAAGTCAAAGTTTACTCATGCTTGGTGCAGCCCCAGTCAGTTATTTTTTAAACACCTGCACAGAAACACATACAACAAAGCAGATAGACAAATAACCTTGTTTATTACAGAGGACAGCGAGAGAGACAGAAAACAGAGAGGCAGGCAGGCAGGCAGGCAGGCAGGCAGGCAGGCAGGCAGGCAGGCAGGAAGGAAGGAAGGAAGGAAGGAAGGAGAGCATCAGTATTACCTGGGCTTTTGTAGAAGGAATATTTGTTAGGGAGCATTCTTGGATGCTGGGACTGTAATTGCTATATCACTTTACATAAAATTGAGTGCTTGAAATTCTTCTGCCCAGTGTCACATGGTCTGGTGAGTATATTGAAGAACGTTGAAAGGGCAACCAGAGAAAGGACTTTATTTTGAGAAGAAAAAGGAAAATGGAAATAAAAGCTGCTAAAACTATATAAGTAGAGTTATAGCATCCCCTGAGTAAATTGGCTAAATCCATTTTGCCATACATGGGAATTGTACATAAAGACAGGGATTCTTGCTACACAAGTGGGCTACCACAATGTCAAATGCTTTATTAACATCAAAGTTCCATGCCATGTCACAACCACCAAGCTATGCCTAGTACAAGATTAAAGCTACAGTGTTGGATTTCTTTCTGTATCTGTTAAAACAAGTAAGCAAACAATTTTTCCCAGTAAAGTGATACATTTCTGAGACTTTTTACAAAGGTCTGGCCTTCCTCAGATGCTTCTTCCTGCCTGGAAAGGGAAGGTACAAAATTCATGCTTGCTTTAATGCTCCAATTCTCTTCCCAATTTTGCAAGTTCTTATCACAATTTCTGCTATCCATGAAGTTAATTCATCACACTGGATTGCAATGTTTCTTCTTCTCTTTGAAAGGGGAGGGGAATGTATCTTCTTTTATTCCCCTCCCCTTCAAAGATCAGTCCAAAAACACTGAGCCAGATCTCAAAGCTATGTTCTTCCTCCATTCCACCTAGTCAGGCTGGTCACCTTACAAAAAGTTTGTCTTGTGTTAACAGCAGATAGATTGAGAACTAAGCAGGAGAGGAGAAGGAAACCACTACTGTTTACAGGTAGTCCTTGACCTATGAGCATTCGTTCAGTGACTGTTCAAAGTTAAGACAATGCTGAACAAATGGTGGTTACAATTGGTCCTTGGAGTTCTGGCTGTCCCAGCTACCCCGCAGACACATGATTGTGATCTGGGTGCTTGGCAACCCATTCGGACTTATAACTAGTTGCCAAGTGCCACCGCAATTATGTGATTGCCATTTGCAACCTTCCCTGCTGGCTTCCCCAGAAAGTCAATAGGGAAGTGGGCAGGGAAGGTCACAAGTTGCTGGTTAAATCTTCCCCACCTACGCACCCTCCCCAGCCCCTCTGTGCTTGTGCCACTCCGGCCACTTGCATACCCCTGTGCACCATCCACGACCCTCACCATGCCTCCCTCGCACCCCTTCACACCCTTGTGAATCCTCACGCATGCTTCCTGACCCATGCCACAACTCTCACACACCCCTCGCATCCTTGTGCATCCTCCATGACCCTCCTCTACCTCTGCTGCACCTCTCACACATCCCCTTGTACCCTCATGTACCCTCCTCAACCCACTCAGCACCTCTTGTATACCCCCTTGCACCCTCACACACCCTCTCTGATCCTTCTTCACATCCTTGCACACCCTCATAGACCCTCCCTGTCTGTGCCACACCTCTTGCACACCTTCCCTGACCTTGCACCCCTATGTACCCCCTCACTCACTCCCCTACCCAGCAGCAGCCACTTACCTGCCTGTAGGCCTGGGCCTTGCAACTTCCTGCCAGCTTTCCCACTGACAGCTTTCCCAATTGGTTGTGGGAATCCATCAGAAAGTTGCCTTACCTAATGACCATAAGATTCAGTTAATGACAGCAATCAGGACTGCAGGGATTTTTGTCACTAAGTGATGTGGTTGCACTTTACAACTGCATCGCTTAGCGACAAAAATTCTGGTTTCTATTGCCGTCATAAGTTGAGGACTACCTGTATCCTCTTTCCATAGCAGAGAATAGTGGTGCAGGTAGACACTGCCTCCTTGCTTATTTTCCAACCTTTTTTTTCCAAAGACTTTCCCTGCAAACATTTAGCTGCATGTGCACATACTCTCATCTTGCTTAGATAGTAAATGAAGCCTTACATTAGTTAAGGGTTAGCAAAGAAAAACTTAAAAAAAAACAAAACCCTAAAACTCAGAAAAACAACTGAAATATTCTGGCCCCATCTACATGTGTGATATAATCCAAGTTCCTTTGTCCCACCTACATGGACCTTTGCCTTTCCCAAAAGTTAAGTGTAAATCCCAGCCACAAAAGAAGGTTATCAACCCGTTATAGTAAGAACCGACATTCTCCCATTCATACACACATATGTACCCACATATATCTCTGGATTGCAGGGCCATCTGAAGGTGGAGCAAAAGAGACAAGATGCCAATTGCAACCGTGCAATTGAAGGGCCACTAATTTTTTACATCGATTGCTGCAGGTAAAGTGGGCCAGGCTTTGATCACACAGTTGTGGCTGCCATATTGCCTTTTCAGCCCTTTCCTTGCACATATCCCTGCTGGGATACATTAATACATTGTGATTTCTAATTAAGTATATTAAGTACATAAAAACCTATAGCAGCTATACAGTCCTTCCGTTTTAACAGAGGGGCACAGCATATCCCAGCTGCACTAAAGCTTTCTTTTTGACAAAAGCACATATGCAATTATTGTTTGGTGCTCAGTTGGGACCTTACTATTCTTTTGCCCCTTTCAAAAGGGTCCAGTGCAAATTCCTAAGGGCTCTGTTAAGTGTCTCATGTGTTCCTAATGTAGTATTTGTCAGGTTCGGTCAGCACGAGGCTTCAGGGAAGCACGGGGTTGCAGGGAAGCTCGCAACCAGACCACGCGGAATCCACCGGCGGGAGCTAGCGGGGAAAAGAGGAACCGAAAGCGCCGCTAATTAACGAGCCACCTGCGGCCAGCTAAACAGGAAAACCGCAGCGGAAGCTTTTAACTATGAACTGATAACGGCGCGAGCAAGCAAGGAACGGGGCCGCAGGGCAGCGAAACAAGATCGCAACGCAGCACAGAACCCGCGGGTCTGCACGTAGCAGGGAGGGACCAACCCAGCCGGAGGGGGACTGGCAATCAAGGACAATGGACTCTGACCGACCCTGCCATCATGAACGATCAGGGGGGACATTGGGGGGCCTAATAGCCCACAGCTGCAACGCGATCACGAGGCGGGAAAAAGCGCGGGAAGGGGGGAATATAACAAGCGATGCAATTGTACCAAGCCAGTCCTGGCTTTGCTTGTGACTACTACGTTACGCATGAGTAAACCTTCTTTGTGAACCACACGTGTCACGAGAGTTTCTCTGTCGAACGGGGCAAATCTCACATAAAGCCAGGACTCACCGTCAGCGCTACCCGGTACCACCGAGGAGCGTTTCTTTCTCAATACAGGCATGACCAGCGACGAGGAATCCGTGGGTCAGCTGGAGCGCGAGGGATCCAGGCTCGCGGAAGGGCGGTCGGAGCCGCCCGGGAGCGACGGGGCAGCGGCCAGGGCCGGGCGCACTCCATCCGAGCGGTGGTCGATGGGCGTGAACCAAGGACCAGACGATTCAGGCGTTACGATGACCCGGGGTTCGGGGTTCCGGAACCGTGAGTGGAGCGAGAAATTCGCCCGACTAGAGGAGAGAGTCGAGCGACGCCTAGACGCCGTGGAGGCGATGCTCCAGACCCTACTACAGAGAGTGGGGCCACCGGCGGTGAACGAGGAGGCGAGCGACAGGGGGGGCGATCCAACACCCCCGCCGGCACCACCCACGGCGCCCCGGTCGGAGGACCAACGGGCGGCAGACGCCCTGAGACTTCGAGTTATCACTGGGAAGTTCTCAGGGGACCCCGAACAGCTGCCGCACTTTCTGACGCACGTCAGGGGGTTCATGCAGAGGGGTGGTCACCTATTCGCTAGAGACGAGGACAGGGTATCCTACGTGGCCGAGCTGCTAGATGGCCAAGCAGCCAGCTGGGTGATCGGGCTGTACGATGCCAACGCGGCGGAACTACGGAGTTTCCCGGACTTCATGCAGGCGCTCCGGGACAGATTCGAGGACACATTGAGCGCCAAGCGGGCGGAGGACGACATCCTACAGTTCAGACAGCGGGGCAAATCGGTATCGGAATATGCCCTGGAGTTCCGGAGGTTGGCCGAGAAGCTCGCGGACTGGCCGGAGTCCCTGAAGGTGAAGTATTTTAAGAGGGGACTCAACCCAGAGATCCTGGAACGGGCACTGGGGCGGGACGACCCGTCCACAGTGAAGGATTGGATCTGGCTGGCCGGAACGGCGGAATCGGCGTGGCGGCAGATCCAACAGAGCACAAGACGACGGGACCAGGCGAGGGACCGGCCGAGGGAGAGGACCCCCGAGGAGAGACGGAGCGGTCGACGGCAGTCCACCGGGAGGCGAGAGGCGACCAGAGCCCCGAATCTGTGCTTCCGATGCGGAGGCAGAGGCCACCGAGCGGCGCAGTGCCCGACGGAGCGGGAAGGCGCCCCACCACGGCCCGAAGTCAAAACCCCGCGTGCGAACGGGAAAAGGACCGGTGACTGACCGCGGAAGGGGGCAGTGGCGGCGGTGACCGAGAAAGGACGCGGGGGGTGGTCGACCCCGGAGACAGCATCCTCCGGAGAGGACTCGGAGCCGGCGGGAAACGAGGCGCGCTCGCACTGAACGGCGTCCCAGTGCGAGCAGGGGAGTCGAGGCGCGCGGACCCAATAGGAGACGAGGACTGCCCACCGTTCCGGGTGAGGATACACGTCCGGGGGTGAGATCCGGAGGGAGGCGCAGCTACGGGCGCTACTGGACTCGGGCTGCACCCACTGCTTGATGCACCCAGCGGTGGTCTCGGGGCTCGGGCTACAGCTGAGGCGCCTCCGGGAGCCCATTTCATTCAGCCAGTTAGATGGCACGCTGGCAGGGGGGGGGCCAGCTCAGTATTACACCGAGCCGGTCCAGATGACGATCGGGAGTCACCGGGAAGAACTGAGGTTCGTGGTGGTCCCGGTGGCCGACTACGCGGTGGTACTCGGCTTGGCGTGGCTGCGGCGGCGGAACCCACGAGTCGACTGGACGGCGGAGGCAGTGCGGTTCGGGGTCGACAGACCGGCGAGGGGCGAGAGCAGAGGGGACCGAGCTGTGGAGACGGAGGCAGCCGCAACCACCGGCGGACAAGCGGAGGGTCCGGGACACCGGGAGACGGGGCGAGAGCAGATGGGGCCCGAGACCCGGGCGGCAACAGCAACAGCAGCAGCAGCAGCGCCGGGACCCCGGAGACCCGCCACGATCCCGAGGCGAGGGGAGGCAGCGGCGACTGGCGAGGCGACCGCAAAGCGAGGGGCCGGACCCGGGGAACCCCCGACGGGCGGCGGAATCCCGAGGCAGTATCGAGACCTGGCGGCAGCGTTCGGGGAGAAGGAGTCCGACCAGCTCCCACCACACCGGCCCAGTGATTGCGCCATCGAGCTAGAGCCAGGAGCGACCCTGCCTAAGCCGAAAATGTACTCCCTGTCGAGGAGGGAGATGGGGGCCCTGCGCGAGTTCATAGACAAGAACCTAGCGCGGGGATTCATCCAACCCGCGAAGTCACCATTAGCGGCCCCGGTGTTATTCCGGGAGAAGAAGGACGGCTCGCTCCGTATGTGCGTAGACTACCGGGGGCTGAACGCAATCAGCACGGAGTACAAATACCCCCTCCCCCTGATGAAGGACTTGATGTCGCATCTGTCGAAGGGGAGGGTGTTCACAAAACTGGACTTGCGCGAAGCCTACTTCAGAGTTAGGATCCGCGCAAAAGATGAGTGGAAGACGGCGTTCAACACCCCGCTCGGAAGCTACCAGTTTTCCGTGATGCCGTTCGGATTAAAAGGGGCCCCGGGGGTATTTATGCAGCTAATTAATGAGGTGCTGCACGACCTACTCTACCGGGGCGTCCTGGTCTACCTGGACGACATCCTCATCTACACCGAGACCCTGGCGGAGCACGTGAGCCTGGTGCGCACGGTGCTCCAGAGACTGCTGAAGGCACAGCTGTACGCAAAGCTCTCGAAATGCGAGTTCCATCGAGAGCAACTAGACTACCTCGGCTACCGAATATCAAGCCGGGGAATTGAGATGGACCCGGCGAAAGTAAGGGATGTCCTGGGCTGGGAAGCGCCGCGAACCCGGAGGCAACTCCAAAGCTTCCTAGGGTTTGCGAACTTCTATCGTCAGTTCATCCCGAACTTCGCCCAAATCGCCCTTCCCCTAACCGACCTGCTAAAAACCAAGGGCACTGGGAAACCCCCCAAGCCCAGCATGACACTCGCGTGGACTGCAGAATGCCAGGGGGCGTTTGAGGAACTAAAACAGCGGTTCACCGCGGAGCCGATCCTGCGCCATCCCGACCCAGACCGGCGGTTTATAATCCAAGTGGATGCATCAGACGTGGCAACGGGAGCAGTCCTGCTCCAACCCAGCCCGGAGGGGGCCATCCACCCGTGCGCCTACGCCTCCCGCAAATTCACCGAGACGGAGAGGAGGTGGATGGTGTGGGAGAAAGAGGCGTACGCGGTCAAGTGGGCGCTGGCCACGTGGAGGCATCTACTGGAGGGGGCAACTGAACCGTTCGAGGTGTGGACGGACCATAAGAACCTCGAGGCCCTGAAGACCCCGCGTAAGCTATCCCCCAAACAGGCACGGTGGTCCCAATACTTCGGGAGGTTCAGGTTCACACTGAAACACATCCCCGGGAAGCGCAACTTCTTAGCGGATGGACTGTCTCGCATGCCCCAACACGCCAGCCTACGGGAGGAGATTGTGGACTCCGTCATCCCCGCCAGCAGGCTGGCTGCAAAGGCGGTGACCCGGAGCCAGACCAAGGGGGAGCGACGGGACGCGGCGTCTGAAGTAAGGCAAGGGTTCGCGGAGGCGGCGGAGCGGGACGATTGGCTCAAGCAGAACCGAGAGGCGCTAACCGGCCAAGAGGGGTTGTGGTGGCACGAAGGAAAGCTGTACGTGCCCGAGGGTTGCCGACGGGAGGTCATGGAGAGAGCCCACGACAGCCGGAGCGCGGGGCATTACGGCTTCGTAAAGACACTCCACTTAATCCGGCGGCAGTTTTGGTGGCCCACGCTCCGGAAGGACGTGGAGGCGTACTCGGGGGGTTGCCCGGTGTGCGCAACAGCGAAAGGAGCCAAAGGCAAACCTAGAGGCCTACTCCAGCCGGTAGCGGAACCCGACGGCCCTTGGCAAGAGGTCGCCATGGACTTCATAGTGGAGCTCCCGGAGAGTAAGGGGAAGACCGCCATTTGGGTGGTCACGGACTTATTCTCCAAACAAGCGCACTTTGTAGCGTGCCGGCGAGTCCCCACGGCCGAGGGGCTGGCGAGACTGTTCGTGCAACATGTCTACCGACTCCACGGCGCACCTCGACGTATCGTCAGCGATCGGGGCGGCAACTTCATCGCGCGGTTCTGGCGGGAGTTCCTGAAGCGGGTGGGGACGAAACAAGCCCTATCCTCCGCGGCGCACCCGCAGACGGACGGAGCCACGGAACGCCTGAACGGGGGCTCGAACAGTACCTGCGCTGCTACGTGGGGCACCAACAGGACGATTGGGCGGAGCTACTACCATTCGCGGAGGTGGCATACAACAACGCCGTCCACAAGAGCACCGGGTTCTCTCCGTTCAAAGTAGCCACCGGGAGAGATTTCGTCCCCATGCCGGAGCTGCCTCAGCCGGAATCCCAGATCAACTCCCTGGACGCCTGGTTCGCCCAAATCGACGAGACCCGGCGAGCGGCGCACGCGGCATTGCAGAGAGCCAAAGCCGACTACAAGAAGCACGCGGACCGCAAGAGGCTCCCCGAGGAAAAGTGGGAAGTGGGGGACCAGGTGTATCTGTCAACCAAAAACCTAAAGACGCACCAGGCATCGAAAATACTCAGCCCGAGGTTTGTGGGGCCGTTCCCCATTTCGGAGGTCATCAATCCGGTGACCGTCAGGCTGACGCTCCCGAAAAGCCTCGGGAAGATCCACCCGGTGTTCCATTGCAGCCTGCTAAAGTTGCACCAGCCGGGGAACGCCTGGCACAAGGCGGAGGGAGTACCACCACCCATCATGGTCGGGGGGGAGCAGCATTTCGAAATCAACCGGATACTGGACGCCCGGAGGCACAAGGGGCAGACCCAGCTCCTAGTGCAATGGAAACATTTCCCCAAGTCCCACAGCGAATGGGTGAGTAAAACCCACATAAGGGCGCCGGACCTAGTGCGGGACTTTTACAGTAAATACCCCGGGAAGCCGAAATAGGACCGAGGGGGGGGAGTTGTCGTCAGGGGGGCGGCATGTCAGGTTCGGTCAGCACGAGGCTTCAGGGAAGCACGGGGTTGCAGGGAAGCTCGCAACCAGACCACGCGGAATCCACCGGCGGGAGCTAGCGGGGAAAAGAGGAACCGAAAGCGCCGCTAATTAACGAGCCACCTGCGGCCAGCTAAACAGGAAAACCGCAGCGGAAGCTTTTAACTATGAACTGATAACGGCGCGAGCAAGCAAGGAACGGGGCCGCAGGGCAGCGAAACAAGATCGCAACGCAGCACAGAACCCGCGGGTCTGCACGTAGCAGGGAGGGACCAACCCAGCCGGAGGGGGACTGGCAATCAAGGACAATGGACTCTGACCGACCCTGCCATCATGAACGATCAGGGGGGACATTGGGGGGCCTAATAGCCCACAGCTGCAACGCGATCACGAGGCGGGAAAAAGCGCGGGAAGGGGGGAATATAACAAGCGATGCAATTGTACCAAGCCAGTCCTGGCTTTGCTTGTGACTACTACGTTACGCATGAGTAAACCTTCTTTGTGAACCACACGTGTCACGAGAGTTTCTCTGTCGAACGGGGCAAATCTCACATATTTTTTACATCGATTGCTGCAGGTAAAGTGGGCCAGGCTTTGATCACACAGTTGTGGCTGCCATATTGCCTTTTCAGCCCTTTCCTTGCACATATCCCTGCTGGGATACATTAATACATTGTGATTTCTAATTAAGTATATTAAGTACATAAAAACCTATAGCAGCTATACAGTCCTTCCGTTTTAACAGAGGGGCACAGCATATCCCAGCTGCACTAAAGCTTTCTTTTTGACAAAAGCACATATGCAATTATTGTTTGGTGCTCAGTTGGGACCTTACTATTCTTTTGCCCCTTTCAAAAGGGTCCAGTGCAAATTCCTAAGGGCTCTGTTAAGTGTCTCATGTGTTCCTAATGTAGTATTAAGGAGGGAGGGAGAGTTGACTAAAGTTGAAGCAGATGCACGGATTTGTATGACTGCATTCTGGTTGAAGCTATTGTTCTTTTTAGAAGGTCTGGGCTCTTATCTCCTTGCAGACAGTTATGAATCAATATGAAATAGGACAATTCTGCAAAAAAAATGCAAATACTATAGTTTTTCCAGGGAGCCATTTTTCAACGATGGGGTATGACTTAGCACTCATTGCACTCAAGTAATGTGCCCAAAATCTGGAAGCCCACTATCCATAAACATTTTCCTAAGTAGTCAAGCTCTGTAATGGTATGTGGGAATGACCCTAAGCAATGAGAGGAAGAGATGCTGCCTAGGGAATGAGCAGATAAAAGGGGGAGGAGCCCAGAGCTAAATAACGGTCAGAGAAAGAAACTTAGAAAGGATCTGTGCTAAGCAATCAGGCTATAAAAAGAGACAGCAGGAGATTTGTACTTCCAGACTTGCAAGATTCTATTAATGTAACCTTACAATAAAGTAGAATCAGCTCATCTTGTCGTGCTTCCTGTCTGGTCTACCAGGGAGGCTGACAGGCCCCTTCATTAGACTCGCAAGATATCTGTACCATATAACCATCTCTAAACTCTAGAGGATGCTAACCTTAGCACTTTTAATGCTCTTCCTATGGTGGTTCTTCAGGACAGATACAAATATTCCATAGGAACTAAGTGCCCCTATGAAGAAGCGTGTGTGTCCTGCTATATTGCATTTTTATAAAGATGCAAGGGACCATCTCATCACTCCCCATTTAATAAAGTAACCAGGCAACTCCAAATTATTCTATGTACAGCTGTTATTATCAAACCACTATAATTCTGTCTCTATGAACAAGGCCAAATTTTGTTACACTGTCTGCAAAATTAAGCATACTTTGATTGCATGAATTAACTAGTCACAAACTATTTTATTTTGTTCCATCTGCTGCTGATTGTTGTATTGTGGGCAGTGACCTTAATAAAAATATGTATGCTTGCATGCATATATATTAAGTGAAGATGGCTGCTATCTATATGAACAAGTACCAATGGCAGGGGTTTTCATATGCATAGTTAATAGAAAGATTTAAGGTAGATAACAGGATACTTGTAACTGAACAGCATAAGACAGAATTTGAAATTGAATTATGTACAAATGATGAACATGTAATTGCTAAAATGTATACACTTTTGTTGAAATTTGAAACAGAAGAGGAGCAAGTCAAAGACTGTATGATAAAATGGGCCAAGAATTTTGGATATAATATACTAATGGAACAGTGGGAAAATATGCGGTTGAAAGGATTGAAATTTACATTATGTTATAACTTAAAACAGAACTTTTATAAAATGATGTACTGTTGGTATTTGACCCCAGAAAAACTATCCAGAATGTATAAAGGTACCTCAAATCCATGCTGGAAATGTGGACAACATGAAGGGTCACTTGTCCTGCCTGGTGGACTTGTAAAAAAGCCGGGAAATTTTGGGTTCAAATACATACAGTGATAAAAATCAACATTCAACTGAAACCAGAACTTTTTCTTTTGGGACTAATGGATAGACAATTAGAAAAGAGCTATGTAACATTGTTTTTGTATATGATAATTGCTGTGAGACTATTATATGCGCAAAAATGGAAAGATTCCGAAATACCCCCAATGGAGGAAGGGTTGGTGAAGATGACAATTAGCATAGATGGCAAAATTGACTTGTTTATTAGGGAAAGGACTTATGGACTTTTTGCTGAAGAAAGAAAAAAATGAAGTTGTGATTTATTGGTTTGATGATTAGAAAGTGCAGACTAGGGAAAGAAGGAAGTTATGATGTATGGTGGTACCTCGGGTTACGAACTTAATCTGTTCCGTGACTCTGGTCGCAACTCGAATTGGTCGCACCCCGAGGCAAATTTCCCCATGAGGTTCAATGTAAATACGGTTAATCCGTTCTGAAGCATATGCATTTTATTTTTAAACCACAAAAACATGAAAAAAAAGTACAGTACAGCACAGTATGAAGAGGGAGAATGGGGTGGGGAGGCAGTTATTGTTTGGAGGGAGAGTCCCCCTCCAAAAGGACATTGGGGAGATCTCCTTCAGGGGTTTCCTCTCTTCTTTGCCTCTTAGCTGCAGGCTCAGTACTGGGGAAAAACCTGTCTAAAGTCAGTTGTTTTTTCCTGCGCTGCATAACCCTCTGGAAATGAGAGAACACGTTATCGTTCATCATCATTATTCTTGCCAAGCCTGCTCTGCATTTTCTTTGGAGCCAAGCTGACAAGCACACCAAAAACCTTCCAAAACGCCACAAAACACACCACAAGCCTCACTGAACGTCTCCTTGCTACCGCGATCTCGCCCACAGGAAGCCACGACCGTGTGGCAGCAGAGAAAATGGCCGCGGATCCGGTTCGCAACCCGAGGTAAATTTTTGTGGCTGGAGCTGGTCGTAACCCGAAAAATTCGTTAACAGAGGCGTTCGTAACCCGAGGTACCACTGTAATCTTAGAGACAGAGGGTAAAATATAAATGCATTTATAACTGCTGTTAAGAAGATCAGAAGCCGCTTCTTTATAACTTTTTCTTTTGTTTTCTTTCCTTTTTTTCCCCTTATTTTCTCTCTTACCTATTTGCTATTTTTCTTTATTTTCTTTATTTCTTTTCTAAACGTTGTATTGCTTTTATCTTAAAAAATTCTTTAATAAAAATTATTAAGTACCAGTGGCAGGATAATACATTTTTTTTAAAAAAAAGGGAGGGGTAAAAGCTGCAATCAATACTATTCTTAAAAACCCTTCTGCCTCCTTAACATTTTCTAATTGTATCCATTTGTTTGTTTGTTTGTTTTCCTTTCTTTCTGTCTCCCCTCATCCCAGTTTTGTGGTTAAAAAGAAGCAAGGTCCCCTGGGCTCAAGTTTAGGTCATACCCCTTTTCGCTGTATCACTCAACTAATGTCATCTGGAGCCCCCGAGTTTGCTTTTAAACATGAAACAGAGGTGTAATTACAGAACTCCTCAATCAGATCTAGTTTGACTCTCCAACTGTGCCAGAACTGATTGGAACTTATCTATTCTAAACTGTATTTGTTGACTGAACCATGACACATTGGATATAAAAATTCAGTACAGACTTGTGATCTGAGCATCTTTTCAGTACAAATAAGATTGCTTGAAATCAATTTAAATCCATTGGATTAATTGCCAGTAAGTCTATATTAAGTGGATAATTGTCAATAAAATGCATACAGGTGCATGTTTATACAGTACACACCCACTCATCTATAGTAGTCTAGGAGTGTGTTGTACAAGTACATACCCAAATATATAAAATGACAATACCTGCCACTTGCCACCAGAAATTGTGCCATTTTAAGAAAATAGTGTAAATATATTGTGATGTTCTGAAAGAAAATTGGTCATGACCTAGTTGGCCATTCAAAGACCATATTCTAAGCATATTAGTAATATAACCTTTGGGATAATATGGTCCCATTACTGCATCCAATTAAACTTCTCATAGTAACGTAATATTCCATTTAATAGTCTTGGAAATTTACCCCTGGATTAACAGTAGTATTTCAAGAGAGGGAACAAATCTTTGAATCTGATACTAATACTTATTCGTTGGCAAACTATAGTAGGAGTTGAATGCCTCTGTTATCAGTTTTGAGTGACATAAGCATTTCTCTTTACATAGGAGGTTAAGCTGTTGAATTCTGATGGATTTGTAGGTGAAATGTCTTTAAGTAGTAGATAAAAGAAAATTAAAGTAATCTATGTGTAAACGAGAAAGATGTTGTAGGAATCCAAGGAGATAAAACAGCCAAACAGCTGTCTTTAGTGATATGAGTCAATGGGAATTGCTTCTGTGTTTCTGCTTCTAAAAGTGTGGAGCTTGAAAACTGTTTCAGAACACTGTTAAGAAGGTTTTACATCGGATCCTCAATGCATTCAATACAGGACTTAATGTGTTAAAACTACCTGCATTCTTGGGCAAAAATGCTTTACTTTACAGAAACTTCATCTTTTGTTTGTGTAGGATAAAAAATAAGCTGTGAGAAATGTGATTGAAAACATCATTTCTAGTATATGTTTCGGCTATATTTTCCATACAGGATTTTCTTTGTAATCTTTTATCTTACATAGCTTGAATATCTTCACTATACAGGCAAAGATATAGTGTAGCAGAAGAATCTACACAGGAGGAGAGATGGGTCAAAAAGCCAAAATGGCAGTCACAGCAGTGTTGTCAAATCCTGACTTCTTCATGTGTATGTGATGTTGTCACAAGTACAAAAACTAAGATGCTTTAATTATGGTGCCACAACCACCATCTTGACTTTTTCTACCCCTGCCTCCGTGGACACCACTGTAGTACAGAAAAGATCCAAAGCTGGTAGAAAGTTCTGCAGGTATCTTTCAAATGTTTTTCATCAATCAGTACACATATATAATATTTATTATAATATTATGGTTGGTCAGCCAGATGTTTAGACTGGATTTGGCATTTTTATCCACCTATTGAATTCTTCCCAAGGCTCTTGGATAGGTAGATGTTATTTGATGGTGTTAGAGGTATCATCGCAGGATATAAGCTGTTCCAAATAAAACTACCTTTTGCAATTGACTGATGGTGATTTTGTCAATGCTCAAGTTTGTCAACGTTCAAGTGGTGCTCCAGATGTTTTGGGATTGCACCCAAGGTGCCTATAACTATTGGTACTATCTTTGCTTACTTTTGCCATAGTCATTCTACTTCTACTGTATTTGCAGGTCTGTGTATTTTGTGATTTTCTCCAGTTCTTTCTCTTCTATTCTGCTGTCTCCAGGTATTGCAATGTCCACTGTCCAGACTTTTTTGTCTTTCTTATCAACAATTGTTAAGTCTGGGGTGTTGTGTGGCAGGTGCTTGTCTGTTTGAGTTCTAAAGCCCCAGAGCACTTTAGCTTCTTCATTTTCTATTATTTTGTCTGTTTTGTGGTCCCACCAGTTCTTGCTTGCAGGCAAATGATATTTCTTGCAGATATTCCAGTGCACCATTGATACTACTTTGTCATGTCATTGTTGTAGTCAGTCTGTGCGATCTTCTTGCAGGAGCTAACTAGGTGGTCCACTGTTTCTTCAGCTTCTTTGCAGAGGCAGCATTTGCTGTCTGTTGCTGTCTTCTCAATTCTGGCTTTATATGCATTTGTATTATTATTTCAATGTATAACCTTCCATTCTATATTTTTGATTTTCAGGGTTCACATACAATTGCTTTTTTAACCAAAAGAACCATGACTTGATTAATTAGTCATATTTTACTGAATGAATAACGTGATCATAATAGTTGCCTTTGGAGGAAAAATATTGCAGATCCATAGGTTTTTTTTAAAAAAAAAAAACTTCTGAAAGATTGGGATTAAAATGCAAGTTTTACCAGGGAAATTAAGCTATTCTTCTAGCTACCATCTAGTAGTCACCTAGATTTCGGTAGCCCAGAACTGCTTGTTTTATATAAAGGAACTGCTGCCAGTCCATGTCAACAATATCAAGTTATATGGATTAATAGCCTAATTCAGGATAAAACCAGTTTTAATTGCTTGCATACTGAACCAATTTAGTGTCATGCAGAAAAACACCTGTGGGGTTTTTTGGGGGGGGTGGGGGGAGAGGTTACTCTCACTTCTCATTCTGTTTGATGAAAGAGCATTTGTTTTCAAAAAACTCTTTCAGAAGAGAAGAGAATTTCCTTTGCACTATTTAAATACATGAACTGCAGTTGACTCCTTCCTGGCCTCTCATGTCTCAGCCATATCCCACAAGAAGACACCAGGACAGAATTCCTTCCACGGGGCTGTTCCAGATCAGGAAGTCCAGAGCAGAAGACAAAAATAGATAGAAAGTTTTTTTAACAGAAAAAATAACTCCTGTGATAGCACCTCTAATAGTGCGATCAGATAAGCTCAAAAATGCCATCAACCAAAAGTTGAAAGAAATTCCTGAGCTTCCTGAGAATAATATAGAAAACCAGAAGCTTCTTTCATATGATGGAAAAAGTATACATGGCAGATTTTGGCAGAACATTACTTATAGGATCTAAATCCATTCACACAGGCTTTCAATGAGCCCTTAGCATTTATACTTTGAGTCTTGAAGCACCAAAAAAAAAAGGATAGGATAGGATAGGATAGGATAGGATAGGATAGGATAGGATAGGATAGGATAGGATAGGATATCCCAGTTTAAAGGTACTACTTAAGTTCTAGGGGGAAAGTATTTGCTTTTTAGAACTTGTGCTTTTCCTCCAATGGATATTAATTATCTTGTGCCTCAATTACTTTTTCAAGTGGAGAGATATTGAGAGATCATTATTTTGTGAATTTTCAAGGGCCCAGAAGTACAATGCCATAATTGTGCTGGCCCACATTCACCATTTAAAGGGTTTAATTTCTATATTTAGAGTGAGCAAAAGGCTATGTGTTCATTAGTGTGGCATTATTGTCAATAAGAGTGCAGAGAGATTATTAGCAAATGAAACAAATATGGGAGAGCATTAAAAAAAACACACACACAAAGCTCTAAACCATTCTCTTACTGAGATGTTACCAAGGCGTATTGTTCAGCAAGAGTGCACTATAATCTGAGTTTAATAGATGGCATTTTTAGTCAATGCAATTTGCAGGCTCGGATCAATAAAACGTCTCGTTGCCATTTGCATTTGCCAGAAATATATTATCTAAAAGACTGTAATTTGCAAGAAACCCTTATACCAAACACCACAAAACAAAAAGCTAATAAGGGAACATTTAAGAAGAGGAGGACAGCACATAATGCCCACAGAAGCATGACTACGCCATGTGCATAAAACAAAAATTAAAGGTTTACTTTGTAAATACTTGCCAACATTTCCCAGATGAAAATGGAGACAGAATTGGAACTGCCCCTTTCTCCCTCCCCCCACACACATTCAGTTCTTATGGCTAGGACTTTCCTTTCCACTGTTATGCATTATGAAGGTTGCTCAATGCCTGGATGAATCCTTTCATTGGATAATAGCCTGACCTCCCTGAGTTAAAAGCCAGTACTAGCCCACAATCTCTAATAAAGAGTTCAAACTGAGAAACCCTAAACATTTGGAAAGCAAGATCCTATAAGTACCTGCCCATGGTTTAAGGTGGCCTTCCCCAATTTGGGCACAATCCAGATGTGTACATTCCATCAGTGGCCATGCTGGCTGTGGAATTCTGAGATTTGAACTCCATACAGCCAGAAGGTGGACAGCTTTAGAAGCCTGGGTTGGGATCCTTTTCTGTGGCAATCATCCTGAGTGTGCAACTCCATTTCTATAGAAATCAACTTAGCATCTTCATTGAGCAGCTTTGATGGACAGCAATGATATTCTGCTGCTGCTTTTGCTCAACATTTGTCAGTTTAAAGAAGGGTTTTTCTCAACATGTTATTTCTCTGTTCAGAGTTTAAACAAAAAGCAGTCTATACATTCATTTGTTAAGATAAATAAATTAAACTGACATCAGTAATAGTGGGATGCAAACAACAGGCTGTGTTGTGCATCTTAGTGTTCAGTCTTTGTATTCACTTATTGTGTACATTAGAGATAACATACACCGACCTTCCTGTTTAAATACTGGATCCTGAAAAATGATAGCAGTAGGAATTCATTCTACAGAAATAGATGGTAAACATAGGAACAGAGGTTTATTAGGGAAAGAACAGGAATCAATGAACAGGAATATTGACTCTTGGACTGCATGTTACTATGTTATGAGGGATGTACACTAAATGGGAAATATGTTTTTTTTCCAATCCAGAACAAAACCATTACATTCCAGAGGTTCTACCAAACTGTTTTGAGCTAGTCTGAATTGCGAAGATCCAAAATCCAGAATGCTTTGATTGTTCTGTGTTTGGGACAAATCTGGATGGGGTAGGTAAGGCATGGCTATTCAGCAGTAACTCATTCAGCATATCCCATCAGACTCATCACCCCCATCTTCCTAGGGCCTTCCTACCCCTCTATTCCCTAATCCACTTCCGCCCCCATGTCCTAGTGTGACATACCCAATGGCCTGACCACCCTTCTTCTCAGCTCTTTCCATTCCTATGCTTAGCCACTGTCACCCATGTCCCACTGCACATATTCTACCAGCATACGTGCTCCTGGTTTTTCCAGTGCCTTTCCTCTTTTTCCAGTTTCCACTCAGCCATCAAGGTTCTTGGCCTTTTTTCCCTCCCCCCTTCAATCCCAAACTATTTCTGCCCAGACAAAATAGCCCCACGCTAACACTTTGGTTTGAGCATGGCCACTTGAAATCAGCTTTTCCATGCATAGAACAGTTTGTGCACAGAACATTTAGAAAATCATAGTGTTATGGAAAGTTCTACAAGAAGCCAACTTCAACAGATATTTTAAATATGCCATTTGAACCTAATTGCCCAGGCTGATTCCTCTCCTTCTCTTGACAAGGCCTTTACCAAAAGAATAAGAGGTTTTGTGAGTTTCCCTCCTCTGGGTTTAAGTACTCTGTCCAAAAGAAGTTTCTCCATCAAGCCTTGAAAAGATCTGGGAACAAGAGAAGTAATATTTTGATAAGCAAAACATCTGGACATTCCACCCAGAACATTACACAGTGGAGTCAGACTAACTGAGGGTTGAGGAGGAAGTCATCTGAGAACACACTGCAGCACCAGATTGCCTTCTCTATACCTCCAGGATATGCCTGGCTGCACCTTGACAAGATATAGATGGTTTAGAGATCAAGAATTTTGCTTCCTATTTGAAATAATAAAAGTGAGTAAAAAGTCTGTTTATACTACTCTGTATGAAACAAAGCTTGCAAAACAATGCAGAGCATAAAAGACCATTTTTCTATACTTGTACTATGTGACTTGGAACATTAGATTTATCTGTCAGGCCTGACAAAAGCTACTAAGTCCATAATCAAGCAAACACCAATGCCAGGATATTATTATACTATTTCTTCCCCTCAAGAACAATATACTCATGGAAACTGAATGGGCAGCAAAACCCACCCAGATGTTCACTCTTATTTCAGAATTATGGCTGGTGCATAGAAATTTTAATCAGTGTACTGACATACACTTTATAAATATTAAAAAGTTTCAGAGATTTATTTCAGGGATGCCACAAAATTTTTGCAGTGTTTGCCATCTGGGAAGACACCAGCCCTATCACTTCCCATGAAATTATTTCAGCATAAAGTTCTCCATAATTAATATGACAACCCATTCCTCTGGCTGCCTACTTTGCCTCCATGACTGACTGTGACACTCCCAATCCATCTGGCCCTTAGTAGCTCTACAGTTACCCCATCAGAGCTTGGTCTAAAGTTCCCCACACCACCTGTGGCAACACTGGTGTTGCGGTTCTGTGTGAGTCCTTCTGATTTGTCCTAAACCCCAGCTTTAGGCCCAAACCCCTTTGGGCCATTGCCAGAGATTTATATTTGTTCACAACAAAAAGGTTTTGTGACTCAGAGATTTTGATCAATTCGAATAACAAAATTCAGGTAGTGTGCATAATATGCTAGTAGTGTTACTGTTGCAAATTTGTCTTTTAAATCCTGGCGGGGGTGGGTTGGAGAGGGAGAAAGAGAATGACAAACACTTTCTAGTTAATCTGCCAAAGAGTGTGCTGGGGCTATTCAACATATCATCATCCTTTTGTCTGTTTACCTTAGAGGCTATTTAATGGGGCAGAGATGGGAAACTAAGAGAACGTTGCATTAATCATTCTTGCTGCCGCTCAACCATGAGAAAATGTGAAACACCTGAAAAGGAACGGCTGGTCCCAGCTGGGTTGCCCTGCTCTTTAACCAGCATCATCTAAAGCAGACAGGTAAGAATGGAGGGAGAAAGACTGGCAGTCCAATATTTACTCAGGACAGCAGATAAATCTGGAGCAATCCAAGCTGACATGCGTGGCTGAAGCCGTTTTCCATCCCAGCTTCTACTCGCCTATGCAAATAAAGCTGCAAGAGAGGGTTATTAAGTTGAAACGGCATGATAGCTTGTAAATCTCTGAATCAAGGCCCTGGCAATTGGTTTGAAAGCAAGGAATGACTTGAACCCTTTGCCAATTGTACATACAAATCAAGTCAGACTTTTGCTAAATACTAAATGAAAAGATCAAATGGTCTTTTATTTAGGGAGGGGTAACAACTGCATTTACCCCTCCCCAAAGTCCTGCTGTGCTGCCTTATCATGGGGGGTGGTTTGCTCCTGGGAGGGATTAGTGAAGAACGTCAGGAGTATATGCCAAGAGCATATATTCCCAGCAGGTCATCCAAGGTGTGAATTCATCCCAACTGCCCAGCTAAAGCAAGCAGGCACCTATACGGGGCAGCAGCAATATAGAAAGTTGCTGGAGGCAGATGATAACTTGAATGACAATGGCAAAGGCACCATTTACCAACTTTGCGGGAGAAGGCAATGGTAAACCACTCCTGTATTTTTACCAAGAAAACCACATGGACAGAAAGTATAAAATGATTGATGATATAATGCCGGATGATGGGCTCCTCAGGTCAGATGGCACTCAACATGTTACTGAGGAAGAGCTGAGGATCTTTTGGAGTACTAATGGTGTTTATGACATGGCAAGATTAAAGCCTTCAGGATGTCTAGTTGCTGATGTTGCCATACAGGAAAGGAAAATCCAGAGCTGCAAGGATAGAATTACAGTAAGAACATGGAATGTAAAAAGCATGAACAGAGGAAAATAAAGCTGCAAGAGAACTGCATCTTTCAACACAGTGAAAGATGAAATGAAATGACTACAAACTGACATCCTAAGCATCAGCGAATTGAGATGGACTGGGATGGGACAGTTTGAGTCCAAAGATCACACTGTTTATTACTCAGAATATGAAAAACCAAGAAGAAACAGTGTTGTGTTTATAGTTAGGAAAGAAAGCAAGAAGAGTACTTGGCTACAATGCAATCAATGACTGAATAACATCAATTAGACAACTCTTTAATATGAATATCATTCAAGTTTATGCTCTAACCACCAATGCAGAAGAAAAGGTAGATGAGTTTTATGATCAAGTCCAATTTGAAAATGACAGAAGATGCAAGTAAGATGTGCTGCTTGTGACTGGAAACTAGCATGCCAAAGTTGGAAACATGAAAGAGGAAAATATAGTTGGACTGTATGGCTTAGGAAACAAATGAAGCAGAAGACTGACTTATCAATTTCTGCCACTCCAATGATTTCTTCATAGCTAATACTGTCTTCAAACAACCACAACAATGCCTCTATACGTGGACATCACCAGATGGACTATATAGAAATCAAATTGACTATATTATTGCTAAAAGGAGGGGGAGGAGCTTAATTATCGTATCCAATACATGGCCAAGTGCTGTTCATGTGCAAGCTCCAAATTAAGCTAAAGACGAAGAAGAAAGCCAGTCAGTTTCCACAATATGAACTTGAACATATATCTTCTATTTCCAAGGAGAATATCAGGAATCACTTTGAAGTCCTGAACTTCATTGATAGAGAACCAGAGGAATTATGGAATTTAAAGAAGTTGTTAAGGATGAATGTGAAAATAGACTGCCAAAAATGAAGAAAGAGAAGAGAGCAAACTAGGTATCAGAACAGATCATGGAAATTGCCAAGAAGAGAAGAGAAACCAAAGCCAAGAAAAACAAAAATCTCAGAAAGGAACTTAACAAAGAATTATAAAGAGCTGTTAAAAGAGACAAGAAGCAATATTACAACAACATCTGTAAAGACATTGAAGATGGAAACAGACATGGAAAAACAAGGAAAGTCTTTCAAAAGATCTCTGAACTCAGAAGGTGGCTCCAACCTCGAATTGGTATGCTAAAGGATGCCAGTGGATAGATAGTAACTGATTCAAAGGAGATCAAAGAAAGATGGAAGGAATATACTGAAATACTATATATTAGAGATGTCAACATCCAAGGTACCTTAGAAGATATTCCTTACTTACAAGAACCTCTAGTAGTCGAAGATGGAGTTAGATCAGCACTCTGGTCATTACCAAGTTGGAAGGCTACAGAAACTGATAGAATACCCGCTGAAAAATGGCAAGCAACAGAAGAAGAAGTAGTTAAGGTTTGAACCAAGCTATGCCAGCAAATCTGGAGAATGCCACCCAGTTGGAAGAGGTCAATCTACAGTCCAATACCAAAACAAGGAGATGTAATAGTGTGTGCAAACTATCATACAATACAGTAATACCTCGGTTCATGAACGCTTCTGTTCGCAAACAATTTGGCTCGCGAACAGCAGCGTTCGCAAATTTTTGCTTCCGTTCGCGAACTCCGCATCGGGTGACGAACACGACCCGTGGCCATCTCCCTGCTCTGACACATGGTCGTGGCTTCCTCTAGGTGAGATCGCTGTCGTAGACACTTGCTGTGAAGCTTTTTGGTGTCGCCTCAAGCATGGTTAGTGTTCTCTCTCTTCATACTGTACTGTACTGTACTTTGTTTCATATTTTTGTGGTTAAAAAAAAATACATATGGTTCAGAACGGATTAACCTTATTTACATTGAACCTTATGGGGAAATTTGATTCAGTTCATGGCCAATTTGGTTCGCGACCAGAATCGTGGAACGAATTAGGTTCGTGAACCGAGGTTCCACTGTATCTTTAATTTCAAAATAAAGCTTAGGATCATTCAATGCAGATTACAACCCTACATGTAAAAAGAGATGCCAGATGTTCAAGCTGGCTTTAGAAAAGGCTAAGGAACATGAGACATTATTGCTGATACACGCTAGATAATTGGAAAAAGCCAAAGAATATTAAAAATAAGTCAGTATGTGTTTTATCGATTATAAAAAAGCCTTGATTGTGTTGATTAACTCAAGCTGTGGAAAGTGCTCAGAAAAATGAGAATCCCAGAACACCTTATTGTCCTCATGAGAAACTTATATACAGGTCAGGAAACCACAGTAGGAACAGAACATGGTGAAACAGATTGGATCCAGGATGGCAAAGGAGTGTGACAAGGCTGCATACTCTCAATTTATTTATTTACTTATCAAATATATATGGCCTCCCATATCACCAAAAGTGACTCTGGGCAGTGTACGATAATCCAATAAAACAATGCATATATAAAAACAAACATAAACATATAAAAATAAGTGTTAAAAATTAAATATTATTAAAATTAAAGTAAAATATATAAACCCCAAGCATGGAGAAAATGAGTATGTCCTGAGTAATGGAGCCATCTAAACATATCTCTGGTTCCCTAGGATCCCCAGGCCTGGTGAGATAACCAGGTCTTGAGAGATGGGATGGGCTGATGTAATTGGGGAGAGGTGGTTCCCTCAGATAACCCACTTCCATGTCATGAAGGGCTTTAAAGGTTAAAACCAGCACTTTGATTTGGACCCAGAAGCAAACTGTCAACCAATACAGCTCACAGAGCAGTGGTGTGACATGTGGTGTTCTGGGAGAACACATAATTGCCTGCGCCGCTGCATTCTGTACCAGCTGAAGCTTCCAGATACTCTTCAAAGGCAGTCTCATGTACAGTGCATTACGCTAGTCCAACCTGAAGGTGACTAGGGCACAAGTGACTGTGAGCAGAGCCTCCTGATCTAGGAATGGATGCAACTGGTGCACAAGGCCCTCCTAACCACAACTGCCACCTGCTTTTCAAGCAGGAATCGTGAGTCTAGGAGGACCCCCAGATTGTGCACCGGGTCTGTCTGAGGCAATACCACCCCATCCAGCCCCAAAGATGGCGTATTCCTGGAACCAGTAGGCCCCAAAACCCAAAGTCACTCAGTTTTGCCAGGGTTCAGTTGAAGCCTGTTGTCCCTCACAGACTCTAGGCACCAAGATAGGATGTTCACAGCATCACTTAATTCGCTAGGGACAGAGACAGATTTATTCAACCTTTATGCATATATTTTAAGGGAAGCTGGGTTCAAGGAAGATGAGTGTGGTTTTAAAATCGGAGGAAGAAACTTCAATAACCAGTGGTATGCTGATGACACTACCCTGATAGCAAAAGTGCAAAGGATATACAAGACCTAGTACTAAAAGTCAAAGAACACAGTGAAAAAAATGGAACTAAAATTAAATATAAAGAAGACCAAACTAATGACAACAGACAGAACAACCAGCTTTAGAATTGACAATGAAGATACTGAAGTGGTGGATAGCTTATGCCTTTTAGGATCAACCATCAACAGTAAAGGAACAAGCAGTCAAGAAATATGCTGCAGACTAGCACTCAGTAGAGCAGCCATGAAGGCCTTAGAAAAGATATTCAAATATTGTGATATGTCTATACCTACACAGATCAAAACTGTGCAAGCCATGGTATTGCCTGTGATGCTCTATGGAAGTGAAAGTTGGACTTTAAAGAAGCAGGATAGGAACAGTCTTGACACCTTTAAACTTTGGGGTTGCAGATAACTCCTGAGAATGCCGTGGACAGTCAGGAGAACAAACCAATGGATCATTGAACAAATCAATCCAGAGTTCTCACTCAAGGCACAAATGACCAGGTTCAAATTATCCTACTTCAGACATATGATGCAAAGATCCAGCTTTCTGGAAAGGGCTGTAATTCTGGGAAAGGTGGAAGAAAAGAGAAGAGGATGACCAGCAGCAAGATGGAGGGACTCAGTTACGGTGGCACCATTGGGAGACTCGAAAGAACAGATTAGGGATAGATCATCACAGAGAAAATTTATTTATGCGGTCACCAGGAGTCAGAATGACTTGATGGCACATAATCAGTCAACAACTGCATTTTCTTAGATGCATATTTCTTATTTGGAGCAAGGAAGAAGTGCCCTTTGCACCATGGCAGAAAGCAAAGGAATATTTTCATATATAACTCAGCAATGGCTGAACTAAAGGACAGATTAAGCAGTGCTTACTCTTTTCACCATAGCTATTGTATCATTATTTTTCTGCCACAGCAAAACTTTAGAATCCTCTTTGACGTGCTGGCCTATAACATTTGACCACACTTACAGGCAGATATAAAATCAATTTTCTGTACTCCCATTTATCTCAGTACTGCTGTTTGCTGGCTCTCTAATGGAATGACTCTTCTGGAGAGGTAGTTATTTTACTTCAGAGTGGCATTTCAGAAGCCTTAAATGGTCTGAAGAGATGGCATGTGGCCTTTAGGAATATTTTAGTTCTGGTTTCTTTTGAAGAAGGCCCCCCAGCTCTCAGCAACAGCTCACTTTAGGGGGAGAGGCTGTTGAGTGAGCAGCAGAAAGGCAGGTCTGTCAAACATAACCTTTGTAAAAGGCTCCAGCCTAGCTTACCCAAAATCACAAGATACCCCACCGCCCCAAAAAAGCCATACCATGATTATTGGTTATTTATTTACTTGCTTGTTTATTTAATTTTGTTTAGATGTTGAGTGTTCAATCCCTTCCAATCACACAACAGCACTATACAATTGGGTTTATTTTTTTCCCCAACACACTCTAAATTTGTCTCTGATTTTGCTGATATTTATTTATGCTTTTTGCCAGGTTGGCACTTTTAATAAACTTTAATAAAATGGCATATTTTATATTTGGGGGGGGGAAGTGCTTTATAAGAATATACTATTAAAGCAGCTGCCTTCCAGATGTATTAAGATTTCAGAATTTCTAGCTAGCAGCAATGTTATTGGTCAAATTCATGAGAAGCATTCAGATTAAATTAATCACAGGTAAGACTCATTGTAATTAATGGGATTTAAATTAGTTATCTTTAAAAGGCTCTGTTATTCCCAGGGGTAGTGACTGAGAGTTAAGGTTAGTTTTTCTACCTGTAACACATGACTGTGAAAGCTGCATCTTAAGAACAGTCAAACAAAATACTCTGCCATGTATCTGCATCTTCAGCCAGCACAATGGATAAAAATTGCATTAAAATTCTGGTTTACTAGGGGAAAACTCTGACTAATGTCCCTTGACAGTTTCCAGGGCACCTCAACAGATTGGTTTATGAGTTCTCTTAGACTAATCTATATCTGTGTTCCTTCAATAAAGTTACACTATTTAATATCAACTGTATGTATCTTTTCTTTTTTTTTTTTGCCTGTGCAAGAAAGCCTACTACTTCTCATATGGTCTCTTTAGGCATCTTAAAGTAATAAGACATTTAATTTTAGAACAAAAATTGTTTATTTTTGGATATTAGATTTAGAGTTTTCTGCAAAAAAGAAAAAAAAAAAGGCAGACCAAACCAATCAAACAAACAACCAAACATTGGTCTTTCACGGTAAGCTAATATTGTAGTAACAATAATTTAAAATATATTAATTTGTTGGACTCAGTTGAGTTTTTTGCTCTTATTAAATGTTTAAAAGAGTGTAGTAAATAAATCTTAATTAATCTCCCATTGGGCACTATCCAGAGAAAGTTGGGTTGCCTTAAGACCAACTGAAATTAATAAATGGCATCAAAATTGCAAGCAATGGCAATGTACTTCAGATCATCCTTCCCCATCTTGATGACCTCCAGATGTATTAGCACTGCAGTTCCTTTGACCAAGTTGGCTGAGAATTATAGTATCCCCATACATCTCGTGAGTGCCAGGATGGGAATACTGCTTTCAAACCATCTTGTATGCTTAATTTTTATCTGCTATTTTTCCTCCTATTATTATAAAACATAATGAGTTTACTAAAGAAATCAGCAAAATCAGATGGAGTATGTTTGGGGTGGATGTGGCTCCAGTATAAGACAGGGTTCTCCATACTGATCTTGAGCAAAATCAAGGCCATGTGCCTCCCAGGGGAGGGTGGGAAATCCTGGGATGAGTCTATATATATGACAGGAAAATGGCCAAAAGCACAGCATCAGGGTATTTACTCCACGTGCCTTCAGAAATCCCAGAGTACATCTGCACTGGGCTATGACATTTTCATCTGCTTTAAATATGGATTTATTTTCAGTTAAAATTATGTAAGAAGATACATTTTGAAAAATTTGTATCTTTTTTCTTTCTTTTCTATTTTTCTTTTACTTTTCTTCCTTTCTTGCACTTTTAGCTTTCTCTTTGATTTCCTTCTTTTTTCTTTTCTTTTTCTTACTTTATGTTAGTTTGTATTAATTTTTATTTTTCTTTAAAAAAAATCTTAAATAAAATTAAATATTAAAAAAGTTACGCCAGACTATCCAGAAAAAGTATCCCTCTCTCTTCAGCTGCTGTGTACTTGTCATGAAATAACTATTTGAATGGTAGGACATTTCAGAAATAACAGTCATTAATTAGACATCCATTTCCAAAAGTACACATTCTACAAATCTTAGAGGTCTGAAGGCATTCACTACTTCAAAGAAAAGTTAAAAAGAACAAGCATTGCCACTAAGGTTATTTAGACAATGAAATATGTCTTAATGAAAAAGAACTGTGAGATTCCACAGATTTACATCTAAGCTTTTTAGAAGTTAGCAATACATCTGGAGAATTGACTATCCTCATGTACATGATACTAAAATCAATAAAAACGTATTTTTCCAATAAAATACTACTGGGCTGTAAGCTAATACTAAAATTACAGCCAATCTAAAGAATGCAAAGGGAGCAAAATATGAGAATGGGAACACCTATGCTGAATTGGCCCAACTGGCTCCATTCTCTTTAAAGTTTTGCAGACAACAGAATGGATTGCAGAAGGTTATAGGGTACCACTACTCCCCAAAACTGTAATAGTTGCCTTCTGATGGGAAATCCCTCTATCCAAGCTCACAGGCAATGACTCACCAGCCTCCATCCAGGTATGCCCAGCCAGTCTAGCATTATAAAGAGTTTGAAGTACAACTTGGAAGAGAAGGAAAGCTAGGAGTGAAGGGTTATATTGGAAAAGGGGTAGGAATGTGGAGGATTTCACCCTAAAGTGTCTTCAGCACAAAGAGGAAAAGGCTAGTAGATAACACTCACTGGGACAGCCATAGGACTATGTATGGACTATAGGAAGAATTCTAAGGAAACAGTTTAAGCTATTCAGCCATTTTGTTATTATTGTGGAGGTTTGGGTGTAGTTTAGTCCAAAGACTTATGGCTCTTTCTAAAGATTCTTAGAAAAACTCTGAAGTAGTAAAATAGAGTCCCAACATTTAGAGTCAGCACCTTTGGAAACATCACCATTGGAAAGGCTGAAGCCCTCCAACAAGTTGAAACAGCAAGCTGCAATACCAGAGGAAGTTACTACACTTAGTCTGGAGGTAAGCAAAGGCTATGAAGCTTCTCCAACTACTGCTGCTCAGGTTGGCAGCAGCTTTAGCTGGTAAATGAGTTATTCAGTTGCTGTGCTTCCTTTCTATCAGCCCCAAGGAAGTCCAAATAGACTCTTTCATACTGAATTTTGATAAGGCCCCCTCCAATGCACATTTATGACTGTAGACAGGTATGATAAAAGTTGAGTCAAGAGTGTGTTTAGCCTCTATAAACCTTGGGTTAAATCTTAACTTTTATCCTCAAGGCCTAGCATCATTAATTCTCCAGGGGGATTTTCAATCCACACGGATCAAGGCTGTTGAATCTGAACTTTTAAATCTAGGCTACTCTCCCTCCTCAGTTCTTAAGATGAAATATGATCAGGCAAAACAAACCTTGAAGCAAAGGATAAAGGATACGGAGTGGCAAGGAGATCTAGGAAAGGCCCCGGCCTTCCTGTCACCAGTACACAATAGATATATTGTCACTGCTGCCAGCTACCTTAGACAGTTAGAAACACCCAGCCACTGGAAAGCTTTCTCTCTTGCCCGATGTCATTGCTATCCCCTCTGTTGGTACTGGTCTACAACTGCAATAAATTGAAATTGAAATTGAAAATGAATTGAAATAGATAAGGTCCATGTAGCCATCTGTTCAAAGGAAACCAAATTACAAATCATGGTCATCGTGAAGAGAAGTTAGGACAGATGACAACAGACTCTGGAGATACCTTGTTAAACCTCAGATGCACCAGATAGCGCCCCATGCCTTTTTTTCCTGTAAGATAATGCTCAACACTCAGCCAGTCCAGTACTGCTTTCTGCCCTTTGCCAATGGTACCTGTAACATAGAATAACGTTTTATATCAGCTCTGGGGAAGTTTTGGTTTCTGGGAGAATTGAAGGGGCTATCAGCATGTTTTGAACCTCTGATATGGTTGATAGATGCTGTTTTCAATGTGAAGTGGCCATACCAGATGTAGTCATGCTATTTTAGGTTGGCTCCTAGGCTATCTTTAAGTATCGTTAGGAACATTATTTAAGCAAATATGTCTTCTTTGTATCTCTAGAGAAGAAAATGCTATGCTTACCATGCCAAAATAAAGTATGGGAAGAGATTAACTCAGTCAGACCTATACATAGGACAAGGAGTTAGAGCTCCTTACCATATGCCATAGCTACTACTTCTGGATGTTTTTTAAAATGTAAAATTGCAATTGACAAGTTTAATGTCACATTTAATTTGGAGTCCATGGACTACCATTGCAAGGCAATGGTTTTCCTATTGTATAAAAAACAAGAGAGATTCTTTGTTCTGCATGGCATGGTACTCCATGTACCATCAAAATGGGCCATCAGTAGAGAAGAAATATTGCTCTTTTCATTAAGACCATAGATTAATTTAAAACCACTGCTATAGCTGAGGGAAAATATTCTTACCAATTGCTAAGGATTTACACATGTGATATCCTGTTCAAATAAGCAGTATGTTTTCAAATATTATAATGACTGTGGTCTTCTTTAAATACTCAAGTGATCCCAAAGAACAGACCATCTGTGTTTTTAAAGGCCTTATAAGGAAGATAATTGTTTCATACATACTGTTAAATGTCTCTCCCAGAGTCTCATAGTTACCCACTGTAAAAAATTGCTGTCTCTCCCATCAACATACTGTGCTAAATCATTCTATATACAAAAGCAGCATCAAATTTGTACGTCAGGGTTTTCTTCTTCTCAGCATCACCCTAAATGATGTCAAAATGTCACTTAGTTGAAGTTTCTGTTTTTAATTTCTTGTTTCTTATCCATACAGAACAGTCCTGTAGAAGCAGACAAGCATAGTTCACTAAATTGGAAAAATGCTTATCAGTTTAAGCAAAGCTCCAGTCTTTATCTGTTAGTGTGGGTAATATTTTCCTTTAGTGAAAGAACAGAGGAGTGCAAAGTTTTACATAATCTGACAGCTGTGTCTCTGCTGGCAAAGTGACTAACCTTCTCAAAAAAACTTGCTATCAATGTCCTTCATTCAGATATTTTGTTTTGATCATAAGAATAAACAGGTTAATATCAAAAGTCTGTCATTGGTTCCTTGACTGCTCATACAGAATCAAATGAAATCAGAAGTAGAAACTGCTTGTCAGCCAGCTTGTAGGCATTTAGAAAATGAAAAGAGGGCACTCCTGTAGCAAGAATTAGTGCTTTGAGCTGACAAGGCAAGTAAGCTGAATTGTGATGTCTTTTGAAACAGCACAAATAAGAGAGCTTTACCTCATCCAATTTGGAATTGTTGATAGCTTAAAAAAAAAAATGGTAAGAAATACTTCATGCAGCTCAACTTCTGGGGAAGAAATGGTGAACTGAAGATGGCTCTGCTAAAAGTGGAGCTGATGACCGTAGGAGAATGAAGAGCTGATGAGTAGACCGGCTCTTCATAATTCCTCTCCAGACAAGGAAAGAACTTGAGACCATCCACAAGTATTCCAGACAGTTGCTTCTTGTGAGGACACCACAGGACAGCAGTCTCCAGCAGGTTTAGAGCTCTGGAAGATGAGGTAATAGCCATCTTACTGAAACTATGGATGGCACCTTTAAGGACACTGGGTTCACATACTTCCTTTTCTAATCACTTTTGGAAATTACTTGTTAACTGCTTTTCAGCTATTAGATTGACAAATCTGAAAATACCAGGTGAGCTTCCTTCAATCATTAGCAAAAGAAGTTTTAAATACAAGTTTAAGGAGATAGATAGATAGATAGATAGATAGATAGATAGATAGATAGATAGATAGATAGAATAAACAGCAAAAAGGTGATTAGAACTGATTTTGGAAAGTTACAAATGGACTAAGTGTCCAAGTGGATTGGAAATAAGATTTTGGAATTAATTATAAGAATTCTTCCCATGGGAAAATGCTTTTGTTTTGAATTTGTTAAAAAAAAAAAAAAACACGATAAGATGAGACTTTGAAGGTTGAACACTAGAGGGGACCAGAAGGAACTAAAGATTACAGGAGAACATTTAAATTTGACTTACTAATATATAATGGAGGAAAATTCTTTAACATTGGACATATTGAAGGATATTTTTGAATAATGGATCCAGATGTTAATTTTAAGAGTGTCTGCTTCTATAGAGAGACTGTGTTTAAAAGAGGTTATAGAAAGGAACAAGTTCTACCTGACAAGGTTGATACTGATCTGAAAGTGGATCTAAAAATGAAAGGCTACAAGAATGATATGGAAAAAGATACTACACAGACATACAAAAGAAACCGGCTCCTGTCTTAATAATTAAAAGGGACATACAAATAACAAACCAAGAGAGTGACCTGGATAATTTTCCTATATTGGATTTACAAAAGAGGCTTGTTAAAGTTTTGAAGAATTTTGTGAGAAAGAACAAAGAAAAAATGAAAAGAAATCAAATTCTAGGACATTTTTTGAAGGGACTAAAGATCAAGATTTTTAAAAGTAAAAGGAAGGAATATCAAGCTGGTTTATTTGATCAAGTATAAAATACCAGATCCCTGGTAACCCTTAATGGACTTTTGCAGGACTGAACCAATGAGGCTCTGAGGTTTTGTTTATAGGTAAGAGATGGGATATGGGAAGAAGAGATCATTTGTTGTATTTTAAGAGAAGCTAATAAAATTGTTCATGCTTCTAATGAAGAGGGAAGTCATTTCTTTATATATTTCTTTTTCTTTATTCTTATTTTTTCTTTCTTTTCTATTTTTCTTTTTCTTTTCTGCACCTTCTATTTTTTATTTTTATTCTTTTATTTTTTTTTTAGTTTGTGTTAGTTTCTATCTTTGCAATTGTAATTTTTAATAAATTACTATTTAAAAAAAGAAATACTTCATGCAGCTAAAGCACTTCATGCAGCTACAGCAGTCCCTGAGAATTAATTGGAATAATGGGGAAGTTTTTAAATCTTTGGTGAAATTAGAACTTTAAAACTCTAACGCAAGTGGAATTAAATGTCTGTTTTTCAACTTTAGTTCTCTAGAGGTTACATACTGCAATGATATTTTTTCAGCATGACTTGTAGGTACTGTAATTAGGGATCCTTGTGGAACTTGAACTTTGTAGATTCTGAAATGAATTGACCTAATTTATACTCTCTGGACTAAAGTGAAAACCAGAACTTAATTATCCAACAATACCTGAATGTTCTGACTTAAAAAAAAAAAAAACTTAAAAGTACATTGAAAAAAAATCAGTCTTTTGAGGTAAAAGATGTTTAGGAATATAGAACTTGAGCAAATGCTTTGTACATGCATCATAACCTTATAATCAAGCCACCAGGGACAATACCTTCATTTAGAGTATATATGAATATCAATTCTGTCACTGTGGTAGAAGTCAATACAGCTGTGCAGAACATTGATTAGATGGTATTTGTGATAACATCAGCCAACTCTCTTTCATCAATCCCTATTGGTTCTGTAGTCTAATCAAATACTTCTACACTCACCTACCATTTATGTTTTATTTTTGAAAAGTGAGCAGCCCACTGAAGCATGGGAAGAAGGCCAAGAGAGATGATTCAATCAGTGACTGAATAGCTGAAAACTGCAGACTGATGTTGTCTCAGCTCATATTTCATGTGCCAGGTTTCTCATGAGGAGGTGGTAGAAGAGACCAGGGTATCCAAATGCACCTGGAGGGGGAACCGAGGATGCTGCTCTTATATTCTGAAAACCATGAAGTTAGTGTTAGATATGAAAACCAGTGCAAGCATTCTGTGCACAATATCCCTTTTTTCCAAAAACAAACTGGGAACTGCCATTGCTTGTTTGTTCAATTTGTATAGCTGCCCTTCACGCATACATAGCTCCACTCCTATTGCTTTTCCACTTGTTGGCAATACCCCCTGCCCCTGGCAGACCTATTTACAAAGATCATGACAAAGGGCCCTACGTATCTGAGCTAAGCCACCCAGAGTCCCCCGTTGTGGGGAGATGGGCAGGGACAAGTCAAATAAATAAATAAATAAATAAATAAATAAATAAATAAATAAATAAATAAATGGTTTTTTGTTGTGTTTTGAGAACTTTGGACCAAGTGTAAAGGTAAAGAACTGTAAGTAGAAAGCTCGTTTTCTTCAACATGATAATGGAATAGGTGGCCCACTTTTCCCTTTAATTTTTGCTACTTTCAGCATCCACAGATTCCAAATTATTAAAGAGGACAAACCTAAAATCGTTCTCAAGTGGGATATAATGGACAAAGGGTTGGGTTTAAATGTGGAATTCAGCCTCTGATCAGTAAAGAAGTCTGTTAAATCCTCTGGGCCATACCATTACCTCTTAGTACCCAAACGGTTGGAGGTAGGGGAGGAGTTTTTAAAAAAGAGTTCAAGGGGCTATTTATACATGTTCAGAGGTTGAATTACTATCACTTAGTGGGATTTTTCCTTCTCCTGAGGTCCCATTCCATAGCCTAAAGCTGACAATAAATGCAAACAGGCATTACAGGCAGGAGAAGAAACCACCAATTTCATAGATGAGGCTTAAAGAGCTAAGAAAGCAACCAGTATGGTTCTTCAAGCCAAGGAGTTAGACAAGCAATATCTGGAAGCAATTCAGAAGATCAGACCAAGAAAGTTGCAAAGCTCAAAGTTGAATTCATAAATGACAGAGGTTGACCAATAGAACAAGGTGCTGGGTTCTGCACCTTCTGCACTTCCTCTTTATTTCATTTTTAATGGAATTTAATAACTGCATTCCAACCTATTCTTATGGAGATAATTTCTGGCAAATTCAATGAGAACATATTAGAGAAAGGGAGCATAGGTTCCTAGCCACAAGAATGCATTTTTCCAGACTGAAAAGTGATATAGTAATAGAGATGGACGCATATGTAAAGTCTGGTTTTGCTTCATTTTTCAAAACTTCTTGGGTTTTGCTAATGCATTTTAAAAAGCATTATTCAAGCCTTTTTCCTATCATGCAATTCTGTGAATATATGTATTTGTTGAAGCATTTTGTCTAATATGCATCTTAATGTGTTTTTTTTTCCACTTGTGACAACTGCATTCTAATTATCCTCTACATTCAGGAAGTGTGCATTGGGTAAATGTACATACAGACATTGGCAGCATTAATTTCTCATCCATCCATATCAGATCTTGCAAATACGTGAAAACTAACACTGATGATTTAATTAGAACCAAGCACATTTAAGAATGGAGAGGAAAGGAAAGCACTGAAGGACATAGGGTTTTTCCACTTAGACACTGGAACACTCAGTCCTAATAAACAATTTTTTTTTCTCCTTCTGGTTACATATATGCATATAGAGTTTTATATACTAACATTAGAAATCATCTTTTTTTTTTTTTTTTTTTTTAGTTAGGTTCCTAGCAAATTTTATATTTTAGAAGATACAGAGATAAATATCAATCAACAAAAGCAGGTTCCAGAGAAGGCTGCCATCTCCTGGTTATCTAATCACACTGCAGTTTAAGGGGACAGTAAATACTATTAAGTAAACTGATGTCCTAACGTTCGTCAGGCACTGAAACAGATCACTTAATATCTGGACTATAGTGAGAAGATACACATTTAGCTTCAATGGCTGCCTTATGGCATATTGTAAGCAATGCAGTGTTGCATTTATTATTATTACTGGTCATTAAATAAATACAAAGATGCAAATGATGTACATTGAAGCAAATTGTATAATTTGTCATTTGCATCATGATACTGTGCTGGAGATTACACAGTGTGCAATGGAATTTCATCATTGCATGTGAAATCCAGGAAATGGAGATTTCAGTATATTTATTTCATGTCATTTTATTCAAAATATTTATATCCTGCCTTTGTATTTTATAGCCTGCAATATTTTATATATTATTAAATATTGCTCACGATATACACTGGTGTGGTTCATGGAATGATATTAAATTCAACTAAACAACTTTTCTGAATTCATTGAGCCACAAGGGAATTTGCACAGCAACAACTGGAACAAGGTATATTTACAGTTCTAGACACCACACTTAACCACCAGATTGTCCCTTAGGTCACAACAGAGCAAGACTGCTGTGCATATAAACTCCAAGGGAAAGTCCAAAATTTTATTTTGAAAATTATCAGTATTCCTTGAGTTTTAGAAGTGCTTCTCTGAATGTTCCTATTTGCTGCTGCCTATCATTTTCTAAACAAGTTAAAATCTGGAGCACAGTGCGTAGCATCTGCAGAAAAGCCCTGAAGCCTAAATATGTACATATAACACACAATTCCTATTAAATAAGAATGAGGGTAGCCTCTTATATTTAGATCCTTCACTGCAAGGGCAAGTGGATGAAGAGTTAATACAAGAATATGCCTGACTTCTGCAGAAACATAACACGTGTTCTTGCTGGGTGTTTCTTGTTCTCATTCCAGCCAGCCAGCAGAGCATCTTTTTACTTGGCTTAAATTAAGAAGAACTCAACCATGGGGATACAAATGCTATTATTCGTAATGTTTAATTAGAGTTGTACCTTAAGTTCAAATGCTAGTCACAAATTTGCCACACACCTTTTTTTGGAGTGGTGTTGGGGAAGATAGAGGCAAGAAGCACATCAGTAGCATCATGGGTAGAAGTAGCAGCAAGAGGATCCCTCTAGCCTTGCAGCCATTGTGTTTCTTATGCTTGTATGCTTGGAAAGAGAATGAATCAGCCTGTGGCATCAAACGACAGGGGGACTCTGCTGGTGATCACTGCCAAACACTGTCCCTCTCTTGTGGACATACAGATAGATATAGTAAAAATGTACAACAGCCATAGGTCTAGTAAGGTGCAGCCATGTTTCTATTTTCAGCAACAAGTCATATAGGTATCATTCTTAGCAAAAAAAAGTTACAGGGGAAATCCTTCAACAAAAATCTGATGAGCAGCTTTCTTCATTGTGACTTTTCCTTGCTTTATTAGTTGACTGTTATTTAAAGGAAGGCAGGTTCTCTGGCCACCTTCTCAAAAATCCTTGTCAAAGAGCTAAGGTTGGAGACCGGACAAAAATTGTCCAGGATGGTTGGGTCTAATTATGGCTTCTTGAGGAAAGGGCACACCACCATTTCTTTCAAGGCTGGCAGAACCACCTGTTCTGTCAAAGAGGCCAACACACTTCAAGGATCCAATTGCATGTCACCTCCTGAGCAGCCCTCACAAGAATCTAACATATAGGTGGCCAAGTTAATAATCTGGAGGAGCCTGCCTACTTCCTCAGGAGTTACAGGAGCAAATTATTTCCAGAAAACAAAGCAGGATCATGCTCCCATCACTTGGCCATCCCAGCCCTGTTAGAGTCTAACTACGAGCAAATCTTAGTGACTTTGTCCACTAGATGCCTAAAATACTCTTCACAGCAGCCCAGTTGATGGTTCTGAAGTTTCAGCCCTCCTCAAAAAAGAGTGGATCACATGAAAAAGGACTACAGATGCGATAAGAGCCATGAAACAACTATGTTTTGCCACTCTTATTGTCACAATATAATCCCAAATAAACATGTACCATTGTTCACCTTCCCCCTCACAAATCCCCCATTCCCTTAGTTCAGCCTAGAATGGGTCAAGACTGAAGAATCAAGTCAGGTGATAAGAATTGATACTGTACTTGATCTTAGCCCAAAGGTCTAGAAGTGAACTCACCTTCTGAAGCTCCAAAGGAATTTCCATTGTAGACTACATGCTAATTTCTGAAGATTCTGCCCCTATTGTTTAAATCTCCCTTCAAAAACAGACTGCTCACCTATCTTTACCATCACCCCAAATAGCATGCTAACAAAACCTGGGAGGGGATCAACATGCATGTATTATCTATCCAATGTTTGAAAAAGTAGATGAAGTTGACATGGATAATTATGTAACTGGTATGCTCAGAAAGGTTGTCTCCTTTCCATTCATTCACCGAAACTAATTTTATAAGGGACTGCACTCTATGGCACATGAAACAGAATGGGTAAATATCCTCGATTCTCCAACTTCTACTTCTCTCATTTACTAAAAGTCATGGTTTTGCTATACAGATGAGACATGAATGATTTTTCAGAGTGTGCTTTTGGTCTTTTTAATATTTCAGTTCCATCTCCAGTATTTTCTAAATTGTGTACTCTTAATGAAAAATAATCTTTAAAACTATGACTTACTAATACTTCAAACATTTCTGGTTTTTTCACAATTAGATATGTTTAGGCCAGATTTTTTAAAAAGATTTCTTTGTATTAATTATCAGTTCTCTTTGCTGTTTATGACACCTCCAAATATAATATCATCTGTGGACTTAATTAATGTGCTGTTTATGTCTTCTTCCAGATCATTAACAAAGATTTATTATAATTAAGATTTTATGAAAGTAAAGTCTGGAGAAAATTTCTCCACTTTGTCAATGGATATAAATGCTTTAAATGTTTCCAATTAATCTATGATAAATAGTAAGAAAGAATTTCTTTCTATCTTATCGCAATAATCTAGAAATCCAGCTTTCTCTAATCATTCTCAATGGCATGAATGAGATTTTACAGTATTAAGTCAGAATAGTTCCCCTGAAAATATAGCATAATAAATTATAGTTTCAGAAAGAACAGTTACAAGTTCAAAACAATTATAGCTTCTGGAGTCACCAATGCAGTCGCCAATGTAATGGGAATCCATTTAAACTAAGTCACCATATGGTTTTTCTGTCCCCATGTAATGGGAATGTATTTAGAACTAAGAATTATTCTGGAAAAAAAAAAAAAGAGGAAAGAATACTTGACCAAAAAAACTAAGAAACATTATTAAGCTCGGGAACAACTGTGTTCAAAATAATATTTATTTTTGAACTTGGATTTACTCTTTGTTAGCTCCACTAGTAGATCAGATCAGGAAATTAATTCCAGAGGAAGCCTAAAACTATTTTTATTGAGATTGGCTACAATAATAGAATCTTGCAAGTCTGATTGGGCTGGCCCTCCTCCCCTTTATTATACTCCAGTAAATTAGGGAGGCGTCAATTCCAAATGTTATTGTGTTGCTCTGGACTTAAAAAATGTTTCAGCCCCTTTGCCTAGGTAGTGTTTCTTGCATATTTCCATAAATGTCATTGTTTTCACTCTCTGCACTGTCATATTAGAATTTATAATGAAGATATCAAAATAGTGAATAGCTTCTGCCTTTTAGAATCAGCCATCGGCAGTAAAAGAACTAGCAGTCAAGAAATATGCTGCAGACTAGCATTTGGTAGAGCAGCCATGAAGACCTTGGAAAAGATATTCAGGTGCCTTGAAGTGTCTATACCTACAAAGATCAGAATACATCTATGGAAGTGAAAGTTGGACTTTGAAGAAGCAGGACAGGAAGAATATTGTCACTTTTGAAATTTGGTGTTGGGGAAGACTACTGAGAATATTGTGGACAGCCAAGAAAACAAACCAATGGATCATTGAACAAATCAACCCAGAGTTCTCACTTGAGGCACAAATGACCAGGCTCAAATTATCCTATTTCAGACACATGGTGCAAAGACCCAGCTCTCTGGAAAGGCTGTAACATTGAGAAAAGTGGAAGGAAAGAAAAGAAAAGGACAACCAGCAGAAAGGTGGATGGACTTAGTTACAGTGGCAATGGGTGTGCCGTTGGAAGACCAAGTTAGGGACAGATCATCATAGAGAAAATCAATCAGTCAACACTCTCATATGAACCACTGCTTAATTAGGACCTGCACAAGCATATGTCAAGAATGTTATAGAAATATTCTAACTTGTACACCGTCCATGGAGCAGAAGTGGGACTCTCCTGCTTAAAGGGCTTACTTATTTAAGTATAGTTTCAAGACAGAGAACCATAAAAAGAAGAACAGAGAATGTGAAACACGTAACATCTGAAAGTAACATAATTGCTTAGGTGCAAGACTTTGAAATGGTTAAAGTCTTCCTTACTATAGTAAAATGTACTTTATTCCTCTCTTGATTATAATATTTATTTAGACTATAGAAGTATATCCAAGTATGCCTGCATACAGATATATATTTGAATATATAAATCAGAATCTTCCACCTCCACTACCACCCTGGTCTCTTCTGTTTGGGGGATACATCTTCCTCTTTCCTAATAAGGTATAAGTGGTATAATTTTATTTGGACCTTACTTCATCCAGTCATAGTTTCTTGCAATTTTGTGAATCAGCCCAATCAGATCTTCTAATGATAATGACAGAAATATTCAATGTTCCCATCAGCAAGTGCCAGCCTTCTGTGAAGAAAGGTATGCAGACTAATAATTCCAATATGCCAGTCAGAACTCACCCTATATATTGTGTCCAAATCAGGATTGTAGATTTTTTTAAAAAAAGAATTCAAATAAACTGGAAACAATTCAAAGAATGGCAACAAAGATGATCAAGGGTCTAACAAATTAGTTTTACAAGGAAGTTTTGGTAAATTTATGCTTGAAAAAAAAAGTTCAGAGTGAGTATGAAAACACACTTCAAATACCTGAGAAATCACTGAGAAAGGCCTTGTCCTCTATTGTCTGAAAGTGGAGGGCATGGAAGTTTCAGAAAAAGAGATTCCAGTTGATCATTAGGAAAAATTTTCTAATGATCAGAGTAGTTCCACAGTAAAACCCATTGTTTATGGTTTAATCCCATTTAGAGTTGAAGCAGATGACAGATTTATAATCTTATTGCTGTGTTTCATTCATGTTTTCTTTTTTAGTATGTAAATATAGGTTTCTGAAATCAATAAGTAGTAATCTTCTCAGTATTAGAAATGAGGCCCAACCCCCCAAAAGCACCTATTTAATTAAATATTTTTATCTTTTCAAAAATCTATTATTTTTGCAGTTTTTTAGAGGGTATCCAAACACTGAGAAAAATATTTATATCCCACATAGCATTGCAAAACAGCTCTATAATGTAAGGCTTTGACGCTGCATTCTGGAAAGAAACAAGACTCTTTCATATGCAAATAGATCCTTATACAGATACCATTTTATACAGGTTGAAGTCCATTATCAGGGATGAGGAAATTTCAAGTCTGGGGAACATTGTTTTTTGCTGGATGCCTCAGCCTGGTACAAAGGAAAAAAAAAAAAAAAAACCCACAGAACTGAAGAATTCCAACTTCAGGAATTTGTTTGGAGTGCCAGAATTGGCCAGAACCAATAACTCTTGTAGGTAATGGTATACTCTTGTTTACCACAAGTTTTCTTCCTTTCAGACACATAAGTTGCTATCTCTATTATTAAACATCCAAAATTCAATAAGTTCTTGCCTATCTATTACAAATCAGAGCTCTACTGGCAAAACCAGATGAACCTTCTTCCTATGTGATCTATACAGACTTTGAGCTGAGGATCTGGAAGTCAAGACTGAGTTGGCAAGTATTCCATTTCCAACTTCCAGATATTCAAAATAATGCCTGACCAATCTTCATCTCTTACAAATCCTTAATTGTAAAATGTTTATAGAGTTCATAGATTTGTGATGGTTGACATGGTCTTGGAAAGCTATAATGACATGGTTTGCATGCTGAACAAGTAACTACAACACAGTAAATATTATTATCAGTGTGGATAATTCTCATGATAAAAGGCAGATTGAAAGGAGTTGATTTACTTCCTGTATCTTCAGACAGGATAATTGTGTTTGCTTGTGATTATGCTAGCCTGGTTTTAAAACATCCTGCAAAGCTATTATTTGTTGGTAAACCTGGACCAACTAGCTATGAAGTAATCACATCAAATTCAATTAGTTTTATTTAAAATAGTTGAAGTAATATCTGGATTATATCTGAATCCATTTTAGATTTTTTTGCCAGCATGATATTTTTAAAGAGGCTGGTGACTCATTGGCACCAATGGAATCATGAGCAACAGATCCTCATCCATGAGATAGAGGATACAGTTATCTTAAGTTAAGCTTCCCAATATATATAATTATGGTGTTTGATAATAGCTGCCCAGGGCCAAATAACTGCTGAAAAACTATAAATCTATAAATTGCATAATAGTGTAAAACAGCTAGAGGGGACATCCATGCAATGCATTTCTAGGTATATTTTTTCAGGGTAAATCTTATTGCAGTCAAGGCTATTAACTCTCAGGAAATTGTACTTAGGATTTAAACATATTTTATGTTATATATTGCACAGCACGTATATCAGCACACCAATATACACCAATGAACACTAAGGCACAGTCCTGCAGAACTTAAGATTGTCATGTGACTTTAGAAACAATCCAAAGATAACGTCCTTCACTCTCTTTCATTCTCTCATATACACACAGTACCAATAATATTTGTAAATGTATGCATATACATATGTATATGATTTACAGCCTACTTTTCTACTCTGGCAACTACTCAGTGTTGCTGAATAGGTCTGTGTTGCAGATTTTATTACTAGCTTTGACAGCAAGACAACTTTAATATACATGGAGGCATCCAGTGGAATTGAAAAACTTGATTAGAAAATGCTCCCACTGCAGATGTTCAGTTCTCAATATGTGGGAGAGAGACAAGGAAATTAATGGGTATCACAGTAGGATAGGCATATACATCCAGTGGCCCAAGACCAAGCATAGCCATTGAAAACTTTGAATGCATTCCCCAGAGCCCTTCTAAAATTACCACTGAATTGGAATTTTGATGTGACCAAAGGAGAAAACTTAAGCTTTAGTGATTGGAGGTTCATTTCCTCTTAGTAGTATTGTGCAAATGTATTATTATGATTACTTCTTATAAAGGGTTATACAAGGAAAGAAGGAAAACAAAACAAAAAACACCCCAAAACAGGATTAGTTTACTACTCACAGTTGAGTTGGCATGAAAATGTTAGCTCTTTTCACAGCTGTAAAAATTTCTATTGTTAGCCAGCAATTTTCCCATATAAATAACCCATCAATTCATTCAATTAATTTACATGCAGCAGGATTCTTGTCTAGACCATTCCGGTTATGACCATGACACTTGGATTCTTTGGGAGGATGGTCTCCCTTAATTGAAAATCACAAGGTAACAATAGAGAAGTCTTGTGTAGTATAATCTGTTCATCTGTGTGGAAAATCAAAGATGCTGAGAAAAATTCGTACTACTAGAGTTATAAAACTATTAAAATTGCCCAGATAGATCACACTTTTTCACATTTTTTCTGGTAATTTTCAACATCCCAAGAGATGGCAAAATAAAGTAAATACAAACACTAAACAGTTCCTGCAGATATTAGTTTATTACAGGTACTGTAAGATAACCTGACCTGATTCAATCATTTTCACACATGTTGGATTACAATTCCCGTAGCCCCCAGACAAAAGGTAGGGGAAGGTTCTTATTCCACAAATTGCCAGATGTTGGGATTAGCTTTTAATTTTAACACTGATGTTATCAATTTTGCCATAAAGCTGTGTATACATTTTGTTGCCATTTTTTAAAAAATATTTATTTACTTATGTATTGTGTTTATTCACTTATTTACCTACCAGGGACTCTAGGCAGGTGATAAAAATTAAATTAAATTAAATTGAATTGAATTGAATTGAATTGAATTGAATTGAATTGAATTAAATTGAATTGAATTGAATTAAATTAAAATGACTCATTAATGAACACACAAGGCCCAGAACACTTTTATGTGTACATTCTTCATAAATTATGTATGCTTTGAGTTGTAGAAAGCAGAAATCTGGATTTTTTTTGGAAAAAGTGCCTTCATTGTTTAGAAATTCTTGCAGAAGAATTTTGTGCCTCAAACAAAGTTCCTGGCATTGGTAGCACTTCTGCAGAATCATATAGTCAGCCTACAGTCACATGATACATACCCAATTCACATCTTAACTGTATTTGTGAAAATTTCCCACCATCTGATTTCACTGATATGAAGGGGCAAGGGGAGATAACGTGCTAGCTGTGCCGTGTCCACTGCAGATCCTGTGCCTCTCCACAAATTAGCAGGCAATCTAGAGCAGGAAGCTTGGTCTGCATGATTTAGAACCCAAATTTATGGGGAATCAATTTAAGTACTGCATATGGCCTCTCTCAGTGAAAGTAAACGTGATGCATCTGTGATGGACAAGCAGAGCTAGTATCTTGCTTCTTCACTCTCACACATATTCCTAGACATGCAGGAATGGGCAATCTTCTGACCACAGTGACCACTGAAGGATACTTCAGTGCTTTGCCATTTTAAAGCAGAAAGAACGTGGACATTGTAGTATAAATCCTTAAATCATTGACAGGAGATTCCAATTTGCTAAATTAAAAAATTTCAGCTCTACATGCCAGAGATAGACTTGAAAAAATTCTGTATGTAAAGCATGCACTAATACAATGAAATTTGCTTTGTAATTTCACTGAAGTTTCCTTCCATGGTGAACAAGGCTTCTTTTTTCTACCTTAGTCAGCTATAAATCTTTGCAGCATCCCAGGGGATCCACATATCGCAATCTGAAAAAGCCCTGTAGAAGAAATTCCATCATGACTTCTTTAGGCATTTAATTAAAATATGGGAAATCATGGAGTTTACAAACCCTGGACAGTTGATTGTTTGATTGGTCCCCTTGTAAGTAAGAAAAACTTGAACATCATATTCCATCCATAGGAACTTCCTTTAAATTTCTTCTCCTTTGAAAGCAACAGAAAGAAAGTAAATTCTCTTTCATCAAATTGAATAGCCATTGGGGAAAAAATTGTGATTTTTTTCTGTATGGTTGTTAATGTGCACTCTACATCTAGATGTATGTCCTACATCTCCAATTATCTGCACTGTAAGATATAGATGAAGTGGACCCCCAGATGCTTTGTTGCCTGAAGCAAGATGTAACCAGGCTGGCAGTTAAATCTTTGACACTGATTGATGGGTCAATGGCCTTGACTGCCCTGGGAAGCAAACAGTAAATTTAGGAGGTGTGGAGCAGGCACAGCTTTGTCCTCTAATATTTTGCCTCCGGTCTTTATCCATGCACACACACTCCCAGCCTCTTGCCTGAAATAGCTACCTCACTCTGCTTCCTTGAACATACAAAATAAAGTCTATAAAGTCCTACACAGATTAGAGTGCCATATAAATAGCTATTAAAAAGAGCTTAGTGCTTCTAAACATCCTACTTTCACCAGTGAGATAAATCCTGAAAAATCAAAGAGGATGTAGCAACTTGCATTTCCTTCAGTATTAAAATACTTGCCCAGAAGAGTTTTTCCCTACGTTATCTTCAGTTGAAGGCATAAAGGAGTTTAGAGTCTGTAGTGGCATTACGGAAGACCATTGCATTTCAAGGAATGTAGTAACATCTTTTGATTTCTCCTTCATATTAAGAAGACTCTAGAAGTTTGGAGTTCATTCTGAGTCATACAACTGTGTGAAGATTTCTCCCTTCTCTTTATTTACCAAGCAAGAATGAAAAACAAGTTTGTTTTTGCTTGTTTTTCATTCTTGCTTGGTAAATAAAGAGAAGGGAGAAATCTTCACACAGTTATAGGAGGACCTCAAGAATATGTAAGTTGGCACTGGCTTATCTGTACAGTTCCCAGGCTCTTGGTTTACATTTCAGGGTTCTGTCAGCTCACCTGATGAACAGGTACACCTTCTAGCCAAGGTCAGGTCCTGCAATCTCAGTACCATGGAAACAAGGTCATGAGATTATGGTAACAGGTTTGGTAAGCCCCTGGTATTATCCTTTGAGCTGGGAGCTTCAACACAGACCTAGCGCTGGGTGTTGTGTAGCATGGCTGTTTTGGGGTCTCTCCATTGTTGTTCCACTTGGGGCTCCCAGCAGCTGAACAAAGATTTGTTGTCATCTTGCTTGGTGTTATGCTTTTGAGTTTCTGTTTAAATCTGTCTGCTTGAGTGAACAATAAAGCTTAAAATCTCCTTACTTACTGGTGTGTTTATTGTCTCTGGATCTCAAAGAACCAATTGTCTGGCACTTGGCCATTGCCTGACACTTGGCATTACAGAATCCAAATTTAAATCTGATAGAAAGAATATTTTGTAGGCATTCTGCTTTAGAACTTGAGGGTCATTATACTGCCGTTTGGTGATTTTGTCCTTACATGGCATTTTTTTTTTTGTATTTCCATATAAAAAAGGCTACTTATTAAAAAAAAAAAACTGAAAAATCTGGGTTTGCCCTTTTGCCTTAATGAGTACTAGAATAAACTTCAGCAGTCAAAAATAACTTTTTTTCTCTTTCAAAGAAGCTCATTGGAAGAGGAATGAAACCAATGTCATACAGAAGCTATTGTATGGAATGGAATGGAATGGAATGGAATGGAATGGAATGGAATGGAATGGAATGGAAGACTTGCTTGAACAACCTTGCAGAATTGAAATAAATCTAATTCACAGGTTTTGGTCAGTGGACACTGGAGACCATATCATGAGTATATGGCTTGCCAATTTATTAAATGGCTACCAGAGTGGTCAAGGCCAGTAATGAAACACTATGTTACCAGAAAGTAAACTGGTGAAGATGTCCCTACCATTCCATCCAGCTTCACAATATGCTTCCTTTCTGCTGTTGCACCTTACAAGAAAATTAAAAAATGCACTGGTACCCAACATTTGTTTTATTATTGTTGTTGAAGAATGCATATGGAGCCCAAAGCCATTCTTAAAATGCTAGATATTGCTTCTTTGCCATTTCTTTTCTTTTAAGAAGAAAAAAAAATCTGTCTTGATTCATGTGAGGCAGGTAGCCTAAAGGGGCCAAATGAAGTGTCCCCAAATCTAGTCTCCAACCAAATGCCAGTAGGAAACAAGCAGTTTACAGTGATAAAGCCTGCCTCCTGTTTCTTGTACCTAACATTTTGGAACATATGCTAAATTATATCTGTATCATTGTCTAAAATCCAGACAGGCATAACTTGATAAATGAGTTCAGAATCCTGAACTGGAAAGAAATAGTAAAATCCAAAAGGCAAGGGCAGAAAATGGAACTAAACAGTATAAAAAATCTGAAGAAAAAGAGAAAATGTTCCCTTTAATAAAAATAAGCTAAAGATTGTTATAAACAAGTGAATCATTAAAATGGCAGCAGGAAGCATAGATAAAAAGCACATATATCAGCCACCTTATGCTCAGTTTAAAGGGTAACATTTTTTAAAAACATGTTGGATTTCTGGTTATTTCCATACCTTAAAGAAATCTGAATTAAGCATTATAAAATCTCTATTTTTAACAGATGGTTAAATCACAGTTCCTGGAATGAAACCATAGAAGGAGGTAAGGGCTGATCTCCTGTGAAATAAGAACTTTATGTTTCCAATTGCCCAGTCTAAATGTATATATGTAGTTTGCTTGACTGAGATGGTAACATTGTAGTGGGGAAGAAGTCAGAATATTGTCATGCAGATCAGGATATCATTGCATAATGATGTCATGATGTAACTGGTGTATAGAATGTAACTTACATCACTTGTGCTTTGATGACGTGACAGAACACTTGCACGCCCCATCCCCCTTGCCTCCCAGAAGATGCCCCTTGGTGCAATTTTATAAGCATAGTCATCTACCCAAGCTCCTGCAAATTGAAGTAGGGGGAAACATTCATTCAAGGTAGTAGATAGCCAATATAGGACTATAAAAAAGGCAGGTAGACTAGTAATCATGAAGAATCTCTTGCCCCAAACTGCCAAAAACCTCTTGGTCCTGGCATTTTCTTTTCACAAAAGAAAATAATAGGAGTTTATTTGGGCAAATAAATGATGCAATTTTACTAGTATCTTTATAAAACAACATATAAGCACACAATACAACAGAAATTTTATATTAGACTATTGAATGAACAGTCCAATAATAAAACAATTCTCCTGTCCCACCCTTCCAAAATGTGCTCACTCTGATTGTCTCTGCCAACATCTCCTCTAGCTGGTTACTTGCTGCTGCCTTCATATGGGTCCAGTCTTCAATTCTGTCCCTCTCATCCTACCATCTTTCTCCTCTTGGGCCAGATCTCCAAACTGCTTCTGTTCACCAGTGAAACTTCCAGCTCTTTGCATTGCATCAGCTGCCAGTCACTGGCCTGGTATTTCTTATATAAAGTCTCCTGGTGTCTGTCCTTTCTCACCAATAGTCTCTCTGGCAGGGGTGAAAGGACTCCCCACCTTGCTCGTTTAAAATGCTGTTCCTTTCCTCTTTCCCACCCCCATCCCTCCTTTACCTCTTCTTGCCTTGCTACACCCCAAGTTCGGGTCATATATATTTCTGAACTAGCTCTCTTTCTGCCCATTCCCAAACTAGTTTCCTTTCCTCCATTTTCTCTCCTTTCCCACTGCCTGAGCTTTAGGGCTGGGGTTAGTTAAACTATAACCTAGCATCAGCATGTCTCACAGGAAAATCTTTCTAAATCTTCCAAAAATCTGTAGTTCCATTTACCTGCCTACATACCCATCTTGGAAAAGTCTGTTTTTGCCTCCTGCAAGTCAGCTAGGTAGCCCGTACCTCAATCTTTTCTGCATTGCACATAATGCAGTAAAACACTGGGTTGCTTTATTTCCATCATATATTACTCTTATTGCATTCAGCAGCCAACTTACAAATCCATATTTGTGTAAAACATCCCATAATTCAAGTCTATTTACTTTATCATATGCTTTCTCTAACTCAAAAGATGTAACATTCATTTCTCAGTGACCAACTGAAGAGCAAAAATATTGTTTGTACATCTCCAGCCTGGCATATTCCACCCTGCATTTCCTAAATTTTGAATAAGCCCTGTTCACACATGGGCTAAGTCATAAAGCATAGCTTAACATGGCTATCTCAACATTATGTCAAGCCAAAACCATACAACCCACATTATGACATAGTATAATATGTGAAACTATCATTCTCTGATTTAGTTTTGGCTAATTATTCAATAAATTGCATTGAAAACTAATCATGGCTTCAAATGGTGAATGAACCTGCTAACTGCATCTGCTGCTTTTCGGCAGCCTATTTTTTATTCAGCAATACAATGAGAAAAAGTTACATATAACTCTAGGAGAAATGTAAAATTAGGTGAGTAAATTGAATGCAGGCAAGTGGCATGCCCTGACTTCAAGTTGTCACAAGTTGAACATACTATCATGCTGCTTATAAGCTCAACCAAAATATATCCTTCAACCGAATGTCACTAGGCCTTAATACTGGAAAATAGAGCCAGAATCATGTTTCCTCACTACCTTCTAGGTCTTTCTTACTCCCACTTCACCTTGTCATGGGCCCACAAGTCAGATTCAAAATCTGACTCTGACAATGTTACTCCAGTTAAGCCTGTAGATTGTCAGCCTCAGGAATCATCAAGCCATGATTCCACTGAGGCTGATCAACTACAGACATCTCCTGATCCATTGGAGGAATTGGGTGATGTGGTACAACCCCCAAGCTCCAGGTCTCGATGCATGCAGCAGTAAGCAGAGCAACACTACTCAGTGAAGCTCCTTGCTAGGCAAAAGGCAAAGCCTGAATAATTGCAGCCAGCTGCCTGGCCTGCAGATAGATTTATGTAGCCACTTTGCCTTCAGCCTTCATTTGAATCAACTGTTAGGAATTTTGGCTTGTGACTCTTGTTCCTGTGTTTCCTTGCTGTTGAATCCTTGACTATTGGACTGGCTGACTACGGCACTCAGCTTTCTGACTCCTGGAATGAATTTGGACCATTCTCTTGCTACTTGAACTTCAAGTGGAATTATTCAGGCAAGTACTCTTTGCAAAGACCCTAATTTATGATCTGGTCTACTGTTATCTGTCTAGCTGTAGTAAATAACTCCTTAGCAACTGTGTCTGCAACCTGAGTCAGAACACACAGTGATTTGGAGATGTAGGGATGTTAGGAAATGGAAAGAAAACACTTTTTGGCCTTACAATATTAAATGCTCAACCAGCAACATCCTAAGGGAGGATGAAGTAAGGGTGGGCCAATGAAAGCAACATCATGCCATCAAAGCCCAAGCTCCATCCCTTTTCCACACATTATTGTGATGTCACAGAAATGCTCCAACGGGGCAGAGTTTTCCACTTTGAGTTTTCATCATTTTGATGAAAGCAGGAAGCTTCTGCAAAAATCCATGTCTGCAACTCAGAATTTATCAGTGCCCAAGAGATTATCTGTGCATTTTTTATTTTTAAAGGAATTAAGAAATCACATGTACAGAAATTTAGCCTTAGCTGTATACTTCTGCTTGCCTGGACATCACATACCTTTAACAGCCTTCTTCTCCCTCTTGTGAGAGTGTTCGGAGACTTAATTAATTAACGTCTGTAAAGCATGGTGAGATTGTTGTATGATTAAGTGCACTGCTTCTCCAGTTCCCTAAGTGATTCCACATTGCCAGAAGCAAACTCTCCTGTCTATTATCAGCAGGCAGGCAGCCAACTAAATAATGGCATCAACAGACTGTTCTAGAAGAAATGCTTTTAAAAAAAATAACATTTAATTGTAAGAAGAGCAGGGAAAATTAGAACTAAAATGTAGCATTAAAATTAAGATGAAATTCCACCTACTTATCTTTTTTTCTCTCTCTCTCCAGACTGATTTGCAGCCTTTAAGGCAGCAAACCTAGACACACTTACTTAGAAGAAAGATCCATATTGAACCCAAGAGGACTTCTGCTACATAGTAAGATTTTGTCCTTAGGGTGAAATCTCAGCTACAAGCTATCTCCAAATACTTACAGAGAGATACTTATAAAGTCATTATTGTTGAGCCACTCACAGCTGGGCAAGATCATGGAAATAAGAACTACACAGATTTCTGTAAGATACCTGTAATGCTACTCTGGAATAAATATAGAATCTAGGAAACTAGAAGGGGAATTGCCACTTTCATTCATAGATTAAGGCAGAGTACTGTTGAATAATTTGAAATGCTTCTTTCTGTCAGATTCAGCTGGCATGGAACGGCAAAGCGCTGCTCAGCTGCGCCTAGTCAATTTCACCACCCGGGCACTAGCCGAGGAAAAAGGGGAGTGAAACTGTGAACTGATTACGGCCAGGTGGCGATGCTTAACTCAAAACCGCAAGCGGATACTTTGTATCAGCGCAGTTTCCCCTCGGGCGCTGCAAACAAAGGAAAGCGCAGAGGCTCAGAAGCGAAGCAATCAACGAGGTCAAGAACTCCCGGCTTTGGGCGCAAATAGGCAAACCCAACAAAGGCAATAACAGCACAACCCATAGACTGCAATCAGAAAGACAAAAGCACCGGACTGAATCTGCCATTTGGGCAAGGGGAGATTACTGTGGGTAATCTGTAACTAAGCAACAGGGAAGCGTGGGAATGGGGAAGCTATAAAATACCATGTAAACTATGCCAAGCCAACCCTGGCTTTGTCTGTACTTACTTACGTTCCGCTTACAAGAGTTTCTCTGAGACAAACAGGGTAAACCTTACACTTTCCAGGTTTCTTGCTATCTGGGCTAAGTTGCCATTTAAGAGATAAGCTGTCAATTGACTCATCCTCTCTCTCTTGTGTCTACTTTCCCTTCATTCCTTTCCCAGCCTTCCCACAATCTTTCACATCTATCCTGCTCAACCTGTGTTGATCTGCAGATGCTGACTGTGTGGTGGTAGGATCGGAATAGGGTTTAATCAACTCTTTAAATAGCTGTGGCCTGGAGTTTGACCTCTTTCCAGTCCCACCATCATTTTCTGTATCAGGGTGAGATTATCTGGAAAGCTCTAAGGGCTGAGTAGCATCATCTTATTTTAAATGGTTGGCATATTAACCTAATGAAATTACTTTAGGTTCATGTCCCCCCAATACAAATGAATATGTCCCAGTCAGCAACATCTGTGAAGGATGCATGTCAAAATCTTGCAAGTTGGCAGAGGGATCATCACAATGCAAGCCCGATTCCTTATGTATATGCAGGTAACTTGTTGCATACACATTAAAAAGAGGCAGGCTTCGATCACACAAACATGGCCACCATCTTGATCTCCTTCCACCAAGAACCATGAGAGGTAGCTTTAACTTCAACCAACCAACCAATGATCCTTGAATGATGGAGTGAGAGAAAAAACAGTTATATCATGTGTGCCGTGATGCATATCATTTGCATGAGGACTTCATGATACATGTGATGTCAGTTGTCCCCTTCCTACTGTGAATACCCATACTTGTTCTTCTTTGCAATCAAGTGGAAATGACTTCCTTATGCAGCTGGGAATATCATGAAAGGGCAACACATAGACCATTTCTTTCCCAAGTATTCCAAAAAAGAATGACTGTCATACAAACTCTTGTGCTACACAGGTGGTTCTCAATTTACAATCATCTGTTTAGCAACCATTTGAAGTTATGATGGCACTGAAAAAAGTGATTTATGACAGTCCTTGCACTTGCAACCATCACAGCATCCCCACAATCTCGTGATCAAAATTCAGGCGCTTGGCAACCAGCATGTATTTACAACAGTTGGAGCATCCCAAGGTCATGTGATTGCCATTTGTGACCTTCCCAGACAGCTTCTGACAAGCAAAATCAATAGGAAACCACATGGTTCACTTAACAACCACAGTGATTCACTTAACTACCACTGCAAAACATATCATAAAATCAAGTGCAGTCACATGATGCCTTGTTTAATGAACACATCGCTTAACAATGAATTTTCTGGTCCTTATTGTGGTCATAAGTTGAGGACTACCTTCATTCTCCACTTTCCTTGGCACAAGATACTGTCTGTCTTAGTAAACATTCAGTCATAGTCTTATCCAGCACTAGGTAATGGGTAGAGAAGGAATCACATGCCAATCGTAGGTGGTACTTAAGCAAATAATGGGTGTAGCCAGTGACAAAGTGGGTGGGAATATTTGTTTTCCTGATTTCTGACAACCCACTTTCATCCTTCTCTCATTGTTTCTGACATTTACTTATTTCTAAGTCTCTACCTCCCTTCCCACATGATAAGCTAGGACCAATAGTATAAATTGCTTACTAACAAAATGCCTTTGAAGTAAGGCTGAGGGATCTAAGAAATTAGTCCAAGGGCTATATGTATGCCTAGGACTCCAGGTTCTTCCCACTGGATTAAAGTTTTAAAATTAGCCTTACTTTGTGGTGAGGTAGGGAGCACATTTGCAAACTGTTAATATTCTTTTTATCATTTTGGAAATTGATTTGCCCATCACAGACTGGGTTTGGCTCACATGTAGATGGAATAATTCTGCTCATTACATGAAAATGCAAATGGAAAAGATAATTTTGCTGTTTAGGACTTAAAGAGGCAGGCAGCTCTCCTCCCAAAATGGCCCATTTTCTCCTTGCTTCACATGCTAAACTCTGCTACTGTTTTGTAATAATCTGCTTCCATCACAGCACACAATTTCTCCTCCTGCCTGACTCGGCTGATCATTCTGTTAATTAAGTCACTTTTGATTCTCTTTGGCAGCATACCATCTGCATAAGACCGCACATCTGGATACTGGCTTACCTCTGCTTTGGCTGTCCTTAATTAAACCCTCCATATAAATATAAATATTATTATTATTATTATTATTATTATTATTATTATTAACAACTACGACTACTACTACAATGGCATGACAAAGTAGCAACAATGGTGCATTGGAATATCTGCAAGAAATACCATTTGCCTGCAAGCAAGGACTGGTGGGACCACAAAACAGACAATATAATAGAAAATGAAGAAGCTAAAGTGTTCTGGGACTTTAGAATTCAAACAGACAAGCACCTGCCACATAAACCCCAGATTTAACTATTGCTGATAAGAAAGACAAAAAAGTCTGGATAGTGGACACTGCAATACCTGGAGACAGCAGAATAGAAGAGAAAGAACTGGAGAAAATCACAAAATACAAAGACCAGCAAATAGAAGTAGAACGACTATGGCAAAAAAAAGCAAAGATAGTACCAATAGTAATAGGCACCTTAGACGTAATCCCAAAACACCTGGAGCACACTTGAACACCACTGGCATTGACAAAATCACCATCAGTCAGTTCCAAAAGGCAGCTTTACTTGGAACAGCTTACATCTTGCGATGATACTAACACCATCAAACAACAACATCTGCCTATCCCAGATCCTTGGGAAGGACTCAATAGGTGGATAAAAATGCCAAATCCAGTCTAAACATCTGGCTGACTGTGAGACCAGAGACCAGTATAACAACAGCAACTTTAATTAAAGGGTTCCTTGCAGGAAGGAGCTCTGCATATCATCTTTTCTGTTGTTCTGATTTTTTTTTCTCCCCAGAAAGTCCTTCAAAGACCAACAAGACTAAGGTTTTGGATTTTTAAAAGCTCCCCCCACCCCATATGTCAACAGTCCTTGGGCTCTGACCTCCATTAAAAAATAGAATGGCATGGCATTTGTCAGAGATTAAACTCAACTGTTTCTTCCCATCCATCTCTTATGTATGTATATTAAATTATATAGTTAATGAAAAGAAAATGTGAATAGCAACATTGGAATCAGACATACTGAACTCAATGGCACTTTCATCTGACATGCACAGGATTGCTCTGTTCATGAACAAAACATACTTTGGTTATCCTTAGTCCTTTCCTCAGCTGTTGGCAAAGTTTTGATAAATTAAAATATAATGTAATAGAGCCAAGACTGGATAACGTGGGAAGGTGAGACAGAGCATTCATTAATAATAAGAGTTGGTTGGGTTGAAGAAAAATTGGGCTTTGCTATTAATTGACTTGATTTCTGCACTGATTTCACCCTTAGCCTTGCCCATCTGTATTTGCTGGAAATGTTGCACTCAATCCATAATCCAGCCTTCACCTCAGAAGACTTTGTGCACTCCTGTTCTCTCCATGCACAGTGAACTCAGAAAAGTTTTGTTTTCTCTATGCCCCCCCCACCTCACATGTGATAGCTCTATCTCCAATGAGAACACCTCCTGAGATGGATGTAAGTAAGTTATACATCTTTCAACAGTTCATAAATGGATTGAGAATGTCATGCAAAGTTCCAGCAGTGAGCAGGACTAGTCCTTATGAACATCCTTCTGTAAATTCACTGAATATTTGGTGACAGTCAAATGGGATTTATACTTGTAACACCAACCTTCTCTAATCAACTCAAGCTGCTTTGTGAACTGTTGGTTGTACCTTAAATAATGTGTCCTGCACAGATTGGATCATACAAGAGCTGTAATTTCCAAGAATCTGGATGTCTGGTCATACAAGGTAACCTATAAAAACAGGTTAATCCTCAGCATCCATGTTCTTGTAATTTTTGACACAGCAAAAAGATCATCAGGATTTGAGGCAAATGTATGGAGTTCCTTCTAGATTTTTCAGGGCATGTCCCAAGATTCTCTTGAATACCTTCCATGAATGCACTGAATATGAATTATATTATGGGTAGTATTTGACTAGTACAACAATCTACTCTGGATTTATGAAAATATCTTACAAAAATACATCAACTCATTCTTAACTATATCTATTCTTTTACTTTAAAATAGGGAAAAATGCTTTTTCAGACTTCAGAATCAAACATTATCAAAGCAGAAAGGATCCTAGCCACAAACTTAATTGGTGGCTATCCTGAATGGCATACGATGCCTGAAGTACTGCTTACAGGTACAATATCTGGGCTGGAAAAATTTAAATTACTACTACGCTACAGCAAAAAGTTAATTTTCTATGTATCTTCATTGCCTCCAGTGATTGTCTGGATTTTTGCACATATGGAATCCTAGTACCCAGCCTTTAGAGGACAAAGTAAAAAAATTCATATTCCTTTGGTTATTTACCCGAAATGTATGAAATATTTCTAATGGAAAAGTGGTACAAGTTGTTTTTTAAACTCAAACAGATATATGTAAACAGTTAAAATGTAACAATAGCAGTTAAAACATAATCATTTTTCAAGCTAATGGGGATGTCCTACACATGCAACAGAATAGTGTATAATTCTCTCCTTCCTCTATTTCTGGAATAAGTAACTGAATGCTCTATATGATCTATTTTCAAAACAAAATGCTCAAGGGCAAATAAAAACCATAGATTCCCAAAGCCTTTTTAAAGTGGGGTGAAGAGAAAACATGAGGGCAATTTTATGCTGTGCTTCCTGAGATGGCCTGCTAGAGAAAGATGACTTTTGTCTGCCTTTGTGCTGTATAGATTTTGGAAGTACTCCAAGAGCTAAAGCAATCTATTGTATCAATTAGAAGAACTCTGTTGGCGCTTTTGAAATTTCAAGCAGCTTCCATCTCTGTGTTCATAAAAAGTATAGAATTTAAAAAGACAGGACTGTACAAATGCTACTGTCTCAGGCCATACATTGCTCTGCTTTTTTTGATCAAAAGTTGAAATTCAAAAGTAAGGCAATGGGGCTTAAGCTGGGAGTCTGACACCTTAACCTGTGGTAATGAAAGGCCTATTATGAGGCTATTGCCAGCCTGCTGCTGCAATTGCTTAAGGTTTTTTTTTCCTCTCTCTCTCTGTTACCATCCAAAATGTCACTTATTTCATTGCTTCTGTGAAAATCCTCACCTCTAATTAGAATAGATTTCATCCAAGTCACCCTGAGGTGCAATCTGTGTGGCATTCACACATCACACTAAAGTGATGTGCTTAGTTTTTTGGGTGTTTTATGAATGCAGCCAAATGTGGTTCATTCAACAAACCATAGTATGTCGTGGTTTACTGTTATATGTGAAATTAGTTCTTGTACTTAATTTCCCTTTAAAAAATGATAATTAACTATTTTTCTCATGAAATCAGCTAATTAATCCAACCAGGATCAAATACTTTTCTTCTTGTTTCTTTAAGTCTCAAAATCCAACACTCTTAGATGTTCATCTTTTCAATTATTTGACTGCTTATGGAACTCTGCATTTTCTATCTATTTTAAGAAAGAAGTTCAGTCACAGGATGCTCTGTTATCATCATGATCAGCCCAACAGTTTATTTGCCTCTTTTTTTCTTTTCTAGTAACCATAATTGGGTTATATTTGTTTAAGTGCATATGATGAATCTGCTGAATGTCAATAAAGTTACAGGAAAAGGTGTGAGAAAGTTTTAGTTTGCTAATAAAACATTTAATTACAAATTAAATATGTTTAATATATTTCAACCAAAAACTACATAGTTTGGGAACTATAGAAATGCATCTGTTCATTTCAATGTTATTAAGAGACTTGAGGGTTTTGGTCATTTCTCATATAAAAAGAATTGAATTTGAACATTTCTATTCATCAGCATCAGCTAATCTCTAAACTGTAAGTACAATTATACACTGTAAGTACAGTTATTCCCAACATGGCAAAGACCATACTGTGTCTGCTCACCAGTAGCTGTTTAAAAAGTTGAGCTTTTTGGCAAAAAGAAAAGAGAAATGGATTGAATTTACTGCAGCATATAATCTTACTTGGTGTTTTATACTGAGTTGACCATGGTTCTTGATATTCATGTTTAGCTTACAGCTTAATAGCAGTTTTTATTTTTTACATGATATAATGTATTCATTTATTAATAATTAACTAATGATGTACTGGAAAGCTATAATCTCTATGACATTTTTAATTTCTTGTTTATACCTTTATATTTTATTCCTTATCTTTTCTTTCTTAAAGGAGGATATATACATTCTTTAAAATGTTTAAAAAGAGAGAGAGAAGAAAATATGTGGCAACCCTAATTCAACATCATAAAAGCATGATTTGATGGAGGTACAGGTATTAAATTGTAAATTGTTAAAAACTGAAGTCCTAGATGGATGTATCTGTCAGTTCTATTTTCCCCTATATCTGCACTGTTTTAATCTTTAAGACCTTTCCATTTTGTTTATGGAGAAATAGGTGAACCTTGGTAACTTCTTTTCAAAATCTGAACAAAATTCTCAGTCATCCCTACCATGAAAGCACAAATATTTCCAAGGTGAAATCATGAGTGTTGTATCATTGAAGATGACAAGTGTACTATGACTCTTGGATCTGCCTGAGCTTTGTTTGTACAGCTGACTGAGTAAGAAGAGAGAAAGGTGATTACATGCCAACTTTGCCCTCCTCCAGTTTCTGATGAAACAGTGCTTTTAGGCATCTGTTTAAATCTATATGAGGTGCTAAAAATGAATGAGGGGCAACATTTTTTACTTTTACTCTCTTCACCAGAGATGGGTGAACAGACATTCAGAACAACATAGCATATTCCTGTTGGATAATTAGCCTCTGGGTGTTCAACACTGCATTAGTAAGAAACCAATTTGTGTTGGGACTAAGGCCTATCCACCAGTTAGAAGTTCTGAAAGTAGGCACAGGGAGAAAAAAGATCTTCTGCAAAGTTATGAGTCCATTTATCATGACTAATGCTAACTTCTGCTCCTTAACTAATTAGACACCCATAAATTATAGAGTTGAATACTTTATAAATTAGTTCAACACTATCCTTGAGGAGAGCTTGCACCTAATATTTTCCTCACTTCTATCTTCATATACAGAATGTCAATTAGTTAAATCTACAGTTACAATTTGTCTGGTTCTGAGAAATACAGACAGGTATAAAACATTCACTCACCTTTTCCAGTAATTATTAATTACATCTTGCCCATTTAATCTCAGCATCTTCTCTATGGCTTCATATGCTCAGGATTTGATTATTTCTTAGAAGTTGTAATGTCCATCCCCTGTTTCAAGTTCATTATGGTTATTGTTATATTCTTACATCCTTGACTGCACTTTTCATTCAGTGTGTTACCGCTGTAACAGATTTTAGTTGCAAAAAAAAATGCTATACAGAATTCCTCTGGGACAAGGTTTGGGTCTTTCATTCTCAAGAAATTCATGGCTTCAATCCAAGTAATGCCCATACACCTCTCTTCAGCCAAAATGAGATGGTCAAAGGCTCTTTTCTATCTTGTTCTAATTTTTGAAAAGCATCCAGCTGTTTGCAAGGAGTCTTTCATTTTGCCAATATTTCTTTGAAACACCATGTGTAATGTAGTGATGTGTGGGTGCTGATGCAAATTTTTCAATATATTGGGAGTATAATCCTGATCTGTCTTTGGAATTATTATACATGCCATGTTTTCAAAAGGAACCCAAGATGTGAGAGTTTTGGATAAATTTGGCATAGGAAATTTAGAAGTTAGTAAGATACAGCTAATCTCTTTCGGGACAGAAATATTGTTGCAGACACTGGGGCAGGCAATTGTCCCCAGGCCCTTCACAGAATTGGGGGACGGGGAATATTTATTCATTTGTTTGATAAGGCTTATATACACCTCCAGGCCAAAATGATTCTGAGCAACCTAGACTCCATTGATACATTAATAAGATTAAAATACATAATTTAAAAAACCATAACCATATGTAATAAGGAAGGTGCCCTCAGGGTCGAACCATCCCCTCCCTCTGATGTCCTTCAATTCTGAAGTCACTTGCACTTAGGATTGAACAGTGACTAGAAATTAAGTCCCCTTGCTGCTGCTGCCACCCCTATATTACACCCAGTTTCTCCCTTCCCCACCAGACCTCTGGGGGAACCAGGAGAGGACTGAAGGGGAAATCCTCACCCCGCCTTGGGCCTGGCTAAACTACAGGAACGTAAACTAAACAAAGTTTTGGGAGTCAGTAGCTCAGCAAAGCTGAGGAAGGTGCTAAAAGGCCACCAGTCAACTCCAGGATTTAAATAAAAATCAATGTTATTAAAGTGCCCAAAGAAGATAAGCCTCCACACATATAATACACAGTTAAAAAGAGATAAAATACAAAAGAACAAAAATTCCTAACACAATTCTAGCTACAGCCAAACAACTCAATTTCCAGCCTTGCCTGGGGTAACCCCTTCATCCAGGATTCCTGACAACTCTAAAAGACCAAAAACCTGTTTCAAAACCTGACAGAACTCCCTTTTTTTCTATAATGGCTCTTAGGGGCCAGGTGACTCCCTCTGGGCATATAAGCAAGTTTGTGATTTAAAGGGTTGGCTGCTCCTCACTATACCATATAACATCACCAGATGTCACTTTTTCAGGAGCAATCAGACTTTGCTCCTGAATTTCCTTTTTCTTCAGTGTTTGAAATGATCAGATAAATCAATCCTTTCATTTTCACTCAAGCTGGCTGATCAGTTAAAATAAACTCTCAAGAACTATTTTAATATTTTGGTATCCCCATACAGTCCTTTTTATTTAGCCTTTAGTTTCAATGTACGCTCTCCCCCCCCCCCAAAAAAAACAGAAGGAAAATAATACATGGCATGAGCTGTTGAGAGAGAAAAAGGGGGGGCATTTTGTCCTTCCAGGGCCCTCAGTGCCTTAAAATGAACCTGATGTTACTGAATAGATGGGACATTTGAGAATTTCCCCTCTAAACACACACACACACACACACACACACACACACACAGAGCAGCTCAATATCAAAAAAATCTGTGACACTGGATGTGATAACTCATTTTATCCAAGAGAGGAGGAATATTTCAGATCATAGAAAATCATTGGCACTTAGTGGGAAGTTTTTTGTTATTCCATAACTTTTCCTGCTTCCATTCTTGTGGTTACCAGTATAAATAAAATTAATTATTTATGGAAGACATTCAGACCAATATCTACTTCTTTCCAAAAGAAGGAAGGAGAAGAGGAGGGGGGGGGAGAGGAAAGGAAAGGAAAGAATAATCTGTATTTGCACTTAATCAAGTTTTTTTTTTTTTTTTACTCCCCATCTGACTTTATGATAGTAACCTAGCAACTTCATAGTCAAAGGGGAGTCCCTGGTGATGTTGCAAATGATTTGATTGTTATCGTGTTCCCTGATCGGACTTCTGCAACTGTTTCAAAGTGTCCTTCTGTGTAACAGAAAAAGTTTGATGGTAGTTTTGAAAGTAACAGGATTAGGAAGCTTAGAAAAATCTCCCCCACACCACCATTACCCTTAAGGTAGAAAGCTGAATGTATAAGTTGAAACTGTGCAGAAGTGAGGTGAGCATTTAAGGAAAGGGTAGATGGATAACCAGTAGTTTTAATCCAAATACCATGTTTTTAAAATCCTATTTTTATTCCCACTGATTAGTAAACAAACATTTCAGGTATAATCTACTGAACTGAAAACAGAATTGCAGACTTTTAAAAGGGGTTTCTTTGGAATGGGAATATTTTAACAAGGTAAAGTAGCTGTGACCAACAACAGCAACAACAAAAATATCGTATTTAAGAATGCTTCTCCTCCATTTACCTGAAGGAATATCATACAGGAGTATCCTAGGATCTGGATTAACAAATAACTTTTCATGAGGATGCAGGATTTGGAGATTGGGAGAGAGGAGCTCCATCTGTTGCCCAGCCTCTCCCTACACCTCCCACCACCAACCTTCCATTGTCCATACTACATGGATCACTCTAAGAAAAGGAGCCTGATCTAAACATTTAGAGGGTTTCCTTGGTGACTTAGAACTTTAATCACCCAGTGTCTTAATTCTCTGTTGGTTTGTAGGACTTATATACTGTATTTCAGAGCAGCCTTAAAAAATTATTAAAGCCAGCATTAAAAAAATATTTTTAGAAAAAATCACATAAACCAAATAGTAAAAACAGCAAAAGGTAAACTGAAGCAATTCAGGAGATAACAAAGATAAAATGTATTAGACGACCTTCTTGCAGCACAAGTGAAAACTGTCAAATTAAAAAGGCTTGGATATTTGAAAAAAAATACTTGCTCCAAGTGCCAGAAAAAGACAATAAAATAGATGCTTGCTGACGAAGGCACTCCCAAATTGGGGCTTCTACTTTTAAGAATTTGAAAATTGGATCTTTTGTGAACTACTATCCTATCACATCAGGATAGTAGTATTGCTGGGACAGGGGACTAAAGAGAATCATTGATCCCAGACCTAATTTCTCACTCCATGAATTTTAGATGTGCAAAGCAGAACATCCCAAAAAAGCTATTTTAAAATCATGGCTTGTTGTAACGTATGAATGCAGTCTGAATCATCGAAATAAGAGGCTCTAAACTGCCTTTGATGCTGCTTTAGACTGTTATGCCTGATTATAATGCACTCTCAATTGAACTGATAGATCTATTTTCAGTTATGACATCAGGATTTGTTATATTGCATTGTCAGATTGATTGATGCCTGATACCTAATATTTCAATTTATAACAAAGCAGTTCTCCTTTTTTTTCTTCCATCCTTGGGAAGATTCTATCAAGGTCTAATTCTAGGTAATTTTGTAGAGTATCATGGAAAAGCTTATATTGTTCTCCCTTACCTACTCTGCAGGTAATTAGAAGATATTTCATCTTCACTACTGTCATTTCAGCATTTTTTAAAAAAGAACAATGTATTCCCTAGGCATGTTTTTTAAAAAAGGTGAGTTGCATAGTTAGATCAGTGTGTGACAGCAGAAGCATTCCCCTAAGATTTTCAAAGCAAAACATTCTTCTTGAGTGACTGATCCAGTGGTGTTAGCTACTGCAGGAAAGGAAAGGAAAGGAAAGGAAAGGAAAGGTAAGGAAAGGAAAGGAAAGGAAAGGAAAGGAAAGGAAAGGAAAGGAAAGGAAAGGAAAGGAAAGGAAAGGAAAGGAAAGGAAAGGAAAGGAAAGGAAAGGAAAGGAAAGGAAAGGAAAGGAAAGGAAAGGAAAGGAAATGAAAGGAAAACCTTAACACCTCTGATAAGATGAAAATAAAATAAATATATCTCTGTTCTCACTATCTGGAAAGCAAGGAAGTGATAGCCATTGTTGGAATATATTTAGTATAGGTATTGATCTGCCATGGCTTGAAATGGAACTTGCAGCTTAATCAGATCTGCTGGCCTCTTGCACATCATTAATGTTACCCAAGAGGATTAAATAATAGTAAAAATGGAAGGCATTCTAACATTTGCTTTTGCAGATAAATAAAGCAATCAATTTGTTATTGTTGGTACATCTGCTAAAAACAGCAAGGTAACAAACCCTTCATGTCTCTGAAGAATCCTTATGTAAACTAAAAGCTGTAAAGGAGATGCCCACTTTAAAAAACAAACAAACAAAAACCTTACTTTTTTTTAATCTTTTTTTTTCTAAATTGGAGCCATTTATATCACCATTGTGTTACACCCTTTGGAAGTTGGGTTTTTAGGTTTTGCTACTTCTTTCTTTTCTTTTCTTTTCTTTTCTTTTCTTTTCTTTTCTTTTCTTTTCTTTTCTTTTTAATAGTAATTTTATTTAAAAATTACAGTTGCAAAGATAAAAACTAATACAAACTAAAAAAAATAAAAGAATTTAAAGAAAAATAGAAAGTTCAGAAAAGAAAAAAATAGAAAGAAAAATAGAAAAGAAAAAAAATAAGAATATAGTAAAGAAAAAGAAAAGGAACGTATAAAGAAATGACTTCCCCCCTTCATCACAAGTATAACTTATCACCTTCTCTTAAAATACAACAAATGATCTCTTCTTCCCATATCTCATCTCTTACCTATAAAAAAAACTTAAAGCCTCATCATTTCAGTCCTGATCAGCAAAAATCCATTAAGTGTTACCAGAGATAACAACATATCTATTTTTAACCTTCATCAAATAAACCAAGTTTATATTCTTTCCTTTTACTTTTAACAATCTTGATCTTTAGTCCCTTCAAAAAATGTCCTAGAATTTGATTTCTTTTCATTTTTTCTTTGTTCTTTCTCACAAAATTCTTCAAAACTTTAACAAGTCTCTTTTATAAATCCAATATAGGAAAATTATATAGGTCACTCTCTTGGTTTGTTTCTTGTATATCCCTTTTAATTATTAAGATATCAGCCAGTTTCTTTTAGAAGTCCAGTGTAACATCTTTTTCCATATCATTTCCATATCATTCATGTAGCCTGTCTGATCAATCAGCTGCTGATTGAAGAAAAAAGGCTACACAATTGGCATTTTGGAACCTGGGTTACCTGAGGGACCATCTCACCCCATTATATCCACCCGTCCCACACAGTCAGGCAGGGAGGGTATGCTGTGGACCCTGTTGAGGTAAGAACGTTGACTAGTGAGGTCTAGAAAGAGAGCCTTCTCTGTCATGGCCCCCACCCTATGGAATACTGTCCCTCCAGAGGTGAGGCAGGCCCCAACTCTCTTATCCTTCCAGAAAGCAGTCATGAACTGGCTCTGCCAACTGGCATGGGGCAAAAAAAGGAGCAACCAACCCTGGGGGTAGCTAGCACCTTGAAGATGCTCCCATATGTTAACATCTTACTGATCATCAACATCTTGGAAGATATTATTTGCATATGTGTTTGGTTTTTATTCTATTTTTATTGTATTTTATATTGTTTTTATTGTATTTTAATTAATATTTATTGCTGTTTTATTGTGAACTGCCCAGAGTCACTTTTTTGTGAGATGGGCAGTATCTTAATTTGATAGATAGATAGATAGATAGATAGATAAATAAATAAATAAATAAATAAATAAATAAATAAATGTTGTAGGCATTCTCACAAAATGGATGTCATGGTGGGGGATGGCAGGCTGGAGAAGATTGCATTAGTAGCATTAAAATAATACTTTAAGTCAAACAGATGGGGTCCTCAACTCGTTTATTCCTTTCTTTATTGACTTTCTTAACCTGATTTTTTCATTAGAAAGCCATCTCAAAGTATGACTTATTTTTCCCAGCAAATTATGGCTTGAAACTCCTCAGCAGGGTTTCCAACAGTGGTTCGCTACTTATTTCAGTTTCTCCTGAAATCTACCCAGCAGTACTGCTACTTTAATCTGCCACCATCTAAATTTCCAAAAATAACACTGATGTTTTATCATGCCAATATTAGATGAGATGTTTTAAATTTTCTAAAACATTGTGCCCCAGAACAATGTCATGCATTTTAGGAATACAAGTATTCATTACTAGGCACTAAGTCCCAAAAAAAGGTATCGTTTGCTCCTGTCCTGCTAGCATAATTAAGTTAGTTTCTCCCCCTTCAGACCTGCCCTACTGACATAAATAGAATTGCTATGTTCATTTGTTCCCCTGCCCCCCATAAAAAAGCTAATTCTGTGGTTTTGGAAGTTACCCTATTGGGTACCTCTTTCCCTGTTTTGTTACTGTTTGTACTATTGGTGGTAAAGACTGTGTAACAATGGTGTATGTGCTGCTCTACTTCACCAAGCAATACTATGATGACTGAAGGCCAATGTAGAAAACTTTGAAATGTGCAATATAGAAAAGTTTGAAAAGCTAAAAATTGATATTTCCTTTTCTTTTCTTTCTTTTTGTCTTTTTGCTAATTAGCATCTCTGCATGGTTTTGAATATCAAGGAAGAAGTTCTGGGGAATGGCTCATTTAATCTCCCCCAACTTTTATTACCTCTGCAGAACAAAAAAGAAGTACCATTTTCCAGCTCTATCTCCAATTTAGATCACTTGAATTATGTTGGGGAAAAGGTTATCATGATATACGATCATCTTTGTTTTTTTAAAAAAAAGTTAAGGAAGTTATCTAAGATAAATCTCACGGGCTGGTTCTGTTCTCTAGGTAGTACTACATCAACATTTCCCCAGCAATGGTTAGAACCTCAGATTTACTTATTCTCTAGATTGCTCAATAACCAGTGCAATGATGGAATGCAGAGATTACTACCCTGCCCAGCACACCATCAATGATATCCTGCACTGCACATTAAATATTGGTAGCATGTTGCATGCCATAGCATCTTCTCCAGTCCACTGTGGCATCAAGCAAGTAACTTGGTCTGGTAACTGTAGCTCCTTTCTAGTCTCTGCTGTATTTGCTGGCTTTTTTCTTCCCTCTCTAAAGAACAGAACATGGCTGCATTTCTGCCCTTTACTGAGAAGAAAACTTAAGAGCTGCTTTAGTAAGCACTGAAGGATCATGGCTGGGTTAAAAATAATATAATAATATTCCAGTTCTCTTATCTTTTGCCTTTCCTGTCCATTAGCAAGTAATTTAGTGCTTGCAATAAATAACATTTACTAAAAAAAGGAGAGATAAAGCCAAATGTTCCCATGTGTTGTTCTTTATTTATTTATTTATTCGCAGCACAACCTCTGTTCTCTAACTGGTTCAAGGATACGATCAACTGAGGTACACCAGGGCACTCTAACTGCCCTTTTTGTTGAGCTGATTTATGGAGCAGCTTCCCCCTTTTTCCTTCTACTGCCTGTAATGTAATATGAAAGGAAATATAAAATAGAGCCATAAAATAATTGATTCACTGGCATACACTAACAAATAAGCCTGCAGTTCACAGAGGCAAAGGAGCACGATAGATGACTGTCATTTCTAACAGTGACAAATGCCAATACGGAGCTTAGAAAATGAAACTGATGCTGAACTTATTTGCACAGCAGATAGGAAATATGAGAATGCCAACAAGGAGTTCCTTCTTTCACTTGCATCAATTCACTGTATCTCTTCCTGGGTCCTATTGTCCTTGGTTCTAATATATTCAAGTAAGGTCGGGTGCCAAGATTTTTAGGTCACGGTTTAAATGGATGAGTGCATGGCTCATCGTTTGTTAAAAGAATCTGAGTCAATTGTGCTTTGCACTCTCTGATGACATCCCAGAAGTAAATAGGTTTTCTTCATTGTATTTTTGGCAATGATCGCCTGGAGGACAGGAAGGTAAAAAAAAAAAAAAAATCCTTCAAGCACCTACAGCCAAGTCTCCTACTCCTCAGTTGTTGCCACCAAACTGTCATCTTGAATGTGGCATGGGCGGAAAAATATTAAATGCATTATCATGCTTAAAATTATTTAATAATTTTAATTAAGCTTAGATCAAACATAATCAAATTCTTGGATATCACTCAAAGGCCAAGTGTGGTTTTTGACCTCCAAAAATGTTGTGTACCCAGGACCATCCAGGAGTGATAGTGGTGAAAAGCCAGGATGGCAGCAACTGAAACCCTACCTCTTTTTTACATGTCAGAGAATAATGCTTCAGGGGACATTAACTGACATTCTCTCCTAAATTGTTTTTTCTTACATTGAAGTCAACCTGTAAGCAATTTAGCAATGTGATCAGCAAAGCAGTTCAGAAATATCGAACATAGATTTTTGTCAATCAGACTACCTCTCTTTTGTTTAGATTACACAGGAAAATTATAAATTTGCTTTTGGTAAAACCATGGCTACAATTACAGGGAGTCTAAGGTAGTCTAAAATTTAATATAAATTTTAATATAATTTACCTGCTTGATTTTATGCAAGTGGTACTGTTTTAACTGGTTAAATGCTTTTCGGTTTGTCCTTAAGATGCAAGACATCAGTGACTGGACTAGACTGCACCATAGATAGCACAGAGTAGATGCTAATCTATCTTCAGTAAATAATGCCTCTCTGTGCTACAATAATCTTATTCATTCATCTTCATTTTGCTAAAATACCAGAATTTAAAAAAAAAAAAACTAGAAACAATCAGACAACAGCACCATACAGAAAACATTAGTTCTGATGACTATATGTGTAGGGGTGTACGCTATTCTAACAGACTATTATTAATACTGAGCTAAAAAGACCTAAAACCTGAACTAAGGATAACATAAAAATCATGGTGTTGTTTAAAACTAAGACTACATCTCTGAACAAAAATAAATGGCAGGAGTCTAAAAAACATTATTAATATCACTAAAATGCTAAATTTAGAGCTGTTAGATACAGTTAAGAAGGAAATGGTAATGTTCTTTGTATCCTACCACAGAATGTCTCTATTTCAGTCCACAAATGACAACAATTAAATAATGTTGGCTCCCACATAATTTTAATAACATTATGTAGGATTTGGCAATATTCAAGAAGGTAGGGACTGATGAGTCCAAGAAGATGGTTTGCATAGCAAAGGAGTCTGTATGCTCTGGGTATTTTGCTATATGTGGGTAAATGAAACGAGCTTGAGAATCCTGATAAAAACTGCAATCCAATAAAACATAAGCAATAGATTCTATAGCACCTGTACCACCAGGACAAAATTGGGAAACATAAAGTATTTTTTAAAAAATCTGCCTTTTATTAGGTTCCATCTCTATACATGGTTGTTGTTGTGAGGAAAATAGGAGGCAGGAATATTAGGTATGTTCACCGCCTTGAGTTGACATTATATAGAGATAGATTGAGAGAGAGAGAGAGAGAGAGAGAGAGAGAAAGAGAAAGAGAAAGAGAGAGAAAGAATGAGAATGAGAACAATAATGATAATGATAATGTCATCCTTAGGGTTGCAACAGTCCCTCCTCTGGGGTCACTCGTGCCTGAGGGTGAACAGCAACTGGAAAATTAGGGCCCTTTGCTGCCGCCACCTTCATTATAAACCAGTTTCTCCCTTCCCCACCAGTCCTCTGGGAAACCAAGATAGGATTCAAGGGGAAATCCTCACTCCACCCCAGGTTTGGCTAACTACAGAAAGGAAATCCAAACAAGAATTTGGGAGTCAATGGCTCAGCCAAGCTGAGGCAGGAGATAAAAGGCAGTTGATCAGTTCCAGAACTTAAACAAAAATATATCTTATTAAAGGAGCCCAAAGAAGATAAGGTTCTACACACAACAGCACAGTTAAAAAAAGACAAAATTAAAAAAAAAAAAACCTAACACAATTTTAACTATAGCTAAACAACACAACTTTCAACTTTGCGTGAGGTAACCCCCCTCATGAGGGACTCCAGCCAAGTCTCTCACCAAAAGACCCCAAAATTCTTCCCACCCAAAACCTGATAGAACCCCCATCTTTTCTTTTATTGGGGTCACGAGACTACTTGTGGGCACATAAGGCTGGTTTAGATTTAAAGGGCCAGCCGCTCCCCACTACATTATCTAAAAACATTAAAGCTAGAATAACCAGAAACCACTCTCTTTGCAACTGTCTATTCCTAAATATCTACATCTACAATATTGTTTCCAGTGGCTCTGGAAAGTTCCATGTCTTCTGAGAGACAGAGATACAGCTCATGAAAACCTCTTGCCTATTACTCATGTTTAGTTTCTCCTGCTTTTGCCTGCCTTTTGTCTCGTTTTTGGCAGTTAACTGTTTCTTATCTTGCTGAAGTTTAATAAATAAACACCAAGCTAGATTGCTTTGCTAGCTGAACTGAATTGAGTGGTGTGTGCTTGTTCTGATCTGATCTGAGTAGAGGGATTGACTGGGAGAGTACTGGGTGCAAACCAAACTGGAAATGACCCACTGTACTTTTCCAACAAAGGCAAGAGGTGGTATCTTATTTTACTAATCATTTTTTTAATTATTTTTAAAAGCCAACGTGATATATAAAATGAGAGCAATGTGTGTAATACTCTAAATACAAGAAGCCTGCTGCTGCTTTTCAATAGCAGCAATGATCCCAAGAATTATCCAAAGGAATATTTAATATACCGTTTTGATTTTTAAAAAATCCTTGCTCCGCTGGAGTTTGAAACTAACGGGAAATAAAGACCCCTTAAACCTTTAAATCACTGCCCAATTGCTGCATACATATGCAGTTTTTTTAAAAAAAATAAAGAATGCCATTCCTGCATGCTATGCCTGTATCCACTATGATATATCCAAAAGCCTTTGCATGTTAAAGCGCTTCAAAGAATAAGGGGAAATTCAAGCATGATGCCTGTTTTATTGTTAAATAAATGGTAGCTGATGTGGTGGAGCAATAAAATCATGACCTGCCTTTGTGAGTTAAGTTTTTACCTTTACTAGTGCTATCACAACCTTCAGTAACTCAAAATATTTATACTGCAGTATGTGTGAAGGGTCACTGCATGTGCATTTCAGGACGTTAATTATATTCTTTGCTTCATGAACACTCATATTGTACTTGCCTGGATCCCAAAAGAAAAAAATCTATATAGCCGGGGAGACTAGGATGTAAAAGAAGACCCCAATGAATGCCACTGAGAGAAAGTCTGGGCATTTCACTCTCACTGGAAAGTTAGCATTTGTGAAGCCCACCTAACATTTGATTTGGCCTGGCTGTGGAGGCTGCTTTCTCCAACTTCCTTGTTTCACTTTTAAAATGCCATACAGTCTAAGATGGCATACGATTTCTTTACAAAGAGGGTTCTTTTCTCCAGCATTTCCTGCAGTGCCCACGCGACGTCTGGTTTTCCAGCAGACATGACAACTGAGCATTCTTGGCCTGCACTGGGCTGTTGATGTATTTTTCTCCTTTGAAGGTTTTTTGTATGTTTGTTTGTTTACGTTATTTCTGGTTTTTCTTTTTAGAACTTCATAAGAATCTTGGTGCTCCCGGAAGGCTGCAGATGCTTCCTTCTCGTGCATGACCTTGTTTCAAATACCTGTGCATATTTCAGAATTGCTCAGCTGTGCAGCACTAGTTAGCACTATTTCAAATCAAAGGTCAAATGCCCTGATACATATGCAGCCAATTATGAGATAGCAATGCCTGACTCAAATGAAATAGTGATACTAATAAGGCAGTAAAGCATGCAGGAATTCAAATGCCTTCATATTTCATATTTATCGGCTCATTTGGATTACAAGCCATACAACAGAACATATCTGACCACTTTTGCACAATGTCTTAGAATATATTTCAAGCAATCAGTGTGTAAAGGAAGAGTCTCCAGATCACTGAGATGCAAAACTTCCATTCATTGTTTTCGTATACCAATGTTTATACATGAAATATAACCTGGGAAGATTGATCAACTCAGTTTCCAACTCAGTGGGAAACATGTGGATTAAAGATAGGAAACCAAGGGCTCAATACCCACATTTCAAATCATAATATAACTCTCCTTCAGCTGTCTAACTAATACCTTTTAATGTCAATTTATTTGTAGTTATAATTCATTTTTTAAATTCAGCTTAATATTTGAAAGACTTCCAGGTGAGACTCCATAAGACTGCTTAGTTGGCACAGACCTTATTTTATCAGTGTGATTTTAAATAAATATCTAGATCATGCTTTACATAAATAGGACTTTTAGAGATGTGGCTCTTTTATTAGATACAAATACATCTAAACTATTAACATTAATTTAGAAAAGTATTACTTTCCATTTTCCACTATCTGTATCAAATAATATATATCGCTATGTATGATTAGTTTGCATATATTTTAAGAGTATAATTATTTAACTATAGCCAGATTTGATGTTGCAATATGCTATATTTTGATTTTTTAAAGTTTTAATTTTCAGCCACTGACTGACAAAAACAAGCCCCAGGACCCAGGTTGCTTACATTTAATTCAGATTAAACGTTAAACAAAAGTGGATGTATGTACAAAGCTAATGAATAAAATCCTATTTGCCAATTAGTTCAATCCAATTAAAATTTAAGCTGACAATTATACAAACCTCTGAAATTAAAAAGAAAGGGGGAAAAAGTTTCACACTCAGTGTGAGCCTATAATATATACTCGCAGATACATTTATTGAAGAAATTAGTTACTGTAATATATGAAGGTGACTTGAGACTCACAGCCAACTATAACCCATTTATGGTGGTACAACAATGGGAACAGATTGCCCACAAAAGGAAATACCCAAACAAAGGAGGATTTGATTACAGAACTTCTGCATCTATGTCTGTTGGTTAATTCTGTTATTTCAAAGAAAGTCCAACATGGAAATTGTGTTTCTATAGTTATTATGCATTCTGTTTGCTCTATAAACAGAGATTACCTGTGGCCAGCAGCATGCAAAGGCATTGTGTGATTTGTTTATGGCTTTTGTGTGAAAAAAAAAAAATCCTACCAATCTAGTTTGTAAACAATAGTTTGTTATGTGGGAATCCAGCCATTTTAGATTATAAATGATGGCTTATTATTTAGAATGTCATATGGACCAAACCACTCATGGCTTGTTCAATAAACCATGCTGAAGCATTCGTGCAAGGCCTGAAGGGTTTGTTTATTTGTGGCTTAGTGGAATATATGAACCTAGGTATTTTAATTTGGTAGCATAGTTTAGAGCTTACTGTGTGATGTGATTTTGGCCAATTATGATGCATTCAATCAACCATGGCTTAGTGAGATATTTGAATCCAGTAATAAAGAAATGAAATATTTAAATGAAATATTAGAAGGCTAAGAGTAGAAATATACATGATGCTTGAGTCAAGCCTGATGTAAAAATGGAAGTTCTCTATAGAGGCTTTCCACTCTATAGATTATGTTTGTAACATGCTGCATTAGCCTGTTTCAAAAAAGAAGAATCCAGCACATGTCCTGAGCCATGTGGCTCATTGACTGAGCCTGGAAATTGTGCTCTCTCTTGCTTAATTTAAGTGACCTGCAGATAAGAATTGAGGTGCATTTAGGTGACTACTAGATGGCTGCCATTTGGCAGTGATCAGGAATTTTACAACTCTGTCTTTTACAAGGACACCCACTGAAGGCAATAGTTCCACTAAGGTGATTGTTAAGTATGAAGTATGCTACATCTGGATTGTTTAAAACCTTACAACTGAGTAAATAGATTATGAATCAGAACACTGTGACGACAGAACCTTCTCTGAATGCTACATCTGCTGAATATCTATTCAAATGGAACAGTCAATTCCCTAAGTTACTTTATGCCATCCATTTGGCAGCCCACTTCCATCCTAAATCCCTTCTGAGGTGGGGAGATTTCAATATCAAATCGCACACAAATTGGAATGAATTGGTAAATCACCATAGCACACCATACATAGTAAGCCTGCTCATTACAATTCAGACTTGCTTTCTGATGGCAAATTTCCAAAGAGCAACAGATGCCCAGGGTGCTGTTCTAGGCCAAATATATATGAAAGATCTGTTTCCATGAGCCTCCCAAGCTTGCCATTTCCTGCTACAAAAGCTGTATCTTTCTAAACTGAATAAGAAGATAAGGAAACCATTGATCCTAGACTTCTAGCAGGGTACAACGTGCATAATTTTTATCTTATAAGCAACCAGACTGGCTTCTCCTTTCACTACCCCTTTCTTTCTAATGGCAAGGTCTGAAATGAGGAGCTGTAGCAAAGAGGTATCCTAAAATTAGTAGTAGTTGATTCATCAGCTCACAGTGGGTTCTTATTCTTTTGGAAGCAGCATTACTATACAGAACTTTTATTTTTATGATACATTTGTGGTAGAATAAAATGAGCCAAATTCCCTGGAAGAAGGGCCTTTTTCACTCATCTGTTCCTTATTTTAGTTCCTATATCTAATTGCTTCTAATCCTAGGCCAGGCAGTAATTAATTCCTTTTTTTCAGATGGCTTTTTAGGTCAAATATCCATTAATTCCTGTTAATTCCTTTGAATGATTAGATTTATAATCAACCATATCTCAGACCTACTTATAAGATATGTCCAGGACCAATGAGAAGACTGAAGTGTAGACCACATCACTTCTGCAGACCACAGACAGAAGTAGCTCAATTCAACAGATGTAGTTACTGACCCTGCTCTTGCCAGAATAGTTGCAATGTAGATCTCATATAATTAGCATTAAATATGTTTGGGTAGATGTTATAAGATAGGTGTCAAAAAAGTCAAGCTGGTAGGAGTCTGACTTTTTTCACCATCCCTTCAGATGCCTTTTCCCCCTAGCTCTCTCACACATACCCTTCTCCAATTTAATAAAGCAGTGGAATTAGCACCTTTTCTTTCCAACCTTACTTTAACTTTTAGGTTGGGAGGGAGACGTTTCATTCTTATGTCTTGTCTTGGACTTTATTTGAAGCCTTCCAAAACAAAGAGGCAACAGAGCACTGAAGAAATACAGTAGTTGTCCAGTGAAAGACAAGATGTTCACACAAACATTCTCATCACCTCCTCTCTTGCTTAAAAAAAAACAAAACCTGAATTCATCCAAATGACTAAAGGAAAAGAAAGCAGGATGAGAAATAAACCATAATTGGAAAGCAAACCATAATTTCTGCACAGGGACTCTAAAGGACAGATAAGGAAGAAAAAGAAAGAGCGGTAGGGCTGGCCGCAGATGTTGGTTTTCTTAATATGTGTGGCACAATTTCGGTATCCTTTTAGCTACAGAACTCTGGACTTACAGCCAACCACACCAGGGGGCTTCCAGCACAAGATTAGTTCTCAAAGTGGTGGTACAGATTGATACATTCAAACTGCAAAGCACATTTGTAAATTGCACATGGATGGAACAATATTTTTGTTCTTGTTTTTCCCCTATGGGGTTTTGGCCAGTGCCATAGTGGTGACATTTTCAATTAGCATGGTATTTTAGAGCTGTCAGGACTAAAGTAGGAGGGGCAGAGGGAGAGAACTAATGGTACACAATATCACTTTGACATGTAACAAATAAATATGGCTCTCTTGTTTTGCATCTACATGCCTATAAAGAATCATTTTACTTGCTGGACTTCCGGGGAAGAAATGGCAGACTGAAGACAAGGAGAGGATTGTATATTGGACAAGGAGAGGACTTGTGATCAACCACAAATGCTCCAGACAATTGCTCCTTGCAAGGAGACTGCAAAACAGTGGCCTCTGGGAGGTTTAGAACTCTGGGAGATGAGGGAATAACCATCTTGCTCAAACCACAGTTGGCACCTTTAAAAGGACTCTAGGTTTGCATACTTCCTTTTCCAATCACTTTTGGAAATTCCTTGTTAACTGCTTTTCAGCTATTAGGAACCTTTGGATCAGCAAGAATTAAAACACTGGGTGAGTTTCCTTCAATCCTTAGCAAAAGAAATTTTAAATACAAGTTTAGGGACTTAAGTTTTTTTTTTTTTTTTAATAAATAGCAAAAGAGTGATTAGAACCCTAATTTTGGAAAGTTACAAACAGACTAAGAGTCCAGATGGGTTGGAAATAAGATATTGGAATTAATTATAAGAATCCTTCCCATGGGAAAATGCTTTTGTTTTGAATTCTTTAAAGACAACATGATAGGATGGGACTTTGAAGGTGGGACACTAGAGGGAACCAGAAGGAACTAAAGATTACAATTAAAGAGAAGAACACTTAAATTTGACTTACTAATACAGAATGGAAAAAATATTCTAACAGTGGACATACTGAAGAATATTTTTGAACAATGGACCCAGAAGTTAATTTTAAGAGTGTCTGCCTGTATAGATAGACTATGTTAAAAGAACATAGGTTATGGAAGAGGAACAAGTTTTACCTGACAAGGTTGAGAGTGATCTGAAAGTGGATTTAAGATACAAGAATGATATAGAAAAAGATGTTACACTAAATATATCAAAGAAACCAGCTGATGTCTTAATAATTAAAAGGGATATACAAGTAACAAACCAAAAGAGTGACCTGGATAACTTTCTTATATTGGATTTACAAAAGAGTCTTGTTAAAGTTTGAAGGATTTTGTGAGAAGGGACAAAGAAAAAATGAAAAGAAATCAAGTTCTAGGACATTATTTGAAGGGACTAAAAATCAAAATTGTTAGAAGTAAAAGAAAGGAGTATACCATTGGTTGTTTGATCAAGGTTAAAAATAGATATGTTGTTACCTCTGGTAACCCTTAATGGATTGTTGCTGATCAGGATTGAAATGATGAGGCTTTAAGGATTTGTTTATAGATAAGAGATGAGATATGGGAAGAAGAGATCATTTGTTGCATTTAAGAAAAGGTGATAAGTTACTAAAATTGTTCATACTTGTGATGACGGGGAAGTCATTTCTTTATACATTTCTTTTCTTTGTCTTTACTATATTCTTTTTCCTTTTCTATTTTTCTTTCTATTTTTTCTTTTCTGCACCTTCTATTTTTTATTCTTAATCTTTTATTTCTTTAGTTTGTATGAATTTTTAATAAAATTACTATTTTTTTAAAAATAATCATTTTACTTGCCCTAAAAAGTCAGCTCTCGTAAACTTTTGGAATTCTAATTTCCATAAGGGAAAGGAAATTTCTACCCAACAGTTGCAGTCATGTAAATCTAAAAAAAGTTTGCCACACCAATTGCTTGGATTAAATCTCTAAGGTTTGACCAAAAGATACTTGCTGCTTTGATACAATTACTGAAAGATTTACTATGCAGGGCATGTCCTGTATATAGAATACTCGGTGTCATACTCGTTGATCTGGAATAATGGCTTTATGTCTGACAGAGCCAAAACTTTTCAGTTTTGTTTTTTTTTTTAATGCAGGAAATTCCCTGTGAACATTTTTTATCAAATTTCAGCAGGCCAAAGTAGAGAAGTAATTCTCCTCACTCTTGCTAAGCCAGACTGGGAAGAAATATACACTTTACTGTAATTTTGGATCTTTACATTTTAATACTGTCAGAGGTTTTTATTAAGGTATAGGCATAGGCATAGAGGTTTTTATTAAGAAGGAGCAATGGTGAGAATAAAAAATGAACTGTGTGCATCGATGTTCCCAAGATTCACTTCAAGCATCCCCGCAATTTGCTGAGAGAAAGAGAAAAAGAACCTATTTCCCTGCTCTAAAATAATTCATTCTATTGTACAAGCAATCTGCAAAATTTGAAGCCGATATTTCAGAAACTCAGATGGGTTACAATCCTTCAGGTCTTATGCATTAATATATTTGTTAGTATTTAAAGCGCAGAAGGTTCTTTCTTGTTCCTAAAAAAGGGAGTGTTGCAGAAGGTCATTTAAAAAATGTCACCAAATATTTTAAAATAAATCTGTGGCACGTTTCAACATCTCAGCCAAAGGAAATGGATGTTAGGTGGTGTGAATGAAATAACTGCAACTGAAGGATAGCTGAAATTCATTTTTCACTTGCCATTAGAGTTGTCTTCAATATTGCACCATATTTAATGAAATAAAACTATTCAGGACCCCAAATAGGAGGTTGCTTGGATGAAATATCTTCTTTTTTATAGTGAAATTATTCATTGGATAGAACAAAACTGTGCATCTGTTGAAGAATAGGTTGTGCTTAAGTATTCAGAAATACACAAGAGCAGATGGAATTAGGCACAAAAGATTTGTAAAACCTAGGTGCCAATTAGATTTTTAAGAGTAATGAGAAAGGAAGATGAATTTGAGCAAACTGGTGAGACTTGCTTTTTTTTTTTTTACTTGCTTTTTTTTCATATCATAAGAAGAACTATGATGGATCCAGTCAAAAGTCTATATAATCAAGCAAGTTGTTTTCCTAGCAGCCAAGCAAATGCCCAGCAAAAGATTACCAGAAAGATACAAGTGTGCATGGTACCTACGGGCATTGATAGTCTTATATTTCATGAGATTTTATAGGACTTGCTTAGGGTTCTAGGGCCTATGGATGTCTGATTTCAAGCATTCCCTCTTACCTGGCTGTCTTTATTTCTTTCAACACTGAATAGGCCAAGAATCAAATCCGAGGTTCCCTCTGTGTGAAACCAGTGTCCTGATGCTGAGCTATGATCCTTCCTTCAAAGGGGCACTAGAACTCTCACACCTCTGATCAATTCCCACCGCACAATACAATAAGTTCTTTCTCTAGTTCAACAACCCAGATTTGTTTTGGAAACAATAGAAACCACAGAAGGTGTATCTTGAGGGTGGGTGGGAATAAAGAAGGATTTCTAGATAGCAGTATAGATTAGATCCAGACATATTCTGAATAGAATCATTTAGCTAGTTGTGACTAACTAATGATTATTGATTTGATTGCAATAAGTCTACTCTAAGCATGACTCAGAGCCAGTCCTATGAATAACCCTATCAATTCTTGGGGTGGGGAGGTAGAGAGAAAACACTTATGAAGGTCCCATGCATTTCAATGGAACTTGCAAAGGAACAGTTGTACTGAAATATGCTAAACATTTCTTGCAAGGGTTTCTGTTCAGGGAACAAAATAGGAATGTTTGTTCTTTAAAATAATCTATTTTAAAGTAAGTTGACAAAATTATCTTACAGCCTTTCCTTTAAAATTCAGATTCTGCTCCAAAGGAGTTTTATGTTTGTTTTCAAAGTCATCTAGTAAAATATTGGAGGGCCCTTTTCACAATATTTTTAAAAAAGGAAAAAGGAAAAAAGAGAAAAGAGAAAGAAAAATACCTTTTCCATTTGGGTTAGAAGAACTGAGATGAAATGAGGAATGGCTGCCACCAAGCAGAAAATTTGTTCACTTTATGTGTGCCAGTTAATTACGACACTTCAGAGGCGCTTCCGAAAGGATAAGGCAAACTGCATAAATTTAGCTGTAATCCAGGCAGGCAAAACTAATTTGCAGGGGCTGGTCTTATCTAGCTGCTGCAGCTTTCTCAGAAAATTAACCTTGGATAGTTGGGCCCAATTCAGAAAGTGTTTGATTTCCCCCCCACCCTGCTCAGCACAGGAGAATTTTAAATTCAACACAATACCTGACTTTTAAGAGACATCATGGGGGCTGTAGGCAATTCAGAATTATTACACACGCACATGCACACACACACACATACAGAGGGAGAGAGGGAGAGAGAGAGTATATATACTTCTTTCCAGTTATCCTGCTTTCTTACATGTGTATCACTGGGTTTATTGCCATATGTATGGGGGGATGGAGAAGGAACAGTCTTCTGATGACCAGAAGATGCAACTCATTTTAATGTACTTAGAAATATTCATCAAAGTTCATTGCAGAATAAGTCATGCATACTGACTTGTTCATTCCAGCAGAAATGAAGAAATCCCCATAAAAATAGAAGTTTAATGAAGTGTTGGAATGGAGTCTTGCCTGTCATTCCAATTACCGCTGATTTAGAATCTTTCTCGGTATACCACAATTAATTGGCCTTACTCAGCACAATTAAAAGTTTACCTTTGGTTTGCCAATGTGGGCCAGTTTGTAGGTAAAACATTTAATTAAAAACCTTGCTAAATCCCTCTGAAAAGCTCCAAGAATAGTAATAAGCATCATAAGCACTCCTGGCTCCTAGGAATTTTTCAGGACTTATAAGAGACGACAGGAAATTTATTTTTATCATTGAGGATGAATCAGCTCACTGTTATGTTGGCATATTCTGCAGGTAAATCTAGGTAGCTCTCATGTGGAACTGTAAGTACAAGTTTAATTTACAAGAGTTATTCCCTCTTATAAAGTTTGCCTGTATCTGGGAAACTTGGGGGATCCCATTATAGAATTAAACCATCTGTACCCTCTCCCTTCCTAACAGCAAATATATGTTTCAACCTAAGTAATTTGCTAAAATATAGTGATTGCTATTATATTCATAATATCAGTTGTTGGAAGACACCAGAAAGATACACAACACCAGGAAGGACAAGAACTGGAAGTCTGAAAAGAAGAAAGCGTGGAAGAAATTAACTCTAGGACCAGGTTTCTTCTATCTGATGCCCTCAGACATTTAGGATTCCAACTCCCACATTCAGGAGTTTATAGGAGATATTTTGAAGTTCAAAATATCTGGAAGGCATTATGTTGGGAAAAAGCTATGGTAGACTAATCAATCACAAATCGAAGATGCAACGAAAATATAAAATGCAATCATAGTCAGCTTGGTCCATGACAAAATGAACAATGATGTCAATGTATTGTCGAAGGCTTTCACGGCCGGCATACGATGGCTGGTGTGGGAAGACCCACACCAGCCAATGATGTCAATAATAATAATAACAACAACAAACAGATCAATAGAACTGACTCCTTGCAGAGAAACCAATCAGAGACTTGGATCATGAAATATATCCCAATATTTTCTGTAGAAGAGAGAAAATGAATTAACAACATTAACATTAATAACATTAGCACCAAGACAGTCAGTGGACATGAGTGATACAGACGGAAAGCTCTTCCAAATGGCTGCATTAAAGTGGTTTCCACAAGTTCTTGAGCCAACAGAAAAGTCTATCTGCATAAATTGTGCAACTCCCATTGCTGAACCCTATTCTGCAACTCTAACGAGGGTGAGGAAGAATACTGTCCTTATGCATCTGTTATGGGACAAATTAAGAAAAAATTGGTGGATTCATTTCCCCTTTTACCTGCCAGCTGGAAAACAAGTGTTCTCCCTCCCATGGGCTTAGACAGGATTGGGCAACTGTAAGCAGGTGGTTAGAATGGCAATTTTAGCTATTTGTCAAGTTGCTCGATTAACAAACATGGGAAGAAAAAGGAGGGAGTGACCTTGATGCTGCTGCTTGGCACAAACTCTCCTCCATATCTTTGACCTGTTAGGCTATGTTTGAACACAGTTCTATTGTTCTTATGAAAAGGCTAAATCTGTGTGCTGACAGGTCACAAGAGTGAAAGTGGAATGTGGTAGGAGGTAACATTAAAAAGGGAGCTCCATCCTTGACTACTGCTGCTAGGAAATATTGGTGCTGTCAAGGAGTGACCAAGAGGCCCACTTCTGGCCTTGTGGAAGTAGCCTGTGGACAGCTATGGAGAATACCCAACTGTGATTTGCCCTCAACAGCATCACCATGCCACTTAGTACCACCATTACTTACATACATATACAGGTAGTCCTCAGTTAATTATAGTAGTTGGGACTGGAATTTCCATCACTAAGTGATATGGTCATAAAGCACGATGTCACATGACTGCATCGCTTAGCGCCAGCAATCCCAGCAATCTCCAGTGCTGTCGTTGAGCAAGAATTGTGGGCCATTAAGCAAGAACAACAAGTCATGAGTCCCAGACAGCTCACAAGCAGGTCAGTGGGCAGGTAAGTGACTGCCGTGGCCCAGCATGAGTACAGCCAGGCCAGGGGTGGCTGCTGCCAGGGATGGGAGGGCATGTGGCTTTGGGAAGAAGGCATTGTATGGCCAAAACAAAGGGTCAGGATGGGCATACCTCATCAGCAGTGGGAGTAGAAGATGGCGAAGGTCAGCTGGGGGCAGCAACAGAGTGCAGGGCAGTAAGGTTGGCAGAGTGCAGGGTGGCCAAAAGGGCAGAGATTGTGGGAAGATAGGTGGGTTGGGGGAAGCTGAAGTGCACCCTGAGGTTGTTAATGCAGGTGGGTTGCCAAGCACCCAAATTTTGATCACGTGACCGCAGGGACACTGCAATGGCTGTAACTTCAAGGACCGGGCATAAGTACCATTCATTCAGCACCATCATAACTTCAAACAGTCACTGAACAAATGGTTGTGAAGTGAGAATTATCTGTATAGTTACGAGCTGCATTTATGGGGAACTGAGGAACAACCCTAAGACAGCAATAAGTATAATACCAACAGTTGTTAGATTATAAAAGAGAATTCCCTACATTTATTGTTGCAAAGGAATGGTTACAAAACTGTGTGCCATTTGAATTCTCACTTTATATTGTTTTAATATCATCCTTGGTCTCACTTCTTCTTGCATCACATGGAGAAATGTTTATATGATATAATGAAAACAAACCAGAGCTTATGGTTTATTAACGGCATAGGACAGTAAATCAAAGAAATGTCTGGAGTTTTCAGCTCTTTTTTGTTCAAATAAGGGAAAAATTATTCTGACTGATGCTAAAAGCAGAGATTCTGTAATATTTTTGGAGGGAGCAATGAGCATGGGGGGTAATGATACAAACTGAATTAAGTTTTGTCATGCACATGGGAGTGGTCTTTGATTTTTAAATTATGTTAATTTTAGGGCTTACACTACTCTTTTTGTATGCAGGGCTGTCTGCAGGGAGGAGGTCACAACACACATAAAAAAGGGAGGTTTTGATCACATGGTTGTGGTTGCCTTAAAGACTTTTTTGATCCTCCTTGCATACATGCAAGCTTGCATGCTTTGGGTGTTTTAGAAATCTGTGAAAGATCCTGAGCATTTATGCTGCCCGGTCCTGTTTTATTTTATAGAGGAATGCACCTCAATATGTGAAAATGGTGGAGGAAAAACACCTCACAATAACTAGCATTAGGCAAATACTGTTTGGATATATAATAAAAAAGTTCATGTTCAAATAAGAAAGAAAAAATTGGCAATTTTCTGAATAGGTTGGTTAATCTGCTGCTGAAGATTTTGGCAGCAAACTCAGCAAACAGCTCAATGTTAGTATTGGCTGTGAAAAATGTCCAGACCTTACCTTGTAAAAGAAGACAATCCATTTGTGAGAGTAAAAATTGAAGTTGTGGGAAAGACCATAGGATCTACCTCTCTCTCCTCAAAAAGCTGACCTCACTGATTTGTGAACTGATCTTCACCCAGCCCCCCCCAACACAATTCTTTTTTTTTTTTTTAATAAAATGTTTTATTCTTTACAACAAACACAAAACATACATAAACAAACAAAAACATCACAATTCTTTCCTCTAATCCTAGAAGTCCTAGAAATAGGTAGCAAAGGGACTTTTACTAATGAGATGTCAAATACAACGAGGTCGCTTTTAAAATTTTGCTGAAGGTAAAAGCCTACAGTTTAGAAACCAGTGATCCATTGATAAATTTAATTTCCCAAAAGTTTAATTAATTACTATGTACAGTTTAGTGATATTTAATCTGGTATACACATTTAAGATATACTATGTTATGCTTGTTCTTTTTTTTTAGATGAAATCCTGAGGAGGCTACAAAAACGAATTAGTTAAAATATATTTCCTTCTACTCTGAAGGTGTCTTTCGGTAATTCCCTTCATCCAGCTCATTTCAGCCATTAGAAAGTGGATCACAAGGTACAGCTGCTATGTGGAAATCATATTGATCTGTGCCATATGGCTCACACAGTCAGATTTAATAAAGGAGTAGGACTGGCCAAAGACTTTTTTCTGTAGAGTACTAAACAGTTCCTCCACCTTACAATATCCCAAAGGTACCAAATTTTGGGGACCTCCGAAGCCGAGACTCCAACAAATCCTTTCCCTCACATCTAAAAAAAATAAATAATGAAATAATTATTTAATCTCTATCAATACCCCAAAATTGCCACCTGCAATCCCTGATGGAAGGTGGGCAAATATTACAGAGCTAGAGGCTGCCCTTTAACATAAACACATAGACAAAATCAACTGCCAAGGGCTGCGTGGGACACAAGGATGACATTATCAGTGAACCCAGATCTTTAAAAAAAAGCTTGGGTTTGGCTTGGGTTTTTTATGTTTGAGTGGTTGTTAACATAGGAATGTTAAGCACCAGGGAGCATCCATGGGGAGGGAGATCAAAAAAGTCAAGATGGTGGCCATGATCATGCAATCATGGCTGGTGTGGGTCTTCTGGGCTGTGTGGCCGTGGTCTTGAAGTTTCAACTTCAAGACCACGGCCACACAGCCCGGAAGACCCACACCAGCCATCGTATGCCAGCCGTGAAAGCCTTCGACAATACATCATGCAATCATGTTTAGATGGAAGGTCATCACTGGAGAAAGCCGATCATGAGGAAAAAAGGACGTCACCGTGACTGGAAGCCATGAAGGACAGACTCCTCCAAAAACTTTAAGATGGTCTGGAGCAGATAAGAGGTCTGCCCAATCCAGCAGCCTGGGTTATAACTTTGCCTTATGAGAACAAATCAATGCACCCCATTACTGCCAATTCACTTTCCCAGCTGAGAAAAACTGCTCTCAAGACCTGGGGGTTCTCCACACACATATGAATAGGAAAAGGAAGAAAGGTGCAAGGAAACTATAGGAATAAAAGCTGAGACAATTTAGGCAAATATCTTCCAGTTCCTGAATTAATATGAGAAATCTGGAATTCAGAAGGAGATGAGCAGAGATCACAATAAAGGGATGTCGGTATAAGAACAGATTTGGGGGGATTCCCCAAGGATGGCTCAAACCATTTTATTCTCTCAGGTGTCTTCTCCCATGCTATGCCATGCCATGCCATGCTATGCCAACTACACTGGATGGCTGGATTTTACTTTGATAGTGGAGAAGGGCAAGCAATGTCCACTGCACCCAAAGGCAGTAGTGAAAAACACTGTTCAGTCCACCAAATGCTGCAAGAACAAGTTACCTGGGGCAGCTGCCTCTTCCTTTTTAGTGGTAGGGCTGGCCCTAGAATTATCTCCTACCTCAACGAGTCCTGGATCTATCTTTTGGGGGAAAAAACCCTTAATGGAATCCTCCCACTTGTGCTTTATTGAAAAGCTAAACCAGTTTGTTTGCAATAAACACATCTCACACACCCCTGAACTGAACAGTATTGGTTTAGCTAGTAATGACAGTGAATGAGAACTGTTATTCCCTGGAAAGAAAAGATGCAGCGTTATGTTTCATAATGCCTGCTGTGGTACCAAAAGCATTTAAACAGAATCAACCTGTAACCGATACATTCCTGAGTAAAACTAGTTGTGTTTGAATCTGCAACTGATATGCAATTTGCACTTTCTCTTTAGGCCTATAGAATGAAAAAAAGAGCTCCTTTTGCACTAATTTGCCCTACAAATTAAAATGATGAAGAGGCCACATGTTTTGCATTCCCCCACCTTCACAGCCATGTAACTTGAGGTAAACTAAAATGTTTATGCATATGTTAATTAAAAAGTAATTATTGCATCACTCACCTGAGAAACAGCATATGGCACAGAACTCACTGGTAATACAGCCATCTTAAAATGTATTTCAAAAACTAGTTGGAATGCATTTACCAAACCGCATTTTAAAAGCTGACATGAGGATATATTGTTTTTTCTCTAACAAATGCATGGGCATTTGTTTGTTTATTTGCAATTATTTGTATGCTGCCTACTCGAGTGACTCTAATACTATATTAAAAACATCCATAAACTCCAAATATTAAAAATTCTTTTTTACAAAAAGTATTTAACAAATTGGTCCTGTCTTCCAAACTCATTCCTCAAATATGCACATTACAAAATTTGATAATTTTGTAGCTTGGGAGTCATGGGAAAAGGGAAAAGAAGATGCCTTACAAAAAGCATTGCCTACATGATTTCCGACAGATATTTCACAACCCAACTGAAATGCTCAGGGGCTGAGCCCAAAAACTTTTTACATGCAAAGCATGGGCTCTACCCCTTAGACTCAGCCCTTCTGGTTTTTGCACCATTTGCTTATGCAGAAGCTAGTATCTCTGAGTCACAGAAAGCCTGGATTGACAAAAAGCTGTGCCTGAGTTTGTTCCAATAGTGATTTCCTGCCTTTTCAGTGACCATCACAAGCCTGTCTCTGTCATTCAAGAGATGAGTCCCAATAAGAACTGAGACATATGGGAACAACATTGTAGATTTAGTAGTGTGGGGAGGAAGAAGAGTCCCAAGAGACACTGTTACCTTTTTCCCAATAATATCTTTGGAGTTTTTTGGGGGGAGGGTCCCTTTTAGATAGTTTTTTTTTACTCCTGGTGACTGTCTGGACAAGTCCCTGAAATTTTATTGATGAGTTTGCCATTGCCTGTTTCCGAGGGCTGAGAGAGAGTGATTGGCCCAGGTCACCCAGCTGGCTTTGGGCCTAAATCAGGACTAGAACTCACTGCCTTCCAGTTTCTAGCCTGGTGCCTTAACCACTACCCCAAGCTCATTCTCATCATTGCCACTAGGCAAGAGTAAATAAGCCAGAGATGCGATTGCCTCAGCTCCTAGCTCTGTGAGTTGTTTTGCTGCTAGGGAAAGAGGCCATCTGCATCAAACAATGGATCTAAACACATGCCCTTGAAAATGAGCCTTAGGTAAGATGGTAGCTGTGCCTCAGGATGTGATGGACCGATCGTCCAATGAGGACAACATTCATAATAAATAGTTCATTTGATAAATGAAGTAGTGGTGCAGTCACACAAGCACTGGTGGACGTTGCACCCTTTTGTCAAACTTTTCATTCACTGGATAGCAGGGAATCCAAGATCTCAGCTGATAAACAGCTTCTTTTTTCACCTCAGCAACAGTCAGGGTCATTTTAGCACTGTAAGGTCAAAGAACATTTCTGCAAGAAAAGTCAAGAGCTGTAGCAGACCAGGATGGACTCTGTTCTTCTTTGCTGCTTGCCTGAGCAGAGCATCTGCACTATCTTCCAATTTCCTACCCCATCAGTTTCACGGCCGAGGAAAAGAAAGCCAAGTATGAGCAGGCAAGGATCACTAACAATCAACATATTTAAGATCAACAGTCAACAGTTCTTCAGCGTTCATTTAGAAAGCAGGGGACCATTTCACTTCACTTGTACATCTTACTGTTAATGTTTCTCACTGACCACAAACCACATTCAGTAAATGTGTGTTGGCCGTGCAGAAGTACTTATGCAATTTCTGTGTTTCTGCCCACATTTTTCACATGCATATATTACATACATCTGTGGGGGTTGTTTAGTTTTATTTAATTTAGTTGTGGAAGTTCCTGTTGTACTCAAGAGAAAACAATATATTCAGTGCCAGAATTCCTTCTGCAGTCAGCAAAAGCACTGCAGTTGAATTCTAGTGAAGCTGATTTCTATTTATTTATTTATTTATTTATTTGGTTGATATTCAGGTGAAATCACTTTGGCAAAAAATTGAGGGGAAATGGCACATTATACCTTCAGATCACCCCTTAAAGTGGTGTTATGTATATGTATGAAGAAGGGCTGAATTCTTAGATATTAAGTAAAAATACCCAGCTCTATTTATATCAAGGCAACTATGATAATTTATATAGGATGCGGAAATTATTGTGTGGTGGATGAGCGGGTGAGTGTATACCCATGAACGTTTGCAGGTAGCCCCTATTTCTTATCAGATAATTGCTACCGAGTAAACTGTTTCCTGTATCTTATTTGAGCAGCTTGCCAAGGATACTTAACACACTGTAAGACTGCAATATTTGAGTTTGATATTGGGTGTTGCTACTTCAGACCTCTTTTTAGAGTTAATGCTTTGTAGGATGCCTTGCAAATACATATTTAATTTACATTTGAGTTGAAAGACATTTATTGAGAATCAATTGACTACTACTAGAATGCTTTTTATGATTTAATTCATCTAGAAGAAAGGCTGGTTGCTATCGTGTGATTTCCAAAATGGCATAAACAATAAATGTAAAAATTAATATATTATAACTGTGCTATGTGGGAACCTAATTGACATGGGGGATGATTTATAGAGGAATTAGCTCTCACTTTGCATTCTCTTGAAATGTCAATAATGCTTTAATTTAATTATTATTTCATGAATTAATTCCAATCAGATGTCCTATTGCTGCCTTATTAAATAACAATTAAATGAATAAAGAATCGTTTTAGCTTTCAGATTGTATGAACACAGCTGAACATTCACAAAGTGTTCAGGCTCCATTGAAATTAGTTGCAGTGTAAGACAGAACACATGGCAATTCATTTACAGTTTGTTATGAGAAACAGAACCCAAATTATAAAGCAGTAATGTAAGACTTCACCCAATGAATATGGTCTATGTTAGGCGTCCCAGTCTCTTTTTTGCAAATCTTGGAACTCCCTATGACCATAAATGCTGCAAATAGACAGCACAGCTTCTCCCCTTCTGAAGTGGGAAATAGATGGTCATAGTTAAAAAAAACAAAGAAAAGTGCCAGGTTTTCTCTAAACCTGAGCCATACCTGCACATGTGATGTGCCCTCATCTACTTTGTGGCATTCACCACCCTCAAAAATGAGAAACCTCTGGCCACCAAAAGGCTGCCCATCCTGATCTTGGTCCTAGGCCTAAGACAATCTTTCCAGATTCAATTTCCTATCTTGGAAATAAAAATAATGATGGATAGAACTCGTTTCCAAGATATTTTTAAAACAAATGTCCACATTTATATTTGTCTCCAGTCAAGAATTTAAGATTTTCTAGTATCAAACCATTCCTATTGCTCAATTCCTTGTCTGGCCTGGAGATTTGGAAATAATGCTCAAAATGGAGACAGAGGGATGCCTCCTACTTCTCAGGTGGGTTTCACTTATTTTGAGCTGAACATATCTCACAGTGGCCAAACCAACCCATTTCTATTCTCAATCTGTGAGAATCTAATTCTACGATAGCACAACAATGCCCTAAAACATTTGATAAATTGACCCCATGCCAGAAGAAATTGATGAAATCCAACTTTTGTTTCCCAAAAGAGTTTCTTGTGTAATGTAATTCCAGATATACAAAGACAGAATTAATGAAAAACAGACTGCACCTTTATTATTTCACCAAGGGTCATTAAGATGGGTTTACCCTCTAGGTAATTTATTATTTGCTGGCTAAACCCAGGATATCATAGTTAGAGTGTTGTCCTTGATCAAGTAAAGCACAATAAAATTTCCCAATTCACTCATTCCCCAAGTTCTGTACAATTGAGGATACAAATTGCTTGTGGGGAGGAGAAGAGGCAGCCTACAAGTATCCAGTTGGGAAGCCCAGATGATCTTTCTCCAACCATCCTCTCTGCCATGGATATGTGCTGAAACCCAAGAGCTTATTCAAATAGGTAATAAGTAATAAGTTTATCTATGCTGACTGCATGATTTTGTAATTGCGTGTGTGTGATTTTTATCTTCCCCTTTCCTCTTACATTTCTATAGATTTGGCTTCATTGGCTTTAAGGAATTTATCATTACAACCTTCCTCATCTGCAAGATTGCATGGTTACATAACTATACCTCCTGTGTTTCTAAACTGGAACAAGTATCAGTATTGTTAAGATCTGCATTTCTGGCTTGGGTGGAAAGGTCCATAGCACCTTTCCTAGAGCTAGACTGAAGGAAGAGGTTTTGTAGAAAGGCTAAGAACTCCTGAGCTGGAGAGACTAGAAGAAATTAGTAGGCTCAGAGGGACTAGTGACAGTATTTTTTACTGGGAAACCCTTGGAAGATGGGACTTGCCAAGGAGATTTTAAATTATCCCCCCTCCTAGTTTGTAATGTCATCCCACTTTAAAATCATACCTCAAAACCATTTTACTTCCTTTTCTTCTCTGTCTTTCAGTAACTGGCAGGAATCTGGCAGCAATCACTGTGAGATAATTACAAGCTATACTGTGGTGAGGAGGAGGAGGAGGAGGAGGAGGAGGAGGAGGAGGAGGAGGAGGAGGAGGAGGAGGAGGAGGAAGAAGAAGAAGAAGAAGAAGAAGAATAAGAAGAAGAAGAAGAAGAAGAAGAAGAAGAAGAAGAAGAAGAAGAAGAAGAAGAAGAAGAAGAAGAAGAAGAAGAAGAGAGGTATTTCTTTTGACATCATGCACGCATGTCACCTTATTAATGTCAGAAGCTTGCATGTATACAGGTCTGTTAATATGCTTGTTCTTGGCTGCCCAAGACATTATCTATCTCTACCTTTATTTTAATTTCCACCATTTCTCACAAGTCATGCTCTCTGCTCTGCTCTTGAATATCTCACCTACCATTAATGAATAGAGGACAAATTAGTTCACTCCAGCAATTCCTCAGTACTACTTATATTGGCAGGATATGTGAAGTTCTTGACTGGAGGGATGGACCATATTGTACAGCAAGTAATCTATTTTCTTCCAAGCTACAGAGGCCCCACTGTAGAGCTTAAATAGCAATACAGAAAAATAGTTATCAAATCTAGGCCTAGCCAATCAGCATGTTGAACACAGTCATCTGCCAACCACATATGGAGGGCTGTTAGCATGAAGAACAAAACTGGATGGAGTAGATAGTCCCAAAAATAAGGTTTTCCATAAGCTTGGCAGGTCAAAAATTGATATTTTGCCCGTAACTGATCAGATCTGGAAAACAGAACCCACAGATCACTACATGTGACCTGCTGAAAAATCAATTACACTAGAATAATTGACCACAGATCTACCATACAGTACAGCTTTTATAATGATAATCTACATGGAAGTTATCAGAAATAAAACTTTTCTCTCACCACATCACAACAGTAATTGGCTCTAGCATGCCCCCCCCCCCAAAAAAAATCATGATAAGCTTGAGATGCTCTGGAGCATATGCAACAAAAATTGAGCTGTTTGGTCATAACCATGCAATATAAATTTGGGGGGAAAAAAAGGTGAAGCATTTGATATAAGGAATACCTTGTCAACCATTACAAGGATGGCTCCATCATGTTTTGAGGTTGTGAGGCAACAAGTGTCATGCGAAATATTGTATATGTGGAAGAAAGAATGAATTCAACTAAATGTCAACAGCTGGTGAAGAAACTGAGGCTGAAAAGAGGTAAGATATTTCAGCGAGAAAACAAATCCAAAACATATCTCCAAATCAGCCATAAAGTACTTACAAGAGAGAGAGAGCGAGAATGAATGTATGTATGTACTGTACGTACATACGTATGTATGTTTTGGATTGGTTTTCACAGTCTCCAGATTTGAATATTCCTGAAAAACTGTGGGGAGATCTCAGACATGCAGTGCATGCAAGGAGAACTAAGAAGTGTTAGAACTAGATGGCTTCTGAAGGAAGAGTAGAGAACAAAATAATCAAAAAGCAAGAATAAAAATACTTTATCTGGCTACAGCAAACACTTGGAAGCAGTTATTTGTGCCAAAGAAGGTATTACAAGTGCTCATTTAAAGAGTGTCCAAACTTTTACATCTGACATTTTCTTATTCTATATCTGTAAATGACTGCACGTGAATATTAAGTAGGCATTCACATTTGCAGAAATATGTGTTTAACTTTGCACCATGCAAAGGGTTGTACCAAGTTTCTCCTTACTTAGCAACTTGCTGAAACAAAATTTGACCAGGGTTGTGTAATGTTTTTCATGCAACTCAGTAAATAGTAATTGTGGCAGCATATTTCAGAAATGGGGAACTTGGAATATCAGCTGCCCAGATTTTAATTGTCCCACACCAAAATTCTCAGAACAACTCAGTGCGCTATCCCAAATTTCACAGACACTTGTATTAGACTGGTGATTACCTCCCACCAACACATGCTGTGTCTACTCCAAGGTTTCCTTCCTCACTAACCAGATTCATGCTGTTTATCAAATTGTCAGATTATGAGGAGAAAGAAACGAATCAACCATGAAAAGTTAACTGGCACAAACCAAGACCACAGCCTAATTTAGTTCCCATGGTTAATACTGACAGTGAAGTCTTCTGAGCATGCTCTGTGGAAATTCTCCAAAGCTTACCCTGGACTTTCCTCAGTAATTTCCAGTATTTCCTCTTCTTTCTAGCTTGGAAAGGCCAGAAAAGAAAGCCAGATGGCAAAATGCTAGCAGCAGTAGAGGACCCAGGACATTTTTCCATATATTAAGTCTGAGGAGAATTAATTGCTTGATTGGGACTGATATGAAACAAAGTTTCTGTGTATGTTGTAGGAAAGCTGTGTTGGTATGTGGTAGCAAAAACATTAGGAGGAGTCTGGTAGCTTCTTTTTCAACTAACAAATTTTATAAAAAGGCATAAGCTTTCTTGAGCGACAGCTCACTTCATCAGAGCACAGTGTGGCTAGACTGAAGTAGGATTTAAATTGGTATGAGGGGCAAAGGCGGGGCGAAGATGTAGGTTACATGTGAAAAAGATTACAAATAACACATTGATATGTGTTAAAAAACCATTTGTTGAGAACTTTTGAGATAGCCTGAAACCTTCTGATGTTTGTGAGTTGGGTAATTTCTTGCTTTATGTTGCTATTAAAATCTCGTTTTTCCAAAATGGTCACTCTGAGATCTGCAGTGTCCTGGGAGATTGAAATGCTCTTATATTACATTGCCCTTGTTTTCAGTACTGATGTCAAACCTGTGTCCACTAATTCTTTTGTGCAAAGTTTGCCCCATCTGTCTTACATACCGTAGAATCCAGAGGGGCATTACTGGCAGATGACAGTACATGATTCCCATACAGTATTAGGATCATTGTCCTGTTGGCAGATTCTCACAAGCTACAAGAAACACGGGACAATGAAGAAATCTAGCTTTGTAATACTAAGAATAAGTCTGAATCAGAGCCTTAGAGTGTCCCAGGGTAGTGGGATTGTTTCAGGCTCATTCTGGTGTAGAGAATATGGCAGAATTGCTTATCTGATTCTCCTTCCTTCCTTGAGAAGTCTACAAATGAGGCCATAGAATTCTGGGACTAGACAGAGGTTCCATTGCATGAAGAGACATTGAGGATGGTTGCCCATCCCCATATTATAGCACTCTGTGCTAAACACATAAATAGGGTTTATATGCATTAAAACTCTATCAATGTTTTATGAGGAGAAGTATATTATTCAAAATGCAGGTGGTAAATTTATCTATTCCCTCCATGTTTTATTTTAATGGAATTGTTTAAAGTAGGCTTTTGTGGTTTCTCATGATTTGCTGAAAAGAAAGTTGTTTTAATAAATACATTTTTCTGTTGCCACGAATCATTCTTCGTCTCATTTTTTGGATGTTATCTGGATGTTATCAACATTAATATATGGTAGCTCAAAAGTCTCCATTAACCAGGATTGCTGATTATTTCTAATGCCACCCCTCTTCTTCATTTAGCATATTTAATCACTTATTCCACAGAAAATGGCTTTGAGGATTTTTCTATTCCCTCTTTCACCCACCATCAATTTTGGGTCATACCAGACTATTTCTATGAAATTCAATTAGAATATCATAACAGTTCTCCAAAAATTTCATCACTTTAAACATGAATGGTAAAAACTTGAAAGGAATACTCAGTAACTGCCAGAGAGGGTTTATTAACACTTTTGTCAGAAAAGTGTGTTTGTTTTAGACAGATCAATCAAACCTACTTGAAATGATGTCCTTGAGATCTTAATGGTTTTGGCCAAACATTCATATCATACAGAGGAGGAGAAGATGAATGTTCTATTTTAGCTTAAAAGAAGGTGGAACAAGAAAGCAAAATAATTAACTAGAAGCAGTGTCTTCCTCCTTAAACTTCAGGTAAGTATAGAAACTTCAGCTTTCACACTATTTGCATTTTCACCTTGTTTCAAGGCACCAAAGCTTCGCAATATGACAGCCTTCCATCTTTCAAGTATTCATTTTATACACAAAAAATCTCCACCTGCAGGCATGACCAATTCTTGTAAATTACCTGCAAGAAAGGACAGTTGTGTTGATAAACTATGTATGGAATCTTTTTCTAAAACAGGAATAGGGTAAGTTCTGGGTGGCTTTATCTCAAGGATCTGAATGCATGGTCTACAGGCCACAGGGTTTTATGGCCCCAGGGCTCTCTAAATACAAACTCAGAACCCCTCTCTCCTGCAGCTTGTCCTGAGAGATTCTTACCCCAAATCCCAATACCACACCATTTTAGGCTTATACAAGAGGAAAAGCTTTCATAACTTGAAAGTATTGTTGGAGACAAGTGGTTACTACACGACAATGCTTATGAGAAATCCTTCTTCCTTTGTTCTTCCCCCACTCCCTGATTTGCAAATGAGTCCTTTTGCTCCGGTTTAATGCCTATGCTGGATAAAAGAATGGGAAGAATGAGCCAGTACATGAGAATCCTTTTGAAGGATTGGTTGGATTACAGAACACATCAGTATTGATTACCTTCAGTGTAAGAGGAAGGGGAGAGCCCATTTTAAAGAGAATCAGAACTGGGAAGACTTTTGTGAACTTGCCACTATCAATAATCTACATTGGGCAGACACAATATAAATTCCTGGCTTTGGGGCAGCCAAAAAAATTTCATTCTGAGCTCCACTCTCCATTTGTAGCTAATGTCACTTGAGGAGAAATTGCAGAGCTAGGTAGACAACCTTGAGCTTTCCCAAACTTTATCTTTAAGCCATCTGAAGTCAGTCTCCTGAACAATCTGGACTTGAGCCAGCCAATGCAACAACAAAACAAGCAGGTCTGTCAGGGTCCTCCATTGAGGTCAAGGATACTGCTGGACCTTGCAGGAGATATGCTTAGCCTCCCTAGTAATGTTGCCTCCTTAAATATCAGAAGCACGGGCTTCCTTGGTCCCTTGAGCAGCCACAACCGAGTTGTGTTTCACAGCCTGGAAGAACCAGCTAATTTGTTGTATCTAGGACGAGGCAGCACTAATGTCATCCCTCTGAGCTTATATGAGTCCCAGTCCCAAGAAAACTGTGATTCCAGGAAGCTAAGGAGCATGCTGAGCTGACCCAACCAAAGGCCCCAATGGGCAGCTGTTAGTGGGGAGTGCCTCCCTTTCCTCTACTTCCAGGAACTTCTGAAGGCTCTATCTACCACCAATCCTCAAGAACCAGGACCATGTGATGGAAAGGTACACCAGTCACCTTTGTCTTCTTTTCTCAACCATCTATTATATGTATTTATATACTGATAATAGCCTCCTTTCTCATTTTTCTTCTTTGTCATTTCTTTTCCTGCAACCACCCTACCCCACCCCATTTATCTATTACATATAATTTGCTTTTTCAGCCTTATCTTTTTGTTCTCTCCTCTCTTCCTGCTGAATTGCGTCCCAAAGCTTAAATGTATATGCCACTATGCCCTATTTATGCAAAATTATCTTTTTGCATGTATGGAGCATATCTGGAATTTCAGTCATCCCTAAAAACAGCATTGTTCATGCAGTCCCATCTTTAATTTCCAGGGATTGTTCATTGTTATTCCTGTAATAGCTTAAATACTATCTCCCCACTAAATGCTATTTCCTCAGTGATTGTTAGTTTCCTCTTCATTGCCATTTCTCAGTGATATACTTTTATTGTGTTGTTACTCAGTGAAGTCCAACCTGTTTCTCTAAAGCTGGTATGGCCACCATCCAAGTTCATATTGACTCTGGGAGGTGTCATTTGTAAATACTTTTAGTTAAAAAATCTTGCTTGCAACAATGGGTTAGAATTTTTGGCACTTCTTGGCTGCCCTCTAGTGATCATCCATATGTGTGTAGCCAACATGCAGCCACTGGATAATTGTTGAACAGCTGGAGTTTGACAAGGGGATTTTGCTCTGAGGATTAGTGTGGAAGCTGCAAACTTCCCCAACATGAGGAAAGTTCCCAAACAAACAACAAAAGATCCAGGTTTTCCCTGGGAGCAGCAGCCCCTGAGAAGGGGATATCCTACCTTACAGGTCACAGAGACAAAAGAGCAGAGTCCTTTCAATTACACTTTCAACTACATGCCTTAAGCCAAGGAAGGGCTAGTCAGTTTCAGAGCTTTGCCCTGTCCTTTTGACCAGTGGGCAACAAAAAATAGAATTTTGTATCTCCAGACTACTTGCTCGATTGCTTAATGGGTCAACAGATCAACTGCACAGAGAGACCAACAAGAAAAAAATGTTACAGTGACCAAAATAACTTAGTTTTTCACTTGTACTTTCCATTGTTTTTGTGAACCCAGGGACAGCATAGTCAACATCAGGGATGTGTGCCCTGTACATGGACTGGACAATTGCTCCATCAACCCATTTACATTCCATGTCACTACAAGTAGCAAAACAAAAATCCTCTGCAAATTAATAAGAGATGACATGACACCCGAACTACAATGTGTAACAGCTATGGCTGTCATATTCCCTGGGCAAATTTACCAAATGTGAAGCTTGTGCCCGGTAAGAGCTTTATTGTCCAAGCATTCTTAGCAGCAGAGAAGAGTGTCCCACTAACACAGGGAAGGCTCCAATAAACACATATGTAATTTTTTTTGTTGGTAAAGGACTATTTCCAACAGTCGCTTTTGCTAATCAAACACTCATGAACATGTTTGCTTTGCAGAATAACAGCCCAGAGAGATGGAGCAGAACAAAAACCTACTGCACACAGTATTCATGTAAAGCTCCAAGAGGAATGGGTAGAATACTGACAATCACCTTCTTGACTCCTTCCCAAACATCTGCTTTGCAACCAGCTTCCCAGGATCTATATGCTCTAATGGTTATTGTTCATTTCTCTACAATACTTGTTAATCAACGTAGCGGCTTGCTTCTACAACATGTTTTTGCCTGCAATCTGATTTTGCAGAGCTGCTGAATTTAACACAAGATAACTGTAATAGCCCAAAGGCCCTTCTCCTGCTTTGCCTATCTAGTAAACCTGTTGAGATCGGTGTTGGCTCTTACAGAAATGTCTTCCTACCAAGAGAACGTGCTTGGTTTGCACTCTAAATCTTCCTTATCCGTTTATTCATCAGTATAGTGACCTAGAGGTGAAATAGATAAGATCAGCAACATTTAACCTTTCTCAGACCTCCGGCCCATCTAGAGAACCCAGTTTAATCTGTTAACTTCATCATCCCTGTTTCTCATACTCTGTCTTTCTCGGGGCAAAGCTCCACGCAAAGTTACTTACTTAGCAGTCATTCCTTTTGCTAGAAGGAATCTTGGGGACTGTAGTTCTCCGGTGGCAAGCAAAGTCAAAGATCAACATAATTCTTTGGCTCCTGAATGAAACTACAGTTTTCAGAGAGGATGGGGCAAGAGGCCCATGAAGTTAAGTTCATTTTTTAAAAAATAGTATACATTAGCAGAGCATAGGCTGGCAGCGATAACCATTTTGTGGCCAGGACTGCATTTTTTTTTTTAGTCACCAAGAGTGGAGAAAGAAGAGAGAGACCAAATCATGTCAGTGACGAAGCAAAAAGTGGGAGCAGCCCTAATTACAGTCTTTTTCAGGATCAGTTGCAGGTTTGTTTTAAAAATGTTAAGTCTTTCAGTGGCTTTATTCACACTTTGATGGAGAACCACAGCATAATTATTTAATGTTTTGCTACTGAATTTCCATGGCATGAATGTGGTAAGTTCCAGGAGATTCAGAAACACACATCAGGGATCTCATAGATCATGGGCTCAGGGGCATCCCCAGAAGGGGTAAAAAAAATTCAGGATGTGTGATCAAAATCCCTTTTTATGTGTATCAATTGATGTAATGCTTCAGTCCCACAACCTCGGCCAACATCTTGACTTTTTTGACGCCTTTGGGTGTTCCTGTTTAGGTTGCCCATCTTCACGGCAGAACAATTTTCTCTGACTTGTTGCACTCTAAATGCAACTTGCAGTGTCAAGCTGGCTGTAGTAGTTGAAAGTACAATTCCAGCTTGCAAACTCAAGCTGGTTGTAAATGATGTAAGTTGTAATCTACTATATCTTGAGGGCACCAGGCTGATGACTTCTGCCCTAGGTACAGCTTTAATCTTCCTCTTCCCCTATCTCCCCTCTATCTTTTTTTTTTTTTTTAAGTGTCATAGTGCTCAGTGATCTTCACTGGATACCTAACCTACCTTCCAAGACCAATATAGATAATAATGTTAATTTTTACAAAGACCAGGTAACTGTTTAAAATGAAATCTGGGTGAAAATGAAGGAAGGTGAGGAGTTGATCTTTATTGAATTAGACATTCTAAATTTCCAATATGAATTTCTTTCCTTCTACATTAATTTTACACACATTTTTATTGGTCATACTTGCATGCCTTTTTATAACTTTTAGCTTAAAACTGGCCTCTGTCTTCTGCATGCATAATGCTGCAGTATATTTGTGGAACTTACAGGTAGTCCACAGTTTAAGAAAGAATTCCATTCCCAAGGCCTGTCCTTAAGTCAAATTTGTATGTAAGCCAGAACAGTATTATTGTATAATACTGTATAAATAGTATTGTGTAATTAATTTGAACCATTGTGTATTTAACTCAAATTTTGCTACAATAGGCTCTGTTCTTAACTATGGGCTGTCTGTAACCCGAGCGTTCCTAACCCGGGGACTACCTGTATATAATCTCAGTGTTTTTAATGTTTAACATGGAACTGTTGCTTCTTTTTATATCTTAAAGTCACAGTCAACAAGATTTTTTTAAATACAGATACAATGTGCATAGAATGATGTCTTGCTTAGTCCAGTAATGCCCCTTATCTCTTAACATCCTTGATGCATTTGTTGCAAAAATAATAAAATCACAAATAGCTCTGCCTGAGAAAGTTTACTTGTGGAAGATATGCTGTGATTCTAATGTCAAACCTCACACATTGATACTGCTTGGCAACTTTGTCCATGGAGTCAGATTTTACTTAGTGGGAACTGCAACAAAATCTGGCACTGTAAAGTGCTCTGCAACCAGTGTAATGGTAAGTGGGAGATAGGAGGAAGAGCTGCAGACTAGGCAATGGTCAGATAAGAGGCAGCTGAGCCCATAGAAGGAATGGGAGCATGGCAAATGTCTCAGAAGGCACCATCCCTAGTTTCATGGACTGTAAAGGGGGGGCGGGGGTGATGTACTTTCAGACTTGCAAGATTCTGTTAATGTAACCTTACAATAAAGATAGAGCTAGTACTTCTGGGTATGCTTCTTGTCTGGACTACCTCACAGGGCTGACATCAATCTTGCAAGTCTGGAAATACATTTCTGCCCCGTCTTCCAAGGTCTTTCCCACATACTATTACAACCAACCTTCCAGGAAATGTCTATTTGTCTTTTCCTTATGTTCTGTCCCTCCAAAACACACAAACACAAATTTGTTGGCACTATGAGACCAGTAGAGATGCTCACCCTTCAGATAGTCCTTTTCCAATTATTTTTTTTTAAACTTCTGCAAACTGTAAAGTTCCCCCAAACTTGCTGATTCTTCTGGTTCTGTTTTACCTACCTTAGAAGCCATATGGAGAAGGTGTTCACTATTTCTTATACAGAGGATTCTTTAGCATTTTCTGTTCAGAGCCACACCCAGACAAGGCACTTCTGAACAAACTAATTCTGTGTAACGTTATAGCATTGAGCAGAAGCACCTGTCATAAAAAGGCAAAAGTTTTACTAGATAGGATACACATTCCACATGTAGTTACTATAAAATAATATCAATAAGAATAAGCAGCAGCCAGTGTAACTTTGCAACATTGGTTAAGGTGTCGCTGCTCTTTCCTCAGTGCACTATAAAGCATGAGTGGATGAGAAAGACCAAGGGGTTCACTACCCGCTGCGCTTGGCCCCCAAATCTTACTAACTGAAGGGCTAATTGGCATCGATCCCCGTGTGCAGCCCCATTAGGCAGCATCAGCCTGGCAGTTTTCTAAGGGTATGAACAGCTGCCAGTCATGTGTTGTTTAATGAGGCTGCTTATGAAGATGAATCAGCTTTGGGAGAGCCTCATTAGGCAGAATAAGCCAATAGTTTGCTTTAGCCTGCGGTCTCTGTCCCCTTGGGTTGCATCTTGTCTTGAGAGGTAGTTTTGTGTGCCATGACCCAGTGCCGCTGAACAAATGCCACACCAGTAATGATAGGTAGGCAATGGTGTATCCAGTCCAGCATTCTGTTTCTTTAATGGTCAACCACATATTCTGAGAAACCTATAAGCAGGACAAAGAGCAAGGGCATCCATCTGTTGATGTTTCTTATGGTTGATCCACCCACATACCACACTGAGCCATGCACCCTTCAGTCAGTCCCATTGTTTTCCACTTATCATGTGGCCCATAGGGCCATTGAAAGGGATGCTTGGCACATCCCCACCTCCCACCTGCAGCATTTCTGGTGAGGTGGCACAGCAACCAGACTCTATAAAGTGGTCAAAATACTAAAACTGCATGCCAAGATATATAACACCATGATGAAGAGAGAAAAAGATTTCCTTTCTTGGTGCAAAAATTGATTTGGAAAGTCAAAACCCTTGATAGCATGCTAACCAACAGAGTAATAGATTGGCTGAGACATTTCTGCTCACTTTTTGGCCAGAAAGGTTGGATATGATTTGTTCTTGGTTCTCTGCAAGAACATGGGACAGAGGTGATCATAGAGTCCTGGTAATTTTTATAATCAGAATTATTCTCTCAAGCTCTTTTCCATTTTAGATATGAAATAAGAAGATCTGGACAATAGAAAAGTCAGTTATCTGGAACCCTTAGTAACTGGAAATCAGAGACATATTGCATCTGAAAAAGCACAAGTAGGCAGCTATTAACTTAAAGCTAACAACATGTGAACTCCAGAGCATCTATGCTTTCCAAGTGAAGTCTATATACTACTATGTTTATGCAAAAGGCAGAGACAATACCAGGAAAAGAAAATCAGGGACAGCAAATAACATTTCTGGATGAGCAAGCTGTATCCAATATGTTAGAATTTTTTAAAAGAGAAATAATAGCAAATTTCACATTAATATCAAGGGATTCATAAATAAGTTGAATGGGGAAAAGTTACTTATGCCTCTTCTCTGGAGCTACTGCTGATTATTAGCAAGCCTGAATCTGCCATTAAAAGTAATGGTCAACCTATATTGCAAAAGGTGAGATGAAGTGATGAAAGAATGGAAAGTGGTAGGTTCATTAAACCCTAAATAAGAGTGAATGGGCCAGTTTATTTCCAATGCATATTAGTTTCTCATTTGTAAGACTATTCTCCCATTTCATATCAACTTGCATTCTTTTTAAACTGTATAAAATTGTAATAGTTAATGAACATATAAATACATATTCTCGAAGATACTTTTTCCTGCAAAGTGTATCTTTTTCTAAATGTATTTTCTGCTGATGTATACATTTCTGTGTACATAACTTATTCTAAAATATGCAGTGGTACTTTTCTTGCAGAAGACAGATACAGATTAGACAGGTTTATTCTACCATCAAAAAAATCCTGAAACGTTCTTAGCCCTGTGTTATTTTTGTCTTGGGCACACAGCTTCACCCAAAGTAGAACCAATTGTCTTCTAATCATTAACAAATATAAATACCTTGATATACCCAATATTTAATTACCATGTCTTTAAGGATTTCATCTCTTTTACAGGAATTCACTCCATTCACCCAATGAAGTAGGCTTGCTCCATTAAAACATACATCATAATAAAAGGGGTTAGTCTTTAACATGACACTAGTCTCTTTATTTTTGTAAATCCAGCATAACACCTGAGTCTCCAGTCTGAAAACTGTGTATTTCCAACAGCCAAAGAATACCAAGTACCATAGAAGTGCTATGTTCTAAACCAACTTTAGTTCCAGAAATAACTTCTGTATAATACAGCTTATTTTTAGTTGAGAATTGAGCATGATTGCCATTAATGCTATTTTTCTTTCATCTTCAGGCTGTTAGTTGCTTACTTGAATATGTCTTTTCCCCCCACAATCCTTTAAAGAGAGAATTTGCTAAGATAAGCCATTTTAGGCTCAAGAAATCCATATATGGTTTTCTACTTCATAATCTTGTCAGGACAGGGAGAAGAGAAGCAAAGCTTACTTAAACTTATTGTAAATAGTGTGATAATTAAATTAAAATTTAAATTAAAGTGCTCAGCCTGTGTTTTACCAGAGCACAACATGTTATGGGAACAATATTTTTTGGCCATGTCCTCATGTTTCTGCCTTCATCTTGTCCTCAGTCCCTACATATTAAGTTTTATGTTGATTGTAGCTTTACCAGTAGTTAAAGCAGTGCTTCGTATTATTCTGTCACCATCCAAGGGTAAATTCAAAGCATATGAAATTTCTTTGGCTTTATCGCCTTCACCTGAAAGAGAAGTCAAGGAAATCAAAGCAAGATCAGCAATGGAGACAGCAAGTTTCAGATTGGTAATTTTCACGTGATTCAAGAATGAGTGAATGATATTGTCACCCAGCAGTCAGGGAAGGCCCTAAAAATGTGTCATAATGTAAATTTTTCACGCAGGCATTTTACCAGGGTGCAAGTTTCTTTGTTTCAGTAACTAGACTCTATAGAGAATGGAAGCCAAATCAGGACAAGGGAAGCAAGTATTGTATTCATCCCTAGTGCTCTGAAAGCAGGTGAAACATGATTTGTTTTGTTTTGCTTTGCTTTTCAAATGGGTTGTGTTCTAGTTTTGTAACTGCAACTCAATACAATGGAAAATGCTTCAAGAATCCTGAGGTTGTGAGGAAAAGAACCTGCAAATGCACTAAAAATAAAAAAACCAAAATGAATCATCATGTTTATTAACATAAATTACTTTGAACGAGTTGATCTGAGGTTGCACCTTGACAATTAGGAGATCTGATGATATATTCTCTGCTACATTGCTAGGAAATTGTCAGGCTTCACCTAGTCCAAAGCTCAAACTAGAAGGCTCACAGCCAGAGATTCAAGGACATAATTCTCCTAAGATACTTGTAATGCAGATATAGAAAAGCCATTAACAATGAAGAAGAGCAGCTATTGCAAACTCAAGGACCCTAACCCTAAGCATATGTCTCTTTCACTCACCCATATATTACAACACTCTACTCATTTCTCAGAGTGAGAAATGGCTGGTGCCTGTTCGTTGTTAGTGTCCCAGATTAGTCTGGTCTTAGTCCTCATGCTTCCAATCTTGCCAGTGTTTGCTGTCACAGCAATGAGGTTCATAATGTTTCAGTGACAACCTGAATACTCAAAATATTTTAATTAAGTCCATAATAAATACTTTATCCAGGAGACAATGAAATTATTTTTATTAGGTAAAGTCCAGGTTAGAAAGCCAACTGTCCTACAGACATTCACATTCCAATTAATGTATCCAGGCCCCTTTGCTGGCCCTGAAACCTATTTATACCGGTGTCTTGTGGAAATTGAAATTTGACTCTACCAACAGTTAGGGCAAAGTTAGTTGTTTTTAGTTCCTAATAAAATTATAAGAGGAAAAGAGAAAAAGGATGAAGCCAAAGCACATCTAGTCCAGCATTCTGTCCTTACAGCTTTCAATAAACAAAAATATCTAGTTTCCATTTGGCACCATACCATCCTTTGATTCCAGGTATAATATATAACCATCATGGCTAATAGTTATTGAAAGCCACTTCTTCCATGAATGAACCTAATCCTCTTTTAAGGCTGTCCATATTGAATGGCAACAGTACCTTCTATAGCAGCACGTCATCTATACATGTGAAAACTATCCTTGATCAGTCCTGAATCCCTCAAGATTTATCTTTGCCATCCTCATTTTCCAACTCAAAAATCGGAGATCATGACATGAGTAGCACTGTGCCTTTCATTTAAACCCCCATAGTGTTTAAATTCTCCCCATCCCTCTTCCCAGATTAATTTCCATCAGGTCATAGAGACTTCCCATGATGACAGCTAGGCTCCCTGCTTCATCTCACTTAAAAAAAAAATAAAAATCTTCTAATTAAAAAAGGGGGGGCGGGGGAGCTGGCATGCTACAAAACCTACAGCATTATCCTGATTTACAAGAATGCCTCTGGTGCCCAAATTGACTTTATTTTGTAGGTATTTTGTAGGTGTTCCTACAAATTAAACATGGGGGTTACTGCACTCTAGTGAATTGTGTCTAGAGAAGGAAGAAAAGTAGTAGGAGGAGATTACAGATTATGGAGAATAGCCTGGGAGGGTGGTACCACAACACCTCTAGTTTGTCTTTTATGAAGTGAATGTGTTGCAATTGACCATGCCAGCTATTTTGTAACTAGACCAAAAAAAGGTGGCCATCTTGTGAAAACACTATGTTATACTCTTGAATGGGCTCCAAAACCTGGCTTTATATGCTTTCTTTTCCCCACAGAAAGCTTTTGTAAATTTTTAATTTGAATACTACCCTTGCAATCAATAGAAATGATCAGAATACACATATATCTACAAATGTATTTATTTTTAAAAAATCAAAGCAAAACTCTAGATATTTTTGCCATTTGGTCATATCCTGGTCACTGAATTTAGCGCAATTTACAAAATGAGACTTTGCTATTTTTTCCATGTCTTTTTGAATCACATTATAGAACTTGTGTACATTTTATGCTTCTGACCACAAAAGTACCTTTAATTTACTTTTACTAAAGTAACACAGAAGTGAATTAAGTCCTAATATTATTTGGGAGGAGGATATTACAGGCGATGAAAGCACTACAGTTGCCTTAGCATACTGGGGATATTTCACTGTCCTACCAAAATGGCAAGTGGGCAAGTATTGATGATACACTGTGTTCAAATCCATTTTGCTCCATTTTTATCCTCTACCAGCCTAACAGAATGAATTTGTCCCACATTAAAAGTTTTGTGACATTCAGGGATAGAAGAACAATAAATTCTTATCTACAAGTTTTTCAAAGGAATGCTGGGATTTCTCTTTATTTTAAATATGTCCATAATACAATCTAAAAAAGATCAAATTCACTGTCTAAGCTATTTTTCCATGGAGGTGCACTAATGCAAATTAGACAGAATGACTTTTCCAGATATAATTGGGCTGAAATGAGGTGGAAGGAAGAGAAAGACAATTAACTTTAGGGTTCTCCCCCTTTTCTATTTTTCCATAATCTATAGTGGTTTGGAGTAGGTTTTAGTGCCTGCTGGTAGTACACTGTCAGGGCTGCCAGGAAGAATTATTCAGAGACCTTCAAGGGCTTTGTTTATCTCATTTTTCAATTAACCTCTGTGTTTTAACTTCATCATAATGCCTGCACCAATTCACACCAAACAACAAATAAAAATCCTCTTTTTCTGTCATTGTGTCAAAACTAGGGTTGGTTGCTGTTGTTTTCCATAAAGGGTGGGGGGGACATAATAAACATGCAAAAAAAAAAAAGACAAAGTATATTACATATTAGAAGAGACCAATGCAGGTCATAGAAGGTGTAATACGATTGCTTCTGCCTTAATGTTTCTTCTCTTATTTTTTTTTAAATATGCAAAATATATGAAAAAAAATGAATGGGTTGAGATGAAGGGGAAGACCAAGAAAGTTGTGGTTGGATGGGGTTAATGAGATCCTCAGGATATAAAGAGGCAAGAAATTTAAAGAACAAAAAGCAATGTATTGGCATATGGATGTGATGGAAGCAAGAGTGATTTGCAAGAATAAAAAGGTATAGAGAACTATAATTAATAGTGTTTTAGAAACTAGATTTAACTATATTTCCTTTTCTTATCTCATGCCGTTAATTTCTTTGATTGATTATTTCTTATGCCTTTTCTGCACTTGGCATAACATAGCTTAACCCAAAAGGGAACAGTGTGACGAATTGTGTGTGTGTCTGTGTGTCTGTGTGTCTGTATGTATGTATGCTTTCAATAGTTACAGCAATGACTATAATTACTGCATAATGTTCTTATGTCAATACAGTTGTAATATAGTTATTTCACATTAATTTACTACAAAGCATGCTTCCATATAATTAGCTGGGAGCAAAATTAAAATTAAGCTTCATACAGCATTTAATAATATTATTATCTATGAAGCTAATATTCCAAAGAGATTATTCTCTCCCCAAACTAAACAAAAAACCAAAAAAAAAAAATGGAACGAAGGGTTCCTACATACAAATAATACTTAAGAGGCAGCTCACATATACCTCGGCAACCTTCCTATGTCCTCTAAAAAGAACAGCTCTGTCTTCAAGACACTTCCTGATACCCTTCATAGCTTCCAAAGCTATCTGTGCAGGAATCTAAGGCCAAGCAGGAGTAAGAGGAAGAGAAGGAGAGAAGATAAAATAAATATTCCCTTCCTTTTTTTACATGGAAGTGAATGTCTTGTTTTTCATGATACAACCAATGTGTGTGGACAGCCACAGAGATGAACTGGTAGAAACAATGGAGTGATAATTACAAAAACGCGTCTTAAGCCCTGGAAATGAAGAAAATATTAGAAAGAAACTCATACTGACTCTGCTTTATCTCCCTGGTACATAAAAGGGAGGGAAGGGAAAACACAGTCAGGCTTTCAAGATTCTGTTAATATAGTACAGTGTTTCTCAATCTTGGCAACTTTAAGACATGTGGACTTCAACTCCCAGAATTCCCCAGCCAGCCATGGGAATTCTGGGAGTTGAAGTCCACACTTCTTAAATTTGCTAAGGTTGAGAAACACTGCTATAGTGTATCTTGATAAAATAGAGTTCCAGTCATTCCTGAGGAGTCTGACATCACTCTGGAAGCCTTTCTGGCTTCCCACAATTCTTTTAAAGTCCAAGGTTACTCCAGAATGATGGAAAGAAGTGTCACCAAAAAATCAACAAAGCCAGCTGTGGTTCTCTTCACCCCCCTCCAAAAGTAAAGTTAAGCTCAAAAACACCACCAAGAAAAAAATTGAAAGACATTCTCTAGCACCCTGAAAAAATAGTTCTTAGAGAGTCGCTGGGATTGGGTGGCATATAAAATTAATAAATTATTTATATTAAGATAAAGCAACTTCAGCAGAAGAAAATTTTTGGAAAAGTGCACAAGTGATTAAGAGCTTCTGCAGGGGAGGATCAAAGTCTACAAGATAGTGGGCCCAGCATCACAAACCAAGCCTCATCTTGTTGTACATTTGTGACATTGAGATAGGTACAAAAGGGGTTGACCTTGGTTCACAATGCTGCACCTACCATGTTGCAGACTTAGACACACACACACACACACATATGTGGACACCACTGGGGCAGATTTTGGTATCACATTGAGACAAGTTATTAAAAGCAGGAAGTGAAGGGAGACCTGGTAGATTCCAAGAAAGATTTTAAGCTCTGGGGGGAAAAAAATGTAGCCCCCAATTAAAAACTTCTCCAGTGAAGCCAACTGCCAAATTCTATTATCTGCTAATTGGTAATTATGGGAGTTGAAGATTAACATGTGTGGAGAGCACTAGGCTGAGGCAGATGAACAATCCCTGAACCATTCACACATATATATCCTAGTTACATACTTAACAATTGCCATTTAGGTTTGCAGTAATAAAAGCAACAACTTCATGCAGCAGAAGCCAGGTGATAATCTGTCAGAGAATCTTGCATTGAGCAGGGGGTTGGATTATATGACTGCTTAAATCATTTCGAACTTGATGATTCTATGATTCTTATGTGTATATTCATACAGAGAGAGAGAGAGAGAAAGAAAGAAAGAGATTATTTTCATCCCTTTAGTTTGCAGATTAAAAGCTACTAAACATTAAAATATCCTTTAAAACTCACATTCTTGTTTAGCAGGTAGATATGATCAAGGACTCCATTTGTCCCTGAGCTCATAGTGCTTATAAACATATCAATTTCTACTCTGAAAACAAGAACTTTGATCTTGGGAGCTGGGATTTCTGCTGTCACTTTATACATGTCCAATACTAGGATCAGGATCAACGGGTCTCCCTTTTCTTCTATTTTTGACAGGCAGTTTCTGTAAGAGTTACACCAGAGCTCACCAACAGTCATGAGAGGTGAGCTGAGCAGTCATATCTCTTGGCATGTAGTCTGAAGAAATCCCTGAACAAGGAGGAGGAAAAGCAATAAGTGTTGCAAAAAGGGGAATTGCATTCTGTTTATTCCATTGCTAGTTTAATCACTGCAAGAAATAAACCAGTTAAGCTTTGTCTGTAAGAAAGAAAATATCATTGCTTTTGACTATTTTACTCAAATATTTTTTGATATTTTACTCAAGATGACAGAATTCTCAGTTCATTCATTGGAGCCTACATTTAGCAGAGCACACACGTATAAGCAGAACAAAGCCCATTAAGTGTATCTACTGTATCTTGTTTTTATCTTTTTAATATAAATTGATTGTTTTTAATGGTTTTTATGTATTTTTTTAAATGTACGCTGCCTAGAATCACTACAGGAAATGGGCAGCTATACAAATGTGATACATACATATATACATACATACATACCTACATACATACATACAAATATACATAAATAAAAATATATGGACAAATGCTTAAGATCCAAAATGGCAAGTAAACTGCATTAGACAGAAAGGCTGCATCTCTGAGCTTTCTGTCTTCATAGTGAGGGAAAGAAGAAAAGGAGATTTCTATTCTTCCTGCAGGAAGCAGGCTGAAAGAGAAAGCCGAAGGATGTAGTTCTCCAACGAAGGGGAGGCAGAGCAGAGACAAAGAGAGGAGCAAAGAGAGAGTTCCTTTCTTACTTTCTTTATACTTAATGTCCTAGTAGTCAACAGGATAACAATGCTTCCTGTTGCTGCATCTCCTTCAACATTAGCTCCTCAAAATGCTAAAAAGAGGAAAGTGAAATTAAAAGTTTTACAAGAAGAATATTTAAGTCCAGCTGGGTAGAGGACAATTCTCCCCCAGCGTACTTTATTTTGCCACTACAACACTATCACCTGTTCTTTCTGTTAGACAGTAGTTGCAATGTTTTTCCTAGCAGCCGGGAGCAAAGATGTTCTCCTTTTGAGAATGACTTTACCTGACTATGTGATCTCATTCTTCAAGGAAGAGAAATGGCAGCCAACCCCCAGCTCCAAGAGGAGCACAACCTCTCAGTACTGGTTCATTTGGTTCATCTACTCAGTATTGGTTCACTTGGTTTATTTGGTTCATCACCAGAATTATGACTATAGATGGGCATATTTGTCCAGCATTGTTTTGGATGCACTTTTCACAATTTTTTCTGCAGCTGGGATGTGATTTTTGTGAACTCCATCAAAAATACTAAAAAATGAAAGATTTTGATACATGTAAGTATCTTGCATACAAGCTTTGTAAGTATGAATGGAGTATGTCTGCATAAAATGTGAACCAAGTGAATTTCCCTTACGTCTCTGCTGCGAGTGAGGAAATGGGACATTTCTGCTTAAGCTAAAGTTACCCTTGGAAATGAATAGTACTTTACACTAGTCCAATGGACAGAGTATTCACTACAGCTCTAAACGCCACATCATGTTTCCTTTTTACTCTGTCTGTAAAGTAGAAATGATAGTGGTTTATCTGAACTGGGTAGTGATGCATTAAAACTGAAATTCTACGCACTACATTTCACTATATTCCATAGGAAATAAGTCCTTCTGGATATAATTGGATTGATTTCTAAATAATTATGTAACGTATGGTAAATAATATAATTTTACAATTATAATTTATGCCACCAAAGATTACAATAATAATTTTATTAAAACAATAATAGCAACACTATTGTGAATAATAAATATTTGTGAATTATTTTTCAATTATTCAAAGGCCGTTGCATGAAGTTGTTAACCTGCTTCATATGAATTACTCCTTCTGGCAATTTAGTATCATTATCTGAGAGCTTAGGAGGGGAATTAGGGGTAGAGGCTAGGTTCATTTTTCATGCTAAACCACACATTTTAATTATTGCTTGTTGGATAAACATAGTAACTGAATTCACACTACACATTTATCCATCTTTCCCCAAACTGGCCATCCTAGAGAGGTATTAACTTCAGCTCCCAGAACCTCCCAGCCAATATGAACACTGCCAGGAAGTCTGGAATTGAAGTCTACTTCTGAAGGATATTCTTGAGAAGATATCCAAGGTGGGGAAAGTTACAGAAAGCAATATGCCATGACTTAAAAACAACACATACTAGGTTTAGACTACATTATAAGACAAAGCAAACAAATCACATTATGTCTTAGCTTACCTAAGGCCACCTAGTGAGTTCTTCCAAGCACAGAGTTTTTGTAATTCAACCTAAACCAGGTCTGATGTTATTAATAGTATGAAGCAGACTTTGTTTTCATGAATAAGCTACTGAAATAAAACATTTCAGAAGATCCTACAGAGTTATTCCCTTGAAGTGAAAAAGTCAGTAGGAGGAGGGGAAAAATTCTGATTACAGTAGCTTAATCTTAATCCTTTTTCTCTGATCTTGGCAGAGGATTCTTAGCAAGTAACTCTATTTAAATAAATACCCAGAATTAATTCTTTTGGTTGCTCAAGGCATGAAAGAAAAAAAAGGTAAAAACAAAGAATTCAGAAAAGTGTAGAAATTTCATAGAATTCCCCATTTATAACAAAAAAGAGTTTTTCCCTTCATTTTTGATAGCCCAAGATGTTACCTTTTTACTTTGCTCTTTCTTTTAACAACAACACATTTCAGACAGATGTTTTATTTTTGGAGAAGTGACTTTAAATGCTTCTGTCATTTACAGTAGACAGTATAATACTATATGCAGGGAGAGAAAAACATTTTTCAGCTATATGCTGGAGGATAATTTAATAATATAAAAAGAAGCTTTACCCTACTCCTCATTTTGTTTCTGTAGTAACTTGGTGAATATTCTAGATTCATTTCCAGATAGGAGAATCTTCTGTTTTGAGTTCTTCTTATTAAGAAAAGACTTTTATATGAACCATTGTCACCATATGATTTTATTATCATTTCAGAAAACACAGCACATTACACCCTCAAATCATGTTTATCATTATCTCTTTAATTTCCTTAGTAACCTTTAGACAACCATTATAGACAGTTTCAGAGAAGCTTAACCATAAGTCTGCAACCTCACCACACTATAGCATGGTAAGGATCAGATCTTTCATAGACAGGCATAAATCAGTTTCTCAGATTGCAAATTGCCAGTTTTAAATTAACCATAGTGTAAATCATAGTTTCAGAGTTAAAGCTCCTGCAGTGATTGAATATATGAATGGGAAACTGAACTGTGAGGGCTACCCTCATCTTTAATCTCTGATCACTTTGCAAGCTTGGTGCGCTCATCCATCGCCATGGGGTGAGATATCATCAGTACACTGACGATACCCAATTATATATCTCTGCCCCTGGCAAATTAAGTGAAGCCATGAACTTCTTATCCTGGTGTCTGAAGACTGTGAGGGTCTGGATGGAGAAAAACAGGCTTCAGCTGAACCCTGGCAAGACTGAGTGGCTTTGGGTTTGGGAGCCTACTGGTTCTAGGACTATGCCATCTTTGGTTCTGGATGGGGTTGCACTGCCCCAGTCAGTCAGTCCCAGTGCCCAATCTGGGGGTCCTCCTAGAGTCACAACTCCTGCTTTGCAGGTGGCAGTAATGACTAGGTTGGCCTTCGCACAGCTTTGTGTAGTGTGCCAATTGTGCCTGTTCCTGGATTGGGAGGGTCTGCTCACAGTCACTCATGCCCTAGTCACCTCCAGATTGGACTACTGTAATGTGCTGTACATGGGGTTGCCCTTAAAGAGTATCCAAAAGCTTCAACTAGTACAGAATGCAGCAGCGCAGGCAGTTATGTGTGCTCCCAGAACAGCACATGTTATACCTCTGCTCTGCGAACTGCATTGGTTGCCAGTTTGCTTCCAGGTCCAAATCAAGATGATGGTGTTATTTTTTAAAGCCCTTCATGGCATGGGACTGGATTATTTGAGGGACTGCCTCTCCCCAATTACATCAGCCTGTCCCATTAGATCTGGCAGAGAAGGCATGCTGAGGTTACCAGCTGCCAGGGACTTAAATTTGGTGGGTCCCAGGGAATAAGCCTTCTCTGTCTTGACCCTCACCTTGTGGAACATTCCCCCCAGAGGTTAGGTTGGTTCCTTCCCTCTTGATGTTCCGTAAGTCCCTCAAGACCTGGTTATGTCACTGGGCCTGGTGTCCCAGGGAACTGGACACATGCTTAGATGGCTCAATTACTGAGGTGGATATACTCACTCTCTCCATGCCTGGGGTTTGTATATTTTAATTTTAATAATGTTTAATTTTTAATACTGATTTTTAATATTTTATGATTGTTTTTATATATGTGTTATTTTATTTGATTATTATATGTTGTCCAGAGTCACTTCCAGTGAGATAATCATATAAATTTGATAGATAGATAGATGATTGATAGATAGATAGATAGATAGATAGATAGATAGATAGATAGATAGATAGATAGATAGATAGATAGATAGATAGATAGATAGATAGATATAGATAGATAGATAGATAGATAGATAGATAGATAGATAGATAGATAGATATAGATCTACCACTAATCCTATGAACATGAATATTGGCAGAGGGAAGGATCCTATGTGTAGAACTTGAAAGACTTCCTTAGGATTGGAGATGCTGTGCAAAAAAGCTTATTTTGTGCAGTACAGAACCACAGAAGAATGCCTCCACTTCTAGACATCTACATCAACACATAGATATTTTTCTACTTTACAAGCAACAAGATCCCTAGTTAATCTACTGAACTGAACTCACACTGGTCTATACTCTTGTTGGAATATTTTTCTTAGAAGTTTATAATAAGTTTAAATTAAGAAATGATGAAAGATTGTAGAATGCCATTTTATAAAGGCTGACTCCTGCCATTATAAACATCACATAGCAAACCCCATGTAAAGGAAGACATATATCTTATGCATAGAAAACCATATGTATAGGAAAGATAAAATGCCCATTTAAGAAGACATTTGTTTTAACTCAAGATAAGGAGACATTTGTTTTAACTATAAGGCATCTGTTCTAACTCTAGATAATGAAACATTTGTAATAAGCACTCCATTCCATTCATAATGGTTGGCTAAATCTTTAAACTAAAAAAACCTATAAGAAGGGAAATGGACGAGCAGTTCCTTGTGGCCGCCACCCAGTTACTTGACAACCTTGGGTTGAATATATATATTTTCTTTGACCTCCACTGATTGGCTGGTGTGTTTTATTGGATTCCCAGCTTGGCATGAACCATGGGACAAGAAGGTGTCTGATCCTTCTGACACTCTGAATGATTATGTTGTCATCCAAAGGCAGACAAGCTGTGATCCATAACAAATATTCTCTCTCCCCAGATTATGTCACCTAAATTCTGCACCAAAATTGCCTTTCAGACTGTTAGTAATTTAAGGTTTAAAAGCCTATTTACAGGCCTGTTTTTTAAAAAGTTAAATTCCACAGTGGATGCAAGCATTTTGTTCTTACCTTATAAATTGAGAAGCAGGATAGGCAACTGCTGAAAGATCAGTCACCAGTTTCCAAATTTAGTCCTGGAAGGGACAACTTCCAGTGATGCCCATGGAGGTAGAGGGGCATGGTTGAACATTTGAAGGGTCACTTTGGGCTATGCAAAATACTGCTATTGGGAAGCAAAATGCTACTATTCCCACCTCAAAACCAGACAAATAATCTGATAATTTAATAGTCTGCCAAACTTGGTGGCCATTTTACAAAATAATAAGAATAAAAATAATAAGAATAATCAGTAGCATGCTCTTGAGTTGTTGGGGAGCTCAAATGTGTACTGGGAAATTAGTTATACTATAGGGTAATTTTTTTTCCTTCAAGCCAGCCAGCCAGCCAGCCAGCCAGCCAGCCAGCCAGCCAGCCGCCTGCCTGCCTGCCTGCCTGCCTGCCATATATATATATATCTATCCATCTAGCTATTTTGTCAGGTGGGCCAGGGAATCTGGGTAGTCAGCCAGGGAGGTTTGGAACTTAATGCATGTAGACAGAAGCAGAATTTGCTACCAATATGGTTTCCCTTATTATATTCTGTTACCATACACGCTAAAATGCAGCTGAAATAAAAGAAGGGCCCCTATTTTAAAACAGGCGTTTTTTATTATACTGCATTAACTAATTGTGGTATTTTTGTCAGTATAAGAGCATGGTTATACCTTTTTTCTTGCTGAACATGTTGCAACAATTGAAAAAAAACATGGGAATCTGGCTGCTGCTATCATATGCCAAATCAGACAAGTAATGTAGAATTTCAGGAAATTTAAAGGAAGTTAGAGGAAGAAGTAAAGTAGACCAACTGTAGACAATTGCCTTATAGCACATGTCCCCAATTTGGCAATTGTCTACTCTTACTCTGTAACATGCTTAGCATAGCAGTTAATCAAGCTCTGCAGGTTGGCAAATAAAATGAGTCAATAGAACTTTGTTATTATTAACTGCACCACAGATATTGCACCAGTCCTGGGAAAGACAGAGTTCTCCCTGAACTAAGCAATTATCCAAGATTGTGCAGTGTTAAGTGCTAACACATTGCCCGATCAATATTTACCGCAGAAAAATGGTTTGATTTGTGTCGCATCTGACCTAGACAGTGGATGCCACAACACAGATCAAAGGAGAGGTCCCAATTTGGTCTGTAGAAGATGAGTAAAGCAATAGCTACAGAGCACAATGTGGAGAGGAAAACTTGAGTAATTGCTAACACAACGATGTTTTGACTGACTGTGTTATTTAAGCACCAGCCATAGGTCCTAATTCATTAGAGTTACAATAAAGTATGGCTTCTACAGTTAAAAATGACACATAAAAATATTTTCTCCTTTTTCTTGGCTGCTGACAGCATCACACAACACAGTTAATACAAGAGGAAAATAAATTCCACTAACAAGCATCATGCTTTGTAGTCTACTAACAAGCGCCATGCTTTGTAGTCTATTAACTCTGTCTGTCGGCCAGAGTTAAGGAACTGATTGTGCAGGGTGTTCCATTTCCAATTAATAATACCCAGGATTAATAAAGCAATTTAGGAAATGAATGTACCAGGTAAAGATTTATGGACAAATAAAAGTTATTTTATTGTAAATAATTCTGAATGGAATTAAACTGAAGCAAAGACACTTTATAGCACAGCAGAAAATGTTTGGTACATTTTCTCAAGTTCTGCTTCATTCTGAAAGACATTAATGGAAGTAGATTGGAAATCCACAGCTTTACCAAGGAAAAATAAAAGCTCTATCTTGTATTTTCCAGGGATATTATAACAGAGCAACTTGTAAACATACCGCTCCAACCAATTGTATCTTTACCAGGGACTCCAACATACAACATAGCGAAAGAACTGACAAAAAAGCTTGGACACCTCACAGAGAAGAGTGAATATTCTATCAACTCCTCACTACAATGCCTCCAGAAAATCAAAGATGTACACATAGTTGAAGATGAAATTATGGTCTCATTTGATGTCACAGCACTCTTTACATCCATAAACCCAGAACTAGAGAAAGAATCCATATCAGCAGTACTACACAACACACTCGACCTAACCAAATACACCCAGATCAAAATACCCAGAATCATGGACCTCATCAACCTCTGCCTCACTACCTATTTTCAGTTTTATGGACAAATATACCAACAAATCAGAGGCACACCCTTGGGATCACCACTCTCAGGGCTCATAGCAGAGATTGTAATGCAACGCCTAGAAGCTATAGCACTTCCATACATACAACCTAGAAGTGGATCCGGTATGTAGATGACACCTTTGTTATAATACAAAAGGAACAACTACAGAAGACACATGAAACCATCAACAACATCTTCAAAGGAAGAAAATTCACCAGAGAGGAAGAAAACAACAACACACAACCCTTCCTGGATATTCTCATCAGCAGAGGAAACAACAGCAAATTAAAAACCCAAGTTTATCGGAAGACAACCCATCAAGTACTCCATTACCAGAGTAACAACCCAACCTCCCACAAGAAGAGCTGTGTAAGAACATTATTCAAACGAGCGCAAATGCATTGCAGCAACCCAGAACAACAGAAAAAGGAAAGAGACCACCTATACAACATCTTCCAACAAAATGGATATCCATGCAACTTTATCAAAAAAATGCCTGACCACTCAACCTACCACAACACAAGCTATGAAAAGGATAACACTGCCATACATCAGAAACGTCTCAGAAACCACCAATAGACCACATGGCATCTCTGTAGCACACAAACCAACTAAAGCCCTCCAAAATATCTTAAGTAAACCAAAAGACCCAGTAGCACAAGAAGAAAAAACAGGAGTCATCTACAACATACAGTGTAAGGACTGTAACAAACACTATGTAGGACAGATAGGAAGAAGACTAGCAGAGCACATCCACGAGCATCAACTAGCAGTCAGAAGACACGATGAAAACTCCTTAATCTCACAGCACATGGACAGACTGAACCATAGTTTTAACTGGGAAACTGTCAGCATTTTAGACCAAGCTAAATCCAAAAATGCGAGAGAATTCTTGCTAGCTTGGTATTCAGACAAAGCAGCAATCAGCAGACACATATAGATAAACAGAATCTACACACTATTCAAAAGAGACAATAGAAAAGAAAACAAAAGACCAGAACATCTCCTCACCAGCAATCATCGACCCAGATAAGCAGAGGTTACCACCAGGCACACAATCAAGCAGTAAACAATACCCTAATTAAGGAACTACCAGAGGAACAAAACAAAACCCCCACCAACACTGGCAGGGCATGCCACAATATATAAACAGAGAGCAAACCCCATCCCATTCTAGCACTGAAGATGTTACCTAGCTGGGGAATGAAACATTTGAAAGTAAAAAACCAAGCCCAGAGAAACCCAAGGACTCCACAATTTGTAAACAGTTTTCAGTTGGTAATCTAACAACATGTGATCAGTGTTCTTAAGTAAAGTTCTGTGCATTTTAAACAGGCTATGCTGTAATAATCATAGTGCATTATTTTTTTGTTGGAGTATTTTGCTTTTTTGAGCAATAAGGAGTTCTACAGGAAAAATGCAAACAGCAACAGCTTATACTTCCAGACAGAAGGAAGGAAAGAGACAGAAAGATGGATAAAGACATATATTGCACCCATTATGGAATGTTGTTGTGTGCTTCCCACTCTCCAAAAGTGGGAAAAAAATAGAAATAGTATAACAGTATGACTATATTTGAGAGCCAGTTTGGTAGAGTGGTTAAAGACGCTGGACTAGAAACCAACAGACTGTGAATTCCAGTCATACATTAGGCACAAAAGCCAACTACATGACTTTGGGTTAATTACTCTATTTCAGCCCTAGGAAGAAGGCAGTGGCAAACCATTTCCAAAGAAAACTGATTGGATCTGTCCAGGCAGTCGCCAAGAGTCAAGACTGACTTAAAGGCACACACAACCACAAACACTGCATTTAGTTTCCTGTAGATGAGAAAGGACTGGAGATGAGAAGTACCTTTGGAATGAATTAATCAATGAAGATACGTGTACTGTTTGTGTGTGTATACTTTGAGAGCCAATGTGGTGGTAGTGATTAAGGTGCAAGACTAGGAGTGAGGAGAGCCAAATCCTAGTCCTCCCTTAGGCACAGAAGCTGCCTGGGTGGCTTTGGGACAGTCATTCTGTTTTAGCACCAGACGAGGTAACTGAGAAACATCTACCAATCTACACTGGACCAGCGTAGTAGATTATGGTCCATAATCTTCAGTGAAAAGCCCTTCATCTCTCTTTGGACTGATTCAACCTTTTGACTTAGTACACAACAGGCCCTTAGTCGCCATAGCAACTCCCCTTCTTTCTGCCCTTTGGCATATTCTCTCTTTAAAAAAAAAAAACATGTTAAAACAAGCATACGCCTCTGCAGCTGATTCAGGATGGAGACTCAGAAAAAGGAGGGAAGGGAAGTTCACTCATACATAAATGACTTCAAGTCTATAATTTTTTAGGAGCCTGGGATTTTTGACACACGAACCCTTTCCTTATTCCCCACATGTGCTGAAAATGTTAGTCATAGAATATTTTGAACTGGTCTTGAGTCACCTGCCATTTTTATTCCTTCAAATAAATGCATATAGGGTCTATGTAGAGCCCAGAAATTGTAACAAAATAGTATGGTAGAGGTTTGTCCTTTGCTTTGAAATATGTCAGCTTTCAATAAACATATAAAGATTTAAAAAATTAAAAAGGGGACATGGAGCTTGGGGAGCATCAAGGGGCATATTGTTTTGGCTTGCTCCTGATTTCTATCACCACTATAACTGAAGTCTCTAGAGCAGTGTTCCTTAAACTTGTTTCTGTTAGGATCCCTTCTCATTTTTAAAAATTACGGAGGACCCCAAAAGAGCTTTTATTTGTATGGGTTATATTTATTGATATTTGTAGTATTAAAAAATAAAATTGACACATTTGCTGCTGCTACCACTTCTCACAATTGTTTGATGGGATTTTAATATTGTATTATTTTTCAACATAGGCTGGGAAATAATTTTGATTTCATAGACCCCTGAGAGGGTTTTGAGTTCCCCCCAGGAGTCCTCAGACCACACTTTGTGAAACACTGTTCTAGAGAAACAAAGACATCATGCTACCAACTGTTGCAAATTGCCACAAAGTGCATTCCCACAGCAAAGCCCAGTCCCCAAAAAGCTGTGATCTCCAAAAGCTGAAATCATTAACTTTGACCAGCTTTACATACTTTCTCCCACATGATAATGATACTCCTTCTTCTTGGCGTGCTCATTTGAGGCTCATTTTATCTGGGGAAAATTTTCTCTCTCCTCTTACAGGAAACATGGCCTTTTTGCAGCCAATTAAGAGAAAAGGCTATGTTAAATTAACAGTCTTAGCCAACTGCTCTCCATCTGCAATTTAGGGTGGTCTCTTTGCATCCTGGACCTCAGGAGCTTATTTACTTGATGAATGGCTAGAAGCAGAGCATAGAGATTTATGAATGAGTTTAACTTTAAAGTTCTGGTACACATTATAAACATGGCACAAATTATAAAGGTACTATCCTGATATTATTTGGTTTCTATATTGTACGCCACTTGTGAGAAGGCAGGAAGTGGAATTAAAAGAATTTGTCTTTTTTCAAAAGTTGCAGTCAGAGCTATCTATTTCTATTTGCACTATTCAGTTCTGTTTAAGAAGGCTGTGGTACTAGTAATCATTTCTCTTGGCATCAGCTTTATTGAACCCAAATAGCATCACATCTGAATAGGTGGGCATAGAGCAATATTGTGCAAACAGCAGTATCTCCCAACCACAGAAGTTTAAAAAAACAATGCTTCCATAGATGGCTTTGCGTTTGCTAGAGGGGAGAAAAGCTATATTGGACAAAGTTGCTATTAAGCTATTTATTTAGTGTGTTTATTGTTCAAATCTGTGTAAAGCACCTGCAATCTTATATATGCTAACTGTCAAGTAAAGCACATGAAATTTAGTGAGATCCACTTCTACGTAAGGGTGCATAGGAGCAATCGTTGAGGTCTTTGCTTACTTCTGAGTGATCACACAAGGCAAAGGTAAGTGTAACTGAAATCCATGTTTATTTTACTTTCCATCCTTCCTTCCACCCTCCCTCCCTCCCCTTTAACTTTGGCCCTATGAAAATTGGAATGCTGTCCTCAGAACATTTCCCTGAATTGGGCTATAATGGCAGTGAATCGGGATGTTGACCAGGTCCTGGGAACAAACGGAAGGGAGGAAACAGGGCCATTGTGAAAAAGACACCTCAGCCCAGGGGAGGGAAGAAATGTGAGAAAGAGACTCAAAGCAACTCTGCCTTAATTATACAAAGTATAAATTGATTTGGAGAATGGCTTTAGCAGGTGTTAGCAAGATTCTGTTACATTTCCCTACTAACAATAAAGATCTTTCCAGAAATCCAAGTGGCTCCTGTTTTCTAAGTTGGCCAGCCATGCAGGACTTGACAAAACCTGGTGTGATTATGATGAAGTAAACATAAATCATGATCAGAAGATTTTGTTTGGTTATACCTTTAAGGCACGACAGATTATATGCCTATTGTGTGTTCTGCCATATAAAATATATTTAAATAATTATGTTCCTATTTCTGATTCTTGTAAGAAGCAATATGAATCTAGTGATACGCATATTCTTATCACTCATGTTTTTTCTTGCAGTGAAAGATGAGTAGTGTTTATCCTAAATATTTTATTGCCCCAAAGGACAATTGCAAATTTGGGGATTTGGCAACGCCTCCAGTGATACGCATTCAGAGTTATAATTATAATGACTTCTAGAGTTGACTGACAGCAGTGTGAGATATAATTCTCCCAGTGGTCACTCCCTTTCCCGTATTCACCATTTATTTTTTTACCGCTGCTTTTGGGCCTTGGCCTTTCTCTTATCTCTCTTTTTCACAATGGCTGGTTTCTGGCATTATGCTTATGGGGAGGCTATCATTCTCTGGCAGTGCAAAGGAATGGATCCACCGGGAGAGCCATTGTAGGCACTGTTGTGCCTAGCAACTCTTACGCTTCACCTCACCAGACCAAACGGGGCTCACAATTTTTTATGCATTCCTGAGTACTACAGATGTCCTTCTCTTCTAATGGTGCAAACAGTAGCCATGCTCACTGGTGGCACTTCTGACCCCTCCTTCCCCAGCTACAATTACAATTTTTCATCAAGCATTATTATTCTTGCCTCCATTCCTTTCTCTGTGTATGAGAGAGACCTTTTAATCTCATTGTGAAAAACAGAGCAGAAAAATAATATTACAGACTCAGTGACAGCCTAGGGAGTCTTTTTTTGTCTCCTCTTTTTTCACCAAAGAAGCATAAAAAAAAAAAAATGACATAGCCATTAACAAAAGTAAGTTTAGCTCCATCAGGCTGCTAATAAGCACTCTGCACCGCACCTCATTGGGTTTTAATGTCTATATAGCTGTAACAATAGATTGGAGTAGGAACAATGAGCCTTAAATCTCAAAGTTGCATATACACTTAGACCTAGAAAAGTGTAATGCTTTAGAGATAATTTGCACAAGAGTTTAAACCACTATGGGGCTTGATTTGATTATCTGTTGTGTGGAATAAATAGTAATACATTCTCTGTGAAAATGTTCCAACGGTATTGGACTTCATTTCATCCTTAGGATATCCATGCAAACTATAAGTCAAGGAGAAGACAACCTGTGGTTTTTGAACCATGGGTAACCTTCTCCAAAGCTTCATAGTGCCACCAATTTCACCTCATAATTTGCTGTTGAATCCTGTTAGTACAGCTAGGCCTTAAAAAAAAAAAAAAGTAGGTTTGACTTTATGTATCAAGCAGTCCTACCTGTAATATTATTGCAGGGAAATATTTATTTTTAAACTATAATGATAATAGTAAGATTTAGTTTTGAAAACTAGTTCATTAAAAGAGTTGGCAAGATCTTTTGCCCAGCTACTGCAGAGAACAAAATATAGGAGTATCACCAGAGTGATTTGGCTAAAATAACAAAGCAGAAGAAATATCAAAAATAATGATAGCTGTAGTAAAGAAATGCTCTTAACCTATGCTTATGCCATCATTTGTGACAGTAAACCAGATAACTACACTGACCTCAAAGACAGTATTATTGTTTAAGTCCTAAATCTGGCAGAAAAAGTGAGGCTACTGCTCAAGAGGGTAAATTGCACTTGGTGAGATGCAAAGAATCTCATCTATTTTGTGGTGACAAAGTAAGAAAATAGCAGTGGTTGTCAACCTACTTGTTCTGGAGGACCCTTAGTGGAGATTCCTCACATCTACTGTGTAGATTTTTGCTGTTTGTTTTTTTAATTCCTCTAAAGTGGTTATAGCATAGTAACTCCATCGGCCTCCTGGATTTTTCCTTTCCTTTTTATTCTTTGTAAATGTGTCCTCTTATAAATTTTAACTGTATATTTATTTATTGTTTTAATATGTTGTAAGCCGCCCAGAGTCCCCCAATCGGGGGAGATGGGTGGGGACAAGTTAAATAAATAAATAAATAAACTCCATGTACAATTGATATTCTGATGGAAAGAATATTATATTTGGGGTATTCAGAAAGGAAAGAAATTAGTAGAAATATAGTATATTAATTGTTCTGGTTTATTCCATTTTCATACTTCCAGGATTTCACTAGTAAAAATAATACATTAAACAGATATGTGAGTTACTGTGGGACATAATGTTACTTTAAGAACACATTCTTTGAATAACAGACAAAAAACCTGCAGGTTAATTACAACATAGGAGAAAACGTTTTGAAGAGTAAGAGAGAAGCAGCACCATTTTCTTTGGATTTTTCCCCATTGTGGTAATTATTTCATAATTAATGAGAAATTTAAATAGAACATAACAAGGAATTTATTTCATATTTTGATAGGAAACCTGAAGTCCTTGTGAAGTTGCTGACAGCAGCTCCCATTATGCTAGGCAAGAATCCAGACATTGTTTGCCATTTCTTACCTGGCATTAAATTTAATGAAACATATGGCATTAAAAAGTCATGGATTTCCTTGAAATGTTGCATAGATTTAATATATATTGTAGGATATATGTAGCTAAATATCTATCTATCTATCATCTATCTATCTATCTATCTATCTATCTATCTATCTATCTATCTATCTATCTATCTATCTACAGTATCTATCTAAGAACCAGTTTGCTGTAGTTGTTATGGCATCAGGCTAGGAAATTGTGCATTCTAGTCCCACCTTGGGCCAGTCACTCTCTCTCAACCCTAGGAAGCAGGCAATGGCAAACCAGTTCCAAAATCTTGCCAAGATTGTCCAGGCAGTCACCAGGAGTCAACACTGACTCAAAGGTGTATGCACACACACACACACACACACACACACACAAACTCTCTCTCTCTCTCAATTCCAACCCTTAAAAAGCATATGAACAAGATCATGCTATTTCATAACACATGCGCTGTTTCTTTAAGAGACAGAATACACTCACTCCTCATTAAGAAGCTACCTCATTTAGGAATCATTTGCAAGTACAATGGTAATTAAAAAAAATTCTGATCAATGCATAATCAAATTTTGTGTGCCTGGCAACAACACACACCAGAGTGAGAGTAACATTGGCATAGCTGTACAAGAGAACTTTATCTAAATGAGACCACAGCAACCAGTGATCTTTGCAGCATTTTTCTCTCTCAATCACGTATTCACTTAGTGACCATTTCACGTCCGATTTAAAGAATGGATTGTGGTCACTAAAGGAGGAGAGGATGTATTATAAAACCTGCCAAGCAAACATTTTGTTCCAAGGGCTCCCCAATAAATTATCATTACCACTGGCTGCCATCAATCAGTTTGAAGCTCCTGACACTCCTGTTCTGTCCAGCTGGGGTGTTCTTCTACCCTAGACTTCTCTCTTTAGCCCATCTCTAGGAAAAAAGAAAATAAAACACATGGGGGAGGACTTCTGAAGTCCCCCAAGACAAAAATAAACCAATCTTCTGCCAATCCTGAAACAAAAGAGCTAGCTCTTTCATTGTTTAGTTTCTTCCATCTAGGAAAGTGTTTTATAAGAAATTCCCTTTAAAAATATAGTTTGGAGTTAAGACAAATGTATGGAAGGCAAAAATCACACACATGGAATACCAAATAAAATCAATAACTAGTTTGATTTTTAAGTAAGTTAGTAAGTTTAGTAAGTTAAATCTAGTTACTTAGAACCTCCTTGACTAAACTCTAGTGTTCTAGAACATCTTTGCTGCAGAGAAAATGGAAGAAAGATAATCTGTGTCTTCAATTTGGATCTTCAGAGGTGGTAGGTCTTCTTTTTCCTCTCTCCTCCCTTCTTAGCACTTACCCTCCGTTTTACACAATGTTGTAGATTAAGTGAAAGCCAGCCTCTTTTGCTTATCAAAGCAGACTGCTTATTGCTCCTTTTATGATGCCCTGGTTCCAGCCAGCAAAACAGGACATTATTACAGACTAAGCTCACCTTCTTAATGACTCTTGTTGGAATTAAACAGGTGCAGTTTGGTTTTCATCAGCTCTCACTTTGTATGAATTGGACAGGCTCTTTGAGGAAATAATAGAATTTAATCTATTCAGGCCTTTCATCATGGAACCATTATTTGGATGTTTTAGGAGCACTGTTGTGCCGTACCAAAATTAGAGATGTCATAGAGATGGATCTAACTTACAACATTTGTTAAAGTTTCATTTGAAATCTCACTCTCCAAGTGAACAGTTTGGAGTAATATGTGAGAGATTGTTCATAAAGTTGGCACTAATTGATAGCTAAACACCTAAGGATTTTTTAAAAATTATTTATTTATAGATTTATAGATATATATGGCCACTGTGATGGAATGGAATTATGAAGGCCAGGCTCAGGGAGATAACCATTTTCTTAGCTTACTGACAGAGCGTGGGAACTACAAGAGGATGAGGCTGGAACCTCCCTGAGTAATTCACGGTGTTGTGGCTGGCTGGCTGGCTGGCTTGGGAGCTGGGGTTTCAGTCTGGGAAGATTCTTGCTAGAGGTTGTAGCTAATAAACATAGCTGAACTGATTTTGCACTGTCTCTTGGAGTTCTTTGGGCTAAACCTGACACCAGTCTCTTAAAACAACTCTGAGCAGCTCCCAACAATAGTAAAACTACAAAACCATAAAAACCATATGACAAAAACTAAAAACCTAGCACTTGAATCATCCTCCCAGAGTGCCTCAACAACCATCCTCAGGCTCCCGCAGGCTCCCAATCACCGTATCCCAGTGCCTGGATAAACAGCCAGGTTTTAATGGCCTTCTGGAAAGCTGAGGGTGGGAGCCTGCCAGATTGCTGGGAGGAGGGTGTTTCATAAGGTAGGAGCAGCCATAGAAAAAGCATACTTCTTAAGTCCCACTAGATGGCATGGTTTCAGGAAAGGGACCTGAAGCATGCCCATACTATCCAATCTAGTGGGATAGGCAGATACCCTCAGGGAGAGGCAGTCCCACAAATAGCCTGGTCCTGTGCCATATAGGGCTCTAAAGGTAATGACCAGCACCTTGGTCACTGGGAGCAGTGCAGCTCATGCAATCTGGGCATAACATGGGTGAGCCTAAAGGTACCAAACACTGTGCATGCTGCTGCATTCTGGACCAGTTGTAACTTCCAGGTGGTCTTCAAGGGCAGCCCCATATAGAGCATGATTATTTTCACAATTTTCATTTATCTCTTAGATGATGAAGAAGTGGCTTTGGTGAAACTAATTCCTTTATTAATGGTAGGCTCACCATTAAATTTCCAGTATCAGTTGTTATCAAACGCATACATTATATTTTGTGCTTTACTGCATATAGTCACGTATAAGCCCATTCGTGGATAAGCCGACCCTCAAATTTTTAACCAAAATACCAGGCAAATGCACCACCTGTGGAGAAGCCAACCCAATTTTTGTATGTTTTCATTTTCACAATTGGCTTATCTGCAGGTGGCACATATTTCATGGTATTTTGGTTACAGGATATATGGTTATGTTATACAGACAGTCCCCTACTTATGAACAGGTTATGTTCCAAGAGGTTGTTTGTAAGTCCGTTTTGTTCGTAAGTCCAACCAAGTAAAAAGTAAAAAATAAAAAACAAAAGAGGAGGCAGGAGGCAGGGCAGTGGCATGGCAGAAGAGCCCTATCTTCTGCTGCCAATGTGTTGCCAGGTGAGGCAGGAAAGGGGGTGGTAGCGGAGGACAGGGGAGTGAAGGGCGAGCAGTGGGGTGTGGCGTGCTCCATTGCTGGGCGAGGCAGGAGACCTCCGCCCTCTGTCCCCTGTCCCCGCTTCCTCTCCTACTTCACCTGGCAATGGAGCGCACCACATAAACTAACCCTTTCTGGGAACTCCAACTCCAATCCAAACCTCCAATGTAAATGGAATGAGGGAGAAGGCGGGAAAGGATTGGTTTGCGGCATGCTGCAAACTAAGCCTTTTCCATCTTCTCCTGACTTCTGGTTCCGACTTCCAACCTGACTTCCAGTTCTGACTTCTGGATTCATCTTGTTCATATCAGTGAAAGTTCGCAACATGAAAGTTTGCAAGTACGGGACTATCTGTATGTCTATGTCTATGTCTCTGTGTGTGTGCATAATTATTATTATTATAATACATTAACATCCCTTTGCCTATTATTTTCCTTTCCTGTTTAGTTGTTTTTTATATAGTTTTTAATGATTTAATAATAAATATATAATGGTTTTATATAATGATTGTTTATATATTTATTATTTTATTAGGTTGTTGTACACTATCCAGAGTCACTTTTTGTGAGATGGGAGGCTATATAAATGTGAATAATAAATAAACGAATATGGTTACTTTATTCGTATGTATGCTGGATATATGGGTACTTTTAAAATATATATATATAAGCCTATCCATGGATAAGCTGAACCCAATGATTTGGGTATATTTTGGCATCTAAAATTCTTGGCTTATACACGAGTATACATGGTACATTTCAGTAGATGGGAGAGGTACTGTCATTTTGACTACATACATGTTTCATAGTTTTGAGGTACCTGAATAGGATTTAAGCTGGTTTATACCATGCAGGATCATGGCACGATTGCCTCAGGAAAAATAATTATTATAAGCATGAGACCCACTTCAGAGTTGTTTATTATAGTAAATATTTGTATATTTTGCATCACAATCAGAAAATACAAAGATTAACTGTATTTTGCAATCCAGTATCTGTTCTGAGCGCCGAAGAATTGATGCCTTTGAACTGTGGTGCTGGAGAAGACTCTTAAGAGTCCCCTGGACTGCTAGGAGGTCAAACCAGTCAATCTTAAAGGAAATCAACCCTGATTGCTCATTGGAAGGACTGATAATGAAGCTCAAGCTCAGATACTTTGGTCACCTAATGCGAAGAGAGGAGTCTTTGGAAAAGACCCTGATGCTGGGAAAGATTGAAGGCAAAAGGAGAAGAGGACGGCAGAGGATGAGATGGTTAGATAGCATCACTGAAGCAATGAGCATGAAACTGAGCAAACTCAGGGAGGCAGTGAAGGACAGGAAGGCCTGGCGCAATATGGTTCATGGGGTCACGAAGAGTTGGACACGACTTAACAACTGAACAACAACAACAAATCTGATCTGAAGAAAACTCAAAGCAAGGGACAAAATATAAACATAGTAGACAATCTATTTTTCAGTACTAATAGGCTTTGTTTTGGGGGCTGAACAGAATGTTTCACATACATGCAGCAATATTGTCAGTGGAACTAAATGCCATATTATTCATTTATTTTGTGTAACAGCAAACTATATTGTGTGAAAAAAGCATTTACAGATACACTTTCTAAAAACATTAAAACTGAGATACCTTATTCCAGAGAAAACATTGAGAAGATTTCTTTTTCTTACCATTGTCACTCTAGCTTACCTTTGTCTTTTTTCCACTTAGTGTATACACTTAAAAATAAAATTGTACTCAAAAAATGTGCTGAGAAATAAAGTTGATGCTGGAGGTTGACACTTTGATGATGCCAGCTTCCCTTGTTTGTTTGTTCTGAGAATTAAAATAATCTCTTTTTAAAAATGAGAGACAAAGAAAACTTGACAAGCCCAAGGGAGATATCTGCACACAAATTGGTGTCAATGGGCACCAATCACTGAGGCCCTCAAGGTAGACGCTAATAGAAAAGGTAATGTAATTAACAGGTTACTCGGTTATATTTTCAGAGTGCATGGAATGAACTAGGTATAAACAGCTTCCCTACAAGGAATTTATTTTTAAAAAATCAAATGCTGTAAATTTAATGTACTTTCACATCAGGAATAATGGATTGTTCTAATACATTGTAAACTATGAACCTACTAACTTCTTAATTCCCTAAGTAACACCATATATAGTACACCATATTTAGTAAAATGGATAACTAACAATTGATTAGAAAAAGCATAATGTCCTTTATTATCCTTCTGTTCTATCTAGTTTTGAGTTCAATTGGGGATTAAACTGCCTGATGCCCCACATATTAATAATTGCTCAGAGTGACATTTTGGGGACAGTCATGAAAAATGAGATGAGATTTCACAGGAATGTCATTTAAAAGGCTGGATTATTTGCTGGCATGGGCAGGTGGCTGTTAATAATGAATTAAAATGAACTCTCATTAATTGCTGCTCAGATATCATCCCTGTTCTGGCAAAATTAATAAGATTATCAATAGGCCACTTTTCATTGCATTTAGCAGAGAATTTTTTGGGATTCTCATGCACAGATTTAAATAATGTGCACCATTTTTCCATGTAGTAAAATATTTGAGTGTGGAAGGGAAATGTAATCAAAACCATCTAATTTATGCAAAGGAGATAATTCAAATAGATGTTTAAATGTAATGATGAGTCCTACTAAAGGATCTCTCACCCCACTTCCTTTGTTATAGATTATCAGCTACCACCATATGTCAATCCTGAAGTTGTGATTAAGAAGCTGATTGTACTTTCTTGGCAGTTGAAGGGTGTCCTTATTGCAGAGCTTTGCATTGCTGACATTACCTAAAATAAAACTACTCTGAAAATAGATAATTGATTGCATACATTTTCTTGGCTGATCCTGAGGCTCATCGTTTCATCTGGTGATTTTCATATTTTATACTATCAGAAGACCCACTGAGATCTTTGCCTAGGAATTCCAACTTGTCTATCAGGAAACCTTACCTTTTAGTAAACCTGATCCATTTCAGTAATCTTTGGGTATGTAAGAACACCATGCATGTAGACTACAATTTGGCACCACTGTGATCCAGTTCATCTGGAAATTATCACATTGGAGAACACTGTTACAGAGAATTTGGGGAGAGAAAATGAAGAAAATATTGCCTATGTACTTAATTCCTTTACCATATAATAAACAGCCTTGTGGCATCTAAAACCTAACAAATGTATTATTATATTATTATAATTGAAATGTATCTTTCATGGTCCACCTTCCACTTTGTTTTGATCTAGTATAGCTTATTACTGATATAGAATTCTGTTTAAATAAATTCCAGCAATTCATCAATAATTTAATGCATCAGGGCCATGTCTAGGGTGAGTGGGATGGTAGTTGTGTCAAGATGACAACAAACACAGTGGAAGTCTCACCTCTTTTTTACATGTGTTATATGTACAATGCATGTAATAAAAGAGCAGGGCTTCAATCATGCGGTCACAGACACCATTCAGATTTTTTTTACCTCTCTCCTGGACACCTCTGGGTTGCATTAACTTCTCTACCATATATGGTACCTTTTCTAGATTGGGTTGAAGAATCTACAAGCAAACTGGAATATGTTAACATCTGTGGTGGCAATACCCATTATTCACTCCTTTTGGTCAAAAGGATTGGCTTATTGAAATTTGGTCATCATTTCTTAAGTGTATTGACAAAATTCTCCCCAGCACATTACTTTTGTCTTTAAAGGATAGAAATACAGGTGGTCCTGTATTTAACATCCACTCATTCAGAGACCATTTGAAGTTACAATGGTGCTGAACAAGGGGTACTTCTGACAGTTCCTTGTAGTTGTGGCCATCTCAGCATCCTTCCAGTCACATGATCATGATCTGGGTAATTGGCAACTGGCTCACAATTACAACATTGCAGTGTCTCGCAGTCATGTGATCACCATTTCTGATCTTCAGTGCCAGCTTCCAACAAGCAAAGTCAATGGGGAAGCTAGCAGGAGGTTGCAAATGGCAATCACATGACCATGGTATGTTGCGACCATGCTGGATTCACCTAACAATGGCAGATGGGATTGCTGGAACTGCCATCGTAAGTTGGTGTGGTCACATGACATCATGCCTTATGACCACGTCGCTTAGTGACAGAGTTCCTGATCCCAATTACCATTGGCAAACAAGGACTACCTGTATTGAATGTTTATAATGCTTGTATTTTTCATTAATTAATTATTAATATTTCATATGTATTCATATACATCTATCTATACTTCTGATTTCCTTTTTCCTATTTTTTTAAATGTCATATTTTCAGTTTTTGCTCCGGCGTTTTATTTTTCAGTAGAAAGCAATTTAAAAACACAAACGTATAATTACATAACCTTTTATAAATCACCTTCTACTTCACCATGATTCATTAAAACATATTTAGTTTTAGAAGTGTTTGTATCTGAGGTTATTTTTCTGGGAGTCAATTATACAAGGTAACCTTCTTCAGTTTGGTTCCTTTCTGATATACTAGACAACAGTTCCAACAATTTCTCACCTGCCTGGGAAAGGACAATATAATTCAGATGTGTATCTTAATCTCCTAGCAAGCATGGAGGACAATATAATGTGTATGTGCATCTTGATGTGTGTCTTAATATGATGCAGATATGTGACATGGTTTACCATGTTTTCGGATATTTTCTGCTTCTTTATGAACCATGAAGATAACTTGGGCTGTGCTGTAATCTGCATGAGCCTGCTAGCACTCTTTAGTAGCATGGAACACAAATGCATATGTGGTAGCTGCACATCTCAAATGAAAAGAGAGTTTTCTGTGGCTCTGTGCCCAAGGGTACATGGGACTTCCTCCCTCAGGCTGTATTCAGATAACAATTTATTATTTGAAAAGTAGACAGTTCAGCCTGCAGTTAAGCAATTCAAATGGTGATTGTTCACCAGAAGCAAACCCTTTTTTAGGGATGCTGATCCTCAGTTAATGACTGCAGGGAAATCCTGTATTTCACAGATTGAACATTACTTCCATCAATATGTCAACTTTGTCTAACCAAGAGTAGAGAAAGTATGTCTCTTGAGGTCACAATATAGACCTATGTATGTGTTACTTTAATGCAGAGCAGAGGTTCTCAAACTTTATGATACTGCATCCCCTTAAAACACATACACACATATATACATACATAAAATAGTCCCACTCTTGGCTCCATACTAGCCTCAGATGCTACCAGTGAAAAGACCCTGCCTCATCTAACAGTCCACTCATTTGGACAAGATCATAACAGCACAACTCATCTCAGAACACTTCCAAGGCATTCATCTCTCCTTACCCTTAAGTCAGATCCCCAAACTTAGTTGCAAAGAGTCATAATAACTTAGTACAGAAATGACAAAAACAGCTTGTTCCTGAAAATCCAAACAGTTCCTGCACTTCTCCAAACCATGGCTTGGTTCTGAATGTGCTGAAGATTGAAAAATGCTAAATGACAACTATGATGTCTATAAAGCCAACATGAGTCCAACATCTGCCCAAAATCTTCTGAAGCAACAGAAAAAGTACAAAAAGGAGCCCTGTAAAAGAGACCTGATCATGTCTCATCCAAGCAGTCAGATCTATTAATTCAACCTTATTTTGGTAACCCAGGAGGGGCCTGGCACTTTTTACTGATTGCATCCCACCAGAGGTCTGGGAAGGGCACTTAAGAGAACTGCCCTTGGCATTATGTAAAGTACTTGCATGCCTGCACTGGCCACCAGTGACACCAAAGTTCAGGATGTGATCTCCCAGCTTAGGCTTGAAAAAACGCCTGGCAAAGATTTAATCCTCCCTGAGCTGATCAAAAACAACTCAGGCTGGTAGGACACCATTGTGGTTTCACTTTTCATACTTATCGGTAACAATGGTCGTATCCCTAAGGACTGAGAACTACCAGTTATTGTCCCCATCTTTAAAAAAGATAAGGGGGCAGCTCAGCAAAACAATAGACCAATTAGCCTGCTCAGCCTTTTCAGCAAGCTCTATGCCAAACATCTTCATTAGCAACTAAAGGACTAACATGAGCAAGAAAATCTAGCAGAGGAACAGGCTAATTTTAGGAAAAGTTGATCCATCATTGACTAGTGCCTATGCTTCACCATCTAACTGAGGAATACTCCACACCTTCTACAGTCTCCCCTTCATAGATACCAAGTCTATATTTAACTCCATCTCAGGTTGTATGTGTGGAATGTCTCTTCTATTGGTACTTATTCCTGACATATTATTGGGAAAACAATTGAGCAGATACTGTACAATGCTTTAAATACCTAAATGGGACGTTCTATTACTCTGGTTGTAAGGCCCAGGGTAGCTATGTTGCTCAAAAGAGCCAGACAAGCATTTCTGCCATTCTAAAATTCTCCCAGTCAAAAGGAGTTTTTGCTATTTGTTACCATTCAACTATCTGAAACAAAATCACTGGCACAATTTTTTATGAAGCCAAGCTGGGCCCGTTTTCCAATTTTGTCTCCCTGGACTTCATCCAGGCCAAACATTCCAGCTACTCCATGGGGTCTTTAATGCTGGTCTACAATTGAAGGCAGGCTTGTTAAAAGCGGAGGCCAAACTGAGCCATAGAATCTCAGAACCATAAATAAACTCACTTTACACTGGTTTTAACTACACTAGAAATAAATCAACTCGCCTCTCTAACAGTGTTAATGTTGTGAGGACACAGTTAACTGCAGTTTTTAAACCGGTGCAGGATCTTTGTATGGGATGGTCTGATGACTAAAATAGGCTTACTAGGGCTCAAAAAAACTAAACAAAAAAACAGAAAAAATCCTGACCCTGATCATTGTGGTCCTTGCTCTCCCCATACATTATCATTAAGCATTGCCCCAGCCACCAAAAGATTGTGCGTTGACCACTGTTAGGTTTACTTGAACTTTTTTTCACATGATTTGGTTTTTCCTGGTTCTGTTCAAGCCATATTTCCTGAAATTTCATTCAATCTGTATTTTTTTTGCCCCACCCCATGTAGTCTAACCTTATTCATGAATACATCATAGCCCATGCAGCACCAATTGCAATTGTGTCACAAGATGAGTGTTTTTTTCATCCCAATGTGTAATGCAATACACATTCTACACAATACAAAGTGTATAGAATTATAGAATTTTCAGTTAGACAAGAAAGAAAACTTTGGGGTTCAAAACATTCCATACCACTCTATTAAAAGGATATTTCATACATTAAGAGCCCTGGGGGAGTCCTTCTCTATCTGGGGAATTGAGTTCAAAATCTCTCTCTGTCTCTCTCTTCTCCAGAGCTGTCTCTTCTTCAGAGCTTGCTCTATAGCCCCAGAAAAAAATTCTACCACTGAAAGCCCTAAAGAAAATTCATTCACCAACAACAGTAAAATTCATATGATTTCCCATTACCTCAAGAGATACCTACTGTATCTAAGCCTTGGCACGTGCTGCTGTTACTAAGAATGTAAATTTGGAACAATAGTTCATTCTTGCTTTAGCATTAAATCAAGGCTAGATAAATATTTCAAATGATTTTCCTCATCTAAAAGAATTATATTGTTTAAAACAAGCAATGACTATTGCCAAGAAAATCTGTTGATTGCCATATATTGCCCACTTTTTTATTTAAACAACATATGAAAATATAACATTCCTTTGGTTAATGAAAGTTTGCTCATTCTAAGCCCTGCTTTACCATTTCTCTTAATAACAAACTAATATTAAAGTATACTGTTGTAAACTATACTGTATACTGTCCATGAATCAGGTGATACTTCTTCCTTCCAAGGTCATGCTCAGTGTTGCCTGTTTCCCTTCTGAAGGGCCTCAGATGATAAAGCCCCAATGTATGGCATTAGCCAGCTGAGCCCCTAGAATCTTTTTTTGTGAACCGTTGCTTTCTAGGCAAGGAGCTAGGCATTTTTAATACCCTGAGAGACCCAAGGCAGAATGAAGCTTCATTTGATTTCCTCATCCTTTCCTTGTCATTCCATCCTATGTCAATGTAATATTTTTCCTCTGTTGCTTTTTGTCCACTGAACATAAAGGCCAAGGATATGGAAGTATGTGCAGAAAGCCAACATTTCTGAGCCTACAGCATTACTTTTGAATCCATGAATTAAACATAATGATCTATCAGATCTTTTCAAATATGAACCATGCATTTGGATAGGGCCCTTTTCATGCATTCGCAGAAACACAGAAAACTACACTCACAGGTAGCAACTCTCTACTGTTTCTTAGGAATTTTTCCAGGCCTGCCTGGGGAAGTTGGGAAATGAAACTGGAATCTTTCACACGGAAACTGTTGCATCACTGAGCTATGATCCCTCCAGAAAGTGCATCAGTTGATTCCTTAGGGAGCAGTGGGTTTTGTTATGCATATAGGATATGTTGTGCTGAATAGTAGACATAGGGATCTCAATTGTCTGTAGTTATGGATTGTGAATTTTGAGGCATCTTGTATAATATTACAGGACTGTTTATAGTTATTTATGAAATGTTTATTATGGTACTAAAATAATATTGTGGTTTTTGTATTACTACATTGTTTACTGTGGACATTTTAATATTTATATTCTTTACTGTGGACATTTTATTAGTTTATATTCTTTACCATGTATGTTTTATTGTTTTACATCAAGCTTTATTGCTTATTACATAGCTTTATTACATCAAGCATACCATGTATGCTTTATTGTTTTACATCATTCCATAACGTGCAGAACAATGTGATGTACCATTGGACCTTTTAATTGTTCTATTTTTGTAAGCCACTGTAAATCTGATAGATTTGGTGGCATACAAACTCAACAAATAAAGCAAGCGAGCATGCAAGTCAGTCATCAAGCCAGCCATTGGAGACCACAGGAAAGTAGATTTTTCCTACAGTGCCCTGGCTTACAGATGCATGCCCCCTTATTACACATTTTCACTTCTACTGCAGAACATAACATAATGGTATGGATGGCAAATCAGATGACATAAAGTGCGAGCGGATCTTTTCAGTTGAAGTACAAGGATCACCTGAAGTACAAGGATCACCCATGAACATAACTTTTGAAAAGAGCAAGAGAATGCATTGATCAGGAGGGGACAGAATTCAAAGCAGGGCAGGTAGGAAATAAGGCTGTCACCTACATAACTTTTCTGCAGAGAAAAAATGCTTTTTCCTTCAAGGCTGATTCTGTTTTGGATGCTTATCCTTTGGCACACTAAGTTATCAGACTGAAACTATCGTATTTTGATTTTTCACTGTTTGATATTATTTTAAATTTAAGTTTCCTACACAGTAACTCTCTACTCAGGAGGAACATTGAAAGGGAACATTAAAACGCATATATATATATATTCTAAAAGCCATGAAATTATAGATGGACAGGACAATGAAAAGCTAATATAGCATGGAGTACTGCCATCTTTTGGTCATACAGTTTACTGGTGTTGCAAAAGAGAGGCCAGTCATGATAGCTTAGTAGTATTTGAAAACACAACCAAAGTGTTCAGTAAAGCTATTACAATTTTATGGTCTTTTTTTTTTTTTTTGAATCACTATGATGTAATGTATATGAAGTTTGCCTGCAAAATGTGATATTTACTTAGACCACTTTGAATGTTATCTAATGCTGACAGAAACTAAACTATTTATGAGACAAGAATTGGCCAACAGATGCACAGGAAATTGCAAGGGTATATCAAATATGAGATATGAAAGTAATGACCGTAGCAAATTTAAATACATGGAATAATCATCATCATCATCATCATCATCATCATCATCATCATCATCATCATCCAGTTTAAACATCTGGCTGACTGTGTGACCAACAATAATAATGCAAACAACAGCACCACAAAGTAGCAACAATGGTGCATTGGAATATCTGCAAGAAATACCAGTTGCCTGCAAGCAAGAACTGGTGGGACCACAAAACAGACAAAGTAATAGAAAATGAAGGAGCTAAAGTGCTCCAGGACTTCAGAATTCAAACAGAAAAGCACCCTAGACTTAACAACTGTTGATAAGAAAGGCAAAAAAGTCTGGATAGTGGGCATTGCAATACCTGGAGACAGCAGAAGAGAAGAGAAAGGATGGGAGAAAAATCACAGATCTGCAAACAGAAATAAAATGACTGTAGAAAAAGAGAGCAAAGATAGTACTCATAGTAATAGTAATAGGTGCCTTGGGTGCAATCCCAAAACATCTGGAGCATCACTTGAAGACCATCAGCATTGACAAAATCACCATCAGTCAATTGCAAAGGCAGCTTTACTTGGACCAGCTTCTATCCTCCAACAATACCTCTAACACCATCAAACAACAACATCTGCCTATCCCAGTCCTTGGGAAAGACTCGATAGGTGCATAAAAATGCCAAATCCAGTCTAAACAACTGGCTGACTATGTGACCAACAATAATAATTTTATTTTTAAATAATATTCAATGTCTGAACATATCTTTATGTTGCCGAACTATATATCTATAACATTATTTTTTACATCCATAAGACAGCTGGTATCATACAACTGTTACACACTTTTAGAGATAATGGGAACTGTCATCTTTTAGTAATGTTTACTGCAATGGCCAACAGTTTGCTGAATTTGCATTGTTATAAAGTTTGGGTAAAAACTGTTTCTATGACAGTGTGTTTCTTTCAATATTTGAAATGAAATTTCAACTCATAGTAGTGTTCAGTGTACAGACTACACTACGTGATTGGCAAGTCAGCTTTCCAAGTTTCCACAATGCATGAAAATGCATGTGTTTCTAGCCTGCCATCATAAAGTTGCACATCAATTAATGCATGTTCTTCTTCTCTATTTATAATGTATGAAAGAGGCTACAATCTCAAACATGTGACATTTGAGTTTATAGTTTAGACCAGTTTCTGATTTTATTTCCAACCCATAATTTTAAGGAAATGCAGATGGAAAGGAAAATGTCATACTTATGCAAATATATTTTTTTCTTTTGAATATACTAGGAAAATCCTTATTTATGTTTACAATTATGATTATTAAATCCTTTCAGATTCTCAGTGGCTAACAAGAACAATCATACAACAAAGCAAAGCAGTTTGCATCAAGATAAAAATGTACCCATAAAAATCTGATAAAACAGCAAAAGCAAGCAGAGAACTATTAGAAGGCAGCTTGTTGCTAACTTGAAACCCATAAGCTATCATATTTTCATTTTACAAAATGCAAAAGTTTTGCTATTGTTGTGTTTTTTGTTTAAGCCAATCATAGTGCTATTGTGGAGTCCTTGGTGCTCTCTGAGCTTGGTTGTTTGCTTGCAGACCTTTCATTACCTGACTAGGTAACATCATCAGTGCTAGTGAGTGTGGGGCTTGCTCCCTGTTTATATACAATAGGTTGCTCTGCCAGTGTTGATGGGGTGTGGTTTCCTCCTTGGTAGTTCCTTGATTAGGGTATTGTTTTCTGCTTGATTGTTTGTCTGCTTGATTGTTTATCTCCTTGGTAGTTCCTTGATTATGGTATTGTTTTCTGCTATTGTAGGGCTATTAATCCCTTTGACCCGAACTTTCCTGTCTATGTGCAGTAATTGCTAAATACTATGCATCTACTGAGTGAGTTGTTTGCATGGGTTTTTGGACATAATAGCTATTGTGGAGAAAATGAGAAAGCAAAGTTGCCATGTGTTCGTGTGCCTTCTTTGTAACCCAGTTGCTCAGTAGCCTAATTATACTTCCACAAAAACCAGGTCTACTGAAAAGACAGAGCCTGGAAAGAAATAAAACATGCATTTTAGCCTTTAGCACTGAGAATAGAAAGATGAAAAGTCTTTATATGGTTGGTAGGATTACAGTGTGAAGAAATTTGGTAGATTTATGGGACACTCCAATAGAATGCTTGTACTGATACTGCGTAGCTCCAAAGCTTAAAACAAAGCTAAACCTAGCTTTCGGATAATCTTCTGCTCTCAGAACTTCTGTCATGCTATCATGCAAATGTCTCTGTGTTAGGTCTATGTCCTGCTTTTTTTTAAGACAGTGAATCAAGTCTTGTTATACCCTTTCAAAGATTGCTTGCAGTCTTGAGTCATTTTTTTTCCTGTCAACATTATCATGCAAATATACCGTAGATGTTTTAACGGCTTTAAAGTTCTGGTTCTTCAGATTTAAAATGCTCTGTAAGATGTGCATTTTATAAACAAGAATTGACCAAGCAGTTCTCAGAATAACCAAGTTGAAACTGGAACATTGTCTGTTTCTCTGATGATTGAGGCTATATTTACTGTACTCTCCACCAGAGTTACCATGTAAATAGTATTTTCCAAAGCGCTGCTGCCCATATGGAGACTGCATGTTCTTCAGCAAGGATAATAATTTAAAAAACAAACAAACCACAAAACCAAAACCTTTCAGCTAATTCCTCTCCCCATGCAAGCAGAATCAGAAATACAAGGTATGGGGTATGACTTCTCCATAGATTGGTTTGTTAGCATCTCTTTTTGTAAAAGAAACCGTATACTTCCTTTGCAAGCACAATATGTACTCACAGAATAAAGTTTGCCTCCACAGAAATCTATTTCTTGCTTTCCTCTCAAAATGCAATTATTTGTCCACAATATTCTGTCTCCCATGCCTCATAAGCTGACTCTTCATTCTGACCAACTCAGGACTACACTAGGAGTTTGTTTCTTGTGCCCACCCTTTTCTTTTACAAAAGAAATCCATGTCATTCTTGCTGATTCCATTGTCCCACCATCATCTCTCTGTTAGTGTAAAACCAAATCAATGGCTGTTTTGCTTTCTTCATTAATTTTCTCATTTCTTGGAGGCCTGGTCCTTTTTTAAATCTCTTTAGGGGCCTTTCAGACTCCTAAGAGATCAGGATTTATTTCTTGCATGAAGTTGGCTTCTTACTGCTGCCCCTGCATGCTATTAAATATATGTGGTGCTGTAGTTGTTGTGTCGCATTCTGGTTCTGCTGATATAGTGATAGGTCTTCTGTCAGTGGAGGTTTCAGGACACATTACCCTGCTTGACAGGAATAGTAAGTTCCAAGGATTTCCCAAGAATAAAACTTCCCAGATGCAAGAAGCCAGATATGTAAGTTCTTAACTACATTACTTTCATGATCACCCTAAATCTACATTCTAAATTAAATCAATCATTCCTGGCTGCCTGGACATCAGCCCATTTTTTGTCATCTATAAATAATCCACAGGGGCACAAGAGACTCTGTCAAAGAGCTACACATCTACTTGAGCATCTGCTGGTCTTTAGTGTGTGAACATTTTATTCTTCCTAGCAACTGTTACTAGGTAGAACGGTGTTTAAACTAAGAGACCAAACAGGAAAGAACAGCAACCCTGTTTTGCCAACCTCTTTTTTCAGATACACATATATACACAGACACTATGAAAAGTCACATCCACAGCCATGTGTCTTTGACACAGCAGAACATGTGCTGCTTGCTACTCAACTCAGCCTATGGGCTCGGCAGTTCAGCAAAGAGACATATTTGCACATAACATATTTGCACTACCAGCATTCTTTCTGAGCATCACACACAACAACATTTCTGCTGAAAAGCTGTATTCCCAATCTAAGGAAGATGGGCATGCATATCCCTTGCCCTCCTTAATGCCCTCAGTTTAAAAGAGACTGCCAGCTTTTATACAATATAGTTACCCTGATCACCATTCAGGAGTGATCTAGCTTTTCAGCACTACCCTGCCCAGATCCTGGCTGGATTCTCACACACCGTAATGTGATTTGCTTGATTTTAGCTTAGCTTGATGTGTGAACTTTGCTGTTGCAGGTTTGTAAGCTATGGCCTAATGACTTAATCTGTTATAGGAACCCAGCCAATTGTGATTTATTCAATTAACCATGTTGAGTAAACTATGTGAACTAATCTCTTAAGTTATAGGGAACAAAACCTGCCTGTCTGAATCACTGAAGAATCAGGCCTGAATATTATTTGTTTTATTTATTTGCTACAGTGTATATACTGGTGTGACCTAAACAAGGGTCTAAGCAGCTTACCAAGTAATACAAACATTAGTATTAAAAGTTAGTCAAGAAGTACCAGAACAAAACAGCCATGCAAGAGAGTCCACCTCATCAAAATCTGCTCCCAAGGCTCTCTGGAATGCCAGGTTTTAATGGCTTTTCAAAAACTAATAGAGTGTGAGCCAGTCTGATCTTGGGAGGAATGCTGTTCCAGAGAAGGAGAGTCATGACTGAAAAGGCTCGTCCATCTCCTCTTGAAGATGGAGTTCCTTAAGAGAGTGGATGTGCATGGGGTCCCTCCCTCCCATTCTTATAGGGCAGACTGAAGCCACTGGGAGAGGGCAGTCCCTGCTAGCCCTTTGAAGCAGTCCAGACAAGAAGCACAACATGAATACTAGCTCTACCTTTACTGTAAGGTTATAATTAATAGAATCTTGCAAATCTGAAAGTATTTCTCCCCTCCTCTTCTTTTACTCTCCAAAAACTAGGGAGGGTCCCTTCTGAAATGCTTTCCATGCCTTCTCTCCTTTTGTGGACTGAGATATCTTTTACATGCCGGTTGTCCAGTCGGCAACTCTTCCTCCTGTCTCCCAAGGTCATTTCCACATACCATTACAGTCCTATAGATATCCAAGTCCTAAATCATGTAGGGCTTAAAGGTGGCCACTACCATCTTGAATTGCACTGGTAGTATAGCTCCTACAATAGGCTCCCATCCCTACATGAGTCACTGCATTCTGGACCAGTTGAAACTCCCAGGTGAACTTCAATGGCAGCTTCATGTAGAGTATCTTGCATTAGTCTAAATGAGGGATGACTAAATCTTGAGCAGTATTTCCTAATCTAGAAGCCACAACTGGTGCACTAGATGTAGGTGTGCAAAGGTCTTACTAGATTCAGCTGTCAGCTGTGCTTCAAGCAGTAGCCATTAATCCAAGGGAACCATGAGGTAATGCAACTCATTCAGAGCCAAAGGTGGAATACACCTGGGATCAGAGGGCTTCCAAATCCACAGCCATAGATCCCAAACCTATAGATTTCTACCACATTTCCTCTTTGGCCCAGGACTGAAGTATATAACTGAGCATCATGCGCATACTGATGATACCTGATGTCATGCTACTAGATTATCTCATCCGATGGCTTCCTATAGATATTAAAGAGGAGAGGCAAGAGTCTCAACCCTGAGGCACCCTATAAAGTGCCTAGACAATGACCTCTCCTCTTTAGCATTGGGAGAGGAGAGGTTATTGTTTAGGCACTTTATAGGGTGCCTCAGGGTTGAGACTCTTGCCTCTCCTAATACCACTGACTAGAACCTCCTCTTCAGGAAGGAGAACCATTGCAAAACAATGGGTCCCATGCCCAATCCATCACAACTGATCAAGAGCAGACAAAAGGGATTAGGAGGTTCCAAATTCCAGCTAGGAAAACCTGGAGCCTGAGTCTTTCGATCCTCTTATCCCTCGGGATATCTGAACAAACTAGACAACTACCAGGCTGAATTGTCCTCCTTGCCTAGCAATCTCTATGCCAAATCCTCTTTGGTGGTCTTTAGTCACCTTGCACCCTGCATCTGTTCAGCAGCCTGAAACAGTCTATTTCCCACTTTGCTTTCTAGCTGTCTTCTTTCATTTTCTTCCTCTCTAATATTCCTACAAGCCACCTCCTGCCAATTTTTTTGTCTATTTTAATTTTCCTCCTTCCTTGAGAATCCCTTGCACAGGGAAGTCCAGCCTTGGGAGTATCCCAAAGTATGTCATGACAGTTACATACTTTGCTGTGCTAAAGATAAATAACTTGAGGCCCTAATTAGCCTGACAACATCTTGCTATTCCTGACCTGGTTTCAACAAAATTTAACTTCAGAATCTGCATACCCAAATCTGTGAAAACACCACTGTTTATAAAATAAATGATGGAAGTACTGTCAATTTGTCACAAATCATTTCCATATCAGACCTTATAAGAAAACTTGGGACTAAAAGACAAAATAAAGATTTTTTTTATTATTATAGTGCTACTGAATTAATATTAGTTTTTGAATTATTGAACATCAGTTTCCAACACTGTTCTCTGAGATGCTGAAGCTTTTAGATCTGTTCCATATACCTTTGTGTCATCTGAAATTATCAAGGCAGAGCATCATCCTTTTCAAAGTTGTCTATGAAACCACTAAAAAAAGGTTGAGAAAAGCCGTTGCTAACGTGGCTATGAAGTGAACTAGTCCAGCTTCTGCACAAATACCATAACTAATACTGTATAGTCAAATACCCTTAATAATTTATCCCACATCATCCAATTTGTGCCTTGCCGTAAGAAGATGGAATGCATAAGATATCCTATTTGTTATGTTTATAGAATAAGGAATAAGATTTATAGTTTAAAAACTTGACTGACCACTAAAATGAACTATACCAACTATATGCTACTTAGTACAGTAGAAGTGACAGTCTGAACAAAGGATTAAATTTTAGAAAATAACATTCATTAAAAATGGCCCAGTCTTGGTAGTGAAGGCTATTGGTATGAGTCCAAATCCAAATCTCCATTCAGCACTGTTTTAATATAATTTAAATGGAATTTGCATAATAGTAATACATTATATTTATTCAGGCAGCCATGCAGATCCCACACAATTGACTTGCACACATTAATGAGCCATGCATATAGCTGAGAAACCTGACTTAACACAAGGTCTCCAGATTGTGCATATATGTTCTTTCAAATAATGCCAGTCAGAATGGCTAGTCATAAGTGGTACCAACAGTAATGATGTTGCATCAAACCTGAAACCTCACATGAAGGACCTCCTCATGTCTTCTATAATTGTGTTTTTATCCTCCTCCACATTAAAATTTACAGTGCTATGGGCTGTTATTTCATGTAGGTCGAAATAACTTATGTTCAACTTACCTACACATATTCTACAGCTCTTATTTGTCCTGGAAGATAGAATTGTGCCTTCTTCCCAAGACTAACATTGGATTACAAACCTTGAGGTTCTATCAAACACCCTCAATACCTCCTGACTTTAAGAAGAGCTTCATAATAATTGTCCAATATATGCTTGGCAGGACAGCAATATATATAAATAAGTAAATATCCATGTTCTAAAGTTTTAAAGCTTCCCAGTACTATCAAGTATTCTACCAGTAGAGAACTTTGATAACATACCATTAAAGAGAGCTTTTAGATCAGTGGTTCTCAACTTTGGCAATTTGAAGTTGTGTGGACTCCAACTCCCAGAATTCCCCAGCCAGCACCTATATTGGCATCCTGTAGAACTTCATATTTGAAGAAAAGAATCCATCCTGAGAATATGTACAAGCAGGACTTATCTTCTACTGCACTAGTTTTCAAAAAGAGTCTGTTAAGGTATTGTCGAAGGCTTTCACGGCCGGCATACGATGGCTGGTGTGGGTCTTCCGGGCTGTGTGGCCTTGGTCTTGAAGTTTTGTTTCCTAACGTTTCGCCAGCAGAACATGCTCTCAAGCACACTGGACACAAAATCCTATTTGAAAACACAGAGATACTGGACAACACCAACAGCCACTATACCAGGCTATACTGGGAAACCATTGAGATTCACAAACACCAGCATAGCTTCAATAAAAAAGAGGAGAGTCTAAAAATCAACAAAACCTGGCTACCAATCCTGAAAAATACAGCCTGCAAAAGGTCAACGAACTCAGCTCAACCACCAGGACATGTGAACAGTTCACACAATGAACTTGCTAATCACCCCCAGCAGCCCCTCGTTAACAATTCAATAGAAGAAAAAACCCTGCCTAATCCCCAGGAAGATACACACAGATTTTGACACCAAAACAAGCAGCCACTCAGTAACCCAACCCCACCCACACAACCCCAATCCCCCCCTTCCCCCCCTCAGATCTCTATAAATACCCACAAAAAGGGTCACATCACCCTGGGCACAAAGAGAACTGCTCCTGTCTGTGCTCCTGCACTCTGAAGATGCCGGTCACAGGTGCTGGCGAAACGTTAGAAAACAAAACTTCAAGACCACGGCCACACAGCCCGGAAGACCCACACCAGCCAAGAGTCTGTTAAGCTTTCTGCTTGCAGTAGAGAGATAGAGATAGAAATGTAAGAATGGCCCTATGATAATTATGATTTTATTTATAAACGTCTTTTCTCTTGAAAGAACTTAGAGTAGTGCACAATATAATAAGAATGCATGATCACTGAACAACTTTTCACAAAACTAAAAGAGAATTGCTTAACACCATATTTGCATTTGAATGCCACAATAAGCACAACCTTATGAGTTTCTGCTTCTTGCTTAGAGGCTAATGGGAAAAATACTAGGAATAAAGATCCTTGTCAACTCTGTTTTGGAATGGTGTCTTTTGTCAAGTTTGGGAGAACATATTTTTGTTAGTCAGTGAAACATTAAGAAGCCTTTTCCCCCCAAGACTACTTTTAATAATCAGCCTTTACAAAACTGGTATGTGACAGAGAACAGTAAATGTGTCCGTTAATTCAATTGTAGATGAGTTGGGTATCTTGAAAGTTGTTTTCATGTAACCTTCTAACAGGCTTTCCCTTTTTAATTTCCTCTCTTTCTGAGTGTCTGTGTTTTGCTAACTCATTTTCCTTTTGTTTCTGTTTTTTATGCAATAGCTGGCTCCTTGATTTCCTTTACCAATCCAAAAGCCACCTTTTTCACAGCATCAATAAAGGACAACCACAAGGACACTGAAATTGCCCCATGAAGCTTTTTATTTCATTGTTCTTTTCATTTCTGCAACAAATAACTGAAACGGCAGTTAATCATTGCATACTTCTGGCTCCCAGGATACTCATGGAGTTCTCCATATGGCCTCTTCAAAATGGAGGCACTTGGCTCAATGAAATATAAATTATGCAAAGAAATGAGATCAGGCAGTGAAAGAGAGTAATAACAAAGAGCAAAAGAAAGGGAAAAAAATCACTTAACAAAATTATAGACCTGTCAGATAATCAAATTACATTCTCAGGATACTAGAAGAATGTACTAAATCCATACATTTCTCTTAACCAATAAAATCTTTATTGTCTTTAAATTCTCTTGCTTCTTGCAGGAACTCCAGCAAGAAACATTACTTTTGTCTTTCCACTTCTATATTTGCAATTTTCATTTTGTGTTCACCTTGTGTCCTAGAGTGCGTGCACTTCAATTTTGTTTTAAATTAGTCATTGCTTTGCTTCCTGTTTTGAAGTCTTAGTCTTTAACTTTTTGTTATACTCTACAGTAAGCTAGTAAAACATGCAATGCTTGGGATCCAACCTTGCTGTACTATGGGCCTTTCCCCACTGCTGAGTTGAGTGCTATCCGACCATTGCTGAATTGGCAGAAAACTATAGCAGCATGAAATTTGTTTTTCCCATTGCCAATTTCTATCTTGCCTCTATTGCCTCTGTTTCAAGTCACTGCAGCTAAGTGATTTCCTTCCAAGGTGATGGGTGTCAAAGCCTAACAAAATGTTACACATTTTGAGGCTGCCTTGGATAGTATTGAAGCAAGTAGGAAATACTATTTTAACCCTGATACAACTAGGGACAACTTAAACCTTCCTTATTCATGGACAAGGAATGAGATGAAGGACACATAATGGGGACATGACAGAATGAAGATGTAGCCAGAGATTATTTGTGCTGTGGTAAGGCTTTGTTTAATATTTTAATTAAACTTGCGGGTTTTCCTGGATACACAGTTCCTGCTCAATGAGCAGGTGGCAACTGTGGCCAGGAAGGCTTTTGCACAGCTTCATCTGGTACACCAGTTGCACCCTTTCCTAGATTGGAGGGTCTTCAGTCACTCATGCCCTAATCACCTCACAGCTTGACTACTGCAATGCTCTCTACAAGAGGCTGCCTGTGAAGAACGCCCGGAAGCTTCAGTTAGTCCAGAATGCAGTGGCACAGGCAGTCATAGTCATGCCTTGGTATGCCCATGTAACACCTCTGCCTGAGAGCTGCACTGGTTGCCAGTTTGCTTCTGGGTGTGATTCAAGGTGCTGGTCACTACCTATAAAGCCCTACATGGCATAGGGCCTGGTTATTTAAGGGACTGCCTGTCTCCCATAGTATCTGCCTTGCTGGTTCAATCTGGCAGGGTTGGTGTGCTCTGGGTTCCTTCAGTTAAACAATGCCATCTATCAGGACAGCAGAAGTGTGCCTTCTCAGTAGCAATGCCTGCCCCCTGGAATGAGGTTCCCCTTGGGATTTGAATGGCCCCTACCCTATTGGTGTTTCCAAGGGCCCTGAAGGTGTGGCTCTTTGCCCAGGCCTTTGGGGAGGATGACTGGTGCTCCCTTTCTTCCTTTTCCTTGTGCCCATCCAGGTTTGTTTTCTCTGCCATTTCTGTTCTTTGGTTTGTGTTCTTTTTGCATTGTTTGTATTGTTACTTGTTTTTCAAAGGTTTAACAATTTGTAAACTACCAAGAGTTCCCGAGAGTCAGGTGGCATATAAATTTAATATATTAAATTACATTAAGTGGTGAAAGCTACATGAATAGAAGGATTTCTTCTGAGTACAGAAGGATCATTAATATGGAACTGGGTCCTGCTGAAAGAAGGCAGGTTTTTTGGATTCCCTTTATTACTGGTACACTCTCAGCTACCTTTCATGCACTTCTAGAAGTTCCTCAACTCTCAGGAGTAGATTGTCAAGGAGTACAGAGGACTACAAGGGGGGGGGAAAAAAAAGGAAATTGGCAATTGTTTTCTTCCCCTACACATAAGACCTCATTTTCAGAGAGGGTTACTTTGGGTTCCTGCATGCTTGCCCTGTCCTTGATCTTCATGGGCTGAATGTGCATGTATGGACTTTATTCCAAAGATTCAGTCTATGAATATCTTCTACAAAATTCTTAGAAGCAGATGTAATCATATTATAATGGCTGAACCCAAGTGGGAAACTTTTAGCATTTTGTAATACAGAACACTAACCTTGCAAAGAAGAGGACCAACACCAGCCCAGTTAAGTTGCTTTTGGTTCTACTCATGAAGAACACTACCAGGGAGATTATTGTACTATAGAAACATTGCTGATGCTTCTAAAGGGAGATGAGGATCATGTTTCTCCACCTTCCTTTCTTCTATCAAGTCTAACTAGGGGCAAAGCTATAGATTCATTGTCCTGAGGTGATGAGCATACTATCAGTGAAATTGCCTCTATAGGGGTGACATCTAAAGGTTTTGTTCCTTAGGGAGACTGGGAGTCCAAGAGCATTCAGCCCTAGTAATTGGCTTTGTTTTTGTTTTCTTGTGTCTTACTTACCAAAAGTATATGACTATGGACATTGTCCAAGTTTGTCCTAGGAGAAAGATAGAGAGCAAGAGAAAGAGTATCCCCAGTGGAGTGATTTCAGGCGAGAGGTTATAAGGAAAATTCAGGTTGGATATTTGAAAGTTAGCCTGTGATTTGGTCCTTCTTCCATTTCTTGAAATTCAATTCAACAGGCCAATTTGCCTTCTCATCATGTAGTGCTATTTTTAAATGTAAGATCAGACTATAGAAAAAACAGTCCACCTGACTGTAGTACCAAGAATTGATGAAGTTAATCTCACCCAGATCTGCCCATTTGAATTTGGATACTTGGTCCAAGACTAATCTAATTGGAGGCCAAGAGACAGGTTGCTGTCTCATGAGACTGAATTGTCCTCACAAGGATGCCTTCTTTTCTAGCACTATGCTTGAGAGTAGGTAACTTGTTTTGTGGCCAGGAATATAGAAAAGGGTTATGACTGATTCATAATGTCTCCTGACAATTTCTCTAGCCAGGGTAGCAGAGTTGTCCCTTAAGTGAGTTTGAAGTACCCCGGCTGATGGTTCTGGGAAACTCCAACACTGCATTGACACCATCCTGATAGTGCCAACCCAGGACTTCATGTTCACCATAACAATTATGGGGGTCTTTCCATCATCATTAGCCCAAGATACATACCAGGTTGGATCTTGGGGCACTTCTGCTCTGTCTGTTTTGTTTGCTTAGTGTTGTTGAGATTGAGCAGACAGAAGGGATTCTGGACAGACCACTTTCTCATTAAGTTTATAACTGCAGTAACAAATGTTCCCCAACAGAGGAAAACACCAACCTATCATACTTGCTTAATCAGTAATCTGTTTCTGAGACTTGAGGATGTTGGAAAATGTTAACTTCTGTTCAGTCTGCCACATGGAGTCTCAATCCCTGTTTACCTTAGCTATTAAGAACTAGCAGTGGCAGAGTATAGAGAATGATATATTTCTCATTACATCAGTAGGTGATTCCCATTGTCTTTAAAGAGGCAGTAGTACAACCTCTCTTACAGAAAACATTTTTTGACCTGGAAATTCTTGAGAACTACCTCCCTATCACAAATATCACAAATATCCCAGGAATGAGCTATTTGGGAGGATGGTGGCCAATCAACTTCATGCATTCCTCAAGAATATGGATTATCTGAACCCATTCTAGTCAGGTTGCAGACCTGGCTTTAGCACCAGAACTGCCTTAGTTGTTCTAACAGATGCCCTGCTCTGGGAGAAAGACAAGAAAGTGCAACTCTATTGATTCCCCTGGAAATCCCCAGTTTTTGATACCACTGACCATGACATACTACTCAACTAATTATTTGGGACCATTCCTTTGTGGTTCTATTCCTGCCCTCAGGGGTGCCTTGAACCATATGATTGCTAGACTATGGAGTTCCACAGTGTCCATTCTGTCACTCTTGTTGTTAAGGAATGATAACCAGGTCTATTTCTCATCACAGTCAGGTGAGATGTTGCAAGTACTGGACTGATATTAGAATGATATAATGAGCTGGATGAAGGTCAATGAGGTCTGGTGGCTATGACTCTTTTGGAACAGAGACAGCCTGCCGATGTTAATCTATGTTCTGGTAACCTCCCATTTGGATTACTACAAAGCATACTACATAAGTCTGCTCTTGAAGATGACTCAAAAGTTGTGGTTAGTGTAGAAGGCTATTATCTGGAAAACCCTTCAGAAACCACATAACTGCAGTCCTAAAAGAATTGTATTGTCTGCCTATATAGTATTAATCTAGTTTGAATATTAATAATTACATTTACATCATTAATGGTTTAGGACTCCAATATTCACGGGAATACCTTTCCTGGTATGAACCTACATAAATGTTAAACTTTGTAAGGAGGCCTCCTCAGCATCTTCTGTTCTCTGGATAAGGAATACTCTTCCCATAGATGTCAGACCTTTTAATACTAGGTGAAGTCCTGGAATTTTTCTGCATTTGGTACTTAATGTTCAGAACCTAACTCTGTCATTTTCTCTTAAGTGTTACTTTATCAGCGTTAGTAAGTTTTACATACCTTGTGGTCAGGTTCTCCAGGAGATTAATACTGAGGTACTAATCAGGTTTTCTCAGGAAACCTCAGTGCAATGGTTCAGAAAGGGTTCATCGCATTGAGGAAGCATCACAGAGACTTGGGGTAAAACATCTGCAGAAACCTGATAATTACTTTGATATTAATCCCTGAAACCCAGACAACCTGACCACAAGGTATATTCAACAAACCTGGGCTACCTCTATTCCAAGAAACTCTTTAGTAGATTTATTGTTATGTGTTAAAGCTGGATTGTATTTTAGCCCCCTTCCTGTTTTAACTTTTATATTAATTCATTGGTTCAAGCAATCTCTGAACCCTAACCCTGAACATAGCTTTCATCTTCCAACAGTGGCTAACAGAAATGTTCTTGTTATAAATTGATGATGTGGCCATTCTTTCATTTATAGCTGCAGCAGCAAGAAGAACACGTCTGGCTTTTACTGTTCTGAAGAAAGGCTTGCCATTAATTACTCTTAAGAACAAAGTCATGATCTTCTCTAATTGTTTAATGAAGTATAGCTGGCAGATTAATGGATGTAAGAGAGAACAGTTTAAGCTCCACAGATATTTTGGTGTTTATTTACAGTTTATTTACAGTTTATTTACAGCTCTAGATTTCTGGAGGTCTCAGACTGCATATGCTATGGAATCTGCCCAGGAACATGTGACCATGAAAACTAGAGGTTTTGGTTTTCCTTATTGAGGATTTGAATATGCCCTCTACAATTGTTCTCTCTGCAGTTGCCAAGGTTTTGTGTGGTGAACAGACTGGACTTTTCTCCCTGCTGGAGTAAATTTAATCCACGTTTTGGATATTGTAGGTTCCCAGTGTTGCCCTCCACTTGGAGGCAAGATCTATTTCAGTAGAAGCTTACCTAAGATGGCCTAATGCTTTAATTGACATTTGCCTTGACTAAATACCTACATAACTCTGATACTGCATAATACTCTAGGGCATTCACTTTAGCTTCTCTTAATCCTCTGCCTTCAGTGTTAATGGAAAGAAAATACTGAGATACCCCCTTTGCAGAGAAGTTGTCTTTACAATGCTCCAGGTTTAAATATGTTTATGGATTTTATATTTCTTGCCTCATTACAAATCTTAAGGATGATACCATTTTTCAAATGGCCACATCTTGCTTTAGATTTCAGCTACTAGGAAACAAATGGTGAAATCTGCTAATTTTATCTCTTTTACAATTTATGAGAGTTGTTGATTTTTATTATAAGATTTTACAAATGTTTCAGTTAATTAACCAACAGTTACAAATTGATTGTGGGCTGGGTGATGTGCTCATTGTTATTTTTGTCTTCTGGTCAAAGACTGCAATAAACTTCATCTAGTGTTTTAAGTTACAGGAGTGTATATTTATTTTACTTTGCTTTATTGTTTTATCTTGTTTTTTTATGTAACCCGCTACAAGACGTTCTGGATAATAGGTGAGCTATAAGCAAGCATGCATGCATAATTAAATAAATAAATGTATCATTTAAACTGACATATAGAAACATCAATATAATTTTCTCTAGAAAATGCCAGCTGAGGAAACTGATTCATTCATTTTTACAGTTATGCAAAATCCAGACCTGAGTGATTGACTGCATTGATCATGCAAAAGGACTTGAGAAGTCTCAATTCATTCTCATTTGTCTATTAAACACTCAAGCACCTATTGATTCAGAGTTCTGGTAGTATTATATGCAATTAAACTTAGGTTGCATGTGGACGATTCCTTTTCAAATTGTTGGAATAGGATTGAAGAGTTGCCAGAAATAATAGTTATTTACCCAAGCATTTTAACAGCTTTTAGCAAATGCAACTTTTCATCTTTAAAAATAACCAGTTACCTGCCATTTCATGCTTATAAGTTTGTTTGATGACCTGTATGGACTGAATCATGATATGAGACTGGGGAGGAATAAAAATATTTTAAATAACAATTAATGCTGCCTTCACATGCAAAGAGAAAACATAGCTATCCTTCCTAAAACAGATGAACAGCAGCTCACTAGTGGGGGTCTCAAAGTTCAATTTCTACCAAAGCTGATAGTAGTGTATATTTTTAAAGAGAGCAATATTTAGTCAGTAAAATCCCCATGCTCTCTCATAATGTCATGCATCTCACTCACAATAATTCTTTCTTATTAACTGCTTGGATACAATTTATTTTCCTCTCAGGCTATGAAGGCAAATGCAAGAGTGGCAGGCTCTGGCTGAAGCTGATAAGCCATCCTCTAGAAGCAACACTGCTGGCCAGTGAAGTTTGTTAAGGAGACAATATTCGATTGCCTCCAACAAGCCATGCAATAGATCAAAGCTATCAGCATAATATCTGCAAAACAATGGCTTTATACATCAGCCAACATCTTCAGCAGCCTCAGTGGGGTTACTTTAGAAATGCTTTCCCCCCCTCTTTTGTCACTGATTCCATTTTGTTGTTGTTAGTGACGATGTTGAGGTTACTGAGAGAAATACAGTAGTTGAAAGCATACTGTACCTGGCCTAATTTATCTCAAATATCTCTATCAGATGATTCTAAAATATTATTCCCAAATTGGGTTCTTTATTACCCAAACTATCACAGTAAAAATAAATACTATTAGAGCAAGCATTGCATTAGGACATTGAAATAAAATTTAGAGTTTTTTCTCCCGTCTCCACTGAAAGACTTGCATCATATTAGATACACAGATATTCCCACTATGTGAGGTCTTCCTCAGCTTATAACATTAGTTTAAACAGATATTGCACAAATCTGTTTTTGAGCATGGCAAAAGGACCAATATGGATGCCTGCAAATATAGTGCATTGATTTATACTGGGTACCAATGCATACATGCAATTTGGTAACCCGTATGGGCAAGAAAGGGTTGTATTCTAGCTGATAACATCATATGTACACCATTTATACTTACCATGTTATTTCGTGAAGTCTCTTGCAAGAGATTCCTGCTTCTGTTTTAGTGGGCACAGATTTGTTTATTTATTCAATTTGTATGGCCATCCATCTCAGCAAGCAACTCTAGGCAGCGAACAATCTTAAAATAATTAAACACAAATTCCTATCATAAATACCAGAAATAAAATACCCAGCAGCCAAGGAAGAGGTCACAGTTGATGGCTGTTACTAGCACAACCAGGAGACACTCTCAGGGCCCCAGGCCTGGGCACAGAGCCAGGTCTTTAGGGCCTTACTGGGTCAGGGCCAACCTGCTCTCTGGAGGGAGAATATTCCATAGGGCAGGTACTACGGCAGAAAAGGCAGGCTTCCTGGGCCCCACTGACAGGTGCCTGGAGCATGCCTATCCTGTTGGATTGGATTGGACAGGTAGAAACAACTTGGAAAAGATAGTCCCTCAGTAAGTTTTCCCAGCACAGTGCTGGATGTATGGAAGTCTCTGTTGTGTGTGGGATTTTCTGAATCAGAATCATTATTTTTGGAGGAGGAAACAGTTGAGCTGGATCCAATAGTGGTTGTGATGGCAGAAAAGAGTTTAATTTGAGCAAGACAGGAATCTGATCCATCCTATCAATCATATATCATAAAGGATTAAATATTTGTGTACTTAAAGTCTATCCTGCCTTTATTTTTGTACAACTTCAGGCAGTGTACATAATGTTCTCACTTCCTATTTTTCTACAACTCTGTAAGATGGGTTGGGCTGAGAGTGAATGACTGGCCCAAAGTCACCCAGCTGGCTTTCATGCCTAGAAATCATATCCTAATTTCTTGTTCCGCACCATAACCACTACACACAAACTGGCTCTCAGATGGGATGGAATGAGCTGGACTGCAGTAGATTTGTGTGTATGTGTGTGTATATGTGTAAAAATTGAGTGCCTAATTTTAGGCAAGAAGGTTCCCCCTCTCTTTTCTGGCCAAAGCCACCACTAAACACAACCCATTATTTTAAACATTTGGGTGAATGGAATCAGGTCTTTTTCTAATTTTTTTTTTAATGGTCCTATATTAAATGTTATTTTTGCAATTTTCTAAATCAAGTAGTTTTATCATTTATCTAGAGCAAAAACATCACTGCAGATTTTTACCTTTGGAGCACGGGTGCTGATTAAGCTGAATTACTCAACCTCACAGCTAAGATTATTGAGCATGGTTCTGCCATTCCTCTAACATTGTTTCCTCTAAGGGTGGAAACACATATACAGGGGTATCTGCAGGGTGTGGTCAAAGAAGTCAAAATGGTGGCCACAATAGTCTGATGGAAGCTCCACCTATTTTTATGTGCATGACATATGCTTTGATTGCACCACTGCAGCCACCATCTTGACTTATTTGACCATAACTTGTGGACATCCTGCACACTTACAAGGTTTTTGTCAGAATAATTTACCTGACTGGAGCTTTCAGAATATGCATTTTGCTTCCTCCTCTATGATCAACTACAGTCTCTTCCTCACAGCTTAACATGCTATCTACTCATCCTTGAACAGAAAACTATAGTGGCACAAAATTTGTTCTTTACATTGTGCTCCCCACACACCTATCAGCTATGAGCTACTAAGTACTGACAACCACATGTGAGAAGCATTTGACAATAGGAGTTTTGCACAGCCACCCCCACTCCACCTCACCCCACTCTCAAACTGTTCTTAAACTTAGGGCTTTTTGAAAAGTGCTAAATCCATGTTGAAAAGCAGTCCAAACAACAGCCAAGAGGCACAGAAATGCTGCAACATGAAGAAGCAAAGAGAAATCTCTCTTTTCTCTCTCTTTCTCTCAATCACCACTGTTGAACAACTCCACTTCAGGCTGATCCAGGTCTCTGGGTTCAGCTAGTATCAGCACAGAGACACATTTCAGATAAAGGGGGAGAGCCAAGTTTGAAAGAACCAGATTTTCCTACTGTCCTAAAGAGGACGTCTCTAGAGAACAGAGTTTATAGGGTAGGGAGTGTGCCCCTACCAAGCCAAAGTGGTCAATAGCTGCCAGGCTGATCCCAACCCTTAGGCTCACCTGACAGTGCCATCGATTGAATGGTTGGTGAAGCACTTCAGATTGTAACTACAGTAAAACATTACTTAATGAGGAAAACACCGCTTTAAAACTGGAAGTTTGGGATGAGTTGAGGCAACATCAGGAAGTTGCCAGGTCATATTTATACCATAGTTAGGTGTAGGTAGGTTAAAGCCCACCTAAGCCACAATTTGACACCTATTAATTGTGTGAGATCCAAACCAGATGCTTCAAACCCAAACCAGTCAGCGAAAGCTTTCTAATAAAATAATTCTTACACACACAAAACAAAAAAGATTCTCAAATCCTGTGACAAATGAGATTCTTTTAAAGTCAAACATTGGGGTTTTTTTAGCTGTTAAAAGTATGAGTCACTATGCCAATCAACATTTATAATCAACCCTTGCTAAAAGAGTTGCTTATTCAGGGACAAATTTTGAATTTGCTTTTTCATTATATTATATATTTTCTAGTGACATTTAACATAATCTACATGTATTTAATAACATTCAGATGTGAACATTCTCACATTAGATGCAATGCATTAACTTGCTCAGTTAGCCCAGTGAATTTTATGACAGAACAGTTACAGTATTTAAGTCCATTTCCTAATTTGATTTCATTGTATTGCCAGAACATCTGAACAAGGTTGTTCAATCCCATTTTCAGCTGCTTTTGGCATCTAGGGGTGGGGAAAGGGCCTATGTCTTCAATTTCTTTTAGTTACTGTTTTCAACCTTTTTTTTTTTTTTAGCGTTTTCAAAACAGCCAGAATTACATGCCAAGATTTGGACTATTACATCAACACTATTTGATGAATGTGAACTTTGCTCTGGTTGAAAGTTCTGTATGAGCCCCTTCCCCATACACAGACAGATTAACCAACTTGCACATAAATCATCTTCAGTAACACCCTCCTATTATATTTAAAAGGTAGAATTACAAACTGGAATTATAGCGCTTATGTGGATTGCCTTCTTGACATTCTGAAAAGTTCCATTCTTCTGAGTAATTGTTTCCTTCTTCCTTCTTCCTTTTTTTTTTGGTTCTCATTTATCTTTTTTCAATGGATATAGAGCAGAAGTTAGAATTCTTTTGTAAAAAGAAGTAGCAATGTCTGCTAGAATGGTCATGGATTCCAGTAACCCTTTTCTGTTCTTAGCTTTTAAGTCTCTGTCTTTTTCTTCATACTTTTGTTTCTTCTTTTGAGATGAGATGAAAAGCATTAAATCATACCAAGATTCTGACCTTTGAAATACTGACAGTGAAAACTGAAAAACTACTGATACTGTTTCGAAAGATAGTCCAAAATTTTATACTTCTGACTCTTGCCTTCTTGTTAGCATTAGGGAAAAAAAGTTCCCTAATGGTAAGTAAAACCATTCAGAGAAAAGGTATGATTTTCTGGGCTTTGTTTATGTGTTCCACATTGATTTAGAAAGAGAGAGTGGGGAAGAACTGGGGGGAGAGAGAGTTCAAGATCTCTCTATCTCTCTCTCTCTCTATCTATTGGATCAGAATTTTGTGAAAGGAAGGTAGAGACACCTAAAATATTCTGGATGTATTCTAGGACTCTGCTGGGGTGTCTTGAAGAGCAGGGTCTGCTGCAAAATCTGCTTTGAAATCTGTTATATGGTGCCCCACAGTTACTAATCTGGATTTTAAAAAATCATACTACTTTTAATCTGGTTTTATTGCTTACACTTATTTATCTGTTATCTACCAGGTAGATAGACGGGATGCCTCTTTTTTTATCTTGTGAAAAGAAGCAGACAGGAATTATAGCCAATGGCTCTAGTTTCTTAGCAGAACCAAAGAAATGTTTTAAAAGCGTAAAAATAAATGTATGTACACATGTATGTACTGTACGCTGGAATTTGATCTTTAATATTTGGTATTTTTAATCCAATTTTTAACCTGATTCTCTTCCAGTGAGGTCAAAGTACCATACAGTATACCCCTCCACTAATTTTATCTTCAGAATAATGTTTTAAAATAGAAAACATATATTGGAAATAATTTTGTGAGCTATATAGCTCGATTGAAAAATGAAAATGACTTTCCATGGTTCACATGTAACGCTTTAACCACTATTCTACTAGTGCATGCTAGATACAATTTAATTTTTATTACGAGTTTATGAATAGACATAATATAGAACGATACAAAGGCTATTATTAAAAATCAATTTCCATACGTATATCTAAATTATATATTCAGGAATCCAAGGAGTGTGGTAGAACAGCAGGCAGGTAGTTGATATAATTGGTGGACTACATGCATTGGGCTTTGTGCAAATTACCGTATCTAAACACACATCCAGATGGCCCCCACCCTCCTGGGCTTTTGAAGGGGCTTGAAGACCTGGCTCTTCTCCCAGGCCTTTGATGAGGGTGAATGAAGCCCCTCGGATTGTTGAGTTTGTTCTTTTTTTTTATCCCGCCTTATTTTTATAAATAACCCAAGGCAGCAAACATACTTAGTACTCCTTCCTCCTTCTCTTTTCCCCACAACCACCACCCCGTGAGGTGAGTTGGGCTGAGACAGAGTGATTGACCCAAAGTCACCCACCCAGCTTTGTTGTTCTTGTTTGGGTTTTGTCATCTTCTATTCTTTATTTTTGTTCCTTATTGTATTTTTTAAAAAATGACTTTACTTTTTAAAAGTAAAAACCACCCAGAGTCACTGAGGGTTGAGGGGCATACAAATTTAATACATACATACTTACATACATACATACAGTACGTACACACATAAGAATGGGCAAAATCCTCTTGACTCCATTTGTACATTTATTAATGTGTGTATTTCCAATCAGCTCATTATATTTACTGTGACCATTTAGGAAAGACCTAGTGTGTCTTCTATGAGTATTCTTCCAGATTATAGTGCTGATATGTGTTTGTCTGTTGCTCATGCTGTGGATATGTACACTAGTACCTAGGTACGCTAGCCCATAGGAAGTATTCATCTGGGTTGAAAATACCTACTGCGCTAACTGTGGTAGAAAGCAAAGATGGAGATTTGCACCTTTGTCTGCTTATGCAGGGACCCAGATGCTTGGATGGGGTCTATAAAGTGCACTCCCTGCCTATCCCTGTTTTTAGTTTGATAACCATCGGGCTGATTAATTAACTTGAGCACAGGAAATGATGTTTCAGTCTCACTCCCTTTCCCACCAAAGGAATTTTGGCTAAGGCATAAATGGAAAGAAGTTGAAAATATCCTTCTGTCTTGAGAGAAATTAAGAAAAAGGTCTCTCCAAGAAGTAATCTGTCAGCTATTTTACCTATGCAATCACGTGTATACAACTAAGCACACCAGTAATGTAATACCTCCTTCTTATTCATTTAATATATTTGTTATTTTCAAGGCAATGGAAGAGCTAGACAATTTTTAGAAGGATGTTGGAAAATAAGAGGCCTATTACCTTTACGTTTTATGCATTGCTTGCTCTCTGGTATTTGTCAAGACAAATAGACTTGCCTACTGTGAGTGACTCAGAACAGAACCTCCATATCAATCACCCACCTAGCTCTACATAAATTCTGTAGGGCATTCAGGACATTTTGCTGTCTATGAATATTTTAGACAAGAAGAATCCCTGAAAGCATCCTGATGCATTAAGATGGGAAAATGGGTCTTGGGTTTTGTTTTATAGCTGTTTGCCAAAATGCTACTACTATTACAGCTCTTTGGTGAAAGCGTGTTTCCTTCGCAAAAGAAATAGCAGCGTAGCTGAATACTGCCAGAAACATATGGGAAACAATGATACTTAATCTCTAATGCTGCATGAACTATACCAAGGGAAATAGGACAATGTAGGGAACATTTTCATTTGAAAGTAAAACAAAACCTTTTTAAAAAAGAAGGAACAAGGAGTAGATTCATTTCTGAGTAGGCCACACCTCCACTAAACCAAACACAGCCTAAATATAGTTACACATCAGGAGTTTAAAAAATCCCACTAAGAAGGACTGGAGCCCTCTAATCAGTGGGGGACAAATTATCTTACACAAGCATTAAAAAAGCTTTCAAGCACATAATCCTTTAACATTAAGTACACAGAAAGGTGCAAAATACTGAATCAGACTGATAATCCTTCGAGCTCAAAACTGCTAATATAGACCGATCTTGTCCTGGAGGGTTGTTTTTTTTTTTTTAAACCTTCCTGGATATGTCCAGTATTGAACTTGAGAGGTCCTACATACAAAGGGCACACTGAACCTCTAATCTACAGTCTCTATTCCAAACATTTTTTTATTGTTTCTGTGTATGCTTTAGCATTCAATGGCCCACTGCTTTCATAAAAGTTATATATCACAGAGGACTATGATAATGGTAGAGACCATTTTCTGTTTTGCCCATTTCCTGGATATAGCATATTGAACAGTCTCTACACACAGACCTTGTCACCCAGGGCACATAAATATGATTCAGATCCCAGATCATGTTCTCTTGCTCTTTTGCATTCCACAGAAACTTTTTCTCCCCCACCCAACCCAAATGGATTTGTCAAATCAACATCCCCGAGAAATGAAAGATAAACTATACGTGGTTCCCATATCACATGTTTTGCAGGCTTATATTATTTATTAATTTACATATCATTTTACCCTTATCATTATTATTATGCGTCCTATCCATGTCACAAAAAAATCAATAAAATAGTAATGCATTAAATAATCAACAATCTGCTGTCTCAAACAACATAAAAATGCAAAAAATGCCTTATAATAATAGTTGATGCCCAAGGAAAGGATTATAAACTTTTTTCCAAGTTATGGCCACCACAGTACACTTAACTTTTGATTTTCAGATTCAGAACAGAATATTTCCCACTTTTTCCAGTGTCCGCTTCTGCTTCACCTAAGAGGACTCCCCTTGAAGACTGGGCTGAAATAAGTGGTTCAAGAGTCATAGTGTCTTTGCTCAAACTCAATCACTTATAAACAACAAAATATTTTTCTTGATTAGTAAATCTATTAAATGGGCCTCTTCTAGTATCTGGGCAATACATCTGTTGTGGTAATGGCTATGAATTTGCCATTTTTTCATTTGTGAAGTACGAATAAAACAAGCCCAGCCCATTAACAAGGGCTAGGCAAATGACTGCACTCTATCATTTTCAAAGGAATTGATGGAATGTGAAATGAGTTTCCTAGCACAAAAACTCTATAGAAAGATAGAAACTGTAAGTCCCACCAACAGACAGGTAGATAGATGGATGTTAACATACAAGGTACAGAAAATTAGTACCCTAATTCTTTGCTCAACCAAGGAACCTTTGATGTTCTATCAAAAGAACCCTATGGACATGTCCTTTCTTCTTTCTGTCTGCCACTATTACTTCACTGAGGTTGCCCGTTTGTCACCTGGAGGCAGCTTTTCTACCCCAGGACAGAATGCAATCGATGCACATTGATTTCCATTCCTGCTTCAAGCTGGGCTTTCTTCAACCATTGCTTTAGTTTAAAACAAGATACCAAATTGCAGGGATTTGAATCATCTCACACTCATGTCATGAGTGGGCAGAAAATTACTTACAGTGCTGTACAATCGACAATGACTGTATTGTTGGAAGCAGGGAAAAAGACAAAATGCATAGTTACTGAAAGACTGATGAAGTCCTTTCTGGCTACTCCCTTTACCAGCAGAGCTTGCATGTGGCTTCTTTTACCCAAAGTGCTTCCATTCAATGGGAGGCAGATGGGCTGCTGACACCCATCATTTTCATTGCCAAAGAACTGCTATAGGACTGATGTGGAGAATATATTCTTGGAACACTGATGCTAGAGGTTGGCATTCTGCAACATGCCAGCCCCCCCCCCCCACCCTTTTAAAAGAAGCTAAAAAATAATTGTATAGTTAGGTGGGACAGGGAGCACGGAATATGCGAAAAGATGCCTCTGGTCACACTGATGGCTATTGGCAATACTTTGCCTATGCCTATTTTGGGCTCTTAATATTTATTTGTATTTCATTATTTATTTAAATGCACAAGAGCATTCCAACCAGATCCTTACTTTCAAGCATCTGTGACCATGATGGAGGGGGTTGGAAAGGAAAACATAGCTACAAGGAAAAGGAGGATTTCAACTTGCTTTTGGCTAACAAGGCCAGCAGCTTATTATCCTCAAATGAATATGGCCCTTGATCCAAAAGGAAAAAAAAATGTGTGTGTGTGTGTGTGTATGTGTGTGTGTGTATGTGTGTGTGTGTGTGTGTGTGTATTCCCCAGATAGGGTACACAATATTTTATACTGTTTATAGATAGTAACAACAGGTTAGAAACAGTAATAAAATGCACCACTCAAACATTTGTTCCTTTTATTTGTCTTCCAAAATTGGCTGAAACAAAAACATGGTCATATATGAATAACATGAGCATGCCTGAAAGTTGCTCAAGCATTAGTATGCACATAGTAATGATGGCATTACTATGTGCATAGTAATGATTAAGAGACAGATTGATGCTTAACAGGCAAATGATTATTTTAAAGAACTTTAAGCATATTTTTATTTTAGTTCAATGGCAATTGAACTGAATACATTTTGTATAGTATTAAGATGGAGATGAGTGCATTTCTGGGCTTCCTATTAGTGCCCAGGCATGAATTTCTGTCATATCAAAGAATCTATCAGAATGCAATGTTTTATATACATAAACATATTTACTACTATGATGAATCCATCAATGAGTTATTTGGGCAATGGAGAAGTATAATCAAACGGAACAATCAAAACACAATGGATGAAAAAATTCTAGCACATATTAGAACATGGCTTCTGGGTGATGAAGAAATTACCATTTTCTCAATACCACCACCAATGTTTCAAGCCTCACATATCAAGTGTAAATATGAAATGATCCTATTGTGTTGTTTTCCCCCTGAAAATCCATATACCTTATACATTTCCTCCAAATTTCAAACCACATAATGCATTTGATAACACTATGTAAAACAGTGAAAAAAACTTTCCAAATTTTCATCTCGAAGGTGTGAAATTAGTTTTGTACTGTAATATGTTTTTGATTGTTCAGGATTTGGAATATCAAGCAGCTTAAGTATTGACAACATAATTGCATCTAGTACTATGTACTCACGATATAGAAATTCATATATATATACACAAACACACATATATACCAATATACACATATACTGTACATAGATAGATACACACACTTGAGGAAAAATAGATCTGTTATAGTATCTGCCATGTAAAATTAGTGACTTTTCAAAGAACCAAGTGTTGTAAGAGTATTTGAAGGAAATCCTTGTTGAAGGCATTCAATATATTAGTCATCCCAATCATTTCTGCTAATTTTTCCTCTGAGGCTCCTTTACATTGCTGTTATCACAAATTTTCTATAATAAGAAGATAATTTTGTTTACAAAAGCATAATCTTGCCAAACATTTGCATCACTAAGATAATTAAGTACCTTTGAATACAATAATGAGTGTCACTTCATTTTCATTTTTGCACAACAGATGATAATATATAATTCCATCCCCCTATCTTAAGCAAATGCTTCTGGATTTAACAAATGTAGAGTGGTGGAGAAATCCAAGCCAAAGGGAATTATTCTATTTTGAGCAATCAAATAAATGCAATATTGCCGCCTGTTTCAGAAAAAGGGTAAGAGACATGAAGACAGAACTCTATCTTGTTAAACTACCCTACTACAGCTACCCGTTCTGTGGTCTGTGAGGAAGAAAGGAATCTTGACCCATAAGAAATATGACTTCTCTTAACAGCCTTGATTCTTCAGACCATCAAACAATTCTCAGTTTCAGTGACAGCATTTAACAGCAGAAGAGAAATCTGATCTGCTTGTTGGCCTGAATGAGGCTGTGCAGTGTGGGACAGAAAGATACTTGCTCTATGTATTTCTTCTTCATTACATCCCTGTTCTATTCTTTCACCAAGAGCTGCATGGAGATCAGTCTATTAATGGCTACAAGACTTGATAATTAGACATTACCTCCAATACTGCTCTCAAAATCAGTTACAAGGTACCAATTTCAGAAAGGGGCTATTGCATTCTTACCCAACTAGATTGCTGATAGACATCTGGTTGGTCCCTGATGTACAGGAAGCTGGACAGGAGGCTTCATGGAATGCAAGTTTCCTTGGTCTTTGTCACTGTAGTTGCTACAAGCTTTCAGCAGAATGTTAAGTTATTCTGCCAAAGATCTTCAGTCTACTTTGTACCATAAACATTTTAATGGCCACCCTTTAGCTGGATACAGCAACATTAATATACTGTATGGTTACATGTAAAATGTATGATTTCCCCTTTGCATCCTCTCTCCTATATGGTTTGATGGAAGTCAGAAAGAAAGTGAGGGAATGAAGACAAACTAATCCTAGGCCAGAGCTTGCACCAAACTGCTCTTGGACTTCAAAAGGCTATAGGAACTCACCCCTCTCTCTTCCAGTCTGCTTCATGAAAGAGGGTCCCACCAGGAAAAACTGATTCTCAACAAATTTAATTCCATCTGCTTTATATCCTTTAGTGATCACACAATAGTTGTTTGAGCAAGTTAGAATTACAGTAAGGAGAGAGAGAGGGCGAGACAGAGGGAGAGGGAAGGAGAGAGAGAGAGAGAGAGAGAGAGAAGGAGGAGGAAATTGGAGGAAATAGGCTGCAAATCATCTTGATTATTGAGAACCAGTAGTGGAAGTTGATTTGTTTTTTAATAGAATTGCCTACACTTGCTTAAATTATATTAATGTAAACGCATATGTTGCATTGTATTAAAATTTCAGTTGTACAGATTAATATGCTTTCCTTTCTCTAGGCTTCTATAAAAGGTAATACCATTTCTTTAAAAAAAATGTAAGGCATTCAGAAACATTTTTATTAATGTTGTTAAACAGTCAAATGTTTTATGCCTCAATATAAACTCAGGTTCTGTCTGAAATCACTTAGTTTAGGAAATCTGAATACAACCTGCATATATGTCCTGTGCTGGCTTGGAGACATATTTCCTGTGCACAAAGTTACAATTCAGGGATAGCACATTTGAACAAAATCTGTCCATAATTTCACAAGCCATATCTTTCATCCAAGTGTGCTACACGAGATTGGCCTTCAGTCTTATTCCTGATAGGTGCTTTGCTGGAATTTCCTGCTATTGTTTGGAAGGTAATTAGATATTTTGTGCCTTGCTGATAAATCATATTTTACCTGAATGTTTCAACTCTACCATCTACCAAACTGAAAAATGTCTGGTTTCTCAGAAAATGTCCTCTTCTTACTTTTTAGTAAATGCACACATACTTTTTCAAGTTACAGAGTCACATACCACCATCGCCACAGTAATGACAAATACTACTGCCTTTTCTAAAGTCACATTTTAAGTGGGTTCATTTTCTGTGTAACAGGGACATCTAGGTATATCTTGAACAAAGCCCCAGGTTTTTTTTTTTTTAAGTATAGCAATGACATGCCCTACTTTCACTTGCTTTGCATGTTCATGCTTTTTAAAAACCAGACCAATTCAACTCCTTTTGAGGTTTTTATCCCTCTGCTACCACCATCCACCAAATCACTTGCATTCTGGGGGAGGGAAGGAAACCCTCAATCTGTGCCAATAGATATCTATACTATATTTTTAAATAGATCATCATTTATGTAGAAAAGACAAGAGTTGAAATGGAAAGTTGCAGAAGAAAACACTCATAAAAGGAAAAAAGTGCTAGATAGCAGCAAGATGACATAACATCTATCAGTAAAATGAAACAGCTGTCACAGGCAACAAAGAGCCTTTGAAACAGAGGGAGGTCTGAGACACCAGTTAGTGTTTGAACTAAAACATCCCCTTTAGAAAGAGAGTAAATTCAGTGTTATATGACTGAATGTTAACAAGGGGTATGTCCAGATTGGAAGATCTTTCTTGCATCTGCTGTCAACTTTACTGCAAATATAGGATACCACCTCCACTTCATATGTGAAAATTAGTTATTCTGAAAAACTGGTCAAATAGCATTGTCCCTAAGCTATTTATCATCATCATCATCATCATCATCATCAAATTTAACCTCTGTGTACTCTATGCAAGATTGTCTGTCCCCCCATAATGAAACTCTGTACCTGCATCCATATCTATTTATTTCACAAACTTACTTCAAACAATTATAATTTTATAGGTACCTTTCATAAATCAAATAATAACAAGCTGATTCATAATAAAGAGAAAACATGCACATGGTCGTGCTGCAAAATATTGCAAAATGTCACAAGCAAAAAAACCACTTTTGCATAAAAACCTGGAATTACAAACTCAATGGTTAGGTTCACACAACCCTCTATTATGGTTTAGCACAGCATGTGAAACCACTCACAGTGACCAGATTCCTGGGTCCTAGTTTATTTACATGGTAGGGATAAATTAAAGGGGCAAATTCTGCAGAGATAGTAAAATGAGCCACAAAAAAATCAAGCTAAAGCAGTGTAGATTCAGTGCCTATGTTGAACAATAATAATAAAAAAAACTAACATGTCCTAGAATGTTATCTGGGCTAGAACTGGTTTGTTCTCCTGCTTCATTATCAAAGCCTTGATAATTTCTTTCAATTATTGAGCTGGAAAAGGAGGAAAGCAGCATTCCTCCCATTTATTTTGTAGCCATTGCTCTCTTCAGGCATTCAGACTGCGCAAATGAGAGAGCTGGAGACATGACGTCCTAACCTTTCCATCTGCCCCTGTAGCATGTTGATGGGAAAAGTCTGGCGAGAGTTTGTAACTTTATTCTATTCCACTGAACTAGTTATAGTGCTTCACAGCACTAGGAATGCCATGTATTCTGAAACAGATGAGGTAGGCTGGAGCAAGTGTTCCAAGCTGGTTCCACTATTAAAATAGTTGAATGTCCTTGATTAATATCCTTGTTTATTTTAGAAGGTGCACTGCATTGGGCGACAACACCTGCCTAATCTTCTCTGGGCTTGGAAGGTAAAAAGGGGCAGGCCTGGTTAGTACCTTCCTAGATCTCAAGGAATATCAGGGCTATTGGGATGTTAAAAAGAAAAAAAACAAAATCCCAGAAGAATAAGGCAATGATTAACCACTTCCAGACTATTGCCAAGAAAAATACATGGATACCGCCAGTTGCCAACCTTAACTCAAAGGAGTCGTTAATTTAACATATTTACCCAATAATCCAAGAACTATTGATTGAGTGCCACTCTTAGAAACCATCAGTTCATTTCCCACAATTCAGACTTACTAAAATGTGGGGTAAGGGGCAACTGAGTTCACAGTTCTGGAAGCTAAACGGTGTTAGATGTCCCTCCCAGCCTTTTATTATTTATTTATTTGTATTTATATATTGCCAGATCTCAAAAGGACACCCACTGGGTTACAATATAAACAGGGGCTTAGAATGTAAAATAGAAAAAAAAGGTATAACATAAAATCCACAAATTATCCACTCACCCTTCTGTAAATGGGCAGCAACTTTATAATTATAATTTCAGATAACAATTTCTATGAATCAACTGTCTTCACTGCCTTCCTAAATGCCACCAAGGAGAGTATCATCCTGATCTGTAGGGGTAGGCAAATGGACGGTGCCATAAGTGAAAAGCACTGTCTTCTGTTCCCCCACTCCAACATCACTTATGTGAACAGTCCTCTTTGGAACAAATAGATAGGATGAGCTGGTTCTAGCTGAAGAATATGATCCTGGAGATACTAGGGAATTGAGCCATTCAGGGCCTTATAATTAATACCAATACTTTGAAATTTACTATACAATAAGTGCACATCTTCCTTATTTTAAGCTTTCAGTTTAGAAAAACATAGTTGAGCTTAAAATAAGAAAGATGTGCACTCATTGTATAGTCATATCTCCCTTCCTGTAAGCTCATGACAATTAGGCCAGTATAATTCATAAAGCAAAGTACACTATAAAATAGTCAATAAAGTACTATGACCTAAGAATTCAATTCCTGATAAAGGAAGTAAGAATATATAAGATGTAGCATTAATTATAATGGCTAGGTATATCTAACTGTGACCATATTTTCTTGGAAAAAATAAAGGACACCACAAAGATGGAAAGATCTGGCACTATCCACAACAGGGGAATGGTTGGTGAAGATGATAGAACTTGCTGAGATGGTCAAATTGACTTGCTTGATTAGAGAACAGACAATATTTAAGTTTATTGCTGACTGGAACCCCATTATGGACTTTTTGCATAAAACAGAAAAAAAGGAACTTATGCTTTATAGTTTTGATGATTAGATAGGATAAATTACAGAAAGAAGAGAGTTATGATGTAACTTTAGAGAAAGAGATAAATTTATAATTGTACTTATAACTGCTATAAAGAAGATTGGAAGCCACTTCTTTATATCTTTTTTCTTTGCTTTCTATTTTTCTTTTTCTTTTTTCTTTTCTTGCACTTTTAGCTGTCTCTTTAATATCTTTCTTTTTTTCCCCTTCCTTACTCTATATTAGTTTGTATTAGTTTTCATCTTTGTTTTTAAAACTTTTAATAAAATTATATATATAAAAAAAGGGAAAAAATAAAGGACAAACCTGAAAAAGGAGGAAATCTGAAAGAGGTTCATGAGGATAAAAAAAATTAATTGTTTATGTTTATAACTTTGCTTTACAAAGGAAAATTCAAGAGCCAAACCAAGAAAAATTTTATAAAAACATGTATTCTAATAAAATCAAACAGTATATGTACATTTATTTTAAAAAGACAATTTCCATATTTTTCACATGAATGTGAAAGATTGTGCATTAAGTGGTACCATTTGTACGGTAAAAGTTAAATGACCAAAATAGACAAAAATGAGTTTGTGAAAAATAAATAAATCTAAAAGACAGCTTACTGAAATAAAGGACTGTCCTTTATAATAAAGGACATATGGTCACTGTAGGTATATCTGAGGTGTTCCAATAAAACTGGTCATACATGGCCTCCTGTTTATTTGAACGTAATTGATCCTGGCCCACCTCCCCACCAGCCCTTAGAGACACTTAGAAAGTAGACAAGCCCCCAGAAAGTAAAAATTTCTCATTTCTGATCTAAATCTTCTGGAAATCATCCCAAAGCATTCCAGTAATTAAACCTATGTGTAGTACCTAATAAATTCATTATGTATTCAAATCTCTGTTCAGCTATGGAAGCTCAATGGGTAACTTTGGGCCAGACATTTTTTCCCAATGTAACCTACCTCATAAGATTATTTTGAAGATAAAATTAAGGAACAGTCTTAAAGACAATACCTTTGCCTCTGACAAAAGACAAACAAATTAAAATTCCTTCATGAAACCATGCTGTCCCAAATCATTTTTAGATCATGCCATAGTTACATGATATTACAAAGATGATTTAAAGAATTATTCAGCTTTGGTTTATTTAGGGTTCAGGCTTAAAAGGCTGTAGTTGCAATGCAATAGGCACATAGGAGAAAAAGGAAACAAGGAGGCTTGCATTTTTCCCTTCTGCCAGCAGTAGATCACTGCTGTCAGCTATGACAAGGCCAATATATCCCCGAAAACACAGGCATGGCATAGGGTATGTTGCACGGAGCCCAGAGGCTGCATGTAAGATTGGTCTCCTCCTGTGACCTCCTTCCTGAAAGATTCTCTTTAAATTATGACAGTGACAGAAATTAATGCAATGTAATGCATTGTAGCCAAATCAAATCCACACATACATACACATACTCTACATCAGATTAAGCCACATAATCATATATTTTTTCATTATGATCTTGAAAGTGGTGTTAGATACAGTGAAAAGAAAGTGGATGTTACAATGATAGAACTCAAGATTATCTGGTAAGGTTGACTTGAGGGAGATTTAGAAGAAACAAAAGGAAAGTCTTATTTCCACAGTGGTTTTTTATGGTATGGAGTTTCAGATGGCAACCAATCTCTACAGCTTCAGGAAAAAAAGATTAAATAAAAGAAGATTAAACACCTTAACCAAAGGATAAGGTATTAGTGACTGCTAATCATTGTGGTTAAATATTTACTATTAATTGCTAAGCAGGAATGTTTCACTGAATTCATATTCCATTTCTGTTTTTCACATAGTCTTCTAGCTAGCCATAGTAGGAAGAGAATGCTTGACAAAACAGGCCTTTTATCTGATCAAGCATGGTTCTTATGTTTTCATTAATATGATGAGCTTTGCTAAATGAACAAAACCTACAAATTATCTATAGAACAGTGGGAAAATGTTTGTTTCTTAAAAGGATATTATTAATACACAAAAACAGCAGGCCTACAGAAAAGCTGTGCTATGCAGACAACATACCTTCCTGACATAAGCACAAAAATCACATCCGAACAAATACTTGAAAACTAAATGTTGCACAGCCCACAGGCCATACAGTTATTACTGTTCCTGCTCTATATATTTGCTGCTCAGAGCCTTTTTGAAATTGAGTGGCATATCAACTGCAGAAATCAATCATTCAATAAATAAGGGTGAAAAAAGGAAAGAAGGGAAAAGTAAAACACAAAAAACAAAACAATTCTAAGGGAATAGACACAACTTTGAACTGGGCCTGAAAGTCTACTGGTAGCCAGTGCAACTACTTCAGGACTGGTGTTGTTTTCTGCTGGGGTTCTCCAGCTTATTCTACACCAACTGCATTTTCTCACTTGTCCCAAATCTAGCCCCATGTAGAGTGCATCACAGGAGGCCAACGCACATTGAGGACTCCAAATTAGGGACTTTCTTCCCTGCAGAAGCCTGAGAAATCTCACTTCCTCAAGCCAAGCACAATATTCCTTGAACTAATCCACATTTCTACTGTTTAGCCTGCATTTATTTATTTATTTTTAAAAAGAAGTAATTGGACCACAAGACATACACAGAATAATTGCATTTTACAGTGGAAAATCAGAAGGAATCTGGTAGCATCTTTTAAGACCAACAGATTTTATTGTAAGGCATAATCTGTTGCAAGCTACAGCTCACTACATAAGATTCATAAAGCGGCTTAACTGATATAGGATTGAAATACGTTGGAATGAGCAGGGGGGAAGTGTTGGAAAGAGAGACGGTGGTCACTCAGATGAAAGTAGCATTGGATACAGATTACAAGTATCTTATCAAATAAGAATTATTATCTGTTAAAAACCCACTGGATTTGTTCAGTCCATCTGAAATAGCCTTAAACTATCGATGTTCATAAGCTCAGCTGTCTCATGTTCAATTGTGCTGGTGTAGTTCCTTTGTTTCAAGGCTGCTACTCTGAGATCAGTAATGGAATGACCTAGGAGATTAAAATGCTCTGCTACTCCTTTGTCTTTGTTTTGTCCTGATGTCAAATTTATATCCATTAATTCTTGTGCATAACTCTGACATGTTAATCCTATAGGGAATTCAGAGGATGGAGAAACAATGGGTTTTTAACACACTGCAATTATTAATTGATAAGGTACCTGTAATCTGTTCACTGTGGAACCTTCATCTGAGTAACCACCCTATCTTCTCTCTCCCCACCTCATCCCAATGTATTTAAATCCTATATTTGTTAAACTACTCCATACATCTGATGAAGTGAGCTTGATTGATTATATGCCATCAAGTCAATGTCGACCCTTAGCAATCACATAGATAGCCCTTCATGAGCAATGAAATGAGTTGGAGCTCACAAAAACATATTCCTTATAATCAAATTTGTTAGTTTTAAAAAGTACTATCAGATTGTTTCTGATTTTTGGCTACCATTGGCTACCATGGCTCTTGTACAATTTTACAGAGGACAAACCATATTTATCTACAGAGAAATTACTTCAATTGTAAAGCTTCAATGCATTCTTCTTAGCAGATTATTTTCATAGCTGACAGAAGTCTCTAACATCCTGATCCCAGTCAAATCATGTGTGAAACATTTAGACATGTTAACATTGCCACCTAAGGAAAAATATGTTTTATTTCTGCTTTCTCTTATAAATTTCAACTCTAGGTACTGCTGCTTCCATTTAATTCAGAATAAGAATTTTCAGTAATTGCTTATCTTTACATTGGTTATATTCCTTGAGCTTTTATTATGGAATATATTACTAAACAAAGTATTGAGCAGATACAGCTGGAGTTCAGCCATAATGATGAGAATGAGGTCCAGAATGATAACTCCAGTCCATTTTCACAATCCTAAAAATGGTATAGGAAGAAGTGTTGAACTCACTACACAGCTTGCCCAGTCTGTAATGGAGCTACAATTGTTACTGTTGTAATTTTCTATTGGGCCAGAAATTCTGTTTGCATAGCCTATTTGCAAAGCCAGAGAAAATTGTTTATTTCATGGCTTTTGATAACACTGGCTCAAGGTGTTTTGCATGTTGTTTTCTTGTTATATTGAATTGTACATGAAGCAATTCCCATTGTACAAATGTATTCCAATTTCTGAAGTAATTTCTCTTCTGAAACAACCTTATGAGATACTTTAGACTGAGAGATTTGGTCTTTCAGACATAAGCAATAAACAAAGAGTGGTCACTCATCTGTTGCGCAATATCAAATCTTTCCTCTGCCTCTTTAACCACCTCAGCCTTGCCACTTGAATTGACTTGTATCTGATTTTAATAAAAATCACCACTTGGAGGTCATTTTGTTCTTACACAATTTTATGGTCAACCTCTGAGCAGTTTTAATGGAAAGGGATAGGGAGAGCGAACGAAACATCAAATGACATAGGACAAGTATTTTAAAAAGTTAAACCTATGGACCACATCAAAATAAGAGCACAGTGATTGAGGTAGCCTAGTATAATACCTGATATAATTATAAGCTGTTTGGAACTGAAAAGTTTTGACTTGCCACCTGAAAGCCGGTAAGGACTGTCCCATTCTACAAAAGAGCTTAACCACAAAGCTTTACAATTTAATAATATCTACTGTTCTTTAAATACTATAATAAATACTATTAAATAATAGTATTCCCTCATAATATTTCAGAGGAATGGAATATGATGAATAGATGATGACTAAATTCACATATTGCTTAACTGTGGTTTGTTGACTAGGTAAATATATGAAGTAATAAGACTGGATGCATAGAATGAATGTCCTCCCTTGTAAAATAACTCCTGCCTATTGCTAGAATGCTGAGGTGGCTGGTGTAGAGCCCCCTCCACTCTTGAATGAGCTGCAATGAAAGAGTTAACAATATTATCTTCTAGAGCTAACAATGCCCATTTGAAGAATTTTCTGAAGATTTATACAGGTTTTCAAACTCTCTTCCTATTAGATCAAACAAAAGTTCATCTGACATCATACAGCTTTGCTAAAGTTCTTCATATTTTGAAGGACAATCCGTTGTATTAATGTGTGATGCAGTATAATTCATCATGCTGGAAGAACAATACTAATCACCCCTCTTGCTTGCAACAGCCATTGTTCTTCAACTCTTAATGTATCAGAATCAATCTAAGCTCATTTATATTAATCGTGACTTGTTTGTATAGCAAACTGCCAGCCAAGAGTAATATGCATAGATGCCATACCTCAATGCGGTGCTTTTTAAGAAGAGAGCTAGCTATTCTAAACTTTAGAAGTTAGAGATGTTTCAATTATTTTAGAAATAGATAGGCAGCCATATCCAAAAGATACATATACTTAGCAATGACCTGCACTGTCATTTCTTTAGCAACATCCTGTATAAGCAGATGACTTAGTGCATGCTATGAGAAATGCAAGCTAATTTGTTATCCACAGATATTTCTTTAACTGGTTGTCCCCTTGAGGCTATGCAAAAGCCTCCCTGCACAAAGAAAGAAATACCAACTGAGCAGAGTTCAAGTTCCAAAAGGCATTTTATTTGAATACAAAAAAAAAAAAAAAAAGGCAGAGGGGCTGGCTTCATACTGTTTATTTATTCATGGTTTGTTGACTGAAACACAACTGAGTGGATTTATACCACATACTAAGCTGAAGCCAGACAAGTCAGATCATGGCTTGGTGTGATGTATGTGTCTAATCTAACTCTCCCTGACTTTAACCTTCTAACATTAAAAATGTTGGAGTTTTCTCGGTTGTTGCATTATATGATTTCTTCTCCATCACTAATGGCATTGGAATCCTTCCAGATGCTGCACAGCTGTTTCCTTCAGGAACTATGCTACCAGTGGGCTTCTACCCTAACCAACCAATTAGCATAGCAACTGCCTCTACACCTCAGTGTAGCTGCTAGTCCTATACTCTCCAATGTTCCAACCTTCACAGTTACTTCAGTTCCTCTTCAGATCTCCTTCCTATTTCCAAGTCTACCGTTGGCTTTTTATGATCTTTCATCTCTCAATCCTACTTACTTATCATCCCTCACAGGCTTTTAACTTTCTCATCCCCACTCTACCATATGTGAAGGGAAACCCATGCATCTATTCATTCTCAGTTTTAAGATCACATGGAAGGAGGCTACAATTTTGGGATTTCATAACTGGATGGCATAGTGACCAACACCAGGAGTCCCATTTGTCAAGCCATACTTCAATAAGAAAAATGAAAAAGAATTTATTTACTGTGTTGTATGAATTCAGCCATTCTGGTTTTTTAAATAATGGCTTAGGGTTTAATGTATGTGGAATACCCAGTTACTTATAGCTTAATCAGTAAACCATGGTTAAACAAACTAGGCATAGTGAAATACATGAACCCATCAGATTCTAGTCCTCATACAGGTTTTCCTCTAACCTTCATAAATGCACATATAATATATGAAGTGCTCAGAGACTTTGTTCTAAGCAATAAATATACTCCTTTAAAATTATGAGCAAATTCTCATCTTCTAATATATTTCTAAAATGTGCATGAGATTTTTGATGAAAGAAAATGTTCTAGCTGCTCCTTACTACAAAGAACTGCAGCTATGGCAAAAATAAAAGTTGCAGGTTTTCAACAGATTTATAGTTTCTCATCTCAGCACTCAATGTGCTGCAGGGTAAAATGGGAGTAGAGTATTAGGATCTTTGTCTTATCTCACTCAAAAGTTGTTCTGAAGGGAGGGAATGCAGGGCCCATCAGTAGCACATAACCTTTCTTGATAAGGCTGTCATCTCCTGTCTTTTTAAGTAAGGTTTGAAGACTATGGAAAAGTGTCCTAGTTTTGTCATGAGGCTCTTTATATCTCTCCAGAAAAGGTGCTACAGCAATAAAAAGAAATTTATTTATCAGCTTTTTTTTTTTACAGTTGCTTCTGTTTCAAAAGGTAGAGTACTAGAGACAGAGGATTCCAAATACCTTAAACATCTTTTTTATATATATATATATATATATATATATATATATATATATACACACACATACATACATATATATATATATATATACACACACACATACATACATACATACACCCACACACATAATGTCCATACAGAGATATTGTTTTGTTGTTAAGAGCAATCACTGTTTTAAAGCAGGGCTGAGGAGCCCATGGCTCTGTTTGGTCCAAGTGGTTTAAATCAGTGTTCCTCAACCTTGGCCACTTTAAGCTGTGTGGACTTCAACTCCCAGAATTTCCCAGCCAGCCATGCTGGCTGGGGAATTCTGGGAGTTGAAGTCCACACAGCTTAAAGTGGCCAAGGTTGAGAACACTGGTCTAAATTGTTGGATTATAACTCTCAGCATTCATTATCATTGGCCATGCTGCCTGGGGTTCCTGAGGACCAGTGTTCATCTTCATCTTGACTCTCCTTCTGGCCACCAACAAATCTAATGCATAAACTATACTCATGGTGTGTTCTTGTAATATCTTTGTCCACATGAATATAATGTTTATGTTAGCAGGGCAAATAAGGGTCAATAGATTTAGTAGAATAAGTTTAGTCCTTCTACAACAGAAGGACTAAACCTGTGTGGGAAAGTAGTAAACCTAAAATTGGGTAGTCTAAAGTATGAAAATAGCAATAAGACAAGAGAAACTGAGTTTTTGTTTCCCCCCCCCTGCATATGGTCAGTTCACAGTCCTGCCAAGAGCAATTTACTTCTGTGTTGTTGATCCACTAAGCAGGGAGAAACAAGGAGAAAAAGAGAAACAAGGAGAAGTCAGAAGTCACCTCTTGCTTCCTTTGGCCTTGCCCCTATCAGCAACCTGTGACCTGTGAAAGATAGAAAGAATGAAGGTCACAGAAGGAATAAAGTTCTCAACAACAGTAACAACAAAATTCATATCCCTTTGGGTTCTGTGCTGCAAGTTACACACAGAGCCAGCTCCTGATAGCAAATTCAAGATATTTATACAGTTTTAAATCTTTCACCAAGATCAAACAAAGCATGCTGCAAATTCAAAGCTTTCTATGTAGAAACTATACATGAAGCTTACTTTATGAAAAGAATCTGGAGAGAAAAATCTCAAATTCAGGAAGTTTCAAGGATAGTTTCCAAACTAAGGTTAATCCAACATAACAATAATAATAAGACAATCCAACAACAACATGCAGAGTCACACGTAGAAAATTTAAACATTTTTTGCCCCAAAGAACCAGCCACCCTAAGCCATCTTCCTTATATCAGTTTGACTAATTGGCAGAATCATTTTTTTTCTCTCTCAAAGTTGGGGCTTGACTTCCTTTGCTCTTCTCTTTGTAATTTATCACATGTTGCTCAAGATCAACTGACTCAGCCTATACCTGTATCTTCCGAGTGCCCTGTCTTCAGCTACTTCTTGTGGTACAGGCTGAAGCTCAAACTGGTCAAGCTCTTCAGCTTCTGAATCTGAAGAATTAGATTGATCTCTAACACCTTGATTAGGTCAATCATATATATTCAATTTGTTTTCAGCTGGTAGCATTAAAATTAGTCTCACAACGCTTGTTATTCCAATGGAAAAGTGGGGGCGGAGAGAGGAACTGCTTAAGTAAGGACATAATAGAATAGAATAGAATAGAATAGAATAGAATAGAATAGAATAGAATAGAATAGAATAGAATAGAATAGAATAGAATAGAATAGAAATCTTTATTGTCATTGTACAACTTGTACAACGAAATTAATGCCACCCCAGTGCAGCTTTAAAAATATAAAAACCATAACACACATAAAACACATATAACATAGGAGGAAACAAGAGTTTAGAAAAAAATGTGCAAGTGGATATGCAAGTGGATTGAAGTTCAAGAATAAAAAGAGTGTGGTTGCTATGAATGCTGAACGTGGGTGTAAAACAGAAGATCCTAGTGCAAAGTTTGAATGTGGGTCCTTAAAATTTGCTGTTAATGTTTGTGTTCTATTGACATGCAAACTTGTGATTTAGCCCAATTGGTGAACCAATCACATGGACTGGGTTCAGACAATACAGCTAGCTAATTGTGGTGGATGGTTTGTGATTCAGTTGGTCATGTGAACATAACAAATTAGTCACTGGTAGCAGCACTCTAATGGGACTTTTTCATGTTAGAGTCCTGCATATGTCTTGGGTGGCTGATCAGATTATGCAATGATTAATAAGAAAGCCTTCACATATTCCAGAAATGCATAGGATGAAAATACCACTTATTACATACCACAAAACTAGCCCTTGTGTATCTATCCAATTGACCTTTATGTCCAAATTGTTAAATAGCATACTTTGCCTGTCCATACAGAAGTTTCCAGAGTCAAGGCATTACAAGTATATTAAAATGGTAGCCAGACTAAATTCTTCAGTAACAATGGGTACAAGTCTTAAAGATGATGGAAATATCATATTCATGTTCTTGATGTTGCCAATTTAAGAGATATTTTAAAAATTGATGTACTATGTTATTGATGCAAGATTTAAAATATGGGAAATGTATGCAAATGCTAAAAATAATTGTTGAGGAACCAGGTTTTCAAGTCCAATTATAGCTACATGTTGTGAGATTGTCTTAAAATAAGGGCACATTGGGGAAAGGATTTTGTCATATAATATAATATGAAGTAATGCTAAGCTCATTATATGCCTTATTGGAATATTTAAAAGCAATTGGAATGATATAGAATTAACATCCCAATAATATTAATTGTTGAAGATGCTGAAGATGCCAAAGATGAATAAATCAAGAAAAATGAGATTGTAACGATCTATTATGAATAATTATGGTTCACATATACAGAAAATCACAAAAGTGATAGTTTGCACAAAGTATGGTTTCTGCTTTGATCATAATAACATCAAACACATTACCCATAAGTCCTATATGAACTTTTTGCCGGGTTATAATACAGTGTTAGAAAAATTGCATATTCTCACTATTGTATAAAAGATTCCAGTCTCCAAGAAAGTAAACATTATTTGCATGAGCCATTACCTGAAGTATGTCAGCCTGGAATGAATATCATAGTGCCTGAAGGTATCTATACTGCCTTATTTTTAACAGGAAATCAATAATAAATAACAAAATAATGGTAATGCTTTCTTCACACAAGGAAGAGCCATGGGGCTCTGACTTGCCAGGAAATCAGAAAATAGTTTGAGATAAAGCTCTAAGACTCCACCTCACCTATAAAATGTAGAGGTAGAAAGATTTCAACCAAAGGCCAAAATTATAATGATGGACAGTGTGAGAGAAATAAAGTCCCTGCCCTTCCCAAAAGAAGATAGTTTGAGCAATGGTGCTAGTTATCACAATGCACATCTGCATACAGAAAAATGGGGGATTTTTTCAGTTTGCCCTCTCACTTATTTGAGTTCTTCAAGCTACAGGTTAGCAATCTTATTTGGGGAAATGTTTTAATTATGATTTGTAAAAAAAAAAAAAGTCATATTTGTACTTGCTTACTTATCCCTGCTATGTAACTAGAACACTTCAGAGGACAGACATACTGTAATTCAGGCTACTAGTTTATCCATACTGCCTGGTTGTCCCATTGCCAGAATAGGCCAGGAATCAATGACAATCACTTTTTAGTCACCTCTATCCTATTGCAAATGAGTCCTAAAGGTATGTTTTCTTGTTGTGGTTTTAAAGTACAGTTTTCTCCTTATATCACCATGAGCATGTCTATTTTACCTGGAGCTTTCTTACAGGTTAACACCAGCAATTCATTGGCTACCTGGCAGACGAAGGGCACCCCCTCACCTCATTTTCAAAGGGTCTGTTCAAGAAATGCACTCTCCACAGAGTTCCTCTTGAAGAAGGGTTATTTTTAACCCTTGTGAGTCTTCCCAAGATGTTTCTGAGTGGGCAGCCATAGAGAATCAAAATGATAAATAAATCAAAGTGTGCTTTCAAGAAGATATGTTGCTGCCTTTTATAATGTCAGTTCAAAAGCACCATTTCATTGTTTCTGCAGTCACTTGAGTGTCCAGTTACCCAAGGTAAAAGAAAGGAAGAGAAGGACCTTGCTTTGAAAATGCAAGAAATGGATTTTTGTTTTAAACATGGTTGGTGTTCCTCCATATATGTGCATTTTGGTGCTTTATTTTTGCATATACAAATGTAATTTAACTTTATGTACCTATGTATATACTTTGTGTATAATAATATACATGTCCAGTAAGATCTGGCCACAGAAAAGAAAGCAATTGGCCATTGCTTTCCTGGAACAGAAAGGTGAGAGGACGCAGCTGCAGGGCAATTGTCCAATAGTAAGACATGATAGTCTGCTGTCTGGACTCAATACTTCACAAAATGTTGCTGAAGTGTCTTAGTCCAGACAGAGTTTTCTTAAACCAGCTCACAATCAGGCTGGTAAGTGCAGAAAGGCTTTTAAACTTCCATGAACAAAGAATAGGAGCAGCTAAAAAGTGCAGGGAGCATATTCTGAAAGTCACAGCAGCTTCACATCCAGTGGAAAGTTGCATAAAGTAAACTACTAGAGTCAGACTTCCAAGGGAATGTCTGTCTGGACAAAGAGTGGCAGGAGAGGCTCTGTTAAAGATGAAACTGATTTTAGAGAGACTATTTGTCATGAAGATGAGAAAAGGCCTTGTCCTACATCCCTCCCAAGTTAAGAGATGCAGTCTCCTCCACAGGAACTAGGCTTAACCCATACACATTCTGTCAAAACCTTTGGAGCTGGATTGATGCTTATTTTAGCAGCTAGTCTAAGAGTCTATGGTATGGTTTCTCAAACTTGGCAACTTTAAGATGTGTGGACTTCAGCTCGGGAATTCTGGGACTTGAAGTCCATACACCTTAAAGTTGCCAAGTTTGAGAAACACTGGTTTATGGGAACCAGTTGGGAAAATGTTCAGTGGATGGAAACATCCCCACCTTAATTGGCTTGCTGTAGGTTTGCCTGTGAACTTACTTTCACAGTTTTCAAGATTATGTTTTTATCCTGCCTACAGATGCCTTTCTGAAATCTGTGTGATTCTTGCTTCTTACATTTGCCAGCTACCTGGGGTTCAACAGCAGTTTAAGTCTTTTTAGCTATTTTACATTATTTTGTATCTATGGATCTGATAGTTGCCTTAAAGCATCCTAGAGCTGGAATGGAAACAGAAATAAATTATAAAGATGTAATAAATTTAAAAAGCAAAGAAGCAAGTATTAGTAGGCTGGAGGAAAGTGTTAAATTTGCCATTTAGATTATTTCTTCAAATGTTTTTCTCTCAGTTGTTTTTCCTTTTTTTTTCCTCCAGTGGTAACAACATGGTGCTCCTGGACTCATTTTTTGGTTTTTAAGAGGCTTTCTGCCTAAACTGATTATATTTTTTTATTGTTTCAGTTTGGGTGGGTAGGGAGGCTGGCATGCCACAAAGCAACACACCAGCTTCTAGCATTTTTGTTTGTTTTCCAAAAATGCCTCTGAGCCTCACACAGACCTCATAATTGTTCTTCTATAATAAATCTAGCAGCTTATTTGAAAATGCGCCCACCTGTCTGGAAAAAAAATACAAAAGTCATCCTGGGTGAATAGAGGGAGTAGAAGGGAATACTCATCCATTCTCTTTTTTGGCTGTTCCAGCTGTGATTCACTTTAGTAGTTTGGCATAGTAAGGCTAGCGCTGAGAGAAAGCCAAGGGAAGTCCAAGATGAATAGCCACCTTCTGCAGCATAGTCCATATTTTGAAGCTGATTCATTTTCCGAATTTTGGGGCAGCACTCTAGTCCAAAGAATAATCAAGAAGAGGTGGTCACAAGTCAGTTTAAGGGTCCCAGTATGCTGTTTGAGATACATGAAAGAAATTCATGAGATACTCAGAGAATTATCTCAGTTGCAATGAACACTGAGGGAAGTTGAAGGACAAACATAAATCTGTATGGCAGGACATCTCCTGAAGGTACTGCCTAATATAGGGAGAGATAAAAGGCCTTCTCCATGATCTCTAAATGGACAGGTCACATGCAAGGAAGCCAAGGTAATTATGTCATGATAGTATGGGATAGGGAAATGACCAGTCCACACTCTAAAATACTATACAGAGAACAAAGTGCTTTTGTATGTGCAAAAAATGTGAAGCTTATAAGGTAAAAGCAACATTAAACCAATGACAAATGAACACAATGTACTATGTATGTTTGTAAGTAATACAATCATCCTGATGCCAATCATTGCTAAATAAATCTCTTTACCTGTTGGCTTCTCATTGATGCAGAATCGTTATTCCACAAAACTAATTACTGCTGGAGAAGTTTTAATCCTGCCACTTCGTAATGGGAGATGCTCACTCTGTCTTCACTGCAACAACTTCAGTTTTGCCTCTGATCTCATGAACATGGAGGGGGCGCAGATTCTGGCAATTCATCAACTCCAGTGGTGTGCTTTTGGGAAAAGTGGTCACCTCAGGCTCTTTCCCAAGAGTTGGGTGGGACGTCACTGTCTCTTGAGAGTCTTGACTTTGAAGAGAAACCAAATTGTCCTTATCTGTGACAGTGACAACCCCATTTTGCCTATTAGTGAATGGACATTTTGCCAGCATAGCATAGTTGTTTTATGAAAAAGCAAAACCTTCTTCAACCCCACAACAATTATTTTTGAGAAACTCCCACATTTTCTCAGAATGTCAAGGAAACTACCTGCCCCCATATAGCTTAGAGAAGAAATCTGAATAAAAAGCCAGCAACCTTCTTTAGTGAATTCCATGTTTACTCATTAACCTTGAGAATGGCAAGCTTCTCCAATTTTTCACATGCTCTAGCCAGTGGCAAACAGGATGGGAGCTGAGATCCAACATTTGGAGGGCTCACAGGTCACCCAATTCTGCTTTAGCCCATAAGGAACCATAATCACAAATACCATAGAAGCTCCACTCTGGGGAAAAGAAAAACAGCTGAGCTGAAGCCATTTCACCTTCATTATAAATTACATTACAAACAATAGAAAGGAAAGATTCAAATTCTGCTTATGTAGCCTATTGTACTCTTTAAATTCTCCCTACACCCTCCCATCCCCCCCCCCAATCCCCATCACTAGCTTTATATGAATTTGGCAGCAACCTGTCTTTAGGTCTGCTATTGTAACATTTACCTTGGCCCTAAATTGGTCCATTCAGACTATGCAAACTTCATCTCAATTTTCTTTGCCGTTTGTCCAAAAAGTAATTTAAAACTGTTGGCAGATTCATTCTTCCTTTCTTCATGACCTAATTCACGCTGCATCCTAATAGTACAAAAAGTAAATGAATCACATTTCTATCTAATTATTTTATGTGCACTGAGCCATCATTTGCATTTCCCGTCTAGAAATGCACAAAGACATGCCTCAGAAAACACTTCATCTCTTTGCTCAATGTGGGAAAATGTTCCTCTCCTCCCCAACATAGAAAATGAAAGAAAATCAAACTGGATGGATTTTATTTTATTTACTTATTTGCTGTTCTCTTAATTGGTTCATTTGGACAAAGATTTAAAATACTGTCAAATCAAAAAATCGGGAGGCTGGGCACAATATCCACAATTGATTTCAATTACTAAGATTTATTTATTTATTTATGTAGCCCCTACCGTGTCTCTCTTGGTGCTGTACCAGCATGAGAAGCCATTTGCAATCTACAGCAGATTTCTTAAACTGTCAAGACTGCAGATTTATTCTTTATTCTTTGAAATCGAGGATGAGATATGTTGAGTTCTTACTCCATTGTACTTACCTTCAGAACAGGCAAATTAGAATGAACTACACCAGAATCCATTAGAAATGAAGCAGCATCGATTCTTTACACCTTTTATCCTATTGTTCTCTTGGAACATTAGGAGTAGAGGTAGTAAACCGGAGAGTCCTTTGTTCTTCTGCTCCTCCTGCATTCCCAATGAAAAGGTTGAACATACTTGGGCTCTTCCTTTCAGCTTGATTTCTACAGGCAGAATAGAGTGCTTCTATCCTTCTTCCCTTTTTGCCCACTATGAAAATAGAAACTTTAGAAACTCAGGCCTTCTGTTAGAACATGTATCTTCAACGTCTGTCTACTGATATTCTTAACAGGCTTGGTTCTAGTTACATGTGTATGCTCTGCTAAACTGGGAGATTTCATTCAAGGATTATGGCAACATTTTCCCTAGAGAATCTGTCCTCCATTTTTTTGCCCATGCAGAAGGCTTCCATTTTTCTGCTTTGTTTTAAAGTCCTATAGAAGATTTATAGCATTGTCAAATGTATTTTATTGCTGCAAGATCTCTAAGCATTTCTCCAGTGTTCTGTGACTTCCACGGCTGTCCCTGCTTTTTGATCTGCCAAAGTTTCATGAGAAGCTGGAGTTGAACAGGCTGAAGGCTATTAGATCGATGACTTTAAACTTCCCTGGTAGAAACCAAGTTCATGAATAGTTATACTTCAATAGTGTACTTATATTCTCCTAATACAGAGTGAAGAAATAGACCTTTTCAATCACTAAGATTTTTAGTGATGCTAATATTTGACAGGAATTTACTAAACCTTTCAAATATGAAGATTAGAAATAAAAATAATTTTCTAAACAAGTATCTCATCAATGAAAAACAATAATACTGCCATTTCAATTCACAAACATTAAATAATATCAAAGCACGGAAAAAATAAGTGCCAACTTTCATAGTTATTTTAAAATCAAAGATATTTTGAAATCAAGCATCCTTTGTTTCTCATCAAAGACCACTTATGGTAGAATGTTAAGTTTCAATATAATGGTGTGAGGAGACGCATAAAACAAAACAATATGAAAAATTAAATGCATTTCATCTAGAAGAATTGTATGATCTTTTCCATACTTGTCCTTTTGCTTTGCATTATTTTAATTAGCTCTTCACTATTCCATAATCAAACATGGTTCAGAAATATATATCAAAAATAAAGTTTTTTTAAAAATATTAAAAAATAAAAAATCTTCAAGAGAATAACTATGCTTTAGACAAAGTTGACATCCAACTTTGAGGCAAATTCAGTTGTTCTGGAATTATTGTACAAGAAGTTCTTTGTGTACCTTTTTCATGCCTATTTTCAATTATCACCTTTGGTCAGTACTGCATTTGGAGTTATGGAAGCTCCATAACTCTGATGCAAGTATTACTAACCTTTTTATTATCAATCCAGCAATAAACAAACAAACAATCCCAAACAACATAATTCATGCATTACCCATATTAATTAAAATGGGATGAACACTATTTAATCCAGTGTTTCTTGGCCTTGGGAACTTTAAGATGTATGGACTTCAACTCCCAGAATTCTTCAGCCAGCATTGCTGGCTAGGGAATTCTGGGAGTTGAAGTCCACACATCTCAAAGTTCCCAAGGTTGAGAAACACTGATTTAGTCCTTTAGATGTTTAGACTGCTATAGGACCCATCATCCCTTTCCATTGGCTATGCTGGCTAGGGGTGGTGGGCTTTACCGCATTGGAGAACCACATATTGTCCATCTTTGAGTGGGCTTGCCTTATAAATATGAGAACTGCACAGATTTCTTTTCCACTGTTTTTCTCTCTCTACTGCAAAGTCCTTTCGAAAATGCAAGATTAAGCCACTGATTTAGCCAATGTACAGTCCAGTGTTTTTTCTTCCCAGCCCACTTTTCAACCCCAGACAGACCTCAAAGCTGGAAGATTTTGCACAGTCTGGTGAGAATCCATATATCCTAAATGTTTTATTTGGATAGTTGTGTAAAGTTTTGCAGGCTTTACATAAGCACCAAACTTTAACAAACTTCTACCTTTAAATAAATGTTTTGGAAAACATAAAAGGTTGCACTGAAGCAATTTTATAAGAACAGCCAGATCCATTTTGATACCAGCCTACATATTTAGGCAGAGCAAAGTTTTAGTAATGAGGAATTGAATTTCTGATAGGATTGTCACAACCTTTCATTATTTTTTCGTATTTTCTTATGTTGAAATAACAATATATGATAATTGCTCAGAAAAAGATACTAATTAAATTATTTCAGCAAACTTCAAGGATAATGCCTAGCTGAATTTCAATTATATAGTACATGATTATTATATGTTCTGTTCTCATTGGTCTATGATTTGAGGGAAATAGGATCTGCCCTTTTTTGAACATTTTCTTTTTAAAAATTGAATAAACTGGGGGGTTGGGGAGGGGAGTTGTTTCATTCTAACCTGTTAAATTTCTATCTTGGAAAACTCATACTTAGTGAATTCGGTTCTCTATTTGCATATTAAATATTTTTGGTAGTATGCATAATAGAAAATGACAGCATCCCAATTGCCAAATTTTCTCTGAATTTTCCTCTACTTGTTTTTTATTCTGCTAAGGCTATCTTAGACTTATGGTTGTTTTCAGAGAGATGGCCATGTTAGTCTTTTAAAGGAAACATAATATACACTCTTTTGTTATGCTCACCTTTGACTTTGAGAAATAGGACAAGTCAATACAGTTTCAAAAGCACAATTACTCAGTTTTATAGGTTATTATATTGCCATTTTTCCAACTTATATTTTCAAGATGAAATACTGTAGAGTTAGGAAAAAATCTCTTTTCAGATTTTATTTGACAAAAGAATTTATACAGAATTAACATAATTTCCCTTCAGTACTAGACACATGTTCATGTTAACTTTCTATCATTTGATATGTTTAACAGTATTTCCTGCGCACTCTTTTGTGCTGTCCTATAAATACAGAGGCTATTATAAGCATGTTATTTATGACATTACTTCAGATGTGATCACTTGGAAAAGTCTGTGTTGTTTCAGTCTTAAATCAGACGAGTTATTACTTTTTTGTGTCTCATTTTTTAAAGATATGTAATTTTTTCTCTTTAATTAATTCCCTACTGGTGATTTGTACTTTAAGCATAATGCAGCTAGATTGTCCAGCAGCTGGCTAGCAAATTCTAAAAACCAACTTTACAATTAATCATTCTTAACATATGACTCAATTTAAACTTATAGCTTTATAGGAAAAGCTCTCTGAATACTATTCAAAGTACTAATAACTACAAATGTACACAGAATAGAAACATATTTTGTTTTGAACTCAGAACAAAATGACCCATTCAGAACAGTCTATCAAACTATTCAAAGAAGGTGGCATTTTGTCCAGAAAAATTCAGGACAGCTTGAGTGTTCCATACCCTACTGGAATCACATTTGGGGCCTTCTCTGCGTTAGCCCCCGCTCTTTGGAACTTCCTGCTCCTGGAGGTGCGATTGGCCCCCTCACTCCTGGCCTTCCGTAGGGCTTTGAAGACCTGGTTCTGCCACTTGGCCTGGGGTGGGGAAGGAATACCTCAAGCATGGGGATGGCTAGCCCCATAGAGGCCTGTCTTCAGCCTCAGATTTTTCATTTTCTTGGACTCTCCTTCTCCTTTTTTAGAAATGCTTTTAAACTGATGTTTTATGTATTTATATATATTTATGTTTTTAATGTTTGGTGTGAGTCACCCAGAGTTCCCCCATTGGGGGGGAGATGGGCGGGTGAGAAATTTAATAAATAAATAAAATAAAATGTAAGTATTCCAGATGTAAAGCCACATACAGCTGGGCACGATCAAGGAAACAAGATCTACAGGAGTGACTAGCATGCCTCCAAAAAATGGCTGGTGCTGTTCAGCTGCAGAAGTGGCATTCATTAACATCACCACAACACAAAAACCAATACCACCCACTCCAACTTCTATTTTATCAGACTCAAGTATCTTGTATCAGCAGAGCATAAACCAGGGTTCCCTTTTACATACTGCTAGCAACCAAAACAACACCGTATTTTCGGTTCAGCAACCCTGAGCAAAATATGAACAAGACACAAAAGCATGGACACCAAAAAAATTCTGCAAACCAACCTAGAATTTTCTTTGCAGGCAGGTAAGTTTATGTTCAATAGCTTCTGCAACAGTAGTTCAGTCATAAGTCTCTCACATTTTTATGTATGTATGTATGTATGTATGTATGTATTATGTATTTACTTATTTATTTAAATTTATTAGCCTCCCAACTCCAATGGACTCATTCCTCATTCTCTCTTAATCTCTCACCAACAGTTGAATCAAATCCAGAATGGATCTGCTCTTCCTGCTTCCCAATGCTCCATGAACACACCAAATCACCCCACTTAGCCTCAACCAATAGCAATAGTTCTAATGGCAAGATACTGTATAAGACAATAATCAAGTCACCAGAGAACAATTGAAAGTAGCCCCACTCAACATGGGCATATTTTGGTCTGAATACAGAACTAAACACCATGTACTGTTCTGTTCTTGAAACCTGCTCTCAGTATGCAGGTGTTTTGTTTCAGGAAGAAACCACTCAAAATGGCTTATTTTTAAATCATTCTACACACCTCTGATTTATAATATAACTCTTCATGCATGCTGACAAGTTTGTCCTTTCTGGCTGAAAGTCCTTCTCTGCTATCACTACAGTGACATTTCCTGGATCATAGAGCAAAGCACATAAAGCTCTCTGTTACAGTGGAAAGACGTATTTTATTATTGTGTTAGCAATAGCCTAGCAGCTATGAATTTAAAGGTTAGGACCATATTTCCTAGGTTTCACATCTGACAGCAGTCTTTTAGATTTTTGAAAACAAGCATGCCAATATCAGCAGATTAGGTTCTAACATTTTAACAATGATTATACTGTTTTAATTTATACTGAGAAACTTCCTTTAGAACTTTCAGGTGATTTGACTGTTAAACTGACAAAATGAACTAACCAATTTTCATGTTCAGAAAAGTATGCATGGAAGTTTCAGTTATCTCTCTTAAGATAATTTGTACATGTATAGATAGTACACACAAGAATAAAAGATAGCAAAACAACACTACTATTCTTGGCAATGATTTAGAGGAGTAAGGTTTTTTAAAATATGGAGAGGAAATTTATGCATAACCTTCATAATTCTGCTAAATTAGAACACGGCCATCAGCATGGCCAATGGTAAGTTAAGCAACATTTGGAGATTCACAGGTTTATCCATGTTTAAAATATGAAATTGTAGCTTAAAGAATATATGACAAGGTTAGAAGCCCAGCACTTCAGTGCTTTCATTGGAAGGTAATATAGAGTTCTAGATCAGGAATAAATAAGGACTGGAAATGGTAGAGAAAAGAACACAGCATGCCACGAAAAGTTATACCATAGTATTTTGATGAGAATTGTTTCATTTCCATGAAAGCCTTTCTGATAGCGGAAAGCCAGTGTTGAATAATTCTTTCTAATTGATTAGACTAAATGGTTACCCATTTCAGCATCCTGTTCCTATTATGACAACCTGATTTCTACTGGAAATGTACAAGCAGAGTGTTAATGCAGTATCACCTTACCCATTTTGTTCCCCAGATAATGAAAGACATACTGCTGCTTATGATACTAGTGTAGTTCTCTATGAAATTTTTTATTTTCCTTCTAAACCTATTAAAATTAAAATGTTAATATAATTAATGCAAGTTACTTTTCAACTTCAGAAATTAAACTATGTTCTAAGTGATGGAGTTCTTTTATCTGTCCTGACTTTTAACTATTCAGCTTCACTAGCTGACTGGGGTCTAGTGTTATCAGATAAGCTGTTGCATTACTTTTCAAGTTCTTCTTTAGGATTTATTGGATGAGATCACAATAAATTCAATTACTTCTAATGAGGGAAATTCATAGGATTATATTGTCAGATAATAATTCTGAAAATTGCTAGAAATGGAGCAAAAGGACTAGATGTCTCTGCTTGCAGACTGGTTTGTTTATGACAGCACTCTGTGAGCTCTGCTATAGCCAATTCTGTGTCCAGTGAACCATTTGCCACAGTCCATTTCTACTTCTACAAGAGAGTTATATGTACATAAACCATAATCTCAATCCTTCTGGTGCTAGTTAGCAAAGAGATCAGGCAGTAGGTGATGAAAGAGGAAACTATTTGGGGCTATGGAGAGCTTTTATTAGTCCCAGAAGGCAAAAAGTACTCCTGCTTCCTTGGTCACCTTCCTTGTTTTAATTTTCAGACCACAGATGAAAGAGGACCCTAAGATAACCAGCATCAAAGGCTTAAGTATTATTGAGTCTCAGCTCATTCGTTCCAACTCTACAGAAAAATGTGACAAAGCAGCTTTTTGTTTTTTTGTATTTCTGTGAGAAATACAGCGTATGTCATTAAAAAAAAAAAAACCAAAAACCATAATGGCACTGTTTGTACCACAGATAATATAGACACACAGTACATTTTGCTAAAATGGAATGAATCATTCGCACAATTTGTTCAAAAGTTTGCAGATGTAGGAGGAAAAGGAACACAAAAATGAGGTGGGCAAATAGCAAAACAAGATAGGTGGAAGATGCTACTTCCTACTTAAGAGAAATGCCTTCAGAAAGAGCAATTAAAAATAAAATAGAACAATGGGGAAACAGTATCCTGCAGAATGGAGTGATGCTTCTACTCCCCAGATATAGATAAATATTTCAGGATAAAATTGCCTAATAAGTCCTACTCCAATATTCTGTATTCTAATTGGCTGCAGCTTTAACACATAGCAATAAAAACATTAGAAGTGTTATCAGTAAATTGCCTACAGCTCTAGAAAAGACAGACACTAAATGCCAGGTAATAACTTCAAAGAAAGTCTAACAATTTAGGCACTAAAATATTAAAACTACCCTTTCATGTGAGTAGCAATTGGAAATTTCTCAAAGAGTTTTTATAGGAGAGTATACTCAGTGAAGTATAAATCTTAGATCCAATAGTGATGAACTTCTGGGTTAATAGGCCATGATTTAATTATCTGGTATTCTAATGTTTCTCCTGCAACTATGGCTGGGACCTTCAGAGGTAAAAGTGATATGCTCTGAAGCACACTTCTCAGCAGCTCACAGGAACTGATTGAGCTCTTGTGTTGGTAAGAGAACTAACCTCTAATTGGACCGTGTCACTGGAATTCTGGAAAGCCAGTTTCTGATTGGTTCTTCATCCAGGTGAATTGTCATTGGCCTGATCTGAAGAAGTTCCAAAGGAGCTATTTTTTTTATTGTTCTGTCTTGGAAACACTCTGTCTACGATTTGTAGGTCCGGATACCTCTACGTGATCTTAGACTCTTCTGAAAAAGAAAAAAGGCCTGACAATTTGTGTAAGTAGTGCAGATAGTTTCCTAATTAGAGCAAAAACCCAGTCAAATGTCTCCTTCTGCAAGGCCTACAAAACAAATGAAAGGCAGTGCAAAAAAACCCAGGGGCAGGATTGCCTCCCAATACAGCTGCAGTATCACATTCCTCCATGTTCCCATTACCTTCAACAGACATGTTCAGCCAGAGCCTGTTAGAGGTGCTTCATTTAACTTCTGTACTGAATAGGGGGTGGGGGTGGAAAGTAGACCGTGGCTGTGTCCACATAATACATTTAACCAGATAAAGATGTAACATGTGCACTCACACATGAACCTGGTTTATGTTTGGGGACAGATGTCTTAATGTGCTGTGAGAACCTAGTCTGTTTGGTTAGATTTGATGATTCAAGTATTGTACAAATTAAGAGACCAAGTAAGCAAATTAGGTCCACAAAACCTATGTAAGTTCCACTTACCCTCTGTTAGAAGAGCAAACATGGTGGCAAGACAACCGAATACCCACAGGTAAAAGATCTCCTTTTTCACTCAACAGCCCTCCTAGATTTGAAAGAAACCCACTGTGTTACTTTGCAAGGGTGACTTTCTCAAACACGGCCTTCTTTGATCTTACTGTTATGAAAGCTATCCTGCCTCGACCTGTGCACTCAAAGAAACAAAAACGCTCAGCGGAGTAAACCTGACAGACAGTTCTGATCCATACACAGATTTCCTTCCACGTGCTAAAAAAATAAGCACCTATTTGAACAGCTACAACAGAGGATGCTGTGATGGGGCAAAGAGTTTTATACATAGAGGGGGATGTGACACCTCTCCCTCCTTCCTAAAATGGTTTCTTCATCCAGCTGCCACGAAGCTATTGCAGTGAGCTCTGATGTGGTTTGCTGCAATTTTTTTTGGTCATCCACACCCTCCATCCAGCTTATAGAAACAAAAAAGGGAGAATTTCTGTTTGTATGTAAACATGCTTAATTCCCTCATCAAGAATCTTTTTACACACTACCAAAGATCTTACATGATTGCTTTATTTATGTGATATTCATTTGCAGTAAAATATCCTGCTGAGTATGGCAGTTCTTTCTGTGCTTATGCATGCTCATTTGGAAGTAAATACAATGGGACTCACTTTCAAGAAAACATGTGTTAGATTACTAGTATAGAGTCAAGGTGATGCTGCACATGACTTGCTCCCTGGAGTATATTAGTTGATAACTGTAATGTCTGGGTGTACTGTAAGAGGAAGGAATAATGGGGAAAAAACTGGTGCTTATGCGTATATGCTCACAAAATGGTTAAACAAATGTTTCCAAATTCTGAAAAATAAAGCTAAAATAAGAGAAGTGATTATCCAGAGACAATATCAGGAAACAGGATCCATTTCTTATATAAATACACTCAGAACATATGTACATGCGTACTTTAATAACTCCTGTTTCACACCTTTATCTTGGAGTTTCATATGACTGACTTGGATAACCCAGCCCTCCATGTTACATACTGAAATGAGACAAATGGGCAGGAAGATATTGTGGCCATTTGTTCACGGAATAGCCAGCCACTTTTGGCTCCCTTTCTTCTGTGTTACTCAGACATAAAAAAGTAAGTAGGCAGAGGGGACCAGTGAGCAGATTATCATTTCTTCCTCTTTCCCCTGATGTGAGATAAATTTTTTATTCCTTCATTCAGAGGATAGAATGCATAACTAGATCCTAAAACATTGTAGATAGAACAAAACAGGGATATACAACCTTAATTTTCCAAATTCTCCCAAAAGAGAGAAAGTTTGAGTACTTTGTTAAAATCATTCAAAATGGCACTTGGGTCTTAACAATTAAAAAGTGAGATTATGTTCCATTCAGGCTTTCTAAAATATGAGAAGAAGAATCAGATAAAGAATGAGAAAATGGTTATTTTCCTAGTTCTGCTTCACTTTGTATGTCTGAAGGTCCCCATCACTTCACAAAACTTCATTCATTAAATGACTTAGTATAGACTAAAACTTTAAAATCAGCTTTTCCCTGCTCCCAAGTTCCTCCCCCTCACTCACCAAACTTACTTTCCTGACAAAAAGTCTTGAAATTCAAAAGCTTGCTTACTCTTTTACATAACCATTTTGATTAGCTCTAATAAGGATATTTGCAAATTTGGATTTTTTTTCTTCTGGATCTATACGACTACTATTGTTTTTTCTGTATGGTTATTGTGGTTGCTCCTTTCAGGAGCATTTTCTACTTCCTCTCATCTACTTCCTAGATGGCATGATGGTGAGAGCTGATGGAGTAGAATGTGCAAGCAAAATAAATCAGCAGTTCCTTCCATTTCCACTTTCTTTTTCTTCACCTGCTCTGGGAACTGCACCATCCTTCTCTCTCAAAAGAGAAGGAATTGAAGACTGAAAGCTTGCTCAGAGTAGCAGCAGTGACCGCATTATCTCACTGCTTCTCTGAATTCTTCCTTTGGGGAACAAAGCAATAAGAGAATCTGCCTGCTAAACTAACTCTTCCACATTATACTACCAGATAGTGAATTGAGTGAGCAGAAGCAACAGGTACTGTTTGCACAAGCAGGCATGGCCTTTGCACAGTCATATAGTCTTTTCTTGGTAGGAAAAAGGGAACTGGGTTGCTACTATTTCCAATTCAAGAGCAGGAAAACTGTGGCCTTCTAGATATTGCTGAAGTATCAGTCCCAGCATCTCCACCAATTTAGGCCATGATGAGGGTTATAGCAAGTTGTAGTTTTGCAGCATTCGGAGGGTTGCAGGTTCTGCATCCTGTGGTAAAGAGGGGGAAAGTATCACATCTTTTTTTTTTTCCCCAGACAATTCTTTCTGTTAGAAGGAGAGTATTGGGTCACATTTTTGGACAGCGTGGCCTCCATAATGCTCCAAGCTATCTCTGAAATTCATAAAGAAGCAACTCTGCAATAAAGGCAAATGATCCATTACTCCCCCTTACTCTCCTTTGTGTAGTGTTTTAACTGATGAATAACGTCTGTCATAATCCTTTAACTCATGAATAACATCTGTCACAATCTTTTAACTCATGAATAACATCTGTCATAAGGGCCTTATTTAAAACTAAACACAAGATAATCTGCCACATACTTGCAGACCCAGACATTTATGAATAACTGCCTCTGAGCAGTTAAAAAAAGTTCTAGTACAGCTAAAGACATTTACATATGAATAAAAGTACCTTTTTAAATCATTGCATTGGTGTGCCAAATCCATTCAGCAAGGCAGCTATATTTAATAATGTGTTTAAAAACAGGTGGCAGGTTGGCATAATCTGATAGCTTTATGGTTTAGCTGATAAAGAACTCATGGTAGGCCTGGAGGATGGAAAACCTGAAAAGACTAGTGCCACAACCTTCATGTTGGATTGCAGCTTTAGGAATGCTCCATTCTCTGTATTCTGCCAGTTACTGTGAGGAAATATTTCCTTTTACTTAGCAAAAAATCGTTCTTAGAGTAATTTCCATTTAATGGAAGGTGGAAGGCTGCATTAGAATGTTTCTGAGGGGTGGATAATGAGATGTTTTGATGTGAGCACTGAGGCCCGTCTTCTTCTTTGAAGCATATATACAATATGCCTGAAAGAATCACATTGTATGATTGCATGTAATATATAGCTGTGACAAGACTTCAGAGCTAGAAATTCTGATCTTCCTTTATTTGATCAGAAGAGCGTAGATTAAGGTGTAAATTATGTGATAAGGAAAGACAGCATATTTTGATTCTTCATTTTCCTACGTGGAAGCAGAGACATCAAAAACGTCTTTGAGTGTGGACTCATCACATGCCAGCACGCTAAATGAAAAATAGGGTTGATAAATGACCTAGGTGTTACTGTGTGAAATAGTAGGTTTATATTTTACAACAAAGCAGGAATCAAGATAAAAAGAAAAAGGTTGTTTACTTGTTTCAGAGGGGTTTCTTTCCCAGCACGGAAGCTGATGGCAAGGGAACTCCTGTCTTTAACAAAATTTACTTGTCTGAACAACTCACTGTTCTGTATGATGCTCCACTGATGCTGTCTTTCCCATCTGCTTTGCTTCTCTGGGACTTGCCTCTTCAGAAACATGTCCTGGGGGCTGCCAGTCTCTATTCACTGAAATGCGCTAAAAATGACCCCGTTCCATTCATTGAACATCTCCTTTAATAAACATCAATTACATTTCTAAATGTTTTCTTGCCATTTTTCTACAAGGGAAGTACTATAAACATTAGCATCCTATTGAATGAGAATATTTTACAGAATTCTTTATCTTACGCAGCAGGTTGTTATTCTGCAAGTAAATCCCAATTCTGCTTTTCCAAATTAAGACCCATAAAGGGCATATGCTCTATTCTTTTTGTTGTTCTATGCAACAATAACAAAAATACAACACAGTACAATATGATACACTGATGAAGATAGTTCTCCTCAGTCCAGCCAAAACATTTTTTTCATACTGCAGGTTTATATGTCTGTCTGAACATTTCAGAAGACTTACACAAGAAAATATGTTTTCTCCAAGGTCAATTAAAAGTTCTGAATGACTTTAAAACCAGCATCCTGCACTGAATACACCTGAATGCTGATTTGTGTCCAGTGCAGTTAGGGCTGTGAACACTTCAAAAATAATTTGGAAGAAGTACTTTAGAGTTCATGTAAGCACCTCATCTCTTTCATATTCATTAAAGCAGAGCCTTTTTTTTCCCCCTGACTTCCTATTTCCACCAACTCTTTCTAAGTCTGGATAGAAACCTAAAAAAAGAAGGGCTGCCTTAAGGAATAGCAGAGAGATGGCACACTTGTGCAATGTCCAAGGTATTTCCAGATCATTTTCAATGCATACCTGACTTAGAATTCATGTAACCCTGATGCTATATGATTTGAATACCTTTCCATTACAAAATATTGCACCATCAGTCCAACCAAAGCCTTGAAATAATGTCCAAAGGCAGCCCGTCCAGACTGTTTGACAAATGAATCCCATTCTTGATTATATTTTTTATAGTGGCCCCAAAGCAAAAACTCAAACATTAGAAAAGAAATCTAAGTCAAAGAACTCATACCAGCCTATCCCAAGCTGGTACCTCCAAATGTATCCGGACTGAAACTCCCAGCATTTCTAAGCTATGTATTACCTTTAAGAAGACAACAAACACCTTCAGAGCCTTTAGAGCAACTAAACTTTCCATTCCCACCTTTTAACTTCTAGAAGATTATTTCCCAGTAACTCTCAAGGTCACTAGGAAAGAAAATACTTAATTGTAAGCATCTACAAGAAATATATGGATAAGATTATTATTATTATTGTTGGCCAGACTGTGAAAGCTGAATTCTATTAAGCCTGAGGTTTGCATGCTGTTATAAGACATTGATTAATATATCACCATCATACTGACCTCAGTTAAGTTGGAGCTAGTTTTGTGTTTTCTTAAAATTAATTTTTAAAAGGAAAAGCCAAAAGATGCACTATATTCTTTATTTATTTGAATTTATTATCCACCCTAGAACAGATCCTTTCTGAATGAATATTACATTTGAAACTTTGAAGGTACATAAAATTTAATCAGGAAAGCATGATAGATGGGCATAAATAATAATGTGTGTTGAGTAAAAAGAGAGTAGAAAAATTAAAGAGGATAACTTACCAATAATCTAATAGCAATGATATTACTATTGTGATAAGTAATAGCAATAGTATCATACATCTAGTATTTAAAAAATCTGAATAAACTGACTAGGAGGAACTGTTTTGCTTATATCTTGCTTGTAGGCTTTCAGTCACTAATTAGTGGGTCACAATGAGGAAAAACATAAAATACCCTTCAATATGAATTTGGTTCCTGTTGATTATTACTTTCTTGGCAATAATAATTTTTTGGCTGTTTTTTTCCCCCCCCTAAATACCCAGTCTAGCTTATAGCCTTCAGATTTCTTGATGAGGTCCCATCCAAGTACTAATCAGCTCTAACCCTGACTAGCTTTCTTGAAATCAGCCAAGGTTATTAGTTGCTTCTACCTGCTGTGTTATAAGGAGACTAGATGGATAGGTTTGATAAGATGTTGATCCTACCAAGCATCATGGCTGGTTGTACCATAATTTAGAAGGAGGCAGCCACTGTTGTCAGCAGTCATCAAGGGACTGGAAGCTGTACATGCACAAAGCCAGTCCTGTATCCTCAAGCAAGTATGATATCCATAGGTGAGTAGAAGATGAAGTTGAAGCAAGATATTTGGAATTGCTGTGTATGTGTATATGTGAGGAACAGCTGTTTGTCTTTTGTCCTGGACTGCAAAGTTTCTTGTGCCAGCCCTGTTTAGCTAGCTCTTTATGTTCTGTATGAACCATAAATAGGTCTATTTAATCCACCTGTGTTTCAAAAGCTATGCAAATGCTCTTGCAACTACTGGACATGAAGGCAACTACCCTCTCTTGCTTTCCTGCATCATTTAGTATGCAGAAGTCCACTAGTCTTGAACGTGGAATCTCCATTTAGCTTACGGTGATAAACAATTATTTGCTGAAATCCTACTGTATATTTTCTTGAACAACACCCTGGTAAGTCTGGCTTTGAAAGGTGGAATATGTTACATACATACATACATACATACATACATACATACCAGCTCTTTATAGACTTGGGGAGGGGGCATCTCTGTATACTCTCTGTAACCATGTGATACTTTGTTTCATTTGGTGAAGCTTAAGGAGAATTGGGCTTAGACAGGCAACTGTTAAGGATCACCATGTACGTTGCCTTGTGTTTGTTGATGAAAGATCTGGGATATAAATATAATAAATAAAATAACCCCCAGGTTCCTTTTACTTAATTATATGTTTATTTATATGGAAGCATTCTGAGCATGTGCCAGTACGCTGCATGTACCTCCTAAATAGTGGGTTGTGAGCAACTGTAGGCTGGCTTGCAAGGTTGTTTCTAGAGACTACAGTTTGCATTAAAAAAAAAAATGAACCACAAGGTGATTAGTTTGATCAGTGTGCCTGGTAAGGTATTTGGTGGAATTCTGATTGAAAGGGTACAGGAAGTGATGTTGAACAGTATTTGGGAAATGCAGTGCAGCTTTATGCCTGGTAGGGAGCTGCAGACAGATGTTTGGTCTTCAGTAACTAATTAAGAACTATATAAATGGAAAAAAGAAAAATTCGTGTACATTTTTTTGATTGAGAGGAAGTGTATGATATGACAACTAAGTCCGAATTATGGAGTGTTTTGTGTGAATATGGAGTTGAAGGTCAGTTGCTAAATATGCTGAGAAATATGCATATAATAAATGGAATACTTATTGAATGGTTCAACATTGAGCAGGGAGCTTGACAAGGATGCATGATGTGTTGTTTAACGTATTGATGGATAAATGTATAAGGAATGCTTGTGAGATTAGGGGTGTCTTGGCTGAGGATCTGAATGTTCATTTTTTTATGACAGGCTATTTTCCTTGCTAAAGTTTGTTCTCAAATCATGGGCTCCTGTATTATATGTCTTTCCAGGGTTATAATGACGAAAATACGTGTCAAAGTGTCAGATTCAGAGGCGAGACAGCGCAGGTAGAGATTAGAAGCAGGCAGCCACACCCACGCGCGACTTCTCCACCTTCGCGGGTGCTGAATAGGAAAGCGCGTTTCGACGCAAAGAGCGCATGATCCTCCGAGCCAAGAAGGGCAAACCTTCCCTTTTGCCCAGGGCGCCTGCGCGGAGCTTCTGCACATGCGCAGCGGAGTCACCCAGCGGAAGCGGCGGAGGCTGGGCTCCCGAGCGGGGTTTGGAGAGATGCGAACTGCATCCGGAGCGCGACTTCGCCTATTGTCTGGGTTACGGAGTTGGCCTAGGGGACCGCGCAGCCTCGCGTTCAGCCCTAGCGCGGCTGCGGTCTGAAGGGAGCGAAGCTCCCTGCCGGGCACAGGCGGTTTTCTGTATGCCCGGGAGCAGCTGCTCGGATCCAGTGAGTAAGTCCAGCAGCGCCCCTGCAGGGACTCCTCCTTGTACCCTTCCCTTCGCCCTAGCGAGCCGCCGTCCCTTCTGTGCTCTGGAAGCGCAGCCTTGCCATAGCCGGCAGGAAGGTTTCCCCGGCCGCTGACGCCTGCACCTTTTCGGCGTCCTCCTTCCCACCGCATTAAGCTCCGGTAGTGGATTGCGGGCGTCCCTTCTCCTTGTGCTGGCCATATGCAGAGGCACTTTTCTTGTGGCCTCCTCCGCCCTGTCAAGCTCTCCCCAAGGGGACGCATCCTTGTCTTTCCTGCCACCCACCCACCGTTTTCCTTCTAAAGCAGAAAGTGCGTTGCTATAATGGGTCTGAAGGGTGGTGTTTTTTTTTTTTAATGATTATCGTTTCCCTTCCCCTTTCAGACAGCCCCTAATAATCACAAGAAACACGCGCCTGTCTCCCTCTCTCTCTCTCTTCTTTTCCGCAGTGGATCGTAGCTCGAAGAGGAGGCAGGTGAAGCCTTTGGCAGCTTCCCTGCTGGAAGCTTTAGATTATGACAGTTCAGATGACAGTGACTTTAAGGTTGGAGATGCTTCAGGTAAATAAATGCTTCTCCTTCTCATGTTTAAAAGTAGTTTTAAGCTGATTCTCCCCCACCCCATCCATTTTTTTCTATCACTTTTAAAATAAAATGTTGTTTTTAAAATGCCTTAACTGTTCCTAGGAAAAGAACCATGGTGCCTAGATAATACATAAAACCACTGCCTTTTCCTTTAGAAATTACAACGTGGGGGTTCACATTTTGCACTAAACTGTAATGTGTCTTGTTTGGTTTGGGTTTAGCATGGTGTGACAACCAAGCCAATTGTGGTTTATTCATTAATCTATGGCTAAGTGCTGGCTGGATTTACACGTTGCACTGAGTCACAGTACATTTAAGAATGATTTATTGAATATGCCACTATTAGGTACATATATGTTACCACAGTTTACAAACCACAGTGGCTGGGTTTGCGCAATATACTGAACCAAAATCAAATAGGCCGCAGTGGATGAACACAGAATAACTTCTGTTTATTTATCTAATTTATATACTGCCCATCTCCCCCAGAGGGTGACTACCAAGGAGTACAAGGAGAATGACCATTGAAACAGGAAAGCAACATTCTGAGATTTATGAAAGTTTGAGGATGGAAGCAAAGTCAATTAATGAGAGATAAGGGGGAGGGGGGACTCCCATGCTTTCATCTGTCCCCTTCATCTGACTAAAAGGTGAGATGTAGTAAATCCCATTTTTCTTGCCACCAATTTTTTTACAATACTTTTCCAGACTTTTTTTTTTTTTTTTGGTTTCTCGGGTTTCTTCTGTGTTTGTGAGTAATCAGTTTCCATGATTATTCTCACTCCTTCAGAGAATATATCCAAAATGTTCAACACATGAGCATTCTGGATAATCTCCTCTCACTGACATAGCTTTCACGATATTGGTTCCCTGCCTTCATTTGGTGTATAGCATAACCATTGCAGGAAGAAAGCTGGAGTTGTTATCCAGAGTGCTCCATGTTGAATAATACTGTAAAGGGGTTTATGCTCCATTATTTTCTCAGCCAGCTCCTTCATTGACTAAATGATGTTAGCCAGTTTCTATTATTTCCTCTAGCACTCTAGTATAATATTTACATAATTTGTAGTTGTTGTTAGACTATTTTTATATGTAGACTTCAGTCCCTGCTATCCATCTAGTTTTTGACATTTTGTTAAATCTTCAAAGAACCAAGAAGGCAAGGAATAATTGCTGGTGGGAATGTAGAAATGAAGCATCCCACATGGGAGTGCTTTGAAGGAACAGGACCTAGAACTGTACATTGGGTCTTTCAGAATGCGACCCAAAGCTGAATAGAATCTACAGACTTCCATCCGAACAATCACAAAATCCAGTTAAACTAGTTAAGCATGAGAAATGAAATACAGACGCCCTGTATAAAAATTGTTCTGCCTTGCACAGATTAATATATCTTGTAAGAGCAGATTTGGCTATATACGATGCCAGAATCAGTTATGAATTATTCACTGCACTTTATGTATAAATGTATACTCAAAGGAAGTGTTTCCAACCATTTCCTATAGCTGTATTGGAACAACAGATTCATCAAAATAGCAAGAATGTTGAATCCAATAAGCCTTTTATTGACCATTAGGCAATTTAAAAAATCATTCTAGTGTGACAGATGCATGTAGTTTAAGCATTTCTGTCACTTTCTTTCAGTCTGAAAATATAATCAATTAATAATATAAATTTGGATTATTCCTATTTAAAGTAGACTTTTTGTTAGCTGTGTTTAATATTATAAGCTTATATGTTTTGGGTTTATAAAATGAGTGGAAGTCACTATGATTGTCACAATAAATAGGTTATATTTATTATTTCTTCTAACATTATGGCAAACTGCATATCATTACCATTAGTGAGAAGTTGTTGGAATATAACCAGGATAAGTAGGTTTAAAGAGACCTGTGGCACTTGCAGTGTTGAATTACAATTTCAGCATCCCCATTTATTGGGCACATTAGTTTGGATGCTGGGTATTGTAGTTCTGTGGCATTTAGAGGGGCAGAGTTTTCCCATCTCTGATATGTAACGTATAACAATAGCTGTAAAATTTATCAAAGTATACTTTATAATATGAAGCTAATTTAAATATGATCAATATCTTGGTAAATGATGTTTGTTTTCCTGTTAATATAAAGAAATGACCATTTCTAATTTGCTAGTTTGAAACAGTTTGGGGAACTGTAATGTAAAATGATTAATAAGTATCATGAATAATTAATATTCAAATTATTAATTGAAATTAATTATCTCTATTCTCATATTAAAATAAGTGAGTTTTATTTCTTGAGGAGACTATAATTCTAAAGAATGTAAACTTATAACATTTCAATTTGTCAACTCATTTTTTGGGGGGGGGATCAAAAGCTCATCTAGGCTATACCAGTGCTAAATAGTGGCTATGTACCCTCATGCAAAGTTGTCAGATATCTGGGTTATGGAATCTACGTTATCCTTTGCATCAGATTTCTCCAACCTGACATCCTCTACATGTATTGTGACTGTGACTCAGAATTTATGGCCAGTGTTGTCAACACCAACCAACATGGTATCGGAGCAAGGACTCCCCTGCCAAACGTAATCTGATTGAACATTCTGGAAGTTATAGTATCAATATGTTAGAGGATGTTAGGCTTTACTGGAATAATACCTTTGTAGAAATGTTACTGTCTAAAAAGTCTCTCAGGTATTTTGGGGATATCCTAGCGAGGAAAGTTCAAAATGTTTTTATTGCCTAAAATGTAAATATTACTTGTAAATACACCAGGAACAATTAATATATTGCCTGTAAGACATTAATGTTTATTACATTATTAATTTCACTGAAGTCAGAATAGATAAGCAGCCAGATTAGTGGCTACTTAAATAGCTATTTGTAGATTTGGGTACCTCTGCATGGTGAGCTATTGATTTTAGGTAATCTGCTGTGGGAGAAGTTTATTTTTGTTATACTGCCACTGCAAACCCATCTGAATGTACATGTTTACTTAGGCAAGTCAATTTGAAGCTTATTACATAACCATATCAGAGTTCATATAATAAGATATCACAATCCTCCTTTGTATCTTCAACAATAAGGCATTTTAGTACTGTAGCAACTTTACATTTGCATCTATTTTTTCAGTGCATGAATCAAAAATACCCATATTATCATAGAGATACCAAACGGCAACTTTCCTATCGAGATATTTTTTTTAAGCCAGTATGGCCATGCTAATGTGATAAGGTCCAGCTGGAGGGCACAAAGTTAGTAAAGGCAGTCATATTTTCATACATGTGTGGACAGCATGAAGACCCAAATCCCTATTCTTGAAACTTGCTGCATGACTTTGTACAAGCCGCTGTTAATTTAGTTTATAACATTTTTGTGAGGTAAATGACTAAATAATGCAAAATTTTAATGTAAATTCTATCTTGAGGACTTGATGAATGCTTTTCTAAACTTGTGACCTCTAAATGCATTAGATTACAACTCCCAGAATTCATAGTATTGGCTCTCCTGGTTAGAAATTATGGGAGTCGTAGTTGGAGATATCTGGAGATATCAGGTTGAAGAAGGTAGAATACCTACATTTCTCTTCTGTTTGTTTTTTAAACTTGACTAGTCTCCTACATTCTGTTGATCAAATGCTGTTATTTGAGTATGCCTTTTTATTTTTTATAAAATGACTGAAGTGTAGCACTTCTTTTTTCTCAAAGGTAGTTAGATAATATTGGGTTGTCATTTTAATGTGAAAAGATAATGGTCATTGAAGGTTGCAAGTGTTGATACATAAGAATGTTAAAGGTCATTCATCATTTTCAGTTCTTTAAAATGTTGAATGAAAATTCTAAAGCTTATAATATTGCAACAGTCTTCCTTGCAGTTCATGATGTGAAGCCTTGGTTTACATTTTACTGGAGACTTGAGATGAGACTACTTACAATAAGTGTCAGTATTTCAAACTAATTTATGCAATTTTAGACTGGTTAGGCAATCTGGGATTGAGACTGTTTTAGAGATTGGTCCTGAATTAAAATCAGGGTCTCCCTTTGTTTCGTGTCATTTGCATATAGGAAACTCTGTACATTATTACCTTTTGAACATTAATAATATAATCTTGGTGTTGTTTATTTATTTATTTATTTTTTGTTTGTTTGTTTATTTAATAGGCTGCTTAACTCCCAAACGTCTGTGGGCAACCTACAACCAAAAACCAACATATAAAAATACAACTAACCAGAAGAGCAAAATACCAAAATAAAACTAAAATAAAACAAGGCAAAACAAAGAAGGCACCACAATCACCCTGTTCCCCAGCAACTAAAAACTAAGATACAAAAATACAACTAACCAGAAGAGCAAAATACCCAAATCAAACCAACACAGATCAAACCACAATAAAACAAGGCAAAACAAAGAAGGCACCACAATCACCCTGTCCCCCAGCTTGGGAGAATAATCAGATCTTCAACAGTTTTATGAATGACGTAAGGGTGGGAATCACCCAAATCTCTATAGGGAGATTATTCCAGATCATTATGTCTTTTCATAAAATATAAAAGAGGGATATCTAAGAAGCCCAAGACTTTGCCATGCTTTTTCTCACCCATCTTCTGGTTTACTCTGAAATTCTGATTTGCCCCAAGAATAAATCCAATTGGCATTTTTCTTTTGAAAGGGATTGAAATAGTTTTCTTTATTGAAACCCCTTTTTTACCTGTTACAGAGACCCTAAAGGGCAGTCCAGTCAGTTTGCGCATGCATTATTAAGTGAGGGAACTCCTGCCAATTCGCTTTTCTTCAGATTGGAGGAATTGGTGTGTGGTAGGAGAGGATGAGTGACAAGGACTACAGCATGTACCACTCCATACATAACACATCTGTATACATACAATTAAATATTTCTAAAGATAATTGGTAATGAAATTATCATAGAGAATGTAAGAATATTATAGGCATTACTTAACCCTGAGCCAATATTAATATAAGTAACTCGACAGAAGCTGCATACTGTATTCTAGTTACACTTCTTATTACATAAATATTTTGAGCAATAATAGTATGGCATTTTTCACTTAACACACTAACATCCCTATACATTATAATGCATAGGCCTTGTGTTTGTAAGGTTCCTTGACATGCCAAATTATTTGCAAGTTATTTTTTTTCATTTTCAAAAGCAGGAAACATTCTGCAATGATACAGTGGGTAATAGGGACCACCTTTAACCAAAAAAGGCTTACCTACATCTAAGTTAAAGCTTTTTCATCTAAAATAATAAAGTCTCCTTTAAGTTGAGCTGCACTGCTCTGACCCTATGGACACAATGTATCATTTCCTTTGTAGCAATAGAAAGAGTTTTGCCACTGCTCCCTACAAGAAAGTTCTTTTTTCAACTTTCAGGAGTCAGGAATACAGCCCTGGTATTCCCTGGAGGTCTCTCATCTAAACACTAACCTAGACTGCTATCTGCTGAGACTTTTTCAGTTACTGTGATGCATAAAAGTATATGTATGTAGTATAGGCATCTGTGAGTGTATATATAGACACACACTGGCATATATGTTTGTATGTGTGTATATACTTTCCACCTACATTTTAACAAGAATATTATCTTAGAAAATACATTGATACAGCTAATTTAATTTTACAGTTTCTTCTCAATTTCCATTCAGATTAGATTAAAACAAGGCATTAAATATTCCTGATAGAATTCATGTCTTCTCATCTAATTGTCCTGCTTGAGCTTGCCTTATTGGTGAATTAGTACTTGTTACCTCCTTCTCTTCCCTAGCTTCTGTGCATGGAAAAAAAATCAGGGCGAGGAGTCTTCTGTATTGCCCTGAACTTTTGGATTATTTAGAAACTATGCTTCCATCTCATGCTCCTGCTGCTTGGTTCAGAATGACATGTAGCTCCATTCTTCTCCCAGATGTTTGCATGTGCCAAAAGACATAGGAGGAAAGTTGTATCTCATATCATGCTGGACTTTGGAGCAGGCAGAAGCATGTGCAAAAGACTCTGACTGCTACTCAGGGCAGTATAAAAATCATCTTATGATTTAGTGCTAGACTTTGCACAAGGCATCAACAATTGAATATATGAGGTTTCTAATATAGTGCTAAATAGGAATATTCCAATTAAATGTGGAAGACAGATAATTATCAAAGAATTTCACTGCATTCAGTATTTATGCTCTGTTTTGTTTACTGCTTAGCTAAAGTGCCATATTCCAAAAAACAATGGCATATACATACTAGAATGAGGAAGCAATCTAGAGTTTTGGTTTTTTTTAATCAGATGTATATGAAGTTTAGAAAGAGATGGAAGTATAGATGGGGACCATCCTGTTGTAGTGCCATGTTGTCTTTCAAATGAGTATTTCCAAGGTTGTTTGACTTTCAGTACTATTATGCTCTGGTTGGCCTTTAGAAAAATTGAAGTCATTCAGATGACTCTGTGTTGGTTTTTGTTGCATATATAAGAGCCCCTTGAGAGCATTATAATTTTATCTGTTCTGTGTATCTGCATAAAAAAGGTACACATCTGGATACTTTTATATGGACTTATTAGTATGTTCCTCAAGTTTCCCAAGAGTTATGTTTTGAGTCTTTTTCAACCAAAAAGTATTCCCAAGTAGCCATGTTCATGTTAGGTTCTTTATACAAATGATATACCACAATAGTCCAGTTGTGTCCTGTTTGTTCTAAAACAACTAACTAAAGTTGCAGAGGCTAAAGTAGTGTTTAAAGATACCAAAATAAATCCTTAACAGTTTGCTTCATACCTTATTTTTTCTCATGATCCAAAAGGATCCTGATGGCACCTTTATAGAAAATAATGAAAGAAAGCAATGTATACATTGAATAAAATAGATTTTTTAACAGTTAAATGCAGTTGCATCACATTTCTTGTTTAATTAACTGAAAATGTATAAAAAGTTTGAAACAACTATTTTAATCATTTCAAGAATTGTAATTGTTTTAGAAAGAATTACTGTTGTTTTTAACCTTGTGTGAAATGGCTTACTGATCTGTTTAAATCACCGATTTAGTTAGCATAGCAGAATTAAGTGAAACAGGTTGGGTGCTGAGCTGTATATCTAAACTTTTGGTTTCTAGCTCATGTCATACAATGAGATAGAGACACAGCTTCTTAGTATTCTAGCAAAAAAAAAAAAGCAATCTTCATCAGTAGGTTTTCATTATAAAAAAGCTATTTCAAGGGGAAAAAAATTGCCCAGATGAAAAATAGCTGGCTACTAAGGAAATAATATTTAATTTGACTAAGCAAATTGCCTCAAGCTTTTTAAAAAAAATCTTTTTCTTTTTGGTACATTTTGCTTTGGAATTCCCTTTTTAAATTTTCATATGCTCAACAGATTCTGAAGGCAGTGGACATGGCAGTGAAGATGGATCAAAGGATAGCGGAGAAGGTTCCTGTAGTGAATCAGAAGAAAATATATTGGAGGAAGAGCTGGCAGAAGAAGATGAAGAAGAAGGGAAAAAAACAGAAGAAGAACCTAAAAATTCAGGTGGAGAAGAGCTGCCAATAACAGAGAAAGATATTATTAAAAGTGAGAAAAAAGAGGAGGAAGAGGAGGAGGAGGATAGAGAAGGAGAAGAGAAGGCAAGAAAGAAAAAGGAGAAAGAAAAAGAGAGAGAGAAACCACATGAAGGAGATACTGGTGTTGATGAGCAAACAAATGAGCCCAAAAAGTGGAACTTGAGAAGAAATCGCCCTCTGTTAGATTTTGTATCCATGGAGGAACTAAATGATATAGATGACTATGACAGTGAAGATGACAATGATTGGCGCCCAACTGCAGGGAAAAAGAAAGGGAAAAACACATTACGCAGAGAAGGAAGTGATGGTGACAATGAGGATGATGAAGATGATGGGAGTGGAAGTGATGAGGATGACAATGAAGAGGAAGGCAATGATGATGAAGATAGCAGTGGTGCTAGTGATGGTGAATCCAAGAAGAAAAAAAACAAAGCCCTTAGCAGAAATAGTGTTGAGGAGGAGGAGCTGACAAATGACAGCCTGGCTCTTTCACAAAGCAAGAGCAATGAGGTAGAATAGCCAACTTTATATAATCCTCTGGTGAAAAATGGATCCTACTCTGCAGTGTGATTCTTTTGAAATTACTCTTTAAAGCTAGGCAAAATTATTGAATAGTAATTGTATTAAGAAGCCCTTGAATTGTGCTGAGTGCTCATTAAGATACTTTTGCTTCAGCTTTATTAAAATCCCATTAGAGTTTTGGATTTAGATTTTTGGTTTTACTGAATTTTGGATTCAGATTTGAGACTGTATTTCAAATTTAACTTCTAGTAAGAGCTTCCACCTTATACATCAAATGCAAAAAGGCCCATGAAAAGTAAGCGTGCACAATTTTGTAGGCAAGGTCTGTGGTGCTAAAAAGCAGTACATTCTCTGCTATTCCAGGAGCCAGGGACTTACGTTCAGTTAGAACATAAGTCTGTCTTGTGTATATTGAAACACAACAATGCATAATATTGTATAATTTTTAAAGTCATGAACTCTCAGAAGAAAAATTTAAAAAGGCTTGATATCAAGCTTTCATTTACATTCTTATGCTGAAACTTTAAGATGGCTTGCTTTACTATTATTTATTTTCTAGTCTTTAATGATCTTGTATGTAATTTTTTAGTAAGGTATATCAGCTTTTTTAAATGTTATGATTCAGGCTGTATTTGTTGACATTAAATTGGGCTTGGTTTTATTTTTTAGCAAGGAGGAAACATTTTTACCATTATTTTTGAAGTTTTAAACTTCACCCATTTATTTAACTGATGGGTCTAAAATTAATCCCACAACTTTTATTTGGCATGTGTTTTATTACACACTTAAATTCTCATTTGAAAAGATTTTAAGCTTTTAGATAACACGTATTAATTTCAGAATCTAAAATATAAGATGTTAAAACATCATGGAACCATTCTTTGCTATGTTAAAGTTATGGCCCAATTGTTAATATCTGTTGTGTTAATAAATAAACAGAGTAGCCCTGTATAACTTTGCTTGCAAATAATGGGACATCCCCTATTCTTGTTTAGAATTGTTATTTTAACCATACTGCAGTATAGCATCAAATTTTCAGTGGATTATGATAACCTGCTGATAATAAAAAAGACAGCAGACTGTTAGCCACCACCCAAAGTCATGTACGTGCGATGGGCAGCCATATAAAAAAATAGGACTAATGCTTTGCTTATTTATTTAAGTAACTCTTAAAATTACCTGCAGCTAATGAAGGCTATTGGGACCTTGTTTAGGGTAAGTGGGACTTAATTTCAGATGTATCAGATCTGCACCAAGCACATTCACGTTTTGGCATATCCCAGTGCATTGCTATTATGCTTTATATTCTGACCATGTGTGATAGAATGGATAGTTACTCTATCACTGTTGAATTATTTGATCTTTTATCAGCGCAGTTTTTGTAGGAGGGCTTTTTTTTTTTTTTTTTGCCCTTGGGCCGCCTCCTAATCAAGTTGCTCAATACATTTTACAGGTATTAATATGCCAAATCTTATAAAGCTATTATGAATATTATGCCTTACAATGTCGAGAAGCAAAAGGAGACAAAAACATGCTCAGCAAAAACTGGCCTTGAAGTTTTTACTGCAGCATCTCTCACCGTCATCTTCAGAAACTGTTTTTAAGAACGAAAAATGCATTTCGTTTTTGCATTACTGGAAGTTATTGCAATGAAATCTTCAAAGATTTTGCGGCTGGGTAGAAAAGTTTCAGACACACACATATATACACATAGATTAGTTTTTCAGACTGAAAGCTGCATCTGTGTTCTATTTTAAGAAATGAGAAAAATGAGGGCCAGAGAGATTAATTGCTCTGAATCACATTGCTAAGTGCTATGTGCTGTTTTACTGATGGTAATCAGTGCTATATTTTGAAATTTTTCAGTGGAGACATATATTATAGCTAACATTTCAATCTAGTCCTCTGAATTCTCAGCCTTGGTCATTTATGATGGATCTTCTTCCTTTTCGCTCCTTAAAACATGAAGTAAAATGTGAAACATTGAAAAATTTAATAATTTTGATATCTCAGTCAAGGATCTTATTCATCCTATATTTATGTAATCTAGACTTCTTTTACTGAAGCTAAGTAGTCTATGTCTGGTTAGGGCCTGGATGAGCATCTACATGGCAAGCCCATGCTTCATTTATTTCTGTAAGACGCCTGGAGTCACCATGAATGAAATGGGTGGCCATATAAATTGCTTAAATAAATAAAAGAAAAGAAATAAATGCTTCACGCTAAAATAGTCTTTGTGGCAGTGCTGCCACCTAAAATAACCTAATAATTACTTATTGTACCTATTTTCATAGAAATGTTCTAAATAACATAACCTTGATAATTTGTTTTCTGAGCATCTTATAGCTATGACTATCACATCCCAAGAATTTCACTGGGATTCAGGTGCAATTAACTTGCCCAGATCAGGGCCTATTTTTCCTCTGTCTGTTACATGATACTACTTAATGAACAGTTTTCATAGTATTTTCAGTATCATTATGAAAGGTTTGAAAGTTTTTCACTGATGTTGAAAAGAAAATACTTAAATAGAGTTTTTAATATTTAAAGAGAGTAAGATATGCAAAAGATTGGATTTGAATTGTTTTATGCACAAAACTTCCTGTTTTTAGTGCAGAACTGCTGTTTGGAATGAGAAATGGGATGTTGAACATTTTTTTAAGTGTATCAAGGTTGAAACAGAGTGGTTTGTGTTCCGAACACAGCTGTTCTGAGCTCAGAATACATCAAAGAAATGCTCAAAGCAACTTGTTTCACATTCAGTACAGTTGTTTAATGCTGAGAACAAGAAATGTTTCACAAAGTTTCATACTTGGATCAACACATTTGCTGTTTTGCACACAACTAGATAGGAATGCTAGAAGATCAGTGAGAAATGTGTCTTGCTTCTTCAAATCTTTGAAGCCTACAGTGTGTATGTATGTTTAAAATAGACACATTAGAAAGGTAATTAATTTATTTGCAGCAAAATCTTATGCACATTACCACAAAAGTCTCTTTAATTCCATGAGGCTTATTTGACAGCAGTTATATATAAAACTATAGCCCTAATGTAGAAATTATACCTTTAATTTACATTCATTGCATATGAGAAAAACCAAACAATTAAAGAAAACAATTTTTTTTTACATTTTTTAAATATGTGTGCATATCACAGGGATCATCTTAGAAATTATTTTTCTGGGGGGGTATTACTCTAAGATGGCACTTGCATCAATTGATGGGGACATCATTTTGGTTAGACAATAAACATAAAATTAGTTCATGGCTTCTTAAATATTTTACATTAGGATTTTGTAAATAAATGAAAATTCTTCATAATGGTATAGGACAGGGGTCCCCAACCCCCGGGCCGTGGACTGTACCGGTCTGTGGCCTGTTAGGAACTGGGCTGCACAGCAGGAGGTGAGTGGCGGGTGAGCGAGCAAAGCTTCATCTGTATTTACAGCCGTTCCCCATCGCTCGCGTTACTGCCTGAGCTCTGCCTCCTGTCAGATCAGCGGTGGCATTAGATTCTCATGGGACCGTGAACCCTACTGTGAACTGCGCATGCAAGGGATCTAGGTTGCGCGCTCCTTATGAGAATCTAATGCCTGATGATCTGAGGTGGAGCTGAGGCAGTGATGCGAGCACTGGGGAGCGGCTGCAAATATAGATTAGCAGAGAGGTTTGACTGCACAGAGACCAGAATAAATCAATTGCTTGCAGACTCATATCAAAACCCTATCAATGAGTGGCAAGTGATAATTAAGCTGCATCTGGTGGCAGGCTTTATAGTAGTGAATCATCCCGAAACCATCTCCTCCCCCCGATCTGTGGAAAAATTGTCTTCCATGAAACCGGTCCCTGGTGCCAAAAAGGTTGCAGACCGCTGGTATAGGAGATCAGCCTTTCCCATGTTTTTGAAGTAGAGACCCCCGAATTCTGAGCAGTATTGACTGGGGATTATTTATATAAGCAGATGTCACTACAACTGCTGTAGTTCTAGAGTAAACAATATAAGAAGTCACAGTTGTTATATAATAATCCCTTTCTGTAGCACAGTGGATTGGATTTCTTAAGTTTGAGTCTGAACCCAGGGAAGAGCATTTAATCATTAGAATTTTTAATTTTGAGGTTATTCAAGAATGTGGCAGTTCAAAGTCTGAGCTGAAATTTTCAGTGATATTTTGAGAATGGCTTTCCCTGTGATCTTAGCAGAATCATCCCAAAGCAAATGACCAGTGAACTGTCAATTTAGAGGACATAGTTTATTGGATACCTGTAAGTTTAATACAGGCTTCTGAAATAACACCAGATCCTAAGGACTTCTACCTATCATATTCAGCTACTTTCTCCTTAAGGGGGAAAAAAACAACAACTACAACATGAAATGCTTTGATAACATTCTCTCTATAGCTTCTAATTCCAACCATGAAATAATTGTGAATATCTGAGATGCCTAAAAGGAGGGTTTCATTAAAACCTCTGTTGCTCTTCACACTGGAATGGAAAGTTACAGTGCTTTTTATAAACCTGTAATGATCAAAGGTAGATTTTTTTCACAATTCCAAAATAAGTTGTTAACTCACTGAAATCTACTAGGTTTCTGCTAGTATTATTCTTTCCATGGAGAGCCACATGTTATCTAAGAGTGGCTTTAAGGATTCATTTAAGTAAAACTAGCTTTGATGTCTTCATGCTTCAAGATAATATAACTAGTAATTTAAAGACTCTCATATGAAAACCCTTAGTAATTTCAATCACAACTATTATGGGTGTGTTGGATTGAAATAGGTCCCTTTAACAGCAGTTTGGAAGTACTCCTGTTTAGAGTTCTTTCCTTTCCAGGCATTATATCAATTTGGATTCAGGGAGATTTGGTGGTAGTGGAATGAATGCTAGTGCCCATTTCCAGTAATGTTTAAATCTTGCATTTCTTGATTGATTCCTGATAGTTTGTTATTATAAACCAAGAAATGACATTCAAAACGTGAGACGGTTCTGGCCTGTATTCCTCCATCAGTTATTGGGTCTTTTCATTTCTACTCCCATTAATTTTTCTGTTAGCCTGTCAATATTCTGCACCATTGCCATCATTGAGCTGGGTATATGTATATATTTCTGCAAACTTCTTTTTTGTTTTTGTTTTTTTGGTCTGATACTTTTGAGTCTGCTGTGATTTGGGGTACATTTGCACAGGTTTTCAAAACTTAGAAGTGATAAAGATTTTCAGGAGTATTTAATTAGAAGTAGTCTGTTTTTTTTGTTTTTTGTTTTTATTTTAGTTTCTAGATAATTCTTCATTATCTTGTTCTCTTTTGAAAGTAAGAAATGTCAGCATATCATAGAAGAATAATTATCCCTGATGTTAATTAAATTATATGCTCTCAAAAAGCTGTCAGAGAGAAAAGTCAATTCAAATTCTTCATGATCTCATTTGGCATTTATTGAATATAAAAGAATCTCTTTTGTGATTCTATGATGGGGCAATGCTGAGTAATATAGTAAGAAGTTAACTATGACTGCAACCTATAATATCTTATTTGGGAGTAAGCCTCACTGAACATCGTGGGGCTTTTCTTAGAGTGAATGTGTATGTGCAGTGACATACATGTCTAAGATTTTATAAGAACCATATGTTTCAGATGTTAAACTTGGGATTATTACAGTTTTAAAATTATATTTGCTCTGTGCCCTGGGGTTTTGTTCATTGTTTGCAAGTGGTGACAATGATATTTTCCAACTGAATATGGCCCAACTGGTGACAGTGATGTTTTACTGATATTAATGAGAAAGGTGGATCAGCCTAGGAAGATATTGCTGAACATTAGAGAAGAGTGTTAGTAGTACAAAATGTACTGTCTGTGAATAGGAAAACATAGAACAATCATAGAAAAACTCTGGATAAATATAGAAATAATACTGTGATAGAACCAGAGTTAATCACACTTGTAATTGACATCTTAACATCAAGTTAGTTATGATTAATGAGTGGATCTACTCTTAAGAATGATTATGTCAGTATATGTTTTATCAATCAGAATTTAAATAGTAGTTAAGCATTCTCAGAAGAATTTAAGGGAATTTTATGGCTTTTTCCTTTGGACTCTTGGCTTCTCTGTAGTATTGCAAATTGGATTTCAGACTGCCCTAAGTTTCAAAAGTAATTTACCATATGTCTGCCACTTGGGAAAAAAATAATAAATGAAACCTAAAGATCCCTTTAGGTTAGAAATCTTTTTCTGTGGTTCTTGAAATCCTACCTATATTATTTGAAATTATTTGAAATTGCTTTATTGCTATAAAACACTTAACCTTTAGCACTGTGTTTGTAACTTTTATATGTCTCTAAGTTTCAATAATTGCTTTAATACTTTCTACAAAATACATTCTTTGCTCCTTCTAAGGCAGTCAAGTGCATTGGAGTAATATGGACTGAGAGAGAGCTATATGCCTAGAGCTGTTTACATGAAACTTCCAAAAAAAAAAAAAAAGTGACCGAAAGAGCAGAGAAAATATGTGACAAAAAGTAGTTTGGTAGCCAACTCAGACCTGGTTCATAAGAATAAGATTGAAAGTTGCTTGAATTATTTGTTGCAGATCAGGTTAGGGATTCTGTGTTGAATATATGATATATAGTGGAAGGAAAACATTGCTAATTGTAAGAATGAAGTTAATAGAATCATGAAGTTTATAAGGAATTTCCTGCTCAATGCAGGAATCCAAATTCAAGCATCCCCAACAAATGGCAATCCAACTCATACACAAAGACACCCATCACCTCCTTACTTAATTAGTACTACTGTCAAACTGTTCTTATTGTCAGGAACTTTTTTCTAACATCTAATTTAAATCCTCCTATCAGTAAGCAGATATTCCGAATACTCTACCTGTGATTTTCAGTGTTGTTTCTTAAATGAAGAACTTTGTGTCTGTTATATTTCAGACTATATTTCAAGCAATTTCTTTAGCCTAATTTGAATTTTATTTCTGTCTTCTATAGTATTAGCTGTCCTATCCAATTTTGTGTCTTCTACAAATTAGATAAGCATTCACTCCACTTCTCCATCCAAGTTCAAAAATTGTGGCACTTCACTTGATATCTCATTCCATTGCAGATGCAGAATTATTGATGAGTATTCTTTCATTACTGTTTTCAAACCAGCTCCATATCAGCTTGTCATGCTACCCAGAGCATATTAAACTAGCCTTCAACTAATCAGAATGTCTTGGGGTACATAATCAAATGATTTGCTGAAATCAGAGTGTATTATGTCTACAGTATTTTGACAATCTGCTAACCAATGTGCTTGATCAAAAATTAGATAAAGTTTTTCCCTAAAAAAACAGATCTATGCCAACTTCTTAGTATATTGTTTTAAGATGCTTACAGATCAATTTATAACCTCCTCTAGAACCTTTGCAAGTAATCTTCCTTTATCTTCCTTTTTCCCTTTTAAAGCTGGGGACAACATTTCCTGACTTTCATCACTTAAAACGGTTTTCCAGGATTTCTCAAAAAATAATACATAAAGATATAGGCAGTATTTTAGTTCTTAACCAGACTCTTGGATACTGTTCATCTGGCTTAGGAAGTTGAAACTCATTCAGAGTAAATAGGTATTCTTTGAACTTGTTTCTGTCAGTCTCAACCTTCAATCCAAGCCCTTAATTCAGCTTTTCACAGTTGCTTGGTGGAACATATACTGTCTTTTCAGAGAAGACTGAGCCAAAACAAGAATTAACTAGCTATTTTTTCAGTGTTACCTGTTAGTGTGAGGGTCATCTCATTTTTTAGCTTTAGCCTTTCTGACAACATTTCTTCTGTTCCAGGGTATCTGTATACACTTTTCCTTTATTACGTGTCCCTCTTTCTGGCTCCTCCATGTGGCCTTTCTTGTTGTTAGATCTTCACTAAGCTTTCAGTACAATGACATTGATTCTTTTGTCTTTGTTTTTGTTTTTTTTTGTCCTCATTGAAATTGCTTGCAATTGCACTTTTTTAAAAAGAACTTGCAGTCATTTTAACTTCCTTTTCCCATTAGTTTTACTTGCCACAGAATCTTATCTATTACTGCTCTTTTAAATACTGCTTTTCTGAAGTTGGAAATACCGTAATGCATTTAAACTACATTCAGCTTTAATTTCCTTTAAAATAAAACATTCCAGGACTTTATTATCACTTTCCCCCAATGTTCTAACTAAATCTTTTCCATTGGTGAGTATCAAGTCAAGGTTTGTTTAATTTCTTGTGCCTTCCTCCACCTCTGAAAGAGAATGTTGTCAGCAAGACATGTTTCTTGGAAAGATGAAGTTGTTTTGCCAAGTTAATTAAAATCACCTATCACTACTATATTTAAGCTCTGTTCTTTATTTTTAGAAAGTACCCCCACATGGTGGAATGAATGGTAGTAACACCAATAAGAATATTGATTTTATTCACTTATCTGTTTATTTTAGCTGGAATACTATTTACAGCATTGCTGAGTTCATTTGTTTAGATTTCCCAGCTTGTTATGATTATTTTCAACATGCACTGGCATTCCTACTCTCTTTTTTTTGCTCCTATTCAATTTCTGTATCATCCAACCAGATTTCTGTTATGTCTAGTACATCAGATTTGTCTTTCTGTACTAAGAACTGAAGCTTGTCACTGCAAGCATTAGAGTATAGGTAACAAAGAGCATACAGTTTATGAGCCAGGATTCTTTATGGATTTGTTAATCAAATCAAATTACTTAGACCCAATTACAGCAGTATTCCCATCTTATCCTGTGGTGCACAAGCTTGTATCTATATATAAGGACTTTACTTCAGAGTTTTTATTTTTGTCATCTTGCAGGATGGAGAAGCATGCTTTCTTTGTCATGGCCCCTGCCCTCTGGAACAGCATCCCCCAGAGATATGGATGATGCACACTCCTCCTGGGGTTCCACAAATAAATATCAATCCTCCCAGGCTTCAGTTTAAAGCTCTTCTGATCAAGCTCCCCATACTTCAGCAAACATATTTTTACCAGTCTTGTGAAGTACAACTCATCTTGTGCCATTTTATCATACTGATAACGCAGTCCATAATCCCAGAAACACACATCTGAGTACTCTTCTTTCTCTTCCTATTCTTCTAGCATGGTGATGGAAATATAATCTGAGACAGCAAGTTGAGCATGTTTGTAACAGTATCATATGTTCTCATATGGACTAACAAAAAGGGATAATTGTAAATGGATATGATAAGTCTTTGAATTTGTCTTGTGACATCCATAATTCTTGTTCCTGGCAAACAGTACATTTCATGAATCAATCACTTGGTTAGCACACATTTGTTTCTGTTCATCGTAATAATGAGTCACCTGGTAATTTGATTATTCTCTATGTCCTCTTGCAGGGGACACCTCTGCCCTTTAGGAAACCACTTTCTTGTCTTCTGTTCAGCAGTGCCCCTTTTCTTTCTATGAAAGCTCAGACTCTTTTTTTCTCTCTCTCTGAAGTCTTCAAAGCTGTTGCTGAATTCCAGTGGTGCAGAATATGAACCCTATGTCTTGTTTATAATTGTCACTCTTGTTTGTTGGGCTTGCTTCATTTTAATATTCTTTCTTACGGAGAATCATTTCCTCTCTCAGCAACTCCTGCAGCATTTCATTTATTTGCTCTAATAAATTTCACTTCATCCTCTCTTTGATTTTTTTTTCCAAGCACCTCTACAAGCTTGCCATTGTTGCAGACAAATATCACGTAGTTTTCAGTCAGAACACAAATTTTGCAAACATTGTAGTCCATGACCATGAGTCATGCCATTTATCTTCATTTCTATTTCTTAAGATACCATGAAAAAGAGGTGGTTGTTTTTTTTAATTTATATTCCATCCTCAGGCTGTCAGATTAGTTGAGTACATAATGTTGACTTTAAACAGAAAATTTATTAGGAAGTGCCTCTTAAATTCTGTTACCAAACTGCTAGCTCTCTCTGTTTACTCATCCAGTTTGTTAAGTTCATGGAAACTGGCTGCCTTTATTACTTTTACAGTATCTGCAACAGCCTCTGCTTACTCAGATGAAGCAATCATTTTATCACTTAAAATAGACACTCTCCTATCAGGGCAGAACATATTGGCAATCCTATTAATTCTCCTATCTTCTCTTAGTCTGATGGAACAGGGTGAGCACTGAAATAAGTGTTGTTGAAGTGTTGAAATAAGTTAAGTGTTGTTTAGGACCAATGTAATTGTAATTGGCCCATCATTCACTTATTCACCACGTCCACATATAATATTATACAACAGATAAATAAAAGGACTGAATAACTAAATCGGTCAACTATAATATAATTATAAACATAATGTAATTAAAACACAAGAAAATTTTAATTGGCTATAGCACCTTTTCCAATCTAATTAGTGCGTTTACACTTTTTATTGATAGGACTCGCTGATTCTTGAAAAATCTCAAAACTGGAGCTCCCAGAAAATGGACCATATTATGATTTGTTGTGTTTGCCTTGGGGATAATAGTGAAGATGCTGATGAAATAATCCAGTGTGACAATTGTGGAATAACAGTACATGAAGGTAATTCTATCATGTCTTCAACTTACTGTGAGTAATGAAGCATTACTGTTCACTTAGAAATATTAAGTGAATTTGTTTATGAGTAGTTTAAATGAATGCATTTTGTAATTGTTTGATAATGTAATTAATAGTAGCTCATGGGTATGTACAACCAAATGCATAGTGCATATGCATAATCATTAAAAATGATATTGCTTAAGGTTTGAGAGATTGCAGTAGCCAGCAGCTTGAGGTATCAACTTTGAAAGAACTATTTTTTAATACAGATGACAAGTAGTTCTTTAACTGATTGTTTGCTGCTTCTTTACATACAGAAATGAAGGACTAATCAGAAATCCCTGCATTTTCCACACTTATTGATCATATTGTCTGGTGTGTAATACAGGTGGTCCTAGCTTAACAACCGCTCGTTCAACAACCATTCAAAGTTACAGTGGCACTGAATGAGGAGGCTCATGATCGGTCCTCGTGGTTGTGGCCATCGCAGCGTCTCTACAGTCACATGATCACAATTCAGGCACTTGGCAACTGGCTTGCAATTACGGTCACAGCATCCCGTGATCATGTGATCACCATTTGTGATCTTCACTGCCGGCTTCCAACAAGCAAAGTCAGTAGGGAAGCTGGCAGGAAGTCGCAAATAGTGATCATGTGACATTGTGCTTAACAACCGCGTAGGATTCACTTAACCATGGCAACTGGAATTGCTGCAATTGCCAACATAAGTGGGTGCAGTCATGTGACAATGTGCTTTACAACCGTGTTGCTTAATGATGGAGTTGCCAGTCTCAGTTATCATCGTTAAGTGAGGACTGCTTGTATCGTGTATGCTTCTTCCCACCCCCACTTTTTTTTTTTTAATCATAGGGACATTCATGTGGTACTTCACCCATTATCCAGTATTTCTTATAGATTAGAAAGGTTTGGCAAGACTATTAGCAAGTTTTTTCAATACCTTAGGTTGCACTTCTCCTGGCCGGGTTATAGAGACTCCCTGCACATGTTTCTCTGAGACTGAATCTTCAATCCTGGCCCTTCATTCTACTCTTTATAAATGGCAGTTGGGACATATATCCACTTGTTGGAGAAGACTAAGCCAAAAATAGAACTGAGGACTCTCCCTTTTCTGTGCTGCCTGTTAGAATTTTGAATCTTCATTGACATCTTTATTCTTTTCTCTCTCTTTTTTAAATCTGTCTGAAGAAACCTGTTACTGTTATTACTGTCCTTCATCAGTTATGACTGCCAACTATTTGTATTTTCCTCTACTGGAAGAGAAATTAAACACTGTTCTCTTTATGCCTGCCATAATCCTTTTTATTAAATGGCTTGGGTAATAAAGTCTGACCTTGAGTTCTGAGTAGAAATAAAAAACATTGAGTAGGTGTTTTTGCCAGTCTTTTAAGGTAAAATGTTATTAATGTATGTATTAAATGTTGGTAGCAGGTATGCTAGTGCATTATTTTTCAGTTGAGGAGCTTTGATTTGCAGTTATATATTCTTACTGAAACTAATGGAAAGGTACCATCAAATGCCCTGAAATTACATCAGAATGATTGGTTGAGAAGAAACATTTTACTTATATTATATGCATATGTAGTCACGTTGCATATAGTTGAAGCTAAGATTTAACTATCCACTCCAACCCCAATAATTATTTTTTCTCAAATCATAAACTTTACATGAAATAAGATTCCTTTTAAATAGATTAGGAGAGATTTCTTTCAGACTAGGGATAGGCATGATAAGAAAGTGGCAACCAAAATTTATCCTGAGAGTCCTGATCCCTCCCATCTGTGAAATATAATTAATCCAACATTCCACCCTTTCATAGCCCTAGCTATGCAATAGTCCCTAACCTTTGGGGTTAGCAGTAGGCCCTGGCAACTGCCTGATAGTGCTGATTTCTGATGCTAGTTTATTCTCCAATATAAATTAATAGGTACCATTTACTCCTACAGTCATAAATTAAACAGCTAATCATAAGAAAACAAACATGGAAGATGGAAAGCATTCCTTATATTAAAAGTATCTTCACACAATAGGCTAGTCATGGTTTCTGCAATATATAGATTCTTTTTTTGTTCCCCTGTTCGTAATAGAATTTTTGCTTATTAGGTGTCTAAAATCATGTGTTTGATAATATATTAACAGTGCTTTTAGAAGGTGTTGCTTAGTCTAAGTGAAGAAGTGTAATTCATTTTTAAAGTGCTTTTTTATAAATGTTCTTTTGTAATATTCCGTTTTTAAAAATGAAATTCTGAAGCTGTTCTGTCATTTTTATGGACGTCTTTAAACAAATATTCTCTAAACTGAATTATGATAGCAGAGCATCCCCAGCTGTATCAGTTTTCCTGATCACAAAAGGTCTAAAGAAAAATATCTGATGGTCATCTTTATTCCTATTCTTGTAAAACCTCTCTTGTTTTTTCTTTAGGGCTCTCTACTTACTGTTATGTTGTTATTAAGTGGTGCTTAGTGTGCTACTTAACCATTCTTAGAATGGTTTGAAACAGAGTTTGCTTTAAAATATTGTGTATTCCTGAAGATTTTTTTTCTGTCAATAACTAATTACCATACTGTATAGTCAAATTTACAAATCAACAAAAGATTTTTTTTTCTTGCAGAGATCTGTGATTCAGTGGGAGAGCCTTCTCCAACTAAGTGCTCTCCCTAAATGTTGTGGCTGCTTTTCCTAAAAGTCATAGCAAGTGTGGCTACAGGGAGTACAACCACCATGATGCCAAGGAGGAAAAGACTCCAGTAAAGCTATTATCACATACAATTGCAAAATGTGATCCAGTGAACCATTTAGTAGCTTTTTGATTTTTAAAAACTGCAGCTTTCATTTGCCTGAAGGAGCAATCAGCACAATTATGGGGAAAACACAAATGTATAGGGGCTTCTACAGAGATTTTAAAAGGATATCTCATTTTTATTTTTTATAGACTTTTCCCTCTAGAAATCTGAAGTCTTTGAAATGTCCTCACTATCATTTCTGACATGTGTATTACTGTACTTATGTATTACATATGGATTAACATATGTATTCTTTGATTATTTATAAAACCAATATGATCAGAATTCATAGTGAAATAGACAAATTAAATGCGTGTACTTTGAGTGCATTACCAAGTCTCCTGAAAGAGTACCATAACATTCGGGACACAATCTTAGACTTTTTTTTTTCTTCTAAGAGTTTCACCTACTTAGTGTTTGGGACAGACCCTTCTTGAAAAGAAATTATGAGCCAATCACATGTTCTATTCCCTTGTTTTTTCTGATTCTTAAATTTAGCACTTGATCACTTGATATTACCTTCCTTTAATATCTTCATGTTTTCCTTGTTTCCAGGTTGTTACGGTGTTGATGGTGAAAGTGATTCTATTATGAGCTCTGCTTCAGAAAATTCCACTGAACCATGGTTCTGTGATGCTTGCAAATGTGGTGTCTCTCCAAGCTGTGAACTTTGTCCCAATCAAGACGGAATCTTCAAGGAGACAGATGCTGGCAGGTTAGTTGAAATAAACTATAGGGTAGGTCTCTGAAAATTATCCTTTACTTTTTGTGCTTTTTAAAATCTATTGCTTTGGTATATACAAAGAAGAAAAAAGGTACAAAGAAGAAAAATGAGAACAAAAGGAAAACAAAAACAAAAGCATATTATAAAAAGCTCAGTTTTTAAACATGCATTAAAACTTGATGACACAAATAATATTGATTAGTCTTTCCATTACATTGATATTCTGCCAGTTCATTAGGATAACGAACACATGCTAGTTCAGGATCATTAATATGTGGTGGCACTAATTTTCTAATGTAAAAGAGTAATTTTTTGCTTTGCCACATGCCTGGTAGATCGACAGTACTTCATATATTAATTAATTCCATTTTTTTTTTTTGTATAGTTTGGTCTAGTGGTTAAGGCACCAGGCTAGAAACCAGGAGAATGTGAGTTCTAGTCCTGCCTTAGGCATGAAAGCCGGCTGGGTGACTTTGGACCAGTCGCTCTGTCTCAGCCCAACTCACCTCACAGGGTTGTTGTTGTGGGGAAAATAGGAGGAAGGAGTATTAGGTATGTTCACCACCTTGAATTCTTTATAAAAGTAATAAAGGTAGGATAAAAAATATTAAAAAATCAGGTTCAGCTCTTTAAATCATATTACTGTTCCTGAAACCATATTAAGAAACTTATGTATATTAAATCAAAACATGAAATTTGACAACCAGCCCTTTTGAAGGTTTACTTAATTCTTGTACTATGTTAATAAATTTTGGTACAGAACATTCATAATGATCAATAAGGCATGATAAATGTTCTTCATTAAGCCTAAACTGGAAAGTACTATTAACTGGATTTTTTTCCTAATATTTAAGCTGCAGCTTAGAAAATGGCCAGATTCCTTTAGCAATTCTTGAAAATCATGGGCTTCCCAAGATAACTCTGCATTTATGGATCAATCCATAGCCTGTGTAAGACTCATAGAATCATAATACTCACTCTATGAGATAATTCAGTTGATCAAGTCTAACCCCATATTCCTTGGCAGGTATTTATTGTGTAGGCTGTAAATTACTCAGTAGTATATGTTCCATTTTAATAATATACTAGACAACCCTGTGACCCATTGGGTCATCCTTTGAGAGAAAGTTAGCACAGTCTAATGTGATCAGAATGAACATTAAACTTTAGGCTGACCATATATTTTTTACCCCAATGCTAGATGGTCCCATGATAACCTAAAAAGAGTATATATTATAAATAGAAAAATAATTGTAGTGGCAAACAAATTTCAGTAATAAGTCAATATTTACTTACTTAAACAAATAAACAGAATGATCACAGGCAGTGGGAGCGGGAGCAACTTCCGACTTCCTGCCAGCTTCTCCATTGACTTTGCTTGTCTGAAACTGGCAGGGAGTATCAGAAATCATGATCACGTGACCATGGGGATGCTTCAGTGGCCACAACTTTGCAAATAAAACTGGTCTGAACATAGTGGAAATTTCAATTCCAGAGAAGTAATGGGTCCCGGATTTTTTATGCATTTTTTAAGTTAGTGGATTTTAGGTACCTTGATTCAAACATTGTTGTGATACAATACACCTTTTAGGCTAACTTGAGGGTACAAATTTGATTTTTTTTTTTATCATAAGAAACTGACACTTTGGAATAATTCTTATTTGGAAATGGCTGGTAAATACATTTTTTGGAAAGCATGGGTTTGGAGTGGTATAATTATCCTCAACCAGCTATAAGTAACAATACTTTAAAAAGTTTTGAAATTATATAAAAGGAATATAATTTGTCTAGAAAGATTGAATATCAATAGATTGTAACACTTTGTAACATTCTCTACTATTCAATCAGTGCATCCAAGTTTTAAAAAAAAGTGGTATCTTCTTTACAATTTAAAAACTTGGCTAGTTCAGCAAAACAAAAAACCTCCTCTTTAGAGATTATTGGACATCTCAGGAGATGTTTTAAAATTATTGGCTCTCATTTTTTTACTAGAGATGTAATACATTTGGCAGAACTTTGATACATATGTTACAGGCTTGTCCAGTTGTAACTCTGTATTGGTTAGATATTATTGCTATGGTGAACCAGATTCTCTGTGGCAGTTAAAAGTTAAAGATGAAATTTTTTTGTTAAATTATCTCTCAAAAATCTGGAATCTTTCATTTCAAAAAGAATTTTGAAATATAATGCTTAGACTGTGGCCAAAAAAATGATTATGTACTCATGGAAGAATGATTGTATTCCTGGCTCAAAAAGTTGGCTTAGTGAAATCTGTCAATTCTCAGCCTTTGAACTAGCTTTGTATTGACAGAGTGGCAGGATCAGAAAATGTAATTCCATATGATCTAGATTCAATTCATTGTGTAAAAATGGAATCACTATGTGGAAAAAATTGAAGAAAGTCATGTAATTTTAGTAGTTTGATATCTGTGTATCTATCAATGTATATATTTATCATTAAATGAGGTTTTTTTATGCATACACATATACACACTTTTATATGGACATACACACAAACACATATATTTAGAGAAAGAAAGTTAAATTTTTAGGGATTTTGCTTTGTTATTTTTGATTTTTTAGTTTAGTGTAGGAATTTTCCCCATCTTTTTTTTCTTTTTCTTTTCTAGTAGTTTAATATAGTGTTTTATTGTTCACTTTTTATTTTTTCTTCCTCTCATTTTGATACATATGTGATAGACTAGGTATCTATTATAAACTGTATAATTCTATTATAAAATAGCTATATTGTTTTACTCTTATTTAGTTTTTAAATATTAATATATTTTTAAAAGAAATGCTAATTTTTAAAGTTTAAATTAAAAAATCACTACCACCAAATGAAGTTGGAATCTTGGAAAAAGCTTACAAATGAAATCCAGCTCAGCATCAAATCAGTCTTTCAGTCTTTAGCCTTAAAATAAATAAAAATACCACTTCAGTGGTAAAAGCTGTTGAAGGAGCTATAGACTGCCTTCCATCTATTCAAGGTGCAAGAACATTTTGCTGGGCTGGGCATTAACAAGTTGCCAAATATCATTCTGGTGCTTTCAGTCTTAATCAGTTTTATTGCTGCTGCTACAAAGAAACCCTCTGAAACTCAGCCAGATTTTCTAACAATGAAACAACCCATAGTTCCATTTCCCCATTTGTATTCAGAGTCACCTAAATATATTGAATCAGGAGTCTCAGCAATAAGACTCATTCATAAATTTATTATGATTATGTTTTAGAGTGACCTTTTTGAATTTGTATGTTTAATTTGATGTTCTGCGTTGAAAATGGTGTTACCACCTGAAACCTGTCAGTACAATTTCAACGATTGTGTTGAAAGACTAATATTACAATTTTAAGAATTGTAATATGTTTAAGAATGTTGGCATATGCAGCTTGCTTAATTGTCAATTTTCTGTTTTGAAAAGAATCTGAGTATGGAAAAACAATCTATTTTGTAAGCTGCTTTATAGCCACTTAAAGTTATACTGGTATATTTAAAAAAAGAAAATCTGAAAACACTATGAAGCCAAAGCTTTGAATGCTCAGGAACATATTCCAGTTGTTGGAGGAAGCTCAGAGATATGTGTTGGGAAATCTAAAGTTGAAATGGGACTAAATACTGAGAAAGATATCAGTACACCCACAGAATCTAGAGTTACCATTTTGGGATTGCAAAGCTAAGAGCTATCTCTGGTTGCCTGGATTTTTGCAGCCCAGAGAAAGCCTATGGTTTGCAGAAGTGTATAAAAAACACCAAATTTTAAACAAGGAAAGATGTTGCAACAAAAGATGCAAATACTGCCCAAAGTAGCATCCATTGAAGGTTGGTGCGAGATAGAAAAATGAGCATTGTGGGGTTGTGTCTGGCTGAATTGTTGAATAAAACATTCCTTTGAGTTAGAAGGGAAGATACAAGCAAGATTTTGTTGCTTATCAATTTGGAATCCATGCAGAGCTTGCCAAAAATAAAGTACATTTTTTGTATATCAGTAGAGGAGGAAAGCAACTCCTCAGTATGTAAAATATATTAATTTGTAAATTAAAGCATAATGAACACAATTTCTTTACAGTGGATTTAATTCAACTATAGGACGAATGATCAGTTGCATGAATAAGTTGAGTGGTTGTGCTGGTCTATAACCTGTAATAAAGGTTTGATTTGATTTGATTTAATTTGGGTGGGATATGAGATTAAAACACTCTCCTTTGGATAGATAAAGGAAGGTTTCAACAGGGGGGGAAAGGAAAAAGGGCACTTTGCTTTTTTTAAACAATCTATCATCAGCCATTTAGTAGTGATTAAATGTATAGGTTCTATTCTGAAGCAATAGAGATGATCACAGGAAGATGAAAGCTGACTGGGTGACTTTGGGCCAGTCACTTTCTCTCAGCCCAACTCACCTCACAGGCTTGCTGTTATGGGGAAAATAGGAGGAGGAAGGAGTATTAGGTATGTTCGCCACCTTGAGTTATTTATAAAAATAATAATAAAGGCGATGTTTAAAAAATCATCAAAAAATCATAATAAGATGGAAAGGAAAAGGAAAGAAAAAGTTATATTTTATTCCTCTGTCCTGAAATCTTTTTCCTCTTTTTTTTCCTGCACTGTTGAGCATTGAATAGTACAACCTATTCAATGCTCAACAGTGCAGGGAAAAAAAGGATCCTTTACAAGGTTGAACAGGGTGCTGGCAATAGGTAGTACTGTTAAATAATGAGGATGCACAATGTTTCTTATGGATTATCACTTATAATTTACTTGAACCCATGACATCAAAGGGTGTTGTACAGATAAATCACACAATTATTCTTTCTGATTTAATTTTGTCTGCTTATTAAACTATTTGTTTTATCATTCTAATATAAGATGGTATTCCATTAAATAGTTAATTTTAAACATATATTTTTTAAATATATATTCCTTAGATTTATGAATGGTTTGGATAGAATGAAATCTTCTGTTTGCTAAACCCAGAATAAGACTATTGTCTTTATTTTGTTTCTTTCTTTCCTTTTCTTTCCAATCACCAACATCTGTCATCTTTGCTCTGAGCAAAATGGATGGGAAGTAACACGAAAGATTATTCTTCTTTGATTACCCAATTTGTCTTAATTACAAGGTTCTCAAACATGTGCAGCTAAATAAATGAGCAGGAAAACATTTAGGCAATAGTATTAAAAGCAGCTGAAGCTGCCTCAGCTGTGAACTTGACTGACTTCTGTGTATTTTAATAAAGATTCAGGATGGAGTTCACACATAGGTGGTTGACGAAATGAGACACTTGTGTGCCAATCATACTGAAATGGCAGTTTAAATCTGTAATACTACAGTACTTGTGTGACATGTACTAAAACATTTTGAGAAGGTCACTATGAAGCAAGCAGCCAGCTGTTTGGTTTATCATAGATAAACTCCTACAAAGTGCAGCAGCATTTAATACACCAGTGGAGCATGAAAAAACTGTGCAAATTAAATTGAGAAGCAGCTGCTGGTTGAAGATGTGTATCTTTATATTGAACTCCTCAGGGTGCAATGGGGAGGTTGCATTAAAACATTCTATCAAAAATCTCTAGCCAAACCCTTGCCTTTTAAACTAAAGTAATTGAAGATAATGTGAAGATGGCCTATTATTTCCCTCTGTTTTCGAGCAACTTGTTTCCTCCTTAATACTTCAGTGGGATTTCACAAAAAAATGGGAAAGTCCCTATGATTTTCAAAAGATAAAATGTTCCTTTAAGGAGTTAACATTTTGGTTTTGCATGAATGTATTTTGTGTAGAGTTGCTCTACATTTCCATATTTTTGAAACAGAAAAAAAAGTTATTTTTTTCATAGAAAACACATCAAAGAAAGATGGTAAGTTGTTATATGGCAAAAATAATTGGGGACATAAGAATTGTGTACAGATCGGATTTCTACTTAATTTCGCTTGGAACAAATTAACAAAATCTTATTTAAAATATAGACAAACTTGCATATGGTGTCCATAGATGTAATTGTTTCAAGGTTTTAAAATATGTATCTATTTTTTAGCTTCTTTGCTACGTACAGATCATACTCATTAGATGCAAAGGATAATCTTCTTGACAGATTGTAGTCCTTGGGCAGATGTATACAAGAAAAAGTAAAACAATGCAGATGAAGCTTCTGAGACTGTACAGACATTAGAACAAGTCTAAAATTCTGCTGATCACTTACTGTAGCCAGATGAGAGAAGAATCCATTTTAACTTGCCAAACAGCCAAGCTATAATGGTTTTATTTTTAAGATTGCATCAGAAATATTTCTATTCAAGCCCAAAGAGCCCAGTCAAATAAACATGATGTAGCAAAAAAGTTAGAAATTGTGAAACAAATTTCAGTAAGCTAATTCTGTCCCTGTGCTTTTAAATGTCCATCTGAAGTCAAAATGTCTCCTGTTTATGGTAGCTTCTAAGCAGAGAGAACCCAGCCACAATAGTTATGTTTTAACCACTGCTAATGCAGATTACTACAATGAAATCTTCATGGGATTCCCCTCAAAGCCAATTTGGAAGTTGCAACTTGTGGAGATGTTAAAGAAGACTTGGACCTTCAATATTTGAGGGAGTGCCTTTTTTGTATATTCTTGCCATAGGATTATAGCCTGTCAAAGAGGCTAAGCCTGTCAAAGAGGCTAAAGAGGCTCTTTGCATCTCAGCAGTGTGATCTGTACATAGTAAAGAAATGGGCCTTCTTGGCTGTGATGCTCCATTAATGAAAGGTTCTCTTGTAGAGATGCAACAGCAATGCCACTATTAATTTACTTAAGCCATTATTTTTATTGGTTATAGGTTAATTATATTTTATTTATTAGTTTATCAGTGCTTTTCTGTATTTCTGATGTGTGAATGAATTGTAAGTTCTTACTGCTTTATGCTAATATCTGTTCTTGTAGGACAAATCAGAAATATTTTACTTATTAAATAGTAAGTTTACTTACCAAATTAGTGAATTCTTCTTTGCACATGTTCCAGTTCCAATCATCTGTACAGAAGCTTGCAGTACAAGGTGTTAAAAGGTGTGGGGGTTAATATAGTAACTTTTTATTCTGACCTAAGAAATTCAAGGAGGGTATGTGAAATGTTAGTTTCACATTAATTAATTGCAATTTAAAATATTTAAATTATATTCTTGTGTTATATAGAAGATGCAGTTAAGAATTAGATCAATAGAACATTTTATTTGTCTACCATTTATTGTTCAGATATGAACAAACTGATATTTCAGTAATTTTTATGTAAACAGGGCAACAATCTTCCTCCTGCTACTCTTTTTCTGCTGAAAACAAAATGTAACAAAACACACAGTTTTCTCTTTTGTTATAGATGGGTCCACATTGTTTGTGCACTCTATGTTCCCGGAGTGGCATTTGGAGATATTGACAAATTGCGACCAGTAACACTTACAGAAATGAACTATTCCAAGTATGGTGCTAAGGTAACTTCAAAAGAGATATATTTTAGGAACATGTACATTACTATTATTTATTTATTTTGTTTCCTTTTCTATTCATTGCAACAAAGTATTCAAAATGTAATGTAGGTCAATATAGTGATTTTTGTCTTTTGTTATGAACCATCTTTGTTTATGGAGATAAGGAACAATGTAATCATTGTTCATTGTTACTGTGATCTTGTATATGTTATTTAATATGGATTATATTATAATCTGTGTTGGAATTTTAATTAAACAGTGGGACAGAAAAATCTTATATAGCAAATACCCAATTCTAATTAAATTTTATTACAAAAATTCACATAGAATAATTTATGTGAATTTTTTTGTTGTTGAAAGTAGAGAAGAAAATCTATTTTGATTTGAATGTCCTATCATTTGTATGTTTGTTTCTCCATTTTATTTCTTATTCTTTTTCTTGTTTGTCTGTAAGATTGGATTCTTTAAAAATACATTTTGAAAGCAATCAAGACACTTTAAAGCACACTCCATATACAGGTAGTCCTTACTTAACGAGCATCCATTCAGCGACTGTTCGAAGTTATGGCAGCACTAAATGTACAGTACTTATGCCTGGACCCTGAAGTTATGGCCATTGCAGTGCCCCCACAGTCACATGATCAAAATTCAGGTGCTTGACAGCCCACTTGGACTTACAACTGCAGGGGTGCTTCAACTCCCCCCACCCACCTGTCTCCCCCCTCATCTCTGCCCTTTTGGCCGCCCTGCACAGTGGCACTCCTCAGCAGTCTCAGCCAGCCACCACCACCTCTGGGTCTCTACTTCAGCACTGCTGCCACCAAGGAGTGCCGCCTCAAGTCACACGCCGCAGCCAGCTGCCCCTGTCCTCCACAGGCCTTGTCACCCCAGCTGACTTTTGCGGTCTTCCTCCCACTGCTGATGAGGCGTGCTCACACCATTCTCCAAATTGCATGTACCATTCTCGCAATGCTTCAGAAGGTCTCAGAAGCTTTTGCATAGGGCCAGGCTGGGTGTGCCTTGTCAGCAGCGGGAGGAAGACAGTGAAGGTCAGCTGGGCATGGCAGGGCTGAGGAGCTCAAGGCAGCATGGGTGGCTGGAGCTTTGTGCTCTGGTGCTGGGGTGACTGATCACAGGGCTTGAGGCGGCACTCAGCGGCAGCAGCACTGGGGTTGAAGTAGAGGCCTGGGGGCAGTGGCAGCTGGCTGAGACTGCTGAAGGCCCCAGACCTCTACTTCAGCCCCAGTGCCACTGCCAAGGAGTGCTGCTGTGCAGGGTAGCCAAAAGGGCAGAGATGGGGAGGAGATAGGTGGGTAGGGGGAGTTGCAGAAGAGGCAGTCCCTTACCTTACCGAGGCTCAGGACTGGGAGGGACCAAGCCAGGAATGGCTTGGATTGGTCCTCGCCTAACGACTGGTGGGGTTTAACAATGGCAATGGGGACTGCCGGGATTGCCATCGCTAAGCAATGTGGTCACATGATATTGTGCTTTATGACTGCATCACTTAGCAACAGAAATTCTGGTCTTAATTACCATCGTTAAAAGAGGACTGTCTGTAGTTAATAGTTGATGTCTGTTTTTGTAATATTTATGCCTTTGCCTTCTCGCACTGATTTGTGGCAGGAATGTAGCTTCTGTGAAGATCCTCGTTTTGCCAGAACTGGTGTTTGCATTAGCTGTGATGCTGGGATGTGTCGAGCTTATTTCCATGTGACTTGTGCTCAGAAAGAAGGCCTGTTGTCAGAAGCTGCAGCAGAGGAGGTAAATAAATGAGAGTACTCTAGTTATCCCATCTGAGGTAGGATCTGTTACTGTTAAAATTTCAAATGGACATATTAAAATATCACAGGCATACAATAGGCGTTATATTTTGGTATCCTGAAGCCCTCCTGAAGTGCAAGGTAGTCTTGGTGAAAAACTTATTTAATATTTAGGGTCCAATAGCATGCTTTATTTTAAAGTTGATTGGTTAAAATTTTTACTATATAATGATACTGTACTTTGTTTGCCTTTTCTTTCTGTTTTCTTTGAAGACAAGGTTGTTTTTGATAGAAAGAATTTCTCCTGCAATTGCTTTATACTGAAATAAGTGTAAATAGGTTGATTATGACCTTCAGCTCCATTACAGTTGAGTGCTTCTCTAATCAGATAACAAAGTGTTCAGATGCCCCATGCCATCTTCCATTTTTGTCTGATATTTTTTCAGATAATAATCTATCAGTCATGGTTGTTGTACAATATCTGTTGAAAACTAAAAGGCTGATTTTGTTAGCAAAAATACATTGTCAATTGTGTTGTTTGTGAACTGACAGAAATAACAATATTTTTTTTATGTACATAAAATAAATAATTCCATAAGCCTATAGTTTTCTAGAAGTTGATAATGTTTTTAAATTTGACTTGCCTTCATTAAAAAAATGAACAACATGAATTATTCACATTCTGATTGAATAGAACTGTTTTATAAGCTTTAATATTCTTCATTTTTGTTTCATTGCAATAGGATATTGCAGATCCTTTCTTTGCTTACTGTAAACAACATGCAGACAGAATGGATAGGAAATGGAAGCGTAAGAACTATTTGGCTTTGCAGTCATACTGCAAAATGTCTTTGCAAGAGAGAGAAAAACAACTTTCACCCGAAGCTCAGGTATTATAGCTATGTTTGCTTGTGGTTGGTATAGGCTTTTGAATAAAAATCACGAGGCCAAATTAAGTGAAGCAAGCATTTCTGGAAACACTGATACTCAAATATTTTGTTTACCTTTTTGAAAACAGTTTAACATGTTTTCTTGACTTAAATTAACATTTATCCTGTTTCTCAGCTACTTCAGTTTCCATGACTCCACTTCTTCACCCATCTCAATAAATCCAGTCCCTCACCATTAGGCCCCTAGTCTTACCTAACTCTCAGCTTGAGTATTTACCACTATTACACTCTATGCCAAGTTCTGACTTCCTTTATTTTTGTTATGCTGAATTACTTTTAGATATGCTTGGTCAGACAATTGAGACACCTTATTTCTAAGCGAAGGAACATAACTGATATATTTCTCCCATATAAATTGACTTTCTAAAAAGTTTGGATAGAATCTCATGAAAGAACTCAAAGTAAATTTACTGATCATGTGATAAGTAGAAGGTCCTCTAATGAATCAGTAAATGGCTAAAGAATATGAAGCTAAGAATAAAAATAAAAGGATAGTTCTGGCTATAGGGAACATGTATGTGGATAGTGAAGTTCCTCAAGGATCTCTTTTGAAGTTGAGTTAATGGAGAACAGTGACATGGCCAAATTAACGAATGATATCAAAGTATTATGTTTAAAAGTTGAAATAGTAAAGAACTCCCAAGAAGAGACTCTTTTGCAGAAATGGGGATTAAAATGACAATTACAGTTCAGGTTAAATAGGTGATTCACATTGGGACTTGTATCCTAATTTTGTATATATGATAATATATCTAAACTGGTAATGATTGCTGAGGACAGATATTTTGTGGTAGTGGTTAGCTTGATTAACCTAATGCATGGTCACAACAAGGTTTAACAATAGCTGCCAATTTGGATAGAATAAAAAGGACTTAGATATTGAAAGATTTGTCAGTGGCAACTGATCCTGATGGCTATATTTTATTTTCATAATCACAAGCAATATTCCTCTGAGAGATGGTTGCTGGGTTAAACATTTAGCGGAAGACCACTGCTCTCATGTTCTGCTGGGTAGGTTTCCCAAATGCATCAAATTGACTAGCAGGGCTCTTCTTGGGTGCTATGAATTGGAAAATGTCAAATTGCTTTTGAAGAAAAACGGATTATGAGGAAAATACATGCCATTATCAGACTACTTAAGTTGCTGGATTGCATGATGGGATAACATGCTCTTGAATAATGCAGGGTCACTGTAGATTCTATAGTAGAATCTCTTGACAGATAAATTAGTTTGTGGTATTAAGAGCATTTTTTCTTCACTAAAATATGAATGTGTAGTTTTTAAAAATGAAGTTAAGTTTCTTTCTTTCTTTCCCTTGATTTTGTATGCTACAACATTTGATTTTGTGCCATGTGTTTTTAAACTGCATAGGCACGAATTAATGCCAGACTTCAGCAGTACCGTGCTAAAGCAGAACTAGCACGCACCACGAGACCACAGGCATGGATTCCAAGAGAGAAACTGCCACGGCCGCTCACTAGCAGTGCTTCAGCAATACGTAAGCTCATGCGCAAAGCTGAATTAATGGGCATTAGTACAGACATCTTTCCAGTTGACACTTCAGACACCAGTTCCAGTGTGGATGGAAGACGAAAGCATAAACAGCCAGCGTTGACTGCTGATTTTGTGAATTATTATCTTGGTAAGTCCAAAATATTCATATTCAATTTTTGAAGCTGCTTTTGGCAGTAGCCTAATAGTTCTTGGTCAATGGGGTGAAGCAAATTGAAATGGCAGGGTTGATAAACAGTGTCTTCTGTCGCAGTTCACTTAGTCTTGTTCTGTCTTCAGAAAACATTGGATTTCTATACTACTCTCATCTCTCTGAAGCAACTAAGAAAGAACTGACCTTCACCTTTTCCTTTCCCCTTCCCAACATGCTTTAGATAGGGGATAGAGATTGAGTTTTCTTTCCTTTGTGGTTAGAGGAACTGACTCCCTGAGGCCTTTCAAGATTTATCTTATCCCCTCTTCCCATCATTGTAGCTCTCAGGAACAGCTATTGTCACTCTAGGCAAGTAGCTCCATTATCTGATAGACAGCCGGGTGATGTGAACCTGCTATAGCTCATCATGGGCTCCATGAGGCCTTAGATTATTTCAGATCCACAATTCTAAGTTTCCCAAAATATGGTATCCACTAGGAATGAAGTGAAAATACAAGGTTCAGATTTATTTTTCAATAAAGGACAGAAAAGTTTATACCTAGAAGCCAGACCAGTGGTTGAAGTTATTGAGTTACACTCTGAAGAATAGAGAAATACAGTGATACCTCGGGTCACGAACGCTTCTGTTCACGAACAATTCGGTTCACGAAAGCACCATTCGCAAAATTTTGCTTCCGTTCACGAACTCCGCATCGGGTGACGAACAGGATCCATGGCCATTTTCCCTGCTGTGACACGTGGTCGTGGCTTCCTGTAGGGAGGGGGACTCTCCCTCCAAACAATAACCGCCTCCCCACCCACCTTCCTGTCCTCCACACCAGAAGTCGCCTCAAGCAAGGTTAGCGTTCTCTCTCTTCAAACTGTACTGTACTGTACTTTGTTTCATATTTTTGTGGTTAAAAAAAAAATACATATGGTTCAGAACGGATTAACCGTATTTACATTGAACCTTATGGGAAAATTTGATTCGAGTCATGACCAATTCGGGTCGCGACCAGAGTCGCGGAACGAATTAAGTTCGTGACCCAAGGTACCACTGTATACAGTCCCTGCACCATTTATTTCTAGCTTTTGAAGTTGACATATAATTGACAGGGAAAAGGTCCCTTCCCTTACACCCAGGCAAATCGCTTCCTCAGAGACAACTTTGCATGTGACCATTGCTGTGGCCATTATATCATGGTACCAAACAAAGAAAGGACAACCCTACGATTTATTTATTTTTATTTATTTATTCATATTTATATAGCTGCCCATCTCACAATGAAGTGACTCTGGGCAGTATACCACAAGTTAAAAACAAAATGTACAAATTAATATTCATATTATTAATATTAAAAACTTTAAAATTATAAAAGGCCACAAAACTAAAAACAGAATAAAAAAGAGATTAGGCGAAGAGGAGGTGTTAGTTACACAGGAGCCATCTCAATATTTCACCAGTCCCCTGAGGTCCCCAGGCCTGCTGACACACAATCAGGCCTTGAGGGACCTCTGGAAAGCTAAAAGGGATGAGGCCAGCCTCACTTCGGAGAGAAGGATGTTCCATAAAGTGGGGGCCACAGCAGAAAAGGCCTGCTGCTTAGGACCAGCCAGATGAAACTCGCTAGTCAACAGGACCCACAGCTTGCCCTCTTCTGGTTCTGGTGAGATGGGCAGATGTAATTGGGAGAGGCAGTCCCTCAGATAGCCCGGCCCCATGCCATTATAAGGCTTTAAAGGTCAAAATCCGCACCTTCAATTTCTGGTGTTTTCTCATTGGATTCTTTCTTCCATTCTTTAATTTCTTAAATTAAGTTCCTAACTGATTTTAACCACCCAATCAGGACTCAGCATGTATAGCTGTGGGGAAAAAAAATAATGTAATTACTCTCACTTTTCCTCAGTATCCATTTTCATCTTTTTTCTTACCTGTTTGTTTCTTCCCATGTTCCTGCTCCTCTGTAGCAGAGACAACAACAGATAACAATTAGGGGAACTGTTTCTGGAGGATATTGTACCATGGTGTTCCCACAGGTTATGAGGATCTAACTTTGGGTGTCTAGATTGCATAGAAATCAGTGTAAAAACAATATAATGAACTGAAGATGTTCCTTAGAATGTCATGGCACTGTAATAAAAATGGAAGATGGAGGCAGTACGTTAACATTGAGTTCTCTCCTACAAAAGGCTAGTTCTTTTGTTTGCCTGAGTTGAATCTCTTGAGTCAGATTTTTTTTTTCAGTCAAAAGAAATCCAGTATTTCTTTAGGATTTGGAAAATTGAAATAATCAGCTAAGAAGACATTCATAATGCTGCTATCCCTGTGATGAAAATTGTAAGACAATACTAATTTCCTCAGGTTGACCACTGATTTTAGAAAGAGATAATTTGTGATTATCTAACCTCAGGCTATTCACACAAACTTGGCAATATTTTTTGTGTTTGTTATTTCACCAGGAAGGAAACAATGTCAGGTCTTTGCCCCCACAGAGAAGTAGTAAGCAGTCTGATTAGGGAGTCAGATTTCAAAATTAATTTTGTTTTTGCTTCTCTCAGAAAGAGAAATGGATGAGCTGTTTGCTGATAAAACTATAGAGTTCCACTTCTTCAGTGCAGATTTTAAGTCCCTTTCTCCTCTATAATATAAGATTATAAGACATGTGGAGCTGAAATTAAAATTGTCTGTAGCTGGGATTTTTTTCCTTGAGATTTTTTCTCTAGAGTCATGTGTTGAGAGTTGAACATTGTTTTTTGTTTATAGAATTGCTTCCTTCTGCCTCATCATGAGTGAGTTTAAAGGAAACAGAAAAATAGTCTTATTTGCTCTTCAAATAGCTGAAATTTGGAAATATGTTGAATATATGTAGAATTTTGAAAAGTTCTTCTAATGGACTGGTAGATGATTTAGTTCAGAATTCATAATGTAGATAAGTTTATACAAATTGTTTGAGGTTTTGGTCTCAACAAAACTTTTTGTTCCTTGAGGCTGACAAATCTCTACACATTTTTCTCCCACTGTCATGGCATGTAAATGGAAGGGGTAAAGTACGTGCAAAATAATGCTATTTTCACCTCTTTTCTTGGCCTAATTTTAGATATTTTTCAAATACATTGTAATATAAGAGGTCAAGTAGGAGCTGCTGCTTCTCTAAAGAAGAGAAAGCTACTAGTATTCAAAATTAATTTGCCAAAAATTGTTGGATTTCATAGACAAATCCAAATTTTCTGTGTATTTCAGGATACTGGTCAGGTAACTGTACCAACCTAATTTTCAGGTTTTATTCAGGTAAAGAGTTCTCTTGAGGACAAGTTGTAATATTCTTCTATTATCCACAGATTAATTTTTTTCTGAGGATTTTCACTTTTAGTTACTATGAATGATATATATGTTCATATATGGGATCTTTAAATGATTTTGAAGGGTTTTGTATATGCTCTTTTTAAATTTGTCAGTTAGTTCCATGAAGGTACTAATGTGGCAAACTGGCCTTCTGTGATACTTGTATCTACTAGAAAAGTGAGGAAATAGGACCTCTCTTTGTAAGGAAAGAAATTAGTTTTTTTTCAGAAAGAATTGTGTTTGGACTGGATTCTTTCCCCAATCATCAGCTTTGATGCATGCATTGATTGTAAAATACAGGTGCTCCTCATTTAATGATCACTCATTCAGTGACTGTTCGAACTTATGGTGTTGCTGAATGAGTGGTAGTTATGACCGGTCCTCATATGGCCATTGCAGCATCCCCACGTGAACACAATTTGTGACCTTCCCTACTGGCTTCCGGCAAGCAAAATCAATGGGGAAGCCAGCAGGATGTCAGAAGTCACAGTCATGTGAAGTTTTATGGCCCACATGGTCCTCACTTAATGATGGCAACTGGGACTGCCAGAACTGCCATCTCTAAGCAGCGTGATCACATGGTTTTTCAACTTGCAACCATGTCGCTTAACAATGGAGTTGCCAGTCCCAATTAGTGTTGTTAAGCGAGGACTACCTGTACTGCAACAGACCCTGCTTAATTGAGGATACACCTTTTGGCTCTGTTTGTCTATTGCTCTATTCTCCAGGAATAGATAGCTGAACTTTCCATAAATTATCCTTCTTATCAGCAAATAATGGACCCAACATTCGCTCCTATTTAAGATGAAATAGTGTTTCCATCATTGACTGTATTTCACTGTACTAGGAGGAAAGTGCAACAGGCATTTTTAAAATACTTATTAGTTAGAAATTGCTTAGAATCTTCTCCTTTGTCTATATGCTCTCAAGTTGTGCTATTTGTTCTGACTTGTTTTCTACTTGTATGGTTATTGCCACAGGTGTTTTTATAACTGAACTCAAGTTTTATAGCTGAGAGGTTCCTATCTTGGGAAGTATATAAAATATATATTATCACTGCTTTGCTAGCCTATCAGCTCCAGTTCACTGGCATTTTGGTTCATGTACTTCAGTGTATTCATATGAGAATTAGATTGTTTATCATGGAATTTTCTTATGCTTTGCTAAATAGGAACTGCATATTAGCATAGCTATATTCTTTTGTCTTGATCTTAATCTTCATTTTTTGTGGGATCTAAGGATGCAGTATGAGGGATTCAACTATAGTTATTATTGACTCTAACTACAGTTTCTTATTTCATACAAATACATATATATGGAAGGTGCTGACTTTTATTTTAGAGAGGAACATGCGCATGATCCAGATTCAGGAGAATATGGCAGAACAGAAGACAATTAAGGATAAGCTGGAGAATGAACAGGAAAAGCTTCATGTAGAATACAACAAGGTAAAGGATGTGCTTCCAAGCATGTGCAAATTATATGCTGTAGTTTACGAATTCTTAAAATATAACCGAAATTAGATTCAAAAGTCTCTGATCCATCAATGAATATTCCCCCCTCCAGAAATATTAAATCTTAAGTTAAGCCTCAATGTTTCAGTGGTCTTCATCTACAACTCAGTAACTTATTGAGAAGCATTCCTCAATATCAGATTCTTGCACTTATATTTGATTAATTTTAATGACTGCCACTGAGATGGGTCATTGGTACAAGGCACTGTCAAAGAACACAGGGTAATTTCAGGAGGATTTTTCTCCCTTATTTGTAAGCACAAAACTACAGTGGAGTCCAGGACCCACAGAGTCAGTGCTGCATAACTCTTTGTTGGCATCAGCTACCCAAGCTTCTAGGGACAGTAATGACCCCGCAGTTCAGAAGCCACACATTTGCATTGTACTCTCAAAGCTTCTGGTACAGTCTTGAAGGTATGTAATATAAAATTTAAATATATAATTGTTTAAATACAAGATTGTTTAAACATATGTTTAAATATAGAATTTAACCATCACAGATAAGATTACCATGTACTCCGGCTTTCAAACTGACATGCCCATGCCTGTTGTCAATATATCCCTATTTGTTGGAATTGTCAAAAAATAAAGAGTAGTCAGGAGGGGAGAATGTTACTCCAAGTTAACCTACAAGACTTAATGTGATTTTATATTTTCTTATTTCAAGTGTGCAGTTTTGTTGCATTGAAGTTTTGACTCCCAATATAGAAATACTTGGCATTTCTTTACAGATGGAAATAACAGAGTGGAACTGTTGTGATGTTTCCTACTGCCATTATAATCTTATTGTCAGATAAAATTATTTATGTTCTTTCTTACTAAGCAGATGGATGCCCATGTTTTCTTTCTAGAGTTATGAATGGTTGATTAACTTTACTGCTTTCACTTGCATTGACATGAAAGAACAATTTTATTATTTAATTACCTATGTTAGAAAATGTATTGTAAGTAAAGAATGCCTCCTCCTGGAGAAGAGATGCTAAATAATTTCTGCATTTTTTGTGTGACTTTTTCAGTTGTGTGAATCTTTAGAAGAACTTCAGAATATGAATGCAAAACTGCGAAATGAAGGACAAGGAATGTGGGCTCTCCTAGGAAGAATAATTGGACAGGTTGGTCACCCCCCCTTCCCCCCCTTTTTTTATGTTTTTCAGGTCACATGATTCCTAAGAATATGCTTTTCTGTTTTTTACTGTCACTTTTGGTGACTGGAAAGATACATTTGATAAAGTCCTGGCCTTTCTCCTGGAGGTAATGATTTCTGATTGAAATATATCTAGGGCTCCACAAGGTCCTTACTGGGAACCTGTACCTTAATTTTGTTTTTGTTTTAGCTGTCTTGTTTGCAAAATTCTTTCATTTGCTATAACTGATTGACCTGTCATTTGTGATGAAGCTAAACCTGAAGCATGAGTTAATCTAACCCGTACTCCTCGCTGTCTTTTGTTTTTGTTTTTGACTCAGTTGAAGCAATTGAAGCTTCCAGACAAGCAGTTTTTGTTGGAGTAGATTGTTTTCCAGAGCTTCTTTTGTGAATATACTACACCAACAATATTTTTAAATTAATTATGTATATGGAAAGATTCTTTTTCTTTTTAAGGAAACACAGTATCCTAAGGCACAAGTGGTTTTTTTTATAGCAGTAATAGCTGAGTACAGCATCCCATCATTTTTATATTCACTGTGTTGTAAGACATTTTTAAATAGATGGTTCCAATATTTAATTTTATTGTATTTTTAGCTACATTTAAAGAGGTAAGGAACCTTTTTTTTCTAGTTATCTGCCTGTTCTACCCCTCATTTCCACTTCTCTTATTTCCGAATGGTAGAATTTATGTTTCCCTCATGTAAATGGTTACATATTCAAATACTACTTTCTGTGGGTTGCTTTTTAGTACTTTTCATCTTAGCATTCACAAAATTAAAAGTATTGAATGAGTTAATAGCGTTCTCAGGAAAGTAGATGCAGTTGTGTGATTTTCAATATGGAAAGGTCTTAGATTTTTTTTAAATTATGCAGGTCATTATTAATCTTTTAAAATTATTTTAAAAGGTAAAATGATGTCTTAAAAAATTAGATCACAGGCCAGGAATAGTATCATAAATAACCTTTGAGTTATGTTAACTAAGGAATTAACAACATACACTTAAATGCTTATATAGTTCTGCTAAGCTGGCTGGTATATTTATTCTAATATGGTTTACTGGAAATCTATTACCATAAGTGTAAGTTTCTTAATGGGAAATTTGTCCCTTTTAAAAAAATAAATTAAAATTTACAAATGTGTTTCCTAGTGCAATTATTTAATAATGATAATAAAAAGTAGTAGTTTCATTTGCACAGCTTGCATGACACTTTTTTCCAGTTGGTTGAACAGATGCAGGCCCCCAGGGCAACTGAGAAATGACTTTGATAGATGGTTGCTGTCTGTGAAGCTAGCATACTGCAGATTAGTAGAAACCCGAAGAGAATCTCTCCCGCTTTGTGGAGAGTTTGGTCCAATAAGATAATTTTTCTAATTAACCTATGGAGCACCACTGTAGCAGAGATGCTGAAGAAAATAAACTGCTTCAGTATTCTTTTGTGAAGTGTAGTGGATTTTTCTTTTTTCTTTTTCCTTTTAACCTTCTAAACCAGCTTGTCCTTGCCTGTCTCTCTTAAAGCTTTCTCTGTTAAAGGGGAAAAAAGTTAAAAAGCCAGGGCTTTAATGTCTTTGGCTTCTTTTTTCTATTGCACTGAAAAATATGTGAATGCAGTTTCATTTCTCAGAAGAAATTTGGGGACAGAAACCGTAGCATAGTCATATTTGTGACTTGACAGTTTTTCTAAGTTTTGACATCTTGGTTTTTTGACTGCTGGCTGGAAAATACAGGGATATGTTCATTATATATTTGTCTCACCAATATTTCTGTATTTCATCAAACCCCACAGAAACTGAATATACCAGCAATTTTGCGAGCACCCAAGGAGAGAAAGCCCAGTAAAAAAGAAGGTGGAACACATAAGACTACAACCCTTCCAGCAGTACTTTATAGGCAAGTAGCAGCAATACTCTCTTGTGCTCATTAAAAGAACAAACTGCATAATTGAAAAATAAACTTTTTTAGATCATATGAAAAATCATAAATTTGAGATTGAAAAAAGCAAATCCTTTCTGTTCTCTCCCCATCCACTTCTTCTCTAACAACTTGGTTGATTAAGAGACTTGGAAAATAAAAGAATTACAAATATTAGTTCCTGGGCTTTGATTATGCGTCTCAGGCTGATATGGCCACTATTGCTTTTAACAAATTTTAAATTTCTGTTTCAATCAACTGAATATTTGTTCTTCCATTGTTTTATATTTCTAGATGCCACAATGACTTGCTATCTAACTTGACTGTTTTTGTTGGTTTGTTTTATTTATACTTAAAGCTAGGCTATTAACTACTGATTGACTCCAGCTTGAAAGAAAATTTATTTTAGACCTGAATTATTGAGATCCATTTTACATTAAATTTTTCTGAACAAGCTACCATAGATAAGACTGAACAGAATTGTTGTGGATTTTAAATCTAATTTCCTTTTTAATAAATACATATATTTTAAAAATTATTAACATAGATATTCATTATTACACATATATAATTCTTTTTATTATATGCTGCCCTGATTAGTGGCCATCCTTAGGGAATTCCAGGACTCAAGCTGAGAAACAGAAGGCAATGGCAAGCCATTTCTGTATTGTTGCTAAGAAAATGATGTGGAAATCACTAGGAGTCGAGCTTTTTCTCCACAAACTGGGGTCTATCAATAGTTTACTAGATATTTTCAGAAAGTAGTAGCCATATCCTCCTGGCTTTTTCCAATATTTTATAATAAAAATATTCAACTCCTAAATATCTAAATAATTAATTTTCATGGTTAATATCCATTAATATAGTTATCCTCCTAATTGATTATTTATTCATTTACTCACTCATTGACTTATTTTCTTAGAAATGTGTATTAGTGAATCTATATTGATTCATTTATTCCCTGGCAATATGGCTAAAATTATAAACAATCCAAAGTTAGCTTGGATTTGAAATTGGTCACTTATTTTAAAATTTCAAGAATTTCGAAACAAAATTAGTAACAATCCTTTAAAATGCCCTGGTAAACAAGAATATTTTAATTACCTGCTTAAAATTTCTGCTTATGCATAAGGACCTCTGGATTCTACCCCATATTAACTTTGAGACAGTTTAGCATAGTATATGCATTTTCTCAAATGAAACCTTTTCCTGCATTTCCAAGTTGTGGGATTTGCAAGAAGAACCATGATCAGCATCTCCTTTTGCTGTGTGATACTTGTAAACTCCATTATCATCTTGGATGTCTGGATCCTCCACTTTCAAGGATGCCAAGGAAGACTAAAAACAGTTACTGGTAAGAATGTTATAAATGTATTCTCCTATTTCCTTGGGGATTAAAAAATAAGATCATAAACATGGGAATATATGGGAATCTGAAGTTTTTTCATGCAGAGTTTTTAATTTAAAGCTTATTGGAGAATTCCTTAAATGTTTTTATACACATTTATTTCCATAGCAATGCTGATCCTTGAAATTTTGCAAAACAGAGGTCCCTTCTTCTGTAACTTTATTGTGACTTAGGAGGTTTTTTAAATTACTCTGAACTAATGTAAACACATAACTGATTTCTTTTCCTGGAACTTAACTTTTAGAACTTTTCTATCCCAGGTAAGGGATATAATACTTATCATAACTATGGTTAGTGTTAACCAAAGTTCCTATTTAATAAACCTGTCTGCAATGAACAGTAAGTTAAGGTTTGAGGTCTCCTTCATACATTTGCTTAATTTCATAAAATTGACAGAATGTACTTAATGTTATTAATAATATTTATTACTTTAACAATCAATTCTACCTTTATCACACTCTAAAATAGAGAGAGCCCCCCAAAATATGGATAAGGCTATGTAGATAAAGGAAAAGATAATAGTGGTGAAGGAATGCAAGAGCTGTTAGCACAAAAAAGAGATCTCAGCCCTGGGAAAGGTGGGAATATGAGGACGGCAGAGATAACTGTGAAGAAATGTAAGTCCCATTAGCAGATAAAAGAAACAGTAAATGACATAGCCCTGAAATAGGTGAGAATGTGAGAAAGAGACTCAAAATAACCTCATCTTGATTCTATATGGTATAAGAGGAAGCAGAGGAAAACTCTGATGGGCTTTCAAAATTCTATTACATCCTGCAACAATAATGTAGAGTTCTAGTAGCCCTTGTGGTGTCTTTTTTCCTGACCCAGCCTATCATAAACAGCTGAGAGGCTGTCACCGAAGAGATGGGACTATGGGAAAATTTTCTCAGAGGTCGACTGCATTAAAAATATATGGATCAAAACTACACAAACTACAGTTTTGAAATCCCTCATTGAGAACATCAAAATTTGGAAATAAATTTAGTGCTATCCCAATTTAAGATACTCATTTCGGAATTGAAATGACAGGTAATATTTATCACTTAGGGAACATGTAGAAAGGCTTTCTTCTATGGTAATAGAATGATCTACGAAGGGGAAGGTGGTGTGATGGAATGCAGTAGAGAACCAGGTTCCCAGGAGGGAAAGGTGGTGGGGGAGACAAAAGGCAACACAGTCTAGAGCAGGAGCACGGGAAGAGTAAGAGACTAGCCACTCCCTAGAATCTCCCAGGATATATCCATTAGGTTAGCTTAGTACAGATTTAGTCTGGCAAGATTCTGTCTGTATGGTGTAAGCAATAAAGAACTGAACTTGGCTGGATTGTTTCCCTTTTGTTCTTGGGCTGGGCCTGACACCTATAAATTATAGAGTACCCTTTCTTTAGACTCAGCTGTGGGTTTTTTTTTTAAGTATTGGGCGGGGGGATATTAAGACCTTTTCTTTAAGCTCAATTTTTAAGTTAATCTTAAGGTTTTATTGTTTTGTTTTTTTAAAGGTTACATTTTTAATTTGTTGCATCCTGCCATGGCAGCCTTCTAGTAAAAAATGTTTTAAAAAACTAATCAGTAATAACCATGAATACTCACTTTTACTGTCCTTGAAGTTATTAATGATGGGTATTCACTGATTTAGGACAATGTTAAATGTGAAATGCTGCATTTGAGATAATATGATAGTGAAGGCAAAGACTTCTTTCTAGTGATTATCATTATCATTGCATATGGTTACAATGTGTATCTATGCCATATGTATAATCTCAGTGTTGGTAAGGATATGTTACCTGAGGATGAAGAGTGGCTCTACTGCCCTGTCAGAAGTTACCATTTCTGACTTTTACTATAGAGGGAAAATATTAAATATATGGTCATATTAAATTATTTTGTAATGGACCTACTTACATTTTGGAGTACAGTGACTAGCATACCAAAGGCCAGGTGCAGCTCTCAGTCCAGAAACAGTTTTGTAGAGTTATTGTATAATGGTGGAGATGACTACTTCCATTTTATTTTAAGTATTTAATAACACATATTTTCCAGGAACTACTTTCATTAGTACTGCTATTACCTTCATTGAAAAACTATAGGAACTTTCAAACTAACAAAACAAATAACATAAATTAAATAATAAATAAATAAATATGAGAGCCAGTTTGGTCTAGTGGTTAAGGCACTAGGCTAGAAACCAGGAGGCTGTGAGTTCTAGTCCCACCTTCGGCATGAAAGCCGGCTGGGTGACTTTGGGCCAGTCGTTCCCTCTCAGCCCAACTCATCTCTCAGGGATGTTGTTGTGGAGAAAATAGGAGGAGGAAGGAGTATTAGATATGTTTGCTGCCTTGAGTTATCTATAAAAATAATAAAGGCGGGATAAAAAATCTTTAAAAAAATAGTTATGCATTTAGTCTTAGTATTCAGCCAGCTAGCTGGCATTTTGAGAACTTTAATCTTAATTTGTTTAAAAAGTACAGTGCTAAATCCACACACATTTAATGCTATTTTGATACTATTTTTTACTGGTCTGGCTTTTGTTCTTATGTTCTGGATAATTATTTTCAGAAGAAATCTTGCTCAAAACAGCATCAGCCTTTTTGTTGTATTTTAGCAGAAGGCAGTATTTGAAAGGTGGGTCTACAATGCAGTCTCCTGTTATTATGGAAACCTCTAGCAGGCCATTCATTGATGTATTGTCTTCAGATGTGGCAGGGCTGATTATATTTTCTTGCCTTTATTTCTTTTCTTTTCAGGGTTTTAAGGATGGAGATAGGAGCAGAAGGTCTCTAAGGGACAAACGCTGAAAAATAGGCTGAAATGATGTGGTAGAGGGTTGTATAAAGTTCCAGAAATACCTTCCATTTTAAAGTTTATTTATTTGTTATTAAATTTGTATGCCGCCCTTCTCCCTCCAGCGGGTGACTCTGGGCGGCTCACAAAATCAGAAACCCCATCAACAATTAAAAATCCCCCCATAAATAGATAAATAAATAATCCATTAAAAATCAGATCTAAACAACAAACCCAAAAGTTATTAATCTTTCAATACAGAGGTTACAAGTAAGAGACACTGACTTGAAGATCATACTCATTTAGGTTAACTCCTTTAATTGCAATGGTTTTTACTGTGACTGAATTTTTAAGACTCCACTCTGTATTATGTAACTACTGGGAGACTGGTGGATAGTGGCATAAAAATTAATGGTAAATAATATGTATATAAATGGGCTAGTCACGCTTCTCTCAGCTCAACTTACCTCACAAGGTTGTTGTGGGGAAAAGAGGAGGAGAAGGAAGGAGTATTAGGTATGTTTGCCGCCTTGAGTTATTTATAAAAATAATATAGGCAGGATAAAAAAAAAATTCTTAAAAAAAACCTGAATATACATATTGAGTTATCCCATTATGTTGTGGGATTGAATATATACATATGGAACTATTGTACGTTATCTGGATTTTTTTTTTAACATTTTGGTTCAGTCATAGTGAATAGTGAAGCTAACATTCAGTGACCAGATTAAATTGAATAGTAATTAACTGATTTTATTCTGCCTTTTAGTCATTTTGAAAAGGTTATTTTAAAAGCCATCTGATCAGGAAGAGATAAACTGAACATCCCAGTGGTAAAAAGTCAAGGAGGTAGAAGAGCTTTTATTTCCAAAAGTTTCATGTATTTGCTACAAATTTCATGCTTCAGCTACATTTGTGATCACAAACTTGGCTTTCACTTTTAATTTATATTCAGCGTGATGGGATTATAACAGAGAAATTGAGACTTATTGATTGCATCCGTTTCATCTTTAAATGTGTCTTTGTCAATTCTTTTCAAAATCAGAAGAAAGAGTATAGAAAGTTCTGTTGAAGTTTGCATTAGAAATGTGAAGTTCAACAAAACAATATCCCTGCTATTCACAGAGCACTTGTTATTTCATATGTCTTTTTCATTTACCCTTGGAAGGTCATTTTTCCTGGAGAAAGAAGAAAAAAAGAATACATAAAGTACAAAATTCTGATTTATTTTATTTTTTACTATGGGATTTGTATTAAAGTGTACAGTAATAATATTTATATTGGAAATGCATATTTATTGTTATAAAACAAATTCAGTTTGGAATGGTCTTCTAATAGGTTTTGCAAGAATACTTTTCCAGCTTAAAGAATTTTTGAGATAATGTATGGGAAGGGTATAACCAGCAATCCCCATAAGTGTGGATTTCAAGTCATAGAATTTCCCAGCCCGCATGGTCACTGCTTATTAGTTCTGGATGTTGAAGCCCGCCTATCCATGTTGAGGAAGACTGGCATAAGCAATACAAGAGAAATGCTTTATAACCATCCTAGTAATATAGTTGGATAATTTGGAATGTAGATAAAACTGAATTTATTTACTTTACTATTGTGATACTCCCTCATGCACATTTTCCATTTAATTGTATTACAGAGCAGCTATTAGGATACACTAGGGGCCAGGCTGACTTTACATGTTCAGAAGCTAAGCTCAGTTAAACTTGTCTAAGTATTTGTATGGGGTACTGGTAGGGACACCAGGGATGTTGGTTAGACTGGGGAATTGAAAAACATTTTGAAAGAAGTAGCAAAGCACTTTAGTATTGCTGCCAAGAAGATGGCATGGATGTGTTCATGAAGCCAACCCAGAATTGAACTTGACCTAAAGAAGACTTTACCTTCCCTTATTCCTTGTTAAGACATCTGTTGTGAAGTTGCCTGCTACAAAAGTGATGAATATTAGTTGTATTTGTATCTCTGCATAGTCTTTCTCCCTTTGGCTTTTAAAACACTTGATTTAAAAAAGTGTTTGTAGGCGTACTCTTGGTACAGTCTCCTAAGTTACTGCAAATTTGTTTTAATTTAAATAGTACATTAATATAGAGATAGATTCCATCTAAATACATTTTGTATGGGCGGCCGTCTTAATGTCAGAGACTTTAATTGAGTAATCTTTGTAGTTAAGTTTGTAGTACTGATAGAAATATCTTCCAAGTAATATCTTCCAAATAATTAATTTTATGTAAGTACACAAGAAAATGTTTATGTTTGCTTTCTTTTAACTGCTGTCTCTCAGCTTTCTTTCAGGAGACTCCAGATTTATGTTAAACTGCCTCTCCTCCTTTTGTAAAATGTCTGTTTTAAAATTGGGATTCTTGCCATCTTTAATTTGAAGTGATTAATTGACCCCTAGCAGACACCCAAGGTGATTCAGCTCATCTTTCTCCCAGAGAGCAAATTCATTATGGGAGATATTATTTGTGAAGAAGAAGCTGTAGCTAATGAAAAAAGAGATTGTATATCTTCTAAATAAATAAGGAAAGCTTGGTGGGGGTGGGAATAGAACAATGGCATTTGGCCCATATCTTTTTTTCACATGTACTGAGATCTGTACATGTGAAAAACATATCACTGTTTTTCCAAAAAAAAAAGGTTTCCCGCTCCCCATAGGCTGCTTTTATAAGTACCTTTTTTTTAAAAAAATAAGCAGTTTAAATCAACAGATTGCAACATCACAGGATCTTTTGTTTAAGAAAAAGAAGTAAGGAAGGGATTCTTATTTTATGTCCAAATATTCTTATCTGTATTTGGGGTGCTTTTGCATTCTAAACATGATCTTTCTTTAATCGTTGGCTTTTTTTTTTTTTCAGCCTGCTTGCTTTTGCTTTGGAAGCTGCTGAATTCAGTTTAAATTTCTGAATATTTTGTCTTTCCAGGCAGTGTTCAGAATGTGACCAAGCAGGTAGCAGTGACATGGAAGCAGACATTGCCATGGAAACTTTACCAGATGGAACTAAGCGATCAAGGAGGCAGATTAAGGAGCCAGTAAAATTTGTTCCACAGGATGTACCCCCAGAACCAAAGAAGATTCCTATCAGAAACACGGTAAATGACAGCTGAGACAGGATACACATACTGTATATAAGTCTTTTTGTTTTAATGCAGAAGTTTATGTGTCAAGTATCTTAGTGTGAAAAATTAGCAACTGCTTAAAAATAATAACTTATTGCTAGGTTTTAGTATAAAATATGAAATATTTTGGGATCAGAAGCTGGTTTAGCCATGAAAAATAAAACAAACTTTGATTTTTTTCTTACATATATTTCATATATCATTATGTATTCTGCAGACTGTTTACCTTTTGAGCAAATAAGCATATCAGAATTTAAAACATTAAGTAAACAAAAATGATCCCTGTGAATTCCTGGCAGTAAGTAATAAATGATCTTATTTGCTTTTTGCATGCGTAAGGTGTCACTGTTTATGTGGAGATAAACATTGATGTGACAGCACTGTTAAACAAGAATTTTCTCACTGTGCATTCTGAAATGTCACATGTTCAAACTATGCCATGTGAATATCTGCAATTCAAATACAGTGGAAAGCTTTCAACTCTCTTTTTTGCTAACGGAATATTTCTGTTTTTTAAGTTGGCTTAGCTGAGTCATTAGTGGTTATGCAACTTTACTAGTGAAGGAAACCATTTCAGAATAGTGGATTGTTTATGAGATTGTTCTTCCCCACCTGTTTGTTAACACGGACATATTTTGCTCGATCTGTAGGATTTGAGGAGCAAACTATTGTCTCTCTCTATGCAGTGACACTTGAATTGCTTGATACTTAAAGACAAGATGTGAGAAGGAATTTTTATATTTATCCAGTAATTTTGTCTCATGGCAACATATTTTATATGCTGTAACTAATCTGTTTTTAATGAGGTCTTGCCATATTTGCTTGTCAAAGTTAGACAATAAACTTGAGTCACTTAAATCCCTCATTCTGGGAAGCTTCTATGGTTTGCTGCCTTGACAAGATTAACCTTCTTTGTGTAGTCTGTGGCCTGCTGTGGGTGATTAAGTGCTGTTTTATAGAAAATGTTCTCTGTATAGTACTATCTTATATTGCCTTAATGTATAGCAACATTCTGTGTTACAGTTTAAGGAATAATAGGGAATACTGTTTAAGAAATAAGCAGTCTGTATTCTATTTTGGCTCCTTTTTAAAAACTCAAACTTAAAGGATTAATTTTGTCCAGGTTTAATAACAACATATTTATCCCAAGTACTGTTACTGGACAGAAGTATGGCTCATCTGCAGTTTACCTAGTATTATTGCAACCTGGTTAATAAGTGTCTTGCCAGGATGTGGAATATAATTACCTTGTTTGGGTTCATACAGTGTTATAATGCAGATCATATTATGTTTGTTACTCCTGGTTATTCAACTCCAGTACTGATCCTGCCCCCTGCTCCCAAATATATTAGCTTGGATTCAAGCTAAATATGTTACATCTTCCTTTGGCAGCCTTTTTCTCTTCCAGAGCCTATGTTCTAAGGAAGAGCAGTTAGTGGACAATTTTGCAAACTGAGTTTTATTCTATGGGTTGTGTGGTCAATGTGTTGCTTTATTGTTGTGTACCACTTTGGAATATACCTGTTGTCTAGAAAATATGTAATAAGCGATGAATGCTTGTGGGCGGGATGTACAGACACATTAACATTAGCTACATTCACATATTTTATGCCTGGCTTCTTTTAACCATGGTTTATTGAGGGAAAAACAAGTCAAAACCAGTCATGCAGTTGATTTTCCTTCCATCTGTAGCTGCTTTTAGCTGCCTCTGTGGATTGGTCAGAGGTCTGGCATAACACATAGAAACACAAGAATAAACCAATGGAATCACAACTGTGATTCTCATTTGTGTGCATGCTAAGACACAGTTGCAATTAGTGCATCAACAAGGAACCGTGGTTTCAGACTGGTTTATTATCCTAACCTATTTGCAGAGCACACTAAATTGCAAACAAGCCAACCGTGTTATGGCTTTATTATATGCATATACCCATCTCTCATTCACAGACTTACTTCAATTCACATTTACTTTTATGGTCCACAGGAAAAGAAGCTTTTCTCCCAGACTAGTATTGGAAAGAGGAATAAAAGTTCTAAGAAACAAATCACTTGTTTTCTCTATTATGATTTCAAATGGAGCATCTTCTTTCCACTCCCACATAGAGGTCACTGCAGCAACAGCACTGATAAGGCAGAGGAAGGACATGCGACATATTGCTACAGAGACTTTTAAAAGTGTATGTGTGGGCTGTAGGTTGTATGGTTGCTTTGGTATTAATAATATGACAGGATGATATGCTAGAAGAATTGATCCTAGATAAATTGTTGTTCAGATTTCTAGTTGGTTCTGTGGTTTTGCTGTTCTAATGTTTCACATGTATTGGAGAAAACTGAATATTATGGATGGGTACGTAAACTAAAACACACAATGATCCTACTCAAAATATTGAGATCCAAGTTAACTTATTCTTTCTTCTGAGACACATGCTAACAACATAGAAAAATATTAAAAGAAATTATATATGCTGCACATTTTATTTTTCCCCTAGTTTAGACATACAGAATTGTTCTTCTACAATAATTTGCTTATTTACCTCATTACTAAATAATGTTTTTGAATTATTTACATCTTTGAATAATAATGTGCTTAGGTCAGGAGAATCTGCCTATGCTGATTTTGTATACTTTGTTAGATATTATATTTCATTTAAAGTATATTTAAAATAAGAAAAAGTATAACCATTAAATGTTGTTCACCCGTAATTATACTACAGATCAAACACAGATATAATCACAGATTCAGAAAAAAAATAAAAGTTAAAACACTTTTTACAGAATTGTGTATTTGCTAATTTATATGCAGATGAAGGTTGGTGTAGAAAAGTAAGGTAGAAGGAGACAATTATTAAATAAATTTGAATTTACTTTCAAAGTTGCCATATGTGTCGATTTAAAAAATGCTTTCACCTCTTTTGTGCAAGATAGTACATTAGGAAATTTTAAATGCTAATTTTTCCTCCCCCTTATCTCTCCCAATGGGAAGAGCAATGAAAATTTTTTCCTGAATTTTTATTTTTCAGCATTCTTTGTGCCCTTACTTTCTCCTGTCCATAAGCTTTTTAAAGTGAAACTGATGTTATATTTCCCTGAAAGAATTTGAGCCACTTGTCAGTTCTCCTAAGAATGTGTATAAATCAGAAACTTTTCTACCTTGAAGCATCCCATTCCTACATCTTTCAATCGTGCCGCAAAATAACAATTTTAGTGCCTGTTTGATAGCTGAAGTGGTCTGTTTCTAAGTCAGAAACCTGACAGTAAGGTGGAAAGGTCCCTCTGAACAGCCATTCCAAGTTAGAATGAGATGTTACTGGGCCAGAGTGTTTTGACCTTGAAAATGTCTTCCAGACCTCCAGTTCAAATATTGACATGCTATCGCAGCAGCTTTCCATGTTGAATTAAAATGGGGAGTTTCAGATATATATTTATATGCACATGGAGCTCTTTAGCTCATGCTTATTGTGCAATATAGTATAACAGTTTAAATGCTAGACTGGGGACACCCAGGTTCAACTTCCTATTCTATCACAGAGCATATTTGGTGACTTTGTTAGCCCAACATATCTCACATGGCTTTTGTTGTGGGGATATAATTTGGGGTATGAAATCCAATAAATAAATCTTTTTATTTTCATTCTCATGACCTGGGATCAAATAGCTTTTTTAGGAGCTTAATTTTAATTATGATGGGAACAATATAGATCTTCAGTAGAATATCACAAGACCTAATACTGGATATAAATATCTTTGGGATATCATCCCAAGGGCAGTGACAGATGACGTACCATCTACAGATGGTTAAAGTTTTCAGGATGTTTGAGTTAATTACATATGGTTTTAATTAAAAATAAATATAGAAGTACCAGGTGCTGAAACTATGGCCCTATGGCTAAAATGTAAATAGCTAAAATGTAAAAATTCAAGCAAGTTACTTTTAGCAAGAAAAGTCATTTCCATTTGAATGCAATCACTGATGTAAATTAGAAGTAAATAGGTACAACTATTGCATATATGTATTATAGAGAAAATGTAACAATACTTGACAAATATTTAACAGGGCTGTTGGTGTGCATGTGTCAAAAATGATTTGTACTTTTGAACTGTACACTCTTTAAAGTCAACATCAGTTGACTTTAGAAGTCTTTTTTCAGACTTCTGCATGAATATAGAAAAAGATATATCTACTTTAAGAAATCACAATAAAGGCATGCCTGCTTTAATGAAATGAGTTGGTATGGTCATGTTCCTATGCATTAGTACTTCTTCCAAATTATTTTTGAAGCATGCACAGACCTAATATTTAATAGGACTGTACAGCACTTTCAGTTTTTTTTAAAAAAAAGGTGCTTTGTAACATTAGGCCTAAAGACACAGTTGCTTTAATGAATTGCAGACCAAGACTATATTCATACTTCTCTGTGCACTCTGAAGCACCTTTTGGGAGTCACATCTCTTAAGAAGCATCTTTTCCAAAGGAGTTGTACATTTCTACTGAGATACTTTAGTCATGAGAGTAATATCTTTGCTTGGAAAAAAGCAAGGATTTTGATCTGTCTGATTCTACTGGATTTCTTAGTGGTCTTTATGGTAGTTTTCCAGATAAATTTTGTGCATGACTTTGCAATCTTCTTTTTCCTGCTCAAAGAGAGTTTTTATAAAGTGGTAGTTGGGAACTGTTATATATGATTCCACAATAATCAATTATTTCAGCCACGTTTCTTAAATTCTTCATGAAATTACTAGGAGAGAGTATTCAAAGTTGGAAGTATCATAGCAGTGTAGTATTTTATTTCAAATAATAAATATTAAGTATTTTATATCAAATATCAGACTGTAATTCTTAAAACTGAACAATATAAACTCTGAATAAAGTACAGATAAGCATATGCTACTGGATCTTTCTATTATAAAAGTCCAATATTTTGAATATTCAATATTCAATAATATTTATTAATTAATAATTAATGATAATAAATATTAATCCAATATTTTGAATATTCAATATTCTCTATTAAATTTCTACCTCACCTCTGTGCAAGTGCTAAAGTAACAAAGAATAAATAATGAAATGAAAAAAAAATTATAGCGAAGAGTAATGGAAAAACAATTATAGGTAGTCCTCATTTAGGAACGACAACTGGGACCAGCAACTCTGACATTAAGCATAGCGGTCACCAAGTAGGAAATCATATGATTGTGACTGTGCTTTCCTTTTCCCCACTCCTCTGCCCTTTGGAATGCCCACCCCGGCACCAGGATAATTAGCAAGAAGGGAATTAATGTTTGTATTTACATTTGTTGGAAAGGAAATACACGTCAAAAGAAATGTGGAGGCACTGGCAGAGCCAAGCACAGAGAGATTACTTAAGCAAGTGGGGGGGGGGGGAGAAAAAAGGAAAGAAAAGCATTTTTTTCTCTCCCTGCTCCCACTTTGCAAAGTGGAAAGATCAGAGAGAAAGGGATTACAAGGGAATAAGTAGGCATACAATGAGGAATACACTAGCTGCTTGTGTAACACACTTGTGGCTTCAGCACCACCGCATTCCTTTCAATGTTTATTCGCCATTGTGGGCCTGCTTGCTCTCTTGTAATCCCTTCCTCTCCAATTTCTCCACTCTGCAAGGGAGAAAAAAGAAAAACAATAATCAGGCACAGGACAGTGTGTACTGACTGTAATGGTAATCACGTGACTGGGTATGGTTCAAAGGTTGTTAATGTGGGCATTGGTCGTAAACTTATTTTTTCAGTACCATTGTAACTTCAAATTGTCACTGAACAAGGCAGTTGGTAAGCGAGGTCTACATTTTGAAAACAATTATAATAACATTTTGAAAACAATTATAATCCCACAGTTTAATTTATAGTAACAGAATTATCTTCCCTCACTGAATATAAATGTTTAATTTTAAAAAATCCTTTGCAGTTATAATCTTTCGGGTTCCTTGGAAATAATAATAATACAGGTAATCCTCGCTTAACAACCATTCATTTAACAGTGGTTTGAAGTTATGACGGCCTCGGAAAGGGTGGCTTACAGCCTGTAAAGCACTTCTGGCTGTCATAAAACATTGCGCCAACCCCACCCCTGCAGTCATGTGGCCGCATTTTGGGTGCTTGACAACCGGCTTGCATTTACAACTGGTTGCCAAACACCCTGCGATCATGTGATCACCATTTGCAGTCTTCTCTGCCGGCTTCCCCAGAAAGTCAGTGGGGAAGCTGGCAAGGAAGGTTGCAGGCAGAGGGGACAGAGGAAGGGGAAACCCTTCAGCGGGCTGCAAGAATGTTTGGGAACAAAAGGATTTCAGCTCCATGTGGAGCTGAAATCCTTCAACATGCAGCTCTTTTGCTCCATGCACGGAGGGGAGGGCAAACCCTTCGGCAGGCTTCAGGAATGTTTGAGAGTGAAAGGGCTGCCTGCTGGAAGGATTTCAGCTCTGCGCGGAGCTGAAATCCTTCAGCAGGCAGCCCTTTCACTCTGTCTGCTTAATGACCCGGGAGATCGCTTAATGACCACAACCCGGAGTTCCTGGATTGCAGTCGTTGAGCAAAGCAGTCACTTGGATGACTCGCTTAATGACTGCTTCACTCAACGATTGAGATTCTGGTCCCAATCGTTAAGCAAGGACTACCTGTAGTAGTGGTGGTGGTGGTGGTGGTGATGATGATGATGATGTATATATATATATATATATATATATATTTGTGTTATCGGCCAATCTCTGGCTGGTTTTAGGATTTATATTAAGTCTGGTCAATATTCAGCCGTTCACAACAAATTGTCTTTTTGGAAAGTCCAACAGACTTCCTCAAAGAAAAAGCTCTCTTTAATTGGCATGAAAATGATTTGAGGCCAGTACAGTGGTACCTCTACTTACGAACTTAATCCGTTCCGTGACTCTGATCACAAGTCGAGTTGGTCGCAAGTCGAGGTAAATTTTCCCATAAGGTTCAATGTAAATACGGCTAACCCGCCCTTCGAATTTGGTCGCAAGTCAAGGCACATTTCCCCCATAAGGTTCAATGTAAATACATACGGTTAAACAGTTCTGAAACATATGCATTTTATTTTTAAACCACAAAAACATGAAAAAAAGCACAGTATGAAGAGGGAGAATGGGGTGGGGAGGCAGTTATTGTTTGGAGGGAGAGTCCCCCTCCAAAAGGACATCGGGGAGATCTCCTTCAGGGGTTTCCTCTCTTCTTTGCCTCTTAGCTGCAGGCTCAGTTCTGGGGAAAAACCTGTCTAAAGTCAGTTGTTTCTACCTGCGCTGCATAACCCTCCGGAAATGAGAGAACACGTTGTCGTTCATCATGTTCAACACTCTGGTTGTCACAGTTCTGTTGGGGTGGTGCTTCTCAATGAAATCCTGGCACTCATTCCATTTCTGCATGATGGATTTTATCACATCACTGCTCACCTACTCCTACTCCTCCTCTTCCTCAGTGGAATGCTCCTCGCCAAGCGCTTTCTGTTGCTCACTCTGGAGCTGAGCAAGTTCTTCTGTGGTCAGCTCCTCCTCATGGTCCTCAACAAGCTCCTCTATGTCCGCATCATCCACAATCAGACCCATGCTCTTGCCCATGGACACAATCTCCTCCACTACCTCTGCATCACACCCTTCAAACTCACGTTCAGCAACAGATTCTGGCCACAGTTTCCTCCAGGCTAACGTCCGGCAGGTGACATCTTCCCAGGCTTTGTCAATTAGGCTGATACAGTGGAGGACATTGAAATGTTTTTTCCAAAACTCTTTGAGAGTCAAGGATGTTTCTTCGGTGACATTGAAACACCTTTGTGTACAACTTCTTAAAGTTGCAGATCACTTGCTGGCCCATGGGCTGCAGAAGAGGTGTCGTGTTGGGGGGGAGGAACTTGACCTTTATGAAGTCGTACTCAGCGTCCATGTCATCCACCAAGGCTGGAGGGTGTGCCGGGGCATTGTCCATCAGGAGAAGGCACCTTTCAGGCAGCTGGTTCTCAGACAGGTATTTTTTAACGCTGGGTGCGAACACCTCGTGCAGCCATTCCATGAACAACTGCCTTGTGACCCACGCTCTCGCATTGGCCCTCCACATAACAGGCAGTCTGGCCTTGTTCACATTATGGTCCCTGAACGCACGAGGGGTATGGGAATGGTACACGAGCAGCGGCTTAATCTTCAGGTCGCCGCTTGCGTTTGCACACAGCAAAAGGGTCTATCTGTCCTTCATGGGCTTGTGCCCTGGCAGTGCCTTTTCCTCCCGCGTGATGTAGGTTCTGTTTGGCATCTTCTTCCAGAAGAGCCCTGTCTCGTTGCAGTTGAACACTTGCTGAGCGACGTATCCTTCCGCCTTCATTAAGTCCTCAAAGTCTTTCTTGTAGGCTTCTGCAGCAGCCTTGTCAGAACTGGAAGCCTCACCATGTCTTGCCACACTGTGGATGCCACTTCTCTTTCAGAATTTCTCAAACCAGCCTCTGCTGGCTTTAAATTCCTCACTTGCTGCGCTGGTAGAGGGGTTTTCCCGCAGTAAATCACTGTGCAACTTCCTGGCTTTTTCACAGATGATAGCTTCACTCACGCTATCACCTGCCAGCTGTTTCTCATTCAGCCACACCAACAACAGCTTTTCCACCTCTTCCACCACTTGTGTCCTCTTCCTCGTTAAGATTGTCACTCCTTTTGCCACATCAGCTCCTCTGATGGCATCTTTATTCTTCAGAATAGTCGAGATGGTCGACTTCGCCATCTTGTACTCTGAGGCCAGATCAGTCACACGAATACCACGATCGTGCTTTTCTATAATGTCCTTCTTAAGTTTGATCATTACTTTTTTCTTCAAAGCCTTATTCTTGCCAAGCCTGCTCTGCATTTTCTTTGGAGCCATGCTGACAAGCACACCAAGCACCTTCCAAAACCTTTCAAAACGCCACAAAACACACCACAAGCCTCACTGAACATCTCCTTGCTACCGCGATCTCACCCACAGGAAGCCGCGACCGCGTGGCAGCAGGGAAAATGGCCGCGGATCCGGTTCGTAAGTCGAGGCGAGTTCGTAAGTAGAGGTAAAATTTTGGGGCCGGAGCTGGTCGTATCTCGAAATTTTTGTATGTAGGGGCATTCGTAAGTAGAGGTACCACTGTATATGTATTTGCAATTAACTTAGAGTCAAATCCTGTACACTTCAGTTGTCTATTCATTAGGGCTACTTTTTGAAAAGTTAAATGAGCACCAAATAAATATGAAATATTTTTTAAAAAATAACAAACATAATTGTTTTGGAAATGTTCCATTTTGTAAATCATTTTTTTTTTTAATCTTGCTCAATTTTTTTTTTTTTAGTATCCATTGCTATGCAGCCTTATATTATAGAATCAGGGCAAGTGTATTTTATTGACTTGTAAAGAGAGCCAGTTTGGTGTATTTTGGTGTAGTGATTAAGGCATCAGGCTAGAAACTGGGAGACCAAGTTTTTGTCCCACCTTAGGCATAAAGCCAGCTGGGTGATCTTGGGCCTGTCACTCTTTCTCAGCCCTAGGAAGGAGGCAATGGCAAACCACTTCCGAAATCTTGCCAAGAAAACTTCAGGACTTGTCCAGGCAGTTTTCAGGAGCCAACACTGACTTGAAGGGGTGGGGGGAGGAAATTCTAGTGCAAGAAGGTAAAAAATGAGGTAAAAACAATCCTGCAGAAGAAGCAACTAACACAGATCAAACAATTTGTCTAGCACAGAAGTATATGTTATTACTGGCAGCAGATCTTTGGCAAAAGTCTTTTCTAATGCTTGCTTTTAATCTTAGATGGCAGAATGAATTCCAATATCAGTTCCAATACCTTCTGCATACAAAGCATGACCACTGAACTATCAGCATAGATAGCTTTCTTTTTCTTCTTTTCATCATCCAGTGCATATCACAGCCTTTAGACCTGGTATTTTCCGGTGATTCAGATTCTAACCAAGAGGCTAGGAATCATGGAGGTATCATTGTAGTACATAGGGAATTCCAAGCAAGATGGGTTTTTTGCAAAGTCAGTGGTGTCAAATCCAGTACATTTAAAACTTCAAAATATTTAGGGAAATCCTTTTTGTTATGACTCCAAGAGCTTCAATTACTATTGGCATTATAGTTGACTTTTTCCTTCCAAAGTATTTCAACTTTAATTTGCAAATCCCAATATTTTGTTGCTTCTTCCATTAGTCTAGACTGTTACCTGAAATACAGCAGTATTGGGGACCCAAAATGGAATTGTAGGCTAGCCCACAGGGGTCCTCCTATGATAATATCTATTGTTGTCTTTCTTAATGTTTTTTATTTGACAAAAGAAAAATATATGTAAATAAATAAATAGTAACAGTAAAATAAATAAGAGCCATGGAAACAGGTATTTATTTTTATTTATAGAGTTGTTAGATTTGTATCCCAGCTTTTCTCAGGAGCTCAAGACAGCATACGTAGCATTCTTGCCTTCAATTTTTTTCCTATGACACCATCCCTGTGAAGTAAATAGGATTGAGTTAGAGTGATTGGTCACAGTCATGTAATGAGCTTCCATGGCTGAGAATGGACTTAAACCTATGTCTTCCCAGTCCAGGTCCAACATCTTAACCGCTGAAGATGCAGCAAGTCTTTCTACTGATTGTTTTCCCATTTCTTTAAAAATATAGATTAAAAAAAATAAAACTAAGTTTCAAAACATTCTATCAAAGGAATTATGTTGTTTCGTGAAGGCATGCTGGAGACTGCTTGTTGAGTGTTCCTCTTGCATTTTCAGTATACTTTGAGAAAGACTGCTTTGATTGCATTAATTTTATATAGAAAGCATTTTATTGCTTGAGAGCACATTTATAGCTCATATGTTTTAACTGATTTGGAATATATACTGAACAGTGGTTAATGATTTGGATCATACTAACATTAGAAGCCCCCTAATGGATAATGATGAGCAAATAGGTTCTAGAAAGGCTAGCTAAGCCAGCCTAATCAAAAACACTTGTAACTGAAATGACAAAGGCTTTGTACAGGAGAACATTCCTAAACTGTTATTATGAACACCCCCCCCCCATGTTCTATTGTTTTCAGAATAGTATATATTAAAGTAAATGATAGATTTATTGCAATAGATTGTAATATTTAATCAGGCTTTTTGTAATGGGAATACTTATATATACAGTAAATTATACAATTAATATTGTCATGTAAAAAGATTACTAATTTACTGAAAAAAGAAAAGATCTGAATTTGACTTGCTTAATCTACAGACTTAAAGGATGTTGTGACTCACTGAACCTTGTTGTTATGTTTCAGTTGGTTTCCTTTCCTGACGTTATAAATGTAAAGTAACCTAAATTAAATGGTACCATCAGTTGGCAGTACAGAAAGAGTTGCCACTTCTGGTGTGATAATAATTCCATCTGCTCTATGATACTAGCCAGTGGAAGCAGATGGTATTGCCCTTTGCAGAAATGTGTTGCAGATTTTCACAATGGAGTGCTTGAATCTACAATTTGTTTTCCATGCCTGCTTGTTTCATAGTAACAAACAGAAAAAGTTACAATATTTCCATATGTCTGTAATTGTTATATCGTTAGTATTGTAGCTTTAGGACTGTCTGCCAGTAGCTGTTGGCACCAGTATGTTCATGCATTTCATCCCATATTAATTTAGCACCGTATAATTTGACAAAAGGGGTTGGCTTAATTGCCCTAGTTAACACTGAACAATTGAAATTCCCCAAGTTCAGAGTTTCTTTTTGCACTTAACTCTCAACTGAATTTTCAAGGGTGAAGCCAACAGCCTGGAAATGTCCTTTGTATATTTCAGTGTTAGTTACCATATGGATTATATTCAACTAAGAGCAATTAATAATGCCATTTTTCAAATATTTGGAAAACATAAGCAAATTATATTTAAAACAATGCATTATTTTGACACAGATTCAAACATTTGTATCTCAGAAGAACCTATTCAGAGTACAAGGCTGACAGAGTTGTTCTTCCTGTGGGCTTTCGTTCAGGAGACAGTGGGGGTAAAAATGACAAACGTTCCTCAGGATACATGACATACATATTTGCATTATTTACTAATTTATTTATATTTCAAATTTGGACACTGCCTATCTCATGAGGAAGTGACTCTGGGTGGTTTACATTAGATGCCAGGACACAAGTATGTAAGATGGGATTTGTATCATGACATTATTGTGCACATGTCATTGTTCTGTTATCACTGTGGTTTGCTGTAGACATCTGCAGTTATTGCCTTTTCTTTGTTCCCCATTTCTAGTTCTCAGCTAACTCCTCTTGCCATGTGATCAACTGCTATGGCCAAACAGTCATTTTCATAGGCTGTCTAGCTACGTGCCAGCAAGCTTCTTACTTTCCTCCCTATTTTTCTGGTTTTCTTTTCCAGATGAATCCTCAACCAGTCTCAGTGCATATACAGTTGGATTTTTTTTTCACTAGAGGTTCCCTCCCCCCCAACTTTTGTGTGGATAATATTGTTTCAATTGCATAAGGACTTTTTTTGAATACAGAACTTAAAAAGATAAGTTTTACATTCAAAGAAAAGCATTGGTTTGGCTTTATTCAGCTTGAAAAGCACTAATTTTAAATTTTATTTACTTTTAGAGAACTAGAGGACGAAAACGAAGCTATCTTCCGGAAGAAGAAAAACCTGAGGTTGGAACCTTGTGATTTTATTCATTTTTATTGACTAGATGAAAATGTTGTTAAGAATAAAGAATATGTTTCTAAAACTTTTCCCCCATTTCTGCTTTGTTTTCCCTTCTAAAAGGAACGGATTCCAAGAGAAAGAAGGCAAAGACAGTCTGTAGTACAAAAGAAGCCCAAGTCTGAGGATTTAAGAACAGAATGCGCTACATGTAAGGGAACTGGAGACAATGAAAATCTAGTCAGGTAGGGCTAATGCTATGATCTTTTCCAAAGGAAATTAAAGTTCCACCTTCATCACTTTCTCATCATGGCTGTAATGAATGAACTCTTAAAGTAGATTTTTTAAAAAAGAATCTGATTTACGGGAAGCCATACCTCAGAAACAATGATTTGATCCACTTGCATCTACTAATTGACTTGCCACATATTTCCTCTGTGGATTTAAATGTAGTAGAGCTCTGTCTTTGTGTTTATCTGTCAATCTCATACATAAAAGAATTAATTCTCTGTCAGGTTGAGTTGCCAAGACTTTTAACAGGACATAAAAGATAAACAAGCGAGCCATCCTGTCTGTGTGCTACAGGATCTATTTTTGATTTTCTACTACAAAAGTTATATGTGAAGTTAGCTTTCACTTGCCAAAAAGTCCTACTCATGACTATAAACTAAACTATTTTATTCCAGTGCAATCTGAGGGATACCTTATGATGGTGTGTTTTCTAACTAGAAAGTATTACTGACAGCAGTAATAATCTGAACAATTAAGATATTAGAAGCAGTGCTGAGAGTGAAATTCTCTTGCATTTTTCTACTGATTCATATTCAAGAATTAGCTTTAGAAATCATTTCAAATGAGAGAATTTCTAAGCCATTCTCATAGATGAGGTGTTCTTGCACGAACTTAGTATGAGCAATTGTGGGGAGTCTAGGAAGGTAACAAGGAATTTTAGACACAAACAGTGAGAAAACAGGAGGGAAAATTTGTCAGTAGCTTACCTCATAAATATCAGCTCAACCCATGCTGCAGAGATTCAGTCTTTCAAAAAGACTCTACCTTTATAAACTCGCTAATAAATGAGGATTTGAAGCTACTATTACAGATTTTAAGATTCTGTGATTTACTCCTAATCCTTGTATTAGAAATAGTTTATTGAAGTCCTTAATCTTGCTTCCTTTATTATGCTGTGGTGTGAGGGGCTAGACATTTTGTTATTAAGTTACAGGTGCACATGAATATTCTGCTTTTCATTGTACAGTCATCTTTCCAGTGATATGCAGACTCCTTGGCTTACCACCCTGAAATTAAATCCAAAGTTATACACAATGAGGGAAGTGATGACTCTCCTACTTAGCTTTTTCAGCGATAGTCACTGCAAAGGGGAGTCCTTCCCTTAAAATATTTGAGAATTTCTCCTCCATCAGAAGTTTGAACAACTTGTTCACCCAGTTTCTTCCTCCCCCAGTTTTGATACAGAATTGTAAAAACCATTTGTACCCATCTCTAGACAGGAGGTATATTTTATGATTCAGATTTCAAATTTAAAAAATGTGATCAGGTAATGAATTGTAGTTGATATTTCTTAATTCCAAGTGAGTTGCCCTTGACTTATTGTCAGCTATGAAAAAGGAATGATTCGAGAAATTCTAATTGGCTTTAGTTGGAAAGAAAAATACATCAAAACCAAGTTTTTACTTCATTTGATAGTACGATGTTTTGAGAACCCTAGGGTAGGAAAAGTAGGGTATAAATTGAATTAATAATAATGTATATATGGGAAAAATATTCGTTTTTGATCATTATGTAAGCAAATATCCTTAATTTCATTAGGTTTTTTTTTTAATTAAAGTTTTAGTAATATTCCAGGTACTGGTACATGAAGGAATGTATCAAAAATTGAAAGCTGCTAGAGCCTGAGAAATAAGTGTGGGAAGGAGAATAAAGAACAAATTAATTCCAATGAGCTACACAAAGCCAAATGGCATTGCGGTGTTTGTCTCTATGATAATTCAGCATTTCAAATAATTTAGAATGACATTTTACTTGTGATTTTTTTAGCACCTCACATCTACCTCAGTATAATGAATGTTTAATTTCAAACTTGGAATCATGCTCATATTGAATATTGATGGTTTAGGGAGAGACTAAGAAAAATGCAGTATTGCGTTCAGAGGCAAAATTTCTCATATATGGTATCTGATTATTTATTGACAACAGAATATATTCTGAATTTACTTTTCTCAAGCCCTTTAGAAAATAACACGTGGTCCAGCTAAATATTTTTTATTTCTTCTGTAATGCTTGGCATTTCACTAGCAAGTTAATAGTAGGAGCCATCACCACATGCCTGTCCTTCTGCCCTTTCTTTGAAAGTATGATTTCCTGTTTGTAGCTGAACTGTTGTGGGATAATTTACTGTAGGTGCCTTGATAATAGCGGTGTGATTCTAGAAGTCTGCATTCGTGTTCTCTGAACTGTCTGCAAGGGTCTCAACAAGAAAATAGCATTGTTACAAGCCTGCAAGCTCGTGATAACTCCAAATTGTTTTTAGTGCATTTCTTCCAGCACAGTCTTCCAACAATTCCTAAAAGGATAAAGCAGGAAAAGAGTATTTTGTTTGGTTGGTTGTTCTGAGGAATCACTGCTTCTGTATATGCTTTTTAGATGCTAAAGCTTCAGTATTCATGCCAGTATAGCTGCCTGCCAGTATTTTATGTTGCACCTTGTTTTATATTGATAAGTTTGGTACAACATGTAAATCTAGCCTATCTTTTTGGTTTTTTATTTGAGATGCAGACCTTTTTCCAAGTTACTTAAAAACTTGTAGATGTTTTTGTTTTATCTGTGGACAATTTCATTCACAGATTTTATTTTCAAGCAGTCTTTGAATATCATTGCTGGTTAAGGCAAACACATTTATTTATTTATTTATTTATGGCATGGCATGGCATGGCATGGCATGGCATGGCATGGCATGGCATGGCATGGCATGGCATGGCATGGCATTACAGGAATGTCTTTGGGAAACCAAGCAATAAGGATTCCAAGTATTAAGTTTATTTCTTTTGCCCGGCAGTCAAAAATATTTTCAATTCTATTAGTAGGGTACTTTTTTTTTGTTAAAAAATTGTTGTTTTTTTAAGGGTCATAGGAACTACTTCAGCTCCATCTTTCAATAGTGACTAGAAATATTATCGAGTGAAGTAAACTTGCTTCTCAGAGAAAGCTTATAGTTAAGATAATGTATACAATCAGCTGCAGTGCTTTACCCTTCCCTAGTTTATTGGAAAAATTAACATCACAATTGAAATTGCCTGCAGTATTTACTTCCAAAAATTTGGATATGGCTTTTATAATCTAAATGCTGGTTCCTTCTTTTTTAAAATTAATTTAAATATAATTTGCCAGTATGAGATAAAAATTGTACATTCCGTGCAAACTCTTATATTATGCTCTGTGCTCTGTAATCTAATTTTTTTTCCATTTATGGTTGTAAGTCCCTTGGCAACTGCCTGAAATGAAAGTAACTTTTCTTATGGATGAATTCACAGAATTCTCTTTAGCAAGATTTATTAAGAAGAAAAAGTAGTGGTACAAGAATTCCAGCAAGTGAACTAATAACCTCAGTGTACATTGGGACTGAGACTTTCTAACTCTTTTCCTCAAATCTTAGGAGGTGACTCCTTTCATTGATAATGGAGAAATCTGCAGCTGTTTATTTACATAATGGTTGCTTGTTTTACCACTTTGAGAACCAATTTTTTACCAAATATATTTTTGGTCAATATGTTTACTAGAACTATGATCAATATGGGAGGGTATCTAGCAATATATATCTAAAGTTTACATAGTTTGGGTATAGATGATACCCCAAGAATGGTTGAAATAAGTATGGTTAATGGTATTTATGACTTGAGGTGAAAGAAACATTCATCTTTGAGTTCAGCCTCTCCTGACTGGCACAGCGTGCTGAATTTTCTGCATATCCTCTAGATGTATTGGACCATAACACATATCTGGATTATAGAACATCTGTCTCCTGAAAATACTGCACTTTAAAGTCTCTAGTTCCCAAGGTGCAAATGAAGATGATAGTTATGGCACTTGGATCATATTATTACTGAGTTTTTACTTTTCCATGTGTTTAATGTAATCTCTATGACCTTTTCAAAATAATATGTATTTCCAAAATGCCATATGTAAAATTAAGAAAGATGCTATTGGTAATGTTCTGATTTTTATATATTTTTATTCAATTATTTCCCAGACTTCAGTCTGGACAATTTTTTTATAACATGCATATTTATTTAAAGTATTTCTATCTTTTATTTCAAGATACAAATATGTATCAGTTTGAGAATTATCTTTAAAATAGTTGTACTGTTTTTCTTATATTATTATAACTAAGATACCTGTCATAGATAGTATGTGATACATTTATGTTCAATTCTGCACTACTAAGATTGCACATGTACAGATAACTAGTAGGTGATTCTGATATTTTTACAGTATTCTTAGATATAGCATTAATTTGTTTTTAGTTTTATGTCATTGAACATTTATTCATCCATCAATACTAATTCTCCATCTGTCTTTAGCTCTTGCACACCCTCAAAATCTTCCAGTATACATTTTTCAAATTTATAAGGTCTCAAGTGAGAAGAGGAATTTGTCTTCTTTGAGCAGAAATTGCTTCCACCTATGGAAATATGTCATTGGAATCTGCCAAGTGTAGAAACTACTATTTCAGACTTATGTTAATTTATTTATTTATACACACACACACACCTGAAATACAGGTAGTCCCCTGGTTAAGAACATTCAGGTTACAGACGACCCATAGTCAAGAACAGAGCCCATTGTAGCAAAATTCGAGTTAAATACATAATGGTTCAAGTTAAATACATAGTGGTTCAAGTTCATTACACAATACTACTTATACAGTATTATACGTTAATACTGTTCCAGCTGACATACAAATTCGACTTAAGGGCAGGCCTTGGGAACAGATCTCATTCTTAAACTGGGGACTGCCTGTAGCTAGAAGTATTTTAGCACTCGTTAGAACTTTAGCAAAGCAAAATAAACATATTCTTTACAGTATCACAACTTTTTTTTCTTAAGACTTCTCAGTTTCAAAAATGAATTGCCAGGTGGGAAGGGAAGAATGTGGATGGGTTTCTATTTGAGAAACATATATCCAGAGAGCCATTGTATTCACACAACTAGTTAACTGATTCTTTAGATCCTGACCATGGCATTTTCTGAAAGTTTCATTGAAATTAACATACGTATGGAGGGAGGGAGGGAGGGAGGAAGGAAGGAAGGAAGGAAGGAAGGAAGGAAGGAAGGAAGGAAGGAAGGAAGGAAGGAAGGAAGGAAGGAAGGAAGGAAGGAAGGAAGGAAGGAAGGAAGGAAGGAAGGAAATAAAAAATGCCTTTACTTCTCTGTTTGATTTATGTTTCTGAAAACAACATGAAAAATCTTCTAAATATGGACTGGGTACTTTTATATCCTCCAGTCTGAAGGTGTTTCAAATTGTATAAAATTTCAGTGGCCCATGCAACAAGTCATAATAAAAAACTAAATAAAAAGCATCTATAGAAAATAAATGTATAAAGCAATGTCAGAATGTTAGAGTTATTCAAAATGAATAGTTTTGTTTAAGATAACAGTTCTGTAAGGCACAGATCGTTTGTTTTCATAGCCATGTGGGAATTACTGCAAATGCATACGAATCATCCTGGTTCTTGACGTCCTTTTTCATTATTATTTTCAAATGTAGAGTATTTCATTAACACCGAGAGTTGCTGCCCTGCCACTTGTATCCTACTTCTTTTTGCTTGGCTGATTGATTTTATTTTGCTGTCCATATTAACTTCCAAAAAAAGAACAGGAATTGTTTTCATCTGCAGAAGAAAAGCTTCATTTTGAGTTTGTGACCTCCACATTTCAGAAATTAAATGATATGGAATATAATTTATTTTTGCAAATAAATATTCCTATAAGTTAGTAACAAAAGAACATTATTGGAATATTTTAACTTGAACAATTATTTTAGAGACTTTTTTAGCCCCTCATATATGAAGAGGAGAACATGAGATTTGAACCATATCAATAGGTGGAATAAACTATTCTTTTTTATTACCATGGTCCTAATTGTAACTGTACATTTATTTTTTATTTATTTATTTAGCAAATTTGCAGGCCACTCATCTCATATGCATGAGTTTCAGTTAATAAGTTAGCATGGTGATTTTTGAATCTATTGGTTGTATTGATTAGATGTTTAAGAATTTATAAAGCCCTGGATATTTTTATCCATTTAGTGTAGTACTCCATGAGTCAAATTATTAATTCTTAAATTATAAGTATAATAACTGTAAATAAGTCATCAGATGAGAATTAGTTATTTTCTTTAGCATCACAAAGATTAACAAATGAATGACATTATAAGCACATACTGTTTAAATGCTCATAATAGGAAATAAATTGTAAGAACTCAAAGCAGATATGGTAGGTAATGTGAAGAGACAGATTTGATTATACTCTTAATAATGGTGTGGTCAATCTTAGTTTGTATGATTTAAAAAGGAAAGGAGAGATACGATGTTTTGTGAATTTTCTATTTAAATATAAATTAAACAAAAATGTAACATAGGAATTCTTAGTGCATGGCATATAGGAATTGAATTTTAAAAGTGAAATTTCCAAATGCTACTGTTTACATGGTATATATGATGTTGTATAATTGTAATACACTATTATTGTGTATTTCAACTAAAGCAAACCATTGATACCATTCTTGTGAAGCATTTATTTTTGATATCCTGTCCCAAATTTATAAACATTTTCTTTCTCCAATGCTGGAAAGCATAGTAGGCAATTTCTTTAATTCCCACTGAAAGTTGTATCTGCAATGAAGCTGTGCTAAAGGAATATATAATGGAAGCAATGAATAGACATTGCAAGATTTTGTAGTAAGTGACTTTTACCACTGCACATAAACAGAGCAGTTATTCTAAATCATAGCATCAGTTTCACTCAGATAACCACTAAAATCACCACACTGTGGTCCGCTGGAAATGCCATCATCCTTCATCTGCCACATTAAGCCTGCGGAGAGCAAGCAGCAGTTGAGTCTATACTGTTATGGAAAGGAATGAGCCCTGAACCAAGTGAAAAGATGTTCTGGAAGAACAGTAACCTTTTCTATGATGTGTGCTTTTTCCATTACATTTTTGACAGAAAATCATGCCAAATGATTTAATGGTGACATTTTGTTTGCTGACTTTCCTTCTTTCTCATTAAAAAAAAAACAAAAAAAAACCTTAGCCTAGGGAAGGAATGAGTGGCCAGGCATTTTGAATTTGCCTACAGGAATCCTAATTTGTATAATTATTGAATATAGTATTTTCCTGTAGGTTCTTCTGATTCTTTTACTATATGTTTAAAATGTATCATCTTTTTCCTGTTATGGTATGAGTCATTTTAGTACTTTAAGTTAAATACATGTCTTTTTTAACATAAGCAGCCTAAGTATAACTTGAAAATTAGGAGTAATTTTAAAAAAAATTAACATAGACACCTTGTGTATCAGACCTGTATCATGTAGTTATAGAGTGTCTCATGTTTTTCATTTTCTGATGTACATTACACTGTAATAATGATGTAAATTCACTTTTTGATGTAAATTACTCTAGAATAGCTAATTGTAGCAGTACACATATTATCCTAACAACTTTGTGCAGAAAAGTATCTGTAAGTATTTATGTGTGAGAGAGAAAAGAGCAAAAATCATAAATCTATGTTTAGTAAAACAAAGAAGTATGCATGGCTTCAAAACCGTGTAAATATATAGCAAAGAAAGAAAGCAAAGGCATAAACCTATGATTAATAAAGGACAGAAACATACATCTTTCTAAAACCATGTAAGTATCTCATACTGTGATACACATATTTTCTTTGAGAACTAACAGTGCATTCCCACTTTAATTTGCATAATAAGGGTTGTGTTTGAGAGAGAGTATTTGTGGGTGTTTGGTGATTAGCCATATTTAGAGATTCACCTTCATCCTGTTAAGAAAATGTGAGGGAGAAGTTGGGAAGAGCATGTTTGTGTCCCTGTTATGTCTATGTCCTTACACATGGTTTCTCACACTTTGGGATTCTGAATGTCTCTAATGAGCATCCATCTGTAATTGTGCAAGCTCCCTATTTTTGATTTAGAATCCTATTGTCTCTCTGTGACAAGCCTAAATAAGTACAGCTAACAGCAGCAGTCACCCAACTTTCTTTTCTAAAGATATATCAGACTGAATGACCCATTTGATTGAAAATCCTTCTTCCCCCACTTTAGCTCTTGTTCTGTATTTTTTCTTTTGAAAACAAAAAGTAGCCTTGGCAGCAAAATGGTTTCAGTCACAGCCATTTTTTAGCATACTATGGAGTAAGTCTTTATCCAAATGTGCTTGTCTGAAATAAGGTAATTCTTTGTTCACCCTTCTTTGAGGACACAAGACATTGTCTTTATCCTGTGATGTGTTTGAACATAAAGCAAACTTCTGCCAAGTGGGTAATGAAATAAAAGTCTGTGGTAAGGATTGAGATAAAGTGCTCTCTTTAATACTTTAGTGTTCAGACTGTGTATGTTCTGGTAGAGTTTTGTTATACTGATCATTGCTTTCACTTGAACTTTAAGTACTGAATGATCCCTGGAGAAGGGCACAATTCAAGGACTTGTATCTCCATGGTTCCCTGTTTTCTACCTGGAGTATTTCCTTCTATCTTGTGCAAGTTCTGTAGGTCAGTGAAGCAAAATAGCTTCCTTCTGTTCTTAAAGATCTTGAAACCAGTTATCATGAAATAAACATGTATTTCCCTCCACCCTACAAAGAGTGCTTGCCCAGAACATAAAGCTATCTGATATGCAGAGTAGATCTCCATGTTTCTCGCTTTCTCATTTCACTGTCTTCTAGGTTTAAAATTAATTATAAATATACCATATATAATATATACAGTGGTACCTCGGGATACGAACGCCTCTACTAACGAACATTTCAGGTTACGACCAGCTTCGGCAGGAAAAATTTACCTCGGGTTATGAACTTGCCTCTAGTTACGAACCGGATCCGCAGCCATTTTCCCTGCTGCCACGCAGTCGCGGCTTCCTGTGGGAGAGGTCGCGGTAGCAAGGAGATGTTCGGTGAGGCTTGTGGTGTGTTTTGCGGTGTTTTGCAAAGGTTTTTGGTGTGCGTGTTAGCATGGCTCCAAAGAAAATGCAGAGCAGGCTTGGTGGGAGTAAGGCTCTGAAGAGAAAATTGCCTCGGGTTGTGACCAAATTCGGGCGGAGGGCGGAACGGATTAACCGGATTTACATTGAACCTTATGGGAAACTTTACCTCGACTTGAGACCAACTCGAGTTGCAACCAGAGTCACGGAACGGATTAAATTTGTATCCCGAGGTACCACTGTATTGATAAATGAAATAAATTAATTAGAATAAACTCAGTGATACATAACTTAAACTTATGCAATAGAATTGATCGTAAGTTCCATGTAGCTCTATGTGAAGCTCAGACTGAAATCATATTCAGTTTCAAATACTTCTCAACAGCAGACCACTTTGCACTAAAGCCTAAAGAGCAGGTCTTCTCAATTTAGAAGCCAGGAGCTTCTTTCATTAAAGGGACCCACTAATAAAAGTAGTAACTGGATGTGCTAATTCTAGCAGGAAAAAAAATCTTGGCTCAAATGGGCCTTGCGCTAGAGCTGTCAAAACGTGAGGATGACAATGCATCCTTTTCTTGCTGAGGAGATGTAGCCAAAAAACTCTTAATTCAATGGAGTTATAATAGTCTAGATCCACCCAGCCAATTGTCCAGCACGTTGATTCTTCATAATTTGATCTGCACAACAAGACTGATTCTGTTTTTGACTTAATTGCTCCCTAGCTTAGTTTTAAAATGCTTCTGAGTATTCCTAGTTTGCCTGGTTGCCTATTTATTTGGAGTTTCATTCCATTTCCCCTTCAGTGAAAAGTGAAACTCTGAATTAACTCTATCCCATGGCCTTTTCCATTCTCCAAACCCAATTATATTACTCTTTCATTGCTTGGCTGCCTTTGACCCAAAGTGTTATATATAAATGTTCTGTTTATATGTCAGGGAAGAAATCAGTAACTGTAATTCAAAATTTAATTACATATTATTAAATAGATATTGCACTGATAATGCTTTAATACCTACATTAAACTTGTAGCCTTGTATCTAATATAATCAAGGTATTACTTATTTCATTTGTACAAGATATATCCCACATTTTCATTGTTAAAAACAATGACAGAGTGGGAATTTATAGAACAGCCTTCCCTATTCTGGTGCCTTCTAGAAGTGTTGGACTACAAGTCCCTTCTGTTATGGCAAGGATGTTTTCAGAAGGATTGTTTGCTTGAAAGCCTATTGCTGTTTCAAATGAATACAGTGTTGATGGAAGCCAAAATATCTATCTTGTATTTGGTGCATAAATCAAATTATCATCAACACTTTTAATCAACATTTATTAAGTCATTGATCCACTAACTGAAATTATTTTAATATCTCAGGATGACTAATATTGAAATATTTTCCTCCTGACTAATCGGCATATAACAAACATTTATGTGTGAAAAACATTGCAATCTTACTAAAAAAAAAATAAATGTATATCACTGCTTGTACTTTAGCAGCATTCCTCAGGAGACAGCTTGTACATAGCTCAAATTAAAGTTTGTGGATTTTCATTCCATGTTAAAGTACATGCATTCACTGCAGAAAATGGTTTGAAAAACAGCTGAGCCAAGTGCATGAAGATCAAAGAATCCTAAACTTCATTCATAGATTGTGTAGAATTGTGGGAAGAAAACAAACAAAACACCACCCTTAAAAGCAACAGATAGCTCTGCAGCATCAGATAATGGATCACACTGAGGGAATTTTCATAATTAAGGTGCTTGTTAGTTTCATTTGTATAGATGCTTTGGAGAGTTTCTCCATCTGATAAAAGGTTAGGAAGAGTCCTGTTTTACATTATGCAACCCTTGCAAGATTTTCCCTAAACTATGTGACTGAATTAGGTGTTTGAGTAGAATTAGCATAGAATTCTTAAAAGATATTGAATATATTTTTGCAATAAAAACAAGTACCATTTGGGTTATGGCTTGTTTCTTCACTTTACAGGAAGGTTTTATATGCAAAAAAAAACCCCTCCCCCCAATTCAGAATATGTAGGCTACTTCAAACATGCTAGTGCTTAATGGAAGGCTGGTCATCTTTTTTTCTTTCTCTTTTTGAAAGACGATGTGATCTGTGTACACAGACGGTCTGTCAGTTTTGAAATTTGAGGTGAAATTGCTGCAAAATAATTCAGGAATAATCTCTCAAGATAAGAACAGCTTAAAAGGTAAGTGTGAAAAGATGTGAATAAATTTAATAAATAAGATACAGTAGCAGGGCTACTCAAAAATTTGATTTTGGCTCCTAAAAATGCTTCATTTTACAGTATGTGGAAAGGTTTTTTTTAATACAATTTTACTGAAAGTTTTAAAGATGAGTAAAAATTAATACAAACTAAAATAGAATAAGGAAGCGAAAAAGGAAGAAATAAAAGAAAAAGCTAAGGTGCAAAAAGAAAGAAAAAGAAAGAAAAAGGGTAGAAGAAAAATAGAAAAGAAAGAAAAAAGGTATAAAGAAGTGACTTCCAATCTTCTTTACAGCAGTTATAAGTACAGTTGTAAATTTACTTCTTTTTCTAAAGTTACATAATGACTCTCTTCTATCATCTATCCTATCTAATCATCAAAACCATAGATCATAAGTTCGTTTTTTTCTGTTTTATGCAAAAAGTCCGTAAGGGGTTGCCAGAAATAAACTTAGATAATGTCCTTAATCAAACAGGTCAATTTGGCCATCTCAGCAGGTTCTATCATCTTCACCAATCATTCTTCCATTGTAGGTATTGCCAGATCTTTCCATCTTTGTGCATACAATAATATCTCTGCAGTTATATATAAAAAGTCCGATGACTTTTTTTCCAACTGTTTATCCATCAGTTCGAAGAAGAAAAGTTCTGGTTTCAGTTGTAGTTCAACGTTTAAAATCCTCTGAATCAGCGTATGCATTTGAACCCAAAATCATCTAGCTTTTTTGCACATCTACCAAGCATGATAAAATGACCTTTCTTGTTGTTCACACTTCCAACATAGATTTGAAGTACCTTTATACATTCTAGAAAAATTTTCTGGTGTCATATACCAATGGTGCATCATTTTATAAAAGTTCTCTTTAAGATTATAAAATAGTGTAAATTTCAATCCTTTCAACCACATATTTTCCCATTGTTCCATCTGTATAATCAAAATGTTTAGCCTACTGTTATACATGCTTTCACTTGTTATTCTTCTGTTTTAAATTTCAATAGAAGTTTATACATTTTAGCAATCACATGTTCATCATTTGTATACAATTCCATTTCACAGTCAACCTTCAAATATTCAATGCCATAAATTCTTTTGTCTACTTTGAATGTAAATAGGAAAACTATTTGTCTGACAAATGTAAATAGGAAAACTATTGACAACTATGTCCCTCTGCCATCAGTCTTTCTCTTGATTTTATTTCGTATTTCCCTTGACCTTGACAGAATTCTAGTATCTCATGGTCTGTTAACCATTTGTGTTTGCCTGTTATTTTTCGTTTGTAAAATGCTTCTTGTGCTGAGAGCCACAAATGTGTTTTTGGGCACAACTTGGATTTCCATCTATTCCATCTTTTCAATATGGCACTTCTAACAGTGATTTTTAAAATCTATATTAACCTTGACTTTATCATACCACAAATATCCATGCCACCTAAATCTCAGGTCATGTCCTTCTAACTCTAAAAGTCTTCTATTTCCCAGCAACATCCACTCTTTCATCCAATCCAAACAGCAAGCTGCAAAATACAATTTAAAACTAGGTAAATCCAATCCTCCTCTTTCCTTTGCATCTTATAATACCATATACAGTGGGGCAAAAAAGTATTTAGTCAGCCACCAATTGTGCAAGTTCTCCCACTTAAAAAGATGAGAGAGGCCTGTAATTTTCATCATAGGTATACCTCAACTATGAGAGACAAAATGAGAAAAAAAATCCAGAAAATCACATTGTCTGATTTTTAAAGAATTTATTTGCAAATCATGGTGGAAAATAAGTATTTGGTCACCTACAAACAAGCAAGATGTCTGGCTCTCACAGACCTGTAATTACTTCTTTAAGAGGCTCCTCTGTCCTCCACTCGTTACCTGTAGTAATGGCACCTGTTTGACCTTGTTATCAGTATAAAAGACACCTGTCCACAACCTCAAACAGTCACACTCCAAACTCCACTATGGCCAAGACCAAAGAGCTGTCGAAGGACACCAGAAACAAAATTGTAGACCTGCACCAGGCTGGGAAGACTGAATCTGCAATAGGCAAGCAGCTTGGTGTGAAGAAATCAACTGTGGGAGCAATAATTAGAAAATGGAAGACATACAAGACCACTGATAATCTCCCTTGATCTGGGGCTCCATGCAAGATCTCACCCCGTGGGGTCAAAATGATCACAAGAATGGTGAGCAGAAATCCCAGAACCACACGGGGGGACCTAGTGAATGACCTGCAGAGAGCTGGGACCAAAGTAACAAAGGCTACCATCAGTAACACACTACGCCGCCAGGGACTCAAATCCTGCAGTGCCAGATGTGTCCCCCTGCTTAAGCCAGTACATGTCCGAGCCCGTCTGAAGTTTGCTAGAGAGCATTTGGATGATCCAGAAGAGGATTGGGAGAATGTCATACGGTCAGATGAAACCAAAGTAGAACGTTTTGGTCTAAACTCAACTTGTGTTTGGAGGAGAGAGAATGCTGAGTTGCATCCAAAGAACACCATACCTACTGTGAAGCATGGGGATGGAAACTTCATGCTTTGGGGCTGTTTTTCTGCAAAGGGACCAGGATGACTGATCTGTGTAAAGGAAAGAATGAATGGGGCCATGTATTGTGAGATTTTGAGTGAACACCTCCTTCCATCAGCAAGGGCATTGAAGATGAAACGTGGCTGGGTCTTTCAGCATGACAGTGATCCCAAACACACCGTCCAGGCAACAAAGGAGTGGCTTCGTAAGAAGCATTTCAAGGTCCTGGAGTGGCCTAGCCAGTCTCCAGATCTCAACCCCATGGAAAACCTTTGGAGGGAGTTGAAAGTCCGTGTTGCCTAGCGACAGCCCCAAAACATCACTGCTCTAGAGGAGATCTGCATGGAGGAATGGGCCAAAATACCAGCAACAGTGTGTGAAAACCTTGTGAAGACTTACAGAAAATGTTTGACCTCTGTCATTGCCAACAAAGGATATATAACGAAGTATTGAGATGAACTTTTGATGTTGACCAAATACTTATTTTCCACCGTGATTTCCAAATAAATTCTTTAAAAATCAGACAATGTGATTTTCTGGATTTTTTCCCCCATTTTGTCTCTCATAGTTGAGGTACACCTATGATGAAAATTACAGGCCTCTCTCATCTTTTTAAGTGGGAGAACCTGCACAATTGGTGGCTGACTAAATACTTTTTTGCCCCACTGTATTTAACTCATAGTTTTTTCCTTTGCCATACAAACTTAGATATATCATTTTGACCCTGTGTAAATGGTGCATCAGTTGTCAAAACCAGTATTGTCTTAAATAAAAACATCATTCTAAGCAAAACATTCATTTTTATCACAGAAATTCTCCCCAAAAATGACAGTTGTAATTTCAGTATATGGAAGGGTTGTAATCCCATACTTCTCATGGGGATTCTGTTTAGCCATCAGTAAATTTTAGTAGCTAAATATTGAAATTATAAAAGCATTAGTATATTTCTGTTTATTGGATCATTGTAAATATAAACTAAATAGGAAATTCTCATGGCTTAAACTATCACAGATCGTGTCGAATGCTGCAGGGCTTCTACAGTTTATTTTCAATTGCTATGAGGCCCTTGGAGCTAATGGGGCAGAGGTCATCATATATTCACTTTGAAGAAGCAAGGTCCAGGCTTCCATCTAGGACCAATTCCATCCCTCCCCCAGGAGTTTTCAAAGCAGAAGGTTTTCAAAAGGGAATGATAGCCAATAGCATTGTAAAGTGGTGGTGATGGTAAGAAATGTGAGATACAATAAGTAGAAAAGAAGGAAATAGATAACAGAGTTCAGACCGCAATGGAATCCTTCCACCATGAACATCAGCAAGTTTTACTCCAAATAATGACTATTTGATTGCAATCAGCACACCATCTTTAGGAAAACAGAAGGGCCAAGCTATGGATGCAATAATTGCAGAAGATAATTGATGAGAAAGATTCCCAACAGGATTCCTCAGTTTATTAGAAACTAGTAGGCCACTTCCGCATGAAATCAAACCAAATGCTTTCAAAAATAATGATGAAATAATAACAGAATATGATTGGAAGTATTGTATAAACATAAAGAAGTTTTTAAAATAATTTTTAATTCAGTAAAACAACACCATAAAAAACAAAAAGAGAAAGGAATGCAGTACCTACATGTAAACACATATATATTATAATCCCTAACTCATTTATATTGTTTTTTATCTTTGTTGTTGTTATTATTAATTTTGCTCTAGCATTAGCTTTACACTAAAGTGAAAGTTGAATTGAAAATTCTAAAGATGAGATGTTATATAGTGATTTAAAAAATAAATAATACAGACAGGAAAAAAGTTGTGTCTGTAGGAAAAAGGATGCAAGTGGCCTTCCTTCCTTCCTTCCTTTTTTCCCCCCTCATTTCTTTTCTTTTTTTTCCCCCTGATTGTTATGTGCTGCTTAATTTTTTTTATACTGTGCTTTAAATTTCTGCAAGTATTGTTCATTTCTGTTTAAATGGTTTTATTTTTTTAAACAATTTCTCTTTTTCTTCAAAAACCATATTCTAAGTGTCTTAACTTGCCTTCCTGTGTGCAAGGGTGCCATTCCTGCTTGAATTTGGTTAGACTTCTACCATGAATATATATAGTCAGTTTTTCCATTGCTGCATATTTTCCAATTTTGGTCTTCCAGTCTTGTATTGTTGGCAAGCTTTCTCTTTTACAGTCTTGTGCCAGATTGATTCTTGCTGCTGTCAGCATATATCTTAAGAAGCTGTGATGCTTTTCATTTGTCCTGTCTGGGATCGTACCTGACAAAAATATTTGTGGATTATACCATATTTATGAAGTCCATTGATTAAGCCCATTCCTCCTATAGCTCATATTCTACTGTTAGGAAATTTGGCCATAATAGATAGCTTGCTGTATAATATAGTCTAAGATTGGGAAAAGCTAGTCCATCTCTCTTTTGAGTCTTGCCAAATTTTTTAATATTACTCTTTTTTTTTTTCCTGCCTGATACGATCTTTTAACTGTTCTTTGCCAGTCCTGCAAATTTTTTTCTGAGATTTGAATTGGTGCCATTTGAAACAGGAAGTTTATCTTTGTTAAGATATTCAATTTTATAGTTGCACTAAGTCCTAGCCAGGAAAGTTTTAAGCTTTTCAACCTTTCGAGGTCTTGTTTTATTTCTTTCCATAATATGTTATAATTGTTTTGAAATATGTCTTCATTGCATCCTGTCAGTTGAGGTCCTAAATATTTTACTGGTTCTTCTGTTATGTCACAGCCAGTCTCATTTTTCACATTTTCTTCAGGAGTTAAATGCCTTTTTACTCTCTTTGTTTTGTTTTTGTTAATTTTGTATCTGGAAAAGCTGCCAAATTATTTGATTACTTTAATCTACTATTACACAGAGCTTTGTGATTGCAGAATTATTAGTGCTACATTGTCTGCATAACATTTCATCTTATGTTTCTCTCCTTGAATTTTGATCTAGTTATCTGTTTATCTTTTTGGTTCTTGTTGGCCAAAACTTTCAAAGCAAAGACAAATAATAAAGGGGAAAGTCGCCTTACCTTGGGCCTTTGCCAAAGGAGAAGCTTATAGAGAGTGCTCCATTCACTGTAATTTTTGATGTTTGCCATTGTTATATGTTTTTTACCCAGGTTTTAAATTCTTCGACAGGATTCATATTTATTTAAGACCTCTGTTAAAAAAAAAAAGTCTATCCAAACTGTTTTCCACATCTAGGAATATAATTGCTGCTTTCTTTTTCTTAATGTTAATGAATTCTTAGTGCATTTAAGTCAGCCTCACAGGTAAACCAGATAGGAATTACAACCAGATGAGCTAATTCTACTTTATTGTAAAGCTACATTAACAGAATCTTGCAAGGCTGAAAGTATAATTCTCCCCTCATTTCCTTTACAGCCCGAGAAACTAGGGAAGGTCACTTCTGAGCCTCTTGCCTCACACACTATCCAGTTGCAGGCTATGCTGTCTCTTATCTGACCATTGCCTTGGCAGCTTCTCTTTGCCCAGTCTGCCAAGGTCTTTCCCATAAGTGCTGTAAGACTTGTCAGTTCAAAGGTTCCTAATAGCTGAAAAGCAGTTAATAAGCAATATCCAAAAGTGATTAGAAAAGGTAGTATGCAAATCCAGTGTCCTTTTAAAGGCGCTGACCATGGTTTGAGCATGATGGTTATCTCCCAGAGCCCAAAACCTGCCAGAGACCACTATTTTGTGGCCTTCTTGCGAAAAGCAACTGTCTGGAGCACTTGTGGGCAATCTCAAGTCCTCTCCTTGTCCAGAGAGGAATTACAAAGAGCCGGTCTACTCATTGGCTCTTCATTCCACCACAGTTGTCAGCTCCACTTTTTGCAGAGCTGTCTTCAGTTCGCCATTTCTTCCCTGGAAGTCCCAGATGTTGATTCTTAAATAAAAGTTTTCAGATTTCCTTTATCAATTATATGCTTGGAGTATAGTTCTTAAAAAATTACAAATTCTTCTGTCATCTCCAATCTTATATGTAGCAGTTTGTTCCCTTTTTCTATCACTGTTCTTTCTATCCCTTTTTCTATCACTTTCTTTCTCTTTTCTAATTTGTTATGCCAGATGTTTCCCTGGTTTGTTTGTGTTTTCAAAAAAACATTATTTAATGTATTTTATCTTTTTTTTGCAGTTCTACCATTTCCCATAAATCTAATTGTTGTTTAACTTTATTTAGTTATTTCGATACTTGTCATAATTGGATTAGTTTTTAAACATATAGAGTTTGATAGTCATGGGAAGAACTTCTGAGAGTGAAGTACTACTTTTAAAACAGATTAAGTTCCTTCAAAACTTCATTTTCCTTCAAACTGAAGATGACAGTTTCCTATAATCAAGCAGTTACAATGGCGGTGGATGAAATCGAGGAGAACCATTAAATAATATTGCATTAAATATGCAAGAGCCAGTATTCAGTCATGGATAATTATATTTTTGAATGTCCAGAGTCACTTGAAAATTTAAAAAGACAAGTTTGCCAAATTGTAGAGTTCAGAAAGTACTAATATAGGACATTTTCATCTGAAAACTGGTTAAGAAAAAGATTTCTTTTTTTAAAAAAACATCCTGTTATATTAATATAATACGCATGAGTACTTCTGTGCAGGTGCAACACCATAGTTTATATTCAGCATCACATATCTCCTTGTGAGTACAGTCATTGCTCCAGAACTGAATTTCCTTAGGGATTCAGAGCTGTCAACTGGAGCTTGGTTTTAGTCTTAGAATGCTGCAGGCAGCTCCTCCTTGGCTGAGTATTTTGCTTGTCTATAGTTGCTGAATTCTTTACCTTGGTATATAGCCCATCTCTGGATCATGTTCTTATGACTTAACTATGCTGTACTCTCATGTGATATTGTTACTTTTATATGACTTATCAAATTGCCCTTGACTCTGCACCTGATTTTCAACTGTGTCCTTACTTAACTTGTTGATGTTGTGAATGGTTACTTGCTGATATGGCTGTGATTAGAATACTCATCACCAAGTGGCATGCCACCTAGATCAGATTTGATATGCCATTGATTAGGAAATGGGTTAAATTTAAAAATTAGAAAATAGCCTAGAAAGAGACTAGAAGCTGGTGAAGTTTATAGAACAGCCAAAGCATTTTGTACTATCTGAAGTTGTTGGGCATTCCCAGAAGTAGTCTATAGGGTCTTCCTCTCTCTAAGATCAATATACAAATCACAGTTATACAATATCCTTCTGACCAAAGTTGCCATATGATAATGCATGTATAGCAAGATCAATAGACATACAAAATAGAAACATTTTCTTCTTGCTTGGATCACATCTTGGCTTGTTTGTACATCCAGCTAATCACTGCTTTCAGACACTAATTCAAAATCTCTGTGACCTACTTTGGCAGCTGTTGAGAGTTGGACATCATCAATATGTTATGGCACTATGATCAAATCTTCTCAAGCAACTTCATATAAAGGGCATAGGAACAGACTAGAACTGTGCAGGAAACCATAAGCCATTGAGCATCATACACCTGTAGATCTATCCTGTAGAAGAAATAAGTTACCTAAGGCAGTATTTACATTATTTATTTATTAGCTAGATATATATCCTCTTTTATTCTAGGATCTCAAGACATATGTATCACTTTCTGCTCTACTTCTTCACAGCAGTAATCCTATGTGGTAGGTTGGGTTGAGAGAGAGTAAGTGGCCCAAAGTCAGCCAGTGAGTTTCCATAGCTAAAGAGGACTTTGAACCTGGATCTCCCTATTCCTAGTTTAATACCTTAAGTAGTACATAGCATCGTCATGAAAGCAGTCCAGATACAATAGACAAAGATATCGGAAGAGGTCTAGCTGGCCAATTAAATTCTCTTAGTTTCTGGAGTAAGGTTTCTATTGAGGTATTAAGAATATCATGTTTCAAAAACTAGGTCAACTGTGTTGTATATCACTTGAAATTTCCAGTGGTAACTAAGAACTATAAGGCCTTCTTAGATAACATCCATTATAACCTTCCTTTTTCCAGGAGCTCAAACACTTGACTCAAACTAATCCACTAAGTTTCTGTGGCTGAGTGCATTAATTGCTGATCCAAAACCCTAAGCACTGCAACATAGTGATTCTCCTTATAAACTTTGTGGATAGGTTGTATATACCGTAAAAGTTTAATTATCCTAACACATTGTCTAAAGTTAGTGTATTTTTCACAATTTGTTAAGGAGCTTGCACCAAAATTTGTACCATCCTCTTCTTAATTATCAAAGAACTTTGTTTTTATTTTATTTTCATTTTTATTATTTATGATTTTTTTTATTTTGTTTCACAAATGGGCCAGAGAACCTTAATATTATTCCAGTGTGGTTGTTTATGATGGGAATTTCTTAATAGTCATTTATTCACAAGAACTCACTTTTTGATAACTGATCGTATTCTGCTGCGTGTGATTTGAAATATTTGCAGTAAAGGCCTGAGATATAGAACAGGTGTTCACACACCATCCATCACTAGGTGCTACTTTTATCTTCTCTGATTCCGAAAATTAACTAATGAAACAAACTTCAATATACTGTATATAGAATTTGATTAAAATACTTTCTAATTAAGATGGTAAAATAGGAATGGAAGACAAAAAATACACTTGGAAAGAATGCAGTCTGGGTATAGCAAAGCAGCTAAATCAAAATGTTTTTTAAAAATCTAATAAAAAAGCTGTAACAAAAATAGTGACATGATTGCTGGTCCCCACATACAACATATAACAATTTGGAGGAAAAGCCGTAGACTACCAAAGGACAACTCTCATGTGAGAGCTGTCATAAATTGATTTCAGCAATTCTAAAGAATGAGAATAATGTCATTTTCATGACTCAGTTAGATAGAATAAAGGAAAGAGAGCCTGGTACTTGTCAGAGTAAATTTCTGTCATTCCCATTGCTACATCTTACTGATGAGACTGTCAGAAAAGGCCGGCCATCTTCTTTCATGAGAAACTAGCTTTGGATTAACCAGTGAACCTAAAATGTTAGAATTCACATATTCAAGTGTTGATACCAGTCAAAGGCTATGAAGGAAAGAATCAAGCCCCATTCTTTAGTCCAGTAACCAAGTTAACTGTCAGAGAAACTTGCAAAAAAATTCTTAATCTGACAAAGAAGAAAAATGTTAATAACAGTTGAAATATTCTGATCTATCAAGTTATCTGAGCAAGATGTAGAATATAGCTCTGAAAGACAAATAAGTGCTCAAACTATATTCAGAGGAAAGATAATGCCTAAAGCAAATTCTGGCATGGGAGTCTTTTAGCTAAGATGTAAAACTAAATATAAAGACAGCTAAAAAGTACAGAAGTATGTACAAATAAATAAATAAATAACATAGGAAAGCCAATATGAGTTAAAAAGTCTGTTTAAAACATTGTAACAGCAAATTGTGTATAGGAAGAAATTTTTTTGATCTTGTGTATCAGTATTCTATTGGTATTATCTTCCTGTTGCGTGCAAATAAAGTTGTTTAATCATTGCAAGATTAAAGAGACTGTAAAGAGTTTTAATTTTTAAAAAATACATGTTAATCTGTAAAATATATTTCAAATATATGGACAAATAAAAAAGGAATATAATATGTATTGTAATCTTTTTGTTGTTGATGAGAGTTTGTTTTAAAGTTATGGGTTCAATGTACCTCTCCTACTTGTATAATTCTGAGAAGGGCCACAGCTGACTATTTTAACATATGAGCAGATTATATCCATTGCACATTTGAGTTCAGAGCCACATACAGGTAGTTCTCAATGTATGACCGCAATTGGGACCAGAAACTTGGTCTCTAAGCGATGCAGTCATTAGGTGAGTTGTGCCCAATTTTATGACCTTTTTGCCATGGTCATTAAGTGAATCAGGCAGTTGTTAAGAATTTTGATCACATGACCACAGGGATGCTGCAACGGTCATAAGTGCAAGGACCGGTCATAAGTCACTTTTTCAGTCCTGTTGTAACTTTGAACAGTCATTAAACAAATGGTCATGAGGTGAGGACTACTTGTAGTCAAATCACTGGTTACTTGTTTATGAATTAGGCCACATGCACATTCATAGATATAATATGTCTTATTTAGACTCTGGCAGCAACATGTGTAGTAACCTAACTCATCTTCAGAGAGAATCCCTTTTTTTACTTAATAAAATGCAGTCATTTGCTAGCAGGACCCTAGTTTGAGTAGAAATGAACACACGCCACCACCTATAGAGGATAAATAGAAAATTAACACATCACTATTGATTCTTAAATTTAAAAGATGCAAGGGAATGGTAACTCTTTGCACGTAGAATCAGGGAGAGACAGTAGAACAATGGAACTCAAATTTCATTGTGTCTAGGAGAAATGTGACATTGATCAATAATTCTTTCATTTAACATATGACTTGGCATAAATGCTCTTGTCAGATTACCTATAATTGTCGATGTCCATGCCATGATTGTTTCATTGTGATTAGATGTGCGAAGATTATTTATTGGAATCAGTTTATCAATCACATAATCCTTACTTGGTTTAGTTTTATTCTTCGTTTCTGATACCACTTGTTTGCACTTAGAATTAAAACCTCCATGTTTTCTTTAAATATAACATCCACACTCCAACTTGCTTCCTAATTGTGTCTGAGGCTGGCTAGTCAAAAGTAAAATGTGTAAATGCCTCTTATTTTCTCTTCTGAACATCTTAGCCCTAAAACACCAGATACAACCATCCTTATGAGTGCACAATTAAAGTCTTTGTTTGTTTGTTTGAAATAATTTAATCTTCAAGTTTTTTTCCAAATATTTTCTTGCAGTTATTGAGTTAGATTTAAATATGAACATCAGTGGAATTCAGCTGAATTAGACTTATGCATTTTCTGACATATAAAAGAAGCAAGAATTAGTTATTCAAAAGCCGTACATAGCCTGCTAAATGTTTTAAAGCAGCTGCTTCAAAGTAATGGAGCTTAATAGTTGTTTCGTAATCCTGGCCTTAGATAGTAGTTTAGTCCTAGCTATTATAGTTACTTTTGATTATCATCATGAAATGTAATTAAGAGTTTTGAGTATGAAAGGCATGTTCTCTTTGTATAATCATGCCTGTTTTAATTTAATGCTTTTATATAGTCAAAATTTGCAGTTCTATATTTCATATGCCTAGTTGGTGGTCTCTTTTTGTAAGCTGACAGAGGAAAAATAGATGTAAAAATACTTTACAGCTAATTTACCTATTTATACTGAACAATATAATACTAATAAAATGTCCCTCAATCTAAAATCTGGTATGTCGGTACAACTGTTAAGAATAGTAAATGTTAATTTTTCTTTTTCTTATCACTTTACTGTGTAGATATTCTTCATGAGACACTACTCTGCCACAACTCGTCCTCGGAGGCAGTCCTGGAAACTACTGTATAAATATTATTTTAAGCTATGGATATAACTTTCAGTAGGATACAAATTAAGAGAAAGCAATGCATTATCTTTACTATGTTCCTAGCCAGATCAAAAGCCTGGGGTTTGCTTGCATTGTTTGTAAACTGTAACAGATTGGTATGTTACTTGGACTGACAAGACATTAATACACTTGATTACATTAATACGCTTGATTTTTTTTCTTTCTTTGCTCTAATCAAGCATATTTGATACAAGTGTTGCTCAAAAATAACCTGAAGAGTCCTTGGTGTTCTTTGAGCTTGGTTGTTTGCTTGCAGACATTTCATTACCCAGCTAGGTAACATCAGTGCTGGTGAGTGTGGGGTTTGCTCCTAGATATAATACCATAGGGTAGGGGTGTGGTTTTCTCCTTGGTAGTTCCTTGATTAGGGTATTATACAGGGCAAGCTACTGAATATAAACACGGAGCAAACCCACAGTCACTAACACTGATGATGTTACCAAGTTGGGTAATGAAACGTCCACAAGCAAGCAACCAAGCTCAGAGAGCACCAAGGTTTCTACAGTTCAACCCTGAGCTACACATATTCTCTTCTATTAGAAAATAACCTATAAATGCCTTGCCTAAATTATTATTTTAAATAATTTTGTCTCCTGTTGCAGTTCCTTGGCAAATAATAATATACAGTACTTGGACTTCCTGAAAATAATAGGAACTTATGGGGATTTTTAAAAAAAGCTATGTAATGATACCAAATGGGGAAAGTAATGTTTTGTCATGTGTTGGCTACTCTGTTTTCTGTGATCTTAATAAGAAAAATCTTAAGTAAAAAGTGACGAGCTATATGTAAAAGGTTTGCTTTGTGTAACATATTGAGCATAGTGACAGTTAAATACCTGTAAAACATTTCATACATTAATATTATATCAGCATTTAATCTAATATTATATCAGCATTTAATCTCATTTATGGAGTGAACACAAATAATTCACTAATGTGAAAAGGATAACTAATATCTTGGGGGATTGTCTTAGTGAGTTCAGGACAGTGATGCTTCCTTTTAACTTGATAATTCCAGTAATCATAATCATAAAAAGCAAGTTGCTCAATACTTCCAAACAAAGATGGTCATTAATATTCTGTGTTTTGTCATAAGAGTTATTTATTTTCAAATATTTTTATCTATTTAAAAGATTAAAAAAGCTATTTGTGCATTGTATTTATAATGTTGAAATCTATATGTTGCAATCTAGCAGAGATAGTGACTCATGAGGAAAGAACTCTGAAGTTTCTTCAGAATATTCATTACATATACTCTCGGTGCTAAAAATTGGTTTGGCTCTTTAGAAGTATAAAAATTGATAAAGTAACTGGTTATGTTATGTGTACTTCGTCAGATCACAACCATGGTATTCGGAATTCTTAATACATGATGTGGTAGTATCCCAGGGCATTTTACAATATCTTGTTAAAGATATTTGATAACCAGAATATGAAAATGGGAAAATGGAATACTATCAGGATGTATAAAACTATAGAATATGATATGTCTGGAAAATGTATATTATCTGGATATGTTTAATAAAATAACTTGATTTCATCAATTACACCATTTGAAACAAGCAAAATTTTTCATGACAGTGGTTTTTAAGATTGGTTAAGATTTTAAATATGATCATTTGGATCTGCTGGAAGGGGAAGAGATGCAGATTTGACATTATTAATTATTTAGTATTAAATAATATGTGCTATTTACATGTTCACGTTTTTGTTTAAAAAGTTTAAAATGTTCCTTCCCCTCAAAAGAAACAGAGCTAATATATTGCTGCTCAAAATGTTATTTTTTACCTGTAGAACTTAAGAGAAATATATATTAATAAATGACCTTCTTAGAAATAATAATTTAATATTATATTTTAAAGAACATATTTATTACTAAAGATCAGACACAGTTTGCTTGTATGCTTTGGTTCAACATTGCTTCACCAGTAACAGTGAGCAAACGGAATTCCATAAACAGGCTTTAAATATTTCATTGCACATTGCTTTTTTGGAAGACATATTATACTTAAAAAAAAAATAATATGTAGGAAGTACAGCGCTGCTCTATTAAATAGGATGGGAAAAGCTTTGTGGAGGATGGGACAAAGACTGCACTGGATGGGACAAAGATACAAATTAGATGAATTGAATTGAATATGATTGCCTATATAATGGCTTGTTACTTATTGTCCTTGTGGAATTTCTGATTTGAGCAGGAGTGAGATAAATAGAGTTATGTAGAAAATAGATTTTTTATTATGTAGTTGATATCTTTGCCTTCTCTGTTAGTGGTAGAACATATTTTTAGTATTTTCCTTTGTGTAGCAGTAGAGTATTTGTATTTATATTTTCCTGCTTGAGAAATGTTATTTACTCTTCTCTGGATAAATATTTCTAGAAAAAAGTAAACCCCTTTGTATGTTGGTGTGGTAAAACTGAAAGCTAAGTAGACACAAAGTTGGAAATCTTCAATGAATTCATATAAAGTACATCTCAGGGAAACTATTTAATCCAATTGAATTCAATGTAACTTATGTACTTATAACTGTTTTTCCAGCCTGGTACTTTTTCAGCCCAGATGGGGAATCCAACAATTAAAGCATTTAAATAAGGAAGAATTTGGACTAAATAATATCAATTAATTAACATATATATAGTGTAGATAGACGGATGATAAATTTGATAAGCTTAACATAATAAATAAGCAACACATGTATGGACTAAATCAGAAGCAAACGTATCTTGGTAACATTGCGATAATATAAATGTTTTGTGAAATATTGCTTCAAGACTTCCTTATATTGTCGAGATTAGAAAAGATATTTAAATATACAATCAATATTTTTTATTTTATAGAGTTGGATCTAAAATATCAACCAATATAGTGTTTATTTTCAAGCCTTGTACTTCAAATTAGAATATTCCAGCTCTTTGAGGAAATATGTAGGTATTTGTTCTGTATTGATGACAAAATAGTTCTGCTTCACAACCAAAATTATATCAGAATTTCTAAAATGCTAATTACAGTCATAAGAGATGTTTCTCTTGAAATAAGTAGAGGCCCTAACTTTCTTGGAGTAGTATGTATAAAAATTCTATTTTTCCCCATTCTCTTTAATTACATTTAAGAGATAAAGTTTGGGAAATAATACCTAATGAGAAATGATTTATTTCTGGATTTCAGAGGGCATGTAATAGTACTTGGATTCAGTTTTCAGTCTTTTATGTTTCTTTGTCTAATTTTGGTCCTCTTTCAAAATGACAAAGAATATAATGCATCCCATTAGAAGATAATCAGTCTGCAACTAGGTCATAAAAAAATAAATCCCAAAGAAACACACAATCCAGAATTCCTGTGAATCTTGGTTCTCTTAGACTGTAGTTGAACTTATACAATCCTGCCTGCATTTTATTTATTAATAAAAGAAGACGGTTTTAATAAGGAGGACGAGCGTTGAAAACTTTGTTTGCTTTTGTGTTTTATTTTTAAATGCAGTTCTTCTGCTGTATAGATATATGTATGTATTTGATCAACACATTTTTGGTTCAGTATCTTTGTTACCCTTCCATACACAATATATTACTTTTCTGCTTATTTGAGCAGTAAATGCAGGCAAGTGAACATCAAATTTAAATGGGTACTGTTGGAAGTTGGGACAAACCTTTCACTGTAATATATGAAGTAAAAAACACTAAATGTAAAGATTAAAAATAAATGTGCAATTCATATTGGTAAAGAGTTCTAGGTGAACATTTTTTTCAGCCAAAAATGCTTTTGTTTATGCTATCTTACCCTGGAAGAAATACATTTTTAATTATTTAGAAGCTTTGAATTTTGCATAAAACTATAGTGACTTACAGATATACAAATTATAGGCACAGTTTTCTTCATTTAGACAAGCCTAAGTCTTCCATGCCCCTAAGAATTCCATGCCCCTAGACTTCAGCAGGCCTGCTGATAAGACTCTTTCCTGAGCAGGTAGGCAAAATGTAATGAAATTGGATGTGCATGTTAAGTTCTGTAAATAGAATGGCCTGACCTCTAGCTATTATCTCATTTATCTTTTTTAAATTTTAAAATCAGGATGTACAATATTGACTAGGGCATAATATCATCATAATGATTAATTATGAACAGGAAAAGCCCAGAGTTATATTGGGCTTGTACACAGCAGGCCAAACTGCCAAAAAATTTCCAAGGACATGAGCAGATGGAGCTCACTTTATTAAAGAAACAGATGGATGGAAGCCTCTAATCAACTTTTCTTGCTGTGCCAAGAGATTTAACCTCAGTTCTGAATTTTTATTTTTGAAAAATTTTCTCTTAGCTACTTTTAAATATATATATATATATTATATGTATATATGTATATATTATTGAATCTCTTGATTTGACTGTGACTAATAGCACTTACTACATTTAACTGTGGAAGCAATTGGCCTGGCATAGAAGACAGAAGTGTGTTAATTTGTTTTTATAATGTCATGGGCTATTCTAGTTTAATAGTCATTCAGAAAGTTGTTTTGTTTTAACATTGAAATTTGTCATCTTAAATATAGATGAATTTCACCTTTGTTTTTAATGACAAGAAAGGAAGAGCTTAAAACTTTTAACCTATTCTTAGAAATTGCTACATCATGAGGTAGGCAAGTTGCTGAACTAGCTCCATGTTAGGAACAAAAATATATACCATATTTGAAATTAAAATGCTGGAATGTAAGTGGCTCGATTTCATCATTTGTGAGGCTGATAAAAGAGTTGGTTCTTCTCAACTGCATAAGCTAACCTGACACAGGGACTCTGTAAATGCTTTATTTGCATATTCAATACATTGACATATTCATTTTATGTATCATACTAACAACTAAAGCATTAATGGGTGGGAGGGGGGAGATAAGAGGCCATTAAAGAAATACTTCATCTGAAGTCCTGTTCCCCTTGGAATTTGACCACTATCAGTTGCAATTCTTCTTACACATCATTTTATACATTTCTCAGCAATACAACCTAAACACAAACAAATATAGTTTGTGGACCAATTCTTCTATAATAACTTCAGCCTAATACTGGTTGTTTCTTATTACATCTGAACCAGGAAATGGTCAAATTTCTTATAAGAAATTGCAATGTGTTTCTCCCTACCAATAATTTCTCCCTACCAAAATACCAAAAAGGGAAGATGTAACTCAATAGTGTTCTTGGTTCAGATGTTTTACAAACAACTGTGGTTTAACAAGGTCTGGAAGTCATACATTATGTGCAGGGGAAGGAATAGGATCATTTTATTTACAATATATTACATAGGTTTATAAGCCAAGGCAATAATAATTCTATGTGATATGATGCGCTATTATATTTAGTTTCAAAAAAAATTTTTTTTAATAACATCTGACCAAAGATGATAATGGAGGAGGAAAAAACAATCATATGATGAGCAAGGATGATTCTGTCATGCAACCTTCAACTCTATTAAAATATCTCCAAAACTGTTATATACCATATAAAAAGACATGATTATCAGAATTCTATGTGCATTCATTTTCATTCATTGAAGAGCAGCTGTTTGCACTTATTTTTCGTATGATGAGAGATGCATATTTGTTTGTTTGTTTATTCATGCTGTAAATGGAATATAAAATTGGATGGGCAGAAACATGCTTGCATGGCAGGACTTTCTCCTTGGTCTCCTTTTCCCTGAACTTCCTCTGAAATCTCTACAGATCAATTATTGGCGGGTACAAAGAGTCTATAAGGAGAGGGATAAAGCACTCCCACTCCCAGTTCCCTAAACAGGAAGAGTTCCATTAAAAAGGGGGTTCTCTTGATATCTGTTCTTTATTTCTGCAACATAGTTGAGATGTTAACAAAATTTGTTATTCTAATATTAATCCATCAGCTTTCTCTAATAAGTTAGCTATCAGTTCAGGAGTTCTGGGAGCGCTAGTGTCCATATGAAGCTCCATCCTTGGTTGGCTATATTTTCAACATATAGCAGTAGATAGTTATGTATATTTCATTATATTTTAGGATTTGTTCAGATTTCATGGTTAATTTCGGTTGATTCTCTATTTTTATCTAAATTCTATATTGAGCATAAAAGAATCATTCTGTTTCTAATGCAGGTGTGATGAATGCAGATTATGCTATCATTTTGGTTGTTTGGACCCTCCCTTGAAAAAATCTCCAAAACAAACTGGCTATGGATGGATTTGTCAAGAATGTGATTCTTCATCATCCAAAGTAAGTTAATGAGTCTTGTGAAAATGCAGATAAAGTTACAATTTAGAAAATGTTTACCAAAAGCTCATCTTGAGCTTTGAACACAACAGTAAGAGAGAAAATTCATCCTGCTGGGAAGTTTCATGATTTGTTTTTTGCAAAGCATAGCTTAACATTCGTAATTATTCAGGTAATTGTGTTGTATTCTCATCCATTTAACTGCAGAATGTTCTGTACTTCTTAAGAGTTTAATGATGAATGTCTGTGAAATGTTCTTTGAATCATACTAAATCATTTTACTGTACACGATTTGCTAAATCATTTTACTGTAACAGGCCTATATTCTGTATAGTTTGTCTTAATAATAGAGGCATTTAAAATGAGATTAAAAATATAATTGAAAATATATGATAAATACAGTTCATTATTGCTAACAGTGCTTTGTTCTTTTGATACATGTATTTACTTATAAAGATGAGACAACTCAGTCTTTGTATCATCTGCACATATGCTGAAATAAACTTGATCAACATACTATTTAAGCCATAAGGCAAAGCAAGGCTGTAATTCTCCTTTTCAAATGAAAGCATAAGTTGTGTAGTGAAGGTTATTAATCAAATTCTTCTTGGTAAAGATGTAATTTTTGACACAGGATTCTTGTAACCATCCACTGGGTTTTGAACAGGTGTATTTGTAGAAGGAGGTCAAAAAAGTCAAGATGGCATCTACAGCAAGTTAGATGGCATCCCCCCATCTAACTACAGCCACACAATTAAAGCTCCATGTTCATAAAAGAGGGGTGTGGCTTCAGCTGCACAATCCCAGTCACCATCATGAATTTTTTGACCCATTCTTTGACAGACACCCTGATTCTGGACACAGAAAAACATTTAAATGAAGCCCAGTTTCTGAGTGAACTAAAAATGTTTACAGTATTCTAGGCAATCTTTCAAACTAAAATTCCTCGAAGATAAATAACTGAAAAAGCATGATTAAGAATAATTTGTTAATGCCGTTTGCTTGCTTGTGTTAACTTAAAAACAGCAGAGCTTTGGTACATAGTAATCTTACCTCTTGTTTGTGATAATCTTAGTTAATTTACATCTGTTTTCGGCATGAGCAAATTTAATGGCATTTGAATAAGCAATTAATATTAGAAAGAAATGCTTTAAGTTCTTGTTAGTGATAGTTTGTCATAAAGCAGTGTCTCAGTTTTAAAACAATTTACTCTGTTTTGTAGTATCTTAATCCATTTTGCTGAATAATACTTAGCTTTAAGTAAAAGAATGCAGTGACTTTTGTTTTAAAATGTAGTCTTTGGGCATATTTATACATTGCAAGTGTTAATTATCTAGTAAAACAGTGCTTCTGAGTTTTACAAGTCTTTAGGCTCAGTCCAGAAAATACTGTTATCAGTTCCAAACAGTTTTTATTACCTGCATGAAACCCAGCTGTGGGGTGGGATTGTGTATACCTAGCAGTCCGTCTCATGGCTGCCGTTCCCCCCATCTAACTTTTAATTAGTGCATGATTTCTCCTTTCTATCCCACATTGCTCTGTGTGAGAGAAAAGCCAGAACCTTTCATGGTTCTGGAATTCTTAGTTGGGGCCTTAGCATTAACTTATTTACACACAGCTCACACAATCACAGACATTCAGATGGACCTTGCATAAGAAAGGTCCATTGGGAATGGAACAGGAAATCTGTCCTGATTGACAATCTTTGCTTTATGGCAGTGAATTTGCAGAGCCAATTTGTCAACACCACATTTTTCTTTCTACCACTAAATATTATTTTTTGTACACCTCAGCAGTTTCATGTATATGTTCAAACAGTGAAATAGCAGTGCCTTCTTTTTAGCTTTTAGTTTTTGCCAATACTTCTTCCACCAGTGAAATCAGAGTTGGAAAGAATCAGTCCTAAAGGCAAATTAATCATAGGATATTAATGTATAGTCACCTATTAAAATCACCAACCTAATTTAAACTATAAGATAAATTAAAGACTAACTTTTTATTGTTTGAAGAATATAGCTAAATAATATTATAACTAATTGTAATAGAAATACATATTGTTCTTTGTTATTCAGATTAACAAATATCAGAAACTACCTGCAAGTTAGTCCTTTCATAAAAGCATAAAAGTACTTGTATTTTTTTAGTGCTAGTACTAATTGTTTCATAATCTGTGTTCATAATGCAACTATTCAGTTACTGTTGCTTGTATCTTGCTGAATTAGCGTGCTCTTTCAGATGCGGCAGATGTTTTAAATGTAGTAAATACAATTAAAATAGCCAACTTTCTTTTTTCACAGTATATTAAACAACTTATACAGAGAAGCTATATAAGTATGGTTTAGTGAATCTCCTCCTTGCTCACCTCTTAAAAGACATGATATTGAAAGAGAAGGTGTATGCTACTTAAAAACCTATTAACATTACAGGTAGAACAGTGTAAGTACATCTACCAACTTGAGAAGAAAATAAGATACTGGATCTAAGTCCATTGATATCAGTTATTTGCTGCTTTACAGTCTAGTTTTTTTAATAGCTTTGTGGCATTTCATAAACTTACTTTGAAGCAGAAATCATGTTCAGAATTTAGTGGAGTCAGTCCTGGGACCAGATTTGGACTATAAGAGTAAGTGATGGAGTCTAATACTTTGGAATATGAGGTAACCCCTAAAAATATACTCATGAGTCTTTTATTCTTCCTTTTCTGTGTTAGGAGGTTGTGACTCACCTAATTTGCTGAAAAAAACCAAATTTGTTCAGTTTGCAACAAACTAAAGAGACATACAACCATTATTTGAGCATAAAGGTGTAATATCTTTTAGTTCCAGAGTCATCTGATTTTTGAGCTGGGATAGGTACAAAAGCGCATAAGCAGACCTTTGTGCTACTAATTGTGGACAAAACAGGCATTTCACCCAAGCATCCTTATGCTCAATTTTAAGCAGCCATGAAGATTGACGAACCTTTCTATGTTGTGCCAGTTATATGCATTGCTGAGGATCTCTTGACTTGTATTGCTGCTTACCTTGACTTGGATATGGTGAATCATGCTATTGACCTCTTTGTCTAATTTGAGGTAGGGTGGTTTTGAGAAATATATGGAAAAGGACTGTGGAGCTGTATGTATAAATAGTCTGCTATAAAAACAGTAGCATTATTCCTCATTGTAAGTTGATGAACATTTGTTGATTTGGGGCATAAGTGACTTGTGCCTTTTCTGTTAATAAAATTGTCTGTTTAAGGAACATCACATTCACTCTGCCGATTTCAATTAAAATATTTCCTTAGAAGGAAAAGTTAAGAAGTGGCAAACGCCTTACAAATGGTGCATAGATCAGCATCACTGTTATAGGCAGTATTAGGTATTAAAAAGCCAACATTGCTTTGGCTGAAAGATTTTCTTAATAACTTTTGACTATCTGCTTTTGAAGACTGTTATTCAAATAGGTCTTTAGGAAATATACAAGGCAAGAAAGTATGGGACTGAAGAAGATCTAACCTAAACCTTAATTGTCTTCAACATTTTAGTTTCACTAATGTAGAATAACTCAATTATAGTGGTGATGGGTGCACCATTGGAAGACCTGAAGGGCCAGGTTGGGAATAGATTATCCTGGAGAAGGTCTATCTATTTGGTCACTAAGAGTTAACAATTGTGTGATGGCACATAATAAATTTTTTAGCTTTGATGTTTCAAACTTTTGAGGTATAAGAAAGCCTCTAGGAAGATGCTCAGCCAGAATAGAATGTATATTTTAAAGCAAAAATAAGGCAAATTGTCACATATAAATCCTAGGACACTCAGTACAGATTGTCAAAAATATTATAGCCATTGATATGACCTAACTACTTAATTTAATTTTGCTCTCAACAAAACAGCCTTTTTTTAAACAATAGTGTTCAATAGTTATTTATCTAGGGTATACATAAATTAGGGTTTGCATAAATTAGGGTATGCATAAATTAGAACAGGTAGTATTGTTTTCCTAAAGATTTGCAGATTTCACTGGCTGTTGTACAAACATTAGCTGAGCAATCAATGTTATAGTGTAATGAAGTCATAATCACTTGTGAAAAAATGTGAGATACCTTGCACAAGGGTCTTTGCAAGCAGAAACAGAATCATGTACTACTTGCAAGGTTATGTACTACTTGCATAAAGATGAAAATGGATTTCCCAGAAGCTACTCAGGGCTAATTATTTGTAAGATAAGATAGGAGAAGGAGGAAAGTTTTCTTAGATCTTTCCATGTCTTACATTCCTTGCTGAAAGCAATGTCCCTTTGTCCACACAAGGCAACTCAAGTACCACAGTAACGTCTAATTTTTACTTAGGTTGAGAGAGTGTGTTTGAAGGCTAAATATGCGATTCCCATTGGTGTCTTTTTTTCAAATTGCTTTACGAAGTGGCATACTCAGTCTTTAGTGAATAATAGTAAAGTTGCTACAGAATATAAAGGCAATGCATTCATTTTGTTCCTAATATTTGTCAAAGGATTTTCAGTTTTAAGATCTTTGGTTTGCCTGGCATCAGTGAAGTGTGGGCTTGCCTCTCTCCCCTTGAAACTAATGCTTAACTGGATCTTGCCCTGTACTTTTCATTTCTACTAACTGCAAAATACCTTATGTGTTAAATATAGGGTGAAGTGGATGGAATGAAAAACAAGTATCAGGTAATTGTTAAAACATGTAAAATTAGATATTTATTTTGTAATTTAAATAACAGTGATTGTTGGCATATATACATTGACATTAGTATGAATACTTAGCTGTTAAAATACTGCTAATGATTTTGCATTACAGTAGCATTTATACTTTATAAAATACAGACCCATAAAATAATTGTATGTACACAGCAGTGTGGAGCCAAAACCATAGATTTTAATAAGCACAGCAATAATTTCTTCTAAAAAAGAAGCCTGTTGCAAAGAACCAAAAAAAGAAGAGCTAACTCATGGCAAAGGTGAGCGCAGGTTCATGTTGGCTATATTTTAGTAAATCCCTAGATTTGTGGCTTAAAGCCCTTCTAGATTTACGACAGAGTAAGTCCTCAAAACCTTTAACCTTTAAAGAAATCCTTTGAGATTCATGGGTGATCTAATGTATGTATGTACCAACAATGGCTGAATTTCTCCTCTTTGACAAACCACTTACATCTCATTAACTTGTCAGGTTCCACCATCGAACCAGATTTAAATCCCCAAGTACGCTTGTAAGAATGGACTTAGCTTTTTCAAACAGACATAATTCCCTTCACTCAAAAGGTGCATGCCTTCATGTCTGTACTGCTCATGTTACTTGTGGGCTAATTCACAATGCTGCCTTCATTGAGGATCATGTGAATGTTTTGGCAGCATTGTTTTACCATTCATCATGCTTTGTCAACTTTGTGCTCCTCCATACCATATATTGAAAGAAAATTGCTGTACAGTTTCTTGCACTTGGAGGGGAAGATTCCTTTTCAAACACATAGACCACAGAACCAAAGAGCTGGAAAAGATACTAGAGAGCATCTGGTTCAATCCCCTGCTCAGTACATGATCTGCAGTGCTGGATTCAACTCAGACATTCATTACAGATGGTATCTAATATTTGCAGAAGTAAAGGAAAGCCAACCCCTTCTGAGTAAATCTGTTCTATAGTTGCATAGTTTTTACTTATAAATTTTTCAGAAATGAAATCTGTTTCCTCACAAGTTGCTTTCTGTACTTCCCTTTGGAGCAATAGAGAACAAGCCTACTCCATTTTCTTCATGATTGCTCTTAAAATATTTAAAAATATTATCTTATCTTCCCCTAATCCTGTTTTCCAGATTAAGCATTGCCAGCACTTTCAACCATTAATATAGAACTTGATTTATTTAAAACCATGGCTTTGAAAAAGCATGAAAGCAGCTGTTTCCAGCTTGATGCTTTCTGTATGTTTTGGATTATAATTCCTAATTGTCCAAACAGTATGTTCAATTGTCAGGGATGATTAAGAGAGCAAGGCTGGAAATGAAGCAGCTTGGAAAAAAATGGCTTCTGCAATATTTAATCTACAAGTGTCCAGTCTAGATTAGTGGTCTGCTGTCTGATTTAACCGAACGTCTAAGTTCTGTATATTGATAGTGCTTAGAACATATTATGCAGACTCATCAATAGCCACTTGAGTATTATTGTGAAAAAATGTTATGTTGACATACAGTCTAGTAGAAACTTAGGCATAGTAATTGTAAAATTTATGCACCATATGCTGTGGATCTAACAGTAGTGCTAGACACTGTCTTGAACAATAGACCAATAGATTCTCAAGCATTGTCATATAGTGGCATCTGTTGATGTTTCAAGGAAACTGGATATGGATCCTTTTAGTGGAGAACTGTCAAGCTGGCATCGTTAGAATATGAAAGATTGTATATATGTTGTGATATATATATAAATGGATATTACATATTAATATTGTATTTTATATATATATATATATATATATATATATATATATATATATATATATATAAAATACAATATTAATATGTAATATCCATTCAATCAATTTTAATGAACTGATATTCTTTGTGAAAAAGGTATGAGTTGTTCCTCCTTTCCATCCTTGATGATATCCAAATAGATCTACAGATCAAGTGAAAACTCTTTCTCTCTCTTAATGACTAAATATTCTTTTATAAGAGGTCAGTGAGTTTGATTCCAAAGAGGTCTTTTGGAGCACATGGAGCCCAAAACAAAATACCTGTGTACAATTCTTTAAAGGAACTCTGTTTTCCTAGGTTCATACAGCTACCCTCTAGAGCTGTCCAGTGATCACAGGAAAAGGCACAGCTGTTTTAAAGAGCTATAGACAAATATCTACACTCTCCAGAGCACCTTTTTTTAGAATCAAACCCAAAATATTGCACAACTCTACTTTATAGTCCTTAAGGATCAACCACTGTGTACTTGGGTAATTAAATTCTCTGATAGTATGGATATAGAACCGTATTATTGATATCCCATATCAGATTCAAAAGTCTATATTTTTTGAAATTTTCATAATTTCAAATTTGACTGTATTTAGCAGAGCACTGCGTGCTGAATTTGCCAGTTTTTCCTACACAGAAAAATCATTCAGATAATGGATTCTGCAGGAGACCCATGATATTTTTGGTTCCCCAAAAAGATGCTAGACTGCTTGAACACTGCGTGGTGTAGTGCAGACCATCTGCTTGAGTTTATCAAATGACTGTTGCCTTGGAAATATGACTTCTATTATTTCTTCTTGATAATACTTTAATGTAGATTAGTTGTTGCACTTTGCTCTGGCCACAAGATCTGATCAGCTGCTATATTTAGAAAATGAAATGTACCAGATTCAGCAATATCTGGGTCAAAGAAGTTTGTCCTAGGGCTGTGGTACTGAGAATCATAACATGAGATGCTTGAATGGGCATTCAGCTGAGTAGCACATTCATTACAAAACTTGTATTGTTGCGTTTGAAACACACTCCATACTATGCAAGGATATTTGCTATGTGGTTGACAAGGATATATTTGCCAGTAGTAATAGTAATGAAAATAAGTGAATAGACTTTCCAGTTTTTGTTATTGAAAGGCAGATAATTTAATTGGCAGCCAATGCTGGACAATGAGTACAAAATAAAATAAATTTGTGAGTAATTATTCCTCATAATTTGTAACTTTGATTATATGCTGCCTTTCTTTTACCCAAGAAAGATTCAGGAATATTATGTAGGTTTGAAGCAAAGAATTATCATGTTTGCTTTAAAATACAATTCCTACATTCTTCTGTTTTTTTATTCCCCAAGCAACAGCAATTTTACTATTTGTATGAAAAATAGAATTTGGAATTGTACATCCTAATATTACGAAACAGCTTCTATCTCCTGGCCCGTGAAAATCACCTCTTATTTTTAAAAGGAAGATCAGAAGAATTCCTGTGTGTATAACATTAATTAATTTTCAATATGTGTCTTTTTAAGCCACTGGTATAATTGAAAGCTTATTCTAATGCTGAAGATACAGCTTTCAAATACAAGGCAATGGAATTAAAGTATAACATGCTTCGAGCAGATTGGTGTCAGGTGTTGTGGCTTTGATGCTAAAGTCTTCAACTCCCAGCACTGAACATCTTATAACTATATTAGTTATCATATTATTTTTCCAATATTATGTCCCACGTTTTTCCCCAAGAAATTTAAGGAATGTTATATGATCCTCCTCGCCAGTATTATTCCTACCATAGTTCTGTGAACTAAGTAGCCAAAGAGAAGTACTGTCAGGACCAACATCGCTCAGTGGGTTTTATGGCTGAGTGGAGATTTGGATTTGAATTCCCTACCTAGTTCATTTCTAACAATTGTGTTAGAAGAATGGAACAAAATTATGTCAGAATAAATGGCATCTTCTTACATGCTGCTGATTTCAGCACTGCTGCCTGCAACCAGATTACCCTGCTAAGATCCCTTTGTATTTGAAAAGGCTGAACAGAGAGCTCACTGGCCATGACTATTTTCATCCTAGGGCTTCTATTCTGTTCAGATGTTATTTGCTGTATACATTCAAAATGTAAAATATATTTTAAAAAATGTGTTTTCTGTATATTTCTGATTAATGTGACCTTATTTCCTCATGTAGCAGTGAAGGATAACAGACCATAGCTCAAATCATCTTCCCATAGGAATGTTTTTTTCCATAGTTTTTGTCCTCTGCACAAATTGGCAATTGGATATCATATTGGTTACTCTATGAGGACAGAGGTTTGTTTGTCCCAATTATTTCTATACTCCTGTTCCACATGTTCATTGTTAGTATTTCTGTAGGGCATAAGCATTCTTATCTTAGACTGATTCATAGGAGATATCTGTATGTAATGTTCTGTGGCAAATAGTCTTCTTCCATATTTAGAGAAGCCAGACCAATTTTCTCAGTGACAACACCTTTATAACCATTCATATATCACGTTTGATAGCTAGAAAGTCCATTTGGATTCACTTTTTTAATCTAATTGATTTGTTTTTAAGATTCCTTATATGTTTGTTTTTTTTAAATTAGAGTACAAATAATTAAGGTCCCATGCTGACAATAGAATTATAAACAAGTTTGCCTACAAATTGTAGTTCACCATTATTTCTTTCTATTAACATCCTGTGATTGCAAAGTTTGGTTATTATTTACTTAATTACAAGGACCCATATTAACTTTAATAGAATAACATTATCGAAAAAATAGATATGGCCCTTTCTGTTAGAACCTTCCTCATAAACTGCTAATAGCTACAAAACTCAGTGCTTACCAAAACATGTACACCATTAACGGTTGTTTCAAATGTAGGGCTTTTTGGTAGTCAAATATCTGAGGAAAATGTAGTTGGAGGGTTGCATGTTTGTTTTGATAATTTCCAAAAATGTAGCCCTTCAAAAGTATGCCACAAACAATCATCAGTCATGACCTAGAATGTAGTATGATGTATTAATGTAATTTTAAAAGTGCATTTTAATCTATTAGTATGCTGCTGCATGATGCCTAACAATTGATTCCTGTCCCTCCTTATTAATATATTGTTTTTAATTGTATTTTCATGCTATTTTAGTTATCTGTATAGCAGGTTGTGCAGGAAGAAAAAGTTGTGTTTTAAATCACAGCATAGTTTACATTCAAAGCCACAGAATGGGAATATAATATTCCATATATATTTGATAATTCCTGTAATGTAGTTAATGTATTAATGTAGAGATTTATTTACTACTACTTTTGTTCAAACTTTTCAAAGACTATAGGTGTTTCAGAATCAACAAAAAACTCCTCTACTGATAACTCTAGGGATGATACTAATTATTTATTTGTATTCTGTTCTCTTGCTACACATACCAAAAGCAACATACAGCATAAGTATAAAATCATGCCATATAATCATAAAAGTAAATTGGTTGCCAATTTCTGAAAACATAACCAGGAGTATATATTTGAATCATTGCTTTACACAAAACAGAAGTAGAATGATAATGGCAGAAAAATACTTTGTGATCAAATAATTGGAGGGGGGGGTTGTTTTTTGGGGGGGGGAAGAAATAAATCATATGTATTAAATATATATAAAATCCCAAACAGATTACCTGTCTCCTTTGCTTAGTGAAAATCTTGGCCATCTAGTAGTCCATTTATACTCAGGTCACCATAAATTAAACTGATAAACATAGCAAGTAGGCCTTGCTTTTGCCATCATATTCTAAAATGTAACTCTGCCATATTCATTTGCTTTCTTCAAACAATACTTTTCTCCTACAATGCAATGGCTTTTGCAGTCCCTGCCTAAGAAAATTTGCAGAGTTCACTTTGTGAATGGGTTTGGGCATGTCGTTTCTAAGAAGATCATAATTTTTATTCTTACTCATTGAACTATTTAAATCAGATTATCCTTTTCTGTTAGATTGAGTCAGAACAGTAGTGTGAAGAGCTTTTGCATGTCTATTCATTATATTTACAGGCAGTCCCCAGGTTAAGAAGGAGGTCCATTCCTAAGTCTTTAACTCAAATTTGTATGTAAGTCAGAACTTGTCCTTATGAACAGGCTGCCTATTACTAAAAATGGTGGATGGTATTCTCCTTCCTTGAGGCGACGAATCGCTGAAGCTCCACAATGTTTTCATGAGCCACTGAAAACAGGCTGTATATTAAAAACACGCAGCTTCAACAGTTCCTGAAAACATTGTGCAACTTCAGCGGTTTGCTCAATGAAGGAAAATGCTGTCCACCACTTTTAGTAATAGACAGCCCGTTCGTAAGTACGAGTTCTCCATAAGTCAGACGTTCTTAACCCAGGGACTGCTTGTACATTGTTGCAAAAGACTAATAGGATGAATATGTATAATAGAATGTGTTTATTATATTGGAGCATGACAGTGAAATTCTTATTTATTAAGAATTTTTCATTGTATAGTAGTAAACATCAGTTCAAAACTTGATTTTTGAGAGTAAAATCAGATATTAATGAAATTTGGGCATGGCATTTATGAATGAAGAACACAAAAAATAAAAGTTGGAGATGTCTGATTTGAACAATCAGGAACTATTTATATGCAGAAGGGGAAAGAACCAATTACTTGATTTTTACTATTCTTACTGTTAAAAAATATTTTCCTTCCACAGATAGTTAACACTTGAATATAGTTTTAAGTATGTTATAATTAACTCTCCCATGAGATTGCACAAATATTTTGTGACTTTGTAGCTGGTTTAAAAATACCTTCTCTAAATCCTAAAGTTGTATCTTGCATTGTTAAATTCTAGGAGCAATTAAATTTATCTTAGCTTTTCACTAAACGTATCTTCCATAAAGGATGAAAGTGATTATGTGGTTCAGTGGTTTGCAAACTCCTTTGGGTGTATTTGGAGAGTCTTGTGTATTTTGAATCTTCTGCCTTGAAAACTTTATATGCAACAAGCAGTATCAAACATTATACAGGTAGTCCTTGAGTTACGACAGCAATTGGTACAAGGATTGCCATTGCTAAGCGATGCAGTTGTAAAGTGCGATGTCACATCACTGCATTGCTTAGTGATGGCAATCCAGGCAGTCCCTGTCATAACCCCATTAAACAGGAAGCAGAGGGAGGCCCAGGTAAGGAGTGTGGGCCTGTCACTGGGGAGTGTGCAGGCTGCACATGAGTTGGGGAATGGGATTCTCCAGAGCAGTGCAAGTGCAGGAAGGGTAGAGGGAAGGAGGGTGTGGTGCGTGCATGTGAGCGAGCAAAGGGGGAAGAAAGGCGTGGTACATGTGAGTGCAAAATGGCCAGTGGGGGAGACTTACCTGAGAGATTTGTGACTTTCCCTGCCAGCTTTCCTATTGACTTTGCTTGTAGGAAGCCAGCAGAGAAGGTCACAAATGGCGATTATGTGACCACAGGACACTGCAACTGGTCATAAGTGTGAGCTGGTTGCCAAGTGCCCAAATTTTGTTCACATGACCATGGGGGTGCTGCAGCAGCTGGAATTTCGAGGACCTGCTGTAAGTCCCTTCATTCAGCGCCATCATAACTTCAAACGGTCACTGAATGAATGGACGTTACACGAGGACTATCTGTATTTGCTGTGGTTGTCTTATAGTATTTATCTGTTAGAAGTTACTAACTTTTCAGCTATTTCTTTAAATATTTCTTCAGTATCAGATTAACTTAAGTGCTTTAACAAAGAAATGTTTACAAACATATATCGATGAAATAATAGAATAAGTACTTTGTTAAAATTAATCTGTGTGTTTAGACCAGCAGCTCAAGCTTCAGATATTTTTAATTAATTCAGACTGTAAGTATTGAATGTTCATTATTTATACATTAAACAGAGAACAAATGCCAGAAGGCATCTAAAAATAAGTAATTGTGACAAAAACCTTGTAGAGATAACATATAGGTATATCCATTTTTTATCCAGATATTACTTTCATTGGTAAGAGGAATATATGAAGTATGGGAGAAGCTCAGAGTATCAGAATTATTTTTTAAGTTTTAGGAGGAAAAAAATCATAAATCTTAAAAGAGTCTCCCCGTCCCATCCCAAAATACCAGGTGTGAGGATGCTAAGAAATTATAGGATGCTTGGAGAAGAAATAGAAGAGGCAGAAAGAAATAGATGTTTTGGAAGGAATATTTGCCTTGCTGGAATGCTGAAGAAAAGCTGTCAACACATTTTGATGTAGGTTCTACAAGAAGCTGTATTAGAGTTTAAAGGTTTAGCTATTTCTCTGTAATAATTTTAGCCCACTTTCCATCAAAAATATTGTATACCATCTAGAACCATCTAAACATTCATAGTACTGATATATGAAAAATCTCCTAAGGGACTGGTGGTAGCAGAAGAAAGATAGAATGAACCAGTAATAACAACAGATTTTAAAACAAAAAAGAAAGATAGGAATAAAGTATAGAAAAGCTGTTCATATTTGATATAAATGCGAAAGAATACTAGAGGCAAAGCAGTGACATAAGTAAGTGCACTCATATGCAAATAACATACAAGTAGTCCTCACTTAACAACCTTTCGTGTAATGACCATTCTAAGTTACAGCAGTGCTGAAAAAAGTGGCAACCGGTCCTCACACTTACAACCATCACAGCATCCCCACAGTCGTGATCGCGATTCGGGCACTTGGCAACCATCACGCATTTACGACAGTTGCAGCATCCCATGGTCACATGATCGCCATTTGCGACCTTCCCAGCCAGCTTTCGACAAGCAAAGTCAGTGGGGAAGCCACAGAAGGTTGCAAGTCATGGTCAGGTGATGTCTTGCTTAACGACTGTGGGCGATTTGCTTACTGAGCACAGCCGGAACTGCTGTTGCTAAGCAGGGCAGTCATGTGATGTTTCACTTAATGACCACTTCAATTAGTGACAGAGTTGTCAGTCCCAATTAGGGTCATTAAGCAAGGATTACCGTATTGGAAAAAGTATGGGAAGAAAGGGTTTGCAAGGGTGATGAGATCATCTGTGTTTAAATTATGTTAAGATAATTGTCTTAGCAAAATACTGAGTGCGTATGGAAAGGCACCAAATGTGAAATAATTAGAGGTAGCAGAGAAGCTAGCAAAGATTTATTCAGTGATAGAAGCAACAAGAAATTTTAGAATTGTTAGTAAATTGTAACGCTTGGATGCATTGCCACTTCTTCATGGACTCCATGCAATCCTGCACACAAGAGCAATTCTGTGGATCTTTTCCATCTCTAGCATATTTTGATCTGCTTCTACAGCTAGAAAGTTTTTGTTCTAGATACAGAGTCCAGGGCATCCAATTACTATTGTCCCGTGTATTTTTGTACTATTTTATGTGGCTCATTGATCATATGAGACCAAAGTATTCTGAGCTAGAAACTAAAATTCCAGGGTTTTGGTATTCTAGGATTATATTGGGCTGTCAAATGCCTTGTATACTGATTTATAGAACTGGCCATTATCAGGGTACAGTTTTTATTTTGTGTTTGGAATATAAAGGTGCCCTTGAAGAGCAAAAGGATGTGTTGTGTTGTGTTGTGTTGTGTTGTGCTGTGCTGTGCTGTACAGACAGACAGACAGACAGACAGACAGACATAAATAAATAAATAAATAAATAAATAAATAAATAATCATGGTAATGAGAATGGGTGGGGAACAGAACTGACTGTGGAGATTAATTTGATAAATATAACTCTATAAAGACAGAGTAGAGATAAGGGAGAAATCCATCTTAAAAAAAATTCCAGTGAGTTTAGCAGAGTAATACTCTGCATAATTTTCAGTGTCTTTAATTTATGAAGACTGAAGAATTTTCCAGCTTTTGAAGCAGCACTAGTTTTGACCTTTCAGTTACTGTGAGCTCAGCAAAAGATTGCTGATTAATTTTGCCACTAAACTGTGGTAGCTGGAGTGTTCATTCCTTTTTTTAATAAACAGATCCATTTTAATACTGCTGCTGACTTAGATATAATAAAATATTCTTTGCATTTAGCTTCCAGTGTATTAATAATAGCATCTGTATTAGCAGCTTGCAACTAAATGATTTTGGAACACTCAGCTAGTTTCATTAAATCAAATACATAGCATCATCTGCTGTGTCTTGTCTCATTCCTGACACTTTTCAATCCCACAGGGCAAACCTGCTTATTTACAAGTCTCAGCAAATGTGTATATGCAACATGTTTTGCAGGACCTATTCACAAGAATAGCATTTATTTCCTACCCATCTTTATTCTTAATATTACAAATAAATGTGACAAATAATATTGCTGAATGAAGATATTTAGAGTTGGTATTGTTTTCTCCCCATTAGTCAAAGTGTATTCCAGTAATTTAATTTTCAAGTTTTGGGCATACCAGAGTTTGGCTGAAAAGAAGGTGAACTTCTGTATCCAGTTATAAAAGTTTGGAATATTTACAAAGTATTACTTTACATTATTGCACCTTTCTGTACAGCTATTTGGAAAAATCATGTGGGATGAGGATGCATTCATTACCTGAGACTCTATGAAGAAATGATTCTTAGTAAACAACAGTTACCCCAAATCTTGAGTGATTGGTAGGGAAGTATTAAAAATTCAATTTCAGTGTGTGACAAAACATAATAGTTGATAAGCTTCTATCTTGCTTGAGAATCTTGCCCAATATATGGCAGCCTTTGAGAAATATTGCTTATAACCAATTGAATTTTTACTGTTCAAATATGTAGAAGATTTAAGCCATTAAGAAGATATTTTCTGACTTTTTATAAAATGTGGTTTGATCCTTCTAGTGAGGAGGAGAAAGTACTCTGTAACCTTACATAAGGCTAATGAACATTTTCAAAATTGAATATTATTCAGGATGGGTGCATGCCAACTCAAATGTACTTATTCTCCATAAGAAGCTTTCATAAACAATATGGTGTATAGTCGACATTGTACATTACCTTGCAACAGCTGTTTGTTTCTTTCAAAAGCCTATATGAAATACTGGAAATTGAACTTGTCACTTCTTAAAATCAGTAGTATGTCTAAACAGAATGAAAAATTGATTGACCATGTTAAGATTCAGACACACTCCAGTATTAGCATGATTAATGAATATTTGACCACTTAATCTTTTAATGATAAGTACAAAATATGTCTGAGGGTAATGGGCATTTTTCTGATGAATATATAATGTATGTATTACTGTAATTTACCTATCTCCTGATCATTTATTTTTTTACAAGCCCAGAAGCCATGCTTATTCTAGTTAAATTGAGTACCATTTAAAAGGTCACTTTTGTTCATTTGTTTTACTTTTCTTCATATAAGGAAATCAAAAGAGACAAAAATCGGGATGATTTTGTGATAACGTACAGCATAAGAGGATTTTTAGGCACATCCTTCAAATATATAGAACAACAAGCAGTGGAATAGTTTATAAAATTGCACTGCATTTTAAAAGGAATTTTAAAGTAATTACAAACATTTTAAAACAATAGTATTTTTTTCTGTTGAACATCTGCTTTAAAAAAACGTTCTCATAGCTTTTCTTTGAAGAAACAGCTTTTTTGTTTTGCAGTTCTAAAAGCTAACCACTGTCTTTGGCTTCACTGTTTCTAAAAGTCTTTGTTTGTAACTTGGGTTTCAAATTCATTACTGCAGTCAAGTAGTTCAGAGCCTGGTGCAGGCGATAAACCCTTTGCAAATGAAGAGAGAATCCATTTTCCGTATACCTCAGGCCACACAAAATTGATTGCAGTAATAAAATGACAGCACCTTGTAATATACTGACGGCTTTTTAATTTGAAAACTAGCTTGTCTGATTCAAAGCTTGTTTAAAGCTAATTTATGGCTTGTGTAATTTTCAGCTGAATCCTGAGTAAAGGATGATATATGAAAACTGATAGAGTTAACATAATATATTCAAATGTATTGTTATAGAAAGATATTTTCTTTATTTTCTCAAGTAGCAATTTTTTTCAATGTGTGTTTAATGTTTAAATTAAACATTAGCATGTGTATGGAATACTGGAGCCACCATTCTTGAAGTGAATTATAGTAAATATAAAGAATTATTAAGCTACAGAGGAGAAGAAATGGATTTGTTGAATCTTCATGCATGAAAATTTGGGGGAAAGGGGAGGAAGAAAAGGGGAGAGGCAAAATTGACCCAAACCTTTCCTGTTCTGTCTATATCTGTCAAATTCACACCCCAAATCTGCCACTGCTTTGGAGCCCATTTTTATAAATGTGCTGCTGCTTCTTCCACTGAAGTATTATTAAAAAGGTTTTGTGAAGTCTGAATGTGGCCCTCAGAATTGGAAACTCCTTTCCTTCCCCTTCCCCTTCTTTCTTGTAACAATAAGATCTGAGCCATTTCCCAATTTTTCACTTTTAATGGTTGAAGATATTTAGAAATTAAAGATTTAATTGCTTATATCACATTATTTAAAATAATTAAGCATATATTCAGAAAGCCCAATCAAAGCCTACATTCAAGAAGGTGAGCTAACAACAGCATTTCTATCCATTCCCAGAAACTAATTTCAACGAGACCAACATACAGGTTTTGTGCTGATTTGTAATTTTTAGGTACCTTCTCAATTGCCGCAGCAGTGTTACAAGATATGATCATTTGCCAGTTGCCTCAACAAAATAGGAGTAATTCCTTTCCAGGAATTCTTGCTGTGGCCCCAATTGGAAAAGAAAAGCTGTAGGGGGCATATCCCTTAGAAAGAAAACATATTCTTTAAGTTTGATTGAAAAGACTTTAAGCTGAATTTCATGTAGATTTATTCCACAGCTGAGATTTTGTTTCATTAGCTCAGAACAGAATTATTATCCCAATGTGTGATTGGAAGAGATATGCTATGAGGAATAGGAAAATCTTACATTTTTCAATGATTTACATGTCCTTAAATATATGCTGACAGAGGATGTTAGCAAGAAGCATGGACATCAGTTACTGGAAATCCGCAAGCAACTGAAAAGATAACCATATGTGTAGGAATGTGGTAGAGCAATTGTGTGAGATTCATTATGACTGCAAATTAGTTGACCAACTATTAAGTTAAAGTTTACCTCCTGCGTAAGGAATTTTTTAAAAGAAAGGTCAATAATACATATTTTAATTTATTTGTAATTAATTATTCTGTGTAGAAGCAAAGTGATGTATTAGAAGCACATATTTTGCATTCTTTGCAGGGGCGTCTAATATAGCTTGATAATGATCATTGCAACAAGCAAGAGTAGCTTAGGCAGAGATTAATATATTTGTTCAGATTTTTATATAGCTTAATAAGTTCATTTATAAAGCCCATGGAGGAAGCAGAGTTGTTTTGAATTCTTATCATAAGTACAATGGAAGTTGAAACACAGAGGTTAATTAGTTACAAAATAAAATGCAAAATATGCTGAGCTATTCCTTGTTATTATTTCAGTACTCTACTACACCTACCTCTAATTTTATTTTCCTGAAACATAACCTAAGCCTGAATAGTTTTAGATATAGATTACCATGTTAAAGAAATTTTACATTGAAACCAACATTAAGTTATTTTTATCAGACTCCTTCCAAAAGTAGATGAAGTCAGATACCTGAAGTTAGAGTATGCATAAAATGGAAAAATGTTTTGATCTTGGAACAGTGCTCCTTACCCAGAAGGTACTTTTTGAATGTTCCAAATAGACTGCCTTCCAAAGGAACAAAAACTTGAGTAGTGAGTAGTCTTCATAGCAAAACCTGAAGCTTTTCTTCAAGTGTTATAGTCATAGGAAACATTGGGAAATTAGGTATGAGCCATTACTCCCTTCTTTTTGCTTCACCATCACACAAGTAGATGGTGTGGCAGTCCATGTTGACTGCTACCTCTCCACCAACTTGCAGAAAGATTGACACAAATACAGTTTTGCCCTCTTCTTACCCTGAGCCACTAGAAGAGCAAAACCTCTCCCAGCACCTCCCAGCTTCATTATGCTACATCAATGTTGCAAGTCCCATCCACAAAGGAATGTCATTAGATGGGACCCAGGAGGAGAGCTTTTTTTACCATGGCACCTGCCCTTTGGAAAATCATTCCCCCAAGGTCAGATTGGCCCCAACCTTTCTGGCCTTCCTGAAGGGCCTGAAGACATGGCTTTGCCATCTGGCCTGGGGATCTGGGAATATGGGTGTGGAGCCTGTAAAGTAGCTGTATTGTTATGGAAATTGAGTGTGCTCACCTTCAAATTAGGTTTTTGGGGGTTTTTTTAATGATTTTTAATGTTTTCTATTGTTTTTAATGGTTTTTTAATTATTATGTTTTTGGTTATTTTGTTGCATTGTTTTTTGTGGGTTTTTTTTTTTAACTTTGTATGCTGCTCATAATCACTTATGTGAGATGGGTGGCTACATACATTTACCAAATAAATAAATAAAATGTCTTCAGTCATTGCATAGAATATAGGGTGGCTGTTCTCACTGTTAAAGTTGTTTAATTGCATGAGCAGTGATCATTAGCATTACGTAGCATTACTGTACAAATATGCTGGTATTGCACATTGTGAATAAAGCAACTCTTTAATACAAATTATACTTTTAGGAATGCTATTCTAGTCTTTTTTTTTCCTTTCTCAGATAGCCACCATTTCTGATAGCATAAAGTCACTCTGTTTGTCTTATTTGACCACAGGCAGCTCATGTTCACACCTATCTGCATAGTCTATCTGCATAGTCCGATCTGCATAGTCTATCTGCATAGTCCGATGCTTTGAAAATCAAATGTTATAGAAATGTTTGTTATTACAGAGTTTTATTTTTCTTTTCTATATCTATATAGATCAGAGTTGTGATGATAAGTCTGCTTGACAACACAGTTTGCAAGTAATAGTGCTTTACATAACCAAACTCCCACCTTCTGAAGAATAAGAATAGTCAGTAAAAAAATAATTGTTTATAGATTGGGGATTACCTCATGAAGGCTACTAAAATGAATTAAGGCCAATTCCTTACTAGTTACTTACAGCTTCTTCTAGTTTCACCCACCTTCTATAGTCCTCTTTACTGTTTTATCAACACAACAGTCTTTGGATGATTTGGGAAGATGCTGTAAGTCATTAGTATGAACTGTAGGGAAAAGCAACCCCATTAAGTAGAGAAATTGTACATCAAAGGAGGAAGAACAGAGTTAAAGTACATTAGTCATACTCAGCATCTGTACTAACTGGGAACATTTTGTGCCTTGGATCAAACCAGGAGCATGTTCTCCCTGGTGCTATTGATTTGATCCATCATTACTGTATCATGGCACATGCCTCATTTTGAGGCCAATAAAAGGGAATGTTTTATTATGAACTAGAAATTGAATGATTTCTTAGTATCAGTATGAAGTGCATACCTTCTTTCCCAACTTCTTTTCCTATACTTGTGATACACCTTGCTAATAACACAATTAATCACTAGATGGGGTTCAGACAAAGTTTTACTTGTATTACTTATTGATCTAGCAATTCATGGATTTCATCTTTTTCATAGGATTGTTTTATGTTTTTGTTTTCACACCGTCACATATGTTTAGCTCATATTGAAGGCTCTGGGCAAGAGACAGACTTACTGCTTTTTTCTTGGAGGTCTTCCCTTAAGAAGTTTTGGAAATGACATATTCCCATGATACATGTTCCACAGCAGCTTATGGTGATGGTCATAGTATCATTCTATGCTGTAACTGACTTGAACATGTTTTTCACCCAGTAATTTTTCCACTGTGAAAATCTGATAATTTGTTACAGACAGGAGTCAAGCTGCCTGGACATTTGGTTCCTTGCCACATGCTGCGCCACTGTGTATGACTATTGCCTAGAATACTGGCAGCAGTTTTAAGATGTCTTCTATCAGTATTTTCTTCCCTATATCTCTATCCATACTAAGGGAACAAATATTTTTGTGTCTTATATATAAGCACCATTGCAGCCAAGAAGCCAACTTTTTTGACTGACGGAGGGTGCAAAATGTCATTTGAGCACTCCAGTTTTTTTAATAATTGAACAGGGCTTCACTCAGAATAAAAAAATAAATATGACTACTCTAAATATGATTTAAGGTAGATCCAATCAACTATTTTCTGTAAGGATGGTTGCAATTTATTGAAGATTTTTTGGAGTCTCACATTGCAAGATATCAGCATATCATTTTTGCCTGTCTGTCTGTCTGTCTTAGTAGATATTCTATAACCTGTTCTGAATTATTCTGAATTTTTCAATGTATTCAATTTCTTGCTTTCCAAGTTTTATGAAAATTGTATTGACAATTACTATTCTTTTCTTTCCTTTAACACAAGTTTTTAAAAGAAAACAGAATATGATCCCATGTACGTGGTTTTACACCATGCTCTTTTGGAAGGGTAGCAAAATTATGAATTTTATAGCTGCATTGCTCTCTGAAGGCAACATATGTTGCTTTTTGCACACCTGTAAAACATTGTTTATGGTAATACTGCATCTGCTATTGTTTGATGCTGCTTTGTATATACTGCATTATTTGAATGATAATTATAATAATTGCAAGTAGGAATAATTATGATTGCAATGCTATTGGAAGACCTGGAGCACCAGGTTTGGAACAGATCATCCTACAGAATATCTGTGTGGTCAGTAAAAGTTAACATTGACTTGATGGCAGATAATCACTTTCACTAAGCAAGTGTGTCAATGTTAGTGTGATGCTTTCTTGGTCAATTTTAACAAAATGAGTGCCAATCTTTATTATTCTGCGGCAGAACTATAAAAATAAACACTTGACCTTATAAACTGCATAGTAATAAAGGATTATTGGGTGAACTGTACTTAATGTAACTTGAAGACTAAATTGATAATTAAGAAAATAAATCACTTTTAGCCTATTTTCTCTTTTAAGAAACAATTTTTCAAAGCACAGTTGTTCCTTGTGTACATTATCCCAGTCAATCTAGAAATTTTTCTTTGAAGGGTGAAGTATAAAAAATAGTTTGTACAATTAAACATAGTTACCTTTAAGTAATATTTTATCTAATTCTTTTCTCTGTCATTATTGCACAGTGTTATGAGAGTAACTAACTTGCCATCTATTGGGAGACAGACTTTGCCAAGTATGGTACTTCCAGGAAATTCATAATTTGTGTCACTGACAGCATACATGTTTGAAGGATGGAAGAAGACAAAGAGGATTCACTATCCCTTTCTTGTACTCAACAATAGAGAAGATTAGTCAAGGAAATGGAAGTACCAGGAACATTAAGGAGAAATGCCGATGTAGTTAAGAATTCCTGATTGTGATAGATACTAAAGCTGAATGTAGTCAGAGCTGTATATAGTCTTAAAAGAAAGCATACCTGACAAATGCAGAGCAATAATAAGTAGGATTCCATAGTGGAAGAAACAAATGGAAAAAGGAGCCCAAGACTGATGGAATTTCCAAAAAAAAAAAGAGAGAGAGAGAGAAGGATACTAAAAGCACAATTGCAAATAATTTCAATTGGGGGGGGGGGAAGGAGAACAAAAGCCAATGCACTGCACAAAAAGCATTGTGAAAATCTGAAAATTAAAGGGAAAAAAACCATGTAAGAGGTGGGGGAAAAGTGTGTGTCACCAAAAAAGAGTACTGATAGGTAGCACTATATCCAAAAAGTTAAAGCTCAGAATGAACTGAAATTGGAGAAGGATGATAAGAACAACATAGGTTTCTTTAGATATACAGGTCCCTGAGTTAAGAATGCCTGGTTTACGGACAACCCATAGTTAAGAATGCAGCCTATTGTAGCAAAATTCAAGTCAAATACACAATGATTCGAGTTAAATACACAATGGTTCAGGTTAATTACACAATACTATTTATACAGCATTATACAATAATACTGTTCCGGTTTACAAACAAATTCGAGTTAAGGACGGACCTTGGAACGGAACTCATTCTTAAACTGGGGACTACCTGTATTCAAAATAAAAAGAAGAGAAAGGAATCAATATACCAAGGCACAGTGAAGACAACAAAACACTAAAAGGTTAAAAAGAAAAGCTACCAACTTCTTTTTTTCCCCCCAATTTTCTCTGAAAAGTTGGTATGATTCCACTAGGTAATTCTGAAGACCAGACTGAAGGCAGAGGGTTGCAGTTTGAGATTCATAGAAACATACTAAGGGATTGGAAATTATTTATTTGGAATAGTTTTGGAGAGTGGGTGAAGTTCCATATAGGAAGTGGCAGAGGTCAAATGTCTCTATCCTCAAAATGGAGATCAAAAATATATCATAAACAGATTACTTTTTAAGCACCTTGAAAACTGTTTAGTGTACACTAGAAATCAACATAAATTTATCAAGAACAAGTCTTGTCAATATCTTACTTTTATCATTGGATAATCCTTAGTAGATTATGGGAATGTTATAGTATCTCTTGCCTTCAGCAAACCATTTCCCATCTAGTAAGATCAGGCAGAGTTGGTTAAACAATGTCATCTATAGGACCCCAGAAAGTGTACCTTCTCTGCTATGATGACTGCTCTCTGGAATGTTATTCCTCCAAACTACCACCCGTCCTTAAAAACATGATCTTTCTCCCAGGCCTGCAGTAGGGTGCTTGTACAGCCTAAGTCAGCCATGTTTTCTGTTATAGAGGATTGGGGGTGGGGGGAGGTTGGTTGGTTGGTTGGTTGGTTGGTTGGTTATTTTAGTGTAAACTGCCCAGAGTCATTCTAAAGTTAGGTGACCTCTAAATCTCATAAATAAATAAATGTCCAGACTGCTCTGTGATATTCTAGTGAATGAGTGAATTAGATATGGGCTGGATAGCATGATAATTAAATAGACATATTATAATCATATTCAAAGAGTGCTAATTAATTGTTCCTCATCAAATTGGAATGAGGTATTAAGTGAAGTGCCACAAAGTTCAAACTTGGTGTCTGTATTTTCCCACAATTGTATTAATGACCTGGATGAAAAGAGAGAGAGAATGCTTATCAGATTCGTAGATAGGACAAAATTAGATGGGTTGGTACCCTAGAAGACAGAAATAAAACTAAAATCAAGCTTGATAGTTTAAATAATTGAGCTGAAAATAACCAAAAATAAATTTAACAAAGACAAATCTTTCATTAACAAAACATAAATCAAATGGAGATTTATAAAGTGGGGAATACCTGGCTTGTAATAGTACTTATGACTGTAAATGTAATAAGAATCAGCAGTATGATAGAGCTGAAAAATGGCAAAAACAATTTTAGACTGCATCAATAGAATTGTTCCCAAATCACAAGAAATAATAGTTATAATTTATTCTGTATTGGTCAGAGGCCCAACTGAGCCGGGAGTTGGACTCTGTGGCATAAACGGTTTTAATGTCAATAAAAACAATTAAATATAACAATAAACCATAGAAGCATTGATCATAAAATAAGATAATGAATACAGTAAGAATACAGTTTTTAACACAATGTTCATTTAAATAGGCAGTCTTGTCTGGAGCTGTTGTTATACCACCTGGATGAACAAACATGCCTTCAGTTGTTAGGCTATTAATTCTTTTTTCAGGAAGGTTAATCATGTACCTCTTCTTTCAGAAAATAAATTTCCCTTCTGTTCCATTCATAATGTGTTAATTTTTTTAAAAAAATGATGAAAGGCAAATCAAATTTGTTTTATAACAACCATTTAACAGCATAATTTATAAGAACACAATATTGTCTTGCAAGTTAATTTATTATTATATATGTTAAAACTGAGGTAGCTGAATGAGGAGGTTGTTCGTTTAAATATAAATTGCTTCAATCTGGATTTTCACAAATCCAAAGCATTTGTCTTTATTTAACCTTTTCACAGTCCTTGCTTTTCTTTAAAGTACACTCAGACCCCTATCTTGTTTCTCGAGAAGGTATTTAATACACAACTTAGTGTCATTTGCATTATACCAGAAGATTAACTTTACAAGCTGTGCTATTAATCTGAGGAGCTCTACATATTGACCTATGAAACAGCTAATTGTTAGCTTAATTAAGTCAATTAATTGTCAGAGTCTGATGAATTTATTATTAAAAGGAAATTAAAGGCAAACAGAAATCGGCATTTGTTGGTCAGAAATAATATTTTATGGAATTTTATAGTGCACTCTGTTTAAATGATGCAAGCATCTCTTGTAAAGCAACTAAAAGTAGGTAATTAAGAATTAATAAAGGCTAAAAATGAATTATTTGTTCTGATTGATAATTTTTCAAAATTAGAAAAAAAGTGTCTAGTTTAAGCTACATGTGCAACTTGGTGCAATTGCTCATCTTATATTTTGTAATGAGAATTTCAGATAAAGATGCAGCCAATTTTGTTTGGTTTAGCATTTCATAAACATCCCAGTAAGCTTTCCCTTCTTACACCAATCCTGCATGTACCTTCTCCAGAGCAACATCCCTCTGCCTATTAGATGGTCTATAGAAGATCAGTTCTCATCCCACCAAAAAACTTGTTTAGCATCATACTTTTGTAAGAATGTCTTTGACCCTCTGTCAGCCCTCCAAGATAGACCAGACTAGAAAACCAGTGCTACTTTTATATAAAGCAGTGTTGTCCAAACATGGCCACTTTAAGATGAGTGGACTTCAACTCCCAGAATTCCCCAGCCAGCCATGCTGGCTGGGGAATTCTGGGAGTTGAAGTCCACTCATCTTAAAGTGGCCAAGTTTGGACAACACTGATGATATAAAGCCATAATAACCAAACCTTGCAATCTAAATGGGCATTCTCCTCCATCCCTTTATCTTTGTGCAAACTGGGGAGGGGCTTGTCTGAGATGTTTATTCACATTATTTTCTCAGGCCTCTTTCATCTGACTGTTGCCTTGGTAGCGACTCTTCCTCCTCTCCTTCACGGTCATTCCCTCTTTCCTCTACATCCTCACAAAAATCCTCCTGGGATGAGAGAGACCATTCTGGGAAGCTAGTTCATCTCCTGATAAATAGGTGTTTTGTGATTGGTCATGCCCACCACTCATATGATCTTAAATTCTATATACTCTCAGCCCAAAAATAAGAGTACTCCTGGAATAAATTTTGATAAAATTAAATATAGAGGATGAGAAAGTGAAGAGGTAAGCCCCCCCCCCCCGTTTTCTGGTAACATTACAATTCAGGGCTATCCAATAAAATTGTAGGCAGAAAAAGGCAATACTCCACACAGCATACAATTAATGTATGAAACCCTCAGAAGAATAATGATAGCCAGATAGCTTTTAACATTCATGAAGGATAAGCTTGTCCATCATGGCTATATGGTATGCCTCTTTTGGAGAATAGTGTCAGGGAATAGCATGCCCTGCTTGTGGTTTTTGTTGAAACGTATTTAGTTACTTTCGGTAAAGAATGCTGGGGGGAAAGTGGATGGTCCCTTGTAGCAGAGTTCTTTTTGTATTTGTTTAAAGATTAGTTATTTTGATATACTCCTGGACTACATTGGTGACCTGGCTCTAGTAGTGCCATTGGTTTAATAATATGCGAGCCAGGAATTCTGGCTTGTTCATCTCCAAGTAAGCCAGATTCAAAACCAGCAAAATAGGGCCTCTGATTTCGTTTATTATACAAGGAATGTGCCAGAAATTTGGCAGACACAAGTAGCTTGGAGCAGAATGATCATGGTTCCTATGTTCATTTCGCACTTGCCACTTCTTCCATTCAGGTGTAAATAGGGAAAGTACCAGGAAGGAGACATCCATTTTAACTTAGTGAACTCATAGGCAGTATCTTATGTGCATTATCAAGCTTTAATTTCATTTTACTGGAATATTACTTTGTATTATAAAATTATTGCCAGTTTGTTGCTTAATAACCTTTATATTCTTTAATTAAAAACTGGCAAATGCTTCATGCCCTTTATTATTCAGAAAGTGGCAGAGGTAAGAATTATTCACTATCCTGTAATGAATCATTTTTATCAAAGTCTTAAGTCATATATATATATATAGATATATAGATATAGATATATATAGTCAGTCACACACACATACGCACATACACACATATATATATAATTTATGTTTTCCCATTTTTCTGAAGTAGAAGATACAGACAGAATAGGTTTAAAGTGTCAGTTATAATTCATTGCTTGCAAAGAACTGCTTTATTCTGATACTGCATGGAAAAAGGAAAAAACTATCTAAATCATTTTGGTGGCAAGCTTATAACCAAGATAGCATCAGCATTTTCCTCCTTGGAAAATATATCTGCCATAAATTAAATGAAATCTTCAGTATTAAAATACCTGTGACAAGTTTAACCCAACCATTGCTGTGTAAGTGTTTTAGCAGCAAAGTATTTCTGTGTAGTTTTAAAAGAAAGGATAAATGAAAGTTAAAATAGATTTATCTTGGGATTTCCTTGTGCACGGATACAATAATGCACCAAATATAGCTAGAACCTGAATTTAAAGAATGAACCACAATAGATGAAGCACAGATTCTTTTTCTTAACTATGCTGTGCACATAGCTTCTTTCTTACTGCACATGAACTTTGTTAGACCTTGGTTTATCTTTTATACATTGTTGGATTTTTAAATGCAATACATCAGTGTTATATTCTAGCCCAAACGGTGCTATTGGTCATAGAAACTCTGTCTCCTAATCCAATATTATAAAGACTGACTCTAGCAGTTCAGAGGTGAAGGTGTTCCATGGAGTTTTGCACGTTTTCAGAAATACTGGCCTCCTCACCTTTCAATTCAGGCAATATTTGAGATGGTGGTGTCTATGAAATTAAGCTCTGTAATTGATCTCTATATTGTTTTACTGTATTTATTACCTTAATTAATCTTAACTAAAATTAAAATAATTTTTAAAAGGTACTTCCATATTTTACTAATTTATAGATGTTATTAATAGATACACAAGAAGGTACAATGGTACAGATTAAAAGTACATTAATAGCAGTGATGTTAACACATGGTCATTGTGAGCTGCTCTGATCATTAATGTGATAATAATGAAGAACTCTGGACATTTAAAGTAAATGTTTTTTCACTTCCATCTTCTGTTTTCATTTTATGATTTGTTTAATAAAAGAATTTATTAAACCTGCCAATACCTTTGCCCCTTTTGGACTCTGCCTAGCAACAGCGTTCTTGCTCTTATTGAAATATTCCACTATATTAACATTCTTGGGCTGTTTATAATTTATGTTTGTGTAAGAAAATAGCACTATTGTAATTAAGTTCTAAAACTTATTTTAGCTGTAAAAATTTATTTTAGCTGTAAAAAAAAGACTATTGAGAAATTTGAATGGAAACCGCCCTCCTCCTGAAATTGAAAAATGCCATTTTTTAGTACCAGTGCCATAGCATGTCTTGTTTGTAAGATATCAAGCAGATATCTAAAATCAGTTTATCATGTAAAGTAAAATCTTTGTAAAATTTATAAAATCTTTAAAAAAATTTAAACTTTTAAAACATTTGTAAAATCTTATAAATTTATAAAATTTATAAAATCTTATAAAATCAGATATCTAACATCAGCTAAAATATTGTGCACCTCCAAGTAGACTATGCTGCACAAGTAACCAATACAGTGACCTCAGTTCTCTTGCACTTGGAAAGTTGGAAAAAACTGATTCTGATGTCAAAGATGATATAACTGATCAGGTGAATTTTTAAATTGTCATCTTGCATTAGCATTTCAGTAATGACAAGGATATTGTTAATGTGATACAGAATAATTAATTACTATGCTAAAGCAATAAAGTTTGTTGAATAGAGAATAATGAGAAACTTAAAATTTTAGCACACATTTTTTATTCTTCTTTAGGAGAAAAGTATATCAGTTGTCCTTAAGCAATATAATATATAAGGCAATATATGAGCAACACATTAATCAAATAGTCTTCTTGGTTAAATCTTACCAGAAGCTCCAGCCATGTAACAGCTTTTGCTTTTTGAGGAATACAGGTAGTCCTCATTTAGCAACCACAGTTGGGACCAGCAACTCAGTTGCTAAGTGATGCTGTCACTAAGTAAAGAATCATGTGACCACAACTCTCCTTACGATTTTACTTCAGCTTTCCTTTGCTTTAAAGCATCAGAAGGAGATGACCCCAAACAGCCAGGTGTATCCAAACAGCGGGTAAGGTTTCCGGAACTTAACTCACAAGGAAGCTGGGTAAAATAGCAAGTCTTATAGCCCATTTTCCCCACTCCATCACCCTTTGGAATGCTTTCCCCAGTGCTGCAGTATTTAACAAAAAGAGAATTAATGTTTGTATTTGCATTCATTGGAGAGGAAGGGATTACAAGAGAGTAAGCAGGCACACAGTGGGGAATACACATCGAAAGGAATATGGTAGCACTGGCTGTTTCCCTAGTGTACTAGTGGCTCTGAGCCCCCAGGCACTTAGGAGGCAAACAAAAGCCAAAAGTGTGAAACTGATTAAAGTCTGGTCAGCCAGCTAATTAAGGTCACAGAGCTGGGCTTGTTAATATGTGGTTAGCACATTTTAGGGACACCCTGCACTGTGGAGAAAAGCAGCTCAGGAAAAGATAGCTTGTTTAGGTAATTTCTTCGCTCTGTGGGGGCGGGGAGGCTCAGGCACAGGACAGCACATACTGACTGTAGTGGTAAACACATGACTGAGAGATACTGTGAAGGTCACAAATGTAGATGTTGGTTGGAAAGTTACTTTTGTATCATTGTCGTAACTTCACATGGTCAGTGCCCAAGGCAGTCGCTAAGCGAGGTCTACCTGTGCGTGTAATAACTTTTGTTTACAGTTACAGCTGCATATGCGTGTATGTGCACATGAGTCACATTGATTAAAACAGTCCTAAGTGTAGAAATGTTGAACAGCAATTTTTATATTGAATTAATACAATTGTCCATTTACTATTTTGGCTATTGAGTTACCGCAGAAACATATGCGCTTAGTCACAAGAAGAAGGAATTTTTAGTCATTTTATGAAGTAAAAGTTTGTATTAGTACATATCAGTGTCACACGAGTGGGTTCTAGCAATGGTTAATGCAACTTTGAGTGAGGGGGTTCTTCCCTCACCTCTTAAGGAGGCCTTGGTTCACCCCCTCCTCAAGAGACCGTCACTAGACCCCACTATACTGGACAATTTTCATCCAGTATCTTACCCCCCCTTTTTGGGGAAGGTGATTAAGAAGGTGGTTGCGCAACAGCTTCAGAGGACCTCAGATGAAGCGGATTGTCTGGATCCCTTTCAGTCGGGATTCAGGCCTGGGTATGGGATGGAAACAGCATTGGTCACACTTTTGGATGATCTCTGGCAAGGGCCAGATGGGGGTTGTGCATTCATCCTTGCCCAACTTGATCTCTCAGCAGCTTTCGATACCATCAACAATGGTATCCTTCTGGATCGGCTCAGAGGATTGAGGGTGGGTGGCAATGTATTATGCTTTTTCATCTCCTTCCTCTAGGGCCGATTCCAGTCATTGGTGGCTGGGGAGGAGAGATCCCACCTTTGGCCCCTGTTATATGGGGTGCCACAGGGTTCAGTGCTCTGCCCCCTCCTGTTTAACATCTACATGAGGCCTCTGGGTGAGCTCATCCATCACCATGGGGTGAAGTATCACCAGTATGCTGATGATACCCAATTATACATCTCTGCCCCTGGTGAATTAAACAATTCTGTGAATGTCTTATCCCAGTGCCTGAAGGCTGTGAGGGTCTGGATGGGGAACAACAGGCTTCAACTGAACCCTGGCAAGACTGAGTGGCTGTGGATTCTGAGACCTTCTGGTGCTAGAGTTATGCCATCTTTGGTACTGAATGGGGTTGCACTGCCCCAGACAGACCCTGTGCGCAATCTGGGGGTCCTCCTGGACTCACAACTTCTCCTCGAAGAGCAGGTGGCAGTCGTGGCTAGGAGGGCCTTTGCATAGCTTCATGTTGTGCACCAGTTGCACCCATTCCTAGATCAGAGGGACCTAGTTCAAGCTGCAAAATAACATCTGCCCATTTGATGGAATGTAACATATCAACCCTGAGTTACACATATTTGCTATCACCATGAATTTACGTTCTAAAACTATATAAGATTTAAGCTTTTAGACTTGAGCTATCTCTTATTTTAGTGGCACTATGTACATTTATATAATGAATAGCAAAAAGCTACCAAGATCCACATAGGGAGAATTATGAACTTCAGAACAAAATATGATATGAGTCAAGTTTCAATATGTGCTGTTCTAACTGCTGAACTTTTTGTGTTATTTTTTTTTATTAGTGTGGAGTTAAGCAACAACCTTTTTGTTACATTGATATTTCACCGCAGTCCACAGAGAGAGATGAAGCAAGACTATTGTGCTTGCTTGTAATACTTAATAGCTTATAAATGTATGTGAGAAAACTGGCAATAGCCAAGCAAGCCAGTAAACATTTCTACAATAAAACAGCATTAATAATTGAGTGCTGTGTTACAAAATATGTATATTTATCAGAATTTCATCTGTTTCAATTTTCTTTTTCTTTTCCTTCAATTTCATTCATTTGCAATAAAGTGCTGTCTTTTGATTTCTTAAAGTTCTCTTTTGGCATGTTTATACGCAAGTGAGATAAAAGATTAACCTGCAAAAGTTAAAGTACAAGTAGAAATAAATGTACATGTTTAGACATAAAAGTCTGTACTCCTATGAGTAAGGTAGATTATTGTCAGAAAACGACAGACACGGGTTCGGTTGTCCAGTAGACAGAAGTTTTTATTGGGCACGTTTGCAAAGGTGGGTCCCTCCCACAGCAATGGAGGAACCCCGAAGCAAGGTCTGACAGGTTTTTATACCCCCTATCTGTCCTCCCCCTCCTACGAGGGCTTGGCTCACAATCTCACCTTTTTTACCGCCCCGGAGCGCCGCTAATTAACCGCAAAACCGCAGACATTCCACTCAATCAGCGCAATACACATTCCAATCCCCACTTGACCCGACAGCCGCCCCCTGCCGTTTCTCTCCACTCTGGTGCGAACGTGCCTCTTGCCTGCAGTCTTTCCTCCCTCCTGCCGCCCCTCTCCACTCTGGTGCGAGTGTGCCTTCTGCCCATCCTCCCTCCTGCCGCCCCCCCAAGGCTGCCCCATGGTGCACAGCGCTCTCCCCTAGCAAACATGGTTCGTTTGAGGCCCTCACTTCTCCCTGCCTTCTCACAATCCCCCCTTTTTCTTTTCACGCCTCTGTTGGGCCTCAAACCTGGCTAACAGGATTGCTCCCTCGTCCCGGACCCGGGGCTTCACACACTGGGACAGGTAATTCCCACAAGCAGGGAGGCATTGCATTAAGCAACATACTAGGACCAGTAAGGCAATGAAGCCAATAGCTAGTACAGAAAGTTGTTTTAACCAAGCAAAGTTAGGTAACCAACTAGTGAGCCACGACCAATTCCATCCCTCTGGATCCTCGGATATGCGAGAGGCTAAGGTCTCCAACTTGGCTAGTTTTGCTTCAATATAATTCTCATTGTTGGTTAGGTTAAAGCAACAAAGACCTTGAAAAGATTCACAGCCTTGTCCTGCCCTTAATAGGAGATAGTCTATAGCTATCCGATTTTGAATGACCGCCCTCCTGATCTCAGTGACTTCTTCAGTGAGGGCTGCAATGAGAGAGGATGTAAGGTTGACACTTTTAGCCAGGAGGCAGGCCACCTTCCTTAGGTCCAGGTAAGCCTTCCACTTAGTGCAGGAACCCCTACTAAGGAGAGGGCCAGAGCCATGGCTTCTGTTTCGGACAAGAGTGTCACATCACTCTCACAATCAGATGGCAGCTCCCTTTTTCTTTTCTCTTTTGATGGGTGTGCTTGCATTGGAGGCAGGGCATATAGAGAGGTCAGGCGCCCTATGGCACAGGGCCCCCTGAACTATAGGCTGGAACATAGGTGTAAGCTTCATGTCCACATAACAAAAAGAAACCTTTAGGTAGGTATAGAGGGGTTGAGGCGTAAGGGATATTATAGACCCCTCCACAAGTGAAAGCAGGACCTTTTGAGGGCAATGGGGGTACGGTTCTGGGTATTGTTGAAATATACACATTGAGTTGCATTGGTTATCCCCAAGAGATTTAGAGCCATTTGCCTTTGATTAGTCCAGGGTCTTGGTATGGGAGAAGACCCAAAATGATAGAACATCCCCCCCACGGGGATCATCCCCAGTGATCAAAGCTGTCTGTGCCAATTCTACGCCTTTATGTTGGTCATCTCCTCCCCTGCCTTAGTTCAGTTCCTTTTAAGTTTTACTTTGAGTCCGTCTCCCGGTTGGGCAGTCCATGGTCGGGGGTCGGGAGCTCGCTTAATCCGATGGTAGTGGGTCCAACCCCCCTGTCAGGTCCGAACCGCTGATTCAGTTGTCAGGAGAACTTGGTATGGTCCCTCCCAAGACGGCTTCAGCTTCTCATCCTTCCACGTCTTTATCAGGACCCAATCCTCTGGCTTGTGGGGGTGTTGGTCTTTCAGCAAGGGGGCCGTTGAGCGAGGAGTCCCTGTTTTCTTAGAGACAAGAGAGATTGTGACAGTACCAAGAGATACTTTCTCAGGAAGGCATCCTTTAGCTCGGGGATAGGCTCTCCCATTGGAGCCAGGAAAGGTCTTCCCATCATCAGCTCGAATGGGGAGACCCCCACATCCTTGCGAGGGGCTGTCCGCATTCGAAGCAGGGCAACCGGAAGTGTCTTTGTCCAAGGTAGCCCTGTTTCCAATCCCAGTTTGGTGAGATGTTGCTTCAACACCCCGTTGGCCCTTCCCACTTTCCCACTGGAGTCAGGATGCCAAGGGGTGTGGAGTTCCCATCGAACCCCCAGGCTCCAGTACCACAGCTTTACAGTGTCTACCAAAGCCTGCACCCCCCGTGAGACCCTTCGTGCAGTTTTTCCACCATCCCCCTCATGTCAGCACGGCTCACTACTGGGGTCCCCTCAATTGTAACCCAATGACCTGCTTCCTCCCTGCAACCTTCCCTTTCCAGCAGCTGTGAGTAAACCCCGTTCCAGCCAAATTTTCCCGAAAGTGTGCACTACTCCCCAGGCGTATTGCGAGTCTGTGTAGACGGTGAGGGACACTCCCTTTCCCAACTCTAGTGCCCGTTTCAAAGCGTGCACTTCACACAGCTGAGCCGACCAGTCCGCTGGTAGTGCCCCCTTCTCTATTGTCTCTCCCTCCGCAGTCACTATCGCATATCCTGACTTCCTTTGTCCCTGCTCTACTCGGCTAGACCCATCCACAAATCAGACCTCACCCTCCTCCAGCGGGACCTCCTGCAGGTCCTCCCGGGTCTTTGTTTGCAGCTGCAACAGGGTGGAGCACTCGTGCTCCGCCGGCTCCCATTCTTTCCGCTCCCCCGCAAGAAACTCCGCTGGGTTCAAATTCCTGTCTGTTCCTACCACCACATCAGGACTTATCCGGAGAACTGTCTCATATTTCAACATCCTCCCTTCTGTCATCCAAGCAGCCGCCTGCTGACTAAGCACACTTAAGATCTGATGGGGTGAATGGACAATCACGGGGCTCCCAAAAGTGAGTTTTTTCCCTTCTGTCACTAACACAGCAGCGGCAGCCACTGCCTGCACACAAGTCGGCCATCCCCTCACCACTGGTTCTAGGGCTTTGCTCAGGAAGGCCACTGGTTGATATTTCCCAGCCCGTCTCTGAGTCAGCACTCCAATGGCAGTTCCCCCATGGGCTGTAACGTATAGGTGAAAGGGGGGGGCAAGTTCGGTAGAGCCAGAGCCGGGGCCGTCACCAGGCTCCTTCGTAATTCTCCCCACTTCTCTGTGTCCCTGTCTGTCCATTCTACCCTGTCAGATGATCCTTTCAACTTCTCATACAGAAACTGAGCCTTGCTCATGTACTCATCTATCCATAGCCGGCAATATCCTACTAGACCCAGAAACCGCCGCACCTCTGTTTTAGTATGAGGGGGCTTCAACTGCATTATCCCCTGTATCCGAGAAGGATCAATCAACTTCTCGCCCTTCCGGAGTACATGTCCTAAATACTTGACCTCCCTTTCCACAAATTGGACCTTCCCTTTTGACACCTTCAATCCTTCCTCAGCCAACCAGTTCAATAAAGCCACTGAATCTTCTCTCACCTTTACTTCCTTCTCTCCAGACACCAACAAATCATCCACATACTGCAGCACCCGAGAACCCCCAGGGGCCCGGAACCCCTGGAGTTTCTCTTCCAATGCCTGTCCAAACAAGAGGGGGCTCTCGGTGTACCTCTGGGGCAGCACCGTCTATCTCAGTTGTTGCTTCAGCCCACGCCTCCCATCCCGGGACAGCGGGTATTGGGCTTGCGGCAAACCCGTCACCCCTGGTTTCAAGGGGATGCTAATTGGGGCGATGCGAAACCGACCCGCCCCCCCTCCCCTGCCCATACCTCAGGGTTCACAACCTCCACGTCCGCCTCTCGCAACAAACACATCCTTTCTGCCTGTTCCACATTCCACAACTCCACTACTAGACTACCCATTAGATCCCTTCCCAGCAAGTTCACTCTCGCCTGTGGGATCAGTAACACATCTGCAGTTACCTCCTTCCCATTCCACTCCAGTCTCACTCCCTCCAGTACGTCTGCCTTGACCGGAGAGCCTCCCACCCCCATCACCGATACCGACGTGCCCCGGGATTTCGCAATCCCTGGGATCGGTTGGCACAGCGATGTTCGAGAGGCTCCGGTGTCCACGAGGAACTGCTGTTCCTCGCCAGTGGGACCCACCGTGATGTTTACCAAGGGTTCCCCGTGGGTCCCGGTTGGGGAACCATGACCCCCCTAGTCGTACAGGGGAAACTCCTCTCATGTTCTCCCGATGTTCAGCATTATTGGGATCCCAATTTGGGTCTGCCAGAGGGAATTTAGTATCTGCGGCCGGGGCATTTGGGACATTTGCATTCCTTTGCTCCCAAGCCCCGAGCGCAGCTCGCCAAATCTGGCCCCTCTCTTCTGGCGTATAGAGGTGGGCTAAAATGTAATTCAGTTCCCCCAGGAGTATTCCACCGGGCCGAGAAAATGTTCCAATTGTTCGGCGGCGGTATGGGCGTTCTCTTGCATACGAGGGAGGGTCTCTTTTTTTTTTTTTCCACAACTCACTGGGTTTGATGGGAACCGTTAAGTAACTGGTGACAGCCACCTCCTGTGCATTCGTTCCGTTCGGGACCTCCAGGACGGGGAAGGCACTGGCCGAACTTAGAATAAAGGGCAAGTTCTGAATGTCTTGGTTCAGCTGGTCCAGCTCTTTCCGCAGCCCGGGATAGGGTGGGGGCGCCGGAGGGGGAGCGGTAGGAAGAGGAGGAGGAGGAGGAGGTGGCGGCCCCCATTGAGGTCCAGTCAGCCAGAGGTCCTCCTCATCCTCCTGTTCTTTTTGGACAAAAATTTTGGCTAACTTGGGTCGAGGCCCCTCCCAATGAACATGGAACCAGACTTCCACATAGGGTTCCTGTGTTAACATTTTATGCTCCACAATGTAGTTTTTTAGTTGGGTCACCCAGTAATTACTGGGGATTCCAAGAGTATCCCAATGGTAGGGGAATTCGGGGTCCACTAGTGGATATTTTGGCCATTCTTTAGTGCACAAAGTTATCATGGTCGGTTTTTCCAGACCCCTGGTGAATGGACACAACCAGGGTGTCTCCCATTGTTGCAACAATTGTCCTAATGGAGAATCCGTGGGGATTCCCCCTACTGCGTTTTTCCCACTGGCCCCTGGCCTTACACTCTTACTCTGCGCCTTACCCATCCTTCCTGACTACGTTTCCCACCTTACAGAAGGTCCCGGACTCTTCTGTCCCCTTGCGGCGTCCAACGCCTCGTAACCACGCTAATCTCCCCGAGATTATGGGTAGGTTGTACTCACCAGACCTCCCAGAGGTCCCCTCGTCGGCCGACTTCCTCTTTACTTCTGTCTGACTGGCGATTGGAGTCCCGTCCCGGACCCGACTTCGGGGAAAACGGGAGACACCTCAACGGGGTGTTACGGCCGATTACTCACCGGTTCCCCACAGTTCGGTCCACGTCGAGGACTCCTGGCTGGCTCGCCAATTTTGTCAGAAAACGACAGACACGGGTTCGGTTGTCCAGTAGACAGAAGTTTTTATTGGGCACGTTTGCAAAGGTGGGTCCCTCCCGCAGCAATGGAGGAACCCCGAAGCAAGGTCTGACAGGTTTTTATACCCCCTATCTGTCCTCCCCCTCCTACGAGGGCTTGGCTCACAATCTCACCTTTTTTACCGCCCCGGAGCACCGCTAATTAACCGCAAAACCGCAGACATTCCACTCAATCAGCGCAATACACATTCCAATCCCCACTTGACCCGACAGCCGCCCCCTGCCGTTTCTCTCCACTCTGGTGCGAACGTGCCTCTTGCCTGCAGTCTTTCCTCCCTCCTGCCGCCCCTCTCCACTCTGGTGCGAGTGTGCCTTCTGCCCATCCTCCCTCCTGCCGACCCCCCAAGGCTGCCCCATGGTGCACAGCGCTCTCCCCTAGCAAACATGGTTTGTTTGAGGCCCTCACTTCTCCCTGCCTTCTCACATTATGAAATAATGTTTCTAATAACAAGGTATATAGTACAACTGGGCCAGATGGGGTAGCAAAAGTATTAGTTGGATATGCTAATATGGGGGGATGACGATGATGGTTCCAGGGAAATAACTGATATTTAGAGCACTACCTAAATTCACTAATGAGGTAGATGATAATGAACAACCTGAAATTAGATAAGAGAGAGAAGCTGCTAGTCAGTAATAAACCAGAACTGAGGATCAGAAGACTTGGATCTGAACACTGCATAATGGTCCCCAAGCTATGGAATGCTCTACACCTATGTATATATCTAGGACAATGTTTATTGATGTTTCACAAGGTGGTTAATATCAGGTTACTTAATTGGGCATTTCAGGTTTGTTTGTTTGTTTGTTTTTTTTAAAAAAAGATTTTATACTGACTGGGTAGCTATCTTTTGGGCTGCATGTGATTATTGTACTAGAGGGTTTTTTTTTTCTGTTTTTAATTTTGTAAACCATCAAGAGTTGTTTGAGCTGGGCAGCATATGCATTTCTGTAAACAAATAGGGTATTGGTTTTAATCTTTAATCTGTAATCTTTAATCTTTAATCTGTAAAGGGATTAGTAGCTGACTTTCTGGCAGAACACCTTTCCCACTTTAACCCTATGTATTCTCTAAGTGCTCCTAATTAAGGAGAATCATTTGCATTCATGTGGGAAAGGGCCTTCTCCTGTCTTGCTCCTAAACTAAAGAATTTCATCCGTCAGGTGTTTGGCCTCTATTTGCCACTTTTAGGAAAGGAGTCCTTAAGGTCCTTCAATGAGGCATTCTGGATTGATTCGATAACGTTAGATCCTCTTTATGTGTTTTTCATATGTTTTAAAGAAATATTTCAGTTGCACTTGTATGCTTTTTGAATGCTTTGCACAGCTGTTCTACACAAATTAATGTTTTTCTATTAGTGCCACATATTTAAAAATACTTAAAAATACTTGTAATATTGAAATAGTTATATTTCATTATTGGAACTTGTGAATAATGTGAATATTAATGAAAAGGCTTTGATATACAATATTCTTACATTAAATCCAACTTTAATTACAGAGAAATGGCATTCTCTTTTGAAACCTTATTTAGACTTTAGCTAATGAAATCACTCTCAAATAGTAAATAATTTGATTTAGTTAAGTTTCTCACTTTTATCAACATATCTGTACTTAAAACTATACAAAGCATCAATAAATAACTATGTTCAGTGTGATGGCTGCAAACTACGAAGTATCACAGGCATCAAGTTCTTATTGGCTGCTACTGAAAGTCAAAAAACATATATACAAGCCATTCAATTACTAATAGTAGGAAAGGGTTGGAGTCAGACAACATCAAAATAAAATAAAGTAGCTGTACTTCATAGTGCTCATTAGTTGGGTTGCAGGCAATGTCTGGACTAAACCAGTGTCTCCTCTTTGATTTGAGCACTTCAGCAAAAGCTTTGTCTTCTAAATTAATGAAAGGTAGGGCTGGGATAGGCTTTTCTGAAAATATACGATAGCATGTATTGAATACTGGAAATTCTCTGATGTTGAGGATTATATTGCCTCAAAATAGCCCCGAATTTACACAACCAGCTGTTTTTCTTCTGTTCTGATAAGCAGTTTTGCAAGGGAATTCCATAAATTCAGTGCCTTCTTTGTGAATACAGCTGCTGTCAGTTTTCTGGGGCATGACCTCAAGCAGCTTTTTTTTCTCTGGAGATGGCATGCTGTTTGTGTCTTCCTTTTAGTGCCTTTCATTCCTTTGACAAGTAGGCACATTTGTGCTTAGTTTATAGAGTGTTGTGCATGCTTGCTTTTTGTACAAGGAACCAGTACCGATGTTAAACTATTTGCAAGCTTTAGTTCTATCGAATCCCTTGGGAAGTAGATGTAGTTCTTGATCCTTCTATTGCAAGGTTTTCTGGAAGGCTTTGATACTGAAGCAGGGCAGAAGATAATATGTAATTATCTGATTAAACTGAAATATAGATTTTATATTACAGGGTCATTGTGTCAAGCATAAATCTTAAGTTTTTAATCACATAATTGGAAATCACCTTTTTAAAAAGGTAAGTGTTCAGCATAGTTGGGAAAATAGCATTCCACACAAATGGAGTTTCTTTTGTGAACATAAGACAGAAGTAAAACTCAGACTTTTATAATACAACATTTAAAGAAAAATCTCAGTGTGTAGAAACCGGTTCCTTTTTTATAAACTTCTAAGTACAAAGGTCAGTCTGAAATTCAGTGAACCCTGCAGCGATGAAGTCTCTGGCAGGATCCCCATTCAGAGGTCAAGAAAAAGATGGAAAATACCAAGGGAGGTTTTTGGTTGATGTTGTTTAAAATATATAATACATGTCATCCAATGTGGTTTTTATTGAGAAATGCACTATTTATAACAAAATTCATTGCAATTAAAGTTTCTGACTTCAACATAGCTGCAACACCACATGATTTGATTCATTAAAATCTTCCATGGGAGACAGGGAGAGTTAGGTTTTCACATACTATTTATCACAAATCCTACAAATAATTTTAAATAGATTCAAAATGAAGGCAAAGGAGCCACAGGAGAAAAAGGGATCACTGAAAATAATCTCCCTTTCTATTCTATTGATTTTTTAATCAAATTTTTATGCTGCCATAATCACAAGATTTGGCAGCTAACAGGGTATAAAAATATAATTAAAAATGGTGAGACAAATAAAATCCAAACAAAATATGTGGTGTCACATATCTGTCTTCAGTTTTTTCCAGAAGGCAGACAATGCCAGAGACAAACAAATCTCCAATGAGAAGTCATTCCAGAGGGCTGACCCCATTGGGGGGGTTTCTGATGCCCTAACCTCCCAAAAAAGGGGGGAAAACAGCTGCTATTCCCAGGATGAACAGAGTAGTTGCACCAACTTGGTGGGGTGATGCAGTCCTGTGATAATCAGGCACCAAGCCATAAAAGGCTTTATAGTTTTATTTATTTTTTTATGTTTGTTCCTTCAAGTCACTGTTGACTTCTGGCAACTGCCTGGACAAGTCCTTACAGTTTTCTTAGCAAGATTTTGGAAGTAGTTTGCCATTGCCTACCTCCTAGGACTGAGAGGATAACCTGCCCAAGGTCACCCACCGTTTGTGGGACTAGAAGTCACAGTCTCCTGATTTATAGCTTGATGCCTTAACCACTATACCAAACTGGCTCTTAAAGCAGTGAACTCCTGTGAGCACCCAAACCACCACATTTTGCACCAACTGAAGCTTCCAGGTGGTCTGGAAGGCAGCCTCATGTACAGCACATTGCAGTAGTCTAAACAGATGGTGATCAGGGCGTGAGCCATTTTGGTCAGGTCTCCTTGCCCCAAGTAAGGCTGCAGCTGGCGCACCAGCTAGAGCTGGACAAAACCCCCCGGCCATGGCTTCCACCTGCTAATCTAGCAGGAGCTGCAAGTCCAGGAGGACTCTCAAGTTGCACACCTACTCTTTCAGGGGCAGTGCCACCCTATCCAGACACACAATCGATCCAGAGGCCACATCTAGAGACGCCAATTGAATATAATCCAGGATCACAATTTCTAATACCAGGACAAATATTACAATCTCTTTAATGTAGTAAAGCCTCAGAAAATGGCAGCATTTAGCTTATTTTGGCTGATCTAGATTAACTTGAGTCAGGGAACCCCTGACTCAAGGGGTCAGGGAACCCCTTGAGAATCCCAGGATTCTTTGCTAGACTGGGAAATAAAAACAACAACAAAACCATTTCAGATTAAGGCAGTTGAAAAACCACTTCCATATTGCTGCATAGACACAGTGATCAAGATTCAAATGCATTAGCTGTTATGTTATTGTGTATTGGAAATTTTATTTATCTGGGAATTTCATTAACTTATTATTTTTTAGTATGTTTTTGAGAGCCGCCTTGGAGGTTTGGCAGCATACAGATTTGATAGATAAATACATAAAAATAAACTTAAGAGCATCATTATTTTGATGCATTAAGATTAGCCATCTCAGTTTGCTCTCATATTGATTAGGATTACTTTCTTAATTAACTGTACTTCTTAATTAACTATATTTTTTTATTGAGATCTCCAAACTTAATCTCAATTTAAAATGTAATTCTATGCACTGTCCTTGGACAAAGTTGACTTTACTTCAAAGTAAACGTCCCTAAAATGGATAGCAGCTAACTAATCTAAAATCATATTGGCCTGTAGTGTTACATAGAATCAGTAAGCAGATAGCCAAGAGCAAGGGAGCAAGATGTCAGTCTTTGCTGTGTCAGAAATTGGAAGATCATTCTAGTCATTGTCTAGTCCTTTAGTCTGAAATGGATGTTTGTTGATGTAAGGTCAAGATTAACCTGGCAAAGGCTTGGTATCTTTAGCGTATTTCAGTATTTGCATTTTTTTATGGTTGAGATGCTCTTAGACTGTCCTTTAGATTGGTAGCCTTTTAAATAATTTTAGTTTTGTGTCCGTGTGTGGGTATCTTTTTTAATAGAGGCCTATTTGAATCTGTTTGTACTTAATTCTGAGCCTCAGTATTAGCATTCAGTCTTGTGCGATCCCTTTGTATGCTTTCAGATTCATGGATCTGCTAAGAATCCCCTAGTTGTTATAAATTTATTGTACAGCTTTAACCTTTATCTCATTATATATGAGGTTTCTTTCTGGCACCACCAACCCCCATTTCATTTCTTTTTACTGTAAATTTAATGAAGCATTTATGGTAAGTTCATTTCAGTAGCAATCATTGCCCTCCAAAGTGGGAATTCAGTGTAGAATTGTATATTAATTTCCCTCTATAATAAATGAAATAAAAATTCCAAATATGCAACTTCAGGAAATTGAATTGTGTTCCTCTATTGCTTATTCAGTGCATTGGAAAACTGAATAAAAAAGACAGAACAGAATGGGCAGAGGCTGCTAAATGTAGCAAGTAACTCAGATTTTGGATTTTACTTAATGATCTGAGCATTTATTGCTATAAAATAAATGCACCATTTGAAGATTATGGTGGAAATGTAAAACATTAACATTTTAATTAATTTAGGATGGAAGCATTCATTTTATGTATTTTACCTTTTTCCCCCCCAATATTGCCAACATTTTCAATATCTGAGATGAATTCTCTTTGCATTTTTTTATCATTTGCAATTGCTGATTCAGTACAATACTGTTGAATGCTGGTTTTTTTAATAGGTGCTGAAGGTGTAAAAATCTGACAACACCTTAGGAAATGCCGGCTACAAATATCAAAATGTGTTGTTCAAAATATAGCTCTGTGTGTGTGTGTGTGTGTGTGTGTGTGTGTAATCTGACATTCAAAGCAATTAAATATGGGCATACCTAAATCTAAAAATGTATCTGAGTAGGGCTCAGTGTAATTAAAGCAATAAGCAGTCTTGGCCATTGTCACTTGACCTGATACCTGAATCTAGAACCACTCTTTTAATCTCCCACAACCTGCTACAGTTGACTCACTTCAGGGCATGCTAGAAGCTCTAGTGACTATCAGTTAGTTTCTCCATTGTTGCCAGAGAAATTGCCAGTTCAGCATAAGAAAGTCAGAGAGACTTCAAACTTGGAGCTTCCCAAGGTAGGCTGATGGAAATCTTTCAGAAAAATTTTTTGTTCAGCTGAGATGATAGTCACAGTCTGATATAGTTTCCAGCTTCACATAGGAGGGGGATGGAAAAAGCAGTAGTTGTTGGGTTCTTTTTCTCTCCCCCACTTGTGCCATTGACAAAGAAAGAATTAATGACTGAAAAATGAAAAATGAAATAATTACTGAAACATGCTCCAAAGTGGGAAATCACAACTAGGAGCAATAAGAGAGAAGTAAGTATCAAAAAGGTATTAATTCCTTTCACTAACCAATAAAGAAAACAAGATATTCATCCACCGCTACATCAGGGCTGCACAATTCCACAATCCCCCCAGGCCTTTAGCATAGCCTGCGAATTTCTTCCATTTCCATTAAAATTAAAGACAACCTATGTTTTGCCCTGTCCCAGCCACTTCTCAGAGTTCCAAGCCTCCTGCCTCCCTTCCCTGATTTCGTGCTGCTTCATTATATGAAGGTTTGTGGTCATTTCATTTCCAAGGCTTCAAGAGCCCAGGTTAATCCAGGAGTAACAAATAGCAAATGTGGTTCCTTACTCAAATAGTAACCCTTTCTGCATACTTGAAATATCTCACTATCTATCCCATTTTCTTATACTGAAGGGACAAGATTAGTTGCTAGAACACTGACCAGAAAGCCCACAGTCATGTCCTAAATGGAAATGATTATGCTTATAGCAGAAGAGAGAGTACATAGATCACATATTGCAGATCACATAGATCTCCCTCTAGCAGTTGCATATGCAATGAGTTACTTTCATGAATGATGGAATAGGTAATTATCCCAGAGTTTCTAGTTGTCTGACTAGCAGCAATACAGGACATTTCATAGATTTTTATTTTATTATTACAAGAATTTTCCCTTGTTCTTCAGCCTCAAATATTTTCAAATGGCAAAGAAAAATTAAAATGACAATTCCACAATGGAACACAAAGAAAAAAATGTTAAAATCAGCAGCCCAGAAAAAGCCAATCATAAGACAGAAGCCTCTTTTCTGAGATCGAAGAGGCTTGTTTTTTTCTTACTGTGGAAAAGCATGTTTTTTGTTTTGTCTCTTCCTATTTCCATTTTCCTAAATCATTTTTTTTTAATTTAGATCCTAAAGTACAAATCTTGCTCTAAGCCGTAGTCAGAGAGATCCGGCAGTTTCATATCCTAAGAAAAGTCCTGCTGGATTCAGTTCCAAGTTCCCACACATCTAGTCCTACACTCTCTTATAGATACAAGGTATCTGACATAGGGTGTCAGATCAAAGGTCTGCAGTCTGATCTTTTAACTGAAGATGCCAAATATTGAATTGGGGATGTTGCATTCAAAGCATATAAACTGCTATTGGCCCCTTTCCTCTTTCAAGTTTCCTTTCCCTTTAACACATCTATGGAACTGCAGCATTAATAATAAATTTAAAAGGCTGCTTTTATTGAATTTCAAGTATACCACAACAAAGCCAAAAATAATAGGATTGGGTCTTGAATATTATCCACATTGTGTGATAATGGAGGTCTAGAACTGCTTTTAAATAGGCACAGTTTCCATGAGGAAAATGTCCAGAGCAGGGTCCTCAGAGAGAATTTGTCCAGTAAAAATAGCAATTGATATAGTCTCCTCTTTGAACCAGCCTCATTTGTCCAATCTTGGAATTAATAGTGTACAAGGAAGGAAAAACAGCCCCAGGCTCTGTCTCCCCAAATACTGCTTCAGGTTTATCCATTGTATGCAGAAGATTAAGCCAGGAGAAGCAACTTCAAGTTCTACAGCCATGATCAGTAAGCTTTCCAGAACCATGCAAGTCAGGTTTTCTTCTTTTCTTATCATTTTGACAAGATACCAAGGTTCAGCTAATTTGAACTATGTACTTGAGCAAACTGATTTTTAATCTGTAAGATTGGATAGGAAAATTTCCTGACTGAGGTGTCCAGAGTCTCCATCTATAAATACTGAACATGGAGTTATATTGGATTAAGAACATGAATTGTTGGTGAATATTTGTTCATTAAAGGAATAAAATAATATTATGCTAACGTGCCAATATTTTACACTGTAAAGTATTTTAAGTACTTTATTGCAAAGTACTAATACTGTTAAGTACAGTGTCGGTGGTTAGGACTGTAACAGTTGTAGTCAAACCTGGTAGACTCATTCTTAATCTTTGCTTAGTAACAAAGTTTACAGGGTGACATTAGGCTAGTCATTATTTCCCTTCATGGGCCTACTTAACAAAGAAGTGCTTTGGAATATTTATATCATTGCTGTGATGGGACAGCATCACAAATAGTATTTTCAACATTTTTTATATGTTCCATGAAAAATATAGAAAAATGTATAAAGTGTTGAGAATATATTTTGTGATGAAAGGAACATGTTTTGTCTCTAAAATACCTTATCTTTACATACAAGTAGAACAATGCTACTAGTGTTTTCTATTTAATACATTTTAATGGGCTCCTAAACTATTCTAGGTATTAATAGTTCATTGTTCCATCAGGATGTAATTCAAATTAAATGGATCTTTGTCTTCACGAAAACTGATACTTTTAACTTGATGCAACTTCTTCCTCTTCAATACAATGTATGAAAGTTCAGCTGGAAAGGCTTCTTAGAAACCATTCAGCTACTGCCATTACATCTTTCCAAATTTTCCTATCTAATACCTACAGAAGTGAGCATTTTTCCCCAAATACCTACCAAAGAAGTCAGCTTCATTTCTGTAGAGAACAGAATTGGCTGTGGTCCTAAGGCAGACCTGCTGCCCAGCTGAAAGTCACCACTGTTGTGGCAGTCAGCCAGAAGGGCCACTCTGTGGAGAGGCTTCTTCCTAATCAGAGGAGGGAGAAGAAGCAGATGGAAGACTTGGGGAGCTGGCATCAACTCATAGCACTGTAGTCAGTAGTAAATGAAAATTCGCTGTAAAGAGTCTGCAGTGGTATACATATCTGTTTTATCAGAATTAGAACAAGTAAATGAAATATAGAGAAACTGGCAGACCCATTTTTTTAATCCTTGAAGTTATCATATCAGTACAAATTAAAGGAGTTTGTTTTGAGATAAACATGCAGGTGTTTATAAACCCTAAAACGTTCTTTGCTGTTTTTAGAATAGTATTGCTAAAATCCTAATGAAGTCCTGCATTGCCATCTAGGGCACTCTGGCTGTATTACATAATTGCAATGCTTCCTTTTGCAGTTTCAGGCTGGCAGCTTCTGCTTGAACAAAATGAGGCTGTGTGGCCATAATCCATTAATTAAGGTCAGTAGTTAGTGACATTAAAAGGTTATTTCACTCTTAGTTTCAACTTTAAAAATAATCAGATACGTAAAGAGAATTGTCATTAAGAAATTGGTTGGTTTTTTGACAGTGAGAAATAACAGAGATGCATGTTAGAAGGTAAAATTGTCAGTTTCTCCGTGGCCCCAGAGGGTGCATTCTCTTGATGGCTGGTTCAGAATTTTTCATGAAGTAAATGTCAAACTTGTCAAGCCTGTCACTATGAAAATGATCCATGTTGCAAGGGTCTCCTTTCCTTGGGAAACAAACAGCTGCCTTATCACTAAATAGATGCAGTGACAGGAGCCTGCCATGTATCATAAGAAATTGATATTTGCTTGTAATATCCAGTATTAAGGAAGTGTTCCAGTCATCCTCTGCATTCTCATCCTGGGCTTCATTACAGGGTTAGTCCATAGTGCATTCTGAAGGAGGGAACAGGAGAAAGCCCCTCACGCGCTAGAGGGCTCAGTGTACTTTCCATGCTGATTTAACTGTTGGATTGATTTAGCTCAGAGGCTGTTGCCCTTTGAACGCATTTTCCTTCAAGCTTGGCATCTTACGTTAGGCAGGTAGAAAATCCCCAGGCAGGAAAAGGGAAGGAGAAAAAAGCAAGAGTGCAGAATCTTCCTTTTCTGCGGGGGGGGGGGGGGATCCTTTAAATTTTTTGATCAGGGTTGACCATCATACCTATGGTTTCACAATTATTGAAATACATTGCAAAGTTCAGCAGTACTCGTGTTAAATATAGCTTGTGCAACAATGCACATAGCAGTTGGCAGTGGGATGCTTATCAACATCCATTTCTTTTGTTTTGGCGTTATAAAAGTGAAGACAATCTGCTTTTTTTATTCTGCAAGAGCTTACTTTTATGTCTGATGTTTTCCAACAAACCGCCCCCCCCATTTTTGTATTTAATGTTGCATTAATGCATATTTTTCATTTAAACTTAGGAAAGTATTTTAAAATATTACAACATCTTTTGTTTTTATTGTTTCCATACACCCAAAACCTTGAATTGATACCTGTTACTTTAGTTGCATATTTCATATCTCCCTTTACATTGTCTGCAATTCTTCCTCGACAAGATGTTTCTTTGTTGTTGTTCTTATTGCAAGGACAATACATTTTCTAAATCTTCAAAGCAGAATGTTTTCTATGTGAGAAATTGGGAAATCTGATCCCATCTCAATACAGCCAGCAACCAGCATTTGAATTCATGCTTTATTTTATTTTATTTTATTTTATTTTATCTTATTTTATTTTATTTATTTTGTGAGGAATATTTTCTAGAGAGAGAACTATCACAGGTACCAATTGGGTATTGCTTCTGACATGATTGATGTCAAATGACAGAAATACCCCTCCCAGGTTTTCTGCCATGCCGTGATTCTCTTAAATTACATTTGGGACTGCTTTATAAAATGATCCCTTGGAGCCTGATTGTTCCCTGATGTCTAGTTGCAGCATGACAGGAACCATATTGCCATCTACTTTTTAAAGCACCAGCAGTCACACTATTATCCTGCGCAATAATGCTTGCTTTATACAATAACTTTATTTTAATCATTAGAATGTTGTTGTTGTTTTTTTAAATCCTGGGAGACCTACTCTGAGTTTTTAAATTTAAAAAAAAAATCATAAAAGCCTGCAAGGCTGTGAATTTATACCTCATATATAGTACATAAAATTCCTTGTAAAAGAAGTGTTTTCTTTTAACCAGTGAAATTAAATTGCAACTTTTTATTGTTCTGTGTTTGAGATGTGAATGTGGGATTAGGAGGGGTCTCCGTGGCCTTCCACATATCCTCTATATTTAATTACCTTTAGGGAACCTTAATCTTTCATTTCCAGCTTCACATGCTTATAAAATCAGTTATTAGTATGAGTTCTATCAGCGTATATTGCACTTGGTGAAAGGAAAAGAAATAGAAATTATATATCTGATTAAAGAGTCCAGTGTCAAAAAATCAGGAGTCTGGTAGCACCTTTTCCGACTAACCAATTTTATTAAAAGAAGTAAGTTTTTGTCAGCTGCAGTTCACTTTATCAGAAATATAAGGGCCAGTGTGTAGATGAAGAGGTGGTCTTTTCAGACATTTGGGCACAATTGACTTGCTGGCTTCTATAACTACATGCCATATGCCGTTTCATGTTACCAAGTTCAATGCAAAGATACTGAAAACATTTGGTTGTTTCCTTTCAGTAATCCAGCCTTATTTTCCTCTAGAGGCCTGGTATGTATATCTCTACCACTATATATACAGATAAAATTACTTGGTTTTACTTTTACTGCTTACCTAGCATAGTAACAACACTTATTATTCTTGAGCTGGTGCAATCTATGGCATATGTCTTATCCTGATTTACACAAAAAGGCAAATTATAGGTATGCTTTATTACACATATTTCTACAATTGGATTCTTACTAGCATTATGAATTGATTGATGATGTATGATCTATATATAGAATTCTCTTTTAGTTCCTGTAGAGATAATTGTCTGACACTTCTTTTTTCAAAACTACATCTTGTCACCTGTTATAAAGAAAGGAATTTGTCTTCTATAAAATGGAAAGTTGAAAGAGAATGTTCACATCTATCTGTTTGATTCAGGTCGATCTTCCTTATTTTTTTTTTCTTTTTCCTATTGCTCTCTTCAAGTTTTGTCAGCACAGAGACACAAGCAATTTCACTTTAGAAACATTCCATTTTATGTCGCGCTATTTTTATAGGTTTATTTAAAAAAAAAAATGTGGAAGTAAAATTTTAGATATTTCTGTCCGAAGATGTAAAATGATACATTTTGATTCTATAATCAAGGAGATGTTTTCAGCACATCTGTGGCACATTTTTAAATTCATGAACATGGTTGGCCTTAATATTTTTTTTCTGTTCCATATATCTTCAAAGGATTAGCTGCATCTTGTGTTCTGCTTTGAGTACTTCTTAGATGATTACAGAGAATATTTATGATTATTTCAGAAATGGCATATGTGCAGTTTACTTCTCCTGCAGACTCTGTTCCTTTCTTTAATAAGATTTTTTTTCTTTCATATTAAAATATAGTACTGTGCAAAAGTTTTAGGCATGTCTGAAAAATGTTGTAAAATAAGAATGCTTTCAAAAATGTATATTGTAATTGTTTGTGTTTATCAATTTACAAAATGCAAAGTGAGCAAACAGAAGAGAAATCCAAATCAAATCAATATTTGGTGTGACTGCCCTTTGGCTTCAAACCAGCATCAATTCTTACACTTGCACACTTGTATGAAGTCAGGGATCTTGTAGGCTTAGAGTCAGGTGTATGATTAACCAATTATACCAAGCAGGTGCTAATGATCATCAATTTTATATGTAGGTTGAAAGACAGTCATTAACTGAAACAGAAACAGCTGTGTAGGAGGCTTAAAACTGGGTGAGGAACAGGCAAACTCTGCTCCTAAGGTGAGGTTGTGGACGAGAGTTTCATGTCACAGGTCATACACCATGGCAAGACTGAGCACAGCAACAAGACACAAGGTAGTTATACTGCATCAGTAAGGTCTCTCCCAGGCAAAAATTTCAAAGCAGGCTGGGGTTTCAAGATGTGCTGTTCAAGCTCTTTTGAAGAAGCACAAAGAAATGGGCAATGTTGAGGACTGTAGACACAGTGGTCAGCCAAGGAGACTTAATGTAGCAGATGAAAGACAGATCATGCTTACTTCCCTTTGATGTTGGAAGATGTCCAGCAGTGCCATCAGCATAGAACTGGCAGAAAGCAGTGGGACCCAGGTACACCCATCTACTGTCTGGAGAAGTCTGGCCATAAGTGGTCTTCATGGAAGAATTGTAGCCAAAAAGCCATACTTCCAATGTGGAAACAAGGCTAAGCAACTCAACTATGCACGAAAACATAGGAACTGGGGTGCAGAAAAATGGCAGCAGGTGCTCTGGACTGATGACTCAAAACTCATCAGTCCAGGAACAACCTACCTGCTGAGTTCCTTCAAAAACTGTGTGTAAGTGTACCTAGAAGAATTGATGCTGTTTTGAAGGCAAAGGGTAGTTACACCAAATATTGATTTGATTTGGATTTCTCTTGTTTGTTTATCAATTTACAAAATGCAAAGTGAGCAAACAATTACAATATATATTTTTGAAAGCATTCTTACTTTATAGCATTTTTTCATACCTGCCTAAAACTTTTGCACAGTACTGTATGTATAGTGATGGCATAATATTTTCAAATGTTTGCTATTTCAATATTTGGTATTTTATATTTTTGTTTTAATGATGTTTTAATGGTTGCTTTTATGTATTTTATGTATGAGTCTTTTGGGAGTGTGCAGCATAAAAATATAGTGTGTGTGTGTATTCTCCAAGCCTTTATATATGTGTGTCTATTTTGTGTTTGTGTTTATTATAAATAAATCTAAGTTTAAAAGCAAGGAATCTTGATTAATTTGTTATGTGCTTCAGAAATATGTATAGTTTTAAGACTATCTAAGTCTAGGATAGTTTATTTCCTTTTTCAAAATGGCTTACACAACTATCATTTCTGTAATAGTATCCATGCTCTTTAAACCTGCTATTTGCCCGTAGTTTGCTCAGGTTCTCAAAAGGTTTATTAAGAGATTTACACTTTTAAGTTAATGCAGCTGGATAGTGTCTGCATTTTATTCAGAAAGTTTGCAGATAGTAACAATCTGGAAACAATGAAACATGGGTTCCTATCCAATCTAATAGGATCTATTTGCCTATTATCTCAACTAATCAGGTTAAAAAGGCATGTGTGCACAAACAGTGGAGAAACACATTGTAATGAAATATAAAGAAAGTAAGAATAGCACTTATGTATAGACAAGAGAAGGATTTAAACAATAACAAGCCCTTTATGCATTCTATTTCCAATTCTGGAAATGGAAGCCCAGTGTAGTAAACAGCAAATGCATTAGTGCTCTTCCATAACCTAGAGAAAGTAAATTAGAACTACTAAATCTGGGGAAAAATTGGGAAATCCCTATGAATACTGTGTTTTTCATCAATTTTGTGATGTGGGCTATTCTTGATTCAGTGCTACAGTGGAGATGTGACCCATAAAATATGTGTGTTTATCCCATTCATAATGGACTTTGGATTTTTTCTAAGACTTTTGTGGGAGATGAGAAAAAGCTCTTTCCCAAAGTAGGTAATAAACTAATTTGAAATTACTACTCTTTATAGAGGAAATACTTTTAAAATGTTTCAAATATTACCTGTAATATTACAGTAAAGCCTGTAAATATTACAGTAAAGGCTTCATTTAACAGATTATTTTGTGGGAAAGGTGGCCATTACTCCCAAATCTCCATTAAATACATCATTTGCATCTATTTACATCATTTCCCTAATGATATAATTATGCAAGTTATATAAATTGTGTCATTGATGCCATCACATAACGCAAATGACATAAATTGATGCAAATATCATTTCCATCATTATATCATGACAAATTGACAGAAATTATGTTAATCATCCAGATTGCTTCAGACACAACAGACTTCAGAATTCAGATAATTCCTTTTGTATGTGAAATTCACTAAACTGAGGTCTAATAAACTGAGGATTTACTGTACTCAATATTTAATGTAAAATCATTTGTTGATCTTACATATTCCGTGACTGTTTCATGATGAAGCACATTATCTTGATCCTCCATTTTAACAAAACATTTTTAAATCACATTGTATTTCCTCAAACTTTTCCTTAAGTAAAGATCTCCTAATTTACACTTTAATCAAATCATATAAAGCCCTTCTGATAGAAGAACGCATGGTAACAACTACAGCAGTTCCCTACAGTTGTCAGATAGAACAAGTGTCTAACATCTCTGCCTCCTTGTTAAAGTAGTCTGCTTTACAAAAATAGATACATAGGTGTCTGTGATCAGACCTCCTTACTTTCTAAGTAGCCCTCAAGATTCTGACGTCTTCTAATTTGAATCTATGTTGTTATGCGTGAGGAAAAGTATGTGATTAGGACCGGTTAACATAGATTGATTTTTAGAAAGTACCCTTGACTTAACCTACCTATGCATTTAAATAAAGAAATGTAAACCAGCAGACTATAGATGCAATACTTTCCATGGTAATAGTGGCCAATAGCCTTGAAAATACGGTTATAGATATCAGAGGGCATGTCTCCCTCATTCCCAGTCTTTGACAGAAAAAGACATTAGTTCAAAATCAGGGTCATCTGAATGAATGCTTCTCCTGCAAGGTTTTCCATTTATGTTTTTTAACTAAACACTCATACTCCTTTCATTGCATAATCGGTTTTGCACTAAACGTGCAAAGTGAACAGTAAGTGAACAGTTCCTACACATTAAATTTTGTTCATGTGGGTTACTTTAGGATGTGGAGTTTTACTGAATGTAGATGGTAAAGCAAATACATTAAACATGTTTAAACTTCAGTCTGTTCAGCATCATTCCTTTATAATTAGCCTTAATAGCCCATTTAGCTGAAAGTTCAAACATTGCTAATGGCTTTAGAAGAGCATTAGTTAAATATTTATATACAAAAGAACAAATGCTTCTAAAAGTGCCATTGAAAAGTTTATCCAAAACTTCACTAAAACTCTAAGCTGTAATGTTACATAGTTATTTGTATGCATATCACACATTTATACAGATGTATAAGTATTTTGTTCAAATAGACAAGCAGTGAATTAAAAATTGATATGAGTATGGAACCTTGCTAGTTTCTGAATTTTCCCTAGAAAAATATCAAATCCTTTACTTTTTACCATTATTTTCAAGTAGGTTATTTTGTGATGATTTTGCTAACGTCAGTTTTAATTCTGTGGTTAGATTGTTATTTAGATTTACTACTCAGTCTGTACTGTTTCATCATAAGCATTTCAGATCTAGTAATATTTTCATTGCCTGAAATGGAGTTTAAAAATTCAAATAGAACTGTGTTCACAATTACCCAGTCAAAATGTCTTTATACTACAGTTGGCTTGTAAGAATGTGTCTGAATTTTGTGTACTAGCTTCCATAATTAATTCTTTGGAGGCCACTATTTAGCATTGGATACAAGGTGCTGTGCATTCTTATGGATGCTGGCATTGTGATGTCACTTCATTTATTTGGGATGTTCCAAAGAAGCTTGCCATGAATTATGAGCCCAACTCCTAGAGCTGAAGCTGTAGAATATTGTAAGCATGCCATTGCCTGACATGCTCATGTTTCCTATTTTAGACCTGAGTGATCTTCAGATAACATATGGAGGTACAAGTAATTGGAAAATTGGCAGACCTGTCATGAAACCTTGCTAGATGGGACAAAAATATGATGCTGTAGCACATAAGTGTCTCTGAAGTTAAATTTATTGTCTTTTATCAATGGCGAAGAAAACATATCTGATCTTCAAAAAAATGACACAGTCCTTTCTCAGTGGCAGATGCTATTCAAAAGTAAATTTTACATATAAGGGTATTTCTTGCATTTAAAAAATGATTCCCTAAAAATGTTGGCCAATATCTAGGAAGATATATCCGATATTTCATCTTCATTTAATATTTTACCAGGTCCCTCCTCCTAGAATTTTTCAAAGCCAAAGGAAATGAGTTGAATGTAATTCCATTACTGCATTTTATTACTGATCTGGTAGAGTGGCATGTCGATTTTAAATGTTAGCATTTTCATTTTCTTAAATGAAGAATTACAAATATATTGTAGATTTGCTATTGGCATCTTTTCTCAATTAAACCTTCTGTCTACCTCAGCTAGTAGCAGCTTGAATGAGTGACTGGTAACCAGGCTCCAGATTTTAATTAATCCTTCTTTGTCAAAAGAAAAAAAAAACATCTACATTTAAAGTGCCTACTGTTCTATTTTTATCTTCATCCTGATTCTCCTTATTTAAATAATCATAGACTACTTTTGATCTAATGGATTTTTAAAAATCCATTTTCTGCTATTCAAACAGATTTGGATGTGAGCACCTTGACCACTTGATGAATAATCTTCACCAGAATAAAGATGGGGTAGTTGTAACTATACTGCAAGAAATAAGTTTAATTTCCTTCTGGATCAACTTTATGTATGAAATTTAGGAGAAACAATATTGTTCTGATAACCCCATGAAGATTCCAAGAGCAGATGTTGTAGAATTACTGTTTACTACTATGTCAATGTTACCTATGAGTTGCAGAAGATACAGCTTGTTCCTTGTTCTTCTTAAAATCTACATGAGACCTTAGGTATCATGAAATACACGTTAGCAACACTTTTTTTTTTCATCCAGTAGAGATGATTTTCAATATTTTTCTCACAATATTTATATTCTGGACAAAAATGAACAAACTGAAATTCTGAACATTTCAGTAGTGAAATATAAAGGACAAACACGAATGAGCTCATTCTTGGGCCTACACTGGGACAGTAGCGGTGGTAAAGTGTCAGTTCTTTTCTGGAAAGCTATCCAACAATCTTAATAATGGTTATCCATTCCCTTGTAGGTAATGACAGGTTAGAAGAGCTTCCTTTGGATCACTGTGACCTTTAAGCTTGAAATTTTGCAGACAAAATTATTTACTCCCTTGAAGTTAGATACTGGCTAGACAGAATCTTTTGAGATGATGGGTGACATCTTGTGACATCACTTGGGATTTGAACTTTGAGGATGTGGGTAGGGTATCTGTGAGATTAGCTTTGCCACTTGTAGGCTAATACCTCCTGGCTGATTTGAGCTGCCAAGGTGGGAATGAGAGACTCTGTAAGGAGGCTACTAAATGCCTCTTTGACAGAGGGAGTGATGCCATCAGCTCTGAAAGAGGCAGTAGTTCACCCTCTCCTTAAAGAGGCCATTGCTTGATCCAGTTATTGTACACAGTTACGACCCTAACACCAAATTCTGAGGAAGTTTGTTAAGAAGGTAATGTGACAGCAGTTACAAAGAACTTTAGTTGAAGCAGATTATCCCTTTCAGTCTGGGTTCAGGTCTGAGCCTGAGACAAAAAAATTGGTTGCCCATGTGGATGACCTGCAGCAGATCATAGATGTGGAATGCACCTCTCCTTGTACTGTTTGATGTGTTAGCAGTGTTCAGCACCATCAATCATGAAACAGTTTTGGATTACCAGCATGGGTTGTGGATTAAAGGCACAGCACTGCAGTAGTTTTACTCCTTTCTGAGTAGTCAATCCCCATCAGCATTAGTGGGAAAGGAGAGGATGAGCCTGTGGACATTCCAGTGGGGAGTGCCCCAAGGCTTGGACCTCACCCCCATTTCCTTCAATATCTATATGAAACCACTGCCAGAGGTCACCCATCAGTTCAGTATAAGGTATCATCAATAAACTAAGGATACCCAGCTTTAAATCTCCTTTTGTGATTTAAAGGAATTGCTGTGGAAGTGCCTGGAGGCTGTGAAGGAAGTGTAGAGAGCCATGGAGATGGCCTTGAAGGGAATATTCAGAAACTTTTACAGACAAACAAGGGCAGAAGCATTCCTTAAGCCCTGGGAAAGGAGGTAATGTTAGAGAGTGAAACTGGGGCCTCCCTGACTTAGAGGGGATATAAGAGGAAGGGAAGGTAAAACCCAAGCAGACTTGCAAGATTCTTTTACAATGGCCAATCTCAAATATGGTATAGTTTTAATCTTCCTGTGGAGTCAGTTTCCAAATTTGGTCTACTTTGTATGGCTGACAGGAAGGGATGGAACAAACTTAAGATGAATCCCAACAGGACAGAACTGCTGCTCGTGCAAAAGCCTTCTGATTCCCAGATAGCTCTGCCTTTAGCTGTAAATGGAGTGCTATTACTCATGGAGAAGCAGGTGCACAATCTGGGGGTCCTCTTGGACTTACAGCTCCTGCTAATTCAGCAATTGAAGGCCACATCCAGGAAAGCCTTGTCCGGTTTTGGCCATTGTGCTGGTTGAAGTCTTTCCTGGCTCAGCAGGCAATGGCAATAGTAACTTTTGCTTGGATTACTGCCATTCAGTCTACATGGAGCTATCCCTGCAGCTAGCACAAATCCAGTGGCCCATATGCTGATCAGGAAAAAACAGTGTAGCTGGCTTGGTTGCCAATAGGTATCTCAGTCCATTTAAAGGTGGTAATTATTGCCTATAAATCCTCTTATTGCTTGAGTCCTTGTTATTTTTGGGACCATCTGCTCCCAGTAGAATCTGTTCATTGAATACATTCTGCTGGGTGGACATAGTGTAGATCATAAGCTTTGATGCAGGGGATGTCACTTAACTGGAAGCAGCTACCAAGTGGAAGTTGGCCATCTAGCAATGAAATGATATTTTACTGTAGTTTACTGTGGCTATTTTTAATTTGTATTTTATTTGCTGGATGTAAGCCACCTAGAATCAATCAATCAATCAGTCAAATACAATGAAGACATGAGAGCCAGTTTGGTATCGTGATTAAAAGCATTGGGCTACAAACTGAGAGTCTGAATTCTAGTCGTGCCATAGGCACAAAGTCAGATGAGTGACTTTGGGCCAGTCACTCTCTGTCAGCCCTAGGAAGAAGGCATTGGCAAACCACTTCTGAAAATTTTGCCAGAAAAACAGAGTGGACTTGTCCAGGTAGTCACCAGGAGGTGATTCAGAGAAGGGAGGGAAGGAGGGCTGAGTTGTTTATTAAAGAATTTCCTTCCTAGGTTCCTTATCCTCGTAACCTTTGAAAGAAAGAAAAAAGTATGACTTTACAGGAATCCATCCATAGAAATCGCTGGCTATTTCTCCCACTTTGTCCTCTGACTTCAATTTTTTCAGTTCTCCTATTTACACAATTCTTTACTACGGTACCAGTATATGGGCAAAATATGCTAAACTAGGCCCAGGCCAGCCACCAATACTTTCATCATTACAGCCTAAAAAAATATTCATTTGACACAGAGTAATGGCTAAATGTCTAGTGTCCTAACCTAACATAACTCACTTTCCACTTTAATTTACCACACTTTTAGCTTATCCGTCTTCTCCCAAATTTTTCTGTTAATACTCTCTCAACTATTCTAGATCCTCCAGTTTTCTCAACTATTTCTCCTATTCTAGTTCCACAACCATTCATTACTTATGTAATTGACATACGTGAAATGGGAACATTTAGGAAAAAATTAGGAACTTCAGCAGTTTTTGGGAGGCCTAAATGGACTAGATGCCATTTGGAGCATACTACAAAAGGATATCAGTTGTGTATACATTTTTAATTCATTTATTTAGTTTCATTGATTTATTTTACCTATTTATATTAACTTGTGAGGAGGGCAGGAATGATGGCCAGGGCAGATATCAATAAACTTTGAGAGCCAAAGACCCCACTGAACAAAGTGCTGACACAAAGTGGCTGATGCTGTACAAGGCCTGAAACTTTTCTGTTAGATTTGCTGTTGATGTATGTCTGTGTGTTTGATAATGATCTTTAATTTAGGCTGATGTTAAAGTTTTCATGTGTTTCTTGATTTAAAATGATAGGAAAGAGAAATTTGGTGGCTTCCAAGGGATGTAGAAAAGGAATCTTAGGATATCTATGGGAGGGTAGAATAAAAGGAGAGTAGAAGTTGTACCATAAAATGATATTTATTGTTCTTGTGTAAATACTAAAAAGTACAGTGGGGCAAAAAAGTATTTAGTCAGCCACCAATTGTGCAAGTTCTCCCACTTAAAAAGATGAGAGAGGCCTGTAATTTTCATCATAGGTATACCTCAACTATGAAAGACAAAATGAGAAAAAAAATCCAGAAAATCACATTGTCTGATTTTTAAAGAATTTATTTGCAAATCATGGTGGAAAATAAGTATTTGGTCACCTACAAACAAGCAAGATGACTGGCTCTCACAGACCTGTAACTACTTCTTTAAGAGGCTCCTCTGTCCTCCACTCGTTACCTGTAGTACTGGCACCTGTTTGACCTTGTTATCAGTATAAAAGACACCTGTCCACAACCTCAAACAGTCACACTCCAAACTCCACTATGGCCAAGACCAAAGAGCTGTTGAAGGACACCAGAAACAAAATTGTAGACCTGCACCAGGCTGGGAAGACTGAATCTGCAATAGGCAAGCAGCTTGGTGTGAAGAAATCAACTGTGGGAGGAATAATTAGAAAATAGGAGCCTCTTAAAGAAGTAGTTACAGGTCTGTGAGAGCCAGACATCTTGCTTGTTTGTAGGTGACCAAATACTTATTTTCCACCATGATTTGCAAATAAATTCTTTAAAAATCAGACAATGTGATTTTCTGGATTTTTTTTTCTCATTTTGTCTCTCATAGTTGAGGTATACCTATGATGAAAATTACAGGCCTCTCTCATCTTTTTAAGCGGGAGAACTTGCACAATTGGTGGCTGACTAAATACTTTTTTGCCCCACTGTATACAGTTTGGTGTTCCTGGATTCAGAGCTACTCTTGGACAGACATGGGGTAATAACACACTGTTATGATCAGCAAACAGGCATCTTAGTGCTGTAACAGCTCCCTCCTGCTCCCGTTACTCAGGAGATGAGTCCACTTTGTTAGATGTACACAAACAGTAGGCATCACATCTTTTGGAACAGGGTGGAGTGAACTATCAAACTACTCTCTGTGACAAGGGACTGAAATAATCCGCAAACAAATTAACCAGCAGCTCACATGACTCCTGTCCAGCACATCTCTGGTTTTATTCAAGGATGCTTAGTTAGTGCTTTTAGCCAGGAATATTTTTCATGCTCTTTGAGTAGTGAACTTCCTAGAATTCAGGGGTGTTGGTTTACAGGCCCTGTTAAACTATTGACTAATTTAATGCGATAGAATTAAACCCGAGTGGTAACATCCTGCTGCAAGTTTCCTGGTAGTGTCAGTGATGACATTTTTCATGAAGTTCATTTCCAAGGGAAACACCCAAATTATGCTGTTTTCATTCTTTTAAGGTATTCTGGCAGGATTTTCACAATTTTTTTCTATAATCAATTTATGTTTTATGTTGGTTTTGTCCTTTTTTATTATTAATACTGCTGTATTATTTTAAGGACATTTTATTACAGGTAGCTTTGGGATTACAAAGATGAAAAATATGATACAGTTGCTCGATGGAAGTATACTGCATGCACAGGGACTAGGAGACATGCTCGCTTCTCTTAAAAACACATAAAACATTTCAATGTTTTGTTTTACAGGAGGATGAAAATGAAGCTGAAGGAAAACATCCCTCTCAAGAGATAAACATGGAACAGAAAAATTCCAAAAAATAGAAATGTCATTCCTCTTTGAAATATGTTTTAAAAAAAATGTCATTCCTCATTGAAATATGTTTAAGTAGTATCAGAGTGATTAATGTGTCTCATTGTAAAAATTATAGAACATTCCCAATAAAAGACATTGGAAATTAAAATGTATCTGCACTGAGGAATTGTTTAAATGGCTCTTAGCAATATTTATGATTAAGAAATCATGGATTTTCATTCCTCACACACACACAAAATATAAAACTGTTAGAATTATATGCAGTATAATCTTAATTACCACTATTTTTTGTAATACAGTTACTGAAATTCTTCACTGTGTTATTTAAGGTAAATGCTGAAAGACTCAGTAGCATTCAGAATGTATCCCATATACCACAGCATTTCTATGTGGCTGGTGATTAATTCTGATAGTTACAAATTTTAATAACTGTAACTACACAATATAAATATGACTTTTTTCTGAATTAAAATAACTGCAGAGGGCAATCACATATTTTAACAATAAAATAGAATTCTTTGTAAAGTTGCATCCCACTTGAATAACTTATGTATTCAGCATAGCATGGTAAACCATGTTGGCTTAGCTCAAAAAATGATAGATTATAACTTTATATTTGCTTAACAAACCATATCTCAAACTAACCAGAGTTAAAGGTAAAGTGTGACTCTATTTTCTCAGCTTGAATTGAATTCTCCACTGTGGATGTTCATGTTACATTTAGAAATTTGCTGCTTTCCCCTCTCTTCCCCCCATGTCATGTTTTACCTAGCATCTATTTTCACCTCTGGATAGAAAATGTATCTTTTGATCTAGCATTACTATTGGAGGCTTCTTTGTATGACTTTTAGATTTTGATTTCAGATTTGATGGAAAAAAATTTTAGATTGATGGGTCAGGTTAATCTTATGATTAAATTGTCTTAGCTATAATCTTTATTTCCTTTTTTGAAAATACCTATAATATTGATTGTGTACCCATCTTCTCACTTTGAGGTGTCCTTTGTAGTATACTGTTCATGGAGGTTCTGTGGCTAATGATCAAGAATACCCAGTGGACCAATTGGGAGAATATTCTGTTTCATCCATGGTGAGCCATAAAAAGTTACTTCCATTTGCCTGTCCCCACTTGGAATACAGCAAGAGTTAACCAGGATTTATGAGAAGCCCAGGAGTCTGATTTTCCCCAATCTTGGTTACATATAAAAAACAAAATTGCCTTCATGCCTAGAATGATTTCACAGATATGTAGTATCCTAATCTTCCTGTTGAATATTTATTCCATGTCATATTCCATGTCTGCTGTGAGATAAATCTGTTATAATTTCCACTTTTCCATTCTTCAGAACTGACACAACCAGAGCTGTGTAGTGGCAATCATCCTTGCCTTTAGCAATTACAATGTGCGTACATATTGTAAGTAGAACTCATTACACCAGCATAAGAGAACACTGTATCATCCTATCTTTCTAAGATAGCTATACAGTACTTTAACTGTTGCCACAAGGCCATATGAAAGGTTGTAACTAAACTCTAATGTTAAGAAACTTTTGAAGCTCCAAGCTGTCGGCATTAAAATGAGGGACCAGAGTTAGCCCTGAAGACACATCATATTGATGATGCTGATGACCCCTTAACTTCCCTCTTACTCTACAGACTGTCATTGGTATATGCACTACTACTACAGAAAACAAGGTTTGAGGATTGAAAGATGAGGCGTTGTATCTGTGTGCAAAAAGCACTTCCCTCCTATCTTTTGATTGCCCTTCCTATGAAAAAGGCTTTTTATTCTCTCTAGCTCAAGAAAATTTGGAAATAAATTACATAATGGGATTCGGGACACCATCTGTCCATCAGCAGGATAACTCACTGAAACCAGAATAGAATAGAACAGGTCCATATGTAGGATGGTGGGAGAAACAGGCAAAGGTCAAGGTCAAAAAAGGACTAGTAGTGGCTTGGGCCTGCAAAGGAAAAAAATCTCTAGTGGGAGTGGCAGTGGGGCAATGGCTCAGAATGCTGGTCACTCCTCCATTCTACGCCCCCTTTTCCTGTGGCATGACCCAGATTGGTGCTGTTATGAATGGTTGCAAAGAATTCCAGAAATACACTCTGCGTTATTTCCTACCTTATACATACAAGAGATCTGGGGTCTAGTCTACCTTCAACCATGGAGATTCACTAGGTGACTTTGAGCCAGTCATTCACTCTCAGCCCAATTTACTTCATAAGGAGGTGGTTGTCAGAAAAAAATAGGAGCAGCACCACATGTGTGTGCTGCCTTGAGATCCTTACAGAAGATGTAAAAACATTAATTCAAAAAATAAACAGTCTACCCTGACCTGAAATAGGGAAGAATGTGCAAATTTTTCTGTTTCAGTTTTGCTGTCTATTTTGGCCTGTTTTTTAAAAAGATTTTTTATCCCACCTTTACTATTTTCCTGATACACTGATGAATTCTCATATGTATTTTCTTGCACATTGCTCCTAATAATTGCATTTTTATACATGGTTTCTTCCACACCATATTTTTGTGTGTGTATTTTGTTTTGTTTTTGTATTGTATTATGAAGTGCATTGGTTTTTGGCATGCAAGTGCATTTTATGTATAGGCTTGAGGATGAAAATCCAATTTCATATAAAACTTCAGACCAAATGAATTTTTCTTTCCTCCCATCAATTGGACATGCCAGAAACTGAACTGGAACTTTCTTCATGCGACGCATGCCATACCACTGACCACTTAACATCCTTTTTTATTTAGGAAGCTGTGTAAGCCATTCTCAGTTTCATACAGCTTTCATGCTACTAGGTTCTTTACATTACAGAGAGATTATCATTAAATGAGTTACGTATGTGGATATGCTTCCCAGAATATGCATCTAGAACATGGACCCCATTGAAGTTTATTACTGATCTCTGAATATATTAATTGTAAATAAAACTTCCTTTCCTCCAAAAATATGTTTATAACTGGTAGTCTGTCTTTCATTAAAAAGTGCCAAAGTACAGACATATTAAAGAAATAATATATACGTATAAAAGAAAACTACTATAATTAACAGTAGCTGAATCAGTTACAATGCTGGGTAATGCTAGCAAAGCAATAACATAATTCAGTTAAAAGTTTTGGCAAGCAAGATTTTGACATTTTTATTTAATTTGTAGAATTAATATACCACTATTTAAGAATATAAAACTACGTTCTTGATTAAAATGATCCTGTTTACAACCAATACAAAAGTGTAGAAAGAATAAACCAAAAACAAATAATTTTAGAGCTGCTACTCATGAGATAGAAAAACAACAAACGTTTGACCAAATGAAGAGGTTCTTAATTCGGTTTATGGTTGAAACAATCACATGGATGCCTCATTAATCTTGGGAGGATACTTCAAAGAAATAGTTCCCCCACTGAAAAGTTATTTTCTGATCATTGCCTGCCTGCCTGCTTGCCTGCCTGCCTTGTAATGTAGCAACACTGCTGTTAAGTTTGATCTTAATAATCAGGCAAAGTTATGGGAGAGAAATATTTTGCGTATCCTTTTGCCCTGACTTTACAGCTTTAAATGTCAAAAGCAGTCCCTTGGAATTCTATCTCAAATTAGTAGTCAATGTCATCCTGAACAAATTTCAAAGGCAGATGATTGTGGTATCCCTTATTCGCAGAAAATAGCAAGGAGTTACAGTAGGCCTTGAAAGGCAGTGAATTCATGGACTCTGGGCCCAGCATGGCAAGCAGGAAAGCTACAAGCTCCAGACTAACCCAGATTCCTTGGAATCATCTCCAAGCCTATAGGCGCAATGGCATCACCAGGTAAACAATCGAAGGACTGAGAAGCACAGAAGTGCAAGATTACAAGGAAAACCTTCATTACTTCATCCAGAGTAAGTTATATTCATGCCAGGAGGTGAAGGCTTGAAGTCTTGTATATAAATCTCTTCACTGGAGAATAATCCAGTGCTGAAAATAACAGCTATGCCTTGTGCAATCCATGACCATCTATCTTACATTCTGCTTTGGAATCAAGAATTGGCAACTGGGACATTGGCTCAGTTTATACTTTGGATTTGTCTTTTCCTGCACTGATTACCACTGATGTTTCTAATGTGGTAGTAGATGTCTTCCTCAACTGTCAGTTGGTCATTCAATTTTCTGTTAGTTTAACATTGATGAATATTAGTTATGTTTTACTTGGGCAAGACTTTTGATTTGTCTTTTGATTCTTGATATTAAGATCAACATGAATGTCATAGATTGGTGTTTTGTTTGTTTTTTAATCAATGAAATAGAAGAGTGGCCCCAATATCTTTTATTGGCAAATGTGTGCATAAATTGGCTTGGAAAACAGTTTACCCAACGTGAAAGGTTAATCCTGAATTGTTTATTCTGACTTCTGTCTTTATTCTGGGTCCTTGCCAAAATTCTCACTGCTTTAGCTTGCTTCTGCATCAGACTCAGAAAAACTAACGCTCGCTGACACAAACCTAAATAGATTTCATGCTATGAAAAAATGAAGGTTGATGAGAAAGCAACTCCATTCTGCATGACCTAAAACTATTTTGGCATACCAGTGACTGAGCAAGTTCTACCTATCCAAATTATTCTGGTGTGTCATCACTGATGTTAATACTTATTTCTCCATGGCGGGTTTGGGGTGGATTCTACCATGATTCCCATCTTGGGAAAAGAAGCTAAAGGCAACAGGGCGGAAATGCATGCAAGTATGCCATGATTCTGTTTTCTTTTAGAACAATTAATTTCCTTGTTACGAAGCCAAGTATGAACAACCCTTTAAAACCATTGAACCATAAAAGCCATTTCCTTAAGGGTTTTAAATTTGGGAACAGACTCATGAAATTTATAGCTTTGATGAGCTTCTCTTTGCCTGCAGTCAAAATGAGAGCCAGATCATTGGTTTCTCAGCATGATACCTATGTATTCTTGTATGCAGTAGATATCATTAGGCTCATAATAACATAGCTATCATCACATAAAGTCAGAAGAGGTTCATGTTTGATACTTAGTTTAAAACTCCTATTTACACTTCGAGAATACTAAACAGCTGGATTTTTTAAAAGTATGGAATACACTATTATATGTAAAAGGCTAGGCTTTTCTGCTAAGGGCAGAAAAGGTTTAATGCATGGTCTAGTATTTATCTTCTTTGGTCACATACACAAAATACTAAATACGTCATTAATGAACAGGAGACTTTTAACAACAGCAGTTCATTCTTGTCAGTGATGTATACCTTTGTGATATTGTAATCTGATGTACTTAAGAGTGGCTATTTTTATGAAGATAAGAGACATTTCTCCTTCCCCCTACTCTCATATATGTCATATAATAGCTTTTAGACCCTTCTGCACGGAATGGTATCAGCCCAGGATGGGGAATTACTTGGTCTGTAGTATAGGCTGCAGATGTCTGGTGCAGAAATATTTTTCTGACTTTTCCACAACTCCAGTTAGGCAGCTGGGTTGTTGGTGGGGCATAGGAACATCCATCAAATCATCTCCCTGACCAGATGTTGCAAATAGGACTTTTGATGAAAGAACAAGTTGCTTCCCACTTAGCTGCATATAGATTCTCGGTACCAAGGCCAGAGAGTGCCATGTGTTCCTTCTGCATTAACTAAGGATGGGGATTTCCAGATTTGTTGTGACACTGCATCTAACCTGATAGCGCTGGATCCTGGGAACAACTGTACTCATGCCATGTAGATTGTTTAAAATTGCTAACGGTGCCAATTAAATAATTACAGTGCATCTATAACATGTACTACATTAAGATTAAGTGACTTCCATCATAACTTCCCATCCTAGTCTGATTTTACTTACAGTAATTAGTCTCTAATTTAATATAACAAAATGAAATGAATGTTCTTTTTTAATGAAGCAATGTAAATAAAATCCAGTCTCCTAGTTAAATGGATATAAAGGATATAAACCTCTAGGTTTGCTTGTTTCATGTTAACACATATAATTTAAATTGCGTTGGCAAAGTTATAGTTGCATATTTAAACACCATTTTGAGTCAGTTTGGAATACAGTAATTGGGAGTTGATTTTTTTTTTCCCTTCCATGAGTTTTTCACTCTAGTGTGGAATTAAGTACTGGAAGACATCTCAACACTGGTTACATAAAGCGGCTGATTTGATCGTACATCCTTCAATATATTTACAGGAAACTCATTCCACTTATATAGAAAAGGGGACAAGAAAGTATATGGAAATTAATGAGTCACTTTCTAGCAGATGGTGTGGAATTTCCCTCCAGAATGTTTTTCAGATGTTAACTGTTGCATAACACAAAATATTCACCTTTTAACATTTAAATGTTCTGAGCTTAACAATTTTAAACTATCATAGCATCCATTTCAAAAATTTTGTATAGCTGGCAAGCTAAAAGGTCTTCTTTTTCTACTTTGATTAGCCCATTATGTACCGTGTGATGGTGATTAAGCTGAATGGATACAAATTTCAAAAGAATCATTATGGCTGGAAAAAGATGCTTTGTATGAGGCTTGATATTCAATGCAAACGTATATGTTGAAAAGTTATATACCCTTCCTCTGAATACAATTATTCCTAAAATATGGAACAATTACAAAAGAACCTCCAAAATACAGATAAAACCCTGTCGAGAAAATAAACAGAAAACTAATCTAATGAAACCAAAAAATCACTCTGACCTTGATTGAACATCATGCTAAGTTGTAGTTTAGTTTCAGCCTCTTTTTATGTTGAAACCCAAATGAGATCCCCAATTGTTTTGTTGGGACAAGTTACCAGAGATTGAAGTCATTGTTCAAAGGCAGCCTTTGAATCTTGGCTTCCATTGTGCTTCATCATCATATTCAAACTCAGGATTCAGGTTTAATTCTAGATGGCATTGTTGATCTTTGACTTGACAGAGAGACATGAGTGGCTTAAAAAGGAAATCACATATGCTGATGATTTCAGTCTCTTTTCCCTTCATGCTCGTTAACAAGTCCTTCCCTCGCTCTCCAGACAAGGGGGACAAGTGTTCAAAGGGGCCGTTTACGTTTAATGAGTGATATATGATAACATTAAGCTAGACTAACAATTCAAGAGAGATAATTACATATATTCACCCATCCCATCACCATTCCTATATACTCATTCGTCCTCAAAACTGTTTCTCCAAATATCCTCCTATCCTCCTGTTCTAATTATTCTAATAGCTAACTGCAAAAAGCTTCTCTAAAAGGAAATTACCATTTGAAAGGAGTACACTTGGACATCTTCGTTTGGGAGCCATGATTACTCTGCAACAGCCAATCTGAATTGTGGAATCATCCCAAAATTTTCTCCTCTTTATGTCAAAGAGGTGGGGGAGAAACTTCCCCACAGCCTTTGCACTCAGAATACAGGTTTTGAAATGAAGTTGTTCAATATGAACGATTCAAAGTTACATGCAGCTACCTTGAAGGATGCAACAAATCATCTTGCCCATGATCATTCCATGATGAACATCTAGTTCTCGACCAGTGAAAATAGTACTGTTATTCTGGCTTATGCTTAGCCTTAATTACTAGCTTGGATATCCTGGGCACATGCACTATTTTCTCCATTCTTTTTGGCCTTTGCCTGGAATGACAGAGTCACCACTAGATCCTTGTCTGTTAAGCCTTCTGACAGCAGTGGTTTTGTCTCATTAAGAAGTGGAGCAATTAATGTGGAGAGGTATGGGGAAGTGATGTTAGAGCTGAAGCCATTTTTATCCTTGGTCCCAAATCAGCAGTGAGGGAAAGCTATGGCATAAAGCTTCTTTTATATGTTTTTTAGATTTCAGCATCTGCATAAAGCTCCTTGTATGTTTTTTAGATTTTAGGTTCTGTTACTTAAAAGTAGCATTGAATACTGGCTAACAAGCAATCATCAAAAGAAAATGGAGGTGATTCATGCTTTCTTCCAACTGTAAATTACCCCAGATTTCATTAACACACGAGGTATTTTAGCGCTTGTGTCAGATGATCCAGATCATAACGTTCTACAGAGCTTTTGGTACTTTTGAAAATCAGTTGATTTATGCACTTATTAAGAAGAAATTATTCCTTATTTGAGTTTTTGTTTTTGTTTTTTTAAAATAAATCGTAATAAATTGCTCATATTAGTTCATGCCATCATACTCACTCCTTTCTACAAAGGGAAGATTTACTGTGACATTGTTTTAAGGGTATGAAGTAAATATGATAAAATGTCCAGTCCTGCCAGTTAAATGCACAGAAATACAAATGTAGTCTCTGCATCTCCAAGGACAGCTTCTGGTAATTACTTCCTCTTTTATTTTATTTTTATAATGCCATGTCTGCATTTAACATTAATCACAAGCAGTGGTAAGCAGGATTCGTTGCACAAATTGCTGACAGAGAAACTCTGCCTTGAGAATAATTTGTCTTTCTAGCTTCATCTGCACAACAGCCATTTAGAGAAAGTATGAAAACAGGAAGCATGTAGGACTCCACTATAGAAAGGCATTCTTTGCTAAGAAAAGTAGCTAACACCAATGCCAGTGTTTAAAATGTGTGAGTGTGTGTATGCATATATATCAATTTGAGCAACAGTATGAACAGGAAGGAGAAGAAGAATGGGAGAAAAATACTGATTGTTAAGCTAAACCTGGTTACTTACAATGAGATTTAAAAATTATGTTCGATTTTACACAGAAATGCCTAAACTGAAAATGTAGCAGGATAAAAGCTCTTTATCTTCAAACTCCTGATTAGGAACACAACCCTATCTCTACTTGAAAATAAAGTGCTGTTTTGGAACTTGGTAAATCAAGGTAGAATTAGGCTATATATCTCAAAGAGTCCTTATTGAATAGGGAGAAATATGAGAGAAATCAACAATACCTATACATTACCAAACTATGGCCGTGTTGTAAACAGGTGATTGAAATAGAATTTGAACTCTTGATTTCTAATGACAGATACCTTCTTCTTTCACAACTGTACTAATCTGCTGTTTTGCCGTTTACACACACGGACGAACACGAAGTGATGGTAATTGTTAAAAAAAAATACATTTCAAATTGGCTTGTCCAGTAGTTTCAATGTCTCTTATTAATTTAGGGTACAGTGCCACCAAAATTAAGCACTTTTAAGTCTCAGTTATTCCCATAGTAATACACTTGCTTAAATCTTCAGCACTGGTTGGCTACAGCTTGGCCCTTTTTGATCCTGACAAACTTCTCTAAAGAGTTGAAGGTTTTTCTCTGATAAAACTCTGAGAACCAAACTGTACTTTAATTTAAAGACATGCTTAGTAACAAAGTATTAAGAAACACGCTGGCTGGGGAATTCTGGGAGGTGAAGTGCACATATCTTAAAGTTGCTAAGGTTGAGGAACGCTGCTGTACACCATTGTCCCTTCCCCATATGCTGGGATATGGCTGCAACCCCCACCCTCTTGCCTTCCCAGGACTGTCATGGATTACTAAAAGTAATTGTCTCAGCTGAATTTGTGTCCCTCACTTGTTCCTTTAGAAACAATGAGGTTCACCAGCTTGTCAAGTCTGTTGCTGTGTCTAGTTTTCCTGGCCCGGAGGCAAAAGGAGGTCTTGTCACATCATGCTCCTTACTAGATTTTTTACTTACATGATTTATATGCCTCCTTTTCCTTTGAAATGAGTGTGGTAGGCTAAACTTTAAAGCAATGCACACAGATGCAAACCCCATTTAAAAAAAAACCAGACCTTTCAATTAAACCAAGGGAATAGAAACCATTCCCACAAGCTCCCTTGAGTTTGCTTCCCCATACTCATTATGTCTTACGTGCTGAGGTAGGGGGTGTTAATCGTGTTTGTCCATAAGCCCTGTGACCGGCCTCACCCACCCCTTGGTGCAAAAGCAGTCAGAGAGATGATTTTTAAAAAGGGCACTCTGACAAGCATCTGTAGCTGAAAACTGCAGGCTGTCATCTTCTCCTCTGATGTGGCAATCACATTATTTATGGAAAATTGTAATAGGCAGGTAATTCACCCTGTTGGGAACTTAGCTTTTGCAGGCTTACCCCAGTGCTAAGGTAACTTCTGGATGGGGTGCTTACCTTGTTAATATTTGTTTGATTGGCTGGGGAAATTCTCATTTCAGCTATGCTGTTTGCTCGGCTGTAAGCTTTTCAGTAAATCACCCTTATACCAGAACAGCTCAGCAAGTCTTGAATATCAGAGTAACAATTAGAAATGTCACTGCACTTCATGCTTATTAGTCCTAAAAATTAAAAGGTTAACTTAGTGTGTTAAAAAGGTTGAATATGAAGAGTTGCCTTGAATACCTTAATTAGCCCTTGGGGTTGCCATGCACTGCTGCCCACCTCAACAGCCCAGGAGGAGACACATGAAATGCAGTTGCTTTCAGGTTATCTGGATTTTCAGAATTTATTTTCTCTTTGTGAACACAAAACTGTTGGAAAGATAAATTAATTTAACTATCATGACTTATGTTTCCCTTATGAATTATATCACAGAGTTGGGGTTTTTTTGTTTTTTTCTTAACAGCATCATTTTATCCACACACTATAGAAACAACTACTTCTAATTTTAGTCAGGCTCCTCATTTGGGAACTTTATCTCCTGATACTTTTAATCCAGTTTCATCAGAATTCACATCAAGCTATTTCTCAAATGGTGTTTATCAATTAATTAACACTATAGATGCAGTGACTTGCTTACTAAACTGGGAATGGGGAAGAAATCTATAAATTTCCAAACTCATACATATCACATACAAACACACACACATACCTATGAGCAGTGGAGAGTGGATTAAACATGAACTGCAGCTGAAGAGTAGTGTTTTCACAGTGACATATAAATGTGTCTCACCCTTTTCCCCCCTCTTCCCACCAGATAATTGCTGATAAAAGACCAGCACTCTTTGACCAGAAGCACACCGCTCCTTGTGCCTGTGAGAAGTCCACAAGCACAGCAAGGGTGCAGATAGCCCATGTTCCCCAGCAACTGGTATTAAGAGAGGAGCAGGAGTGAGGAGATTGTATTACACCCATGGCTTTTTGGTTAATTTCTCACGTGGGTGTGCTCAGACAATACAAAAACAGAATGCTGATACTAAATAGTCCTTTGGTCTGATCCAACACAGCTTATTATACAGCGTTGAGGGCATAGTTCAAAATGCAGAGGAATTATTGCCTATATAATCCTGCAATCCACATATACCAGATGACTGCCATGTTTGATATCAACACCTGCTCTGCTCAGATATTCAGCTGGATACATGGAGGGGAAAGGACTGGATAGAGAAGGTGGTTATTTTTTCTCCTGGACCTCCAAGATTTCATGTGTTTTTGTATAAATCTGCTGGCTAAGGCTGTAATTAATACTATTGAATTCTTTGTATAATGCTTTGCTCAGTTGGCACCCAACACCCATTAACAGATTGAGATCAGTTTTCCACTCCTACAAATGACGAGATATGTTTTTTAAATCAGTGCTAATGTTGGCTAATGGGGTAATACTTTTCTGTCAGTGATGGCAATTACCCTCCCCCACAATTTTCTGTGACAACAGCTGTAAAGTATAGCCTACACTAAAGGTGGTAAAATCTTAAAGTGGACTATGCCACTTTGGACTGCAGGTAGGGAAGAAGGCTATTTTGAATGGGTATTGAGCCAGCAAAGTTTCTGGGTGAAAGGTTGGAACTTAGCCCATCCTTGTTAAATTAGCTGGCCTCCTTTGATGTGGGGCATGTAGGGAGCAGGGTGTCTCATAGAAGAACATTCAGCAGCATGATATTGCACTTGCAGTGGGATCACCTTTTCTACCACCTCAGGATTTTGTGCTGTCATCCATGCTTCATTCCTTTGTATACACGTGACCATGTAAGGATCCCAGTCACCCTCTGTCAGATATGGTGCATTTCAGAAATAACATGGAAAACGTCCTTTGGAGCATGCAGTTATGTGAATATGAAAGTAATACCTGTCTACAGTGCTTTAAAGCAGCTGTGTCTTTTCCCAGAATTGCATTGCTGCCCTCACGACCCTGGGAAAAGAATGCATCTGCTTAAAGAATTGCAGACAGATACTACATTTGCACTCTGCACCCCCTGAAACACCTTTGGAACTGCATCTGAAACACTGCACTACTCTTCTAATTGCACCTGTGTAGAAGCAAACGTTTTAGGGCTTCTCAGCACTTTGGGTTCAAGGGGAAGAAAATATTTTGGAAGTGTGCATGGCTATGTACATAGCAACTGCCTGCCACTCCATAAACTCTGTGTGTGTGTGTGTGTGTGTGTGTGTGTGTGTTTTCCCCCAGGACTGTAATATAGCTGTAGAGGGCAGTCATATGAGCCCAGGAAAAAATAAATGCTGATGTTCGAAGGAAGTGCCAATCCTGTGTATTCTGAATTCCTTTTTGAGTCCAAAGCACTACACAGCCTATAACCCCAAGTCTCTTTCCACTGATTTTAATGGTACTTCTCATGAATAACTTGGCCTAGGTGTTGCCCTGTAAAATTAACAATAGATGATGTGGCTAGTAAAAGTGTTGCTCTGTTGTACATGTCAGCCTTTACATATTCTTTTTCTGGAGGAGAAGGAGAAGGAGAAGGAGAAGGAGAAGGAGAAGGAGAAGGAGAAGGAGAAGGAGAAGGAGGAGAGGCTTTTATGTGATTTGTTACAGTAAGAGATTTAGTCTTTAGCCATCAGAGTTTGGTATCATAGGCACACAACATACCCAGAAACACCCGCGTGAAACAGTAAGACCGACCGTGATTTATCAATGGAAAGAAGTTTTCTCTTCGCTTGTAACCTTTTGAACTCTTGTCCAGGAATGGGTTCATTGCTTCTTTTCCCAGATTGGACAAATTGGAATAGAGTCCTGCTGCAGCCATCCATGTGGAGCTCCTGAACTGAGAGCAAACTGACATGCTGCTGCCACTTTTAGATGGGTAGCTTATCTCTGGGGTGTATTGATTACCTCATGAGGAGGATGAGGTATATTCCTAAGCCCGGAGTCCAGAGCATGGTGATTTATGTCAAGACAGGTAATAGAAGTGAACATTAGGAGTGGGGAAGAGAAGCCACAACTGAGATAACTTATAAGAAACACTATAAATGCCCTGAGAAACCAGAAAGAAAAGAAAAGAAAAGAAAAGAAGGGGGGCTGCAAGTTCAGAACAATCGACCACTCCTCAAGGGATGACCTGCTCCAGGGTGGCAAGCATCTGAGCCGTTCTAGTGACAGATTATGATACAACAATCTTGTTTTGCCTTTCTAAATGATTCTGCATCTGCACCTTGTGAGCCAGCTGATTGATGGTGACACTGCAAGCGCATCGCTAAGGCAGAGCAGTTCTGAGGAATTGTGAGGTCATATGTCTTTTGACCAGCTTCAGCTAGCAAGCCTCCTCTTTAAGCTCAATGGAAGGGCATCCCCAGAGACTGGAACTTTGTTTAAATTAAATTGGAACATAAATTCCCTTGTTTTTCACAACTAAATTGGAGGCATAACACCTGCAAATTTACTGCTACCTTCTTGAACATTGAAGCTTGGCAAAGAAGAGGCATGTCTGCAGTTGCTAAAGGCTACTGGAGCTATGATGCAAATTCTGAAAATGATGGAGTGGCACCAAGAGTGGATTCAGAAGTGCCCTTGTTATGTCAAAACTTCCTAATTTTGGATGACCTTTTTGAAGGCATGATTTGGCAGAAATCAACAGAGAGCTGGAAGGGCAAGACTGATGAATTTCATCAGGAGATTTCTCTTTCATCCTTAATTTGAGCCCTATTACATATCTTTATTTCAATCATAGACCAGCATAATATAACATCAAAATATTTATGCACTAATGCCCCCAATGATACAATTTTGCAATGACTATTGGAAAGTTCAAATGAAGCACTATCAGTAGTGAATGATCATTATGTATCTAATGGCACGTGCACATTCAATGTATGATAAGATAATGGCATTTTTACAAAGCTGACCATCAAACCCCTATGTTCAAAGTATTAGTTCAGTGTAGACCTTCAAACTCCAAAAACCTTAATATTAAACTCTACTGAGTATTTTAATTTTATGACATCCATTGACCAAATAGATATTCTACTAGAGTAGACTTACCCTTGGAACTGATTATGTAGACAGATGAGAGAAAGTGTCAGAATCCTCACAAAGTTTAATTGTAGACTTTATTGTCCTTGCAAACTTTAATTGCAGACTCTATTGTTGGCTTGTTTTTTAACTTGCTTTTTACCTGCTGCGGTTCTGCCATTGAAAGATGTGGGGGATGGGAAAATGGATGGAACACGGTTAGAGGCAGATGGTCCCTTATCACAGGCTCTGGAATGCTCAAGGCCGTACCAGCAGGAGAATGAGGAGACTAAGGAGGCGGGGGGGGGTGTGAAGGAGGGAAAAGAGTAAAAAACAACTTTTGGCGCACACAGGCTCAGTCTTAGCAATGCTTTGGAACTGTACACTTGTTCTCAATAAATGAACTTTCTTTTGAATCATTACTGGTTGCAAGGAAAGTTACTGGACTTGGGAGTAGCAGGTGGCAGATCATTATAGAAAGAGAGAGAGAGAGAGAGGAGAGAATATCTCAATTTAAACATAGGGAAGCTTCCTGAAGTAGATTGAGACAGAATTTATCCTGAGTTCAGCAAAGCACTTGATGAAATACTCTGATCTTCTGTTCAGCAAGCTGGCTACAAGGGACATGGCTGTTCTTATTATTTCCTGGAGAATAATTACTCCAAGACTACTTATCACATTGGAGAAAGATATCAAGGTCTCTCAGTTCTAGCCCCTGAACTTTGAATACTGTACTAGTAACTTAAGGAAATGATGAGAAAACTGGGCAGAGAATAACAGAATAAGCTGTAAGAGGCAAATGCAAAAATCTTAATTTGGGAAAAATGAAGAGGGCTACAAAATGGGAGAGACTGACCTGGCTTAGCAATAGCATGTCTGAAGATGACGTTGGAACTGTGGTAGGTCAAAGACTAATATGAATCAGCACTTTGATCTGGCTGCAGAAAAGGAAAAAAGAAAAAGAAAAATGTATTCTATCCAGGGTTACTCACTACAGTTTAAGAAAAATTCAAATAATTTGAAACTTGTTTAAGAGACCACAACCAACATGATCAGTGGACTAGAATATAGGTCTTTGACAAGAGATTGAAAGAACTGGTTATGTTAACTTTGCGAACAGAAAGTTGAATAGCAACATGATAGCATTTTAAAAGTATCTGACAGGTTGTCAAACAGAATAAGGCTGGTATCTATTCTTTTTAGTCCCAAAACCTAGACTGAAGTTTTAAGAAGGCAGGTTTCAAGTGAACATTAGAGGAAAATTCCTAATGCTAAGAGTGATTTGACAGGGTAACCAATTGTCCAGGGAAGGGCTGAGTTCTCTGTCACCAGATGTGTCACACAAAGGCCAGACAGCCACCTATACTGTCAGGAATGTTTTAAACAAGATTCCTAAAGTGAGCAGGGGGTTGTTATCAACAGCCTGCACAGCCCATCCAGCGCTATCACTTCATGAAGTAGGATGGCTTGGAGACACTGCAGCCTGCAGTCCATCAGCCATATGCTTAAAAAAAAAAAAAATTAGCAATCAGCTCCCCAGGATTTTAATACAAAATCTGAATACTGGTCATCAGAGCTGCACTAAGGCCTGGCCCAAGGCAATTAATTTGTTTCCCTATTTTAAAGGGGGAGGAATGCTGAGGTTATCACAGAATTAGCAATGACAATGTTTTCTTTTTCAACTTGGAATTTTACTTGCTTTGCTTATGTTTGGGGATCAGAACCCTCTAGATATATCCTGCAGATTGCATGGAGATTTACCACCTTTGAAGTAGGGGGTTGATTTAAGTATCCTTGAGCAGATGCAGATTCCATTTAAAGCTATATGTTTCAGAGTTCATATACATCCAAAAATAAGTAGGAAAGGCTTCCAGATCAGAAACAGTTATTATGTCTTGACAAGCTTAAATCTCAGCATTTCTTTTTGGAAGAAACGAAACATCATAATAGATCATTCTTGCAACTTAAACCTATAAATCATGTCAGCGATATGCTGACCTGTCCAGTGATTTTGAATATGATGCTATTTCTGAAATATAACATGCTTGCTCCCTAACATTCTTTAATTTGTCCTTTCTTTACAATTCCTGTATACCATCAGCAAATTATACCAGGCCCCTGCACTGATTTCATTTTAAGAAATACCACAATTAATTCAATTTAGCACAGCAGCAAACCCCAAAAAGCCTTATTGTGCAGTTATTTATGTTTGCTAAAACCATGTGCATGCAAGGGAGGGCTATCTTCCCTGTATTCTTTACTAAGAATAAAGAGCATTTCCATATTGTCAGCTAATTTATAAAGAAGTATTTACAAAGTGAAATTTTAACAGCTATCAAAGGACAAAAACAAAAGAGAGAGAGAGTGATTCTGTTGTACAAAAGGCCACCAGTTTCAATTTTCTCTCGGCAGAAGCTGATTTATTCAGTATTCGTTGATTGAATTTATTTATAATTACCCTACACTGAATAAATCAAACATAACAGAAAAGCAGTTTATCTCCATGTACTAATTACACATGCAGAGGCAAAGAGATGCTGAAAGATTAAAGGGAGAATGGATTGGCATGCATTAATGATTGGGGGTGACTCTTTTATTACCCCTGCACCATATTCATATAATCGAATAATAGGGTCACTGCCATGAAAGAGGAGAGCAAGCTGTACTTAAACGGTTCCCAAAATGACGGCCAGAGAAATGGTACAATGTTCTTAGTTGCAAGGCAAAGACTGGAACAATAAATGCCCAGAATGTTATCTGGAATTCCTTGTTTGCCACTGCTGTTCCAGAGCATGCATTTAGGACCCTATTTAAGAAATTAACTTATCAGGGAGAGAGATTTTATTTTTAAAACTTGCCAGTTCCAATTTGTTTAGGCAGTTGGGAAAACAGCAGGCCCTTCTTTTGTGGTAAGATTTTACATTTTTCAAAAGGACTTATCTCAGGTTTTGGAGGCAATTGTTTTGACATTAGACATTTCTTTATTATGCAGAGCATTGAATAAGGTCCACTGCCATGTGATCAAATTCACTGGAGAGCCTTTGTGGTTCTATCAGGTGGTACCAAAACATTTTGATTTCTACTTTGCCAGTATTTATCTCTGTGGGAAAAAGTTATTATTTCAAAATCCCCCAAGGAATTTGTGCTTGTATGTGCTAATTATTGTTACCACTCTCCTGAAGCTTTTTGGAATGCACGTCTTAAAGTTTTCTGGGGGAAAAATGTTACTATAAGGGAAAGTGCAAAAAGAAATAAATGGGAGAGGAAAACATTTACAGACAGAGAAAATTAAAAATACTGAGCACACCCAGAATTTACTACAATAATGTCATATCAGATATGAAATCTTACATGTTTTCTTAGTAAGGAAGGGTCAAAATAAGAATTAATAGGCAAGGCCCACCAAGAAGGTGACATTTTGGGTAATGAGAGTCTTGAGTCAGAGTAGAAAAGGATAATTGATTGGAGGTAGCTGGTTCTGACAACAAAAAACCCTATTCATTCCTTATTGAAGGAGTTAACTCTTACCATATGGCTATCATAAAGCAGTCCTAACCCTTCACAGGTCTCAGCTCTGGTATCACTAAAAGGTGAGTATCCATACATATTGTCACAGGTTTGTTTAATATCCAAGGGTGGATTAACCAGAATCATCAAGATACACTGCACACACAGAGGCTTTTCTCTCCCCTTTTATATTGGGGTTCCTTTACTTATCAAATCAATATGCACAGTACCAAAAGTGTCCTTCTCTCCACCCAGGCATCCCACCAATACAATTTCCACCTGGTCAAGGTTCTATTGCTCAACTTACTCTTATACTACTCTATTAAACTATTACTATCTCTAGAATATCTATTACTATTTCCAGGTACTAATGCTCCTGGCCTTTCTACATGTCCTGTCTGCTACTCTCCCTCCCCACATCCAGCATACCACCACTCCAAAACACCCACTACTACCACACCCAACTGTTCCACACACAGGGCTTTTTATACAATCTCTCCCCCATTTAGATGCTGAGATGTTTTAGAATTAAAGGGGCAGGCACACAATTCCAGCTGCCTCTTTTCCAAGCCTTTCTTCCACAGACCTACCTACCTACCTCCTATATATATATACACACACACACACATCAAACGTGAGGTTTTTTTTCTCTTTCATCTTTGCTCTCTTTCTTTTTTAATTCTCAGGAGCTGAGGGCAAGTCCAGTATCTTCCCCGAATCTTGAGAGGAAGTCCGCAATTCTGTTCTGCTGTCCTGCTTTATGGGTAATGCTGAATTTGTAGGGCTGCAATGAGAGATACCACCGTGTCAGTCTTGGATTTGTATCTTTCATCTGTTGGAGCCAATTCAGAGGCTGGTGGTCTGTGATTACTGTCAACTCTCTACCCCATAGGTAGATTCGGAAGGTTTCAATAGCCCATTTGATGGCATACACTTCCTTCTCAATGGTACTATATTTTTGTTCCTGAGGGAGTAACTTTTTTGAGATATAACTGATTGGATGGGCCACTCCATCATAATTTTGTACAAGTACCACACCCAATCCTATATTAGAAGTGTCCACTTGTAATTCAAATGGCTGATTAAAGTCTGGACTGCATAATATTGGTTTATCACATAAGGCTTGTTTTATTTTTTTGAAGGCCTCTTGACATTTTTCTGGCAGGTTCTGTCTTTTTTGTAAGGTCTGTTAGAGGTTGCACTATCATGGAAAAATGTGGTATGAATCGTTGGTAATATCCAGCTAATCCCAGGAATGATCTAACCTCCTTAGTTTTTGGAGGTTCTACTTTCTGTAAAGTTTCCACTTTTCCTTGTTCCAGTTTAACTTCTCCTTTTCCAACAATAAATCCCAAATAACGAAGTTCCCAAAAACCCAAATGACACTTTTCGGGATTTATGTGTAGACCAGCCTTCTTTAGACTGTCCAATACTAATTGTATATGTTCAAGATGTTCTTTCCAGGATTTGCCGTATATGAGGATGTTGTCTAAGTAAGCTGCACACCACTTGTCCCTTCCTGGTAATATTTGATCCATTAGCCTCTGAAAGGTTTCAGGTGCTCCATGCAACCCAAATGGCATACGGTTGAATTGGAACAGTCCATGAGGTATGGCAAATGCTGTTTTCTCCTTGGATTAGTCGTCCAACAGAATCTGCCAATGTCCCTTTGTCAGATCTAATGAGGATAAATACTTGGCACCGTCTAGTCCATCCAGGAGATCATCTATTTGAGGCATTGGATAGCCATTAAATCTGGTTTCCCTATTTAGTTGCCTATAGTCCACACAGAATCGTATCTCCCCATTTGGCTTTGGCACTAAGACCACTGGTGAAGACCAATTACTTTCGGAAGGTTCAATGATATCCATCTGAAGCATCTTGTCTACTTCCATTTTCAACATCTCTTTCAACCTTTCTGGTACTCTACAGGGCCGCTGCTGAATAGGCCGAGTGTTACCTGTGTCTATTCAGTGTTTGTCAATCCCGGTTTTGTGGTGAACATTTCCTCATAGTCTAACAGTAATTTGGTCAACTCTTCCTGTTGATCTTTGGTTAGGTCCACGTTTAGGTCAAACTTTCCACAGGATTGATATAAGGTAACATCCCATGCTTGGTCCACAAATTCAGGAGTCTGTTCCTTTAAAACTAGTAATGCTAAGTCAGAGTCTGTTCTTTCATACCATTTGTGCAACAGGTTAGCGTGATATATCTTTTTCTTCCTATTTTCCACGGTAATTTCATAGTTGACTGGTCCAGTGTACCTTGTCACGGTATAGGGACCCTGCCATTTTGCCAACAACTTGCTCTCCTTGCTTGGTAGTAATAGTAGTACTTGCTCTCCTACCCTGAACTGTTTTCCCTTCAAGCCCTTATCATAGAGTTTCTTTTGTTTCTCTTTGGCTCTTACCATATGTTCCTGAGCTAGCTTTCCTAACATTTTCAACTTTTCCCATTGCACTAGGAGATACTCTATGACATTCTTAGACTCTTCAGTCCTTTCATACCATCCTTCCCTAATTACATCCAAAATTCCCCTAGGCTGCCTTCCATACAATAATTCAAATGGACTAAACCTGTGGATGCTTCTGGTACTTCTCTATACACAAACAAAAGAAATGGTAACCGAACATCCCAGTGCCTGGGGTCTTGGCCTGCGTATTTTTTTAACATAGCTTTCAGTGCTTGATTCATCCATTCTGTCAGACCATCAGCTTGTGGATGATACAGACTAGTACAAATTCCTTTTTCCTAATTCAGCATATAGATATTTAAGTAATGCTCATTGGAAGTTGGTTCCTTGATCCGAAAGAATCTCTCTAGGTATACCCACTCTACTGAAAATCTTTATCAGTTCCTCAGCTATTTGTTTGGCAGTTACACTTTTTAATGGGATTGCCTCTGGGTATCTGGTGGCCTAATCACATACAACCAGAATACACTCATTTCCTTTACTTGATCTAGGCAACAGTCCCACAACATCCATAGCAATCTTGGTAAATGGTGTCGGGATGAGAGGAACTGTCTGTAATGGTACTTTATCCTGCTCCCTTTTCAGTTTTACCAGTTGACAGGCAGAGCAAGATTTACAGAACTGTTCTACATCCTTGCTAATCCCTGGCCAATAAAATTGATCCAGGATTCTGAATGTAATCCGATCCCTTCCCATGTGTCCTGACCACGGGTTCTCATGAGCTAACTCCATGATTGGCATACAATATGCTTGGGGAACTACAACCTGTTCAATTATGACTTTTGTCACTGGATGAAGTCTGATTCTAAATAGTAATCCCTTCCTTTTCCTGAAACCTAGGTGTACTTTCTCTGTCCCCCTCCTCTTTTGCCATCTGCCAACTGTGCTTCAAAGTAGGATCTTTTTTCTGTAACCACCCTAAATCAATATCCCGTTTAGGGGTCTGTAAGCCTATAGGTTCCGTTCTGGCTTTATCTGCTTTCTTAATGCTTTATCTTTTCTTGCATAGCCTACTTTCCCCAATAAATCTGAATGGGTAGGAAGAAGTACAGGGTCACTCTTTTGAACCTCTGTCTGTTTCTCTTCCTCCTTCACCTGAGCCCTAGTAGTTATCCCCACAACTGTAGCCTTTTCCTTACAACTTTTTGAGTTGAACCATCCCTCCAGGATTGGAAAATCCATTCCAAGGACCAACTCACAGGGCAACTTAGGGACAACCCCAACTACCATTTTCTTCTCTATTCCTTTTGCCTGCACCCTAGCCTTCACTAACTCCACCATCTCAGTTTGTCCAAAAACACTCGTGAGTGGCTCTTTACCAATACAAACCATCTTTTTTACTAAACGAGGCTGTACTAGGGTTCTTCTGCTTCCAGTGTCCACCAAACCCTTAATAGTCACTCCATTAACCTTAGCTGGAACCCTTAACCTGGTTCCTAGTGGTGCATGAACAACAGCAGACACTCCTTTCCTTTTCCGACTTCAACACTCCCTAGCCAAATGACCTTTCTTTCCACAATTATAACAACTGCTGATCTTACTACCCTTTTTCCTTCAAGTTAGTGGGAGTCAAAGCTTGTTTAACACATTCCTCTCTGACCCCTTCCTGCACCATTACGTTCCTACTCTCCAGTACAGGCTTTCTTTCTCTTTCCTTACTCCTTTCAATTCCTCCTCTGCCTTGCAAGCTGCCAAATAGTCCTCTGCTAATTCAACTGCCTTGAGACCTTAAGATGATGTTCTTGTACCCAGAACCTTACTTTGGAAGGGAGTACATGAAGAAATTGCTCAAGAATGACTTCCTCCACCACTTCCTCTTTACTCTTTTCATGTGGCTTTAACCATTTCCTCCCTAAATCTTCCAGATGAGTCCATAACTCCCAAACACCCTCCTGGGAGTTGAATACATAACCTCTAAATCTTTGTTTATATGTATATGGAGTTACATCATATCTATACAAAATTGTTTCCTTCAGATATTGATAATCCAATATATCTTTAGCTGGGAGACTACTATATGCTCTCAAAGATTTCCCTGACAGACTAGGAGACAGCCTGGCTACCCACTCATCTTTTGGCCATTTACAGGGCATAGCCACCCTCTCAAACATTGTAAAATAAGCCTCAATGTCTTCCTCATCAGTTAATTTGAGAATTTTCATAACCTTGGGTCTTCCACTCCCCCTCTCCATGTGTGTAGGGGTATGTGCTCTACCTGGGGACTGTATCTCTTTAAAATGACCAAGGACCCCTTTAAATTTCTCCCTCCATGCCTCTCGGTCAGCTTTTTCCCACTCCAGCCTATCCCTTCGTTCTGCCTCCCTCAAGAGCCTGTCTTCCTGTTGCTGTTGCAACATTTCTGCAACCAAATTTGCCCAAGCTTCTGTTCCTAGCCCCTTTTCTGGCTTTTCCATTTTTCCCTTGGGTTTAACTACTGGCCTGCCCTGTATCTGTGGTGATAGCCTCCTCTGTGGATGTAGGAGTTTCAGCCTCTTCTGCCTTTTCCATTCTGGTTTGTTTTATAAAGGCTCTAGTATGGGGTCTGGTTTCAGCAGTGAGTATACTGGCTAAGGTTTGTACAGTTTGTGTTCTGCAAGGCCCAAACTCTCTTCCTTTGACAACCACATTTTTCCTTTTCATCTACAGTGTTCAAGGAATCCTGAGTCTGAATCAAACCCACCTATTTTTAAACCTGGATTGGAAATCCTAGTTAGTTGGATATCCAGTTAAGGTGGATATCTCACCACTGCCACCACTTTTGTCACAGGTTCATTTAATATCCAAGGGTGTATTACCCAGACTCATCAAGATACACTGCACACACAGAGGCTTTTCTCTCCCCTTTTATATTGGGGTTCCTTTACTTATCAAATCAATATGCGCAGTACCAAAAGTGTCCTTCTCTCCACCCAGGCATCCCACCAATACAATTTCCACCTGGTCTAGGTTCTATTGCTCAACTTACTCTTATACTACTCTAACTATTAAACTATTATTATCCCTAGAATATCTACTACTATTTCCAGGTACTAATGCTCCTGGCCTTTCCACATGTCTTGTTTGCTACTCTCTCCCTCTCCACATCCAGCATACCAAAACACCCACTACTACTACTATCACACCACCACTCCAAAACACCCACTACTACCACACCCAGCTGTTCCACACCTAGGGCTTCTTATACAATCTCTCCCCCATTTAGATGCTGAGGTGTTTTAGAATTTAAGGGGCAGGCACACAATTCCAGCTGCCTCTTTTCCAACCCTTTCTTCCACATATATATTTGGAGTTCTGCACCACCCAGACCCAGATAGTCCATGCTCCAGGATCATGGAGAAGCCAACATACATGCAGCTGTGTGCATAAAAGGTGACTACAGTGCAAACCTCCACATCATACATACCGTCCTTGGTATACTTATTCTCCATGGCTTAAGGTTCAACACATCTGAACAGCACCAGGATTGGGAAAGAGTACTTAAAATGACTTCATTTTATTATGCATAGGTGTTTATGATATTTGTGATAGCTCCAAATGGGATGAATGTATTTCAATTTTATTTATTTTTGTAAGAGGTATCTTTAAAACCCTGTCAGTGAAAAGGTTCTAATGTCATTGGTTTTTTGGTTGTATAATATGACCCAAATATTGTATTTTTGTCAGCATGTCTAATGCATTGTTTGATACGCCTGTCCTCTGTAGATCATTGGATCCGTTCATGTACAACAATTTGTAGAATTAATGGTAATACATAATTTGATGCATCTTCTAATGTAAGGTAGGTATAAATAGCATGAAGGTTTTTTTGTGGGTGGGGGAAAACCTTTGAGAAGTATATCCCCAACAGAAATGCACTGTTCTTTTAAAATATTTGTGGTTTCTGAAGATGTTTTGGAAGCTGAAATTGTTCCAAATTGAGCTTCAAAAATTTGGGCATCATTTTTTCCCCCTGTAATTGACAATAAGGAGCTGATCAAGGGAAACCTTACTGTAGAGAATAATCATTTCAAAAAGATGAAAGGTCAAATGAAATAAGCTTTTTTTTTTTTAATCACAGAGAAAGAAGCAAAACCCTTTGTATTTATATACTATCAAATTTATATAACCCCGCACTAACCTGTGCATCTTTTCACAAACTTCTCCATATTCTCCAGTACAAGCCTCTTCTAAATTGGTGTGCTGCTCAAGACAAGACATTTTTGCTAAGGAATAGGCTAGACAGAAATAATTAAAATATTTTCTCTCTAACGAGAAAAGCATGACTGCTGTGACTTATTTTTAAACAATGGCAACTGCTAGTTTTATGAGCATACAAATTATATGAATCTGTTAAGAAATCATAAAGTAAATGGATGATCTCTGGTGCGGGCGGATGGAGGTTGTGCATCCATCTTTGTCCTACTTAACCTCTCAGTGACTTTCAATACCATCGACCATGGTATCTTTCTGGATCGTCTCAGAAGATTGGGGATGGGTGGCACAATGTTGTGCTGGTTCACCTCCTTTCTCCAGTGTCGATTCCAGTCGGTGATGATTGGGAAGGAGAGGTCCAACCCTTGGCCTCTACTATGTGGGGTGCCACAGGGTTTGGTGCTCTCTCCTCCCCTATTTAACATCTACATGAGACCGCTGGGTGAGCTCATCGGTCACCATGGAGTGAGGTATCATCAGTATGCTGATGGTACCCAGTTATATATCTCTGCCCCTGGCAAATTAAGCAAAGCTGTGATCGTCTTATCCTGGTGCATGGAGTCTGCAAGGGTCTGGATGGGGAACAACAAGCTTCAGCTGAACCCTGGCAAGACTGAGTGGCTTTGGGTTTGGGGGCCTCCTGGTTATAGGACTATGCCATCTTTGATGCAGATGGAGTTGCACTGCCACAGACAGACCTGGTGCACAATCTGGGGGTCCTCCTAGACTCCTACTCAAGGAGCAGGTGGCAGTCATGGCTGGGAGGGCCTTTGCACAGCTTTGTGTTGTGCTCCAGTTGCACCCGTTCCTGGATTGGGAGGCCCTGCTCACAGTCACTCATGCCTTAGTGACCTCCAGATTGGATTACTGTAGCTTGCTGTACATAGGGCTGCCCTTGAAGAGTATCCAGAAGCTTCAACTGATACAGAATGCAGCGACACAGGCAATTATGTGTGCTTCCATAACAGCACATGTCACCCTTCTTCTCCATGAGCTGCATTGGCTGCCAGTTTGTTTCTGGGTCAAATTCAAGCTGCTGGTTTTAAACTTTAAAGCCCTTGTGGCGTGGGACCAGGTTATCTGAGGGACCACCTCCCCCCAATTACATCAGCCCATCCCATTAGAGAGGGCATGCTGCAGTTATCATCTGCCAGGGACTTATATTTGGTGGTTCCCAGGAGGCGGGCCTTCTCTGCTGTGGCATCCGCCTTATGGAACATCCACCTCCCCCGCAAAATTAGGTTAGCTCCATCCCTGCTAATGTTCCAGAAGTCTCTCAAGACCTGGTTATATCACTAGGCTTGGGGGTCCCAGGGAACCGATAATATCTTAAGATGGCTCCGCTAGTGATATATTCACTCCCTCCATGCCCACGGTTTGTATATCTTGCTTTTTATTATATTTCAATTTTAATAATTATTGTTTTATATTTTATAATTGTATTTTAATTGTTTTTATTTGATTGTTGCACGCCACCCATCTCACTTCCTGTGAGATGGTGGCTATACAAATTTGATAAATACATTAATAAAAATAAAAAAACTGCTTGCTGCTTGCCAGGATTCCCTCTTTTCCCCTCTTCCCTCCTCCAACATAGAACCAACGGGATAGAGAAGGTATATAATTTTGGGAAACAGGAACCAGTTGAAAATCTTTCTCTTAAGATCTAGAGCAGTGTTTTTCAAACTGGGCAACTTTAAGATGTGAGGACTTCAACTCCCAGAATTCCCCAGCCAGAATGGCAGGGTCAAGAAAAAGAAGTGGTTGAGTCCAGAACAAAACTAAATCTGATTTCCTTTGATTTATATTTGACCTCAAATAACAGTAAGTAAAAGTGAACACACTTAATATGATTATTCCCCCTCTCCGCATACAAACATATCATTTTTTCCTTCTACTGTACATGCTGCCGAGAGATGTCAAATTACCAACCCTAATATGAATCAAATGCCTGGATCCACACATTACATTAAGACAAAACCAAGCAAAGAACATTATGACACAGAGCCTTTCCCCAGTTGCTGAGTTAAAACACTACCCAACTATCCTTGAGTTGGCACTAAATATTGCCCACATACAAAGGTGCTCTCCAGTGGCCTATCCTTATCCATTGGTTACAGACCCCTGCTGAATTATGCCATTCTAATTGGTGAATGTGCCTTTATTATAGGCAAGGTGACTGGTTTTCTCCTCTGCCTTCTCTGCTATCCCCTTTCAGCATATCACCAGCCAGTGGAGAAACTTTCTACTAATTACAGCACCCGATGCAGCAGAAATAGGAAGGATCTGACTTTGGGACTGCCATTCTCTATGGTGGTTTGTTTGACCCTCCTCCCATATTGCATTTGGGCACCTCCCAGGTTAAAATCATGTGAAATGAAGAAATAGAAGAGAAGACATCAAACAGTCCCAAAGTGGAGGGAGGTAGAGCCCATCATGGCAGAAGAACTGACACTGACTAGACAAGCAGACAACCAGATTCCTTGTTTAGTGGGGAAGGCGGAAATGATCGAAACAGAAAAATATAAAGAAACTGGCAAATAACCCCCCCCCCAAAAAAAAACAGTTCAACCTCCCTCATTGTATTCTGAATATTGCACTAAATTAAAACAAGACTGCTGCATCTAAAGATGAAGATACATTTCAAAATACTACTGCGGGGAACAGTGAAAAATTGCCCATTCTCCTTCCCCAAATAGAATAGTGGAAGCTGGAGCTCTTTCAGATGCTGTTAAATCAGAATAGAACAAATATGCTCATTTGTCTTTCTGATAAAATAGTGGACCTCTCCTCTCCCCTCCCCTGCTTGAAGCTTGAAATGAAATTAATATCAAAAATAGAGGTTGAGGGAGGTATCAGTAGAGTCCTAGTGCAGGGGTATCTTGCTGGGGGAGCAGAAAACTGGTAGCTGTGACTGCTATTCAAAGCCTGCCCCTTCTATATGTGTGCCATATGTTCACCAACATAACTTTTTAAAATTTCTCTCTCTCTCTCTCTCACACACACACACACATACACACACACACACACACACGAACACCCAGATGCCCCTATGAAACTCGGGAGGTCAAAGGTCTGCAGCAGAGGCTGGCTAAGAACAAGAGGAATGAAGGATTATCAGTACCACCCAACTCTCCCAAAACATACCTCTGATCACACCCACAGTAGATCTGCTGATGTCCCCTTCAAGATAATGGGTGGCAAAGTGTCAGTGATTTTACATACTTGAAGCTGTGGTGGGATAACATTGGCTTAAGCAGGGAAAGACTATTATAAAACCAGCAAGCTTAATATCAACCTAAGGCTCATGGGCTGGAAATAAGGTGAGGGCATCTTGGTGGGGCCAAGACAGAAGATGGTTGTTGTTAGGGCATTTTGTGTCACATTAAAGTGCAAGTGGGAACAGGTTCTTAGTCCGAAGTGTGTATAAAGCTGCCATAGAGAAAGAATTAGTATATTGTTTTGGTTGGACAAGTATGTAGTTCAAACTAATTGTCTGATCTAATTATCTTTTTCAATAAGCAACAACTGTTCTACTAAACCGCATTTGAATGTAATGCCACACGATTTTTTACTGGAAACTTTAAGATAGAGATAATAATTAAGTAGATATCAAGCGTCTCCCTTTTTATGCTTCACTTCCCCTCCCCCTCTTTTAATTCAAAAGGCAATTTTGTCTGGCCACCTATTGAGTCTCATCAACATTACAGTATTTAGCTCAAACTCTGTAGTGGCCACACTTGGCTTATGGATTCATTTTCATAACATTCAAATTTCTACCTCATGGCTTTATGACCAGCAACTGAGGATTCTTCAAAACTAAAATAAAATACATGCATTCATTAAGACCCAGCAGGACCTATCTTATAAAACTACATTTTTATGTAAGAATTAAGATTATCAGAGCTGTTAGTCCACGGTAATCAAGATACAGGGTTTTGTCTGTAAATTGTGTGTGTGTGTGTTTCTATGTGTGTCTGTCTGAAAGATCTACCAGCCCATGGTAGTCAAATATGCCATTTTTCCAATATCTTAAAAATTAACCAAGTCAGTAACCATGGCAAGCATTAAAAAATTGATTTAGCACAGCAGCATTCTAGAAGGGTTCTTTCTAATTTCTTCCACAGTTCAATCCCACATTGCAGGCTGAATATTTTCTTCTCCCTACAAATATTGAGGCTTGCTCATACTGGTATCATTGTATTTGATGAGCCAAGCCATCAAAGGTAAGGTCTGCACAGATTTATAGGAACTGGAACAAGTATGCAGTTGAGGGTCTTGTTTCTGCTCCTTATAGTAACCTGCAGGGCTCAGCTGAGCAGTGGGGCCAAGCACAAGTAGAACCTAAAGTAGTCTCTCCTTTGGGCAGGATTAGAATTGCCTCCACAGGAACATACGTATGCATGCAGGTGTCCATTGGTTGCAGTGCACCTAAAAAATAGGTGGAGCTTCAACTGCAATGTTGTGGCTGTCATCCTGACCTTTTTTTAACCCCACCCTAATGATACCCCTGCATGTATGGGATGGCTCAAGCATTAATATAACATTTCTGGATGCAGAAGTCCAGGGCACTGAAACCTCTAGATTCTAAATTCATGATAGCATGGACCTAATGTATATATATATCCTGTCCCCACTTTCCTATCTCTGTGGGAGTCTTTTGGAGAAGTGAAGATACTTTGTGGCAGTTATACAAGGGACCTCAAAATTTTTGGGGGCCAGTTGGACTTTTGGAATGTTGAGAACGTGTCATGGGCATGCTTACAAAATGTCTACAATGAAAGCCTTGTGCAATAAAAAACAACCAACCTCATATGGCAAATAGGTGTAGTTGCTGTCCATGGATGTCTACTTGTCCCCTTTGCTTCTGGTTTGTAGGAAATCTCTCAATAGCTTTTTTAAATGGCCCTTTGATGATCTGGATGCCTAGTGAATGGAAAGGATGAGCATCATATTTTAATTTACCATTAAGATAGCTTAAGATATATTGTGGACAGTGCTTTGTACACCGCCAAAGGTTTTTTTTTCAATAATTTTATTAAGAATTATATTAAACAGATAAAACTGGTACAAAAACCTAATACAAAAATACTTTGAAAAAAAAATTTTAAAAGTACAGAAAAAAAATTCCCCCCAAAAAAAGGAAAAAAAGAAGAAAAGAATAAGAAACTTCCGCCTCCATCCCCAACAAGTATATTCAACATTAACAATGTATCACTGTCTCTTAAAATACAGCCAAATACATCTTCATTCCATACCTCACCCCATTTTCTATAAACTCATTTCTAAATTTTCAGCTCTTATTAATCAGCAAAGGTCCAATAAAAGTTAGCAGAAATACCTAACAATATAGATATATAGTCACCTCTCCATTTAATCAAGCCCTCAATCCCTCATTTTAATAATCAAGAACTAATCCCAGTTAACAATAAAACATTATAAAAATTAAAAACTATTAAACATAACCAGAAATAGTAACCTTATTTACCTATCAAAAATAGTAACATAGTTATTACAAACTAATCCATTACAGCCAGTTGAACATTTCCAAAAAGAACGATCCAGTCAAAATAACCATTTAAGATCACCAGAAATAGCAACTCATTATTTAACCATACTCAAATAAACCAATTTTATATTATTTTCTTCTTCCTCCTAGCAATCCTTAAATCCCATAAATAAAGTTCTAATTTCTGCTTTCTTCTACTATTTTTGTCTCTTCTCTCGATTTCTTATCATTGTTATCTATGTCCATTTGTAATTTCCATGTAGTAACTCCAGTAGATCTGTTATATTCCCATTTAAAAAGGTAATCCACATTGCTCTTTTGATATGTTATTTGTATGTCTTCTTTAATTTTAAAATGATCATCCAATTCCATTTATAAATCCAAAGTTTCCATCTCTTTCTTGTAAGTTATAATTTTTAAGTCCATCTTAAAGTCCATTTTGGTTATCTTCAAAGGGACTTGTTCCTCTTCAATAACAACTTTTTGTTCCAATATAGAGTTAAATAGCTCAAGCACTTCTTGAGCCAATATATCAAACATTTCCTTTAAAGTAGCCATCTGGTGCCCTCTGGTGATCAACCTTCAAAGTCTTGTTATCAGCTTGGAATATAAGAAAAAATTTCCCACCTGAGGGGATCTTTCTAATTAACTTCAAAGTCTTTCTTTAAATCAATTTCATTCAAACCCTTAGCATTTAAAAACTTTCCAAAAATAATACTATAATCACCCTTTTGCTGTATATTGCAAAAAATAATGAACTTACAAAGCTGGAAACACATAATTTTCTTTCATTTGAATCGATTGAAGACAGACTCACCCAACGAACAGTAAACTTGCAATCCCAAAGTTTTGTTCTTAAAAAAATCCTTTAAAAAAAGTTTTTTAAAAAAATTAAGCTCCAAAGTGATTAAAAAGATGAGGTTTGGTCAAACCTTGAGTCCATAAAAGGCTGCATTAACAGCTCAGAGCATGATAGAACCCGCAACTTCCAGCTGATCGCAAGTGGCTGCAAAAACAATGGTTTCTGCTGTCTACTCACAAAAACAGCTGTCTGGGGTACATATGGATCATCTCAAGATCTCTCTTTAATCCAGAGAGAATTTCAGCAGTCCAGATCCCACATCCAGCTGCCTTTTTGGCTGTACTGCTCCCCACAATCTGCAGAGCAGAGAAAATGCAGGGCATTAGTTCGCCATTCCTCACCGGAAGTCTCACTGCCCAAAGTTGTTAGTTTGGTGTGTTATCAGGACATCTGCAGGGAGCAATCAAAAAGTCAAGAGATGGGCCATGTCTCCATCTCTTTTGTATATGTAGTCAGGTACATACAAAGGAATGAAATTTTGATTGTGTTGCCTTGACTGTTGCATCTTGACTGTTTTGACCCCTCCATGGGTGCCACAAGTCAGAACAGCAATAGCAGACTTGACTATCTGATAGTAAGGCTAGATGTGAAGCACCTCCCCAAAGAAATGTTAAAGGAATGCTAAAATACCTTGCAAATGATGGTTAAAAAAGAGAACCCTCTTCCCCAGAGAAAGAAAGTAAAAATTCCAGAAATTGAAAGAGAAATATTGTCATAGTTTTTGTCTCAGCACATATAGGATCTATAATAATGTTAAATCTATTATAGGCTTAGATTACTGTACTTTTTTTTTTAAAAAAAGTACTCTTTAGACATGAACATATCTCGGAGGATTTTGCTCAGAAACTTTAAAAGGGTGGTATGAAAGGTAGGTCAGTCTGCACTGTTTTGAACAATTCAAGAGATCAGAATGACAACTGTCTTGTGGAAAACAGGTAAACTTGATGAAGTGCAAGATTTTTTAAAACCCATGTGTTTCGAATGCAGAAAGTATGAAGCAAAAGTTGAACTTGACAATGTGAATGGACTCAGTTACAGCGGCGATGAGTACATCATTGGAAGACCCGAAGGACCTGGTTAATCTGCCAATCCTAGCAGATTGTCATGGAGAAAATCTATCTCTGTGGTCACTAAGAGTCACTAAGAGTCAACACTGACTTGATGATGCATAATCAATCAATCAATCAATCAATCAACAGTATGAAGATAGTGAAGCAGGAAGAAGAATGTGGCTTTGGAATTCGCAAAAGATATAATTCACTGCATCTCAAAGCTCTAGATACTTCCTTAAAGATTGATTAAGAGTGTAAAGCTCAGCATCCAAACTTTGCTCTCCAACTGGGAAACATCTGGCAGAGAGATTTTAGAGATCACAGTTTTGCTGCTTCAAGAGATGACTTTCAGGAGAGCTAAGTGTATTTATTTGTCTTATGAAAGTATTTTGGATTTATGAATTAATTAAAAGGGAGAAATCATTTAAACATATATATTAGGAGTAAAGAAGTCAGGAAGAAGTGAGATTTTAAATATCAAAGTTATGTTATATAATCATTTGAAAAAGGACGAAGAACTATTTTTGCATCTAAATATTAATTTTAAGAGAAGCAGGAAACATCATGCTGTCCTTGCTAAAGCAATTTGGCCCCTGTGATTCTTCAGCAGAAAGAATTCAGAACGATTTGTGAAGTGACTAGACTTGAGATTAAATTAAAATGCCAATCTATTCCTCCTAAGAACGTGCATCCCCAAATAATTAATTTAATTTTTTCCCCCATGTAGACCCTAAATTGAATTATTTGATTGTTCTTGTAACAGAGGTGTTTACATGGTCTGGTCAATTTTTTCGAGATAGCAGCCACAACAGTGTGATGTACCTAAAAATCAGGTGGAGCTTTAATTGCACTATTGTGGCCGCCCTTTTATGACCACACCCTGCCAACACCCTTGCTCTGTAAGAACTTTGAGAAGTAAATTTTCCAAGGGCCAGGTTGCAAAAGTTCTGTCTGTACCTGACAAAGCAGAATCCCGAGAGTCTGCATTGTATATGTTGCTTAAAGCACCGTCACATTTAAGAAAATTAACACCCAGCATGTGGGGCTGTGTGGCTGTGTGCATAGGATGGTAGGTGCAGAGATGGGAAATCTAAGCCTCCCAGCATTTTGTATTGCAATCACAGTGAGGAAGGAAGGCATAACATTTCTTAATTCTGGCTGTGCTACAGAACTAAGCAGCCTTTACTCATAAAGACCAAGGGGCTGTAATCAATATTTTACTTGTTTAAGAAAAATGAGGTCTCCACTTGCAAAGTATTTTATGTAACATGAGGCTAATTCTATGGCAGAAGCTGATTCGAATAGCAATCAATAAGTTGCAACTCCCATGGACTAACAATCTCTTCAAACACTCATCTGGGTGCAGTAGTATAGGCTGAGAATTGAGATAAGGGAAAGGTAGAGTCACTTCATTTTTACTGGGGAAAACCCTTTGGTTGAGGCACATCCAAGAAATGGTGCTTGTTCTTCCTACTTTAGCTTTTCACTGTACTTAAAAGAATTAAATGCTCCTCCTCCTCATCATCATCATCCTCACCAATGGTAATATGCCTACTACTACTACAAACTAATCTTTGATTGAACAAAATGCCCACTGTTGCCTGACTATCCATTTTCTTTGGCTCTGTTCTCTAACACTCCCCATTTTTGTTCTCTCCATGACTCATCAAGGATAACTCATTTGTTTACTGGAAGCTGTATACCATTTGGCAGGCCCTGCCATCTGCTACATCAAAATTCAGAGCGTTTACAGTTTCTTATAATAGCACTTCTAACTTAACTGAAGGAAGGGGGACACCTGCATGTTCTAGGTAGGTCTGATGTTTATGATACATTTTTCATTGATCACATTTCTTACATGTAGCTTCATAGACAATCCTGCTCCCCTGGAAGGGAGTCCCTTGGAATTAAATGGGGTTTATATGTAAGAAGCAGAGATACAGTCCAGATACAATTTAGTTTTAAAGTCACAGTATTATTATACACGGACCTCACTTGTTTTATTGGCAAGGCAGCATCCTCCCCCAGCTCTTTCAATAGCCAAGAACTAACTTCTTTCCCCCAGGTTCAAATCAATTTAACAATCCTAAGTGGGGAGGAACCACTCCACACCAAAACAAGGAAAATAGGTGACTTCTCCATTTGCACACAACATTGGCATTATCTTCTTGATCAACTGCCCCCCATCACGCCTGTATATCACTCAGCATATGCTCTCTTTGTAGAAAGTTAACATTTTTTTTCTAAATACGTATCTCTCCATATGCACTTTTCCCTAATACGCACACACATACCTCCCCCAAAGGATAGTTCTGTTCCAAATCTTATATTGATTTGGAAACTGGGAATTAGGTTGTTAGTTTGTGATACAAATAAATCTGTTGAGAAATAAAGTATCTACAAATGTTGCTGTGTATTGCCACAAGAAATATCAGCAATTTATATTTCATTTAATTTGTTGTCATAGAGAAAAATGGGATTTGTCTCCCTCTTCCCCATTGTGAATAACTTCTACAGCTATTTTTAAAGAAGTGTGATTTGTATTATGCTATGCATTTGATTTGGGATTCACAAAGAATCTCTGAGCAGAAACTGGCTGATCTGAAAGCCAACAGACTGAGTTTAAAGAGATGCTTTGGCCATAACCAAGGCACAGAACCATGGAGAAAACCTGGGTGTCTTTATAGGTGGAATTTGATCAAGGAAGGCAATCTAAAAGCATATGTCCTATAATGAAGAAAGTACTTGCTGACAAGAAAAAGTACAAAAGAATTGGCCCCATGCCACATAACATAAATTTTCATTTTCTGCCAGCTTCATTTTTTTAGAGTTAAGATTGCTGGACAATTTTAGTAATGACATTGTGCTATGTATTTAGGTGCCAGACTAGGTTCTTTTCAAGTAACACCAAAGGGCTTCTCATATTTTAGAAGCAGTTATTCTTACTACTGTAAGTCCAAGTGTCTTTTACGTGTCAGAAGGACATAAAATGACAACACATGCATGATGACATCATCATGTAAATGACGGAATTATAATTGCATCATGATGTCTGATGCAAGTATGTATATTATGTCACCTGTGGATGACTTCATGATTATCATTTAACCCCCATGCACCTTCACCACAGATACTCATGTGCAGATACTCTTGGGGCTTTAAATGGCTTGCAGGGAGGCATTTTGTGGATCCCACTAAGCAACATAAGCCCAACTGCTACTACATGCTTATATTTTTCCATGCAAAACAGCACATGCTCACAGCAAAGAAGGCATACAGGAAAGTGTCTGTTTCCAGAAACTGCTAAATTTTCATTATAATGGGAACAGAATGTGGTACTGTTCACTGATACATATTTTAAAATATGTATAGCTGCCCCACTAACTGAAGGATCACAGGATGGATTTCAATCCGTGAATTGCCCTTGGCTGGTGATTGTCTTTTTTCAAAGGGAAGGGAAGGGAAGGGAAGAGAAGGGAAGGGGTTCACTTTATTCATTTGCAACAATACTTTATCTTCTTCCTGCTTCTTTCTTACAATGCTCAGGTCTTAACTGTAAGACAGAAGATGCAGGAATGGGCAGGAAGAGAACCTGCACTTCACTGTGAATGTTACCAGGAGCTTCTTTAAAAGGAGAAAAAGACCATCAGCCACCAATCCAGGGCAGCAGTGCCCCATCCCCAATTATTCAAAACATTGTTTACTTCCTGTAAAAGAGGGGGTAAAAATATTTCTGCTATACAGAAGGCTAATTAGGGTGATATATTTAAGTATTTTTGCAAGTGTCTTAATAAACCTGCACTAGGTGAAACTGATTATTAATGTGATTGCACAGGTCACAATGTTGTTTGGTACTCAAATTAAGGGGAAACAAGGTGCTTATTTTGAGGAGTTATATATAATTTATAATGAATTTGACATATTCAGATCTTTAATCATTTTGAAAGAAATGGAATATTGGGAACCAAGAGGTGAAATGCTTTTACAATTGCAATGGAATAAGCCAACAGATGACATACATTTCAAGGAACATGAATCAAAGTTAGGTTTTAATCTCTTCATTTCACCCCATCCAGTACCTTCATGCTACCTCTGCTTGAAAAACACACCCTGTTGTTCTCTCACCATCAGTATTTGTTTCCATTTATTTTCTGTTTCCAGTGAAAAGAGAGTGAAGACTAAGGAACAAGAAGATCACCATGAAAAAAGGAGAGCTTGTTTTGGTTCATTTTCTTCCAAATGTAGGCTTCTGCTGCCTTCTTGTGGACATGATTGGCATTTCTCATAGACAATTGTTCAGATTTTTACAAGTACTTTAAAAAGCAGAGCAGCATTTTTGCAGTTTGGCAACAATCCTATTTAATGTCTTCTAAATCTGAAAGAAGACCCAGCCTTCAGAGTTTTTATTCCCTTTGAGGTATTATGGGCATATGAGAAGGGGTTGCCCAGGAATTTCTAGTTAACGCATGTCAAAGAACTTGTCAAAGGACTCTCGATATTGACCCCATCCAACAATTGTTGAACCTTGACTGTCATTCATTCGCTTGTGGCAAAACCTAAACAAGCTTGTTCTGTATCTCTGTACTCTTTAATTTGTTCTGAATCTACTGAACTGTGTTTTATCCATGCCTTACTGTGGACATGAGGGTTAGATTCTGGTAATGTAATCTTACATTAAAGACAGAGTTAGTACTCGTAGTTGTGCTTCTTGTCTGGACTACCTTGCAGGGCTAACATCAGTCTTGCAAGACTGGAAGTATTTCTCCCCTCCTTTCCTTTTACTCTCCAGAAAACTAGGGAGGGTACCTTCTGAAACACTTCCCATGCCATTAACATGCTGGTCGTCCAGTCTATGGCCCTTCCTCCTGTCTCCCAAGGTCATTCCCACATACCATTGCAGCCTCCCCGCCACAATTTTACCCTTAACCAATGCTGTGAGGTAAATTAAACAGAGACATTGAATTAAAAATGGGGCAAAACAACCCTACCTGCTTCATCAGAGCAATTCAAATGTGGGAAAAAGTGACACATCCAAAATTCTGCAATCTCAAGGGAGAAGAGATTTCTTTTCTTCCTTCCTGTTCTCCTTCCCCCTTCCCCTCACTGGAGACAGGAAGATCATTTTGCCAGATGACTTGCCCAGAACTACAAGGTAAATGTGACACAGAGGTTAAAGTCAGGGCTCCAGACATTAGCATAAGCACCCAACTCAATTTCCCTCAATTAATATACCTTTCAAGCATATTTTACACAGACATGTCTTCACACAAAAAGAAGGCGTATATTTCAGCTTGTGTACTCTCTTTCACCTCTTCCTCTGATAGTGAGATGATAGTGCAATTATTGTTTGTGTACTGCCTAGAACACAGCCAGAACTTAAACAAAATAAGCAAATACTGAAAGTAAAAATAGTAGGAAATCGGAACCATTAATCCTTTAGCTACTCTTGTGTTTAAACAACATGTTAACCTCTTCAGATGTTCAATATTCTGAATGGGCTTTTGAAGTACTGGGGGAAGTGATGTGCTTAGAAATTCCTGTCATAGGAACTTCAAATGTTGGCGTGGGGTGTGATTGGAACAACTGGATTCAATGCTAGATATCTGAGCATGGCTACATTGTGGTTATTGTGGTGACAAAAGAGAGGGTAGGTATCCTTTCACATGTGCTGTTTGGGGCAAACAAAGAAAGCAAATTATACATTATATAATAAATTTGTGGTAAATAAAAACTGCTCCTAATGTGGCTTTAAATCCATATTTGGATTCAAACCATAGCAAAGGCTCATTCTAAACTGTTAGGAGTGTAATATGCATGCATAAACATATATGGATTATCTTCTGAATAATGTTTTTGTATTATTATTGTTGGTCGCACAATCAGCCAGCTGTTTAGACTGGATTTGGCATTTTATCCACCTATCGAGTCCTTCCCAAGGACCCGGGATAGGCAGATGTTGTTGTTTGATGGTGTTAAAGGTGTCGCTGGATGTAAGCTGTTCCAAGTAAAGCTGCCTTTTGCAATTGACTGATAGTGATTTATTATTTATTATTTATTGATTATTGATTATTTTTTAAATTATTATTTAGGTCATGTCTAAGCCCCCCACCATTGTGTTAAAATTTTTGTCTCCATATTTCCAGGAAATTTAGACAAGTCTGCCATCTTGTGGTACAAAATATAAACAATACATTATTTTCTCTGTTGTATAAGTTTCAAACAATACATTTACTGTACAGCAATTCTCATCTCTGCAGCACATACTCCTTTTCGTCTTTCCAAAGGCTATTGGGGTATAGCCTTTGGGATCAAGGAATCTAATTCTTAATACCAGTGGAGAGATCACAGTTCAGTAACTGAAGATGTTGTTTAATGCAGAAGTTCATGGATTTGAATCCTGGTTTGTGCAGATCTCTGGCTATATCTCCAGGTGGTTACTATGACTCTAAGTAAACCAGGAACAATGTATTGGGGCCACTTTTGAACTATGCAGCAGGTTATGAGCATTTTCACAAAATAGCTACTCTGGGGGCGTCTGGCAATAAATGAAAAACCCGTTTACCCGCTAGACAACTGATGAGGTTGTTCCAGCCCTTATTGCTACCCTGTCTCTCCCCCACCCCACCCCCACCCCCACACACTCTACCAGACAATGCTAACCTTTGCCTCTTTTTTCTCTCCAAAGTTGCTTTTGTCCCAAACTATCAAGAGCTGCCATTTTTAAAATGGGATATTGGAAAGGCAGTAGAGGATCTTTGTTGTTGTGTTATGTTATTATGCCCATGTTCATGTCAGTTTCATAGCAACGATATATTAAGTACTATGCAAAGATTTATGCCCCTTGACTATGTGGAACCAACATCTTCACCTACAATGGCATGCAGAAGGGAGATAACAGTTATTTCTCCCTAATTCTCACCCAGCATCATTGCAAAGATTATGAAAGCCTCCTTAATTAACATCAGTGGTGATTGTCTCCACAGATTGAGAGAATTCAGTTGGAAATCAATGCACCTGCTGTCTGTCCAAATCAGAACTTCATTCCCAGTTGCAAAGACTGGTAGCTGCCTAGCCCCTTTGGGACTCATTTTTCTATTTCTTCAGAAGAGGCAGGAGGCACCTCTGTATCTTCTCCAGAACTCAGTCTGCTGTAGGGGCAATAACTTAACTGCATTGTTCCCACCAGAATTGGTTCTTTTGTAATCACTGAGAGACCAAGAAAAGTATGTAGTAAAGAAATGGCTGACAAATGCCTAGGTACAGTTTCATCAGACACTTAAATTCCCTTTGGGTTCTACTTCTTCACTGAATGGCTGGTCATCCTTTCACAAAGGAAGGGACATCTGGCTGCCATGGAGCCCCTCAAACTCTGTTACTTCTCCCTCATGTTTTAAGTCTCAACTAAACATCATTTTGATTATGTTGAGCCTTTGACTGCAAAGAGCTTCATATCTCAAAGTCCTCAAAGAAGAGATTCACCTCTGACTCTGGATTAAATGCTTAAGTATTTTTAAAATCCTGAAATGTATAATAAAATGTGAATATTGTGTTTGTAATCTTGGGAGACGAAATAAATCAGCCTAAAATCTGCTTTGCAATTTTTCAAACATTTTCTTCCTCTGTAAAAGATAATTTGATTTGATTTTTAAATTTAATTTAATTATTTTATTTTTTGTTTGTTTTACTGAGGATGTTTAAGAACTTCTTCATTGTTCCTCTTGGTAGTATTTTGGGCTTACTTTATTGTGTAACTGCCTGTGTTCTTAGTTGCACACCTTCCTAATAACCCTCTGAAACCTTCCAGGTTCCCCATTTGTAAAAGTCTCATTTGAGGAGTTCCCACATGATACCTATCTTTGGGATTGAATGGGAACCAAGGTTTCTGAAGAAACTGGAGAGAGACAAAAGACAGGACAATCAAATATATTTCTTGGCCGCTTGTCTATGCAAGAATACTACATGCTACCAGTGAGAATTTTGCTGAAATTCTCTTCTCCTTTGAAAGAAAGTTTCAGGTTGTAAGAGCAAAAATGCAGGAGAATTTGCAGGGTTACAGCAAAACAAGCATATGTCCTTCTTTTTTGTCCTCATGTCCTCCATCAGGCAGGCTTAGCCTTAAAATAAAATATTGTCCAGCTTTTTTAGTGTCTTGTTTTTAAATCTGGACTTTTTCACAACAGTAGTCATTCAAACTTTCAGGTATTGTCACCTTGTAAATTGTCTGCTTCTTTCATTCCCTCGTCCATTGACAGACTCCACAGCCTAGATTTACATTGCTTAATTTATTTCCTGATTCCACCAATCAGCTTCCATCCAGACCCTTCAAATCTATGTTCACTGTAGTCTGTAGATCATATGACTCATCATTCATTTCTATGGTGAAATTTGAAAAGCGCATCATTGTCAATTCTATATTATCACTAGGGTATGTTCTTGAAAATAAAGTTTCGTTGGAATAATACCGCAGTCGAAAAACCAGTCTTGTTGATGCTGGAAAAAGTAATTCCATGTACATGTAGGTCTTAGTACTTTTTTTTTTTTTTTTTTGCTATTTTTTGCTATAGCTTTAGTCAGAATGCCAAGCAAGTTAAAGTCCTCCTTTCCATTTGCCCGTGTCCTCCTTTGCCTGTTCAGATATCTGCTAACCCTATCTGCATGACACTATTGTATGTAAATGATCCTTTTTAAAAAAGGAAATGATGCTAGCACATTCTAAAAAACTTCAGAAAGCATGTTTTGTAATCTCAAATTTTAAAGGGAGGAGTTGGAGCTAATTAATATGGCATCAGAAAATGATGCCATACCATAGAACAGTTTTTTTTCAACCCTGGCAACTTTAAGATGTGTGGACTTCAACTCCCAGAATTTCACAGCCAGCATGCTGGCTGGGGAATTCTGGGAGTTCATATCCACACATCTTAAAGTTGCCAGGGTTGAAAAACACTGCCATAGGCTAAAGAAAAAGCTATTATGCCATTCTGAGAATCTTGGAAGAAAGATGGGATTTTTTAAAAAAATCAGATCCATACTTTCATTTTGTCACTTTAGATCAATTTTCCTCAATTTAGTGCTGGCCATCTGCTCTGGGTTTTAGGCCCCATCATCTCTAGACAAGATGGCCAATGTTTTGAGCTTCATTAGCCATTTTGCTATTTCCAACATTTGAAGCCCAACTTATCCGAAGGTTATCAGGTTGGGAGTGTCTGAGCTTCATATGTAGTGTGAAGGATTGAAATGAAATCTGCCCAGAACCCTGGAAGAGCAGTACTTTTGGCTCCTTTAGGACTCTGGTTAGAACAAAGATTTGGTTCCTCTTTTTACCCTCCCCATTGGCACAAAAATGTATATTCGGCAAACTTCATGCTAAGAATGTTTGTCCTATAATAGTCCAGTGGAATCTTACTTAATGCGGATTTATTTCTGCCACAGGGAATGACTTCATGATTAAAATCAAAGGATATTGCCATCTGCTACATCATCAGTTCTAGCCAATGTTAGCCTATTTTAACAGACTATCTTTTTTCGGCCAAGGATGTTTTATTGCTTCCAAAAAGTTAAATTGAATAGGTTGGTTACTGCATTATGGTGCCAGACACTATCACTCCAGCCACATCAGAGATCCTATCATTTTCATAGGAACTCTTGACGTGTCACTTGGGTCATCTAAAGCTGCCTTAAGAGTCCATTTAATGGGGACTGTTGTGCTCTGTGAGTTTGCAGCTTGATACTTTTTCCAATATATACATGAACTCCATTCTGGCAACATTAAAACCAATTAACACTGAGTTGCCACTTCAGAAGTGAATTAAAGCTGACAGCACAATCAATAAAAGTGAGGCAAATATCCAGCTGAGGGGGGAAAGGGCCATCTGTTCAGCTCAGTGGGAGGACAGGAAGAAAAGGGGTTTGAGTGAAAAAAAGATGTGGTGTACAACATGACTTACATAATCTTCCCCTTGTTTTCTTGTCACCGTGCCAGCATTCTCATCATACCAGAAAGCCACACCAAGTTTTTGAACACTTCCTTTCCCAAGTATGTAGAAATTTGGGGAAGCAATTTGTATCCAGAGCTAGTATGGGGAGAGCTATGACCTTTCAGAAGTTTCTAATCTACCACTTTCAGCATTCCTCACCATTTCCCACATTAGCTGATGTTGTGGGGTGTTGTACTTCACTCATATTTTCATGGTCCCCAGCCCCTCATTCTAGATCTAGAATTCTAGGGATTGTGAAGCCCAGCCACTCTGCATAGATAAGACACTGGTAAAGTTTTATTCTGAAGCAAAAGTAAGCAAACATTTGAGAGCCAGGGGATTCAATATCTTGAGGGGGATTGAGGGTCAAACGAGCCAAACATGTTGCAAAATGTATAGGCCTATATCACATAGGGGCTGTGTCCAGGAATTTCTGTTCTTTCCTTAAAACTATGGTAAGTGTAGCCTAGGTCTTATTTTATGGTTTTCTTTCACCTTCCCTCTCAAAATGATGGACAAATGTACCAGCAGTTTCCAGCAGTTGTGGTTGGAGGATATTCCGAGGGCCGCAAACCAGGGATGGGGAAGGCGAAAGGTGGGGCTAAAGGTTACCTCACCATCGTTTCAGCATTGAGCAAACTAGAACCTGAACAACAGCATTTTTGCCCCAACAACAGCAAGACTCCATTTGGGTCCCCTCCTTGAAACAGAAATACTTCCTATATCACACATTCAAGCTTAATGGGATGAAGGCACAAAATTAAATTCTTAATAGGTGTACTTTAGGTAGATGTTTGGCAGAATCACCACAACTGCATCTGACCCTTATTCGGTTTAGTGAAGATACTGTATTGTTTGTTGCAGGGACAGATTGCTCTGGAAGGAGGAGACAGCATCTTGTTCATTTGCTTGGATTTAAATTCTGTACTGATTTCCATTAAAATAAACTCCAAAGCAGTGCTAAAAAGGCCAAATGATTTGAACTATACAAGATCCATTTATATATACAGGGACCCCACGATTGTAAGATTTTGATGCATTCTCCCATGATCTTTTATGTTTATTTTTAATGGTTAAGTCTTGTTTTGTTTTATTGTATGCCACCAAGAGCCTCATTCATGAGATGGATGGGTATATAAATCTGATAGATAGATAGATAGATAGATAGATAGATAGATAGATAGATAGATAGATAGATAGATAGATAGATAGATAATAAGCAAAACGTTTGTTTATTCAATTTATATAGCTGCCCATCTTGTAATTGCTACTCTGGGCAACTAACATCTATATACTACTTGAATTCTCATGTCAGTAAGCTTCAACTGGGTGAAATGGTGCACCATAGGGCAACAATTTTTGAACCAAGGTACTTCAAATGGGCTAACTTACAGAATGTGTCCAAATCCAGGATCCAACTCTTGTGGGATTGAAATTTGGGAAATTTTAAGCTGATTCAGCATTGCTGTGCTGCCACGCCACCAAAGTCAGCCCAGGTCACATGATGGGCATATCCCCAACCTCTTTCCAGCCTCTCTTTGTCCCCTGTGCCCAATCGGCTGGTGGCAAGGCCTGATGGGCAAGCAGCAATTGGCTGCTTTTGAAATGAGGCAGAAGTTTGAAATCTCTTGACAGCAGTGTGCATTGAGGGAAGGATGAGGGAGTGACTTGGATGCCTGCTGCCAAGGTAGGGCTTGGGGGGGCAGTGTTTCAAGAAATATCTCTGAAATGATAACCCAGTGGGTCACGAGTTACCTAGTAAGATTTAAAAACCAACAGAATTAGCACAGAATAAAGCAGCAGTGAAAGTGATTCATCATTGGTCTCCTTGGAAAAGGAGAGTTTCAGATTGTTATGCATTAAAATTGGGGAGGCAGGAGGAAAGAGGGCTATTTTTTTTTTTATGGTCATGGGTTGTAATTCAAGTTTTTAGGATGTCCCAGGCTTGTGATGAACATGGTGATGAAGGAAGTGGGTAGGGCTCAGAATGTTCAAGGAGCAATGATTTGGGGGGGAAATAGTCTTTTTTTTAAAAAAATGCATAAAATTTATTTTACAAAGCAGCATCTAACCTTGGTGATCTCAGAAGCCTTAGCAAGGTCAGAGCTGGTTAGTACTAGAATGGAAGATGACCAGGAAACAGCAGAGCTTGAGCTTGATTGAGACATCAAAACTACGGTCCCAGAAGGCACAAACGAAACCCTTCTCCAGAAAGCGAGATGGATATCTGCAGATAGCCACCAGTTGTTTAATTTGTGGAAATCTTGGGGGGCTTAAGACCCCCAAGGCAAACCTCTCTGATGGGGTCTCCATCATAACATTAGTTATCACTTAGAGATAGAGGCATCATTTGAGGGAGCAGACTGTTTTGCTGCCTGTGACTGGCACACAAGCTATTGCTGGGGAGGAAGGAATGGCAGCAGACACTGGAGGCTTGGAGTCCTCTCTTGGGTGGGTAGGTGGGGCAGTGGGGGGAAATGCAGCATTGGCATTTGTATCAATACATATCAGGGCCCCCAAAATCTGGATGACCACTTGACAACAAAGAGTGTTTTCTAGACCTTATTGCTACCATCTAGTGGTTGTCCTTGTCAATATGTGTTAAAGCCATCTGCTTCTCTTCCACCTGCTGCCCTTCCCTCGGTTCCTGTATGGCGACAAGCTGTTTTTTCAGCAGAGCACAATCAGGTTTGGGATGTTTGTTAAGAGATTGAGGGCCTGGCCACAGGCCTGTCCCTATGGGCCCCAAGGCAGCTGCCACCCCTGCCTATAGTGTATTGACTCCACTGTTTTAGGGCTTACACTACAATTCTGGTGTGATTCTCATTACAAAACGGTGCAATCCTTGGCCTCTTGCCTTCATTTCTTCCCCACCTCCCTTGGTGTCTTTGTTTCAGATCTCTTACAAAGGCTGGCATGGGGGGGGGGGACATTCTTGGCATACCCTTTCATTTTAGCTCTGGGAAAGGAATATCACCCACTCTCTACCCTTCCATCAGCAAACCAATAGCATGTGAATGGGTTAAGTAGGTAGGAGGGCACACTAAAAAGCAGGCTATTTCCCAGAAAGTGGATGGAGAGGGAAACATGGCCCCAGGACTATACCCTCTCCTCCATCACTGTTCAGTTATACTTACACCCCTGCTATGAGTTATTATCAACACCTCTTTGTAGCCCATTTTCACGTTGGAAGAATTCTACATGCTGCTTGTTCAGGCAGATTAAAATCCCAAAGTAACTGTTGCTGTTGCAGTTTATATTTGTAGGATGTAGAATTTGCATGCTGTTGACAGCAAGGTAGGTTATGCACTACAGGTCTTTTTATTATGCATGCTAGATTGTAATTTGTGTTACATACTGTCTTTTTTTAATGAAGTCTGGGTCAGTGGTCCACAATAAAGTTTGACTGACTGATTCTGAATAATTTTCAGTGGGCTTTTAGAGATGAGAACTTTCAAAGTAGGTATCAGAGGAGAAAAAAGAACAGCAGCTTGAAGGCAAATAAAAAAATACTGAGTTGACCATTATTTCACTACCATGGAGAAACCTGATACTCAAAAGTGTCAATCAGGCAATCACAGACATCCACTTCTTATAGATTACACTGATCTGAATTGAGTACCATATATGAGAATGTTACACAGCCTGAAATCCCAGCTGAAGAAAATAAGTATACAAAGTCTAGTGTTTGGAATGTCTTGACTGAAGAAAAAAATTCATCCTTAAAAAAAAAAATCCACAGAGGGTCAACATTGCAATGGCCATGTGAAAAATCAAAGCAGGCATTCCAAATTATTTTATTCCACAAAAGGTGATGGTGAAAAATATAACCGAGAGTAGCTTGTATTCTCCTACAACTGGTCATGTTTCCTGTTTTCTCTATGAGCTCTATGCATCTTCAACAGTCGCACTGGTTAGTGATGGGTTTAATGACTAGCAAAATCCCATTAGAGTTCAAAATCATGAAAATTGTGTAGATTATAGAACAGCTTTGCTTACACATTTGACAAGGCAATGAGGCTTAACCTTGAATTTACATCTAGTGGAACAGATGAAAGACAACCAAGAATACTGGAGACATTTTCAACAGCTAGGAACAGCTAGGAAACCATCTGGAATTGGGCTTCCCAGAATATAGAAAGCCTAGTTTTCCATTCTATAATCATCTCTTCTTTGGCCAGTAGCCTTCTTGACATGAGTTACATTGTATGGATAGATCTGAGAAAGGAAGACTTCCCATAGGGCATTTTAGTAGTACTGTTACTGTCACTGTTAGGAGAAGTCTTGCCCTTGAAATACATTTGAAGATGTTCTCCTTCCTCTGGAGGAGTCCAAAGAATTGCCACCCAATATCTCATCTTACATATTCAGTGGAGAAGGTATTTATGCCCAACTGTGGCAGTCATTTGGGCATTCAAGGTACCAAAGGACAGCCCTATCTTTTAGTTTGAAAGAGATGAATGATGTTAATGAACCCCTGGACCTTGGCACGGTCAGTGGTGTGCAGTGTTTTTACCAGTGTTTCATTCCTGAAGGATGAAAGATGCAGCTAGTTACCCCAACACAGCAACACAACAAAGCAGTCAACTCACCTGCCCATTTTGTGTTAATATTTATTGTCCGCATCACCTCAGTTATGTACAAATATCCCATTTGAAAATGTAAGTACATTTACATTTTCACATGTGATCCACATTAACTGAATAAAATTTGGTGACAATATACACACATTTGCAGTTGAATATAAATGTTTTGTTCATTTAAAAAAAAGAAAAGCAAAATACATAATTTAAAAAAATGAAAATGCATTATACTGCTTACAAATTAACAAAAAAGTAAACATTTCCCCAGTCAGACACGTTCATAATCTAAGGAGAAAGAGAGCAGAAAATTCAAGTAAACTGAGGCTGCAACCCTATATACACTTAGGTGAGAATAAACCCTATTGAATGCAATAGGGTTAATTTCTTAGTAAACACGCAGGATTGCATTGTACGTTATGCAAAAGTATTTTTCCTTTTTACTTTGGGTAAGCACAATTTACAAAAAGTTAAAAGGTTTTTTTTTTCCCTTCCAAAGCTTTCTTTTACTGTGTTGTTTACAGGAATTATTTTAAATTAATCATATTATAGTATTAAATTTGGGGGAAAAAATACTTCAAATGTATGTAGCCAAGTGAGGGTTTAAAAGCCAAGAATTTTGGAAGAACCGGCAAATGTAATCATATTTGAAACCCACCATTTATAAACTGAAGTTACAAACAAAACAATTAAGAAAATGTCTACTCAGCTATTTCCAGGATGGATTAAAGATGTAGGATCACCAAAAACATTATTTTCACAAGCTAACAATTTACTGTTGTGGCTGATTTAGGCACTGGATTTGTAGAAAGAAATTTTAAAAACAACTTTTTCTTATACAGATAAATATTTTCAATCACAGATTCAATGCTACTTTCTGTTTGCTAAATTTAACGTAATCCAGGTTATGTTTCTGGCCTTCCCACTGGCCCAACAATAATTGAAAGTAATTCTCTTTCTTTACATTAAAAAGAAACCCTAAGCATTTTGTGCATCTCACCTTTCCAATCTGTAATTCAAGATGCACTTCTTACTTGAGAGAAAGTCCTACTATACACAGTTTGACTTGCTTCTGAACCATCATGCTAAGATTACAGTGTGATTACAGTCAAAGTTTGGTGGTTCCATTTGGATAGTATCTGTTGTGGTTACTGTTAGTAAACTGGAAGCACTGCTTATTTATTTTCAAACAGCTCTTGTTCAAGGATGCTTAGAATATCCCTCCCTCATTCTGCTAACTGTAGACTCACTTCATATAGGACCACCTTTTTTTAATATAATAAACAACATTCAACTAGACAGGCTCTGAACCTGTATCAACATTGAAGACATTATGGCTAGGCTGTGTGGCAGAATTCCCAGCGTATTAGTGAACAGAATGTGAGCCAATGTTAAGGCTGGGCTAAACCACCCCATCCCCAAGATATAAGTAGGAGAGTGGAGGCTTTGCATGGGATATTGGGATACATTCAATTCCCACAAAGAGTGTTCGCCACTGAGACTATAGGTAACTTCTATAGTCTTACCTCCACTGCTAGTGTTGTTTCTCCCAGACATTGGACTGAACAAAGGAGTGTCAGAATTGATTAGGAGTGTGATGGAAGTGGGTCCAAAATCCAAAATGTTCCAGAGACCAAAATATTCCCCTTCAGCCTAGATAGGTGTAATGTATACCTGGCTTCAGGTTGGAAAGCTATCCATTCTCCTATAATTACACAAGTCTGAAGAATTTACCTTCACTGGTGGAGTATTTAAGAATATACTAATTCATACTTAATCTTTTTTCTCTTATAGTTGAGTAAAGGAGGGTTATACTAATGATAAGCCTGTTCAAGGTGCTCACCAGGCATGTTAGTGCAAGCAAAACGACCCTCCTTGAGGTGTTGTAATGTAGGAGGGAATGACCTTGGGAGATTTGCCAGATTCTGTTAAGGTAACCTTACAATAAAGTAGGATCAGTTCATCTGAGTGTGCTTCCTGTCTGGACTACCTTGAAAGGCTGACATCCATCTTGCAAATCTGAAAGAACATTTTCCCTCTATGCCTTTACAGCGCAGGTCATCACCACATGTGGTATACAAGCACAGTTGCTTCTCTGGCACTCCAAGGGTTGTTTGTGTCTAGTCATATAAGTGCAAGCAACTTGAGAGATCTCTCCAACCATCCTAAATGCTTCAACAAAGGTTCTTTGCTCAAACCAACACACTTTGCAAAGCGCCTCTTCAAATGCTTTGCACAATCCTAACTAATAATGTAAAACTTGCTATGAATACATATGTAATATTAATTTTGATTACTATATGAGGTGTTTTCTCTGTCTCTTTCATTTCCTTTTCCCTTTCTGCGTATACAAAAATGAAAAATACTATTCCTGCCCTAGCTGGCATGAGCTGGGATGCCCTAGCAGTGACAGACCACTCTGCCCTTCTTCCCAACAGTGGGCACTTCCAAACAGAGCCCTGATCTGCATCCACCTACCATATTTATTTTCTAAGAACGTTATGAGGCCTATGTGGAGCTCATAGGCATTCTTGGAAATAAAGATGATTTTGGAGGCTAGTTCTTCCAGGGGCTTCTGGGGGAGGGGTGTGTGTGTCAAAATCTGAAACATGGTGTGTGCAGTGTTACAATCAAAGCCTGCACATATAAGAGAGACAGGCTTCAATCACAAAACCACATCCATCATCCTGCAGATTCTGATAAGCTACCACGGATGTCCCCAGGTGCTTCACAGTCTAGGGGGCTGGCTTCCCATTTATTGTTTTTTTTTTTTTTTGGAAAAAATGTGTTTTTAAAAAGCCTGGTGAGGCAGGAAGTCTGGCAAGGATCTAGAGAGGGAGCCATGGGCAACACATTGCCTGTTTTAATTAATTAATCACTACATAATACTCCAGGCATAATGCACATATTAAGAAGGATTTAGCTTATTGATATAGACCTGAGAAGTCAGAACTAATAATATCAGTGTGTAACAGATGTCTGATAAAATTGATGAGTTATATTGCTTATTTACCTGTTCATAACTAGAGATATATAGGCATACACACATTCTTAAAAGGACATTATTTGAAAGGCATTATTTTTTGGAAATGTTCAATGGTTCTGAATAACAACAAAATTGGACTGATATTTTAATACAAACCCATCAGAATGTAAGCAGATAAAAGAAATGAAGCAGTTATTACCAGAATGATTACATAAAAAGTTGCACACTGGATGAAAAGCTTGTACATTGTCATGTACCATGATGGTTCAATTCAAAAGAATGTTGAAAATATCAGTTCTATGCCTTAAAATTGCTAGAGAGACATTCCAGGTGAGGAAACTCCACGAATACATTACAGTTCCCATCTTAAATTAGGTACCTGGACAATGATGAATCAGGATATATTTTTAAAAAATATTCTATATTAGCCATTATCCTGAAAAGTCCCCACCAAAACAAAACAAAACGAAAGAAAAAAAAACCCACCAACAAAACCAAAACAAAACTCAAGATTATATCAGTTTATCCCAAGTAGAAAGCACAGGACTATCAATCCTTCAGCAATGAAATACTTCCCATTAGCAGGAGAAAAATAAATAGTAAATTCATATTCTTTCCGCTGAACATACTGGAACACTGTTTAGATAAGTATTTTCCCCAAGGTTAGCACAGAACCACTTTTTTCTTTTTTTCTTTTTTACAAAGTTAGCAATATAAAAATCTAGCATATACAACCTTCAAAGAAATAAGAAATCAACTTGAAAATCTACCATCTGTAGAAGGTGGCCAGAGTCTGAAAGTAGACACTTACATTACAGCCATGGGTTTTGACTACAAAACAGCTGCTTTTACAAGTACTGGTATATAAACAGTAGTTGTGTTAGCTGGTCTACCCAGTCACAGTTCGGAAACTGATCTCTACTTTCATCAGGAGTCAAAAACGTACTGGCAAATGTCTGATGCAGGATTTTCACCATCACCCTTACTGAAAAGAGACAGTTCCTATGGCAATACTCGTGAATAAGTGCATATCATGCGGCACTAATATAGTGCAAAACAAAATTGCCTTATATGTAGCAAAAAAGTTCCAGGCAACAGTTTGAGAGTTAGAGAAAGTAAAAAGTATTACACATGGATATTAAATGTCCAGACAACTTGTATAAAATTTGAACCTGAAGATGCTTAATTCCTTGATAAATGTGTGTAGTGGTGCTTTAGTACCTGGGACTTGGTAACAGAGCAAGAATCTTGCAGGTCTGTACCCCTTTGAAAAGCCAGTTCAGAAAACTGCCTCCTGTGGTCCAAAAGGCCAAAACTTGTTCAGTGGTTTGTTATTCTTAGTTAAAGTTTACAAGATGCTAAACACTAAGTTGTTCTTTCAACCAGTATATCTTTTGAGAGATTATTACCTATGATGCAACTGAGTATATAGGTTGGATATAAAGCATTATAGACAACTTGGTATGATCTTCCCATGCTTATTGAGTAATGTTAGATTAATGCAGCAGATGGTTCTGGTATCAACACTCTCAAATCCCAATATAATATGAAAGTGGCTTTATAGTTCGTATGTTTCAAAGAAAGCTTCATGAAGACTCTCAGCTGCTGTGCTTACAACTGAAACCGGCCACTAGAATTTGCTGTACCAATTGGTGTTCAAGGACAAAGATTGTTTCTTAGAATATCCATGGCCATCCATCTTTTTTTTCTTTTCCCCTCTCTGTCTTGTGTAACAACTGTTCAGTAATGTACACAACATACATGCTGTTTTTCAATACTACTGTTTCAAGAGTTTAAAGAATGGGAAGCAATTATTTTACATGTCGGCATCTCCATCGTAAGCCAGGGTTAAAGGTTTCAGGCGGTTGTTCTGTCTCCTCTGTGGCTTCTTTGGCTTTTTACTGCAATGAGCAAAAGTAAACTGTCACAAATCTAAGTGATTAAGCTAACAGACAGACAGGTTTTGCTGCTAAATTCACACAGGATGAGAAGACAATATAGTTCTCACTTTTAATAATTTTCTGATTTAAGTTGGTTTTGTTCAGAGATGTAAGATCTCATGTACTAGATTCTGAAGGAAAGAAACAGCAGCAAAACGTGTAGATTACAAACATATTGACAGATCTGAGCCAAATAAATAGTTAGGTACCTCTGGACAGCCACATGATCAATCACCCTTGGACCCCTCCCCCCAGAAGAATTGGGTATGGGAGGAAGTTTCAGCCAGGATACAAGGAATGTAAACTAGATTGGGAAGTCAAAAGATAGCAAACCATTTCCATAGTACTGGCAGGAAAATGGCTGGCAAAAGTTACCAGGAGTTGAGTTGGACTTAGATGAGACTTTACCTCTATGGGATAGGAAGTAGGGATGGCAGGAAGAGCTTTGGGGAGAGACAAATGATTAATTACATTCTTGTGTCTGAGGAGCACAAGTAGGAAAGGCTGGCATTTGAGCCATGATGGTCCAACACGTTTTCTCATTTTTTGGTCACTAGTTTCTACCAGACATCTATGGAAGGATCCTCTTTCCAGCTCTCTGTCTTGCTGCATGTTTGTCAAAAATATAGATCAGCTCTGAGGCTAAATTGAACTTTATTCTCTCCCATTGTTTGCCAGTGGAATTTTTTTAAAAACTGGGAATAAATAATAGGAAAAGCAGTGAATATGCCTCTTGAAGAAGAACTCAGCAGGATATGGATTTTGTTGAAGGCTCCAATGTTGGAAGCCTGTGAACAACCCATTTGGAATGTTTTGCACAACAGCTTTATCGATCACATCTATTAGCTCCCACAGAATCCAGCTGCTGTTGCTGATGACACTGTCATATCTCCTAGTGTGAATAGCAGTGACTGGCTTATTATTTTGAAGTAGCTTTCTTTTTAAAAAAGAAATGTAAAAAACACTAAGCATCTGCATTGCAATTAAACACAAATACAGGTGTTGTTAATTTGGGAGGGGAGCAGGGAAGCAAAGAAAATATAAAACATTACAGGTAGTCCTCAGGTTATGACCATTCATTCAGTGACTGTTCAAAGTTACAATGGCACTGAACGAGGGAGACTTAGGACAGCTCCTCAGAGTCCCAGCCATCATAACATTCCCGCAGTCATATGATCACAATTTCCAACATTCCCTGCCAGTTTCCCACAAGCAAAGTCAATGGGGAAGCTGGTAGGAAGTTGGAAGTCATGATCATGTGAGGTCTTCACTTAACGACCCACATGGTCATTGTTTAACGATGGCAACCAGGACTGCTGGAATTGCTGTCGCTAAGCGACATGGTCACATAAGGTCATACTTTATGGTCACATTACTTAGCAATGGAGTTCTTGGTCCCAACTGCCATTGAAACCCATATCAAGAAATTGAAAAGTTAGCTTCAATAGGCTGAAGTCTACAGTTGAAACCATGTCAGCAACAAATACTAAATATTCAATATTAAGATGGAAGGAATAAATGTGAAGCCAAATATAAGCCCATTTATATATTACTGTACACTCTTTTTTGAGGAAAAATCCCAAGTGTGATAAATAATAACAGAACTCACCAGGCTAGATAGATCATAGATATAACAAAGATGAGCAAAACAAATGCACCGGCAGCTACACCATAAACCCAGGTCTTCAGCTTCCCATCTAAAATGAATGTATGTTAGTCATTAGTACATAAATTAGTGCCAATCAGATTTTTTTTTTAGAAAGATATAATCAAAGGTTTGTTCAAGTACAGTTAGTGCTATCACCAAATGATGCATTTTCGGTGTTGCACATAGCTTGCTTGGCTAGTAAGTGAGATTACATCTTTTCTTGGAGCACGTCAGTGGAAAAGATGCTGGAGAATTAAGAACAAAATCTGCTTTGTTCAAGCACCAAATTGAGGAACGGGTATGTTTTGTATCAAATGTAGTAACTAATTGTGCATGTGCCTAGAGTTCAGATTTTTAAAAACTTTTAAGACCTTTTTAATGGTTTGATTCTATTGTACATTGTTGATCAAAACTATGTAACTTCAAACAAAGACATTAGAAAGGGAATAGCTAAATTTCTGCTTTTTTCCATGAAAACCTGTAAAATGTAAAATGACTGATGTTTTGTCCTAGGTCACTAGAACTGTTTGATTATTGTAAATCTGTACATGCTTTATATGGTTTTATTTAATTCTTTTTTCCCTACTTCTTTGGAAATCCATAGAGGTATGTGAGTTTAATAACTGATTGTTTATATCATCTCTTTCCTGATTATAGAACGTTTACTCAGAGCTAATGTAAGCTACATTCAGCAAAACCTACTCCTAGATAACTCCTATAGATAGGGTTAAATGTTAGGTATCCAAAAGACCAACTATCTGTGCAAGAGAAAATTCTGTGATGCTTAAGCCTTGTCCAAAATAGTGCCATGGATATTTATTCTATGCAATGTGTTTGTGCAAAATCATTTTTGACAGTCTGAATGGAAGAATTATCAATAAACCAGTAAGCTTCTGGGGTGTAACGAGCTCAGAAACTATTGAAAATCATGACATCTCCTTTGTATGCTATTAACACGTGGAATGGCATGAAGTGATATGGTCAAGAATCATTGATCTCTCTGCCTTCTAAAAATACTATGCAATACTGTAAAGATATCTGTAAATTTACTCCATTCAATTTAGGTGACCTAATATCACTAACTATCCATGTGAAATTTCACCTGGTGCAAAAGGTTGGAGGAACCAAGTTCTTCCTCTTCCTGATGGTGTGATAGATGTCTGTGTGGGGTTCACAGCTCGACTAGTTTTCACGTCTTCCTTCTGATCCTCCACTGTGGGTATAACTACCACTGGAATGTGAGTACACTGCTCAAGCGTGCCATCAGAAGACATTACCTCTGTATACCCTTCTTCACAAGTACACATTCTAGTCTGCAGAGGAACAAATGTTTTACACACTGTAGCAAAGCCATGTAACTTCAAAGGCCACAGAATATGGCACAACGAAGTTGAGCAACCCATGACCCCAAAGCTGCACATGGACTTTGAACTTTTAAAAAAAATGTCTCTAGGACCCTTTCACAGAAGGAAGGAAGGAAGGAAGGAAGGAAGGAAGGAAGGAAGGAAGGAAGGAAGGAAGGAAGGAAGGAAGGAAGGAAGGAAGGAAGGAAGGAAGGAAGGAAGGAAGGAAGGAAGGAAGGAAGGAAGGAAGGAAGGAAGGAAGGAAGGAAGGAAGGAAGGATAAAAAGTCAATAGCACAGTTCCCAGCCATTTTGAATCAAGAAACAAAAACTGCAATGTAAGCTTATATGGTTGTGTAGGTGCATGAAACTAAAGGAAGAAAAATAAGGAAAATCCTTTACCCAATTCTTTAATATAGCTACACCTGCTTTACCCATTGCAGTCTATAAATATGTGGCCAGTTTAACTCCATTTTATTTGTCTGCCTTTTCCACTTTCTTCTTGTCAAAGAAGACTAAAGAAAGATTTCCTCAGAGGTAATGCACAAAATGTCTCACTAAACAAAGTGAAGCACAAGAATGGAGCTCTGTAAAAGCTGGAAATAATGGCTCACAGGGTCAATTGTTCTCACCTGTCTCTAAGCTGGTGCAATTCCCAACTGCGCCAGGATTTCCAATTAAACATTTTGGGCTTTCTGACTGTTCTAATATGATGCATTACCAATGATGCTCTAGCCATATGTTGGAAACCTGACCTGCATGACACAGTAGCACATACCTCACTACAGTAAGAATAGGGCTGGCTGCATGCTGGCTTACATGACCTGTCCGCATCTGGTTGGTGCATCATTAAGCAACCTCCTGCAGAACAAAACAAATGGCATTTTGGCACCACCATACCTTAGTATCAGGGAAGCTTTGCTTCATCTAGGAAAAAACAGCAACCCATAATGGAAGAGAAGATTTTCCTAGTTCTTGTGCATATTATTGAGAAAGGGGATAGCAAAACCACTGAATTTGTTTCACTTGATATCTCTTTGGGAATGTTAGCATGCCAGGTATCACCTTCCTGTTTCTAGCTCAAACAGCTAATTATCTGAGGGTGTGAAAATGTGGTGGGAATTACTGGTTTTCTACTTTCTGTTGTTGGTAGAGAGACATCATACTGACTAAAGGTGGTACATGGTAGAAAGCATAGCTCCCCTTTAAATCTCACCTCTCAACACACTGAGCAAATGAACAGGCCTTACCAAAAGAATGAGGTAAGTGACATTTAAGACTTTGTAAGTTCACCTTTTTTGCAATTTTGTGCTGTTAAATTAATGGTCCAGCTCCAATATCTGTACTCCCAAAACGTTCTTAGCAAATGGAAACAAAAAACTTTGTCCCTCCAGGGCAAATCTTTATCAGCACTATCACCCGAAAGGGTATTAACTGTGGAAGGAAAATGCTACATTTGCAATTAGAATGAGGAAAATAAAAGAGACCAGTTATCAGTTCTCAAGAGGTGAGCTTCCTCAGCATTTTGCTCTTGATTCTCAGAGGACAGAGGTTATTAATTCAGCATGGTTACTTAAATTTATTAAGTCCACACAGGTTTTCACCATTGTTTTCAGCCAGATTTAGTGTTGCCAGCCTTCAGACATACCCAGTTCTCTCATTTTGTCTCTGCAGTAGCAAAACCAGGTTATGTACCTTATATATGTTCACTCTGGTGATCTAATGAGCTTCAGTGCTCAATGAATAGAAAGGCAGAATATAAACTGAATAATAAGTCAATAAATATTGACTGCATCACCAATTACTGTAAAATAATCATGCCCATCCCACACAATGGTGAAAAACAATGTAGAAATCCAACTAGCAGTAGATGCAATTAGATGTAATTAGGCAACTGTATGTTAACCAAAGGAGTGACATTGATCGCCAAATCAGTATTGCTAGCTGACATGATATATATAAAGTTTGGAGATCCAGGCGTAAGATGCACGTGCCTGTGAGTGCCTTTCTTACAAAATGTCAGCCATCTGAGGAGCTACAGGAAGAAATAACTGCTTCCTCACCCATTTCATTGTGAATTAAGGTATCTGCAAAAATAAAATTTAGATATAAAAAGGCCACACAAAACAATCATATTGTGATGGAAGTTGAGCAAATGAAAACAGCTGTGGTCTAAGCAATTACAATTGTAAATGTAGTTTAACCATTTATTTTTCAGTCAACATTTTGAAATTTTTCAGAGTAGACAAATAAACTTAAGTATAACCATTTCATAGCAAGCCAAATTAGGCATGTCTGTTGAAAACCAATGAAAACATTTGGAAGCTTCTAGAAGACAATTTAGCTCTTTAATACATTATTATAAAACAGTGTGGGTAGTGCTGGGAAATATCCTAGCAAGAAGAATTCCAAACATAATTTTGAGGAATGCAACCCAGTTTCTGCTGTTCATTTATTTATTACTCAAACTGATATGGCCACTCAACTACATAGTGACTCTGAGCAGTGTACAACACTAAATAAAATTTGAAAACAATATAACAACGTGATGTTCAGAAAGAGGAATAAAACTTATGACTTATTATATATATTCCTATAAAAGGACCACCATCCATCCTAGCCTTTGGATAAAAGCCATGCTTTTAAGGACTGTTTAAACAAGGGCAGTGTAGGGGCCATAGGAATCTTGGGAGGAGTTGCTGTTCCAGAGGGCAGAGAGAGTGACAGAGAAAACCCACTTCCTGAGTCCCATCAGATGACACTCTTTGATCTACCTGGAGCATGCCAACTTTGTTTGTCTCAGATAACCAGGCCCAACAGTATTAAGAGTTTTATAGGTGGTAACCAGCACCTTGAATTGCACCCAGAAGCTAAATGGCAACCAGGGCAACTCATAAAGTAGAGGCGTTATATGGGTGTGCTGTGGCATGCCCATCATGCCCCTGCCACTATATTTTGGACCAACTGCAGCTTCTAAGTGATTTTCAAGAGCAAACTTAGGTAGAATGCATTGCACTAGTTTGCATACGAGTTGACCAAGGCATGAGTGACTGTCTGGAGAGCCTCCTAATCCAGGAACTAGTGCAACAGGGGTTGCACTTCACTATTCAGGCCTGGTGTGCAATTTGAGGGTTTTTCTGGACTCCCAGCTCCTGCTTTATGAGCAAGTAGCACCTCCTGCTCAAGGAGCAGTTGGTAGCTTGGCCATGAAAACCTCGGCACAGATTCATCTTGTCTGCCAGTTACACACAAGGTTGGACTCTTGATTTTTATCCCATCTTCCTGGCCCTGAAAAGAAGGTTCTGAGGATTGTTGGATCCTCTGAAACAGTATGAGATATGGTGTCAGAGGCTGCAATAGGAAGGAAGTAAAAACTATACTATGTACAGAGAAGCACTTGGCCTAATGCCAAATGGCCAGTGAATAGAATACCCAGACTATAAATCTCAATGGATATATTCCACTCAAATCTAGCACTATTACACCTTGCTGTTTCAGTGGTTTCACTGGTATATGAGCATTTATCTCTTAAAACAGTAAGATGTAAAACTGCTTATGTTGAGTAAGAGTTTATTTTATTTACACTAATAAAAAAAGCAGAGGTGTTGGGGAGCAGGTCAAAGTGGTGGCCATGACAACGCGATTGAAGCCCCAGCTTCTTTTTGCATGAGTCACTGTAATGAATAAGTGAATAAAACAGATAGATGGAAAGCTGCTGAGTGATTGATGCTGTAATGTATCAAACTGTATTTTAACCAAAGCAAAAGGTACTTGATTATGACTGACTTGCATATTAACTAGATTTTCTAAGGGCTATAGAAATGACAGCTAATTAATATAGTTTTTTAAAGTGCTCATTAACATTTCTCAAGAGACTTTAAGAGCTCTGACACACTTCTATTCATATCAAGTATTCAAGGGCCTTCCATAGAAAAGTCTTTTAATGGCTCCTATTGCCTCATGCCAGCTATCCATGGATTAGAGGACTGTAAGAATTGGCTAATCTCTTAATTAATCACAGACTTTTAGACAGATGATTTTTGGAAATTTATACTGGCACTGAAATCCATTATGAGTGGCATGCTATTATGAGAACAGTTTTTAATTAACATTCAAGGCTAAATTTTGCATACAACATTGCCAATTGCTTCCTGACTTTTCAAGCATACTTTTCTACGGTTTCTCTGACATGGCAAGTTCTGAAATGTTCATGCTGGAGTTATTTCACCCAAAATTGTAATAAGTCAAACATAAACGGATGTAAGAGATCAGCAGCACAATCCTGCATATGTCTACTCAAAAGCAAATCCAAATAGGGTGTAATATTGAAGCTCACTCATTTAGCTTTCTATCAACGCTTCTAATTTAACTTTGTTGCTTTCTCTAAAGCAGAAATGAGGACCATATGCCTACACCAGATGTTGATGGACTCTGACTCATGTCATGCTAGATTACTGCAATGCTGAGAAGGTATAGTATGAGTTGTAACATCTGAACAGCCATATTCTTTCCATCCCTAATGTAGGTCATAGCAAACTTCTACACTATTTTCTCTCTATTTATTTTCTAAACATAATCAAGTTTATTCAATAATATAAAAAAGAAAGTATAATTAATATTACCTGTAACATTTAAACCATCTGATCTTTGGCACCATACAGCCCTAGATGATCCCTTCCATGGGCTGGCCATCCAATTGTATTCATAACAATGGCCATCTGAATTGAAACAGGAAAGATTCCATTATATTCTAGTTTTTGGCTTGAATTGGAAAGTTATACCTGGGTTGTTGTTTTCCATTCTGCTTCTCATTTTAATTTTAGCTTTATTAATAAGATCAGCCTACAAGGAGGAATTAGAATCCACACATCAAATCTGCAGAAGTCAGTCCTCACATAATTCAGGTATATAATTATTTTAGACATGTTTACCTTTCAAGTAAAACATTGCCAAGATAGTTTATATGTATTAGAAATAAATACATTTTCTATAGCAAATAAGGGGAGCATATGATCAACTACCATTTAAAATATATACAATTTTAAGAAAAATAAAACTTCTTCGATATAGAAAAGAAATTGAAGTGGCAACAAGAACCTTTCCCTTAAGTGAGCATTCTGTAATTGTAATTGTGATCAAAAGGGCTTTCCCCTAACCTGGCACCTGCTGTTTATCTAAAACCATGAGGGTATCTTCATATGGCCCAAAGCAAGGGTTAGACTCATCTGGAAGGGACAATGCCACAAGTATCTGGCCCCAAGTTCTTACCAGTTGAAAAAACACCAGCACTTTGAATGGGACCAAAAGATGGGTCAGAAACTAGTAAAGCTGTTTTAACACTGGCAACCCCCTTTCCAATGCTCATTGCCAGCTAGCAATCTTGAAGCAGTACTACCCATCAGCTCGTGTTTTGGGACTGTCTTCAAAGACAGCTCTTACTTAGTCAAGCCTAGATGTTACCAGGACATGAATCATCTTACTAAGTTCAGTCTGCCCCAAATGGCAGCAATCCCCAAACACTGCATTCATGTCCCAACTCTGTTACTGAGATACTGGGATAGAACCAGGGACCTTCTGCATATAGCAATGCATGTTCTAATGCTCAGCTCTGGGCCCTCCCTCTTTATTTATAGATAGCACAGAGAAAAAAAGTCTGCATTCACTCTCTGTATCTGTAACAGGAGAGAGACATTAATTCCCCCTATTATTTATTTTCTTCCAGTGTAAAGTAACAGAATGGCACATACCTTGTGATAGATTCTGGCACTTACCATTACACTGTCTTGTCTCCAAAACTTGGTCTGGACAGAGGTGCTGATTTTCTACATCTTGAACAATCACTGCTCGTGATCGAACCTGTATTCCTCCAAAGCCAAGATCTTCCCCATTTACACAGGTTAACTGACAAATGCTCCAGTGTGACCACTCCTTTAAGTAACAGTCACCTACAAAGCAAAGGGGGGCAGGGAAATTACCCAACATGTTAGGAAAGAAGAACATTTGTAAAAATCTCTTACAGTTAGTTAGATCCTGCACTGTCAAAAAATATTAGCATTCTGCCAAAACTTTTTTTTAATAAACCTCATCCTAAAACCTCTGTACAAGCACAAATTGGTGTATCATATATTTTAGTTTCTATGACTTAATAGATCACAAAATATTCCTGACTAATCTCTATTCTCATATATATATAATTTTTATTAAGGACTTTAATTACAACAGTAAAATCTAATATAAACTAAAAGAAAGAATAGAAAAAAGAGTGAAAGGTGCAAAAGAGAAGAAAAAAGAACATAGAAAATAGAAAATAGAAAGAAAAAAGAAAGAAAAGTAAGAATATAGTGGAGAGAGAGAAAAGAAATATATAAAGAAGTGACTTCCAACCTTCATCACAAGTATAAACATTTTTATAACTCTTCACCCCTTCTTAGTTTACAACCAATGATCTCTTCAACCTTGTTAGATTGATGACTTGCTTTTCTTCCAGGAGCTCAAGGCAGAGTATATAAACACTCCCCCCTCTAATTTTTCCACAAGTCTTCAAGGAAGGCGGGACTGATAGAAAGTAACTGGCCCAAAGTCACCCAGTGACCGACCTTTCATGACTGGAGATGGACCGAGCCTGGCTCTCCCTGGTCCTAGTCTAACACCTTACCCACTAGAGCAAAGTAGATTTGGCAGCAGAATATTGCTAAGCAATAGGGTTATGTACAATGATCCAGGTTCAAAGGGTAAGATGTGATTTGGAGCACACATGGGCATGTGCAGACTATATCTCAAGAACAACTTAGAGCAGCATGATCCCTTTCTAGGCACAGCTGCTTTAATTTGATCAACAGAAAGGCTACCCACACATTTGTAAGAGCTGTTAATCATATTTTGCTCTTTGAGCCACAGCCACACTAGACAATGAAAATGAGGCCAGTAACTTCCATTACTTCCTCTTCCTTCCTCTTCTGTGGTTGAACTGGGCACAGACAATATCAAGAAAAAAATCCCAGTCTCATCTCAAGGACTGTACATTTTAGTCAAGCTACAAAGGATCCAAAGTGAGCCCTTTTAAGACAGGAAAACTTTGAGAAGCGCAGATTTGTTCTCATAATTTACAATGGTCCCAAATGCTTAGCTAAGTATGAGTGAGACAGATACTGGGAGTTATAATTTAACAGTATCTGTAAGGCCAAAAGATTCCCAGCTCTGTAGTAAGAGAGGTAGGAGACTTAAAATAATGGACATAGCAAAAGCCCTTGCCAGGGTTTGGTTTGGTTTTGGCATTTTAGATGCTGACACGGGATGGTTTATTAAGGAAAAGAAAGAGAAGCTGGATCAACTGTGAATGAACAAACTCTTTGGGGAACTTGGCAAATGTTCAAACATGCAGAACTCTAATCAGGTATGGATGAAAAATTTGTTGCATCTCAATTTTTAAGGAAATGCAACCAATTTATATCCATATCTATCCACACCTATACAAGCACCTGAAAACACACAATTCTTACTTAGCGGAATTCTCAGTGTGCTTGGAAATTTAAAGAAACATACAAAATGCTACATTAAGGAAATTTCTATACAAATGAAGAGATCATAGCATAAAATACACTACATTAGATAAAAAAATGCTTATGAAAAATCTGCACTGCAGGAAAGTCTATGCTATATATATATATGCACAGAAAACATGCGTTTTCTGGCACATTTTTTCATATATATATGAAAAAATGTGCCAGAAAATGCATGTAGATTTTCATACTTTAAAAAAAAAACTGAACTTTTTAACTAAAGCAGAATGATGTTTCCCAGTTTCTACCAAGTAAACTCTATGCTTGTAAAAATAATGGAAGTTTCATTATGGATCAAGAACCAGGCAAAATCTTTCATGCTAAGAAAATGTGGGACTGAAGTCATATTTGCAAATAGTACTGTATATGGAGGCCATAAAGCTAGAAAGTCACCCAAGCTTGCAAATGAGTACAGAGCTTTAATTATTTCAGTACAAGGGCTATTAAAAATTCATGTCACTTTACATTATGTTGACAAGTAAAATCAAGTCAGTGTTAACGATGCCTTAATAAAGAAGGTTTATTTGTGAACATTAGAACATTGTGTAAAGAAATGAATTATTGAATAAACAATATATGGATAATAGGGGCACATGTAGTCATCTTTTGAAACATTAACCACAATGCACTATTAACCTATTCCCACAGGGCAGTTAATCTTCTTTGGAGAAAGGTAGGGTAGGGTGGGGTGGGGAAGGGGCTTCGAGCAAAGGACCATTTCTTCAGCAAAATTCTATGTAAAGAATAACAACAAAGCTCTTGTGGTGTTAAAGATTACCTTTAAGAAGAGCAGTAAGTTCTTGTTTGATTTGTTACCAAAAAAAAAGTACGGCAAAAAGTTGGTAAGAAGTATGTTTTGTTTTGTTTTATTTTATTAATGGAAAAGAGGAGGCAATTTTAGGTAAAGCTTAATCAGAATATGTTTATTCCCCAGCTGTATTACAACAACAGTGTTTCAGGAACCATTACAAAGGATAGAGAAAACAGCCAATTCTTAAGGTGGTCTTAAATTACCTGAAAACATTTATGCTTAAACCACTTATTCAAAACAGACAAACTTCTAAGCAAATACTCACCTAACAATCATAATTCTCATTCCTTTGGGGGTCTGATCCAATCATATTTTCAGTACTGTCTCATTTCATTGCCAACACTCTCTTCGTGCGATTTAACAGAATTCCTCCCCTTATTCAGTTGTATTTATTGAGAATGTTGCATAATTGTTCCTAAAATTCATTTCTGGTTCTTTCTTAATCACTATTTAGTGGATCTCAACACTAACCTATGGATTCCTACTTTCATATCCACTCATAGCAATCTAGATGACACAATTCATATTTTGAGATATATTTCAGTTATTTCATAAATCTTCACTACTTGCCCATTTTCACAAATTTCTCTTACATTCCAAGCAGCCATCTTTCATATGCCTTAGTTGTCACAAATTGGTCCATAGATATTGACACCCATCATCCATCCTGCTTTGGTCAAATGAGGGTTTCACAAAATACTTTTTAGTAAGAGTTGGTATAGACAAGATTACCAGCTCTAGTCATACCTGTGCTGCATGTAGGACAGGACTGGCCACTTTTGTCAGATTTTGGTCAGCACCACCACAAGTGCAACCAAAGTCAGTTTTGGCATAAGTATGCTCATATTATTCTATGCAAGCTAGGATCTCTAAACTAGAGACTATCTTGCAAGCTCCCATATTGTTCCTAAATAAATATAAATGCTTTACAGATTATTAATGTATTAATAACTTTATACTCTGCTGTTGTAGTAAGACAGTTTTAAAAAATGGATAATAGAGAGGTGATTCCTTTTGTCTTACTCTGACCCACAACAATACGTTGTAGGAGATATCGTACACTTCTAATCTTTCTTTCAATAAATCAATCAGCAGTGTTTCAACAGCAGCTTTGTCAAATATGCAAACAAATAAGATACCTGGACAAGGCACGGTGCAAGCTTCTTCAAGTACAATTTTTTTATTGCCATCAACCATAGGTTCAATTTCCCCACAATATTCTTCATCCACTTTTTTGCCAATGTCATCACTAGATCCATCATAGACCACACAGAAAATATTTCTAGCTCTTGTCCCTTCTCCACACTGAGCATCCTGGAAAAGGAGAGTTGTTCACAAGAAATCAGAGTAAGAAAAGGCTGAATAAAATGCCGCAGAAGGGCAATGGGATTTCAGCCCATGCTTCGAAAGCACAGCTAGCTGCCAAAGTGCATATTATTAGCGGTCTAACTTGTGGTAGCTAAAGAACTGTATGTATAAATAAAATTCCCATTAAAAAGCCAGATCTGATATGCAACAGCTTCAATTCAACAATTTGGGGCAAATCAAGTAACATGTATTTTCTATGTGCACATATAATAAAAAGTATATTTTCTTATTTAACAAACAAGGAAGGTTTAGATAAGAAATAACTGCTCATTAATAAATTGTTCTATAGAATCTTCCTTTTCTGCTTAGACCAAAGTGTGAGGCAGTCTGTGGAAATATATAAATCAGCTTTCCCTAATCTGGTGCTCTCCAGATACTTCCAGTTAATATAGCCAACAGTCAAGGTAGCTGGGATAATAAAATAATAGAAGTTGTAGCTCAATCAGAAGCCTATCATGTTAAGGAAAGCTGATGCATACTTGAATGGACTATGGCTTCATAGGTTCACACTTACTCCAATATTCCTCCATGATAATCAGGATTGAGGTTACAACAGGCAACACCCTTTTCTTCTTTTATAAGTTACTAAAAGCATAATAAAGTTTCAGTTCACTCTCCCCACATCCTTCTTTTAAATTTGCTACTCTGGGTTAAATGGTTAAATAGTACCACAGTAGTTTTAAAATGATACAGCCCCCTCTGAATATGAATAATCTAACAGTAAACCTGAATTGCTACTGTGTTGACATTTCTTTACATATATGAATAGCAAGTTATAGATAAGGTTTGAACATTTCATCTGGCATGGTAACTATGATTACCTTTAGAAATCTTAGTATAATGTAATCTAATAGTATGAGTTTGGAATGAAAAGGGGGCTTGGGATCTATCAGATGTTGCTGATTCCCAGTTCCCATCAGTCCTGGCCAGCCTGGTCAATAGTCACCAACGATAATCGAACTTTGCCTGCATTTGGGGTGGGAAGGTCTCTCACCCCGCTTAGAGTTTGTTGAGAAACAATTTGTATGCCATATGTCTGTATCACAAATATCTAAGGATGAAAGGCTCCAGATACCAGTTTTACCTCAACTTTACATTCTTCCCATGGACTATACTGCCATCGATAACAAGGTTTAACAGGGCAAGGTTTGAACTGCTCCATTTGTGAAGGACAAGGTCTGCCATCACCTTGGAAAGGTTGAATAACCGTTCTCTTTCGTGTCATCTTTCCTTCAAAGCAGAGAGAAAGAGACAGCATTTAGCACTGATGTTGCACATGTTTTAAGGCATCTCAGTTCAGGTCATAAGGCCTGCTTTAGTCACAAAAGCTTCCCCCACAACAGCTGGAGCATTTTAAGGAACAGCCCAGGGATACAGTCTCACATGGCTTGGATCAACCTTCTCCAATCAGCTGACCTCCAGATATATTACATTCAACTCACAGAACTCCCAATCAGTAATTCTGGGAATTAAAGTCCAACACAGCTGGTGGATACCAAGTAGGGAAGGCTGGCCTAGATAAAATAAAACTGGAAAGTGGAAATTCTCTGCCATGCATCAGATGTGAAAAGGGCCTTTTAAAATAGAAGCTAGTAAGATTACCATATTTTTGGCCCAGACCAGGCAAAGAAGCAATTTTAGTTCTGTTAAAATAGTCTAAAATTTAGACAGGTTAGTGGAATAAAAGCTGTCTCTATTTTCTTTTCTCCATCAAATTCTGTACAGTGCTATCTGGAGTGGTGATATAAAATAAAATGATGTTTATTAGATTTATATCATGCCTTTCCTGTAGTAGCTGAAGGCAGCTTACACGGGTATCACCTTTCATTTTATCCCACAACAGCGCTGAGGGGTAAGTTTGGCTGAGAGTGTGTGACTGGCCCAAGGTCACCAAGTGAGTTTTCATGGCTAAGGGTGGACATGATATTGTACTACAACCTTTTCCAGTTTCCATTCATTGGAGTCCACCAAGTTAAGGAAAACTGAGATATGATTTATGAAAAGGGAAGTTGAAACTTGGTGCTTCATTCACAGAAAATTCTCTTCTAGGTCAGCAAAGTAGAGGAAACTTTAGGTTTTATTCAATGTCTCCATTATAGAGAATTTTTTTTAAAAAAGGACAGGATTTTACCAAGTTTAAATGAATCAACTTTTGAAATGAATTTTGCAGCAGTTAGCTGTCAAGCTAATTCAGGCTGATAGAGCTCCTTGAGGATTTGAGCTATATTTCAAGATGATATACAACATATAAAGCCCCCACCCACTTCTTTCTCCCCTTAGTCATCCAGAATCCTTTGGTTGATTCTGTTTTATTTCCTAAAGTATAAAATTCATTGCTGGGACAAAATGTACAGTGATGGCACAAAAATATGGATGCATTAGAAAGAAAGCATGTACATCTGTGTACTATTAACTGGTTTACGCTGCACAGAATAATTTAACATCTGTTTGCTATGAACCTAAACATATCAAATGCTATCACCATAATTGGCATGTTGACCACAATCTGTAACAGAGTAACAATAAAGAAATAATTGTTATATTGCATGTAGCCTTAAGAACCCCTAACAGCAGAATTATCTACTAGTGATTTAAATACAACATGTTGCAATGTTGTCATAGTTCTGTGATATCACAAAATGAACTAAAGGCTTCTATTCAAAAGAGACTGCTTCAGAATAAGATTGATTAATAATGCCTTCTTCATTAAGTGGTACACTTCCATAGTATAAGCCATAAACCAAAGAACAAAACCCAAGCAAGATGAAGTAATTGTTGGTTCAGAAGCCAACCGATGACAGGGTGACATCGACCTTGACTCCTGACAGGGCTGTGCTTTCCTTGAAAAAGTAGGCTCACAAGCTGGGCTCCTCCTGGAATCACCACTGCTGCAGAAGAGCAAGGAGAGACTGAGGCCAGGAGAGCCATGCACATCAGCTGCAACCTCACCTAGAACAGAAGGCTCTGAAGAAGACCGCTTACCCTCTCGTCATCCTGTACCTGATTACTGAAATTGAATACTACAACTTGAAGACCACTTAAAAACAACAGCTGGTACAAAACACAGCTGCCCATGTGCTTAGTACACAATCATAGTATAGTCACACAATACTTTTGTGGGAGTTGTGCCTGTTATTGGTCTGTTTCCAACTGCCGTTCAAGGATGCTGGTTGTTGCCTATAAAGCACTATATAGCTCGGGACTGGGTATTTCAGAGACCACCTATCCCAAGTCAGTTCTGTCCACCTAACCTGGGTGAATAGGGAGTACCTGTTAAAAGCCATCCCTTCTCCTATTCTGAGGAATGATAGGAGGGGACACTGAGGCAGGTGTGCTTTGACAAAGTTTATCTTGGAAACAAAAATGCCCACTTTATGGACTCCCAGAGAACAGTAAAAACCTGACTTTTCAAAAAGCCTTTGATAATTAATCATGCCATTATTGTCTGTTATTTTTTATTGTTTTGGTTTTTTATTATTGTTCTATGTATTGAGCTTTGACTTTGTATCTTCTAGAACTTGTAGAGTCAGGCATTTTATAAAACTCATACATGATCGAAGGATTTATCTTCTTTTTTTTAAAGCTTAATGTGTGTGTGAATCCCCCTATTGTGTCTTAGTGGTACACTGGTATACACCAGCTAGACCATTATGGCTTGCTAAGGAATCAGAGTTGAAAAATCCTGGCTTGGCATTATCTTTGCTCAGGCCATTTTAAACTTCACCCACTTGAAAAACCACTCAGTAATCATCCTAGCCACCACTTGAGGATGGTGCCAATAAGTAGCTTAAAGGGGAGAAGCACCTATTCCACAAGTAGATCAAATGTTTTATTAAATGAGGATCAATAGTGAGGCGTATTGCCCTTGCTTCATGTTTTTCTCCTTACACATAGCTGTGCAAATGTTCTTCATAATTAAGACCTAAATCCAAATTGGAGAAAGAGAATGTCTGGTCTCAATACTGTTCTATCTTATTTTCAATATCTTCCTCAATGTTCTAGATTCTGTGACCATAAAAGAGATGTCTTTACAACATATATGTAAGTTTTTGCAGAAAGGAAGCATAATACCATCAGGCAACATCTCTTCCAGCTTGTCTTTTGTTTGTTCTAGTACACCATAGAGTGGTGTTTCTCAACCTTGGTAACTTGAAGATGTGTGGACTTCAACTCCCAGAATTACCCAGCCAGCAGTGAGTTTAAGTCCACACTTCTTCAAGTTGTCAAGGCCAATAAATATTGCCATAAAGATAGCTTCCTGTAGTCATCCCACAGGAACATTCACCATGTCTGTCTTCTGTCATCTGAAAACTGAGAATGGCAATTTACTCAGTACAAGGCTGGCAACAGAAGAAGCTTGCAGGAAACAGAGCAAACTTCTATCAATCTATCAGTCCTTTTACCCAAACCCCTGCCCCTTCTTTTTCCTGCTGACTGACATCTGGGCTCATTTATCAATCACAGGGAAGCTTCTGAACTAACCAGCCAGGCCACAAGCCTGTGAGCACTCAGACCATGGAGACCAGTCTGAAAGTTGACAGTTCACAGGACATTCCACCATGCAGGAGGTGTTCATATTCCAAGTTTTTTCCAAGCCAAGCTAAAAAAAAAAAAAAAAGATACACCGATCAGCAAGTCAGGTGGAAGATTATCAACTCCATAGAAGATGACTCAGATTACAAGTTAATAATTACAAAGGAAAAATTGTACCAATTCATGTAAGAATCTAAACATGCTTGTGATTCTTTAATAAAATTAAATGGACTTCTCTTATGGAAGAGAGGGGGAAAGTACAGCCTCCCAGTGGCCCAGACCCATTTTTTGACCATAGTAGCCTATTAGGACCATATTATTCAAATTTGGCAGCAAAATGTTCATTTTCAATGATGCAATTTAAAAAAAAAGGGCTAAAAGAAGGGCTGCTCAGCATTGCCCATTACAGTCATCACATCAACATCATTTTCCCATGATCCTCAACAACGACATCAACAAAAAACCCAAAACAAAATGTGATCCTGGTTGCAAAATGATCCCTCCCCATCCCCATGCTCTGGCCTTGAGATCCAGAATTAGGGGTCAGTAATACAATCATTAGTATGACAAAGCCACAGCTTCCACACAAGGTAAATAGGTCAAAATAAACTTCTTGTTAAATTCTGGTCAGCAAATTTATGCTGAGGTCTCCAGAACAGCAAGTTGACAGAAGAATGTCATAGGAAATTAGAATGCTTTCTCATTCATTTCCATTTTTTTTTTTTCATGAGGTTGAATCAGTCACAAGACTAAAATCTATCTGTAGGAAGGCAGAACCTCCTTCAAGCTGACCTCAACTCGTTGTGATTATATGAACAAATGTATGTAACTATCTTGGCCACATCAGAAAAGCTGTTTGCCACTGCCTTCTTTTAAGATTCTATTTTTTTACATCCCAATCTATTTGACAGCCCTGGAATTTCCTGATTATATCTCATCCAACTTTAATCAGGTCCAATCTGCTCAGCCTGTGAAGCACCTTCTAGCCAAGGTTGGCTAGAAAGGAGGTTGAAAAAAGTCACTTCATCATGCAGAAAGGAAGTTTGTTATCCAGCTAAAAACTGTGAACTGGCATAGTCTTTAACAAGAAATCAGAACAAAGTTGAAAAGTGGCTAAAACTGATATGAACCCATACTTCAAGAAAAAAAGTGAAACATGTATACTATTCACAAGAGGGATTTAGAATGGCAAAAAAAGAAGTTTGGGTTAAATTCTTCTGATCTGTAGTGTAAGCGTAGGAAGCCAGCTAAACCTATGAAGTGGAGCACAGGAGACCCAAACCTTCTCTCCCCAAAGGCTTTGGGGTCATCATATGCTGGCCCCACTTCCTTAGTGGGAACAGCTTGGTAGTTCCTGCCACCTATTTTCTATAATTGACTGAAATTTTGAAATTTCAGATCATGAATAATCCATTGGGAAATTGTCAAAATATACTGAATATGTTCCAATGCTCATGTTACTATGTCTGTGTAGGCATTCCACTGGGTTGGTTAAAAAGTTTACAGATTTGCTTTGAGTTAATATAAAAGAGATTTATGGACTGAATTTTAGTTGAGGAGCATTCTATTACTTAATTAAAATGGAAATTAGAAATAATAAATGCTTTTCCTCTGGAAAATAAAAATTGGATTACGGCGGCAATGCTTCAAAAATATTTCAAGGTATCTTTTTATTGGAGAAACCATTATTTAGATGAGGAATTGGAAAAGGAGTTTTTTTGTCATGCTGTTCCTCCATCTTCTGCAGCAGTCTGGCTTTTCCAAGGGTTGAGGAAAAATACATTAAACATATTTTAGGGCTTACTGTATAATTATCATGTGTTCCCTACCTCCAAGTGGTTCAGAAATCATGTCACAGCAATAGCACAGTTGAAATTCAGCAGCACAGTTGAGCAGAATAGCAGGATCTGCATAAAACCACTTCTGGGGCCAAATGCAGGACAGGGGTCAGAGATGTGAGGTCCTCACTTAACAACCCGGCAGCCCTCACTTAATGACAGCAACCGGGACTGCCAGAATTGGCATTGCTAAGCGATGTGGTCACATGATGTCACATTTTATGACCACGTCACTTAGCAACAGAAATTCCAGTCCCAAATGCCACTGTAACCTGAGGACTACCTGTAACAAAATATTTTTCTTGAAAAAACCCTATGCTTTTTAACAACAAAAAAAGAGTGTCATTGTTTAAAATTTTTGCAAATATCTTCAATATCTGGCAAATAGTTTTGATTTCGAGGACCCTTGAGAGGGTCTAGGGGGACCCCTCAGGGATCCTAGGACCACACTTTAAGAAACATTGCTCTATTCTGTCCAGACATCTTAAGGCAGTAGGTATTTTGTAGAAAAAATCAAGACTTCCAGGTCTCTTGCTTACAGTTGGGTGTGACAGAAAAAAGTGCCCCAGAAAACAAGTAATATGAAAGAATGGAAAGCTGAATATTAAATAATGATCCTAAATTATAATGTGCAGGAGACAAAATGGCTCAATACCACTTAATCTAGTTGCTGATATAAACACTGCTTTTTTTCTTTTATGGGAAGGAATGATTGTTTTGGCTTCCCACTTAATTATAAATTCCTTATAATTTCAGAAAAGGCATTCGTGCTTTTCAAATAGCCATGTTAAGAGATACACTTTGAATCCTGTCTCATTAAATAAGCAATATAAAATAATACAACAGAAGCCAATTGCTAAGTATTGTTTGGAGACATATGCCTACATGCTGTTAGATTTCATGCCAAGCACAGCAATAAATCTCAGCTCTCCAGACACTCCACTTCAGGGAACTTGCTTACAGCAGAGCTTCACAGACACAACATGATTATGTATGTTGCATTATTGCAGACGAGATAGATGCCATATATGCACAAAAGATCTGCTGCTTGCAGAACACAGAAATTAAGTCCTATATCTGTATCTGCTGCACGGTTTACATTTTAGGCCTTTTCCTTCCACATCTCTGAGGCTGTAGAAAATAGTACAGTTCTCTTTCCAGCCGTGATTGAGAGGGACCTGCTCAACAGTTGTACAATGATTGTTTCATCTGAGACCTCTGGTTACTGTCCTCACCAGCTTCACCCATATACACATATACACCCCTTACACTCATCTATACAAATTAACAGCTTCCATCGGAATTATTAGAAACATCCAAAAGATTTTTTTCTGAGACTTTAAAATAGACTTGCTGCATTTGCAGTATGCACAAATTAGCCCAAGTGTGTGCTTAACTTTCATAATGAAGAAAGTTTGGGTATTCTCTTTCCCATTCAACTTGTAACTGTAGTGAATTTATATAAAAATAGGGTGCTGAAATGAGGATTGCTGGGCCTGAGTGGGAATCTTTTTTAAAAAAAAATCAGGGTCAGGAAAATGAAGCCCTGCCCGCAGTCACAGGAAGCCTCCAAACTCCATTTTTGTGGCTTCTAGTGCTTCTTCCAACCACAGCTGCCAAAAATCAGTGATATGGTTTCCTGCCATTTTAAGTGGGAATTACACAAGGATGGTTGGGTGATCCCTAATATAACTTAGTTAAAAAAACAAGGAAAAATCTCTCTCCCCAAAACAACTCAGGGGGAAAAAACAAAAAAAAACCCCTCCCAGAATATTCTGGTCCCACTTTTCCCCATCACTCCATCCACTGTGACCTTTGATTCTCCAAAAATTTTAATTGAGGTCAGTGGCTAACCTATTTCTGTTCTAAAATTTTAAAAAAAATGACTGAGGAAGTCCACTTTTTTATGACACAGTGAGGAACATTTAATCATACTAGCTATGGTTATGCTTTTTAACACATTGAGAGAAATACTAAAATGTTGCTGTGCTGTTCTTACTTTCCTTGGAAGAATCTACAGCCTTTTGAAAAAAAAAAAAGCTTCCTATTTTATGCCAGTTGATTCAGTTTCATACTGAAGTACATTAAATTTGATCAAAATAAATAATCTCATGAATTGGTCTAACTCAGGGGTCCCAAAACTTCAGCTCATCAACTTCTTCATGAAGTTTCAGATTGTTCACTGACCCCCAACATTTTTTTTTCTTCCTAGCATTTTCCTGTAGGTGCAGGGTCCACTTTTTCAGATCCCCAAACGTTTTTGCATAGGCATTTTTTCCAAATTCACAAAAATGCCAAACAATTTACAGTTGGAAAAATGGCACCCCAAAAGACAGACAGACGGAGAGAGAAAAAAAGAAATGCACTTTGGCAGAAGATCAAATGGTTACAAAGGAATCACTCCGGATTAAAATAATGATTACTATTCCAATTAAGATTTATTATACTTATTCACCTTGATGGCTTATTGTTCCCAAACCATTACTTCAGGAGAGGGGGGAAAAATAGCATAACTTTGTGATCACTCACTTAAGCAAACAGAGGGAATTAAATGACAAAATCACTGATCATGACAAAAGCTCATTTATTGGGTACATAACAGTCCCTGAATAGCTTTGAGAAACATCTGTCACAGGGCTGATCACATGCACTGAAGGGAAAGCTTTATGGATGATGGGTTACAACCACAGAACAAGGAAAAGCATTCACCTACCTCTTCACAATACATCAGGTCAACTGACTTGCCATCGCTGCGAACACAATCAAGCATTCTTGTTTTGATCCCATTACCACAAACAGCTTTCTCGCTTAGCTGGCATGTGCTCCAGTCTTAAAAGGAAGGAAAGAAAACAAGAACAGTGGCCAGTGAGAAAGATCTCCTATGTGTTGTATCAAACGGCAGTAGAATGCAATAACCTGTCTTCTTCCCTCCCTCATATTTTCTTTCATTTTTAAAAGATGCAGATGACTTAGAGTGGAATTCTTATGTCAGCCTCCTAAGAACACTACAAGTGATGAACGAAGCAATGAAATTAATATACACTCAACCAGCCTCTCAAATAAGTGTGATTAAGTTTGCAAAAAGTATGTGCAATCCTGTGCATGCTGACTTTATGGCATTTACCGCCTTGTAAGAGTGCATAAAATAGTACTCAAATCCAGAGAAGCACAACCTCAGACCCCATTATAATTTTTAACAGGAAATAGGGGAAATGTTATGAAACACAGGGGAACTACATTTAATTAATGTAATTTTAATTAAATTGGATATAATTCATTTTTTGTTCTATCTCCACACGTCATTATCTTAGACACCTCCTATTCCTCTGGACTGTGGTTCTCAGAATACCACTCTAAGCCTAATATAGTTCTTAGCTTGAAAATAGTTGGGCATCCCAGCCCCAAACAATGTTTGTTTTCGACTCTCAAAGATCAGAAGAAATACAAAGAAAGTGGAAAAGTGTATCCTATATTCTGATAGTGAACTTAGTTCTCTACCTGTGAATTCAGATCCAGAATAAAACTATCCAGATACAAAAGGAAGCACAGGGAAGTTTGGGAGAACTTCACAATTTGTAGAAATACTGGAAACCAACCAACCAACCAGCATCAACTCTATATGGAGGAAATCTATCAACTGTATGTTTTTTCGGAGGGAATCAAAACAGCCTAATGCAGAATGAGGAATAATTCACCTACCAGACACAGAATGGTGGGAGAATTTGGAGGTGGGGATGTAATAGAAAACCATCAGGATAGGAAATCAGGGCAGAAAAATGGTACGTTTGGCTGTTTGGAAAGAGACTAACTATGTCTGGCTGACTGCAATATTTTCTTTCAGGCCCCACTTGTCATCTACCAGTACTTAATCAGCATCAGTACCTGTCACATTGTAATCATAGTGATAGCAGTTTTTGTTCAGATGGCAAGGCTCTGTCTCCACTGTAGAAGGACAGGCCTTTCCTTCTTGAGGCAGCCTTAAGATCTTGGCTGAACGTTCCCGCACACTGCTTCCATTACAGGGCTGAGAAAAGAAACCAAACATCCTTTTACATTGATAAATGTAACATTCTTAATCTAGATTCTTGTAAAGGTCAAAGTACTTAAAAATGTGAAGAACTGAGCTCAAAATCCACACTCAGGAAACTCATTAAATGATTTAGGACTCATAATTACAAAGACTTATTTCCCTTTCACAGTTATTGTGACCATAACAATGTAGAGAGTGATACATTGATCTGCTTGAAGAAGGCTAGGATATAAATATAACACTCATACACTTTAATATATACTTTAAATACTTATACTTCTTGAGTAAATAATTCAATAAGTATATTGCTTTGGTTAATGAGCTGAATCCCTGATTGAAATTAATGGGACTTTGGTCAAGTTGTTAGTCACTGACCTAACCATGCCTGCCTCCCTTCTGGCTTAACTGACATTTTAGACTATAGTACTATGCCTGCCTCCCTTCTGGCTTAAGTGACATTTTAGACTAACTACAGTTCCACATTATTGCCAGACTCTAAACTGTGGCTATCTATTTTTTGTTGAAGCTAGGTAGTTTTAAAAAAACAGAAGCTAGATGCAAAGTGAGAAGGCTTTGGAAGGTCACAAAGGGGAAAGGTGAAGAAGGTCTACATATACAGGCTTATGGTCTTGGGGGACTTCAATTTGCCTTCTCTAGGGATGTGATCTGAGGGGGCTCGGGAATTCATGGCCACCATGACGGCCATGGGCCTATCCCAAATCATCCAGAGCCTGACATGGAACAGTGGTCATACACCTGATCTGGTGTTCCTGTTGGAGCAGTGGCTATGTGATCTGAAATTGGGGGAGCTTTTGCTGTCCCCCTTGTCATGGTCAGATCACTCCGATTACAATGGGATTCCCTAGCACCACTATCCGCTGCAGGGAGGCTGGACCTATTAGAATGGTCCACCCCCAACAACTAATGGACCTGGATGGGTTCCAGAGGGAGCTGGGGTTGTTCCTGTTGGTCTGCTGCACGGTCCATCTGAAGCCTTGGTAGCCTGGAATAAAGGGGCAGCGGAAGCTTTGGATCGGATTGCGCCCATGCAACCTCTCTCCTCTCAGGGATCCTGGCACTCTCCGTGGTTTGCGGAAGAGTTAAGGGAGAGGAAGTGAGAGAAGAGATGTCTAGAGTGTTGCTGGTGCTCAACAAGGGACGAACTCAACTGAACACGGGTTAGAGCAGCTATTTACGCCTACTTAGTGGCGATAAGGGTGGTGAAGCGTCATTACTCCTTCACTCTTATTGCATCTGCAGATAGCTGCCCGCAGCCCTGTTTCGGGTGACATGAGCCCTCCTGGGTAAGGATGGCTCAGAGAACCCTCTGCAGGGACGCAAGGAGGAATTTTATCCGCATATGTCAGGTAAAATCACTCGGATTCATTCTCAGTTGGATGCTGGCTTTGCTTCAGGTCCAGTCGAGGTGCCTAGGGAGGAGTCTTGCCCTGTTATCTGGGAATGGTTTGAACCAGTTGGATCTGAGGAAGTGGACAGGGTCCTTTGGGCTGTGAGCTCAGCCACCTGCTCTTTAGATCCATGCCCCTCCTGGCTTGTAAAAGCAGCCCGGGGGGTGATGTCTGAGTGGGTTCTGGCGATGGTTAATGCATCTTTGAGTGAGGGGGTTGTTCCCTCACCTCTTAAGGAGGGCTTGGTTCACCCCCTCCTCAAGAGGCCATCTCTAGACCTCACTATACTGGACAATTTTCATCCAGTATCCTACCTCCCCTTTTTGGGGAAGGTGATTTGAGAAGGTGGTGCGCAATAGCTTCAGAGGACCTCACATGAAGCGGATTATCTGGATCCCTTTCAGTCGGGATTCAGGCCTGGGTATGGGATGGAAACAGCATTGGTCGAACTTTTGGATGATCTCTGGCAAGGGCCAGATGGGGGTTGTGCATTCATCCTTGCCCTACTTGATCTCTCAGCGGCTTTCGATACCATCAACCGTGGTATCTTTCTGGATCGGCTCAGAGGATTGGGGGTGGGCGGCACTGTGTTGTGCTGGTTCATCTCCTTCCTCCAGGGCCGGTTCCAGTCATTGGTGGCTGGGGAGGAGAGATCCTGCCCTCAGCCCCTGTTATATGGGGTGCCACAGGGCTCAGTGCTCTCCCCCCTCCTGTTTAACATCTACATGAGGCCTCCGGGTGAGCTCATCTGTCACCATGGGGTGAGGTATCATCAGTATGCTGATGATACCCAGTTATACATCTCTGCCCCTGGAGAATTAAGCGATGCTGTGAATGTCTTATCCTGGTGCCTGGAGGCTGTGAGGGTCTGGATGGGGAACAACAGGCTTAACTGAACCCTGGCAAGACTGAGTGGCTGTGGATTCTGGGGCCTTCTGGTGCTAGAGTTATGCCATCTTTGGTACTGAATGGGGTTGCACTGCCCCAGACAGACCCTGTGCGCAATCTGGGGGTCCTCCTGGACTCACGACTCCTGCTCAAAGAGCAGGTGGCAGTCGTGGCTAGGAGGGCCTTTGCACGGCTTCGTGTTGTGTGCTAGTTGCACCCATTCCTAGATCAGAGGGACCTAATCACTGTCACTCATGCCTTGGTCACCTCCCGTTTGGATTTCTGCAATGCACTCTATGTGTGGTTGCCCTTGAAGAGTATCTGGAAGCTTCAACTGGTGCAAAATGCAGTGGCGTGGGCAGTTATCTGTGCCCCTAGGGTGGTACACGTTACACCTCTGCTTTGCGAGCTGCACTGGTTGCCAGTTTGCTTCTGAATCCAATTCAAGGTGCTGGTTTTGACCTTTAAAGCCCTTCATGGCATGGGGCCGGGTTACCTGAAGGATCGCCTCTCCCCAGTTACATCTGCCCGTCCCATCAGATCTGGCAGAGAAGGCATGCTGCGGATCCTGTCTGCTAGAAAATTACATTTGGCGGGCCCCAGGAGGCAGGCCTTCTCTGCTGTGGCGCCTGCCTTGTGGAATCTTCTCCTCCTGGAAGTGAGATTAGCTCCATTCCTCTTAACATTCCGTAACTCCCTCAAGACCTGGCTATGTGATCAGGCCTGGGGCTCCCAGGGGACCGGGGAGATTTTACCATGGCTCCCTTATTAATTTTATCCCCTCCTGTTTTGTTTTTACAGTTTTTTCTGTATAATTGTTTTTATGTATTTATTTTTTAATTGTTGTACGCCACCCAGAGTGACCTTGTGTGAGATGGGCAGATATATAAATATGATAGATGAATAAATAAATACAGAAACATATCACACACACACAAAACTCGAGGAGAGAATACACTATTAATAATTTTCAGTGCCACATTGTGTTACAAGAGTTCTTCCACATTACTAACATTTCTAGCAACAGCCAAGGGAATTTAACCTAAGAAGGCTCATTTATCATTACAAATTATTACCTGAAGGTGAGACAACCAACCTGGAGGTTGCTTGCCCCAAGGAGGAAGGGGGGGTGCAGCAATTGACAGAGCAACTACTCAACAAGCACAGTGTTCAATCTCTAGCATTTCTAGTTTAAATGGAACAGGAAGAAGGTGATGTGAAAGACCTCATCCTGAGATGCTAAAGATCCCTTTCCTTTCAGAGAAGATAATCAAACACTAGATGACTTGACTATATGGCCTTATAGAAAGGCAAGTTATATGTAACCATACATTGTCCTCTGGATCACTAGCTAGGCATTTCAAGAAAAAGAATCTTGGTGATATTTTGATTTGGTTGGACAAAGATGTTCTTACTTCCTTCAATTTTATCAATACATTTTTAAAATAACAGCTGCCTTACCAAGGAACACCTAGACCACTGGCCCCACTCAGATATGACACAGTCTTCTGGACATGGCAATATGCATTTTCTAGCACCAATTGGCATCTCTTCTTGATCACACAGATAGTCTTCCACAATGTCTGAAGGACCATCCACAGTGTTTTGCATGCATCTGGAAAGGCAAAGCCCATGACATGCAGTAGATATAAAGTTATGTAACTGTATGATTATATATCTAGATCCTTCCTGTATAGAAAAGTCTGTGCTGAATTAGGGAAAAATAAAAATTAAAAAACAATACGCATCTTAGTCTAAAACAGTCTTCTCCAATTAAGTTGTCCAGAATTCTCCAGGCAGCACATTCTGGAAACTTTACCCACATGTTATTTGGAAAACAGCAGACAGAGGAAGGCTGATCTAAAGGTTTAGTAAACAGCTCCTTCCCTGAGAAAGACTCAAGACATAGACACTTAATCAGACATACAACATTCTAAACTTCCACGCTCAGAACTTCTCCCAAATCGCTTGGATAGATGAAGGCACTTTAATTAGGAAAAACTATTAAAATAGTTTAAAAACTATAACCAAACTTGATTAAAGCTAACCCTACTTGACAATTTAAACAAACAAACAAACCAACGTAATTCATAGGCTGCCTGACTCCCAATGACTCTGAGGGTATAGAGTTAAAAATAAAAAATTAACAAAACTTAAAAAGAACAGCCCAAAACACAACATAAAACAACAAAAACTTTCACTCGGCTCCAGAGCCTGGGAGAATAGCCAGGTCTTTAATAGTATCCTGAACATCATTAGAGGGGAGCCATGTGCCACTACAGAGTAGACACATTTCCTGGGTCTCACAAGATGATGGTACTTAATTGATGGGCTGCAGAGTGTACCCACTCTGTCCAATTGCACCTGATGGGTAGAAACCACTGGAGACAGGTGGTTGCCCAAATAACCAGGCCTTATGCCATGAAGGGCTTTGTAGATGATAACTAGCACATTAAATTACACCTGGAAGCTACCTGGTAACTACTGCAACTTGCAATGCACCACTGCATGCTGGACCAGCTGCAGCTTCTGAGTGGCCTTCAAGGGCATCCCCATAAAGAACACATTACAGTAATCCATTTGTGAGGTGAAGGGCCTTCTCATCCAGGAATGGGCGCGTTTGGCACAGTAGGTATACGTGTGCAAAGGTCCTAAAAGCTCTTTGCTTTTGGCCTAATTTTTTCAGACAAAGCAATTTTCTGTATGTTTAAATCCCACTGATCATGGGATTTAATTTTCTAACACTTTGATATAAAAATCTGGAAGAAATTAGGGTTTGTGGAGTTGCCACAATATATGATTCAGCAGCTTATCTTTCGTCTGAGTTAGTGACATTGTAGTTACAAATTTATAGTCCTTCAATAATAATTCCCAGAATATATTGCATAAAAACTATTAAGATATAAATAAAACAAGATTTAAAACAAACACCAGAAGCCTGCAAGATTTTAAAAGCCCTATAGTGACAACTAGCAGAATTGTTACTCAGTTTGCTATATAGTATTGGGCACATAATATCTGGAAGTGCCCAAGGAAATAAAAGGTTGATTCAATGGCAACTCAGGCGGTCAGTCAACACAGAAACAGGAATATGGAAAGGCTCAAAGCTATTTGTGTTTTGCATATTAGAAAGAGGATGTCATGAACCATTTATTGCATACACAAATCTGAGTTAATCAGAGGTTTTCTGTGCAGTGGCATAGCTTTAGAGAAAACCCTGCATGATGAGCTTGCTTGTAATGGGAAATACATAAAAGTTCTCAGGCCAATGTAGATAGATAGGTTTAACAATTCAGTCTCTTTAAATGAGTACTCTAAAGATCCTTGCTTTAATAGAAGGAAGAAAGCTGCCCTCCAAAGTGACAAATCCAATAAAAGTTTAACTTACCTCACTTTTCTGGTTTGCACACCCACTCCACAATTCTCCTTTAAGTCCACATTAGTCACTTTGCAGACACTCCAAGGTTCAGTGACTCCTATGTATTGACCACAGTCACTATGGCAAGGGACCACTTCATAGACCTGGAATGCAGACACTGAAAATCAGCTTGCTTCCTATACAGAAGGATAACTGACAGGTGGCACTAGAAACTATCATTTATTCAAAGTTAGAAGACATGCATATCAACATTAGCAAGCAAGCATGTGTGTGCATAGCAATCCAATAACACTTATATTTGTTTATTAGGTTACAGATGGGAGGAATTTCAAGGCATTCACCCTTCCTGTTCCTGAATTTGCTTTACTTCTCTTTTATGAAACTAATTTCTTACCTTTTCCCAGAATCCTTCTCAACCTGGTGTTCCCCAAATACATTGACCCTCATCTTTTAGATGCACCAAGTGGGCCATCAAGTTGGACAACACAGCAGCAAGATTTCAATATCCTTCATTTCTTCATCTCGTACAGTTAAAGGAATACAGAATCTACTGGAATCACAGAATTTCTAGCAAGACGATGCAGAAGAAATTGTGCTCCTGGCTCCTATTCTTTCTTCTTTGATATTACTAGTTCACAGTCTCATTTGTTTCACATTTATTTAGTATTTATTTATTATTTCACTTTTAGTTCCTCAGCTCTACTTTGATTTCAGCAGTGTTTGCATTTGGCTTCAGTCACTTGCAAACCCACAAGATTTTTACTTGAACGAATGCTTATTGTTCTTAGGAGACATCTTGGTATTTAACTGAGCTTGATGACTGGGTCTGTGTTTGCTGAATTTTCTCCAGAGGTTCTGCCTCAGCCCATCAAACACTGTGCCAAGTGTGTTCGGTAAATCCACCATGTTTGAGCAGTGCTGGCATCCTTACTGGAACACGCTTGGAACATGAATATTCAACATTGTACTAAAAATCATGTTGTTCTGGCTGGGTTTACACACTGCTTGTTGAACCATGATTTATTGAATAATCACTGGCTCACCCATAAGCCATGATTTCTAAACCATAACACATTTACAACCAACAAAATAAGTTTATGGCTTTGCACAATATGTGAATCCAGCTTTTGTATTACTTAATAATATTAAGAAACCATCTACTTTGACTTAAAACTTGGAGTAGCAGGAATTATGGGGATAGATACTATGTCTTGGATGGGTTAAAACCCACTGAGATCAACTTTTCATCATCACTATCCTCTTGGATACCATTATGTCCTGCCATTAGATCATGGGATATGGATTAAAAGTAACCCTTGGATTGATCCAGAACCACAACTACATTACTGTTTCCATATGGTCTCGGATTTAACAAACTCTGATTTGTACAAAGGTTACACTTAAATTAGCTGTTGGTTAATGGAAATGAAAATGTGTTCCACTCCTTCAAGTTCCTGATTGGATGCAGCACTCCAAATTGGGTGGTAGTTTTGTTTTATTTTGCTTTCTTCCTCATCCCTTAGAGGAAATCCAATATACATTCCACAACTAATGTTTTTAAATAGATAGGTACAAATGGGATAAGTGGAATAGGAGGTGGAGGTCAGCTGCAAAGAGGTGGAAAGCAGCTGGTCAATACAGAAGACCTAGTATGCTGCAGACCTACCATCCTTCCTGGCCCCAGTCTTCCACCCAAAACAGATAAGAAATTGTGGTTGTACTAAACAATGTTATTAATAACTCCTTCTGGTCTGTTCTCAGTGAAGACTGGGTATGACTGAAGGGTCCTGATGAAGGCCATCTTGTTAAAGAGACAATTTTGAGGTCTGAGAGATTTATATTCCAAAATTAGTCATACGACTAGGAAGGACAGAGAGCCATTAGATCTTTCCCCAACACCGCCCAGGGTTCCCCATGGATCACTCCCATCTGTCAAACTTTGTAGTAACCAGTAATAATGATGCAATCAATTTTTCATCGCAACTATACGACTGCTTCTCACCCTCTCCCATTTCTGCCTAGTAAAACGGTGACCGCTGTAAACATAAAAACATTTTAAATTAGCATTCATCTAGACTCAAAGGGAAGCTACAGCAAAAGGCAAACACTGCACACAGTTATAAAATCTGATCCAGAAGCATGCGTGATTGTTTTGCATCTGTTTCACAGCCTCTTACCTGAGCCTGGGACAGGTGTTGACGATGAGCACAAGGGAATGAGCAAAGTAAATAAAAACAACAGTTAGGAAGCAAAACATATTCATAAAAAGGCATGTGCTTTAGAGTGGTAAACTGATTCTCCTAACAGGCAATGTTTCTTGTAAAGACAGGATAATTTTGTTGTTTCTGCTTAGGGCATTTTAGATTGAACTACACTATCTTTTCAAAGTATCGGGTGAAAATGAACTGCATTTCTGACTATGCCCTCTGTTAGCTTGTAACATAACTAGCTTTAAGACAAGAAGTGCTATCAAAGGCTAACTACGTTTCTAACTATTTTTTAATAGGAGGCAGGAATGTTTCTGGAAATGTTTTCTCTTTTACTTGCAATGCACCATGAACAAAGTTACAATAAAAGCAGAACACAATAAGTTTCAATTCCAAATGCCTATTTGAAGCACATTCATTCCATATTCAGTCTTGTAAAAGTCATCAGATTGTTTCATATTCCAAAGAAACATCCCAAACCTCTTTCTCCAACCTATTACCCTGCATTTATGTTGGATTCCACCTCACTCAGCTGTGGGATAATGGGAACTGCTATCCAGCATCCTGGAATACATCAGATTTGGTGTGTGTGTGTGTGTATGTCAAAAAAGTCAAGACAGAAGCCACAACCATGTGCTCAAAGCCTCACCCCTTTTTACATATGCAATAGGGGTGGGGCTTCAATCTCCCATCTTCACTTTGTCACCCTCCCCCCACGGACATCCCTGAAGGCTGTTCTGAATCTATACCAGTGCTTCTCAACCTTAGCAACTTTAAGATGCGTGGACTTCAACTCCCAGAATTCCCCAGCCAGCATGCTGGCTGGGGAATTCTGGGAGTTGAAGTCCACACATCTTAAAGTTGCTAAGGTTGAGAAACACTGTTCTATAACGTGAGAAAAAATCTACCCAGGTCTGTCTCATTTGGAACAACGTGGGACTGAGGGTTGAAGCAAAACATTTCAAAACCTCCCGATTTATATGATTCTTGGATACAGGAAGAACATTAATAACACCATTAAAAAACTTTAGAAAAACAGTAGCAATTTCTGGATCGCAAATCTCAGGAAACAGTAACCAATTTTCAGATCTGGATTACAATTAGGTAGAAATCTGTTTATTTGTTTCTTTTCAGAAACTTAGCAGTAATAAAACAAATTTCTAGAATCTAGACTCTAGAAAAGATATGGGCATTAAATTACTTTCACTTTGCTTTTACTGCTTTTACAGTTAGACTCACTTACTTGGGTTAAATAAGAAGCATATTAGAAGCATAAAAATTAGAGTTCCTAATGAATATATGAATTAATACACTCTTAAAATTTCTCTCCAGCCATACATCATCTTTTAATCCTGACTTTTCTCTTTCAAAGGATGTTACACTTCCTGTACAGTTTTCAGTACAGCCACAGTCTTGCATACAGCTTCTTGATTTCCTTCAGTTGGACATAGGGCAGGTTAATTGCATTTTGTCTGTAGCCTGGCTCTGTCACAAGGTAGAGCATGATTACAGATTTAACAAAAAGCGACTTCAACAAGGAATCTAAGCTATCAAGGTCTCAGAATATCCTTCAGTGCAGTAGATACACAATCACTCCATTTTCTCATGGTTTTGGGTTGTTGTTGTTTTTATTATTTTATTACTGCTGCAGCATCAGCAGCAATTTCTTTGTGTAATCTATTGCTACAGAAAGATGCACCAAGACATGATGCATGAAAGACATACTGCACAGACATGCTGGTCTTCGTGTTCTGTCTCCATACTTCTTTTTACATCCATGTGTGTTACTTAAAGTCTTTTACCTCTTTGGAGAGCTACATATATTGGTATGACTGGTTTAGACAGACATTTCCACTGTTCTTCATTGTAGCCACTGTCCTGGCTCTTCTCACTGAAACATTCTAGGTGATGAATCTGTGGGTGTGAATTACCCCCATTCACCTAGATACTTCATTCATTTCATTTAACCATCCTTTTGTCCCAAACAAAGGTGCCCATAACCACTTCCTTGCTAAAATCCATTTTGAATCCCATCTTGCATTACTTTCACTAAATGGTATGTTTTCAGTATAAATTACAGTATAGGCAATTATGTCAATGTATTGTAAAATAACAGGAATAAAAGCAAATTGCAACTCTCAGATATCTAAGTATAAACTCTGGGGAAACACTTAAACATTAGAACAATGAGAGACTAAAACACTAATCTGGATCAGCCTTCAGATACTCTCCAGATCTGTTGGATTTCAACACCTACGATCCTGATTCAGTACAGCCACTGGCTGATCCTATCTGGGAATTGAGAGTTGAAGTCAAATGCATCTGGAGAGCATTAAGTTTGGGAAGGCTGATCTGGATGAACCTTTCTAATAAAAAAGTAAATCTAAACATATAACAAACACTCTTCTGCCACAGGAGGGCAGTAGAGTTGTAGAAATAAACCTCAGAAGCTTCAGAATTTGCCCATCTAATTGTTCATTACTTTGGTATCTTGCATGTTTTGAACTATACTTTGAAGTAGTTTGAAAGTAGAACATTTATTTCAAGTCACTTTATTAAAATATTTCTCTCTCCACACCATCTCACTTTTGGATGGCTTCAAATTGAGCTTTCACACTCAATTGTGTTTCATATTACATTGAATTACAGTGTTGGTTTATTAATTTTAGTTCAACACTTACTATTTTCTAAACTAGAAGTAATTACATTCTCTTAAGTGGAAAATCAAATCAGGAAGCCATTTCCTTCTCAGCCCACAAAATGTCAACACAAAGGCATTTAACCAACGGCCAACAGTGCCTCCTCTGTTTACATCCCATGTGAAAGGGAATTTATGGAAGTATAAACTTGGCCATTTCACTTGCTGAACAATATGCAAATTAATCAACATTCAAGATGGACATAAAAGAAGACTGAGAAGAAGCACAAAGGCGGCTTTCTCCTATTCAATAGTTTTGTACAAGGAGGAATGCTACTGCCATGCTTACACATTTTAACTATGTTATGAGTAACTTACTCAGGGAATCTGTTACAAGAACCTAAACTAGGGTCCAATCTAGAGTTTTTTTATTTATTCATTTATTCATTTATTCATTTGGCTTGTATAAGCATCACTTGGAAATTCAGCATAGCACTATCATTTTCCTGTGTTTAGCCATCAGATTTCTTTTTTCTTTCTCTCTTACACACACATACACATATTATTTCAAACAAAAATAAACTCTCAAGCCAATTAAAATCAAGTTTCCTTAGAATGGCAGTGAACTGGTATAAAGGAGGGCTGTCCCATCAACTGTAGTTAAATGAGCATTAGTTAATTAATAAGTTTTAATGCACCATTTAATTTTATCTGCATAGAACAATAGCACTGATCATGAAAGGCAGTGTTTTAAATGGTGCATTAGTAAGAATAATCTCAGAAGCTATATTTACTTTGGGGTGATAATAATGGAAGGATACCATCTTCAGCTTTTATGTATTAAATATACATATTTTGGATCTATATTTTGTTCTGCTTGAGAAAGTCCTTTTTAGTTGTTCAATTAGACCACTGTTTCTCAACCTTGGCAACTTGAAGATGTGTGGACTTCAAGTCCCAGAATTGCCCAGCCACTCCACACATCTTCAAGTTGCCAAGGTTGAGAAACACTGAATTAGACAAAACATTGATTAATCTAAATGATTTGCAGCTCTAATATAAACCAACAAGCGTGCCATCTCTGTTAACATCAAAAAGGAGAAGAGATATTCCCTTGGTCTAGGCAATAAAAATAATTTGTTCTCTGTTGGTTGTTTCATACAGTATGATCCTATGTAGATATTTCAGTGAGAAGCAAGCCTCATTCTTGGAAAGGGAATACTGATGATGAGGAATTAGAGATCATTTACCTGATTGACATGATCCAACTTAGGGCAGGGCCTTCCACCATTGTAAGGCTTCTCCCGGAGCCATTTAGACCTGACTTTCACCCCACTCCCACAGGATTTGCTACAGCGAGACCAGTTGGACCACTCACTGAGCTTGCAGTCTGATGGACATGGAATGATGCAGGCCTCCTCAATGTACCCTGAATGAAGAGAAATGAAAACACAAGTTCAAAACATGTCCATCTAATACCACATTCTTTTTCCCAAGTGGGTGCTTCCCGGAAACACAGAAGCTGTGCATAAAAGTAACTGTCCTCTCTTGATGTTGACTTTAGCAGCATGTGGAACATGAAGCTTTTATTTCATTGGCTAATAACAAACCTCTGCAAGTTTGCCAAACCCTCTTATAGTCATTTAACCTAGTCGTCATCAGCTTATAGCAACTAATTCCCTAATGTTCTGCATCTACTTCCAAACACTGTCATTGGATGACACCAGCTTCTAGACTTCTAAGAGATACACAAGTGCTTCCTCCCTGTCCAACTGACAGTTTGTTTTCAGCAGCTTTCCCAGCCTGATGCCCTCTGACGTGCTGGGGCTACAGCTGTCAAAACCTCCCATCCACTGTGGTTTCAGGATCCAAACTCTAATTTGACAGGGGTTTCTTAGTGCAGAAATTCCTTCATCATTAGAGCTGTATTAAAATTCAGTGGAGAAGCTGATACACACCTCCAGAGACAATTCCAAAGTAAAATCTGGGCACCTGCATGGTATCTTATTAGAATTCATGCTCATCTAATATCTATAATTCTGCTTTTTCTGACAGCTGGAATGTAATTGACACCCTGCCTCTCATTACATCACTCCCACTCTCCACAGCAACATGTGAATAAAAATATCTTACAAGTTAGGTTGCTGTCCCACCTTACTGCTCTTCCCACTCGAGAGGGTTATCAATGACATGCATTTACCTACTCACTCATCTAAATCTGCTTGATCTTCTTGAAGCTAGTGAACTTTCACACTTTACATGCACTATTCAGACTGTAAAGAGAGATTGATCTACCACATCCAGGAGCTGCAGATTAACAGCCATCTGTCCTATGCATTAGACAGAGAGTAATTCCTTTGAAGGATTAGCAAGTGGTTTGCTTCAATTGACAAAGTTTTTAAAGGTGATGGTAATACTACTCAGCTAAGCAGTGGGCCTTAGAATGATCAAACAAGCCTGTTTTTTCATGAGACTCTAAATTCTTGTCTTACCCATTATTTTTGAAATGTATGCATATTTATACTAAGATGTTGCTTTAGGTATGGGTAAATAAAAATATACTGTCCCTAATAGCCTGAACAGGTGATAATTACTGACCATATTAGAAGCTAAAAGAGAACATCTGAGAAACCAAGGGGAGGTATCAGCATGCTCCAGGGAACCTCAATATTTGCCAAAGTTTAATAATAAGTTTAATAATAATAAACTAGCAAAAACAGTTCTAAGAGGAACAGCCAAGTTCACCAACAACAAAATGTTGAGTATCAGTCGGCAGTGAAGAAAGAAAGAAAGAAAGAAAGAAAGAAAGAAAGAAAGAAAGAAAGAAAGAAAGAAAGAAAGAAAGAAAGAAAGAAAGAAAGAAAGAAAGAGGGAGGACTGGAATTTCCAGCTTCAAACTCCTATAATGTGCACTCTGGGTTGAGGAGATATAGCAACATTTTGTTGCAGGTGAAAATTTATTCTCTTTTCTGAGCCAGTGCCATAGAGTTTAGATATCTGAATGATCATCTACTACATTATTTTTTTTCCTTAGGAGGTTCTCAATGCCTCTGCCTTTTGAGATTGTCCAAGTGGCCATGAGCAGCTTTTGACAGTGGTGGCACTTCCTCTGCTGAACATCATCATCATCTTCAGAACAGGGATCTACTTTGTTTCCTTTCAACATATGACAAAATCCTTAAAAAAAAAAATAAGAGACCTTTTCATTTTAACTGGGTTGGTGTTGCATTTAGAGATGCATCTCAGAAGAAATCTTTTTGAAAAGTGGGATGAAAATTGCTTCCTACTTTGGAAAATTGCTTAAATAAATAATATGAAGCAAATATATATCACCCCACACTTCATAGCACTTGGCTGTTAATTCATGCATGTTAAGTATGTCCTATGCCATTCAAGCACTGCGTGGTAGAAAACAAGCATCTGAAATCAAAGGTGCCCGCTACTACAGTATAAGAACTAGTGCAGTCCTGAAATTTGCACTGCAATTTCTGAAACATTTTCTTCTACTGAGAAGGAGGCTTCTGTCTTAGTCTCAGAGTGCTTAGGAATTTATTTCGGATTTCTCTTGATGGTGTTTTTGACGTTACTTAATTGTTGGAGGTGTGACTGAGTACTACTACTGCTACATCTTTCCATAAATTTGAAACTTCCCAGGTTATCCATACTTTCTACTCTGAAAAAGCCCAGCGGCTTTAATTGACGCATGGGAAGAGAGGAAGACAGCAGATTGCTGGAGAAAAAACATGCACAGAGAAAAGCATCATATTCACATACACACATTCCACCCACGAGAATGTCACTTTAATTCTCTTCTCCTTTAAAATAAATTTCAAAACAAGTTCTTTTTTATCAGTCTCAGTGAGAACTGCAGAAAAAATGTGGATTTTTTTCTCAATGGCCTCCAAAAGGCCCACTGGCATAGAAATGGTGATTAACAACTACTCTGCTGAGAGCAACACAAGATAACGCACGGCCGACCTTGGGCTGGATAGCGGACACATATAATTGTAGGTCAGCAGGACCACAGAAACAGAACTAGAGTGCAGCCAAAAGCCTTGAACTGAAACAGATGCTCACTCCTCCAAACAACATCATGATCCAATCCAGGGAAAGGCATTCAGAAGGATTATTAACTAAGGTTAGCAAAGAGCTCATCTAATCTGCCAGTACACAATAGACTATTTCAAACATGAAGCAGCTGATGGTAGGAAACAATGCTGTAGGTCACCTACTTTAGCTCTAGTTTTATAAAACAAAGGGCTTCTAGGAAAAAGGAATTCAACTGGAAAAAACCATCATGAACACATCTGTTCTTAAGGCAATGGAAAGATTTCTCTATGGGCTTCTAGAAGTCAAAACTGAACTGAATTCCATCTGTCTTGATTTAAGAAAAACCAGGTTGATCTATTTTTAATTATTTCTACCCTTCCTGTTCATTACAAGGCTATTAATTTCATAACATCATGCACGTTTTCCCTGTTTGCCATTAGTTATGTGGCATATTTATATCCAATCTTCCTTATAGAATCAGTTTGGTGCAGTGGTTAAGGCATCAGGCTACAGACTGTGTGTTCTAGTTCCACTTTGGGCATGAAGCCAGCTGGGTTACCTGGGGCCAGTCACTCTCTTTCAGCCCTAGGAAGCAGGCAATGGCAGCCACTTCTGAAACCTTGCCAAGAAAACTGCAGGGATTTGTCCAGGCAGTTGCCAGGAGTCAACACGAAGGCACGCGCGCACACACACACACAATATCTTCCTTATATTTCTCACACAATCCTGTGTTCCATTTATGTTGATCTGACTAGGGAGCCTTCAAGTCTAACACCAATGATAGCTGGCTGGTTTTGGGTTTGGATTTGTTTGTTTTTTGTAAAATACAAAATCCTATTATTAAACATCATACCTTCTACTTCTGATGTCCAACATCAGAACAATATTTTTGTAGTCAAAAATAGAATTCCTTATGCAGAAGAAGATATCTACAGGAAAGATTGGTGAAGAAGGCACAAAGTTGACAGAATGAAGCAATATACTTATGTCCATGAAATGTTGACCCTCATGGAGAGAAGAGAAAATTCAGGGGAACCCTATGTAGACCTTGCCCATCCCTTTTATTATAAAAGGAGCGTCATAACAAAAAGTTCTGTGATTCATGCAACAGCTCTGCAAGACAAACCATTATATTACTATAGTACTTGCTTGAGGAATTATATACTATACAGTCCATAGCATTTAAGGATTACCACTGGAGTATTACAACAGAAAGGAAAATGTTGGCACTGAAATGATAATGTTGGAACTGTCCTTCAGTGAGGCAGATATCTGACCCCTTTGGTAGGTAATGATATTAAGGTTAGGTGGGAACTGCTAGCTGATAATACAGATATTCTCACATTCCTGGTATAAAGACTGAGGCAGCAGGTTGAGGCAAAGTTTGATTGCAGCAGTGGCCAAGCGGTCATGAAAAACGATTATGAAGAAGGCAATATAAAACAAGATACATGCTTAACTAATACTTTCAGGAGTTTCAGTTAAACACATACCTCATGAAAGATTGTGCATATAAACAAAGAGTCTGCTTGTCATGTGAAACACATAGTGGGAAAAATATGTATATGCATATGTAGTTTCTACTTTATTCAACCTGGCACTCTTCATATGTCTTGGGAAAATTATGGTTAGGTAAAAAGTATGGAAATTGTAGTCCATGAGATGTGGGGGGGGGGTGGCACCAATTAGGGAAGGCTACCTTGATTACTTTGGGATCATAGTCTAATATGCCAACAGTATCTGATGTAGTCAAGTATTTTATTTGGAATTTGTAGAGCTGTATACCAAATATACAATCACATGACCAGTTTATATCAGTGTTTTTCAACCTTGGCAACTTTAACATATGTAGACTCCTAGAATTCCCCAGCTAGCAATTGCAATGTGCTCTACACGGGGCTACCCTTGAAGAGTATCCAGAAGTTACAGCTGGTCCACAATGCAGCTGCGTGGGCAATTTTGGATGCTCCAAAGATGGCACATCTAACACCTTTGCTGCAGGAGCTGCACTGGGTGCCAGTTTGCTGCCGGGTCCAATCAAGGTGTTGGTTATCACATTTAAAGCCCTACATGGCATGGGTCCAGGTTACCTGAGGGACCATCTCACCCCTATCACATTGATCTGTCCCACCTGGTCAGGCAGAGAGGGTATGTTGCAGACCCTATTGGTGGGAGAAGACTGGCAGGGCCCAGGAGGAGAGCCTTCTCTGCCATTGCTGCTGCCCTATGGAATATTCTCCCCCCAGAGGTGAGGCGGGCCTCCACCCTCCCAGTTTTTTGGAAAGAACTGAAGACCTGGCTCTGCTGACTTGCGTGGGATGAGAAGAGATATAACCAACCCTGGGGGTGGCTGCCACTTTGAAGATGATCCCCAAAGCTAATAACTTTTAGTTCACCATCATTATCTTGGAAGATATTTATTATTTGTAGAAATATTGTTATATTGTATTTTAATTAATATTTATTCTTTTACTGTAAATCACCCAGAATCACTTCCAGTGAGATGGGTGGTGACAAATGTGAAAAATGAATGAATGAATGAATGAATGAATGAATGAATGAATGAATGAATGAATGAATGCTGGGGAATACTGGGAGTTGAAGTCCACACATCTTAAAGCTGCCAAAGCTGAAAAACACCAATATAAACTCAAATGAACAGGCTGCAGGACAGCATGGGAAGTATATGGAATCCCATCCATTATATAAATATTACGGGAGACTGAAGATGAAAAAGTATATATCTTTGAAGATTGACTGATCAGTATATACCAGCTATTTCCTAGGCCTTATTTGTGTTAGCTAAATCTCCACTATTCAAAAAAGGCTCAGCATAGTACATTAGCAGGAATTTGCAGACTTGGCATCTCTCTACGCAACTGCTTAACTGAAGCATTACATGTTCTGTGTAAGTCTTGCAGCCCCTTCAGGACAGATCTCAAATGTTCTGCTTCAAACATTGTCACAGAGCAGAGCCCACTCTGTTTCCTATGCAAAGCTTCCAGCTGTTTTAAGTTTCTTTCTGTTGCTTCTCTGCTTCTTTTTCGTTTCCCTGCTGCATAAGTTAGTACCTGCCAACAGATATTTCTTTCCCTCAAGTTTCTGTCTGTTTTTCTTGCTTGTTGAGAAATTAACACATCTGCTGCATTAATTACCACAGTATTGCTATTCCAGACTCAGATTAGTTTGTTTATAGGAAAATGAAAGAGAAGAAGGCAACATACTCCAGAGAGAATGACCAATGATGCTTGATGCTTCCATGCTAATCACTAGCTTTGCTGTTTTCTCAAGAAGGAGAGGCCCTCCTCACAAGAGGATTATGTAGATACTTTTTTGTTCTATGAATAACAAGAACAATCAGGAGCCAGAAAGCCAGGTATCTGGGAGTAAGGAAATACTACTGATGTAATTTCAAAAAAGCCAAGATGGGACAATGCTGTATGATTGCAAAAGTTCTCAACAGGGACAAAATATACTCACTAAATAATTAAAATAATACTTTTGTGATTTGTAGTGACTTCTAAGAAATACTAGTTTTGGCTGCAGTTCTAATGCACCATTATAAAACTGTCTCATTAAACAGTTTTGAAGGATAACAATAGGTGTTAAATATTGAATTTTGATATTATATTCAGTGGCAAGTCAACTCTGTTGTTTAATGCAGGGCCAGATCCTGCTTACTGGAGTCCTTCATACTTGTTTGGAAAATCTGCTGCTCCTTGACAAAAAGGCAGATTTTAATGCCTTGTTTGACCGGACTAAAATAATTTGTTTTAAAAATTTGTGGTGATAGGTGGGAAGAAGGATATCTTACCCCACAAGAGGCTGCTGAGACTTATCTCTTTCCTTAACTTCCAAAAAGCTCTTCACACACAATTTCTTGTTCTTGCATTTTTACTAGAAATTGTCTACCACGTAGCCACACAATCTTGTATGGATCTCTGACAGACAGAAAAATCAGCACAAAGTGGACAGACCCTGCGCTCCCGTGAGAAAATGTATGCAAGACCTTTTTTTAAAAGAAAAAAGAAAAAAGAAAAAAGTGAAAGAAACACATATACCTCCCCTAAAATGAGTTAACTCCCCTCTTCTGCCCTCCCTCATGAAGAATTTGGGAGGAAATTCTAAACACTTCCAATGTCCAGTTTGATTTGCTTCCTTTCAACTTCTGCAGGGCATCTGCAGGGGTTGTGGTGCTCACATAAAAAGGGGTGAAGATTTGATCATCTGGTTGTGGCTGTCATCTTGACTTTTTTGACAGCACCTGCAGATACCCTTGGAATCTTTCAGAGAATTTGGACTAATTCCCATTAGCCCCAGCCAGCATGACTCATACAAGAGATTGTGGGAGTAGAGATTGTGCAAACTATTAAAACTGGGACTGGTTTCTAAGTAAACCAGCATTGGGTTGCACAGTAAGGAGCACGAGGGCATCAAGAATCTGAGCAATCATAAGTAGTGCTTTGACATCATATATTGGGCCTCATGATGAAACTGGGCAGCTGCAAAATTGGCTAAGTCTTAAGTCTGTCAGTCAGTCAGTCAGTCTTAATTGGTATAGAAAGTACATCTAACTCTAACTTTCTGATCTAATATTCCTTACATTTACTACTCAAGTTATCATACATCTCTCACATATTTGGCCAAATGTCCTTCCATATTTCTGCTAAAAATGTACATATGCAACCACTGAAACAGAGAAGAAAAAGAGAAATATCAGAAGGATAGACAGCAATGAGTTAGTCAGAGAGAGGACAAAAGAGATAGATCAGAGGAATCAGAGAAGTAGACATGAAAGGAGGTTCGTAGGTCCAAGTAAGAAGATGGCAGACAGAGGGCACTGACAGCTTAGCAAAGGACTAAGGCAAAAAAAAAAAAAAGGGCAAAGTTTAATTTAAATGGGATATTAGTTAAAAAATCAGCCATAATGGAGAAGAAAGGGTGGCTTATAAAGGCCAGGCAGGTTTTGAAAGAAAAATCCATATCCTCCAACTGCATATTAAATCAGCCATTTTATATATGTACCAATTTTAAATATTCTTAAAGAAATGAGCTGTGCTAGATATCACTATGAAAATATAATTCATTCAGGGTAGTAAGGGATACTTGGGATGTGATAAGACAGCTACTCACCTATCTGTCCTAGTCATATACAGTACATAGAGGTATTCCTGCACGTGCGCATATGTGTGTGTGTGTGTGTATGTGTATGTGTGTGTGTACTTTACATGAAACAAACAGGTAGTGTGTTGCAAGCTTGGAATTAATTGCTTAAAACAATGGAGTGCAGTAAGATAAGCAGAAAAGGAGGCAGATTTTTCAAAATATAGTAGCTGCATGCTCACTTTATATATGAATAGGAGACATGGCTAAAATTCATGTGTCTGCCCTTATACATCTTACATGTCCTTGACAATAACAAACCTAACAGAGGCAGTTCAGAACCTATAAAAGAACATCCCGAATGAGTATCTTTTCATGCAATTTAGTCAGTGACTATGAAGTATTTTATACCATCATTCACTAATAATTCTTTCCTCTAATGAAGCTGGATAGGATCAAAAGATGGGCTCATCTTATCACCAGCATCTAATAGAAAGGCAAAGGTCAGTAGCAATTATCCAAGCACATTAAAGAGATACTTTTCTAAATAATAAAAATAAGAAATTGAACAAGTATGCGTTAACCTTTCCTTGGGAAAACAAAGCATCACTCTATTGTTTTATCTTTTACATCTTTACACTACTCCTTCATCAAAGGCAAACCTGGGCACTGTAAATAAAATTATAGTTCAAACATAATCATATATAAAGCCGAACACATTCTGAAAAGATGCAGCAACCTTATAAAGAACAATTGAAATCAACCTCTATGAACAAAGATTTATAGAAATATAAGATGGGAATGATGGCACCCCATGCTTAAGATGCTGATCTTTTGCCTTATAACTGATTTTCCAGGGTTTAGACAAGGACACCATTTCTTGCATTTTCTTTGACTTTCAAAGGTATTTACAATCCACCTGACAGTATTTGTATTCATGAGTCTGTCACAAGAGCCCACAAAATGATGAATTGAACTATGGCATGTCTTTTATCTTGTTCTCAAGATTAGCCTCCAAGGCTTCAATGGCACAGAGCAACTGATCTTCTGCAACAGCAATTTGGTCTCTTCTTTCCTGAAGAAAGGCTTCCCTAGTTTTTCATGCTCGTGGTTGTGTCATTGGTTGTGACACATGGAGAAGTCAGAAGGGGTAACACCAGTCAAAATGGCAACAGAATCTCTCTTGTGAATTGAAATATTAGAATATTACATCAATCAAGTCTGCCTTAATAAATGCAGCATCTTTTGACAAAACAGTTGCTAAATGCTCTTAACAACTGGGGTTCTTAAACACGTGACTGTAATATCTTCTCCTCCTACATTCCCCACTTTCCAGACATGCTGAAACTGCAACTTCAAGATTTCACCACTTCTGACTATGGTGCTGGGAATTTTAGAGTTGTAATCTGAAGATAACTGAAGGATTTCTTAGGATAGAATTCTTGAAAAAACAGTACTACATAATTTAAACTCCCTAATCATAAGCCCACTTCTCTGAATGAAGGTCCAAATTTTTCAGTTAAAGGTATAACCAAAAAGGGTAATTAGGGTAGTAATATTTTTCCCCCCTTCCAACTTACCCAATTTTTTATCTGCAAAGAAAGATGACCAAATCATTTCAACTAAGCTCATTCCATGCCATAATATGATTTTTTTTCTTTTTAATCATCATCAGTTTATGTTCTTTCATGTTCTAATACTCTGGATTCAGCTCCTTTTCATACATGGTAAAACTGATATTGGAAGTCTAGCAGAATTGCATGAAGGACATCAAACTGAAGATGCACTGAAACTTTAAAAATTTCCTGCTAGTTCTCACATGTACTGCCAAGAAAAAAAAAGCTGTACATGAATTTTTAAATAAGCCTTATACAAGCTGCCTAGTAAGGGGACAGCTTTAAAAATCAAATGAATGAATGAATGAATGAATGAATGAATGAATGAATGAATGAATGAATGAATGAATGAATGAATGAATGGATGTGATGTGATGTGGGAGGATCCTTACTACATATTTCATATACTATGTCTTTTTAGTGATGTGTTCCACTACTTCCAATAAAAGCTACCACCTAATTAATAGCTTTGTAGTACACAGAAACAAGGAATTCTTTAACTAAGCATTCAGGTATAGTAGCATCTTGTCAGTTCTGGCTTATCTGCATATTTACTTGTTTTACAGACAACTTTTTAAAATATCTGATGTGGCTAACAACAAAATTCACAATTTTAGACAGAACTGGGTAAATAATTTTATATATTGGTTAAGGTATAGTGCAAAGCAAACAACTAAAAAAAATCTATTCCATTCTGCCTTCCTGCCTCATAGCTGCAGGATAGTATATTAAAAGACATTTTAAAACATTAAAAATACACAAAGTAAACAATAGCACGTTGCCTGAAACCATATGGAATCATTCATAGCATCTGAAAGTTACCATCAAATGCAAAAGCAATAAAATAAGAAATTCAGTACTTCACATGGATATTCCAACAGCTGCTGTAGAAACATTTTCCAATACTCTCCTCTAATCCCTTGCTTAAGCCTTGCAACCACACAAAACTCTGTAGAGTCAGCACAAATCAATGTATCTCATTTAATTAATGCTAAAGGGGAAAATAATCTCACACTAATAAGGCAGCTGACAAGCCATCCTGGACTGGTTGAATGTGCCCGAGGCCTTAAAAACAGACTGACATGAATTAAGAAGGGCATTATGACCTGTAAAAACATTAAATCTCACTGTTGCATCAGAGTGCTGACCAAGAGAAGGGTTACAAGAGAAGATACCCCAATTCCCAATGGCCCTATTAGATATCATGATCTTGAATTACAGTGATAAAAAGGGTTCTGCCATCATTTGGTTCCAAAACAATGGAAAGAGCTGTGAGGCTGCTACAATAGTTTTAACCTACCATGCCAGTATAATGATCTACAGAAGTCTAAAGCATGATTTCACAGAGAATATGACATATTATAAACTGGGCTGTTTTATTTATCATGTGGATCATATCTTAACTTTATTGTTTTTTGCATTCACTGATTTCAAAAGCATGTTTATATCTGAACTGGAATTGATTACCTTGATTTATAGTCTGGATCAATTGAGGTTAAATTTAGAGAATACTGTCTGTGGGGAAAAAAGAACGGTGCAATTGTTCAATATCTGAAACACTGACATACTCAAGGATGAGACTTCTCCCAAAACCTTGCAGGTCAAGAGAATTCCAAAATGACATACAAAGATCAATGGGAATAATATGTTTCTAGCAATAGCTCATGGCAGATGTAGCAGCAATGTGCTTTTTAAAAAAGGAAGAATAATTCTTATAATCAGATTCTGTGATTCTATAATCAGATTCTTTATGACTGCACAGCCAAGAAGGCAATAAAGTAATGATGACTCACTTCATTAGCACTTCAACACATTCATTGGGTGCTTGCCCTGAAAGGGAACATGCCATAGATTTGGCAAGTGCCATGTAGGCTATGAAGTCCAAACCCTGGTTCAGTGTAGGCATCCAAAATAAGCCATCCCAGACAGATGACTGCCTGGCTTCTACTTGGCCACATCCAATGAAGAGAAGCCCAGAACCTCTCTAGCTAGTTGGTTCCATGGTTGACCTGCTCTTACTGTTAGGATTTTTTCCCTTTTTTCTGCAATTAAAATCTATCTTCTTGTAACTTGAATCCATTATTGCTGCATTGAAGTAGTTCATTTTGCTGTGCCAGCACTGTCTCAAGGATAGGGGTCTCAAGATCAAAATGGTAGACAAAACATCACCACACAAACCCCATGCCTTTGAATGGCCTGCAGTGACACATGCACAGAAGGGGTGTGACTTGAATTGTGACATGCCATCTGATATCTTGCCAACCTTGCCCCTTCCAGAGACCATTGCCTGTTGCTTAAGTTTCCAGGAGAACCATTTTTAAAAAATGGTGTTCAGAATCACAGGTAGAGAATTAGAACATAATTTGCCACAAAGAACTGGTCAAGCAGTCTCCTTTTTTATAGCCCTGACTGCCAGCTTGACTAATTTTGTCAGTCAGTCAGTCAGTCAGTCAGTCAGTCTCCCTCCCTCCCTCCCTCCCTTCTGCCTTGACTTTCTTTGCTCTTTCCTTGGTAATTTGTGGTGCGTTGCTGGGCTCAAGATCTTGCCTAATTCAGACTCTGCATCGGCTGACTAAGCCTGTACTTGTATCTTCTCCTTAAGTGCCTCTTCCATGGGTGCCCTCATTTCAGTTAATTCCTGTGGTGCAGGATGAGAATCAGTCTGATCAAGCTCTTCAGCCTCTGAATCTGAAAACACAGACTGATCCATAATACAACTTAAGGCCCTCTTGGTCTTCAATTCCAATATTGTCTCCAAATTACATGGTTATTTTCAAACTGGAATGACAAATCATGCAAGCAGCTGACAGTGTTTTGTCGATATTACAAAGTAAATGACAAAAAAATACTATGCAGAATCTCAAGTGTTCAGTTCAATATTTGATGGAAATACTGTCTCTCTTCTGCCAAAATAGTCATCACCAGCACCAGCAGCAAAAAGAGTCTTGAATGAACAATGACAGATGGTCAGATATATAAATCCTACTGAAGATATAAGTTGTTGAGAAAATAGAATATATATTAATTTCATGTGCCATCTTTTTTGAGATATCCAGGATACTAGTGGGACTTGATTTAATGCTTCGTGCAGTGGAAGATGGAGGTTGGTGGCAATTGTATGTATGGGAGGCATGTGTTTTTTAATCTGTATTGTGGGGGCTGCTATTCCTCCTAAAGGAGCATCATTTATCCACTTCTATTACTGGAGGCATAAATTGCCTACACAGTCTGAACAGCCTTATACCAGCCTAGGATAGTAAGTCAGCTACAACTCTATAGGACAGAGAAAGCTCTTTCTCAGTTATTTATGCTCTGATAATCACTGAACCTGGGCTATCTTTCAAAAGATTATGGAAGTGTCAATTAGTTCTGAGTAGAACCGAGAGACCATAAACCAGGTATGGGCAAAATGAGTAAACCTCATCATTCTTTGCCATCCTCAAGGTCTCCTAGTTGATTTCCATGTGTAATTCAATAGGCAGGTAATAACCTTTACAGCTTTTCACAGGTTGGGACAAAGTATCCATAAGGTCATCTCTCTTTACAGGCACAAACTTTATACTTTGTTCTGATTTCCACCGAAATGTCTACAGGTTGCTTATAAAAATTGTAAATACAGTGAATTACTAATCATGAATAAGACAGCAATATGATGGAAGAACTGGACTAAAAAATTAGAATTAGCCACAGGGGGAAAAAAGGCATCTAATTTGCCCAGGGTGAGATAGACTAAAATATTGCAGTAGAGTGTAGTTCTGTAGTACTTCAAAAGTAAAAAGGTGCTTTAGGGTGCATGAGGTGCAAATTTAGCACCTCTCTACATCTCCTGAAACCAAGTACATCTTTTCCTGGGGCACAAGATCATAGGAGAAGGCACAGCTACTTTAAGGAATCGAAGACAGGTGCTACATTCATGCCCTGAAGCAACTTTTTGCCTTCAAATCTGATTTCATGCATAGTCCTAATACATACTATCAATGCAACATCAAAGTTCACCAGAAAATAAAGGCACAACCTATACAGTAGGTTGCAAAAAGGGAGCATCTTTAATGTTGCTGTGGCTATTTGTATAGCACACCTTAAATATTCAGTAGACAATCTTCTCATTTCGGAGCTTGTTTGAGATGCGCCTACATTCAATACATGCTTTGAACAATTTGTAAGTATTATACTTACATTTATTTCAGGCATAGACTGAAAACTAAGGTGCTGGGTTTTTTTTCTTTTCAAAAGTAGGGTTTAACAAGAGATGATTTTAAAGCTCATTCCAAGTGGCAGTGACATCACAAGAGTGTGCCTACAACCCCACAAATATTTGTACTAAGAAGAACTTCATTGGGGAATGAAGAATATTGTTCAGAAGCACAAGAAAACAACTATTATGTATGTTATAGCCTCTTTTGGTAAAATTCCACAAGGGCAATATCAATGAACTTATCACCACTACTCACTTGAGAAATTTAAATGAATCTGTATTATCTGAATAGGATAAACTGTTAGTCCAGCATAATGGTCTGGAGGAGAAGTATGCAACCTGAGATCTTAGGCCTTTACAAACTTTGGCCATTTGCTCCAGAGACCTCCAAAATGTTACTAAATTGTATTTTTTAAAAGGAAAATTACTCAGTTATGGCTGCATGGTAATTACAGTATAGATTACCATGAATAAATAGTAATTATATTAAGTATATTTAACTTTTATTAAATAAAATGCAAATTACATGAAATTAGTTTGAGATTTAGTCCTGGATCTACCCACCACTTTTTTACAGTGTATATCACAGGATGCAATTCATGAGCTCAGTGCAGCCTGAAGCCTGGAAAAGTTGGGCATCTTTCTCATCTATAGTAAAGGCTATGAAAACCAGCATTCTTTATATGTAAACACTGAAATATTAAATTGCTGGTATTCAAGGAGGGCATCTTGAAAATATATCAGGTATTGTATCATTCACAAATATGGTGCAAATACACCATGGCTCAATTTGGGTCTCCTTGGTCTACTCCGATAAGCAACACCAGATAATTCATTAGGGGCAATGCAAATCTCTCAAAAATATGCTGAAAGCAGCTTATGGTTATAAGCAATTATTTAAAATGTACACACTCCATAAATTAATAGCTGAATGATGGGAAATTAATAAAACTTGCCATTAAAGCTATAATAGAAAAGTAGCAAAGACATTTGAACAAAAAGTATATTAAAATTGGAATCACCTGATTTCAAAAAATACAACTTTGGAGAACCAAGTGATTTTGAGGTTGCTCTAAAAATGTGGCATTGCTAGAAAGAAAAAGTAATGGATTATGTCCAGATTATTGACATTAGAGCCCACTGAAATCCACTGGAAGTGATACCTAACTTAAAACCCATTTATTTCAGTAGTTAATACAAAGTATATATTAAAGAAGTTTAAAACAATATGGTCAGACCATAGACTAAGACCCAGACAGTTGAGTCTGTAACATCTGTAGTTATCTGTAGCATCTATGGCTATTTGTTGAATTTTAAACTGAGCAGAGGGATATATATATTAGACAACCGTGACCTGCTGGGTCATTGTTTCAGAGATATTTCCTTACCTAAACAGAGAAACAGAATGACCAAGGTCAAAAAAGCAGTGGGAGTGTGAACGACTTGCAACTTGCTGCTGGCTTCCCCATTGACTTTGCTTGTGGGAAGCTGGCAGGGAATCTCCCTCCCTCTCTCCCTCCCTCCTTCCTTTCCACATATAATATAGGCTTGTGCTATTTGCCCTCCCCTCACCACCCTCAGGAGAGCCCTCATGTAGCCTTCTCTGCCTCCTTGACTGACCCATGGAATTTCCTGCCACTTTGCTGGGGGAAGGTGGTACAAATGGAGTCACGGACTGTAAGGAATACTGCACTCCTGCTCCCCATTCCGGCATGTTCGAGGGAGGAAGAGGGCTCACCTGTCAACCACCAGTGCCCCCATCCAGCCCTACCTCACCAGCAGGCATCCGAGTCACTTTCTCATACTTCCCTTAATGCCATTAAGAGATTTCAAATTTTGGCCTCAGTTCCAAAGCAGCCAATCACCGCTCACCCATCAGGCCTTGCCGCCAGCTGATTGGGTACAGGGAACAGAGGAAGGCAGGAAAGAGGTCAGGGATACGCCCATGATAAACACATGACCTGGGCTGACCATGGCGGTGCAACAACACAGCAGTGCTGAAGCAGCCACAAATTTCCCAAATTTCAATCCCATGGGAGTCATGGGTCCTGGATTTTGGACACATTCTGTAAGTTAGCCCATTTGAAATACCTTTGTTCAAAAATTGTTGCCCTATGATGCACTGTTTTGCTCACTTGAAGATTACAGACAGGAGAGTTTTAGTAGGGGAGAGAGAGAGAGAGAGAGGGAGAACAATAATGATATAATTTGGTCTTTGTCAGATATAAATTAAACTTTCATCTTTCAACAAATCAGATAAGAAGCATTTTAGTACCATAATTTCCATTAGAGCTACTGAAAAATTCAATATAGAAGAAATTCATAGGGGAGGAGGAGGAGTATTTTAAATACCATGACTGTTGCACCGGGATGTTTCAACAAGTCTACTGCTTTGATCGTAACAAGCCATGGCTTGATAACGGTAGCCTTGTCCGCACTCTTTGATGTCTCCTTGAACTTTCATTCCCATAAGTATGTCCACTTTGCCCTCAGGTAAAATACAGTCTGACCAGTTCCCAACCGGCTGGGCATTGTATTTGTCACACTGGCAGAACTGGGTCTCAATCAGTGGATATAGCTGAGGATTTTTGCATTTCTCTTTCTTCTTACTTTTCCCTGGAAGGTAGAGAAAGAGTTTCAGAAAGTGCTTTCTTGAATCCAGCATAAAATTTGGTTGATACCCTGAAATGACATTACCCATGGAGGAAAATGCATTATTCATTTGACGGCTTGAATATATTTACTTGGAAGTAAATTATTTTGACTGCAAGGATTGAACTTAGTCTTAATAGTAGTATTCAAGAGTAGATCCACAGAAATCATTGGGCTTTGACCTAGACACTATTAAGATAAGTCTCTTTGATTCAGCATGTCTGCTTATAATTGACTGAATCCAACCCAGTAAGGGTCTGAATTCAGTTCAATATATAGACATGCTAGTATTGTTTTCTAAGTCTTTGCCACCATAAAGACTACTGCATGGTGGAATATAGTCTCGATGAATTGTACCATTAATTTCAATATGCCACGTTAGGTGTTATTATAGCTTTCATTCTCTGTTATAGATGAAAAACGTGATGATTAGATATAGATACAGATATATACAGCTTTCTCATATTTTAAATCAGCTTATTATCAAGTTTAAATACAATAATAAAATGTTTTTTTTCAAAGCCAATATAAAATATATACATTAAAATAGATGGGAGAGAAATTATATATGTCTAAAAAAAGAGTGAAATACAGTGGTACCTCTAGTTACGAACTTAATCCGTTCCGTGACTCTGGTTGCAACTTGAGTTGGTCTCAAGTTGAGGTAAAGTTTCTCATAAGGTTCAATGTAAATACGGCTAATCCGCCCTCCGAATTTGGTCACACCACGAGGCAAATTTCCCCATAAGGTTCAATGTAAATACGGCTAATCCGCCCTCCGAATTTGGTTGCACCCCGAGGTAAATTTCCCTCATAAGGTTCAATGTAAATACGGCTAAACAATTCTGAAACATATGCATTTTATTTTTAAACCTCAAAAACCTTCTAAACACCACAAAAACCTTCCAAACGCCACAAAACACACAAGCCTCACCGAACGTCTCCTTGCTACCACGATCTCGCCCACAGGAAGCCGTGACCGCGTGGCAGCAGGGAAAATGGCTGTGGATCCGGTTCGTAAGTAGAGGCGGAGTTCGCAAGTAGAGGTAAATTTTTGGGGCCGGAGCTGGTCGTATCTTGAAAAATTCGTAAGGAGGGGCGTTCGTAACTAGAGGTACCACTGTAGTAGGCATTCTTTGAATATCAGTAAGGAAAGCATTCAAAGTAGGCACCACTGCTTGAAGGGTATGCCACACTGAGACCAAGCTTCACCAGACAGTGGTCTGACCACACAGCAGAATGACTAACCTTTTCCCCTAATATCTAGGCTATCTTCCTCATGGCCTCATGTGTTGGTCCTATGGCTGTTTTGGAAGCCACGTAATTCTGAACCAGCCCTAATAAGCATGTATGTTAAAACTGCCTTTTTTAAATTTTATGATTTATATCAAATAAACTATCTTAGCCAATTCAGTCAGGGATGCTATTGGGCAGCAGAATGGATGATATCGTAACAATTCCACTCTGGAACTGTTAGGAACAGTTCCAAATAAGGGCCTTCATAGCTTGCCTCAATTTGGAGAGTTTTTCCGGTAACCAAGTTGGATTTTCTGTGAACCACAGTGATTTCCACCCAACTCCTCAGCCTGAGTTGGTGCTATATTGAAAATCCAAATGGGCAGAATTGGGTCAAATCTACTTCTCCCAACTTAGCAAGTCTCAGTTCAGCTTTCACATCCATAACCAAACGGATGGTGGTAGACTTACTATGGGCAAAATCATCAGACTAGATATAACTATATATATAGTTATCTATTTTAACTATAAAGTTGTTGTTGTTGTTGTTGTTCAGTCGTTAAGTCGTGTCCGACTCTTCGTGACCCCATGAACCATATTGCGCCAGGCCTTCCTGTTCTTCACTGCCTCCCTGAGTTTGCTCAATTTCATGCTCATTGCTTCAGTGATGCTATCTAACCATCTCATCCTCTGCCGTCCTCTTCTCCTTTTGCCTTCAATCTTTCCCAGCATCAGGGTCTTCTCCAAAGAGATCTCTCTTCGCATTAGGTGACCAAAATATCTGAGCTTGAGCTTCATTATCAATCCTTCCAATGAGCAATCAGGGTTGATTTCCTTTAAGATTGACTGGTTTGACCTCCTAGCAGTCCAGGGGACTCTCAAGAGTCTTCTCCAGCACCACAGTTCAAAGGCATCAATTCTTCGGCGCTCGGCCTTCTTTATGGTCCAGCTCTCACAGCCATACATTACTACTGGAAAAACCATAGCTTTGACTATGCGGATCTTTGTCGGCAAGGTGACGTCTCTGCTTTTTAATATGCTATCTAGGCTTGCCATAGCTTTCCTCCCAAGGAGCAAGCGTCTTTTAATTTCATGGCTGCAGTCTCCGTCTGCGGTGATCTTGGAGCCCAAATAAATGAAGTCTGTTACTGCTTCCATTTCTACCCCTTCTATTTGCCAGGAATTGATGGGTCCAGATGCCATGATCTTAGTTTTTTTAATGTTGAGTTTCAAGCCAGCTTTTGCACTCTCCTCTTTCACCCTCATCAAGAGGCTCTTTAGTTCTTCTTCACTTTCTGCCATTAGGGTGGTATCGTCCGCATATCTGAGGTTGTTGATGATTCTCCCTGCAATCTTAATTCCGGCTTGTGATTCTTCCAGCCTGGCATTTCTCATGATGTACTCTGCATATAGGTTAAATAAGCAGGGTGACAGTATACAGCCTTGTCGTACACCTTTCCCTATTTTGAACCAATCGGTTGTTCCATGACCGGTTCTAACTGTTGCTTCTTGGCCCGCATACAGATTTCTCAGGAGATAGGTAAGGTGGTCTGGTATTCCCATCTCTTTAAGAATTTGCCACAGTTTGTTGTGATCCACACAATCAAAGGCTTTTGCATAGTCAATGAAGCAGAAGTAGATATTTTTCTGGAACTCTCGTGCTTTCTCCATGATCCAGCGAATGTTGGCGATTTGATCTCTAGTTCCTCTGCCTCTTCGAAACCCAGCTTGTACATCCGGTAGTTCTCGGTTCATGTATTGCTGAAGCCTAGCTTGTAGGATTTTGAGCATAACCTTGCTAGCATGTGAAATGAGTGCAATTGTGCGATAGTTTGAGCATTCTTTGGCGTTGCCCTTCTTTGGAATTGGAACGTAAACTGACCTTTTCCAATCCCGTGGCCACTGTTGCGTTTTCCAAACTTGCTGGCATATTGAGTGCAGCACTTTAACACCATCATCTTTTAGTATTTTAAATAACTCAGCTGGAATACTGTCATCTCCACTAGCTTTGTTGTTAGCAATGCTTCCTAAGGCCCACTTGACTTCACTCTCTAGGATGTCTGGCTCAAGGTCAGTGATCACACCAGCGTGGACATCAGGGACATTAAGATCTTTCTTGTATAGTTCTTCTGTGTATTCTTGCCACCTCTTCTTAATCTCTTCTGCTTCTGTTAGGTCCCTGCCTTTTTTGTCCTTTATCATGCCCATCTTTGCACTAAACGTTCCTTTCATATCTCCAATTTTCTTGTAGAGATCTCTAGTCTTCCCCATTCTATTGTTTTCCTCAATTTCTTTGCATTGTTCATTTAAGAAGGCCTTCTTATCTCTCCTTGCTATTCTCTGGAAATCTGCATTCAGTTGCTTATATCTTTCCCTTTCACCCTTGCTTTTCGCATTCCTTCTTTCCACAGCTATTTGTAAAGCCTCATCAGACAGCCATTTTGCTTTCTTGCATTTCTTTTTCTTTGGGATGGTTTTAGTTGCTGCCTCCTGTACAATGTTACGGACCTCCGTCCATAGTTCTTCAGGCACTCTGTCTACCAAATCTAATCCTCTAAATCTATTCATCACCTTCACTGTGTACTCACAAGGAATATGATCTAAGTCATACCTGAGTGGTCTAGTGGTTTTCCCTACATTCTTCAATTTAAGCCTAAATTTTGCAGTAAGAAGCTCATGATCTGAGCCACAGTCAGCTCCTGGTCTTGTTTTTGCTGTCTGTATAGAGCTTCTCCATCTTTGGCTGCAAAGTATATAATCAATCTGGTTTCGGTATTGACCATCTGGTGACGTCCATGTGTAGAGTCGTCTCTTGTGTTGTTGGAAAAGAGTGTTTGCTATGACTAGCTTGTTCTCTTGACAGAACTCTATTAGCCTTTGCCCTGCTTCATTTTGTACTCCAAGGCCAAATTTGCCTGTTATTCCGATTACTCCTTGACTTCCTACTTTAGCATTCCAATCCCCTATGATGAAAAGGACATCTTTTTGGTGCTAGTTCTAGAAGGTGTTGTAGGTCTTCATAGAAGCGGTCAACTTCAGCTTCTTCAGCATCAGTGGTTGGGGCATAGACTTGGATGACTGTGATATTGAATGGTTTGCCTTGGATACGCACTGAGATCATTCTGTCGTTTTTGAGGTTGTACCCCATTACTGCCTTTCCCACTCTCTTATTCACTATGAGTGCAACTCCATTTCTTCTAAGGGTTTCTTGCCCACAGTAGTAGATATAATGGTCACCCGAATTAAATTCACCCATTCCCGTCCATTTCAGTTCGCTGATTCCCAAGATATCGACGTTCAATCTTGTCATCTCATGTTTGACCACATCCAGCTTGCCTTGGTTCATAGATCTTACATTCCAGGTACCTATACAATATTGTTCTTTACAGCATCGGACCTTCTTTTCGCTTCCAGATACATCCACAGCTGAACGTCCTTTCGGCTTTGGCCCAGCCGCTTCACTCTTTCTGGAGCTACTTGGAAATGCCCTCCGCTCTTCCCCAGTAGCATATTGGACACCTTCCGACCTGAGGGGCTCATCTTCCGGCGTCACATCTTTTAGCCTTTTGACATTGTCCATGGGGTTTTCTTGGCAAGGATACTGGAGTGGGTTGCCATTTCCTTCTCCAGTGGACCACATTTTGTCAGAACTCTCTGTCATGACCTGTCCGTCTTGGGTGGCCCTGCACGGTATAGCTCATGGCTTCACTGAGTTATGCAAGCCCCTTCGCCACGACAAGGCAGTGATCCATGAAGGGGAACTATAAAGTACCTATATTAAATTTTAGTATTAGTTCTGATGCACTTATCTGAAATTTAGAATAATTATTTGAGGCCCTTTCTAAGCATCTCTCAAGAATGGGGAATAACCAATAGCATCATTAGTGAGGAAAAATTGATGGTCCCAAGGAAAAGGTGTTTCTTAGTAATGTTCCTTCCACCCACTCATGGACTAATGTGATCAACTTGAATTTCCTATGAAAGTCACATTTTGTTGCCTGTACATTTCCTTTAGCCTTAATTGGATATCCAGCATTCCAACTTCATCTGCAATTCCATGATCATATGCTTGTGTGTCAGTGCTCACATAAGTATAACACAGTTGCCAGTTTGTTGTTCTCTGGCTTACTAGTATTGGTTTTCATAATTTTTGCAGCAGTCTTGGCAAAAAGCTATCTTTAAAATGAATATTTATGTGAAATTTTTATCTTCTAAATCTGAATCTGAAACCATTTCTCGCTTCATTGCTGTTTCCACTGTGGCATAAATAGATGGTGCAGTATTTTTGAACATACTAATTTCATGTGATGTTATATGATGCAGCAACTTGGAAAGGCAGCATTATAATGTTTGCTAACATGCAAGAGGATGAGTCAATATAGCATTGGTAATCTCAGCTTTGATTAAACTTGAGAGTTCTCTCAAATGTACCCAAATAATCCCCATACCTCACAGAAGAGATCCTGAGCTACCAACTGGCCAGCCTCTGTTTGGATGGATATAAACACATTGCTGAGTAATGCCAAGTTCTATACCAGAAATATTTTTTTCATTGCTTTATCTTTGCAATTTGGATTATATGTACAATCTTCCTAAATTAAATTTATTCAAGCTATCAGTCCATGGCTGATATACATAGGCATGTCTATGCTATGCCAATTATTAGATTGTCACTATTTCCATTACATTCATTTTCTTACTTGATGTTAAGACTTGAAAGTTGTTTGTTTGTTCAGCAAAACTGCACAGGCTATCAAAATCTCACTGACCTAGACTGAATCTGGTTATGCATAGGATTACAGCCCAAAATATTTAACTTTCTTTTCATAATCCTCCTTCTATTAAGAATGCATACTACATCTTAGTGAATCTGAAACTGCAGTTCTGAAGTTTCACACAGAAGTTCCATAAAACCACTGTCATGAAAAATAAGATTGGAATCCATTGTCATACACATGACCATCCCTTTCTATTGCAAGGATTATTTTTAACTACCATGCGCATGTAGGTGGTAGAAGAAATATAATTGTTTGGTAGGATTGGTGATAACTAAAGTATTACTATTGGTAATGGGTAATCTTAACACCTTTTTCATTATTTGCAAGTCTTCCTAGTTGTGTCATGACTGTGACACAAAAACAAGATCCAGAAAAATTATCCATAAATTTTGGGATTAAAAGAAATAATAAAATAGAGGCTAAATGCAAATTTATTGATGCCCATTGTCAAATGAGGCATTAGGTTTTCAGGAACATACACATTATTAATGTAATACATTAAATCTGAAATACATGTACTGTATATTTCTTAAATAAATGTCTACAGACTGTTCCATGTGGATTATTTACAAAATTAGAATCTTGGCTAATATAAACTAATCCACCTTTCATGAAATAAAAGCTCTTTTGGCATCCCTGCTTTCTAGCAACACTTGCTCTTTGATGTTATTCAACTAGTTGAAATAGCAACATTCCATATCAACTTACCTGTGATTCAACCCTACTGAATTCAATTTCTGCATGAGCATTTTTACAATTTCACAAATCTCTCACTATTCATGGTTGATTCAATAGTTAGTCATAATTAAAGTAAACATGTCTTAAGAAGAGATGTCTAATTAAAGTAAACATGTCTTAAGAAGAGATGTCTAATTAAAGTAAACATGTCTTAAGAAGAGATGTCTACGGGGGAGGGTTTTTTTTAAAAAAGTCAAGATGGGAACCACAACTATGCATTCAAAGCTCCACCTTTTACATGTGATGCAATGTATGTAAAAAGAGGCAGGGCTCTGATTGCATGTTTGTGGCTGTCATGGTGGCTTTTTACATGCATCGCTATGGACATCATTGAATCTAAGCCCTACTCTTTTTAATTGATCTATGTTAAATACAGTTTATTTCTCAGTGATTACAATTATCATTACTAGTACCACCAACACTACTACCAACAGTGCAGGTGCAGATATTTGCTTTAACTCTTACCAATAAGTAAACGCTTCCTTGTTCTAACCGATCCACAGTCCACATTGCAGGAAGAAAATTTTGACCAGCTTGTGAACAGACAGTCATCTTGGCAAGGAATTTGGCAGAGTTGGGTTAAGGGTGGTAAAGGCCCTGCATATTTCAGGCATTCTCCAATATCAGCTTGGCTGCCATCTTGTTTGCGACAAGTGATAGCTGGAAGCAGGAAAGCAGAAGGAATTATAACAAACTGACAGGCCTTTTATTGGTTAGACAATGTAGCAGTTAAAAACAGGCACCCACATTTGATTTAGAAGCAAGGCAATATGTTCATGAATAATATTATTTCCCCTGGGAACTCTCCACAATAGATTTATTTTCAAATATTAGGAAACACAGAATACTGCATATCTCCTATGTAATTCAAATCAGCAGTTGATCCAAACAATGCCACATAGAAATACAATGCAAACATTCTATGAAGGAATGAATAATACCATGTATTATTCCCCACTTTACAGCATAATTTCTCTGTATAGCTAATTCCAAGAATGATAGATGTATTGAGACCCAAACTGATTCCTTGCTCCGTTTCTAAATATGCTGTAATTATGCATGTGTAAAATTTTTAAAATCTGAAAACAACTCCCCTTGGAAAATAAAGTTGGTAGAAAAGTAGGAGCAATATGTATCTAAATATTATAATACAGTTAAACAAAACACAAAAGATCTTTCCAGCAACAGTGCCATAAAGGAATTTGTAGTGATGAAAACGTTTGAAATGCCATTTCAAGGCATTTGAAAATAGAAATATATGGCTTTATCTTATAGAGAGAAACAAGATAAAGTTCTTTTGAAAATGTCTGTTGGAGTGATACTTCATTTCATGCCATAAGGCAAATGCTATTTCTGATTAGCACATTCTACCGCCTCATAAAACTCTTAATCAACAATGAGCCACTATTCTTTTCTTGCAACAGACAAAAGGCTGCCCATCCCAGATCTAAATAAAGTATGCCCAAAACGAAAACTGAACCAAATGCTTTTGGTAGCTAGCTATGCAGCCTGTCTTATGTAGATTTTCTTGCTAGTATGTCATGCTGATTTCAAGAACATTTACTCCCAATGATGTACAGAATTGTGGCTTAGGAGGACAAGGTTTTTTGTTTTTGTTTTTTGGTAAATAACAGCATTCCAAGAATTAAAATTCCAATTACATGCATTCATCCAGGGCTTGTACTCTTTAGGCCAACCAGTTCATTGGCTGTTCATCTCAATTTTTTTGTTTTTTTAATGACTGAAAACTGGGATTCTAGTCTCTCTCACAGCCAAAGAGAGTTGAGAGGGAAAAGAATAGGTCAGGGACTGGGTGAAAGGAGGTGGGTCCAAAAGAAACCAGCAGAAGCTGTTGGAACCACAAGTTTGTTTACATGGAATACAAGCATTAGTATGTCCTACATCGTCTGCATACAATGTCTAGAGCAGGGTAAGGGGAAAACACCAGTTCCAGAATGAAGCACTTCAAGCTCTCCTCTGGCTGTCTCAGCTGCAGGTGGACAATGGGATACAGGCAAAACCATGCAAGTAATGTCTTCTGGAAAGCTGTGCAGATTTGCTCTTGGGTACATCAAAGCTGAGTCAGAAATAAATCAGTTTAGCTGTCCAGATGATGGTATGAGAACACACTAACATGGAACTGATTCAAGAATGGAACAAAGAACCCATGCGGGAGTGCTCACACAGCTGATGGCTATCTGGCATGAAATGAATTAATGCCATCAAGTTTTATATAGGTAGCACTCCCTGATCCCCAAATATCTTTATTATTAATATAAAGTGTTAATGAGAAATTATTTAATGGGCCATACAAGAAAAGCTGCAGTAAGTGAAACAGTAGTATGCTTACAAACCAGTCCATATTCTCTCTGGAAACCTTTCATTTATACACATCCTAATACAATTTAAGTTGCACATACTCTCAGTTAAGTCCACCATTTTACTGACGCAGTGCAAATAGCATCTGAGTCCAGAAATCAGTCTCTTATCACATTGTACCAGGCTAATAATTAATCACTCTGCTCACATTCAATTGATTAAAAGCATTAGCACTAAGAATCAGAAATGTCCTTATTCTGGATTAACCACAAAGAATTGTAAAATACTCCCATAAACCACAAGGACACAATTGCCAGTTACATCCAATTTAACAGGCATCCAGTTCACTTAACATACTGTTCACCTGCTTCACATCTCAGATTTCCTGAAAGGGTTATCTGAAATAAACTGCACTTCAAATTTTGTAGACAGAAGACTTATATAATTATAGCTGATAGCATTGCTTAAACTATATCACAAGAGGAAATGGACTCATAAATTAATATTGTGTGGATAATTAAATACAAAATCTGCCCTTTGTATGAAAATCAGTGCCATTTTTGATGCTTTAATGAAAAAAATACCCCAAACAACTATTTATATTACCAAATTATATAAACTGTAAAAGAAGATTGTATTTATGTTATTATATCACTTTAAGGCATTTTATATTTTATATAAATCATGCATTATTTATGTATATAGGTGACCGCCTGTCATCTTCAAAGACAATACTATCATGATCCCACTTTTTCTTTTTTAAGCACATATTTACTCTGAAATTATATGATGAGGAAATACTGCAAATATCATTTTCTTCTATGAAAAGAATCTGAGCCCTGATGTTCTCATTAGCATATTAAAGGCTAATTTCAATTTTTTGAGAATATATATAGCTTTAGATATTTAAAGCGTAGAAGAATTTAGCAAAGCTTTTTGAATAAGGCCAGAATTTTAAGGAGTTAGTCAGGCTCTTGTATATTTCACTTGCCTATGTCCTGTGTGTTTTAATGGTGCTGTGGGCACATATTCCTAAGCCTTTTTTCCCCTTAAACTTTGTCATTATTTTCCCAAGGTTGCTGTTGTTATTACTGGCACAATAAGTGAACTGATTTATTGTGTTAAGTACATACAGCTCTGCAAGTAAGAAGTTGGGGAGGGAGGAGTAGAGGAAAACACTGAAAGAGAAAATGTTCTCACTGACAGAACTAAAAGAAAATTGGCCTCCAATTAAAGTTGTGGCATATTCATTTACATAGACATGATTTGCAATAAAAACACAATTATGCAAGACAGAATCAGAGTTGTCTTGAAGGATGAGTCCTTCTGTTAATTTTCTGATTCATGCTGACACTCCTGAAGTCACGCCAGCTCAGCGTGATTTTTTTTAAAAAAGCTGAAAAATACAAACATATTACTTTAATTATAATAGCAATGGATGCATTTATTCCAATTATGTCTGGGAACTGACAAGGGTAGCTTCCTCCACATTTTCACTTAATTTTTGCCATCTTCATTTAATTTCTAATTAACCCAGGATAAACAGCATCCAGACTAAATGAGAAAGACTAACTGTCAAGCATATGCCTGTTTGAACCATTCCTTCTGATGTAGCTAGACTCAGTATCCACATCTGGCACAGTAAGGCAAAGGCCAAAACTGAAACCAACATCTTTCTATTGCTGCTTTACTATTCATTTATTAATTTAATGAATGGCATTCTCCCCCCAAAGAATAGCCCAGGACCAAGGGGTTGGATGCCTCTACGTACAGCTTAGAGCAGAAGAATGTAACGCATTGCTCCCTGGGGCTACTCAGAGCCAGAGAGCTGCCCCATCCAAGCCCCTCTAAAAGTTGCCACCAAACTGTAGCTCTGAATGTGAAAGAAGGGGGAATTTATTAAAACCCATGTGGAGCAATCATATTAACTGTGTTTACTTAATGTTGTTTAATTAAAATGCACATTAAATTAAATCAAATTGAGCTTTTATCCTGGCCCGAGTTTTGTCTTGGTTTACTATCTGGAGTGCTGCCTCAGTGTGTTAGTCAAAGGCCACTTGCATCTCTTGGCCTGAAAAACGACATTCTACCCTGCCCTGGAGGCATTCTGGGAAAGCAAAAATGGGAGCTACGGCAACAGCAGTAGCATAATTTATGCTCCTCAGCACTGAACAACTTGCTACTCATGTTCCCACTGCTGTTCATTGGTAAACATATTGGAAGGATTTCCAAACTGGTACTGAAGAGGTTTCAAGGGGATCTTGCTTAGAACTCTTCAGTTTATGTGCTAAATCTGGGGCTGATTGTATGTTGACATTATGTGGGTGTCCTTGGAGCTGTACACAATGAACAACAGGACACATGAAAATGCCAGCATAGATTCAACATAACATGAACAGCTGAAGAGGAAAAAATCTTCATGAAAGTGTACAGTGCATTCTGAAAGTATTCAGACCCCCTTCACTTTTTTCAATTTCGTTGTTGCAGCCTGATACTGCAATCGTTCAAATTCATTTTTTTCTCATTAATCTACATTCAGTACCCCATAATGACAAAGTGAAAACAGAACTTTAGAAATGTTTGCAAATGTATGAAAAAGGAAAAACTGAAATATCACATTGGCATAAGTATTCAGACCCTTTGCAAAACACTTGAAATTAGCTCAGGTGCCTCCCATTTCTCTTGATCTTGCTGAGCTGTTTCTACACCTTGATTGGAGTCCACCTGTGGTAAATTAAATTGATTGGACATGATTTGGAAAGGCACACACCTCTCTATAGAAGGCCTCACAGCTGACAATGCATACTGTATCAGAGCAAAAGCCATGAGATCAAAGGAACTGCCTGCAGAGCTCAGAGACAGGATTATTGCAAGGTACAGATCTGGGGAAGGCTACAAAAAATGTCTGCTGCACTGAAGGTTCCCAAAAGCACAGTGGCCTCCATAATTCTCAAATGGAAGAGGTCTGGCACAATCAGGACTCTTCCAAGAGCTGGTTGCCTGGCCAAACTGAGCAACTGGGGGAGAAGAGCCTCAGTAAGAGAGGTGACCGAGAACCTGATGATCACTCTGACTGAGCTCCAGAGATCCTGTGTGGAGATGGGACAAAGTTCCAGAAGGACAACCATCACTGCAGCCCTCCACCAATCTGGGCTTTATGGCAGAGTGGCTAGACGGAAGCCTCTCCTCAGTGCAAAACACATGAAAGCCCGCTTGGAGTTTGCAAAAATGCACCTGAAGGACTCTCAGACTATGAGGAACAAGATTCTCTGGTCTGATGAAACCAAGATTGAATTGTTTGGCCTCAATTCTAAACATTATGTCTGGAGGAAACCAGGCACTGCTCATCACCTGCCCAATACCATCCCAACAGTGAAGCATGGTGGTGGCAGCATCATGCTGTGGGGGTGTTTTTCAGCAGCAGGGACTGGGAGACTGGTCGGGGTTGAGGGAAAGCTGAATGGAGCAAAGTACAGAGATATCCTCAGTGAAAACCTGTTCAGAGTTTTCAGAGTACAGAGTTTTCAGAGTACAGAGATATCCTCAATGAAAACCTGTTCCACAGCGCTTAGGACCTCAGACTGGGCCGAAAGTTCACCTTCCAACATGACAACGATCCTAAGCACACAGCCAAGACAACACAGGAATGGCTTAAGGACAACTCTGTGAATGTCCTAGAGTGGCCCAGCCAGAGCCCTGACTTGAACCCCACTGAACATCTCTGGAGAGGCCTGAAAATGGCTGTCCACCGACGGTCCCCATTCAACCTGATTGAGCTTGATAGGATTTGCAAAGAAGAATGGCAGAAAATCCCCCAATCCAAGTGTGCAAAGCTTGTTTCATCATACCGAAAAGGACTCGAGGCTGTAATTGCTGCCAAAGGTGCTTCAACAAAGTACTGAGTAAAGGGTCTGAATACTTAAGTACATGTGATATTTCAGTTTTTTCTTTTTAATAAATTTACAGACATTTCTAAAATTCTGTTTTCACTTTGTCATAATGGGGTACTGAGTGTAGAGTAATGAGAAAAAAAATGAATTTGAACGATTGTAGTATCAGGCTGAAATTGAAAAAAGTGAAGGGGGCCTGAATACTTTCCAAATGCACTGTAAATACAACAATGACCTCCTGTTGTGAAAATGGCATATGATGGATATCATAAATCACAGTTTCAGTAGTTCTAACCTCTTGCTTGTAGACCTGGACCACATGTCTCTTGGGCACCTGGGCTGTCTTGCCGAACATACCATGGTACAAGTTGGCATCGGCGCCATTTGTGTGTCTTCCATCTGTAGCAAAAAAATGATCACGTGAACACAGGTCACAACAATTGTTGTGCTTAATCTGAATAAGCCTAACAGGGTGACAACATCAAGCTGATCCTGGCTGATCCTGAAAAGCAGGATCATATCTGATTAATACTTGGATGGGAAATCACCAGGAAATTTCAAAACTGCAATAATAATATTAATAATAATCCCAGAAGAAAGCAACAACAAACTACTTTTTTGTCATCAAGAAAGCTACATAGATATGTCCATCACATCTTCATTACTTGTGAGAGACTCTACCTTAAACTGAATAAACACAGACATAGAAAAACATTCTCATGACCTTCCATTTCACTCCATGTTTTGCTCTGTTCACTTAAACAGAAATCAAAATTAAATCTGTAATCTTTATGCTGATTATCTTGATATCTTTAAAAAATGTGGCTGAGGCAATTTTTGTAGCCAGCAACTAGATGGTTATTTGTATTTCTAATCTTTGTCATGATATACATTACCAATGCTCACTTTTTAAATAACGCACACCCACCTCAAAAATGATCTCAGCCTCTTAAGTACAGTACTCTACAAACTGCACACTCATGGAATGAATGCATATTTGTCACTCTGTCCAAGGATGATCAATCCTATTTACTGCACATATCTGTGTCTGATACACAAAACTAGAAATTGTGGCTTATGTTCTAGATACATGAAATATATTTTACATACACCTGTTATTTTAGGTTCCTGGTTCTTGCGAGAGAGTAAACGTATATTTCAACTATATCCTTCAGATAGTAGTTGGACATTAGTTTTCCTATAACTATCTTTTATGTGCAGGTATCTTTTCTGTGTGAAAGACAATATTTGATCATATAAGCTATATATGCAGCCTAAAGTAGTGCACCCCAAGTAATAACCTTACTAACAGCTAGATCTTAACAAAGCAGACAGCCTTTCTCAGTCTATGTTCCCAAAATGATGTTGGGCTATCATTTCTATTATCTCTAGTCAGCATGATCAATGATCCCGCATAATGGAAATGCGTAGATCTGCAAGATCTGGGGACCCAAGTTGGAGAAGTGTGTATTTCTCATAATTGATCCTATATGGCTGTGTAAATCACAAATACATTGTTACCACTAATAAAATTATTTCCAGGATAACCATTTTCTTAAATTATTTTATGCAAAACTTAAAACCGGTGCCTGGTAAGTATGTGCCCTTAAGCTCCTATTTAACTAAAGTTAGTACAGGAGTGTTTCTACTGTGACTCTCTACAGAAGTCATTCTAATGTTGATTAGAAAATGAAGGTATAAAGGTCATAACCTTAAAAATAGCAACAACGTTGATCTGAATAATGAAACTGTGTGAAAGCCATGCATTAAAAAAAAAAAAGTGCTTATAGAATTTTCCAGACACTTATGACATTAAATCATTTACTGCTGTATAAATTTATTCACACACCTGCAGGGATCTCATGAGTGTTTTCTGAAAGGAGTATTCATAACTTTGTGTCCTCTCATGTTCAACAGTTTTCACACATACAGTGCACATAAAAAAAGTACTGAGATTTTGTTTCCAGATTTCTATCTTTTAAATATTTTTTTCAGAATTTTTGCCACATGCATTGTATTATACCTTCAATTCTGAAAGAACATACAAAGCTTTTCAAAGTGCAAGAAATAAATAGCATGATTACTGTTGTACTCCTTATTCTCTTGGTCCTTCAATAGATTGAGATGCCTGGAGTGATATTATCATGATGGGTATATTAGTTATTATACAAGAGCATCAGTCATAAGCACTGTTTTTTCCTAATGAAGATTATAAATGTTCATCCTTTTTTTTTTTTGAAAAAACATACATGTCAGTTGGTTATTTCTGAAAAGTACCACAAGACAGGCATTAGTGCTTTCTTTTGATGCTCTTTACCAATGCTTCAGACAAGCAAAGAATATTCAAGTGAGAACAGAGTTATACCTTCCGCTCTAATCTCACAGATCTTCTGTCCTCTCTCCACCCCAAAAATCAATCTTAATGGGTTTCAATTAATTATAGCAAATTGCACAGATCCTAAGAAACTACATCAAGGGCAAACAGATACTAACAAGTGACTACTAAAAAATAAAGGTACATTCTTACCCATCTTCGCAACCATGTTTTATTCAGGCAGTCTGTTAAAGTGTTAACAGTGTAAACTAGGCAGAAAAGAACTGCACTCCAAAATAAAGTTGTTGTCAAATAAACTGTTGCTTTTTGAGAGGGCAGGGCAAATACATCCAAAGAAACAATAATGGTACAAGGGGAAGCTCTTTAGTGATTCTTTCAATGTTTAAAGTGCCCATTAAAAAAAAAAAATCTGCTAGGTTCTTCCCCCCTGCACCTTTGGTAGCCCTAAGCTAAGTTCCTTGTACCTTCAAGGAACAGCAATTACTGTTCTGAGCTACAATCTCCCAGTGATTTTAAGTGGTATGTCTGTTAGAGGATCAAAGTTGCTCATCACTTGAATAACTACTGTTGACAAGGAAAAGGAAAGATATTCCAGGAGGATGGGATTCTACAGGAATTGTCTTCTGGACTGGATCTTCAGTATTCAGGGGGAAATCCCCTCTGCAGTTCTTAACTCTAAGGAACCTGGTTCTGCCACAATTCATCTGAATGGGATATATTCCGCTCGTATAAAAGATAAACTGGTCTAAGCAGAATGTCAAATGTGCAGTAGATCTAGGACACACCTAAGTACCTAAGTCTTTAAAAGTACAATGGATTTGGATCACTTCAAGATGTTCCAAAGGGCTTGATGACTAAACAAATAAATCCATATTGTTTTCTTGGTAACAGCGAAGAAATAATTTGCCACAGCATTCTTCTCTGATATTTAATTTTTCAGTCTAATCCAGTGTTTTTCAGCCTTGGCAACTTCAAGATGTATGGACTTCAACTGCGAAGGTTGAGAAACACTGGTCTAATCTATAACCCTGGGTTTGCCAGGTTATCTTCCATTCAACCATCTAACCATCTAAAACCTTAGTTAGCTTTTCCAAGATCAGCCAATGTTGTGTATATAAGACAGGCTTCTTACAGTTTCATAAATAAAGGAAAATGGCAAATTGCTATAAAAAGTACAGCTTCCCCAAAAGAAACTTCCACCTCCCTCCATGTATGTAACATGGGTCACTTCCAAAACATTTAAGTGTGATTCCTGGCCCCCAAAAGATGGCCCATGTGTTCTAGCGTGACTGAAGTCAAAGGGAGCTTTAAGTAAAAAAAAAAAAAAAAAAAGTCACCTATAAAACAAGCAGGCAGGAGGAGGGTCACAGTCTTTTTCTTCATATAAGGTCTCTGGGCAATCACGACCCCCATTCGCAGGGAGCTGCAAGATGACTCGATGTCGAGACTGTTTTGTCACTGTAACAACTGACCCTATGAGCAAACATACAAATATATTGTATTCTCCATTTTGGTTCTCCTGTTATTGGACCACTGCACTGAAATTTGAGAAATTAGAAAGACACTGTATACAATAGCTCTACTTGTTGCTGAATAGTTTAGAACACATTTTAAATATATTTAAAGAGCCATGATAATATGTTGGGAAAAACAAAGCATAAATAAATGATGCAATACTTACACAGAAAAAACAAATCATTTATTATAATATCATAGTTTACATTTGAATATTTTGTAAAGCAATCACATTTATTTTCAAAGTTATTTTCTGTATATATTCAGTTTAACTATAATGCCCATAGTAACTTATTTTGGAAGGTTGTATCTTATGATTTAATATGACGTTCTCTTGATTTAGGCATCTGAGACCACCAGCATTTCATGCATATCTTTCATTTACCATCAGATAGTGTATTTATTTCTTGTTAACAGAAATATTTTAGAGTTTAAATCAAACTTTCTTTTAAAATACTAATATCATTTGTTTCTATAAATCTCTAGCAGGACAACTAATAGTAGGCAAAGGTTTCTTTGTCACTTCTAAATTTCCAGCACAAATCAGAATGCTTTTTAAAAAGTGTTTTAGAAATGTAGGGCTAAATATAAATCTTTTCTAAGATCCTTCTAAGAAATTAATGAGCGGCAGAAATTTTGATAGGATTTTTGTTGTTGTTGATCACATCGATCAGAAATACTTCTCTTGAAATGCACAGGTTTGTATCCAGGCCTCAACATATTAACATAAGCTTCACTTATCTTATTGAACTGATTCAAGCCTGATTCAATCCACCACATAGACATGAAGGAAGAAAGATTAAACATTAGCATTTATTTAAATTTATTATACATTTTATAATCCCTAAGTGGCAATATCAGAATATTTCCTTCATAACCCCAAAATTCAATGTATTTTTTAAAAGTGATTAAACATGCACATTTTTGGAATAAAAATAATGAGAGCCAAAAATATTGCTTCAGTCAAAGACAACCTTGCAGTTTCTATCAACAGTGGGTACTTACTGAAACATTTATGCTGCCTGACTCATAACAAAAGCATTTTTTTTAATTGCTGAACAAGAACTAGAAAGATCCAAGTTTATTTCACCACTCAGCTGTGAAGCTGTTTGAATGAGGCTATCACAACCTCTCAGACTTACCTGACAGTATGGAATAATAAAGGTAATATAAGTAAAGGGGAACGGATATCTATGCATTTCCTTGCATTCTTGAAGGAAAGGTGAGATATGAATGCAGTTTGTAAATAAATCAGCTTGTTTAATAGAGACGCCAGTCCTGACATCCAGCAATGCTATCATGTTTACATGGTCATGCACATGCAATGAATCTCTATGTTAAAAAGAAATGATCCTCAAAGTGCTATTAAAAAACGACTGAAGCATCACCCACTCTGTATTTGCCACACAGCCACACTGAAAGCCACATATTTAGTTCCTCCTCTCCACTATCACATTAAACATTTCAGGCACTCTTTAAAGCCTACAGTTTCAACATGCTCTTTATTTTCAGTTATATGTTTAACCTGTCTAATCCTTTATTAGTTGGTGAATACTTTAATCAGCAACCGAAGTGGCTGTAAAAGTAACCCTGTATTGATCTCATTTTTTATACAACATGGAGCACAGACTGTGAACTATAAAGGGTATCTTTTCAGTACAACAACGACAGGCCTTGTGAAAAGAGGGGGTGAGAGCAAGCACCATATGCCACAAGGAGATTAACTCACATGAATGAGGAATTATATTATTGACTGTAGCAATAACAGTGCATATTAAGACGAATGCCTCCTGTTAAGTTTACAGGAGACAAAGGGATAAGACAGAAACATGTGGACAAAATTCAAGCCATCAAAAGTACTGTGGAAATATAATTAGGATGAAGAAGAAATGCAAAAGAAATGTAGGATGTAGAATTGTTATTGCAACCAGTTACATTAAACATCTGGTAGGATGTGCTTAATTAAGATTCCTAAACATTATTTGCATGCTGGTGTTTAATTTTTTAAAATACATGTATTAATATCCACCTCTTTTTATTATCTTCTCTGAAAAATGTAACATAAAAGAAAAGAGGAAAAATATCTTTCTGTCCTACTATTGTTTATATCTTAGAAAAGGCATAAACCCTCTGCACCGCTGAACATGAAGGTGTAGTATATCAGCTACTGATATATCAAGCCACTTTCTTAATTTCAATTATGCCCTTCCATAAAGTAAACAAATGTAATCAATACCAGACATGAACACAGAGTCAACTCAAAAACGCTGCTGTTTAAAACTATATTAATATTTACTTTACTAAACTAAGAGATCGATCTCAATAGGAGGATTAGGCTTTAATCAATGGTTAAAAAAAAAAAGATCAGAAGAGATCATGAAGACTATTTACTAAAAGATAGTACTTTTAGAGAGAGAGGAAAATGAGTATGAATGCATCACTGTAAGAATTACAGATGGCTTTCAGAGAGTATTTCTGGTAGTCAGGATTGTGCAGAAGATGCGACCTTAGATAACATGTACCTTAGCTTCAACTTATAAATAGTTTTCAGTATTTTTTTCATGCCCAAGGGATTTTTTATTTGTTAATCCATTTTTTGATTTGATTTGCAGTTTACCTAGATATGTAAAATCCTAATCAGGATGAGCCACAAATACAGATTCATAAAATAAAATTATTGGGGGGGGGGAACTATAATGATTACAACTGTTGCACAGAGTAACACAGAGACCGACAGAGACCAACAGAGAGATAGATCTTTTTCTTCAAACTCCTGATGCACAAAGATTTGCTCTAGGACAGAAAGTTATTGTACATGTTCTTTTCCTCTGGCCACTGTTTTAAAGGCTGAAAGTGGTTCCTGATATAATATATGTTATATTTTCTTCCAGACAGAAAAAGAACTATTCCTTTCTAATCAATAAGAACCAGAATGCTAAAATAATCCAAAATACTGTAATAGATACTCTTAAATAATTGTGCAACAAAGTAGGATCTCAATGTGTTTTGGAACTAGTTGCAGCATAATTTAATTACTGTCCATTTAATTCTAGTGAGTTCAGTCTAGTAGCCACTGAGAAATCAGTTACTTTTAAAACTAGAAATTATACTTGCTTAAATCACATTGAAATCTCACAACATAAACCTTGAAGACTTGTGATGAGGTTAACAGCCTGGAGAAGGAATTAAAATTATTTACCTATAAAACTCAAGCACAGTACCTTCTTGACATAAGGAAGGACATAGTGTCCAATCACTGTAAGGAGTCACAATGCAGTCTTTCCTGCAGGGCAGCAAACAAGGTCTAACAGTTTCAGGACGAAGGTTTTCGGGACACCTACAATAACAATGAAAACATAAAATGTACAGTGAAAACAATATGGCAGGTCATCTTCAATGCAAACATTCAAAATTATAATAGAAAAGGAAAGGTGACAGGGAGAAATTTTAAAAATAAAATTTCATTACCTTTCAGACCCAGGGATCTCTTTGTTCACTTGTTCCTGTAGCTCTTTCTGTAGCTGGTGTTAGTTTTTTGCATTCCAATAACTCAGGGGAACTCTCTATTGAACCATAAGAGCTGAACAATACCATAAAAATCTCCTCTGTACTCAAGGTATTTCAGCTGTTTTGTGGTTATCCAATGGAATACTATTTTGTCCTTTTAGTGTAATTCAGTAGTAACTATATCAGGACTATTGCATAGGCTGATCACAGTCATAAATTATATGAACAGGAGTTTGAATGGAAGCTGGACATTTATATATAAAAAGTGATTACTTACATTTGATCAAAAAGTATTATCTGAAGTCAGGAAATATCTTTTGTTTTGTGCATGAAATGGGAATTTACTCCAGGGAAATGCATACTAGTTTGATTAAATCAGGAGGCAATGAACTGCCAGATCATGATTCAACATGGATTATCAAAAACTGAAAACAAAATTATTACCATATGGTAAGTTCATCATACTATTCCCTATTATTCCCTAACTCAGCTGTTCATCTAAAGCTGTCTATTGCAAATTCCATCTACTGATCATAGTATTTGTTTTCTTGCCTTTAAATCAAGCTGTTGAGATTATAATTACATCTGCAGCTCTCTCTCTTTCTCTCTCAGGCCTCCAACCATATTCAAGGTCAAATTAAACTGAAGTAATATAAACTGAAGTCTGTTACTCTAAAAATAAGGCCAATAATATTGATTGTATCTTTGCCCACTAATCCTTTTTATTAAGAAGAGTACAAAACATGGTTCTCATTTGCACTTTTATGTACATCTTCTGCTCTTTAAAATCTTATTAAGTGACATGAGCAGGATGGTTCAAGAGATTAACTAACATATTTCTGTCCTTCCTTCACAAGACCTCATCTATTACATATGGCTACTAGCTTATTGGTGCCAGAATTGGAAACCTAGTGATCAATATATACTTTTGGAAACAACATTTCTAAGGGATGCAGCAGCTTCGTGAGCCAGAACAGAATAATTTCAATCCAATACATTTGTATGAACAAATGTAGACTTATTTTTAACATCATTCTGTTCATGGAACTATGTCATGATATATCTATAAATACAACTACTGTAGGTACCAGCATTTCCATTATATTTACTTTTTGGGTGGTACTTGTCCCATGTTGAGTCTCACACAGATGACTTTCCTTGTTTGCATCCCAACAGCACAGGTGGCTTCTCCATTCCAACCAGTAGAAGAGTTGAATGTCGACACAGAGGTATCTTCTATACATTGCCCCCATAGACCAGTCTGCCAGTGATAAACTGTACAAGGATGATCATTGCAATTGCGTGTTTCCTGCAGCATGCTGCTATTTGGGCACTGAAGATCACCTGGAAGGAATAAGATCACCTGGATTACCTGGAAGGAATAAGATCACCTGAATCTTTTTCCCATTATACAAGGAATATATAATGGGAGAAATAAAAGGAATTGTAACTATAATGGGAAAAACGAATCTAGATGATGTATCTAGTGTTCTGCCACTCCCACCCCAAATACACCATTTTAATCAAGGTGGGTGAAATAAAATAGACAAGCGCTAAAGCTGTTTGTTGCACTAAGCCTTTGACTGACAGCTGCTCAGCTGTGGACTAAATACTCCTCTATGCAAAATAAAACAAAATATATCCATGCATCTAGAAAAACACACATAAAGGGATCTGGTCAGCCTTTTCTCTGATTATATGGTTTTCTACATGCAGATGCTTATGTTTAAAAGCACATGCTGAAATTATACATTTATCTACAACATTCACTGGTATAATCCAGGCATTGAATTAGAGGTAAAATTTCCTCAACTTGTGCCCCCATCTGCATTATCCCCTCTTCTCACACACCGCAACTGAAGATTTCCAGAATTAATTAATCATACCATTTTATTATACCTGAACTGGGAAACTGGTTAACAACCCTAGGACAATTCAGCATCTGAAACCAGCTTCAAATTATGATTGCCCAGTATTTTTAATTCTCGTAACCAAAGATCCCCAGTTGGGACATAATGGGAAAGTATGAGTAATTATAAGCAGAAAAGGGACACAAGATTTATCAGCCATTTGATACATCTGAACTAGATCATTAAATATGTTCCATATCACACTGCATTTTTTAAGATACAATAAGCAATAACCTAGTTTAAATTGATGTCTGAAATTGTGGATATTTAATCTAAAAATCCATTATATCAGATTACCTTGGACAAAGAACTGTATTAGCATAAACAGGCTATTTTTATTGCCTACGGATATCAGAATGTCTTACAATGAATAGCATCCGCAAACATGAATGGAAAACTTTACAATCTTTCTCCAATGACCATATCATTCGGTAAGAGTTATTTTTTTGTAGGGTTAGGTTAATTTTTCTATCCAAGCATACAAGTAAAAAATTCAGCTAATATCAGGTAATGGAAAATGAAGCGTTTTGATGACGTTTTATTGTTTACCATTGGAATACTGGAATTTCAATAAAAAAGGGGGAAAATCATTATTTGGAATAGAGGCATAGGACACTGTAATAATACGGTTCAGAATATTTGCCCTTCTAGCCTACTACTGTATATTTTGAATGACAACTCTACTGGGTCTCAAACTAAGATGTAACCTTCCCTTGCTGGTACTTAAATTATGCTGCTATTCCCCTACTTCTTTTCCCAAATACAATGGATGCAACTCCAGAGGGAGGGGAAGAGAAGAAAGGGCTATAAAATTTGCCGAATAAACACAGCACACCACAGGTAGATTGCCATGGCTCCTTTCTACCATTCACACCCATTACACCTGACTGGGAAAGGGTCATTCCTATGAAGGTACAGTGGGGCAAAAAAGTATTTAGTCAGCCACCAATTGTGCAAGTTCTCCCACTTAAAAAGATGAGAGAGGCCTGTAATTTTCATCATAGGTATACCTCAACTATGAGAGACAAAATGGGGGAAAAAATCCAGAAAATCACATTGTCTGATTTTTAAAGAATTTATTTGCAAATCATGGTGGAAAATAAGTATTTGGTCACCTACAAACAAGCAAGATGTCTGGCTCTCACAGACCTGTAACTACTTCTTTAAGAGGCTCCTCTGTCCTCCACTCGTTACCTGTAGTAATGGCACCTGTTTGACCTTGTTATCAGTATAAAAGACACCTGTCCACAACCTCAAACAGTCACACTCCAAACTCCACTATGGCCAAGACCAAAGAGCTGTTGAAGGACACCAGAAACAAAATTGTACACCTGCACCAGGCTGGGAAGACTGAATCTGCAATACACAAGCAGCTTGGTGTGAAGAAATCAACTGTGGGAGCAATAATTAGAAAATGGAAGACATACAAGACCACTGATAATCTCCCTCGATCTGGGGCTCCATACAAGATCTCACCCCGTGGGGTCAAAATGATCACAAGAATGGTGAGCAAAAATCCCAGAACCACACGGGGGGGCCTAGTGAATGTCCTGCAGAGAGCTGGGACCAAAGTAACAAAGGCTACCATCAGTAACACACTATGCTGCCAGGGACTCAAATCCTGCAGTGCCAGATGTGTCCCCCTGCTTAAGCCAGTACATGTCTGGGCCTGTCTGAAGTTTGCTAGAGAGCATTTGCATGATCCAGAAAAGGATTGGGAGAATGTCATATGGTCAGATGAAACCAAAGTAGAATGTTTTAGTCTAAACTCAACTCGTCATGTTTGGAGGAGAGAGAATGCTGAGTTGTATCCAAAGAACACCATACCTACTGTGAAGCATGGGGGTGGGAACATCATGCTTTGGGGCTGTTTTTCTGCAAAGGGACCAGGACGACTGATCCGTGTAAAGGAAAGAATGAATGGGGCCATGTATCGTGAGATTTTGAGTGAACACCTCCTTCCATGAGCAAGGGCATTGAAGATGAAACGTGGCTGGGTCTTTCAGCATGACAATGATCCCAAACACACCGCCTGGGCAATGAAGGAGTGGCTTCGTAAGAAGCATTTCAAGGTCCTGAAGTGGCCTAGCCAGTCTCCAGATCTCAACCCCATGGAAAGCCTTTGAAGGGAGTTGAAAGTCCGTGTTGCCCAGCGACAGCCCCAAAACATCACTGCTCTAGAGGAGATCTGCATGGAGGAATGGGCCAAAATACCATCAACAGTGTGTGAAAACCTTGTGAAGACTTACAGAACACGTTTGACCTCTGTCATTGCCAACAAAGGATATATAACAAAGTATTGAGATGAACTGTTGCTATTGACCAAATACTTATTTTCCACCATGATTTGCAAATAAATTCTTTAAAAATCAGACAATGTGATTTTCTGGATTTTTTCCCCCATTTTGTCTCTCATAGTTGAGGTATACCTATGATGAAAATTACAGGCCTCTCTCATCTTTTTAAGTGGGAGAACTTGCACAATTGGTGGCTGACTAAATACTTTTTTGCCCCACCGTATACAGAATTAATCATTATTTCTTCAGAATCCAAACTTCAGCCTAAGCTGGCAACAACTAACCAGGTGTGACCCTGCTTAACTTTTTGAGAGCAGGCAAGTTTGGTCAGATGCTACCGCCAAGCTTGGCTGATTAGACTGAACAATAAAGAAATCTGAGCAATCTGAGCACTGCACTTACACAATGATGAAGTTACAAAAATAAAATCCTATGTGTAGCATTTCATTGTTCTCAAATGGATTTATTCACATGTAAGCGTATTTAGAACTGTGTTCTATGTCAGAAGCAGTTTTATTAAGCAAGTCACTGGGTCTATGTGGGAGAGAAATTCCTTACATTCTGTATCGCTAGGGGATGACCAATTTCCTCAATATTACATATATGAGATCCCAACCAGTTAGTTTTATATTCTGTTAATTAAAGCTTAATTATCATTAACACTCATTAGTAACTGAATGAGCATTACCATACAACAGTACAGAATATTAAGTGGAACTATGTAGCTAATTTCCTATCAAAGCATAAACTGATTCATTAGAGATGTTAATCAAGTAAATGCTTTCAGGCAAAAGTTAGTTTGGCGATAAGACTTCAGATACATATAATCTGAGTGGACACATATGTGACAAAAGAAGAAACATGACATAAATCTACAAAACATGTAGTCTATAAATACGTAGGCTACAAAAACATGGGAGCTGATATATATATATATATATACGATATATATATAGTCTTTAAATTAGATATATAACACCAAAGAGGTCTGTACTACTTGCTCTCTTTCTGTTCACCTATACTTCTAATTCTCAATAATAGTATACTAGTGCTAGGAAGTAAGAGCCAAAGTCACATCAGGGATCAATTATTTATTTTGTACAGTAACTTTAAAAAGCAACTAAAAGTGGCTGTTGATGTGTGTGTGCATAGATGCACTAACCTGATCAGAGAAAGGTAAGATTGGTCATTTTATCTTTTTCCCCATCATATCTTTTCTTAATTCTGAACCAGTATTGTCATCACATATGTAAGGAACCAGGTTAAAGATGCCTGGATTATTCTTCCTATATAAGGAAGAGTTGACCAAAAGTGATTATCTAAATTATCACATGATTCAGAAAGAAGGTTGTGAATTTTTTAGCAGTAGCAGTGGCCATTAGAAGCCATGCTGTAAAATTAGTTAAGTCAGAGTCTTTCTTTTTCTACATACTGTTATATTCCTTGACCACTTTGTCTCTGATTGTTCTATTAATTTGAGTATAGGAGTTTGTCAGCAAACAATACCTGCTAGTCTCCCTTGAGTTTGACTTATTTATGCCATATTTGGTCTCCAGTATATATGTCAGCTGCAACGAACACTGTTATTAAATAACAGTGATGTGCATATTTCATTTTTATTATGTCCAGTGGGGAAACATTACACTGTTTACTGTCTTTTTAGATTTTCAGGCATCAATTTCTGTGCTCTCATCTGGAAATAATTAGCTTGATTATGACACCTGTGAAAAACTCAGATCTATTTTTAAAATTTAATGATGATATTCAGAGACGGTAGAAGGAATGACATGCAATTAAACTGCTCTGTCATCAAAAAGTTCCACCTTGAGAATTGCCAGAATATAGATAACCTGATATAATCTGTATTACTATATAAAATAAGCTACTTAAATTTGCTATTGTCTAAAATGAGTTTAATTCCAGATAGAGATGAGTGATGTGCATTGACAGTATCCAAATCATCCTCCAGATTCTGGGATAATTTTTCCCAAATTCAAAAATCTGTTATCTTTTGTCTTTCCCCATTCTTAGAATATATTCCAATAATGGCACTTGCCTATATATGATTTCATCATCTCCCAGACATTGTTGCAAGTTCAGCAATATTTTAGATACCTAAAATGTTCCACATTGGGTGTGAACAAAGGAATATAGTTGATATCTAGTGCCTTAGTGAAGCTAAGAGCTTAAGGCCCAATATTACTTCTTTACATGGCTCTCAAGCCTTTAGCATCATGAAAAATTAAGCATGAAACATTTTGAGGCTCATTTGTGACTCATAAATCATAAAGCTGGAGTACCTATGCTTGGAAAAGCCTCCACCTTCCTGTTTAAAAAGCTTTTAAAAATGTATTTATAGGCTGCCATATGCCAAGGGCTTAGAGGTGGAGAGAGTAACAGATGTTTTGAATTATACAAGTAGATCTATTTGTCCCTTTGGACTCCTAGTAGATTTGTCCCAAAGTTTTTGGAGAAAGAGAAATTTAAAAATACATACAGATAGCCTCTCATTACATCTATTTCTTTCTCCCTCCTTCCCTTTCTCTCTCTCTCACACACACAGAGTGAGAGAGAGCAACGGATGGATAGATAGATAGATAGATAGATAGATAGATAGATAGATAGATAGATAGATAGATAGATAGATAGATAGACAGACTGACTGACTGACTGACTGACTGACTGACTGACTGACTGACTGACTGACTGACTGACTGACTACAGGAGGGAGGATAAAAACTCTCCAAAACAATAGCTGACAGGTACAAGCTATCCCTATGTTGCTTGGAACATGTTCCTTCCGCAAAGAAAGGTTCTGAATTTTTAGTAAAGTTCTGACCAGAAGCTATTACTGCTTCCAAGAGCCAACCAATTTTTTCCTTATCTCGATCACCTAATATATATTTTAAACAGATTAAATCAAGATGTGTTATTTTCTGTTCTTCATCCTACTTTCAATCTAAACATAAGATGTGAATTCTATAATATGAAATTCAGTGAAGATTATTGAGTGGTCCTTGGCAAGTAAACAGTAGAACCTTTATAAATATTTCAGCCCTGGGGGGTTGGGGGACATTAAGAATTCAATTCCACAGGAAGGCTAAAACTACTTTTCCTGAGATTGGCTACAACAACAGAATCTTGCAAGTCTGACTGTGCTGTCCCTCCTCCTCCTCCTCCTCCTTATAATTCAGGGAGGCAACTGCCTGAGCTGCTTCTGAATGTTATCTCGTAGTTCTGGACTTCAAAAATGCTTCAGCCCCTTTTGCCGAGATAACAGATTCTGCATATCTCTGTCAAGGTTATCCTCCTTACTCTCTACAGTTATATCTTTCAAAGAGTACTCTCTTAAACATTTTTGTATATAACTCCCTTGAAAAGAACTCTTTTATTAATGCACCTTTCTCAAATGTATGTTGGATGCTCATTTCATTGGCGCTAATCAATAGAGAGTCTTCTGGTGAATCAGAGACTGTTTTGGCAAACCACACAATTTCTTTTGCCCTGAAATCTATGGTGGATTTCTTTTACATCCCTGGTAGAGATAGGACACAATTAATTAATTTTCTCCTGCTTTGAAATGTAAATTGTTTGAGGAATGTGCATAAACTCAGTGGGATGTATGAAGTTTTTTGCCCTCCAGATTCAAAGAATTGAATGTTCCTTTGTAGTACAGAAGCTAAATCAAATCATGCTTTGGGAACATTATAATAGATACAGTATTAGCAAATTATGAATGATGCTAAAAAAGCAAAATATTCAATTTTCATTTCTTTTAAGATTAAAATGGCAACAAAAATAAAAACCTACCACTGTTTGAATGCTGTTGGGGTTACATTAAAAGCTATTTTCTTGAGGTAAGAATGAAGAAAGTGTAAACAGGCCCCTGCCATCTAGAGTTGAGTGTGGAAAAGTCCCACCTTAGGCATGAAAGGTGGCTGGGTGACTTTGGGTCAGTCACTCTCTCTCAGCCCAACTCATCTCACAGGGTTGTTGTTGTGGGGAAAATAGGAGGAGGAAGAAGTATTAAGTATGGCTGGTGTGGGTCTTCCGGGCTATGTGGCCGTGGTCTTGAAGTTTTGTTTCCTAACGTTTCGCCAGCACCTGTGACCGGCATCTTCAGAGTGCAGGAGCACAGACAGGAGCAGTTCTCTCTGTGCCCAGGGTGAAGTGACCCTTCTGTGGGTATTTATAGAGATCTGGGGGGGGGGATGGGGGTGTGTGGGTGGGGTTGGGTTACTGAGTGGCTGGTTGTTTTGGTGTCAGCATCTGTGTGTATTTTCCTGGGGATTAGGCAGGGTTTTTTCTTCTACTGAATTGTTAACGAGGGGCTGCTGGGGGTGATTAGCAAGTTCATTGTGTGAACTGTTCACATGTCCTGGTGGTTGAGCTGAGTTCGTTGACCTTTTGCAGGCTGTATTTTTCAGGATTGGTAGCCAGGTTTTGTTGATTTTTAGACTCTCCTCTTTTTTATTGAAACTGTGCTGGTGTTTGTGAATCTCAATGGCTTCCCGGTATAGCCTGGTATAGTGGCTGTTGGTGTTGTCCAGTATCTCTGTGTTTTCAAATAGGATTTTGTGTCCAGTGTGCTTGAGAGCATGTTCAGCTACTGCAGATTTTTCTGGTTGCTGTAGTCTGCAGTGTCTTTCGTGTTCTTTTATCCTGGTATGGATGCTGCGTTTTGTGGTCCCGATGTATACTTGCCCGCAACTGCATGGTATGCGGTATACTCCTGCAGCGGTGAGGGGATCCCTTTTGTCTTTTGCTGATTTTAGCACTTCTTGTACTTTTCTGGTGGGTCTGAAGATTGTACAATCTTCACACAAATACACACAGATGCTGACACCAAAACAACCAGCCACTCAGTAACCCAACCCCCCCCCCACACACCCCCATCCCCCCCCCCCAGATCTCTATAAATACCCACAGAAGGGTCACTTCACCTGGGCACAGAGAGAACTGCTCCTGTCTGTGCTCCTGCACTCTGAAGATGCCGGTCACAGGTGCTGGCGAAACGTTAGGAAACAAAACTTCAAGACCACGGCCACACAGCCCGGAAGACCCACACCAGCCATCGTATGCCGGCCGTGAAAGCCTTCGACAATACACAGTATTAAGTATGTTTGCTACCTTGAGTTATTTATAAAAATAATAAAGTCGGGATAAAAAATCTAAAAAAAAAATGCAAGAAGAGAGAGTAAGTAATTTGAAATCAAGAGAATATAAGGTGGGGTATCAGCCTTAACTGCCAGAAGCATCAGTTCTGGTATCGTCGGCCTTGTGGGGCCAACTATTGACAGAATCTTGCAATTCTGAAAGTACATTTCTCCCACCATCTCCTTTACAGCCCAAGAAACTAGGGAGGGTCTCTTCTGAGCCTCTTGCCCTGCCCACTATCCAACTGTAGGCTATGCTGTCTCTTATCTGATCATTCCTTTGGCAGTGTCTCTTTGCCCAGTCTCCTAAGGTCATTCCCACATATCATTATAGGTATGTAGTTCAGGTCCACCCAAAAGTTGGGCAGATTTCATAATATAAGACTTTCATAATGTTGAATACTTTAATTGATTGATTGGTTGATTTTTTAGAAAAAACATTTATGGAATGTTTGGAATTATGGAATACAGGAGAGAAATCTACTAGTAAACATGTTTTGCACTACAAGTTTTGTTGTCTTTTTACTTTAACGTTATGGTTCTTTGAAAAATAGTGCACAAGATAGTATTCTGATGAAAGCTTAGTTCCTAACTCTATGTCTCAAAGTGATAATTATACCAGCCTAAGATAATACTTGTTTATGTATTTTTACCATTATTATCAGTATCATTTACAGGTAATCCTCAGGTTACAACCACTCTTTCACAGATGGTTCAAAGTTATGACAGCACTGAATGAGGGGGCACTTACTGAATGAGGGGGCACTGAATGAGACAGCACTTACAACTGGCCCCTGAAGTTGCAGCTGTTGCAGCATCCCTATGGTCACGTGATCATAATCTGGGTACTTGGTGCCCTGCTTATGATTATGATGCTGCAGCAAGCCACAGCCATGTGATTGTGATTTCTGATGTTCCCTGCTGGCTCCTCAGAAGCAAATTCAATGGGGAAGCCAACAGAAGTTTGCTAGTTGCTCCCGCTCCTGCCACTTTTTCATCTGCCCACACTTCATAGTGCCTGCCCGCAGCAACCTCTCACCCACCTGCCTAACTGGGACTGCTGAGATTACTGTCGCTAAGCGATGTGATCATGTGACATCACACTTTACAACCACATTGCTTAGCAATGGAAATCCTGGTCCCAATTGCCCTTGTAATTTGAGGACTACCTGTAATGAAAATAGTGTAAACCATTTAATATATGCATAAAATAGTTTCATACAACTGTTTTTATTTTAGTATAATTTTGTAATCTCTTTTCTCTGTATGTTACTATATTGAATTAATCAAGTTTCTTTAAATTTCCTCCCCATTAAACACTTTCAAACAGAAGGATTACAGTCACTAGGAAAGCTTTTAAAAATATTTAAAATAAATGAACCAAATACTGAACTGTTCTAAAAATCTGAATCAGGTTCCAATAGCCTGTTGCCTGTAGGCATTAATAGCATAATAGGATTTTTTGGAATGCTTAAAACTTTTGGTGGGTTCTTGGAGTTTCCTGAGCTTGCTTTTCTTCTAGGTAACATCATCAGTGAATGGAAGTGGGGTGGGGTAAAGTTTTCTGGGTGTAAAACTTTCCTATATGTTCCTAAAGGTACATCACAAAATTCTGTAATGGATTTATCAAAATGACAATAGCAATGGATTTGACGGTAGACTCTGGAGTTGAATCTGAGAAGTGAAAGTGACTTTGAAAATTCTGTTATAGTTTTGGAGCTTCCAGGTGAAATTCTGTGGTGGACTACACATCTCCAAAGGAGCAGAGACACTGCTGAGGAAGTGAACAGCAGCCAGCAATGATTTCTGCCTGGCGAAGTCTTTCCAGATAAAGGAGAGACCAAGAGATCACCCACCTGCACCCCAGACTGCTGCTCCTCATGAGGAGACTGTAGGATGGAAGTCTTGTGGTTTTCTTGTGAGTAGAGTGGCAGGGGGCCAAGGGAGAAAGTGCTCACTCACAAATGCAAGCGCAGCCTTTTAAAGGACTCTAAGTTCAACCAACCCTCACTTTCTTATTCATTTCAGGATATAATCAATTTACAGTTGAAACGAGGTCTTTGAAAATAGCAAGACAAAGAAAAATTCTTGATGAGTTAACCTTCCTTCAGATTACAAAAAATAAAGCAAAGAGGAAAATAATACTTTAAAAAGATTTTAAAATAACAGCAAAGAGCTTAATCAAGATTTTGACTAAGAAAATTATAAAGGGGATGGGATAAATCTGAAAGATAAATATTTTGGTGAAATTGCTTTTGGCATTACTTGGAATTAATTAAATAAATGGACTAGGCTTTCTTGGAAATGTTGATTGTTTGATAACAAACAGAAAAGATAATTGGTGGAAGTTACAAAATAAGAAGATGAGGGTAATATGAAATGGATTGTGTCATCTAAACTACGGAAAGACAGACTGGACTATAGCCTTAAGGGTTTAGAGAAAATGAAAGAGGGAAAAAAAAGAGAAGCCTGCTTTTTACCTCCATCTTTGTAATTGACTTATTTTTCCTTATGGATTATAAATATAAAAAATGGCAACCACCAGAAAAGCTGAAAAGCAAGGTGAGGGAAGGAGAGGTTCCTTAGAGCAACCAACAGAAAAAGAAATTGCCCCAAAAATATTACAAAAGATGTTTGAAGAGATGGGAAAGCAAGTATCTGAATCTGTCAAATCTGTTAAAAGTGAGCTGGTTTATGTTGAAGGGAGAATGGAAGAAAGGTTCATAAAGATGAAAGAAGTAGTTACAAAAAAAATTGAAGAATCTATAGAATATCTTACAGAAGAAATTAAATTAATGACAAAGTGGAAATTGTAGAAAGTAAAAGAGAATAATAAACAGAGAGATGGAAAAGGACTTAAACGATTGGCATTATTGGAATTGAGAGAAAAATAATTCTGTCTGAGATTTAGAGCAGTTCCAGAGGATCCTGGAGAAGACACTAGAGAAAAGATTGTTCAAGTTTTGGAAGGGGATGAAGATGACATGGAGGCAAAAATTGATAAAGTCAATAGAATCAACACATAATTTGCAAAACTAAGAAATGTGCCAAGGGATATTCTTGTGCACTTTGTCAGAAAGAAGACCAGAGATCAGGTTTTGCAGCAGCATTTCACTACTACACTGAAGATTAATAATGCAAATGTGATTGTACTTAAAAGAAATTCCTATTAGAATACTGTGCAAATGAAAAGAGTACTTCTTTTTGACTGACAAGCTGAAACAGAAAAATATACCATTTCAAAAGGATAAATTGGAGGGCGTGATCTTCATTTTTAAACAACAGAGGTTCAGACTGAATTCAGTCCAAAAAGCAAGAGAATTTCTAGAAACGTTTAAAGGGGAACTGGAAGAAATGCAAATGGAAGTGACAAAGGACCCCAATACTCTGGACCCTAAATAGCTACAACAAGAAACTGAGGAGGAGACTACCACATTAGGCACAACAGGTATTGACTTTTCTAAGTTTTTGGCATAAATATGGATTTTAAATGCCTAATGTGGAATATAAATAAATACTCCTCAAAAAAGAAGAAAATCTTTTCATTATTTTAAAAAAATAATGAAATGCATACTAGAAAAAAGGATATAAAATATTTGATCTGCAAAAACTTGGGTGAAGAATTTATTTCACTGGAAGTTGAAAAGAGAAGTGGAGTTTTTTGTATATAAACCCCCAACTGCAACCAGAACTGATACTGATTGACGATTATGGTAGATATGTGAGGGTGGAAGCTATTTTTTCATGGGAATTTATGCTCCAAATGAGGATAAAGTAACTTTTTACAGATGACTTATGGACAAACTAACGGACCTACCATATGAAAACTGGTATTTAATGGGAGGTTGGAATGGAGTAATTTGTCCACAAATGAATAGAGCCTCTAAGAAACATTAAAATAACACAAGGAAAATTACCAAAAGTTTTTTTTTCTTTTTGACATGATGGACATTGTAGAGCTTGTAGATGCCTGGAGATACAAAAATGGTGATGCAAAAAAGTACACTTATTTTTCTGAAAGACACAGATCTTTTTCAAGAATTGATAAGTTTTGGATATCTAAGAATTTGGCTACTAGTGTTCATAAAGTAGAGATACTACCAAAGACTTTTTCAGACCACAATCCATTGATTTTAGTATTAAAAAGGAAAACTAGTTCTTTCAGATGAAGGTTAATTGAAACATTGTTGCAGAAAGAAACAGTATGAAAGATTGTAAAAAAAAGTTAAAGTATTTTTTTATAATAATCTTAATAAAGGTACTGAAATAAGAATGGTTTGGGATGCAAGTAAAGCTTTTATGGGGGGGTGGAGATATTTTATATAGCATAACAGTAAACTCAAAAACAGAGATAAGAGAAAACACAGATGATTTTAGATCAAATAAAAATGAAAGAAGAATTAAAGAAATTTCCAAAAAAGAAAATTATTTCACAACAAATTAAACTTTTACAATGGCAGCTTTCTTTGTTAATACTAAGAGAAATGGAAGTAAAAATGAATTATGCAAACCAAAAGAATTTTGAATTTGCAAATAAGCCAGGGAAATGGTTGGCCAGGGAAATTGAGGAAAAAGAGGAAAAAAGTTATTAAAACTACAAGATGGAAATACACAATAACAGATAATCTAAAGATGCAAAAAATATTTCAACAATACTACTCTAAATTATATAAAAGAAAAGAAAATCCCCTGGCAAAGTTTGATGAACATTTAAAGAAACAAAATTTACCAAAGATCACAGAAAAACAGAAACAGTTAATGAATGGATCAATTACAGTAAGGGAAGTTTGTGAAGCTATAAAAAAGGTCAAACTAGGGAAAGCACCTGGACCAAATGGTTCACCAGCCTCTAATTATAAACACTTTGAAGATGAATTATTAGAACCATTGCAAGACATGATGAATTCTTTTTATAGACTGGAAAGATACCAGATAGTTGGATGGAGGCTAATATAGCATTAATATCTAAAGAAGGTCAAGACTTGATTTCCCCCCCAAAATTATCATCCAATATCATTACTGAATAATGATTATAACTTGTCCATGATGATTTTAGCTGACAGGATGAAGAAGGTTTTACTGGATTTTATTCATGAAATGTAGGTTTTTACCTAAAAGACAGGTAAGGGACAATATTAGAAATGTATTGGATATTTTGGAACACTTAGAACAACATAATGAAAAGCAAGCAGCATTGTTTCTTCTTGATGCAGAAAAGGCCTTTGACAATTGGAACTGGATTTTTTTGTTTAAAATTTTGGAAGATATGGACTTTGGTGGGAATTTTATTAAATGGGTAAAATTGATTTATACCTCACAAAAGGCACAGATAATTGTGAATGGGGAATTAACAAAAACTTGTGAGATACAGAAAGGAACTAGACAAAGATGTCCCTTGTCACCATTGCTATTTATTTTAGCTTTGAAAGTATTGAACAGAGATTTAAGACAAGATGAGAGAATTGCTGGAGTAAAGATTAAAAGAGAAACACATAAATTACAGGCATAGGCTGATGACCTGGTGATAATTTTGGAAGACCCTCTGGAAGGAATAGAAATATTAATGAAAAAACTAAAGGATTTTGGGGTGTTAGCTGGTGTGAAAATTAATAAACAAAAGATGAAGATATTAACAAAGAATATGAAAATGGAAAAACAAATGGAATTGACGGAAAAAAACCTGATTTTAAGATTGAGAAAAAAGTGAAATACCTGGGTATCATTATGACTAACATGAATTGTATGTTATATCAGAATAATTATGTTAAGACATGGAATGAAATCAAAAAGGATATGTTAAGATGAGGGAAATTACAATTGTCATTTTTGGGGAGAACTTCTGTGATGAAAATGGATGTTTTGCCAAGAATGATCTTTTTGTTTCAAACAATACTTATTATGACAACTGATGTACCATTAAAACAATGGCAGAAAGATATATCTAGGTTTGTACAGCAAGGGAAAAAAACCAAGAGTTAAATATACAATACTTCAAGATGCAAAGGAACAAGGAGGATTGAGACTACCTGATTTGAAATTGCATTTGCAGCCTGCTGCTTAGTCTGGATGAAAGAGTGGGTTTTGCTGAGAAATAAGAGAATTTTAGAATTAGAAGAGCATGATTTGAGCTTTGGATGGCATGGTTTTCTATGGTATGATAAAGTTAAGGTCAGTGTAGATTTTAAGTAATAGTAGTTTATTAATTGATTAGTCTTACAACCATATCAAAGAAAACAAAATAAAGGTAAAATATAATATCTAATTCCAGGGTAAAATAGATAAATGAAAATACAATAATAAAATACTTATGTGATAAATACAAAGAATCAGCATTCAGATAAATAGATCACCTTTACATGATACCCTGATCTGTTCAATATAACAGGTTCGTAGCTGAACTGCCTTGTTCTGCTCACAATGTATATGTAAGCCCAGGAGGAAACAGGACAATTTGCGATTCAGGTCCCAGTGGGCTGTTTTTTCAAGTAGGGGTGTTAAATATCTAAGCCTAAAAGGGGCACAGAGCTGACAGTCAAACAAAAAATGAGCAATATCTTCAATGGCTGGGGCACTGCATATACACATCCTCTCATGATATGGCAGATGATAGAAGCACCCATATTTGTCCATGGAATCCAACAACTCAAATCTTGCTCTAGAATAGGCCCTCCTTAAGAATTGCATCAAACTCATTGATAGGTATTTTTTGAATTGGAAAATGGTTTTGTCCTTAGCCAACCAATTTAAAGATTTATTTTTTGCCAATAACTCCATGTCTGTTTTGGCACTGAAATCTAGGACTCTATTTAAAACATTTCCTTTGCCTGGGAGGCAGTTGAGAGCACATATTGGGTGGAAAACCCATGCTGTGCAATAACTTTGGTAAGTCAACTTACCCAGGAGGTGGGCTGAGCCATGCTTATCCATTCTGCTAAATATATTTTGGGTAGCCTATCAGGGTCCATTGAATGGATCCTCTGCCAATAGGTAAACACTTCAATTATTGAGTGGCTACGTATGGTGGATACTTGTTTCTGCTCTGACCACAGGGGCTGACATGTTCTTGTCAGTTCCCAGTATGCCTCTTAAAAAAATAGGTCTGAACTTGTTCAAGTGAAGTAGCTTTTGTAAGGCCCACAATTTCACACTATAGGTCAACATTGGGAGTATTTTTACCCTAAATACTTTCAATGTGGGGATCAAGGCACCTGGGTAATTATAATTAAATACTGTAGTTCATATAATCTTTTTTTACTTGCCTCAGCCTTTGCCAAGCTTCTTTTAAAATGATATACCCATGGCCCTGTGTTGGCAAAAGCCACTCCTGAATAAGTGAAAGAATTCACTTGTTCAATAGGCTCCCCATTCAACGGCCAGTTATATTTCACACTTTTTTTGCTAAATACCATCACTTTAGATTTAGTTTTATTGATGTTTAAAGAATTGAGAATGCAGTAGGTATTTAGCTTTTGCAACTGTCTTCTCAGGCCTATTTGAGAATGCGCCATTAGAACCGTATCATCAGCATATCATCAGTTGTGAGCCTGCCGTATTTCTTTTGGGGTCTCTAGAGTGCCAGGGTGGCTCATTTATAAGATAGTCCTCAGGAATAACGCCCAGATGTGCAAAATCATGTAAGGAGGCCCCCACCCTGGCACTGAAGCCTCCCGCTGGAATTACAGCAGCTTTAAGGTGATTTTTAACACTGTCTTTTCTAGATTCACCCAAACATTAAGGGAAAAGTGGGGAGACATATGTGATGGTAGATACATGTTCAGTAGCACCATTTCAGAGAATTTGTATGAAAATTTAACAGCTAAATAATGAGGAGAGTTATCTCCAAGGACCAATTCCTGTCCTTGCAAGCCCAGCTCCACCTTGGCAAGTCCTGTCAGTCCTTCTGATGCTGCCCTTTTGTCTTATATTTCCTTGCAGGAATAGTCCAGGATCTAAAGCCTGGTAAATAAATCTTTTCCTCATCTATAGTCAGCCATGTCTCTCAGAGTGCTATGAAGTCAAAGACAAGAGAGGAACTTCACCAGGTCCCCATCTGTTACTCTGTTCTTCCAGCCAGTGATATTCCAAGCCAGCAACTGGATAGAACCTGTGTGCTTAATATCAATGGGGATGACTGGAAAAGTATTGGAATTTGGGGTTAAAGAACATGAGTCTTTCAGTCATTCAGTGGGAGTGATGTTATCCAAAATTCCTTCGGTGTCGAAAAAAACACACTGGTTTGAAGTTTGTCTACCTTCACTGCCTTGGTGTTGTATGAGCTCCAACAGGTTTTGAAATGAGCAGCAATTTGAGTGGGGTACTTTTGCAGATTGGCAAGTCAGGATAGTATCAATGTCCAGAAGGGATAGCTTTACCTCTAGGTGATAATGATTTTCTTGCCTCAAGTTCTCTCCTTGACCCATTTTGGACTGCTTCATGAGCTATAGCCCTAACAGATGATTTGAGGCTTGTGTCTAATTTTGGAAGCGTTGAGCTAAGGATGTCCTCCTTGTAACTCTGTCCTATTCCATGGCCAACCTCAGTTAGTAACTTAAAAAGATTTGGGCTGCATCTTGCTTCCTCTTGTCTATTTGCTTCAATTTTGTTTCCATTACTTCCATTTTCCGTGTGGTATACTATTTTATCAGGAAGCAGGGGGAGTATGGTAAAAACTACTCCCAAGGACTCTGTTGTTCTTTTCTGTGTCTATATTCCATGTTAAAACAGGAGGTGAACCAGTAGATGATTTCTCAAACAGGTACTATTTTCTTGGGCAGTTGGGGTGAACAGTCTAGCAGCTTTACGTGTTATTGCTAATAATTCCCTCAAATCGTCTAATCTTTTTAAAATACCATTTGTTCAATATCTGGCAAGGTACTGAAAGAGTTAATCAAGTTTGTCTCTAAGGGTTCTTCAGAAAACTGACTTACTGTGGGAGGTACAGATTGTTTACTCAGGCTATCTCTTCTCAAGGACAGTGGTGATAGAAGTCCTTGGAGTTACCTACTTTTATGTTGCTACAATCAACCTTTAAAGTAAAAACACTCTTATTGCCTAGATGAGTTATTAATGAAGCACACATAGTGAAATGATCTCAAACTTGCTCAAAAAAGGCTTCATTTTGAACAACATGCTGGCGATAGAAGGTGTTTAAATGTTAGAAGGATTCGTTAGAGCCTCTCCTGGATGGAAGCCATTCAACTTTCTGCAAATCAATCAACTGCCTTTCACAGGGCAGAAACTGACTGAGGGAGAGAATGGCTGCCACATTTTCCTGTATTTATTCTGTTATTTTGGATTTGTAGAGTAATCTGATTTGGCTCTAAGCAACAGTTATGATTTAATTGCCTTTCATCCAATACTTCCTGGGATAACAGTACTTATCTCACATGCTTCTCTGGATGGAGTTTTTGATCTCTTAACTTATTCCTCACTCTCTTTTTAGGTTCCAAATTAGGATCAGCCTTTCCACCACTATTATCTGCTTTTGAGACTCAGTTGTCTCTGGATGAGCTTATTTTGAGTGACTCAGCAGTAGTATTTGGATGACTGTGTTTAAGCTTAATAAAAGTCTCTTTTAGAGTGTCCACTTCACTGTCAACTGTGGTTAGAAGCTCAAAAATTGATAATACTGTTTGTGCCATCAGGAGGCAATGTTTGGTTATAAAGTCAATAACATTTTCATTTTTTAATTCCTCATCCTCTTGTTATATACGCCTTGCAGAAGCCTGACAGATGGCTGCAATCTGCAAAGGGGAAGCTTGCTCAGGCACAGAAGCAGAAAGACCTAAAAGTTGGGAGCTCTCTATCTCCACTTGTAGATCCCATTCCAGGGGGTCATATCTATTAGAGAGGCTATCTGGAAAAGTGGGGGGGGGGGTATTTATGTCAAGTAGCTGTTTGCTTTTTAGATGTCTGTCAACTCTGAGGTGTTTGGAGGCTTGAGTGAAGTCTGAGAAGCAGAATGTGAGTGCTGCCTCTTATTCCTTTTCCCCATGGCAGAAATGATAAAAATGCCAGTCTCCAGCAAAAGTAGCAAAAATACAGATCTCCAACAAAACAAGAATAAAAAGAAAAAGAAAATGAAATAAAAATAAAATGGAATGGAATGGAATAAAAGCAAAAGAGCTAGTTAAAAATTAAAAAGTGGCTTTAGAGGGAACTCAACAACAGATGCTATCTCGATGCAATCTCTCTGGGCTCCTATATTTTAAGAATCATTACATTAGAAGTGCCATATTGTGAATATGAAATAGATATAAACCCAGACTGTGCCTGAAAATGATTTTATGGGTCTCAGCACAAGAAGCATTTTACTGGAAAGAAACAGTAGGTAAAGAAAAATGGTTAACTTATAAAGAGTTGCTAGAACAGGAACGTGGAGAATATAAGACGAAATCAAAAGAACAATTGGTTGCAAAGGGATTTAGTTTTCAATGGTTTTTGTACGCAGAGTTAAGAGAAAGATTTAAAGTAGATAATGGGACATTTGGAATTGAGCAGCAGAAGACAAAATTTGAAGTTTTACTACATACAAATGATGAACATGTAATTGCAAAGATGTATGAACTTTGACTGAAATTTGACATGGAAGAAGAACAAGTGAAAGACTAAAGAAGAACAAGTGAAAGATAAAATTGGCTAAGAACTTTGGATACAATATACGGATGGAATAGTGGGAAAATATGTAGTAAGAAGGATTGAAATTTACACTAAAATCAAATTTTTAATACGGTCTAGATCAGCATAAAAAAATGTATGTTCCCCTAAAAGAAGATTTTTATTAAATGTTGTACTGTTGGTATATGACTCCAGAAAAAATTGTCTAGAATTTATAAAGATACAGTAGAGTCTCGCTTATCCGACATAAACGGGCCGGCAGAACGTCGGATAAGCGAAAATGTCGGATAACACACAGTAACGATTGAGTGTGGTAAAAAAAAAAAAAAACCTGATCCGCTGTGCCTGTTGCAATTGATTTTTGCGTTGTGGCGCTGCACTGTCAGGAGCAACAAGAAAGAGTACACTCACGCTCGCAAACAAGCGGCACACTTTTCTCATCGCCGATTTATGCGTGTTGTGTGTTTTTTAGGGGCGTCGGATAAGATGGAATGTCGGATAAGCAAAGGTCAGTTAAATGAGAGACTCTACTGTACTTCAAATTTATGTTGGAAATGTGGACAACATGAAGGGTCATTTTATCATGCTTGGTAGACTTGTAAAAAATCCAGAAATTTCTGGGTTCAAATACATATAATGATACAAAGAATTTTAAAGATCAACATTCAACTGGAACCAGAACTTTTCTTGCTGGGATTAGTGATAGTCAATTAGAAAAGAGACATCGAAGATTATTTTTATGTATGATTACTGCTGTCAGACTATTATATGCACAAAAATGGAAAGACTCTGAAATACCCACAGCCCACCCACATTTGATAGGAATGGTTGGTGAAGATGACAGAACTAACAGAGATGGCAAAATTAACTTGTTTGATAAGAGAACGATGAACAACTACATTTATCAGTGACTTCATATTATGAATTTTTTGCTGAAAAAAGAGAAAATTGAACTTGTGAGAAGGAAATTATGATGTAACCTTAGAAAGAGAGGATGAAATATAAATGCATTTATAACCACTGTCAAAAAGATCAGAAACCGTTGCTTTATAATCTTTTCCTTTTCCTTTCTTTTTCTGCTTTCTTTTTTATTCACTATCCTTCCTTATTTTCTTTGTTTCTTTTCTAATATTTGTATTGTTTTTATCTTGTTAAAAATTTCTTCAATAAAAATTATATTTAAAAAAGAAAATTCTGTTATAGTTTTGGAGGATTTTTAAAATACATAAATACTATGAGGTCTCCAAGGCCCACGTTTAGTAAACGCTACTTATGCACATTATTGATAAAAATTATTGATATGGGTTTCATACTTTATACAACACTTTTATGGATCACATGCAAATTTACTTAGTTTCTAGTGTTCTCAGATGAAAAACTGAGTCACATGAGAAGCATTGTTTTTTTATTGCCAAGCACCAAAAAGTATCCCTAAAGTCTTTGGAACTTGTGCTGCTTGGTTTCCATAAATATTGTATGAGTGCTAAGAGAAGCTGTATCTCACAATCATATTAATACATGGCACATCACAGTGAAAATAGTATACCCTACCTTGCCAATACTGTAACAGACATATTAAAACATTACAAGAGAAATTAGTTTTCCTTGTTCATTCATCATGAATCCTAAGAAAATATTACACATTCATGATCATGTATTGAAAATGCTAATAGGTGGCCTTACCTTCACCTGCATATGCCAGGATGGAACGGGTACGCATCTGTTTTCCTTCTGTGGTTTTCCCTGAGCAGGTGTGAGAGCAGGAGGACCATCCAGACCAAGTGCTGAGAACACAGTCCTTTGGGCAAGGAATTTCGCAGACAATGGGGACAGGATAGATAGCATCTCTGCAGAGCTGTCTATCAACCTCTTCTCCTGGGAAAGAAAAGGCCAGTAGCAGTCTATCAGAGCTAATTTAACTTCAATTGAACATTCTTAACCCAGATGGGCACATAAATAAATTAGATTTGGTTGCTTTGTAAAAAATAAACTGATTAGTTATCCAAGTGACTGTATCTTCTTCCATGGCTCAGTGCTTGAAAAATTGTTGTAAAACCCATATTCACTCATGCATTCAAAATGGAGCTGATCTGATGAATGGGAGAAGGTTCACATTTATACTTTGGAAATGTTAGGTAACAAAAAACGCTCCTAATTTAGACAATAGAGGGGGGAAAAACCCTTACTTTAAGAAATGTCTTTGTGGAAAAGATATATTGCATATCTATTATACTGTATAACTGAGTAACAAGGTGACTCTGGGCGGCATACAGCAATTAAAAAAATAAATACAAAAAAACAGCTACATAGGTATTTACTCTCATATAAAAAGTACTAGGGATTGAACTGCCAATTGAAGGCAAAGTTTCAAGCTGCAAGTTACATAGAACTATTCACAAACAATTTAATTTAAACATTCATTATGGGCCTATAGGACTGCAAACATTATAGTCGACAGCGCAAAATAAATTTTCCCCTTTGTTTCAAGTAGTTTGGGGTGCTAAAACAAAACCCCTTCATTTTTTTATTGATTGTCTAAGATTGGAACTATTTATTAAAGGAATAGGCACGTAGAGTTCATAGGTACACAGGCATCAGGGAGGAAACAAGACAGGGGCAAGTAGTGCAATCTGTGCTGCAACATCATTATGCAAATTCCATCCATAGGTACTTGTTTGTGATACTGCAATTCATGAGCTAGTGTAACATCCTGATACATGTTTGGTTGTTTTGGCATCACTGTGGTTAGGAACACCTATATATGAGCACCAATATGCCTGAGACCTGTCTCTTGGCATCTACCAGACTTACTGTTCCACCTATTTTTCTTAGTAAGAAGCTGGACTGTTACAAAACACACAGCCTTTGACATCATATCTAGAAGAATGCTTTTTTGACTCAAAATGTTTTTTTCTGGAATGGTGACTATTTGCCCAGAAAAGAGAAAGATGAGGTACAGTACTGCATAAAACTTTTACGCAGGTGTGGAAAAATGCTGTAAAGTAAGAATGCTTTCAAAAATATATATTGTAATTGTTTATGTTTATCAATTTACAAAATGCAAAGTGAGCAAATAGAAGAAAAACCCAAATCAAATCAATATTTGGTGTGATCACCCTTTGCCTTCAAAACAGCATCAATTCTTCTAGGTACACTTGCACACAGTTTTTGAAGGAACTCGGCAGGTAGGTTGTTCCAAATATCTTGGAGAACCACAGGACTCCTGTGGATGTAGACTGCCTCAAATCCTTCTCTTTGTGTAATCCCAGACAGACACAATGACGTTGAGACCAGGGCTCTGTGGGGGCCAAACCATCACTTCCAGGACTCCTTGTTCTTCTTTACGCTGAAGATAGTTCTTAATGACATTGGCTGTATGTTTGGGGTCGTTGTTCTGCTGCAGAATAAATTTGGGGCCAATCACACACCTCCCTGATGGTACAGCATGATGGATAAGTAACTACCTGTATTTCTCAGCATTGAGGACACCATTGATCCTGACCAAATCTTCAACTCCATTTGCAGAAATGCAGCCCCAAATTTGCAAGGAACCTCCATCATGCTTCACTGTTGCCTGCAGACATTCATTATTGTACCACTCTCCAGCCCTTCAGTGAACAAACTGCCTCCTGCTACAGCCAAATATTTCAAATTTTGACTCATCAGTCCAGAGCACCTGCTGCCATTTTTCTGCACCCCAGTTCCTATGTTTTTGTGCATAGTTGAGTCGCTTAGCCTTGTTTCCACGTCAGAGGTATGGCTTTTTGGCTACAATTCTTCCATGAAGACCACTTCTGGCCAGACTTCTCTGGGCAATAGATGGGTGTACCAGGGTCCCACTAGTTTCCGCCAGTTCTGTGCTAATGGCACTGTTGGACATCTTCCAATGTTGAAGGGAAGTAAGCATGATGTGTCTTCCATCTGCTACAACAAGTTTCCTTGGCCGACCACTGTGTCTACACTCCTCAATGTTGCCCATTTCTTTGTGCTTCTTCAAAAGAGCTGGAACAGCACATCTTGAAACCCTAGTCCACTTTGAAATATGGCCTGTGACATGAAACTGTCTTCCACAACCCCATCTTAGTAGCAGAGTTTGGCTGTTCCTCACCCAGTTTTAAGCCTCCTACACAGCTGTTTCTGTTTCAGTTAATGACTGTCTTTCAACCTACATATGAAAATGATGATCATTAGCACCTGCTTGGTATAATTGGTTAATCATACACCTGACTCTAATCCTACAAGATCCCTGACTTTGTGCAAGTGTACAAAGTGTGCAAGTGTAAGAATTAATGCTGGTTTGAAGCCAAAGGGTAGTCACACCAAATATTGATTTGATTTAGATTTCTCTTCTGTTCGCTCACTTTGCATTTTGTAAACTGATCAACATAAACAATTACAATATATATTGTTGAAAGCATTCTTACTTTACAGAATTTCTTCACACCTGCCTAAAACTTTTGCACAGTACTGTAATAGTGCCTAACTCCAGGAGACAGGGAGGGTAGAGATGGTGGACTGGAACAATTGCACCAATTTCCCTTCTTGTATATGGGTGCTTTATGTTCAATACAGAAGTTGTTGTTTGAAAATATAAGCACACAAACACCCATTAGGCAGCCAACAGTAGGGAAACATTTTGGTAATTATGTCCAAACCTAGTAGAACTTCCAGGAGAGCTTTTATTCATTTTCCCTTAATCAAATATTAGAAAATCTCTCTGAATTTGAAAATCTGAAACTATTTGAAGAAATGGAACTTCCATAATCAGCCTTCTGTAATGAACATTGCAACATTCTAAATGAATTGACCCAAACATGGGCTCTCAAAAGAGTCACTGACAGAGTACATTTCTACTTTTATTATCCATCTTGTAAACTACTTACAGCTTTAAATTTTAAGATTGTATTAGAGAGGAGAATTAAAGACTTCCTAAATGCTACTCTAGAGTTGCAATACATATTTGTCCGTCATGCTTCCTTTTGAGAATGGGGAGTGAAAAGTACAGGTGCTTAAGGACATTTGGAATATTTTGGAATATTTTAAAATCCATATAAAAAAAAGGATTGAGGTCCAGATTTATTTTACAGTTACGAGTTTAAAAAATCTCTGCAAGGTAACAGATGGGGGGCTGTCCTTCTCTGGAACAGTTTGTCCTCTCGAGGCAGGGGTAGCTCCCACTCTCCTGGTCTTTTGAAAGCTCATTAAAAACCTGACTATTTTGTAAGACCTTTGGGAGCTGAATGTTGTGGAGCTCCTCATGCCAGGAACATTATATTAATTATAATTGATGCCATAATTGTATATTGTATTTCTGTTATTGTGTGTTTTCTGTCTGTTGTTGCATTGGCTATGTCTGTTGTTTTTGTACAGAGTAGCTTCAACCAAAGGGGTTTATAAATTCATTAAAACAATACATAAAAAACAAATCTTCCTAATTTGGAGCCCTCCAGATAGATTGCATGACAACATTCATGGTATTCCAGCTAGTATGGCCATAGCAGTATGGGATTTTTAGTCCAACATATCTGGAAGGCAGCAGTTTGGGTAAGGCTGCATTAGGACTCAGTTTATATGCATGAAAAGCTCAGTGGCATTATATATAGATTCCTTGCTGGGATGTCTCTGGAGTTCAACCAAGAAATTGCAAAGTCATTAACTCTGAGCTAGTAAACTCAGCCCAGATCATTATATTGCAATTATGAAGTGATTTCATCTGATCAATTATTTCATCATAATAGCTAATATAATTGAACTCAAGATGTTCAATATAACACGCAAGCTATGCTACAATAACACTTAAAAAAAAAGAAATACAATATTCCAATATCACATTCAAGACAGGGGTCAATACTGATAAACAATTGCTTATTGTCAGAGCTGCTCTGGGAATTGGATGAAGAAAATACATTAAGTGTAGTCTTTGCTTTATACCAATACATTTAATCCATTAAAAAAAGAGTAAAAGCATTCAGAGCAAGTATGTTGGGAGCTGAAAGAGAAGAGGTGCTTTCTTTCTTGATCACACACTCTCTCTCTCCCCCCAAACACACAGGGTACATGCGCGCACACACACAAACACACACACACACAGATGAGATCATGTGGGCGAATTTTTTACTCCTAAAATCCTCAAAACTATTTAATCATTGGATAGACTGTCACTGACTGCATATTAAAGAAATGCATTCAAATCTTGAGCACCACTCTGTAGGTATTATCTGACTACAGGTAATAAAATGGAATGAGGCATGCCTTATAACAATTACTTAATCTCATTGGGAGTTTATACTACTGAGGTAGATTTTTTCCTAATATTTCACAAATGATATTATGAACAAATTGACCTTTGTGGGCATTTTATCTCATAAGGCCGTGTGTGACTAGGAAGCAATCAACCATGTGCTGCCAGAGTAATCCCACTACAGCAATCACATGAAGTGCTAGAAAGCCCAACAGATACTAGCTGTGCTGGGTAGCATAGCTGAGTTTTATAATATGGCAAAATCTAACAGATGTCATGACGCTGCATACGCATAAAAACATAAAACTACTATCTCAGTTCTCATGAGCTTACTTTTACTTTGAAGCCATGTTTGGAGACCATAATAACGTACCGAATCTTCTCCCTATCCTCCTTATTTAAAAATAAGTGTGGACAGCTATCCACTGTCAGTCAGGTTTCCTCTGCAAACATGGGATTTGCTGTTTATTATCTTTAGTGGAAGAACAACTATCTGGAGATCAAATAGCATAATAATATTCACAAGTAAAACCAAGAAAACTGGTGGAGAGAATGAAATCGCTCTGAAAAAGCTAAAATAACTTGAGCAGTAATAAATGCATCTTATTGAAAACAGAACTTGGGTAAATTGATGTTTCTTTTACCTAGTGGAGATAACATGACATGGCTTTGCCATTGCAGTTCTCAGTGTAATGGTGTCTGTATGAAAGATAGGCTACTGGAGCACTTTGTTGACTGAAATGGTCATCTAGATTTTGCAACCCTGATCTGGCTACCTAGCTATGTGATACTGTATACATTTTATTCTATGTCAGGGCTACCAGATCTGGACTACAAAGATATGGATTATCACTAAATAGCGGAGGACTATTTGCTGTCATCTTGTGATCATCTAGACTTTGGCAGGCCCTTTCTAGTAGCCCTGTTGTAGCTGGTAGAGTTATGAAGTTAACTAGGTGACCTTGATTATAACAGAAATAAATTAAACAGGTTTCAAACTATTTTAAAAATATTCTTCCTTTCTTTTTCTTCTTAACTTTGTGTTGCTTCAGGAAGATTCATTTGCATTTGATTTAATAAGATCATATTCTACTGTTAAGGGGAATCGAGGGTACTACATGTGAAGAAAGATCTAAGAATATGTTTAAACAAGAACACAGCTATACAACATATTAATTTATCTGCAGACTATGAAATAAAAGCATTCCAATGAGTATTGGGGAAAATTACTTGAGAACTTATCAAAACAAACATGTGAATAAACCTTTTTTCCCCCTGTATTAATGACTAACACTTCCAGAAATAAAGTTAAGCTGAGCTTCCACATAAAATCACTGATCCTTAGTTTTGGCTGACTGATGCATTTTGTAGAGTGCAAAAGCATCATTGGGAAAACAAACTAGTTTATCATTTTCTTTGCTTCCAAGAAAACAAACAAACAAGCTCAGCTACTTTAATTTACAGATACTTTCAGGCTATACTCTGGGGCCAAAGTAGTAGCAGTAAGTGATTGATGGAGAATAGCAAACTCTAAGTATGTTAACTCTCAGAAGACCCTTTAAGTTGAAGGTCATAACTGCCAAGGTTTATGCGGCTCCATATAAAACATAATGCCAATTTCCATGACATTACTGGTCCATTTGCATCTCATTAGTGTGGAACAATAAATAATTTTTTAAACTACAAAATGAACCTATTCTTTGCTGGTGAAAGCAGCTAGCTTAATAGTCATGAAACAAGGAACTTGGAGCAACTACAATATAATAATGAGTGTACTTATTGATCTGTGGAAAGTTTGGCTTTTGGTGGAAATAAGAATATCTCAAGACTCATAGACCATGTTGTTCCATTTCATATAGAAGCAGAGATGGAAATTGTACCCTTTTTAAACTAAAAAATTAGTATCTCTGGACTACAGAAGCATTTGGAAATGGAGTTATAATGCCATAACCATTCTCCTGTTGAATATTTTATTAAGTGAATCTCAAGACATAGTAGAGAAAAAAGGTTGGCAGTTCAAAATGGATGCAATAAAACAAACCAGAATACTTCAAAGTTTTGGGGAAATTATGAGGAAAAGAATATATTTATAAAACAAATGGAACACATTTCTCCTTAGTTAGCAAATGGTTCAGATGCAGAGGGCTTTACTGTGTGATTGCCCCAACTTATTACCAGAATTCTATAACATAATTCCAGATTATGTTGTCTTCCATTAGTAATCTTTCCATTTTTTCTCCAAATTTTCTTCTGTTGCTTTTCTTTCTAGAGAAAATCCACTGAAGATGGACATACTGAACAATGCATTTTAGTGCCACTAGAAACACTGGAAACAAACATTTATATATATATATACTTAAAATACCTGCCTAAGGACATAATGTGTGAAGCAGCCCTTAGACAAGTTTCTCTTAAGGAATATGTGGAGTCATCATTTAATGACGACAATTTTTTTTTAAGCAAACCATACCAAGTTTATATGTCTGCTAGTTCTATGGATTAATGAATTCCTGATTCCCTATTCATTTTCTCTCAATAAGTTACTCAGCAGCATCTGCCTTTAATTAACAGTCTTAATTAATTGACAGTTAATATTCTTAAGTAATTTCCTTTCAAAAACTTAAGTAACACTTGCACTGATTTCAACTAAGACAAACATTAAACAGTTTTGTTTTATACCTGCTGATGATTTCTGAAAAGAAATTCTCTAGATCTATGCTATCCTTCAACAACTTCTCGGAATTCAAATCCACACATCTGGAAGTTGCTCAAGTTGGGAAACTCCACTCTAGATCTTTAAATCTAATAACCAAGTCTGTGCTAAAATCAGTCAGATTTATTCATTTATTTTAGCATTGGCTAACTTTGGGGCAAAATCTGTAATATTTTTAGAACACAAATCCAGTATTTTCCATAAACATTACTGTTTTAATAATATTAGGTAATAAAATAATTGTATTTATATTAAAAACAAAATATTAATTCTGAGTATTTAATGATGACAGGGTTGGCTTTTTAACGCCACACTGTTTGCAAGCATTCACAACAGCTTAGTGTTCCATATACATTTATAAGTGCAACTACTACAATTGCAGAAATTAGGACATCTGTATAAACAAAAAGCCAACAGACATTTTTTCCACAAGGAGCTGGATCCAGGTTTGTCCTACTCAGTATGCAAAAATTCAGTTAGTCATTACCAAGTTAAATCCCATTATTATCAAATCTCTCTTTCAGTATGACTAAGTCTGGGCCCAAACTTCTGTGTCCATTCATGAATGCCTCCAAGTGAGCATCATAACTGACAATCTGCTCTGGTTAGCACCTGGCTAACGGAACCCTTGGGCCTTCCAGGGTTATTAACTAGGATGTGAAGTCAAAAGACACACACCCCAGGAGAAGGAAACAGCAAAACACTTCTGGAGCAGGTCTTGATCTTTTTCAAGACAGAAGAAGTGGAATTTACCAAAATAATTTTGTACAGCCAGCACATTTTGATTGAAATTCATCTCTACATCATGCATTGCTATTCAATATATATATATATATATATATATATATATATATATATATATACATACATACATACATACATACATACACACACACACACACACACACACATACATACATACACACACACATATTTCTAGAAACAGGATAAATTCACATATAAAACTCTGCACAACAGTAAATACATCAGGAGAGCCCTGCTGCACCATTGCCTAGGAAACTGGAAAAAAGGGGGAAAGTATAACTACTAGTGATAGTGTGGATAAGGTATTCCTTTCCTAACACAAATTTTACAAGCTGAATAAATTCCTTTCCTAGCTATTGCAAGCAAGAAGATGATTATTTTCTCCTCCTGACAGCTCCATATAAGGGAGTTGGAAGGGTGCATAAAAAAACTTCAGAAGTTTCCATTCACTATTTAATAAGGGCTAGTCTACATGTCATAAATATTCCCTCTCCATCTACATATTTAAAACATTTGTATACTACGTCTCATTGGAAAAATCCCCAGGCACAATAATAATTATTGACATCACAGGAGAGGAGCCCTGTTAGTCTAGGTAGCAAAAAATCAGAAGGAATCTGGTACCTCCCAAAAGCTTATGACTTTTAATACAATTTGTTAATCGGAAAAGGGGCTACTGGACTCCTTCAAATAATAAAGTATTTGGGTCCTGTTCAGTTTAGGAAATATTTCTGGTACTGCTTTGCGTGATGAATTATATTACGCATGCAAAATTCATATCTGACCATGCCTGCAGACCTCTAGGGACTACAGGAGCAGCAGCAACATCTAGGAAGGAGGGAGGGAGGGAGGGAGGGAGGGAGGGAGGGAGGAAGGGCAGCTGGAAACATCCATCATCAGCTGCATTTGAGCCCAAAGTAGGTTGATGATCACTCTAATGACCCATGCCAACATTAGTGACTCTATAGTGTTAATCCCCCTCAAATTCTTATCTTATCTCCCTTGGTTATCAGCCAGTAAAGTCTCTTCTGAGTTAATTTCTATTCCTGCTGATTCCATGGACATATCCATGTAGTTTTTCTGGAAGAATGTTCTTCCACTGTTTTCTGCTGGAATTTTTTTTTAAATTTCCCATCTTGCCTACAGCTCTGAAATTTCTTAGTCATCTTGCATTCAGGTACTAACCTGATCTGACCCTGCTTTACTTTTTGCATCAAAGTTGACCAGATAGACTGTAGCAATGCCAGGTTTTTCATTACCTAGCCATAACCTCTGCTCAGCAAAGATGTCAATCAAAGCTATATTTTTTTCAGCCTGCATCCTATCCCCAGCAATATATTCACATGCACTAATTGGACATGTAATGTTTATACATTTGCTTCCTTCTTATGAATTTTCATAACAATATAAGAAAGCCTTTTCAAGTCCAGTATTCTGCTGCTGATCCTGAAGCAACAGGTGGCCATTATAACTAATAGAAACCAATAGCCTTGTAAAAGTTACCTAAACTGATGTCCATCATCTTTTCTTTAAGCTAAGAATGTCCTGGCTTAATTGTGACCCATGTGCATAAGTGGTTTTTTATCCTGTCGTGAATCACCCAACAATCAGGTTTATTGGATGACCCCAGGCTCTAGGTTTCTGAGACAGGAATTATTATCTTGTCCTGTATTATTATCCTGAGAAACAGACATCAATAAACAAACAAGCAGGATGTAATAATATTTCCCAGTAGAAAGAGAACTATTTTATAGCTACAAAATACCACATCATCTGCTAGCTATACACAAAGGCTACATCAAGCATTTGTAAGGAACAGTTGTCATAACAATTTTGAAAATCGATTCAAAATCTAAATTTGCAGGCATTCAAGGTAGGATCACCTGCTTTTCAGACCCTGATAGTTTGTTCTGTTTCAACACTGAGTTTTCTTTGGGGAAATTCTGGGTTTAGATTAGTAGAAGTATTAACTTGTTTTCTTTTCGTAAATTGCTACAATCAGAGTCTACCTAAATGGTACCATGTAGCTTAATCTTTTTTTATAGACAGCTGAATCACTATTCATTTGGAAGCCCCATGGAAGAGGATGATGGTTTGCATGTTACCAGCCAGGCTGCCACAAATTTATCTATAAGTTAATATAAATTATTTAACGAGACTTAGGACCGGTAATATCTGCCATATGGAATTGTCCAGTCATTGGGCACATTTGCACAACAGCAAAATCTGATTTAGCATTTTTATCCTTGCGTGTTGCTTTCAGTGACATTCATTCATTGTGACCCATTTTTTCCTTCTGTAACAAGCTAGGCAAATTCATCTTCTGAATTTTGTTGATGTTATTAGGAACTATTAATAACCGGATCATGCATTACTTCTTCACTCTCCAGCTATTTCATATGGATGATTCTTCAGAGCACATAACACTGCCCAACTTTTAATATTTACATTGAATGTTCTTATTCTGAACTCCGTATACTGGTTTGGATCATACAAATACAAGGAATGCCATCATCTGATTATGTAATGGGATGTGAGAATAACCTTGGGGAAGAGGAGGAGGAGGAGGAGCTACAGCCTAGGCAATAATCAGACAAGAGATATCTCAGTCCACAGAAGGAATGAGAGCATAGGAAGCATCTCAGAAAGGATCCTCCTTAGTTCTTTGGAAAGTAAACATGAGGAAGGGGAGAAGTGCTTTCAGATTTTGCAAGACTCTGCTACTGTAACCTTACAATAAGGATAGTGTTAGTACTCATGGTTTTGGTTTCCTGTCTGGACTACCTCAAAGGTCTGACATCTATCTTGTAAGTCTCCCATGAGAACGCAGAAGTGCTGGCTGTGCTGCAGGTTGCTGTGCTCCCATGGGTTGAGACAAATTCTGTACCAACTGTTGTGTCAGTTGTATTACACATTCTTTAAATTGGTTATTTGTACATCCAGTTGCTGCTGGTATTGCAACAGTGCTGCGGCTAGGTGCTCAGTGGATAGAGGTGTTCCCTGGGGATCGGAGGCCATTTCTAAAACTCCAAGTGGAATCTTCTGCCTCTCTTAGAAAGAGAATAGCATACTTGCAAGATTGTGTTACTATAACCTTACAATAAAAGTAGTGTTAGTACTCATGGTTTTGGTTTCTTGTCTGGACCTCCTCAAAGGGCTGACAGATCTCCCTTAGTCTTTAACAAAGAACAAATAGCATGAATATTTGTACACACATTCTAACTTTATATATTATTAGGTTGCATCCATCAATCACTACAGGATACTGATATATACTGTTTTTAGTAAACCATGTCGAGTAAGAAATATCTGGCGTCTTAACAGATATTGTTAGAAAGAAACTGCTGATGTGACTTTTCTCACAAATACCTACAAACTTGGTATGCATAAATAGCAATGGTCCTGCAATCAATGTTTGTTGATGTAACCTGTATAAGCTTAAAAAATACAGCATTTTGCATCTTATGTCTGGGGGCTTTCTCTGAGTGATCTGGCGGCTATTTGAAACATTTTTGGAGTTCATTTATTAGTGCAGTCATCCTGAAAGTGATAAGGATCAGTGAATACCAGTGTATTGATCATAACCAAGCACAGTAAGCTACTTCCATTGCCTGAGTCAATCACATGTCATTTTAGTAAAAATGAAAAGGGAAAATAAAGTAAGTTTGAAGACAGGCAGAGACTCTATTGGGAATAAAATCAATCTGAGTCACGGGAGCAGGGCAGATCAAGTTATCAGACCACTTGGCAACAATGAAATCAAAACAGAGAGATTCTAAATGCTGATTGTGCTAATGTGGAAGTTTATGTTGCCTATAATTCCTAGTGTGCTTCTGAATGCAGTGAGGATTTCTGCCCATACTTGCACATGGGATATGGACAAGAAAATGAACAGTAATCCATTTTTGTCCCTAGTATTGAAAAAACGTATCGTTATACTTTGACTTACCAAGAAGATTAACCTATCATTCAGACTTATTTAACTGTATTAAAATGGAAGACAGGTTACTGCTGCAATACATGACTTCAAATGTCAACAAAATATGTAGGAACAGTTCTTCTCACCCTGTGTCACTGGCAATCTCATCCTAAGCAGTAAGGATCCCATATTTATTTTATTTATTATATTTTTATCCTGCCTTTCCTCCAAGGAAATAAAGATGGCCTTTTTCACCATTTTAGCTTTATGGTTAGGCTGGGAAATGACCCAGAATGAGAAAGAATTACTTGCTAAAGTCTGCCAGAAATTTCATGACCAAGCAGGGACCTGAAACCAGGCTATCCTGAAAGTCCAACAGTGAAACTGCTGCTCAAACTGGATTGTAACATTTCTCCACATTGATTTATTTACTACATTTTTAAAATACCCATCAGAAATATCCCTCTGGGCATGCACATTTATATTAAAATGCAATAAAGTATAATACAGAATAAAAAATGTAAAGAGGTTGTCTGTTGGTTCGGGGTCAGGTATGCTGATGATACTCAGCTATACATCTCACCCATAGCCAGCCAAGCAATGCTGTTGAAGCCATATCTCAGTGTCTGGAGGCTGAGTGTTAGGATGGGGAAGAACAAGTTCAGACTAAACCCTAGCAAGATTGAGTGGTTGTGGGTATTTGGGCTTCCTGGTGCTGGGGATCTTCCATCACTGGCCTTGAATGGGGCTGCACAACTGCTTAAGTCTGGGGGTCTGTCAGCCCTTTTGGAACTCTACGTCACTGTAGTAGAGTATAATAACAAAATGTTGAAAGTCTACCAGTTTCTTTTATACCATGAAGAATCAAGGAAGAGTTATTTTGAATCTCTTTCTTAAGCTTATTTCTTTCCCAGGACTAAGACTTCATTTACTGTCTCTTTTATCTGTTAATTGCTTTTGCATTCTTTTGTTCTGCCTCCCAGTACAGGGTCCTCTTAGACTCACAGCTCCTGCTTGAAGAACAGGAGGCAGCCATAGCCAGAACAGCTTTCATAAAAGTTTACTTTGTGTGCCAGTTTCCTGGACTGGGCGGACCCTTTTACTGTCACTCACACTCACAGTTGGACTATTGTAATGTACCCTACATGAGGTAGCCCCCGACAACTGTTTCGAAGCAACTGGTGATATGAATGTAATGGCACAAGCAGTGATGGGTGGTCTGTGCCATTGTATTCAGTATCAGCAGTTGCTTCGAAACGGTTTTCCAGGGCTGTTGAAATTGCTATTAATTTCTAATAATAAATACAATAATGTAACACCCATGCCATGTGAGCTGATCAGCTAACTTGGGTGCAGCTCAAGGTGCTGGTTGTCCCTTTAAAGCCCTATGTGGCATCAGGCCTATTTGAGGGATTACCTGTCTCCATGGTTTCTGTCTGCTCTGTTAGATATGGCAGACTTGGTTTTCTTCTGGTCTCTTCAATTAAGCAGTACCACCTAGCATGACCAAGGAGGAGGGCCTTCTCTCAACACCTGCCCCCTGGAATAGTATCCCCACAAAGACTGGCATGGCCCTTACTTTACTGGCCTTCAAAAGAGCATTAAAAGCATAGCTCTTTCTCCAGGCCTTCAGGTTAGGATGTTTGGAGAAGAAGGCTTTTGTCTGCTTTTGTCTCGGTGGATGAGAGAGAGAGTCAGCTGTTGTTCTCTCCAGATGACACTATCTTTTGGGGGTTTATTTCAATTTTGTTCACTATTTTTATACATTAAACTGCGAGTCACCAAAGTTGGATAGCTTAGGAAAGTGAAATATAACTAAAATATAATAAGTACAATATTTCTAATAACAAATACAATAATAAAATATTAATCAGCAGCATTACAGAAAGCCCTAAGAACTTCTATAATAACAAGCATGATAAACAGCAGACAAGATTGCACTAAAACCAGCAGTTCCTAAAATGCCCGTAAAATGAAAAGCTCTTTGCATGTCAATGAAAGGGCCACAATGAATACACCAGAAGAGTCTCTCTGAGGAAAATGTTCAAGCAACTCAGCACCACCAGTATCAAAAAGGCCTTATGACTTTTATCTACCCATCCTGCCTTGTGCTGAGATTCTGAAGGGCAGAATATGCAAGAAGATGTTCCTTCAGGTACCTTGACCTCAACCATTTGGTTACATATCAGGTAAATTCTAACATGCTGAATTTGGCCAAAAAACATACTGGTAGCCAGCGAATGTAGCAAGGCACTGGCATAATAAAATTGTATTAGGCAGATCCAATCAACAGTCCAGCTATTTTTTTTGAATTACTTGAATTTTCTGAATGTTTTTCAAAGACAGTCCCACATGCAACACATTACAATAATCTAGCTGGGAAATTACCAGAAAGATATGATTCTCTATCTGCTGCCAATAAATGTTTGATCTCTATTAAACCCAGGGCTATATGTACTCAGCAGTTCCACACAAATTGAGTATTTGGCATTGAATACAACATTTATCATCCAATGAATAACTAAATAAAGGAATGAAAGATGCTGATAGTAGACTAAGAAGAAAAATCCAGGTGACAATTAATTGTCTTTTTAATGCAAGAAGGATGACAAATACAATATCCTATAAATGGGGTATTTCCCCATATTCCAAAGCCTTAAAGAATAGATAATCAGAGAAGGTGGGAAGTTCCTGCACAACTTCGTTATTTCCAGCGTGAATCATTCCCTGAACAAGGGTAATGCATTTTACTGGCAAACCTAAGAAGTTATAATAGCTCATGGGTGAGTTTATAGGAGTCTTATTGATTCACAAAATGTATATAGCCAGATATTTGCTTGTGTCTGACTTGGATTAGAACCGAGTTGAATCAGCTCTGTAGGCCCAATACCAGTCCTCCTCTACTTTAACATAATGCACAAAATAAGATTTTAACTCATAGTCCAATCCATTCCTAACTCAACTCCCTTTTCTTCTCTCATTTTCAAAATATCTTGCATATCAAAATTGAAACATTCAAGAGTTACAAAATATGGATGGACTTGAACAAAAATGGGTCCTGGAACTGAGGAGAGAAGACAATTTCCCCCCTGTAGGATTAGATCCTTACACCTGATTCTGTGCCTTGCTGACTCACTATGACAACACAAAGAGTTTGCTGTCAGCTTTTCTGTATTTTTCTTTGTAAAACCTTTTGTTACTTTATCATATAATCCAACCTCATCTCTCCAGAAGTAACCTCATAGACTCATAATCTGTACCTATCACCGCATCTATCTATTCATATAAATTCACCAGGAATTTTAATTTAAAAGTCCACTTGGTGATAAAGTCAATTTAAGAAAAAAATAGAAGAATTACCAAAAACAAAAAACAAAACAAGGAAAAAAACAATTCAGGGATGACAGTGAGTATCAAAGTACCAAGACAAACCATGGTGATGATGATCACAGAAACGATAAGAGGTATTTCATAATTCAGGAGAGAGAGAGAGCGTACACGCTATAAATCATGTAATACAGTTTGGTTTCTCTTGGTAAATATGACATGGACAGGATCCATCTCAGACAGGACATACCATCCTTCTGCATTGTAACAGCTTCCACTTAAGTTTTGTTTTAGTATATTTTGTTGCCATGCGTGGCTTTTCCATACAATGTTAAGCAACCAACCATCCAACAGATTTGGAAATGTCAATTCAATATTTAAGTCATTGTGACCAAACAGTATAATTAGGGGAATATTCTTTATAGACTACTGTTCTGAAAACAGTCCATATAAATGATCAGTTAGCTTTCCTGCAACTCCTGTCCTGTTCATGTTAATCTGTGATATATATTACCCACTACTTTTCTTACCAGTCTGTTCCCCCCCACCCAACTAACATGAAGAACTGTGCTTCAGATTTTGGCTGTGCTTCAGTTGGAAGTGTAAAAACATTTAAATTAAATAACATATATCAGTTTTTTTGACTTGCTGAAGTTGATGTTCTCTTTTGGATTCATATATTCCACAGAAATTAAAGAATGATTTCACACTAATCAAGACTCAACAGAAATTGGGTTCTCAATGAAAGAAATGTCAAATAATCAGCAAGTAAGCACTAGATGAAAGAAAATGACATGATGGGCTATCAAGAATAAAAAGCAGGGTAGATGAGAATGTTTAAACAATGCCATCTATACAACAACACAGTGTTTTTAAACATGGTAACATTTAAGACCATTTTCCACACATGATAACAAGATACAGATATAATTGAATTCCTCCTTTGATTATTCTGTACTGCTTTTCTTCCATATCACTTTTGATGTTTTGTCCTTTCTATTTAAAATAATGACTCCCACTGGCTCAATTAGGAATGAGTTGATATTCACAAGGTTTCTCTGTGAGCGTTCATTAAGAACTCCCAATTTGTAAGGTATACTGAGGATAACTTGCACATGCTCATTGTCATACAGTCCCATGGAACTGGTTACTAGCTTTTTATGTTTTGTCTCAGGTGGTAGCACCTGACTGACCTTGTCTGGAGTCAGGATCTAAGCAAGATTGGGTCTAGTTAATACTTGAATGTAAAAGCCATTTTGGTATACTGGTTAGGGCATTGGCTTAAAAGATTGGAAACACTGAGTTCTACTCCTCCCTTAACCACAGAAGGTAGCCAGGTCACTGGTCATTTTCTTTCAGCCGTAGGAACAAAGTAGTGGCAAACTGCTTTAAAAAATGTCGCCAAGAAAACTTTGGGGATTTATCTCTGTAGTTACCAGGAATCATGGTTGACCCAGTGGACCGTAACAACAATACCTGAATAAGAGACCACCAGGGAATTCTCAGTCTGTAGGCACAGAACTTCCTAGTCAACAAAAAATCCTGGAAAAAACCAATGGCAAACCATTTCTATATGGCTGCCAAGGAAACAATACAAATGTGTCCATGTAATCAGTAGGAGTCAATCTCAATCCAAGTAAACATTTATCTTCACTTTTTATGTTTTGCTGCAAAAGACTAACATGGCTACCTCTCTATATAATGTAATAATGTCTTAATCATGTCTCCAGTTTCTGAAAGTATGCCTCTGAATTTTTAATGAATAGGAAACATGGGAAAGAAGATGCTATTATGCCTATGTCTTTCACAGGGGGTACCTATGGGCATTTAGTTGTCTGCTGTGAGAAAGGATGTTGGATTAGATGGGGCATCATCTGATCCACTACAGCAATTCTTAGGTTGTTATCTTATGCTGGTTCCATCAGCTTGTTAGCATTCAGCAATGACAGAAGTTCATATGGAAATTAACCTGCCCCTTTCCAAATGAATGGATGAATAAATAAATAAATAAATAAAATTCACAAAATCAGATTTTCGTGGAAGGATGGCATCAGTTACAATGTGGATACCATCAGGATAAGTTTAAAAAGGCCTGATTATATCATACAGAGCATATACCTACAGGGTATAATGACAGTGTCAAGCTATACCACGATTTCAATGTTATTCACATCGTTCAGTATAGTTACGTGGAAGTTTGTTACAAGCTTGCCCAAAGGACATCAAATACTTTCAACCAATTATTTTCATTAGAAACATTTTTCCAACAGTAGATTGTGCAGATTACTATATCAATTGAATGAAAGGTATTTAAAAGCATACAATTTTTCTTTTTTGCAGGGCTTTTAGGAGTTAGTGTTTAAATCAGACATAACTAACCCAATACTTGTGGGCATCTTGGTCTTCCCTTGGTCCCCCAGATTTCCTACTTGAATTGACAATTATTTTTTTAAATAAATTTTATTTGTCACATTTATATAGCTGCCCATCTCGCACAAAATAACTCTGGGTGGCATATAACAATTAAGAAAACAGCAAATAAATTTAAAAAATCATTATAAAAAGATAAAAAGTAATTATTAAAATGGAAATATTACCAAAAAATTTAAAACATATAAACCCCACGGAGAGAGGAGAATATCAGTCATAGTGGAGCCATCTAAGAATGTCTCTGGTTCCCAAAGACCCCTAGGCCTGATGACGTAACCAGGTCTTGAGGGACTTCCTAAATGATAGCAGGGAAGGGGTGAGCCTAACTTCAGGGTGGAGAATGTTCCACAAGGAGGGAGCCACAGAGAGAGTCCACCTCCTAATCTAAAACACACCCCTGGAAAATAAAAATGGTGATTAGTGATTAGCTAAACCTAATGCTTTGTTTGCAAGTGTTTGTCTACTCAAAAAAAATGTTAACTCCAATCAATATAATTTCATAGAGTTTTAGAAACTGCATCATCAGATGTATTTGATGCAACAGTTTGTTGCACTGGAGGTGGGTCAATCATTTACTACTTGGATAGTCCAATCTTAAAAGGTGTGTATTTCTTTTTAATAGCTGGTAAACACTATACATTTCTTAGACATCCATATTTGTTTCTCTTTCCACATCTGCCCCTCTTTGACCCTCACTAGCCAAACATGTTACCTTGGAAAGTACCAGAATAAAAGCATTTCTGTAGTGCAAGGAATACTACTGAGCTACACCATAGTCTTACCCTCATCTGGCAAGGTGGTGCATTATTATAATTCAGTGGTATCCCCAGAATCTTGCTGATTTCACTGGAATGATAAAAACAGCATTGCATCATCATGTTGTAAACTCTGCCCTCTGCTGCATGGGGGTATGATATTACAGCACACATAGAAAAGAGGCAGGGCTTGCATCATTATGTTGCTTTCATCATCTTGACACCCCACCTTCTCTATGGAATCTCCTTTTTACATTCTTGGGCAATGCTTAGCACTGCAATAATTATGTTATAAATCTGTTGATCAATGTTTCTCAACCTTGGGAACTTTAAGATGCATGGACTTCAACTCCCAGAATTCCTCAGCCAGCCATGCTGGTTGGGGGAATTCTGGGAGTTGAAATCCACACATCTTAAAGCTCCCAAAGCTGAGAAACACTGCTATAGAAAGAAGACATGCAGCAAAATGTGAAAAAACCTGTGCTTTCTAAACTGATCCTGAATAGAATAAATACAAAGCACTATACTTCTCACAGCAGATAAGATGGCCTTTTCATTTTTATTTTTTTAAGGCAAAAAAAGAGACCTATGATAATACTTTTTAATCTTTGGGTACACCATTTTATATTTGTTTGGCTACTCAGAAGCACTAACATAGCATGGAACTACTGTGTCACTAGTGGACCTTTAGCTAAGACCTTTATCCAAATAATATTCATAAGATGAAGATTATTATCAGCCCTGAAGAAAATGGCTCCTTTTTTCTTTTCTCCTCTTTTACTCATTCCTGTAGCTGCTCTGAATATAAAAACAGAATTACAAATGCTTACACGGTTCCTTGTCAGCAAATTGGAATGATATAATAATGTTGCTGCAGCAACACAAACAGGAACAGAAACAACAGCAATTCATCAAAGCCTCTTATGGTGAGGAGTAACTCTCAGGTCCTCTTCCCACCAGCCTTTGCCTGCTCCAACCAGGATTAAAATTCCAATTGCCACCCTGCACTGTGGAAGGAAATGGCAATCAGAGGCTTTCAACAGGAGCACTGGAGGATAAATCTATTATCTCAGTATTGTCTGAATGGCTATAATGGCTTCTTTCTTTCCAACAAATTGAATAGACATGCTCATCCCTAATTATACACAACACCCCCTCAGACAGTGCTGTTTGAGCCTAATTGTAAAATAAGAGACCTCAAGTTTAAACATAATATCCCAGCTAATTATATTTCAAATACATTAAATGATTCAGAGAGCAGGAAAAAAGAGATGCTGATCTGTTTTATGGGCTCAGTTTACGGTAAAACAATGAAGTTAACCATAGAGCAGCACCCGTCTTGAGATTTAAAATACTGGCTTCTTGCAGCGTGCCGTAAAGAAGCCCGGGGCAGAAAAACAGGCTGAGAATTACACTGACACTTAAAAGTACATATATCTCTTTGACTGTGTCTTATATCAGGATTTGGTTTTAAAGTCTTGCTGTTTAATCTCATTAAGTCACATGCATTACTAGCTCTGGAAAGAGGTAGCAAAACCAAGATCACTTCAGATAAAAGCTTCTTAAGTAAAGATCCTTTGCAGGGCCCACAGTGAAAGCTTGAATATGAATCAAGCTTTACCGCTCTCCCTATGTCCGTGCACAGCTGTGCTGCATTGTATACAGCAATTAGGGAAAGTCCTTAATGGACATCCACACAGATAATTTGCGCACAGTCTCAATCCTCAGAATATGTCATCTAAAGCCACCAGAAACTAAACAGGACTGAGGGTCGAGAGGGAGGGATCAGCTTCCCCCGGCCCTTCTCCATTACAACACAGAAATATTTCCATCCAGTTCAGTTAACTACATAGGCAGGTGATGGGTACTCTCTGAAATTTCTAGAGGAATCTTCTGCAGATTCCAGGGTTTGATCTGAACCTGCAAACTTTGCAGCCAAAGCGTATGCTCTAAGCTTAAAGGGCTGTTTGTCAATAATTGGCTGGGCTGCTGAACTCCAGCCCAACTCCCTCAGCTATAGTGACCTATCACAGTTGCAAAAGGACATCAGAGATGGAATCATTCTTTTGATTATCTCTGGTTTCTCAGGAAAACAAAAAAGAGCCAGCGGCAAAGGAAAGTAGTGGTATCAACCATCATACACTCTCTCTCTCTCTCTCTCATACACAGAGTGGAATTAACAAGGCTGGCAGCTTCTTTTCCCATTTCATTCCCTTTCTCCCTGCTCCAGCTCTTTCTAACTATTTAACTATCTCCTTCTGGCACATGTCCTGCTCAGAAATAGCTGCTTTCACAAGGTTGCAGTTGGCATAAAGGCACTGGATGTAGCTGGATAAAAAGAAGGGAAATTAACTCACTTTCACATATATACAGAAAGGCAATGCCCTTAACCATGTTCTAAAACAGCTGCCTCAACAATCTTTCAGCAACATGAAGGACTAAAAATATTTGTTTCTGATGAAAACTCCAGAGCATGTCATTTATTTTGAGCTTTGCCATTAAGGAAATGGGAAGACAAGATATGATTTCAAGAGTTAGCATGCCTATAAATGTTGTTCAAAATGTGTGATATCTGACAGTTGTAGTCATCACTTCACTTGGCTGAAAAAACAAATAGTTTAACTTGGTATTAACCAAATTACTATGTTAACAGATGATGCATATCAGGCAGAGGTAATATGCCCTAAACTATTTCATGTATTTATGCAAATTAATATCCAACAACTGCATTCATAAATCTACCTTCACTAAAAGCATGGCACATGAACAATCTTCAAAACAATTCTTCTTCAAAGTTAAATATCCAAGGCAGGAATCTTATTAGTTCTGGTTTTTTTGAGGTACATGATAGAATGACATGAGCAAATTTTATCTTATTGGGTAAGGAGGACTGAAATGGTTAGAAGGATGAACAAAATCAGAATTAGTTTAAATGCTAAAGATAGAGACCTTATCTACATATTCATATGACCATATTTTATATGAACAGTCCAAAATACAAACAAGTCTTATGCCTACAAATGGAGCCCTTTCTCTCCTCCATTTGTAAAGTAGCTCAGTTAATGATCTGAGTAAAAGGCTGAAATTTACTCTGACTTATTAGGTAATGTATGATCCTCCAAATCAATTCATAATTGAAATTCCAGTAAGTTTCAGTGGCATGGAAAGACCAGAAGTTAGATTACTAAAAAAAATTGGTATAGTTAATGCTATTTTTGCCCATAAGGGGAATGAAGAGATGGTATCTATGGTTTCCATCACTGTAAATATTTCCAAAAGCTGTATTTCAGTAGAAAATGCAGTGAAAGAAACTGATCCATTTAAATGGCAAAGTAACTAGAATTCTGAATCTATGTAAAGGAACTGTTCCCAACAACTAAGCCAACAGAGTTGAAACAAGAGATGCTTTAAAACAGGAGTGCATACATTTTTCTGGGTAGATGGTCACACCTGATTTTTTTTACTAGTGTATTTGGAAGATGCGGAAGAGGCTGTATTCAAAACAGCAGTATGGCACCACAGCCAAAACTAAATGTGTTTTCTGTTCAATTATATTTAACTGTAATTACACAGTTAATATGATTACTCTCCAATAAATATTTAATAATTTCTATCTTTTATTACATTAAAAATTATAGGTTGGCTACCATTTTAAAACTCAATGGGTTGCATTGAAGGCATTGAGAGTCCTAAAGGTTCATGTTGGGTAGCTTTGTCTTATCAAGGGAACAGGATTAGAAATACACAAAAAATGCAAAGTGGATACTTCCTGTGCCTGTAGGCCTGCACTCCACTACTGTTGCCACCACCAACACCATATCAAAATACTATCTGGAAAGGGAAAAAAAAAATTCCCCACCTTTTTGCAATCAACAATGCAGATATTTTTGAAATAGTTTCTTCCCAAGTTCCACACTATTTAAAATATTCAGAAAAACCCTATTTTGGAAGTTATTTTTGAAAAACTAAGTTTCTCCCTCTCCTTCTTTGTTATATCACCAGGCCTTTATGGAAAAAAGGTGACATGTTGTGAGAGAAGTGATGTTGGGCAGTCATTTAACTGAGATAAGAACCTAATAAACAATTATCCCTTGCTGCTCGTAAGGCGGAAGGAATATCCATTTTGTATTTGGAAGTTCTTAGTATATTTAGTGCATTTGATAGTCACCTAAAATTTTCTTCTCCTTTCAACCACTCATTTTTCACGCTAAAGATTGATTTATAATATATTTGATAAATGTCCACTTGTATGAAGAAAGATGTGGATACGCTTTGGATTTCTGCATCATCTTTTAGAGCAATAATCACATAGACAAGCAAGGAGTATTAGAAAAAAAGACCTATGTATCTGTATCATCTATTTCTTATATTCTTTCAAATGTGTACTTTATTTGTATTATCTATTGCCTATATTCTTTTACAAATATGTAAGGAAAAAAAATAAGGAAAAAAAACATGTGCTTAACTAGTTACATGAGAATAAAGCTTATACCTGAATTCTTAATTTCCCCAGATGAGTCCCAACTGAACTGTTAAGCCAAATCTGGAGCCACAGCACAAGATTACATAACAGATCTGTGTGCATAACTAATCAACTTCAATTCCCTCTTCCCAATTTAATTACAAAACATTGGCGGAACAGTTAAATGTGTACCAAGTGACCTCTTGCCTCAACCTGCCTGAAGCACTTACAAGGCTCCTGGCTTGGCAGTGATTTGTACAATCACTTTTATTTTACAGACAGTTGGACCATCCAACAACATTACTATCAGAAGTGCTCATGACCTCAGCCCTTACACCCGGCTGTTGCATGTGCAAAAACAGCCACAAGGAACTAAAGTAATTAGATGGGGGCATTTACAATGCATCACACATAAAAATGGGGTAAGGCTTTGATTGTGTGGTTGTGGCCACAATCATGACTTTTTTTACCCCTCCCCTGACAGACACCTCTATAATTAGATATCACATGCGTTTGCTCATAATTTTGATTCATGGTTTTTGTCATTTCTCTGTTTTCTTATTCTGCTGTAACTGATTTGGGAATAGAACTTAAGGTCTTTTCTGTGAGTCTGTTCTATATAGGACAATTTTCCAGTTGAATGACTTTCTGATCTGATTTAAAGATAAAGAACCATAAGAAAGGAGACCTTTATGTACCCTGATGTAACAGAGTGAAAGTCCAAACATTTTATTTGGAACTCTGAGGTTTGTAGTGGTCTACCCAAGATATGTTATGCCATGCCAGGGGTCTCAGCAATGTGGATCAACTGCTGTGTGCATTAGCTATCGACCAGGCAATACAGCAGGAACATTGCTCAGGTCATGTATCACCTGAGTCACAGGAGGAAAAGTCCATCAAGCAGAGATCAGTGTCATTCCTTGCCTCCTAGGCCAGATCCCACTTCTTTCCCTGGAGCTAGCAAGGAACCATGCTCTCTAAATCTTGCTGCCACCAAGCATGCCCTAATTGTCTTTTATGGTCCTCTTGGCTGAAACTGCAACCGTGCCCAATATCATCTACCATGCGAAAAACCTCCAGCTAGCATGCACAATGCTTCAATTATTCTATGTACTGCATTTGTTTCTCTTTCTTCTTTCCTGTTGTACCATCTCATAAAAGCCTGCTGAATGCCCCACCCCATATCAGGTGTCTGTGGGTCCTGAGCAAGTTGCCAAGCCTCTTCTGTAGTGGCCCCCATATTGTGGAAATAGCTTCCTTCCAAGGCGTATGTAGCGCTCTCCATCCTTCAATTTCATATAGCTGATAAAACAACTTCCACTCCACTGTGTTTTTAATCCTATTTCATTGTTTTGGACATTTATCAGTTGAGATTGTACTGAGATTATATCTGTTTAGATTATATTGGCGTAACAGCCAGTTTGGTGTAGTGATTAAAGTGCTGGCCTGGAAACCAGGAGACTGTGAGTTCTAATCCTCTCTCAGTATGGAAGCTGGCTAGGGGACTCTTGACCAGTCGATCTCTCTCAGCCCAACACACCTCACAGGGTTGCTGTTGCAGGAAAAAAAGGATGCAAGAGCATTATGTATGCCACCATGAGTTGTATAAAGTAGAGGTGGAATATAAATCTAATAATAATTCTTTCACATTTATATCTTTTTTCTTTGTTGCATATTGTCTGGAGATTGCTGATTGAGGCAGATTACAAAAGTTGAAGGTAACTAAGTAACGTTCCTTTCCCTTTTTGGATTGCATGAAATGAAGAATTTCCATGGAGCCCACTTCAGATATTGTCTTCCTGTGGTATTGAAGACAAAGTAGCTATTACAGTAAAAAATAATAAGATGGGATGGACGGCACTGTTGTTGTTTTAGTCCCAGGTTCCTTTGTAACTACAGGTATCACTGGCTCATTTTAGAAGAAAGATACTTGATTGCATTTGAATTTTTAAAAATAAAACAAAAGGAAAGTTTACACAAACATCCTTTTTGCTTTTCTTAAAAAAAAAAAAACAGCAGAATTAAATAGAATTTGAAACTACCAACTAGTGTTGTTTTTTCTTTCCATATGATTCTAAGTTCCCTTCCATCAGAGACCATGCAAAATAAACACCTTAGCATAGTGAAAATTGGCCTCAAACAAAAAGCACATTATTTATGATAAATGAGTGGGAAAACTCACATCATATCCTATTTCGGGGAACTCATCCTACTAACCACTCAAGCTACCATGACATCAGCATAAATGCTTCACTTCTGGCACAGGTAAACTACAGGGATCATCCATACTTTGTTCATGATTTAGATTAACCTCTATCCAGTTTTTATTTCTTGAAAACGGCAAATCTGTTAATGTTAATTTTTAGAACATGAACAGTCAATGTATTTCTAATTTACAGTAAATTTCTAATTTACAGTTATTGACTGAATACTAAGAAGGTAGAAGAACAACATATCCATGGTTCAGAGATGCACTTCACAACTGAGTACGTGTTTTTAGTTTCCTTTAACACATTGCCATTTCAGACCTTCAGTATTAACTGCAATGAGGATACTTCTATTAGATAGTAATCATATGGGACAATTTCATTTACAATGTTTCTCTATTCAGATGATGAACTGATGACCATCAGGTCCAAATAAAAACAGAACTATCTATTGCTGTATGCAAGGCATGTAATATATATGGTGATAATGTAATGAATTGGGACTTTCCCAAATTAATGAACGTCAAACCACAGTAAGCTAATAAGTCAACTTACCATCACTGTTGATACAGACCACTTGAGGCACTTGTGTACCAGGCCCACAATCCTTCTCATTATCTGGAATACACTCATCCAGGCTCACTATTTTCCACTCATAGCAAGAAGGTTCTTCACAGGGGATAGCTTCAATCAAATGGGGACAGTTGCCAGGGCCTCCCGTGGGTTCATTTTTGATGCGACGTTTTCTTAATTTAAAACCTTAAGTTTCCAAAATAAGAAACAATCATCTGCTTTTCAATATAAGACAAAATCACTGATTTTATTCACATTTTAACCTCTATAGGTATATCCTACAGATAGTTATTGCAAGTTATTTCTTATAATTGCATGATATAATAGAGTTAGACAGGTAGTCATGTCAGTCTTTATTCCAAAAGAACAAAAAATGTTGTTAAAGATTATGCCAGTTTTGGTGGCACAAACTTATGCCATAAATATGTTTATTAAAGTTTAAAGAGCCACAAGATTATTCCTGTTTTATTGCAAGACATGTAGTTAGTATCCCTGAAATTACAAACTAGATAAGCTCACCTCTGACAAATTACTAACTTTCTGAAAAATGTCTTCAAATATTAACTAAGCTATATATGGAACTGAGGTATACCTGAGGACCTTATAGGATATTTTGAACATAAGTTGGTTTGGCTGGAGGTGCAGTTAACATCTGTGTTTATTTGTATCAGTAGAAGTGTTTTATGAGGGCTGAGAATGTGGACAAAATCTTTGAATGTGCAAAGAGAGGATATGTATGCTTGATCTTGTCCTCCAATCTCATGATTACAGCCCAAAGAGGCTTGGGTTAGTGGATCAGTGATTCTGTAGGAGCAGATATAATGCCATCTAGTTTAAAAGAAACTGCTGGGGGAACCCGACTGAGGAGACCTTTATTAAAGCTTGTGTATTAGCTACAGGGGCATCTGAGGGAGGGGTCAAAGATGTAGCACATATGTAAAAAGGGGTGGGGCTTCAATTATGCCTGCTATCTTGACTTTTCTCGCACAGAGACCTATATACACAGTCCCTCAACACTGGGCAAGCTGTTGAGTTAATTCTTCTTTTAAACAAAAATAATGTGTTTGCAATTATTTCTGTTTTGAACTGCTTTGAGTAGTTTATGAAGTGAAAAGATGGGATCAAATGGAATTAAAACAAATAATATAGCAATCACAGAAGACACCTGTGAGTTTTCTTATTATTACCCAAGGGAGAAGCAGCAAATCAATCACTGTAGCTTCTCCACTTTTATTCTCACAACAGCCCTGTGGAGAAGGCTAAACTGAGAGATAATGCCTTTATATAATCCAGTGAGCATCAGGGTTGAGTGAAGATTTGTTCCTTGGTCTTCCCAGGCTTAATCCAATTGCAACCATGATACTCTAATTGCAACCATGATACTCCAAACCCCAAGGTTTAGGGATTTTCTGTGTATCCTAAAACAAGCATGAATAAAATTGGGCAGTGCTCAGGTAACTCAAAATCCTTTTAACTATTGTGTGTTTGTGTGTGTTTGTGTGTATGCGTGTGTACACAGATACGCTTAAGAAACACAGCTTCTGAGAAGAGAAAAATGCTTAATAAACATATCCTGCTTCCCAGAAAGCCTGCATTGTGAGCCAGATGGAAGAAATCTGGAGGGAATAGGTTGGCCAAGAGCTCCTTAAGAAGCAAATGATTCAAAGATGGAACTCAGGGCTTCTGCTGAGACTAGATGAAAACAGTTTGTTATGTAAGCAAAACTCCATTAACCTTCCAGACTGAAAACTTTTTGAATGTGAGCATTATTTGGAAACTATGGATTCAGTGTCAACTGTTAATGCTGTAATATCCCTTACAATATCTGTCAACCAATATGTCTCATGGCTTCACCCCCAGCCTGCTATGAAACTTCTTTAGTTTAAGATCAAATGGTGAGATGTAAAGAAGGAAAAGAGCAGGAAAAGTTCATTTTGACTCATCAGGGAAAAATCATCCTTGAAGGGAGTTGGCAGGGTAAATGGAGAAGCATTAAGAGAAAGCTGGCACAGTTAAATGGATATGTGTTAAGAGAGTTGTCTAGAATTACATCAGTGAATGTAGGAGGAACCAGATAGCAAGACAGCCCAGCACAAAGGTTTGATTGTTTATATTAGTACTTCTAAATTGCCACCTTCCTTTGCCTACATAAAACGAGAGAGAGAGGGAGAGAGAAAGCATGTATTTCAAAATGAGACAGCAAAAAATTTGAGAATTATAAGGTCTCACCTTTTTTCCTCTCCTTTCTTCAGCAACATCAGAGAATTAATGAACTAAACAATAGTATTTTTTAAAAAAATATATTATCATAGGTCCCTTTTGTTTTCTACCTGTTACTATTACGCCACTGACCAGAAAAGGCAAACAGGTAACTTTCTAATGACATAAAAATCTAGAATCTTTAGTATAAAACTCTAATTCTGGCAGCTCCATAAGCACTTAGTAAAAACTACTGTATGTTCAATTTTCAACTCTTAGTTAGAATTTTCTGAGGCAAAAATAAAAAAAAGGTTGCAGGATAAAAGAAAAATTGAGCCTGAAAAGCACAAAAACCAACATTTGGGTAGGAAGAGCCTTGAAAGAGGAAACCTAGACAGCAAGGGAAAGGGGAAACAGGAGAATGCCAACTTGTAAAGCAAGAACATTTTAGAAACCTGAAAAATGTAGAGATATAACAATGATAGAGAATGGAAAGAAAGAGGATTAAGAATGATAAATACCAAAGGAATACAAAGGGATTTATAGAGATTATATTAATCTATAAGCAGCAGCAAATAAAAGCAGAAAACTAATAATGACAGCAGAATGATTCTCAAATACCTTAGAGGCATCTCACAGACTAAAGGAAGTTTTGAATGTCACCTTAAGAAGGACAATTCTGTCATACCTCTCTCCATTGCTGTGTAAAGGTTCACAGACTTGCCCTCTAATGTTAGCACTCCAATAGTGGTCAGTGCAAACAATCTGATGTACCTGAGGCAGACTGGAGGAAGGTCTGCATCTGTCAAATCTTTCCTAGTCCACCAAAATGTCCCTAGAATTTGAGACAATTTGCTTCCTATTACAACTGTTTTCGGATGCATTATGCAAAGACCTAGCTCTCTGGAAAAGACTCTAATGCTGGGAAAGGTGGAAGGAAAGAATAGAATGACCAGCAGCAAGGTGGATGGACTCAGTTACAGTGGCAATGGGTACAATGTTGGGAGACCTGAAAAAACAGGTGAGGGATAGATTGTCATGGAGAAAATCTATCTATGTGGTCACTAGGGGTCAAAAACAACTTAGTCATAATGGAAGTCACTTAGAAAATGTACATACCCTTTTTGGCTTGCTGGTCCTCACAGTTTTCAAAAGTACACAGCCCCCATGCTGACCAAGCTGATACCTCACACTCTATGGGACATGGAATGTGGCACAGCTGAGTGGTGCTAGGAGTAGGGCCTGTGCACAGTTTCCAATCCACAGGTTTAGAAGCTATAAAAGAGGAGACAAAACATGAAGGGTTTTTGTTTGTAAACATGAAGGCAACTTTACTGAAAAGACAAGAAAAAGAAAAAGTCAAGAAAGTGCCATCCTCTGTCTTTAATCTTATCCAGTTGAGACAGGGCCACCGAATTCTACTAGGATAAATTTACATTGGATTATAGGGAATTCAGAAATATCTGGAAATCCTACAGGTTTGGTGAGGTGCCATTTTTTATAATGTGGATTATGGTAGTGGGCATTCTGTGGAGACATTGGGATACATGGATCTGTGATTTGCAGCTAGTGAAGAATGCAACCTCTGGAGTGCTATTTGGATGATTTCACCTTGTGCATATTATACCTCTGCTAAAATATCTGTCTAGATTGCCAGTTTGCCATCAAACCGGACGATAGATAGATAGATAGATAGATAGATAGATAGATAGATAGATAGATAGATAGATAGATAGATAGATAGATAGATAGAGAGAGAGATAGATAGAGAGATGGATGGATGGATGGATGGATGGATGGATGGATGGATGGATGGATGGACGGACGGACAGACAGACAGACAGACAGACAGACAGAGACAGACCGACCGACCGACCGACCCCTAAACAATTCAAGATCTGGTTACCTAAAAGAAAGTCATCAAGTTTATTAATCCTGTTCTCCACTCCTCAGCCTGCAGATTGCTGTTTGGTGGCCACATGAAGACAGGCCTTCTTTAAAGTGACAACTATCCAGTAAAATTACCTCCCCTCTGTATACGTCACGCTCCAGTGCTGATGTACTTTAGGCAACTTTTTAAACTTTCCTTTTATGTCAACCTTCACATAAACCCAGCACAAGCCAAATCTTTATGTTTACCTTTTTTCAACTGTTTATATTATCTTTTTACTGCCTTTTTAAGTCCTATTTTCTGTTCTTATCTCACTCTAAAAATGGTAAATGATTTCAAGTTTTTAAAATAAATGCTACATAATTTTTTTTAAACCTAAAATAGTAAAAGCCACAAATCGATTATATATCTACCAGCAATTTTCTGTTCTTGCATTCTCTGCAACAGATTCATCTTCTATCAGTGTATTTAATTTCTAATACTAGAATTCCTAGTCTACGCATATTAGATCATCAGTGCTGAAATGTAATTATAATGCACTTTTAATATTTGTTTTAATATCATGAATTCTTTAAAGTGAAAGCCCAGATATTCCAGAAGAAGAGGAATTCTTTTATAGGCCTGTGATTATAGCCCAAAAGTCTACTCATCTATAGCAAAGTCAGTTCTAAAAGATGTTTGATTGGAACTTCAGGGTGAATTACATACCTGTTATTTCAAAAGTGATGGATAGAAGTGGAGCAGCACTAGTTTTTGATATGCTCTGGGTCTGACTTTCTGAAAAAATGTGGACAAAGATTTCCATGAATACCAGAGAAGGAGGGGGTCTAAAGCAGCCCAAGACACAATATGCTGTATTTAACCCATAGCTTATGCTGGAGGTATGAGATTCTCAATGGAACAGTAATGCATTTACTGTTTTGCTGCCATGCCCTATTTAGGCACTCTTCCCCTTCCAATAAGACATAGAGAAATCCCATTATAATTATCTCTGATGAGAATGTCCTGCTCCCTGCAGTATTGTAAATTTAATCTTTCTCTTTTTATTAGTTGGAACTCTAAGGAAATAAAATGTTCCTTTGTGTAAGCAGTCAATGATTTCTTATATTTTAAAGGGTCTTTTTGTTTGCAGAAATTAAAGGCCAAACAGGCTTCTGTTTTTCCTATTACATTCCAATAAGGAGAGATTTTATTCTAACTGATGCAAAGAAAGAGGTCTCAAACTATGGAAATCCAGATACCCACATTAAAATGAACTAATTCCTTAGAACATTAATTTCTCCCAGTAAAGGGACTGTTCAGTTGTTGTTTTCAAATATTCTGTATCATCCCATTACTATTGGGTAGAAATGTGTCACCCTTGCAAGCAAAAAATACCGTATTTTGACCTAAATTACTGTATTAAAAATGAAAGTTAGCTAGCTAGTCTTCTTAAGTTATTCCTCCAAGTACAGTATATCATGAATGATATGTAGATGGGTTGGATTGTGGGTGTTTCAGATAATTCAAAGCTGTAGGCTAGAAGGATTGATTAAAGTTTGAATTTTATAAATTATTTTAAAATGTTAAAGGAAAAGCAAAGCATAATATGATACTATATGATTCTTCCCTACTACATAGACCAGACTTCACATTCCTAGCATTCTCCCAATATATTGGGACTGTATCCTCCATGAATTTTAGGATTTTCATTGTATGTCTAGCACATTTGAACGTACCAAACTTGGGGAGGCTGACTTTTTTAGAAGTACAAACACCTGCAACATTCTCTTGTGTGATTCCCCACAAAAATAAACGGGGATCATTTATTGAGTTGTGATGTGTTTCTGCAATTCTCATTTCAATGTGTGTGTGTGAGTGAGTGTGAGTGTGAGATTAATTCCAAGCCCTCACGCATTCAGGTGAATGCCTGGAGAGGGCTAAAGGCTAGTTCTAAAACGTGCAAAAGCTGACAGAACTGAAAATTTCAATTTGGGCAACCAAGCAATATCTACCACTACACATGAGAGGAGCAGGCAGGTTGCAGTTGAGAGAAGGTCCACTGAGAGAGTATGATTTGCCTACAGCCTATTTCTTGAATTCATGGCAGGCAGAAGTGTCTGCAGGGTGAGGTAAAAAAAGTCAAGATGGCAGGCCACAATGGTGCAATCAAAGCTCTAGCTGTTTTTTATATGCAACACATAAAGAAACAGGGAGAACTTTGATCACCCCAGTGTGGGCATCATCTTAACATTTTTACCATGCCCTATGGATATCCCTGATGGCAGGCAAGTTCATGTGAACCATGAACTTTCTGATTCATCCATCGCTAACATTCTTAATCACAATGCTACAGGTTTTCACGAATGTCAAAGGTCAAAAAATATATTTTAAAAATGAAATATAGTTTTAAAAGAATGATAAAACGTTATGTTAGAAAATTCAGCTCCCATAATTGTGAGATAAGCATACCTTTTTTTTCCTTGAGTGTATTTAAATAAGAGAGGAGATTTTCATTTGATTGCACACAATATACTTCCCGAGTCTGAATTCCACCTCCACAAAGAGATGTTTGATTTCCTCGCCTTTTATCCTGTTGGCTAAGTAAAGGGTCAATGCGACATTCTGTCCATTCTGTGGTTCTCCAGCCATATCTAAACAACAACAATAATAAAAAAGGCAAATTCATAATGAAACTGCATGGAGAATTCTTACAGATGGATGGCTCCTAATATTACTAATCAAATGGCTCTCCTGACTTCACAACTGTTATTTTTTTACTGATAAGAAAAAAGGATGGAAGAAGTAATAGGAAAACATGAAAGATTATAAATGGAAGTCATCATAAAAGGCACCCTCTAAAGCTCCACAGATAGGGAAATTGTATGATAATACTCTCATTTAGAAACATATGCCAATTTAGTAACATAAATTATTTTTGTTTTAATTATTAGGACAATTGAATTTTTAAAATTAATTATAATAGATTGCCACATTATAATTAATTAGTGGAACTGATTAATTAATTAAACTGAATGTAGATCGTATTGAAATTACTTGCACATATTTGGAAGCCATAGGACAGCTGTGATATTATTTTGGCCTCAAATACTTTTAGACCACCAGATATATAATTACTTCCTACCATGTAAAAAAAATCTTAATACGGTAGCTTTACTTCTTCTGATGTTCCCTTTTAGGAACTGAATTTGGGGTTGAAATGAATTTGGGGTTGAAATTTTTCATTGGGCATGAAAAACAATTCCAAGGTATTCAAAGGCCTGAACTTGTTCAATACCATTCCCATTTATAGGTTGTCACATTATAATTAATGTAAAATTAATTAATTATAGTTTAATTAATTAAATTGAATGCAGATTCTATTGAAATGACTTGGGTAACTAAGTCAAGAAAAGTCCTAATAATTTCAAATAGGAATTATGTGCAAATAGCAGTGCAATTTTGTGCTGAATTTCTTGATGTTCATTTATCACAGTAGGATATGAGTGAACTTCCATAAGATTACATGATTTTATCTGGATAAAACCTAATATTTTCTTTTATTTTAAGAAGATTTTTAACCAAATTAGAGATAATTGTTGAAAAAATAAATATATCATTATTACTACGACTACTACTATGAAATTTCTGCTAGGAAAGGAAACAAAATTCTGGGTCTGTACAAGCTGAAATCATAATTTGAAATTAAAGGTTGGTACCGAAAATAAAATAATATCCAAGATACCTATGCTCTGAAAATGTTAAGAGTTGATTGAAAAATAATTTAAAATCTCTATGTCCCTTTGATAAGTGACTTATATACCAATTTTTACACATCTGTGCATGTCTTTAATTTTTCTTTTGAAATACTTGTCCTTCCATAAGGAACCACCCTCTATTTCTCTTTGCTGAAGTGCATATCCCTTTTTCTTTGCCAAGATGATGACCATTTCAACAGAATGCTCATACTGAGTTTAGCAGTACTGAGCCCTGATGAAAGACAAGAACCCGTAAGCTTCCTGATCAGCCAGTGCACAAGAAGATTTGCAGTAAGTTAAATCTCAATCATCCTTGTGAAGTGAAAGATGCCACAAAATACTTCAGAAGAACTTGAACTTGATATGCATTCATTAGGGCTCAGTACTGCTGAACTCAGTATGAGCATTCTGCTGAAATGGTCATCATCTTGGCAAAGAAAAAGGGATATACACAAAATACTCTATGCAAGGAATACTTTACCAAAATATCAAGAGATATTTCCTCAGGCCACATTAGAGAATAGCATTTATTTTCTCCCAAGGGACAATAATTGTACCCCTAAGCAAATTATAAATTATACAATATGTGGTAATTATTCTGTATTACAAATCAGAGAAGGAAATTGGAAATGATTACCTTACAAGCAGAACTTGAACCAAGACCTGCTATACATTATTCTGGTACTATGGAAGCTGTAGCAACACTATTTCTTCCTGAACCACAGGATAGTTTTAAAAAGCTTCAACAACATGGGAGAAGTTCATGAAGAAGATACATACATGCCTGTATTAACAGCACAGAAATCCTAGGCTCTTCCCAGTATTTATTAAACTGAAATGTGGACTTGGAATTCTCACATTACTCAACTAGTGTATTAAGCAAAGGTAGTGCATATGCACTCATGAAGCCAGAATAACATGAGCCTCAAGGTTATGTAATGCTAAAGAACTTGAGATATATTAATACTTACGTGATACAAGAAGTCACCCCATCTCCTTGAGTTACACACTGCTCTGTCTCTTCTAGCTTTGGACACTCACTTTTGCTGCCGATAGGAAATTGCTTGATTGTCCGTGTTCTTGTACGATAACCTTTAGGGGATGTCATATCAAAACACGTTTTGGAACATGGGCTCCATTCAGACCATTCTGACACCTGGCATTCCTTTGTGATCACACAAGATTGGAATGTAATTGGCAACTTCTCTTGTTGACAAAAGCTGTAAAAGAACATTAGAGTCCTCAAAAATGCATTAATTCATTAAATTCCTATGAGTATATTGTATCCATTACCTCATAAAATTTGTATGATTACTACAATATCTATATCTTCAGAGAAATGTAGGTTTCTTCACAAAACCAGTTCCCACATGCTTTTTTTTAATCATCAAAACTGATTCCAGGGTTAGCTAATAAGCATCTATATAATTAATTCCTTTGATCATATACTGTAATTTGATTTCAGTATCAGTCCAATGTCAGTCACACCAATGATAAGACTAAGGGAACTTCCATATCACTGCTATGTGCTACTTTGGTGAAAAAAAAGGAGGGGGGATAAAAATATGTCAGAAAGCATACACTGGTGTAATCTAGGTTGTTATGCATGCATAGGAAAGTAGAAATCCATGATTTGGTGACAGTTGCATTTCATACTCCAGTAAATGTAGTAATAGAAGTTTTGGAAAAATTCTTAACTTTCTTAAGGAATGTGAACCAGGGGAGAGATAATTCTTCTAGGGGACATGACCAGATGGCTCTCTCATCACTGGATGAGGAAATTCAGAAAACAGATGACTGGGTCATTTAGAGACCCAAAATGAACAAAAATGGTGACTGCTTGGTAACTATCTGTGTGGAATAAGATTTGTTTTGAATATGTGGTTTAAATTTAAATCTATTCACATGTACCCTTGGCAAAGGAAAGACTATATATCTGAAAGCATGATTGTTTAATTGTTTATGATGAAAATTAGAAAGATGCAAGGTTGATGAGATGTACTGAATATGGGTCACAGCATTTTTTGGAAGTGACAAAGATCAATTTTGAGAAAAAATGTACACAGAAGAAAAGGAAAGAGGAAGAGGAAAAGAAAGTGAAAAAGAAAGGAAGGAAGGAAGGAAGGAAGGAAGGAAGGAAGGAAGGAAGGAAGGAAGGAAGGAAGGAAGGAAGGAAGGAAGGAAGGAAGGAAGGAAGGACAGACAATGAGTCCTGAATGAAAATATACTAAGATAGATTAATCTCTCAAGAGAATTAATGGAAAGTGGACCTAAAGAAAGAAGATGTGGAAGATGCTTGGAACAGGGAGAAAATAATTAGATTACAGAATGCCACAGAGGTGCAGCTAATGGGAATTACGAAAAAGTATAATTGGTAGAACATTGGTGTAAGAGGTTATGGATGAGAAAAAAATGTATATAACAGAATGCTGAAAAATTGAAGAGAAAAATATTGTATAATGATGTGCATTTGCAGGTAGAAACATAGGTGTGCAAGTGACACCATGAAGCAAATAATGCCATATACCATAGGACAAAAACTAAATCAAGTAGATGAATGTAAATTTGCTGATAGAATGTTCACTGAGGAAAGAAAATTGAGAAATTTTAAGATATGCAAATACTAGTAAAAAGATAGTGGAGAGTATGTATATGTTGTATATGTTATGTACTGTATATTGTATAATATATTGCATATTGTGTGTTGCAAGAAATTAATGTCAAAAGAAGTAAGCATGGGTGTTTGTATAATAGAGAGTTGTTGTGTGCTTTAATATATATAAGTGAAAGGTGGATATGCCAGGAAAAACATAAAAGAAGTATGTATAGTAGAACAAGAGAAGATAGGGTCAAGCATGAATAGATGCTGAATGAATATGGATTGAAAACAAAAGCGATTAACCTGTATGAAAGAAGTATGTTGAGGTAGTTTGGTCATATAAAGAGAATGAATGAGGATCAACTGTAAAGTAATTAAGTGAAGGAAGAATAAATAGGTCCAGAGGAAGGGAAATTAGTGATGGGTTGGGTTTGATGGACATGGAGAGGTACAGTGAATTGTGTTGTTGTAAATTAGATTTATTTATACTTCCTTTTCTTGTTCTTATCTCATGCTCTTAATTTCTTCAACTTACTATGTCTTACTCCTTTTCTGTATTCTGCATAATGTTGCATACCCTGAAAGGAAACAGCATGATGGGTATGTACGTACATAGTTAGAGGACCTCAAAAGGATAGATTATCAGAATTATTAAGGAACTGTTCCCATTCGTTAAAAGTAGCAGTGTTCACTGATTTATATTATTCCACATTAGTCAAAACTGCTGTTATTTAAATAAAAGAGATACAAGGAACCTTACTAACAATTAAAGGTGTGTCATATTTGGACTCAAATCAGGAAAGGGTTTTGAATCTTGCATGGTGCACTTGCTGCACCTGTCAGTGACCTTCTAAAGAATGCCTTCCAGAGTAGCCACATGGATCCAGGAACACATGTGTTTGGCATTAAGGAGGCATTAAGGGAGGGAAGAAAAGATGCTTCCACCTCCTTAGTACCTCCATCATTAAGATGTGCATTTTCTTTTTCTATTTCAGATCCTATTACAGCACATCTTTGCTAGCAAAGTGACCTTATCAATCAATCAATCAATCAATCAATCAATCAATCGCAACTATTTATTTAAGTACCAGCATTTCAATTACTTATATAATGACAAACACTGCAAGCATCACTTACTGATCTAAACACATGTTCATAAACACATCCCTCAGCATCTGGACGACCTTGTCTGTACTTGGATGGAAGACCCCTCAGAAACACCAAGGCTTTAGGTTAGACTGGGAAGTGAAAAAAGTTCCAGAAGACAACAGTGGCAAACCACTTCTGGACACTTGCTAAGAAAACTATATGGATGTGGGCATGCAGTCACCAGGAACTGAACTCAACTTGAAGGAGACTCTATACACACACATACAGCTATGTACACAACAATTCTATGGAACCTATTTCAACTATTCAAAGGACTGCCCTACACATCATCAATCTTTTCTCTTTGTACAGTACACTGCTATGTAATAACCAGACTAAGGAGTCCAAGAACACATTCACCACTCTTGTTTTAACATTTGCTTTAATTTAGAATAAATCAGATGGAGTATTGGATATAAGTGGAAATAGCTATTATGAAGAATTAGTTTTCAATCCAGAAGCAACAAGAAAATACAGGATTTTCAAGACAATAAACAGAAGATGGAATCTCAGTCAAAGCAGGAACTAATGGATCTTTGTAAAGAAACGTACAATCTGAGGCAGTTATTTAAAAAAGACTAATAGTCCATTATACTACCTGAGATGGAGGATACTACTGGAAATCCCTTAACTAAAGTCTTCTTAGGCTCAATATGCCCTCAGATTATCTCTGGGATTAGCATTATACAGTAATATGGCTGCATTATTTTTCTGCAGACTCTGCTTTAGGAGAGGGTATTCAAAAAACGTATACAGCAGTGCTTCACAGAGGTGGAGAGACATTATATATAAGAATGCAAGGCATAGCATGAGGAATAGATGTATTTCATGTGGTGCTGGTTGCTAAATGCTAGCTTCCTAAACTGGCTCTAGATACCCTACTAAGATGCAAAATGCATAAATTAGTTTCCAACATGCTTTTAATGGGGCATATAACTTTTCATTTTTGACGTGAGAACAATTTCAGAATAATGGGACAATGATAATTGCCCAGGAAATCTCCACAGCCATTGTCTAATCATTAGATGATAGTTTCAGGTAACATATTGCAAACATAATGTACTGTAGATTGATAACTTAATCTGATTATGTAAAACAAAAGATTCCCACTACCTATAGTATGAGCTTCAACAAACTAGTTAAAATGCTTAATACACTTAATGAAAAAAACTGTATTTCAACATCTAAACAGTTTTATTTTGAGTTATAAACTTATGTAATTTTGCATGGATGGTGTTGGAAAGCAGATACATATCCAGAATTAAAGCATAAAAAATTGGTAACATGTCCACCAAAAAACCCCATCCCAATATAATTATCCATTATTTTCATTGTTTTTTCATTAACAAATAGTACTAAAAATTACACAATGCATAATAGAGAAGGAAAAGGTGGAAGGTCATCAGCAATGAGTAGAAGAAATTATAGATGGGATGAATTTGAAAGCTGCTAAAAATGCTTGTCAAATTAAGCTGCTACAGTCCAATGCATTAGTAGGATCAAATGCTTTAGTCAAATGATGGAAGTAGAATCATGCTGTTGTGATATAAGCTCCATCACTTCCATATATGTATATGACATCACGATGCATTTACAAAAGGAGTAGGGCTTGTGGTCCAACAGCATGATGCTGCTTTCACCATCTGCCCCTCTCCAAACTCTCTGCTTATGCCTCTGGCATATTCTGGCATACTTTTGGCGATGGTTAAAACAGGCTAACTCTTTTTCAAGCAACAGATTTCAGTTACAGTCTTCTAGTCTGTAGATTTCTGTGAAGGGAGCTTTTGAATACCCCTGCACAGGGTTAGATCTCAGCTACTTACTTCCCAAAGCTCACTTTTTAAATGGCCAGCCTGATCTCTGCAGCAAAAATGTATCAATTATACTTAGCTTTGCTATCAAAATTAATATCTGATAGACCAAAGTAGAATGCTCTCTCATCCATGATATGCAACGTTGCTCAACAGGGTAATTCTATGGCTGGACTCTCAGAGCATTCTGGTGGAAGACGACCTGTAGGAATGCAGTTGCCTCCCATCCTGCTGAAGAGTATAGAAGCACATGAAAGGAGTTTTCTGCACCCGTGTCAACTCAATTTCTTGTGGGTGGCTACTGTTGCTTATAAGAATTTCTGGACAGGGTTCATGAAAAGGCACACTTGGAGCACCCACAACAACTTGGGTTAGATAAATATTAGGTTTCAAACAGACCTTCCCTCTGTCTAGTGCTCCCTTGCCATCAATCTCTCTCTCTCTCTCTCTCTCTCTCTCTCTCTTATCTACTGCTGTAAATTGCCTATTTATTCTTAAGTTTCTTGTCATTATTTTATTTCTTTGGCAGTTCCATATTACTTCCCCCTTTTATTCCCTGTTTGCTAAAACTGTTAACATTTATTTTTCCCTGCTTGATTTCCCTTTCGATTACATACTGACTCTCCCATTGTTCTGGAGCGAATAACGTAACTAAATTCAGCAGGGGGAATGCTGCCAACATAATCTCCAGGTACATGTAGAAATAAAAGCAATTGAATGCTGAGTTGTTATTTCCACTTCCACTTTTTGAAAGAAAGAAAGACACTCCTACATGCTAAGAGCAAAATAATTCCAGATTAAATAAATAAAAGTATCTTATTTATCAGAAATGGTGCACTTAATCAGTTATACAGTATTATCTCTATATAAAGCAGGGAGCGATTCCATATTTCAGAAGTTGAGGGTTTCATATCTTGTTAATATCTGGAAATTCAAGACAGTTTGCTTATTTCTGACAACTAATATTATTTACTTTCCTCTATTATTTGAACATCTCTAAAATAGTATTATTTTCCATTAATGTTTTTTTAATACTTTTTAAAAAAATATATCATAAGTAGAGTTCACGTAGGATTTGTCCCTATTTTATAAATACTATACAGACCCATAAGCTTAATCTTTGGGGAAAACAACCTGCTGTCTTTTGATACAAGTTCCAGCTTGATCATACAAAGATCAGGGAGCAGAGATACGTTTCCCAAACCAAGCATCTGTCAAAGACTAGCCAAGTAAAGGCAGGAGCTAAAAAATAGGATGAGTTTGGTGCAATGGCTAAAGCAGTGACATGTGCCTCACGAATTCCTGATTTCACATCTTTTATTCTTCACAAACTTGATTGCAATCAGATGAGGCTGCTATTAAATGACTTAATTAAATATCTCAGTATGCTTCTACATAGCCACTGCTTTACCCCCACTAGCCTGCAAAATGTTTCTACACCAAATTTTATACCACACTGCAAGTGTCTCAGAGTTGCCATTTCTCAATTATCAGTAGTCTACATGAGTGAACTACCACCACCTCCAGCTGATCACTGAAAGAACATCCAACCAGCACCTTATTCTGCCCCATCCTTCTATTGCCTCACTGCAGTTATTTTGCCAGCTGGGGAGAAGAGGAACCCTGCTCATTCACTTTAAAAAGCATAGTGAAATGATACAGTAAGGCACCATGTTACATTGACTTCAGCAAGGAGGGAGGAATCAATAAGCTGAGAGGTGAGACACAGCAAGAGTTCTTGTCAATGGAAAACTGTCTGCCTTGCAGCTCCATCTTTATAGTTTCTTGTTATGCCTCAGCTGAGCCAGAACTTTAGCAGAAGAGGTACTAAATAGCTCCATTATCATGAGAACACAAGGGCACTTATAAAGAGGCCCTTAGTCCCAAGACACATATATTTAAAACATGAGGATAATAAAAATGTTGTAGCGGAAGATGTGTACATTCTCAGGGACTATATAAATCTTCAGAAGATTCATGAAAATGTATGGGAGATTATGGAGACAATAATTAGGAACCCTGCCCTGCATCCAAACCACCCTGTAGATTTTTTGGATGCCTCTATGGAGATATTTCGCTATGCTAATATAAGATGCAATATACAGTTACAGGCCTCTTTCCTCAGGTCCAGCCTTCAAAATGGGAATAAGAATAGCAGTTCTTTGCCTTCATACTCCAGTTTCTATCATGAAAACTTTGGGTAGGGATGAACTATGACTTCTGAGTTTCTTCTTTTGATTGGGTTAATATATTCCTCAAACCAGTGCTTATCAAATGCATATATCATACTAAGTCAAAAAGAATTACTCTAAGCTGTGAATATAATTTCTTCTGACACTTGGTCCTGACAACTTTGCTTCATCTTCAGAAACTGATGAATCAAACTGCTTTTTGCAATGATTAGCCATTAGTTCACCTTCACTAGTATTATCTACTCTAACTGGCAGAAGCTCTCTAGAGTCTGCTGACTGCTTCCTGAAATCGATTATCTTGTCTATGAGAGATGAAAGTTATGATCATATTCATGAGCAGATTACAGTCATGTTCCAACCCTATTCACATTTTGCACTGACCCATTTAAATCAATGAAGCTTAAGTTATAAAATAGGTCAGGGAAGGGGAACCTGTAGTTTCCCTGATATTTGCTGAACTGAAGTTTCCAGCAACTCCAGCCAATGTTGGAGAAGTTCAGGTAAGGAATGCTGAGAGTTCTAGTTTAGCAACACCTAGAGGGTAATAGTTCTTCTCCATATTTATCTAATGGTAAAAGATAAAGGTTCCCTCAAGCTGAGCTCAAATCCTTGTGATTATATGGATGCAACCATGTAGTGTCCTTCGCTGCAATATGAAACTGATTTGCTACTGCTGTCCTCTGGGACTTTTTTGCCTAGTCTACCACCCTGAGCTTTCCTAGTGGTCTCTCACCAATGTGCTTTTGTCTCTCACCAAAGTAGGCCTGACTCTACTTAGCTTACTAAGTAGACAATGTCAATAAAAACAGTCCACAACATCAGTTGCATGTTGCCTTGCCCAACTCTGATTGCTAACAAGGCTAGGAATGGCAATGAACAGCACAATTATATTAAGTCACACACTCAGTTTATCTAAATAAGAGCAGCAATATAGACACAGCAGCTTGGTGACTCTTCAAAGTCTAGATGAATCTTGAATAGGATCACCCTTCAAATATGTGGACCAGTTCCCAGAATTTCCCTGTACTATGCTCAGGTTACGGAAGGCTGCTTTAACCCTATGAAGTTAGGGTTTCTCAAGACAGAATTGTGAAAATGTATTTGTACTTCTTTAATGACAAATCTCAGAACACTCATAACAAGATCACAATGCATAATTTATTTTCACTGTTTCCTATCATTCATACTATACAGTGTTAAGATTGTTTAGAATCATAGAACGTAGTAACAGGAAAAACTGTGTTATGTATTTGTAACAAAAGAACTGGTTTAATTACCACTTTTAAAATGATTTCCAGTGATACTCAATGGAAGTTAAATTAATCCAAAGAAATACTATGTACAGAAAATTAACACAGGGCAAGGATGCATTCTCTTAATATGCTAATGGAGGCTAAGAGTTATATAGTAGGAATAATAGGACTAAAATATGAAGGTGCAATTCTAAACATTATTAATTAGTAGTCCAGTACTACTAGTGACAGTTCAAGGTTGATGAATAAACTTTACACAGAAACAAAACAAAAATCCTCAGATAACTGGGATTCTGATTTCACAGGAATACAGTATTTTAATTGGTAATTGAATTTTGCTGGCATACCCACTTAAAAAGAAGTTCTCATTGCTTTTATATACTCAGATCATCAAACCAAATCAAATCCCATTATTATATTTAATAGTTAAAAAAACAGTTACAAGCACACTCGCTCAGTTCTTAAAGAATATGTATTAATTCTGCAACAAGCACAGAAGAAACACTTCGACTTTTGTAGTTATTTGTTTATAAAGGGTGTTTATAGCAGCTTTCCAAATAATTTCCTCTTTCATGCCTTCACCTGTTCTTTAATTAATTTTTTTTACTACTTAAGACATACCAATACATTTCTGTTGGATATTCTGTCCTTATTCTCCTACTGTTTATAATGTTGCAACTTGTACAGTATCTTATACACACAATAGATTCCAATCTTAAGTAGTTTGTCAATTATCCTAAATCAGGGATGAATAATTTGAAGGACTGAGTGCTGAATGATATGTCAAAGGTTGCAGTTGGACAAATGGAGGGGACCAGGACAAATGTTTAAAAAGGAAATCCTTTTAACATAAACAAAGCTTTTAACAAAACTATGAAAAAACTGTAAAATAATCCCCCAAAGACAGCCAGTTTGATATTGTGGTTAAGATACCAGGCTAGAAACTGGGAGATTGTGAGTTCTAGTCCTGCCTGGCGCACAAAGCTAGCTGGATGACCTTGGGCCAGTCACTCTCTTTCACCCCTAGGAAGGAGGCAATGGCAAACCACTTCTGGAAAACCTTGCCAAGAACATTGCAGGGACTAGTCCAGGTAGTAGCCAGAGTCAAGACTGACTCAAAGGGACCACATAAATAAATACAGACATACCCCTAAACAATGGCAGTTGATAACGTGGCAGTTTGCTCCTGAATATAGCAGCAAACCATGCTGCTGTATTTTGCCAACCTACTGAGCATCATATGGTCTGCAGGCAGTCTCCATGCTGTTAGTGTTCATTTCACTCTAATCAGTAACTCATGGGGTTCCTCTCAGCTGTTTTTTCTCTCCATTGATAGCTAAGCATTTGGTGCCCATTTGCCTACACTGTATGTAGAAGAGACTAAAAGGAGAGAGTTGCAAGGCTATTCTAGATGAGTAATTCCACATATGACTCAGAAATGATTTCTTACACTCTTCCAATGCTTCCTTACTATATTTTATTGAAAGAAGGCATAGACACTGCTGTCTGATGAAGAAGACCAATACAGTGGGACAGGAAGCACTCCCCAGGACAGAACTGGTGCACATTGGGGGGGGGGGGTTCTCTTGGATCCACAGCTCCTGCTCAAAGAGCAGGTGCCAGCTGTGGCCTATGGTGCCTCTGCCCAGATTTTTCTGGTGTGTTAATTGTGCTCTTTCTTTTCCTGGAATAAGAATCCCTTTTCACAGGGATTCATGCTTTAGCCACCTCATGTATGGACTATTGCAATGGGTTGTACACGGGGCTGTCCCTGAAGACCATTCAGAAGCTGCTTCTGGTCCAGATGCAGTGGTGCAGGTATTTATGGGCACACCTGGGTACACCCATGTAAAAACCTCTGCTGCATGAGCCGCACTGGTTACCACTAAGCATTTAGCGGGTGCATTTAGTGGGTGCTGGTTGTGACCTTTAAAACCCTTCATGGAATTGAGCCTGGCTATCTGATGGACTGCCTTTCTCCCACTGTTCCTGCCAATCTGGTAAGATCTGACAAAGTGGGCATGTACCAGGTCCCGTCTTTAAAATAGCATGATCTGATGGGACTCAGGTGGCATGCCTTCTCTGTCATAGTGCCTCCTCTCTGGAATAGTTTCCCCAACTCTGCCACCCTTTAAACGGGCCTTGAACACCTAGCTTTCGAAACCCAGGAAATAGGTAGGAAAGGGTGTGCCATTGTCAGGAATTTTACTGAATTGTTTGGCATTTTATTCCCTGGTTATGGATTGTTTTTACTGTGCACCAAATTTGCTAGGAGTAAGGCAGCCTATAAGTTTGATCTGTAAACAAATTGTAAGAATCTGCAAGGCTCAGTTCCCAACGAAAGCAATTCCCATTGAAACCGATGTCGGTTCAAAGAAGTATTCATTTATTGAGGACTAGTGTACAGTTTTAAAGCATTGCTGAAACTAAAGGCCCCCGCACGCCAAACTCACTTTTAACCCCTTTCCCTTTCACCTCCCCCTCTTCTATCCCATAAAGCCTTTTGCGCATGCCACTGAGTGTCTCCTGGTCTCATGCTGGTACAACTTTGGGCATTCGTGAGAAACAGATAACAGTCCATCTGTGCCTAACAGTTCACCTTCTAGCTCTCCCCTCCCACCACTTCTCTTGTAATGGCAGAAATGAAGCAAGCAAACTAGCAGGATGGTTAGTTGATTGCGAGGCTTCTGACACAAATAAATATTCATATAATGCCACATTCAGTAGAAACAGCATTAAACCATCTCAGCAATTCTAATTTTTAACTTTAGTAATATGGATGAATTATAATCTAAAGCAGAGGTGGGTAACTATTAATTTTCTTCTACCTACATTGGTATACAGGACATTGATGTGCCCAAACCTTTAACAAGTAAATTTGAATTTTGAATAACAGTTTGCCTTCTCAGATGGTATTGACACAAATAATATATGTTAGATTTTATTTATTAGGGAACATTAAAAAATTTAGTCTGATTATGCTCAAATGTCTATTATAGAATGTTCTGTTTCGCAGAGGCAAAGGGAGAAATGGATCAAGGTATGAAAATACATTAAAACATCCTATGGTATAAAGCAGGGGCTTGGGCTTTGGTTTTTCTCACAACCATTGTGCTTAAAAAGAGACAGTGGATTAAGCTGACAAGGGGGGGAGGGGGAAACAGGATTACCTCAAAGCAACAGTCTTTCCATTCCTGTGTGTGCACATCACCTGCCTGGTCTGATATCCAATTTGTATGTCCCAATATTTGTTCTCCTGTCTGTTCTGCCTGTTCCGATTCCTCTTCTTCTTAATTAACTCCCGGGCTTCTGGATCCCGAATGTTTTTCTCTTTCTCCTTCTCCTTGTTCTTCCCACGCTTCCTTGCCTGTCTGATGTGCCGCAAGTGAGGAACTGAACAGGTACTCCATGGCCCGACATTCAGGCTATACAGGTTTTCTTCAGTGGCACATGGGGGTGAGCTGCAAGCCTGAAAGTCTGTCAAGTTGGGACAGGCAGAGCCCCCATACCGAGGGGGAGCAACAATATGGCGAAAACGGTAGGACAGCCCTTTGCCACAGCTCTTAGAACACTCTGTCCAGGCTGAGAACTCAGATACAATGCAGTCCTGCCGACAAGGGATGAGGCATCCCTGCTCTAGCTGAGGTTTTGGCTCAAAGTATTCACATATCGTGTCCTCAACTATCACACCATTTGATTTTTGGACACAAATAATATCTCTTCTCTGAATTCCTTCTTCTCCCTTCACACAAACTGTTGCTTTTTCAATGCTCTTTGAAAGAATTGGCTGACACTGGTTCCAGCTGCCCAGCTGCCAGTCATACAGTTCCTTGTGCCAGTCGCAAACTCTGAAGCAATTCTGTTGGTTGTCAGGTCTCTCTGCCTGCTTGCAATTTGTGAAGAGTGTGGTCCATCCTTCCACATGAGCACACCATATAGCTCGAGTTTGGATACCTCCTGGGCCACATTCATCTCCCATACACCTGCCCCATGGACCTAGAAGAAATGGAAGAAGAAATGGGAGACTGACATATCTTATACCCAATAATTGAGACCTGAGTAGAAAGGCAAAGCAGTCAGAAGTATAACGTTCCCAGAATCTGCATCTTATTCAAGGTTACTTGCATCTTACACTGTACAGTGAAAAAAACTATTACATGAATGTAGTTCAGTCCATCTGGTTGGTTGGTTCTCTCTCTCTCTCTCTCTCTCTTTCTATGGATTAAGAAAACATTTGGTGTTTTTTTTTCTTTTAAAGTTGAATGAATGAAATATTTTAGGAGTCAGCAACACCGGCAGACATCAACAATGACTTTGTGTGTGACTTTATGGGTACCAAATAAATATAAATGATTATATAATCTCTCTCTCTCTCTCTCTCTCTCTCTCACACACACACACACACACACACAGAGCAAGGTTTCATCATGTATTGTATGTTGTTACCTGAAATGTGTTGAGGTCTTATGTAGGAACACAGAGATTCTATAAGATTAAAGAATCACATGAAATTTTGAGCCATTATTATTGAGATTATTATTGTTGTTGTTATTGTTATTTTGGAAGTTAGTCGGGGCCATCTAGTGGTCTTGCTTATTTGCAGTTCTTGAACTGCTGCAAGTATTCATTGGTCTTCAACAAGTCTATAGATCATGGACTGGCGCACATTTTAATGCAAACTTGGAATACAGACATTAAGGAAACAGAGGATTCAATTACCGTGCTGTGTATCAGAGTTTTTAAGCACATACTCAGCTACTGAAGAAAAAGACACCAGAGTCAAAGAATCTCTTTTGCTGAGATTCTTAAAACCATCACATCCTTGAGAACAATGTCAGCTGATAGTGACAGATTCAGCACTTGAACATTCCTGTGTGTTTGGGGCAGATTAAACTTGAATTACGGTTTTCAAAATTTAGCCAGATACCCAGCAAAATCAATGTATGCTTTATGTACAAATTTATTTCAGGACAATTACCCTAGTTTATTTCAAATTGAACTTCTACAAATAGCATGACTGTTGCTCTGTTTATTCCATTTTGTACATGTTTATTTTATGTACAGTGGGACTACAAAGTCCTAGGAGGGACAGTAATTTCCTACAGAATTTTACTGAACAGTGCTACCCAAATTTTTAAGGAAAAAATATATTAAAAAAAAATCTTCAGAAAATTATCTTGAAAAGTAAAAGCTGAACACAAAAGCTAAATTCCTTTCATGCTACAAGCCTCTGTCTTAGCACATTTTTACACCTTTTGCACACATTTTAACCAGACCTTCTTTAACAGACTGTTGCCAATCCACTCTAGATAATAGGTTGTAGCTTTTGTGCATCAGAATTTTCAAGTGACCCAACCCACACTCAAAAGGGAGTACAGCTTCTTGGCAGCTTAAAACTTGTCAGCCCCCAAACCGAATCTGGGTAAACCAATAAATGACATTATGGCATGTTGCAAGACCTAAGAGCAAGAAAGAAGATGCTTTCCAGTGATGAGCTGCAAAAGATAATAAATGGTTTTAGCTGTGGCTCTGATGGCACCTCAGGCTTATCATAGGTTTAAGAGGTCCATAAAACATATTACAAATGCAGCATGTTCAGAAGCTAGCGGGGGTTTTGATAGAGTATTTTACAATCCAGTCTTATGAGCTGTGGCTGAGCTTAAGCAGGAGATTGTAAAAAAGAATTAGTTAGAGGAACAGAGAAGCAACTGGAGGAATTAGAATTCAAGAGAAGAAAAGTAGTTTAGTGGTAAGGAATGACAATGATCCCCAGTTTAATCTCCAATATCTCAAGATTAGAGTGGCAAATATTCACATCTGAAGTCCTACTAAGTTTTTTTCTCAGATGTTTGGAATGACAATTAGCAGAATTCTCAGTGAGTTGGCTGGTACAGAGCATCCTGAGGTAGGATAGCACATTATTCCAAAGGCCAAGTGCCACAAAAGAGAAGGCACATCTTCCAGGCCCCTTCAGATGGTATTGCTTAATAGATGGGATCTGGAGCATTCCACAGCTAAAACCACTCATCATCTTGGGCAGAAACAATGGCAGAAAGGCAGTCCCTCAGACAGACAGCCCCTATGCTATGAAGAGTTTTGCAGGTAAAACCAGCACCTTGAATCACACCTGGAAGCTTGCACAGCAGAAATGTTACATGTGTGTATCAAGACCCACTCATAATGGCTTGTATTACCACATATTGGACTATATGTAGTGTCTGAATAGTCTTCACAGGCATGACACATGTACACATTGAAATGTAGTCCACGTGATACAATTAAGATGTGAATATGGGAAAAGAGACTTCCAGCCCAGGAAGGAGCACAAATGCTGAACTGGACATATCTGGGCAAAGGCTCTCCTAGCCACAGCTACCACTTGCAGGAACTGCAAGTCCAGGAGAACACCCAAGTGGTATGCCAGTTGTCTGGGAGAATGTGACTCCATTCAGAATTAAAGATGGAAAATCCATGGTAGCAGAAGAATCAGGAACACACAACCACTTAGTCTTGTCAGAACTGAGTTTAAGCCTGTTCCTCCGCATCTAAACCCTAACAGCATCCAGATATTGGAACAAGACCTGGACTTGGTTGACCTGGGATTAAAATATACATGTGGGTATCAGCAGCATATTGATGATACTTGATCCCATGTCAATAAATTATTTCACCTAGTGGCTTCATGTAGATTTTAAACAGTAGGGGCAGGAGCATATGGTATCCCACCAGTGGTATCCCACCAGTCCCCACCACAAACACCAATTGGAACTGGCCATGGAGAAAGGAAAACCACTGCAATACTGTGCCTCCCACTACCAATCCCTACAATCAGTTCAGAAGGATACCATGATAGTTTCAAAAGCTCCTGAGAGAGCAAGGATAGTCAGGACAGTAACACCCTCATCCTGGCCCCAGCAGAACTCATCAACAAGTACAATCAATGTTGTCTCCGTACTGTGTTTCAGCCTGAGGCCCAACTGAAAAGAGTCCAGATAAGCCATTTCCTCAGGGTCCTCTGATGCTGCAACCCAACCACTTTCTCACAAAACAGGGAAGGTGAAGCTAATGAAAAATGCCCAGAACTGTTGGCGCCATCAATGGCTTCTTGAGGAGGGTGCACAGTACTGCCTCCTTCAAGGCAGGCAGCAACACCCACTCAAGGATGCATTCACCATCTCATGGACCCAACTACATGTCACCTCCTGGGAAATCTTAACTAGCCATAGTTAACCATGGATCTAAAGGACAGGTGACTGGGTTAACAGTCTCAAGGACCCTGTCCACTTTCTTGGTAATCTAGTTCTGAAAACTAGTTATTGTGTTCCTCTCCTTCCCTATCAGTGAACAGATCACCTTAAGCAGAGCTGCTGGCCAGCTATCCATGGATATAATATGATGGAAAAACTGATATATTTTGCTATTGTTGTTGTTGTTGGTAGCACAGTCAGCCAGATGTTTAGGGTGGATTTGGCATTTTTATCCACCAATCAAGTCCTTCCCAATGACCTGGGATAAGCAGATGTTGTTTGATGGTGTTAAAGGTATCGTCACAGGATGTAAGCTGTTCCAAGTAAAGCTGCCTTTTGCAACTGACTGATGGTGATTTTGTCAATGCCAATGGTGTTCAAGGGGTGCTCCAGATGTTTTGGGATTACACCCAAGGCGCCTATTACTACTGGTACTATCTTTGCTTTCCTTTGACAAAGTCGTTCTACTTATATTTGGAGGTCTTTACATTTTGTTGTTGTTGTTGTTATTATTATTATTATTATTTCCCATTTTTTAAAAAAATATATAACTCAGGTGGTGAGCATACCTAATACTCCTGCCTCCTATTTTGCCCACAACAGCAGCGAGGTGCATTGGGCTGAGAGAGAGTACTGGTCACCCAGCTGGCTCTCATACTTCAGGAAAGCCTAGAACTCACAGTCTCATTGGCCAGCACCTTAACCACTACATTAAACTGGCTCTCATATTATTACAAAGTAATTCCTACTGTGATCCATTACACATGTTTGGTCAGATTTGCTCTTTGTCTTTCTCTATTCTAGGGATCTCCTTGATTGTTTCATCTCCAGGAGCTCTACAGAAAACCAGAGAGTCTCAGTATCAATAAACAGGGAGAGGCCACAAAGAAGTGATACCCAGTGTTGGCTCCAAGCAGCTCAGGCAAGGATGTCATTGTGCAGCAGTAACTAACCCAACTGGTCCCTGGAGCTCAGCTTCAACCACAGGGCCTCCCATCTGGTTACCTGTCTTATAGTGCCTCTCCAATTAGAACTTCTCAAGTAACAACTACTTCTCTACCCCCATCCCCACCCTCCCCAGCCCTGGCTTTGCAGCCAATGCCACATTCAAAACCCACGTGGGGATTTCTCTGAGATAAGATCTCCTCTCCCACCCCAACCAGGTCTTGGTTATTCATGCCACGTTGGCAGCCTCATCTACAGTAAGATTGTGGGTAAAAGGAGCTTTATTAAACTGATCTGGTGTGATATGATAACAGGATCAACAGCTATCTGTGCCAAGTACACTATAACTCTTTTTAATTTCCTCATTCTATGTATTTTCTTGCAATCTACTCATTATTTCATCTGCTGTATCAACTGATGGGACCTTCATCTACATCCTAATATATCTATAAGGTGAATGCCTGAAGATTAACATAGGTGTAAACAATAAACTTATTTTGGACTCTAAGAAAACCATGAGTTAATGCTGTCTGGATAGTGAGAATCCAGATTTCAGATCTATATTTTCAGGAGGTTAGAATAAATATAATTTTTTTCTATTTGCTCCAAATGGGGGGGAAAAACTGATTTAGAAATACTAGTATTTTGTGGCTTGTAGGTAAGCAAGTACTGTAGATAAACTGTACAATGTTTTCTATATGGAAATAGGAGATAAAGAGGATTTGACAGATTATGAATTAACCTCAGATTTAAGAATAACTCAAAAATAATATTTCTGAAAAGCTTTCTATTTTAATCACAAAGACAATGCTGATGTTTACTGTGTGCATCAGATTTATATTTTAAAGCTACAGTTTTACAAAGTACAGCTTGGAGTACTCTTAATAGTTTCAAACCATTTCCTTTATATGGAACACTTACTGTCAACTCAAGGTTTAGAGGACCTTTTAGAGATTGGAACATAGCACCTTTAGACACTATAGCTCATGTGCCTCTCCTTAGATAGTATTTGATAGAGCAGAGCCTGTTAGATACTTGTATGATTGTTAATTGATGTACTCTCTGTATGCTTTGCTGCCATTTTGTCTTTTTCTTTTTATCTTGTTTTTCTTATAATTTAAATTGTGGTTTTAATGGTTTTTATGCATTTTGTTTTTATGTATTTTGTTTTATTATGTACGCCACCCAAAGTCACTAGAAGTGAGATGGGCAGCTATACAAATATGATGGATGGATGGATGGATGGATGGATGGATGGATGGATGGATGGATGGATGGATGGATAGATAGATAGATAGATAGATAGATAGATAGATAGATAGATAGATGGATGGATGGATGGATGGATGGATGGATGGATGGATGGATGGATGGATGGATGGATGGATGGATGGATGGATGAGTTTGTAAAACACCCACCTTCATTAAAGGCATTGGCAACAGTGAAACATGCCCTCATCACCCCCTGCTTAAATTATCGCAATCTGCTCTATTTGGGGCTGCCTTTCCAGGCTACGTGGAAAGTGTAATTTGTCCAAAATACAGAAGCCTACTTTTTAGAGGATGAGAGCGTCCATTCACACTTATGAAAACCCAGTTATTTAGCAGGCATTCAGGATTGGGATGTGATGGATAGATGTACCTAAAATGTTTGTGGGCACTGTTAATGATGGTCTTTGTTATGATAACTTTTATTGTGATATTTATGTATTAATATAACATATATTGTTTAGTTTTTTTATTATATACTGCTTTTGTAAGTCACTTAGATTCATTTTTTAAAAAGCTGAAACAGCATAAAAGCACTTGTAAATAAATCAACAAATTCAAAGTGCTGTTTTTGACCTTTAAAGCCCTACATGCTTGCAATCATCTGCAGGACCATATGATCCTACTGTGCTTATCCTGGGTGAGAGTTCCTTTCGTGTGAGAGATTTAAGAGAGAGCATTAAATTATGGTGATTTTTTTTTTTTTTTTTTTTGGTGGTGGCATGTACCTTTTGGAATAGTCTCCCATTAGAAATTCAGATGGTGTCATCACTCCTGATATTTAGGAAAACAGTTGTTCAAAATGGTCTTTGCTAAGATCTGGTCACTGAGATGCTTAATATCCTAATATGTCAGAATGAATGTTTAAGTTACTTACTTACTTATTTATTTATCCAATACAGTCAGGTCCAGAAATATTGGGACATCAACACAATTCTAACATCTTTGGCTCTATACACCACCACAATGGATTTGGAATGAAACAAACACAATGTGCGTTAACTGCAGACTGTCAGCTTTAATTTGAGGGTATGTACATCCAACTCAGGTGAACGGTGTAGGAATTACAACAGTTTGCATATGTGCCCCCCACTTGTTAAGGGACCAAAAGTAATGGGACAATTGGCTTCTCAGCTGTTCCATGGCCAGGTGTGTGATATTCCCTCAGTACCCCAATTACAGTGTGCAGATAAAAGGCCCAGAGTTCATTTCAAGTGTTCTATTTGCATTTGGAATCTGTTGCTGTCAACTCTCGAGATCCAAAGAGCTGTCACTATCAGTGAAGCAAGCCATCATTAGGCTGAAGAAACAAAACAAACCCATCAGAGAGATAGCAAGAACATTAGGCGTGGCCAAAACAACTGTTTGGAACATTCTCAAAAAGAAGGAACGCACCGGTGAGCTCAGCAACACCAAAAGACCCGGGACACAACGGAAAACAACTGTGGTGGATGACCGAAGAATTCGTTCCCTGGTGAAGAAAACACCCTTCACAACAGTTGGCCAGATCAAGAACACTCTCCAGGAGGTAGGTGTATGTGTGTCAAAGTCAACAATCAAAAGAAGACTTCACCAGAGTGAATACAGAGGGTTCACCACAAGATGTAAACCATTGGTGAGCCTCAAAAACAGGAAGGCCAGATTAGAGTTTGCCAAACGACATCTAAAAAGCCTTCACAGTTCTGGAACAACATCCTATGGACAGATGAGACCAAGATCAACTTGTACCAGAGTGATGGGAAGAGAAGAGTATGGAGAAGGAAAGGAACTGCTCATGATCCTAAGCATACCACCTCATCAGTGAAGCATGGTGGTGGTAGTGTCATGGCGTGGGCATGTATGGCTGCCAGTGGAACTGGTTCTCTTGTATTTATTGATGATGTGACTGCTGACAAAAGCAGCAGGATGAATTCTGCAGTGTTTCGGGCAATATTATCTGCTCACATTCAGCCAAATGCTGCAGAACTCATTGGACGGCACTTCACAGTACAGATGGACAATGACCCAAAGCATACTGCAAAAGCAACCAGAGTGTTTGAAGGGACAGAAGTGGAATGTTATGCAATGGCCAAGTCAATCACCTGACCTGAATCCCATTGAGCATGCATTTCACTTGCTGAAGACAAAACTGAAGGGAAAGTGCCCCAAGAACAAGCAGGAACTGAAGACAGTTGCAGTAGAGGCCTGGCAGAGCATCACCAGGGATGAAACCCAGCGTCTGGTGATGTCTATGCGTTCCAGGCTTCAGGCTGTGATTGACTGCAACGGATTTGCAACCAAGTATTAAAAAGGGAAAGTTTGATGTATGATTATTATTCTGTCCCATTACTTTTGGTCCCTTAACAAGTGGGAGGCACATATGCAAACTGTTGTAATTCCTACACCGTTCACCTGAGTTGGATGTACATACCCTCAAATTAAAGCTGACAGTCTGTAGTTAACGCACATTGTGTTTGTTTCATTCCAAATCCATTGTGGTGGTGTATAGAGCCAAAGATGTTAGAATTGTGTCGATGTCCCAATATTTCTGGACCTGACTGTATATATGGTTGCCCATCTCACAAAAAGCAACTCTGGGTGGCATACAGCAATCAATAAAACACCAAATATATAAAGCAATCATTATAAAAATATAAAAAGTCTTGATTAAAAATGAAAAACACTGTAAAAAAATGAAAATATACAAACCACACAGAGAGAGCAAAAAGATCAACCACAGTGGAACCATCTAAGAATATGTCCAGTTCCCTGGGACCCCCAGGCCTGGTGCCATAGCCAGGCCTTGAGGGACTTCCGAAACGACAGCAGGGATGGAGCTAACCTGACTTCAGAGGGGAGAATGTTCCATAGGGCGGGCACTTCCTGGGACCCACCAAATATAGGTCCCTGGCAGATGGTACCCACAACATGCAATGATTAAAACATACTGGATGGTTTTATTGAATGTATTATGTTTTGTATTTTTTAAATCCTCTTTAGTTATTATGGCTTTTGTTTTCTATTATACATCACAAATGTGTATGGAGTATGGCAATATAAATATACTGTAAACAAACAAGCATACATACATTTATTTATTTTTTTAGTTTAGCATTTGTGAGAGCAACAAATCTTAGGAGGTGTTCCTACCTGAAATCCTACAACTGATATAGGTTGTGTGTATATGGGGGACGGGGGGCAGTTTGCTTGGTAATATTTTTGGAGTGGTTTGCCATTGTCTTCTTCCTAGGACTGAGTGAGAGTGACTGGCCCAAGGTCATGCAGCTGGCTTTGTGCCTAAGGCAGGACTAGAACTCATGGTCTCGCAGTTTCTAGTCTGGTGCCTTTAACTACTACATTAAACTGGTTGTCACGGGGTTATTTAGGGTTGTAGATTAAATTTTTGCCATTTACCATTTTACTATATTTTATGTTGCTGTAAGCCGCCATGAGTCTAGATGATTTGATAGCATACAGATTTAATTATTAAGAAGAAAAAATTGATGATAACTAGTAAACCAATTCTGGGGACATATGTAACCCTCATTTCAGCTTTATAATCTCTTTAGAGATTATCATAAAATGTCTGCAAAGTGTCCACAAAATGAATCTTTCAAGAGTACCTACAGGCCTAAAAAGTCTGGGCACCCTGGACAACCACTAACCCATTATTTTTAGACAAACCCTGCAGAAGTCCACATATTCTTCTGTCATAAAATTACAGAGAAGGTGTGAAAAAAATCATTAGTAAAATAGGTACAATGCTCTGTAAATGCAACTCTTACACTGCAGAAAAAGCAGTACATTACATATATGCAGAATACTAATCTGCTTAGCAAAACACAATGTGAGTTGGCTAAAAGAAAACAAGAACAATAGAAAACTTGCAACTCCAAAGAGTCCTTCTAACTGGTTCAGCAAATGAGACTGGGTAACTAACAGAGTGAACTGAGGGGGTGATATGTAGGAGTGTGTGTTAAGAGTTAGAGTTGATGTATAGATTAGTATAATTATAGGAATTTTTTACTATTTTACTATCTGAAAAATGGCAAAGAATCAAATCTCCCCCCACTCATGCAGAGACAGAAAAATGAAAGCCACTGGGGCAATTAGGGGACATTGTTCAAGAGCTGATTCAGCTATTCAGCATTAAATCCCAGACCTCAATGCACAGGAAGCAATGAACTGGACAATAAGAGCACACAGATAGCTCTAATTATGGCACAAAACCCTGAAAAGTCTTAATAATACTATGATCATAGTTAACAGGTAGCCATGAGTAGCCAGATTTAAGTGCAATAAAATCATGGTAAATCAGGCCAGAAAAAGCCATCAAAGGAGAACCCAGAAGATATTGGACTACAGTTATCTGACAGCTGTACTGTATGGATTCTCAAGTCCATACAGAATGATGGTTCTAGAGAAAAAGGCTGGGAGGGAGGCAAAGTTAGATTGAGTAACTCAGAGACCAATGTAGAAATGATTGATTGTTTAACATTTAGGAGAAGATTGGATCTTGTAGCTTTACTGGAGATGGATTATAAAAACTGTAATGCTTTCAAATTTAAATAGAGTAGAATGGAGGGGAAGGAACAGAGATCAGAGAACCAACTTGGCCCCAGTATCTATTTATGTAGAAAATGAGGCATAGTGATACAGAAAAAGACCTTCAATTGCAGATGAGAAAGTTTTGAACAGCATGAATACAATATCCTGTAGCCCCAGAAGGCTATACTTCACATATGGCAAAATGAGCAATATCATGATGTTATCTGGCAAACAACAGAACATGAGGTAATAGGCAGAGCGAATAAAAATGCTGGTACAACTGTCACTCAGTATTTTGTTCTTCTTGTATACCACACTTATTTTCACAATATTTTAACCAATGCATTTTCAACTCAGAAATTCAGGCTATTCCTTCTTCGTGAGCTTGCAGTCAAGAACTATAATTACATTTTTTACATAATGTATAATTTGCATACAATCAGAAACACTCTGTCCTGGCATACAAGTTTTGATGTGTAAGCACTATTTTATGTCTGAGTACCCTCAGACCCTCAATCCCTTATCTGCAGCTTGAAAATGCTATAGACTGTTAGCAGAAATATCACCAGAGACCTGCTTCTCTTTTCATTTTAAATTCACTTGGGACAATCAAAAGAACATATCATATAATGGTCTCTGAAACGGATAGTTATATTGTTTGTGAGGAGACTTCCCATACTGAAGTCCCACATAGAGAAAACTATTTATTTAATTCATTAGATTTATATGGCTGCTTATCTCACAAAGCAACTCAGCCTATACACTTTTCTGAGATGTTCTTTCTCTCTTGGTTTTTCATCTGGAGAGGCTGACCCTCACCACATTCCCTGGCTCTATATTTCAGTGGATATGGCTGGCAAGTTCTATATGTTGTGATCTGGTAGGACATTGTGTATCGTGCATGTTTATATTCAGGCTATGATTTTGAATTCAAATATTGATTTTTTTTCCAAATTTAGCAGTTGAGCCTCATTACTAACATTCTATTCTTGTTTGATATTCCATGTTTTTTTAAATTTTATTTTATTTACTGACATTTCTCTAAGTGGAATCCAAATGAAACTGGTATTTTCTAATCCAGTAATGGTATTATCACATTATCATTGAACAGAAATACAATGGTCTTTTCTGCTGAGAAACATCAAAACCAATTGCCCCTATTCTGTCATACATTCCCATAAATGTCATACCTTGGAGGAGCTAAGAAACAAATGACAAGTTACAATAATGCAAATTAAAGATGTCTCTTGAGAATTCCTCTTGTTGTTGTTGTTTAGTCGTTAAGTCGTGTCCGACTCTTCGTGACCCCATGAACCATATTGCGCCAGGCCTTCCTGTCCTTCACTGCCTCCCTGAGTTTGCTCAGTTTCATGCTCATTGCTTCAGTGATGCTATCTAACCATCTCATCCTCTGCCGTCCTCTTCTCCTTTTGCCTTCAATCTTTCCCAGCATCAGGGTCTTTTCCAAAGAGTCCTCTCTTCGCATTAGGTGACCAAAGTATCTGAGCTTGAGCTTCATTATCAATCCTTCCAATGAGCAGTCAGGGTTGATTTCCTTTAAGATTGACTGGTTTGACCTCCTAGCAGTCCAGGGGACTCTCAAGAGTCTTCTCCAGCACCACAGTTCAAAGGCATCAATTCTTCGGCGCTCAGCCTTCTTTATGGTCCAGCTCTCACAGCCATACATTACTACTGGAAAAACCATAGCTTTGACTATGTGGATCTTTGTCGGCAAGGTGACGTCTCTGCTTTTTAATATGCTATCTAGGCTTGCCATAGCTTTCCTCCCAAGGAGCAAGCGTCTTTTAATTTCATGGCTGCAGTCTCCGTCTGCGGTGATCTTGGAGCCCAAATAAATGAAGTCTGTTACTGCTTCCATTTCTACCCCTTCTATTTGCCAGGAATTGATGGGTCCAGATGCCATGATCTTAGTTTTTTTTAATGTTGAGTTTCAAGCCAGCTTTTGCACTCTCCTCTTTCACCCTCATCAAGAGGCTCTTTAGTTCTTCTTCACTTTCTGCCATGAGGGTGGTATCGTCTGCATATCTGAAGTTGTTGATGATTCTCCCTGCAATCTTAATTCCGGCTTGTGATTCTTCCAGCCTGGCATTTCTCATGATGTACTCTGCATATAGGTTAAATAAGCAGGGTGACAGTATACAGCCTTGTCGTACACCTTTCCCTATTTTGAACCAATCGGTTGTTCCATGACCGGTTCTAACTGTTGCTTCTTGGCCCGCATACAGATTTCTCAGGAGATAGGTAAGGTGGTCTGGTATTCCAATCTCTTTAAGAATTTGCCACAGTTTGTTGTGATCCACACAATCAAAGGCTTTTGCATAGTCAATGAAGCAGAAGTAGATATTTTTCGTTTTTCGTCGTTTTTGAGGTTGTACCCCATTACTGCCTTTCCCACTCTCTTATTGACTATGAGTGCAACTCCATTTCTTCTAAGAGTTTCTTGCCCACAGTAGTAGATATAATGGTCACCTGAATTAAATTCACCCATTCCCGTCCATTTCAGTTCGCTGATTCCCAAGATGTCGATGTTCAATCTTGTCATCTCATGTTTGACCACATCCAGCTTGCCTTGGTTCATAGTTCTTACATTCCAGGTACCTATACAGTATTGTTCTTTACAGCATCGGACCTTCTTTTCGCTTCCAGATACATCCACAGCTGAACGTCCTTTCGGCTTTGGCCCAGCCGCTTCACTCTTTCTGGAGCTACTTGGAATTGCCCTCCGCTCTTCCCCAGTAGCATATTGGACACCTTCCGACCTGAGGGGCTCATCTTCCGGCGTCATATCTTTTAGCCTTTTAACATTGTCCATGGGGTTTTCTTGGCAAGGATACTGGAGTGGGTTGCCATTTCCTTCTCCAGTGGACATTTTGTCAGAACTCTCTGTCATGACCTGTCCGTCTTGGGTGGCCCTGCACGGTATAGCTCATGGCTTCACTGAGTTACGCAAGCCCCTTCGCCACGACAAGGCAGTGATCCATGAAGGGGGAGAATTCCTCTAGCCAATGGAAATTCAAGGAATACCTCATTCATCCCCACATCCATACATATTTATTTACATGAAGGCAAGTAAAACAAACTAAGGAATAAAATCCTATAGAGAAAAGTAAGGTAGTACCCATTACCTATATTTTTATCCCTATAGCAACAGCAGCTTTTATTCTTCCCCTTCAAATTAATGAAGTAACTCAAGTCCTACCTCCAGCTATAGATTTTACCTGTGCACAATTTCAACCCTATCCAGTATAACAAAGAAACAGAGATATAGTCCTAGGAGGTCATCAAAACATCCAAGCTCTGATATCCCCAATATACAGAAGGCATACACTTTCTTTCCTTTCTATCTGAGAGTTCCAGAAATGTGGCAGAACTTTGAACAGGAGTTTGGAGGCAGAATTAAACACAAGGAAGATGAAGCTGAAATCTCACTCATATAAACAGAGATTCAATGAGCTTAGAAATCAAGTCAATTTGGGGTTAACCACTAAAACCCTAAATTTAGGGCCTACAATTAGGCTTTCTAAAGAATTGATTTATATGATCTGTCAGTATTTTAAAATAAGCATGACAGTTTCTACTAATACACTAAAATCTATAAGCTGGTGGGCATGAGACATCTTAATGGTGGCCCACTCTTATGGTATCATTAAGGTTCTGTTGCTAAAATAGTATTTCAGAACACCGTATTCCAATCTGATGTTCTCTTTTATTGTTCTTAGTAACACTGCTCTGTAAATAGGATGAGAGGATGAGGCTGTTAGGTTCTGCTACTTCTTATTCAGCTGTGTTAATTTCAGAACTTCACTACTCACTCCACCAAACTGATGGTGTTTGGTTTCACCTCCTTCATGCACAATTCAATTTTGTTTTCCTTTTCCACCAACAATTATATCCTGTGCCTTCAGCTTTCTCTTTTTATCTCTCTGTAGTACAGGTGTGGTCCTTTGCTCCCTTTAAGTCACAGGGGACACAAAACCATAAGACAGGAAAAGTCACATCAGCAGCCTCAAGTCTTTCATTCCACATTAAGCTTGGCTCAAAAAACTTAGCATCCCTAATGCAGAGAGAACAGTGATTCTTAACCAGAGGTATATGGCAACCTAGGTAACCAATCCATAACATTTTGAAGTTACTCAAAATTATTGAGAGGGACACATTCCAACAGGGGACATTTGGGATTTTAAGTAGACCTTTCTTCCTGCTTGTGTGCTCTGTCTCTCCTCTCAATACACAGCAATGAAGAATCAAACAGGAATCCCTCCTGTAAGTAAATATCAACCCAAAAAGGAGAGTACATTCTTTTTTCCATTCATAATGACAGCCACTTGGACAAGTGAGGAATGTAATTTGTGAATTTTCTATTTATTCTAACGTTTACTTTGATCAGCTGCTTTAATTTTCTCTGAAGCTTTGGACTTTAGCATAGCTGGGCACTAATGGCCTTTCAAAATTCTCCATCAAATTTGTAGACAGAAAAATGCAGAATTTTTGCATCCAAGACTAAGTTGAAGGGATATATAGATACATACATATGTAACTACCATGATATTCTTTTCCCAATATAGCTAGTCCTCACTTTCCAACTGCCTTGGGCAGTGACCATTTGAAATTACAACAGTGCTAAAAAAAATAACTTTGTGACCAATCCTCACATTTATGACTGTCACAGCATCCCTCAGTGACGTGATTGCCATTCGCATACTTCACAACTGATGCATTTTCGCTTGCAACAAGCAGGGTAGGTGGAAGTAAAATCATAAGTTGCGGTCACATGGATAAATGGATAATTTTCCATTTAGTGACAGTGTCACTTCACTTAGCAACTGAAAGGGAAGAAAAGTTGTAAGTCCTGTTGTGGTCACGTGATTTTCCACTTAGCAGTTGTGTCACTTAGTGACTGAGTTGTCACTGACTCAGTCACAACTGAGTTGTGGTTGCCAAGCAAGGTCTACCCATAACTGTATTCTCCAGAATGAATGAAGATCGTTTATTTCCAAAGAAAGAGAAAGGACCAGATTTTGCTTACAAGAAATAAAAAGAGTACTCTTAAAGAAAAAAAAAGCTAGTCAAATAGCTTCTCAGTTATTTTGAATTCTTCTTTTCTTCTATGTTTCCATTCTTCTTTAGGGAAGGAGGCTAAGTCACTATTAGGGTCACTATCAGAGGTCACATCCTCCAAAATCAATAATAAATTGGGTTAAAGATAAGTGGTAGATATAACAAGTTCAATTAAAACAGCCCTTGACATGGATAATGAGTACAGAGGCAGGAATAGATTGGGTCAAAGAAACACAGAACTTTCTGTCAAATTTGTGAACTGAAGATCCATATCAGCTTAAATTGCAGTAGAAAACCTTCAGTTTAAGAGTCTTCAAACTCATATAGAAAGGTCACCTTATTTCAGTAACATTATTGTTGTCCTTAGTGTGTAAACAAATAAAAACTCTGAAAATGTTTTTTTCAGACATTTAAAAACAAATGTGGGTATCATCTGATATCAGCAGGGATCAAATATTTCCTTTTCAATAGTTGCTAAAGTTACATTTAGAGAACAAACACGGCAGCAGATATATTTAATTTCTTAGAAGCTAGCCTGCTGAATAATTTTCAGTTTGTATTTAGACTTAGAAATAAGGTAAGCTATAAACTCTGGGCGAACAGCTGGATGCCCCTAGTTTGAATCTTTCACAAGGGATGCTCACAGCCACCTCCAGTCTCCATTGTCAAACTGGAGACAAAAGAGCCGTAGAGAAAATGCAGTCTTTGAGATGATTAGTGGTGGATGGTAGTCACAGTGTGAGAGTCAGGAATCAGAAGCCAAGAGTCACAAGCTAAGCTTCAGATATAGTGAAGACCTTTGTTACCCAGATAACGTCTTTGACTGATCCAGAAACCTTTTTGTTCCTTCCAAATCATAGTCATTTTAAGTGGTTCACCTTGACAATGGATTCTAAGCAGTGGGCAGCTATTCCACTATTGGTTCATTCTCAAAACAGTCCTCTAGAAAAACTAACCACCCTCCAGGCAAATCAGAGCTTAGCTATCAATGGCCTCGAGGCTCATTTTTATGGTTCCCAGGAGAGCCCCAGATGGCACTGCTGAAATTTGGCAAGCAAGCAAGCAAAGAAATAAATAAATTCATCCAGCTACCATGATGGGATGCTTTTCTGTTTTGTTTTTTTTATTTGTTCATTGTGCCTTTTTTAAAATTTATACTTAATTGTTGTTCACTGATACATGCAATCCTAAGTCATGTACCAAGCAGGCAGCTATATCAAATAAATAAATCAAGCAAGCAAGTGTGTTTGGATGCAAAGCTGGCACATTAAAGCTTTACAAGGTTAAGACACCGATTTGGGAACTAAAAACTCTCCAATCTGCAAAAAGCAAGCAGGCCATACTCTTTCAGATTCAACCCTACAGATATGATTTTATAACTGAGCATGTCCTTTGCAGCCCTTGAAGGAGAAAAAAAAAATGCAATGAAAGTGCAGTCTCCAGCCAAAGGAAAAAAATTGCTTCTTCTGTGGTAAATAAACAAAAACTTGCCAATGGACCCTAATGCTTTATTGCACCTAAATTATTCAGTATGTAGTACTTTGTAACAGGGCACTTTTCTACTGAAAATGAGCTAGAAGCTCTTAAGCACCTGGCTTCACCTTAAAGATTCTCTGTCCTGTTCATGATGAAGAGGGGGATAATGACAAGGAGAATGAAATACGTGTGGGGACTTACAAACATACACAAAAACAAAGAATGAGGACAGACTTGTCTAAGTCAATTTATATTCATAGAAACAAATTTAGAAATAATTACTCTAATTTTCCTGAAATAACAATATGCTGCAGACTCACTATGCTGCAGACACTATAAACTGCTGCTCTGAGAATCTGCTAAGTTTACTCCCCAGTTGCAAAGCTTGTGATGGGAAATTTCAAGAGTTGAGTAATCCTTAAAGAAGGGATCATATTCTGGAAAACTGAACAAAGGTGGGCTTTGGAGTGACTAGAGCAAATAGGATGGGGCTGAAGAAAGTGGGTTGGGAAACTGGAGCCCGAGGAAGGAAGAAGTGAGAGAGGATAGGACTGAACAAGAAAGGAGGTGGGATGGCATAAAGAGAAAATCAAAATGGGAACAGATATTGCCTTCTAGGTGAAATTTCATACTTAGCTTGCATTACAATACAACATGCTGGTGCTGCCAGGATGTCCTGGGATGTGTTAGATGACAACCCCTAGAAATCTCAGGGTAGCTGCCTGTGAATTCTGTGGTATAGTCCACACACCTGGAGGTAGCCTGAATGCAGTGTGTTCTCTGTACCTTAAAGGAGTGTTCCTCAACCTTAGCAATTTTAAGATATGTGGCTGGGGAATTCTGGGAGTTGAAGTCCACATATCTTAAAATTGCCAAGGTTAAGGAACACTGCCTTAAAGAGTGTTCTTTCCACACAAATACTTCAAGTCTGTGTTAGTTTTGGATGAAAAAGCATGTATCTGTGGAATGAAACTGTGGAAACAAAGAGCAAGCCTCATCTTGTGGTGGCTCTTGTTCTATAGTGTGTGTGTATGCGAAATATCTGTCACAGATCAATCTTTCTAGGATCCTACAAACCTGTTGTTTGGATTTGTTTTGTGTTGTTCAGCAGACATATAAGAACTCAGCTCTGACAATGTAACTTTCACATTTTTATAGATCTCAAAGTTGTTCAATATCTACTATATTTGATTGATTTAAACATAATCTACATTTCAATCTGTTTAGGGGTTTTTGGTTTTAAGATGATCATTTACAGAGTATTTACCAATGTAACAATAAAACACAATCTTATTAAAATTCGTTGGCTCATTATACATAAATGGCTTAGTTTTTTTCTCATTATTTTAAATAACACATATCAGAGTTTACATTTATAAAATTAAAAACCTGTATCAAATGGTGAGCTAAAACAGGAAGCTTTGCATGAATAAAAGTGACAATGACTTCTGCCAGATTTTTCAAGAACTTTGTGAGATGTTGCTCCTAGCGAAGAAAATCTTTCAAAATATTAACAAAACCTCCTTGCCAATACCTATGCAGAAAATAACATTTGAGTTACATTACAAAGTGAGCAAAGAAATGTGCTAGATGTAACAATCTGCCATCACATCTTAGAATCATAAATAAGCAAGCTAAAAGAAAACTTGCTTAGCTATATATAACAGCTATAAATAAGAGCTGTTAATAAATAATTAACAGCATGCCCTCATATATGGTCAGTTGCTTCAAAATTTAAGGAATACATTACTAACAGCAGACTCTTCTGTAAAAGAGTAACAATATGTAATTGAATACTGCTACTCTTTTACAGAACAGTTTACTGTTAGTATTGTATTGTTTAAATTGCTATATAAGATAAAGAGATAGCTTTCTTTATATTCCAAAGCAGAAAAATAGATTTCTTTCCAGTGAACGTAGAAGCACTTTATGATAGCATTTCATGTTCTGTGTTTATAAACAAAAGTTGCCTTGTGTTAGAGCATTATCACTGATAAAGAAGAGCATTCTAGGGAAAATATAGATATGATATGATAAACAAATGAATGCCTTCAATTCTTTCCACCATAAAATCTCAGCAAAACAGATTGCTTTGGTGAAAGCAAGATCATTTACACAAATTAGTATTCGATTTCAAAACAGATGAGAGTGTTACTCACCTTCCATTTTCACGCTAATGAAAGGGTGATATAATTAAGACCTTTTTGGACAACAGTTCTGGCACTGATACCATTATTCCCCTGGTGGCCTTTAAGACCTTGGTTTCAGCTGCCAAGCCAGCTGTGCTAAAAAACTCATTATTGGAACTGATGTCTAAAGGTGAATATAATTTCTCTGGGACAAAACAAAATAATACATACTTTAGTATTAACGCAATGGTTTACCACAGGCTTCTTCTGTGATTTCTAATATTAGCTACTCTTTCTATGTAGAAAAACTCACACCAAAAAAAACAAAAACAAAAACAAATGTTTGTGAAATGGGTAGAAAGAAAAATACAAATGAATCAGGATGAAAAGTATGGAACTCAAGAGTATCTTAAATCATGCAAATGAGTAATTGTGATGGTTAATGAGAAATAAACATTCTTTGTTCTCTTTTATATTTTTATATTTATTCAGGAACTTGTTTTTAAAGACTGGAGAAACGCAAAGGTTTGCTATTGGTAATTATGTTGAAGCACGTTGCTCTCCACAGTATAATACTGCTTTTCTCAGAAGACTTTGATAGCACGTGAGACTTTATAATCTCATCAAACATTATTCTTTCATTTCCATATTGTTTTTTTTTACCTTAATGGCACAAATATTTCGATAAATTAATATTATTCAAAATATGACTCCAAAATTTCTCCTAGTCTGTTTTCAGCAAAAATGTCATTTCATTTCTGATTATTTTTTTTTATCATTTCAACTCCTTCCCACTTTTTGATATGAAACACCTAGGGCTGCTAACAGAAATAATGCATAAAATTATAATATTATATAAGCAAGTGTATAGCAACATGTGTTATCCTGCCCACACTTTTGCAGTGTTTAAAGCACCACTCTGCTGAATTTCTGACAAGAGTATTTGATACAGTTGCCTAATTTCTCAGGTTTGTGGCTAATAGAGTTATTGTGCATCAAGTATCAAGTAAACCGCTGAAATGAAAAGCAACACTGACATTTAATTTATGTCAATGAACTCAGAGACATTATCTTTATGCCACTTCCGACCCAATGCAAAAAAAAAAAAAAAAAGCAGCTTAATGTTTTCTATGAAATGGAAATAGCGGGCAGAGTTTCCTTTACAGTTACAAAAGGATACAGTAAATGCTACCACTCTAGAATTGAATAATGACATGAGGTGTTTTTCCAATAGAAGAAGCTGTCATTTTGTTATTCCAAGAGAAGGTTATCAGACTTCTCATAAGGAAGTGCTTTCAATCTGATCTTTAAAAGTCACATACATTAAAATATTGATTTCTTTGCATTGATTCTCTGCTGAAAGCAGCAATAACACAACAGAACATAACCAATGGTAGAATGTTAGTCATTGACTCAGCTGCAAACTTTGTTTCCCTTTTCTCTCAAAAAGCTATGATCACCTGTTTCCCAGCATTTTTTTTTTCCAGAATCCCATTCAACTGCTTCTAGGAAAAGGAAGACTTCTAAAATGGCACTTCCTTGGATTGTTGTGAAGATTATGGAGTTTTGCCTATTTTGTACAGTGCAAGCAAAGTGAAGGCTAAGGATTGTGTCATGGGAAAGACTGGTGGTGGTGGGATTTTCCAAAACATTTTGCTATCACATAATCGTGCCCTAGATTTTCTAACCAAGAACAGGCCGTCTGACTATGCTGGGCAAACCATGCTAGCCAATTTGAATAAATAATTCTCAATCCAGAATTGGTATACATTCTGCCAATCTCCTTAAATTCTTTTTATATTCTTATAGAACATGGTATTACCAGTAAGATGTTAAGAAGAACCCTCCTGTTCAGAGCAATATTTTCTCATCCAGGATCCTCTTCCCATAATAGAAAACCTGATGACTCCATGAAATTCACAAGCATACAGAACCTGCCTAAGATATTTTGCAGCCTAAGGCAAAGAACAAGGCTGAGAGGACCAGAAGGAGACACTGATATTGAAGCAGTATCTCTACTGTTCCTAAAGAAGTATGTTAGCTTAGGGCAGGAGAAAACTACCTGCATGACCTAACCCGTTTCTCTTTGGTTCCCAGAGCCTCTTCTGACCACTGAAAATTGGTGTCTTAATTTCTCACTGTCTGAAAAATAGTCATATTTCACATATTCAAGCTACAATAGATTAAACATTATATGAAACTAAGATGTCTTCCCCAAATATTCTCCCAAATCAAGACAAAAGTTAGTTCTATCCACTTAACACTGCTGCTCCTCACACCATGATTCTTGGGCTCTCAAATATGTTACCTGCAGTCCTCTTCCCCACAGGTCACCGACCCCATTTTAGGGGCCACAGAATGTGCTACAGGATACATGGCTGTGTCTATCAGTATCTGCTACCTGAAGTGACTGTAACACTATCCTGAGGTTGGCTGGGCCTGCAAGTATTTATGTAATACTCTCCACACTAAATGCCTGAAACATTAATGTTCACTGGAATTCTGTTCATAGGCATTTAATTTTCTGCTTTGGAACCCTCTTAACATATAATATTTCTGTCACAGATAAATCAGCCTTGCTAATTTAAGGATCCCTCTGCTTGTGTTGCTGAGTAAGGCTTGGACTGCTATTTTTAAGTCCTATTCTGCCACTGCTCACTGTCCTCAAACCTGGTGGTTCCCATCATGACAATAATGGGAATTCATTTAATCCCTTTCTAAATTATGTCAGCTAGTGGCCATCCTCACATCCAGCCTGAACATATTACAACAGTTTATTAAAAGCTTCTCTTTTGTCATTATAGAATAAGCCTATCTTTATTTCTGACCCTTGTATTTTACTGTTACCAAAAAAAAAAAAAAAAAACTACACCTGGGATCATGCAGAGAAAACCAAATAATAATGGATTAATGATATACAAAAGATAAGGAAAAGCTGCCTTTTGTTGCAGGACTGCTAAGACAATGCCTTTGTCCATTTTGCCCTTTTAAAATGCAGCAACAACAAAATGCACACTTAGATGCACACTGACTTTTGACAGGGAAACAAAAATTAATTGGATTATAATTGGCACAAAGAACAGAAAACAGAAGCAAATCATGCCACTTATCACTTAATTAGTGCTCACTCTGACCTATAAAACATTTTAATGTTAGTGGTCATATAAAATATGTAATGCAAAGGTCCCTGTTTCCCTATAAATGCTTTAAGTTTCCTTATACATTCTTTAAGATTGCTTATACAAAATAAGACATTTATCTCTTAAACTTATCATGAGATTGCTATGCAGTTTTAAAACAATATTTCTATATATTCTTACTGTTTGGGTTGTGATTGCTTGCTACTCACACACTTACACAACATGATTAATCACCAAACTGGTACATGCAATCACTGAAAAGAAATGCTATGGATGACAACCTGTCACTATAGTAAATGTCATAAGAAAGTTATCTTTAATGACCCTCCCAATAAGAAGGGTCATACATGCATAATCAGCTGCTATTTGACAACTATCAACATAGTTTTTATTTATTTGAGATTGTAAATTCATTTCTTCAGTCAGGATTCCCAAACGCCTCAGTACTTTTGCTTGAGACAGACTCACTGAGAACTCGGCAATATTTCTACCCATCCTGTGTGGTCCAGTATAATGAACAGGCTCCAGGTGCCATCAGCTAAGGAATGTCAGCTGGCAGGGCCCAGAAGACCAGCCTTTTCTGTTGTAGTGCCCACCCTCTGGAACATTCTCCCCCAGAGATCAGGTTGGCCCCAACACTACTGGCCTTTCATAAGGTGCTAAAGACCTGGTTCTGTGCTCAGGCCTAGGGCCGTGTGTGTGTGAAGGGACCTGTCTCCTGGCTATACTAATGATTGTTGTGGGTTTCTCAGCTGCTGTAATGGTTTGTGGGAATGACCTTGGGAGACGGGGCCCAGCTGCATAGTGGGTAGGGTAAGAGGCTCAGAAGAGACCCTCCCTAATTTCTCAGGGTATAAAGGAGATAGCAGGAGAGAACTGTACTTTCAGACTTGCAAGATTCTGTTAATGTAACCTTACAGTAAAGTGGAATTACCTCATCTTGTCATGTTTCCTGTCTAGTCTACCTGGTAAGGCTGACAGCTGCTATGTATTTTAATTTTTGTATATGTACCTGTTTTTATTTTTTAATACTGTTCACTTCCCAGAGTCATTTGCTGAGATGGGCAGCCATATAAATATATTAAATAAAATAAAAAATAAATGTTTCCCAGGCAGGTAACATGGAATGGTAACACTAGGCAGAACTCCTGATCTGAAACCTAAAAGGTCCTTTCGAACAGGCTGTACCTGTCAATGTCTCTTTAAAGAAACGCTGTCTCTTCCTGAGCTCACACAGTAATCACACCATCTCTGGAAAATATGTGGGGCAACAAATAAATAAGCAGCGACAGGTTACAAATCCAAAACAGTGCGCATTCTTAGCTCTTAAGTGGAATTCAGCTGCAGATTCTCTGACTCAAGACACAGCACAGCTAAATAAGAATATTTATAACATACTTGGATAGAGCCACTTAAAATAGCTGATTGCCTTCTGCCAACATTAAGGTGCATTCCTTCTTATATTCCCTATAGTTTAATTCCAGTGCTGCTTCTCTCCTACCCTTCCCATGGTTTAACCAACTTTTGCCTTGTGCTTTTCAGCTCTGAAGCTGGGTAACTGGTGATGATTGACCCTGATGTCTCTGCCCTGAGACACTCTGATTCTCTACTTAACTCTATGCCTATTACATCCTGAACATTAATCCTGAATTAAGTATTAACAGTTTTAATTTTATATGCAGCATGTGATTATTTAGCAAATGCAGATTGCAAAGATAATAGATAAAACAACATAATAAGAGCTATTCCAGATCAGAACCAAGATCTATGTGGGTTAGCATTTTGTTCCCACAGCAACCAATTAGCTCCCAGTGAACACTGTCCCTCTTCTGCTGTCCCCAATTTCTTCATAAACCTATGCCAGTTCCTGACCATCCCAAAATCACACACATAATCAAACAATTTGCGGGAGGCCGAATTTGGTGGTCTTTCAGGAAATCTGAAGACATTAAAAAGAGGAAGAAATTGGCAGCAAACTTGCTACTGATTACTCCAGAGCTTTCTTTAGAGCAGCAAAGTGTAACTTTTTCTGAGTCAAGAGTCTTGGCATTACGAGATTTGTGGGCTATACTCCTAAAAGCAGCGAGTGCAGTCAAGTAAAAACTAATTTTGCTTTAATTTACATTAAATTACAATTAAATATAATTAAAATTAACATCCGATTATATATGTACTAATTTTCTTTTTGTATGATATTGCAATTATCATAAGTGATGCTTACAATACTTTTATAAATATTGGGGAAATGAAACTTTCAAGGGATATATACAGCCCTGACTGAGCACTTCTGGTCTAAACCATTTGCTTTCTTTTAAAAGAAGAAACTCTACTATTATTTTCCTGTTTTATCATTTGATTCAGTTATTGCATATGTCCAATCAAATCTGTACCAACCTAAAAACTAATTGCCTCCTGAGAAGACCATTAACAGACTAGGATTAGTATTAGGGTAAGAGAGAGGCAAAGAGACATGCTAACCAGGGAAGAGAAACACCACTAGATTCCCCATAATCTTCACTTCCAACTGTATTTAGAAAAGTGATACTTTTTAGATACACTTTAGAAAGGTGGTACTCCTTATTGCTATATACATCATGCAGTTTACACATCATAATTGGCATTACACGGGAAGTTACCTCAAGGAGAGCAAATTATTTGTCCCTCTAGTCTAATGCTTCAGTTAAGAAAGAAAGTTGCCAGTCTTAAGAAGCAAATGCTACTCCCATCATTTGCTACCTTGTTTTCTCAAAATAGCTGTACTATGCCAAGAACTGAATTTAGGACATACTGTATGCAATTCTGAGTTCTGCTGTTTAGCAATAATCCTGCCATGTGGGCAAAAATGACCCCATGTCAGTTAAGTTTGAAAACTTAAATTAAGTTTGAAAACCAGTACATATGGATCACAATAATTAAAATGGACACAAAACTTCGAGTCTCCCGGCCCAAGAAAAACACAGGGAGCTTTTTTCACAGTGGCCTCCATGCTTTGGAACTCATTTCCCTTGTTAAAACTATTTTATTCCATTGTGCTTTCAACCCTAGCTAATTGTTTATTGGCATCCATCTTGGAGAGCTTGATTAGTCTCATGATACTGTTTTTATGCATTTGCCTTGTTGTACGCCATACAGAGTCTTCCGATTGGAGTTATATAAAACTTTCCTAAAGCTCTAAGAAGTAAGTGCAATGGTACAAAGTAGTGGACAAAGCAAAACCAAGAGAAAACCCAATTTTGATTAGGTTAGTCTCCATGTACAGTTTAATAATTTTTCTTTCTGTTACATAAGAAATGACCGTTCAGAAGCAAATTTCTAACACAGTTTATCTTACCTATAGTGATTATGTATACATCATCCATAAAATGGATCTGAAACTATGGCATGAATGATATGTAAAGATACTGAAAGCCTCCATTTTTGGATAAATGAAGCATTTGTCTATCAGGCTTAGTGCTATCTCCTAAGCAAGCCAGATCTGATATACTAATACTAAGTCTGGTGAACTACAAACTACATACACAGAATAATTCACATTCTCATGTACAAAACATGGAACTGAGGACTACGAGCCTATTAGCTCTTGAATAGTCATAAGCCTGGAAATGTTTGGCCAAGCAAATTCAGACCGTACAGTAGTGACATCTTCCCATTACCCACAGGGAGTTCTGCATTGCTTTTCCTCTTCATTTTCTGGAGAAAACTATTCTCCAGGCTCCAATAGTTCCATCCTTTTAACCATGCCCAAATCATGTTTAGAATTAAATGCTTTCCAGAGTTAGATTTTTAAAACTAATTTTAATCTAAGCTTAAATATTCTTGCACTGCCTTATGCTTCTAGCATCCTGGTCTTGAACAGCTTGCAAAAAAGCAGTCCTTTCACTTAAATTGCAATTTAGGGTACCATTTATATGTTTTTGAAATTTATTTCTTCCTGAAAGTGTGATCAGTGTCTGAATATGCTGCTTAGTGTCTACTTTCTTACTCCCAAATAAAGATTTTGAAATGTGCTCTGCTACTCAGACTCTGATGACAGCTAGATCACCTGGCATTGCAAAAGCTATAGGGAAAATAAATCTTGCTTGGAGAGACATTTAAAAATAAGACATTGATTTTTTTTCCTTAATTAAAAAAAAAACAGGATGTGATATTCAATGGGAGATCAGGGAAGAAGTGCAACATTATAATTTAAAAGAACTTTTCAATTATGAAATAAATACCAATATCACAGGATTATATGGTCACATTCTGACATATTAAGATCAGAAATCACACATAAGAACTGGGGCCACTTGTAATAGTAAGACAAAAAGACACATTAACAGATCTTTAGATGGCAACTATTGAAAACTCAATACAGCAACTTTTCTTTCTGTTACTGTCAGACAGTGCCCTTGAACCAGCTTTCTTAAACCCTCAAAGGAGATGCCCTTAAATATTCAGTCATACATTCATTTTAATTTTATTTTCTTAGTATTAGAAGAATATTAAGAAAATTAATATTAATTTGTTATTAATTAACAAATTAATACTTATTAATTTGTTTATAACATTTCTAGGCCACTCATGTCTAAACAACTCTGAGCAGCTTCACAAAATAAAAACACAATTAAGATGCAGAAAATAATATCCAACATAGTGTAAAACACAACCGGTGTGTGGGGGGAGACAAAAACCATAATGTGCCCCCACTACATCCACCTCTAAAAAGGAACACCCCCCCCAATCATCTAGCCTCCACACCTGGGGAAACAACCAGATTTTTAAAGATTGCCTGAAGTTAGGTAAGGTGGAGTCCATATTTAGGCCAGGTCAGGAAACAAACTCTACAAGATTCAATGGAACTTTACTTATTGATATGGATTGTAGTAACAAAATCTTGAAAGCCTAAGAGCATTTTCCCTCCCTCCCTCTTATATCAAAGAGAGGCAGTTTAAGTTTCTTTCTAACATTCTCTTCTTGTCCTGGGCTTATATCATGTTTTGCTAATGCCCATACCAACTTTCTTCAAGGCCATCTCTGTGGTTCTCTACACACTCTGGAGGGATGTTGTTCCAAAGGGCAGAAGCAGCGACAGAAGTCTCTCCTAGGTCCCAATAGATGGCATGTTTATTTAACAGGATCCAAAGCAGCCCTTTCAGTTCCCCTTTGCAACCTTGAGACATGGTATCCATGGACTTTATTACTGATCTCCCCGCTGGTCAGGAGTATACTATCACCCTAGTGGTTGTGGATTTGTTTTCAAAGACAGTTCATTTCATTCCTTGCCAGGGGCTCCCATCTGCTCAGGAAACACCACAACATTTTTTAGACCATGATTTTAAATACAGAGGTCTAATCAATCATGTGATCTCAGATCACAATTTACATCCAGGTTTTGGAATGCCCTCTTTCAATTATTAAACATTAAAATTCATTTCTCATCTTCTCATCACCCAGCATCAAATGGAGAATCTGAGAAATTGAACCAAATATAACAACAATATATAAAGTGGTATGTCTCTTATCAACAATGTAATTGGATGGAACTGTTGCCACTTGCAGAATTTGCCTACAACAATTCAGTACATTCCTCCATTGGCCTGTCTTCTTCCACCCCCATGTGTGGCCCTCCAGAACTCCTGTATCTGCAGTTCCTCATGCCTCGGACTTTCTGCAGGAAAGGCAAGTTGGTCAGCACCTCTTAAAGGAACAGCTAGATTTGGCAAAGGCAGTATACAAGTGAGCCACACAGAGAGACAAGAGGGTGCCAAGATTGCTGAAGGGGATTTGGTGTGGGTTTCTATGAAGTTTTTATCTTATGCTTGATCCTCCAAGAAGCTGGACTCAGATTATTTTTGTCCTTAATATATTCAACTGTGTCTATTTCTGGAACTGTGAAAGGCATCACAGAATTCTAAAAAAACAGATTTCAAGACATATGTGCTTCTGGACATTTCAACTCAAGAAGTGTGAACTGGGTAAGTTTGTATAAAATTTCAAATCAAATGCAATATCCCACCTTAGGCAAAAATCTCTCTTCTTTATTTGATTATGTCCCAGCAAGTTGGTGTCAACTCTTGGTGGCCACATAGATAGATTTCCTCCATGATGAACTATCCTTAACCTGATCTTTCAGGTCTTCCAAAGGTACACCTATTGCCACTGTAATTGAGTCCATCCGCCTTGTTGCTGGTCATCCTCTTTTCTTTCCTTCTATCTTTCCCAGCATTACAGCCTTCTCCAGAGAGCTAGGTCTTTGCATAATGTATCTGAAGTAGTGCAATTTGAGCCTGGTCATTTGTGCCTTGAGTGAGTATTCTGGGTTGATTTGTTTGATGATCCACTGATTTGTTTTCTTGGCTGTCCATTGTATTCTCAGGCATTTTCTCCAACACCAAAGTTAAAAAGCTTCAATATTCTTCCTATCCTGCTTCTTCAAAGTCCAACTTTCGCTTCCATAGAGTGTTGCAGGGAATACCATTTCTTGCATGATTCTGATCTTTGTGTTTATTAACATAACACAGTATCTGAATAGCTCTTCCAAGGCCTTCATGGCTGCTCTAGCAAGTGCTAGTCCATGGCGTATTTCTTGAGTCCTTGTTCCTTTACTACTGATGATTGATTCTAAAAGGCAGACACTATCTACCACTTCAATATTTTCCTTGTCCTATTTTTTTCACTGTGCTCCTTCACTTTTATTACTAGAGTCTGCAGATCCACTGTATTTTCGGTTATGAGTAGCGTCATCAACATAACACAGCTTATTGATATTTCTTCCTCCAAATTTAAAATCATGCTCATCTTCCAATACAGTTTCCCTTAATATATATTCAGCATGTAAACTGAATAAATAAGGGGAGAGTGCACAGCTTTGTTTATTTAGCATGGCTTATTATGTCTAACTACACTGCATTTAAGGACTTTCAGATGTTGAGTTTTCAGTTTGTGGCAGATTATCTGGAATAAAGGTGGCAGAAATGAATCCTTTACAGCACATTAGGAAATATGTTTCAGCAACTATAACATACTCAAGCTTCACAGAAATGTGACTTGAAATATTCCCATCATATTAGCTTATTTAATAGTTTCAGATCTTGTCTTAAAATACTTTAGAAATCAGAAGGTTCTGATGGCCAAAGAATGCTTTAACCAATGAAATAATGAGTAATAATAAGATGTTCTCTTTAGTTACTAAGAGGAAAATAATTTGTATCAAAGATGATTATTTATAGCTAATTCATTAAGGACTGTCATCAAAACCAACCTTTTTAGGTGATAAGATTAATTTGACATGCTCAGCCAGCAAATCCCTGAATTCTAGAGTTGTGGCTTGAGTAGCAGCAAGTCTCAGATATATTACATCACAATCTATAATTTATTTTGCGTTAAGAAATCTGCTTGTAATAACTCTGCATACATGTATACCTTGAGCCTGAATGAATTTCAGTTTTAAATTATTCTCTAACAATAGGAAAAAGGGACTCCACACAGCTTGACCTCTAGAGCAATCTCAGAGAAAAGAAAATTCCATTCACAAAGGCATTTCAACAACTTCTGTCCTTCAAAACCCATACAATGTTTTTAAAAAGTCAGTGGAATTACAGTATGAACTAGCTGTCTTTTTTAAAAAAAAAATGGTAGGCAAATTCCACTCTGTGTTTTTATAACTGCATCAGCGCAAAACTAAAAAAAGATGAGACGAATGCGGAGAACAAGGAAGAAATTGAGGTATTTGGTATTCCCATTTGGTATTCAGATTTGGCAAAATGGAGATAAAAAGGAAGGGAGATCACATGAAGGAAATGCATATGCCAACATGCTATGAGTCTGAATAGTTCTGGTTGTATATTAATTTAATAAATGAATAAACCTACTATTCATAAAGACTGTTATTGTGACTAACCCTAACCCTACTCAGCATCTTGGGTCTTCACAGGCATGTCCATGTCGTTTTCTTCTCTTACTACTTTCTTCAAGGTTTTTTTTATATATATATACATTTTTCAGCCTAGCCTATAGCTCTGACACTTACCTTATGATCTAACCAGGCCCAACTCTGTTTAGCTTCTGAAACCAATCAAGATTGACTAGAAACATAACATATCTAATGTACAATGTTTTGACATAATTAAAAGCCAGAACGTATCTATCAATGCTCTATCAAATGTTTTCCCCCTTGGTTCCTTGAGGGGAGTTTTGAAATTCAGGTCCTCGAATTCATTCAAGTCCTCATGAAACCCTAAGGTTCTATGGAACTAAGTATGAACCCCCAATCAAGAACTTGATTTCTTTAATTCTAATTTTCAAAATATTATTTTAACAAAAAATATTTAGTTACATAAAGGTATTAAAGGTAATGAACTGAACTGAATTATAGTTAATCTAACAGAAGTTTTTCTTAGACAATAAATAAAACCCTTATGGTTAAGTAGGTATTAGTTTTATTAAAATTCCATGAGACTTCAAAGTACACGGCTACTAAAAGGGAGAGAGGTACCATCAGAGTGAAAAGCACATATCTGAATAAAAACACTAATATATGCATGGATGCAAATATAGAAATAAGTATAAATGTTTACACAGAAATAGAAATTAGCATATCCTACTGGTGAAAATTGTTATATGTGCAAGCTGCGCAATCTGACATAGAGATGTTAACTGGTAGGATAATATCAAATGCTGCTTTTCCTAATTAGGGTTTTAAGCCCTAAAACTTATTTGGACTCTTCAGACAGAGGGTGATATCGGATGACTTCTGAAGAGGACTCTCCTCTGACAATACTTCAAATAGAAGATTGTCATCTGCAAAAGTATGACATTTGGCCACACTATTTCACCATCTGGACAGCTTCATGATTTACTTAAGGTAAGTAATTAATTAATGGAGGAAATCTAGTGTGCATTTTACTATGATTCTGGATCATAAGTTCATAGATAGATATGTACACAAACTTCAGGGACTTAAACACAGCCACTTTGTTCTTTTCCCTTGCGTAGGCGAACAAAAAGTTGTTATCCCTGAGCATCATATTTCAGATGATTTGGAAGCCAGAGATCATAGGGTTCATCTGTAAAGGAAAATATGGTTGTTTATGGTTTCTAGTTTACTCCATCATTTATGGCAGAGAAGTGAACTAGAGCCAATAAGTATAGCCTGGTTTATATATATATATATATAAATTGGCTTACTAAACCAAGATCTTGATAATCTGTGTGACCAACAGCTTATTTTTCTAACTGAGTCAAATGCATTGGTCTATAAAAACCTACTTACAAAAGATGTACATACATACCCTTATTACAGTCACTGACCAGAATACAGCAGTCATTACAAAAGATGTACACATGTGTTACTTAGGCAGCTTTCCTATAAGTAGCTGGAGGAAAACTTTTTGACATTTACTTTTAAAAATTCAGGTCTACTACAGATAGTCCTTGTTCAGCAAATGCCTCGTATAGCAACTGTTCTCAGTTACAATGGTGATGAAAAAGTAACTTTGTGACCAATCCTCACATTTATGACCTTTGCAGGTCTGTAAAGCAAAGGAAAGCTGAAGTAAGATCATAAGCAGAGTTGCAGTTTCACTTAGCAACCACTTTGGCTAATGACCAACTTGCCGGTCCCAATTGTGGTTGCTAAACAAGGACTACCTGTATTACATCTAAAAAGTATGTCAATGACATGAATGTTACATAGATGACCTTCAAGGTCAGTGAAAAAGGTCTCTACTTTAGTTGGGAATCATGCCATCCTACAGTTTCCAGGTTTTTCCCAAACTACTATCTGTCTAGTATTTGGAAATAATGAACACAACTGAGATGCCAGAAGTAGCTATTCTGCACATTTAGCAGAGAAAAAAATTGTGTTGACAGCAAAAAGTTAATAAGAAGTGCAAATGCTTCTGAAGTAATTTGACCTGTCTGATTTAAAGGTTTTATGCTATTCCGTAAGCTAAGGAAAGAGAGTTAAGCTAACATTAACAACAGATACAGCAATGTGCCAATTTGAAATCAGCAAAAAGAACTTTTCAGTCTTCTTCCTTCAGAAAGCCCTAGAATATTAACCTTTTCTAATGGATCAGCAATACCCCAGAAACAGAAAATGTGCAACACAGCCTGGATAGTTTTAGAACAATCAACAAGTAATAATAATTGTAAGATGAATTATAATGCATACTGTAACAGGTATCTTCCACAAAGATAATCCAGAAAAGTCTCTAAAGAAGGAACTCTATGTATTTTGCCCCAAGGCTGGAAAAAAAACATGGACTTAGGATGTAATATCCGTGTGTATGTGGCATTCAAACTAATGTAGTCACGTTACAGCCCTCAAGCAGAGTAATAGCCATACTGCAATCATTTTCATAAAAACAGTACAGTTTCTAATTATTAATATTTTAGTACAAATTGCTACCTTAAAAAAATGTGCTGTTGCTGCTTCTTTCCCTCACCTCAAAAATAATTTGATCTATTACTGCTCTTTAAAAAAAAAAAAGAGTGAGATAAACTAAAGAACACAGAGTAGCTTACAGAACAATCCAAAAGTATTGTGCTAGGGGGAATCCAAGTTGACAAAACTGTCAAACCCAAAGTCCAGTTGGGGTTGCAACAGAATGGCAAAAACAGGATAGGGAGGAACCTGAAAGGAAAATACCAGCTCCATTTTTTTCCTAATTCCAGGGCTATTTGGAAATGGGAGGACTCTGGAATTCCCAGTCTGAAGTTACTCCCAATTCATCTGTGACACACTGCCTGCTCTTCTGCTAATGCAACTACATGAGCAGGTAGATTATAAGAACAAAGTTTTGTTAATCCAAAATCCAGCTCAGTGGCCATAATCACCCACCCAGCAAACTCATACCTTTCTTACCTCTGAACATGAGAGATTCTGTTTAGTTATCATTTCTCATAGTATTGGCATAACAATCCTTAATGAATTTGTCTTGTTCTCTCTCTCCTTTCTTCCTTTTTTCATTATTTCACTTGATGAAATCTACTTGCATTTCTCTGCTTTATTACTACAACCTTACTTCATTATTTCTTTGTCAGTTCCCAATGTTCTCACAACTGACCATGATTGATTATGTGCCATTAGGTTGATGTCAACTCTTAGCAACCACAACCAGGATGATCTGTCCCCAACCTGGCTCTTCAAGTCTTCTAACAGTGCACCCTTCACCACTGAAATCAAGTCAATCCACCTTGTTACTGGTCATCCTCTTTTCTTTCCTTCCACTTTTCCCAGGGTTACTGACTTCTCAAGAAAGCTAGGTCTTCGCATAATGTGTCCAAAATATAATAATTTGAGTCTGGTCATTTGAATCTCAGGTGAGAACTCTGGATTGATTTGTTCTATGATCCATTTGTTTGTTTTCCTGGCTATCCAAAATATTTTCAGAAATCTTCTTTAATACCAGAGTTCACAAGTATTAATATTTCTTTCCTGCTTCTTCAAAGTCAAATTTCACTTTCATAGAGTGTCATGGTATCTGAATATCTTTTCTAAGACCTTCACTACTATCAAGTGCTAGTCTGCAACATTATTTCTTGACTGCTGGTTTCTTTACTGTTGCTAATCAACAGTATACTTAACCTGGCAACTTTTAATCCCAACTTTCTGAAACATAGTATAGTTTTGGTTGAAAAGACCAAATTCAGTAATATTAAAGAATCAAACTGTACTCTCACTTTTACTAAGAATTAAGTATAAAAAAGCAAAAATACAGTATTTGCATCAGGAATTTAAATAAAGGTTAATCACCGTCCAATAAATGCCCTGTCCAAACTAAGTCCTATTGAACTTACTCCCAGGCAACTGGGAATTGGTTTAATTGATTATACTAATAACTACCAAAGTCTCTCAGTAGTTTGGAATAAATAAAAACATAAAGCAAAAGTTAAAACCAGAACAATCAAAATTAAAATAGTGAACAGACAAAAACCTGTTTTAAAATGCCAGGTCAGAGGCCAGACTACTTGCCTCAGGGCATTTCAGAGATCTGGGGTTAGTGAGTGCTAAGTCAAAGCAAGTGTAAGGGCTAGATCCTCAGATTTTCTTAACATGAAAGGACACCCTACAAAGCCTTTACAAGAAAATTTATCAAAACATTCTAAGAAGAAGGAAAAGTCAGAAGAAAGCCTCTTAGGTAAAGTCAAATAAGTTGATTAAAGAAGTATCACTCAAAAGAACCCATTCTTTATCTAGCAGCTGAATGCTTAGAGTAAAGGTCTACAGTAAAACTCAAGCTGGCTTTTTAAGAGAAAGATGTTCAAAACCTCCTCAATGTGGCAGAAGGTTCAATCAGTATTTACGTTACCATTGAAGAAACAAATATACAAATAAGACCTCCTAGATCTGAACTGGCAGCAAGTTTCTATGGGAGAAAGTGGTCCTTCAGAGATTTTAGGTCAAAATACTTTGGGATTTTGCAGGTCAAAATCAATATGGTCACATCTGATTTGGAAACAGACTGTATACTAATGTACTGTAGATCTTACAGTACAGGTGCATTAAACCTTGTCATACATTTATGTTAACAATCTCACTATAAGACCCGGACAGAAGATTTTTAAAGGGAGTTCATTAAACATTGGAATATAGTGGTGTGTCAATTGTGGTCATTGATTACCATAAAATAACTGACTTATAAAATTGCAACTTCAGACACAAAAGCACTCAAGTTGTATATAATGTTAAAAAAATGTGTGTGTGATTTTATTTTTTGTAAACATTTCACTAAACGAATGTGAAACAACTATGAGCACAACTGCATTTTCTTTTGGACCATATCAGAAGCAAAAAGGCAATTTTCAGATCCTACTTCTGACAATGAATATGTTATCTTTTGAATCAATTTTAAACTCCTTCTTAGGCAAGATAATTTCTAGCACAATTAAATTTATAACACTGCCCACATCCTCAGGCAATATACATTAAAAATGTCATTTAAGTGAGACTAATGAATTTGGTTTGCCTGTTCTGCCACCAGTGCTGCAAGCAAAATTCTCATGATGGGTTATGCCATCTAAATTCTAAACAATTCTGGATTATAAAGTTCCTCATTCGTTTGAATCTGTCATTTTTTTTCATCATTCTTATCACTAGAAATTTTCTGTTTGCCATTAGCTATTATCTGTTTTCCATGATTCTTTCTTTATCTTTCCAGTCCTGCATTATATGTAAATCCTTGTAACATGACTAAATCCTACTTTCAAAACACTGGATAACCAATAGGCATTGTTCGTTTGACACAGCTATTTCTTAGAAGTGTCTAATTTCTTTGTGCTGTTAGTCTACTATCTGCTTAAAGTGTATACATTAAATGTATAGATCAGAAAAACATTTTCAATTAACTCTTCAAGAAAAAGTTTTAAATGATTTTAGTCTGATCCTATTACACACGTGCTAAGTAACATTTCTGACTGGAAAAGCCAAATAGAAATATAGATTTTATCACCTATATCACCAGACAAACAATATAGCAAACCAACCATTATCCTTTACTATAATCCATGTTTTAATTACAGAGCATTCAGCTAAATAAAGAGAGATATGCAAGGGAAGCACAGAGAGAAAGGGCGCAAATTAAACTATTTATGCAGAATTGCCTGGAGTCATCATGGATAAACCATAACTTCTCCGAGGGACTCCCACAAAACACTAAAAGCATTCCTCTTCTACAAACCTTTTTAAAGCCGTAATCCTTTGCTATCTGATGTACCTATCAAGTCCCTACCATGAGTTCTACTGAAAAGGAAAGTACAGGTAGAATTAAATCAGGAGATGTGACATATAAAATGTCTCTGTACACCTACGGCGTGGCATTAAAAATCATCACTTGAGATGAATCTTGAAGAACAAGCACCTTTGCAGTCCACTTATCATTGTGGCCAAACAATCTGTTACCCCAGTCGTGTAAGAGTGTAACTACATCTTGCCATGTTGTAGCTATATCTAGCTATGTTGTCAAGCTTGATTATAGTTATGCAAAGAGGTGATTCTAACTCTGAAGACAGCATGGTAAAGGGCTTTTAACCCCAAATTATTTCCCTTGTGCAGTTTGGAGCTGTGGGCAGGAAAGCCTCTCCTACACACTAATCGGAATTTCTTCCTCTAAAATTCCAAACTATTCAGGGCTCTGATTTCTGGTGAAATTGTACCAAGTCATGAAAGTAAGTTTTTGCTTACTTCATGTGCATTCTGAGTACAAACACCCCAATTACATGGCCAAAAATTAATTTACATACATGTAGACTCATCATGTTATTTCCTTTCAGAGTAAGCAATGGGTGCAAAGGGCAGAAGAGCAAGGAGCAAAAGAAATTAAAGGAGTGACATAAAGAAAAGGGATTTTAATTACATCTAGTTTAACACCATTCACCACTCCATATTTTTCTATCACTGTAAATCACTCTTGGTTCAACCATGTCCAAACATGAAGCTAGATCCTGCCTTACAGATTTTTTATTCTTGGGGTGATTTTCCACTCCAGAGGGTCCTGGAATACACATCATGATTAAGTAGCACATCTAGTCTCAAGACTGTTAACTGTTCTTAAGTGCTTCTTCTTTACTACTGCAATGGTAAACAATAATGCTAGTTTCATTAAAACTTTTTGAGGCCAGACTTTGGCCCAAATCCTATATGCACAGGTAGGAATTTACACCAAAAAAGTTGAACTGGAACCACTGCAAATGAAGTTCTTGAGACCCATATTTGCTGCTCCTAATGGGACAGCAAATTCCCAGATTAGATTGGAGACAGGAATGCCTAAAATTCAGATATGAGCATGGAGACTGATGGCCAGTTATTGGCTAAAAGTGCCATTTTTCCCAACAAACTTGCCACCTTTAGCTTTTGCTGATGACTTTCCCTCAAACTGGAATTTGGTGGTAGAGCAGAAGCTTGGATCATACAGGGTTTGAGCATAATTTGTAATTTTGTTAGGATATTGCTAGGTTAAGAAAATGTTCATCCAAATGATGAATGATATAGAGTATTAGGCTCAGGTAAACAGGCTGTCCCAGAATATGGGACAATTATGGAGCAAAAACACCACTGAGAAGAGGACAAAAGGAGTCGCAGATATGCATATATGAATGAATGTATATGGATTCAAATTCAGAAATAACTTGTATAATTTAAATAGCAAGAAAATGCAGTTCTCCATCAAGAGGAAGACTCTCACTACTCTGCTCATTGGGTTCTAACCACTGATGGCTTCCTTCTAGATTTCTTCTCTTCCTTCTTATGGTTCTTTATTTTAGAACTGCTTTCCTCTGTAGAGTAGAACCAGTTATCAACAAAAATTTACACAGATCTGCAGCTGTAAACTATAAATGAGTCCCAACTTTCAAGATTATAATATACAGTAGCTTCAGGAAAATGATGATAGCTTGAGTGCTAGTACAAAAAGAGAGAGACTGCTGATATAAGATGAATGGGATTTCACATTTAAGTTTATAAATTCCTGCATCTGAAACTGCCAAAACCTACAGTACAAAATTCTTGCTTTTTCCATGGGGGAGGAAGGGAGGGAAATAAAACCTTTATGCAGTGTCATTTGCACTTGGAGAAACTGCCGAGAGCATTGAAGGTTGTTATTAATAAGGACCTCTGCTGCTGCTTCAGTCAAGATTTATCCCTTTTCCTCCAAATGGGAGGAAATCAGGTTGGAGAGAGGACACTTTTCATTCAGGTGGACATTTTTCCTTCCTCAGTCAACATTGTGCAGAAAAAACAGTAATTCATAACTAATTAATGATCAACTATAGTAATCTTCATGATCACGTTCATTCATGGACACGATAAAAGCGCTGCATTCAAACATAATGCCAGCAGTGTTGTGACTGTCATTGGGCCCAGTAACAGTATCTCTGTAATTAGCCATCATGATCTTTCTTACTCTGAATTGCTGTCCCCAAAGGGGTATCTAGCCTCCACCACTGTGTAGAGTTAGAGAATTTCACTGTTTAGAATAGAAAATTAGAGATAAGCATATTCATTAGAGATATAAAACAAACTTGCAAGTATTTCTTTTGGTTAACTGTTCAGTTAACAGTTGTTATTTTGCAAATTTACTTTATTACAGCACTATCTGGGATTCTAGAAAGTGGTTGGACATAAATAAGTAAAGAAGTCATTTCAAGAGTTCACTTTTATAAACACCAAATGTCTAAGTGGCAATTATTTTAGATGCCTCAGTTGATTTGTATAGTAACTGCAATACACAATTCTGTTAGGAAAAGGATTTACCAATCCTATCACTGTGGCGGTGTTAAAGTTTCTGTGACTCCTTGAAAAATCTACATTCTTTGGTTTGGGGTGGGGCATAATTTCATGTTGGGATCCAGTCTCATCCTTCACTATCAGATATCTGTGACTGGAAATAGCATCTATGCACAAAAGGAAGGGAATGACATATTTTTCTCTGGGATATTCTACCATTTGAAATATAATCTGGAGTTTGGGAACTGGGGATACATGGGGAGCAAAAAAAAAAGAAAAGAGTGTATGCACTATGTCTGCAATGCTTTAGGCCTTATAAATGCTTAACAATTCATTGAGTGTGCATTTGGGAAAACTGCATACAAAATGTGTATATTGGAGAAAGCTACACTTAAAATCAGATATATTAGGAAAAGATAATACAGCTTTTTGCACAGGCATACCTGCTTATTTTAAGAATAAAAGCATACCTGTTTATGTGAAGAATAAAAGCAATTACTTTTTTTGGTTGTTGTGTCTTCGAGTCAGTTTTGACTCTTGGCGACTGCCTGGACAAGTCCCTGCACTTTTCTTGGCAAGGTTCTTCAGAAGTGGATTGCCATTGTCTCCTTTCTAGGGCTAAGTAAGAGTGACTGGCCCAAGATCACTCAGCTGGCTTTCTACCTAAGGTGGGACTAGAACTCACAGTCCCCCTATTTCTAGCCTGGTACCTTAACCAGTATACCAAACTGGCTGTCTAATTAATCAATTAACTAGCTAACATAAAATCAAGTGTTAGATGATGATTGAACTAAGAATCCACCAAGGGGAGGATGAAAGCTTAGTATTAGCCCACATGGTTTGCAATCAAAACACCCAACATTTCATCCTTGGCATCTCAGGACAACATCCTGCTGAAATTCTGAAGAGTTACTGCCAGTTAGTGTTGACACTAATACCTTCCTAGATGGACCAACACTGTCATTTATTAGAAGGCAACTTCCCTTATTCATATGATATATATGTCACAACTCTGTAGGAACTTAGTGTGACTAACTTAGCTCAGATCCATCCAATAGTGCAGAAAACAATGTGCAAGAAGATCATTCAGTATATGCATTTATGTTATGTATTTACAAACTCAGTTTGAGATTATATTTAATTATGAAAAAGCAGCAATTATAATGAATTGCTTTTATAAATCAAGACTATTTTTCCTTTTCATGGCAATGGTTAAAGTAATTACATAGATGAAAGGTAGGCAGAAATCTCATATACATGGACACATTCTAATTTTGTACACATTATTTAATTAGGTCAAGATTTACTGGTACTTTGGCAGACAAGTACAGCCACATGCTCAAAGAGTTTTTTGTTCAAATTAGCAGATTTATTAAAGCATTCCTTCATGCTATGTTGACATTTAATGCTAAGTGAGGTACACTTGACTTTTCCATCTTCTGTAGGTAACAATATTTTTGTTGTGCCTTTTAAAGGATGGTACACAGGAATCCTAGTTAGCCTTCGTTATATTTATCAAACATGTTTGGTTTTGTTTACAGGTGCCAGCAAATGTTATTCACAGCTACATTCTGTGGCACCACACCAAATTCCTTATCGTTTACTTCTTAATTTTTTAAAAAATTCAATAATTAGAAATGTACATAGAAAACAATCACTATTACATGGAATTTTTCTAATTTAGCAACTTTTTAAAGTGTTTGTGACAAAATCAATATGATTGTTGCTTTTGCATAAGCATTAGTTTATCAGAAAATTATTTAGCTCAAGATGCAAAGGGAAGCTCTGGAGCTCCAACTGACAAAATAAAATTTCTATACTCAATTCAGGCCCTTATATTTTAATTCTGATATTGTCCTAATACACACACACACACACACACACACACACACACACATTGTCATCTACAGGGGCATGTGAAAAAAGGCAAGATAAGTACAGTATTCTAAAGATAGTCTCATTTTTTGCTTGCTTGTTGGTTCATTTGTTTGTTACAAGCCCATGTCACGTTTTACACCAGCACTCAGCAAAACATCTCAGTTCTTCACATTCGTAACCTAGTATTGCTTATTTGACAAAAGATTTGCAGACACAACTCAGGTGGATTAGACTCTTTACTGCAGATATGAATGAATCCCTATACACAGAGAGGATTTGCCAACTAAGTGCAATTGGATTCAAAGCCATACAGATCTTTGTTTTTTCTTCCCACCTTTCCAAGTTAACAGATAGTTGGCTCACCTCCTGACAGTCTTGGGAAGCAGCTAATAGGAGTTTACATAACGGTTCTCTCTAACCTGGGAACTGCTGGTTTTGCCTTTGCCAGTATCAGACTTTACAGAAAAATCACTGTCTACGTTCAGCACCATCGTGTTTAAAAATTGGTTAGTGCTACTTGCTAGAATTATCATCTTCAAGAACCACCATCTCCCCATCATTTCTAGAAATTAAGTTTCTGAATGAAGATGGAAGATACTTCAACTTCTCTGAAAATGTATGTGGATGAACACTTAAGGCACTATATAGCATAATGTCTTTTCCTTCCTTCCTTCCTTCCTTCCTTCCTTCCTTCCTTCCTTCCTTCCTTCCTTCCTTCCTTCCTTCCTTCCTTCCGTCCTTCCTTCCTCCCTCCCTCCCTCCCTCCCTCCCTCCCTGTCGCATCCTGCAGATACTAACAGGCATACATTGAAACTGAGGTAGCATGTTTTTTAAATATATCAGTACCGAAAATAAAAAGAGGGACTTGGCTTTTTAAGTAATAGAGGATAGGATACTGCAAAGTTAATAAGCAAAGCATATAAATGAACTGCTAGTGCTTTTAACAATGGTGGTAGAAATAGTACAAGGCAGTAATCTTTCATATGAAAATAGGTACTTGACAAATATAAATTCAAACTTATTTCTTAAAATGTTGGAGGGCATGAAACTGACTTTCTGGTATAGTCAGAACTGCATGGCTTTGTTTTAGATGCCATAAATAAAATTTCAGCACTTCATTGTACTGAAATAGTAGAACAGGGGGAAATACAGACATGAGGAATAAATTTATCAACTTCTTATTACACTAGGGTGGAAAATCATTGTGGGACTGAATTACTTACATTTGACCCATTTTCTAGTCTATTCGCCCATTTGACTTTCCTTTTTATATCAAGATCACTTCCATAAAGAATGAAATAGCGCACACTGGGGAGCTACCAGTCAAAGACTGCATAGATCATTGAGGCCAAGCATCATGGTATCACAATTGCCACTAAAAATAAAACAAATTATCCACATTATAAGAAACAGCACTGGCATTTCAGTGTTTTCCTATCAAGTTTATAAAAGAATCTTATATCCCATGGCCCAGATGTGGTTCACAGGGCTTCCCCTCATCATCCCCAAACCTACAACCAGGCTTCAAATGTGATTCTTACATCAACAATGAAACGTTTTTTAAAAAACCTAATTTCAGCCCAACAGCGATGGGACAGTAGCAGCAATTGAAAAAGTAGCATTTCACTCCCTGCATCAGGACCTCTGTAGAAAAAAGTGCCTCCCACTGGAAGTACTGAAGGATTCTTGCCAAATAGAAATGAAGCAAGGGATGATTGAAACTAAGGAAAGAGGGCTGTGACCCCAGCCCTACCACCTGCCAACTTCTACTTGGGGAGCATTTGTCTCTAGTGAGAACATCTCACTAGAAGCCGTGATGATTCCCCTGCTCCAAACCTCCCAGGACTCTCTTGCTGAAGGAGAAGTTGTTTCTGTGTTCATATATTTGTGGCTGACAAAATGCTCAGGCTTGTACATCAAGTACAGCGGATACATACATGTGCTCTGCATGGGGCTGCCCCTGAAGAGCATTCAGAAGCTTCAAGTGGTGCACAATATGTCAGCATGGGTACTAAATGGTGCCAGTTATTCAGCAAATCTAACACCACTACTCCATGAGCTCCATTGGTTGCCAGTGTATTTCCAGGTGCAATTCAAGGTACTAGTTGTCACCTTTAAAGCCCTTCATGGCTTAGGACTGGGTTACTTGAGGGACCATCTCTCCCCAGTTGTTTCTACCATTCCAATGGGTCAGGCAGGATGGGCATTCTTTGAGTCCCATCAGCCAAAGAATGTCAGTTGGTGGGGCCTAGAAGATGTGCCTTTTCTGCCATAGCACCCAGCTTGTGGAACATTCTACCTCTGGAGATCAGGATAGCCCTGACCCCGCTGGCTTTTCATAAGGCCCTGCCCGGAAGACCTGGTTCTGTGTACAGGGATCCACTTCTTGGTTATACTAGTGATCTGGGTGATGTTGCTTAGCTTCTGTGTATTTTAACTTTTGTAATATTTATAACTGTTTTTGATTTACATTTGTTCACTGCCCAGAGCCACTTGTTGAGATGGGCAGCCATATAAGATGGATGGATGGATGGATGGATGGAGTCAGTCAGTCAGTCAGTCAGTCAGTCAGTCAGTCAGTCAGTCAGTCAGTCCATGTTGTGTGAAGATTAATGGCTTCTGTTATGTGCAGGAATGGAGATATATTTGTAAGCCTACCTGTTGTAGATGCTCTGGCTACTTTTGAGGAGAACCCAACCACCTCTGACTGGTGACCTTCAAAAAGTCTGCCATAAGGCAAATGACCCCTTGGATTGATGACAATTTTCCAATGCTGATCCTCTTCTGCTGTAGCTTATACTAGAATCACTTCATTATAGGATCAGAATCTTTACATCTCTGTTCATCCATTTCTGTAGGAGAACAACTGTTTACAGATTCTGATAGTTCAGTAATCTGCAAGGGTTTTAACATTCATGAGTCATAACCAATTAACTTGAACTGCTAGATTAATTATTGAAATTGTAGCTCCGGAGATGTTGAGAGAGAAAATTTTTGTAATTATGGTATTATTAGTAATAACTTGATTCAGTGGACACAAGTCAGCTGATGAGTTACTGACCCAAGAGGGTATCCCTGTTAATTTTATGCTGATCCTATCCTACTAGTAAGGAGAAGGGAAAGGTAGAGTCACACAGTAATTTTTGCTTCCATCTTGACTACGTATTTGTTTGAATTACACAGTTTATGCTTTGATGTATTGGAGAAAACATATAAACATGAAAACTAAAATAGGACTGGGGAAAAAAATGTTTAACTTTAAAGGGTAGATTTGCCAGTTGCCTTACAAATACTGCAAAGAAAGAAAATTGTATGTGTTTTTCTTTCCTCTTTTGCACTCAGGCCTCCAACTCTGCTTTAGTATTAGCATAAGCATACTGATCTAGTTATGAGGAGACACTATGAATAATTCAAGAATCTCTAGTGCCCCAAATAAGCAATTAAACACAAAAATCTGTTCTAATGAAATGTTTAGGTTGCAAGTATCATAAGGAGGTCAAGAAGAGCAAGGAAAAAAGTTGGGTTGCTAAATTAATGAAATGACAGAAGAAGATGCTGCATAGAAGAACAGAGATCAGAGAATATATGGCAATGCAGTTACATCATGCACAGTTCTACTGGTACAAATAAATATTTATAATTGCCACCTGGAAACAGAGATGTTATATGAGCCACAATGGAACAGCGAGATAGCAGTGCTCAAAAGAATGCAGCAGCTAGCCGAGTCAATTCAGAAAGTAACAAGTAAATAAAAATGATTGAATTCCAGTTTGCAATTCAAAACAGCATAATGCATTTTAAATTGCCAAAGCTGTGTCACTTTAGGGCAGCCCAGCCCTTAATGCTTTAAATGTATCTGAAACTGTCTCCAGATCAGCTGAACTTCTATTTCGTTGAAACAAACATATCTACAGCACTCTTTTGTTGTTCCACAAACTTCAAATTTCCAGTATTAAAATACCAACTCACAATAACTGGGGATATTTTTATCCAAACTCAATGACATTACTATGAGTGCATGATCAGAAATTAAAATTGAACTAATCTTGCATTTCTCAACTAAATTAACTATTAAACCACATATTAAAAAATAATTCCATTTTGAACATTTGCCACGTAGGATAGATTTTAAAAAATGTACAGTATCTTTATTGGAATTAAGTAGCCTCCATATGTCCACTAAATTAAATTCCTGGAAAAAAGCATGACTTTGGGGCTCATTTTCTTTTCTGAAATCTTATTCAAGTCCAATAATGGATCTAAAACTAAGTTAAAGTCTCTGGAAACTATTATCTCATCTATCTTTAACCCAAAAAGTTTAGCAAAATAATTGTCTGTAAAATATTAGATGTATATGTTTTGCCATATTTGTTTTAGTCATTCAGAGATAGTTGTTGACATCAAATCCTCCATCTGCAAAACCCTGCAATATCTGTGACAGCCTATGCGCCTGAATTTCTAATACATGTTTTATCTTGATAGGTTTTTACATACTCTCCTAAGAAGTACAATTACATTTTATTAAATCCTTGCCTAAAATTAGAATAATGATTTCAATGAAATTTTACTCAACTAGGTGGCAGGCAGCAACAAGCCAATGTCAAAAAGCTAAGTAGAGTCTGACCCTCTCAGTACTTGGACAAAAGAACACCATGGAATTCCAAGGCGGTAGACTATAATGGGAATTAAAAAAAAAAAAAAAAAGGATTCCAGAAGAAGGCAACAGAAAGGACTTCTACTTTGTTGCCAAGGAAACTACATAGACGTGTTCACAAAGTTACCAGGAGCTAAATTTTACTTGAAGGAGCCTTAACCTTTTTAAAATGAAACTTCACTAGCCAGCAAAAAGGATTTCCTACTACATTGGGGGGGGGGTATCTTTTAATCTAGCAATTAATGTTTGTTCCACATATTTCTCCAACATTTCAAGAATCCAGGATAATGTAAGGAATAAAGCCACCTTCTAACCACAACGTCTACCCACTAAGCAAAAACAGATATATAAAGTATAGAATAGGAATCCAAACAAAATGCATTCTGCTGGTTTGGATATAGTAGCAATCTTGCTACAAAAGTGAAGCTTCAAGTTAAGAAGTCTACTCTACACTGTGATTTCAGCATTACAAAACTATCCTTATATTGACAAAAATACTATTTAAAAAATAATTCAAGGACAGTATTGCAAAAGATGAATAACTCTTGCTCATTGGGTTATGTTGTTAAAAAATACTGAATTCCAATATTAGGGACTCTTCCAAATTTCTGTGTTCCTGGTGAGTCTACCACCTTCAGCCCTACATAATCAGCCTACTTTTGTATGTGACCTTCAGATCACACTGATTATTACAGATATGTTTTGAAAATAACTTTAGTCTATGGGGCTAGTAATTTTGTTGATGAAACCTAATGAACAACTAGAAAATATATCCCACATTATTTGACAGTATTAACAAGTTTGTAATGAAATTTCAGCCAAATAACAAGTCAATGCTTTACTTTGGCTTCCTAAACACAGGAATGTAAATTATGGACAAGGAGGTACCATAATGTCTGAGAGATGTATACATGTAATAATATCTTCTGTGCATACCAGCTCAGAAGCAAATTCCATGAGATCAGCAAGGGCTAGCTTTTGAGAAGGCAAAATTGATATCATCTTAATTGAGCTAGTTAAGTCAAGGTCAGGTGTGAAAGACAGAGATAGAGGAACATAGGAGGCTGCTGCATACAAAGTCTATCTAGATACTATTGTCTGCTCTAACTGATATCAGGGCTGCATCCCAGCCCTTTCAGAAAATTCCAGGAAATGAACTTGGGATCTTCTCTAACCAAAAAAAAAAAAAAAAGTGATTTATCAATGAGATACAGCTTAACCACACACCTCTAAACCAGGTATTTATGCAGCACAATATAAAGCAGAGTAGCTATTTGAGATAATATTAAATGATGAAAGGAGAACTAGAGCTAAGTATCAGTAGCATTCTGATGATACTTTACTTTCAATCTCCAAATGATCTTATTCAGTGCCTCTGTGTAGTTGTTAAAAAGCATATAGGATAAAATGGAACTCTGTGCAACCCCACAATATAAATGTCAAGAGTTGGGTGAAAATCCTCAACACTATTTTCTTGAGTCAGCATCCAGGTATAAGCAGATCCACCCTACAGCTACCTAGCTTGGACAACCTCTGTAGAAGTATACTATGGTCAACGTAGCAAAAGGTGATTGTGATGTCCAAGAGAATCAACAGTTTATATTCCTCCTATTCTCTCCTTGCAAAATTCACCCCACAAGAGAATGAAGTCAGTTTCAATGCCAAAATTAGGTCTAAGGAATAAATGAAATACTTCTAGAAAATCAGTTTCATACATAAATTTCTGGATTGATTAACTACTACTTATCTGAGATTTTTGCCCAGGAAGGAGCTTTTGGATACAGGCTTATAATTGTTCAGATCTACATTGTTGTTGTTTTGTTCTGTTTTTTCCAGCAATGATCTCACTATGGATTTTTTTTAATGATATGAAGGGCCGTTCCTTCATATAGGGAGGAAGTTATAACTTCCTGGGCCCATGAGAATACATCTTCTTATCAGATGTAAAAGTTAACAGAAGCAAGTGAACAGCAACTGGCCAAACTATACTAAGCCATTTGTTCACGTTCTCAGTCTTAAAAACTGAAAGAAATCCAAAAGAATCTAACCAGCACTGTCCTGGATACTTCTGCAGATTGAACTGCCAAAACTATGAAGTCTACATTATTCTGAATATAATTCCATTCAAGAAAAACTCTACTGGACAACATTGAGAGGATACAGTGATGAAAAAGAAAAATATCTTCTTTACTGACACTACAATCAGAATAGGTTCAATGAGAGCTCTTATTAGTATTCAAATTCAAGATGATTTTCCTCCACATGTATTTTAGCCATCTCTCAACTGTATTGTTTTATCATCTTAAGATCAGATATCTTCTTCAAAATCCATTATGTTACAGTTTTCTTACTTACTGTAAGATGTGTACTAATGATTGAATCAAACTGCTATCTGCCTAGAAATGACTAAATATTCCTTGAGGGAAAAATATCTACTGAAGCAAATACTAGATACCAGGGACAAGGATCCAAACCTATCATCCATCAGCTGATTTCCATAATTATCTGTTAAGTATTTGGGCTTTATTAAAATAGAGGAATATTCAGATAAATAAGCTTCCATAAGCAGCAATTCAGATCTGAGAAAAACTTATCTCATAATCTACTTTTTATGAAATTATGCTTTGTTTTGTATGATGATGCATTTGATTTCCCAGTTTTCTGAAAAGATGCTTGATTTGCTTTTCAAAAATCCACAAAGTCATGTTCTTTGACCTTTCTTCATTATTTGTGCCCACTGAACCTTTTCAAGATGAATGGTAGATATCTTTGCTTTGGACAGTTCATTTAGCAATCACAATATTTCCTATAAGTTAGATAAATTGAGTAGTTACTTAACACTTGAAAAGGCCAACATCAATTGTAGCAAAGGTCATCCAGCCCAGTTACCATGTACTGTATTAAATTCTCATCAGATCCAAACAGCAATTTCATCAATAAGCCATCCAATTAGAATGACTTTAAATCATACAACTCTGAAGCACATCAGAGAGGACAGTATAATTCTGTCTGCAAAAGGATAAACTCTGACATATTTCACATTTTGCTGTAAATGTGAAGCCTGCAAAACTGATAGTCTATCTACTTGTACAAAAACTGTCTATAAAGTCTGTTATACATAAGTATTCTATTATCTACTGTCTATTGAGTACCGAGAGCCAGTTTGATGTAGTGGCTAAGGCATCAGGCTAGAAACCGGGAGACTGTGAGTTCTAGTCCTGCCCTGGGCACAAAGCCAGCTGAGTGACCTTGGGCCAATCACTCTCTCTCAGCCCTAGGAAGCAGGCCAAATGGCAAACCGCTTCCAAAATCTGCAGGGATTAGTCCAGGCACTCACCAGGAGTAAAAACTTACTTGAAGCCACCCAAACAAACAATCTACAAAGTCTGTAATGCATAAGTATTCTATTATCTACTGTCTATCAGTTTAGTGCTCTCCTTTACCATTGGGTTGTCTTAAGTATAGGTTCAGCAGAAACTTGCTCAATCTGATAGTCACAGGGTCTAAATCCAAAGAACCACATATGAGCAGCAAAAGACTCCTTAAAAGAAGCTTGCATTACATCATGGGTCTCAAACATGTAGCCCGTGGGCTGCATGCAGCCTGCTGAGTTCCTTTCTGTGGCCCGGAGTAACTCACCATCAGGCACTTCTGTTTCAGCTTCTCTGAATATTCTCAATTAATACTGAAATTAATTATTTGATTCATCTTTGCACTGTATGAATGCAGCTCACTGATTAGTGCATTTTATGTGATGAGATCCACATCTTCATTTGAGCGTGAGACCCTTGTGTTACATCAAACTGGGGAACAATTAAATTATAGGATTTAGTATATGGTATGAATTCTAGTGGATGAAGAAATGTCTTGAAAAGAGCTTGTGCAATGTCTCTGTAAGACCTTGTCCAAACAGAGGAACTTATCCAAATCTGCGATTACTCTTCTCATACAACATCCTTTTGTTATTGAAAACATCACTTCTGTCAGCAAAATAAGCTTTTTTTGCTAATGGAGAAGCAACTCAATGGATTTGAGCCATCTCTAAACTAAATATATGCCATGCCAAATTTGCTTTTATTGAGAAGGGAGAGATCTAATGTTCTTTATCCTGATGCTTCTCAAGGCATAATAAGGCCTATTGGAAATATGCCTTGGCTAAGAGAAAGCCTTATCTACATAGACAATTGCAATGTCTTTTTTAAAAAAATCTGGCAGAAATCATCAGTCTGAGCTTTAATTTGTAGGAAGTAAATCTGCAAAATATCTAGATCAGGGTTTTTCAAACTGCTTTCTGTAGAACTACAGGGTTCCATGAGAATTTCATGGGGTTCTATGAAAAATTAAGGGTAAAAAAATAAGTTCACCTGAACATAGCCAGGCGCATCCGTAACAATTTTTCTAAGGTACAGTAGAAAGGGTGAGGCTTGTTCTGTCATGAAAGGACATCACAGGTGCCATTTTGCAAATCAGGGGTTCCAGGAATTCTTTTTTAAAAAAAACAGGTTCTGCTGCCTGACAGCCAATACTAGTAATAAACATTGAAGGAGCTATAGTCTTTTAAAAGTGTATTCATCTCATTCATTAGTAGAATCACATGAAAAAGGGCAGAAGTGAGTATGCTAGCTCCTCCCTTTTCTTGTTCGGGTAATGGGGAGAACAAGAAAAGGGAGAATGAACTTCTACAGTGGGAGGATGAACTTCTACAGCACAGAACCTGCGATGCTCATATAGGCTCCCTGTATTAATAAGAGTGTTTTTACTCATTGAAGATCAATGTTCTAATCATAGCAGGAATCTACAACAGCAGTGCAGTTTCCCAGCAGACAAAATTTCCTCTCCATGTGATGAGCATGGAGTAAATTCCCCATTCTACCTCCACAATGATACTCCCATGGAAGACATCAGTGCATAGAAGGAGCATTAAGAAGAATTGAGCTCTTCCCCTTCTTAGATTTACTAGGGCGGTTGATTCACAGAGACCACTTCTGGACACAAAGGACACCAAATTTGTTTTCATGAGTAACAGACCTGAGACCATTATTTTGGGGTATAATTTATTGATTCTGACGCCTATACTATGAATATTTCTAGATAGTCATAGGCTTTGTTCAACTTTTACAACATCACTCACTTTTAATTCCTTTGCTCTGAGATTTCAACCCAATAGTAAAGGCATACAGCTGACAGTGTTTTAGAATTCCAACAACTAACAGGTGGTGAGGTTTTGGCTTCCCACATTGACATACCAAATGACTATAATGCCTCTGCCCTATTTTTCCATTTCCATCTGTGCTAGATGATCAGGAGAAGCCCTTAGATAATAAAATAAAATGAATACTGTCAATATTATTCCTGTTACAGATGGACAAACATATTCAAAGATTATGTAGCCCATTTGTTGCTTTATGGCTCAGAGTGTTTTATAGCTTTATACACATAAATGTCAACCTTGAGTTACATTCTACATCTGAAACTTACTAGTTTAAATGAAACATATGCAAAACTTTACATAAGCAGACTAGCCAACATTGCCTATGTGGAAAGGGCAGAGAGAGATCATTTCCTTCAAGATTGATATTCTGCTGGAATATCTCAATATACTTTCTTGGCAGGTAACATTCCATTTTGGCAGGACATCCTTGCTTGGAAATAAAGGATAATCATACAAATATGTAAATGAGGATGCAAGTGACTGGAAATATCATGGATTTAAAGTTACAAAGAATTGCTAGAATGAAATATTACAGAAATCTCAAATCAGAATTTTGGGTTTAATAGGGAAATTGTAATAAACTTATACCCACATGCATATGCATACATATGTATGCAGTTTAATTTGAAGCATTTTCATTCATGTTGAACCACAAATAGGGACCATGTAGGCAAACCCATTCTGAAGCCACCACAGATGTTAATTTATGAATCCAGATGTCTCGCACTGAAAGTCTGTAGGGTTCTGTGGGTTTTTATCACATAGTATTATGGCAGCTACTTTAGGATATTTGCAGTTTTGCTTAATAGTAAGTTTGGTAAAAGATCATTATCTCAATCATATGCTCTTTATTCATAGAGCATTCTAATGCAAGCAAGAGCACCCCAGTTGACTTGGAAAATATGTTTACAGAGGAGCTTCATAAGTATGTTGAAAAAACAGCTGAATTCCAATTAGATTATCTCTTTTCCTCTACTGCATTCAAAGCTTCGTGCAATTAGAAATTGCATGAATGGAAATTACATATGCATTTATTAGCCTTGCTCTTTGTTGGGCCCCCATCTTCTGATCTTTCTACTCTGCTTACAGTATAGGGCAAAGATCCGCAACAGAAAGTATATTAACTGAATAGGCTCCACACAAAATATTTATTGTCAAACTGTGGAAACTGATTCCTGTCACCTTTTGACAGTGAGAAGGGAATATGTATGTATGTATTTATCAAATGTATACGCTGTCCATCTCACTATACAAGTGGCTGTAGGTGGATTACACATAACAAATGATAAAAACAATAACAGATCTTTACAATACACACACACAAACACACACATGCACATATACATACATACATATGTACATCCACAGGATTAAAAGATGAGGGAAGCATCATCAAACACCTTCAGTGCTGCGAGCCCCCATTAGACCCCCATGCTAGGTGGCAGAACCAGGTCTTCATGCTCTTCTGGAAAGCCAGGAGAACAGGGGCCAACCTCAGCTCAGGGGGCAAGATGTTCCACAGGGCATTATTACTATTTTTCTTAATGAGCAAAACCCAAGATACACTGGAATTCTGAGTTATTTCTGATGTACAGTAGGTAGTCACCATCTTCAATAACGTGGCCTTATTTTCTTGATATCATCAAACATTGCCGGGGTATCTGCAGGATGTAGACACAAAACAAGTGAAAATGACAGCCATGATGCTGCAATCAAAGCTCTACCCATGTTTTATGTGCATTAAAAAATGGGTGGAACTACAACTGAACTTTCATGGCTGCTATCTTGCCTTTTTTGACAACAACATGTGGACATTCCTGAACACTGCCTTTATAAATTTATTTGTATAATTGAGCAAAATACCAACTTTTTTTTAAGTCACTTAAATCATCTGGGGCTGAGTTATCAAGCTGCTATGTAATGACAAGCCATAGGGTGGGGACAGGGGGCATAAAGATTTTTCTGACAGTAGAACAAAGTGACGTACTGAATTACTTCCTCCTTTTTATGGGATACAGTAAAATCTGCTTCTAAAAATATTGTAGTTCTGGATAGATTAAATAAACAAAAATAATAGCAATAATAATATAGTAATGAAAATATATAAATATGAAATTCATCTTTCAGTTTATATAACTACAACAAACCATTTGATCTAAATTAACAATTAATATCAATATCATTTATAATGTAGCATTATAACTTTAAAAGCATGACAAATTATATCATACCCCAAATAACTCAATAAAAATAGAACACAGTGTTTCAAAGTCCTTTTCCTTTGTCCTTCTGTCAAAAACAAATGTGACAAACATCACTTATTAACAATCCACTGCAGCAAATCAAGTGCCAATTTATTTTTTCAATATTGTGTAATAATACAATCTTTTGGCGATCCCTATCCACAAAAGGTCCATCATCCTTGAAGGTTTGAAAAATTCCCAACACTTGGGAAATTCTAAGCAAAAATTGCTCTAAAGTCATGTTAAGAATCCTATGAATTTCAAATCAAAATATGGCAATAAGAGTACAACCTTAAGGCATATGAGTTAATGGTCCAGCTTCTGAATTGCATCACCAACAGCAAGGGAATTCTAACTTCTTCAGCATTCTCTAAGGTGCCACAATACACAGATGTAGAAAAAAAATATACTAATCTTGCTTTAAGATCAAAAGAGGCTAGTTTTACATTTTATAAATAAGCTGCCATTGGTTTGCAGGAATTAAACATTCAGACTCGTTCAATTATAAGCATAGGTTGTAAAGTAGTATCCTAATTTCTTCTCCAATGATTTTAATACAAGCACGTACCCCTATCTTTCAGTGAAGGAAACATCCACACCCATATCCATGCTTTTTCCTGTATAAATGGTCAGGTACATGAGAGGCCTTCATAATGCACACAAACCCCAAATTCTAGAATGAGAGCTTTATTAGGGCTATGCACACTTCAAAAATGATTTGAAAGACAAATTTCAGATCTCATGCAAGAACAGCTCCTTCCTGATGTTCAGTATCTTCAGGTTGTCAAGCAAGACTGAAAAAGATGCAGCTGCTTAAGAGCCACCTCATTAAAGTGAACATGACTCTGAAAGCAGCTGCATCTTTTTTTCAGGTTTCTATAGAAGCCTGAAAAAAGACAGCTTTCATGAATAGCAGAGGGGAACTATATTCAAATGAGGTCTAAAGCATTTTTCTGGATCATTTTCAAAACATGCCCAGCTTTAGTTTGTATACCACAAACTAATTTCACTTCAGTGCCTGATGTACTTGAAAATATATTTGGCCGGTCATCTGCTAGTGGTTCTTAGCTAGTTGTATGTAAAACTAGGAGATCTAAGACACACAAAGAGAGAAAAGCAAATTGGATCTCAGTGGAGCTTTCTCTTCCAAAAGGCTGGTTTAAAGGAACAGAAGGATGAAACCCAAGGGGTAAATTTCAGTTTCCTTCTCCAGGCTGTTTGACATATTGTTAGGAGAAACTGAAACAGACCTCCCAAATGAAATGTGACTCATGGGAATGGACCTGCACAAGAGCAATCAAGCTCAATAATTGCACATATTGTGCCACTGTGATTGAAATGCCCGAAAGGAAAAGTTGTCGGTTCTCTTTGTGTCCTAGAAATGGTGGGGGAGGACAGAAATAAATATTTCTCTTTAACAAATGTTAATACATATATGAGATCTGGATTTTTGCCCACATTTATTAGTTGAACACTTTACTGCACATTCTAATGTAGGCAGAATTCAAATTGAAGATATTCTTTTTTAAGAACAGTCTTTAAACAATGTTACTGAAGTTCACTGAATTGCCAAAATAAATTGGAAAAAGTAGAATCTCACATTTTCTTCTCCAACTAGATAAGATTATTTTTGGTTTGATGGTGATATGGATGTTGGCATCTTCTTTCTCTCTGTGTTCTGGCAAATGGACGTACAATTATTTGATTTCTTTTCCTGCAAAGGGCTTAAGACAATTAGAGCTCATAAGTATAGGATGATAAAAAAAAAAAAAAGCAAACAGAGGGAATGTATTGACAAGATTTATGATACAACTAAGATCCAGCAACTTGAACCATACTCTTCTGAAAAGGCTTAAATAAATTAAAGTCAAATTGCTGAAAATGGAATCAATGTGGGTCTTAAGGAAAGGTTGAATAAGGACCAGATTGAGGACATAACAGATGTGTGAAAACGTGTTGACCAGATATCATTCTGCCAAGCCTCTAACAGCAGAATACAACCCAAAAAGATTCACAATGGGTTTCATTAGTTAGGTTTATTGTCAAGGTAAGGGATTAACATAGAGAATCTTGACACTGAGTAAGCCAAAACTAGAATACTCATTTATTAGTGAATTCATTGTGGTGAGATTTCTGAGAGCCATTTGAACCTCTTTTTCCTAGAATGAAGCCTAACTAACCTTTGACCAGAGAAGACTGACCAATATTCATCTGCTTGTTGCTATTAACATTCTGAGATGCCCCTCTCTGTTTCCTAGCCCTAGAGTCAGCCCAGAGATCTCTTACACATTCTGACCTTGAAATTTCACTATTCTAAATAACCCTGTTTTCCATGTTCTGATGGCAGGCACTGTGATTGGTCTGTTGTGGACTTTGATTAGGTTGTGGTTTCTTTCAAACTTTTCCTACCACAGCAGGGACCATTCAGGGAAGCAAATGTTCCTGTTGCTATTGGTTTAGACTGGATGGGGTGATATGGGATATGGTGATGAAAGAAGTAGTTGCATATTTGACCTGGCAAAACAAGACTGCTCATAACTGCAGGCCTACCAGTTTTGTTTTGTTCTTTAAACGAGTGTGAAACTTTATTTGGGTGAATTGCATATGTGTTAACTTCCTTGTGTATGCATGCACTACTGTGCTTTACACTAGTGTTGCTAACACTGTTACTATTATGTAAATGCAATGTTGGTTTATAGCATCTTGGCTGTTGAGCTTTGGTATATGCATGCTCTTATGTTCTGCTGATATTAAGGTTCTAAAGCAGTGTTTCTCATCTCAATGACTTTAAGATCTATGGACTTCAACTCCCAGAATTCCCCAGTCAGCATTTTGGGAGTGGAAGTCCACAGGTCTTAAAGCCACTGAGATTGAGAAACACTGTTCTAGTGTATACTTAAAAATGCAAATACTAGTTAGCATGGAATGGTGCATAAAGCATGCCATGCACGGCCTTGTGCCTTGCTGTACTGTTAATATTATTCATGAAATTAAGCCACTTTAGCAGTCTTTCTTTTCTTCAAATCTGGCATCCTTCCAATGTATTTAAAGAGCAGCACAGTAATTTTTGTTGGGCTTGGGTCTGGCACTAAAGTAAAAAAGAAAAAAATCTATTTCTTGCTCTTAATAGGTAGGTAAAAAATAGGATTAAGGGATTTTTTTTTAAAAAAAATGTTGAAATATTAAGAACATCTTACAGGAACGGAAGGAAATATTATTGGTGTTTGCCTGTCTGGCTTGGTGTTTGTTTGTTTGTTTTCTAGGCTGGGAGAATGGAATATGAAAGAGATTAGCTCTTTTTTGCCTGATCAGCTGTTGCCTCAGCCCTTTTTGTAACATTGAAGTGAAAGTCAAGAGGACAAGAGACTTTTCCACAATTCTTATTGCTTCTGCAGCAGGAACAATCAAAATAGTTCAAGTTTCTTTCTGGCCCAATAAGATTATTTTGTGTTTGTTCCATCAGAACATTCTGAGTGAGTCAATTTTTAAAATGTATTTCTTTGCTGAAGCTTTATGTCATTCAATTCCTGCAGGCTTTAAGCGGCTTACAAAATGCCAAAACATAGGGTTAAAAACATCAATCATATAAAACACCATCTAACTAACATGGCATAACCGCGCCACTCAAAATTTTGTTTTGAGCTCAAACAGAACACATTTTCCATTTGACGCTCACCATTAAGAGCAGCTCTCCAGATTCTGTTTGGGTTGTCTTACAAAGCAGTGGTGAATTGCCCAAATGGGCATTGGCCTGTAGAAATTAAATTGACAATTGCTTGTAGAGAAGGAGGAATAGAAGTATAATATGACTAACTCTTTTTCCATATTAAGTAACAACTTAGGGAGCAATTTTGATCAGGAAATAGTGAAGGGGGGGCAGTTCAATCCATCCCTCATTCATCACTTCCAACACAATTGGCAATACAGACTTTCTGCCTCACCAAGGTACCTGCTTATATTTTTAAAAGATGCCAGGAGATGTAATTAAGTATCTTCTGTGGAGTCCTTGGTGCTCTTTTGAGTTTGTTTGCAGACATTTCATTACCCAACTAGGTAACACCATCAGTGCTAGTGAGTGTGGAGTATGCTCCCTGTATATATACAGTAGCTTGCCCTGCCAGTGTTGGTGGGGGTGTGGTTTTCTCCTTGGAAGTTCCTTGATTAGGGTATTTTCTGCTTGATTGTCTAGTGTTAATCTCTGCTTACCTGGGTGTTGGCTGCTGGAGGGGATATATTCTGGTCTTTTTTGTTTCTCTCTTAGTTTTTTGTTATCTCTTTTGAATAGTGTGTAAATATGGTTTATTTCTATACATCTATTGATAGTGCTCTGTTTCTTCCTCCGGTGTACTGGGTTGCTGCAGTGCAGACCACCTATGCCACATCTTCCAACAAAATCGATACCCATGCAACTTTATCAAAAAGTGCCTGACCACTCAACCCACTACAGCACAACCAACACAGCTATGCAAAGGATAACAGTACATACATCAAAAACATATCAGAAACAACCAACAGACTATTGCAACCACATGGCATCACCGTAGCAGACAAACCAACTAAATCCCTCCAAAACATCTTAAGTAAATCAAAAGACCCAGTAGTCCAAGAAGAAAAGACAGGAATCATCTACAACATACAGTATAAGGTCTGTAACAGCCAGTAGGACAGACAGGCAGAAGACTAGCAGAGCGCATCCATGAACACCAACACCACCAAGACACGATGAAAATTCCTTAACTTCACAACACATGGACAGACCTAACCACAGTTTCAACCGGGAAACTGTGAGCATCCTAGACTAAGCCAAATCCAAAAACGCTAGGGAATTCCTGGAAGCTTGGCATTCAGCCATCAACAGACACATAGAAATAAACCATATTTACACACCATTCAGAAGTCAGAAAAGCTGAGAAGGAAACAAAAAGACATCCCCTCCAGCAGCCAATGCCCAGATAAGCAGGGATTAACACTAGACAAACAATCAAGCAGAAAACAATACACTAATCAAGGAATACCAAGGAGAAAACCACACCTCCACCAACACTGGCAGGGCAAGCTACTGTATATAAACAGGGAGCAAACCCCACATTCACTAGCACTGATGATATTACCTAATTGGGTAATGAAATGTCTGCAAGCAAACAACCAAGCTCAGAGAGCACCAAGGACTCTGCAGTTCAACCCTGAGCTACATACAGTATATTCTCTTTTATTGGTAAGTATCTTCTACGTTACATTTAGTTTGGTCCTAATAGTTATGTTTAAACAGACTTTCAAGAGTGTTCAGATCTTCCTAAATTTGCTTGAAAGCTGCAACTCTATTCCCCTTCACTTCTGCCTGAGGAGTAAACCATACTATCATCCCAGTCTCCAAGGGTGTCAAAGGATGATGGGTTATACAATGAGAAGCATATAAATCCACATGCAATTTACAGATCATCCATACACAAGCCAATTCTGCATATTGAGTTCCAGTACTGATTCTGGAAGTGCGAGAATAGGTAGTCAGCTATCCATCCCATACACAGAGAGATTACACATATATGCATGTTTCTTTAAAGGCTCAAGAAAAAAAGCACCACAGCATGGAAACAGTCATTTTCCAGAACTCAGATGCCACTCCATAGCCAAGCAGTATGGTAAGGTAAGTCAGAAGTTTAAAGATTTTGTAATGGGCTGTGAGAATAACCTTGAGAGACAGGAGGTGGAGCCACAGCCTAGACAGTGATCTGATAAGATATATCTGAATCCAAAGCAGGAATGAGGGTGGAGAAAGTGTTTCAGAAATTACCCTCCCAGTTCTCTGGGATGTAAAGGCAGGGGAGGGGGGAAGCGCTTTCAGACTTTCAAGATTCTGTTATTGTAACCTTACAATAAAGGTGGTATTAGTATTCTTGATTTTGGTTTCATGGTCTGGACTACCTTGAAGGGATGAGAGATTTAAATTAGATTAAGTGGAGAAAAATAGCTTTATATACAGTACACACCACTGTCAGTTCTTCTTTTGGAACACAGTGATGTAATTGCACAGCAACATTTAAGGCATAGTTTTTTGTTACTGATACTTTAAGGCAGCCTTCTCTATTTTGGGGTTATCTAGATATGGCATGCCACTCTAGTTTTAACCACTGTCTCTCTCTACCCGGAAGAAGAGAGGTGAAGATCAACATAACTGGACTGGCAACAACTGTCCTAGAGTTTGAGTCTATTCCCTGATGAAACTAGCAGTGTTACCCAGAAGAGCCAAAAGCTGCAGATTATCCAGCTGCTGGATTGAGACATACAGTGGTACCTCGGGTCATGAACGCTTCTGTTCACGACCAATTCGGGTCACGAACAGCACAGTTCGCAAAATTTTGCTTCCGTTTGCGAACTCCGCATCAGGTGATGAACAGGATCCACGGCCATTTTCCCTGCTGTAACACATAGTCGTGGCTTCCTGTAGGGAGGGGGACTCTCCCTCCAAACAATAACCACCTCCCCACCCGCCTTCCTGTCCTCCACGCCTCAAGCAAGGTTAGCATTCTCTCTCTTCATAGTATACTGTACTGTACTTTGTGCCATATTTTTGTGGTTTAAAAAAAAAAATACATATGGTTCAGAACGGATTAACCGTGTTTACATTGAACCTTATGGGAAAATTTGATTCGGGTCGCGACCAAAATCGGTTGGCGACCAAATTCGTAGGGGTCAGAACGGATTAACCGTATTTACATTGAACCTTATGGGAAAATTTGATTCGGGTCGCGACCAATTCGGGTCACAACCAGAGTTGCAGAACGAATTAAGTTCGTGAACCAAGGTACCACTGTACTTTATCTCAACACATACTCTGTTCCTCGAAGACATAAACACATGGTGCAATTTATCCTGGGCTGCCAGACCTGGACAAGAGCTTTCCTTCCTTGTGGCCACCATTAGAAGCAGATTTTCCATTATCTTTCACCACTACCCCATGTACGTGTGTGCACACACACTCATACAGATTTCATAAGTAATTACCACCTTTAAAAATAATTATGATTGTCTGTTCACTCACTGGCAGCTGCCTTGGATCCTTGATGTCAAGGGGCGAAGGCAGGGTATGAATACTGCATTTACCATAAAGAAGGGGTAGCATTTTTCTCCTCTAAATAGCTTACTTTTAAAATATGAAGGTCATCTTACATTTCCTGAGAATTAGAAATGGATGCAGTTGAGTTTTTTTCTGTTTAACATTTCTTGTAAATTCAAGATTGTCTTTTTTTTTTTTAATGCATTCAATCGTGTCTGATTCTCAGAGACTGCCTGGACAAGTCCCTGCAGTTTTCCTGGCAACATTTTTCAGAAGTGGTTTGCCACGGCCTCCTTCTTAGGGCTGAGAGAAAGTGACTGGCCCAAGATCACCCAGCTGGCTTTGTGCCTAGGTGGGACTAGAACTTATGTTCTCTTGGTTTCTAGCCTGATGCCTTAACCACTACACCAGATTGGCTCTCAAGATTGTCTTCCTTTTGTATAAATGCAGTATTTTAAATAACCAATCCAGTAAAGTCAATCTAAAGGCACTTCTATCCCTACACAACACTGTTTCTCCTCCCCAGACCCTCCAAAGTTAGCTGTGAAACTGTCTTAATTCCTTATTACCAGTTTTCATAAAAACAAGGTTGACTGGGGTTCTAATAGTACAAGAACTTAGTTGCTATTTCCATCTTGTTAAGTGTTCATTTACTACAAACTTCTACATTAGCTTTCCATACATATAGCAGCTTTTATGGCACCAAAGGATAAGGACAGAACAGTAAATGCCATTTTGTTCGTAGGAGTGAATCCATCTGCCTTACCTCAGTTTGGTCTCTGAAATTAAAAGAAACCAACCCAAAACAAGAAGTCAGTGCATTTAATAATTGACAGTTTTCCCATCTGCTGAGTAACTGATAATGTGTCAGGTAGCTATGTAATTCATGTGTTGGTGAGAGAAGTGGACAGCAGAGATCATTAAACCTGCATAAAACAATGTTTAACTCATTTAGCTATAATGTCTTTATGCCATAAAGCAATTTTGAAAACAGTATCATATTACTGAGATGCGATAGGATGTACTGTCACTAACCTGCAAAATGTATAATTTAATTGTATGCTGAAAGATAATGAAGAAACTAGTAAAAGCATTTTTTAAAAAAATGTTCTCATTAAACTAATAGCTGCTGTACCATAAAGATGTTATTCCTGCATTGGCTGTGCTATGATTCATCTGTCTGTAAGCAAATGTCTAAGCAATTATAAGTGACATGATATTGCATTAGGCATCTGTATCACTTCCTAAATACAAGGCATGTGTAATGCTAAAAGACCACACCGTCACCTCAAGAGCATAGCCAGAAAATTGTTCTAGGATGAACTCTGTGTGCATGTGCATAAACAAAAGTGGATGTCACTACAATATACTGTGGTATTTTCCTAGTGTACATATTTAGCACTGAAATATGCTATGTAACTTACAATCTGATGTACTCAGGAACTTAAAGCAAAGCAGTCTTATTCCTCTGTGTGTGTGCATGCTTCTATTTCGTGGACTCAGAGAGATGTGGAAGGAATACACAAATGAGTTCTCCTTTGCAATCAGATTCTCTCACTGACATATCAGATATGATGCACACTTTCAAAAAGGTTAAAATCCACTGTGATAACTCAACAACAGACGTGAGAATACCAGGCTAAAGAGAAAAATTATGAAACGCAATGTTTGTGTGTTATCATTAACAAGTTATCACTGGAGCTTCAGTGGAAGGCTTCAAATTTGACAAAGCTTCATACGAAACTCTCCCTGCTTTTAAAAAGCAAAGCTGCCGTGTTTCATTTTTGACTCTTCTGATGAGCTTCTATAAGCATGGGAAGAATCAGGTGGAGTGCTGTCAAGCACCTTGACAAGTTGAATCGTGTTCCGTCACAGTGTGAAGCACTGCCTGAAAGCAAATTGCGGTCAGTTCACACAGGTCTATTAGTGAATCATATAAAGCTATACAGTAGTAGAAAACAAAATATATTTTAACATTGACAAATGGTTAGTATGAAGAAACCTGGATTTTGATTTCTTAAATTTTCTGCTTATTCAGTAGGAGAATACAAGCATTTTCTGAACATCTATATATACGTGTTGGAACTGGGATTTATGAACTGGGCATTTTTGGCAAGTTCCGCTTGCTTGAGAGTCCAACATTTTGCTTATCAACACTGACTACCATATTCTAAATAAAGGGCATGATTTTTTTTTTCAGGTTGATAGCCACACTTGGCTTTGGAGTATTTGTGTCAAGAGCAAGGATAAAAAGGGACAAGGTCAAGACAAAACCTATATTTCATTTAGCTAAAATTAAATATAATTAATATAATTATTTAAAATCATGTAATTATTTGATCCATCAGATTAAGTTATAATTTTGTAAGAATTTTTGGAGGGACTCTAGGAAATAGATGCCTGTTTTAGATCAACCTTTTTGCTGTTAATTTCCACAAAATCAGGTATCTGTTAACATGCTTTGCTTTGCTATTTATTCACCATAAGCCAAGGAATACAGGTAGTCCTCGCTTAACAATCACAATAGGGACCAAATAATTGGTTGTTAAGCAGGGCAGTCGTTAAGCGAGTCACCATGTGACTGACCCAATTTTACGACTATTTTTACAATGGTTAAGCAAATTGCTGGTCATTAAGTGAATCACATGGTCGTTAAGCAAATCCAGCTTCCCCAATGGACATTTTTGGCCAGAATTTGCTTAACGACCATGTGATTCACTTTACGACCATGTGATTCACTTAATGACCATGTGATTTGCTTAATGACCATCATAACCATGGTTGCAAATCACAATCATTTGACCATGGGGGGGGTGCAACAATTTGCAACAGTCATAAGTGCAAGTACAGGTCATAAAACACTTTTTCCAAGGCTGTCATAACTTCAAACCATTGTTAATCAAGTGGTCATTAAGCGAGGACTACCTGTACACTGTACATTTATCAGAAGCAATTTATTTAATTTCTACAACATGAAGAATGGAGTTATTATTACAGTAGTACTGTATTCAATTTGAGGGAAATTATTCCCATCAATGACATCTTTTCCTGCTCTAAATCTTTTTGACATCTTTTCCTGCTCTAAATTTGTGAAACCTCTTCTAGCAAAGTATTATTCATCTCAACTAGTTTATGTGTAGTATTAAAAGAAAAGACATAACCAACGTACTGAAGAGTGTTTTAAATACTACCTCTAAATAATGCTCTGATCTTCTTTTTTCCCATCTACCCAATTTTTGGGTTAGCTTAGCTACAAATTATTTCAAGAAATTTTTTCAGCTCATATGTTTTATTTGACCTGCTAACTGTCATCACTAGAAACTGCTGATTGTTACCTTTCAGAAGAAAAAAAGGTGGCTTCAGAATAATGCTGACAGATTGCTTGTTATCTAACTGATTGCAAATGAACACTCATTGATCAATTCTTCCATTAGGTAAGAACACTCAAATCTCCAGCATTTTATTGACTTTACAAGGACTTCCACAATTTTACGTGCTTTTCATGGATTGGGCTCTAACTCCTCTCCTGATGTGGATATGGGGATTATAGCACAGCTCATCTGGAAAGCTGGAAATTGGAAAAGGCGCCTTAAAATAAGTATAAGCAACTGGGATTGAGATCTAGTAGTGATCAGGCTGTACAAGTGCATTTTTAGATTACTGATTGTCCGTCATAGTCTCTGACCCACAATTATTCAACAACAACAATCCAAACATAAAATGAGCAGCAAATGAGGCTCCTGAAATTAAAATAGCATGAGGAAAAACTAGAAAGATTTTTGCTTGGAAGGGGCAAGCGTTCCATCCTATTACAGAAAGCAATTGTTCAATGTTTGCATTTGCACAAAGAAACCTTATTCATTCATCTTAAAAGTGCACCTGTCCCTGAACTCCCCTGTTGTATTTGATTTTGTAGGAAGACTTACAAAATTAAACAGATTCCATGATCATTGTGTTTCCTCTGCCTTAAAGCAATGAAGTTGGTGATCATTTAATAAATCAGCGAATGAAGCAAACAGTGGATGTGCTCCTGAATGTACATGTGTGTATGGGGGGAGCATTGGGAGGTGAAGAAAAAGGGGAGGCAAATTAATACAAACCTCACATTAGCATTCCATAAAGTGCTAAAACCTTTTTTAAAATATGGCAAACAATGAAACCGGAGATTAAAGGCAAAGCATTTAAGCTGGACCAAAAGCGCCACAGAAAGAAGTTCTACAACATTATTGATGTATCACAATTTGAGTAGTTCATTTTTATTAGTGTGCATGTTATTATTCTAATTATGTTCAGACTAATTCCAAGAATATTGAGAGAAACATCACTATTTCCAGAAATTATTTCTGATTAATGAATTGTATTATTATTTCATTAACAGTAGCAGTTGTTTTTCAGGGCATACAACATAAAAACAAATCAACAAATTAAGAAGCACTTTCCAAAAAGCTTCTTTAATAAATGTATTTTCTTCAGACAATCTGGTCTTATTATTTTTTTAAAAATCACAATACGGGACCTGTCCAATGTTACGTTCAAAGCACATAATCACTATAACAAAAGGAAGTATTATATATAGTACAATAGTAGCAGATACTCAAGGTAATCCATTAAAAAGAAAAACTGTCATTACCTTTCAGGTAGGCTGTCCAGTAATTTAGACTTTATATATTGCTTTCTTTATATATATCTTGGGTGCCCTAAGAATGGCATATATAACACCTTTACTGCGGGAGCTGCATCAGGTCCCAGTTTGCTTCTGGGTCCAATTCAAAGTGTTGGATATTACCTTTAAAGCCCGACATAGCATGGGTCCAGGTTACCTGAGGGACCATCTCACCCCCATCACATCAACCCGTCCCACCCAGTCAGGCACAGAGGGCATGTTGCAGACCCCATTGGCAAGAGAATGTCGACTGGTAGGGCTCAGGAGGAGAGCCTTCTCTGCCATTGCCCTCACCCTTTGGAATATCCTCCCCCCAGAGATGCAGAAGGCCCCTACCCTCCCGGCTTTCTGGAAAGGATTAAAGATCTGGCTCTGCCAGCTTGCGTGGGGTGACAAAAATCTTATCCAATCTGGGGGTGGCTGGTGCCTTGATGACACCCCCCTGAGTTACTGCCAATTTTGGATTATATTTATTTTCTATTTATTTAGGATTATTTTATATTGTAATTTTAATTGATTTTAACTGCTTTGTAAATCGCCTAGAATCATTTTTTAATGAGATGGGTGGTGACAAATTTGATAAATAAATAAATTTATTTGGCAAGTGGCTTGAATAAATAAACCTATCTTGGTAAACTATTATAGAAGGTTCACTGAGATTTTTTTTTTAAAAATCTTAGTTGCTCCTTGTCTAAAAGCTCTCACCCCAATATTTCTTTTTTAATTTGACAATGAAAATGGAGATTATTATTTTATTTCTGCGGTGCCATGTATAAATTGGGAATCTTAATTTCAGCAAGGGCTTTGCTTTGTCAAATGAATTTTAACATTCTAAATAACATGAATATATGCAAAAAAATTCAATTGAAGTTGTACAATTTATCTTATGTCATATCTACCACTGATGAGTAAGGGAGGCTTATCTCTCTGAATACATATGTTTAATACAACTGATTAGCCTATCAAATGAGCACTGTAACAATGAGCCGCAAACAATGTCAACAGCTCTTCTAATGAGTTTGTAAGGCCGTCACTCATGGCAATGAATATGGATACCACATTGGAAGCAAAGAGAAGGAGGAATTCATTAATTGTGCAGAACTGCATCTTGAATACTTTGTTTCAAGGTGATATAAATCCTGTGGGTTATTTTAACTTTATATACTTTGATGATTTTCAGCACAAATATAGAAATGTATCTATTAAAAAAAAGACAAGAGCAGGAGATCAAATGTGAAAGTTCAGATACATTCCCCATGGTTTAAAACAACTTAAGTAATCAATTATTCTGTCTGGAGCACTTGCTAATGAATCTCCATGAATAACCATATGTGAGATCCAGCTGACCACAATTTCCATTCATCAACTTTAAATATATTATAAAGACTCTGACAGAAAATTAGTGGGAGTCTGTCTACAAAAACAATTTGCAACCCGACCAATACAATAATGCTGAGAATTGTGGATTTTCAAAATGTAACGGTATTTAGCTGAATCAATATGGATGCCCTTAAGGAGTTTTTAAGATAAGGAATACATAAAAACATAGTGGAGTGAAATATAATTCAGGTCCTTCATATGATATCGAAACTGGATTCTGTATGTGCAGAATATGATGCAGCAGTATGTTTTGGATTTAAATAGAGGTCAGAGCCTGAACAAAAAACAGTTGTAGGACAGATAACTCGTGTCTCCTGTATGCTTTAAATTACAACTCCTATAATCTGCAGCTATCATAACCTTTTGCAAGGGATCATGGAGATGTAGTTCAAAACATCTGGAAAATGCCAGAATGCATGTCTAAACACAGACCATACAGAGTGCTATAACAAGCTGGTTATTTTAGATCTCACATTTCAACTGATGCAAGAATTTGTATAGTTTTTTTGGGAAGCAGACCAACATTTCTTTCAGTTCACTTATTTGACAGAACTTTCTTGCACAAAGTACAAAATTCATGCACACAGAAAAGTAGGCTTGGATCAAATCCTTGTATTTTTCCTACAATTTTGTTCCATATCTTGTATATAACACATATCACTCAGTCATAAAAATAATACAGAAGTGTCAAACAATGAAAACCAAGAAAACCGCACATACTTGTCCATGAAGTCACCAGGAGTCAAGTGTGTCTTGGGGACTTTACTTTTACTTCTAATCTCAGACGCTTCACTTATTAAGGCCCTAGCTGATAGTGCTCCTGATCAATGCCACCAAAATGATAACAGCAGAACTCTGAAACAACCTCATACTTCATCTGGTAGGTTTCCAGCTTTGCCTAAGTTTAACAGGGGCTTTCAGGACAAGGACAGGAAAATGAATTTGCCACAGTTAAAACCAGTCTTTATCCAAGGATTTCTCAGAGATAGTCTCCAGTATGATAAAGCTAGGCACAAGCATTTTGGATCTAAAATCTGTACCAGATGACTGCTAAAAGTATGAGGTATCTACCCAGATTATTTGTGGTGAATCACTAAAATAAGTTTTCTTACAAGACCTCTTTGGGCAGAGGTGGTATAGCACACAACATTGAGCCACCAGCACTACTATCTATACTGGGTTTCTTGCATCAAGTGGCTACAAGTCATGAGAACTTCCCACAATATTCTTTGGCTATTCTAACTATGGAACATACCGGAAGAGTACCAGGTTGATGAAAGCTGTTGTCCTGGATACACCCTGGATACACCAGGGAACTGATGTCTATTTAGTGCTGATTATAGGAACATCGTTATCCGGATCAGCTGCAGCTATCTAGGTTAGTTATAGGATAAATCAGCCAAGGTACATCAGCTGAAGCCTTCCTTAAACCTAAGGCTACTTTGCTGAGCATTAGGATAAAACAATCCCCTCTCTCATATAATGCCCTTGAAATTTGCCTCATAAATAAAATGTAAAATGGAACAGATAGGGAGCAATTTTATGCATGGCCATGATTCATTCAAATGAAGCTAATTCAAATCATTGTCATTATGGGCAGCCTTAACTATTTTACCAGGAAACCAGGAATGATCCTAATGCTTATTTATCTCTTGCATGAGCAAATTATCCAGCCTAAAGATTGAAATGAGATCCATATAATTGCATTGTTTTTTTCAAAAGTTTATATTCATTTTGATTTGACTTTAACCCCCTACCCCAGAACTACTCAATTCTAGAGTCATTTTACAACACTTTTAAAAAAAAGAAAAAAGAAAAATCCAATTAACATTCAGATAATTAAGATATTACATTCTGCACACAAGAACCTATATATATATATATATATCTTTAGTATAAAAAGAGAGAGAGAGAGAGAGAGAGAAATTCTCACTGAGCTGATGGAATTCAATGATCCTTTTTTAATTATCAACTTTTCACTTATTCTAAGTAATGCATCCAAGTGTTAAAGTCTTCTCACAGGTGATGTCTTTCAAAGCCAAAGTAACTAATTTGCACCAAATCCAATTAGTCATTTTTATTCTCGCCTTTCAAAACAAATTACACAAAAGGAGCTCATATCCATACTTAATTTCCAAAATGATACAACACCAAAATCATGTCTCCTGTTTCACAGATCTGTCCCTGTAACTGCACAGGAGAAAGATTACAGTGACTCCAATCTTTCAACAGTGTTTCCATTGCCATATAAACAGCACCAGTAGCACACGTGGCACTATACAAAAGGAGGAGGGATTACAAACAGAGGGTTTCCATCCAAGGGCAGTCAAAAATAGTAAATCTTCAAAATACAGGGCAGCTGGAGAGAAACAGCAAAAGTACGAAATGAAATGTGGCCCATCATTGCTTCCCATAACAGCCTACCTAAGAACTGGCCAAAGGACATTGGATACCCCAAGATCTCTGGGAGAAGGTTGAGAACATAAATGCAATAAATGCATCTCACTGGCTGAAAAAAAGAAAGAAACATAATGTCTCAGGGCAGAAGAAGATATCGAGGAGGTGACCTCTTCTTTGTTTACATGAGCCCAGGGTACCAGAGACCAGGCATTGGGAAACTGAATTTCAGCAAGGCCTTTGCTTTTTCAAATGAATTTTAAAGTTCTAAATGATATGAACATGATATGCTAAAGAAATTCAGTCAAAGTTGTACAATTTATCTTATGTCATATCTACCATTGATGGGTCAAAAGAGGCTTATCTGTTTGATGAGTGAAGCGAGGAAGCATAGGTATTGCATGGATTCTAGCTCACTGATGCAGCCTCTCCGACACATGTTTAGACATATTTCATTTAGACATGTTTAATTAAACCTCTTAAAATTCCAAAATGAAATAATTCCAGGAATCCTTTACAATATATTGTTGTAAATATATGGCTCTAATTATATGTGCATAATAATTTCCTTATTTACCTGTCACCTCTATTACATTTAAATTTCAATAACCATACCTCTGAGTTTGAGTTTCACCATCACATTTTTAATTTTAATTTTCTTCAATGGAAGTTCTGAAATGTACAACTGATTGTTTATTGTCTCTGTTGTGAATGTACACAGTAAACACACCATATTTTCTACATGGTGACTGAAAAATATCCCCGCTAAAACATCATAAATGATATATTACATTTCTATTCATTCTTGCATATGATTTATCAGTCAATATAAAAGTGGCATATCTCAAAATGTATTAGTTTCAACTATACCCACTGCTGTTTGACATTTATGACTAGGCTTACAGATGATTTTTCAGCTAACTTAAAAAGTGCTATAAAAATCATCTCAGGTAGACCTGACATTTGTGTTACAAGCACGGGGGATGGGAGGGAGGACCTACTGAATTGCTTGTGGTAGAGAAGAAGATCAAATGTTGATTTGTCAAGTGCATAACATGGAAGTTCATTCATTTCTGTCATGGTTCAGCTGCTTTAATCAGGTCAGAAAGTCATTTCAGTCATTCTGTTGCACTTCCAGGTTGGAAATCTGTATTGTGGCATTATTGCACTGATGGCATCAAACCACACATTTACTGAAAAAGGGTATTTTTTTAACCAGTGCATGGTGTTGGCAGCAAGTAACTGCTATATCAGCTTGGCATTAAACCAGAAGAAACTGCACTTATTGAGGGCTTCTTGTTATAGCTCAGGAACACCAACACAAAATGGTGCATTTGTTGTTCCTGTGGATATAAGGACATCTGATTTATTTTTGATGTAATAACCTATTCTGAAAGAGTGACTTGTGGCATTCAAAAGCTGATCAGACATTCAAAACCAGACAATCAACTTGCTAGGAGGTTTGGTAAGGGCAACAAGACTTGTAAACTAACTCCTAGCTTCTCACTGGCTGTGTATTTGCAGTACAACAGCAGAATTGAACCATATCCTGTATGCTGCTGTTGGGGAACAGGAGCAAGGACAAGCAGCAAAGTTTTATGGTTTAGCTGTACAACATTTTTGTATCTCAGTGCATGAGCTAACATTCAATCACAGACAAGCATCATGAGGAAACTGTAACAGTATGTTCACATGGCATGTGCATTTCAGCTGATTAACATGATTGCATGCTGTCATCTGTCTCGCACAGCAACTTAACTGCAATCAGTGGCTTTTCTATAACTTAGCATACCCAAACCCCAAAACCTGCCACCAGTTTTAGTTAGCACTAATCAGCTTTAACTAGAGGAAAACCACCAGTGGTGGTTAAGCAGTGGTGGGATGGGGAAAGGAGATAACTTTAAGTAACAGGAATAGGAGGGAAGGCCCATTGGCCACTGGCTTTATGTAGGTTTTTGCAACATCAAAGGTGACCCAATGCAAGAGATCTCTCTACCCCCATCACTAAACATAGATTTCAGGGGAGCATTACTGGACTGAAGAAGAGTCCTGCTCCAGCATCACAGTTTACACTCCCTGACACCTTGCCAGTCACTTGTTGCTCTGCCGCCTCCAGTGAGTCTGTAGCTGGAAATCAAAAATCTGCAGCAAGAGGAATGTAGCTTCTCTGTTCCCAGTGATGCTACTCAGGATGCTCATGTTCTAATGCCATTAACAGTGGGAAGCACTGATTTTATACCAGGGTGTCAAGAAGAGGGAAGTTGTATCCATCCTAGTAAACCCTGTAAATCTCTGGGAAGGAGACAGATGTGAAAGTTTTGTGTTGCTCTATATATGTGTGAATACCTTTTATATGTGTGTTTCCTATGACCATGTACCCTCATATGACCTTTAGAAGTAAAAGATAGCTTATGCCTGTTATCAGAAAAATGGTAGAACATGTTTATTCATTCTCAGTACTTATTAAAATAATATTATTTGCCACTTCCTTCAAAAAGAAAGCCAGATACAGTCTGCAGAAGGATTCCAAAAGAATCCTTCTGATCTACAGTACAAGGTCAATGCTATAGCTTTATTAGTAGATCAGCAGGAAAGACACTCACTGATTATCATTACATATGCTTATCAATACATATGCCAACTCTACTGCCAACATGCTTGTATAAAATATGACCTTACCATTTTCAGCTTTAATATGGAAAGTGCACCTTGAGGGACATTACATCCTATTGCATCCTGTTCTGAAGGACTCTCCAAAACTGTTTTGTTCTTCTCTAATGCAAGACATGCAGAGATCTGAACATCTGTGCACGCTATGTCACTGTGTCTGATCTTATCAATGTGCTATACCTGTTCAGCGCCTTTCTGAATGATAATCATGTTCCCAAACCACTGAATTAAGTATAACTTGGGGAAGGGGGGGATTGGTCTTGTAGAATTACAAAAGTACAGATGATGTAAACTTATGATGGGGAATTTGTGTATGTGACTCTCAGCTTAATTTCATGGAGCCTTCTACATCAAGTAGCAGTCTGGATAATTGTACTCTGGATCTCTTCTCTGAACCACTCCCTTTTATACTGATGCATGTGTGAGGAAACAAGAGAACAAGATAGCATAGAAGTAGGAAGAACTGTAGGGTTCTGAAGATTCCTCCCAACTTTAGTTCTGGCCTCATCCGCTATCAACTGTTGACTGACTCTCTCTCTCTCTCTCTCTCTCTCTCTCTCTCTCTCTCATAAGTTAATAGCTGACCCTGCTGTTGACATATTTAGCATGAGGTCTGACATCTGTATGCCAGTAAGTCACATAACAGAAATCAGTGCATCAGTCTATCCCAACTGTAAGGAATCTGTGACCCTTCAGATGTTGCTGAACTACAATTCTTTGCCATTAGCCAAACTGGCTACAGCTGCTAGGAATTATAGTTTAGCATCATCTGGAAGGCCACAAGTTCCCCATCCTTTGTCTACCCTTCACTCATCTAATAGAGTCATTCAGCAAGTTGGATGAGAAGGCTCAGAGTTCCTTTCTGCAACTTCTTAAAGCAACTGTATCCTATTCTGGGATCAGACCTCTGCACATCTTTTTCGCCTTTGATTCCAAAGTGCTGCACAGCCTTATAATCAAGCATACTAATTCATGATGCTTTCTCAAACAGTAAACAATATTATCATGTATGTGTGGGAAATCTACCTACTGGGAATTCAGTCTGTTCATGTAGCTAAAACTCCATTAATTTAGATCTATTGATTCCATTTCAGTAAATCCAGCACCAGTAAATAGAGAATTGTGCCACCAACTTCCCATAAACAGCCTGATTTCGCTGTCATTGCATGCAGTGATCCTACTGTCCTGAATGTGTACACTCCTGCCAAGAATACAACATTCAGCACCCATGTGAACAGCAATCCTTGCTTCCAGAGAGGGCTCCAACCAAGGCTCTACAGCTTTAACTCAAAACACTATCTATGCATGCTACCTATTCTTTAAGTAAAGATGGCAAAGCCCAGTGCAGATCATTTTCCTAAATTAATAAGCCAAGGATCCACATCCTAATATATATGCTTCAGATTCTGACTGCTGATTTTAGTTACAAATTGCCTGTATTTCCAGAGTGCTTCCATGTTTTTGTTAGGTTTGAGCATGCTGCAGATAAAAGGCTTACAGTAAGTTTCTTCCACGCCAACCATTCATTCATATGAAATATGACATACAGTCAGGCAGAGAAAACGAACAAGCTTTTCTACTGCACATTTATGACCCAATGCACATATCACCTTTCCCAGGCACATAAAAAACATACATTAAGGTGGGTGAGTAGGAGGGCCGATTCCAAAGACTAGCATACAGAAACAAAAAAGAGAAAACTTTTTTGAATGTATTTAACTCGATCTTTAATCCATTCCAGTTGGTCCTCCCTTGAAATTCCTCCTCTAAAGATGCAAAGATCAAATCTGAAACTATCTGTTTCTTATAAGCAACACCCTATTTAGCCTAATTTAATCCCTTTGTTCTGGAAAAAAATCAGGCCTGCACCCATCACATCAGCTGCATTCATACAACACACTTTACCAGGTCAGTTATAGACTTGATGGCTGCACTGGCACAATATGCTAAGGTTGGTTAAGGTTAATCTTCCTGAGTTTTTCATTTTTATTATGCATGCATGTATGTACGTACGTATGTATGTATTTGGTGGCTGTGTTATGCAAAATTACCTGATGATCAGCAGCAGCTTTAGGGTAGCTTACAGCACAACCCAGAACATGGGTTGATTCAGTAACTAGTTTCAGCACTCTCGTGAGAACACAATTGTACTGTATTGTTGGCTTTATTTATTAATTGTAAACACATACAAGATACTGTAACCCTATGGAACTTTTTACATTCATTTCCAATAGCTTCTTCTATCATCTAAGGCCACTTCTATCTTCCATTCCTCAGTTATTTTCTGAAAGCATGCCTGGATGTCAGGATCCTGGAGCTTTCTTTTCATAATTATACAAATGACTCACAAGCCAACATCAGGCTCCTTACTGACAGCTTATCCTAGTTTACAGTAAGATGAATCACAAAAAACTAATAAAACCAAAGGAGAGAAGGAGGGAAGCAGGATTCTGCCCCTAACAAAGAGCACCTGAACCCAACTAGCTGAATCCAAGGTCAAGGGCATGAGAAGATGTGATGATACTTGAAAGCAAGGGAAAACACTGACAGGCTAACCTATGTTCTATTCTACCCTAAAGCTGCTGCTGATCATCAGGTAATGTTTTTCCTTTTCTTGAAAGCCTACATTCACATTCAAGGGTGTCCATAGGATATGGTTAAAAAAAACAAACTCCACAGCATACTCTGGAAGTTGAACACTAAATGATTAAGGCAGAATACTGGATTTTCTCATTAACGAAAGCCTAATGTACCCATAAAACCTGCCATTTGTCTTACGCAACTAGAAGTGCTTACTTATATGGCTTTCACCTTGGTTCAGTGCAACACTCTCCTGTTGGAGGTGCTACATGGAAGGTACAGCAAGATAGTCTTCCTGGAGTATCTGTGTCCTTGTGATGATGGACAAGTTGAAACCACTGAGCATGTCCTTCTCTGTTGCTCATTCTACAGGGTCATTTGGAGCATTCTTATTCTCCCTTTACTCTCTAGACTGCTCAGTTATACAAATTAGTTCTACATTTCTCTCCTAATTTGTGACAATGACTCTTCCATAAACTACAATGTGATAGTTATGTGTGGCAGTGTGTAAAATTCAATGGAACTGATGGATAGTGAGTACTAATCTGGTCTGACACCACCTATTATTGTATTTTGGCTTCAATTCTTCTATATTTAGTTTAATCATTTATAATGTTATAGATTGCCTTTTTTGTTTTATAGATAGCATAGAATGTCATCTTTGTAGCATTTTTACTATAGTTTATAGCTTTTAGAGTAACTTTAATTAAATATTATGTGTATGAGAGATCTTAAGGTTTAAAATTGTATTTGTATTTTCCATGTCATTATATTATGTAACTGCTTTTCAACCTTGTAACTATTGTCTACACAGTTTATAGATATTGATTGCTTTAAAGCTATAGGCTGTTAATTTAGCAGCTAATTTTGTATTTTTTAGGTGTTTACCTTATGCTTGGCAAACATTAAAATAAAGAAATTGACTGGGTGATTGATTAGTTGGGAACTTCACAGAGTAGCAAATCTGTGTACATAAAAACAGTATTTTTCCTTTTAAAATATCACAATTATTATAGTAAAAGGCAATCACTTTTTGGCAACAACAGCTATACTGCAATCCAGAGTCTTGATATGTTTATAAATGGTAGGCTTATATTTTATAAACTAATCATTTAGATACTGTCTGGTTTCCCAGTATCAACAACTGTTCTCATTCCAAATTTTTTCCGCCATCCTGAAATGCTGCTGTTTCATCTTTTTTGCAACTCAAGTTGCATCCTATTCTTCAAGCACTCTCAGCTCTCCCACATGGTGAACATGTTAATTCTGTTATCCAGTTGCTTCAGCCCAACACCCATTTAGCTGCTGTTTTATGGAAATATCACCGCGGTAACAGACAATTCACTCAGGAAGGATAATGAAGGGGCAACTATTTCGATGTGTCATTCCCTGCAACATGACATCCAGATTCATGCCTGGAGGAGGAACTAAACTGCATCTATTAAAAACATTTCTGAATTCCATGAAATTATAATATTACCCCCCTCAAGAAAACTGAGGCAGAATGCTCAATAAAGCTGCCAGTTAGTAGCATTTAATTCTTGGTAAAGAGGAGCTAAACATCATTTAGGAGAAAGGAGAGAGGATACAAACAACCTTACAAAGTCAGCAGGCTCTAATATGATATTTTGGTTCATTCTAGGAAAGGTTTTATATCCTGTTAACGTTTTCCCCCTTTTCATTCAAATAAATCATCAATATCTACTTTCTAAAGAGATTCGTCCATTTTAAATCTTTATTATTTTTTTTCCAGGCCTTTTCCACTGCACAAACATAAATTACCTGTGACATTTTTAAGTAATAAAACTGGCTCTTCAGGGGGAAAATTAATCAAATAATAGGAACATTTTTTCCCCATAAGCCTCAACGAGGTAGTGCGGAGAACAGCATTTTACGTGGCTATCTTTTGAGAGCAATAGACTGGAATGGCATAGCATATTCGGTAGCATTTATTCATCATCACTTACTGAAGCTATTTTTCTCTCAGTTTTATTTGGCTGTGTCCTTAGTTGTCTGAGCCACGTTACAAAAAGTCTTTGAAAAAAATGGAAAGTCTACTGTCTTTGTCAAATCTCACCTTTCTAGTTTCTTGGTTTCTATTTAAGTCAGATATGAAACTGCAGAATCAATATGTATAGATCAGTGTTTCTCAACCTTGGCAGCTTGAAGATGTGTGGACTTCAACTCCCAAAATTCCCCAGCCAGCATGCTGGCTAAGGAATTCTGAGAGTTGAAGTCCACACATCTTCAAGTTGCTAAGGTTGAGAAACATTGGTATAGATGACTGATTCTGTGTAAATTTAGAATTTGGCCTGGGTAGTATGTGGTAACCACAAGGAATCATAGGACAGGATGGAAAAAACTGAAAGGCAATGGCAAACCATGACTGCATTTTTGCTAAGAAAATTGCATGATTGTATCCCTTAAGGGTTGTGCAACACTTTAAGTAAGATCCTAGATCATACAGTTGCATACAGGCAAGGCTAATAGTTTTGTAAAATCTAAAACATTACAAAATGGTGTTAGGGGGTCCAAAGCAGCATTTTGGAACTGAATCCAAAATGTTGCGCATGACTCAGGGATCTCCACAGACTATGGTTAAAGAAGTCAAGATGGTGGTCATGACAGTGCGACCGAAGCTCTGCCTGTTTTGCACATAAACAGACAGGCCTTCATCTGCACTGTTGTGGCTGCCATCTTGATTTTTTTACCACATTCTGTGGATACCCCTGACATCACTGGGTGTCCATATAGTACCAGAGTTCAACTGGGAGGTGGGCTGGGCAGTGTGGTTCACTGTGCGTATTGCTAATGGAGACAAATTAGGCATGTGAAAATAAAGTAGCATTATAATATGAAGAGAGATTTCTATTCGCTCTCTCTCCTCTTTCGTTTCCTGTGGTTCGCAAATGTACAAAAAAGGACAATGGATGATTTGCTTAGGCTGGTGGGGTTTAAGATGACAAGCCAAAACCTTGATACAGAGCCACCACCAGATTTCAGGGGTCTCAAGCAAGGGAAAGGGAACTTCCCCAGACCTGTCCTATGCCAGTCCATCTATCCATCAGTGCCTTTTTATTATTTGTGGTGGTGACAGTATGCACAATAATGACACTCTTTTCTCTGCTCTGCCTCCCCAGTGAGCAAGCTGCTGCCTTCCCATTCTGCTATGTCAAGGAAAGTGGTTTATCAGTAGATGCTGCAGCTGTCTACCACTTTTAATTAGATTATTTCCCCTAGGTGAATGCGGCAGTAAACTGAACCAATCCTACACTGCCCTTAGGGCTGCTCTCTCTGCTCCAGGGCCTTCATTAGCTCTGTAAACCCAAAGGCAGTGCCTGACTGGCTGAGCTCTCTGCTACTCCTTAGCACGGCATGTGGCAGTGTTCATCTGCATAGCATTTTCCCTGACTAGGTATCATGGCATTTTGCCATTGGTCATGTCATCCATCTGAGGGCCACATATGGAGGCCCCTGTGGCTTAAGATGAAGAATAGTCTGAATGAGAGAGGGGTGACCACATATAAGTTTAGGGTGAGACTTTTCGACATAAAGAGGGGCAAGAGCAAATGAGTGAAGGCACAGGGGGCTACCAGATGACTGATGAGAACAAAGCACATAAAAAGCAATCAGCAGGTCCATGACAAAAATCAAGATCAATCCATACCTGTATTAGGACTAGCAAACAGGCACAAAAGACTATGCAGCCTTTCAAGAACTCCAGAACTCTTCCACTAAGCATTTACAAAAGGTACACAAGAGCAAAGGGCTTTTATGGATTGACATGAGAAGAGAAAGAGGAGTCCTTCTTCCAATCCATTTATAATTGCTAAGGATTATGGTGCATGATGCAGGATTAAACAGTAGACACCAAAGGTATAGTTTCTCAACTATTATTATAATTGCTTATGGATTAAGACATGTCTAGCATCAAACTCCGAAATGGAAGACATCTAACTAGAGTTCCCGCAATAGTAATTGTACATTATTGTACAATTTTACATCCTTGTTATATAGGCTACAACTATAATAGCCATACTAACAGTAAATGTGTGGGAAAAGTTTACATTTGTAAAGGGCCATTGTCATGCATTCAAGGCCCACTTTTTCTTCCATCATTCAGATAATGTGGCCTTTTTCACATAAATACCTATCAATGGGTAACTGTTTTTTTTTATGTTATAGTCTCATACTCCAGAGGATGGGTGTTCTTTAAACACTGCAACCATGTGCATCAGATTAGTTGACATGGGTCTTTTAACAACCAATCAGCACCTTCCCTTCTGATAGCATACTAAACAGGTGGGAAAGGCTCCCATGAATTTATTTTCACACACATTCCCCAATAACTTGTCAAATCTACATTGCTAAATGTGTGCGTATGTGTGTGAATGTGTGTAGAGGGGTCCCAACATTTTCTGATACTGATCTAAAGAGATAATACACAAAGCATATTAAAATGGTCAGCTCAGCAACAGCTGCTGTTTTCAATAAGCTCACAGCTGGGCCCTCCCCATCTCCCTGAAAACACTGCCTCCACCATGCCACACACATGCCTCATCCTTTGTTTCAACTGTCTACTCCTCAAGTTAAATACCATTCTCTGATAATCAACCCCCCTCCCCCCAGCTTGCTTGCCAACCTTCCCATTTTCCTCTCCTTGTTGCTCAGGTTAAAGAAGAGTGAATGTACAATAAATACTAGTACTGTCATTATCAGCAACCCCAAGAGATGTCTCAACAAATTTTATGGCAATGCAATTTTGAAATTTAGACGTCTGGCATCTGGCTCCTCTTATTACATCCAGATTTATGAATGTAGCTCAGAGCATCCCCAAAATCTTTAACCTTTCTGCAATTTTTAAATATGCATCTTGAGATTACCCTAAAACTATTTCACTAGATACAAACACAGGCTCACTATTACAGAGTTTTAGGGTAAACCAAGATCAGTAGTTTTCTACCTCTAGAATTATGACACTAAATACTTTCTGCCTGAATATATTATTTCAGCTTGCAAATGATGGGGCAGGGTAGAATCTCTATCCTACTTAACCTTGCATTGTCTCATGATTCTATAGCATACTTATCCAGCTAACCTCCCATGTCAAATGAGCTAAATTATCAAGGCACCAGATTTAGTTGTGTTGACAGGCAGGCTCCACTTTGCTCAACACAAAATGCCCCCCCCCCCCAGTTAATTTGAGCTTCATGTGATTAAGGGCCATATTAAACTCATTTAGACTTGTCTGTATCCTGAGTTAGGGCCAGTACCAACTTCAATAAAGCTGATCTCCATATCTAAAGCTTCTCCTCAACCTTCTTCCCTGATCCAGTCATGTAAGCTGACACTAGGCTGAACTCATTAAGAGCTGAGCTCACTTGCTGAAGTATTTATCAGCTGAATAATAAGCCGCACTGATGCACATTGGAGGTTGGTACCAAGTCAACAACTGCATGTACAATTGTGCTCAATTGTAGTGCCATGAATATATAAGCTTTAGGCTGAAAGCTTTCTGGGTTCCCTGTACACCATCCTGGTAGCCCAGCTTCCTACTCTTAGTTACTGTTCCTTCAGTTCCCTCCTCCCACAGCTCAATCTCTCCTCTTTTTCCATTTATCAGACAGTAGCACTTCTACTGTTACTTTTTAGGGACACATGGGATGTTGAATTTGAAGGCCCTCTAGGCTCGAGAGCCCTGCAAGAGTGCCCAGGGATCCAGTTCTTGTAGTACTACTGCTAGTGCTGTGTGAGATACCCTTTCCTTCATATTCCCTCTCAACAGTTCTAAGGGAAAGCATTTTTTTTCCAATACAACAATGGCCAACAGTAGCACCCAGTCATGGAACAATACACTTTGTGGTCTGAGTATAAATCAAAGCAAAACACTCCACATATGGGCATTTCTCCCAATTTACCCAAGCCACTCCCTTGTTTATAGAATCAAGCAAGGAAACTCTTTCATTTCCAAACTTTCTTTTGACCTACTATGCTCATTTAGCTAGAACTCAGGGTTTACAACATCCCCTCTTCCAACTATATAAAGATTATGCAGAAAGATGCAAATGTATGAAATGAGGAACTTAAAATATAAAGTATGGCCACATGAGCATAAGTTATTCTCCTGATTTATAAATGGTACTTCGTTAGGTCAGGGGTGAGCAGTAAATGGATTGCTTGGAGGTGCAACTTGCTCCCCCAAAAGCCAGATCCCGCTGGAGTCCTTCTAATGACACAGTGATGTTAGCAGAAGTGGCATGATTTTGGGGAGTTTTGGGGGCCCTCAGATTTGTCATGGGTGGGAACAGGAGACAAGGATAAAGATTTTAAATTATAAATCAGCCCAAACAATCCCAAATCATGGTTTTTGTCCCATTGGTGGGGAGATTTTAAGGGTGGAAATTAAACTCCTTTCCCACCCTTTTTTTTTTAAAAAAGGAAAACAGTATCATGGAGCTTGTGAGTTGCCAGTCCCTGCACTGGATGAATAATTGCTGTTTACAATTGCAATGCCTATTTCATATATAGAAAAAAAAAACCAACTATTTTAAATATTTCAATGTTCATTCATATAATTTGTAGATGATCATATGGAAGATGCTCTCACACATACTTATCCAAAGCAAATATTTAGTACATGAATATATTAACATAAAATATCAATACACAGATGGAAGGGGAAAATCACTTTGTGTGAGATGGGTGCTTTGTGTGAGATGGGTGGCTATATAAATATGATAAATAAATAAAAATCAGTCAAGATGTTCAGTCTTTGATCTTCACCACATCATAAGCATGTATCCTACAGCTTACATCTTCTAGATTCTAGAACATGCATTATCACCTAGAATGCTGAACATTTTCACTCACATCCTATGTTTCTTCATTATGTTCCATTTAAAAGCATGAGCACTCAATTTTTTGAGGGGAGGGGAAGGAGAATCAGTGCTGATATTAAAATGTAGGAGAGGCTGGAATAATGGATGAAGCCTGCAAGAATACTAAATTGATTTTTTTTATTTAAATGTAATTAAAATTAACATGATTACTTCCCACAAACTTATTAATTTTTCCTTCTGCCATATTAAAAACTAAAGTTTCAGGGGAGGAACATATTCAAAGTTTTTGGTGGCCTCAAGCTGTGGACTTCTGCTCAGAAGGAATGATGCTTTGGAAGCCTGACCCAGGGAAATGCATCATTGAAGTGTACTAACTAACTTGATGATGTCAGGTTTCTACCATATCCTACATAGCATGCTGTCTAGGAAGGACTGTCTGAAAGTCATACAACAAGGGAAGGTATTGAATGTCCACATGGTTGACACAGATGTACTCTATGTACAATGAGATTTGGATAAAACACTTCAAGCAGAGGAAAGTTTTGTACTTTTTTTCCATTCAAGTTTGCCAAGGGTTATTGATAGTCAGTATCCAGGTCTGAATGTAGGCTTTGGTGCTTCATTTTCATATAGTTCCAGAGACCAATCTTCTAGCAGCTGACAGAGCAGAACTATGCAGACTGAATGATCAGAACATGGAAATGTACAGTATACAAGGAGGAGTCTATAAAAATCCACAGTGGGGAGCAGGGGAGAGAAGGAAAATCAACAAATCTACAAGAAGTATAATTTACAAGAGTATACGTACTTGTACAGAACAGAAATTGGAATTCATAACTGAAATATTAGTATTAGTATTAATTATTTTCTATCCCAAAATTATTCCTCACTCCCTAAAGAAGGCTAACTTACAGCATAACTTCCATATAGATATGTATATGGAATACACTTGATTTAATCCGTGACATATTGCATTGGGCTGCACAGTATGGATGACAATTACCATCACTGGAATAAACTGTTAACTATAATGATTACCAATATTTGTCAATATATAGTATTTAATATCAGCCATTAAATTTTAAAAAATCAGTAAAGGAAGGCAGGGAAGGGAAAACACCGACTTATTTATTCTATAAATTGGTTCTGGATCAGGCAAAGAATCAATACTATTTTAAAATTCACAAGTGTTATTAGAATGGATATGGAACATAGTAAGTAACTCTAGAGAAGTAGGTATCACTAGCTGTATACACTTTTATGAAGTGTTAACCTGTGATGCCTGACTTTAGTGGGACAGTAGATAGACATTCTCTTAGATTAATCAATAATGCAATAGAGGAAAATAATATATGATCACTTTTATAATAGTACTTGTGGTCACTAGGCCATTGATATTTTGAAATCCAGAACAAACCAAAAAAAAGAGAGAGTAGGTTTTTCCCCCTTTTCAAATTTTTAGATTTCTTGCTGGGAAAGCCTGACTTCTATTGAAGCAGAATCATCTTTATGCTCTCCTTTGAACAGCTGGATAGGTGTAATCATTAAAATGCAGGATACTGTTATAACTGTATATTTAACTCTCTTTGTCCCTTGAACAGCAAAAGACACACACACACACTCCTGTAAATCTTTGTATCATTTCAAATAGCACAGCCCTATACAGCTTTACTCAGAATAAGCCCTACCAAATTCAGTGAGTTTTTCTTCCCGGTAAGCAGGTGAAGGATTGAAATTGTAATACGTAACTATCTTTGCTGCTGTTGCTAAATCTCTTTCAATAATAGATCTTCTGAAATAGTACCACTATCTTTCAGTTTATTTGTTTTGTACTCTAGGAGACAGTAGCTGCTTTTTTTCTAAAACGCTGCAAGTCTGCTGATCTTTTGAATGTTAAGTCTGCACTCAGCTGATATGCCTTTCGAACAAGAAGTAGGTTATATGCCTGTATTTTAAGAAACATAACATTATCATTTGTCTGCCATTGAAAAGGTTATATATACATCCATGCAGCAGATTCACAAACCGTTGATTTTTACTAAAAAGTTGAGAACCAGAAAAGAGTTCATTGTCTAAAATCAGACACATTATTAATCCAGGGAATCATCTGCCTGGCTTGATACTGAAACCACTTAGCGTATTTGTGCCATGAGCATTTCAGTTATGAAATGTGGACAGCTTTGGGGATTATTTCTCCCAACCCATGATCAGTTTCCACACATTACATATCCCATCCCACCAACCTAACTTTAAAGAGTCCACAACTCCTAAAACACAAAGACTTCAAACTACATCTCACATGCATGCAGTTCTCCTGGCTCCTCTTTGTGGGTTTTTTGGGATATTCTTAAGATATCCACAATTGTTGGCCATGATCCATTTTTCCCTTTCTCCTTAATCACTCCATGGAACCTCTCTTTCTATAAGATTATAGAAATGACAGACCTTAAACAGCCAGGAAACAGCCTGTCCTCCTGCCAGGAGAGGTGCATAAGCTGGTACCCCAGGAGTAACCAGAAAGGCAGCACAGTAATACACACTCCCGATTCACTTACCTGTCTTCCACAAATACACTGAAGTTTCCAGTTCACTTTGTGCCGTAGCGACCCACATCCCAAACCAGAGAAGCGCAAGAACCTCGAGGCACTTGCTTGGATGAGCTGAGACCACTGGACCACCAGAGAAAGCTGCACACTGCTCTCCCATCTCCATGCCTTCCAGGAACCTGCTCGCTCTCCAAACCAGCAGCACAATGGAGAACCCTTGCCCGAAGGGTTTCTCCCACCCGCCCCTCCAGTCAGGATTTCTTCACAGGGCAGGCAGACTGGAAATGGCTTTCCAGCTATTGTGCATTCCAGTTGGAAAGGAAGAAAACTGTTTAAGACTTGGGAACAATAGAGCTCTTGCTTGCTGCTGCTGCTGCTGCCGCCGCTGGAGCTGCAGCTGCTGGTCCTGTGGTTTTACTTCACTCTCCCCCATTCAGTGGTTACTAGCAGTTTCCATCAGCTGAGAGCGAGGGAGAGACAGCTGTCCACAGGGGGCTTCAGCTGAGTGAGCAGGTTCTCTTGGTCTTTGAGGCCACAGCAGTCATTTACACCAGCTGGAGAGAGAAAGAGGATGTAGAGGGGAGGGGAGAAGAGAAGAAGAGAAAGGAGGGGGAGAACAAACACCAATAACCAAATGCTGCAATCACAAGGATCCATCCTCTCCAGTGCATCCCTCAGAAGAACAATCCATCGTATGTATTATTGAGCAAGTGTGAGCAACTGATAAACCCCAGAGATTTCCCTGCTCTTTTAAAGCAAGTTGCCAGCAGGTTAACTCCCACTTAGTTCCGCCAACACCAGTGCAGTCAAAATGTAGCACTGAAGAGAAACATCATTTTAGAAAAAGCCAACCTGGCCTGTGAAAACTGCTTGTGGATCATTTTAATCTCTGATGCACAGTAAAGATTAATGGAGCTACTTGGGCATGCAGCTCCTTTGATGTCTCTTTATTATTTGAGCAAGTGGATAAATACAGCTAACAACTGAATAAACACAATCTTCTGCCTAATATTTTATAGTTACATGCCTTTTCTTCTCACGTTTGGATGCCGAGAAGGAATGGCTGAAATAATCTTGCTGCTAGGGGGAGGGGGGAATGGGGGACGGTGGGGGGGAATTACAGGCATTTTAAGTCATCTTGTAAGTATGTATCTTTGACAGGCAGCAGATCTAACATTATCACTTGTCAAAAGTGCTTTCCTGACAATGTGTGTGAGCGCATGTTGAATTCTCATCTCTCCTGCCAGCCTGAATAATTTATTTGTTCACAAAATATAAACCGCTAGTCAAGTCACACTGATTTTGAGGTGCAATCCCCACGGAAAGGGTGTTTGCAAAGCATAAAATTAAGGGGCACTGAAGATGTTCCTGATCTCAGTAGAGAATACTGGGCTGACAAAGAATGCAGGATGGGGCAAAAAGACAGCAACGGTTAGACTTTATGTTAAGCAGAAGGCATTATTTTAAATTCACCCCAATGAACTGGAACAAAAGGCAGTGCTGCCCGGTGTTCCTATAGAACCAGAAATGAAAAGGCACAGAAGTGCTCTGAGGAAAGCTATTGTAAGACTTAAAAAAAAAATCCAATGGAAAAGGACCCATTCTAGTAGCAGAGCAGCCAAAGAGGTTTTAAAAAATGAGGAAGCAATTGTTGAAAAAGAAAACCTTCAGCAAGTATCTCTTGGGAAAGCTGTCATTTTTCAGAAGCTTCCTAGCCTCACCCATTTTCCCAAGCGCTGGACTTAAAAACAGTCCTGATCAAATAATTCCCAGGTCCTCATCTGTTTAAATATTCTGACATCAGAGCAAATTAGCAATGTTGAAGGCTGCAAATTTGTCTTTGTTTACTTTCTACTCTGTTCTGCCTCTAAGAGGGAATTAAAGGCTCAGGATGGCCCAGTGCAGTGAGGCTGTGATTAAGGGAGGTAAGCAAGTGTGGATTACTGCCCCTCAGCTGTGGAAAAAAGCAGCCGCAGTCAGGAGATTATCAGATGCAGAGAAAACCTAAGTTCTACAAATGTATGGCATTCTGATGGAGGCCACAAAGGATCAGAGAGAGAATAATAGAGCTACCATATATGGACTGCAGAAATCCAGATGACCACCAGATGGCAACAGCTACAGAACCTTCTAGCTGCTGCCATCTTGTTCTTGTCTGGATTTCTGCAGCCCTGGACATGGTAGCCTAGCCCTAGGGGACGATCAAAGCAAGAAGGTATTATTTCATATAATGCTTGATCATTTCACAGCCAGGAAATATAGCCCTCCCCACGCTCAAGAAAGCTTTTCACATCCAAGGACTGGTGGGCAAATATTCTTTTGGGTACCCCACTGATATTGGGGCCATCTGAAATAATAAACTCACTAAGTGAAAAGAACATTCTTTTGACCACTGAAATAGTTTCAGCTTAAATAAAGGTTATTTTGAATCCACAAATCAAACCTGAACTCTGAATTTCATGAATATGTGAAGCTGAAGCTTGCTCTGTGACTATTCTCCCCTTACGCTGCTTTGAATCAGAAAGAGCTCTTGAATGTAAGAGCAAAGATGTGTCTCAGCAGGGAACTTCAAATTAGAGCCCTGCTGTCAGTGTTCAAGGACTTGTATGGGGTAAGAGAAGCAGAGGTGGGAAAGATTTGAATAACCAAAGGCAATAGATAACCATTTTTAGCTCCATGCTGCCATGGCTCTGATCCAAAGGAATCAACTCCATAGAAGTCTGCATCTTTCTTTTCTTGAAAAAGCAATCCACTGTACCAACAACAGTTTCCAAAACTGGGGCATTCTTTAGAGCACTAATGAAATGTAAGAAAGAGGAAAAAAAGGGATTTGTCAGGGTGGGCATAGAAACATTTAAATGAGCCAAATGGGCCCAGCCCTGTGTCCCCAGTGTGTTGGGATACAACATCCAGGCAACATGGCTGGAACACTGGGGATCTGTAGTCCAACACATCTGGAGGCACCATTATATCAAGAGCAGACTAATGGAGCAACTTTGGAAAAAAGCTAATTCCATTATTAAAATAGCACTCATAAGCTTAATTCTAGTTTTTTTTAAAAAAGGAAAGAAATACAAATCATAATAATGCTTTGCTAAAAGTATTAACTGGGAGCTCTTTTAATGCACAAACACCATGTGCAAATATATACATATTCATACATATGCCACATGTGCATATCACTGGCTGAACAGAACAAGCCACAAAGCTGATATATATATTTTGGTAACCAGCCAAACAGAATGCAAATTATTTCCCTAATTTTTGTCCTTCCAAGGCCCACAAAATGGCTAAACTAGAAGAATAGTTTTCAGTACATAAAGAGAAATATTGGTTATATTACTGCTCTTGTCTCAACTGGTTTTCTCACCAGGTTAGTTTTCTTAATAGGTGTTATTAGCTAGAATGCATCACTTGAATGGAAAGGTTTCATGCATTCATAAAGCCATACTAACTAATAAATGTAAGCAACAGTAACAAAACAACACCTGCCCTTATTGCTGCTGAACTGAATATACATTTTGAAAAGAGTTTTGTAGGTCTTACTCTATATCAAAAGCTGTGGATCATATACAATTAATCTATGAAATATTCTTTTTCTTCCCAATATTCATCCAGTTCTTAACATTCTGAAAAAGTTGGTGCTACCAAGGGAAAGAGCCCCACATTGCCCATTGTCCCATATAATAGAAAAGTTCTAGCATTTGTAGAGTGACAGTGGGAAGGACACACATTGTGTGGAATCCCACATTGAAAAGAAATATCAGTAACTGTTCTTACTGCAATATCAGTAGTAGTAGCAGCAGCTGGAGGAGGAATGATTATATAGGTAGTCCTCGACTTTTGATCATTCATTTAATGACCGTTCAAAGTTATGATGGCACTGAAAAAAATGACTTATGACCGGTCCTCACACAACTGTTGCAGCGTCCCCAAGGTCACATGGTCAAAATTCAGGTGCTTGGCAACTGGCATGCATTTATGACAGTTGCAATGTCCCAGGGTCACGTGATCATCATTTGTGACCTTCCCAGGAAGCTTCCAACAAGCAAAGTCAATGGGGAACCTGGATTCACTTAACAACTGTGTGATTCACTTAACAGCCATGGCAATTCGCTTAACGACTACAGCAAAAAAGGTTGTAAAATCGGGCATGACTCACTTAATGACTGCATCGCTTGGCAATGGAAGTTCCAGTCCCAATTGTGGTCCTAAATTGAGGACTACCTGTACAAACTTAATCTTTTTCATCCTCTCAATATCTATTGACTAGACCACTGTCATGATTATCTGATATGGGAATGGTATGAAAACGCAACCTTTAATCAATCCAAAGCTGAACAAATAATTGATCACAAGCAGTTTGTATAACTCTTCACTGGGCCTATCATACGGATTTAAATTTTCTTTTTTCTTTTTAGCTTTTCTCATGGTTTAGAGCTTAACTAACACAATATTCCGTTGGTTCTGCTGCAACCATATAACGTATTTACCCTGCTGAAAACATTCTCAGTATGCTTCTCCTGGGAACTTCTACTCTTCAGCCACCATCTTAAATGTGAGCTAAAAATATTGCTTGTTCTGCTCTCCAGGACAAATCAAGTATGGGAAATCAGAGTTACAACGTACAGATATAATGGAGAAGTACCTTAGGAGTATATTGATCCTTGGAAGCATCAAAAGTCTCAATTTCTACTTTATAATCTGCTTACAACCCATCTAGCACTCATCCAAAGTGAGAAACAAAATGAGTGCCTTCTTATGTTCTCCATTAATTATAGCTAGAATTGCTGCTGAAACTGAAAAAGTTTGGACTACAGGAGAACTGTAATATAATGATTCTAATAAAATCTGCTATACTTTCAACAAATCTGTTTACAAGTCATGCTTAGATAACCACATATGGCAGTAAGTATTCTCATATTATGTGATGCGGGCAAAACTATTTATAGAGTCCTGTGGTATAAACCCATAAAGTTTAAATGTAAGGTGCTTTAAAAACACAAGTTATAGATTATGAGGAAGGATTGCCATGTAACCTGAATGTCCCAATATTAAATAATCTATTGTTCAAGATCAGCAAATAGGCTGATTTCTAAAATACTGTACATGTTTCCTTTTTACAGTGTACAATTCAATTTTAAAAAACTTACACTTTCCATGATTCCTCAATCATATGAATTAAAATTGACATATCTCCATATTTGCCCTATTGCTTCCAGTTGACTAATGAGTCTCCTTTCTTTGAATTACACACACAAATTAGGACAACTCATACTAGGAGTGGTGATAGATACAATCTTGACTGGTTTGACATTTCATTGTGACATCACAGTGTCTTTTCGCCTCATTGGTTACCTGTCTACCAACATTCTTCTAATTCCATGAGCTTTATACGCTTGACCAAATCTGTTGGGGTATATAAATTTGTTACCTCCTCACATTTATTATGTGAAAACCCACATCCTGAGTGGCTTACATTACCTACAGGACTATCTTGAATATATTGCTCTCTGAATTGGCTTAGTTTCTCAGTGATGCTATCATACACAATATTATCCATAAAAAAATGGATCCAGAAATAACCATCAGAATAAACACATTGAAATTAAGCTATTATAATTAATTTAATTCCTGTTATGGTAAATATGATTAATCTGGGTTCAGTCAAGTCCTGAGTTATCATTTAACTCAGTAACCTCAGTTTTCTGAAATTATTCATGGGACTAATGTAGAAGATGCAGTAACTTGAAGGGGTACACTGGTGCATCAAATAGGATTTTACAAATAAATATTCTCATGGTGCAAGTTTTTTTCCAGAACAGTTTCATTAACTAAGACTATGTTCTGTTCCCCAAATAAAATAGCAATACAGAGTACTGCCACAAAATGACTCTTTTTCCCAACTGAATTTAGTCTTACTTGTTCAGTGTAATGTTAATCTCTTGGTTCATTTATAGATTTGTATATTTCCCTGAATTATTAAAGTGAGCATCCAATGCACACTTATTTAGTTTGTTATTTGGAGTTTTCTCCCATTTGTAGTGGGAGATACATCTAAAGTACATGCATCAGATTAGCCTGTGAGATCAAGCTGTGAGATTTTTAAAAGCATCATATTTAAATTTGTCCCTCAATATGTTTATACGGAAACCCCAGTGAATTCTTTGATTCAAAGTATATGTAGGACTGTAACTTTGCTTTCTCTGGTTGGAATACTAGCTTGGACCCCATTAAAATTTTGAGCAGTATTTCTAAGAGATGCCTTGGAATATCATCATTATTACACAGAAGTAATTTAAGGAGAGAAAAAGAAAAATATATATGATGTTCTCATTATATATTTTAAACTGGAAAATAGTCTCTTATGAAATCTTCAATCAATATGCTAAACCCACTAAATTGTCCCCTAAAATAACCAAACTAGTAAGTATTAACCAAACCAATAATAAAAGGCATGTTTGTAGAGATGCAGAATATGTGGCCTCTAGGTGTCATACTTGACCACATTCAGGTCAGAATACAGATCATTCAATAGATTCTGTGGTTATTTTGTGTCTAGTAGAAGATTATTGATAGAAGATGTCAAGCATTTTGTTTTAATTTTATCTCCATCTGTTAGAGGAAAAGGGTTTTTTTTCCTGTACAGTTAGAACAATCATACTAAATTTTATCTATATTAATATATTAAAAAGTAGATGGTGGATTTCTCCCAACCCTTTCTTCCCTTGAGCAAAGAACAGACTAAACCAAAGATCATAAAATAGTCACAAGAAAATTTAATTATTTATATGTGGCCCACATAAACAGGATACCCTCAGAGCCCTCTTGAGATTGCATTTTGGGGAAACAGCAAAGTCCAACAAGTAAATCATTTAAGAGATCATGTCATTGTCCTCTTCATTGGTTCAAATGAGGTTCTGGAATGCAACCTCACATTGTTTGCTATTAAATGGCATCTGATTAGACATTTGGAATTAAAAATCTCTTATCAATCTTCTTCAAGTGCCATTCTCCGTATGCACTAGTCCATATTTTTCATCATCCCCAGCAACCCCCTACAGCCATCAGAACAATGGGGTCTGTAGTCCAAGATAAATGGAATGCATTTGATTGGAGAAAGCAAATCTGCTACTGGAGAATGTACAGTAACCTCTACTATATAATCATTTCTATCACAGCTTTGTCCCTGACATTCCTTGATGCTGTGCCCCATTCTCAGGCATTCCTGCTTCCCTTCTGCTTTCCCCACTGCCAGCACCCCCAAACTCTCTCTACCCTTCCTGCCCTGCATTCTCATTTCCTACCTCAAGCCTCAAAATCCTCTTTTTATTTGTTTTTCATCCTTCACTTTAAAAAATAATGATTTCCCCTAATGTTGCAATAACAATTCAGGAGGATAGAATACATTTCAGTTCTGTTCCACAATCTATATCAGGATTTCTCAGCCTTAGCAACTTTAAGATATGTGGAGTTCAACTCCAAGAATTCCCCAGCCAGCATGCTGGGAGTTGAAGTCCACGTATCTTAAAGTTGCCAAGGTTCAGAAATACCAATCTATATACTGTAAATGCAATATTTATTAGACCATTTGAAACCAGGTTTATTTACTGCATTTTTTCTAAAAGAATATGCAAGACTTCAGAATTTCTTTGGGGAAGACGGGGAAAGAAAGGTTATCCTGTTACTGAGGTCAAGAACTATTGGTTCTTACGGCTTCTGTAAAGTGGTCTCTTCAAGTCATACAGAAAAGGGTTGTGAAAATCGTTTGAAACAAGTCCTTTGAAACATAGTACAAAACATCTCTTTCAAACTGTTACAGTGGACACATCTTTTTTCATTTCCCCCCCAGCAAAGTAAAGCGGCTATACATACACACACATGTGGAGAGTGCCAAGAGCAGCTTATAAAACTCTCACACTTTACAAAACACCTATTTAGAAGGATTTGTACAACTCCAAACTGCATATTACTTTTTCCCTTTTTTTCCCCACTTCATCAGAGCAATGCCTTTCCATCTTATTTTTCTCCTCCTTATAGGAAGAAGAACACATGGCCTAATTACAGAGAGCATGTGTGTGTGTGTGTGTGTGTGTGTGTGTGTGAGTGATGTGCATTCACTATAACATACTGAATACTGAAATCTGTACAGGTAGCCCTCATTGAACAACCACTCATTCAGCGACGGTTCAAAGTTATGATAGTACTGAACAAGGTCCTCATAGTTGTAGCTCTTCCAGCATCCCAGCAGTCACATGATCATGATTCAGGTGCTTGGCAACCAGCTCACAATTACATTACAGCATCCCATGGTCACATGACTACCATTTCCGACCTTCACTGCCAGCTTCCAACAAGCGAAGTCAATGGGGATGTTGACAGGAGGTTACAAATGGTGATCACATGTCTGCAGGGCACTACAACCGGGTGGGATTCATCTAATGACAGCAACCAGGACTGCCGCAACTGCCGTCATAAGTCAGTGTGGTCACGTGATGTCGCGCTTTATGACCATTGCCACTTAGCAATGGAGTTGCCAGTCCCAATTTCCATAGTTAAGCTAAGACTACCTGTAATCTAAAAAGAAGTGTCTGAAGCAAACTTTTGGAATATTATATTGGCCCCAGTACAAATTGAATGAACCTTAAGAACATCTGACACTTGAAATGATATAAATTGTTTTGGATTCCTATAACAATGGCAGACATCATTATTCTGCTACTTTTGTTGCAAACAGAGCTTTCTAATGAATTGGCAATGGCAGCTTTGGCACTGTAAGAAGTCCATCCTTTCAGATATGGAAGATAACTTTAGTTGGGACATGTCACCAGTGCTTTTGACTGTTTTCTGAAGATCATAAATTCATTCTCTGTGGTGCCATTCAATGAAGTGAGGAAACTTCTCCATTATAGAGATGATATGAGTGAAAGAGTGATGAATGTTCATTGTGCTCATAGCACCACTCAAATAATACTTAAATGTGCTGAGTAGCAAACACGGATGGTGCTAGCCTTATCACCACCATTTTAACTAAGAAAATGAATGAAAAAGGAAAGGGATATAAATATGAATGGTTATACTGACAACTTGTCATAGGCATTGATGCACAAACATAACATGGAAAATACCAGAGAAAATTTCATATTTATATCAAGGCACATCTATCAATCAAAGTTAAAGCTAACTTCTTTTGGGAATTTGGACAGGAATATTACCTCTGCCCTTTACCCTTTCAAAAAGCATTACCTAAAAAGCATCAGATTTTCTACTTAATCTCTTCCATGTTATATATCCACTACTTGGTTGCTTGATCATATCAGAACTGAGTTCCTACTTCCCTTGTATCCTGCAATATCTCCTCTCTCACACAAAATCTTTTTCCAGAAGGGAGGAAGTACACAAATGCCAGTCCTAAAGTGGAACAAGACAATTCTTATAAACCAATTAGACAAATAACTTTTCTCCTGCTTCTCTCATTTATATTTCCATTCACATGTAACACAATGGCATGTAATAGATTGAGAATGGATAGTCACTTATTGTAAGTAAATTGTGCATATATGAGTATGTGTATATTTCTCTTATATATATCAACTGAATAACTATGAGAAGCAAAGAATGTGTATCAATACAAAACAGGAGTATTATTTTTCCCAATACACTATAATGTTTTGTAACCTTTGTTGAAGACTACACTTGTAACCTATGGGTCCAGAATAGCATGCCAAGGGTCACAGGATCATTGGATTTATTTTTATTTATGTAAAAACAACTATGCACTCTCTTGAGTGGTTATGAATCTCTCAGGCTTGGAACATGATATCCAACACTGATTCCCAAATACCAGCCCTGGTATTTCACACAAAGCTCTACTCTTCCTAACATACTCAACAGTAAAAGGGGGAAAGGAAAAAATGGGGGATACAGCATAGATGTTGGGGATCCATCATAGGTAGACTGGGACAGAATTTGGATCCAAAAGATACCAAAATCTCCCAACTCTCTACCATGCCCTTTATCCAGCTCATCATCTAACAACAAGAATAAAACTGGGAAAACCAAAACAGGAAAAGAGGTGGAAGGAAGGCAGCAAATTACCACTTCTTCCTGCAGTCTGCTCTACTAATCTCTTCAGGAACTGCAAATGTCGGAGACTCTAAGGTCAGAATTCTCTTGCAGGATAAATAAGACTGCAGGGTTATAGATTATCACATTAAAAAACAAACTCACATTCATGATACACACTTCATTGTGTAGCTCATGATAGCTGAATTCCTTATGTGGCTATTTTTGTTTTGCTTTTTCTTGTGTTGTAATTTGACACTGCTAGTGCAAGCTAAGAATAATTAGCATTGCTAGAGTCATACAGACATGCACACCCAAACACCTTCTCTACAAAAGACATTATGCAACTTCCAGACTCTTGAATACTTATGCAATAATTATGCCCATTTTAATTACTGTTTTGTACTTTGATTTTCCTAATGATTATAACAACCTATGTACTATCTGATGATGACATTGCCTTTGTCTCCTTTCTCATTTTCCTTTGCCTTACAGAGTGGTTATAGAGGAGCAAAAGTGAGAAGGCAGAAGCACCATTTCCTGCTTCTACTAACGCATTTCTTCCCTGTGTGCCTAATCCTAGTTGACAAAGGAAGAAGAGCCATAGGAGGATGTAGCAAAATAGAGTCTGATGTTTCCAGGCTGTGGAGCCTCTGGTCCTGTTGCTTACCAGCATCTGCTGAAGGAGCAAGGTAAAAAAAAACAAGGTAAAAGAGAAGAGATTTCACTGCCTTTCCTCACCCAGTGAACGACTTTTCCTTCAAAATAAGAGCAGTCATGTTAAGTGGGGTTTTTCAGATGCCTTCACATTTGAAGATGTGTTATTTTTTTATCATTCAGATTTCAATGAGATAGATTTTTAAAACATGTCAGGAAAGCGATGACAGGAGGAACAAAAACAGCCTTCTTTATCTTGCCTGCTTATTAATTTGTAGCTTCATGACAAATCTTTCTATCAGGTCTGCTTAGAAACTGAAAGCAAGTATCTTAGCTTGGAGCCAACTAAATTTACCAAATATTTCATGAGCTTCCAGCAGAGAAGGAAATGCAAATGGCATGGAGGTACAAAGCATTTTGTGATTAGTAAAATTAAAGCAAATTTATGTTATATGGAATAAATCATTTTCAAATCTGGTTTAAAATACCAGTTCTTCATGAGAAAGATTCAATTCTAGTAACAAGGTATTAATATAATAAAATTCTGCCCAATCTTTCCTTATCACACACACATGCAGTTTTCAACGAATTTCAAACTTCTTGTGCCTACTGTACATGACTTTAATTTGACTAAGTTGGATTTTTCTTCTTGCCTTATAACAGTTCAAGTGGGTAAGACACAGTTGGAAAATCACTCCTACAGAAAAACATAAAATTCTATTCTTTATTCATATTTGAGAATCAGCACCATGAACAGCTGTCATTTTAAAAAATGTTCATTTAAATTGTCCTATTGCTTAAGCTACATATATGTCTTTAAAAGTGGCTAAATCAGGACATTATAGTACTGACACATCTTACTTTTTTAGGGTTCTGCACCCTTTAAAAGAAACTCTGCATGTGACTAAATGGGAATCCTTAAACATTTTCCTACTGCCGTATTGAAAATGCCATTGTGCTACCCTTGTAACAAAACAACCCTGTTTTGTTCAGAAGCACTTACCAAAGGCACTATATTAAAAAGTAACCAGTGTCAAATCACCACCCATCTCTCTGTTGCTGAGACATTTTCCACATATCAATTATTCCAAACATATATCTGGCTCTCCTTGGGGTGCTAATACTCATTCCCTTCTCACTTTCTTTGAATCTTTCTACCTTGTTCTCTGTATTCACTCAGCTTCCTTTTCTATTCAGATGTATTTTTGTAGGCTCCACCATATAAGTCTCCCGTGAGTTCCTGATCTGAAGTGCTTTAGATATCTTGTCTTTGTATGGCCTGAAGCTACATAATGCTGCAATCAGACTGAAGTTAAGCAAATCTAAATCTGGACAGTGCTTAGATGAGAAACATTTAGGAATGCAATACATTGTCTTCAGTTGCATATGAGAAATTTGGAAAATTATAAAAGTAATATATAAAAGAAGAGACTGACACATCACCTAATTACCAATCTATCTTTGTTTCCTAATTTACTCAACTTTATATCCAAATTCAAGTTTTTCCTCCCTCTCTCTTACTGCTTAGTAGATCACCATTTCTCTCAAGTATTCAGGTTTTTGAATATGCTAAGCTAAATAAATTACTGATAGCATGAGTATGCAATAACTTTACCAATATTATTAGTGTTGTTGAGAAATGCCCTCCCAAAGTGGGTGGCACCAAGATCTTTTGGGGGAGGCTTCAGAATGGCTTAAAGGGTGAAGGTGATACCATAAGCTCCTGTGAGTCTTTGAACACCCATTCTGCGTTACTCTGCAAATACTAAAAATCTGTTCCCTCTACAAAAAAAACCCCTCTGTCCTGCCCAGTTCAAAAACGAACTTTCTGCACCCCTGAATTATAAGAAAAGAAAAAAGGATGGAAGGGTCCAAAGAAAGATAAAACCCAGCAATACTTTTTCATTCCTAGCCTGTGAAGATCACTAGCATGCTAATGACAAGTGACCAATGGTTTTGTTTAGAGTTTAACATCTATAGAGCCTCCAGACACACTGGGTAGATAATCAGATGATATCCGATGCTTGGCTTCAGCACACAGAAGTCAGATACAACTCATATCACTTGTGTTTAACACCCTAGGAATGAATTCCATTAATGGTTGTTCTGGAGATTGTGAATTTTCAAAGAAAAGAAGTAAAGGAAAACCTTGTTTTATTTATTGAATTTTCACGATCCCTTTGCTCCAAAAATAGTGCTTGTGTAATATTTTCCATAGTCAGCCATTTCATCTTCACAAGAATCTTATAACATAGGTTAGGTGTTACTGACATGTTCACAGTCACCCACTGAGTTTTGTGGCTGAATATACCATGAACTTGGATCTCTTTGCCCATAATCCATTGATTTAAATATTAATTACATCATGATTAGCATAATTCTATCCTTTTGAGATAGAGAGAGGTGGGATTTTTTTAAAAAAACCTCTAACATGTTTTTAAAAAAACAAAGGGCTACATTAGTTGAAATTATTTTTCTAGGAATAAAATGCATGAAAACTATTACATTTGCATTTCAAATTAGCTTTCAGTGTGGTGTATGTAAAAATATTTTTGCTGACGCTTACTGCATAGAATCAATATGAAGTTACTATAATTATTTACTGGAGTAAGACTTTTGAAAATGGACTTGAAATCACTGTTTGGATCCACCTGCGGGCCTTTTCAGCCTGGCTGCAGCTGAGAAGATGAAACAGCAGGGAAACCTATTCAGGCTGATCCAATTTAGATATGTAAATTTTATCTTATGTGCTTGAAAGAAACATCATGGCACAGCATAATTTGTACCTTGAGTTCTAAGAAATAATATTTCTAATCTAATAAAAACATGCGTCTATTGTTCATTTTCATACTCACTAGCTTTCATCTAAACTACTGCTCACTTGCAAACTTCATCCCTCAGACTCTCTCTGTCGTAAAAAATAGAGAGACCTTTTCAAAGCTATAGCTACCCACTAGAAAGGCAAATTATAACTAAAGTATTCATACCTGTTTAACAAATACATGATCACCTGTAGGAGGTCAGAGAATAGCTGCATCTGCAGTTCCTTGGAAAGCAACTGCATGAAATCATAACGAGGCTGGTAGAATACACCAGAAGTAGGGTACTACTTGATCGATCTATCATACCACCAAAGCTGGCTTCCTACTGAGATGACTATCTGGGAATGGAGTAGAACATCCTGATTTTCAGTGGTTCCTCTCCTACCCCAAAGTCAGCTCCAGATCATGGAATCTTGCTCAGCCCCAAATGTCAAGCTGTGAAGTCCCACAGTGGTATGGTCTGTCATACTTGCTATACGAACACATTGAGTGAATTCATCAGAGGAGTTTGAGTTTGGTATTATCAGTATGTAGATGACATCCAGTTTTATTTTTTCCTGTCATGAAAATAAAGTTGGAATGGGATTGAAGTCCTTCTGAAGAAGTCGGTGCACAGCTTTGGTGTTCTCCTCAATTCATGTATGTTACTCGAGGCCAAAATGGTCTCTGTTGATTATGTCAGCTGCAGACAGGAATGGCAATATTGTATGGACAGTAGTCCATGCTCTGATAACCTTCCAGTTAAACTACTGCACTATCCTTTACCTGGGTCTATCCTTAAAGATAACACAGAAGCTGCATCTAGTACAGAAGGCAACAATGAGCCTATAGTCTGGAACATCTTTTAGAGCCCATGTGACACCTAAATGAACTCTATTATATGCTACTAGTGAGACCTCAAGATTTTTGTAATGATATTTAAGATCCTAAATAGTTGAGGATGTCAATATTTGAGAGAACATCCTTCCTAGTATGTACCTGCTTGCCCATTAAGATCTGCAGGGAAGCCCTCCTCAGCACCCCACATTTGAGGGAGGTGTGTTTTGTGGGGATGTAGAAGAGGATTTTCTTTGTTGCTGCATCTCCTGCTTCGGAATGTTTTTCTACTGGAGGCCAGGCTGATACCAATAGCATCTGTTTTTCAGTGCCAGGTAAAGATCTGTTGCTTTCCCTTTGCATTCAGAACTCAACCACAGCCTGGCGATACCCTACTGACCCTCCTAAAAATCTGTGCCTTTCCATTATTGTATTTTAGTTATTGCTGCTTTAGCTTTTTAATAGATTGCTTAATTTTATCTCATTCTTGGGAAAGTAGGTGGGCTATAAATGTTTTAATTAATTAACTAAACTTCTTTGCAGATTCAAGGACTTATACATGAAACATTTCAAACAATCTCTTTATTATCATATTTAATTAGTTTAATACATGTCTATTCTTCACATCTTTAAATTCAATTCAAAGTGTTGGTTATTGCCTTTAAAGCTCTGCATGGCATGGGGACAGGTTACCTGCAGGGCCACCTCTCCCTGAGGGTATCTGACCATTCCATCCAATTAGATAGGGTGGGTGCATTCCAGGTCCCTTCCTTAAAGGTTGTCATCTAAAGGCACTTGGAAGCGCATCTTCTTAATAGCAGCCTCTGCCCTGTGGAACACCCTCCCCCCTGAGATCCAGCAGGCCTCCATTCTTCTAGCCTTCTGGAAGGCTTTAAAAAGCTGACTATTCCCCCAAGCATTGGGATGTAGTGAGGCCAGAGCTTGTTGGTGAGTGTTGATTTAGGGTGCTGGGCTGTTTTTTGGATGTTGGGGTTTTTTATTGTTCCTTATATGTTTATATTGCTGATGCTGTGAGCTGCCCAGAGTTATGGAATATAAGATGGATGGCCATATCAGTTTCCTAAATAAATAAATCTTCCAAAGATGGGTAGGAATACAGCATAGGGCTAGAGCATATGCTTTGCGTGATGAAAGCCATAGATTCAACCGCTGGCATCTCTAGGTAGGGCTAAGAAAATGTCCATCTGGAAAACTACTACCAGTCACTTTAAACTACAACAAAGTAAATAGATCAATCTTCTCCATCAGTATGATAGCTATTAGCTAGGGATTTCATTCCATCTCCTTTTATCATCATCACAACTGTGAAATAAAACCAGAACAACAGAGCTGGCTCAAGATCAATCTCTAAGCTTTACTTGCAGTCATCTGGGCACCAATCTTTGGTGGGAAAGTAGGCCATAGATTAAATTAAACATTAATAAATTAGGGCTTAACTTTCCTATTTTGTTTAGCCAATATGTACTATGAAAAAGTGCACTGTTTCTAATTTTTAACTGAAAATACTAAGCATGAACTAAAATGTGACAAAATGAGGAAAGGTAAGAATAGCCTACAATATAATCCTATCTTCATGATTCCCAAAGCCTACTTGCATTTACTTGAACCAGGGAATATACCATTAACAAGTATCTTTGTTATACTGTACCATAATTACACCAAACAACCACTAGATCACTAATAAAACACATGTTCTGCCTTTCTATGTTACCAATATGTCATATTTTACTTTCAAGGAACTTCACAAATATTTAAGAAAAACTTTAGCATCCAAAAGAAAAGATATTTTTAAAAAATATTATAAAGTAAAACAATTGCCATTATTAATAGAGATTAGCCATTATTTCTATCAATGGAATTTTGCATCTATGTCACCTATTGCTGATGGTTTACCACAACATTCTCTTATATCTAAGAATGTTCAAGTCAATATATAGTTTAAATAGTAGAGAATATATGAAGCTCAGGGTTGAATTGGTGTTTTCTGAGCTTGACCAACATGAGATGAGAATTTGGCAGTGATTTACTGGAATAGGACTTTTACAAGTAATTACAGTCACAGGACTGAGATATCTTCTTACCATTTCAAAATCACAGAAGAAAATAATGATGGTTCAAAATGATGTTGAAACACCTTTTTATTACATCTTATCTTTCTCCGTTTTCTCCCTAGGTGGGGTTCTTCTTAAAGAGTGCCAGTTATTAGTCAACCATCTTTCTCATGACAAAATACCAAGGAAATATCACTTCCTTGATATTTCCATCAAAGTAGGTCTGGGAATACTCAGAAGTAGAGCTAAGAACAAATCACAAAAGTTGCCACAAAACTGTGGATCCTGACTCCATACAGAAGCTTGGATTGTAATAAAATTATTTAGATAACTGGGTGTTCTTTTACACATGGCCTGGAAGCAATTTAAACTGGTCACACTTCTGAAGACCCAGCCAATATACTGTATATTCCTATCACTGAAACTATGGTGAAGAGAGAAAACCTTGTGAGGGATATATTTCCATGTCTCTCTATGCTCTATATGGGACAGGAATCCTCAGATCAGGCTATATATCTAGAACCTCACATCAACATTAATTTTCAGTACTAAGGACAAAAATCAAATCAGCTGGAGTTAATGGAACTATGGCTCCCAAGAATACTCAGTAAACAGAAGGACTGTGAAATCCTTTGAGAGATGTGCTTCAAAATGTGTGGAAGCATGCCTAAAGCACCTCAAACTGTTAAAGAAGCTGCATCTTTTTCCAGACTTATACTGCTACTTTGGAGCCGCTCCCAGTTGTCTCTGTATCTACTCTAGTTCTTTTTCCCCCTTGCTTTCAAAGGCCCCATGTGAACTAAAAAGAAAGCAGAACTTAGGCACAGTCTATCTGTGCAGTCTTTAAAAAGCAAGAGAAAATATCAGTCTCAGGGACCAGATCTGGCTTGGACTTCTCATTTTATCATTTTTTTACTTATTTGAAAGAGAGCCAGTTTGGTGTAGTGGTTAACACACCAGGCTAGAAACTAGGAGACCATGAGTTCTAGTCCTGCCTTAGGCACAAAACCCTTGGGCCAGTTATTCTTTCTCAGCCCTAGGAAGGAGGTGTAATGGTATGTGGGAAAGACCTTGGGAGAATGGGCCAAGAAACATTGCCTAGCAAATAATCAGATAAGAGATAGCATAGCCCACAGCTGGATAGCAGGCGGGGCAAGAGGCTTAGAAGACACCCTCTCTAGTTTCTCAATCTGTAAAGGAGATGGCAGGAGAAATTTACTTTTGGACTTGCAAGATTCTGTTAATGTAGCTTTACATCAAAGTAGAATTAGCTCATCTGATCATCTTTCTTGTCTGGTCTACCTAATAACTACTACTAGTCCAGGCAGTCGCCAAGAGTCAACAATGATTCAAAGGATCTGTTCTCCGTGCCCCTCTCCTCCCCCCAAAAAACTTATTTGAAGACACAAGAAACCTCTAATGAAAGTTTAACAAAGATAGATGTTTTAAGATCCATTAGAAAGAACTACACATTAGCCTAAAATAGGGGTATGCAATCTTTAAATCATACTGGGAGCTGCAGTGAAAGAAGTGGGGCCAGGGTGACAGGCGGGTGAGGCAGAAGGGATAAGTTCAGATCTGCTTTCAGATGTGGAGAATGAGACAGCCAGAGTTTATGTGAGCTTTCATGTTTTAAATATATTTACCCTCTTTTCAAGCATAATCTCTAAAGCAAATTATTTATGAAACTTTTACTTGGGTTGCTCAGAGGGAGGACAGAGTAAAAGAAATAGAAAGCCTTGTAAATTATCTGAAACCCATGGAAATAAACCTAGTTAAGGTATTGTATCAGTGTCCTGAAGGTTATACCAAAATGTGTGGGCTTTAACAGTCACTTTGAAGATTATAACTGAACATAAAGAAATTGAAAGGTTGTGAAATTTGTTATCTAAACTAGACAGTGTTCCAGGAATATTATTAAGAGATAATTTGCAATTTCAAACTATGCTGTTAAAGTAATAGCTCCCTCTCTGTAGAGCTTCTGCAAGCACTTACTGAAAGGTGTTTACAAACTGAGCAGATGAAGGAAAGGCTCAGGTACTAAAACAATGGTCCTCACTAGAGATGGCTATAAACAAGAAGGGATGCCCAGTAACTGAAGATGTTGATGTGTACATTAAATCTCAAGAAGCCTTGGGAGAACAACATGAGGCTTTTAACAAAGTTCCCCTGAAGTGGTTGTTTGATTTATTACTACAAAACAATTTCTATCTACTTTAAATGATATACTGACAACCCTTACCAATTAGTCTCAAATGAGATTGGACCACAGAAAAACACAGTATTTGATAATAATTCACTAATGCACAACCGTTCCCAAACCCAAACTCATTTTATAAATAAGAGAAAAAGTAAAGCCCCAGGTGAAAACCAAGAAAAACAAGCAGAAACTCAAGTAAGGAAAAGTAAGAACTGGAAGAGTACTGCTATTCCCAAACAGGCTTCTAAACTTAAGTATAATAATCTATATAAACTTTTGGGAACAGCTGACAAAGAAACAACAGACCAACCAAAAAGCCACCCAGGAAGAAGATGGAAGCAAATAAAGTACCCAATGAAGCAAAGGCCTCTAATAAGGTTGAAATGACCAATACAGGTCTTCTAATCCAGCAATATCCAATACCCACTGAGGATCTATTATTGAACAAAGTCATTTAGCAAATAGCTCAACAAACTCCATTCTTCTGAGGACTAAGAAAAAAAGTTCCATGCAGAAGGTGGTACTTATAACTAATTAATGCTAAACTGGCATTTATCAGCTTCCCAAAACCTAGAGGCTTCCTCTTACAGATGAAATGAAGATTGCATTTGGTGCATCTGCTTCAAACTTTTACCCCACTTAGACTTGCTTCGGATGATATTTTAAAGGTGGAATACTTGTACTACAATGGTGTGACAAGCAAAAGTGCTGGTAACTTTCGACTCTGTTAATATGGCACTAATGGTTTATCAATTTAAATACCTCCTTCAGGCAAGAGGGCTTGGAGTAACTAGATGTTTTAAGAATATTTCTGTAACCCTCTAGATAATCCTAATTTACACAATCAAACAGTAGACAGGAATTTCTTATCTGAAGAAATAGAGCTTATAAATACTTTTAATGATTTGCCCCCATGGAACAAAATCATATAAAACCAGAATTAAGGCAGGACACTTCTAAATTAACATAGCCACTGGTTTGATATGGAATGTAGAACAGCATGTTGTATGGTTAGTAATTTGGCAAGGAGAGCAAAAGACCGCTGTGCCCCATGGGTAATTATGGAACTGTTTAGGAAGAAAAGGGAATATAAACTTCTCCTAGAGAATATTATAAGAAGACATTATACCAAACAATTCTTTGGCACTCTCTCCTGACTGCCGTAGATTCTAAAGACACAACATTATTCTGGAAACTGGTAAAAGGCAATTTGGGCAAAGAGAGGAACATCTTAGAGGCCAGAGTGTCCAAAGTGGATTGGGAGAACCATTATACTAGATTGTCTGCTCCTCATCCCACTCGAGTTAATTCTGCAATTAACCTAAAACTTTGTAATGCTACGTCCTAGCCCCCTGTCTCTTTAAAAGAAACTGAATATCTGATCCTGGCATTGCCATCAGGCAAAGCCCCTGGACAACACTATATCCCTGGTGATTTATTAAAAGCTAATATCATCTGGTGGAAGCCTATTTTGGCTAAACTATTCAATAACATTAATTCCTCTGGCCAACTTCCCCAGGATTGGAATACAAGCATAGTGATCCCAATATATAAAAAAGGTGATCGTAGCCACCCAGAGAACTATAGAATGATTAGTCTGATTAACATCACAGTTAAAATGTATGCAAAATATCTAGCTAATAAATTAGAGAACTGGGTCATCTATAACAATGTGCTTGCAGAGGAACAGGAAGGTCTAGTGCAGGATATTCAACAACTGATCCTGGTTTTAGATTGGATCATCTGATAAATATGTAAAACATGCCCACAGGAAACTGTATGTCGCCTTTGTGGATTTTCACACAGCGTTTGATTCTATTGATAGAAACAAACTATGGATGAAGCTAAATCAGTTGAATTTGGACAGAAGGTTATTAATTTTGATCATGCTTTATATACAAATACTCAAATTCAGGCTAGGTTCACCCCAGTAGGGCACCTGACAGATAATGTCAAGACTTTTAAAGGAGTGAAACAAGGATGTGTGCTTGCACCTTTATTATTTAATCTATTTATTAATTATATTGTTCCAGCCCTGAGTGAATTTTTTTTCCAGTAAAGGCAGGAAATAGGAACTTGTCCGTATTACTTTACGCAGATGATTTATTGCATATATCCCATTCTTAGATACCTTGCACAGACAATTAAGAGCTATGGATAGTTATTGCTCCTTAAATTGTCTAACTGTGAATGTGGAAAAATAAAAGGTGGTGGTATTTGGGGAGGGGAAAAAAAAGACACAAATGGAGAGTTGGGGAACATAGTATAGAGCAAGTTCTCTCTTACAGATACTTGGGCATCCTTTTTAATGCTTCAGACAGTTGGCGTTCTCACTATCAGGCCCAAAAATTTAAAACTGAGAAAGCTTTGGCAGGAATAATAAAGTTCTGGCATACAAGTGGTGGTCAACAAATTCCTCCAATCCTAACTCTTCTAAAAACCAAGTTAGTTCCTAACTTCTTGTATGCAGTGGAGTTATGGGGAATTTCTACTCCTTATGATATGGAATTCATTCAAAACAAGCTTCTCGGAACAATTTTAGGTGTACCTAATGGTACTCTTATCCCCTTTCTTTATGCAGAAACTGGTACATATCCAATTAAACTAGAATAATTATGTCTGTGTGTGTGCACGTGCGTGTGTATCTCCCAATATACATAAGCTTCTGCCTTTAGCTCCAAGGAAATTACAGAAGATTTTGCCCATTATTTATTGTACTGCCCTATTTCTGCTTCAGCATGTGGAAGATTTCTGGAACCCCTCTTGATAAGAAAATCATTTTGGCCTGATTCACACAAAATTGAATATCTAATGAATTTAGACAAGGAGACACTGCTATGAAATTAGCAAGCTTTACAAGGGATGTTGCTAAACGGAATATTTTATCAAAAGTTCCTAATGTTTTCTAATATTTTACTTCCTTAATAACACTGTTTTAATGTTTTTACTGATCCTTGTACCTTTTAATGTATTGTATTGATGTTTGGCCACTTTTGTGCAGGTTTTATCTTATTTGTTATGACCGGTGGTGAAAACAATAAATTGATTGGTTGACTGGGTAAGTTCGGGATCAATGAAATGCTAACAATATTTTATTATTAACATCAACATTACAAGCTATCACTATTGATTATTAGCACTGCCAGTCATTAATATTAGCATATTATAAACATAAAAATAAAGGTTTTGCGCTATTATTACTAAAGAAGGAAAGGAATCCATGGACTTATACTCACTCAGATCTAAAAGCTAACTATACATTTCTCACATCATATGGAAAACAGATTGTCCTGGAGAAGGTCTATCTGTGTGGCTGCTAAGAGTCAACACTGACCTGATGGCACATAATCAATCACAGAAAGTAGATCCATTTCTGTACTGTCATAAGGTGTTCCTCCTTTGAGATCCTACAAAGATTTCTATTCTGTGTAGACGTATTTTAATTATTACACTGACTCCATAATACCTCTAATGGGTATCTTGTTTTTGTATCATTTTCTTTACAGAATTTCCCATGAGAAAAGAAACTTAAATTTCCACAAGGAGAGATGCAGTTTTGGTACATTAAAATAAAATTATGGATGTCTTGAATTATACTGACCTAAGCTTTTAAGATTTATTATAATTCTTAAAAAAAAAACATAATGCTTACTGTTTCCAAGAATAATATGTAGACAGCCACATAAGTCTGTGGAGCAACACCAGGCAAGGTCAAGGTGGATGAACAGGCAGCTAGGTTTATACTAACCAAATCAAATTAACATGTGTGTACGTGTGTGTATAGAGAGACAGAGAGATGGAGGAAGGGGGAGAGAGAGAGAGAGACAGATGTATTTAAATGTATTCTGTACATTAATAAAAGAACAATATTGTCAGTTACAATTTGACACATCCAGATGAAGATTTCATTAATTGCATTAAAAACTGTCACATTAATGTTTCCCCCAGGAACCCCTACACAGGGACAAATAATACTGTTTCTCATTGTTTCCAAAAATAAATATTTTTTAATTTTTGAAATACAGAAATAGCTGTCCAAAAGAATTGCACATTTGGGAATGTATTAAATAATGCTAAGTACTATAAAATACTGTGATGTGATTTTTTGAAATCTTGCTCTAATGCAGCAAAGCCTCTGCTCAAGAAATTGCCATTCAGATCTTGATCAGATTATCCAGTCACAGCTATACAAAAGTAACCTCTTGCCTTGTAAATATTTACAGTATATTATAATCCATGGCTTTGGTGATTAACAGTCCATAAAGAGATTGTAAACGAAGCTATTAGTTTAATCTAGGAGGGCTTTCTATCCAGAATCTCAGACAGAATCAGATGGTTCTAGTAGTCAGGCAATGATGCAGCCACATTTTCTGAACCAAGATGGTGAATTTTTAAAAACCCCAGAGAGTTAAAGCCCCATTTACTCCATATGTGATGCATCATACGGAGAAAAGAGAAAAGAGGTTTCATGTGGAATCATATATGGAACAACATGCTATTTGCAAGCTCCAATAATTCATCTGCAGACCACAATAGCAAGGACACATTTTGGGATCTACACTGTCTTCATAATAAATCATTGTGAAAATCTGTTTCCCAATAGCTACAGACAAGAAACTGCTTTAAATTTAAGCAATGCATCTCTGCTATTCTAAATGCATCAACATTTCCTATAGCGCACTGTATTAGAAATATGGAATACCAACTGGGCCTTGATATCACCTCTTCAGTATATTAAGGCTTTAGTTAGGAGGAAAGAAAATGCATGCTGTGAACAGCTTGTGATCATACTGTGCATTTTTTTACTCCCAACTAAAGCTATAATGTACTTAAGAGGTGACAGGGAGGTCTAGTTCAAACAGAGCTTTTCTTTCTTGGATGCGCATTTAAGCAAACAATGTAGCAAAAAGAACCAGGGGAACACAGGAACAGACAAGTTGTATAAATTATCACCTAGCTCACTTCATTTCTAGCACATCTTTTTAGAATGGACTGAATACTTTGCATTTAAGCAGCCTTCTTCAACCTGGTGCCCATAAGATATGTAAGGATTACAATTCCAGCGATGCTGGCTGGAATTCTGAGAATGGTAATCCCAGCACATCTGAGGAACTGTGGAGTCCTTGGGTTCTGTGAGCTTGGTTCTTTTCTTGCAAACGTTTCATTACCCGGCTAGGTAACATCTTCAATGCTAAGATGGGATGAGGTTTGCTCTCTATTTAGAACCAAGCTCAGAGAACCCCAAGGACTCCACAGTTCAACCCTGAGGTACACATATTTGCCTCCACATCTGAGGAAAGATGATATAGAGCAAGAAAGTAAGGATGAAAATTGTTGTTCCTAATGTATACATTTTTGTATATTCTTTTCCTTACAGTCACATTTTTGCAAATACTTTCTTAAAGTGACATATTTTTGTATGTGACTTTCAGTGCTATATATATATATATATTACTGTGTGTGTATATACATATTTACGTGATGTTGCACTTAACAACTTAAGTTTACATCATGTGATGTTGCACTTAACAATTGCAGGTGATTCACTTAACAACTGCAGCCAGAACTGACATCGTAAGTCGGGAGCAGTCACATGACATTTCATTTTATGACTTTGTCGCTCAGTGATGGAGTTGCTGGTCCCAGTTTTGGTCAGTAAGTTTATGAATTCTCTCCCATCCCTAGAAAGGACTAAAATTCAACTGACTTTAAAAAACATTCACAATAAATCTGAGAATGGAGAAAAGAGAAACTGAGTGAAATCAAATTTGTCTGATTCTCCTTTCTATGATGTGTCACTATAGAATGCATCCATATTACAACAATTAGAAATATGTAGAATTGCATCTGAAGATATGATTTAGTCAATACAATCTAGAAGCACAGAGCTTTTTTCAGTCACTTTACAAGAGTCAAAATGTTAACTATGTAAGGGAACAATGGGTATACAGGTAGCCCTCACTTTACGACCATAATTGGGACCAGTAACTCCATTGCTAAGTGACACAGTCATTAAGAGAAACATCACATGACCACGCCTAACTTATATCAGTTGCATTATGATTGTTAAGTAAATGCCATGCAGTCATTAAGCATGATGTCACATGACCGCAACTTGTAACTTACTGCCACCTTCCCCATTGACTTTGCTTGTCAGAAGCTGGCTGTGAAGGTTGCAAATGGTGACCACGAGACACTGTGACCATCATAAATGCACAACAGTTGCCAAGCACCCAAATCATGATCATGTGACTGTGGAGATGCTGCAACCATTGTAAATTCAAGAACCTGTCATAAACCTGCTTTTTCAGCACTGTAGTAAATTCAAACGGTCGCTAAATAGGGCAGTTGTTAACTGAGGACTACCTGTATTTGGAGATACTGAGGTATGAAGTATCTCCAGTAGAACTCTTCTGACCTTTGCATGCTGCTTCTCTAATACAGGAACAATTACAGATTTGTATGAATTAGTGCTGTAAAAGTGGCTCAGACAGTTTGGCTGCTTTGTGAATTATGAGAAGGTGAACTCAAAATGCCCTGATTCTTTTAGTGCTGATTATACAATGTGATGGGGTAGATGCTCCTATCAATAATAGGAACTGTTCAGTGACTATGATCTGCAAACTAAAGAAAAATGGGGAAAGTTACTAAGTATGGGGTGCAGGAACAAGGCAAATATTGTTATTCAGTTTGCTAGTATATATGTTGGTATAACACAAATTGCAAACCAGGGAAGAAAGTGAATTCATTCATGATTACAGAACCTGTTTGATTTACCTGAATATCTCAATGGAATCCCAAGATAGAAATTATGTTTCTATGGTAGAAAAGGCTCCTTGGGAGACACAATCCAAAGAGAGTTTGGGCATAGGATGTCACCTCATATCACTGATAATTGGGCTGACTTGAAAAGAATGAGATGTGTTGCCCCTTCTAATGAATTAGGCTGTTTAATGCCAACAGGACTGTCATTAAAGCAGGACTTCTGAGACTCAAGAAACAAGATTTCACTCAGTCAGGGAGCCACAAATTATTTTTAATGGAGGAAAAAACAATCCACCAAACAGCCCAATGGGGACAATACATACTTGGTCATCCTGAACACAGAATGAAAATTATCATTTTCGAAAGAAGGGAGGGAGGGACTACCCACCTTTATTTCATACACTACTTGAAATCCTAACAGGAATTCTTCTTGAAGGGAAGATATATTAAACACAATTGTTGTAGGGATCATTTGTTTTAATTCAACATGAAGTGTGAAAAGCAAAGAGATGAGACATTTATCATTCCCTTTAGAAAAGCCATTTGCTTCTTATTCACAGAGAAGGCTGTCATGAAAAAAAAAGGATTTTGCATGCCAGGATTTGTCTGAAATCCTTCTTTCAAATATCTCTTAATTGATTAGTAGTATTCTGTCATGGTTAGTAACAGTCAGCTCAATTCATAAAATCAATAGTGAATTTTGCAATCCAATTTCAGTCAGAGTTTTGAGATTTTTATAGATGCTCGCCATAACCAATGGAAGCTTTCAAAAGAACAATAAATTCAGGGTTTTTTTTAAATTGTATTTTGTTTGGTGTTTTTTACTTATCAGTTTAAACCTTCTGCAGTGGTAAATGTTACAGTCACTGATGCTGCCTTCTCTAATTTAGAGTGCTTCTTATTATGTTTGCTAACTGAAACATAATAATGTCTTTTGGGTGGAAAGCATGTCATACGTGTAAAGGAGCTTAGCCTTCCTACTGACACAGTCAAAACAGAATTTGTAAAAACTGATTTGATTGATTATTGTACTGGCATGCTTAATCAATATTTTATTTTACCTGCGGTGTTTCATGGTTGTCTGGTCTTTTGTTATGGCCCATGGCTATCACATATGAAAAGCAGTGTTCATGGAACCGTCACGAATTTTAGCATATAAGATACCTCAGTTTATAGTTCCGTACTCTGTATAGATTATGCTCTCGATCCAGAGATCTTCAGATTACTTTTACCATAAGCAGTAGAAGCCTACCATACCACACAGCAAGTATAGAGGTATTCAAAATTATAGACACAACTCTGCCCCATTGTTGTCTGTGGCAAAAAACAAAACACTCCTTTCATTCTATCTTCCAAAGTTCTCTGGTCTAGAAGGTGAATTGTTCCTCAGAACTGGTGATGGAACATCAGATACCACTGTCACTGAAAGCAACTCGCTACCTTTGAAAGAGCAGAATAGGTGCCATGGCCTGCTACTCTGTCTTCCAACAATTTGCTATTGTCTTCTATCATCTACAGCAGCTGTCTCACTCTCCTTAAGTGTAATGAGTTGTTCAAAGGACAAAAACTTTTATTCTGCTAATACAAGATTCTTGAGAAACTGGAAGTAGTGCTTCCAATCCTAGCCATAGAGTGGTGGTATTTACAAGAGGCAAACTGAACATTCATATTTTCTCTCAACTCACACAACTGATTGTATTTCTGGTGAAAAGAATCATATGTCCAAATCTCTGGATTGCAATCCCTGCAGGCCAGTTCCAAAAAAAGTTTAATTTTTTTAGAGGCTTTTAACCAAGCAGACCAAGAAAGCCAACATTAAGAACAAAATATGGGTTATAATAAAGCTGTGGACTTAAAATTAGTTATTGTAATAAACAGCAATTTCTATACAGCCTTGAGATAACACAAACAATTCCTCTGTTCCAGTATAATATTAACCCAATTTATTTCAAGCATAAATTAAGCTAATCAAAGAGAGCGTGTCCCAAGTTTTAAAACAAAGCTGTTTGCTGAATTTATGGGGGAAGGCTCAGATAACATTCATAGCACAACAGGGTGCTATAAACATACTTACCTCCATCCAATATAAAGCTGATTTCCAGCCTCAATGAGATTACTACAATTTGCAAGACAACAAGACTGTTTCATTTTTAAGGATATCACAAGTAAATTAATATAATTAATAGCAAATAACATTGATTTATAATTATTTTATTCTGTTTTGAAACTGGGAAGGGGGAAAAAATTAAGAAGTAGATTTTCACTATTTTTTTTTTATTTATTTATTATTTTTTTTGCAGCACTTCCAAAAGTGCCATGGTGTATGACCTGTGACATGAAACTCTCTTCCACAACCTCACCTTAGTAGCAGAGTTTGGCTGTTCCTCACCCAGTTTTAAGCCTCCTACACAGCTGTTTCTGTTTCAGTTAATGACTGTCTTTCAACCTACATATGAAATTGATGATCATTAGCACCTGCTTGGTATAATTGGTTAATCATACACCTGACTCTAATCCTACAAGATCCCTGATTTTGTGTAAGTGTAAAAGTGTGCAAGTGTAAGAATTGATGCTGGTTTGAAGCCAAAGGGTAGTCACACCAAATATTGATTTCATTTAGATTTCTCTTCTGTTTGCTCACTTTGAATTTTGTAAATTGATAAACATAAACAATTACAATATATATTTTTAAAAGCATTCTTATTTTACAGCATTTTTTCACATCTGCCTAAAACTTTTGCACAGTACTGTATCTCTACATATACACATACACACTTTCCCCATCTCTTAGCACCACTTTCCCACTCTGTGACTGAACTAAAAAACAATAGTTTGTACCTGAACTGTGAAGCAGGATTAAAAATCACCATTTGATTAGATTGCAAGAAATGTTGAATACAAGTGAAAGAAGAATGAAAGAGAAAAAGCATATAAACCCATAAGATGAAAGCTATAGCCACTTGCTTGCCCCTTACTTGGACACACATTTTCAGAAGGTGAATGTGAAAAAATACACAAGATTATCTTTAGTGGGATAATCATTCTTGGCAGGTAATTCTACAGTTTAAGAAAGCTTTCTGGCAGATAATCAAGTTATCCTACAGTTGGCAGTATCATTCATATGTTTTCAGTCTGTCTCCCATCTTTCTGAGCTGGGCTATTAAGTGAGTTGGGATTTTACATTTATGGTAAAATGAATTATGAGAGGGGGAAAATATTAATAAAGCACAACTATGCCTATATAACTATCTGCTTTTCATTTTAATTGAAACATTATTCAAGTATATTATTTCAGTATTTCCTTATAATAAAGAGCATAAAATCCTAGGTAAGATCCAGCCTACACATTATAACTCCCTGTGCAAGCCAAATCCATTCAACATAACAGCTTGCACAGTAATCGAAAGGTAAGCAACCTGATGATCTCCAGATGTTTGGGACTTGGATTTCATTGAACCTCGGTCAATATGCCCAATGCAAAGGGACTGTGGGACCTGCCCTAAACATCTGGGGAGGCATCAAGTTGCCTATGTTTCTCATGTATTGGCCTTTTGTAGTAAATCACTATATAACCAGGGTATGTTTCTCCACAACAGCCAATACAACTTGAAATACATGTAATTAGTTGTATACCATTCTTTTTTAACTAGTAGACATGTATTACCTACAAGTATTTTGGCTTCCACATCACAAAATTCAATACAAGATCTCTGAAGAATTCCTCTTCTTTTCTTTGCTGTATTTTCTTCAGTATACTTCTTTACCCAATCATAGCTTTCCCCAACCAGCTCCCCCACTTCATGTGTTTGGACTGCAACCTCCAGAATTTCCAGCTGGTTCACAAATCACCCAGAAGGATAAAGCTGCACTATAAAAATACTAAAAGATCATAACACTTGTATCACTCGCCTTGGCGCGGATGGTCCTATCAAAGGTTTGTGTAATAGAAGAAAAGTGATATGGTCTCTGAACTAAGGGAAAGTGGGCAAGCTCACCATCCATTTCCACAACACCAGATGCATTTTTCTAAAGCAATCTGTCACCTGAAACACTCTCTGATTGTTGAATGAGATGACATTAATTACCATAAACCATACCTCTTCTATTAATAGCACTTCACTAATGTGAGAAATACCCTCTGCAGAAAATACAGCTGACACCTAATTTGCTAGTACTGAAACTCAGTATGAGAAACTTATCATGACTAGCTTTCATTTTCAAAAGCAAAACTTTATTTTGGGGAGTCAGTTTTCCTTACCAACAAGCCTAACTAGAAATTGGAAATATTTAATTCCCTTTGTGAATTGCAGTGTGGGACACAACACAAAGCTGAAACCTGCCACACCATCCTCTATGGCCAGGCTTCAAAAGGAGGTTTTGTTTTATTTTGTTTTTTCCATATTATCTGCAACCTATCCTCATTTTTCTCCATATATATGCTAATTTGTCCCTTAGGAGGGACAATGAAAAAAAAAAGTAACAAACCAACCAAGCCTTCATTAGCACAGGGAACAGGAACAACCTACTTGCATCAAGTTTCAGGATTCACTTCTGATTATGTCCTGCCATTTAGCAATCTTTTTGGATTCATATCCCAATACTGAACTGGACAGTATCCTAAATGAGAATTTTATGCAGCTCTCTGCCAGCTCCCTGCTGGATCTGAGATTCAAAGGTTGGATTTACACACCCCTGTATAAACTGGACAACTGCACCTATCTAGTTTCAGCCAGGCAAATGCACAAATTAACATCCAGAAAGCTTTTATTTAAGCAGTAATATTTGCAGCCTTGTTATAAGCTAGCAGAAGTGAAAAGCCGATGTTTCTGTTTGCACAAAGTAGATAGTGAGGGTTCTGTGCCCAGAGAGACCAATGGTAGAAACAATTCAATCTCACCAGATCAATTGTCAAACAACATTCAGTTCATAAATAGGTGCTTATATATGCTAGCTATTCACAGCGTGTAAAATCATCTACTATTCTACTTGGTAGTAATAATAAAGGAATGTTGTAGAGTTATTTTATTGTTGAAAGGTGACATATAATCATCAATCCATCAAATCTCTACTTTGGTCCTAGACCAACATACTTCATTATTACAGTTATGTAATTGTTTGTATTGTTTTATATTGTTTGAATTCATAGTTTGTATTGTTTGAATCCTACATAATTCCTTTAAATGACTTTGACTATATAGCAGCAAATGTTGAAAATTATAAACAGCATTTATTTTATTCAATAAATAAAAATAAATTCCTGCAAAAGGGTATACATGAATGTAAGCAAATCATTCTTAAATTGCATATTTAAAAAAAAACAGTTCTTCAAGTACTAGATCATACATTCCATCATTTTTTGTGATTGAAATGCACACAGTCTAATCTAACCTTAAGAAAACTGATATTCTTCAATACTATAAGCCAGGCTAGTAGTATTAGTCAGAATCCAACATCCAGATGGCACATCCTAAAGTAGTAGTAGTAGTAGTAGTAGTAACACCGGGAGACAGCAGAAGAGAAGAGAAGAGAAAGAACTGGAGAAAATCACAAAATATAAAGACCTGCAAATAGAAGTAGAACAAAATCTGACAGGTTGCCATTCTATTGCTGTTCACTTTCCTGGGACCCAATCTAGATTGTATCGTTATAGAAAAACATTAGTCTCCTTTAAAGCACATATTACCAGACTACATTAGATTGTGCAGACTTCAACCACCAACGAAAATTTTCAAAATGCATTTTGCACATACCTATAGCTTTATCTCTGTAATTTTTTTCCAACAGCACCTACCTTTCTATGGTTGGCCATTTTCTATCAAACCCAATTTCCATTTTTTCAAAACAGCTACATTAGTTGTCAATGTTCCGGAACCTGCCTTTGCCCTGCAATCTAACTACTACTTATATTGAACATTTATAATATCCATCCATCCATCCATCCATCCAATTTGTATGACTGCCCATCTAGCTGAGAAACTCCATGGTATCATAAAAGGTCTGGCCAAAACCAAGCAGAGACTTCTAGATAAACAATACTCAGCTCTCACACTTACCCAATGATATACACACCACACAGAACTATTATGAGTCTTTTTAATAATTCAATAAAAAAACTATTCTTTAGTTAAACCAGAGTTTCTAATCTGTCACCAGTAACACACTGACAAATAAATCTTTCCACTTTTGCTGATGTTTATGTTTCATGTGACAGATTTATTACATCACATTTTTTTTTACATACTTAGTCGTCATGTTTTTGTCAGGCTTTGGAAATCAATACTGAGGTATTGATCAGGGTTTTTTGCAGACATTTCATCCTGCATCCCAGCGAGGCTTCCTCAGAAAAACAGTTCAGAAATGGCGACTGTCTTGAAACTTGGAAAATTTGACTACTAAGTGTATATAGCAACTCTGGGCTACCTCTATTCTCAGAAATCCATTTTTTTTTAAAATGTGCAACTCAGTACATTCATGGTCATCTTCCATGACAGTAAGTGTACTGTCAGTGTACCTTGTATTGATCTGCAGCAAACAATATTCCCAGTTGTTATCCTCTTACTACTGAATGTTCTATAATATGCATTGTTGACAAGTCCATAACCCAGGAATGAAAAAAAATCTACAAACTTTATGGAATCTGCAGTTCATAATCCACTTAAAGACATTTAAGTATGCATTTTAGAGGAGGAGAATACAAATTCTTAAATGTCTTTAAGTGGTTTATGAACTGCAGATTCCATAAAGTTTGTAGATTTTTTTTTATTCTTGGGTTTCCTTTGTTTTACAGCTATCATAAAGCCAAATTGCAAACATTTTCATAGAATTGCCACCAACCTCAATGCAATTAGCTTCTTGATCCATGGGGGATGGCTTGCAGTCTTAAAGTTAAAGAACTAATGTTATTTTGTGTAATAGGTGACATACGCTGTTCTCTGGAACTTCTTTACCTGAAAAGAAGATCAACTTAAATCAGTGGCACCACTTTATGGCCACTAGGTAGAAATTAAGAAACCTAATCTGGGGAACGTGTTTGATAACAAAAAAACAATGTTAATCCAGCTGTATAATGTAGTAACACATTTGTAATGAATTTAAGACACATAACTGTTAATGGGATTAAACTGAATCCCAAGCAGAAAAATCAAAAGAATACAATAATCTCAAAATGCCCTATTTTGTGACAGACTTGAATTAGACCCTCTGCTTGGCTGAATTCTTTAGTCAGTTTTACATTGCTACTAACTATGAATTTGAAAGCCAACTTGTTGTGATGCTTAAGGGCACTGGACTAGGAGTGAGGAAATCTTAGGCTAAGGAAAACTTTTCTTGAGGCAGAAAATCCTGCTGGGTGACACTTTCTCTCAGCCCTAGGAAAATGGTATTGGTAAACCACATCCAAAATGTTGCTAAGAAAACTACATGACAAGATTGAGAGCCGATAACAAAGTTGTTCTGTTCTACACTGAGGTTCAGCAATTGTTAAAGAGAAATAATTCTTGGATTTATTAACTGAAAGAAAACCAAGTTCTTAAAGCTTTCAAAACTGATAGCTTTCAATGAAACTAGCAGGCCTATATGAAGTTCTCAACATAAAGAATATGAATCTTCAAGAGACAATCACCATCACTGCTTATTATGACATAATTTAAGTATTTACAGCCAAACTCCACTATAGCTAGCTATAAATGGAACCAAAGATGATAAACTCCAAGATCTTGAGGCTCCCCGTATCCACAGCCACTCCGTCTTACCAGGGTTCAGTTAATTGGTTACCACAAGCTTTTGAATTCTGGAGCAGTGCGAAAGAGGGTTGGCCACTGGGTCAATAGCTAGCTAGCTAGCTAGCTAGCTAGCTAGCTAGCTAGCTATCTATCTATCTATCTATCTATCTATCTATCTATCTATCTATCTATCTATCTATCTATCTATCTATTTAGCAAATGTATATACCGCCCATCCCACAAAAAAGTGACTCTGGGCAGCTTACAAGCAAAATAACAGTTAAAACCATATCACAACATTTTAAAAAATCAGTCATAAATAATAAGAAAAATAAGACATAAAAACATAAAGGAATAAAACTAAAAGAACCCCAAGATAGCAGAAGGACAACCCCATTTAGCCTTATTCAACCACTTTGCAGGCTTGCCATGGCATCTCCAGGGTTGACGGAAGAACCACGTTTTCAAGAAACATGTCTTCTAAAGCAAGAAGTACCACCAGTGACTAAAAATATTGCTTCATTTTCTTGACTTAAGATCTCAAGCACAATGTTCTTGTACATACAGTATCGCAAGGGGGGAAACAAACAAGTCTCTTCTAGTTTATGTGCAGGATGAATTCAGGCATACTTCCAGATTGTGGTGGCTCAAAATCCTATCTAGAAATTTATGAGGAACCCTTTTATCACTGATACTTGACATTTGCCAGAAAATCTCTAAGAGTCTGTTATATTCAAATTTGATTCAACTGAGAAAGATAACTTCTGGCAAATCACTTTGGAGAATTTTTTTATTAAAATATCCCCAAAGAGAGCACCTTCGGTTATGTCAGCTTCTTTTTTCCACAGAGATATCTTTGTGAAGCTGGTTTTGCTGCACTTTTGGTTATAAAAGCACCCCAGATTTGACAACAGAAGTGACCTATGTTATGTTCGACCTTCTGCCAGGGCTGTTTACAGGGTAAGGTCAAAAAAATCAACATGGCAGCTGTCTGTGACACATAAAAAACAGATGGAGTTTTGATTAAACCATTGAGGCTGCTTTGTTGACTGTTTTGACCCAGTGGCCAACCCTCTTTCGCACTGTTCCAGAATTCAAAAGCTTGTGGTAACCAATTAACTGAACCCTGGTAAGACGGAGTGGCTGTGGATACGGGGAGCCTCAAGATCTTGGAGTTTATCATCTTTGGTTCTTGACGGGGTTGCACTACCCCAGACAGACCCAGTGTGTAATCTGGGGGTCCTCCTGGACTCACAACTCCTGTTCCAAGAGCAGGTGGCAATTGTGGCTAGGAGGGCCTTTGTGCAACTTCATGTTGTGCATCAGTTACGCCCCTTCCTCGATCGGGAGGCCCTCCGCACGGTCACTCATGCTCTGGTCACCTCCCAGTTGAATTACTGCAATGCACTCTATATGGGGCTACCCTTGAAGAGTATCTGGAAGCTACAGCTGGTGCAGAATGCAGCAGCGGGGACAGTTCTGAATGCCTCCGGGGGGGGCGATATAATACCACTGTTACGTGAGCTGCATTTGCTTTCGGGTCCCATTCAAGGTGTTGGTTATCACCTTTAAAGCCCTTCACAGCATGGGACCAGGTTATCTGAGGAGCCATCTCGCCCCTGTTTTATCAGCCCGCCCCACTCGGTCCAGCAGAAGGGGCATGTTGCAGACTCTACCAGTCAAGGAATTTCAACTGGTGGGATCTAGGAAGAGGGCCTTTTCTGCCAGGGCCCCCGTTTTGTGCAACAACTACGCCCTGTGCCCCCACTCTCATGGCATTCAGGAAGAGTGTGAAATCTTGGCTATGCCAGATGGCCTGGGGGCCAGATAGGGGCTCAAACCAGTGGAAGTGGCTTGTGGGGTAACTGATTTTACTCCCCCGTCATCATGAATGTTTTTAGTTTTTTAGGAACAGGGCTTGTTTTTGTAGTTTGACTTTTTAATTAATTAATTTTAATTAATTAATGAGAGTATTTATTTTTTAACTGTTTGTGGGTTTTCCTTTCATTGTGAGCCACCTAGAGTCACCCGCTGGGGGAGATGGGCGGCATACAAATTTAATAAATAAATAAATGCTTACACCAAACTGGTATCAACATTTGGTGGGCTGACGGCTTCTTTTAGCCTTTGAGTTGTATACTGGGGGTCAAATTACATACCTGAAACAGTGGGAATCGCTAGGACAAAACCTAAATTTGATTTTTCATTTTAATTATAATTAAGTATAGCTAATATGATTATTCCCAAAGTGCTTAACAGTTTTCCCTCCTGTCAATTATAAACATTACAATTTGACAACAACTTTTTGAGAGATTCTAGGGCTGGACATAGAACATGTGGGGTACATACAGTTCTAGAACCACAAACTATGCATAACTGCATTATATCCAGACAGGAGACCCACTGAAACAAGACAACAGAAATATTACATAATCAGAAATCAGCATTCAGGGGTTGCTGTTTGTATCAAACTATAACTTCTGTGAAATAAATTACTAAAGCTCAAAAGTGAGTGCTTCTGAGTGAGGAGTTTTCCTTTCCTTCTACTCATGGGACATTCACTGTTTTTTGGAGCAGTTTTGGGGGTGGGCTAGGGGAAAGTTGCGCATTCCACTACCAGGAAAAAAAAACAGTTCCAAAATATTTCTGCTATCCACTTTTTGCATGCAGACAAACAATATCATAAGCTTCATTGGTCCTGATATTTATACCCATAAACAGTCAGAAAAGATGAGTATCATTCTATGGTTTGTTCTATTTCCCATGTCTGTCTGTCTATTTGTTTTTCCTTAATTCTGCATATATTTGCTCATCCTCAAAAAGTAAAATATTTAATTTGGATACCTTTTCATTCCCTAAGCCCTACAGATTGTCACCAAGCCTGTTTAGTGTCTCATTTTGATGACATGTAATGAATAGCTCCAGGAAAGCACAATAAAAAGCCCTAGGGGGATTCAGTTATTAGCTCTTTATACCATGCAGTTCTGCAGGGAATCTATACAGATCAGGAGGCAAAGTTATCCCTGACAAAATGGCAGTCATTATCCTCCTATTTGAAATCCACTGAGGACCCAGACTACAATGTATATTTTACCAAATATATGCTAATTAATTCTGATGACATTTTAAATTCTTTTCCTCTTTAGCATTTAGAACCACCATTCAACACAAATAAGCTAATAAAGCCTGCTTGGAATGTCATGACTTATTTCATAACATTATCAAAAGACAATGAGAGATTTATAACTTTTTAATCACATTCTACCACAAAAGGTCAAGATAAGTTCTTTCCAATAGCACTAAAGTCAACAGAGATGATATACTCTCAGTCAAATTAACCTAAGAGGAAATTGTCACTGAATATTGTCATTATAATACTGCCATACCACTAAAGGCATCAATTGACAATCAAATACTAATTTTGGGGAATTATAAATCTAACATCTTTACAAACAAGAAAGTATATCTCTATATATAAATACTGGGAACATCAATTACATTAGACAAATATTCCACAGCCAGAAGGAAAAGCATTTAAATTTTCTAAGCCAACCTCAAGGTCTGACAGAAACAGCCAAATGTTAATGGCCTCCCAAAACCCAATGTAATAGGAGTCATTTGAATTTCCAAGGGAATGTTCCCCCAAAGAAAGGATAATCCCTGTTGATGACATTCTCTGAGAAAAGAGATATGGAGAAAGCCTATACTACTGGTTCTTACTGGACAAGCAGATTCAACTGGGAGTAGGTGGTCTCAAAGATACCTAGGTCCTAAGCCATGCAAGGCTGTAAAGGTGGCAACCTATACACTGAATTGCACCTTGAAGCCAAACAATCACTGGAGCTTTCAAAGTAGTCGTATTATATGGGCAAACTGAGATGTGCTCATGACTACTCAGGCCACTGCATTCTGGACCAGGTATAGCTTCTGAATGTTCTTCAAGGGGAAGCCCATGTAAACCATGTTGCAATAGTCCAAGTGAGAGATAACTAAGGCTTCCTATTCCAGGAGGGGTCATAATTGGTGCAAAAGATAGAGCTACATAAAGGCCCTCCTGGCCATAGCTTCTACCTGCTCATTGAGGATGAACTGTGAGTCAAGGAAGACTATCAAATTATGAACCAGGCCCTTACAGGGGAACTCAAGCCCATCCAGAAGGAAACAGAATCACACTGGAACTAGATGATCTTTAACCCCAGATCTGTACCATCTTGCTGGGACTGAGACTATACCTTCTCATCAGCTTCCAGGCACTGGGACAGCACCTCAACAACATCACCTGCTCAGCCCAAGGTCAAGATGTAAAGCTATATATAATCTGCATACTGATGATACATGACCCTGTCTTGAAAGATGACCTCACCCAATGTCTTTATTGAGGCCCCAAGGGCAATATCTCTCTCCACCACCACCACCGACTGAAGCCAGCCCTTTAGGAAGAAAAAGTCCACTGCAAATGGAGCCCCTCATTATCAACTCTTGGAGGCAGTTCATGGGGTACCATGATCTATGATATTAAAAGGCACTGAGAGATCAACACCAGGAGGGCTGTATTCTCTCAGTTCCAGTGTCACTAGAGGTCATCCACAAGCACAAGCAATGTAATTTTGGGGTATACCTAGCCCTGAACTTAGACTAGAATGAATCCAGATAATCAGTTTCCTCCAAAGATCTGTGCAGCTGCAGCAACCAGCTTCTCCATAACCTTCCCTGGAAAGGAAAAGTTGGAGACCACTCAATAATTATCCAGAATTTCTGGTTTCTTCATGGGATAATAAAGAATAGCACTCCAATATAGATCAAGCCAAGCCACATATAAGACAGTGCCTGAGTTCCCACATTGCACTAAGCTGTGAGTGAATTTGTAAATCATAGTCTTTGGCTTAGTATAATGTGAGTATAGCCAAATGTGTTTTAGTCAATAAAACAGAATTAAATAATTGATTATATAGTACAATGCACAGACCAATTCTGAATCATGGGCTATAGATGCTCTGCTCCTCTTCCACATTTAAATCAGCATTGAATTTGAGGAACAATGTGTAGTTTCTGCCAAGATGGATTTAAATATGAAAACAATGTATGCCAAACTTGTAGTAGCATAGAAGAATGAAAGAACCCTTCATTCACAAAACGGTATTGTTGAAACATCAACCTAAGCAAGTCTTGGTGGCCCTCAAGTTTAACTCCTGGAATATGAATACCCAGCAATAAACGCAGGCTGTGGAATCTTTAGAGTTGATGTCTACACATCTGGAGGGGACTGAGAATGAAGAAGGCTAAACTAGACTATGTTTGAATTACCAATGTGACTGTGAGAGTTAGTTCTCACATACTCAGAGAAAAACAAACAAAATCAAGCTAACTATTATTAAAACAAGAGATGTATCCCCCCATCCCCATGGAGCTCTGTTCAGTGAGTGGTCAAGAGAAAAGGGTGTAAAAACTGAATGCTGAAAAACACACACACACTGACATGAGAGATAGAGAGAGGGAGAGTGGGTAGGTTCTGGTGCCACTGCTAATTTTATAAACTCTGCAATGACATGCAAATATGTCCTATATGCTCAGACAACAGACCCACCAGTGTGTCCAGAAACCATTCAGTGATGATACTTGGGGCCTGGCCCAACTTTTCACCAACAGGAAACTTTGCATTTCTATTTTACTTTTCCTTCACATCGTGGAAGAAGGCAATGGCAATTTCTTTCCATACTGTTGCCCAGAAAAATGTATAGCTCTGCATTATCTATCCATTCCAGTCTGCTTTCCAGCCCAATTCTGACAGTGAAACATTTGCTGTATTAATACATTTCTTACACAGAAGAATGGGACATATGACCCTGTTTACTCTTCTGAGCTTCTTGGTGGCTTTCAGCACTACTGATCATAACATCCTTCCCAAATTCACTTTAAGAAAATAACTGGTATTTTTTCAACAGTAAATATGTTTGTACTTTTAGATGTCACTGGTCGGATGGGTCTGAACACCTCAGATGGCTGCTTGTTCACTTTCCTCTTATCTTCTATATGTTCTCTGAATTCAGCCAAGGTCAGCTAGATGCTGCCACCTGCTCATGTTTGCATATATCACAGAGGGAAGGACTTAAATTGGATTGCTATGGTGTGGCTTGATTGTCTCTATATTTACCGAATCCTATGCACAGACCCCATCTGCTCCCTGGGACCATTTCTTTTCCTAACAAACTGAACATTCCTCAATACAACTGTATTGAGTGGGCTGTTAATAAAGCTCAAACATGTTATTTTCATATTATTTACCCTACCCCCCCCCCCCAATATTCTCATTCTCTCTCTCCTTCTCCCTCTCATGCACTGGAGAAATAAAATTCAAAACAAAATTTATGGTAAGTGCCAACATGTTCAAAGGTTAATAAACAACTATTGAGCATCTACAGGCAGAATAGAACAGAATCCCTTCCAGTTGGAGCAATATAATATTGATTCTATACAGCTGCTATATGAAAGCTTAATATTGGAGCTGTCTATGCAACAGTCCATCCACATTTAACGTGTGCTCATATTAGTGGCATGAACTTTAGACTAATTACTGCTTTAAATGCATTTTAATGCTATTTCATGCCCTGACTTTAGTCTCTAATCCCTCTAAAAACACTATGTTCTTTGAAGATCCTGTTTTATTTAATGCTTTTGGTCATATGTTCATTTATTTACCATTTATCATCCTTGGTAAGTGAAGGTAGTATTTAGTAAACAAACACATGAATAAATAGATTAAAGAGCATAGCACTCATTCTGTAGCACATATTTTTTTGGCCCCAAAGCCTCATTGCTCTGGGCCAGGTTGGGAGATAGACCTAGAATCCAAACTGACATATGGTCCTCTGTAATATCTGTTGCACCACACAGACCATGCAGTTCATACAAGACAGGTGAGGAAACATTGCCAATCTATGGTCAAAAGTTCCTCACCTTTGCTCTAAGGCAATCTGACAAAACTTGTCACTTATCAAAGGAAGCCCAGCCATGACATATTGACAAAAATCACTTATAATGTTATGCTATAATGCAGCTTGCCTAGTTTTGAGTTAATATGTTGTATGAATGCAGCCATTGTGATTTATGTAGGGTTTACAGCCCCCAACCAGCAAAAGATTGCTGATTCCACAAGCCATGGTTAACAAACTGTGACTTAGTTTGATGCATGGATCAAGTTGCTGTAATCAGCAATTACACATTGCTAAAAAGGCATTAGCCAAAGAAGTGAAAGAAGGAATAAAAGAGATTTGCATATGCTAATTAGCACACAGAAAAGTTTTTAAAAAGTTAATTTGAATATAATTATAATAGCATGCTAAAGTAGGAAAGGTCAAGACAAGGTGATTGGTGGGCCTGTTCAGTCTGCTGATGGGCAATTCCAAGGCCACAGCTTTCCTATGTTACTGTAAGTTGATTATCTTTAAATTAGAATTGGATGAATTGAATCTTTAAAATAGTTGGGTTATCCTCTATAAAGAAAGAACATAGCTACCGTACAAGGAACTTGAGAACCTCATCATTGGGCACCCAGGATAACACAGCAGAAAGCAACAATAGGCAGCTTGTCTTCTATATCCAGTGGATAGGTCATCAATGGAACCAACCTCTGCTAGAGAATGCAGCATCATTCTAAACAATGATTCTCAAAGTGTGAAAGTTCAGTAGAGTGATTTTAAGCTTCTTGGGAAAAAGTCTTCTGTGGCATCCCAGTGTTTAGTGTCTGTCAGCTGGCCAGCACATCTTCACTACTTCTCTGATGATGGGGTTTGTAGCTGCTTGCCTGCAAAGGTCCTCCTCTGAGGTCATACATCTCTTCCAAGATAATATCATGCAACTTCCTTATGGATTTGATTGAAAACGAATTAAATAAGAGGCTGACAGGATCTTTGTGGTGTTAAAGAGGGTAGAGGGGCAATGAGTTTGTTTATTGAAAAGAAGGTCGGAAGTTGCTTTCTTTTTCTGATTCTTGTTTCTTTAATTAGTTTTTCTTTTTTCTTCTTCTGCTTTGTTTTCCACACTATTTTTTTCTCTTTTTCTTATTTTTTCTCTTTTCTTTATATTCTTTCTTTACATTTATCTTTTTTGTATGTAAAACTGTCAATAAAATTAATTTTAAAAAAAGATAATATCATACAACTTCCATCTCTGGCAAAAGATCTCTTTCTATGGAGCTTACAGCCTGGCAGGATTCAATCAAACATTTTGCTTATCCCTGTCAGGAACTTGTGAGACTGTATCAGTAACACAGAGGATAGGATATGATGATATCTTCCCCACCCCTAACCTACTTGCTTTCTATGAAGTGGAAGTTCTATTGCTGTTTATACTGTTTCTTTCTTTTTTAAAATCATCACTGAGTTTATTTTTTCTCTCACTTAGGTTGGGTTGTCATTATTAGTTCACAAAAATGGGCTGGCAACAGTAAACTGGTCTTGTGTGCAGTTACTAACTATGAATCCACAGGTGCTCTATTAAGAGGAAGTCTGGTCTCATGCAAGCAACCCAAAGAAAAACTGAGTAAGAAATCCAACAATGGATATTTAAAAACGGAATTTCATTGGGCTAGACAGCCACTCACCCCAGCTCACTATATATTTTATATTATGATTTAAAAACAAAACAAAACTATACCATGAAGTCTTCCAAGGTTTTGCATTCCTAAAGAGATGCAATGAACTCACTGGCAAACCCATAGAGTTTTTCTCCAAACAAGTACACAACAATGCCTTCCAGTCAGAAAGCAATGATTTGTTGCCTGGTTGGAGAAGAAGCCAAAACAACAGAAGCATCATTCAAAGTTCTGCTCCTTATAGCAAAATCATGTTAAAAGTCACACCAGAGCTGAAAAGCTTGCAAAGCCAGCTGCCAAGCTGATGACAAATATCATGTACAGAGAAGGCTGGATGAGTTATTGACAAAATTCCCTTGTCAAACAGCAGTATTCAGTGTTGCATGCAACCCACGGCAGAAAGTGCAGAGGAGCAATTACTAGCATATATGCACAGTGGCAATTATTTTGCATTACATTTGGACAAAATAACTGACATGCAGAGCATAAATAAGCTCTTGGCTTATGTGCGATACATGAATGAGGGAGATGCGAAAGAAGCTGTCTGCTTATCACTAAAAATTAAAGCTGAAAGAGAAAAGATTTTTGCTTTGATTAACAACTCTTTTGAGAGCCATGATTTGAGCTGAAATATAATTTGAAAAGCTTTAATTTTAAAATAATAAGTTATAAAGAAAATAAAAGGACGACTGAGCAACAGATTAAACTAAAGTTCTTGTTGCTAATGTGAATGCACATTAAAATTAGCCATTAATATTTACACATAAAGATGCCCACAGACTCAGCTCTTGATGACTACATCCAAATTGGAAGTGGTTTGCCCTTCCCTTCTTCTGGAATGCTTTTCAAATTGGCAGTTTGGTCTACAGCCCCTGGTATTATCCATACCCAGTCTTTTATCCAAATATGAAACAGAACCAATCCTACTCGGCTTCCAAGCCCAGACAAGATTATTCCAAGTGCTGCCACCTTTCTATTTATTTATTTTTATTCCAAGATCTGGGGCTTGGAGGTGTTTGTTTGTTTGTTTTAATAGATTTAAAGAATGAGATCACACTGATATCTAATATTATTTGATGGCTGGTGTGGGTCTTCCGGGCTGTGTGGCCGTGTTCTGGAAGTTTTGTTTCCTAACGTTTCGCCAGCACCTGTGACTGGCATCTTCAGAGTGCAGGAGCACAGACAGGAGCAGTTCTCTCTGTGCCCAGGATGATGTGACCCTTTTTGTGGGTATTTATAGAGATCTGAGTGGGGGGAAGGAAGGGGGGGAGATTGGGGGTGTGTGGGGGGGGTTGGGTTACTGAGTGGCTGCTTGTTTTGGTGTCAGCTTCTGTGTGTATCTTCCTGGGGATTAGGCAGGGTTTTTTCTTCTATTGAATTGTTAATGAGGGGCTGCTGGGGGTGATTAGCAAGTTCATTGTGTGAACTGTTCACATGTCCTGGTGGTTGAGCTGAGTTCGTTGACCTTTTGCAGGCTGCATTTTTCAGGATTGGTAGCCAGGTTTTGTTGATTTTTAGACTCTCCTCTTTTTTATTGAAACTGTGCTGGTGTTGTGAATCTCAATGGTTTCCTGGTATAGCCTGGTATAGTGGCTGTTGGTGGTGTTTGTGTTACCCACAAAAGGGTCACATCACCCTGGGCACAGAGAGAACAGCTCCTGTCTGTGCTCCTGCACTCTGAAGATGCCGGTCACAGGTGCTGGCAAAACGTTAGGAAACAAAACTTCCAGAACACGGCCACACAGCCCGGAAGACCCACACCAGCCATCATATGCTGGCCGTGAAAGCCTTCGACAATACATTAATACTATTTGTCTAGCCAGCCAAAGTTACCTTCATGATTGAAACAGCATGCAAATGTGATAAATAAATCAGTTATCTCATACCTAAGAAAAGCAAAGGCTCGATATCTTACCCATGAGCATGTCACCAGAATCCTATTTAAAAAATAATAATACATTTAAATAAAAATAAAGTTCTGTTTATCAACCTGCATGAAGATTCAAAAAATGCTAAAGCAATTTTCAGTTGAAAGCTGATGATGACTCCTTTGATTAAGCACCTAATACACACTTTGAGCCTCAACAACCAACAGTCATTCCATAATATAGGATTAGGCCAGCATTCCCTGGTAGCCTCCATAATAGGGAGCTAGTAGAAAATGTTCTCTGTTCTCAGCTGATGTGAAATTATTATGGATGTTAAAGTTCTCCTTCCATAATTATAACCTATGTTATACAATATGTTAAGAGACCTCAAATAACTTTCAGCCATTTTATTTAAAGGATGAATTTCATCTCTAACTATTTTAAGTCTGACAGTTTCTCAAAGCTTCATTTTCTGTTGAAACAGCTGTATCATGAAATATTTTAAAATCTTGTTGCATTCTTTCATACATTAATTCAGCTTTCACCAATGAGACATCCTCTATATGTGTTGGACTACAATCCCTATTAATCTCCACATCTGGTTGCCGCCGTTCAAAAAGACCCTCAAAAAACATACTGCCAAAGCCTTAAGTTACCAACTTCAGTCACTTAGAACGAAGGCCTACAAATGAAAACTGTGTACATGTAGAAAACATTACATTGCGCTGCTTGTCATAACCTGGATTCAAGAAACTATGCAACTTATTTCAGTGGGATTTCAGGCTTAATTTCTTCATAGCATTTCCCAAACTGGCACATAAGCATAACACAAAATTCTCTTTGGAAAGACATTATTAGCAAGTCCTGACTCTTGTTGAAAGGCCAACAGCTGGAGTCTGAAAATAAAGCGTTTAGAAAATAATTCTTATTCATGTATAGTTTGTACTAGATTTTGGAATGAAATCTGTATCTAACTTAACATTAACAATGTTAGTTGCAATCTTATACATACTGAAGAGTAAATCAGTGGAAGATAATGGGACTTATTTCAAATGAACAAACACAGGAATGTCCTGTCAATATCACTGTCCCTGATCTGAAGGAGCTATACAGCTTCTTTCAGCTTAGCAAGACTTAATATCAAGGGATTTTCAATTAAATAAATCATAAAAATAATTCATGAATCAAACTTTCTCACCATTTTAAATATTATTAAAACATACAAAATCCCTGCAATGGATTCACCTGTTTTGGACATACTGTAAATGCATATGTTGTTGTTATGCCTCTATCTTGTTATGTTTGGTTATTTATAACAATTAAAGTAGTAGATTTTATGAATGAGTACAAAACCCAAACAAAGTCACTCTTCTCCAAATGATTCAGAAGGTAATTTCTTGAGAGTAAGATTGGACAGGCTAGAGATTCGTTTTGACAGAGTTTTATTTTTAAAAAAAGGAATTATAGCTAAGAGGATGTCTATGTGTGTGTGCTAGCTTAGACTACAATTTATCTAGTACTTCTTAAAGTAGTAGGAAAAGTGTATAAAATAGTCTAATCCACAGCTAAATTATAAGATTTTCAATCATAAAATATCATCTGATGTTATCTTGTTAATTACCTAACTAATGATGTCATATTTCACTGGAATATTTGTGAAAGGAAAGTAAGCAGGATTTAAGCCTGAGGGCAGACTTTAATAGACTCATAACAAAGATAGCAATAAAAAAAAGACTTATTGCAAGAATTGATTGAGTACCATAGCATATATAGCATGTTTCAGCAGGGCAACATTCACATTTTAATAATTTATAGTACAGATAACTTACTAGTCCAGATAATGGGAACAGCTGTAAAAGAGCAGAGCTGAAGCCATCACGCTGCATAGCAAAAGAAGATAATTATCCAATAAATTGCACTTGTTCTATTTTTTCATATGCCCTTGACGAATGTGTTCGTAAAACTTAAGCATGTGCTAATTTTAACATCTATGTATTTTTCCTTTCTTATAGAAAGAGTTTTGAATATGCCTCAAGACCACTTTTGAAAGAAAGGAACATCAGGCTAACCTTAACATTTTGCATTTTTCTTGTTTGCCTATTCTAATCACCAGTGGTAACCTTAACGGAGTACTAATTCCTTTCCTAACGGGAACATTTGCATTGCAGCTATGTTTCTTGGCAACGCAGCCATGTAATAACATGGGTGTCTGTGGCGCAGGGTCTGCTTCATCCATCAACTTAAAATGAGTTCTTAGAGCAGTTTCTATATCAATTCACAGTACAAAGATGTCTCAAACTCCCACCTCTACTCCAAACATAATTTACCAGCAGAATGCTTTCTGAATAAATGAAAATTAAATTACAGGTCTGTTCACAGTACCAAAACCTATTAGAGGTAAAGCTGAATTGAACAAGAAGTACAAAATTAAAAATAACCCCATATGAATTGCCCTTGTCCTGGTTACTTCTTTTACCCTGTTGCTGTTTGAGATTTGCAACTACATGGACTTCAGTGCAACATTTCACAATAAACAAACATAGGATCAAGACACACGGCTTGTAATAGAAATGAATACAAGAGCAAATCCCATTTAAAACACTGCGGGATATATACTAATTATAGAAAAAGAAATTATTTACAGAATGAACAAAATATACATATGTATGATGTTCTAAAACTAAAGCAGAATGGCAGCTCTATGTGTGTGTTTGTGTGTCTGTGTGTATGTATGTATATATACACATACATACACACATACATATACTTCTCCCCCAAAAGTCTTCATTCAAAGATGCTTGCAAGCTTTCTACTTTAATTTATACCCTTTGTGTTAGCAGAGGATATTAGAAGACTTAAGTATATATTCCATGAAAGTCCCGGTGTTTCTCTGGGATTCTCCATATCCAATCAGCTATTCACATCATCTCTTCCTCTGGGGGTTAAATCCATATTTCCAGCTCAGAGATTTCTTCTTTGCTTGCATTGCTTTATTTTCCCAGGGGACAGTTCCACTCAATCTAACTTTTTATTGTCTTTCGATATCCTCTATTTCAGCAGGGCTGCCCAATCAGGCTGGAGTCTCAACTACCAGCCTAACAAACTCCTGGGCTTCTCTTTTGTGGGGCATTCCATTTTTCTCATATATGCTTCAAGTACATCATATAGTATCCACAGCATTCAGCAACCAACTTTCAACTCCATATTTGTGCAAAGCATCCCTTCAGTCAAACCTGCTCGACTTATTATACTCTTTCTCTATGCGGGGGACAAATAATAATGGATCTTTATAAGTATGAGGGATTTTGAATTGCACAGCAGAAGGAGCAGGCAAACTGAAACTGCCTAATGACGCTGGAGGGGAAGGAGATAGATAACAGAAACCAGGTTGTTCCCTTTTCCTTGGTGCAAAAGGACACTGTTTATGATAGGAGGTGCTAATATCAGTAGAAGGGATGGGGTTGAAGCCTCCTTAGAAACATAGAATTTAGAGACAGTGGGCAGCCCATAGTAAGGCTGCCTTGTTCTGATCAGATGCTACATTCCAGCTATAAAGGTCATGCTATAATTTACATTGACTTTTTAAGTCTTACATATCATTTCAGAGGGTATATAACCTGTAACCTTGTCGGCTTTGGGGTTCTTCTGTGGTGAAGAGCCCAGTGATCTCTCTAGTTGTGTGTACCCATAAAAGGTACTTTGTTGCATCTATCTTCCAGCACTTTGGTTCCTAATTTAAGTGGGCATTTTTCCCACCACACCTAAATCAACAAACATACAATAAACTTTCTCACATTTATCAATTAACTGCTGAAGAGTAAAAATCGGACCTGCACACCTTCTGCCCAGTAATATATATACATACATACATACATACATACATACATACATACATATATATATATATATATATATATTGCACTTTCCAAATTCTGCTCATTTTCACTCTTCTATCAAATTTTATTCATTTTCACTCTCAGCAGTCAGAATTCTGCCAAATACATTCCCAGGCAAACTTAACAAACTAATCTCCCTGTAATTGTTGTATACATTCTTGCTACTATCACCTTTATATAGTGGAACAATAACAGGAGTTTTCCAATTGTCCAGCACAGTTGCAGGTTTCACATATAAAACTCGTCACCGATTCGTCCAACGTTATCAATTACTGAGCATAACAGTTTTTGCAGCTCCAAGGGCAACACTGGAAACAACCACCATACAGATTCCTACTTTCATTCACACTGACAACAACCTAGATGACATCAGTTCATACTTTCTCATGTGCATTTTAGTCCTTTCATTACTTGCATATATTCATCAACTCTACTCCATAAGACCACCTTTAATCAGATCTATGATATCCTTCCTCTTTCTCTTAGGTTCACAGTTGCACAAAATACCTATTTGTCTTTCTTTTGTTTCATTTCAGAAGTTAATTCATATTTTGTACCATTTACTCCTTTCACATTCCATATCACAATTTTCCACATGCCATGGTTACTACTAGATGGCCCACAGATATTAATCTGTACTGGCAAGCATGGCTTTGGTCAGTTAAGGCTTTCTCACAGCACTTTTTAGCAAGGCAGAGGAGGTGTGGATTAGATTACAACACCCAGCTGCACCAATGCCACCTGAACCTTTTTCTGCTACGAATACAGGCAGTATGAGCGCAGGACCTGGTCCTGGGGCTGCAGGTTATGTACATATAAGCTAGAGTAACAACTGTTTAGTATGAATTGCCAGTTGACTGTGAATAACCCTTTTCCTGCTTTGCATTCCTGCTGTGACTTTTCTTCTAATTTGAGTTTTCCTCCAACTAGTAAGCTGCAGTTTCCTAACACTTTCCATGTTTTTGCTCTATTTTTACAAAAGGAAATTGCAACTAAATCGTGTGCTAATCTAACACTACAGATAGCATACTTAGCCTTTATTTATTCTGGAGTAAAAAGAAATATTTATATACTGGTGTTTCCCCAACCCACTATCCTGCAGATGTGTAATGCTACAATCATCATGTCAGCTGGGATAGTGGGAATTCTAGTATAATGCCCTTGTGGAGCACCAGGTTGCAGGAGAGTACAGTGTCACATGTACTAGGGTACATGGCTGGCTGGGGAATTCTGGGAGTTGAAGTCCCCACATCTTAAAGTTGCCAGGTTTGAGAAACACTGGTCTAGTAAGTTATTCTTGCATCCCATTCTACTCAGTGAAATAGAATGCTGTACACATAAAGCCTTAAGATTTAGCTTTGATATTTTTGCATTGTAGTAATAATACTGCTAGCAAAGCAGCATCAACATAAACAGTATATAAAAATCAGATCCTCTGAATCTTTAAAAAGAAAAAAAAAATCCTTTAGTCATTTCCTGAAATGTATGACCTACTGTAAATTTCTACAATCTGAATGTCTGAATAGTCTTTCAAAGGTAATTTGGGAAATGGGAATTTCTCTTTATATAGGAAAATACTTCAAAATCAAGAATGCTGAATACACATTTATTTATTTATTAAATTTGTATGCCACCCATCTCCCCCAGCGGGTGACTCACAATGAAAGTAAAACCCACAAACAGTTAAAAAATAAATATCCCCATTAATTAATTAAAATTAATTAATTTAATTAATTACAATTAATTAATTAATTAATTAAAACGTCAAAGTGCAAAAACAAACCTTGTACCTAAAAAATTAAAAACATTCAAGATGACAGGGGAGTAAAATCAATTACCCCACAAGCCACTTCCACTGGTGTGAGCCCCTATCCGGCCCCCAGGCCATCTGGCATAGCCAAGATTTCACGCTCTTCCTGAATGCCATGAGAGTGGGGGCACAGGGGGTAGATTGTTCCACAAAATGGGGGCCCCAGCAGAAAAGGCCCTCTTCCTAGATCCCACCAGTTGAAATTCCTTGACTGGTGTAGTCTGCAACATGCCCCTTCTGCCGGACTGAGTGGGGTGGGCTGATAAAACAGGGGCGAGACAGCTCCTCAGATAAGCTGGTCCTGTGCTGTGAAGGGCTTTAAAGGTAATAACCAACACCTTGAATTGGACCCGAAAGCAAACTGGCAACCAACGCAGCTCGCATAACAGTGGTGTTATAAGGGCCCCCCGGGGCATTCAGAACTGTCCAAGCCACTGCATTCAGCACCAGCTATAGCTTCCAGATACTCTTCAAGGGTAGCCCCATGTAGAGTGCATTGTAGTAATCCAACTGGGAGGTGACCAGGGCATGAGTGACCATACGGAGGGCCTTCTGATCGAGGAAGGGGTGTAACTTATGCACAACACGAAGTTGAGCAAAGGCCCTCCTAGCCACAACTGCCACCTGCTCTTTGAACAGGAGTCGTGAGTCCAGGAGGACCCCCAGATTACGCACTGGGTCTGTCTGGGGTAGTGCGACCCCATCAAGAACCAAAGATGATAAACTCCTAGATCTTGAGGCTCCCTGTATCCACAGCAACTCCGTCTTACCAGGGTTCAGTTGAAGCCTGTTGTCCCCCATTCAGGCCCCCACAGCTTCCAGGCACCACGAAAGGGTAGCCACAGCATCACTTAGGTCACCTGGGATGGAGATATATAATTGAGTATCATCAGCATAGAGCATACCTGATCCCATGGTGCCAGATGATCTCACCCAACTGTTTCACACAGATGTTAAATAGGAGCGGCAAGAGCACCGAACCCTGAGGCACCCCACAGAGTAGGGGCCATGGGATGGACCTCTCACTCCCTATCAACACCAATCGGGTTCAACCTTGGAGAAAGGAGTTGAACCAGCACAGAACTGTCCCACCCAGCCCCAACTCCTGCAGCAGTCCCAAAAGGATACCATAGTCAATGGTATCGAAAGCCTCCGAGAGGTTAAGAAGAGCAAGGATGGATGCACTACCCTCATCCTGCTCTCGCCAGAGATCATCTAAAAGTGTGACCAATGCTGTTTCTGTCCCATAACTGGGCCTGAAACGTGACTGATAGAGGTCCAGATAATCTGTTTCCTCCAGGATTCTCCTAAGCTGTGCACGACTACCTTTTCCACCACCTTTCCTAAAAAGGGAAAGCGGGAAACTGGACGAAAATTGTCCGAAGAGTGGGATCTAGCAATGGTTTCTGGAGGAGGGGGCGGACCAAATTCTCCTCCCCCTCCTGCAAGGATGAATTGACCACCACCAGTATCCACCATACAGTCACCTCCTTGGTGGCTTTGCCCAACCAGGAGGGACAGGGATCTAAAATACAGGTAGCCACACTAACAGCCCCGAGGACCCTGTTCACTTCCTCAGGGCCAACGGGATCAAACTGTTCCCAGATAACTGGGTAAGACCACTCCCCGGGCATCTCCACTGGACCCGCCTCATGCTTAACCTCCAACTGAGAATGGATCTGAGCAATTTTATCTTTCAGGTGTTCAGCAAATTCCTCTGCATGGCCCTGTAAATAGTCCTCTGAGCCCTCACCCAGGAGGGACTGACTGACCCTTAACAGGGCTACCGGGTGACACTCTGAGGATGCAATAAGGGCAGAGAAATAATGATGTTTCGCCACCCTTACTGCCACGAGGTAGACCTTAATAGCTGCTCTAAACCGTGTTCGGTCGGACTCATTTTTAGTTTTCCGCCAGCAGTGCTCAAGACATCTCTTGGCCCTTTCTAGCTCCCTTAACTCCTCCATAAACCACGGGGAGTGCCGGGGGCAATGGGCCAAGAGAGGCTGCAGAGGCGCGATCCTGTCCAAAGCCCCAGCCACCTCCTTATTCCAGGCTATGGCCAGGGCCTCCACTGGACCGTGCAGCAAGGCCTCAGGAACAACTCCCAGCTCCCCTTGGAACCCTTGCGGGTCCATCAGTCGCCCGGGTGGACCGTTCGAATAGGCCCTGCCTCCCTGCGGAGGGGGGCAGCATAGGAGAATTTCAAGGCCACCAGGGAGTGGTCTGACCATGACAGAGGGGATAATATCAAATTCCCCACCAAATCACACTGCCACTGCTCCGACAAGAAAACCATGTCTGGAGTGTGACCACTGTCCCAAGTTGGGCCATAGATGACCTGGGATAGGCCCATGGCCACCATGGTAGCCATGGATCCCCGAGCCACCTCCGAGGTCAGCCCCAGGGACGGCAGATTAAAGTCCCCCAAGACCATAAGCCTGGGGAACTCCACTGCCAACCCCAAGGTGGCCTCCAGCAGCTCAGGCAAGGAGGTTTCCACGCAGCAGGTAGGCTGGTACAGAAGCAACACTTGCAACTGATTCCATGTGCCCAACCTCAGGAACAGGCTGTCACATTCAGCAACTTGTAGAGTAGAGCCCCTGAAGGCCAGCAGAGATTCCCAGATGACCACTGCCACACCCCATCCCCTGCCCTGGGGACTTGGCTGGTGCCAAACCCTAAACCCAGCTGGACACAATTCCAAAAGGGCAACACCTCCTTCTGGTGTCAGCCAGGTCTCAGTAATGCATACCAAGTTGGCCTGCTCCTCCCCAATAAGGACATGAATAAGGGGGGCCTTATAATTGACTGACCTGGCATTCATCAGCACCAGCCAAAAGCCTGGGCCTCTGAAGACCTGGTGACCATGGTCTGGGCTTGAGTCCAGTGGACCAGAACACACCACTGGTATAACACATTGGGGGCATCTTCCCCTGGAACAGCCTGCCCTCTGGTTCCCATTATAGCATCCCATGTTCATCACCACTTGAATACCTGCCCTGAATCGCCCAAGGTGATTCTCCACCCACCCTCTTGACCTCCGACCTAAGGGGCCTGCCATACCACAAACCGTACAGGGCGAGAGGGGAATATGGGAGCGGGGGGGATGAGCCCATGTGACACTTCAGCTATCCGCTCTCAGCACCAACAGGGGGTTAGTCACCCCAACTCCCCCTTCCCTAACACACTCCTTCTCTCAACTGGCCTCTCTCACTAGCTGGTGAGAAGAGGGTGACATCCATTCTTACCCTCTTCCCGCCTCACATCCGGGCAGAGGGTAGCACATTCATCCAACATCCACACACCCCTCACCAATGCACCCCACAACCACTCTAGTCCCCCTGGCCTCTTCTCTGGGGGTAAGGGAAGCTCCCTTGCCATATCAGGGGCTAGAGCCCAGAACCGCCGAGGTCCTAATCCCTCTATAGGTTTTGGGCACTTTGGACCCTTGGGCTCTGGCCTCCACTCCACCGTCGCAATCGGGTCCACCTCAGCCTTGTCCCTGGTGCTCTCATCACTGGCGTCCCGCTGCTGTCGCCAATGCTCTCACCGCCAGTGCTGCTGCTGAAACTAACAACATTGGGCTTGGGCCTTGGCCCTGCAGACATTCCCGGCCTGACTGGACCGACTCTCAACTCCGTCGTCGCCACACTCGGGCCCAAGCGTTGTTCCTGGCCCAGACAGCATGGCCTCGGCAGCCGCCACCAGCACTCTCCTGCCACCGCCGCAACCGTCACAGCCACCATCGTCCCCCTGGGTTCAAGCACCACCCACTGCCACACTCGCCCCCGTTGCCCACGTCTTCTCCTCGCTGTCCTCAGCCCAGCCACCACCACCACAACTCTCCTCCCCGCCACGATGGCCAGCATCAGATGGAGGTAATGCCGGGGGTTCTCTACATTCACCCTGCATTCACATTCAAATCCCATGCCTCTGACTCTCCTAACCCCCATGCTGGTATGGTTGGGAGCTTGGTAATTGCTGGTTATGGCTAGAGCTACGCACTCGGCATCCGCTCCCTGCCACCATCTTGAAAGCAGTCAAGTATTTAAACACATATGCAAAAATACCAGTATGCTTATCTCAGAAATTACTGTATCATTTAATACTGCAGGAGTAATTTGTCAAAGCCAGAATGGGAAGTTTTTTCAGCTCCAAGGCCAACACTGGAAGCAAATTACATGCTGAGGGACTGTACCTGTTTTTCCATATTTAATAACCATAAATGATTTTAAAAGGTTTGCATGGGCATGGATAGCAGCAAACCACAACTAATGTACAATGATGCACATATGAAACATTAGTCTTATTCTGCTGCTTTTCCAGCTAAATATGGAAAATCTTAAATCAGTCCATCTTAAAAATAGAAGATGGGTTTAAAACCCTTAGCCAGGATGCAAAGAACTATGAAACTAGTAATCTTAGTGCATGTGAATACACTAATGAAATAAAGCACATTATTTTCTTGGTGTGAAAATAGTAGCCAGGAGAAAGGCTAAGCATGCTTGAGACAATGAGAGGGAGAAGGAGTTTAATTTCTATCTCCTTGACAAAATCCCAACTAAGATAACTAAGTCCAAAAAACTAGGGGGGTCCCTTTTGAGACATTTGCCATGTCCTCATTCCTTCTGCAGACTCAGCTGCCTCTTATCTGACTGTTGTCTAGTCTGCGGCCTTCCTCCTGTCTCCCAAGGTCATTCCCTCATTTCCACTACCATTACAAAAAGACAGCTAACATCTGGCTAGGATTTCTGGGAGCTGTAATCCCAACTTTTCTGCCAGACACACAGTTGGGCAGGGTTGAACTAGCAGCAGGCTCAACTATTTTCCAGCTTTAGCATCCTTCCTTGAGAAAATAAGAAAGTCTGGCTCTTAAGAAACTTTCTCTACTGACTCCAAACAGCTCCAAGTGACCCTTAACAAAGGGATTGCCATCTAAGGGCACACTTAACATTTTGAAGGAGTTTGAGGCTCCACTGGCAAATGGAGGGGACCAGAATATTTTTATCCCAGTTTGGAGGAGAGGTTTTTTGGTCATCATTTGTTTTTGTTTTCCAAAATCTATGTTAATCCTCTTTTAGGAACTTATGTCTCAATATGTCAGAACAGTGCACTATTAATTTTCAGTAATCGGAGTTAGGAAGTTTGGGGGATTAGGAAAAAAAGCAGCTCTAGTTCGCATGCAACTAAGGGACCAGGTGTTGCCCACCTGATTTTGAGTGTCTGCTCTGTGATCTTTGCAAGATGCTACACAAATTGTCTAACAGCGGTAAATGCACATGGCAGAAATAGTGTTACAATGGTCCTGATTTGACACTTCTACAATCTGGCTGGTACATTTTCTTTTTTGTTTTGTTTCTAAGACACTTCCAATATTAATGGCCCTCGGGCAAAATTTAATTTGTATGCATGCTTCATTTAAATGCAAATAAAATGTGACCCTTTTTCTTCCCTAAGGGAACTGTGGCAGCCTGAAGCGGCCATCCTGGCATACCATTAAACAAGATTCTGGTTTTTCCAAACAATGGTTTGTCAGATTAATGTAGCCAAATACTATATATCTTTATTCAGTATCTATTTGCACAGAGTTTAAAGGAACTTCTTCCAAGCATGTGTGCACAAGATTGCAGCTTTAGAGCAGAATTCTATGTTCATCTATTCAAAAATCCCATTCCACTCTTTTCAGCTAAGTGTGTATATTACTGAAATTAATAACAGCAATCCTCAGTGAAGAATGGGGAAGGGAGCCAGAAGTAGTATGTTATCTGCCACTTTCTAGAACCTATGGCTTATCCCAGCAAGAGGGAAAAGTAAAAGTGGCAACTCAGTGGTAAAGCAACTGTTTTATACAAGGTTTGATCCCTGGCATCTCCAAAAGAGCAAGAAATATTCTGCACAAAAGAGCTAAACTGGATGGACCAATTATCTGATTTGGGATAAGGCAGCTTCTCATGTTCCTATAGGATGTACAGACTTAGCTTTTTTGTCATTTACTTTAAGTGATTTCCTTCTTTCCACTGGTTTCAACAAAAGGGAAAATACCAGCTCCAGACTACAAAAGTGAGGACCACAATCCTAGGACCACTGAGGGAAACGAAGAACCCTTGGATCCAAGGGTGTCATTTCCCTGCTCCTGAAATGATCCATTCTGAGCCTATCACCAGCAAAAATACTACAGTAGTAGGCCTTTGCTCAAACAGGCATACAGCTGAATAGCATGCCCACTTTATCCTTTCCAATGACCACATTGCTTATTTCCAGTCCTTTTATCTTAACTAAACCTCCGAACAATGATGAGGACTTGCAAAAAATTAATGTTTTTAGTATACATACCTCTCTCGTCACCAGATTTAGACAATCTGCCCTACACTGTGCTTTACAAAGTTGGTAAGGAGCACTGTAGTAACACACTCTTCCCACATGTCTGATTTCCTCTGATCTTTAGGGCAAGAACTTTGTTCTACTATATAGCCACTCCCAACCTGGGTAGGGATGATGATGACGATGACGACAATTTTTCCTTTGAGAATTCACAGGAATTTCACCCCAACAACCCCATTGGCTGAGCAAGTGACTGGTCCACACTTACCCAGTAAGTTCTGTATTTTAGCAGAGACCTGAACCTAAGCCTCCCTAGTCTAACTCTTTAATCACTATACTATTCTAGCTAGATCCATATATGGTGAAAATACTGTAAATAATTATCAGAAAAAGTAGTAATTGTAGCTTTTCTTTTTAGGCTAGACAACTTTCTCCAAAATCAGCTTTCAATTCTGAATAAAGCACCAACTATTTTTCAAACATGACTTGGATTTAATCAGATATTAGGCAGTCTCTAATAATAGAAAACGTTCTGACTTCTATATGAAGCCAGTGGAGAAGGAACCATACAATAACTTTCTTTGAATGTAGCCACTTCAAAAAGGTCTTTTATTCAATACATTTTACACAGCTGCAAGCAACTGCAGAATCCTGGTTGCCATGGGATACTGGCACCCTGTTGCATTGGACCCTCATTCCTAAACTAGTGCAGAAATGTTCACTTTCAAATCCAGCTACATCATTCAAATGGAAACTGATATATGGAGCAGTGTGCAGCCTGTGCAGAAAACACGTGGCCCTAAAACATAACATGATTTGTTTCTGCTTAGGGTAAGAGGCATACTTGCCCATCTTAACTTAATCGAATGAATAATTCAGGCTTGTTCAACAAACTATAGTTTAGTTCTATGTGTGGATGCAGTGTTCTCTCAAACGGCCTAGAAGTTACTTAAGGCACCCTTTTCACGCATTCCAGCAAAACAGTGTAGCAAATCCATTGAACCATTTAAATGTTTAGCTATTTATGTAATAGCATGACAACTTTAATTAGGAGCACCACATCTTTAATTAGTTAAATGTTTTCTTCCTCACACATACAATTGCTGTTGTTGTTGTTTTTTAAATGCACCTGATAGATACATTGCCTTCCATATTTCATCCTATTTACAAATTTACTGACCCTCAAAATCCAATATCGATCTTAGGTTTACTTTGATCAATACTAATCTGTGTGATAAATTAGTCTTTGCATTGACCTCAGCAAAAGTCACTACATACCTATGAGTAAAGCAGAACAAAATATATTTAATTAGAGATAACTAAATGTTTGTGTTCTCCCTCCCAACAACTTGATGTGAAATGACCATTTATTATTTTAAAAGCTAAAACATAAATCTAATTCTCATAATAGCACAATCTTTATATATATTCATTTTTAACAAACTGAAGTCCCTCTCTATTCTTCTGATGTAAATAAACTTGTACCACATTAGATCCAGCTAGCTTAATAAAAAGAACATTTAATTTTGATCAAGCTATTAATATCTACCTTGTTCTCCCTTAAGGAGAATAATTTGTTTCCTTTTTCTATAAAGAAGGCAGAGTTTACGGGTTAGAAATAAATTCAGCAAATGCTGAATTAATGCTGATGTATTTCCAAATAGAGAAACTGTATGATGGCTATTACCACTATGCTAAAGATGCATACATGATGTGAGGTACAGTAGTTCAAATCCAGAGTCTTGTGACACCTTAACAAATGTATTATCACTTAAACTTTCTGTAATCCCAATCTGCTTCATCAGAAGCATGGAGTATGATGTAGAAGGAAGAGAAAGGAAGGTATGGTGAAAAGAGAAGCAAGAGTTACTTATCAATAAACAATCAGTAGTCAGGTATGGCACAAATACTTTGCACTGAGCAGCTGGCTATCATGCATAGAAACTTGGTCTCTATTTAATCCAAATTATGTTAAATCCCTTGAGGAAATGTAGCTCAGCTGTTTTGGTATGGAATCAGTTATTCTGTCATTGACTGCAGTGGCCTCTGTCACTGATCCTAAAGTCAATGACAGAATGTCCCAGAGAGCTGAAATTATTTTTTGCTATTGCCATTGTTTGGATATTGACAGCTAGGTCTTGAAACTACTCCAGAAGAAGGCCAGAGGCATCATTGTTCTCTCTTCTTCAATACCACCTGCATGATTCCTCCAGCCCATCACAGTACTATTCTTCCAACATGGCTACCAATCACAAATAAACTCTGATAGTAACTAGTAATTCATTACTAAAACACACTAGTAATTCATCAGCTCCAATCATCATATCACCTGGATTTATCTTCTCAGGTTGCCAACAATCCAATGGAAATAGTTCTGTATCAATCCCCATGTAGTTACATCCTTAGCAAACAACCAGCATATCTTGGCCTAATGTGACTCTTGGCCTAATTTCAACAATTCTGAACAAAGGATTGGTTCAGACTTTTGGTGAGGTCTACTTTTTCCTTCCTTGCAGCCCACTACTTAGGTGCAGAAAAGAAGGTGCTTCAAAGAGTAAAACAGTAATCCTAGAAAAGAAAGCAGGGCTTTGATCATTTTGGGATCCAGCCATTGTTTGCTAATCTCCAGTCTGCTGTTTTCCACTATATTGTTTTTCAGATACTTGTGCTATACAACTTATATCAGTTTGTATTCTTAAAGGAAACTAGAATTCCTATTGAATACCTTGAGTATGGGATATTTATAAAATCTGATAGAGCAAACTTGATTCTGATTCTACATAATTGTAGCAATAGTTCTTACAGCCTGAATCTATGTATGTTGACACAGAAATAAATCATTTAATAAATAATTTCAACAGGACTCATTGGGGTGTAGGTGTGGCAAGGAGAGATTTCCCAGGGGTACAAATATATGTATATATTTCCATTTCCATTATATATGATATAAACTTATAACATAAGGTTATACAAACTTGAATTAAATACAATGCACATCTCCCTGTGAAAAAGCACCATGAATTCAGTAGGACTTGTACTGAACTGTCAGAGACCTTTAACAACCTATCTCTTTTTAATAGTATAGCCTATTTTACTATTTTTCTAGACTTGAAAATATACCAGTGGCTATTTGATTAAACAGTTATAGCCAGATATGAAAAATGACTTGAATAGTATTAAGAGATTGCATAATATGGAGCAATTTTATCATATCTTCATGATCTATGAAATCTCATTCCATAGATGCAGTAGAGAAGCTAAAACAATGTGATAATAGCCCATACTGAATTATCACTTGCAGCACAATCCATAAGAACAAATTATTAGTTCAAAGCAATAAAATTCTTCTTGTTCAGCAGTACCAATAAAAGCCATTCCATTAGCAAAATATATAAGCAAACAATATAAAATGTTATGTCTATTACTCAGCCTTTTCACTTAGACCCGTGTGGTTGTTAGAAGCCACCCAACTAATTTGTAGAGCATATAAAAATAGTAAGGAAGGAAAATATTTTCAAGATAGAGACTGCTTTCTTATACGGCACAATAATAAGCCAGAATTCCAGAAAATACTAGCTAACTATAAACAAACTACAGGCCAGTTCATGCATTTGCTCCTTTTTGCCCATCCCATCAATGAGAATGGCTAAACTAAAAACACAGAATGTTGTCTGAACTGCATGTATAAATTCTTGTCTAGCACATTAAACAACATCACAAGGCTGGATTGAAAGTCTAAATCAGTGTTTCTCAACCTTGGCAACTTTAAGATGTGTGCACCAGAAAACACTGGTCTAGATCACATAATAAAATGTAACTTAGGATCAACTGCAACAGCATGAATGATTCAGCATTGATTTGTAGCATTCTTGTCTTTTGCTGATAAATGAGTCTGAAACAAAGAGGAGGTAGAGTGACAAGAGATGCTTACACAGCAGTAGCTACAAAATGATTCATGTAAGTAAAGCCAGCAGGAATTTATTACAACTGGAAGATATTTGGAATTTTTTTTAAAGGAGAATCCATGTTAGAACCATATTTCTGACATACTTGTTTTTTTACAGCTTTGGAAACAATTCAAAAGAAGTGCTTTTGGATGTTGCATGAGCACAACTTTCTGCTATTCATTAAAGCAGCCCATTTTTTTTTAGACTTCTGGGCAACCTTTTTAAAGCTGCTGCTGCTTTAAAAGTCATACTAACATTAATTAGTAGATACCCTAAAAGAGCAGAATATTTTTTCCAGGTTTATGGGGAAGCCTAGAAGAAAAATCAGGCTATTAATGAACATCAGAAAAGTGCATCCTGTCGGCTCAAAAAAAAACAAAAAAAACCCACTTTCTGGAATATTTTCTAGAACTGCCACACAATCCCAAGCAAATGAGATGTTACCGACAGGGTCACATTCAAGTTCCAACTCACTCCAAAGCATCTTCTGGAGATCAAATCCAAAACCCTGAACAGCCCTATAAAATATGAATAAAGCAACAAGTTTCTGTTCATTATTTGAAAATAAGTTCCAGCAGTCTGAGGATACTTTTCTGCTGGAGCTACAGTTGAGCTGCTCTTTCGCTCGCCTATGCACACACATCTGTGGCAGGACTACTACACCAAAATTACACTGTCCCACCTCCAAAAGAGCCAGCTTTTAGCAGGAAGAACAAATTGTTGCTGGTCCTTGTCTAGATCGTGTACTACAGTTCCCAGAATCTTTGACCAATGGTTGCCTGACAATTATAGCCAAAACATCTGAAGGATATCAGACAAACTACACCTGGAATACGCTGTGTTTTAGCTTTGGTGCAATTGTATTTCATCAGATTAAGAAAAGGGTAGAAAGTAGAGTGACAGTAGGGAACTTGTATAAGGTTGGAAGGGTTTAAAATGTTAAAAATAACAACTTTTTAGAAATGCATATTAGAGAAATGTAATTGAGACTCAGAACAGGTTCCACTAAACTCATCTGCTCAAACCTTCCTGTATTTATATGAAGTAGTCCCCCATTCCCCAATTAGTGCCTCCAAAGGGGTTCAAAATGCAGCTCCCAACATCTGTTATCAAGAAACTTGATAGGGATGATGGGAATTGTGGCCTTTGAGGGGCACCAGATTGGGGAAAACTTAATTAGCCTCCAAAATCACAAACAAAGCACAAGAGGAGCTAACAAGTATTATACCCAGGGGTAATATCTGGGGTAGCCTAGCTGAGTGTTTCTCAACTTTGACAACTTTAAGATGTGTGGACCTAAACTCCCAGCATGCTGGCTGGGGAATTCTGGGAGTTGAACTCCACACGTCTTAGAGTTGCGAAGGTTGAGAAACCCTGGCCTAGATCACAATACCTAATACACTCACCTGGGAAAAAATATCGGTGAATTCAGTGGGAATTGAAAGCATTACTCAGGATAATACTGTAAGGTTGCAATCTTAGGCACAACATAAATTCAGAGTGAACCCAACTGAATAACAGTACTGTATACTCAAACATTCTGCACAGCCCTGAATGCTTTTGAGGACACACCTGACTCTTCTCTTCAGAGACCAGGCCAAGGATTCGTCCAGTCCAGCGTTTTATGTCACCTACCACAGCTGGCCGCGTTGGGGAAGCGCCCAAACCTCGCCTGGAGGACCACAGGCAAGCATTCCCCCCTCCACCGTCACCAACTACGCAAGGCACTCTCTTTATTACGATGAAGGAACTTGCCCCAGGAGACCGTGGCAGAACTGAAGCCACGCCCACCTGCTCCCTCGTCATTGCGAGTCTGAGACAGCTAGGAAAATCTCCGTCTGCTCGGAACTTGCCTCGGTCTTTTCGCCTTCTGCGGAGGTTGCGCGCGCGCAGTGCGGCAGACAGTACTTACCTCGCTGCTGGGGCAGGTGCTGTCTCGCCTCCCTTCGGGTTCGGGTTGCTTGCTTGCCCTCAGATCTTCTCACGCGCCGACCCGGTTCTGCTTCGCCGCAGTTCTCCCTCTGAAGACGCGCCACCCTCCCGCTTCGCCTTCTTTCTGACCGCCTCGCGCGCGCTCTCTCCCTTCCCAGCCGCAATGCAGCTTCCCCGCAGGACCGGGGCCCGACTGGCTTGCTGGGCGACGGCTCGCGAGGCCACTTCCCCAGCGCCTCCGCCTGTTTCAGCCGCTGCACCATCCGAGCGGGGCTGGAAATAGCGATCGCGTGCGAGTGCCGAGCCCCGTCCCTGGCAAAGATCCTGGTTGGACTCTTCTAGCTTGGGGACATGATTTAACTTTGTGGCCCCTCCGTGCCGGGCTCCTGACATCAATCGCTTGCCGCGGTCAGCGACTCTGCACTGGCGCTGCGAACTTGCGTTACCAGGAAGCCGGGCGTGTAACAGCGGGACACTTGGTGGAATGCCAGGAGAAGCCGGAATAATTGCGGGAAGTTATGCCGAACTTCCGATAACGAGCTACATTCTCCGGTCATCTGGCCACTGCCTGGGTCCAGCAATCAGTCTGTCTCTCACACACACTCACACGCTCACATACACAAACGCCCCCGGGGACGAGTCTTGAAGGGTGCATTTCTTTTGTGGTGTTGTAATCCGTGTATCCCATTAAGCCTAATGTTCTTGCGTGGCTCTAAGGCAACCCCCTTTTGGTATCAAAGCAGAATTCAAACCGAGTCTCTTAACCTGGACTTCCAGATACTGTACTTGGCTGACAGGGAGAACAGAAAATGTTTTTCCCACCCCACGTTCATTTCAGTCAAACTCTCAGCTGTGCGAAAACAATCCCACAGCTTTATTCCTCCATTGTAGTAAAAGTGCAATGGGAATAAAGACCATGACATATCTCCTTTTTTTGGCAACCCAGTTCTAGCAAACAAGGCTCCTTAGCTGGCTGGAATTTTTAAACAGGAGCATTTCACACTTCAACCTTTTCTGCATGCTGGCTGGAGGATTCTGGGAGTTGAAGTACACACATCTTAAAGTTGCCAAGGTTGAGAAACTGATGTAAGGTTTTTGTTTTACCTGTTTTACCACCTTCTGAGATGTCTCTTCCACTTCCCAGTTTATCCCACAATTCTGGGACTTCGTGGTGATCTCCCATCCAAGGGTAAATCAGATATATCCCTGGTTATCTTTTCAAGAATAGCCAAGATCTGCTGCATAAGGCTTGTATAATTTAAAAAGGACTCCTCCTCCCCTAAAAAAGGTGTGAGCATGTCCATTAGGTTTGCATGTGAAAGGTCTGTTGTTTTAATCAAGCTTTTATTGAAATGCTCCTACAAAGCAACACTCTGGGTCAAAAGTGGTGCTTTTCTTCAAGGGGCAGATCAGAACAGATTCACTGCTGTGATCCAGGCTCTACCAGGAATTTTTGCAGAGGCCCATTTCTAGCAGCGCAAAGCAGCTGACCAGATAGAATTGTTCCACTTAATGTGCTTTCGCCCAAAGTGGAAAGAATCCAAATTAAGGTAACACCTTGGATAGCAACATGACCACTCCAGATAGCCACAGAAAGTTGAGTGGCAGAGAATGGAAAACTGTGGGGACGAAGGGTGAAATATCTGGGGGGGAAAACCTGATCAATACATTGCAGGAAAGTAGTACAATATTTTGTTTCAGATGCACATAAGATATGCAGCTCAGTGCACACATACAAAGTCTTTCATTATCATCATTATGCCTATTACTGCTTTATTTGTTATCCATTTTTCTAACCCAGCCCAGCCTTATGACATTTTTTGACAGGCTATTAGTATTTAACATTCAGCAGTTTCTAGGTTTTGCACTATACTTTAGATTACTGACTTTTAGTTTATAGTAATATTTTAATGTCTATATTTACTTTTCAATTTTTTTATTTCTTATGTTGTAACACCATTCCCTTGATGTGTGTGAAACTTGAGAGTTTTTTTATTATGTGCCATCAATTTGTTTTCAACTCTTATTGACCACATAGACAATCTAGCCCTAACCTGTTCAATTTTTTATATTTTGATTGCTTTTTAATTAATAACAAAAAGGAAAGACACAAAAATAATAATACATAAGAAGAAAGAAAATATTAAAAGGTGATATTACAAAAAGGTGACAAAAATACAAGAATAAGAAATAAATAACTGTAGTATACCATTATACAGTAAGTAGTTACACATCTATATATATTTACCTAATGCAAATATTATTCAAATACATATATATTTCCAATATATTTATATAACTATCATTTTTTTAACCTACTGTATTTTGTATAAATGAGTCCCATATTTCATTATACTTGTCCATACAAAGTCTACACCTATAGGCAATCCGCTCATAAGTGGCAAGTGCAATCAGGTCTTCAATCCATTGAGTGAATGGGGGCATACATTTATCTTTCCAATGTTGCCATATCAGTCTTTTGGCTGTAGTAAGGGCATGGAGAATCCATTTACATTCTCCAGTAGTCAAATTCCATGTACTAGGTATATAGTTCAAAAGAATATTATCTTTTGAAAATTTTAGCTTTTGTTGCATAATCATGTTTATATAGTCTACAGCTGTTTTTGACCATCCTTTTCTATTTCTGTTTTTGACAATCCTTTTCTATCTCTTTTCTAACCTGTTCTTTCATGTCTCCCAACAGTGCACTCATCACCTCTGTAACTGAGTCCATCCACCTTGCTGCTGGTCATCCTCTTCTTCCCTTTCCTTCATCCTTTTCCAGCATTAGAGCCTTTTCCAGAGAGCTGGGTCTTCACATAATGTAGGATAATAAAGTAGGATAATTTGAGCCTGGTCATTTGGCTTCGAGGGAGAACTCTGGGTTGATTTGTTTAATGATCCATCAGTTTGTTTTCTTGGCTGTCTTCTCAGGAGTCTTCTCCAACACCAAAGTTCAAAAGCATCAATATTCTTCCTATTCTACTTCTTTAAAGTCCAACTTCTGCTTCTATAGAGTGTCACAGGGAATGCCACGGCTTGCGTGATCTTTGTAGGTATAGACACATGGCATTTAAATATCTTTTCCAAGGCCCTCATGGATGCTCTATTGAGTGCTAGTCTGAGGCGTATTTCTTGACTGCTTGTTTCTTTCCTGTTGATGATTGAGCCTAAAAGGCAGAAGCTATCCACCACTTCGATATCTTTATTGTCAATTCTAAAGCAGGTTGTTCTACCTATTGTCATTAATTTGGTCGTCTTTGTATTTAAAACCTGAGAGTAGGAATTGCTTTATTTACTAATGCTGTTATTATTTGCCATTTAAGTCTGCCATCAGGTTATAAACATGTTACTTAATTTCTAGTTTGATTATGCTGATTCCTAAAAAAGATTAAGAAAATATCCCAATCTTTTTCAAGCTGCTTTCTAAAAGGAAACACATTTTTACTCAATTACTTGGACAGTCTCCAAAGCAACAAAAAAAACAATAGGTCATTGATATAAACCTAAGTATTTTATTTAGTTGGGAGATCTGCCAACACTTTGTCCTAAAATTGCTTTTATAAAGCTCTGCTTTTCTGATTCTAAGGCTTAGAGACAAGACAGAGAAGGGTGTGCTCCATGATTTCCTCAAAATTATGTAAACAAATAAAACAAAGCTTGGGAAAAATAGGCAGTATCAAGATCTAGAAAGGCTAACCTGTTTAGCATGTCCAAAGAACTGAGCATTTATATTTCGTGATCACCATTCCCCTTCTCAAATACCATTCAACAAACTTCTTTTGAAACAGAGGGATTTAAAAACAGTTTCTTAAAAGGCACAAGGACTAGCTAGTGAAAGAAAAAAAATGTCACACTGAATGTTCCCAAATTCTTCGACAAACTAAAGGAGCTTTTAGGATTCAAGCCATGATAATTAGCCTCTATGAATACGTAAATCAAGATTATTGTAAATTATTTAGATGAATATGAACTAAACATTTCATTGCAGCATGCAGATTTTTTGCATGCTACATGCAAAGGATATTTTAGGACATCTGAAAAGGTACAGAAAAATGGATGCAAAACTAATGAATTTGTCACAGTTGTGAAATGGCATCTGTGCAAGAGGCAGACACAGAAAACTTCCAAGAATTCTTCAAAACATTTTAACTGATAGCATCATATTTCTGAATAAGTAACACAAAGCTTGTTTTCTGCTGTCACCCTATTCTGCCCCTTCCTAGATGCCACTCAGATTTCTTTGCCTGCGAGGAGCATATTTCTGACTGAGATCCTCACTACTTATTGGTTTCACTTTTTGTTATTGGTTATTTCTATAATTATAAGAGTGATTTAGTGTGCTATCTGACAGTCATTTTCCCTGTGACAACTTCTAAAACATTAGCAGAGAATTTAATGTTACCAGTGTTTTATTCTGGAAAGGTCACAGACTTTGAACTAAAAATTATAATGTTTATTGCTAATGCAGGAGCATGTGAATTAAAGGTCATTGAATTGATATGCATATGGGAGCTGTTGTTTTACCTAGTTCTAAGTAGTCTTCACTGACAGACCTGCAACATTCAACTGTTTAATACAGAGGCCAAATGGAATGAATAATAAGGGACTTGTCAAGTTTAGCACTGTAAAGCTTATTGATGGCAGCAACTAACATGATATTTGCAGATGGTCTTTATTTTTGCAACAACCCTGTACATAAGGCAAGGCACTCATTGGATGCAGCAGAAAAACTCTTTTGCCTCATGCAAGGGTGAATAATTAGGTTGCTTATGGAAGCTGTCCAAGCAAACACAAGCTCACCTTGGTGAGCCCTAGCAAAAAGAAACAAGAATAGTGGTTTTACATCTTTCTCTCACTTGTTTAAAAATATACAAGTCTACAGTTATCAGTTACTTAGATGCCATAATCCCTGTGTATGTTAAATGCACAGCTTGTGCTGTTTTGTTTTTGTTGGTGTTTTGTGTTGCTTTGTTTTTGCAACTGAAAATTTGAATACCTTGCATCTCTTTCTTAAGGCAATCTTAAAACATCTGGCTGCATTCAACAATCGCTTCACAAGTCTGAGTGAAACGACTTAGTAACTAGCTCCCTTACTCCATTATTATGGGTTTATTATAGTCCACCTAACAATTTAAGAACAAAATATCAGCTGTGCTGAATATTTTAAAAATCTTTAGAGTATTGATATAAATGTAAGTTCCTGGAAAGTACAGATGCTTCAGTAATTAATCAGAGGCAGTCAGAGTGTTATCGTCCACATTCTCGCAGTAATGATACCTCTTGTTTTATTAATATAATGCACTCTCTAAATTGATTCTAATCTACTTTTTCCTGAAGCAGATGGCAAAATATATTTATATATTTTATAAGGAATGCCTCATATTGATTTCTGATCATATCTTTTTTAATGTTAGAGAATATAGTTATATTTGGAATAGCGTATTTAGTTATTGATAATGGGAGGGGGAATCTCTTTCCTATTATGTGAAATAGGATGGAAGCATAACCTTCTACATATCTTTGTTAGCATCTGTACAAATTTCACTGTCCACTTTCTTCTTTTGAACTGCTTTTAATGGAGAGTACTTTCTAGGAAGGAAATTAGGTGGGAAGATCATAGGCTGCATTTGAGGGATCTATCATTTTTCTGCCTAGAAGAGATTTATTTAAACATTTCTCCAGGGAGCTTAAAAGAGCATTTCTGCAACATCTTCAGGTAATTCACTAGTCCTTGGAGCTACAAGAATGACAATGGGTTTGGATCAAGGGATCTAGTGCAATCTTTAAGGATCTTAATTTGTGAGGAGGCATGACTTTTGAAGACCATACTTATATGAATTTAAAATTATGTACTTTTGGATGGCGTGAAATGAAAATGGCAATGGCAGCAACAATATTTTTATGCTTCAGTAATTGACAGTATAGTATATTTAATACATGAATAATGAATACACACGGTGCTGTCCATACAGCTTTGATACACTTTAGCAATATAATTTTGTTTGTTCTAATCTGAATATAAAATTGCTGGGAGTTGGTTTTATAAAATGGCATTAAGCCTAAAGATGGAAAACTCACAGATAACTAATCATAACAAATTGTTATGCAAACTTGCTATAGGAAATGACTATCCTTAAATTAATAAGCACATCTTTGGAAGTTTTCTCTCAGCAGCAGCAGCCGAAAAGTGTGCTTTGATGCTCCAATGCCAGAAAGGGCAAAGAGAGGGCAGTTTGCACTGACAGGAGGTTTTAAGGGAAACTTCAGTGAAATACAGTTTCTTAAAAGAAAGAAAGAAAACTGCCAAAAGAAGGGTGAAATCACTAGGCGCACTTACGTCCTGCAGCTCACACCTCACTAACTCTCCCTTCCCTCCTGCCCTTTACTGTAGTTAATTACATATAGGCCTGAGAGAACAAGAAGCCAAAAATGGAAGTCACTGGAGATTGTGAATCACTTTTTGTAAAGTAAAAGCTATGTACCTCAGTGTGCATCAACCCCAGGTAATTGCTGCTTACTGTACATGGAAGGTCAACAGAAATATAAGATGGCAAGTCAAAGTTATACAGCAGGAAGCTGGTTTCTCCACTGGAGATAATGTGGATTCACACTGACCCTTCCTGCCAGTCATAGTTGCAGAAAAGTTATTTTGTTTTGTTATATTCCTTTCAGAATATAAATTAATCTGAGAATAATATTCATTTTGAGAGCATTCACCTTTCCCCAAAGGGTGAGGTTTAATGACTCCCATCTATCCATATCTGAAGAAACCTCTTTACATATTTTATTTATATTAGATGTTACTCAGATGTTTGGGTATGCACATACCTAAATATTTAATGGATTCGGTACAAATATGGAATTGATATTCCTTAAATGGATGGGTAACCAAATTTTTACCTACTGGCATCAATTCCAATTTGGACCAGTGAATAGAATATCCTGCTCTTTTACTAAAGGTATCTATCATTTGCATCAACACTGGAATAGTAGTGTGAGGTTTGAAATAAACAGAAGAATATCATCTGTCAATAAAACCAATTTGTGTTCAACTGAGTTTTGTACTACTCTGAAAATCTCCCTATGTTGTCCAATAGAACAAGCCAAGGGTTCCATGCAAATATTAAAAAGCAAGGATGAAAGTGAATATCCTTGTCTAGTTCCTCTAAATAATGGGAAAGTGGCAGAAAAAATACCATTAGCCTTTACTTTAGATGTGGGCAACTCATATAATATCTTAATCCATTTTATAAATTTCAAAGGAAGTCCAAACCTATTTCGTACAGCAAACATGTACTATCTATATATTTTGTCAAAAGCTTTTTCAGAATCTAATAATAAAATTACAATTTGGTCTTTATTTTTATTCAAGTCTGCTATATCTACAAGTAATCTAATGTTGTCTGCTGCTTGCCTAGTTTTTATAAACCCTGCCTGATCATTCTTAATAACTAACGGTATCACTTGCTCTAATCTGTTTGCTAGCACTGCTGTTAAGGTCTTTGTATCAACATTAATCAGTGAAATTGGATGATAATTAGCACATTGAACATGATCTTTACCTGGTTTTGGTATAATTGCAATATAAGCTTGATTAAATGCCTCTGATAATATTCCCTTATCAAGTATCTCATCATACAACTGACAAAGTTTTGGCATCAAAAGATCTATAGATGTTTTATACCACTCTATAGGAAATCCATCCAATCTTGATGTTTTATCACTTGCCATTTTTAAAATTATTTGTTTAATTTCTACCTCAGATAATGGAGCAAATAAAAGTTGTTCTTGTGTACCATCTAAGTGTGGTAGGTTTATATTATTTAGAAAGGCCTCTATATCCTCATCCGATATATTCTCTGGTTTGCTATATAATTCTGAATAGCATTTTAAAAACTGACAATTTATATCCTTTGAAGTTTTATATATTTTATCTCTTTCACCTCTAATAATTGGAATAATTGCCCTATCTTTCCTTTGCTTTAAGCAATTAGCCAAAATTTTACTGGGTCTTTCACCATTCTCTCAATATCTCTGTTGTAAACGTGTTAGCGTGAATTCTGTCTGCTGTGATATTATAGTATTTAATTCATATTTCTTCTTCTCTATTTCTCTGTACAAGGTAGCAGATGGGCATTTAACCATCTGTGCCCATAAATGTTTCAATTCATCTTTCAAATTGTTTTTCCTTTTATTTTTAATCTTATTTTTATATGATGCATAAGCAACCTCGGATATAAGATTTATATGCTTCCCATTCAGTAATTTGGGCGCTTGATGTTTCTGAATTCAAAACAAAGTATTGTAAAGTCTCTACCTGCATTTGTTGTAGAAATTCTTTATCACTCAACAAGGAAATATTGAAATACCAATTTCTTGATACCCTGACTGGTTTCTGAAACACACAATTCAAAATAATTGCACTATGGCCTGATACATAACAAACATCAATATTACATTCTTGAGTTTGATAATATAGAGCCAATGATATTAAAAAATAATCAAACCTAAAAAAAATCTGGTGCACACTTGAATAAAATGTATGTTCCCTTTTAGTTGGGTACATCAAATGCCAAGGGCCTATTAAATTCAATTCTTCCATATAGGTCTTAATTGTTTCCCTCACTAATGATTTTTTTTTCATACCGGTGTATTTCTATTGAGCTCAGGATCCAATATTTCATTAAAATCACTATTATTACTTTATCATAATTGCACTCATTGAAGTGTTGAAAACATTCATAAAATGTAATAGGAGAATCTAAATTAGGTCCATAAACATTAACCATAGCCATTACAGTCCCTGCTATTTTAGCACACAAAATTAAATAACGCCCATTCACATCAGTAATAACCTGTTGTGCATCAATTGGAAATCCTTTCTGAACCAAAATGGCCACACTTTTAGCAGTTTTGAAGTACCTGTGAGGTAAACCTGTCCCATCCAATTCTTCATTAATAGAGATTTATCCTATAAGATTAGATGAGTTTCCTGTAGATAAGCAATATCTGCCCTTTACGATTTTAAATATGCTAAAATTATATTTTGCTTCTTAGATTCTCACAGCCCTTTTACATTAAGACTAACTAACTTCATCCATTAGTTTTATTTTGGCCCACATATCAGTATTATCCCAAAACCAATTCATTTTATAACCTGTATCATTTAACAAATATCTAATAATAAACTTTTCTATGTTTAAATATTTATCATATTTTCTAATATTGCTCACAGATGTAGCACCTCCATAAGAACTCAAATTAATATTGAAATAGCATTGTATTACATGTATGTATGTATGTATGTATGTACGTAGGTGTGTGTGTGTGTGTGTGTATATATATATAAATATAAATAAAATCTATACTTAAAAGAAAGAGTAACGTGATTATGTGCAAGAAAATAAAACAACAAACAAGTAACATTATTACTGTACAAAAACTAAAGACAACCCTAAAAGAAAGACAAAGAAATAAACAAAGAAATGCACAACTTCCCAGTGAGATAGAACTATAGTTTTGCCTCTCTTATTATAAGTAAATATACCGAACAGTTTCAAAGTAGCCTTTAAGCTAAGATGTTATGTGTAGAGATAAAGATGTAAGTTGGCAATATGCCTAGACTCATTATTATGAAGTTAACAAGAGAACAGAAAAAAAAGAAAGAAAGAAAGCTTAGAGTCTTTTAAATTGAGGCTTTTTTCCCTTGGGCAGACTCAAATTTCTCCCTTAACAATTGCTAGCTGAGACACAGTCAGGCTTATCCATCAGCAGATTTCAACAATAGGATAAAGGCCTCTGCATTCAAAGGATTCTCAAATCCATGAACCTGATCTTGATGATTGATGCAGAATGTAGATGGAAAGCGCATGAAATATTGAAGTTGTGCTGATCTAGCAAGATTTCAAGCTTTTATAAACAACCTCCCTTTTTCAGAAACCTCTTTAGTATAATCAGGATAGATTGATATCTTACTTTGGCTGGAACCCCACTTCAGTGGAGACTTAACTAATTCCTGGAGAAATATATGTAAAATCACAACCTGGTAATAACACAAAGGAATTGCACAATAATATTGGAACTAGTTCCAGGCTTCCATCTCATTAAAGGAATTTTAATGATGTGTTCAATCTCGACTGGAAAGTCCATTCCAAAACAGAGAAACTTTCTGAAAAAATCTCCATAAATTTATCCAGATTTAATTGATTTGGGGGATTTTCAATGCCAATCACACGTAAATTTTTCCTGCACAATTGTGACTCTAAATAGGTAATTTGTTTTTCCAGAATATCATGACTAACTTGAGTTACAGCCCCGTGAGCAGCCAATCAATCCTCATAGTGAGCCAGCTTATCTTGCATCTGCTTTAAATCATTTTTAAGCCCTGCCAAATCTTGTTGTATCAGCTTCAAAACTTGTATCTAAGCCAGGATCTCTTTTAATAAATTACTAGAAGAATCCTCCTCTGCCAACTTTCCTGGTTCAGCAGATAGTGACACAGCTGGAATTAAGTTAGCTGTTTAAGGTTTGGGTCTAGTTGCCATGTCAACAGCTTGTTAAAAAGAAGATTATAATGGAAAAAAAATTACCCAATAATTAATCTTTATCCACACAGTCCGATAATTCAGAAGTCTGAAAATCCTTTAATCAGGAGAGAAGCAAGAGACATGCCTTATAGCGCTATCCCGAACTGGAAGTCCTACTTATTTCGTAACAATAATGTTCATGTTAAGATGTGTTGTATTTAAAATATATTTTGAAAAAATATACTTGTGAATGATTCTCAGCAGTATAGATAATTTTTTCACAACAGAGCTGAGTTAGGAGTCCTAAGACATCACACTAATGTCTGCAAACCACTACATTTAGAACAGACTAAAGGCAGGGCAAGTGAAAGAGTTTTGATTTTCCTTGGGGAAGCTTGGTTTCCCTTTCACATAGATAGTACTTTCCCTTTTGTCCCACTTTCTTTTGTGAACTAGACAAGACCACAATATGCAGAGCATCTTTTACTGTCATATTCTATTGATTTACTGATGTCCAGCTATTGTAAAGATAAGAACAGATGGTCATCTTCCTTGCTTATCTGCCCACTTCACCATAGCCAGTAACATTTATTTTAGGGGAAAGGTAATGTATGTGTTGTCTTTTCCTCAGCAGCAGTCATTAATGTGATATACAATGAAGGGGGAAATGTATAATGGTAGACCTGGCCTTTGATTTATTTCTTTACATTTTTCCCTGATTACTTTGGTTAACATTTTTCAAGGTCCTACTATTGAACTAGCCTTACTGAAAAGTGCAGAAGCTCACAGACCTTTGTTCCCATCTATTAGCTACCCAGCCCTGTTGATTCAAATCAAAACTCTAGTATATTATTTCATTTCATTTCATTTCATTTCCTTACTAACTATATTCATATGCCACTCATTCCTAAAGCCTGTGGTCTGCTAATAATCTCAAACTAAAGTAACAACCCCAAAGACCCTACACACACACACACACACACACACACAAGATAACATTATACCAGGAAAGTCATACACCTTCAAATCCCAACTTCAGTCATAACTACACCCTCCTTCTGTACATGACAGAACAGGTAGATTGTCACAGCTTTCCTAAAAATGATCCTATAATGGCATAGACATACTGGTAATAGCCACGGTAAAGTCCCATATGTCATGATGTCATCCTACAAATTATACAAAGGACACAATTTGCATGATTGGTGCAATGACTTCATGATGCATGTGATGATCAGCAATATGACTGTGGAAGCTTACAAGATGATCTTGATGGCAATCATCAATACCTGTTATGCATGCCATTTCTAAATATATAGCTCTAGATTTTAGAGTCTGGAATACAACTTTTATGACAGGTGTGGACAAACCATGGCCTTCACACCACACACAGCCCTTCTAGCACCCATTCACATCCCCCAGTGTTGATGTTGCTGAAAATTTCAGACTTTATTTTCATAGTTAGTGTTGGGGAGTTTAAGGGGTGAAATGGGTGCTGATGAAAAACTATATCAATGATTTTGAGTGATGGTGGTTAGGCAGTGGGGTTGCAGAGATCACAAAAACACGATTTGGGAGTTATATGCAGTCAAGTTGCCTACTCCTATTAGGAACATTATATGAACAAATAAAAATTGTGTCCCAGATTTCCTTATGACTATCAAAGCAAAATAGTTTACAATACCTGCAAAATTGTCATGCCTTGAATGAGGATATTATCTGGGGGGAAATGCAAGCAAGATTTATGCTTCTTCTGATTGAAGTTTGAAATATCTCAGCTGCATAGACATTCTCTTGCCCTTTGTGTATGTAGCATGTAGCATTTATTATAGATCAGGCCTGCAGAACATACGGCCCGCGGGCTGCTTGCAGCCCGCCAAAGGATTTCATGCAGCCCGCATCGCTCATGAGTGCAAAGTCTGAAAATGCACTATGTGCTTTTTTTAAAAAATAAAGTTTCCGCGATGAACTGTCACAGGGGTGATTTCTGGAAAATAACCAATCAGCACTCAGCCTGTGAGCGCTGACATGTTATGACGGCAACTAAGGTGGCAAAATTACTCACCGAAGCAGTGAAACTCTAACTGATGAATATTTGGAAGATATTTTGAAAACATCCATTTCAAACATGATTCCGGAACACGATAAACTGATTGCTGACAAGAAGTGTAATACATCCCATTAACAAAATGGAAATGGTAAGAAAACCTTAAAAATATATTCAAACTTACCAAAGTAATATTTTTTTTCTTAAGTAATAAGTGTAATAATTGAAATTTCCCTTCTTTATAATATGGTTTATTTTATTTGCAAAATAGTTTAATCATTAATTTATGTTATAATAATTATAGTACAATTAATGATTAAACTATTTTGCAAATAAAAAACATTATTATCCCATATTATAACTTTACTTGGAAAGTGAGGCACTAAAAACCTATCTGCGGCCCAAAGAAATTTAGCCTATTTAATTTCAGCCCTTACCTACTGCCAAGTTGTGCAGGTCTATTATAGATATATGCTATGTTTAAACTATTTCAAATGTCCAACAAGATTGGAGTGTGGTACTTCATTCTTCCTTGTCCCAGCCTTTCCCAACCTGGTGCCCTCCAATTATGTTAAACTACAAATACCAATATTTTCAGCTCTCCCATGTCACTGGCCAAGCTGTCTAGAAGTCCTGGATGATCAACATCTCTGGAAGGCATCTGGTTGGGAACGGCTGCCTTGACCTCTCCACCCTAGGCCCATTTAAAAATGCAGAGTCACATTTCAACTCAAGAGGCAGGTTCCATACCCCAAAGACTATCAAAGATGTATGGGACAATTTCCAACGTTTGTTGGAAATGTAACCAACAAGAAGGGTTGTTTTACCATATGTGGTGGACATGTAAAATTGCAAAGAAATTCTGAATTCAAACACAAACCTTGATGCAGAGCATACTACAAATACAGATTCCATTTAAACCAGAACTATTCCTGTTGGGGATAATGGATTTTCAAATAGGAAAACATCTTACTAGAATTACTCGATACATGATTACTGCAGCAAGACTTCTTTATGCACAATTTTGGAAAACCCAGACACTACCAACAATACAAGAATGGTTGTTAAAACTGATGGAAATGGCAGAAAATGATAAACTGACTTGCTTATTAAAAGAAAACTCAAATAACTATTACCTTAAAGAATGGAAACCATTGATGGACTATTTGCAAAATGCAGGTGGGGTGAAGCTTACATGGGGATTTGAAGATTAGATTATAAATGTAATGGGATATGTTTTGACAAAGAATTACTCCTGCTTAATGTATTAAAAACTAGCACTTATGATATCTTACTGTTCCTAAGACCAGAGATAGCTTGGAAGTTATCTATTTTTCAAATCTTTTTTTCTTTTTCTTTTACTTTATCTCATTTTTTCTTTTCCTTTTCTTTATAATTTGTATATTAAATTTTCTTTTTCATTTCTAACTTTTAACTTTGTAACTTTAAAATTTCAATAAAATATTATTAAAAAAAAAAGAGGCAGGTTCCGTCTGTACAGAATGTGAGCAGAAATTGTTGCCTTGGCTTGAGATAGAAGGAAATATAGCCAAGCACTTTGTGTAGAAGTCATTGATTGGATTTATATAATATACCAAAGCTGAGCAGAGCACAAAGTGGGAATGTTTTAAATGTCATTGTTGTAAGCCATTTAGAATCACTCAAATCCATGGCATACAAATAACAATCACACATCCAGAATCACTACCCTTGATTAAAACACCAGGTTGTGTTTGTGTGTATGTTCATGTGTGTGTTTTACTTCCTAGTCTAGCCTACAGACATGAAGTTCTACTCTATCATCCCTTCCCTCCTAAATCAAACTACTGAGTCTACTGAATTTTAGAAGTGGAGAAAAAGTTAGATTAAATATTTGTGTGAAAGGATACATGGGTCCAGTTCTGGTTCAGAAAATGAATGCCTAAAATAAGCAGGTGCTTAAGGGCATCTTGTTTCTTAATTCTGTGTCCTCTTCCTAGACTACAGTTTTTCATCTAAATAATCTATATTTTCAACAGCTACAGCTGTTACATCTTTATACACTAGAAGGCATGCAAGAAAAATATTGTTTTAGCTAATTAAGAAGATATATCTCAGCACCATAATCTAACGCACCATTTAATATTGGTAAAAAAATGAAAAGATTATTAGTTGGAACCATAAGCATTCCGTGTTTTTGAATGGTTAATCTTTTATTTGTATTGCTAAACTTCAGTTAGCACTGTTTCAAAAAGGCTGAATTAAATTTGGGTGTACTTTTGTGACCTTTTGGTAGGGCTTAATTGTATTTTTAAAAATAACAATAATGAAAAAGATTTCTAAGACAAATCCCTTTTGCTTAAACACAGAAAAGTTCCTATCTTTGTGTATTTACCTGGAAATACCTCTTCCCCCATCCCCGCCTTTTTATGGTGTGGGGATAATTTCATAATAAATTTTGTTAGGATTTTGCTGCAAATTGTATGGAACGCAATAGAGGATTCAGACAAAATATTCTTGTACTAAAAACATTTGGAGGGAAAAGGGACCAGACCATTTTGCAATTCCTGATTTTTATGGCTATTAAAAACTTGGAGTACTAATGCTTCCCTGGATAGCCGTTTGCCGATTTCCGGTGGTTGTTACACATACTACATATTCACCACTGAGATTTGTATCTTTGTCAACCTCAAAAAACAATGTGAGTAGTGTGGGGCTTTAAAACATAAGCAAACTCAAATAAAATGTCTTTGTGATGATGCGGGCGTGGCAATCCAGAAACTAAAAATCAAATTGTACATAAAATACAAAACAAAGAAGGGAAACCGAACTGCAAGCAAACCATTACATAGAGTATGGGCATAAAGCAAAGAATATACAATGCTGGGGTGTAGAATACATAATAACTTATAGGGAGAATACTTTACAAAGAAAAGTTATTTAGGAAAAAGACAATCGTGATCCATCGATTAGGCAAAGAAGTCTTGATTGGATTGAATAGTAATATAGACCACAGGCATCTCATCAATTAAAACATGTTGGTGTTTGGAATATTTCATTGTTGCTTTAAATAAGGTCTGGGGTATACACAATTCTTTAAACACTAACCTGTTAAAAATGAACTGAGCGTATTTGCAATATTTTTTTCTCTCTCTAGAAAACTTAAACAATTAGATTAAATAATATCATTTGTGAATAGGAGCTTTTAATATTAGTAAGAGAGTTGACCCACACAGCTTAATTCAAAGAAATGTGACTTAGATTAGCATTTTCCATTATAAAGTTTCTGGTACTGTATTTTTATAATCAAAGATTTCTAATTATACTGGAAACACTGAAATAATGTTAGGTACCTTGTCTTTATCTTTAGTTATATACATTTTATTTTCATAAAAAAAAAGGTTGTGACTTTGTTAATAATATATATCTTGTAATTTATACTTGTTCACAAAATTCACCTTGCTATAAAGGAACCACCCAAAATACAAAGGAGAATACAGACACCCAACACAGCACATATTGTTGAGCTTTTTCTCCAAATGATTATCCCCCTTGGCATCTATTTTACATAAGCAACCATAATTGTTTCTCAACATTTCAGATCTGTCTACCTACTCAAAAAAACTAAGGACCTGGAGTAAATGGATGTGATTTGGGGGGAAGGATTCAGAATCATGGTTAAGAAGATTGGGTACTCCTTGGGTATTATAATTGTAATTGATGAAAATTGTGGTCCCATGCCTGATGTTGTACATTTATAACAACTATGTATGTATGTTAGTCAAACCAACAAAATATGATCTGAATCAGCCCTTATTCTGCCACTCGTTTTGGGATCAGGCTCCAAACAAATTTCCTGCCCTGAAGAAATAAAGAAATAAATGCTAAAAGGTCCAGTGTGCAAGGTTCACATGAACAATGTACGTGCATCCACAAAGCTTGCTGGAGTGAATTCTGGTCTCAAACAAGAACATTTCTCAAAGACTCTGGTTGTGACTCAATATGAGCAAATCCAGCCTACAATAAGCAAGCATTAGTATTCTTGGCATCTTGAGAATAATTCTGAAGCAATGGCCAGGAAGTAGAGGCTGGTGTCTCCCAGTGGTAGGACTATTTGAACGCCTCACTTTGCATAAGGAGTCTGCCTGAATTTGATACCAATACAGTTGTGGATTCTGTCTGGTCCTAGCAAATACAGCTTCCTAGATTTTTTTGCGTTTAGCAACTATCTTTTAAAGTTTCATGTTCATAAAGAGCCATGATACTGTTTTACATGTGATTATTGCACAGTTAAATTTTTTAAGACCAGCCCTATCCTCCCATATAATATGCAGAGCTTACATACTTATAAGGTTTAGCTAATGAGATCTCCTGGTTGCATGTAAAAGCTTCCATCTATATTAGTTCATTGTTGGTCGGCTATGCCATTGTCTTCTTTTTGCATTCTCTCTGTTTCCCAGAGAAATTCAATTCTGCAAATGAGTCAATAGGATCATTGCACTGGCAAAATCCTTCATTGTTGACTACAAGCTGCCACAGACTGATAAAAAGTGAAAGAAATGCTTGGGGCTGACCTCAAATAAATGAACAAATAATTGTGAAGTGCATTTAAGCTGGCAGTCACACAAATGCAAAATTGACATGTATTGATTTTCACTTGTCACTCACCTCCAATGTTTACAGACAGAGAGGAAACCAAACAACTAGCTCTCTTTAGATTTATCATAAGGGATAGAGTGGTGACAAGAGCTTTTAAGAAGAAATAACAAAGTTTGCACAAATCAATTTTGAGGCCTACAACCTTTACAGACACAGCCAACTAAAATGCAGGAGATTCCAAAATTTAAACTAGATGTAGAGTGTGGGTGCCCAATAGGTGGCAGCACTTAGCCAAACCTGGCTGATCTAGAAAAGCTGAACAGGGTAAAGTTTGGCTAGCACCTGGGTGAAGGCCCACCAGAAAATACCTGAGCCATAGGCTAGCCTGGAAAGTTGAAAAAACTCAGAAGGTAATGACAAACTTCTGTATTGTTGCCAAGAAAACGACATGGCATGTCCATGAAATCACCAGATGTTGAGCACAACTCAAAAGAGACTTCATTTAGACTATGCATCTATTTTATCCATGCATATTGATATCCATAGTGTAGGGAATTGTCTGGAAGACATTGTCATGGGAAAATTAGCTACTGATTATGTATATACCATTTAAGTTTAAATGTTCACCTAAAAATCAACCAACATCAGGAGGGGAAAATGCCTGATTCTAGGATGATTGGAAGCAAACTGTTTATAGCTCTAACATGCATGGCCATCATGGAATCTGCATGAGTTAGATGGGTAATTATGTTTTGTACATAGTGACTGTAAGCAATAAGCATGATTTTTGGCCACCTTATATCTAACTTATAATACCCTATTTCAGTGTATGGAACATAGGATTCATCTAAGAGCTCCATGGTGGATGTGCCTTACCCAGGAGTAGCCCCCATTGCAAGTTAATGTGGGTCCTCCCTTGATGATCAATGGGTAAAATAACATCCAATAAAACACTTTTTTTCTTCTAAAAGTGACTTTAATCTTGGAATCTCTCAAATGGGAGAGATCTTCTTGTGTAGTGCACAGCATTCAAATATCTCCTATTCATTAAGTCTGCAGTAGAGATATTCAGGGTATATTATATACAATTGACACCTTTTGGCCATGGAGGGCTACACTGTCTAGAGTGTTTATTTTCATTATGTGTGTCTGTAGCATAAAAGTAAGGGCTAGTCATGAGGTGTCCATACCAGGTTTCTGATTTTGACCTGAAAACATGGCAACTTGATAGCCATTTAATTTCTTATTGCTGCATTTTTACCTCCAAGTAGAGAGAAGGATGATGGTTGTATTATCTGTCTCAAAGGCCAACACTTTGGCTGGACTTGGGTATTATGTACAGTGTTTTTTGCCTGAGGCAGCAAAAGATCTAGGCCTATCTTTGTGCTACAACAGCTGTGCTGACTATTCAACCTTCCCCTTTTGCAAAATAAAACATCTCACAGTAGCTTGCCAGCGATAAAAGAATGTTGTGGTTGTGGGCCCAGAAATAGCAGTTCATCAGAAATTAGTAGATTCTTGGTATGTGAAAGGTAGACAGACATAGAACAGTTTGGCCTACTCATACTCATTTTACGTTCTGGAAAATGAAGGGTTCCCTGGTTACTTTCTCTCCTACCTCTAGGAAAGGTCTTTATTCTCCAAGAGGTAACAACGATGGAGCACGCACCCACCTGCTTTCAGTGCGCTGCTGTGCTACAAATGTGTGTGTATTCGGTGAGGTCTTCATGCATATGCAAACACTTGATGACATGCATCTGCCTTCGCTCTAAAGAAAGCTAGAACTGGAATTACAGCCTCATGCGAGAAAAGATTGTAGATATTATGTAAGCTGTCAGCAGATCCCCTTATAATATATTCAACCAAGTCACTTTATTTTTATTTATTTATAAAGTTTCTATCCCTTTCTGTTGGTGAAGAGAATCCTCTGAATCGCTGCCACTGCTAAGAAAGTTCTAAGACTTTTTGCAGTCTACAGCAGACTAACAAATGTTCTTCTCCAGTAAAGCTAAATAATTTCAGTAAGTTATGTTAGCCCTTGGGACACAACTTCCTCAAATACAACAATAACAAATTAAATAAAAATTTGCTGCCCTTTCATGACACAAAAACGCCTGCCTTTGGTAATAGTTTTGCTGTGTCTTTCTAGTAGAGCTGTTTTTTCCCCATGTATATCAGTTTGAAAGTGAGATTTTTACCTAAAGCAGCCAGAAAAGTGACAAGAGTTGTTTGTCAGAGTTCTCTTAAAAAGATTTAAAGAAATAACCATTAGGATGACTTACATTATGTTTCCGTGATTGCTAATAATTTATCATAAAGACAGTAATTTTTAACAAAATTGTACTTGAAATGCTGTCAACTTCCCTGGCTACCATTTTTCTTCAAATTGTTATTGATGCTAACTCAATTAAATTAATGCTTTCTTATGTCAAGTAGCATATAAATTTTTAAATAAAATTAGCAGATATGTGTTTGATTAATGATGCACATACCATGTCATTGCCCATAAAATTTGCATGATATAATTGTGACTTGAAGCTCAAAGTAAATAAAAGAGATCAGTTATTCTTGAGAGGCATAAACACTCCTGCAAATTTCTGTGGATTAAAGATCAGCAACTTCAGGGCTAGAAAATGAGAGTAGAGCCGGATTTATATATTGTGCTACACCACTGAATAAAGCACAATTAATTCAATTTATATGTTGCACACAAACAAATCTGATTGTAATTAGTGTAATTAGTGAAATGTCTAACTGTTTCTTTATCTCTGTTAGCAGCAACAAATGATTTGATGTATTAATGGGAAAATGCACAAAATCACAACATGTAGTACAAGTTACCTGAGATTATAGAAAGAGGAAGACAAAGTCACACTGGACTGTCTATTATTGTTAATGGGAAGTTTTGCCATGATCTTCTACGTCATTGAAATAACTTTAGCAAAAGAACATTAAGAGTTTTCAATTATGTTTTTTTCCTAACATACAAGAATTATTTGCAAAATCATTAATAACTCAATGAATATATAATTAATAACATGCCATTTGCTATTAATTATCAATAAGGTTAAACCACTTTTAACTTGGATGAGTAATTTACCTGCAACAGAAAATAAATACCATTTACAGCTAAACCTACCACACTGGTAAAACTTTATGGAGAAAATAAAGAGGGGGAAAGAGATTTGAAAAAGGGAAGAGTTGCTGTTATAAAGAAATAGCAAAGAATAGCAAATAAATACCTCAGCTGCACTCTATAGTATGCTCTGTTGCTCCCATTTCTGATTCTGTTTTGACTGTCGTGTTGCTTTTTACTGGATTGTTTGATTTTGTTGTGGCCATATTTCTAATATAGTTGCATTTTAAAAAGGAGCAAAATATAAATGAAATGAATACACCTTCTTTGGCTTTGCTAAAGAGGTAGTATTCCTACAATAGTAGGATTTAGTAGGATTTAGGCTTTGCTAAAGAGGTAGTATTCCTGATAGTATGAAAAACTATCAGTTTTCTTTTATTGTTCAAAGCAAATGTGGCATAAATGTTTCAGCTTAACACACACTTCACTTACGCATCAATTGGGACAAATCTTTCTCATATTCTTCTCTCCTTTAATAACCTCTTTCATTTGTGAACAATCTGTTTCTGTAAAAGAGAAAGGAAGAACAAAAAGAAGTTAGGTTAAAGCTACCAGATTTGTGCTGCAGAAATCAGAATGATCTCTAGATGATGGGAAAGAGTTAGAGTTGGGATCTTTTTGCTACCATCTCATGGTCATCTAGATTTTGTAGCACAGATCCAATAGCCCTAAGATATACACTTTTCAAAATACAGATACATACACCAAGAATCAGCACACCATATCAAATATGCATTGCATACAACAGCAGGCAGAATAATTTAATGGAAAACTATCACTATCCCAGAACACAGAGGCCATCTAGCTAAAATATCTCTGCATTAGAGTCATACATTCATCACAGACTGTAAAAAGTCCATTTGGTTCAAGCTTTCTAGATGTTTGAACTCTTAACTTCCATTATCTGTGATTACTACCCATGCTGGTGAGGGCAGATAAGCATTATAGTTCAAGACATCTGGAAGACACCAGGGAGGTAGTACTTCAGTGCCCTTTTCCTATAGTGGATAACCAAATCGTTCTGGTTTGGAGACATCTACTTACCTTAGCTTTGCACCTCAGCAACTCGTTCTGAATCTAGAAGGCTCATTTACTCTTCTTTTTAATAGCTAACGATATTATTCAGTCTCCTTTTTTGCAACTCCCTGCCAGTAGTGAGGGATCTTGGGAGATGTAATCAGGCATCTGGAAAGTTACAGACTTCTCTCCCTCAAGGATAGCAGCCATCATGATCAGAGTTAGTGGCAATAACTTCCATATGTAATTATGCATTCTGTAAATGATTTATCTATTCATACTCTCAAATGAGCAATAATTGGCAACATTAAGGGAAAAAAGTGACTCATGACCTATAAGGTATCATAAAGAAGTTGGCTTCCTTTTAAAAATAAATAAATAAATAAACCAAAAAAAACAACACCACCCAGACCAAGATACAAGGGGAAAAAAATACTCTCTTGTCCCTTGTTTTTCAGCTTAAATTTTTCCTTCTCCTCATATGGAAAAGTTGTGCATGAATTTAATTCATATGCAGATGTATGAGCCAATCAGAGGTTAATACAACTGTTTATGTTAAAACTTTTTAAAATAAATTCCTTATGGGAATTCACATGGTTCTTTTTTTTAGTCTGGTTGGAACACCACATCTGAAATCAGTACATTTTAAAATTAATTATCTGGACTTTCTTTTCTCTGCCAGGCATATGACATTTTGACATATTTGTTGACCTCTACCCTTTGAACCAAAAAGCTCTCTTTTCCTAAAAGAACATTAGTAAAAAAGGTGAGAAGACATGGCTAATCCAATGTCTGTATCTGGGACATTGTCATCGGTGGTGCTGGATGGGGTAGCACTGCCCCAGACAGATCCAGTGCGTAATTTGGGGGTCCTCCTGGACTCATGGCTCCTGCTCGAAGAGCAGGTGGCAGCCGCGGCCAGGACGGCTTTTGCACAGCTTCAGGTTGTGTACCAGTTACGCCCTTTCCTGGATTGGGGTGCCCTTCGGTCACTCATGCCCTTGTTATCTCCCAGATAGACTACTGCAATGCGCTCTACATGGGGCTACCCTTGAAGAGTATCTGGAAGCTTCAGCTGGTCCAGAATGCAGCCACGTGAGTGATTTTTGGGGTCCAAAGGACCCATATAACACCTTTGCTCTGTGAGCTGCATTGGGTACCGGTTTGCTTCCGGGTTCACTTCAAGGTGTTGGTTATCACCTTTAAAGCCCGACATGGCATGGGGCCAGGCTACCTGAGGGACTGCCTCGCCCCCACGATGTCAATCTGTCCCACCCGATCTCACAGAGAGGGCATGCTCCAGCCCCCCTTGGCAAAAGAACTCTGATTAGCGGGGTCCAGAAGGCGGGCCTTCTCTGCTGTAGCCCCCGCCCTTTGAAACATCTTGCCCCCAGAGGTGAGACAGGCCCCCTCACTCCCGGCCTTTTGGAGGGATTTGAAGACATGGCTCTGCCATCTGGCCTGGGGCGGGGAGGGAGGTTGTCAGAAATGGGGTTGGATAGCCCCTTAGTGGCCTGGTGTGGCCTCCATCGGCCTCTTGGATTTTTTATCTTTTTTCTATCTGTGTAAGTGTGGTTCTTTTTTATAACTTTTAATTATGTATTTATGGTTTTAATTTGATGTAAACCACCCAGAGTCCCCCATTGTGGGGAGATGGGTGGGGACAAGTCTACTAAATAAATAAATAAATAAATAGTTTTTAGATGACATTTTAGAAATATCAGACAAGTTCTCTTGCATTCCCAACACATTCTGCAATGTTGTTTTTCTCCAGCATTCATTCTCTGGCACAATATCTCACAATATTTGGAACTGTATATACCCTCACCTGACAGCCATTGCCACTTACCATGATTTTCTGGGCAGCTGCAGTTTTCTTTCCCATAGGGCCTGGCAAATTGTGAATTTGTGTGGTGGGTTGTGACAAACTCATAAATATATCTAGAGGATGAGTGGTTGGGGTTGCATGGAGAAGCAGCAGCAAGACCCTCCCCCCCCCCATCACAGCTATTCAGGCTGATCCCACTTTCAAACTAGGCCTCAAAGTGGATACAGAGAAGTGCTAGCTTAAAAGAGCTGGACTCTTCCACTGCGCAAAGCAGGAAGGCCATGAAGACATGCCTGTACCAGCCTTAAGTGTCCTCAAGGGGCAAATACAGTAGGTGCCAGGCTGATCCAGACTGCACCATCATCAGTATGGTTGATACAGATGATCAGATGTTATCTGCAGCAAAGCCTGTGTTGTGATATGGAATAAAGAACTATTTTAATACCAGTACCATTCAGGATAACCTAAGGCTGCCTCAGGCATGGGCTGAGGGGCGGATGAAGACAGCATCATGAGAACATGGTAGAGAAAAGAGATTGTCACATAATGGTAGCTAGTGAAGTTTTACATTGGTAATCCATTTTGGTTTTGGTTTTTTTCACACCAGTGCAACAAACATTCTTTGGGGAGGGGGAACTACATACTTTTGGATAGTCCCTCTATACTGATGAGAAGCCTTTTAAGATTCAAAAGGTAGTACAGTGGTACCTCTACTTACGAACTTAATCCGTTCCGTGACTCTGGTCGCAACTCGAATTGGTCGCAAGTCGAGGTAAATTTTCCCATAAGGTTCAGTGTAAATACGGTTAATCCATTCCGCCCTCCGAATTTGGTCGCACCACGAGGCAAATTTCCCCATAAGGTTCAGTGTAAATACGGCTAACCCGCCTTCCGAATTTGGTCACAAGTCGAGGCACATTTCCCCCATAAGGTTCAATGTAAATACATACGGTTAAACAGTTCTGAAACATATGCATTTTATTTTTAAACCACAAAAACATGAAAAAAAGCACAGTATGAAGAGGGAGAATGGGGTGGGGAGGCAGTTATTGTTTGGAGGGAGAGTCCCCCTCCAAAAGGACATCGGGGAGATCTCCTTCAGGGGGAAACTCTCTTCTTTGCCTCTTAGCTGCAGGCTCAGTTCTGGGGAAAAACCTGTCTAAAGTCAGTTGTTTCTACCTGCGCTGCATAACCCTCCAGAAATGAGAGAACACGTTGTCGTCCATCATGTTCAATGCTCTGGTTGTCACAGTTCTGTTGGGGTGGTGCTTCTCAATGAAATCCTGGCACTCATTCCATTTCTGCATGATGGATTTTATCGCATCACTGCTCACCTCCTCCCCCTCCTCCTCTTCCTCAGTGGAATGCTCCTCGCCAAGCGCTTTCTGTTGCTCACTCTGGAGCTGAGGAAGTTCTTCTGTGGTCAGCTCCTCCTTATGGTCCTCAACAAGCTCCTCTCTGTCCGCATCATCCACAACCAGACCCATGCTCTTGCCCATGGACACAATCTCCTCCACTACCTCTGCATCAGACCCTTCAAACTCACGTTCAGCGACACATTCTGGCCACAGTTTCCGCCAGGTTGAGTTTAAGATCCGGCAGGTGACATCTCCCCAGGCTTTGTCAATGAGGCTGATGGAGTGGAGGACATTGAAATGTTTCTTCCAAAACTCTTTCAGAGTCAAGGATGTTTCTTTGGTGACATTGAAACACCTGGTGAAGGGCGCCTTTGTGTACAACTTCTTAAAGTTGCAGATCACATGCTGGTCCATGGGCTGCAGAAGAGGTGTCGTGTTGGGGGGGAGGAACTTGACCTTTATGAAATCATACTCGGCGTCCATGTCATCCACCAAAGCTGGAGGGTGTGCCGGGGCATTGTCCATCATGAGAAGGCACCTTTCAGGCAGCTGGTTGTCAGACAGGTATTTTTTAACACAGGGTGCGAACACCTCGTGCAGCCATTCCATGAACAACTGCCTTGTGACCCACGCTCTCGCATTGGCCCTCCACATGACAGGCAGTCTGGCCTTGTTCACACTGTGTTCCCTGAACGCACAAGGGGTCTGGGAATGGTACACGAGCAGCGGCTTAATCTTCAGGTCGCCGCTTGCGTTCGCACACAGCAAAAGGGTCAATCTGTCCTTCATGGGCTTGTGCCCTGGCAGTGCCTTTTCCTCCTGCGTGATGTAGGTTCTGTTTGGCATCTTCTTCCAGAAGAGCCCTGTCTCGTTGCAGTTGAACACTTGCTGAGCGACGTATCCTTCCGCCTTCATTAAGTCCTCAAAGTCTTTCTTGTAGGCTTCTGCAGCAGCCTTGTCAGAACTGGAAGCCTCACCCTGTCTTGCCACACTGTGGATGCCACTTCTCTTTCAGAATTTCTCAAACCAGCCTCTGCTGGCTTTAAATTCCTCATTTGCTGCGCTGGTAGAGGGGTTTTCCCGCAGTAAATCACTGTGCAGCTTCCTGGCTTTTTCACAGATGATAGCTTCACTCACGCTATCACCTGCCAGCTGTTTCTCATTCAGCCACACCAACAACAGCTTTTCCACCTCTTCCACCACTTGTGTCCTCTTCCTCGTTAAGATTGTCACTCCTTTTGCCACATCAGCTCCTCTGATGGCATCTTTATTCTTCAGAATAGTCGAGATGGTCGACTTCGCCATCTTGTACTCCGAGGCCAGATCAGTCACACGAATACCACGATCGTGCTTTTCTATAATGTCCTTCTTAAGTTCGATCGTCACTTTTTTCTTCAAAGCCTTATTCTTGCCAAGCCTCCTCTGCATTTTCTTTGGAGCCATGCTGACAAGCACACCAAACACCTTCCAAAACCTTCCAAAACGCCACAAAACACACCACAAGCCTCACCGAATGTCTCCTTGGTACTGCGATCTCGCCCACAGGAAGCCGCAACCGCGTGGCAGCAGGGAAAATGGCTGCGGATCTGGTTCGTAAGTCGAGGCAAATTCGTAAGTAGAGGTAAATTTTTGGTGCCGGAGCTGGTCGTATCTCGAAATTTTCGTATGTAGGGGCATTTGTATGTAGAGGTACCACTGTAGTACAGTATCTACATGAATTCAGCAACCAGCAGATATCACTTAACCTCACTGCCCAACTGACCTAATTTACCGTATTTTTACCATGATTCCTGAAATGTAAAAGTATTTTTAGTACTCAAAAATGCATATAAATGCTATTTTTTATTTTACTGAATACCAAGTCAAGTCTGAGTGTCTGGAACCAGACTGTCTTGTTCTACCTAGAAACAGCAAAACAAAAAGGGGAGGGAAATAATTTAATCTTTAAGACAGTGCCACTTCTTCCCCAAATTTCAGCTAATCTCTGTGTGCATAGTTCATTCAGGACATTCGTAGGAAGGGTCAAAATGGCAGTCATGATGGTGAGATCAAAGCATACCCCACAATGCACATACAGTAAAAAGGGGCTTTGGTTACACAGTTGTGACTGTAATCTTGACTTTTTTTACTCTTCCTGCAGACACACCTGGCCTCAGTCCTCACAGCGGACAGTTGACCAAAGAGAGAGAAATAGCATGGGAAACTACTCCAAATGACTTTGGAGAAGGTTTCCAGAAGCTGCTAAGACATGAGATGCAGAAGAAGCATGCATTATGTCCAAGGGGGCAGGCAAGTATTAGACAGAGACTGAGACTGGCTCCCCCTGACTCCATGGGGTCAGTTTCCTTGTCTGGTCTACCCTGCAGGTCTGACAAGTAGTAACTAAGAAGAAGCCAAGAGGTTAGCCCCGCCCTATATTATTGTCTGTCACTGCCTGCTATGTGATTAGCTGAGCATTTCTCTTGGTGATCCTTTGCCAACTCCATAGTTTCCATGGGTCTTTTCTGGCCAATGGGGATCAAGACGGTAGGTTAGAGACATCCATATCACTTTCTCTGAACTGTACTGAGAAGAGCGGAAGTCCCTTCTGCCAACAGTTAGATGGACATGAGGAAAGATCCTAAAAATATGTTCAAATCAGATGTTAAGAAGCTAGAATTAGCTTCGAGGGTCATGGAAACTTAGTAAAAGTTGTATAGAACTGGAAATGATGAAAAGAATGTTGGTCGCAGAAAACCTGGGTTTCCAGCCAAAAGTAATTGAAATCGGAATGTTGAGGTTTGTTTCACACTCTGGGAAGATTTTTGTATTTCACAAACTTGCTGACGCTTAGCATATTGCTGAATAAGTAATATTTTGTGCACGAGCAAGAAATCGGATGTGCTTGATCGCGCCGTCAGAAACGTGCGTAAAAATAGAACGACGACGACCGAGCGTCCTTCTCCTTTTATGCTGTCTTGTCTTTTGGAGCAATTGTTTGTTACCACCGGCGAAGCAACAGCCAACTTCAAAGGGAGAATCTGAGCATGCTCCCTGTTATCCATCGCCGAACCTATTTTTCATCACCGCACTTTTGTCGCCTACGCTTCACCATACCTTGCAACTTTTCTCTCCGCCAGCGTTAATCGTGCTTCGGTGTAAAATAGCAAATGCCCGAACCCAGGACCATTCCGCCCCTTCTCTTTTTATTTACGTTTGTTTCACGTCCGTCTGCAAGAAGAAAGGACCCCAAGTAAGGGCAAAAAGGTGCAGGGCTTCAAAATCTACCACGGCGCATGCTCGGTCCTATCTGGCCGTGAAACTTGATGGGGAGCCGTTTGTGAGCCGAGCCAGGGATAGGTACGGCGCAAAAACAACCTTGGACGCTTGGAAATACGTTGGAAGCGTGTGGCTTTGTCGCGCTGCTGGTAAGGGCTTGGTTTGCTTCAGCGACGTGGGGCTCAAGCCGGTATCACGCGCCTGGTCTGGTGTTCTGGTGGGGGAGGGAATTGGGTGCCAACGCACAGGCGCGCGCGCCATGGTGGCGACTGGGGAAAGAGCTGTGCGACATCGGGAGGATTCCCAGTTGAAGTACGTACGGGGGGAAATTGCGGCCCGGGTAAATACGGTTTGTTGGTGATTGTGAAGCCAGTCGGTTTGGCATTTAATACAAATAAAATGGCTGTGTGCTGGTGTGGAAAGTCTAAAACATCCCGGCGCTTTGGGCTTGCGTGGCAAAGCACCCTTAAGGATAATCCCCAGTGAATGCCAGAAGAGTGACTTCTGACTCATCGTGGAAATGATCGCTGTGTTGGTTGACGAGAAGAGGCGTCGAAGGCGACATCAACTGCCATTTTCCCCCTAAGATAATTTAATTCTTCAGGCCCTGGCTTGGCTTTGGAAATGGCCTCTTGTGTTTGATTCCTCGGCTCCCGTTCCTTGAGTTTCCTCTCCAGGAGTCCCATCTTGCATTGTTTACTTGCAATGCAAATTGCTTACTCGGCTTTAGGCCTTAAAGAGGGGTTGTCGTCTGAAGATTTTTGTACCAAGGAAAAGTCTTAATTCAGTGGGGAGTTTTTAAGACTAAAAACTATACAGATCTAATTTTAGTTACCATTTTATTTAGACACCTGCTGGCCTCCAGTAGGCTTTGGGATAGGAGTTCACCATTCATACAGCCTGCCTTCCTTCCTTCTCTCTTTTCTACTGGGGATGATTCCCTAAACCTAAAATTATTCCATAATTATTACAGACCACTGGGGAGTGCTAGGTTTGCAGTTTGGATGGATGGAACTATAGTGGAGTTGTAGTGATTATGGCATTATTGCCTTTCACTACTTAAAATATGTAGTTAGGAAGATTATTCTGTCAAGAGTCATCTACCTAAGTAGACTGGGGGGGGGGAGGCTCTTATCATTTGGCTTCCTCAATTACTCTGAGGCCTTTGTGTCCCCTTGTTTGTTCCAAATATGATCTTGATTTTTATTGTTTTAAATCCTGTATTAACTTCTCTGTTCTTTTTATAGTTAAGGCATGTTTTGAAATGACCTTTCATTCAGAGGTGATCACTTCACTGTACTTCCCTTGTTTCTGTGAGCCAGTGTTAGCTCCCCTGGAGGGGGGGGGGAAACAGAAGAATTGAAAAATTGCCCTCACCATCACAAGGTAGCAGGTGATAATTGTTTCCTGTTCACTTAGTTCTGAACCTCTTTACTTTAGCTGCACTTAGTTACTCCAAACATCAATATGGACAATCATTTTTTCCTGGTAGTTGATGGGTGAAAAGAGAAAAGGGTTCAGGAAGGAAAAAGAGCTCCTCCAATACCAGAATTGTCATCCTGCCTCCTCAATTATAAAGGGAAGATGGGTTATGTGATGACTGGATAATACATATCACCACCACCACCCATACACACATACACACACACACAATTCCCCAGTGCATAGATAATGTAGGTTGTTTGAAACCTGTAGTCTGGGTGAATATTGGGAATTAGGGTCATTCCACAAACTTAATCTTCATTTAAAGATGATGTTCTAAGGCTGAGCTTCAGCAGGTGGCAGCATGATAACAACGTTTAGTTTAGTTTAGTTTAGTTTAGTTTAGTTTAGTTTAGTTTAGTTTAGTGTAGATTAGATTAGATTAGATTAGATTAGATTAGATTAGATTAGATTAGATTAGCAGTTGGAGGCCACCCAGTTCTGATGATTCTGGGCAGCTTACAATTTAAAAATTGAGAACAATCTCAAAAAAGAAAAGTAAAATCATAAGCAGCCTTAAGACGGACATATAAACAAAATCCCATTCAACAGGGATTCTATCATCAACCTATCCCAAGGCCTGGGAGAATAGCCAGGTCTTCAGTAGCTTCCTTAGCATCATCAGGGTGAGAGCTGTTTAGATCTCCAAATCCAAATCTTGCTTCAGTTTGGAAGCAAAGTAGTGTTCAGCATGCTCAGTACTGAGATGAGCCCCATCTAGGAAATATCAGGGCTGTAGACTAGACTGGAAAGTCAGAAAGCATCTTGGAAGAAGGCAATGGCAAACCAATTCTATATTGTTGTGAACAAAACTACATGTATGTGTCCATGAAGTTGACCTTGATTTGAAGTAGACTTTTAGTATAAGACTAATGTTGCCATCTGTCCTATTCTTCTTTTCCCTTTTTTCTAATTAGTATGCAGTTGGCTACAATGTTCTGAGACTTCTAGAGCATAAAAAGCTTCCTTATCAGTCTTCAGTGATAGGGGCTTAGACATCACAGTCAACTGTAATGTGGTTAGTTTGGTTTTGATTAGCATGTTGTGCAAATCTAGCAGTTTTCTGGGTTCACACCTTGTTATGCCATAAAGTGATTTGTTTGTTTTTTGTTGACAATGTTGTGTGAACCCAACTATAGTGGTTTGTTCATCATGGTTTATGGCAAATGGTTAAGTGAACCAAAGCTTGGCACAGAGTGTGAACCAAATGATGACAGTAGTTTATTTAGTAAAATATAGTTAAAGAAATTATGTCTTAGCCTGACATAACCGTTCCTTCTGTAGTGTCCTTAAAAAAATTAACTTGCCTGTAGAACTCCTTGAATGTTTTATTTTATTCTCCTGTGAACGGCCACTAGACAGGCAAATTTACTGTTAAAATAGATCCATAGAATGTGAAGTACAGACTAATTCTTTCCATGTTTACTCAGAAGAAAGTTCTGCTAGATTTAGTGTGCATGGGACTTTAAGCTACTTATTTTGTAAAACCAAACTGTTACATAGGTGGTAATTGATACTGGTATAATTTGAAATAGGCCTGGTGAAAATATGGGAGAGTACCATGGTATAGGCCATAATAGATATGAATATTTGCTCTATAAACTCCAACCTTATATGCACTTAGTTCAGAGGGACATAGGTTTGAGTCTGTGATGGAATGGAATTATGAAGGCCAGGCTCAGAGAGAAAAACATTTTCTTTCATCTCCTGAGGCGCGTGGGAAATATAAGAGGATGAGACTGGCACCTCCCTGAGGAATTCACAATGTTGTGGCTGGCATTACTTGGGAGCTGGGGTTTCAGTCTGGGAAGATTCTTGCTAGAGGTGGTAGCTAATAAACATTCCTGGACTGAATTTACATGGTCTCTTGGAGTTCCTTGGGCTAGGCCTGACAGAGTCACTGTGATGCATAGGATTATGCTGTCTAATCTCACAACATTATGATATGGTTATCTTTTGAGATAAGGTAAACCAGTATCCTGTCTGAAGCTGTATATACACAAGCATGCAGCAGCATACTTCTATCTAGAATTCTCAATCCTTGACCAAAGGGTTCCATAGCCAGGTCCATGATGCCAATAGAGATCTTTAATATACACGTAGTCCTCACTTAACTACCGTAATAGGGACTGGAAAATTGGTCATTAAGTGGGGTGATCATTAAATTAGTCACCATGTGACTGGACTCAATTTTATAACCATTTTATGATGGTCAAGTGAATCACCATGGTTGTTAAGCAAATCACCATGGTCTTTAGGAGAATCCAGCTTCCCCAAGGGACATTTTTTGCCAGAATTCGCTTAATGACCACATTATTCACTTAATGACCACAAGATTTGCTTAACAACCCTTATGAAAAGGTCACAAATCACAATTGTGACTGTGTGGAGTGGTGCAACAGTTTGCAACGGTCGTAAGTGCGAGTACATGTAAAGCACTTTTTCTGAGGTCGTCATAACTTTGAACCATTGTTAAATGAATGGTCATTAAGTGAGGACTACCTGTAGTACCTGGGATTCTCCCAACAGCAGGTCAGGGTAAAATAGGTGTGCTAGTAAGGCCCACATTCAGAACTCAGCCTGCTTTTATTTTACCCCAAATCCCATTGGAAGGCTATACTGACTTGGGAATTTGGGGAGTTACAGACCCATGCTTTTGGCTACACCTCATTTTCCATTGTTTTTCTACTGTTGCTCCAAAGCAACTGATGTCGGTAGAGAAAGACAGGTTATGGTCTTATTTTTGGACAGCACAGTGTATGAACAAGGGGACCCTGAACTGAGCGGGAAGTCTAGAGCATGCTGTGAGTTTCAGTCTACAGTACTAGGAATAAAAGTCCAACCTACTTTCCCCTCAACATTCTCCACTACAGTACAACTCAAATGAAGCCATTTCAGTTGTACTCACAGAAGATATTTATTTGTTATTAGATTTATACCCCAACTGTATTTTGTACAACTCAAGGTGACATATATAATGCTCCTGCATCCTTTTTCCCCACAACAACAACCCTGTGCAGTGGGTTGGGCTGACAGAAAGTGACTGGCTCAAAGTCACCCAGCTGACTTCACGCCTAAGGTGGGACTAGAATTCACAGTCTTCTGGTTTTCAGCCTTAACCATTAGCACCAAACTGGCTCTCATGTACAATTTTTCAAAAGGTGTTTTGTAGTTCTTTTTTTTTAAAACTCTTTAACCTCCCTTCCCCTTCAGGAAACTTGTTTCCTACCTGTTGTAGGTGAGGGTGGCTCATTGCACTGAAGCTGAGAATATATCCAAGGGAGTCTATGAGAAGTTCTCGCAATGGGGAGCATGTTTCCATACCTTCTTCCACACCAGCTCTCCTCTAGCCTAAGCCACCTATTCTTGAGGGAGAAATATTCAGCAATGAATTGCTTACCTTTGTACATTCATCCTACATGAGAAAGAAAAACCAACCGAAGTCGCAGGACTTTGGCCAAATTTTTTGTTGTTTAACCCCTCCAGTATTAGGAGATACAGGGATAAATGTAGATGTAGTATTCAGGTGATGTATATACTTCATAAATAAATGACTAAAGCAAGCAAGCTGTTTCAGCCTTGTACAGATTCTTTAGTATTTTTTTTTATTTCTCTCTTTGTCTTCATTAGGTGGAGCACACAGATCTGTAGAAGACAGCAGCCACTTGCAGAATCTTGAGGCCACTAGATATAGGTGAGAAATTCTGGGTAAGAAGGGACCTGAGCAGAGGAGGAAAGGCAGGATGTAAATAATGAAGATTTGAAGCATACAATTTTGTGGGCTAACATCCATCTTATGCCATGAATGTATTACTCACTTTCTGAGATGCCACTAGATTGTCTTAGAGGAAAAAACGTACTGAAAAAAAGACAAAACTTCAGGTTATTGTAAGTAATAAATGCTAGACTTGCCATGTCATAATTCTTTCATTCCTTCTCAGTTCTTTCTCAAGTGCAGTTTCACAGCAGACTGGCATTTATTTGTATCATTTTTCATTCCTTACAAGTAACTTTGAGTGAGCTTTTTCCAGCTGAAGAGATGCTCGCATTTAGGGTCTGTACGAAGTACGAAGTCTCTTAATGCTAATACAGGTAGTCCTTGCTTAACGACCACAATTGGGACTGGAGTTTAGGTCACTAAGCAATGCGGTCATTAAGTGAATCATCACATGACCAGACCTGATTTTGCAACCTTTTTTGCAGTGGTCCTTAAGTGAATTGTGTGGCTGTTAAGCAAATCACGTGGTCGTTAAGTGAACCAAGTGGTTCCCCATTTATTTTGCTTGCCGGAAGCTGGCTGGGAAGGTTGCAAATGGCGATCACATGACCCCGGGATGCTGCAACCATCATAAGTGTGAGCTGGTTGTCAAGCACCTGGATCACGATCATGTAAGTCACTTTTTTAGCACTGTTGTAACTTTGAACAGTTGCTAAATGAATGGTAAGTAAGGGCTACCCGTATTTATATTTCAAAGAATTAAACATGTCTGTCTGCCCCTGTAGAGGATTTGGGAATTGTGTAGTGATTTTTTTCTTGTTACCTTGATATTTACTACATTACTGTTGCAGAATGCAGGGAAGTGTACAGTTATCAATGTTGTTTTTGTTTCTGGGGAGAAGATAGCCAAATACTGATAATCACTTTTTAATTTAGTGAAGTATTTTCCAAACATAAACTATTTTTCTTAGTAGAGCTAGGGGAAGAAATCCCAGTTGCCTAAAAATGAAGTGCTTGATACTCTCTCTGCTCAGAGTTGATTCAGAATATTTTTCTGGAACCTGAGAATGGGAAATTCATTATTGGAAGTCCTGTGACTACAGTAATTAGTTTGAGACACCATTAACTCTGAAAACATAGTTAGGCCCTGTTACAGAGTTGTATTTCTGTGTACAGCTGTGGTGGCTTCTGTATTCTGTTATACTCTCTTTTAAATACTAATGAGAAATACTGAAGAGGTGCAGATGAAATTTAAGTGTTCTTATTTGGAGATCCACTGTAAATTAATATTATTTTCTTAAGTGTGTGCCTAGGACTCAGCCTCTGTTGTACTTTAAAGTCATATAATTAGTGGTTGTTCTTGTTGTAGCCATTTAATGTTATAAAACACATGTAGTTTGAATATATAGAAGCAAATATAGTCAAGCAAACTACTTTTGATACTGGTGTGTTCTTTACCATGGCATAGTTTTACAATTTGAAGGCCCAGGAGTATTTGAATAAATATTTATTTAAAATGTTTATTTTTTACATATAAATTATCTGTCTAAATGTTTATCTGTATGATAAAGCTGATTGCTACCTCTGAATAAGTCACCTTTAAATATCACCCCCAAGGTATTTAATCAGTACCCTGAAAGTAAATTGCCAGCAAAATAATAGCCCATTTGGTTCAGAAAAACAGTATGATTTCATCCCACATCATTTCACTGGTACACTGATAACATCTTGTTGTTGTGTAATATCTGTGTCTTGACATGTGAAAGCTTGTGCTTGCATCAGTATGTAAGTGAGGTTTCATATGAAGATTTCTGCCCATCATTTCCTGTTAAAGGCACAAGAGCCCCATCATAAAAATATTGGCAGCCTATGTACTAAAGTATTTAAAGATTGTTTATTCTGTGGGCATTGCTACTAAAGTATTTACAACTCAGTATCCACATAGGTATATTGCTTTTTATCTCTGATTGCCTGGATGATCTATGGGGGAACAGATATTTGAATAGCATCACTATGATTGAATTCATACAACATGCTACATCATAATATGGTTTCATTGATTTTGGTTTATGTGTTGGGTGAATGCAGCCAATATCCTATACCTAACCCCACCAAAACCGCATTGTACCTTAGTATGTTATGTGAACCAGGCTACTGTGGTCTATGCGAGAATATTTGCAGCAGTGAAAATATGGTACTTTTCCTCCAGGAATTTAATTGAAACAATAGGCTCACTCAATGTAACATCTTCAATGCAAAAGGAAAACAAAGGTATCTATACTATTTCCATCACTAAAGTTCTGCATGTCATCATTAAAATTGTACACAATTCCTATTACATGAATCAATAAATGAGAAGAATTCTTGAAATGATAACAGCTTATAGAAAACTTGTATTTTTTTTCATTAAGAACAGTGCTCATTATTACAATGACATGCCTGTAATAGTTAGAATAATTATACATCACAGAAAATGTGCTTATTTATAAATTGACTTGATTAGATTCTGAGGTCACAACCTGTTGCCATTTCACAAACAAGGGTCTTCTTAACTTGTTTTCAGCTCAGTGGAAGTTCTCTTTCTGCAAGAATTGTCAAAATATTCTATTAATAGCTCTCAAAATAAATCCTGCCACAATAAAAGGATTTAGAGTCTAAGGTTTGCTTTTTAAACTTTTTTTCTGTCAGCAGACATGGGGAAATCTCTTTCCATGCCTTTGCCTGCTTCGAAAGAAGATGGTATTTCATCCTCTGATAACATGAAAAATGGATTAATCCAGTCAGAAGCTCATAATGAAGAAGGAAAAAACGGAGATGTGTCACAGTTTCCATATGTTGAATTTACAGGAAGAGATAGTGTCACATGTCCCACTTGTCAGGGCACTGGGAGAATCCCACGTGGTATGTGTAAATCCAGAAATAATATCTCTGATAACTACAGTTAAATATATTTTGCTTTCATCTGCAAGTCTTAACCTCTTAGAGACTTACCCTCTTAGAGAATGTGTGTTTATATTGTTTTCTTTAAGCTGACCTGTCTTTGTATATGAGAATATTGGTGTAAAATTTACAGTTTCATTTCCTTAGATTTGTTTTCTCCTTTTTATTTTATATTCTATACTACAAACAACATAAAATCACAAGTTATACAGTCATATTAATTATAAAAATTCCAGAAAATATAACTATTTAGAAAATGCAAATATCCCAGAAAATTCAATTTCATTATTACTTTTAACTGAGCACAACTTGATTGACCTCAGAACCTGAATTTGGTTTATTTCTGTATAAAAAATGTTCTTAGCCAGCTAATTATACTATGCCAGCAAACAGAACAGATTTAGAAATTATCATGTACATTCAGGGTTGCCTTCAACATATTTTGCTTAGTTTGAACTCAGTATTGTTTTGTGCCAGTTATGAGACCCATTTAGGTATACAGGTTAGAAGACAGAAGCAGCTAAAATATTTTTTTTATGTTTACTCAGCAGACAAAGCCAAAAGCAAACAACTGTAGTATGCTGTGTGAATGCAGCCATTTCAAACCATGATATGTTTTTGTTTTATAAAGTTTGGTATATGGCTTATGGGCTTGGGGAGAATAGCCTAGAATCTCTGAGAAAAAGAGTGTTTCTATTTTGTACTCTGTTTTAGCAGCTGGCCAGTGGCAAGATAAGATCATATGGTGTGTGAACAGTCCTAGTTGCTACAAAGTGTTTTGTAGCATTTCAGAGATGAAGGAATGAACAAAACAGCATTAAGCACAGTTTTTCTGTTATGGAGATTTTGGCTTCCTCAACACATAGAATCATAAAGTTGGAGGTACCTTTTGGAAGTCATCTAATCCAACCTTGTCCTTAGTGCAGGATCCTCTAGAGCAGATGACTAACTTCTGTTTGAAGACATGGTTTAATAGTGTATCAAAACACAGCTAATATGCCTCTTTATTATTTTAAAGTATTGTTATTCTTAACAAAATACACCCCTTTATCTGAGTCTGCTGGAATAGACTTTATTTCATTTATTAAATGAAATACAGGTAGTCCTCGCTTAATGACCACAATTGGGATTGGCAACTCAGTCACTAAGCAACACAGTAGTTAAGCAAGACATCATGTGACTGCAACTTGCAGTTTTACTGCTGGCTTCTCCATTGACTTTGCTTGTTGGAAGCCGTCTGTGAAGCATGCAAATGGCAATCACGTGACCACGGGACACTGCAATGGTCGTAAGTGCAAGGACTGGTCATAAAGTTACTTTTTCAGTGCTGTCATATCTTTGTATGGTTGCTAAACAGGGCAATCATTAAGCAAGATCAACTTGTACTGAGGTGTGCTAACCTCATTATAATACACACTGATTAAAACAGAAACTTTCAATGATCATCAAAACTATTTTACTTGGTGCTGAAAAGAGGGTGAAGCTATTGAGCAAACTTTTGCAAGTCGATGATTTAGGAGGTATGATGTCACAGCTGAAAAGACAACACAAACTTATAAAAAAAAACTATTTCCCCTGAAAGAATATTTTATGTGTCAGTTTAAAAAAAATCTGCCTCTTGATAATTTATTGTACCTGAACAACATGGTTCTTGAATTTAGTCTATGATAGATATATATGTTATGCAGAGCTTGCATGTTACAAAAATTTCAGCTTCATCAGCATAGCATGTGGCATATTTTACTGGCTTTATAACAGCATCAATTGGGTGTAGAAATAACAGGATGCTGAAGAATTACCTTCTATTCCAGGACAGGAAAATCAGCTTGTGGCCCTGATTCCATACAGTGATCAGAGACTGAGGCCAAGAAGAACGTAAGTTACAATAGCCATGACTGCATGTGGTATTGCTGAATTCCTTTAGTTAGGTTTTGACTAAACAAATGTACTATCAAAAGGTTTAATTTAATACTTTTCTGCTTGCTGTTTAGCCTTGGAAATTGTTCTTCTGTTAACATAACCTCCTACAAAACAGGTTGGGCTGCATTGCAAGAGTTGCTGTTGCTTATTATTAACAGGAAGTGCTATTAGGTTTGGAGCTTTGCCATGTTTCATTGAGTAAGTTTGAGGTGGGAGGGTTACCATGGGTGACAACATTCTAGTGTTTCATGGAAATGTTTCCACTTTTGTTAATTCATATCCATGGCTTAATTGTCCGACTATAAAAAGCCAGGAGGTTGCTGGGAATATCCCAGGGGCTCTAGGGAAAAGATGCACTATGTTAATACTGGTTGTGCCCACTTATTGCTTCAGACCTTGGGAACTTTGCTTTGTTGTTAGCAGTCCTAATTCCCCAGAGATCAGGCAGAATGATGAATGAATGCCTGCATGCACACGTATGTGTGTCTGCAGGCAGATTTCAAAATAGTGATTAACTTTAGAATGGGCACTGGAAATAGCTAGTGGTTGGAGCATGTCCAAGAAGTTGTCAGGTAAAGTAAAAATCCATACAGTGAAAAAATGTATAAAAATGGCACAGAGACTTTAAAGGAGCATCTCTTTTCTCTGCAGAAAGCTTTATGTGACTGCTTCTGTAATCGTATGCTTACTGCTTTCTGGGCTGGCAGTATTTTTCTTATTTCCTCGATCTATTGATGTACAATACATTGGAGTCAAATCGGTATATGTCAGTTATGAAGCACAGAGGCGCATAATATATTTAAATATTACGGTAAGATCTTTGCTGAAAACCTTTTCACTTCCTTCAGTGGTTGACAGTTTATATGGATATTTAAGGTTGTGTTAAGCATCATTTAATCTAGAATCCTGAATTATCTTTTCTGCAGAATACATTGAACATAACAAATAACAATTATTATTCTGTTGAAGTTGAAAACATTACAGCCCAGGTACAGTTTGCCAAGACTGTGATTGGAAAGGCACGGCTGAACAATAATACCCACATTGGACCGTTGGATATGAAACAGGTAAGAATTACTGGGAGTCACATAGCATATCACTATTACAGGTAGTCCTCAGTTAACGATAGCAATTGGAACCAGAATTTCTGTTGCTAAGCAATGTGGTCGTAAAGTGCAATGTCACGTGACTGTGTTGCTTAGCAACAGCAATTCCAGCACTTCCTGGTTGCCATTGTTAAGCGAATCACCACAGGTCATTAAGCAAGGATGCGACATGGTCGCCATTTGCAACCTCCTGCCAGCTTCCCCATTGATTTTGCTTGTAGGAAGCTGGCAAACAAGGTGGCAAATGGCAACCACGTGGCTGTGGGACACTGCAACATCGTAATCATGAGCCAGGTGCTGAGCACCCAGATCACAATCACGTGACCGTGGGTACACTGACGGTTGGAACTTTGAGGACTAGTCGTAAATCCCACTCATTCAGTGCCATTGCAAGTTTGAATGGTCGCTGAATGAGTGGTCATTAAGTGAGGACTACCTGTATTTGATATCAGTTTTCTAGATAGTTATCCTGACTGTTGCTGTTCTTGTTTTCTTTTTCCTTTTCAGATTGATTATATGGTACCTACAGTAATACAAGATGAAATGAGTTACATGTAGTGAGTATTCTATTTCAATTTATAGGGATACAAGATGAGAATTTCACAGCCAAATACCTCCTTTTTGAACAAGAGGATTCCAGTAGCCTGAAACACAGGCTTTGCAGCAATATTTAGGTTTCCCCTAAATGCTACTTTCTTATCCTCCTTCATGCTATACAGGTAGTCCTCGGATTAAGAATGCCCAGGGTACAGACGACTCATAGTTAAGAACAGAGCCTATTGTAGCAAAAGTTGAGTTAAATACACAGTGATTCGAGTTAAATACACAATGGTTAGAATTCACTGCACAATACTACTTATACAATATTATACAATAATACTGTTCTGGCTTACATACAAATTTGACTTGAGCACAGACCTTGGGAACGGAACTCATTCTTAAACTGGGGACGACTATATAGCCCTAAAGGATTCCAGATCTGGCTGCTACCTCTGCATTGAAGTGCTTTATTTATTTGAAAGATTGGGGTTGACATAGCACAGAGAGCAAGTCTTTTAATATGTTTCTCACTTTTTCTTTGTTTGGAGGGGGGTATTGTGGGACTCCTGTGACATGAATGACATCTGCCCAAAGAAAAAATGGGGTATTCCAGCATTTTAGCACAGCTGTAATTGTAATCTTATTGTTGCATCATCATCATTATCATTGTTATTTGATATAAGGGATGAAAAGGGAGGGTTTGGGTACATATCCCATTCCAATTGTTGCCCATTAATATTCTTTTTAATATTTCATTTTAAGAAAGTTCATTTGAAATTGGGAAAAGGAAAACTTAGTTTCTGATGTAATTTATATAGTGTACACTAACACTAGTGTCTTTCTTACAGTGATTTCTGTACTTTAATTTCTATCAAAGTGCATAACATAGTAGTCATGATGCAGTAAGTATGTACAATATTTTCATTTATGGGGAAAATTAACTTCCAAAACAATTGCTTTACTATACGGTATTTCTTTCAGAGTTTAGCATTTCATTAAGATTTCCTTTCTTGTCCTGTTTACATGAAGAGCAATCAGATCTACATATAAGGGTCTTTGCATAACTCCCTTGAACCAGTAATAAGAAGAAAGTTAAATGGCTATAACATTTTGAAATCCTATCACATTTTAATAATGTTTTCTTCACCTATCAGATAATATCAAATGTGCTAAATGCAGTTGAGGACTAGCCAAAGACATCTACATAAACTGAAGAATTTTTTTTTCTCTCTTGATGAAATTGGTAGCAACTCAGTGCTAGGAAAAAACCCATGCATTATAGATGTGTTTTTGGGATTTAGGGCTTATAAAATACTCAAACAAGATGGTTCACAACATCTGGGAATGAGAACAAAGCATCTCTCTCTGAATCATTAAAGCAGCCACATGTATTAATGGTTCACACAGCTGCTGAACTGTTCCTGTTGTGTCTGCACACTTGAGTTGCGTTATACATGAAACAACTGTGAAGTAGGTTAGGCTGAAGGATTAATGACAGGCTGAATGTCACCCAGTGAATTTATAGAAGCTTTGAATTAGGTACTAACACTGCAACCCCCTCGAATTAACTGTTACTCCAAATTATTTCATCTGTTTATCTAATTGAGATTAAGCAAATATGGCTGCATTTTGGAGCTCCAGAAAAGAAGAAATAGAAATGCTTCTCTAGTCTTTCTTATCTGCTAACATTCCTAAACTTCTGTTGCATATAATTCAATTTCCCCCCAGATCATTAAGCAGACTAGTTTATTCAGTCTTGCTCTGTTTATCAAAAATAGTTCACAGTACTGAGGTTATAGAATGTAGTTCAGAATATAGTTAATGTCAGCTTATGTTTGTACATGGTATTAGCTGTTCTTTTAATTTTTTGTGAGTAAAGGTAGTCCTTGAGTTATAACTGCAGTTGGGATCCGGATTGCTGCTGTTAAGTGAAGTGGTTGTAAAGCGCGATGTTGCATAACCAGATTGCTTAGTGGCAATCCAGGCAGTCCCAAGGTGTGTGGGTCATTAAGCAGGAAGCGAAGGGAGTCCCAGGTAAGGAGTGGAGGGGGGTGGGGGAGGCCCGGCACAGGCTGTGTGAGAGTCAAGGGAGGGGGTGTTTGGTGGACTGCAAGCTCAGAAAGGCCAGGGAATGAGGGCATGGGGTACATGTAATCACAGGGAAGCCAGGGAAAGAGGGCGTGGGTGCATGTGTGCAATCTCAGGAAGGCCAGGGAAAGAGCACACATCCATGCGATTGCAGGGAGGCTGTGGAAAGAGGGTACAGGGTACATGCATTCATGTATGTGATTGCAGGAAGGCCAAGGAAAGAGGGTGTGGGGTATGTGTGTGTGTGATTGCAGGGAGGCCGGGGAAAGAGGGTGTGGTGTGTGTGGGATCGCAGGGAGACCATAGAAAGAGGGTGCAGGGTGCGTGCATATGAGTGTGTGAGCACAGGGAGGCCGGGGAAAGAAGGCACAGGGTGTGTGCAAGCGAAGAGAGGAAGGAGGGCATGGTGTGTGCAAGTGAAGAAAGGCCGGGGCGGGGGAGAGACTTGCCCCAGCAACTTGTGGGCTTCCCATTGACTTTGCCTGGGGGAAGCCGGCAGGGAAGGGTGCAAATGGTAATTATGTGACTGCGGGATGCTGCAACTGGTCGTAAGTGCAAGCTGGTTGCCATGCACCCAGATTTTGTTCATATGACTGTGGGGGTGCTGCAGTGGCTGGAAGTTTGAGGATTGAACGAACGGCCATAACTTAAGGACTACCTGTAAAATATTTAAAGTTTACAGTTAACATACTATGGACCTTTAAAAGTATAGGAAGTTCCTCTTAAATCTTTACTCATACATAATATATGTATCCATCTCTCCCTCCCTATTTTGTTTTAAAGAGTGACTGTAACCACTTCCTACTTTGGCCACTCGGAACAAATATCTCAGGAAAGATACCAGTATGTAGACTGTGGTGGAAACACAACTTACCAGCTGGGACAAACTGAGTATCTAAACGTGCTTCAGCCTCTTCAGTAAAAGAAGCAGAAATTGAATCTGTATAAGGAAAAAGACATGACTCTTGGTTTTTCACTGCTCATCCAAGTTGAACTTTTGATTATATATGATACTGCTTAGAGGTGGATGTACATAAAGTAGCGGGTCTGAAGGTTTCCTTATTTTATGACATAAAAAAAGGACAAACTGCATATATCCACACTTAATAACTTCTACCTTTCCACTCTAAATGTGTAAGTATTGTGTCAGTCAGTTAAACTGGGGGTGGCAGAAAGAAAGAGAAAACCATCTTAAACACATTAACTTTGTATTTGCCTATATGAGAACATGGATATGTTACTCTCCCAACACATGTTTTTTGTTCTAAGTAGGCTAATGATACAGTAATTTCAGAACTCGATTGTTTTAGTTGGAGTCTAAATATTTGTTGTACATAAATAATTTGGGCCTCATTGTAACATTAGATGACACGTGCTTGTTTTAATAACCTTAGGACAGATCAATGTTTACTGTGTTGGAATTTTGTTTGTTGAAAATTCTTTTACAGGTGGAGTGTTTATTACAGGCCACTTTTCACAAGGTCCAACAATTTGCTTGAAAACTTGGAGGAGATTGAAGATGAATAGCACTTGATTTAGACACATTTGATGTGTGCTGCTGAGTTGAAGAGAAAAAAAATGTAATGCATTAAAATAATCTCTAATTATTAAAAACAACTGAATCAGTTCATACGTTTCAAAGGCTGACTCTATGAAAAGCATTTTAATGCATTTTGTTACCTTTCATATCAATATAAATGCTTAACATACACTGGATGGTCCCTTTTTTGGCTTACATCATGTGCGCTTCTCATTTAAACATATAAATAGTCCTTGAAAATACAAAGTTAAAGTAGCCAAGCTTGTACCCCGGCTGACATGTTTTGTGTGAGAATAATAACTGATAAGAGCTATGGTGCTGAAAAGAATCTTGTATGGGTTTAAATCTGATTGATAAGATTTTTCTATTATGTATTTTTGCTAACTGGCATATCGCCTGTGTTTGATGTGATATTCTGTGACATAATAATTTTGAAGCCCATTTAGCAAATGTTAATTGGAAATGTCTCATTATAATCATTTTTAATATTTTTGCTTCTTGCAACAACTCATCCATGAATAGGTTTACTGAAATCATAAGACTAGCTTTGCACTAGTATGAGATAAATATAAGCTAAGGGTTTGAATTTTAAAATGACCTCACTAATCAGTGCTCTTATTGTTACAGATTATTGACTCTTTTGTAATGGACAACAGCAAAAGTTATTAAACTGTTTTGAAGGAAAAAGCATATTAACAATGAACAGGTATTTTTCCACTCATTTGATTCTTGAATTCTCACCCACCATCTCTACCATTCTGAGACTAACACAGAAAGCAGAATTTTTAAATTACACAAATAAGTATAAAATGTCAGAAGTTGATACATGTAACTTCAAGATCATCTACATATCACTACATTAAAGGTTTCATTGGACTTTCTAATATATTTTGAAAGCCACAACAGTTAGAAACATTTAGGAGAAAAGATGAGGGTGGGCAGATAGTAGCAAGTGATTTTTTTTTTTTAAACAAGTCCTTTGCATCATTTTAATAGACCAGAGTCATTCAAAGAAACATAAGATTTGTCTGATTAAAAATGATTGGTGCAGAAACTATGTTGTCAATGTGTTTTTACAAATCTTCAACTCAGTCAAAATTTTTGATGGCATTACTTGGAAATAGTCTCACAGTTTAACACATCATATTTTTGGTAGAATGGAAAATGAGCTAAAATAAACCAAGATAACCCACTTGTTTCCTGACAGTGACTGAGGAAATACATTATATCCAAATCCAGTTTGAGTGAACTTCTCTTATAACTGTTACAGAATGTGTACTAGAAGATTTCAAGTAACAGAGACACAGCACTTTAAATAAAATCTGATTTTTTAAAACAGCAGTCCAAGAACTGCCTTGTGATAACATTTAAATGTGTGCCGGAAGTGCAAAATTAATGCTACTGGTACAAATTAGGTGCCCAATTAATACCTTACAGCCAGCAAATACAACTGTGGAGTAATTGAAATCCACTTGAAATGTTTGCACCATTTAATGATACCTACTAGTTAGATACTTATTTCATAAAATGAAATTTTCAGAATAGCTCTTGGATTTCTTGTTACTTATAAAATACCTTTGTTCTATATTTTGAAACTTACATGAATTACATGTGTATGGTATACACATTGCTGTATTCTGTAATTGTGGTAAATTATTCAGGCATATATGCTTTGATTAAATTCATATGAATTGCCAATTAAATAACATTGTAAAGGCTACGCAATTTGGAATGATGTGGTTCAGGTGTAACTATACAATACAGTTCAGGAGAAAAAATATGATGAGATCCTATTTATTTGAAAATATCAGTGTTAAAAATTAAAGTCAGTTTCCTAAGTTGGGGTGTATTGTATAACTTCACCTCACTCAGAATCAAAAACAATTTTAACTTTTTACATACAAGGATATGGCAAAGCTGAGGCTTTCTATAACTCCTTCCCCACAACAGTAAACCAGTCTTTCCCAACCCAGGTGCTCTCCAGATCTGTAGACTTCAATTCCCAGAATTCTCAGCAACAGCCATGCTGTTGAGAAACCCTAGGAGATAAAGTTCATGCATCTGGAGGCACTGAGGTTGAACGAGGTTGTACTGAGCCATGATTTATCTTCATATCTGAGCTAGAAAACTGTCAGGCTCTCTTACCTTTTCCTTGATGGAAGTGCAATTGGTGACTGTGTTAAATAATATACTTGGAGAAAACAGCTAAAGTAGTTATGATTATAAAATTCGCATATTAAAAATCCTTTTCTGAAGAAAATAACGTTATTTATTGTCATCTTATGTGTATCTTGAATGCCTTGGTTCTAAAGTTGTTATCTTTAGATATAAAATGTTACCATAATCCTCCCTGCCTCCTATGGAGTAGAAATGCATTTATGAAGTTAGAATTCTAGATATGCATTACAATTTGTGACAATTATTGTTCTATCATCTGCTTAGCTGATGAGGATTGGGACAGCCCTACAATTTTTATTAGAACATAAAGATTTTGACATAAAAACAAATTAACTTATTTGACTTCATTTTTTTAAAAAAAATCCATTAATTAACCACTAGTGCTCATTGAATAAAAATGTATATAATTCATGTATGGAAATGCTAAAAGGTGGTAACTATTTTTGTAATATGAGAATTGTACTTGTTTCTGTAACAGTGTGTGGCAGATTCTGTGTGCAGTGTTTGGAAGCATGAAAAATAAAATGTCTTTATGCTGTGTCAGTTTTTGACATGACTTTAGAGACTCCAAAATGGCTAAAATGGTATTGCTGAAACTCATTAATAATCTGTACCTTTTTTCTAGCAAACTTTTCCAGAATGAAATTAATGTTGAAAATTAGTTTGTACTTTTAAAGGGTTGTTGATTCATATCTTTCCCTACTTGTTTCTGTTTGAAATATGGGCAGTGTAGTTTACTCAGGTTTTAATGTTGTAAGATGAATAAGCTACAATATGTTTTTTTAACTGAGCTGAAAATTAAAAGCAAATCTCTCTTTCCTCTCTTTTCCTCACACTGCCTTGCAAATTTGAGCTCTTTAAACCTTCATCCCTGTAACACCCAAGAGCAAGTCATAGATTAAGATCCTATTTAGTAAATCAAACCTTGCTTTGTGTATAATAGGAAATGGGATTTAGAGAAAAACACTGCATCATTAATGGAAGATGACTTAGATCATGGATAAGCATACTGATACCTGAAAAGGCTTTTGATTTATCTTTGAGTTTTATTCTTCATTTTAAAAGCTTTTTTATACATGTGCTTTAGGACTGGAGTCAATTTCATCAGAAATGAACATTTGTTTCTTTGAAGGCTGTAGAAGCACCCAGTGGTGGAGTGCAATACAGTTATGCAGATAGTTCTATAAGACAGAAAGTTTCCTATTTAGAGCATAAATGAATATATTTTATGCACTCGTGAATTATACATTATGCTATATTCTCTTGGCCTCTTTAGAACCACTCTAAAAATCTCCCACCAGATGAATTGATTAGACTAGTAAAACATCAGAGGTAACTTGTTTTTATACATTGCATCACAACATGTTTTTACATCATAGCTACCACCACACTCTTATAGGGGTTGAAGGTTGACATGACTGAATCAGAATTCTGACATCTCTGTATTCAAATGGACAGAGCATACTGTTAGAATGTATTCTAAATCTTTCCAAATGGCCCTTTTAAAAATGATGTGCTATGGGAAAAATGTCCACATGAAATACAAGTTTCTTTGCTTTTATCTGATGAAACCCATTTTAGGAGGCTTTTCCAAACTCTGGAATACAGCTTTTCCCTTACTGACTACCACTTGGGAGGCTTTGCAGAGGTGTAAATTGTATAGACAGTGCAGAGACAAGAAGATGGCTTTAATTCGAAAAGGCAGGTTTTATTGTTGGAAATTGCATGATGTAGTTTGAGTTTTCAGCAGAGCCATATGCATTAGAATTCATGTGTTTGTAAGATTTATATTCTGCCTTCCAGGAGCTTAAGAGAATGTACTTGGCATTCCCTCCAGTTTTTTCTTGCAAACAACAACCTTACGAAATAGGTTAGACTGAAAGACTAACCAGCAAAGTCACTGAGTGATTATATCTGAGGGTGGATTTTAACCCACTCCTAGTTCAGCAGTTATACCACAGTTGGTTCTTAAACTGTTCTGTTCTATAAGCGCTATTACATTTTGGCAAAGATTCTGTCCAAATAGGGTTTCAACGTTTTAATAAGAGTTTTGCATCCTTCAGTAGTGGCATTAATTGAGGCTAGGCTTCATTATTGAGTATTAATATTTAGCCTTTATGAAAATATTGCGCTACTCTTAAATAAAGTTTAAAAGGAATTAGTTTTAATCATTTTATTTAAATCATGTAGCCTAAACTACGTTAAAAAAAATTACAAACAATTCAGGTTCCCTGGTGCTCTTTTTAAAAGCAGGTGCTACACATTTTTTTTAATATACAGAAAAAATTACTCTTAAGTAATGTGCATTGTTGATTACTTAAAAGATGGTGCCATGTGATTTGCATACATATGGGTGATGTGGACTTTACTAGAAGCCTGCAAAGACAATATTTGGGAATTTTATTTTTTGTTCAGTGCTACAAAAATAAATTATTCATTTCTGAAACCATAAGGGCGAATAAAGGAGTATCATGTGAAAAAAGTGAAAAACTTTCTGGCATATGTCAGTTCTTGTTTTGCTTTTAAAATTGTGACTAGATTTATGCACAACACATGTAATAACGTGTTCTGAATTGTGTACGTGCACAATTTTATACAAGCATTCCTTGCCAAATCCCAATTACAGCATGTGGTGGCATCTAGCTATCCTTTGCAGATCTTAGACAACTAAGCTTAGTTTGACCTGGTTAGTATTTGGATGGGAGATCACAAGGAAATCCTGAGGCTGTAGACTAAACTTGGAAGTAAAAAAGCCCAAAACAAAACCCCAAGCCATCGTAGGAGAAGGAAATGGCAAAGCGCTTTTATAACAATGTTGAGAAAATTGTATGAATGTCTCTCAGTAGTCATTGGGAACTAAGCCCACTCAAGGAAGACTTTAAAGACCTCTTATTTTAAGTTAGAATTGATGGTATGTTGTTATTTTATTCTACATCTGTGATGTGTTTGGATATAAGCATATGATACATTACTACTCCTCCTCTTCAACTGATTGATTACATGCCATCAAGTTGTTGTCAACTCTTAGCAACCACATAGATAGATTTTCTCCATGATGATCTGTCCCTAACCTAGTCCTTCAGCTCTTCCAATAGTGTACTCATCACTACTGCAGTTGAATCCATCCACCTTGCTGCTGGTCATCCTCTTCTATTTCCTTCCATCTTTCCCAGCATTAGAGCCTTCTCCAGAGACTCCTTTCTTCAAAATAAAGTCTTATCTGCTGGTGTAGAACAAATTGTATATTAAACCTGCTAGAAAAATTGGCCAATATGAAAGAGTCTGAGAGAGATACATTTATGGAGTTACCCAGTTAGACAACAACCTGTCCAAGTATACTCAGGTGGACCTCCCCAGGCCATCCCCAGTAGGGCTGTTAGCACCAACTATCCTGTAGGAAGGGTCCCTAAGGAAAGCAAGGAAGGAGGTAACAGCCATCCTGAAAACCTACTCATGTTGGGTTCACTTCACAACTGAACCCCTTTAGTCTCCTTTCTTTGCTATGAATCCAGATTCTTGAAACCAGATTCAAACTTGAACTGCTCTGGACAACTGTTCTGTACTTTGGAATTCAGCAGCCCATTCTATACTACAACTTGATGTGTATTGTACTGGCTAACTGAAAATACTGAAGGCTGTGTTTATAAAGAAATGTGACTAATGTAGAGAAACTAACATTGCTCAAGAAATGAAACTTGCAGTGTGGTAAATAGGATCCAGACTAAATGAGTTAAACTTTACTCCCATTAAAAATGAAAGATCCTTGCTAGATCAATTTGTAAAAAACAGGGGGAGCTTCCATAGCACTGTCATCATCATCTTGACTTTTTTTTATACTACAACCCACAGACACCCCTGAATCTACTCCAGTATCTTGTTCCCAAGTCAAGTCAATCTCTGTGGGTAGCTGCAGCTTTCTATTCCCGCCAGTGCTAACTTAAGTCCACCCTTATTATGAGATTAAAGCATTTCCAGGTGCAATTTCAAGGTGCTGGTTATTACCTATAAAGTACTAAGTGGCATGGGGGCAGGATATTTGAGGGAACCACCTGAAGAGGACATATGGAATTTCCTTGAAGGACAGGAGGAAGAGAACCACTAGCAAGGCAACAGTCAGATAAGTGAAGCTTGAGCCTGGACCAAGAAAGTAATTTAAGAAAATATCTCAGACGAGCCCCTCCCTAGTTTACACAAAGGTAAAGTCAGGGAGGGGGAAGCACATTCAGATTTGCAAGATTCTATTACTATAACTTGCAATAATATAGTCCTTATCTACAGTATATGGTATTGGTTTCTTAGTCTCCCTTACAGGATGGGCATTGCTTACTCCCATTGTTTCTAGCATACCATTAGATTGTGCAGAAGGGGTATGCTCTGGGTCCCAACTATTAGGGATTGTTATCTAGCAGGACCCACAAACCTTTTCCATAGCAGGACTAACCCACTGAATCACCATGCCACCCAAGATTTAGCTGGCCCCGACTGCTCACCTTTCAGAAAGCCTTGAAGACCTGGCTGTTTTCATAGGCATGGGGGCCAGGGGATCAATCAAGCCCACACTATTGGTGGATGGTCTTTTTGGGAGCTACTTTCGGTTGGTTGGTTGGGTAGAGTATTTTTTTTTTTAATATACATTGTATTTATATTGCATTTGAATTCTTGTTAGCTGCCCAGAGTTGCATTAGTGAGATGGCTGGTCATATAAATCAGTCCAGTTACCTAATATGCACCAGGTTTTAAGGATATGCTGCATTCCATTTTCAATTAATTAGTCATGCACTGGAGCCAGACCTATTTTTAGAACAGACCCTTTGAATCAACCCATAAATATGATTAAGCCTGGATTCAGCTTGTGACACTTGCAAAGACAAAGATGTTCTGTATGCATTCTTAATACCTAGGTTGGAATAACCACTTTCTTATTAAAGAGCTTTTATTTTACAGTTATGGATTCTTTCTTTCTTCCTATCCCCAAATATGGGGGGGGGGGATGCTGTGCTCTAAGCTTTTTCTTGCTTATGAAATCTTTGATCTTTCTTTGCCATAATTTATTAAAATTATGGAATGAATCAAGCCATTTTGCAAAACTGAAGGCCTTCATAATGAAGTCTAATGTGTGTTCTGAATAAGATATATAGTCACTAAAATATAAGAGGGAAGATAAAATTAAGATAATTTTAATAGAATTTTGAATAATTGAACATAAAGATTAAAACATTCTTATGAAAAGAATGATTTATACTGGTGATAGTTGATAACTTTATTCCCCTTGGAAAGTAGAGAAAATTAGTTTTCTGAAGTGCGTATTAAAAGGGCCATCTGCTCTCCCTCATTTCGGTGAAAATAAATTCTCAGTTTTTAGACAAGCAAAAATGAATACAAACTATTTACATTTGCTTTAAATCTTACAGATTATATCAATATTGTATATAAATTATGCTAGGGAAGGTAGAAGTTAATGAGAGAGGGACTCAGAGACAGTAGAAGAAAGGTTTTGCAAAGTGAACCAAGATTGTTCTAAAGAGCTGCCCCTTATTTAGAACAAGTCTCCAACTTTTGAGAATGGTGGTGGAAAAGAAAGTAATCAATCGCTTAATACATTAACTTGTTCTATAAATCAAAGCGTACATGTGAAGAGATTTTAATAACAATTTTTTTAAGATGAGTGTGCCTTTGGATTAAATATGAATAAAAATATTTTTTCAGTCTGTGTGTACTGGGAAAATCATAAATCATGTACCATCAATACAAAAACTCAGTAATCTAAATGAAAACAAAAAATATTCACTAAAAACAAACACGCAAACAACATTTTGATATTGGAATAAAGTATTGGGAAAAGAAATGGTGCTAATAGCTGGTTGTGATGCGTACCTGTTCATATCTTCAATCCTATACAGCAGAGTTTTTGGGAAGAGTAAGCTCTATTGAGTAAACATGCAGCTATATCATTACATTCCTGATCATATAATGTACAGGATCTAAGATGTAGCCAACAGTAGCAAATTAGCATGCTCTTAATTTTATTTTACCTTTGCTTCTCTATGGAGGAAGTTAATTATTAATTTCCAAATTTCTAAAACACCTGGTTTAATGTGCACCTAAAATGTGTTACAATTGTATTTTTGCAAATCAGGCTTCTCATCAGCCTAAATGAAATACCTGGGTCCAATTGCTGAGATCTATGATATCACTAAACCGCTGTCAGACGGAGAACCCTAAAATTAATCCTTAAAGAGTAACCCATAAGCCTTTTTATAAGCCTTTATGGACTGCATCCAGCTTCACCTTCTCCCTGCCAGTTCAATTTCCACAGAACATATGGTGCCCCTGTTGATTTAATTTAGGCTCTGTTGAGCCTTGCACTTCACATTAACCGTTTCCCTCAGCAGTAAGGGATTGCAGCAACGCGATGATACCTCTGAAAATGTTCTTGCAAAAATAGCTTCATGTACACACACACACGCACACACAGAGACAGTATAAGAAAGTGATTGGCCATTGCTTTCCTGGGACAGAAAGTTAGGAGGGCACAGCAGCAGAATTGTCCAATGGGAGGATGTTGTAGCCTAAATTCCAGGCAGAATCCTTTTCAAGATGTTGCTAAACTGCTTCAACCCAGACAGCTTTTTCTTAAGACCTCCATGAGCACAAGACGTAAGAAGCTTACAAGGGCAGTGCCAATAAGCTCAGGGTCTGGGAACAAGAGGGTTAACTCATCTTTCTCTAGTTATTGTCTCTTGAAATTTCCAGCACATAACCATCAGAATGTCTCCTCTGCCCAAGTGGGACCATTTATTCTGAACCTAAGTGCTGTGTGGGAGGTGGGACTGAGGACTGGATGCCGTAGAACTTTCCTTTTCCAGGTTGGTAGAGAGAAATGTCTGTCCCAGTTCCATTCTCTGTAGAAATTAATTCTCTAATCTTCCCAGCTTCATATCCCATTAGATTGCCATCAAGCTTCTTATTTTGTCATGAAATTCAAGCTGAGATGCTGCCTGGCTCTCCCTGAAACAGCTGCAAAGTCACTGCATAACTGTTTGTGGTAAAACAGCACCTGGGTAAACACATTTAGGCTCATTTCTCTACCAATTTGTGGGGGTCTCTTGGCGAGAAAAGGCACTGTGATATTGCAACAATGACAGAGTGAATTGTCCTGCTAACTTTCCACTCTAATGCACTCCAGTGTCTGTTACTGCTTCATGTTGATGTATATTGCATGATGACTGCAGGCGGTTTCAGTGTAAGAAACAGCACACTGCTGTGGCTCTCTTTATTCCCTTCTGTAACTTAAAAGACTTTTCTTGCCCTCTGCTATCCTTCTTCTTTTTATAAAGTCAGAAACACACTCTAGGGCTTCATTGCCCAAGATAGCAATTTCCACTGACTCGACTCACGAACAGGGGCAGAGAAAGACAAGCGTACCTCCAGGGTACGGGGTGCGGAGGGGAGGTGGTAGGGTCAATAGCAATGTGCATAAAAAAGGCCCAGGGTTTCAGTCATGCAGTCACAGCTACCATCTTGACTTTTTTGACCCACCCTCCCCCCATGAATGCCCTAGGGCCTGGAATTTTTTTTTTTTTTGCTGTCAAGGGCTGTATTCCAGGAGGTAAATGATCAGCTACCTGCTGATCATGAGTAAGCCGGCCATAGGCGTGACACAGAGTTGGGAGACAAGGACTAGCCTTCTTCTCTTTCTGCTACTTCCATTTTTGCCTCTTGTTTTAATTCCTCCAATAGAATTAAACTGATTTCTGGCAGAAGGGTTGGAAATTAAACTGATGACTTGCCTGGTTTGCAGCCCTAACACTGCTAGCTGTTCTATCAAATGGAACGAGAAAGGTTTTTCTAAATGCATAGCAGCTTTTTTGGCACACCAATATGAAAGAGCTTATTCCCCTAAAATAATGTGATAAATTCAGCATTCTAGTCTTTCCTGTTTGACTGTGTCTCTGAATAAAGAACACCCCTAAACATGCCCATCTAGTCACCAGGAATGAAGCGAATCAATTCAAGACAATTAGTCACCCAAGGTTACTTAACTTAGTGATTGCTTAAATGCTATGGAATATATCCATTTCCCTTCAACATATTCTAAATATAGTCCAACCTTAGAGCTGTCATCCTAAAAAGTAGGTAAAACAATTTCTATCTGTTGTCAGAATGAACTAGAGTGTGTGGAGTCCTTGGGGTTCTCTGAGCTTGGCTGTTTTCTTGCCAACGTTTCATTACCCGGCTAGGTAACATCTTCAGTGCTAAAATGGGATGGGGTATGCTCTCTGTTTATATACTGTGGCCTGCCTTGCCAGTGCTGCTGGGGGTGGGGTTTTTGCCTCTATTGAACTAGAGCATATACTGTGGACAGATTCTTCATGGTGGCCTCCACGGGATCTTGTGCTTTTGCCCATGTGTATGATGTTGTGGCATGCACAGAAAAGGGACAGGGCCTGCATTGCAACCTTACAATACTGCTTTCATTAGCCTGATTCCCCTACACACACACAGATGCCATTCATTCCCATTTTCACTGAGAGAAGAAAATGTTCATAGTGCTGAATTCAGTCAAAGGTTCCTTAGAAATGCAGTGCCAATTTAAGCAATACCCAGAATCAGCAAGAATGATTTGCATGATTGATTAGCTTCTGAAACAAGAATTAAATGTTCCCCTTTTGTTTCAGGATGGCTCAGTCTCTTGGCTAAAATTTAATTAGGAATTCATTCCAAGTAGTGTTCTAATTTATCATAAACTCAAAAGTCTCTTGTCCACACTGCTTCTCCACTGGTTTCCTATAAAGCTCTGTAAGTAATTACTAGTCTTAATGGATAGTCACTTTATGCTGAGGGAGAGGAGATTAAGAATTATTTATAAAGTTCAGAGTTACTGTGGCTGACAAAAAGGCTGACTGGCTTCTAGCCCTGACTACTCCATGCCGTCATTAAAGAAATCACAAAAGTATGTCAATCAGGAAAGTTTCTGGAAAGCAGCTACAGAAAGTATGAATTTAGATCTGTGGATTGTAATACTCTGCTATCGAATTTTTCTATAAATCTGCTTATGACTCCTTTGCTTCACATGTCAATTTATTTCATGTCTATAAGTCTTCATCTTCCAGATTAATTTGGTCCATATGTTTCTTTAGGTAAGGCATTTTCCATGTATAAAGGATTCAGTAGGAAAAATAACTCTTTTCTGAGCTTCTTGGAATTCCAGCACCAGAGGTGTCCACAGGGAATAGTCAAAAAAGTCAAGATGGTGACCATGACAGTGCCATTGAAGCTCCACCCACAACACACATAAAAATAGGTGGCGCATCAGTTGGACCATTGTGGCTACCATCCTTTTCTTTTTCCAATATGTTGTAATAGTCTAGTTTGTGAAAACATATGTTTCAGAATTTCACAACTCGGGGGGGAGGGAGGATGGACAGACGGACGGACATATATCAGTACTTTTTTATTCCTTGAGATGAAGAGGAGTGTCAAACAAATCCATAAATTAATCATTAGAAACCATCATCTTTACTATCTTTGGAATAGTAATGTTGAAAAGATTAACACTGCCAGTTCTGAACTGCAATAATCCAGATGACCACTAGATGTCAGCGTAGTGTTAGAGCTTTCTGTATCTTGATTTCCATCTAAAGGTCATCCAATTTTTTGCCTGATAAGCCTGGTGTTTCTTTGCCTCTGGTTTTTTTTTTTTAATAATAATTTTTATTAAAGTTAAAAATACAAAGATAAAAAACTAATGCAAACTAAGAAAAATATAAAAATAAAAAATAAAGTGCAGAGGAAAAAAAGAAAAAATATAAAGAAAAAGAAAAAAGATATATAAAGAAATAAGTTATTTCAGTAACTTATCACCTTCTCTAACATTTCAACAAAGGATCTCTTCTTCCCATATCTCATTTTATCTACAGTATAAGCAAATTATAAACCCTTGTCATTCAGTCCTAATCAGCAAAAGTCCATTAAGTTACCAGAAATAACAACATCTATATTTTAACCTTAATCAAATAAGCCAAATTTGTAATTCTTTCCTTTACTTTTAACACCATAGCTTATCACCCTCTCTGAAAATATAGCAAAAAATTTTTTTTCTTCCCATATCTTAAATATAAACAAATCTTTAAAGCCTCATCATTCAGTTCTGGTCAGGAAAAACCCATTAAGAGCTACTAGAAAGAACATCATATATATTTTAACCTTGATCAAGTAGTCCATATTCCTTCTTTTTACTTTTAAAAATCTTGATGTTTATTCCTTTTAAATAATATCCAAAAAGCTGATATCTTTTCATTTTCTCTTTGTCTTTTCTCAGGATCTCCTTCATGAGTATAACACATCTCTTTTGTAAGTCCAAGATAAGAGAGTTGTCCAAGTGACTCTTCTGATTTATTATTTGTGTGTCCCTTTTGGTTATTAAGACATCAACTGGTTTCATTTGTAAATCCAATGTAACATCTTTTTCCATATCATTCTTGTAACTTGTCATTTTAAAATCCAAATCCAAAACAGCCTGATTCTTAGTTGTATCCTCTTCTATCTCCTCTTTTAAGCCCATTTTTATGGTAGCAGGCAGTCTTCAAAGACATTTCTGAGTGCATTGTTCCCAAATATCCTTGAATTCTTTCAAAGTTAACATACTTTTCTGCATTCTGTATTAGTGGCTCTCTTCTCCTTTAATTATAATTTTTAGTTCTTTCTGGTTGCCTCTAGCATCCAGCCTTCAAAGTCTCCTCTTATCTTGTTTTTCTCTAATCCACAACATTTTCCCAAGGAAAGATTTCTTACATTTAGATTCAAAATATTAATATATATTTTAATAACATTTTAAACAACCCACAGGAAGGATTCTGATAATTAATTTTAAAATCTTATTTCCAATCCATCTGGCCCATTAGCCTATTTGTAATTTTCCAAAATCAACGTTCTAATCACCCTTTTGCTGTTTATTTCAAAAAAAAAAAAAAAAGTTCTTAAACTTACATGAAACTTCTTTTGCTGAGGATTGAAGGAGAATCATTTGATGTGATGAAACTTGTCATTCTGAAGATTCTTAATGTCCAAAAAGCAGTTAACGAGCAATTTCCATATGTGATTAAGAAAGGAAGTGGACAAACCCAATGTCCATTTGAAGGCTCTAAACTGCGGCTTGGGAAAAAACTGACTCTTCCTCAGCTCCCAGAGCGCTAAAACCCACCAGAGACTGTTGTTTTATGGTCTCCTTGCAGGGAATCTCTGCATTAAGCACTTATGGGTGATCCCAGGTCCTCCCCTTTATCTAGAGGAGAATTTCAAGGCACCGATCTGTTCACCAGTCCCTTCAGTCCACCATTGCTTCCTCAGAAGTCCATCGTGACTAGCATCCTGAATTTTTTGACTATGCCCTGTGGACACCTCTCTCCAGCCCTATGTCAGGCTGTCCTTGCTGACATTTTGCTTTTCTAATGCAACAGACTTTTCCAACAATCGGTTTGCTCTGCAGATCTCTCTTTCTGATCCTGCTGGGTTCTCAGCTGAAATTCCTCCTCTACCACCAATTCCTACATTCACACAGCATGTCCAGTCCACAAAGCAGAACTACACTAGCAGTGTCTAATAACCTCCTCTGTTGCCCAAGAGATCTGCCCTGTATATACTTGCACCAAAAGGCAGACATTCCTGCTCCCAGGGATCTTAATTAGGCAAGAAGCTTCTCAGTGTCTAAATGTTGCTTTGCATGGTTTTGGCAAATAGAGAAAAATAAGCTTTAATTTTGAGATCATTTTACAGTTCTGTCCCAATCAGGGGATTTCATCCTGCCATAAAGTCCAACACATCTGGAAGGCACCAAGTTGAAGAACTTTGGCTTAATCTTCTCTAGTTAGAAAATACTTTGGTTTTCTTACATATTTTCATTGATTGGCTTGCAACAACAACAACAACAAGTTCCTTACATATTACCATCATTTCTAAATGTGAAAGAGTTGATTAAGGCATTGCCTGCTAAACATATTTGCAGCTCTTCTGTAGGACATGCATTTGCTTTTAGATATTATCCCTGAATGCTGTTCTGTACGTGTGCACACGTATGTATGCTGAGAATGGAAGAGAATGATATGCATAATTCAAGAAGGCTGTTATATTGGCTTTTATGATTCCATTCATTGCTCTCCCACAGCATGGGAGACATTGCTAAGATCTTGTGGCTGATAAAAGCACGTCCTCCACTTCCCACATGATGTCACAAGATGCTTTTCAAACATGTTGTGGTAATAAATAAAAGTTTGTTTTGAATATGCTTTATTGTAACCATTTTCTTGTATATTATCTTGAAATGGAATATTTCAAGATTAGTAATAAAATATTTGAAGAGAAAATAGAACCAGCTTCTACATTTTCAAAGTAAAATGTATGTATATCTATTAAATGACTGGGAATTAATTGAGAAAAATCACTGATAAGCAATCTTATTTGTACCACCTCAACAATATACTTTTGGACTACAATTCCATCCCCAACCTATTTATTACTGATACTCATTTGCTAAACCAAAAAAATGCACTCATCGCAATGAAGTGAGGTGTCAGAACCCACTGATTGCTATATCAGTAAACATAGGCATTTTTGCATTTAAATTTTTTACATTTAACACCTTCTGTGATGTACAGCCTGTCATACTGATCATCTGTTAAATCCTATTTGAGGTTTGGTGGGATAGAACCTGAAGTTCATGAGACTTCATTTTCTCTAAGATGCCCAGAGCTACTAAATATATATTTCCTTTTGACATGTGCTAACAAAATTCTGACCTGGATGCTGTCAATATTAGAGAAGCCTTTGTGCATATGGGAATACCACATATCAAAGTATTTGCTATAGATACTATAGTATTTGCTGTATAGTATAGGAAACTACTTATGGGTCTGAGAATGGACTATACCATATAAAATGTTTTGATAAGATAAAATGCCATCCCAATCTATATCAACATGCCCTGATATTCAGATACAAGGGTAAATACTCCACCAGTAGTTGCAACCAATTGTACTTTGCCGGCAAGTACTGGAAATTAGAACTTTCGGATACCATATATAAGAAATCTTTCTGATTTCTTTGAAAGATGAGCCAAGTATGAATATTACATAGTGCTGTGCAAAATAAATCTATTATATATCCAGCTATGCTGCTTTCTATGCCTATCTGTCATTCTAAGCTCAGCGTAATATGAAGGAAGTCAAGTTTAATTAAGCAGTAAAATTAATGCTAGAAATACAGGAAATCACTACTAACAGGTAGAAGACATGAAAGCATAATATATCTGACATCAGAGCAAATATAATATATACAATCAAAATAGATCTGCAAACACAGGGAAGGGGGGCATTTGAGAAACGGGTACCTGCATTAGCACCGTTTGCTTTATGGATTCTTGCATTGAGCAAAGATAGCACAATAATGAGAGCACAGCTGTAAATCAAGTAATATTAACTGTGTCGATGCATAAGTATCGCAGAACTCAATGGTTTTCAAGTTAAGCATAATATTTACTTCCATATATTGATAGTATAGTAGATATTTTCACATTTGGAAAATGTGAATTACAGTGCTCAGACTGTATAGATTGTCTTTTTAAAGAAAACAACTCATGCATAAGGCAGAAAAGTGAGCTTGTTATTCCTAGAAGTATGTGAAGAAGTATACCAAACAGAACACAGATTCTAGAAAATTCTAGGAATGATGGGAGGGGAGAGAGAATGAAAAGATGAATATGGATTGCAGGATAACAAACCAGAACTTCAAACTGTGACAATTTGGGAACAATGAAAGATTACAATGAGAAGTATGAAAGGTCTACACCATTCAAGAGTGAAAATATCAAAAGAAAGAAAATTTTGAAATTGTATTGTAGCAGTGAATAGTAAAGTACTAAATCCACAAATGAATAATTTAGAATGTTTTAGCACCGTGTTCTTGTCTGAATTCTAGCAACACTAAATATAGTCTCTCATACCTTTTAAGAGTGTACAATTCTCTTTCTCTTGCCTTAAACTGATCTAAACTGCTGAACAGTATTTACAGCCCTTCCCAAGAAAGGGCAACATTTATGCTGAGTACAGCTACTCTTCTGTGCTTTATACAATGAATATGATTACCTGCTTTGAGAGTTGCTAAATCATCCTCCGTGCCTCACAAAGTCCCTTTAGTGCAAATCCCATTTATTTATTTAACCAATTTTTCTACATCTTACCATAACTAGAAAAATACATCTGCACAGAATCTTCCATAAATATAAATGCTAGCCACACTTACATTTTCAGCATATAATGCAGAAGATACCAGTGGCTATTGTCGTTAGATCTGGGCTGCAAAGATTGGGAAGACTTCAACACAGAAGACTAGCTCTCTGCTGATAACTAGTGGTCACCTGGGCAGCTCAGATTTGGTGGTGCTGCTAGAAGGTTGGTGCATGTAGACATTTTTATATATTAAGACATTTAGATGTTTAAACATTTATCTTTATAATAAAAGCAGGCCTAGCAAAATGCCAATATTCCCTTTCCTGTATGTATGGTTAACTGTATTTTAGATTATCAAAAGGTTGCATTCTTGAGGATGAGACCTTTAACACTTTTCAAAATCTCAAGGATGTGTTAATTGCTGACATGGTTTGCCTCTTCCTGACTGGAAAGGCAGCAACTCATGTAAGCAGATAAACTGTCTTGACCTGATAGTCTCTTCTTGTTCAGATGACCCCTCACAAAGAAAGATAAGCAGTCCTGACCTTGTTTCTTAGGGATGTATGTTTACATATGGCTGTTAACACTCAAGGTGATAGAAATTAGTTTACATACAGAAAGGAAGAACCTTATTTGGCATCAGAGAAAGGGGTCCTGGGTAAGGGGAGGAGTATGGATCAAGGTAACTGGCTTTGATTGGATCAGAAAGTCATGACATCTTAATGTGGGTTTGAATGTAACAGAAGGTATATAAGGTACTGTGGGGAGGGGGCCCAGCGCGGCCGCCCACCTAACTGCCTGCTGTCATTGCTTCTGCACTTGGGTGAAGAATAAATCTCCTAACTTCATGCAATTTGTCAGTGTCTTTACTCCCGGCTCAGAAACGGACTTGGTAAGATAACTTTTTCTTCCAACAGTGCTACTGTTCTACTTCCAAAGATACCCTTTTTATAATCTTATTTTCTAATGGCAATCCCATTAGCTATTTGGCCTTTCAAAATCCTCATTTTCCTTCTACTTGTCAGGAGAAAATAGATAAAAACATAGAGACATCCCTGAGTTGAGTTTGGATTCTGATAATAAGATAGGCATAGTCATATAGTTTTAATTAAAACAATACAGAAATCAGTTGCTTTCTTCCAGCACATTTTTCCACCTCCCATTTTTACCTACAGCCCTGTGATTTTCTGGCAGTTTCCCATCCAAGTAGGAATCACATTGAAACCTCTTTAGCATTTCTTCTTTAATTAGTTAAAGTCACCTGCTGTGACAAACATACAAATACTTCATTGTCCTCTGAGAAAAACAGAACAGTATGGATGTTCTCTTCCTATCTTTTTGCAGCTATCCAATGCATAAAGAGCAGTGATTAGTTTATGTACACAGCGCGCACATGTGCGCACACACATACACACACGGATTAAGCATTTTTAACTTTATTGTTTTGTGGTCATAGTATAACAATTGAATTATTAGGGATTTTGTTAGAGATGTATTTTTTAAATAATTATTTTATTACTTGGTGGTGTTGTTACCTGGCTTGAACCAACATTGAAAGGTAGGGTATCTGTGTTTCAAACCAGAGAAATAAACAGAGATGCTTTGCTATACATGCATACCTGTCCCACTGAATCTGATGGAGCTTACTCGTCAGGAGACGCACATGTGAATGCTTTAAGTATATTTAGAGTTAGCCTAACTGTTCACTGGGACAGAATTACAGAGGACTCAGAATTACTCTGCTTGTATTATAAAGCTTCATTTGGAAAAATTGACAGCCCTTCAAGATAGGCCAGGTCAAGAAATGAACACTGCTGGGATTCTAGGAACATTACTTTACTGCTGTAGCGTGTATTAGCAGAATCTTGAAAGCCCATCTAGGTTTATCTTTTTCTATGTTTTACTAAACAAACTCAGGTTGAGTTTCTTTCTCATACTTCCTTCTCTGGACTGTGTAATCTCTTCTCCAAGCCCCTCCTTAATGGCTTACTCATAACTTGCCCAAGGTCAGGTCTAAATTGCTTTATAAAGCTCTGGAAATGATATCTAATTTATTATAACAATTGTCCAAAGGCCACATTTTCAACTGATTTATGTAGAAAGAATGCAACTAGAAGGCCTTATGATACTAAATTCTTTGATGTTTGACTTGGTAATTTAATAATTGTTAAAATTTTCTTTCATGTGCATTCTTGATTGATTGATTATGTGCCATCAAGTCATTTTCAACTCCCAGCAACCACATAGATAGATTTTCACCATGACGATCTAACCCTAACCTGTTCTTTCAAGTCTCCCAATGGTGTACTCATTGCCACTGTAACTAAGTCCATCTTGTTGCTGGTTGTCCTCTTCTTTTCTTTCCTTCTATCTTTCCCAGCATTAGAACCTTTTCCAGAGAGCTGTGTCTTTGCATAATGTGTCTGAAGTAGGATAATTTCAGTCTGTTCATTTGTGCCTTGAGTGAGAACTTTGGATGGATTTGTTCAATGATCCATCAGTTTGTACATGATATGCTCAGAAGTCTTCTCCAACACCAACGTTCAAGGGGTCAATACTCTTCCTATTCTGCTTCTTTAAAGTCCAACTTTCACTTCCATAGAATGTCACAAGGAATACCATGGCTTGCACTATTTTGATCTTTGTAGGTATAAATACATCACAGCATTTGAATATCTTTTCCAAGGGCTTCATGGTTGCTCTACCAAGCTTAGTCTGCAGTGTATTTCTTGACTGCTTGTTCCTTTGCTGTTGATCATGTGCATTCTGCTTTTACAAAATAATGAAATTTCTAGGAATGTGCTGGAATACAAACCCTTATCCTACATATCACTGATTAGATTAATTGGATCACCTTTTGGGCTTCTATTAGCTACTAGTTAATTTCTTTTAGTTTCATGTAGACCTGAAGTCAATTCACAACTTCATTTCCAGGGCTTTGATATTTTTCAAAACACATTTCTTTTAAGTTTTTCCCCCACAAAATTATTTCAGTGATGGAAATTATTATGGCAGAAATACATCTTACTAGATCATCACCAATGTTACCAGCTCCCTTCCTTATGTTTTTTGCTTTTCTTTTTATATTTTCTCTGCTTGTGTTGCTTGAAATAAATTACCCTAGAAATTGTAATCCAAAATATTTAGAGGGCATCACCCTTGACTTAAAAAAAGGCAGCACAGACTCCTTCATATGTTTGTAGTATATTATCTCCTACAAGTCCTGCCAAGATCCATCTTTTAGAAATGCACCAAAATTCCAGTTATTGTTTAGACTAATTTATAGTTTAAAATGTTCACCTCGGTGAATTTCATGTGATGGTGCTGCTTATAGGTATGTGTCTGTTTTAGCAACCAATGGTAGTTTTGTGTCCAGTAATGAATTCAGATCACCTTCTCTTTTGTGAACAAAGAGGTCTCTTTTTTTTCTCAAAGGTAAAACCAGATGGACAGTTTTTAGTTTAGGCTGCAACGATCTTAGTCTGATGTTACCAAATGTTTCTGAAAGATAAGAGCCAAATAAAATTTACAGCATGAAGGTTGAATGCCTTATTGTCCTCGATTTACTACAGTTAATGTGTGCACTAATCTTTTTACAATCAAAGAAAATCAATAGGTCAATGCAACTGCAATCTTTTTTGCATTTGCAAAAACACTCTAGCAGTCATGATAGTTTTCTCTTTAAAAGGCAAAACTAGGATAGGCCACCAAATTGTTCCCTACTCCCACCGTTCATAACATGTTGGCAAAATTTAATTATGAATATGAATACAGCTAATGTTGGATTTCTCATCCCGAGTAGCAACAAAAATGTATTCTACTGTTGCTATGAGACCCACCTGGACATCCTTACATTCTTTGTCCTGTATAAAAGAATAATGGCATTGTGCTTTTCTATTTCTTCTGCCTGATATTTAAGACAGTAAATTATGTTAAGTTATGGAATTATGACTGTATTTAATCTATTAACTCCTTAAGTTAACCTGATTTTGTTTTGTCTTTATAATATTTCTCAGGTTTTATCGATGTTTTTCTTTTATATTTAATCTACTGTCTTATTGCTGTAGATACATCATAGAAGATCAACAATTTTAGTTCTTTCAGAAGATTTTTTAAAAAGTTAATCTAGATCTCCATCTGTCTAGGCAATATGTTTTTATTTAGTACACACATACAGAGAGCGAGAGAGTATGTATGTATGCTTGTCATATGGTTTAACAAACATGACAGAGTTCTACTTCTGAAGCTAAGAATGAGAATGAGAAACCGGCTGGAAAGGGTAATATATAAATAGCTGAAGTAAGTAGCAGGAATGTTAAGTAGCATGTGGTAGAAGATGTAGAAATTTACTTACCACACAAGGGCTCACTCAAAGCAAATTCTGCCCTTGTTGCCTAAACAGATGGAGATCATTATTTCTTTTTGTTCTATTTCACTTGAGCACCTGTTTTCTTTCTCCTCTGTAACAAATATCCTTTTTTTTTCTAGAATAAGCATATTTTTCTTCAACTTTTCTTCAAAACCTTGATCTTGTAGACTGCTCTCATTTGTGACTTTCTACTGTGGTACTCAAACACCAATACAGTATTCCAGAAGAGATTTAGCTAGCCTTGGGTATATAACAGTAATAAAACATTTGAGTCAAAGCATTAAGATACACTTTAACATGTACTTTCTTCATATTTATATTGGGTGAAATTTTTGGTCCATAAAAGAGATTTTACTGAAGAGTCAGTATACAGTGAATTGCTTCCAGATGCCATTCAAGATCTGGTTATCATCTATCTTATTTTCCATAATGTCTACCCACCCTATACAGAGTCAGCATGACTTGAAATATACTGGGTCCCATTGAGAGCCTAGAGTGGGCTTTGTGAGATGATTGGGCTATTAGATGCTTTTTCCCCCAGACCTTTCCCCCCCCCTTTTCAGGCTATGTATGCTATTGTTTTATATCATCTTATTCCTGTCACTGCCCAGAGTCGTGATGCAGTAGGATGGCTTATAGGTCAAATAAATAAATAATAGTAGCTGAATTTCACTTAAAGCAGAGCAGCTATTTTTGAGGCCTGGATTATAAATTGGCTGTAGATAGATGCAGCAAGATACACAGTACCTTTAAGACTGTATAATTTTAATTATATTTGTATGGCTGCACACTCTGGGCACTCCACAGCAAGCTGAAAACAGGACAATGTCAACGAAAACTGAAGCACATCATACCTGGGGCAGGACATCTCCACATCTTTATGGGTTCACCTAGCTTCCTGGACTCATGTTTTTAATACCTTATGAAAGGTCATCAGGGTGAGGGCCATCTGAATCTTGGGGGTATGCAGTTGCACATGGCATTTCAGCATATATATATATATATATATATATATATATATATATATATATACACACACATACATACATACATACATGCATATATACATATATACATATATACATATATACACACACATACTAAAAAACCTTGGAGAACCTTTGACTCTTGAAATGCTGTTGGACTCCATCACTTATCAGCTCTAGCCAGCATGCCCGGAGGTTAGAGATAATAGGAGTTGTCGTTCAATAACATCTGAAGGGCTTGGAGCTTTTTTTCCCCCCTCACCTTTATTATTATTTTTTTTATAAATAAGACAGCGAACTTACCTAATATTCCTTCCTCCTATTTTCCCCACAACAACTACCCTGTGAGGTAAGTTGGGCTAAGAGAGAGCGACTGGCCCAAAGCCACCCAGTTTGCTTTCATGCCTAAAGCGGGACTAGAACTCACCATCTCCTGGTTTCTAGCCTGGAGCCTTAACCACTAGACCAGACTGGCTTTGCACCTCTTTTCTAAAACATATGAAGGCATAAAAAGGCACATTTCCTAGGTCCCATCAGATGGCATTGTTTAATGAAGCATGCCTGTCCTGTTGGACCTCATGGGACAGACAGAAATAATTGGAGACAAGAGGTCCTGCAAATAACCTAGCCCTGTGCCACAAAGCTGTATTAGCTATATTGGCATTAAAAAAAACAACAACCCACTTTCCTATATGTTGTAAAAAATGGCCCAGATGTGTGCTTAAACAAGCATGGTAAAGCATTCACAACATGTTATCCATTTAGATTTCATGAAAGAATCACAGTAGTAGTTGCCCAATATATTTCAAGCCATATTGTGCAATTGGATTACAAGATAGATCAGTTGTCCTGCCTGAACTGAAGACAGCTGCTGCCCTAAACTGTCATTGTCTCCAAGCTATGATATATGCTTAGGCTAAGGAAAAAATGGCTTGATCAATGCTGGTAATCTGTGATGCCATTTTTCATAGACTAATGTAATAAATCCTAAACAGGATGATGATCAAGTGGCATACTGCTAGCCGTTCAAATAGACCTTGCATGATAAAGAGAGTCTCAGCGCTTTCAAGTGCTGCAGATTATAATGCTTCTTTTAAAAATTGTGCTAGAATTGTATGACATTATGCTGTGGCATCTCGGTATAGTCCAATCTTCAGTTTGCTGACACGGATGTAGCACATCTTTGAAAGAAGACATGTCTTTGTGTGTTGTAGAAGAGAGGTGCAAAGCTGCAAGCCCTTCAGATGTTATTGAACTACAATTCCTATTATCTCTAACCTCTGGGCATGCTGGCCAGAGCTGATAAGAGCTGGAATCCAACAGCGTCAGGAGGGTCAGAGAGTCTCCATCCCTATTTAGTACATATATGCTGAAATGGGGTGAAAATGAATGAAAATCACCTTCAACCCTCTTCTTTACAGGGGAACAATGAACAACTGCATGTCTTTGTTCTTTTCTTTCGAGACAGCCAACAGTTTGTCCTAGAATAGGACATGTACAAAGCTACTCCTGTAACCTTTCTGTCCTTGAGAAATACCACTGGGCTCCGCAGAGGTAGACTGACAAGTTTTGGCCTGGCATTAATCAATTTTCCCATGCAAGGGAACACCTTGTTGCCTACATGATGTTTGTTTTGTGTTGTGAAAATGCCCTCAAGTCAAGCTCAGTTCCTAGTGACTGCTTCCATGAATTTTTTTTAGCAGCATTAAATAAATGATGCCCATTGCCTGCTTCTGGGATTCTTCCTTTTAACTTCCCAATAGTAAACCATGTCAGGTATGTTGCCAGGGGTGAATTAAGATGGCAGCCACAGTCATGCAGTGGAAGCCCTGCCCCCTTTTTACAGGTGGTGTGGCTCACATAAAAAGGGGTGGGGCCTCCATCACAGGGCTGTGGCTGCCATCTTGCCTTTTTGCCTCCCTGGAGACACCCTTGTTTGAGGGGTTGTTTAGCAACAAGCAAATTTAATTTTAAGGTTTGTAAATAAGTAATCCCTGTTTTCTTTTGAGGTTTAGATCCACAGCTAAATATCTCTACTTTCTGCCCTTTTTATTACATTTCTAATAGTATTGCTAAAGGATGAAGCACCTATTGAAGCCGGAAACACTTCTGTTGTAATTGAAGCACAACATTGCTTGACGTATTCTTTAAAGATGCAGATTACCAGACTGTTAAACCCTAAAATGAATTTAGGCACACAAAAAGGGTGACTAAACCTAATCCCTAATATTGGAAATAATGTTTAAACAAATGTAATTTGACAAGGCAGCTGGACAAGCTAATTTAATTGGCCCCTGCATCAAATAAGCTCTGTTGAAGGGGCAGTTACTACTATATACTAGTTCTTTTTCCCTTTCATATTAATTCTTTCTAGAGCCTTAAATGAAGTGTAAGTGAAAATAGATGGAAAAACTCTCATTAATTAACTTCTGGATATCCGCTTCTGGGTAATATGAAGTAGATCCCAACTCATTAAAATCTGGGCATTAGGTATACAGTCTAAATGTACTATGTTCCAAGAAAGAATATCATGTTACTTTTAAGTTGTTAAATCATTTTATTTGATCATAGAGTATAGAGAAATGTTCTGGTAACTGTCCTGTCTTCTGGAAGAATGATTCTATAAGAGGTGAAACAAAAAAACCCAATTCAAAGATTGGGTAGGCATCAGGACCATGGAGATGTGGTAGGCATCAGGACCATGGAGCAGAAGAACAGCCTCTTTTTATTAGCATTTTAATGGGGCAAAAAAGGAAAACGAATAAATAGCTATATGGCTGTTTGTATCTGTTTTCTCCATTTCCCAGAGCAGCTTCTCCTTTTCCTGAAGAAGAAACTTTTTTTCCAGGATGCAAAGAGCATCTGGAGAGGGAAGTTCATTGTTATACCTGTTGGCTCTATTCGCTTCGATAACATTTAGCCTTGGCTACAATACATTCTTTTTGAGAACAAGGCTTGGAAAAATGAAGCCAATTTCTCACCAGCAGCAATACTGTGCTCTATTGCATAATGTGGGATACTATGGATGTATTAAAGACCCATGAGTGCTAGGGAGCTGCAAGATGAAGCAGAAGAGAGAGGGCTTCAAAGAAATCTTTGATCTGGGATGTGATAGGCGGTACAATAAAATCATAGCACTTAATCGAGCATGATGGAATCCAGGATTAAAAAAAAACACTTCTAAGGATTATCGCTGGGATGGGGTAGGATGGGATGGGGTGGGGTGGGCGCAGAGTAGCAGATATGAGAAACCAAGCATTCACTCTAATCTTTTGCAGAAATGTATTTCTATCACTTCCTCTTTCTATTAATACACTTCCACTGTATTAGTAATATACCTAGTTAACATAAAATTGTTGGGAGTGCCAAAATAGGTAGAAAGTAAGGAAGGAGTGGTGGGGTGGGAAACAATGTTCATATTAGGCAGGGTTTTTTTTTTTCTTAAGTGAGTGGACCTTTTCATTCAAGAAGCCTCTCCAGATCAGAGTTAGCCTAAGACTCTTTTTATGCCTGAAATGAAAACAGGATTATATCGCTTTCCTATTTTCATGTATAGAAACAAATTGGATTGATACTTGAATCTATTTCAGTGCTAGTAATGGGGCAACAGATAGACCTGAACTGTGTTCTCTGTCATTCTCCTTCAGCATCTGCTTCTTGAGGTAGTCACCTCTTTCTGCCTAATTGTGGGGCCCAGACAAGATGTTGGCTAAGACTGTAATATTATGCTCAACTGGGAGTGAGTTTGTTTGTTCATTTATAAATGCATTTCTATCCTGCTCCAGGGGAAAAAACAACTCAGCAATGTATGATCTCAGTGAGCCTTTGGATTAGAACTGCATTATGAATGTTTTAAAGAATCTAGTTTTGTTGCAGATTTGAACACACTTTTTAAAAATGTTAGCATATCCATGGCACTGTTTTAAAAACATTTAATAATCAAAACATCACAAAAAGTGGATATATATCTCTATCATCTATCTATCTATCTATCTATCTATCTATCTATCTATCTATCTATCTATCTATCTATCTATCTATAGTACAAGAGGGCTACATACTTCACCAATATTTATAGGTAACATTCATTACAGTCAATTGAATTGTTCATGAGATCCTTTTTTTAAAAATCATGATCCTTGTTCACTTATGAAATTTTGAAGAATGATTGTTCTTCATGTAATAAGAGGCTAGTGTTTAACGTTCATTATTTTTGTGCAGTGCTCATCCTTTTACCTTAGAATATTTCATTTGTGAATTCAGGGAGCAGAATTATCACTGTGCATTGAAGAGTACAGCCAATAAAATTGTGATTACCTGCATCTCAGGGTAATTCATAGCAATGTTGAATAATAAATCCAATGGTCCTACTGACAATTGTCTGAAGATAGCAAATACATGGAAATCAGGATTGGCTAATGAAATATTTATGAGCAAACAACCAGCTAAATTTGTCAGATAATTTGTGCAAAATCATCTTAGCAACTGTACTCCAAAATGGACAATTTTTCAGCTTTTTCCTTTGTTAGAGGGGCACATCTTTTAACTGTCAGTCACAAAGGATCCTTCAGAATCCATAAGGAATAAAGTGTTCTCAGCATGTTTTCACTGCAAGCATGTTTAGCATGTGTGAAAACTGCTGTTCAAGTAAAAGATGAAGACTGAACTTGACTTGCCCTTAGAAAGTTCTAATGAAAGGAATAATGATAGAAAAGTGTTGTTTGAGAATATAATTTGATTTCTGGTAGAAAAACAATCAGTTGCAGTTGTGTAGTTTCCAACATATATTTGAAAAATCCTAAAATCTCAGACTACAACTTATATGTAAATTATAGCAGTTGCCAAAATTATTCTTTATAAACAGGCTATCTGGAAAAACAGAGATACTACCAATGGCTACATAGCATCAGGAACATTTCTGGCATCCTTTCCTATCCTAGATGCTATCCAGAAGTGTAAACTTCAGCTACCAGAATTCTCACTAATGGCCAAACTGGCTGGAGAATTCTGGGAATTAAAATCCACACATCTGGAGATCATCCAAGACTCTTAGGTTTAGCTTATATCTTTCACATTCTTTTTTGGCCTACAACTAAAAATATTAAAGCATGTTTTTTACAAGGCAGTTTTGCATTTTAAATGAGAAGGTATTTATAAATGAAAATGTGCCACCACCAGCAGCTTTCAGAAACTAAATTATTAATGATCACCAAATGATAAATTACCAATTCAGGCAGGAAAAAAAATGACTTTCAAGCAAAAGAAAAAGGGGGGAAAGGAGGGGGAGGAAAAAAAGGAAAAGTTAACTTTCATTGGGCAGGATGCTTTCTTCTATCACACCTACTCCATCTCAAGCTCTTGAGTTCAAATTGCCTGTTCACAACTTGGCTTCTATCTGTATTCTCTGAACAAGTGAGATAGAAATAACATATTAACATATTTAGATGTCTATATCATTTACTGTAATATTGCATTTGCTCTAGTGCTTGTGAGGGGCCAGCTCTTGATCAAAAGAGTTAAGTGAGACAGCCTGAAGCTGCTACTTCTTCCCCATCTCTCCTTTGTTTTTAGATTCACATTTGAAGAACCACAAATTGTACTCATTGTCTAGTTCTGGCTTAGTGGCTCCCTGTTGTTGGTGTATTTGAGAACTTATTTCACTGTTTAATTCAAAGCTCCTAGGTAGTTAAAACAATTATTGTGGTAGTTTATATACTGGAGATAAGCTTTTCTCCTACCACTTGATTGCCTTGCATTTGATGATAATCTTCATTATCACCACTTCCAAAAGCAAATTAGCAGATACTGTTTGCCATTACTGAGTGTACATCATGAATCATGCAACTGCAACTCAGTTCAGGCTGAAAGGGCAAATGTATGAATACACTGGTAGGCGATTCAAAGAGCACAGCCTTTTCAAATATATTCATCCTATACATTCTCTGCCTCTATTTTGCCATACAAAATATAAAAACAGTGGGAAGTGTCTTCAACCTGGAAAATGCAGGTGTCGGTCTACGTAAGGAGAAAATTATTGTCATAACAACTCATTATTTTTACATAATTTATAAATTGGTGAGGAAATAACATAAGATTAAGATTGAAGCATAATAGAAAAAAAAATAAGTTGCTCTTTATGGACTACGGCTCTATTCAAATCAATCACTACCTGAACTCTGGGTGCATCTTCTGTTTGGGCCACACTGTGATTTGCTTACTATTTAAAGCATTTGTACCACTCTTTTCAGATGGAAAGACACACAGAGTAGCTTTCCTACAATAATAAAAGTAGGGCCCTTTGGGGATTGCAATATTGGTTTTCCCAACCTGGTGCCTTTTACAGCTCCCTTTTCCCAGTTAATGGGAAAATCTGGAGCAGACAATAGTGAACGAGATGGACAAGCACTCTGGTCTTATTAGAGGATTTTCTGCGTTCCGTGGTATTACTTGGCTTAGAAAAGAAATAATGGCCACTGGTTCTTCCCAATGTTCTTGTGAGCTTCTTAAGCCTTCTGGGTTTGTAGGCATTTTCCTGGCCTATAACTTTCTTCATACAATTTTCTTTTCTCACATATGCAGCTTATACTTAAATAATTCTATGAAGCTATTTAATATGAACCTCTAGATGGGCACCATTTGGGAAGCATGATTTCAATGTTAAGATGCAGGCATTTAGGGAGGAAAACTAAACAGCTGCAAATTCAGCGTAGAAGCTTATTTAACTGTTTGTTCCTGAAATGTAATAGACATCCAATAGCAAAAAGCTCTTAGGTGACATACAATAAAAAAACACAAATACCACTCAAATAAAATAAAAATAATAACTTAAAGAGGCAATTAAAGGTCATAGCTTGTGATCACAAGATAGTGTAACAGGGGTCATAGAGTATATTATTGTCTGCTTCTGGGGTCAAAGGAATCTAATCCCCAAAAGGAGACTCTAATTTTGTATTCTACCTCCTACTGCCCTCAGAATTGGCCTCTGACACAGGAGCAACACAATGCAGGTGCCAAACCACCAGCCTTTTGTCATGCCCATAACACTATTCCTGGTACATAGGTTGGCTGATCTAAAGCATTTTTTGGTGTATTGCTTGAAATCAGAGGAAAACAGAATTATAGGCCTCGAAAAGATTGGAGTTCTGTTTTGCTGGTCCAAAGTTAGCCGGATAGTGTATGGATTTGTTTAGTGTATCTGTTTTTTAATTTTTTAAGAATATTATCCATTTATGTATACTATATGTAGATAATTAATTGCTTCTCTATTTTGCAAATTGCTATTTGGGGGGGTCTTTGACAGTTATATGTTGAAAGAGAGAAATATTTGGAATAATTCATCATTCTACAATTGCTGCTCTGAATAAGCTCTGCCTTCATTATTTCTGTCCAGTGAGCTCTGAGGGAGGATGTCAAAATGATGGGGACTGCATCTTTGTCACTGGGATGGTGTCTTTGTGCTTCAGGTAGACAGGTTTGGGTTGTCAAGAGAATAAATATTCTGAATCCCATTTTTCAAGGAGTTCAAGATATCAATCACAATGTTGTAATAACAACACTGCTGCAATCATTTGGCATTGTAACTAGCAGTGTCAGACAGGAAAGTTTGTTGCTTACTGGAGATTTTGAGCCCAGAGTCCAAGTCCAACATTATGCACTATTTTATTTGTTTTAAGTTTCCTTTTTTGGTATTGGAAATGTAGCTTGACTTCTACTTTCTTGGCCACTGTGTTGTTTTCTAGATTTGTTGGCACAGCTTGGCTAGAACCTTTACTGATTCTTCTTCTGTTGCTTACCATATTTCTGTGGATATTCCATCAGTTCCTGTAGCCTTCCAATTTGGTAAAGACCAGAGTACAAGTGGGTTCTAGTATATCTTCTAAGAATATCTTCTAAGGTATCTTGGATGTTGACATCTCTACTGTACAGATTTCAGAATATTCCTTCCATCTTTGATCTCCTTTGAATCAGTTGCTACTTCTCCATTGGCATCCTTTAGTATACCAATATGAGGTTGGAGCCTCTTTCTGAATTCAGAGATCTTTTGAAAGATTTTGTTTTTCCTTGTCTGTTTCCATCTTTGCTATCTACAGATGTCATTGTAATTCTGCATTTGTGAGTGTCATATTGGTTTTGGGCCCTGACTTCAAGGAAGCCTAATGCTAACCCTAACTACACTTCTCCCTTGGAATAGGGTTTCCCCATGCATTTTGCCCAGCGTCCAAATTAAGTCAGAAAATTATTTCTTACCAGCCCTTTGCTTAAAGGGCCTCTGCGAATCTAAGTATCCCATTCATTTTGGGCCCTAACTCCCATACAGAGTTAAAGATAGACAATGTCCAAATCCAGGGGGCCTTAAAACCCACAGCCACTCAGTCTTGGCAGGATTGAGCCAAAGCCCGTTCTTCCCCATCCAAACTTCCACAACCTCTAGACACAGGGCAAGAACCTCAGCAGCATCACCTGGTCAGTCCAGGTCTTCTCATACATGAAAAGAAGGAGGAAGTCTCCCTTGGTGTTAGGAAATAATTAATTTGCATCCAATATTTGTCAGGTCTCAAGCCTTTTTGAGGTGCCATCCAATCTCTGTTTATATGATTCACTCTCATAGAAACATAGGGTTGAAAGGGACCTTGGCAGTCTTCTAGTCCATCCCACTGCCCAGGACAGAAATCCTCATAGTGTCCCAGTCAAATGGCCATCCAACTTAAAAACCTCAAATGAAGGAGCCCCCATAACTTAAGGAGACAGGCTGCTCAACTGTTTAATAGTTCTCGCAGTTAGGAAATTCCTCCATATTTATGTTATCTCCTTCTGTAAAGCTTCCACCCATTAGTTCTTGTCCTACCTTTGGGAGCTATGAAAGATCAATCCATGCTCTCTTCCCTGTGACAGCCCTTTAAGTATTAGTCATGTCTCCCCTCGCTTTTCTCCTGTTGAGGCTAAACATGCACAGTTTCTGCAAGTGTTCTTCATAGAATTTAGCTTCCAAGCCCCTCACCATCTTCATCGCTTTTCTCTGCACAGAGTACATTTTCATTTCTTGTTCCTGACAGATCACTGCTGTCGGAAATCATGTAGCTGTATCTTTTGTCTGAGAAAGGCTTCCTCAAACAATGTTGTGTGGCCACAGCATTCAAATGCAGCATTAGACATTATGCTTCCATCTTAGACAGAAAATAATCTCTTGGGTATGCTGTAGCTGCGTTTATTTTAATTAATCTTTAAAAATTTGTCTACTACTCTGCAAAATCAAGTTTTCCTAAGGCGACTCACACATTAACAATATATAGCTGATTGCTTACTGGAATACTAAACTCTGAAGTTTTTATGTTCTGTTCTTTAATGAAATTCTGATTTACAATATTCAAAGGTTGAAAGTAGAGTTCTTTTTGCTTTCCCTCTATGTGGCTGTCATAGATTTTGTTGGTGAATCTTATATTCAGTATGTTTTCTATAATACAAGGGCCAGATACCTAAAATTTTGGAACTGCAAAGCCTAAACCCCTAAGCAATGCTTAGAATTAGCTGCACTTGAGCCTCACAGATAAAGCTGCAACTGCTGATCTATCCATTTTATACAGAGGTGCTTTTAATAATCCACTGTTTTATAGTGTTCATTTGGGAAAAGTTATCTTTTTCATTTCAACCTTCTTTCTTTAAAAAAGCACTTTATAGAATCATGGTAATATATAGAGAACCAGGCAGTTTACTTGTTTTATTGTCCTTCTGCTGCAGTAGTGTGTCCTCAGGGATATCAGAATGTAGCAGCTTCAGTGGGTCCCGGAATCTGCAGCTGTGCAATGAATGGGTTGGTGGGTTCTGTCATTTCAGTGAATTCTGTTTCTGTATGCATATATAGAGGTATAGATACACAGACAGATAGCCATGATGGTCCATTAAAGAAAGAGAAACCGAGCTATGAATCTTAGATTTTTTAAAAATACAACTTCCTGCCTAAATCAGGCATGGTGTGGTTCGCACATCACCAAGCCATGGTTTATTTAAGAATCATTTACCGAAGGGCTGGATTTCTATAATACGTAAAACCAAACATTATCATAGTAAGGTACTTGAGCTATTGAGTGCTTTCAGCTAAAGCATACAATTGCTCTGCCTTGTGGCATTTTGTAGTAATAGGAGTTTCCAGATATTACCATCCAATGTTTTTGCACTGCCTCTACTGCTTTTTTACAACTTCCAACCCAATGGAATGTTGGAATTAATTATGTAAAGGATCTCAGCATTCTGTCTGCCCATCTGAAGGATAGCTCTAGGAAAACAGAACAGACCTGGACCAAATTTGGTGTGGCAGGAGAAGCCAGCCCCCCCCCACAAAAGAGTTTGAAAATGGACCAGATCTAACTGGGGGTTGTGATACAACATCCCCCATATTTTCCCCAGCACATCCCTAAGGGAGAGGCAGTTGGGCAGTAACTTGAATGTTGGTGGCTGTTCCCTTCTAAGCCTCCTCCCTCCCAGCCACTTGAACCAGAGCAAAGTGCATGTAGCCTGCTCCATGCTTCTCAATGTGTACATACTTGCAGACACCACATGACAGGAGAGCAGAATCACACACACTCACACACACACACACACACACAGAGGCATTACACATGCACAAGGCCTAATTAGTTTCTGGGGAGAAAGGGCACACGTGCAACATATTCCTTCATTACCCAGAAGAACATCTAGACACCTCTAATGGCAACAGCTGGTAAAGGGGTTCGAAATAATTCTAGTGGCCATGTTCTGCAGGCTTGCTCTATCTTGTTTCTTGTCTCCAAAATGTCACTAAGGAAGAAAGGAAGAGTTTTACAGTGTCTTTGTGCTAGGAACCATGTAGCCAAAGGAATCATGATTTTCAGTGTCTTCCCAGAGTTACAAAGAGAGTCTTTCTAAGTGAAATAATGGCAGCAACTGGCTTCTCTCATAATTAACTGGTATATCTTATATATGTACTGGTCACAGTTACTCTAACTAGTTCAGATTACATAGTTGGCAATTTATTAATTGTACTTACTGTTACAGAAGTGGCTTCTACAAGAAGATCAATTGAAATTAATGATAATAGTGGGGCAGCAGCTGACATGCCCCTTTGTACCTTGAACAAACCCTAATTAAATGAAGAGGCTGTTGTAAAGGAATTTGGAAATGACCTTGGGGAAGCTATGTAAGAACACTGAGGGAGTTGCAGAAAGGATTACACAGTCCAGAGACTGAAGCAAGCATGAGAAAGAAACTCAAAATACCTCTGCACACATGTGATTGTATTTCGTATAAGATGGGACAGGGAGAAACCTGGACAAGCTCTTCAAGATTCTGTTACTACAATATTAAAGTAGCATGACTGGGATCCCTGTGGTGTCTGTTCAACAGGGTTTATAAAACTAGTTTTTCCCTCCTTGGAGGCAACCACAAAGTCTGCAACTTTTGTGACTAAAGAGTGATTTGTAAAATCAAAACACTTAGATGGTAGGAATCAGATAGATGGGTCATCAGATGAGTAGTAATACCAAAGACAGAGAAGCTTAAATGAGAAAGAGTATTTAATAATTTATGGTAACTAATAGGGAGGCAGTGTGAGCTTGAGGACTCTAATCCTCTTATACTGGTTTTTCTCAAATAGGCCAGTGAGCTTTATCAGGTCATCGTCTTATTTCACTACTCAGCCACTTGCAATACTGAATACTTTAGAACAGTGTTTTTCAAACTTGCCAACTTTATGGAGCGTGGACTTAAAGTTGCTGGCTGGGGAATTCTGGGAGTTGAAGTCCATACATCTTAAAGTTGCCAAGTTTAAAAAACACTGCTTTAGAACCATCAGTGATTGCTTCTCCGGCTAAGAAGGAGAGTACTTGCTTTTTAGATTGTGCTTAAATTACGTGTCCTGTGAAGAAGGGCATAGCTACCTCCTGAGTCTTATTTTTTAACTGAATGATCAGTGGGAATGAATTATTTTGAAATAGCACGTATACATTCTCAAGCCAGAAAAACTGTACAAGTAATTGTTCTCAATGAATATTGTCTAGAGGAGAAGACATGCTAGTAGCAAGAACAATGAAGAGTTTTTTGGAACTTTCAAAACTAACAAATGAATTACTTTTTTTTTTAGGCTATTGCTTGAGAATAATTCAGTAGCACTGTGTTGTGTACAATAAGAAAACTTTACTGTGGAACTTGTTTCCAGCCTTGTGGAAATTGCTTTGCACCACAGAGGCAAAGTTTGGTTCAGACCTATGCAGGTTTTATCCAACATATCCATTTTATCTACAATAAAAGAAAATAAGAGCTTTTAATAAAATAATGGACATTTCCTGAATATGATCTCAATTATTTTGAATTAATAAATAAAGGGGTAACGTCTTACGGCAAAAAACTAAGCTCTGAGGCACCTTAATGACTAGGTCAAGAGAGCCAGTGTGGTGTAGTGGTTAAGGCATTAGGCTAGAAACCAGGAGACTGAATTCTAGTCACAAAGCCAGCTGGGTGACCTTGGGCCAGTCATTCCCTCTAAACTAGGAAGCAGGCAATGGCAAACCACTTCCGAAATCTTGCCAAGAAAAGCACAGGGACTTGTCCAGGCAGTCGCCAGGAGTCAACACTGACTCAAAGGCATAAAAACAAACAAACAAAATCCACGCTAAGTCACTTATTGTGATAGATAGTGCTTGGACTGAATGGAAATTCCCAAAGCTTAAGCCATAATAAATCAGGTCATCTTTTAAGATATTGTAAACTTTTGTTTTCTTAAATATTCTGATTACATATGAAAACAAGCTCTCCTATATTAAGGGGGTATTTTAAAAAGACCTTATTCCAGACACTATCAGAGAAGCTGAATATGTTTTGAAATATTTTCCAACATCACAAATGTAGATAAACCGATAATGTATTACACATTAAAGATTTAATAGTTTAATTAAATGTTCTTTGGGTTTCATTTATTATGCCCTTTAATAGAATCTACTATACTACGGAATGAATATAATTAGAAGCAGAGTGCAAATGTGTCTTGCTGAACCATGCTGCGGTTACTCTACGTGTGGATTATTGAATGAAACATGGTTCTTAATGCTACCTGTGTACACAATATTGTTGTGGTATAACCAACTCCTTCATCTCTCTGGAACTAATAACATGTTATTTCCTTGTGCATCTTTAGTCAACTGGAATATGTTCATGGGTGATTGTAACTAGGTTGAGGAAGAGATCTCTTATCTAATTAGCTATGGTGAGTATTTCCTATTTCAGAACCCTGATGCCTATGGAAAAAATGGCATTAAGAAACAGTCCTCTGTTACCATTATTCCACAGCACCAGTTATGCTTATTCACATTTCTTCTGATCCTGGAAATTACATATAAACTTCTTACTAGTAGCTTTCCCCCCAAAATAAAAATTTAAAAATCAATTGATTTCATGAGGTCATTGTTTTCCTTTTAGCTGCAATGGTAAGTCATTAATCACAATGTGCCAAATGAACATTGATTTCTAGCATCTCCAATTAAAAGCACGGTTGACTTGTTAATTGCAAGTGAATGTTAGATTGTGCCAAGATTCTGTACATTTTTGCCATCAAGAATTTAAAAAATAATGTTTGTATTCAGTGCCATCTGGTGGCTATTAAAGGTTTTGCCTTTGACACACACAATTTCATCCATCCCTTCTGCCCCCTCAATTCTTCCCACCGAACATTAGTTCTCTTATGTCCAGCAAATGATCTGATAGGACCAACTGATGAAAGCCTGCTCACATTAATGCTATAGCCTATTAGCAATCAATGTTCTGCAAAACTCAAATTAAATCAATATGGTAGCCATTACATATATCTTTCTCCTTTTTTGTCTTGTAAAATATATGCAGAATTCAAAAAACTAAGTATTAACTGTTACTATCACCATTTACTATTTGCATCACATTGCTGCATTTAAGATTTTGTCTGGATAAGTTTCTACTACACATTGCTGTTTAGACCTGAAATCAATCAATCAATCAATCTCTTTCTCTCTGTTGGGTGTGATGCTGAGCTGAAAGTACTATGTATATGGAATATATCTCAAGAAAGATGTTAAAGACATACACACAGCAATCCAAATTCCCTAATTTGGAAGTGGTTTAAAAGGTTAAGCTAGCTTTTAATTAAATGAAGACATGTGGGAACTTGTGACATTAAAACAGATCTAAATGACTGAAAGATAATTTTCCTTTTTTTATTAAAAAAAGCTTTACTGTACTTGAAGCTATAAATATGGCTCTAATTACAAATTTGATGTAGGACTGTTACCTAGGTGTTTAATCTTATGATACTACTGATGTATCATTGTTATTAATTAAAATAAAAGTTAGTGAATTAGCTCCAGGAAAACACAGCATACACTCATTCGGTGGATCTTGAACTTCATTGTACTAAGGATCCACTTAAGTCAATCCAACTAATGTCCAAAGGAAATCAATTGTACTATGTACAACCCAATGACTCTGCCAACAGCCTTCAGCCTGGAAATGAACTATTTGTAAAATATATTCAATTAAAACAAAAACAAAAAACTGCTTTAAACTTGTCTAAGTCATCCCTGTCATGCCATTCTTCTCACTCAGCTGTTATACAATACATTGAACCAAATGTGCCTTGTCAAAGATGGTTAAACAAGGCCAAGACTCGTATAATCCTTAAAGCATTCAAAGTGTGTAACTGTGAAATAAACAGGAAGCACTCCCTTAGCCTAATTCCCCATTTAAAATCTGAAAAAGTGCTGTCTGGTAGAATAGAGTTTCAATACTCCATAGGACCAGGAACGATCATGGCTGCTCTTCAGGCCTTCCCATCAACCTAGGTATGAAAGGATACATGGTTCTTCACAGTGAACCAATTTTCAACCTCTGAAGAGGGCACAAATGTCTAAAATGGTTACCAGAATACTTTAGATGTGTAGTTCCCAAATATATGTAGGTCCTTATGCTGTCGTCCAAAGCTTTTGGAGACAGGGACTAGCATGTACTATCCCAGCTCCAATGACACACTTGACTGCTTGACAGAGTGTTCAGCAAATGCTGAAGTTAATTATTTTAAAATATTCAATATCTCACAAGATGGTCTGGTTTTATAAGATTTAAAAATTGTGAGCTTTTGAAGGAGAATACCAAAATCTCAAAACACTGGGGCTAATCCAAGAACTCCTGTTTTTGCTTTGGTGAATCTAAAATGACCTCTGTAGCTGCTTAACTGTGCAAAAGTCCACAGCATACTGAATAACCCTCAATGAGTTGAGCTGATCACTTTCACGTGTGGAATTTTTAATTGAATCTTCAACCAGAGAGAGAGAGAGAGAGAAAAAGAAAGAAGGAGAGCGAGCGCACTTGCATATTATAGAATGTCTATTTGATGCAGGTATCTTTTTTTTTTTTTAATCCATTCAATCATATCCGATTCTTGGAGACTGCCTGGACAAGTCCCTGCAGTTTTCTTGGCAAGGTTTTTCAGGAGTGGTTTGCCATTGCCTGCTTCCTAGTAGGTATCTTACATATTAGCAAATATATGTTCTATAGTGGTATATTTCTGGTATTGATTTTAGCCACCAGTTCTGGAAAAAACTTTAATCTCCTTGGTTTCCGAATCACACGTACACTTTTTATCCTCAGATATTTTGTGTCAGTGAACTGCAGGGATTTCTGCAGATAGAGACCACCAGATGCATTGCTGCTAAGTTCCGCTGTTGTAATACACTCAGCACATAATATTAAACTAAGGCCTATTCTGATTTTACCCAGAAGTATCTGATAGCCCCATAGCTCTGGGTCTCATGAGTAGTACTGCTGTGTTCCTGCTGTAAGAAGTCTTGCAGCAGTGAAGCCAGTGTGGTCAGGAAAAATGTCAGTGCATTATTACGTAGACCCATGGGAGTCCACTGGGTGTGGGGCCAAGAGCCACCGTGTGGACTGGGATGCAAATTCCATCCATTATATATTTCAGTGTGGCTATCTGCAGACACTGTGTGAAGCAGCAACATGCTTCATTTTCTGCAAGGACTGAACTGGGTTTTTTTGGTTCCTCTCCAAAACTTCTGCATATTCAAGAATGCTATAATCCATCTATCATGAGTTTGTCATCCAAGGAAATCTGTTATTCCAGCAAGATGTTGTGCCTTAAAACAAAAGGAAAAATCCTGGCTAATAAGAATGCAGTTTAATTTTTCTCCTTTCAGCTTTTAAAAATGCAGAATATTTGTACCATTATCTGAATTCTTTTTTCACAGGCAATTCCACTATAGCCAGGTTGACATGAACACATGTTGGGTTGTATTCATATACCTCCATATAGACATTTCTGTTCGCACGTGGCTAAAAATACAAATGTTTCTTTTCTTTTGCAAGGAAAATAACCCCTTTCTGGAAAGAAAAGGCCACAGAACAGAAGGCCCCCCAAATTCCTCTGCTATATTAATACATTACTAAAGACCATTTGTCAGTGTAAATTCCTGGAGATGACATGAAACAACAAGGAAAACTGAATGACACCCTCTAACTGCGGCATGGAATTCTGCTAGCACAACTGCAGGAAATAAATGGCATGACATATTTTTGAAGCAAAAAGAAAAGTACATTATAGAGTTAAAAAAGCAACTCCCCATCCTAGCTTTCTTTACACGTATGGTGTAGTTCACCTATTTTACACCATCATTCTGCATATCCAGTCATCCCCATCCAAATGTTAAGTGCCACCTCTGTCCCCAAAAGCTTGCCCATCCTGGTCTAATGTTAACATGTCTTCCCACCCCCAGCATGAACCTGACACATAGCTGACTCACCTGTTTGACACTGAACTCTATTCCAGCCAGTGAGGCAGTGATAAGTACCTGGTTCAGTACAGGCACCTCCAGTCTCATAAGCATATTGCTGCATAAGGCAGACACATGAACATTAAGGAAACTGTGAATATGCCCCGTGGCTTAAAATCTGTGCAATCAACAATGTCTGGAAAATAATACAACCAAATTATGTGTATCCTTTTAAAATCGACCTGCAAAAATATATATTTTAAGTTACAGTACTTGGACATGTGTCTGTTTCTTCATGTGGACAGTACTGGAGTTAGTCAAATATATACCATGTAGTTTTCTTCCATTTTAAGGTAAAGATTAAAAAAAACAAAAATAACAAAAAGGAACAATAGCCATAACAAGATCAACAAATAATTTAATTTAACATGATTGTAATTTTTAACATAACTTATAATGAAAGACCAGAAATACAAGTTCTGTAGCACATACATATGTATGCAGACAAATATACCATATATATATATATATACCATATATACACCACATCTACATCATCTATCTATCTATCTATCTATCTATCTATCTATCTATCTATCTATCTATCTAGTAATTACAGGCAGTCCTCATTTAGCAACCACAATTGGGACCGACAACTTGGTTGTTAAGCAAAGTGGTCGCTAAATGAAACCTCAACTCTGCTTACAATCTTAATTCAGCTTTCCTTTGCTTTTGGACTATGACGATCATAAATGTGGGAATTGGTTGCAAAGTTACTTTTTCATCACTGTTGTAACTGCAAATGGTTGCTGTATGAGGTACTATAGTTGCTAAATGAGGACTACCTGTATGCTGGGAAAGATCTGAGTTGGGAGAGCAGGAAGAGAGGAGTAACAATTCTTCTTGCATAGTGGAAATGTACTTATAATGCTGTATATAAAACAGGCAAGTCAGAAAATAATGCACCCATACTTGAGTAGAAATTTATCATAATTTTTAAAAGTTTTGGAGAGAAATAGGGTGGGGAGAACATCTCACAGTTATCACAATTATTATTTTCATATCTAAATGACATATTGAGGATGTGGAAAGTTCACATGCATACTCATCTTCAAGAGTATATAGAAAGCAAATTAGAAAAAACAGTGAGTTCGAGTATATATAAAAATGCCTGATTAATTAAAAACAGATAAATCCAGAAGTATACATATGCAATTTTGAAACATTATGCAAGTTGTGCTTCCATTCTTTAGACAGGAAAACTCTGAAGGTCACATTAAATATAGCCTATATTTACAGCAGAATATAAATTAAATTAAATGCTACTTATTGATGTGACCTGGACATAGTGCTTCTTAGAAATTCAGCTTAGTAACCGGTTTCCTTTTTCATGTTAAGAAAAATACATACAAGTATTGCATCTTTTGCCTCACCATCCAGATAGGCAAGAACAAACATTTGGGCCCACATATCTTCCTCCATTCATACGTGGGTCACAGATCCCTGAAACCAACCTACATTTAAAAATTCATCACTGCGCATGATTAAGCCAACGACATTTTCCTAAGTCAGCCTCCTGGAGGCCTAAACAGGCTTTTTGAATCAGCCTTACTTTTTCCACATCTTCTGTCGCTGTAACTATCAGGACTGGTGCAAACATTGTTTCTCATATGGTAGCCACCATTTTTACAGGGAGGGCTGCAGAAAGCTCAAAGCAGAACAAAAAACACAGAAAAGAGGTACAGTATTGGTTCAAACATTCCATGGTATAACAGTGTACCATTTTCTGCTTCCATATGTGAACTTTTTATGATGATGGGCTTGAGATGGGTCTGGTTATTAAAAGGAGCCAATGCTGTTCAACATCCCATCTGCCAATATTCAGGCAAACTACTCTCCTATCAGCAAGAGAAGGACAATTTCTTTGTAGGAAATATCAGCATCATTTCTTTTCTAAGAGTTATAAAAAAAGCTAGGAGATGGTGTATTCAGTCGTCTTAGTCCTTGCACAAATGTATCAGGGAAAACAATGGATATTGCATTTATATAGCTGAACAGATGTGCACACTTCATTTTGCAGGGTACCAACATTTCTGCCAACCTTGTCCTAAATACATATGTGTTGCCTTATTCTGCCAGGGCAGAGAAAAACAGCTCAAAGCTGATTACAAACTGTAATGATCTGTGTAGACAGGCACCAGAAATCCTCCAGCAAGCCATGAACTAATGTAGTCCTGACCCACCTACACACTCAGTCTTTAGCAGGACTATATCGGCAGATGACAACCACCTGTTTGTCTGTGACAGGAATACTGTTAATGGAGGAATAGCAGAGGGATTATTACAAATGGGGTTTGCCAACCGTGAATCTCTGGCTTTTGCAAGCATCAGTCTCTGAAGGACATAAGCATGACTGACTGATTTCTCCTTTCTGTGGACCTTGCCTTTTAACCTCAATATTGATTCGTCAGGGAATGTTGGACTTTCCAATCTGCATGAGTTCCTGCTTGTAAGAATAATATAGGTTTATGGAGGTCACGAAGAGAAACTCATAATGCATCATGCAGAGCCCTTATCTTCAAATCCTCATAAAGACTTAGACTGAAATTGATTTGGGGGCTTGCAGGTCCATTGCAAGAAGATAAAAGGCAGATACTTCCTTCAAAGCCATAGGTAACAGTGAAGGCATACTATGCTCAACTCTCAGAACTGAATAATTTGTGATAGATATATGTTTGTTTATGAAAACTAGGAACCAGTCCAAGGCAGTGACAGGCAAGATGCTTCTGAGGGGCCACACCCTGTGCTTACTTGCTTTCAGTTCTCTGGAATATCTCCCCAGATCAGAAATGCTGCAGATGGCTTCAGTCCATCCTCATTAAGAAGGCCTATATCTTCCAGAGTCATATTGGACTTGAGGGTTCCATTCCCCACCTCACAAGCCATAAATAAGATCAGAATGTGGAAGGATTGAGAGAGTATGTAAACCTTCAGTCTGGGGACAATAGCGCTCAAGCACAAATCACTTTGCATCATTCCCTGCAACCTCCAGCAATCCAAAATTTGTTTAGTTCATCTAAACAGTATTATATATTCCAAACTTTAATACATTTTATCAGTCTTATTTCAAAGAAAGAGAATGTTTTAAAAATTATAACAAAATTACCATTCTGATAGTAAGGACCAAAGATCCTATTTCGACAGAGGCATGTATTTGGCTTAATATAAAATGCCACACTGAGGATGGTGGGACACTTATTGGTACAGAAGATAAGGAAATAAAGATAAATATTCTTTTTAATGTTAAGTGGAAACAATCAACTATGATGAAGTTATTTCATTTTACTGCATGCAGTGCTCTCTTAAACTCAGTGCTGTAACAGCGGAATAATTGAAGTATAATTTACTTTCAATTGTTATTTGGAATTAAGTATGCCACAACGGATGAAAATAAACCATGCCTCTTTGTAAAAGTTTGCTCCTTTAAATATATGTTCAGTTAGCAATCCCTTAGTAACTAGAACTGGAGCCATGATTAACATAGAAGCAACTTTCTTCTCTAGGAGAACTAAATACATGAGCAATTCCTTAGTTGGAGGGATTACATCTAAATTGAATTTAAAATTGGGTGAGGTTAAAAAAAAAAGACATTGATCAGATAACTATAGCTTACCTGAGATTCATAGATGTGGTAAAACACCTGCTCCATAATTACAAGGTATAAGTAATTTGACCTTGAAATCAATCATTTTAGTGATTTAAGAGAACAATGTCATGAAATGCCTATGAAAGTCTTCAGAGTTACTTCCAGGGGTATTTGATTCTTCCTTCACCTTAAATAATTTATTTTTGAATTCTGATACTTCAGAGTTGATTGGTTAAAACATAAGCTCTTGTGATTTAAAAATTATTATCCTTGTTTCTTGGAGCATATGTATGATTCAGCTGGAAAGAATTTTCCTCTACGGTAAGGTTTTTTTTTACCTGTACTATATATGTGTCTATACCAACTATCTCTGCACTGGCAAACATCTGGACTTAGAAATTTGCTGCCATGCTCCCAGTATCTGTTGCAAACCATCATATCAAGCAAAAAATAAACACCTATTAAACATTAATAGGGAAAATAAGTTTTATAAGTCTTTCTCAGATGGTGCTGCTACATATGCTGTCAACTTTTTTATCACAGCCAGTGTGTAGTAAATCTGCTATGATATTTTATAGAAATACATTTTATAACTGCACTATAGCTGAATTCTTTCCCAGTTTTAATCTAAAGATGCCTTATTTTTTATAATGAGAACTACATCAACAATATTAACATTCAAAAAGTAGGTATATTAGATTAGACTATTGTTTGGGTTAAAAAAAAAGCTGAAAATACTGTTTAAGATCCTGAAAACGCCAGAGGTTTTCAGTTTTCTGTACATGTACGTTGCTAGACCAGGATCCGTCATTGACCTGATTTTCACCAGTTTAATTACTTACTTGTTTCATGCCATGGGCCCACAAGCCATGTGTCAGGATCTACGCAAACCAGAACCTTCAATTGTTTTTATTTTGCTTTTATTGCTAACCATAGATCAATAGTGAAATAATGGGAATGTTATTCTAACCATTTGCTTGACCTGCCATAAAAGGGGGGAAGAGGAGGCCAGGTGCCGTTATCTCTATCTTGAAACAGACATCCAAGGCCAGGAGCTGTGAGAACCGGGACAAGGCGCGAAGAGCCGCAAGCGGGAATAGAAACCTAGAAGGGGGGGAAGTTGGGCTTAAAAGGACAAGGCTTTGCTATGTAGAATTAGACTCAACAAACTATGATGCTGTATGCTTCTCCTGAATAAAGAAATCTCTGATGGAACTTTTGGTCTCCAGAGGATTTACTGAACTTTGGGATTGAGTGTGCAGACTCTGACACCATGTGGGCAACCACAAATATTTCTAATCAGATATGCCCCCCCCCCCCCGTTGGCAGTGTGGGTCAGAATGTGGTGCTTTAAGTCAAAAATAGACTATTCAAGAAATTAGCTTGGAAGAGTCCATAAAATAAGACACTTAAAAGGGGGAGCCTCTACAGTCTACACTGAAGGAGAATTTGGGGGATCAAGCTAAAAGCCCCTAATTCCCATTCTCACTGAAATAGCCATCTTGTAAAGGATCTGCTGGTTTTAAAGCTGCTCTTGGAATATTAAAGAAAAATGACACAGCCAAATGCTAGCCCAATTTAGCATGGACCTAGAACACTGAATATAAATGGATGCCCTTAAGTTATTCTATATAGCACTGTACTTCTTCAAGATAAACAATATAGTCTATAAGTGTCTGCCTTTGAAGAGCTCTTCAAATAATTAACAGTAACATCTTCCAGAAATCTGTCTAGTTACCTTCATCCCAGGTAGAACCACTGAAACCCAGGAGGCCTTTACATGCATTAGACTTAGTGCATTTCCCATTCTTTTTGCATTTGGGTTGGCACAGAACTGTAGAAAACCCACATTAAAACCACAAGTTTGTAATTCAGTGTTATTCATCACAGAGAGGAGTCACACCTCTACAAGTTTATATTACTCACCAACCTGACAGCTACAACCCGAGTAACCAGGTTTACATCTGTAGGTATTGGGTGCCACACATTCCATGCTTTTGCCACACATATACCTAAATATTGCTATGAAAGGATTATGACTACTATATGTGAATGTGTCCTCTGTCAGCACACAGTAAACAAAAAGAGCTAATAGCTCTGATCATATAAAAACACAAATATGATTCAATCAATTCATGCAATTAAAAGGCATGCAGTATTCATATTGTCCCAAAATAGTTTAGGGAAACAATATACAACTGTAATTAGGTAATTTCTAATTTCTTATGAATAGGATTACAGCCTCCTGTTGGCAGTCACCAACAAAACACATTCCCATCATTTGGGGTTTATTTGTATAATTTCTATGATTTTCTGCACAGGATTGCACTTAGTGTTGTTGCGCTCTTCTCTTTCTAACCCTATTCTTTATGCAAAATCACACCATAAATTTTTTTTCAGCAGTTACTGACTTATATTATTGCTATCTTCAGATCTCTTCATCTGTGAAATGAGAACGGAAATAACCTACTTTAGAGTGTGGGTTGGATAACACCTGGAATAAAAATTGTAGTGTCCCACGTTATAGTATATAATGAGTTAATAACAAATATAAAGGCTTCATTGTGCCATCACATCTTTGGAACTCTATTTAGAACAAATTTGAGACACCCAAGATAATCATTAGAACCAAATGGCTGCATGGGAGTTGTTCAGAATTTGTTAGTGGCAAGCAATGCCTGTCTACAGTACCTTTTAAAAAGTTAGGAACATTTGCTAGAAACTTTACTTTCCTGCTATAACACAAAAAAGTGTACTTTCTGTTGGTGTTTATACCTCTACCAATGATACCATCTCTGTAATATCCAAAAGGACCATGATCACATCTGAACCCTCCTGTATGACTTGATTCACAACGAACTCCATGGAAAACAGTCAATCAGCATGGCTTAATAACCTTGGGAGAGTTGTTAAAACTAACTCTTTCTCTGTGCCAAGTTCCTTGGAAGGCAGATCAAATCTCTCAGAAGAGGACTGTACTACATTTCCTTCATAACTGTCAAATGGACTTGGAAATTTGTCACCACTTTTTCCTCCTCAATCTATCTTTGTTAGCAATGGTCCACTGAACACATTAGCTTTACTGCTCAGCACTGCCCTTGCCAGGTCTTGTCTCTCTGTGGTTTTCCACAATCTCAAGATATCTATCTAATGCAGAATTCACTGTTAAATCTTTCCCTGCGGTGCCAGAATTAATGTTTACAGTAGTGATTCCTAATACATAATTTGGGTATCCATGATTAACAGGCTTGGCAAAAGCTATTTTCTGTGAATCTCATGCATTTGAAGATAAAGTTGGTTGAGCTGCAGAAATTAATGGGGTGCTCTTGGCTGTGTGAATGACATCTTGGGGAACATCTGTAAGATTAAAAGGAAAGAGTGCAATATTTGAGATCCTAGTGGTTGATTGTTGCAAGAAATCTGCCAAAGAAACAGAGAAGAAATGTCAGCATTATTGCAAGACTTATATTTAAAAGGTTATATTACCAGAGACTTACTAAATAATTCATTTAATATTTTTATAAAGTACTTAGCATTAGGAATATACTACAAAATATACAGTGCATAAAGCTAAATCCTATAGTTTTTGTTCCTGAGCTATTTCAGTAAGTGAGATTTCACATATAGCCAAAAAACAACAAGAAACAAACAAAAACAAAAAACCCAACTCATCTGTCTTTAAATATATTTTTTTAGAATTTACAATCAAATGCAAAATAGAGTATGAGTCCTTTCCATTCCATTCCAGAATCAAAGTTTCAGATCTGAAAGAAATCTCAACATTCACCTATCTCCTCTTGAGTGACGGAAGAAATCTACAGTATTAGAATAATGGCTATCTAGCCCTGTTGAAACAGTTTCGGCAACAGTACTACCAAACAGTTCATACCACGTACTCAAACATGTAATATTTTACCTGCATTTTGAGACTCTATGGACTACTCCCAGTATTTATCCCCACCCAAATCTGCAAAGCCTTTTTGTTTTTAAAAGATGCCCCCAAGAAGCCTGCTGCAAGATAGGTATGTATCAAATAAAAATACTTTTTCTTTTGAACAATATATATATCATATGGCTTATTATTTTGGGGAGATTCAACTAATTAATAGTCTAAAATGAACACAATCCACTGCTGATGGTGTTATCTTCTTCAGAATGTTTGAAATGTTGGCCAGAGGATGCCATGAATAAGAAAAGGAGGAATTTAAAGGAGAGAGGGTGGCAGGGTTAGGGTTATTTGAAGGAGAGCGGGTGGCAGGTGCAAAGACGATTTACATATATTTCTACACCACCATCATTTCGACTTCCTAATAATAATAAAGCACTTTGAAGCAGATCTATGATGTCGTCATATCCACTGGTCTCAAATTACTGCAATCATCAGTCAGTGCTCCGTCTAGCTAGCCAATAGGTAGGGGTATTATTAAAATCCCTCATCCCCCCATCCATACAAAAGGAAAATAAGGTATTGTCATCCCAGTTTGTTTGCTTTGTCAGACATAAAAAGATAAATCGGATCTACTTAAGTGGTCATTTTCTCACACCAAAAGAAATGAATAGTTGCTATGAGAAGGAGTTCCTTAGCTGCTAAACCACAGTTCTTTGATAGCCTCAAGTTCTGCAGAACCTCATAGTTACAAATAGGAAGATTGCATCAATACATTATAGAAGAAACTGAATAATTCCCTGGACATACTGCTTTTCATTTTAAAGGCTAGCAATCTGAAGGAATTTCAGCAATGTTAATTTCACATATGGTATTATATATACATTTAAGTCAGCAGTTCTTTGGAGTGGCTGTGCAGCTTGTTTAATGTGTATTTGAATACTGCATCTATACCTCATGATTGGAAGAATGTTAGTATTGCTCCCCTAAACAAAGGGAAAGGTAAGTGAATACAAAAATTACAGGGAGATTAGTTTGTTAAGTGTGTCTGGTAATGAGCTGGGCAGAAATCTGACTTGAAAGATGTAAGTGATGACAATGATCAAAATTTGAGAAGCACAGTGTGAATTTTGCCTGGACAAAATGCTACACGAATCAGATTTCTGCTCTTCAGTAGTTCAGCGGTCACTGACAAAGTATGAATGTGAGAAAGAAATCAACTGCATGTTTGTTAATTTGCAGAAAGTATGATATAAAGTGAATATTCTTGAATTATGAAATTCTTTACAAAAATATGGAGTCAAAGGCTGGTTGCTATAAAACAGAGTCTGATAGAAGTGAAGCATTTGTGAGAATAAATGGAACGCTTAGTGAACGATAATACTGAGCAGAGAGTAAGACAGGGCTGTGTGATTTTTCCTTGGTTGTATAATGTATTGCCATTGTATTATCTGTATTGATTTTTTTTTATTAGTAGCACCTGTACCTTGTATGCAGCACATCTGGCAAATGGTAGTAGAAAAATTTCATAAATAAATACATGAATAATAAATTAAATTAAATTAATCCACAATAAGTACAAAAGTGGTGAATGAATAAAAGAAATACAATGAGGATGTTCGGTCCCATAAAGAGAATGAATGAGGAAGACCAAGAATGTCATGTTTGGATGAACTAATGAGACCATGAAAGAGACAAAAGTGAGGAGTTTAAAGAATGAAAAGCAGTTTATAAGGTGGTGTATAGATATAGTAGAAGCAAGGATGGTTTGCAAGAATAAGAAGGTATGGAGAGGTATACTGAATGGTCCTAGTGTAAGCTAGTTTTAACTAAGTTTCTCTTTCTTTTTGTTATGCCATTGTTTCTTTGGCATACTATTTCTTAGTCCTTTGCTGTGCTCTGCTTAATTGTGCTCACTTGGAAAAAAAAAAAAGAATAGCATTAAAAGTATGCATGTATACATACAACACTATTAATGAAGTAATATAACTTTGAAATATTCATTATTCTGAACGTATCCTAACTCAATGTACTTACTTCTGAGAAGACATGAATGTAGCTATCCTCATCTTGTTTTTTTTCTTTATTATTTTGCCTTCTTAAGCTTAAAGCCAAATTTTGACCTCTTGCTTACTGCTCAGTGGATATGAAGATTTAACTCAGAAAGCTATGAGTTTATGATAGTCGTAAACATTTGTTCTATTTAAATAAATATGACAGCAACTGAACCCTGAAGTTACACAAATAATTGAGTTATTCCTACGTAAATTCAGAGTAAGTGACAATCACTCTGCAGCCCAGGTATACATCCACAGTGGAGGCTATTTATTTCATCAAGACATCTGCCAAGACCACAGGGGCTGGACGCACAGTCATCAATGTTCACTTGGCAAAGGTCATCTTCAAATATGGACAAGCAAACACACAGGTATTTCCCATTCTCAAGGGGAAAATTGGCATTTGTCACACATTTAAACTATCACATGGTTTCACGCTGTCCTACAAAAGACACCCAATAAACAGAAGATTATTCTTCTCAAAGTAACCATTCTCTTTTATAACAGGCTTTACTGCCACAGTAATGATAAATAATGCTGGGTATCTGTTCCTTGGAGCATTACCTCTATTGCTACTTTGGCTTCAGCACCACAGTCATCTGTCACAGAAAAGGTAAAGTTGTGAGCATTTTTTAAGAAGACTTTCCATATCAGGAGTCCAGGAGGAGAAAGACTGGAATCTGGGGCAGGGGAGGAGGGAAGCAGAAATTAACAAAAAAGGAACAGAATCTATTGCTGTGAAGTGATATACAAGATTCTCCCCATAAAATGCCTGCAGCCTTCCTTGTGTACTTTGAAAGACAGGAGACCGGTTGTCTGAAATGAAGAATTGCAATGTAAGAAAAATGAAAAATGACTGCAATCAAGGAAATTATTGAATTGTTCCCTGTCTCTGACTCTTTCTAGGTTCTTGGAGACCACTATTAGCCGCACTTTCCAAATGCATATCTAATATAGCTGCTTTTTATTTGACAATGCAGTAAAATTACATCCTTGTTTGTGGCCCTTGTGTTACAATCTCCTGTACTAAATGTTCTGTCGCTACTTGCCTCTCAAACCTTACAATAGGTTTTCAGCCTTCTCCATTAGATATGTGAGCATCAATACTCAGAATTCTCCAGCCCTTGCCAAGAACTCTGGAACCTGAAATCCATACATCTAAAGACTGTGCCAAATAGTGAATTTTGCCCTAAATTTGCTTTCTTCCTCTTTTTTTTTTTTTTTAGATTCTTTTATCCCACTTTTATTATTTTTAGAAATAACCCAAGGCAGTGAACATACCTAATACTCCTTCTTCCTCCTATTTTCCCCACAACAACCACCCTGTGAGGTGAGTTGGGCTGAGAGAGAGTGACTGGCCCAAGGTCACCCAGCTGGCTTTCATGCCTTTCTCACAAACATGCTAACATCCAGGAAAGAAAGAAAGAAAGAAAGAAAGGAAGGAAGGAAGGAAGGAAGGAAGGAAGGAAGGAAGGAAGGAAGGAAGGAAGGAAGGAAGGAAGGAAGGAAGGAAGGAAGGAAGGAAGGAAGGAAGGAAGGAAGGGAGTTATTCTATACATTCACATATTTACTTAACTGAGCATCTACTGCAGTGTTTTCAACCTCAGCAACTTTAAACTGTGCAGACTTCAACTCCCAGAATTCCCCAGCCAACTGGCTGGGGAATTCTGGGAGTTGAAATCCACGCAGCTTAAAGTTGCTGAGGCTGAGAAACACTGATCTACTGGCTTCTAGCTGCATACCCTATATATGTTCCCGGTCCTCTGGAAATGCACCTCTCCTTCGCATCCTTTGATATTTACACTGCATTGTTTTCACTTGGAAACAATGTTTGCATTATACTTTCTGAAAATGTAATCATGTGTTGGGTTTCAGTGCTTGAACAAATACAAGAGTATAACAAAACAGAACTTACTTTCAGCAACTGACCAAGTTAGTTTTGATATTTTCAGGCCGGCAGAGTAAGCACGGGGTTTGGTAGGATTTGCGTCACCTTCACCATAACATAGTCCGTTTATATCACATGATCTTGCCTTCCCAGAAATAACATAATTAGGACTTTAGAAAAATATGTATGTATGTATTAGACGGGATGTATTCCCATCCCATCTAAATTTGACACATATCACAGATAATTGCAAAGATCAACACTTGCTAAAATTAAATTAAAAAAAAGTAGGCCACAGAATAGCTAAGTCAGCTTTCTTAACATAGCATCCTTTAAATACGTCAGGACTGCAACTCCCCCAGCTGTCTGGAAAATATGGGAACTGCAGTGTTAATATAATGGTCATGGCTGAATTGGAACAGGCAAGCTAAGTTCTTAGCTTAGAAGAACACACAGAAGACTCTGGTGTTCTTTCCAGTTGATATTCAGAAACTCCTTTAGATGCACTTGATATGATTTGAAGTGCTTTTTCTGAAATACTGCTTTTGTTAGTCCAATTTTTGCTCTTGTAGAAGCTCCATAAAAGCAACCTAAATCTGGGGGGATGCTGTAATAAAGCATTAAAATGAAAAATGTATTACATTGCTCTACAGCAGACTGTGAATTTAGAGTGCAATTCCAGGTACATTTACATGGGAACAATCTGCTGAGCACAATTGGCTTTCAGTTATATAAGGATATTCTCGTCAAATTTTTAAAAAGCCATGATTGATGAATTTGGCTAGATTTAAAAATAATTCCAATTATTTTAATTATATATATATATATATATATATATATATATATATATATATATATAAATAATTTCAGAAGAAACTTACCATATACATTTTTCTTTTGAAAGTAAGTTGACTGAAATATATATGAATTAGCTAAAAAATATATCTAACTCAAAAATGTATGTCAAAATATACTGGTTAGTAACTGTTTTTGTTAATGTTCAAGGTGCCAGAAGACAGTTACCCATGAAAGAATATATACACATTGAAGATAATTGACAAATCAACTGTTTACTCCATTAAATGTATATGATTAATTAACTTAAGGTTTATTTAACGAATTGACAATTCTACTGCATTTATCTTCTTGTCTCAGATTATAAACATTCCAAAGAAAGGTAAGAAATATTTGTCTTTAACATACACAGCATACCATCTGAACATGGATCACATATCTGACAAATTCTAACAAATAAAGTTGCTATTATAGGATTGCTATAAGCCAACCCATCTTAGAAATTTGTTTAGAGACATAATAATAGTTTTATGAATTATACGAGCATCCATGGGTCTGGGTTGCATTTAAATCTCATGAAATAAATAAAAGATGGAAAGCCTTTTACTACTGAAGATACAGTACATTTTAAAAGGAGTGATCATAAGTAACTTGGTTTCAAATGAGTTAAGTTCAGTAATTCCTTCATAAAATATTTAAATCTCATTAAAACAATATATATATATATATATATATATATATATATATATATATATTAGCAAGGAATCTCTTCATTGTTATATAAAGCTCATGCTAAACAGGACAGAAAAATGAAAATCTTTTTTAAAACTCTGGTAAGAGGATCTGGAATCTAAATTTAATGAATTGCACTAGAACTCTTTGTAGCACAAAATACCCTTTGAGTCTATTTCAGGAAGTCATCTGGAATTAATCAGTAAGATAATCCATTGGTGGCACCATATTCCATTAAAATAGCATCTTATAAATTGTAATTGTTCTAGGCTATGTCACATATTATCATCTTCTGTGGAAAAGCTTGACCTTTTATTTGAAAGACTTTGAAGAAAATGAGAATATGCCCAATAGTTTTTATAATGAATCCTGCTGCAGATTTCTTGTCTATTCTGAAATCCTAGGACATATAAATGAATGCAACAAAAGGAATTCATTTCCTGTTATTGTTAGATTTGTTACCTCAAATACTAGAAAATTAAATAAAACCTTTCATTGGATCAATAGTATTTAAAAATGTCAGAAATTTCTCTGAAGGTAGAACTGAAAGATCAATAATGGTGAAAACTTTACAATGAGGTCTATTCACATCTGCCCACCATTATTAGCTATATTAATGTGTTTTTTCCTAATGGGTTACCTTTATTTGTACAAATGACATACTAGACCGAAATACTAAAAATGAATGCCTAAAGTATTTTTATATCTCCATATAATCCTGTATGTGTTCATATATAGACAATACATCCTGTACATATAAAAATAAAGTCATTTAAAAAGCAAAAAAGAATAAAGACAGCTTTGTCTAGAGTGAAAAATCAACATTATCAATGCTAGAAAAATCTCTCTGGAAAGGTACTTCCATAAAACAGGGCTACAGTGAGAAAATTCCTTCCCTGATTACCAGCTACCTCACCATAGATCAGTGTTTCTCAACCCCAGCAACTTTAAGATGTGTGGACCTCAACTCCCAGGATTCCCCAGCCAGCATATATGGTTGAATACTCCTGGAACTCCTCCTTTCATGAGCAAAGCTGAGTATTATTTCTAGAACTTTGATGGAAGTAATCAAAGTTCACATCCAGAGTCTTAAATGGAGCACAAAGGGACAAACCTGGAACCTTAAGCACGAAAACTACATGTACTCATCTCTTTTGTAAATCCAAAATAAGAAAGTTGTCCAAGTTGCTCTTCTGAGGTGAAATCCACACGTCCAAGTCACTCTTCCAATTTATTATTTGTGTTCTAGCTATTAAAACATCAGCCAGTTTCATTTGTAAGTCCTGTGTAACATCTTTGTCAATATCATTCTTGTAGCCTGTCATTTTTAAATCCATATTGAAAACAGCCTGATTTTCAGTTGTATCCTCTTCTATCTCCTCTTCTAAACCCATTTTAGAGTAGCAGACAATCTTAAGAGAAAGTTCTGAGTACATTGTTGCCAAATATCCTTGAATTCTTCCAGAATTAAAATATTTTTCTCCATTCTGTATTAGTGCGTCTTCTCCTTTAAATATAATATTTAGTTCTTTCTGCTTGCTTCCAGTAACCAGCCTTCAAGGTCTCCTCTTATCATGTTTTTCTCTAATCCACAACATTTCCCATGGAAAGATTTCTTACATCTAGACTGAAAATCTGCATATATTTTTAATAGGATTTTAAGCCACAGGAAGGGTTCTTATTAGTTTCAAAATCTTATTTCCAGTCAATCTGGCCCTTTAGTCCATTTATTAATTTAACAAAATCAATGCTCACCAGTTGTCTCGTAGACACTGAAGATGGAAATAGACATGGAAAAACAAGGAAAATTTCCCAAAGGTCTCCAAACTGAGAAGTCTTATACTCTCTACTAATTTATTCAATCTATAAAGAAGGAGGCTGGATTGGAAATTAATAGCATAATTTTACAACTTTGATAGCTGAAAAAGCAAATGCTCTGGTAATTAATGTCAAGGAGCACAATGAAAACTGGTATGACAATTAAAAATAAAGACAATCAAACAAATGACAACAGGTACAGCAACGAGCCTTCAAATTGATAATGAAGACACTGAAGTGATAGCCTCTATCTTTTGGAATTGTCAACGGTAAAGGAACCACTACACTGCAGACTTTTAGCATTTGGAAGGATAGCACTGAAGGCCTTGGAAGAGATATTCAGATGACATGATGTGTCTGTATCTACAATGATCAGAATTGTACAGGCAATGGTTTTCTCTGAGACACTCTATGGAAACAAAATTTGGACTCTGAAGGGAATAGAAAGAGTATTGATGCTTTTGATATTTAGTGTTGGAAAAAACTCTTGAGAATATCATGGACAGTGATGAAAACTAACAAACAGATCACAAGTTCTCACCCAAGGCACAAATGACCAAGCTCAAACTATCATATTCTGGACACATTATGTGAAGACCAAGCTCCTTTGAGAAGTCCATAAAGCTGGGAAAGGTGGAAGGAAAGGGAAGAGGATGACTAGCAGTGAGGTGGATGGACTTGATTACAGTGTCAACAGATGCACCACTGGGAGATCTGAAGGACAAGGTTGCAGACTGATCATCCTGGAGATGGTCTATCTATGTGACTGCTAAGAGTCAACAGCAACTTGATAGGCACATAATCAATCAATCAGCTAATTGTGTTCAGAGTTTACCCTTAGAAAAACATGGAGTAATAAGATTTGATAAGCATAAGACTGTAAACCTAGATTGTTGGGCTTAAAGTGAATAAAAATACATTAGATTCTAGTTTCTGGGAAAAGAAGCAAAGGCTACTAATGTTTTAATAAAAATACTAGTTATTCAGAGTGAATGGATTCACAGGTACACCTGCTCAATAAATAGATAACCTAGTCATGTTTTTTTCTGCAAGCATGGGTTCAGTCCTGCTGCTGTTATAACAAAATATTCTTTACAACCATTGAGAAATGAGACATTCAAACTGTAGTAAATGAACACCAATACGTGTCTCATGAGGAGTTTGATCTGGCAGGCTTTTAACTTAATGGAATGTAAATGTACTGTTGATTTTCTCATTTCCAACTGACTCACAGATGAGAAACTCTATGTTGTGTTCAAGGAAAATCCATAGCCTCCATTGTAATATAACCTGCCAAAATAACTTCAGATCAGCATTTGCCAGAACTAAGGGGGGGGAAAAAAAAAGACAGAACACTAATAACTGCACAGTCAGCTTACCAGATGACAAGCTACAGTTGTAAGAACTGAAGCCTTCAAAACAAGAAAAGCCTCATTCAACACAATAGCCTCTCCTGCTACAGAGACTGGGGCACTTCAGTGCTGACAGCATATTTTCAATTAAATCCTCATTTTATGCTGTAACTGACTTTTTCCAAAGCTCTCTTTTCACATTCATTTTCCAACAAAGCCAAGCTTGCTTTTGTCCCGCTGAGGTCATCCTTCAGTTGCAAATCCTTCAGACACATTTGTACTGCATCTTCTATCTGCCAGCCAAGAAGAGTCTGACAAACTCTACTTATGCTGGAATTAGCCACTGTCTCCTGACAAAGATCCAGCACACTGGACTCTGTGAGGTCAGAAGCTGTAGGCCACAAGGAAAGTGGCACCTGGATCATGTCAGCTAGGTGATCTTCTGGGAAGAAATAGCTAAATTCGTCTACAACAGTTTGGCTTGTACTCTGGGATGGAAGTACAGAAAGGGACTCATAGTATTGTTGGTGTTTTTCTGACATCATGTCTTCTGTGCTGCTGCTGCCTTTTGTAACAATCAGGGTTATTGTTGGCTTCCAAATTCCCTACATGTTGTTTACCTGTTGCAAAGCTATCATTGAGCTTGGAAAGAGAGCAAGGTGCGATGTTGGAAAAACTGTTTGATTAAGTGAGCTCTCTTCCCTGGAGGGAAAAGCAGCAGAAGTGTCTTTGAGAACAGCTGCATGTTTTTTCAAGCTCCAATTATCCTCAAATAAGCCAATATACTCTGCAGTAACATCTCACCCTGGGATCAAAGAGGGAAGCCATGCATTCTGTTCCCTTGTTTTGCGAGAGAAAGCAATTTTGGTCTCAGATGCCAAGTCCAGTTGATTTGGCAGTTGATTTGCTCCTGTGCCATCGTCGCTACAACTACAGAAAAGTATTTCCTTGGCTGGATTTAAAGGAGCTAGCATTTGGTCGAAGTGGCTCTCTCCTGGGGAAATCCTGCCAAAGAAAAGTAAGAAGAAAGGTTCAAGATGGCTGCCACTCAAAGAAGTAAGCATATGGCACTGATCAAGAAAAGAATGATTTGTGCTGCTGGAGAGTTGCAATGTGGTTGCTGCAGGGATTTCCCACTTGCAGATATCTTTTGAAATCAAAAAGCAACATCTTTTCAACAAAAGGAACGGTTGTGGGGGGGGGGAAAAAACCCAGTCAACTCCAGCTGGACAAATGGTTTTAACAACCTGTTAGAAACATTTCTATCCTGCCCTTTACCCATATTCAGGGATGATATATATATGAGATTATTTATTTATTCAATTTATACGGCCACCCATCTCAACAAGTGACTGTTAAGATTTATTTTCAATTTAAAATTGAATAAATAAATTGTAAATTGAATGAATGAATGAATGCATAAACTCAGTTTTTCCTGTTAACTACATAAGGATGAGCTTACGATTGGACAAAGTAATCTAAGGAGTTTTATGGCTAGGTAGAGATTTGGAACCTTGGTTTCCCCATTACTCACTCGCTTTCTTTCCTTCCAATAGCCTAGCCTTTCTTAACTTGCTGCTTCAAGATTTGTTGGACTACAAGTCCAGGTGTTCCAGCCAGCTTTTATTCTGTTGTTGCTCATTGCATATAGATCATAGTGAAGCACAGAATTCTGGACCATATCAGATTTCATACTAAACTGAAAAGGTAGAATTATCATGAGCAATTGTTAAAGCATTTGCCTCTATTTTACCATTTTTATTTTTTCTACACAAGATGCGTTAGGTGACTTTAGCTGAAAATCATCACTTATCCAAAAGAGAAAACACTGAAGTAGACACGGATAGGAGTATTGCTGTAAATTGAAGAACTAATATCCAAATCCAGTCTTTTGTCCATACATTAAAATTATCATTTTAATTTTATAATAAAATGAATAAATAATAATAAATAATAAAATAAGACTGTTCCCCAGGCATATAAGAGGAATTTAAATTCAAACACAACATTATCCATAGCATCCTTTTTAATAAATAATGACTGGTCTTTGGGGGGGAACCTTGATTGGGTTCATAAAATTATTATTACCTCCATTCACTAATGAAAGACAGAAGGCCTTCAGTTCTCTGAGTGAATTCCATTCCATTCATATCATGATAATCATTCTCTGCAATGCCATCAAATATTCCATAACATCCCAGTGTGTATTTATAATCTGAACTGGGAACTCTAAGTGTTAGACTCATTCCTCATTCAATCATATCAGCTCAAATGAATGATCCATAAGTAAACAAGATCTATAAATAAAATGGTATAATCAGAGCACCACAAAGACCTTCTCAGAAAAATCAATTCCAGACAAATTTAGAGTCGAATTAATGCAACCTTCCCCAGCTTAGTGCTCTTCCGATGTTGGATTACAACTCCCAGTTGTCCTCAACTAGCATAGTCATTGGCCATGTTGGAATGACTGGTACTTGTAGCTCTAAATATCTGGAGGGCATCAGGATGAAGACGGCTGAATTATTTATTTGCCCCATCCCATTTTATTACATTTTATTCTTCCTTAGTTCCAGCTTTATATTCAAAAGTCACACTGAGGAAAACAATCTTTTTCAATAACTCCCCTTACTACTGATGGCTGTCTTCCTCAGATATAAGAGACTGGAAGATTGTGGCCAACCAATCGCAAACATTATGTGCAGATGCTACTGAGATTTGTTGATGTAATGGGCATCTGGACATAGATACCTTTATGATATTTCTCCATCTCTAGATCCCTTCTAAATTCCTGTCATTACCAGTACTCCTACCATTTTCAGTCCAAATGAATTTATACAGACTGTAGCTGTAGTTAAGGGATGGACAACCTTTGAGGGCCAAGGGCTGCATTTCACATTTTGGGGGAGGATACTAAACCAAGTAGAGCCATAATATCCATGTGGCTACAGTCAAAAGAGTTTTCCTGGTTTCTGAGAGGAGTGTGTATATGGGTCCTTTGCTTATTTATTTTATTTTCAAACTATATAAACTTCAACTTAAATTTCAAACTTACAATTCCTTATTTTACATTCATCACACTCATTTATGTGTGTCCTAAAAATGGTATCAAACTGTGCTACCAATTTCCAGCAATTCCAATTATCAGAAGGAGTTGTAAACAGGTGATTTGGAGGCCCATCTTCAGGTTGCCCACTGCTTTTGAAGACCATGCCACATGAACAATTTTTCAAATTGTAAAATGGTAAATGAGTAAGATGTTATTGCTGCAAAAAGTAAGAAAGATGAGAATATAACTACATTTGGATGCAGCTATAGTTTATACTTATGGAAACAAGCCTAAGGCTCATGAACTCCCTCCTGATGTACTCTTTCAGCTGCAAGGAGATTGAAAGTTTCCGAGCTTCTGTTTTTAATGTATATTATCACATTTTAGTGTTGTGTCTGACCTTTACTTTGATTAATGTTAGATAGGTTTCACTGTTGGGGTTTTATAACTGCTCTCCAGTTATTCGGGGCCATAACTCTCATAGTCCATTGCCAATGGCAGTGTTAACTGGAATTTATGAAGCCCTAAACATCTGGGAGCTACACTTAGTTTATCTCAGAAAATCAAAAACAACTGGAACTGTAATTTGTCCAGGAGTAATCACAGTTTAAAAAGGTAGTGAAGACTTTCTCACTAATCCTTATGGACTAGATTTATTCAGTTTTTTTAATGCAATAATAAACCATAGTTTATTCTGGCTTCTGTATGCAGCCTATGCATGTGCAAAAGCAAACATAAAACTCTTCCTGAACCAAGTAGCTTTTCAGCTGTTGTAAAATGAAAATACATCGTGACTTTCTTTCCCAAATAGGATTCTGTAATCCTGATATTGTGGTCATTTGGATCTCTGCTCTTTACAGATAACTTTAGCTATGAGTCACAGAGCTGGCCATTGCACCTATTGAGTGCTACTATATCAGCTCTTTCTCTGGCAAAAAAAGCAGTTAATATAATAATTAGTTATTATAAATAACTAAATAACTAAATAAATTTATAAATATATAAATAGTTGTATAATGTATGCTTCCACAGCCCCACTGGCACACATCGACTTCAAAATCATGGGTATTAATTTGGTGTACAGGAAAGGCGCTTGGACCAGATGGATTACCAGGATCTTATAAATGTTTGAGGATGAACTTTCACAACCTTTACAAAATACAGTGAACTCTATCCTACAGAGAAGAAAGGTGCCAATATAGTATTAATACCTAAAGAGAGACAAGATTTGACTTTAACAAGAAACTGTTGGCCAATATCATTATTAAATAATGACTATAAGTTGTTTACAATGATTTTGGCTGACAGGTTGAAAATAATTTTGCAAGAAATTATACATGAGGATCAATGTGAGTTTTTACCCAAAAGAATGTCAAAGTACAATATTAGAAAAGTGTTGGACATTTTGGAATACTTGGAGCAACATAATGTTAGACCTGCCATATTGAGAATATGGAATAGATACAAATCCAGGTTGTGCCCGAAAACACCTTTGTGGCTCTCAGCACAGGTAGCATTCTGTAGACAAGAAATAACAGGCAAACACAAATGGTTAGCATACCGTGAGATACTAGAATTCTGTCAAGGGGAATAAAAAATAAAATCAAGGGAACAATTGATGGCAGAGGGACATAGTTGTAATGGTTTTCCAATCTACAGTTATCAGAAAGATTCAAAGTAGATAAAAGAATCTATGGTACTGAATATTGTAAGACTGACTTTGAAATGGTATTGTTTACAAATTATGAACATGTAATTGTTAAAATGTATAAACTTCTATTGAAATTCGAAACAGAAGAAGAATAAGTGAAAGAATGTATGATAAAGTGGGCTAAAATTTAGGTTATAACATACAGATGGAACAATGGGAAAATATGTGATTGAAAGGACTGAAATTTACACCATGTTATAAACAAAGAGAACTTTTATAGAATGATGTACCATTGGTATGTGACATCAGAAAAATTATCTAGAATGTATAAGGTACCTCAAATCTGTGTTGGGAATGGAAACAACAAGAAGGGTCATTTTATCATGCATGGTGGACATGCAATAAAGCTAGAAGATTTTGTATTCAAATGCATACACTGATTCAGAGGCTTTTAAAGATTAGCATACAATTGAAACCAGAATTTTTCCTCTTGGGACTGTTGGATAAATAGTTGGGGGGGAAAAGTCATTAGCTTTGTTTTTATATATGATAACTGCAGTGAGATTATTGTATGCAGAAAGTTGGAAAGATTTGGCAATACCTACAATGGAGTAACGGTGGTGAAGATGATAAAACTTGCTGAGATGACCAAACTGACCTGACTGATTAGAGAAAAGACAGTATCTACTTTTATTGCTGACTGGACCCTTATTGACTTTTTGTGTGAAACAGAAAAAAATGTACTTATGATCTATGGTTTTGACGATTAGAAAGAAGAGAGCCACAATGTAATTTCAGAAAAAGAAGTAAATCTATAATTGTACTTATAACTGCTGTAAAGAAGATTGGAAGCCACTTCTTTATATCTTTTTTCTTTCCTTTCTATTTTTCTTCTACCTTTATTTTCTTTTCTTTCTTTTCTTTTTGCACTTTAACTTTCTCTCTTATTTCTTCCTTTTTCTTTTTTCTTTCGTACTCTATTTTAGTTTGTATTAATTTTTTACTCTTGCTTTTAAAACTTTCAATAAAATTATATTTAAAAAAGAGGAAGTACTCTGGTGTAGTACAAATGTCCCTGTTTTAAAATCATCATATATCCTGGAGACAAAGGGAAAAGAGCATCAACTTCTTTTTATTTCAAATGTATGATAATATTTGTGAACATCTTCATGTTAATGTTGTGCTCATGTGTTCAGTAGCTTTGATTAACAATAATATAATTTCATTCAAACTTTTTTGCCGTTATGAAAAGTTTTATAGTGAAATTTTAGAAATGTAGTCTAAGAATGATTTAACTAAGTGTAATGAGTATTTTAATATTTTATTGTTTCTAAAGTTAGTTCTCTAAAATAAAAAATCAGAATGGAGTGGATGTTTCTAAGTCTTTTTTCTTTCAAGAGCTCAACATTGTTTTTAGCCTCTGAAGGTAAAATAAATTGCTGTCTATAGCTGTTCTCTTCAATAGCTGTAAGTAGCCATTAGGTATGGAGAAATGAGGTACAGACTTTAAACAAATACTGTATGATTAAGAAATTTAGTGAAGAGGTAGAAACTTCAGTTTAGAATTGTCATACTTGCATGTTGTAATCACTAAAACAAACAATATAAAGGGTGATGACATGTAATTAAATATAGTCTGGAATTTGTCAGAAGACTTTACTAGACTAGAACAAATTTTTTCAGAGGACTGGAAGTGGCACGATCGCATTTTTGCAAATGGCACACAGGGTGGGGTTTTTTCCCCCTTAAATCATTACAGACTGCAAAGGATGTAAATGCAAGGACTGGTTGCAAAGTTACTTTTTCATCACCATTGTAACTGTGAACAGTCGCTGTCTGAGGTAGTCGCTAAACGAGGACTGCATGTACTAGTAAAATTCTATTCTAATTTAGAAAGCTTATAAAATTGAAATATAGGCTTTATAGAGAGAGAAACCCAAACTTTGGATGTGATTCAAATCTATGTATGTATTGAATTGTAGTTAAGCATGGTTTCCAGTTTGAATGGAATTCTGTGCTAGATTCAACATGTGAAGATTTTAAAATATGAAGTTAGTGTAGACATCAAAGCATATTCCCACAACTTAGCTGTTCTTCCATAGAAGGAATCAAGCATCCTTTCCAATACAAGCATACAGCATTCTTGCAGTAGTTAGCACGTGCAAAGCTAATTGGGTATACTTTAAGGAAATATAAGGTTTAGTAAAGTATAGTAAAAATGTCATAGGTTGAAATGGGAGTTCAATTTCAAGATTTATTTCATTCTAGTATAAATCATTTTCCAAATGTGAGCTTTATATTGCTACCAGATACAAAGGAATGATTCGACCTGCTTACTACATTTCCAGGAATTTTTAGAAAACAAACTTCCCACTTTAGCAATCAACAATAAAGCATCTTATACAAAGTTTATCTAATATAATGTGTGAATTTAGTATTCTTCTTCCACTTAAATTCCCACTGTTCCAGATCTGTTACTGCATCTAAATTCTGCATCCGTTTAATTATGCAATCTGTGACTTGATTGCTTCTGAATCATACTTCACCATCAACTTATAAATAGGGCTAGCAATCCTATGCCCTTAAGAAATAGAATCTGAAATTGGATTCTACTCTCCTACCTTCCAGCCAGCCTCCATGGTTGCAGTATCCCGCTCTTGGACTCTAAAAAGAGCCATGATGTAGACTAAGCAAGGTGAGAAAGGTTCAACATCTGAAAGCCTTTATTTCTTCCCAGTTTTTGCCATGCCAACTTTTAGAATGTTTAGGAAATTTAGAAGACATTCCTTCATCCTTCCATATTGTGACTCTGCAATTGGCAGGACACTTAGGAATTATTAGAGTGTTGTGAGACTAGAGTGCTCTGACAAACAGTAATTGTGAATTCTACTCCTGCCTTAGGCATGAAAGCCAGGTGGACGATGTTGGGCCAGTCACTCTCTCTCAGCCCAACTCACCTCACAGGGTTGTTGTTGTGGGGAAAATTGGAGGAGAAAGGAGTATTAGGTATGTTCACCGCCTTGAGGCTTTTATAAAAATAATAAAGGTGGGATAAAAAATCTAAAAAAAAAAATTGACAGGCTTTGCTTACTTTCAATCTTCCATCCATGCACCAGATTACAGTGAGTGAATTCACTCTTCCTGAATAAAGGTGGATCATTTATTCCCTCTGCTACTGAATAGAGCAGTGTTTACTTGCGGATATGTATAAAATTGCACCCCACGTGGAATTCTACATAGTGTGCTGCTAATTACAAAGTTCCATATGGGCAATTAAATAATTCATGATTTGCATCACCACAGCAACTGACAGGAGTTCCACTGAACTTCCCTGTCTAATGGATGGACACGGTGGCTCTGCAATCTATAAGAGCAATTAATTTTTAAATGTGCTTTAGGCTGACTTGGGAATAGTGTAGTAGATTACAAAGTTTCAATAATGTATGATCACCATGTGGTATGATGTCACTCAAATTGACGTTTTGCAGGACCTCCTGAGGATTTTTTAAATACTTGAATTGGTCCTCAGAGAAGCCTGAAATAAAAAAAAGGAGGAAGTCTTTTTATTTCCATTAGCCTCAGTACTCCAATGGCAGTGAGAGCAATTAACTTGTACATCTCTGGTGAGATCAAATGCCATACAATTATAAGCACTATTGTACATATTTATTATAAGACTTATGACAATATTTGTAATAATTACTCTAAATCATTATGTGTAATTATTACATATATTAAAATATTGTTGAGGTTCTTATCAGCTCCCAGGTGCAAAAGCTCATGTCTGAGTATTGTATTTTTTTTCTTCCTTTTATCAGGATTGAATAGAATGTGTTTGTACTTGAACACTTTCTGGTGTTTAAATTATTCCAAAGAACGTGGTTGCTAATGATTGGTTCCACTACAGTCCTTGGGCTTCTGTTTCTGTCTCGAGTAAAATCAGTCACAGCAGTAGAATGGACAATGGCTTGGCAGCTTGGTCCATTGAGGTAGAGCTGTCAAAGAAAACCCACAAAAAGGCCAAATTTGAACTCTGCGTATCTGTATCTGTTCCAGCACAGATAAACCATTGGTAAGATTTTTCTTTGATGCAACAAATGTAAGTTTTTAATATTACTAAAAGGCCGAATCTAAGGCAGTTCAAAAAAAGGAAGATGGGCAAAGACCAAAAGTTGTATGCCAAGAAAGAACTACTACATCTACTTCCTGCTCATCTTTTATGTATTGCTCTTTTCTTTATCTGGCCACTGTCCCCCAAAGATTAAGCTACATTGACTAGTTTACTGTGTACCCATACACACAGAGTAAGCAAGAGCAAAAAAAAATATCATTATACAATAACTGGCTGACAACAAGTAGCAGTACAAACAATGCCAGATAAGTAAACCAAGCAATATGCTGCAAAGAAGATTAAAACCTCAGCACAGTTAGTGTGTCTGAACTGCTGGAAAATATCAAACATAATAATTCAAAGGGCAATCAAACTTCCCCAGCTTTTTCCGGTAAGTCCATTTCACAAGACCTTACAGCAGACTGAGAAGCATTATACCTCTTCAGATAACAGTCTGAAATAAAGACAAACTAGGGCTACCAGATCCAGACTGCAAAAATATGGATGCCCATTATTGGAGCAAAGACATGGAGCCTCCTGCCTCTCTTTGCTACTATGTGGTGGCCTTCCAAAATTTGCTGCCTAGATCTAATAGCCTGACAAAAACAAATGCTCTTTCTGCAACTGAAAAACTAGCATGTCAAGAGAAAAGGTTCTGGCCTCGTTTAGTTCTGTTAGTGTTATATGAGCAATAAGATGCTGTACAGTGGTACCTCGGGTCACGAACTTAATTCGTTCCGCGACTCTGGTCGCGACCCAAATTGGTCACGACCCGAATCAAATTTTCCCATAAGGTTCAATGTAAATACGGTTAATCCTTTCTGATCCCTACGAATTTGGTCACCAACCGATTTTGGTCGCGTCTCGAATCAAATTTTCCCATAAGGTTCAACGTAATTATGGTTAATCCGTTCTGACCCCTACGAAAGTGGCCACCAACCGATTTTGGTCGCGACCCGAATCAAATTTTCCCATAAGGTTCAATGTAAATACGGTTAATCCGTTCTGAACCATATGTATTTTTTTTTAAACCACAAAAATATGAAACAAAGTACAGTACAGTACAGTATGAAGAGAGAGAATGCTAACCTTGCTTGAGGCGACTTCTGGCGTGGAGGACAGGAAGGCTGGTAGGGAGGTGGTTATTGTTTGGAGGGAGAGTCCCCCTCCGTACAGGAAGCCACGACCATGTGTCACAGCAGGGAAAATGGCCACGGATCCTGTTCGTCACCCGATGCGGAGTTCATGAACAGAAGCAAAATTTTGCGAATGGTGCTGTTCGTGAACCGAATTGTTCGTGAACAGAAGCATTCGTGACCCGAGGTACCACTGTATTTTGTTTCATTTGAAATAAAGGGGACAGGCAAAATGTGAATGTCCATCATCTCCAAACTCTACTGCCTCATTCTAATATTGCTGGCCACAAAAGAGTGGCAGATTCGTCTACCCAGCATGCAAGGTCCAATCAACACACCGAGTTGGGGAATCTTTTATTCTTTTTATTGAAGCGCTTCAGCAGAAAGGGTCCTGTCTCACTAAGGAGAGGAATCTTGAGCAAAGATTTACATCAATCTTTTTCAAAAATAGGGAAGTAAAAAAAACATGATTGGTTACTGTTGTGCAGACATATGTGATTCCATGTTATATACTAACATCCCATAATAAGCTTAGCATGTTCTATGTTTTCTAAAATTTCTACCTTAGGGGTGCGTTAATTAGCTTTTGATTACACTAGGGTCATAGGTGATCTCATAACAAGGTCACTCAATGGTTTCTGAATACCTCAAAACCATTCCCCTTCCCCTTCCCCTTCCCCTTTTCAAAGTACAACTTTTCTACTTGCTGTCAAATGTCTGCTGCACAAACCACATCCTCTTGAAACTCAACCACAAGTGTTTTACAGTGTGCTCTATTAAACATGCGCTCTAACAATATTCTACCACGTGGCCCTCAATATATGTATAGATCAGAGTTCTGATACCTCAGATCAAAAGGAAAAAATGTGTAATTCTTAGAAGTGAGAAGCTAGCAATTCCCTAATTCCAGTATTTCACACCTGAATTGAGAGGGAGGTCATTACAAGTGTCACTGTAATGTAAGTGTCATTACAAGAGGCAACTGGATTGGCTGAGGCTTGGTCTACAGTTGAAAAATCTGCCCCCACTCCTTTTGAGGTTACATCTATATAGACTTTGGTTGATTATTCCTTCTTCAAATCCTAAATTATATTTAGAGCTGGTGGAAAGAATGCTTGCTAAACAGTACTCAATTCATTCTGAGTATGTAGATATACAGTATGAAAAAGCTTAGAATTAAATTTTCACTTTTTATTTATTTCCAACTGCGTGAACTGCTTGAACTTTTTAGAAAGCTGCAATTTCACTAAAAGCATTATACTTTTAAAAACCAAGCATGTTTCCCTTTTTAAAGACAGCTCATTATTTACAGTTTTAGAAAGCAAGCTGGCTCTCAGTTTAATCTAGCTATGCAAATGTTTTCAATATTTAAATTGCTCTCTACCATAAAAGTAAATGGTGTATTATACTATACACATTTAGCATTTCAGTAAATAAGTTATAAAGATTGATGGAGAATATTTATGCTTTCCACAGTTTGGTTTTCTCTGGTATAATAAAAAAAAACCATAATTTCTCTCAACACTGAAAAGCAATAAACATACATTGTTTTCATTGACTGCTTAGAGTAAGCAAGTTATTTCTCTTGATAAAATATTTCAAGGTTTTTATTTTAGCAAACCGGACAGTGCTAATTTAAATACCTCTCTTGAAAATAAAGCAACTTAACTATGAAATCCCTTTCTTCTTAGTCCAATTTTCAGACAGAAATGGAATTTTGCTTATTATTACGTTTTTGAAAAACAGTACCACTTAACATATCAACGGCTTCATTCTTAAATTCTTAAATAGGACAGTCATTTTGTTTTAGCGTTATATGTTTGGTTACTACGATTTACTATTAGATTTTTTTAAAAGTATATTTTGAAAGTCACTGTCACACAGCTGGGTCATGATCTGAAGAGTGTAACAGCCAGTTTAAAAAAAAAAATGAAAAGAACATACTCCATCTGCAATCTGGTATACTACGGTGCAGCATCCATATAATTTCATAGATTGTGGTCCATTTTATTTATTTATTTATTATTAAATTTACATGCCACCCATCACAATATTTTGTTTGGCAGACTAGCAGAACACAATTGTGACATGGAAGGAGAAGGCATGTTACGGCTTCCATCCACTATACTCCTTCCAGCCTGTCAAAAATCTGTTTGGTGGGCTTAGGGAGCAAGACACATGAAGAGAATTCACAACTGTCTTCCTCTTGACAACATTAGTTGCTACTCTGAAGGTCATGTATTCCTTCAAGTTGCCAAATAATTCTTTTGTACGCTAGAAGATCTATGAGTTCTTGCTGCTGGGTTAGAGAAGAAGATGGAGGCAAAAATGTGTGTGTGTCGGTGTAATTGTGTAAAAGGAAATATCTTTGTTTTTTCTGAAGTGAGCCAGGAGGAAGGCTATGCATGACCACCTGCAGCTTATCAGCCACAGGCTCTTCTTGCTTGCAGACACTTTATGAACAAAAACATTGTCCATTCCTGGTTCACTGCATCTGTACACCAGTCCTAAGGCATTATTTATTTATTTATTCAACCATTCATTCAGTTTTTAATACACATATACCACCATTCCTCTAGAAGCTCCAAAACAGTTTTTCTGTAAAGTTGGGGGGGGGGGGAGGGATCAGACATAACATGGAGGTAGCAGAGCATGTTTGCTCATCTTCAGGAATTTGGGGTAAAAATTCAAAAGCTGTCTCAGCAGAATAAGCAGGAGATCTCTCAGCTGCAGCAAGACCCCAGTAATACCCTATAATATTAGCTGAGAATAAAGAATATAATACATAACATACTTATAATACAGTGGTACCTCGGGATATGAACGCCTCTACTAACGAACTTTTCAGGTTACGACCAGCTCCGGCTGCAAAAATTTACCTTGATGTGCGAACTCCGCCTCGGGGTACGGTCATTTTTCCGCCCTGACATGTGGTCCGCAGCCATTTTTCCGCCCCTGACACGTGGTCCGTGGCCGTTTTCCCGCCCCGCCGCGCCCGGCCGTTTTCCTGCCCTGTTGCGCGGCGCCCGGCTGTTTTCCCGCCCCGCTGCGCGGTGCCCGGCCGTTTCCCTGCCCCTGATGCGTGGTCCACGGACGCCAGAACGGATTAACGGTAATTACATTGAACCCTATGGGAAAATTTGCTTCGGGATGCGACCAAATTTGGAGGACGGAACAGATTAACCGGATTTCCATTGAACCCTATGGGGAAATTTGCATCGGGTTATGACCAACTCGGGATATGCCCAGAGTCATGGAACGGATTAAGTTCTTATCCCGAGGTACCACTGTATATATTACCTTAGAAAGGAGATGGCAATGTAATACCATTGTTTCAGGGTTTAAAATTATCTATGTGCAACACTTCTTACAATATCCCATGCACCCATGGGTAGACTGAAATAAATACACAAAGAAACCACCACAGTTTCTCACACTAACAGGAATTTGGAAAAGACAGCAGTCCTTTGTAGTGCTGAAGAAGAACTGCCATGTGGCACACACTGTTAAGTGCTTGATCTCATCAGGTTGAGGCACTGATTCAATTCCCTCAGAAATAACCAGAGAGGTCCCTGTCTTCCGGAGCAATTCATCTTTCAGCATCAAAATTAAATCAGAAGAAAACAGTCACAACACTGTAATTGCCCAAGTTTAGCTAACAAACAGAACAAAGAATAAGCAATCCATGTGTCACCATCTCTGTGGGCATGGATTGGGTTTCTTACCTTTGATTTCATTTTTTTTTTTAATGTTCATTTTGATTTTTTTATGTTGGTGGAATAGTTTACTTCTGATGATAATAGCACTATTCCTATTGCAGTGCATTTTGGTTCATACGTATATTAGAACATACAAAGCAATAACTTCTTCAAGTTAGGAAAATTGAAAGGAATCACAAACCGGGTTCACTTATCCTGTAAAATTAAAATTCATCAGGGATGTCTAATACTGCACAGCACTTCCTCATTTAACCCTACCATGATTTCATATCATCCAACAACAGCTTGAGAAAGAATTCCTTAAACTGAACGACGTGTTTGTGAAAACTGTAAAAGAAATGCTTCAGAAGAACGACGTTTGTTGAAGCAAATAAACAGCATCTGCTACAGGGAAATCTGAAAACAGGGAAGAAGGAAAAACAACCAAATCTTAAAAGACAACTAATCTCCATAATTGCAGTACTGGGACCAACTACTTCAAGTGACTTTCAAATATAGTCATATTCATTAAATATGTTTGAGAGAACTGTTGTGGTTTCTTTTTATAGCATTTATCAAAATTAGGCGATAGATGTAAAATAAAAAAATATTGAGCCCCCCCCCCGACTTATTGAAATAAGGTCCTTTCCTATGTAGTTACTTAGCTTCCTTTTTGCATCTCCTTTTCTTATGAATTAACTCAAATTTTCTTTAGTCTTCCATTCAGTGTAAATTAGTAGACAGCAGTTAGAAACAATATAAATGCAAATGTTCCACTGACAAATAACAACACACATCCCACAATCAGGAATTAGTAAAAAAAAAAAAAAAATGCATGAATTTGCCTTATACAACATCAAATTATTTGTCCCTGTAGCTCAGTAATGTCTATGCAAATCAGCAGCTGGTCTTCAGAATTTCATACAAAATTATTTTCCAATCCAATCTTGAGATGCCAGACTGAACCTACAGGAAAAGCACATTTTCTACCACTGAGCCTTCTCTATCTATATACTACTAAAACTCTCATGTCTGTAACCTTCAACTGGGCGAAATGGTGCATCATAGGGCAACAATTATTGAACCAAGGTACAGTGGGGCAAAAAAGTATTTAGTCAGCCACCAATTGTGCAAGTTCTCCCACTTAAAAAGATGAGAGAGGCCTGTAATTTTCATCATAGGTATACCTCAACTATGAGAGACAAAATGGGGGAAAAAATCCAGAAAATCACATTGTCTGATTTTTAAAGAATTTATTTGCAAATCATGGTGGAAAATAAGTATTTGGTCACCTACAAACAAGCAAGATGTCTGGCTCTCACAGACTTGTAACTACTTCTTTAAGAGGCTCCTCTGTCCTCCACTCGTTACCTGTAGTAATGGCACCTGTTTGACCTTGTTATCAGTATAAAAGACACCTGTCCACAACCTCAAACAGTCACACTTCAAACTCTACTATGGCCAAGACCAAAGAGCTGTTGAAGGACACCAGAAACAAAATTGTAGACCTGCACCAGGCTGGGAAGACTGAATCTGCAATAGGCAAGCAGCTTGGTGTGAAGAAATCAACTGTGGGAGCAATCATTAGAAAATGGAAGACATATAAGACCACTGATAATCTCCCTTGATCTGGGGCTACATGCAAGATCTCACCCCGTGGGGTCAAAATGATCACAAGAACGGTGAGCAAAAATCCCAGAACCACACGGGGGGACCTAGTGAATGACTTGCAGAGAGCTGGGACCAAAGTAACAAAGGCTACCATCAGTAACACACTATGCTGCCAGCTGCCTTGCCAAACGCTTCCCGTGTTAATCAAGTCTAACTTATGATGCTGCAAGTTATTGCGAAGCTAGCCCTCATGATGCCAAAGAGAAAAGTTGATTCTGAAAACAGAGCCTTTAAAAACCGATGGGAGGCTGAGTATATGTTTACTGACATTGCCGGTAAACCCATGTGTCTCATTTGTGGAGCTAATGTGGCTGTAATTAAAGAATTTAATCTAAGATGGCACTATGAGACAAAACATCAGGATAACCTGAAAGACCTGAATGCAGAGCAGAAGATACAGAAAGCAGAAGAGTTAAAGAAGAATCTGACACTTCAGCAGATGTTTTTTACCCGTGCAAAATCACAAAGTGAAGCTGCTGTGAAAGTAAGTTTTATCGTGGCAGAGGAGATTGCCAAATCAGCCAGGCCATTTACCAAGGGAGAATTTCTGAAGAGCTGCATGATCAAGGTGTTTGATGTCTTATGTCCAGACAAAAAGCAGATGCTGGCAAATGTAAGCCTGAGTAGAAATATGATTGCTGATCGAGTTTGTGAGATGGCCACTGATTTAAGAACACAGTTGAGTGAAAGAAGCAAAGACTTTATTGCATACTCTCTTGCTGTGGATGAAAGTACTGGCATGACTGATACTGCACAGCTGGCCATCTTCATCCGTGGAGTGGACTCCAATTTGCACGTTACAGAGGAAATAATGGACATTAAATCGATGCATGGGACAACGACTGGAAAAGAGATTTTGGAAAATGTATGTCAAAGTATAACCGACATGAAACTGCCCTGGGACAAACTTATTGCACTTACAACTGATGGAGCACCATCTATGTGTGGTGAAAAAAGTGGACTAGTAGGAAGGATGCGAGTAAAGATGCAGGAGGAGAACTGTACTGGTGAGTTAACAGCATATCACTGCATCATACACCAGGAAGCACTATGTGGCAAAGTCCTGAAGATGGACAATGTAATGAGCACTGTAACACAAACCGTAAACTTTATCCGAGCTAAAGGTTTAAATCACCGGCAATTTCAGTCCTTTATGCGGGAGATAGATTCAGAGTTTGCTGACATTCCTTATCATACAGAAGTGCGTTGGCTAAGTCGGGGAAAAGTTCTCAACAGTTTTTGAGCTCAGCAACGAAATCTGTCAGTTCATGGACAGTAAAGGAAAAGACTCCACTAATTTTAGGGATGAAAACTGGAAATGCGACTTGGCATTTCAGGTTGACATAACAGCTCATCTCAACGCCTTAAACCTCCAGCTCCAGGGACGTGACCGCATGATCACTGACATGTATGACGCAGTGAAAGCATTTCAAGTGAAGCTGCTTTTATGGGAGACACAAATGCATGAGTGCAACTTGCCCCACTTTCCCTGTTGCCAAGTAATGTTGAACCAAGTTGGCACAACGGTGTTCCCAAATACGCACTTTGCTGATAAACTGAGCATACTGCGCACTGAGTTCGCACGGCGTTTTAGTGACTTTGAAGAACAAAAAAAGAATTTTGAGTTGCTTCGCAACCCATTTGCCGTCGATGTGGAAACCGCACCTGTGCAGATTCAGATGGAGCTGATTGAGCTGCAGTGTAATGGTACACTTAAGGCAAAGTACGACACTGCATGGCCCGCACGGTTTATTCACTCCATTCCCACAGAAATGCCCCAGCTCCGTCTACATGCGGCTTGAACCTTGTGCATGTTTGGTAGCACATATCTGTGTGAGAAGCTCTTCTCAGTGATGAAGACTAACAAAACAGCACACAGGAGTCGTCTCACTGATGAGCACCTGCAGTCCATCCTGAGAATCTCCACAACACAGAACCTCACACCAAATATAAACGAACTTGTTGCCAAAAAAAGATGCCAGGCGTCCAGCTCTGATAAAATGACATAAGAGCAAAGACAACTGAATGATTTGATTTGTTATTGCTGAAAAGCACAAATTTTATTTATATTTCCAGGTTTTGTTATGCAGCATGTTCATATTTTGAATTTGTATAATTTTAACAGGATATATTTTTATGGAGAGCAAAATCTTTTGGGATATTTAAAATTTAAGTTTATTTTTATATAAAATGACATAAGAGTAAAGAAATTTGAATGTTTGTTCTTTTAACGTTTACTTTATTTCTAACTTGTATAATTTAGACAGGATATATTTTGGAGAGCAAAATATAAGTTATTTAAGGTTTGAGTTGATTTATTCCGGAATAATATTCCTGTCTGTTTTTATTCATATTTATGTTCAAAAAAGTTAAGGTTTAAAAGTTTAAAAGTTTAGTTTTAGTGTGTTCAATAAGTGTTTATCCTGTTTGGCCCGCGACCTAAAGTGTGTTTTGGATTTTGGCCCCCTGTGCAATTGAGTTTGACACCCCTGGTGTAAAGGAAAGAATGAATGGGGCCATGTATCGTGAGATTTTGAGTGAATACCTCCTTCCATCAGCAACGGCATTGAAGATGAAACGTGGCTGGGTCTTTCAGCATGACAATGATCCCAAACACACTGCCCGGGCAACGAAGGAGTGGCTTCGTAAGAAGCATTTCAAGGTCCTGGAGTGGCCTAGCCAGTCTCCAGATCTCAACCCCATGGAAAACCTTTGGAGGGAGTTGAAAGTCCGTGTTGCCCAGTGACAGCCCCAAAACATCACTGCTCTAGAGGAGATCTGCATGGAGGAATGGGCCAAAATACCAGCAACAGTGTGTGAAAATCTTGTGAAGACTTACAGAAAACGTTTGACCTCTGTCATTGCCAACAAAGGATATATACCTAAGTATTGAGATGAACTTTTGATATTGACCAAATACTTATTTTCCACCGTGATTTCCAAATAAATTCTTTAAAAATCAGACAATGTGATTTTCTGGATTTTTTTCCCCATTTTGTCTCTCATAGTTGAGGTATACCTATGATGAAAATTACAGGCCTCTCTCATGTTTTTAAGTGGGAGAACTTGCACAATTGGTGGCTGACTAAATACTTTTTTGCCCCACTGTACCTCAAATGGACCCCTTCATGGATCACTGCCTTGTCGTGGCGAAGGGGCTTGCGTAACTCAGTGAAGCCATGAGCTATACCGTGCAGGGCCACCCAAGACGGACAGGTCATGACAGAGAGTTCTGACAAAATGTGGTCCACTGGAGAAGGAAATGGCAACCCACTCCAGTATCCTTGCCAAGAAAACCCCATGGACAATGTTAAAAGGCTAAAAGATATGACGCCGGAAGATGAGCCCCTCAGGTCGGAAGGTGTCCAATATGCTACTGGGGAAGAGCGGAGGGCATTTCCAAGTAGCTCCAGAAAGAGTGAAGCGGCTGGGCCAAAGCCGAAAGGACGTTCAGCTGTGGATGTATCTGGAAGCGAAAAGAAGGTCCGATGCTGTAAAGAACAATATTGTATAGGTACCTGGAATGTAAGATCTATGAACCAAGGCAAGCTGGATGTGGTCAAACATGAGATGACAAGACTGAACATCGACATCTTGGGAATCAGTGAACTGAAATGGACGGGAATGGGTGAATTTAATTCAGGTGACCATTATATCTACTACTGTGGGCAAGAAACCTTTAGAAGAAATGGAGTTGCACTCATAGTCAATAAGAGAGTGGGAAAGGCAGTAATGGGGTACAACCTCAAAAATGACAGAATGATCTCAGTGCGTATCCAAGGCAAACCATTCAATATCACAGTCATCCAAGTCTATGCCCCAACCACTGATGCTGAAGAAGCTGAGGTTGACCGCTTCTATGAAGACCTACAACATCTTCTAGGACTAGCACCAAAAAAAGATGTCCTTTTCATCATAGGGGATTGGAATGCTAAAGTAGGAAGTCAAGAAGTAATCGGAATAACAGGCAAGTTTGGCCTTGGAGTACAAAATGAAGAAGGGCAAAGGCTAATAGAGTTCTGTCAAGAGAACAAGCTAGTCATAGCAAACACTCTTTTCCAACAACACAAGAGACGACTCTACACATGGACATCACCAGATGGTCAATACCGAAACCAGATTGATTATATACTTCGCAGCCAAAGATGGAGAAGCTCTATACAGACAGCAAAAACAAGACCAGGAGCTGACTGTGGCTCAGATCATGAGCTTCTTACTGCAAAATTTAGGCTTAAATTGAAGAATGTAGGGAAAACCACTAGACCACTCAGGTATGACTTAGATCATATTCCTTGTGAGTACACAGTGAAGGTGATGAATAGATTTAGAGGATTAGATTTGGTAGACAGAGTGCCTGAAGAACTATGGACGGAGGTCCATAACATTGTACAGGAGGCAGCAACTAAAACCATCCCAAAGAAAAAGAAATGCAAGAAAGCAAAATGGCTGTCTGATGAGGCTTTACAAATAGCTGTGGAAAGAAGGAAAGCGAAAAGCAAGGGTGAAAGGGAAAGATATAAGCAACTGAATGCAGATTTCCAGAGAATAGCAAGGAGAGATAAGAAGGCCTTCTTAAATGAACAATGCAAAGAAATCGAGGAAAACAATAGAATGGGGAAGACTAGAGATCTCTTCAAGAAAATTGGAGATATGAAAGGAACGTTTAGTGCAAAGATGGGCATGATAAAGGACAAAAAAGGCAGGGACCTAACAGAAGCAGAAGAGATTAAGAAGAGGTGGCAAGAATACACAGAAGAACTATACAAGAAAGATCTTAATGTCCCTGATGTCCACGCTGGTGTGATCGCTGACCTTGAGCCAGAAATCCTAGAGAGTGAAGTCAAGTGGGCCTTAGGAAGCATTGCTAACAACAAAGCTAGTGGAGATGACAGTATTCCAGCTGAGTTATTTAAAATACTAAAAGATGATGGTGTTAAAGTGCTGCACTCAATATGCCAGCAAGTTTGGAAAACCCAACAGTGGCCACGGGATTGGAAAAGGTCAGTTTACGTTCCAATTCCAAAGAAGGGCAATGCCAAAGAATGCTCAAACTATCGCACAATTGCACTCATTTCACATGCTAGCAAGGTTATGCTCAAAATCCTACAAGCTAGGCTTCAACAATACATGAACCGAGAACTACCGGATGTACAAGCTGGGTTTCGAAGAGGCAGAGGAACTAGAGATCAAATCGCCAACTTTCGCTGGATCATGGAGAAAGCACGAGAGTTCCAGAAAAATATCTACTTCTGCTTCATTGACTATGCAAAAGCCTTTGATTGTGTGGATCACAACAAACTGTGGCAAATTCTTAAAGAGATGGGAGTACCAGACCACCTTACCTGTCTCCTGAGAAATCTGTATGCGGGCCAAGAAGCAACAGTTAGAACCGGTCATGGAACAACCGATTGGTTCAAAATAGGGAAAGGTGTACGACAAGGCTGTATACTGTCACTCTGCTTATTTAACCTATATGCAGAGCACATCATGAGAAATGCCAGGCTGGAAGAATCACAAGCTGGAATTAAGATTGCAGGGAGAATCATCAACAACCTCAGATATGCAGACGATACCACCCTAATGGCAGAAAGTGAAGAAGAACTAAAGAGCCTCTTGATGAGGGTGAAAGAGGAGAGTGCGAAAGCTGGCTTGAAACTCAACATTAAAAAAACTAAGATCATGGCATCTGGACCCATCAATTCCTGGCAAATAGAAGGGGTAGAAATGGAAGCAGTAACAGACTTCATTTATTTGGGCTCCAAGATCACCGCAGACGGAGACTGCAGCCATGAAATTAAAAGATGCTTGCTCCTTGGGAGGAAAGCCATGGCAAGCCTAGATAGCATATTAAAAAGCAGAGACGTCACCTTGCCGACAAAGATCCGCATAGTCAAAGCTGTGGTTTTCCAGTAGTAATGTATGGCTGTGAGAGCTGGACCATAAAGAAGGCGGAGCGCCGAAGAATTGATGCCTTTGAACTGTGGTGCTGGAGAAGACTCTTGAGAGTCCCCTGGACTGCTAGGAGATCAAACCAGTCAATCTTAAAGGAAATCAACCCTGATTGCTCATTGGAAGGATCGATAATGAAGCTCAAGCTCAGATACTTTGGTCACCTAATGCGACGAGAGATCTCTTTGGAGAAGCCCCTGATGCTGGGAAAGATTGAAGGCAAAAGGAGAAGAGGACGGCAGAGGATGAGATGGTTAGATAGCATCACTGAAGCAATGAGCATGAAACTGAGCAAACTCAGGGAGGCAGTGAAGGACCGGAAGGCCTGGCGCAATATGGTTCATGGGGTCACGGAGAGTCGGACACGACTTAACGACTAAACAACAACAACAACACCTCAAATGGGCTAACTTACAGAATGCACCCAAAATCTGGGACCCATTATTCCAGTGTGATTGAAATTTGGGAAATTTGCAGCCACTTTAACACTGCTGCACTGCCATGCCATCACAGGCAGCCCAAGTCACGTGATTGTCATGGGTGTATCCCTGACCTCTTTCCTGCCTCCCTCTGTCCCCTGCACCAAATCGGCTGGCGGCAAGGCCCAATGGGCAAGTGGCAGTTGGCTGCTTTGGAAACAAGACTGAAATTTGAAATCTCTTAATGGTGGTGGGTGGTGAGGGAAGGATGAGGAGCGACTTGGATGCCTGCTGGTGAGGTAGGGCTGGCTGGGGTTGCTGGTGGTCAACAGGTGAGCCCTCTTCCTCCCTTGAGGGAGGGGGCCCTTGGGGTTATGCCAGAATCAGGAGTGGAGGTGCAGTTTTTCTCATAGTCTGTGACTCCCTTTGTTTCACCTCTCCCCAGCAAAGTGGCAGACAGTTCTGCAGGTCAGCCAAGGAGGAGGGGGAGGCTTCACCGGAGCTCTTCTGAGAGTCATGAGGGGAGGGCAAATGGTACAAGCTTATATTATATGTGGAAGGGAAGGAAGGAAGAGGGAGGAAGGGATCCCCAACCTCTGTCTCGCCACCCTCTGGCCCCTGCACCCAATCAGCTGGCAGCAAGGCCCTATAGGTGAGCAGCAATTGGCTGCTTTGAAACTGAGGCCAAAATTTTAAATCTCTTAACAGTGGTGGGCATTGAGGGAAGGACGAGGGAGTGATCTGGATGGCTGCTGGTGAGGTAGAGCTGGCTGGCAGTCAATGGGTGAGCCCTCTTCCTTGAGGGAGGGGGACCTTGGGGACATATCAGAATGGGGAGCAGGGGTGCAGTTTTCCTTGCAATCCACAGCTCCCTTTGTTCCGCCTCCACCCCAGCAAAGTGGCAGGCAGTTCTGTGGGTCAGCTGAGGAGGAGGAGGAGGAGGAGGAGGAGGAGGAGGAGGAGGAGGAGGCGGCTTCACAGGGGCTCTCCTGAGGGTTGTGAGGGGAGGGCAAACAGTGCAAACACAAGGCTATATGGAAGGAAGGAAGGAAGGAAGGAAGGAAGGAAGGAAGGAAGGAAGGAAGGAAGGAAGGAAGGAAGGAAGGAAGGAAGGAAGGAAGGAAGATTTCTGACATTCCCTGCCAGCTTCCCACAAGCAAAGTCAATGTGGAAGCTGGCAGCAAGTTGTAAATCGCTCATACTCCCACTGCGTTTTTGCCCTTGGTCATTCTGTTTCTCTGTTTAGGTAGGAAATATCTCTGAAATGATGACCCACTGGGTCACGGGTTGTCTAGAAGACCCTCTATGACTCACTTTTCCCCAAGAAGCAAACAGACTTCCCTCAAAACATGAGTCATTACTAGCAAAAGTAAATGTATTTCTTTTATATATCAATGTTTAGCCCAATTTTCATTACCAGGAATTATTCTGACACTAAACGCTAAAAAGCTGGTTCTGGTTTTAATTAGAACCAGTATTAAACATGCAGCATTTAAATAAGGGGAGAGATGGTCAGCTTGTGGATCTTAAGGTTGCAGGCTGTCTCCTCACTGCAAAAGTTCTCTGTAACTTATCAGTTCAGGTCTCTGGCAAGAGGGGCAGAAGAGGAAGAGAAAAGTGGTAGCTACTTTCACTACTGGCTTCTGCCCCCACCTTCTCCTAACATGGAGGTCCTCAAAGATTATTCTGGAGAGAATGTGGCCCTTAGCAGGCCTAAACCATAGGCTTCGATTACCTCTGCTGGCTAACAAACAAAGCGACAGCCAATATTAAAAATGCAAAACAACAAAGCAAATTGAGAGGAAAGTGGGATGATGATGATGACGATGATGGTGATGGTGATGATATACCCTCTTAGGTACATAAAACATTTTTCAGTGCTGGAAATATTATAAAATTGATACCAGCCAAGCTATTTTTGGGAGAACATTCAGAGAAACACCAAAAGACAAATACTATCTGGGGTAACTATTTTCCTCAACTCAGTAAAGAAACAAACAAATAAACAAAAAAGGACATTTGAATAAAATCTGAGTCAGGACAGCTACATGTGGGAATAAATGGATATTGAGATACACTGGTCAGGAAGTTTAAGATTAAAAAGTGTAATTTTTGTGTAATTTTTTAAAAAGTGTAATTTTTGAAACTGTTGTTGTTTCAAAACATGGTAAGGTGTGTTCATTGTAGTCAGTAGGCTAGTTATATTTTAACTTTTTTTAAAGGCACCTCCAGCCAAGTAGATTACAATAAACCAAACAGGAAGTTCTCAATGAGGTCCAACTTTTCTCTGTTGAGAAAAAGATGCAGTTAAGCTCCAATCAAAGGCAGTGATTTGTGTCATTTCAGCTTCCAAAAAAATAAGGATGGATCAGATCGCATGTTGAACCTTCAAACCTTATCTGTAAGCAGAAGGGAAACCTCATTTGGAAGAGGCTGAAACAAATGATCTATGACACCAGCACACCCATCCATAATGCTTCCATTTCTCTGATCCCTCAAACTCTATCTGCATTTGCAGGTAAAAATATACATCTGTTGCACAGACTGAGAGAATTCATGCAAAATGGTTCCGAAAGTGCTGCATAAATATAGTATAGTATAGTGGTTAGATCACTGGATCAGGACCGGGGAGATTCACCTTTAAGATCCCACTCAGCCATGAAGCTCTGGGTGATCTGAATTAGGGGTGCTCACTGTCTCAAATGTGTTAGAATGACATGGTAAGGATCATGTATATTTATGTTAAATTGAGTAGCTAGGGACAACTGTGGTATAGAAATGCAAATGTTTACAGGGAAAGCCTTCTGCTGGGTGATTTTGGGATTCATGAAATAGCAACACACACACACACACACATATATACATATATACACACATATACACTACTGCATTTTTACTGTCAGGAAATGAATATTTGTGGTTTTTATTTTGCTTTAAGTGGAAAAAAACTCATGTACTAAATGAAATAACTTGATCTGCTTAGAGTACCGCCTGCCCTGATTTAGGAAAAGGAGAGGAGGCGTTTGTTGTAATTCATATTATTGTTGTTGAAGATGATGATGTTATTAATATCCCACATATACTGCACAATCATTGTCCTCAATCAACCTAAAATTGGACTAACTTTCACTGAAAGCAATGAAAATTAAATAATGTTTTTTACTTCCTCGGTTACTATTCATCGACCTTTCATGTAATCAAAGGGCATTTTCTCCCCCAACTTTTTTAGTACACTTTTTTAATGCTTTGGATCATACTCTTATATTCTCTATTAATTCATTCGGAGGCCCTAAAGTCTCCACCGTGAGAGATAAGGTCATATTTCGAATGTAACCTTTTTCTCAGTCGCAGTCATTATTAGTCATTTTTACGATTAGTACTATTAGCAATAATGGTAATCAAAGTACAATTTTTATTATTGAACTCTGTCAGTCTTATTTCCCATCTCAGCCACAAAGCGATGCGCAACGGACATAAAACATGTTCACGAAATAACCTTTTCTTAAAAACTCTTTAGGAAAACAAGCAAACACCCAGCCCCAATGGCACCATGAAAGGTATTACATTTTCCATCTTGATCGCACACTTTTGCACGATTCCAAATCAAAGTCCTTCCCTTCCCTTCCCTTCGCTTCCCGCCAGGTCCTTCTCTCCCTCTTACCTCGCTGGCGGCGCGTGGCCTCAACGCCCTTCGGTGCCACCCAAAGGGAGAAGAGAGGGCGCGGCGGGCTTGCAGCGCGCTGGAGGGCGAGCTGAAGCAGCCACCGAGCCGGCAGCGATGCGCGGCGGGATGGGGAAGCAGGCTGGCTCTCGATCCGCCCGGCTCGAACTTGCCCACGCGCGGTTTCCTCCCGGAGAGGAGGAAGCTTGGCGAAGGAGTCGGTCTTGTGACGTGCCCCCTCCCCACAGGCCGCTTTCCCCAGAAAGAAAGGGAAGACGGCGACCAGGCAGAGGAGCAGCAGCAGCAGCATTGGGAGGGAGCAGCAAGTAGCCGCACCGGAGCCTCTCGCCTAACTCCATCCGTCCAAGTTGGCAGAGCCTGATGGAAAAATCCCGAGCAGGCGGGGGCAGCAGCCCCTAGAAGCGCGTAGCTGCTGATTCCAGCTGCGTGGCACAGACTTGCCAGGTCTCGGCGGGGATGCCCGCGTTCCCAGTGCACCGGTGCTCGCAGGGACCATCCGTGAAGGATAAGCACGAAATGGGGGGTTCACAGACGCGCTTGGAGGGGGTGTCTCTATGCGAGTGTGGCAATTACAATACAAGAAGCGAGCTGGGTGTTCGATTAGGACTAGGGAGATAAACCATGGTTCAAATCCCCCTCAGCTAAAGAAGCTTAAGGGTTGTGTGTGTGTGGACGGGGTGAACTTACATACCGTACCTCCCCTCCCAGGACTACTGCTGTGGGCATAACATTGGAGAAAGGCGTACAGTGCCTGAAACCCCTGGAAGGAAAGGGAGGAAATAATCAAATAAACAATAAATAAAACTACCCCGAAAATGGATTTATGCACAACCAGGCCTTGGGGCTGTCTTCCCCAACTATCCTCCAGATCCATTCAAACTCTCTGTCCCTGCGTCTGTCCTCTGGATTATCTCACAGTCTCCTGGTTTCTAACCTGGTGCCTTGACCACTAGACAAACTGGCTCCCATCCAATTTTATTGCAATTATTATTTTCAAATTAAGATGCCTAAGAGTAAAAACAACATTCCTCTTGGCTAAGTAAAGCATCCGTTGCTATTTCAGAGTAACTTGCCAGTGAGCACTGAAGAATATATATTTTTTCCTAAATAACCTTGGCATTAGTCTATATATTCAGCATCCCTAATGGTTAAGTATTCCTCTCCTTCCTTTTTTTAGGAGGACAGATTGGATTAATAGGAACAATGCAGTTTTGTTTGCATACAAAGGTAACATTTAGTATATTTTTGTCCCTCATAAAATGTTCGCCAGCTGTGACACATTATGTTTGGTGAGAAAGTATAAGCAACTTATGTGAGCCAAATCATATGCATGTTTAGTCAGAGGCAAGCACAACAAGGTTCTGTATTGATTCTTCTAGATAAATATACATAAGATTATAAGTTAATATTTCCTCAGATGTCTTGATGTAATAAACAAGTGTGTATTTGACAATTGAAGAAACTGATAGCCCACCACATTGACAGGGCATCCAAAGTAGTTACAGTGGTACCTCGGGTTATGAACTTAATTCGTTCCGTGACTCTGGTCACAGCCCGAATTGGTCGCAACCCGAAACAAATTTCCCCATAAGGTTCAATGTAATTACCGTTAATCCGTTCTGGCGTGGAGGACAGGGCGGTGGCTATTGCTTGGAGGGAGAGTACCCCTCCCTACGACCACGTGTCAGGGGCGGAAAATGGCCGCGGACCACGTGTCGGGCGGAAAAATGGCCGTGGACCACGTGTCAGGGGTGGAAAAATGGCCGCAGACCACGTGTCAGGGGTGGAAAATTGCCGCGGACACGTGTCGGGCGGAAAAATGGCCACAGACCGTGTCACGGGAGGGAAAATGGCCACGTATCCTGTTCGTACCCCGAGGCGGAGTTCGCAAACCGAGGCAAAATTTTGCGGCCGGAGCTGGTCGTAACCTGAAAAGTTCGTTAACAGAAGCGTTCGTAACCCAAGGTTCCACTGTATTACTTCAGCAGTCCATCAGATGGTCAGGAGAGGAACAAGTGTTTCAGAAAAGCTTTAAAAATATGGAAAGTTGAAACAAGAAACAGGCTGGGACTGCTGTAGACAAATAGGTAAGATTAAATTTGAATGTCCTTTGCTTTATAATTCATTCTTCTCCTTGAAATTTTGCATAGCAATAACTTTGCACCATCCATGCTTTTGCTGAAAGCTCTGAGCAACTCATTGCCAAACTGCCAGTTGAAATAAGTAGTATAAAAGATGGCAGGTAGGCCATCCAAACAACAGAGCTGATGATTCATATTCTGTGGTAGGTACTATAAGTGCAGCAGAAGTTGCATTATACCGGATTGATTCTTTGCCCCTCTAGTCTATAATTGTCTACTTTGATTCACTGTGCTTCTCTAAGATATTTCTCATCACCAGGTACTTGGCTACAAATGCTAGGCACTGAGCCTGGAGCCATCTGCCAGAGCTCTCCCACTGAACATCTCCTCACTTGCCTTTATCCACAACATGAACCTACTCTGGCAATTTCTTTTCACTGCTGTGTCCTCATGTTGCTTTCCTCCCCACATCTGAGGGAGCTTAAGATAGCTGTCCTAGCGTTAAAGAAATCTTCTCTCCCCGCCCCCCCCCATATCCTAATACAGTTTTTGCCATGGATACAATTTGATGCACTTTACCTACTCCATCAGTAATGTAGTCAGGTGACCACTAAACGGTGGGTGCTTCTGAAGGCAAACTCTCTCCCCCTTGGTTTTGGGGCACTGTCCTCCAGGGCCTTTCTGGTCAGGAAGCAGGAGAGACCTGGTTTTGGCAGAGGAATCAGTCTGGTGCCGGGGAGGGGTTGGTGTAGCACCTGTCAATTGTTAGCTGGAGTCCTTTTGAAGGAGAGAACACTTCACCGTACAACCCATCCTGCATCCGTCAGCTGTTAGTCAAGCTCCTTTGGATGCTAAATCAATGTTGAAAAGGACTCAACTAACAACTGAAAGGTGGGACAGTGGTTATGGGCCCCACTGCATTTTAGAGTCATGCAAGGTGGAATTTGTCTCCCAGGGCACTGCACAATTCCTCCATCCTTGCTTTTCAGTTAAGCTCATTTGGAACATTTTAATCTGACTTAAAACCATGCCTAGCAAATGCTCCAAGGTGTTTTGCTATGTCACCACACTGTCCTGCGCAGTGCTGCTCAGCTGTTATGATCTTCCTGAATTGCTCACTCAAAATGCTTGTGCAAAGTCAGTAGCAAATATAGAATCATCAAAACTTTCTCCCCAACCCCAGCCAATGGTAAGGAGAATAATGGTAGATATTTTTCCATTAGCAGCTGACATTTTGTGGGTAGGAAAAGAAGGAAAGTTATTTAAGAGAAAGGATCTCATTCTGAAGGCAGTCAGGCACCAGCAAACCACTGGATAATAATAACCCTCGTCAAAAAAAAAAAAATCTTCAAAGGAGTCAATTCATATGTATTAGTTTCCCACAGTAATTATTCTGTCAGTGTATCATTGTTACATGTTTGGAAAGAGAAAGTTTCTTAGTTCTGTCCTCATAAAGGAGGTTGTTGGTGCACCTCCTCCTCAAGAAGCCAACACTGGACCCGACAGTGCTGGACAATTTCCATCCAGTCTCAAACCTCCTCTTTTGGGGAGATACAATGACGGTATCCAGTGGTATGCTTTGACCCCGGGCTGACCAGGTGATAAGGTTGTGTCCCAGGGTGTGGAAACTGTCCAGGTTTCATGTCCTGGATTCAGCAAAGGGAGAAAACGCCTATGCCACTGGCAGGCAAAATGCGGGCATGAGGCAGGTGCCTGGAGCAAGGCTTGCAGAGAAGCTGGGTGGGAGAACATGCACAGTGGAAGCCTGATAAAAATGCAGCAAGGAGGGGGAAATGGGAGTCGAAAGCATGGATGTGGGTGGTTGGAGCAGAGTGACTGGAGCAGAGCGTTTGCAGCGTCAGAAAGCTTGTCTGGAGAGATGGCAGCAGACAGGTGGGGGAAGGCAATAGAAGAGGAATTGGGAAATAGGAGGAAGAGCGCATGTGCATGGCAACTCACTAGAGGCTGAGGAGAAGTCATAATTTGAGTCAGTCCGTAATCAGAAACCCACAATGTATTGAAAAGTACTGAGGGAAGAGCTCTAGACTTGATCAGGAACACGCCAAGGTCAAAAACACAGCAGGAATCAAGAACAAGAATGCACAAAGCCAAATGCCAACACTGCTTTCAGCAACGGAAGGCAGTCCCTGCACAGTTTAAATCCTCTCCCTGCCAAGGATGCACAGCTGAGGCTTTCCTTGTTCAGCTGTTGCCAGTAATGAGGCACCAGGCTTGCTTGCAGTCAGCATCTTGCTGCTTGCTTGCGAGGCACTTACTTTGATGGGGTGCAGGATTCTCAGAGCAAGGGGGTTTGCCCTGCTTCTTGGCACCCTTGTTGGCTAAAAAAGGATAAGTGCTGGCTGAGGAGGGACCTGAGACAGTGTCAGTGTTTGATTCAGTGGCTGCTGACTCAGTGGACGCACTGCCTGGTGGGGCCTGGTCCACCCGCGTCTTGGAGCCAGGCTCTGAGGCCATGACAGCAGGTCTGGATGGGGAGGAATAAACTCAAGTCCAACACTGACAAGCCCAAGTGACTGTGGATATTTGGATTAGCCAATCCCAGAGACTATCTTTAGTCCTAGACAGGGTTACATTTTCTTAAGTGCCTTGGCAAGGATGACTGATGCCCCTTTCTTCCTTTGGCTCCCCTTTCGTTTATGTTCTTTGCCGTTGTTACAATTAGTCCTCACTTAACGATGGTAATTGAAACTGGAATTTCTGTTGCTAAGTGATGTGGTCGTAAACTGTGGTGTCATATGACCATGCTGCTTAGCAATGGCAGTTCTGGCACTTCTGGCTGCTGTCGTTAAGCGAATCCCATGCTGTTGTTAAGTGTGATGTCAGGTGGTCGCCAGTTGTGGTCTCCTGCTGGTTTCCCCATTGACTTTGCTTGTCAGAAGCTGGCAGTGAAGGTTGCAAACAGTGATCATGTGACTGGGATGCTGTGATGTATTTGTAAGCCAGTCATCAGCGCCCAGGTTGGGATCACATGGCCATGAGGATATTGTAATAGCTGCAACTATGAGGATCCGTCATAAGTACCACTCATTCAGCACTGTCATAAGTTCAAATGGTCGCTGGTCAAATGGTCATTAAGCAAGGACTACCTGTATTCTTTTGCTTGTGCTGTTTTTATGGTTTTGTATTGTTCCTTGTTTTTAAATGTTTTAATAACTGTCAACCACCCAGAGTCGCTGGTAGCCAGGCAGCATATAAATTTAATAAATTATTATTATTATTATTATTATTATTATTATTATTATTATTATTATATTAGGTTGAGAAATCAATACAACGGGTATTATTCAACACTGTAAAATTGAGGGTAGATCCTTTAAGTCAGTAGGTACTCCTTGCATCCTAAAGTACTTCTAGGTACTCCTAGTTTATACAGAAAATTAAATCTTGTTGCTTGGTGCAATTTCTTTGATGCCCATGAAAGAGATTTAAAAGCAGTCATAATAGAACATGATCATGATCAATCATGTAGCATCCTGTATATTAAAAGCAAACTTATGGATCACTATTATGACAAAAATATTAGGAAATATCTAGGAAAAGTAGAACACTTCCTGATTAAAATTTTAATAGATTAAAATTTTACTCCTAGAAGTTTTACAATTAAATTGAGAAGTCCCTGTTGAAAACCATTAAATAAGCTAATCTGATGTCATGAATGTTGACTGTATTTCCTGCTCATTGAAAAGCTGAGCTTTTAAGATTAATCATTTTTATCTTAATCATTAAATGCTGTTAGACTTTTGTATATGAACTGTGAGAGCTTAAAGAAGTCCCCTGGGCAATTATGAAGTCCTCCTCCACATTTTCTTTGCTACAATTAAGTGACGGAATCTGAATATTTTATTTTTTACTGACAGCAAAATGGTCATACAATGTAATATACATCAGTGCTCTAGCACCAGGCCTAATTATTTATTGCTGAATAGTCTTCTCAGAGTATCTATTGCCATGCAGTTCTTGCACAAGGGAACACTTTTGTATCTCCTCTAATGGACCTATATAATATAAGGGAACTATAGCTCAAGCTGTCAGAATCTCAAAGTAATAATCTGTTAGTTTGTGTTTCCTTGTATCCTGGCAGGTTACTGACAGCTTTTATAGAAAAGATAACAGACATTTTTTAAGGCAACTGTGTTGCTTTGATACTATTGGTTGATTGCTAAATGAAAAAATAATCCTGAGAGAGAAAAAAACTGCTTAAAAATACAGAGAAGTAAAGAATTAATGGGGCTTTTTATCTATAGATAAAAGCATGAATGTCCCAGGAATTCTATTAGTAATTCAAGAATATTCACTAGAGACTGTGATCTTGGATGGGACAGTATGTGCATTAAATCCTAGTATGCTTTCATGTGCAATAAGCCATAGTTTGGTTCACAGAAGGACTGTTTTTTAAAAAGTCTTAATTTTTTTTTTCATGAGAAATACCATCTGTATTTATTTGTATTTTTATACCAATGAATTCCAAAGCAACTCCTGGCAGTTAACATCATAAAAACAAGACATGACAAAAACATAAAAGGAAAGTCAAAATAAAAAAAAAACACATCCCCAATAATATAGTGGGAACAATGATGGCCATTTTTCCCTGAATGCTCTCCAGGTCAGCTTTAGCTCCCTGAAGGCCAAAAATGGGTATGCTGGTTTAATTTCCAGAAGGAGGCTGTTCCATAACATGGGGATGCAATTGGAAATCATTGATTGTGAACTCCTGCCTCCCTCACTTCACAAACCTGGGGAACCATTAAAATATATTTTTGGTGTGGATGTAGTAGATGAAAAGTACCTGGGTGCCAACCCATACAAGGTTTTATAGGTTAAAACCAGCAGCCTGAATTGCACCCAGAAATCAAATGGTAGCTAATCCAGCAGCTGTTATTCTATTATATGACTGTAGCAACTTTGATTTGCTAATATATAAGCCACTGCATTTTGTAGTGGTTTCCAGCCCCATGTTGAGTGTGGCATGGTAACCCAGGTAAGCTAGGGCCACAGGTAATGCTGCAACTGGTGTATCAGCTATAACTGAGCAAAAAACCCCAGCCATGGCCTCCACCTGCTTATCTGGCTTGCACAAGTGCTACACAATCAGGAACATGAAAATAGCTCTGAAACCTACATTGCACTACCAGGACTCTTATTCAAGTTCTAAGCGAGTGTTTGTGAACCAATACCTTGGCTGGCCACTCTTCTGTGGATCCAGCCTCTCTTTATGAAATGTCTGTATTGAGCCAAACAATACCAGGAAAGGAAACTACTCAGGAGCGTGTTCTGAAATCTTATATCTATTCTGTGCAAACTGGAGATAAACTAAGCCTCTCTGGTGCAGCTCCAAGATTCAGCTCTTGAATATGTCACGTGTATGTAAAGAATATGTTCTTGAGTCACCACTAAGCCATTACAATCATCCGCCATCATAGAAAAGATTTAAGTCCAGAAAGGATTATTATACTCTGAGCCAAGTTTTTTAATTTAATTTTTTAAGGGTGAAACATAATGCATATTAGTCTGGAGGATTAAACTCCTGTTGCTGATCACTGTATTTGAAATATTATTTCCAGATGTACAGGAACACTAGAAATCTTTGTATTTGCCTGGGAGAACAAAGTAAGAGAATTTTGCTCTGGAGCGAGGTGCAGAAATAAAAACTCACCTACAACTGCACTTGAGTTGTATTATTTATTTCTCTGTAATTTTTGCCAAAAAGTTGTCGAACACCATAAAATGATAGATAATATAGAATAGATAGAAGGAATGAAGAAATGAAGCAACAAGCTATTAGAAGTCATAACACCCCTCCCCACAAAAATATGGCTGAAACAAAACTGTGCTAAAGCAACTGTCTAAAAAATGAAGAAAATGAAGGAAAAAACAGAACATCCCTGTAATGGATGTGCTTTTCAGGAATGAAGGGTGCAAAGTAATCAGCAGAGTTTGGATATCTTAAGCCAGTCAGACAAATAATTACTGTCAGGACCTTTTTTCAATCTTTTGTCTTCTTACTATGGCTCTATATTGAGAAGACAATTAAACTTGTCCTTATATACGATTATGATTTGTTAATTGGGTTTTATATTTTCTTATTGTTCAGTCTGGATGTTTTTTTTAATTTTTACACCACCCAAAGTCATAGCTTATGAGTTAGGCAGCATTGTATTTTTCTTAAGTAAATAAATATGTTTCAAGCTGTAGATCACAGGAGAGAAATCTTTCCAAATAATGACCCTGCCCTTAAGTTCCAAAGGAGGATTGTTTGCTAACTGGGAAAGGAAGAAATGGCACAGTATGGTTGCTCAAGGACTCATAAAGGTCCATCTCAGAAGGTCCATCTAAGTATGGTATCAGCATTACCACCTCAGGTAGCTAATAAGCTTCCTGGAAAAATTGATCAGATTTAGTCCAGGATATGCAGCTATTTGAGGCAGAATTGCAAACAGCATCCCTTGCTGAAGTCAAGGGGCCAAGACCAGCAAAATAGTTTGCTTTATGATGGAGATGCCCCAAAGCATCTCTTCCCATCTTCAGCAATAAGTAGATGACCACCCTGACTGATCCCCAAAAGCAGCTGCTAAGAAAATTATATGGACATGAGTTGAGCTCAATATGAGGACATCTTTATCTTTTTTAGGGATTGCACTAGAGTTTTGTGTGTTTCTCACCAGTTTTTCTCTCAGCTAAGTGAAAACATGTGGTAGAAATGACCTCTTGTGAATAAATTTGGGCTGGAATTTATCTATCTATCTATCTATCTATCTATCTATCTATCTATCTATCTATCTATCTATCTATCTATCTATCTATCTATCTGCACTCAATCGTTACCGATTCTGCGGTAACTGCCTGGACGAGTCCCTGCAGTTTTCAAGGCAAAGTGTTTTGGAAGTGGTTTGCCATTGCCTCCTTCCTAGAGCAGAGCCCAGCTGGCAAGTGCAGGAGGCAGGGTTTCCGTTGCTTCGCGCCTTTTTCGGGCGTGTGCGGCTTCTGCGTTACCGGCAACTGCTCCCATCTCCTTTGCAAGGCGCCACCAGCATTTTTCCTCCCACCAGGGTGAGAGTACCCATTTATCTACTCACGTAAGTTTTCGAGCTGCTGGGTGTGCAACTCTGCTTCCTCCTGTGAATGATGAAGGCTTTGACTGTGGAAGTGTAGATAAATACTTGGGGTAGCCTTCTGGGATATAGCATCCCTAATGTTGGAATTGCAATTCAGGAGACCCAACATATTGGAGGGCACCAAGTATGAAAGTCCTAGAGTGTTGTGGTGGAAAAATGTCCCATACATTCAACCCACATAGTACTGAAGAAGAACATACAAACTGCTTTTGAGAGCAAGGAATTTTCAGCTATATTTCTGTGTCATAAAAATAAAAAGAGAAGTGTTTTACTTTTGCTTTCTGCAATGAAAGTCAAGATTTTTCAGCACTTGGTATTCTGAAAATGGTTGCTAAAGTAGGGTAGAGATTAAGGTGTTGGGCTTGGACTGGGGAGACCCATGTTCAAGTCCCTGCTTGATCACAGAGCTTAGCGGGTGTTTGGGGCCAGGCACTCTTTTGGTCCTATGTAGATAAAAGGCAGAAAGGTCCCCAGATCCCCTATATTGTCTTTCAACAAAAAAGGCAGGAAGAGAGAAATACAGACATTAATAATATGAGATTAGACTGTGGAATTTTGTATGTTCTGCTTCATATTGTTCTGTATCAGTTCTACTAACTGAATGTATTTAATTCTAGTAAATATATCAGGAACATAGCTCCACATGTAGTAAGTATGAACACTTGAAAGCTACTCAGTTTGCTGTAGGCATTGGGGACAATGAAAGAAATGGAAGAGCACATTTGATTACTGTGCATGAAGTAACTTGAGGGAGCCTTTAATTTACAGTATGCAATGATAAATTAAGTAATTAACTTTTTTTTATCTATCTGTGACACCTGAGGCAGCTGCTTCAATCTGCCTAATGGTAAAGTCGGCTCTGCTACTTATACGTGATCTGATGCCTTATTTTTTTTCTCCTAATCCAGCAGTCCAATCAATTCCAGATGAGTATTACCAGGCCTCTAAGTGCGCAATTTATTGTGATTTCAGAAAATAGGTCGTATTTTGATGGAGGAACTCATAAAATCCCACTAAAATACATGTACTACAGTTTTAAAAATACAGAGAAAAAAGAAAAATCTTGGCTCTACCCCATTAGCGGCACCATTCCCCCTCTGTAGACCTGGTTACTCAAAATGTGGGTCCAGGCCATCAAAATGTTGCCACCTCTTACCATCTCCTCTTCCAAAATGCCTTTGACCTGATTTTGTTCTAAGCACTGGGAAATTTTAAAGGCTCTCCATGCTCTTGTCACATTTCCCTCCCAGCCAAGAAGTCCACTGGGGGTCAAATACAAAGCAATAGCCCACCTGAAGACCACCACCCTCTTTAAACTTGAATCCCGCCCTGAGTAGGCCAGGAAATGATAGTCTTCCTGAAATAAGAAGGCAAACTGTATTAATGGCACTAGGTCACACAATTTTGGAACCAGAAGTTCATGTGGAAATGTGACACTATTCTGCTGTACTGTAGCTGTTTCTTTCTGTGACAAGATTTAGGTTACCAAAAAGATCCAGAAGCTTTGGTTTCTCTGTGGCTTATCTTATTTCCCAGCCTTGCTGTGGCCATGCAGAGACAGGCCCCACAGGTCAATAGGGTCCAAGTGGAACCTAAGCGCTGAAGAGACTTATGTCTAATACACAGTGGCTTTGTGACAAGCAAGTGATTACTGTGTTGGACTTGAACTGGCTTCAGATCTACTCTCACTCATGGAAGCTCAGTGTCTGGATATGCAAACTTTGCTACCTGCAGGACTAGATGAAACTTCAGTGTAATACTGATGCAGCTACTGCAGTCTAAAGGGCTCCTGAAATGACACAGCAACTCTGATGTTAATATTACATTTGCCTGGGTGTCATGTGACGTGGGTGAAATGCAGACAGATTCATAGATTTCAAGGTTCTTTGTCAATTCTACCTACCCCCAACAGTTCTCACCTGCAATGTGCATGGCAGTAATAGCCCCTTGAATAGTTTGTTCCATTGCTTCGTCTAGCTTTCTTGTAACTGGTGTTTTTGTGAGGTCATAGATGCTCCGTTTAGATATTCTTTAGAACCACTTGTCGTGAGCAGACCTTTATGAGATCATGGACTTGCTTCCCAGTGGAAGAATTCTGCATCACCGAGAATCACCATGATCTGAGTATTGCATTCGGATGTCTCTCCCCATCTCATCGGTTGCGAACTGTTTCTGTCTCTTTCTGTATGTAGGACCCATATTATGATCAATAATGTTTGTGTGTAAGTCTCCCAAGCACGGGGATTAATGTTTTTACTTGTATTCTTTCAAATACGGAATATTCATTTTCCAGATATTTTTAGGCCTCCTAGAAAGGTCCTGCTTAATAATTATTGATAACAATTTGACATTAAAACTTCATTTTAAACAGCGTATATCAGTGAGATCTACAAGACCGGCATCTTTCTAAAAGTGTGCAAGGTTGCAGCTTCCCATGGCTGGCTGGGGAATTCTGGGAGTTGAAGTCCACCCATCTTAAACTCGCCAAGGTTGAGAAACACTGGGTTAAAGTCTACCCTTTTAGCTTTTGAGTAGCATTTGGACTGTTTTATTTGCCCAGGAGTTTAGTGCCTGGTGTATTTTCCTTCTCCTTTTAATATAGGCGGTTTTTCCTAGCAGACTTTATACCTCCTGCTATCTTGTTTTAGCTGTTATCATCATTTCATTGTTAAGGTTTGATTTTGTTTTTTAAACATCTGTTTTAGCCAAATGAATGAAAACAATCTACTCTGAAAGATAGGATTTTGAAAGGAAGACTTTTAAATCAATGAATCACAGATGCAGAACTCCTTCATGTGATGTTATTTCCCTTTATAGAACAAATAGAGAAATCTCTGTGTCAGTTCTGGATCTCTGAAAATGAGATCATGGAATACAAAACAGTCTTATTATGTGAATCTTAAAATTAGCTATGCCTATTTCACTCTCTCTTCCCTGGGCCCATTTCTTTAATTGGATACATAGATTAAATGAGCTGCATTTTTCTGAGCTGCTGGTACGCTTCTTAACTCTGGATGTAAATGTCATATAGCTCAAGCTTCAAGGGTGATTGATGAGGGGATTATTTAGTATACATGGCACTGGAGATGCCATGTTCATATCATTTGGAATACAAATGTCTCCAGCTCACAACCCTTAGCTGCCTTAAAAATCAAGAGCAATTTTCCTTGACAAATAGTTAAAATATAAACTGAGTCTGAGAGCATGAAATTCCAGTAGGCAATGACAATGTTGGATGCTCTGGAAATTATTCATTCCGTGGCTTTTTGCATATGAAACACCAGCGTGAGCCTGCTTGGTGTTTCCTACTGAGTAGTCTGCCAACCTGGAAAGCTATACTTCCCAGCAGGCTGTCTAATATACTGCAATTTCAATATGCTAAGGATAAGAGAAGAATTAATGATTTATAGACAGGCCTCCTGATTTTTGCTATTGTCAGATACATTTTGAGTAAATGTAAGGACATCACTGTATAATGTTCAAAGGTATGCACGGAATTGGCAGGAAGTCCCATTGCACTTCCAATCCATTTCCAATAAAGTTAAACAGAAGCATACAGTAACTCCAAATTTCAGACTTGGGAAGAAGTTATTTCCTATTAGCAGTGTATAATTCTGAAACCACACTATGAAAATTTGTCTAGCTGTAGAAGGTGATGCTAGTTGCCTTCAACAGGTAGGCAAGTAGGTTGTTAAAAAACTGGAGAAGCTCTGTTTTGCATGCCTTTACTTTTTGTTGCTTAAAGCCCTAATGGATATTTTTGTGCTATTTCAATGTAATAATACTTCTAGCATCCCTGGAATATACCAGCGGAGAAAAAGCTGTAATCGTTCCTGGATGCACAAGAAGAATCACGGATAGTAGAATATAGTTTGTATCTACAAATGACATAAACATCCCCTTTAATTGAAACAAATTCTCTTCTTCATGTTGATGCAGCAGAGGAGTCTTTCGTGAGTTAAAGTTATATATATGGCTGCTGAAACTGGAGGACAGCTATGGAGTCAGAAATCAAAGACACAAAATCATAAAAATAAGCAGAGAAAAAATATCAGGAAAAATAAATTATTGGATCTAGAGAAAATGGGCTGCATTTTTAATACCCAACAAATGGTAAAGCTATAAATATACCCATAAAACAGTGGCCTGTCCTTTTTATACTTCAGGTTTAAATTAACCTACAGCCCACGAACATCCAAAGCCATTAAACTCAGAGTTTTGGAAAGAGAATGTAATTGACTAAATAGTAGGTAGCATGGAATTTTATACAATATTAACAACAGTTTGAAGTCGCTTCAGTCATACTCTGGCAATGGTTGAGTAGGGCTGTATTTGTTTTCTACATTCTTTGCAAATTGTATTTTATAATAACCTTTTCTGTGCCCCCCCCCCAAAGTACAGTCCAATATTCTATGACATTCTACTGCTTTATTGTGGGATTTTTGTTTGCTTGCGTTGTCACAGTTTGATATAGATATGTCTCACTGTGGTAGAAATAAATCTCCCAGAACCTGGGAAATTCTAGGGTTATACTGCAAGCTGAAAAAAACTCTTGGAAGGAGGCCCAAGCCCCTTAGGCAGTGTTGCCAAGCAAACGGCCTGGTTGCGTGCATAGAATCCCCAGGAATCAGACTCTAAAAAGATGCTTATCTTTACCTGCTGTACAGAAATCACTATTTGTTTAACTTACAGTGTAGATCGAATTGCCCTTCTTTATTGGCACTTCTGCACTGCTGGCTTCATACCAAAACGCCAACACAGTAACCTCTTAGCTCCCACAGGAATGCCAAGAGTGAGTGGGTGGCATGGAAGAAAAATCATCCATTGTTTCATTTTTGGCACTTGGTTTTAAACCAGTGGATACGGTGTATGACATGATTCTTTTCAACATGTTCTTCTGAAACGCCTTCTTGCTGCCTGCGTTCACATGCTACTCGGTATTTTGGGATGCTGCCATTCCACTTGTTATTACTGTGCTTTTTATTATTGTATTTTTGTAATGGATGTTTGGCATATTTGTTTTTAAGCAGGCGTATACTCATTAAAAAATCCTTAGAGGTACTTTCTGAATTCTTTTTTCTCTTGCTAATAAACTGGATATGACACCTGTATGCCTACTGATTTTTTAAAAAAAGCTAGTAGATGTATATTATAAAATTCAGTTTGTTCCAAACTATATTCTCTTTTTCTAAAGTTTGCATTACTATAACAAGTAATATACTGCCATCTAGTGGCAACGTTTTTTTTTTTTGTCTGCGCTCAGTCATTGCTGACCCTGCAGTGACTGCTTGGACGAGTCCCTGCAGTTTTCAAGGCAATTGTTTTTCGGAAGTGGTTTGCCAGAGCCTCCTTCCTAGGGCAGAGCCCAGCTGGCGAGCGCAGGAGGCGGGGTTTCCATTGCTTCGCGCCCTTTTCGGGCACGCGCGGTTTTTCGCGCTTACCGGCAACTGCTCCCAACTCCTTTTTTGCAAGGCGCCGCCAGCATTTTTCCTCCCACCGGAGTGAGAGTCCCCATTTATCTACTCACGTAAGTTTTCGAACTGTTGGGTTGACAGGAACTGGGGAGGAAACAGGAGCTCACCCTGTTTAACGCGAAGGCTGGACTCGAACCGCTGAAGCGTCGACCATTTCTGGCCGGCAACTTTCAGCGTCATTAAGCCGCTGCGCCACCGCATCCCCCTTTGGCAACGTATCCCATTGTTTAAATCCCTGAGTGATAAACATTCATTTTAATATACACTGAGGAATCCTGGTTATTTACAGTTAATATCATGAACACACATAGCAATCATTTGATACAGCTATTTTTCACTGATTGCACTGACATAGTAGACAATTTAAGCAATACGTGAATAATTGAATAATCTCTATAATATAATGTAATAGTTTAACATTATTAATATAACTTAATCATCTAAATAATAATGGAGTAATTTGTTAATACTAGTAAATAGTATAATAAAAATAAAATGTTAATCGTAGTCAGCATTTACTAATCTATATATTGAATTCAGTGTGAAAACATACACTAATTAAAAATGGGTCTTAAAAGATAATTTGGTTATGTCAGCCATTATTTGTATTTCATTCTTTTTGCCTTGCAGGGGTCTTATATGATCTCATCAAAGACAAATGCACGGACCCACTATACTGTATCCTTTTTATTGTTATTTTAATCTCAACCTTTTGTGGCTTCTCATAGCAGTTTGTTATATATTTTATTTGCAAGAAACACACTTTGGAATTTTAGGTACCGTTTTTCAACAACTCAGAGCTTGCACTGCATTAGCAATGGCATGGAGCAAAAAGAAATTTCAGCCATCAGTTGATGTTTGCAGTGCATCAATCGTGACCAGGAGGCAAACCATCATAGGCCAAATCTGAAAATCAAACTACTGTGGTCAAGGGTTTAATTCAACGCTGAACAGAATGTCTGTGGGATTTATATGTTGTATTTGGACCACTAAGTTTCCCCTCAGACATCAATGTTACATAAAGAAATCAAACATTTGAACCTTGATTCCTCAAAGGAATGAGATGCCCATTTTCTCAAGGTATGAATGGATTTTTGAGAATCTTCTGTTCTTCTTCTGGCTTTGTCCACTATTATTATAGCATATGAAGATAGATAAATAGAAATCCTAAATAAGACTTGCCCCCTTAGTAAATCTGTGCTGTTAAATAAACAACTTCGGTGGTCCGTGAGGGAAAAAAAACAGTTGGGAAATAGTTTTATTAAAATTAACCAAAATATCTCCCTCCCCCAAGAAAGGAAGCTTTTAAAATTTCCAGAGCTCTCCATCAGGCTGGCTCTTACAAAAAGCAGAAAGGAGAGAATTTGGGACTTTTTCTTTCTTGCCACATCTCGTACTTTTTGCCTTGCTTAACATCTGGCAGCATCAGGTTAACAAACCCTAATCTAACTCTAGCCTGATGTTCAAGACTGGGGATCTTGAATGCATGATGTTGTTTTGGGACATTTTGCTTGGTCCTAATTCAGGTATTGCTCAGCTGTAGATGTGGAATTTGTCTTCGATGTGGAAGGTTTCTGCTGGTGATCAAAAGGCATTGCATAGGTTCTCTCTTTGAGAGTTTTCTTTTTCCTGATTAAAAAAGACAGTATGAAAACCCAGTCAGGTTACAAATCAAGGCCTTCCCATAAAATTCCATAAGGGAGTCTGGACAATTTCTAAATAAAATACTCATGTGGAAGCATTCCTTGAGATGTTTATTTTGTCAGTCACTTTGCACAAGTGTAAGCAATGACCCCAAAGATGGGGTACAAGAGTGTCCAGCATAATTGACAGAAATGTAATGATTCTATCTTGGAGGAAAGAGGAATAGGAGAGCAATTATATTATATTTCACTGTCATTCATTCAGTTACTGAACTTTTAAAACAGATGATTTTCTTCAACTGGTGGTTTCTCTGTGTGCTAGAGGCAACTGAATGATTAGAATAATTTCTCATAAGTAGAACTTAAGTAGTAAATTTGTCGTAAGTAAAATAAGTAGTATTGTATTTCCATTACTCTGGTTTGATAGTGGTGTATAAAACATGTAGAAATAGTAGTATAACCTGTTCTGTATTGTAACATATGTTTGATTACTCAGCAATGTAAAAATATCTTACAAAAGAACAAGGCTACATATAACTTTGCTGGCTTTGAGTAACACACAAGTCCCAGTGAACTAGTCCCAGCTATGTGATAATATATATTGATATTCCCATATGTTGTTTTTGGAGTTGGACTGATCTCCATATTATGAAAATGGATTAAGTGCCTGGTGTACTACTGCAGATCCAGTGTGTAAGAATTAAATACATATAACAATATGAGAGAGTTTATACTGTAGGGATGGTGGTGGTGGTGGTGGTGATAATGATGATAATAATATAGTATGTATAATATTTCCTTGTAATCTCATTAAGAAAAATAAGGGGATCCTGCATATTTTTCTTTTCTTGAATAGCTTCTTTTTTCTACTTTTTGATTTCTAGCAGTTCAAATAAAGTCCTTGAACGAGTGTCCCTGTTGCCAGGTTTCACATTAACCTTATTCAGCCATCAGAGACGCTATTTTCGGGGGGGGGGGGTTAAATGTAAATTGTGAATGGAGTCTTAAGGCAAAATTGTTGTTTCTTAGCAACCCAGATGGCTTGAATACAATTATGTACCCAAGCTTCTTTGTACCACAAAAAGGCATAAATATCTTCCAGATCAAACACCACTGTGAGTTTTTCTCTTTGCTTGGTTTTCTCTAACACTTTGAAGAAAAGTGTGATACAGTATGAGCAGTTTGAGAAAGGCAAGGGTAAGTAGAACCTCTTAACATTTTCAATTCCATTCTACATTTTACTGTCACTAAATTACTATGGTTACCTTTTAAAGTATGTATTTGCTCATTTCAGGGGAAGTCATGTGAGTGACCATTAGAGTCTACATTCTATATCTCACCATTTTGTTGGATCACAGCCTGCCTAGCCTACAGGCTAGCTGGTGATTTCATATATTTATTACTGATGGTTCTATGCCATTCTACCTCAAAACAGCTATTTTTATAATACTGAGTTTTCATTCTTACTTTAGTTGAGGCTCTGCAAAAAGAAAACTAAAATCCAATGTCTGTTTCTCTTCATTAACTGTTATTGGATGAGCTTCCACAACTTGGTTAAACGGCATTCCTGCGATTTTGTTTGTAGGATTTTTGTTTCTCTACCAAGTTTTCACTGGGAATGCCAGTGTTGTATAAGCTTGAGATGTGGCCACAACTCCAGTGTTTTCTATACCTTAATGTTATTAGTTCTGAGGATGTTTTATTGAAGGACAATTCTAATATAAGTGTAATAATGTCCACTGTAGAGAATATTGTGAGTGTACTTGGGAGAGAGTTCCTGTGATATTATATCCCAAATGTTGATCTTAGACTAATAATAGTAATAATAATAAGTTTATTCAGTGCCATAGAGTACTGAAAGCATAACCAATAATAATGAACTTCATTTTTAAAAACTTTTTTCAGACATTGAGGGAGAAGTATGCTGTGTTTCCCAGTACCCCTATCAAGAGCCCACCCAAATGTTCTTTTGATTCAAAAGGAAAGTTTGCTACAAATCTGGAGTTAGCATTTGAACGAAATAAACTCCGTACATCACAGCAACACACAGTCCCTCCAGAAGGAGAATGCTGGATAAAGCAGCCACCTGATTTTAGCTATAAACTGTATTTAACTCCAAGCAAGCCAATTGGAAAGCCCCAAGAGCTGAAAAAAAAGAAAAAAAAGAAGACATTCTATGAGGAATTGCATAGAATAAGATCAGGACTGATTGTCCCAGTCATCGAAGAGAACAAGCACACAAAGATCATTACCAGATTTCCTCATGTAGGCCCCCATGAAGCCAAGTTAATGTTTGTGAAGATGGGAAAATTTAAAAGCAACAAATACCAAGATCCCAAACCATATGATTACAGACAGGTAAAAGTAAACTGAGACTGAAACAATTACCTATCTTCAAAGAGGAACCTGTGCTATCTTATACAACTGATATGGACCCTTTTTTGGTATCAGCTACAAAATAATAACAAAGACAGGGCATCCATGGAGGGCATCAAAAAAGTCAAGGTGGTGGCTTTGGCCACTCATTCAAAGCCTCGCCCTCTTATGAACATGAGTGGCAGACACAATACATATAAAAAAGAACAGACTTTTATTGTGTTGTCTTGGTTGGCATCTTGATCTGTAAATGCCCCCCAACAAAGAGGAGGTACATTCTCTGCAAGATAGCACACTTGCAGCAAAAGTCTTGACCAAATTAAGATTGTGTTGTGGGTCACATTTAACTTTCCTTTGGGGTGTGTGTGTGTGTGATGTGGCTCATAATAGCCTTTGAAAAATTGTTTGAAGCCTCAGGGGTTCTCAGAAAATTCTTGACTATTGGAATATTTATCTTCAGTCACCATGCTCGGTTGGTGCCTGGAGAATTTTCAGTTTTCTTATTAGACTCAAGTACTTTTAAATAGACTAGTTCAACCTGAATTTATTTCTCCCACTTAAGTTACATTATTTTTCTCTACTCGTTCACAGCATGAATTAGCTGATTAGCCCTTTTGTGATATTTTTAAATTAGTAATATTACTTTTATTGCTGTGAAGCTTTGAGAACACAGCTGAAACAATAACATTTTCTAATGTAATGTTTTCATGCAAGAGCTGCTTTTGAAATGATTCACATATGGAAATTATTTCACTGACTTTTTTTCTATATTCCATAATGTTTTTCATATGGATGTCTCTATGCAACTCATTTGTATTGACTTTCTGCCTGCACAATTGCTACTGTAGTTAGAATCTGGAGACAACATGGTACCTCATCGAGATGTACCAAATAGAAATTTATCATTGTGATTAAGGATGTTTTGTCAGCTTACTTATTAGTCTCTAGACAACCTTGACTGATTGCCCCCCAAAAGTTAGGTACAGTCAGTTGTGTTAGTACTTGAATGAGAGATTGCTAACAATTCCAGGACAGTAGGCTCTACTGGGATGTTGAAAAAACAGCCAAAAGAAGGCACTGGCAAGTGATTTTTGTACCGATACCAATAAAACTACACGTTGATGTCCATTTAGTCATCAAAAGACAAACTTGACTCAAAGGGTATTTTGTTTATTTATTTAATGACAACCTGGATGCATTCCTTCCTGTCCAGGATTGACCTGAAAGATTAAAATAAATTATATTCACCTTAGGAAATAGAACAAATACTTTATAACATAACATGGCTTTCTAATATTATAATTTCCTCAATTTTTAATCTATGTGGAAAGCACCTGATATAAAGGGTTTTTAAAGAAATGAACAAGCAAATGTAGTATTTTAACCTCTGTGTGCTGTGATTTTAAAAAAAAATTAATCTTAAGATATATCAGTATTTTTCCTATGGTGTTTTAAACATGCATGGTTTAAAATAAAAACTAGCATTAGATCAGAATGAGGAAATAATAAGTAGCATGGTGTACAGTTCATTACAGTTATTGGAGCATGAACAAAAGTAATCAAGGTAATTGTCTTTTTTGGAAGATGCCCAGCTGAGTAGCTAACCTAAGACAGGGCTAGATCTCATACCATGAACTTGATTTTAAGGGACAGAATAATTCCATCCAAAATAAATTGAACACCATCACCTTGAACAATCCTTTCTATATTCTGTATTGTATATCCATGTTACCTGGACTGAACTCCTATAAGCAGCTCATCTCCAGTCCAATCCATTACTGATTTTAGCCATCTAGCCAAATCATTGCTTATTGTCTAGATTTGAATGTAAAGGAGAAATAGATTTTATTATTATCAATGCGGTCATGACATTTTACATGTCTTATTCGAACTTATTCGAAAACTTATTCGAACAGCTTCAGATAATTTAACTTATTTATGTAATGGAGATCTTTAAAAATATAGGACATACTCTAAGATAATTATAGAGCATTACAAGATCAATACTAGGACATCAAATTCTTCCAGTAATACCTTCTTGAATTAAAATCCTACTTTGGATTAGAATAAATTGTGGGGCTTTTGGTATGAAATCTATTACAAGCACTTAAGCATGGCCGATATGGAACTGTATCATATCTATATCTATATCTACATCTACATTTATATCTGTATAATATATAGAGATGATTAACTGAAGAAGTTAGAAAGGCTAAGATTAGTAGTTCATTATCAAAACACCAGACTAACTGGGAAACCTATTTGTGTCTTAAAAGGATGATATATTATTAATGGACTGTTTTATGAGCCTCTAAACATATGAACGTATGATTTGTTAGCTGAAAATTTAGCAGTAACCGATGGGGATAAAAATCTCAGCTGTTTCTGTTCTATGTCTGTTTTGCATACGTTCATTCATCAGCCTGTGATTTGAAAACAACACAAATACACATATTCACATTACTGTAGTCCACTTTTCACCAAATCTTATCCTTGAATGTTCATTTCTTTTATGCACCATAACCCCACACATGCATTTTATTACCATTTATTAGCACATTTCCTGAACTGCAAAGTATGAAAACTGAAGGATAACTTCGCTCTGTTCTCTGGTTTAGCTTCAAAAGTGTGAAATCAGGTCCTTTTACTTTAAGAGGAAGAACAAATACAATCTTCAACCATTTCTAGTAGCCTGAAGGTAATTCTAACCAGTTCCAGGATTGATTGATTGATTGATTACACGCCATCAAATTGTTGTCAACTCTTAGTGACCGCATAGATAAATTTTCTCCATGATGATCTGTCCCTAACCTGGTCTTTCAGGTCTTCCAACATGGCACTAATTGCTAATGTACCTGAGTTTATCCACTTTAGATTTTTTTTAATCCCACCTTTATTATTTTTATAAATAACTCAAGGCAGTGAACAATCCTAATACTCCTTCCTCCTCTTATTTTCCCCACAACAACAACCCTGTGAGGTGATCTGGGCTGAGAGAGAGGGACTGGCCCAAAGTCACCCAGCTATCTTTCATGCCTAAGGTGGGACTAGAAATCAGAGTCTCCTGCTTTCTAGTCTGGTGCCTTAACCACTAGACCCAACTGGACTAGACACTAGACCTTGCTGCTGGTCATCTTCTTTTTCTCTTTTCTTTCACCTTTCCCAGCATTAGAACCTTCTCCAAAGAGCTGCGTCTTCACATAATGTGTCCAAAGTAGGATAATTTGAACCTGTTTCCTTGATTGCTTATTATTAATTTGTTTATTTTTTTACGGTTATTATTCAAAAGAGCTGCCAAAGCAACTTCGAGATTAAAAAAGCAGAAAAAAGCCTGAACAAATAAATACCAACTAATTAAACTGAAATAAGGGCAAGAGAGGAGCAAAAAAATTACTGTTTCAAATCAGAGTGTCACAGCAGCAGGTTACGAAAAGACAAAACCACTTACCAGTATGGCAAATTTTTGCTGTTCTAATGAACCATTGTGAATGCCTAATTGGAAGACAATTCACAAATCATCTCTTCAGAGTTGCTTGCCAGCAAAACCATATCTTCCTTCTTTGCTTTTTTCCCCCATTTGCAGTATGAACAAGGAATACCAGATTTTGTGACAAGTTACACCAGGGATCCTTTAAGTCTAAAGTTCAAATCACAATGCTTAAGCAAAAGTAAGTCTTTGCTGATGTATTAAGGTAAGCATGAAACTTTTCACATGGATCATATAAACATTAGAGTTTAAGCATAACCTTCTCACATGAATAGATATTAGGAAGAAGATACTTCAAGAAGTCAAAGGGGTTTCTGAAATTTGGTCTATGACTATTAATTTTCTGGAGTGGAAACATACACTGCAATTGGTCCCCATGGTAGCCATTTATTTATTTATTTTTTTAGAACAAATGCAAGAAAGGTTAGCTCTTGGTGTATTATTAATAAAATATTATTATGAGTCCCATTTGGCAGTTTATACAGTATATAGGATTCATAAGTGCTAACATTAATTATTGGAGATGTTTAAAGTTCAACTAATCATTACATATTAATAACTGTAAAAATTAAATGAAGTAGCCCTAATTTTTCATTTTTAGGACATGACAAATAGTCTGAGCTATAAATTGTGTTCTCCATGCTTCACAGATATAAAAATGGGAATGTTAAATTATAGATTGTGATCCAGGGAACTGTACATTCAGTGGAAAGTGGAATATCTGTTGCAATGCTTCCAAAATTTTATACAAGATTTAATTGGTCATAACAAGTTCTCATACTTGGTAGTAATATTGCTACATAGCATAGTTTGGGCAGTGAATATTCAGTATTATAGTAACGTGGAACAATTGTGTTGGTCAATAAGTTCCAAACAGAGTTAAGGAGTTAATTTTCCTGCTTTCATTCTCATAATGCAAGACAAATTTAATCCTACAATCCAATCTAGGATGGAGAATATAATCTGATGGTAATCTACATATAATGTAAAATAAAATCAAGAGAAAAACTGGTGGCAGAGGGATATAGTTGTCAATGGTTTTCTTATTTAAAGTTACTAGAAAGATTTAAAGTAGATAAAAGAGTTTGTGGTTTTGAACATTGTAAGACTGAGTTTGAAATAGAATTATGTACAAATGATGAATATGTAATTGCTAAAATGCACAAACCTCTGTTGAAATCTGAAACAGAAGAACAAGTGAAAGAATATATGGTAAAGTAGGCTAAAATTTTTGGTTATAATATACAGATGAAACAATATGTGTTTGAAAGGACTGAAATTTACACTATGTTATAATCTTAAAGAGAACTTTTATAAAATGATGTACTGTTGGTATATGACATGATAAAAATGATCTAGAATGTATAAAGGTTCTTCAAATCTATGTTGGGAATGTGAACAAGAAGGCCATTTTATCATGCTTGGTGGATGTGCAAAAAAGCTAGAAGATTGTGGATTCAAATGCATACACTGATTCAGAGGATTTCAAAGATTAATATACAATTGAGACCAGAGGTTTTTCTTTTGAAATTGATGGACAAACAGTTGGAAAAAGTCATGGAACTTTGTTTTTGTATACGATGGCTGCAGCAAGATTATTGTGTGCACAAAGATGGAAAGATTTGGCATTACCCACAATGGAGGAATGGTTGGTGAAGTTGATGGAACTTGCTGAGATGGCTAAACTAACTTCTTTGATCAGAGAAAAGACAGTATCTACATTTAATGCTGAATAGAAACCTCTTATGGACTTTTTGAGTAAAACAGAAAAAAATATAATTATGGTTTTGATGATTAAACAGGATAGATTATAGAAAGAAGAGAGTTATGTTGTAACCGTAGAGTAAGAGGTAAATTTATAATTGTACTTAAAACTGCTGTAAAGAAGATTGGAATCTACTTCTTTCTTTTCTATTTTTCTTTCACTTTTCCCCTTTTCTTGTACTTTTAGCTTTCTCTTTGATTTCTTTTTCTTTTCTTTTTCTTACTTAATATTAGTTTGTATTAGTTTTTATCTTCCTTTTCAAAATATTTAATAAAAGAATGAATTTAAATCACCAGGGCCAGTATATGGTTTCCTAATACAGTAGAAAAAGCACCTTGATAGGTTGGTTAAGAAATCTGGAGAAAGCATGAAATCTAGCAACTGGAGGAGCCAAACGCTGCTTCTGTTTCTAAAAGATGGAGAGAATTTGAAGAACTACAGATCAATCATTCTAACCAATCCCTGAAAGCATTCTAGAACAGGTCGGAAAAGAAACCTTGAAACACTTGGAAAAATGCAACAATTACTAGAAATCAGCATGAATTTGAAAGAACAAGACTTGCCAAACTCATATTTTTCGAGGGCAACTTCTTAAAAAGAGTGTGGAATTGTGGAAAATCATTTAGCAAAACATTTAACAAAGTACCCCATGACATTCTGATTAGCAAGCCAGTTATGTATGGGGTGGGTTGCATGACAGGTAGGTGGATGTAGAGCTGTGCTGATCAATAGATTTTCATGATACTCGAGGGACTATTGACTTAAGGATGCAAACAAATTGAAGTAGGAGAAGAACAATGAGGATGATCAGGGGACTGACACTGAAATCTTACGATGAGAATTTGAGGGAATGTGATAAGCTTAGCTTGGAAAAAGCTGGGGGTACTCTTTGGATTTATCATAGAGAAGGTCAAGACCATTCCCTCTTATCCCAGAATATAGAACAAAGAATAATTAGCTTAAGTGACAGAAAGGCAGATTTTGTTTGAATGTTAGGAAAAACTTCCTAACTTTAAGAGCAGTTTGAAATTATAACCAATTAGCAAACAAGGTGGTGGGCTCTCTGCCACTGGCTGTGTTTAATCAATGATTAGCAGCAATCACCTGACGGTTTCAGCATGGATTTCTGCACTAAGCAGGAAGTGGACTTCCATGCCCTAAACAGCCTCTTCAAATTCCATAATATTGTGATTCTGAAAGTATGTACAGGTGGGATTTAAGTGCAATCTGATATCCATTCAAATATTTTGTGATGGATTTTCATCATGTTTTTGCAAACAGAAACCAATAAAAAGAAGTCAAGGACATGTATTTAAAAGTCCTTCTGACAGAAATGGTTAGGAACATAAGAACCTGGTTTATAGCTGTTAATCTCCTACAGTATAATTCATTCTGGCTGGCCGCAGCCTCCAACAGAGGCCTTTCATCTCAGCCATTACCTGTTTGTGTAAACCGCAGGTGACAAGGATTTGCCTGAGGGTCTGAGAGACATGTTTAACTTCAGAGCTATGTCTTCTCTCCCAAGGAAGGAAATATTTTTTCATTGGAGGTTTTTATACCTATCATTTGTATTCAGATAGAAATATCCCCGTCAGGGTATGCCAGCTTTTTGCATGGCGCCCAGGTCTGTTTGCTTGAGATGGATTTCTGCCAGGTGTATTCAGCTATAGGTAATCCCAATTGTTAAGAAAGAACATCAGGAAAAAGCCATTTCCTGTGGGAAATAGGATCTTGGACTAATTAGACCTTTGATCTGATCTACAGAGCTCTTTTTTACTTTTCTTCAGTTCTGCTGAACTTGCAAAATTAGTGCCTTGCGTATATCTAATTCTATCTATCTATCTATCTATCTATCTATCTATCTATCTATCTATCTATCTATCTATCTATCTATCAAATTTAGATGCTGCCCATCTCACAAAAAGTGACTCTGGGTGGTTCACAATAATGAGTGTGTGTTGTGGACCAAAAGTAAATAGTTATTGACCCAGAAGAGTTCAGTAGGAATACTGTACTTAATGCTTGTAATAGGCAGTTATTGTAACCATATGATTCTATCCATTAACTGTATATTTGCAAGGTGCCCATGATAGTTGAGGTAGAAACTGGGTGACCATCAGTGAGAGGGGCCTTTTGGTAATCCTGTTTCTCTGGTTTCTTCTGGTGCCATTTTGGGGATATTTCAGTATCAGGTGAAAACGTTTTCATTCACATATAGTTTTTATTATTTTCATTTTTAAAATGTGACATGAAATCATTAAAACAAATGCCAAAGCTCTCTCTCTCTCTCTCTCTCTCTTTTTAAAGGTTCTTTGGGGCTATAAGAGGCATCTTAAATGGTGCTGTAATATCATTAGGTGGGCTAACAGAAGATCTTACTTGGGCTCAGAAGCTATGCATGCTTTAATATGGTTACTTCATAACTGTTTAGGCATATAGAAAATCCCAAGGCTATAAAGGAGACTGGGAAGTTAAAAAAAATGTTCAAAGAAGGCAGTAGTAATCCACTTCTATCTGATTATCAAGAAAATTACTTGTGTCCATGGAATCAGACTTGAGTTGGATACTTGTATTTAAAAATATATATGCCCCTGCCTTTTCTAAAGGAACAGGAGCAGCACACGCTGGTTATTGGTATTACGTTAAATTCTTAGTGCAGACATTTTGCATTTGCTCTATTTTTGAGTCTGCTTTGGACTGCAGGCTTAAATCCTTCTGTTATTAACAATAATGTAGTGTGCATATTGAACACAATTTTTTTGTGTAATCACTTTAGTCTATGGACTGCATCCTATGACAGATGACAGAAAAAAGTACAGCTCAAAAGAAAAATTCGTCACCTACAAGCCTCAAGAACGGAAGTGGGATTCAAGGCTATTGCTACCAAAGGAGCCCTGGCCTACTATATCTGGTTCCTTTACGGTTAGTATAACCCAGTTTTCATTCTTCTTCATCTGCATTTGTCCATAGCTGTTTTGTGCTTTTAAAGAGAATATTAATTTGCCAGAGTTCTTAGAAGCCTCAGCAAAGATCACCGTTTGCTGGGGTTTAGCCTCTGTGGAAGTCATTGAGAGAGCAAACATCTAAAGAATTGTTAAAAATCAGGTTCTCAGCTTCCTAGGTTTCTAGGGTGGATATTGCCCATGAATTGATTTGGAAAATGCAACTTTTTCTTACCTGATGTAAACTGCATCATAGGCAATATCATCCCCTACAGTTCTTAGTAGTTTTACACTGTCAAATGTAAAACATTTGACATTACTTTATAAATACCTTTTTGAAAAAAACCCAAATTTAGTTCTTGAATATTTCAGATGGACTATATTGTATTTTGAAAGAAGTAGGTAGGAATCTTTTCCTAACAAAACACAAATTATTGTATCGTTTTAAAGGAATCTGAGTCAGTATGTAACTAATTTTTAAAATTCTCAGTTAATTCAGAACCTATAATTCATATTTTGTTTTGCTCAGGAGGTATAAATTACTGTTGGAAAGTATAAATGTGCAAATAAAATGTGTAAGTCCACATTGTTGGACTGGATATCTTAAGACAGGTAGAAGAAAGTTCTATTGCAATGTAGAACGCTTCCCTGGGATTCCTTGATGGAATATTTTTATCGGACACTGGATCAGGCTGTCACACTCATGTGCAATTGTAGTCATTGTGCTTAGGATAAAGATATTATTAACAGTTTCTGATGATGATGATGTAATAGCAGCTGTATCTGATTCACTTGCATTCATTAGTCGAAAAATATCAGGGCTATATGTACTGAGAACATTTTCTGATGCAAAAAGTGATTTAGTAGTTATAGTAACTTCATAAATACGGAAAACAATAAAAACAAGTTCTTATCTGAATATTTAAAGATTCAGAAATGTACGCTTATTTCCAACTTATGTTTTCAATTCTTTTTTCTCCCATTTTTGTCTCAATTATATTTAGGTTGAAAACAATTTAGCTTTGCATTTTTAGGCATGTTGTAAATCAACAAAATAAATAATATAAGCCTATATATATAAAACACACAGGTTTAAAGGAAAAATAGTACTAAAGGCATAATTCCCAACTGTAAATAATGTATTATTTTAGCCTTTTGGTTCATAAAGGCATGTCCCCTGTTTTTTCACATCTCTTTCCCTTTTAATTCCCTTAGACAATCCTCACAACTATTGCACACCAGATTGGTCAGAAACCCACATACTTTTTACCAACCTACAATGTATTAGGAAAAACTTGGAAAACTTGAAGGACTATATATTTTGATGAAACTCTTACCTACTCAGCAAATTCTTTTTCTTGTCTGGTGTTTTCTTCATGAGATTGTATTTGAGAATAAAGCTGCTGTGATTAGTGATCATCTGAAGGAGAAAATTATTGAACTGGTGGTCATCACAGCTGACTTGAAGGCTCCTCCACACCATTCACCAATGTGAAAAGAATGCTACCTATATAATTCACCCAGTCTCTCAGCATTGTCCAGCTGATCAACTTTCTCCAACCTTATTGGAGATGCCAGGGACTCAGCCTCAAACATTTTGTATGCAAAGACACAAATCCTGAAACACAGTTAAAGCAACTGGTGTTAGATACTTGTGTAAAGAAAGGTTTCATGGTTGCCATAATTGTGATGCTTTTATGTTGTGAACTTCAAACTGGCTCAGTTACTATATCTAGCCCCACTTTCATTGCCAAGAACTTTAATTAGGGAGGAAAGTGTTCAACCCAGAATTCTGTGGACATGTTTTGGGGTACCAAAATGTATAATTAATGCAGTTCACCCCACAGTGAGATGGACAGTGACAAATTTGAAATATAAATAAATATAAATAAATAAATATCTGGAAGAAGAGTGACATCAGCTGAATCCAAAATAAATCTTTTAACTATTAATAGTTAAAAGCCAACATGTTTTATTCCTTTTATAACTTTAGATTCATTTAGTTCAGATTCATTAAGTTTATTTGCTTCAAATCACAGAAAACTGGATTAAAGGTTAGAGGCCTACTGAAATCAAACTAGAATAAGGCTAAGTTATTGTAAAACAGAAAATAATAAATACCCAATATCAAATAATTTTGCAGCACCTAAAGGCCATATTCACCTTTAAGATTAGGTTCTGAAATTCATGAGAAGAAATCATCTTTAGCTTATTTGAATAATTTGATATTTTTTAAGTACAGGAACACTTTATTTATTGTGTGATCTACTTTCATCTGCAGATCTGGAAGGACAATGTAGAAGAAGAGAAAATGTTTTGTACATCTGTCCCCATGGTTGTGGGGAAGTAGAGACCATAATACATGTCCTACTATTCTGAGTTTTATAGAGAAATAAGGAAACAGCTTATCCTATTGCTAATTTCAAAGGATCCAGGTAGAGATTCTAAATACTGACTGCAAAAGTATTTAATAGTTCTCCCAAATTGTTTTAATTATTTTACTTTCAGAGGCATAGATTCCAGTGGGGTGAACGTAGTGCCTTTATAGATCGTGTGGAAGAAACACTAAGCAAGCTGTGGCTGAAAGAGGCAAGTGATGCTTCACTAAGAACACTTAATGGCTTACCAAGACATTTTCAGTCGGGTAACATATATTTCACGATATGTTCTATGATATATTTTGAGCTTATATTTCTTTGGAACATAGCTGGATTTTATTTTGGCTTGGAACAGACACGGCTCATTAAAACCACTGCATTATTCTTACCTCCTTCACACAGTAGCTTGTTATCTGAACTCCTGCCAAGTTTCAAATTGAGCCTTGTTATGTGGCTGCTGAATTTTTAAAAGATGCTAGCCATTGCTAGGTGGTAAAAAGCTGCACAATCAAGCAGTCTGTGTTGCTGTCATTACTGTTACACTGTTGGGGTGCTGGGTTTTTTTTGATGAGGAACAACTACAAAAAAAGAAGAAGAATCAGAGATGCTGAATAGTTCGGTGAGTGGTGAGGATGTAAAGTAGGTGAGTACAAAGAGAGAACAAATCGAATGCAGTTTCTGTGGGGTGCAAAGGGCAAAAGGTAAGTTGTTGGAGATGACAGAATTAAAGAAAAGTAGTTTGGAATAGCAAGAGTAGCCTGTGTGCTCCACGGGTAGCTAGCATCTGTATGGATTGTGTGAATGGTCCCTCACCTCAAGGCCTTGGATATCTTCTTTAGGATTCACAGCGAGTGTTCACTTTTTTCACTCTAGGCAAGTAAGAAGCAGGAAGAAAGCAGAAGGAAAACAGCAGCGACTGTAAAGCAAAAATTACGAAGTGTATCTGTTTCCACTCGGAATCAGCAGCTGACCAGAAGAGAAGAAGAGAAAAGCCTGCCCCAGAAACTCCCCTCTCCATCACTATCCTTAGGACAATGTGGATGGACAATGCCTGAGAACACCAGCCTTTCATTATATACAAAGCCAGAACCTTTAGGCTTCTTGCTGCCAAAAGGCGTAGCTCAAACTGTTGAGGAGTTGAAGTACAAATAATGAAGATGGATAATGGAACTTTCCACAAATATTTGCATAAATCTTACTACTATTGTTCTTTTACATTTAGTATCAATGGCATTCTGGGTACTGTAGAAGCCTTATCTCGGACCCATGCCCCCATGCTATTAGCTCAGTGAATGTTAAACTGAAAAAATAACACACACATACACACAATAAATGATCATAAAATGTCATTATATACTTAAACCCCTATTGGCACTTTGATTAATTTACTTTAAAAGAAGACCAAAAATATAAAACTATATTGTGAAGGGGAAATGTTTACAAAAATACAAGTAGTCCTCAGGTTACGACCATTTATTCAGCGACCATTCAAATTTACGACGACGCTGAACAAGGGGGATTCACAAACAGTCTGCAAAGTTGCGGACATTGCAGTGTCCCCACAGTCACATGATCACAATCCAGGTGCTTGGTGCCCAGATCGTGATTACAATGTTGAGCAAGCCACAGTCACATGATCATGATTTACAGTGTTCCCTGCTGGCTTCCCACAAGCAAAGTCAATGGGGAAGCCAGCAGGAAGTTGGAAGTCACACCCACTCCTGCTGCTTTTTCACCTGCCTGCCCCCCTCCGGCACCTGCCTGCACTCTGGAGTGCCTGCCCCTTGCACCCCTTGCCTCCGGTAGCACCCACACACCCAATGGCCTGCTTGCCTGGGACTTCTGCCTCTTCCTACTTAATGACCCGTGCAGTCCTGGGGTTACGATAGCAACCCACACTGCGGGATTGCCATTGCTAAGTGATGCAGTCATGTAACATCATGCTTTATGACTGCATCACTTAGCAATGGAAATTCCCATCCCAATTGCCATTGTAACCTGAGAACTACCAGTATTGCCCTCTATGTACTTGAAGAGGAGAATCTTGCTTTTATAAGGAATAGCTATCTTTGGAAATAATTCCTGAACTCTGAGCAAAAATCACTGTAAAATTATTATATGAAAAAAATCTGGAAAGATCATTCATTAAAAGCTTAACAGTACCAAAACTGGTTTCAGTAAAACATGACAACAAAAACAGAAAAGTACTGTGGACTGAATCAGAGAAGCAAATCAGAAACAGATGGAAAAAGATTTCCAGCCTAATTTCACAATGTAATCTCAGTGTGGGCTTCTGAGCAATGTGATCTTACTGATAAATAATGGCTTTTGGAATAAAACAGGAATTATTCATCCAACCTAAGTGCATCTCAAGGGAGGGCCATATGTGGTTCGTTAGTTTTTGAACATGACTGTACTACTGTTTATCAGTCTGTGGGCAATTCTGATACGTTGTATGATAAGGGCTTCAAAATGGATATGTTGCTCCCAATTTATTTGCCCTTAGGGATTTACACTGGACAAATTAACACAGATTAGAACAATAAGCAATTATCACAGGTCCATAAACTGAAGACATTTGTTGATGAGTCTGAATAAGAATCCCATGGAAGATGAAATCATGCTCTTAAAGTATTCATCTATATGAAAAGTTATATTAGCAACTGCAATTCCTTCTAAGGCCCAGAAGTCCCTGAAGCCATTCAAAGTACAGTGTGCACTGTTGGTCAACCAGGAAGATATTCACCATGTAAAATCCTGAAATTCAGATCCTTTTTCTGGTGTTCTTTTACACTGACAATTCTTGTTATTGGAGTTCATAACATTTTCCATGTTTCAGCACTTTCTTTGAACCTAAAAATACAAACAGTTTATGCTGTTCTGTTATGTTGGTGGCACCATATATATATGACTGCAATTAGGCTGGAAAATACAGACAATTTGGGAAGAATTGTCACAATATGTATTATTTCTATATCTTTAAAGCAAAGGTTAGCAATGATCTGGCTGCCAGAAGCAAGATCTTTAGAGGCCTTGCTGAAGTCCTCAGGACAAAGAAGTGGATGAAGCTAGGACAAAAAATTAAATTTTGATCATTTGAAGGAGTTTTTTGGGTGGCATGGCCCCAAATTTAATGCTCCAAAGAAATGTCATTTGCGTGAATAATCCTGTTTTTATCTGAATTTGTTCTTTAAATATGAAAAGGGTTTGTCACTGTTTTTTCATTATCAAAAGCAACTTCTGTTTGGTCTCTGGAGTAAAGAGTAGCTAGAAAAAAAACAAACATTTTATTCTATTTTCCAGGAAGTGTATTTATTAATAAACAGAACAGGAACTATTTTATTCTTTGATGTGAAATGGCTCTTTCTCGGTCCTTGAAAATGTTTAGCAGTTTTGCTTTGGTCTTTTCCTATAAGGATCTCTCTATGGCTCCTGTCATCACCTTTAGATGTTTTGGGTAGGAAGGAAACACCTTATTACTATCTATTCCTAGGAGGGTAGAGATGATCTCCTCTAAAGGTCACATGAGCTAGTTTGGAAATAGAAATGGTCTTCTCACATCTGAGAAGACTGACTGACTCATGAAGCCCTGATCCCTTTGAAATCAGTAGAAAAACCAAGCATTGATCTGAATGAATTTGAATCTATCTTTTAATTTGTAGTAGTCAACTGCATAACAACACATTTTCTGACTCACGTCAACAGCAGTACTGATTGATTATGTGCCATCAAGTCATTTTTTACTCCTAGCAACTACATAGATAGATTTTCTCCATGATGACCTATCCCTAACCTGTTGTTTCAAGTCTCCCAATGGTGCACTCATTCCTACTGTAACTGAGCCATCCACCTTGCTGCTGATCATCCTCATCTTCTCTTTCCTTCTACCTTTCCCAGCATTAGAGCCTTTTCCAGAACAATCCAAAATTTTATGCCTTCACTACGTTTGATAAAGACTGTTGGGGAGTTCAGCATTTTTCATATACCTGTCTTAATTGGTTGTATTTATTTCACAAAATATCCTCTAGAGACAGGTACTGAAAACCACAAAGTAGCATATATTATGTGCAATTTATCTGATTCTACTTCTATTTCTGCTGGTAGAAAGTTAAATATCAGTTACTTTTTAGTAATTAGTACATCTTGATATGTGATCACAAACAAATGGACATATTCTTTAGCAAATTGAGGATTATTTTATTTCTGTGGACAAAATTGGGCTAGATATCCATTCCTGAAACTTCACTATGATCACAGAGTTGGACTGCAGGAATGTCAACTTGTAATTCTGTAATATTTATATAAATCAAATGTGTTTTACTACAATTGTGTTTTTGTTTGAGACTCATTTTGGTGTACTGATTAAAATGCTGGATTGGAACACATCGTTTCCCAATTTCTACTTCTCCCTTAGACACGGAAATCAGCTGGGTGACCTTGAGCCAGTTGCTCTCTCTCAGACCAGCCTACCTCACATAGTGATTGTTATGGGGAAAAAAGAAGGAAGGAGAATTATGTACCTCACCTTGAATTCTATAAAATAAAGCCAGGATATAGAAGTAATAACTAAATGCTTGCTACAGTCAGTAAGACATGAAGGCTTTCTTTTTTCAGGCAACAGCCTCAGAATGGTGAAAATTAAAGTATGCATTTATAGTTTCTAAAGTTCACCCCCTTTACTCATAGTTATTTAGTGAAACACAAACTGTGTGGTATAAACAGAATATTGTAAGATAAAGGTGAGAAAGCGATGCAGTTTAGTTCTGGTATACGTTTAAACTCTGAAAGATAAGCTGTGGGTAAACGGGCATTACAAATAAAGCCAAACTATCTGGTTCCTGGAATTCTGGTACATTTCAAGAAGATTCCTGAGGATTATGGAGGAAAAAAACTTCCTATAGTTTATGTTGCCATATACTATATGTTGTAAATACGCAAAAGTCAGCTTCAGTTACTGGAACATTCTCTCAGTAATGAAGCATGCATCAACATTTCAATAATTCACACTCATCCTCAGATCTGGCCTATTCCCTGGAACATGTACTATTATTTGTCTATATACTTATAATCCCCCATTTATTCCAGTAGCAAAATACAGTGTACACTGCTGTCTATCCTGACCTCCAGTTTTTCCATTCTATAAAGTACATTAGGCTGATAGTTTAACTTCTCTCCAGGCCTAATCTAATATGTTTACAGTATTAGTTTTTTTTTTAACCGCACTCAATCGTTACCGATTCTGCGGCGACTGCCTGGATGAGTCCCTGCAGTTTTCAAGGCAAGGGAAGTGGTTTGCCATTGCCTCCTTCCTAGAGCAGAGCCCAGCTGGCAAGCGCAGGAGGCGGGGTTTCCATTGCTTCGCACCTTTTTTGGGCGTGCGCAGCTTCCACATTACCGGCAACTGCTCCCGTTTCCTTTGCAAGGCACCGCCAGCATTTTTCCTCCCGCAGGGGTGAGAGTACCCATTTATCTACTCACGTCAGTTTTCGAGCTGCTGGGTTGGCAGGAGCTGGGGAGGAAGCAGGAGCTCGCTCTGCTGCGCGGAGCTGGGCTTGAACCACTGAAGTGTCGACCATTTCTGGCCGGCAACTTTCAGCGTCATTAAGCCGCTGTGCCACCGCATCCCCTGCACAGTATTAGTACAGTATAGTAATTTTTTTTTTCCTTGACAAGATTGACTCTTTAGGAACTTTGCAGTTCAAGATAACATGATGGAAGTATACAATACAGGAATCCTATGAGTCAACATAAGAAAGTTTCTCAAACTGGCTGAAAGATTATACTCTTGTCATTGTATCTTCTGTCGATGCACTTGTAGTTATTGTGTCTCCTGGGCAAAGAGTTGAAGGAACCAGCCATAACCCATCTAATCTATAATAGATATAGATGAAGTATATATAAAACAATCTGCTGGGACTCTATGGAATACAGAAGACCTGAGATGCGGGGAAAGGACTGATCATCTACCATCTTACTTCCTCATGCCTATATCCAAGTCAGGCTATAATAGCTCCCAAAGTCTAGAAAGCCTTGTGCTAACAAATAGGGTTCATTCTTAGGGTGATCATTTTTTTCCTCTGTATTATGTATTTTGGTTATTTCATTGTAATACTGAATTTGGTATACAATTGTTTAATTTGTAATTTTGAATTTTGTGATATGTTTTATAAAGTGCTGTCCCCAAATGTTCTATTTTAACAAATTGGCACTTCCAATGAGCCACTTTGGGCAAAATCTATTGTGTTGTGCTAAAAAACAACCACAAAAACTGAATTTTTCAACCATTCTCTGAATTTCATGGGAAAAAAAAATCTTTCAGAATTGTTTCATGGGAACAGAAAACCATAGTGAAATTCTCACAGCTACTCACAAGCAGTTTGAGGGGATGTTTGAATATACAATTTATTGTACAGTTATTTGCGTAGCAGTGCACAGCCCTTCTATCTTTCCATGTTTCAATTAATTCCCAAGAAAAAATAAGGAATTCCCATGGCCATTTTCTAGTTAGGAAGCATAGGCCACCCAAGAAATTGCAAACTGATGGAGAGAGATGAAACAGAAACAAACAATAGCAACAGTAACCAAAAATGCCACCATAAAAGATTCTGAAAATCTTTTTCAGATTTTCAGGAAAGCAATAGAACTTTTACAGTGGAAGAATACTTGGGGGAAACTGGAAAACAAATTTCAGCACAGTAGTACTAAATCAAACTAGTATTTTGGACGCTACAACTGGTACCATATGCTGCCTCATACCTATTAAAGTCCTACATAGCACGGCATAGGGTTACCTTAGGGACCATGTTGTCCAAAATGATCCTGCCCATCCTGTGAAGTCTTGAGGCGGTTAGGCAGACCTTCTCTGTGGGGTCCACATCGGTATGGAACAGATGACCTCCAGGGTGTGCTTGGCTTCTTTGCTCCTCTTATTCCAGAAGGTTTTGAAGAATTTGTTGCTAGCTTTTGATGCCTAAATTGATGGTGACTAGAGTGCCATTTTATTATCTGTGCTTTTAAAGTTGATTTTTAAAGGCCTGAGAGTTGGTTATTCAGCAACGCTTTGATTTCTCATGTTTTATTACGTATCCTATCCAGAGTCATTTGAGTGAGTGGTCTAAAAATTCTGTACAATAAATGATCAGTAAACTAAACTAGAACTGTTGCATAAGTTTATAACCCCCTTTCCTGCTAGAAGCAGGAAACAAAGATAATTATTTGTGCAACTCTCTATTAAGAATAACTTTTAGATATTTTTTGTATTAAAAAATTAATCAGCCATTGTCTGATAGCCTCTTTAAAGTGCTCTGAAGCCTGCAGTGGAATTTCCCGGACTGAGCTGAAGAGTATTTGGCGTGCAGTTCAATTATGAAGCACTTAGAAAAATGCATACAGAAGGTAAAAGTAGTGAAACTTTGAGCTCTCCCTCTCCATAAATGCAGGACTAAAAGCTTTTCCAAATTCAAATATAAAGCTAAAGGGAAAGTAGAATCTTAGCCTGAATACGCATCAAACTTAACATTTAGCAATGACTGTTACTCTGAGGTTAGCTCTGCATTGAGAATGAAAGAAAGAAATAGCTTCTCAGGAGACTAGAAGGCCACTATAGTGTCGTGAGCATGTGGCTTAACAAGATCAGTGCTGGTTTCCTCACATAATAAAAATAGTAATATTGCGACACTTTCATTTTACAATTTGAGGTGCAGCTCACATTTTAGGTCCAGTCTCCAATTTGCAAATACTGTGGGTTGTGATGAATTGCAGACCAAAATTACTGAAAACTAATCTCACCCTCTCATTGTGTTAAGATCCCAGAATCCCCAGCCAGAATGATTATGTTGGCCAGAATTCATTGGAAGGGGGCAGCAAATGCTACCAGCTCAGGTACTCTGCATATTAATATAGTTACATACATTAGTCTGACATTTGTTGTTTAGTTGTTAAGTCGTGTCCGACTCTTCGTGACCCCATGAACCATATTGCGCCAGGCCTTCCTGTCCTTCACTGCAGTCTGACATTAAAGATCTTTAAAAAGACTTTATGCCATTCTGTGGTGGTTATTTATGTGGAAAGATACTGGCAAAGGCTGCAGAGATCAAGGATAGCACAACATTCTCCCTAAAGTGTACTTTCTAGTAAGAACTTGTTCAGATGCTTTGTGGAAATATTATTATTATTATTATTATCATCATCATCATCATCATCATCATCATCATCATCATCATCATCATCATTTATTTGACTTGTCCCCGCCCATCTCCCCACAACGGGGGAATCTGGGCGGCTTACAACAAACTAAAATTGGCAATACATAATTAAAAGATTATAAAACCAAAGTTACAAAGAGAAAGATAAAAAGGCTAAAAAATCCAAGAGGCCGATAGAGGCCACACCAGGCTGCTAAGGGGCCAGCCAACCCCATTTCTGACAACCTCCCTCTCTGCCCCAGGCCAGATGGCAGAGCCAGGTCTTCAAATCCCTCCAAAAGGCCTGGAGTGAGGGGGCCTGTCTCACCCCCGGGGGCAAGATGTTCCAAAGAGCAGGGGCTACAGCAGAGAAGGCCTGCCTTCTGGACCCCGCTAATCGAAGTTCTTTTACCGCAGGGATCCGGAGCATGCCTTCTCTGTGAGATTGGGTGGGACAGGTTGAAATCGTGGGGGCGAGGCGGTCCTTCAGGTAACCTGGTCCCATGCCATGTAGGGCTTTAAAGGTGATAACCAACACCTTGAATTGGACCCAGAAGCAAACCAGTACCCAATGCAGCTCACGGAGCAAAGGTGTTATATGGGTCCTTCTTCGGGCCCCAAAAATTGCTCCCGCGGCCGCATTCTGGACCAGCTGAAGCTTCCGGATACTCTTCAAGGGTAGCCCCATGTAGAGCGCATTGCAGTTGTCTATCTGGGAGATAACAAGGGCATGAGTGACTGTTCGCAGGGCATCCCGATCCAGGAAAGGGCGTAACTGGTGCACAACCTGAAGCTGTGCAAAAGCCCTCCTGGCCACGGCTGCCACCTGCTCTTCAAGCAGGAGCCATGAGTCCAGGAGGACCCCCAGATTACGCACTGGGTCTGTCTGGGGCAGTGCTACCCCATCCAAGACCAACGATGACAACGTCCCGGATACAGAAGAGCCATTAACCCACAGCCACTCCGTCCTGCCAGGTTCAGCTGGAGCCTGTTGTTCCCCATCCAGACCCTCACAGCCTCCAGGCACCGCGAGAGGGCGGTCATGGCATCACTTACCTCACCAGGGATGGAGATATATAGTTGAGTATCATCAGCATACTGATGCCTCATCCCATGATGACAGATGATCTCGCCCAGTGGTTTCATATAGATGTTGAAAAGGAGCGGAGAGAGAACCGAACCCTGCGGCACCCCACAATGGAGGGACCGAGGATGGGACCTCTCGCTCCCTATCACCACCAATTGGGATCGGCCCTGGAGAAAGGAGGTAAACCAGCACAAAACTGTGCCGCCCACCCCCATATCCCTGAGCCGTCCCAATAGGATACCGTGGTCAACGGTATCGAACGCTGCTGAGAGATCAAGGAGAGCAAGGATGGTCGCACTTCCACCATCCCGCTCCCGCCAGAGATCATCCATAAGTGCGACCAATGCTGTTTCCGCTCCATAGCCGGGCCTGAAACCTGACTGATAAGGGTCCAGATAATCCATTTCCTCCAGGACCCTTTGGAGCTGCAAAGCCACCACTTTCTCAACCACCTTCCCCAAGAAGGGGAGGTGGGAGACTGGATGAAAGTTGCCAGTACAGTAGGATCCAGGGAGGGCTTCTTGAGGAGGGGGTGCACCAATGCCTCTTTAAAGGGCTCTGGAAACACTCCCTTCCACAAGGATGCATTAACTATCGCCTGGATCCAACCACATGTCACCTCCCGAGCTGCTTTCACCAGCCAGGAGGGGCATGGGTCCAGATGACAAGTGGTGGTCCTCGCAGTCCGGAGGATCCTGTCCACTTCCTCAGGAACCACAGGATCAAACTGTTCCCAGATAACTAGGCAAGAACGATCCCCTGGTATCTCCCCAGACCCTGCACCACGCTCGGAGTCCAACTTGGAATGAATCCGAGTGATTTTATCCTGCAGGTGCTCTGCAAATTCCTCCGTGCGGCCCTGCAAATGAACCACCACATCCCCCTTACCAAGGAGGGACCTGGTGATCCCAAACAGGACTGCAGGATGGCACTCTGCAGACGCAATAAGGGCGAAGTATTGAATAGGAAATGTGTATAGGTGGAACAATCAGTGATAGATGGACTGATTAAAATATAGTTTCTCCTCAAGACCTAAAGATATCTCTCAAGTATTGGCAATACAAATTTCTGTCAGGTGAAAAAGAAAAAAAGAAAAAAAAATGCTTAGAAGCTTTATCCTTCAAATATCCATTCTGAACAAATTTAGAAGTAGAAAAGACTGTTTGAAATGGCAAAATATAGCCCGTGTATCCAAAACAATTTACAATCTTTCCAAAATTTCATTATTAACCTAAATTGTTTGACCACTGTAAGTTAAAAAAATAATAAAGCTAAAAGTACTAAAAAAAGAAAGTGAATTATTAAAAAACGAACCCCCAACAACAACCAAAGACAATTGTTTAAGAAGGATTAGCATCTTCTGAGTGATCTGGATATTTATTTATTTAAACATGCATGGGTGCAGGAAATACAATATGAGTAGCGTCACAATACAGTGACTCTAGACAGCAAACAAGGATTAAAACTGAAATATAACACAGTACAAATAGCAACCCAAACCAACCAGATACACATGGACATATGAATGTGGCCTGAGAACTTTCCACTTCCAATCCAAGGGCTGAAACCAAACAGATCAGTGAACAGATCAGCCACCAGATCCTTTAACCTTCTGGCCTCAAAGACTAGGGGACCAACCAGGTCTTCAGCGCCTTACAAAAAGCCAAAAGGATCAGAGCTATCCGAATCTCCAAGGAATGCTGTTCTACATCACAGGTGACATGCCAGACAAGGCAGCAGGAAGACTGATAAGGTGGAATATCTGTCTAATTTGATTTTCAATTTCCAATCAAGTTTTTTTTTCATATTAAAAAAAATATTTAAATTATATCCAGCCACTTTCCTGCATAGGTGGACCAGCCTTTCTCTCAGAGCTGCCTTCTGAGATATGACATTCAGGAAAGTCTGGGTGGGCAAACCATATCTGGAGACATTGTTTCTTCATACTTTGAGAACTGTTTTAGTTATTTTATCTTCATATCAGATCTCACACTATTTAAAGGGCTGTGGGTTCTAGTTCCGGTCTGTGCCTTCCTGTCTTTACCCTTTTCTGTTGAAAAAAAAATGTTGTTGTTTCCTTAAACCACCAGAAATGCTGCTATAAGAGAGAGAGAGAAGAAAAAAAAAGTTTCCCAGGTTCATTTTTGCTTCCTTCAGCTGAATAGGATTAAAGGATATTTTAAAGGAATATTGAACCTGGAATATAACCTATATCAGGTCCAATACTGACCTTGTAGATTTCCAGCTTTCCTGTTTACATGTTTATTTTATTTATTTCTATTCATTTAATGTTTTATATGGCTGCCCAGCTCACTGAATGCTACTCTAGGCAGTGTACAACAATAAAGACAAAATCACAGTATCCCAACAGTGACAACAATGAATTAACAATAAGAGCAAAACACAGAGTCAGGGCACATCAATACGTACTCTACCTGCCCAGGGCCTGGGAGAACAGCCCAGTCTCTCACGTCTTCCTAAAGGCTAACAGGGGTCTAGGCCAATCAACTCCTGGGACAATGGGGGTGGGTGGGTGGGTTGGATGGGGGGGAGATTATTCTATAGGGCAGGTACCACACCTGAAAAGACATGTTAGGTTGCCAAATAAACTCCATACCAATATTGTTTACTGCCAACATTTTGTTAATGTAAAATTTAATCTGCAGATGAATTTCACAAGGATCTAATTTAACCCTTGTTATTAACAAGCAAAGAATTCCACCTGATTCCACCCATCTGGGCTAACCAGGACTTATTCACATTCTGATCAGATGTGGTTCTCAGTACATTTTGGATATATGGCTAGATGGCAAAGGTTTACTGGGGTGGGCAAAGTGTCAGAGAGTTTAAGTGTCTTTATCTGGAAATTGCACACTTGTTATTTTTTTATAAAAGGATTACTTGCATGCTAAAATAGACTTGTTTTAGCAAAAAAAGAAACTTGTACAGAATCTGTTTCAAAATATAAAAAATTAAGTCCCATTTATTTATTTATTTAGGCAACAAATAAAACCTTAAAAATGAAGTATTTCCCATGACATCTTAAAGACAAGTCCCATAGCAGCCTAAAGAGAAGCAATTTTATAATTACTTCTGTAAAAATGAACTTTTTCTCATGGTACTATATGCCAAAATCAATATGTTAATCTTTAGAATCTACTGGATTATATTCAATTCTGCACTTGGGGTTAGCCTTCTCCTGGTCTAATATTTCCATAGTTGTTTTAACTGGATATAACTGCTTATTAGAGTTTTGCCCTCCCTTTCATATTTATGGATGTGCATATTGTATTAAGACAGAACTGCTTCACCATGGTGATTGTTGTTGTTTTCAGTAAGTCACAATTGGTTGGGTACATACTTCACACTAATTTGTAATTCACAACTCATATACCAAATGCCAAGGTTCACACATCATGTTAAGCCAAAATCTAACAATCTGTATTATGAACCCAGCCATAGACAGTCCTCTTATGGTGACCACTTAAGGCTATTTCCCCACTAGTGACTTGTAAGGTCTTCTTGAGTTATCCAACCATCACTGTATTGAAATAATAGTAGTAAGAACAAGGCGATACCAGAAGTCATTATTAGTCACTAGTGAGTCTCTGCTCCATGTTGCTAAGATGAAGAAATGTATCACCAAAAAATGGACAAAAAAGGGAACAGTTTTGCACCTGCTAATTTATATGAATAAATTCAATTCAGAAATCATAACAGAAATGCAATACATTCCAGGTGGATGAACAACCAAAGTTCTACCTTGTGTGGTGAATTGTTTTAAAGTTTGACATGGACTACACAAATCCTCAAAAAAAGGATACCATCAAAAGAGACCTGCACACTTAGCCATCTTATCTACATATGAGTTCAGTGGGTTTTTCTGCTTCATGCAAGGAGATTCAAGATCAGAGAGTAGTTAACAGGCAGACAAAGTTATAGAGAATTGGTCTAGGACCAACTGCTAGTCTTGATGGCTTATAAACTACCTTCTGAGGGAGCACATCTTAAATATGTAGGACACAATAGTCCTTGTTTATGGTTAGTTATTGTGGGATACAGAATGCTGGCCTTGATGCATCCTTAGCCTAACACAGCAGGCTTCTCTTTATGTTTTTGTAATGGTATGTGGGAATCACCTTGAGAGACTAGAGGAAGAGATGCTGCCTAGAGAACGATCAGATAAAAGGGGGAGGAGCCCACAGCTGAATAGTGGCCACAGAAAGAAACTTAGAAAGGATCTGCCCTAACTTATCAGGCTGTAAAAAGAGACAGTGGGAGATTTGTATTTTCAGACTTGCAAGATTCTGTTAATGTCGCCTGATAATAAAATAGAATTAGCTCATCTTGTCAGGTTTCCTGTCTGGTCTACCTGGGAGGCTGACAGTTTTAGGGCAGACATGAGCAAACTACAACCTGCAGGCTTCATGCAGTCCCAGCCACTACATTTAGCACCCACCAGATGACCTCTAGCTAATGAAGCCAAAATTCAGCAGCAATTTATGATGTACTGGTTACTTATTTAAATCCCCAGTTCCTGCAGCAGCAGAAACACCAAAGAGCTGTGGAAAAGCTACCTCCATTCTGCTCTAAGGAGCTAAGCCCATCTAGCCTCAGTAAGAGGAAACTGCCCCTGCCCCTTAAAGGAAATTGGGTGTACAGCTCTTGGCAGTCCACCTTTTGCAAAACACAACTTTATATGGAGTTAGTAGGTGAGTAAATAATAGAACAAGGACCACCATGACTACCTCACGGCCAAACAAAGGCAAATTCCAGCTTAGGCTGTGTTCGTGCTTTGTTGAAAGTGTTTAAAAGCCACAGTGATCTTTCAGCTGAAATGCAGAATAGAAATTTTTAAATTAAGTAACAGCAGCCAGAAAAGTTAGCAACATGGCCCGTTCCATGTACAGGAGTTTCTGCAAGAGCATCTAGAGCCAAGTTATCTGTACAGTACAGTGAGACTTGACTGGAATTAGGACGGAGACCTTCCCTCTTCTGCTGCTACTTCTCCACCACTTGCCTGCCTCGCAAAGTGAGCATTTGGCTCCTAATCCTACTTCATTGCAGCCTAGATATTTTTGCTCCAATTTTAGTTGGCAGAGATCCCTGAGCTCGCTCTGTGTTCTATCAGTTCAGTGATGTATTTATTAAAGAGAGAATGGTTTTGTGAGGCTGCATTCATGTTCCGTTTATTGAACTATATCCTTAAATAAACCATTAGCTATGGCTGTGTAACAGTAAGCCACTAATTGCGGTTTGCTCACTCCAAGGGCGGGGTTCATTCGACCAACTTAGGCCACCTGCTCCCAACCCCCTTTGTGGCTTAGCCAGATACGGGAATCTGGTTTTGGAGTTGTGTTTGCAAGTCTCCCCCCGCCCCCTCAACTTTGTGTCTCCAAAACTCAGAAGTTTTTACCCTAAAAGGGGTAAAAATAAAAACGGCGGTATAACTTGTTTTATTATATATATAATAAATATATACAGAAAAAGGCGTTGGCTGGATCTTTGCGCTATAAATGAACCGCCTCTTATGGAGAGAAAACAAGGCTGCCTTTGGCCGCCTCGGGGTTTCCTGCTGGCTACCCCTGAACGAGCTCGCTGTTCCCTGAGACAAGTCGGCTTTCAGCCGATCCGAGGCGCGGCCAACGGGCTTCCCTGTTCCCAGCGGAGCGCCAAGGCAAGGCGGCTCGGGAAGCGCCTCTCCTCCCTCGCCAGTCCACGTGCGCCTCCGAGCTTAGCGAGGCGTCGGTCTGCCTCCGGGCTGGAAGGCTGGGAAGAGCGAGTAAACACGACCCGCCTATCGGCACCGCTCCCCCTCCCGGGGCCCGGGCGGGCCAAAGTTATAAAGCGGGAAGAGCCGCTTCGCTCCTCTCAGAAGCAGCTCAGCAGTTGGGAGGCGGTGAGGCGGGCCGCGGGTTGAGGGGGACGCACTGGTTGGGCTACTTCGTTCCACCGCCTGAAGCAGAAGCAGCGGCGAGATGGCCCCGCCGGAGCTCTATCATAAGGAGTTTGCCCGGGCGGGCCAGAAGGTCGGGCTGCAGATCTGGCGGATAGAGAAGCTGGAGCTGGTGCCGGTGCCCGAACCTTTGTACGGCGATTTCTACGTGGGCGACGCCTACCTGGTGCTGCACACCTTCAAGAAGAGCAACGCCATCTTCTACAATCTGCACTATTGGCTAGGTAGGGCGCCGGGGGCACCTGCTGGGCTGGGCGGACTCGACGGGGCAAAAACCCAAACCAAAACAAAGCAAAAATTAAATAAACTTTCTTCAAACTAGCGCCGCCAGAGGGATCGGACTACCATTCCCATCATGCTCGGTCAACTCGGGCCATGGACTGTGCTGGCTAGGGATGAGGGTCGCTCTCATTGCACATACGAGGCTGGAAGGAGAGGATAAGAGTGATGGTCCAACACAGACTGGAAGAGGAGCTGAGTGTTAAGAGTGTCCAACACAACTAGAGAGCAACTGATTGGGGAGGGGGTGTTGTAGTCCAAGACATCTGGAAAGTGCCAGTATCAGGAAAGTGCTCGAGGAAAGCTTGGTTGAACTGACTTGCGTTAACTTGTCCTTGAAGACTGAGTTGGTCTCAATTATGGTGATCAACATTCTTTCCTGAGAAAGCAGCTGTCCTTCCTAGTGGAGTTAGAGAAGAAAAATGAAACCTTTCAGCCTTTAGCTGGACAGAGCACAAAGAGCCCAAACTGAACTTAGCAGCCAGTTTAGGAATTCATGAATAAGTGTATCTGTGGAAAGCACTCAGCTCACAAATTATTTCTCCATGCTGCTTCCCAGATGTTGTATGGCTACAACACATTCCAAGTTTGCTATTCAAATGTTTTGGCAGCTTCACTCAGTTCCTGCATCTTTTTGGTAAAGATGTAATATGAATAGCAAAGATGGTTGTTACAGTTCAACTTGGTAGCGCAGACATGCATAGCAAAGTTGATTCTGGAGAACAAAAATCCAAGATATAGCAAAAAGAGGGAGTCTTGTAATCTAGTTCAGGCTCTCCCAACCTGGAATCCTCCAGATGTGTTTCAACTGTGGCTTTTAGAATTCATAACAAAACAATTAGCTGTGAGTTCTGGGTATTGTGTCCCAACATGCCAAGTCGGGAAACTTTGGACTAGATTGTAAACTCCTGGGATAGAAATACAATCGTCTTGTACTCTGTAATGCAATGTACACTAATGGTGATTCTATAGATATATGAAATAATGTCTACAGATGTATAGTGATATCCCCATAATGCAGCCAAATTGCTGGGTGAGGTACCTGGCCTTGGCCATGACTGCATCTCAGCTAAAGCAACTGCGTTTGTGGTCAATTAGCTAATGAACAGGTTCCAAATTTTGCTTTTAACATATAAGTCCATAGACAACTTGGGACCAGGATAACTGATAGGCCATCTTTGCTGTTCTGGGCAGTCCTGTCGCATGGATCAAGATCTTCAGAGTGTCAACTTGCAGTTACTTGCAGGTGGGCCTTCTCTGTAGTGGCACCTGCACTCATGCTGTGTCCCTGGAATTTGTGAGGTGCCTACTTAAGGGAGACCAGTTAGCAAGAGAGGGTGACTGTTAAATTGCACAGTACATCATGATTTACTTCATTTACATGATGGATTCAGTATGCAAATGAAGAAAAAAATCCTCATTTGGATCACTTTATGTGATCTGCATGCTGATGTCGTTATTTAAATGATGTAATTGATGCAAATTGTGTCATTTCCATAATGATGTTATTAAGCCAATGACGTAAACTGCAATAGAAATTTGATCCAGTCAGTTGTATCAAGTTCTGGAAAAAGAAGGTTTCAAGGTATTAAACATCTTTTAGACACCTATTAAAGACTTTTTCCAGGATTGAATGCTGAATGATTGGTTCAATGACTTTTTAAATCTCCCTCCATCTCACCTTTTTAATGAATTTATTCTATGCTGTTTAATTTACTGTCTTTATCGTTTTATTTTAATAATTTTATTGTAAATTTCTTTGGGATGCATTTATCTCAAATGTATGAAATAAATAATCCAGTATCTTTTGAATGACAAATTCCAGCAGGGTGAAGTCAATTGCATCTCTTATAAGAAATGCAGAAAAAAATGTCGTGTCAAAATAAAGCCATTATATTTTCAAGGTAACACCATGATCTATTTGATGGAACAGACACCACCATTCTTTTTCTGAAACTGGATTTCCGCTCTGCTGGAACTTGTCATTTGGAAGATTATGTATTGCAAGGTTATTAACTTTCAGTGGGTACAGCAGGATTCCCTGGAGAATCCTGCCTGCCTGATTTAAGACAGTGGATCACTTCAGATGCAGTTTTCTTTATTATTAGGATTCTTGATTATTACTAGGATTATTAGTTCTGATGAGTTTTCTTGTTTATAAGCTCCATCTCACCTATTTCCAGTCTATACAGCAAAAACTACACACACACACACACACCCCATTTTCTAATTCATCAGAAGAGCAATGTTAGTGCATCTAAGTAATTTGGATTATGCTTAGTAGAAATAATTATTGCTGGGTGAAGGAGTGGTGCAGGGACAGAGTGAAAATTTTCCCTCCCAGGTTAGCCCATTTCAGCAGAAAGCAGTGGAGAATATTGGCAAGCTTAGGTATTCTGCATTTTTATTATGAAGTTTTGCCATTTTGCCAAGTACAGTGATGTGTAAGTATCCTCTGTAATCTATAGCTGAGATATTTAAGCAACTTGTGACCTAGTTTTTTTTTCTACTCAATTTTGTGTACTTTCTCATATACCCACATGTGAGAAAAAAACTGTTCAACTGAAGGCCTAAACATGCTATGTTTTAATATAGACATATATATTCAGCCATAGCTGCAGTACTCAGTGATATAAAAGTATGTTTCTTTATTCTTGTTTTATCTGAAACGTTTAATGCAACTTTTTTCAACATTCAAAACATAGCACCAGCATTGGCAGTACCGGTGTTTTCTGCATCTCGTGGTAAATGATAACTGAAGCCGTGATTAAATATTATATGAAACTATTTTGCTAATGCTTCGAATTAGATTTGGTTGAATAACCTTGCATTCACATGGGAGTGTAAATATCACAACAATTGGGGTTCAGTTCATGGAATTAGAATTCAACTTCACTTTCAAAGGAAAAAAAGTCTCTGAGAGAATAGAATTTGGACATTTCAGTTACAGAGCTAGTATAGACATAAGGCTAAATTCTGACTTGTAATCCTGGCTTGGAAAACGAGCAATAATTTGCCCCTGACATATGACTTCCTGCAAATTATTATCCCATGTAAAATGGATATCAAATGGAGGGATGTGCAACTTCAGGTTCTTCATGATTTATTTTCACGATGCCAGCCATCATGCGCATTACATGTATGCTTATTCCATAGGCACAGTTCAGCTACCATTACCCCAAACCACAGCTTGTTTACTAATGTTAGTTTGGAAATGAAATCAGGCTGTAGTTTTAAAGCAGCTTGTCTGTTTCAGTATTCACTTCTCTTAGCACTTTGCTGCATAAATGCATAGTATAGCAGCCTCAAAAGACAAGGCAGTAAACATAATTATGTATTGACAATGTTATGCCAAACTGTAGTGAGCACAAACCATGTGTGGCAACCTCACTTAAAACTTTGGTTTCTAATTGTAAAAAGTGGTTTGCCAATTTAGATAGAATCCTTAACTAAGGTGTGGCTTAATGGTGTGAGCTATGTCTAATATGTAAATTGAGTTGGTCTCTTCAAATTCTCTTATGTTTATTCATCACCCCCATTAACATATCAAATTAACCTATTTTCCACTTGGTTCAACAAGGAAAAGAAAGTGTTTGATATCTATGTATTTAGGTGGAATAGACCTAATAATAGTATGATGGATAGCACAAATCCTTCTGAAGGAGTTTTATCAATTATTGAGAGATAGCCAAAGATTATTATACTTTCCTGGGACATCCCACTTGGATGATGTCAGAAAGGAGGCAGCAGTGAAGGCCACTGGAACAAGACCAGGTTTAGGGAGATTTTTTTCTTTTGCTAATACAAGTAGGAAAAGGAATCGATTGCAGATGACTTCCTGGTACCCCAGGTTGGTTAAGTGGTTTTTTTTTTTCATGTTCCAGTAGCCTCATGTATGTTTTTCCACTGATCTGAACTTTCCAGATTTCCTTAGCAGGAATCTACAGTCACTGCTTCAGGATGAAAAAGCAAGCAAATGTTTCTTTACACAAGAAGTTGCTTGGATGTCACTGTCATCAGATGAGGCGATGACGGTTACTGATTTAAATGTTTTTTTAAGGAGATCTGGAGAAATCCACAGAAGATGGGGCTCTCGGTGGTTTCTGCTCTGGATGATTATTCAGTAACTCCCAAATCTGCAGAATGCTGGATTAGGGACGAGTCTTTGGCTTATGCCAACTGTGCAATTGTAGTCATTCACAGTAGTTCCTTCTCTGCTTCTCTAAGTAGAACCGTTCCATTTTCTTGTAGGTAAAGAATGTACTCAGGATGAAAGTGCTGCAGCAGCAATCTTCACTGTTCAGCTGGACGATTATCTTGGAGGGAAACCTGTGCAACATCGAGAAATCCAAGGTTATGAGTCTACACAGTTTGTTGGATACTTCAAAGGAGGCATTAAGTATAAGGTATAGGAGGAAAATGTGAAGCTTTTTCAAGAATCGTTTATGTAAAATATCAGTGTAATATTAAACCTTAAATCAAAGGAGGTTTCAACCCACCTATCCATATTAATTTGAATTTTCAGTTTAAGTAAAAGGCATAATTACTACCAAGCCTCTTCAGCTAAAGAATTATGAAGTCAGTGAGAGAATTTGGTTGATGAAATCTTAGATTAGTATACCTCCTTCAGTGTTCCAGGAAGTTGCTTCATTAACTTTAGTTTCTTGTGTGTCCAGATCAAGGATGATGATTAATCAAGAAAATGATAGGTTATTTTTTTCTATAATTTTTATTGAGAAATTTTTTTACAGAATTAAAAGCTACAGCAATATAAAGAAAAAATTAGAAAAAAAAATGAAGATAAAGGAAAAAGTGAGAAACAGTAAAAAGTCAGAAAAAGACAAGAAAAAGAAAAATATCTAAAGAAGCAACTTCAGATTTTCTTCACAGCAGTTCAAACATAATAAATACTATTTCCACCCTCCCAAATTATGTATCATGGTTCCCTTCTTCCCATAAACAACCCTTTTTAATCAGTAAATCCCAAGAACATCAGTTCATTTTTGTCGTTTTCAGCAAAAAGTCCGTAAAGGGTTTCCAGTCTTTTTTAAAAGTAGTTATTATTTCTTCCCTAATCAGACAAGTCAATCTGGCCATTTCATCAAGTTCTGCCATCTTCACAATCCATTCCTCCATTGTGGGTATTTCTGTATTTTTCCATCTTTGTGCATATAATAGCCTCGCTGTAGTTACCATATCTAAAACCAATTGTCCATGAGTCTTTTCTAGTTGACTATCCATAAATCCTAATTAAAAAAAGCTCTGGTTTCAATCAAAAGTTAAGTTTAAAATTCTCTGCATCATCGTATATATTTGAATCCTGTACGTATGTATGTATGTATATGTATATACACACACACACACACACACATATACATACATACTGTATGTATGTATGCGTGCGTGTGTGTATCTTTTTCAAAGAAATGGTAGGTTATTTAAATAATGTAATATTCTGAAGTTCACTGCAGATGGATAATATAGTAATTGTCACTTAGGCTTCCCTGTGTTGAGCACTCTTTAGATGTGAGGACTAATGCCTAGCATTCCCATCCAGCATGGCCATTGCTAAGAACTATGAGGTTTGAAATCAACATATTTGGAGGACATTGAAGTTGGGGGAGCTGCTTTAGGTAATAGAGCACTTAATGCAGTGTTTCTCAACCTTGGCAACTTTAAGATGAGTGGATTTCAACTCCCAGAATTCTCCAGCCAGCTATGCTGGCTGGGGAATTCTGGGAGTTGAAGTCCACTCATCTTAAAGTTGCCAAGGTTGAGAAACCCTGGCTTAATGATTTACTTGCTTGCTTGGACAAAAAGAGGAGTATGGAGATCTACATATTTGGCTTATGACTCTGTTTCTACATGGCATATGTCATATCTTAAGATAGGGTGTGATTGTTGAAATATAATCAGTGGAGCTATAGGATACTTCTGGCTGCCAATTGAAGATGATTATATCTGGGCTGCCTCTTCATAATACTCCTGGTCCCATGCTAATCTGCACTGAATTGAACCATGGAAATATCATAATAGCATTCTTGATACTTGAGCTTCTTTAGCAAAATTCCTCTATGATTAGGGTTGAAGAAGAGTTTATATGCAGAGGAAGATGGGAATGGATACGTTAAAAAAATATGCAATGCCTATAAAGCAGAAATGGGCCATCTCTAGCCTGCAAGTTGCTATATTGAGCTGCAGTTAATTTTTTGCAGCTCTTGGAGACCTGAGCACATGTACTGCTGAAATTCAGTGGTATCAGGTGTGCAATTTGCATGGTTGAAGGATTATTTTAATGGTTTAAGCCCCCAAATGGGCTTAAAATGTTGAGATAACATTTCCAAAGCCTAAAATCCAGGAAAAATGTGGACAATTGCTTCTGCCATTCCCTACCTGCTTGCATTGTATGGCCCTGCTTACTATAGCCTGTTTCTGCCAAAAATACCAAGAAATGCCTCTGTTTTTCATGTAAAATGTTCCTATTTTATCTCCCATTTCTGTTTAAACTCACAGTCTGAGTTTGTTCTTAGAGAGAGACATTGTTGCCAAGTTATGTCTGAGGATGGGAGAACTAAAGAAGAGAAGCTCGATGGTTTGCCTATATGCACTGAGAGCTCCAAGCATAATGTACATGCATGGTCTAAACTTAAGATTTTGGAGACATGTTTTGGTGTGATGTCTAAAGCATGTTGCTAAAGCCTGGGTTCTTTGATGTGCTTGTTGTTCTAGGCAGGTGGCATTGCTTCCGGTTTTAAGCATGTAATTACAAATGACCTAAGTGCACAGAGACTTCTACATATCAAAGGTCGGAGAGTGGTTAGAGCCACAGAAGTTCCTCTTAGCTGGGAGAGTTTCAACAAAGGAGATTGCTTCATTGTAGATCTTGGAACGGTAAGTTGTCACAAAACTCAGGATTCCAAAACAAACAAAGGAATGTCCTGCAAATACTGTCTAATGTATAAGTTCAAACCAGAATGTCCTGCCCCAGCCTTTTTCTAATTTGAGTACTTCTCTAGATGTGTTGGGTAATAACTTTCATAATCCCCCTGCCAAAACATCTAGAAACACCAGGGTGGGAAAAACTGTTCTGAACTCTGTGTGATTTGAGACTCAATATTAAGCATCAGAGGAGGTTTGCTACTAACATTTTCCCATAAAGTATTTAAGCAACTGTATAGGTTACAAAAAAATCCACAGGAAATCCTGTTTCTTAGAAATCCTAAATTTCTAAAATGAAATCTATATTTCATTTCATGCAACCAGCGGTACGTCAATTAATCTTTTAAAAAAAGGGTGTGTATGTATATTTTTGTGTTTGTGTATGTGTGTGTGTATACTTTATTTGTTTCATTTCTCACTAGAAAGCAGAAGTACATAAAAAGAACGGAAGCAATTCTATTCTCACAAGACAAGAGTCAAATTTGCTATATTCTCCATTTTGTTTCCTCCCTCTATATGGGGTTAGGAGATATGATTCATAGTTAGGTATTATCATGGGACTTGGGCCAAATGTTACACACAGAATTATGAAAAATAGTGTTGTTGCAGTTTCACTGCAAAAGGAAACATAAATTGCAGAAGTGAGATGCTGGGATAGTCAGCACTGAAAAGCAATGGGACCAAAATGAGTTACAAATACCTGTCCATATTGTAGACCATAAGTAGGCCTTGTAGGTCACAAGTTAAACATGAGCCAGAAGTGTGATAGCAGCTGATAAAAAGGTAAATTATATATTGGGATGCATTTATAGGAGGATAGAGTCCAGATTATGGAAAATAATTGTTCCACTCTATTCTATTCTGATTAGAGATCACTTATAGTGTTGTATCTAGTTCTGTGCACCATCAAAAATTACACTGACAGGCTGGAGCAATTTCCAAGGGCAGCTGCCCAAAAACAATGAGATCTGGAAACCAAACTTTATGAGGAAAAGTTAAAGCATATGTATATGTTTAGTCAATATAAAAGATGACTGAGGGGAGATAAGATTGTGGTCTTCAGATAAGCTGGCACATGATGAAGTTGTGAGTTCTCTTTCCATAGAGTTCTTCAGATAGAAGCTAGGTGGTCATTTATCAAAGATCTTGTAACAGATCCTGTGCTCTGTAGAGGGTTGGACGAGATGATGTCTAAGGTCATTCCAACTCTCTGGTTGTATGATTCATCTCATTTAGAAAATTGCAGTCTTTCCTGTGGCAGGTAGACAAAGGCAAGCATGGAAATGTAGAACATGAGTTCTATAGACAGAAAATGTTAACTGCCAATGGCAAGAACGTGGGTAATAGAATTCTAGTTGATAGAGATTTGGGGGAGCACAGAAGTTTATTATTCATTAGAAACAGCCTGCAGCCATGAGCGTGGAATTTAAATGGGCCAAGAGTTACTAGCTGCCATTGGTCAGTACCGTAACAAGGAGAGCAGATAACAGAAAGAGGCTATTGCTTTGTCTTGCTGTGGGGCCTTGACCTTCTTCCCTTCTGCCTGTAGCAGGCAGCAAAAGAAGAACATCCTTGCTGCCTTCCCTGTTCTTTTCTGCTGCTAAGTAGCAAACAACACATACACCAACTTCCAAGGAATAATGCAGGCCCTACAGGAAAAGTTTTTGATCCAGACTGTCATGGAAATAATGTCTCAATGACTTTTGTTAACAGTGGAAAATCCCAGACTGAACAGGATGTTTCTCCAGCAGAAAGCAGAAGCTATTAATGGAAACCTTTAAACCAGTTGCCCTCATACAAGTGTAGCTATGATTCTTCTCATATTCTAAGAAGTGTTTCAGGACCTTGTCCTTACCTCCTTTTGCTTCAAATCTCTTTTGTTTTATCATAGGAAAAGTGAGAGAACTGATATTTTCCTTCTCAATTCTTTAATGTTATGATGCACTGTTTTCTTTTACAAAAAGGCAGGGCTGATGAAAAAGAAAAGACAAAAAACCCTCTTTTTATGTTTGTGTTCACAATATTGTGTTTACTGTGCTGCAGGGTGTTCTTTCTAGATCTGGCTGTTCTGTTTAGAATTCGCTATCTAATATTGTACAGTGAATCTCAAGCAATTCATATATATATAAATAAATCACACACACACACACACACACACACCTGCCACAAGTTGCTGCTGAATTGTAATTTTTAATGCTACAAAAGACAGAAATAGTTAAATAAATGGTGAGGATATTAACTGTGTTTAAATCAGTTTAATTTCAGTTAAAATTAAATGTTAACTGAATTGAAGTATATGCCAAACAATTACTCATGCAGTATATTTCTAGATCAGATCTTAAATATTTTCTAAAAGGAAATTTTGAAGTTTATTTTCTATGCCATATGCTTTTATTACACTGAAAGAAGATATATTAAGATTTGTAAATTCATATTCTAACATGATTTTTATTTTTGTTTCTATGTTTGGAATTTATTACGTGCAACAGAAATGCTGGAAATTCAAATGCTTTATGAAATGATGCATACGATAATTCTGTAACTCTTAGCAAATGCACCTTAGTGTTGGTAAACGAGAACACACTACTTCATTTGCTTAACCATCTGTACTAATCAGTAATAAATAGCATCCAAATAGGCTAGTGAAAGTTCAAGTTACATTGTAATATTAATAGATTATCACATTTTCCTAGGCCTCTTTGCTCTATTTTTTGGAAACAAGAGGACATTTTTCTGGGATGCTTCTGGGCCAGTGGACCAGCTAGAGCCAGAACCATCAATTTTTTGATAATTGGGGGTGGTTGAAGGGTTTCACTAACTTTAGAATCATGAAGAGTAGGTTGTGGGTACACATTTTCTGTATATGTCTTTTATTGGAGGAGTAGGAGTTCAGACTTGGTCTTTTTAAATCCTTGTAAGTCTTTTGAGCCCAGATGGGTGACCACCTAGTCAAACATGAGTAGTCTCAAAGAGTTAACAAGATTGAATCTGGTTAGTACTTGGAAAGAATTTGTCAGCCAGAAACAGAATCAGTTCAATGAGATAGCTCGTACTAGCTCTGTGTGTGTTTCTCACCTCATTTTTTTCCATTAGCTAAGTGAAAATAATTGGCAGAAATGATCCCTTGAGAGTAAATTTTGTCTGGACCCTGTAATTTACCTGTCTGGAATATATATGCATAAAGAAAAACATGTGCAACTCTGCTTCCTCTTATGAATAACAGAGCCTACCTTGTGGAAATGTAGAAGCTCCTGATATTAAGGATAGCCTTCTGGAATGTAGCATCTCTATGCTGGAACTGCAACTCCAGAATTCTCAGCTGGCCATAAAATGTATGGGAGCGTATCTGGAGGCAGCAAGCTAGAAAAGACTGGCCTAGAGCCTTTCAGTAGGGAAACCTTCCATTAATCCAATCCACGTGAATACTAAAGAAGAGTGTACAAATTCCTGTTGAGAGCCGAGGGATTTTCACCGTTTTCTCAACTGTGTTTCTGTGTTGTAAGAGAAAAAAGAGAAATGTTTCACTTCTGGGTTTTGTAGTGAAAGACAAGCATCTGATATTCTGAAGATAATTGCAGAAGTAGAATAGAGGTTAAGGTGTTGTGCTTGGATTGGGAAACCATGTTCAAGTCCCTATTGATTGTAGAGCTTACTGGGTGGTGGCTGTCTCTCAGGACAACCTCACTGGGTTGTTGTTATGTACATAAAACATTTTTCATACTTCGTGTTCACACTGTCCTGGGTAAATTCTGTTAACTGAAGTTCTGTTTGTTTCATTCTAGCATATCTACCAATGGTGTGGCTCTACCTGCAATAAATATGAGCGCTTGAAAGCTACACAGGTTGCTATAGGCATTCGAGACAATGAGCGGAATGGGAGAGCACATTTGATTGTCGTGGATGAAGGGAGTGAACCACAAGAGCTCCTAAAGGTATCACATATTCATTTTCTTTAAAAATAACTGTTAGTTGGATAGTTTATCTGACTACTCCATAGTTATGCATGCATGCATGCATGCATGCATGTATGTATTTATATTTCAAATTTGGTCACTGCCCATCTCACTCAACCATGCGGAAGTGACTCTGTGTGGTTTACAGTGAAAACAAAAATAAATATTAATTAAAATACAATAAAAATACAATACAAACCATATTCATACATAAATATCTTCCAAGATGCTGCTGGTAAAAAGGATATTAACATACGGGAGCATCTTCAAGGTGCTAACCACCCCCAGGGTTGGTTGCCCCTTTTCTTGCCCCCACGAGTTGGCAGAGCCAGGTCTTAACCCCTTTCTGGAAGGTTGAGAGAAATTTGAAATGAAATTGTCCTGTAAGACTCCAGAGAGTGAGTACCAGTTAATATAAACAATATCTTGGTAATTGGACCAACTCAGTATAAAATAGTGTCCCGTGTATCAGGAAAGAAATGTTTTTGGTTCAAACTGTGTATAATACTTGAAGTGTATTTATGCTATAAACAGATTTTATCTCATTCTCCTCCTCCTTCAAGGAAATGTAATGAAGTGAATAGGCTAAAACTCTTGAGTTGTCTAGGGGACACAATTATAATTAATAAGAAACCATGCGGATATGACTTTGGGACAAGTAGAGACAAGGTTTATTTGTTAGGGTATAAGGAACTACTTTATATGATGATAGTATAGAATTCTTTTAAAACAATCAACTGCAGAACTGTCTTGGTATAATAATGCTATCTTGCTGGTAAGGAGAGTTTTGCAGTTTGAGAAAGAAGTGTTCAGATAATGCTACTTGAACCCTCATGCTTCAGTATCATACAGGCAGTGGCAAAAGAGTAGGACAGAATTTGGATCCATGCACAGTGATAAAGAGGATCCGTCTCTGCCCAGTTTGTTTCAAGGATGGGCAAAGTGGCAGTCAGATGTGGAGACAAGACAACTCATGTTCTGTGAGCTTCAGTTGCTTGAGAAATACAGTGGGGCAAAAAAGTATTTAGTCAGCCACCAATTATGCAAGTTCTCCCACTTAAAAAGATGAGAGAGGCCTGTAATTTTCATCATAGGTATACCTCAACTATGAGAGACAAAATGAGAAAAAAAATCCAGAAAATTACATTGTCTGATTTTTAAAGAATTTATTTGCAAATCATGGTGGAAAATAAGTATTTGGTCGATATCAAAAGTTCATCTCAATACTTTGTTATATATCCTTTGTTGGCAATGACAGAGGTCAAACATTTTCTGTAAGTCTTCACAAGGTTTTCACACACTGTTGCTGGTATTTTGGCCCATTCCTCCATGCAGATCTTCTCTAGAGCAGTGATGTTTTGGGGCTGTCGCTGGGCAACATGGACTTTCAACTCCCTCCAAAGGTTTTCCATGGGGTTGAGATCTGGAGACTGGCTAGGCCACTCCAGGACCTTGAAATGCTTCTTACGAAGCCACTCCTTCGTTGCCCAGGCGGTGTGTTTGGGATCATTGTCATGCTGAAAGACCCAGCCACGTTTCATCATCAATGCCCTTGCTGATGGAAGGAGGTGTTCACTCAAAATCTCACGATGCATGGCCCCATTCATTCTTTCCTTTCAGTCGTCCTGGTCCCTTTGCAGAAAAACAGCCCCAAAGCATGATGTTTCCACCCCCATGCTTCACAGTAGGTATGGTGTTCTTTGGATGCAACTCAGCATTCTCTCTCCTCCAAACACGAGGAGTTGAGTTTAGACCAAAACGTTCTACTTTGGTTTCATCTGACCATATGACATTCTCCCAATCCTCTTCTGGATCATCGAAATGCTCTCTAGCAAACTTCAGACGGGCCCGGACATGTACTGGCTTAAGCAGGGGGACACATCTGGCACTGCAGGATTTGAGTCCCTGGCAGCATAGTGTGTTACTGATGGTAGCCTTTGTTACTTTGGTCCCAGCTCTCTGCAGGTCATTCACTAGGTCCCCCCGTGTGGTTCTGGGATTTTTGCTCACTGTTCTTGTGATCATTTTGACCCAACGGGGTGAGATCTTACATGGAGCCCCAGATCAAGGGAGATTATCAGTGGTCTTATATGTCTTCCATTTTCTAATTATTGCTCCCACAGTTGATTTCTTCACACCAAGCTGCTTGCCTATTGCAGATTCAGTCTTCCCAGCCCGGTGCAGGTCTACAATTTTGTTTCTGGTGTCCTTTGACAGCTCTTTGGTCTTGACCATAGTAGAGTTTGGAGTGTGACTGTTTGAGGTTGTGGACAGGTGTCTTTTATACTGATAACAAGGTCAAACAGGTGCCATTACTACAGGTAACGAGTGGAGGACAGAGGAGCCTCTTAAAGAAGTAGTTACAGGTCTGTGAGAGCCAGACATCTTGCTTGTTTGTAGGTGACCAAATACTTATTTTCCACCATGATTTGCAAATAAATTCTTTAAAAATCAGACAATGTGATTTTCTGGATTTTTTCCCCCATTTTGTCTCTCATAGTTGAGGTATACCTATGATGAAAATTACAGGCCTCTCTCATCTTTTTAAGTGGGAGAACTTGCACAATTGGTGGCTGACTAAATACTTATCTTAAAGTGGCCAAGTTTGGACAACACTGGTCTAAAGAGAAGCCAACTAGAAACTTGCGAGTTTTGGTTCCCCTCACCCAGGATTTTAATTTGCACTAGATAGCCACATGGTAAAAATTATGGGATAGATATATCTCCTTACATCTTGGAAAGAAAGACTTATTGTTTAACCAAATAGACTGTTGTTTCCTTCCCCCCTCACTGTGTCATTGTTTCAAAGTCAGAAAGAACTTCCTTATATATTTCAGAATCATAAAAGTTAGGCAGCACATTCCCTTTTCAACTTGCAGATAAGATGACAAATGATCCGTGCAGGCTGGCTTGGCATTAAGGAGGCACATGTCAAACCTGGAGAGAGAGAGGGAGAGAGAAAGGGGGGGGGGATGGAGGTGTAAAAAAGCACCATATGCAATTCTTATTTCTACCCATTAAGTAATGCATTTGAAGTCCTCTAATTTGACCTTAGCAATAGTTCCATCTTTTGGAACTGTATAAAACTTCTCAAATTTGTCTTGCTGCTATGTGAGCTTTTTGAGGATATTCAAAAAGTGGCTAAAAAGGGTTACAGTATTACAAATACATAACAACTGCAGATTTTATGCCCTTCGTTTTCAATGGATACTTTACCTGGAAGACTATTGGGCCATGTACCAAAGTAGGTTGTCCAAATGCTTCATGAACTATGCAAGAGCTGTAGAGGAGGGCAGTGTATTATTGCATCCATTTGGATCAGATATATTATTTAGAAAACATGGACCTGACACTGAAATAGTAGATATTTGACCTTTGCAATGATAAAACTACAGAACTTATATTACCGTGTTATAAAGTGAAGATTGAAGAGGGGAATGGAGATGACTCATCTCAGCTTCTTCTGTTTGGGAAGTGTTTGCACATCATTTGTACATAGAACTGGTTTTACTTATATTTCAATTTAAGTAGAGCTATAATGTTCTTTTTGCACATGCATAAAATTCTTGTACATTTTTTTTCTTTGCAAGTGGGAGTTAAATCAGGATATCATTCATTAACCAGCATTTTCTGGGCAGTCCCAATTGGGAAACAAGTCAGCTTTAGAACAAGCCAAGTTTCTAAACTTCATTTTGAAGTTGATATAAAATGGTTTGCTCTGTTTTCCTTACTCATGGCTTAAGTCACAATTATTTCAGTGGATAATATAACTTATAACTTAATATGGATCAAATCCAACTTATTTTCTCAAAAAATATATTAAAAAGTACTTTTTCCTTCTGATGAAGCAAAGCAATTCTTTTAAAGGAAGCATTTATTTATTTATTTATACTGTAATTAATCGCTTTTAATTAATTATGTAATTTATTAATTCACTTATTAATAGATTTAATTGAGTTAAATCTATAGGACTACAACTTTTAAACTGAGAATATTATTCTTTTAATAATACAAAGTCCACTGGCCAGTCTGTCCCACTTTATGATTATATAGCCCAGAATCACTTCCTCGTGAGATGGGCAGTGTCCAAATTTGAAATTTAAATAAAATATAAAAAACAGCGTCTGACACAGTGGGAATATTGATTTTTATTTATTTAACTTGAGTGCTTTCAGCATGATGACAATTGTAGTAATCTATAGCAAATATGTTCTTCTTTATTTTATTCTCAAATCTGTCATGGGATTCTGCTTACTGTTTTCTGAAAAACAAACTTTAAAAATTGTTTAAACAGAGAATATTTAATGGGCCAGGACGGAGTAACTGTTGTCTCTCATTGCTTGAAATAAAGTAAAGCTTCATTCAAATACAAACAACATTTAAATGTCATTTAGGAACCTTGGTGTAGGTTAGCAAATCTCCTGTGTATCATTGCCTTTAAAAATAACTGATTTGGGGCTTAATGAAACTTGTTTTGTAAAGCTATATGAATAGGATCCCCCTTAATTTTTCTTCCCATCATATATATTATAGTTTTGGGTGTAAATAAATACTTAACTATAAAAGACTCATAGCCAGATGAAGCAACAAATAAATAAAAGATGCAAGATAAATGGTTACCAAACCTTTAAAAATGCTTCACTTGGATGAAAAAAAAAGCGATTGGCCATTCCAATTAGAAAACTCTACCTTACTAACAAGCATGCTGCTTAATCATCTGTTTGAAAAACTTGTACAGTATAGATATTAGGCTGAGAAGTTTGTAGTTTCCCAGTCATTTGAAAATGTCAGTGCCTCCATCATAACCTGATTGTTGGATGTGTTGTGGGGGCTGAATTCCCAGAATTCTCAGCCAGCGTGCAAGGATGCCATGTGGAGTAATCTGCCTTAAGTCTCAAATTAATATTGGAATAGATGATGACTTAAGCATATATAGGATAAGCCATTGAAATCAAGGGACTTAACTTAATCCAGTATAATCAAGTCTGGACCCAACCCTTTGAAAATATATATGCAAAAGTAATTATTGAACAGAATAAAGTGTGAAAGTTGTGAAGCTAGTTAACCCTGTTGGACATGATTTCATGAGTTATCCTATAGCATTGGGATATTAAATTTGCCCTGGACTCATCAACTGTTCCAGCAAGCAAGTTTGAATATTTGCCAAAAGGAGATAAGTAAACTGATGTACATTTAAACTCATATTTAAAGCACTGGATGCTTAAATAAAGATACTGCCATCCATTATAATATATTGTGTAAGCTGGTTGGTGTATATATAGGTCAGTGGATGTAGCATGAAAAAGCAGAATTCACCCAGTGGGTTAAATATTAATTCAAAGTATTTCTCAAAGGACTTCCTCAATGGTTTCTCATATGAAAATTATTCCAATATTTATCGAGCATTTCAAGGGAAGCTCTAAAATGAATGGTTGCACATGCCATTTCTTTCTTTAAGCAAGCTGAGACATCCTTGAATAAGGTGATTAAACATCTTTCTTCAGAAATTATTTTTTTCAACTCTTTACACTTAAATTATAGTGTACTAATTCTACTCATCCGTGCTGTATGGTTGTCTCCTTGATATCTTAACTACTTATAAGATTAGAGCCTCTTGGACAGTTATAAATTACTTTCAAGATCCTACTTTGCAATTATCAAAGTAGTCATGGTTTCTTTTACATATGAAGCTATTATTAAACTCTTACAATTCACTGGAGGAAAGTGAAACAGAAAAGGTTGTTAGTTCTGTCAAATATGGAAAATTAAACCTGGTGTTGAAATGAGTGCTTGCTAGCTAAGGAGAATTTATTGTCCCGGGAACTAAGCATGTTCCTGCAATTATTGCAAAACCCAAACAGAAACCATATATATGGTCTCTCCCTCTCCGTCTCCCTCCCCCTCCCCCTCTCCTGATGAATTCTTAGGAAGCCACCTGTAGGATAAATCCATGTTCCTGGATCCTTTGGGTAGCTGGGCAGGGCAAATATGGCTAGATTCATGAGGTAGTTGATACTTGTTTCAGGGAGAGTTTAATCTATTCTATATTACTTAGCATTTATATGAAACTACTGGGAAAGGTCATCTGTTGGTTTGGGGTGAAGTGTTCCCAATATGCTGAAAACCCTCAACTGCAGTTCCAGGCCACGTTGGAGATTTTGTGAAAGTCTTGAACAGGTGTCAGGAGGCTGTAAGAGACTGGAGGGGTGGAAACAAGCTCAGATTAAATTACTTCAAGACCTGAGTTGCTATTTGTTAGTAAGCATCTGAGCTATCCAGGAATTTAGCCCCAGAGGTGGCTGATTCATGCACCTCTGAAGGATTTGGTCCATGAATGTCTAGACTCATGGCTCTTGCTGGAACAACAGGTTAAGCCAGGCATAGAGGGGCCTTAGCCTAGCATTACTTGGGGCAGTAATTACAGACTCACCTGGTCCATAAGCCCTTATGACAGATGTTTTGGAAGCTACGGCTGGTGCAGAATAAAACAGCAAGACACTTAGTCGGTGAAACTGGCTACTGTATTCAGAGATTGCTGAGCTAGTTGCCAGTAGGTTTCCTGATGCAATTCAAAGTGACAGTGACCTATATGGCATGGCATCAAGATATATCAGATCCATCTTACCAACCATGATGCTGCCCATCCACTCTGGTCATCTACACAGGGCCTTTTGAAGATTCTGCCATCACATGAAGTTCAGGGGGTTTGGACTAGGCATCAGGCCTCTATAATATTCCCCATACTTCAGAATGTGTTGTCCCTAGAAGTACAAGTGGTCCTGACTCTCCACTTGTTCAGCAAGGCCCTAAAAGAAAATTAAATCAATGGGGTTTTGGCCCATAGTGTTATTGTGAGCAACCATTGGTTATTTCCATGGTTACTATTAATGGGGAATGTTATTCTCTGCTTTGGTTATGTTTATTCCTTCTCTGTTGTCTAGACTCTTACAACTGGGATGGGATACAAAAATAGTAAAATAGGTAGATAGGTAGGTAAATAAATAAGGAGACAAACTGATGTTGTTGACAGTTTCCCTCCAGTAATTATACTTCCTGTTTAGCATTAAAACATTCTGCTCCATGAACATTTATTTCAAATGTTTATATGCTTTCTTCAATATGAGGTATGAGCTCAAATATGAGTTATGTTGTCTTCTTTCCAGTATGCTTGCCATAAATATTTGCTGTGAACAAATAATTAGGAAAGAACAATATCAAAATATCAAGATGTAAAGTTATTCTGGGAAAAACTGTGGAAACTGTAGTCATGATAATGGGATTAAACATTATGGTGATAGGTTGATTGATTTAGTACTGATATTTCTGTCCTGCAATTCTAGGGCTCATACTCAGAGCAGTTTACAACTGAAAACATTTTTCAAGTTTTCAAACTGTGATGATTTTCCTGCATGTGGCAGCTGGAATTAGGAGACTATGACTATTAGACATAGTAATCAATACTGTGTATTAGTGGTAGGTAAAATGTTTCAAATTTGAAGTATTGATTTCCAAAGGAAAACAACTATGTCATATTTGAAACAGACTGTTTTGATCATTTTGGAAATATTTTGAACTCACAAAGCCTTTTTTTCACTCTCTGCTTCTTTGGAATAGAGAAAAGAAGCAATTCGTTTTCTCCATCTGCCTCCCTCCTCCCTAAATTAGTTGCAACATTTTTTCTTCATTGGTAGAATTTAGGACATTGCAAGAAGAATCTCAGTGCCATAGCAAGCTTTGTTTGTTTAAAAACAATCAGCTAAAATCATAAACAGAAGTTTAAAATTAGAAGCTTTGTCCACTTTGCGTTCAGGTCCTTCCTACTTTTGGAGGGCCACCCTACACATGCCAAGCAAGCACGGTAGAAGTTTCACACACCTCTCTTTTAGGCCCAGGTAGGCAACCTGAAGCTCTAGAGCAGGGTTTCTCAACCTTAGCAACTTTAAGATAAGTGGACTTCAACTCCCAGAATTCCCCAGCCAGCCATGCTGGCTGGGGAATTCTGGGAGTTGAAGTCCACTCATCTTAAAGTTGCTAAGGTTGAGAAACCCTGCTCTAGAGCCTCAAATGGCCCCTGAAAGCTTTGAAAGGCAGCCCCCAGAACTCCCTAAAAGATGTTATTAGGTCATGTTTAATACAACAGAAATGGGAAATACAACAGAAAAGGGATTATGTTATCTTTATTTAAATGTAAATATAGAGGTAAATGAACGAGAATTGAAGGTAGCTTCTGCCCAGGCTCTCCTGTGACTTTTGGGAGGCCTATTTAAGATGGTGGGTGGAAAAAATATAAAAGATCCTCAGCTTTTAAGCAGTTAGAAAACATACATTTTAAAACAAAAACCCAGATGCACTAAAAAAAAGTTTAGAACTGCTCAGAAATCTCAAACGTCCATCCCCCAAACACAACACTTTAATTGCAGGAGCACCAAAACCCTTGGGAAAAAAAGTTTTTAAGGCCTGCTTGAAAGTCTGGATAATAAAATAGACTTTGGATCTAGTGGACTAATTCTTCATTTGGACGGTTTCCGGAATCAATGGACAAAGCCATTGTATCCCAAGTTGTCCATTACTGTTCTTCCTGCGTGTGCCTTAGCAAGAAGCCAGGCTACACTCCACAGCTCTTCCAGCCACTGCCAGCCACCCAACCCACACTCAGTGGACGCCTCTGAGGCTCCCTGCCTGCCTCTTTCTCCTACTTCTCACTTGATGCTGTTACCAGAGAAAACTGGCAAGCAGCAGCTGAATGAGCACCTCCTCCTTTTGCCCCACTCCACTCAGTGCCGCTGCCATCAAAACTCCCCTGCCCAGGACATTCTGCTGCTGCTCTTGCTCTTCCTCAGCCACCTCTCACTTTTCTCCCACCGTTGCAGAATGCCCAGGGAGAAGCAGCTGAATGAGCAGTGCCTCTTCTTGGTGGATCCCATGTGATGCTGCCACCGTCACCACCACTACCAAGGTCATCCTGGGGCTATCTTCTCCAGCCACCTCACTGCTTACTCCTCATGCTCCCACTGCCCAACAAAGGAAGTATCTTTCCTTTGTGCTGCTCTGAAACCCACATTGCTAAGGCTTTCCTTACAGACAGGTTTTCATGCATGCAGAAAAGATTTAATAGGCACCCTCTCCCTTAAATGATCAGTTAAATCAGACTTTTATTCCATTGTAGAATTTATACCCTATTTAGCTGAAATAGTCTTATAGCTAAGGAAATTATGTTCATCTTCTTGGGTGGACATATGAGCAAGGCCTCTGAAACTGAACTTAGCATAAAGACTAGTATGTAGAGGCAGAGGTGATCCTCCAAGCACTCTGATCCCCACACCATTTAGGGATTTCAAGAATAACAATGGCACTTTAAAGTAGGGCAGAAAATGCACTGGCCATCAGTATACAGTAATCAGTGCAAAATAGATACATGAGGGGTTTGCTCAAGGAGGGACTGTTCAGTTTGGCAGTTGACCATTTTCCCACCTGCCTTAAGAATTATTATTTTGCTAGTGTCTGTACCTAATCTCTCCAGCAAAGTAGGAGTGGTATGGGCCATGCACCATAAATAAAACAATGCCACTATGCTTACCAGCTGGCAAATACAATTTTATCTGAAGTTAGAGCTTTGCATAATTGCATAACATCTTGCTGGGCCAGAAAAGTATGCAGGTAGCTGGTTGTTTGAAATATGTTTAAGGTGTCTTCTATTATCTTTACAGTACATAGCTTGGCTGTTTCTCCCTTATCAAATATTTACATTGTCAACATGGGACTCTGCTTCATAAATATATACTCTACACTGGGCAATATTGCATTCTACTTATCTTATTTAAGTATTTGACTGGTTAGACATTAAGCCAAATTAAGTTAGCTTTTCTCTAGTAAATGTGAAGAGACTTCAGTGACAAATGTTATATTTACTAGGTAGTGAATTTCTAGCAGTCTGCCACATTTGATGCCTGTTTAATTCAATTTTAAGAATTAGCTTTCACGATTTTCTCATTTTAGTTATACAGATGTAGTTATATCTTGCAATTATATTTCTTTCTGCCATCAAAATGAAGGGTAGATTTGAAGACAGAAGTCAGATAAATGATGTCACAGAATAACCGTTTTTACTTACAGAGAATCAAATTATCTAAACTTAGCCTTTGTTAAAATGTGCATCTGTTTTTGAGGTTTGCACAGGATTGGCTCAAGGTTTGTTGGCCCTTGGATAAATGTTTATAAATAGGCTCATTTCAGCGCTGTTCCATCTTCCTTTTGACCATGTATCTAGGTAAAAATATTCAGTGATTCATTAACAAGGGTGTAAAATGGGTCGAGAAACTAAGCAGGGTTGGGCTTAATTAGTACTTGGATGGGAGACCTAGGGAATACCGGAACTAATAACAGCATTTTATAATTATTAATAACTAATAATTAAATAATGGCACCTACATTATTTAATTTACAGATATCAGATATGCTAGTGACAAGGGGACGCAAATTTGGATACGCTGATGATCTGGCCATAGCAATGCAAGAAAAACACGGGGAGGTGGCAGACAGCCTCCTCTCAAAAGATCTTAACATCCTGGGAAAAATTTTTACTGATTGGAGGCTTATTCCTAGTGTTAGTAAAATGGTGACTACCTGTTTCCACCTTAATAATAAACTAGCAAATAAAGCTCTGAAGGTTTACCTGAATTACAACTTACTTCCCTACAACTCTTATCCAAAATACCTCAGGATAACATTGGATCCGACTCTTTTTTATAAGATACATCTAGAGAACATGGCCACAAAAATTAATACTAGGAACAACATACTCCAGAAATTAGGTGGAACAAAATGAGGAGCTTCAGTTGCCACTCTTAGGACATCAGCACTAGGGTTGGTCTGCTCCACAGCAGAATACTGTGCCCCTGTATGGCTTAACAGTTGCCAGCCAGACTGAACCCCAGCTCCCAAGCCAGCCAGCCACAACACTGTGAATTCCTCAGGGAGGTGCCAGCCTCATCCTCTTGAAGTTCCCACGCTCTTGTGGTGAACTGAGTCTTGAGGTGAGCTAAGAAAACGCTTATCTCCCTGAGCCTGGCCTTCATAATTCCATTCCATCACAATGAGGATTATAACCAGTTGCATTAAAACCACTCCCATCTGTTGGATTCCTGTTCTGAGACATATGGCACCGCCAGTTTTGCGAAGGCAAGATGCACTAGTGAGAGAATATAGAAAAATCATGAACAGCCCACTTCTTCCGGTGCATGCTGACCTTCCCTACTTATCGCTTGGAAGACTTAAATCTAGGAAGCCCCCATTGGTACTTGCACAACATCTGCATAACAACTTCAACATCAACTCCCAGTGGAAAGTAAAATGGGTCGTTGAATGCCCAGATACAGGAAGACATATAGATGATCCTACACAAAAGGTGCCAGGTTTTGATCTATCTCACCAGCAATGGACGACCTTGAACAGGATTCACACCTTACGTGGCGTCTGCCAGGATTCACTGCATAAATGGGGTATGGCATCGTCATCTCAATGTGACTGCAGGGCCGCATGTCAAACTATAGATCACATTGTGACCAGCTGTAGTCTGAGGGCATATAATGGCCCAATATCTGATTTTTTTTTATATAAATGATGCTGCGCTTCAATGGTTAGATGGCTTAGACATTGGTATTTGAATTTAGATCTTTTTAATATTTATATTTTCTAGTGCTTTTAACTTACATTAAATGTTAGTATTTAATGTAAGTCCATGTATGAGATGCCATACGCTAAACAAATAAACCAGAACTTCTAAGCTAGTTTGAAAAGTAAAAAAAAAAAATTCCAGAAGATGAAGAAGGCAATGGCAAACCACTTCTGCCAAGAAAACTGATGGACAAAGTCATGGAGTCACCAAAAGTCAAGCTCAACTTGAAGGAGATTTTATCTTTCCTGTAATCGGTCCAAAATATTCCTAGTTTTTGGAAGGCAAGATGGGACAGAGTGGTTTATATCAAATGACTTACACAATTTCTCTGTAATTAGTAGTTTTCTTCCCTTGCTAAACTTTTAAAGAAGTTTAATAAGTGCTTCCTGTTCATTGGTGTAGACATACCATACTTTCCATGAATTTCTCTTAATTACTTAGTCTCTGATATCTTCAACTCTAACAATATGAACAGACCAACTAATGGGCAGATTGGTCTATAATTATCTTTTGGATTTCCCACTTGTTTGAATTTTGTGATAGAAAACTTAACTGTCAAATGCATATTTTAGACTTAGTTTCAAAGTTGCATATGTTTAGAAAAAGCACATTTTATAAGAGAATAGGTTCAAAAGAACATTATGAAATACATATTTCTGTATGAATTTTCATGGAAGTTGGAGCAGAATGGAGTCATGAATAAATGCATGTGAAATTGGCATGGGCCACAAACAGGACGAACTATAGATCCCTTGGCATCAATCCTATTTTGTAGGCAGCTGAATTATTAACCAGTGGGCTGCCATTCACTTTGCCGTTGGAGCCGCTGCTAAGTGGTTGTGTCTGCTGCTGTTTGGTTCTCGTGTGTTTTCCCAATGCTTGCATGTGATAGTTGAGGAGGGTACTGCTCAATCCTGCACAAACATGCAGCTGCTTTAAAAGGATACAGACAGGTCCTATGTTTGTGCACCCATATGCTCCAAAGCACCTTTTTGGAATCAAATCTGAAGGGTTCCATGGCTCCACTAAATGCTTTAAGGCTTAGTTTGTACTCATTTTTGGGGCAAGAGGAAAAAAACAACCAGAAAATCAAGAAAAAAACCCAACAACATAAAATGTCAAAAACTAGGTGCAAGCAACAGACATAAACTGAAAACAACACCAGAAACTATCAGTCAAAGGTGTGCAGTCATATATGTCCATATGCTATTCACAAGTGGAGGAACCCAAAGAAGTGATCACATTTTTTAATAATCCTTGCTATAATTATAAGCCGCTGTTTGCTGAGGGTAGTTTGGGGTTAGGACCATGACACTGAGGGGGAGTGAAAGATTTCCATTAGAGAAATACTGTGAATGAAAAAGATTAATAACTTCTACCTTCCTAGCACTGTGGCTGTTTCAGATCATCAGCTTTTCATTCATCTTTCCAAAGACATCAAGAGATCTAACTGAAGTTCTAAAATTTAGCTGTGCTTTATGGTGCTGCCCTTTTGAAACAACTTTCAGAATTGCCAGGAAAGAATGATCAAGAATGCTAATCCATAATTTAAAAGGATAGTCATTTTATTTATGTTACTTTGCTGTCCTACCTTTCTCTCAGCCCCCAACCTCTTTTTTATGTTCAGGTTTTAGGACCCAAGTCTTGTCTTCAGGAAGGCAATGACAATGATGATGAAGCTGCTGATATTACTAACAGGAGAAATGCTAAACTCTACATGGTAAGAAGCCTCTTCTTTCTGCACATCTCTTTTTTATGGAGCTGTATGCAATGAAGGCATGTTCTTTTAATTGTTTGATTTGGCTGCTTTGGTAGGCTTACATTTATACCCTTCTTGGGAGCCTGAATTAGACGTTCAAATGCTTTCAGCCATTTAAATCCATGACAGATTTAACATATTAAAGGTATGTGATGTATATCCATGGGCATCAGTGGCGGGGGGGGGAGGCTGGCAAGGAGAGTAATTGATGAAACATGCATAATAACACCTCACAAATACCATAACTTACATGTTTGCATCAGTGTCGGGATTCAAGTATGTAATGGTGGCCTTTCCATGGTGACATAGTTGTGTGTGTGTAAGACACTGCTGTGTGTATCTGACAGCCCATTTTGCTGATGCACCACGAATTCTGTGCAGTCCTTCCCATAGATAAAGTACAGAAGGAGGTTGGGGCGCTCAGCTGTTGATAAAAATGATGGCTAGCAGAAGGAGTCCTTCTACTCTTCTGCTGAAGGAGCCCATATATTATGGAGATGCAGGACATTCTCCTCTTCAGAATTAACCTCATTGAAATAAAGCTGTGTACTGTATTCCAGTCTTCAGAGACAATGCAAGGCAGCAGCTTTTAGGATCAGGCAAAAGAGACAACTTTATGCTAGTGTAAGGACTCCATTCCTGCTAATGTGGCATTGCTCTATAGAGCTAAACTCTTGCAATATCAAGGGGCATAGGCAGCTGCCAAGGGCCTGGTGCCAACCAGTCCTTCTCCTATTTCCTGGCCAAGGTATCACTATCTGCGGTTGTGTTTTTGGTACATCCCTTCCACTGGAAAGGGCAACCCTCTAACCTTTGAACTTGTACATACTTAGAACCCCTTGTAAACCTGTTATCTTTTTATATGGCAGGATAAAGTAGGGTGCACATTTTTTGGGGGGGGCTTTTTATATTTTGCCTTTTATCAACATGTCAGGACCAAACTTCAAAAAATATAGGAGGGTGGAACACAGAAATAGGTGGGAATAAGTCAAACACGATGTGTGATTTCATTTATATTTAAATATTATTGACTTGTAATCTAAATTAATGGAGAGTTAATGTGATTATTTTCCATATGTTTAACCATGTTTTCCTTCTGCCACCAATTTGGAAGAAACTGCTGGAGGAGCTCAAGGGAGTTCATCCATGGCTTTTGCATGCTGCCCTCAACCTGACACTGTGAACCTGTATCCTAAAAACTTCCTCATTACTGTGGTAGAGCTAGTATATCTGGGCAAAAATCCAGATGTCTACTAGAAGGAAACAAAGGGATACAGAAAACTATCTTCGTTGCTATCTAGTGTTTGAAATTTTGTAGCCCTAGTATGTAATAGACCGCTTCAGGAGGTGGCAGATCTTTCTGCGCTGCTAATTTAGTAGAGATTGGGGAGCCCTTTGTTAAAAATGCTGCTGTTGCCTCTTGTATTCTTGCACTGAACAGAAAACTAGACTAGATAACCTTCAACCTTCAACATCTTCTAAATGTTAGATCTCTACGGGAATTCACCTGGAGGGCTTTTAACTGGATAGCAAACAGGGACACACATGTTCTGTCCTGTCCTATTGTTGCCTTCTTGCATTCAGCTGGAAGGTTTCAAAAGGAGATACGTACTGGGTTGGGTTGATCATGATATTAGAGCTGGACACTTTGGGTTTAATACCAGAATTGTGCTTTGAAATACCGAGGGAACAAACGCAGCTCTCACCTGCAGCTCTTTAAAGCAAACACATCTTTTCCTGGGACTACTTGCACTGTTTAGGAATCAAATCTGAAGTGCTACACAGGGCTCGTGAATATGGTTTCTGCATAATCTGGTGCCCTAATAAAGCAGGGTCCCAATTTTTTTATGGAGAGGATATTTATATTCAAGTAAATGCAAGTTTGGCTCCCCTTGAGATCTTCCAACTGAATCCTTGGAAATGGGGGAGAAAAGTGGGTTGGCCATCATACATGCTGATTCTCTACCCAGTTTGAAGACTTCTACACTGTCAGCTGAATAGCAGAAAAAGACTTCTAACACGTTATAACTCTCTGATTTTGTAGTGAATCTCTGTTCTAGGAAAAGCTTCATGTGCTAATGTTTGTCTGCTAGGCAGTTATAAATAGTGCTGGTAGGGGAGTTGACAGTTGACTGCTTGATATAGTTCCCCTCTCCACAGGAAGAGGTGAACCCACTTCAGATGCAGCAGCTCAAGTTCTTTCTTCAGTTGAAGTTATCAACTAGTAATCCTCAGGTTTTGTGATCTGTGACTTAAACTATACAATTCCCTACACTGGTGGGAGCTACAACAAGCTCCTGGATTAACAAGACAGATAGACATTGCTCATACAGTCCCAGAATTCTAAAGAATTTCAGTTACTGTGGAGTCCTTGGGGTTCTCTGAGCTTGGTTCTTTTCTTGCAAACGTTTCATTACCCAGCTAGGTAACATCTTCAGTGCAAAAATGGGATGGGGTTTGCTCTTTATTTATATGTTGTGGCATGCTTTGCCAGTGCTGGTGGGGGTGGGGCTTTTGTTTTGCTCCTGTGGTAGTTCCTTGATTAGCATATGTTTACTGCTTGATTGTGTGCCTGGTGGTAACCTTTGCTTATCTGGGTGATGATTGCTGGTGAGATGTTCTGTCTTTTGTCTCTTTTGAATAGTATGTAGGTGCTGTTTATTTCTATGTGTCTTAATTGCCACCTTGTCTGAATACCAAGCTTCCAAGAATTCTCTTGCATTTTTGGAGTTGGCTTGGTCTAAAATGCTGTCAGTTTCCCAGTTAAAACTATGGTTGGGTCTGTCCATGTGTTGTGGAAGGCAGCCACCCCCACCAGCACTGGCAAGGCAGGCCACAGTATATAAACAGAGAGCAAACCCCATCCCATTTTAGCACTGAAGATGTTACCTAGCAAGGTAATGAAACATTTGCAAGAAAAGAACCAAGCTCAGAGAACCCCAAGGACTCCACAGTTCAACCCTGAGCTACATATATTCGCCTCTATTGGAATTTCAGTTACTTGATTTTAATGCTGTAAAACATTCATTTCTGATTTTTGAATTCTAATGAATTATAAGAAGAAAAGAAATGACCAACATTATAAAGTGTAATAGGTCAGCTCCCTCTTCTGGAAATGAGTCATGAGAGCCCAGCTGGTTCTTTGGGAAATGATATGGAATGAAACATTGATTCACTCTCTTTTTATGTCAGGAGTAGATTACATAAAGGAAAGCTGGTACATATTCATTGAAAGGTGTTTGGAACTGCAAGGGCACCACCTTAAGTAGCAGGAAGAGAATTTACATACTTTTTAATACAGAGGTATATATAATCCTGTAGAGCCAGTTCCTTTTTCCAAGAATTGTGGTATATTTACTTCTAAACAGATCCTATTCAGCAAAGGATCTTTACAGAGTAACAGAAAAGCTTCCAATTTGCAGTCCCTACTGATTTTAATGCTTCCTGTTTAGTATGACTAGGAAATTAAAGATGAATATCTAAGTTGACGGTTGAATAGTTCCTGTTATTTGTCCAAAGTGTCTGCCTGTTAATTTTTGGCTTCTTGCATTGCTGTTCATTTTGTATAGTGTCAATTTGCTGTAACAAATGAGATGAAGGCAGCAATGGTTTTCCTTCCCTTCTGCTGTAGGAACAGAAATTGGGGCTATTAGGAGGTAATTTGATAAAGAATGTTATTAGTAAACCTTCTTTTCTTTCCAACCTTTCTGCAAAGCTCTCTCTGTAATAATTCATTTTTAAAGTTTTATGGTAAGATTATTTAATTTAAATAATTAAAATTTACTTAATTTTTACAGTTTCAACCTAAGGTTATTACAATACCCTACAAGCAAATCCAGTGAAGCTAATAAGCAAGAGAAACCAGATTCTACCTTTTTGTTATCTTTTGCTTTAGCTTGTGGCATCAAGAGTTCAAAATTCAGTGCAGTGACATCTTCTGTACATCTCTTACTTAGACATATACATGAACTTTAGAAGTAACCATATGAAATTACTTGGATTGTGAATTCATCTTAATGTGAATGTCCTACATCTTCAGGTATCCGATGCAAGTGGATCTATGAAGATTACAGTTGTTGCAGAAGAAAATCCCTTCTTAAGAGCAATGCTTTTGTCCGAAGAATGTTTTATATTGGATTACGGTGTAGCTAGACAGATATTTGTATGGAAAGGTAAATGGCAAGTCTCTTTGGTTCTCTTTTTAAATGTCAAATCTCCCTGTAGAAGCTTGAAAGGAAGGCACTGGCCTCATAGGAAAAAATCTGACATGGGACAATCTTCCTAGCCAGACTCTGAAATTGTGTCTTTACACTCTTGGGAAAGTTCAGCGTCAGATGGTTTTTAAAGCAGGTGAGGTGGGGAAGGCCATTGAATATCTGGATGCAACAGATCACTCTGGCCTCCTGATGTATTTCTGTAAGTAACGAAAGAGTAGAAGATCTTTTAAAAAAAAATGACCAAAAGGAAAGGGAGAAATGCAAAATGCAAAATCCTCTCTAAGATTTTGACCTGCCAATTTTTGCTAAGCCACTAAACTTTCGAGGGTCCCACTCTCATAGTCCTCCAAGAAGACCTTTGTTCTAGCACGTGGACATACATTGGTACAAGGTCTGAAATCTTACAGAGATGCAAGGTCCTTGTTTGCTTCACCGGTGGATCATCTGTAATTGGCTCTTCAATAAAAGTAAAATTGTTCAGAACATGTAAATGAGGGTGTTGTAAAGTCATCAAATCTCCTGTGCACAGAATAGGTTCTCTTCTTAGTAGCATAGGGGTGTGTGTGTGTGTGCACACGTGTGTGTTGTTTTTTGTTCTTTTCTACACTCCCTGAAATGTTTTGATACTGTAAAACATGTATCATGCTGGGGATACTGTAAAACATGTTGGGAGGAATTGGGGAGTTGAAGTCCACTCATCTTAAAATTGCCAAGTTTGAAAAACACTGCTGTAAAGGTCTCCTGTGATAGGTCTTTTTCATGTAGTCAGTAAAGAACAACGTAAACCTGACCAAATTAGATTGTTTTAATTCAAAAGTTAATTATAATTCATAACTAACACTTGTCAAAAGCTTTGTTGCCTAAATCAGTGAAGAACACCAATTGCTACAGTTTTTGCAGGAATCTTTTATATTATGCCATTTGAAGTTCTGCTGGCCAAAGATATCACACTGAGCTCAGACCCAGCAATCAATCAATCAGTAATAGTTCCTAGGAAGTTTCTAAACTATTCATTATCTTTAATCATTTTGTTATTGTAATGTGAACTACCACTTTATTTTAATAAGGTAAAAATGCTAATCCAGATGAGAGGAGAGCTGCAATGAAATCAGCTGAGGAATTCATTCAGCAAATGAATTATCCTCCCAGCACACAGGTATGCTTATTTGAGAAACAACTGCTGTTTAGGCAAGAAGATTTCTAAAGTTATGCTCAGTACAGTTGTAAGGTTACCATAGTCCAATTGCTGTGGGCATAGAGGAGGTAGAGAAGATGTAAACCTAGTATCAAAATATTCTCAATTCATTCAGACCAAATTTTATTTACTATTTCATTTCCAGGCTTGAACTTTTATATTTATTTATAATAAAAATTAAGATTGACAAAAATTAAAAACACCAACATAAAATCCTACAGCAAGATAAAAAGTGGCATAACATCAAATTAAAAACAACAGCAAAAGCTATTGCATATGCATGATCGAAAAAGCAGCAAAGGCTTGTAACATAGAAAAGACAGACAACTTGGTGTTGAAATCTCTAAATAAATAGGCAATTTCTCAAGTAGTTACTACTCACATTTGTTAAAAGCACCCAGAGGAGTGCTTCAAAAAGATCCACCTACTATTTGTTTTGCATGAGTATAAACATTCATGCTGGTGGTTCCATATATTTAACTGCAAGAGAGATTACAAGCAGAAAGAGAGAAGTAATGATCACCTGCATGGAAGAAAACATCAATAACAGATGGGCAGTTGGAAAATTCTGAGTAGCTGCAAATGCATGGTAAAGGCTCTTTTGATCTATCAGTAGAAATGGGAAGGGAGAGCCAAGATTCACAAGAAAATGACCTTAGACAAGAAAATGCAGCAATTTTCAGACTCAAACAACTAGGGCTAACTGAAAGGCAAAAAAAAAAAAAAATTGGCTGGAAAAGTCATTAAAAGGTTGTATGAATTGACAGCAAGAATGAGACTACCTGTCTTAAAGCAAACAAAGAGGAGACTCTTATCTGAGATATTTCAGAACATAAAGCACTGGAAACCATTCCAGCATCAACGCTTAGTGAAACAACCAGCTAAAGTATTGTGCTGCTTGTGTTGTTATCAAAGAATTTGGACATGACATTAAGAAACAAATTCGAATGAAAAAACCTAAATGGAAAGTTCAGTTAGAATTGAAAGTGAAAAAACTATAGGCAGATCTGAGCAATTTGCAAGACCTAAAACTATGAAAACAGAAAAATAGGCAACTGAAACTGAAATATTTGAAAACCTAAACAAAAATAAAATTAGAATAAATAAATATAAATAAATATGTTTAAATATAAATATTGTTAATATAAATATTTTAAACAAAGTAATGTTGCTTTTTGGGAGGGGACTATGGGATCACCCCATTTAACATAACAAAAGGGCACAATGGAGTTACACTACTGTAAATGAATTAAAAGGAAAAATTATACAAAATTTATAACAGAAAAAATGGTTCAGAAGCAGTAAAAAAAATAAAAAACTGGAGTGCACCTGGGATTGATGAATTGCATGCAAACTGTAGAGGAGAAAGAACAATGATTTAATAATTACATTAAGACAAGTAAAGAAAATTTATTGAAAGAATCTCAAAAAGAAGAACTATTTGCAGAAATGGAATCTAGGTATGATTACAAAAAGCAACGATTAGAAATGAGATTATAAAATTGGAAAACTGAAGCACTCCATGGGCATTTTTTGAAAGATACTTAAGGAAAATTGGACAACACTAGAACATGGAAATGGCTTAGGAATGGCTCATTAAAAAAGGAAAAAGAAGAAATGTTTTTGCTACCCAAGAACAAGCCCTATGCACAAATGTCATCAAGCCCAAAATAGAAAATACTAGTTTAGATAGTAGATGCTGAGATAAGAGTAAAACATATAAAACTGGATACAGTGAAATCACACAGACTGATTACAAAAAAGGCATGATTGAGTTGGCAAGATATTACACCAGCATTTATATAGAAACTGTGGCAATGTCAATGAGAATTACTTGTGATACGAATTCACAGATAAAGTAATTGAAAATGACAGACCAAAAATTGTATAGGTTCTTATCATTCAGACTGATCGATACCCAGAATATCACACATCAAACATTACTATCATTGAAAAGAACTGTAATTGGTTTAGCAGCGAAGCCATTCCAAGAGACTAAAGCTGAAGACAAGGAATAGGAAAATTTTACAAAATACTGATATTTGCAATCAGAAATTGCAAACATTTGGAAGTGGTACCAGTTGTTATTGGGTCGATTTCCAAGCTGTTTGATAGGGCTCAGATCATTAAGAAAACAACTGATATTGGCTGTAACGCATGGTGAGTGGAATTGTAATAACAACAACAATAGTAGACACCATGCTGGATTTTTAGAGCGCTGTTGTCCTGATTGGTAATAATGGAAATGAGCGAAGGACAGCCTTGTTTCTATTCCATTTATCTGGTGCATATTTAGAGATTGGATTGAGTGATGTTTGATTCTACTTTCCCACAGTATAGGAAAAAAGTGGTGCTGGTAATTATATGCATTTCAGTTTTTTATATATAATTGTGTGATTTGACTTACAGATCCAGGTTCTCCCAGAAGGAGGTGAGACGCCAATCTTCAAACAGTTCTTTAAGGACTGGAAAGACAAAGATCAAAGCAATGGCTTCGGAAAAGTGCATGTCACAGAGAGAGTGGCAAAAATTCAGCAGATTGAATTTGATGCTAGCAAGTTACACGAATCTCCTCAGATGGCAGCCCAGCACAACATGATAGATGATGGCTCTGGGAAAGTGGAGGTATTTAGGCATATTGACCTTATATTGCTGTCAACTTTCAATACTTACCTTTTCAGTTGTTTTGTTTCATGATGGTATTCTTGTAATACATTTATCCTGTTTCTCTCCCAGATGCTCTCACACCTCATGTTTTAATAAAAGTATTTTGGATCATAAATGTAAGACTTCACTGTGAGTTACCCAGACACATCTTAGCATACATCTATATCTGTTATTTTACCAGTGCAGCTGGGGCAAACTTTATCTGGGCCTCAGGCCACAAGAAGGGCAATTTATTCTTCTTTCACTTCTGCTGCCTCACCCAGACTTCAGAAAAGCTTTCTTGGTGGTATCAAGGGGATATTTTCCCCCCAACCCTTACAGAAGAACACCAGGGGAAGGGTGATTTTTGCTTGAATTATAGCTAAAGAAGGGAGAAGTACCCCCCCTTCCCATCCCTGCATGCAGCATTCCCAGTGATGTTCAGGCCTCCTATGCCTGTAATTAATCAAAGGGGGAAAATAAGGCATACAGTGGTACCTCGGGTTACAAATTTAATCCGTTCTGTGACTCTGGTCGCAACCCGATTTGTTCGAAACCCGAAGCAAATTTTCCCATAAGGTTCAATGTAATTACCGTTAATCCATTCTGGTGTCCATGGACCATGCGTCAAGGGTGGAAAAATGGCCGCGGACTGCGCGGCAGGGCGGAAAAACGGCCGCGGACTGCGCGGCAGGATGGAAAAACGGCCGCGGACCATGTGGCACGGGCGGAAAATGGCCGCGGACCACATGGCACGGGCGGAAAAATGGCCGCGAACCATGTGGCACGGGCGGAAAATGGCCGCGGACCACGTGGCACGGCGGAAAATGGCCGCGGATCCGGTTCGTACCCCGAGGCGGAGTTCGCAAACCGAGGTAAATTTTTGCGGCCGGAGCTGGTCGCAACCTGAAAAGTTCGTAAGCAGAGGCGTTCGTAACCCAAGGTACTATTGTACTTAAATTCTGTGGATTAAAAAAAAAAAAAACTTGAAGCTTGGCTATGTGTTCCCACTGAATTCCCACTGAATCCAGTGAAATGGAAAATGATTCCTGGGCTGCAGAATCCCTTGCAGATTTAGAAAAAAAGATGGTTGTGATTTCTCCCCTACTAACTTTAGTATACACAGGAAGATAAGAATTATTGTAGTGTGTGACTTCTTAACAAAACCTAGCATGCATAATTTCCTTACCAGTGCTCCTACAGGACAGAAGCCTCTAGTCAAGCCAGAAATATAGGAGCATTTAAGGTGTTGAAAGATACAACATTGTTTTTTTCTTCTCAACAGAAGTCTGAGGTACCAATTCTGAATAAAGTGAATGTGAACAAACTGCCATTTTGACACCTAAATATTAACTTACAAATGAGCCTTTCATGTATCTAAATAGATAATATCTTAAACTTACCACCTTCATGTGCCACAAGACTTATTTCTGCTGTGAACAATTTCAGATACATTATCCCTTTGTAACTTATCAGTTTAACAAAAATTCTGTTTAAGGATCTACAAAAGCTATAAAGTTGTCCAATGATACCTTGTTTTTCTTAGATTTGGCGAGTTGAAAGTAACGGCAGAATCCCTGTAGAATCTGGTAGCTATGGGCAGTTTTACGGTGGTGATTGCTACATCATATTGTACACCTATCCTAAGGGCCAGATTATCTACACATGGTATGTTTAGTTGATGTGTTATTATTGTGTTAATGTGATTTGAGTAGCCTGTCTGAAAGCTTTGTGTTTCTGCAGGCATACAGAGTCAGACTAAGGGCTGATCTGCCCTTCCAGCTTGCCCCAGGGCAAGGATGGACCCCTTACTATTTTGGGGTGGCTGGAATGGATGACATCATCCTCTGCCTGCTTCCAGCCTGCTGGGGAGGGGAGCTTCACCTGAGTTTTCTGAGCTGCATCAAAAGTAGTTGTGTTTCCTCTATACTGACACTTCATCCCATTTTACACAAATGCCTCTCTTCCAGTTGGTTGATGTGATGCCCCACCCAGGCTCTGCTTTCTGCCTTCAGCAGCCACTTTGTATTGGGTTGCTGAGATGCCTGCCATGAAAGATTGACCTTTTGTTTTTGGGGTTCAGCAAAGAAATGGGGAACTGCTGGCTATTCCATTGTTGTTCTTTTAACTTAGCGAAATTGACAAGAGTTTAGTCAAGTTTCCATTCTATTTCAGATGACAGGAAGAATGCAAAACTGTTTTTCCTCCCACCAGTCCTGAAAGAACATGCCCACAAAAGGGAAAGCAATTGGCCTTTGCTTTCCTGACCTGGGTGAAAGGGGAAAAGCAGCAGGGAAATCTACCAATTGGAGCTATATTAACTGTGCTCTGGACAGAGCACCTGGCTTTCACTGTGGCCCAAGTGGAGGAAAAGGTTGAAATCTGGAAAAAGATTTCTTAAACTGGCTTAATTTCCACCTGGTTTATGCAAGAGAGACGAGCAGCTGAAGACTGCAGTGTGGGAAAACTCTGCATTTTGTGCTCAAAAATTATTGATTTGTTTGTTTACACTATAGAGTATAAACAAACAAGTCACTATACAAGTGACTCGACTCTAGGCAGCTTACACATAATAGCTCCATTAACAGTAGAGGTGACCAACATTGTTTTAATTGAAGGATCCGTTGCCTCAATCCTTTGATTTTTGTTCTCCTGTCTCACTCAAATTCTGAAGTGTAATACATCTGTAGTGCAGTGAAATCTGAAAAGAAATTATCTGAGGTATAGCGAGCTGCATACTCTGATCACATAATTCAGGATTTCCTTGTGTCCCTTCTGTTCTACATTACTGTCTGTCTTGTTCTTAATCTTCTAAATTGTTGATGATTTCCAATCTTTTGGAATAAGATTGCTACTATAAGCTTTGTATTTCTGTAATTTCATCTTTTCCAAATGTGTTCTACTCCCACTACTTTGTTTCTTGACTCATGCAGGAGCTTTGCTTTATGTAACCTTGGGGGAGATAGGTTTGAAATGAGACTTCATCTTTATTTGTGTTTCTTCCATCCACAGGCAAGGAGCTCATGCAACTAAAGATGAGCTGACTCATTCAGCATTCTTGACTGTCCAACTTGATCGATCGCTTGACGGACACGCTGTCCAGGTTAGAACTCTATTGAGAAATGTGAAGATCTTGATGGTGCAAACATGAGGAAAATAACAAGGAAAGCAAACAGTGTTCCTTTTAAATTACATACTAAATATGCCCATATTTTTCTAGCCAGTTTCACTAGGATCATTAATTCATTTTTGTAGATCTCTTTTAACTATTCTTAATGCTGCTTGTTCTTTACTGAGAACAAGAACGTCCCCTGACTTTTTGTCACATTTAAATAAACCATTATATTTTTGAAATGGGAACAGATCTTTAATAAGCTTTGAAAATCCTTACTAGGATAATATAGAGTGCAACTAGCTTATCAGTCACCAGATGGCACTGCTGCCTATTTTTACAACAAAAGTAAAGCTTTCCAAATGTTAATTTCTAAATAGTCTTGTGCTATGTTTTCCTGGGAATCTCCACAGGATTATGGCTACCCTCCCTCCCTATTTGTTAACTGCCTCCATTGCGAGACTGTGGGTCATATACAATAAAGTAAACAGTTAAAACAAGGCCAGACAATAACACTATAAGAAACCAACAAAACATAGTATTAATAAGTATTAATTAATTATAAGTGTGCCCACAGTCAGTCAGCTAGGACCAAAACCATGATGGAACAAGAATGTTTTTGTTGCCTTGCAAAATGCAAGTTGGGTGGGTGAATCCATAGTAGTGTAAATATGAGGACCAACAAAAGTGAGGTCAAACTTCACACTATGAATGTGAATTGAACTGTGGAGATTCCAGACCTCAAGATGGTATTTTAAAAGGTTGGTTGATAGAGACTAGTGTTATTGATGTCTGTACAAGATGAAATGCCATTTGTAGCAGGCAGGGAAACACCAAACCTTGTCTCTGCTCACTCTTCTCTCTTCTCATTTCACATTTCAGTTATTTGGCAACCAAGCCCAGGGCAAGCTCCCTGTAGTATTTTTGGTGATCTGCTACATGCTTGAACAGCTGTCTCACTTTTGGATCCCTGGGGAAAAACCAGAAATTATCAAGCTCCTAATAAGCCATAGTACTGTACTGTATATGGAGAGTGGGCTACGTTGGTTGATGGTTTGCAACAGTTACAGGAATACTGGTGCCCAATGTAGACTGTAGAGAGAAACCTTGATAGTCTTCAGTGCCTGTGAAACATATGGTGTCCACAATACACTTTAAAGAATCACTCCTTTCCTAACCTATGAGGTAGATTTTTCTCCTCTGTTATTTCTACCAATCATTCTTTTCCCCCACCCATAACTGATTGACTTTAAGGTACAACTAACCAGCTTCATGTTATCCTTTTCAAACTGCCCCATAACCCAACCAAGTTACTTAAAAGCATTCAGACAGATATATAAAAATGCAGTACATAAATGGCCTGAGAGAAGAGGAATGTCTCGGGAGTCTTGGGAGGCATGCTTGTGTTCCATGAGCAGAGTCCTGCAGTTGAGAAAGATTGCTTCCTACCTGCCTTTCCTCTTCTATTTCTCCTGGGTGAAGTGCTAGATTGTAAATTCCTTGGGCATGGACTTTTCATTGAACAAACAAAACATAAAGGCAGTTATGAAGGAAAAAAGATCAAGAAATTGATTTCTGGTCAGCTGCCTTTTTTTCCTTCTTAATATATATTTGCTTTCTTTTAATTTTTATTTGTAAGCCACCCAGAGTTGCTGTGGAGTCAGGCGGCCTTGAAATTGAAATAATATATATGAAAACAGAAATAATCGATACACACACACATTTATATATATGAATACACATACACACATAGACACACATATATGAACACACACACACACACACATATGAACACACACACACACGCATATGTGTACAGTATATATTTGTAAATGTATATGTAATCTTAAGGAGAAATGCAAGAATTTTAAGCATCCATATTAAGTACATTTACCAGATGAAGGTAGTCTCTTAGGAAAAAACCATTTTAATATAACCTAGAAATCAGTTTTTCAAAGTGCTTTGTTACTGTGCTACTTTTTTGGCCAAAGCAATTTCCCACATTTTTAATAAGACTGAAAGGTATACATTGCTCGCCATTCATATTGCTAATGCTATAAAAAAGGTCTCAGGTCTTTAACAAGGCACAATGGAGTTCAGATTATTTTTGGAGTATTTGAACAACAGGCAGTGCTGATGGAGTGTTAAAGAGATTCTTGAAATAGACAGAGGGGTTTCCTGTGTATGGTAAACACCACTGCTTTCTTCTCCATTTACATGCAAACCTTCCTCAATCAATCAATCAATCAATCAATCAATCTGTCTGTCTGTCTGTCTGTCTGTCTGTCTGTCTGTCTATCCACCCACCCACCCACCCATCCATCCATCCATCCATCCATCCATCCATCCATCCATCCATCCATCCTCCCTATCTGTCTGCCTCCCTCCCTCCCTCCCTCCCTCCCTCCCTCTCTCTCTCTCTCACACACACACACACACACACACACATTCTAATTTACTTAAGGGAATATTTGGATTGCCACAAGCATGTCATACTGTTGCTATGGTGGGAGAGAGCAGGCTTAAAGTTCTATAGCTGTAGTGCATGCCTGCTACAATCAGGTACGCTTAAATTATTCAAGAAATAATTCCTGCCAAGATGCAACGAAGCATCTATTGTTGAGGGCAGCATTGGGCAGTAGACGTTCTCCCACAAGACTTGTAAAATCTGTTCCTGTACTTTTATATTCAAACATTTCTACAGATTAGAGTGAGCCAAGGCAAGGAACCTCCACATTTGTTGAGTTTGTTCAAAGATAAGCCACTCATCGTTTATAAGGATGGGACCTCCAAGAAAACTGGCCAGGTGCCCCCTCCTGCAACCCGCTTGTTCCAAATTCGCAGAAACCTTGGAGCCATCACCAGGATTGTAGAGGTAACAAATTCCCATTCAGAAATCTGTTGTCTGTGTAACCAGATATAATTACCTAAAGTTCCAGATTGAGGGCCAGGTGTTTTCATACAGATCTGCCTCAGATATGTACTTTTGGTATTTTTGCCTCTTCACTGCTATAAATTGCTTGAGTGAAAGCTAGCCAGTTTGCAGCTTAACCTAATTTGCATTCATTGAATAAATATCCATATACTGAATATCCATTTTGGGGAGTTTCAGCCAATAAAAATAATGTACGAAATAGTATTGGGAAAAATAATTTACAAAAAAAGTTATATTGGGGGAAATGTTTTTAAAAAATGCACAGACTTTTAAAAATTGCAAATGGATACAAAACTGGAACAAAATAAATTCCAAAATATATTAACCAAAATAAGAAACTGAGCAAACCAGTTGGGGTGAATGTGCAGCTGGGGAAATGCAGTTCTTTGCTTAAGATCCTTCCCATATTCCTAATGTGTGTGATACCACTTCACATGTCATATTTTAAATTACAGTGCCGCTAACCTCCAGCTTCTCTTCAAACTGCAACTTGATAAACTAAGGACAAGTCTAATTAAACACAATGTATGAAAATACAAACTAAATCCCTTGTTCCCCCCAAAAGATGCCATCATCAGAATATTGATATATTTAAGTTGCATGAAATATTTGTTGTACTTCTGATTTGCTTCTTGCATTGAACCTATATTTTTTCTTGTCCTACTTTTATGATTGTTCTGAGTGTGTGTGTATGAAATGGTGAAAACTTTCTTTCCTGACTAGTTTATTCTTAAGATTATAACTGACAGTTTGCCTTACTTACATAGTCTTTTATTTCAAAGACTGTTTATCTAATACTGTGCTTGGAATAAATTAATTTTGCATACGGTGTAAAATTCAGAAATGGGGCAAAGAGAAGAGTGAACCTATCTTTTTTTAAATCTCAGGTTGATGTTGATGCAACTTCATTGAATTCCAATGATGTTTTTGTTTTGAAACTGCCAACTAAGCCTGGGTATACCTGGATTGGTAAAGGAGCAAGCAAAGAAGAAGAGAAAGGAGCTAAGTATGCAGCTGGTGTTCTAAGATGTCAAACTTCAAGGATTGAAGAAGGCCATGAACCACGTGAGTGTGCCCAAAAAAAAAAATCAGCATGCCTTGGCAATCAGCAAGGTGGTCTCTTAAGATCTGGGGAGAATGCTTCAAGATAGCCTACACACACACACAAACTTGCATGCAGAAAAGTTGCTGAGGACAGAGAGAGAAGGTGAGATAGGGAGAAAAGAAGGATGACTAATAAGACCAGAAAGTGGATTATTATTCTCTTAATGCCTGCAGGGTACTTCACCAAGGATTTTTTGTGTGGTATTTTCCAGAGGAATTTTGGACTGCACTTGGTGGAAAAAAACAATACCAGTCATCTCCCCAGTTGCAGAGTGAGTCAGAAGACCATCCACCTCGTCTGTATGGTTGTTCTAATAAGACTGGCAGGTTTATAGTAAGTTTAAGATACTTTTACCTGCTTTATCCTTTATTACTATGGTTGTTCTATCTCTTGGGCTTCAATAAATCTATTTGCATATGTTGTAAGTAAATAAAAATACTCTTTGCAGGAACATAAAAGTATAAAGGAGCATTTTATAGAGATTCAGATATTAGGTCTTGTCACAGTAGTGTCTGTGGGGGAGGGTAAATCAGGCAAGATGATGGTGGAGGCAACCCTTTCCCTTTCCTATGTGCATCAATGTCACATACATGTACAAAGAGGCAGGACTTCAGTTGCAATGTTGTACTTCCATCTTGCCTATTTTGAGCCTCCCCCACACAGATGTTGCTGCATTGTAGTTCACAGAATATCAGGATACTACACATTGATTTTCAGTTTTTGTTTTCTTGTTGACATTTTAAACTTCATTCACTGAACTACTATATGGTATATTTATTTAAACTTGGTCAAAGGGATATGGCTTCAAAACTTGGAGAGTTTAGTGTGCAACATTCTTAATGCAAATACAAAGCCAGATGTTTTGCTTTAGTATGTTTTCTTGACATAGATACTGTATATAAAACAAGGCTTCAGAAATATAATAAAACAATAGCATTCTTTAAGAATTCTGTCATCAAATCTAGAATAAGGAAAGTAAAGAAAAGATATTTGATTTGAGCTAAATGCATCTGATTTTAAAGTGTGCAAGTCCTTCAGAGGATTTTTATGTGGCCAGAATGACCAGAACAAAACTTAAAACAAGTGAAACATTTTTATCCTTTACTTAGGCTTAGATACATAATATATCAAAACAAAAGCTTAATATTTCTGACTTTCTGATGAAATTTCAATCCCCCATATAAGTTCTACACTTCCCAAATTATTAATTTTGAATTTTGTTTAAAATGGTATGAGAAGAGTTGAAACATGTTGATCAATCTAGTGAGCATGTTCTCTTAATGATAAATGGGGTAGGAGAACGTCTTAGCAGTTTCTGCATATGGTAGGTTTATATTACATCTAATCAAATGGCAGTACTTTAATCATTAGTCAAGTAACAGGTGCAACATAAATTCCCACACACATCTGTTCTCATTTACAAAAACACAGTGTTCTGTACTAAAAGTTTTTCTCATGAACATTTGCTAATTGATTTTTTCTTCTTTAAATAAAGTAAGCTGGTGCCTAATTAATTTTATTAGATTTTTAAAGCTTTTTATTCTGTATTTAAATCTTTTATGAAAGTGGTTTTGCAGTGAACATATAATATGTTCACTGGGGTCTGTTAGTACAATCCCATTGGAACATTTTCATTCATTGTATCATCCTGCATTCTGACTGGCCAAGAAGAGGTGTGCCCCATTGCTTGGTTTGTTCACGTATGAATCTCTGAAATTATAGATGGTGGCCTATTGGCCAAGATTTCTGTGGTAATCTTGTAGTTTAAGCCATTCTGATATACTGTACTGCTTCCAACCCTGTATCTATAAACAGTGTACCACCACAGGGTAGGATACATGAACTATTGTTTATTTTGTACCTAGCTTTTGGCAACTTTCTCCCCTTATTTGACCTGAATTTCTGACTAACATGTCATTTTGACTATGACTGTCTCTAGTCTCCTTACAGCTATGTCACTCTTTCATCCTTTGCAGTCTTACCTGTTTTTTCCTTATTTTCTTCAGTAATGATACAGCCTCTGCCAATCTTAAAATAACATGAATGTGGTGTTAACTTATCTAATTAATAGGTAAGGAAATGTTTTATTCTAGCCTGTGTGTTTTTAGTAAGAGAAACGCATGATTCAGTAAAGTATTCTTTCTTACAGATTGAAGAGGTCCCTGGAGAGTTCACTCAGGATGATTTGGCTGAGGATGATGTCATGTTGTTAGATACTTGGGATCAGGTAAGACACTTATTTCACTTAAGAAATTCTGTATGACAGAAGCTATAGTATGCAAGAGCTACATTAGATGTAGAATGTGTGCATGATGAAATGATTTGTGTCATTTCAGACTAAAGAATAGGGTGTCATGTTTTCAAATTCTGTATCCAGCAAATAGAAAAGGAGGGGAGGGAATGGGTGGGGCTAGAAGCCGTCTCTTTACAATGCTTACTTTCTGTTTTTAGGTGGCTGTGTTTGTGTGTTTTTTAAAATCTAGGGAAAAAGTGAAAAGTAATATTCACATACATGTACCCATTTGATTCTAAACTTATTCTTAACCTCAACAAACTTAAATTGATGTAAAAAAATGAATTATTTAAATAGATGAAATTAAGAGAATATTGCAATATACGTACTGTTAAGCAAATGAATGGGGAAACATGACATGGTGAAAATGAGATTGAGGAAGAAATGATAAAAAAAACCAAAAACGCCTTGCACCAGATACTGAAACCAAGTTGGGGAGAGGGATTTATTTGATATTACTCAATTCCATTGTATTTTAGCCAAAGGCAAATCCTTATTTGCTTCTCTTTGGGGCCATTGCCCCATAATATTTGATGGCTCCAATATAGCAATTGAGCAATTGTCAGAGATGCTGGCACAGGAAGACTTTTTAAAGTGATTTATACATTCTGTAAGCTTTTTTTTATCCTCCGTGCTTTAATACTAATTGCTTTTATACGGCTCTTTTATGGTGTGTGTTTTGGTGTTCTTGTTTTAATGTTTTTGTTTTATTGTAACTTTTAACCTTTTGGAAGCTACCCAGCAGGGACCTATTAAATGGCAGGCTATTAATGAAGTAAATAAGGGAACTCTTTTAGAATGGAAGAGTGAAGGACAGGTATTGCCTGGAAAGGGAAGGGCTTGAATGAATAAAGCTGTACTATGAGCTGTGAAACAAATAGCTGGTTATCAAATGTAAGGAGGAACAATATGTTTGCACAGCAAATTAAACACTCAGACAGCACTTCATGCATGAAGATGCATGTACTTCCCTGCATTTAGATGCTAAAATAAAACAAAAATGTATTTAGTCTTATATTAAATGAGGAAAAATAATGGTTAAAACTGGACTCAAGCTACTTAGTTTACTAGACTTCAATTTGTAGGGTGGTTTCCAGGCTATACCAGCTCCATTTCAAAAATTGATGTATGGTTTTTTTTTCCTTCTTGTTATGCCAAGGTATTTGTCTGGATTGGCAAAGATGCTAACGAAATCGAACGTGCTGAATCAGTTAAATCCGGTAAGGAAACCAGTTGATCGAAGTTAGGATTTGTAGGATGTTCAAATTGTAGTATCAGAGTTTCCCCTTCAGATGTGTTGGACTTCAAGTCCTATAATTCCCCTGCCAGCACAGCAGTTCAAATCAAATAATTCAGCAGAGTACTACATTGGAAAAAGGTTTTCAATAAAAGACAGAGAATTTTTTTCAGGTACATCCCTAATCTAGCTACATTTATTCCCAGGAGAGTAACATGAACCAATTTACTTTTGTGACATAGCAGTTACTTTTTTCAAAGTGGTACACATTCGTGAGTGTGTCTTCTGCCATATGGTACAGCCACAATCATCCTTTATGTCATTTTTCCGTTACATAATTTTCTTCAGTTGTTGGTTAGATACATTTAGTTAATTTTTGCACATTGGTACTTCTATGTTTTTTCATGCTACCTAATATGTTCTCCAAAAGTATGGCAGCAAAATACTACAGCTTTCTCTCATTGCTGCCATCCAAAGGTTGTTCAGAGTTTTTCTTTGACTGTTGCTCTGAATATCTTGACCTTTGTCAAAAATCTATTTCTCTTCACTTCCTTGAAACCTTTAGGTTATGTTTATACAGTATGCTAGTTCACAATTTACTGAACCATACAAGTAGTCCTTGCTTAACAACCATTTGTTCAGCGACCGTTTGAAGTTACAGTGGCGCTGAACAAATGGTAGTTATACCCAGTCCCTGAAGTTACAGCTGTTGCAGTGCCCCCACAGTCATGTGATCAAAATTCAGGCACTTAACAGCCCGCCCGCACTTATGTCTGCAGGGGCACTTCAACTCCTCCCTCCATCTGTCTACTCCCCATCTCTGCCCTTTTGGCCATCCTGCACTCTGCCACCTCTGCCACCCTGGGCTTTGCTGGCCCTGCTGCTCCCAGCTCACCTTCACCATCTTCTTGCTCCTGCTGCTGACAAGGCATGCCTGGCCTGGCCCTATGCAAGGCAGCTGCCTTTCAAAGCCTTGCAAGAAGGCCAGATGCAATTTGGACAAGGCGTGAGACCTTGGGAAGAAGGCCTTGCGCAGCTAGTGGCTGCCTTGTAAAGGGCCAGGCCAGGCGTCCCTTGTCATTAGTGGGAGCAAGAAGATGGTGAAAGTCAGCTGGGGGGGGTGGAGCGGAGGGCAGCAAGGGCTGCAGAGTTCAGGGAGGTGATGGTGGCTGCAAATGGGGCAGCCGGGACTTCACCCTGCGGTGCTGGGCTGGGGCAGTGTGGCTTTGTGCCTTGGGGCTGGGGCAGCTGGAGCTTTGTGCCATGGTGCTGGGGCAGCTGCAGCTTCACAAAGGGCCAGGCTGGTTATGCCTCATTAGGAGTGGAAGAAGACAGCAAAGGTCAGTTGGGGCAGCATATAGAGCAGCTTGTGTGCCCTCCCACCCCTGGCAGCAGTTACCCCTGGTCTGGCTGCACTTGCGCCAGGCTGCGGCAGCCACTTACCTGCCCTCCAGCCTGCTCACAAGCCACCCGGGAATCACAACTTCCGGCCAGTTTCCCCACTGACTTTGCTGCAATGGGGCAATGGAGACTGCCAGGCTTGCCATCGCTAAGCAATGCAGTCATGTGATGACGCACTTTACGACCGCATTGCTTAGTAACAGAAATTCCAGTCCCAATTACTGTTGTTAGCCAAGGACTACCTGTACTGAGTTAACCCAGTGTCATGGATTTGAACATCACACTAACCCATAAACTAACCATGCTGGTTGGGATCACATGACACGGCCACAAACTAGCCAGTCACATTTTAGCTTAGCATGCTGTCAATCCATGCTTAATCACTTTCACCCTTGTAGCTAATTGTTCCACACAACAATTTCTTTCTCTAAGCTGCCATTAGCAAGGCAATGATTTTTTCAATCGTGTGTGTGTGTGTGCACACACACGTATGCATGCGCCTTCAAGTCAGTCTTGATCCTGGCAACATGCATTAAGCTGCATGTACTTCCTTGGCAATATTTTTAGAAGTGGTTTGCCATTGCCTTCTTTCTGGAGCTGAGAGTGACTGGCTGAAGGTCACCCAGCTGCTTTGTGCCTAAGGCAGCACTAGAGCTCATGGTCTCCTGGCTTCTGGCCTAGTATTTTTAACCACTATGCCAAACTGGCTTTCTTACCTCAATTTACTGCAACAGAAAATGATATATTTCAAAATATTAACGATTTATGTAAAAATGACAACCATTACACCATACCACTGCTATTCCTTTTTACATGCTAATAAGAGACCACAGAGACCATTGGTGTGTTTGCAAATGCCATGCATATTTACCTTCTGATCTGGGAAACCCTTTAATATAACACCTGCCTGACAACCCCTTAAAACCTTAATTTGTATAACTGAAAGTATAACAGTTAAAATCAACAATAAGAACAAGTCTCTCTCTCTCTATAAAAGCCAATTTCCAAGATATAAGGAGAGTATTACTTTTATAAAGAACATTTATGGATATTGCTGAGATGACAGTAACTTATCCATCACCCCAGTCATGGACAGCCTGTTCTTTGTTAAGAGGGGTTAATGCAATGTGGATCTGTGCAGGAGAAAGCGTAGGCTACATAAAAATGTTGTGCATTTTGTTTAGTTTTAGCTTAGTGTATTGTGCAAACCAAATCACTGCAATTTTAAATTCATGATTTATGCCTCAATATCATGAGTATATTGAACCCAGCCACCATAGTTCAATATGAAATGTGAACCCAACCAATATTTTAAGTGATTCAGGTAATATCAGTTGCAAAAACATATATCACCTCTTTCTTGAAATGATAATCATTCTATTCAGTATTAAAATACATCACTGTCATGCTATTTGCACAGACAATATTTTTACATTTATAAAAATTAATGTGTTAAATTTCTAAACAGTCCTGTTTCAGAACTTTAGTGATTGTTAATAGTTCTAAACAAAAATTATAAAAGGATCAGCTTATCATAGGGAATCCTCACAAAACATAAGGTACACAATAACAACAGCTTGGTTTAGGTCTGTTAAAAAATCAGTTCATTCAGTATCATCCAGCTTGTGTCCCAAGATCAGCGGGGAGGCCCTGTTTGTGGTCCCACTGATGTGTTTGGCTCTGTTACAGGGTCATCTCAGTAATAGTGTCCAGTTATGGAACTCTTTCTTGAGATGTTTGGCTGGTCCCCACAATGTCTTCTTTCAATTGAAGATGTGCAAGTATGGGAAAATAATTATTCCTTCACCAGACTGCTTTAATTTTACTGATTATTTATTTAACAATTTAAAAAAAAATCTTGTTTTTAAATGTTAGTGACTTAATTAAGATGACTTTATGCCAGACTTCCCATCTTTGTCTTGGGCTCTAGGGTTCTCTAGGAGGAAGACTGATACAGAAATTAAATAAAGTGATTTAGAAATTAGCTAAAAATAGAACACCCTTTTTGCTGTGATACACTATTATTATTTTGCATATTCATATATTTCAGCCAAAAGCTACATTGAGACTGATCCTTCTGGAAGAGATAAAGGGACTCCAGTTGTTATTGTAAAACAAGGTTATGAACCTCCAACATTCACAGGCTGGTTTTTGGGCTGGGATTACAACAAATGGAAAAACTAACAGCCACAGAAGACTGAACCATGGAAGAGATACCAGAGCAAAATATTCTCCAACAGTTTTGAGTATGTGCTTGCAAAGGGGTTTATAAACAGCTAAGGTCTGTGCCTTAATCATGGGTGTATATTTGTGAAATAACACATATGTACAAATTCTACAAGCATAGATACTTGTCCCCAACAGAATTAGAAAATGCTCCTTTCATAAATGCATTGTTCAGGAAGAAAGAAATCCAAAACTTCTGGGCAATGTTTATAGCTACCATTGTCAACTCCATGGCTTAAACACCATAGCTCCAGTCTGAAAAGAGATTATGGAATTTCCTCATCATAGCCTTCTTTTCTGCCTATAGCTTGGCTTATTATGTGCTGCTCTGTTATTACCCCTACTGTGACTGAGCATTAGCTCAGTAATTGATAGTTTCTGATTGAGTATTTAGGAAAGACTGGTCTGGTTGCCCAAACCCTTCTCCTGACTCGTATGTTGGTGCAGTCATTTTAGCTTTGCTTTTGCTTTAGTCATATAACATCTATATTTTTCATCTATTTTTATGCCAAGTCTTGGACAGTAATCATAACTTAGCTCTTCAAACCTGACATTTAAAGCTCCAGAGAATTGTATAGCCCAGGGAAGCTCCCAATTTTTGAAAGAAGTAACTGAACGCGTCTGGCCATGTTTAGGAAAGGAAATGAAAGTAATCAGTTTAAATATTCCAAGTTGTTTAAATACTCCTCTACCCTATGCATCTTACAAAGCTCTATAGGAAGAAAACTGTTCATTGTTGTTCAGAACGAAGAGTTGCCAAAAACTATGTTATTCTTTCCTTTGACAAAATATATGTTGAAAACATTTCAGAAGAACCTGTTGACCCACCATGTTCTGTTCTCATCCTTCCCACAACACAGAATTACAAATAAGGCTGTCAGATTGAAGCTAATAAAATCTTGATGACCATTAGATGGCAGGAAAGAAATACAGAAAAACTCATATTTTGCTGCTATTTACTGTTTGTTGAGATTTTTGCAGCCCTGATCTGGTAGTCCTGTATTTACTGATTTTAACAATGTATCTCAAAAGTGGTATTAATTTTTTGTTTCCATTTTAAGATGCTTTGGAGAAGTGATTGAGATGTACACTCCACAGCTTGTAGCACTGCTGAAAAAAAATTACTATGCATTATTAATTGGATTGATATGTCTAGATCATATTATATATACATATGTTCAGTTTCTGATCAAGAAAACATCACATGGAAACCTGCTTCCACCTGTAATTCTCCCTTCCTTGACCTGGCCATCCTTTCTTGACCTGATAAGTTTGATGAGAACGAATAAAGAGGATCTTTATACATGATCAAAAAGTGAGAATAATTGTTCAATTTCTACAGCATTTGGGGGAGGGAAGCTTATAGTAAATTAAATGTGAGACATGGTTTTAAGTATGAATTTTATACTTTTAATTAATAAATAATTTCTAATCTGAACAAATTTATTAAACTGTTGTCTTCCTTTTACGCAATTATGTTTGATTTACTTATATATTCAAGTAGTTTATTATCTTGGTCACTTTATCTAGAGTTTGTCTCTAGTATCCAAATATAGTTATTTTGGCAGAAGTATTCATTAAATTTTACCTGTTTTCTCCCAACTATCTCAGAATACAATGTATAAACTTCCATCCATTCCTTTATCATTTACAAGTCTGACAGACAAGTTAACAAAAACACCTGAAACCACCTGATAAGCTTTACAATTTAGTCTAATACAGTGTATGACACTGGCTCTATCAGTAGTCTTTGTTTAGTAACTGCTTTGTTTAGCAACTGTTCACAGGGAGTTATTTCCTTATAAAAGATCTGTGCATCATATATGAATTAACGGTCACCTTTCAGATATAAAAAAGTAAGATTTGATTACCTATTTCCTTGTATAATATAATCAATAAAAGCACAGTGTACTGTTGTACATTTCCCCATTTTAGTTTACAAATTCTGACATTAATGCAGTATCTAAAGTTAACAGTCTTTCTACTTTTATTATCTGCATAGTGTGTCTGTTTACTCATGTTTAAATTTCTGTCTCAAAAGAAAGAATACTTTTTTAAAAATTCAGTGTTAAGTATCCTTTTATTGTGGCATATCACATTAAAGGAGAATTATGTTTGCAAGTTAATAACTACTGGAGAATGTATAATGTTAAAAGTGTTTATATTCAATGTCAGCAGTCTATATCATAACAAACTCTGAAGAACAAATACTATAACTCAAGTGTATTTATAATGAAGACATTATACTCAGGAATCAAGTTGATAAATACAATTAACATAAACTTTGTGTAATTGTATTTGGGGACATGGACTTAAAATATGATAAGTATTTTCCATTCCAGATGGATATTAAGTAACTGAGTTTTCCAAAATTCTAGAAACTTGCATTTTTTAAAACAACAGAGCACGTATATGATAACCTTACATAGATTTTCTGAAACAATGGTCAGAATTCTAAAGCTACGTACATGCAGCAAGGCACTATATACAGTGGTACCTCTACTTACGAACTTAATCTGTTCCGTGACTCTGATCGCAAGTCGAGTTGGTCGCAAGTTGAAGTAAATTTTCCCATAAGGTTCAATGTAATTACCGTTAATCCATTCCGGCGTCCGCGGACTACGCGTCAGGGCGGAAAAACGGCCACTGACCACGCGTCAGGGCGGAAAAAATGGCTGCGGACCACGTGTCAGGCGGAAAAATGGCCGCAGACCATGTGGAATGGGCGGAAAAATGGCCGCGGACCACGTGGCACGGGCGGAAAATGGCTCGTAAGTCAAGGCGAGTTTGTAAGTAGAGGTAAATTTTTGGGGCCGGAGCTGATCGTATCTTGAAAATTTCGTAAGTAGGGGCGTTCGTAAGTAGAGGTACCACTGTATATTCATAGTTCTGAACTGAGGAAAAAATGGCACATAGAGCAGGATCGGCTATACTGTTAGGTAAAATGAGTGCCCATTCTCAGATGGCAGATGAAGAGTAGCAAATGGTGGCAAAGTGGTAGAAGTCAGAACTATGTGTGCTATATGGCCTATCACATATTCATTACCTTGCAGCTAGATTATGATAACAGACTTTACTTGGGGCTGTCCTTGAAAATACTTGGGAGCTGCAGTTTATTCAAAATGTAGTGGTCCATTTGCTGACAAAATATAGTGTAGCATCTGCGCCAAGGTCACTGCACTGATTACCAAAAGACACCCAAGCCCAATTCAGGGTGCTGATTTTAAACATTAAAGCCCTAATTTGCTTAATACCTGCGCATTTGAAATAATGTCTCTCCTTGTCAGAATCAGCTCACCCTGTGCATCTTTCCAAACAGGCTGGAGGCCTGGAGATGCACATTCTCAATGACAATCCCTACATTCTGGAACACCTTGCATCTTGAAGTAAGGGGAACCCCAATCTTGCTTGTATTTTATATCCCAAAGGGCTTCTGGAAGCAGATGGAACTGGATTGCTTTTTAAATTGTTATCTGAAACTACCATTTTTGTATGTAAAACACATTGAGTCCTGAGAAATTAGGACAGAAAGAATTAATACATAAACTTCAAAAATACCCTAATGTGGACTTTGGGGAAGGATAAGATTTAAGATGAAATCTCTTCATCTGTTTTTATATCTGTAACATGGCTGAGTCAGGTAACACAAACAGCATGTTTAGCTCTTTTGAAGCAAAATGGACTATATTATCCAAACAAAATACAAGACTTAGGCACCTGTAACACTACAAATGGAATGTGTACCTAGTTTGGGCACCATTTCACACACTGCATACTTACTCCTAAGATGGGGATCATACAGTCCTCCAAATACTGCAAAATTTGGAGTTACGTGCATCTGGTAATGGATGTGTCAAGTTTTTATTGTTCCATTCCATCCATCCAGGAGGAAAAATATTCCAAAATGTCTGGGTTGAGGGCAGCATGACATGATAGGCGAAGAGGGACAACCCTTCCCAACTGTAATCTCTAAAAAGATGCATCACCCCTACTGCCCCCGATTGATATATGAAGGAGAAAGGGAGGGATCGGCAATAATATACAGAGGTGCTATAAGCCAAATACATGGTCCAAGATTTGAATTTGGGCACTCTTTTTCCAAGACAGTAAAATCATTTAAAGATGGGTAAATGATGGAGATATTTCATCATTTTAGACATTTGGTTTAGCTTGGAGAAATTTGTGGTTTTGTACTACAGACATTTAAACCAAATGCAATTTCATGTCACAAATATTAATAGCGGGACAGACTTTGATTTAATACCACAAACACTAGTGTAGCTAGACACTTCTGATTTTATACAGGAAAGCTGATTGTTTAACTTTCAAAGACTTATCATTTCATTCTACAAAAGGTGATTTATGTCATGCAGACTTACAATTTCATGACAAATATTGGTTTAAGTTAATGAGGCTAATAATAAACAAATACTTGCTTAGCTCACAAAGATGTCTATTTCATACCATAAATGATTTAACTCCCAGAAACTTCATATAGCAAAAGCTGGTTTAGCAAACAGACTTGTGATTTGATACCTCAAAACCTGATTTAATTCAGGCATAGATGATTTCATATAACTTACAATAGCTTACCTTTAGGCAGATTTGTGAGCTTAGCAAATACTATACTAACTTATTTTGCAAAACACTCATTCCTACCACAAACAATGGCCTAAGTAACAGACTTGTGATTTCATTCCATGCCTTTGGAAAACATGTTGCTTTCATGTCACAAACAATGGTTTAGCTTGTAGCAATTTCTGTGTTGCTCATAATTGGTCTAGAGATCTTGAGAATTTATAAACTAGACCCTGGTTTAAGACGCCAAGACTTGGGATTCCATGCCACACACCCTGGGCTAGCTCCCAGAGATTTGTGGTTTCATACCACAAATGCTGAGGCAGGGAGCTTGCTGTGAGGAAGAGGTGTCTGCAAGTATAATAGTGCCCACATTATGGAGCCACATCATACAGAATTCATGCTTCATTAATTTAATGCAGTGCATTACTGCTGGTACATAAATATTTCAAATAGGAAATAACTTTTGCTTCGACAGCCCGGAACGATACTGTGAGGAATAAAGCCAGGCTATAGTATTAATACTGGAATAACACTAGAACAACAGTGGAATAACTGGTAAAGGTAAAGTGGCAAAGAGGAGAATCTCTGGCTAAGAAACATCTTATGGGGATGCAATTCATCAACATGAATACATGTGAGCGGAATTCTGAATTGATATCGCCATTTTTCTAATCAGACCTCTATCTTTAGGTAGAAATTAAGAAGGCACGTCTTTTCATCGCTAGGGAAAAGGCGTTTTTTTTCTCTCCACCGAATATTTATATTTATGAACACAGCATACTTCGCGACGACGCCCAGTTCCCCTTCGGAACAGGAAAACTTAACACCTCCTCCAGGAGGTCGTCAAGTAACGAAGGCCGTGCGGATGCCTCAATAGATGAAAGGAAGGCTACAAAAGAGTGGGCGTGGCCAAAGCGCTAGGTCTTCCATTCACGTCACCTGCTCGAGATTCGGCTGGGGAAAGCGGCGAGTAGCACGTGGAACTCCGAGGCGGAGCTATTGGGGAAGGACGGGCGGGGGCGGGGGCGTCGGCCGTTCGAAAGCGCTTGGCTCGGCCCTCTGCCGGTTGCTTGAGGGCATTATTTGAAAACGGTTGCTAGGAAACGAGTGCACGGGGAGGCCAACGTATGAACTCTTCGGTTACTGAGCTTAACGCGACCAGGAACGTAAGAGGTGTGAAAGGCTAGTTGGACGGAGCGCCTTTATTCCTCCTTCAGCCGTCATTTCCCCTCTCAGGAATTTGAAGACGTCCATTTCCCCCCTTTCCGCATTTATGAAGGAGAAGGAAGGAAACGAGGATTAAGAGTACGGCTTCCAGCAATGCACCTCAACATGCCTACTGGTGGGAGAAGGAGTAGCAAAAACAAGAGCCCAGGGAAATCCAGGGCATCGCCTACGGGGCGCAGCCGACCTTTAGCGCGGGCAGGGTGTGTTTCCCGTTAGAAAAGGAGCCAGATCGAAGAGGGAGTCTCAGTTTGAACAATTCTATGACCTTTTTCCTTCCTCTCGAAAACAGGACAGGGAGGCAACTCCCTTTTCGTTGAAGGCGTAAGAGGGACGGACGCTGCAGCACATTCTGTTCTCAGCGGCTATGAATGGAGAAAAAGCGGCGGGAGGGGGGAATCAGGCCAGCCCCGGGGAGGCAACGTCCACTTCCTCCTGCCTTCACCCGCTTCAGATTGACCAATGAGGTTAAAGCGGATTGAGCAATCATATTGATTGGCGGCGGCCGAAGCCAGTGAGCGAAAGGGGCGAGCAGCGCCTGCACGGCGGCTTTCCTCCTTCGCCGCCCAGTTGGTCCCCCAGCGCGGCCTTTTTTATCCAATGACGGGCGGACTGTGGAAAAAGGGGCGGGAAGGCTGAGGGGTTGGGTGAAGCGGGAGGAGGCGCGGCCCAGCCAGAAGCACGGGCGGTTTTTTGCTGCAGCGTTGGAAGGAGTCTTCTTGGAGCCTCTGGGGAAGAGGCGGAGAGGCTTAGCCGAGGGGATTGTTACTGTCTGTGCTGTGTTTTCTTCGCTCGCTTTTTCTGCCCTGTAATCGTTATCTGGTCTGACCCTGCGCTTGTGTGCCTGTCAGGGAAGGATCGTGACTAAGAGTCTGGGACGGGTGAGGAAGCCTTGCGGCGGCGGCAGCAGCGGCGGGCGACTGGTGCCCTCTGCTCGCCGCGGGCCCCTCCCCTGCGATGGGGAATGGGTTGTCGGAGCAGACGCCGATCCTGTCGAGCCTGCCTTCCTTCCAGTGCTTCCACATCGTGATCTTGGGGCTGGACTGTGCCGGCAAGACCACCGTCCTCTACCGGTTACAATTCAACGAATTCGTCAACACTGTGCCCACTAAAGGTTTCAATACGGAGAAAATCAAGGTGACGTTGGGAAACAACAAGACTGTCACTTTCCACTTCTGGGACGTCGGAGGCCAGGAGAAGCTGCGGCCGCTTTGGAAGTCCTACACCCGCTGCACGGACGGCATCGTCTTCGTGGTGGATTCCGTGGATGTCGAGAGAATGGAAGAGGCAAAAACGGAACTTCACAAAATCACACGCATTTCCGAGAACCAGGGAGTGCCTGTGCTCATTGTGGCCAACAAGCAGGACTTGAGACATTCACTGTCGCTTTCGGAGATGGAAAAGATGTTGGCAACCAGCGAGCTGAGCTCTTCCACTCCCTGGCATCTGCAGCCCACTTGTGCTATAATAGGAGATGGTCTTAAAGAAGGGCTAGAGAAACTGCATGATATGATAATTAAACGAAGGAAAATGCTGAGGCAACAGAAGAAGAAAAGATGAGCTGCCGTGACTGTAGGGGTTAATTCCTTCTTGGTATTTGACTAAAACAGTCGGCAGCACCAGACTTGCTCATTTGGATCTTGTACAGACTGATTGAACATGCAGCCTGGTGGAAAGTTTTGCAGGCAGATCATTTATATGGTTTCCCCACATATATTTGGGCACTACTACTTTAAAAGAAAAAACAACAACTCCCTTGTTACATAGTACAAAGAGATCAGGAAACAGATGGGTGGGTAAATGTAATCTGGATATCTAAGTAACCAAATAAAACAATGAAGAGTGATTTGCTTGGTGGTATAGTCATATGTCTGAGAGTGCCTTTGCAAGAAGATTGCATTCAAGGCATTAGTGTTTCACCTACTGCTTGTGTAAGTGGAGTGTTTAGATGAAGATATACAGCTTTAAAACAATATCCTTTAACATGTCTGGAGCTAGACAACCAGTAGTTAAGGAGGCTGCGAATGTGAGAGATTGGTTGTATGGTATGCTTTTAACTGGTTTCTCTTAAAATACTACTTGGAGCTCAGATGATTTGAATTATCACTACTGTGGTAGTCATGTTATTTGCAGCTTGATAGAGAAAAAAGTATGAACTATGTAAGAGCATGGATGAGTTTCCTGATAAGGTAGCATGTCTTGGTGTGTAGGAGTTCTTTAGAAATAGCTGTGCATCCTTAAAGCAGTGCTAATCAGATTTGGACCATACTTACTTGTTCCAAGAAGACATGTTTTAGAAGGGAAAACCCAAACAATTAGATAAATGTAAACTACAACCATAAGGAGTTTCAGGATTCTTATAGTGCAATATTACCTTTAGATTAAATTGATGGCAATAAAATTTGATCATGGTTCAGTATAAGTCAAGCTAACATCAGCAAAACTACATGTCCTGTGTGCCCAATATTGTTGAAATGTACTGCCAGGTTTTTTGTAAAAAATTTTTTTTGTAGTATTAGGAATGTACTGAATCTTTATACACTTGAAAACTTTGACACTGTGGAAAACAAGAGTTTAAAGATGACACGTGTCTGCTCTAATTATGCTTTAAGTTTTTCTTGTTTACAGTCATGCAAACAGTGTTTAAGTTGGTGGGATGGCACATGATACTGAGACATGTTTCTTACTGGTACAATTTTTTCAAAAAATCAGTTGGTGTGGGTAGCAGGTCAAAGGGCTAGAGTGAAGCCTGTATTACTCTACTGGTGCTGTGAAACATTGTTATAATAATTCCGTTATTAAATGAAAAGAACTTGAAAGGAGCAGAGATTTGTCCTTCCTTCAGCACAACCAACAAAGTTAGTGTGATTTTATCGATCAGATATAAGGAGGGTTAACTATAGTTCTGACTGTTAGGAAATAAAAACTTCTGCAAAATCAAATTTTATAGCCAGAAACTGCTTAGAAGGTAACCAAAAATGCACTTTAGTGTTTTCCAATACTGAAAGTGTCAGCTTTTTTAAAAAAAAAAAATGAAATCCTGATCCTTTTCGAAAGAATTGAAGTAGCTTCCAATGGAGCTTTTGTATGGTGGTTATATGTATCTGCACTAGTGACATTACAAGTCACTTAATGTCTATATTTATAGAAATGTAGATAACTTCTTAAACCTCAATAAACTCAATTCCAAGTAACTCATTGAAGCAGAAGTTGAAAACATTCTCTGTTGATCTTGCTTTTTATCAGGACTGTCTGCATGAAACTGAACTCTATTCATGTGACATTTGTAAAATGTGACAATGTTTTAAAAATCACTGGTATCTCATTAAAAATGTAATGGCAATTTGCATTATGTTCTGTGTGTTTACAGCAGTGAAATATAGTTGTTGATACCATTTCTTGTCCTAGTTTTGTGATTCTGGTGCCTGACAAGCTCCAGTACATAACAGCTGTTCTTACTAAGTTGTAGAATAGTTCGGCTGTTATAAAGGTGTGGCACGTTTTTCTGTAGTCTTATTTTAGTATACAAATATTCTTCATTTCTTTTCTTGAGTTCTGTGGCCACTCATATTCAGTGGAATACAAAATGTAAGGGGATAGTCCTGGTGTCTCTTAATTTGTAACACGTAAATTTTGAAAAATGACTGTCATATGTGAACAGCTTGACAATGTATTCCCAGTAATAACTGGAAGTATTAACTGTGCACTTCTAAGCTAAAGAGATTGCATTAGGGATATTTAGCTGAAGCACTGTAGTCTGATATTCTCCCATACACTGGATCATATATATTTAAGTCTAATTAATGCTTACATTTAGGAGAGGTGAAAATACTGAGATGCCATATGTTTATGAACATTAGTGGTCTACTTTGGTTCTGAGAATCAGCATCCTACTATTGATTAAGTTCATGTACTTTATGCCATAAAAGCATTTAAAAGTAATAGTATTTTCTGTGCTGTAACCATTTCATGAAACTGAAATGTTCAGATACAGAAGTTGATACCTTGTTAAAGCAATGACATTTTTGCTATGCTGTTAGGAGACTGAATTGTCAGTGTAGCTGATTCAAGATAGAACCAGATGTCTGTAGTTAGTTTTGAATACTTTAGTAAAGGTGTGCCCACTTAAAACTACAGATTTGAATTTTGGGGGAAGTTGTTTTGCAGTTTTCTTTCCCTTACCCCTGTAGAACAAAAGGGAAAAGTATTCTGTTTGTTTACTACTCCCAAGGAAAGAGATTAGACGGGCAATTTTCTCTTATAATTTTTAATACTATCACAACCTCTAAGGTCTAATGAACCTTGCTCAGCCTTGTTGATGAGGTATGTATCTGTTAAGAGCAAAAAAAAAAATTCAATAAAATGACTGGGTTATTACTAGGGATTTACTGAGACTGGCAGCAAAGTCTGCTGAAGGAAATGGCGGGAACATACTTCCTTTAAAAAAATACTCTTCTACAAGACTTTGATGTTGATTAGCATGGTTCCTTGGGTAGGGTACAGTTTGGGGACATTTAGTGGCTATACCTAATCTGCAGTTTTGAGAGTCAGTTGTGTGTTTCTTGATACATCAGTATTATCATTTACAGTATTTTACAAAATTTAACTTTTATACATATGCAGATATTTTGAATATTCAAGAGCTGGATAAAATAAAAATCATTGTATAATCAATGCAACTTCACTAGGAAATAAAATATATAGTTGTGTCACAAATTATAGCTATCTTCTGAGGTGATAATGTTTTAGAATTTGCTGCAAGGAGGAAACTGGTTCTGGACCATTTAAAACAAAATCTAAACAATGAAATTTGCTCATTCTAATATCTGATAAAGTAATGTCAAGGAGTTCAGCTAGACATATAATCTACATAAACTGTTGATAGAGGGGAGTGAGAGGCTATTAGGAACATTGTTTCTTTCCAGTTTTTGAAAGATGTGATCATTCCTGCAGAAGACTGCAAATAAATACCATACCATACTGAATAAAAGAAATGTGGAGAAATAAGAAACTTATTTATTGTGGGACAATTCTTGATATCCATGTCAAATTTTGTTGAACCATAGACATTTCTGTTGTATTTTTCTTTATTGGAGGAAAAGATTATAACAGTGAAACTGTGGCAGATTTTTGGGACTGAAAATACAACAAGCTGCAGATCATTTCGAAGCAATAATCCTGCTAGGTGTCTAAAGACCTCTGCCAAAGAATGTCTGTATTTGGTAGCATATAAATACTTCAAATGAATACATCATCATTTTTCTTTAAAACACTTAAAAATAATGATTTGGAAGTAGCAATTTTACACCAAAAACCCTATTGATCTCAAATGAGTTTAAACATTGGCTGAAATTATTTCACAAGCCTACAAAGGGGATTTTTCACAGGATTGTTTTTCCCCATTCAGGATTGTCAAAAAAAAAAAAAAATCCTGCAAGGCAGGTTATCTGAGAGGCAATGGGAAGGTATTTTAGGTATAAGGATGACTTCTAAATATACCCCACTGTTGCTAAGATCAGTTAAGTGTTGTTTAACAGCCTTAGAAAGTCCAGTTCTCAAAGATCTGCTGACCCAGCTTTAGGACTTTGCTGGGAACACCATCTCATGATCTGACTGTACTGTAGAATATAGCAAGACTGTAACAAGGCTGTGCTCATTCTGGGGTATGTGTATGCAGAATCGGAGAGGATAGAAACCAGAAAACACTTGTACTATAGGGCCATTGGTATTCCCATTTTAGAGTAGGGGTCATTACCCACATTAACCTGTGAAAGTACTATACCTCTATTATCTTGGAAATGCAAGTTGGCCTTGTATTTAAAAATTTAATAGACTTCTGGTGTATGTATCAAGGAGTGCTGCTATTTCATTATTTATTTATTTGAGTCACACCCCAACTTTCTACTTTTCCATAATATACGAGTATCTTGTTCATGAATAACTGATTCCTGCAGAGGCAGGGAACTCCTTAACATTCTACCGAAAAATGTATATCAACATGATAGTCCCCCCAGCCCAGCCCAGCCCAGCCTCTTCAGAAAAGGATGGGCCCTGCATTCTTTATCTAACACCTCTCCATGCTTTTATCAGTGGCAACAACCCTTGTGACTTGCTCAGTTCTGAAGTGCTTTCAGAATGGACAAGTATCTGACTGGGCAACATTAGATAAGTAGGAGTAAAAGAGGCAAGTGACTTCTATTCATACAGTATAATGAAACAAAGGGAGAAAGATTTTACTTTCTAGTGTGGATTGGGCTGTTATTAAAAGTCCTGGAACACAAGCAGCAAAAAGTTGGCAATCGTAACCTTTTGTTTTCATCCTGCTAGTTGCTCACTATATTGGAAATTCTGTTAAAAGTGTTTTCACTTTCCTCTGCATCCTATCAATCATGTAGATTAACACTGCTCTGTGCCGCCATCACTTAGCACAGCCCACCCTACACCATATTACTTGTCCAAGGGGCTAAACTATATGAGATATTGGAGACCTGTAATTGATTCCTTCAACCTATAATTCTTATTAATTATCCTTGGCTACAAAGGAATTACTTTTCAAGTATATGAATTCAGGATAAGGCATTTAACTTCCATTCTGTGACTTCAGATATACATTTTCAGATCTCTTAGATGCTGATTAGTCTTTTAAGGAAAACACATGATGGGTTTTTTTCTCTAGCTTTCTTGGTTCGGTGGGGGGGCGGTGTCAAGCAAAAGATTGAATAAACTGAAGGTTTCATCTGACTTTTCTAGTTATGGATTGCATTTTATTAAGCCGAATGCAGCCCACAAGACATGCTATGATTGCTCTACATGTGCCACTTTTTTTTTGACTGAGGATGATGGAAATACTAATTCAGTGCATTTAGTGGGTGCCAGGATGGGGAATATATTTATTGGTCTGGGCTGCAAAAATCTGTACAATCGCTAGATGGCTGCAAAGCACGAGCATTTCTGTTTCTCTTTGCTGCCATGTAGTGGCTGTCCAGATATTTGCAGTCCACTTCTGATAGCCATAATAGGAAAAGGACTCTGCAGGAACCGTTTATGTCAGATAATTCTAAGAATGTATGGCAGAATGCCTGCTCTCATTACTCAGTTCAGAGGCTCCATGAGTAAAATATCTGCATTTATTACTTTGTACAGGCAGATGCTGCTGCCATATGGAAGTGTTAGCTGATATTCCCCATGTAGCTGGCATTGTGGGTAAGCTAACCTTGGTTGATGAATGAGACTCATTCTAAAGGCTCTTCGGCAAGTCTTTGGAACAAAGATGGAAAAGGAATGTACTCCATGTTCAAGAGGCAGATTATGGTAAAATTATGCTGAATTCTTGATACCTATTTTTATTCTAAAATACAGCTTTTAACAGGGAAAGGAAGTAGGAAAAAGGAAAAAAACAAAACCATCCCTTGTCTCCTGCAATATTTGAGGCCACATAGATCTTCCTTTTAATTTTTAATGAAGCAATCCAAGGGCGGCCAGATGTACAGGATGTAGCTGCTCCAAAGTAATACAAAGTGGAACTCTAGACTATAGGGAGCCTGTCAGCCCTACTAGGTAGACCAGACCATGAAATCAATTCCACTGGAAGGCTAAAACTACTTTTATTGAGATTGGCTATAATAAGAGAACCTTGCATGTCTGATTGTCCTGTACCTCTTTCTCCTTCTTAGAATTCAGTGAATTAGGGAGGTGTCTGAGCCACTTCCTAATGTTATTTGGATATTCTGTACTTTAAAAATGCTTTAGCACCTTTTGCCTAGGCAACGGCTTTTGCATAACTTCATCAAGGTCATCTTACTCTCTGCAGAGCCTCATGGTAGCTCCATGTGGCACTGGATTCTCATGAAGAACTTACTGTTTTCCCATAATAAAAACAAGAATTGGGATGGATAATCCATGTAAATGTACAGCAACTGTTTCCAATTCACAAGCAGTGCATTTGTTTTAAGAATAAGGTCTTCTCTGATTTCTGAATTTACACTCCATGTTAACTGTGGCACTGAATTGTCACCTTCAAAACTGATTTTGGCTGCAATGCATTGGCATGTTTCCTGAAAGGAAAGCTCAGGGTTTACTTGGACCTTCTTGTAAGCATGGTGTTTACTACAGAAGAAGAATGCACTGCCAGCTCTAAAAATATTATTGTACAAGATTGGAGAATCCATGGTCCTCCAGATGTTGTTGAACAACTCCTAACATCATTCACTATACTGGCTGGGGCTACTGGGAGTTGACATTCAAAAACCTCCATCCACCCTACAAAGAAATCCATCAATGTTATAATCACTTATATTTATTCTTAAACAGCCTGCCTATCTTTGCTGTTTTTGTTTACAGATGAGATATGACTGAGAGCAAGAGAGAGATGCATGTCTTGCATCCATAGTAACTGTTATGAATGGAAACCAATAAGCAAGGAACCATCATATTGGTTAAGTAATCCATATAATGTGTCTAAGGACCACTTTGTTTCTTTTTACATTATACCTTATAATGTGCAAGTGTATATTCTGGATTGGAGAAGATTTCAGCAATAATCTGGACCTGACAATATGAGTTTTACTCCAAAGCCTCAGAAGCCAACACTCAGTCTCAAAAGAAGCTATTATCAAGCAACTTGCACATCCTTGGTTTCAAGTCATCATTAAAATATCATTTGAGTGTGTGTGTGTGTGTGTGTGTGTGTGTGTGTTTTAAATAATGTTTTTAAGTCAGCCTTCTTCAGTCTGGTGCCCTCCAGATCAGTTGGATTTCACCTCCCTTCATATCTAACTAACATAGCCATTGATTGCAATCCTTCATGTTTGGAGAGCACTGGACTGGAATAGCTCCTTATCCTTAATAAACTCCTTACACATTCTGGGAATGGCTACTTCATTGGAAATGAATTCCAGGGCTAATTCCTGGTGTAAAGAAAGACTTGAACTGCATGATTGTATACTTCTGCATCAGTTTTTAAAAAAGTCAAGTCAAGTCACCTATGAACCAGGCTCAGCTCCTGCTGACTTAATGGATACAGCCATCTAGTTTTCTGATCAGCAATACAAAGGCAGTTTCCAGCTGCCTTCTTTTAATTTTTTTTCTTTAAACTAAAAATCTAGCTTACCATCCCATTATTCCTGCAGGAATCTCCAGCCAGACCTGACCCTGCTTGGCTTCCAAGTCTAAACAAGGTGAGCCTGGTATTACCACCTTTCAAGACATTTGGCATCAAAGAGTATCCTAAATATCATATAAAGACTTAGGTCTCTTTTTTGTAGGAAATCTACTGTTCATGCTGATATTATCTTCCCCCACAGCAAAGAAAATACTTGGACCAAGACTGAGGTCCATCCTTTCTATGATAGGGATGCTGAATTTTGTGTATAAGTGTTTTTAATTCATAATATGCATTTACTTGCTTAAAGCGAGGTCTGTTACCTAAAGCAAAGCAGACATTCCCTTCCATATATGCATTGTTATTCCTGCAAGGAATCATGCATGGAGCTTATTTGTTTTCTTGTTAACTGTGGTTTACATACCATCCAAGTTCCACAAAGAAACTTTAAATGTAGGCCAGTGCTATAAGATTTGACTGACCATTTGAGTTGTCATTATTTTCTCTTCTTTGGTTCAGGAAGCCTAACAGTTTTAAAAGCCACAAAATTACATATTTATCTGAAACCTGACTACAGGCACTTTGCTTTTGGACTTCTGTCAAAATATGATGATTTAATTTGACATTATCACTAAGATGTAGACAAACCAAGGAGGAAATATTGTTTTTGTTGTAATACATACAATTCAAAATTGATTTTTAAAAATAAAATAGCATTAGGCCGTGGTTCTTGAAAGATATCCAGGGGTTTTTGAAGCTGCCTTTGATAGTATTTTAGAATATGAGAATTAGAGTAGTTGCCTATCTGGGTAAATAAATGTAGCCATCTCAGATGTGCTCAGATCCTTCCAAAGGTGTTATCTAAATTAGGCAACAACTGGTTCAGATTTATCCTCTGCCCCCCACCCCCCAATCTTCCTGCTACAGCATCTTCCTGCTTCAGCTGCTGATTTTTCTGCTAAACCACTGCCCTGCGTACTTTGAACTGAATGCTTTACAACACTGGTAAAAAATATGCTAAATCCAATTTAGAATGGAAGGACTAAAGACAAGATGCAATTTTTGTAAAGTTAACAACTAATTCATGCAAACTGGACCAAACCAGATAGCTCAACACTGCTACATCCATCCTGAGTCTAAAATTCATCAGGTAGTATTGGCCAGTTATCCTTGATAATACTTCCATTCTTTCCTTTTGCCTCTGAGGCTTTGTCTAACAGCTGCATAACAGATAAAAGTTCAAGAAGTTAAGATTGTGAGTCCGTTAGAGACAGAAGCCTCTGCATTTGGAAAAAACCTGCTCTAGGCTGTTTTGAATTCATGGGCTCAGTTATTATACATCTAGTAGGACCAGCTATGCTTTCTTATCGGATCATTGCCACATTGAGCACCCGCTGAAGTAACATTGAAGGAGCTTATGGTACCTTAAAGACATGGATTCATATTGTGGGAATGGCTTTATTGGACTCATGACCACTTTATCTAGTATATTAATTTTTTTATTTATTTTATTTATTTCTATTTCAAATTTAGTCACTGCCCATCTCTTGAGGAAGTGACTGCACCTGCATGTCAGTTTGATTTAACTCAGTAAAATATTTTATTGGATATGTATAAGGTAGGACAGGTAGGCATCTCTGTACAATGCCAACGGCAGCACACACCCCAGTAGAGAGAAATTGTAAACAGTGCAAGAAAAGAAGTGACAAGTATCTAGACTTCATCATCTTTGGAGTAGATCTACTGAAATCAAGAGGATTGAAGACAATCCATCAAAATTTAAGACCTTCTGATTTCAATGGAACTATTTTTAAATGACTACCTGGCAAGCTTAATGACCATTCATAACTACAGTGGTAGTTTATTTGTGTGTTTGTTCATTTGTTTTGTTTCTTGATTGCCTTAACCTCAAGGGAATATAGGGAATCTAAGTATTGTTCAAAATATAAAACAGAATAAACAACTGTTTGTGATCTATAATAGCACAAACTATAAATGCCAACCATTCTGGCACTCATCACACCATGCAATCGACTTCTAAAGCCTTCTGAAAAGCTACATTTTCAGTAGCTTTTGGAAGGACATAAAAATGAGACCCTCTTGGGGGGTCACCTTAAGGATCCCACTCTTGCTATCCTCACCTTGGGAGGCAAGCTGTTCCAAAAAAGGGAAGCCTCCCCCCCCCGCCCGACAGTGCCTGCTGTTGAGCTCCTCCCTGTCATGCCTAAGGATAAGAGGGGACCTTAGCAGGCACTATCTCATTGCCCATATTGCATAGGCAGAATTTATCTGGGAAAGGTGGCCTTTTAGATGTCTAGCCCTCAAGCCATTATAGGTTTTATAGGTAGCAACCAGCACCTTGAATTGCACTTGGAAAAACCTGATAATCAATGCAGCTCCTGCAGCAACGATGCAGTATGGCAGTATTGAGATTGTCTAGTAAGCATACCGGCTGTTATGTTTTGGACCAGCTGAAATATCCAAGGTGTCTTCAAGGGCAGTGCCATGTACAGCAAAGTATAGCAATTCAGTTGAAAATCAATTGCATCCTGTCTTTCCATTTAAAGGAAGGTGTACAACTTGGCTGATTCTGTAATCTGCTTTATGACACATGGGCTATACTCTCAGATAATCCTAAAACTGTCTTCTTCATGTGTTGGGCTACAGTTTTCAGGTAGAATGACCAAAAGCTCAGAAAATGTTCCAGGTTGTGAAGCTGTACTAAGCCATGGTTACAGCTCAACAGCTGAAATTAACAATGATGGGGAAACCTGGCCTTGATTGCAAATTGTGCTAAACAGTTTTGTTGAATAAGCTGTAGTTAGTTGAGTTCACCCAAGTCAACTCAAAACCAAGCAAAATAATTTAGAGATTAGTGTGATGCATACACTCAATCTGTCATACTAGCTATTTCTATAAAGCTGTGTATATATGTAATGCTAGATTAGGATTTGGCATAACCCATAAATGCATACAAATAGCCTTGCTTGATCAGCCCAAGACCCATCTGGGTTCAGAGGCCAACTATATGGCTCTGAGATGTTCACAAGCAGGATGTGGTGTTCTGTGCTGGCAACTGTACACACAAATTGTTTCTGCTGTAAATTCAGGGTCTTGGTTGCTGTAATAAATCTTTAACATAATTAACACAAAAGCAAGCTGTAAATTAAACTTTTGCTTTAGGTGTACAGAAAAATATAAGCTAAGAGCTTACTTTTTTCAAACCAAGAGTTCAGAGAGGCAAATCACAAGGTCAAGGAAGATCAAAGAGTAGTCAGTTTCCAGTCCACAGTTCAGCCTGGTAATCTAAACAGCACATGGCAGAGTTTCAGGAAGGCAGAGTATTATTTATCACAAAAAGCCAGTAACACAGTTGTCCCTTTTTATAGCCCTAACTGCCAGCTCAACTAATTGGCTGAATCATGCTTCTTTCAAGTAGATAATCTGACTTTCCTTGCTCTACTCTTCATAATTTGTGATGCATTCTGGGGCTTGGGACTTTGCTCCCCTCAGGTGCTGAGTCAACCTGCACCTGTGTCTCCTCAAATGTCTCTTCCACCAGCGCATGCTCTCCTTCTAATTCCTACAGTACAGTGCAGGCTAAGATTCTGCTTGGTTAGGCTCTTCAGTTTCTGAATCTGAAGAATCAAACTGATCCCTAAGAAATGGAGACTTATCTCTTTCCTGCAGCTGGCATTGGAGGCAACCCTCGAGAGAACTCTGAGTCTTCAAGAGACCTATCCTCCATTAATTTATTCAATCCTTTTGAAAAACCATCCAAATTAATCACATTGTTATGATTACATTGTATAGTAATTAATTCCATAGGTTGATTATGAACTGTGTTAGAAATGGGTGATAACATGAGAATAGCTGATACCACGATCTTTTGAGATTTGTTATATCCCAGTTGTTTGGGGAAATGGTACCTTGATTCAGGTTCATGCTTAAGCTTCTGAAATCAGAGTAGCTGGTTCTGCATATTATTTTTCTTTATGCAAAAGAGATGGGACATGCCTGTATCAATCCATAATAGGATAAAACACTTATTACATTAAGTAAAAATCCACAGTTGAACAAGTCCAAGTAAATATAGTTTTTTGCTGTAGATTTTGCTTGTTTTCCTGTAATGGATCCAGTCAATACTAGTGACACTTTTATACCAGACTGTCCCCTTGAAGATTCAATGCATTATTATTGGCAATAAAATTAGGATGTACAGTGAAAACCTGATTTAATGTACCAGTTTGGAGAAGGGATGTCTGTTAGTCCCAAGACAGTGATTCGCAATGTTTTGTGACATTTGTGTAATGATGTCATTATGTAAATGACATACATCTCTGTAAATGACATAAAATTAATGTAAATTTAACTGCCTCATCTAAACTACTTGGGATGTCAGGTTTTTTTTTTTCAAAGAGAGGGAATCTCAGATGGAAATTTAATCCCTTGCATCCAAAGTCTGCTTAAATGGGGGTCTGTTAAAACAAGGCTTCACTGTACTAAATTTCAGCCACGGGATAACTAGATGGAAAGGTGTGCAGATGGAAAGAAAATATTTACAGGCTCTAGTGGCTTTAATAGAGCTACTAGCCATTGCTTAATGGCTGTAAATCTAACAGTATCAGAAATAAATATTAGGAGTAGAAACGTAATTCTGTCTAATAGCTAGCACAGGTGCTTAAATAGTTAAACTGCTGAAAAGGACTCCTGGTTGCCCCTGAAACCTGTGCTTCCCCAATCAGTGCTTATCCAGAAGAACTCCTCACAATTGGTTCTTTAGGGAAGGTTCAATCCTATTTAAGATCTGTAAAAAAGTCATTGATTGCACTGTACACAACACTTCCATCTGATTGGGATCTTCATCTTATTTGCCCCTACCCATTCCTAACTGCCTCCAAACATGAGGAGGCAGTTAGGAGCATCTTAATGTCCATCGGATCAAGAGATGGAAATGAGAGAGAGTACAATCTCTCTCAGGGGCATCTGAGGGGCATCTGCCGAGGGGGATCAAAAAGTCTAGATGGTGGCCATGACCCTGCAGTTGAAGCCACAACCCTTTTTTACATGCATATTTTTACATATTTAGAGAAAGCCAGGTAAAGTAACACAGGGCTCCCCAAAGTGGTCAATATCAACCCCCAAGGGTCAATGGGACTATCCACGGGGTCAGTAAATGTCTAGGAGTCAACAGATGGTTGATAAATGATGGAAGGTTGATTGGGGTCAATTAATCTTTTGGGTCTCTGTAGAACTCCATGCCAGTTTCTAGTCCTGAAGGTGAAGTGGCTAGTAGCGAGACAATGTTACCCAGAGTTGGATGGTCAACTGCCAGCAAGAGCGGCCTTGGGTTGTCTATCTTGTTGTTGTTGTTATTCGTAGTACTATTGGTTAAAGTAGTATTTATTAATTTTTTTCATATAATAAATGTTTGGGGGGCAATGAACAATCTGAAACTTCATGAAGGGGTTGATGAACTGAGGAGTTTAGGGACTCTGGTCAAACATGTGCATGCTTCATGTGTTGGCTAAGAAAAAAACAAGGCTTTATCACTGCAGTTGTAATGTTTAGTGCTGTTCTAATGTTGTTCTAATTTCAGAGAGTATGATTGGCTTGTTGTGAGGAGAAAATATGCACATCATGATTATTACCATAAATTAAAAAGTTTCCCAAAGTGTAACAGGAGAACAAAGAGGGAATACACTAGTTTATCATTGGACAGAAAAGAAATAGATCAAAGGTTTTTCTTATGAATTAAAAAGATCCCTTTCTCCCACTTGCTTTGTTTTACAGGCCTTTCACATATAGGAGATGTTTAACTTATAAATGAAACCTGTTAAAAATAAAGTTTTGTTTTTAAAAAGTTGTCTTTACAGAAACCAAAGACACCTAATGAAAGGTCACTTGTTTTATTAGTTAGGCAATAGCATCTCATTAGTTTTCATAGCTGGGAAACAATTTTTGGAAATTGGACACTTGCCTGTGCTAAGCTTTTCTTGTTCAGAAATGCTCTTGATAATTTGGGTTTCTACATTCTGTAATATAATCATGTGACCATAGACTAGGCTATGAGTGGCAGAATAGAATTCAATTTATTCTACGATCAGTAGTTGGAGCCCCACTGTGCAGATCTCAAATTTCTTGACTTCAATGGTACAGCTGAGGCTAGACTTTCGGGCCTAAGTCCATGGCCTGGCAGCCGAGGTGTTCTCCAAGTAACTGCTGCGGGAACTGTGCCAGTTCATGGCCTAACATGGACTCAGTTAGAACTCAGCAGGGTGCTTAGCATTTTTATTCTTACTACTTTTTCAAATATTTTATAGTTGAGGATATTTGGCTGGTTATATACGCAGTTACAGATTCTGGAAGGTAGCTGTGATAATTGCAGCAAAGAATCTTGTGGCACTTTAAAGAACTGGGTTTCATGTAAGCCTTTGAGGATTAGAATCCCCTTCATCAGATGCACAGGGGGTATATACAGTATTTATCTCCTTTCTTGGGACCTTATGCCATGTTTCTGATATGTTGGACTGTGATATCCAAAAGCTGATGAGAATATAAATTTGTTAGTGCCACAAGGTTATTTTTACAGCTATAGATGTTCATTTTATTATTTAAAATATACTGTTACTTTAAAAAACAACAACTAAAGATGCTTATTTCCATGTCACACATATGGCTGTTCAAAGCTGTTCCCCAGTAAGAATATTAAATCCAGGGTTGAGCATTACAAAGTTGTACTATGGCCTGAGGTGAGGCAAGTCATAATACTGCTTTAGCAGTCCCTCCCCATCTGTGACATAATATGTGCATTAAATCATGTTTTACTGAGTAAATCATAATACTTCAGCTTGTACAAACAGTATTACAGCTTAGCAAGACATGCAAACTCTGTCACTAAACTGTTTTTTAATGGTAGTCTAGGCTATAGGATTGCCATAGTTAGGGGACTTATTTAAAGCGTTAGGACAGCTCAGCATCTAATAGTTCCATGATCTCCCCTGACATTCTGCCCGCATAAATCCAAGAATTGGTCTTTTGGAAACAGTGGTGGCGCTTTCTGTTACTGTGCCAAGGAGACCTCATCAGAGGTTATTCAATTCCAGCAGCAGGCCTCCTTCTCTAGCAGTGAGGGTTCACTTCTGCTATATCAGGATTGGTGCATGATCGGAGGGTTGGCTTGGACTCAAAGAGTAAGAAAAGGACCATTGCATACCTTTACCTGGTGTGTCAGCTGCACCCATTCCTGGACTGTGAGGCCCTTCAGACAGATACTCATTTTATTTATTTATTATTTAATTTGTATGCCGCCCATCTCCTCCGCAACAGGTGACATCATGACTGGATTATTGCAATACGCTCTACAGGAGGCTGCCCTTGAAGACCACTCAGAAGTTACAGCTGGTCCAGAATGCAGCAGAACAGGCAGTGTTGAGTATGCCTCAGTATGCCCATGTGACACTACTGGTTATTGATGAGCTTCTGGGTGGAATTCAAGATGCTGGTTATCACATGTACTGTATGTCCTTCATGGCATAGGACCAGGTTATCTGAGGGGTCTATCTCCCATGGTTTCTGCCCATCCGGTAAGATCAAGCAGAGGTGCTGTGCTTCAGGTATCTTCAAACAATGCCTATCAGGACCCAGGAAATATACCTGCTCTGTCGTGGCACCTGTCCTCTAGAATGATATCCCCCAGAAATCCATGTGGCTGCCACTCTAATGATGTCTTTGAAAATATGGTTGGTCTCCTAGGCCTTCACATAGGATGGCTGTGGGGCCCTATTGGTGCTTTGTTATATGGGATATTGTTGCAAGTCACTCCCAACACCTTTTCTCCCGATGAGCTCTGATGCCACGGAGTACGAAATCCCAGGGACCCACTCCCCCACCTTCACACACTCGAGCAGTGCCATAGCAGCCGCTTCCCAGCCCACACATGCTCATCGCAGCACCCACCCACCCATCTTCACTCTGTAGTACTCACCTGCCCACTGGCCTGCTTGCGAGCCACCCTGGACTTGCAACTTCCTGCTGGCTTCCCCATTGACTTTGCTTATGGGAAGCCGGCAGGAAGTCACAAGTCATGGTCATGTGAGGTCCTCGCTTAGTGACCTGCTATCCTTACTTAACAATGGCAATGGAGTCTGCTGGGATTGCCATTGCTAAGCAATGTGGTCACATGACATCTCACTTTACGACAGTATCACTTGGTGATGGGAATTCCAGTCCCAATTACCATCATTAAGTGAGGAGTAATTGCAGTCAGTACTGCACATGCTTGCTTTGTCTAGTAAAATACCATGCCTTACTGTGGTGTTGTGCAGAATACCTTTTTCTGTTTCAAGAGAGACTCTTTGGTCTCTGCTCCTAGGAAGAAGGAGAGAGAAAGTCTCTGATCTTACATAATTATTATGAAACGTTTCATATTTAACTGGCATTAATTTGGTAGAAGTTTATTATCCAGTTGTTTCGGTTCTTCAAAACAGGAGACTATACCTACAAAGCATTCTTTTCTGGGCTTGGTTGTCTCTGGGACAGAGAAGAACAAAACAAAACAAAACATTCAGACTTGCTGGGAGCAGACATACAATTTAGCATGCAGTTGAAACATTTAAAGGTAAGTAATTTAGCAAAACAGGACTGCCTTCCAATGATTCATACTTGAGAGCGGATGGTCTGCCTGCTGAGGGAACTATGACTAGGAGACAGAATTCTTGATTCCACTTTACTGAGGGAAAATACAAATTGAATCAACAATTTAGCCTGATTGTAACCCAATTGATTTTCTCTCTGGTGTGACACAGTTTACAGAATGCAATAGATTTTTCCTTGAGGAATGATTTGGCAAAGTACAGTAACATATATTGTTTATACCTATTGTCTGGAGTCATCCCCTTGATAGAAGGGTCAAACAGGCAAGAAGGGACTGAGGGTGATGGGCTTCTATCCAACCAGTGGAATTAAGGAGGAGAAGGAAGGACACTTTGGGAAAAGGGTGTCCATGGTGGATGGATGTCAAAAAACAAAAGACGGCAGCCATGATCACATGGTCATGGCTGCCATCTTGATTTTTCAAAAACTCCTTTGAGGATACTCTGCTTTGGGACTAGATTATTTAAGTAATTTCACAAGGTGTTTGCTGTCAAAATCCCTCTTATGTGATCAGTCTAGACTGCTGGTAGGAACTGTCTGCCATTTTCCTGTCAGACTGTTGCTTGGGGGAGAAAGAGAAAAGAAGGCTTTCCTTTCCATCTCAGCAAAAACTGAAGATGTGTAAGAAGACTGGTAGCCAAGTGTTAGCAACCTAGAGGACCAACGTGCATTTGCAAGACTCCTAGCCTGCAAACATATGAGTCCACACCTGTCTTAAGACTGGCCCCATTGAGAAGAGTCATGTTCTGACTTTGTACACATGGCTTGCTTATGTGTGTTGTTTTGGGTCCTGATTATTCTGGACTGACAAGAATGAATTCATACAAATTAATTAAGCAGTGATTTGGAGGCATTTGCCCGTGCTGTTTCTTTTCCTCCTTGATCTGCAATGAGTGTATCCTCAGGTGAGAAACAAGAGAGAACCATTTGCCTCTCTTTTGCATTAGCCACTGAAGAGAGGTTGGCACCATTGTATCCTAAAGTATTTTGTTTCATCAAGAAAAACAGAGAATTCTACAATACTTTAAAGAGAACCATTTTAATACAATCTACATAGTCAATCATCAAATAGTTCTATGACACCTTAAAAATAGCTGAAAGATAACTATTTTATTATAGTTTAAACTGTCATGCACAAGAACCCTTTCCATCAAATGTGTCTGATTTGTTTGCTGTAATAATGGTGTTCATCTTTAATGTGGCTGGAATAAGGATGCCTAAATTAAATGTTTTCCCACAGCATGAAGTAAGACAAACAGTACAACAACAATAAAAGTATACTGATTGCTGTTGTGGGCTAAGAAACCAGAATAACAATGTGATTCATTTGTTTGGGTTGGGAAAGCAGGCATTCCCCCCCCCCAAAAAAAAGAATTAAGATTCATGCCAGCTTTGAAAGGAGTTAGTACACTAAGTAGTATAGGTACAGAATGTCAGACAGACTGATATGGAATATATGGCATTTGAATCCTCTTTGTGATGTTCCAAATATAGGTAGTCATACTGAGAATTAAACCATGGACTCCAGCACAATTTGATCCAGTTGTTGATGAGTCCCAGCGTCTGATAAAAAGGGAGGTCCCCATTTAGTTACCTTGTATACAAGACAATTCAGTGAGGTCTGTGTCTGATCAGGCAATCAGCTACATGGTTAAAGACTATATCTTAATGTTATTTATTAATGTTACATATTATATTTGGCTTTCATATATTCATTAGTAAGGGAAAAGTTACTTTGATATAAAAGGATATATGTGATATTGTGAAGGGCAGATTGCAACTTGTAAATGGGGATTTTAAATGATGGGATGGAGAAAGAAGGAAGATCAGGAATGTGGAATGTTTGTTTTATGAGCATTATCAAACTGAATAATAATTAAGAAGAGTTATGTGCTGACCCACAGTCTTAGTGTTTGTACAACACAATACAACATTAAAGCTCAATGGTTAAAAATGATATCTCTAATCTCTGAACCAAAGTAGAACACCTTGAGGACCTTTTATTTCTACCAAAGAGCCAGCTGTGGTTGCTGTTATATCTGCACTGGCATTTTGGCTCATCATGGTGGTTTGATTAAGCTACAGTGTGAAAATATGTTTCCAGCCAGAGTTGCAAACTGTGGCTTGCATTAACTATAGTATGGAAAATGGGCAGATTTATATTAACTACAATTAGTTCTAAAACTGAAATAAATTCCCTCCCCATTCCTTAAATTACAAGGACTTCAAACAGCAGCAGACTCCAGTTTGATCAGGTGTAGATGGATCGTGCTCTTTTCTTTCTGCTATAAACAGGAAGACCACACCCAGCCTTGGAGTGGTGCACCAGGTGCCATCCTTTCCAAAATAATGAATGGATCCAGAATAAAAGCAAAATATCTAATTTATATTTAAAATTAAAAGTTAAATTATTTACTCTCCAGTCCGGTACTGAGTAATTGCTCTCTTCTGTTACACTGAAAATTAGAATTGGGTGAAAAAAGATTTGGAAGGGGAGCCACATGTTGCCCCAGGGTCTCATATTGTACATCTCTGCCTTACAACACAGCCAAAAGAAGGGGAATAAAAATGACAGTTTCCTATGAGTTGCTCAGGAGATGTGATACTTTTCTACCTAGATACCCTTAATAAAATTATACCAGTGGTACTCAAATCAATGTTTGTAAATGTATAAAATGCTAAGCTTGCACAAACTCAGCTGGCCTTTTTGTTCAATACTTCTTTACACTCAGATAGTTGGATGAAGAGCTAGAATGACAATGCTTATGCCAGTGAAGAGATCAAAGCTTTCAAGGTGCTTTGTAATGGATTCTTTCACACAGCTATTTCAATAAGAAACTATTTGACCAGCATGCTAATACAGTAAAGTTTACAGTGTCAGCAACTATACATTAGAGCTCTCAGCAATTATACATTAGAGCTAGCATTAGGGGAATCTTCCAAACAAAATATTAAATTCCTTCCAGATGCAAAGACACTACCAGGATGGAAGGAAAGAGTTAAGCCTGAAAGAACTGTTGATTAGTTTGCACACCATGCTAAATATTTATTTGTTTATTTGTTTGTTTATTTATTTATATTTCAAATTTAGATACCGCCCATCTCACGAAAAAGTGACACTGTCTGTTTTAGCTTGGAACAGTATCAGAACCCAGCTATTGCAGCCTAGTGTTATTTGTGAACCAGGCCAGTGTGTCTGATTCTATAAATCTTGGTTTAAAGGATTCCATATTGTTATGTGTAAATGCTGCCATTTTCTAGTATAATCTCTAATAAAGAGCCTTTCCCTGCTTGTACCTCAATACAGCACAAACATGCCCTGGCAACATATTTTTTCTGTGGTTTTTTTTGCCAGCTCATGAGTGAGACAGGCTTAAGTCATCTTTAGTTGTAGCAATTAATACCAAGTGGTATTTTCCGTTTTCTGACACTCTTCATATGCAATGTAGAGAAGGCTCTAATGCTGGGAAAAGTGGAAGGAAATAGAAGAGCGTGACCAGCAGCAAGGTGGATGGACTCAGTTACAATGGACATGGGTGCAGTGTTGGAAGACCTGAAAGACCAGGTTGGGGACAGATCTCATGGAGAAAATCTATCTATGTGGTCGCTAGGAATTGATTCTGTGACTTGATGGCACAAAATCAATCAAATCAATTATGTGCAAGGCATGTAAAATTTGTTACACTTTGCGATCCATTATGCTGGAAGTTAAGTCAGGTATCCACTGGGATTGGAGTACCACTTAGAGGCTGCTTCAGGCCGATGTGGGCATGTTCTCCCCTTTCGTCCTGGTCAGTCTGGCCACCACTGTGGTCTCTCTAAAGAGCTAGATACAGGAATGCTGTGCCACTGAGCCATCAAAATTGTGCAATAGCTCTAGACTGATCAGCTAGATGCTTTGACTTTATGGCCCTTAGTAGATTTAGTGCAGGGCTGGAATAGCACAATTGTTTACTTTAAACATATCAATTTCATCTTCTTCTTTGAGTTCATTGTTCTTAAATGAATTTTCTCATTATCCTTTTAGACTCAGATGACAATGTGTGCTGAAGTATGTACCAACATACCTCTTTTTATTGCCAGACTCCTAATCTCAAAATATGTGCATTTTTCCAAAGCCAGCAAGTGTACCAATGATTCAATGATATTTAATGATAACCATCTCTTCAAAAAAAACCTTCTCCAACTGGATTTTTTTTTAAAAAAAACTGTTGCATAAGAAATAAAAACTGTTTTTAAAGTATGAAATCCAATTTTATTACATAAGTAAATAAACAAAATGCTTTTAAAAAGAGAAAAGAATGCAATTTTGTTTCAGTTCTGGATTGCCTTATTTTGATGTTCTCTGAATTACCCCATGCAATAAACTCTGCAAAGGAACAAATTCTGCTTATATCATAATAGCTCCCTTGTACTTTGTAAGATAAATAGATTCTGTCCCCCGACTGGGCTCTGGTATCAAGTGAGAAAGAACTGGGCCCAATGACTCATTGCAAGTCGATGAGGTGATACTGCTGATCTTCTAATGGGTAATGAACTCCTAGAGTTCTTCTCATTCATCTTTACATCTTAACCAAATAACTAACTGAGGATTCAAGCTGTTGTTTTAACCTTAAGAAATTAATTACAACCCCACATTTGAAGTACCCCCCATTTTGTTCCATGCTGGACTCTTTCAAGCAGAACGATGGTTTAAAATGAATATATAAATGAATAAAATTCAAGTGCGAGACCACCTCTCCTTGAGGGTATCTGCCTGCCCCATGACATCAGATAAAATGGGCATGCTCCAGGTCCCTTTCCTGAAATGTTGTCATCTAATGGACCTAGGAAGTGTGCTTTTTCCATAGAAGCCCCGGCCCTGTGAAACACCCCCACCCCCCTGGATCCAGCAGGCCCTCACACTTTAGCCTTCCTGAAAACTGTAAAGAGTTGGCTTCTCCCCCAAGCATTGGGTTAAGATGAAGTGGGAGCTTGTGGATGGCTCAGTTGGATGCATCCAAGGAGAATGGCTAAGGCACCATGTATTATTATTATTATTATTATTATTATTATTATTATTATTATTATTATTATTATTTTATTGTTGTTGTGAGCTGCCCAGAGCTGTTCTTAAAATGAACAGCCATACAAATCTAATGAATGAATGAATGAATGAATGAATGAATGAATGAATGAATGGGATTATTTAAGAATGGGAAGCTAGAATAGCACCTGCAATGAAGTACCCAATTAGAATGACTTTTCCAGCTTCTTGTCCATTTCTAGATTGCCAGTGTCCCCTCCCTCGTCACCTTATTCTAGCCAGCATCATGATCTGGCTGCCACAGGAGTAATTTATGAAGTCATTGCTGTTTTAAAACCACTTTCACATTTATACTTTTTAATAGGTATTTAATATGCTCATAAATCAACAGCTGCTTGTTTGTTATTAACAGTTTTTTTCCCCCATAGGTAAGGCCACTATCAGAGGACTAGATCATTACTGAATGACTATTAGGAACTTTCTTATTACCTTGTGGAGAGTCATTTGTTCCATACTTGCCAAAGTCCTATAGATCTCATATTATTCTGAATATATACAGTGCTTTTTCCATATCCTGCAAGTTTCCACACTGGGGAACTTTCCTTAATTCCAAGGCAGCATGATTGAACTTCAAAAGCTCTGAAGGGTACCAGTTTGGAGAAACCTGCTATAAAAATATGCAACTGGAAAATGGGTAAACATGAAATGTGTGCCAGTGGCCTCGTCTGCCATATTTATTAACACTCCTTAAATTTGCAGTTTTCAACTTGAAAAAAAAATCTCTCTCCTTGTTTTGCAGTAGATAAAATTTGCACATATTAAACTTCTTCCTGCATTAGCCCACCAAATCAGCCTTTCCCAATCTAGTCAGTTGAGTCAACTGGCTGGGAATTCTGGGAAACTGTAGTCCTAACACACTAGAGTATCAAACTGAGAAAGGGTGAATTAGCTGATTATGGAGCAAAACCTGTCACTCTAATTCTTGGAAGATCTTGTATTAGGAAAGTTGTTAGGAAACATGTATATATGTGTGTGTGCATGTGTAAGGGCCCAGTGCCATTGTATGTAAGTATCCAACTCCAAAACATTTTAACCATGCACACTGCAGTACATACACACTGTTTTTGTACTTTTGGTTACAAGTACATAGATCAGTAGAGAAAACGCCCAGCTAAGATAATAGCATTGCTTTTTGAAAATCATTAAGATGCCCAGAGCTGGGGCAAAGAAGCTTTTGCTGAGACTACGGATGTCAGATGCTGGTACTGTGCTAGGATTTATTTTTAGCATTAATATGCTGGGTAGGGCATGATCTTTTGAGGTGATGCATTGTTTTGCTGCGTAATAAATTATACTGGGAACACTATTTAACCTAATGAAAATGACAGTGGTTGTCCATAACTCAGACACCAAATAGAATTCTGACTAGAAATCCCATCATTTAGAACGAGGACTTGAATAATACTAAATGTAACTGATTAAAGGCATCTTTACTAAGAGCACCATCTCCCTGCACTGTGGTTCCTTTTAAAAGAGGGGAAAATACTTGACTATGGATTATTTAAAGTAATAATATTAATAATAAGCATGTATCTAATATTTTAAATGAATGTGCATTATATACATTGCCTCATAATTCTTGCAACACCTCTGTAATACCTTTTGAATTGTTCCTTTCAGTCTCAACTAGAAAGTAATTTCTTCCCAGTGACTTTCATTAGGTGAGGGAAATTGGTCAGATCTCCATAAGTATTACTTACATCAGGAGTTTATGCTTTGGCATTACCTTAGTTTCATACTGCTTCTATTGAAACTCATACCATGAATTGCTACCCAGGATTGCTGAAATGACAATTAATTATGCTGCTCCTACCTCTTGTGCAATGGGTTGCTGGCTTCAGGTTCCAATTATATGGTAAGAGTTTTGCTGTCACTGATTTTATGGATTTAATTTTGCATTTCTATTAGCACTTTAGCCTAATATGGAAATAAATCTAACAGGGTTAACTTACAGCATCCTTAGGAAGTAGGCTAGAAATAAAATAAAGTCTCCTTCAAGTCAAGCTTGACTCCTGGTGTCTCCATGGACATAAAAATTGTTTCCCACTGCTTATTCAGGATTCTTTTTTTTTTTTTTTGCAACTTCCCAGAGATTCCCTGGAAGCATCCCGTCTACCTAGGTTAACTTCTGAGCCCAGACAAGGTTGAACAGCTGTTGCCACCTACTACATATTGTTTATTGTTATTTTATTTATTCACTGGATTCATAGCCCACATTTTCCTTCCTCTCCTATTGTTTTATCCTCAAAATTTCAACCAAGTTTGACCAAGAGAAAAACCCAATCAATCTTCATGGCAGAAGGTAGATTCAAGGTCTCCCTGATTTTCATCCAACGTCTTAGCCACTACGCCATACATTGCTTTAACATACTTTTCCTTTGAAACTACAGTCATCCATAAACGTGTGCAGGGAGAGCAAGGAGGGACATGTGACAAAACTTGTGTTGTAATGTTATAATGCAGACTCTGGTAGGTATTTGCTTGCAATGCTGCAATACAAATATGAAAGGGCAATCCTTGCATCATGATGTCATTGATAATTTACAAGTTTAGAAGGAGAAACAAACTCAAAAAAAAAATTCAGACTTCCTATTTTCTATAGTTCCTGCAGTTGTGGTTTATTACTCTTTCTGTGCTGATTTTAAGAAGGACTAGAACAGATTCTGAAACAGTGCTAGAATGTCCAGCTTTACGCATCATACTAAGCCATAAAGTGGTTTGCTTGGATTTGCCTGTGTTATGTGAGCAAATTGTGGTTTATTCAATAAACCATACTTGAGGAAATGTGACACATGTTGCATGAACCCAGCCTGTAAGTGACAGAGTATGGAAGCAGGTAAGGTTATTGTTCCTAAGAGCCATATTTAGCTTCAGCCAATGTTTTGTGTTGGGTCCAGGCGAAGCACTACTCTGTCCCTTCCATGTTTCTCAAAGGCCATTCTGGTGACAGCTTGAAACAGTAATAAATGCAGCTGCTAATCACCTGCTTTACAGTATGCCAAGAGTGGAGAAGAGAACTGTATTCATATTGTTCTGCTTCAGGGAAGAGAAGATTGGGCAATGAGGAGCTGCATATAAAGCAAAGAGGTGGGGAAAACTCTGGGGTTTTCTGTACGGTTTTGCAAGACTGAAGTCCCAGAGCACCACCCTAGATAAACACAGGAGGTGAGACAGGAATTCTTTTGGAGCGATTACCCCAGCGCTTTGCTGAGAAAGAAGCTTCTGTGAAGCTTTGAAGTGCTTCTGTTCACATTAAATGGGGAAAGGGAGTTCACACTTTTCCTCTCCTCCCTATGATTGTTTAAGTGGGTCAGGGATTTTTCCTTCCAGGGAAACTCCTGGTGCAGACAATGCATCTGTTCGGAGCTATCTTTGTAAAACAAAAGAGCCTGGAAAAGCTGCTGTTGTGTTGAAAGAACAGTTTGAATTCAGGAGATGAAGAGAGCAAAGTCCACCCTCTTAAAACAATGCAACACCCCCCTCTGGACGGTTCTCTCTTTCTTGTTTGCTTTCCACTGAACTTGCCTTTTATTTGATTTTATGGTATATGTTTATATGCAAATTGTATCTTTTTAAAAAGTGTGGGTTTTTTTGTAAACTGCAAAACTGCTCTTCCACTGTTTAAAAAGATAGGTGATGACCCTCCAGATTGGGAAGATTATCTGATATAAAATCTTGGGTTGCAATGTTTAATTGTTTACTTCACAGTCCTAGATATGCTTACTCGGAAGAAAATCCAATTGTATTCAATTGCATTTACCACTAGTAAACATTCAGCAGATTGTAGCCTTGTTAAGCAAATTATTTTCTGAAAAAGGCATTTTGATTAACTTCTGTTCTGTACAATTGTGGTCATCCCAATTGCATTCCTTATCTGCAAAAAAAAAAAAAAAAAAAATCAGAAGTATTTTCTGTTATAACTAGTGCTGGAAGCCAGTAGAGATGAGAGGTTTTTGGTTTTTGTATTTAAAACAGAAATCATTGAGTGAGGTTCAGTATTTCATGGGAACCAGGTGATATGAGTAATTTTTCCTGTCCTTTTTCTATTTAAGATTAACATGAAAAAAGCCTAAACAGGTTACAACAGTCAAGATCCTGTCCTACGATTATGGTCTTAAGGAAATTTCTTCAGAGTATTGGTTGGGCGAGGTCACTGGAATTTATCATAAAATATACACTTTTTAAGCTCCTTTACGTATCCTTTGAATTGCTTGAATTAAAATCATGGTGGCTGTAATCTCTTAAAAACAATTATCCACATGAATTCTTCTGTTACTTCTCCAGTCATTTACCTACCAGACTCGTGACTGTTTACTATTTCTTCCTAGGCTATGTGACTGCCCCAAACACTGATAGGGAGAGTGCACTCTGGATCCCTTAATTGAAACAGTGTTGTCTTGTGGGACCCAGGAGATGTGACTTCTCAGTGGTGACTTCCCTATCTTATGGAATGACCTTTATCCTGACCTGTGATTGGCACCGACCCTGCTGGCCTTTAGAAAGGCTGTCAAGATCTGGCTCTTTCTCCAACCGGTTTGGTCATGATATTTTGGAGCACTGATTACGTGATGGTTTCCTTTCTGTTTGGACCACCATTTTGTTATTGTTAATTGGTTTCTGTATTGTGGTTTTGTTTATTTTTTTTGCTAGGTTCTCTTGGATTGTTTGTAAGCTGCCCAGAGTCACTTTGGTTGAGTTGGGTGAGTGTACAAATGTGTTCAATAAGTAAATAGCTTATAAAGTACTACCTGATTCACCATTTTAATCCTATCACTTAATTGGTTTCATACCAAATGCTAAGTCATAATTTTTTAAAACAATGTTTTGCTTAAAAAAAAAGCCTACATAACATGTGAAGTCAAAACCAACCAAACCACATTATGGCTTAGTACATAAGCAGGGACCAAACCCCACACTTACTAGCACTGAAGATGTTACCTAGTCAGGTAATGAAATGTCTGCAAGCAAACAACCAAGTTCAGAGAGCACCAAGGACTTCACATAAATCCATGTCTCTTTCTTCTTCTCTTTCTTCCCTTGTTAAATTCAACATCATGTCTAAGTAAGAATGGTGCTTGAAAACCAACTCACCATTTGATTATTTTTAACCGATTCACCTAAAGTCAGTTTTCTGGATATAGCTTGAAATAATACTGCAGTTGAATACCATTACAATAAATGGAGGTTTTGCATGTGAATACTCTTGGAAGAGAATTTCAGCCAGTTTGAATTACAGCACTCGTGAGCTTGGAAAATACTGTTGTGAGCCAGCATCTCCTGTGATTCCAGATTGGCATAAGATGAGATGGAAATGTTCAGAATGAATAATAATAGTAATTAATAAAATACATCTGAAGGAATTTTCTTGCAGTGTTTGGTTACATTTGGATGTAATCTACTTTCCCCTTATGTCACATTCTAATCTAATCAGGAGTCAGGGTGGGGTGAATTGGTTGTATTGGATAGTCTTGGTTCAGTAGCTAACTCCGTGTGATCTTGAGGATTGATAGCTGTTGTATAGGTGGGAGATAACTGACTTATTATTTATTCCTTTGCTTTGCTTTTAGATGGGTTCCCTGTGTATACAGTCTTGAATGAAACTTACTAGGAGGGAAAGATGAAAGGAGAAAAGGAACATAGAAGAAATGGCAACAGAATGGAAGGAGGTAGCATTCTAGGTTGCACCAAATTCTTTTTTGCATATTAAATAGATCAACAGGTGTGGTTACAATAAGGTATGCCCCCCTTCTAAAATAGCCAGAGGAATGGATCATTTTCCTCAATAAATAAATGAACAAGTATAATGTTTTTGACTGACTCGTTTAATTGGGTTCTCCTTATCTAGTTTTAGCACTTATGTGGAGAACTGATTGCATTTTAGGTCATATTTTTGCAGAAATATTGAAAATTCAAAAGGGTTCACAAACTTTTAAGCCTAACTATGTATTGATAACATATGATCTAAGAATACAGGCCTAGAATTTGTTAGGCTGGGAGGAAAGCTCCTTTTTAAAGCATAGGTTCACTAGAAAGCCATGTAAAAGCATGACAAGATTGTTTCTGACTTCATGCTGCTTGTCATGCCTCCTTAAGTTTCACTTTCTCTCTCTTTATCTTGGAAGTTTTGCAGTTCTTGCATTCATGCAAACATTGTCCTCTTGGGACTATGGACTGGATTAACTTGTTTTTAATTATTAAAATAAATTGTGCAGTATGTTGCAAGACCCTGTGTTGGAGACTGAGCAAAGGTGGCAGGTGATCTTGAACATCATCGCATAAATAGGATGGTGCATTTTCTGAAGCCAGCTTTCTGTCCCTGCACATTGCCCTGAATTTGCCCTGAATCAGCATTAAAATGTAGGACATGAGAACATTTCCGTATCAAAGGAGGAGAAGCTGGGCAAAGTCTGGGCTGGGAACAGGAATGGAGAGGCATTCATCCAAACCTGTTATGGGGGAAAAATTACACTGTATAAGATCATAAGAAGGACTCTGATAGTTCAGGACAAAGGCCAATCTAACCCAATATTCTGTGTCAAACAGAACCATTTGGGAAGCAGGAAAGGAGACATATAGGTCTCCCATAAGACCTTTCCACCCTTGCACCAACTACAGGTAGTCCCCAGTTGAAGAACAAGTCTGTCCTTAAGTCAGATTTGTATGTAAGCCAGAACAGTATTATTGTATAATACTGTATAAGTAGTATTGTGTAATGAACCCAAACCATTGTGTATTTAAGTCAAATCATTGTGTATTTAACTCAAATTTTGCTACAGTAGGCTCCGTTCTTAATGTTAGGTTGTCTGTAACCTGGAAGTTCTTAACCTGGGGACTACCTGTACAGCACAAATACTGTATATTATGGCAACACCTTTTTTTCCTGCTGTGTCCCACCATGTTGCCTTCAACTAGCCCCCAGCCCATGACTGAGACAGGTTGAAGTCATCCTTACTGTACCAGTGTTTAAGGAGTATTTTAATCCTTATTCTGACACTGGGTAAGTTTTATAAAATCTGTTAGGCTTTGTCACCCATTTCCTCTGAAAAAAGTTAGGTATGCGGAGTGCCTGGGAATTGAGGCAATAGAGGCAGGATAATGTAGACACCACTTCAACTCAGCTGTAGAGGAAGATCCCTAATGTTGCTGCCTACTCCACTGCAATCCTAGAAGTAGTATATAGCCATCAGAGTTCTAGAGCATATGGAGCAGGGGTCTACCTTATGCTTAACATCACATTTCCTGCAGGCAACTGTGCTGAACATGCCGAAACCTCCAACAATATCTACGTTATTCACACAAGATTGAGAGCAGAACTAGTTAGTCTTAGATTTGCACGCTTAATTTAATGATTTCCAGAAAGCCTGAATTGGCAATGGAAAAGCTAGGAAGGGGAGCTTTAATCAAAAAGTAAAGGGTGAACTTTCCCAGCTCCTTGATTTATTTTCTGTGATAAGATTGTCATCTAATCAGATTCAATCTAACTAGGAATGCATTGGAATAAAAATACATTGGGGGATGCGGTGGCACAGCGGCTTAATGACGCTGAAAGTTGCCGGCCAGAAATGGTCGACACTTCAGCAGTTCGAGTCCAGCCTTCATGTTAACAGGGTGAGCTCCTGTTTCCTCCCCAGTTCCTGTCAACCCAACAGTTCAAAAACTCACGTGAGTAGATAAATGGGGACTCTCACTCCGGTGGGAGGAAAAATGCTGGCGGTGCCTTGCAAAAGGAGTCGGGAGCAGTTGCTGGTAAGCGTGAAAAACCGTGCACGCCCGAAAAGGGCGCGAAGCAACAGAAACCCCACCTCCTGCGCTCACCAGCTGGGCTCTGCTCTAGGAAGGAGGCACTGGCAAACCACTTCCGAAACACCTTGCCTTGAAAACTGCAGGGACTCGTCCAAGCAGTCACTGCAGAGTTGGTAACGACTGAGTGCAGATAATATATATATATATATATATATATATATATATACACATTATTTTTCTTTATGGATATCAAAACTATACACTGGAGTTAAATTTTTTAAAAGACAACTTAAATATCGCTGAGACACAAGTAAGGATTTGTGTGGCATTTTAAGTACAACTTTGTTAAGTAAATTGAAAGAGAAGTAGCTGGAAAGGGTTAGCCATAATCTCTAAATCTTTAAGTGTTATTTAATGCTTTTGTGTGGAGGGGGATATGATAGATTATTATAACCACACTTCTGAAATTGAAATATTGCATGCATAGTCCAGTGTGGTCTAGTATTAGACTGTTGAATTAGAATTGGCAAGATTCAAGTTCTTATTTATATTCAGCCATGTAGCTAGTGGGTGACTTTAGGCCAATCTGTCCACCCAGCCTACTTGAGCAGGATCACTGTGAGGATAAAACTGATTAAGAATGAGGAATATGATGCCCACTGATTTAGGATCCTGGAAAGGGAAGGGTAGGGGTTATGTGTAATAAATAAATACCTATGTGTAAGAATGAGTTGCTATTCAGGATAACTTCCAGGTTGATCTGCAAATTTTTAAAAAAGATACAAAACATCAGTAATTAAAAAAATGGTATGCAGAGTTTAGCAACCTGTGAATGTTTCCTCATAACTCTGAGCTAGCCATCAATCACTGGCATGTTCTAATTCTAATACCAGCCTGTTTTCCTTCAAACAAAGCCATTGCCCACTGTATCTGAATGATGGCTTACTGGCAAAACCGATCAAAGAGGTTATCAACAGTGTGAAATAATCTTCCTCTGCAATCCTTTATTTTCCATTCCTATCCTTATAATGGGCTTTTTCAAGTGTTTAAGCAATTCCCTATTTGTCTAGCTTGATGGGGTTGGATGGCTAGGAACACATTTCCTTTCCCACCACTTTTGACATAGTAAACTAAGTGCAGGAGTTTTCCTGGTGGAAGTGAACTCCCTTTGAGTGTCTATTTTACAACTCACCAAACCCACACCCTGGTAGAAGATAAACAGAACAGTTTGTGTCAGCTTATGTGTACTGTACTCTGGCTCTTTACGTCAGCTTTTGCACAAGGCTGGCCTCATAGCTGTATTTTGCCCTGGAAGACTGAGCACTGCTGAAGTGGTATGAAACTACCAACCAATGGCTGGGAGAAAAAGTATATATAATGAGCTGATGTGCCAAATGTTCTGACCACACTTATAACTTCAAAGGGATGCTGGAAAATATCTGCTTGAAAAGACATGATTGATTCTAAAGCATGCATATATTCAAAACATTTCTGCACAGATGGTTTAGAGCACAAATAGGCAACTTTTTAATGCTGGGAGCTGCACTTAATATGTTGCATATCTCAGAGTAGTGATATAAAATGAGCATGGTCATAACACATATAAGGATAAAATTGAAATGATGAGCAGTGTAATGCAGCTGCAAAGAAGGCCAACAGCATCTTGAGGAGCATCAAGAGGAGCACAGAGTCCAGACCACGGGAATTAATTATCCCACTCTGCTCTGCCTTGGTCAGACCTCACTTGGAGTATTGTGTTTAGTTACGCAAACCCTAGTTTAAAGAAGACATGGATAAACTGGAGCAAGTCCAGAGAAGGGCTACTAAGATGGTGAAAGAACTGGAAACCAAGTTCTATGAGGAACAGTTAAAGGTACTGTATATTCAGCTTGCAGAAGAGAAGGTTGAGAGGGGACATGATAGCTGTTTTCTGATATCTGAAGAGCAGTCACGTTGTAGTTTCGAGCTTATTCTCACTTGCTCCAGAGGATAACTATCAGCCCTTTGAGGTAGACCAGACAACGAAGCCAATGTTATGAATGCTAGTTCTACTTTTATTATAGGGTTACAGTAACAAAAATGTGCAAGTCTGAATGTGTGTCTCCCCTCACTGCCTTTATCCTAAAGAGAACTAGAGAGGCCGAAGTCTAAGACATTTTCTCAAATTACATTTCTGTTTTGGGTTCAGATTTCTCTTATCTGACCATTTCCTTGACTGTGGCTCTTCCTCCTGTTCCTCAAAGTTATTCTCACAGGCCATTACAATAAGACTAGAACTAATGGGATGAACTTAAGGATACAGATACAAATTAGACATTAGGAAGAACTTCTTGAAAGTAAGAGTTGTCAATCAGTGGAACAGGTGACCGCATGGAGTGTGGTTTCTTTCTCTTCACTGGAGGTTTTCAAACAGATGCTGGACAGTCCTCTATCACGGATAGTGTAGTGAATCCTGCAGCATGCAGGAGGTTGGATGTGATGACCTCCTAGGACCCTTCCAACCTATGATTTGGCGATTTAATTTTTTCTAAAAAATGTTTACGACTTTTTGTTTATTTAGTTGCTGATTGATTTATATACTTTATTTCCACCAGGATTGAGGTGGCATATATAGCACTTTGTTCTCTAATTTCCCCATAGTTGCAAATCTTTGCAATAGCTTTGTAACTGAGAAAAACAATGACAGCTCCAAAGTCCTCCCGTGAGTTTCTGTGGCTGCAGATGGAATTGAAATGGGAACTCTGCAAGACCTAGTCCAAAAATGTAACCATTATCTCTTTCCTTAGGGATTACAGTACAGCTTCCATGCATTCCCCCCATGAAATGGAGGACTGGAGATTATGTTGGTTAATTTGGGGAATCACAGTACTGAATCTGGAGAGGGTTTTGAGGTCTGCTTTAAAGAAACTCAGGGGTGCAGTTGCTCATTCTTGCTTTAGGGAAGATTCAGTCTAAAGGTTTACCTTTATTTGTATTAATAGTATTAAGCCATAGTATACAATGAACAATTTCTAATAAATAGATGCATGGATTTTTTTTTTCCTTTTTGCAAAAGAAGTAACTTCTTTTAGGTTTCTAATGACGGAGCATTTAGTGAATGGATGTGGGATCCATCACCATCCAGCCCACTTTCAGATGCTGATTATTCACAAGGTTCAAACTAATAATCCAATATTAGTATGTTCTCTTTTGGAGCTGCTAAAACATTGGCTGCGTCTGAAAACTCTGCACTGGTACAGACGTATGTTCAAACAATGACAAAAGGAGGACTGCATTCACTCAGGAAGTTCGTTGAGGGCCACATCCCAATCGGTGGATGGCACTGAAGGGGGGAGGGAGGCAAAAGTAGGGTTGGACAATATACATCCTTTGTCTCTCTCTAGCATTTCCTCCCTCTCTCTCTCTCTCTCTCCCTCCCTCCCTCCCTCCCTCTCCAACTCTTACCCAGACAATATGCCGAAGGGACAGATCTTCCTTGCCTTGCTCAAAATCTGCCCTGATATTTTCAAAGGGATTTGTACTTTAGCCAAAGATGATATCTTGCTCCAGGGTAGTAGATTTGCATTACACTAGGGGTGGGCAATCTTCTGAGGTGACTTATGCTGGTCTAGTTTGAGTGCCTGGTTTTTTTAATGGTGTTACTGCATTTTACAAAAGCTGTGAACTGATATTGTATGTGGGGGGCACACATGCTAAAATCTTACGCACAGTAAATCCCACTAAGCTCCTATTAAGAAATGATGAGAAAATAGAGATGTGAATTAGGGATAAAGATTAAGAATTATGTATCCTTTTGACCAAGGTATTTGTGTTTCTTTGTACGTAATGGTATTTGCAGGTTTTTTAGTACCTGTCAAAACTATACATGATTCCATAAATAATGCAGTTGTTTCTTTCACAGCTTTGAATTGATTTGTCCAATACTGTATGTTGTATATCTTCTCCACAACATATGCCAAATAGCCATTCTAATATTTAATATTGTCATATGATATGAAGTTGTAACGATTTTTACAGTAAGGCCAGTGATGTTTATTTCTGGCTCAGTGATTGTTAATAATGTATTCATCTATTCCCATCACTCTGTATGGCATTTTGCAGGGGAGAATACAAGAGGCCCTTTCCCTAAGCAGCTGTTCCTCTAGAAGTGGAAATAGAAGACACAGGTTTGGTTTGAGTAACAGATTAACATTAGACTAAAATTAGGCTAGATGAGTTTATAGCTCTGTAGCTGAATTCATCTATGATTAATCCAGTTATCTGGGTTCACACAAAATACCCAAAGCCAATGAATAACTATACTGGTTGGGTCTGTCCAAAACCCTAAACCACAGATTAGTTGATTAGATTTTAACCTAGCATGTTGTGTGAATTTAGCCAGTATGTTCATTAGTGAATGGTTTGGGGTATTTTCCATGATTTAGAGTGTTGTGCAAGCAGTTGGATTTATTCAGTGAACAGTAACAGTTAACTACAGGTGAGTATGTTACGCAAACTCAGCCTAAGGAAGCTTTATCTTTATCTTTCTTTCTCTTTCTCTCCAGGGGCATCTGACAGGGGTCTGTGTATGTGTGTCAAGATGCTGGCTATGATTGCATGATTGAAGCTCTGCCTTGCACAATTTATGTAAAAAAGGGGCAGGGCTTCAATGCCATGGTCATGGCCATCTTGACTTTTTTGACCCACCTTGCAGATGCCCCTGTCCATCTCTCTCTCTCTCTTTCTCCCTCCCCCCCCCTCTCTCTCTCTCTCACACACACACAAAGACATAGAACTGGGTTGATCCCTGCCCTCTTTTACTGCTACAATGAGATTCTTCTCCTTCTTTGGTGTCTCCCTCTGGAGAGCAACTTCTAAGGCAGCACAAACTAGTCAACTCTGGTCGCAGGCAGATCCTGCCAGATTCTCCTCTGGAGGCAAAGCTTTTTGGCTCCAGGGGTTATTGTGGAACTTCGACAGTGGTAGAGATAAGCTAGGTGGACAAGGTCACCGGGCTCATCCATATGCCTAACTAACTGCAGCACAAAGGTGTCTTACTGCTTTTAAAAGATATAGCATACGATGTTCCTTTAATCTCATCCCAGCCCATTGCAGACGCAGCTTAAACTCATCTGTAGCTGATCCAGTTTTAAAACAGTGTTTTCCCCCTTTTCCAGGTACTATCTTGCCATACAAGCATCTACAATGCCTTGTTGATGAAGAAGCTGATGATGCAGTCAGGGGCTGCCTCGCTTGAGGGTGCTGTGAGCATGCCTCCTTCCCTCTGACTGTAGGTACTGACCTTCATGGTCATTTTGGCTTGGAGTGGAGGAGAGACTGGACACCTGGCTTCTGCAGAGGGATATGTCCAAGTAATATTAACAGGCCGATCCCAAAGCAACTCTCAGGTCTTAAACTGGCTCCTTGTGCACATGGGTTTATCACTCTTTTGGAAAGCTGCTAGATCTTCATGGGACTAGGAACCCCTGGAAAGCACTAATCCAGTAGGCTGTTTTAGACTGAGAAAGAGCTAAGTTTTGCCAGCTTTGTGATGCTGCTTTGGTCCTACATGAGTGCCATAGACATTCTCTGCAGCTTCTGCTGAGCAGGGGGTTAGGGTATACTTTCTGCTGTTTTCATTACTTTTTATAAGGGAAAGGCCATTTTGCCTACCTCACAGATGACTCCTAGGTGCTGCCAACCACAGCCACTCTTAGTTGGTACTGCCTTGAGCACTTATCGATTTGGGATATATAGGAATTATGGTGAAATGAACAATAGTTCTGTTTGTTTCCTCTTTGGCACAGTGCAAGAGAGATTCGTTGGGGTAAAACGGGAAGGAGATCCCAATGTTCCTTGCAGTTCCTCCACTATTCCAGTGACCTGTCACTGAAGCTATCTCTGAATGTGTGTCTGCCACTCTTCTAGAAGACCACTAAACCTGCCCCTCAAAATAGGCTGAGTGAGCGGTTGATGGATTGGAGGTGAATGGGATAAAATGGGAGGGTGACTGTCTGATGCATCAGGGGAGCTCCATCCCACCTCATCCGCACCCCTTCTGCACTCCATCAATTTGTCAGCCCAGCTATTTTTTGACACTGGATTAACATTCTTTCAGAAGAGTGGTAGACCTGCATTCAGAAAGAGCAGAGTGACAGTTTGACAATGCAGAGAACCTCTGTGTTGGCAACCTGTCACTTGGGCTACTTGAAAGGCTGACTATGACAGCTGGCTCTCATAGTGATAAGAAAGCTAGCAGCCATTTCAAAACAATTTGCAGGTGCAGGCTGCACCTCTTTCTCAAAAGAGGCAAGCATTCCCTCCCTCGCATCAAACAGAGGGCAAGGAGGGAGGGAGGGAGGGAGAGAGAGAGAGAGACTGTAACTACTTGGAATGGTCTAATTCTAACCTTTTTCCTAATAACTCTTACTGATCTCTGCTCAGGGAGACTCACTGATCTTTTCCAGGCCTGATCGTTGTTAAAGAGGTTTGACACCCAGCCCACTGCACATTAAGGACAGCAATTGGTGGCTGTCCCCCTCCCTCCCCCATGAGCAAGTGATGCTGGGGGAGGGGGGAGACACAGTCAGGGAAATCTACCAACTGCCACCCTTAAATGGTTGAGTATCAAAGCTGTGAAGACTCACTAGTTGCCAGCTCACCACTCTTGGGCAGCCCAATGAATTGGCCTACTTTCCTGCCGATTCAAGAATTCGAGAGCTGCACGTTAATGCAACCCTGAGGAAAAGCTCATTGTTTTCTTCCTCTTCCTCTCTTCTTTCTGCTGCTGCAGTTCAGCTTAAAACCCAATCCTGTGAAGGGCAAGCAAATAACACTATGTCTGTCCTTTCGTGGACATAACCCACAAGCCATCCAAATGAGTGTCTTTTTCCCAACCTAAAAAAGCAGGAATTGAGACAAGATTCTTTTATTTTTATATTGTGCTATTTAACAATCATTACATGGTTTCTTTCAAAAGGAAGCCTTTTATTTTCTTAACTAGGTTGGGTTTCCTGCACAACAGCTAACAGGCCTCCTGTGATGATGACCTAATCATTTGTCTTGGAAATGTTCCCATTTGAAATACACTTTAAAAAAAGAGGCCTCATGCTTCCCAGAATCCAATGTTCTGGGTATGTTTCCAGTGTGATTATCAATCAATTGGGTAATTTAAAGCTGGATGTCATTAATGGCCACTTGATGGTGGAAAGGCTAACTAGAAGGAAGATTTAATAATACTGGTGTTTTAATCCACATAAATTTGAAAGCATAATGTCTGCTTTGGCTCTTATGTTTCTCATTATTTTGAACTATGAAAAGTATTCACATTTTTTGTTTTTTATAATGAACAGTACCTTATTTGGATTTTTTTTTACTACTAATGCAACCCTATGCATACCTGTTCAGAAGTCCTGTGGAATTCAATAGAGATTTCTCCCACAAAATAGGCGTACAGTCAGGCAATTTTTGTTCTGGGGGTAGTGTGCTATTGATTAACTGATTATGGTTGAAGGCCACAAGGGGTAGAGCAGGACCAGAATTGTAAGTTCTTTACAAATTACAGAACTGTAAATTAAGAACTGTAATTTCTGTTGGGACAGTGCTTATAAGCGATCAGAATCTCAATGTACATCTTTTCTTTGAATTCTAGCTCAGTGGTGGTTTGCTATTGAAATTAATAGCATGGTGGGTATGGGAATGAATCTGGGGGCCTGTTTGGGGCCAGATGGGCACAAGCTGTCTGTTTGGGATATAGGGCAGGCCACCATTAAGTACATCTAGACAGACCACTTTATAATTTCCTCATAAAGCTCCCAGTGTAATACTGAACATATAATATCAAAAGCCATATGGGATGCATATATCATAAAAATATTCTTATCAGTAGGGGAAAAAAGATTAAACCAATACAGCAAAAGCATAAACATATAATTAATTCCAAATCTGGCACTGAGATATACTTCCTTTTGACAACTCCATTTAGAATTAAGTGTAGTATTTCTGTTGATGCCATTATTGTTGAATTTCTCATTGGTTCTGTGAGAAATAATTCCTACAGATGGTAAAACTTCAGTTTGATAGTCCTCGTTTTAGCAGATTTTGGATACAATGCAGAATTTTTTTTCATTCAGATTTCACTCCCATCTAATGGACTAATATCTGTTAAATCTCAAGATTGAATAAATGTGCAGTTTTTTATTTAGGAAATGGGTGCGTGGGGGGAATGACAGATCATGTCAATAATCCAAAGGCTGTTCTTATGTTTCGACATTGGTTCTACCACCCCTGGTTCAGATTGCTATTTTTTATAGCATTTCTTTGCTGATGTGCAAACAAGAACAAGGAAGCAATATAACCTTGGTACGTGGCAAATGTACATGGAGAGCAGAGCAGATGAGTGGACCCTGAGCCCTTTCCAACAAAACACTGTCTGGGAACCATCACTAGTGATCTTTGTTTATTTAACCACAGATTGATTTGAGCAGCTGATTTGCCAAAAGACAGATAAAAGGTCCTAGTATGCAGCTTCCAGCATCAAAGGGCCAGAACTAAGACAACTTATCTGAGCTGGAGAAATTGGGTCTCTTTGGAGAGAGCTACATCTGTCCACAGTTTCAGTCTGCACCTTCTAATCATTCATTGTACGTCTCTGACTACTAACTATATGACAGGATTTGAAATATATCCCTGCCTTGAAACTAAAACTGAGCTGTGACTCAACAAGAATCTGGGCCAGAAGCAGCATCAACTAGAGCAGTTTTAAGGTCATGCAAAATCCATGGGGTAAAGGTTTTAAATGACCAGTCTGACTGAAGTCTTAGCTGGTATCTACAGTTGCAAAGAAAAACATTCTTTTCATGCACAAAGAAATGAATTCAATCAGCTTATAAATAGTGAATTCCAAATAATGGGATTATTAATGAAACTAAGAAGACTAATCCAAAATGCATTTCTTTTACACCAAAAAATGGAAAGCTCTCCAAACAAGTCTTTTCTTAAATCAGTAATTAAAATAAAATAACTTCACAGGAAAAATATTAAGGCTGTCATCTTACAACGTAATTATTATTTTTATGCATTGTATTTATGTCCTAATTTTTATCTGAAAAGGTTCCTAACTTTATCATTATAGCAAAAACCCATGGAAATGGATTGGACAGAGTGAGCAACTGGGCCAAAGTCACCCTTTACACTCTGTGGCCAAGTGGGGGACTTGAACCTGAGTAAAGGGTCATCGAAAATGTTCCAGATGAATTTTGCCAGAATAAGTAAAGCAAACTCTTGCAACCTGGACAGCCTTCAGATATGTGGACTGTAACTTAAGTCCCAGAATTCCCCTGACAGCATGAAATTGCTAAGAATTCTGGGAGTTGAAATACAATACTGTATCAGACTGACCACATTGTAGTATGGATCCTAAACCCACTGGATGGCCTCAAGAGCCTCTTAAGTTAGGGCTGCTAAAATATTTTGGCTGATGAAATGCTTGCTTTGCTTTACAGTTAAATCCTAAAACAGATATGTTTGAGCAACCTGTTCAAACTCCTCTAAAAACAGCTGAAAATATCAATCCATCATCACAGTGACCTATGATGTCAGGAAAGTGTGCATATTTTGGTTCCAATATGAAGGTGATCCTTGCTTCATAAAAGGGAGTTCTTGTTAAACCTTGTTGCTCAAGAATGAGTTGCAACAGAGAAATCTGAGGAAAGGCAATCTTGGCTTCTTTCCTCCCATTATTTTATCCAAGATAAAGACGAGTAAAGCACATGGACAACCTGGCTGGGAGCCTATTGTGTTTACAGGGAATAGATTGGGTCACTCTGTTTAAAGAGTGAAAAGCCAGGGCTGTGTTGCTGTGAGGCTGAGGAATTTCTAGCTAATCTTCTGTATCTGTTGAATTGTAACTGTTCCAAACAACCAAGTTTCAACATTGTACAAGACAAAGCTGGAACAATATTTAACCTTAGTGAAAGACCCCAACTGTGGTGGAGGCAAGATGGTTGAGGACCAGATAAGGACTACATCTAAACAATGGAACTCCCTGCCTCAGGAAGCAAGGTCTTCTGACTCTTGATTAGCAAGGCATTCAGTTCATGGGCGGTGTAAATTTGTCATTTCAAGGGTTAACTACCTACTTTTAATTAGATCTTTTTGGGTATATTTTTAGTCTTATTTTTAAAATGATCTTTTAAAAGATCTCAGTTTCATAGTAGCTTTAACGAAACTGTCCTCAAAAGTTCACCCTTTGAAAAAGTAAACAAAACTATTTAATGATGGAAATGGTGAAAGTGCAAAACGTCAGGGAGTCTACCTTATGGTATGTCTGGGGAATCCTTTTTTTTTTTTTAATCATTTGTTTATGTATCGTGTTTATATAATTAGTTCATCTATTTCAATGTCAATCCTGCTGGAATAAAATAAAAGAAATATTATTTCAGTAAATTATAGTCTACCAGTGTCAGAGAGAACTTACTGTTTACTTACTGTTACATAGCAGAGTCATTCCTCTTCTGCTGCCTGGTTAATATTCCAAGATTCCATTTCTATTATATGAAAATTAGCAAATCATGAAACTGTTTCACAGTCATTAATATTGCATGCCTTAATGCTGGCTTCAGTAGATCCAAAAATGAGGATCTATGATATTTTTTATTTAAAGATCTATGGCAGTGGGGTGGGGGGAAGGAGGCAACAGGGGAGGCTTCATTGTGCTTGTTCTTTGCTGAACATTATGAGGATGACCGCAACCTTTTGCACACGCCAGGGAGTCAGCCAGCAAGGTTTGCATCTGAGTAGGCATGCCTTGGCTTGTAGTGTAGGTCATTACAAAATCTTATTTTTGATGCAACGCCCATGCCTAATTAAGCCTCTCTAATTTTAATATTTGCTTTAGTTCTAAAAAAAATACACTGTAATTCCAACTGTAAACCTTTCCAGATCCAGGAACTACCTATCATAAGCTATATTTCCTATATATTATATTTATACTTATTTTTCTTTCTTCTCACCCATATTCAACTTCATCTGCCTGTTCTCTTCTTGTTTGATTTTTACCCCAGAATTTAAGAAGGAATGCATTTGTCTTTCTTTAAGGCTACTAAGCTGGAAGCCTTCTATTGTCGAAATGTCATTTCTTATATGCTGATCACTAAATCTCTCTCTCAATAGTCTTTCAAACAGCCAGACACTGTTGAGCCCACTGCATATGTTAATCGTATAAAGTAGCCATAGAAATAGAAATAGGAGTGTCCTTTGGCCCTGCTTCTCAAGACAGTTTCTCTGCTCTTTTAGCTGTGCAAGGAAGCTTCCTCTATATTCCACTCTAGGTTTCTCCTATCCCGACTGTGTAGAATTCCAGGAGCTGCGGAAGCCAACATTTTAGGTATTGGTGAGCTTAGGGGAAGTTATACATCGGGATGGCCAATTTTTTTGTGCTACGTTGAACTTTCCCCATAGCTCCCCTGAATCTCCCCCAGTGGCCCAACTTTGGTCATTCTGGGGTCTTCTAGATGCTTTGGGGGCCACAAAAGTAGACCTTGGGGGATTGCATGAAGCTTATACTTCATAGGTTACTCATCTGTTGTACTTAGTAGGATCTGAAGCAAGAGGTGTGTACCCATAGCTCCTTTTTTGCTATTTCAGACAAATAATACATAGAACAACAGATGGGAAATATGGGTTACTATTATTCACAATTTACAGAAAAGAAACTGAAGCTGGGGATTAATAACTGCTAGAAGATCTTGCAATGAATTCAGGTGTACATAGGTTTATTGACATATGTTAAGTTCTGGAATGCTAACACCTGCCTACGTTGGATGTGAAGATTGCATAATAATGGCTATATTTACAATTCCTATTAAATTCAACCCATGATGAATATATATAGCTCTTTGGTTATTCAATTACAGGAATTCCAAGACTAATCTAAAGAGAATTAGTAAGCAACTTGACTAGAATTAGAAATGTAAGCATAATGACATTAGAACAAAGCCAAGAGTGAATTCGTATAATGAGCTTTTCCTCATTATATAGAAAGGTTAGAGCTCAGTGATAAATTATAGAGTTCACATGCAAAGGTCTCCATCTGAGTACCCAAAATCTCCAAATAGGCCAGATCCTTTTACTATGCACAATGATATGGCCAATAGAGCCCATTGTTGCTGGAGGGAGGTGGGAACTGTGGAGGGCAAAATTGTGAGAACTTTATAGTTTGGCCTCTGAGTTTCCTATTAGCTCACTGCCCTTAGAAGCAATGGAGAATGCTGTGCTGTTGCAAGTGTAGCAGCAAGATTCAAAAGCTTGTTCAGTTGACTGAGAATGTAAGGAACATCATGTTGTACTTTATCTCTGGGAACAAAACTTCTTGGAAGTTAACCTTGGAAATAAGGCTGGGAAACACCCCTTTCTGAAGCTTTTTTCCTTACTAGTGTTCTGTCATCAGGGGAATCCATGTTGGCTATTTATTTGGAGAAAACCAGGATGTGCAGGCCTGACACAAGATGGACTTATGATTTCTTGTTAACATATATTGAGGTTCTGATGGAAATGAAGGGGTACAATGTGCTATGTTTTCCCAAGTTTTCATGCTTTCCAAACAGCATTACAAGTGATCTTAAAGTATGGGAGATGCACATCATGTAATGTCATCAGTTTCATGAGCCAGTATCTCCATTGTTTTGCTCTACAACTGATTAAAAGTCATTCAGTGGCACAAAAATGATCTTTAGGACAACTCAACTCAATCAAGAACAAATTCAAAAAGCTATGCAAAAGTTTCAGGTATTGTAACTTAAAAGAAATAAGCTAAAGCACATGTTCTCAAGGTAAAAGAAAAAAAAATTGGGTCTAAGTATTCACAAAAAAATAAACTAAAGAGTTTCTGTGTCTGTTTCTGGTTCACTTTGAGTATTCCCCCACAACCAGGCCTTTTCCAGTACCTGCTCTGGGTGGGTGTTTAGAATGCATGCTCCTTTGATAAAGCATCAACTTTCACAGGAGGAAAAAAGCAGCCAATAGTACAGTCACTTGGTCCTGAACTGAACCAATGTGTTATTACCAAGCTTTGGTGTAAAAGATGGAAAAATAATACAGAAAATACATTTAAGTGATCAAAGCCTCAGATTGTTTCTTGAGCCATCGTCCTAAACATCAAGTCACTTCTGATCCACAATTTCTCTCCTTTCCCCTAATCTGTGGATTACATTCAACATCTCCATCAGACTCCTGGAAGAAGTACTCATAACCTGTGCTGGTGTTCATATCTAGCTATATCTAGCTATAAAAATAAATACAGATGATTCTAATGCCAGTTCTATCTCATTTCACTTGTATTCTTTCCAAAGTCTTTCTCCATCTGCAAGTCTAACAACAACAGCAACTTGTACATAATATGCATTCAAATGCTTAGTTAAATATGAATTTTTATTCTTATTTTATCTACAGTAAATATAACATTTTATTCTAACAATACAGTTGGTAGGCATATATTGATGTTCCTTTGAGTGTTTGAATTTCTGTTGCAAAATTTGGAATTGGGAGGATAAATGTGTTCCTTGTATCAATCCAGAAAGGGAGAATCAAACACATTTGATTCACATACTTATCCGCGTGTGATCCTATGTATATGTATGAACATTCAGATGTATAGTATAAAGATTATGATACAAAAGGAAATTAAGATAACTTCAGAATGGACAGAAACCCTCAACTTTCTTTTTCTTTTGTACATTGTCCTCCCCTTCTATAGGAGGGAAAGCAGCTTAAATACAGTGGTAGGGCTCCAGTTCAAGTCCTAAGGCAGATTTGGTACTCTCCAAATCTGACAGCTACAGTTCCTTCATCCCTGGCCAACACAGCTCTGTTAGTTTGTGGAGTTGCTTGCCTTAGAATTGCTCTTCTCCCCAGAATACTAATATGTCCAGTTTCTTATGGTCAATTTATATGATGAATTGAGCATGATTCCTCTCTACCCTGTAAATTCTTCGGATCATAATCTGAAATGGCATTCTGTCTATATGAGGACAGCCGTCAACAAATCGGATGCTCAAGGCAGCTACTCTGAAGGTGAACATATGAATATTATTTATATTTGGCTCTTTACTCTTGCTTGAAAATCATGTTGGCTTGCTGTACTGTGAACCATGTGACCACACTATCATTTACTTGGTTGGTGATGATCATCTTTATATGGGACAATCCTCTTCTTTTTTGCAAAATTATCATGTTATTGTTATCTCAATTTCTTGTTCCTAACTGTGTCTCCTTTGGGAAGGAGGAAGTTGCATTTCCAAGTGATTGTCTGCTATGGCTGATTCTTGGAGCCACAATTTTCAGGGACACCAATTAGCTTCTGGTAAGCAGCAACTTAGTAAACCAGGAGAGAACTTGTAGAGACAGAGAAGTTCCGATCCTCTCAAAGTTTCTTCGAGAAAGGTCCCAATTGTTAAATCAGTTCTTAAACAGTAGATGATAATTTATCCATTGTGAAGGGTCTGGTCTATTGCTATTGCAATTTTCTATCTTTTTATCTATCAAATCTTAGAGGCTGTCCTTTGATATGAACTGTCAGGTTCAGAACTAGCATTCCTCAGTGTTATGCTCCTCCCCACCTCCACAAATATGCTGGATTTCAGTTCCTACCATCTCAGCCAGTGAAAATCTTGCTTGATAGGGAATGATGGGAAGTGAAATGACACACATTTGCAGGACAATGAGTCAGGTCAGGTTGCTCAAGTCTGTTAAGGAGGAGACCAAGGCCAGATTTTGATCAGTTTCAGCAAAGCTGAAAGCACTCAGGTTTCCTGGTCCACCTTGGTATTCTTTCCTTTTAGTCCAAGAGAATACAAAATATCCAAGCCAAAAGTTGCACTTGGGCTTTGAGTAACATGCTAGGAGACATATTCCAAAAAGTAGTGAGTGGTGCTTTAATTTAATTTACATTTAAATTAATCAGTATTCTATAGTTAGCATGAGATAGATTAAGACAGGTAATGACTGATTGACTGAATCAACGTCAATCCTGAATAGGGATTTAACTCAGGATCTTTCCAGTGATATTCTAATCACTATGTCCCTGTTGATCTGAATTTGTCATTCAAGATGCCAGGATTGTCACGAGAAAGAAGAATACAGGATTTTTTAAAGGCAGAGGGGCAGATAGGAACATGCAGAATGGCACTGCAGCAGAATTTATGTGCTTACAGCCCTGTGATTAAAATAATAGCCAGCCTGTCATTTAAACTAACAAATGCAAAATGGGTCTGAAATGTATTACTGTATTCCTTGATGTTGCCTCCAGCAGGAGTGCCTGAGAAGCCACTGATTGTGATTTTGCTTTAGGACAATGGAGACAGGTGATGGAGATGAATAATGTGCAAGGCTGCATCACTGTTCCTGCTGCCTTTATTCTCACTGAGAGGCAGACATGTGGGGCTCTGTAGTGTCAACAGCAATTCAGTGCCTGCCTCTTTTGCTTGCACTCAACCTTTCCTTATTTGCATCTGAATCCACATCCCTACACCTGCCAGGCTGCATTTGACCTGCTAAAATTTGGGTCTCCCAGCCTCTCAATCATGTTATTATACATAACAGCTAAATAATTCTAAGTATAAATGCCTTGTGGAAGGGAAAAGGATAGATGGAGATTCTTGTGTGAGGCTTCTGCAAGAGGTTGCATATTAGCCAAGGATTTCAAGGAAGCTAGTAATAGTTTTTGTCATGCAAAGATCTCTGATGTTAAGAAAATGTCCAGAAGGGGGGTTATATTTAGACTTGCAGCAAAAACACTGATGGGTATGTAGAAACCTACTTCAGGATAATGCTGATTTGAACCTCAGGGCTCCCTGTTGGTGCCTGCAGATATCAATGTCTCTGGCAATACTTTCTTTGGCACCCACCATACTCCACGAGCTATGCAGCAGAAGAAATTGCCTGCTTCCAGCGTGAACTTAATTTCCAAGACAGCCTCTGGATACTGCACAAACCCCAGAGGGATTCTTGAAAAGAAAGAATGGTGGATGGCTGCAGTGTAGTCCTTTGCCTGGAAATACCTTCCTGAAAGAAAAGGAAGAAGCTGAGCGATAGGGAGCATACTGGGCTATTAGAAGAGAAGTGGGGTGGTACCTCATCAAGTTTCTTTTGGTACATGGGCTTTTATGGCTGGTCACACCTTCCATACAAACCATTCTGCAATGATTGTTATATACCCATGATACAGTCTCAACATTTCAAATATACTCACTGGCTCAAAAACATTCGGGGGCCTTGGCATAGGATGTAGCTCGTAAATATTTTTGCCTTAAAGTGCCACCAGACACTTTCATGGTGCCTTTCCCAAACTGGCACCTATCAAATAAGTTGAACCTGCAACTTCCAGAACACCCTGCTCACTGGCTGGCCATTCTGGGTTTCAGGATTTGGGAGGTTCCTACATCAAGGAAGGCTGATTTAAATATTACAGGTTGTTAAGGAACGTTGAAATGTCTTTCTTTAGTAGCCAAATTGCCTCAGAGCCGCATTTCACAAATCCCTGCCTCAAGTACAAACAAATATCTTTGAGTTTATTCCTCTATATTAAACCTTTTTCCATACATTTTTTTCTTGTTATACTTGTATACATTAGATGCTGGGCTAGCATTATGCTTTGGGGTGGGAAAGTAGGGATTGGCAGTTTGGAAGTCCCCGTCTACAGAAATCATTTCCCATGATTTTACTAATGCAGATTAAAATGTGCAATGCTAACAAAAATCAAAAGTAACATGACAAAAGAATTACTATATAGCATTTCATGCACTGTACACTGAGTGAGAGTATTTGTCTTGAAATGACTATTTTCCATAATATCCTGGTAGAACAGGGTACCCTGTGAAGAGGAGAGGGGCAGTAAATGCCATTGTTTAAGGTTCTATTTTCAACAGCATGACCTTGATGGTTTAGCAGCTACACCTGGAAAAGAGGGGCAGGGACAGGGGAGGGATAGGACTGAATAATCCTTATATAGGATGAATGGAGAAGAGAAAAACAGAGATGTTTGGGGGAAGAGGACAAATGGATGAGAGCTGGCCTACAGGATTTACCGGAGGGCTGGCTAGTAGGAGCAAAATTGTTACATTCATTCCAGAGCCTTAAGCAGATGGCCAAATGGCTTTTCATTAGAGCTGGGGAAAGAGGAAGAAAAAGCTGTAAGAAAAGTCTTGATTTATTGGGTTCCTCCTAACATCATTTTCCCTCCCATTGTAAAGTCAGTGGGAGAAGGCCTGTTTGTTTTGCTTCTTTAGAACTGGGTGTGATAAATTCTACAAATTACTGGAAGGAGGGCTTATAGAAGCTCCAGTTACATAAAATATATTGAGAAGAGACAAGGCAAACTCACTCCTATACCATGGAGTAAAGAGGCAGGAAGATTTTGCTAAACTGCTTCCTTCTTCTCCAACAGTCACCATTCTCCAGAGTTTGCATGTTTGCCATGGTTTCAGACACACACTATACAGTATCTTTCTCTCTAGGATTTTATTTTAATTTTATTTTTTACTTCTCAGTCTTACCTATACCCCTGTGGTGGGACTTGGATGGGGAGAATATATCCATCCTTGTCCTACTAGATCTTTCAGTAGCATTTGATACCTGTGATCATGGTATCCTTTTGGACCACTTATGAGGATTGGGGACCAAAGGCACTGTTTTGCAGGGGCTCTACTCCTTACTCATCTGGCAGTTCCAACTGCTATTGCAGTGGGAAGAGAGTTTTTAGCCCTTGAGCACTTACATGGGGATGCCCCGGGGCTTGGCTCCCTCCCCCATTTCCTTTAAGAAAATCACTCTGAAACTACTGGGAGAGGTCATCTCTTATTTGGGTTGAGGTATTATCAGTATGCCGATGTTATCTGGCCTAAAAACCATAATAAAGGTTTTGATTTCAGTATGCTGATACTTACTTTATGCCTTTAACCGGGCCAAGCAGGAGATACAGTACAAGTCCTGGCCTGGTGCCTGAAGAAGTCTTGATGGGATGGTGCAGGCTTAGAATGAATCCTAGCAAGAGCCAGCTGTTTGTTCAGAAGCCTCCTTGTTCCAGGAGCTGGCACCCAATCTTGGGTTCCTACTGGACTCATGGCTCCAGGTAGAATTAACAGGGGGGTTTCATGATCAGAAGACCTTTTGACCAATTTTAGTTGGTCCCCCATGTGTGACCTTTTCTGGATCAGGAGGCTGTAATTACAGCAGCTCATACCTGTGTCATCTGCCAATTAAATTACTGCAGGTCACTGGAAGTGCTGCCATTGAAAGCAACTCAGAAGCTACAGTGGGTGTAGATGGTGGTTGCTTGCCTGTTAACTGATGCAAACTAGCAGTGTGACATCAGTATTGCAGGGACTGCACTGGCTGCCAGTTTGTTTCCAGGCACAGTCCTGGATGGAGAAGTAAGGGTGTGGGGTGAAGGGGTAGAGGGCCAAAGGCTGAGCTTCTGAGTCACAACTCCGTTGCTGTGGAATAGCTTGCTTCTTGCAAGCCCACGATGGGCCATATTTTGTTGTTATTCATGAAAGTAGTTAAGAATATGTTTTTCTTCAGAGTTTTTGGAGAGAAGAGCACTATACAAGGCAATCAACACTTTTGGTGGAGGGAGGGCTGTTGGCTAGTTATGACAGTTACTGTGAATTGGTTATACTAATGTTTTCACTGCTTTAGAATTGTAAGCTTCTTAGAATAGCTTTGAGAATGTAGCGTACAACACATCAATTATCCTTTATTTCTATGGATTAAGCTTTTCTATATTACATTCTACACTAATGTACTAATACAATATAGTCTATACAGTATTATGTTCTACCCTGGAGAATTGCTTTTCAGCCTGGTATGGTGTAGAACATGGCTTCAGTGTGATGCAATTTATGCCCTGGTTATTGTTTAACAATCAACTTTCACTCCTACTTTCTGTACCATTTTGCAATGTTTCATATTGTGCAACTTCTCAGACTATTTTCTTCTACAACTTCGACTTACTTGGAGAACATCTCTGAGGATCTCTATGATGTCTGCTGGATAACATATTTTTCTCAAAAAGATTAAAATGTTGCTCAAGACAGCTGTTCTTCTGAACTGATAAAAGGCAATTGGAAAAAAACCTTAAATTTGCAAATTCTAGTTTACTTGGTAACTGATCTGCATCTGACAGGTTCAGACAAGTTAAATTCATTATTCATGCTTTTCAAATCATTCTTTTAATAAGTGATTATTTTTCATTCTGCTTTTCAGTGAGAGCTCTTAAAATTATTCTCCATTCACTGACTTATGGGAGAAAAAAATGGAAATGTAATCATTTTGACAATATCCTTCTCTATTCTCTTATGAAGATGCTGAAGAAAATCAAGTTCATTTAATTCATATTCAAAGTGGAATTGGAACTTGCAACTCCAGTGTATTTTCCATCATCTAAAGTGCTAAGATAAAAATCAACAAACAGCATGGATAATTTTTTTTTTTTTTTTAAAACATACCTTAAGAGTAATGCTATCTTAGCAAGTAAGGAAGCCAATTTAGCTTTAGTTCTCAATCCCTTGAAGGAAAAAAAAATATTAAAATAACAAATTACTGCATTTTATGGCTTTTGCTAACTGACAGGTGCTTGTTGGTCTGTGCAAGGTAATTCACTGGCTTCTGCTTGGTTCTTTAGGGCACGTGCCCCTTGATATTGCTGTGCATGCCTGGTGAATATGTTTGCTTCTAATAGGCTTTAGTTACTGCATTGATCAAAGCAAATGAAACTGTCAAATGCTGGGGCGCAATAAACTGCTGCATCAGATTACAAGATCTGTTCGTTCCCACAGGTCTAACACCAGTGCAGTGTTGCAAGACTAGGCCTCACAACTAAATAGACAAGTAAGGTGCATCACACACAAATGCCAACTGCAGAAATTGTTCCTGGACTCACCCTCTTGCTTGGTTTTGTAGACTCAAGCAGTTTTTCCTAAACAATCTGCAGAATTTTAGAATTTAATCTTGACAGTAGATGCTGATATTACAGGGCCTGAGGGTGTAATTTGGCACTGGACGCAAATTCAGTGCTAAATCAATTCATGTAAAATGGCTGGCCAAACTGATTTGTGCTACTAGGTTGTAATATCAATATTATATGAGTCATGCATTCATTTTTATTTTTATTTATTTGTTAGATTAATATCCTGTTTTTACCCAGGAAATCAAGACAGTGCATATAAAACTCCTTCCTCCAATTTTTCCCCAAACAACAGTCCTGTGAGGATTGGGCTAAGAAGAAGTGGCTGGCCCATATTTACTTAGTGAATATCCATGGCTAAGTATAGATTTGACCCTGAGTTATTTCAGTTCTAGTCCAACATCTTAACACTACACAATGTCACAACACTCTGTCTCTCTCTTTTTCATTACAAGCTATGAATGTCAGATGAAACTAACATTAATAAAGCCATATTGTATTAGATCCATGAACAAACTTTCCTATTGCTATTTATGCCATCATGACAATGTAGAATCTATTTCTGTCTATTTTATCTTTCTGTTTTCTTTCTTTCTATTTTATCTTTTTTTTTAATATTTCTGTTTTCTCTTATTGTTATCTATCCATCCATTCACTCAGATTAGGATTAGCACACTAATGAAAGGGGTTTAATGTTTTATTTGGGCTACTCCCCTAGTTACATTCCTCTGTAATGGAATTTTTTGCCTAATCAGAAAAGTCAAGATGGCAGCTGTGACTGCATGATCAAAGTCCCACCCCTTTGTAGATGCGTGTGATGCCAATGCACATTCAAAACAGGTGGAGCTTCGATCTCACAGCTGAAGCTGCCACCTTGATTATTTTAACCTTGTCCCCATGTGGATCTTTCAGCATCCAATGCAGTGTAATAGAAAAAATTATATATGGATGATATTTGAGCTCCATGAACAAATTCTAGGATTATTCTTTTAAGCAACAAAATAATTTAACAGAAAATTACTACTCTATGAAAAGATTTGCTCAAGGGATCTTTTATATCAGCTCTCATTTGTTCAGAGTTAGTAGTCTGGAAAACTTTCATCCAATGAGGTGGAAACATTACATTCTTGGTAAACAAATAGCAAATCTTACTATCTGAGCACTTCTATATCAGGAACAGACTATCTGATTTGGGCTTCACTTCTCATTGCCCTGAGTCAGTAATGCAAATGACTGTAAGAATTGTAATCTGAACCATCTCGGTGGACCACACCGAAGAAGGGTTGTCCAGACAAAGCTCACATGAAAGGTAAAGACCCATATGGAGGAAAAAGTAGGGGCTTTGATTCTATCCATCAAAAATCCTGGATAGCAAGTTGAAAAGGAACACCAATTAGATGGCCACCATCTTCTATGCTAAAGTGATGTGTGCTTTTTTTTTTTTTTCCCTGTACGTTTGTATCTTTTGTCCTTTTTTTGAGGGAAATGCATTTATTTTTTGTGGCCTTCTATAAGCACTCTCTGGTCTCCTAAATCCAGCACTGTTTTCCTCTGTTCAACACAAAAGGCCTGACTGAAGTGAAAGAAAAAGTTGGTAAACCTTCTGCATTAGACCCATTTGGCTTGGCTTGTGAGTTGCATGTAAATGTGAAGAGACTAGTTTGAATCCACAAATTGCAGCTGCTGTTTTTCTGAAGGCATCTGGTTCAATTGCTGTTTTTTTCCCTGACAGGAAATTATAATTGTACTTTTGAAAGATGAGGCTATATTTGGCATTTTGCAAATAAAAGAGATAACAGGAACAAATATGTAGAAAAAACTGAATAGAAATATGCTAATATGGAATTACATTTAGTATAAGATCCTCCTCTTTAAGGATGCCATATCCCTGGTTGTAGATTGAAATTCTCAAGCTATTTCACTTGGAGTAGTCATTCTGAAATGAACAGCATTGTGCAACTTTACATATTATATCTAAATACTTTAAATAGGAGGCTAGAAAGAACCGACCATCCACAGATGATGAAGTACAAATGATAAAGTTAGCAAACAAGGTATACATATATATGCCATAGGTGGGTAAGTAATAAGTGGCGATACCATATTAAAAAATCTACTAGTTAATATGCATCAATAGCTTGTATTGTGTGTATGGTGTATTTATAGGAGAGAAAGAATGTTTCTGTGTGGTACCTGACCACATCTAATTTTGATTAAAGAAAATCTCCCTATAGTCCAGCTCAACTCCTAATGGCAACAGGGAAATGTTTATATTGTTTTCCTGGCAACAATACAGAAGTGGTTTGCTTTCAACTTCCCAGTTTAATCTATAGCGCTGGGATTTCCTGGTAGACTGTATCCAAGTTGCATCCTGGTGCAACCAGATTTTTCAAGAACAACCAAGGTAATTTAGATGCTATGGCCTGTTGTAACTTGGCTTCACATAGTAAGGGGCAGAAATGGGCTTTTAGCATGCCACAACAAATTTGTGGTCAGAATGTTCAGAAGGGATCACATGACCCATTCCCACATATGAATGAAAATCAGTTGAACTTTCATTTTTCTCAAGTTCTGAGTTGAGGGGGATGGACTAAAGGCATCAATTTTATTGAAGGTGCAGAAGTTGGATTCTGATCAGAGCATGGAGCAGTGTATTAAGGCAATATCACAGTAAATAAATTTGTCTATTGAACATGTCCACAAACAAGATATGATGGAACTTTTATATGGCTGAGAATTGACACTTTTTGAAACATGCTTAAAATTTTAGATTATTTCTCTTACAGGCACTATAATACTTTATTTTGCACCAACCATTATTTATTTTGTTCTGAGCAGATTGGGGTGACATATGCAGAGATAGCTCTTCATATTCTATCACTGCCAATTCTGAGATGAATGTAACTTTTTTACAATACACAATTAATGTCATTACTGTGCAAAAGGCAAAGACATATGAAGGTGGAAAAGAATTACAATGATTATATTCATCTGAAGTTGTTTTTTTGGGGGGGGGCTAATAATGTGTTCTGAGCTAATCAAGGGGAGATTTTTAAAAATGGGACTCAAATGGAGAAAATAATTCCTAAAACAGTGAGACATCTGTAATGTTTTACTTTAGCACTCTGAATGATAGCATCAATTGGGCTTGCCTAATGAGAGTGTGAAAGAACCCTCTTTGGATGAATTTATACAAAGTGCTAATGAAGACAAAGTCTATTTAAATGTAGCTGGACAGCCTCCATTCAGATAGCAGCTGGCACAATTGTCCTCAGTCAAAAGATAGAAGGAAGTGACAAATAACAGAATTCATGAAAATCTGAAATGACAATTGACTAAATTCTCATTAGCACTTCTTTTCTTCTTGGACAGCTATTATAATCACCTTGATTAGCATTAGTACTAGCTGTTTGCCATTGGTAAATGCCAAATAGTCAACATGAAAACTTACTGCAGATGGGAAGGCAGCAGATCACCTGGGGAACTTGTGATGTAAAGTTGTCAGCCGTCATGGCTCTTGGAGGGGACAAAAAAGAAAAAAAAAACAAAGTTAAAGGAGGTATGATTGTTGAGCTGCTTAAAGGCTGTATCATTTGTTTGGAATATAAAGCCTATTAGCATTTTTTGATTGATTATGTGCTATCAAGTTGATGTCCACTCTTAGGGATGACATAGATACTAATACTATTGTGGTATCGTGGACAGACTCAGAAATTTGAAACTATCTTGTGAGCGCCTTTTCCAGAAGAGCCCTGGACTGTAAGAATGCTTCTGAAGCTGAGATTTTGCTTCACAGCATGCCAGTTTCAATGTTTTGTTCATTTTTTGAAAATTAAAACAACTTTTAAAAAGTCTGGTAGCAAAGGAAGCCTGGTGCACACATTAGTGCCCAACAGTACCATGTGGGGAACCATTGATTTTAAGATAACAATCTGCAAGGAAGTGAATTCATTCTGGCCAAAAAAAAAGAAAAAAAACCCGGTCAAACTTGTTTTATCACATTATTCCTGTTGCTTACAGACTCTGACCAAGTTCTGGCCACAGATATAGAGCCGGGAAAGAAAGGGACAGCCATGGTAATATTTTTTGATCCAGTAACTGCAGTTCTGTTTAAGGATTTTTTTTCCTTTTTAAAGAGATAATAGATACAATTAACTCTCTCAGCCTAACAACTCGTTTTTTTTTTTTAAAAAAAAGGAAGTATAAAAATTGTGCTGGCCACTTTGTTCCAATTCTGGCTTTGAGGGCTGCGAAACAGGATCTAGGAAGCTGTTAACAAAGAAGAATTTTTTTTTAATTCCTTCTTTCTAAGAGTAACAATAAATTCAGAAATGCTTCTAATGTGAAATTGTCTGTTGAAAGAAATTCTAATTAACTACATGGATATCTCTGCTGATTTCCCAGAAGCTACTTCATGATTTGGAGACCTGACCAACCCAAATGATAAAGAGATTGCTCTCATGGAATCAGGATGACCATATGCTTGTCTCCACCCCTCTAGTCACAGGAAAAATGTATCAATATACTTCCTTATGGGATAAGCAGTTTCTATAAGGCTGGGGGAATTTGTAAAGAATGGTGGAGAGCATCTAATGGTTTGTTTTACCTATGAAAGCTTTGCCACTGAGCAACCCAAAGCTACAGCAAGTTTGTTTTCTCAGCAAATTAAGATTTCTCCCCTTTTAAAACTTAGGTTAAAGGGATTGTTTGATTTCTATAGAAACCAAACTACTATATGGCAACAGTGAACATTTATTGTAACCAAAAGTGATCTGAGTGCATAAAGGGTGGGGAAAAAATAAAATGCTCTTCCTCCAATTTGGGCTTGGCATCTTAAAACTGCTGAGCCAGCCTACACTTGCTGGATGAAAGTTTGAGTCATTCTAAATGGTTTTCAGTCATTATCCTTATTTTTTAAAAAACTGTTTTTGCTTGTCTAAGTGCATTTACGGTCAGATGGTTGTTTTTCTTCCTGGAAGATAGCAGAAGGATAAATTACTGGCTGGGTTCTCACATCCCATTAAACCATAATTTGATTTGTTTGATTTTTTCATAGTGTATTGTGTGAGTGCAATTAATTATGGTTTGGGAAGCATGGTTCATAGCTTAGCATTATGTGTGAATCTAACCTTTTGGTTGTTTTTTTGAAGATTTTTTTTTATCCCACCTTATTATTTTTATAAATAACTCAAGGTGGCAGACATAGCTAATCCTCCTTCCTCCTCCTATTTTCCCTACAACAACAACCCTGTGAGGTGAGTTGGTCTGAGAGAGAGTGACTGGCCCAAAGTCACCCAGCCAGCTTTCTTACCTAAGGCGGGACTAGAAATCACAGTCTTCTGGTTTCTAGCCTGGTGCCTTAACCACTAGACCAAAATGGGTTTATTCAACAAATCAGTTAAAACAGGGTTCCTGGCTGGGGAATTCTGGGAGTTGAAGTCCACACATCTTCAAGTCGCCAAGGTTGAGAAACCCTGAGTTAAAAGAAACACTTGACTTAGTGTTGCATGTGAGTATCATCAGGAATCAGAATAATGAAAATCATGTATCTCAACCCTACTTGGATTATTCTGGTATTTCCACTTCCCCCCAGACTCTTAACTAAGATAGTAAGTTTATAGCTTATAAACTGGGAGGTACAGCATACAGGATATCTATTCATGATGCAAGATATGCAATATGGTCTTTTTCTCCTCTGAAATGCTGCTGGATCACAGACACTGAATCTAAATACATCTGTTCCTCCTGTAGTTGCTATTAGACCTTTCTGAGGAAAATATCTAGGGCCCTTTGTGGGAGGGAGAGGCAGTTTGGTATCGTGGTTAAGGTGTCAGGGTAGATACTAGGAGACTGTGAATTCTAGTCCTGCCTCAGTGATAAGGCCAGCTGGGTGATTTTAGGGCAAGGGGAAGCCATTTCTAAAAATGCTGCCAGCAACTTTGCAGGGGGCAGCCTCTGTGAGTCAAAACTGACTTGAAGGCATAAAATTGAATTGAACTGAGGAGATGAAGGAGGCCTCAAATTTAGATCCTTGCTCATGTTTGTTTGTTTTTTACTTAAAATATTCCAAATACTGTATGTTTCACTCTTTTTTTGTTCCTTTTTTTTTTGCTTTCAAGGGTCAGCATTTTAAATTTTTGTTAAGACTGCAGAACTCAAAAACTTGAAATGACTCTTTCTGGCTCTTGGTAGTAGCCTCTGTATATCAGGCTTGGTTTCCCATACCCACAGAGAGTTCACAAGAGGTTGTTAGTAGGAGTGGGTGATTTATATTATGAAAAGAATACAAGACAAAACTGTAACTCTTCCTTCCTTTTAAAAAAAAAAATCCACCTCCAGTGCTTACATTTCACCAGGTTTGGCAGAAGAGGGAGGAAAAAAAAGAGTGGAATCAAATGATTGACAGGGGGACCTTCCAATTACAGACATGGCTTCATCTGGAAATTTTTGATAATAATGCTCTGGAGAAAGGATATTAGACTATTCAGACATAATAATATCAGGATTACTCACTTTGTGAGGACATCCAAAAAACCTTCCTTACTGATGTTATCCGAGCATAAATATCCACCAGGGCTGTTGTCAGTTGAATTACACTTAGCTGCAAGGACCGGCTTATCGGCTTATCGGGCACCTCTTCTCAATCTTATCACATCTGAATGGAGCTCTTGAGCTTTTTGGTTGCAAATGTCATTTAATTGTGTCCAAAAACAAAAGTTATATGCATATCATCTCTTTAAAAGACCAGAATTTAAATTTAAAATATCCTCCTATATTATAACTATCCTTTTATAATTAGGTATGTTTCTTACCTAGAGGCACCTCTACAGAATTTGCAATTTTCATTGATATTGCCATCATACAACCAGGAGGATTAATTACTTAAACAAACAAACCCTTAAACCTGTAAATATTTTTATCCACATAATCACATTGCAAAACTCTGACTATTCTTCCTGAAAGGGCAGCTACAAGTGGGGCAAAAAAGTATTTAGTCAGCCACCAATTGTGCAAGTTCTCCCACTTAAAAAGATGAGAGAGGCCTGTAATTTTCATCATAGGAATACCTCAACTATGAGAGACAAAATGGGGAAAAAAATCCAGAAAATCACATTGTCTGATTTTTAAAGAATTTATTTGCAAATCATGGTGGAAAATAAGTATTTGGTCACCTACAAACAAGCAAGATGTCTGGCTCTCACAGACCTGTAATTACTTCTTTAAGAGGCTCCTCTGTCCTCCACTCGTTACCTGTAGTACTGGCACCTGTTTGACCTTGTTATCAGTATAAAAGACACCTGTCCACAACCTCAAACAGTCACACTCCAAACTCCACTATGGCCAAGACCAAAGAGCTGTCGAAGGACACCAGAAACAAAATTGTAGACCTGCACCAGGCTGGGAAGACTGAATCTGCAATAGGCAAGCAGCTTGGTGTGAAGAAATCAACTGTGGGAGCAATAATTAGAAAATAGAAGACATACAAGACCACTGATAATCTCCCTCGATCTGGGGCTCCACGCAAGATCTCACCCCGTGGGGTCAAAATGATCACAAGAATGGTGAGCAAAAATCCCAGAACCACATGGGGGAACCTAGTGAATGACCTGCAGAGAGCTGGGACCAAAGTAACAAAGGCTACCATCAGTAACACACTACGCCGCCAGGGACTCAAATCCTGCAGTGCCAGACGTGTCCCCCTGCTTAAGCCAGTACATGACTGGGCCTGTCTGAAGTTTGCTAGAGAGCATTTGGATGATCCAGGAGAGGATTGGGAGAATGTCATATGGTCAGATGAAACCAAAGTAGAATGTTTTGGTCTAAACTCAACTTGTCGTGTTTGGAGGAGAGAGAATGCTGAGTCGCATCCAAAGAACACCATACCTACTGTGAAGCATGGGGGTGGAAACATCATGCTTTGGGGCTGTTTTTCTGCAAAGGGACCAGGACGACTGATCCGTGTAAAGGAAAGAATGAATGGGGCCATGTATCATGAGATTTTGAGTGAACACCTCCTTCCATCAGCAAGGGCATTGAAGATGAAACGTGGCTGGGTCTTTCAGCATGACAATGATCCCAAACACACTGCCCGGGCAACGAAGGAGTGGCTTCGTAAGAAGCATTTCAAGGTCCTGGAGTGGCCTAGCCAGTCTCCAGATCTCAACCCCATGGAAAACCTTTGGAGGGAGTTGAAAGTCCGTGTTGCCCAGCGACAGCCCCAAAACATCACTGCTCTAGAGGAGATCTGCATGGAGGAATAGGCCAAAATACCAGCAACAGTGTGTGAAAACCTTGTGAAGACTTACAGAAAACGTTTGACCTCTGTCATTGCCAACAAAGGATATATAACAAAGTATTGAGATTAACTTTTGATATTGACCAAATACTTATTTTCCACCATGATTTGCAAATAAATTCTTTAAAAATCAGACAATGTGATTTTCTGGATTTTCCCCCCCATTTTGTCTCTCATAGTTGAGGTATACCTATGATGAAAATTACAGGCCTCTCTCATCTTTCTAAGTGGGAGAACTTGCACAATTGGTGGCTGACTAAATACTTTTTTGCCCCACTGAATGCCTGCAAATGTCATGTTGTTCTGTGGAAAACTCAAAAGTCATAGGAGATTTCCTTAAAAAAATAAAAATACACAGGCATTAAATTAGTCTAACCCCAAAACGCCTGCACCTATTTGTGAGATTGGGTTCCCAAACTTGCAAAAAAACATGATGCTATTTTTCGTCTACTGATTTTTTTCTTTACTACAGTGTGTCAGTGATGTAATATCTAGACATGCTTTTTCATTTTCCTTCTCTTTTAAAAACAAAATATGAAACTTGTTGATGGCCTCATACCACCTAATTTTTATCTGCATGTACACATGTTTATATTTATTTGGTATAATAAGATAATTTGGATTTATGCACAGAATAAATCTGGAAATTACATAAGAACAATCCCCTCTTATTGGCTAAATTCTAGTACTGTATGGCAGACTAGAGTCAGAGAATCAAAGGATTTGTAGTGGCTATTAAAATGCTCACTCAGAAACTTCTGTGGCCAACTTTATCAGTAGATTTCTAAGATTGGGCTTAACTATAATGATCAAAGGATTACTACCTACCCCATGATGCCATATGGTAACTTTTAAGTGAAGACCATATGATTTGTATTGTCTGAATTTACCACCTGTGAAAGTCCATTTGGCAAGAATTATGTTCCAGCTGAGGCCCAAACACCAGCTTTTCAGAGAAGGCTTGAATTGGGGTCACAGTCAGGTCACAAATAGCTTGCCTTCCTGTCTTGTTTTCCGTAAGCATTTCCAGATTTGTGAAATGTTTTACATTCCTCCTTGGAATGAGTCTGCAAAATAAAAGTCATTACGATTCCAGTTTTCAAGTTGACAACAGTCTACTTTACCACTAACTATACCATAGGAGTATCCATCATGTTACTTGACTGGAATAATATCTTTGAGATAACAGAGCTTTTTTTAATCTTCTAGGATCATCTGGACAACTGTATACATCTCATACGATGTATATAGAGATGCCAACTATTGATGTCTGGCAAAACAAATACATTTTGAAAGAAAAATGGTTGGGTTTTTGTTCCTGATAAAACAAAAAGCTGCAAAGTATTTTCCTAGAGTTAAGCTCCATGAAATGTAGTGGGACTTCCGAAATAGGCTTCTTCAAAGTTTTGAACAAATGTTTTACTTTTGGAAAGTCCATGTGAAGTACACCGTTGAAGCTGCTTCAGAAACAACATGTCCCCATTCCTGGCTCTTAAAAGGAAAGCTGAGGAGACTCACTGCTTCACTTTGCCATAGATAGCATTGTAGCATAAGTATACAATGTGTAAAATATGGAATTCATTGCCATAATTTTGGATGGTTTTAAAGGGGAACTGGACAAATTGTGATTGGGATATGTGGCTGCTGGTCTTCATGGTATCCTGTTATCTGTAGAATCAAAGTCAGCATGTCTTAAATACCAATCAGTTGCTAAGGAGCAGCATGACCGGCACCATATAGTGGCCAGTCACCTTCATGTCCTGCATCTTGCTAGCCACCATATGGAAAAGAATGCTGGACTAGATTGGGCTGATCCTGCAAGTTTTTTTTTTTTTTTTAAGTTTTCAGTTTTAGATGTATTTCCTTGGAAATGAGTCACTGCAGCTTAGACTGCATTTTTAAACAAAAGTAGGCCCTATTCACCTAAGTGAGATCTATTTTTGTGTGGGTTGCACTGAAATTTACGAACATGCTGTTTAATCATAGCAAAAATGCCCTACCAGCTGGTTTCCTATTACTCTTTTACGATTGTGGGAATGCTGAATGCATACACACACACCACTTTTTCCCTCATTGCCCAATACGTGATGAAGCATTGTCTTTTTCTCTGTGTGGTCTCATTTGATTATAATGCAGGAGCGCCTGGCCACATTCCATACATAATTAATTGACACTTTGGTGTTAGATGGCAGGAAGGCCAGCCTGGCTTCCAACACAGTGCTTGTTCCCATCTTTAGATTGTGTTCCACCCTGCCAGCTGGTAAGTGAATGAAACCTTTCACAGTGAGTCTAATGGGCCTGAATGGTTGAATCATTGTCCTTGTCATCTCTCCAGTTAATCTAGTGACAAACAGGGGCCAGGCTGCTGCTGTTGACATGCTCTTTAGGGCTTTTGCTTTCAGGGCAAACAAGGTCTGTGAGGGGAATTTTAGCAAGATAATGACTTTTTTTTCTTTACCCACCCTGTAAAGACTGATGTTCTTTTGAATGTAAAATGTCCCTTGTGAGATGTGATGGGGTCTGGAGTTTCCATAAAATTCATATTGATTTTATCTTTGCAGTCATTAATTAGGAATGGATGCACTGTGGGTCATGCTATGCATGCAAAGATGAGCAGTGAATATTAGAATCAAAGTGCAGTTAAGCTCCTTTAATCCATTATGTTCTCCATATAGGTTAGCTTTATGAAGGCATTGAATAGCATAAAGTACACAGTGTTTATTTTTTTCCAGGTAGTGCTGGGTTGGAAAAATTCTTTAGTCTCCTTCTCCCTGTAATTCTAATTCAGTTTTATAGGGGGCAAGAAAACCTTTCAATACTTTTGTCAAAGGAAAACAATTCTCATGGAGAGGGTGATGTTCTTGTGATTATATTACGAGGCAACCAAAGGACATGTGCAAAGTGTCCTGTCTTTCATCCTTCAACATCATTTTATCAACTTTCCTGGCTTCCAGTGTTTCAGTTCAATCCCAAGGGAAAAGGTCAGTAGGAAACTCCTTGTGTGTGTGTGTGTGTGTGTGCATGCGTGCCCACACACATTTGTGTTCCAATCACAATTCATAAACAGGGAGTCTCATGGAGATAGACAAAACAAGGAAAAAAAACAACCTTCCACCATCCAGATTAATACAAAACTCTGTACCAAAAGAAATTTAAAGACATCCTCAGTGTGATACTTTTTGTATTAATCTGGATGGTGTGACACTGAAAGCAGAAGTGTTTCTGTATAAAATAGCAATTTGGGGTTCAAAAGATGCTAACAAACGTTTAGGATGAAATATGGGCCAGGTGAGTAGAAGAGCTGTCCTCATAATGCGCTGGTATTAGCAGAATAGATCTCATTAATGTTAATGGAAGGGCATACTCAGTACTTTGCCCATCCAACTGAAAACTTCCTTGGGGGCCTTGCAGAAAAGGTACCATTTGATTTGCATTGGATGTTACATTTTTCTTTCCCTGGTTAATAATGTACATCCAGAATATGCTTAGATCCAGTCAGAAAGAATAGTCAATATAAAAGGTATTGCATTTTATTCAGTACTGATAAATTGGAATAATTATTAAATTTTATATGTTTGAGACAGTGTCTACTTGTGATCTAAAGACAGCAAGTAATGAAAAACATAATAGGCCTAACATTTTAATTGCTAGATTTTTTTTTCTTTGAAAAAAGCATTTCATTCTTGTTGATAAATATTTGGGTTATGGTTCTAATGAGAATTTATTCACATTTCTGAGCAAGAGTTTTTCTTCCCCTTATTATATTTGATACTGTAGATCAGGTCGGCTTAAAAGCTGGTTTCATAGGATTTAGCAGAACTAGAGTTTTATACATTGTGATGTATAATGACAAAGAGAGATTAAGAGTTTGATTTTTTTTGGGGGGGGTAACAATGGCAAAATGTATGTTAAGTGGGAGCTAGTGATTACCTTTTGCTGGTAGATATCTTTTAAAAACTCCCCTTGTGGCCATAGCATGTTTACTGCATACATAGTAGTGAAGAGAGAGCAGAGGGTTATAATTGGATATAATTTTAAAAATCTAATTATAATTAGTTAGGATAATTAGTTCAAGTTATCTTTAATTAAATCAATTACCATTTAATTTGCATGGCATTCTATAGTTACAGTATTGTTTTACTTTATTTGATAAATTTGACTGAGAATTCCTTTGGTATATGTATTTGAGAGAAATTGTGATATTGCAAGATCATTGAAAAAATGTAGTTGAAATGTGTTTGTTATAGTAAAAATACTTTCCTGTTTATTCTAGAGATGCATTAAGGGTCTTATTTTTCAATTTTGTCACTATAAAATTTACTTGTATAAAAGGATTTTGGAATCCATGCATTCCTATATTTGATATAATATATCCAAATTTGGTTGTTGATGGCTTGTGGCTGGGTCCAATGTCCTTTATTCTAAATTGGAACACATACTGCTCTGATACAATATGAGACTGAATCATAGATAACTGGTATTTACTGATAATCAATTATCTGTTCTGCCAATTCAGGAATGTAGAAAATACAGCTCAGGGTAGAGGCCTTTCAGCCTTTCTTCTTTTGTTGCATGCTTTTGAGATTTGACAAGATCATATGCTTGGCTGTTAGGTAACAACTAGTCTGGGAATGAAGCAGAAACAGGGTTTACCAACACCCTGAAAGTCAGCCAAAATGTCTAAGAAATTCCATATACCAAAGAGTTCAAGAAATGAGTGAAGATGGGATGCAAACAGGATCCAAGTTATGAGTCAGTCCTAGAAAATTGGGTCCTGTCCTCATTAATCTTCAATGCCTTCTTGCTTCCTCCTCCTCCTCTGAAAATTAATCTTCTAGGTGGGGGCCACCCTATTGTTTTTTTTTAAATTCCTGAACTACCCCATGGATTCTGGCCTCACCCACTGATCAGCCATATCGATTGTCCTGCTAATCCAATAAAAAAAAAAAGAGCTTCCAAAGGAATGGATTAATCAGGCTAAGATCAAATATTTTTGAATATATACAGACAAAGTTCTGTCCTCCCCTTCCATCTTTCCAAAAAACCCTAGACAGACTGTAGGCATAGAAAGAGAAGCCTCAGACCACTGGTTTTGTGGATGCCTTGGGGGACCCAGCAAGATAAAACTCAAACTGAGTGGAGAGAATTTTGCAAATATGGATCCACAGCTAAAAAGGCCATATTTCTTATGTCTGCTTGCCATAACTCAAACCCTGGGGGCACCTCACATGCTGCTTTGACTGATCACATGAATAAAACCACTGATATAATTGGCTATAGCTTTGGAGGAGGAAGTTGAACAGAGGCTTTATCAGTTACACCAGGTGGGTATTGCTGGAAGATAATAGGGTGATTTGTAGTATATTGGCAAAGATTCCTTGAAATAAATGTTAATAGTGTCTGTCTGTAAACACACACACATACACACATGTAAAAAAGGGATGGGCTTTAGTTGCACAGTTGCCAACTTGATTTTTTTGTCCCCCTTCCCCTCACAGATGTCACCGCTGATCTTATACGCACACACACTTGTCCCCACTTTGTCTGGAAAAAAACAGAAACAACCATTGCTGCCTCAATCACTCTTTTCTTCCATCTAGTGGTTGATTATCTTCATTTTTGCAGCCCAGATAGGCTAGCGCTAGCTTTACTATTCCTGAAGTTAGTTGTTGGGCCAGCTTGCTTTGTCAGAGAATTTAGTGCTCTTTGAAAACTAGGCACTTTTGAAGGACTCTAAAACCTGTCTGAATGGTCTATCTGCACCTGCATCCCTGCAGGTCACCCAACTGTGCCATAAACTGAATAGTCTGCAAAGTGTGTCAGATTTTACACATCTGGAAATTGTTGTGCGTTGTTGCTTGCTTAAGAAGGAAAACACAACTTTAAAACAGAACACTTAAGGTTAACTTAAGCTGGTCTTACTTATTCATGGACTGGGGATGAGATGCAGTTGGCACCTATATAGTGTGCCAACATTCCCAAGGTGAGGTCAGTGAAACTAGTTGAATGGCATCACCATGTTCACCTTGTCCGATCTCTGAAAGTTGGATCAGTTCTGTTTAAAACTCAGATAGGAGACCATTATGAAATCCAAAGTCTGTACGTTGGACTGGAAAGTTGACAAAAAACCCAGAAGACAATGGCAAACTACTTCTGTATGGTGGCCAAAAGAACTATATAGCTATAATGGATATTTAATTAATTAATTAATTAATTTGTATGCCACCCATCTCCCCCAATGGGTAACTCTGGGCAATATATATGGATGCATCCAGGAGTCATTAGGATTTAAGTTCAGTTCTAAGGAGACTCTACTGTTTTTCTTTTGTTTTGGACAAACATAACAGATTGTGTTTCTAAACACTGTAAAATAAACTTTTTTTTTAATCCTCATGTCATTGCAAAAGGATGTCAACAAAATGAAAAACAAGGCATGCTGCAAAGCATGTGCCAGGAGAACTACATACATTTCTTAAACAGAATGTCACCGTTTTCTTCCAGGGATTTTGTATATTTCATAATTTTTAGCTCATCATATGATTTCCCAGGAAACAAGTTCCTTGTTTTTCTGCAACTTGTATAAACCCATGTTTATACAAGCCCCAAAATAACAGATTAGAAGTGCACCACCTTTTCCAGGCCAAGGATCATGCATGGCCTTTGCTGAGTTGAAAATAGGAAAAAAGTTAGAAGTGGTTTAATTTTTGTTAAATGGAATTGAAATGAAATTAATTATACTTAATATGTTTGCTTCCCATATATTTAATAACTTCCCACTTCTGGGGGGCAACTTTTAAATAAAGGGGTTATAGATGTCACACCTCATGAGTGATCAGAGAACAGTAAAACAGTCAAGATGGTGGCCATGGAAATGCAATTGAAGCTCCACCTGGTTTTTATGTGCAACATGGAACCAACATTTGTGGGTAGCAACATGGAGAATAACAGACCTTATCTGTGACAACCAATACAAAAAGGAACAAAACAAACTTTCCAATAGATACAGAAGCTCTGCTAAGCAACAGCTTTAACTTCTCCCAGCCTGTAACTATCAACAGGTTGGAGCCTGCTTTAAATCAGCATCACCTTCTTACACTATATAAGAACATCCAAAGCTTGGAGGAGTTTCATCCTATGCAAGAACCTTTTTCATGCATCCCTCTCTACATGGCCAGCTTGTCCCAGTGTAAGCAGGCTGGCCCATGAAATGGTGAGTATTCCTTCTCTGGAGGTCTTCAAACAGAGGCTAGATGGTCATCTATCAGAAATGTTCTAGTAGATCCTGCAGTAAACAGGGAGGTGGACTAGATTACTTCCAAGATCCTATTCAATTCTATGGTGCTATGATTCCATGAGGAAGGGCCACTAACCAATTCTCAAGGGAAGTTGCCCCACATCAAGTCTTCCTCTACCTGTCCTCAGTGTACAAGGAAGACAACATCTAGCATGTTTTCCTGCTACACATCAAAAGTATTATTTTCCAACTTGTTCTGGCACAAGTGCCTCACCTGCTGCATTTATTTCATCATAGGAAACCCCTCTGATCACCAGTTACTGGTTTCCAGGCCCATTTTGTCCTGGGCTGCTGGACCTCTGAACAGCCCTTGACCCATGGAATCTTTTTTCTTCCCAGTCTACCTTTTGACTGAAAAATGTTCTTTCCCCTTTCCAGCCCAAGTGAAAAGCAGGAATTTCTTAAACTGGCTTCACTTCTAGCCAGTTTATGCAAGTGAGTCAACTAGTTTAAGACCAGAGAAGGAAAAGCTGTAAGACTGGTTTAACAATAAAGAACAACCTCTTCCATGGCACGGAGCCAGTAAGTAATCTGGGGTTTTTCCTGGACTCGCGACTCCTGCTTGAGGAGCAGGTAGCAGTCATAGCCAGAAGGGCCTTTGCACAACTGTGGGTTGTGCGCCAGTTATGCCCTTTCCTGGACCAACAGGCCCTGTTCACAGTCACGCACGCCCTAGTCACCTCTTGTCTTGAGTACTATAGTGCACTCTACATGGGGCTGCCCTTGAAAAGCATCCAGAAGCTTCAGTTGGTTCAGAATGCAGTGGCCTGCATAGTTTTGTGCAAGTCTAGATTTGCATACATGTCACCTCTCTTGTGGGAGCTGCATTGGCTGCTGATTTGCTTCCAGGTCCAATTCAAGGTGCCAGTTATCACCTTTAAAGCCCTACATGGCTTGGGGGCCAGGTTATTTGAAGGACCGCCTTTCCCAGTTTCACCCGCCAGATCGGGGAGGCAGGGTATATTATGGCTCCCGCCTATTAAGGAGGTCCATCTAGTAGGACTGAGAAGATTGGCCTTCTCTGTGGTGGCTCCCTCCCTGTGCAGCATCTTCCCCGCAGAGATAAGACTGGCCCCCACCTTGATGCTTTACCACAAGGCCCTGAAGACATGGTTTTGCCAGTGGGCCTGGGGATCCCAAGTCGATATGGAGCCCATCAAATGGCTAGTGTAAATGTGTTGTTGTTGCCAAGGGATTGGGAGGTTATAGTGGGTTTTGTATTTGGGATTTTTATTCCTGTAAGCCACCCGGAGTCACCATGAGTGAGTTGGGCAGCCATATAAATTGCTTAAATAAATAAAGAAGATAAATAAGTCATATAAATTGCTTAAATAAATAAAAAAATAAAATAAATGAAACTATTGCATTTGGCATCAAAGCTATAGGATATACCATTTCATCTTCATGTGCCACACAAAATGAGGGTGCAGTCATTATATACAGTCCCAATCCTGAATTCACTCTGTGTGGCTCCACAGTGAGCCAAAATGGCACGATCCATCCATAAAAAGAAGAGTATAGGTATGTGGAGTCAGATCTAAGAAAATCTGAATTAGTTTGTTTTTGACAGCTATTCATCTCAAGGACCACTTTTCACTAAATTAGGTCTGACATCAAATGTCAGGTATCAGATGGAAATCTGATCACTGTGTTTCAATCTAAGGGGAGGAGAAGTAAATTGGTTGGGATATCCAACAGCAATGACAGTGAGATTGATTTAGAAGTATGGATGTTCACGATTATAGCCATAGCTGACTTCCCTGATCTCTCTCCATACTTGCCTTCCGTTCAAAATAAGTTTCGTTTTCCCCCTCAGTGAGCCGAATTGCATTTTGATATTGAAATAAGCAGAATAGAGGGAAAAAGATCCTTTCATTTTTCACTTCTCTCCCCCCTCCCTTTTCTCCCCTAGCTTTAAAACAGGAAGACTTTCGTCAGCGTATAAAGAGCAAAAAGCATATTCACCCCTCATTGCTCCTGAGGTTTCAGGGGAGACGCAGAGCAAGGGACAGAGTGAGAGAACAAGGAGTGCTTTATTGGAAAAAGGAGTAAGTAACTGAAATCCCTGGTGTAAAGTTCTCTGAATTCAGTAATTTGGTTGCAAAGAATTAATAAAACCGGGGCAGAAGAACATTTCATGTTCCATTATTTGTGCTCATGTCCAAGTACTATTTTGGTTAAAAGTTCAGTGAGAGATGGGTGAGATTTTTTTTTTTTTAATTTTGAAGATTATTTGATTTTAGTTTATTTTAATTTTTGTAGTCTTGGGTTTGTCTGCACAGGTAGATGATGGGAGTCAACTGGAACTGTGATCCTAAGTATCCGTACTTGGAATTAAGTCCTCTTGACATCAGTTTAGTTTACTTTTGAGTAAAGGTAATAATTATTGGGGACTCAGCTGTAAATGAGCACTATATATTGCTTTTTTTTTTTTTTTTAGTCTTAGGACATCATGGTTTCTAGAATCATTCTATTCCCACAGCTCTGAATTTATTTCTAATGCTGCTTCCCCACCTCACCCATTGTATTCAGTGAGATATCTTTGATGGGAAATATCCATTATGAAGTGTGTGTGTGGATTCTAGAAACTATAATGTCCCCAATACTCCCTTTACTCAAAAGTGAACTAAACTGATGTCAAGAGGACTTAATTATGTATGGATACACAGTTCCAGTTGACTCCCGTCATCTCCCTGTCCAGACAAACCCAAGACTACAAAAATTAAAACAAACTAAAATCATAAATTGATGGGAAATATCCATTATGAATTTGAATGCTTACCCCCAAGATTGGGGGCGGGTGAATTTGAATTTTAAAAGGGTTGTTAACTCATTTAAATTTAAAAGCCCCTATATTGGAACCTTTCCTCTTTCTATGAACAGATAATATTATTTTAAAATATGTTTGTCAAGTGCTAGAAACCACTTTATTGCCTGAAAAAAACAAAGCCTATTTGTCTATTTGTATGGCTATTTGTATGGTCTATTTGTATGGCTTGCCAGCTACCAATCTATTAATGCAGATACATATTTGAATGGAGAATTTGTATCAGGCTAATACACACTGAACAATATTGGGTGCTACCAATACAGGGGGACTACATGGGAATACTGGTCAGGGAATGGTACGAATTATAAAATGGACATTTGGACCATTTTGACTTGAATGTAGAAGATACAGGTTAAATTGAAGACACCGAGCAAACACAATTTACAGTATCTCCTCATCTATAAAATTGGGATTACATCAATCTACATTTCAATATTACCATGAGAAGGAATTAGCTAAGATTTATAAAAACATTTGTAATTTAGTGCAATCCCAGTACAGAGAAAGCTTTTTCTTTTTAAAGTGAGTATTTTCTTAAGTTACAAGCTTTCTTTAATGTTATTTTTTTTCCTTCCTAGCATTTTTACCACAGGTGGAGGGTCTGCTTTTTTTTTTCCAGATTAACTGAATGTTGACCCATTGGTTGCGACAGGAATCCAGCTTGTCATCCGAGCCTGACTTCGTGGGCTGAGAGCGGGTGACTGGCCCAAAGTCACCCAGCCACCTTTCATGCCTAAGATGGGACTAGAAATCACAGTCTCCTGGTTTCTAGCCTGGTGCCTTAACCACTAGACCATTAACTTTAACTAGACCATTAACTTTCTTTAATATTAATGTTTAGGGTAAACTCAGAACATGAGGGACTGAGTAGGAGAAATGTATCTGAGAATGTAATTTCCAACATATGGATGATAGCTATCCTAGCTTTCAGAATTGCATCTGGGATGAAGAAAGAGGGGTTATTGATTCTGTTTATGAGTTTTTCTGTTTGTAAGTTTTTTATATAAGCCTATTCCTTATCCTTCTTGCTTGTGCTGTAAATCCTGATGCCCCACTTCACTAACTAATGGAGTATGTGAAGGCATGCTCAGTTTACAAATAAGCTTAGGGACTTTTTAGATATTTTATTTCTTCCCCCAGATCAAAACCTAGTAGTTATTAAGTTTTTGAAGGCAGCCCAGGTATGAAGTGTGTGTGTTGTGAAGAAACTGAATTGTTATAGCACTCAGATTATTTTGTCTCTGAGAAAACATGATTTTGTCCCCAGTTTGTCATCTCTCAGTTAGACTACTGTAATTGACTTTACATGGGGCTGCCCAGTTGCTCACCAGCATTAAGTGTTTCAGTAGGATAATACCTACTATGCTGATGGAGCTACACTGATTGCCTGTAGGCTTTTGGGCCCAATTCAAGGTTTGGGTGATCTTCTACTATAACTTCACCAAGTAGAATCTGCACACCCTCCACAGTCTAGCATAGAGAAGGACTTAGCATAGAACTGCATTCACAGGATCATGCTAGGAGGACAGATGTGCCACTACCTTGAGGATCTTCAAAAAATGGTTAAGGCAGTTTTGTTTCAACAGCCATTTAGTTAGAAAGATGTCCTAAGGGCAGCAATATTTTTGTTTTATTCATTAATTGGTTTTTGTGTTTCATGTATGTCATTGTTTTTATATATTATAAACCACCTAGAATTGCAAGGCATTAGTCAGCATACAAGTGTGGGTAAACAAACAAACAAGTACATAAATACATTTGTGCAGCTTTCCTATTTTATATATTATAAGCAAGTTGGGTGCAAAAATATAGATTCTTGCTGGATTGTGACTGACTCTATCAATATCTCTCTATCTCTCTATCGCTCTATCTATCGCTACCACCAAACTGCTACTGAATGACAACCAGTAGCTGTACATTTGGGGGTAATTTAAAAATCTTTGAAGTTTTTGATGACAAGCTCTTTAGTACAAGATAATTCCATAGTCTTTTCTAGAAAGATAATTAGCTTTTTTTTCCTTTTCCCCTAAGGGGCTGTAATTGATTGCCCCTTAATTGGTTTTTCACTATTTGTACAATTATCTTCTTTGTCTTTATGCTATTAATTCTGGGACCAGTAATAGACTTTGACTGGTGAGTAAAGAACACCAGGCTAGTGTAGGTCAGCTTTGTTTAAGTGGCTACTTTGGGAACCAGATATCTGGGCCAACAAAATTCCACACTAAATTGTAAATTTGAAATCTGTAGAAAAATGGCCAGGCCAGGTCATTTTTCCATTTGCTTTCTTCTGTATGATGTTGCATGGTCTCATAGCCATTTTAAGATGTATTAGGAAAGGTGCTTCTACTCTTCAAAGAGATAGTAGATGAACTACCATCAGACCAACAAGATTTTTAAAAGTTAAAGGGAAAAAGCTCCCTGAGCTACCATATATATATTTTAGAGCAGTGTTTTTCAATCTTGGGAACTTTAAGATGGGTGGACTTCAACTCCCAGAATTCCCCAGCCAGCTGTTTTAGAGAATAAGTACAACTCCTGTCCACCCTCTCTGAAGGTTATTTTCCCCCTAGGGAAGAGCAAATACTAGCAGAAAGATACCTGAGTGCAAGTAATACATTGCATGTAGCTGGTTCATAGTCATAACACCCATTCATTAATATTTTGGAACAGCATTTTAAATCTTTAGATGTTGTTGATTTGGGTTACAGTTCCATCTTTAATAGTCAGATATGATAAGAGTTTTGTTTCAGTCATATGGGGAGTCCTAAGGTTAGAAAAGTATTCTGAGACTTTTTGGTTACAATGACACCTCAGATTTCCATGGCCTAGAAATGCAAGGTTTGCCACTCACAAAAGAGTGAAATTCAGGGAAAGACATTGGAAAATCAGATAGAAGGTGTGGTTATGTCACTTTCTAATGACTTCCCTTAATGAAAGAAACACATTACAGGGCATATTATGATTCCATGAGGAGTCAGAATTCGGGACAGCAAGGTATGACAGCTGTGAAGCAAAACCATAGAAACAAAGCTAGCAGAACAATTTGTTTTTTTTCATTTCAGGAACTCAAGAAGACCATGATGGAATTTTCTGTAGCTCTGATTGTATTCTTCTCCTTTATATCTTCCCCCTACTCCCAACTTGTTCATTACTCAAGCTCGGGGAGAATATGTGAAGGTACTTGTGGGTATCATGGTTATAAGTACACTTGGTGCCAGGAAAAGGATGGCAAATGGGGTTACTGTTCCTTAGAAGAAGGCCTGGCTGCTTCTGGTCAGACATGTTATACAGCTTGTGAACTCTGGGGAGGCTCCTATTACTATTGTCACTTCAGGAGTGGAGGATGGCATTACTGTGGCTTGCTACAGCAGCGGAATTTCTTGGAATATTCACTGGAAAACAACTTGTGTATGAAAAGTTGCCGAGTATCCAAAACATATTTCCAATGTGAGACTGCCTTTGGTCCTGAACACTGCTCTCCATTCCAAGATGTTACTCCCACAGGCTTGCCCTGCCACAAAAACTATCAATGTGCCAGATATGGTTGGTCAGCTTATCGCTGTCATACAGGCAAGAGAGAAGACGAGTGGGATTCCTGTAGACCGAACAACAAGGATGGGTGTGCATGGATGGCTTCTGACACAAATTCTTCTCAGACAGAGATTTGTACACTTGCTTATTCCCAAAACAAAAGAAAGCTCATTTTCCGCAGAGAAAGACAGGTGGAAGGACTCCCTCCTACAAAAGAGCAATTCAAAGATGCTATTCATCTTATTGATAGCATAGCTTCCATCAGAAACTTCCCTGATTCTGACGCTCTGTCAAAAGTGAATTTCTACAAGCAAAAAAGTATCTTATGTAATGGCTTCAATTATACCAATGTGGAACTGTGGCATGGCAACTTCACAAATAACCCTTTAGCACATGTCATCTTTTCAGAGATCCTGAGCGTGGTTGAGGTGTTGCGTTTAGCATTTTACACCAGCCTCCATAGTACCTTTTATTCACCTGCCTATACCATTGTTGTATCAGTTGATAAACCAATGTTATGTTCCACTTACTACCAGTAACTTATCCATCCAACTTGTTTGTACTGATATATTATTTCTTTCTATTATATCTGCTTTGGGTCAGCCTGATATTATTGCTTCTTATTATATTATAAGCAATACCCGGTTGACTTTTAATAACAATCACATTTTCATAGAATTAATGCTAATAAATATCATTGTAGATGACATTGTATCTGTTAGATTTTGCTGCATGTGTATATTCTTTGTAATCTCCCATAATTATATGAGGTATTCTATGAAATTAATAAAATACACTCTTGAAATATTATATAGTGGCACCTGGGAAATTTTAAAGATTTTAAAGGTCTGTAATTCCATATAGAAGAAGTCTGAGATACCTTTCTTAAAAATAAATCCACGCTGTTTGGTGCTTTTGAAAAAATCATCACCTCCAATGTTTTCCTTCTGAGATCTTCCCCTGTAAGGAAGTCAAAGCTAAACACTACCCAGAGAACCGATTATTTGCCAGTGACTACCTAGGCCAAAAAGACCAATCCTTCTTCCCTGCAGGAATCCAAATTAAAGCATTATGATAGATAGCTATCCAGTATTTGCCTGACCATATCCAGGAAAAGAAAGCCCACCACCTCCCTAAAGTGCTCACTGATTTCCTTATGATTATCTACTGTTTTTACCCTTTTTGTATACTGTAACTTGCAAGCCTGTATGTCTTTATGTGGCAGACAGTATTCCTTTGTCCTTCTCTTTTCCAAATGGATAGGCAAATGGTATGGGAAGCTAGAGAATTTAACAGGATCCTTGAAGCAAAATAAAATACAAATTTCATAGCAAAGAGAAAAGCTAGGAAATCCATGTCGTTTTCTTGGGAGGAACATGGAAGTGGTTTGCTATTGCCTTAGTCTTGAATATTTTTTTTTAAACTTCTCAGTCTAGTCTACAGCTTTGGATTTCTGGTGGTCTCTTAACCAAGCATTAAGCAGGTTCAACTCAGCCAAGATCAGTTAGGCAACCTGCTGAGACCACAGAGAAGAAGAATGGGCATTTTTCCTGTAGAATGGCCTTCACTAATGCCTTTCTCAAACCTGTTGCTCTCAGACATGTTAAATGGGAACCTTAGATATTTCTGTTCTTACAAATCTGGAAGGTGCCAGGCCTGAGAAGTCTACTATAGAATCAAGAGGAAGATATTAATAGGTGAAGGGGAATCTTGCAGCCAGGGATAACTAAGGATATTTGACATAAATATCAACAAGTAGTATCTGGGAAAATGCAGGACAGGAATTGAAGTTCTAAAGACTCCGATCGCTGAAACAAACTGCCATACAGAAATTATAAAACATCCTGAAAAGATCATGCTACATTGTAGGGCTATGTTGGCAACTAACATTATTTTGATACAAAATTAATTGCTTGAACTTCACCTGAATAATCTGAGGTCTCAAGGGTGTCTGGAAGGAATGGTAAAAAAAATTAAGATGGTGGCCATGCTGGTTCAATCAAAGCTTCATCTGTTTTTTAGGTGTGATGCACATTAAAAAACAGTTGAAGCTTTGATTGGACCATTGTGGCCACCAACTTGACTTTTCTGACCACACCCTGTGGATGCCCTTGTAAGGTCCATTCAGGGAAGGGCTCCACAAAGAAATGCAGCACTTGGGAAGGCAAAGTTATGGCTGTGAAATAAGTTTCTGAATCACAGGGTAAACCTTGCATTCAAACATATTGCTTAAAACATTATAGCTTTTTAAATATACTTGTGTGGAGTACACCAAAACATTTTTGAATTCACCAGAGTTTGGAATAATAGACTTCAATTTTGATGAATCAGAATATATGTCAACATATCAGCACTTGCTGCCCAGTTCATCATTTACCAGCATTCTCACATTGGCCTGCAGCTCCTGAGCCATTTTTGTAGCCTCCAGGGTGCCAGCTAGCAACCACTTTTTCATGTCACAACTGCTGGGAACTTGTCGCCCAGCTTTCCATGAGTTCTAGAGTTCTTCTAATGCTTTCAGTTTCAGAATAGCCACAAAGTATTAAAATAATAACCATTGGAAAGCTTGTGCGAGGGGAAAACACAGAAAAGAACCCCTTTGCCTAACCACATTTACATTATTCAGCCTGCTCACTGTACTTCTCAACATAGGATAAAAACAAAAAAAGCAAGAAAAGGGAGGGAGAGGGAGAGGGGAGGAAAGGAAAGGAAAGGAAAGGAAAGGAAAGGAAAGGAAAGGAAAGGAAAGGAAAGGAAAGGAAAGGAAAGGAAAGGAAAGGAAAGGAAAGGAAAGGAAAGGAAAGGAAAGACTCCACAGTGATGGCCTGGTGTTCTGTCCAAGTTGCACTTTCCATGCCCTGAATGGGTGGATTCCTGTGCTTCTTTAATCCTCTCTCTCCCCCTGGGAATGCAAGCACCAATCACTTTCTTTCTATGTGGGGGAGGGGGGAACATGTCTTGAAGGACATGTGGAGGACATGTGGTTACAGTAGACAGACTTCTTGTATGAGCCCCCTACCATTGACTCCCCCTTGTACTGCACTGCTAGATGGGTTCCAGAAAAGAAAAGCAAGTACCACTGTATTACAACATATTGGAAAAACAAAACTAAACCTCCACCTTTCACTAGTCCATTGGTGAATGTGAGAATGTGTTTAAAAAAGGTCCAGTTTTACCAGTGTGGCAAACCAGGATAAAATGGCGGTGGAGGGTAGTAACCAGTGATGGAGAAGCATAGTATCACATGAGTGATCACAGGTTTGAAAATACTACTTTTGATGCATGGAGGAAAAAGATAGGCCAAGGTTGCCTCCCTGGTGGGTTGGAGATGGATAGAAGCAACATCATGGCTTCCTGCCTCAAGAACATGTTAGTGGCCTACACTTGTGCTAGGGTCCTATAGATCAGCCCTAGGAGAGAGATGTATAAACAAGGTCCTAGCAGATCCATGCAGCTTTTCCAAGCTTTGGCTGCCTTTAGGTATTATAAGAAGAGTTAAGGTTATCTTGTTTTAAGGCAGGGCTCCAGCAACAGGCTGGGAGGAGTTAAAGTTGCTGCTCAGCAGAATTGCTGCAGCTACTGCAGTGTTTCTCAAACTTGGCAACTTTAAGATGTGTGGACTTCAACTCCCAGAATTCCCCAGCCATAAGTCCACACATCTTAAAGTTACGAAGTTTGAGAAACACTGAGCTAGTGGATGCAGGCAAATTTTGTTTTGTTCATTTTTGCATGGGCTGCCATGGATAAACTCAGTTATTTTCTGTGTTGCTATCAAGAAATGTTTCTTCATAGACTTTACAGTTTCCTGCTATCTCATGTACGATCTATTCAATAGGTGTGATATCCCAAACCTCTCCAAAAGTTGCCACCACATTGTCATTTTTAATGGGCCAAAAACGGGATGTTTAATTAATTAAAAGATTTATATGGCTGTCAATCTTGTGGAACACAACTCTGGGCAGCTTGCAACAATAATAAAACAATAATAAAAATCAAAACTTGGCACCTTAACCAGCATTCTTCAGTTCATCCAACAGTACAGTTCCTAAGTTATCCCAATGCTTGGAAGAAGAGCTAGCTCTTTACAGCTTTCCAGAACGCTAAAAGGGTTTAATTATAATTCTGCTGTTGTTAATTCTCAAGGAGGAATGCCTAGCCTCAAATCGCCAACTGACATAAAATAGAACAGAAAGCTTTGTCCTTGATTATCACCCAAGAACTAAGGAAAATCAGAAGATAGTCTACTGGAACTTGCTAGGTCTTTTCATAGAACAAGAATTCATGAATTTCTGGAGGAAGATCATTATTGCTGAATAATCTCAGTTTATATCAGTAATATAGGTATCTTAGAATGATTTTACACGACTGCTGGTAATTTAATGGGTATATGCATCTTAATAAATAATTTATGTCTCCTTCACAGGACTTTAGTTGCATATTATAGTGGACTGAGAATATTGCATTAGGACAACTGAATCATAATTACTCTTAAGTAACTTTTCACAGTGATTTAAAATGGATTCTTACTTAACTAACTTGCTCAGGATTCAGTCCAAGGTCTGTTGTTTGGGTTGTATTTAAGGATACAGGGCACATTTAATTCTTTGTCTTAATAGAACATTCACTGTTCATAGAAGTTACACCAATTTCTACAATTTACTATATAGTACTATATACTATATTTTCTTTTTAAAAACCTTGCTTTTTGAAAAAAAAATAGCTTTGATTTTTTTCCCCCCACTGTGACAAAACTGTATGTGTGCTTTGACAGACAGTGGGTAAAATCTCATTCCTGATGACTCATAACAGTGCTTTGCAATTTAATATGTTTTCTTTCTCATAACAATGTCATTTTGACCAGGAAGGAAACCTCTTAGCAGCAGCCAGTTGTTTCCCAATCATCTAAAAAGAAATTTTCCAAGTTTATTCTACGTGGCAGGTTCTGGTCAGTGTTTTGATCCCATAATAACAGCAAAATGTTATGAGTATTTTGCTTTATTTCACCTTTTTCCCTCATGAAGACATTATCTATCTCCAAAATTAAAGATCACAATTATAATCAATCTAATTTTGGAAGCCCATTTTCAACCACTAACACAATAAAATCCAGAATCAACAATTATGCAGTTAAACATAATTCTACATTTCCCCTTAGTGCTGATTTCTGGATGCAAATCCTCCCTGAAACTTAGAGCTGTGGAGAAGACATATTCCTCTTCCCTCTTTGGCAAATATGGGTTTTGAGGGAAGGGGAAAACCTCCTATTTAAGAGAGACATGGTATTATCTGAGTATTGCAAAGTTTTGTTCTGAGAGGGATACCAGAGAGAAGTTAATTGAAAAGGCCAGAGGCCTAGTTTTGCTACTTCACTGTGGGCATGAGATGGGGGGCTGCTGTGATTACAATCACTACAGCAAAATCATGTTCAATGGCATCTGAAGGATCTTGCTACCTTCATCAGAATAAACCCCCCCCCCCAGCATTATGGCATGGTGATGCAAGTTCTGCCTCTTCTGGAAATGCATACAGTGTTGTAATGCATCTAAAAAGAGGGCTTGTATCACAACACCACAACACTGCTTTGGTCAGTGTGATGCCCTAAGCACGCACGCACGCACACGCACACACATCCATGCCACTGTTTAGGTTGGTATACTGGAAGCAGCAAGGATGCAACCAAATGTACTTTGGGCTGGTCAAGGAACTGGCAAATTTGGACTGCTGTTGAAAAGGCCTCTAAACCTAGTAGATTTGGGCTGAGGGGAGCAGAGCTTAGTACCGAAAGAAGAGGAAGCCTTCCAGCCCAAGGAAACACTACTGAAAAGTGACATGGAGGCCAGGACTGGCAGTTGCAGTGGTGGAAGCTGTACTGTGTTGTAGTGATGAAGGTTTAAACAGGCAGCAGACCTCATCCCCATAATGTTTCAGAACAAGCTAGAACAGGGAGAAATGGCAATTGAAGCAACAAAAATGATTACAGTAGAAGAGTGTTGCACAAGCTCTGTTCTGTTGTGAGAAGTTTGACTAATTTAGGGAAAGGTCACTGAGAGCCTGTAGTTGGAGAAGACTCCCAAATAAAAGAAAAACACTGAGAGGTGCCAAATACTGGCTCTAATACAAGCTCTGTTATACCCCTCTCTGGAACCAGCCTTGTATTTATTCTGTTATACTGGTCTCTTACATAGCTTTATTCTCATAGCTATGACAGTGTGCCAAGTAGGATAGCTATATAAATCAATCAAACTAAACTAATACATGAGTTAACATTACACTATTGCTGTGAATGAATTTCCCTGTTTGCTTTGTTACATATATTGATTAATCAGTTGGCAACAGAATAATACTCAGAATATATATGGTAAGAGAATTTAAGCCATTATTTGATTAACCATGGCTTGCTGAATAAACCATACTTGCCTTAAGTCACATCATACAGTATTGTAAATCACAAACCATGGTTTATAAATCACAATGACTGGGGTTACATAACACACTAAGCCACAAATAGCCAAAATATTGCTTAGTATGTTCTATGATCTCAGGCTTACTTCAAAGGTGCTCCTAATCTTGAACTTGGATAAACAAAAATACTATCAAAGAGGGTTTATTTTCCTTAGATAAATTAAGGATGCTGGTGATATAATACAAGTGGTAACACAATAATGTTCACAACTCATTGTTATTGGCAATAGAATAATCTATTACCAATTTCCCCAATCAGGTGCCTTCCAGAGGTGTTGGGACTACAAATCTCAGAACCAGACTTCTACCATTAGGAATTCTGGGAGTTTAATCCAATACTTCTGGGGGGCACCATGTTGGGAAAAGCTAATCTATACAGTTCAATCATCTAAGGGCCCGTATTTACTAGAGGTTTCACATATGGCCTATAATTACCATTATGTATTTTGTGCGGTGTTCTAACTCCTCAAAGTGAGATAAGGGTGACTAGCTGATAAGCAAAATGCTATTAATCTCTCCCGCTTTCCATCTGGGCCTCTGAATCCATGTGGTTTTGAATATTATTGATCACATTTTAACCCCATTTATCTATCAAGGATGTTGGGAGTGGGATTTTATCCTTACAATAACCCTTTGCAGAAGGCTAGCCTGAGAGTTAGTCAATGATTTCCAGGTTGTCCCATAGCCTTTGCATCATAGGAATGTAACTTGGTAGTTCCCAAATATGTGGTTCATATTAGAACAACAATCATGTGGCTAGAAGAATGAGCACTTTGCTGACTGCCATTAATACTTCCAGTGCCTGCCTTTGGCTCTTGATAAAAACAGCTGGAAACGAGTTATAATCTGAGTTATAATTTCTCTTCCCAGAAATCACATTGTCACCATTTTGAGTATCAGAAGGTACATAGCTATCTTCTCAAGGTTGCTTCTCCTGGTTTGGGAATATCTACCAAATTCCAGCCTTTTTTGGTGGTAATGGTGGAGTATCATAGAACTCTCCTCTTGCCAGAAATGCTGTGTCTGCAGAAATGTTTTTGCTATTCATAGCAATGCAAGTAATCCATTTAAGCAAGGGTTTAGACAATTAAGTTTTTTACTCTGAGGTTGCCCCCTGATAGGTTTCTAGTGAGAAAATGCTAGCACAAGAAATCTTTTTTAGAACATTCTTTGAGGAGTCCAAAACCTAAGAAAGGTATTTTACATTTTTAAAATCATGTACAAACTGATTTCCCAAAATTGGATATTCCAATTCCTCATTTCATATATATATAATGCTAATCTTCATCCTATTTTCTAAAATTCCATATAGAATTGAATTGTTGGCTTCACTTCAAATGCAATGTTTGTTAGAGATCCTAGAATACCAGGTATGTCTTAAGTATCTAAACTACAGGGTAGTCCTTGCTTAATGACCACAATTGGGACTGGAATTTAGATTGCTAAGTGATGCGGTCATTAAGCAAATCATTATGTGACTGGACCTGATTTTATGACCTTTTTTGAGGTGGTCATTAAGCAAATCATGTGATTGTTAACTGAATCACGTGGTTCCCCATTGATTTTGCTTGCTGAAGTGGGCTGGGAAGGTCACAAATGGTGGTCACATGACTCCAGGATGCTGCAGCCATCATAAGTGTGAGCTGGCTGCCAAGCGCCTGGATCATGATCACGTGACCACAGGGGCACTGTGACAGTCATAACTTCAGGCACTGGTTGTAAGTCACTTTTTTTTAGTGCTATAGTAACTTTGAATGGTCACTAAATGAATGATTGTTAAGTGAGGACTACCTGTATGTAGACCAGATTGTTTTGTCAGTACTTATTTAAACTGTATATGTTATAGGTAAGTCATAGAGCATAACCTCTCAAAATCTTTAAAACAACTATTATAAATCAATTGATTTAAGGTATTTATCTCTTGCTTGGCCCAGATCTTCCAATAAAATATCTTTCCCAGTTACGATTATTCTACTATTGTGATGGAAGGCATGAGCGGGGAGGATTCTGGAATGGAGCTTCAAGGTTACAGGGAAGGGGGAGAGACATTCCAAGGGAAGCATCTCCTTAGCTCCCAGATAGACTGTGTGAAAGTCAAGAGAAAGAGACTGGCCCCTACCTAAGGGCATGATGGTTATAGTTGCTATCATTGGGGGATTAGAGTTAGTCTGGCGAGATTCTGTCCATTAGGTGCAAGCTAATAAAGAAGCTGAGCTGATTTCTGGACTGTCTCATGGTGATTCTTGGGCTGAACCTGACAACTATGTCAGTTGCTCCTATGATTCCCAGTCAAAATTTAACCACTTGCGTATTAAGGATCAAATGTGTCTAGTATCTTTCCAAGCTGGACTTCACCTCTTTGTAGAGTGTGGTGAAGGATAAAAGAATTTACACACCTTCCAGCTGTCTTTGGATGCTGTTGACTTAAAGGGAAAGCACTCCTTTAATAGTGATTTAGCTGGGGATGTCCTAAGCCTGTTTGACTCATGGATAGGGACAAGATAAAGCTAATGTTTGGGGATATGGCAGAAAGAGAATATTGCTGGGGTATATTTGTGTTGTGGTTAGGTGGACATGAGGAAAGACCCAGAATTTGGGTGCAGCTATAGCAAAGGACTTTTCTTTTGTCCCCAACAGCCTATCCACAGTTATCAATATGAAAAATGCAAAAGGCCCTTTTAGCATCATGTACAACCATGTCAAATCATCTCTGTCTATGACAGCAGCTGTCTACTGAGTTAAAAAAACCTCACAGCTCATGTAGCATCTTCACTTTATTCAGATTTGGTCTCCATCCTTTCATTACATCAACAAAATAGTTCTTAGTAAAGATAATCTATCTTTACAAAGGATAGAAATACGGACTATGGATGTTTAAAATTTATCTCTCTCCTTCAGATTAGGTATTATATATACTCCCAAATTATGCTGGTTTTCTTTTGTTTGTTTTGTGTAGTTTCTGTTTCTTAATTTTCTTGTTATATACTTGGGAGGGGATTTTGGTTGATTGCTGTATGTTTAAATTTAACAACAACAAAAAGATATTGCCTATAGGAAAGCAGATTGCTTGCCATCTGGCAGGGATACCACTAAAGAACTGACTGCACAAGACTGTGGCAAATTTGAGACATGGAATTCTCATTATACTGTTTATTAATAATACATACACACAAGACAACTTGTTTCATGTTCACAAGGAAGCAGAAAATAGCAATCTGTATTACTCCAGAACTCACAGGCTGTAAACACATACACAGAGGGTCCAAAATTATGCCAACAAGCTATTTAATAACTCAACTTTTAGGTTGCCATTGCTTCTAAGGTGGCCCTTGGAAAGGCATGCAAATAATTAAACCCTGTTGAAGATCAGCACAAAAATAAAACAGCCCATCTGCTATGATAGTGTGAACTATAAATAAAGAGGATCAGTTGGCTGGAAAATTTTGAGCAGAAAAATATGTAAAGGCCACACTATATTAAGCTCTTTTCTCCAGTTAGCTGACTAAAAGCATTTTATAGTTAGGCCAGACATTCATTAGGATACAAAGGGTTCCTTAGCTTCCACAGATGGTAAATCAAGGCAGGGGAAATAACTCCAATCAGCCAAGAACATCTGAAGAATTTTTAGCTTGGAACTGCCCTAAGGAGAGGCTCAAAGAGGATAAACTATGTCCTAACCTTTAAGGCACTTGTATGTGTGGGTCTGGGCACTGTTTTTAAACTAGCCTATCCCTGTTCTAAATAAGATGATACATTCTCCTAAAGAGTCAGGCTTCTAAATGAAGCTTACAAAATAAAATAAAAATAACAGAATACCATCTGGAACTGTTCTGTATCTATGCTCTTCCTATTCCTCTCTCTCTCTCCCTGCTTCCCCCACCTTTTTTTAAAAAAAATCTGTGAATATATTTTGGTTTGGAAGACAAAACATGGTTGACATGGGCACTGTGTGTACATATTTTTAGCATTTATTGTTAGTCTTGGACACATTTATTATTAATTTATCTTATAACTCAGCCTGGATAGAATTGAGGAAATGGCCCAGTTGTCCTCTGTGTGTAGTGCCATACACCCAAATTCCAGTAAATACACATCTTCAATGGCATGCTAAATTGGGAACATAAGAAGTTTTCATGTTCATTATTTGCTCAGGGATATCCACAGGGGAGGTCAAAGAGTCAAGATGACAGCTGCAACCCAGTGATCAAATCCTAGCTCCTTTTTGATATGCATCACATGTAATGTACATTGCATGTAAAACGGGGGCAGGGATTTGATCATATGGTTATTTTGACATTTTGGACCCTTTTTCCCCATGGATGCCCCTGCATGTGCTATTCTGGCAAGATAGGCCAGAAGATAATCTTCTGAGAAGATTCCTCACCCCCAAGGAAATCACAGATGGAAGATGAATCAATCCAAAATGTAGGTGTGTGAATCAGACCTGGCTCCAATAAATATATGAACTGATGCACAAATGCTCCATATCCCAAATTGGGGCTTTCTAAGTATGGGAAACTTAATTAGCGGGGTATTTGAACTGCCTGAGTATTTTACATGAAAGAAAGGCTGTAGAGCATCCTTCTTTAACCTAGCATCTGACAACAGCTTTCCATTTGGCCATGACTGATTGAGTGATTATGTGCCATCAAGTCGGTGTTGACTCTTAGCAACCCCATAGATCAGTGTTGTCCAAACTTGGCCACTTTAAGATGAGTGGACTTCAACTCCCAGAATTCCCCAGCCAGCATGGCTGGCTGGGGATTTCTGGGAGTTGAAGTCCACTCATCTTAAAGTGGCCAAGTTTGGACAACACTGCCATAGATAGATAGAAATTCTGAGAGCTGGAGCTGTCAAGTTGGAAAAGGCTGTATGACATCTTCAGGCTTGTCCTTCAGATTCCTTACAGCCAACAAACCTTCAAGGTAATGAGAGTGCTTTAGTCTATATAGCAAAAGACAAGATTTTGTGTTTTCCTTCCCATCTTTTATTCTTAGCAGTTCAGCAGATAATACAAGTCTTTTTTGTGGCAAACAGAACCGATTAACCATCCAGGGAACATTTTTTTTGTTTAGATTTTTATCCCACTTTTTTTTTTTCATATGCAACTCAAGGTGGCAAGCATACCAGTACTCCCTCCTCCCTTATTTTCCCCACAGCAACAACTCTGTAAGGTGAGTTGGGCTGAAAGAGAGAGTGACTGGCCCAAAGTCACCCAGCCGGTTTTTCATACCTAAGGCATTTTTTCATGTACAGCTCAGAGCTATTTGGTGTTTATGTAGGTTTCCCTAATGCATTTAAGAATGGGCAGGTTTGTGTGTTTCCAAGATTTGTGTGTTAACTTCATATGTTTCTATACCCATGATTTCATTCAGTCCCGCTTACAAATAAACTAGGAAAATATTTGTTCAAATTCTAATTCAGCCATGAAGTTCTATTGAAAGATTGGTCAAATGTTGCTGCTTAACCTCACCTAATTCACAAAATTATTTGAGAATTTGTGTGTGTGTGTGTGTGTGTGGGTGCACGTGCATGTGTGCACGTGTACATACATATCCTGGTTTGAACTCTTGTGGTGCTGGAGAAAGATGGAATGTAAATCTAACAAGCAAATGAATAAATGAATATTACTCCGTGTTCCTTAGATGAAGGAAATTATAAAATATGTTTCTATGACTGAAACTATAAATTGCTGGACCATGCAACCTCTTTCCATGACTGAAACTGTAAATTGCTGGAAAAAAAATGTTAGATTTTATTAGTGATTTTCTGAAGCTTGTGAACGTCTGTGCTTATCCGATGGAATTCTGTCATAAAACCTTTAAGCTTGTGCGTTTTCAACAATATAGTACAAGTATATGCGTATTCCTTTTTGGGTGAATCAGAACGAGTTTAACTTCTGTTCCTTCTAAGTACTGTTTACGTGCAAGTTTTAGCTTGAACATATGAAATCAAGCCTGGGAAAACACAGGAATTTGGCATTAAACAGACTTGTAAGCTGAGCCGTAAGGAATGTTCTATATATCACATCTCTCTTGGTTCTTTACGTAAGCGTGGCTGAAGGAAGAGACACTTGCTCTTACTCTGAAACATTAAGATACCGCTATATCATTCACATGGCATAATAAACCTGAAAGCAATGTGAAGTTGATGTAGGCAGGTGCACCTGGATGGTGGCCATAAGTTTAGTCATACTTTTGACAAGGACTACATAATTTTTACTGCTGGAAGTGTAGTCAAAGCAGCAACAGGTAAACACAAAAAGCTGAATAAACAGTCTGGTGTTATAATATCAAAAGGAAGATGAAACAAAACAGAAGCTCACTCAGTGCTCCTAACCTTGAAATGTTTCCACATGCAGCTGTTTGAAGCTATATCCGAATGGTGTAGCAGCTGCAAATTTCAGCAAGTTTTTTGTAACTCAGACTTAATCCTAATACCATTTGCTGCTTGCTTCCTATCTGTTCCATAAGTGATGAGTGTCTTGGGACAGCCTAATGTAAACTGATTTCCATTATTGCTATTGCCTAGAGGACGTTAAGAAATAAGGTAACTGACCCATATATTCTCTTCTTTAAGTACTGCTGTAACAGATATTAGTTAAGAGTCATGGGTGTCTTGGGTCAAAAGAAAATTAACTTTCTTGTGGGTGAGTTTTTCCAAAGCACCAGTCAGTATTTCAGTGTCTGGAGTTGGCAGATTTACAGCACGCTTCTCAGTCTATAGTGGCAGGATAAAGTCCAAGACGGTATTGGTGCTGATCAGGCTACATAAAAGGTAAGCTGCTTTTGGCGGGGCGGGGGTGTCTGAGCCGTTCCACAAGATGGTTACTATGGGAATTGCTCATTCACACACTGTCTTAGTACAGTGTTTCTCAACCTCAGCAACTTTAAGATATGTGGACTTCAGCTCCCAGAATTCCCCATGCTGGCTGGGGAATTCTGGGAATTGAGGCCCACATATCTTAAAGTTGCTGAAATTGTCTACATTTACTAAGGCAGGGCTTCTCAATCACAAAGCATCCATTTACCAGCAGATAAACTGGTGAGGCAGCTCCTTGTCATCTGTCTAGCCCTCCAAGATGCTCTTGATAGCTGCTGAAAAAATAGCCTCTGTGCCTTAGAATTTGAACAAAGCTTTCCCCCTCCAACTGTGAAAGGGAAAAGCCTACAGTCCCTAGACCAGTGTTGTCCAAACTTGGCCACTTTAAGATGAGCGGACTTCAACTCCCAGAATTCCCCAGCCTGAAACAGTTACACTCCTCCAAAATATGGCTCCCAAATTGTTGTTCCTTCTATCCTGAGGGGCCCTGGTGATTGCAAATGGGGGGTTGGTGTGCCATGTGTCAGTGTTTGGTTCCAAATTGTATAATCTCTTGCTATGTTAACTTTTCAGGCTCATAACCTTCTACTGAACTTTAAAGAAGAATGGAAACTATATGGCCACCGAGATGTCACTAGGTAACAGTTCTCATCACTTCTCATCTGTGTTGGCTAGGATAATGAATGATTAGCGAGCTTTTTCAGACATCTTAGATCTTGGGTATGAAACACACACACAGACATAGTGCCACTGAGCACATGATTTATGCTTATCTGCAGTTTTTAGGCTGAGATGTCTAGGGGAATAACCATAATACAATGATAAGAGGTATTTATTGTGAAGTCCATCATTTTCCTCTGATAGTAAGAACAAAAACATTCTGATTGCAGAGAGGTCAGAACACAGATGGGATCAAAGCATTTCTAGAAGTACAGCAGTAGCATCTGTTGATCCCCTTAGCCTATGGTCTAGCCTATGGTAAACTGTAGTAGAGCAAGTTTCCTGCAAATCAGAACTTTTTTTCCTTCAGGCCATTCTACTTTTTGTCCTAGTTTAGATCCCTGAGAGGAATAATGCTGCAGCTGGGTTTCCCCAAAGCTTTGGTGGATGTCTAGAAGGCAGGAGAGACAATGTTGCTAATTGTAGATTAATCGCCAGGAGGGCTGAATGCAATTATAAAAGATGCTGGGAGATTCTGCACTTCCACACTGTCATCTTTTGTACCTGTGACTTTCCATGCTGTGCTTATTCCTTGGTTTATGGTTTCCAAGCTGCTCATTTGGGGAAAGAAAGGGCATTTAACAGGAGGGTAGGGAGTAACATGCAGGCCTGTGGTGAGAAGTAGAAAGTTTTCTCAGATAGTGAGATTATAATCACTAGCCAAATTACTCCATCAATTCCATGCTCTGAAAGTGTATATGTGAGTGTACATTATAAGTACCATTACGGAATACCGGGGGAGGGGGGAGGGAATTAATCAAGAGATTTAAACTGTCTTGCTTACAGTTTAGCCTAGTATCGTCCATGTGTCTTCTACCATTTCCATCATCTTATCCCAAGGAAAACAGGAATTGTACCCCAAAGTATCTTGAAATGCCTGACTGATGAAGACTGAAGTCAAGATAATATAAATGGCCTGGATGTTAAATGTGTAAAATAATTCAATTACGGAATCTATTCGGGATGAATTTAGAGATACTATTCCCACCAGACTCTGCAGGAGATGAGCGTTAGCATTCCAGATAATTCCAGTACCCACCTTTCAAAAGTAAAAAGTCTAGAATAAAACAACCCCCCTCCAAGCATCTGGAAAGGAAGCATGCTCCTGAAAGTTGCAATTAAATAACAGTAGTTAATTTTAAAAGTAGCTTATACCAGAGAACTTTATTCTTAAAAATGTACTAGAAAGCTGGACTATAAATTTAATAAATAGGAACTAAATCTTCTAAAGAAGATATGCAGAGAGGACAAACCCTGGGCACAGTCTCCTAAAAATTGAGTGACTAATATATAGGCACACCTGAACCAGGACCAGAGGTGTCTGCAGGGAGTGGGTCAAAAAAGTCAAGATGGTGACCCACCCTTTTTTTACATGCATTGTGACATATGTAAAAAGGGGGCAGGCCTTTGATCACACGGTTGTGACCTCCAAGTACTTGTCACCTGTGACAGAGGTATAGCATGCAAGATTCTTTGATATTTAGCCAGATATTTATTTTATGGAATTTTTTTTGGTGGGGGAAGTCCCTTGTCCCATGTGCAGCCAACAAGTAAATAACACTCATGAAATGCCAGGAAGATTGCTCCTTTTTTTTTTAAGTAATGAAATTGCTGACAGTACATGCTGGCTTGTTTGAGTTCCTTTAGCAGCTTTACTTCATGCTTTTATTGGCAAGCTTGCCCAAGTGGAGCACATAAACATTCGGCTTATATGTTTTTGGTTGTTACTTTTTTTCCACACAGGAAAAGTCTGCACAGGACACTCAGTTCTATGAGAGACCTCTGTTGCTTTTCCGTGAAATATAATATTAGTTAGCATTTTTTCCCCTTTCTACTGAAACAGAGACCAAAAACAAACAGATCAAGGCCGTAGCATTTGGATTGTTTGATCTCTTAATGATGGAATAAGTAATATAAAACTAGAAGGCACAACCTTGCAAAGTTACATAACAAAAATGTGCAGAGAATACAGCAAAGCCTCCTTCAAATTAAACTCTGCTCCTCGTGACTATAATGATATGGAGGTTTTTTTGGCTACGGTAAAAAAGCGCCTTCTTTCAGGGTGTGTTTTTCAACCTCTTTGTCTAGCCTAAAGTCCTGGTATTTCCTGATAGTCTCACATCTAAACACTATACAGGTTTGATCCTGCTTAACTAGGTCCAGTTGGCACTGCCCATTTTAGGTAGAAATCGTCATCGCCATCATGGAAAATAAGTACTGTAACAAAACAGCTATGGGAGGTAATGTGGGCACTTACACAGCTCCTCTGAGGAGAAAGAAAAAAGTTAAAATAAACAAAAATGGAACATTATAAGGATGTTCTCAGCCTTGTGAGGGAGTCCAGATAGTAAGCACACCCAGATGAACTAATTCTACTTTATTTTAGGGTTACATTAACAGAACCTTGCGAGTCTGAAACTACAATTCTCCCCTGTCACCTTTACAGCCCAAGAAACTAGGGAGGGTCCCTTCTGAGAATTTTCCCACGCCCACATTCCTTTTGTGGGCTAAGCTGCCTCTTATCCGATTGCTCCTCTGACTGTGGCTCTTCCCCTGTCTCCTAAGGTCAATCCCGCATACCATTACAGATGTTTTGTGGTTGTGGTTGTTTTGACATTTATAAATAATACAGTGGAGATTTTGGCATTAAGCTCAAAAATTTATACCTCTTTTTAATATCATGAAAACAACTCAATGTTTTCATGATATTGTACAACTTCATTCTCTCTCCATTTGTAGATAATACCTTTTTTGAAAATACCTTGTTTTAAATATATATAATAACAAAAAGGGATTTTCAATACCTTTGAGAATGAATGAATGAATGAATGAATGAATATATATATGTATGTATGTATGTATGTATGTATGTATGTATGTATATAATTTAAAATGATAAATAACATAAAATAAAAATGGAACCTTTGAAAATAATTTAGAACAGTGTTTCTCAGCCTCAGCAACTTTAAGATATGTGGGCTTCAACCCCCAGAATTCCCCAGCCCATCCAGGACACAGAAAGAGGAGTATTTTTCTCACTACTTTGAACTCCTGGATAAAAGATGAGCTAAACAAATTAAATAACTAATATAAGCAAGGAGATGACCATTTTTCAAAATGGCCCCATATCTTTAGAATGGGTTGCCATCAGAGGTATGTCTGGATCACCCTTGCAGCCTTAAGCCCTTAGAAAAGTCCTGAAGATTTGTTTATTCCCTTGCTCTTTCTCTGAATGAATTTTAAACCCTTGTTCTGGAGTTTAGATGCAATGAACCTTTCAGTATTCAAGTAGAGCAATATTTGGGATATCCATAACTCCTGCAAAGGATACGGAAAACTAGAAAAACCAAATACAAGCAGTCAGTGCAGTATTTTTTATTTCCAAACTTCAGGCTTCTTGTAAAATAATAAACAAAACAATTATTACTTTGGATAGTTATGTGAAATTAATGCTACTATTCCATTGGGATTGTAAAATGTAACTGAAGTTTATGACTATAGGAAGTTTTGAGAACAAAAATGTGACTAGATAGCACTGAGCAGTCAATAGCCATCCTTTTTAATCACCTGAAATTTATAGATATTTGGTAAAGATGTCTACAATGTCACATTTTCTTCATCTGCATTTAAAATATTGTCGCTCCCCTGCAGTAAAGCTGAAAATTTAAAATGCCAGAAAGATGAAAAATAGGACCCAGGTGTGTCCAAATTTAAGGACAAATGACTCCCTGAATCTATCTCTTTCTTGTCATCTTTACTTTAGGATTGATTCTTTTTTCTTTTTATTTATTTTCTCTTCCTTTATCTTCTTTATAGGATGGATAAGGATGTATGAAATCTTTTTTTTTTTAAATGCTTGGGTGGTAGATGATAGATAGGAGCTTGTCCTTGATCCTTGTGATGTTATTAGCTGTGGAATCAAAAACATAAATTACTTATTTTTCTTGGTTTTCTGCTTTCAGCACAAATGACATTGGTTTCTAAAAGGGACAAACTCTACTTGCTCAGCCTTTCTCAGACCCTGGAACCCTAAATACTTACAATAATGCATGCTAAAGGAAGGCTAAATACTATGAGAGGTATGGCATTTAGTTATGTGATAGCCCTTCACAAAGAGGCCCCAAGATATGATTGTATTTGTCATTACAATATTATAGATTAACAGCCAAATGAGATGAATGACTAAGCAATAATTCATCTGAAGGTACTGATACCATAATAACATCAGAGGAAATCTTGGGCATATTAAGATACCATCACATTATTCTGTGACTGAATCATGGTTCAGCAATCAATCATTTGCTTGCCTTTAATCTGTTATTTCTTAGGATACAAGGGAAAACACACTGTTTTTCATCCAATATTCCCTTTATCTTGGTGTGTTTATATTAGAGATATCTCAGAATGATGACCTTTTCATTTTTTAAGTCCTGTTGTTATTTATGGCACAGAGATGACCTGATGACACAGTATTACAAAAATTTGGAAGTAGCCTTTCACCCTTGACAGGTAATTTAGAGTGTCATCAAAATTATTGTATTAATTATGAATTAATGTATATCTGATTATCACAGTATGTGTGTTTTGGAATCTCTTGTGATAAATATTTGTTACATCTCCAGTCAAAAGATGATGTGGACCTAAACCACAGCCTATGGCCTTTCTACCAGGACATCTCTTTAGTGAATATCATACACTTCCTCCTCCTCTCTCTGTGTTTGTATGTATATAAGAGAAGCTCTTAAATAGTACAATCCTGCTTAACAGTGTGCCTGAACATTTCCATGATCAAAGCATTTCTGAGCAGCTTTTGCCTCCATGATTCACTGCTGAATTTTGCAGTGTAGACTTCTCTAATTAATATTATCTCTGGCCATTCTAAAAAAGTGCAGAACTCCTTCTTTTCTTCAGACAGCAATATATAGTTGTTTTATTTTATTTTAGCTCTGAATAACTATCTGAGGGCAGTTGTGCAGCTTAGAAACATGCATAAACTTCTTTGTAATAACTACTGTAGATATGGTAAAGAATCTGCCACTTAAAAAACAGCTCAGCTAGCTAAGTGCAGCTAACTCCTGTAGTTGCAGTTACAAGAGACTATAGCTGGATAAAAAGCATTATGTAATATACACATAAGTCAAGATATTATCTGCAAGAAAAAGAATGGCTACCTCTCTCAGTGTTGTTTTTACTGGACTTTTATTTTACCATCCACAGCTTCTGTTTGGCCTTGTTTCCTTATCAGTTTTTTTTTTTAAATTAAGGAAGTCCATACAATTATTCCTATGATTTTCATGCATACCTTTTCTAATGTTTACTTTTAAAATATTCACTTCTTTTAGTAGGCTAACTTTTAGCAAGTCTTTTTCCATTATAAAATGTGTTCTTGTACATACTTTCTCTTTGTATATGCATTTAGTACTTCTTTTCCCATCTAAGCATTTTAATGCACATTTTTCCTACATGAATATTGTTTTGTGCATATTTTGAGTGGCAAATAGTTATGTTTACTTTTTCATAGTTGTTTCTTATTTTACATGGGCAATTGCTTAAAAATATGTCAAATTATCTTGTAACGTATGGGTAACCTTCAGTAACTACTTACATTTCCAAAATTTAAAACATAGATAGAGAACACGCTGCTGATTCAGATTAAATGACAACTTTTCAGCGGAGAAAATACTGAATCCAAAAAAACTGTTGGTCCAAGATGGAGAGTGCAATTCATTAACAGAGTTATGTGTGTGAGGTGAGCAGCTATATAAATCAAATCAATCAATCAATACAATAAAATAAAATAAAACAACTTTTGAATTTACATGCAACAACATGCTTCTAAAATTACAAACAGAAAATAGCTTACCTTATGGAAGGATATTATATGGCTTTCTTGGGAAATGGAGCATACAATATCCTAATTCTTTAAATGTATAGCATTTTGACAGTGAGATGTGAACCAGTAAAATATGTAATAACTTCTGACATCTGGTGGCTGGTGCAAACGAGTCTTCAGGGAGTCCTTTGGCATTTTATTTCCTACTACTGACCATGCTTCCATCACTGGCCTTCATATATAAGGCTCAAGAAGATTAAAGGATAAAGCAGTACTGCTACATGTTCATAATATTATACAACTGGTAGATTTTAAAAAGACAAAGATTGTCTAATATATAGCTGAACTTTAATGCTTTTTTGCATAGTTGAAACTGCACCTGATTTGGCTGAATCTAGCATTCCATTGTAGGTTTGCACTAGAATAAAGAAGATACATGGAAGAAACCCACAGCTAAGCTTTCCAATGGTAAGTTAAAAACTCCCTTGAGTCAAGCTCAATTACTGACAATTTCACAAACACGTCCATGTAATTTTTTTCAGCAACAATAGAGAAGTTATCTTTTCCTGAGATGCTTTTTCTAGACATTTCAGTCTAGCCTATAGCCCTGGTATTCCTTGATCCAATCCTCCTTAGCTTTTTGAAATCAAGATAATATCTAGCCAATATAAGCTAGTTATTGCCACCTGCTGTAGGTGAGCTTTCCAAAAGTACAGATTTATTTATCTATTTCCCTTCCTTGCCATTAATCTTTTTTCATTTCTTTGTTTTTGTTGGGTAAATATAGTGGCATTTGCACAAAAAGCTAATCTAAGATCATTTGAATCTTAGCTTGCTGAATCAGCTGAGGATCCATTTATCTAGCCTGTTCCTTCTTGTTTCCTTCCATTGGCAGAAGCAGCTAAAGAAAACAGGAAAAAAAATAGTGCGATGGGAAAATCTGAAGTCCTGATTACCTCTAGTAATAAAGGTCAAGGAGCACAGTGAAAAAAGGGGCTAAGTTTTAATATAAAGATGAGCAAACTAATGGCAGCAGATACAACAACTAGTCTTAGAACTTACAATGAAGATATCAAAGTGGTGGATAGCTTCTGCCTTTTAGGATCAGCCATCAGCAGTAAAGAAACAAGCAGTCAAGAAATAGGCCACAAACTAGCATTTGATAAAGTACCCATGAAAGCCTTGGAAAAGGTATTCAGATGCCATGATGTGTCTATACTTACAAAGATCAGAATAGGGCAGGCACTATTATTCCCTGTGATTCTTTACAGAAGCAAGTTGGACTTTGAAGAAACTGGATAGAGAGAGTATTGATGCTTTTGAATTTTGGTATTGGAGAAGACTCCTGAGAAAATTATGGATAGCCAAGAAAACTATGGATAGCCAAGAAAACATATGGAACATTGAACAAATCGAATGATCAGGCTCAAACTGTCATACTTTGGATACATTATGCAAAGATATAGCTGTCTGGTGAAGACTGTGATGCTGGGAAAGGTGGAATGAAAGAGAAGAGAATGACCAGCAACAAAGTGGATGGACTCAGTTATAGTCGTGATGGGCGCACTATTGGAAAACTTGAAGAACCTGTTTAGGAACAGATCATCATGGAGAAAATCTAAAGGTAGTCCTCAGTTTACGAGGGCAATTGGCACTGCAATTGTGATATCACATGAGTGAGCTGCTTAGCGATGGCAGCTCCAGCAGTCCTGGTTGCTATCATTAAGCAAGGACTGTGTGGGCCATTAAGCGAGGACCTCATGTGGCTATGACTTCCAACTTCCTTCTGGCTTCCCCATTGACTTTGGTTGTGGGAAGCTGGTAGGGAATGTTGGAAATAATTTTGTAACTATTTTCTGTTATAATGATATACTACACCAAGTATTTATTTCTTTTGTTGTATTTTTGTCACTTTTTTGTAATAGCACTTAATGTTTTTTTTCCTTCTCCTTGATAATATATTATTATTTTTGTGTTTTGTGTTTTGTTTTTCTTTTTTTGTTATTAATTAAAAAGCAATAAAAATTTTATAAAAATGAGGGAATGTCAGAAATAGCGACCACATGACCATGGCTCACTGTAACATTGTAATTGCGAGCTGGGCGCCAAGTGCCCAGATTGTGATCACATGACTGTGAGGATGCTGTGATGGCCAGAACTCTGAGGCCTGGACATAACTACCACTCATTCAGTGCCATCCTAAGTTTGAATGGTCACTGAATGAGTGTTCGTAAATTGAGAACCACCTGTATCTATGCGATCGCTAAGAATCAACATCAACTTGATGGCACATAATCATTTTAGTTGAAAAAGCTTACTATGTGTTAATCCCTAAGGCAGATATTGATGCCACCTACTCTGAACCTAATAAAGTCACCGATATGAAAGGGTTCATTCATTTATTTTCCAGAGGGCTTCTGAGATTCTTCAATAAAAATAGCAACTCTACACAAATAGATAAGCAGGCAAAATCTCATATTTGAAATGGCAGTATTCCAAAACCAGGATAGGAACACTTTGACTTTAGGACAGTTATTTTTAATGAAAAGATATGAAAATCCTATTTTATTGCAATACTGTACAACAAGTAATCATCAAGAGATTCAATTCTAGGGATAAAGAAAGGAGAAGTAAATGAGTCTTATCATTCTACTGTGTTTATGTGTTACTTAGCTCACCAATGAATAAACACTGTTCCTAAGTAATTATCACTGCTTGTATCTTCTGTATTTTGTTTCCCTCTGACTCACTATTTACTATTTTTTCTGCCACTCCCACAAACCCTCTTACATTTTTTTTGTTAGACCAATATTCCATGAACTGGTCTATAATACATGAAAGCATAAATATTTTAGCCTTTGTCATAGTTTTCTATTTTAGCCTTTATCAAAGTTTTCTGATGTTTTATAAAGAAAGAAATGGATAGAAATTTACATTATAGTTGGAGTTTTTAAGTCCTAAAATAGCCTCGAAGTATTTAAAAAAAGAGAAAGTTCTTCAATCTCCACCCCAAACTTAGAGAAGAAAATTCTGGCTCTATTCATGTGCCTCAGATGCTCCTACCCCCTTAATATCTTTACCCCACCCACTGCAACCCAAAGTAGGAGATGAAAAGATGGCTTTTGGTCACCAATGCTTGACCCCCCTTTAAGGTGCTCACAAGATTCTTCAGGGCCTTTGCTGCAGTGGACCAACATCCTTATGAATCTGCATGTTGACTCTATGGCTGTGCTCATGTAATTTTCTTGGATACAGAATTGAGGTGGTTTATCATTTTCTTCTTCTGAGATGTTTTTCTTCAATTTCCCAATCAAGGCTATAACCCATATTTCCTAGTGATTTCCTAACCAAGTACTAACTAGGTTTCAGCCTACTTAGTTTTTAAGATAAGCCAAAGTCAGCTAGGTGCTCCTGCCTATTGTGAGAAGGAAAAAAACGTCAGTACTGCTAATAAGTAAAATAAGTTCAGTTCAAACAGCAGTCCCCAACTCTGAGTTACTACTTGATTACCTGAATTTTATTTGCCAATTTAGCCAGCATGCTAAGCACAGTTAAGACTAGGCAAACGGAGCCTTTGTGAAGTCACTACTGCCTTTCAGTATATATTTTTTAAAATCTCAAAAGCCTAGCTCCTACAGATCCAGGTGAATTCTTAAGAATGTTTTCATTAACATGGCCCTTTCTTGTTCTGAACTGGTATGGGATCTAGATAAGGATGATCTAGGGAATCCCCATGAAGACCCAAATGAAAAAGGTCAGGACCCTGTGGTATCAGACCAGTGAACAAATAATTGCCATACAAATTGGGACAGATTGAATGAGCTGAACTTTCAGCTGCTTCATTAATCTGGAGAAGCATTAGTCATCAAACTAATTAAATGTAATTACATTTTTTTCTTTGAGCCCTGGATCTTTCAGCTATTATTCCTCTACTAACCTTTATTCAAAGCTTTTAGCTCTTAATTGAAACAGGGAGAGAGAACTCTGAAAGGGAAAAAAAGTGTGTGTAGCATTCAGTGGGATGAAAAATTATCTCAGGTTAACTGGCAGCCCTATCAGAATCATAAATGAGGATTATGGCACAACTTTGGGGAAATCAAGGCCTCTCGTTTTATCTGTTGGGGATGGCACTTCTTAATTGAGTGTTTAACACAGTGCTGCTGGTTGACCTTATAGAAATTATCAGGTCATTAACATCCCATTTCTCTGTGGCTTGCAGGCTTTGGTCCAATAACTGTCAATGCTGCAAAAGAGTGGCACAGGTTCAGCTTGGAGAGCAGGGTTATGACTAGAGTGAAATCACTTTGCCTTTCCAGATCCTTCCAGGAGAACATGCACAGCTTTTCAAAAAGAAGATCAGTTGCCTGAATAACAGATGGTATGTCATTTTTGATAGTCATCCAAATTTCTGGCCTATATCATAGAATTGTAAGTGAATGTAATTATTTAAGGAAGCCTGCACAGCTGCATTTGTTAATACCCTATGATTAAAGTGTGCAAAATTAAAATAATTTGGAGCACATCATAGTCATCTATTCGGATGTAGTCCCTTTGTTCTCAAAGCATTGAAATAAGTTCATTTTTATTCATTTTAATGCTGCTGGAAGATTATTTCCATATGGTGACAATGAGACCACACCTGATCTTGCTTCTAATTTCTGTTTAGATAGTCATTTGATAGTCTAAAGTTCCCAAAGCAAAGGTAGGATATAAATTTATTGAATGAATGGACTTTGAATGTTCCCTTGGATTGAAGTTGCTGGCTCATATTAGCTGGGTCTGGAGCCAAAAGTAGGAGTACCCATGATCTGTCTTTCTGTCACTTTTTTTTTTCCTACCTCTTTTCTAGCAACTCTTTTTCAATGTAACTAATTCCCAGGGAAAGGTAGATTGCTCATGCAGTTCTCTGCATTGATTACACACAAAATGTTCTGAAATTTTGCTGAAGGCCACATGAAGTTAGCCCAAGGACTACAAAAAGCCCTAGGATTAAAGGTGCCTATCTATGTTATGAATTCAGTCTACAGTTTAAGGATATACATAATATGCATGTCAAAACATTTATAGGCTTTCTATGTGTAAAAGGTGGTTTCCTCAATCTCAGATATAGAGCATATGTCAGTCTTCACATAGGCTGTGTTCAGAACCTCTGGTCTAGAGAGTGTGTGTTTGTATGTGTGTGTTTTACTGAGAAACTGGAAAGGACTGACCAATTTTGAAAGAAACAGATCAGACAAGTTTCTTAGTAACCATTATTTCTTGGTAATTATATAGGAGTTTGTCGTATTTTAAAGAGGCTGACAAGATCTTGTCAAAGGATCAGAATGATTATTAGACAGAGTGAAACAATGACTTCAGGCAGCTGTATTTGAGTTTCATGAACATGAGCAAATCATTATTAAAATATTGACTACCAGGCTGTTGAAAGTTGCTTATCATATTTTTGCACTTAGTAGTAAATACTTCAGCATGGCAGACTCTAATTTCAGCAGATGGATATTGTGGTAGCCCAGACTGGTGGGAGCATGAGCTATGAGCTGGAGCTCTTCACACATTTCAGCTGTTATTTTGGAACCCCCCAGAGCCAGCTCATGCTTCCAGCCACAGTGGCTTGTCAAGCTATTGCAATGGCTATCTGCAAAAACATCCAGGTGTTAGGTCCTATTCTGGACATCAAATGATTCTGAAGCACTAATACATGTATACATTGCACTGATATCAATCCATCAGTCAATGCGTACATGGTCCTCACAAAAGTGTTCTGCACTACTGAAACAATTTACTTTGAAAGTATCAATAAACTCATTATGGAGTAACTAAAAAAGAATAACTTGATCATTATAGCTTAGCTGCATCATACTGTGTCTGTATTTAAGATGCTACAATAAAAATACAATGATAATCCTGTTAGTCTTTTGAAAGGCATTGAAGACTGTCTGTTCCCCTAGGCATTTGAGTTGTGGGGGGAGGGTTGTGGTATGGTGTGGGGATGAGCTCTGCTGCTGCTGTTGGTGGTGAGTGGGATCAGTTGGTTTCCTTGGCCACCAGGCACTGTTTGGTGGGGTTGTTGTTTTAATCTTATAAGTCACTTGTGTGAGATGAGCAGCTATATAAATCATATAAAATAAAATAAAATAAAATAAAATAAAATAAAATAAAATAAAATAAATAATGTCTCTGCCTGGCCACAAATACAGAACTACCAACGTTTAATGTATGTGTATCAAATATCTGTTGATTATTATCAACAAAATTAGTAAGGAATCCACAAGGAAGAGTTTTTGGCTTTTGCAAAGAGCTTGTTGATGAATGTAAGGACACCCGTATACCAGGTTAGAAGAAAAAAAGAGAAACAAGTATCTAAGAATGAATTTTTTTATTGTAGCCCAAGACAAAATCAATTAGCTATTTAGCTGGTTACCAGTTTAAGTCAAGACTTGCTAGGAGAGGACATAGAACTATTGATTTAATATCGGCTTGAGGCATGTAATAGCAATCTTCAAGTAGTTTTTTTTTTTTAATGGCAGGTAGAAGAAAAGGTTTCTGAGCTTTATACAGCTCCTTTTCAAACTAAAATTATGAAGGCAAGATATAATAAAGAAGGGAGTTGGGTACATTCTCTAATGCATTAAAGACACAGTGAAGCAAGCACTTATAAAATGTTGGAAAATAGCAGTGGTGTTCTGTTGCTTTCATTGGTGAAGGGTGCTACAGCATATGTGTAAAAATCATGGTTGTTAATTATACAACAATTCATTATAGCATCATTTAATAGAAGGAGGACTAGTAGTATTTCATTAGGATTTAACATCTATCCATCCATCTAACTTTCTATATAAATTTAATAAATAAATAAAATAAATAAATAAATATCTAAGAATAGGGTTGATACCTGCATTTAGTGGTGCTGCAATCTTTAATGCTGCTTGATTTGACAGGCCTGTACCAGATATTTGAACACAAAAATGAACAAATAATAATAAAGAGAGCTTTTTGAGAGCTGAAAGGAGATTTTTACATTTTTATAGCAGCATCTATAACTGATCTGCAGCAATGATGTCATTTTCAAATGCAAGAGCTTTCCAGCCAACTGGAAATCATAAAAAAAAAAAAAACTTCATATCTTGAAGCTGAATTGGAATAAGGGCAGAACATACTGCTCTTATTCTGAATAGGCTTTTGGATGATGCCATGGAAACAAGTCTGATCAATGAAGTCAGATCGGAATGAGATGAATTCATCCTGTATTCTCTCTGAACTAACATCATATCCTTATTTTTCAGTTACCTTCCTTTGGCATATGTATGTACATATGGTCAGAAGGATCATATACCTGGTTCTGCCTGACATCAAAAAGCAGAATTTGGCTAATATGAGCCACAAATACAGAACTGTCCAGCGATCTTGAATGCTTGAGCAACAGTTGTCTGGTGCTTGTTATTAAAAAAAGTTAAATATTTCTAGTGGTGAAAACTTTTGTTCATGATTGTTCCACTTTTTATTTAATGAAAATTATTTTTTAAAATCTCTTGCTGTCTTGATATTGCATCTGATCTGCAGGGTTACCAAGTAAATGAAACAAATATTGAGTAATAGTTGACTACAGCCTGAGAAACTAGCCCAAAGGACCTAGAAACACTCTCTAGAAATTGCTCAAATACTTCCCTAATTGCTTTTAGTTGTGCTACAGGGACAAATTCATAAGAATTTGTGTGATTCTTAATTTTCTCCTTGGCTTTTCCTCTTACAAGATAAAATAGAATAAGGGAAGTTTTGTTTTGTGGGCTTCCTAGATACATATAGCTGAAAACAAAATAGTTCCAAACTAGAAAGGATGCTTTTAGAATAATTCAACTGTGAATTTTTATCGTGGATCATTACAAAATGTTATATGTAAGGCTGGCAGTCATCTAAATAATTAATCATAAGTAGGTGCTAATAAAACATGGTCCAAAACAAAGGATTAGATACAGATTTCATCACAGAGTAGACCCATTCAAAGCAAAGGGATTTAAGTTAGTCCTGACTGACTTTTCCCATTGATTTTAGTGGATCTGTTTAGTGTAATATATAAGCATGAATACAGCTGTATATAACTCAGTAGCTGCAATTGGGGTTAAAGCAATAGCTTTCCTAATTAGCCAGCATGAGTAGGAATGTTTGATTTAGTTATCCAAACACATCTAGAAGTTGTCAAGATGAAGCCAACTGATATAAGTAGCATGTGGAAGTGTGCTAGAAAGTAAAAATAGCAACTGCCCAATTGAAACCCTTTAACATAGAATGTTCTATTTTGGGTTATCTACTGAAATAATAATAATAATAATAATAATAATAATAATAATAATAATAATAATAAAAACAGAGCGTTCTTGATTTGAAGAGGCATTGGCTGTGCATATTAATTATGGCAGATCTTTTAGTGGTGTTGCATTAAAAACCATGCCAAAGAGATGTGTGGTATTGCAGCACAGAAACTATGAGACTTGGTCTATCTATTCCATTATTTGTTGCCTGCTCCAATGCCTGATATATTCCTTTAATGTATTATGTATTGTCATGTTTCTGCTGGTTTATGGTATTTCCCTAGAGGCACAGACACTATCTTAACAGGTTTAACAACTCTATATCTTAAATATGTAAAGTGGCATTTACCTTATACATACCTACCTCAAACTGAACTCAGTGAGGCTTAGTGAATAGTCATTGACTGGATTAAATGGCATGCCACATTTAATTGCCATGGCTTTTGCAGAGAGGCTCATCTGTCACCCAAGGTGTTTTTTTTTTAATGAGCTCATGTTTTATTCTGCTATCATCTTTTTTGGTTTTATAGTGTAATTTTTGTACTTTGCCACCATTTTGTCTTTAATAAATTATATAAATAATTATTTAAACAAAGTAGGAACTGTATTTTTATGAATAGTACGTGGGTGTGGCAGGGAATATATGTGCATAATGCCCACTAAAATTTTCACTCAGAAAGCCAGAAAGTTTTCTTTTCAGTTTTTTATCCTTCTTCTCAGCACTACAACAGTATAGCCTTCTTTTCTCTGGTGCCTTCCAAATGCGTGGAATTATCACTTCCAAAATGTCTATCCAGAAAAGGTCCCTTTTATGAACTGGGATTTGGTTTTGGATCTGAATATATTTGAGATTCTTTTTGAAAAAGATAGAATGATAAATATGATGTATAAGTTAAGAGCGAATGACAAGGAGGGGAGCTGTTCATTCCAAACTTTTACATTGGGCACAGCAAAACGACTTCCAAAGGACTTGGGCCACATCATGTCAGTGTGCTTTTCCATGATTCCAGTGCAGCATACTGTGAACTGCCTTCTTGGCAGTAAATATTTTGCTGCAAATATTAGGGCTGTTGGATATTTCAAAAGGATTGAACACCCTCCCTCTACAAAGCAACATTCTTCCTCACTTTTGAGTAAAGCTGAGCAAATGTGTCCTTCATCTTGCTTTCTTTGGAGTCCCTCTCAGTCTTCTGCTGCAGAGTTCATACTACAATATAGGTGAAAGCTGGAAGGAGTATTCTTTGGCAAACCCATGACAGGAAGGGGCCTTCTTGCTTCCAAGTTGGGCAACTTCAGGAACAGCTGTGGAATTGCCTACAATGTGTTCTGAAAGCTCTACCTGAGATGTTGAAGAACCATTGCCAGCCGAGATAGAAAATCATGGGCTAGAATCTAGACAGAGGAGTAATCAACCCCAGAGTTAAGACTGTTTCCTTTGAATTCTGCCACAGCCTGTTCTTTGTTGGCTTCTAGAACATGGTATTAGTAAACGTGATGCATCCAGTTCACACTTTAAAGATTAAGGCTGTTGAAACAATAGATATTGGTTCTACATACTCCAGACTGACTGCAGCTCAAATTCTTCAGCAGTTTGGCATTTTCAGTGGGAGGTAGAAGGGAAACAGTGCACTGGCATTTTATTTTTAATCAAGAAAAATTAAAATTCAGAGCTTGTTCAGAGCTTTAGACAGGTCCTACAGTAAAACAGATATTGGGTTAGAAAAGTAGAATTGCTCAACAACAAATTGCTCAATGAACTGCAACAGTTGCAGCATGTGAAATGGTAGATTTCGAATTTAAACCGTTGTCAGCTCACAAGATTCCATGTGTGGAACTGTCTTCCCATACCAGGTTTAACTTTTAGATAGTCAAGGAAAGTAAAATAACTATAGTTGTATCTGTGCTACATTTTTAGGAACATGGGTAGTTGCCTATCAAGCAGCTAAATGTCTTCAATGTAACATTGATACAACTGTCTAGGTTTCTCATCTGGTGTATTTTATAGCCTTACCTGTACAAACCATCAAATAAGCCAGCTGGGCACAAATGGGTTTGCAAATTGTCCACTAAACGTATGGGCTGAAAAATAGAATGGATGATTTCTCTGAATTTCCCAGGGGAAGAAGAAATTCTTCAATACTTTCTCAAGAGCACAAATCTTCCTTGCTTACTGGTGAGAGTAGCACTGCTACTGAAAAAGCCCATGGGGAGGAATTGTCTCATTAAGTCTTCCCTGGAGTTTAACTGAAGTATAGGAAGCCAACTAGGCTGCAAATCCCCAGAAAGATGAGAGAGACACAACTCTTGATCACTTAAGAGGTATGTAAGTTCAACCATCTCACATTCTATCCATGAGCAGAACGATGTTATAGGACTCTGAAGTTAGATGCAGCCCATATTGCCAGTGGCTACGGAAAAAGGAAACTGTAATCTAACAACATTTGGAGGAACAGAGGTTCAAATCTGCTTTAGATAGTTAAGCTCAACTAGTTTATTGCTTTGTGCTACAGTATAGCAGGGCTATATTCATATTCAGCAGGGCTGATCTGAAGACCTTTTTGAACAATCCAGTTTGTTTTAGCTGACAAGCACTACGCACACATGCATTTTGTTCTCAAAGATATGCACCAAATAGATTCCTAGTAATGAAAGAATAGAATTTGGACTTGGAAGGAATGTTGATCCTCACTGCTTTCAACATGAGTTAAGAAAAAGAAAAGGCTGATCTTCTTTATGAGCTGAGATCTTCTGTTCTCAGAATTGCATTATCCTATTTGGCCTTTTTTATTGAAGCTCCCTTCCTCTCTCTTTAAAGATGTAATATTGAATTAAAAATAATATCAAATGTTTTACAAGAAAACAAACAAGTGACTTCTCATGGACAAGAAGAATCCTGGATTTGATTTGCCTTGAATATATCCAGGAGGTGCAAATTCTGTAATCACATAGATTAAACAAAATTTTGCTGCTGTTCTTTTTCTCATTTACCCTTAAACGACAACTGTAATTCTCACATTTATTTTTTACATCAACCTCCTGTGTAGTGTGAAGTAATTATTGCAGATGAAAAACCTGCCTTGTTGGGTTTTGAGTGTTCCCTTTTAACACATTGGGTCTTTTCAACTGTATCCTCAGTCCATTAACTGAGAATTGGATCCTTCAGGAACAACTATTTTCACAATGGGTAGTGCTTCTGCAGAGCAGGTATTCAGGATACAGTTATTAAAGCATAAAATTGAATTATTTATTTATTGTATGAGATTCACTGCTGCCTTAATCCACACAGAACTCTTGGTTCAAGAGCTAAAATCATATTTCACTATCTGCACTTCTAATACTAAGTACATATAGAAAGTTTCTACATTCCCCCTTCAGTGCTGATCTGAATAATTTTTGTAAGGATGTATGAATGATGTAGTTACACACAGTCCAACCCCACTCCTTTCCCTGTGTGATTTACATTGTCTGCTTTACTAAGAATGCAGTTCCTCCCAGACTTCTAGTACAATGTCAGTTCAGTCATACAGGAAATCATATGTGGAATTAACATGGATGCTATAAGAATTACTAGTATAGTTCATGCTGACAACATTTAATTCTCCAATACTGAATACCTTGTTCTAACATACTGTCATTTTACATTAATACAGTGCATAAGAAGATGTATTACAATAGTTTAAGGAGATAGTTTATGGTGAAATATTGGAATAGTGTACTTACACAGTACTTTTTGATTGGTTATGTCAGGAGTTTACCATTTGAAAACACTGCTGGTTTTGTAGCATTCAGTTGTATTTCATTCAAATAGACTCTGAAGAAGCAGGCTGAAGCAACTGGTGGGCAGATCAGCAGTTAATTTTCTAAATCTTTGGCAAAGCTATTTGACAAACAATCAGCTTGATCTTGGAGACTTCCCTTTCCTTTTTCTGTTCCTTTTCCTTCTTCCATTCCAGTTGATATTGGAACTGGATTCCATTGCTGTGTTATGTTAACTGACTTTGCTACTGTCCCTACCTACACCTTACTATATCACAAATGGAGTCTGGCATTGTCAGCCATCTTCCAATGATTTTGCCATCTTCTCATCCCCACTGAATCAGGAAAACAGAGGCAAGTCAGCTGTACCACTGTTAAAATAATACTTTTTTTTCCCTTTTATACCAACAACTAAGGGCAGCCTGGTTAAAATCTGTTAGGCCTCATCACTTACCCATTACCTTAAAAGGAAGTCAAGTGACTACAGTTACTTGAAACCAAGGCAGTGGAGGCAGGATAGGGATCAACAGGGCAACTTTGTGGAGGAGAAAGCTATCAGTAACAACACTTCATGATGGATGGATATCTTCCTCCAGAATCAGAGCCATTTTGCCTCCAAATAATACCTAGTTGCTGGGGATAGTTTGTAGTTTTGTAGTATTTTTACTTTTGTTGTCTTAACTTATATATATTTTTTCTAGGGTTTTCTAGGTTTTTATGTGTAACACCACCTAGAGTCAGTTGTATAATGAGATGGGTGGCATATATACATTTGAAAAATAAATAAATAAATAAATAAATAAATAAATAAATAAACAAGCAAGCAAGCAAGCAAGCAAGCAAGCAAGCAAGCAAGCAAGCATCAGAGGAGCAATTGTCTTCATGTTCTGTATTTGGGATTTCTTGAATCCTTTGTAGAAATAAGATGCTGGATTGGATTGGCCTTTAGTGTGATTGAAATTATTTTTCTTATAGTTTGCATTGATGGGTGGTTTTTCCATTAGTGGTGTTTGTATCAGATAAAAGTATTTAATTATTTTCATTGTCTCTACCTACTGCTATTTCTCCACAGTATCCTTGGGTGCCGTACAAAGTCCCTTCCCCCAACTCCCAGGACCAGCTTTTCAGTGCTGCCATGGGTGGGTGGATTGATAAAACATATGAACTGAAGTGCTTTCTACTTATACAAAGAGGCCACTGCATTTTCATTTTTATGTTTGTTCAGCTTCTGGTTCTTGATCCTTATTTGGATCATTTGTAGCTGGGGTTTAGAATGATAAATATGGCAATGGAGCTGGGAAAAAAATTGTTTCTTGTCTAACTCATAACATCTGTCACTCTCTGCATGAATTTGTGAAGATTAAAAATTAACTCTGCTTAAGCAGAAGTTTTCTGATTTCCGCCGGCCCATTATTTCTCAAGTGACTTCTGGATTTAGGTTTTGAGTTTGGAGGGAAAATTCCCTTACAAAATTAACAGTGTCAGCAACAGATGCTAAAAGTAACTGCAAAATGTTTTATTGGCAGTAGTCTGTTCTCCAAGCATTCCAGAATACAGATTTTTAACTGAGGCCACTGTATCTTCAAGCAATATATCATTCTGTACAGTTGCTAACATTGGTATAATGACAACAGAATGTTAAGAAGCTGGACAAATGAAAAACAGCATTTGGGACTTGCTTGGGTTCTGCTTATGCTGGCAGTAGGGAATCATATCCTAGGATAAGCTTCATATCACTTAAAAAACCCCAAAATAACCTTTTTTTAAAAAAACAGTAAATCACAGAAGTGAAACTAATTACTTATGAGCATTGTAGCAATCCTGCTTGGTGTATTCTATGCTTCTAAATGCTTTGTAATGTTTATGGCATATCAAGTAAAATACTTATTAAATGAGAAAAACCCATTACCTTAGATATTCTGCTATAATTGTGTAAAATTTTAGTTGTTCTAAATAGCTGGTCTATATAAGGCAGCACTAGTTTATGTACATAAGAAATGTGGTGGAACAGAGTATTATTGTGTGTTTTCCACACTTGTGTTTCATGCTTTATAATGGAACGAATCATATTTTCTTTTATATAAATAACAGCATCCCTCATGCTATTTATTGTAGCTCCTGAAAAGTACTTTCAATGAAGACAGGGCCGAAGAGAAAGAGTAGACTCCTGAATAGTTTGGGCCAAAATAAAAACTAAGCTGTAACTGTCACAGAAAGGATCTGAGGGTAAGGAAATTAATATAATGGCATAAATGCAAGTTAATGAAGTGGAACACTGTTAAGCACATTAAGCACAGTTAGATTAACTTCCATATAAGCATGCATATCTGTGGTCCACATAGCAACCAAAGTACCACATATGTATCCACATTTGTTGTTGTTCAGTCGTTAAGTCGTGTCCGACTCTTCGTGACCCCATGAACCATATTGCGCCAAGCTTTCCTGTCCTTCACTGCCTCCCTCAGTTTGCTCAGTTTCATGCTCATTGCTTCAGTGATGCTATCTAACCATCTCATCCTCTGCCGTCCTCTTCTCCTTTTGCCTTCAATCTTTCCCAGCATCAGGGTCTTTTCCAAAGAGATCTCTCTTCGCATTAGGTGACCAAAGTATCTGAGCTTGAGCTTCATTATCAATCCTTCCAATGAGCAATCAGGGTTGATTTCCTTTAAGATTGACTGGTTTGACCTCCTAGCAGTCCAGGGGACTCTTAAGAGTCTTCTCCAGCACCACAGTTCAAAGGCATCAATTCTTTATGGTCCAGCTCTCACAGCCATACATTACTACTGGAAAAACCATAGCTTTGACTATGTGGATCTTTGTCGGCAAGGTGACATCTCTGCTTTTTAGTATGCTATCTAGGTTTGCCATAGCTTTCCTCCCAAGGAGCAAGCGTCTTTTAATTTCATGGCTGCAGTCTCCATCTGCGGTGATCTTGGAGCCCAAATAATTGAAGTCTGTTACTGCTTCCATTTCTACCCCTTCTATTTGCCAGGAATTGATGGGTCCAGATGCCATGATCTTAGTTTTTTTAATGTTGAGTTTCAAGCCAGCTTTTGCACTTTCCTCTTTCACCCCCATCCAGAGGCTCTTTAGTTCTTCTTCACTTTCTGCCATTAGGGTGGTATCATCTGCATATCTGAGGTTATTGATGATTATCCCTGCAATCTTAATTCCGGCTTGTGATTCTTCCAGCCTGGCATTTCTCATGATGTACTCTGCATATAGGTTAAATAAGCAGGGTGACAGTATACAGCCTTGTTGTACTCCTTTCCCTATTGTGAACCAATCGGTTGTTCCATGACCGGTTCTAACTGCTGCTTCTTGGCCCGCATACAGATTTCTCAGGAGACAGGTAAGATGGTCTGGTACCCCCATCTCTTTAAGAATTTGCCAGAGTTTGTTGTGATCCACACAATCAAAAGTTTTGCATAATCAATGAAGCAGAAGTAGATGTTTTTCTGGCACTCTCGTGCTTTCTCCATGATCCAGCGAATGTTGGCAATTTGATCTCTAGTTCCTCTGCCTCTTCGAAATCCAGCTTGTACATCCGGTAGTTCTCGGTTCACGTACTGCTGGAGCCTAGCTTGTAGGATTTTGAGCATAACCTTGCTAGCATGTGAAATGAGTGCAATTGTGCGATAGTTTGAGCATTCTTTGGCATTGCCCTTCTTTGGAATTGGAACGTAAACTGACCTTTTCCAATCCCGTGGCCACTGTTGCGTTTTCCAAACTTGCTGGCATATTGAGTGCAGCACTTTAACAGCATCATCTTTTAGTATTTTAAATAACTCAGCTGGAATACTGTCATCTCCACTAGCTTTGTTGTTAGCAATGCTTCCTAAGGCCCACTTGACTTCACTCTCTAGGATGTCTGGCTCAAGGTCAGTGACCACACCAGCATGGACATCAGGGACATTAAGATCTTTCTTGTATAGTTCTTCTGTGTATTCTTGCCACCTCTTCTTAATCTCTTCTGCTTCTGTTAGGTCCCTGCCTTTTTTGTCCTTTATCATGCCCATCTTTGCACTAAATGTTCCTTTGATATCTCCAATTTTCTTGAAGAGATCTCTAGTCTTCCCCATTCTATTGTTTTCCTCAATTTCTTTGCATTGTTCATTTAAGAAGCCCTTCTTATCTCTCCTTGCTATTCTCTGGAAATCTGCATTCAGTTGCTTATATCTTTCCCTTTCACCCTTGCTTTTCACGTTCCTTCTTTCCACAGCTATTTGTAAAGCCTCATCAGACAGCCATTTTGCTTTCTTGCATTTCTTTTTCCTTGGGATGGTTTTAGTTGCTGCCTCCTGTACAATGTTACAGACCTCCGTCCATAGTTCTTCAGGCACTCTGTCTACCAAATCTAATCCTCTAAATCTATTCATCACCTTCACTGTGTACTCACAAGGAATATGATCTAAGTCATATCTGAGTAGTCTAGTGGTTTTCTCTACATTCTTCAATTTAAGCCTAAATTTTGCAGTAAGAAGCTCATGATCTGAGCCACAGTCAGCTCCTGGTCTTGTTTTTGCTGTCTGTGTAGAGGTTCTCCATCTTTGGCTGCAAAGTATATAATCAATCTGGTTTTGCTATTGACCATCTGGTGATGTCCATGTGTAGAGTTGTCTCTTGTGTTGTTGGAAAAGAGTGTTTGCTATGACTAGCTTGTTCTCTTGACAGAACTCTATTAGCCTTTGCCCTGCTTCATTTTGTACTCCAAGGCCAAATTTGCCTGTTATTCCGATTACTCCTTGACTTCCTACTTTAGCATTCCAATCCCCTATGATGAAAAGGACATCTTTTTTTGGTGCTAGTTCTAGAATGTGTTGTAGGTCTTCATAGAACCGGTCAACTTCAGCTTCTTCGGCATCAGTGGTTGGGGCATAGACTTGGATTACTGTGATGTTGAATGGTTTGCCTTGGATACGCACTGAGATCATTCTGTCGTTTTTGAGGTTGTACCCCATTACTGCCTTTCCCACTCTCTTATTGACTATGAGTGCAACTCCATTTCTTCTAAGGGTTTCTTGGCCACAGTAGTAGATATAATGGTCACCTGAATTAAATTCACCCATTCCCGTCCATTTCAATTTGCTGATTCCCAAGATGTCGACGTTCAATCTTGTCATCTCATGTTTGACCACATCCAGCTTGCCTTGGTTCATAGATCTTACATTCCAGGTACCTATACAATATTGTTCTTTACAGCATCGGACCTTCTTTTCACTTCCAGATACATCCACAGCTGAACGTCCTTTCGGCTTTGGCCCAGCCGCTTCACTCTTTCTGGAGCTACTTGGAATTGCCCTCCGCTCTTCCCCAGTAGAATATTGGACACCTTCCGACCTGAGGAGCTCATCTTCCGGCGTCATATCTTTTAGCCTTTTAAATACCCTATAGGAATCAGGACTCTTGCTCAACCTAGGCCAGTATCATTTATATCACATGCTTCACTTGCATCTTGCCACCAAACAGTAATATAATCTCCCTTTAAATGTGTTAACTATGTTCTCATACACCTAACCATGGTATGGATTCAGTAGAGTTTGATATGTTTTTCTTATTTTTGGCTTATGTACTTTGCAGAGCCAAATCAAGATTGTTGCAACTTGGCACATGGAGGTTTTGTTCAGCCATGTCCCCATGACTTTGTTTTCATCTCATACCCATCTTATCACTGATAAGACTTAAGTTGTCCCTACTTCCACTGGTGCTAGAGTAGTGTTTTCTCTCAAAGCCAACAGCATTCAATGGTAGCCTCAAAATGTGTAACATCTTTTATGCTTCACTCCTCACTGTTGGAGGCAAAGTCAGGTGACTAGGTGGGGTCAGAGTGACACTTACTGGCCATTTCAGGCTGATGTAGGGATGCCCATCTCTTTCTATTCCTATCCTTAACCCTTTTTTTCCCCCATCTTGCTTTTGTCCACCTAGAGAGATGGGTACAGAAGTGGTGTACTAGTGGTAAATCAGAATTGCTCGTCCAGAATTGCTCACCAACTATAAGTGGTTTTATTCTATAATCTCTACCGGTCTAGCACAAGACTGAAATAGTGAAACACTGGAATAACGGGACTAATTTTCTACATGAGCTCCTGAAGAGAACATGGAAGAAGCTGGATATTGGCATTAATTGCCTACTGTATATAGCAAAATAAAAGGGAGCGGAGCAGAATAATTCACAGAATCCAGTGGTTTCATCAGAAGGATGAGACAAATGTCACAATATTGCAACAAAATTTATGACCCTTTCATGTGTGCATGCAATGTCACGATGCATGTTTAATGGGGCAGAATTTGTGTCTTGACACTTGTTTCATCATTTGCCTCCCACGGATGCCCATGAAGGGAAGAAAAATCTTGGATAGCATTTCAAGTCAGCAATAAGGAAAGACCTCTTGCTGGTGCACTGGGATTATGGGAATGCATCACGACAACGAGAAGCTCAACTTATAAAAATAAATAGTAGAAATCAGATTCATAGCCTTTTTCTGATTAAATGCCCAATCTAATGTAGTGCTTCCACATATGCTATCAGTGGGAGCTAATTAGGAAGGCTATAAAGCTTACAATAAATGAAAATTTAACACTTTTATATAGAGAAAATGCCATCTCTAGAGAATGTTTTAATCTCTTCCTGAGAACATTGAAAGTGATATCCTAATTAAGAAACAAATTGTAGCCACCACAAAATAGGTCTTGATATTTGTTTGCATGAATCACTGGAATCCAAGAGTGAAACTGGTAAGTAAAAATGTACTGTATGTTTTTCTTATATTTCTGAGAACAGTTTTCTGTCCCAAGGAAATGCATTACTTTGATATTCCTAAGCACTACTTCTAAAGAAAAAAAAAGATAGTCCCAGGTCAGGGTATATATGTGGATTCAAAGGCCTTTTGTGGGTGCTGCCAATTCTAAACCAATGGAGTAGTTTTGCAAAGAATTGGAACAAAAATTGCTGGATAAAGAAATCACTATGGACTGGTATTTGGTGTGCCCATTAGAACTCCAGGACTCAGACTTTTGCAGGTCATGCTGACTTAAATGTGAATAAGGTTGACTGCAAATTACCATTTTCCTTAGTTTCTAAATTCTTCCATAGTTCAAACTGTTGCATCACATAAAAGCTAATTTAAATCTAGGTCACAAAAAAATTACCCTTCACCCTCTTGTCTCCTTCTCCTCTATTCTTCACATTGTACAAAAATGTGGTATAACTCAGGCTTAGTACCTCTAGATATGTTGGACTTTATTGCCCAGAACTGAATCAAAACCCTTGCTCACAGTACACAGATTTTTCAATGTTTTCTCTGGAAAGAACTGCACTTTTATCAGTTTCTTTGCACATCCTGATGTTCAGGAATGGCCCATTTACAATGAAAAAGGTATATTTTGCAAGCAGGATTGTTTTTATTGCAGTTCTTGCAAAATCCTGATTAGGGTCTGGAACTTATACTCAACTGGATCACTCCCTGGAGGAGTCATGCAGTTGTTTCCTATCTCTGTGGGCCAAGAGAAACTTTGCATTAGGCAGATCTTCGTATTAAACCTGTACATTGTTGAAAATAGCAGTGCTACATAACAGAAGTTTAAACCTTTCTTACCCTGAGGTGTCTTTAAAAAAACTGTTCCACAGAAACTGCTTTTGCATTGAAAGGAATCATTAAGTGCAAAAAACAAAAACAAAAAAACCAACCTTAGTTTTATATTCCACCTTTCCTCCAAAAACTCAATGGCTTACATGGGATTCTCCCTTTATTTTATTCCCATAACAGCGACTCTTTCTGGTAAGTTGGCCTGAGAGAGAATGACTGACCCCAAGTCACCCAGTGGGACTCTGGGTGGCTTATAAAATATAATGCTAAATAATAACAACAACAACATCTGACTATCCCAGATCCTTGCGAAGGACTTGATAGGTGGATAAAAATGCCAATTCCAGTTTAAACATTTGGCTGACTGTGACCAACAGTAACAACAATAATAATGTTATCCTGCTAATACACACACAATATGTGTGTGTGTGCATGCACGTGTGTGTGTGTCAACTCAAGGCGGCAACAACCCTGTGGGATGGGGTAGATTGAGAGAGCGTGTGACTGGCCTATAGCCACCAGCTGGGTTTCATGCCTAAGGCAGGCCTAGAACTCACAGTCTCCTGGTTTCTGGGCCAGCACCTGATCTACCACACCAAACTGGCTCTCTATTTACTGTAATACTAAATTAAAACAATTAAAAACCATAAAGCAAAAGTCCAGACTAAACAGCCGTTAAAACAAACCACAACAGGGACCTGGAGCTCGCCCATTCTGCCCAAATGTACCAGGTGGGTAGAAACAATGGGAGAAAAGCAGGCCCTCAGGTATCCAGGCCCTGTGCCATGAAGGTCTTAAAGGTAACAACCAGCACCTTGAATTGCACCTGAAGCCAAAGGGCAGCCAATGCAACTCATGTAGCAGTAGTGACACATGGGCACAAGAAGAAGCACACATTACTGCTTGCGCTGCTGCATTTTGAACCAGCTGTAGCTTCTGCATGGTCTTCAAGGGCAATTCCAGGCAGCGCACATTGCAGTAATCCAATCTTGGATTTCCCCAGACACAATCTACTAATTTTATGGCTATACCATATTGACTCTGCATTTAATGTTACATTATTTGGCTCAATATAAATGGGGAATTATATGATTTGGTCTAACGTATCTAAAGGGTATGAAAAGAAGGTTGTGCTGAAGAATTAAGGTGAAGCACACAGCAGACAAACTCATGTTGATATAGGCTTGGATTACAAGCCTACAAATATTGGGAGAGAAGCCAACCATTTTTCATTAGTCTTGTATTACAACACTCCTTCAGCTGTAGACACATTCAGATCTGCTGTACTTCATTATTATTATAAGGATATGTAAAGTGTGAATAAAGCCATCTAATACAGCGTTAAGGCTACTGAACAAGCTTGCCTTTTTGATAGTTGTTTTGTGTAGGTATTGCCTACTGATTACTTTTTAAATAATTGAAGCCTACATGAAGTTATTTTTTGAGGGTATTTTTTAAATTTTTTGACAGTTAGTGGCTCTGAGCTATTACTCACAGCCCAGTAGTACAGTTTTAATTACTCCAACACACCCATTCCAATAACAAACATACTACCCTGTTCAAATAGCACTTTGTGTTGGAAACTGCTGCACACAAACAGCTTCCTATATGAAATGATGGGCATGCAGTTAGATGAAGTTGTTTACTAACCCTGAGCATAATAAATATATAGAATGAATGCACTGAACCAGAGATTTACATTAGGAATCATCCAGGCAGTATTAAATGAAACATCTCTTGTATGCCACCCACAGATGGGTGGCTATATAAATATGACACACACACACACACACACACACACACACACACACATATAAATCTCTTCATTAGAAAAAAATTGCTGAAAATTGAACCCAACAAGCAACATGAAAACCTCCTCCTTATTGTTTCTTTGCATTCTCTCTCTCTCTCTCTCTCTCTCTCTCTCTCTCTCTCACTGTTCTGATTTTTAGCACCTCTTTATATCACTTTCTGTAATTATAGGATTGTCTTTTCATATGATCACATTTTGACCACATATCTGTTGTTTCTCAAAGAAGAAAATTAAAATTGATTTCTCAAACACATATCTCTAAATCATTTTTTTTAATGGTTATGCATACAAGAACACATAGATTATATTACAATTGCTGAACGCTGGTGTCATTACATGCTACCACATGTGTGGTTTACTAAGCCCAAATTGAAGAAAGAATCCAAATGAGAGCAGGAGAGATAGAAGAAGAAAACCTTGATCAGATACTTCAGGAGTGCTGGTTTTGTTCAGTGGAGAGCATACTGACCAAGGCTGTGTAAGATAGTTTTTCTCATCCTGCTCAGGCATCGTGTTCATTAAACATGGCAAAGAAACTCTTTCAGCATTAGGTGTGAGGGTTGTCCCATTCATTTTGATGGAGTGGACTTTAATCCACACTTATAAAGTTCTATCCTCCATTCCCTAGACCTCTCCTAGTACATATTAGGCTCTGTACCCCTTGGACTTAATTTTTTGAATGATTCTTATAAATAATGAAAAACAAATAATCTAGGATCATCTTTAACTACAAGGCGAACCCACATGAGTTCTGTAAACATTCTTAGAAAATAAAAATGTTAGATAGCTATACCAAAGTGCTATGTTTGGAAGTGAAGTCAGGAGGTGTGTATGAAAGACTAACATAAGGTGTGATAGTAGAAAGCATCCTGGGTTTGGTGAATAGCTGTCAGCCCTCCAAGGTAGACGAAACTTGGAAACCAAAGACATGCAAGCTGATACTACTTTTATTATATGGTTAAAGTAGCAGAATCTTGCAAATCTGAATGGACTTCTCTCTTCCCTCCCTTTATCTTCATGAAAACTAAGGAGGGTCATGTCTGAGATTTTCTCAAATTACATTTCTGCATTTCTACATTTCTACAATCTGGACCCAGATTTTTTTTATCTCACTATTGTCTTGATTGTGGTTCTTCCTCCTGTTCCTCAGGGTTCTTCCTTCTTCCCATCACAATATCTATACATGGCTGCAATTTTATGAGAGTGCTCCCAATGTGTTCTCAAACTTTCATATTTTGTACAGTTGTCCAAAAAAGCTCCCTATCACTTCCCTGAAAATACAGTGATATTCTAAGCCTCAGATGAGGGACTGTGATACCGTTCTCTGGAGGGATTTCATCAAGTGCTAAATAAAATATTTTGGTTACACCTGGGGTTCAGTACTGTAATCCTCTTTCAATGAAGAGTACTAACCATTTATTCCAAAAACCAAGTTCTTTGTGTTTGCTATAACTCTTCATTAAATCATGATCATTTTATTCTGGCATGCCACGGTAGGATGACTGACTGATCAAACTCAAATTACTTTAAAAAGAGTGTATAATTAACCATATTGCTATCACTAGTAGCACGAGTCTCTAGGAGCTTTTCTTTCTTTTTAAGAACTGTAACAATACCTAATTATTCTTCCAGTAATCTACTTTGAGGCTAAAAGTAGGGTGTTATTTTTACTTTGGAGGCCAGCTGTCATTTCTGGATCTTTATTTTTTAAGAAACTAAACATCCACTCTACAGATACCAAGTATTGTTTTTCATTTAGAAACACTATCAAAGCAAATACTGAAATTGCTTCTTCAAAAAACAAAACAAAAAACATGTATGTGCTTATTGAATTATTGTTGCTCCCCAAATTATTGCTGGTGAAATGGAAAGAGAACAGTGACTTTCTCTTGAATTTGATCCATGAGAAATGAAGACTTGATGAGCAGAAAGACTGAATATTATATTGAAAAATGCATATACATATTTCATTCAGTGGTAACGAAACAGCACACACATATTCCAAAGTTATTTTCAAGATGTAGAAAAGGGCAACTAAAAGATTTGGGGACTAGAACCATTTACCTAATAGAAAAGAAAAACTAAGCACTGAGACTTAGTTTTGAAAAAGGTTAGTAAGATGGGCAGGGGATGATAGAGGTTTATAAAATGATATATAGCATTGAAAATCTGGAGTTTTTCTCCCTCTCTCATAATACAGTATTTAAATTCAGGACTATCTACTGTATTTAACTACTGAAAGATTCTGGATCAAAAAAAAAAGATTTTTTTTTTTAAACAACACGTAGTTAAAATGTGGAACTCACTGTCATCCAATGTGGCAATGCCAACCATCATTAGATGTTTTTAAGGTGGGTGGGGGTGGGGGGAGAGTGAGAGAGTTTCTCTATTCCAGGTTTCTTCTTAAGTACCAGCTAGACTTGTCTCAGCTCTTCATGGGTTGTGGTGGTGAGAGGAGCTGATGATTCCACAAGTCATTCTCCCAAGTTATCAGCTTCTATTTTACCTCTTACGGTGTTCTGCTATTTTCACTGTCTTCTATCTCTCTCATCCTTTCACAAATCATTGCTATTCATATAAATGAAATTCTTCTGCTCCTTACTTTACTCTACCCAGGTCTACTCTACTCCTTCTCCAGCTCCCAATCCACACAACCCTTATCCAAGCCATGTAAGCATAATACCGCACTGATAATGTAGAAGGAAAGTCAGCCAATATTTTCCTCTTGGGTCATTACAACTGATGAGATAAATTCATAGACGGTTAGTCAATGGCTACTGGTCTTAATGGTTGAATGTTATTTCCAAAATAAAGTTTGCATGCCTTAAGTAGTACCTCTTGAGAAGCTTAATGGATGAGGATTAGCATATCCTGTATGAAAGCTTCCAGAGGTATGTTTGGTGCCTACATGACATAGAATTCTGGATTAAATTAAACTTTGATTCTAGATTCATTGGATTTATTTTATGTTCCTGGCATATTAGCCAGGTGGATAGACTTTTTAAAAAATTGTTCTGTGATGGACCTGAGGTTTATACAGTACTCCATTGTGTTCCATGTTTAATGAATTCTGTTTGAATGTGGAATTTAGTATCCATGTTCTTGTCTCATCTTTGCATTGTGTTACTTCAGCTGGAGGAATTAAGGCTGTGAATGTCAGGCACAATGTCATTTCTGGGGTTGCCTATCAGTATTCTCAAGCAGAGTTTTATTTTTTGCTGGATTTTGGGGAGAAACTGAAGGCCCCTTTTATTCTGGCCATTTTTGGAGGGATGTTATGGACTTTCACCTTCTGCTATTGTTTTATAATTGGGATGTGATTATATTGGTGTTTAAATAATTTGAAAGCAGTATTAATGATCAGATGCTGCAACTAAAGGGCAGCTGAATGCAATTAAGAAAACAGCCCTCTTCCATTCCTGCAAGAGGAGCAAACATTTCCTTTTTAAAGTTAGTACATACATAGTTAAAAGATAGGATTTCCTCCCAATGTTAATACTGGCTTTCAAAAGTTTTCTGCAGTCCTTTCTTTAGAACTGCAGCTCCTGGGGAGAAAAAAGCTTAAAATTCCCTCTCCACCATACCTATTGCAATCCTGATCATGATTCTTCCTATAACAAATGCAATTTATTAATAATTTACCAAAAGCTGTTTTTGGTTTTCATGACAATATTTTCCCTTGCAAAAGAGGCTTTTGTTTTCACATGTTATTCTCAGAGTGCTTTACAGTTTTTAAAAGTTGTTTTTGAACTTCCTGTACAAGGTGATGGAAGATGCGAATGTTATTTTGTTAATATCTTTCCAACACTTGGCACTTTCAGATCTGAAGAAGTCATATGAGAAGAATGTTCTCATTGTATTTTCTATTGGGATTTAATGAAAGCCCAGGAAGGCAGAGAGACTTCAGACTGTTGGACAAGTGAATATACAATAAAGGACAGGATATTCACACCCATCCCTTGGTCATCTTGTAACAAGAACAGCATGCTCTGCTCATGAGAATTTCATTGAATATTCCTTCTCCTTTGACATTGAATGGAATGGAAATGGTTGAAAAATGCAGAATGCATTTCAGACATAGCTTTACAATTTGCATTTCCTTTTAAAAATAGGTGCAGGCTCAGTGGAAGGAATGTATAATGTTGAGTTTCACCATTATATATTGTCTTATTTTTAGCAATATGGTGCTTTGCAATTTCAATAGCTTTGTCTTACATGAGCTAAGCATTCATCTGCCTTATGGAATCTTCATAAGCAATATTTCAGTAGTTTCTACAGTGAAACTGGGTTTGCAGAGCACTTTAGCTAGGTTGAAATGAAATTTGGATAGTTCATGGCTCATCTTGTGGAACCTAGTCATTGTCCTGGCAAGTTGCATGAATCAAACCATCACATTAAGCCATAGTATTTATATCTTATCTTACCATATCTTATCTAAGCATAGTGTGTTATATTAACATGGAAGTGGTGTTTTGTCAACTCAGATCTACAGTTCAGCTTGTTGTATGAATCCAGCCTTAATTGTGGAATGGTGATGATCCAGAAAAATACAGATACTGTTACATCTTGACATATCTTCCAGAAGACTTTTATATAATGGCATCATCTTTGTTCAAGTTACCATGGTATTTTGAGAAAGAATAAAAGTAAGCACAGAACACACAGGATGTCCCCCCCCCCCACCTTTCAAGGTCTTTTGTTGGTTCACACTTATGCTTTGTTTAGCCCATGGAAATCTAGTGAAAGGAACCTGTCATTGTGCAATTTTAAAATAATCCTCCCCATCTCAGACCTATTAGTGCCTGTCTTGGGTTGAATGCTTGTAGAAATTAGAGGGGGAAAGATGAAATAACAGGGACAGGGTGTCATTAAACACTCTCTCCACAGTGCACATTCAGAATGGCAGTTTAATAGCACAATGAGTTAAAATGGTGCCACTGCTGGACAGACAAGGCTATAGTTGTTTGGTTGACCTGGAAAGGGCTAGGTCAGCTGCCAAAGATGAAAGACAATGTGGATAAATAATCCCTGAAAGCAAAATCAGGCTAGCCTGTAACCCAGATGCTGAAGATGTTGAGAACAGATCTATTAAGCATAAATATTTCAAATCATACAATGGGGTACATCTACCAATTATTTTATATTTTAGAATAGACAGAAGCACAAGTAAGATCATTCCTACTCAACTTTCCCATCACAGGTGGACAATAAGCCCATTTTTTATGATCACTGGAATATTTCTAGATCTCACAGTTGAAATATTGTGACAAAATGGCAATTCACAGCTGGCTCTGATACACTTAATGCATTTTGTTTTAACCCATCAACATGTAAAAAAAGTGACCATTTTGGCTGTGCTTTTCTTGTTCTTCAGAAGCTAAGAAAAAAAGAAGAGTGACTCTTGGCCAAAATGTTTCCCATACCTGGGAAATGTTTCTCACAAGAAAGCTGATATAATTTTTGCACATTTGGATTCTCTGACAAAATAAGACCTAGATCAGGTAGGAAAGTTCAAAATACATAGAGATGCAGGCCTGGGTGGTTTTTCAGGCCATTCTGAATGCATGGAAGATAGATGCATATGATCTCACTTCTCCACACATTCACAGAATATCTAAATGCAAGGCTAGAACTGGGTCAAATCCCCATGTTTCTGATAGTTACTCTACACTTTTTCTTTCCATCACTTGCCCAGTGCTTAGATGACAAACATGTAATCTTACTGGGAGTGGGAATTGTCATGTTCCAGACTACCTTATCTCAGGTTGATTTGTAGCATGATAATACTGGCTGAGAGTGACAGGACTTGTAGCCCAATTTATCTGCAGGACTTCAGGGTAGGAAGACAAACTTAACCCACGTGTAATTCCTTTTGTTGTCTCCTTCCAGGGGGAAAAGCCTGAACAATCCACTGCCAGTGCCTAGTACTTTTGTACTGATTTTAATTACAGGCCACTTTTGAAAGAAGATTGTGATAGCAAAGGAGAACAAATGTCAAATATTCTAAGTAAAGTACTAACATGCATCCTTATCATTGCAGTAAGCATTCTAAGACCTTGATCATTTTCCTTGATGAAAGGAAGGAAATATATGCCTTCAAGTCAGCTTTGACTCCTGGCAACTGCCTGGACAAGTCCCTGCAGTTTTCTTGGTAACATTTTTCAGAAGTGGCTTGCCATTGCCTGCTTCCTAGGGCTGAGACAAAGTGACTGGCCCAAGGTCACCCACCTGGCTTTGTGCCTAATTCGCAGTCTTATGGTTCCCAGCTTGATCCCTTTAACCACTTCACCAAATGATCACAGCAAAATTAAAATGAATCAAGATGAAAACAATCAACAGATGCTTTACAGATGCTAACTTGAAAAAGAAACTTGTATCTTTAAAGGCTGACTTAAATCTAAAACCCAGATTTAGTGGGTTTTAAGCTCTATTTACTGTGCTGAGTGCTTTTCACAAAAGTCTGTTGATTATTGGCAGGTGTATTTTTTTCATAATCTATTAATGCCTTTAAATTTCAAAAGCATTTCAATTTTTCAAAAGGCTGATTTGCCCTTATTGGGCACCCTTGGTTTCATTAAAGCAAAAAGTGATTTTTATTTCTTTTCTTCCTGAACACTAGTTTATTTTGAAAGCCACTAAGCATATTTTTCATGCAATGTTTGAAAACATGGGGGATACCCAGAAAGGAAAAGAAAAATAAGGTTTTATTTCACAGATGCCCACAAACAGCATTGGGATATGGATATAGCTGAGCACAATTGTTTTCTAACCAATTTGTGAGTAAAGAAATCGAGTAGCTGATTTGTCCAAATGTTTTAGTGGGATGGAGAACTTCAACTATTTTTCAAGGACAAGGCTCCCCAATATATGATAGTTGTACTATTACCAAAAAGGTTTCTCTCTCTGTGTGTTTATCTTCTCTCTTTAGAATTCACTGTCCTCCCAGATTATCTGCCCTGATAGTATATGAGCTATGTGCTACTGTAGTTGATACATATCCCATGTACTGGATGAAAAACTGTTTTTTTAACTCCATAGAGATTTCCTTTGCAGGATCAAGGTGGCTCATATTACAGTGCAAATTTTCTTTTAACCAATCATTTGCTCTTTCATTAACCCAAGCATGCCTAACCCTAGAACTCTCGATAAACAGCTAGAATGCCAACCCTTAAATCTGGTCCTCCTTGGAGACATAGGGATCTCCTGTGGCTTAATGAATCTGCTACCTGATAGGACAGCCTCTTTGGCTTCATTATGTTCTTGATATTTATAAATAAAGCAAACCTTATAAAATTGCCATATATCTCCAAGGTTGTGCTCTTCATCAGAAATTATTATCAGCAATCTTTCTTTTCAGATTTTTTAGTCCTGTTTTTATTATTTTTCTAAATAACTCAAGGTGATGAACATACCTAATACCCAAAGGCTTTCACGGCCGGCATACGATGGCTGGTGTGGGTCTTCCGGGCTGTGTGGCTGTGTTCTGGAAGTTTTGTTTCCTAACGTTTCGCCAGCACCTGTGACCGGCATCTTCAGAGTACAGGAGCACAAACAGGAGCAGTTCTCTCTGTGCCCAGGGTGATGTGACCCTTTTGTGGGTATTTATAGAGATCTGGGGGGGGGGGAGAATACCCACAAAAGGGTCACATCACCCTGGGCACAGAGAGAACTGCTCCTGTCTGTGCTCCTGCACTCTGAAGATGCCGGTCACAGGTGCTGGCGAAACGTTAGGAAACAAAACTTCCAGAACACGGCCACACAGCCCGGAAGACCCACACCAGACACCTAATACCCCTTCCTCTTCCTATTTTCCCCACAACAGCAAACCTGTGAGGTGAGTTGGGCTGAGAGAGAGTGAATGGCCCAACAGCACCCAGCCGGCTTTCATGCCTAAGGTAGGACTTCGTATTGCCATCATCACCTTTCTTCTCCACCCTTAGTTAAATGATCTGTTTAAAAAAAAAAAAAAGACCTGGCAGATTTCTTCCTGCAACTTCTCTTGGAACTTCTAATATTTAGTGAACAAGTGACAGGGACTAATGGGCAAGATTCTGAGTGTCAGAATTCATGGGTTGCTGCAAATGTTATGCACTTGCACTTAAATGTAATGCTTACACAGTTCAATCTAAAATTGTCATTATGGATTTTAAATCATTATTAGTCAAAACAAGGAACACAGGGAGAATACAAAGAATCTCTTTTTTTCAGATTTCCAAGTTGCTGAGGCAACTGGAAGAGCCTGGTTTGTCATTCCTACAGCTCTTTCCACATTTCTATGTTTAATCTGAATTTCTTTTTTCTTTTCTTTTCTTTTCTTTTCTTTTCTTTTCTTTTCTTTTCTTTTCTTTTCTTTTCTTTTCTTTTCTTTTCTTTTCTTCAACCTCTGCTTCTCTCTAAGCAATTGCAGCCCACTCTTCCTTTGGGAACCCTGCCTCACAGTTGGGAAACTGTGGGTGTAGTCTATTTCTTGAGAGGAAATATATAAGTATGCATGAGTGTTTGGACATCATGATATACAGTAAACTCTCAGTTAATGGGCCAATGAAAGGAAGGGGTTTCATTAGACACAAATGTCTATTACATGGTGAATTGGATTTTATGCATGTGCAAAATGGTGCTTTGTATGCATCAAAGGGCAATTGGATTTTGTCTAGTGCATCCAAAGTCTGAGGGACAATAAGTCAAGAGTTTACAACACTCAGCTCCCCGGGTGACAGGAATGGATCATCAGCCTCCCAGTATTGGCCATCTCAGGGGGAAAACAGTGCAGAGAATCCTGTCAGGTGAAAGAAAATGGGCACACATCCTGACAACTGAGCAGCTCTGTGGTTGTAAAACCTGGATTGAGAAAAAAACCCACTAAAGAAAATCTAAAGAAATGCCTTGATATATCTAGTGGGGTTTTCCCCCCAAGGATTTCAGGTAGGATCACAATTCAGTTCTGAATTTTAAAACATATCCTGCCCTCTCCAGATTTCCAGAAAGTATACACAGAAGCCAGTGAATGTTTCTTTACTTTAGTCTACTAGCCACACATTTTGTAAGACTAAATAAAAAAATGAATTTGCCTTCCATTTCAGAATAAATGTGCTATGGTTAGCTATTTCTTTTACATACAGTGAATTGGTTCCTTAAAGTATTTTAGATTGACGTTAATTATTGTTACCTTAAAGTGCCTCGTTACAATGTTTATACATTCCAATCACATACACATACATTGCATGTGTTATTGTCCTTTAAGATCTCACAGATGTCTTTACCATTTATCCAAAATTGTAAGTCTCCCGCTGGTGGCTGGCTTAAGCTATCACTTGCTCTGCCCCTGGGAAGAACAGCAACAGCAAGGACATTTCAATTTTATGTCTATTTCCTTTTGAAATTGGCCCCTAGGAATGTTTTCTAATATTTTCAAGCATGTAGCCTCTCCCAAGGATTAGGCAATTGTATAGTTTTAATGTGCAATGAAAGCTGTATTGGAAGTACATTCCTCCAAAGAATTACAGCGTGGGCAAGAGATCTGTAAATAGAATTTCTAAAGCAAGCATAACTAGCAGGTGCTTTAAACAAGCCAAGCTCAGTATTGGTTAAAAGCATGAAATCTAAATTAAGAACTCTTCCTTAATCCTTCCCACATGCTCAAACAGAGGCCCCATCTGTGAAGATCTATTCTGAAAGCAGCAGCTTGTTTTGAGATGATACAATTAAAGTGGATACTGGAAGTAGGGATTCTAAATCTCAAAGAGGCTTGAGTATCTGGTTATTAATTTTATAATGACTGGAGAAAATAGATGAGTTCATGTTGTTCTTTTAGAGGTTCTTTACATCACATTCAGATACATATTTCTTTAGATTGGTTCATACAACATTATGAACCAAAACCATAGATAGCAGATTATGGTTTAGCATATTGTATGAACTCAGGCAATGCTGGGCTAACTTATTCAATAAACCACATTTAAACTAACCATGGGTTATTGTGCTGTATGAACCTTTCCAGTGTGTAAGCAGTAATTTCTTTTTTTAGTGCTCCCACTGTTTGAGAGCTGAGAGTGAAACCTCTCTGTCTCAGGGGACTTTAAAAAATGGTGAAATGGAGGAGCTGCACTTATTAAAAACATAAAGCACAGACAGAAATAGGAAGCTGGGAAAGAAAATATAACTATTTATTTTAAAAAGTTTCTGCTGGGTTTCAAACCAGCTACTCTTGACTTATTAAGCCAGTTATATTGACTATGGCAGTGTTGTCCAAACTTGGCCACTTTAAGATGTTTGGACAACACTGGACTATGGTATTGAAACAGTTATAATAATAGGAAGTTCTATATGGTGGTACAGCTAATGGTAAGCATTAGCTCCACTGAAGGGATGTTCTGCCCTCTGGGAAGTAGCCAACACTCTACTGGTTTTGGTGTATAAGGAAATAAAATGCTCTAGCCCAAATTGACAAGAGAAGTCAAGGATATATAAGAGGAAATAACTACTTTCAAAGTTCAGCAAGAAAACACACTTGGAGGTTGAATTTCTGACAGGGGGGAGGCTGTCATTGTTCTGGTCCTCAAAAGAGTTGCTGTCCAGTTCTGGGGGCAGGGCAACCAGGCAGTGTGGATAAGCCCTAAACATGGGCTCCAGCCACTAAAATCATACTCATCCCATACTCTATTAAATAGAGTTTCATGGGTCAATAGTGTCCATGAATCTCCAGTAATGTATATAATGGGATTCAGATCTGGAGAATAAAGTCCATGATTATCTTTCAATCCCTTTGAGTCTTTTAATAGAAGAAGAGAAGTAATATGAAAGGTGGCTTGCTTGAAGTGGAGATTTGTCTAACATAACTCCTCTGAATGACATATGAATAGGTCTTGGCTGAATTCATAACCATTCTGCATCTAAATGTGATGAAGTGGCATTTTCAAGGGTTGTGAATGAAGGAAGGGTACAATATGAATGGAAACAGAGTGATGACCTAATGGGACAATCAAGCCAGATGGAGTTTGCACAAGGAGAATAGATTTAGCTCAGAAAATGGAATAGTATCATAAAGATACCTGCTTAGTTGAGGGCAAAGGAAGGTGGCAGAGGCTGTATTTTTTGTGCATGGAAAAACATTTTGTTGATTCATTAGAAAATTAATTCATTTTGAGTTTCATTACAAAACAGAGCCCTACTTTTCTAGAGCCCTACTTTTCTGTTTCAAATGCTTCCAAACTGACAGGACTTTGACCTAAAACCACAGGGAAAGTGTCCCAAGAAACTCAAGCTAAGCATATTAAGTCTTTGGGGCTAAGTTGTAAATCTACAAAGGTGTTGAGATGCCCACCCACTCTGCATAGAGGGTGGAGATCTCATTTAGCTTTCATGGGATTGAAGTGCTGCCTAAACTTGGGACTCAAAAGAAAATTATCATTTGTAAGTATTTGATAGGCAAGAGCATCCATGGTGGTGGGGGTGTCAAAAAAAGTGAACTGCAACCAAGTGATCAAAGTCACACAATTGTAGTCACCAACTTTTTTACTCTCCCCATGGACATCCCTGTTTATTGGAGTAAGCATTACCAAAAAATTCTACTTGCATTCTTTTTGCAATGTTTTCTTTTAGGCCACTTTAGGTACCATGTAATATATTAATTTGATTCGGTAGATAAGACTGATTAAAAAAGGGATGATCTTTCTCCCAAGTTATGTGATCTGATTTTCCCTTAATAAAGTCTCTAGGAAGAGCAGCATGAACAGCTTGGGAAGGAGATTGGACTCCATGTGGTTTTCTCAGAGCCCCTCTGAGTTTTAGAAGCATAGGAGACAGAAATGGGAAATATTCAGCCCCCAGGAATATACTGCTGTTTGCTATAGATCTTGTTATAGTGTCATGGAATTCCTTTCCATTCTGTTAGCCAGGATTGAATACTAACTTTCTCATTGCATCAAGTATGGGATGGCTTAGGAAGATATCTCTCTGAGGGGCAATGCGAAGAACTTTTGTGGATATAGTGGGAAAGAGTGTGGACAATGTAGAATGACATTGTAAACGGTGATGTTTTAGCTCTGGTATCACCCACTGCAGGCATGTGGCCCAATCAAGAATCAACATATGCCTGTGATAATGTGATAAAACAGTTTATCACAAAGAAAAAAGTTATCCGTAATTGTCCTAATGGCATTTAGCTGAAGCACCTGATATCTATTTACTTAAAAATAGGCTAGTATAATCATCTGGTCATTCCCTTGAAAAAGGAGGTGGAGGAAGAGGGTTTTTCCAGTTTAAATCAAAATGAGTATTCTTTCAACAATGTACAATAAAAGTCTAGATTATAATGTTAGGGTAATATGCCCCTTTATTCTAGAGCAACTTATCTGGAAGCTTGGCTGTCCTGTTCTTATCATTATATTATAAGTACTGGAATTAGGTGCCCCAGGTGCAATTTAACCATCAGTTTTTCCCATGAAAACTGCTAATAGAGTAGTTAAATGCAAGATAATCCATGTTCTTCACAAATACCTTCACGTTATCCTTACCTATTTTAGGATATACACAATTAGAGGAATGGGAGTCTAATGGGAAATTCATATTCACACACACACCTTTTTCAGTCATATGCTTGATCAGGATTCTTGGGGAAATCCCTGTCTCAGAACTGAGTTCTGAATCATTTCTAAAGATATTTGTAAAAGGCCTTCCAAAATTCTACACTCTCTGGGCAAAGAAATTGGGAGACTATTTCACTGATTTTTTCCATGTGAAATAATAATTCTCTGATAGTTTCTCATCATTACTGGTAGCATAAATCCTCTTCTCTTTCTCCCTCTCTTCTTTTCCTGTGGTTGTAAATGCAGGAACTGTACTGCTGTCTGACTATCATTTTGTACACTCAGTGATGCTCCAGGACAAGTGTCTTTCAGGGGCATTCTGAATGGGCAATAACAAGTCCCATATCGATAAACATGTGCATTCATATAACTATATAAATGGAGAATATGTAGGAAAAATCAGCAGCGTAGCCTTATTTTTTGAGGGTGGGGGCTATGAATGGGACACGGATGATTAAAAAAAAGAAAAATCTCTGAATTTTTTCAGAAAATAACTTAAAAAATACAGCATTAAAACTGACCAGCTCATAAATTTTTAAGCATCACTGCCAAAGCACGGTATATCTTATGCTACCTTTGTGGATGCATAGTTGGAAGTGTAATAACTTTTAAGTGAAAGATCACAGGAAATTTGAATGGACGTCTATGTACTGTTCAAAACATATTCTCTGGAAATCCATTTAAGCCATTGAATCTTTTGTTTTTTCAACAATTCTCTTGTAACAATGCCTTTGAAGTTCTGGCACTGTAGAGCTGTGTGAGATGAATCCACAGTTATTACTTTCCTTCCCCCACTTCTTTGGCAGAAGTGTGCTCTCACTCTCATTCACTTTGTATGTGTGGCTTATGAAACACATGGATGCAATGCTACTTTTCACAGTCTGTTTTTAATCATATGTGTATGTGTGTCAGACCCACACACATATATCCAACACTGATAATTTCAGTGTATGCATTTAGAGATTTGCTCTAATTTGCTTTTGAACTTTGTCCAAATACACAGCTATTTCTTCCCAACAAAAATGTGCACAAGCCCCCAAAAATATTATTTTCCTTTCCTTTTCCCAATTTCCCAAATATCTAAACTGCACGCATAGTTTTAGGAATAAGGCTTGGGTGGATGCATCTTCTTCCTTATTCTCCAACCCACTTCCTTCTTCTCTATCAGGCGGTTCCTGTTAACTCAGCTCCTTTGCTGCTGCTGAGCACAAGTGTTATAGCCTCACCTTGAGTCAGCAGAAAACTCTTAAGGCATGAAATTTCCTGTCTCTGTTGTTGATTTCTATCTTGCTTCTGTTGCCTCTGTTACAGTACAGCTGACTGCATTTGACTTCCCTCCTAAATAATGGGTGAGAAAACCTAATACATTTTATATACCTTGTGGACACCCTTGGACAATGTTGGAAGAAGTGTGAAAATACCCCTTTAATGCATATACACCTAAGAACCACTTAAGACCATCTCAATCAAAAGCCAACAATGAGATGAAAGCAATGTGATGATTTGATAAGAGAGATAAAGCAGTAGAAAAAAAGATGTTGCTTGGTTTGTGGAAAGTGGTGGAAGGGAATTGGCATTTAATTACTATTTTCTTAACACACAGGCACATATTTTTATCATCCCTACCAGTTTTGAAAACTCATTTTTCATTACTCATTGTTAGTCTCTGACTTCATTCTCCTTACATTTTCCTTTCTTGGTCATTTTCTTTATAGCATCTACTGTAATATTAGCACTACAGTAGTATGAAACATAAGAGTATTCATCTGTAAGGCTGGCCTTATCTCTTCAGGCCAAATGATGCCTCAGAATTCAGATGCTGGACAATGGCAGAAAGAAAAGGAAGAGGGAGCAATGCATTACTTGATTGCTTCCTTTGGGTGTTGAGATGGTTCTTGTCCCTTTGTCAGTGTTAAAGATTTAATTGCTACTTTAATTGGGTTTTGTACATGGAAGAAGAGAGATTGCCATCTTGTTATCAGCCTGCTTCAGCAAATTTATTTGGGGGTGTGTGTGTCTGTATCCACCTGAGCTGATTTTCAGCAAGCAATTTAGAGAGGAATCATAGCTCAGTAGTAGCCTGTGTGCAGAGGATCTCAGGTTTACCCGCTGGTACTTGCAGTTCAGAAAGATTCGGTAGCAGAACTCAGCTTGAGACTCTTGGGAGCTACTATTGATTAGATGATAAATATTCTGATCTGGTGTAAGCAAACTTCCTGAATTACTAGCAGCCAGGTAAGTGGCCCCTCTCTGAGGCCCAAAGTTATTTGAAAAGCCCACCGAGCCAAGGTTTGGATTTATGATTTCAGTGACTAGCTCAATGGCAGAGCATATGCTTGGCGTGCAAAAGGTTTAATCCTTGGTAGCTCTAGGAAGGGCTGGGAAAGAGTATATTTGAGCATATACTGAACTCAATGGAAGAATGATAAACATCTGTTTCTTTGTTCCACTCAGAACATTAATGATTTGGGTGGATTGAGGGGATGGTCCAAGTGCCTTTCCTGAGGCAGGGTCATTTTATGGGACCTAGGTGATGTGCTTCCTCTACTGCTGCACCTGGCCTTTTGAACAAGTTCCCTGGGAGATGCAGGTGGCCCCAACCCTCCTAAGCTTTCATAGCGCTGTGAAACCCTGACTCTTCCCCCAGTGCAGGGGGCCAGGCGGTTCTGTTCTGTTAGGAAAAGGAGTGGTTGTGGTTTCCAGCTTTGGTTGTGTGCGTATGGTTGTGGTTTTTATATTGGTTTTATACTTGTACACCACTCAGGGTATAAAGTATGAGTTGGGTGATCTTACAGATCTAAACTAATCGGTCTATCTATGTTCTCTCAATTCTGGGGTCCCTTCTCCACTATAGGTACTCTCTGTGCATCCTTTATATGCTTGCACTTTTATCAGATGTTTACTGGATGTTTATCACGGAGCATAAACATAATGCATAATCTTTGTGATTAATGTACCTATTTGGCCCTAAGAACTTTTTATTACCTATCTCTATTATCTCATCCTATCACTGACAAAACCTTGGCACAAAATGTTCCACATATTCCTTCAAACATTTATTTATGGCTTGAAAGGATTATTGTGTCTGACTTATTCAGGTTACAGAAGGCAAACACTAGAATGATGATTTGCCACCAGAGAGATGTTCTGCCTGGTGCTACCAAGGCTGCCAAACTATTTTTCAAAATGTTTATGAAACGGGCAAAGAGTATGAAGTTCATGACAAGCACTGTGCTTAAAGCATGGCGTCATGGGCAATCAAGATGCTAAAGCCATCTCCCACTGCTTTTGCTGTTAAATTTTTTAAAGACTGCCCTAGGCTTCAGGCTCAAATACTAAATAAGTCACCTAAGTGTCAGACCCTCCTTTCAGCTGCCTCTTGTGCTGCACTTTGTTTTATTAACTTAGGGGAAATCATGCTATGAAAAAATACTTAGCGCTTCATGGAATGTTAAAAATCATCAAGAATCTAGGTGGGGAATGGCCATTAAGAAAAGAACCCCAGGCTAATGTGTACATGAGAGGTTTTCAAGGCAACCTGCTGCTGAGAATTTATATTCTGTTAAGCAGAGTAGAAGACCTACCCTCTAATCACAGCACTTGTAATGGGAATGAGTATTAACTGTCTCAAACGGCCAAGCCTAATTTGAATAACTGTGCAAACACTACCACTTGCAGAAAGGCTTTGGTGATTTTAATGAGAACAAGGAACTTAGGTTTGCCTCATCATAGTCCGTGGATAAGTCATGAATTCACAGCATGAGCTAAAACTGAGAAAGCCAGACCATAGCTTTGTGCAGGGAGTTAACCCAATCAATCTCTCCTTCTGAAAGGTGAATAGAAGTTGGCATTATGAGTAAATGAAACAACTCTTCTAATCTGCATGCAGGAACAATTAATGATATTTTGCATATCAGTTATTTTTACCAAGTGAGTAGATGCTAGTGTGCATGTGGTTGAGTGTTGATCATCAAGTCTGAAAAACTGGATCCAACTATATTAACAGAGTGCTGTATGAAGCACCAATATTGTCCAAGTGAAGGAAGTAATCAGGCAGAGCAAGCAACAGAATTTTGAATATCTCTGTTTCTATGGTTGCTAAATTCATTCTAAATTCTTGTTTTTGGGGATTGATGTTAACATTGATTAAAGCTCTAGTCCAAACACATTTATCTGGGATTAAGTTTCATGGAACACAGTTGGGCCATCTTCTAAATAGAGATGGGTAGGATTGCCGTATACATCAAATTGATCCAAGTAGAAATGAAGTACAGCAAATGAGTCTTTGTTTAACCTTATCTATCTTATCTACCTATTTATTTTATTTACAAACAACTAAGTATATCAGGTAATTAATAATATAAAATGATAATTACAAGAACTGCAAACTACTAAAAATACTGAAAAGAACAGTACATATAGCATGTAGAAGAGACCCATTAGAATAAACCAGTATTTTATGCTCCACCCTAAAAAATCCCTCTTTCTTATGCCTCCCTGATGATGCCACAAGAAAGTGTCTAAAGTAGACTGGAAGCCATAGGAGTTTTGTACAAGAAAGGAATGAGCTTTGCATGAGAAATACCTTGTTACTGGCAAAAGGAAATGCATTTTGTACCTCCTCTTCCAACTTTGAAATTACACCTGATATTGTATCTAGACTTACCAGTTTCAAATTGTGCCTTGTGAAACCAAAGTAGCACGTACCTTCTATGAACTAGAATGAGATCATTTCAGGGCACATGGTTTGCTGGAGTGCTACGTTCCCCCAAGCCCACCCAAATACTTAGTATCATTGCATCACTGTCGTATTTCCTGAGATCTTTGACTACTGAACACTAAGTACACCCCTGGCACTAAAAATGGTCTGTCTGTGACATGTATCATAATTTGCTTTTGCTCTTGAATGAGAAATAAAAGCATGTTTCTTCAGCAAGGCTTGCAAATTATTGACTTACTTGAATAAATGGAGCAAACTTTCCATTGCAAGGAATTGATTATAATAGTCTCTCAGCTCAATGTCCAATGTGCTGGACCAATAAACATACTGATAGGAACACACAGTGAACTTAGTAGAAATGATGGTTAGTTGCAAAGTGGATTTTTGTTGGTGGTGTTGCAGCTTTTTAAGAAATAGGCTTCTCTTCCTTGTACAGTTTCTCCTCTTTTTACTTACAGTGAAAATATCAGGGGAAAAAAAATGAAAGAACAGACTTTCACACTAAATTTTGGCAGTTCTGCTTCAGGACCCATCTGCCCTATTTTCATATCTATGAAAATAAAATTAGCCTGAGCTGATTTTAAATTCTTTGGCAAAGGTTCAGGGATTGCCTTTGGGAAGGTTTTGGTCCAAGCTATTTCACCCATCAATCTAATATGTAGTTTTTAGGGGGGGTAGGAATCAAAATAGGTCAGAATAGCAATTGTAAAAATGAATGCAATCCACTGATTTCAAGGGGAAACACATCATTTTACACCATCTGGTCACCTGGCCCACAGGATTAGATCCAATTATTCCATCAGTTGGATTCATTTTCAGAAAAAAAAAAACCCTGTCCTCTAGAAATTATCTAACCAATGTTGGGAACAACTATCAAAATGAAAATTTTGTTTGTCCTTCCTCAACTGAATAATTTCTACTTGTGTCCATTTGCCTGTGTCTTTCTATGTAGTAATTTACTTTTACACCAAAGATAGCAGCACCATTCAAAAACTACTCTTCTTTTTATAGAAAGTAGGACGGAGGCAGAAGAAAACACTGCATTAAATGTACCTCTCTGTCCTGAAGGGCACAGAATTATATCCAAATGTATAGCAGTCCTAAATAACTATGTTTACTTCCTGCCAGTTAATGGTCTTAAGTTAATGGTCTTAAAAGTTTTGAGTTATGCCCGGTGTCGTGAACCTGAAAATCATAATTCTCAGCAGCATCTGAGTGATATCCAAAGGCTATGTATGTACATTTTTGCAAAATGCTCCATCTCTATTTGTAAGAAGACATTTTTGCTGCCATACAAATTTCCCATAAGTGAAAACTCTAAAGCCATAAACTGTATAATGAATGCTGAAGAATGGGATCATCCTAATTCAGCACCAGCTCATAGATGATGTTGAAGCACAGGGCAAAAGTAGAGATGAGCAAATTTATTTATTTCCATTCTGGATGCTTTTCTTATTTATCTGCATTAAAAAAAAACCCTCTCAAAATGCATACTTATTTTACTTTAATATGCATTTAATCTATCTTTTCTAGTAAAATATATAATTTGGCAATTTTGTGGTAAATGAAAGTACATTGAAACATTCAGAGAAGTGAGAAATCTGGCAGACGACAGCTGTTTATTAGATCAGTTTAGTTTGCGATATGGAGCCATTCCAGATCTAGCCTATGCCATTCCCACTTTTATTCACATGCTAGACCCATTGGGTCATTGTTTCAGAGATATTTCCTTACCTAAACAGAGAAACAGAATGACCAAGAGCAAAAAAGCAGGGGGAGCAGGAGCAACTTCTGACTTCCTGCCATCTTTCCCATTGCATTTCCTTGTGGGAAGCTGTCAGGGAGCCTTGTAAATGGCGATCGTGTGCATCTGACCACAGCAACCCATAGGGTCATCATTTCAGAGATATTTCCTTACCTAAACAGAATTATCATGAAAATTAGGGGCCTTAACGCTTTTAATTACTCATTTATCATTATAAAGAGTATGCTTAAATTATTAGCTTTTTTTTGTACTTTGGATTTTTTTCAATGGAAAAATGGATTTGACCTTTGCAAACTGAAGGACAATTCAGTTTTAAACTTGATATAGTATTGCAGCTTTGATTATAGCTAACCCCTCTCCTGCTTTCTTGGACTATATCCAAAATATTTCCCATCCAGCTTTTGACTTGTCTTTCTTGCACATCTGATTTTCTCTTCTACTGTACATACAAAGTGCTATGCGTCTGTGATCTGAATTCATCAAGGCCTCAAAATCCAGAATATTTGATCAGGCAAAACTTTAAATATAATACTGAAATGAGAGGAAAAGACTGAGAAAGCAAGTGTGGATCCACACACAGATAGACATATGTATGTTAAATTGTTTTAAAATGTTACTTGTTTTATTCATTTGCATTAAAATTAAAAGTGTACATTAAAAACCCCCAGAAAAGCTACAGGTAGTAATTTGTCTAATGTTTCTAATTACATTCTATTGTAGAACTGAAACTTTTTTTTTAAAAAAAATCCTGCTTTATTCCTCCAAAAGAGAGTTTTTGAGTGGTTTTATAATATTTTATATTTTATAATATATTAGAAGCATATATAATAACCAGTTCAATGAAGAAAAAATATATTAAATTTGCAGATTGGAATGTAGGATTTTGGGCATAGTATTAGTGACATATTTGAAAACTATGTTCGTTATACTTAAAGTTTAAAGTCTGAATAGCAGAAATAAACTGCTAGAATTCATACAAACTGTTCCTACAAATACTGTCTGTATGATCTAATAAACCTGTAACCACTTTTCCATAAATTCCATCAAATTCAGTGAAATCCACTGCTGAATATTTATTTATCTTGCTTATTGAAAACATTTTTATCATTCATGCTAATTCTTACAGAATTCCTGGAATGGCTTTATTCACATACCCCCTTTTAAAGATAAAATGGTTTGATTTCTGCCTTTTTCAGCATCTCTGACTGAAAAAACAGTTGCTTTACAGCAGGGCAATTGAAAAACATGAAGGCTCAGTTTTAATATATCTGTTGTCTTAATCATTGTTATAAATACATAGTATATGCCATTAAATGCTGTTCCCTTTCTCTTTGACGCACACACTCACTTGTATTGTAAACCATATTTGTATTCTGCCCTTGAGTTTGGCTTGGTGTGATATGCAGATACCTCTGCTGTGGGGCAGTGCTGTGAGGAAGTCCCGGGGGTGCTGCAGAGGAGTGGGGGAGACCCTGGCAGGCTACGTGCAAGTTGGCAGAGGGAGGTGCTGCGGCATATGTGGGGAAAGAGGGCGCAGAGTGTGTGAAAGCACAGGTAGGCTGGCAAGGAGGGTGCTGGTGGGTGTACATGTGTGTGTGAATGCAGGAGAGCCTGGGAAGGAGGGGGTGGGGCACATGTGTGTTGTGTGTGGTAATGCAGGAAGGCCAGGGATAGAGGGCACAGGGTGTGTGCCAGTGCAGAGAGGCCCAAAAAAGAGGGTGCTGGTGGGTATATGAATGTGTGCAAGCACAGGGAAGGTGGTGTGTATGTGTGTGTATGGTGTGTGGGAACTCAAGAAGGCCAGGGAAAGAGGTCATAGGGTGCATGCAAGCACAGAGAGGCCCAGAAAGGAGGGTGCTGGCAGGTGTGTGCATGTGTACAAACACAGGGAGGCCCAGGGAAGGAGATGCTACTTTCCTGCTGGCTTCCCCATTGACTTTCCTAGTGCTGGGCATGAAGGTCACATGACTGTGGCTGAGAGCGACAGTGCAGTGGTGCTTAAGCAGCCACAACTTTGCCAAATTCCAATCCCATGGGAGTCATGGGTCCTGGATTTTGGATGCCTTCTGTAAGTTAGCTCATTTGAGGTACCTTGGTTCAAAAATTGTTGCCCTATCATGCTTCATGTCACCCAATTGAAGGTTATAAACCATCATACACAAGAGTCCTAGTGGCGCAGTGACTTAATGATGCTGAAAGTTGCCGGCCAGAAATGGTCGCCACTTCAGTGGTTCGAGCCCAGCTCCGTGCAGCAGAGTGAGCTCCTGCTTCCTCCCCAGCCCCTGCCAACCCAGCAGCTCAAAAACGTACGTGAGTAGGTAAATGGGGACTCTCACCCCAGTGGGAGGAAAATGCTGGCGGCGCTTGCACGGGAGACGGGAGCAGTTGCCGGTAACGCGGAAGCCGCGCACGCCCCAAAAAGGCGCGAAGCAACAGAAACCCCGCCTCCTGTGCTCGCCAGCTGGGCTCTGCTCTAGGAAGGAGGCACTGGCAAGCCACTTCCAAAACACCTTGCCTTGAAAACTGCAGGGACTCGCCCAGGCAGTCGCCACAGAATCGGTAACGATTGAGTGTGGATTAGATAGATAGATAGATAGATAGATAGATAGATAGATAGATAGATAGATAGATAGATAGATAATTCCTCTGTGTCAAATTTTCTGCAGAGCATATAAAATTGCAAGAAAATCCATTTGTGTTGTTTATGCAACATTCCGTCACACAAATATTTTCTGTGCATCAATTTTGCAACCTTCTCTAATAAAGACAATTATGTATGCAGGTTTCCCTCATGTAGGGTGTTTTTAACATGTCTGTAATATATACTTTTCAGCATGCATCTTTCCATAGCATGCACTTCCTGGTATGAAGCTTTTTCAAGTATATACTTTTCGTATTCATCTTTCCAAATAGATGCTGTTTTGTTCTTAAACATTATCCAAGAGTGATGAATGTTGATAGACACTGGGCATTATTGCTATTTATGCTATTTGTGTGCGTGTGTGTGTATGTATTCTTATTTCAAGAAGCATGAATTAGTTAATCTCATAGAGAAATTCATACAGAGGACATTTCACAAACTCCTCTAAACAGCAGTTCATTCAGGTTGAGGGCAATCTAGATCAGATAGCAATGGAGGCGAATATATGTAGCTCAGTGTTGAACTGTGGAGTCCTTGGGGTTCTCTGAGCTTGGTTCTTTTCTTGCAAATGTTTCATTACCCAGCTAGGTAATATCTTCAGATGTTACCTAGCTGGGTAATGAAACGTTTGCAAGAAAAGAATCAAGCTCAGAGAACCCGAAGGACCCCACAGATTAGATAGCATTCAAACAATTAGCAATTGTAATTTTTTTTTTTTTGGTTAAAGTTATAGGGAAAAAGGCCTGAATAGAGGCCCTTGACATTTTGTATGTGTATTTGTTGTAGGTATCTTGGAAGTGAGGTGATCAGAACATAGATTTTAATGCAACAATAACACAAGTTCTTCTACCCCAGTTCTAAGAACACTGAAATATTAACTCTATTTTTCTTATCAAAGGCCTTTTCAGAGCTTGGGTAGATATGATTTCCTTTGTACAACTGGCAACTGTGAGAAAGTAAATACTTCAAATCAAAGCTGAGCAAGTTTTATTTTGTGTGCCAGGAGAGGGAGATTTCTTTTCTGCTTTGTTCCAGGTGTCAGGAGCTGCCACGAAGGGCCACTGGAGTAGGTGCTCTGGGGACTGCAAAATTGGGGCTGGAGCTGCTCATACAGGTTACTGGTCTGCCTTAAATAAATAGTAGGGCAATCTACTTGCTTATATGGATCAGGATCTTCTCAAGAATGAATCTGTTGCTCTAACCTCTATTCTGTCTTCCCTTCTAGTGGCAGAAAGAAAGAAAGTTCACTATTTAATTGTCCACTATGGCCAACTATTGTTGAGGGATACAGAACTCCACCCATAGTGGGTAATGCCACAAGGAATCCAGACTTGATTTCTTCACTCAGCCTGCGAGTATATATGGGAGCTGGGTAGAGCATTAGAATTCCTCTGTTGAAAGAGAACTTTTGAGGCTTCCTCAAGTGTATGAGTCATGCAATAAATGTGACAAAATATGAAAAAACTGTACTAACATTTGTACTGTTCAGGTATTTGCTTGCTAGTATCCTGTCCCAGGCTAGATTTCTTCTAAGGCTGTAATGTACAACCACTGCAGTGTAGGACTACATCCATATGATACTTGAGAAGCTCCTTGTTGATTTCTGCAGGTACTGGGCATGGACAGATCTTGTTTTAAAAGCTCCAAGGGCAATGAAACAGCATGCATTAAGAAGAGATGGACAGAGAAGAGAAAACATATGGTGGGTTTGATTGCTATCTTCTGATCACTGTGAGTTCATTGTTATATGGGAGCACACACATCAGAAACAATAAAAGCTATGTTGAATGGCCCAGGCGGGTCTGCTGAAAGTGAAACAAACAAAGTGAATTTTGGAGGGATTCCTTCCCACATCTTATCCAAAGTATGCATGTATTTCACCTATAAGGTTCACTATACTAACAGTATAACACTGATACTACTCTATCTCCACAGAGATTCCTGAATTTCCAGTTGCGCCTGAGATAGTACTGGAGCTACTGATGGCTGCAAACTTCTTAGATTGTTAAATAAAATAAATTATAATAAAAATGTAAAATATCCCTCCTTCCTTTCCAGTATTTAATAGACCTGTTCAATTAGTAACCCTTTTATATGTTTGGTCAAGAAGTGTCCTAGTCATCAGGATTTTGCATAGGAATAATTCATGCTCAGGTTTTGTTTTGCTGCTTTGCACAAGTAATGGACTTCACACCAATGGATAAATAAAAAAAGAAGCCAAGTTAAAAAAGAAAATGCAGTACAATGTACATGCTTTGCCACCACATGTTTTCTTGTTCATGTCAATGAGCATATCTGCATACGGGTTTCATTGCATGCCGCAGACGCTCCTTCTATTGAGATAAATGGGGAATTAGAGCCTTCTGCTAAAATATCAGAGTTGTGTGAGCATAGTTAACTCACCTCCAATTCGGATTTGTGGAATTAAAATTGCATTAAAAAAGGAAACATATAATAACATTGTGCGTTAAAGGGCAACAGCATACGAACACTCTATGTGTTAGCGAGCATTGTGGACATAAATAGGTGCAGATTTTTTAGTACAGCAACCAAAATCACAGCCTACATCTTTCATGGATTTAGACTGTTCCATTTAATAACGACCCATTAGAACTCTCCACAAAGGCAGCTGCAAAAAAAAAAAAAGACTTATGGTTTTTCATAGACACTAAACACAAGATAAGACCCTTTCTACTGCAGCACAGCTAAGTTTATGTCAGTCTTAAATATGTTCTCTCAAAGAGGCCCTGTATTCAATTAAAGCTAAGAACTGATCAAAACTGGGAATTCTGTGCCTTTTAAAGAAACCGTGCTACCAACATTCTCTTCATTTATTTCATAAATACTTCTGCCAGTAGATTGCTACCAGTCCTAGGTAATTAAGTGCATAAATTCTGTTGCTGATTTACCATGCACAAATATGCACATGACACATGGCCTGATTATTCCTCTATTCAGCTATTTTCCCCTTAAAAAACCCTCTCAACAACAGCGCATTCAAGCCAAGAATAGCATGGTGTAATTAATTATGTGATGTGAGCAATAGATCTCTTAGAACTTATTCAATGTATTGTGACTGCTTTTAATTATAATTCTTCTCTGAGCTTTGCAAACCATATAATTATGGAGAGATACATATGTGCCTGCATTGGCTAAGGGATATGGAATGAGTACAAATGATATCTCATCAACTCTCTTTGTAAAAGAAATATTCTGCAGGCCTCGGGTATCTCAAGATGTTTGTCAGGAAAAGGAGTTTAGAACAAAAATAAAGTAGAATAGGTCTGTGTTCTTACATGTCCAGGTTTATAGACTTGTCAGCAGTTTGCTTAGTGAGGAAAATAAAGATATCACATACAGGTCCTAACAAATAGGGCCTTAGTCAGATTTTATGCTTACTTAATTCTTTACAATATTGAGTTGCAACTTTTGCTGAACAAAAATATCAAAAAAATAATAAGAGATTTGTTGTATCAGGTATAGTCAGGATTATTAGGCAGGTCTGTAATTTAAATCAATACAACAATTACAGTGAGTTAGTTCTTTGTATAATCCAATAAAAATTTGGTATCTCTCATTCTGTTGAATCAATCACTTTCTCCTGAGTGCTGATATATCCACATAAACAGTCAGTGGCCAAACTCATACCCTGCAGTAAGGCCTAATTGGGTTGTTTTATGTTTGGAAAGCATAGCATGTAAACTCACAATTAGAGTTTGTACTTGGTAGGGTGGCACGAAGGCCTTGTGAAAGATATTCAGATGCCATGATGTGTCTATACCTATACAGGTTAGAATCATTCAGAAAGTGGTTTTCTCTGTGATGCTCTAAGGATGCAAAAGGTAGACTTGGTGTTTTGAAGTCTGTTGTTGGAATACTCTCTTGAGAATGCCATGATTAGCCAGGGAAACAAACAACTGGATTATAGAACAGATCAATCCAGAGTTCTCACTTGAGGCACAAATTACCAGTTCTCACATGAGACCCATCTTATCGGAGTAACTATCATACTCTGGACACATTATGCAAAGACCCAGCATTCTTGAGAAGTCCACAATGATGGGGAATGTGGAAGGAAAAAGAAGAAGAGGATGACCAGCAGCAAGATGGATGGACCTAAAAGGACAGCTAGAGTAAGTCATCTATGTGATCACTATAGCATCTTACATATAGATAAATAACTTTCAGTGCATCTTGGTATAAAAATGACCACCTTAGCAGAGAGAGATGATGAGGGATTAACAAGTGGTAAAACAGATTGTTTAGTGCTTTATTTTAAGGGAAGAAACAAGTGTGCAGAAATGTCTTCTATTTTGGTTCTGTATTATAAAACACATCTAAAAACAAGCTAGAGTATCTGAATTTCTGCCAAGATGCAATCCTGATTTGAGTTGGATCAATGCCAGCCTAAACATTTGAATATCAAGATAAATATGGATTTGACAAATGTAAAAAGAGCCAGAGTGCTCTAGTGGTAAAGAAGTTGGACTAGAACTGTGGAGACCCATGGTCAAGTCCCCCCTTAACCATGGCAACTCGCTGGGTGGCTTTAGTCCAGTCAATTCCTCTCAGTCTGGCTGTTGTGGGGATCAAAATGAAGGGAATTCCCCATGTAAGTGGTGGAACATCTAGAAGAAATCAAACAAGTAAATGTTAATCTAATAAAGAAGTTCAGAAATAAGTGCCCATATGTGATGGTGATATGCACTTAATGATCCTGTGGATTAGATCTGAGGCTAGTTTACAAGTCCTAGCCAATAAAAGGTTTAGCCTGGTAAACTTATTCCTGAGTGAAACTGAATAAACTGTTTATTCAGAATGAATAAACACCAAACCAACCTTCAAAAGTTTCTATCACGTTTTTAATCAAACCATTACAGCTTGCACAGGAATGATTTTCTAATACTACTCTGATGCCTTATCAGATAAGGATGCTATGTTAATGATTCTGAAACTGATATAGATGGCGATTCAGTTAATTCCAGGATATTACCCAGGGCCTGCCAATAAAGCAGGTTTGCACAACTAGTGATCCATTGGGCAAGTCCTGCAGTTTGTCACATGCCTGACGTTCTCTGTCTTGCTGCGTTTTGCAATCTTGAGTGAGCAAAACAGGCAATGTCTTTGATTTGTAGAACATGATGTGTATTAAGGCTGCAACAGAAAGAAACTGTTTTTGAAATGAGGAACATAAATATTTCTGACTTCTATATGTTGTTGGATGAAAAAGAAACTTCAGAGCTATTTCAATGCATTTTATATGTTTGGAGAAACATGCTTATTTATATCAGTTAAGAGTAGCACTTTTTGTTAAACTCTTGAAACATTAAAATGTTATTTTAATCTTTAAGAAATAATTGGAGTTATAAGCAAAGGTTTCCTTCTAAAATATAAATCCCATCTGTTCTTGGGGAAAGTAGTAAGTTGCGACTGGATACTATTTATGTAACATTAACATCTTATTTTTGTCACTCTCTTTTGATGGCACAACTTTTATTTCTTTGCCCAGCATGTTCTATTCAATCAATTAATGCATTTACAAATGGGGAAAAATATTGATTAAGACTTTTTGTTGCCTGAAATTGCTTTCAAGAATGGTACAAGTTGATAACATCTTTTTTTTTTTTCAAGTAGGCTCTTCAGCAATTCCAGAAGGTATTCAGAAACATTTTTATCTGCAAAGACAGAAAAATGCTCTACATTGTTAAATAAATCATTCAATGTACAATTGCACCCTCCATTGCTTTGGAGAAATGCTTCTACTGCTCAAAGGCTAGCAAGTAATTTGTTTTAATGAAAAATGTTTGGTAGGTACTATAGGAATAGACAAGGCTCTGTTAACTCTCAAGCTGCATGTTCATATTATTATTCCCAATTACCCATTAATTTTGGGAGAATGATTAGATTTCAATGTTTCATTTTTGAATTAGTAACCATGCTTTTATCTCCCATTATTGGCTTAATATTATTGCAAAGAATCATATCTTTCACCCACATCATATCTTTCACCCAGAGTCTTTCTAATGGCAGTAGTGCCTTTATGGGCAAGAGGCCCATCTTTAATTTATAGATTTCACATTCAGAGTAATGTGCTGAATTAGGTCCATGGCTTAACAAGTTCCTATATGCTTATTAACAACCATCACCAGAAGATCTGTGGTTCTTCATTTGCCCTTTGCCCTATTTCATTGTCCTTGTATTGGCATTAAAAATGATATGATTGTGAGTGAGCGCGTCTCCATGTGTGCACTCATGCAACTGAACTGCTCACACACCTCTTCTAAATTACATTGGAGCAGCAGTTTTCATAGGAACAGTCATATCATTAGTAATTATAAGACATTTTAGATTTCCATTTCCCTGCACATGTTTTCTTCTCATTTATCATGGCTCGATTATGCCATTCTCTTATACTATAACTGGAAAGGGAGGAGGGAAAATTATTTCTGTTTGTACTTGCAGACATGGTTTGTTTTCCCATAATGTTATCCTACTGCCTTGTTTGCCCTGGTTCCTTTGATAAGCTCATAATTACTGGTGTTTTTTCTTTTATCTAGTGGTAGCTCAGTTGGCCATCAAATTGCCATAGATACAGTATATGGCATAAACCTTATGGCAGCTGGACTGATAAACCTATTGCTTTCCATTGGGAAAATCATGCTTGAGCTTGTTAGTTAAATACACAGCAAAGGCTCTTGGATAAAGGGAGAAGCAGCTTCAACTATTACAGCACCAGCACTACTGTAATGGAAGGACAGACAACCAGATACCATTTGCCTCTATTTTTTGCCTCCTGAAGAAAAGGATTTGCCAAATCGAGGTACTCAGCTTACCCATCTTGCTCAGATGTGGATCTAGCTGTTTGCTGGCCAGTTTCAATTACAAAAGAGGAAGATGAATAAATTTTGCTCATATTTGTCCTGAGCTGTTTTTTTAGAATGAAATCCATATTAGATTTCCTTGAATTTCATTAGGACTGGGAAGACTAATACAGTCTAGCATCTTCCTGTCTCATATCTTTTTTTTTTCTTTTTTCAGTTTTTCTTCCCATAGTTGATATTGCCTTCATGAAATAAGACAGGATAGACAACTTGGTGCTTTCTGCATGCTTTACATAACAAATCCCATAACCCCCTATTATTGGGCATGGTATCTGAGACTGATGGGAAGGAAGTGATGTTCCTTTAGTCCAGTCATCTACTTCCAACCCTACTTACCACAAAGGATTGTCAGGGGGATAAAATGGAGAAGTGAATAGATATATAAATATTGAGCTCCAGGTGGAATATACATCTAAGAAATTAATAAATTAACCTTTCTTAAAAGTGAGACCAGATTGCATATCTTCTGCTATTACATCTAGGCTGGGTTTCATTCTTAAGGGTAAATTAACAAATTTCTTGAATTATCTCCTGGTGTTCAACTCAAATAATAGAAGAGAATATACGTAGCTCAAGGTTGAACTGTGGAGTCCCTGGTGCTCTCTGAGCTTGGTTGTTTACTTGCAGACATTTCATTACCCGACTAGGTAACATCATCAGTATGAGTAAGTGTGGGGTTTTCTCCCTGTTTATATACCAGCCAGTGTTGGTGGGAGTGTGGTTTTCTTCTTGGTAGTTCTTTGACTTGGGTATTTTTTTCTGCTTTATTGTTTGTCTTAAGTTAATCCCTCCTTATCTGGGTGTTGGTTGCTGGAGAGGATGTGTTCTCGTCTTTTTGTTTCCTGCTTAGCTTTTTTATTGTCTCTTTTGAATGGTGTGTAAATATGGTTTATCTCTATGTGTCTATTGATGGTTGACTTGTCTGGATGCCAAGCATCTAGGAATTCCCTAGCGTTTTTTGATTTGACTTGGCCTAAGATGCTAACAGTTTCCCAGTTGAAATTGTGGTTGAGTCTGTCCATGTGTTGTGAGATTAAGGAGTTTTCATCATGTCTTCTAATTGAAAGTTGGTGTTCATGGATGCGCTCTGCTAGTCTTCTGCCTGTCTGTCCTACACACTGGCTGTTGTATATAAACTACTGTATATAAACAGAGAGCAAACCCCACACTCACTCGCACTGATGATGTTACCTAGTTGGGAAATGAAACATCTGCAAGCAAACAACCAAGCTCAGAGAACACCAATGTCTCCACAATTCAAATATAGTTAATACACAGAACAACAAAGTCCAGTCAACAGTTTTCTCTGTTGCACAAAGATTTAGAGACTGTTTCTGGATCTCCAAAGTGACGAATTTATGGAGAACTTAGGAAAATTGTGAAATTTCTGTAATAAGTCCTCCAGCATAACCCTTTTCTTATTTTTATTAATGAGTGATGCATAAGAAACCTAAGAAACCACCCACTTTTTCCTACCAGTTATTTACTCTAAAGGGGAAATGCTATATTTGAATTGGCTCTGAGTGTAGAAAGACAACAAACTCATTTCACCAGTTTTTCAAGTAATTTAACTGACATTGAACCAAAATTGCAATGCATTCCTCAATATCAATGCTTCTGTTTAATATGTGGAACTCTTCAGTCCTCCTGCATGGAATGCTTGAGTTAAGATAATCCTGAATGATATCAGTCACTCAGCAACTTCTGGTGAGCACTGACATTTATGTTTCACCGCCACTGGAAAGATTATTGGTACCTCTCACCTTTATTTGAACCTCTGAACTAATTTCATATTTATATGTGCAAAATAAATAGGTAGAAGGAAAGGAAAGGAAAGGAAAGGAAAGGAAAGGAAAGGAAAGGAAAGGAAAGGAAAGGAAAGGAAAGGAAAGGAAAGGAAAGGAAAGGAAAGGAAGACATCCCATTCCCAAGAGTTTATGCATTCACCACAAGAAAATTGAGTCTTTCAGCCTTTTCTGAACCAGCAATCAATATTAATATTGTTTGTGAGTTTTTCTAAAAGGGTATTAACTTCTGCTACATACTAGGGTTAGGGTTATATATAATGGCCATAAGAGAATGTGCTGCCATAGTGTGACCTGTGTTGATTATTCTCTGGAGACATGTTGATCATTCTCAAGCAACTGTTGATCATGTTGTCTTCTCTGGGCTACCAAAGGAGATTGAAAACTTAAATCACTGTAATTTAAATACATGAGATTTTAAATCTCTTGACCAGTATTACTGCTTTGGGGACTTTGGTGAATGAAGGCTATTAAGTCAATAGCACCATTGTTTTGTATTGGGTCAGCTTATGTTAGGGAAACTTTTTGAGATATATTGATCTTTCACTTGAAGTATTTTAAGTTGCTGTTTCAACTGTACAAAAAATCCAGAGATATATATGTTTGGATCTTAGGGCACTGCAGCCCAGAGCACCTTATTATCTCTTCAAGCAGCTCTGCATATGCATAATTCATAGCATGAATGAACACAGGCAATGTGTTATCTGGACGACAAGCCCTCACCCTCCTCTGGAAGGGGGAGGGCAGGCACATTCTCTTATGGCCATTATATGGATATTCCAAAGAATAGTGTTTATTAGGTGGGTTTCTGCAGGCATGGTTGCATGATAACATTCAGTTCTGTGGCTATAAAGACAAATACCCTGCTAGATGAATTAGAAAGAACCAGCCAATAATGTGATACTGCACAACACAGGCCACCCTATTCAATCTAATCCTTGTCTTCAAAGTCCCCATATTTACCAAAGGGGCATGATAAATCATCCAAACAGCCCATATAAAACCCTGTTGATTTAAGGGGACTGATACTGAATAGTCCTGCCAGTCCAAATGTTGCATCGTTTTGCTCTCTATGTCTCACTGAAGAGACCAAACAAGGATGTTGCATGTTGAAATGTGCCCTAGTGTGTAGCAGAAGTTAATACCCTTTTAGAAAAAGGACTTATCCTCAGTTTGTATTTGACATTCAAGGAAAAGGAAGTGTCATCAGCTTCATATTTTAATAAAACCATTGTATCATACAATAGTAGCAGATATAACATGTGAAAATTGCAACAGACAGTTTAATTTACAAATGAATAACCCTTTTATAGTGATTTGTTTAAAACTCACAAACAATATTAATATTGATTGCTGGTTCAGAACAGGCTGAAGGATTCGATTTTCTTGTGGTGAATGCATAATCTCTTAGGAATGGGATGTCTTCCTTTCCTTTCCTTTCCTTTCCTTTCCTTTCCTTTCCTTTCCTTTCCTTTCCTTTCCTTTCCTTTCCTTTCCTTTCCTTTCCTTTCCTTTCCTTTCCTTTCCTTTCCTTTCCTTTCCTTTCCTTTCCTTTCCTTTCCTTTCCCCTATTTATTTTGCACATATAAATATGAAATTAGTTCAGAGGTTCAAATAAAGGTGAGAGGTACCAATAATCTTTCCAGTGGCAGTGAAACATAAATGTCAGTGCTCACCAGAAGTTGCTGAGTGACTGATATCATTCAGGATTATCTTAACTCAAGCATTCCATGCAGGAGGGCTGAAGAGTTCCACATATTAAACAGAAGCATTGATATTGAGGAATGCACTGAAGATGTTACCTAGTTGGGTAATGAAATGTCTGCAAGTAAACAACCAAGCTCAGAGAGCACCAGGGACTCCACAGTTCAACCTTCAGCTACGTATATTCTCTTCTATTATTTGAGTTGAACACCAGGAGATAATTCAAGAAATTTGTTGATTTACCCTTAAGAATGAAACCCAGCGTAGGTATAATAGCAGAAGATATGCAATCTGGTCTCACTTTTAAGAAAGGTTAATTTATTAATTTCTTAGATGTATATTCCACCTGGAGCTCAATATTTATATATCTATTCACTTCTCCATTTTATCCCCCTGACAATCCTTTGTGGTAAGTAGGGTTGGAAGTAGATGACTGGACTAAAGGAACATCACTTCCTTCCCATCAGTCTCAGATACCATGCCCAATAATAGGGGGTTATGGGATTTGTTATGTAAAGCATGCAGAAAGCACCAAGTTGTCTATCCTGTCTTATTTCATGAAGGCAATATCAACTATGGGAAGAAAAACTGAAAAAAGAAAAAAAGATATGAGACAGGAAGATGCTAGACTGTATTAGTCTTCCCAGTCCTAATGAAATTCAAGGAAATCTAATATGGATTTCATTCTAAAAAAACAGCTCAGGACAAATATGAGCAAAATTTATTCATCTTCCTCTTTTGTAATTGAAACTGGCCAGCAAACAGCTAGATCCACATCTGAGCAAGATGGGTAAGCTGAGTACCTCGATTTGGCAAATCCTTTTCTTCAGGAGGCAAAAAATAGAGGCAAATGGTATCTGGTTGTCTGTCCTTCCATTACAGTAGTGCTGGTGCTGTAATAGTTGAAGCTGCTTCTCCCTTTATCCAAGAGCCTTTGCTGTGTATTTAACTAACAAGCTCAAGCATGATTTTCCCAATGGAAAGCAATAGGTTTATCAGTCCAGCTGCCATAAGGTTTATGCCATATACTGTATCTATGGCAATTTGATGGCCAACTGAGCTACCACTAGATAAAAGAAAAAACACCAGTAATTATGAGCTTATCAAAGGAACCAGGACTCATGCTGGAGGACTCAGAATGTTCACAATTTTCCTAAGTTCTCTTTCTTGCACTCTTCCTGTATTAATGTTATTTCTCATTCTAATGTCAGGATAAAAGTAACATTTTGTTTATGAAAAGAATAGCCTTGGCGACTATGCACATTTTCAGAAGTAAGTAAACATCCACACTGCTTGTAAAAGTTCCAGAAGAAAATTTATGTCTGGATATTTCATTAAAAATCCAGATGTAAATCTGCCTACATTAGGGTTACAAGTTATCTGAACGAGCAAAGGAGGACACAGACAATTGGAAAGGAGGACAAATGGGGCGGAAAGGAGGACACACTAGCTGTGTAATATTTGTATTCACTTTCATTGGAGAGGAAGAGATTGCAGGTGAGTAAATAGGCACACAATGGGGAATACACATTGACAGGAATGTGCTGTGTCAGTTGTTTGCCTAGTGCTCTCACACCTGCCAGTGGGAGCCAGCTAGGAGACAAAAGCCTTCAGCAGGTAACTGATTAAGATCTTGTCAATTTCAGGTGGAGGTTGTGAACTTGTGATTAGCTCTTATTATGGAAGTACAGTACTGTGCCATGGAGAAAAACTGCTCATTTAGATACAGGTAGTTCTCACTTAAGGACCACAACTGGGATTGGCAACTCTGTTGCTAAGTGACATGGTCATTAAGCGAGACATGACATGACCGCGACTTGTGATTTTACTGCCAGCTTCTCCATTGACTCTGCTTGTTGGAAGTTGACTGTGAAGCACCCAAATGGTGATCACATGACCGCAGGGAATGGTCGTAAGTGTGAGGACCAGTTGTAAAGTTACTTTTTCAGTGCCGTTGTAACTTCAGTCTCTAAACAGGGGAGTTGTTAACGCAAGGACTACCTGTACTCAAAAAGCTGGACAATATTTGATTTTAAGTTTATGCCTGCCAGATGGAAGACATAAGGACATCTGGTAACCCTAGCCTAAGTGGACCTCTGCCTAACAAAATTGGTAGGAACACTAACCTACACATTCCGATCCCTATTCAGATCATAATTAGGGGAGAGCTGTACTAGTGAGTCCAGATCCAGCTGTCCCAGTAGTTCATACTCACTCCCTTTCAAATATGAATTTAAAAGTGCTAAATTTGCAGGTTGTTTTTCAGCCACGTAGAGTGTGCATTCTAAATCTATACCTGAAAATGTTCAGATGAACACAGATACAAAATAAGAATGTGTTGGATATCTGTAGACAATATATACCTACAGTTTTTAAAGAAGTGTTTCAAAAAAACAACAACAAAAAACTGGCAGAACTTGGATTTGAAGGGTGCCATACACATTTCAAATTTAATTTCAAAATAAATATAAATTAAATATTAAAATAACAATTATCAAATGCAAACTATGGCATTCTCATCTCTATAATATCCCATTACAAAAATTATAATGCATTATAGAAGATCCAGGCTAGCTTTTAAGACATCTCCCCAAGCAGCCCAATGCAATACTACGTCTGGCCACAGGATACATAAAGTTAGCAATTATGTCTTTAAATTTTAGCAAAAACAATTATTTTTCCCCCCATGACATTAGCACCCCTAATTATACTGAATGAATTGCAATGCTCTTGAAAGAGATCATTAGAATATCAGGTTTCGGCCTCTGGGATCACCCCAGAACTTGTGGTTATAATGAGGTCCAATAAAAGCTAGGACCTTTAAGCAGCATGCCTGGGTGAGGTCACTGACCCAAAGGAACAGGAGCAGAAGTAATGCAGCTTATTTCTCTCCAACTTCAGTGCTCCTTGTAAGAGAAAAGCATTTATCTTGGCCTGTTTACATTGTCTCCCATCCTCCTTGCTTGAAGGCAGGTTCCTTCAGAGCCCATTATTGGAGCATGTGTGTGCCTGTGTCCAGGCAGGGGATGTGAAACCAGTGGCATGCATGGAGTTAAGGAGTTAGTAGTACAGAAATTTTCATCATTTTTATTGCCCTTCTTTTCCCTGGATTGCCTGGCAAGCCTGCAGATCACTATGTGCTGCCTCTCCCATATCCACAAAGGCTGACTCTTGCACCAGGGCCTGCTGAATTTGCCTAATGGTGTTTTACATCAATATAAATTGGAATGGTCATGTTGGGTTTTTAGTCAAAATCAATGGGTTAACTCTGATTAAAATTCATGCTGCAAAAAGGAATGAGTCATCCAAGTGCTAAAGGTTTTAATGGAAAGTGGAAGTAAAGAAAAAGAGAGTTACCAAAAAACAAAAAGAGCATCTAGGGCAGTATTTTTTTGCATGTTGCGCTCTTGTTTTTCCAAGCTATTGGTCAAAGAGTCTCTGACAAGAGTTGTGTGCATCTTGAGTTTCTGTAAAGGAATTGTTCCTCTTGATGCGATTCTTTTTCTGAAAGCCTCCCTGGGGCTGCTTATTTGTGTAAGTGCGGCTCTATATTCTCCACTGTTACAGTTTTGAGAGTAATGTAATTACAGAGTAGGAAAGGTCTCCTGTTGCAAATATTGGTGACCTGCCCCGTGGCATTTTGTTAGGTCTCCAATGCAAGCAGTATATCCAATATTAAGAACTTGGCAGTAATTTGCCAGGTCAACGGAACTACTGCATATTTATTCAACTGCAAGGCCCATGGTGTTCACTGTGACTTCTTTCCAGGTAAATATGCATAAGAGTATGTCCTAAGTGTCTCTTCTTGCATGAGCTGAAAATTCCCTTTCCTTATACATTACCTTTTTTGTTAAGTGCCCTAGCACTATCTGCATTTCAGACTACGTGATAAAACAACAAGGCTTGGCTGAATGAATACTGAAGGTATATAAAACTCCCTCTGTCAAGGTTATAGATCGTGCTTGTACAGTGCTTCTTTTGTGTCTGGCTTGAATTGGTTATTGTCCTCCTGTTCCGCAACCCTTCACTTTCCTTCTATTCAAGACTCGTCTATTACCTGCCAGACTATTGTATTACTGCTAGTAACACAAGCCCTTTAGAGGAGAACAAAAATCTGCAAAGAAAAATAGTCTTGCTTACAAATTCTTTCCCTAAATGCTTTCTTATAATTCTGCAAGCTTGCGTGTCCCTTATCCCATTTATTTATTTATTTATTTCCAACTTTTCAATACAGTAATTCAAGGAAGTATACATAGTCCCCTTTCATCCTGTTTTCCCCTACAACAACCCTGTGAAGTAGATTGACCTGAGAGAGGGAGTAACTGGCCCAAAGTCATCCAGGAAGCTTCTGTGCCTAAAGGTGGACTAGAGGTGGGTCTTCTAGTCCAACACCTTAACCACTATGCCACACTGACTACTATGTGCATGTGGTCTTCTTTTCCATTATGTATTTTTATAGGCTTCTAAATAGATTATATATACTGAGGTACAAGGACAATGAAGTAAGATGAAGTTTGGAACTCTTGTATCAGGATGTTGCTTCAGTTCTAGGACATGCAGAGAGATTTCATATCTCCTTTGGTAGGAAATCATTTTTGACCTTACTTCCTGAAGACATCAAAACTCCACATTCTACACTGAAAACCTGCTCCTCTTGAAACTTTTTTTCCCCATAGAAATATTTAGTTTCTTTTGAGGATAGTGCCAATCATACTGAAACCACATTTTTGGATCTGAACCCCCCAAGCTAGGAAACATTCTTCTCAATTCCTCACCTGTAAGCTTAAAGAATGAGAAAGCCTAATGAGAGGATGTTTTTAGAAAAAATAATAAAGTGGAAAGTAGGACACTGCTCACTGAAAGTATGGAACTGGTGACTCCATGGTGTACTCTGTTCCTCAGTTCGTGCAATTATTTTCCATAACAAATGTTTATTCATGGATTGTGAGGATATATTTTTACCCTTCACTGGTGATGCCTTGAGCTGTTTTTGCCAGCTTGCAAAATAATATTTATCTATTAGCACCTATATATAGCAGCTGGGTACATAAGATAAAGCAAAGGCAGAGATCAAGACAATCAATATCCGATGCTGCATCTTTTCCTTCCTTTTCTGAGGTGCCCAGTGGAACGCTGATGCCTCCTTTTGTTGTGTAGTTTAAAGTCTCTCTGTTTCATTGCGCATAAATTTAGACTTTTAATAGCATTCCATTTTTATCTGTAAACTGCCTGGTGATTTTGTTATGGACAGCAGTAGATACAGTTTGCCAAAATATGATATTGTATGTTCTTTTTGGCCTTATCCAAAAGCTCAACTTGGCAGTTTATTTTCTAGAGTGATCGAGTTTAATAAAAACAATAAGGGCTCTTTCTTGTCAATTGTGAAACATGCAGCACTAGGCTTTTTCTTTATGTACCTTCTCACAAATTCTCAGGATAGTATGTGTGCATGCATGCGCACAGACCCACATGCCCACTTTCTATTGCACTTCTAGAAGTCTCTCTGATCTTCAGCTGCAGCACCTTGGAAGGGAGTGGTCACCTTACTTCACTTGAAGCCTTATCAAAGGTTAGCCTTAGCGAACAGAGGTATTATTTCCGAATGTCACACAGATGGCTTTAGGAAGTATAATGGTACATGGTGAAGCAAAGGATGCTCAGTTTAGAAACTTTAAGTTGTGATGGTTCAGCTTTCCATCATACAATTACCAAGAAACTTCTTGAAGAGTTTACAAAACTGTAAAGTGAAGACCTGAACTGTTCTTTTCTTTCTTCTCACTTTGTTTACCATTTTTTTTCCTCCCTCTGACCTATCAATCTTATTTTTGAAACAGGGAGATTTATTTTTCTGTTGACTACTTTTTGGCTTTAGGATGTTCCCACCATGAGGGTCAGAGAACTGAGATTTTGAATTTTCCCCCAAATAATCCTGAGTCATCATTAGATGTTATGCAACCTCTCCAGTGACAAATACTGTGTGGCATTTCTTTGGATACCAGATGAAATAAGTAAAGTCCGCATGAAACCCCTAAGCTCTAAAGTGGCTTGGTTGAAAGCCAAAAAACAAAACCATGTATGTAATCCTAAATATATTGTTTCAGACATGGGAATATGTGCTGAGAGACTTCAGGTTCTTGTCTGTAATGAGTAATGAGTTAATTCTCTTTTCACACTTTAGAAGGGATTCAGACAAAGCAGACTTTCACATTTTACTGGTTTTTTTTCTCTCCAAACCCTCAGAAGCAATTCAAAAGCAATCCATGATTGTCTCCACTTCCACCAACTTGAAATGTTTGGAAGGAACATGAAAGGAAAATCAGTGGCCTGCTTTTCAGTTGCTATAGGTCTTGCATTAACAAAATTCTCTTACCTTCCACCCTACAAAAAGGGTAAATAAAGGAAATGAACAACAACTATGTATTACAGCATACTGTCTGGCTATTTTAGTGCTGAAGAGAAAAAAAAAACTGATCACCAAACTGTGGTCAAATTTACCCAATTTTACCCATTTTTTTTTTGGTCTTAATTATTGAGAGGGACTGTAAAGCTGTCAGAGTGACAAACTTAAAGCTCAGAACCTGGAAGGCTGAGATAAAAGTTCCCTTCAGTGGGAAAACGAGGGAGCCATAGCATCTCCCATCCACCCAGGAGAGTGGCTTGGGAACATGGAATATGGGTTGGATCCCTCTAAGATGTGTATAGAGACATGTATTAATTTAATCTCATCTAAAGAAGTCTCAGAACTTTAGTTATGAAAATGCTTGAGGTCTCTTGTGATCTTGCAGGATGTTTAGCACATGAAGAAAGGAAATATGAGCTCAGTGCCACTGATGTCATTTAGCCTACTTTAACATAGAGTGTCAGAGTCACGTCTGGGAAAACTAGGTCAAATGACTGCCTGCTCTGAATTGGTGTGTCTGCTGAGAATTAACTGGGGTATATGCATACGTCTCAGAAGCCTATAGAGATCTTCCTTATGATTTGCTACAATACAGGTAGTCCCCGGGTTAAGAACGCCCCATTTCAGACGACCCATAGTTAAAAATGGAGTCTATTGTGGCAAAATTTGAGTTAAATACACAATGATTTGAGTTAAGTACACAATGGTTTGAGTTCCTTACACAATACTACTTATACAGTATTTTACAATAATATTGTTCTGGCTTACATACAAATTCGACTTATGAACAGACCTTGGGAACCGAACTCGTTCTTAAACTGGGGATTACCTGTACTATTACTACTCATTTGTCTACATGCATATCTAAAAATCAGCCATACTATAAGCCATATTCATGCATATCATCTCTTTATATACAATTCATATAAAAAGGAGTGCCACTCCTTGCACGGTTGCAGCCATCACCTTGATTTTTTTGACACCTCTCTCCCCCCGGCAGACTTTCCTGTAGTCAACTACAGATATTTTGTTACTTTTCTACCTTATGTGCTGTCTCAAAGGAGATTCCTAATCTGGCTGTCTCAACTAGACTGCCATATGTGCCTGTGGCAGTCATTTTCTTCTGTAGGTCCTATGCTTTGGGACATGCCCTTTCCAAATGTTGTGGCTAGCTTCACACAACATGTTTCTCAAAGGGCTTTTTTGGGGGGGGGGCATTGCAGCCTTTGGCTACTTGTTTCCTGTGGGTAAACTGGCTGGAAATGAAGCCGGCTTAAGAAGTCCTTTTCTGATTTTCAACCTTTTCCACCACTTTGGCAGCAGTGATGGCCTGGGGTTCTGTCCAGATTGTTGTTAACATAGCTCTTGATCAGTGGATTTCCCTAATTCTTTTTCCACCAATTGCTTTCTGTTATGTGGGCATGTCTGAAATTCTTGCACCCCAATGTGTTTCATCTCAATAAATCTTGCTAAAGAAAACTTTGTAAAAATCATGCTTTCCATTCAGGTAGCTGCTAAACATCCTGTTAATGAGAATAACTTGGCTTTTAATGTAAAAATATCTTTTAAAATCCAGGATGTGTTTACCAAGTCAAACAGAATGCTAAGTTAAGATTTTTTAAAAATATGGCTTAGCCACATATACATATGATGTTAAGATTTAATTGATGGATTCACCTATTAAGCTAAGTCAAATTATATAATATATTTAACATTATGCATAAACTACATGAACAGATGGAATCCAGAGACCTCTTAAATTGGGGGTAGGCACCTGTTTGGTTTTTGCATATTTGACTCCCACCACTGGTAGCCCATTCATGATGTACAGGCCATGCTTGATTATTGAGAGTGACTTTTGAGGTGATGTAATGGCTTATAACAGACATTTCTTTGGATATATAGATGTAATAGTAAAAAAAACATTTCATCCAAAATAATTTTATGGCACTTTTTCTTCCATAGCCTCTTGGCAAGTTCTTTTTATACTTGTTCACAAAGAATTTCCTCCTAATTCCTTATCTCATTTCTTGAGGAAGAACAGCCTCAACGTCCATTAATGCTTGTAACATTTATCTTTACTATCATTGTAATTCATATAAGATAAATTATTTACTTGCCCCAGCTTGTTGGCAAATATATTTTATGTGTAATACTGAGGTAAGTTGCTGGACTTATTCTTAAAATTTGATTCATTTTTTATGCAATCCCATCTCTTTGTAGAGCAGAGCAGCCAAAGGACACATTAATTAAAAAAAAAAAAAAAAGTCAAGATGCATTCATGCAGTTGTGGTTGCAATTTGGCTTTTTTACCCACCCTCATGACTCCCCTGTTGTAGAGCATTCTATAGAAAAATCATTGTGGTACACAGGCTGTAAACATGCTTCCTCCATGCTGATAATGGTATGTTTCCAAATGGACTCTTGTATTTTAAAGGTTCCTAAATCCCACCAGGAGTGGTTTCTATCATCATGTCAGTATTATAATAGGAGAAGCTGCACTGGATAAACTCTCTCTTCATTGTGTCTTTCAAAGATTCATTAGTCTTCTGCATACTGAGGCTAGAGAAAACTTTATCTCAGTGTCAGCTTTGCATATTAATGGTTCCAGATTCAATCCCTGACATCCTTAGGGAAAACAGTGATAAACTATTTTCCTCTACAAGTGGGCTGTTGAAAATCACCATTTTGCTATGGAATTTGTCAACATGATCCTGGAGAACTTTATAGCCCGAAGGTTAACCACCTTTCAGTTTAAAGAACCAGATATTGGGTGATGTGATGAAAACTGTCTATGATGGTGGAGAATACCTGATAGTTACAATAAACAATAATGGAATAGATGGACCATGTAATATCTGGTCTGACATAAGGCAATTGTTTGTGTTCCCAGCAAGATGTTATGGATTAAAGCCATGGTCTGCTGCAAGCAAAGTGTGTGGTTTTAGCAGTAAGCTGGGCCCTCCTCCTGCCCCTTGCCATAACACATGTTCATGCAAAAATGGCTTTGGCATGTCATTGCAAGCCTTGTGACTTTACTGCCGCGCTCAGAAATTACAAGCTGTGCTTGTATGGCAAATATTTCCCCAGCCTTTTGCCTTGCGTGTGGTGCAAATCTAATAATATTCCATTCAGCATGACCATCTGAACTGGCACACATTTATGTTAAAGCAAACAATCCACTTAGTTTTTTTCCAGAGATCCAAAAGTGGAGGGAGAAAAAACCCAATGTATTCATAAGGTTCCTTAATCAGTTGTCTCTGACGGATTATTTTTTTCTGCCAAACATTGCAAAGGGAATAAATACGCACAGCGAGTTTGGCCACCGTCCTGAGTTACTCAGCTGGAGAATCTCTTTAACGGATATTAAGTCTCCGCCTGGGAGAAAAGTCACCCTGCTGAAAATCAATATCTCCTTCTATAGCCATCATTTTAGTGGTTATTCATTAAAACAGCATGTCATTTCCCCTGGATAATTAAAGTGATTCAAAAAATCCTGAACAACATTATCAAAGCAGATGCAGGGTTGGCTGGGAATGTTTGCAAAGCTAATACTTATTTATTAAACTCCATCCTGACTCTGCTTCCTTCATAAAATGCTGACTCTGCAAATCAATGCATGCTAGAGATAGGCTGGGTTCATGAATTGGCTGAGCGCAGTTATAATCCAGTGTTGTTTCTCTGACAATTTTTTTGAAGTATAAAATCCTTGTGGTGGGACCTGTCTGCTTGTCACTGTAAAATGCTATGTACTGATTGTACTGTACTGTAAAATGCTATGTACTGATTGAGCCTGTTCAGTATTTGAACTTATTCATCTTCAACAGAGGCAAGGAAGGATAAGCAAAACATTGGGATGTTGTAGGTTAGGGGCTCTGTTTATACATTTTCATGTAATTTCTTTACCTTCTTTTAACTTAATTACATATTCTATGTAATATTTGTCGTTATCTGGTTCATTTATACTATTTATAACACATTAGAGTTGCCATATTTTTTATTCTTAAAGCAACAGGGGGAAAAAAAGAATAATTAGCAGCACTTGCATTTAGATATTCTCCAGGTACCCTAATGTAATGTTTACTTGGGAGTATTGTTGTGAATCTATGAAAATAATGACTCCCCTTTGCCTTCAAATAATGACTGGGCCTGAGTCATAGGCAAACAGAAAAGGCGCTTCCCTAGATAGGAAAGCCGCTCCCATACTCTTTGGGCATCCAACCATTTATCTGAGTTTTTCTCTTCGTTCAGTTAGATTTCTAAATTAAGGATTAAATATTCAGAGAATCTTTAGTTCTTCTTCCATTTCTTGTAGTTACGTGTTGCCATAAAATGTTGTTCACTGAACATTTAGAGGGTTAAAGATATAAATGGCAGTATTTCTCACAGAGTTCTAATTTTTATGGCTTTAATATTAAGGGGATTTCATATCTCTGTGATTCTTTTGTTCCGAGAACTGGAAAAATTGGCGTGATACAACACCGCTGCTGATGTCACATGGAGTTGCAATGTGTAAACAATTCATGATAGCAAATGTAACTGCTCTCAGATGCTTTCCTTCATTTACTCATGGATTTTTATTTCCTGTTATATAATTTTCAAAACTAGTTTGTTGTGGTTTCTGGTGTGGTACAGCAGAATTATAGAGAGAACAGAGCCTTGATTCTCCAGATGGAGTTCAAACAATTCTGGAGGAAAAACAAAAACAAAAAACGGTGAGACATTTGCAGTTTCCTTAGACCTTAACATACTTGCAGGTCAAAATAATCTTAACAAGTGATTCATGTTGTTGCTGATTCATCAAACCACATGTGCATATTGCAAAGTATGTAAATATTTCCTTTATGTATTACTGTCAAAGCTGGAAATGTGTTTTTCAAGTTTGTTAGAACCAGGAATATGAAGTATTCTCAGCAGAATTCCTTTGAGGCTAGATTCAGGATTTTCATCTTAGACAAATGTATGGCAGAATGAATACTATTCCCAAATATATTTCTCCTCACTTATTGCATTAGTTGACTGTCCTCAAGTCTTTCAGGAATTGTAAGAGGTTCCCTTTAGCCAGTGCAACCACTTAGCACAGCATTTTGCCAGTAAAGTCACTCAGATTGCTCAACTCTTGACTCCACTTGCACAGAATTTAGATCCATGACAAGGGCATCATTTCACCAGGTTATTTAGGATTCTTTTTGACTGGTGACCTCTAAGGAAGTGGAGACAGAGCTTTTGAGGATGTCCTTTGCTCTCTGTGGCCTGGATCCTTGCCTCTCCTGGCTTCTTCAAGCATCAGGAGTGGGGGTAGTTCCCTGGATCTCAAAATTAATACCTTGTGTGTGTGTGTATGTGTGTGTGTGTGTGAGCAACCAGCTGCCTTAGTGGTGCACTCCTGGATCCAGAAATATTACACAACTAGTACCCAGTCTCCAACCTTCTTTCTTAGCGAATGTTGCTGAGATGGTGATAAGGGACCAATTGCAGAGCACCCGAGATGAAGCAGACTATGTGGACCTCTGTCAGTCAGGATTCAGGCTTGGGCATGGGATAGTGACAACTTTGGTTGCATTAGTAGATGACCTTTGTCAGGACCTGGATGGGGATAGCGCACCTCTCCCATTTTTTTTTTTTAATCTCTCAGCAGTCTTTGATATCACTGACCACGAACAGACTTTGGGAATTGGGGTTGGCAGAATGGCATGAGGGCACCTTTGACAGACACTCAGCACCCCTAGCACCATCACAACATTCCCTCTCCTGTTTCTAAACCCCCTACACCATCCCTCCAAACCGTCTGATCTCATATGGAGGATGAGATAAAAAAACGCCCGTTTCCTAAGAGCTAGGGCCTTAACAACAAGCTAAGAACAATAATTTAAACTTTATTCCATAGATATTTTCCATCCTCTGTGGAACTAAGGGCAGTATGCTTAGTGTCCATTAACTGTAAAAACTGATGCACAATATATATATATTGTGAATATATGTGAATATATATGAAAAAGGAAAAGTAGAAGGTGCAGAAAAGAAAAAAATAGAGAAATAGAAAAAAATAAGAATATAGTTTAAAAAAAGGGAAAATATATAAAGAAATTACTTCTCCTTTCATCACAAGTATAAACAATTTTAGTAACTTATCACCTTCTCTTAAAATACAACAAATGATCTCTTCTTCCCATATCCCATCCATAAAGCCTTGTCATTTCAGTCCTGATGTCAGTAAAAGTCCATTAAGGGTTACCAGAGATAACAACATGTCTATTTTAACCTTGATCAAATAAACCAACTTTATATTCCTTCCTTTTACTTCTAACAATCTTGATCTTTAGTCCCTTCCAATAATGTCATAGAAATTGATTTCTTTTCATTTTTTCTTTGTCCCTTCTCGCAAAATTCTTCAAAGCTTTAACAAGTCTCTTTTGTAAATCCAATATAGGAAAATTATCCAGGTCACTCTCTTGGTTTGTTGTTTGTATATCCCTTTTAATTTTTAAGATATCAGCTAGTTTCTTTTGTATGTCCAGGGTAACAACTTTTTCCATGTCATTCTTGTAGCCTGTCATTTTTAAATCCACTTTCAACTCAGTCTTGATCTTGTCACATAAAATTTGTTCCTCTCACATAACATCTTTTAAACACAGCCTATCTCTTAAATTAACTTCTGGCTCCATTGTTCAAAAATATACTTCAGTATGTCCAATGTTAAAATATTTTGCTTCATTCTGTAATTGTTAAGCTGAGTTTGTGAGTTCTTCTCCTTTAACTATAATCTTTCGTTCCCTCTAGTTCCCAATTTTTAAAGTCTTACCTTATTATGTTTTTTTAAAAAAAAAATATTCAAAACAAAAGCATTTTCTTACAGGAAGGATTCTTTATAATTAATTCCAAAATTTTATTTCAAATATATCTAGACCCTTAGTCCATTTGTAACTTTCTAAAATCAAAGTTTTAATCACCCTTTTGCTGTTTATTCCAAAAAAATTTTTTTAATTCTTAAACTTGCAGTTAAAGCTTATTTTGCTAAGTATTGAAGGAAACTCACCCAGTGCTGTAAAACATGTTGATCCAAAGGTTCCTAATATCTGAAAAGCAGTTAACAAGCAATTTCTGAAAGTGATTAGAAAAGGAAGTATATGATCCTAGTGTCCTTTCAAAGGCATCAACTGCGGTTTGAGCAAGATAGCTATTTCCTTGTCTCCCAGAGCTCTAAACCTGACGGAGACCACTATTTTGTAGTCTCCTTGTGAGGAGCAACTGTTTGGAGCACTTGTGGGCAATCTCAAGTCCTCTCCTTGTCTGGAGAGGAATTATCAAAAGCTGATCTACTCACTGGCTCTTCATTCCACCATTGTTGTCAGCTCTGCTTTTCGCGGAGCCATCTTCATTTTGCCATTCCTTCCCCAGAAGACTGCTTAGTGTCCATTATCTTCACTTCATTCTTAGAAAAGGCTGAACGATGGTCAACCAGTGAACATCATGATTGAGTAGAGCTTTAAATGTAGCCTAACTTGTCCTAGCCTCATACAGATTAAGCCTGACACAATTCCCATGCCCATTTCTTGTAATAAACAACTGTTCCCTTAATGAAGACTGATTTATGAAACAGTGGTGTTGCTTTTTATTTTCCTCATTAAAAAGCTCAAATAGTAACTATTCCAAGGACTATCCTTATAAGGGCCATCCCATATTGACAGAAACTTCTCTCTCAACATAACTCAGTTTCAGGCTCACCCTAGCTGAACCACAGATGCTGCATGACTTACTTCTTGCCACTGTCTCAGTCAAATCTCTTTCTATTCCTGCCCTGTCTTGTATGTCTGTATTATTTAGGAAGGAATTGCATCATTTAGGTGAAATTTCCCAACCTCTATCCTGATTTTCTTCATTCACATCATAAGACTTCCTCGCCCCCTCCCTTTTAGAACCTTGAAAATGAATTATGTGCACATTTTCTGATTTTGATAAACACCTTGCAAGTAATTTCTAACTTTACCCAAACTGGTAAAGTTCATATGGTTCATGGGAATGTGGTGATTTGTTAAAAAATTACATATAAGTTTCAAATACTTGTTTATGTATATACAGTTGATGCAAGATTCCTCTGGTTTCATATGTTCAGCAGTAAATAGTGTGGCCCTGAATTAAAATTGCTAATTGATCCAGAGAGTTTGGCTTTATTGGTTTAATAAAGTTTGGAAAGGTGTACTTTTAAGCTCTGTATATGAAACTTATCAACTTAGGGCTTTTCACCACTGCTGAGTAGAAGTTGGCAGAAAACTATATGAATATGACATCTGCTATCCCTGTCTTGCTTCCGTTGCCTGATTTAGATCATTGCAGTCTTCTGAGTTTCCTCTAAGGCAAGGTATGACAAAGCCTAACAGATTTTATATACCTTGAAGTTGCCCTGGGATGGTGTCACAAGGAAGAAAATATTATTTAACAGTGGTACCATTAAGTATAACTTCAACCTGCCTCTCTTATTGGCCGGAACAAGACGAAGGCAATGTCATGGGGACAGAGCAGAAAAAGAGAAGTTGCCAAGGCATGTGGTGAAAGGTCCTTAGAAGATTGAATAATTTTTTGTCAGAGCTGAAATTTCTCACAGAAGTTGAGAATGTCACAGAAATTGAGGATGTCACAGAATATGGATTTCATTGAGGCTTTCATGAGCAATCCTTCTTCTGTTCCTTAGGCTCCCAAGGAGGCCTGTTTCTGTGCTTCACAAAGGTAGCCTTGTGTTGGTTGTCTTACCATGTGGCCCTGTGAGATACAGACAACCAGGATAGTGATACATCTCACTCACACCAATAATCTTCTAGCACTCACAGAAAGGGTTGAAAACTGTAATGGGCAGAAGAAATGGTCTTGAGGAGCTGCAACCAAGACAATAGTCAGATAAAAGAAATCTGAGTCTGGGGCAGAACTGTAATACAAGTAAGCATCTTAGACAAGACCCTCCTTCATTCTCACGAAGATAAAGGGAGGGAGGGGGAAGCACATTCAGACTTGCAGGATTCTGTTACTATTTGTTGTTGTTGTTTAGTCGTTAAGTCGTGTCCGACTCTTCGTGACCCCATGAACCATATTGCGCCAGGCCTTCCGGTCCTTCACTGCCTCCCTGAGTTTGCTCAGTTTCATGCTCATTGCTTCAGTGATGCTATCTAACCATCTCATCCTCTGCCGTCCTCTTCTCCTTTTGCCTTCAATCTTTCCCAGCATCAGGGTCTTCTCCAAAGAGATCTCTCTTCGCATTAGGTGACCAAAATATCTGAGCTTGAGCTTCATTATCGATCCTTCCAATGAGCAATCAGGGTTGATTTCCTTTAAGATTGACTGGTTTGACCTCCTAACAGTCCAGGGGACTCTCAAGAGTCTTCTCCAGCACCACAGTTCAAAGGCATCAATTCTTCGGCGCTCGGCCTTTTTTATGGTCCAGCTCTCACAGCCATACATTACTACTGGAAAAACCATAGCTTTGACTATGCGGATCTTTGTCGGCAAGGTGATGTCTCTGCTTTTTAATATGCTATCTAGGCTTGCCATAGCTTTCCTCCCAAGGAGCAAGCGTCTTTTAATTTCATGGCTGCAGTCTCCATCTGCGGTGATCTTGGAGCCCAAATAAATGAAGTCTGTTACTGCTTCCATTTCTACCCCTTCTATTTGCCAGGAATTGATGGGTCCAGATGCCATGATCTTAGTTTTTTTAATGTTGAGTTTCAAGCCAGCTTTTGCACTCTCCTCTTTCACCCTCATCAAGAGGCTCTTTAGTTCTTCTTCACTTTCTGCCATTAGGGTGGTATCGTCTGCATATCTGAGGTTGTTGATTCTCCCTGCAATCTTGATTCCGGCTTGTGATTCTTCCAGCCTGGCATTTCTCATGATGTACTCTGCATATAGGTTAAATAAGCAGGGTGACAGTATACAGCCTTGTCGTACACCTTTCCCTATTTTGAACTTATAATAAAAGTAGTATTAGCATTTATAACTTTGGTTTTCTAGTTTGGTCTAGCTGAAGATGGTAGCTGTAGTGCTCTGCCCTCCTCTTTTTCCCCATAACAACCCTGTGAGGGATTGTCCCAAAGGATTTTATTTTACTTTATTTTATTTTGTATATGGCCACCCATCTTGCCAGGGTGACTCTGGGTGGCAAACACATTTAAAAACATCAATATAACAAAAAAGAGGTATAGATACATAAAAAAGAAGAGAAAGCAGAAAAAATGCAAACAAAGTTCATCAATAATAGATGAACAGTACTTCACAGGCTTGACTAAGCTCCCAACCCCCTTGCCTAGGAAAACAGCCAGGTCTTACGAGCTTTCCAAAAGTTAACCAGGAGCTTCCATGGCTGGAATAGAATCTGGCTCTTTCCACTCCAGATCCAACATCTTAACTATTTCACTACTGTAGCTGCCACAGTAGGACTGATTGCAACATATATTTTGCCTTTCTGTATGAATGTATTGTAAATTTTACAGCATATTACCTTGCTTAACAGGAGAAAACCTGGTTTCAATATGGTGTTTTGATGCAATACTGGAGGTCTCAGGGTTCTTAAACCCATATTGCCAGTCTTAAACCAGCCCACAAGAAACCCCAATGTAGGCTCAAAGACTCATTCCTCAAACTTCGTTCCTCCCTTCCCACAAGAACAAAAGAAAGAAAAATATGATGCAAGATGATGAGATAAAATCCTTAGAAAAGAAAGGATTTTTAATTAAAAAGGAAAAAAAAGCTGTTTTGAGCTCCTTCTGAAGAATTGTGGAATTGCTTACACTCAGGGTAGAACATGGAGGTGTAGCTTTCCTACTGTGTAGTAATATTAATAATTTTTAAAATTTTGCTGAAGGAAGCAATATTGCAGGCAGGAGGACTGAGGAGATTACTATGTTAATTTTAAAATCTCCTCTGGGGAGATACAATGAGAAGAAGAAATATAGTAAGGAGTGTTGGGTTCCACATTAGGAAAGTCATATATATGCATAAACAAACAGCGTTACATGAGGTATGGTTTGTTTTGTTTTGAGGGGGAGAGCACAGTTTTGCAGAATATTAGTGTATGTGGGTTTGCTAGTTTCCTGTTTCTCATGGTTCCTGGAAAAACAACACTTCTTAAAGTTCACCTTCATCATTTCCTCATGGTTTTCTGTCCCCCCGCCCAAAATGTGGAAACAGAACCCTGAGTACTGAAGGCTACACCATCTCCAGTGCAAAGACACACCAATTGTCAGTTCCTTGTCTTGACAGGCCTAAGCACACTTAGTCTACTCAGCTGTTCTGGGGAAAGCAATTAGGCTTGTTGTGACACTGCCTTTCTCCCCATCAGCACATTTCTTAACTGACTTTAATCTGTACAGTTTGGGGTGTGTTTCCTCGAGAACAAAAATGTTACAAAAACAAAACGACGACTTAAGGGAAAAGTGCAACAGCACATCCCCTAAACTCCAAATTCCAGCTTAATGCATCCATTTTGAAAGCAGGTGGCTGAATATTGTATAGAGAAACATTTTTTTTTATCCCCTCCAAGAATGTTTCCCAGAGCCATTGCAATAAAAACACAAATAGCAGCTGAAATGATTGCAGTCCAAACATCCTGGAGGGTTTGGAATCTGGTAGCCCCTTTAAGGCTAACTTACTCTATTGGAGCATTGATGCTTACCAAAGTTTATGCCCCAATAAAATTGGTTAGTGTTACAAACTCTAGGACTATTTTATTACCATAGACTAAGCCAGGTATTCCCATACTCATTATGGGGGGAATTGTGGGGGCATTGGCTTTGTGGAGGCATTGGCTTTTCTGAATTGCTGCTTGAAAGGTTGACGTGCTTTAATCCACTGTTTCTCAACCTTAGCAATTTTAAGATGTGTGGACTTCAACTCCCAGAATTCCCCAGCCAGCATGATCTTCAGCCAGAAGTTGAAGTCCACACTTAAAGTTGCCAAGGTTGAAAAACACTGCTTTAATCATCAATCAATCAGTTCTAGTCAATAACAAGAGCTCTATAGGTGGAGAGATAAGATGTGATTAAAGAGAATAAAAACCAAGACATCCAATAACAAACAGTGTACAAATGCAGTGTATAAAAACCAGTATCTTCCAACAAGGAGGACATTTAAACATTTAAAAATAATGGAAAACCCCGGGTAGAGGAGGAAGGCCCTAGCTGGTGTTGAAAAGATGATGCTATGAGGGCCAGGAAAGCCGCCTTGGGAAAATATTGTATAAGAATTTTGCTTATTTATTTATTTATTAAGAAAAGGAAGGAAGGAAGGAAGGAAAGAAGGAAGGTTTCTTCTCCCACCCTGTAAATAATTTTAGAGTCAATTGGCTTATCAGTGTGCTTATCTGGTTCAGAAGGAATGAACTTAGTCTGCATGAGCATCATTGTTTAAGACAGATTCTACTGTTCATAATTCAAATGGGATATATTGTTAGTGTATGTTCCTCTCTAGTGTATATGGGTGGTGTGTATACTTCTCAAAGGCAACTGCTATTTGTGTTTTGACTGCAGTGAAAAGGCTAGAGTGAGATGGGCCTTCCTGGACATTTTTGGGACATTTTTGCTTTGCCTTCCACGGTGTAAACATAAAGTTATTCCTGGAAACAATGGACAAATCCAGGATCTTGGCAAAATGCAGTTAGATTACCATTCTATACCTCAAATTACAGCTTCCAAGAGATAGTATAAACACGCGTGTGCACGCACACACACCACGCAAACAATTACCAGGGAAATAGTAGTGGATTTCTCTTTGGTGGAAGTTAGGCAACCACCATTAACCAGATGTGTTAATTTGGATTCCTGAACTGAGTAGAGGATTGTATTCAATGACCTAACTATGATTCTATATAGATGTATATAGATCTATATAGTGTGTGTGTGTGTGTGAGAGAGAGAGTAGTATATGGAAAAGTACATGAGTTTTAAATCTTATAGGACTATAATATTACTGAGAAATTATAATGCAAGTGTTATATTTAAAAATTCCTAGAATTGCTACATTTCTTCATTGAATTATTTTTAATTATAAAATTTTCATCTAAAATTAGAGTAATATAACCTATAATTTTTTAAAATCTATCTTTCATCCAATCTATTTCTGTAGTAGTCATAACAAAATTGGATTTGGAGAAAAAATGAATATATTGTTCTCTATATATTTACTTTTTGTTTAAATCTCTCTACCATTTTATTTTCAGGTTCTGAGCATATTGTTATCTTATAAAATAAGTTGTTATGGAATTGAGCAGTGCCAAAATCAAATTAAATAAATCAAATTGTGCTACACTTAACACGTGGAATGGTGTTTGTCTGTGTATAATATTTCCAACATTCTCATAACATTTCTTTCTGACTGTAACTTTTTTTTAACAAGGTCAGTATGAGAGTGCAAATGTACCCTGAGAAATCAAATAAAATGGTGCAGAACAAAGCCACCTTTAACATATATTCATTTTGGAATTTAGTAACCAGGCACCATTTTATTTGATTTCCTCAATGTCCTTCTAAGGCTAGGTACATTACATTTTCTCTTTCATTTATCAAAGGCACTTGTCAAGAAAGCTTAATTTAGCTAGGCAGTAAAGATACTTGATGAAATATTCCTGAATGTACTAATGACAGATGCTTGAATAATTGTGTCACATTTTATCTAATTTTAAGTCTGCAATATAGCAGATGAACTGAGCTTGTGAAATGTTTATCTTCCCTTGCTATAACGGAGAATTTTGAAAATCCTTTTCATTTTTATTCCTCCAAGTGAAGTAGGGGAATCTGCAGGGTGTGGTCAAAAAAGTCAAGATAGCGGCTGTGATGGTGCAATCAAAGCTCCACCTGGTTTTTATGACACACTCTTCACACTCTTGCCTTTTTTTGTGATGCACCTGTTCACACTCTTGACTTTTTTGACCATACTCTGCAGGCACCCCTTGTAGAGGGTAAGGAAGATGATCTTGACAGAAATAGGCCAGATCCATTACCAAAGGCAAAAGAAGAAAAACATAGCTTAAGTCCAAAACAAGCAGAAAGTATGCAGAAGCAGCTAAGACAGATACCTCCCTATTTCACATGGGTATAAGAAGGGAAGGAGATACCGCTCAGTCGGGCTTGTTATAGCCCCTCTCAGTGAAAGTACCCTTAGCCTTCCTGTGGAGTTGATTCCTGCTCTGGTCTACCTAATGGGGCTGACATCCCTGCAGTTGAGGATGGAGCCAGAAATAAATCTCTTTTTTTAACCCAATACAGAGAAGATGGAGGACACATAGAGGAGGAGTGGCAAGCCATGGCTTCAATATTATATGTGAAATCCTCTTTTTGTGGCTCCTCTGAACATAATCACTGAAAACTGATGGAATCCAGGAAAACTGAGTGCAACTCATCTAAACAAACACATAAAGTGGGAAATCCTGGCTTCACCCACATATATGTATGGCATGGTCCCACCCACTTTGCCTCTGTCTTTAAACCACTCTGCCAGTCTGCCTACCCATAAAGGTGCTGCAGCACCCAACCCCCAAAAGGTTGTCTTTGCCTGACTCAGCAGTATCTTTGTCCATGGGCTGAACAAGACCATCAGCTCATTAACATAACTATTCACAGGTTGTGCTGCTTTTCAAAGGATGTCAAAACTCCTGCCAAACCTACCTAGTATTCACATCCTTGTGTCCTGCCAACTTTAACATGCAATAAACACTGTTTGGCTGTGCAAATGATTGAAAACAATTCCTTGTGGCAGGGAGTTCCACTGGTTAACAATCAACTAGTCAGAGGCAGTTGTCATGAATACAATGAAAAGCAATTTAGGTGCTATTTAGGTGTTGATTTATTTGCCCCAGCAAACTAATATAACTCAATGACTCAGCTGGAATTTAATTAGCTGATTTTATTATAAACCTAGCTTCTGTTTGGCTTTTTTACCTGCCATTCCCTGTTTTATTAACCATCCTTTTAATCCCAGTTTATTGCATTGCTTTTCTAGTCTAAACTATTTTGGATTTTAATACCCTTTAATGAGAGTGCAGACACCTTTCATGACATAAGGATTTTTTACAGCTAATGTTTAATTTAATTCCTGAATATAGCAAGATGGAAGTATATGGAGCAGGCAGTATTATGATTCTTACAAAGGCTAGATGTTTTATTGTGGGCTTCCACTGTAACTAAGATATAAATAAATATCTGGAAGCATCTTTAGTGCAGTTCTTTAATATTTTTACATTATGTATACAATTCAATTTACTGGATTCTTTTTTTTTCCTGGCAACTAACATAGTTTGTCAAATGTTATCATGACTTCTCAGTCTTCCCTGTTTCAGAGACCACAAGTACTGAATCTAATACTGTGGATGAGGAGCACCAATTTTATGTGTGTTTTGCTTGTATAAGATTTTCAAAATATATATTTTAATATTTCCACTACTAATTAAATTGACGTAGTACAACCTCCAAAAATTTAGCAAGCCACAAACACTGCAAAGGCATACAATACGTATGTTCAGTTCAGCTTCCATTCTGTGCAATGTTGTTTCCCATTTATTATTTATTCAATACTGTTTATTCAGTGCACTACCTATAAAATAAATAATTTTAATGTTTTGACATTATAGTATCCAACTAGATTAAGGAAAGAAATTTGGAAAAAAGCAAGTATACACTAATCTATGGAAGCACAATCTGCAGTTATCCTGCAATTGTCCCCACATAATTGTAGGTTAGTGGGGAATTTGTAAAAGCTAGGACTGTATTCACTAATGGGCAGATATATCAGAAAACAAAGAAAATCAATGTATATTCAATCAAGCCATTGATCTACAGGTAGTCCTCGCTTAATGACCACAATTGGGACTGGTATTTAGGTTGCTAAGTGATGCGGTCATTAAGCAAATCATGTGACTGGACCCAATTTTATGACCATTTTTGCGGCAGTCATTAAGCGAAATATGTGGTCATTAAGTGAATCACATGGTCATTAAGTGAATCACGTGGTTCTCCATTGATTTTGCTTGCTGGAAGCTGGCTGGGAAGGTTGCAAATGGCAATCATGTGACCCTGGGACTCTGCAGCCATCATAAGTGAGAGCTGGTTGCCAAGTGCCTGGATCGCAATCATGTGACTGTGGGGGCACTGCGACAGTTGTAACTTTGGGCACCGGTCATAAGTCAATTTTTTAGCACCATCGTAACTTTGAACAGCTGCTAAGTGAACGGTTGTTAAGTGAGGAGTACTTGTATCTAATTCAGCATTGTCTACTTCAACCTCCCTCGACCTGGTGTCCAGCAGAAGTCTTGGGACTACAACTCCCTGAATTCCTGGCCAAGGTGACCAAAGAACCTATAGTAGAACTGGTCTATGCTGATCGACAGAAGTTCTCCAAGGCCTTTTCCAGGTCTTCTTAATTAGCTGAAAGATGTCAGGGAATGAACCTGGCCTTGTGGAATGCACTAGGCCATTTAGCTGTATTTACTGGCATGTAGATAGCTATACTTAATCCCATTCATCAGTGTTACAAGGAGGAGGAAGAGATTCAAAGAAGTGCCTGCAAATGCAATGCTTGCTGCCATTATTTCCAAGGGGAGAAGACTACAAGGAAGCAAATTCCTCCGGCTCGGTAGAAAAATCAAAAGCTGGCCAGATCCTTCAAAAAGCAGAGACGAGCCTGTCAATTTCAGAGCCTTCTTTGGCATAAAGAACAAGACAAAGGGATAATAAAAACTATCAGAAGAGAATTGTTCAGGAAAATGGCGAGGGTTTTCTTTAGTTATTAGTTATCTTGCCAAACATTTCAATAGCTGTGCTTCCAGATGGAGGAGGCAAAACAACCCTGGGAACACTGGCTGCAGTTAAACTCAGCAGTTGCGTGCATCAAAGATAAGTTCTCCCCTATATAATTTTATTGCATGTGCCAGAAGAAAACATCTGTCTCCCCTGCGATACGCAGCTAGCAGCAAATGCCTTTTCATGGAGAGCCGCCTGCCTTTTCCGTTCTAAACACAAACCCCTTAGTATCATTAAGCGTCATGCACGCAGCCCCAGCAGTCGGAAGAAAACAAAGCAGATGCAAGAACAGTCCAAAGGAAATGAAAAGGAGAATGGCATTTGAGTTAGCTTGTTATTCATTGCATGACAATGCTCCATTTTCTGTACATGTTTATTTAATAGGTTTTTGTTTAATGAGGAGTGGGAACCCCTTTTTAAAATGCCAGCACACTCTTGGTTTTGTCCCATGGGGAGGGGGTACCTTTTTTCCTTCCCAGTCAGCCACAACCAGCTAGCTGTGTTGGGTCAGCACCCCCCTTCCTACTGGCTTGAGTTTGAATAAGATCCAAAGAAATGTCTATGCCCAGTGCTAATTAACTACCACAACCTCAAGAGGGATTTCACACTTAAAAAGTAAATTGTTCTTTGATGCCTGACTAAACTAATCCTTTCTGCTTTGATAATTCCCAGTCAAAAGCAAAGGGAAATTGTGTTGTTCTTCTTTTGTTTAGGAGAAATCTGCTTTTGTCACAGGACAAAAGATAAATATATTGCGTCTTGAAAGCAGCCAAAGGTAGTAGACAGCTTCTGACAACTCCTGTTATTGTTGCCCATATATTACTTTTCATGAGGCAGCAAGGGAGGCCCTTTGATGCTTTCTTTTCACCAGTGGGTGTCGCATAATGTACTTTCAAGCTGCTAAATCAAGACCAATTCTCTAAAATGTTTTGCAGTTCATAACCTTCCCTTCAGCAATGATAGCAATGCCATGAATCACTTGGATTCAAGTTGTTTGGGTGAGGCATTATCCTTAAAAGAGCAAACTCAGGTGCTGAAATCTGACGGCCTGGAGCTGAAACAGGGCTCCAAGGCTACTAGTGGATATGGGTTCCAAGCTGTCTAAGGAAAAGACTGACGTTCCAAGAGTTGATTGATTTATGTCTTCTGGATTTTTATGATGGTGCCAAGTGTTGTATGTTGTTTGGTTTCCATCATCATCATCACCATCATGATGTTTTATGACATTTGAAATACAGGTAGTCCTCGACTTACAACCACAATTGGGACCAGAACCTCCATTGCTAAGCAATATGGTAATTAAGTGAGTCGTGATTTTACAACCTTTTTTGCTGCAATTGTTAAGTGAATCTGACTTCTCCCATTGACTTTGCTTGTTGGAATCCCCCTGGGAAGGTTACAGATGGTGACCATGTGACCCCAGGATGCTGCAACCATCATAAATACATGCTGGTTGCCAGGTGCCTGAATTTTGATCATGTGACCATGGGGATGCTGCAACAATTGTAAGTGCAAGGACCTGTTGTAAGTTGCTTTTTTCAGCACCATCATAACTTCAAACAGTCATTAAACAAATGGTCATAAGTTGAGGCCTACCTGTATTTGCTTTTGGCATATATTGTTACTGATCATGGTTGTTGATTGGATCTCTATTGCAAGCTGACTCTGCTAGTGGCATGCAGGTTTTTACTTTTTTTTTCCTAACTTTTTACTAAAAAAAATGTTACTGACCAATAGCTGAGCACAGATTGTCTGAGACATCTCTGTTCTCCTAGTGGCCAGGAAAAGCTCATTTTGGCTGACTATTGGTTCTCAGTGAGTGCTGCAGATTCACAAGGCAGAAGCACTTATAGTGTTACCAGATATCTGAACAGGCAAAGGACAAAGATAACTGGAAAGGAGGACAAATGGGAGAAAAAGAGGACACACTAACTGTTTTAACTTTCTTGCCATCCATGACAAAAATTACAGTGACAAACTGCCCAAAAAAAAAAAAAAAAAAGGGACTTAGACCTACATGTATATGAAATTACTTTTTCCAGCATCAGAAGGACTAGATTTTCAATCATAGGCATGTTCTAAAGCCAGTTAGGAGGCAAAAACCTTCAGTGTGTAACTGATTAAGGTCTTGTCAATTTCAGGTAGCAGGCTGGAGGATACTAATCAACTAATTAAGATCACAGAATTGTGCTTGTTAACTTGCTATTAGCACTTATTAGGGAAGTGGTGGGCTGTGGAGAAAAGCTGCTTAGGCAGAGATATTCAAAAAGTCAGACAATATTTGATTTTAAGACTGTGCCTGCCAGACAGAGAACATGAGGACAAAAAGGAGGATGTGCCCTCCTTTTGCTGGAGGTCTGGTAACCCTACTATAACATCCTAGTAACTAAAATAATGAGAACAATCTATGTATGTTCTGCTTAATTTCAGTTCTGAAATCAGAAGACTTCAGTGATAGAGTGTCAGGTCTTCTGGAAATAACCAGACAAACAAGAAGGAGGTCATGTTTACTGGGGTGATCCAGTGAAGTTTCAGCAAAGGAAAAAAAAAGCCCTGTGAAGAATAATTAAAGACCATAGATATGTTTAACCTACAGAAAAGATGACTGAAGGGAAATATAAAAGCAGTCTTCAAATATCTGAAGGGTTGTCAGATAGAAGAGGGAGTGGACTTACTCTCTTATAGAGGAGAATAGTCCTATGGATTATGTTTCTATAGTATACAGTGTTGGTCACCAACTCAGGAGGTTAGATCAATTCATGGAGAAAAATCTCTCTGAACAGAACATGAAGGCTGGACTTAGCAAAAGAAATAAATATAGGAAAAGCCAACAAAAGATACTAGTTCACTAGAAAAGCAGGTGACTGAAGGTGATGAGAAGAATTTAATGCTTCTTGCAAAGGGTAAACTCAAAGCAAGCCAGAGACTGAACATTGGCATGAAGATAAATCTGATGACAAACATGAAGTTTGAAGGAGGGTCCATGGTGTGGAATAGTTAAACCTATTTGCATAGATTCTGTGTGAGCTTGCCATCTGCTTTAGCTTCCCTGATCTCAGAAAACATTCCTACTCAGAAAGAGTAAGATTCTCCTACTTCTACTACATGCAGTGTCTCTTTATGACCTGAAATGTAGGACAGCTCAGGGAGATGCTTTCCTCTGGTATTTGCTGCCGTCAATCTTCTTTCCCTTCCTTCAGGTAAGATTATAGTAGAATTTTAAAAAAAGTTCTTTTAACTTTTCACTAAGGAAGGATCTTAAGTCTGTATCTAGTCCATCTAGAGTCTGTGGACTGAAGCAATAGAAAACCTCAGATAAATAAAACTTTTACAGCATCACTGGCATATAAAAGGCTGGCTGGGGAATTCTGGGAGTTGAAGTCCACTCATCTTAAAGTGGCCAAGTTTGGACAACACTGCTCTAAGGTGAACCACCAATATGAACATGGAACAGTGAAGTCCCAGTTTAGTTCATATTAAGGCATGGCTTTGCTTAGAATTTTGCTAAAAAAATTAGCTTAACCATTTGCTCAAGTTAGCTATGGCTGCAGCCCTCTATGGCTTGCATTCCATTGGAAGTCAGAAAGAAGGGTCCAATTTTGGAAACTTTCTGTGCTTATCCAGGCTTGGAAATCCTCTCCTTTTGATATTGGCAAAGACCTAAGTCAGAATGGGTCCAAAAACATGTGCAGAGTCAGAGCCTATAGGGCTCAACTTGACATGCCACTAAACTAGTCTGGAATCTCTACTACTTCTGGAACTGGGATTAATTCCTTACTGTTGCTTGCTATGAGGGATAAAACTCTCTTTTTTTCTTTTAGGAAAAAAAAATATAGCCATGAGATATGAAAATGTTTCTTTTGCCAGTTTCATATCCTATCAGCAGATGCCAGTTCAGAGTACTGGTTATTTTAGAGTTTCTAGTCTTAGATTCCTCAGGAAAAGCTAAAGGATGACTCCAGTGTTTCTCAATCTTGGCAAGATGTATAGACTTCAACATGCTGACTAGGGAATTCTGGGAGTTGAAGTCCACACATCTTAAAGTTGCCAAGGTTGAGAAATGTTGGATTGCTGTATTAACTACTCTTGCTTAAAGTGGATATAGGGAATCCACTTATGCCAGGGAATATCAAATGGATGTTTGGCTGATAGACTAGTTTGACTTTTGATGTATTGTATGAACTGCAAGGATGCTACATGTTATACTCAGCCAATTGATGGATATCTGATTTAAATTAAGCTTATCTCTGGAAAGACTTCCTTTGCATTTCAACTAGAAATACTTGTGTACTGAAGCTGAGTGCTACTTCAGTAGTGAGGGAGATACTAGTCCTTCCATCCCTTCCATAGTTTCCTCTGAATCTATTTCCTTCAATCTAAGATCCTGCCTACTGATGCTATGGTCTCCCTAGAGTTGTTACCAAAGATGGATTTGATTTAATTGCATCACAGGTCATTGTTGACAATGACTGGCATATTTCAAATAATGAAAATAAAATTGTAAACATGCATATTTCTTCAATGTTCACTAGACAAAATTTGCCAAAAAGAATTCAAAATTTCACAGATATGACTTTGCTCCATATACAATGTATAGGATTGAGATTATGGATATTCTGTTTGAGCAACCCTGGCAAATACTAGCTTTTCTTTCTCTTTGTGAGTAAATCAATTTTATATAATTAACTTTTGGCTGTAACACTTATTATCAGGAAAGGGTCCACTTTTTTTTTTTTTTACATGTTCTGATAGCAAACCAGTTACTTTGTGTGCAAATTACTTTATTATTTTTGTTTTAATATGGAGAAAATACAAGAGCCCAGAGTGAGGGGTAGTAAGAATGTGCTATGCATGAAATGAACATCCCCTCCTCCACTGCAGCTTGTGAAGGGGGAGGTCCTGACATTCTTGCAGCTGGTCCACAAAGGAAGCCTGTGTTTGCCAAGCAGTTGCAATCCCCAATAGTGGAGGCTGGAACATTAAATTAGGCTTCCCCAAAGTGCAGAGATGATCATGCTCATTAGCAAACAAGGAAGGTAGTATGATATGGGACATTGCAATAACTCTTTGTTAATGATCCTATTGTTAAGATTTGGCAAGAATCCTGGAGTGAGACAATAAGTGGGCAATAACAGAAGGATCCTGAAAAGGCAGGTGTGAACCACAGAGTATGTTAAAACAAAAACAAAACTCCAGCTTACTGAGCATCTAATGTGGACAGATCTTTATTAAAAATAGTTTTGGTCTTTTTCTTTCAGAAAATGGCTGTCATGTTAAGGTAAGTGTCGATCCCTGGATAGTCAAAAGGTGTGTTGACAGGAGAGAGCTGAATATGCTGGCACCACCCGTTGTGTCATTGCCAGCTCCACCCTTGACCTTCATGCATTGAATGAAATGTTTGAAAGCCAAGTCTTTGCTTGCTGGTACAGCATAGAATCCTCCATGATTGTGAAGGGTTCCAGAGTTCTAGATATGCACGAGAAATAGAAAATTCCAGTTCCGAAGGAGAACAATGTAAACAAAACAAAGAAAAAGAAGTTGGAAGAAAGAGAAACTTTACATAAATGAGGAGATAAAGAGTAAAAAAATAAGGATAATTAACTTAGGCATAGAAAGAAACAGAAGTCAAGCAGTACCTCAGGTAGAAAAAGCAAGAGGGAACATGTACCCCCTTGAGTGAAGAACTCCAAATCTGTTTATATTATATTATTATATTATATAATGTACATATACTCCATCTGTTTATTTATGTGGGATGCTTTATCCTGGCTGATAATTACACTTACAAAGACTTTCAAGGGCTCTTCCACAGTACCTTGAAACCAAAAATCTCTGTGGCCTTTTAGAGATTATTATTGCTTGAAGGATCATGGTACTCAACAGCCAAGATCAGATTAATAGCATCATTGCATATGGGAAGTGAAGAAACAGTGGGTAGCTGAGTTACAGTTCATATTTCCTTTTTCTCCCACTTTATATGCTGGTTTCAAGGACTTTTTGCACCTTCCCAGTGAAAGCAGGCTTACTCAATCATCTGTAGCACTGCTGATCCCCACCAGTCATCCAGCAGCGTCCTGACAATAAATACCATCTGTTGCTTTTCTATTCCTCTTTTCTGGCCTCTTTAGAATACGGTAGGTTCTTAAATGACTTTTTCCAGAGTAGGGGCCTTTTTGTAATATTAAGGCAGTTGGCTGCATGAGTAAGTGTTCCATTTATCTAGAAGGCTCACTTTACTGTAGTTAGGCTTTTAGAAGTTCAGAGTGCTGTTGAGAATCTTCAAGGATAAAAGCAAACATTCCTTTTCACAGCATCCCTCCCATAATGATGCTAATGGTGTTCCATTTCATTCACAAGAGAACCACCTATTTAAGTCACAAGGTCTTTTCTGAAGGATCTTTTCAGTCTGGCAACTTTATTCTGTATTCTCAAGTGTTAGAAATGGTTGATCAGAAGCAACCCACAGATGGAATGCATTACAGTACTGAAGGCGTTTGAACAACCACAATTATATAAATATTATAGATCCAGAAGCCCGCAGCTCATTTTAGTAGATTGTGTTGGATTTGTGTATATGAAGCAACTAAGAACAATGTCTTTCAGCAAGAAAAAGAGGTTTTCATTTTACACACACACACACACTCCTTCTGTTTTCTTTCAATTTTGGATGAGAGTTGGATTGGATTGGAGGAAAAAGGAAAAAGAATTTTGCTAAGTTTTCAGAGTTAAATTTTCTGTGAATACTGTGTATACTGTTCCAGTTCTCTACCCAGGGAAACAACAACTATGAGAAGTGTGTCCTGGATAATTTCAGGTAACGAGAGGGTGAAAACAAAAACAGAGAGAGAGAGAGAGAGAGAGAGAGAGAAAGAAGAAAAGATGGCCCAAATTTCACATGATTGCCAAATGTGATTTTTTTTTTTTGATCTTGTGAAAAACACTGAAAATCTCATAAATGTAAGATTTGACTTTTTAAAAACATCTTGTGTTTAAAGCTTTTTAAAAAAATGTGGTGGTGGTGTCTGGATTATTGCAGGTATTGCTGACATGAAGAAACTCTTAATAAATGAACATGTCACTGAATTTTTTTATCACTTTGAAAAGAGCTAGTACTAATACAGGGTTGAAAAAATAAAGTGCAAGGTATTTTGGAAATACTTATAAACTGAAAACCTATTCACTGCGGATACAAATTTTGAATCTGAGTTGCACCAAAAAGATTAAAACAGGGTTTCTAAAGATTCTTGTCCATTATGCATAAGAAGGATATTATTTTCTAATTCAAAGGACCAATCAAGTGACAGTCACAAGCTGCATGTGGTTGGAAAATAACACCTGAGTAGCAGAAATTAGATCTCTCGTAACTCTGAAGATACGTGAACACGATCTTCAGAGCTATTTCATCAGAAATTGGAATTGTTTTCTACTATGTCTTTTAATATATTTAATTATATTGAAATTGGTACAGATCTTTTAAGAAGAATGATGTATGATTTATTTTTAGAATGGAAACATCAAGGTTTACACCCTTAGAGGAAAAACTTAATTGGCCAGGGCAATATTTTTACTTCTTGCACATGAGGCAGTTAATATTGGGACATTGGATTATTTTAAGATGGCTTTTAAAATGGGTGGTTTCCATCCTCAAGGTTTGACATTTTATTGTACATGGCACTACATCTTTCAGTTTAGGTAATAATTGAGGTATAATTATGTCCAATTTTAAAGGAACATGTGTTTAATTATTTTTAGTCTGTAGGTTCTTATCATAGCTTATGGTTACCATGATCCCACTGTAAGATTGTTTTCAAAGATCTCTCCAAACAGAAACTGTAGTAGTACAGGAAAAAGAATGTTTGGATCATCCATATGGGCATTCCGCAGGCATCTCTTTCCTGTAATATATTGTGGACAGAATTACATTGGCTGAACTTGCAGAATTTCTCTTCTTACTGATGTCTTAGGGTGATAGACAGACAACACTAGCTTTAGAAACCTGAACTAGAATTCATCTGAGTCATTCATTCATTCATTCATTCATTCATTCATTCATTCATTCATTGGATTTCTCCCCCACCCATCTCCCCCACAATATTCAGTCATGGAAACTCAAGAAGGATATAGGTGAATAAACAATCCAAAATAAATTTAAGGAAAAGTTACTTTAAAACAAGTATTTTAAAACTAGTCAGATTTTTTTTTTAAAGCCACATGTCAGATCTCATTTTAAACTTTGAATTAAGGACTCCTTATTTGAAAAGTCTCGTGATAGATCATGAATGGGGCTACTAATTATAAATAGCATACTCTGGATTTTACAGTTTTCAGTTCAGTAGACTTTGGATGCAGAGATAGTCCTTGATTAACAGCAGCAATTGGGACTGAAATTTCTGTCGCTAAGCTACGAGGTCATAAAGTGCAACATGTGACCACATCGCTTAGCAATGGCAGTTCTGGCACTTCCTGGTTGCTGCCGTTAAGCAAATCCCATGCTGTCATTAAGCAAGAATGTCACATGGTTGCCATTTTTGACCTCCTACTAGCTTCCCCATTGACTTTCCTTGTACAAAGCAAAGAAGGTCACAAATGGTGATCACATGACCATAAGATGCTACAATGTCATAATTGCAAGCCAGTTGCCGAGTGCCCGGATTGTGATCACATGACCGGGGGAAGCTGCAATAGCCAGAACTTTGAGGACTGGTTGTTAATACCACTTGCTCAGGACTGTCACAAGTTCAAATGGTCACTGAACAAGTGGTTGTTAAGCAAGGACTACCTATAATAAACAAAATTTTAATCTGCACCTTGCCCCAGACAATAGACAAAAGTCTGTTGTTGATAAAACAGTTGCCACTTCTGTGCATGCTTAAACTTTATATCTTAAACTTTATATCAACAAATGCAGTACTGCATACAGAATTTGTGTGCAATCTCAACATCTTCACATCTGTGTATGTGTATATCTGCTGTATGAGTTAGTATTTTGTAAGGTTTTGTAAACATATTGGAAATGATGTGTTTAATCAACCATGCTTCCAATGGCAAGTGAAGAAGAAAAAAGAGTTGATCTGAATGTAAAGTAAACCAGAGGTGATCAAATAAATTACAATTAGGAATGCCTACTGCATATATCTGTGACAAGTTCAGTATAAAAAAACAAGCTAGGTAAGATAATTATAGAGCAAAATACAAGCTCAAGAAGAATTAATACTACATGATGTAAATGTTATCAGTAAAAATGCTGAAACTGGGGCAAGATAACATCAAAATGGCATGGGAAGGAAGTAGCCCTAGATGAAGTAGTGATGAAATGATATGTTCAACAATGTTTGTAGGATGTTTATGTATGCAGAGTGGAACAAAGTAGCTAATACAATAACCACAAGAAAATAAGTTTCAATATTCAATAACTCTTTATTTTAAGCCTTTTTTTTTTTTTTACTAAGATTTCTTTATTGTTATAAGAAATTTATATTTTGACTTTGAAATGGGGAAAGTGGAGTTAAGAGAAAGTAAATGAAAGAAAGTTGCACTGCCATCTAGAGGCTCGATTTAGTGCTTTCTTTTTTTGTGACGCACGCTCAAGGACTCTGTGCTTTCTAAAAAGATAGTGGGATGTGCATGTTTATACAGGTGCCATCCGTAACTATAAACAAGAAAGTGGAGTTGAAAGCGATTATGAAAATATTAAGATGGAAAGTTTGAGCTAGTCACAAGAGCCTTGATTAGTGGCAGTAGCTCTTTTTTCTGCTAGAAGCTCTGCTTTGCTCTCTATTCCCCCCCCGTTGGATTTTTTTTTTTAAAGAGGCTTAGCCTTTCCCTTCTTTTCCTTTTCTTTTTATTTTTCCTTTTTTTTTTTTTCTCCTTTTGCTTCTTTTTTTCTCTTATTTTTGGCAAGAACAAAGATAAAGAATCCTTTGACTCAATGAAGGTTTATCAAGATAATAGACTATACGAGAAACACAATGCAGAAAAAGATCTTTAAACTATTGAGGATGACTATAAAAAATTGGAAGAAGAGCTGCAGAAATTCTCAAAAAAAAAAGAAAAAGAAAAAAAGATATTAAAGCTAAAATGGACTTAATTAAATATAAACCGGGATCATTGGAAAAGGAAGAAATAGTACAAGAAATCAGAAACATTAAACAGAATTATTGTGAGGCCTATAAACTGAGAATTAAAAGGGTTAATCAACTGATAAATGAAGAGACAGATTTGTTCTTGGCACTGAGGGTGAGAAAAAGATTATACAAGATCATAATGGAAAATTGTACTAAGAGAATGCACAAAAAGAAGAAGTAAAACAATATTGAAAGAAACTACTGGAGACGTTTAAAGAAAAATCAGGGGAATACAACAATGATGGAACTGACAGAAGCTTCCAAAAGCAGAATGTTCAAAAGGACATTTATTATTGCTTTCTCTTATTCAATAATATAGAAAAAGGGATGAACAGTTAGATATCTTGGGATATTGAATGAAAAGGGTGAACTCAAAATTATGCAAGCGTTGGAATAAAGTATAAATCTGAGATATATAGTTAAAAATTGTATAACATGTAGTGAAGAATCTGGTTAGAACTGTAACTTGGTTAGAACTGTAATTGATATTGTAACTGATATTGGTTAGAACTGTAACTCTTAAGAATTGGAAAAATTAAAAAGTACTTATGCAGGAGGAAGTTATTGAAAATTATGGAATGTGCAGAGATGAGTTAAACTGAGATTTGAAACTAGAGTAAGAAGATAAGTAATTTTATATGACACGGGATTTGCTTTTATTAATGATTAGAAGAGAAAATATAGTAATGTAATAGATTAAGAAATTTTATAATAGAAATTTGATATTAATTATTATATATATACACATATAATAGATAGATGGAAATGTATTACTAATCCTATTGAAAGTTAAAATTTTTTGTAATATATGATTTTATAGATTAGCTATGAATGATTAATGATTGTTAATTGATAAGTATACAAGTATATTTTGAATAGATGATATGAAAATTTAAGATTATGAAAGGGGCACCAACGAGTTTAACTGGTTGACACACGGTATAAAATGGAAGATACTTTTTTATGCCTTTTTATGTTTTTGTTTGTTCATGTTTGTTTTGTGTTTGTTGTAAAAATAAAAAAAAACATTAAAAAAAAAAAAAAAGAAAATAAGTTTCAAAGCCAGTGATAGATGACTTTGGCAATTTTGAAAAGGCAACGAATCATGAGCAAACCTTTAGTAAAATACTGAATATGCCAATGGAAGACAGACTTTTAGGAAAAGTTTACTCAAGCTAATTGAGAATGAAGGCCTCATACTGTTACAGATTTACAGTACTGATGATGTTTGGTGCTGGTGTTTGGTTTCTGAGAGTACTCAAGCCTTTAGACATAAAAAATCAACAGCAGGATGAAAGATCAGCAAGCAGCAGATTCAGTGTTACTTTGTGTAAACACCAACCAAGTGCACAGATTAACACCAGCCATTGTTGGCAAGTCACGTCCAAGAGTGCTGAAAGACATTATGCATCTACTGCCAGGAATTGATTATAATGCACAGAAGTCACAGTTTACATCAACTTTTTTCAGGACCGATTCATTAATCACTTTGTGCCAGAAGTCAGAAGATATTGAAATGAGTGCTGATAAGGCAAATTGAAAATGTAAAAGGTCACCTAAATCTGGCCAATGCCTCCACTCATCCACCAGGGAAAAAATGTGTATGAAAGGTGGAAAAGTAAGTGCTTGTTTTTGCCAAAAAATACAACATCAACCATTTAGCCCATGGACCAGGGGATATTCAAACAACTAAAATATTTTGTAGGAAGAGATGATGAGAGATTATAGTTGTGTTGGAAGATGAATCTAATAAAGAAAACACACAAGTGGGCAACGTACCTTACATAACCTCAGAAGTAATAACTTAAGCCCATCTTCAGTACTGCAGCAGCTTGGAAAGTAGTCAAAATGCCAGTGTGGGCAAATGGCTGGTAAAAAAAACCCTGCCTTATGACATGAATACAGGATTTGAAGTGAGTGACTACTACAGAATCATACCAAAAGTTGGTGAATAATGTATTGCAGTGCTTAGAGGAAGTTGAAGGTGATTCTTGATACCAGCTGATGATAGAGTGACATAGCTGAAGAAGCTATGGTTAAAAGAACAACAAGAGAAAGAACTGGAAGAACTTCAAAAACCAAGTTATCAGCAATGTGATGACTTTTACTGATTCCTCATCTGATTATGGACTCCAGCTCCATTACTCCCATTTCCATGCTTTTAGAGAAGTAATCATACAGGAACAGCATGCTTCCAAAATATTAAAGTTGGATACTTTCTTCAAGCAAATCAGTCACCAATATCATCTTTGTCAAATCCCAGGTGGCATATAGTAAGGTTTCGCATAGGCAAGAGTTTTCGAAGCTTGAAAGATCCCATTCACTATTTGGCTTTAAATGAACATCCATTCTTCCTAATTAGTCTATTAACTCAAGGATTTGCTGTAGTTAAACCATAAAAGCAAGAGCTGATTTTTCTTCATTTCCATTGCAATAAATCGCTTATACTTAAGATATGCTTAAATGCTGGCATTACAAAAAATAGGGAAGAACTTTGTCTGACACTGAGAAATGGAACATTTATTATATAGCATTTTCTTCTGCCCTTGCAATGATGAAGCTTGAAGGGCTATCCCCTAATTGCAAGAAAGATTGATTAATCTGTCATTCTTGTCTTCAGGCAGCATAAGCCACAGTACATTCAGGCTCTGGTAGAATAGTGACTCATAGCTAAATTAAACCTTAATACAAAGGTTTATTAATAATAATTACTACAACAATGTGAAGTCTACTTTCAGTGAGCAAAGCTGTTTGAAGTGCAAAATTTCATGGAATTTCAGTGCAGGAATATGTGAGGCCACTAAAGCCAGAGATGGGGGAAGGGAGTTGGGGAGAGATCAAGAAAGAGAGACAAATATATTTTGTCAAGAAAAAAATATTTCCAATCCAGTGCCAGGCACTGATTAAGGTATGTGGGTAATGGTGGTGTTGGAGGAGATGAGGAAGAAACTTTTACAAATAGAAATATGAGAACTGACATATTTCAAAGGTGTTATGCACTCACCAACATTCTTTGATATCATTTAGTTCTTTTCAACCAGCAGTTATTGGAACAAGACTATAGCAGGAAAAATGGCAATTTTCACTGACATATAACCCAGAGGGAAATGATATTTAAAACAACTTTTTCATTGTCACTAAATGTATGATGGGCCTTAGTGTACAGCATTTCTGTAATATCTCGGGAGTTACATCTCTCTAAATCATTCTGGTACGGCAGAAAAATTACTTTCAAGGCTTGAAACTTTTAGAAAGTTCCTTGCAATACTGAAGGGCACTCAGGCAGGTCATTAAATCATCCTGGAAACATATGCCTTTGATTTATAACGTCAGAGGGAGAGATCAAAGAAAGCAGGTGTTATGTGTTAAAGAAAAACCCATATACAAATTTGGAATTTAAGAAGGAATTCAGAGGTTAGAGATTAGTAATCTCACACAGAAAAGTAAGGTTTTAACTTTTCTTACCAAGGAAGTTTTAAAGGATCAAACATGGTGTAGTCAACTTCATAATCAAGTTTGTAGATTAAGGACACAATCAAATGACTATTTTAAAATGCTGTCTACTAGTTATTGAGCTGGCAGAAAAGGAGGCTGACATTTGCTGTCCTGATTGCCAAGCCCTATTCTACCACAGTAATGAGGCTACTGACTAGTCTGTCCTTCCTGTTTTAATGTGAGACAAGTTAAGGAAATGTGATTGGTAGATTTACTTCCCCTCCCGTCAAGAGTTGCTTCCTGATGAGAAAACAACCACTATCACTCTCCAATGTGGATTGAGACAGGGTTAGACCAATGGAAGTGGGTGCTTGGAATTGTGTGTTTAGCCACTCACCAAACTGTATGTCTAATAGAAAGTACTGGTTTGGCATTATGATAGCAGATGAATAGAAGTTGGTCGGATTACCTTTGACTATATCAGGTAGGTCTCATCAAGTGAAGCATGCTAGATCAAATGCTCAGGCTAAAGTGGACAATAAGAACTGGGTAGATCCTACCTCTGACCATATCAGATACCACATATCAAGTGCAGTTGTGCTAAATCAAATCCACAGAAAGAGGGAAAACTCTGCTGTAAAACTGGAAAACCTAAAGACAAACTTAAGGTGCCTCAAGCTGTGGGCTAGGGATGAGATGATGGCAATGACATGAAAGACATTGCCTAAAAGATTACAGGGGCACTTTTGTGCTGAGTTAGGGGGATGTGAGGATTAGCCCTAAGACTGAAATGCTGTGATTGAACAGGCTCAGTAAAGGTTTATAGGTAACTACCAACCAAGTCATAACTTGGAAAATGTGAATTTACCTTTAAGCTCATGAGGCCACTCTCTTCTTTCATTGGCTTCATATTAGGTCTGAAAGAATAACATGAGACTAGAAGAGGCACTTAATTGCTTGTCACTGTGAGTTCTGCTGGTAGCTCAGGATGATAGAAGGCAGAATAGCAATTGCTACCTTATCTCTAGCTTTCTGTGTACAATAGAGACTGTTCAGATCATATCCTAATCTAAATTTATCAAATTTTTCAGGTAATTAGCTTATGATTGGAACCTCTAGTATATAACAAATATTTTGATGCAAGTTGCAGTGGTTCTTTTTCAATGTTATATTCAACCTTGGATGAAAAAGCAAAATAATTCTATGCTTGTAATATTGATACCCTAAATTGTAATTGATTTCTTTTCTTTCTCTTTTCTCTTCTCAATATTCTAAGCTATCTAAATAATAGAATGTTAATATTTTTCAATCATATTATACAAACATCAATGTATTGAAACAACACAATGTATTAATTTATTACATTGTCATAATTTATAATAACATAAGAAAAAGAAAAAAGAAAAAATGTGTTTTGTTCAATATACATACTCCAAACTTTAGTTATCACTGGAAATGCATACTTGGCAATATGGTTTATTTGTAATAAATGTATATATTAATTAAAAGCCAATACAAAAATGCATAAATACATACAATTAATATACAAAATGCATTATATAGCAAAAATAATCTACAAATCTTATGTAATAGGCATCATTGGTAATACAATTATATGTATTTGGAGAAAATATGCAGTAAAATGTGTACTGTGCCATTTTTAAAAAATATTTCTGAAAACTTCACAAAATGAGAAACTGATAGAATTCAACACATTCACCAATCACTTCATTGATCTGTTAAAAAAGGAATATATGGAATAGAGCTGTGAAAATATGCAAAGAGGTACTTTGCTTCAACAAAGTTTTGAGCAAAATGCTGTCCTGGATCTGCTTCAGGAAGCAATGCAAACTACCGGGTGGCTTCACTCCTACTTTGCTTTCATCCTCAGCCATTTCTTCAGCCCTGCTGGTGCTCCACAGTTTCCTCCAGTGCTTGCCAGATCTGGAAGAGGCTTTTGCGAGGGGCCGAGGAGGCTGCATAGAACAGGTGAGAGGCTACAAGGAGGTAGTAGCCAATGTAAAGGAATCTCTGTTCCCTCTTTGGGTCAATGAAAAGCATGGGAATCACACGCCCTCCATGGTGTGAAGCTCTTTTGGGGGGCAAACCCAAACAGACCTAACATGGAACACTTAAATGAGCTTTCTCTGTGACCAGTCCAAACTAGTTTGGCTTCATCTGATCCCTTATTTTAACTTTATGTGGAAATGTATGTAAATGTAGAGATTTACTTCTTGGGGTATGAATATTAGGTATTGCTGATTTTCTAGCCAGACACAGCATGAATATATCTAACTGATGTGCAGTTGTGATACTCTAAAGATACAAATTTGCATCAAAAGAAATGGTAGAAAAAGTCAACAAGCAAATGATAAGGAAGCTTGATGAAGGTTTCTGCATACACAGTAAACAGTAGAGTATGAACCAATATGGTGTGTTTTTTTAAAAAAATATATAAAAAGGCAATTCACCATCACCAGTTGCGGCAACATTCAAAGAAAATCAAAGAACTCCCTTCTTTCTTTCATGTGTCTGTGTGATTATCATTGGTTGCAAAAAAATGCAGATCAAAGCATCCCAGCTAATTTTGCATTCACATTCACAGCCGGCATTATAATTTACTCATTGACATTCAATGTGGATACCATATGGACTCTCAAGTGTTCCAGCAACAGCAGATTGGTTCAGAAGTAGCATCTTTAAAGCGATTTCCATAATCAATACTAGTTGGGCTTCTGAGCACCACTCTGAACCTTAAGTTATTCTGATTGCCACCATCTGCAAATCAAAATCTAATTTACAGTTAGAAAAAGCAATTAAAGTGCTGTTTCACAAACACAGAAGGTAGAGGGCAGGTGAAAAAGGGTGCCATCTCTTAGACAGAGGAAATGTGTGTGCCTCTGAGTCAGCCTGATTCTGGAAGAAGTGTCTGCTTGCCCATTCTGTTGATGTGAGAAACGGCCATTTGAGTCTTCATATATGAATTTCAACAAATGAGCAGGTGGGGCCTACATGCAGGCTGCTGAACATGTAAAGATGGCAGAGTGCTGTCACTCTGTTGGACCTGCAGCCCAGTATATTTATGTGTAATGCAGTGTCTACGGCAAATCAATCCCTTAGGTTTCTCTGTTCTTTCTAAGTTTAACTGCAGCCTAGCAGGAGTAGTGGTGATAGTGGATTTTTCCCAGAAACAAATTATTATTGTGAGTTATTCCTACTGTATTGCAAACCGATCAAGGATGGCTTAGTCCAAAATGGGCAGTTAAAATCTATTAGCATTCCAAATATCTGTTCCTGTTGGAGATGAAAACTATTGCAGAGGAACATATCCAAGCCCTTTATTTCCTATTCTCATGCAGTATTTCTTCCCCCAAACAAGAAAGAAGGGTGACTATACAAGTAATGTTATATATACATACCTAATTGTTAATACGTGTTAAATAAACAATTAAATTTATTATTTTTAAATTAAATTATTTATTAAATGAATAACTGAAAGTGGCTTACAACCAACTTCTGAAGAATTTTAAAAATAAAAAATTACTCCAATATAAATTAAGCAAAAACTAAACATCCCACAATGTTCTGACATCAATTAAACTTAAATTAAGGGAACAGAATAATAGGTTATGGAAAGCCTGCAGAACACAGCTTCTGGAATTCTCTCTAACCCCTTTACTGGCCATAGGAGGCATCTATATTTTCTTCTGAGCAACAAAGCAATGTGGTGTGTGTGCGTGTGTGTGAGAGAGAGAGAGACAGAGTGAGAGAGTGTATTGAGAAATGAGGAGATTCAGAACTCAGTAGTTGGCCACACTCTGAGTCACTGCCCAACTGCTTCTCCCATGAGGATGCATTGGGAGAATTATTCTGGAATGTTTTTCTCTGAAGCCCCAAGCCAGAAATGTGTGAATGCCAATCAAGCTGATTGTTATTCTAATAATTTTACCAAGTATCCCACTTTGGGAAGCGTTGTAGCACAACCATTATCATCATCCTTTAGAATGTTGTTACTATTATTATTTTCCTCCCTCCCTCCCTCCTTCCCTTTCTCAAAATGGCAAATATACCTAATATTCCTGCCTCCTATTTTCCCCATAACAACAACCCTGTGAGGGGGGTTGGGCTGAGGAGACCGACTGGCTCAAGGTCACCAGTCAGTTTCCATGCCTAAGGGAGGCCTAGAACTCACAGTCTCCTGGTTTCCAGGCCAGTGCCTGAACCACCACACCAAACTGTCTCCCTCTACTTGAGAGTTTGCCTCAATGAATGTGGGTCCTGACTTGGCTCCTTCCATTACAGTCCTTGTTTAATGACCACTCATTCAGTGACCATTTGAAATTATAATGATATATATTATCATATATTATAAATGAGTGGTACTTAGAACCCATCCCAGCACCCCTGCAGTCACATGATTGTGATCTGAGTGCTTGGCAACCGACTCACACTTAAGATGGTTGCCACAAATCTTAAGCACATAAGATTAATCTCCATTTGTGACCTTCCCTGCCAGCTTCCCACAAACAAAATCAGTGGGGGAGCTGGCAGGGAAGGTCACAAGCCACTCCAGTAAGATTGCAAGTCACTCTCCCACCTGGCACATTGCAGGCCACCCATGCAGCCCCCACCACCTGGCAACAGCCACCCCAGGCCCCACCACACTCACACTACACCTTACCTGCATGCCAGCCTGCTTGCAAGCCACCTGGGACTCGCTTAATGACCTGCAATCCTCACTTAACAACTGCAGTGAGGAGTGCCAAGATTGTTGTTGCTAAGTGATGTGGTCACATGACATCTTGCTTTATGACCTCATCACTCAGCAATGGAAATTTCAGTCCCAACCATCATTAACCAAGGATTACCCGTATCTCTTCTCCCTGCATCATCTTTTGGCCCTTCTCAAGCAATTATTTGCTCTTCCCTAGGTGTCATCAGGGCCCTGGACTTGGGTTCTGATTTCCAGCCATACTTGCATCATTTGCTTTAGTTAGCAAGATGTCTTGGACAAATGCATCAGCTCAGCTTAATTATATTTTTTAATTGGCAATCTGAGCATAACTACACAATGGTATGTTACCAAATCAGACAGCAGTCGTGTTAACTACTGATCCAGCACAATGTAACAACTGGCTGAGATTTTCCATGATGGCAGAGTCAAGATATCAAACATTTCAAATTGTTACATAGATACTCACTAATAGGAAACATGAAACGTAATAAAAGTATTTTCATACCAACTCACCTTTTCATACCTTGACTAACAAGGGTATTTTAATTAATCCTGAAAAGATATTGCCCATGTCTGATTTTATATATATTTTTCTTCTCTCTCTCCTATGGACCAGCGCTATTAGAGATGCTGTTCCAGAAGGATTAATTCTTTGTTCTTTTATTCCTTTTATTTTATTTATTTATTATCAGGGATATTAGGAAAAAAGATTACATGCAAGGGATTCTCTTTTGTTTAGACCTTTCCCCTCTTGCACCTCATTATGGTACAAGCATGTCCTGATAAATCTTTTTATGTTATGATATTCCTTCATGTCATTCTGTCTATTAGTGAGGCAGGGTTCCACTGTTAAAATAATGTTTTCCCTCTTAAGCAACAGCAGCCAACAACAGCCACAAGGAATGTAAAATCCCTTATTCTTCATCACTTGTTATGTCAGAGATAAAGTCAAGTGATCTGTAGTAGATATGGGACCAGAGTGGTGCTATTGGCCATTTCAGGCTGATGTAGACATGCTGTCTCCTCTTTAGCCCCTAGTCAGCCTTGCCTGCTACCTATTATTTCAGTAAAGAGTTGGACCCAACAGTGTTGGGTCAATGGTCTTCCAGAATTACACAGTAATGGTAGACTGCTCAGTACCGTAAGGTCACATAACCTATGACCTTTACTGGTTTGTGGAAGTCTGAAATAGTGAAACAGCACAGGACAAAACCTGCTCATTATCTCCCAGATAGAAGATGATTGATGGATGTTTCCCTGCTGGCCAGTTACATGAAAAGAGAAGAGCAACAAAGTCAGAGGAATCAACTCACGTGTAAAATCAGGGCAGCACCATTTGGCAGTAAGTCAGAACAGAAACAATAGCAACAGGATAGTGATTGGCAGTGGGGACAGCAAATTTATACTGGTGGAGTTTTTGGGTAGGGTACTGTCTTTGGGTAGGGCAAGTTTTCTTTGCTTGTTGGAAGCTGGCAGGGCATGCCACAAATGGTGATTATGTGACCACAGGATGCTGCAACCATCTTAAGTGCAAGTCGGTTACCAAGTGCCCAGATTGCAATCATGTGACTGCAGAGGTGCTGGGATGGGCTGTAAGTACCCAGAAGGGTAGCACTTTAGCCTGGTAGTGAGAAAAGGCCCTCTGTTTCTTCAGCCTGCTTTATATAAGGTACCTCTTTTCCCCTGCTCCCTCATGTCAGAAATTCAAAGATGCAGATGTTTTATCAGAGCATTTGATTTAGTGGTACCTTGGTTCACGAACTTAATTCGTTCCACGATTCTGGTCACGAACCGAATCAAATTTTCCCATAAGGTTCAGTTTAAATAAGGTTAATCCGTTCTGAACCATATGTATTTTTTTTTAACTACAAAAATATGAAACAAAGTACAGTACAGTACAGTATAAAGAGAGAGAACACTAACCTTGCTTGAGGCAACACCAAAAAGCTTCACAGCAAGTGTCTGTCTGCGACCACGATCTCACCTAGAAGAAGCCACAACCACATGTCAGAGCAGGGAAGATGGCCACGGGTTGTGTTTGTCACCCGATGTGGAGTTCGCGAACAGAAGCAAAATTTTGCAAACGCTACTGTTCGTGAACCAAATTGTTTGTGAACGGAAGTGTTCGTGAACCAAGGTATTACTGTAAATGTATTATTTTGGATGAGCATCTGTCAATGGAGACTCATGATAGGCTACATGTTCTCCTAAATATGGATGTCATTGAATGAATGGGAGGATTTCAGACAAGCTCACCAAAGATTTCCATATATATATATACATACACACATACACATACACATACACATACTGTATGTATGTATGTATGCATGCATGCATGCATGCATGCATGCATTCATTCATTCATTCATTCATTCATTCATTCATTCATTCTTAAGTTTCTCATCACAGTCTAAAGTTGTTTGCTAATTTCCACATATTTAGGTAGGCAGGGAACCAGATTTTGAAAGAAGGCACTCCTCCTTTTCTTTGCCCTTTACCCTTTTGTAGGGCAATTAATAAATAAATACAATATTTATTTGGGCAATTGCAAAAGAAGGTAAACCTGCAAGGGGTGACTCTGCTTTTAGAAAGCAGAATGTGCTATATCTAATAGAGTACTCAACCTTTTCTTATCTTTGAAAAGCAGCTGAATTTACTCAACGTGAATTTTTGAAGCTTTACCAGTAATAGCATATACCTACCAAAGTGTTGCCCTCCTTCTTCTTAGTTTTAAACTGAAAGAATAAGATTATGTGGCCTAATAACTGCCTTTTTTCCTCCCAATCATTCTTTTTCTCTCTGTCTTAGTAGGATGGGAACCACATTCATAGCAAAAGCTCTTCTTCAATTCATTCTGCTTTTACTATCTTGGATATTGTTTTCTTTATACATATTTCTGAATCCTGTTAATGCATCCTTATGTTCTGGAAGAAAGATCAAAGACAGCCATGAAAATCCAGTTGTCTAGCTGAACATGTATGCGCCCCAGGAGCATGCAGTGCATGACAGCTAAATTTTAGATTTACAAAATGGCCATTTGTCATGCTTGCCAGGGGAGAACCATAAACTCTTAATTATGTTTTGGTTTCAATGGTAGCTTGTGAAGGGGAGCCCCACCCAAGAAAAACAGAAACACTTTGAAGATAGGTATTAAAGATATAATAATTCCTATTAAAAAAGAGAGAGGGCACCAGTTAAATGGGACTGAGGAAGCATGCCTTCTCTGTCACAGCTCCTGACCTCTGGAACAACATCCCCCTGGAGAGATGCATGGTTCCCACTCTCTTAGGGTTCTGGAAATCTCTTAAAACCTGGCTCTGTTCCTAGGCCTGGGATTAGGGTGTCTGTGAAGCCCCTCTCAGGTTTTTTTTTTTTTTTTTTTTGCATGTTGGGACATGTTTTGGTCTGGGCAGTTCCATGGTAGTTGTGTTTTAAACATATATATTGGACATACTGTAAGCCACCCAGAGTTTTCTTGGAATTGGTTGGCTTTAACAAATCCAATAAATTAATAAATAAATTGGAACATGTCCTTGGAAGAGATATTAACAGGGCATCCATAGGAAATGGTAAGTAAAAAAAAAGTCAAGACAGTGGCAACAAGAGCACAGCTGAAGCCTCTCCTTTTGTTATGTAGAGGGGAACACACATAAAAAGGGCAGGGCTTCAAACACATGGTTGCAGCCATCATCTTCATCTTCCTGGCCCTTCCAGCACTTGCCCCTAAATATTAATTAACTGTCTAACATCTAGGTTTGATAACGAAGCTCAAGCTCAGATACTTTGGTCACCTAATGCAAAGAGAGGACTCTTTGGAAAAGACCCTGATGCTGGGAAAGATGGAAGGCAAAAGGAGAAGAGGACGGCAGAATATGAGATGGTTAGATAGCATCACTGAAGCCATGAGCATGAAACTGAGCAAACTCAGGGAGGCAGTGAAGGACAGGAAGGCCTGGCGCGGTATGGTTCATGGGGTCACAAAGAGTCGGACACAATTTAACAACAACAAAAACATCTAGGTAAAGCTACAGAGCTTCTTTTCTGGATCATTTTTTTAAAAAAATGAAGAGCAGAAATAAATTAATTCTGAGATTTAGAAACTTGCAAACTCTATAATTATATAAGGTGTATGAAGAATTAAAATAAAGTCAGTGCTATGGAGTGGTAGGTAAGGTTCATAAATTGTTGGGAAAAAAGTTCAGGAACTAAGCGGTCATTAACAATATTTGATAGCCCTGGAAACAAAAGTCAGTAATCAAAATTATAGATTATAATCATCAGGGAAAACCAGGGTTTTTTAAATTGCATGGAAGCCAGACTTCTGTCAGACATGAACTGAGCTGATCAATAAATAGCATGACATATGTGTTATGGGTTATGTTTATCACAGACTCATCTAAAAGCTCCAGCTGGCTCCTACCCATTTGCTAGGTGAGACTGAATGTCTGCATATAATAATTTGTATTATCCTTTGCAGTCTTTTAAATTACTTTCCAGGGCTACACCCTCCCAATTCCATGTACTAGCAGGTGCAGAAATAAGAATCAGAAGAGTAATTAAATATTAGCAAGCATGCAGACTTCACTGAAAAGCTACTTTAAAATACATATGACCATTATGATTTCACTTTAGGGAGGCATTGAGGAAGTCTACTCATGCCCCATTAGGAAGATTTATAAGTAAGATATGACTTACTTTCTCAAAGTCATTAAAATGGAAGAAGAAGGACAAAAAAGTCTGATCAACAGGAAAGGCCTTCTCAATGTCTTTGAAAGGTAAACAAAGTATTTATAAATTGTCTTGTCTATATTTCTCTTCCATGCATTTAGCCCCTTGGATAGTGCTATCATTTGTAAAGATGTCTTAGTGTTAATCTTGCATTTCATGTTTAGTTCAAGGGGCTTAAAGAGGTCCAATAAAGCCTGTGTTTTGCAAATAAGACATGTGCTGAGAGCAAAGTGTTCCAGCAAAGTGGAAGGGTTTTGTTTTTTTAAAAAAAATTGGATGTTCTCATATTTCTCTTTGGGTTTACATCTTATGAACAATCACAACTATGAGCTGCATGAGAAAACATCTAGAAAACCACTGCAATTCTTGGATAAGGAAAGGATTTTTTTTTTGGTCTTGATAACAGTATGTATTGACCAACTAGACTGCTCGAAAAGGAATCCCAACTGGATTGAATGCGTCCCAGCAGAATTTGACCTGTACCCTGGATAGAAAAGCTGTTATGACGTATGATAGCACTGTTTAACCCCCCTGACCATTCTTGAGAAATATATTATGATTGCAAAAGGTTACTCAGTGGATCAAATAGCAAAGAATTCTATAAAGACATGATTCTGTAGGTCTTATGGCCTTTTCTCATACAGAGTTAAAGTCCTATTCTATCTTTGAAATGGCCGGAGGCTATACACACTGCCAAATTTTGTTATCTGCCAATATTAGTGTAATGCAAGAACAAGATGGGTCTCACTTTGTCAGGCATCTCTAGGCTGCATTTGGGCACCCTGCTTCTATACCACATTCCATCATATCATATAATTTTAATAATATGGTTTTAAAACAAAACAAAACAAATAGGAATCACAAAGGGAACAGAATTATCTTCCTAGATTCATTCTGTCTGTCTGTCTGTCTGTCTGTATTTTTAATATACCACCACTTTTTGTGACTTTTAGTGGTTCACAATGATTATATAATACAACATTAAGCATCCATGGTAAGCATATAAAATCTAAACCGCAAACAACCAAAAACCTAGAATAATTCAGTTTTAATTAACTTTTGAAAATTGTAAATGATGGAGCCAATCTTGCCTCTAGAGGCCATCATGGAAAGCAGTACTGGGCCTTAGTTGCTCTCATTTCCCAGAGTTAGGGTACAGCTAACAGCTTCTTCCAAGAGCCACCTTGCATAGGTCAAAAATAGTTGAAGTAGTTTTGAAGATATATGGGTGGCAAGCCATGAAGAGCTCTTGGTCCTGTGATTTCAGTGTTACACTGTAGCAGCCCCATGCAAACTCCAAGACAATGTGGAAAAAAACTAAAAAAAAAAAAAAAAAGAGGAATCGGGCTGGGCAGTCTAGCACTACAATGAAATTTTGCTCAGTCACCAACATAAAGGTGGTCCCTACATCTGCCCAAATATACATTTAAAAGTAATGTGATGCTTTCTTTAAATCAAAAAATGGGCAACCGCCCATTGCTTGGTAGAAGAAGCTGGCCAAGGAGGGCTGAAACAGGGATCTGCACTTTGTAAGATAGTCTTTATATACTGGACTATATAAATATACTAGATTAGGGCCAGCTTTCCAATACTATGAGTCTTATATGTTAATCCAAAAGTAAATGATCTGAAAGTACCCCTGAGTAAAGCAAGCATTCTACCATTCTTATGTGAATCTGACTGGCTGTGGAAACAGCAGAGGCTTTCACGGCAACTTGAAACATTCAGTTAAAAAGCAAATCTTGTTCAAGATAAGCATGAATCCTGGTGACCCTGTAGTTTACTTGGCAGCTTTATATCTCAGGTACTTGCCATTTCAGGCTCCACTGTGTCCTGCTCTTCAGGAAGATTGGAGGGGAAGGGGTGTGCTGACACCAGCCTGGAATAGCAATAAAAGCCTCTCTGTTTATACTGACTACTAGGCACTGTCTCTTTCCTTTCAGTTCACCAGCCTGATAAGTTGGGAGAATGGAACAATGTAACAATGCCACCTCTGTGCCACAAAGCATCTTGCTGAGGCAAAATATGGCCTCAGTTGTGTTGCTTTTTCTGCCACATTATTTTAAATGTTAATTCTGCCCCAGGAGCAAAAATGGTGTTTTCAGTACTGTGATCTCCAAGACTTTCTGCCGGAGAGAGGAGAAGATTAGCTGCCAAAAACAGCCTAGTCAATATCTGATATATAATAGGCAGGGCTCTGTTTTTGTCTCACATGGTCCTAACCGGTTTGGTAGCTGTAATAGGACCAGGTTGCAAACAGCAGTAATGCCGCTGATTCAAAGCAGGTAATGGGCTTGTAACTCCAGAGAAGACGTATAAAGGAATTCTGCATACATTTTGTTGGGAATGAATGTGGGTGTTCATTTACGTTAGAGTTTGCAGTAGAATGAATATTTGCCTCTAAAATTTTCATTTACTGAAAATTTGTGCAAACGGTGGTAGTGACATTGAAAAGCTTGCCCTGGGAGAATTTGCATTTAAAATACCTGCATCACATGTCAAATAATGAAAGCAGAGTAATTATACATGCCAAAAAAATCCTTGAACAATTTAAGCTAAATCTTCTTACGCAATTTATTTAATCAGTAAATTAGGGAAAGATGCATACAAACCCTCTTCATTGTTAATATTGCAAATGTAAACAATTCTCTCCCTAAATATTTTAAATCTATTGGAAACAAACAAAGTACAAACAGCAGACTTGAGGCAGATCCACACTTTCTACTTGGCCTATCACCAGTACAGGTCACTCACCATTTCCCTACACAGGTAGTCCCCGGGTTAAGAATGGGTGTAAAGGTAAAACATAGTAAAATGCCTGAAGAAGAGATTCATATATCTTTTGGTGATGCATATGCTTTCCAGGGAAACTGGTCTCAGGAAAAAGAATGCATGAATTCAAGATGACCTGAGTCATGAATCCTATCTATGCCTGCTTTAATGAGGGAAGGAAGGATGCAAGACATGGCTCATTGTTTGAATGTAAATGTTACTGTGTTTCTGGATGTAGGGAAAAATGAGTAAGGAGTAAGTCTGTGAGAAGTAGCCATGCTTTGCCTTGTTGAGGTGTTTCATGCCACAGACAAATATTGTTTGCCTTGCTAAAGCACAGTAATGACGCAGTTGCCTTGTTGAGGTGCTTTGTTCTGCTCTAGGAATCTTCTCAGCACTTATGAGCCATAAATGCCTGAGGAAATCATTGGAATAACATGAAGTGAAACAATGTGGCAACTTCAGTCTTTAGAAGTGGGGGGCACAATGCTTTTAAGAGGTGCTTCTTGTGAAATATTATAGAAGAGAAGTAACCCTTGGAAGCTTTGCATAGGCCAAGTAAGATACTCTATGGGTTCAATCCATCCAAAGCAGTTGTCTGTTTTGAATATTAGCTGATGAATATCTTCTGCCAGTCCATAAGCAGATCATGAAGGCATCTGCTTTCTGCTGTTTCCTCAGCATCTGGAATATTATTCTAGTGGTTGTAACTGCTGATTTTGTCTTTAAAACATTGAAGCCAGTGGCTACCACCACATCTTATCAGAGAATACCCTAAGTCAAACATGCATTGGTGGAACAGAACACTTTGTTAATGTTTTCTAATTCTAATTATGTAGGCGACTTTTGCTCCAGGCTGCTCTCAAAAAACTTTTGCCCTTCAAAGCTCATACAAATTCCTGTTTCATTAATCAGCAATCCTATGCTGTGTTGTTTTTTTTTTAATTTTCCCAAACTGCTTTTGCTATTATCTGCCTTCTGCATTACTAGTGAATAGAAGAACAGAAGGCAGAAAATTCTCCTTCAGTTTAAGAGGAATTAAATTAGTTGAGGTATGGTTTGTTTTTGATGGAAAAATGGTGAAACTTTCATGAGTACAAAATGGTTAATTTGTAATAAATTATAAGGTGACTGGGGTGGGTTTGTAGGTGCTGCTCTTTCATTAGCAACCTGCATCCTCCTTGACTTCCAATTCATCAATTAAAAATCCCAAGGGGAAATATTTTGGGGGAATGTCTGCCATGGGCCATTCTCAGATCAGGAAGCATGGGGAGTGTAAAGGGAAATCACCAACAACAGTGTTCTCTGCTATCTCAATAATAAAGCTGAACATCGCCAGAAGAAATTCAAAAAGAAAATCCAAAGTATAGGAAGGAAGGGAGGAAGGAAGGGAGGAAGGAAGGGAGGTAGGAAGGGACTACATCAAGTCTTATCTCACCTTTTACTAATACTATGGTGGAAGTGGACCTCCAATGTCTTACTGCAATATTGCAATACTATTAGTATTAGTAAAAGGTAAATTGGACTTGATGTATGTGTAATACAGATCCTGGTCATATAAAAAAATGCATGGCTCCTTCACAAAGTGCCGGCCTCTTCTATTTGTGATGGGAAGGGGTGCCCTTGTAGGTTATACACTTTACATGGGTTTAGCTAATGCAAGTGTCATCCATGTGGAATTACTGCTTGGGAGTAAGGTATGGTTCCCAGAACTGGACTGTACCTCAGTGATAGACATAAGCTTGACATGCAGAAGGCCCCACATTCAACTTCCAGCATCTCCAGATGGGTCCAGAAAATCATGGGCTAAGTATGGCACTCAGTGGTAGAAATACTGTCCTAAAAGAATCAGTGGTGTGATCTGATTTTAGGACAGCTTCCTCTGTTCCTAAATTACACATTGGACTGGGAAATTCCATTTTCCACCATTTGGAAAAAAAAAAAGTTTGTAAAATGGTACATATGTATCACAAAGACATAGAAGAGATGAGCTAAACAGAGCATGAATATCTATTATTTGTTCTGATCAGAAAGGATGTGCCAAACTTGTGGATTTCTCCTGTGTTTCCTAATGCACCTGCCACTTTTTCTTCTTTTTCCTCTGCAGGGCAGAAGGAACGTGGCATAGAAAATAAACAGAACTGTCTCTTCCAGGTAATGGAAGGATAGCAGTAATCTAAATCTGTCATCAGTTCTTGTTTGCAATTGCCACTGTTCAGTTTGGTACTGCTAGAGAAGCACTCAATAATATGATTCACAAAGGTAGGCCTTGTTCCATATAATCTTATTTATTCTGATATCAACTTATTTATAATATTACAATATAATCTTATTTATTCTTATTCTCATAATGTTCAAAAGAGGACTAGACAATTTCCTATTGGGTAGTCCTATCATGATTACTAACTTTGATGACTGGATAACGCTTCAAGCATGGAATTGCCCACCTCTAACTACAGGTGCATTGGAGCAACAATGGAAGAAAAAGGTGCTTCGATCTCCTATTTGTGGATAGATCTTTCTAGATGAACCTGATGGGTCACCATGTAAGACAGAATGCTGGCTAGATGGGCCTAGGCCACAACCATCAGAGCTATTCTCGTGTCCGCATTTTAGTATTAACTGCCAAAAAGGAGAGAGAGCTTTAGGACACTGACCCATCTGGCAACCTTTGGTAGTACTGTATCAGAACCTTCTTGATCTCTTCAAAGCATGCTATTTTTGGACCAATGAGATTTGTAATCCAACACATTTGAAGAACATTGGAAAACTACATTTGGAGGAGAGTCACTGAATTCTTCCAGTTCCTTCTAAAATTCATTGCTACAGGCTGTGATATATGTTTGATATTTTGTAAGCAACCTAGTCTTTTTGGAGTTGAGTGGCCTTAACAAATATATTAAATAAATACATACATATATACTTAAGATTAATCAATCTCTGTTATATGTTTCTGTTGTCAAGCTGAACAACTTCAGACTGCAACTGGAGATTTACTGCTTGATATTTCCTTTAGATAAATGAATTCCCGCTTCAATTTTTTTTTTTTTAAAAGGACTTCTCAAAGATGAATTTCTTTTAACTGGGCTTAACAAAAAGAAAAAAAAAGAAAAGAAAGCCAGAAGGCAGACATATTCAGTGGTATACCTACCATTATGGTTAGAGTTTCCATTTTAATTATCATATATAAGCTTTTCCTTCATGGATTCATTTGATTCTCCTTTAAAGCCATCAAGGGTCTGGTTGACAAATATATTCAATGGATTAAGTTTAATTCCTCCCTATGATAAACTTATTGTGTTCACCCAATGGTTGCTCAGACTTGAAGGCTACCAGGCTGAGACTGAAGGATGCAACTCTTCAATAAGCTAGTTTTATTAGATACTAAAAGAGCCATAATTAGAGCAGAAAACAAGCAGCTATCAACTATAAATAATCATGAGACCCTCTAGATTGCAGCAGGTTAACAAATTAAATGTATGAGATGGATAGACTCAGTTATGGCATTGATGAGTGCACCACTGGAAAAGCTGAAAGACCATGTTAGAGATCATCATAAAGAAAATCTATTTAGTCACTAAGTCGACACTGACTTGATGGCACATCATCGATCAAACGAACAAATTAATAAATAAAACATTGAAGCTTCAAGCCACATACATATGTTCCCAGATTCAAATCTTACATTCTTTTGCCCCAGGCTATATATCGCAACAAACCAAAAGCTGGTTATTTCTCAGTTGGTGGGGTGGTTGACATCTATTAGTTACTGGAACAAACATGTTTGGTGCATCAGGTTCTTTGTGTCTGACTTTGGTTCTTCTAGCTGTTACACGTTGCAATTAAACATCTAGCATGCTTCTAGCTAAGCCTCTTCTTGGTATACTGGTTTCCTATTTATAGAGTACTTTGTTATGAAGGGAATACTAAAAATATGGTTACTACTTTGTCTAACATGTATCTATTATCAAAGATTCAGAGGGAAAGGCAGGCAAGGGTTTTGTTTACTTGTACAAAAACTTACAAAATGTTGAAAACAGAAAGATTTATCCCTCCCAGAAGAAGGCTCTAAGTGCTGATCATGTCTTTAATGATTTGGATTTGAATCCTTATTAATGTAGCCATATTTGTTGCAGTGAATCACATGGCAGACTTAAGATAATGCTGTGCTCTTTATAAAACTGGCTTGCACAAATGGATGATAGCTTCCTATGGTTCACTTTTTAAAATATCTTTATAAATATGACAGGAAAAAAAAAATAAACCTTGCCCTTTCCTTTTAGTCTCTGAGAGGACCATCTAACTCCCCTAATATAGTTTTCCCCTTTTTTCCTGGGCATGTGGGCATAATTCCAAACAAAGCACTGAGATGCAGCCATGCCCATTTTTATTTTCTAAGAATAGTTAGGGGCCCTGTGAAGGGAGCCAGAAGCATTCTTGGAATACTGATGATGCTGAAGGTTTAGATCAAAAGAACCTAAAAACATAAACTGGGGGTGGGGGCAGGGAGCCTGCAGGCACCAAAGATGGTATCTTGGGAACACTAGTACCCATGGATATAAACACAATAATCTACTTTATTATTTCCACGTTTCTCCATCTTTAGCAGCCTACAGAAAGTCACAGTTGGGATACACAGAGCACAGCAACATTCTGCAGTTGGAGATGTGTGGTTTCCCACTTCTAAAATTCTCCATAATGGCAACTCAGTTTAAAAAATTGTGGGCATTGAAGTTCACACATCTGGAATGTACCAAGGTTGGTGAAGGCTGCACTAGAGATTGCCAGGAAGAAAGGAGAGAGCTACTAATAAGTTTTAAAAACAAAACAAAACAACCCTCCCCAAAGCTGTTAGGTAAATGTTCTTGAATTCCCTCCAAGTAAAAAGTGATTCACTCTCCAGAATGTACTCAGTGTTTACATGGCTATGGGAAATATCCTCCTTAAAGTGTGGCTCTTACTCTTAATTGTTTCACAGTGGATTTAAAAAACAAGTGTCTCTGACTCTTATATAACATGGTTAATTGTTAATTAAGCTAAACGGTCCTTTGGAACAAAAAAGAAATAGAATAATATGAAGGTTTTTCATACAAGTCTGCAGATGGTGTAGAGATTGGAGGCTGCTGTGTCTTATAATGATTAAGGCCAAAGTTTGGGGTTCTGCTTGTTGATGGTTCCTTGTTTTTTTTATTTAGTTTCTTCCATTATCTATTTTTAAAAAGTATTTCTACATAGTTTCTCATTACAAAGAATTCCAAAGTAGGTTACAGGTCCTAAAAGAAATGGTTTAAAATTAAGAGCAGAATTATTTTTAATCCAGGTTCCAAGCCAGAATGAAAACATTGTTAAAAGATAAATAGATAATGTTTGTGTGGCATCCACAAGAGTTGGAGTAATCAAGATGGCAATAGTGGCAGCAAGATTGAAGCCCCACTTGAAGCTTTTTGCACATACAAAGAGACAGGGCTTCAGTCCTGCAGCCACAACCACCATCTTGACATTCTTCACACACACACATACTCCAGACACCACTCTGGTGGATGGCCAATGTAAAAATACAACTGTGTTGGGAGGTGGCATGTTGCAAAAGGGAAGTTATTTTACAGAGAGGTGCTGTAGGTTTTTCAAAACCATATTAAGCCCATTTTGGGATTTGTCCTACAAAAAAATTGGCTTGTTTCCTGCTGTCAAATGGCAGGGCCACCTATTTTCAGCAGAGCTGATGTTAGTCGATGAGTCATAGGAGAGGAGCAATAGAAAAGAAATGTGGGGAATTTGTGTGCCAACCCTTGGAATAGGAGGACTACCCAATATTTTTCAAATATATCATACATCCTAAAGAAGAAATCACCAGGCACAAGGGACTTGAATATTATTCGTGGTGGCAAATCTCAAATATACAGTATTTATGAAATATAATCTGGGAATACATTCCTTCTTATACATAATGGTATTACTGATTATTAAAGTATTTTATGTTATTTTAAAATGTTATTTATATTTTTTCTCTTATGATCTGAAGCTACAGTACACTAGAGTGAGTGGGAGATTCTCCCCGCCAAAGTCAGGTTAGCTCCATCGCTGTTCCTGAAGTCCCTCAAGACCTGGCTGTGTCATCCAGCCTGGGGGTCCAAGGAGCCAATGACATTCTAAGATGGCTCCCCTATTGTGGTTAATATTCACTCTCTCCTGTGCCTTGTGGTTTGTATATTTTAATTTTTAATAATGATTGTTTATACTTATAATGATTGTTTTTATATATTTATTGTTTTACCTGATGTACACTGCCCAGAGTCACTTCTTGTGAGATGGGTGGCTATATAAATTTGATAAACAAAGACTGCCTAGCTGACTATGTTCTACATTTTCTCCACCAACGATAATGTTCAAACACAAATAGATTTTAAACACAGACTCTTTTTTCTCCCCGAACTTTCAACCATCTTGCCTGTTCTTGGGAACAGAATGTATTGAAAACATCATATTTACCTAATAAATAAAGTCTTAATAAGGCTAATGCTTATGGCTTTAAAAATAATTTTGCTTGATGAAATATGCAGTATGACATAATGTGAAGCCTGAAAATAATCTGTAATCAAAGAGGAAGTAGAGTCCATGTGTTCTGGTATGTAAAATTCTTAGTGACAAATTGCTACTGCTCCTTTTAATATTCTTGATTTTGATACTTCTTGGTCTTTAATCTTATGTCTGTTTTCCATTTTTTTCCATGTCGTATCTGAATTATTTACTGATGTTCATCCACTGAGAATGTACCGTTAAAGAGCAGCTTAAAAATTCTGTAAATACAAATTAGTATCCATTTTTAATCAATGCACCATCTTGTTGCTGAAACTCAGTTGGCTGTTGTTCAAAAGCAGGGCCTGCAGTTTTCTCCTTATTTCAGTCCACCCATGTGTTGTCTGTGAGACCATCTACATGAGTTCCTGGGAAAAAAGAAAACAATATGAGCAGAAATATATTAAACAGTTCAGCTAAAATGCTGCAAAATATGGTAATTTTACATTTTCTGTGCTGTTCTGTAGTATTCTGAAAGGGGTTATTCTAAAAATGTGAAATATAGTTTTTAATATACTGTTAACAGAAAACTGTGTTTTGTATATACTGGATATCTTAAAGAATGCTTAATAAAATATGGTTGGGATTGCCTTGTTGTAGGAAATGCATTCAAGAGCTAAAATATAAAGCGATATGATTTGAGTTTGACCTACTCTTGCCACATTTTGGATTCAGGTTCTATCTGGATTGGTGCGCCATTCACAGGAACGGGTCTTCATTGCTTTAATAAGTAATCACCTTTCTGCTTTACTATTATCTCCTGGGCAAAAAGGTCGACATCTCCAAATGTGGCTTTTCATGAAACTACTCTCAAATATTTCTGATCCAAGTTTAGAATTGCAGAAGTCTTTTAAACATTATTTCAATTATTTCTGATGCTCAGACATGATTGCCATAGATTATTTAGTCAGTAGAGCATTATCTGTGCCCAAGGGAAAGAATCACTGGACTTGAGAAACCCTTGGAGAAGTTCAAAGTCTCCCGGGAGAAAGATACCTGAGAAAAAAGGAATGAAAAAATTGGGTGTGCAAGAAACTGTCATAAAATATCTTAGAAGAAGGCATGGCTGACTGAGTGGACATTAAACGAAGAGGGGTGGGGACTGTTCAAAATCCTTAGAAGAAGTTTGTACCATCTTGAAAGGCAAAGATAAAAGTGTTATAGCATTTGCTTTTGCAGGTTAGGGCCCATTTTACCATATGCAAGATACATGGCATTATATCTAAGAAGGTGATCCCTACTTAGCTGTTTCACTGTTCTCAGTGGAATTTATTCTCCTGGCAAATGAGCAAAGATGCAGTGATCTAATCATGTGTAACATGAATTCTGTGTGTGTGTGTGTGCATGCACCATCTGGCACTTGGGTTGAAAAAGGTTGCTAACTTCTTTTTCACTTCAAGGAAGTTCTGTTTACTAGAAAACAAGACTAGTCTATCTCTCCTGGAGGGTTCCAGGTGAGGTTTATGGTGGATTAGACATATCCGAAGGAGTGGAGATGGCACTGTAGCAACGAATGGCAGCCAGCAGTGATTTCTGGCCAGTGAAGTCTTTCCACATAGAGGAGAGACTGAAAGATTGCCCACCTGCACCCCAGACTCCTGCTCCTCATAAGGAGACTGCGGGATGGAAGTGTTGTGGTTTTCTCATGAGTAGAGTGGGAGGAGATCAAGGGAGAAATTGCTCACTCGTACATGCAAATGGAGCTTTTTAAAGGACACTAAGTTCGACCAACCCTCACTTTCTTAATCCAGGATATAATCAATTTTCAGTTGAAAAGAGGTCTTTGAAAACAGCGGAACAAAGAAAACTTCTTGGCGAGTTAACTTTCCTTCTGGATTACAAAGAGTAAAGTAAAGAGGAAAAAATACTATTAAAAGACTTTAAAATAAGAGCAAAGATTTTGACTAAGAAAGTTATAAATGGATAAAAGGGACAGTATAAATCTGAAAGATAAATATTTTAGCAAAAGTGCTTTTAGTGTTATTTGGAATTAAATAAACAGACTAGGCTTTCCTGGGAATGTTGATTGTTTGACAACAAATGGACAAGGTAATTGGTGGAAGTTATAAAATAAGGAGATAAGTGTAATATGAGATGGATTATTTCATCTAAACTATGGGAAGACAGATTGGACTAAAGCCTTAAGGGTATAGAGAAAGTGAAACAGAAAAAAATGAGAAGTCTGCTTTTTACTTTCATCTTTGTAATTGACTTACTTTTACTTTTGGATTATACATTTAAAAAATATTCTGACTACCAGAAAAGCTGAAAATCAAGTTGAGGGAAGGAGAGGTTCATTAGAGCAACTGACAGAAAAAGGAATTACCCCAGAAATAATTCAAAAAATGTTTGAAGAAATGGGAAAGCAGGTATCTGAATCTGTCAAATCTGTCAAAAGTGAGCTGATTGCTTTTGAAGGGAGAATGGAAGAAAGGTTCATAAAGATGAAAGAGGAGATGAAAGAAGTTACCCCCCCACACACACACACACACACAAAAAATGAAGAATCTATAGGGCATCTTACGGGAGAAGTTATATTAATGACAAAGTGGAAATTTTAGAAAATAAAATTTAAAAATAAATAAAATTAGAAATAATAAACAGAAAGATGGAAAATTACTTAGATAATTTGGATAATTATCTTAGATAATTCTCTCAATTGGAATTGAGAGAAAAAGAATTCTGCCTGAGATTTAGAGCAGTTCCAGAGGATCCTGGAGAAGACACTAGAGAAAAGATTGTTCAATCTCTAACAATTTTTTTGGAATGGGATGAAGATGACATGGAGGCAAAAATTGATAAAGTCAATAGAATCAACACGTAATTTGCAAAACTAAGAAATGTGCCAAGGGATATTCTTGTGCACTTTGTCAGAAAGAAGACCAGAGATCAGGTTTTGCAGTAGCATTTCACTACTAGACTGAAGATTAATAATGCAGATGTGATTGTATCTAAAGAAATTCTGAATAGAATACTGTGCAAATGAAAAGAGTACTTCTTTTTGATTGACAAACTCAAACAGAAAAAAATACCATTTTGATGGGATAAATTGGAAGGCGTGATCTTCACTTTTAAACAACAGAGGTTCAGACTGATTTTAGTCCAAAAAGCAAGAGAATTACTAGAAAAGCTTAAAGGGGACCTGGAAGTGACAAAGGGCTCCAGCACTCTGGACTCTAACTAGCTACCACAAGAAACTGAGGAGGAGACTACCATGCTAGGTGCAACAAGTATTGACTTTTATAACTTTTTGGCATACATTTGAATGCCTAATGTGAAATATAAATGGAGCAAATGCTCCTCAAAAAAGAATAAAATTATTTCATTATTTTAAAAATTGAAACAAGATGTAGCTGGTTTTCAGGAAACACATATTAGAAAAAGGATATAAAATATTTGATCTGCAAAATTTGGGTGAAGAATTTATTTTGGGAGGGGTTAAAAAGAGAAATTGAGTTTTTTGTATATAACCCCCAACTGCAACCAGAACTGATATTGGCTGATGATTATGGTAGCTATGTGGGGGTGGAAGCTACTTATTCTTTCTTATTTACTATTCTTCCTTATTTCCTTTGGGGTTTTTTTCTAATATTTGCATTGTTTTTATCTTGTTAAAAATTTCTTCAGTCAAATTATATGGAAAAAAAGTACTAGTCTCTCCTCTCCCAAATTCATCTTTAACATTGGAGGGTAGACTTAAATTAGCTGAAAATCCATCAAAGGAAGGAGATTTTTTTTCTTTTATAGATCAATGCTCTGCTATCTTAGCTTGAATTATTTTAGAAAATCAACAAGCCACTTGTTACTATTCAGCAGGTTTTTTGGGCAGAGCAGCGTTGTTTTGTTTTGTTTTTGGTTTATCTTCTCTTGCCATGATCATTTTAATATGTCATCGTGGCAGTCAACCATGCTGTTCTATTTGTGAAGGAAATCAGGACAGGATCAAATGTTGGCATGCCCCATAATGGAATTATATTGTACACCAAATCTATGTTGTTCCTGCGTTGGCTCTGGTTATAGGAAAAAGAGCGGTTCAGAACAGAGAATGCTTTTGTCACTGTTGCTCCTTAATGCATTTGTGACAACATCTCCACAACTTACAACATTAAAGATTTTAGAATATTAAATATCAAAATGTATGTGTATATGTGTATGTATGTATATATACACACACATGCCTACATACATACATTCACTCATTCCTGCAGCTTAGTTTACTTTGCTTTTCTGATTTTATATTAGAAAAAGGTGCTTTCTAAGATAATATAATTGCATCTCTTATGCCATAAAAGGAAGTAAGCGTTTGAGTCACTATTTCCTGGAATTGTTGTCTCAAATGCACATACAGTATGTTCACAAGATCTGACATTCTTGTGCCACTCAAGGGATACATAGATCTAGCTTGTCTTCTCATTACAAAGGCTTCCCTTGTGTATTTTTATTTGTGTGATAAGAGAAATCTTTTCTGCTTCCACAGTTTGAATTGAATATTCAGGCCTGACTGCCAGTTTGATTTAACAATTAGAATATTAAGCAAGAATTGGGTTCTAATCTCCATTATGTCTACCTAATCTGTCTCACAGGTTTACTGTGAGATAAAACAGCCATACATAACAAAGAAGGAGATTGGGGAAACGTGTATTAAGAAAAAGTGTTTCTTGGGGAATATACTTTAATAAACACACACATTACAGAAAGCTGCCTATGACAGCTCCATAGACCACTGAAAATGTAAGTAGAGATAGTTTTTTTTTTAATCAAGTGAAATAAAATCCTGGCAAACCAGAATACTACCTTAAAAGGACAGGTAGGTAGGTGAACTAGAGTCCTACTGATGTGCACATCTTGGATTTATTTATTAAATTCAGACTCCACCTTTCTGTCTATCTGACAAGGTGATTTACAGCAATGATTATTGGGTAATTTATTCTCTTGACTGATTCTTGAGAATAAATAACAAGGGCTATTTATTCTCTTGATTTCTCTCCAAGATCTAAAAGCATCTCTTTTTCTTGACTGCTTTTATTCTGGGAGATGGAGCAGCTGAGCTTCTAAGTTGCTTTTTACCATTTCTGGGGCTTGGACCTATACTTTCCAGGGAATAAAAGTGTAAGGTGCATGCCTGACACCATTGGTGTCCATGCACTGAAGCAGGCCTGAGATTTGCCTGAGGAAGCTTATTAAATGGCAGTGTGCTTCTGAATCAAACTAAAGGAGAGTGTGCCAAACTTTTTTCCCCCCATTCTATCTATCTTCCCATCTCTCTTCTATTTCATTGGTTTTGTTTTTCCTGATGGTGATCACAGTTTCCGCTAGCTGCTTGTTCTTGTAAAAACAAATATAAGGATCTCTAAGCACGGGTGTTTATTACACTACTTGGGAGCCATTGAATAATAACATGGAGACATCTCCTTTTAATCACTAATTAGATTAAATAAACACTTTCTCTAGCTGGCTGCTGGGAATTGCTGGCAGAATTTAATAAGGCTCAGTGACAGAGAAAGAAAAGGCAAGTGCACTTGGTGAAGAGATCTGTCAGCTGTAGTATTGCTATAATGCACTCACCCTAACTGAGAAAGATGTAAAGAGTAATAGATGCCAAGCTTGATTGTACCCATGACAGCTTCTGAAACAGGCAATATTGTGCTAAGGCAATGGCTCCAGAGATGTGGCAGAAGGGACCTCGTGCTCCCATAAAGGCCTAAGTGCTTCCCTTTATAAAGTCTAGTAGGAGAAGCCCATTCTCTAAAGTTTAACACAAGGAAAACAGCAAAAGAAGAAGACAGGGCTAAACTGAGAAAGAATATGAATTATTCCAGTTACCTATGGTCAAGTTTAGTTACAGCAAGGTATTACAGATTGTGCCATTTGGACTGGGAATTCTGGGACTTAGATCTGGAGGAAATCAGCTTTATATATTTCTGCACACTATGACCTGATTCATCCATCTTGCTAAACCATGGTTTCTGAAAAAGATTCCCAATTGCTAGTTGGGTTTGCAAAACTAACTACTGTATAAGCCCTGTTTAGGAAATGTGCCTGCATGTAAAATTCAGCAGATGATGGGTGATAAGTAAGCCTCCCTTCTCTATGTCATGCTGGTCCATGAACATCTGGTCATCCATCAAAATAGACAGCTGTCTAAACTTTTCATCTACTTTTTTTGGAGCCCTCTAAAGATTTCCATGTTCCATGCATCTCTTTTACTCATCCTGTAGATTCATTTAAGACTTTTACTATTTTTTTTTTTTGGTTCAATTTGACAAAGACCCTGTGAAAGAGCTTAGGTCTTCTAATGGAATCCCATTTACATTCTCCTCTTGTGGGTATGATAACTGCAATCAAAACTGAAGAAGGACAGTGATCCTGACAGAATGTGACATTGCTCTCTCCTGGGTGGTAATGACTTGCTTTTTTTGTGTTTTGCATGTTTTTTTTTAATCTCAAGGAGCAGGTTGCATCCACTGTATTTTCATTCTCTCTTAGTGAGAGACCCAGTGCATTTCCTTCCATAATGAGATGGAGGGAAAAGGGTCAAAGTCATTAAGTCTCCAGAGAACACATTTGTCAAAAGTGAATTAGAAGACAATTTAAAAGAAGCCTTCCAGAGAACTGGTTAGAGGGATGGGCTTTCTGGGTTTCTACCATTCTGTCTTGCTTTTTCAGATGTCATCTGCATGGAAATTAATGTGTGGTAAAGGGAAACACTGAGCTTTACTTATGCAAGCTTTACCTCTGTAAAGAGTCAGTCTCTGTAGAACTTTTATTTGGCACCTATATGGTTGTATACAAATACAGGTAGTCCCTGGGTTAAGAACGCCCAGTTTACGGACAACCCATAGTTAAAAATGGAGCCTACTGTAGCAAAATTGAAGCTGAATACACAATGATTCGTTAAAATGGTTCAAGATCATTGCACAATACTACTTATACAGTATTTTACAATAATACTGTTCCGGCTTACATACAAATTCAACTTAAGGACAGACCTTGGGAATGGAACTCGTTCTTAAACTGGGGACTACCTGTACAGAAGTGCATAACTTCCAAAAATTATGCAAACTAGAACCCCGTGCAACTGCTGTACCCATTTAAATGCTGCAGCTATATAAGTGCTGTTCTACATAAACAGATGTCCATTTTAGCTTGCGTAGGCATGGCAATAAGGGTGGGAATTATTTAGTGAGGGTGGTAGCAATAAAATCTCACTCTTTCAAGTACACATGGAGAAATTATGAAGCCATTTTGTGTAGCCTTATTATTTCTCACATTTTTTCCAAGAGAAACACCTAACAAATAAAGAAAAGATAAAAACACAGTTTAAAATATAAGAAACACTTAAAAAGTATACCATGAAACAACAAAACACCCAATGTACCTCTCACTTTATTAGCAAATACATTTATTAGCAAACAAATCCACTTACATATCTGATCCCTATCTGAATAAAAATAATGAAAAGATGTTGGCAGAAGGTTTTGCCTAAAGTAAAATCTGAAAGAAAATCAAAGGTTCCACCAAAAATGAAAAATGTGGGGAATTTCAAGGGAGCAGTGGGACTTTCAGGAAATACTGGGGCTGTAGAGTAGATTGGGGAGTCAAAAGAAAAAAAAACAAAGACCATGGCAAACTACTATTGCTGCCAAAAATTTCTGCATGGTGATATCCATGAAGTCACCAGCAATCAAACCTGATTAGAAGACCTTCCCCTTTCCTTCCTTCCTTCCTTCCTTCCTTCCTTCCTTCCTTCCTTCCTTCCTTCCTTCCTTCCTTCCTTCCTTCCTTCCTTCCTTCCTTCCTTCCTTGCAATATTTGTAAACACATCTCAAGAAATTTGTGCTCTCTAAGATTTTGCTCCTTGACATCTCATGCAACTTGTTGCCTAACTCAAGTGTTCAACAACACACACAAATTTTCTTGTTTGCATATTTCTGATGATACAAAAAGTACTTTCCAATGGCACTTTCATGGCAACAAAATTAAAATCAAAGCAGGAAGTGCTTTGAAGCATGGATATCTACTATTTAGAAAAGAAGTTGAAGGACTCGATTCCAAGTTTATTATCAGTCATGGCAGCTGAAGCAGAAGCACCCACACAACTTGTTGAAGTTTTTACTCAGGGAGTTGGAAATGTTGCATCTGTTCATGCTATGTTGTCCTATAATGAAATAAACTAAATGAAATAAAATTGAAAAAAGATATATATTTTAACGGCCCATGTGGCACAGGATTATCAAATCTATCAAGAAAGCAGTGTTCTTGCATGAAACCTCACAAAATATAAGGCAAAATACATGTAAAGTTCCAGTGTTCTCACATTAGATCAGGTGAGATCTCAGAAATGAGATTTCCAAAATCTGAAGGGATTTGAGGATCTTGTAAGATTTCAGCCATTGTTAATTTTTGTCACTAGTCCCATCACACAAAGTCATGTAACTTTGTGACCAACACCTGAAAACATTGTCAACTTTGAGTTACACTCCAGAGTTTAACTTCAGAATAGTATATAAAAGCTTTCACAACCTCTTAACTTGGGAGAAAAGAGCGAATAATTACAGCTTCCTGATATAAGCATTGCATTGTCCTTGCCTTTTAAGGAACATGATTATGTTCATGAAGTCAACAGCAGTCAAACAATCAAACTTGACTTGAAGAAGGCCTTCCTTCCTTCCTTCCTCGCCAAAAAAATGCTGATAGAGAAAAAATGTCTAGAGAATTGCTCCTGAAATGGTTTCTGAGTTTATTTATGGAACTGATGTTTGATGCTTCCAATGTGGCACTTACACAAATCTTCAGGCCTAAGCAAATCACTTAGCAACACACCTAGAAACATTTAAAAATTGGTGTGAAATGGATCTCAGCAATTTCCTTTTTGTTTACTACATAATTCAATTAAGTTATGTTGCAATAGCTCCCTCTGGCAGGAATTCCTGGAAAATTCCACTGTTATCTGCTACAAGCATGAATTGCTTTTTCTTTTTCTTTTTTTGTGCAAACACATACTATGTCTCCACTCTGTGACAATAAGTAAGTGATAAATTCACAAGTGCAGGTTAATTAAGGTGACTGGTAAGTTGATGATAACTTCACAAGTAATAAAATGTTTTCATGTTGGCTCCAGTAGCTATTGTTGTCAGTTCCATATTTTTTTTCCAGCTGACTTGTTAAAATTGCCTTTAACAGTTTCATAAATCTTTAGGGTAAGTCATGTAGAGAGAGCATGAAAAATAAGCTCTGATGGGCAAATTGACTTTCACTTCTCCCTCTCATTTTAAATGCTGTGAAATTACACAATAAATGGGAAATAGAATGCTAAAAATGATTGAACTGGGAGGAGCTCTATGCTTTCAATTCTAATGGATAAATTAATTGAAACTGAACACAAGAATGGCTTTAGAGTAGGATAATATTAACAGGCTGAATCCAAACTTGTTATACTTAAAACAGTCCCATTGGAATAAATAACACAAGATATAGTGATAGCCACCAACTGGGATGATTTTAAATAGGAATTAAAGATATTTCATGGAAGATAAACCTATATATAATGGCCTGTATGATCCCATATACAAAGGCTTCTGTAAGTTCCACTGTTTTCTTCAAAATGACAAAAAGTATTCAGCCTTAAGCTCCAACCATCACAATGCACATACAAAAGGGGTGGGTCTTGAACTGAACTTCTGGGGAAAAAATGGCAGACTGAAGATGGCTCCACAAAAGCTGAGCTGACGACCACGGTGGAATGAAGACCCAGTGAGTAGACCTGCTCTTCAATAATTCCTCTCCAGACAAAAACAGGACTTGAGATTGCCCACAAGTGCTCCAGGCAGTTGCTCCTCACAAGGAGATTGCAAGACAGTGGTCTCTGGTGGGTTTATTGCTGTGGGAGACAAGGGAATAACCAACTTGCTCAAATTGCAGTTGGAGCCTTTGAAAGGACACTGAGTTCACATACTTTCTTTTCTAATCACTTTTGGAAATTGCTTGTTAACTGCTTTTCAGCTATTAGGGACCTTTGGATTGACAGGTTTTACAGCATCAAGTGAGTTTCCTTCAGTCCTTAGTGAAAGAAGTTTTAAATACAAGTTTAAGGACTTAAATTTTTTGGGGGGAAAGACAAAAAACCAACAAAGTTTTTAGAAATGGAGTAAGGGTCCAGATTAATCTGAAATAAGATTTTGGAATTAATTATAAAGAATCCTTCCTGTGGGAAGATGCTTTTGTTTTGAATTCTTTTTTTTAAAAAAAAAACATAATACAATAAGACTTTAAATATTAGACACTAGAGGGAACTAGAAGGAAATAAAAATTACAATTAAAGAAGAAGAACACTTAAACTCGACTTACAAATACAGAATGAAGCAAAATATTTTAACATTGGACTTTCAGGTCATCCTTGAGTTATGAACATTTGTTCAATGACCGTTTGATGTTACAACAGTGCTGAAAAAGGAGACTTATGACCAGTCCTCAAAGTTGCAGCTATCCCAGCACCCCCGTGGTCACATGATTGTGATCTGGGTGCTTGGCAACCCATTCGCACTTATGACTGGTTGCCAAGTGCCTTGTGATCACATGATCACCATTTGTAACCTTCCCTGATGGCTTCCCCCAAGCAAAGTCAATGGGAAATCAGCAAGGAAGGTCACAAATCAATGGGGTAAATCTCCCCATGCCCTTCTTTGCTTGCACCACTGTGCCCTCCTTCCCCCCCTTTGCTCACACACATTCTCCACCCTCTTTCCTTGGCCTCCCTGAGCTCACACACATGCACACATCCCATGCCTTCTTTCCATGGCCTCCCTGTGATTGTACACACGTACGCACATACACAGCACCCTCTTTCTACAGACTTCCTATGATCGCATATGCTCTGTGCTCTGTTTCCTCAGCCTCCCTGTGCTTGCACACATGCACCCCCAGGCCTTCTTTCCACAGATGGTTGTATATTACTTGCAATAATCAAGGTCAGTAGACTTTTAAACATTATTTGCTGGAGCAAAGGAGCAAGGGGATGCTATTGTATTCTTATCCTTTTGGAGCGACAGCTAGAAAACAAGATGCTGAACAAGATAGAACTGATTCAGCACAGTCATATAAATCAAAGAGATTCTGCACAGACATTCAGTGACACTGGATTTCTGGGGTATGCTCATCTATGGACTCTCCATGGCATTGTACTAAATACTGAAATCAAAAGCCATTGATTGCTCCAGATTTTCCTTGGCAAAAGGTCTCCTGAAGTAGCTATGAACTGATATGACTATCTCAAACCTTCTACCCTTCACCTTCTATTTCCTACAAAACCACAAATAAATATTTACAGAGGTTAAGGAACTTCTGTGAGATACACAATTTTCATATGGCTGTGCAACCATTCATTTTGTCTGTAATGCAAGTGTGAAAAACAAGCTCAGGATTGGGAATAGTGTCTTATCACTACTTCCAGAACATGAAACAACACATGGAGATATTGGAAATCTGAAGCTAGTTGGACAGAGAAGGGCCTTTCAATCCCTATTTGAAAATATCTTTGGTCATATGTAGAAATTGCTAGCCTGAAAACCAACACCATGGAGACTCTGGTAAGTAATAATACAAACATAGTAAATAAGCTGCTTTATTTCAACCAGACCATTGACTCATTTGGTTTGGTTTGGTAGTAAACTGTCTGGCAGCATCTTTTCAATGTTACAAAGAAGAGTTTTTTCCAACCTTGGAGATTCTGAAGACTGAATTTGGGTACATTTGGATCCTAAGCACATACGCAGTCCCTGAGCTATCATTATCCCAAAGTATATTTATTTGATATAACTGCTCTGTATTCAGCAGGACTTTTTAGTAGTCTTGTGCAAATCATTTGAAGAAGCAGTCCAGAGCCCCTCTCTGGATCTGCTCACTGATGTGCAGCTGCTTGAAAGCCCTCCTGAGGTCTTTGGGCATGCATGTGCATGCCTAGAAGACATTTATGCCAGGATGACCAGCTGTGGTTGCTTTGCAGCTTTGAAGAATTGATTCAGAACAAAACCCCTCATGGAATGATTTGCACAACCCAGCCCTTATTGCAGGGGGTTCTCAGATGTTGATGGGCTATAGTTCCCATAATCTTTGACCAGCATGGCTGAGGGATGGATGATGAGATTTGTGGCTGAACAATACTTGGGAATTTACATGAGTAATGAGTGCAATAAAAGGATTTAGTGTATGTTCCCTTGATTCTTTCTTCCCCAAGATATCATAATAATGAAAGAAGAAGTATTAGCTGTTTCTCACTGTCAGATCTTGAATTCAGATGCCTGAGATAGATATTTCTCACTGTAACAATGATGTTGGAAATAAAACCAAAGAAATCAGCTTATCCTCTTGATGAGTAATTTTTATCTATTGGGAGGAGATACAATGAGCTGGTAGGAAAGCTGAAAAGTCTCTTTCCGTCTCTTCTTAGAAAACAATTTCCAAAGATTGGGAAGGATGGGAAAGATGTATATTTAGCATTATTAGGCACATATCCTATAAGATATTAATATTTCACCTTTCGTCCAGATCACTTTAGCAGAGCTAAACAGCAATATACTGTATGCAATTATTCAGTCTGCAGGAATATACAATAAACTCTTTCCATTGTGATTATAAGTGTGTAATAAATAACTGTCAATGTTTTCTGCTGTCTTCATACTGAATTGAAAAATTGAGAGGGAAAAAAAAGCCCTTAAAAGATTGTTTTTAGTGTATCTATACAAACCTTTCTGGCTTGGTTCCTGCAGCATTGAAGTCACTACTCACTGGCTAAAGCTGGGTCACAGGATGGGTTCATCTATTATTGACAGAGGTGTTGTACTGGGAATAGCACACCTGCCAGAATGTGATTACATCCACTATTCAACAGTAAGAAATAAAACAGTGATGGGCACTTATACTTCATAAAAACCACTATGTCCCCTATGAGAAGAAAAAAAAAATGTTGTTGAAAAGTATTAGAGGAGGAGTAAAAGCTATGGAGTAAATAAAACCTTGAATTAGCTGATATGTCAGGATTTCAATGAACTGTATAACCCAAACTCTAATAGAATTCTAATGTAGTTCTATGTATAACAATTATTAGCCAAGGTCTAACTGCTCCAAGTGTAATAATTTTAGAACTTAAGACAGTAAAAATTAAATCATAATATTACAATAAAAGAAGATTTGGAAGCAATTGATCAGCTGTTCTCAATCCTGTGGCTCTCCTCAAATGTGTTAGACTTCACTTCCCATAGTTCCTCAATAACCTTTCGCTGTACTGTGTTGAAATGATAGGCTTCGAAGTCCAACATACTTGGGTGGCAAAAGCTTATTGATAATTGCTGTCAGGGGTATAAGTAGAGCTCTCTGAGCCTTTAACAAACCTCTCAGATCCCTGCCTCCCATCCCCAGGGTGAGAGAGCTCCAATGCCAAGATATCATCTCCCCCTGGTGGAAAAGATTTAAGAGTCCCTAGGTCCCACTTCTCTTATGCCTTCACAACAGCAATGGGCTTGATCCCCACATGGGTCTCATCTTCTCAGTCATCCAAAATTTTTCTTCTTCCCCCATGTTTGACTGTTACTTTTGAGGAAACCTCACTTTTCTTCCCATTCAGAATATAGCAATCTACCTTCACGGCCATCAGAAGAGGCAAGTTACAGGTCCTGTCCACTCAGGAGTTTCATCTGATGGGACCCTGGAGGAGAGCCTTTTCTGCTATGGCACCTGCCCTCTGGAACATCATCACCCCCTGAAGTTAGATAAGCTGTGACCCTGTTGGCCTTTTGGGAAGCCCTGAACACAAGACTTTGCCATTGGGCCTGGGGTTCCCTTGGAGGTATGGAGCCTGTGATATGGCTGCATTGTCTGCCATTGGGGGAGATGGGTGGGATAAAAATTTAATAAATAAATAAATAAATAAATATCAATTGCATTTTCCTACATTTTATGTTTAATGTTTTTAACTGCTTTAATTTGTTTTTAATGGTTTTTGTTGTTATTGTTTTGGCTATTTATTTGCATGTGTTTCTGTTTTTTGTTATTTTTTAATTGTGTGAGCTGCCCAGAGTCACACATGTGAGATGGGCAGCTACATAAATCAGATAACCAACACATAAATAAATTGTGTGCACAGCACTCCAGCCTCTTCCATCAGAAGACTCCCCCACTCTGCCACCTAACAGTCTTTCCACCTGAGGCATACTGAACTGCAGGCTGCAGAAACCTGGAGCGCCATTAGGTGGCAGTAAGGAATTAGAGTTTTCTATCTCTGGTTGCTGCCATTCATTGGTCATCCAGATTTTTGAAGCTCAGGGATGAAGCCTCTTTTTCCTTCCTCACAACCATAAAGAAGGAGGCGGAGAGCAAAAAGAGGATTGGAACAGCAAGCAATGTTTACCAGGAAAGCCTCCAGGGCTTCTGCTTCCAGCAGATGTGATTGTGGTTAAGGCAGTGGTTGACTCGGGAGCAGCAGCAGTGAAAATGGTGGTAGAAGCAGCGGCAATATCTCTCCCCTCACCTGATCCTTCTTTTCTTCCATGCTACTCTTCTACTTTGACTTTTATTAAACATGGCAACAAAGAGATTCAGAAACAGCAAGACTGGGTGGCTGGGGGTGGGTGGATATAAGACTGGACAAAAGGCAAAAGCACGATTGTGTGCTTCACTGCTTTTGTATGTGTCATGACATTGCACACAGATGAAAGGAGCAGAGCTTGGTGCTGTGATAGTGCAACTCTGCTTATGGTGGCCCTATCCCGTGCAGTCAGATTTGTTGAAGGCATCGGGCAAAGAGTGGGTGGCAGGGGAGACTTTGGCTGAGCTCCCATGCTTGCAGGTTCTAAGGTGGCTACCTAACCATCCTTTCTTTATTTACACTAGTGGTTGCAATGGAGGATTGGATAAAGACAGACTTCATCATGTATCTTTGTTATACTCTTGTTGTAATGGTAGCAACCATGGGTTATCATCTCAGTAGGAAATTATTTTACATAAAACAGGAATCTTCTCCTTTTGAAGACTTTTTAAAGGCTGTCAACAAGCTTGTAGACAATAGAAATTGAATATGTGGATTTTGAAAAAGCTTTTGACGATGTTCCTCACCAAAATTTCCTGGAAAAATGTAGCTGCTACAGGTCACCCAACATATGGTGTCAGGACCTGGGCTTTTAAAGTAGTATATAAATGATCTGGACTTTGGGCTGAGCAGTGAAGTGGCCATGTTTACTGGTAATACTCAACTGTTAGTAAAATCAAAGAGGGATTGTGAAAAGCAGTGCTCCAGACCGAGCAATTGGGCTTTAAAATGGCAAATGCAGTTCAACATAAGTAACTGTAAGGTAGTGTACATAGACACACACACACATACACCCTATATTTCTACTATACATTTATGGTATCTGAGCTTGATAATGATTCACCAGGAAAAAGATCTTGGAGTTACAGTGGACAACTCAATGAAAATGTTAGTGTAGTTTATGCTGCTCTTAAAAATGTAGATTCCATGCTTGGAATAATTAGGAATGGAACAGAAAACACAACTGATAAGATAATAATACCCTTACACAAGTCTGTAGTGCGACCCACACTTGGAGTAGTGTGTGCACGTCTGGGCACTGCAACTTAGAACGGATTATAGGGCTAGAATGTTGTAAAAAAGGACAGTCAATAAAACATCTCCCACTATGAGACCATATTTCTTAGATATTATATAACCCCCAAATTCTGATGAGCTAATAATCTAGCAATGATTTAAATTGGTTGCAAAGAAACAAAATTGTCAGGGATGATCAGTTATGCTTACCAAAAACAAACAAACAAGGAAAAGAAACAAATCTTCAGGAAATTTAAATGTGGTGGAGTAATCTTCCAGTTTTATAATATACCTATAATTCTTCCAATCACAAGTGTCATAGTATGTCTTTTTTGTACTGTAACTGAACGAGAACAAAACCACAACATTAATGCTTCAAAGGTTATTTTATCCAAAATTACAGAGTTATTTTGTCTTGTTATCAGGATATCATCTTAACAGCCTTCAACATATCTACCGAGGGGTTTAAGGTAGTAAAAGGTGTTCAGTTTAGAAATGGTCAAGAGATAACAAGGGAAGAAAATAGGAATAAGATATGTTGCACTTTTAACACAACCCCCTTATCCTTATGCAGCTGTTTCACTGGAGTAAGCCTATTTTCAAATTCTGCATGTAGAAAGCTAGAAGTCAGGGAAAAGGTATGTTGTAAGCCATCCAGAGTCCGCCATTGTGGGGAGATGGGCGGGGACAAGTCTATTAAATAAATAAATAAATAAATAAATAAAATAAATAAATAAATAAATAAATAAATAAATAAAAGGTCTGTCTTAGCATGAAAGCCAGGTGGGTGACTTTGGGCCAGTCACTCTCTCTTAGCTTAACTAACCTCACAGGGATGTTGTTGTGGGGAAAATAGGAGAAAGAAGGAGTATTAGGTTTGTTTGCCACCTTGAGTTATTTATAAAAATAATAAAGGTGGTATTATTTATACACACACACACACACACGTACACACATGTATATATAGCATAATGTCCTCATATGCTACTTTCCTTTGTTCAAGAAATACTTAGTCATGGTGTTCCTGCTTGAAGCTTGATGTGATGATAGCGTTCTTCATATAACTGAAGATCTGTCACCCAGATCACAGAACCAGAAGATTTCAAACAGAGGTTAGGAGAAATTTCTGAATGATAAGGGCAGTTTCTCAGCAGCATTAATGACTAGAGAGGTGCTCCATGTCAGTAGAGATTCCAACACACCCTGGACATTCATGTGTTGGTATATTTTCAGTCAAGTCATAGAATTGTGACCTAAGAGGTCATCAAGACAACCCCTTGCACACTGCAGGATTCACTACACTGTCCCTGATAGATAGGTCTGCATATTTCACGTAAGGAAAAGGGTTAAATTAAAAAGTCTCTAAGAGCCTTTTCAGCTCTATGATACTTTCTCTGTGCGTCTGCCTTCAAGTTGGTTTTTGACTATGATACTTAGCTACTAAGTAAAAATGGAAGCATATCTGTGTTTAATTATCCCATATTCAAGTTTGTTGAATATGGATTAAAAACCACCAGCCCAATTACAAAAGAACAAGGAAATGTAAAATGGCAAATCACATCTAATACTTTGTGGAATATATATTCAATTCTTTGTAAGAATAATATATAAAGCAAATAGATTTTTTGCTCTTTATATCTTCATTCTGGGAAGTTTAATAAGATTGGAATCTCTATTTTCTGTGTTTCACTAGCATTTTATAAAGAATCACCCAGAAGTTAGAAATAATTTTCTTTCAAGTGAGGAAAGAGAGAGGATACAGTATTTGATCCAATGCTATTTCTATTTGCTTTTAAAATGTATTTAATTTAGTGGTTTAGAAGTAACCAAGAGTTCAGATTTTCAGAAAGGTTTAGTTGTTCACAAAAAGTTGTAACTTACTAGAGGAATTAATTATCAAGCTTGAACTGATAATGTGAAATCCTTGAGAATTCAGTATATGTTAACAAAACAGTATTTTCAATTCACATGACTAAGCTTAACTTCATTTGTGGTTTAATTGTTTTTGAAGATTGATTATTGACTTAGCTCACAACTGCATAAAATTTAACACTGTGCTTGAAAGAAATAAAGAGAAATTCCTGAAAACAACTGGGGTGCTTAAATAGAAAGTATGTTACCAGGCTGGAATGTTAAGATAAAAATCTCATCAGTCAGTCTTCTGGATGGAGATCACAGCATTATTGTAGATTGTTCTGTCAAACACATTCTTTCCAAAATCAGAAGGGACTGGCTAAAAGCCCTGAAAGTTATTTCAGCACCAAGAATGTGTAGTATATAGCCTTTAGCTTGATGGTGTTCCTCAAAATGTACCTGCATGTCCATTGGGTGGTAGAATATTGAGAACTATTAGATTAAAAGAAATAAATTTCTAGTCATAAAGGACGTCAAGATACCTATTACGGTTTTAAACATGAGATATTTGAAAAGTGAGCTCTTTAAAGCTGCAGATAAGGCTACCACATATAATTAGTTTTATGTGTGTGAGAGAAGATATGTGCATGGATGTATACACACGCATACACACCCACAATTTCTTAAAAGTAGAAAGTTAGATACGTGGAAATGCTTAATTGCAAAGCCCTGGAATTGTGTGCAAAGTTAATCCCTAGTATGCCAAACCTGAGAGCCACAGAAAATATGAGCCTTAGTAAAAACAGCGATGTTTCTTTTTGAGCCTTCTCTTTGATGCATTTGTCTGTATTGGTGTTCAGTGAGTTCTTGACTATAGTCTGAATGAGGTAGTAAATGCAAGCTTATATCTCTGTGGGAGCTAGGCCCCTTCTCCTGAGAACAGAACCTGGTCTTTCGGATGTTGTTGAGCTACAGTTCCAACCACCATTGTGAATAAAATGAGGGAAGCTATAGTTATAATTCATCAACTTCTGCAGGGTCACAAATTTCTCATCCTTGCCCTAGATGTTAGTATTTTGGAGGCCATTTAATGCCGGGCAAGAAATTTACATCAATAATCCAGATTTTTCATTGCTACAATTCATAAATGGTGTCCTGGCTGAACCATGTTTATAAAAATTATATAGATAATATATAATAGAGTTGGGAATCTTTTACTCATAGAAACTTAGAGTTGGAACATACATGAGAAGTCATCTAGTTCAACCCCCTGCTTAGCTCAGAATCCCCAGGATCTGTCTTATTCCAATAGCTCAGATGAAAGAGAATTCTCCACTTCATGTATCAGCTGGTTCCACTGGCTAACAGCTGGGAAGTTCTTTCTGACATCTAGCCTGAACTTCCTTCCTTCTAATTTTAACCCTTTGATTCTAACCCTACCCTTGGGGAAATAGAGGAAAAGTCCACTCCTTCCATGTGGCAACCCTTTTAATATTTGAAGACTTTTATCTTTTCTTTCCTCAGCTGTCTTCTGTAGGCTTACCTTATCTTTAACTGTACCTCATGGGGTTTGGTTACCAGGGTGTTAACAGCAACACTTAAAAGGAGGCAAATGCAAAACTACAAAATGGATGGGATCCCATTATACATAGCTGGGGATGAGCTTTTCCATTTTCTCCTGAGATTTTTAGAGGGCAAATGGGATTTTTGTAACCACGTGAAACTTGTACGGAAAGAGTTGTACCTTGAAATCAATTTCTTCCATGTGCTGAGCAAGGGCAAGCTCTGAAATAGCTGCTAAAACTTTTAAAGTTTGAAACAACTTGTGGAGCATGCAGTCTTGCCCAAGTCTCACATCCTATGTCTTTCCTGGAGGTGCCTTTTCTGGTGTGCTGGAAGCTGCTCTTCAAAAGGCAATCAGAGTTAAGATAAAAAGTGGACAGTTTCAGGAAAAAAAAAAAAAAAACCTGGTGGGAGTTAAAGTCCACATACCTTAAAGTTGCCAAGTTTGAGAAACACTGGGTTAGACTGAGATAGTGACTAGCAAAGGTCACCTAGTCAGTTTTTACTATTTTATCATCATCATCATCATCATCATCATCATCATCATCATCATCATCATCATCCATGTCCATGTTTACCAATTTTCCTCTTTTCAATCATATCTCTTCTGTAAAAGCAACAACAATTAGGCAATCTCATTCATTCAGATATAATTCATAATAGAATTTAATATCAGATTTTCCTTAGCTCCATTTCTCAAAGGGCAGGCAGCTGGAAAACATAATAAATGTTCCTATGGGTGCCTATAACATAGACATTGTGTGGTACTTTGCCTCCTTGTCACAACTTGTCAAGCATGGTTTCTTAATGCAATTAAAACACACACACACACCACCTTCTCTCTACTCCTTCTCTCTCAAATAAAAGAAATAGATTTACTGTATAAAATAATGACTACACCTTGAGAGACTATTACTGTGAAAGACAATGAACATTTGAGAGTTCAAATGCTCCAAGTGACTAATGTGCCAAAGCAGAGATGTTAATTCCATATTTTGAGTGCAGATCCGTCGCACATAATTGAATCATTTTTTTTTTTTCCTTTTCAATCATGCTCCAAAAGAGTTACAACAATTTAAGAGAATGGCTGAGAGATGGGCCAATGCAGAAATGCCCATCTCTCAGCCTATTATTGCCATCTAGATGGCCTATTTGTGACCACAGGCAGGATGTTCTCCAACATCCAATGCATATGAATTAATCATACTATGAAATGGCAATCTATAAACTGTATTTTGCTCCTTACTATTCTTCAGGTAGCTTTGGGAAGTGCTCAAGAATTTCAAGAGAAGCAAGAGAAGATGCTAAGATCTCCACTAGCATCTTCCAGCACCATCTGGCCTTTGTTCAAAATCTGCTGGTTATCTGAGATGTGTTAGTTATCCACCCATAGTTTAATGTTTACACTGTTTTTTTAATCTTTTTTCCTTCCTTACTGTATTTCCTATACTCTTTTAAATGTATATTTGCATCAGCATTGTTTTTTTTCCTTTTTTCCTGAAATAATTATAATAAAACACACATATTGAAAAAAAAGAAAGAAGGCCACTCCTTATTACTCTTATTTTGATGGGTGGACACGATTAGTAACTACAGTGGTACCTCAGGTTACAAATTTAATCCGTTCCGTGACTCTGGTCGCAACCCGATTTGTTCACAACCCTAAGCAAATTTTCCCATAAGGTTCAATGTAATTACTGTTAATCCATTCCAGCGTCCGCGGACCACGCGTCAAGGGCGAAAAAACGGCCGCGGACCACACGGCAGGGTGGAAAAATGGCTGCGGACCACGCGGCAGGGTGGAAAAACGGCCGCGGACCACGTGGCACGGGCAGAAAATGGCCGCAGACCACGTGTCACAGCGGAAAATGGCTGCGGATCCGGTTTGTACCCCGAGGCGGAGTTCGCAAACCAAGGTAAATTTTTGCGGCCAGAGCTGGTCGTAACCCGAAAAGTTCGTAAGCAGAGGCGTTCGTAACCCGAGGTACCACTGTAGTGGGGTTTCTGAGCCCCTCCATCTCCCCAATAGCTGAACAGTGAGCAGCAGAGAATTGTCTTGCTTAAAACTCAGCCCTACTCCACTTTCATTGGAAAGAAAAGGACTGCTCTTTTCCTCCAAAAAAGAAGCTGCAGTTTGCTGTGTTCCTGTTGCCAATGGCAGCGAGAATGTAGCGATCACAATATATTCAGCTGTCTTGCAGGGAGGAAAGGTGAAGCTATGAAGTCTCTTTTCCTTCTATAAAAAGGGAACAAAATCAATGTTGTCTTTCTTTGGGGAGTACAAGGGAAACCTTATTGCTACCTTTTCTCTGTTGTTAATAAATAGAGGGTGGTAATCAGTTGCCCCTTTTCTCTCTTTGCCAGCCAGAAAAAGGACTTTGTATCATGGTCCTGCAACCAATGCTGGTGAGAATGAAAAGTATTGAAGAAAGGGAAGAGGATGTGCCCATCTGCATTTATGGACATCCACACAGTGCACATCTGTTGATTGTTCAATTTTCCAGGGAGGTTCCAGCATGAAAAAAGGCACTATCCCACCGACAAATCCATGAGGTCAGCCACTGAACTGGCCAATGTTGAGTCCCAGAGTTTAAAATTGCCCAGTCTTGAAGCATTCATTGATGATGAAAATAGTATTGTCCAGAATATTAATAAAGTATATAAAATAGTTTCTAATAATGTTAGAAACTTTACCTTTATCTTTCTTTTCTTAGTACTTTTTCTTCTCAACATCATTTTTCTTCTCGTTTCTTGCCTTCACTGACATGGCCTCATTTGCCCACACTGTGATTTAATCCAACTGCACACATAGCTATGCCACTCTCAACTTCAAATTTATATTCCTCCCATTCATGGTGAATTAAATTATAAAATGTAGCATTCAGCCACAAAACAACAATATGATAAAATAGCACACACAACTAGCGGTTACAGCAAAGGCTGTAGCATTAAAGAGATGTTTGTAGCACTTCACAGAGCACAGCAAGTTATGAGGCCAACCAAGCTGCATGGGAAAAAGAACCCCACAATTTCAGCAGGATTACATGGATCAATTCAGTCAATAGAATGGCCCTTCAGTGATAGTAAATGGGACCTGAGAATAATGGCCCCATTGGAGAATAACAGTGTTCTGGGTGCCAACCAAAGAGATAAGGTTTGATAGTCATAAAACACACATGGAAAGTTTTGCCTCAAATCTAATTTGGAACTGGGCATATGTTTACAGTATCAGAATGGAAAACCAAGTGGTAGTAACGGAACAAAAATAATTTCAGCACTTTGCTGTGGGGAAAAACACCGAACTCACAAATGCAGCACTGCTAGCAGTGCACCATATTATTAGAGTTAAAATTGGAACATTTCAATTGCTTCATCAAAGAAATGCCTACTAAGTTATCATTCTTCTATATAATAGCCTTTGTTAAGCCTCATGCAATTAGTCTTTCCTCTGAATATATCCTGCTGATTTTAACTTCATAGCCGATATAATTATACCACTTCTGGAAAAGAAGGTGGCTTCTTAGATTTCTCAAAGTATAATTACAGAAAGACTGAAAATATGAAACCACAACTGTATCTTTCTGCATCTGCACGATCTTTTTAGAAAAATCACCATTAATATCATACTTGTGCTTTTCAATAGTCACTCATTATTAAGTCAAACACAGGTATTCTCTTACTCTGTATCATTTATATGACAATTCTGATTTGTGGTGTGCTTTATGGCTTTCATTGCACCCCTGTTCTCCATCCTGCCCTGATATCTACATGCAGTCAATATTCACTTGTTGCTTTTCTTATGCAGTTAATGACTGCACGAAGGTGAGGGTGGGGCTATGCCCCCTGGACCTACCCCCTGTGTTGGAGTACTTTTTAAAATGAAGAGATTGTTCTTTGCTTTGGTTTGATCCTGTTATTTTTAGAATCATAATCACGCAGGGTTTGTGATCAGGAGTAATGGTGGGAAAAAGCAGCGAGGTTTGCTATAGGTTCCTTTCGGAAATGATTCTACCAAGATATTGAGGGCCAGCAGGCAGTGTGATGGCATCTAGTGGAAAATCCAAGTTGGTTTACTCTTTCAGTTTGGGACACAGACAAGGTAAAAATTCTGTTACTTCACTGTACAGTTTAGTTAACCTGAGCTTAGATGCTAAGCCCTGTTTTGGTTGTGGTTGCGATCCCTCTCTAATGGAAAAGCTCACCATTTGGGAGGAGGGGTCTTCTTGATCTACTTGTGTCCTCAGAGTGCCAGGAGCTTTCTATGATTAGCGCCCTTGTGTAGTTTTGGTTCATATGGCAAGATAATCTAGCCATGATGACCTAGACCTTAATTGTCTCTTGTTTAGACTACTGTAAAGTACTCCACAAATGAATAGTGTGCAATGCATTGTTGATCACGTACTTTAGAAACAATATTACTGAACATAAACTGGATCTGGCTCTCAGTTGGATTCCAAGCTTAGGTCAAGATACTGGGGTTCAGTTATAATGCTATAAAAGAACAATGACATCGGAAAGACAACTTCTTGTATGGGAAGATTTACATACTTTATCAGCTTTTGGCAAAGGTTGGGTTGATGGTTTCTCCAGGCAGTCTTCTCTGTGGTAGCACCCAAACAGCAGAACATTTCCTCTGGGTAGGCAGTTGGCTCCATTCTTACTGAATTGTTGGATTGCGTGTATGTTGGCCTCTGAGGGATTTGAATATAGTTTGGGGTTTGCTTTTGCCTTTATTATATTGGTTTATTTTTAATTGTAGATTGCTTTGAGGGCTCCGGTGGGCAGAAAAGCTATTTATATGCCTGTCTAAGAACAGAGTAAATAAATTACCTTACCAACCTGGCAACTATCTTTTGGCAACATAAATAACAGTATTGTTTCCTTCTCCTGATATTTCACTGTGTTTTTCTTTCCAACACTGAAGCACTGTGTCAAGAAGACACAAAGGAGCTATTTGAGAAAATATATATCACTTTCATTTGACTCAGGTAATAAAATTCTTGGTATCAAGTATCATATCATTGCCAGAATCATAAAAAAAGCAAGAAAGGCACCCAGGTAACTTTACAAAAATACATTGTAATTAGCTCTGGTTTAATAGTTAAGCCTGTAATTTCCCAGAAATATTAGGAATATAGTTTTGCAGTTAAGGTATAATGATATTCAGTTTGTGCCACATGAATTAGACGTTTTGTTTATCTGTGCTAATATGCATCACTTTCCCAATGTCTTCATTATGTAGCTGATCAATAATTTTCCTTTAAAAATTGCACCTCATCACCTTCTTTAAAAACATTTCAATTTATTACCTTAATTGCTGCATAATTTAATAAAGAAAATGCTATTTACTTTGATGTAGTGATCTATGGAGTTTTCAGAAGCCATGGGGTTACAGCAGGAAGGCAGATTGTTGCATGCAAATGCAGGATTTCATCCAACTGTGTTGTCCCCTGCATCCCCCTCCCTCATCTCTCTTCCTGCAATCTCTCTGCACAAAAATCCCTGGAATATATCTGGGTAGAGCTCAGGGAGAGGCAGGCATGGATAAGGGTGCGAGTGAAAATCATGGCCATGTCCTATATCATGGTACCTAATCAGAAGAAGCAAAGAGGGAGAAGACCCGAGAAACTTCTCCCTTTCAGTAACAGAGACTATACCAGAGATTAAACAGAGTTTAAGCAGAATCTTGCCTTACTACCATTGACTCTGCATTTCTCAACAGTGATCCAGTCTTCAGTTTTGGCTTTCCAGGATGTAGGAGTGTTGACATTGTCATGTCAAAATCCCAAAGGCAGAATATACCACTCCCTGCAAAGAAGGCAGGATGCATGAAGTTACTTTGGGATTCTTTGCTTGGGAGTGTAGTGTTACTTGTGAACAGCATTCACTTCCTGTATTCAGAGTTGATCAACAACCCCTGTGCTCAGATGGACGCTAGGAGACTCTAGTATAAAGAACCCTATTTGAAAGCAATCAAGTTCCAGGACAACTTCACTGATAATCTGACTTTTGTGTATTTCCATGTATTGTTGTCAAACCAGTGGTGTTGGCAGAAAACCATAATGAAGACAGCATGACACCCATGTAGTAACATCATCACACATATGCTGCTCTTGCATATTTGTGTCCTGAAGGCAGGTACAAGTAAGTTATGGCCTTTGAGTGATGACACAGTCACCCATATGTCATCATTGCTCCCTTTGCTCTTCCTGAAGATGCTCATGTGCCAATCCTATTGACAGCTTTCCTAGAAATGGTGATTATATGTCTGGACCTGACAAAATGTTCTGGTTTTCCTACTGAATGTTATTGTCAATGAGGAAAAATCTCACTCTTTCACACACTACAGAGTTAAAGGGCAGTCTGAATCTGATCTGTCAATCAAATCTAACCTGTCAATCTAGGTAGTTAGCAGAGACCTTTGTTTAACAGCCTTTGGATATAATGGACAGATTTTTCTTTCAGACTTTTACTTTTAATAGATTATTGTCTGTTAAATCAAGGTTCCACCTGTTATATTAAGGTTTTATGGCAAAGGATGCCATTTAAGTCAATTATGCAAATGATATAAATAGACACAAATAATGTCAACATGAAAATGATACAAATTCAGAATTAACAGATATTTGGAGTAACAGACACTCCCTCCCCCCAAATGGTGCTGAGTCTCCTTCCTGCCACACCATACAACCCCCCCCCCCCATGTACCTATCAACTATTAGGTAACAGTTGGGTGGGGAGGCTTGCAGAAGTGTGGGAAGGCTATATGGTGTAGCATGAATTTCTGTCCCACTGTATATTGCAACATCTCTCTCTCTCTCTCTCTCTCTCTCTCTCTCACACACACACACACACACACACATCCATCAGCTCTTTGAGCTGTCTTGCCACCTCTCCCTAAAAAAGCGGGGACCTGACTCTGTCCACAGGATTGATCCTTGGGACTGGAGACTTGGTGGCTGTGAAGGAGCCAACTACTCCCTTTTCTTCTGCCTCCCTTCTCAGCCTGGGCATCAGGTGCTGAGACCTTGTTTGACAAGTGGCTAATCCTGCAGATCTAATCACCTGTCAAAATATGGCTCCTCCCCAGCCCGGCCTCACCCTTCTTGAAGAAAATGATTGGTGCACATTTTCCTTCAGGCTGTTTGTTGAAGGAAGGTGGAAACAAATCCTCTTGGGGGCTGAAGGAATCCACAAATCCTTTTCTTTAATGTTCTTTGCACACTGTAACTAAGGAAATTTATTGTCAGGCTTCATACCAGACTTAGTTGTACATATTAGCTCTCCAGATACTTTAATCCCTTATTCAGGTAGATCACAAACACAACTCACCTAGATTAGTTTTGCAAACAACAATGACTATATGCACATTTTAGCAGGAATAAGCAACATGACCCATGTGAGCCCTAATATGCCCAGACACCTCCTTTGGTGCCCACCAAACTCTTTGCCTCACTTGGCATTTGTTATAAGCCACTTTGATTCCCTGTCCCTCTCACACATACAATAGCCTATAAATGAAATAATTTAGACAAGCTTTCCATGGCAGCCCCTTTGGAAATTGCCAGACATCATGCTTTCAAAAAGGGTCCAAAGGTGTCTTCCAGCTTGGAAAGCTTGCTATTCCTGCTTTGTGGAATGTAGCAACAGCTCAGTAAGGACATATGTATAAGATTGCCCTGGAAAAATGCAGCATTAGGCCCTATTATGTATGTCTCGTTCTCTTTGAACTCAAGACTTACTCCTGAGTAGGTAAAATCATGCTGTTAATTTCCGAGATTTGAACTTGTAATAACATGCCCTAAAATACATCTATCATGTTTATGGTTATCATTTCTCTCTTTCTTTAGGCTTCCGCTGTTAAATTACAGCTGTAGTTTAAAATAATTGCACCTCTTAAAATGGTGTAATCAAGAAAGTCTGAAAACATAGTTCATTTCATGGAAACCAGGAGTGTCTTGCAAGCGTGATGAAGACTAGGGATAAACCATTCAACCTTACTTTTAAAACAGCTTAATTTCATTCTGCCCTAGTTACAATTACTATCTACTGCATTTCTTTTCTTTTTCTGGATTATTTCTTAATACATGATCACAGTTTAGCCACTGGACTCATTCAACAAGCCAGCAAGGTGCCTTTTACAGTCAACTTAGAACATTGATTTAGTTAGTTCAATATTGACTCCAAAAAAAAGTTTCCAGACTTTTGGAACTAGAAGGCAAGTACGTAATGTTGAGAGCAACTTATGGGCACACTCACAAAAGGGCTGCCACGGTGGCATGGCTAGTCACAAAACACCTATTTTCCAGGTTGGCAGTTTTCCAAAAGAAGGAATTGGGCTGCAACACTGTATCATTTCCCCCCATGCCTCCGGGATCCCAAAAGCATTCTTAAAAACAGAGATTACGGCTCTGCGACATCCTTGCTTTGCATTAACAATGTAAAAAAAATATTTTAAAAAATCCATTGGGAAGGAATGGCTCAGTGGTGGAGCAGTGCCCTCAGGTTGCATCGGTCTTAGGGCAACCCAGTCTGGGCTGCAAAAGTACATGTGGCACTCACACTGTGGAATCTTCTCCACCTTGAGGTGAGGTTGGCCTCATCCCTGTTGGGCTTCTGGAGGTCCTTCAAGACCTGGTTGTGCCAGCAGGCCTGGGGACCCCAGGGGAATGGGTGATCTAGTGAGGTGGCTCCATTATTTTTAACATCTCTTTGCTTATTATTATTTGTTTTAGTTTAGTTTTTTTATATTTTTATACTTTTTAATGTATTTATTGATTGTTCTTTAACCCTGTTGTACGCTGCCCAGAGTTGCTTGGAAAAAGGGAGATTGGTGGCAAATAAATTGTGTGAATAAATAAATAAAATAGATATGGCCACTAGATGGCAGCAAACAAATACACTTTAACATCTCTCTCTGCTGCTGCCATCTAGTGATTGCTTACTTAATATGCACTGAGTCAGTTCGCCATGCTTGCCTGCAGCCTACTTCTGCCTACCAGTCTGCCCCCATCATGCTGCCAGCTTCCTCTATGGCAGTGTTTCTCAACCTCAGCAACTTTAGGATCTGTGGACTTCAACTCCCAGAATCCCCCAGGCAGCCAGTGACCTCAGAATTGCTGAGGTTGGGAAACACTGCTGTATGGGCAGCTGGGTTTTCATTAGAAAGAAACAAACACACAGCCTTTTTGAAAGGAAGAGTTAGCTAAGTCCTCTGTGCCTGCAGGCCCAAAGGTGAGCAGCATCCCTGGTTGGGAGGAGATGGGACAACATTTTTTCCAGGGTTTTGTCCACTTCTCCTGCCCCTAAAAAAACACTTTTCAATCATTGTTCTCAGTAGGAAGTGGAATAAGTACATCATTCCAAAGTTGGTGCATTTTTTCATCCCTTGCAAGGGAGATAGACTGAATGTCTTCAGTCTATCTCAGTGTTTCTCAACCTTGGCAACTTTAAGATATGTGGACTTCAACTCCCAGAATTCCTCAGCCAGTATGCTGACAGGGGAATTCTGGGAGTTGAAGTCCACATATCTTAAAATTGCTAAGATTGCAAAATGCTGGTCTATTTTATCCCAGCTCTGAACTGCCTCTCCCCACTCCCATTATTGCCACGAGAGCACTAAGGGCTGAACAGGTTTCTAAAGCCTATAATTTGTTTTTATTGATAGCGTTTCTGGCCTTATCTCCCTATTCTTGCATTCTAGCAAATGTTACTCCTCCCCCCATCTCCTAAGTTTTAGCACCCTGTTACTTGTGCCCATCTTTTTCCATTACAGAAGTGCCTTATTCCCTTCCTCCCCCGGACTTGAACAATTAATTAGAGATATTGGGAATGCACCTGGTAGCCACATACTGACATGCTATCATTTCATTATAACTGCTTACAAGATGATTTTCAGTGCAAATGAATGATACTTTTGCAGCCAGAAAGTATTCCCACCCCCCACCCCCACCCCCACTCCCCCGGGAAGTGGCTCAGATTATTATTATTATTATTTTTTGGCAAACAAGCTGACAAAGATACAGAATATGTACTGCAAGTGCAGATTTGGAGCTCAGTAGATTTATTTTAGTTCCATTTTATGTGGAAGTGGATGGCAGAACACTGCTCTGATATACAATTAGTTCATTGTGTGCCCTGCATATAGTCAGAGTTCTGAAAGGACCAGAAAGGATGATGGCGATTTCTGGTGAGTTTCAAATCACTAGGTGTGATGGAATGGAATTATGAAGGCCAGACTCAGGGAGGCAAGCATCCTCTTTTGTCTCCAGAAGGGCAAGGAAGAGATAAGAGGATGAGGCTGGCACCTCCCTGAGGAATTCACTCTGTTTTCACAGCTACTGTGGGAGCAGAGTTTCAGTCTGGGAAGATTGATGTCAGGCCTAGCCCAAGGAACTCCAGGAGACCATGCAGATTCAGTTCAGCAATGTTTATTAGCTACAACCTCTATCAAGAATCTTCCCAGACTGAAACTCTGTTCCCACAGTAGCTGTGAAAACAGAGTGAATTCCTCAGGGAGGTGCCAGCCTCATCCTCTTATCTCTTCCTCGCCCTTCTGGAGACGAAAGAGGATGCTTGCCTCCCTGAGTCTGGCCTTCATAATTCCATTCCATCACACTAGGTGAGGGATTGGGAGTGTGATTTGGAAGGGCTCAGTGCCTAGGAACCCAGCAACTATGTAAACCCTGCCATCACACACTTATTAATATAGACTGTACTTTCCAAAGGCCATACAACTATACACTTAGTGAAATGTAGAACGTCACACATCTAATGGGCTAGAATTTAATAAGAATGGAAAAGCCAAAGTTTTACAGCAACACACTCATGTGCACATTAGTATACCATGTAGATTTGGTAGTATTATCTTTCCCAATGGTACATGTGATCTGATATTTATGGTACCTTGCAATTTTTGTTGTTGGTGGTGGTGTTTTTGAGTTAATGTTGATTCATGGCAACCGCCTGGCCTAGTCCCTGTGGTTTTCTTGGCAATGTTTTCGGAAGGGGTTTGCCATTGCCTGCTTCCTAGGGCCGAGAGAGGGTGACTGTCACAAGGTCACCCAGCTGGCTTTGTGCCTAAGGAAGGACTAGAACTCACAGTCTCCCTGTTTCTAGTCTGATACCTTAACCACTACACCAAACTGACTCCCTTACCTTGCAATTACACTTATGGATATATCAGATTAGGGAAAATCTCCCAGTCTCACTCTGCACTAAAATAAAAAATAAAAATTCTAGTCTGAATTGCTTTTCAAAAATAATTATACAATGTTACCAGAAGTTGCTTTACATCTCATAGGGGAAAAAGTATTGGAAAAAAAAACACATTACTTACTCTCCACATATGATACATGTTTCCATAAGAGCTTGTCTCTGTTATTGCTTGAACATAATTTCAACCCATTAATTTGCTCTTTACTTTCAAGTTTCAGTGTCATTTATCCACATGGTTTTGCACAAATAAGTTACAGTTTTCTCTTGCAGATTAATCACAAAAGATTTAAAATTGTGCAAGACATAATTATAAATGCATATAATTATCTATTTAGAGCAGTGTTTCTCAACCTTGGCAACTTTAAGATGTATGGACTTCAAGTCCCAGAATTCCCCAGCCAGCTGAGGCTGGGGAATTCTGGGAGTTGAAGTCCATACAGCTTAAAGTTGCCAAGGTTGAGAAACACTGATTTAGAGATATAAAATCAACAGTTGAAGCAAGCTATTATATGATGTTTTAATTCTGTTAAAATTGTGTTACTCTCTGCATAATCTTAATTTATAGTCAATAAGAATGACTCTAAATTCTAAAGAAGAGCCACAGATTAATGTTATACCTTTCTCAGATGCCCTTTCAGTTGGGAAAGTTACGCTCAGTTGCTTTCATTTATAGAGTAAATCTATACATGCTTATTCAAAAGTAAGTCCTACTGTGTTTGGTGAATATTTCCACACAATTATCAATTGTGCAACTCGGTGTTTATAACAACTGGAGTCCTTTCCGAACTGCCAAAAGTCAGTGTCAAACTGCTCACTAACAGGAATGTGATTTCTCACAGGGGCAAATAAAAAATCAAGTGGAAATATTAAGTCTTTGACAGTGTACCTATTTACTTCTTTACCAAAAGCCCTCAAACCTCCACTCCCAAATGGGGAGAAAACAATACAATTCCACCCATTCTGTTTAGTGACATCGTTGCTTTGCCGGATGCAGTCCTCAGTTGTTGAAAACTGATGAAGACAAGAGGGGCCCAAAGCCTTATAAAGTTTGCCTGTTTTAGCCTGTAGGAATGCAACTTTTGAAGGTTAAAGTGTTGGGGAAACAATGATGATTTCTGTATGTCTGGTGTGTATTTTTCTACATGAGCCTGCTCTGCGAAGTTAACAGGTGTTGCAAGAATTCCACAACATGAAGCCTTCCAAATGCGTGGGAGCTACAACACCCAAAATTCCCAGTTGTGAGCGTTAGAAAGCATATGGGCTATTACTGCAAGTATGTTTCCATCCCTCTAATTCAGTGATAATGAGAATCAGCTTTGTGTTATGAAAAGGGGGCGCAACACTTCATTAATTGGTTTTTAAATGGTTTAAATAGTCTACACCATAAGACAATTCAGAAATATAAAAATCAGCACCCAGGATTAAAGAACATTGTAGCAATGCCTTCAGAAGAGCTTGGTAAAGATGCATCAGGGTTTCTCCTCATTCTTTCTAGAAGCTGCTGATCCTGGTAAATGGAAAACAAGAACTGATGGGCTTGTTTAAAAGCTAGCAAGGAGTTGCAGAGGAAAACAAAAATGTTTTCAGGGTTGACTTCCCAGTGAGAATCATTTTAACCTGACACCTGCTTTTCTAATTCCACTCTTTGTCATTTGGCTAACCAGTGCCAATGCTGTTTTGCAATTGTGATTTCTGCAGGTTCTCAGCAGGCCTCCCTTGTCTCTTACCTTTCCTCCTTCTCTAAATACATACAAAGAGGAATGCTAAAATTACTGCATAATATGCCCATGGGGTGGAACCAATAAGCGATGTTGCTCAAGCATGCAATTAAGTTTATTATGCATACACGCAGTGTACTCTTGGCAAAAGATGTGCTGAGTAAGTAAACTAAGAGGTAAATTGTAAGTAAACTGCAGTTCCACCTAGAACTGTAGATCTTCCATTCACGTTGGCCGGGTGTGAGCGTGCTTTATTTAAACTCTATTTGAAAACCTTTCTAGGGAAGCCGACTGTGCTGTTGGACTGGCTACAGAATTTCTGTTCCTTTATCAAACAGGGTAATGACATTTTGGAGCCAATTGGAAGGGTAACGCAGTGTTATTCTGCTACTTCTTGTAGCCTTGCAAAATGTCATTTGCATCACGCTGGGAGGCTTTTATGAAGAGAAAGAAGGCATTCGAATGGCTGGAGCTCCTGCAGTTCTTGACTAAAAGCTGTCATAATTTTAAATGCACAGAATAAGTGTATGTGTGCATATACAGTACTGTGCAAAAGTTTTAGGCAGGTGTGAAAAAATGCTGTAAAGTAAGAATGCTTTCAAAAATTTATGTTGTAATTGTTTAATGTTTATCGATTTACAAAATGCAAAGTGAGCTAATAGAAGAGAAATCTAAATCAAATCAATATTTGGTATGACTACCCTTGGCTTCAAACCAGCATCAATTCTTACACTTGCACACTTTGTACACTTGCACAAAGTCAGGGATCTTGCAGGATTAGAGTCAGGTGTATGATTCACCAGCTATACCAAGCAGGTGCTAATGATCATCAATTTCACATGTAGGTTGAAATATAGTCACAAACTGCAACAGAAACAGCTATGTAGGAGGCTTAAAACTGGGGGAGGAACAGCCAAACTCTGCTCCTAAGGTGAGGTTGTGGAAGACAGTTTCACGTCACAGGTCATATATCATGGCAAGACTGAGCACAGCAACAAGACACAAGATAGTTATACTACATCAGCAAGGTCTGTCCCAGGCAAAAATTTCAAAGCAGACTGGGGGTTCAAGATGTTCTGTTCAAGCTCTTTTGAAGAAGCACAAAGAAAGGGACAATGCTGAGGACTGTAGACGCAGTGGTTGGCCAAGGAAACTTAATGCAGTAGATGGAAGACACATCATCCTTACTTCTCTTCAACATCGGAAGATGTCCAGCAGTGTCATCAGCACAAAAATGGCAGAAACCAGTGGGACCCAGGTACACCCATCTACTGTCTGGAGATGTCTGGCCAGAAGTGGTCTTCATGGAAGAATTGTAGCCAAAAAGCCATACCTCCAATGTGGAAACAAGGCTAAGCCACTCAACTATGCATGAAAACATAGGAACCGGGGTGCAGAAAAATGGCAGCAGGTGCTCTGGACTGATGAGTCAAAATTTGAAATATTTGGCTGTAGCAGGAGGCAGTTTGTTTGCCAAAGGGCTGGAGAGCAGTACAATAATGAGTGTCTGCAGGCAACAGTGAAGCATGGTAGAGGTTCCTTGCAAGTTTGGGGCTGCATTTCTGCAAATGGAGTTGGAGATTTGGTCAGGATCAATGGTGTCCTCAATGCTGAGAAATACAGGCAGATACTTATCCATCATGCCATACCATCAGGGAGGCATGTGATTGCCCCCAAATTTATTTTGCAGCAGGACAACGACCCCAAACATACAGCCAATGTCATTAAGAACTATCTTCAGTGTTTTTACAAGAACAAGGAGTCCTGGAAGTGATGGTTTGGCTCCCACAGAGCCCTGATCTCAACATCGTCGAGTCTGTCTGGGATTACATGAAGAGACAGAAGGATTTGAGGCAGCCTACATCCACAGGAGATCTGTAGTTAGTTCTCCAAGATGTTTTGAGAACCTACCTGCCAAGTTCCTTCAAAAACTGTGTGCAAGTGTACCTAGAAGAATTGCTGCTGTTTTGAAGGCAAAGGGTGGTCACACCAAATATTTGATTTAGATTTTTCTCCTGTTCACTCACTTTGCATTTTGTAAATTGATAAATATAAACAATTACAATATATAGTTTTGAAAGCATTCTAACTTTACAGCATTTTTTCACACCTGCCTAAAACTTTTGCACAGTACTGGGGTTCCTAGCAACTGATAAACATCCCCCCCCAATCTAGTTTTCACTTTAGTATATTTGGTATTTATACCTTCTTGTGTACTTGAGACATGTGAATGCATTTGCCCTGATTCTTACAGTATAAAACCTTCCAGTTCAGAAGGATACAAAACAAATCAAAAGAGGCATCGTCAGGTTTAGCTGGTTCAATGAAACAGGAGTACACCTTTTTTTTTTCAACTGAAAACCAGTCTGCATTTTTAAGTAATAGAATAGGAGCCACACTTTTAATAGTATTCAGGCCAGGATAAAGCAGTGGTTGTGGCCAGAGCAAAGTTTATATTTGATTTATAAAATATATTAATAATGAAAACAATTGATCATTTTTCTCCTTCTTTCAGATCCAAAACATAGAATTTGATGGTAACTTTTGGAGAGATTCAGGGGAGATTCTTCCAAAATTTATGTCAGTGTTGCTCCAGTTATTCCTTTTTCCTGTTATTTCAAAAACCAATTTCAAGCCCTGTTTTTCCACTTGTAGGCTTTAAGATTTCTATGGTTTTAAAAAAGAGGACTTTCTCAGGAATGGCAACCAAACTATGGAACTCTCCCCATGAGAATCCATTCGATTTAAGATATTTTCTGTTGTCCGTTATCTGTTTTCACTTGCTTTTTTAATTACTAATAATTTCATGTATCAATTCTCTATGTCAGTTTCTCAGCAGTTGAAAAAAAATTTTTTTTTAACCTATTAGCGAATTTAACTTATTTAAACATAAGGTTTATTAGAAGTCATTCTTTATGGTAGAGGGGCAGAGATTAACTTGGAGAAGGGATGCAGCAACCATTAGTAAAACACAAGCTCAGTCCAGGAAAATAAGACAGCATAATAGAGAAGCTTAAAGTTGCCCCGCCTTGGCTCTACAGGGAGTCATTGTTTAGCAGCTACCTCATTAGCTTCTGTTTGCAGTTATGATGGTGATGAAAAAGTAACTTTGCAACCAGTCCTCATATATATGACCTTCACAGGTTTGTAAAGTAAAAGAAAGCTGAAGTAAGATCATAAGCACAGTCATGGTTTCACTTAATGACCACTGAGCTTAAGAACTGATTTGCCGGTCTCAATTATGGTCACTAAATGAGGACTAGCTGTATAAGACAGAGGAAGAGAGGGGAAATGTTATCAGACTCTCAAGATTCTGTTATTATACCCTACATAAATAAAGTAGAGTTCTAGTATTTCTTGTGGTGTCTGTTTTCTGACCTGGCCTACCTTAGGGTTGACATTTATTAAAACTGGTACAGTCATGGTAACGGGGAGGTGTCAAAAAAATAAAAAGGGCTGTCTTAGGGTTTGATCACACTTCCCCATCCCTACAGATGCCACCGAAAATTGCTTTGTCAGAGATTATACAGACCTGTAGATACTTGTGACAAGGCCATTTGAGAGGACTATCATGCCTGGTGGCAAAAATCCAGATGTCTGCTATATGGCTCTTTGTGGCTACATAGTGATTGTCTAATTTTTTGCAGACCAGATATGATGCTTTCTGGTAGCAGTTCCTCTCTTATAGAATTCATTTCCCTGGGGTTCTGTAAATCCCACTCCTTCAATGCTTTTAAGTATACTTTGAAAATCCATTTATACTGTATTTCAGTGTTTTTAAAACTTGACAACTTTAAGATGTGTGGACTTCAACTCCCAGAATTCCCCAGCCACCATGCTAACTGGGAAATTCTGGAAGTTGAAGTCCACACATCTTAAAGTTGCCAAAGCTGAAAGGCACTGCTCTATTTGCTTGATTGCGGGTTATGGGTATTTGATGTCACAATCTGCAAGGTAAACTCTTCTTTAAGCTGAGCTTGACTCCTAGTGATTTTATAGTAACAGTGCAGAAGTTATTTGTCATTGCCTTCTTCCACAGTGCTTTTTTGCCATGGAATTATCTATAGCCCTGGAATTACCAGGTGTTCTCCCATCCATGTAGTAGCTAAGGTCCTGCTTAGCTGCTGAAGTCAGCTAGGCCATGTACTGCTGAGACCATTTCATCATTGTGAAAACAGGGTTTCAAGCCAAGGATAAATGATCCCAACCATGGTTTCTATCCCTAACAGAAGTGAGATTGAAGGGATTAATTCTTCCTTCCACAGGTGCTGTCACTCCAGCCAGAAAAACAAATCCTCATTGCAAATGGGCTTATAAAAACACTCCATTGGTGGGTGCAAAGGTGGTTTGCTTGAATTAAAAAATAAGGCATCTGTTCCAATAGAAAGCTGATATTGTTCCAGCAATGCCATTTCATTCCTGACTTTTTGTGGGAAACACCATATAATTGACAGGCATGGATATGACAGATCCTCCCATTTCTAGCAGAAGGAAAAGAAAAAACTTGCTACGTTAGCAGTTCTCCCCTAAGTATTCCACTCACTGACAATGTGTTATTCCAGGTGAAGCAAGCATGGGAGTAATGCCAGAATTAATTCGCTAAAATACAAGGCTTACTTGGAAGGACTTCTCAGTCTTAACTGCCAAAACCTGATGATTTACTCATGAAAGTTTAATCATGAGTAAACACATCATCTAGCGAAGGGCATTGTTCTTCTGTCACAGGCACTCAAACATACTGAGCTGTCAGCTTATTATGTGTTTCTGTTGACCAAATCACAAGCACCTTTTCACTTTCTGTTTTGGTTTCACCTTTGTTCCCTTCTTGTAAAGTACTTACATATTTCAAATGTCTTCATATGTTCACATATTTCACATTACATTCACATATTTCATACTACACATATAGTTCATATTTATTTACTTTCTTATTTTCAGAGGACACTCCTCTGTTTCAAGGACTGTTAAAAGGCAATCATTAATCGGAAGGCATCCTCTAGTTCAAAGGTCCACAACTTCAGGCATAAAGTTAGAAGTGACCCCCACACTTGAGCCTTGGAAACCATTCTCAGAGGCTGCTACTGACTTGTAATATTTTATGTAACAGAAGGGGGAAATCGTTAAACAACTGAAGAATAGTCATATGCACTGTATTAACTATGATTTGGAGGGAGTGCTCTGGCCTACCACTTAAAAACCAACCAAGACTAAGGCTATTAGGGCTGTGCAAATCTTCAAAAGGAGCTTCCCCTTTATCCAAACTTTGATGAAAAATCCTTTCAAAGGAATGCCATAAGACAGCCTCTGCTTCTGAAGATGGGAGCGCAGCAGCTCTCTGACTGTCATATGAGCCAATAACAGTAGCTTCTCAACCCTGGTTCATGCTCAAACCTCAGTTAGATGAAATGGAAGTTTCCTAAAGAGAATCATTACTCCAGGCTTAGCCTTGTTAACCGCCTAGGTCTGCATCTAAGATTTACTTTTAGCTGCACTCAGATGTATTTTAGAGTAAAAAAAGAAGTATCTTTATCTGGCTTAGCTTCACTTCAGGGGCTACATGGAGAGAACTTACATTTTCAGATGATATGAGAAAGAAGCAAGAGGAAGCCCAGGACTGGTGTTAGTACACTTATCTAAGTTTACCAGGAGACATTCCTCCTTGACTTTTTCCCCCGTGCCTAAATTTATTCTGACTAAAGATGAACTCCTTTAGTCTTGATGCAATAATAATTCAGCTGCTGTCACTGCTCCAGCATACCTTCTCAACAGCTTGTGGATCATTCACCAAATGTAATTCTTCTGTTATGATTGCCATGTTGATTTCAATCAGGGGTTTAGTCAGGACATTCCACATTGGTCTCTTCTATTTGGCAGTACTAGAACTCAGAAATGCCCTTGCCTAGTAGATCCTTCAGCAGGTGCTGCCTCATGTTAGTGAGTTCATTGTTTTGGTCTGCACCATACATCTGTACCTTTGGTTTACCTCCTGAGTCAGGAGGATGTCCATCCCAATGTTGGTCATCAGTTGGTGGAGCCAGACTGCCTCTTGGCTTGCTAATATTTCCATAATATGTTCAGTTTCCATGGATGATAAGTGTCAGAATGGACTGTTCATTATTAAACTAACTAATAGTCCCATCCCCAAACTGGCAAAGGTATTCCACCGTAGACTTATGGTTTGTCTTGTTGCAGAGAGTCTGCATCAATGTAAGAATCAAGCTTTGGAATTGATGATGTGGCTAATTTCTGCTTCATGCTAATTGTCACTTTTAAGTATTATAGCACCCTTTCCAGTGCAGACCAGTCATTCTGGGATGAAGCAGTGACCTTCCTGCTTAGAATTCCAATTGCCCCTGACCAGTGTTGTTGTCTCCTATAAACTTTTAGTAATGATAATTGTTTGCCAGTGTATTCTGGCTCTCTATGTTGTTCTTCTTTTGGTAGTTTATTGCCATGTGGACTTTTGCTTCTTTGGCTCCTTCTATTTTAAAGCACTTCTATGTTGCTGAGTAGAAAACTTCCATCATCATCCCTATTTGGATTTTGAAAAAGTGTGAGACTTGTCCTAAGACTTTCATCTCAAAGTTCTCATTGAATTTCTAGGAGATTTTCAGTCATCCACTTGTTCATAATATGTTACCACATCATCTATCAAAATCAAGGCATAGATTCTTTTTCATCTTGGTGCAGAGTGACAGAATTGCCATTTCTTGAAAAAGGTTATTTCCTTGCAAATTTGGTTGACACCCCCCCCCCCCCGGTCCTCTGCCCACCTGCTTCAGTGTATAAATGCTCTATATATTCTGTATTAGGTCCAGAGGATGGGTTGCCCAGCTGTAGGTTGTCTTAGGTAGTGGCCTACGGGTTGCCTTTGCCTTGATGCTGCTTGTGGATTTCATCAGTGTGGTGCAAGGGGTATTTCCAAGTCTACTGCTATGTTCTCATTTGCAAGCTCTTTTATGGCCTTTGGTCCTCTGTGTCCTAGTTATCAGTTCCACACGTGGATGCCTTTCTGGTAAATTAGTTGGGCTTCTATTCTGGCTTCTTCAGTTCTGCTATGGAGTGAAAGTAACGCTTTCAGCATGAGTCTTTGTCCTGTACTGTAGGGTTCCTCAACCTTGGCCACTTTAAGACGGGTGGACTTCAACTCCCAGAACTCCCCAGCCAGCAAGGCTGGCTGGAGAATTCTGGGAGTTGAAGTCCACCTGTCTTAAAGTGGCCAAGGTTGAGGAACCCTGCTGTACTGGAATGTGTATAGGTATTGGTAGAAGTACACAGTAAGGTCTCATAGGTCAGGCATTTCACAGAAATTAGGGCGTACTCTATTCCTGCTACACAGAGTGTGTCTCTTGCTGAAATCTTGCACTTTGCATCAGTGGTAGTAGCCCACTCTAAGATTTTCTATCCAATTCCTTCCATGGCTAGACTGTTCCTATCTACATTTCATGCTTCCATTTAAGTCTTTGAATACTTCTGTACTGGTAATTATGTGGCCCCAAAGCATATGGACCAGCCTGACTCACATTCACCCTTGCCAACCTTGAAGTATTCACCTTTGACTTATCCGCACCCTCTTTTGCCTCACTAGCGGTAGATCTTGCTGCTTCCTTCACTCCAGTAGCTCTCTTCTTAGATTGTTCAGCTTTCTAGATTGAACAGCCTTTCTTTGGTGTCGTATTTCTTGCAAATTAAAAACAACAACTGGGCACTTTGTCCTGTGTTTTTCCTTTCCCTCAGGCCATTGCTTGGCCTTGCATTGAGAACACCAATAAAGAGACAGTAAGAAGCATCACAGCCTGGAAGCTCTGTGATTATTTTTCATTTCCTCTAGTTTGAGCTACAATTTCAGTTGTGCTTAATTCATATGATGCATCTCTTGGGATTTTTGCAACCTCTTCCCACCACAGCTTGCATAGGACATACTGCTTGCTGTTCAAATTGGCCTGTTCATGCACTCTTTGTAATTAATTTCACATACCTTTACCTATCTGCTCTCTTCTTAAATTAATTAGCTGACTGTCTTCCACAAATAAGTTGATGGCTTATTTGTGACTCTGCCGCTCTGTCTTTCTTTCCACATTCTTCAGCATTCCATACAGTGCTGGTCTGTCTTACTTCCCACACATAATTCTTGCTCAGCAGCATTTCCATTTTCAACATCCATAGCAGGTAATAGTTACAAGAGGTACAATTTAGCTTTGCCAAGCCTGAGCTGTAGTCAACCCTGCCAGCCATTCTGTCTTTGTACCAGTCATTTTAAAACTCCAGCTTGGCAGAGTGCCCACTGGATCAGCTCACAGGAGATAAATGGGTACAGATCTCAAGATAGTCTGGGCCCATAACCTGTTAGCTTTGCACTTCATCTAATAATTGCAAATATTGGCATCCAGAAACCTTTCAGAGTCAAAAAGAAAACATCTTCACCTGGTTTCGCTTCATTTCAGAGATTACATGGGGAGATCTTTTCTTAACTTGTATTTTCAGATGGAGCAGAAGAATGGGGAGAGGAGGTAGAGGATTAGTATTATAATGCACACATCTAAGGTTACTAAGATACTAACCCCTACCTAGGCTTATACTGACAAAAGATTAACTTCTTTAGTCTCAATAAAATAATGATTCAACTGCAACTGCTATTTCAACAAGCCTGTCTATTGAAAATATTTTCACTGGATTCAGAGGGCTTTTCTGTGCAAAATGCATGCTTCTTAACCTGCCAGAAGGATAGTATCAGTATTCAACACATTTTTTTTCCCTGTGTTTTCCTAGATTTACTGTGATTGTAATTGGAATTACAGTTCACCTCAGTGATATTGTTTATTATCTTTCCAGTTCTCTGAAAACTTAATAGGAGTTTATCGTTCTGGGAACTTGGTACTTTTTTTTTTTCCTTCCTAGTGTTTTTCCCACACCAATTTCATTTATGAACCTGGAAGCTTCATTAAATTAGGGATAAGAAGCTTAGGGCCCACTGACTATATACAGCTTACCAGTTTTTGGTTTTGCTCCTGAAGCTCCTTCCACATTTGCCAGCAAAATCTGGTTGATGGTTTGATTAGAAAAGCCTAGAAATGGTTGACAAGGGAATATCCAGGGTGTTACAGATGAAATATGGAAGATTTTATATAAACTTTAGAATTTTGGAAGAATTTTATATAAAGGTAAATATTGGAATTTATCTATTTTTTAAAATGACCTCCTTAATGATAAAATTGTGTATGTCATAGATAGATAGGTTAGGCAGATATCTGTTTCAAAACTGTTTCTTCATTGTTAGAGGAAAAATACACATAGGAAACAAGGTGAATTACTGTTAAGACCACTGAGGTATTTTTTTAAAAAGAATTATTTGTTATTTTAAAAAATTAGTTTTTCAATTTAAATATATATTCTATTCAACAATAGATTCAACTAACAGTTTAGAAGACAAGAGAAAAGCTAATCTCTTTAATATTACATTCATCACCAACCTTCCATTAGGTTTTCTTAATGTTTTGGTCTTTTTAATCATATCCCAGGCCAATTTTTTAATAGGCATTGGTATTCTATTTAATTAGTAACAACAATCAGTAGAAGCTCAATGAATGTTTTTGCTAATAGTTGGGTCTGAAGCTGCTGGCTTCAAAAAAAGGGAAGACTGCTGATTTCTTAATTGCAGGAATAATATATTTATTAGAAGACACAAGAACATGCACTGAATGCATGTCAAAACTCAACAATCCAACCCAAACCAGCATAGAATGTTTATAGTTTAAAATATACTCTGAAGCTCAATATTAACAGGACAGAAGAGCACACACACATTTAATAAACCAAGTATACTAACATTGATCTTCCAAGATTCTTCCAAGATGGCAGCAGGGAGCGGACGCCTAGTGCGGAGCTCCCAGCCGTAACCTCCTTTTTGGCCTCTACCATAACCATAACCAACTATGCAGGTGGGGAGAGTTGGAGGCGTGGGATTTTCGTATGAATGGGGGGTGAATGAAGAGAACCCCCGGTGTTACCTCCGTCCGAGGCGGGCCGTGGCTGTGGGGAGAGGAGTTGCAACGGCGGTGGAGGCAGCAGCTGGAGCAAGGACGGAGAGGAGAGGTCGTGGGCAGGCGCAGCAGTGGGCGACGCTTGGTCCCAGAGGGCCCATGGAGGCGGCGACGGGAGAGCATTGGTGGCTGCCGCGGCGTCGCCAGTAGAGCTGAGAATGGCGCCCGGGCTTGAGGGGAGCGACGCCGGAGCTGAAGGCAGGCCCTGCGGGGCTGGGAGTGCTGGCGGAGCGGGGGCCCAGGCCCGGTGCGGCTGGCCTCGGCGGTGGGAGCGCCTGCGGTGAGAGCGCCAGAGCTGACGGCGGGACGCTGGCGGCAAGGCTGAAGGAGATTGGAGGCCAGAGCTCGGCGGCCACAGTGACTTTGAGACCTTGGGGGTTGGGAGATGAGCCTCTATGTGCCAAGGGGCACCCCCTCCCCTAGAGAAGATGCAGGGGGACTCGAGCGGGTGGGCATATGTGAGTGGAGGCTGTGATTGGAGAAGGTGAATGTGCTGCTCTCTGCCTGGGTGGGAGACCGGCAGAGGGCAGGAGTGAATGGGGCCCCTGTCTCCCTGGCCAGTGAGAGAAGCCAGTGGAGAGAGGGTGAGTGTTTGTTAGAGGATTGGGAGTGGTGACCCCCTGTTGGCGCTGAGAGCGTGAAGTGCCACAGGGACGTGTGGCCCCACCCCTTTTTTGTCTCCTCTCCCTTGTGTGGCGGGGGGGTATGGCGGGCCCCTTAAGTGGAAGGCCTGGAGGGGGGGAAGGTGGACCTCGGGCAGTTTAGGGCGGGCATTCAGGTGGTGATGGGCAAGGGGCGGTATGGCGGGAGCCAGAGGGCAGGCCGTTTCAGGGGAAGATGCCCCAGATGCATTATACCGGTGGCGTGTTCCAGCCCTCAGAGCTCAAGCCCAGACCCTGGTCAGCAGGCCTACAGAGGCCCGGGCTTTCGTCTGTTGCTGCTGAATGCCAGGTCAGTCAATAATAAGGCCCCCCTTGATTAATCCTTTTTGATTCTCTCTCTTTTCTCAGTTTATAAGCTAACCATCTACCTGGTTTATTTGCATCTTCAAAATAATTCTGTTTAGCACTTCTAATTTTTTTTTTTTAATTTTTTTTTTTTTTTTTTTTTTGTGCCAGCTCCTCCTTTTCCATTAATCCCATTTTATGTTTAATTAAATCCATTTTAGCTTTAATATCTTTTTTTTTGCGGGGATTTCTGTAACTCTTCTTCCAATTTTTTATGGTCATCCTCCAATAGTTTAAAAGTCTTTTTCTGCGTTATGTTTCTTTTCCTTGTATAATCTATTATTAAACCTCTTGTATAAGCCTTCATTGTATCCCAAAGATTCTGTAATGATGTATCCTCTTTTTTATTTACATTAAAAAAGAAGGTAAGTTCTTTCTCTATTTTTTGTTTGAAATCTTTTTCTTTTAGTATCCTGTTATTTAATCAATTGATAAATGAAGAAGGACAGATCTGCTTTGGTAATGAGGACAAGAAAAAAATTATACAAGATTACTATGGAAAATTGTACTATCAAGAGAATGTACAAGAAGAAGAAGTAAGACAACATTTACAGAAAGCGAAATTACCTCAGATACCTAAAGACATTGAAATAATGTTAGAGGGGAATATAACTATGATGGAACTAACAGAAGCTCTAAAAAAGCAGAATGTCGGGAAAGCCCCGGGTCCAGATGGGCTGCCAGTGGAATTTTACAAAACCTTCCAGGACATATTGAGCCTTCAACTATTGGAAGTTATGAATGAAGTTATGACAAAGAAGAGGATACCCCAAACATGGACTGAAGCATATATTACACTTATACCAAAGGAGGACACTGACCCACAACAGGTTAAAAATTATAGACCTATATCTCTACTAAATTCAGATTATAAAATTTTTGCTTCAATATTGGCAGAAAGACTAAAAAGATATTTAAATAATTTTATCCATGCCGATCAAAATGGATTTTTGCCAAAGAGACAAATTAAAGACAACATGAGAGTAATTCTGGACACACTGGAATACTATGAGGCACACCCTGAAAAGCAAATGGCCCTGATATTTTTAGACGCACAAAAAGCCTTTGACAACGTGAATTGGCGATTTATGCTACTGCAACTGGAACAAATGGGCTTTGGTAGAAAATTTACCCAAGCCATTGAAACAATATATCATAAACAGACTGCAAAAATCATGATAAATGGAGATTTAACAGAACAGATAGACATAACAAAAGGGACGAGACAAGGTTGTCCACTATCGCCCTTGTTGTTTGTCTTAACACTAGAAGTGTTGAACAGGAATATAAGAGAAGAGAAAGAAATAAAAGGAATGAAGATTAAAAGGAAGAGTACAAATTGCAAGCTTTTGCAGATGACCTAGTATTTATACTAGAGGACCCACTGGAAACAGCACCTAAATTAGTTGAAAAGATAGAAGAATATGGAAAAGTAGCAGGACTAAAAATAAATAAAGACAAAACAAAGATATTAACAAAGAATATGCTAGCAAGGCAAAAGAAAGAATTGGAAGAAGTCTTGGAAATACAGGTTACAAACAGGGTTAAATACCTAGGGATATACATTACACCAAGATGTAGTACATTGAAGGAGGATAATTATCTTAAACTTAAACGACAGATTGTAATAGATCTGACAAAATGGGAGAATTTACAATTATCAATGACTGGGAGAATATCCACTATTAAGATGAATATATTGCCTAGGATATTATATTTATTCCAGACAATTCCAATTCGTTTAGGGAAAGAGTTTTTTGATGATTTAAATAAAATTGTATTGAAATATATCTGGCAGGGCAAAAAGCAAGAATAAAGCTTAAATTACTACAAGATGCAAGAGTAAGAGGTGGGTTTGCCTTGCCTAACTGGGAATTATACTATCAGGCGACAAATCTGATGTGGGTAAAGGACTGGATAACTTTAAGAAATAATAGACTATTGACTTTAGAGGGACATGACCTGTTGTTGGGCTGGCATGCTTTCTTATGGTATAAGGGAACGAAAACACAGGGCTACTTTAGAAGGCACTATATTCGAGAGGCATTGTTTTTAAACTGGGAGAAGATAAGAAGACAATATTATTTAAAAGTTCCACGATGGATATCCACTATTGAAGCTTTTTCTTATCCAATAACATATAAAAAGGAACAAACAGTTAGATATACTGAGATATTGAATGAAAAGGGTGAACTTAAAACTATGCAAGCGTTAGAAGAACAAGGTATAAAAATGAACTGGTTTTCATATTTGCAAATACAATCTAGATTTGATAAAGATTTTAAAACAGAAGGTATCTATGATGAGCTGACTGTTTTAGATAAAATTTTGATGGGCACTGATGAAAAGGTGATTAAAAAACTTTATGGACATTTACTAGAATTTAAGATGGAGGAAGAACAGGTTAAAGATACAATGATTGCATGGGGGAAAAATTTTGGATATGGAATTGATTTAGAGAAGTGGCAAAAACTATGGTCTCAAAACTATAAAATGACAATGTCAACTGCATATAAAGAAAACTTGTATAAGATGTTTTATAGGTGGCATTTACCTCCAGCAAGGATTGCGAGAATGTATAAGAACAAGTCTGATAAATGTTGGAAGTGTCATCAGAAGCCCGGTACATATTACCATATGTGGTGGACATGTCCAGAAGCTAAAAGATATTGGATTAAAATCCACACATGGTTGGGAAAAATGACAAAACAACATATAGACTTTAAACCAGAGACATTTCTATTAGGAATTATACCTGAAACATATAGTAAAGAACTGAAATATTTGATTGTAAATGTTTTGACAGCAGCTAGAATTGTATTTGCTAAAAACTGGAAAAATGAAAAAGTACCTATGCAGGAGGAAGTTATTAAGAAAATTATGGAATGTGCAGAGATGAGTAAATTAACATTTGAAATTAGAGAGCAAGAAGATAAACAATTCTATATGATATGGGATCTGTTTTATCAATGGTTGGATGAAAAGATATAGTAATGTAATAGATCAGCAAATTATATAATAGAAACTTGACAAACTGATATAAATTACTATATATATATATATATATATAATCAATGGATAAAAATGATATAAATCTTATTATGAAAGCTGATGTTATAGACTAGTAACAAATGAATAATAATTGATAATTGATAAATATATAAATATATGTTAGATAGATGACATGAGATTTTATATAAATGATGAGTGAAGACTATGAAAGGATGGCACAAATGATTGGTAACTGGCTGACACACGGTTTAAAATGGAAGATGGTTTTTTTTAATGTTTTTTATGTTATTGTTTGTATGTGTTTGTTGTAAAAAATAAAAAATATATATAAAAAAAAAAAAATAATAAGGCCCCCCTTATTTATGACCTTATTGGGGAGGAGCAGGCTGACCTGGCATGCATCACCGAGACCTGGCTGGCACAGAGGGGGGAGTAGCCCTCTCGGGATTGTGTCCAGCCAGGTTTAGGGTGTGGCACCAGCCGAGACCCCAGGGCAGGGGAGGGGGAGTGGCAGTAGTCATCAGGGAATCCCTATTGGCCTTCAGGGGCCCTGCTCCACAAGTTGCTGGATGTGAGACCCTGTTCCTGAGGTTGGGCACATGGGATCAGTTGGGAGTGCTGCTGGTGTACCAGCCTCCCTGCTGCATAGCAGCCTCCCTGCCTGAACTGCTGGAGGCCATCTCGGGGTTGGCAGTGGAGTTCCCCAGACTTATGGTCTTGGGGGACTTTAATCTGCTGTCCTTGGGGTTGGCCTCAGAGGCGGCTCGGGAGTTCATGGCTACCATGGCAGCCATGAGCCTATCCCAGGTCATCAATTGCCCGACCCGGGACAGTGGCCACGCTCCAGACATGGTTTTCTTGTCGGAGCAGTGGCAGCGTGATCTGGTGGGGGATTTTACATTATCCCCCCTGTCATGGTCAGATCACTCCCTGGTGGCGGCAGGATTCTCCTATGCTGCCCCCCTCCACAGGGAGGCGGGACCTATTTGAATGGTCCGCCCCCGGCGACTGATGGACCCGCATGGGTTCCAAAGGGAGCTGGGGGTTGTTCCTGAGGCCTTGCTGCACGGCCCAGCGGAGGCTCTGGCCGCAGCCTGGAATAGGGAGGCGGTTGGGGCCTTGGACAGGATCGCGCCTGTGCGTCCTCTCTTGGCCCATCACTCCCGGCGCTCCCCGTGGTTCACGGAGGAGTTGAGGGAGCTGAAAAGGGCTAAGAGACAGCTAGAGTGCCGCTGGCGGAAAACTCGGGACGAATCAGACCGAATACAGGTTAGAGCGGCTATTAAGGCCTACCTAGTGGCGGTAAGGGCGGCGAAACGTCAATATTTCTCCGCTCTTATTGCATCCTCAGAGTGTCGCCCTGCAGCCCTGTTTAGGGTCACCCGGGCCCTCCTGGGAAAAGCAGGGGCGGAGGACTACTTGCAGGGTCGTGCAGAGGAATTTGCTGAACACCTGATGGATAAAATTGCTCAGATCCGCTCTCAGTTGGAAGCCAAGCGTGGAGTAGGTCCAGAAGAGTTGCCCAGGGAGTGTTCTTGCCCAGTTATCTGGGAACGGTTTGATCCTGTTGTCCCTGAGGAAGTGGACAGGGTCCTCGGGGCTGTCAGTGCGACCACCTGTGATTTAGATCCGTGTCCCTCCTGGTTAGTTAGATCTACCAAGGAGGTGACCTTAGGGTGGGTCCTGGTGGTGGTTAATTCATCCTTGTAGGAGGGGGTGTTCCCGAAGCCTTTCAAAGAGGCTTTGGTCCACCCTCTCCTCAAGAAACCGTCGCTAGACCCCACCCTCCTGGACAATTTTCGTCCAGTCTCCCACCTCCCCTTTTTAGGGAAGGTGGTAGAAAAGGTGGTCGCACGGCAGCTTCAGAGGATCCTGGAGGAAACGGATTATCTGGACCTCTATCAGTCAGGATTCAGGCCTGGTTATGGGACAGAAACAGCATTGGTCGCACTTTTAGATGATCTCTGGCGAGAGCGGGATTGGGGGAGTGCATCCATCCTTTCTCTTCTTGACCTCTCAGTGGCTTTCGATACCATCGACCATGGTATCCTTTTGGGTCGGCTGCAGGAGTTGGGGTTGGGTGGCACAATGTTGTGCTGGTTCAGCTCCTTTCTCCAAGGCTGAACCTAATCGGTGTTGATCGGGAGCGAGAGGTCCAGCCCCTGGCCCCTACTGTGTGGGGTGCCACAGGGGTCAGTGCTTTCACCGCTCCTATTTAATATCTACATGAAGCCGCTGGGTGAGATCATCTGGCGCCATGGAGTGAGGTATCATCAGTATGCTGATGATACCCAACTATACATCTCCATCCCAGGTACCTTAAGTGATGCTGTGACTACCCTTTCGCGGTGCCTGGAGGCTGTGGGGGCCTGGATGGGGGACAACAGGCTTCAGCTGAACCCTGGTAAGACGGAGTGGCTGTGGATACGGGGAGCCTCAAGATCTAGGACTTTGTCATCTTTGGTTCTTGATGGGGTTGCACTACCCCAGACAGACCCGGTGCGTAATTTGTGGGTTCTCCTGGACTCACGACTCCTGCTTGAAGAGCAGGTGGCAGTCGTGGCCAGGAGGGCCTTTGCACAACTTCGTGTCGTGCGGCAGTTACGCCCCTTCCTGGATCAGGGGTACCTCCGCACGGTCACTCATGCCCTGGTCACCTCTGGGTTGGACTACTGTAATGCGCTCTACATGGGGCTACCCTTGAAGAGTATCCAGAAGCTACAGCTGGTGCAGAATGCGGCGGCGCAGACAGTTCTTAATGCCCCTAGGAGGGCACATATAACACTGCTGTTGCGCGAGCTGCATTGGTTACCGGTTTGTTTCCGGGTCTAATTCAAGGTGTTGGTCATCACCTTTAAAGCCCTTCATGGCACGGGACCAGGTTATCTGAGGAACCGCCTTGCCCTGGTTACTTCAGCCCATCCCACTCGGTCCAGCAGAAGGGGCAGGTTGCAGACCCCACCGGTCAGGGAATTTCGATTGGTGGGGTCTAGGCAGAGAGCCTTTTCTGCTGCAGTGCCCACTCTTTTTTTTTTTTATAAATGTTTTTTTATTTTTACAACAAACACAAAACATACATGAACAAACAAAAACATAAAAAGGCATAAAAAAAGCATCTTCCATTTTATACCGTGTGTCAACCAGTTACCAACTCGTTGGTGCCCCTTTCATAATCTTAAATTCTCATATCATCTATTCAAAATATACTTGTATACTTATCAATAAACAATTATTAATCATTCATAGCTAATCTATAGAATCATTTATTACAAAAAATTTTAACTTTCAATAGGATTAGTAATACATTTTCATCTATCGATTATATGTGTATATATATAATAGTTAATATCAAATTTCTATTATAAAATTTCCTAATCCATTACATTACTATATTTTCTCATCTAATCATTAATAAAAACAAATCCCGTGTCATATAAAATTACTTATCTTCTTACTCTAATATCAAATCTCAATTTAACTCATCTCTGCACATTCCATAATTTTCAATAGCTTCCTCCTGCATAAGTACTTTTTAATTTTTCAAATTCTTAAAAGTTACAGTTCTAACCAGTATCAGTTACAGTATCAGTTACGGTTCTAACCAGGTTACAGTTCTAACCAGATTCTTCACTACATGTTTCAACAAAAATGTCTCTAGTTTAAAATCTATATGTTACTATATTCAACCATGTATAAATTTTAGTCTAATCTCTTAAGACATTTACAATCAAATACAATTTTTAACTATACATCTCAGATTTATACTTTATTCCAGCGCTTGCATAATTTTGAGTTCACCCTTTTCATTCAATATCCCAAAATATCTAGCTGTTTATTCCTTTTTCTATGTTATTGGATAAGAGAAAGCAATAATAAATGTCCTTTCAAACATTCTGCTTTTTAAAGCTTCTGTCAGTTCCATCATTGTTGTATTCCCCTCGTTTTTCTTTAAACATCTGAAGTAGTTTCTTTCAATATTGTTTTACTTCTTCTTTTTGTGCATTCTCTTAATACGATTTTCCATTATAATCTTGTATAATCTTTTTCTCACCCTCAGTGCCAAGAACAAGTCTGTCCCTCTTCATTTATCAGTTGATTAACCCTTTTAATTCTCAGTTTATAGGCCTCACAATAATTCTGTTTAATGCTTCTGATTTCTTGTACTATTTCTTCCTTTTCCATTGATCCAGTTTTATGTTTAATTAAGTCCATTTTAGCTTTAATATCTTTTTTTTTTTTTTTTTTTGCGGGAATTTCTGCAGCTCTTCTTCCAGTTTTTTATAGTCATCCTCGATAGTTTAAAGATCTTTTTCTGCATTGTGTTTCTCGTATAGTCTATTATCTTGATAAACCTTCATTGAATCAAAGGATTCTTTATCTTTGTTCTTGCCAAAAATAAGAGAAAAAAAGAAGCAAAAGGAGAAAAAGAAAAGAAAAAAGAAAAAAAAAAGGAGAGGAGGGGAGAGACTAAGTCTCTTTAAAAAAAATCCAACTGGGAGGGGGGAATGGAGAGCAAAGCAAAGCTTCTAGCAGAAAAAAGAGCTACTGCCACTAATCAAGGCTCTTGTGACTAGCTCAAACTTTCCATCTTGATATTTTCAAAATCGCTTTCAACTCCACTTTCTTGTTTATAGTTACGGATGGCACCTGTATAAACATGCACATCCCACTATCTTTTTAGAAAGCACAGAGTCCTTGAGCATGCGTCACAATGAAAGGAAAAAAGCACTAAGTCGCGCCTCTAGATGGCAGTGCAACTTTCTTTCATTTACTTTCTCTTAACTCCACTTTCCCCATTTCAAAATCAAAAAGTATAAATTTCTTATAACAATAAAGAAATCTTAGTAAAAAAAAAGGCTTAAAATAAAGAGTTATTGAGTATTAAAAAGAAAAAGCCAATCCAGTTAAAAATATATTTTTTTAAAAGAAAAACATCTTGTCAATTCCACTAAAAAGGGAAAGTTGAAAAGAATTTTTTTCCCCCCTTCTTTTTTTATAAGGTTCAATCTCGCCGCTTAATCCACTTTTCTTCACTTTTAAAAATCTCTTTAAGTTACTTAAGGTGTTCTCCAAGAATAGTTGAATAATAAAAGTCCATCTCACCCAGTTGACACCCCTCTCTTCCTTCTTCCTTTGGAGCTGTCCCGGCTTTCGCAGCCATTTTTGGCTGGCTCTCCTCCGCCGGCTTCAAGAGCTTCTCCCGGGATCAATCTGGGACTTGCGGCGTCCCTGAGATCCGCGGGACGCGCCCTTTACGATCGCCATCTTTTCGGGACGGCTTAGGTCCATCGGGACCGTCCAGGGCAGGAGATATCAGCTGCGATCCTGGGAGCCCAGGATCGCCCGCCGTATCGCCGCGACGCCAGCTCCGCCCTCTATCCTGCAGTGCCCACTCTATGGAACAACCTGCCTCCTGAGGTCCGGTGTGCCCCCTCCCTCATGGCCTTCAGGAAAGGTATTAAATCCTGGCTTTGCCAGAAGGCCTGGGGGCCAGGGGGGGGGCCTGCACCTGTGGAGATGGCTGGTGGGATGATGGGTTGCCCCCCCCCCCAGCATCTTACAGGTTTTTATAGGGCCAAAATTAGAGGAGGTTTTTTAGGGTATTTTTAATACGTTTTTTAATTATTTATAGTTTTTAGCCATCTTGGAGAGAATTGTATTTTTTCTTTTTTATTGTGAGCTGCCCAGCATCACCCGTGGAGGAGATGGGCGGCATACAAGCCGAATAAATAAATAAATAAATAAATAAATAAATAAATAGTATTAATAGTAGTTACAGTTATCGTACCTAAGCAATATTAGCAATACTTGTGTGTGAAATATGTTAATATACCCACATGCTTTTCCATTGCCTGCTTGTAAAATAAAAACTTAAAACTATACATGTAATCCACTCCCATGTACAGTAAACATGCAGCCATGTTTCTTTCCTTTCAGTATCCCACCCATCCAATCTCAGCCACTAGCATCTGGGCCATGGATGGTCCTGACCACTGTACTGGCTAATTGGGTTGTGCACGTTTCAGAAATTATTTGGAAGAAGCAGCTCATATGTCACACAAACCCAACACCTCTTTGCTATTTATTGCAACAACCTGACTTTTACTGTATGCATGTGAGCCTGAAATAAAAGGCAATTCCTTCAAGCAGCAGCATCTTTTTTTCACCATCACAGGAACAAGTTTTTCTGAACTTCTTGCTGCCATCTAATGATTGTCTGGAGTTCTGCATCCTATGCTTAGCCCAGTTGGCTAAGCTGGAAAAGGATTAGAAGCAAAACAAGACCATCACAAAAACAATAGTCCAATCACAGTGTCCAGCATACTTAATATGATGCTGCTAGAACTACCCAAGGTTTATTTCATGTTTGAAACACTCAAAGCATATACACTGAGTCCTGAATATTTTAAGGTCAAAACATTTTGTACAACTTTAGTTGCCTTACTGTAGCTGCCAAGTTCCACTTTGTCTGTGACGTCTGTCATTGTTTTAATTTTAGCACTGTTTTGTGCAATATTGTAAACCACTTTGGGATATGTAGAAATAAGTAGCAATAGAGAAATCCTTTGTATATAAAATTATGTTTAAAAATAGATTTACAGTTCAGAAGGCCACAAGAGGATACTCACACAGTTGTTAAATTCTTACTACGTATCCAGTGGTAAAATTAAATGAAGTTGTGAGTCTAAGTTGCCCAATTCCTCTGTCCTGTACTTTATTTCAAGATGTGGGTGCAATTATTTTTAGTCCTTACTTTCCTTTATGTCTATAATTCATAAGGCAATTAGCATTCACAAGGCATTAGACAGGTCTTACAGCAGTTAAACAAGAAAGCTGAGACCATATGATAATTTCTCGCAGATGTACTGACGTCAATATTTCTAGTTATCTGTAGCAAACCCCATCTATTATCTTTATTGATTGCAAACAAACATGGATGGGTCCAAATGAGTCTGCGGACTTCAGTGTGTTTACATTGTCATCAAGTATCCCCATGAAGCATCAGTAATAAATTTACTGCAGTTGATGAATGTGTTACGCTTGCAGTTGCTTAACAAGGTGAGCATTTTTTGATGATAATTTTTGAAGAGATTTGAGAAGGGAGCACCAAATCATTTATTGATTTTCCTACATTTGTGCGTCAAACTAATGGGTAGAGGTCTGTCAGAAGGAGAGATAAATTTGTGTGCATCTCTTTTATGATTAGCAAAAACAACAAGGGAAACTATCATTCCGCAAACAAGCTATTGGGTTCAGATAATAAAATTCCCAACATGCAGAGGTTAGCAAATGCTTCCAGGCTAGAATGAATTTGTACCTGTTTCACTAATTAAGTTCAAGTACAAAGTCACCAAAGTTATGTGGGTGAAATAACTTTTGAGTAGCTTCATTCTTGGCAAGCAGGTTGCATTTTATAATTTTTCAAGAATATGTTTTTGTGAACGTGCTCTTGAGCCATAAAGGCAAAGGTTAGAAAAAGGGTAATTGTAATTTTGATATAATCATTCCATCTTCAAAGACTAATTATTCAAAAAATTGAAACTAGCACTGCCAAATCTTTCATAAGAGAATTAGATGTTTATGTATTTATTTCATTTGATTAATACAAAAATGTACCATTTTTGTCTGTTATGAATTCCTCAGAGCATGAACACCTTAACATGAAGTACTCAGGTAATAAAGCAGAAGAACAACCTAAAGCCTAAAAACCAGAAAAGCCACATTTTATGGAAGCGAAGCATCTATCAGACATTCCCGTTTTGCACCTTCTAACTCAGCCTTCTTCAGAGATTGAGGATATTAACTCCTAGAACTTTAAACAGTGACTGGATTTTTTTTGGAAGTTGAAGTCCATCCACCCAGGGGGTGTTTGTAAAGACTACTTTAACCCAGTTCAGTTTGGCTTGGAAACAATCTGTGCTAATTCTATTTTTTTGGCAGGGGGGAAATAATATTATTTCTGGATCAATTTTAGATAGGCACAAATTAGGTCCTTTCACTTTATCCCCAAGGTGAATTTCTAGGTATCTTTGGGAAAAAAGCAAATGTAATGATCACATCAGCAAAATCATGACAATTTCTTATCTTAGTTGTCTAATATCCCCCCCACCCCCAATAATCTCTTTAGAGAGAAAGCAGGCAGGAACAGAATTGTCACACTATAAATTGCTACAGGCATCTTTGGCCTTGTCTTATTCTGAAATCCCAGATTTTCTTTCTCACACAGAGCTTTTCTTTATAACTGTGACTTCTGCCTCAACATCTTTGAGAGTTAAATACATCAGCCGGTACATTTTTTCATAATAACCAGAAACATTTTCGGTTTGGAATATTAAAAAAGGCAATATAGTAGATGGAACAACAGAGAATTATTACTTAAGGGATTCTAATGAGCAATACATACCATTTCATTAAGTGTTTTCAGAATACTGTGGAGTCCTTGGTGTCTTACTATTTTGTTCAAATACTAAATATTCAGAAATACTCCAGTGTGTTTGTGTATGTATCTCTGTGTGCAAAAGAATAAAGGTATTCAGAAAATTCATGGAGAAAATCTATGTGGTCTCTAGGAGTCGAAAACAACTTGATGGCACATAATCAATCAATTCAGAAAATGCATATCATCTATCATCCGATAGATGAAGACAAAACCTAGCCCATCTTTGGTTCCCTACGAAACACTGCTTTTCAAACAAATACTAATCCCTCAATTGCTGAAGGCCTTCTCCACTTTTATATCCTGTCATGAGCATTTGGGGGAAGGAGGACTTGTGCATAATGACACTATCACACAAAGGCTGCAACTTATGAACTTGTGTTAGGTGAAAATATATCAGTGACATTTCAGCAACGATGGTATTGTGTGTAAATGTCACTCTGGTGTCACGGTAGATGGCTGTAGATACTGCTGCATTCTATACAAATCATTTATTCTCAAAAAGCTTGTTCTGTACTCCTCTGAAAGGCATTTTTGGATAAAAGCATAATCTTCCTGGTATTTATTATTATACTCATTTGAGGGAACATTTAGCCATGTTCGGTTCCATTTGGGAAGGGATCACTGAAGATTACAGATGTTTTCTAATATTGTATTTATTTACAAATATATAGGTTGAGCAGAATGGAGGTAACATAGGTAAAACTTTTTACCAGATCTCAGAATTCAATTCTCTCACATCAGACGTCTAGGAAAAGAGTCAGTCAATATTATGGAAAGTTGCATACAGAAAATAATGAAAGAGCTAACCGCATTAATGTCATATTTTGGGAGAAGTTGTAGATAAAACTTTGTTTTCTTCCTTTTTTTTTTTAAAACATGTTATAGGAACTTTGGTGGTATGGAATAATAAGTGATTTCTTGCAACTGACATGAATTAGATTTAGACTAATTTTCTCATCCCTAGCTGAGGGAAGATGTAGATTCTATGAAGAATGACGGTAATAACAATCACGTTTTACAGATCAGTAAATCCTTGCAATGTAACTAGTTAATTGGTTAGTTTATTTAAGTGATTTATAAAGCTGCCTCTCTCACAAGTTGTGACTTTGGGCAGCATTTTATTTTTATTTTGTGCCTTTGAGTCAGTCTTGACTCATGGTGACTGCCTGAGCAGCATACCACAATAAAAATTGGAACAACAAAAATAAATAAATAAATGCATAAAAAAGGAAATAAATACTGCACAGAAGCAAAACTCGTATGCATTTTTATTTTTTCATGGAAATCATCACTATATGTTACATTGTAAAGGTAGAGGCAAGTGGTTTGGGTTCGTGTTAGCTTTAAATAACCTGTTCATAATCTGATTTTTTTTTGTCGGTATCTGAAAGAAAAAGAGAAGGCCTCTTTTTCCAAATATAGTAGTGTCCCTGATGGATTAATTACCCTAATGTCACTCACGTTGAATTTTGGCAAACACAGCCAAGCAGAGATGAAGAGCTCTCAGGAGCTTCCTTGCCCTACTGAAACATCCCTGTGGCAAAAACTGATTTATTCATAGCATTGCCTAGTTCACAGTGGAGAGGACAGAGCAAATTTCAAAGGTGATAGCTGAATGATAACATCTTCATTTTAATAACCATGACAACAGAAAGAGGGGGGATATATTTCAATGTCAGTAGTACAGCTTCACTGAGCAGAAGGATCTCTGAAATTGTGCCAAACTCTTGAGAGACGGCCTTACATTGCCAAGAAAATAGTCATATTCCAGGCCCAGAAGAAAAGAAAAAAATCCAAGTAGAAAGCACTGGGTGTCCAGATTTTCAATAGCAAAACCTGGGACACTTTGATTTGTATACATTTACCTATTTATTAATTAGGGCTGTCATAGATCAGATGGAAAAAAATCTAGACAGCCACTAGATTGCAGCAAAGTTTTCTGTCTAGTGGCCATTCAAAATAGGAATGTGAAAACAAAGTCTTGAGGTTGTTAGAAATGGGAGAGTATGTAGCATAACCACCCAGAGGAACAGCCATGTTATCCATGGAAGTTTATGCAGCCTTTAAGGTGCTGTGCAGCTATTTATTATGATGATTAGGACAATGGTAGAAGTAATAACAGTAATAGAAGAAGTATTTTAATACTGCTCTTTAATAATATTTATGATTTTTTTAGTAAGGAAAACTAAAACAGTTAATGTAAACAACAACATTGAAAGCCCATAAAAATGCCAGATAAAACTATCAACAAGATTTTAAAAATCAGAAATGTTATCCTAACTCTTCCCCAGAACACACTAAGCCAAACATCAAATAAGGGAATCATTTTCTTGGAGGGAGATTTTTACTTCTGGAGGCCACCACAAAGAAGACTCCTGTCTGGTAGCTTCTGACCTTACCTCAGATGGAAGAGGCAGCCTCAGTATATCTGGGTAGGTTGAACCAATATTATGGGATGTGAACTAGGGGGAAGGGAGATGTGGAAAAGAGCACATCTCCTTTATCAGTGCTGATTTCAGAGTTCCTGCTGCTACTGGATGCCTTTTTTTTTTACAGGTAGACCAAGAAAAATGACATCCAGACGAAGTGAGGCCTCCAGGGCTGTGAGTAGGTAGCTACAGCAAAAAGAAGGTGTCACAGGGTATTTTTCCCCTTACCTAAAGCTGCTAATTAAGATGAAAGTTCCTCTCACAGGAGTTTCTGTGGACTCTGAATAAATCCACTTGCACATCCTTCTTCTACTGCAAACTTCAGCAGAATACAGTGTTATAGAATCTAATTAATCCACTGAAAGTCAATGGTTTCAATCCTGACATAAGAAAAACTCAGCTCAGCTTTGCTCTCAAAGCTTCAGTCTTGTTCTTATGCAAGTGCAGAGAGAAAAAAAAATATTTTGCATTTCCCTGAGGGTTACATAGTTCTCTTTGTTTATAATATTGGAAACTCATTCAATTACTTTTACAGATGAGAAATGCAAGTCTAGATGTACCAATGTTTTGACTGCGTAGCATGCAGAACTGCCCTGCCTTATAGTGGGTGGACTGATGCACAGGCATTGGCATGATGAAAGTTATAAAGCAGCTGACAAAATAAAAAAAAATGCTTCTGATACTTAAATTACTTAATTTAATTAATTAATTGCCTTAAATTAAGTTGTGTTTGACACACACTAGAAACGTTATAAAATAAGCAGCGTGTGAAAAACATAGCCTAGGAAATTATTCAAAGAAACTGGTTAACACAAATCTAGACTAAAGGCATTTTCAGATGACCAGCCTGTTCATCTCCCAACTCTGTTGAATCTAGTTTAAAATGCACCCATGATTGATTTGGTGGATTGTTCTGAGTATTTCCAAATCTAATCTAAGTAAAGAGCCTAAACATATTTCCAGGGGCATCTGCAGGGGAGAATGTCAAAATCTGCAAGATGGCAGGCACACACATACTGGAGGCTGCTATTTAAAGAATCCCAGCCAGTCAGGGCTTGCCCTTTCTGGCCATTAGCTGAGTATGGAGATTGAAGCCAATCATTGGTTGCTGGCTTATTGGCCAGAAAAGGCAAGCATTTCCTTGAGTGGCACATCTCATCCTTTCAGGTTTATGCCTGAACACACAGCACTTTCCACGCTTCACAAAAATAAAAGAGTATAACATCCCAGTGTCCCGTACTCACCATGATGGCAAACTTCCACTGCTTTCCATATGCATAATGCTGACAATTCTGCATTTTTGATCCTTTTCCTAACCATGCCACCATTCAATTATGATGGGATCCCAGGAGCTGGAAAACTAGGGAAATTCCCTCTAGGGAGCAAATGCCACTCTTTTGAGCAGATGGCAGCAACGCTTTGTCATTTCTGAAGTAATCTTTGCTTCCTCAAAGTGGTATTTCCCCATTCGCTGATACAGTGCCAATGACACAGAGAGACGTTGCAATTGTGCCAGTGTGGTCTAAAGGTTCAGGTGTTGGACTAAGAATGGGGAGACCCAGGTTCTAATCCACCTTCAGTGGGTAACTTTGAGCCAGGCACACTCTTTCAGTCCAACTTTCCTCATGGTGTTATTGCTTGGAGAGAAATAGAGAGAGAAAGCACTGTATCTGCTGCCCGCACTCCTGAAAGAAGGGATATAAATCTAACAAATACTGAATAGCGTCCATGGTTGCATTCTATGTCAGTTATAGCTACTGAGTCATTTTCAAAGGCAGAACCATATAGAGTAAGGTGTAGAAGTCTAAACAAGAGGTGACAAGGGAGAGAATAATTATTTTTAGTGTCTCCTGGGCTAGGAAAGGCTGCAGATGGTGAATCAGCCAAAGCTGGATGAAGGCTCTCTTGGCTGCAACATCTACCTCCTACTCAAGATGAGTCACAAATTCAGGAGAACCTCAGATTGTGCCTCTGCTCTTTGAAGGGAAGTGCAACTTTGTCCATTTACAGCAATGGATTGTTGGTACCTGTTATTTGTCAGTGTTTTAGATTACCTTTTTTTTTCTTCAGCAAAAAAGCACATCGAACAAAATGATTAACCTGTTTGGAGTTGTTCCAATTGTAATGTATTTTTCTAAGCCCTTCCCACTTGTCTCCACTTTTTCTCTTTTTATTATTATATGTACCATCAGTAATTTTGTTAATATTATTATATACTGTTATTAACATTATTATAGATTAAACGAGGCGTGCCTCTTCTGTGGTTGCCCCTGTTCTGTGGAATGATCTCCCCCTTGACATACGACAGACCCCACCACTTCTCACCTTTAGGAAAGCTGTTATAATCTGGCTCTTCCCTAGGCATCAGGGACTAACTGAGTGAGAGTCCCCCTTTTTGGTTGTTCTGTTATGTGCTGGTCACCATTTTACATTTTGTATTTATGTATTGTAATGACTTATTGTTATATCTTGGGTTTTTTAAAAAAATATTGTTTGTTTTTTATACTGTATGCCACTCAGAGGCACGTTGTGTTGGGTGGCCTTATAAATCTTTGAAAATAAATAAATAAATAAATAAATATGTTAGCACAATGCATTTTAAAAGCAAAAAAAATATTTCTGACTTTTAAAGGAAAACACTTAAAAATTGTAATAATTAAAAGCTTTTAAATATAAATTGGTTAACAATTGTAGTTCATAAGCAAAGTAACTACATCAATAGTTGGATAATATATTGATCAATAACCAACAGAATTAGCACAAAAGGTGTGTAAACTTTTGAATTCTTCAGGTTGAAGATTTCTGAAGAACTTTTTTGCACCATTATAATTTGTCCTACTAAAACTATTATAATTTATAATAATAATAATTTATGATTTCTAATTACAATTTATAAAATTACAAATTTTATGCTGTACACTGTCCAGAGTCACACTGGTTGAATTAGGCAGTGTTATAAATAAATAAATATGTGGTATTTCCTTTAAAATGAGTCTGTCTGTCTGTCTGTCTGTCTGTCTGTCTGTCTGTCTGTCTATCTATCTATCTATCTATCTATCTATCTATCTATCTATCTATCTATCTATCTATTTAAAAGATTTACAAGGCTGTCCATCTTATGTGTCATAATCCTGGGTAGTTTATAACAGGCCTACCTGACTACATGGCACAAACTGTGGGTTTATTCCTATATGCTTGAATCACATCCTTCTTCTCCTTCTTCTCCTTTTCTTCCTCCTCCTTTGAAGACTATAATGTACCAATCATTGTCTTGTAATATACAATACTAAGAAAATACATGAAGTAGACCAATACTGCCACCCAGAGCATTGATGTGCAGATAATAGAAAAAGAATAATGTTCTTCTGTTTCCAAAATGTAGATTATCTTTTGGATTTATTTATCAGGCATGCTATAGACCAGGTCCAAAGCAGCTGAAGGCAAAAGTTTGTGGTAATCTAATGTTTGCAATTATCCTTTGTCAAAGAAAGAAGACAGCAGAAGAACCACCATGGGAAAAAGCTCAAGATCATGGAAGAAAACTCTCAGTGGCATGGAAAGAAAAGCCCTTTATTATTTATTTAAAATATTTTAGCTCAGTTTCCTACTTAAAAATCACTCAAAGCAGTTAGAAATCCTTTGAACATTCAGTTCTTGTGGAATCAGTGTACAATTAACAGAAAATTAATTTAATTAATAGAAAATAAATAATTTTTCATTTGCTGAATGTTAGAACCCATTCTTGTGTTCCACAAGAACATTTCAAATCCAATCAAATAATTCAAAATCACTCTATATCTGGGATACGCTATCTGGCATAATCTAGATTTTTTAGACCATTGATCCTATCATCCTCACCCAGTGTTAATCAGGGATCATGGAACTGCAGTTCAGAAGATCAGAAATGCTCCATACTGCTTATGTCTGCTCAAGATAAACTTCCTAATATAACTTGCAGGGAACTTTACAATATTCTTCTGAGAATTACGGTTATTGTTTGATTGAAATGGATCATTCTGGTTCTCCAGTCTGATTCTCTAGTGATGAAAGTCTTTTACAACTTGGTTAAGACCTATTATGTCATGCCCAATGACTTGAATGCCATTCTAACAATGCACGTGCAGCAACGCTGAACTACTCTTTCATCTGAGATAATGTGTATACAGAAGAAATTGAGTACATTATAAAATGATTCTGCATTATTTCCTATGTGATCTCATGCAATTTAATGGAGCAGAATTCAATTTCAACTTTTCTTTCAAAGAAAAAGAGTATTTTGGTGAAATTCTCATGGATGGCATGCAATATTTTTGCACTTTAGTTATGAGGCAGTCAAGGTATGGATAAATATTTTGTCTTTTGTTGCACAATCATTTTTTCAGTGGTCTGCAACCTTTCTACTTTATTCATATCTCGACAGAAGCTATAATGAGAGTATTTTCTGACTGGACATTTTCAGACTGAAAAGTCTGAGCAAGCAGGGAAGATGTGTAAATGAAAACAAAATATCACCCACAGAACTGGCTATGGTGTTTAGCAATTAAGTATACCTTCAAAAATACTGACAAAAGAGATAAAAATTATCAAGTGTTCTGGGAATATGGTAGAAAAGTAGAAGCTTTTTCAGAAATTGCACAGAAGACATTATAATTGCACAAGCTTGTACATTGCATACTCTACAACTTCAACTTCTCACCAACTTCTCTTCTGTTTACACAAATTGTACATGTATATACTTTTTTTTTTTTGGCAAACAATGGTGAATATGTGCTAAAGAAAAGTGTTGCTTGTGGGTCCACTTTCACTTCCCTAATATGGCTATTAGATATGATTTGCAAAATTCTGGATGATCACTAGATGACAGCAAAGAGAAACTTTCTGTATCTCTTTATTGCCATCTAGTGATCAACCAGCTTTAGTAGCCCCAGCTTGCATCAGAATGGTGGCCATGTCAGAAAATAGGTGAAAGCTCTTAAACCGACTGTATTCCCCGATAGCCAGATAGACAACTCAGATTTGAATCCACAATAGAAGCTTCCTATAACAAGGAATTTAAGAAAGGAAAGTAAGTGGGGCATTATGGACCATAACTGACTAAAACCATAAGCTGAGCATGCTATTGTATTTATAGCATTTTACATTATTGGTGCAGTGACAAATGCAAATAGTGCAAAATGATGCAAATAATTAATCTGCATATTTTGCATAATGACATAGAAGATGTACTGTCTGATTTCATAGACACTTGGGAATAACAGACACACTCTCTCTCCAGTCATGGTTTTGCTGTAACGTATGTAGAATTGTGAGGCTCCTGAAGTCGCTTTCCTCTCTGGCTTCATAAACATGCAAGAAAATCAGATGGGTCAGAAGAAACATGATGACAATCAACCTATCTTTCAAGCCAGGAGATGTCATCACATTTTGCTGCAGCAAGGATGAGGAACTGATGTATTTCATCTGCCCTGAACATACTGACATTCAGTTCCAGTGGGTAATCTATTGTATTGTAGTGGAGGGGCAAAATATCACTCTGCCCAGATTTCCTATGCCATGACCAATCATTTCACATTATCTTCCTTTACCTAAATCCTATATTCATTCCAATAAATCAATGAATGCATGGAAAGTAGACGTTCCCAGGTGTGCCCCATAGTCATAGAGAAATGTAGAAGAAAAGAACTAATAATAATCTAAATTAAATAATTTTCTTTGTTGTACTACCAAGATCCACAGTTGCACTGAAGGTGACTAAAGAATTTATTTCAATAAAGTCTAGCTTTTTAAAGTTGCCTTGATAATTTCCACTGGACCACTAGGTGGTGAAGTTGGCTAATGATCTGAAGTGTATTCTCAGTAAAGAAAGGAGTTCACAAAATTACAGGCAAGCTTGCAAAAATTCCATGCTGTTTAACTGGCTACTCTTATGGCAGAAAAGAGGCGGGTATGGTGCTGTGACATGGGAGGGGGGAAAAAAATCAAGCTCCCAGTTCTTCCTCACATCGCTGTACTGGCTGGTCTTGGATAAACTCAGGATTTCTCATTCCAACTTACTGTAAGTCATGCACAATTGGCTAATTCAGATATTATTCTAATTATGTTATTACTGATCATATTATTCCTTTTGGGGGCAACCACATTAGGCAGAGGATAGAAAACTTTAAGGAATACTAAGCCAAAGAAATTAAAGCACTGAGATAACAAAAAGAAAAGAAGGAAAACTAGTTTTCAGCAATCTCATTCACTTTGAATTCCATGTCTTTCTAGGCATGAAAATCATCCTTGCTTCCACGGTGTCTAGATGCTGGTCTATAGACTGCCTTTGGTTCTTTCTGAGGATCTCTAACTCCACCAGCCACAAACTGGTCCTGACTTCTCAGTCTTCCAGTCCTTTCCTTCACAAACTTGTTTTGCAATTTGATTCTCATTCATTCTCTCTATATGACCTAACCTCCCTGTTGTGGCACTATTGGCCAGCTGGTGACCACTAAATTCTGTGATTCTAAGACAATAGACTCACATCAAGGAAAATGCCAAAGAGATTTTATTAACTATAGCTTAGGAGAGTTACAGAAAAAGATATCTCATATGTCACTTCTACTTGTGAGAAACCCTAGGTATGACAGCAGACGGACCCCTAGAGCCAGCCGGCTAGAGCACAGCACATTCCTGGATCTTCTGATGTTTGCCAAGATTCAAAATATTTGTCACCTTTCATATTTTATAGAATATAGGGGCTGTAAGTAACATAATGCCTAGAGATGGTTTGATGGTACGCTTTATCAGTAGCTTTGATAAAACTCACATTTGAATAACTCCAAGGATATTTCAATATTCAGTATTCAGAAATTGTTCTTGATCTATCTATCCTCCCTTCTCCAAGTTTAGAGAAGGGAGTATGTGTTAAGACAAACATTCTCTCTATTAGTATCAGATTGTTATAAAGATATAAAGTTCAAAATATACCACCATTTAAAAATTAATTGATTGATTTTGTGCTATCAGGTTGGTGTCATCTCTTAGTAACTGCACAGATAGATTTTCTCCAGAAGTATCTGCCCCCCCACCCATTGGTCCTTAAGGTCTTCCAACAGGTGCATTCAACACAATTGTAATTGAATCCATCCACCTTGCTCCTGGTCATCCTCTTCTTTTTCCTTCCAGCTTTCCCAGCAGTATAGACTTCTCAAAAGAGCTAGTGTGTCTAAAGTATGAGAATTTGAGCCTGGTCATTTGTACCTTGAATGAGAACTCTGGGTTGTTCAATGATCCATCTGTTTGTTTTACTGGCTATCCATGGTATTCTCAGACCCCAATTCATCTACTTGTTCTATTTCCCCCCCTCATTTTTATATAACTTGCAACAATTCAGGCCATTTTCCTTGTCAAACAAAGCTACCTTGGTCTTTGATACAGTGTTTTTCAGACCCATATTTTACATTGCGCTGTACAAATGATCTAATATTCATGGCAAATCATTTAGCTTCTCAGCTAACAATATGGCATCATCTGCATACATGTAATTCATGTACTCAGCCAACATACTGACTACAAGCATTTTATACACTTACATAAGGTATTTTAATTGCAGACTGCAAAATAGATACAAATCTATTCTTCTTCCATACTCATATTCATGCACTTCAAGTGGTAAAATATAATCTAAATATTATTTTCATTAGCTTATAGAAATTATTCTCTATGTCCTTGTAGACCCAGTAAACAAAATCCCAAATTATTACAGAATTATTACAGAGTACAGAATTGCCATGGAAAAGGATTAGCTGTTTAGCAGGTGGCCTATGAGTTTTCTACCAGTAATTGGTTTCTGTACTGACATTTGGGTAACCCAGTCCCTGGAGATGACTTGAGCTAGAAAAAAGAGAATGGAATAGTATATTATCCATTTACTTAGGAGAATACCTCAGTGAGACTTTGTTCTCAAAAGCCTTGGATACCTATATTCCTGGTGATTTCATGGATGTCCATGCAGTTTTCTTAGCAGCAATACAGAAGTGGTTTGCCATTGCTTTCTTAAAGATTTTTTTTAAAAACATCACTGTCTGGAACATAGCCCTATTGCTATAATATTATTCTATTACACTTTCCCATCCAAATACTAACCAGGCCTGACCCTGCTTAGCTTCCAAGCTCACACACGTTTGCCTACATGCTGTCACTTATTGAGTCTATAAATAAATATGGCATTCATGTTTACTTTAATATTATAATATTAAAAGCGTATATGTATGAGGCCTAATTGAGACCATCATCAGTTCATAAAAATGATTCAATTTGATCTGAATAGCCAAATAGATTTGATCGTTATTTCCTGATTCAATTTGAAAACAAAACAAAACAACAGAACAAATTACTGATTTACATGTTTGTATTTATTTTACATTCATATTGAAGTTGATGCCATGTTTTGCAATGGCATTTAATCTACAACGGTGCACTCAAAAATAAGTTCTATAAAGTTCAGTGGGGCTTATTCTCATAGCAGTACGTAAGTTTACAGCTTCCGAAAGCTGTGAGGATTTATTTGTTCACGATCCATGTTTTTTCATTGCAGAACAATCTGTCATTTTTTTTTTTTTTTTTGGTATTCAGAAGTGATGCTTTAATGGTAGTCTGTCTTCTAGACTTAGAAAGTTAGGATTCTACATATGAAAAAATAGATTAATTTGGATAGTGAGGAACAGATGCAGAAAGGAATTGAATTTTCTGTGCCAGAAAATTTAGATCTGCAATACTGTGAAGAGTATATGTAGTATTTCATTATTTTTAAAAAGCTTAACTGTTTTATTTTTTATGGTTGAAATAACATCTTAATCATTTAAGATTAAATGATTTCCCTATCCTGAATGGAATATAGAATATAGGAAAAGAACTGTTAGATATTTGACTATGGCATTCTAAGCCACTGGGTGGAGAACTAGTCATACAAATTGTCACAATGAAGTAGAGAAAAAGTCCATCAGCTCTACAGTGCTGGCAAGTCAACATTTGCCCTGTGAACATTATCTACCTAGATCAAAATCTGAATAACCTGATATGGAAAATACAGCCTTGGATAGTTTCAAAGATTTAATTAAGTTGTCTTTAAATCTAATAGATTTGTAGGACATTGTATGTGTTAGACTACTAATGGCTGGGACTGAATGGTAGTGAGTTCATAAAGATTTAGATAAAATCAAGGATAAATTATTTTGATGTGCTGAATAAGAGTCAATGAATTGAAGTCAAAGCCTGATAAGATAGAGGTGCTACTAAGAGGTGGTCCTTATGCTTTGGAATTATGTAGATGGGCTATGGATATGGGCCAATAGAAATTCAGTAAAGTCCTAGTCCTGCCCTAGGCACAGAAGCCAACTGGGTGAATTTGGCCCACTTATTCTCTCACAGCTCGAGGAAGAAGGCAATAGAAAACCACTTCTGAAAATGTTGCCTAGAAAATTACATGGCCTTAGTGGCCAAGAATCAAGACTGATTCCAAGACAAGCAAGCAAGCAAGCAAAAAACCTTCAATAAGGGGATTGTTGGTGTTGGTGCCCTACTTTGTAACTTTCTTCTGGCTTACTTACTGCACACGCTGACCCAAGACTTGGATCAGATCAATGTTGCTATCTTTTTCCTGTGTTTTTAAATTTTATTGAGTTTCATATGGTTTTACTGTTTTTATTAATGTTATACTGGCTTTGGGATCAAATTAATAAGAAAAAAATAGATAACTAATATATAAAATAAATAATTATTATTTCAAAGCTCCTAAAAGATTAAATTAAATGGGATATTTAGAACTGATAAAGCAAATATTTCCTCAGTATGAAATTCACTATCACAATAAAAAATGTTTGTCCATGACCCGAATACTTTTCATGAAGGATCAGACAAATTCAGAAAGGTTAATACTATCATTGTCTACAAGTCATGATTACTGTATTGTACTTCTAAAGTAAGTGGTAGTCATTTCTTACTCACAAACTGTGAATTTTCCATGATTGTTCAACAGGAAAGAAAATACAGAAAACACTGGACTCCATAGGCTTTTTGACTGATTCAGTATGGCTCATTTTATATTTTCATATTGTTATGAATCTCTGTTACAGTGTGAAATTCAGCCCCTCTCTCATTTCAAAATATACACTTACTCTAAACTGAATCAGATTGTAACACTTGGTTATTTACTCTTGCCTACTCTTATTGGTAATTTTTCCATCATTTTGTACTTCATTTTTTAAACTGGGGACTGGAGTAAAAAAACTGATACATCAAAACAACTACTCTAGAAATGACTGAACTGGTTCTTTTGAGGCCATGGATTTTCAGTTCTGAATGCCATCCCCCAGACAGATTGATTGATTATATGCTATCAGGTCAATGTTGACTCTTAGTAACCAGATAGATAGACCTTCTTCAGGATGATCTGTCCCCAGCCTGACTCTTGAGGTCTTCCACTTCAATATCTTCTTTGCAAATTCTACAGCTTGTTGCTGCACCTGTTGTCTTTACTTCAGTCTCCTTTATATTTTTCCACTGTGCTCCTTGACTTTAATTACTAGAGCTTGCAGATCATTTCCATTTTTGACTATCAGAGTAGTGTCATCAGCATAGTGCAAGTTATTGATGTTTCTTCTTCCATTTTAAAAACCACACTTATCTTCTTCCAATCCACCTTCCCTCAGTATATATTCAACATCTAGGTTGAATAAATAAGGAGAGAGTATACAGCCTTGTTGCACTCCTTTGGTGACCTGGAGGATTGTCATGTTTGGTTCAGACTGTGGCTTCCTATCCTGGGTATAGGTTTTGCAGGAGGACAATTGGATGTTCTGGGATTCTCATTTTCCTAAGGACATTCCCCAAACAGAACTGAAGCACAATTTCAGGGTAGTCCTGGTCTCACTTTTGCCAGGACGGTCTTTGCCCAGATCTGCCTGGGGTACTAATTGCGCCCTTGCCTGGACTGAGAATACCTTCTTAGAATCACTCATGACTTAGTCATCTTGTGTGGGGGCTAGTGCAACATGCTTCACAAAGGGCTGGACTTAAAGACCCCTCAGATGCCTAGATACACCCATGTTACACTTCTGCTGCACAAGCTGCACTGTTTACTAGTGAGCTGCTGGATATGATTCAAGGTGCTGATTATCATCTATAAAACCCTTCATGGTATAGAGCCTGGATCTCTGAGCGATGTTTCCCCCCCATTGTTTAGGTAATGGTGGATGGGAAGGACCTTGAGAGACAGGAGGAAGAGCTGCAGACTAAGCAATAGTCAGATAAGAAGCAGTTGAGCCCACAGAAGGAATGGGGACATGGCAAACATCTCAGAAGGGACCCTCCCTAGTTTCTTGGACTGTAAAGGGAAGGCGGGGAGATATATACTTTCAGAGTTGCAAGATTCTGTTAATGTAACCTTACAATAAAGATGGAGCTAGTATTCCTGGGTGTGCTTCTTGTCTGGACTACCTTGCAAGGCTGACAGTTTCTGCTGATTCTGTAAGATCCAATGGAATGGACATACTGTGGGTCCCATCTATTAAGCAATACTATCTGTTGGGACGTATAAAGTGCACCTTCTCTGTTGTGGTGCATACTCTCTGGAATAATATCTCCCTGGAGATCTGAGTACCCTCAATCCTGCTGTCTTTCAATGAATCTTGAAGACTTGACTCTTTCAAGGCTACAGGTTAGGGATGTGTCTGTCTGAAAGGGTTCATGTTAATGTGATTGAGTTTGTTAGTTCCCCCAATTATAGCAATTATAGCAATTATTATTATTATTATTATTATTATTATTATTATTATTATTATTTTATTGTTGTTTTGATTTTAATTTGCATATTGCTCAGAGTCCCTGAAAGTTGGGTGGAAAAGCTGTTTACTTTTACATGGGCTGGGCAGAGACTGATTTATCAGAGGCAAACATTAAAGGAATGAATATTTCTGCTTTCTAATTTTCAACTGTAGTTTGTTAAACACAATTTGCTTGTTTTTACTAAACCTTAAAAAAAATTTGTAAAATGTCTTTCCTCCTATAAAATCAAAAGTCTGCACTCCATAAAATTATACTGTTCTGAAACTGAGTGTCCAAATAAGGTGGAGCAGAAGATGAAAAGTTCAATGCAATTTCTTCAATTGACTTAGACACATATAAAATTAATGTATCAGATACATACCATTACATATATACATATATAAATGCACACACACACACATATGAATATAGAGAAGAACAAGACATCATACAGTGTATCACCATTCTTGGCATGGATTCCATTTACTTTTCTAAATTCTTCAACTTTCTCATAACATTATTTCTGGTGCATTAATTACTCATGTTCATTCTTCAGGCATCATTCTGAAGTGCATATTCTTGGAAAGATTCATGAAAAATCTCCCTGTTCTTTCTAGCAAGAACAAAAGTTTCACCAGCTGACATTTTCCAGATGGTTTTCCAAGAGCTGAAGAAAAATCTCTCAGCTTTTGTTGATTAGTGGGAGGGTTGAGATGACCTATGACATTATATAATTTCTATATTTAACTTTTACATTTCTAAAAAATATATTTTAAGCAAGGTTGCATTCATAAAGCTCTTTTATAGATGTTTGATCATTTTTACATTCAGTCTGTATGCCACAGAACTGATATACTAAGTTGGTGTAAATTGGCTTTATTCCATTGAAACACATGACGTGACGTCCATTTTAATGTTAGTTGAGGATCTGGTGCTGAGCATCTGGTCGAATTAGTCTTCTGAAGACAGAAATGTACGTTCATTAAACTCAATTAAGTTAGTTTCCAAGAGAAATGAAAATAAACAGGATTTTGGCCTTAGAAACTGAGACCATTTGGTCTTTTTTTTTTTTTAAAAGATTAGGAAGCATTTCACTTAGGGCATTCCAGGTATATTTGACTACAAAACCCACAATCACCAGTCAGCATGAGCAAAAACCATACTGGTGAAGGTGTTGTTCTATCATATCTGGAAAGTGCCCTATGGAGAAGACTAATTGATACACTATCAAGGTTCTGTTCTGCAGTCTTTTATGAACTAAATTTGAATAAAACTTACAAAGTACATAGCTGCATTGCCAAGCAGGATGATACCTTATTTATTAATTTAATAATAATAATAACCCTGTTCCCTCTTTCCTTCAAGGAACTCAAAACAAAATATGTACTTCACCTTTTACTATGAAATTCTCACATTTGATCAAATGTTTTAATAATTAGAGCTCTCTGAAAAATATGCAAATTAAAACAAATAAAAATCACAATGCCAATAAAATATGCATCAATGATAACTTAATCCCTCCCCAAAACAAAATAGCCATACCAAAGCAGAGATAACACAATTTTAATCATAATAGACAGATAAAAATAGTATTTGCAGAGTGAAGATGCAACATGCTAAAAGCACAGTGAAATGTAGAGATCACGATATTAAATAAATTATTTTGAAAAGCTTAGAAAAATTCTTATTTTTTAAAATATAATTTTTATTAGAGATTTTTATGTGAGTAAAAGATAAATATGAAAATGAGACTAAGAAAAAAAAGAAAAGATGGGAAAAAGTGCAGAAAAGGAAAAAGAAAAAGATATTTAAAGAAGTGATTTCTGATCTTCTTTACAGCAGTTACAAACAAACTTCATATCATTCCACCCCCTTTAAGATTATTTTACATACTTCACTTCTTCCCATATTCAACCCTTCTCAATCGGCAAATCCAGAAATCATCAATTCATTTCAGTCCATTTTCAGCAAAAAGTCCATAAAAGGTTTCCAGTGTTTTATAAAAGTATTTGTTATCTTAACCCTGGTCAAACAAGTCAATCTTATATTCTTTTCTCTTACACAGTATTCTGGTATTATTAAGCCTTAGCTTAGTGTTAAGATACTGTCATAGAACCTGGTTTCTTGTTTTTTTCCTGACAAGGTACACAAGTATATTCCTTAGTAAACTTCTTCACTTTTCATTTCTTGTGTTAATTCTGTACACCTTGTCCACTTCTACATCCAAGTCTTCCTCCCATTCTAATTTTTGTTAAAGGCTTCAACAAACCTCTCCTTACTGTCTTCACCAAGGTTGTTCTGTAGCTGCTCTCAGTTTCAGGTAAAATTATTTCTCTTTTAAATCTGGTAGTGTCACATTGTCTAATTCCCCCCCCCCCATCTCTTGGCTTATTGTTTAGGTTTCATTCATTTGTATTACAGATTCTTCAAATTTTTTATTCATCTTTTCTTCCATATTTGCAAATATTTCTTCCATTCTTCCTTCAAATGAAATCAAATCTCTCTTAGCAGATTCAGTCAATAGTACTGCCACTGCCGCTGTAATATTCTTTTCAAATTTTTTCAACATCCTTTGTACAGTCTCTGTTTCTCTCCTTAAGTTTATAATCCAAAAAGGTAAAGCAACAAAAATAAGACAGCCTTTCTTTTTTTTTCTTAACTCTTTAAACCCATCCAGATCTCTGTAATTCTATAGCCATATGATATTTCACAACTTTCCCTTATCTTTTTAAGAAAATCCACCAATCAGTCCTCTTAGGAAAGTTAAACAGTTTACTCTTTCCCACAAAGATATTTAATTTGTTTAATTAAGTCCAAACTACTTTAAAATATACAATATTCCAAATTCAACTAATCCCTTAATCAGTTTTAAATTTTAATTTGAACTCTTAATAAGCTTGTTGCTTTCAATTAGTTTTAAATCCTTATAATTATTTCTTTACATTTCACTCTGATCTTGTTCCAGGTCAAAGGAACACTCACCAGGTAGTCTAGTTGCTCTGCTGTTTAGAAGATCTCTGTAGCTCACAAAATAATTATATTCTAAATGTGTGCTGGAAAGTGGGGTTTGGTCAAGCCCAGTGCCCTTAAGGCAGGGTCTGCCTAAGGCTGAGAGCTTGATGTTTCTCACTTGGCTCCCAATGCTCTACTCATGGTTCACCTGCAGATACTGTAGAACCTGTGGGTTTCCTCATGAGGAGCAGCCTTCTGGAGTGCATGTGGGCAATCTCTTGGCTTCTCTTTCCCCAGTCCAGATCACTGCCTAGTCACCTATCTTCACCTTGGCATCATCTCCGTTCTTCAGAAATGCATCAGCTTGCCATTTTCCCCAACTGGAAGTCTCAAAAAGCTTGGAAAAATTAAAACCATTGCTAAGTACAGTGTTTTTCTAGTGCCTTCCCAAGCCTTTTCATTCTCTAGGTAGGGATGATAAATATGAATAAATTGATCTGTTTTAATGGAATATAATAGGGCAATATTATTGTCCATGTGTTTTCCTTTATAATTTTCTTTAAATTATGGAGGATTTTTTGCATGCTGTTAAATACATTTATTTGTGCATATTCCTAGAGAAAACATTTAAACCACTATTTATCTTATGATGTTCTTTATTGAATGCTGGTACAGTCTTAGCTAATTTTTTCTTTACAAAAGTATTCCTCTTTGTGTTCACCTTTCAGAAATGCATATTCAGCTAAAGAAAGACAGACACTAGTAGATTCCATTCCTCTCTCTACCAGGGCAGAGTGTCTATTGGTGAATCTTCCAATTCTGCTGGTATAGGAATTTGCAATAGATTTCTATTTAATCTATGCAGACTGTTACCTACCACCAAACCTATAGAAGAATTGGCAAGGGGATTATTTTTAAAAACAATTTAATTATAATTTCTATAGGTAGCACCAGTTTAACATGCATCTGCAGCCCCGGCCTATGCAAATAAGCATATAACTGAGTCAATACCTATTTGTTGTTGTTCAGTCGTTAAGTCGTGTCCGACTCTTCGTGACCCCATGAACCATATCGCGCCAGGCCTTCCTGTCCTTCACTGCCTCTCTGAGTTTGCTCAGTTTCATGCTCATGACTTCAGTGATGCCATCTAACCATCTCATCCTTTGCCGTCCCCTTCTCCTTTTGCCTTCAATCTTTCCCAGCATCAGGGTCTTTTCCAAAGAGTCCTCTCTTCACATTAGGTGACCAGAATATCTGAGCTTGAGCTTCAGTATCAATCCTTCCAATGAGTAGTCAGAGTTGATTTCCTTTAAGATTGACTGGTTTGACCTCCTAGCAACACCTATAGTTCCACTTCAACATAGCTAATAAACAATATAATGCCATAAAAATACAATATGCTATCTATTAGCTTGAGGCTGCTTCTAAATACACATTCCTAGTGTGTATTTTTTTGTACTGAGCAATACGCCTGCAAAACTCAACAGAATTAACAATGATCTTAGAATGGAGTGGTCAGTCTTTGTAGCTGCAAAGGCTACCTGCTACACTGTACTTGTATAAGTACAAATGTACCCTATTTACAAAAACAAACCCATTCACACAGCACACAAATATGCACACGTGTTCTGTTCATGCCCCTTAGCCACAGAAGTTGTACACAAAATCCCTACGAGGAAGAAGAGTCTTAAAACTCTCTTTCCCAATGATCAGGATGGATCTATCCCTGTTGCTAAGAGCAAGCAAGCCACAGTCGCCTGCCTCTTTCCTTCCCTCATTCCTATTTATATTACCTCCCTCTGTTGCCTCTTTACTTTCAATTACTTACTAATAAGACCACATACGTGAGAGATCCTCAAAGTTTATATCTTTAGTCTTACTAATCACACTATCAGAGATCCTGGGACCCTCCAAGACAGGAACCACCACCCTGCCACCTTTTTTCTGAGGACGTATATATGTCTACAGATACTCTCACCCTAAAATGTACATTATGTTTAGTGGAAGAAATTTTGGTTTAAAAGCAAGTCATCTGTAAGTATATCCTACAAGTGCCCTTAGCATTATGCTTTCCTGCCTACTATTTTATGCTTTCTGATACTAGCAAACCAATTCTCTATACCTAAAGAGCCAAAGTGCTTGCTTTGCATTTGCTTGAAATTGCTTATATTGCATTAAATCACTGCCTGATAAAAAGAGCCGCCTTTGATCTGGAAGTAAGACTTTGTTCCCTGGGAGACCAGACACCTCAAGGAGAAGTCAAATAGCCCGAAGGTCTTTACCAAGAACATTCTTAAACTGAGCAAGAATAACCTGGACAAACAAATTCTTTGTAGTGTCTTCACACTTAGAATGTAAAGGTCCCATCAGTTTTATTATATTCACTTTTGTTACCAAATAACTACAAATGTCATTACTTTTTTTTTCTTACCTGTGCATGCTAAATACTTTAAGATGTATGTATGCCTCTCTCGATAGATAGATAGATAGATAGATAGATAGATAGATAGATAGATAGATAGATAGATAGATAGATAGCTTTAATGTAGGCTCTTTGCCCTCAAGACTTTGGATCCAGTAAATACTTTTTTTTTTTGCTCCTCTCCACTTGCTTTGACAAGTCCTTTGGGTAAGTTTTCTACTACAGCTTTAACACTGCAATAATTCTGCTTTTTTTTTTTCCTGCTATAACAATAAAATAATGAGTGATGGTTAACTGGGGCTGAAGCAGTGTTTGCCGTTGTCAAAGTAATTTTCCTTGAAGCCCAAACCAGAGAATCCATCCAAATAATGAGAGAGCCAACTAACAAAAAACATTATTTTCAATGGATGCTGCAATGCTGGGCTCCAAAACATGTTTTTTCAGAGATGTGCTGTTCCCTTTCCTTCACACAAACTCAACTGAAGACTGCCTGCTTTGCCCTCCCCTCTTCTCTCTCTCTAATGGACTCATTCCTAGTCTACTTTCGTGCACCACCAGTGGAAATGCATATCACTTATTGAGCAACACTTAGATTGCAAAAACATTAGCTGCTGCTCTGGCTGCTGTAAGAAGGCTTTATAAATCACAGTGTCCTCCATAGAGATCATCCTTAGGGTGGCTGCTAACATCCTTTGGGTCTGAACGGCCTTATTAGCATTCACATTCTAAGGAAGAGCAAGCAAGTTCATAGCTTATTCTACCTGGGAGCTGAGGGTAAAACCTTTCTATCTCAAATGACTGGGAAAATGATAAAGCAGTGCCTCATTGGAGTATTGAAAAAACAAAAAGCACAGTGAGAAGTAGAAAGCTCAGGGAAAGAAAACAATTAATCAAAATACGTTTCTGCTGGATTTTGAATCAGCAACCTTCTATTAGTTAGGCAAGAATGACACCTGTCGTGCTATTACAGCGCCCCTAGTATAAAGGCAGCCTTAAAAAGTAATAGAGAGTATAGTAAACACAGACTTAGTTGATGGGATATTCTTTCCTCTGCCAAGTAGCCAAAGAACTTGAAAGAAATTGATGTTCAGTCCCAAACGGATAGGAACACTCAAAACACCATGAAATTGAAAGAAGTATTTTAGAAGTAGAACAGAAAAATGCACCCTGAAGTTGCTTTGATGGGGGGTAGGGAATTTATACAGTGCAACATTGTCTGTTTCTGCTTCCAGAAATGATTGCTGGCCTGTTCTGGTGACAGGGCAAGTGGCCAGTGTGGATAAGCCCTAAGTCTCTCTCCATAATGGATGAGAGCATATTACAGGCTGTTAGCTAAAACAGGCTTTCCTAAATAAAGCTTGTCTTTGTTTTTCTATAGCCTGAAGAATACTTTCTTACAAAAGTTATACTCCCCACACATATTTTCCCTAGTGTTTCTGTCCCCACACATATTTTTCTGATCTATAAAGCTATCTGGTATCCAACAGTAATTCCGTATTATGTCAATATGTAAAACTGCAAATTGACATAATATTGCATATACATATCTGTAATATTCCTATTTGCAATATGTAGAGATTTCAATCAGTGTCTACTCCATGTCACTATATGATTTGGTATCCAAATAATGTTGATGATTCTTTTTCTTATGAGAAGTTTTGATGTTGGCATAGGAAAGAATTTGTTCAATTATCATCATAGTAAGAACTGATTTAATTCACATTTCCTGAAGCAGTATGTGAACCAGAAAGCAATTATCCTTCTATTTTTGCATTTCTTAGAATGTTGCAATATGTTCATTTTTTTTAAAAAAAAAATCTTTTTTAAAAAAATGTGCATCTGAAAAATGTGTACAAAAGTAAGTATATTACTATGCTACCAAAATGTAATTTTGGTCAGTCTTTAAAATGTAAATTGTTTTGAGAACAAGATGGAATTATCTTAGAACTGAAAACAAAGAAAGTGGCATTTATCTACCTTTTAATATAAACACTTCTAAGCAATATTTTAGGGCTGAAACTCTGCCAAGGTGGCTGACAGTAATAATAGCACTGATAAGAAATATATACACACACACACACACACACACACACACATACACACACATACACACATATGCACAAAATAATAATAAAAGTATAGTAAAACCTACAGACACTAGAAATTAAAACATCCCACCACAATACAATAATCAAAATCATGTTCCAAAGGGCTTGTACCTTAGTAAATCTGTTTAGGATTGTAGTCTAAATGAAGCAAGAGCTCTTAACTGATTATACTGGTTCCTTCTCCTTCTTTTTAATTTGCTTTAGCCCTTAATTTATCTCTTGATTAAATTAAATAAATCAGATATGAATGAAAAAGAGTTTCATTTCCTTCTAGAATCCTTTATCCAGGTTTGGCTTGGATTGTCCCATTACTTTGTTAAGTAACTAATGAAAAGTTTTCATGCAGAATCTATTTTTTCAATATATTCTGTTGAGAACTCTGGCATATGTGATATAGTGGAATGACATCATATCCATTAAAACTCTCTATCTTTCTTTTAGAATCTTAAGGTGAAGATTCAATCACTGTTTCAAAAATCTGGGGTGAAGACAACTACACCCCTCAATTCATAATGTCTTTAAAACTCTGAAGGAATAATCAGTATGTAGATCACTGATTTCGATACAGACCATGGGTGCTGATAATATTAGAATTTATGTGTTATACATAAATTTAATACATATATATGTTTAAATTTCATACATATATTTTATAAAATAATGACCTTCTAGTATTAAGTTATATTCTGTCCATTAACTAACTGATGGATGACAATTTCAGGGTTCTATGTAAGGGCAGAAACTGGCAAAATAAGAAACAACAATTCTTGGTTTAGATGTAATCCTCGTGTAAACATAGAAGAGGTGTCTCTAGTACACAAAGACAAAAAAAGAACATCAGATGGTTGGCTCAGCTAATCAAGCCATGTTGAATCTGTGAATCTTCTGCTCTTAGATAGCTACTGAAAGTGGGATTGAATTCTTGGAAAGCCACGATTTATTGCCATGTCTAATGTGAAATCTGATAGGAAGATCTGACCATTCGTACTCTCAAAACTATGGGAAGAGAGTCCATGCTGCACGCCTTACACAATGACTACAGATCTCCTTGCAACTTCACTGATCATGGATCAGGTCATGAAATGCTTTTCCAATATCAGAACTAAGTCATGACCCATATGGATCAGTTAACCTTGGGTTATAAACTAACTAACCAAGCAAATGAGGTCATTCTATCACACCTGGGAGCTTCCATATCTGTACTGGCCCAATATTTGGCACCTGAACACCCAACCACATGATTTGGACCAGTGATAAACTGGGACAAGCCATTAGTTGTCATGGTAGCCATGAACTTCCAAGCCACCTCCAATCCCAGGGAAGAGAAGTTGAAATCACCCAGTACTAGCAGTCTGAGCAAATCACAACCACCCCTGCCAAGTGACCACCTTTAAGTACCTAGGTGTGATCATACATGCCTCTGGTTCAAGGAAAGTGTATTGTGAATATGCAGCTGCTACTGGCCAAAGATCAGCCAATGCCATTCTCAAATTCTTCCACTCACAGGGAGGACATTATGTTCCTGCTGCAATTAAGCTTTTTCAGTCCAAGTCGCTAGCACAGCTTCTTCAGTCCAAGTCACTAGCACAGCTCGGACCCCCAGCTTCCTGTTTTACACCCTTGGAAAGGGTACAATCAAAATTTATTAGAGCAATTCTCCAGAGGCCCTATTGTGTTTCAAATGCACACCTACGGCTGGAGACTGGGCTGATAAAAGTAGAATCAAGAATCTGTATAGCTTCCTTATACCTCTGGCTAAAGCTTAATTTCTTTCCTCAAGGCCTTGCACCATTAATCCTTCAAGACAAATTCTCCTCTTCATGGATCAAGGCTGTAGAGTCTAATCTTGCAAAACTAGGCTTTTCTCCTTCCTCAATACTTGAACTGGACTATGAACAGGCAAAACAAAATTTGAGATTAAGGGTAGAGGACATAGAGAGACAAACTGACTTAGTGAAAGTTCCATCATTCCTGTCTCCAGACTATACTAGATACACTGTCAACCCTGCCAGATATCTTAGCCAGTTAGAGACAGCCAACCATCGGAAAGCCTTTTTCGCTTGCACGATGTCATGCGCTCCCCTCAGCTGTTCTGGATGGGAAATACAAAAAGATACCATTGGCCAACAGGCTCTGTCCCTGTGACTCCAGAGAGGGAGAAACCACTGGGCATGTCCTTCTTCGATGCTCATTCTATAGAGACATTCAAACAAAATTTATTCATCCGATGATTAATAGGTATCCAGGCCGCTCTGATACCGACTATCTACAGATCCTGCTTAAAGATGAATAGACTACAGTCACAGCACAAGTAGCTAGATTCTATGCAGCAGCATTAAAGATTCATCGGAATCTGACGAATATCTTATTGTAAATAGTTTTATATAATCAACACACTTCAGTTTTAGATATTATCATTTTATCATCACCTTTATTATAGTTAACAATAAATAATTATAGGATATCATAATGTAAGGAGTAATAATTACACTACAGTATAGGCCGCTTGACTTCATGTATAAATGACATTTAGGTAGCCAAATTATAATTATGATATAGATTTTACTTGTTATTATATCTAAGATTTTTAATTAGACATGTTATGTGCATTTTTAGGTGTACTGATCTATGACTGTAATAAACTGATTGATTGAACCACTCCTGCAATGAGATCAAGCAGCTTAGTGAGGAATGCTGTCATGCAGCTGGAGGACAATTCAATACCAGCAGTCCTAGTTGTCCCTTTGGCCCAGCAACATGAGCAAGGCCCCATATTTGGTCACCTGTAGGACAGTGTTCCTTCATTAGCTAGGATCTCCTCATAAACAATTGCTACACTACCTCCCCTGGGTCAGGACTAATGTAAAACACAAATCCCAACTGGACAGATCTCCCTGGCCAGATCTCAGTGATACATAGGGTCCTTTCAGGCTGGTTTTATTGCAGAGAGAGCAGTGTGGGGCTATGTATCAGTGCTAATTGTTCCTGTTACTAAGAGACCCATATGAGGTTGGAAATACAGCTAAAGACATAGCAAAGTTTGGCAGCATAAACAACTACACTGAATTTTCTATTGCCCACAGATATGCTTTGCCCATTCAGCTGGTTCAACCTCTTATTAGGATTAAGGCTATTGATGGCCAAATCTGACACTCAAGGTCTATGCACCAAACCTTCTTCTACTCACCATTAGGGAACATTAGGAATCCCTCCAACTTCATTGGGAACAACTTTGATTCCTCAACATACAGAAGTCATAGTCTGTGGGGCCTCAAGCTTTGCCTGCTAAATATGAGGACTATGCCAATAAATTTGGAGAGGAGGAAGCCCTGACTCCAATCCTCCCAGTCATCCTTTGAGCTTAGATTCCCACAGAATGCCACTGCCCAATCTCAAAGTTGGCCCATGTAAAAGGGTTTTCAAGCACATCTGGCTTTCTCCCCTTGATGTGATGATCTAAAAAGGTGAATATTTCACTATGTATTCCTGGTCTTACACATACACATACACATTGTCCTTGTGTATCTCTTCCCCCTCCATCCCAGGTATAATTCAAAGTGGAATTCATTCTGGACTCTAGTGCAGGAGGGGCATACTAAAATATTTGATTCATTGGAATGGCTACTCATAGACAGAACAATAATGGGATGCAGAAAATAGTGTCCATAGCCTTTTTAGGCCAGACAAAAGCATTATGTAAACAAAAATCAGGTGTCTCTGATTTGCACATTACATAAACATGGAATGGGTGTCTCTGATGTTCAAGGCTAAGAAAAGAATAGCCAGAAGTCCATTGCCTAAAAGGAAAAGAACCAGAAAAGGAAAAGAACCAGAATCCTGGGGCTGACATACAGTATATAGAAAGAGCTTAATTCTGTGTAAGGCAATTTACCTAGCCGCGTTGAGTTTGTGAAGCTTCTGTTGTTAGTTAGTAACTGAAACTGGGGCTGTGTTCCTGGAGAGCTGAGATTTCTTGCCATGTCTGGTGTGAAGTCTGACACTCTGTACTATAAATATATCATAACTAAACAAGCTATAAAATTTGTTAGGTAGAAAATTAAAATAAGATCAGGTACTAAAATGAATGTTCTAAGTTCTCATCCCTAGAAAACTATTGCATATATAACACACTATTAGTATGTTGGTCATTCTTACTCATGAACTATAGAGAAATCTCAGCCAAAACCTTGAATTTAACAATATTTTTTTCCCCTGGAAATTTTCCACATAAAGCCATTTAGCGCTAAAAGTACAGTTTAAAAACTGAGGACTTGAAATGTTAAAGTCAGTTAAGGCATTTGAAAGATGGCTAGTTTTTATGTAATCTACTGGATTTATAAATGCCTTATTTATCCACAGATGTGTGTCCTACCTCACTGCTCATAACACAGGCTCTCAAAGCAGATTAGGTATAGCTCAATCCAGTTCATTATATGGATGGGAGGTATCCATTGCTCCCACCAGTATCACATGTGGTTTAGTTACCACAACTCCCAGCAACCCCAGCCAGCACAGCCAATAGTGAAGGCTGCTGGGAAATGTAATTTAGCAAAATCTGGAGAGCCACAGTTGTGCATCTATGAGCAAAGGCCCCGTGAGAGGCTATCATGGAAAATGAAAATGTGTGGACAATATTGCACTGAAATCTGCTGTAGTCCAATTTCCTCAAAATGTTAACTTCTTGTGCAAAAGAAACACCTCAGATTTCCATTCACCAGTGTTTCAGGTATGCTCTCTGTGAGCCCAGAAATAGCAAACAGTCATCAGTATGAATTTCCTTCTACTGATTGTGAGATTTACTGCTTTTAGCTTCAACAGATGTCAGAGCAGAGCAAAGCTTCTCTCTGTCCACATTATCTGTGTTGAGTATAATTTGGTATACCCATTACCCTTCTTCATTCTAAGCTAAAAAGCCCCACTGTTGTGGCCTATTCTCATAGTGAAGTTATTCCAACACCCCCCCCCCCCCCCCATAATATTGATGGCCCTTTTTTGGTTCTAAAATATACTTTTTAAAGAGTGGTGAAAGAATTATATGATCTCAAAACAAACCAGAGTATATGCTAAACGTCTTTTTGTAAGTTCACTGATTGGATGGTTGAAGAAAGAACGTTAGCAATGGAACAAGCTGGTTTTAGATTAGATTTTTTTTTTAATATTGCTGATCAACGTATCACTCTGTACCACTTCTCTGCAAAGTATACTAATCCTCCTGGAGGTGCACTCTATGCTGGTTTCACAGACCTGAGAATGGCATTTGATTCAATTACTTGAGTGGTTGTGGCAAAACCTTGCAGCTTCCTCCATCAATTGCTGATTTCTGCATTTATTTATGTACAGTATGTATGTATGTATGTATGTATGTATGTATGGGCTACCCATCTCCATGAAGTTGCATGAAGAGACTACATCTCAGGTCCAGTGCTCAAACAGTGGAGAATTGACTGACCCTCTTCCAAGGGAGTTAAACAGGGATGTATTTACTGGCCCCTCTATTATTTATTGTTTACATCAACAATATTGTTCAGGCCCTTACCAAAGCCAAATTTCATCCCTCTTCTTTGGCCAGTAATCCAATCTCCACTTTGTTATGTGCTAATGATGTTGTTATCTTGTCTGTTTCCCTAGTGGGACTGTGATGCAGACTTCACACATTAGCATCCTACTACCAAATTGGGATGCTAAAAATCAACCACATGAAAACCAAGATGGTTGTATTCCCCAAGCAGTACATTAACCATTCCATGCCTAGTAGGCCAATAATTACCAAACTGAGCAGGTGAAGGCTTTAAAAAAATCTTGGCATCTATTTCCAGGTATCTTCTTCTTGGAAGCTTCATTCTTCAAACCTTTCTTTGTGAGCCAAAACAGCCTCTAATGCAATTATTAGATATTCAACCCATACAGGTAACAATTACATGCCTGCTGCAATTAAACTTTTTAAACTCCAAATGCTGTGTTTTGCTGTATGGCACACAATATTGCACCTACAAAGATATCCATATGTTAGAAGCTGTACAATCTAAGTTTCTGAGATCCCTACTCTGAGTTGCTTCCTCTGTTGCTTACGTACTCCTCCAGCTAGAACTTGACTGGTGTAATGGGCTATGAGACTAACCTTGAGGAACAGGAGGAAGAGGCACAGTCAAGGCAATGGTCAAATAAGAGAAATCTGGGCCTAAAGTAGGAATGGGATTTCAGAAAGCATCTCAGACATAGCCCTCCCTAGTTCTTTCTCTTCAGGATAAAGGCAGGGGTGGGGTGGGGGAGGCACATTCAGAGTTACAACATTCTGTTACTATAACCCTATAATAAAAATAATTTTAGTATTCATGACTTTGATGTTCAAGTCTGGTCTATCTCGAAGGGCCAACATCAATCTTGCAACTGAATGAATGAATAAATAAGCAAGGACTTGCAAGGAGAGATTGCTCAGAGCTAGCTGTACAATGCTGCAGCTTTCTTGAATGGCATCTGCTATTGATAGAGAGAAGAACTCAATATGAAATGTTTTCTTCTCTTTTTGGCTAACCCAAAAAGTCAGAATTATGATACTGTGTCTGCCCCATGTAGGTTATACAGGGGTCCCCTATCCAGGGTCACAAAAGGCCCCTCGGTTCTGATTACCTTAAAAATGGACCATCCCTTTCCTTTTGCACTCAGGGTGATCTCATTGATGAGATTTATAATCCAACCAAGCTTCCAATTACACGCCTATCTATTTGCTCCATTTGTCTTGTCTTTAAAGGTAGCACAGGCATTAAACCTGAGAAAAGATTCCATTTCTCCAAAAGGCAGAAGGAGAGTAAGGAAAGAAGATTCCTCATAAGCACTGCCTTGTAGTAGTCCCATGTCTCCACCAATAATTACAAACGCTTTTACAAAGGCTTTTCTTCCCATTCAATCGAAAAAGGGTGCAATATTGGGATTTCAAAGTTAGGGTTAGGCTAGGCCCAGCTGAATGAGAGGTGGGGTTCTGATCAAACAGGGAGCTGCATTATAAGAGACAATAGTATGTCCATATGTCAATTACTTGTCTCCAGTAACTTTAGAGAATTTCCATTCTGGACCAGAAGGACTTATCACATTTTTCAGCTGTTGGTCCAAAAAAAAGACAAGGTCTTTAATGTTTGCAAAATATTTCCACCATGTAAACCTGAAAGTGTTCTCCCACTTTTCCTCCTAAATGCATACATGCTTGCCATTTTAACTGTGAAGTCTAACGATTACATCATTAAAAATAGCAGCACTTGGCAAGTTTTGCAAATGGATCCAATCAAACTACAGTTTCCAAATACAGAGTTCTTTGTTCAGTGACTGACTGGGTAGTTATTCAGAAACATAATAGTGTGATTTTGTGTTAGCAAACGTTAATGCATGGTATTTTACAGTCCCCATGTTGAGCTGTTGTCTAAAGTCTTTTATGTGTATGTTTTAGTCTATTTATACACCAAAATGCACTCCATTTAAACTTTTGCCGTCCCAGAAATAAAAGACATGCAGAGATTTTGTCTTAATCCTCACTCCATGGGTCCCCAGTTCATTTTATCTGTCTTTTGTACAACTGTTAATCACAATATTTTTATATCCATGCCAACCATGCAGTTTGAAAGTATCCATACATGTGTATTCATACCATAACACATCAGTCCACTGATCACAAACGTTCTGCAATTTTCTGCAAGAGATGGAGGTCCCTCCTCTGATGTGACATTCAGCTGTTCCAACAATGGTGGTGAAAGTCATCGCCAGAAATATTCGCTAGACTAATGGGGTTATGTGAAAAACAGGCCTGGGCTGCAGTTGGATTGGTAGTCTTGGAGATCCTGGGACTCCACCCATTCTTTCTTTAAACTACTATAGCTACACATAGTTAGCAATAAAATGATGGTCTTGAACAAGCCATTGATCCGAATATATAAGCTAACTATCCATGTGCTAGAGGCAAAGGAGATGTTCAAAGAAGATACACTGCAGTCAGTACAACCCAGATGAAAATTAAGGCTTCAGTTGCCATAGCCATTTCCCAACAATTACTTTTAAACTTCAACTTCCTAAATCTGGGGGAACTTTTCAAGTGAAGCGCATATAGCTTTGAGTCTGATTTTTTAAAAATCTGATTATTCACAGCTTGCTAATTTGTAATTGGACTTTTGTAGCTTGAAAACCTCCAGATTTCAGGGGAAACTAATTTATTTTTTTTCTTGGGTTAATTGTGGTATTCACACTTAAAACAGTTGAGTGAGATGACTTCTAGTGGGCTATGTGCACTGTTCTGGAACTAATAAAATATATTATTGATCGCCTAATGAAAACCACCATGTTCACACAATTTTACTGTGACTGGCATAGAGACAACAGCTTCTTCTGATTCCATATGGAGGATCACCCACCATTTTGCTTCTATTGCGGTAGAGTAAGGGTGTTTTTAAATTAAATTTGGGTTACCCACAGGGCAGTAGGTTGGATGGCTCAATTAATACCTCATAACTTCCCACCCACACAGGTCCACCTACTGGTTCTCATTTAGCTTAAGATAATCACAATTAATTACAACTGAGTGTATTCAAAGTTGGAGCAGGCAGTTCCTCAATAGGTGAACTAAATTTAATACTTTGGATGGCCTGAAACCCTTTTCCCTGTTTAATTTGTTCATCCAACAGTTTAAATATTTTGGAATGATTTAAAAAAAAATCAAAGCCATCTATCATGGAGGATAAACTGCTAACATTTATTTAATTAAAATAAGGGTACAATGTCTAAATGATAAAAGCTGTTTTTTAATTGAATTAGCTCCATTTTATCCTCAGTTGTGAGAAGGATTTAATTATTATTAATTAGGTTCTTTCTTCATGATAGACTGATTTCTTATTTATTTTATTTTCTATTTTTCTCCAAGTTGTACATAACAGCATGTAAGGCTATCTTCCCAATTTTATCTATATAAGAATTGGTTGTTTCCTCTTGAGCCATAGTGACCAAAGCTAGCCTTTTCTCTCTTCCCTCCTGTTACAAAGTCAAAAGCCTAGAAAAAAGTGTTCTGTGGGGAATGGAGATGTTCAGAGGAGCAGGAAGAATGCTATCTGTATACAGGTTGTACTCATTTAGTGTCTGCCTCATTTAGTGACTGTTTGCAGTTATAACAGGGATGAAAAAGTAACTTTACGACCAATCTTGGCATTTATGACTTCTGCAGGTCTGTCAAGCAAAGTTTGTAATCTGAAGCAAGTTTGTAAGTACAGTTGTGATTTCACTTAGTGACTACTTTGCTTAACAATTGAGTTGCTGGTCCCAGTTGTGGTTACTAAACAAGGACAACCTGTACTTGGGCGCACAAACATCCAGGGAGAACTAATCAATAGAGAAGGAACCCTTTCTCCTTTTTTGATAATATGATTCTAATGGTGTAGTTCACAGAACAATTACAAAACCCTTTATATAAGCTGCTATTACAGTAAATTTCTTACAAATGCAAACAAAACAACACCTTCTTTACTTACCTCTTTGCTTATAGCTTGCCTTTCTCTTACAGAGATTACCAATTCCCTTTACAAATAGTTTGCTTTCCAAATACTAGAACCTTGGGCTTCTCCATGAAATTGAAAGGGAAAGACTCCAAAAGTACTTCTTTACATGGTACATGGTTGAACTATGGAGTTCACTCCCCCAAATGTAGCACAGTGGATATCATATTGGAAAATGCAAGGAACAATTTGCTACTGCATTATATCCTGCCTATTGGCTTCCCATAGTCATTTGGTGTGGCCACCATGGGAACAAACATGGTAGACTAGACAGAATCATGTTTGGATCCAGCAAGACGTTTCCCATGTTTTTCACCATTCTGGTATCATGGCAATCTTGTCATCTCATGTTAGACCACATCCAGCTTGCCTTGGTTCATAGATCTTACATTCCAGGTATCTATACAATATTGTATAGTTTTTGAAAAAAGAAATGAAGATGGGAATCCATTCCAAAATGCTGATCTTCAATGAATATCTATTGGGATATTCATATTGAAATGACCAGGTGATCAATGCCATGTGGTTGGCAGGGTTTCAATGAGAATCACCTGTCTTTTGCTAAGCAGTATCTACAAATAGATCACAGGTGAAGTATCTGAGTGCAACTCTTTGGAAAAGCTCTCCTTCAGTTTGGTAAGTAACTGAGAGACGAGTCCTTCTGAACATCTGGTCATAAAGTATGCCATGAGACCTTCAGCACCTTGGAACATATCATCTTCAACATTTCAGAGATGCAGAGCAATCCTTTTCTTCCTAAGAATGCCATCGTATTGCACACTTCAAAATCAGTTAGATTTTTCTAGAGTAATTCATTAGAATTAAAAGAATGGTTTCAAAATAATATACTCAGTGCTTTAAGCTGTAATTTAAAAAAATGTTGTGAGGAAGATCAGCATTCTGGAATGGATTCCCATCTTCATTTCTTTTTTCAAAAACTAGTCTCCAGTGTACCCTTTCCCAAGGTTTCTAAGTAACTTCGGTGAATTTTTTTTTTGGGGGGGGGGGGATAATCCAGGTCACTTGAGAACATGAATTATGTGTAGGCTAGTCAGTAAAATCCCCTTCATGGATCACTGCCTTGTTGTGGCGAAGGGGCTTGCGTAACTCAGTGAAGCCATGAGCTATACCGTGCAGGGCCACCCAAGACGGACAGGTCATGACAGAGAGTTCTGACAAAATGTGGTCCACTGGAGAAGGAAATGGCAACCCACTCCAGTATCCTTGCCAAGAAAACCCAGTGGACAATGTTAAAAGGCTAAAAGATATGATGCCGGAAGATGAGCCCCTCAGGTCGGAAGGTGTCCAATATGCTACTGGGGAAGAAGGGAGGGCAATTCCAAGTAGCTCCAGGAAGAGTGAAGCAGCTGGGCCAAAGCCGAAAGGACGTTCAGCTGTGGATGTATCTGGAAGTGAAAAGAAGGTCAGATGCTGTAAAGAACAATATTGTATAGGTACCTGGATGTGATGCAAGCTGGATGTGGTCAAACATGAGATGACAAGATTGAACGTCGACATCTTGGGAATCAGCAAATTGTAATGGACGGGAATGGGTGAATTTAATTCAGGTGACCATTATATCTACTACTGTGCCCAAGAAACCCTTAGAAGAAATGGAGTTGCACTCATAGTCAATAAGAGAGTGGGAAAGGCAGTAATGGGGTACAACCTCAAAAACGACAGAATGATCTCAGTGCGTATCCAAGGCAAACCATTCAACATCACAGTAATCCAAGTCTATGCCCCAACCACTGATGCCGAAGAAGCTGAAGTTGACCGGTTCTATGAAGACCTACAACACCTTCTAGAACTAGCACCAAAAAAAGATGTCCTTTTCATCATAGGGGATTGGAATGCTAAAGTAGGAAGTCAAGGAGTAATCGGAATAACAGGCAAGTTTGGTCTTGGAGTACAAAATGAAGCAGGGCAAAGGCTAATAGAGTTCTGTCAAGAGAACAAGCTAGTCATAACAAACACTCTTTTCCAACAACACAAGAGACGACTCTACACATGGACATCACCAGATGGTCAATACCGAAACCAGATTGATTACATACTTTGCAGCCAAAGATGGAGAAGCTCTATACAGACAGCAGAAACAAGACCAGGAGCTGACTGTGGCTCAGATCATGAGCTTCTTACTGCAAAATTTAGGCTTAAATTGAAGAATGTAGGGAAAACCACTAGACCACTCAGGTATGACGTAGATCATATTCCTTGTGAGTACACAGTGAAGGTGATGAATAGATTTAGAGGATTAGATTTGGTAGACAGAGTGCCTGAAGAACTATGGACGGAGGTCTGTAACATTGTACAGGAGGCAGCAACTAAAACCATCCCAAGGAAAAAGAAATGCAAGAAAGCAAAATGGCTGTCTGATGAGGCTTTACAAATAGCTGTGGAAAGAAGGAATGTGAAAAGCAAGGGTGAAAGGGAAAGATATAAGCAACTGAATGCAGATTTCCAGAGAATAGCAAGGAGAGATAAGAAGGCCTTCTTAAATGAACAATGCAAAGAAATTGAGGAAAACAATAGAATGGGGAAGACTAGAGATCTCTTCAAGAAAATTGGAGATATCAAAGGAACATTTAGTGCAAAGATGGACTAAAAAGGCAGGGACCTAACAGAAGCAGAAGAGATTAAGAAGAGGTGGCAAGAATACACAGAAAAACTATACAAGAAAGATCTTAATGTCCCTGATGTCCATGCTGGTGTGGTCACTGACCTTGAGCCAGAAATCCTAGAGAGTGAAGTCAAGTGGGCCTTAGGAAGCATTGCTAACAACAAAGCTAGTGGAGATGACAGTATTCCAGCTGAGTTATTTAAAATACTAAAAGATGATGCTGTTAAAGTGCTGCATTCAATATGCCAGCAAGTTTGGAAAATGCAACAGTGGCCACGGGATTGGAAAAGGTCAGTTTACGTTCCAATTCCAAAGAAGGGCAATGCCAAAGAATGCTCAAACTATCGCACAATTGCACTCATTTCACATGCTAGCAAGGTTATGCACAAAATCCTACAAGCTAGGCTTCAGCAGTACGTGAACCGAGAACTACCGGATGTACAAGTTGGGTTTCGAAGAGGCAGAGGAACTAAAGATCAAATTGCCAACATTCGCTGGATAATGGAGAAAGCACGAGAGTTCCAGAAAAACATCTACTTCTGCTTCATCGACTATGCAAAAGCCTTTGATTGTGTGGATCACAACAAACTCTGGCAAATTCTTAAAGAGATGGGGGTACCAGACCATCTTACCTGTCTCCTGAGAAATCTGTATGCGGGCCAAGAAGCAACAGTTAGAACCGGTCACGGAATAACCGATTGGTTCAAAATAGGGAAAGGGGTATGACAAGGCTGTATACTGTCACCCTGCTTATTTAACCTATATGCAGAGTACATCATGAGAAATGCCAGGCTGGAAGAATCACAAGCTGGAATTAAGATTGCAGGGAGAATCATCAATAACCTCAGATATGCAGATGATACCACCCTAATGGCAGAAAGTGAAGAAGAACTAAAGAGCCTCTTGATGAGGGTGAAAGAGGAGAGTGCGAAAGCTGGCTTGAAACTCAACATTAAAAAAACTAAGATCATGGCATCTGGACCCATCAATTCCTGGCAAATAGAAGGGGTAGAAATGGAAGCAGTAACAGACTTCATTTATTTGGGCTCCAAGATCACCACAGATGGGGACTGCAGCCATGAAATTAAAAGACGCTTGCTCCTTGGGAGGAAAGCTATGGCAAACCTAGATAGCATATTAAAAAGCAGAGACATCACCTTGCCGACAAAGATCCACATAGTCAAAGCTATGGTTTTTCCAGTAGTAATGTATGGCTGTGAGAGCTGGACCATAAAGAAGGCTGAGCGCCGAAGAATTGATGCCTTTGAACCGTGGTGGTGGAGAAGACTCTTAAGAGTCCCCTGGACTGCTAGGAGGTCAAACCAGTCAATCTTAAAGGAAATCAACCCTGATTGCTCATTGGGAGGATTGATAATGAAGCTCAAGCTCAGATACTTTGGTCACCTAATGCGAAGAGAGGACTCTTTGGAAAAGACCTTGATGCTGGGAAAAATTGAAGGCAAAAGGAGAAGAGGACGGCAGAGGATGAGATGGTTAGATAGCATCACTGAAGCAATGAGCATGAAACTGAGCAAACTCAGGGAAGCAGTGAAGGACAGGAAGGCCTGGCGCAATATGGTTCATGGGGTCACGAAGAGTCGGACACGACTTAATGACTGAACAACAACAAGTCAGTAAAATATTTGACACAAAGAGGAAGCACTATACCAAAAGAGAGGAAGGGGAAAGAGAGATGAATTTTTATTTATGAAATTAGTATTAGACACTGAAAACCTGTAATTCTTTTCTTGGCAGCTAGAGGGAGTTGAATACTTTATAGAGAAATGACAAGTTTTATTTATTAAGGTGCCTAATAAAAAGTGTTAAGAAAGTAGGCCCAGTATTAACTGACATTTCAAGCTACTGTCAGATAGGAATAGATATATATGAGCTAAGCTTTAAAGCATTTAGCACACACTAATAATCTAGTGGTTATGTATATATTATAACCATTAGATTAAAAAGTGTATGCTAAATGCTCTAATGCTCAGCTAATGTATCTTCATGCACCTGAGGTATAGGAAGCATAAAAATGAAACTTTTTGATTTCCCTTGCTTCCTAAAATAGATCACTGTTGCCATAATCTAAATGAGTTGAAGATGGAAAATATACAATTTCCTGAGTGGAAAATTGATTGAACGGTCTTGCAAAATGGATAGGAAAATAATCAATAAATCCATAAAAATATAGAAGAATAGGTATTGAAGAGAAGCTTTGCTGATGTAATGTACCAAAAGTCTAATTTCTTTATGTAGCAGGAAGCTATGCATATTCACACAGAAGTAGGTCCAGGACTGACCTGTCATGGAAGAGGGTAACTGTCAAAAAAAAAAAAAGTTTCCAAAAAAAAAAAAAGGACATCACACCTACATTCTAGAGAGAGATACAAATTAAGAAATCATAACTATAATAAAATAGAATCCAGAACATCTCCCCGTGCTGAGGACTTGTCTGTGCTTTGGGGAATTCTGCATGGCAACCTTAAGCCACCTGTGCTGAGCCAGTTTAAGAAATTGCTATTCAGGTTTCAGCTTTAGCCAGGCATTGGCCAGGCATTGGCCACGAGTTCTGTCTGGATGGCAGTTACCACATATCCCATTTATTTATTTAGTTATTTGTCTAATTTATATAGCTGCCCATCTCATAAAGCCAGTGACTCCGGGCAGTGTACAACAGAGCTAAAACAATAATACTTAAAACCATTATCATTATTAATGATTAAAAACATCAAAAATTATAAAACAGAGCTAATACAAAAAATAATAGATGGGGAGATGTTAATAATAATGGAGCCACCTCACTGTCCCCTGAGGTCCCTAGACCTGCTGACATAACCAAATCTTGAGGGACCTTTGGAAGCTCAGAAGGGATGAGGGCAACCTCGCCTCGGGGGAAGAAGATTCCACAACATGGGTACCACAGCAGAAAAGGCCCAACGCCGAGGGCCTGCCAAATGTAGCTCCCTAGATGATGGAACATGTCCTCTCTGCTGGATCTGGTAGGACAGGCAGATGAAATTGGGGAGAGGCAGTCCCTCAAATTGGTGGATTCCCCTGATTTTTTACTTCTCCCCGCCCCCCATGCTGGGGAAGCAAGTGCTACTCACTTCCTTTCTGTGGGCAGGTCTTCAAGAATATGTTTTCCAACCGCATGAGCAAACAATATCCAGCAGTCATAGAATCATACATTTGGAAAGGACCTTCAAGGTAATGTCTTCCCACCTCCTGCTCAGTGCGGGATTTCCTTGCTCAGAGTGAGCATTCTTATAATATCTCATTGGTCCATTGGTCAACTGGTGGGAAAAACACACTTCAAAGCAATCACTCCCTTTGTTTCTTTATGCTTAAAGGTCTTGGCCAGATAGCTTTTAAATAGAAGATCCCTTCAAAGGAAGGAAGATGCCGTCTTCAAAGAAAGAAAAAACAAAGTATTTTTTTGTAAATTAGAATGGAGGAAAGAGCTACGCTTCAAGTGGTGCTTTGGGAGTAGATATTATTGTGCTTCACTTCAAGCAGCAAAATATATTTTGGATGGTATTGAGTTCACCTGTCACCAGTGAAGCTTACTGCCTGATAAATGTATTTAGGATTACAGCTTCTATTAACAAAATTGAATTTGGCTGGATTAATTGTTCAATTGAATTTCTTACTCAATTTCTATCTTTATATATTGGTTTGAATGACCAGCCTAGCTTCTAATGTGGAGATTTTTGTTTTGTTTTGTTTTAAAAGGATTCTTATGGGCAATTTACAGATGGGTTTGCTCACATGCTGCCTCACTGACTACCAAATTAGAGATGGTGATTTTCCTCCAGGTTTATTTTTGGCAGGTACAAATGGAAAGGCACAACCAGAATCTTTGGTTATGCCTTCCCATTTAGCCTGTTGCTCAAAACATCTGTAGTCATTTTCTCTGCAATAGCCTTTTTGCAGGGCTATTACTCTTTACCCAAAGCATATTGTTGATGAAATATTTCAACTGAAAATATGGGATGGCTAAAGTGTAGCAAGAATCCTTAATTCCCAATGAGTTGACAGCAAGTTCACAATTTATATTTCAAACATTTAACTCTAAAACATTTTATAATATTGGGCCACACACTCATTTTTATCATCTTTACAGCAGAGATTCTTAAAGTATGATCTGCCAACCATTGGTCATCTATGAAGGCCCACCAGGTGGCCCACTGTAGCCCCCCCACCCAAATGCGTGGGCCAGAGCCTTCTGGGTCTTCAAATTTAAGTTTTTACTGATCCTACTTGTAGTTGTTACATTGAAGCTCCCAGAAATCCCAACCAGCAAAATCTCTGCTGGTTACCATCTCATTTTATCAGGAAAAGGCCAGTGCATATACTGTACTGAAGTGATACACAGAAGCATTATATGTCTTGAAATTATAAAGGGAGAAATGTTTCTGAAGGAGATGACAAAACAAGGGCAAACAGCAACCTTACTAAGACTCCTAAACTGTCTGAAAAGCTTGTAACGCTAATTAGCATGATAACTGTTATACGGGTGGCTGATCAAAAGAATTTTTATCTAAGTTAAGATTGTTATTGCCTACCCTCTTCCCCCTCCATTTTTCTAATAATGTAATGGAACAATATTTACCTATTTGAGGGATAGAAGATAAAGCAAGAATGGCTGAAAACTAGAAAAATGGTATATACGTCCTTCTTCTTTCAGATAGGAATATGGTTATTTCTATCAGAAAAGAAGTCAGAAAATGAAAGCACCCAAGTGTCCAAGCTACTTCTAAATTTGATTTTTGGTATTCATAAGCATGAATCACATTGAACTTTCTTTTTTTCTTTTTCATTTCTCCCTCCCTAATTTTTAAATAGCACAATGGAAGCTTTTGGTTGCATTAATATTTATATATTTATTGCATAAATAAAATAGTGGCGTGGTCTAGGAAGATAACCATGAATAAAACAGTGGCACAGAAGGAAAGTGCCAAAAGTGATAGCTCTTAATACCAATTCTTTAATTAACACAAAAGCTTGTGTGGTGTTAATAGAACTGTGAATTTAAGAGGAACAAATATGTGACTTCCATGCAATGAAGAATAACTGAGATCCAATGAATGAATTTGACAATTGCAGCTGGAATACAGATTATTTTCATGTTCTGTCCCCTCAAAGAACAACAGGATTAGGCCCAATTAGGTGATACAGCATGCACTTTGCATAGTTCAGTATTCATCCCAGATATGTCCTATTAAAAGAACTTTGAGTAATAGCAACAAGCAAAGTCATAGCTAGGTTTACAGGCTGTTCCTTGACTTTTAATAGAGCCCTAAGGGTCCAACTAAAGCCAGCTCCAAAGCTGTAATAGGAGAGGTGGTAGCAGGCATTAAGACTATGCTGAAATCTCTCTCAATTTTCCAGAATTTTCTTCCCTTTGAAAGAAGCATTGTTTTTCTATTTCATGATTTAGAAATCCATTTAACATTTATTTTGGATGCCTTTCTGAGTTTACTTTATTGATGTGTATTGCTAGTGTGGCCTCTACACATTGCATATGTCTCCTAATTGGTGCAGGCAAAAATCCATTGGCTTGCAAGGTAGCATCTTGATTAGAGACTCTAGCATGCATACAAAGTTTAGAGAGCACGCAACTCAGAACTGCTAACATGAGCCTGCTTGAAGTAAAATTGGCTTTGGTTGCCCTTGTGACCTACTGGCCAAAATGTGCCAGAACTGACCGATACTGTCCTTGCTGTTAAGCTAGGAATGGTATAATGAACATTAATAACCTCGTTGATGCCTTCTCTATCCTATTAAAAATCATTACGTGAAAGCCTCAATTGACCAAAATTATGATGGGCAGTAGGGGTAAAAATTTATAGGTCTGTGAAACTAAGAGGAAAGAGAAGGAGGTAATAGCTCTGAATGAAATTTATCTTGTGGAATGATGAATACCTACAGAGAAGTGCCTTAGGCATAATGTTATGTCATATCCAGATTTGTTAATACAGAAGAAGCACACCATGTCTTAAACTGTTAAGCTGTTATTATATTTTTGGACTTTACTTGGGTTCTTTTAACTCATCTTGTTCTGGTTTTTATTAAAGAAAAATGAGGATGATAATGAGGATGAAGATGGTGAGGATGCAGAGAAGTGGAAGTAAAATTTAATTATGAATAAAAGGGCTAAAATGTATGTTATAAAGTATGCATTGGTGTTGTTTTAGCATCTGAAAGTGAAATCCATAGGTTGCTGATTGTTGCATGTTATGCTCCAGCGAATGGTGATAATTGAAGAACCAGGGAAGAGGAGGAAAATTATTTTGTCAGGTGACATTCATGGATAGATGGGAACAAGACAAAAGAGTAGAGAAATAAGTGACTGGGCCAGTTTTGATGGTTTGGTAAGTAGATATCTGGTGGTGATAGTGAGAATCTGTTAGGGAAAAAGTCTGCTTGTTTCAAACACATGATTAAGAATACATATATCCATACATGTATATGGCAAAGGAAAGAGTATAAATCAAAAAGCAGGGTTTTTTTCCATTTTAACATAGATAAAAAATATTATAACAATTGTAATAGAGTCGAAGGAAAAATATATATAATAGAAATTAAAGGAATTAAAAGGAATTAAAAGGAAAACAAAAGGAAAGATCCATATAACATTATAATGCAATTTCTGTACATGTGAGAGATAAATCTAGCAAAAAATTAAGTTATAAAAGCTGTTGCTGTATGGTATAGTGATTAAGGTATTGGTTTAGGAATGGGGAGAACCAAGATCTCCTCCATCCTCAGCCATGGAAGCTCTCTGGGTGAGTTTGGGTCAGTCTGTCTCACCCCAATCTGTCCACAGAGTTGTTGTGGGAAAATACAGAAGAAGGCAGCCCTTCCCACTGAACTCCTGAATGAAAGGCAGGATATAAATCTAATCAATCAATCAATTCAGGGTTAGGGTTAGGGTTCCTCTTGTTCCTAGAAAGTGTTAGTATGGTGTAGTAGCCCAGGTGCTTATGTGTGGTACAACCTCAGCTATGGAAGCTCACGGGGTGACTTGGAGCCAATGGCTAACTCTTGGCCTCAGACGTTTGTTGTTGTTGGGAAAAAAAATGGAGGAGAAAGTTTTATATATGCTTCTGGGGTACATCAATCTAAGAACTCTTAAATCTATAACTTTCTGAAATATCATGGCATTAAGCACAGTATGAGGCATGAAACAGCCAAAAGGTACAAACTAAAAGGAAGGTAAAAAAGAGAGGTAAAAACCAACCTACCTCACAGGATTGCAGCAGGGGAAATTGTCTAATTGATTTTCATGCAACCATTAAGGCTTGTATCCAGATAATTGTACAAAAAAGAGCCAGATCTCCCCTTTCATTAACAACTTGTGCATTTTTGACTGATTCTCCAAAATAATGTGTTCACTTGAATAGCAATTGTAATAATATTTCTGCAATCGTTCATGGAGAAAGAGATTACTATTATATTTATTCCTAGATGAAAAAGAGGAACTGTCATGTTTTTCTGTAGATACAGGGCATATGCAGAATGTTTATCTAGAAGTTAGCATTCCTACAGCCTACGATCAATCCTTGGTGTGTTCCAGTCTGCCAGCTCGTCAAGGCTATATAGAGAAAAACCTTCTATTAGACTTTGTAAGCACTGACACCCCCACCCCCATTGTTGTTGTTGTTTTTGCTTCACTCTTCTCTGTTCTCAAGTTGAACATTACTCTTGCGCTGACAAGAGATGACAGGTATCCACTTACAAGTCAATTGAATCACAAAATAGTGTACTTTAGACAGTAATGATTCTAAACAATGGTCAGCCTTCACTATAATTTAGTATATGGTTATCCCATGATCCTACCTGCCTTTTGGAGTTAACATGTCCTTTTGTGTCCCTTGGAGGACATGGTGATTTAATCTGATCAGCTATATTGTTCCAACCCACTTCCTGCTTAGGGAGAAAGGAAAACAGAATCTAACCCTACAAAGTTCGCATATTGTGTTTTATATCTTGGTGCAAGCTTTGATACCTTCAGCTCGCAACAGACATTTATCCTTGAAGATAATTATTTTCTTTAACATTCATTATTTTGAACATTGCTTTATTATTTTAGTAAATCGATTTTATTTATTTATTTATTTTAAAATGTATATGGCTACCTATCTCACATAGTGATCCCAGGCAGCTCACCATTAATAAAAACAAGAATAAAAGCAGAACAATAATAAAACTCCTAACCCTTCCCACCAGGCACCAGACCAAGCAAACTATTTACAGTACCTTCTGACTCAATCCCCATCCTAGCCCAACGCTTGGGGGTAAAGCCAGGCCTTTCCAGCCTTCCAGAAGGCTAAAAGGGTAGGGGCCCCTCGATTCTCAGGTGGAGGCTATTCCAGAAGGCTAGGGAGGTCCTTTGGACATCACTTATAAATGTCACTTATTGACACTTCATTTCTAACAGAATCAGGAAATAAATTAAATAATATAAATCTAGGCTATTGAGTCTGTTGATGGATGAGGGAAAGAAGCAGACAATTTATGAGGTTACGATACATGGAAGTTTGAATGATTACTGTTGTGAAAACAATCCAAAATAAAAACAAAACAAAAAAACAAAAACCAGGACACTCAAAAAATCAGGCACTATTTGATTTTAAGGCTATGCCTACCAGATGAAGGCCATGAGGAGAAAAAGGAAGAGGACATGTCCTCCTTTTGCCAGATATCTGGTGACCCTACCCAAGGCTAAGCTTGACTGACTACCTCCTTTCCACCCTCCCTTCTTCTCAAGGCCAGAGTTAAATTCCTCTACAGTTCCATTAAGATGTGTTCTAATTTGGTTGGAATTCAAATCCGGTCTGAATTATTTTAGCTTAAGCTTAACCCTATTCTGATTTCTTCATTTTATTTTCAAGAACCATAACATATTTTTCAGTATAAACTTAATTCTATAATGGAATAGAAAACAGTGTTAAAAACTGTAACTTTACAAGATTTGAAATGCAGTACATAAAATGATAGTTCACTGTGTTCTTGATTATATTACAACAGACCAAATCCCCCACCAGATTCTATTGGAATGTAACTCCCCTAATTCCAGAAATCTCCAGATTGGAGAAAGTAGCCGAAAGGACTTAACAATTCCAGGAATCTGAATTTCCCAGAGTCCTTTGAATACCTAGAATATGGTTATAATGATGCCTAATAAGAGGCCATAGTAACATTCCTTTGTTGCTATCAAGGGAGCTTCCATGGAAATGGGAAACTAGGCCAGATAGCCAAGTTAATGATCAGTTTTGATCAAAAAGAGCAGGGCGCTTTGGATATCCTGCTTGTCCCAGGTTGGCTAGAACAGTCACAATCGATGCATTTCTTTGCTTAATTCTGCATAAAGAGTTCTTGTCAGGCCCAGCCCAAGAACAACGGTGAAACAGTCCAGTTGAGTTACGTTCCTTTATTCACTTACACCTTATAGACAGAATCTTGCCATACTACATCTATACTACTGCAACTAGTGGATATACCCTGGGAGTTTCTAGGGAGTGGCTATCTTGAGCTTCTTTCGCTTCCCACACTCCCCCTGTGGACTGTGTTGTCTTTTGTCTCCTTTCCCTTCCTGGAATGCACCCCCTCCTTCCTGATAGCCTTGCTCTCTGTTGCTGTCCACCACATCACCTTCCTCTTTGTAGATACAATCCATTGCAGTTCTACATTGCAAAAGTAGATGTTCCTATTTATCTGAAGAGAAGACCACTGGCATAAGGGTTGGGATGGAAGGAACCTCCACTTGGGAAAGGGGTGAAGGGGAGAAAGAAGAGAGGGGGTGTATGTGAGTGAGAGACAGCACACTCCCCACTTGTCAGGCCCAGCCCAAGAACAACAGTGAAACAGTCCAGTCAGGTACAGTTCCTTTATTTGCTTACCCCTTATAGACAGAATCTTGCCAAACTAAATCTATACTACAGCAACTAGTGGATATACCCTGGGAGATTCTAGGGAGTGGCTATCCTGAACCATTTTCACTTCTCACATTCCCCTTGAGGACTGCATTGTCTCTGATCTCCTTTCCCTTCCTGGAATGCACCTCTCCCTCCTGATGGCCTTGATCTCCCACATCACTCTCCCCCTCATAGATACATTCCATTCCATCACATCACTTGACCAGGCATACAGTGCTCACCTTGGATATCCCCTTGCAAAGGGAGGCATAGCAACATCTCTGACTGGACTTCACCTGAATCCCAGGGACACAAGTTTTAGGGGGAAGGGTAGGAGTGGTTAAAATACAGAAATCTGTAGGGATATGGAATTTGGTTGGTTACTCATGAGCACACTAATGTTTGGAAACTGTCAGCCTTGCAAGGTAGTCCAGACAAGAAGCATGGAACTAATTCTACTTTATCGTAAGGTTACATTAATGGAATCTTGCAAGTCTGGAAGTACATCTCTCCCCCCATCTCCTTAAAGCCCAAGAAACTAAGGAGGATCCCTTCTGAACCGCTTGCTCCACCCACATTCCTGCTACAGGCTACATTGCCTTTTATCTGGTCATTCCCTTGGCTGCATCTCTTCTCCCTGTCTTCCAAGGTCATTCCCACATACTATTACAGAAACAATGGGATTATTTTATGTAATACTCTTTTATTTTAAATAATTGATGAAGGAGGCTCCCGCTTGGTATACGTGTATGTGTATGAATGTATCTGAGCATGAAACTGAGCAAACTCAGGGAGGCAGTGAAGGACAGGAAGGCCTGGCGCAATATGGTTCATGGGGTCACGAAGAGTCGGACATGACTTAATGACTAAACAACAACAACAATGAATGTATCTCTTTTTTTATTATTATTTGGAAAAGATATTCAAATGCCGTGATGTGACTATACCTGCAAAGATCAGAATCATGCAAGCCATGGAATTCCCTGTGACACTCTATGGAAGCAAAAGTTGGACTTTAAAGAAGCAGAATAGGAAGAACATTGATGTCTTTGAACTCTGGTGTTGGAGAAGACTCCCGAGAATACTAAGAAAACAAACCAATGGATCATCGAACAAATCAATCCAGAGTTTTCACTTAAGGCACAAATGACCAGGCTCAAATTATATGTGATTGCTAGGAGTTGAAAATGATTTGATGGCACATAATCAATCAATGTATATGTGTATGTATATATTGAAAAATGACTCAGAGAAATAATGTGAAAGGCCTTGCTTCTCCAGAATACCATTTTATTCCCAAGAGATGCTTCAGAACAGAAATTAAGCTCTTTTCTTACTGAAAATATCATTTTATTTTCAAAATTAGCTTCAATGTTCAATTTAGGGTCTTGCTTTTCATTGTATTGCCAGAAATGGCTTAAATACTCTAATCAAGCTCCTTTCTTATCAAAAATAGAATTTTATTTTTCTAAATTTTATTATTTTCTGCCCAAAGACAAATCCAACAAAAGACATTGAAAAACTACATTCAGTTTACAAAAGTCTCTGGAAAAGAAAAAAAAAATACTTTTTTTTTTGTTTTTGGTGGAATGCTCTTGTCACTTCTCAGTACCTCATGGTGGGTTTCATAATGTAAAGAATTGTGTGATGACTGTCAAGTATAACACAAATGAGGAAGTCAAAAAGGTAAAATCTTCACAAGATTTGATGAGTTGTTGATCCAGTGCACACAATCCAGGAACAAGCAGAGCAGAGAGCTATTTTTTAGGGGTTTTTTCTGCTGGATTTTTTTTGGTGGGGAGGGGCACTGTACCCAATTTGCTATTAGTTATGAATGGCAGTTTCAGCAAACTGGTAGGTAGAAAGTTTCTAGACAGTGAAATAGCTAAGAAATAAGCACACAGACACTCAAAAGCTACCCATCTTATCTACAGCATTGGAAAAGAAAGCATAGCTGCCATCGAAAAGCAATTATTACAAAGTTCTGGTGATCTAAAAACACTTTTCACTGACTACAGATGGCAGTTCTGACAAGGATGACAAGTTCTTCCCAATACTTGTCATCTTTGAAAATTCTCATGCTTCAATTAGGACTCACTTTCTGGATACGCCTACAGTAAACCATGCATATGTTAAAAATATTGCAAAGGCCACTGAAAAATGCCTTAGCTTCAAGAGTCAGCTTAGACCAGTGTTTCTCAACCTTAGCAACTTGAAGATCTCTGGACTTCAACTCCCAGAATTCCCGAGCCAGCATGCTGGCTGGAGAATTCTGGGGGTTGAAATCCAGAGATCTTAAAATTGCCAACGTTGAGAAGCACTGGCCTAGAGAATTGTGTGGCTTTGGTCTCAGATAAGGCCTCTATAATATACGGCGAGCACACTGAAGTTAGCAAGTTTCTATAGAAAAAATAAATAGCTAAGAAAATGTCAGGAGTTGACTATGCATGCCATTTGGCGTACATAGCAACCAAATATGGCTCATCCTGCTGGATCCAGGAGTGGTGTATTTTCTGTTGAAACATCTGGCCTATGGAAATCTGGATATCCCATCCCTTTTCTAAGTCACTAAAGATTTGCTGAACTGGGCAATCACATTTTTTGTCTTTCTCTTTTTGCAAAATTTCTCTTACTCATCCCACATAGTAATACTTTCTGCAAAGATATTTTCCGAATGGTTTGAAACAAATGCAAGAGAGATTAGAATTTAATTAAGAAAGTCAGCAGAAGGGCATGCTAACATATATTGATTATACTTGTATTAGAAACAGTCTCTGACTAGGGATACCATCCAAAATCTATAGACCGTAGATTGCAAGTGTGAATAAGCCAAGTATTTTAGGTGCCAAAATACACCCCAAAACCGGGTTCAGTTTATCTGTGGATGGGCTTATCTATTAGTATATATGATAATACTTTGTCATATATGTCCCATATATACTCACATATAAACCCATCCACAGATAAGCCAACCTTCACATTTTTTAACCAGAATACCATGAAAAATGCATCACCCACAGATAAGCCAATTTTGAAAATCAAAACATACAAAAATTCTGAAGGTCAGCTTATACACGGGTGGTGCATTTTTTATGGTATTTTGGTTAAAAATTGGTTAAAAGGGTCGGCTTACCTTCAGATGGCCTTATCCGCAAGTATATACGGTATTCCAAAAATATAGCTCAACTAAAAGATCACCAACTGCTAATATTATTGATAAAACAATGTCTGCTATAGCAGGTAATGAAAAAAAAATTCTAGGGAGTTTGGGCACAGTGGTCTGTGGTGTCTGCTTCGGTGCCAGTGGGCTCTCATTCATCATTTCAATGTATTTTTTTGGTTATTTTTGCAGAGGAAATACTGCTCCTACAATGCCAGACACTGTTTAGTTACTAGTGTCTGGTTTTTATGGTCTATGTCCCTTTAGGGTTGGAGAATGCAAGCAGTGAGGAAAATGTAGAAAGAGGAGAAGTGGGAAAAAAAGGAAAAATATTTTACATGCTATGTAATGCATAATGCAATGAAATCACCATCTCCCTATTTCTGATTCTTACTTGTTGGCAGATATGAAATTTTCTATCAATATGCATCCAATTACATTTTCACATAATAATAATAATAATAATAATAATAATAATAATAATTTGTCTGAGTAATGATGCAGAATGTTGTTCTTAAATTCTGTGCCAGGAAAAGACTTTCACAATATGTATGAGCTAGAATAGTTTTTATACTGAAAATAAGTTATTCCAGATTTCAAGGGCAGCATCCAAAATTCTTTATGAGATGAAATCCAAGCTTTCAGGATACTACTTTTTTAGAATCCAAGTCGACAATGCAAAGAAACCCAGAATGCATGTCATAATTCAGTCTACTTCAGGAACTTGGAATAGTACTTTTTAATGGACTGTGTGTTTCTCTGTCACAAACGTCAGCTCCACAAAGGCAAAGTAAATGTCATAAAATATTCTGTTCTACAGTAGCCTTGGCAAATAATTGACATCTGTTTTCTGTTGTCTTGCTACAGTTGTGCTGCTCAAAAACAGAAGCTTCCATTTTCTCAATTATTTCCTTTTTATTTATTCCATGTGGGGAATCCAAGAAATTCTTAAAGAGGGGAAAATAAAATCAAAATCAGATTTTGCTAATAAATACAGCAGGATTAGGGAATATACTAAAACCTAGTCATTTGATGGGGTTTGGTTTTATTTAATATTTATATTCTGCTTTCCTGTTTAACAGGAAGGATTAAGTAGCTTATAAGAAACCATGCAATCTAACAAAATAATAAAATACGTGCATTTAAATCAAGGAACAACTATCATTGCCTTTTGATGTATGACTGACCCTTTTAAAGCATTTAATTAGCATCTAGTTAAAACAGCAAAATGTAGACAATTAAGAGAGGCAGCAGTACTAAATCTTTAGCAAAGACAAGAGCAGCTGACTGATTAAAATTATTTTAAGCAGGAAAATCTTTCCTTACAATGCAACAAAAGGTGGGGAAAAAAAGATCAACAAATTTCAACAGGACACCCATGCAATAAGGTCTTGCCTCTTGCAGTCTCCTTGCTTGATCTTAGGCCAAAGAGGCCTGAACACAGGTCCAAGCCTTGGTGGCAGAAAGTCAGTGTGGATTCCATATAGGTAAATCCTGCCTTTGAGAGTTTTTTGACAAAGTCAATAGTCCTGTGGGAGGAAGTAATCCTATAAACATTGTAAACTTGGATTTTCAAAAAGCCTGTGATGGAATCCCTCATCAGAGCTTCTAGAGTAAACTTAGGACCTGTCCTTTGATGGACTGTTAAGCATTCCAAAAACAGAAAACAAACAGCAGGAATAAACAGGCAGTTTTCACAATGGAAGGAAATAATAAATAGGCCTTGTGTTAGGATGGATGGAATCCCTTGTTTTTATCTATATTTTTGTATAGAGTGACCAGATCCCATCTTATTTTGTTCTATATTGTTTATATTGTGAATTATATTGTGAATTATTCAGAGTTGGTTTAGAGTTGAGCAGTGCCTAAACTGATCCTAATCGTTTTAATTCACCATTTCTATGCAGTCCTTTATTCCAAGTGTTGATAAGTCCAACTGAATCAAGATGCCCATGTTCCTCACAAAAGCATTTCTGTCTCTTTTAGATATTAACGTTGCTTTTAGTATTACTGAAACTATACCAAATGATCTAGGTGTTTCACCTAGTTAATTTCAGTAGTGACTGTGGTTTAACCTCAGACCCACACTTGTTGAAATCCTAAGCTATATTCATTTACAGAATGTTTTCTTCTGTATTTAATTAGTATTTCAGTGAATGCTCAATAAAACAGCAATTGTGTTCATTTAAGAAGTAAAAAAGATTCCCCATGATACATCAGAATCTGTTTCTAATGCTGAAAATTAGAGAAAAATGCCTTTATGGCTGATTTCAGAAATTCATTTGGCTGAGCATTAGGCCATTAATAGTCATTAACACACTTTCAAATGTAGTGCCAGAGTGGTAATAAAATCAGCACCTCCTCATTTTTATATTGAATCACTGCCAAAGTGCATTTGGTCTTGTCACTACATAGCAATGCACGTGATACTTAAAATATCAATAGAAACATTGAATAAAAGCATTTTTTTTCATTCATCTGAAAAATGCCGCAATTTGAAAAGACAGCTACTTTCTAAATTCAAATCAATACTCAATATTACCTAGTTAAGAATGAAGGATAGATGCTGGCATTTCAAGGAGTTTAAATTCAGTTCTGAACTTTTTCACAGGTTATAAGAAAATAATACACCAGGAAACCTTGCACATAAGTTCAGACTCAATTCATTTTTTTGAATAATAACACTGAGGATGGTATGTAACAATAGCAAGTCTCTTATGAATTTGGAAACTTCTTTGTCATTCTATTTTTGGAATGTGTGCTTGAGTTTAACTCAGTAAGAAAATTGTAAATCCTAGAAAGAAAAAGAAGATAACCGGTAGACCAGGGTAGTAAAGTAGTGGTTGCAGAAATCTAAGTTCTCCTCAGATGTTAACATGATGGAGAAAAACAGGTTTCATTGACTAATCCTATCCTTTCCATCTAGCTGTATCACAATCCACAAATTGCTTAAGGACTGGAATAAGAAGACTGTTTTCCACATTATTTATATCATTGATACAACAGGGATCAATGATCTACATCAGTGAACAAACAATGATCTACATCATATACAAGACCTACAGTATCCCCATTTCCAGACCTTCAGGTTCAGTGTATGAGCTTAACCAATTATTGTGGCTTCTTTCTTTCACATGATGGCTATCACAAGAGGGGCAAATGACTGAATCAAGCTCTAGCTTTACTCTCTTTATGCTCCCATCTATACAGGTCAGGATGCCTAACTTCCCTAGACTCTGTTTCTCAGAATTAACCACTCCATTGGTGACAAAGTTCCAAAATAAAACCTCTCTAAGCAGTAATGAAGCACATGTATTCAAGCACATGCATCTTAATTTTCACTACAGAATGGAATATAGTTGTTACAACTTCTAAAAATAAGTATTTTCCTGGCATGAGAAACAGGTTGCAGGCTTTTTACCATCATTTTGTTTTTTGTTTTTAATAGTTTGTGTTTTAATGTTTTAACAATTCTGGTTGCTATGCTTTTGGTTATTATTTTCTTTTCTTTTTATTGTTTGTTTTTAACTTCGTAAGCTACCCAGAGGCACAGACAGAAGATGGTTATATCAGTTTAACACACAAACAAACAAACATTTTAGTTATAGTATTTCTTTACCACTTGCATTTAAAAAAAGACCCAGTGGTTCCAGTAAAATGCAAATACTATAATAAATGCAGTAAAAATGGAAAAATTGATAAAATAATAAAACTACTAAAACACTTTTGAAGAAGCAAACCTTTAATTAAACATTATTCTTAAATATATTACCAGGATGGCTTATAAAAAATCAAAATTGTACTACAATCACTTACAACTTGCTCACCCTCCTGCTGTCAATCTCTGCTCTCCTTTATAATGTTTCTGTGAATATTACCTCTCCTTTTCATTACATTTCTCCTTAGGCTTCTGTCCTTGACTCTGTTATTTCCTGAATTCCTTGACCAGCAATGCTCAAGGCCTTCCACATAACGTGTTTATGCTGTTGGGGAAATTAGATACACTTATAGACAGGGTGAAAAGCAATGATGTTTTATTTTAAATTCCAGAATTGGGAGGAACATAGCACTGGCATCTTTACCTTGCTACACCTTCCTCCCTGATAGCGTTTTGCTACAAGCTTTTATACATTTTCTTGTATGTAGGTAAGTTCAAAGTCAATAGGAAATACAAACAAGGAGATGAAATCATAGAAACAATGGCAGAGGAAACATTTTGATGAGCTTTAGTGGTTAGAAGGTTGAGCTATTAACAGCAATCAGGATAGGACTAGATACCATGATTCAAAGTTTGGAACAGTTATAAGCACTTAACAAAAGTCTTGAAGAGTGTAAACAGAAAGAATTTTAAACAGTGTATGCTTGTGGTTAAGAAAAGGTCAATCTTAGTTGAGTTCCATCTGAGAGGCTTAATTGGTGGGGCAAAGATCCTGTAACCAAGAGGAAGTGTTGGGGTAACAATGGAAAAGGAGGGAGTGCAGGAAAAACCTGTGTGAAGCTAGTTTGCAGCTGGAAACACAGAAGCTCTGTGGAGCTTGGAGGAAACTCTTGTCTCAACCCCCAGCTACCCCACCAGGCTCCTGAATTTCAGCCATCCTAGCAGATCCCACAAGGAGAATGTTGACTTGAAGTGACAGCTTTGAAACAACTCTACAAGAGCCCCGGAATAGGGAACAAAATGACAATGTTTCCCTCTTTGCAAATTGCAGCTTGTTAAAAGAAGTATTTATTTTCTTTTTGTGTAAGGATAGTATTGTTGCTGCAGCAGCTTGGGGCACAACAGTGATTTTTACTCTTTGTCCTTGGCATTTATGAGGCACAGAAGTGAAAATAATTGCTAGTCATTTTCAAACAACATTCTGAGAGACTGAGGAGTGGAGATGGTGGCTTTATAGAAGTACCTTAAAATGCCTTTTCTATGCATGCACTATATTGCAGGGCCTTTGCTGATCAAAGGTGAAGTTTGCTGCCCCAAACAAGAAAGGGTACATTGTGACTCTGTTTTGTGAAGAAGTGAAGTGCTATAAATGCATCTCATCCATGTTTTTGCTGGTCCTAAGTAAATATTCACCATCTTCCCCCCAAGCCAACCCTAGAGAGTTGACATCTGACCTAAGCAGACATCATTGTCTGTTAGTTTAATTGAAGCTACACAAACATGCTCAAGAGCTACTGACCTTTGCTCTGCATTTTGGTTGACTCTCTGATTAGGGTCCCACTTTGTTCCAACTCTTATCAAGTGTTTTTCTCTTTACAAACTCTCTGATCAGTTGATTTCTTTTCCCCCTTCTCCCCATGACTCTTCTTCATGTCTCTCCGTTTATTATGTGATATAGTTTATTGTTAAGTCCCTGACATTTCAAGTGAGGGTCACTGTATTTATGCAGTGCCAGTAACTTGAGAATATATTCATATGTGTTGAGTATGCTCTTTGCCATTGTTCTGCAAATTAAGTGACATGAAACCAAATAGTGATAATGTGTTATGATTAAGGTTAATAAGCTACTGATTATCTCTATAGAATACAATTGCAGACACATTATTTAAATGGATTTTGCTCTGTTAGACTAACTGATAAAGGAACCGCACTTATCTGTGTTGATAAAAAGCTTGCAACGTGTCACATAAATATTCAACACCCCAAGCATAGGTTACTGTGGATTTCCTGACAAAGTGCAGGCGTTTAATTCTATTACCTTGGAGATCTCTTACAGGCCTCTGGCTCTGTTCGGTTCTGAGATCTATGCCTACAGGAGTGGCCAAATTATGCCTGGACATTGGTGAGTCTTAGCAAAGCTGAAATAGAAGTAAGAGCTGTAAATCAGTGGAATAGGTGACCTCACGGAGTGATTTCTTCCCTTTCACTGGAGGTTTTCAAACAAGTCTGGATAGTCATCTATTAGGGATGGTGTAGTGAATCCTGCATTATGCAGGGGGTTGGATTTGATGACCTCTTAAGTCCCTTCCAACTCTATCCCCATGTTCCTCTCCTGGACTCTCCCTCTAACTCCCTTTACATTCCAATTCTCCAATTCTCATGGCAATTAAAATTCTAAATTCTGAATTATTTACCCTTTTATGTTATTCCGCACAACCAATAATCACCACATGTGATACATTTTGATATCCTCCTTTTCAGAGGGCATTAAGCCACATTAAGGCATCCTTTTCAACACAGAGGCCAACAAGGAAACATTAAGTGCTCATGGTCGATGCATGTTAAGAACGTAAAGATCCAAATCCAGGTTCTGACATAATTTCATATCATAACTAAAAACCCTATGTATTAATCTTATCTTATATAGGCCTCTGTTTTCCTCCATTCTGGATTTGATCTACAGTCCCAGAATTCAACTGATATAATGGTATGGGGGAATGACCTTGGGAGATGGGGATGGGGGGAGATAATGCCTAGGGAATGGTCGGATAAGAGACGCCATAGCCTGCAGCTGCATAATGGGTGGAGAAAGAGGCTCAGATGGGACCCTCCTGACTTATCAGGCTGTGGAGGAGATGGTGGGAGATTTGTACTTTCAGAGTTGCAAGATTCTGTTAATGTATTCTTACAATAAAGTAGTATTAGCATATCTGATTGAGTTTCCTGTCTGGTCTACCTGGGAAGGCTGACAATTGAATTGACTGACAGTCATTTTAGGAAAGAAAATACTCAATAGGACATATAATTAAAACAAGGAATTCAGTGCCATAAGATCTTGTGATGGCCACTAGTTTAGACAGGTTTAAAGAGAGAATAATTTTCTCTGACTTGAAGTGGGGGGGGGGGTTGGAACATGATAATTTAGTGACTTTTACCAACTCTGATTGTATTATGCTATATGTATTACCCATTTTAATACTCATGTACAAGAACACTGGAAGCAATTCTATACGGAACAATGAGGGCTACGCTCCAACTTGATATGAAGCTCAAATCTCATACTGAATGAGGAAATTCAGGATGGGACAAAGGTATCAAACTCATTATACCCCTGATTCAAAATGGTCTGAGTAGCTCAGCCTGCTGGATTGGGCTACATTATAAAAATGTATATTTTAAAATCTAAATTTTTAAAAAAATTTGATCATGTTTTTATTTTAATAATAACTTTTTATTTTTTCATAATGCTTGGTTTTATCCTCTTAAGTCATTGTTGTGCATTGACGAGAGTTGCTTTGAACAAGATGGGTGGCTATAAAAATGTGACAAACAAACAAATAAGAGATAAAACCAACATCCATCTTTGGCCACATGTTCAAACAAAAGGCCATAGTGAGAATAAGGGAGAGTATTAGGCTTCCTATGAAATCCAGCATGCTTCACCTGCACATCAGGATCTAACATTTCTGCCATTTTTGTCCTATTCTGATAAAGAAAAACACAATTAGTGATACCCCTAGAATTGGATATGTTTCCAGGGGTAGATAATGGAAAGGCAGAGTGCTGTTTTTGCTGGTTCCCATGCCATAAGTACGAATAGCTTAGGACAGTGTTGTCCAAACTTGGCCACTTTAAGATGAGTGGACTTCAACTCCAGAATTCCCCAGCCAGCCATGCTGACTGGGGAATTCTGGGAGTTGAAGTCCACTCATCTTAAAGTGGCCAAGTTTGGACAACACTGGCTTAGGATTAGCTAAGGAATGAGGATGAGGAAAGCCAGTGGGGATTCCTTCCAGGGGCAAGGATGTGGCCACAAAGTGAATCCAGAGCTGTAAAAACTATACTTACATGATCAGGAAAAGAAGTTCAAAAATGCCATAGAATTTAGAACTGTGGGAGGAGAAAAGATTTTTAAAAAGCATTAGAGGTCTACAGGTAGTCCCTGGGTTAAGAACGCCCAGTTTATAGATGACCCACAGTTCAGACGGAGCCTACTGTAGCAAAATTCAAGTTAAACTCCCAATGATTCGAGTTACATACATGATGGTTTGAGTAAATTACAGAATACTACTTATACAGTAATATACAATAATACTGTTCCGGCTTACATACAAATTTGACTTAAGGACAGTCCTTGGGAACAGAACTCGTTCTTAAACCGGGGACCACCTGTATTCTAAAAAAAATAAAAGAGGAAAAATAGCAGGCTTGGGACTGGAATAGGGAGGATCAAAGATTTCAGAGTTAGGCTTTATTGTCTCTTACTTGGTGCTCCTTGCCTAGTGCTACAGAAGCCTTTTGCTGAGGACTCTTACGAAGAACTCCACAAAGAACTGAAAGTGGCAGCATTATCATACTGAACATGGGGCACTTCTAATTACTTAGTATTCAGGATTTTGACTTTAATTAGAATTCTTTTGTCATACCATTCATCAAAAACACTTGAAAGCAATGGAAATTAACACCCAACTTTTCTGTCGCCTTAGGCACGCTTTTAATACTTTTACTCCTTTTAATTTTTGTTGTTGTTGTTCAGTTCAGTGAAGTGATTTAGTTGTGATGATGCACTTAGCTGTGATACTGCTTTATTTATTTTAAAAAATGAGCACACACTCTTTAGAAGTATTGTTTTGCTAAGGAGGACTGGCTGGGACCTTTCAGCATTCCCATAAACAGCTGCTTTTTCTCTTGCTGGTTTACTGGCAAGCTTGGACACATTTTAAAAACGATTCAGGGCCTGAATTTTGGATTCATTATTTAGTAAGGAAAGTAGTACAGAAAACAGATTTTTGTACCTTGAGGGGGAAAAAAAATCATTCCAATATTGTCTCTGTGATCCAAACAACCCAATAAGCAAGGTGAATTTATCAACCTTTATCACAACAATGTTGGTAGATAAAAGGTATGGAATCTTCTGAGTTACACAGAACAATTTGACAATCAGAATGGGAGATTTATCATTTTCTCCTATATTCTAAGCTAGGATGTTTATCACTGAAAATACTCTAGCATGATACACAGAGAGCAGCATAATCAAAGAAGCATAGAACACATCAAAGGAGAAAAAAATGAATATACTGACAGGCATTGAGAACGTAAGTGATAATGAAGAAAGATTTGTTTTTAATCATCCTTCTAAATACCTTGTAGTAATTATATCTAATATCTGTCTTCATTTCTTATCCTCTGTTTAGAAACCTCTATCATTTAAGGTCATATTAGTTTTCATTTTAAATTATTATTTCCCACCTCAGTCTTATCTGATATAACATTACCAATGTGTGTCTTCTGCATTCTTTATGACATGTTGAAAAGTGTATATTAAAAAACTCTGGGAGAGAATACCACATCCCTTGTCTTCTAATGAAAATCTTAGCTTACCTATGGAAACTATAGAGAGCCAGTATGATGTAGTGGTTAAGGCACCAAGCTAGAAACCGGGAGACTAGGAGTTCTAGCCCTGCTTTAGCCACAAAGCCAGCTGGGTGTCCTTGGGCCAGTCACACTCTCTCAGCCCTAGGAAGGAGGCAATGGCAAACCACTTCCAAAGAACCTTGCCAAGAAAACTGCAGGGACTAGGCCAGACAATTGCCAGGAGTCAACGTTGACTTGAAGGCACCTATCTATGTATCTATGGAAACTATAAGATATAACTTACAATATTTATGCCAATATTTTCAACTTGATCCTTTTAAGTGCACTTGGGCTGGCTGGAAGTATGCCGAAGGACTCTGATCCAGAAAGAGGGCCAACCCACATGAAAATAATGGAAAATAAATTTGTTCAATTTATTTTCACATTTTACTGCAAATATGATCTGTTCCCAGTCCTTGACCCTGTATGTCAAGCAAAACAAGCCGAATTAAGGAAAGCAGCACCCCAGCATTGCATTGCAAACTCTGACCCTTTTTGGGTGCATGCGCAGACTCTCAACACATGTAGAAAAGGGGCGGGGCTTGCATTGCAATGCTGTTTATGTCACTCTTGCCCCTTCTGGCAGTGCTGCTAAGGTCCAGATTTTCCTAAATTTGCCATTCAAAAAATGTATACCTAACTGTGTAGCAGGCAAAAAGGATCCTTAACATGCATTGCAATACATGCAATTGGGAAAAAATTAAGCAAAAAATATTTATATAAGGATAAATGTTCATGGTTATGTGGACACATCTTCATGCAGACACTTTTATAAACAGAGTCAGAACCAGGATGAATTAAAGACAGAAAAATGTGAAATAATGTTTCTTTTCACTGATTCTGTATTTTAAAAATCATAGAGATTTAGCGTTTAAAAGATTCAGATGAGTTTTTGCCAGGAACAAACACTCATTAAGATTTGCTTTCACTGACATACTATAATGCATAATAATACACACATATAATACTGCATGTGTTATACCTTATATATAAGGTGTAAAACCTTATACTGTTTTACTCCAGAAAAATAGCAGGAAACAAATAAAATGGTAGAAAGCAAATGGGTATCAGTGAAAACAGATAAATAAAAACTAAGACCCCGGTTATTTTAAATCTTCAAGGACGGCTTTGAAAAACAACACGTCTAACATTATTTTTTCATCTTTACCTGAAAACAAAAGACAGCAATTCATTGGGATTTCCCAAGACAATTCCGCCAGAGTTTGGGGACCATCCCTAAGAAGGCCATGTACTTCGAAGCCCTGAACCATTAATAAGAATTAGAAATTTGGGTCTATCAGTCTTCTAGTATCTATACTTGCACCAAAGCAAAAATAGTCCCATGAAAAAATTATGATTTTTAATCTGCTTCTAAGCCAAGCCATGCAATTGTAGCAAAATTGGATTTCTATATGAATGGGCTTGACTGGAGGGTTACCCTGAGCTTCAGAAGGTGCTGCCATCATGTGGCCATCCTGCAGCAGTAGGACCAGGAGCAGCTTCATGCTTCAGGGATTCAATTCGCAGTATATATTTCAAGGTCACAGCACATGGCAGCATCCAATTTATCTTGGCCAAAGCTAAACAGGGTCAAATCTGATTAGTACTCAAGTGGGACACTATGAGGAAATCCCACCTAGGATGGGGTGGCAATTAAAAAAAAAACATTCCAGAAGGTGGCAATTGCAAACTTTATATACATTTCAAGTCCTTTTTATTAAATTAAATTGAATTTATTGAAATTACAGTCCCATTTCTCAAGGGTTTCATTTATAATCATTAAGAAATTTACTAGATTCCAGAGTCAGTCAGTGGGAATCTGACTTGATTTTGAATCTTGGGCCATTGAAGCGGTAACAGTGCATCCAATTTGCATATGGTTTAGTATTTGACTTGAGTTTTACATTCTGCATAATGCAATACATTACATGCAAAGCAAGTGTCATTTTTTTTGTTCTCGTGTCACCAAAAATCATTTTCTGTCACTTTGCAACCAACGAATTATGTATAATGCAGTGTAATCACAAGAACCTGCTACCATCCTAGCATAGCACTGGGTTGAATAAAAGATCTTGGTCCCATCTCACAGATCCACAGATTCTGCAATTGCCTAAAGCCAACCCAGGCCAGAAGCAAACTTCAGCTCTGAGAAAATTTTGCACGCCCTGTACTTCAGAGCTGTCAGTCAGTATTTTTTATCATTAGCCATCTGTGATTATTCTAATTTTTGCCAGCAGGAGAAGGAACGCTTTTCCATCAGGAAGCTCTATTATTATGATATAATTTATATGTAAAGAGCTCCTTTCATCAGTGAAAATAACTTTTTGTACATAGTTTCTTAAAGTTAGAAGGGATTTATGGCACTTTATCTTGCTCCCCTCCTTTTAATTGAATGAGTAATGTTAATGTTACTTTTATTGACGTTTTGGGTTCTTTTACAGTGTGCTTCTGCAAAACAATACTATCCTGGAAATCAAGTGACAACACAATGTTGTTATTTACCAACTGAGATATTTTGCTGTAGAACCTTTTTGCTTCCATGGTCCGTGGGAGCAAAGACTCCAGGGTGTTATAAATGCCTTGCCTCCCATAGAGGCCTATCCTCTCCATTAAAATGCATGTGGATCTCTCTCTAGGCAGAGAACAGATGGTGCATAATTTTGCCCTTGCTCTCTCTCGCTCTCTCTGTGCACTGCTGCTTCTATCATTTCTGATTTTTGAATTGTTCTTTTCTTTCAATTACCGGACATTACCTTGCATCAGATTTCTATGTAAAAGCCATTTTGTGGGTAATAAGGAAAAACAGCCTTCTCTTTGGGGGTGGGGTTGCAATTCTTCTTCTCATTAGCCTCATGTTTCTCTGATCCTACAGAAAGGGGTTTTTGTGGAAGCCCTTAGCAACTCCTGTTTCTTGTATTCTTTTTGCTGTTGTTTCTACCTTCTGGCCTTCCTTTATTTTTGTCTTGCTGCTTCCTAAGAAGCTTCTAAGAAACCAAGGAAGAATAAATTTGATTTGATAGCTGTACAAAACTCTTATGTGAGTCTGAGTTACAGTCCTGAAGATGACTACTCAAATGACTACTTTCTTAAGATGAGTTGGAAGTTCCTCTAGCCACTATTCAACACCATTCTCCAGCAGGTAATGGATACCTGCTAGAAGGCACCTGGGATTCAGTTGTTAGATGGAATATGAAGTATGAGTTCAGGCCACTAGTCTAGTCTGATGATTGCACTAATGGCAATAGCTCTTCCAAGTTTCAGAGGAGAGTCTTTTCCAACCATATCTGAAGATGACAGGGATTGAATCAGGAATCTTCTTCATGAGAAGCAGATGCTTTATCTCTGACTTATAGCCCTTTCACTGGTAAAATTGCTTATACAGACACATCATATATGATAGGATTGAACTGAGCTCTCTGTATTCCTTGAAAGGAAAATTAAAAGCAAAACAGCTCTGAGATAGTTTGCTTGATTTGGGTTTAGTATTGGTGGTGTTAGCTATTATGGTTTCTAAACCATGATTTCTGGATTAGTGTGTTGTATGAATGTAGCCTGTGTGGTTTATAACAAAGTGGGGTTAAACAAATCATGGTCTAGTTCACAAGAACATATAAAATATGGGGGTGGGTTGGCTTTTTAACACCCTATTGGGAAGATTCACCATTTTTTCTTTTAAAGTAATGTGTTATTGAAGTAAACATGAAATAAACACTAGAAACTATTATTAATATGATTGTAATTCAAATAAAGGAGTTAATATGCTGGGGCAAGCCACATTGTGCCCATCACGGGGGGGGGGGGGGTGTCAATTGGACCTGCAAACCTCAACTATGGGTCTTCAGTATCTGCATTTAGACCAGCTTTTGTAGTGCCATTCCTTATTATGAGAAATGTTTGCAGGGTCAGAAATACTCTTCTTCACTCTCATTCTCATCAGAAAATGGGAGAAAAGGAGAGAATTTTAAATACTTGCAGCCTATTATATTTATTCTTTCCCTCACAATTCCTGTTTTTCATTTGCTTCAACAAGACGATGAGTGTCCAGAGTCAATTTTCCTAAAGAGTCCCTCCATACTATCATGGATAAATGTCATGTCCCCTGGCTCTATTCATCCACTAATGAAAACAAACTAATTGCCAGGCGCACCTTGCTGATTGCTTTCCCTGCTGCTAAGATAATTTGAGCAGTGTAAATGAAGGGTTCAGCCATTATTGAAATGGACGGGGAGGGGGACAAGCTGGGAAGAATTCTGACCGGCTTCAATAGACTGTCCATTCTAAAGCAGTTTAGTTTATTTGTTAAAACATGTTCCCAGTATACAACATATCTTTGTATTTCTGTCAGCCTGGTTGTAAATTTGACAGAACAGTGCAGATCTATCGCAGCTTCCCCAATACAGTGTCTTTTAGGCATGTTAGATTTCAGCTCTCATAATTTCAAGCAACAGGAACCTTCTCAGCCTGGCTAGAATGATGGGAGTTGGTCCATCACATCTGGATGCATCAGGTTAGATTATAACATGTGTATGCGTGCTGTTATATGTAAGGTCTGGTGGAACCCAGATTCAATCTTTATGCAGGCATGATACTTGTTTAACTAGTCATGATTTCTCAACCTAGCCTACATTTTAGGTTTGCTGTGAGGTTAAAATGAGAAGCAAAAATAGATGATTCATGTATGCTGAACTAAGCAACTTGAATATAACTGAACTGAGCAACTTGAATATAATGTGGGACAAAATATTTAATTAATAAATAACAATAAATGAAAATATCCTGGACCATAATCTCAATAATTGTTAATCAATTAATCACACAGCTTTCAATCTTAACAAATTGAACATGCATCTGGTTGCGTATAAATAAAAAAGGTAGTTGAAAGAGTTTTGTAAAATGATTGACTCATGAAAGTTGCAATTAGATGTTGCAATTGTGAATACAAGTCAGTAAATTTAATGATAGTGTTTGAGCAAATTCCCCGTGTATAAAGGCCATAGTCTTTCCTAGTCCTCTTGAAAATATTAGCAAGATGGAATTGTCCCTGAACAAGAAAATACAAATATTTCCTAATTAAACACACTTATCCCCATTATTCCCTGTGAGAATAATGTAAAGAAATATTTGTGACTTTTAGAGGGGTAGACAATTCTAAAAACTTGTGTGTATGCATGTTGAAAGGTGAGTCCTCCTGCTGAAAATTCTCAGATTTTGCCTACCTCTCAAAGATTAATTTACTTCTTGGCAGGAAATTTCACTTTTGATCTTTTCCTACCAGTGATCAAAAGGTCTGGTTGTATTAAATCATCTTGCCAATATTCAGTACTCAAGATAGTTATCATATTACAAAGAAAGGAAACTCCATTGTCCCTCTCCCCGAACTGTCACTAATCCAGTGCTTTTACTTATTAACCCAATACCTTACTTGCTTCTGAGCAAGGCACTGTGAGTGAAGTAGTCATAGGGGCTGGCAGAATTACTGTGAGTTTGTCACATCAGGGGCAAATGAGGGGCTTTCATGACATTTCCTTCATTATTAATGTTATTTTGAAGTTAAAGCATTACTCGACATCTTCAGGGCCACTAGAAGTAACACAGGAAAATACTGTGCTACCTTGCCGAAACTACTTCAAAATGAAAAAGAAGACCACAAAATGAGGCACTGATAGTTCTTTACCTGCCGCTCCCGTTTTTTTTTAGGTGTTTGTTTTTGAACTTGGTTTATTATTGTGAGCTAGAAGATGCTGCTCTTGCTTTCTCTGGGACGCATCTCTAATGCTTTGCTGAATCCTTGGCTGGTCCTGCTTTCTCCTAGAGAGAAACGTGTTCATGATGTCATTTTTTCTAACTGAAACATGAGAAACCAGGGAAGTTGCACATTTAAACTCTGGATATATGAGTGTACAGTAAAGGATGGGCCAGTTTCACACATGCTTCAGCTATCTAGTAACTAAAATAAGTGCTAGAATCATGAACCTACTCCATGGAATTTCACCATTTTCTTTCTTTGAAAAAGAATCCTTTTTCATCCAACTGAAGTAAAATGAGTACAAAAATGCAGAAGCAGTTTTCAGCACAGTTTTGATCATGATCCTGTCTTTCCATTTTCTTTAATTTTTCTTAATGTTTCCTTTTCTATATTGAATATTTGAAGTATTTTTATTTCTTTCAAGTATTTGTGGCAATATATCAACAGCATAGTTTTTGTTTCTCTGATCATGCACCTCTTTTTCCTTTTTTACTCCTCTTACAACTTACAGACTTTTCCCTGCCAACTTTGTAAAGTCCTGCTGTGACATCGCACTAATAATGCACTTTTCATCCATGCTTGCAGGCTGCCTCTCAGTTGTTTAAGCTGATGTTGCTCTTTTTCACCTCTGAAGATTTAACAGCACTGTATATCCATCAAATTAGCATGAACAGTGTCACAAAGTATGAGGGTGAGAATGTGAGCCAGTGAATTATCTTTTATTTCCACCTTAACTCTAAAGTTGTGTATCACTGTATTTGCCTATAATGTTTGTATGGTGTTCCAGTTTAAAGCAACTGGCATCCATTAATAAAGTGCCCAAATTATTTTTTTTAGAAACATCAACAGTAAAGACCATTAGATATATTGTAAGTTTAACCTCCTGTGTATACAAGTCCAGTCTGTCTCTTCTTCCTCCTGTCCTTTATTCTTCCTCTTTGAAATATGCAACAGAAATGTTGGCCAAACTAATGTTTTGTAAGTTTGTGGCATGTAGCTGTTTATCCAATTATGCTGTAGATAAGTATAGGCACCCATAGGGGAAAAAAAAATCTACTGGTGTACAATTTTTTCTTGTTGCTTATGTATACTCTAGAGCAGGGTTTCTCAAACTTCAACTCCCAGAATTCCCCAGCCAGCATGGGAGTTGAAGTCCACATGTCTTAAAGTGGCCAAGTTTGAGAAACATTGCTCTAGAGAATGTACTTGATAGTTATTTGAGATTTCTTCCCAGGTTTTATTACCTTACTGTCAGTGTACTTAAGCATTGCTTTAGAATTTATCTTGGGGAGATTTTGAGCTGAATTTATAACTGGAGTTGAGAGGCTGTGCTAGTACAGTTGCTTTTTGCTGTACACGTCTCTCAAAATGAAGCCTTTCTGGTTGTCCATCCTTTCTATTCTGAAAAATCAGTGGAAGGACTTCCATCATGATGTCTTCCTTGGGATTTAACTACAACACAGAAATGGGCTGAAGTATTGGGATGATGCTTGCAGACACTAGCGAAGGTACCTATTAGGTATTGCTTCTCAAGTACCTCTGTTACTGAACTGGTTCACATTCTTTTATTTGTATTGGACATTAACTTTTTTTCATCTGCATAATCTAAGCCACTGTTTTACCCACATAATGTAATTGGGGATTCCGTATGTTCTGCAGAATGACCAACAGCTTTGGTACACCAGAACATGGCAAAATATCATATAGCATCATTTTGGAACACATTTGTCAAGTACATATACATATTTTTTTCATATTACAAATTAATGTCTTCATCTGCATGCTAATTCCTTAACGTAATGTAATGTAACATCGCTTGATGTCCAAGTAGCATTACATGGCCCATTTAGAGCCCCGTTCATTAAGAGCTAATGAGTATCTCTTTGCTACAGAAGTTTATTTTGAAATTTTGGGCCAAACTCCATATGAGATTAATTTCCTGAATATCATTAATATGCACGATTGTTAAGTGACTTGCAGCTACATACAAACCTGAGTAGTTTAGGATCATTAGCATTTCTAGAAAATAGACATTTGACGGCAATCTGTGGTCCTCTCAAAAGTCTGTTTTCTGTTTGCAGTTGAAGGGAAGCTCTCATTGGTGCCAACTGAGGTTCTTCTTGGAGAGCTAATAGTTGATCTGGAGCCATTGTTTGAGTGGTGATCATAAAAATAATAAATAAAAAATAAATGTTTTTATCAAGGCAAGAGTTAACTTCCTGCCCAAATTCCTAGGATCTGGAGACTATTCAGGTTTCCACATGGTAATTATTTACATAGCAAAAAGAAAAAAAAGAATGTTAATTACATTCCTCCAATTAATGTCATGTCTAGTTAGGTTCTTAGTTACAAACAAGTGAATTATACATACATTGGAGCACTCAGAAAATATAAGCCAACCTCTGTACTCTTTGACCCCCTTTTCTTGGCATTGCATTTTCTCTTTTTTGAGCTATGGGGAAGAACTATCTTGGGGCATTCAAATTCAGTAGATAGTGGAGAGTGAGTGTGTAGCAGGGCCCTGGGCCTATCAATCCCTGGCCTTTGAGCATTCAATGAGCACTTCAAATAATTACTAACTTACCTGTTTTAAACTTGAGTACACCTCTTCATCCAGGCCATGAACATAATAAAGCAGGTCTTAGTTATGTGGTTCACTGAACACATGTTCTTGCAACCATGCATAGATTTTTTTCAGGTCTCCAACTAAATGTATAGAAGCTGGGGAGATTGTGGGACAGGGCCACATGAATGATCTTTTTTCTACATAGACTCACTTAAATGCCTGAGCTGAGTATTTTCATTTTATAGCAACCTTCCCCACTCTGAAAACTCCTACCATGTTGACAAGGGACAATGCCATCTTGGGACAGAGGGAGGCTGCATTCTACATATGGCAAAATTGCTCATTTATTTATAGCTACCCAAAGTGTTATAAGAAAGCCTTATTTCCAGGATTAGCAACTGGACATTTTAGGCCAAGCCACTGCTGCATTATTAAAGACTACAAAGCAGATTCTGAATGATGGCTTAAATATTCAGCCATATGAGTACATGTTGGTTATCTGCCTGTGAATACACAACTAAGCAACACCCACATATATACATATATCTTTGTGTATATAAAATATGCAAGAAAGCATTCATTTCTTGCATGGAGCTCATTTATTGTGTGAACTTTTGTTGGTTACTTAAATAATAATGAAACTGGATCTGTAAATTTTGCTTACTTTGGGAGACAAGGGGCAGCAGCTGTCAGCACTGCTAAGGATAATTTATACATTGTCTGATTTACCCTTCTGGGACTCAAAGGTTGACAATCTGACATAAGGGGAAAGGTAAATCAATCTGTTGAGTTTCTGTTCTTTTCCCTGTGCCCTGCCACTTAGACTGATTGATTTGATATTTGATTTTTTACAAGTGCCTGAGTCATGGGGACATAGTCTTAGCAATTCATTCAGAAGAGAGATGGTTTGTTTGATCAATGAACTACCACCCCACATTTCATTTCATTCTAAGCATCTACTAATATGCACCACAGCTGTCATAGTCATCCTCCTTCACTATTGCAAACTTTTCCTTGGGAAGTTCAGAGCAGACATTAAGCCCTGCCAAACATTGGAGATCGCCATCCCCATGCACGCTGCTGGCCTGTTGATCTCATGTATTTTAGCTTGGTGGTCATCTCTCAAATAACTCCTGATATTTTTCATTTTGAGCCTGTGGTTTGTGAGGTTCCCCCCAAAAGGTAGTTGGACATGGGTGTTCTAGTTACCTATGACTGAAAGAACCAGCCTGATCATCTCCTTCCCCTGTTTTGAGCTCCCAAATTGTCATTCCTCTCTTTTTTTTCCCATCAAAGTCTCAAAGTAATTTTCCCTGCAGATTCCTAAGCCTATGTGGCACTGCCTACACATAGGATTTAGATACAGGAATGCAGGGGGATTTCATAACTGAAGTGAGGTGCAGGGCAGCATGAAAAACATTTGGATTTTGATGGAGTTTCTTGAGTTTGATTCCAAGGTGAATGCCAAGATAGTGTTATCACCCTGGATGCTCGGAAGTAATGTGGGGTAGGACTCATTATTGCTGATAATCTATTTACAGTTGCAAATGAATATTTGCAAATAAATAACTGAGAAGATCTTGCTTGTTGTTTCTACATAACTTATTTCATAAGTAGAATACCCTGGTCAGGTCCTGAGAATAATCTTAACACTTAGCGAAATTGTCTTTTCTTGGATCAAGCCATGTAAGGCTTTAAAGATCAAAATTAAGAGGAAAGCCAAAAAGTCAATCAAATGTCATATTGCCATACGGTGAGTCCCCAAACGTGGGCCTTTTCATTCATTTTCAGAAGTTAAATTTTCTGTATCACAGGGTTGGATTGGCTATCCTTAACAGTAATTGCAACAGCAGAGTACTCCTCCGAGTCCCTATTGTTTTCCTCATAATGATTTTAAGTCTTATAGCACATTAAAGACTAGAAAATTAATTATGGGGCAATTTTGTATGAACTATGCAATATGAAATGTGATATTCTTTGAAGTATGACGATACACTTTGTTGTATTTGCTCTTTGGGTGCTTCCAGGAGATTGTGTTCATGTCTGAGGGAAGAAGTTAGATAGAAATGGCAGATATTACCCAGAAGAGTTTAGCAAATAACATCATTCAAGTGCTTTTGATCAGGACAGATTTGAACACTACCTTTCTGGAAGAAAGTTGCTTGATTGTGTGAGCTCCTGCTACCTTTCCATTCCTCTTCCCCAAGTACTAAGAGTTTTCTTGAGCCAGAAAAGGAGGAAATGGCAGCTGCTGTCAGTGATGTCTTTGTTTATGTGGACCTCAAATTACACATTCCAGAATACCAACAGAAGAGAATATGTGTAGCTCAGGGTTGAACTGTGGAGTCCTTGGGGTTCTCTGAGCTTGGTTGTTTTCTTGCAGACATTTCATTACCTGACTAGGTAACACCTTCAGTGTTGGAAGGGAGTGATAGCAAACCCCACTTCCTTCCAGCATGGAAGATGTAACCTAGTTGGGTAACGAAACATCTGCAAGAAAACAACCAAGCTCAGAAAACCCCAAGGATTCCACAAATTCCAGAATCCTATATGATAAGACCAATCTTCTACAGATGTTTGGGATTGTCACTCCTACAATCTCTTGTCATTAGTCATGCTATTTAAAGGCTGATAGGAACCAAAGTCCTATGTGGAAAATAAAAGCCTGGATTTCCTTTCTGAAACATTAAAGCTAGATATGCTGCCATGTTCCCTTTCCATAATTAACGGATGAGACAGGAGAATGAGAAACAGATAGCTTCCCAAATATAGTCTGCTTTGGTCATATAAATTTCAGAGGAAATTATTTCTTCAGTGGGGTCACTACCCTCTAGAATGCTTCCTACAGAACATCTGAGAAAGAATGTGTTTCTCTTCAACTCTGGAACCTGCAGAGATGATCAGTCCTCTGAGTTTAAAACTCACCCTTCGTACATTTGTAGTCTGGTTCATTTAATCTTTGGTCCCATTCCTGTAGCGGATAAAATAGATGAAAATTTCATTAAATAGTGTGGTAACATTTTGGTAGAAATATTATTTCTCATACTATTTTATAGTCCAGAACTGTTTTATAGGACAAAATTATTCAACAAATTTAGATCTTGCTTTTTGACAGGTAGCCTCAAAGTGTGTCACAACTCTTGTATGGAAATGTTGAAACAATAGACATAAGTTGAATCAAACAATTCCAGCCACAACAGGCATCTTGTATTATCTACACCTGCCTCCCTGCCTCTCTGAATCCTTGCCACGAGTGCTTGGTGCTTGATGGCCTTGTGGGGTGGGAAGAGATCCAGCTGGAACAGAACCAGGAAGCTGATGATATTCCAACATGTTGTTTGGATTTAGCATCCCAGTCATTGTGACTTTAACATGTTAGAAAATGCTCACACATTCACTTTTATTCTTTTCTTGATCATTTTAGTCAACACTATTAGATGAACAGTATGTAATGTGAAGTTTTTTGGTTTTTTCATTGGAAACAGACAGCTGTGAGACAATCAGACTGTTTAAAAATAAATTCAAGTGGCCAAGTATCTCTTTATGCTCTGTATCGCTTACATGTCTTCAGCCATGCACAAGTATGATCACATAATCACTCTTCAGCTAAAGAGTTTGGACAAGTCTTCCATGTGCATTCAAAAACATGAACCCACATATGTTCTCTAGGTAGCTTGTTCAAGAGCAGAACAGGCAATTACTACTTTAAAATACATAAAATACACAACTATAATAATCCTTAGGTTGGATTCTACTGTTGAAGGCCTTCAAGAATTTTGCAAGGCATGTAATGACTACCTAAAAGCTTTTATTTGTTTTAAAATCCAATTGTTAATGTTAAATCTTAAAATCTATTTGTTTGGTTATTCACTTAAACACACTAATTTACTAGTAGTGTTGGTTACATGTAGAAGTATTAAATTAATGCAGAATACTCTGATGTAGCTCCTTGCCCTACTAGTTGTTGATGCTCCTGTGAGTTAAAAAAAGATAATAATTTGAATAATATTTTACATAAAAATATGCATATCTCACCTCTTTGTCTTGCATTCATTTGCATAATATTTGCAATTTGTAATTAATTTTGTCATCTATTTTCTCCTCAAGTACTCCTTAGTTTATTATTCTTATTATTGAATACCGCCTGTGGAACACTGCACCCTGATTAATCGTTGTATGCTTTCTTTCCTCTCTGAAGCATAAACTAGCAACTATTGTGAATTTGGCACCGTGTAATGTAGCATTTTGCTTGCTGTGCAGCACTAACAAACAACACATCAGTAATCATGCCTGGCGCTCATTTAAATGCAACCTCACAGTCACACTGCATGTTACAAATATCTGGGAGCTGTGTGATTAGTTAACATCTTGTGCATAACCCTTAAGATTCTCGCAAGTTCTCAGGAGATAATTAGCTTTCAGGGTATCTCCACTGCAAGGAACTCTGCGATGCTTCGTGCTATCTGTTGGACTGAGGAACAGCAGCCTGCAAGCAGCTTTAAAAGCAGAGGTCAGGGGTCCTTCACTAAGTCAATAAATTCTGAAGCCTCAGTCTCCCCTTGCCTTTAGTGCATTTCATTCTTAGAAACAGAGGAGAATGAGAAATGACATGTGCGTGGCTTATCGCTTGTAGCTTCGACACCAGCCGCCCTCTTTTGTGTCCCTCCAGTGTCTTAGGTCTATTTGGCAGGAGTGCAAGACTGTTCTTTTGGGGTGGTTGTGCTCATCCTTTATTCTCCCTTCCTGAACTGGTTTGCCCCCTTTCTTGTTTAGGTAAGCTTTGAGCCTGCCAAGATGACAGTGTGCTGCTGGATTTTACTGCAGCTTCTATACAATAGTTTATAGGTTTTGTTTTGATGTGTCTCCAGATATCATTTTAAGCTATTGCATCATCTTTTCTCACTAGCTGCCTTGAATGTCTCATATGAATAGGCAGCATAAATAAAATAACAAAGAACATAAAATAAGAGCAGTTATTGACGTGCCATTTGTGGTTTATTTTGTCTTCTCTTTTAGACTTATTCAAGAACATTTTCCTTGCTTTGTTGCAGACATGGGATTTCTGCATGACTGAAATTCCATTGCAATGAAAAGTGGCACTAATCCTATCTAGGAATGTCTACTCTATTGGGGGAAAAAATACTTATGGGTAGGGAAGTATTTTTGCTATCCCTGGACCTAAATGAGGTTATCAGTTAAAGATGTCTGATTGAAATCCACCAGGGCTTCAGGCAAGTGGAAGATTTTGCTTTCTGTGTTTCTGATTCACTTTTCGTGTCAGGCATTCCGCTGTTGTGGTTTAGAAATTAGTGTTATACAATAAAAATTAACTAATTCCAAACAGAAAACTTCTAACTTGCTTAAGCATTGAGCTTTCCACTCTTCCAAGTTGTGTAACCAAGTTCTATAGCACAATGTCATACAGCATTCTTCTCAGGTGCCTCTGCAGCAGTTGGAGATATTCTCAAAATGCTAAAACATGTACTGTGATGTCATCATACAAGCTCCGCCCCTTACATTTTTTCATGCAACATCACAGTGCAAGTATAAAAGAGGCAGAGCTTGCATCATGAGATTGCAACACACATTTCTTCATTTACTCTTCTTCACGTGGTTCTTATGTATGTTTTGTTGTACAGTGGAGTGTTTCCCAATCTTGGCAACTTCCAGATTTCAACTTCCAAAATTCCCCAGTAGCATGGCCGTTGTTGAGAGTTCTAGGAGTTCCATATCTTTAGAAGTTGCCAATATAGGAAAAATTAGAAGAGTATATTATTATAATTTTATTATCACACATGTAGTACCACATATAGTGTTATTTGCTATGTTCAAAGAAGGTCTACAGCTTAGAGGGAGAACATCTCTTTTGCATACACACTACATCTCAGGTCTAATCTGTTTCATCTCTACATAGGCCTAGGAATGTTTATTCCTGTAACCTGGAGAGTTGCCAATTAGTAAAGACAATTCTGACCAATGACTCTAAGGCACTTTCTTAGGTGTTCTGTTTAATAGGTTTGCCTATTTATATTTAATGGCTGAGCCAAAATTCTTTGTTACTTTTTATCACTTAAAATCCCCTCTTCCTTGTTTAGGCTAATATGTCACCAGCTATTGAACATGATAAATATAGGGGCGATCTTACCTGCTCTTTTTGTAGACTTTGATCTCCAAACGACACACTTTAGGCACAGGGTCTTAACTAACCGTAATTTCTATCATCATCATCATCAACATCATTGTCATCATTATTATATGAAGCACTGGATATAAAAACTCTGGGAAGGGGAAAGAAAGGATTATAAATAAGAACTCCATGCTGAAAAATGAAGGGACTTCTGAAATTATTTGTTTCAGCATTTGTTTGCGTTTATAGAATGTTCTAAAATTGTATGTGTGTGTGCGTGTGTGCATATGCAAAACAACTGGTACAATTCATGCACACTGTTCTTCAAGGAATGTTATAAGTCCCCTAGCTGATCTTCTTAGATCTCAGCTGTATCTGAAATGGACCTCCTGTCACTTCTTTTCCAACAATTTTTGGAGGTATATTAATGATCGAAGAGATTTATTATTCAGTTCCTCCTCCACTTCTTTCTTTCTGTTGATCTTCTGGGTTTTTTTTCCCCCCTGCTTAATTTCTATAAATTACTGTACAGTTTCCCATAAGGTATAATTAAGCAGAATTGCTAAAGTTTTAATTATTGTGTATTATAGATGTTGAGAGCAACATTAGCACTTAGCTTTTTAAAATGTGATAGTATATTTATAAGCAAGCATTTATAAAGACATTTACATATAGTTAAGATGAAAAAGGTATTTGAATTGTAGTCATTAGCATTTCTTCAAACATATGGCATACCAGCAGAGGCCATGGGCCATGCCTTCATTAACCGAACACTGTTTCATCAGGATCGTGGCTTCCTGCTGAGCCATCCTGTGGCGTCCCCTTCTGTCCCTGAGGCTTCAGGGACAAGGGACAATATGTCCCCGAGGTGAAAATCTGGGAAATAAAGCAGATTATCCCTTGGAGGCATTTCTTGTGATTATTTAATCACCCTTTGAAAGAACTACACATTGCCAGTGAAGAATAAGTTTGAAATAATAACAACAGCAATAACAATCACGACTACCTCTAAAATTCTCCCTATCAGAACTCTCAAATCTGTGATGGTATTTGAGGGTAGTGAAGGTAGAAGCTACTCTATGTTGCACAATATAAAGTGGGCCTGTTTAAAATTGATTAGTGAATGGCCAGAATTTTAATAAGAACTTATAAGTAGAATGGATCAGGTACTGCTTATTATTTTTGTACACACATGCATGGACACAGATGCACACACATTTAAGCATTTCCTAAATGCAAGCTTATGCAGGTTTTTTCATGTTATGCTCTAGGTCTAAGAAACACAGAGGAAGGAATAAAAGCTTCATCAATAAATGTCACGGTTATATTTTATTTGCAAATTTTGCATGATATAGAAAGAGTTCTTAGTACTACAAGCATAGGTATTTGTCTCATGGCATTACTCCTTTTCACACCCAACCTGACACATTCATCATTGTAATATGACACATATTGGAACAAAAGCTAGAATTCAAACTATCCAGATAAATATACTGCAGAAACAATGCATGTGTTTCATTTATTAAGACAATGCTTTCAAAATATTTAATGTGTTTCAGATGAATTTCCTTCAGTAGTCTCCATTGTTATTCATTTGGATTTGATATGGAGCAATAAAAATCTGCCAAAGCAATATTTAATAATATTTTTCATATACATTGGTTCATGACTTTTGGAACCTAACTTTCTTGATGTTAATAAAGTTAATCTCAAATCTGAATTAGACTTCAGGTAGATTTGATTAGTGGGGAATGATTTGTAGGTGTGCAATGGATCTATAATTTAAGAATCATCCAATTTTTTATATCAAAGGATAAGCAAATATGACAGTTGTCAAGCCAAGCAGCAAGTTTAGGATGTTATGAATGCATGTATGCATGCATGCATGCATACATGAATGAATGAATGAATGAATGAATGAATGAATGAATGAATGAATGAATGAGATGTCTCAATAGTAGAAGGCTCCAACTCCTGTTATTACCCTCTTTTTGAGAAAAAAAGGTAATGTCACTGAAAATTGTCCATTTTGCCACTGACTTATGGCAACCTAATCTTGGGTACAGGACAAATTACAAAAAGGGGAAGCTGGAGGGCTACAATGCATAATAGAAGGATTGGCCAACTCTATAATAGATACCAACATAGATTTGAATGATTGAAGTAGAATTCTCAGATCTTTGAATATTTCAACATTTTATTGTCACTGGACTAGCATGAGTCTTATATTTTAGAATCTGTCCCAAATACAGACCTTTTCCCAAATACTGTATGAAGAAGGAGGAGATGAAAAAGCCTTCTAATACATAAGCCTTTGGTTTTAACATTTTGCAAAGAATTTACTTTAATCTCTTGTTTGTTTCCAAGAAAAACAGAATTATCATTTCAGTTATTATGAACAAGGCCTGATCTCTGTTAATCCTTGGGTGGGCATATATTGCCTCTTTCACATGTAAGACAAGTTCCAAGCTACATGCTGCCTGGCTGACTCATTTGTGGTAGCCAAGTGTTTGCATAGGTGGGTTCTCCATTACACATCATCAGAGTCAGTTGTACATGCAGATTTTTTTTTTCTAATGCTTTCTTGTAGAAAATGTTGATGCCCAGGCTGGCCTTCATGCCAGTATAAGTAAGCATGCACATATCATGAGGATATAGGCAGCATAGCAACCACTTGTGATAGGGAACTCATTGGCCAAGGCATGCAGAACTTCTAAGCACAGTGTGCCTCCATTCACACTTGATGGCAACAACTTCAGTCTCTCATATCAGCACTAGAAACAATGATGCAACATTACTGGGCAGAAAAATGTCCTGCATCTTTTTTCTACCATTTTTCATTCTGTCTGTAAACATAGTTTGCTTCAGAAATTCTTTCAAAGGAGAAGACAATTTCTAAACTTTTTTTTTTTTTTTGAGGGTTGGCTACTGGTTCTTGATCTTAGTTACAATATGGTTGTAGTCTTCTCACTGTACAATAATCCATCTAGCAGTCTACAGCCTCCTTGTCTTTACATGCTTCAGTTCAAAAAGAAAAACATAATGAGAGAACTTGTCTCTTTAGAAATGGTGCTAATGTCAGTACTAAGACTTCTGTGCACACTAATAATTTATAACAGCATCAAATCATCACTGTGATTATATTTCGCTAATGTGATATAAATTGTTAATGGAGAAAATACCCTACCCTTAAAAAGCCATTGGAGAATTTCTCCTTCCCCTGCAGAAGACCTTCAAATTTGGTAGAGAATTTTGAAAGCCCATTTGTGTTAAGCTCTAGCAACAAGGGTTAACAACATTTTACCAAGGAGAAGTGGAAAGTAATAGTGTAGCAGAAATCCAGTTACTCATAATGAGCTAAATTCTTGATATTAGGCCACGTCTGACCTTAGCCTACTTAGGCCCTCAAACAGCAAATGGAGGAAAATCCATAATGTTATGTTTGTTGGCCACTTGCAATAGGCTTAAACAGTGATCCCTGATATTTGAATCACAACGTTTAAGCATACAACTTTATCTGGGTAATTAAAAAGGCTCGGTTTAATAATCTACACAAATGCAACAGCTAAATTTTGTATTATTATCTTCAAATCTTGGATTGAGTTTTTCAGCAGTGTAATAGACTGTTACAACATTATTTTAAAGCCCACCTTTAAAAAGTATGTCATACAGCATTTTGATAAAAGAAAAATAAATTAACTTTTTCCCCTGAAAATGTCCTCATGTCCTCATGTACTCTATGTTTCTTTGAATTTTGTTTTTAATTTTAATTATTTTTCTGGGTTCTTTTGCTGCTCATCTGGCTTTGACATTTTCCACTTCAGCTCCATCCCTTTGATTTTTACCTTTCACGAAATGAGGTGCAGTCAAGAGAAGTAATTGCTCATCTCTCTTCTGTATTGGTCAGACTACACCTAAAATACTGCATTCAGTTCTGGGAACCACATTTTAGGGAAGACACAGACAAACTGGAGTGTATCCAGAGGAAAGCAACCAACGAGGGGCCAAGAAGGGAGGAAAAATTATAAGGAACAGTTGAAGGCATTGTGTATGCTTAGCTAACAGAAGAGAAGAGTGGGGAGTCATCTAAACTGTTGTTAAGCATCTATAATGCTGTCATGGAGAAGATGGGGTAGAGTTCTTAGGAGGTATCTTAGAAGACAGAAGAAATAACAGGTTTAAATTACAAGGAAGAAGATTTTGGTTGGACATCTGTAACATTTCCTAACAATTAACAGCTGTTCAAAAATGGATCAGACTGCCCTGGAGGTAGTGGACTCTCCTCTGGAGATGTTTAAATAGATACTGGATTGGGAATACTGGGAATACTGGGGATACAATATAGTGGTTTCTTATAGTAGGCAGGGAGTTGGACTAGATGACCTTTAAGGTCACTTTCAGCCCCTCTGATTCTAATCCAAGGAATCTCAGCTTAAGTGGCAAAGCAAATCTTATACTAAAACTGCTACTAGCAACTATTTTTGATAAGTAAGATGAGTTCTAGACAAAGGGGGATGACTTTCATTGGAAACACAATTCTCAGAGAGGGGAGTTTCAGTCTCTTTATTTCCTAACCAGACAACTTCTGTCAATGGAAAGGAAGGGTTAAATCAGCCCTTCATCAAATATTAAATTAAAAGAAAACACATACCTGGCAACAAACCATTTAACATAGCAGGTACTTTGGCCTGAAGAGCAAGCTTTGGGGCTTACCAGAGCCAACTTATCAAAGGGTGGAATTTGTTATAATTTTCTATCACTTTGGATAGGACTGATCCCCAAAAGGATACTTTCTATAAACCATCAGATCTTCTCTCCACTGACAAACATAAGCTTGCCTCTTGCTGCTTCTACACACAGAAAATAGCATGCAAATGAGAATCCACTATTTTTCTTCCACTTTCTTGTCCTGTCTTAGAGCAGGACAAAGATTTTATTTTTATTTGTTTGTTTATTTAAAATATTTATATACTATCTATCCTTTATTTTGAGAGCCAGTTTCATGTAATGATTAAAGATATCTGGGTAGAAATTTGAGACTGTGAGTTCTAGTCCTGCCTTAGGCACAAAGATAGCTGGGTGACCTTAGGCCAGTCATTTTCTCCTAGTTCCAGGAAGAAGGCAATGGCAAGCCACTTCTGAAAATATTGCAAAGGAAACTGCATGAACTTATCCAGGCAGTTGTTTGTAGTCAAGACTGATTCAAAGGGATATACACAAAAAAAGAATCCTCTATTTAGTGGTAAGTAACTCACAACAGCAATAAAAACAATAAAATATATATTAAAAATAATAATAGAGAACTACTACAGCTCAGTCACCTAAAACCTTAAGCAACCAGATCTTAGAGGTAATTGAGATATACAATAAGGCCTCCAAAGATAATCTCAACAGGAAGGTTCCTAGAAGAAAATATGTACCATATTTTCCAAGTACCATAGCCCCAAACTATTCCGATTAGACCCAAACAATGTCATCATCACCACTTTGAATTGTGCTAGGAACACAAATTGAAAGCCACTTCAGTGTACACACTCAATGTGCTGTCTGTCTGTCTGTCTGTCTGTCTGTCTGTCTGTCTATCTATCTATCTATCTATCTATCTATCTATCTATCTATCTATCTATCTATCTATCGCTTAGAGATGTAAAAGGATCTTTAAGGGGATAATTGAGATTCTAAAAGAAACTCTCAGTTTATCCTCAGTTCTTTGCACAAGTGAAAGCATGGCTTAAGGGATAGCACTCAACTCTCTTTTTTCCCCCTAATTTTTATTAAAGATTTTAATTACAGTAGTAAAACTGAATACAAACTAAACTCATAAAAAGAAAAAGAAATAGAAGGAATAAAAAGTACAAGAAAGAAAAAGAAAAAAAGAAACAGAAGTTAAGATAAAGAAAAAAATACATAAAGAAGTGACTTCCAATCTTCATCACAAGTAAAAACACATTTGATAACTCTTCACCCCCTATAAAGTTACAAATATCTTCTTCCCATAACCCATCCCTTATCCATATGAAAAACCATAAATCATAGCATCTTTTTGAACAAATACTCTTCTTAAAAAAAGTAAATTCTATTCACTTTGAGTTCTTCCTCATACCTAATTGCAGCATGAATATGCAGCCACTTCTAACCCCTCTTTTGTACCATGTCACCTCATAATGTTGCCTTTGTCTCATCCACAGCCCATAGCTGAGGCAACTCCTGATTGTCCTCCTCCTGACCAAGCTTTCCTGATAATTTTTGCTATTTATTTTTTTACTAATATCTGACTAATTGGCAAGTTTAACAATAAAGAGACACGTAAGAAGAATAATCCCTGAAATGGCAGAGGAATCTGAGATGACACCCTGCTCTGGCAAGAGACAGCAAAGGGGGAAAACACCCTGCTGGATGGCACAAAAGCCAACTGCCACCAGAGAAGAAGCATCAAGATTGACTTGATAGGAAATCTGATGAAGCAACTCAGTCTAAAGGGAGAATGGGATACATCAACCATTTTGATTTGAAAGGACTTGGTAGTTATGTTTGAACAGGTTAATACGACTAAAAAATTCATCTTCTCAGGTTTCAGAGGTCACCCAAGCAAAATATACGATATTGCTATAAAAATGAGCTTGATATAAGAAAAAATTAATATATATATATATATATATATATATATATATATATATATATATTATTGACATTAGATTGAGTTTGAATGATATATGATTTTGGAACGGAAGAAATAATTTGAGAATTAGAAAAATTAGGGAATATGCATAAAAGACTATTTTAATTCACTATTTTACTTCAAGCTACCAGATTTAAAGCTTCCAGATAATGATGCAGAACTTTTTCCTAAGTTCAAACAAATGCAAAAACTAAGAGAGATACTAAGAGTTATGAAAGAAAAAATTCTGAGAAAGCTCATTGACTCAAAGAGATAAATTGGGACGGAGATATGCTATTTTTCAAGATATTAGTCCTGCCATGCTACAAAAAAATAAAAGCCTTCAAACCTCTGACAGAACAATTATTAAAAAAAGAATATGGTATAAATGGAAGTTCCCTTTCAAGCTAGATGTTTTTCAGGCACAAGGAAGAGAGATTATTACTGTGCTCCCATAAATGAACACAATCTTAATAAAGCTAAAGAATGCTTCATGAAGAATTAATAGGGAACAACCTTTCATGTTTAAAGAACTTGATGAGAAGAAGACTCCACAGTGGGATCTTTTAGTATTTGATACTCATAAGATGGTTGCTAGTTATAACATGAATGTTTGATTCTATTTCATATTAGTTGAGGCATAAGTAATACAAAACACAAAGAATGGCAAGGTATTATTTAGAAGTGAATACTATAAGGACAAAGTGAGTTGCAAAGGGAGAAGCATGAGATCAGTGTAGCACTAAACTAGACTTGTTAGAGGGTCTAAGCACTGTAATCCTTTGTGAACTCTGTTCATATATGTGGTTGGGAGGATGAGGGTGGGGGGAATAAATGGAAAAGGAAAATGAGAGAGGTCCCAGGTAAAAGGATATGGGTGCAAAAGAGGATAGCTAGGCAGAAAAAACTTCTTAATATGTTTACAAATTTAATCACAAATGTTTTGGTAAGTAGTAAAACTGAAATGTCACTATTGATAAGTTTGTTTTGTAAGAATAGTATTCAGGACAAGAGTAGCAGAAGTAATAATACAGCAATGAGCCAGTTTGGTGCAGTAGTTAAGGCACCAGGCTAGAAACCGGGAGACTGTGAGTTCTAGTCCTGCCTTCGGCACAAAGCCAGCTGGGTGACCTTGGGCCAGTCACTCTCTCTCAGGCCTAGGAAGCAGCCAATGGCAAGCCACTTCTGAAAACTTGCCAAGAAAACTGCAGAGTCTTGTCCAGGCAATTGCCAGAAATGTCAACATTGACCAAGGTGCGCGCACGTGCACACACACATACACACACACACACAGAGCAATGGGTGAACAATGTAGTTTCTTTAGATGTTAGAGGGTTAGGCAATCTGATAAACAGAACTAGAATCAGTAAATACTTAAGATCCTTCAGTCCATCTCTGGTTATGAAGCATATAAATCAGAAAAGATTAAGGATAAATATTTTGAAAGCAATTGTTTTGCAGAAGGGACTGATAAAGATAGCCATCTTATTTAAAGCTAATATAGACTTTACAGTAGAAGAGATTCAGAAAGATAGGGAGGGAAGAATTGTTTTTTATTAAAGGTAAGTTTGATAATAAACATTGGCATCTATATATGTACCAAATCAGAATTAATTAGGATTGATTAAAAAGCAATGAAAATTTTGAATACATTTGGCTGGAAAAATTAGGTTCTGGTCCATTTAAAAATTGATCCAGGTATACCAGGTGATGAAAGGAATCATCAGAAAAATGGAAGACAACCCTTAGCATTTAAGAAATTGCAGATTTTGATAAAATGCATGAGCTTATTGATATTTCGGGCATTATGTATCCATTGACTTTACTGATGGCTTTACATAATTCAAGTAGGCACTAATTCCATTCGAGAATAGACTATGTTTGGGCTTCAAAACTAGTTTTCATCAATTAACACAATTTAGATTGCATCAACATATATTTCATACTGTGTTCCAGTGATTTTGGCATTTGGTTTTGATGACAAAACCCTATTCACTCATTTTTGACCTTTTTAATTCTAGATTAGTATTTAATTTCAAAGTGAAAAAAAGTTTAGCTCTTTTTTTTTTTCAAGAAAGCAATAGAGGATAAATATTGTTAACTGCAAGATGAGATGCTCTGAAAGCAGTAATAAGAGATGAATGCATAAGTCAAAAAAGCAGGATCAAAAAGAAATCTACACAGATGGATGCATTATCTTCAGAAATTAAGGATTTATGGAAAAAATATAGTAGAACAGGCTCACTTAATATATAAAAGAAATTAGGATGGAAAAATGATGAAATATCAACCCAAATTTTATTTTTAAAACAAAATACTATGAATTTGATAATAAAAACTTTATACTGGCAAATAAACTTTAAAACAGAATGGAACTGGAAGAATTTGCAGAAGTATAAGGGTTATTAGTAAACTTCAAAAGTTGATGTTCTTGCATACCTCTCCTAAAATACTGAGAGAGATAGCTAATATTTTGAATATACCAAAAACAAATAAAAATCTGGAATTAAAAATATTTAAATATTTTGGGTTGAATTGCCATAGTTAAAGTATGGCTCTTTCCAAATTAATTTGTGTATTTCAAATTCTTCCAGTAAAAGTGCCAGGTAAAATGTTAACACTACTACAATATATATATATACACACACACATACACACACACACACTTTTTTGTTTTAGTATGTAAAATATTCTGAATTAATAGAAAGATCATATATAGACAGGGAGGGTAGGCAGTTCTATTTTTAAAATTATATTATAAGGCAGCACATTTGGGATACATTCCCTTCACACTGAAAGATCCAACAAGACAATGGATACAGCTATAAAAGATACAGAAGGCAAATAAATCCATAAGTCAAATGTTTTTTTCTTCCAAAATATTTTATAAAAATAGGTAATATAAATAATATATTCACAAAAGCTACACTTCAGAAAAAGATATGTAGCTTAGCTATCTCTCCTTTAACGTCTTTACTGATATACCCAGGATTCTGTAATCAGGACAGGTCAACACAACTGAAGGCTTCAAGAGATGTCAATAAACTTCTACTATAATAATACACTACATAGTAAAGAAGAGTTTGAGTTACAAATAGGCTCCCATCTAGCTTTGTTAACCTGCTTCTTAAATCAATCCTTTTTGAATAAGGAAGATATAAAGAAATCAGAACCCTGTCATTAACTACTTTTGAAAAATTAATGATTATCTTTTTCAACTCAAAGGAACAATCTCAAAAAATGTTAGGTTATTATTGGAACTGAAGATGGCTGACCCTCTCACAGGTGAAAAGAAACTTGGGATACAGACTTAGGAAAATGAATGGAAGAAATGAAATGGCAAACACTTTAGAGGTCTATCAAACTGGTATTTTATCAATTTACATACAATAGATGCAGTGGGAATTACATCGATGGCATTTAATTCTAGCTAGACTAGCACAAATATCTCATATTTATCAAAATGTTGGAAGGGTTGCAATCAGAAAAAAACATTTTCTCATGTGTGGTGGAGTTATAAAAAGGTTGCATCTTATTGGAAGATAATATTCAAAGAAATAATAACTAAACAAAATGGAGAATATGTTCCAGAGTTGAGATTATTACACATTTTTGAGGGAGATAAGCCTAAATTAAACAGAAAATAACTTACTTTATTCTTGCTTCTAGATGCTAAATCAATCATTGCTCAATAATTACCATTTTTAGATAACCTATCATTGAACAATTAGTGAGTTAAGGTATAGTCAATGGCTGTACGGAAAAATGCTACTGATTTCTTAGAAGGATGAACCACATTTTATCACATCTAGAAAGATTATTTTAATAACTTCTTTTAATAAATTTAGTGTTATATGTAAACCATGACTGAATGTTCAGATATATTTTTCTAGACTATTATCTTGCATTCCTGTTTCTTTCTTGCCTTACATAATGTTTAAAGTGAAAAATAAAATGAAATAACACTAAAAAAAAAAAAAAAGAATAGGGATCAGCAATGGGGAAAACATATTTTATGCTGTTATATTTTTCTGATGGTTCAAGAACTGGCAAATAATGCTTTAATACAGCCATCTGAAAGAGCTCTTAGTTTCATACTGTGCTGTTCAAAATAAGCCCAAGATATAAGTAATTGTTTAAATACAATAGTTTATATCAAGCAGTTGTGTTATGTAAGTTCTAATCACTATGAAACTCACTGGAGGAAACCTGAGCTGGTAAGTGAAGCTAAACAAAACTTTGATGGCTGTGTATCATGCTTAATCTCTTGGCCAGTATGAAGACTATAGTGGGTAATGCACTAAAAATGAACAGTAGACAGACCTCTGCCAGCCATGTGAGCAGGACCAGGACTTTCTGGTTTCCATCCTTTTTTTTTTATTTGGTGGCAAGAGGAATTGGAGGGAACTTTATTTATAAATTATGCTAAGCATAGTTTAAAGGTACAGTATACACTGTCTTTTGTTTGATGCTCAGCTCAAAATGGCATGAATTCATGCTACTAATTTTCATCCAATGTGATCTGACCGTTTTGGAAAGCCACAAAGGTTGTTTGGGGCTCCACGTATGGCTGTAAGTCTTGCTGCCTATCTTAGCTCTTCCCTACTTTGTAAGTTGTTGAGAACATAGAAACAGGGGATGGCAAAGAGAACAATAGCTTGACCTCCTTGGAGTTAGAGATATGCATAATAACAAGGAAAATTAAGAGCTCTCCTTCTATTCAAATATCTTCATCACTAGGAAATACGTACTGTATATGTAACATTCTCCCCCTGTGGAGGAAAGAACACCTGTTTTTGTTATTTTCACTCAAAAGCAAACTTGAAGATGTTGAGCCAAAAGATCTGTAGCATTTGCAATCTGTAGCATTTGCAATGCATCTTCAAGACTAATGTCAATATTGATGGAGTTTTATATAGATTCCATGCTTCCTTAGCTGGGGATCCTTCTGTTTGTGATACATCAACAAGGAACAGTAGGCTAGCACAGACATATATTTACTTTGGGGAATTCCCTTTTGGGTTTTTGTTTTTCTTGTTTCTTTCCTTTCTGGTTCAAAAGCATGCTTTTTATGCACAGTATCACAAATCCCTAGAAATGTACCATGCTATTACTGCCAGCTGAGTTCTTCCAAGCAAAGATGACATCAACCATCTGTCATGTTATACTAATCCAGGGAAGGAGAGCCAACTGTAGGGAGAATAAATACCTTTTGTATCTATTAGCCAAATATTTATGTTAAAAATGAAAATGATTAAAATCTCACCCGACAAGCTGATAATTCCCTCTGAGTAGGCTATAGAACTAGAATATGTTTGTAAATGTGATTTTAATCACTTTAAACAATACATTTGATTTGAAAGTAGATGTCCCTCTTGCTTTTTTTTAATGTTCATGTTATACATAAAACAATTCAAATTTGACATAAACACACTTTCCTTTATTTTCCCTTATTTCTCCAGATAGGACCTTTTTTTGATATTAGTTGAGGTGAGGTAGCTAAGAAAAGGTGCTTGGGAAGTGCTTATATGAGAAATAGCACCAATCTTTTAAACAATGACATCCCAAAATGATTTCCAAAAGAATGGAAAATACCTTTTAATAATTATTATTATTTAAATCATTTTTACAATTATTTAAAAGGTAGGGGGAGAAACAAAATCAAAACAGATTCATTTGCCCAATATAGGACTTGAGTGGAAAGAACACTATTCAACAGGTTCTTAAAAGATGTAAGAATAAGTACTTCATGGACTTCAGGGGAAAGATAATTTCATGACCACAGAGAAGGCCAACTTATAAGTAATCACAAAAGGACACTCTACCAGTCCTGAAATAAGTAGCAAGAATCTGATAATCAATAATGGCAAAGGTGGTCTATCAGATATCCTAGTCCCAAGTTTTTTTAGGGCATTATTAGTCAGAAACAGAACCTTAAACTTGGCTTAGTAGCTTGTTGCCAGCTACCCAGAGCTCACCAATCACATCAGCCTGCCTTAAATGCACCTCTGCCAGAGACAGTTCTAACAGCTCAATGGCAAGATCCCCAGCAGGACCTCTAATTAGGGATCTCAACTTATGGTCTTCCAAGTAATACTCTGTGGTCTACAACAAAGCTTTCTAGAAGCCTAGCACCTAAGTGCATTCTACCAAGAGAAGAGTCAAAGAGCATGTGCTTTGTACCAGTGTGCCTGGGAAGAAGGGCAGAAGAAGTAACTCAGATGAGCAATCACTTAGACAAATAGCAGGTACAGTAAAATCTTAACATGTCAACAGGTCATGAGAAACTGAAGAGTCATTGCCATTGAATTTGTAGGTAACAAGGCGCAGTTAATTCTTGAATGGGAAAACACCAGGAAATTTCAGGGCTGTTACCTAGATTGGGAAGTAAAAAAAAAAAAACCCTGAAAATTGGTAATGGTAATTATTGTTACCAAGCAAACTACATGGACATGAAATCACCAGAAGTCAAGCTTGACTTGAGAGAGACTTTCCCTTTAACACAGGACTATCCTGGTCTCCTGAGAGTAATATCCTTTTAGTGGTATGGAGTCTCACTAGATCTATGGACTATTTTCTCTGGATGGGGCTACGCTAGGCTCTGAGGCATTGTTGCTTGGTTAGTGTATTTCATGAAGATGATGTTTCCAGAAGCATCTAGTTTGCTACAGTAGCAGGCAGGATGCTGGATTGTATGGAATGAAACTTTGGTCTGATCCAGCAGGACTCATTTGTTTTCAGCTTGGCTATGACTTATGAACTTTGAGGTCAAAGAATATGACACCGATCCATCCATTATCAGATAAGTGACTTTCAAATTAAAGCCACATTTATTAATTTATAAAACTGGCCCATCTGAGGAATGCCACAGACTGTGCTCTAATCAGTGGAATTTATAATCTCATTATAATCAACAGTACTACAGGTACCAATAAATCAGAAATATGTTGGTCTAAAGTCTCAAATATTAAATCAGTCTGAACTCCCAGCTACTATTTCATTTCTGGATCACTTTTTATTTGTAACTTTGCATCCATTTAATTTGGATGGCTCTGAATGAAGTTCCTATATTCCTTATACTTGAAACAAACTTGGCTTTCTAGCAGCTGTTGATAATCCAGATGCTGATTTTTTAAAAAAAATCAAGCTTGTCCTTTTCCATCTTTATTTGAACAAAGTCCTAAAAGCAAATGTCATAAAATCATTAATGCTGCTATATACAATAGTGTTTTAATTTAGTATAAGTAACAGAACAATCTTAATTCCCAGATCCATTGGTTACCAGGGATTAAGATAGAACAGAGATGCCTTTTAGCCAATGGGAACCATTTGTGCCAATCTACAACTACCAGGGCAGTATCATGGCAGTTGTAGCAACATCCAAGCAGTTTTCAACTCACAACCTGCATATTCCTCTCAACAGCCCCAGAATTGGGTCACTCAATTATGCTTAGACTAGCATAGTTCACTTTACCCACCACCTTTGTGAATAGTATAATTAAAAAAAAAACAGGCTGCCTGCCCAAAAGATATATTTTTTTAATTCTTTTAATTCAAAATTAAATGGCAGCCTCTAACATAACCTTTATCTCCAAAAATGCAAGAAAAAGATAAGTGGGTGCCCCAGGGGGGTGGGGTAAAGAAACTGGTAATGGGCTATACCACCTGTTTGATTTTAGGGCAGTGATTTTGTGAATGGGCTGGCCCTGCAATGGCAACCATTTTGTGAGAGCACTTACAATATGCTATAAACATTCCAAATATACTTACTGGCTTCAGAGGGTTATCTACCTCTGCTTTGGCTGACTGATGTGGCAAAAGTTACCTTGGGATATGAGGGAGGTCAAATTTAGATGACCTTCAGCTTTCCTATTCTAGGAAAAGTCTCAGCAGTTTTTTGAATTAGTTTTATCTAGCAAAGGGATCCTTAAAAAAGGCCAGATTGGTTTTGCCTTTCCACATATTAGTCACAGTCGGATTAAAACATATGAGTAATGGCTACCAAATGAGACAAAAGCAAAAAAGGCAAAGGCCATCCGCTCAGACTTCCCTGTGAAAAAGCCCTTGTTTCTATGCTGGTCTATGACTGTAATAAAGATTTGATTTGATTTGAGCCCTTGTTTGGGTATGGCACAATTGTACAACCTACAGCATCATGTAAATTGATCTTGGGCTGAGAGACCTGAATAGACCAAATTTATATTTTGTTTTCCCTAAACAAATGTCTCTTCCATATAATCATTTTTTCATAAATAAACAATTACTGGTGATTAATAAGCAGTTTCATCATTGAATCACAAGATTGTTAGTAAGGTAGCTGGATAGCAACCATGTGCCCACCTAATCAAATCTAAGCAGGAAGCCCAGATGAGTTTTCTCCAACCATTCCCTCTGCAATGAATGCTGAATGCATTCTGAACCTAGATGGAAGTAGGTTGCAAGCCCTGAGCTCAGTTAGGCTAATAGGACTATTTTTAATTGGAACTGTGTTTGTAATCATGATGCTTTCTTTTTTACCTTATAATCTGTCCTTCCCAGTAAACTCCTTTTCATTTAAAAAAAGAATTTCTCCTTAAAACTATTCCTATGTGCATGACTGCACAACTGGATATCTATCCCTTGTGTTTCAAGATTGGCACAAGGTTTGCTAAGCTTTGTATTGCTGGCTTTGAACAGGAAGATCCAAAGCATCTTCCTTTGTATTGTTTTTTTCCCAGAGCAGGGATGAAAGGAGAAATCCTTGGTAGAAGGGCTAAGAAATCTCCAACTAGATAGACTAGGGCAGTGTTTCTCAACCTTGACAACTTTAAGATGTGTGGACTTCAACTCTTAGAATTCCCCAGCCAGCATGGGGAATTCTGGGAGTTGAAGTCCACACATCTTAAAGTTGCCAAGGTTGAGAAACACTGGACTAGGGTATATCAGGGTTATACACACATATATATGTGCACATGTGCAAAGTCAATAGAGCTACTCAAAAGACTTGGTGGAACAAATGTTTCTTAGCATAATTTTGATTGTCACTTTCTCACGTTTTCTTATACCAAAGCTTCAAACTTACTCCAAATCAGACATAACATTGAGTGACATGGACCCCTACCAATATAATCAGCCTTGATTCCAGTGAGAGGAAAAAGATTCTCATGAGAGGGAAAAGAGAAGATTAATCCAGGATTGTTCAGAATAAAATGCAGAGGTATTAATAAAACCCATATAGATCCTGTTCTGCATCATATCAGTCAACATAGATAAAAGCACACGATTGGGGAACATGGAATTATTGTTATTTATGTGCCACTTGACTCTCAAAGACTCTGGGTAGTTACAAATAAAAATATTAAAAACCAGAAAAAATATGATAGACAAAATGAAGAGTAAAGATGATAAGGATAATACAAAATATTATGGGGCAAGACCAAATTTCTCCTTTAGAGGCATTCATTGTTTGTTTTAGAACTTCCTTTCTCTTAAAGCCCCCATCACTCACAAGCAGTCTCTGTGCCATGGAGTTCTTGGTGCTCTCTGAGTTTGTTGTTTGCTTGCAGATGTTTCATTACCCAACTAGGTAACATCATCAATTCTTGCACTGATGATGTTACCTAGCTGGATAATGAAACATCTGCAAGCAAACAACCAAGCTCAGAGAGCACCAAGAACTCCACAGTTCAACCCAGAGCTACAGATACTCTCTTTTATTGGAGTCTCTGTGCCACTTCTCAATGGCCATATTTCCTAAAATCTCTTGGAAACAGACAGTCCATCATGTCATGTCACATTACCACATTCCATGAACTGTGGCTATCAGGAAAAGCCATGAGATCTCCATAACTCCTGTACTACCTGGCATTACTCCCAATGCAACCCAGGCATTCCAGGGAGTAGGTATCATAAGTCTCTCCCTGTTTTCCCTAATCCACCCCAACCAAAAAGAAAATCAGAGTTTGATGATCTTTGGAATACATCTTTGGAGACAAAATGTGACCCAATATTAATTGGTCAGCTTGGCTTTTTCACTGATTGAAGCACCTGCCTTTTCCACTGCTGAACCTGGAGTGAATGCAAATAGAAAACAGCTGGGCAAACTCTGGTTTGGCAGCTGTTAATTTAGGCATGGCTGTACCTTTACCCTTAAGTAGTAATTTTTCAAAATTATTTTTCCTAGTGTAGCTTCCAAGTTTAAACAATGTTTGAAAGTTATTTTTTCTAATAATGTTACAGCAGTATGACTTTGATTTTTTAAGTGAAATTGCACATATCTCATGCCCTAAAAATGGTGGAAACCTGAACACATAAAATACAGCCACAGTGAATTAATAATAAATTAAAAACTAGTGAATTATTCTTTATACTCTTAAGAATATTCCTATTCCCATTCCTTCTCTTCCCCCAAAGTAGGAGATACCCTTTGTAGTCCAGTGCTAAGAGCCATGCTAGGGAATTTTATAGGATTCTGCCTTAAATCAGTCATGTACTGGGAGAATTAAAAATAACCCAGCAGTATTAAATATGACATTCTGATAGGACGTGTGTGACTGGTTAGGGACAAATAAAACACTTTACAGCATGTTTCAGAAAGTGAGAATATATTGGCCTCAACTTTATTAGCTGATATGAACTATTCATGAGCATGAACAGAACACATATCCTAATTTTGCCCATAGCTAATTTTTTTTTAAATTGGATGCTTATCCTTTGTCAGCCAAGCAGCTGAGGGATCTCTATTTTGATATGTGCATGCATGCCAATCATATGCGTCTCTGCTGTTGTTTGTGGGAGGGTGGAAATCAGCCTTTTGACTCCTGAGCTGGGTAATCTTCTTCTTATCTTAAATCAGCCTGGTCTCCCTTTCAGGCTCACAGACTGTCACCTACCTGCCTACTGCAACCAGGAATCCACCCAATATCCAAATGCTGTCTCCAAAAGTTGTAACAAAGAATGGATTGTACAAAAAGTGTATGTACCAACTCCAACATTAATTCCAGCTTCAGCCTGGTGTTGGACATTAACTCCAAAACAGACTGAAGACACCTTGGATGAGCCTCTGTTTAAATGCACTTGATACTCAGTACTGCGTGCTCCAAGTCCTACCCTTCCTGACCGGCTCTCTGAATGTCTCTTAGTTCACTGGGCAACTACAAAATAATCCTCTCTTCTGCAACCCTCACTACCTTGACAGATAACACCCCTTCCCATTAAGTCAGGCTTGGGGGACATGTGGAAGGAAAGCTTTGCAGTGGCCAGCATGAGTTCTTCCTTCCCTTTGTTTTCTCCCCTGGGACTTTAAGGCAGCCTGAAGAGTGTGGCACCACACCTGTTTTCAAAGTATAACAGGAAAATGCTGAGAGTGCCAGTGTGTTTGGAGAAATATTTGGGTTATGCGGAGCAGACAAACTGAAAGGAGAAGCAGAGCCCAGCAACTTCGCCACTCCAGCAGCAATGCTGAGGAACTACAGCCAGCCAGCAGCTGGTAGAGCATCTTCCTTTTCTCACCCCAGCAGACTGAGAAACTGCCAAGCCAACCCTTCAGCAGCAGTTTAGAACAGCAGCTGACAGCAACAGAAGCCAACTTGAAGATGGCTAAAGATTTTGATGTAAGCTGAGGCAACCAAGAACAATAGACCATTTAGGAATAAGATCTAGACACAGATGTTAGTATAGGTATGGGATAATATAGCATAGGCTTAGTAATAAGTGGTAAGGTAGAAAATAAGTAAGTTTATTAAGAAAATAAGTTTATTAATTGTTTTAATTAATAACACAGGGAAACACAGGGAAGATTAAAAAACAGTCTGTTGCTGGTCTGTACCATTTCCCAAAAGAACACCTTCACAGGACAAATGTGATGTAATTTCAGACATCACATTTGGGATCTAAATTCGTTGTCTATTAAAGTAGACTAACTTGGGCCCCTGTCTGAAACTGGATAGAAAATTGCACATCAGTATCAGTAATTTTGATATAGGCAATCATATTATGGAAGCCTGGTAACAAGGAGTAATATCTTTTAATCTGGGTGACAGTAGCCCAAATATCAGAAGAATTGTGATCATGTTTTTACTGGTATAAATGATTTCCTTAAAAGAGGAATATCAGAAGTGAGATTGATGGTGTGGATATAACTAACATTTTGTCTAGAAGGTGAAATATATCTGATCCTCACTCCCATTTGCAAGAAACATCTGTTCTCTTTAGATGCCATTTGTGATCTTTAACAGGTTATCAAGAGAGAAACAGCACATCAGAACTCCAGTCTGTTGTTGATTATACTTACATTAAAAGACCATTGAACTTTTTGTTAATTCAGTAACAGCTTGATAAGCAAAAACACTTAAAGAAGAGCACCTAAATTCTAGTGAGTTTTACTGAAGCTAATGGGCCATAATAACTGAGTTCTTGGCTTCTACTCCTGCTTAGTTAACTGGAGGAATGAAAAGGGAGGTAATCCCACAACACCTAAACTGGAATCCCTGTAAACTAATAGGATGCAGCTTTCAAAAACGTACAAGCTCCTTATTACCGGATTTCACTACAGCAGGTTTATGGCTAGATGAAAAAGCTCGTCTTGAAAATGCCCTTCAAGATATTGGTGTGGGCACAAGTGTACATGGCCTTTCACCCTACCCTTTTATGGCACGGTGCCCAAATTGAGCTTTAGTTTCTCTGATCAGGAAAATCAAAAGGCAGTATCTTTCCCAGATTATACAACTTGAGCTTCTGTAATGTCGCATCAGAGGTTTGTTGGTTGTGTCTTCAAAGGAAGTCCTCAAATGTTTGATTTCCCACTTAAAATTTTAAATGACATAGTCTAGGAAGTGCATTTAATTTTTAAGAAGGAAATGTAAAAGTTTAGGAAGAGGCCTAAATTACTTTGGACCTAAAGTTCACAAGAACCAAAATCCATGTAATCATCCTCTCACTGGTTCATATATTATTCTCTGGATCTTGGTTCTTTAACTAATATCTTCTACACACACTTTTTGTCTAGTCTTGGGCCACTTTTGTAATGCCTGTGGGTGTGGGCATGCTTCATCAGCTTTGCTTTGTTTTCCATATGTGTCATTTGGGTGAGCACCACATAGATATGTTCAGTTCTCTACCGACCATCAAATACCCTCCTGAGAAACAGACATTTTGTTCTGCTTTATGAGCAAATTACATAATGTGGAACTCAGACTCATCCTCCTTTGTAAGCATCTTAGTGAAGTTATAATTTCTGAGTCTCATCAGTGTGCTCTCTGTTAAAATTCACCCTAGGGCTGAAAACTATGTAGAAAAGATTGTGGTTTGGAATTCTTGGAATTCTGGGTCTTAGAATTCTTACATTCAGATACTTCAGCAAGTTAGTTATCTCTAATTTCATTCAAGTGACTTGGGAAAATGAATGTTTTGCAACAGACATTTTGCAAATTATTTATTTATTTCAATTTATAAGGCTGCCCACCTCAACTCTGTGACTCTGGGTAGTGAATTGTAATTAAAAACATAACACCACAACAAACGCAAATCGGCAGCCAAGGTAAAAACCTTCACAACCGTCCACATGACCATCCCAAGGGCTCTGCCACAATGATCACAAGAATCTCAAAATTTTAGATATTCTGCTAGTTCCAAAAAATTTATAGCTTTCTTTTGATTATTTGCACTGTGAAAGGAAGTGTCAAGAGACTGTTTATCTGAGCAATAAAATGGTATTTTGGTTTATTAAGTTGAGGCATTACTACTAACCAAATTGTCTACAGTAAGGTACTCCTAAAGGGCCCTAATCCAGGTCCCCATTTTAAAAGTGTATGTAGTTCTTCAGCACTTCTCCCACTTCTACTATGTCTGCTCCAAAAGTAGAAAAACAAACTAGTAGCTCAACATCTCTAAAAAAAAAAGACCCTTCTCCATTTTCTTCTTAATTTATATTTTAAAAAGACATTTGGTATTAATTTTCTGTTCTGAATCAAGCTCAACTTTTGGGCAAGCATCCATAATAAACATAAATGTGTTCTATATAAGCTTAGTCTTAAACTTACAGCCCATTTTAGCTATAGCTCAAATGCCAAAAAGGGCTTTACCTTGGTAAAAAAGAGACTGTGATCGCATTCTAGGACATATTCCTGAAGTCACTCTCATCACATATCCTTTCTGTAAATGTAAACATTAGCTATTCATATATACTGATTTAATTTTAATCTGAACTGTATTTACTATACCTAAGGACAATTCACATGGAGCAAAGAGCCCCAATATTTGTATTTTAGAATAAATATTATGAATATCTCTCTCTCAGGGGAAGAAAATGTTTAGATAACCTGCCTTTCACATCGGAAAACTGGCTGTACTTTTCAATATTGTGACAGCACTGCATATAAAAATGTAGTGCCTTTTGGCCATATTTAAAAGATGTCCCTATTTCTTCACAGAGAATAGAACGTATGGAAGCTGTAAATAAATTATGATTGCCAAAGATCAAAGAATTTTTTTTACAGAAACCAAAGCAACTTAAGCCTGTGCTTTGATATAAAGCTGTTAATAATTCAGGGCAATGGTAATCATTTGCAACTCCAGAATTCCTAAGAACTGAATTGCCCTTTGGAGGGTATTAGCAGATGATTAACAATTGTTTTAAGTCTTTACTGACTGATTTCTCTAGAGGTAACACAATGTATGGTGTATTAATGAAGAAGGAAACAGAACATCTATCTTTGATTAAACAGAGCCTGTACATGTAAGAGCACAGAACCTTGTATTGCTTTTAGTTGCCATTTGAGAACAAATGTAGCAAATATATAGAGAAGGATTTTCATTATATTGAATTCGAACAAGAGTTTTCTTAAAAGTTGCTGATTCAATGTGGGATTGCAATTCAGTGGATTCCTTTTGTTCCTTGGAAACAGCTTTAATCCCATTCTTTAACCGGAAACACTACTTGTTCGGTGTAAGCCAAAAGAGTGGTTAGGTGAGGTACCATTGGATCATGCCCAAATTCTGATAACTGCATGGAAAAATGCTCCATGGGATTAATCTCCTACTCCAGCACACTATTTTTTTCTATTCTTGAGCCCAAGAAATCATAATTATCTGCCACCTTAATTTCTTCGTAATCCACTGTAAATTCACTAAACAGGCTGGTTAGCATTACCTTTCTTTCCTTAGTACTTTTTTCCTCCAGTTTTTGTTCTTCCTTTTATAAGGAGTTCTTTAAAGTGGTGTCTTCCACATAGGTCACACTGTTAGAATTTTGGCCTCCTATCTGGAATTCAGGTATCATCTAATCCAGTCCTTATAAAATATTCACTTTATAAATTCACTTTATATGTATCTGTGTCTATTCACTTTATCTGTGTCTTTTCCCTTTCCTGTTCTGACTCATTCTGTTTCTCCAATTTTAGTTCTTACAGTAGCTGCTTCTTTATTATAAAGATGCCTCAGAAGAATAATCTGTTGTCCTAGCACACCCTTAGCCTTCATATGTCTCACATTCTGACATGATCTATACAATCAAAGGCATTGTGTACAATAAAGCAAGGGTAAACCTCCCTTTTATATTATCTTGCCCTCCCTGTTAACCTTTTTATGTTACCTATCTAATCTCTGTTTTCTGAAACCTCCCTCTTCTGTTTTCATATATGAAGCAAAACTTCATGTACTTGAGGTATTAGTGCAATGATTTGGTAATTTGAATATTCTGTTGCATTTACACTCTTCTTTGGTACAGCTGAATATACCAATCTTTTCCCAGACTCTAGGCCATAAAGTCTTGTTCATATTTGTTGACAAAGAATTAATACTTTTACTGCTTCATCTCCTGCATCTTTAAACAGTTCAACAATGTGTCATCAGCACCTGATGCTTTCCTATTGAATGATGGTCTATAGCTGTTAAATCTTGCTTAAAATATACCTGTATTAAAGAATGTGACTCCAAAATCAGTGATGCTAGTCTTTCCTTTCCTTTCCTTTCCTTTCCTTTCCTTTCCTTTCCTTTCCTTTCCTTTCCTTTCCTTTCCTTTCCTTTCCTTTCCTTTCCTTTCCTTTCCTTTCCTTTCCTTTCCTTCTCCTTACAGAGAAATCTGAAAAAGTCAAGTTACTTCAATAAATAGACTGAGGAACAAAAATAATTTTGTGTGGGTGTGTTGCACAAACAAAATCTGGTTAATCTTAGAGTATTTTTTAATGCTGAATTCAGATACATTTTCAGAATTTCTCTATCAGGCAAGGTTTTTTGAGTGGCACACAATTATACTACAATAATAGCCTATACAAGTTAATTAAAAGCACAAAAGCTTTACCTAAAAAGAAGCAATGTTTTATTTTTTGTTGTTGAATTTCACCTCAGGAACATCTCTCCTAAGGATCCAGCAGTAGTCAGCCAGCATACTGGGACCCCACTTGCCTTGGTACTGCTTTTCCATGTTTGAAATGTCCTGGTGAAATTGTTTACAATGCTCGTCAGTGACCACACTGTGGTTGTCAGGGAAAAGTGAAAATCCAAGAAATGAATTTTCAGTGACATCCCATGGCTTGGTACAACTTCAGATCACTCACTATTTCAGAGTGGTTTCCTGTTTTATGATTTCCTGAAAAAGGTTTTGCAGACACTTTTGAATGATTGCTATGCCAGCTTTTTCAACTTCATTTAACTCTTCATCAAATTTGTATCTTTTATCAATTCTACCAATAGAGGTGAATATGTGTAGCTCAGGGTTGAACTATGGAGTCCTTGGGGTTCTCTGAGCTTGGTTCTTTTCTTGCAAACATTTCATTACCTGGCTAGGTAACATCTTCAGTGCTAAAATGGGATGGGGTTTGCTCTCTATTTATGTGCTGTGGCCTGCCTTGCCAGTGCTGGTAGGGGTGGGGTTTTTGTTTTGCTCCTCTGGTAGTTCTTTGATTAGCATATGTTTACTGCTTGATTGTGTGCCTGGTGGTGACCTTTGCTTATCTGGGTGATGATTGCTGGTGAGGCGATCTTCTGATCTTTTGTCTCTTTTGAATAGTATGTAGATGCTGTTTATCTCTGTGTGTCTGTTAATTGCTGCCTTGTCTGAATACTAAGCTTCCAAGAATTCTCTTGCATATTTGGATTTAGCTTGATCTAAAATGCTGACAGTTTCCCATTTAAAACTATGGTTGAGTCTGTCCATGTGTTGTGAGATTAAGGAATTTTCATCATGTCTTCTGACTGCTAGTTGGTGCTCATGGATGAGCTCTGCTGGTCTTCTGCCTGTCTGTCCTATGTAGTGTTTGTTACAGTCTTTACAATCTCAATTCTTTACAGTCTTTACAATATCAATTCTCTTATCTGAGAATATTGAATATTCAATATTATGCATCAGTCAGACTTGAGAACTAGAGACAATTTACAAGGGGGGGAGGGGTGTCCTTCCTGGAAATCTTATAGACCTGAAAACTACCTGTTCAATCTGGTATGCTCAGCAGACTATAGAGCCTTTTTGTTCTACACTCAGCAGTATTGGATGGGAGCTTACAAAAAAATCCCATTTAATGGGAGAAATTGTCTCTGTGATCAGAATGAGCCAGAGACCTTAGTGTGCATATTTCTTCAGTGTCCCCTCTATGAAAATTTGCATGCTGATATATCTGTACCACCCATTAGTAGAGATCAGGTCTTCAGTGAGGAAGAAGTGATTTATTTTCTATTCTTAGACTGGAGCCCCACTATTTCAAAAGGAATTGCCAAGTTTTTATCAGCAGCTATTGCCTTAAGAAGGTTCAAGGTGTCTTAATCTTGGAATGATGTCACTAAGAAATACTTTTATTTTTTTTAATCTTAATCTTAATTTTATTTTTATTTTATCTATTTTGTTTTGTATTGCCTTGTTCTCTTTTGTTTTCTTATACTCATCAATTTTAACTGGGAGATGTATATGGTGGTTTTAGTGCTCTTATTGTGTTTAAGAATTGCTTAGGTAGGTGTCTTCTTAGAGATACGCAGCTGACCAAGGTATCCAGCAACACAAAGATATTTCATTAAGGTTAGTTAATTATTTTTCTTTTCCAGAAATAATATTTGAAAATGTCTAAAATTAATAGGATGAGACTCTTTTCAGAAAGGACATCTCTTGATTCCTAGAACTCAAAGTGACCTTTCTACTTTCTGACTACCCTTTTTTGGATTTAAGATGGGGAAAATTAGGTTTTTTAAAATGCAATCCTCATACCTTAGACCAGTATTTTTTACATGTATACAATATTATCCTTAGAATGGAGGTACTCTGCAATGCATTGATTCTCCACTCCTAGGATAGGGGACTTTTAATCTGCTGACATTGTCCCCTGCCTATGGTAAATCATGAAACAAAACTGAGTTATGTCCACCATTTTGTTTTAAAATTTCAAGTGTTTCTTCATATAAACTGACAATTGATGATGCTTAGGTTTGTTTGCATGGAAGAATATTGTGGTTGAGATGACACTGCTGTTTGTAATGGCCAGATAGTAAACAATAACAGCTGGTAGTAGGCTTAGAAATATACAACTATTTTTAAATTGCTGCTGTAGGTGGTAATACATTGTCACTAGATGATCTCACCCGGGTTATTCCAAAAAATAGCATCAAAGGAGTAACAACCTGGAGAACCTCTATTTAGTTGATGATTAAGAGAAGAAAAGCAAAATTCTTTTGTGATTTAAGAAGAGGGAAGAAAGGAACTACTAAAAACGATGCAGGTCAGCCCTTCTCAATTTTATACCTTCAAAATGTGTTGAAGTTCCAATTCCTAGAATTCCCAATAAGCATTGCCATGCTAACTGAGAATTCTAGAAGTTGTAGTCCTCAATAACCTCTGGAAGGTACTAGATTGGAGAAGGATAATCTTGAGGAAAGTAGAGAACTAAACAGGCCAAGCAAGAAACAGATAGTATCAAAACTCCTTTGGTGTGAACAGAACCATTTGGAACAGAAACTTCATGTGTGTTATATTTTTTTGTGTTGGCTGGCTTTAATGTAATAACTTTTTTTGGATACAGTGACTTTGATATGACTGCACCAAAGAACTCAGCTGGTTTTTATTTTTATATTGATATATTATTCTGTGACTGTGTTTGAGCTATGTTGCTTTGGTTATATACTGAAAATAAATATAATTGCATTAATTAGTTAAATGCTTATATTAAGCTAGTTTCATAAGATCAATCTACCAATAAATATTTTAATTAGTTAACATGAATTCAATAAGTTTATTGCAATTCCTATTTGAAATATTGATCTGTCTCTTTCTTGTTTGTTTTTTTAATTACATACAAGTATTTTCCTTCACTACTGCTACTACTAGTAATAATATCTTGGGAGTCAGCTCATGAAATTACCAGTAAAATCTATGGAGAGAAAAGAAGTACTTATTCTTATAGAAAGATAATTTACAGTATTCTTTGGCACCAGATGTAGTGATAACTATTGCTAGACGAATTCACAGAGAATTGTGAATTACTCATGATCATGAAATAAAATATTCCAGGACTAGGGACAACAGATACGCTCAGGCACCATGTCAGACAGTTGACAGGAGGTTCTGTTTACCTCAATGGTGCCACTGTAGCCCGGTCTGGAAAAGCCCTAGTTTACTAGAATATTTTCACAATCATGTACATTGAGCTAACGTTATCTTAAAAAAAAAAAACCTTCAAAAGATGCATTTCTACATCTTTCACACTGTGAAGAAATCTGGGAGCTATAAATAGAAATGCACCCTAAAAAACAACCAATTCATGCTTGAATGGACATAATCAAGGGAAAAAAGGGCCATGTATTTAGAATATTTCATGACATCATCTAGTATTAAACTATTTAACCCTCACCTGTCATTTTCAAGTTCAGCAAAGAAACCACTTTTTCTTCTGTTGCTCTCAAACACTGGAGTTTCATTCAACGTCAGCTTGTTGAACAGTTCAGAACAGATTAATAGAAGATCTTTAATAGTCTTGTTAGACTAGTCTTCATAAAAGAACAGGGTCATAATAGTAATTACATAGGTGATTCAACAAGAAGGCATTTTTATCTTAGAATTACAAAAAAGAAAAACAAGTTTGAATACCCCACCCCACCCCCCACCCTGGTGTTTGCAATTAAAATAGTGCTATATTAACCCTGCCAATGTGAGGTATCAATATTTTATCTGCAACTTGACAGTTCTAAGCAAAATGTTTGTGTTGCTGGATAGAGAAAGTTGACTTTTCAAACAGTGGAGTTTCTAACTGTTCTTCAAAACTGTAAACAGAAAGATACAGCTGGAAAATTCTCAATGGAGACTTTTCAAAAGAAATCTGACATTAAGGAAGAAAGGATACATACATTGTTTTATATTTTAAGCATTTCCTTCCTGCAAAGGTAAAAAAATGACATATTTATAAATCATGCATTTTTCCACTTTAGTGTCAAAGGAAAAGGCCTACATCAAAGTTCTTAACATTACTTACATGGGATTACATCCAACAGAATCTAGTGGGCTCTACTTTAGACAATATGTGCAATGAACATCAAACTCAGCTTGTAAGGCAATTGACAGAACTGGGTTCCCTGAATTGATTATGTGTTTTTTGAAGCCAATACTTTTATCATTGCCACCTATAAAGACAATACTACCTTGATAACAATTTAAGACTATAAGAAAAATCAGTACAGTTGGATCTCGGTTTGATCATGCATCCATTGAAATCAATTGGGTTTAAGAAATCATGACTCACTCAGCCTGCTGACTTCAACACATTTAGCCCATGTATGCATAAGCCTGGATCCAACTCAGTAGTTCTTTTTATTTTTAATGAAATAATTAAATACTCCATAAAACTATATATTAGAGAATACAGAGTATCTGTTTGGTAAATCATTAACTTATTTGGGTTCTCTCTCTCTCTCTCTCTGGATTCTTCTTGTAGCAACCCATTTTTTAGACAAAAATATCTACCCCAGCACTTTTCACTTTTTGGGATGGATGAGGTAAAAACACTCCATCCCACAGCTATTTCCCATCCATTAGGAGAGGAAGCTTAGTAGACCACTTGTGATGGCTCTGGAAGGCGAGAAAGAGCTGCTACAATTTCAAGCATTTTTTACAGGAACCCATTTCAATACCAAGAAGATAGTAGGGCACTGCCAACTGAATAAATCATTGTCTATGAGTTAATATTTATTAAATATATGGGTATGCTGCCACAATAATAAATTACTCTCTGTGTTTAATGATGTTACTGGAAGTGAACCACATCACTGTTTTTCTCAGCTAAGGCTCCAGGGAAGGTACTGGGGATTGCTGCTATCACTCAAGATTGGATTACTATCTAAGAGGTGGATACATTTTAAGAATGTTCAGAGAGGATGCCGATCTTTAAATATGTAGAGGACACAGGGAATGGCTTTGAAGGAGAGGAGGAAGAGGTACCAAGGCAATGGTCAGATAAGCAGGATTTGAGCCTGGGTCAAGAAAATAATGTAAGAAAATGTCTTAGGTAAGCCCTCCTAATTCACATGAAGATAAAGGGAGGGAAGGGGAAGCACATTCAGACTTGCAAGATTCTCTTATTATAGTTGCTAAATGTTCCCTTGACCTATAAGCTATTGGTTTCTTAATCTGGTCTATATTTTAGGGCTGACAAAATATAAGTCACCAAATGGTTTCTAAAATTGCCATAATTTCAGTCAATGAAATAGCTGCCTTTTAGCAGCTGCAGCATCTCTTCAAGCCAGAGAAAAATGGTCATGAAACAGTTCAAATTCATGATGATGTACATAAGGAGCAGCATTGAAAACATATGGTGGATGCATTCAGAAAATGGCTGTTGTTGGAGACTTGCCTATTCACAAAATGGCTGCCACAATGCACATAGTAAGCGGGATCTTGGAGGGCCACAAATGTAGTCCTGCAAATATGATGGCAGTTGCTGATGCTTTACTTGCAGCAAGCCAGCTACTAATTAAAACTTTTATTAAAACAACCTCTTTAAATAGTGATGCAAGGCAGAGACCCCGATGGGCACCATGGGAGTTGCCTGGGAATACATTAATACCCATAAACTGTTTACTCCTGATAAGGATGATCCTTAATGTTGTTACATCACTAACGTTAAGTGAAAGCAACATTTTGACCAAATGAGGCATGTCCATGCAGCCTGAAGTTCTATATCCATCAGAACTAACTCTCTTTTACACTATTGTAATAGAATAAGCTCTTGTTTCTAAGTGGGATCCAATGCACCTACATGTAGAATACATGTTTATGACTATTAAGGTTCACTTACATACCTGCAGATATGTTGTGATATATTTAAATTTATGCAGCACACAACAATCAGGAGGAAGAAAGCTTTCAGCAGTTTGAAATGTTATGTGCAGGAAATTGGAGCTGATGTGACAACAGGGGGATTAAAATTCATTAGGAACTTTATTTTCTCTGGTGAAATTTAATGTGTCCAATTTGATGCAATATTTAAGACAGCTGTAAATGAGATTTGCTAGATATTTATTCCAAACTTAAACCAGGTGTGGGGAATCTGTGGCCATCTAATTATAACTGCCACCATCACTGATGGCTTTGAATGCGCTCACATTACCACTGCTGTACAGCACCTACTTTAAAAAGCCAGGATTTTGTCCTAAAGTGAGTGAGTGAGTGAGTAAGGAGGGCAGGAACATATAGGGTACTCGAATAGGAGGAATAACATCAGCATTTTCATTTGGCACCATAGAGTTTTTGAGGAAATTACTGCACATATTTGGGATACCTTCCAGATTATTTATAAATTAGTCATATTCTGTCCAATAGATGCTCCTCTTTAGTAGTATGTGTTAAAATGGTTCATTTGCATGTAGATATGAGAACCAGAAAGCAAGCCGACTATAAATCAAACCCATGGACGTGGAACTTCAAGAATTAAACAACAAATGCCTCCAAAACCTTGGCTGTGGTCCCCAGTGACTCTCCAAAGGTACCACTGAATGATAAATTGTAATACTTCAGAAGGGTTCATTGTTAGTCATACAAGATATAATTATATTACCTGTACTTAGTTATTTTAATTTAAATCCAATTTAATTTTTGTGCTAGCCAGCCCTTATGGGGTGCTACTTCTAGTAAATCTCACAAAGGTAAGATTATCCCTTTTCCTTAAAAATATTACACACCCTGAGTAAGGTGGATATATCTATTTCAAATATGCAAAATATTTATTTATCTAGGCATTCTTCAAAGAAGTCAGAGCAAACACTTTCTGTGATATGGAAGGTGAGAGCATGCAACTAAGGATAGCATCCTTAGTGGACTCCCAGCAATGCAAACTACCACGTTGAAATTTGAACCTCTGCTTTGTTTTAGTTTTAGTTCTGCCCTTTGTGTGTGTGTGTGTGTGTGTGTGTGTGTGTACTTATTAGAATGTTTAAGATACAGAAAAGTTGACACAACAAAGAATTTTAAACACTTCTGCAATTAAAGAAAGTGTATTCAAATCTGGTTATTATTTATTAGCTATATGAAGCAAGTTTTCCTAATATATTACCCACATCTGTACAAAATACATTTCTAGGTAGAAATTCTAAATATGGATGCCTTGAAATTATCTATCTATCTATCTATCTATCTATCTATCTATCTATCTATCTATCTATCTATCTATCTATCTATCTATCTACCCTCATGCACCTGATCTTACACACAGACTTTTTTTGTTTGCTTTTCTTTCTGTATTTTGTTTCTCATTTTTGTCTTGATTTTTGTATTGTTTCAATAAAAGCAATGAAAAGGTGTGATGGGATTTCAATAGAAACAAGTTCTGCCCTGTCCTCTTCCATGTCAGAGAAAAGTACACCTTTTTATTGTACATAATAATAAATTTCCAATAAAATTCCATGCATCATATTGTCATCATGCAAATTATGTAATTTATGTACATTATACAATTTGTGTAACATGTGATACCACTTGCCTCTTTGCAGAGGTCCATCTAATTGTAAAACAAAATTGCTATTAAAACACGTGTGGCTAGTTGTGGTTGTACAAGCTCCATATGTCTTTACAAGTCCCATTTATACCCCAGAATCCTTGGATCTGGAAAAGATAGCTATATTTTAGGGAATGTTCTTATAATGCCCCATTGTGTTCACTTAACTCTATATACTAATCCTGTGCTTATTCTCCATATGCCAACCCTATGTAGCCCACGTATATATGCAGGAAAGAATATTAACTGAAGTAGGGCAAATCCCAAGGATGGCATACATTTAAAAAATCTTGGAAGTAATAGAAAACAGAATATTAAATGTCTCTTGTGAGACAAATAGCAAACCAGATAGGAATATCCAGGAAAAAGCCTAGCCGGTTGGCTAAGACCTGAACATTTCACATTACAACACATTGTTGCAAAATACATCATATTCTAATAGCAATAAATTCAAATCATACATACATACACACATGTATACCCATGAGGTTTGAAGACTCTGCTATAAAGCAGGGTGTCTGAGAAGTATTAATATATTTGGGGGTCTATAAAGGTTTTACAAGTATCAGCATGCTTGATGGAATATTAGGAATTTCCAGTGAAAGAAATAAATTTATGAAAAGGAACTTGAGGACTAAGCATGCTCAGTGACATCCAAATATTTAATGTCTGGGGAAGGGAGAATAAAATAGAATATTTAGAAGGAACACATGACTGTCCCCAATTTTAAGTATATGACGATAATATATGCCGGTATCTTCTACTTTCCATCAACTCCATCTAGTCAGTGGTGAAGGATCAAAAAATTAAAGTCAGTAATTTTTAGGAGCCACCAGGCTGGGAAAGGGTGTTATATGCATGGACTAGAAAACAAAGTATGGAAGCCTGCCTAGCAATCTGGGGAATGACAGTCAGTGTCCTAAGAATAAAATTTCTGCCTGAAAACGTTGTAGGATTCTATTTTAAGAATAATAGTTCTGCAGTGCTCCCAGTGCAATGTTGGGTTCTGCTTGATTGCAGCTCAGTGAAATAATATCTTTCTTAAGCTGTACTGACAAAGACGTAATTGAAAAATCATGATCCTGGTCAGTGAAACTCACATTTATAAAAATTTTCCATTATTATAGCTGCTGATGTATTTTTTTAAAACAAGATTTAATGGGAAAGTTCATAATTCATTTTTTTATATGATGGCTTTGCTAGCTTCAAAATTTAGTGTATTTAGGGAACTCTGAACTAGCACTCAGAGCTTTGAAAAACTTAGCAAATTGGCATTTTGATTGACATTTTTCATAGAGGCAGGAAAGACCTCTTCAAATAAAGCAACAAGGAGAAAGCTTCATTATGTAGGAAGTATCTAAGGAGATTTTACCACTGGAACAGATGCAAAAGAGCTAACAGATAATAGAATTTCAGTCAGAAAGACCATGGCTCAGTGGTAAAGTATAGAAGATCGAAGATTAAATCCATACAATTTCCTGTGAAAAGGATCAGGTAGCAAGTGGAAGATCAAACCTACCCAAGGGTATGGAGACCTGTTGCCATTCTGGGTAGATGGTCCTCTTCAAATAGAGAACTGTTCTCTTAAAGTAGAACACATGTATGGAACAGTAATTATGAGGAAAAAATTAGGATAATCTCACTTTTTGGGATGGGGGGGTCATGTTGAAATTTCTTGCTCATTTCCACAGATGCCCCACCACGTGCTGGGGCTACAACAGCCAGAATTCACAGCCATGCTGACAGGGAATTCCAGAAGTCCTGATGTCACTGAGAGTAAGAGTGTGCAAATCAGCTAAGATCCTATCTAAATTTGCAATTCAGTTCAAAGAATTAATTCAATTTTATTTGAATGTGTGGATCAAATCACCTGTTCAATTCTGTGTGTGTGTGTGCATGCACAAACGTTTGTAGAACCTTTAAATGGATTTGAAATTGACTGATTCAGTTCAAGGCCTTGAATCAACCTGATGTTTTGATTTAGAGACTTAATTGGAAGGGATTATTTTACTGAAGTGGCTTCAAACTGAAGCTTCAGATAGAAACTTTGCACAGCTCTAATTTGGAGGATTTCAGTTTGGAGAAAGGTGGTTTATGATTCTAGGGATGAGATGTTCAAGAATAACATTTTGTAAGTTCATCACTTCTCAGTGTGAAGTAATAAACCTTCAGGTTTGCAGTGGCAGGACAACAAATATACATTCTGAAACAAATATTTGTAGGATACAAGACTGGTTTGTGGTCTTGCTATGTAGAGAGAATCAAAATCCACTTCCATATGTTTTTAAGACTTTTTTTGTAATAATTCAGAAAGAGTCTTACAATTTCCTCTAGAAATCTATCTCCATCAGGCAGGTGTGAGCTATCTGGAGGAATATAATTACTACATTTCTTTGCTAGAAGTTCTTGGGTAACTGATCTCCTGCAGCCACAGCCAGACTGGGGGAAATAATATGTGCAAGCCTGGAGCTAAAAAATGCAGTGTGGGACTGTTGATGATCTGATCACACCCCAAAGTGCTTGATGAATTAGGCATAACATTCAGCACAATGAGCGGGGCTTATTAATATAACATTCTCCCTATGGTAGATCTATATCCATCCCTCAATATACACTTTGCCCAAAGGGTAAAAGAGAGCTGGGGCCCAGCCAAGTGTCTTTGCCAAGTTGGCTGTGCCACAACAGTGTTGAGGTCTGTTTCCTCTGTGACCTTTCTCTGAGTGTCAAGTGGTGGATTAGCACAGATGAAAAGACCTTGCAATCTTTTTCTTAAGCTACAGTTTATTCTGAAGCGGCAGTCCAAATGTTCAGATCAAGATTAAACACACACATAAATCCTACCCAGACCTTGCTCTTCACAAGGCACAGTTCATAATGCGAATAAAAGAAGACTGAATTTTATAATATTTGCATGTTCTAATTTGTATGTAATAGATTCAGAAATCTATTCAGAAATCATCACTGTTACTAAATAGAAGTCATCTCATCAGACTGAGTTTGGGAGAGGTCTATCCTGCTGCTATGAACTATAAACATATAGTTTCAAGACTGCTGCTCCTAACTTCTTGAATTAGGGAAAACCTTCAAATATAGGCTGTCTTTTTAAAAACATCACGACTGCGGTTTGGGTGGGCAGGTCTGATTAACAGCACCCTTGTCAGAAAAACATGCATGTTGATTTTAGAAAAAATGTAGAATCATGTTTTCTTGCTCATAGGTCACCAGACCCCCCTCCCCCAACACTGAGTTATGAACTTGTCATTCTTGTGCTCTGCAGCCCATTCTAAGTCACTTTTACTGTGCTTATGACTGAACTTATTTTTTATGATTTTTTTTTTTTAATGCTCATGAAGGGGTAAGTTCTGGGGGCCGTATACAAATACAGCCCCTTTTTTGTTATGGTCCTAACTGTCTCCAGCTAGACTGCTGAATTTCAGTGTCTTGACTGCCAAAAAGTAGTATGTGAATTCTCTGCTATTCTCATGTGCAGCACAGTCCAGCCTCGTCAATAAATGTATTATTACGATTACAGAGCAGCATAAGCAAATCCCAAATGGAAATACAATTCCCAAATACAAGCAGGTTAAGAAAAATATAAGTACATATAGAAACATAATGTAATACCTAGATATAGATAAACAATGGGATAAATAACTACATCTAAAATCAGTGATAACAAAACCAAACCAAAAATACCTAAGAGCTACTTAAAGATAGATTGCTCCATGCAGTACAAATAGTGTGGCAATAATTAGCAACATTTAATAAAATGGAATCAAATTTTTCTGATAATAACAGCTGGAGATCCTGCCTACTGAATCTCATAATCCCATCTACAGCACTATTCTATACGTCCCAAGCTAAGGGTGGCCCCTGTCTACCTAAAGGTGGTCTACCTGCTTTTATGAAAGTGAAGGGAATGGCGACTGGGCATTTCCAGTGAAATTTCCAGTGAAGGGAATGGCGACTTGCCTTCATATCACTCAGCAATGTTAAGCTGTATAGTGCCATTTGAATGGGATACAGTGCTGCATCAATGGGGAAACAAATGGAGATTATGCATGCGTCCATACAGCACATACCTCTACAGGAGCGATAAAGTGAAGAATGCCCACCTCCTTCAGTATCTTGGCAGTAGGGCCATATGCTGGGCTTCTTGCCAAACTGAGATATTTTTTTTCCTTCCTAGAGATGTAAAATCAGCTTTCTTTCTGTTAGGATTAAAGATTTTTGCAGATTCTTATATGAGATGCCCAGATGGGCACTTTTCACACAAATATGCTGATTGCAATTTAGCTATCCAGCAGATTTCACACTTCTGCAAATGTTGCAATACAGGCCACTTCCCTGGTAGGGACTTATAGAGTTTTTCTAACGTCGCCCAACCGCTGCTGAAGTGATTTACAATCTGTCCGCATTCCCTATGCATCCTCAAGTGGGAAGGGGGGAGCGACAATGTGCTTCACAATACACGTTTTGTCATTTTGGCATCATTGTGGTTAGCAATAGCAATGGTTGGATGACTCTAAAGTTGTTATAAGTCACTACCAGAGAATGACCACCATTGTAGTCTTTAAACTTATCAAAGTACACATTTTACAAACTGAATTTTGAGAAGTATTATACATGAAATCCTGAATTTTAATCTTAGATTACTAAACATATTAGAAGGATGAGTAAAACATACTAAAATAATATCTCATACATACACACATACACACACACACACATACACATACATTCTTTTCCCCAGTAGAGATTAAGAAGGGAAAGAAATGGGCAAGTGAAATTATTAGAAGAGTTTCGATATAGGATATGTTCATGAAAAACAAGAAAAGGATGATTTGAAGTGAGTTCTGCGTTTTAGAGACAGCAAATTGCATTTAAAACTGTTTAAATCAGTGTTTCTCAACCTTGACAATTTTAAGATGTGTGGACTTCAACTCCCAAAATTCCCCAGTCAGCAATGCTGGCTGGGGAATTCTGGGAGTTGAAGTCGATGCATCTTAAAGTTGCCAAGGTTGAGAAACACTGGTCTAAATTGATGTCCCTTGCCTCATTGATGGTAGCAAATTATACAGTTTAACTAAGTATTGTATAAATTACTTTCTTTTATCAGTTCTAAATCTCCTTACATTTAGTTTTAATGAAGAAAGTCAAGTTCTAACCCTGTGTGAGAAAGAAAAACTTCTCACTATCCACAGATTCCATATATTTCATGATTGTTGTGCCTTTCTCAAGTCTTCCATTAAACACATTCATCTCCAGCTAAAGAGTCCCAGATGTTGTTTTGAGCTGCCGTAGCTCCTGAATAATTTTACCTACAATTTTTGGATCTTTTTTCTTTTTTCCAGATGTGGTGAGCAGACTGTACACCATACTCTCAAAACAAGCATTAGTATAGCTAGTATTAGCTATAATCACATTGAGATATAATCCTAGCTCTGGTTTAGCTGGTCCTCAAAGTGCAGTTCTGAGCCACACCCTGGGTTAGTTTGCTACAATAACTCAGAGTCACAATGCTACAGCAGGTGGCATGACACAATGGCCATTTAATGTTTTTGTTGGTTCATAAGATCTAGGTGTGAGTTTTATCATCTATGAAAATTGAGAAAAGCAAACATGAGATGTTTTAAGAAAAACTGACATTTTATACAAGAACATACAAAATGTTAATCTGATTCTTATTGTAGCTTTTTACTTGTTTTCTTACTTGTTTTAATAAATAGTTCCAAGTTCTTTCTATGAAATAACCGCAGTATTGTTCTGATACCATTTTTTCCTTTAGCTTTTCCTCCTTCTTTCGTTTCACTTTACTTCTTGTCTCAGAAGCCATGTTTTTCTTTCTTTTTTCATGCTTTTTAAAAATTATCTTTATGTACAATTTCTGCCTAATGAGATCATGTCTCCAACCTTGTTTGTTTATGTTTACTGTTTTCAATTAAATCATGTTCCTTGCTCACTGTTACCAATTTTCCTCCCTCAAATCCTCAGAAACAATTTAAATTGACCCATAGTGAATTTCACTATGCCACAAACTTCTAAGTACCACTGACAATATAATATAATATAATATAATATAATATAATATAATATAATATAATATAATATAATATAATATAATATAATATAATAATATATAATATAATTTATAATGTATATAAATATAATATTTATATATAATAAATTACATATATGTCCCACCTTATTATACATGCTCTAATTTATTTGACTTTTAAGACACATGAGATTCACTGTCATGCTTAGCTCCAAAGCTGCCAAGGTCTTAACAGTATTACTCCATCAAGCAAATTTTAGGTAAGCAATAGCATGTAGTTACGGCAGCTGTTGGAAAGGGAAGAGTGTATGAGCCGAGTAGCAGGATGAGGCAAGAATTCCTGCCAATGTGAAAATTACCTGTCATCACAGAACGTCACTGCTGCTATTGGAGCACCATATTCAGTACGTTTCCTGCTGACCTAAAAATAAATCAGGCCAGCTGCCAAACAGAGGTGGGATCATGTGGGTATAAACTCAACATGGAAGCGGTACAAATGCTACATGTGGAGATACCCTAAGTTATTCTCTTTCAACTTCTTTTCCCATCCCTTATCTCTTCCCTTCTTTTTATTAGATTGCAAGCTCTTTAATATTTTGTAATATCTAAATACTACTACTACTACTACTACTACTACTACTAATAATAATAATAATATAATAATCAGAAGAAGAAGAAGAAGAAGAAGAAGAAGAAGAAGAAGAAGAAGAAGAAGAAGAAGAAGAAGAAGAAGGTGTTTTTTTTTTTAAATAATGGGGATGATACATTTAATGTTATCAGTGATGTTGCAGTCATCTGCAGTGACTACCTGCCTACACTTTTGGCTGGCTCTTGGAGCATATTTTTAAGCATTTAAGAATGTTTTATGTATGTGTAGTTCATAAAAGGACACCTTAAGTTGTTTGTCCTGTGATTTTGATAGAGGTCCTTCTTGGCGAGCTACTTTCCAATTGCTGGAAAGCTCTTTGTTATTGAACATTTGAAACAGCCAATGTTTTGCTATGGACATCTGTTACCTATAATACTGCTGATCTTCCTTTATGTTCTGCAGTGGTTGTCTCTCTATCACAGGACTCACAATGTCTCTCATTTCCAGAATTCAACCAATTGGAAGACATGGGGAGTTCTCTGCTATTAACCATACATTACTACAGTTATATTTGCAGTTCATTATTATGCTGTTATTTTAAGTTTCCTATTTCCCTGAACATTTTAACTAGTTAGCTGAATAATTCACAGGACCAGCACTGAGATTTTCTCATGCCATGAATTAATTACTCCCCAAAGATGTGTAGGGTACAATCCATCAATAGGTTTTCATGCAGAAATCCCATGCTTATAGGCTTTCTAGAGTTGAATTTTCCACTAGATTGTCCTAACAGTTTTGCATTTTGATTTTTTAGAAATTTAATTACTCATTTATGCTGCTCTCAAATTATATTCCCAGGTTGGTTTATAAATAGAACAAACCCCAAAATAAATACAATATTTTTCCTTTCCCTTCCATAAAGCTAACTTTTTCCATTTCTTAGAAACATGTATTAAGAAAAAAAAAATCTGACAAAATGGAGCCTGAGTCTCTAAGATACATCTCAGTTCTTGATTTCAGTCCAACAGGACCACAACCCTTTTACCCAGGTTTCGGAGAGAGAGATAAAAAGTCTTCTTTTCCAATAATAATTAGTTATTTTCAGCAGGGGATGGGTGATCCTAGAGGTGATATCATCCTCTTTAGGCTAAGAGGATTTTGTGCTTACTGCTTTGAGAGTCATGGTCATTTGGAAGTTAGGTTGGATTCTGCTTTCATCGCATTTGCTGAATCTGTAGAAGCAATTTTCATCTTCCAATGGGCAGAGGAGAGCCACCTTCAGTAAATTGTCTTCATTTGTGTAAGAGTTTCTGGATATGTTTGTAAAATCACTAGAAATTAAACTCAGCTATACAGAGTTATTATCATACAACTGAGTGTGTGCATCAGGGAGAGGCTTAGTTTAATAAACTGCTCTCCCTTGTCTCTTTATTGGTGACAACAGTTACGTCCAAGTAGTTGCCTACTAGCAATCACCTGGATGTGACAGTTGTACTTTGCAGTTTGTTTGATGGAATGTATCTATGAAGAGGAGGGTGATGTGAGGGATCAAGGCTATCAGGAAGGAGGGAGTGCATTCCAGGAAGGGAAAGGAGACAAAAGACAACACAGCCCGCAGGGGGGGCATGGGAAGCATAAGAGGTTCAGGGTTGCCACTCCCTAGAATTTCCCAGGGTATATCCACTAGTTGCAGTAGCATAGATTTAGTGTGGCAGAATTCTGTCTATAAGGTATAAGCAAATAAAGGAACATAACTCAACTGGACTCTTTCACTGTTGTTCTTGGGCTGAGCCTGACAGTTTGTTATAGTTAGACTAACTTCTGTTGGTGTCTCAGGCACTACTTTGCCCTTCTCAATGAGCAAAGTCAAGATGGGGTCACGTGAGCCCAAACGTTGAAGGAGCATTAGACAAAGGCTTGGTCTCTACATCTTTCTCTGAGCCACAGGCATAGCATTAGCTGCAGAAACAGTGCTCTGAATAGCATTTAGCTTGAATTTGTAGCAAACTGCTTGCTTTTATCATAAACAATTGCCAGATGGTATAACATTATCTTTCCTTCTCAAACCCCCCTCCCCCACTTTCTTTCACAAAAGCAGCATTAATTGCAGAGCAGCCCAGGGCTCCACTCTGCTCATCAGTGTGATAACACTTCATGACCCTGATTAGCCGTCAGTCTACTCAATTAAAAAGATCATTTAGACATTCACCCAATCATTTGCCTATCGAGCCACCTGGGCCTCAATCAGGGGCTCCCCCCCTTTTTAAAATTTTTAAAAAAAATCTCTTGCCCTCTTGCCTCTCGCCTGGCTTTTTTACATATCTCCAAAAGACGTAATTGAATTAAATAAAGCGTCTCTGGGGCAGCTGCAACATCTGCTGTTTGTGGTATGTCAAGCCTTCAGCATTAAAAACAGTTACATATGCTCCAAATTAGCAGGTCGTAGAGATGAAACAGCCGATGATAGTGTTTTTCTGCCAGCGTGAGGAGCAGCTCACAGCTGTGTGCAATTTACAATTAAAGGCTTTATCAGAGCTCAATTGTACTAGTGAATCAAGTGGTGAGAGGTCAGTTAGTGAATTAGACCAATTAGAGCTTGTACAGTTAAATTATCTGTCTTATTACCTACTGATAAAGAGCTATGTTGGAGGATGAAGCTGGAGGTGCTTTACCGATTCCAGAAATTCCCCTACCTCTTCCTTCTCCTGTAATGGAACTCTCTCTGGGTCAACAGTAGGCAGGTTCTGATCACACAGGAAAAACAATATTTATAGGTGAACTAGTTTTTTTCCTTAAAACACACACGCACGCGTGCACGCACACACACTATTTGGCAAGTGGGTTGGAAATACTTTGAGCAAATTCAGCTAGAATTTGATGATGACAGAAGATAGCAAATATTGGCCGAGCTCCCCGTGGCATTTTCTTCATTCTAGGGAGTCGAACATAGAAAGTTCACTGTGAGAAACAGTTATGCTTATAAGACATGTTTAATTACTAGGAACTGTCCATCACCCATCTCCCCCCCCCCCCCGCCCAGGTCAAGAGCATTAGGGGAGAAGACAAAGTGGTAGTAGAAAGAAAAGGATACAGAATAAAGCTTTGGAATATATTGGACTGATGTTGCCAGCTTTTTCGGTTCATGAGAAGATTTTCATGTTATCCATAAAAGATAAGACACAACAAATGTTGAAGCAGAGGAAAATGGTTTAGCCATTTATCAACATGATTGAGGTTTAAGAGGTATTAGAGTGTAAATGAGTAGAATCAGTCCCTTTTCAGATAATTACATAAGCTATTACTTCTGCTAGTGTAACATCCTGTCTCTGTGTAACAGGCTAGGCATGGAGCAGCCATGTGAAATAATTTTGATGCAAGAGGCTAGGCACATAAGAAGCTTGTCCTATTCTGAGTCAGACCGTTTGTCCATCCAGCAGCTGGAAACAGCTCTCAGTTTTCAGATTTCTCAGTCTAACTCTGAATTATGAGTTTAATCTCACGTGCCATGTTACTGAGCCCACTTTTTCTATGTTGCTAGCAGAGCTGTGCCTGTCAATAGGGGAAAGAAGCAACTACCTCCAGTGGTGGGCCAAGACAGATGGTGAATTGGCCAAGACCCCCTTGCTCAATCTTCTGCCTGGATTATCCTCTTCATCACATGTAAGGGGAGTAGTTCTCCAGAGCAACCAATTGTCCTGGCTGGTCACCCTATATGTCTTTGAAGGGGACATCAGATCAAATGGATCTGCTGTGAGGTGGCTGTGGCATCTGTCCATTCAAGCAGCTGCTCGGGCTACCTCACAACAAGGCACTCAAAAGTCCCTCTCAGAGGGATGTCTACAAAGCAACCAGAAGACAAGTGTCAGCGCTGCTGCCCCTGGGGAAGGGGTCATAAGAGAAAAAATGGGGGAAAGCAGTGAATTCTCCGTCATCAGGTGGTGAATCTTTGGCAGCCCCCAGCTGTTGTTCACACACTTTTATTCTTTTCTAAATGAAGCAAACTGAGCACTCTTGGCTTCACATCACCAGGGAAAGCACAGCCAGCAACAATGCAAACAACGTGACAGCTACAACAACTCAAATCAAAGTTCCTGAAATGGGGAATAGTACTCCCCCACACACTATCCCCCATCTTTATTGGCACAGATAATATTAACAGTTCCTTGCATGTTAAATGATAAGTTACAGAGTAAAATTCTAAGATGAATGATCATTTTTTAGTCTTGTGTTTGACAGAATTCTGACAAATGATATCTACAAGTTTACAATTATTGCCCCACTCTGTTTTAGCAGAGTTTTGGCATAGTAACGCTTAATTATTTGCACAAAGCATCTCAAACAAATGGATGACATGTCCGGCTCAATGCCACATTACGCCATTGATTAACTTGGTGTGGGATTTGCACCCTCTCTGTCAAGCAGTCAAGAAGTAAAGTTCCAGTGTAACTCTGCTGCAAATCCTGGATATAAAAGCTAAACTAGAATGAAGTTCATGCAGTATGTTTGAACATAAGAATCAACTCTAAAGCTTCCTTCAAACTCAAAATGGGGTTATGTAGATAACGATGGCATTAAAAAAAGTGAAAAGGGCAAGCTCCGCCCCCGTTGGTATGTTAGTGGCATATGCCATTAGTTCCTCCACAAGCACACTCAGTGTTGTGTAGATTTCATGTCAAGTTTCTAGTGGGCATCTGCTGCCTCTGTGTGTTTCAGTTCAGAACAAAGAAACTGGCATGCATCTCTGCCTAAGAGAGAAACTGTTGATTTAGTAAAGGGACACTTAGTCTACAGATGTTGAACTTGCAGCAAGGCTGGGATAGACTGCTACTCTGCTCTACACTAAAACTGTAACCAGAGCTATGAGTAAAGAAATGAAAAAACAATTAAACTGGTTGGGTTATGCTAAATCTAGACAGCTTGCTATAAAGAAGACTCACAAGAGTCAAGTAGAAGCGTGCAAGACATTAACTGTATATAGTTATGGCTGGCTGAGATGCTAAAGAATCTTTGAATGTATCTGTACTTACTGTTTAAGATGAGTCCAGCCTGTGCCTGTAGCAGTTTGACACCTCTTAAGAAAATTCTCTCTGGATGAAGCTACTTCGGCAACAGTTTGTGAGGTGTTTGGTCTGGACTACAGCCTCCCATTGGACAATTTCCCTGGTGCTGCGCCCTCCCACTTTTCTCTTCCAAGAAAGCAATAGCCAATCATTTTTCTTTCTTCTTCCTGTGGGCGGGCCTTTGTGCCCGCATATATTTTTGTACGTGTGTAATATGTATGCATAGCTATAAAAATATATCTGTACAACATAAAGTTAAATCATAAACCCAAAGTTAAAGCATCAAAATACACATATTTGAAAGCACAACAATCACTTTTAAAATAAAACATCCTTTCTTGCCAGCTGTTCTTCAGTATAATAACCCCTAGTTCTTCCCTTTATCATTAGCAGTAAAATAGCAGAGTGGCTAGGAATGTAAGATGCTGAAGGTTAACGATTGCGTGACAAAATGAGCTGCTAATTTTGGATATAACATAGAGATGGATACTTGGGAGAGAATGTGGGTAACTGGTATTAAATTCACACTGTGTCATAATATAAGAGATCATTTCTATAAAATGATGTACCATTGATATATGACACCAGGGAAATTATCAAAAATATATAAAAGTATTTCAAACCAGTCCTGGAAATGTGAAAAGCATGAGGGGACATTTTATCATGCATGGTAGACTTGTAAGAAAGCTAAGCAATTCTGGGTACAAGTTCATATAATGATGCAAAGGATTTTAAGGATTAAAATTGCTATGAAACTTGTACTCTTGTTATTGGTATTTATGGATAATGAATTAGAAAAGATTCATCGTAAAATGATACTGATACTGTATATGGTTACTGCAGCAAGATTTTGTATGCACAATGATGGAAGAATAATGAAATTCCCACGGTGGAGGAATGGATTGTGAAAATGTCAGAAGTTGCAGAAATGGCAAAACTGACCTGTTTGGTCAGAGAACAAACAAGAAAAACTGGAAGCCTTAGATGGACTTTTTGCTGAAAGAAGAAAAAATGAATTGATGACTTATAGATTTGAGGACTAAAAAAGATGAGGGCTAAATGAAGGGGTGAAGGGACTTGTAAAATACTTAAGAGGGAGGAGGAACAATTAAGAATGTAATTATCTGTTGAAAAGAAGGTCAGAATATATGTTTCTTAACTTTGGTTTTCTTTTTCTTTTCTGTTTTCTTTTTCCTTTGGCTTGTTATTATTATATTAAAATTTTCAATAAATATATATATTTTAAAAGTATGTAAGATACTGCTGGTTCAAATTCCAGCAGAAATGTGAGATAGGTTGGGATGGGAACAAGTGACATGTCCAAAGTCATGCAGTGAGTTTCTGTGGCTACTGGTGAACTAGAATCTGGCCTCTCCAGTTCTAGTCCAACATCTTAAATACAACTCCACATTGATCTGCAATTGATGTATGAAGGAATCTTGATATTCAGTGCCTCCTAGACTACTGCATCAGTTTTTCTAAAAACTTTATTTCAATCAGAGTTAAAGTAGACAAACTTTCAGATACAGGTGTCTTCACACAGATGAATATTCTCTGACTGTTTCTTGAATCTAGTTCTTTATTCTGGAAAGTTGAAGTTATGAGCAACCTACCAACTTACCAACAGTGTTTTAGGTGAAACAACTATTTGAATATAGCCCCAATGGGAAACTCTTAGAATTTCCAAAAGATATTCAAAAATTCTCACATGGTCTACCATCTATGTACTAACCAGGTCTAATTAACTAACTCGCTTAGCATCTGAGATTGACCAAGGTCAGCTAGGTTCCCCATGCTGGTAAAATAAAAGTATCAAAAGTGTATACCATATACAGCTTGCCAGCATCACTTCTACAACCTACAGAACAGGTGGGTGCATTTTAAGCATTTTTTAAAATTGGGGAATGCTAAGGAGCAAAATGTATGCCTTATGTTTTGGGAAACATAACAAACAAGCCCTTTAAAATTCTTGAAACTGGTCCTGCCTCTGCCTACTTTTAGAATATGGTTATGGCATGCAAAGCCTATTGAGATCCTCAAAGCAATGGATATAGTGACTCCTGCATCAGAATGATCGTTTGCTTCTTTCCTTATTTTCATATGCTTTATTAAAGATTGTTCCGTGTTTCCTGTTGTCTTTACTAATTTACATAAATGCAGTTGTTTCTCTGTGTTAGGCACATCTCCAGAGCTTTATTCGGCTCATGAAAAATTAATGTCAGATCCATTATTATTTGCGCAACATGTTAATAATGGATTAGACGTGCATACTACATTGGATTGAATGGAATTGGTAGGCACACTTTGGTTAGACAAGTCAAAAATTTTGAGGTTACTCTTATATCATGTAAGTTTCTAATGATTATTGGTTTGCATTTTTAAGGAAAAAAATGACTCAGTGGATAAAACCATTGCATTAAGGAAGTACTCATTAGATGTGTTAGCGGGGATGTATTCTGAGTATTGATCAAAACACTCTCCCCTGGTGCATGGATGATTAATTCACTATTAACTCCTGAGCTATGACTAAACTGAAAAATACATTTTAATAAGTGGCAATACTTCCTTTAAATTGCAGACTGTAATACAAAGTTCAATATCAGTCAAGTGCTTGAAGCACTTTCTATTTATGTGATCTATTCACACAGATAAGAAGGTTGTCTTAATATTTGGGCCATTTCTTAATTTCTCCATTTACTACTTGATCTTCTTTTTGGATGGAATTCAGTAAAACAGGTCTTTTCCATTTGGCTATATCTGTATGATGCCCTATTGATGATTAGTCTTTGGGCTACATATTGCCCCAGCACAAGCTTCTCATACATTCTTGACCTTCTTTGATCTTCCACACTGCTTATATCTTCCTGGATTTTTCTGAATATTTGATGACATCTCCTGACAGATCTTTTCCTTTTCCAGTATTTTTACCATTATTTTCTGCCTTATCTTCTCTCCATGATCATGATCACTGTCACACCAATCACTAGGGGCTCAGCCTGGCTGAGAAGTAGAGTGATACACCAAAAAACTATAGTCATTGTCAATCTTTGTACATATCACCATCCTAATCTTTATTTCTGGCCCCATACATGGAGGGTTACCATTTGTGGCAGGTAATCCTTCTACTTGTGGATGCTGTCTTGTAATTTTGGAGGGGATAGTCCAGGTTCTGTGTGGAAAATCAAGAAAAGAAAGTAAGGAAAAACACTTACAAATTCATCAGATAACTAATCCTTAACTCCATAATAAACATGTATAGAAATATGCTGCAGATTTATCAGAATCCTCATTTGCTTTTTGTTCAGTTGACAAATTATGCTTTTTCTCAGTTATAATATCCATTCCACAGGTTATTATAATTGAGAAATATAATGTGCAGCAGTGCTCTATAAAAATAATAGACCATCTATATATAAGAAAATATCATAGTATAAAACAAACCACATTTTCCAAAACCTGTTTCAATAATTAATAATGAAGAAACAAATAAATATGGTAACATCTAAAGAAGTCACCTGAGTATGGAATGTTTTTAAACTGTTAGTTGATATACAAGGTACTACTTTTATTAGTGGGGTTGTTACCAAGAAACTTTAAAGTTTTCCTGGGAGAAGTTATTTGCAGTGAGCATAATCTGTTATATCTCATTTCATTTCAAGTCTTCACTGATTCAAGGAAAAAATATCAAGTATTTTCCATTAATCACAACATTTTCTCTGGACACTTGATAAGGAGCTTCAGCAGTGTGTTTGCATGACAAACTTTGGAATGGTGCAACATGTTCTCAAAATCCTGTCCTTAACCAAATGATACTTGGTAAATCTCAGTATTACCTGATCTGGATAGTTCCATTCTTCCCACAGCGAACAGCATTTTGTTTAATTCTGAGTAATGAATTTGTATTCCTGATTTGGATAAACAGTAGATGAAACTAACAACATGATACAGAGAAATCTGTAGAAGAATTATACTTTATTTGATCTTAATCAACAGTGTTAATTGCTGAACTAATTCTGGTTTCAAGCTGTGGATAGTTAGGCTGTTGCTACCTAATGACTGAAAACTGTACTCAGCTTTAAATAACATCACTAACCATATTGGCTAGTAGCTTCCATAATACATTAATATTTTCCCCAGGGTTTAATTGCATAAAAATATTTGAATGCATAATTTTATTTCTCTTTCTCTTTCTCCTCATCTTCACATTCGTTTGTAAACTCATTCTCAATTTTGTTTTATGTGTTAACATACTGCTACTTTTATATATTACATTTCTAATTGTTAATTTTCTCACTGAAATCTGCCTTGAAATTAGCACTATAAATGCATTGTAAGCAAATTCATGATTTCATTATGACTCATGTTCTCTGGGGGGAAAAAACTAAATGGTTAAGAAACTGTTTTTTGTTTGTTTGTTTGTTTTGCTTTTAAACATAGCAACTTAAAACAAAACAAGAATGATAGCTCTAGGAAATTAATTAAACCCAGTTTGTGGCTTGATCTCCCATTATCTTTAAAAATCATGTACTTCTCTTGCATTACATGAATCATCAAATGGCCTTTAATAATTTTCCTTCTAATGTTTCAGAATGCACTTTGTTTTGAAACTGAAAAGTAAATGTTATATACGTTATCAGAAGGTCACTCTGATGTGGATTTAGGGATGAAATGTCAGTGCATAGTACCATGTTCTTGTTCCCTAGAGTTGAAGTCAGGTAACATTTATTATTTCCTTCTCCCTGAAGCAAATGTGTTAGATCATTTCAGTACAGGTCCTATTCAGATGTTCTTGCTCTGCATACAAAAAAGAAATGAGAAAGAAGAGCTTTCTCTGTTATCACTTTTACTGTGATAGGAAAGGTACAATTGTTTCCACATTTAATGTGGTCACACCTCTTCAGTGTTATAGTGTTGGACAATCAGGCTTCCCAGTTCCATAAGTGGATGTAACTGCAGTCAGTTGAATCCAATTGAACCTTTTCCTGAAAATTCTCCTATAATTGTGATGGAGCAAGACCAAAAGATGCATTCCCATAATCCTCTGCCCATTCATTTTTAGTGTCTGTACAAGTCTATAGCAAGGTGCAAGGAGTTGAGTCTGGGGGCCATATCACCAGCATATTTTGTGATTTCAGAGACAACTCTCCCAAAACAGATTGGGCAAAAAGATAATCCACCTTCTTTCTGCCTGCCTGTCTGTATTTCACAAGATTTTATTAAAGTACAAAATGAATGCCTTATGGACATTTGTTTATTTATTTGACTTGGTATTCCATTGACTACCAAATTCTCTTGGCAATTTATAATAAAAACAAATTTTAAAATGAGATTTTAAAAATAGAATAGCTCTTCAAAGAAATAAATAAAACAATAGAATTAACAGTCAAAATAACAGTTAAACACCTGTATAAAATATGCATTTTTAGCTTTCCAAAAGCCAATGAAGAAGTTAGGTCCTTCAGTTCTGCAGTAGGTGCATTCCAAAGAACCGGAGTGGTAACAGAAAAGACTCAGTCTTAATTTGCCATCAGACAAGCTTGTAGCAATTGTTGGTGGCTCTTCCAGACGATCATATACAGCTTCCACTTAGAAAAAAGGCATTTTCCCAGGTACCTAAAGTACTCAACTGTTTAATATTTAAAAGTTCCCCAAAGTAAACCTTGGCCTCCTATTCTTTGGAGGCAGTCCTCACCATGCAGTAAAAAAAACATATTGTGGTCTTTGAGTTATTCTGCATTACTGGTCTACGGAGTCTTGCAAATTTTGGGTTACAAAATTCTTAGACAGTTTAATGAAAGAAAAATATTAAGGCTGTGCAGTATTTTGGATTTGATTCCAAAAAAGTGGTTTGGAGCACGGAAATGTGAATGTAGTACCTGTCTGCAATTTTTAAAGCAGCCATATCCTTCCCAGTATCCCTTGGCATCTCTGAAGGGCAACTACATGATCCTGAAAAAAGAAGCAGCTGTTTGAAAGAGCTGCAGCCAGGTTCTGCATTTGCTCCTCAGGTTATGACTTCTTGTTCAGTGACTATTCAAACTTGCAAAGGCACTGAACAATGGGGACTTATGGCTGATCCTCAGAGTTCCGGCCATCGCAGCTTCCCTGCAGTCACATGATCATGATTTCTGACGTTCCCTGCTGGCTTCCCATAAGCAAAGTCAGTGGGGAAGCCGGCAAAAAGTTAGAATTCGTGGTCACGTGAGGTCCTTGCTTAACAACCCATGAGGTCCTCACTTAACGATGGCAACCAGGACTGCCACAACTGCTGTTGCTAAGTGACATGGTCACATGACGTCTTACTTCATGACTGCGTCACTTAGCAATGGCAATTCTGGCCCCAAGTGCCATCATAACCCAAGGACTACCTGTACTCCAAAGTCCTTTCTCTAACTGAATCCAAGTACAAGATGCCTAGAACCATCATGCTTTTTTTCTTTTATTAAAAACCTGGTTTTTCTTTGTCATATCCTTTGTATTGGATGAAAGTTTATTAATTGATTTTTTATCATAGTTTTAACATATTTTACATAGTATCTTTTTTATTAAAAATTACAATTACAGCAATAAAAACTTTAAAAAAATAGAAAAAATAGAAAAAGAAAAAGAAAAAATAGAAGGTGCAGAAAAGAAAAAATAGAAAAATAGAAAAGAAAGAAAAATAACATAGTAAAGAAAAAGGAAAGAAATATATAAAGAAATGATTTCTCCCTTCATCACAACAAGGATAAACAATTTTAGTAACTTATCACCTTTTCTTAAAATACAACAAATGATCTTTTCTTTCCATATACGTACCATCTCTTATCTATAAACAAGTCTAAGGCTTTAAGCTTGTCATTTTAGTCCTGATGTCAGCAAAAGACCATTAAGGGTTACCAGAGATACAACATGTCTATTTTAACCTTGATCAAATAAACCAACTTTATATTCCTTTTTTTTTTTACTTCTAACAATCTTGATCTTTAGGCACTTCAAATAATGTCCTAGAACTGGATTTCTTTTAATTTTCTCTTTGTCCCTTCTCACAAAATTCTTCAAGGCTTTAACAAGCCTCTTTTGTAAATCCAATAGAGGAAAATTATTCAGGTCACTCGCTTGATTTCTTATTTGTATATCCCTTTTAATTATTAAGACATCAGCTGGTTTCTTTTATATGGCCAGTGTAACATCTTTTTCCATGTCATTCATGTAGCCTGTCATTTTTAAATCCACTTTCAAATCAGTCTCAATCTTGTCAGGTAAAACTTGTTCCTCTTCCATACCATCTTTTAAACAAGAGGCAGAAACTCTTAAAATTAACTTCTGGGTCCATTGCTCAAAAATATCCTTCAATATGTCCAATGTTAAAATATTTTGCTCCATTCTGTAATTGTGAGTTGAGTCTGAGTGCTCTTCTCCTTTAATTGTAATCTTTAGTTCCTTCTATTTCCCTCTAGTGTCCAATTTTTAAAGTATTATCTTTTTTTTTTAAGGAATTCAAAACAAAAGCATTTTCCCACAGGAAGAATTTTTTATAATTAATTCCAAAATCTTATTTCAAATTCATTTGGACTATTAGTCCATTTGTAACTTTCTAAAATCAAAGTTTTAGTCACCCTTTGCTGTTTATTAAAAAAAAAAAATTAAATCCTTAAACTTGTATTTAAAATTTCTTTCACTAAAGATTGAAGGAAACTCACCCAGTGCTACAAAACTTGTTGATTCAAAGGTTCCTAATAGCAGAAAAGCACTTAACAAGCAATTTTGGGGAGTGATTAGAAAAGGAAGTATGCAAACCCAGTGTCCTTTCAAAGGCAAACCAGGTTTGATTAAGATGATTATTCTCCCATCTCCCAGAGCTCTAAACCCACTGGAGACTGCTATCTTGCAGTCTCCTCATGAGGAGCAGCTGTCTGGAGTATTTGGGCAATCTGAAATCCTCTCCTTATCTGGAGAGGAATTATTGAAGAGCCAATCTACTGACCAGCTCTTCATTCCACTGCCATTGTCAGCTCCATTTTTTGTGGAGCCATATTCAGTCTGCCCTTTCTTTCCCAGGAGTCCCATTTTACATAGTATTTTTCAAGAACAGACTGAGTCACACCAACATATTTCTAAAGATATAATGAGAGCCAAATTTGTTAAAGGGAAGAAATTTAAATATCTAAACTGGATCTTTAAAGTTTGGAGATTTTACAACAAAGATGGACATTCTGTTCTTTATTTACAAAGGATAATTAAAATTAATTAAAATAGGTTTCTTACCAAGGGATGACCATAAACTCAGAGAAAATAGTGCAAAATTGTGAATACCCAAATCACTGTTGTATTAATTTGGATTTATTGTAGAAAAGGAAAGCAAAATGCACAATGCATTCATCTTTTTTGCCAGCCAGGTTTGTTTACTGAGGCAAACACAGTGCTGGGACTAATTGGAAATACAGTCCAAAAACATTTGGCTTTGTACCTGGACTAAAATAAGAGCATTAAGATAAAGAATGTCTGTTTATATACTGCCTTTTCTCAAATGCTACAAAAGAAAGAACTACATATAAAAAAGATAAAAGCATAATCATAATAAAATCAAAGCAACATATTAAAGCTAAATATGAACAGTTGTCTTAATTACTTTCTGAAAAGTTGAGAATAAGAACTCATCCCCATAAAAATCAATTTCTTCTCAAGAAACCAAGCTTCTATCACAGAATAACATGATGTTCCATTTATATCAAGAATTCTAAAAAAAAAAAAAAGCTATCATAGTTAATTATGACTGTCAATTAGCACTAGAACAGATGCTGTATGACAAAATCCACAAATATACTTTTTAAATTAGAAAGATTTTCCTGGTTTTTCAGGCAGTTCTAAATGAGAGCTTTATATAAAACATATGGCTGTATAATATACAACAGTTCTCCAGATGTGTTGGGCTGCTGGCTGAAAATGATGGGAGTTGTAGTCTAGTCCATGATTATAATATATTTTAAAACAGAAGGTCTAGAGCCTTTAATTTCCTGAAACCTATGATCAGCAAGATGATGACAAAAAGAAATTAACATAATATTTATGAACTTGTAAGATGTTCTGAATACAGTATACAGGAAGGCAAAATAATTTTAATTGTAGTATTCTTTCTCCAGCAAAGGATATCCCTTGCATTAACTGAATGGTTCAGTCTATTCCCTTTATTTACACCTCCAATCCATAAGCCAGATATGGCCTTCAGGAATATGTCAGGGAGAGAAATTATCTTGCATTCTTTTCCGAATAACTCTCATTCAATTTTATGCTTTTGAAATTTCTTCAGAGAAGAGAGTTTTGGAAAAATTATCATGAATGGTGTGTGGTATTCTTGCACTTATCTAATTATATGGTGGCCAAGGGAAGTGTGTAAATGTTCTGTCTTTCATTGTATAATCACCTCTCCAGTGATTACACCTTCATGACTTTTACACTTCAATTAAATCCTAAGAGAAGACACCATGAGGGAATCCTTTCAATTAGTTTTCTCAAGCAGCCAAGGAGTAGTCTGAGTTATGGAAAAAGGAATAACAGAGGAAAAAAAATAATGTCAACAGAAGTACCACCAACAATAACAACTGAGTAAGCTAAAAATACCACCAAGGGAAATTTTAAAGAAATTCTTAAGCAACCTGAGATTAAGAGAGGAGAAGCCTCAGTTGTAATGGAAGAAAAATTCTGAGAAATGGCAAGGCAGATTTCAACATTACATTAATTGCAGTAGGATATCCAACCAATTTATTTACACAACCATCAATTCTCTACCATGCCTTCAGCCAATATACCTAGTATGACTCATGGAATTCCCCACCTTAGTGATCTCTCCCCAACCTCCTATGCAAAAAGGAGAAAGCTTTCTTTCCCACTGGGCAACATGGAAAGAAAGGGAATTGCCCATTGTGAGAAAAACAGCTTGACTGCTTCTTTTCAGTGCTGTTGCTGATAAGAGACTTCCTGTGATTGATCAGCATGTAACTATAGCAAACCACTTATGGAGGGAATGGTTGCTTTCTTCTTCCATAGGCAAACTCCTTCCTTTTTATATGTTGGTACAAGAAAGGGAGCCCCTTTCACACTTTTCAGTACTGTAAGGCAGAACTTCTCATATAGGAAAAGATGGTTGTCTTCTTTCCTAGGCTGTTCAAAAGCTTTTGATGTATCATGTGTTGGTGTGAAGAGTGACTGAGCTGTATATTTGAAGGATGTGCATACATACATCTGTATGAGAAAGAGGAAAAAATGGGGTATATTGGTGCATTTGTGTTGCTGTGTTCTCGTGTTTGGTAGGTGTGCCATTGTGTATCAAACACACATGCCAGCAATGAGGATATCCCTAGTTCTTGAGCTGTAGCCTTGCTCCTTGGGCATGTTGCTTTCAATGTATTCTCCCAAAGCCAGTTTAGTTCTTGGGCTGAAAAACTTTCCCACCCCTGCTTTGTTAATATAGCTGTCAAAGGGGCTATCAAATCTCCAGGCTGAAGTGCCTTTTAAACCGCATTGCTGGCTGTGGCTAAGCACATCAGACACACAAAGATGCCACATAATCCTTTAATAATTTTCAGAGTTCCTTCGTGTTTGAAACATTAGTACTTCTACATCACTGTGACCAAAGCTGGGTATGCAATTGCTTTTTTCCTCAAACTTTTCTCCCACCCACTTAAAAAAAAATGGTTTGTCATCTTGCCAAAGAGGGCAATAGTCAAGCAATGACAAACCCACATCTATCATTTTTATGACTTCTAATGAGTTAGAAGGACACACAGAAATCCTCATCTGCTTTTATGGATATGACTCTGTAATTGCAATGTAATTATGGCAAACAACAGTTCCAGAAAATTATCTTTGAAGAAAACAGCTGGTTCTTATCAAACTAAGATGAAATCTTGACATCTAAAATAAAATAAAATTCAAAAGACAGAAAAATACTACACAAATATGCTGCTTATAAACAGGCAAATCAACCAAATCACATCGGAAAAAATGAAAGGAGAAAAATTACTCCAGGAACTTCTTATAAAATTACAGATGACAAAGTCTTTATCACTAGGTTTTATTTTGCAAGACACTGCTTTACTTTCATTTACTAGACCTATTTTTTTTTTAAAAAGATCCAATTCAATAGCTTATACATAATTTATTGTCCAAACCTAAGTCCTGAATTTGATGACAGGCAGCTCTATACAAGGACTGTTTGTCTGACTGGAACTACCTCTGCACTTTGCTGGTCACAGGATGTTGGCTGCCTTTGAGACATTTAGTTTTCTTCTTGCTCTGCTATGGCTTATGTGAAGTCGAGGTAATTATGTTACTGTTTTCCTCTGCATAACATGTGAGTGGCCTGTTACCTTACTGGTGGGAACTCTTGGCACTTGGGATCCCCTGACCACCACCATAGGGGCTTACTGAATGTATTCCTAAAGTCCATCTGCATTGTTTAGGCCTTATCTCTACTTCTCCCTATACTTAGTTGCAAAACTGCCTTCCAAGGTATTCAGTTGCATTAAAGGGATGGTGGCAAGCCAGCTTTGATCCTTCCTTCCTTCCTTCCTTCCTTCCTTCCTTCCTTCCTTCCTTCCTTCCTTCCTTCCTTCCTTCCTTCCTTCCTTCCTTCCTTCCTTCCTTCCCTCCCTCCCCCTTCCCTTCCCCTTCCCTTCCCTTCCCCTTCCCCTTCCCTTCCCTTCCTCCCTCCCTATGCTGCTTACTCAAGTGACTCTAGGCAGCTTCCTTTGTCAAATCCCCCACCTTAAAACATGGATGGGTGGGCAGAGCAATAAATTTTTCCCAAAGTGGGTGGAGTGAGGATGAGCTTTTACTTGTTGATTGAGAACCTCTAACGGCTTAGGTGGTAGGATGCAGATGGAACAGTTTTGTACTCTTTTGCTGGCCAGCTGGAGGGAACTCTGATTAGCTCATGGTGACCTCTGCATGTTCTTATTTTGAAGCCACCAGAAGTGAAAAACACCGCTTTATGTAGGATTTGGGAATAAAAGCAGTATGATATCACAATGCCCATATTTAGAAGAATATATAATGCATTTCAGTTCTACTATACTGGAAGGGGAGGGGATAGTCAAGCAGAAGGATAGATTAAATCAGGGAGTGAGATTTAAGGAAGGAAAGACTCTCTCCCTAATCCCCTTCCCCCCCCCCCCCGCCCTGACTATTATTCAACATACAGAAAGAGGTAAAAAGCAATCATTCTTACTTTTTTTTTTTCTTTTTGGCCAATGAGCTTCTTATCTCCTTAGTGCCCAGAAAGGGATAATTAGAGATAAGAAATTCCAATAATCAAAAGCATTCTTTTTCCAAGTGTGCCTACCCAGCTTCTTTCCTGATAATAAAACTCTGAGCTTGCCATTTTTGACTACAGTGGAGGGAAAATCAGAAGCAAACAAGATACAGGGCTGGGGAATGTGAAAATATGCTGATGGGTGATATTCACTGGCCATATTTGAATTGCAGGGCAGAGATTCCCAGTCCCTGAATTGCTTCAATGAAGGTACCAGCTGAAGTCAGTAAAGGTTATTTGTATAGCACACTTCATTGATATCCTACATTCAACCAGGTTGAGCAAAACTATACCAATATGTGATCTCTCAGTTGCAATCTTAGGACAAGTAATTGTTCCACTCTGCTCAACTCTGGTCTAACCCCTGTGGGCACCACAGTTCAAAACAGAGAGTGGCAAATTGGAGTGAATCCAGAGGACAGCTACCAAAATGATGAGGGGTCTCAAAATCAACCCTTATGAGTAACAGTTAAAGGTTCTGGGTATTTAGCCTACAGAAGAGGTGAATGAGAGAAGATATAATGCAATAAATAGTAACAATATCTGAAAGACTGCCAAATAGAAGAGGGAGTGGGCTTATTCTCTTTTGCCCTAGAAGGTAGAACCAGAACAATGAATTAAAACTACGGGGAAGGAGTTCAGATTGTCAACCAGTGGAACAGGCTGTCACTGAAGTGGTGATTTTTTTTGTTGGAAGCCTTCAAACAGAGGCTGCATAGTCATCTGTCAATGCTAATATGATAGATCCTGCGCTGAACAGAGGGTTGCAGTAGACAATGTCTAAGGTCCACTTCAACTGTACAATTCTATGACGACTTCACTCACAACAGTTTTCCTACTGAATTATAACCTTTGTTCCATTCTGTATCTCTAAGAGCATCCTCTGCTGTTCCTTAATTTAGGAAATGCAGCATAGGAGGCTTGGCAACAAAGCTCTCTTTTTCAGCATCTTGCCTCCTGTTTCTACTCCATCCTAGCCTCCACTGTATTATTCTACCTGATAAGCCCTAGCCTGATCGTGTGTAACAGAATCAATAATTCTACAATATGGGATTATCTTCCAAACGTATCCCCTTTTAGGGGATAAAGATAATTTTTCTGGTTTGATTTTTTTTAAAGCGGGTAATGATAATGATATACAGTATTTCTTGACCAAGATTATAGAACACCTTCATCTTCAAATATGCCAAAATAATATGTCCATATGACAAATGACTATTTGGACTGTATTAAAACATTTCTACGGTAATGGTTATCTGCAGGCAAGATGGTTTCAGGTTCTCAGACTACACATTTCCACATGATAAAATAAAGTTCTTTGCAGACCCCAAAAGCCTTGGGGCTTGCTTGCAAATAACTCTCTAGATTGTTACCAAATTGTAAGTTTTAATGTGACAGAAGGGAATATTAAATTCATATTAATTATATAAATGATGAGTGATCATATCAACTATATTGTCAATGTCAACAAAAGGAATTTTAGTGTTTTATATTGGCCCAACCCATTACTTTTTGGAATATGGTCACTGCCATACTTTGGCCCAGGCTTAAGGCACTCATCTTGTCACTTAACCTGTTCCCAAACCCTCCAAAATGGAAAAGGGAGGGTGCAAAAGGAATGCTGGTTCCTCTCATAAGGCTCCTGGGCTGCTCTTCTTTCATCCCTGTCTTAAACCGTGATAGGACAGTAGCAACACTTATAAATCCAAATATTAAACTCCTTAGCAGAAAAACATGAATATCCCTCTATTTTTAGTTTGAAAGATGCCTCAGGTATGTCCTCCTATATTACAGTTCCCAAAGGAAGCTAATTTGCCTATTTAGCTATCTTTTTGGAACCAGTTGAAACATTTCTCTGAGTAAAAGCTATTTTGATATTTTATTGATTTAAAAAAATGGGGGATTGCTAGCTTTTGTTCTCTTTATTGTATAATATCACCCACCTTGTGATGTTCTGTGCTTTAATACCCCTGGAAGCCTGTTTTCAACTTGAAAAACAATATATAAAATTACTTTCAGGTTGGTGAAAAAAACATTAAATGTCTGCAATCTTTCTGCTGTGTAGTTTAGAATGATTGATTTTTGTTCAGAGTATGTTATCTTCCTCTAATCCAAAATTTCAGAACAGTTGAAGTTGTCAAAAGCTCACAGGAGAAAAGCAAAAGGCAACTGTGAGAGATGAAGTTTCTAGGGGATTGGCTTTCTTGCATTTGTTTCTTCAGCACATCTACTCCACCACCCGTTTTCCATCATGTTAGCAAGAGACATTGTGTAGATGCAACGCTGTCTGCCTTCTGCTGATGAGAATGTCAGTATTCTACAGCGTGTTGTCAGTAGTCTGACTTCATCTACTCTCACACATTTTAACCTTGAGTTAAAGATAGTGAAAGAACATTTTCTTCACAAGCTTGCTATTTTATTCCTGCTTGTTTGTAGAAACCTGTCAGCTGTGTGCCTTTCTTCATCCAGGCAGATTTCAAGGGGAAATGTTTTATCAGGTGTGTTGAGTAACCAGAGACATAAAAATGTAAACTATGCATCCTTTCACATTTAGATGCAAATAAATATTAAGTGAAGCTTCATAAAAGGTCAGACAGGGATATTTGGGGGTAAAATGAAGTAACATATCCATGCTAACTTTTAAAACAGCCCCTCCTACCCTACTCCACACCCCACCCAGTATGCAGTTTTGTCTTCAAAATTTTATTATACTCATGAATTGTAAGGATTCCAAGAGGAGGTAATAGTATTAGTTTATTACAGGAAAACCTTATAGCATTTTAAGGACTAATGCATTGATTGTGGTCACATAAATATTCATGATTCACAGTTCATTTTTATCAAAGGCATGGAGCATGGATCCAGTGTCACCTATTTCTTGATATCTGGCAAATATATTGGAACTGTAAGGCTGTACACTTTGAAAATGTTTCAGAAAGTTGCTTTAGATCTCAGGCAAGCACAGCATCCATGTGACCCTGAAAAAAGTTGTAGGTTGCCGCAATAATAGCATTAACCAAGTTGTCTTCCTAAAGGCTGCACCTGTTTCTTATGTTTATGTGGAAACTCAAAAAACAATTGGCTGCTTGATTGTTTACTACTATTCTCATTCAGTACAGTAAAATATATTTGCTTTTAAAATTTCTTCAAGAAAAGAAGAGAATTTCAGTGATATTCTCACAGGTTCGGTTACAGCTCTTTAGTTACAAGGTGGCCAAGGAATATGCATGAATATCTGCCTTTCGTGTCTTCAGGAATCTGCAGTGTCCCTGGCTTCCCACAACTTCATTAAATCTGAGGCAAGAGATCAGGAGAGAGGCCCTTTGATTAGTGTTTCAGATTGAGAAATGGGGTAGCCAGGGAGGTTACAGAATAACAGAACAATGTGTAACAGAAAGCCACAATGACAACAGCAGTTGCACTCTCTACCACTAATAACTGAAGAAATTCAAAAGTTCTGCCAAGAGAAATTCTGAAGAAATTCTCAAGCATCCTGATAATGAGATAAAAATCAGCCTCTTTTACAAGGGAAGAAAGGCAAAATCAAGGCAAATGGTGGCATAGCATTAAAATGAAATCTGAAGAATCAGTGGTTCAGTGGGGTCAAAAACCCTCAGTTATTCAATATTCTACTATATGATTGTTACAAAAGAGAATTTTATTTTTTTTTAATTTGTGGCAGTTCCTTTTAAATTAAAGATAGCCTGTTCTTAAAAGAACAGTGGAAACTCCTTAGATCCTTGCAGGCAATCATCCTGGTCATAAAATAACTAAAAGGGAGGAAATATGTCTACCAGGCCAATTCTCATCTGTTCAGGACTTAGTCATCCTTCTTGGATGGGGAAGGGCTGAAGACCACTTTCATCCATATTTGTTTGAGTATAAGTATAAAACCAAACAAGTAGCCATGTTAGACTGCTGTGGCAAACTAAACAGAGAAGAATCTTGTAAGCCCTCTGGTTGTCTGAAGTGAGTGGCGATCCATAAAAGTTAATAATATTTTTCTTTAGTGGGCTACAAGGCTTGTTCTTGGCTTTGAATATGATGAATTGGAAACTTTGGCCTGGTGTTTCTGATTGCATTCAGGCTTTTGTAAATTCATCCATGTCTCTTGAATACTTTTAGAAATGCCATGAACAGGCCCCTTTTTTTTTTCATTACTTGCCTAGTTTTCTCATAGCATAAAATCTCCCATTAGTTCCAATTCAGTCTGTCCTAGATTTTGCTCAGATTTGGCAAAGGATTTGAAAAATCAAATCCTTTGAATTCAAAGAAAAACATGAATTTCCACTTTACTCTGTGGAACATCAATCCCACTAGCAAAGAGGTGTTGTCTGTGGCCCTTAGTTTTTTAAGGCAAAGCTTTGGGGAATAACTGGGACCCAGAACCCATTCACAGGGTTCATATTTCATCCAGGTCCTAAAGTGTTACCACAAAGATTGCTGCTAGGCCCTAGGAACTATGTCGTGTTTGGAAATACAGTCTCATAGTATTTCCCTCAGCTTCTTATTCAGGATAATTCAGTTTCTCTGGGGTTAGTGATCACTCACATGGAATCCATGACAAAAGTATGAGACAAAAATAAAAATAAAAATCCAACCTTCTGTCCTTACCATCACCACTCTACCATCAAGGTTCTGTCTCACCATTTGGTAATGTTTTGAAGAGGGCCTTCAGCTCCCAGTGCATACGGCAGCTAGCTTCCCCCATGATCTAAAACTTACACATATAGTGAAAGCCTTCTCACATATGGCAAAGTCATCTCTACCAACATACATCTTGAATGTGTGAATAGTAATTGGTGCAGACCATTCTTCATGTATATGTGAAGCATGTGAAGAAATAGGGGTTCCCTTTTCTAATTGTACAACCAGGGGAAGTATACATTTGTAAGATACGCATCCCTCTTACATGATGAGCCCCCATCAAACATGTTCTATGTTTTTTATTCATCACAGTCCCTCTAACCAATATATTTTGTGCTGTGGATTGCATTTGGAAGAATAATATTCAAAAGGGAATTTATTGATTCAAAGGCCAGCCTTCACCCAATTGCTCAAGTAATATGTTTCTATCAAAGGTTCTTCTCAATAATTTATCCCAAGCAAGGATGTCATAAATGCTGCAAGTTCCAAGAAAATAACCTGGAAACAAACCTGAAGCAAAACAAAAAAGTTGTTCTAGTCACTAGTTTACCCATTATTGATCCTAGCTGGCTATCAGCTTTAGTAGTAAAAGATCTTTCCCATAAAATAGCTGTGCTCAAAATGGTAGTGCTAGCCTTTAATCTTTCCAACAAGGTCTAATGAGCACCTCAAAGGTCATGGAATGACTCATCCCATGATGTCATTTTCCAATTAGCCTTCTGACAAATGCATTTTATGTATGAAAAATTATGGATGCATCCAAAGCGTATGCAATTTCCATAGGGCTCACAGTTGGTATAAGACATCAGATAATACAGTTTCTATCCAAGATATAACAGTTTGAGACAGCAGGTGGATATTCCTATTTCATTGTATTCATGCCAGCCTAATCCAAAAGCATTTGATTTTACAACAAAAAATATTTAATTCCAAAACCATAGGCAATGTCTACTTCAGAAGCAAAATTCAGTCAATTCAGTAAAATTAACAGATATATGCTGATAGACCTTCTTATGTTCTGCAGGCCTAAATCTCTAGATTTCCACGTGCTTCAGTGCAATGTATTTTGAACTACGTATCTTTCAGTACACGCATCATTTCAATGTATGCTTCTAGGATCTATATTATGTTTAATTTAAACAACTATTGATGCTGAAGATTTTAAACTGTCACTTTACTGTTACCATTCTCTTTCCAGAAAGTCACTGTCTGTGAATTTTTGCATGAAAATAGTGTGCAGAAATCTGTCTCCTAATCCTTGAAAGGTTTCTTCCTGCCGCCGATGAGGCTTTTGTTTTTCTATTTCATTCTCAATTTATTTTCATGGTGTTTTTGACATTATATTTTTGCTGAAAGGTGAATTGATGTTCTTTTTCTTTTTCTGTATATTACACAACCCTCTGACACTATGTATCTCTCTCTGGCTGTCCATCCTTCCTTATCTGAAAAAGACTAAGGCTCAAAAGCTTTTCTTGGAATTTGAAGTACAGGAAGACAAGGAGGTGGAAAACTTCTAGAGAAATGTTGTACAATGATAAAAATATATATATAGCACAATATTGTATATAGAGCAAAATTATATACAATGCTCTCAAGGCACCTTATAATTAAGTGCAAGAACTCCACCATTATGAGAATTTCATTTTTTTTTTAACTTTGGCACTTAGATGGATTGACTGTGTGCCCTCCATTTCAAAATAACTTTATAACTGGGAGTCATCGAGGTGATATTTTGGCGATGCTAAAATAGCATCTATAGGGGAAAAAGGTATCTAAAGTTGTTTATTGAGCTGAACATATTCAGTCAAGATCCAAGAGTTTACACAAGATTATGCAAACAAAGAAACTTGAATACATTTTTTGAGGAGGGGCAATCATGTATTCCCTCTGAATTATTCACCCATCTCTAATTGCATGGATGCTGCATAAAAATTAAGCCATATTGTTAGAATCTAACACCAGTACAATCATGTTCAATCTGCAAAGCTGTGCAGAAACCTCCTCTTGTATTTTAAAATTATTCTGGCAGGCAAACATTTTTATGCTTGCTTGGAGTTTTTGTAATTGCCTTTAAATGTTGTTCTGATAGGCTCCTAAATGGTGTGGGTGTGGGTGGTTGTGCACGTGCATTCTTTGTTGGTAAGGAAATTCAGATATTGGGCCTCCTTCACAAACAACCACTGCTGTGTCAAAGACATTTCTTGATAGTGTGATTCTCACACATCTGAGGTATGTTCATAATTACTACCATCAGATCACTTGAGTCAGCTGTACATGGCTTTCTCTCATAGTCAGCCTGTCACCAAGAGCAGATATCAAATTGATCAGATGGAGACTTGAACCATTGGTCAGTCTAGCTACTTGTGATTCAGATAAGTATACAGGGCTTTGAGGCGTAAGAAAACTGCAGCCATGATGCATTTAGTGTTTCTGACAAGATTCCTGGAATCACCATATTCAGCAGTGAATTTTCTTTAGGATGATCTTGGGTCTTTCTTTGCAGGTGACAAGAGTTTTGTTTGAAGTGATTCCTCTATTTCTAAAGCTCTCTAGCTAAAATCATACCTGAAAATAAAGACGCTAAGAAAGACTAGGGCCCTATCCTTAGCTGTCTTCTGGGCTACAGACTGCACACACACACTCATCTGTTCACATTTTCCCAAGCTCTTGTGATATGTTTTATATTTAGGTTTACAGTTATTTATTCCAAACATGTTTATATACAAGACCGATGCAGGTTTGTTTGTTTATCTATTTATTTGTAGGAAGTAAGTAGCTGCTCTAGGAAATAGATTTATTCAGATCAGCCTGCCAAGTTATGAATGTATATAAACATCATGGCTTTTCTTACTTTATTTCTACTTCATTTGAACTGAGGAAGTTGCCTTATACTAAGGTCAGACTACTTATCCATCAGGCCCACCACTGCCTATTGGCAGCCATTCCAAGGTTTTCCCATCATATTCTATCTGTACCTTGTAAATGTTGTGATTAAGAACTATGGAACCTCATTAAATGGTGCGATATTTGCATCCTTTGCCTAAAGTCACCATCTATTTCCTAGGAATGTAAACTTTTGTTTATTTGGATTTACAGACCTCAAACCCAATTTCTGTAGAAGAGTTTTGCTTGAAATTCTGAAGAGTTGTTGTCAGTGCAGGTAGACCAAAAAATGTTGATATAATCAATCATAGTACTTTTACTGAGATAACTATCTGTGATTGGAATTGGATACACTGTTCCCCCCAGTTCTGGCCTTTCCTCTAGGGCTGACTCTGGCAAGTTTTGCTTGGTCCTAGGACTATTAGATTGTGGATTCCCACAGGAATCCGTATTGTCATCCTTGCTTAACACGTATATGAGACTGCTGAGTGAGGTCATCAGGGGATTTGGAGTTGGGTGTCACCAGTATGCTAAGGACACCCAGCTGTATTTCGCAATGTCATCAGAGTCATGTGAGGCAGTACAGGTATTGGATTAATGGCCCAGACTTTGTAGTACTCTGGATGAGAACCAATAAACTGAAGTTGAAACTTGTCAAGGCAGAGGCACTGTATATTAGTGGTTCATAAATGCAGGAATTAGAAAGAAGTCTGGATGAAAGTATAGTTTGTTTAAAGGAGAAGATTCATAACTTTGGTGTAAATATTGATTCATCTCCTCTTATTTTCTAAACCGTTGGGATACTGTGTAATTCTGGTAGAAGCAATCACAAAATCCAACGAGTGTTCCAGAAAAGAATATGTGAAATAGCTTTTGTCCAAAAGGAATAATTATAGCATATAAATATTACAAAAAAGTTACAAAGCCCTGTCAAAATTGCTGCTGAAATTCAAAAAGCATCTTCTTCTCCACTGTTATTCTCTCCTGCAGATACAGGAACCTCTTGAAACATGGAGTTGAATGGATGAGTTGGAGCACTGTTATAGTGGGATGCGTGTTATATGATTTTAAATGGGATATTGGATGATCTCATCTTGAAGGCTGCTAAATAAGTGAGTGCAAATGGCTGGTTGGTTCTGTTTATTTCAACATGTGGTGTAGGCACTTCCTTCCTATTCCTCTGTATTGCATATTGCATCACATAACACTTGACAGTAAGGATTGACTTAGAGGCTTTCAGCTCTGGTGGAGAAATTTTAATCCTTTTCTTTAGTGCTCAAGTGATTAATTTAATACCCTTGCTGGCTATTGTTTTACAGCTGGCATTTTTAGGAATTATTTAACAATGCCATACTAGCTTAACAATAAGAAAACACCAGTAATTTAAAAATACCTTTTCAAAATAATGTATTGCTTTTTCATTCTTTATTTTTTGCCAGTGTTCCTAGGTAGATGGCATGGTTCCTAGGTAGAAGACTTGGGGCCAAAGTGACTCCTGTATTAACAAAAGGAGGCATTTCAGATTGTCTCTTCATGGGAAAAGCCCAACAATAGAAGACTGATGTAAACGCTCCCCAGTGTAAAATAAAAGTATATGAAAGGAAATGAACATGAAGTCCTGTTTCAACAGTTCACAACCAGTACTTAGAATTGATTAGAAATTGATAATTTAAATTTGTGAAGACAGTTGTGCAGAATTATTTACTGAGTAGCCTATTTTATTCAATTTGGATAACAGTTTGGTATATTTTTGCATATTTGGCCTTAGAATAAATTTAATTTAAAGCTACTTTTCATTCTTTCTTTACTATTTATATCACATGAATGCTATTTGGTGGAAGGGAAGGGGGCTAAAATGAATTAATAAAAATGCCAGTTAAATTTCTTTTTTCTCTTCAAATGCTACTTGGGGGTCAGAGTAAGCTAAGAAAAAATAGGGACACATAGGTAGGGTTTGGGTTAAGATTGTTAGATGTATATTATTTAAATGGATTGTGAAAATACCAATTTTTAATGCAATATATTTGAAAGATGCTGAAATACTAGGACTACAAATGTGTGCTTCCAATTTAATTAAAAAGTTGCTGTACAGTTAAGAAAAAAAATAGTTCCTGCCTTCCCAACCCCACCCATTATGTTTTTAATAGTAAAGAGCATCAATTTGGGGTTTATATTATTAATATTGATTTACCTTCTATATCCAAAAGTATCAATGGGAAAAATAAATGGTGCAGCTATATTAAGGACTTCTCCATTTATATTGCAAATATATTTTAATCCTGTTCAGCTAGTTTCATCTGAAACAGATTGAGATTTAATAAACTAGTAACAAAAAGAGCTTTGGGAGAGATACTATAACTCCCTCTATATTCTTTTGGAAACTGAAGACAGGATCTGTTTGGTTCCTTTCGACTGTTTATTTTAAAATAAGTGTGGCATTAAAAAAAATGCTTGCCAGTGGATCCAGCATTTGATCTACTTCAGATAAGATCTGTATCTGACCCTTTTACTAAGATTTCAGGAATATGAAAGTGACACGGGACAAGCCATGACACAAACCATATCTCAGGAGATGATTTGAGAAAGGCAAAATAACTACACTGTTTTTTGCCCAAGCTGGCACCATGCATCTACATGTAACTCCCATCACAACAGGCCATGGAGCTTCATTGTTGTGCTTCTTGTAATTTCATGATCTTGCTAATTAAGCTGAAGAGTATCTTTGAAATATCTTTCCTTGGGGTTGGATGGAAATGTGGAAACCACTGGAGAGATTACCTAAAAACAGGTCATTCATACATCACTTGCCCAATGTGTAACCACGGTAAATGCCACAATCTCAGATTCCACCTATGACAGTTTTTCAGGCATTTTGCTCTTTTTTTCCAACAAAACAACCGAAGAGCAATTACTTCTTCATCAGAATAATTTATATAAACTACATGAAAAGACTGTTGAAGCACCGAAAACAATTGATACATCTTTGACTATATTTGATCATGTGTAATTGTTTAATTCTTGTATCTTTTTCACATTGTTGTAATACATTTGTAAATGCTCTTTGCTGTTGTCTGTTTTCTTTCTTGTGTTGAGACTCTGCAAACCAAGAAATTCTATCAAATGTCAATTTGCATTCATGGATTTCATTTGATTCGATTTGTATAACACTTATGCCTTTACGAATTAAACTTACAGAGTGGTAAAATTACAGTGATAAATAAAATAACAACAAGTATACCAAGTTAAAAAATAAAAAAATAAAAAGAGAAGAAGCAGGACCTGTACTTTCTTATGGCCCAAGTTTGGGTGGCAACTTGAACAAATTCCTCTCAACATTTGATTCCAGTCCAGGCAAAACTGCCTAGAACCTTTACTATTTTTCCTTTGATCAATGACAACAGAACAGTGATTTTGTAATTTTGCTCTGCAAGAGAAGTAGCAGATTTCTTTATTTTTGTATTTTTCTGTATTTTTGGGAAAAGCAATAAAACAAATAAGTAATTGCTTTAGAAAAATACTTTCCAAGGATTCTGCAGAAATAAAACAGTGAATCAAATAGTAAGAGGCTCAATCGCAGTTATTCCACACAAGTAGAAGCAAATGTTATGGGGGATGTTTTGAAATCTCCCTTCCAATATTGCATGAACTGCATTCATAGTAGAGTTAAAGCACTTCTCAATGATAAATTTAAAGCTGTCAGATAGTTTTCACAGCAATGGAAGTAATTAATACTGTAAAACAAACCACCACCTTGTTTCTGCTAAGGGACTGGGTCTGTCTGAAGTGCATGATCAGTAACACATTTCTTTAGGATTTCTTTTGCAGCTCGGGGGGGAGGGGAGGGAAAGGGAGACATGGACAGGTACCTCAATAGAGAGCCCATAAGTTTGCAATTGCTCATGGACAGCTCTGGTCCATGTATTAAATGAAAGGTCAACGTGTATTTGTTCCGGGGAAAAATGGCCTTCAGATCTCTCTGAAGCAATTCAAAAGCACCTTTACGCCTCACATCACATTGGAGGGGCAATTTGAAGATCTGATTTAATGTGAAGATTTGATCTGATCTGAAGCATTTATCAAAGGGTTGGTTGAATAAATCTCCTTCAAGTGAAATCACTCTTTCAAATTTTGCGTAGCCATTATAATGCAGTATACTTTCCTGGGGGGTTCTGGAAAGCCACAAAGTGGACATAGCCTGACTAGTCCCCTCCTGTTCGTTCTGCAACAAGAGGTACTTTTGGAGCATGTAACAAGGGAGATGGCCTGCCCACATCCCTTCTGGTTAACTACTCTGGGAGCTTCATGCAGGACGAGATAGACTCCTGGTCTGATCCAATGTTATGTTGTCTTGTATGCTTGGGTGCAGGGCTCTTAATCCAGTACCAACCAGGTTCACCACAATTCAAGCAGATCTTAGTACCTCCTTTTCTAATTACCACCTTTTCTAATTATCTCCTCTCCCTATACTAGACTGACTGTAAAAAATGCCTATAAGTCATGTGCAAAGCCATTGATTCACAGGAGTTCTCATGCACAATTAAGATTATGCCCATGTAATTATAAACCTTCCTTTCTCCCAAGAATAAAACTATCACTGGACTCTTTTATCTCATCACCCCAAGGTACAATATGATAATGTTACCACTTAACATCAGCACATACAGACAGAAAACACTGGAGATGCTGCAAGCATTTCAACTACAAAGAAAAGCAAATTAAAATATTAATTTACTGATTAATATAACATTAGATGACCCATTTCTCTAGCTTGTTAAACAACAAAGACTTGTGAAGCTAAATAACTGCCTCAGAGATAAGTGTTTTTAGAATTCCCATGGAGATGTTTAGCTCATTTTTAAACTTCATTAAAGATACACTGTGCATGTAACAGGCAGCTTTATTTTTTGCTGCACTGGCAAGTCCTGTTTGTGTTTGTTAATACAGGTATTCCTCGGGTTAAGAACACCTGGGTTACAGACAAACCATAGTTAAGAACGGAGCCTACTGTAGCAAAATCCGAGTTAAATACACAGTGGTTCGAGTTCATTACACAGTACTACTTACACAGTATTATACAATAATGCTGTTCCGGGTTACATACAAATTCAACTTAAGGACAGACCTTGGAAACTAAATTCATTCTTAAACTAAGGACTACCTGTACACATTTTAAAACAGGCTGAGAGTTACAAAGGGGGTTTTTCCCCTCCAGTTTCAGAGTTTGAGCAAGTAGGGTGGCTTTTTGATGTGCTAGAAATTTGGCATTGCCTGTGTTAGGACAAAGAGGCCTATTTGCAACAAAAAGGGAAGTTTTGCTATTTGAAGTCAATCAACTGCAATCAACTCCAACACAATTTGGATCCTTATTAGGGTAGAGGAATAAAGGCATGCAAATGCCACTAAAATCAGTAGGGTGTAAGAGATTTTCAGATTTCCATCTGGCTCAATCCATCATTTGTGGTTCAGCTTAATGCTGTTCTAAAATTTATCTTCAAAGTTTCCAAAGGTTTTCTCCTGCAAAAGAGGTTACCCCACTTAGAGTATTGTTCACAATGTCCTTTCACTTTCTTTTGCGATGTTTGAGTTTCCTTTATTGTTACAAGGTGGTAGAATGTATTAATATTGTGTGCACTGTCTGTCTGTCTGTCTGTCTCTCTCTCTCTCTCTATATATATATATATATATATGAAATATATATATATATAACATTTGCTGAGTGGCAACAACAACAAAATACCATGGAAAGATTTCCTTGATTGTTAATATAAATGTGGGAAGCCAGGGAGGCCATAGAGCAAAAACCTGCCCCATATCCAGGGGCGTCCACAGAGGGGGTCAGTCCCCCCACTCCTGTGGATATCCCTGCCCATATACTTATTTTATGCTGTTTATATTTATCTGTTGCATTTAAAAAAAAAAAAGCTGAGTAGTTGAGTTGCAAAGTTATCACCATCACCAAGGTGTATGAAGGACTTGATTGGGCTGTGAAGGCCAGGAGATAGGGGAGGCAGGAATTCTTTCCAAAAGGAGAATGGATTACCCCCATGCTTCATGGATTCACAGTGTATTAAAGCTGCAAAACAAAAGAATTGATTGCAACATTCGCATTCTGCTGTATCATAGTAGAAATGGAAATAATTTTGTTTAGTCTACTGAAGTCTTGGGATCAGAGAGACTCAGATCAGTGTGTAATCCTCATGTAGAGATGCCCAGGAATTCCATCCCTGAGAATTTCATCAGAATTCTCATCTCCCTTGAACAAAATTTTGAAAGCAAGGTTCATGTTCAGTCATTTTGGTACTGAGTTAAATTTGTCACATCTTTCTATTTTAAAAATCCATTTCACTTTTAACAGGTATGTATGGTAGGTAGATACTCTCTCCATACTAGGAGTAATTAATTAATTATTAACTAATTAATATTGCCAGTGGGGGTGGGTAAGAACTTGGTACTTTAAAAAAAAATAAAAACAATTGAATTGTTCATAAATGGACTAAAAGTAACTTGGGAAAAAGCAAAAATGACAAAGTGTGTACATCTCCAGAGTTGGAAGTAGAAATTAAATCACAACAGGGAAGAAATGTAACTGTGTGTGTCTCATCTTTCTTCCTGACTAAGAAACTGTAATAGTAGCAAGTTTGCTATAGCTTAATACAGGTAACTTTTATTTATTTATTTATTATCTCTGCTTTCCTAAAGCAAAGCCAGGCTATCTGTGAAGTAAAGACTGTCTATCAAATCTAATAAGATGAGAATCTTATTTTTAGATTTTAGAAAATCTAAAAATCTACTTCATTTATCAATGTTAATAGACTTTGGGGTATTTCAGAAGGAATTAATCTCAACAATTTATTACCTCATATTACATAAAATGCACTTTTAATTAATAAATGAAGATTTTTTTGCTTTTCCAGCTGCAAGAGATCAATCCATTATTAGAATAATTGTTTTATTTTCTGACTATAGTTTAGGTTTGTTTAATAGGTTTTAATGGGTTCTGCTCACTGACCTAAGTTTATGGGCTAACTTTCTGGAAGAGTTTCTGTACTTTGTGGCATAATCTCACTGCCTCTTTCAAAAACATTGAGGAAAATATTGCCACACAGATAATCACTCCTTTGTTTCAGTAAAGTAGCATTCGTTACTCTTACATTCACATCTCTGGCTTAGCTTTATAAAGTAAAAATATTACTATAATGGCAACAAGTTTTCATCAACAGATGATGTTAGAAACTTCTTTAGTTAAAACCATTTGACATGAGAGAATAAAGCATATCCAGCAGTCATGCAATATTACTGGCTCTTAAGTAGTATTGCCATCCATAAATTTCCATCCATAAATTTCATAGACAATATGAAATGTTTTGATGTATTACTTATATTAACAATTTGTGATATAGGTACAGTCAAGGTTAATGTAATAATAGAACATTATATTGGATGGAATTGTATCAGATGAGCCCCAGGCATCCTTTTTTAGTTGGGTTTGTAGACTAATGTTTTAACTTCATTTAGGAGTATACTTCTTGAGATTTATGACAATCCTTTCAACAAATAGACCTACTTTTATCAATAATTTTAAGACAGTATTTGAAAAGTAGAGGACTTTGCTAGCGAAAACAGTTGAAAATACTCAACTAACTAGAACACGCTACTGAAAGTAGTGCCTGCAAACACTGAAATTACATTGCTTAAGTCTTTTGAGATGAAGAAAATCAAAAGTGTAACTAGGAAAAAAAAAAAGAGTAATGTCATTTCCCAGAATCCCAGTGACAGAAGAGAGTCTTTGCTTCTGGGGGAAAGAGGACCAGACATTGAATTACCCCTTTCACCTCTCTCTTAATACAGTGTTGAACAAGGCTACTGTGGCCCTCTACAGTAAAAAAGAAGTTTTAGAAACATAAACTCTTTCAACTCCCTCAATTCCTATATGATGACCATGTGGTTTTCTTGGCAGCAGTAAGGACATTGTTTGCCATTGTCTTCTTCCCAGCATGATTTTTTACTTTCCAGTCTAGTCTACACCTTTGGGATTTCCAGGTGATCTCCTATGCAAGGATGAACTAGGTTTGACCCTGCTTAGCTTTTCAAGATCAATTCTCAGCTTGGTGCTGTCAACTGTTGTAGCTGTCCCAGAAATCCTGAGCCGTAACTCCCACCGGCGATGCTGGTGGGGGTTGCAGAGAATTTAGTAATATCTGGAAAGCTACAAGTTTTTACCTGTGATTTATAGCAGGTGCAAGAAACCTTTTGATAACCAGGAACACACAAGCTTTTTAATGGGCTTAAGCATATATTAATTGATTATTTGATTTTCAGCAGCCAGTGGCTACTTCAGTGAGCTATGACATTATTAATTTAGGGCAAAAAAAGGGGGGAGGCTGGGGTATTCGCTTGGTTTGGTATATATGGTTGGGATGATTTGGAAGGTTCATGTAATCTTTAGTGTATTAAGCCTATGCAAAGGCTTACGTACTTTTTTCCTTTATTTTGACTGAAGGCTATGAATCACGTTGCCATAATTTTATAGCTGAATTTCAGTTTTGGAGACTCTCAGGGCCACATGCTAAAAAGGGGTAGAGGATCAGGGGCTGATGTTTGTAGCCATCCATTCCTGGTATATAGGAAATAATTTTTCTGGTCTTATTTTTATGCAGAATACGATAGACCTTATAACAGTAAAAGATGCAAAACAGCCAATAATTGCTCAACATCATAATATTCTTGAACAACAAATTATTTCTCTACATTTGCTGCTATTCAGAAAACCAGAGCAGGAAACCTTCCTGAAGCCAAGTCCTAATGTTCAGTGATTAGTTTAATATCTCTGTTGATGAAAGAAGGTCGCAAGGCTGCAGACATTATGCTATCAGTTCACTGATAGCATAAGTGATCATCTTTCTTCAATCTGCTACCCTTCCAATGTATTTGAATTGGAAATCCCAGAAATTTGCTATGTGGACGCACACCTCCTGATCATGTAACTAGATGCAAAGACTGTTGGTTTTGCTGAATGTGTTCCTTATAATGAGTTTAGCATGTCATCCTACTGGGTTGTATATGTGGAGAAGAGCAGCATAGAAGTAGTGTCCTAGAGAAGGAAAGTCATTGTGAACTGACCCCTTCATTCCTGGATACCCACTTTGTATACTTAACCCCTGTAAAATTCCTATGACCTCCAGTTTTTCAAGAGGCCATGTTCATTGCACCCAGCCATGCTACATATTTGCTGACATTTCTTCTCCTTGTCAGACAGGCTTTTGTGCTGCCTTCCTTTTTCAAATCATATATATTTCAAAGTGCTAATCACTTCTTGCTGGACTGCAGCCTTCCTTTCCCTGTTATCTTTCAGCTATGTGTTGGACTAGAACTTTTTTAACCCAGAAAGGAGATTGGAAGAGAACCATAGGAACTTCAATTCAATATTTATAGAAGGCAATAGGCTGGGAAAGTTCAGTGCGGAATGTTTCTTGCCATCTTCTGTAAGGCCTTCTTCATCAATTTTTTCTCCCCTTCCTCCTCTTTCTTTACTATCAAAAACTTATACTGTTCATTTCCTTATTTAGTTCCCTTTCTTTGAACTTTGAGTGAGATGAGCGGCTATATAAATACAATAAACAAACAAACAAACTCATTACATTGGCTTCAAGAGGGCATGTTCAGATCACATATCTTTAGTTCTAAAAACTGAAACCAGAGCCAGGGAAATTAGAGGTTAGGGAGAGGGGGAAATATCTGATTTTTCATGGGGACCTGCTTGGTTTCATCTTTATTTAGTATTGCTTCTGTATGCAAACTGGCAAGTTATTTTCCATGAAGATAAGTTTCTGACCAAATTCACCTACTAAGGAGGAAAAAAAACAAAATAATTTAGCAGTGGGTCATGTGTTGTTCAGAGCACATAACAAATTGATTTGATTGATCGATTATGTGCCATCAACTTGTTGTCAACTCCTAGTGACAACATACTCACACAATATTCTTATACTATTCATGTAAGGTTAGACACTAGTCCTTGTTTGCCAGTAGGAGTTCATGAATGTGATGAATTTGTGGATCATAGTTCATTTTGTTAGTCACCACACTAGGTCAGCTCTCTAGAAAAGCATGATGCAGGTTATTGCTGTTGTTATTTTAAATTTAAATCATCTATGTTCTTCCTATCTCTTCTCATCATAGACCTAGAGCTCTATATGAACTATTTTGTGTAAATCTTTATTAACAATGATTTTGACCAATTGAACAACTAAACAGAAAGCTCATGATAGAAAACACAGGGTATGCCCAAGTGACAGATCTCTGTAACAATCTCTTGCACCATTGGGTGATATTTACCATATGTCCCATGATTGATAGTAAGATTTAATGAGTTCTTACAAGCAATTAAATAATCAGGAGTTCCTGCTGTTATATGGCAGAGCTTGATAGAACAGTGACAAATGAGAGAATATCTACAACCTAATCAAAGGGACATATTTCCTTGGGAACGAAATAATATTATCTACCAGTGCAATCAAAGGACAAAAGGACCCTGGGAGGACACAACTGAACATGATAACTTCAGTGTTCTTTTCATTAGCTGGCTATACTGTTTCCATTTAATGGACCCTATTAAATCTTAAAGGGAGTTAGTCAAGTGAAATTTCCTTAATTTTTCATGAAGCTCTGATTTATATCGAGTTATTTTTGAGAAACAGTTTGTATCATATGACTAGTCTAGTCCTTTTAACTATAGTTTTACCTGCTTATGCTTAGTGGGTTTGCCCCCCCCTCCCTCCCTCGCAGCATAATGGCTGATTTGGATCAGTATTGTAGAGCAGTCTATTCAAACATGATCCTTTAACGTATGCAGGCAGTACTAAATTGATTACTCACTGGCAGCCTTACTGAAGCTTTTTGATTAGCTCACCAAATGCAACTTTCCAGCATCTAGTGATTCAAAGAGAATTCTGTATTTTTCTATCCATGGAGGCAGAGGTTTGTTTATTTATTTATTTATGTATTTATGGAATCAACCACCCAGATCCAATTAATCTTCAGAGCCGCTTGCAAAAATTAACTCCACCCATAACATCTATAACTGAAACAAGAAAATCTAAAACTCTGGATGACCACTAGATAACAGCAAAAAGGCACAGAAAACTCTCTTTGCTGCCTCTAGTAATCCATCAGATTTTTGCAGCCCACATCTGATAGCCCTGTTCAGATGATACCATAAAGCACTTTTTAAAATAATGTTTCCAGGATTAAAACCCGGGCTTTAAAAGTTTATAGTGTGTTTTTGTTGGCCTGTTATCTTAAAAATCATGAGAACTAGATTTTCAGATTCTCTAGGAAAGTACACTGGATTATTGTTAATCAGGCATATACAACTGCCAGTGCTAGAAAAAGTCTTAACATCAAATAAAGAAGAAATTTGGAGAAAAGTCCATGTAATGATTCCCAGGTAACAAGAGACTCATACATTTCTTTAGTTCCGTGATGGGCCAATGACTATATTGACACCCTAGGTGGTAGAAATCATGAAGATATCACACACTTTATGACTTTATTGCATAATTGATGCAAATTATCAGTATCAGTTGCCTCAGGATGTCAATTACTGTATGTACAGTACGTAGTTCATATTCCTTGCACAACAATGTCATAATGTGTGTGTCATCATTTGCATCCCCTGCAGATACCCATAAAGGCCCCCATGCTGTACTCCTACCCCATACTGTTGAAATGGAAGAGTTAAAGCAGGAATGATGATTCTGTATAATTTTCAAAGTCTGCCTCAGTCCACTGATAAGTGCAAAATTCTCTTTCATGCAGCTTCAAATCCAGGAAAATGATCCAGGATTCTGCTGTGGCAAAAATCAACAGGTGACTCTAAAGATTTCATTTCTTAAAAAGAACAAAGTGAGAAAAGTGCTACAATCTGTCAACTTCAAATTCTTACTCTTCTTTGCAATCAATAAATTCACAAAAATTACACACCTCATTAAGTTCCTACATGGATTGCAAAGCTATCTATAATGTAAAACCAGGCAGACAGTCTGTCTCAGTATTATTACAGGAAGAGTTGGTTAAATTAATAGCTTCTCATTGATTAAAAAATCTTGCATTTTGCATGTCCTTAAGGTTGATTCCCACCACCATCTTCCAATAAAGGAATATGTATTTGTGGAGAAATGTGGTTCTATTGAACTGAATTGAAAGAACAAAGGTAAGCAAAATTGGTTGTAGAATAGTTTCCTGTCACAAACTTCTGCTTACCTGAAAGAGGATAAGCCCCTCCCTCCCAGCTAAGCCCCTCCCCATCAAGGAGGTAATCAGCTGAGAGACAGTCATTAAGCATAAATAACTCAATTCAGTATATTATTATGTATTATTATAAGGAAAGCATCCTTATAAGCAGCTTAACTTCTTTTGCTTTTCATAAGGTCTCACTGCTGTTTTTAATAACAAAAAGGTTTTTAAAAAGTTTAAAAACATTCTTGGACTTAATTTCTCTCCAATTTTCATTCTGCAGCAATTCTCCGGCTCGCTGTAGAGTCAGAACTTGATGCTTTAATGGCCCTGAACTGGTGATAAGATTTAGTCTTCAAACCTTGTGTCTTTACTGAGAGGAACCTACTCTAAGTCACTGGAATTGTGTCCTCAACCTGTGATTCTCATGGTAGTCAAAGGTAGCTTCTTAAAAGTTGGAATTGATTTTTGCGACCTCGAACATTTGTTACTTGGATTGTTGGTGTAACTGTTGCTGGCTTTCATTTCTGTACATTGGCCAGAGTCATTGTTATGAAATGGGCAGCCATATAAATCATATCAATCAATCAATCAATCAATCAATCAATCAGTATGCACCAACAAAGACAAAATACATTATAATTAAAAAAAGAGATGGAACATGACTCTACTTAGAATGTGTACTCAAGTTTAGATATAATCAGCACACAATTCATGTAAAGTGAGACTGTGAACATAAGTAAGTAAGAATGTAAGTCTGTACGCCTACTTATTTTCTTATCCAGGTTCTTTTAAGGGTCAGTTGGTAACTTCAGGACTCTTGTTCCTCTTTCTTATGTTTCTGCATTTGTAAACCAAGCTGGACAGTCCAGGAGAGGAGATTCTTTGGAAGCTCGGATACATCCTGCTCAGTTACAACCAGGAGGCAGAATGCTAGAAAAATCAGCTCATTGGGAAAGGATGCAACTTGGTATATCTGTTAGTTGGGGATATGGAGGTAAATATGAATTGACTCAGGAGATAAAAGGAGGCTGTATTGGACCACCCTGGAATATTTGAAAGGCCCCAGAAGTGGGTAGATGAGCCTACATCCATACTTTGCTCATCTGTTTGCATACACACATCTATTTGCATGCAGACGTGCCATCTACAGATATCCATTAATACTTTCCACATAGGCACACCCAAATACCGAGAAAGGCTTTCTGCTAATTCCCTCTTTCTCCTTTCCCAGAAGTTGTTAGTGATATGATCCAGGAACTAGAAACATAGCTCCTAGGAAGAGAGATTGTGAGGGGTTACTTTTAGCACTAAGATAAGAACTTGAAAGGAGATATGAAAGTCCTCTTCGTACTGACAGGATATCACTCAGGAGAAGATCAAGATCTGCTTTCTATCATCCTACAGGATGTAGAATAATGGACAGAAGTCACAAGAAGGCGGATTTCTAATGAATATTAGGGAAAACATAACAGTAAGAATGGTAACTGGTTTGATAGTGGAAGGCTCCACAGCAGTGTTTTTCAACCTCAGCAATTATAAGACATGTGGATTTCAACTCCAGAATTGCTGGCTGGGGAGAAGTCCATACATCTTAAAATTGCTAAGGCTGAGAAACACTGCTCTAGAGGTAGTGGGCTCCCCTTTCATTATGTGATTATAGCAAATGATGAACTGAGTTCTATATGTAGGACCATGGACTGTGTTTTACCCATACACAGTCCAATACAACAATTATCCTTCAGGGGCCCACTCAATGCAACTCCTATGAATTTAGGAGGGCATTACCTATTACTAGATAATGAATAATTATTATCATCTGAAGAAAATTTATTTATAAAATGAAGGCATGTTACATAGCAACATGTCATGGAGTTATTTCTGAGCTACCTGGCATTGAGTATTCAGTGTATAATGCGATTTATATAACAATAATGGGTGAATTGATTGTGACATCCCAATGATATGTAGCATATACACAGAAAAACAAGTCTAAATATTATTGCATATCTTGTGGAACTTTTTATATCAGAGCTGATTTGCAGTGGACTGACAATTGAATCTTACCTTAGTTATTGTAAAATATTTTTCTTCTATATCTATACATGCACTAATTAGATAACAGAAAAGATTGCATGGGAGGAAGGGCTTGTGAATGTGGTTCTGGCATTAATCAAAAAGGATCCCGTTTCTTCATTCTCAGATGTGTGAATGTGTCTGAGCCAATGTTTGGAATCTTTAAGTGAACCTTGTGAAATTGCGAGTCAGCTTCAGTCCACTTCACGTTGAGTGTCCAGGGAAGGCAATGTGTCTTCTTACTTGAAGCAAAGCATAACAGATGGAGTACATCTGCTTTGATCAGCCACTTGCTTCAAGGCAAGTGGCTTCTATGCATTGCTAGATGATCACTGAGGACCCAGACAAGCAATGTGGCTGCCTCAATCATATAAGTATCACCCCATCAAAACCAGTCAGGTTCAGCCCAAGGAACTCCACAAGACAGTACAGATTTAGTTCTATAGCATTTATTAGCTTTCACCTTCAAGACAGAATCTCGCCAGACTGAATCTAAAATTCCCAAGCCAGCAAGCAAACACTGCGAATTCCTTAGGGTGGTGCCAGTCTCATCCTCTTCACCTTCCCACACTGCTGCTGGGGGCTAAGGAAATGCTTACCTCCCCGAGCGCGGCCTTCACCAACCCATTCCATCACAAAACCAAAAGCGACAGCTTCATGAAATACCATGTATTACTTCTCTTTTTACTGATGTCTCCATTTCTCTCTTTTCCAATTTAATTGTTCGTTTTGAAGATTGTATTATATGTTACTTGGGGCGGGGACCTCTGAAAGACTATGGACACTGTTTTAAAAGAATGGGAGAAGGAGGAATTGGCATCCAGTATTAAACTATTTTCTGTCAAGCCCTAACCAGCAATGTTGAAAAACACTTCAGTAATGTGGAAATATGCACAGCAATCCACATGTGCTCCATTATTTTTCTTTCCTCTCAGCTTGAAATCTACCTTTTTATCTTACCTTAGTTATGCACGCACTCATGCATGCATTTATTTGGATCACAGGTGTGCCTTTCCAAACTAATAGGAAAAATTGCCCTAAATCACCCACCTCACCTGTAAAATAGGGAGAAAATAATGTTTTCTTTGCTGTAAGGCTGAATTAGTAATGGCCTTTTTGTGTTTACAGGACATCCTGTTCCCTGTCTTCCTCCCCAGTTTCTTTTACTAAGGATGGAGAAAGCCTTGCAATTCAGTGAAAACCTACTGCCTAACTCTGGGTCTAATTTTGAAAACTTCTGCAAGCAATCATTTCACTCTCCTCAAACACTGCATTATCATTTCACCAGAGAAGATGAGAGAAAAATAATGGCACACTGGGAAGAGAGAAGGGGGGGGGGTCAAAGATGAGTAAAGGACAGCCTTGCCAACTTTGGGGTTTGGCTGCACCCCATTCCTTAAAGGTAGGCATTGACAGATTACCCACAGAGTATACAGCTATTAACAGAAACTAGGCTAGAAAGGTGACATGTTGGCTGATGGACTTCCTGCTCTCCTCTTGACAAGTGCAGAGTTCAAAGCAATTGCCATTGTAAAATTCCAGTCATGGATTATACCAGTGTTTCTCAAACTTGGCAATTTTAAGACATGAGGACTTCTACTCCCCAGCCAGCATGTTGGCTGGGAAATTCTGGAAGTTGAAGTCTACATGACAAAGTTGCCAAGTTTGAGAAACACTGGATTATACCATCATAGCAGAAATGGCTTAAGAGAAACAATCTGTTCTTTATAATGTACAAGCAAGTTTTTTTTCCCCCTGTTTTCTGATGTGTAATAGTTATATCACTTCCAGAAACTTCATTTCTGTTTATTTCTTTTTCAGACAGCTCTGAATATAACAGTCTTGACAAGAGACCAAGAACTGTCATTTTAGCATTACATCTGCCGTTGTATAAGTAGATGCTTGAAAGATAAGCTGCATTTTATTTATCACTCTTGAGTGTATATTTGCTGTTACAGCTTGGCCTTTGCTGCCTTTCTTTTCAGTTCCCACATACCTTGAAAAGTGGCTTCTTTCTTGTAATCAAAACTCAGTAAGAGCTTGGTTCTTCAAACATCTAAACAGGAAGAATACTGTAGCACAGCTTATTCCAGGAGTGATAAAATCATTTTTCCTAGGACAGCAGAAAAAAGATAACCACAGAACTCCGGAGAGTGTTAGAATTTCTTCATGGGAAATAAAATATCCAGCCTGAAAGCAAAAAGGAAAGGAAAGGAAAGGAAAGGAAAGTAAAGGAAAGGAAAGGAAAGGAAAGGAAAGGAAAGGAAAGGAAAGGAAAGGAAAGGAAAGGAAAGAAAAGAAAAGAAAAGAAAAGAAAAGAAAAGAAAAGAAAAGAAAAGAAAAGAAAAGAAAAGAAAAGAAAAGAAAAGAAAAGAAAAGAAAAGAAAAGAAAAGAAAAGACCTGCTTTCTGGGAACAAAGAAACAGCTCTACAAGGATTCTATTTAGTTACAGGGGTTACAGGCTGCTTACATCAGCTGATTCTGAGTGGCATACAACTCCCCAAATGTAATTTGGGATTAAAAAGTATATAATCAAATTTAAATGCCTCCACGTAGAAAGTAATAGCATACAGTGGGATGTTGAACCTGTAAACCCAGGTTCAGAGTATTTCTGCTATCTTTTCCACTTTTCAATCTCAAGAAACACTGTAAAGCTGGCCTGTCATCTTTGTCACTCCTTCTGACTTCAGCATGTGGAGAAGAATGCTACAGCGAGAAAAATGAATTGAGAGGCAGAGTGGAAGGAGAAGGCTGCTAATGAGGGAGTAGAGGCAGCGTCAACCAAAAGTTCCTGCCAGTGGGGTAACATGGAATAGGGATTATAAACTCCTTTCTCATCTGATTTTACTTTTTTTCTAAGCAAGGGACCAGCTTTTAAGCAAAGTATCATCATCTTAATTACAAGAATGCAAGAATGCCATTAAGTCTGACACAGACTTTATAGGCATTCTTAGAAAATAAAAATCAGGGTGGCTGCAGTCTAGTGTTTCGTTGGAAATGCAACATTCCTACCCAGAAGAAGAGAAGAGAAGAGAAGAGAAGAGTAGAGAAGAGTAGAGAAGAGAAGAGAAGAGAAGAGAAGAGAAGAGAAGAGAAGAGAAGAGAAGAGAAGAGAAGAGAAGAGAAGAGAAGCAGTGTTCTTAGAGGATACCTGGATGTGGGGACGGGGTTTATTTTCAGCTGACTCTGAAATTCCAGCATCCAAAGATTCTCACTCAGTTTAACAATTGTGATGGGAATCTGACCAACTGTTGAACTGATCAACTGTTTTATTTTCATTTCTCTGAAGTTGTATAATTATTTTGCACATACCCTGCAACAGAGAATAACCCAGATTATCAGTTTTTTCAACATACAATGAAACTATGAATTCTGGTCTAGTTGAGAAGTCTCCATCCTATGCCTCCAAGATTTTTTTAAGTATATCATATTGCTCCATTTAATCATATTCTCAGTATTTCCTCCCCACAAACCCAGGTCACTGAACAATCACAAACTCCATCAAAATAATCCAATACCACTTTAAGAAAAAAGGGGTCCTCAAAGCTGCTTAAGGATTTTTTGAAATCCACATATGGATAAGCTCTGATAGATATTGTTTTATATTATTATTCATGTATTCCCATTATTCAGAGCAGCTTATGTAAGAGTAACTTCCTCTTAAAATGCATTTGGGGCTTTTTTTTAAGGAGAAGATGATAATTAAAGAGAGGGTTGGGTGAATCTATTATCAGTGTATGCTAGTTTTGCATGTCTTGATCTATAATCCCATCCTGTTCTGCATCTATATCAATCTGTGGAGTTTTTTTTTATCCTCTTAAATGCATATTGTGCATACTCTTTCTAAATCTGTATTTGTATTTTGATATGTTTAAACTGTTGAGAACTGTGTTGCCACATTCAAAGAAGTGCAAAATCTGGTGAATTCTAATCTATCCTTTAATTCAGCGGTTATGGATTGGCAGATCTGTAAGAAATTACATATATTAATTTTTTCAACCTTTCCTAAATTTTACAGTGTTGACCTTGAACTCTGAAATTCATATACCGGTATATACACAAGGCACCCAGGCATGGAAACCTTACATAGAGAAAATGGGTAAATAAATGTTTTTCTCCCTTCTCATAAACCTGAAATTGGGGATATCTAATTCAATTGTTGACAGTAGATTAAGGAAAAACAGAAAACCCATTCCACAAAACATTATTAATGTGTGGGGTTCACTATCCTGGAGTGTTTTAGGTTAATAAATGAAGGATATGTTTTTTAACAACTACTAGTCCTGATGGCTAGGTATACCACTTCATATCAGTTGATGGAGAGCAACTTCAGATAAGAGTTGCCACTTTGTTGACCTACTAGTGTTGCTCAGAGACATCGACTTTGTAATATATAGGATGGTCAACTAACTCTTCAGTGTACCAGGTTTTAGGATAACTCAGACTGACGTTTGCTTTAAAATAAAAGGAACATGTGCTCTCTGACCATCCTCTGAGTCCTATGTGATGTGCATGTGAATGTGTGTACACTGACTGTCGAGTTTTCCATTTGCATTTAATGAATTGTTATATAATTCTGGCTTGTAAGCTGTTTTAGTTCAGGGATGCATAATTCTCCATGTCTGAAATCTGACTTCTTACACTAGCATCCCTTAAAAGAAACGTGGTGCTGATAGATGATACCCACCATCTAAGATCTGCATCTTTGTGTTTGTTTCTGTAGAAGATTGACTGTTAACAGCAGAAGCTATGTTATTATTGCCTGCAAGAGTTCAAGATTCCTTTGTCTGTCTGCTTGCCATTCTGTTGGGTAGTTTGCATAGAGAGAGCATGAACTGCTGATTTAGGGGTGGAAGTGGCAATTAGTGGAGCTGGGCTATAGTTTTGTGGGGTTTTTTGACAAGGCTGCTGAGTTAAAAGGGTGAAGGACATAGAGAAGTGGGGGAAGGCATCAGAATCTGCCTGAGCAGCACATAAGCTGTTATTCAATAAATGTTCCTTTAATCTGGATTCTGCAGTCAAGTGTGAAGAAGCTCATCTGTAATTAATAACAGAATAAAAAGGGAAAATCCATATGGGTGAATTCCAGCTTCTGGAGTAATAAGAGGGTGAGATTAAAGAGTTGTTCAAAAAATTGGGAAATATACTGTTAGGTGCCAATGTCACACACAATGATTCTCAGGTCACAACATTGCTATATAACAAGTGTTTCAGAATGTTTTTTTGTGTGTGTGATCTAAATATGAAAAAAAAAAATCCGTATGGAGGGAAGTAGCAGAACATACCTTCACCTGCTACAGAACAGTCTATCAGGTTTACTATGCATGGTGTCTAAATACACATGCAACCCAATTGTTCCCCCAAAAGGTTACTGATGGTGTTTTATTGAGAATCAGCCATACATATACATGGGATTGAAATAAGAGTTGCATTATTCATATTTATAGCTCTATTTCAAAATCTCAGAAGGACTGCTATATATTGAAACATGTCTTCTTTGATGGAATTTTTCTATTTGTTTCATACCCACATTCTCTCATTTTCTAACTTCCTGTGAGCACCATAAAGAGGTTGAATGTTGATGTGTCATTGGCCTGATAGCCAACATCCTTTGCAAATGGTTGATTCAGCATGCAACAAGAATAATGGCCTCTTCCCAGCAGACCCTCCCATGTACATAGAGGAAGATAGCAAGGAAGGGGAAGAGAAGTGACAATGGCAAGAAGGAACAAGGAAAAGGAAGAGTTCTGACCTCATCCATCACTGACTTTGGTTTTTCTCAAAGAAGGAACATGGCCCTGGATCGAAAAAGGTTAATTTTCTGGCTTTAAGCAACTACATGTCTGATTTTCATTTTGGCTCTGCTGGATCAGATCTAATAAGTCCCAGTGAACTGTATCAGACTTTTGTAGTCTGGTACTTTCCAGGTGGGTTGGATAGAAACACCCATAAATCCCAGACAATATGACAACTTTTTCCCAATAGTACTGAGTACCATAGTTAAAGAGATATGTTGTTTTTAACAATGAAAATACAAGATTAAATTTATAAACAAAATATATAGATTGTTTATGAGCTTTTTTTAAAAAGAGTGCTAGGTATCATTAGATCCATAGAGAAAAGGTGATTCATATGCAGAAAAAGTTTCTATAAGATAGAACTGGCACACAAATAGTTAACAGAGCTTAACTGTGACATTCATTTGGGAAAGCAGATTAAATCAGTAGCTTTCTTCATAGTCCAGTACAAAAAATTGCTCACAAAGAGGGCAGCAGTAACCATTTTGGAAAACAGTGTCTTGTCATAATTGTAAAGTTAATCCACATCGAATGCACTCACTGCCCTTGTAAAATTAAACAAAAATATCATTTAAAGCCTCATGACTAACCTAAAATAAAATTCTTTTTCATTCATTTCATTTTGTTCCTTTTCCCACACCATTCCTAACTCTCATTATATTCTATTGCAACTGGTTGCTAAATTCCTAAACTTTAAAAATGCTATGATCTCCCCCCATTACAATATGTAGCGAATTAACCAAGTCCTGATTCGCTGATCAATTATACAACAACAATATGCTATTTTAAATCTGGAAGCCCAGCAGGAGTTTTTTTTATTAATTTAGTATAATTTTAAACATTACAAAAATAGCTGTCTTTACAGCTTCCCCGCTGAGTCCTAGATTGCTGCCACAGCGTTCTGTAATACTTTATCAGCAGAATAGCATCATTCCAACAACACGGTGCATTTGATTCAAGTAGCAACCCAGAATAGAAGGGGCTGAATGTTTAAAAACAAAAGAGAATCACAAGAGGGAGTGTCTAGTTCCCAAAATAAGTAAAAGATATCTTTTCTTTCAGTTCTTAAACTGGGATGGGGGAGGGCACAACTTTTTCCAGATCCAGGACCACACTTTGGTGGGATGATGTGGGACACATTCCAAAAAGTAGTAAGAGGAGGATGAAAAAATAAACTATTTCATTTTTCTTTACGCATAATTCATATTAAAGATAGTTTATATGATTATTACACTCCACTCACTTCTTTAACGTTCTCCCCATTCTATACTATATAATTCAGTAACAACATTGGTTGGTCTATGAGACCCTAACCAAGAATTTAACTGATTCTGATTTGGTGAAAATTGAAGGAACATAATATAAATGTTTTTTTCTGCCCTTAGTTTTTATATGAAAATATAGTATGAAAATATATTTTATACATTTATTTGGAGCATGTCAGTTGGGTTGGGAAAACAAGGTAAAGTTCCCTGTAGAATAGGAAATGTAGACACAAATGGACCCACAACAAATTGTTGAAATGTGGAATGCTGCTGTTCAGGATTCCAGATATTCCAGTATATTTTTCTTCCATTTTGTATTCACCTGTGGCAATATTTTCTAGCAATTGAACATGCTTCCTCTTTACTCAATCGCGTTCTTTTCCTACTCCCTAGACAGGGATACATAAAAGGTCTCAAGTTTCATGTAGTCTGCCACCATCACATACATGGCCCTCCAGAGCTTTACAGAGAGGGTGGAGCCCCCCCTACCCATGGGTCTTTTTTGTATTTTTAGGGAACTGAGACTCTAAAGGGAAAAATGGGTGCCTTAATCCTTGTAAAAATATATTGCACTCATTTCACTTTTAAAAACTCCAACCTCCCAAAATTAGAGTATGTTGGGGTCCTGATCATACTCAGTTTTGACTGTGGGCTTTGATATCTGCTTAAAATCTTGTGCAGTCTTCAAACCAATAGACATTGTATATTGCTACCCTTCCCTAAGGGGAAGGGTATATTTATATTGTATATTGCTAACCCTAACATAACAGCATAATCCCAGAAGTCCATATGATCCCCAGGACACCTGAAATGAATGGGGGCCAACATTCTGATTCTTGTTTGGGGAGGATCGCAAGGGTGTGAAATAAGTGCGTTAAGAGTGGGTCCCAGTTGCACACCCCTGCCTTAGGAGATGTATGCACATTTTGTAAGTATACAGACAGTTCCCTAGATACAAACTTTCAAGTTGCAAACTTTCGCTGATACAAACAAGATGGACCCAGAAGTCGAAGCCAAAAGTTGGGCCAGAAGTCAAGAGAAGGCACACCACAAACTAACCCTTTCCTGCCGTCTCCCAACTTCCAGTTCTGACTTCTCACATGTTTTTTATTATTATTATTATTATTATTAGTAGTAGTAGTAGTAGTAGTAGTATTTGTTGTTGTTTAGTCGTTAAGTCGTGTCCGACTCTTTGTGACCCCATGAACCATATTGCACCAGGCCTTCCTGTCCTTCACTGCCTCCCTGAGTTTGCTCAGTTTCATGCTCATTGCTTCAGTGATGCTATCTAACCATCTCATCCTCTGCCGTCCTCTTCTCCTTTTGCCTTCAATCTTTCCCAGCATCAGGGTCTTCTCCAAAGAGATCTCTCTTCGCATTAGGTGACCAAAGTATCTGAGCTTGAGCTTCATTATCGATCCTTCCAATGAGCAATCAGGGTTGATTTCCTTTAAGACTGACTGGTTTGACCTCCTAGCAGTCCAGGGGACTCTCAAGAGTCTTCTCCAGCACCACAGTTCAAAAGTAGTAGTATATCCCACCTTTTTAAAATATATATATTTAGTCAACTCAAGGCAGTGAACATACCTAATCCTCCTGCCTCCCCACAGCAACAACCCTGTCAGGTGGTTGGGCTGAGACAGGATGACTGGCCTAAAGTCATCCAACCGGGTTCTAGGCCTAAGAGAGGCCTAGAACTTAGTCTCCTGGTTTCTAGCCCACATGAACCACTACACCAAACTGCTCTTGTTTTTCGTACAGCTAAAAACCTTGTCTTTGCATCTTTGCCCAACATGGGTGAATTTATCATGCAAGGAAGTTATTCGAATTGACTTAATTGACTCACTGAGGAAGGCAAAATACCTCCTTGTTTAAAGGAGGCAGTGGTTAAAAGCCTTCTGAAGAGGCCTGTGGAAGGAGAGCCTGGTGGCACTCTCTTTGAAGAGAATGACCTAAAAAAGTAATGCATCAAGTAGTAAGCCACACTGGATTACTACAATGCACTCTCTATAGGACCATCTTTATATATAATTCAGAAACTTCAGTTCAGTACAAACAGCCAGAACTGCCTTTGGTGATTCTTGGAAAGGTCAGGCGGTGCCAATTCTTAAACAGTTGCACTATATGTTTCCAGACAAAACATAAATTTCTGATGATCAGTTTAAAGCCCCAGATAGCTGACACTGGGTATCCAAGAGGATAATCAGGAGAGATTTGTCTTTAGGGCCACCAGCCTGTTTTATGGCAATATGGGACTAGTCTTGTTAGTCATGGTCCCTAGATTGTGGGGACTACCTTCTTTACAGACCTTCAAGAGAGCCTTACAGAGCCATCTTTGACTCTGCCTTGGTCATTTTCAGTAGTTTTAAATTATTTCAATGAATTGTATTTTGAGTTTAAAAGTCATATTAAAGGTACAACTTTGTTTTAATATTTTTAAATGATTTAAATTTTAATTACACTTCCCTGAGCTTTTTAAAAAGGATGATACATAAATTAAACTAGTGAACAAAATTAAATATTCTGAATGCAGCTTATTTTGTGTGGCCTTCCAAGAATCAAATTTGACATCTTCAGAACATCCTAACCAATCCAGATTAAGTGTTATATGGATATTGACAAAATGGTTCAGATTGCATAACATGTTTTCAAATTGTATATTCATATAGATATAATGTATGGCCAGGGACTCACAAATTCTTCAATTATGGTTCTTTTCTCTCCCCCATCTTTCAAGACTATTACTACAGCTTCTAGTGCAGGTTATACCATACATTAATAGATTAATCAAACAACTTACTCTTTAGATATTGGAAGCTCTGGGAATTAACAAAAACAGACAAAAAGGATGGAGATTAGCATTACAATAACAGAATTATATAAGTATGCAAATCTACTTAATCACTGAGTTTTACTTACTTTCCATAAGCACCAGGAGAACATGAATGTAAGTCAATCCAAGGATATTGAGAGAAATGAAGAAAGAAATAAAAGCTTTCTTGCACTGTCTACTTCAGGGATGTTAGGCAATTGGGCATGGTACAAAATAGCACCCATGCATTAAGACAGCAATGAAGTGATCACCAGAATTTCCATATGACACTCTGGTCATGAATAAGGCCAACAAAAAATTCTGTAGAAGAAAGATGCTAAATCTAATCTTGAGCCTCTTTAGAGCATAGGTCCAGCTGAGATTCAGCCACAAGCTCAGTTAAAATGTAGCTTCTAGAGTGTGCCGAGCAATATTTGGTTTTCCTAGTATTGGGGACTATGTGGAAGAATTATGTTTTTAAAACTGGTTGTCAATGAAATTGCTTAACTCTACAGTATTGGTAGGAAAGTATTTTGGGCTGGTGGATATGTTTTGGGCACTCTCACAAAATGGCTGTCATAATAGGCATGGTCAGTTTGCAGAAAACAAATGATTGAAATTGCCCCAAACCACCCATTTTATCTCCCAAGATATTCTCTTTCCTCCCAGCTTACTTTTGTCTTTTTTCCTAGGCACCTTTAAAGCACCAGTGTGCAGTAGCCCATCATTTTAATGTTTGAAAGAATGCTATGAGAACTACATAACATCTGATCTGGAGGAATTCCTGAAAATAAAGGGTCATATTTTGCTTTCTAAGATGTCAGGTTGCCGTATTTTACTCCGTTTTCATTCAAAAGAATCCAAAAAGGTAAAGTAGGGAGCCTAGCAGGTGTGAAGAGAAATAAAGGACTGGATGTGGAAGAACAAGAGGCTCCATTTGGAGAAATTAGTTATTGCTGATTCAAGGAGGTACATCTCTCCTCAGTGGGAGACACATTTCTCCTGAAGAGGGTATATTTGATCAGACTCTGAATTGGATGAGCAGGGTTTGACCTTGCAACTCAGGAGCCAGCAGGTTCTCAGAGATCTGCAGATGAGGCTCAGAAAGAGCAGGACTTGTTGGATGATGACCCTGAAGTTCTGGAGCAGTCAGGTAATCAGACACCTGAATCACCTGACTTAGAGCCTGCATACAAAAATATCAGTAGGACAGAAATGTTTAATGAAGTTCTGCAAAAGAAAGAGACATGACTCAGGAAGATAAGCCTACCTGAGTGGGTGCTATAAAAGAAGGTCTTAGGAATCAGACTTCTGTTGGCAAACAGTTTTCTAACCTCAGACCTGATTTGCTGAATGTGTGGTGCTTCTCATTCCCTGACTGACCTTTTAATAGGTAAGACTATACTCACCTCTGATTTGTTTGCCCAAAACCTCAGCTTCTGAAGTAAGCTTGTTTGTTTTTCCTGAGCTTTTGCATTTCTGCACTGTGGTGAACTTTCTGGTGCCATAAAACCCTGTGATCTACATCTGACCTCCTATGCTTGTAAGTGGTGACAGAGAACAGAAGACAACTTCTTGGTTTGGTATTGGTGCTGTGCAGCCACAGAATATCTATGCAAGGGGAGGAGAGAGACCTGGTACTGGCGACATATGTACTAGTAATTCCAAGTCTAGACTATTGCAAGGCATTTTTCATGGGTCAACCCTTGAAGACTGAGGCAGGAAATTGCAGCTAACCATGAATGCAGCAGCCCAGCTGTGATTGGCACCCTTTAAAAATGCTTTATCTCCTGTAAAGATCCAATTGTTTCTAGATGCTTTCCATTCTGTATTCAAGGACCTTGCTATACTATTCAAGCCAATATACAGCTTAGGCCCATAATTTCAGAAGTACCCTGTGATCTTAGGACATCAGTGCAAGCCCCACCATTAATACATATAATTCTGTTGTTTTGTCTTGTTTCGGACCCCAATGGTGGAGCCTACATTGTGGCATATAATGTGAACAGGCTTCCCTTGTTGTTCTAGTTTAAGAAAGGAATTAGACATATCTTTTCAACAGGTCATTTAAGCTTAAAGTTTCTATTTTCATACTGTTAGATTTCAGTGCATTACAGTATATATTTTGATTTTTGTTAACTGTCCAGAGCCATGGGGATTGTACCACACAAACAGTCACTAAATAAATAAGTAGTCCAGGGTGACACAGTGCTCCCAGGCATCATACTGCTTGTTTCTGGTCTATAGCTCCTCATAGACCATTCAAGGTTTCAGTTACTAGTTTTCAGTTACTAGTTCAGCTACTAGTAAAGTAGTTTAGTTACTAGTAAAGTTTTCAGTTATTAATGTAATGGGCTTTCTTCTCAGGCAAGACTAGAAGAGCAGTCTGAAAGAGGTCTATAGTAGTTGAGACAAATGCATTGCTCCCCAGAAGAGAATTGTTTTACAATAGCCTTACTCAGTCTGATGATGTCAAACAGCTAAGCAACTCAGACCTGATTAGTAGTTGTAAGGAAAACCATCAGCAAAAACAAATAAATCCAGAAGGCAGTAGCAAACCACTTCCATACAGTTGCCAATAAGACACCACCAGGAGTTGAGAGATACTCAAAAGAATCTTCCCCTTTTTTACTCTCCATATGTGATAGGATGGATCTACACAGCATCGTTTTCATTCCTAATCTGTTGCAAGTGTCTAAAGCTGCCCCACAATCATTTCCCTTTCTGCCAGTCTCAGCACACTGAGGAGTATGAGAATAGCAGCCACATAGCTGTTCCTTCAGCTAAGAAATAGGTAATTTAATCAATGCTTTGCCTCCAGCTGCTACTGATCCTAGAATAACATAGATCCCCTCACCTCCACGTGACACAAAAAAGGAGTGAAATGCATTGCAGAGACCTTCTACCCAGATTTTAAGTACATATTGTCTGTATCTGGCTCTTAGCTGAAAAAAGTGAGCAATGATATGCTGTGACACTACCCAGCTATAAAGCTGCCATTATTCCCCTGAATATCAAATACTGTATAGGCTGTGATGAGGAAATAACAGCATGTCACCACCTTTTGCAACCAGATGCTTTTTCCAGTAGTTAAGGCTGCTTGTGGCAGAGAGGTTCAGGCACCAAGACAAGTTGTTGAAGTTCTAGAAGTGAATCCAGGAGCTGGAAGGCAAAGTGATGCAAAAGTTTGCCTCAGTCAGGAAACAGACCACTTGCAAGCCCCAATGAGCCACACTACAACTTAAACAAAACACACTCACATACACACATCAGCTTTCATCTAGTTTCAGATAACCAGTGCCTTAAACAATCTGACAGGCAGTCAGGTAGATCTAGAACTGATTTCAAGCTGGTGCAAGGCCTTTGCGTGGAGATGCTGTAAAATTTTCCCATTTCCTAGTCGGCATGACTGTTGTACCTAGTAGCTAATTTGTGGGGTTGAAGGTAAGAAGGCAGGAATCAGTATATGACTTCAGTCTGGCTGCTAAAAGATAATGTGGAAATCCAGGGAAGTGCAGCGAAGGATTTCCATTTTCCTGGGACTGGACTGTCCTCCTTCCATATCTGAAAAAAAAAACTGTTGGGATAACAGGTTAGGGATAGATCGTCATGGGGAAAATCTATGTCAGTGCTTCTCAACCTTGGCCCCTTGAAGATGTGTGGACTTCAACTCTCAGAATTCCATGCTGGCTTCACATCTTCAATGGCCAAGTTTGAGAAACACTGATCTATGTGATCGCTAGGAGTTGAAAACAACTTGATGGAACATAATCATATCTCAGTGATTTGGTAGACTTTCTAATGCTCTTCCAGTTCTCACCTTCCTCTCTCTTTCTAAAACAAACAAGCTGAGATACAGTATAATTGTCCCATTCCACTGTTCTGATTCAGAGACACATAATCCATAGAACCATATGGTGTCAGATTGTAGATGGTGGATTGTGTACATACATGCAGTTGTAAGGTTGCCTACAGGGACCTATTTCTCTGACCTGGGATCTTCCAGCATGCAGAGTAGAGACAGAGATACATGCATAGATATATAGATATTCAAACATGTTCCCACTTGAAATTTTGTATATACGAAGTAAGCACAATAGCCTAGATACACTTCACTGCATACTCTGGTTGTTTGCACAGCTAGCAGTGGGTATCTGCTACAGTATCAGGTTTTCAGAGCAGAACCATGGCACAGTTGTATAGAAACCAATTTTCTACTCGGATACAAAGTAGATTGTTTTAAAACAACAACAACAGAAAGTTGCTATTGAAATGTATTTTAATTGTGAAATTAAAAACCTACTTGTAGATACACATTTAAAATAAATGCAACCAATTCCAATTACTTAAACAGTGATTGGAAAAAGGCAAAATACACTATTACACAGGAAAATATATTCTGCATATCCAAAAGGTATGTTTTAGCAATACTTAGCAAGGCGCATAGAGCAGTTTATTAAGTTATTGTCTAAATGTTGTTTTGTAAAGAAATTCAATAAGATTTGGTACCCTGTAGTCCAGTGAACTCTTCCTAATTCAATTTTCATATTCTACATTTCCTGGAATTTGCAGCTGAAATTATTGACTATCCAGACATTCACATACTTTTGTATGCAAAAACATGTTTTTAAACTACAAAATATCTCTATCTTAGAATAAAATATAAACATTTCAACTACATGATGCTCTTTTTATGCTTTGACTACTGATCAGTTTTATTGTTACTATACATGACTACATATTCTGGTTTATTATTTTTCAGTCCCTAGATATTTAGTGAAGTTTACTACTCATTGCCAAATGCAGTTTAATAAAAATATTCCTGCAGTTTTATCCTTTCTATATTGATTCCATATCGATCAAATAAAATAAAATTCTGGGGAGCAGACATTAAATCAGATATGCTTAACCATTTCTATTTTATCCACTGTGAGGATTCAGAGTTATGAAATTACACAAATTACCCTGTTTTGAAAGCAATCTTTTTGATCTTATTGTGATGCTGTAGACTGGGATTTTTTAATTATTTTGTTTGCTTTAAGCTTTTGATACTACTATATGAGTCTCCTAGGAAAGGGCAGGCTATACATATTGTTAAATAAATAAATAAGGTTGTTGCCAAGAATATTACATGAATGCAACCATGCTGGAGACAAGTTATACATTAAAGCATAAAGAAAGAAGTAGGACCATGTCTTTTGGTTATTCTCATTCATCCTGCCCCTCTGGGCTGACTCCTTGCACCTGTGGGGCATTTCTGGAGGGTACCCATTTGTTTCATTTTTTTCTTACTAATTTCTTACAGACCCACACACTTCATTTTCCTTTCACTATTACCTTGTTTGTTTGATTTCTCTTTAATTCAGTGGGGTTTTTATTTCTATATTTTTCATTTCTACATTGCTTACAGCACGTCTTTTGATCCATGCAGCTCTGATGGTTTTCATCTAAATAGCAATATTTTACTCCTCTGAACAAAGATTCAGGCAAGTTGAAAAAGAATGCCCATTTCAGAAGCAATTAAATAGGGTGAGTGGTTCCAATCCTTTCCATTGTTTTGTACCTCAGATTGGATCATTTTCATCTCATAGCTATGGCAAAAAATGCATTCTCCCCAAAGCATGTTACTTAAATGTATCAGTTTGCTAAACAGTGCAATGAGATGCCTCAGATCTTTCACTAATACTGTACTCATGTTTCCAATTCGACATATTAAACTGTTCTGATACTTCCCTTCTTTCTGCCAGATCCACCTTGATAGAGAATGTTTTAGAAATTTATTGATTTGTACCTATTTGCTAAAGAATGTAATCCAATGCAATCATTTTTCCAGTTTCAAGGATATCTCTGAACAGCACACCAAAAATGCAGAGAAATGGTATGAAAGTATTTGTGTTAATTTATTCCATTTATCTCATTACCCCATTTGTTTTTTTTAACAAAATGTGGTGCATTTCAATTGATTCCACTCATTCTAGAAATGAATGAAACCCATAAGATTTTCCTAATTACATGAGGGAACCTACAGTATATGGAGAATTTGCTGAAGACATGGAGTCAGTCTGAGACAAGGCTAGGAGGCCCACATCACTCTTTCAAGCATTCATATTTTGTTGGAAGGCAGATACTTCTCCAGGAGTATTCCCTGGGATGTCAGCTTAGCATCCACAGAACCCAAAACACTTCCTTGGCATCTGCCAGACATCAGATACCATTTAATTTATTTTTTTTAAAATAGCTGTTAATTAAATTTTAAAAAGGAAATTGGCATGTTATGAAGCAGAATTCCAGTCCCAAGCATAATCATTATTTCCAAGACTGCTTCTGGACCCTGCATATATGTACCTAGAACCATCAGGAAGCTTTTCCCCAGTGTTCTCTTTGGAAAAACACCTATCTTCCCAGAAAGAAGACAGAAATAAACTGAAATGGTAGAGAGAATTTTGGAAGGCTGGAGAAATTAGTGGAGAACAATCTCATCAATTTGGCAGTCATGCCCAGTGTGGCAGCCATTTTGTGAGAATTACACAGTCTCAAAATTCCAAATAGACTTACTAGATCAAAAAGATTTGGTAAACCTGGCTCTCTTCCAGGTCATCACCATTTCATGAGCTGAAAACAGAGGTTATTTTTTGAACATTATAGACGGAAGGTATAAAAAATAGGTGATTGCCTATCCTTTCTCCTTGATGTTTCTCTATTTTTATATCTATCAGAAGTAGTTTTCCTTTCAATAATATGTGTCTGCATGTTATGCATCAATATGACCTGTATAATAAGCTCCTTAGAGTGAAAGGAGAATGCCTCCAAGGCTTTTTTCTTTTTTTAGCGAAAGTATACGATCAGTCCATGAATTATGGCATTGCAAGCAATAATATGTAAAATGTGCTATTAAAGTAAAATACTAATTGTTATAAGAAAAACCAGTGTCTGTAGAACATTAATCAGTTCTAATAGATTTTATAATGCTTTCATTTTTATTGAAGGCAAAGAACCCCTTAAATAAAAATGTCCAGTTTCTGAACTTCATATTGCTTTTCCTCTCTTGTTCTAAGCTGATTCTTCAGTATTGTTAGGAATTTAATAGTCAACAGGGCTAATCAGTAAATTCACCCCACCCGTCACCAAGGGGATTTTTTTTTAGTTAAAACATTAACCCTTTCTTTGACAAAAGTTTTAAGTCAAGGTATAGAACATTATGCATATGGAATTTGGTGTTAGATCAAACCTCCAACAAAATACATTGGATCCTACCCTTATCTTGCCTATGCTGTAAAATGTACATAAGAAGGAAGCAAGAGATTGTGAATGCCTAGGATGAATGAATGAGATATCTAGGTGGAGGTTGAACAGTTGAATCTTATTAAAATAAAATGTTATAAGATTTGCCTTTCCCTGATACAACTTTTTGTATTATCTTGCCCAAACACTGCTGTTTCTCTAGTTACATGACAGGCAGAGTACCGGTTGAGGTCTCTGTATCAATTATGTACTTTCTGTAATCTTGAACATTTAGATAGCAAAGTGAAAAAAAAATTGGGAAAAATCCTATGAACGATTTTGTGTTATACATAGGTTAAATTAGGGGTGAACAACCTGTAATCTGCGAAGCACGTGTGACCTTCAAGCCCATTTGGTGGCCCCCAAATGCCCCTAGACTTGTAACAACAGCAATTAGTGACAAAGTTTATTTTAAGTGGTGTGGTATTTTTCTTTCTTATTAAAGACTTAATGATTTGTCTTTAATAATAAAGACTTATTCAAAGATTTAATTATTTAATTGAATTAGTTGCCTCTGAATCAATCCAATGAGTTTCTAAATAGGATTGACTCAGTAGAATTCCCAGTTTGGAAATCCTAATCCAAAAATTAAGAGATCCTAATTAGTTGGCAGTTTGTATCAGATTGTTTCAACAATCTAAACTGAATCAACTGTTTATATCACATAAGAATCACTCCACGCACCCTTACTAAACCTCTGGAAGGCTTAATACCTATTTTATGTAAAATCTCTTAACCCAAATCTAGGTCAGTCAACATTAAACTGAATAATTCCTCCTCACCTTCTATGGCTCTCAGAGTCTCCAATTAAAAAAAAAAAAAGGTGGGGGGAGTGTCCATTACTGAATAATAAGTAAATAATTATGACCAATACTGTTACTTGATTATGTTGTATGCAAATGAAAAAGCATTTTAAAAAATTGAAACTTCAGAAATCTCTTGAAGTATATTTATTGTTTAACATGAAGATCTGCACTTTATCATATTGATAAAAATAGATAAGTAAATCTCATTAATTCTTGCAAAGGTGATTTAATTGGTAGATAAGTTTTATCAGCCCTTTTAACCACTGTGCAAATTTGCAATACATCACATGTCAACATAGGCATTCTGATATATACGAAAATGTAAAAACAGTAGACAAAGCTTTGATTTAAAATGAATTGTTAATCCAGTTGCATTAATAGGGTCAATAATAACACAGATTGAGTTATCTTCCCCTGAAGCTTTAAGAGCAGGCAGACAGCACTGATCCTTTATCCCACCCACAAAATAGTACAGGAAACCCTTTCTAGAAAAAAACAGAATGCAACAGTCTGAATAGTTTGCTCAACAATTCAGTCAAACTCGCTTCAAATGTGATTAAGAGCGTCAAAAAGGCCATGATTAGCTGTGCTCCTCCATCCTCTTTAATTAATCAACTAGAATTAACGAAGGACAATGAGATGTTTGCACAGCAACATATCTTGCAGTTGGTTACAACTATTATTGTAGGAATCAACTATTTCAATGCCATTCAGTTGCTATACATTATGTGTTTGCTAGTTTGACCTTGCCATTTAAAGCCAAACTCAGGTTTAGTACTGAGTTTTTATTGATCTCAAGCATGTTACTTCTTATTCACTATCCCTTGGGTGTACTTTTAACCTAGCATCTTTGATCACGAGGGGTCATGCAGGAAAAAAAACCCAGTTTTTTCTTAAACCATAATGGCTTTTCCACCAGAGTGCAAGCCCCAGCTAATCAGCCACACTGTTTCTCAAGCATTTCAATTCTCTGCATGTTTGCTCAAAAGGAAGTCCCGTTGCATTCTGTGACCTTACTCCATAATAATTATTGCTAAGAGGGCAACCTAAGGAATCTTCGCTTCCTAGCCTCTCTCAAGGTATGATAATTGACTTTAGAGCCTTTTAAGTGGAACCCAAGCACTTGTTGGAATACCTTTCTCAATATACATCAGGCTAGCCTTTATATTCTTTGGAGATGACATTTTTCATGGTTCCACTAATGGGAAATGTCCAGGGAGCAGTTCCCCATCATGCAAGGGGATGCATTGGCTTCATATGATTTTAAATGGCTTTCTTTAGGTGTACTGTAGTGGTTAAGAAGTGGGGAGACCTAGGTTTTAGTCCTTGTTTAGGCACAGAAGCCAGTTAGGTGATTTTGGGCCAGTCACTTCCTTTCAGCCTTAATCAGCATCAGGCTCTGTGGCAAGTCAACAGAACATCCACAGCCACTTCTTGTATCATGTATTGATATGGTTCACTGTACGAAGTTGGTGAGTGCAATTCAAAAACATGAAGGTTCTGCAACCATGTAGAATAAATGCTAAGACAAACAACATCTATTTATCTGTATAAATACAGATAGATATGGAATAGTTAAGAACATAAAATGTATGTGCTCACTTGGGAGTCCAATCTAATTGAATATGGTAGAACATACTTCTGAGTGAATCTCTACAGAACCCAAAGTGACACATCTGTGTAATGCAACATAGCAACTCAATATACAAACCCACATTCTTCAAGATTCCCATCTCTGAATTTTTCACTAATCCAAAAATTATGTATATGGAGAAGAGTTGGCATAAAAAGTATATATTTGTGAAAATAATAGACAAACATGCATTATATGAGGGAAAATCATTTGCAAAACAAATGTACAGTAAGCAAAGTTTACACTAATACAGGAATGGTGCCAACCAAGCAGGAAAAACTGAAAAACTGAAACTAGAATGGGCAAATTTGCAAAAACGTGCAAAATGCGGCCCTTCACAGCATGTTAACTAGGCCACAAAGATGCCTCACTAACCATTGTTAAAACATGTTCCCTCACAACGTTACCTCAATCACAGTCTTTCACAGAGGTAGCCTGAAATCCTATTTACATGTTCTGATGTTAAAGTAGTGTTTTCCTATCCTCCTGACAAATGTCTTGCTGTACATATAAACTTACAGTGCCTCCTTCACAATGTTGGTGTTGACATAGTCAGGGGCTGGGATCTGCCCAACTCCTGTTGGCTACTTTCAGCCATGGCAGGTAAGCCCCCTACCCTTCAAGTGTCCTGCACTCCTTTCTTGGGCCATTGTAGCTTGAGGTGCAAAGGAGAATGGTCACCTGGGTTCCATAGACCTATATTTTAAATCATTATGCCATGCCAGCTGTCATCCATTCTTCAGGCTGGCTGGAGAAGTGAGGAGTGCTATTTTAAAAAATGGGTCTTGCACTCATTGGCAAGACAACATCCAATTTTTTTACAAAATATATCACTTCCAACTTCTGCTGGCCTAAAAAAAAAGATGGAGGGAAAGAGAGTTAAATGCCTACACCTAACTCTGTGATTTATTCCCTTTCCCCTCACCTATCACCTTTTTTTCAGTCTGGTAGAATGGGCATCACACAAGATCCATGTTTAAAAATAGCATTCCCTACTTCTAGCAGCCTGAAAAATTGTGGAAGAAAGATGATGAAAACATAACCCCTCCAACCCCCTTGTGAAAACAGCCCCCCCCCCCAATTCTCCTGTTACTACAAAGCACACCTCTTTCCCCGACTTCTTACAAAGATAACATGGCTAGTAACCATTATGTAAACAAAACCCAAGAGTAGACCAGTCCAACTTTTCTCCCCATTACACCAAAGATATGGGAAGCCTGCAAAGTCATTGTTTAGAGGCTGAACAATAAACCATTCTAAAAAGAGTAGAGGGTCGGTTACATTACACTGAAAAATCTATGCTTCTATGTCATTCTGGAAGGCCCTAGAAGAGGTTATACTTTGTTCACAGTATGTAAGCTATTAATGTAAAAAAGTATATGCCCAAGTGAGTCTGGCTCCTTTTTAAAGGTTTAAAATGCCCAATTTGTCTTTCATTCAGAGCTCTGCACTTTGCAGGTAACCATCACCTTGAGATTCTCCCACTGTATTTCAACACGCACTCAGAGCAAAGCAACCACTGCCTCAAAAATGGATCCACCTGGGTTTCCATCAAGGTACTGAATTTGCTCCCTGCCTTACTATGTTCATCAAACACGTGTCTCCTGATACTTTGCAAAAGTCACAGGAACCAAATCCTGAAAAGGAGGTCTTCCATCCATATGATTTTATTTGTGTTCCGCTGGCACAGTTATAGTCATACAGTAGCTACATAATTTTTTAGTTTTATTATCACCTCTAAAAAGAGTCAGAAATGTGAAAATTGAAGCCAGAAGGTTTGTATCACAGGATTAATTAGGCAAGGCCAAGTGGAGTCACACTCCCCCAGGCAGTGAGTGCCTCAAGAAGGTGCCTGCCTTCAATTATAGAGTGCACAAAGCAATTAAAAACCCTGTTTCTTTTTCCTGAGGTGTTACTTCTTACTGGATTTTTTTTTAATTCTCTGGAGACCTGAACTGGCTTTAGGTGCAATCTTCTAGGGCAGATATTCATGAAAAATTGATTTGGCAGTAATTCAAGAGCAGTATGTTCAAAATAAGTGTAAAAGGAATGCAGAGATATTTTACTGGCAATGTTTGGAACTATACATAGAGGTACCTAAACGTCTAGGCAATGAAGTATCCAGAGATGGGTGACCAAAACCTTTTTTTGCCAAAACAGAAACTTATGCCAGTTGCTTCCTATAGTATTTCTGGTTTTTATCCTGTGTGCATCTGTGTTTTGTGTATGTGTGTGTGTGTTGTGTGTGTGTTTGCTCAGCCTCAACTTAGACAGACAACCCAGTGCCCTCCGGATAAAAGTACCAGTGTAGTCAATAGCCAGAAAGTCTGGGATATGTGGAGGTTGCCTACTTCCTGCTATCCAATACAGAAACCTAGAGAAGGAATGCCCAATTTAAATAAATGATTAGCAGATTATAAATTTATGGATACTGGGAGTAATACTAGCATATCGGCACCTTATTCAAAGCACTTCTATACTACCCATGGCCAATAAACATACAGATGTAGGTATATGCTATGCTTTCACTTTGCCTTTCATATTCCATCTAATACCTGCTATGGTTAAAATTTAAAAGCACTTGGAAATGTTTTACACAATAGGCAATTTCTTATTTTAAATAAATAAACTCTGGATTTTATATGAAAGAAGTATTTTTACTTATTTAGCCAGAAAATAATTAAAAGATAGATTTGAGTTTTATGTGGCTAGAAATCATTTTATTAAACAACACCTTTTAAATGCCAAATATTATTGCAGAAAAGCAGGGATCTGTTTCCGGGCCCAGGATGATCAAATCAATAATACAGAAAAGTGACCTGGGCATTTGAGAGCTTATACACCCCTACTTTTCTTTAAGGCAAGAGTTCCATGACCAAAAGTACCTGTAGAAGATCACGTCCGTGTGCCCACCAACTTAGAGTTCCTTGGTGGAAACTCACATACAATTTTCACAGCAGGACTTAAACGACAGGCATATTGGCATGGTGGCAGACAGTCTCTGATATATCCAATCTCATGCCATTTACGGTTGTATAAAATACTGCATCTTGAACTGTATCTTAAGCTAACTGGGCAGTCAATGCAAGACTACCAGAGCTAATGGTCATCTGGATTTTTGCAGACCAGCTCCTATAACCCTAACGACAGGTGTAATAAAGCAGCCCCAGAAAGGAATCTGACCACCATTAAAAAAAATAATAATAATAACTGCAGCTTTCTAACACTGTGTGGATAAATCCTATACAGAGTCCACTCATTAACCAAGGGACAGGTTTGGAATCATCTTATGCTGATGTTGCATTATCTTATTTATTTTTATCAATCCCTATGTGTGGCAATCACACTGATTCAAAAAGCAAAGTTCTAGTAAGCTGACCTTTTCTGAATGCATTGCTGATGGAATTAACCTTGGGAAATGAAATTTCAGTTTGAATTGCATAGAAGACACAGTTTTTAAAGACCGTTTACACAGTACCTTGTGTAAGGGGGATATGATTCTGACTGAGGCCGGTAGGCTGTACTGCAATACAGATAATAAATAACTCTAGCACTTTGGCACTGTGCCCTTCATAATAAAATTAAGCTCCATCAAAGAAAAGCTGAGGTACACTCAAACTTCACTTTGTTTTTGAGCTTCTGGTTAAAAGACATAATATATTAATGCCCTGCAACTTTGACTGGGCTCACTTTAAAATTTATATTAAGTAGGTTGTTGCATTATGGTAATGTACTAAATTACCTAAAGCAAAGTAATACAATGATTAACTGACCATAAACATTGGTTTATGGTCAGTTTATAAAGTATTGCAGAGATTAACATTGTGCATTTTCGTAACAGAGAAAATTTGTAGGATGAAATATCTGTGGACCAACTCAGTGCTATTAAGAATAATAAAACAGTGGTATCACTCCCAGTGGTCTCAGGTTACAGTTTGCAAGTAAACTTTGTTTTAAATCATCTTTGAAAATGTCACATATATTCATCATTAAAAAAATGTTCAATGCTTTCCAAGCATAGAATAATGGTTTCCAGTATATGTTTTCTAATGTATAATGTATAACAAAATAGTTTTTTTTCCTCCTCACTGAAGTTATCCATCCAGGACTAAACAGAGAGTTGATTTACCTCCCTACTTTTCTTTCTTTTAGGGAAAAATTGCTTTGAACAATCAAACATAAATGTCAGACAAAAGCCTTACTCCTTGATTTCTCCTGCCTAAGATTTTATCATGTTGAAGGAGAACTGGAGCTTTGTTTTTAGTTACACCTTGATGTCAAACATCCATACAATGAGTCCAGCTGTTTGCAAAATAATTTGAAGACAGCTCTTTGTGCACGTAGAGCTGTGCAAATCTTCAAAAAAGTGCTTTCTTCCTAAAAGCAAAGCATGCCCTCACAGCTACCTCATGAAGTAATGTGGCCAACGATGTACAAAAGACTTTGGCACTGGCACCATCTCTACAAGGAAAATAGTGAAAATTAACAATTATTTAGACAATACAAACATTTCATTTTTAAAAAATCTTCATTTGTAGAGGTAACCTTGAAGGAAGTTTCTCTTACAAATTAAATATTTCTTTGCTACCTTCTCATTTAAAGTCTCCTTAAAGGAACTGAGAGAAATACTCTTTGGATTTGCACAGATAATACATACAGGCCTCCTTTCGGTGAAAAGAGAAATATAAGAAGGTTGTTGTGGATTACAGGACTAAGGGAAAATGCTATGATATAATGTTTAGCCAAAACAACAGGAAGCACGCCCTAACTAGTTAAGCTAACACCTTTTGGCTTGTTATGCCTGTTATCCAAAATTCAAAATCAAGGTTCTTCCTCGCAGTTGAATTAAAGAGCTCGTCCCATGGCCAAGTTGAAGGGCTGTCAACCAGTCTTTGAACCGGCAGCAAATCTGTTCCCTCACTGGCAATCTAATATGATGCTAACAAATGATGCTATCTTAATTATGGTGTACAAGGCACATTTAAGTCAGGAACTGGTGGATTCTCCTGGTTTTGTTTTCCTCCCTTGCCACCAGATGTCACCAAACAGTGAGAAAACATCCACTAATCACTTCCCTTAAAATGGTTGGGAATGGGGCTGGGCAAGTGAAGAGTTTTAACAGCTAACTAGACCATCATGGGACCTTTCTGCTGCTTCATGGTGCCGCTCTCCCCATACCTGTCAGCAGAAAGTCATGTTCATTTTGAATGCAGGTTTGGCAGAATTCCAGAAGAGTGCTAAATCCATGTTCCAAGGCATATAACAAGGAATCATTTTTTATTGAAGTTGATTTACAGGACATTATGCATGTCAACTCAGAAGTGTATGGCCTCTGGTAGAATTAACCCTCAAGTAAGTGTGTTCAGAATAGCTTTAGCTAACAAAATAATTTTGATAGGGTTGACTTACTTGCCAAAACCTTCCAGGTACTAGTTCTGCAAAGTATTTTAATATTGATCTTTTCTTCCTGCTCCATCATCATCAATCTTGTTCAAGTTTAAGATGAGGTTGTGCTCAGGGCTGTCTAAGGCATTTGGGACAAACGCATGTTGTTATAACAGATCTATAAATTCTAGAAATTAGTGTGAGTCAATGAATCAGTCGGCACAGGATATGTAACAATATTCAGTGGAATAAATGTCATGAAGAACTATACTAACACAGTTCTCCTCCTATAATGTCTATATGTTTTTAAAAAGGATGAAGAAGCCACCACCCCAGAGTTAAGGACATTCTTTACAGAGCCTATCTAAGAAGCTGCATGTTTGTACAAAACTAAAGAATTCGAGATAATTTTTCAGTTGTGAGTTGGATTGAACAGGCATGCCAAACGGTATACACTAAAGATTTGTGTCCTAGACAACAAATACTGATTAGACTGCTGTGAAAATTGCCATAATGGATGAAGTAAACTGTACAAAGAACATGTACAATGTTTCTATGGATAACTTTGAAGCAAGTGGATTAGCAAACGAAAAAATACATCTACATCTATAACTCTATCCATACAAGCGTACTGCTTTCTTTTCTTTAAGAGATGAACTTCAGTAAATCAGTATGTATTTCATCCCTGACAAAAGGATTTTGTTTAAAACTTATTCCTTGTGGACTGTCAATGGCATCCAGGTTCTAAAAGCTGCTCTTCTTTAGAAATGTAAATACTCCTTGTATGGTGGCTCTTGGCATCTAATTAATCCATAATGGAGCTGACAGAAGCAAAGGAACAAGAAGAAAAAAGAATATGGCTAGACACAGACATTCATGAGAGATATTTATTTAATGTAAATATAAACAATTATCTTCCATCAGAAAACACACACTACTTTAGGAAAACAATTAGACAAAGCAATCAAGCAGTGAGAAGAGTGCAAGTCCATATGGAGATAGCAGAAGAAAAATATAATAAACACAAACAAATCACACAGAAATAAGCAGGCAAAATGCCTGTTCCAGATGCTACTACTCCTTTTCTTGTTTCTTCTTCTCCTCACATTATATTTTCTCATTTGATCTTTTTCCATGTGTTGGAGCAAACTAGTAGATGAGAAAGCTGGGTCTGCTTTAAGAAGACAAATGAGCTTTGTTGGATTGGACCAAGGGTCTTTATCAACCAACATATTGTTTCCAACTGCGTTCAGGAAGATGTGTCCAGCAAGAATGAAGCTGGCATTTGGTGCTATTTCTTCTGGAAGTAGAGCTTTCATTAAGGGAAGTCCTTTTCAGCATCCTATCTATGGGATATTTTCTCTAAGGGCACTCATGAGATCACCACATTAGATTTTCATCATAGACAAAGGCATTACTGTCTGGCTAGTCCTTTTAAGATTTAGACCACATAATTAAGAGAAAGAAAATGTTAATAACTTGGGGAAAATAGCTACTGCTATTATATTTTACTTTTCAATGTACTGATTATTTGTATATTATTTTCTGGGCTGCCGGTCACTTCATTTATTGTTTTTAATCTTTGTTTGTTTGTATTCTTTTGGTATCATTAATTAAGAGCATATTTGTTATTCAATGAATTCAAAATAAAATAAATATACCCATCAACAGAACCAACTATTTAAAGAAGGTGACTAAGCTGATATTTGGTTCCTGTAATATTGCCTGGGTGATTTCTGGAATCGAGAAGAATTCATGTAGTTTCTTGGATCCAGAAACTACGGTTGGTAGAGATTGCTAGGAGCTAATACCCTCCTGGAAGCTGAGAAGCCATATGATATTATTTTTATTTGGGACCACTACATTGGTTGCTTATTTGTTTCTGGGTCTAAAAAGATATAGGCCTTTACATTCCTGATCAGTTTGGTACCTCCATCCATATAATTTTGCTCCTGTTGGAAGATCAGCTTCTGAATCTCTGGTCTAATAGTGAGGGCACTGAATTGATCACTAATTGTGGAACAGGATCACTTTGAGATGGCATCTCTTTCCTTGCAAGGCCTTACACAGAAGACTGTGTATTACCATGTTACCAGCCCATTATTACCTAGAAAGTCCAATGATATGTGGCATGCCAATATTCAGATACAAATAGATGACAATTGTTTGCTTCTACTGAAGATCAATAGATACAGTATAACCATTTTTAGTTGGCAAATTTCTTGCTGGGACACTTAATAAATCAGTCTAGCTGTTTCCTTTGCTCATAAGTTTGGGCAAGAAGAATTAAGATGTAAGCACAACTAAATAAAAAAAAATGATTTCAAAATAGTAGTGCTTGCTAGGAGTATTAAAAGATAATGTCTCTTTTGAGATGCTGTCAATTCTTAGTGACTTCATAGATACTTCCATGTTGTTTTCTTGGCAGCAATATGGAAGTGGTTTGCAACTGCTTTTTTTGAGAATTTTTTTCAAATGGTCAGCCTAACTTTGGCATTTCTGGAGGAATCTCATCCAATTATTAACTGGGTCCAGCCCTGCTTAACCTTTGACCCCAGACTAGGTCAGCCAGGTGCTGCCACATGTTCTAATTATTCTCTGAAATACACATTTCTCCAAAAAAAAAAAGGTGGTCATCTTTTGCCTTAAAAGTAGTGGGGGGGGGAGAGAGAGAGAGAGAAAGAGAGAGAGAGAAAATAAACAGAGTTTTAAGGGCTTCTTTTTTTCATTCATTCATCTTTCATTCAGGCTTTTTTCTTTTTCATAATGAAAGGGCTAATATAACAAACCTTACATCGTTTTTGCATAGAGGGGAAAAGATCTGTCAAAGTATGCCCTGCCTTGCTTCCTTCTGTTCACAATGTCTATAACTTCAACAAATGGTGTTCTTGCTCTTTCTGTCTGTTGCTCAATCTGTTTGGAAGCTATCCATCACTCTACAGCCAACCATAATATTTGACACTTCCTGACATCACAAGAGCCACCATCTGTCTATCATTGAAGCCTGGTACTTCTTAGAGATTGCTTGGACTGCTCTTTAATCAAGATTGAAGGGAGAGAACACTTTAGATGAAACACTTGAGAAGTTCTGACTGAGCAAATCTGTGTTTAAAACAATCATGTTTTATGTAGGTTCAAGTGAATGCAAGAAGAAATACACAATCCTTTTGGAAAAGCTTGGATTTCTTCTTTAATTAGACCAAAACTCACAACTGTAGAAAGTTTACCTAATGATGCCGGCAAGAAATGGAAGTTCCAGTCAAATCCACAACATTCTAACTGGTTGTGCACATCCAGATTAATGCAAAAAGCACAAATCTCTTGCACTTTAGATGTTTTATCTGTATATGGATAGGTTGTGGGAAAGGATAAATATACTAGAAATTACAGAAACCAAATTGCAGAGATCTGTTTTAAGAATGCACAAACTCAAAACAGTATCTTCAGCATTTCTCTTATTCTAACCACACTGTCCTGACAGTTCTTAAAGACTAAAATTTATCTTTACTGTTCCTTCCTTTTTTAGCTATAGCCATCTCATGCACTGTTCTCAGCACAGCAGAAGTCACAACTTCCACATGAGGGCAACAGCAATGTGTGTCAGACAACCAGATAGTAACTCCGGTAACACACCTTAAATTTTAAACCACCAAATGCAGAATCTGGATTCGTGTGGCATTTGCTTCAGGTAGAGAAGTGATCCTAGCATCTTGAACTTGCAGTCCCCAAAAAATCAATGTATGACATCAGTAATAACACATATCTAACCCAGACCATACTGAAACATTGCAGCTAACTATCAATAATTAAAACCAGGAGGAAATGCAGCCCCTTTAATAGTCAGACCCTAAGCCATGTAGGGATGTCAATACCAACATCTTGAACTGTATCTAGTAGGCAAATACTTTCATAGAGTTTGGCATTTTGTACCAACTGCAGTTTCTGGACACTTTGCAAAGTAGCCACATGTAAAGCCAGCACCAGTAATCAAAATAGAAAGAAAATGAGATATGGATAAGACTAACCAACTTAGAAATAGTCATAACTGGTGCATTATGCTCATGAGTAGTAAAGCTGGATGTCATCACCATACTGATCCTATCCCACTCCAGTGTTTCAAATGATCTCTCCCAGCAGTTTCAGGTAGATATTAATAGCATAGGAGAAAGGACAGAACTCTGTGGATCAGCAGCCTCTGCCAAAAAGTAGCCTCCAGAATCACTTTCTTATGTGAGCCAGTGAGATCAAGCCCTGGCAGTTAACCCAGAAAGATAACATGGTTGATTGCATTGAAAGCTATGAAGAAGTCTAGGAGAACTAGAATGGCTACATTCCCCAATCTAATTTCTGGTATGGATCATCCATCAAGATAATCAAAGCACTGTCATCACTATGTCCTGGCCCAAATCCCAGCTGAAAATGGTCCAGATAATCTGCTTCATCCAAACATACCTGTAGCTGCTGATCATAGTCATTTCTGTGTTCCTGTTGCCACCAGGTAAATCTATTAGAGATCCCAGAGGCATCAGAAGGCACTCTACCATTGGTATGCTTTAACCTGGAGTTGGTTCTGCCAGAAAGTCTCTAAATGTTACTTCTCCCATGAACTTGTAAGGTCACCTTCAAATTTAAGCCACATCCTTTCATGTTTACATGAATGTACGTCTTACTTAGTTCAGTAGAAATCATTTCCAGCTGTACGTGCATAAGACTGCAGCTGTGGATTTTCTTTCTGAGTGCCTGATCCACAGGTGTGGTAAGAGAAAAGAGGGACACAAGAAGAGAAAAAATAGCAAGGCTGTAGGAGAGCATGAAATAACTCATCAAACCACAGATCTAGTAAACATTTTCATCCTCTACAGAGAGTTCATAAAGCAGTGAGGGGAAGGAGGAAAGACGCTACCGTTTTTTATTTTCACAATCAGTACAGAGGCATGATTTTATAACACAGTTGCATTGACTCTAGCATTACAACTAAGTCATTTACAGATGGGCAATGGAGGTTTTAGAACATTAAACCTCTTAGAAAAAGAAACCATATTGGTTAAATAAAGATAAATTATTCAGAACATCTGTACTGTTTTGGAAGAAGCTATTTCAATATTGATTAAGCTTCTCACTTTTCAACAGAGTAGGGAAGGAAACCTATCCCTAATCAGTCCTGGCCATATATTGCAGCTTCTCATAAATTGTTTTTCAACTCAAAAGATGAAAAGTTGAAGAACTGGCAAGGGGTTATTTGGTACACATTCTTTTGTCAAGACAGTTGATTTTCAAGAATCTTTCCAGGCTGCTTAATGAAAAGTTTTCTAAGATTTGAAAGCTTCCATATTTGTTTAAGGGACGATTTCTGTCAAATGTGATATTCCAGTGTTGGACAGTTTGCAGGCTGGTTCATTAATGAAATGGGGGATTCCTGAAGGGTATGAGAAATGAGATGTGAGCAGAATCAAGAATAACTAGACTTAACATGTTTGAAAGCTTAATTCTGGGTAGGAGATTATGAAGAATTATTTCCCTGCTTTGTTAGAGAGTTATGGAGAGAAATCTGTTCTGTTTGCAATGGTATGCAATACCTGTATGTGAAATAGAATGTAATTCTGTACTGAACATTTTTGGCACATTAAAAAGTATATACAAAAATGTATATACAGTATGTGTCAGGGAGGGAAATAAAACACAAAAATATCTATAATTTATCCCAAGTATGTGTCACTGTCCTGCATATAGGTCCAAGGTGGTGAGATGCCCACAATAGTATGTTGGTTTACAAAGTAATGTCTAGATTAGTGATCCTAGCTCATACTAGCACAGGCATGTTTGGAGCAGAACTGCCCTTTGGTTGCACTTGTGGCATATTGGTCAAAATGTGCCTAAACCAATCAGCATTGTCTTTATGGTTATCAGGGTATGGTATACATAGCACAGGTACAGTAATGTAAGGTTGGTTTACATTACTAAAAATCTATGGGTGTACATTGCATGTGGAAGATTATGTCTTGGTATGTAAGAAGAGTAAATAGCAAAGACCATGAATTTTCAAATGAAATGAATGAAAGAAAAGTAATTGAGTATTTGTGAAACATTCATATGTTGTTTATGAAAAAAAGACAAATGGGAAGACTGTGATAGATCTAAATGAAGATGATCTGATTTTTGTGGAGTGGATGAATATATGGACTGAAATTAAGATATAGGATTACAGGTGTTCCTTGGTTAACGACCACTCATTCAGCAACTCTTTGAACTTGTGATGGCACTGAACGAATGGTACTTATGACTGGTCCTCAGAGTTCTGGCTGTCGCAGCATCCCTGCAGTCACATGATCATGATCCAGGCACTCAGCACCTGGCTTGCAATTACAATGTTACAGCGTCCTGCAGTCACATGGTCACCATTTGTGACTTTCTTTGCCAGCTTCTGATAAGCAAAATCAATGGGGATGCTGGCAGGAGGCTGCAAATGGTGACCACATGATGTCCTCACTTAATGACCCATGTGGCCCTCACTTAATGACAGCAAGTTGGATTACCCAAATTGCCATCACTCAGTGGCACAGTCATATAATGTCATGATTTATGACTGTATTGCTGAGCAATGGCAATTCCAGTTCCAAGGACTACCTCTAATTAACCAAGGACTACTTGTAATTATGAATGAAAGGGCTTAAATATATCAGAAAGTATGAATTGGTGCCATCTAGGCCATTGTGGATGTAAATGAAAATATGTTGAATGTTACAGAAGTGTGTAGAGCTACTATTCTATTTAGAAATGTGAAAAAGGGCATTAGGTGGAATGATGAAGTGAAAGAGACTATGGATTAAAGAATGGATCTAAAAACATGCTTTAAATGTGGATGAGAAAAAGATACTGTACAGTGTTAAAAGAGAGAAAAAGACAGTTGTATAAAATGTAGTCAAAGAGAAGAAATAATGGTTAAAATTAAAAGAGAAAGAAAAAATATAGAGGGATTTTGTTTTATATATATATAATTTTTATTAAGAATTTTGATTATAATAGTAAAATCTAATACAAACTAAACCGAAAGAAAAGAAAATAGAGAGAAGGAGTAAAAAGTGCAAGGAAAAAGAAAGAAAAAAGAAAAAGAGAAGAAAGAGAAAAATAAGAATATAATTAAGAAAGAGAAAAGAAATATATTAAGAAGTGACTTCCAATCTTTATCACAGCAAATATAAACAAATTTAGTAACTCTTCACCTTCTCTAAGGTTACAAACATTTATCTCTTCATCCCATATCCCATCTTTTATCTATAAAAAAATCCATAAAACATCATCTTTTCAATCCTGGTGTCAGAAGAAAGTCCAAAAAGGGTAGCCAGAAGTAACAACATCTTATTTTAACCATCTGGAGCACATGTGTATGATCTCTCATCCTCACCTTATCTAGAGAGGTTCCAAAGAACTGGTCTACTCACTGGTTCCCTGGTCTTTGCCACAGTCATCAGCTGTGCTTTCACAGAGCTGACTTAGTTTGCCATACCTCACCCAGAAGTCAAAATGCAGGGATTTTGAAGGAAATAAAAAGATGGTTTGGAAATGTGTAAAGGCAGCATGTTATACTCCAGTGAATGGTGGTAATGAGAAAAAAAAAAAATCAGAGATACATTTTGGGGAAAATAGTGCAGTATTCAGAATGAATGTGATCCTGTGGGCAAGAAGAAATGTTCTTTAAGGGATTTGAATGGAATGCTTAACAAATAATTCAACATTGGAAAGGGAATAAGACAAGAGGACAATGTGTGCTGTCCTCGTGGTCATTTAATATATTAGGAATATTTATGGTGATAGTACAGGTGTGTTGGTTGTGGACATGAATAAAGTTTTGTGTACTAATGATGCTGTGTTGCTAGCTGAGAACCTGAGAGAATTTCAGCAAATGTTAGATACTTTGTATTGCATAGTACAACAAGGAATATGGATCTGAAAAATAATGTATGAGAGACTAAAGTAGGTGCATTTGACAAGGAAAATGGAATAAACAAATGCAAGTTAAGTTACATGCCAAAAACCTAGAGCAAGTACGTAAATGTGTGTAACCTGATAGGATGTTTAGTAAAGATGGGAGAAATAGACAGGCATTATTAAGTTGTGCAAGTGATGATAGAAGAAAAGTAATACACAGTCTGTCGGATGAAAGTTTGTCAAAATATGCAGAAATGTCTGTGTATAAGGTCATGCTTCTGCTCGTGATGTCATATGGAAGTGAGAATTGAGTATGTCAAGAGCAACACAGAAGTTAAAAGGTGTGGGAATGGAGTATTGTAAAACTGTATGTGATAGAACAAGAAATAGGGTCAAGAGTTATGGAAGCTGAATCCATGTAAATGGAACTCAAAGTGAGTGACCTGAAAGAAATAAGTAAATGTAGGCAATCTGTCATATAAAGAGAATGAGTGAAGACGGAATCATAAAACAACAATATGAAGGAAGAGTGAATGGGTTGAGTGGACAGGGAATACGGAGAAATTTGTGGTTGAATGGATTAGATTTTCAGAAAGAAGGATTAGTAGATTTGATTAGATTCTCAGAAAGAAAGAGCTGAGAAATTTAAAGACTGAAGAGCAATATAAAGTCATACATGGATGTGGTGGAAGTAAGGATGATTTGATGGAGCAGTATAGTAAATGATATTTGTATAAACTAGCTTCAGCTATGGTTCTTTTTTTGTTGTTACTCATGCTTTTCATTTCCTTGGTTAACTATTTCTTACTCCCTGCATATCATGCAACACTGTTCAACCCAAAAGAGTCTACTACAGTTCAAGTAGCATAAATAAATAAATAAATAAATAAATAAATAAATAAATAAATAAATAAATCCTAAATATTAGTGAGAGTTGCTTTGGAAACAGCGTAAAATATACTTATGACAGAAAAGCGCTGGACCAAATAGGCATTTAAAAAAAAAAATTGGAGATTTGGTTGGAGCCATTATCAAAATGGGGTTCTTTACCTCACTATCATACACCGGGGTTGCAGGGGGGCAAAGGGGCGTGTGATGATGTGTGTATGTGTGCTTATGTAATCATGCAAAAGCTGCAACTTGCGTCAGATGTCCTAACATTTGCATTAGTGCACCATCAAGCAGATGTCGTTTTGGCATCACTGTGGTTTGCGATGCACACTGCTGCTATCATATCAGATGTTCACCTTCCCAACCCACACAGATTCATATTTTTGTTTTTAATGCCAAATATGCAGCAGGCTTGCCTATATGTATATTTATAGATCACACAAGTTCTGAATGACTCAGTCAAGCAATCAATTAATATTGTTAAATAAATAAATAAATAAATAAATAAATAAATAAATAAATAAATGTGTTAAGAGAGTCACTTTCTCTCTATCTAAATGAATATTGAAAAGAATGATAGCTACCTGTCTTACGAATGGCTAGAGATTTCTAAAATGATTGTATTGAAGGCACTGAATCCTCAAAGAGACCATATAAATGTTGCTAAGTTGTACTTCTTTTCAATGCCTTTTGATTTTTTTCCCCCATGAAGAAGGATGCTATATCCTCCTTTCATCTATTTTTGGTTCCTAACATTTGCCACAGTCCACTTAACCTGTAATGAACAAGAAGCTGACTAAGAAAAACTTAGTTGATTGTTTCTGACCAGTTTCCCAAATTACATTCTGTCTGAATGTCATAAAAAAGAAGTCTCAAGAAATCTACTCCATTTTGATTGTATAGACCAAACTGACAAGTTATGAATTGGCCAAATGACACATGAATCGATTTGGAGTGTATATCATGCCAGACTGTTTTGCTTAACCATGATTTGCTGAACAAGCTATAGTGGCTTAGTTTAAACAAATTAATCCAGTAACCATAGTTTATAAATCATAATGGAAGAGTTCATATAGTACACTAAACCAAACAAATCACATGGATATGGCTTAGCAGAATGTGTGACTCCACTCTTTGATGTTCCATTTTTTACTATATCAGTATTTTACTCTTTGCAACTACAGTACATTTTAAATCCTCAGAAAGTTGCTCATCATATACTACTTTTTCCTCTTTCATCAAGCCTCAAAGTGAGCAAGATTGATTGTTCAAAGCATAGAACTTTTTAAAAATGATTTTGTATTTGTGGCATATGCAGCAGTTCAGTTTCTGGCTGATTCAGAACCCCATTAAAATAAGAGTGCAATCAGTGTTTAATTCATCAGCTGAAGCATGAACCAAACAATCCTTAGCAGAAGCACACAGAGTGTAGATCTAGTTGTTTCTGAACTCCAAATCTCCTACCTGATAAATAGAAGTTGGTATTACGATTTTAGAGAACAGAGTACAGCCAGCATACATTTTTATGCATTTCTTTTTATTTATCCTTCTGGTTCGCAGATCAGTGTAGCCAAACTAATGTTTTCACCAGCTCCTACTGCATTCATTCACTTTGTGTTATGTTTCATCAAAGGTCATCATCTTTTTCCTTCCTCCAAGAATATAACTCCTAATATCAAATACTTGTTTCAAAGAAAAGGCAGATAATTAGTGGATGGAGTGAGCACAGGAGTTTTCCCTCCAGAGAATCCACTCCTCACAGATCTCTAATTAAACCAGAAGAAGTTGCATGATGAGCCATGCCATTAAGCATTAAAAACGCAAGTAGAGCTTGAATAGATTTGTACAGAGTTGAGGACTATACTGGCAGAATTTCTCTGCCTTTTTTGCATCAAAGTTGACTGAATAATCATACAGTGCTCTTGTCTGCCTCTTTCTCATTAATGTTTGTCTAGGATGCGTAGTAGTAACATATGACATACCAATATATGCAGCACCAACTTATCCTGCAATATTGTATTTGCCTCCTTTACAGAAGCTTGTCTTTCCAATTGCATGCATTTTTATTGAAGAAAATTGGCCATTCTAACAGGCTGATTTAGCTCTGTAGCCTGTCACTCTAGATTATGGGGAATGTCTGCACACCTTCTATCACTTTCTGACTCAGTGCAGGCTATTAAAAAAACCAACAGTCCATGAAGAACTGGGGGAAAATAGTCATGCCTAAATCAGGGATGAATAACTTTGAAGGGGGACTAACGACTATACCTTTGAATAATATGCCAAGAGTAGGTATGACCAAGACAAAGACACAAGCAAGGACAGGAGAATAAATAAATTTAATTTAACTTTACATTTAAACGACTTCAAGTCAAACTTAATTATTTGATTACTATCATGTATTTCATGATCTTATATTAAGAGTAAGTTTGATGACAATTCTCGGAGAGGATCTGGCCATTGCATCCCAGATATGGGGCTACCTTATGGAGTCTTGAGTTTCTTTTGGAGCCTTGGTTGAAGCACCCCTATTCTCAACAGGTGTGTGCTTTGTGCTTCATTTAGGCTAAGTTGCCATTGAAAGTCAAAGTCAAAAGAAAGAAATCTTCAAAGCCAGTTGCAAGATCTGTCAAAACTCTTTTGGAAGGGGGAGAGGGATGAGAAAAGGAGGCAGCATCTCTAGACATCTACAGCACAATACACAACACCTCTCAGTTCCACATGCTGTTGGGAATGTGTTGAGTTATACAATATCAGTTTGAGATGTGTGGAGTTTGTTTTCTGAATTGTAACATTCTTGCCGTTACGACACTGGAAGGTGCCAAAGGGAGGCTGCAAGTTTTGGCAACATTTGTCTATCTCAAAAAAGCATATAGACAGCCCAGAAGGAAACTGCTTGAAGCTTATTTGGAATATTCACTTGTCAGCCTAATACACATGGACATTTGCAACATAATCTTTGCTATTGGTCTAGGACTGTTCTTCAGAAAGCAAAGTGCAAATACAGTGATTTTTAACTTGATTTCATGCAAAGGAGACCAAATATTGCTGGGCATCTAATTTCTTACCTTTTCAAATGGTTCAAACAGTTACTCTCACGTTTAAAACATATGGGGGACCTTATCATTGGTTCATGCATAAGAGTAATGAACATGCTGCGTATATTTAAAACAGTAATGCAACTGGGGCTGGAACCTGGGGAACCATAACACAGGATGCTCAAATGAATTCTGAAGAAGTAATAAATGAAGTGGGCAATGCCAACTTGGCTCCACATGTATATTAGCATTTTCCAGAACAAAATAATCCTCATTCTTAAGTAACTGCCATCAGGGAAAACTCCCTTTTATTTCTGTGGTCCTCGGCCTATTTGGGTGTCCTTTTCATTGAGACTTCATTCTGCAGGAGGGAATGTATACTGTGGAGTCCTTGGGGTTCTCTGAGCTTGGTTGTTTTCTTGCAGACATTTCATTACCCGGCTAGGTAACATCTTTAGTGCTAGCGTAACTGAAGTTGTTGCCTAGCTGGGTAACAAAACTTCTGCAAGAAAACAACCAAGCTCAGAGAACCCCAAGGACTCCACAATTCAACCTTGAGCTACATACAGTATATTCTCTTCTATTGGAATGTATACTCTTTCAATCTCTGCACATAATTTTGCTAAAAAAAACCTTCCAGGCTAAAGTCACATTAAGTACAGCTTGATCCTACATTAGGCCCTAGAAACCTCAAGACGGAAGAGAAGGATGGGGAAAAGCAAGATAGACTTCAGAGCAGATAAAAAGATAGAGACCAAAGGGGGGGAGGGAAGGCAGGCAGGCAGGCAGGCAGGCTTTGAAGGATACAAAACAAAAACTAAGTGACTTATAGCACTTCCACATCACCCTGTCTCTACTTCTTGATCTACTTCTTGATCCCTCCACAACCATCTGAAGCCAGCAGGTAACATTATCACTTCTATCAACCTCAAAATGCTGAGATCATGCAAATAAGCCATGAGCCTATCAGTGATCAACTTCAGCTGACCGACTGGAGAACAAAAAAAAAACATAATCTAATCAGAATCCTGGCTTCTGAGCTACTGCAGATCCTACTGGAACAAAAATCATCTCACCTCACTCCAAACAAAAGGGAACTAAATGAATTGCTACCACATCCCTGCCACATTTTCACAAATGCTATATGCATTTGCCTAGTCATTTGCATAAAACAACAACAACTGAGCATGCTATGGGGAAAACTTCATATTTCTTCACCTCTACTGCATTGAAAAGTCTCTCTTGCAAGCTGTGATGGTGAAATTATAGCACATCATTATTTTAGCAAGCAGGTAATTTCCCCAATGAAGTGGAAGGATGCCACTATGATAGCTGGACTGAGAAAGAGAGGAAGAGAAAGGCATTAGTTAAATTGGCTACAAACATGCATCAAGTAATTATGTTAAAGCTTTATGGGAGGAAGTACTAATGGCTAGGAGCTGTGATTATGCAAGGGGTAGGGTACTGTCCTAACTATTAGCAAGGCATGCTGTACATGGCATGAGTATGAGTAAGACTAGTCTACACCTTTTCTATATTACACTACTACAAAACATTATGTGAAAGCCTAAACTGACAAAGGCCATGAAAGGCAGTGGAGGTCAATATGTATGGGTCCATATGGTGATAAACACAACATATGGAAAATTGCAACTTGGGATATGAGTTTTGGAATAATTGAAATTTGGAGTGAATTATCAAATGTAATTAAAGAAAAAATATGTGTCTGTGAAACTAAGCGAAAGGGGAAGGGTAATACTGTAGATCAGAATGAAAATGGTCTGAAAAGCAGAACTGATACATGCATGTAAGGTTAAGCCTCTAAGTTACAGGCTTAATTATGAATGAGGGGCTAAAATGTAAAGTCAGAAAGTATGAATTTGTATCATCTAAGTTGTTATGGGTGGAAATGAGTGTAGGAATTCATAGGTTGGTGATATGTGCAGGTCACACTCCAGTGAAAGGTCATAACAGAAGAATCAGAGATAAATTTGGGGAAAATTGGGTAGCATCCTGAATGAATGTAATCAGAGTGAAAAAATATTATTTTGGATGACTTGCATTGATGAGTGGTAAGCAGACAAGAGTACACATAAAGCATTACGAAGACAAGAGTTCAATTAACTGCTGGTCTAAATTCTTGCCAAAAAAGATACCCAAACCCCAAGTTTTAGATTTATGAGGCAACCCTACCTTCCCAAAAACCCTCCTTTGGCAGCAAAAATACAGTTGAAATACAACTATGGTAATTACTTTCACTGTATCCATCCACATGAGCCAGGTCCAACATTCTGAGCTTAAATGAAACCCAACAAGGACATGACCAGTCCCTGATGCTCTATTGGCCCAGGCAGTGCTCCAGTGGCAAACCACAAAGGCCCACATCTATGTTGTCTCCCAAAAGAGCCCAGAATCCTTGAAACTATGTAGCTTGAAACAGTCATTTTTCATTCTAAGTATCTAACGAAACAGCACACTCATTCCATGCTTGAGAATAAAATCTGAAAACACCCATGTTTGGAGCACACAAGCTTCAGTTGTTTCAAGCTTGAACTGTGGGTTTTTTTTTTTTTCATATTTTATCATAAATAATCAACATGGTTGCTGCTTTGGTTTTCATGATATCCAAAATCAATTGCTGAAGCAACCACTTCACTCTACCCAATGGTAGGGCTGGCCTTCTGCGGAACCCTACAAAAGGAAACAGTTAAGCAGAGAAGAAAAGGAACAACTAGTCAACTCAGTTTTAAATGGGCCCTTGCCTATGTTTCAGTTTATTGCATCTTCTGTGGTTTTGCTTGTCAGCAGTTTCTGCACTGGCAGCTCACCCATACAACCCCTTAAGTGCCATTATATGAAACATTCTTTGCACCATAAGTTGCATGGTCTCTATAGCATCCTGTAACCCAAATATTACCAGATTCATTAACACATTTCATCACACTATTCATATTAATCAAATATCCAATGCATTTTAATTTTTCTTTTCAAAGAGAGACAGAGAGAGAGAGGGAACACACACAGTAACACATCAGGACAGGTTTAGGAGAAAAACTGTAAAAGAAAAGGCAGCCCCCCACCCACCCACCCCCTTCTAAGGCTGGAAAATGAAGTCATCTGCCTCCTTGTCACTGTGTGAATATGAATATTCTGATGAATCCAGTGAAGCTGTTGCTTTCTGTTGATCTATGTTACTCAGTGTTTTCCAAGCCTGGGAACAGATGGTGCACCACCTGACTTTGAACAGTCTAATGTAAGATTCATTGTGCTTCACAGGAAATCAAAGATCAAGCAACATTGCAGAAGGTGAAGCAGCACCTCAGTCACCAGCAACACAGTATGATGCAGTCATCATGGGGAACTGAGAAAGTAAGAGAAAAAAGAAAGCCAAAAGAAGAAAGCAAAGAAGTATGGTGGTCTGGAGGGCAGAGGCTTAACTTGGGAGTCCAAGGTTCATCCCTGACAATGCAAGGTCAGATGTGCTTACAGTTTTGTTTTTATCTTTGTTCAGATGCACGCAAGCATGCATGAACAAGATCCTGTTGTATTAGCTCATCCAGTGCAGTTGATGCTCTTCTGCAGTGTCTCCACTCTCTCTGACACCTCCACTTCCTCTTCCTGTTGGAGACTGAAAGATCGGCTGCCCAAGATGGATGGAAGGGGTACTGCTTCAGTCACAGATACTCAGCTATGAGTTATACTGTATTCTTTTTTTTTTTTCCAGCAGCAACAAAAGGAGGTTGAAACAATGGGATAGGAAGGGAAGAAAACAGCACTCTTCAGCTGAATGGATTTTTCATTTATGCACCTGTCTATTAAGAACTGTTGCATTAAACACATCAGGTCAGGCAGGGTTCCTCAACCTTGGCAACTTTAAGATGGGTGGACTTCAATTCCCAGAATTCCCCAGCCAGCCTTACTGGCTGGGGAATTCTGGGAGTTGAAGTCCACCCGTCTTAAAGTTGCCAAGATTGAGGAACCTTGAGGTCGGCTATCTATCTATCTATCTATCTATCTATCTATCTATCTATCTATCTATCTATCTATCTATCTATCCATCCATCCATCCATCCATCCATCCATCCATCCATCCATCCATCCATCCCAATCCTCTCTATTGTGACTGGAAATGGGTCTTCAAAGAGTCATCTCCTTCCTTTGTGCCCTATTGTCCATTGCTCATAAGCAAGCTAGTTCTGAGTTTCCTCCCCAAGCAAAATGGTGCAGCACCTATGCAGAGCATTTCTATTGTCTCTCTCTTTCTCCCCTCCCAAACTCTACATGATGCAATGTACTAGGGCCACTCGCTTCCCCCGAGTGGGCTTTCTATTCCCCCTCCCCTCCAAATTTCAATTGAGTAAAGTGATATAGCAGTGGCAGCAGCTACGTTTTGAACAATAGATCAACTTGGTTACCTTCAATATGACTCCAGGTATCCTTGAACTGTGTGCTGTCTTTACCCAAATTGTTGTTGTTGGTCAGTCGTTTAGTTGTGTCTGACTTTTCATGACCCCATGAACCGTAATGCACCGGGCCTTCTTCTCCTTCACTGCCTCATGGAGTTTGCTCAATTTCATGTTCATAATACCCAAATACTCATAGGTGTTTTGGATCTGGATCTGGATTAATCTGGATCTGCTCAGTATATGGTCCAATTTACCTTCTTACATAGTATTTACTCTTTTGTTTGCTGGGCCAGAAATCTCAGAGTGGGCTCATTAATGCTGCAAGTTGGATAGTTTCACAGCCCCAAGAGTGAAAAATGAACAGACAATGCCTTAGATTGAATTCTGTCCACTGACTATGTATTTCCATCCCCACCAAGAATTAAACCTGAGGCTCTCTAATTGAAAGGCATATTTCTACCACTGATCTATGTTTCTTTGCCATTTACAGTACTAAATTTTAGTTATGACAACAGATTGAAATAAAGATTAAGTGAAACTTTCCAATGAGTAGACCATATAGTTTAGCAGAAGAAAAGCTGCAGTCACCAATAGAAGCAAATATGGGTAGCTCAGGGTTGAACTGTGGAGTCCTTGGGGTTCTCTGAGCTTGGTTGTTTTCTTGCAAATGTTTCGTTACCCGGCTAGGTAACATCTTCAGAGCCGGGTAATGAAATGTTTGCAAGAAAACCACCAAGCTCAGAGAACTCCAAGGACTCCAAAGCTGCAGTCAGTTTTAAAGTGCTAAATAACAGGAAATATTGGCTAGTTACAGACAATAGTTAACTTCCTGTTCCTGAAACATGAAATTGTATAAAAATTTTCATTACACAGCATCTCCCCAAATGCTGTGGTCTCCTGAAAAAGAAGCAGCTGCTAAGTAAACCTGGAGACCCACATATTACATGATTATGATTAAATAGGAGCAAATTACTAGATGTTTTCCCAAATACAGAGATTATTCTGAATAAATAGAATGTGTGACCAGTACATTCATATTTAGAGACAAAGCAGTAATATACCTAAACATTGGGGGCTATTTATTTTATCAGAAGGAAAAAAGCTAGGTGTCTTTTTGACTAAGAATTTCCTACAAAATCAACAGTTTTGTTCTTTTTTTGAAAAAAAAGATTCCCTCATTGCCGTCTCCATACTTTCATTGCAGATACCATAAGACATACCAGTAGGAAGAAGAGAGCTTTTATTGTTTAGAGTACATTTGTCAACTTAAGAGTTTATTTTTAAAGAAATCACAAATAATCACATACATTTCCAAGTTGCTTTAGTGACTTACTTTGGTTGTACATGATTTCAGAGCATGGAAATGGCTAAGAAATTATGATGCACCCTCTTACTGCCTTTTACAGAAAACCTAGAGACACGAATGGATCAAGATAGATTCACAGTTCATAAATCAACTTCCTGAAAACAACAGTGTACGCAAAACTGTTCTATCAACCCAGCTATCTCAATCACTAACTTTAATGCTCAGGTGTAAATTCATTTTATTTTTTTCCTTTTCTGATCAAGAATGTATATATTACTACTGCAAAGCAATTTGCACATATCAAGTTAGAGTTTAAGCACTGAGCAGACTAGACTTGCCAGAAAGCAGTTGGATAATTGCTACTTATGGACTATTCTATTGGCTCTTTGGTCTATTTTCTACATTTTTGTACAACTCTGTGAAGAATAAACTATAATAGTGTCCTTGGATTTAAATAAAAAACTATGTCATGGGTATAATAGTCTAACACTTTTATTCCATATAGGATAGCTTTATTTAGCATGATTTAGGACATATCTTTTCTTTTAATTTTGGAAACTTGAAGATAGAGCAAACTTAATATTTTCAAAAATATAAATATTCTGGAAATCTGACAACCAGAATGTCAGCCATAATATGAGAGTATCAGGAATTTGCTCTATTAGATATGGCAATGGACATCAATTTAAATAGCTTTATATGGGGAATAGACGAATGAATGGATGACTTGGTGATTATGGTTAAATATTCTGAATTATAGGCACCATACCATAAATACCCCCTGTGGGGAGAAATAATTATTATTTCTCCCCACAGAATAAGACCATTGCCCTCCTCTCCACAGAAATAAGACCATTGCGCTCCTCTCCTGTTGATGAGCTACCTGAAGGCATGTGTTGGGTCACTGCATAATATAGGCTGCAGCATGCTGGACTAAATAAGTGACTTTCCTGATCCAGCAGTGATCTTATTTTTTCATGTTTGAATCATCAACAAAAAGCCATTGTTGGTATCTTTCAAGTTTGTGAAGCCAAGGAGACAGAAGACAGAGATGTTGCTTCTCTGAAGGTGCTCCTGCATTATGGAACAACTTGCCATAGAAACCAGACTTCCTTTGAGTGTTGATGTTCTGAAAATTGGTAAGATGGAGCTTTTCCAGACAATGTTTGGTAATTGATTATGTCATCTGTTTGTGTGATTCAGATTGTATGACTGCCATGGAGGCTCTGTTACGCTTATCTGTGTTATCTCTATGTTTTTAAACTAACTTTGTATATTTACCATGGATGTTTTATTAATGTACTGTTATTTTGTGATCTGCCAAGAGTCCTGAGATGGTATAAAAATTAATAAATAAAAAATTCTGCATGGCAGCAAACATATTCTGCCTGTACTAAATGGTTTCCTAGTTGTATCCAGTGTTTCCATGCATTTTCTTAAGAAATATTTTCTAACCTTTATTCCTCTAATATGTTTTTTGTGTTGAATAAACAGATTAATGGTGTGCATTCTAAAACAACTCTAAAATAGAATTTCTCCTTGAAAACATAGAAATGTAATGGATTAAGGAACTGGAACCTTAGTGTCCTAAGGAAACAGATTTTATGCAATTGGGCCTAAAGATTCAAGGCAAATGCCTAAAAAGCCAGGGATAACTTAAGGTAACATTGACAGAAAACATTGAGTTGGTCATGTGAGAGATCCTTTTTTAAAAAAATGTACTTGCTCAACTTGGAAGTAGTTTTATATCTGTTTTCATTCTGTGTCTCTCTAGCTCTCTGTTTACTTGGGTTATTTACAAATTATTGAGCATTCATTTAGGAAATGCATATTTCAACGTCATGCAATTTGTCGCAAGCAAATTCAAATCCTTACTTTGTTGCATAGATGATAGGTAGATGAGAGAGAGAGAGAGAGAGAGAGAGAGAGAGAGAGAGAGAGAGAGAGAGAGAGAAGTCTTGGCTGATCCAACAATGGATTTATAATCTAGCATTGCACATTCCAAAATCACTTGGATATGGTAACCTTGGGGAAAAAGGGGAAAATGGAGCCTTTTGTTTAAAAACTGATTCCTGGAGAAGGTCAATTTCCTGTTCTTTCCCATTCCAAGAGTGTTGGCCTCAGTGTGACTATTTGACTGTTTAACTTTTTTCCTTCTTTCTTTCTTCCTTCAGAAATGTCTTATAATTTTGTATGTTTAAAAATTAAATCACCAAAATGATAACTTCTGGAAAAATCTTGTGAGGTTCATCAAGAAGGCAATAACAGGAAATGGTGGGTGAGAACATGGACAAGGAAGTGGCATCTCTTGCCTTTGCCCCACTGGCATAGAACAGGGTTGGCAGTAACTTTTGTTCTTTCCAGGGATGTTCACATGGAAACTGTGTGTGGTCTTGCTAGTGAAATATCTGTTCACTCAGGTTTTTCACAAGATCCAGTACAATTTGTCTTCTTAAGTTTGGAATTGTCCATTTCATTTCTTGATGAATTTATACTAGCTTTGATTTTTGGGTCTTTGATGTTCTTTTTTGTATCTGAATAGTTATTTATTTCAGTTTATAGTTAGATGCCCAATGAACTGAATGTTATGGGGTAACATCCGAATGTCATAAACAAATATCTTTAAAAATCCCCTCTCACCTACTCCAACTATCAATGGATAAGAGCCCAGCTTTACACTCATAAGTAATATTGCAAAGTGAAGTGTGAAAGTACATGTAAAATATAGAGCTGCTTTGGGTTAAGTTGTTCTGCATTTGGGGAGAGGAATATTCCCAACAGCTTTCTTTAGCACCATTACCCCAATCCCTTTTGACAATGTACACAGTTGTAATAATAACAGAGAAGAAGGGTCCTACTCTCACACCCAAACACAAGTTGACACCAACAAGTTGATGTTTCTGATATTTGGCATCTTTTCTTCATTATTAACCAGAAGCAATGTTTGTAAGATCTCATTTCAATTGTGACAACTGAACTAGCAAAGTCAAGATTTCATCCTGTTATTCCCAACAGAGTGTTAGATCTGATGCAACTCAAAGAGTTTTCTAAGATGTCTCATGGGTAACACTCTGGTCCAAAACAATGTAACTGCCAAGCATTGCTTAAATTTAACTATACTCATTACAATGATTAGGAGAACAGTATAGAAATATATTTCCTATAGAGTAAATATGGGACAGATGGTTGTAATACAGAAGGAGAATTCTCTTAATGCTTTGAATGACATGGAATGGGCAACTTGTTAAACAGCTGTTTAAACTATTTTTTAATTGTTATAAATGCTTGGGGAATCGCAGTAGGCAGGGGAATGATACAAAGTTGATAGAGCTGCATCACGCATGGGCAACTCTATAATTTTTCATTGATTTTCCTGGGTGGGGAGGAAGTTTGTTTTTTCTCCAACTATCTTAAGTCTATTTTAGAGCTTTCACTAAAGTTTCCCTGAAAAAGTCAGGAAACCATGCTGCCAATTTTCCACAATCAGAGCTAGTAGCCAAATGGAACTGCAGGCCAGGCCACTTTCAGCCTAGACAATGCAGTAAATATCTTCTAGAGTTTTTTTCAGCTGGGTTCCTGTAAAACAGTTTTTTCCCTTAGCAAAATGAACACTTACGCCTTTATGTGCATGTTAAATTTGTGCTATATAGAGCTTCCAAATAAATGGTAACCGCGATGGGCGAGAGCTAAAACGATTGTTTCTTCTTCTGATAGCATGTTATTTATGAATTGCTTTCATGTCACTTTTCTTATCTCATCAGTTTTTGCATGAATTATTCACTGACATTCTGGTTATTTGATCTTGGCTATACTCAAATGCATGTTAAATTTAGCAACTATTCCCTTTTCTCAATGTAGTTTCTAATATTGAAATCCACATTCTGAAGAGATCAAATAACATGTATTGTTCCTACTTTTCTGGTCAAGAGTTATTGTAGACCATTGCTGGCCAAACAGTATGTAAGAATCCGTTGTACTAATAGAATTGTGCTTTTCAACCTGGAGCAAGCATGATATGCTACTCCATTACATGCTCAAATGAGAACACCTAAAACACACACACACACACACACACAGAGGGTAAGTTGTCATATCTATTTGGGAGCCTTACATGATAATAAAGTTACAGAGTTACATGCCACAAAGGGCACTCTACACTATACCCTTGCCTGGACCTGACTCTAACCACATCCTTGCATATTCTCATGACATGCATTCTACTCAGGTTCCTTCATGCTACCTTAGCATTAAGAGGCATGGCTTGTAAGCTTCACTTATTCTAATCATGTTTCTTTTTATTATTAACACCACATTCATATCTTTTCTTACAAATGAAATTGGATCTCAGGTTGAAAATGATTACTTATCTAAAGTTTTCTGAACAGTCACCTCTGTTCAGTTTTTTGCATCATTGCAGATAGCTGATATGATTGCTGTTATTTGGGAATTTCACAGTTGTGCATGCACTGGCTTGCTGCTGTTCTTTCATGACAATTGGCATGATGAGATGTTGCATCTCAAAACAGATTGGATAAATCCTTTCACAATAGACTTCTCTTAGTTGCTCTCCAAGCAAGCGAGCAGGGTTCGTAGTAATTCTTTTTACCAAAGCAAGATGAAGACATAAGTCATTTTCACATGAACTGGAAAGAACTGGGCTTACAATCATATCCTAGTAATTACTCTTCTAGACTGTAGAGTTGGAACCCTTTTTGAGTATTTGCACTATTGTAATACCACATTCTATTGAGACAATAACTATATTCTGTTGTTGCCTTCAGAAGCAAAGCAGTTTTGTTCAACTAGAGGCATGACACTAGATTGAGAGCCTTCCTTCCTACAATACCATCGAACTATATTGTTATGTGTAGAAAGTAAGGGAGATGACCATGACAGAAATATGCAAGAACCATTACCTAGGCAAAGAGGGCTGAAATATTCTTTAAGTCTCAGGAAACAAGATAATATTTGGAAGCAGATCAGGCAAATGCCTCCCTGATTCTCTGGAGTATAAGACAGAAGCAAGAGAAAGCACAATCAGACTTGCAAGTTGTAGCCTATCTCAATAAGGTGTAGTTTAGACTTCTTGTGGAGTTGATTTTCTTGTCTCATCTACCTTGTGGGACTGACATTCTACCAACACTTTGCTACAGGTCATTGCACTAATTCTAGCTTCATTATTTGGGAAGACAGGAGGAGCTACTTGTTATGTCACAGATAGCACCAATAGGTACATAGTCAAAGTTGCAAGGGAGGAACTTTCTGTAGAGAAGATTCTTGCAGATGAATTTGGTGCACTGGAGAGCCATAAGCCATAGACTTTTTGTATTTAGCCTGTAAATTTTTCCATAGTGGGGCACAGCCCTGTGAAGGAGATCAGACTCACAGTACACAAATCCCATGAAATGCTGCATTTATTTTTCTTCTTCATGCTTATTTCTTCATGAATCTATTGCAGGTCAGGACATCTCACAGGCCATGGGCTACATGCAAACACCCGCCCCCCCCCAAACTCTCAAATGTTATCCCTCCGCATTGAATCTATGTTCAAACACAGTCCCACAGAAGCAAGAAAAACCACAGTGCAGGTAACCTTTAGGAAAGGGTGGACACTTTTTTTTTTTCCATAGCGGCTGGACATTCTTCCTCTTTCTCCCTCTCCTTCCCAGCTATGGAGACAGATCACTCCCATCAGAAGTCCAAACTGATCTTGTCAAACAAGCTCATTATCATGAATCTTCTGGACTGCTGGTTGTCTGCCTCTGCCTTGCAACAACAAACAAGGAACTTGAAGAGAAGCTAAAATTCTCTCATTAAAATCTGCATTTCTTTCCCCTTACACAGATGCTCAGATACATCAGCTCCTGGTGTGTCTGATATTACCATATCAGCTTGTCTAGAAAATCCATTTTGTTCTGGAAGAAACCAAAAGTGTGGACAACTGCTAGTAATAGATTCCAGAGGACTACAATAGAGGAAATGTCCATTTATGTGCTTCCTCCATTGATTAGATATGCTTCCCCAACTTTGTGAGCAGCCCAGTCTCAAGCTTGTGAGATGGGCAGCTATGATGAATGAATGAATGAATGAATGAATGAATGAATGAATGAATGAATGAATGAATGAATACTTGAAGCCCTTGAGATATGTTGGGACTATAGCTCCCAAAAGTCCTAGTCAACATGACCAATGCCTGCATGTATATGCAACTACATTCCTTTGTTTGAATGCTACTTTTTACTCTAAAATGAGTTGTTACAGGTTAAAGAGACATACTGATCTTCAAAAGAATGTCTAAACTTAAGAGTAAATCATAATGAAATCAACAGTTGTCATCTGGAATTAATTTGAAATCAATGCTAAGCATTGGGGGGAGATGAAATTGCATTTCAAGGCTCATTGCTTTCCTTTCTTCCTGATACAGCTTCATGGAAACAATAGAAATGATCACTGAGTATTAAGGACAATAATTATTTAACATAAGAAATCTTTTGGTGACACAGCTGTGCAACTACACCATTAGGACTGGTGAGGCAACTTTCTTGGGCTTAATTTAATACAACTTTCTTTTTTGTTTATAATTTCTGTTCAGAATCAAGAACATCTACAACCCCAAGCATCAATGCTCTTCAATATCTAATTTCACAGTTTTCTTAACACATATCTCATGTTATTTATTATAGTCAATGTCATCCCAACACCTTTGCTTATGCCTGATACATTTTAAATGGCAGAGCTGGCAAACCATCAATCATAAATCAAGAAATACATTTTAACTTCAAATAAGATCAGTTTGTAAAGAAAGCAAATCTTGGATAGCCTAATTGGATACATTACTCACATCTATAAGTGATAAATGCCTGTTTAGGGGAGAGTTGTTTTTTTTTTCCCCTGCTAAGTTCAGTGACAGCAAATTAAAACCCTTCAGCCCCTTTTAGCCTGTAGGGAATGTGAAAAATATACATCAGTACTATAATGGGAAGGACAAATTATTTCAATTTATATCCCAGTAAACATGAAAATGTGATTTCTTGTATACTTCTGCATGCAAATGCTTCCCAGTTCATCTTAATGTGTAGCTTTTTAAATGAAGGCACAATTGCTCCTTCTACTATAGTGCAGGAGTCAAAGTGTTACACTCCCAGGCTCTGGAGCACTCATGACTCACCCACATGGTGGCCGTGGAAAGCTCAGATTAAATATTTTAATATAGGTCTGTGAATATTTGTTTTATTTGCAGGAGTTATAGGCTGTTCCAATCAACTGTCTCTGAGCAGCATATAACTCCCCAATGCATAATTGGGATTAAAACAGACACAAAAAAGCAACACTATCAAATCACATAAAACTGGGAGCAGTATTCAAAACAATAAAAAACCAATCCATTGTTTGGATGGATATCCTTGGTGAAACAGCCAATTTATATCTATCTGGCTGAGCAAATGTTGAAAATAATTCAGAAGTGCTTTGACTTATTCAAGAGCAAGTCCAACAGGTCTCTGCTATTCTTTAAAGTAGCCATGTCTTTTTTAAGGCTTAAAAGGCATAAGCCTGAAAAAGGATTCTACTCTTTTAAGAGTTATTTTAATGAACATACATACACACACACACACACACACACACACACACACACGAGATCTCATAAAATTATTTCCAAGTTGTGAGACTTCAAGCCAGTGGTATCCACAAGGTGTGGTCAAAAAGGTGAAGGCGGTGGTCATGATGATGCAAGCTTCTCCTGTTTTTTATGTGCATTGCAAATATGATACACATAAAAATGGGTGCAGCTTTAATTGCACCATTGTAGCCACTATCTTGACTTTTTTGACCATACTTTGCAGACACCCCTGCTTCGGGCATTGGTGATTGATTGTGTCATCAAGTCAGTGTCGACTTTGGTGACTACATAGATAGATTTCCTCCATGAGAATTTGTCCCTAACTTGAACCTTCAAATCTTCCAATGGTGTACTCATTGCCACTGGTATGAGCTTCTCCAAAACTTGCCAAGTTTGGTGATTTGGCAGTTTCAGCCATTTAATTTTTTTTTTTTTTTTTGGGTGCCTGCAGCATCATGAGTTGGTGCACAATGAAACGGTGCTTTAATTACTCCAGTCCATGCTGTTGTGTGGTCAAAAGCTTTAGTGGTGATACAAAAAATAAATAAATAAAAAATAAATCATGCGTTATTTCAACGTATATTGGGCCACTGTTCTATGCATGTTTGCCTATTCTATTCTTGGTGCATCATAGCTGCAGCTAATGTGCAGTCATGATGGTCTGAAATATCTTGAGCGGACACAGCCTTTTGATCATAAAAGCACTGGTTATCAATAGGGAAGAAACAATACATGTGAAACATTCATCTCATCACTAATTGATATGTTCAAGAGAACATACCCTTATTTGATAAACTGTCCAGGGAACAAATAAATAATTAGAAGACAGTGCTATTAACAAGTTTAGCACTGGGATACATAGGATACAGACTGTTAATTTGTATTAAAAATATGATTTTGTTAAATGAGATTCAGATAATTGGAGTCCTACTGCACAACATCTTTTGGTAATTAGATCTGCTCTGAACTTGTTTCAGATCACATCAATTTAATACTATTATTAGGTTATTAGTACAGGGAATAAGCATGTGGTATTCCCTGCGTGTTCTTACATCTCAACAGCAACATTAATAGTATGTTAATTAAACTGATGAAATGAAAGGTTCTGAAAAAAGAATGATAGGTAAGAAGAAGGCACACCCTTTTTCTAAAAAAGGCTACATTTAAGTAAGAAATAAACTGCACTCATAGTGGCATTTTGAAATCCAGAATAAAATGGTTGATCTTTCGGTTGTCCATGGAATCAATTGCAGCAGTCACATTATCCAATTGATGTTCATTTCACCTTACAGGTAATTTATTGTACCAGCAACGCTGACTCCAAGGTGATTCACAGAAATAATTTTTCTAAAACAAACACCATTTGTTGCTAATGACAGGGCAAAGCAAACTTCAGGAACATTTACAAACAGTAAAGTCTCTCTCTTTCTATACACATTTGCAAACCAATCTCTGTTATTTGTAGATGAATTAACTATGGCTTGAAAAAAAATCATTAAAGCCATCTGCTTGGGTATAGAAGAGAAGGAGGGGAAAACCCTACTGTGATTCTACTTGCAATGGCTGTAGCCCATGCTATAACGTTAGTTTGTTTTTTTAGCATAATTTCCCTTAAATGTGTTGCAACGTTTAAAAGAATGAGCAGCATTATCAATGCTTGTTATGCTTTTGGGGAAATATATTGAAGGAGAAAACAACTCATACAAGTTACTGGCAGTATTTTGTTGGGCTGGTTTCTTCTAAAGGATGAACCCCATTACAGATCTCAGCAATTAAAACCGATACTTCCATCAGTCAAACATCTCTGAAATAGTATGATCTAATCAGCATAAATGTGTATCATCACTGCTTCCCCAGATTAGTTCTTTTGCTCTATTAGAATATTATTTCAAGAATCTTTCATCCAGCTTCTATGTGACACGTTCAAACTGCTTTTTAAAAATATTCTATCGTTTTATACTTAATTAATTATAAAAGTAAAATTAAGTATAAGTTGTGGCTTTTTAGGACTTTCTGAGATTTCTATAACTTGTTAGATTATTATTGTGGTCTCCCACAAACGTGGGATCAAAGTTATAGATTTCTCCAACACCTTTTCTTTTTACATCAATGGAAGAGATGGTGCCATGAATGTAGAATCTGGTGCAAAACCAATATATTTACTATAAATATGCACAGAAAGACCAAAAAAGAAAAAAGAAAAAAAGAAAAAAGAAAAAAAGAAAGAAAACTGTAAATCAGGGGTTTCCCAATTCTTTAGTCAGTGGGCACATCAGGAATCTTGAAAGCATGTTTGGGGTAATTTCAGATAATGGCTGCTGTGAAGGAGGATTTGCATATTCACAACATGAGTGGGTCAACTTCTGTTTACTAAAAGGAAAACTAGAAGGATTTTCTCTGTATTCCTTCTACCCTGCACCCCACAAAGATGCTTCATTCTATTCTATTCTATTCTATTCTATTCTATTCTATTCTATTCTATTCTATTCTATTCTATTCTATTCTATTCTATTCTATTCTATTCTATTCTATTCTACTTTGCCTTTTTTCTGGGCCACTGTTGAGCACATATCCTTGTAGTTAGTCTGGAAGCTACACCTAGTACCAAATGCAAAGGTTGGGATGCTGAATGGACTTGTGTGAAATCATACTTGATCTGCCTTAATGAGGCACTTCACCTTACACCTCATTACTGTGAGTCAGGGCTACTTTTGACAAGCAAATCCTAATAGTATGCTTGTTCCATTTTACTGGTTTGCAAAAGGCAATAATGGTGCTTTCACAGAATCCCTTCAAATATCTGCAGAACTCTACCTTACCACACACAAGAATTACTTTTTTAATGAAACCACTGAACTGGCCATTGGTTAGCTATTGAGCCATGTACAAAATGTTGCTTTTGATATAAAAGGCCCTTGATGGATCACCACTATCTTCAAATCATCTTGCAAGAACCTGCTGCATGTACCAAAATCAAGAGAGTAATGCAGATGGTCCTCCTCTATGTTTGCACCTGCACTCTCCTGAAATTTGAGACCGTTTATTATATAATTTTATTACATAGTCATTTATTATATTGCTATTATCTCATTGAGGCATCTCCACCCCAGCTTTCCTTGTATGAATGTTGGATAAATGGCTTTGTTTTTTTTCTTTTCTCCACCTTTTTTTATAAATATGTTTTTATAGTGTTTTAGTTAATGCCAAACACATCATGTTTAATACGGTCACTCACCAGAATGCTGCAAAAAATTATAATTAGGTCATTGAGGTGATCAAGGTGTGCGTAGGCTTACAGACAGTATGACAAAATGTAGACACATCAAAGGAAACAAGATTGTACTGGTCTGATAAAAGGAACTGGGTAGAAAATAGAATTTGAGTATTTTACCAATAGAGAGCTATAAAGCAGGACTTTGCATCTTTATGGAAAGCACAATATAAGTGATGAACTATAGATTCAGTGGCTTCTTCTCTACAAGGACACAATCTTAGCTTGTAAGGGATTTTTTAATTTTTTTGTATTTGCCCCTTGAAAACAGCTCCTGGGAAGACACTGAAATATCATAGTATAAGTGCTCTCTGGAGGTTAGGAAAAGTTAATTAAGTATCTTGCCAGCCTCAAAAAATAGGCTTGACTACTCAGGAACATCTTCCTTGGTAAAGCAGATTGATCCAGTCAGGCTTTCAAATCTCTAGCCAGCTGCTTGAGTTCAGTTAGTGGTTGATCATCGTGTCTCATCAGAGTGATGCAGTTTTTGTGGGGATGTCATTTTCCATGTTTATAATTGTCCCAATGAGCAGAGTTTAGACTAGTATTTTTCAAACTTGACAACTTTAAGATGCGTGGACTTCAATTCCTAGAATTCCCCAGCCAACATGCTGGCTGGGGAATTCTGAGAGCTGAAGTCCACACATCTTAAAGTTGCCAAGTTTGAAAACCACTGGTTTAGACCTTCTGGGGGAGAAAACCCAACAGCTTTAACCAGTGGGAAGCAAGACAAATTCATGTGCCAGTTTCTACTTTAGTCAAATCTGCACACTCTTTAGTACCTTATTAGATACCCAGGGGGCATTTGAAATACAGTCCTCAAGCATTTGGTTAATATTCAACTGAAACCAGAGCTTTTCTTGCTGGGACTAATGGACAAGCAACTAGAAAAGACTTATGGACAATTGTTTTTGTACATGGTAACTGCAGCAAGAACATTATATACACAAAGATGGAAAGACTCTGAAATACCTACAATGGAGGAATGGTTGGTGAATATGACAGAATTGGCAGAGATGGCAAAACTGACTGGCTTGATCAAAGAAAAAACAGTAACTACATTTGTTAATGACTGGAAACTCTTTATGGACTTTTTGCTGAAAACGGAAAAAAATGAACTTGTGCTTTATGGGTTTGAGGATTAGAAAGGGTAGAATATGGAAAGAAAGGAACCATGATGTAACTTATAGAGAGAGGATAAAATACAAATGCATTTATAACAGCTGTAAAGAAGATCAGAAGCCACTTCTTTAGGTCTTTTTTCCTTTCCTTTTTTTCCTTTCTCTATTTTCTCACTATTTTTCTTTTATTTTCCTTTATTTTCTTTTTTCTTTAAATGCTTTCACTTTGTAAAAATATTTAATTAAGAATAAGAATAAGAATAATAAGAAATACAGTCCTCAAGCATTTGGACTGAGCCCTTTCCAGAGGGGCAAAGGAGTTGTATGGGAGCATCAAACAAAAGCTGTCCATGTGCCTTGGCCAAATAAAGTTTTAATGTTGTTGGGATATGCTGTGGCCCACCCCTGATTTTGTTGCATTTTGGATTACATTGTTTAATTAATTTTATTACTTCATTTTATTGGTGGAAAGTTGGGATATAAATCCAGTAACATTCATTAATTAAATATATAACCACTGTGTGGGTTTCCATACTGATAAATATAATAGAAGCAAAATATACGGAGGGAATAAAAGATCAATTATTGATGAAGTGTGGAACATGACAATATTCTCTGCAAAAGTATATATTAATATGTTATCCAAAAGTGATGAATGCAAAACAAACACAAAGAGGAAAGTGAAAAGCATATCAACCAGCAGGACAATCGTTTTCACTTAAAATTATCATACAGAGGAAATATAAATACAAAGTATCTTATATAAAATATAATGCAATATACTTTGAAAGTGTGTATCTGTGGATATATTTTATATCCTGCTGTTCCTTCAGGAGCTCAAGAAGGCAGACATAGTACTCCCTTCTCTAGTTTTTTATGACAACAGATCCACAGTAGAGTTGAGCTACAGTGTCTGACCCAAATCATGCATTAAGCTTACATGGATGTGGCTAGACTTCAACCTTGGTCTCCCCAGTCCTCTCACACACCTTATAGTACTACCACACTGATGCCAAAAATCAACAGAGGAGGTTCCATTTTGAAACATAATCAGACTAACATTATAGCATACAGCAGCATTCCTCAGTCTGGTTACCCTTAGAATTTTCCAGCTAGTATGCTAACTCACAATCAGTGTATTTAACACAATTTTTAAAAAGCAAAAGCACCTTCCTAAAGCTTCTCAAACTGAGGGGAAAAAAACCAACAGAAAATCCAAATCCTGTCGTAAGAAATAATGAAGTCCTGTAATCCTTGCCTGTCTCCTAGATGTTAAGCAATTAGCCTACATGTTAGATTTAGAAATATATTGTGTGAGTAAATATTTCCACATATTTATATGTAGCCCATAATTGGACAGAGATAGTAGAGTGGGGAGTAGCAGGTTTCTGACATAACCACACCTTTATATTATAGGTCAGTGTTTCTCAACCTTGGCAACTTTAAGATGTGTGGATTTCAACTCCCAGAATTCCCCAGCCAGCAACTACAGCTTACTACATATCCAAAACCTGCTTCTGAATAAGGACATTCCATCGATAGGAGCATAGACATGGACAATGTTTACTGCCCATTATGGATTGATCACCAGATTCCAAAGTGAAATGTCTCTAATTAAAGGAGGGAAATAATTACCCTCAAGATATTGGTTGAATCACAATGGTAAACATTGCTAGCCAGCATGCAATAGCAAGGGAAGCTGGGAATTATAACTGAACAATAGCTAGGGTCCCAGGTTCTCTGCCCTGATTAGAAGGGTTGATGAGCAGCACCATCTCCAGGAGTGAGAGACATGGGGAATATCAGGTGGAGAGGGGCCTAGTGAGAGATGCTGAGAGTGTGATAAATCAGAGAGTGTTCTGTGATCCATCCTATTGGTTTAGCATATTGGAAGACAGCACACCACCCACTCAAGGGTGCTGGGGGTGGACATTGGGAGAGGTCTTGTTTAGGGGGCTGGAGAGTAGGAACATTGTAAGCAAAAGGAAGTGTGATGAAGCAGATCAATACAAGGGAAGAGGTGTAGGGGAAGAGTCATACTATGTGAGATGGGTGGTCATATAAAAATCAACCAATCAATGGGAAATTGGGTTCCAATCTCCTCTTTTGGCTTCCCACCCTCAACCTGGTGTTTGGGTGCTGGATTGTTGGAAGTGATGGATTGTTGGAAGTCTTGCATTCAGGTCGTTTCTGTTAAATGACAGGTTGTCTGTAATAGGACCCTGCTCCTCCATGACTGCTGGAGAGAAGAGAGCAGGCCTGGCATGCAACACCAAGACCTGGGTGGGTGAGGATGAAAGGAAAGACCTGCTCAGCCAAATTTTGGGTGGTACAACAGCCTTGACAAGGCTGAGTGCAAGAGGTAGTGGACACATCTGTGTGAACTGTATGTGTTGATGCCTTGAAGAAGATATTGATGTACACTCCCACCTCCCAGGCCATCACTCAAGTCATCTTAGTAATTTACATTCAGTCTCCAACCTTCCCTTTCTGGGGTTCCAGATGAAGTGGATTATCTAGATCTCTTCCAGTTGGTGCTCATGCCTGGGTATGGGATGGAAACTTTATTAGTTGCTGTTGTGGATGACCTGCAGTGGGACCTGGATGAAGGGTGGTACAGCCCTCATGATACTGCTAGATTTATCAATCACAAGTTGGAAGTGAATGGCTTCTAAATGGATAGTGTAACTCCCCATAAGTGAGCAACATCATGGCTTTCTAAATGATCGCCACCAAAATTTAAAGGAACAGAGCACCACTGCTAATTTTTAGTGGCAAAGGAAGAGGGACTATATAAGTCACACTGAAGTCTCAGGGGAAGGCAAAAAGTAGCCAATCCCACCTAGGAATAAGTCACATTGAACCCACTGATATTTTTTCTTGAAGTGACAGTCTAAAGAAAGTGACTATGCTAATAAGACTATGCTATTAACAAGCTATGAAAGCATATATAATGATCATTTTGATTAAGGAATATTTTAGAAGTTGGCTCTGGTTACAGGTATGTGCACACTTTGTGATGTGAATTTCCTGGTAAACATCTCCAAATCAAAACCATGACCTTTTTATCACACTAAGAGTAGCATAAGGATTCAGACAAGAATGGATTTGAAAACCACGTAAATGACACAAATAGTTATGTAGAAGGGACTATACAGTACTTCATCTCCAACGCAGTGCCATTGATTTTACCAAAGATCAGAAACAGAACCCATGGATCATTAACTTGATTTTTTAAAATAGGTTATGACAATAGTTACTTTGACTTCAGGCATTGTATGACACTACCATATATACTAAGGTACTGTTTGCTCTTTTAACTACAGCCAAACACCACACAGATGGTTTGAGTAAACCAGCCTTTCCTAGCCGGCAGCCCAATAGTTATGCTGTGTTACAAGTTTCATCATTCCAGCTACAGAACTATGGAAAAGGCAAAGGGTATCAGGTTAGGAACAGTATATACTGAACGACCGTAAATAGCAGGAAAATAAATGGGCAACTCCCAACACACACACACACACACACTGCAAAAACAAAGGGGGCAAAGACTGAGTCAGTTAAAAAACAAAAATGTATTGTAAATTCAACATATTTTATATAGGAGCCTATTGTATATGGCCATAAAAAGGGGAATACTTTGCCAAACAACAACAAACAATACTGAAGACGAGAAACTATGGCTTGTCAGGTACCCCTGATCCACAGTTCTCACCAGTTCCTGTCGGCCCCATCATGGCCAGAAGTGACAGATGCTGGGAACTGTGATTCAGTGATGCCTGGAAGGTTAGATTCCCAATCCTAGAGGTACAGGCTTCCATAAGAGCCAATTTAGAAATAATTGCTATCTTTTTAAAGGAATAAAGAATATCTCAATATAGTGAAGAAAACTATTTAACTGGTGTGCTAACTATTGATGGGCAACTTCAAGGCCCATTTTCTACCTCAAGAGCAGATAACCTATTACTTTCCAAATATTTTACAATTTCACTTGCCATTGGCTTAAAATATTTTATCCTTAAACTGAATTTGAACCAGATATTCCTGAACTAGAGGATGTTCAGATAGACTTTAGTCCCCAGTAAAACAGGACACACACCACCAGACAATTTCCCTGCATTATATAATAGCTGAAACTAATTTACAATGAGCATATTCCAGAAAAACTGGGAAAATCCTATCAAACGTGGTGATTGGTGAACACAACTGTCTGGCTTCACTATTCCTTTCCTTCTCGGTTAAAACATTGACACTCAGGGTTAATTAAGGTGGTCCTCATCTTCCAGTGAATGAGTCAAAAATATAGATTCAAGTGTAAATCTCACTAAGGCAGATCTGTATCACATGTAACCAAGGGTTGACATTTAGAGTCTGTAAGTTTAATATTCTAGTATTTTTTTGCATTTGTTCCCCTGAGAATATACTCAGGCAATTCAAATCCATCTACTGCTTGTTTTTCCTTATGTCTGGGAGCAGGGGTGGGACTCCATATTTTAGAAGGGAAGATGTATACAAAATGCTGTATGTAGCTGCCCTAATATCCTTTTCACCCATCCCCATCATTATAATGAACCAACCATCCTGTCCATTATGATTTCCATGCTGTCAGCCAGAGATGTCAGCCTTGTGAGGTAGTCCAGACAAGAAGCGCAACCAAGAGTACTAGCTCTACCTTTATTGTAAGGTTCCATTAACAGTTTCTTGCAAGTCTGAAAGTTCCCCCCTCTCTTCGCTTTTACTCTCCCGAAAACTAGGGAGGCTCCCTTCTGAGATGGTTTCACCACCCCTTCTCCTTCAGATTCAAATTTAGTTTATCAGACTGTTGTCTAGACTGTGGTTCTTCCTCCTGTCTTCCAAGGTCATTCCCACATACCATTACAAGAGATTATGGTGGCAGATTTTGAACTCAGATGGAATTTCCCTATCTAGTCTCCCCTGAACAACACTGGGTGAGTAGCTGTTTATGAGAATTGTGTGCATAGGGAAAAGACTGAAGGAAAGGGAAAGGCCAGACCTCAGAAATTCACAGCCTAGAATGCTTTGGACCAGACATGGAGAAGGCAACAAGTATATGTGATGAGGCCACCACACACCATGAGTGGGGAGAGAGGTACACGTCCAGAATTTGAAATACTGTTGTACTGCGTTTCCAAGTAAGATTGACCAGATTGACCTGTTGTGATTGCTCAAACAAACAAGTTTTCTTCTTTTTAAAAAACTTTCTTCTTTGTCTTCATTTGGAGATTTTTAGCAGCAAATGCTACACAAAAAATTGTGATAGTTGCTTGCTATGGTGTTCTAGATGCAGACATCTTTGCTTTGCTCCAGCAAACCTTTTAGTTATCTTGAATGAATAAAAATAAAATCATTAGAAATTCAAACAACCATCTTTCAGAAATCAGCTGCCAGATTTATTAATCTACCTGGAAAAATGTGGAATAAAAACAGAACTTAAAATAAACTCTTTTCTTTGAAAGGTACAGTTTCAAAAGGGTCCATCAATTCAAGATAACAACTTTTTATACCATTTTTCCCCCTGGGAATTATCTCTTTTTGTTCAGTGAATCACTACCATATACAGTATATATAATTCTTTAAAAATATTAAGACATTTGACTCAGTATCAGGCTTTCTTTTTTAAACTACCCCATTCACCTAATAAATATTTTCTCTTGAAAGAACTGTTCCTTGCAATAAAACTATGACCAAAAAGCAATCGCAGAACTTTTCATTTAAGGGGGCCATATATTGGGGCTCTATTTCAGTTAAAAAGTGGCTCTCTAAACCTGGATTAATCCATGCTTTTCAGGGCAAACACCCGCAGTCTGGATTTTATTTTTTTTATTTTTTGCTATTAGGTGACATGTTCTGTAGATCCCCGCCCATTAAAAAAATGCAAATATGATGCAGGAGATTGAAGGTGCATTCAATTATCCTGTGAACTGACAGCAGAAGACTGATAACTCCAGGTCCAATCAGATGCTGCCCTCTGGGCTCTCAATAAGGGTAGGTGAATTAACGTTTTGCAGTAAGAGGGGTACTGGGTGGAGAGAAAAACTTGACCTCCCGAGTCACCTCAACACGCTTTGGTGGTGGCTGAAAGAATGAAAACCCAATTATCATTAAGCAGAATATGTCCAGGTTTCTAGTAAGGACACTTGCTTATCCTTGTCATGACTCTTAGCATGTGTACTTTGTCATCTCTTCTGCTTCACAGCCAGTTTATTAAATGCACCTTGTTAGAAGCAAGCATGCATCTGAGCAGCAACCCTAAATTAGGAGTTAAGGCAAGGGGAAGCCTTATTTTAGACCAGTGTTTCTCAACCTTGGCCTCTTGGAGATGTATGGACTTCAACTCCCAGAATTCCTTAGCCAGCCTTGCTGGCTAGGGAATTCTTGGAGTTGAAGTTCACACACCTTCAAGCTGCCAAGGTTGAGAAACACTGTTTTAGACACTGAGGGGGTCGAAATCGGTAAGATGGCTGGTGTGGCATCACGATCAAAGCCCCACCCTTTTGTACCTGTACCAATGTTGCACACACATACATAAGAGGTGGGGCTTCAGTTCTGATGCTGCGCCTGCCACTTTACAGATTTTGACCCCAGCCAAAGACACCCATGTTGTTAGACTAGGGGACACATTTGGAATTTTAAGTGCCTCATTCAGAAAAGGACTGTCATGGGAAAGCATGCCTATTCACAAAATGGCTGCCATGGTGGATGCAGCCAGACAGAAATCACTGATCTACCAGAAGGCAAATAGGTTTAGACTCCCAGGACTTCTACCACCTCATTTAGCTATGTATATTTTTCCTGGGCAAGTGGACATTCCCCACCTGTTTTTTTTTTTAATTTATTTTATTTTTTAATAAAAGCAGAACTGCGATTGAAGACAAAGATTATGCTGGAAGCTGGCACTCTGCAACATGCTAACCTCCCATTTTTAGGTCAGGTGAAGCAGGAAGTCTAGGGGAGGTCAAGGCATAATGGTTAAAACCATTGATTCTACCCTAATGGTGGTTTTCAAAAAACAAATTCTTTAGCCAGCTAGAGAAATGATGCCATTGGGCAGCAGCAGGGATAAGGCAAAGGGCGTTTTGCAGAGATTTCTGTAAGGTTAACATGCCATGGAGTTTTTAACATGCACACATGAAACTCTCTTAATGCTTTTAGGGTGAAATAGATGCATACCCAATGTGCTTTGTTAGAACTGTGGTTTATAGTGGTTAATACTCATTTTGAAATGAATTGCATTATAAATCATTGATAGCTTTACAGGGTTCCTGACCAACACTGAGTGCAAAGTAAATCACCACATCCAGGCATCTCTGATATCATGTCATTTACAATGAAACATTATTTTTGTAGCTAATGATTATGGACTCCTATCCCCCCTTTCTCTCTTTCAGAGTTGATGGCTTCTGGGCAAAGCATGTGTGTGAGTACTGGGATGGGATGTTGGGAAGAGAACTGGTTTGAAAAGCCACTCTTCAAACTCCTCTGTTCAAATATGCTTCCTATTTCCCGTTCTAATGCAAAAAGTTAACATAGAAGGAAAGGACTTCTTAAATATTAAATTATTCTTTTACATTTATCTGTAGAATAAGGTCTTTGTCTTCCTTTCAACATTGCCTTTCCCCCAAATTAAAAGCAACTTTTAAAGGGTTTGCCAAACATACCTGATCACATTTACAATTAGTGTCCCTAACAAAATTGATAAGCATCAGTGCCAGCACTACAACGTTATACAGCCCAAAAAAACAAAAACAAAAACAAAAAACTGTATTTTTGATATTATGGATAAGTCTCTGCTCCATGGAGCGTTATAAAAGTTTCAGCAGAGCTCCTCTTTAGCAAGCTGGAGCCTCCTATCCATGTCTCAATGCGCATAAAAGCTGCTTACAGCACAGCTATGGCATAAGCTATTTTTCTAAGCAGTAAAAGGTTCAAGTCATCTATTTTGTCCTGAATGCTACCTGTAGTTACAGCAATGCTTATAAATGAGCATAGTAAATTCAGCAAAGAGAGTATTACAGGAATAAAGACAGCAGCAGAAGCAATAGCATTAGCTAGTATGTATATATGCTTATCAACATAACACAGCAGTATAAAGGCTTAAATGCATATTAATGGGTACCGTGTCTAAAAATTACTAAAGTACCTATTTGTGTATTGGATATTTTGCTCAAGGAGAAACTGCTGTGGTTTGAAACAGCATAATGAGATATGAGAACTAGTACAGTTAATTCATATTGATTAAATAACTTATTTATGGATCAAAGAAAGTGGAAGGACAGCATTCTGTCTTACCCTTTGTGATCACAGTCCTGTACTTAAAGTTAAAAGAATATGCAGAATGGTTCAGTACAAGTAATTACTACACTCGGGTGGACACTGAAAGGTTGAAAATGATTAAATGGGTTGTACTTGCATAACAAGATGGCACCAGATACCAGAAGCTAAGCTATAAACCTGCAATTTACACTCACAAACCAGGATCTGTGCTCTTCGGCCCACAGTGAATGCCTTCCTTAATGACTCATGAACAGAATCAAGGCAGCGTGTAAGACACGTAAGAATGTTTTTAAGGGGTAAAATAAAAATAAATCCTATCTTTTAAGGAACAAAATCAAAAATCTGGTCCTAGTTCTTCTCAAATCCAGCATCTATTATTGGTCCCTAGCTCAGTGGTAGAGCACACATTCTGAATGCGCAAGTTCAGTCTTTGTAAGAGGTAAATAATGTCTGTCTCAAAATAAAAAAGAGGAAAAAAATGGCTAGACTGTAGTGAAAACGGGAGAGAAGGGAGAGTGTCAGGACAGATAATTCCCCAAGTAGTGTACAAATGGTTATTGATTACATCTAGAATTAACTGTACTATGGATACTTAGAGAACATGTACATTATTTTTAACCAAGTAAGAAACAAAAAACAGACATGATACAGCTTTGTTGTACTTAAAACCTGTATTTTCCACCCTTGTCTTTTTGTCCCAAAGAATAAACTATTAGATTCTAAACTTCCCCTTTCAAATAAAGTGCACTGTCCATGTCAGACTACAGGAGTAATACAACAGGAGAAGCCCCTTTATAGTACTATTTTATTCTTTTTACATTTATTATTATTATTATTCTTTTTCTTATAAAACCAACTGAAGGGAGTTCAGCTTTTCTCTTGGTCTCATGAAAGAGGAGAAGCTTGGGATGAGGAAGGGGCTTCTTTACTGTCACTCCAGTTAATATACATAGCCTTCATTATAAGGGTGGGTATTACAGCAGCCTCCTTCTTGCATGTAGACCATGCTCTCATCAAAGTGGGACAGAGGGACAGTGTCCTCTTCATTGATATGACGTTCCACGTCAGTTTTCAGCAGGGGACGCTGGTTATCCGGAAAGGCCATGGAGAAGAGGGCTTCAGGGTCACAAACAAACTTGTACACGTATCTCTCTCCAGCAACCTTAGGAGCAATGTTAAAGAAGGAGAAGGGTGGAAAAGAGAGAAAGGCTGTAAGAGGCAGAAGTGCAGTTTTCTTTCGCAGCCATACACAGGCACCAAAGGGATCTTTTGTGCATCCGGAACATGGAAAATAGGATGCACAAGGAAAACAGTGCAAAAATTAGAGTAGTTAGATGACAATGAATGGCATGGAAGATGTTTTAAAGAAGTGATCACATAGAATAGGGATTTTCAAACTTTTTCAGCCTGTGGAACCTTCTTTAAAAAAAAAAAAAAATCCTGGAATCCTTGATGAAGATGCAAAGCTCTAGTGATAAAAAACTGTCTGAGTCTGAGGGAACTTTCTTTTTTTTTTTGCTCTTAGTCTGTCATGGAATCCTATCAACTTCTTGCAAAACCCTAGGGTTTCATGGAACAAATTTAAAAAGAATCCCAACATAGGGGATTCTTTCAAAATTGCATTACTGTTTTAATTTGAAAAATAGATTGAACAATCCAAACCTATGTCTCAACAAGCTTCTACTGTCACAATGCAGGAAAAGAAGAGGGGCAAGGGAGGAGCTGGGTCACTCCACATCCAAACCCACAATGTCAGGCAAGTGTCCATAACATTAGACAGGCCAAGGACAGTCTAATTAATTTCCAGTATAGATTTTTTAAAAGTTCCAATCCTTTTCTTGAGCCAAATCTTCCTTGAAGCAAATGAGGTTAGACTGCATCACATCAGCTGATGTTGTCTTAGTTGTTCATGGCTATTTAGACCAAATGGGGTTGAGTTTTCTGTGTTTCTATTTTATGATGGATGAAAAGTGCACTGGAAGCTTTGACTATTTATATACCATCAGGCTATTCTGATGTGAAGAGTGACTAAACCTGATCAGAAAAACATCCATCTTTAAGAAAACAGGTTGATAATGGACTCCGTCGAGATGTTATTTTCAGAAGAGTTCAGAAAGGAGAGGCAGTGGTCATTTGAGACAAATATAAAAAAAAACTGATGGCTTTCGATCCCCACCTGTTTTTTTGTGCCTGCCTTCAGCAAAGTGGCAGAACTCTCATTACCCTGCATGGGTTTTATTATGGCTACTTTTCCCTAAGTAACTGTAACAGGCAGTTTGAGTTTCATTCAATGACAGTCTGCTTTTTCATCCCAGTAATTTTTGGGAGAGTTCTTGGAGGAAAGTAACATGCTTTTTTTTTTTCATTATGAGGTCTGTTTAGTGTGCCTTCACACAACTTCAACACTCAAAGGTGTCAATCTGATGCTAACATGGTGTATGAACCACATCTTTTCCTATCCGCCCCCCCCCCCTTCAGTCTCGGAGGGAGTATTTTTAATAATCTTATCTGATAAAGCATTCTTGGAAGCTCAAAAGCTGCCCTGTTAATTCACAAATTTACTGCTGGACTAATGAAATACTACTTTCATAAGATTTTGGATTTATTTCCCCTCCTGAGCAAATGCCTGCTCATGGTTTTTTATTAGTCTTTATAAAGATTATTTCCAACAGCTGTGAGTAGGGTTGGCTTTAAGACAGCACATTTATGTTTGAATTAAGAAAAAGAATAGATATACCGAACACTGAACATTCTTCTAGAGTTATTCTGATTGTTGGTCTGAATATTGGCTTAAAGTGGGAAAACAAAACTGAAATCCCCAACTAGCTACTGAACTCAAATAACCTTATGCCAATCACTGTATCTCTTCATCTCAAGGCAGGGACCTACGGCTCTTCAGATATTAGAGAACTACATCTTCTAGGGTTATAGATGGCATAGCTAATGGATGATTCTGGCCATCATCATCTGGCAACATATTGAAGCTCAAAGTCTCCTGATCTCTTTCTCAGTGGTGTTAACCTCAGGGATTGATTATTCATTCATTCATTCATTCATTCATTCATTCATTCATTCATTCATTCATTCATTTGTTTATATATCGAATTTGTTACCACCCATCTCACTGAATGACTCTGGGCGGTTTAAAATAAAATGACAATGCGATGAGAATGACACATACAGTACACCTTCAGTTAGCTGCAGTGCCAAAATGAAGACAGAAAAAAACCTGAACCAACTCATCATTACGTATGTATGTATGTATCTCTATATACACACACATACATATATAAAGTTCCTCATAATCAAGGATAGTTTTCTATCTAGTTTCTGAAACTTTTAAAGAAAATACTGTAGACTGCCTCACTTTTGCTCCTTCAAAGGTTTAGAAAGAAGTTAAAAACATGGTTTGTAAAAGGGTTGTATTTTTCCTGACATGAGCTTGTGGGAGGAAAGGAGAAACAATGAACAAAGGCAGGTCAATCTGTTAATGGTGTGAAAGGATTTACAAAATGGACTCAAACCCCAATACAACTTTTCAATTTCCATCAAGGTTCAAAGTTCAAACTCTATGCATGAACCCCTGGATCTTGAAGTAATAGGCTGGGGAGAAGGGTTTCATAAGGAAATCAAAACCTAGATACTTAATGCACTTCCTTATATTGGTCAAAAGCCATTTAGGATAATGCACTTTGGAAACACTTGAATTTATACACCAGTTTAAAAATTAGTATGCAATATTCCACTGAAATATAAAACAGTATTGAATTACTCACCTTTTGCATGATTCCCTTCTCATAGTAATAGCGAAGTGAACGGCTAAGTTTATCATAGTTCATGGCTGGTCTGTTTTTTTGAATCCCCCAGCGACGTGCCACCTGTCACCAAGAAAGATTAGCACCAATCTGTTAAATTTTATAAAACTGGTTATATAAAATGCTTCATTTTATAAAAGCTGGCTCTATCTGACCCCTTCCCATCAGGATTTAGGCCTGGCCATAGTACTGAGATGGCACTGATTGCACTGTTCAATGACCTTTGGTGGGCTTGTGATGGCACAGTACATCCATCCTAGTACCCCTTGATGTCTCAGTGGTCTTTGATACCATCACTCATTTTGGGCTGGCTTCGAGGATTGGAAGGCAGGCTTTGTGGTGCTTCTCTTCCTTTCTCCAGGGCCAGTTCTAGTTGGTGATGGGGGGAGAGGCCTCTGCTTTGTAGAGTGCCTATGAGCTACAGTCTCTCCATAACATCTACATTAGTGTTTCTCAACCTCAGCAACTTTAAGATGTGTGGACTTCAACTGCCAGAATTCCCCAGCCAGCATGTTGCTGAGGTTGAGAAACACTAATTTACATGAAACTGCTGGGTGATGTCATCTGTTGACATGGGGTATAGTATCATCATGGGGGGGGGGGCGGTAATGATACTCAGTGGTGCATCCCTGCCCTGGGCCAACTCAGTGATACTGTCAAGGTTTTTTCCCAGTGCCTAGAGACTGGGAGTTTGGATGGCAAAGAGCAGGTTTCAGCTCAACCCTGGCAAGACTGAGTGGCTGTGGGTTTTAAGGCCCCTGATCCAGAGAATTTCCATCTTTAACTCAGCATGGGGAGGTACAGAAGCTGTAGCTGGTCCAGAATGCAGTAGTCTATGCAGTTTGGGGCATTTCTGGTTGTGTCCATAGAACACCAGTGCTCTGTGAGTTGTACTTGCTCCCAATGGGCTTTCAGGTGCAATTCAAAGGGTGTAATCAATAAAGCCCTATATGGCATAGCGCCAGGCTATTTGTGAAACTGCCTGTCTCCCATCATCTCTCCTTGCCCCACCAGATCTAGCAAAGAGGGCATGCTGCAGGTTCCTTCCATTAAACAATGTCATCATGTTGAACTCTAGAGTTGTGCCTTCTCTGTGGCAGTGCCCGCCTTATGGAACAGCACACCTCCAGAGACCTAGATGGCTCTAACCCTGTAAGGCATTAAAGGCCTTGCTGTTCCCCCAGGCATTTGGACTGGATGGTTAGGTGAGCTCTGCTAATTAATGTTGTCTTTTCTGAGTTGGGTGTGTATTTGTGACTTTGGGTATTCAGTTGATTTGTTAAACAGTTGTTTTGAATCCTAGTGGCCTCCCAAAAACACTTTTTTTTTGGTTTGTGAGATAGGTGGCCATATAAATTGTTCAAACAAACAAACAAACAAACAAACAAACGTGTTTAGTTTTTCAAAATGTAAAGGCATAATGTAAAAAAATACATAACTGAAAAGAAAAATAAACTGATGAAAACAAGAATGAAAGAAAAATGTTAGCAATATTTTTCAAAGAAAAATGCTACCTAAATATTTAAAAAATAAATGAAACCTTTTCTAATGTACTGTGTATGCTACAAGTTCAAATATGGACACTATTTTAGGGTGCAACTGGATCAACATCAGAATGTTCCTAGGGATGTCCTATTCAGAGGGCCAATCCAGGCAGCCATATACGCTTCCTAATTGTATCATACCATTCCTCCATATTCTTCCTTTGCCTAGCAGTAGGCATTCCAGGGCCACAGAAGATGGTCAGTCTTCATTTATCTATTTTGGTTTCCACCCAGTATCTTTTCCTCATTTTTCTGAACTTAAGCAAACCTCAACCATACTTTTCAGGATCACAATTCTTAAGCTTGTTCCAAACACAATATGATTCTCCTCTGAAGTTCAAGCAGCAACCCTAGCCCTTTCTAACAATTCTTCTACTCCTCTCTCAAAATGTCAAATTCTGGGAATGGCCAAAAATATTTCTGCTATTCTAAAAAATACCATTGCAACAAATTTGAAGATAATCAAAGAAACTGTATTTCCCAAGGAACTGGGCAACCAAAATCCTCTGAGCTGATTTCACAGGTGCCGAGATCTCTACAGAAAGGTTCTTTTTGTACAGCAGTTTTGAAGTTACTACAGACATGATGTCAGGTCTCCTCATCATATAAATAAGGGTTTGGGTAAAAAGAAGGGAGAGGTAGAAGTGGAATTCAAGCAAAATAGTATATGTGTACATTTGGTGTGTGTGTGTGTAGATAATTTGGGGATTTTATGCTTTCAGTATACAAGAGAACCTGAAAATCCAAACATGGCTTCTTTTCATATGAAAGGGTGTGTGTGTGATCACTGAAATGTGTGGAGAATCACAGATCAAGTGAAAATAGACATACAGACAGAAAAGGGTTGGGGGGTCAGGTGGGGGTTAAAAAAAGAGAAGGGTTAAAAAAAGAGAAGATACATAGGCTCAATTCAGATATTAAGATCTGTGGTAGAATTAGATTCTTTGGCATAGTGGAAAATGAATCTCAAGATTATAACATGCTTGAAACTGTGTGAATGGAATTTTAGGCAAGCTGAATGGTTATGGGTATAAATGTGTATAATAGAGACATCTGATCCTGATGCATTTGTCACCCTTGTTGGTAAAGGGAAAGATTATTTATTGGATTTATATTGCACTTTTCTTCCAGGAACTCATTGTGATGTACATAGCGCTCTCTCCTATTTTCTTCACAATAAACAATCCTGTGTGGTGTTGGGCTGAGAATGGGTGGCATAATGCAGATTAGATGGACTGCATGTCCAATGCACTCAATTCTTACAAGCTTTCGTTATAATGGAGCCACACCTGTATAACAGCAATGACCAGAATCTTAAATGTTATGTTTAAGCATCTCATAGGTGCACTATGGATAAGCACCTCTCAACACTACTTTGAGTTTTATAAGAAAATATAGAAAGAAAAAGAACGAAGAATTGTAACAATGTTGTTAAAGTGCAGAGATGCAATACAGGAGCGCGCCGCTCACCTCTTCTGGTTCAATCAGCTTGAACTCCATGCCTCGGCCAGTCCAAGCAATGAAGTGAGAGTTTGATGGATCATCAAGAAGGGCTACCAAAAACTGCCACAGCTGAAGGGAACCACGCCGCTGGTATGTGGGGCCTTCACGGTACATTCCTGGCTCCTGTTTAATGTCACCTATGCAAAAGAAAATGTGGGTTGGTTCGGTTCAGTTCATTGGACCAAACCTTGTGTAAATTTAACACCAACAAAGAAAAAATAGATGCTGTTGTAGCAAGAGGAGAGGAGAAGAAAGGAAAGGAAAGGATGTATAGGCTGCTATTATTGACTTTGGGACAACTTAGCCCATTATAATTCTTCAGAAAATGGCTAATTACAGACTCTCTTAATGCAATCTCATTTACTTATACCAGAGTCAATCCATATGAAGGTAGCTAGCAAATGTTATGCAAGATCCAGCTCTGGAAAAGCATAACCTGTTCCATACCCACTTTGCTATCTGAAGGACAATACTTGTACAATACTTGATACAATCCCTTATTTGGAAAAGAAGTGTATGTGTCTTCCCATATTGCCTGCAAATTCTACTACAAGAAATTTTAACAATATTTGAATAAGATTTAACAGGAGTTTTATGTATGGATATGCAAGTCCTATGGATAGATCAGTTCCTTTTTGGCGTATTAGGCTTGCTTATAAGGTGGATTCATGTTTAACATGAATGCTTAGCTATGCATTCACAGTTCTTCTGAAAAGCACTATATCGGTTGTGAAAGTGTACACTTATACACCAAACCAAAGCTCAAAGGTAATCTAAAATGGTTTTTTTTTCTACCAGAACCAATAAAATGCTAAACACATGATTTTAAAAATAATCTCACTAAATAGAATATAAAATTGTCAGCTAAAAAGTTCATAAGTGAAATTATATTTTTGTTCACCTAATGATTAATGCAATTATTTTAAAAAAATATATAATTAAATTTTTTTAAATTGTATAATCTCCCTGATATAAAGGACTGAACATTTTTAAAAAATCATATTACAATTAAATCTGCATTTGATTTAATCTGTTGATAGTGGATTCCTCATCACCATGTAGATGAAAAGAAAACTAATTTAGACAACATTCACATCCTTATCTGTCTTAACTATCAATGAGTCAATGTTATTAACTAGAGTCTTCTAAATAAATTTAGGGCTGAAAATTGGATTATTAAGTATATAAAAGATAGTCAATGTTTCCAGGAACATCTTTGGGGGGAGGGGGAAGTCAAGATAACAATTTAATCAAACTACATCACATTTTTTACATGTGTCACATGAAAAACACACATGAAAGGAGTGTGACTTCAGTCATGTGGTCATGGCCACCTTGATTTTTTTTGACACCATACTACAGGAAAACAGTGCAGTCTTCTCATTGTAGGCATTGGCCTTTTGAGAGCACTGCTTTTTGCTGGATTCTCGTTTTGGGAGGGGGTGATTTTTGTTCCTCAGAAATGACCAAAATTCCTGACACTTGCAGTAGGGTTGCAGCCTGGGGAGGGATTGGACTACCATGGGGTTGAAGGGAAAAACAAGACCAGGATGAGATTTCATTAGCTGAATGAAGTTGTGGTGATGGACAAGCAGATAACACAAGGCTGACAGCTGAAGAATGTTTACTGTACACTCTTTTTTAAAAAAAGATTCAAAGCTGGGGAGAACCAATACAATTCCTATATTTTACATTTGTCCTTGTTTTTTGGCAGCCATAACTAACACTCTACTTTTTTTAAAGCTCTATATCAGTATGGATACTGCCATCAAATCAGCACATAAATCAATTAGCTGTCTGTTTTGCAAAGCAGTCCTCCCCAATGTTGAAGAGGAGCACAATTAATGTGACATGAAATACCCATTCAAATTCCTTTGGCTACAAAAAGCAACATTAATCTCATTAGCGGTTTTCCCTTCAGAATACATGCTGGATTTGATATCTAATAATGAGAAGGATATGATTTGCTTCATAAGACATGTGATATTAGTTAGCTATTCTCAAAATCGTTTCTTTCAAAGACAATCTGTGGCATTACATACTCTACTCTTTGGGCATCAGCTTCATTAAACAAGCGATTATAACATTCAACAAAGCACAGTTTTTTTCCTGATACACACAGAAAACCAGATGTACTTGTGCTCCATAACTCATTTCTTCAGGGATATAAAATAAGATAAGAGTTTGCATTAGTCATCAGTAAGTCCAGAGTAGCTGCTTTCTGTTCTGCTTCGTTAATTATGAGATCAGTTTTCAATAAATCTCTAATAACAGGTTGTATGTCATCATCAGTGCATTTGAAATCCACCTATGACTCCTTGGAACAGCTAGAAGTACAATATATTGCCCTGGTTCTGAATTTAGAACCATTTGCTTGCAAGAACAGAGGAGTATATGATTGCAAAACAGATTTTGGTTTCTAGAGGCAAAGGTCAATCAGGCACATAACAAATTATATGTTTATTTCTCTTGAATTGGAATGTTTCTACGTAACTGTTTCATCAAGTAAGAAAAAAAATCCTTCTCTTTATTCTCCTTTCAATTCTTCACATACAATTACCTCTTCCATAAGCCTAGATAGATGGTTGAATATATGTATGTTTGTAACATACCATCAAACTTCTCTGGAACAACACAGGTATCATCGTAAAACTGTCTCGGTCCCTTTTCATACATACAACCTGTAATTTTAGGAGAAACAGAAATGTTACTCACTTGAAACAGACTGTTAAAACACATTGCCCTTCTCAACCTGGTCTCCTTCAATGTGCTGGAACTCCAACTTTCAGAGTTCTTAACTGAATAGTTTAGGAGTTCTGCAAGTTGGCTTTCCAGACTGGGAAAATCTCAAATATATGCTACAGCTAAGGATCAAGCCACATTCATGTGCTGGGCTGGTTAGAGTGTTCCAGATTAGAGTATTAATAATAGAATAATCTGCTGATTATATAAAATATGAATCCCAAAAATTACTACACTGGCATCTATATAAAATAGTGGTTTTGTCAGGCTAAATAAAAACATTGAAAAGCTTCACATATCAGTTGTTCCTTCATACATATGAAAATGCCTTGCCTTGAAAGGAGACCCAAGGAATGCAGGAGATTGATGGTGAAAGAAAAATACATTGGGGGTGATGGCATAGATTTAGTTTATTTTATTTATTTTACAATATTTAGCACAAACAAGTGTCAAATCAAAATGTTAGGATTATGCATTCTCCCTTTGCTAAGTTTGGGCTTACAAGCTTAGTTTACTTTGCTATTTAAAAACAAAGAAACTTTGGTCAATTGCTAAACAAGCTGTAATGGATAAACAAGCTGTAATGGATAATTTAGTTGTCTAAAAATCTAGAAACCACGTTAAGCCACAATTCCTGAATCAGATATTCTAACAAGTCAGGAATTTGGGAAAGTGAACATATGAAGAGTTAAGAAAAAAGAAGTGTTCACACCTGAATTTTACTGGCCAGCCCTGTCGACATCACTGTTGGTGGATATATAATTTCTCAAAAATGCTTTTATCCCTTTTGTACATTCTCTACTTTTATAGAATGTACAAAGTATACAATGTCTATCATGCTGTACAAAGCATGGTATTCCTACCATACAAGTGGGTAACTGAGCAATGCACAATATCATGTTCAACCCAAACCCAAAGAATCAGTAGTGCTTTGCCATGCTATTTTCTATCTTAGAGCAAGGCTTTCCATTTCTAGTAACACAGAGTTGTGCCATGAGCTAATTACAACATGCCTGAAGAAAGATGAATTAAAGAATTAAAACCACCCAAACACTGGCATGTCTTCCAGAGCTTACATGTGCCTATTTAGAAAAACAAACAGGTGCCCCTCTAAGGGCTGGTGTGTCAGGAACAGCACCACAGAGTATCATGATATTTTTCCATTTCTGTACATTTTTAGCATATTTGGTCTATGCTAAAATCCTGATTTAAGACAAGGAGAAATGCACACATGCACGCACAAGCACACACACAGAGACACTTAACTTCTGTTCTGTTTGGGTGAGCAAGGAAGCCTTCTTGCCTCATGTAAATGGAATGGCAACTAGGCACTTCTGAAAAGAGAAGGCAATATTAGTCAGAGGACTGTCTAAGACTGTGCATATGGCAAACATGAAAGGGGTAGTAATGTTGCCCAACCAGATCACTGAACAAAGTCTTTAAATTATCACTGAAGCTTGGTTCCATGTAGAATTACAACCAAATTCTAAAGTTCAAATGAATCCATGTTTTCTTATGTCCCCAATCATTTAGATGTCCTGATGCTAAATGTTCAACTGATGAAGCATGGTTTTGAAGGATAGTGTTTTAATAGAAAGAAAACATATTCACCACAAAAGGCTATGTACAAATATTTGATTTTTCCAACTGAATCATTTGCAAGCATTTTTACTGACATGAGTTATTAAAACCAATCATCTCATATAATCAGCCACTCCATCAAACTTCAATGAAACATCAGACTAATGCTTAAGTTTACTCTATTTTATTCTGATGCTGATGACGTTCAGTCAATATATAATGCAGTTCAAACGCATTTAATACTCTGAGTATCATTGCACTGGGAATGTACAAAGCATGGTAAAGACTTGATAAACAGAGTTTTGAACTTTTGTTCAAACACCAGGCACTTTTCTTTCATTGTATGTTCTAAGGCAAGTGGAGATAAGGAAAAGCTGTGTCTACCTTGCCAAGGCTTTTCCACACCCTCTTGTTTCTTGGAGCTTTTTATTGCTATTATTTGTTAGTTTAAATGTGAAATGGGTAATCTGAATTGGAAGGCATATTCCTATCAGATCTCAGGCTGGTTATTCCATTTAAACATTAAATCCATTTTATTCTTTGTAAAAAACCAGAGGCGATACAAGCAGTAGCTGCACACCAGAATATATGAAAGCAAGCTGTAGTAAAGTCAATGCAATCTCCATATGTTTATTATTTATTTATTTAGACATAGTTCTAATATTTATTTAGATATAGTTCCCCATTTAACATATAATGCAGGAATTGGGAATTTCCACTCCAGAGCCAGGTACCTTCCTATCATTTAATTTCAGCTAGTCCACACATGTTCCAAGGAATCTGGAATATAAGGTTTATTTTTAAGTAAACCAACAGTTTACTCAAGATTGCAGTTTGCCTCCCTAGATTTCTCCAAACTGCTGGTATCACTTTTAACAGGCAAATGGCATATACCATCAGTGCAGTACTTGCAGCTTTGCTCAAGGGTATGTATTTTATTCTTGAGTTTCATTTCCACAGCAAACTATTCACACGCATTACTCTAGAATTTGAATCTTAACATTCTGGCAAGCAAAATATACTATGCTATATTGCCACATTTTTTTCTTAGCTTATCTCTGAAGAATTAGACAACAACAGCAACAACAACAAATAGCAAAAGGACCAAAAGTAATTTACTCAGTGTGGCGTGCAGCCCTTTCCAAAATGCAATCCAGAATTTCACTGCTCACTGACTAGTGATGAGTATCAAGGAGTTAGAGGGAAAAGAAAATGAGATTTTACACTGAATTCACTAAGCAAGCGTAGCCACTGATAACAGTAAAGGCATCTATCCGTTTCCTTATTCCACAAATCTTTATTATTCTTTTTTTACTATGAACTGTACCTGTCACATTGGACCTGTGATACTTAAGGACTTTTTTTAGCCAGTTAAAAATACTAACAGTGCTGGGGCAGAATAGATGCAACCTCAATACTCCCACTAACAACAACCATTCTTTCTTCTGTCCCTGTAACATTTAGGCAAACTTACCTCTATTGTGATAGCCTTTGGTTTTGTATTTCCCACCTCAAACTTCAAACTAACAGTAGATACTACTAGGTGAACGGAACAGGTGACTTCATATCAACAGTAGCAGGAGAACATGAGGTGTTTGCTCTAGCTTTGATCTCATATTAGTCAAGAATTTGTAGCTTTGCATATAATACAAGATTAGTTGCATTATAAAATATGTAAGCAAGATAATGGAGAGAAGCGTTAAAGTAGTGGAATGCCGTCCCCACCTCTATTTGTCAAGTCAGATCCTGATTCCATATCCTGGTATGCAGTCCCTATTTTCCCTAGAATGGTGTTAAGTCTTACAGTATGACCAGGAAGGGGCAGAGTAATCACACTTGGACCAAAAAACTATGGTATAAATTCCACTATGTATCATTGAATCAAGAATGCGCAGAAGCTCTAATCACTCTTTCTGCCTTGAATTCCATTTATTTCTTGAATGGAAACAAAATCATTCGTTCTGCATGCTCAGTGGCATTCCCAAAAGCTGGTCCCCAGAGGTGACCATGTGTTCAAGCTCTACTTCTATAGTGTGTAGGCTTTACAAGAGGCTGAGAACTCATAATATGCAGAGTTCCTTATCATATCTACACATCTTTCTCAATATCTTTGCTATAAAAATGTATCTAAATGTGCCGTACATCTCCATTCTCCCTCCTCTGGGCAATCTGACTGTTGATGATAGAACCTATAGTCCAGATGTATCTGAAGGGTTCCAGGACTACTCAATTTTTAATATTAATATTAATTGCAACAGTCCCCCTGCTATCCACCCACCTTGCATTTAACATAACCATATGATTAAATACTACACTAAGGTTTGAGGGGAAAAAAAGGGAGGGGGGAGCAGGAGGCTAAGACAACTGTCCTGTTTTGATTTTTTTTCCAAAGGACCTAAAGCCTTATGATTCTAAAAGTGCTATTGGTTAATTTATGACTATCAGAATGGGTCAAAGTCTAATCAAATTTTAGAAACATTTCCAAAGTGATTATTCAATCAAATGACTAACATGGTTAATTAGGAGCCATAAACATTGCTCTGAAGTTCATCAAAGTAATGACTTGCCCAGAGAAAAAGATACTGCCAATTAAATTCCCTGCTGCTTTCATTTCTAGCTTATCTAATAAAAAGGCCAACGAATGAAATTTAACATTGCAGTTTTAAATTGTGCTAAATGCTTGACTAATACCTAATTTAACTAGCAAACTGGCATTGAGTTTTAGACTGGTGGATAATGATTAAAACTGTGCCACTGTGTATATTTTGATAGTTAATGGCCATTTTGAAAGAAAGGGGGAAGAATAGAAAATAACAGATTTGATAGCAACACTTAAAAGAAACAAAGAAGATGGGTCAGACCAGTTGCTTCCAAGGTTAGTAGTACAGCACAGTGTTTTTCAACCTTATCAACTTTACGATGTGTGGACTGAAACCCTCAGAATTCCCCAGCCAACATGCTGGGAGTTGAAGTCCATATATCTTAGAGTTGACAAGGTTGAGAAATACTGCTAGAACATACGCCAGTGATTCCAGGTTTACTATCAGATTCCTCTATGTATGACAAAAAATACTCCTGTTTAAACCTGGAGAGTTGTTACTAGCAAGAACAAGTACAACTGAGTATTGATAGCATGCTATTTCCTAACTTCATATAGATGAAAAGGCAATAAAATACAGAAACTACAAACAGAAGCAGCATTCAGTTTACAAAAAGAGCCACAAGTCATATTCATAAACAAAATACCATTTTTCCTTAAAGCAAACAAACAAACAAAATCAACAGAGTACTTCAAAGAAAGTTCTGCCAGCACCATCATCAAGGCAGTTTCCAGAAAAGGCCGTCCTGCAGGTCACCAGGAAGGGAGCAGCCACAGCCCCAATGAGGAAAGCAGAAATAATTCCATTCCTGATTGACTCATGCTCTTAACCATGAATCCCCTTGTCTCAATCTAACTATGATGGAACATTACTGAATCAGTGGGCAGAAATACTTACAGGAAGCAATTTGCATTTTCAGGGGTAGGAGGAGGACTTTGTTGACATAAAATACACAGTAAGTAAATAGAAATAGATCCAGCTACAACATTCGCAGTGGAAATCCTTCTCTTCAATCAGTGTTTCTCAACCTCAGCAACTTTAAGATGTATGGACTTCAACTCCCAGAATTCCCCAGCCAGCATGCTGGCTGGGAATTGTGGAAGTTGATGTCCACACATCTTAAAGTAGCCGAGGTTGAGAAACACTGTCTTCAATTATTGTAAGGCAGCACAGAACACTCTGCTGCCTAGAAACTCAGTCCCTCTTCTTTCTCTCACCTGAGCTGGAGGAAGGAGAGCTTATAGTCAATGTTACTTAAATAAAATAAAGTGTACCCCTTTGTACAGAGAAAGAGTAAAGTAAAGATAAAGTGTCCAAGTCAAGTTCAGTTCTGGAGACTAAATAGAGACCTCCATGAATATTTCTGCATAAAAATGGTTGGGCGTTGCCTATTTGGGATATTTTTTCAACTTTCCAATCTAGCCCTCAAAGTACTGATATTTCCTGCTAATTTCTTATCCCAAGTACTAACCAGGTCTGAACTTGTTTGAACTGGTTTTTGAGATCAATCAACATCTAAAGGGAAGGAAAGTGTAACTTGGGCTTCCAATATTAACATCTTATGGTGCTCGCTTTTGGAGTCTGACCATTGATTATCTGGCCTCCAATGAAAATTAGCACTCCTATGCTTTCTTCATTAGTATTCTCCAGCAGCAGAAGCAAATGCATGCATACACCCTCTTTGTCAGCCATAAGCTTTAAGAATAGTGATACTTCTCCCCAAATACCATTTTTGTCCATATATACAATATCTTCTCTTTTTTCCTAATGATGTACAGTATATACAGAGCATGTGTACAGTGAGGACCCACTGTAATAGGAATCATCTCCAAGCGTAGGACTAAAGCACAGGAGAATAAAGCAGCGGACATATAGATGCATTTCCATCCTTGAGAGACAGCCAATCAGGGACATGCAGGGGGTTCTTGCAGGCTGGGCTGGCAGAAGAATATAAGAAGTCTCCATCCTTATTCTGTACGCTTTCTAAAAATCATGTGACCTGCTGGGGCCTTCTTCTCTGTATCAAGCACAGAAATGCAGTTCTTTGCTCCTTTACATGGGAGGCTACTCGCTCCTGAAGATTTGCTTACAGGGTTGCCGAAAGCAACACCGATCCTAATGATATTCTTAGCTTGGCTTTGCTTAAAACATAAATTGTTACATTAGACCAAATCAAAGAAAGCTACATATCCAGGTCCCATTAAGTAGAGTTGAACCACAGCAATTTTCTCAAGCCGTATATTCTGAGAGCATAATACACCTTGCATTTACAGAACATATGTAAAACGAGATGCAGCAAATGAACTGCAACAGATGCAAAGCTGAAGAAAGGAAATCGCCTGATTGCAAGATGTAACAAGTAACTCTGATGCTAGTATTTATTGCTAGGGTTTCAGATTATACTAAATTGTCTCTCCCCTTAACGGCATTAGGACAAAAGAATTACTTCCACTGTTGTAATGCAAACAAAGGTCTTTCCTGGTCTTATTTATCGACAGGGTTAATACACCACCCAAATATGTCAAGAACAGCATGATGACAGCAATAGCTATTCCCTGTTCTTAATCCTCAGGATTGGATCAGATAAATGCCACAACAATTTCACCACAGCCTTTTCTCTGACCAGTTTTAAGGAAGATTTCCTTACATGGATGGTTGTAATCTGCAATATTACAATAAAGCTTTACCTTATTTAGTGTACCATTTGAGCTATGCTGAAAAACAATACGATTAGATCAGTGACCTTCTTGACAGAAGCATTTTTTTTAAGAAGGAATATCTATAAAATGTATTTATAATCCATACAGCTAATTGACTCTTGTTAAATCTATTTCCTGGAAAAGGAGTTTGGCAGCTGTTGCACAAACCCTGTTGTCTCCTCTATTGTTTTACAGTGTGTTTGCTTTCCTCATTATACAGAATATGTAATGGAAGGGGTTATGTAATATGACTGATGATCTCTGCCCTACAATACATATGTACAAATATAAAATAATAAAAAATGACATGTAATTTCAGAAAGGCAGGTAGTAAAATACCAACTAGCTTTTGGAAGTGAATTGTAACTCTTCATTCTATAGAAAAGTCTACTAGTTGCTTCAGAGCAACTTCAAGAACATGCAGAAAGAACTCAGGTCAGAATAAGCAATATTGAGCTTCAGAGGTCTAAGGACACAGGGCATTTTTTAGGAACTTAAGCTAAAAATTTAAGAATGTAAAACAATGGAGAGAATATAACTACACTGTAAAACTAGACTGTTAATCCTCTAGAAAACAATTTATATTTAATTTCCAGTTGAAATACAAATACCTAGCAATTTGCAACATGAATTTGCTCCTTAGTCAACCATCATTAATACTTAAGGGAGTGTTCCAGACCAAGTTTCTATCAAGTAATCTCTCTATTTCATTCATGGAATTTTACTGGAACATATTTAAAGGTCTTTGTCTTCCACTTCTTTCCCTTTAAAAATACTTGCCAATGTAAAGTATTCTTCTTCCTTATATCTGAACAGGGAGAGCAGGACCATATTAAAGCAGGATGTAAAACAAAACAAAAATAAATGGTCTTTATAAAATCACATTAAAAATTAAAATTCAGGGTAACAGAAACATTGCATTATGGCAGATGTGAATAAATACAAAATCCAGGCATCTTAGAAAAAAACCTTAAATCCAACCTCTCATCTGGCAACAACCTTTAAGTTGTAATCTAATTTGTCCACAGCCATTCCAAAAGAAACCAAAACACACACACACACAAATAAAAGCTACAGTTTTTCTCCCTGAAATACACCAGATTGCTTTCTATAGCAAACTGCTGGTTTACTCTGGCATCATCATGACATCCGGTTTTCAGAAAACACATCAGGCCACAACCAGCCTTCTTTAACAAATGGTGACTTGTTATTGAGGGTTGCAGAATCAAAAAGACATGCGTGTTTGTAATGCAAAAAAACTCTCCAAGCTGCTGGGTGCCAATTTTTATGTATTTATTTCAATCATATGGGATCAGTTTTAAGTGATCGACACGCTTGCTTTTTATAAAGAAATGCACATAAGTGCGCACGCGCGCACCCCCCCCCCTTTCACTCCCTTTTGTGAGCTTTGGCTGGAAATACACACAAACATCTGTGCTTTAGCCTCTTCCTCCACCCTGTTCTCTGTCTATAAAAATTTAAGTTCTACAAACATTGCTGGGCTATAGTGACATATTTGAATGGAATTCAGACCAACCAGTTCCTGTTTATGTTTCTGATTGGCGCATGTAGCCTTCTCATTCACCATACATTAGAAACATGCCAAGGCCACATAAACGGTGTCAAGTTACACACTGAGGAGGCCAGCACACATTAATCATTGCTTCAAGTCAACAGGCAGGAGCAGCAGCTGATGGAACACTACACCCTTCAGCTTTGTATAAATGGACATTCCAGTGTATTTCTCCCATCTCTCTCTCTCCCCCACCCCCCACTTTCCCCTTTCAGCATCCATTTTATGAATGAAACTCCAGGCTCCATTCATATAAAAGCTTTGCTTACTGGGCTTAGCCTCTAGGGATCAGTCGGACTTGGGTAAGGCTGATGTGATTGGTTTACGACAAGCTTCAGCCTTCCATTACTGATTGAAAATTCAGCTGATGGCCATTTGACCTGCATTAATGCACAAAGAGTAAATCCAGACTGTATTCTCAATTCTCAAATCAAATCATTAGCCAGTGCCACTTACTGTAACTGTAGATTCAGAGGATATTTTATCTGTTCCTTTGGGGAGGAGGGGGAGGAAATAAAATCAAGAACAAGACAATCTTTTGGAGCTATTGCCTCTGTGATATGATGTATGAATTATACCTCTATTTTAAAAAACTAGTTTTGACAACACCCATATTAGTTTTTATATACAGATGGAGGAATGGAAAATACTGGAGGATATAGCTAGGAAGCATTCTTTCAAAGGCAAGAAAGTAAAATAATCTTGTGATATCACACTCATTCCAGACGGCATTCACTGGACCCTAAAACCTGCCTTTTAAAATGATTTGTCCCTTATAAATCAGGCTGATCTAGATCAAAATGCCTAATGTAAGAAGCTACATCATCAACACAGAAAGCTATGGATCCCATGTCACATATTCTCCTATAATTACTTCCTCTTGGGTGTTCTAGGATCAAATGGCCTGGGAATTTGAAACTTGAGGCAAGACTCTATAGGATCCTGCAAGCGATTCTTCTCTGAAACTTCTTTCACAGCCATTTTATGTTGATTTGATCAAATACAGAATGTCCAAAGCACTGTACCTGTTTTTGCTTTTCCTTCATTTGAAAGTACTTGTGGATGCTCTCCCCTTCTTGGGTTCCCCCCCCCTTTGTTGAAAAGAAATAAGTACCTAGACTTTTAAAATCTCCTCCCAATAATATGACCCACAGCCCTTCATCAGATTTGATGTCAAACTCCTTTCAAGAAAGAACAACTCATGTGACACTAGGACCAAATTTTGAGCTCCCTTGCATAGAAGTGGTATTATATCACTGTTGTAATAAAGAATGAACAATCTGAAATACCAGGTTCCCCATTTTGATGTGAACTCCCCAAATTGCCAAAGGGAGGGGAGGGAAGGGAAACGTATTAAATATATGGAGAGTAGATCCTATTAACTGTATTTTACTTATTTAAATTACCCTCTTCTAGGATCCAGTGTGATTTACGTCAGTTGGGTTTCTCAGGTAACGGCCTCCTAGCCCTGGGGCTTCCAAAAGAAAGAATTGTAATACAGCAGTGGGCGTCTAACAAAGCTCTCCAGGTAGAACAGGGCAGATTAGCCACTCGTAACTGGCAGGATATGAACAGGAGACCTTTCATGATAGGAAACTATTCAACATCGCCTGGTCATCACACCGCAGAGCTTTCTCTTTAGCTCCCATAATGCCTCATCCTCTGCATTACTCAAGGGAAGATATAATAATATTCCTTTTGAACTCATGCTCTGGAGGAACATGCTCCTTTGATGTCCTTTCTATAGTAACTTGGGCTCCACTCTTATACCGTCATCTGCCAACAGAAGCTCTTTCTTCCTTGAGAACAATCTTATTTGTTTCTTGCTGTCAGACCAGAAGCCTAAAACCACCAGGAGAGCCTCAAAATTTCTTTCAGTTGTCATTGCCCTATAGAGAAAAATATTTTCTTAATTTTCTGGTTTAATTAATGTACAATTTTACTTTGCTCTTCTAAGTTTCTTACATTGCACCTAGGTTTTATCTTCTATTGTATCTTATTTGTCTTATTTGTCTATATATGATTTTACTCATACACACTTACATACACACAAACTCACGTTCCTTTATATTCACTCAATAGTATATACTCAACAGGTAGAATTCTGTATTTGTTATTAATTTAGTCACTTTGCTTTTATGACTTAGGTACTACTTTTAATACCCTGCTATCCATACTTACTGTACTGTAGTAAATGGCATATGTACTCCTGTTGATGTCTCAGAATTTTTTAAAGGTTTTAATGCATTTTTATTGTTTTTTGTAGATAATGTTTATGTTTTCTTTCCTATATTTTGGCTTCCTGCTCTTTATTCTGTTATTCCTTTTATGATATCAACTGTAATAAAGATTTGTATTTATTTATTTATTTAAATCACATGTGGGTTTTTGTTATAATAACCATACCCATTTCTTTGTTCTGGCCCCACCCAGTTATTGGTACAGTATATGGCTCTCAGCATGCCATTCAAAATTCAGATGCTAGATTAAACAGATCAAAATGATCTCAACAGTCTTCAACATTGGCCCAAGTCCACCTGGTGACAAGTGTAAGGTACTGTATTTGGATAAGAAAAATCAAATTTATTTTCTAAGATTGGGGAGACCTGCTTTGGTAGCAGTGCATATAAGAAGTCCTAGTGGATCTCCAACTACACATGAATAAGTAGTGTGATGCAGCAGCTAAAAAGGTGAATGCAATTATCAGCCACATTAACAGAAATAGGAGACCCAAGTTACAAGAGGTAATTTCCATTGTACTGTGTACTGGCTAGATGGCATTTGGAGTATTATTTCCAGTTCTGGCCGCTGCACAGAAATGTTGGAGCATTTCAGAGGAAATCTACCAGATAATAAGAGATCTGGAAATCAATCCCTACCAGGAAATATAGGAATGATAACAAGAACTGGCCAAGTTTAACTTGTAAAACCTAGTGTCAATGGCACTACATGTCTACCACAGGATCGTACTTCCTACAAAAGCTTCCCTCCCAGATCAGGTTGCCCAAATGACTCATAAGGACAAGGTTAACTACCAGAAGTTTATGTTTCACATACAACCACAAAAGGATTTAGTTTTTAGGAGAAACTATAAATGTTAAGAACAGTAGGGCAGTGCAGTTCTATTATTAAAGTATTCTGAAGGCCCTGTGATTAAAAGAGCTAAAAAATTTAAACTGTCAGAGACATCAGTAGAAATCCATTTCCTTAGATACATCAAGGACAGCAAATGAAATATTTGTCTGGCAGAAACAACTGTGTTTAATCATCATCATCATCATCATCATCATCATCATCATCATCATCATCTCTTATGTGGAGTGAATTGTATATTTGCAATTCAAACATCTAGATTCCAGTTTCCAAAATTTTCTAGAACAAGCCTATTACCTTCAATCATGCCTAGCACCAATAGCAAGATGTCACAGTTGCTGGATGCTCTGGTGAATGTGCCCAGCAATGTATTTCTTCAACAGATGAGTAAATCTTTTAGTTTTTCTACATGTGAAATTCTCAAAGAATCACCCAAAGAAGCTCCAATTAATCGACACTCAAAATTATGAAAACACTGAGTAACGGTTACTGAATTCCAGAACTGAGATACTCTGCGATACTACCACAAATTGGGACCCATCAACCTCCATTGATGAAGTAATGGAGGAAGAACTATCAAAATCAGAGTCTGATTTATAAAATATGAGACATGTTTAGTTAACACTGCACCCCCTAATACTAACTAACTCGAAAAAATATATAAGGTATAGAACATCCCAAGAGTCACTAAAACTGTAACGGCAAAAGGTTCAGAACCTGGGCATATTCAGGTTTGTCTGAAGTACCCTCTTATAGGATGATGATATAAGGTAGTGTTTCTCAAAGTGTGAGTTGTGACCCAGGGGGACATCACAAGAGAATATATAGAGGGTTGCCAGAGAGTGGGTTCTTCACAAGACCTTTCTGAACAGATTTACTAGTTGGATGTAGAATACGCTGAATATAAAACAGTGCGACCGTTCCAGAGCCCTGTATGAACTTCAAGTATACTTTTATTTTTAACAACTTGCTTTTGCCTTTTGAAGCATGAGGTTTCTGGGTAAAGCACTGACCATCTGATCTGACACTTGCTCTGCAGGTGGAATTAGGAAAGAAGGGCTATGAGGCTGCACTGAGTAGAAAACGGAAAGAGTGGAGAGAGAGATTTACAAACACTAGGCTGGAAGAGAAACAGCAGATGGGCTGTGACTGCTCTCTCAGCTGGGAGAGAAGATCAAAGCAACCTACACCTTTCAAGAGTATTGCAAGCTGCAGCATTTTAAGAGTAGGAGAATTTGATTTAAGGCAGGGAAGCACCCTTTTACTTCCCCCACCGCCCCCACTCTGGTGAAAGAGAATCGGGCTTTCAAATAACATTTAAATTTCAGGAATTACATAATAGCAAGCAAGCTCATTTTTCCCATTAAAATTGCAGTATTTATTTTTTTGCTTATTTCCAGTGAAACAGTTTTATAAAGTTTTATAAAGTTGCATAGTTCCATCACTGTTTATTTGGCATACAGATTAAAACTCACTTATGAAAAGTAAGTGACAGATTTGTTTCATACCATATAACTGATAGCTTTATTTGTGGAGTGATAAAAAAAAAAATCATTTTAGGGGGTTATGGTCTAAGAGCCTCTGATGTATGGCAATAACTGACATGGGATTTCAGTACTGATATTTATGGGGGTCTTGTTGATTGCTTAAAAACCAGTCTTTTAAATGGGTTATTTTCAGCTAAAGAATATGCAAGCTATTAAATTACAAATAACAAAAAGAATGGAAGTTGTGGGGATTTGGGAGAGAACTATCATTTAATTCTGTAATTCCTGATTTTAAGGGAAATGAAAACTGAATAGGTCAAATGCCTACCTCGGACTACCCCCCCCCCCAAATTTTAATAAACTAAGAGCAATTATTTATTAAGTTTGTATTAGAGAAGTTAACTGGAAAAGAAGCTCAACACTGGTGACAATTCCTAAAAATGGGTATGGTAGGAGAGAAAAAGGAACAATTCCAAACAATTCCAAAAGAAGGAAATGTGGTTACACAAAAAGGTTAGCAAACATCTGAACATCAAAAAAGGAGACCAAAAAAAACAAACAAACAAGTGAAGGAGGGACAGATCAACAAGGAAGAGATCAAGCAGGTAACCTAAATTTGCTGTCAGGTAAAATAAATGAGAGCTCAGAGCAAGCTGAGGTTAACAAAAGATGTTAAAAATAACAAAGAGGCATGGCCAAAGTAAAAGGAAGAGAAAAGAAACACTACCATCTGCTTAGTAAAGATGGCTAAAATGGATAAAAAAACACCGGATAGCAAAGAAAAGGCCTATTCAATTCTAATTTTGGCTCAGTCTTTTCTAAAGACAGTATTTCATGAGATGGGTGGTGACAAATTTGATAGATAGATAGATAGATAGATAGATAGATAGATAGATAGATAGATAGATAGATAGATAGATAAATACGATTGAGATAGCTGGATTCAAGCCTTAATTTAATAGAAACTTGATCAGGAATATACCCAAAGCTTAAATGAGTTCAAATGTTTGGAGCCAGATAAACTGCATCCTAGACCACTTAAATAACTTGCGGATGGTCTGGCCAAACACCAGTCCAACATCTGAGATTTTAGAAGAATAGGTGAAATGCCAGATAACTGAAGGAGAGTAACTGTTGTTGTCACTATCTTCAGAAAAAGGAAAAGGAAAGACCTAGAAAACTAAAGACTAATCAATCTGTCATCAATACCAGGGAACATTCTTCAGCAGATCATAGTGACTGACCTTCTGGGAATGCTGAGGGCATAATAGAACTTAATTTCAGCAAAACAGTTGAATAAGTACCCGATGAAATTTTGATCGGCAAGCTAATTATGTAAAGGCTATATGACATGTCATTAGGTGGATCTACAGCTTGACTGAAAACTATACCCAACAAGAATTCATCAGTGGCTTCTTGTCAAACTGGAGTGAGGTAACAAGTGTGCTGCCACAGGGTTCAGTCCAAGTCATTAATTTTAACTAATGGCTTAGATGTAGAAAATGTTTACCAAACTCCCAGATAATACAAAACTAGATGGGATAACTAATATTCCAGAAAACTGAAACAAAATTAAATTGATGAATTTAGAGAAGAGGGCTGAAAATAATGAGCTGACATTTAAAAGAAATAAATGCAAAGTTCTTCATTTAAGGAAGAGAAATCTAATGCAGGTATAGTGTAGAAGTACCTGCCTTGGTATTGTAAGGTGAATATGAGTCAGTCATATCATTTCACAGATTTCTAAACCAAACCAATCAAGCATCTTCCAGTAGTATACAAAGATAATTACAAAACATATAACAACGAAAATTTAAAAACAGGGCAATATGTTGTCATCTTTCAACACCTTTAAAGCCCTCCTTGTGGGACCATTTGCCTCTGCCTGTCCCACCAGATCTGGCAGGGTAGACATACTCCAGGTCCCTCACTGAAACAGTGCTATTTTGGGGGACCCAGGAGACATGCCTTCTCTGTTGCAGCAAATGCCCTGTAGAACAGCCTCCCACCTGGACATCGGGACGGACCAATCCTGTTGGGCTGTAAAAACGTGGCTTTTCTCACAGGCAGTAGGGCCAGGTTGTTAGCAGAGCCTGATAGAGGTGAGTGTGTGACTGAAGCTAATATCTGAGTTGCCTTGGCTTTGTATTTTGTGTTGCTTGTGTTTATGTTGTTTTATTGTTCTGTATTGCCCAGAGTTATTTGCTTAAGATGGGAGGCCAATATAACATTTTTAAATAAATAAATAACATATGGGGTTCCCTCAATAAATTAAATTTTAAAAGCCCTCCAGAAGAGCTCCACTCTAATTTGCTTCTGGAATGATATAATGTTGGGGCTAATCTAGTTTCTTGTGGGAAACCATACTGAAAAATATAACTTGTCTCCTAAAAGGGCAAATACAATTTTTAGGATGAATCACTAGCAATATAGTTTCCGTATCACAAGAAGTAATAGTTCCACTATATTTTGTATTAGTGAGGCCTCACCTTGAATACTGCATCCATTTCAGGTCACCACATTTTAAGAAAGATTCAGAGAAACTGCAACAGGTGCAGCAAATGACCATGCAGATAATCAGGGGCCTGAAAACTAAACCTTACGAAGAAAATGCAATATAATAGAGATGAGTGAATAGAAAATATGCTAAAACTTTTCAAGTACTTGAAGGAGTGTCATACAGAAAAAGGCCAAGATCTGTTCTCTATCATTTCAGAAGGTAAGGCACCAAATAATGGTGTTATAATCAAAAAACAAGATTCTGGCTATGTTATGAGAAACTTCCTAATGGGAGACCATTCTGACAATGAAACCGATCATTTGTCAAATGTGTTCTGCAGAGGTTAAACAACCATAGGTTTAGAGATACTTTACATTGGATTTTTGCACCAAGCAGCAGATTGAATTCAACAGTCTAGATGGCCTTCTGATGCTATGACCCTGTGACCTAAAATATCTCCCCATACAGAATTCTGTGCACCTAGAAAGTTATGTACTCATCCTCTAATAGCAATTAGCCACAAAGACACTATTTCACTTTGTAGTCTGAATTATCCCCACAGCATGGCTCCTAGGATGGGTGGAAAAATAAAACATCTTCCACTGTGTTGACATTTCTATTTCTTTCCATGTTCCATTATCTCAACATTCTGCAATAGAAATTGCATACCTGCAATTACAACTAATTGATCTGCCATTTCCGATGTCATAATTAATGTCATGTTTTAATAGAGTCATAATCATTCCATAATAATGGTTTTCATTCAGCAGATTTCCAAAATGGGTAAGAATATGGAGCTCAAAAGCAATAAGCAGTGTTGAGGCTCTTTCAAAATATCCCAGAAGGAACATCTTAGTATAATGATCTTGCAAAAGAGATTTTTTAATTTTTATTTGGATAGCAAAGTAATATTATGCAAGCTTTTTTTCAGTGTGACTTATCCCTAAACATCCATAAACATAATAAAATCAATGATTCAATGGCAAAATGCATTATGCTTCCAAAAGGGTTATTTAAAGTACTCTTAGAGCAAAGATGGGGGAAAGGGTGACTTCGGCAGAACAAGGCAAAGCACCATCAAACCATTGACTGTATTTTACATTGGGTACAGATGTGCCAACTTAAATGCAGGAATTTAGAGCCATAAAAAGTACTCTAAGGCCACAAATCAATTCTTCATGACTACTGGTTGTCCTGCTAGATCATTTTAAACTAATTTTTCTCCTGCAGAAGCAGAGACCAGCTCCTGAAATTAAAAGAATGAATGGGAATAAGAAACAAAACTTAATTGGTATAAAGACCAATCACATACCAAATTTATAAAGATGAAAAGCATTCCTGCTCCCCACAATGAGACAGATCCATCTAACCCAATGACCTCCTTCACCTTTCTTAATGTTTCCCTACTTTTGTTTGTTTGTTATTCAGAATGGGAAGCTAACATAACCAAAGTTTTAGCCAGCCCAACATTTCCTAAAATCAATACATTCTGAATCAGGTCATGGGTTAGAGAGAGGGGGATAGAGGACTGACTGAGAATATGTATTAAAAATCCAGCCTGCCATTTCAGATAATTTTTCAGTGTGCACATGCCAAAGGACAGTGGTCTTTACTAAGAAATCCAGATTTTACTAGGAAGGCTCATGTCCTAAGTCTTGAAAGAGATTATGTCTTTTGGAGGAAAAAAAAACTTATGTAAAAGGGATGGGTAGCTATTAGTACTCTTAGATCAGCACATTATTCTATCAGTTCTGCTATAACGATAAAAAGGAAGGTGCACTCAATATACCTCGCTGATGTCCTTGGAGGAAACACAAGATAAGTAGAATAAGGCTTTGATTTTAATATACCGTTAATCTAGGAGAGCAGTGGGAGAAAGAACTGCTTAAACTCATGCTTTGTAGGACTCTTTCAAATGAGTCAATGCTATTTCATCAACACAAGAGTCAACAATTATGCTTAGGCAAAATATAAACTAATACTTTCCAAATGACCATGGGAAATAGAAAGTCGTACATTATTTTACTAGATCAGAGTATTTCAGAATGGTGGAGGAATGGGAAGATAAGTCAGCTTCAGTTCAGGCTATAAGCATGAGAAATGGTAACTACTTCCTTCCTGCCAAAATATAAAAGCATACCAACAAAAGAGCCTTGTTACCATATCAATTTAATAGCCTGAATAAGCGCATTTTGGGGGATTAAAAGGGAATTCCTGAAACTGTCTTCCTTTCCTTGTGTCAATGGTAGCATCTGCTTTGCTAAAACAAAATGTTTTCAAGAAACTGAACACATTTTTGCAATCTCTTCCTCCTTGGGAGGGATAAAAATCCTACCGACTGCAAGAGGACATGGTTACAAGGAATCAATAGAACCTCAACTAGCACTTACTCAGCGATTCATAATTGACCAACAGCATGATAATTTCTTATATAAAGAAACAGGGTTCCAGGAAGACCAGCTCCTCATGGTGACCCAAGATTGGGGTAAATATTTTACAACTATATCTGGCAATAACCAGAGAGGTGCAACTTATAAAATACTGTCCCTGCCTACCTCCCACTTACTAATTCCATTTAAAAGTACATATATCCAAGTGTTTACCTCAAGGGATCAAATGTATTCCATTCATACCGTAAAATCTTAAAAATGAACTAGTATCAATGAAAAGTTGGTTTATGAACTGCTGTTTTACAGAAAATGTCTATTAGTTTCACCCTCAACTCTGCCTGACACCCCAAATTTTTAGATAACACCAAGTTCAGATAAATAAAAATAATATTAGTGAATAATTGTATTGATATGCAATTATGTAGGAGATAAAAACCCCATTTCAGTGTTAAGTGTTTTGACTGATCAGGGCTCCACTACTGCATTCTTAATTAAAATAAAAGTCCCAGTATTGATTCGAAAAATGGAGGGATGGGGGTACTTAATGCTTGCAACAGGGGTATTTAATTCAGGCCTGCAAAGAGCCTGAAATAATGTCTTGCGTTACATTTCCACTTCAGATTGTGGTACCTTGACATTGGTGCCCTCATATCATTTATGGAGGTGAACCTAGCTCTTCAAATAGAATTCTATTTCAGATGGCAAGAACATCTGGAAAAAAAAGTGCTATTTTATCTAATGGTCGAGAATCTGGTATGATAAAGCCCGTACTTTCATAACAATCTAATGTGTTAAAACAGAATGCTCCTAAGTTACCTAGAAATACTGTTCCTCGTGAAGCTTTTCAGACTCAACTTGTCAAATAAATCAAATCTTATCAAACAAACCAAATCCTGCTGAATAAAAGTTGAGGAAAAAGTATGTTTTGTTTACCTGAATCGTATGCAAAATCTCTAGGTTCTTGTTTAATCATCAGAGGAGGGGGAAAGCTTTGATTGATTGAATTGCCCACCATGGCACTGTGTTCATACACTGGATCATGGTACTCCTGCTTAAACCCTTGAGGTGGGAAAGGGATGTTTGGCTCAGACATCTGGCGTTGGTACATCGGACGTCCTTCCCGCGGCATGGCAGGCAGAGGAGGAAACGAATTACAAGGTTCTGAGAGCTGACGGCGAAATCTAGGATATTAAAACAGAAAATCATTATTAATCTAGCCGGGGGGGGGGAAGAGGGGTACCATGGAGAAAGAACGGATTATGGGGCAGGGTGGGAAGGAAGAACTGGGAAAGAAACGTGTATACAATTTTTGCAGAATATAGCAAGAATCTATGGGACAGCACAGGCAGCATCATCCTGCAAGAATTGGATAAAAACAGCTGCCCCTAGAGAAGGATTTCATGGATGGCCCTGCCATGATAAACAGTTTTCTTAAGCACCAATTAAGTGTTCCTTTTTTCCCCTCATTTGATATTAACCTAAAAGTAACCGAGAGAAGATGTAAGAAACAAACAACCTGAATGTTTCTGATCACCCAAGGAGAAAAGAAAAAGACCAGTGTACCATACAATGTTTAGCTCTTCTTCATTTATACTTTTTAAAGCTTTACAGATTATAGTTTAAAAGCTTGCCTTTGTTAAAGATATAGTCTGTAGAACATATTCTAAATTGTATCTGATCCACTTTTCTGCTCTAACATAAAGAACGAAAAACTCAAGACCATATTGTTTGCTGGAAAAAAAAAAAGGTCTGCTGAAACACTCATTCTGTAGTCATTCAGGTAACAGATATTTAAATGATATTATTTATTTGGATTGATAATTTACATATAAATAGCACATTCAGTATTCAAAACACTTCATTTAATGTGCCACAGAAAATTTAATATATCAGTGAAGTATGGTTTGCCCAAACCAAACTGAGAAGGAATGCATAAAAAGAGGAGAGAGAGAATAACAACCAGACTCATAGTCCAAAAATATTTCTCATCCTTTCACCATTAAATGCAAGCTGAGCCTTAGCTGTTATGCCACACCAGCTCTCATATCATTTCAATTTAGATTATTAGATTGAACTTTAATACACCCCCCACACCCACCCCATGACCGTGGAACTAGAACTCATGAACAGTTTGGACAACTGTACTGACTGAATACATACAATGAAGATGGGACTGAATGGATAAGAAAGGTAGAGCTTTTTGCTGGCACAGAAGAAAGCTTAGAGTACCCCATTCTTGCATACGGTAATCTAAACTGATCTAAATCTGCCACAAAAAAAATGTAGGCATTTAATAGCAGGAAGCCTCATTCCTTTCATGGGGTTCCCTTCTTAGTAGACGTGGAACAAAACTGTGCACTTGCTTACAAGAACATGAAGATTGGGGACAGAAGTATCTGCTGTTAAAAATAACTTTTATATTTGCTTCTTATCTCTTTTAGTTAAATGTATACAATCATTCATTGCAAAGAAGGAAAGTGACATTTCCCCCGAAGCAATTATATTCCATACAACGAAGAATATGCCGTGCCACTGTGAAAGGAATGATGTCTTTGCTGTTTGCCTACACATTTAGAAAACAAAGTGTTACACTCAAAAGTGCTGTAAAATAGCTGCATTCGTTCTTCACTAGCCCTCCTCCTGCCATTTTAATCTAGAAACGCATTTACCACTTTCAAAAGAAAAACAGTGAACTTAACATAAGAAACAGGATCACTAGTGAACCTCAAAAAAGTTAATAATGCTCAAGTTGTGTGTTTATACAAGTGGCTTTGATTCCTGTTGTACTCATTAAAGCCATTTATGTTTCAGATAACTGGGCTTTTCATAAATAGTATTGACTGTTTGTTTGTTTAAAAGACTTCTATGGCCACCCATCTCACTGTGATTCTGGGCAGCTAACAACAATTTAATAATTTATTGAAGCTACAAATCTACTGAGCCATGGTTCATCACAGTTTGCTAACTTTTTGAGTTCTCCTTTGTTCCATCTGGAACCTAGACTCCTTTGGCCTAGCCTTGTCACAATCATGCCACTATGCAATTATAGAAGAGTTAGGATTACAAATGATCTCCTACTGGAGCATAAATGAGAAATTTATCACCCAGGCTACCTCACTGAGAAAAAACTAAAAAAAACAGCCCTTCATATTATGTCTGTGTAAATAAAATGCATGTGAACATTGAAATAAACCCACCAAGTTCAATGGATTAACTTCCAAGTCAATGGGACTTTTAGCAGATGAAATTGCAAGACCACAAGCATTTTCTATTATCACAGGCTACTTGTAAGAACTAATAAGGATTACCTTTGTGGCTTAAAAGACTGGAATTATATGGTGACATTCTGACTTCAGAATGACTATGCAAACTAAAAGACGAGTGGAACCATCACCAAATTATCTGTGTCATTGTGTATATCAGGGAAAATTAATAAATAGTATGTCAGCTGTGGGCCTACACATCACTACACCTTATGGGAGTGGAAAAAACATACGGTATTACATTAAAACTGGATTCTGGAGTACATTCTGATCAGGTTAGAACATAGCCAAGTGAATAAATATTTGATCAGACTTGCATTAACAATCACTATCAGAATTCAAATATAGCCATAACTAAATTTAAGCAAAATATATTGGCTCAATCTATGGATGCTTTGCCTTAGGGAATTCAAATATAAAAAATAAGCAGGGTGATTTAGGGACGTAGCTGCAGTTCAGTTTTTTAGCTTTTGCGGTTTTGCTCAGCCTAAAGTTATTTGAACATCATTTGTTTTGGCTGCTTAACTTCCTTTTCCTAAGCTGCTGCATTTCAAAATGCTCAAAGGACTAAACAAAAAAACAAAACAACAACAAAAAAAAAAGCCCACACCCTTTCAATGGATATTATGCAAATTGTAAGAGTAAACAGCAATACTTATCTGCAATCGATTTAATTAAGAATTCAAAACACCAAACCAACCATAGAGAGATTTGTAATCCTCATAAAAATAACCACCTATGTGGCAGAATTGTTCCAGTCAAATAAATTAGCCATTTATTTGTATGGAATATACAAGATTGTCTCCTTTCTCCAAATTCAATAGAATTTTAGAATTAACTTTGAAATGGCCAGGGTTGTTGTTCATAACATCTGCTACTACTAAAAAATCACCCAACTAGTCTTACAAGGCTTTTCTGATTGTCTGATGTTAACGATTTCTCATTTCTCCTAGAGCTTCCACTCTGTAATACAGTTAAGACAAAATAAGCAAGGCTACAATATAGTCTTATTATTAGGACTAAGTATGTTCTGCAAATGATTTGGAAGACATCCTTCAAGCTTCTCTGCTATTCATTAAAGAAGGGACATCTTTTTTCAGGCTTCTGCCTGCTCCTGAAAAAGGTATGCTATTTTGACTCCTTAAACCAGTGGCATCTTTTTTCAGGCTCAAGAAGAATGAAAGAAAGATATGATTGCTTTAGTTAGGCATCAGAGAAGTGCTCTGCTCAAACTGCAAAGTCTGAAGGACCTTTTCTGAATCAGGTTTGAAGTGTATATAGGCCTACTATAGATGTTGGTGGTCAACAAATTCCTCAGAATTTTTTGTCTGACCATGTTTTGATTGTGGTTCTTGTCCATGTGTGTGTGTGTGTGTGTGTGTGTGTGTGTGTGTGTACACACACTCTCAAAGTTTTAAATACAAGCAAATATGGTGGATGATGCTGACATATTCAGTAATGAACACAATATAAGAAAGTGACAGGACCAAACTACTTGCAGTGGAAAACAAACATAGGAAGAACTCTCGCTGTTACCTGTGATCCATAGGGAAGCTGTTGTCTGGGATGGGCTGGGATGGAGGCAGGTGAGCAGGAAAAACCCGGTCAGGTTTAGAACTCTGAACCGAGTTTGAAGATGCATGATGCAGTGGTGAAACTGGAGTGCTTGATGGAGTTGGTGGGTTAGAGGTCCTCATTCCCACTTGTGGCTTCTGATCATAGGCACTGTTTGTTAAACATGAGGAGATATAAATGCTTCCCACACAGACTGATTGATTGTAAAACATGCATGGATACTAATCTCAAATTCAGTTTCTAGCATATCCCAGTTAGACTGGATAACATTCTCAAGATACAACACATATACAATTTTGATCTACATTTGACATCCTTTATTGTGTTGGCTGGGAATTCTGAGAGTTACAATTCCAAAATATAGTTGAAGGGCACAAGTTTAGGGAATGCTGATCCAGACAGACTAATTCTGAAGTTGAATTTTAATTCCCCATTTACCTCTGGATTGTTTTAGCCATGATTACATGACTAGACTATAATGGCTGGGTTTACATATCATGTAAAACCCTGAATTATGGTTTACAACTGCAAAAATTAAGTTCACACCATGCTCTTAGGCAACACTAAGCACACTATGGCAAAGCATAGTATATAAATCAGCTTCCTTTGGCCTCTTGGCATTAACTAATGCTAATCTTGAACATGAGAACCTGATTCTACTAGTTTATCGAAGCACAAATCATTCTCTATCCACCATTATTTCCTAACCCAGTTAGGAAGTTCTGGATATAATATACATAACAAATACACACTGATTATTCTTTGTGCTTGTTAGATACATCTGCTATTTGTTTGGGGTTTGTTTTTCTTACTTTTTAAGAATACTTAGAACAAAACGCTTGCACCACAATTTTTATAAAGCTGGTTTTGCAGCTTTATAAAGATTTTGGATCATGCAAGCTGATCTAACAAAGATGAACTATTAAAGCTGTAGAATATAAGTAAAATTGGTTAAAATCACAATTAAAAAAACAATCATGAGTAATATTCCACAAAGCACAGAAGCAATACTTTTATTAGACCGACTCAAATTTTACATGATAGATTCAAGCTTTTCCATTTCAAAGAACTCACCAACAGGCAGGAGAGTTAAAAGCCCCCCCCCCAAATAAAAGTCTTTTTAAAGTCACATCTGTGTCAGTTTTCATGTATTTATCATCAAATTTCTAGGCCATCCAATTCTAACGTGAGTCTGGCCAGCTTCATGTTCAGTTAGTGAGAAACGAAGTATCAAACATGCAAATTGGGACTTATCAGGTACAGAGTAAGATGAAGCTGCAGTAGGCGTAGAAAGAAGTACACTGTCTAATCAGTAAGCAGAACATTGGATCATTTCAGAATATTACACTTAAGATAACTGGCAATTAGAAATTATGCTGTATGGATAACTGGCAGTCAGAGATTATGTTGTATATTGCTTCTCAATTGTTTGAAGAAGTATTGAAGAAATACAAAAAAACTTGTATTTAAGTTTCATTAGCCTCTCAAGAGTTACCTGAAAAGTAAGTCTAATTTTATCCTTTAACAAGAAGCATGCCAGGAGGTAACACTCAGCAGTATGATATCTTATATTTGCAATATTTCCATAAGATGTATATATGGGATTTGAATTTCAAAAGAATTTAAACATGAAATATTTGATTGGGACAAGTAAATAAGTCTTCTAAGAGGCTACATCCTTGAAAGATGAGGGAAGTCCAGGAAATGTTGGGAATGGAGGAAAGGACTTCCTTATAGGAACCTAGAATAAGGAACCTGTGATATAGCTGAACTACAATTCTCAGCCTCTTTCGGTATTGGGGACAGCTGAGAGAGGGAATTCTGGAAAATCCAGAGAGGGACAGGCACCCCATCCTCACTCAGGAGCATGTTGCAACCTCAGAGCGAGAAGCACTGATGATACAAAACAGCATAAAACTATCATAAAAATAGAAAGTTATGCATATTACAATGATGCTACTCTTTTCTTCAAAAATGTTTCAAAGTGTCTTGGTTGCAGAGCTATTTGAACTCCCAAGAGTAGATAGATCACTGTAAAGTATTCTGCAGGATGAATAAAAAGGCAGACACTTTATACCCATTCTAATGCATCTGGACCCCACTTATGGACCTCTCTTCCCGGGGAAGCTTTCCTCATGCCCACTTTGATTTCTTTTTGGCAATGGGCTTAATTTTCCCATGTTTTTACTACTGGAGACCATCATCATCAGATTATATTTGATACTTTTTACTGAGCATATGTACCAGCTGTTACGTTCTGTTGTATTTTTTACACTTCCTTTGTCACTGTAGAAATTATAGAGGTGAAATGAGATATAAATGAAAATGAATGGAGCCACAGTTCTATCCACAGTGCAGAATGTGTGAAAGAAGCAGTTCCAAGAAAGAAAAACAGCATCTCCTTAAGTGATAATAACCCATACTGGCTTGCAAATATTTTTTACTTCAACTCGTATAATCCTGTATCATTACATATGGTGGCAAAAGGGCACCTCTATTCTAAGGAGATCAGAGTATCTTCTATATAATACACACAGACACACACACACACACAGTCACACTTGGTCCCTAATCCATACCAAATGTCCTTAACTTAAACAGCCAACTTTAACAAGTTTTCAGACCGTTGTCTGCACTGACTGCTTGCACTCAGACGATTCGTAATTTCACTTCTTCCACAATCATTTGAAACATAAAGGCACTGGGAAAAGAGCCACTTTCTGAAAGAGGATTCGATTCCCCTTCCGTTTGGCACTGCTGCTGTAACAGGTGCAAGCAAAGCCCCCACTCTTGTTTCTACAAAGACAGGAGTCCTCTTAATCATTTTTCAATGCAAACTAAATAGGAGCCTGATCTTGCACAGATAGTAACTGCAAGATCTGTGACAGACCACTGATCCCTGTAGCATAGCACCCTGATGAGGCAGATAGTGAGATTTAACAAGTATACAGGTATCAGATGTATCAAAAATCACTTAAAGTGGAGGTCGAGCACTTGGACAACAATGTTCACTGGCTCTGGATTAGTTTGCAAAACATAATCTATTAGACAAAAAAAAATATGTTTCAATGCACTCCTCCTGCCTCTTTGTTCATACACTGGAATAGATAGCTTCCAGATGTGTTGAACATCTGAACCAGGAACTGTAGTTTAATCTCAAACTAAAATCAAAGAACTAATACCAGTTTCATCATGTATGAGTCTATAGTCTGAGGTTAAACAACAGTTCCCAGATTCAGCTATAATTATTTGCATGCAATGGAGAGCGAGCATTTGTAACAACTCTGGCTTTTCCAGGAATGAGCAATTTGATCATGCCCACCTGGTGCCAATTGTCAATGGATGCAGTTAACAAACACTTGGTTTGTTCATCATAATATGCAACCCAGGAACTCTGGCATTTTAATAGACAGGAACAAACCAGTGCTCTGTCATGATAAACAAACCATAGGCTTGTTGGCTGCATCTGTTGGCAAAAGCAGTCAAGTGGTGGCAAGCAGAAGTGCTGTATGTCTAGATATAGAAGGGATCAGTGTATTTCTGGCTCATGTCATTTTCATAGGTATTCATTTTGTTTTGAAATCGAACTGCAAACTTTAGGGAAAACAAGACATTTTTGTACACACTAAATTATGCATGCAGATTTTAGTCTAAAATTCAGAAATGCTATATAGCTTTTGTTGCTTTTTTAAGAAGAAAAAAAAGGATGTCTCCATTAATGTCCAATACATTATCTGGAAACTAAGAAACCTGCAGAGGAAAAGATGATAGCTAAATATATGAACAAAAGTTGGATTAGTGTCCTTATTGCCACCTATGTCAGATGACTGTTGCCCTCAAATAAGTGAAACGTATCAGGCCTATTTTGTAGAAGGTTCCTATGGAGAAGTTAGACTTCATTTAGAGCCTAAGACAACAAAAAAAGAGCAAAGCTTGTAGAAACTCCGACAAACTAAAGCTTAAAAGCTATTAAACAGCATAATGCTATCACACCAATTAAAAATTATCCTAGAAACCATTTAAAATGTTTGGCTTTCCACCCTTAATTCTCAAAGGGAACTAACCTGCTTCTGAAGATATAATGGTTTCTGCAAAGCCTTAAAAATGACTTCTAAATAATCATCCATGAACACACGCTTCCTTTTTCTTAAGTTTCTAATGAGTTATTTAGGCTCATCCCTTACAAGGATTCTTTTAACCTAAAGTATGTTTTTGTTTCTAAAATACTTAAATGAACAAAAAAAATTAATCACACCTATACCAAATCAAACAAAACCATGCTCCTTTTGGAATTTTCCTTATTTCTACGGGATAATGAAAAGAGTATTACTTTAAAAATTATTTGAGAATTTCGCTAAGAGGACTATAAATATAATCACTACTTCTCCCTTAAATCTATTCATATGAGAAAGGCCTCACTAATTTGGAGCAGCTACAATTGGGACAAGAACTCCCCAAATCCCTGGCCCATAGGGCTGAAAATGCTGGGAACTTTAGTTCACTCTGGAGGACACCAGGTTGGGAAAAACTGATCTATCCTAGTTAAATTTATGCCTGCCTGCCTGCCTGCCTGCCTGCCTGCCTGCCTTCCTAACATTTACTTTTTAAAAAATAAACTAAACAAAAAAAAAAGCAGGTGATCATTCAGCCAATACCATTTCAAACTGCAAGTTTTATAAAAGGTAAACCGCTATATATCTACAGGAATGATTTTAGCCTAGTGAGTTCCCAAGCTACCCTATTTTTCTGAGGAGGAAAACATGACAAGAATTGATTCCCCCACCTACAAACTGGCATTATCACCCACCACTTTGCTATGTAACAAGACCAGGAAAATGTCTTCTGGGGGTGGAGAAAAAAATTGATTTTAATTGTCCCATTACTGTATCATCATGATCATAGAGTTTCCATTGGAAGTGCTAATGTAAAATATCCTGGTTACTTTACCTGACATTGTACAGGCACTTTTCTCCATAACTGAATTTGAATGGTTGTTCTTGACTACACGCCGAGCTGAGTTCAGAACATGGACTGTGGGGTTCTTTCTTGATTTTCACTGAAAGACCATGAAAAGCCACTGGAAAGATTAAAAAACAACAGGAACAGAAACTAAGTAATTTCAGTCAGGTAAGAATGATACAATATAACATTCTGAAATCCATCTCAAAAACAGTGCCAGACTCCTGAATTTTCTTTACTATATGACATTTATACTTCCACCTTCATCCTTATCCTGAGTTATATGCTCTGTGGCACTAGCCTGGCAAAGGTTCAAGTCAACATACTCCGTGACTGAGGACCAAATGTAAACAGGAACTTGGCCATGCGGAATAGCGTATGGCCCAAGAAAATTAAAAGTTGCTAAATACTAAATTAAATTGGATATCATGGGGTGAGTGTTTGTGGATTTTTGAGTGACTATAAAGAAAAATAAGGTTTAAGAAAAGTGTAAGGAACCTCTTGCCCACAACAGGTTATTGAAACACAACTCCCATCACTGTCAACCCACTTGGCCAATGGTTAGGGATGGTGGGAACTGTAGTTCAGCAATATTTGGAGGTCCTCAGCCTTCCCATCCTTGCTTAAGGACAAAATATGATGGCAAACATGCTTAAAATTTAGAACTGTGACAATGACAGGAAAGATAATTTAGATAAAGTCAAGGAGCATAGGGACTAAAAATGGGACTAAAATTAAATATAAAGAAGACCAAGCTAATGACAACAAGTGGAATAACCAGGTTTAGAACTGACAATGGAGATATTGAAGTGGTGGATAGCTTCTGTCTTTAAGGATCAACATCAACAGCATTTGAACCAGCAGTCAAGAAATATGCCACAGACTAGCACTTGGTAGAGCAGCCTTGGGGGCCTTGGAAAAGATATTCAAATGATGTGATGTGCCGATACCTACAAAGATCAGAATTGTGCAAGCCATGGTGTTTCCTGTGACACTCTATGGAAGCCAAAGTTGGACTTTAAAGAAGCATGACAGGAAGAGTATCCTATCCTGACATTTTTGAACTTTGGTGTTGGAGAAGACTACTGAGAACATCGCAGACAGCCAAGAAAACAAACAAATAGACCATTGACCAAATCAACCCAGAGTTCTCACTCGAAGAACAAATGACCAGGTTCAAATTATCCTAGTTTGGACAAATTATGTGAAGACCTAATTCTCTGGAGAAGGCTCTAATAAGGTGGGACGAAAGAGAAGAGAAGGATGACCAGCAGCAAGGTAGATGAACTCAGTTACAGTGACAATGGGTACATGGTTGGAAGACCTGAAAGACCAGGTTAGGGACAGATCATCATGGAGAAAAACTATCTATGTGGTCACCATGGCACATAATCAAGCAATCAATCAAAAATTAAACTGTCAAGCTTTCTTTCTGAAATCTGCCATCAGTTGGATTTTTTCTCTCCCAGAGCTGATTTTTTTTTTCTCCCTAAAAGGCAAAGCTACACACTTACAAATCAAGTTTTCATACAAGGTTACAACAGCTATCTGTTGACCACATCTCCATTAATTCCAGTTTGACACTTTCCAGGATTCATACTCATTGGAGTATGGATTGGAAGGACTGATTGGAAGGCTCATTGGAAGGACTGATAATGAAGTTCAAGCTCAGATATTTTGGTCACCTAATGCGAAGAGAGGACTCTTTGGAAAAGACCCTGATGCTGGGAAAGATTGAAGGCAAAAGGAGAAGAGGACGGCAGAGGATGAGATGGTTAGATAGCATCACTGAAGCAATGAGCATGAAACTGAGCAAACTCAGGGAGGCAGTGAAGGACAGGAAGGCCTGGCGCAATACGGTTCATGGGGTCACGAAGAGTCGGACACGACTTAACGACTGAACAACAACAGGATTCATACAAAGCAGGGAAAGAGTCAGTTTACCTTGGGGCAGGGGCAAGCCATTCCATAACAATGAAGCTACAACAGAGAAAGACTGCCTTCAGACTCTGGTTCTCTTAGCCTCAACTGGGGTGGGAAACCAAAGCAGATAGTCTCTCATAGACTAAACAGGAAGCAGACAGATTTTATTTGAAGGAGATGGTCTCCAAAGTAACAGGAAGCCAAGCTATGTAAAGCTTTATAGATATGCACAAAAACTTTGGATTCCACACAGACACCTACAGGCAGCCAACACAGCACCCACAAGATTGGTGTTAGTTTGCTACAGCAACTCTCACCCATCAACACTCAGCAGCTGTATTCTCTACCAACTGTAATTTCTGGGTGGTCTTCAAAGGCAATCTCAAGTTATATTATGGTGGTGTAATCAAGAGGTGATGAGGGCATGAGTCACAATTACAATGAAAGAAACCTTAACCATCTGCATTTGCTTTTAGGTAACTCTTGGCCCAAATATTGTAGTTTTCAGCAAAAAGATCTTCAAAATAATACTCTTAGCTGTAAATGGAATATGTCTCCATTGAAATCCTAACTCAGCATCAGAATGAAATAGCAGCAGCAGCAGCAGCTCTGCAACCAACCTCTTGCTAATTTGGTTTTCTAAATTGTGGAAAAACTTGAAGTACTAATATAATTGCATAGCACCTTCACAAGTTTAATAGTACAATTTTATTTATGTCAGAATAGTATACATTCCCATTATATTCAACAGGGCTTATTAATCAGGTAAACTTAAGTTACTTGCACAAAGCTAAATTCAACATTTGCAACTGAGGGGTCATCACCAATTTAGATACCTTTAAGAGAAATCAGAGAGACTAATAACATCTGTTAGTATGAAGGTATTATGCCTTTCAAACTTCATTGCTGAAAAATATGAGTGGGAAACATTACTGTTGCATCAGTGTCCCACTTATAGACTATCTATTTAAATTTGGTTGGTCTCTATGGGAATAAAATGCTGGACTTGTTAGGCCTTTGGTCAAATTCAGCATGATCCTTCTTAGAAACATGAGAACACATATACCATTCAAATTAATGAGACCAAAGTCAAGACCAACTCTTCAAAATCATTTCACAGATTCAAGCACTAATAATTTCATTTGTGTATAACCTATTATGCAACATATATAGTACGTAATATGTTATAAACTCTCCTCTGAATAAATAAGAATTTGTAAAATAATATTACCTTGTAAATAGGACAGAACTTCTGTTTTTGTTTTAAAAGAAGAATGTCTACATTAGGAATAAGCCTTATTTAATTATTTAAGAACATTCATATGGCTGCTCAACTTGACCAAAGTCACACTGGGCAGCTTACAAACAATTCAACAGAATCTAACAAAAAGAAAACAAACCATAATACATAAGCCAATAAACAATAAATAAAATGGCAATCCAAACAGAAATGTCACCATGATATTAGTATCCTTAGTAGCCTAAAGATGTCTCCCTTAGGGTCACATTCTTTATCAAGTAACAGAAAGGCCTTTTTAATGACAAAAGTGACAGCAGCTGATTTTGAGGCAGTGTTTCAAGGACCTTTAGATGACTTGAAATAGTAATTCCTACTAAGCCCACTTTTGTTTGTAATCGCCTTTTCTACTGGGCCAAATAAACAAGTAGCAAAGTGCTTCTCTAAGGGTTGAAGTTGCAGCTTTTAAGTGTGAAGCCACAGTAGAGGCCTGAAACTGTTCCCTCCCCCCTCCAAATAGCAATTTGGGGGCATTATTCAAGAGATTAAAAGATGGAATGAGAGTTGTTTGCCTCCAAGCGGCCTCCTACTTCAATTTTCATCCATAAAATATATTTGAAAAACAAACATAAAAGGGGCATGCAAATTGTCAAGTTCACCCCATTTGCTTTCCGATCCTCATGCAGCCCCGTGAAAGGTCAGGAAGCTGAGTTGTAGTCCGAGTCCTCAATTGTTCCTCCTCTAAAATATTTATGCTATGTCCCATGAATCTAACCAGGTTCTAGTACCTATATTTCATGCTACTGCTCTCATGCTACTGATGGAGAACGTTTCTTGACCTTAATCAAAATTTTCCAATCTGGCACATTATTTTTGTTTTGAATAGGTCATATATTCAGATGCATTCCATTTTTAAACACTGATCTTCTATAGCCCATCAGGAATATACCCTGCTCCCTTTTCCATTCCTGATTTGTTGGTTCTGGTGCCTTCCAATCCATCATGAGAAACAATTTCTCTCAATTACTTTTAAAACAAAGGAAACATACAGGCTCCTACATCATCCTATGTGGACGTATCCTGGAGTACCTCATCACAGTATGGAGAGATAGTGAACCAACTAAAAGACAGTTTTTCAGCTCACTGGCACAAGGCTTTGCAAATGCATTACATTCATTTTGTGCAATTTGCTTTTCCTTCCCACATGGAGTTGGTGCATGGAAAAGACTGTTAAGTACTAAATTATTTCTGATCAAATCACCATCAACTGGAGTCATGATCAACCCTAATTAAATAACTTTCTCTGAACATGACTTCTGCCAGTTGCTTCTGCTGCAAGGTATACTTTCTTTTGTTTCTGTTACAGGGCTAGCAAGGTCCAGAGTGCAGAGCTAAGAGGCTAATATGCTGGAGTTTTAATTAAAAGTACATGCCATCTTCTTCAGAGTCTCCCAGACATCGTGTCTCAGGCCAGAGAGGCTAACACCTTAATGTCATCAGGGTACGTCTCATACTTAGCACCTAAGTTTTATTTCTGTACCTGGTCAACATCAATCAGTGCTCTGGGGATCAGGTGCTTGGTGGGGACCAAATGTTCAATGATCGGCGGAAAAAATAGGTGAGGATTGGTTCAGCTTTTGGTTCACACTTTTTGTGTCTGAGGGCCACAGGTTGCCCATCCTTTTCTTTTGGAAACATTATTAAAAGAGATGGAGACAGCATCTCTCATCAGCATATAAACAGGAACAATAAACAAAAACAACCAATTTAGTATGAGATTACCCTGCTATCTGCTTCAGCATTTCATGGAACATAGAGGAAGAAACCTTCTTAAAATACTTAAAATTCTTTCTGGAGAACAATTCCAGATTTCAAACAGATTTATATAATCTACAAAAGTAGTACAAGCTATATAAACAATCACTTCTGATTTAGAGATCTGAAAGAGAAAACAATTACTGTGGGTTGGTGAAATAGCTTTTCATGTTATGACACACAGATTTCAGTGCTCACAGTGCAATTATTGTTTTCAACAGCTATGTTTTTTCTACTGATTCGGTTTCCTGATAACTTCCTAAATCTTACCTACAACGCCTATAATAAATTGGGGGGGGAGGTGGACAATTGATTAAAAAAACAACTCTCAAGTAAGCTTCTACAGTTCTCTTACTTTTAGTCGGCTTATACTCAAAATGGCGAGTTAAAACATGTTGATAGAGCTTTTTAATGTCTTGGAAGCTCAGGTATACATGGATTATAAGAGTACTCATGCTACACGTGAATTATAATGACCTACACTAGGAAGAACAACATGCAGTTCCAGAACCCTTTGACTGAAAAATGCGTAGAACAATATACTATACTACCATTTAGGGACAAGAGATACGTAAGAACAGTAATGCAAGCATTAAAAGATACTTACCAATAATGTGTTTGTTTTTTTAGAAAAACCTGAACTAAAAAGTAACAGCCCCAAAACTGAAACCCCTAGAAAATCCTGCCCCCTTTTATGTTGCCTATTGCAGACTTGGCTCACTTCACGTTATAGTCCTGTCTACTGTAAAATTCCCCTTCCTTCTCAAGAAACATTAAGTGCATCCCCACAGTCAAAGCATTTGCCCAAATCTGAATCATAAGAAGATCAGCTTGAGATTAATGGGCCAAACCTCAAAGAAAAATATTGCTGATCATGGTTCAGAGTAAAAAGTTGGGCAGTTTCCTGGGTTTTAAGTTAAAACACCTGGCTTAAGTGCGGTGAGCAAAAACTTAACCTTGAGACAGAACATACAAAACTGAGCAAAGAGAAAAAGAGTGAAATAGGAAGAACTCTGAATGGGTATCATTATCCTGTTGAGTAACAACCTCACACCTTTACATTCAGATTGTGTCGGATCTTTGGAGCCAAAGTTATCTTTATATTCAGATATAGAAGAGACATGTGCATGTACAGTGAAATGCACTTCAACGTTGCCATCTGCAACTAATTGGGACTTTACCACCCTACATACAAAGCACAATTTGTCAACAAAAGAAATCATATATTTGAGTACTTTCCTTTTGACCAGGAACAGCAGGAACACAAGGTTTGCTCCAAAATGTACACCGGAAAGGATGCCTTGGCCGAATCTCATCCATCAGAATAAAAAGCTCAAAAGCATTCTACCAAGAGGTCTTCAAAAAAGTTTTACTCACTTTCGGCCCCACCAAGGAATTTTGGAAGTGGTCGGGTATGAAGAGTCTTACAAGCATGTCATGTGCGGAGGGGCCCATGCTTTTTCACGAGAGTCAACTGCCTCCAACGGCCAGCCACGGCCTTATCTCAGGAGATCTCACTCTGTCTTGCAGGTGATTAACTGATTGAGATGACCTCAATTAACACCCCGCAAAATTCCAGAGGCAAAAAGGAGGCAGTGATGAAGCCCACAGTACTGAAGATGCCTTAAACTCGTCTACTTGCTCATGCATGAGACTCGAGCAGCAAGCGCTCAGATGCCTCACTGCTGCCTTTCAAAGATTCTTTTCCACTACATTTCCCCCTGCCAAACTCTCCCTCCCCCCGTTTCTCCAGCACGCAAAAATCCATTACTAAACAGTCTAATCTCAGCTATCAGTGCAGAGTGCCTTTTAGGGAGCCATTAAACCATTTCTCTTGTTTACAATGCCTGAAGAAAGATGTGAATTATGTCTGTGACAAAGTGGGTGATAACATTTCCAAACCCAGATCAAAATGCAAACTGAAATATGTTTAAAGGACAGAGTCCCTGGGTGGTTTTTTTTTTTGGGGGGGGGGTTGTTTTGTTTTTGTGTTTAGGGGTTTGTTCAGAAATGTTCTTCACCTGTTCTGAGTTGGGCAAACATCTCCTATAGAAGTTATCTTTTTTCTTTCTTTTTTTCTACAGATCTTATAGGGAAGGGAGGGTAGAAGAGTGTGGCTGTTTTATTTGTTTGCCCAAGAAGAAATGTTTATTATCTCAACCATCTTTGGTTAGTACAACTCCAGCCCCCTACTCAAAAATGTCAAGTGAATGCTTCCATGGATCATTATGGTAGCACTCCTGAGAAAATATAAAACACAAATACAGTATTTCTGATGCAATGGCATGCATTAAAAAATTAAAAAGTAATGACTTCAACCCTGTTTTTTAGATCCCTTTCTTTTGCTACTTGCATCTATTGTAACTTTGATTTATGCATATATAGACTTATCAGAGAGATGCAAGATTACAGACTTGATGGAAGGCTTCTATTCTTAGTTACCTCTATGACATGAAAAAAAAATCTGAAGAAAGCATGCTGAATATACAGCTGTGGTTACTTGTATTCAGTGTTCCTCAAGTGGCTCAGAAATCCAACATTTGAGATCTGCATGCATTCAGGTTGAATGATGGAAGATTTAAAAACTTGAGCACATGAGTCATTTCCCATCAAGAACTCTGGCTGAGGGGCAAAGTACATAGTTCAGCAACAAAATGTCAAACTGCACATATAAGGCATTTTGTTAATGTTCTGCAAGGAGTCCCATGTGCTTCCCTGCCCTTATACAAACTTTCTGATGAAACAAAATCCAAGAGCTCAAAGAGTATGTAGTGTTTCTGGATTAGAAAATCATTTAAAACTGCATTTTGTTTAATATGAAATTCTGATTGGGGTGGTTTTAGACAGAAATTCTAAGTTGCAGGGCTAAACATCTCTGGGAACTGTACCCCATAATGTCAGACTCACAGTATACCAGTTCTCTCCTGTAGAAGTATCTGCTAACAAACCACAAGTTTGAAGGAGAGGTATTTTAATGAACACTTTAGTACTTCTGGGATTTTAACCTCAGAGAAGAGTAAACTGGAGAAATTTCACATTGTAGCACAGAAGGGTAAACTGAAAGAATTTTATGGAGTATATCATATAAGAAGCTTCTTTTCCTTTCACCTTTTCCAGCATTACAGACTTCTCCAGAGACCCAGAACTTCATATAATCCATAACATGATAATTTGAGCTTGGTCATTTTTGCCTCGAATGAGAATTCTGGACTAATTCGTTCTATGAACTATGTGTATTTCCAGGAGTCTTCTCCAACACCAAAGCTAAAAAGCATCTACTCTTGCTATCCTGCTTCTCCAAAGTCCAACTTTTGTTTCCATAGAATGTCACAAAAAAAAAGTAATTGTTTGCACAATTCTGATCTTCATAGGTAGAGACCATTTGAATATCTTTTCCTAGGCCTTCATTGCTATCCTACCAAGTGCTAGGCTGTAAGAAAGACAGAATCTTTTATATCTTTATACTAAACACAGAATATGAGGCAATCTGATATAGTGAAGGACACTGATTTAGATGGTTTTAAAAGGAGACTGGCAAATTCATGGCAGTTTGGATTACTGGTGGCTACCAGTCCTGATGACTGTTATTTGGAATTGCGGACAATAAGTCTTGAATACTAGCTGCTAGGGAGAAACAGTATAAGTAGAACATAGAAATTTACACACCTATAGTTAAAGATGATATTCAAGGAAGGTGTTCTTTATTAATTTTTGAAATGTCTTTATTCTGTAATAATGAGAGATGGATTGATATGTTTCTGTATAATCTAGATTTAATAATATATTAAAGGATGGAATTGTTTTATATTATTTGGATCCTTTTAATCATTATAATTTTTTATGGTATTACCATCTCTGCTAATGCTTGGGAATACTTCTTGTTGCCCACTATGTATTTGTTTCCCCACTTTGTGACACAGAATGATGGATTATATAATGATTTAATCTAACAAGGCTCTTCTTATGCTATAAATTCTTGAATGGGAAAGAATAAAAACGAAAAACCACAATTTTCATTAAAATAATAGTGTTCCTTGAATTTGACTACCGGTGGATATATGGACATGTCCATCTTGCACTCTTCTCAACAATACAGAAGTGGTTTGCCATTATCTTATTCCTGGATTTTTTTAAACTTCCCAATCTAATCCACAGCCCTGGAATTCCATGGAGGTTTCCCATTCAAGTAGTAAAAAGGTCTGATGATACCATATAGATTATTTTGAGAAGATTACATTATTTATAAAAATGTGCTACAACATGCAGCCCATAAAATAGAAGGAATCAAATGAAGCCATAATATAGGCAGTTGGTCTCACTCTTAACTTTCAGAGTTTTAGAATTTGGATCATAAGTTAACAGTGCAGTTGTCATGAGGATGGTCTCCTGTGAGACTCCTAAGAGAGGAGGAACAAAAGTGATTCCAAGATCAATGTTTCGCTTTTCCTTTCTTATTTTCAACTGTTGTGGGAAATCCTCCATCTGTATATGCATATGAACTCACAAGTATAAACATTTGTGGTAGGGACATGTGGCACACACACAGTAGATGTATGCATGATTATTCTTCTGATTTGCATAATTATTAATTCACACCTTCAGCTGAACTTGCAAGGGGTGGCGATTGTTAGCTCATAATGCATTTGCACTTATAAGCAATACAGAAAAATTACCAAGAATTAAAGTTTATTTGCACACAAGAAATCAAAGATCAATTAGGTAACTAGGAAAAAATAAGGGCTTCCCTGTGCTCTTTGATTTCTTGTGTGCAAATAAACTCATTAGAATGCCCACATCCTCGCACATGGGCCAGCCCACTAACTCTAATTTTAAAAAGATGAGAGTGAGAGGAAACTAGTACTTTACCAAAGATGGAATGGAAGATGTTATTTGGAAATATCTGGATGCATGGCAAAATTAGAGGCAGACAATCAGTAGCACTCTCCACACCCCTAAGAAGTAGTCTGTGCTTTTACCCCTGTTTTCACATCCAAATGAAATGGTAATTTAAGTAGCATAGACCAGAAATGAATGCAACAGAGGAGGCTGCAGGTCAGAAAGGATGTAATAAAAGATTTCCGAACTAATTTCAAGGTCTTCTGAGCCTTGAAGAAATACACCATACTGAATACACCATACTGAAAGAACTGGTTGAAAAGCTGTTGAAGACCTTTGTCATTACTTCTGATGAGTTCTGGAAAACAGGAGAGATGCCAAAATACTAAACTAGTCCCTGCAGTTTTGCAAGAGTTCAGAAGTGGTTTGCCACTGCCTGCTTCCTAGGCCTGAAAGAAAATGACTAGCCCAAGGTCACCCAGCTGGCTTTGTGCCTAAGACAGGACTAGAACTCACAGTCTCCCGGTTTCTAGCTTAGTGCCTTAACCACTGCACCAAACTGGCTCTCTGTCAGAAAACTAAAGAAGAACAAATCTGGTCCCCATCTTCAACAAAGGAAAAAAGAGGTTTTCAGTAATTACTGACCAGTGAGCCTAACATTAATACCTGTAAAAATATAAGAGTAAGTAATAAAGCAAGCCAGTTGCACACATCTGGAAGACAGTGCAGTGACTAATAAGAGTCAGCTTGGCTTTGTAAAAAATATGAGATAAATCCACTTTAGTGGACAAGGGGAATGTTGTGGATATAGTCTACAGTACTTCAATTTCAGCACAGCTTTTGACAAGGTATTATGTGACATTCTCATTGACATGCTATTAAAATGTGGATTAACTGGCAGTAGAGCAAAGTGTCCACAACTGGCTGTGTAACTGCATTAATGATCTTACATCAAACTGGAGAGAAGCAATACATGAGCTACTGAAGTATTGGGGCCAGTATTACAGGTAATCCCTGGGTTAAAAACGCCCAGGTTACAGACGACCCATCGTTAAGAATGGAGCCTATTGTAGCAAAATTTGAGTTAAATACGCAATGGTTTGAGTTCATTACACAATACTACATATACAGTATTATACAATAATACTGTTCCAGCTTACATACAAATTTGACTCAAGGACAGACCTTGGGAATGGAACTCATTCTTAAACTGGGGACTACCTATATTCAAATTTTATTAATGACCTGCATAATAGGATTGATGGGCTACTTATCAAATTTGCAGATGACACAAAATTGGGAGTTCTGCCCAATACCCAGGAAGAAAGAACAATATTACAACCTTATCTGGACAGGCTGGAAAGCTGTGCTAAGAGGAACAAGGTGTCCTTCAGCAGGGAGAGATGTAAGATATTACATTTAAGGAGGAAAAACATAGGGCACACATATATGATAAGGAAATTATGGCTTGGAAACATTGCATTAGTAAAGGACTTGAGGGTGGTTACTGACAACAAGCTGAACATGACCCAACTGTGTGAGACAACTATTTGAAGATTAACACCATTCTGGGCATCAGAAGAAACAGTACATTAAAGACACATGAAGTCAATATTCCTCTTTTCTCTGCATTAGTGAGACTACTAGAAAACTGTACAATCCTGGGCACCAGATTTTCAGAAGAATATTTTCAGGTAAGGACAGGTTCAGAGGATGATACATTCAAGTATGATACAGGGACCTGAGGACATCCGCTATGAGTGTAGGCTGAAGGAACTTTTAAATCTGGGGAAAAAGGACTGAGGAGAGATACAATATCAGTGTTCAGGTACATAAAAGGTGCCATAAATAAGACCCTCAGAAACTGTTTTCCACTATCACAGAAGCTAGGACCTGACAGAATGGGTATAAACTGCAGCAATCCACATTTCATTTAAATATAAGGAAACACTTCCTGATAGTAAGATATATACAACAGTAGAATGGTATATCTACAGAGGTTCTCAGTTCTCCATCTCTGGAGGTTGTTAAGAAGATATTGGACAGCCACCTCTAAAGAATAGTTTAAGTGGTTATTCTGAACACAAAGGGTTGGATTAAATCAGTGTTTCTCAACCTTAGCAACTTTAAGATGTGTGGACTTCAACTCCCAGCATGTTGGCTGGGGAATTCTGGGAGTTGAAGTCCATACATCTTAAAGTTGCCAAGGTTGAGAAACACTAGATTAGATAATCCTTGTGGTCCCTCCCAACTCCACAGTTCTGTGATTCTAAAATAAACTGGCCAATACAGTGATACAATTTGAAAATTCAGAAAAGAAAAACAAAACAGAACAAAAGCATTTTATGATTACCTGAACCAGAAAAAAGGGAACACAAAGGATTTCGTTTCCAATTTCATTATACACAAGCAAACAAAAGAATTACAAGCTTATCCTGTTCTGTAAAAGCTAATCTTGTTGTATCAAGCCAATATTTATATGGGATGAAATAACTGAAACCTGTTTGAGCACTCTCAAGAACCATGTTATCCCAAAAGAGCCAAGCAAACTTCTGCCAGGCTGCAGAATTATGATAAAAGGGATGGAAATACAGAATGGAGGCTAAGCTACTAATAGAGACTTTTGAGTCAAAGTCTTGTGCTTCCAATTTCACAAATAATGGGTTCCTTATTTAACAAGCAAATGTAAAGGAAAAGCCTTTAACTCATGGGTAGGACAAACTTCATTAAGATATTAACAAGAACTCCAAGAATCGCATGGCTAAGAATTTACTGAGCATAAAAGCTATCTGCAGTGTCAGTACATGCTTTTTAGGGGAAAATATTTTCAGGTTTACTAGGAATATGGAACTGTCAAGAAGAAAGCAACACAGAGTCAATTGAAAAGAAAAAACTGGTCCTGGAAGCAGGAATTAGACACCAGAGTAAAAGTAGATAGTGCTTGGAAGGATTATGAAATGGTGACCCTCTGATTAATCCTGCACCCCATCAGGACATGATTAGGGTTCAAACTCAAGGAAGTTACAGGTTTCTGAACAAATGCTTCAAAAGAATTCTTGGATTATGTCTACAATGAATAAGGAAAAAGAACAGCAAGTGAATCTTGATGTTTCAAAGGTATATTGGTGTTTTAACAAAAAAAAACATAGGCTTCAAGTATTATATTTCATCACTATATACAGCATGTCCCTTGGAAGTTCTCCTGGACTCAGGACTCCCGCTCAAACAGTAGGTGGAAGTGGCAGCTGGGCGACTTTGGTCCACCTTTGGTTGGTGCACCAATTACAACCCTATCTGGACTAGGATGCCTTGACCTCAGTAACTCATGGCTTGAACACTGTCAGTTTGGGCTACTGAATGCATTCAGAAGATGGGGCTGCCTTTGAAAACAACTTGGAAGTTTCAGCTGGTACAAAATGCAATGGAAGGTTATTGGCAGGATAGGCCCACCAACATAAAATGACACCTACACTAAATCACTACACTGGTTGACAGTAGGCTTCTGGGTTAATTCAAATTGCTGGTTGTTACCTTTAAAGACCTAAAGGGTGCAGCATCAAGGAACATCAACACCAGGATATGCTGCATGGAATGCCTTGAAAGAATTTGGTCATGCCCACTGATGCTTTAGTCATTTCCCATCTGGATTACTGCAATGTGCTCTACATGGTGCTGCCCTTGAACAACATCCAGAAGCTGCAACTGGTCCAGAATGCACGGCATGTGCAGTTTTTGGTGCCTCATGGTTCATCCAAATTACACCACTGCTGCATAAGCTGCACTGGCTCCCAGCTGCTTTCTGGGTGCAATTCAAGGTTCTGTTTATCATCTTTAAAGCTCTACATGATACAGGTACAGATTATTTGTAGGATCGCCTCTCTCTGAGGATATCTGCCCATCCTACTAGACTAGATAAGGTGGGCATGTTCCAGGTCCCCTCCCTTAAATGTTGTCACCTGATGGAACCTTGGAGGTGCATCTTCTCAGTGGCTGCCCCAACCCGTGGGAATAGCCTCATACCTGGGATCTGAGGGATCCCTACCCTTTTAGCTTTCTGGAAGGCTGTGAAGACCTGGCTCTTTCTCCAAATGTTGGGCTAGGATGGGGGTTGAGCTGGAAATCTTCTTGGTCTGGCACCTGGGGGGATGGATGGTTTTGGTTTTTATTTTGGTTTTTATTGATTGTTGTGAGTCTCCTAGGATCATTATTTGATATAGGCAGCCATATAAGTTCTGTAAATAAATAAAATAATGTGTGTGTGAGATGGCAGATCTTCTCTGTAATAACTCCACCTTAAGGAATACTCTCCCCCCAGAAGTACATTTAGACCCCACCTTATTGCAAATCCACAGATTAAAATTATTTTATTTCAATGCATTTGGTCACAGCTGAGTAACTATGGGTGCCTATCTTGGATTTTCTTTTTGCTCTGTGTGATTATTTTTGATATTGCTCTGTTTCACTTATTTAACATTATGCTTTGGGAGGGGGGGATTGTTGATGTTGTATGCTGCCCCTAGTCCTTTGGGATTGGGGCAAGTTATAAATACTGTAAAATCTACAGGCAATCAATCTCTCAGTTACAACTAACAAATTCATCAATTACTACAACTTGAAAAAATATAACAGTAGTTTGCCCTGCTAGCTTTGTTCTGCTTAAGGCTATATTCAGGGTACCTAATGACAATAACAATAGCAGCATCAACTCTTTCACATTTCAGTCTGCATCACTGAATTTACTTGCAGGAGCACTCATGTGAATGAAAACATTAATAATGACAGCAACCTCCAGTTATCATTTCCCAGAAAGCAAAGTAGCAAAACTTGACAATAGTTTGGCAAAGATGTTAGATGTAATCCAATCCTATCTGGTTCTGCTTTGGCTTCAGTTCAGATCTTTCCAACCCACACTAGATTAGTGGATGGAAACAGCATGGCATCTCATTTTTGGAAACTAATTCAGTATGATGAGTCCAAGCCCTGGGTAACTGAGCCAACTGGCAACGATGGCTTATGTGGGCGAGATGAAACCATGTGGGACATTTATCTAACAACAAAAAAGTACAGCTATACAGTTGAAGTTGCCACTTTCTAGAAAAGAAGGCATCCAAAAAGTAGACAACCAAATTAAAAATATCATCTGTTGGAATCTAGTTCCCAGCCAATTTTCCTTCCCCTTACCTTCCTTATAGAAGAATGCATGAAGATCATAATAGAAGTAAAAAGAAAAGTGTATTAGAGATAGGTATTCATGCTGCCAGATTCCCAATTAAAAATAAGCCTCTTGTAACAGAGAAACATGCCAGTTTTAAATTCTGCTGTAGGGAGTCTATACCACCAAAGTATCATCTAAAAGAAAAAGCAAGAATAAATCTACACATTGCAGCTCACTTGGTTGGCCAAGTGTAATTTCTATTAGTCAGCACTGAAATATAGCATGACTGTGATAATGAAACAATGACAGAAGATTGGCAGATGCTATCTGATGAAAATGGTGGAGCTATAGAGGTTGATCCATACTTTAAAAAAAAAAAAATCTGACTTGCAATTTATTTTATAAGCTTTGATTTTTGTTTGAGGGTGTTTTATGTGAAGTTATATTAAATAGCATACCAAAAAATAATTCTGCATTTTTTGTTCTGTTCATCCACTTTGACAGCAAAAAAAAGCATCTTTTAAAAAAAAAATCACAGAGAAATTCTCATTGATAAGGAATAGGGTTTGTGCACTTACCTTAGTCATTGCCCTTTCTTTACAATTATTTCTTTGACATCCTGCAGCCTCCCTGGCTTCTTATATGCTTATTACCTCTCAAGGGAAGACACCATGAGACAAGTCAATCCATGGAGCTTTCCCAGATCCGGAAACATGAGCAGCCAGGGAAGTTACATTTTGAAAGAAAGAGCCATAATACTGAAAACAACAGCATGGGGCCAGGTTATCTGAGGGACTGCCTCTTCCCAATTACATCTGTCCATCCCATCAGGTCTGGCAGGAGAGGCATGCTGCAGCTCCCATCTGAGAAGGAGCTCCATCTGATGGGACCCAGGAGATAAGCCTTTTCTGCTGTGGCACCAGCTCTCTGGAACATCATCCCTCCCAACATGAGGTTAGCCCCAACCCTTGTGACCTTCCAGAAAGCCTTCAAAACGTGGTTATTTCAGCAAGCCTGGAGATCCCCTGATAACAGAGAGCTGGTGCACTGGCTGCATTATACATAACATTTCCCTCTCCTGATCTTGTTTTATCTATGTTTATTGTTTTATTTGGTTCTGTACAATGTTTTAATTGCTGGTCTTGGTTGTACGCCACCCAGAGTCATATCGTGTGAGATGGGCGACCATATCAATTTGACAAACAAATAAATAAATAAACAAACAAATATTTTCCCTTACCTTGCAGCAATACAATAAACTCAAAAGGTTCACCAACACAAAGCAGACAGTGAGGTACTAAACAGAAGCCTCTTTTAATAGTTGACCAGTTCATTCAAGAAGTCCTGCAGCTTCTTTAAAAACTAACTTACTTTGGTGACAAGACTGCAGTCTTATGCCCACTTAAGAAGCTTAAACACATCCTCCACAAAAGGAAAGTCAGCTTTATTGAAGCCAAGCTTTCACTAAACACCAAGAATACTTTACCTGCTTCCAAAACAGGAACCACACAGCAATTACAAAAATCATTTTTCAATATTCTGCCAGTAAAACACCTTGTTAGGCCAAATGAGTGATTGTATCCTAAATTGTTTCAGCTGTTCACAGGGTGGAAATCCACATGATTTAAGAGAAGGTTCTGTCAACTGTAGAGAATGAATAACAGAAACAGAGAAGGAACACAGCAAGAGAAACAAGCACATCTATGACCTCTGTACCACCTTCTCCTGTAACAAGATTTTTGCAGCCAGCTTATATATGGCAATTTTTTTTAACATTTGCTGATTTTCTGCAATTGAAATTTAATTTTTTTTAAGTGAAACTTGTTCAGGCAGAAATACAATCTTCTGTAATTATCTTAAACTTCTCCAGAGTCTTTCCTTAATGCTATCTGGGGTATGTTTTAATTATATTTAGACACCTGACCACTTGTCTCTGAAAATGGACCAAATTAGCTGTCTCTCCATCAGTTGCAAACAGGTTAAAACAAAGCAAGCATCCTAAAGAAATAGCTGATGTAGTTACAAAGTATTGAGAGACCAACAACAACTCTTCAACTCCACCAACAAGATACATAATAAGAATAAAAAATGGGATGAATAGAAAATGGTCAAGATCTCCCATGTGCTTTGTACTGGAACTTTCCATCCAAAGGAGATGCCACTGATCTCCAATGGAAAAACTCCATATTAAAGAATACAAAAAGTAATTCAAAAGCCTGCTAAATGGATAATTCAGTAAATGGGAACAATTTTCAACTCAAGATGCTATTTATCCTGGCCTCTACCTTCCTTTGTTAAATTTGTTGTACCTCTTTCTCCCATCACATCCAAACCTTAAGCTTCCCAAAGCAGCAATTTTCCTTTTGCTTGTTATTCTATAAAGCAACAGTTCATAAGGTGTGAATATGATGGTATGTGAAGATACAGCAGATATTCTCATGCAGAACTATGTATGTTTACATGGCTTTGAATTCACTTAATGGCTAAAATCTTGCAATACTGCTGTATATAATGATATTTGGCACTTTCCCCTCATATCTCACAGGGTTTCAGAAAGGAATACCAACATCTCAAGAGATTCAGACCATACTGACCATTTTTAATAAAAACTAAAATATTTTTATTTATTTAATTTGGGGTGCAATGGATCCACCTTAAAACTCACATGCACCACATATTGTTGACTGGCACTGTGTTGTCAATCCTGCCTGATGTGGTAGTCCTCAAATCAACAGTCCCAACTACTGGCCTTTGTACTGCAACCGTGGTGCCATAGCTACTGTTACTATTGTGAAAGTATAATTACTCAGAAGTCTATCTGAGCTATTACATCTAAGTTTCAAGTCTTGAATACCTGAGAAGTTGGCAGTTCCAAAGAGACCATTTGCAGTGCCACATATATCATGATCTTCAAATACTCTGGTGATTACTCATACTGCTATAGATTGGCTTTTTAAAATTTGAAACAACCACTTTTAAAATGAACTATACCACAATGTATTCCTATCTTTTGGCACGTGTATCCTGTTGCCAAGATCAGAGGTGGGGCTGGAGGGATTGCAAATTAATGTAAAATGATGATTCTCCCACCCCCATTGCTACCATACCACAGACTGCTTTGATTTTTTTTAAAAAAGCCATCCCTGCATGGCATATTTTCTGGCATGGACAGCCACAAAACTTCCTCTCATTTCTAATATGTAGTTTTTAAGTCTACCCATACTTATTGATTTGCTGTGTTTCCATCCTATAGATAGCCTTAAAGAAATTCAAGTGTAGCAACAACGAGTGTTTGAATCCCATGAATCAACTAAGGGCCTGAGACCAGAAAAGACAAACTAATGTACTGCAGAAGCTTTATACTTTAACTCTCATCAGCAACTCATCAGTGGTGCCAGTGACAAAGGACTACTTAGCTAGTCCTGGTGTAAGGCAAGGTCAACAACAACTGAGTTTCTGCCAGACCATGTATTAATATTATACATGACTTCACCTCACTAGATAAAAGATATCTGAATGAACGGCAAAAGAGCAGATGAAGCAAATTAACAATTGCCAGGCCTCTCAACCATTCCTGGTAGGTGGAAGAAATCTCTTAGGAACTTGCACACTTGACTATGGTGCATCCAAAGTGAAGACAGATGGCAATACATCATTTCTGATATTACAAAGGTAAGCCTGGGTAACTTTAAGCAACTACTTTTTCTGTACCATTCCAAACCACACTAAAATATATCAGGTACCAGGGCTGTGCACACTTCAAAAATTATTAAGAGTTGCCTTAACTTTAACAAATGGATTTCTTGAACAAGAAGTGTATTTCTTCCTCGGCTTAAGCAGAAGCCTGAATATAAATCAGGATGCTTAATAATTAGCAGATACATGCTGCATCTGCACAGTGCCCAAGGTATGTCTTCTGAATGGGCAGCATATATAAATTTGGAAAATAAATAAATAAATAAATAAATAAATAAATAAATAAATAAATAAATGTCCTGATGTAGAGGGCACAGGGAATGGCTTTGAAGGACAGGAGGAGGAACCGCTACCAAGGAAACAGATAAAAGGGCCCTGAGCCCAGTTCAAGAAAGTAATGTGAATAAATATCTCAGACAAGACTCTCCCTAGTTTGCACAAAGATAAGGGGGGGGGGGGAGGGAGTGCATTCAGAAGATTCTGTTATTATAGCTTCACAATCAAAGTAGTACTGACCTACATGGCATTGGTTTCCTACTCTGGTCTACCTTGTAGGGCTGACCTCTATCAGATATAGCCTTCTCTATTAGTAAGCTTCCCTTTACTGTTCAAGGAGAGGCTGGACAGTTAAACTTACCTAAGTCAGACACTGCTACTAAAAGGTTATTAGCACTACATAGATATCAAATCAAATCTATAAACAGAGACTAAATCAATTACATCTACTGTAACATGATTCACAAAAAAACAAAACTGTAAAATCTTTCATAGCATGAAGGAATAAAGATCATAGACCACAGAATTCCAAAGTATAAAACAAAATTTAACTTTCTAAACAGCGATAAAAAGTCATAAATTAGGCTTTCAACTCTGTTAACCTTGTTCAATCATACACTGTATTTCTAAGACAGAGAATTCCTGAAATGTGTCATACCTCATTTAATTGGTATGTGTATACAGAGAGAGAGAGAGAGAGAGAGAGAAACAAAAATCATTAATGCTTAAATGCAACGCAAGTTTTACTTGTTGAGTCCCATTCAGATTGTTCTTTGCCTCTTATATTAAAAGTACTCTGTATTTCAAAACCAGCCTTCCCAGAGCAATTATTAGGAATAAAAAAAATAGTAGGAGCTCCATTAAGGTACAGGTAGTCCTTGACTTATGACCATTCGTTTAACAATTGTTCGAAGTTACAACGGTGCTATCATGGCATTTACAGATATTTTTCAGGAATTCCACTGAGGACTGCATCAAGAGTTTGAATTAATTATGGCAGCTATGTTGTGTTTTTTGGGGAACAGTCTGTCTTCAGAACAAGATACTACAGAACAAGATATACAACAAATTCCATTTGAGAACAACATGAATGAAACCTTGGATAAGAACCTGCCATCAAATGCAAAGAGAAAACTGTATGAGGTTTTAAAAATTAAGAAAGAAATAAAAAAGACAATCCCAGACAGTAATAGGAATAATTCTTTTTCATTGGATGTACAAAAGAGACAGCTTAAAGAATGGAAGAAATTCATAATAAGGATGAACTACTGCAATGGATTACAAAGAAAGATTGTTCTGTATAAAAAAAAAAAGAATATAAAATTGGCTTATTTGACCAGAGTTAAAATGGGGTATGTTGTTACCTGGGTAGTTCTTTTTGGATTTACTGATATTTTGACTGGAAAAATGTGGTATACTGGATTTGCTTATTTGGTGTTTAAATTCTTTATTTATAGCTATTTTCTGTCTCCTAATTGTTTAGTATCTAAATGCTTAGTATCTAATTATGTGAAACAAAAATTAGGTAAAATTAGCTCTTTTTGTTAGGTTAAATTTTAGTCTTTTTTTTGTATTAGGACGCTGGGATTACTTTATATTTGTGAATAGTTTAGAGGTGAGATATGGAATGTTTATTTGAATGGAATAGGTTGTTATTTGGGGTGGTTATCTTTGGAATGGTTGGCATTTGGAATGCATTGTGTATTGGAGTTTGTTGTTTTTTTAAAGGAGAAATGTTCTCTTTTTGTTATGTTAAACTTTAGGTTTGGTTTACTTATACTTTTTTATGCCTTTTAAATGGGGTTTTGCTTACAGTTAAGAGTTGAGATGTTGAGTTTTATATTTGTTAATTAATTTTAATATTTTAGAGCTCTGCTTGGACTTTTTGCTAACAATTGGATAAGGAGAAGATGTTATTTATTTGAGTTATTACTAAGAGATGGGCTATGGGATGAAGAGTTTTATATTTCTTAATTAAAAGGGGCGAAGAAATTATGAAATTGTTTCTTACTTGTCATGATGAGGATGGGAAGTTGCTCTCTTAAAAAAAGAATACAAAGCCCCCCTTTCTTTTAAATTGTATTATCTGTTATTGTTCTTTTTAAAATCTTAATAAAATTATTGAAAAAAGTTATGACAGCACTGAAAAAAGTGACTTACAACTGGTCCTTGCACTTATGACTGTTGCAGCATCCCTGCAGTCACTTGATCAAAATTTGGGTTCTTGGCAATTGGCATGTATTTACAACAGTTGCAGCATCCTGGGGTCATGTGATCACCATTTGCAACCTTCCCAGGGGGCTTCCAACAACCAAAGTCAATGGGGGAAACCAGATTTGCTTAATGACTGTGTGATTCGCTTAACAACTGCAGCAAAAAAGGTTGTAAAATTGGGTGTGACTCACTTAACAACCTCATTGCTTAGCAATGGAAGTTCTGGTCCCATTTGTGGTTGTAAGTCGAGGACTACCTATATACCACATCAGAAAAAGGACTGAGTTTAGGGAAATACGGCAACAACATATTAAGCACTTGACTGATTAAGTTTTATAAATCACTGGGTGGGATCCATAGCAGAACATTAAAGCAGAAGTTTACATGCAGCCTCCTAGATGTATTTCCACAATCACAAGACAAAAAATAATGGGAAAGCTACCTCAGGCTCAATTTCAATTGACTCTAAAGTAAGCTGTGCTCTCCTAGTCAGCACAGGAAGGAGGAGGAGGAGGAGGCTTGGCTTATCTGTGATCCAGATTTAATTGATTCAGTCGCTAACATATCCTTTGCTTCTGTCTTCACTGCTGAAGACATAGGACAGATGTCCACATCAAACCAGCTTTTTCAGGAGGAAGACAGGACAAACTGTAACAAACAAAGGTAATGACAAACTAAGACAATATCTACTGTACCTAAGAGTTTTTTAAATAATGTAAATATACAATTGCTTATCTTCTCACAAAAATGTGCAATTTTTGTTTAACTTTGGCATCTGCAAGATTTAGAAAACAGGCAATGCAATTCAAATTTGAAAAAGAAATCAAGGAGCAATAAAGGAAATCCATACAACATCTATACATTTATGGGATCTGACCAATCAGGAAGGGACCCTGGACTCATGGTGGTCAGCCTGATGAAGATGTCAACCCAGTATGCCACCCATTATGCAGTACCTAGAAAAAAATTAGGGTCCGTGCTTGAATAATTAAGAACGGAACTGAAAACAGAACTCTCAATATAATAATGCCTTTATACGAATCTATGGTGAGACCCCATCTGGAGCATTATGAAGTTCAAAAATGATATCACACATCTAGAAAAGATTATAAAAGGCAGTTGGAAGATCTCCCCCCATGAGGAAAGTCTACTGTAATTGTGTGGAACCCCAATGGGGGGTCACAACACTGGGGTAGTTGGTAGCTTGAGGATGCTCTCTCCGCCTTTTTAGTCTGTACTGTAGTTTTAACTTTTAGTTTTAATTTTAACCTTTTGTAGTTTTTAACTTGTATATTTTTCCAAGACTTTTATTGTTTTTTTACTTGTAACACCGCCTGGAGTCATTTGTACAGTGAGATGGGCGGCTTTTATAAATCCGGGAAGGGAAGGGGAGGGAAAGGGAGGGGAGGGGAGGGAAGGGAGGAAGGGAAAGAAAGAAAGAAAGAAAGAAAGAAAGAAAGAAAGAAAGAAAGAAAGAAAGAAAGAAAGAAAGAAAGAAAGAAAGAAAGAAGCTCTCTGCATCAAAAGAAAGGAGATATATATAAAACCATTAAGTGGTCAAAGGGAATATTTTTCCCTGTTACACAGTGTTCAAACTCAGGGTCATCTGTTGAAAATAACTACAGGGAGATCTGTGACTGGCAATAAGAAACACTTTCTCATACAGTGCAATGTTAAAGCAGTGGAATCCACTGCTAGCAATTGTGGTAACAGTAGACAACTAGGATGGTTTTAAGAGGCCAGACATATTCATGGAGGATCAAGTGGCTACTAACCCCTCCTGAATCTTTTATATAGTGTCTTTTATTCACTGTAGCATCTTTTATATACTGTTTGCTGGGCAGTGACAGGAGAGGGGAGCTATCATTCTCTATCCTACCTGGCCACCATAAGAAACACAGGGCTGACCTAGAGGGGCCTACTGCCAGATTTAGCATGGCTTTTCTTATGCTGCAGGTGCAAAGCCCCATTTATCTCACCTTCCTTCAGTTCTCTTCCCCTTTCCAATTTATCTGGTTTTGATTTCCAGGAGCTGGAGGGATATCTCTCCCCTCCCATCGGAAGGCACACCACAGAAGTAAGCTTGGAAAATATAATTCTTCAGAAGGCTGCTACTAATATAAATAGCCCTTTGGAAAACCCACATCATCTATGTCTAGTTGTACCTGCTGTGCTGCACAACATAATGGCAGGGAATAGAAACTGATCTTTCAATCATGCTTTCCTTTCTTTTCCTTTCCTTTTTTTCTCTGTTTGCCTAGTTAAAGTGGAGCAGAGTTTAATGGTTAGGGAAAGAAAGGAATTGAAACAGGCTGCATTATTCTCCACTTCAAAAGGGCAATATTTGCTTTGTATTTGATCATCAGAAATGAATTTTCACATTTTGGAGCCATAATTAGCATATTAATGCAACCTTAAAAAGGGGTTGGATCCATACTTAATCATATGGAGAGCAGGCCCTTTGAAATCAGTGAGACTTCAGCTGGTAACCTTCAGTGGAACTTAACAATGCTTACAGATTTAATTCAAAGGATTTTAAAACAGGCTTGGATGTTGACTACAAGTATGAGCAGGCATAGAAGGCAGCACACGAGCTAGGTATACCACGTGTCAAATTCAGTATAGTAAATCACTGTGGCATGATTCAGGCACTCCAATCAGGGTGATTCAACCCTATTATAGCAAAACTCCCTCACAGGAGATACGCATAATCTCTATGGACTAGATCAGTGTTCCTCAAACTTGGCAATTTTAAGACATGTGGACTTCAACTCCCAGAATTCCCCAGCCAGCATGGCTGGCTGAGAAATTCTGGGAGTTGAAGTCCACATGTCTTAAAATTGCCAAGTCTGAGGAACACTGGACTAGATGATCCTCAGCACAACCATCTGTAACATGGTGTTCTTCCTATGTGTTAGAATATAATTCCCAGCTTTCCATTTCAGCCCAAGACAACTGGAGGGCACCTGGTTGAAGGTTCTTCCACTACATTAATAGCTGTAAGATTTTACATATTCCAAATGCAAACATTTAGGAACATCCTTGCCATTTGAAAGGAAGCCTTTGATTTCATGATGGATTTATGACAGTACATGAAACACAAGCCAAGTGAAGAAAAGCTTCTGCACGTGTTGCTTAATTTAAGCCAACATGCTTGCAAGCACTCAGGATTACATTGATTAAAAGAAAAAATGCATAGTTCTCACACCTCTGCATAAAAAATTAAAAAGGTAAAACTGTAAAGGTACACTTGCCCCTAACTACAGCTTAAATAAAAGATAAATATATGAACAACACATATACCCACATCACGAAAGAATGAGCTTCACTTTTTTGATACAGAGAGCACAAGGGTATACAGTTCATATCTACGGGGGTAGGAATGGGGGCCTGTGGGGAAAGTAGATAAGGAAATTATAGGTAGAAACAAGAACCCAATGCAAGGTTAAATGTAAACATTTCCAACATTCATAGTTCCAAAGCTGAAGGGAGCAACATTGCTCAGGAAGCACAAGTTGTAGAATAATACATGTCTTCAAGTGATTCAAGGGAATAACAGGAAGAAAAAAAAAGACTCAGTGATACGAACATTTCCATCCATCCTAAAATCTAGAGCCAGTCTGGAAACCATTAAACAAAGGAACACAGAATGCATGTGCATGATGTGCAAGTTAATACAGAAATGAAATACCAAGAACCAAGGTAAGTGATTCTCATACAAAACAACAAAAGTACATCCAAAGTTAATTTTTATATTCACAAATTACGAGTTAAGACCCAGAAATCCCACTTGGAACACTAAATAGAAGCAAAGTACTATGGCCACCTAGAATAATTTTCTTCAGAGAAGATACTGGAAGATGAAAACATTGGGTTCAATGATCCACCCTTTCTTAAGAACCCAGATCTTAGCATGCATTTTGGAGACAATCACTTCAATCTTCATAGATTCTACTCTATTTTTGATCCAAGGATAATTCTAAAACCTCCTGAATCCATGAAAGTGTCACTTCTGCTACATCAAGGAATAGAGAACAAAATGATCCAGAACAGCCAGATTAAGAGATCAGGTTTTTTCAAATTCATAGCTTTCTGGAAAGTTGGAGTTCCACAGAAGTGAAAATAAAACACAAGACACAGCACCAGAGACTAGATGGTTTGTTGGAAACAAGATCTGTGACAGTCCAATCTGTACCTACTCCAATAGGCCTAGTACAAAATATATGCACTAAACTTAAGCACACAAAAGAAACTAATACCCTAAAATGTCTTAATAAGTTCATCTAATACTTACAATGGATCACAAGTACTGGAAACAGAAATTAACGTCTTGCAAACAGGCCTTTTTATCATGCCAGTTTAATGCCTATGTTAGACATTTGCAGAAACAACAACAGCAGGTAGAGAAGATACAAAACAATATTCTGGTTTACCTTATCCTGAACACCTGCTGAGATCAATAAGTTGTTATAAAAGTCACAACCAGTAGGTCCAAAATAATCAAAAGATGATAAAAACCAAATATAACTTCAAGCACATGATATACTGGAGGTTTACTAACAACCAGATGATGTTAATAGTCACTCTGGCTTAGAATGGTCAGTCAATATTAACACAGTTCAAGGAATACCAGGTATAGAAGACCAATCAAAATCTGATCTCAAGATTATATATGTTTAAATAGTGTACATTTTGGAGGAAGTGAGTTCTTATACCAACTATAGTTTTTTGTGTATTCTCTTAGACTTTTAGTATTGTACTGTTTCCCTTCACTGTATAGTTTGGATTGGACTATTCTCTTGCCAAAAAACTTGACTATGACCAGCTGATGAGTTCTCGATTTCAACTAGCTGAATAACTTTCTCTTTCTTGCTCTACATCTGGAAGGAAGGAAAGAAGGAAGTAAGGACAAACACTTTGGTTCACTCTTGCTTTTAATAGTTCATTGCAAACTATTAGCTTTTCAATAACTAAGCACTGTGAGACATCACTGCTCTAGTATTCTATATTATAAAATACTATGGATGATCAATCATGACAAGCTACCAGTTTCATGGAATATGGGGAAACTTACCCCAAGTCAGTATTGGACTACTTCTCCAGCCCCTTTAATTTGTTATATTTTCCAATAATGGAAATATACCATTTGTGAAAACTTTTGAAGAGCCCATGGGCTGGATCCAAATTCAGTCAGGCTATCAGTCAGTCATTGAAATCAATCAGAATTAAGTTCCACTGAAGTTTACCAGCTGAAGTCCCACTGATTTCAAAGGCCCTGCTCATCCATTAAGTATGGATCCAACCCCTTTTTTTAGGTTGTACTAATATGCTAATTATATGCAGAACATCTTGACTAAATGCCTAATAAATTACAAATTCTGATTTTCCTACTGTGAGTGAAAGGAACAGCTGCTTTTCATTAGAAAGGGATATTATTCCAACCTGAGATCCATTGAGATCAATTATATCAGCCATGATTATATTTCCATGCACATATAAGACAAAAACATGTGATTATCATGCTATATATGAAGGCATTATAAAATAATCAATTTAAGATTTTCAATATACAAATTGCATAGGATTATGCCCATCCTGTCTTAACCTATTTTTATGAGGACTGACATAGGGCAGTGTTTCTCAACCCTGGCAACTTTAAGATGTGTAGGCTTCAACTCCCAGGATTCCCCATGCTGGCTGGAAACGATGCTGGCTGGGGAATCCTGGGAGTTGAAATCCACACATCTTAAAGTTCCCAAGGTTGAGAAACAGTGGCATGGGGGAAGGACTGCCTTTTTGGCACTAATGATGTTTCCTGTGACAGTATTCAGTCAACACACTTTCAGATACCCTCTTGGTAACAAATGCCCTCTTCACCATTTAATAGCAGTAGTAATAGTACTTTATTATTGTCCTTTAACAGCTCAAAAAAAGAAAAAAAAATCGTGAGACAGTACTGTTGCTTGAGAAATTAATCTTTGCAGGTGGTGCATTCTACATTACCTACACTGGCAGTTTAACATCAAGATATTAGTCAACATGACTAGCATCTAGCAAAGGAAAAAGAAATCTAGTTTATATGAGGGAGGAGCAAGTACGCCAGTACATATCATTTGGCCCTCTTTCTCCTTCCCCCTTAATCAACTAGCATTTGATACCAACATTTGAATACTCTCCTTGCAATCCAGAAGAGCATGGAAGATCACGGGCACATTGCTATTCTACTTCCACTGAATCCAAGTGAGCCATTCTTACAATGGGAAACCATCAAGATAAAGGTAGCATGTACTTAACTTTCTTTCCATGTTTTTCATTCCTCCAAGAAACTCCATAACAGCATACAGCTGTCATAACCCATTGTGAAAGAGCAACAAAGTCTCTGCACCACCACTTTCCATTTCAGAGCCAATATCATTTTACAGCATGACTCAACAGGCTTGACTTTTTCATTACGGAGGAATGTTATTAGATTTGTAAAATATAATTCTTACACCTGTTAGATTGCTGAGTATTAAAGTTTTGACAAGTTTATTAGACACCTCTTATTTATCTAGTCAAATGAAAACTCCTATATATCCTATATTCAAGACAGAGAGAGAGAAGGGGGGAAAAAAAACCTTTGGTTGCCTCTGGCAAAGTTTCACTTGGAAAATGTAAAACAACATTAGAGCCTTCGTCTTTACGCATATTTTCAATCAAACCGTAAGTTATTTTATTTAAAAGCAGCCATGCCTTCTAAAGTCAAACCCCAATTAATTACACTGCTTTTCCAAATGTAAGTACTAACCATGTCTAATCTAATGAACAGCATATGCTTAGTTCATGTTATGACAGAGCCATTACTTATGTCGATAAACTGCGTACACTTCCCACAGCTGTAATAAAGGACAGGAAAATACTTTAATTAAAGGATACTGAAGACTGCAAAGGGGGAGGTGGAAGCAATATACTCTTCGCATGAGGGCATATAATAGGGTTATTAAAACAGGGACTTCCAAAGCCAAGCCTGCTTCTTTGATAGCTTTTCCATGGCATCCTCTTTGTTGTATTTCGCAACCTAGCAATGTCTGCAAAGCAGCAAGAGAGAAGATGAACAAGCTGGATGTTTGTCTTTATTTATAAAAACACGCGTCCACTAATATGCTTCCTTTATAGAGATGCTTACTAACAGGGATCTGGGGTTCTTCCCTCGTTTTAACCCAAGCAAAGGACTCCACGCTGCCTGGCTTCTCAAACATTTGCCGCATAAAATGCTTTAACTCTCTCAATCTAGGCTGCTTTTGGTCCTGATATTTCTATTCATTTCTTATATTATTCTGCTTAACCTGCCGCAATGCTGCATTTATTAAGATTATCTCTGTATGAAAGTTGTATTTATAGTTTGTGTAAACTTCTGGGGTCCTCTGAGTTAAGGACTACTTCATTTTAACCTTGCAACTCTCACTAATGGACAAAGGCCACTCAGTTTTTTTGTTTGTAAGCATCTGTGTATTAACATGGCATTGATTAGAGCTGCCCTCTAGTATTCTCAATGAAAAAAGACACAGACCGCCTAGAACAGGGATAGGTAATTTTCATCTTCTTTCCAAAACCTTTTACAGGTGATCAGTTCAAACCCTCTACTAAGAGCTAGTGTTCCTCCCCTGCAGCCTAATACTTCAGAGAAAAAGATGCCCGAGATAGAGAAAGGGAAGCCTACTAACTACTGAACTGATTCTGATCCTATCCATGATGGAGCCTCCAACATATAAGCCTGGGGGCTGCAGTCCTCTCTAGAAAAAAGAATGCCTACGCATCCCAGCCAATTCAATGCGGCTCTGTCCAATGCTTGCAGACAATAGAACTGGCAGAAAGTAACGTTCTTAATGTACATCAAGACAACGTGTAACTAGCAAAGAATGGCAAAATGAAATCTTGCTTTTGCTGCTGAAGACTCAGCCATGGGAAATCTACTTGTCTGAATTAACAGGGAATCAAAGATCCCTAGATCAGTTGAATCCAAGGTGTACTTTAAGCGCCACAAGGAAGCCAAGCCAAAGGATATGGGTCCAGGTTTGTCATATATCTTGCAACAGTGAGAGGGCACTTTCAGTTAGCAGTATGTGCTCACCTCAGAAACAAGGTCACTTAAAAAAAAAAAATTAAATTTCCAAAAGGATTAGAGATCAATACTGTCTATATATAGAGAAGGGGGAGCAGGCAGCAACCATTTGTTTTAATAGTGGTATTGTGCCAGTTGTGGATTAGATCAATAGTGAGGCTATCAAGGTCTTTGTATCCTTCAGAGCTAGGAGTTATATTTTTTTTTTTATTAAAAAATGCATCTCCAGAATCTGCAGAAAAATAATGCACCAAGAACTACTTATTAAAACAAAATACAACTTTCAAGTTGTTACAACAACCACAGATTAAAGGCATTATTAACTAGGAGACCCTTGTAGCAAGCCCCCCCCCCTTCTCTATATATATATTTATGAAGAATGGGCTTCATCAAATTTAAATAGCTTACAAACCTCCCACTTCCAAAGAAAGAAACTAACAAGGAACACACTCACTAGAGGAAAGATAAATCCTCCTTCTAAATACAGGCTAATGCTTGGGGCTAACCACAAAATGAAACTACAGAGGTCAGAAGAAGAAAAAAGAGTCACCTATATTATTAAAATTATTTCACTCACTTGAAGTGAGAGGAAAAGGAATCAACAAGGATCTGCCATATCAATAAAAAATCTATAGAAATATTTCTTTGTGGGTAAGATATAGTGAGTGAGCACCACGCTATTTTGACAGCCTTGTGGTTAGCTTTCAACATAGTTACACAACAAGATAAAATAGTATGTTTAATCACATTGGACCATTTTAAATCAGAACAAGTTAAATAAAGGACATTCCTTGGGACCGTGGAGAACCAGGCAAAATAGACAAAATTGGACGTGACCAGTTTCCCAAATTTGGACACTCTCCAAATATGTAGGCTTTAAAATATGCACTTCAAATTTCCACAAATTCACCAGTCTGCATGGGAAACCAGATTTAAAAAATCAAGCTCAACTCCTGGTGACCACATTGGCCTATCAATGTAGTTCTTTTTAGCAACAATTCAGAAGCAAGTTACCACTGCCTTTTCTATAATGTGTTTTTCAACGTCCCAGTCTAGCCTGCAATTCTACGATTAAACACACAAATGAACCAGACAGAGAAATGATGGATGCATGGATGGTGAATGTGAGAAAACTACAATGCTATAGGTAGATCATAATACCTGTTTACTTAGGAGGGTGCTTCAGGACTTACTGAACTCATACAAATTTGGTTAATAAAATAATAAATAATAACTCATGGAAGATCTAAAACACTGTCTGTGAAGAAAAGAAAATACAATGGTACCTCGGGTCATGAACTTAATTTGTTCCGCGACCTGAATCAAATTTTCCCATAAGGTTCAATGTAAATACGGTAAATCCATTCTGACTCCTACGAATTTGGTCACCAACCGATTTTGGTCGCGTCCCGAAGCAAATTTTCCCATAAAGTTCAATGTAATTACGGTTAATCCGTTCTGAACCATATGTTTGTTTTTTTTTAACCGCAAAAATATGACACAAAGTACAGCATGAAGAGAGAGAACACTAACCTTGCTCGAGGCGACTTCTGGTGTGGAGGACAGGAAGGCGGGTGGGGAGGCGGTTATTGCTTGGAGGGAGAGTCCCCCTCCCTACAGGAAGCCACGACCATGTGTCACAGCAGGGAAAATGGCCACGGATCCTGTTTGTCACCCGATGCGGAGTTCGCAGACGGAAGCAAAATTTTGTGAACGGTGCTGTTCGTGACCCGAATTGGTCGTGAACAGAAGCGTTCGTGACCCGAGGTACCACTGTACTTGGGAGAAAAGCTAATATGTTTGGCTCTGCTGCTCTTTTTAGCAGATTCATTTTTAAACTCCTGACTATAGTGTGACCTGGTAAAAAGCAGCTTTCTGTCTTCCTATGTATCATTTTCTGATACTCAATAGTTGAAAAATGGGTTTATCCAACATTATACATAAGTAGGAAGTATCTCCTTCCAGTTGCTCCTTCAAAATAGCAGGCCAAAAGAACACATGAAGTTGCCATATATGGACTTAAGAGTCTTGGGCCATCTAGCCTGGCACTACTGACACTGGCTGGTAGCTATTCTTCCAGATTTCAGACAGTTTTTCCAGTTTATCTGGAGATGCCTATAATTGATTTTAGATCCTTCTTCATGCAGTGTCACTAAAATGCAATTCAACGTGGACTGAGCTACAGAATATCAGAAAATGCTGCAAAGCTTAAAATCCTAAATAGAAAAGAATAGCAAAAGTTGAATATATTTCAGTACTCCCCCTGGGCTTCTGCAGATGGCAATAATGAGATTACAAATACACACATACAACCTGCAACTTCAAAGATGGCTCAGGAAGAGAAATGACTCGGGAGATGCCTGAGATGACCGCAAAGATATTATCCCCTTAGAAACTATCTACATGATTAGATAGCCCTTTGGTCTCTTCTGCTATCAGCCCTCTTCTTAAAGTATATTTACCCTGAGAAATGTATCTTTTATTTCTGAGTTATACCAGGAAGAATGACACAAACAAACTTGTTCTGGAAAAAGCACGTGCTTCTAACCTTTCCTTTCTCTGTCTTCCTAGTTAACTGGTAGCAGATATATGCGTTCCGTTTTTCCACATGGGGAGCATGCGCAAGCACCCTGGAATGCTGCCCTGTTACAACAACTTGAAAAATTTATACAGTATTCTGTTAGTCCCAAAAATCATACTTAGGCAAAGTGCTGGAAGCCTCCTTGAGTATTGGTATAAACAGAAGGACAGGATATAACTTCAACAACAAATACAATTTCTACACATCCTTGCCAATTTTTGCAAAATCTACTGCTACCAAAATATAGCTTTTGCGCACACACACACACTATATAAACTATATAAACATTTTATATGCTGTGTTTTAAAACTAAGTTTTCCTAAAGTGGCTTGTAAGACATTAGATCTATGGGTAAACAGCTGGAATAATGAAAGTACAGAATAAAATAAAGAATAAAAGCAACAGCCACAATAGTTAACAATGCCTATGCTACATATACATACATACATACATACATACATTTTAAAAAGGCCGAGAGGAATGGAAGAGTTTTCCTTAACGCTTAAACATCTATAAAGTCAGCACCAGGCATATCTCATTACTAGAGGTGGCATTCCAAAGTCAGCAAGCTACCACTGAAAAAACCCACAGCCAAGTAGCCACTCATTGTATCACTAGCAAGGTACCCACACCAAGGCCTCTAACAATGATTTCATGGTGAATAGGAACATATGAGAAGAGATGATCCTTCAAGTATTATAATCCCAAACCACGAAAAGCTTTATAGGTTAATACTAGCACCTTTTATTGGGTCTAGAAATGAATAACGAGAGCCAACAAAGATCACATAAAAGTGGGGTGTTCCAGTTCCTGTCACTACTCTTGGCGCATTATTTCTAACAACATTAATTAGTAGACTTCAAGGGCAATCTTTTTACCTGGGTGTAAGCCCCATCAAGGTACATTTATTGTGCACATGGGACAGGGCCTTCTCTTCTGTGTTTCTCTCAAGGTCTGGAATATACTTCCTTGGGGAGCTGCGCTCAACCCTCTTTTTCTATTGTTAGAAAACAGACCTCTTTTGTCAGGCCTTTCTAGTTTGAATTGTTTTTTATTGGATGTTAATTGTTTATGTTTTTTGTTGTCAGTTGCCTTCAGTACCCCCTGGGAAGAAAGGATGAAAACAAACTGAATTAATAATAATGAGGAGGAAGAACAAGAAGAAGAGGAGAAAGATCATCAAAAACTGAATCAGGATCAGAAGAAAAATATTGTGCTTTTAATGTGGACTGGAGTTTTATTTTCTTCCTGATCCACTTTTTCTTTGGTTGTTTACATTCTCAGTTCTTTAATTGCCAAGTATAAAGAGATTGTACAATCACTGTAACATTGATCTGCATATGAAAAACAGCCATCACAGACCACAAACAAATCTTTCATATTACCCAGCAATACTGTATAACAAAGGCAGTTCTCACAATTTAGCGTCAAGATTCTTGTCAAGAGGAGCTATTAGCATATAATCAATGCTTCTGATGGTGTTTATTACAAATCAGAACATAGGAGCAAACTTAGATACTTCCTTTGCAATGAAATGTATAAGATCTTACTGGAATCCTCACATCACTTCCAGAACACTTAAGAGTGGCCACTTCAAGGGTCAGAACATTTCATGACAAAATCCTCTTGCACATCTTAATGCAAGGTATGAGAACAAGGCAATTTTTTTCTTTACTATCCTGCTACAGAGGCATCTTTTCAAATGAGGCAAATTACCTCACTTAAGAATAACTACTGTACAATTATACATAAAATAACTAACTAGGCATTCTCTCTTCTTGGGATTTAAGGAAGATCATGTAACTTCAATCTATGAAAGTCTGTAATTAATTCAAATTACAGCTTGGCTGTTTTTCTCTTTCACCTATCAGTGTTGAAACTGGCCATCAAAACAGAATCAGAACTGTTTGGTAATCCAGGAAAAGAAAGTTCTGTAGTCCATAATGTGTCTTCTTCCCCATCTTACCCCATCTACATCTTCTGTTTCTCCTCCAGAGAAATATGCATTCTTTGCTTTTCCTAAGGTAGAAGTCATAATTCTTTTTTAAACCAATACCTTTAACTACAAAATGTAAACTTACCAGTTTGTCATTTATATACGGGTGGTCCCCAGTTTAAGAATGATTTCCGTCCCCAAAGTCTGTCCTTAAATCGAATTTGTATGGAAGCCGGAACAGTATTGTTGTATAATACTGTATAAATAGTATTGTGTAATTAACTTGAGCCATTATGTATTTAACTCGAATCATTGTGTATTTAACTTCAATTTTGCTACAATAGGCCCCGTTCTTAACTATTGGTCATCCTTAAACCGGACGTTCTTAACCTGGGACTACTACATCCACACACACACAACATCCTAAATTTGCCCCTACACTTACTTAAAATTTTCATTCCCATTAATATTTTAGAGTCCACAGCTAAATCTGTGTAACTTTGTACCTATTGCTGGATTAATTTTCCAACAAGTACAAGTACCCTGCCCCTTTAAATAAAGAAGACAAAGAAAACCGATGTTTGTTCAATTGTATTATGTAAATTGTGGTTAGAGATGTGAGTTGCAGTGATATGCAGAAAAAATCAAGCACACAATTCCAAAGGTGTGTCTGTGTGCGCCTGAGGAGCAATTTCAAAAGGTTAAACTGCTGAGTCCACTTGCTAAGAAGGGAATAAGATACCTGGATTCAAATATCTCAAACCCACTAAAGAAATGGTTGATGGGATTTTTAATTTTTTTTTAAGTCTCAGCATAGACAGCCCAGCAATTAAATACAGATCCATCTGCACATACACAGAAGACTATTTATCTGGACAGTATCTGGACAGATAATCTTTAGCTGCATCACTGCATTAATGTCTGAGGGGCAAAGGTTCACTCAAGAAAACCTGATAATCTTTGACAGGATTTTACATAAACAGTATGTGGCCCTTCTATAAGAATCATCGACGTATTTTGTACCACTGGTAAAACAAAATATTGGCAGAGCCTTGCACTCCTCACTAGGATAAATCTGATTATCCCAAACTGGTTTTGCACTTAGCAGAGACATCTGCTTTATTGAAGTCAATCTTCCCAGATTTCAAATATCTTTGCCTATGATCAAAACATAAAAATATATGAAGTCCACATCAGCACTCCATGTGTGCATCTGCTATAAATCCAGATTTATAAAATCTAACTTAATCCATGAAGTGATAATGAAAGCATTTCATTTGCAAATATAGTCTCTGATAAAACTTTGCATAAACCCCTTTTAAGTATAATAAATCAAGTTTAACCATGCTTTATAGTCAATGCTATTATACACATCTCTTCCTAACAACTTTATTTCACCTTTACCTATTTCATATCTTTTTTACAACACCAATATTAAAATTAGAAGGTTAATTAACTTCATTTCAAAGGGTGAAATTTTTTCAATCAACAGCTTATGTAAGGAACTGAAAAAAATTAATCCTACAGCCTGTTCAAATAGGAAACGTTTGCCAAGGAACTTGATTTTGAGAAGGAAACCACATTAATCAGTTGGAGCTTTCACATCAATTGCAAGAGAACATCCTATGCCATGGCTGTGGAATCTTTTTCAATACTTAACCAATGAAGAATATTAAAGGAAAGGAACTAAAGTTACTGTGTGAAGAATGTACAGAAGACCTGGGGAAAATACCACATTATAATAACCCGAAAGGACCATTTAAAATTATGGGGACAGCTTTCTGAATAGAAGCAAAGAATAGTGTATGATATATTCATTGTGATGGTGATGGACTATACCCTGCCTTTCTTCCCATGGCAGATAACGATTTAAAATAAAAATATTAATTTTAAAACCAGATAACATTATTAGTACTGCCACTTAAGATTTGACTGAAGAAAATGATCTTACCAGATTTCCATCAGATTATGTTCTCGACCATGCTGATTCTTCCTTTCCTTAGCAACTAGACACACTTCTCAAAGGTATAGTGAGCAGTTCAAGTGCATTAAACAACACAATGTTTCCAGTGTTTTGGCTGCTTAGGCCAAGCTCACTTGGATGTCAACAGTACAAATGGATCAAAAGTCCAAGAAACAAGTCTGGTAACCATGAGCTCTGAGAACAATGGAAAAGCAAGAACAAGCAAGCTTGTCTGGGAAGACATTGAACAGGCAACTGCCCATAATTTTAAGAATACAGGAACAGCCATGGTGCGCCAAACAGGATCTATTAACTTGACATACGTTTTTCCCTGTTTGGAGGCTGGTGAGAACATGGAGCAATGGGAAAAATTTAATTACAAATCGCTGAATAAATGCATAAATGTCCTGAAAAGCAATTCCTGGATGATAAGTCAATTCATATATCCAATTTATCCACATGATGAACACACATTATTACATAACAGCTTTGTCCTTTGCTTTGCCCCCTTAAGTTTATCATTGGAGACTCTTGCAGTACAATTAGCTATTAGCAAACAATGAGGTGGATCAAATGAAGAGATATTAGTCAACCATAAAAACCCTTCCATTAAGGTATTCTTTGAAATAAACTGCAGATATATCTTGCCATGAATTCAAGCACATTTTAAGTAGTGCTTTTTACAGCCAGATTCTATTCTGTTTTTTGTTAATACTGTCCATAAATCCATTTTCCACTTTCTATTTCTGGTTTAGTGTGTTTTAAAATTACTTTTGGTAGTGTTTCTGAGTTTACTTTACCACTGAGAAGTGACAACTTTCTTGGCTCCTCCATTTCCTGCTCTAAAAAAGCCCCATGAGAGGAGTTCCACTTTATGTTTTGCCTTTAAGATTTAATTGAAACGTAGGAAGCTAAAGAGGCTACAGACTGCTGAAGAGCTGAATGTGCAATGAAGACAGGTATTCACACAAATCTTTGGCCACCTTGTAAGGTAAGTGCACGAACCCCACAGTCCACCTGAGAATTTATCCCCAAACTTCTTTTTCTTTTTTTGGTGGGAGAGAATCAAAAGCTACTTCCTCTCCATCAAAATGAATGAAAACAGTTATAAAAATGCAGAAAAAATTGTTGGCACAGCACTAACTTTAGTATTTGTGTTTGCAGCACAATAGCGGAAGTGAAATTGTGTGTGACAACCCAACTATTACTTTCCACCCTGTCACTATGCCTTACTGCTAACACCAGGCAACCATAATTCTGAAAATCCAATTCTTGGGTAACAAACGGGTTTGTCTCTCCTACATTCCCCAATTTTGCTTTGCCCCCAAATTGTCTTGTATACATCCTACTTTTTTTCCTTTCTTTTCTTTTTTTTTTTTTTGCTAGTTAAAGCAAAGAAACATTGATTGTGGCAGCTGATTCTAAGATTCAAAAAACAAAACTGGCTGTAAATCAGGGTCAGAGACTACACACGTTCTCAGAATGTAATGTAATCATATTCCAAACCACTGGCGCGGAGACCAAAACTAAAATCCCATGCCATTTAAGCTGAATAGAAATAAAAATTAATTGAATACTGTTATTATGATTATTTTCCATGTGATCTTAAAAACAGCCCTGGGTAGCTATTTTTGAAGGTCCTCTGATTACATACCACTAGAACGTCTAGCTAGAATACCACCTCTAGCTAAACACTATTATTATTATTATTATTATTATTATTATTATTATTATTATTATTATAATATTTTCCAGTGCTGATAGGAGGCAGCAGAGAAAAAATCAGGCTCTCATATTATGCTCCTGATTTTACCAGAAGCATTCACCTATTTCCCAGTCCTGGGAAACCTACCTTTACCACCAGAATAACCATAGACCTAAATAAATGCAGGAAAGGAGAAGAGAGAGACAGACAGACAGACAGGCAGACTGGCTTTTCAGTTAGTCCATCTGTTCTTGCTGCATGCTCTTCGTATATTTTAACACTGATGTCATGGGCTGACATCACCACCTCTACCTGACTACTGGGTAAAAGAAAGGACATACTGAAAATATATTCTTTAAAAAAGAAAAAAAGAAAAGGCTTTTTAAAAAAAGGGTGAGTAATGCTATACTTACAACTCTCAGTCTGGTAGTCTGGTACAAACTGCTCATCATTGTCAGGTACCTGAGCTGAAGGCAAGATAAGGGAAAAAACGGAAAGCAATGAGTTAACATACATAAAGTACTGAATGGTAAAAGAACTCTAACTCTTAGGCCTAGCCAAATCAAGAAGAGAATTCACTTTACATAAAACAAAAAATTAAATGATTATGGGAATCAACTGCAAATGAAGATGTACTGGGAATTCTGCACTTGAGGTTGTATTAATTAGCACTGAACACAAACATCCCATATATTGGGCATACTTCACAAGAGCCAAGCATTTACTTCAATAAATAAGGTGATGTATTAGTCACTAAATACCTTCATGCTAAAACTAGGTAGGGAACAGTTAACCCACATTAGATTTATGGTTTTATCTCGCCAGCATTTAGGAGGTAGAATTGCATTCATGTAGCAATAAATTAAGCTAATATCATTAAGGCAAGCAACCAAGGGGTCAAACAGAATGCAAGCAGAGCCCCATTGAAGCTTTTCAGGCTCCTACCTTTGAACGACTATAGCATTTTAAGAGGAAAAATAGCAGGGATGAAAATGGAGAGGACTAAAGATACATTTCTCCTTCAATTTTATGAAACTCTAGAACACATCTAAATTAGTGATACAAAACATTTCATGCTCCTCACGTCAAACTAGTTCTTTTTTAAGCACATTTGGAAATCTGGCTACACACCTTTAACATGGTCTCATTGTTAAACATTCACAGTTTAGAACAGGGATTATGAAAGCTTCTTGAGTGATATGTAATTGATGCAAGGATTCATTACTCATTCATTTATATAGCAAAATATTATCCAAAAGGAAACATGCTCTTAAATAAATATATCCATATATAACAAATTCTCCAAATTCTTGGATATAATTAAAGACTTATCTTTGTGTATATTTAACTAGAATTAAGTCCCATTAAGCCCAGGGAAACTTACCTTCTAGTAAATACATCTCGACATGGCAAGAGAATCCACTGTAGAGACCCTTGTCTAGAATCATACTTTTTAATTTTATTAATTCTACTAGAATTTGCTCCAAGGGCTAGTAATCAACCAAACACTCTCACTGATATGGGTTAGTTACCTGAGTGAAAGCATTACTACGATGCCTGAATAAAATTCATGCATAATGTTCATAATGTTCAAGTTCACAAACTAACTTAGCAATAAGCTAACAGTATGTCCCTAGTATGTATGAATAAAAATTGATTTTTTTAATAAACCACAATACCATATTCTTTTTCTTCTTTGACAGTTTCCTATTTCTTTTCCACATTTAAACATTGTTGGACTATGGCAGCACTAAATGTTGAATCTAGTGCTGTTTTAAACAGGCTTTCTAATTTTGGATCAGTACAGAACAATTAATGCAAAACTACACACGTAAGGCAAAACCTGAAAGAGGGAGCCAGATAGCATTTCCTGAAGTTGTGATCCGAAGACCTTTAACTTAACTGAAGAACCAGGGCTAAACTGATTTTCTTTGAACTTATAACGTGAGCATCCATAAAGTTTCCCTTTACTTCCAATAACCTTGTAGGACAAAACATTCTTGTTTGAAAATAAGACTTGCCTAAAAACACCAGGTATTGTTGCCTGGATTTAGGCCCAAGTTTTCAGATTACATCAATACCACAAATGCTTACTCATAATTCTGTTCATTGGACATCATTATTATTAATAGTATGCAACTGTTATGAATTATTCTATTTCCATACACAGAGAAAGAGAGGATAACTCTTACTAATGCTTGATCTTTGCATGGTGCAAAGAAACTATATCAGAGTCACAATGATACCTAGTTGTGCAAAGATGATTTCCACACTCTGCACTGGCAGTTTATAAGAACCACTGCCCCTGCAATCTGAACAGATGATAAACTAAAGATACATTGCAGATTCCTCTTATTTATTCTCCATTATTTGCATAGAAGGCTCTCCACTGTAATTCCACAATTTCTCCTTTTTACAATATACTGGAATTGCAGGAATACATGCCATCAATTAACCTTTATTTCTTTATCATAATAAACTATAATGCCCTTAATATCCACTAAGGAACTTGTCCTTCAGGAACTCAGCACATCTTTCTGGCTTCACAGGAACTCTTTGGGTTTTGTTTGACTTGATCACATCAAAAGAAAAGGCAAAGATTTTTCACATTAAGCTGCAACATTTAACTCCTGTTCTCATGGATTCATAAGCCCAAAAGAAAATGCAAACTTACCAGCAGCATTCTACAAGTTGTTGCATTCAGATCAAAAATAAGTAAAGGATTCTTTTCTGCCCTGCATTTTTTAGCGATGCAGGATAAAATACCTAAACTAGCTATTAAAATGCATAAACATGTTCAAACAGTTGTAGAGAATTATTCAAACTGATTGAACCTAACTTTTAAAATTTGATTCAACACAATGTCACCTATAACTTCAATCTCACTATACTGGAAGTAAATAAGACATTAAAACACAAAATAAAACAAAATCTATGATCAGTGTAAATGGGTAGATAGGTTTTTGAAGCACACACCCTTCAGCAATCACAACATCTGTAGTACAGGTACAGCCTGCATAAAGTAGTTGCAGCCTGATTTTATAACTTGAGCTGATACCATATCCCCAAATTTACCAACAGAGTACATATTGGAGTTATTATAAATGAGAAAAGACAAAGTTTAAACTTTTGCTTCCAAGAGACAAATCCTACATTAACACACCACCTGTTTAACAGCTGTATGTGTTTGCGAAGCTCCATAACAGTGACAGCTGTAGCTGGTTTTCACAGAAATTTCCCAGTAAAGAAAAAAACTAGTATGTGCCCTTTTATAAAATGAAAACAAACTTATAGCACATTTTAAATGTAAGACTACCTGTTGAAGTCTTGTATATAGCAATTTATGAAATCTTTTTCAAAGAATCTTAAATCTACCCAATTAATGTTTTCTTCTGAAGTAAATAAAAATGCAGATGGGCACGACTTCTCTGCCTTCTCTGCTGAATAACTACAGTAGCTACAATTAAGTACAAATAACATGTCCTTAGCATTAGAAACAAGGAAGGACTGGTGGACTATAGATGAAACTTAACTACTAAACACTCAAGGTATAAAACCCAATAAGCTTCAGATATATATTATCAACCCATCACAATTTCTCTATCCTTCAAATAAAAACAAGAGCAGTAGATGATTAATGGAAAACCTGTCAGACATTCCTTCACAATGCCATCCTGCAAAGAAATTTAGGTACCCACACTAATGTCAGACCAGCATGTAGTCAGTTAAGTATAACTACACCTTGAATGGCCAAAACAAAAATAAACAACTTTCTTTTTCTTGTCATTGTCACTGCTGCAATTCAGTGAGGCTTTCATAAAGGCAACAGTAGTTTTTAATATGGTGACAGGAGGAGGGATGATATATCAATATAAATAACTGCAGAATTAGATTCTTTGGAGGACAGAACATTTAAATATTTAAAAAGATCCCCTCTGTAGTAGCATTCCTATAGACCACTTAATTAAGAAGACTAGGAAGAAAAGTAAATATGAGAAGCATTTCAAGGGGTAAGAACAGGGGACCAGATAATAATGAGAACAGCTTTATCAGGTTTATTCTGCATTAATATACAAGGTGCCATTAATTTATGATTCTGGAGTGAGTAATTTCTGTTCCTTGCTTCTGCTTCCTTCTTCCCTTTTCAACTTCTCAAATCTTCCGTAGGCAAAAGTAAAGGTAATGAAGTGTTAGTTAAAAACTCTACAAGGAGTTCTTGGTTCCCAATATCACTTGTTTATTTTTAAATTACAAATGTATGTTAGAATTTACTCAGAGCTATTAGGTCACACTCTAATAAGATATTGACTTTTTCACTACGTACCAAAATGCTTCCGCCCCATTTTTAATATTAAGAAGAAAAGGCAATATATTTCTTTAAGATCTTGTGAAGTAAGCCAACCAACAGCAGTATGGAACAAGAACCCTAAACTGAGGACCAATTTAGTTTCTTCTCGAGCATAACAACCCTCTTCCCACCAAAAGTATGCGGTGGGTGGGAGAGCAAAAGAAGACAGAAAAGCGGACACCAGCCTATACCAAAGAAGTTGAGTTGATATTTAATTAAAACCAGCTCTCTCCACTGTAACAATGACCTGCAGCCAAACAAGGCAGAAGATGTATGAGTCATTCTCTCTGCCAGTGAATGAGACAGCTGATCTCTTAAACAATTCTTCCAGAGAAGCAGTCAGAACTGGAGCTCTGCCTCCATTCACAAAAACAGAATCCAGCAAGAAACACGAGGCCTCAACCACAGTCTTTTCTTGTCACACCCCAATAGAAAGAGAGAGAGAATGAAAGAAAGAGAGAGAGAGAGAGAAGAGTGAACTTGAACTTTTTATATAAACACATCAATTTCATTGCTTTGTTTCAGGACACTGCACAGGCCCTATCGGAAACAAATGCAATAAACGAGATGTCAAAAATAAAAAAAATAAAAAGTACAAGATGGCCTCAGAATGGACAAAAGTTACAGACTCCACAGGAGATGCACAGGAAACACAGAGTGAGAAAGAGAAAAATAAGGCAAAGTAGAGAAAGCACTATTTTGATTCTTTTTTTTTTAAACAATTCTATACAGAGCGATGCAACATTTCCAGTCGATATTCTGGCAATCCATAAGCCAAGATACCAAAGATTTTGGATCATCAAGGAGTTCTCCTTCGAAAAGAAAAATAAAAAAAAAAGCTAAACAAATTAGGAACAAGTATGATGCTGACTGTTCTATACACAAGAAATTATTCAGCAGCTAAAATATAACTTAATTAAGAAACAGCACTTCTTCCAATCAATTTTCTAAATAAGGATATGAAAGTTTAAAAAGACACTCTTAAAGTATTAAAAAACACACTATTCCCAAAATTCTACACCTTCTGTCCAAATACCTTTTAAGAGCTTCAAGATGCAAAAGTGACTAAAATCTCAAATCCAAAACAGTTTTGTCAGTATAGTCTGATCTTAACATTGCAGCCCCAGAAAGTAGACATCCAAGACTATGACACAGATTATTACTTTTTCAATTATACAAAGTTGTTACACTGTTTTCCATTTTCCAACAAAAAATGTTGTCAGGATCTAAGTGCATTTAAAAGTGTCATAAATGTGTCTTCCAAAAGCCTAGCTCTACATCTTTGATGTCTTTGTGACATATGTAGATCTCTCATCCACACTCCTTTAAGAGGTTTCATCTTACAAACACCTTCAAGTTGAGATGTGTTAGGTCTAACCCTGTAACTTCTCCCCCCCCCGCACCCGACAAATACCTTTGAGATTTTTATTGCACAAACTTTGTTCCACTGTCTCATTAATTCTTTGTACTGCAAAATTTATACTTTAAGGGCACATTGAAACACTGTAGAAAACATGAAAGGTTCTCTTGACTATTAGAATAAAGATGGGGGAACTGACAAAAACATTCTGATTTATGGCATTTCAATATCATTTTCTCTCTCGATCAAAATAAAAAGGGGGCAATTACATTTCATTCAAACGGGCAAAAAAATAAAAAATAAAGCCAGAATAGTCACAACATGTAAACAGTGCCAAGAACAGGAAATCTTTCCCAAAGTTCATTCACCAAACCTGGCCATTACTTTCACTGGCACCAGTATATTTTCAAGAAATCAGTTCCTTATCTGAATCTCCTGTACCACCCAAAGGAGAAAGGAACGAAAAAAATTTATTTTGCCTGTCCTTTGATTAATAACAGATTATTCTTTCCAGATGACATTTTGTTAAATCAATACTAATATTACAGAAAGAAGAGTTTTACTTTCTATAACATCTACATTACACTTGTTTATCCATCATTTTTAATGTTTTGAATACAAATTTAAAACATGCTTCCTTTTCAGCTTATTTTTCTTTCAAACCGCAAACTGTTTCCATCATAACACAGCAGGCTTTCAGCACCACCAGTCCTTTCTTTTCCCTTTTTGTTACAGAATAAACAGCGGGAGCTTCCGATAATGAAAAATACATTAAGTTCATATTTGAGCTGATTATTTGAAGTCAGTTGTTAACTTCTATTTGTCAAGAGCAATTTAATGCAATATCTACAGATTCAATAGGGGAGTTCCATCATCTGTTGGGACCAAATGGTATTACCATAGCATTGCATGCACGGGAATTAACAACAGGTTTAGCTGAAAGTAAGTTCCACTGATTTTGAAAAAACTTTTATATGTATGCACAAAAGAAGCATTGGCACCTGAATAACCCTGGATTGTTAGCAGATGACAGTAATACTTTACTAAATTAGGAAATGATTAACAGCCTTTCGATTTTTTAAAAATACTCAGATCCCAATGGTTTATTTTATTTTAAGCCTCAACACAGCAGCAGCAGGTTTCCACTGAAGGAAAAGCAAGTGTTTAATTCTATTCCTTACACAGAGAACAAGAGAGAAAGTCAAGTTCTGGTGCCACTGGATGCAACCCATTTTTGAATGTGACATCCCAGTTTTGGCACACATCACATAGCAGCAACCAAATAAAATGGTCTGATTCTATTCGCCAGTGAATTATTTTTCCACCTCCAATACATATGTAAATGCCATTGTTTCCAATGCCACTTTTGTGCATACACTGAAAAGAGAATAGACTGTTTATGATTACTCATTTTAAGCAACATTCTCCCCAGAAGAATAGAGATACTGATAAATATGCAGCTGAAATATCTCAACTATCAAGGAGATTTTTTTTTCTCTTTTCCACGCTCTCATTCTTTCATATCCACAAACTTATTTCCCTAAAACGGGGGAGAGGGGGAGGACAGGACTCTTCTGGTAACTAAAGAGTAAGAATCCATAGTGATCTAGTCAGATGCTACTGCACTACATTTAAAAGAAGAAGAGTGGCGGAATTCAGAATGTCAAAGTCATATTCCTAGCTGCAAAGCATTATGAAAGCTAACTGACAGAGCTGTAACTTTATAGGCAACCATGTGAACATAAGTGGACAAAATTTAATCAAGGGATAAGAAAACAAGACTGACTTCAAGACCAATTTTGTAATTAATCTTTTGTGGATACTTACTGCCCACAGAGCATTTTATTTTATTTTATTTTTTCCTTCTTTGAAAGTGCAAAAAAGAATTAGGAAGTTGTGACTGTGATTTGTGATCTTTGGTTGTAAAAACTTTCCTCTCAACTATTGTCATCTCTATTACATTCCACATGAATTCAATCACTTACATGTTTAGGATTTGATTCAACCAAGTCCTAAAATGCACTGCTGTCCACTGGACACATTACTTAGATATCTTGGTAGAATATTTTAGTTTAAACAGCATAATTCTCTAAGGTTGGAATTTAATTTTTCATCTTTTTAATTGGAAATAGTACAAAGCATTCCTGCAGGCTTACTCAGAAGACTATCCCACTGCTTTCAGTGGGACTTTCCTAACTGAGTACAGGTCTACAGCCTAAATTCTTGATTTGCCTGTGTCTGTGTGTCTGTGTCTGTGTGCATGCACACACACATACATGACTAGCAACTGATATAAAAGCTATGTATCCAATCAAAATTTACCCAGTGAAAACATGCATTAAAACTGAAACTCACTGAACTAAATTAGCAACATCAAATGCTTAGGGCTTTCGTGGTCATCCTGGTTATCAGGAGGAACTGAAAGTTAAGCATATGTATAGATCTTTACTAAAGTTACCTTACACAGCTATTGTTGAATTTTAACTAGCAACTTCGATATTTAAAGTTTACCACCTCTTATATCATGATTCCTAATCTTTCCTTGCTAGATACTGGACATAAAAACATGGCTAAAAAAAAAAAAGATTAGAAAATTCATGGGGACTACATATTATTTGGCAAATTATATGGGGTGGTATCAAAAAGCTAGTCAGTCCGTATATACCATTACAGCATTTCCTCTTTTCTCTGTTAAGCCATCACATCAAACTGTCCCTTAAGTCTTTTCTTTCCAAAAGAAACAGAATGTTCATTCAACAAACAATGCACATTCAGTTAAGAGTTTAAAAAAAAATAAAAACTCCAATGAATACTAAAAATGCATAAGCAAGCAAGAACACACATACAGGACAGAGAGAGAGCATATCACTTAGTTCTGAATGAGGTTTAATTAAACTTCTCTTTCTCAATTATATGTTTAAAAAAAAAAGAATCTGCACTGAGTCATCTTCATGCTGGAAATAGCCCAAACATGACAGAAGCATCAACTTTTAAGTTAGAAAATATACCTCAGCTTAGGATCAAGCTCATATGCTTTTGCAAAACTTCTCTTGGCATGTCATACTACTCATGTCAAAATCCACAATAATTTAACTCCAGCATTAAAACTATTTCCTTATAATCTGTCAACAATGTTAAAATAACTACTTCAGAGTTAAGGAAACATGGGGGGGGGGAGGAAGGAGAGAAAGAAAGGGAGGGAAAAAAATAATAAAGTTTCTCCTTTTAAATGCCTTGCAAAATATATATCTATAAAATTGAAATAATAATAAAAGTCCATTGCTTCTTAAACAGTCAATACACACCTAATGTTCGGTGTTGCGAGCAAGCTGGAAAGAAGACGCTTGCACTTAAATCTTGAAGCATCCCGTCCTGATGAACTCAGAGAAACTATATTCTGCCATCAGAAAAGTACTTCCTCCAGAACACCAAACAATTGTATGCTCTGCTCTGAAGGAAAGAGCGAGCCCAGTTCTGGCTGTAGGCAGTCTCTTGAGGTACAATAATATAAACCTGATCAATTGCAATTAAAATCTGAACAGAGGCTTGGAACGTGAAGTCTTGGTGCATTAGTTCTTGCCAAAAGCAGATGTGATTGTGGGCTGGAAGCAATTTCTCCTGGTAATTTGTGATGACATTGGATAGAGCAGCCCCAGAGTCCCCAAAGACAAACTCATCAGAGGCTCTAATGTATGCATGACACATGAGGTGGCTCTTTTAGAGCTCAATTAATTGGGCTGAACATTAAGACAGCAAGTTCAGGACTTTTTCCCCCTCCCTTACCCCCTCCCTTTTTCTTCCAGAGTGTTTTTTCCCCCTTTTCTTTATTTTGAAAAAAAAAAAATCCCCTCCTTACCTTCTGCAAGCCATGTTTCCTGTAATTGGCTTAGATCTTGAAACAGTTCTAGGAAAAGAACGAGAGACAAATAAAGGGTCAGCAGCTCTGTAATGTTCAAATAATACTGAATTAAGCAGAGGTCTTTATAATGCTTATTCATTCTATTTTGCCTAATTTTGCATAGACACAAATATTATCTGGATTATGCATAAAATATATGTGATGGAGTATTCATCATAATCAGCTCCAGCAATAATCATCTTCTCAGCTAATTTACACATATCAACACAGATTTTGCTAGGCACCCTAAGAGTAAACCCCACAGAAATCAACTGACCTAATTTCTGAATGGCCAGGACCACTTAAAGAGAAATTCCCAGAACTTCTTTATGCATACCCACTCAGAAGACAATTCCATAAATTGCAGGGGGACACCAAAATAACTATGCATCAGGTTATGACCTAACCATGTTTAAAAGAGCAAACAACAATGAAATGCTGTTTTGTTCACATGTTTGATATAAAATATTACAAAGTGTTGAAAATAAAATCCAAATTGCCATTGCAAAGTAAGGTTTTTTTACTTGGATTACATTGGGGAGGGGGTATTTGCTAGTTAATGTGTTTTACTTAATAGACATCAAACATAACCAGAATGGAAACTTAATATTTGTAATTCAGTCATTTTAGTTTGAAATCAGTTCTCTCTGGGACAAAAGCAGTCAATTCATGAAGCTCTTAGTTTCTATTAGTTGCTATTGTTTTAAGTAATTGTTATTAGCAGAAGAATGTTTTTGTGCTGCATTTTTAAAGGATTGATGGGCTTTCAAAATTATTGCATCCTACGGGCATCTGGGAAGCCTCTCAGCTACCAATCCAAGTTTGAATAGGGTAGCCTATGCAGGTATACAGAGTGAATTTCTCTAGTTTGAACCTATTTCAATTCATAAAGGACATTGGTGCTTTGCTCAGAGTTTGAGAAAAACCAGGTGAGGACTACTCTGCACCCAAGTAAACCAAGGGCAACCATTGCAGGGAACAAGCCATCAAGGCAGACCTGTTGCAGAAACAGCTGTTTCCCTCCAGTGGGCTTTCCACAAGCTCACTGAGTGTTAGGTTTGCAGGGTAATGCGCTAAAAAGTATAACTGGCCATTTCCTTCTGAGTTGTTCATAGTTGGTTACTATAAGAGTTACAAGCCAAAGGGTAGGTATGGAAAAAGTAAACAGGTAGATCTCTGCATCTTGTCCTAACCTGACTCTAGTAGTTAAAGCAAAAGTTCAGCACCTCTCTGAAACATGACCGTAGGCACTCCCAAAGGAAATGTTAGTGGGATGGGAGGCCTACAAGCAAGCTAACTGTGTGCACCCTTTTACTACCTAGCATATCAAACCTTGCCAAATTCGCACCTCACGGGTGTATGACATTACTTACGTCCCTACAGCGTGGCAATACCTAGCACGGAGGGTGAGTCACTGAAGGTACTGCAGCCTAGCAGTGAATTGCTTTTGTCAGCTTGTGTCACATCATGAAATGTGGTTTTCTTGTCTCATTTCTATAAATAGATGTAGACAAGACTCCAGGAAGGTGCATGAGGGAGGAGAATGAAAGAAAAGGGGAGAAATGCGCAGGCATCAAAATTTAAAAAGCGCATTACAGGGTATGTAGATATAAGAGGGGGAGCCAATAACATTTATTCTCTCCCCCTCCCCCAACTTGCATAATGCATATCCTCACCTTCTGAGTCATGAGCCAGATCTCTGTTAATGAATTTTCTTTTCCTGACATTTGCTGGTCGCTCATTACAATTTCTCCCACAGAGATTCTACAAATAGAATAGAATGGTTATTTTAGAGGGAAAAGGGGAAAGAAGTTAGATAATCACGCAATATTAGCAATAGGTTTTAAATGTTAAGGCTATGGAGAAAGCTTAAAGCTTTCCTAGTGATCCCATCGCTAATTTCAAGGTAGGACTATTAAAATTATGCAGAGGAATATTTATGGTTCAATCCACCTACCCAAAACACACGTCCATACAGACACCTATATTTTCCAGGGAAGGACTGTAGGTGTAAGGTTTATTTTTGGCAACCTGAAGTTCTAACACCTACACAAGAGTATTTCTTGAAAAGCCCATGCTTTGACTGATGCTGGTATATACTTTAATTTTTAACTCTTTATTTGCTAAAGTCCTTTAAAAGAGGAAAGGTTTTTTCTTTTTCTTTTTAGGGGACTTATCTCTGTATAAGATGACAAGACTAAAAACTTCTAAAACTGCAGCAGTTATGATTTCTCTCTTCTTATAACAAGGAGGGGGAAGAGTACTTTTGTTTTACCTCAGACCAAAATGGTCCTTGGAAGAAAAATGGAAATTTACTGAAATAAACATTCATCTCACTACAAAGTACAAGTTTTCCTGCCTTCACCTCCGTCCAAAAATAAAACAAGCAGAAAAAAACAGCAAATAATTTTCCCCATAAAAGCTTCTGCCCTTCCTGCCTTTACTTCACTTCGCATCCCCCACCCGAGAGACCCAAGTTTAAACAACAACTTTGGAGCTGATCACTCACATTGGTGACCATGTAAGGCACTTGCTGGTCATAAAATCCATCCATTCTGATGACTTTAGCGGAGTATTTTTATTATTATTATTTTCTGGACATTGGATTTAAAAGAGAGTTCCTCCAGATGCAGCCTCCAAAGACCCTTAAAAAAAAAACCGAGAACACAAGATGGCTTTTAGATTTTTTTTAAGTCATGAATGAAGTGGCTAAATTTGCATATCTAATGATCCTCCAAGAGTGCCATTCATAAAAACACACACTTCCCTCCTCTGCTGCCTTCCTCTGGGTTACAAGCAAGAGCCGGAGAGGAAAGCAAGAGGGTGGAAAGGACTTAAAAAAAAAAAAGAAAGAAAGCAAGAAAGCAAATCGAGAGCCAAGCTGGCATGCCCGTTTTGGTCCCTGGAGCGTCCCCATTCGTAAACGTGTGCAGAACTAGTAATGGCGCACGACACGACACGACTCGCGTCGCACCTAACGGGAGAGCGGAGAGAAAAAGAGAGAGCGCGAGAGCGAGAAAGACAGAAGGCAGCGCTACCTTCTCCTTGCAAACCGCAACCACGTAATCGCCGGAGCAACAGACAACGAAGTTGCTGCAAAAACCCACCTGAAGGTACAGCAAAGACGATCGGATGCGCGCGCGCGCGCACGCACGCACCAAAACAAAAAGTCCCTACAAATTTAATAAGACCATTAATTATTTCTCCCAGCACTTCCCCTTTCAAGCGAAAAGCGCCACTGACAGGACACTCTATTCAGTGGTTTTTCCTCTACTTCTCCTCCAGGGGCCTCTAGTCTAAACCGATGGATCTCTGCATCCCATTGGCTAACCGCGTCTTTTACAGGATCAGATTTCTGCCTGTCAGTCAAACTGCCTCTCAACTCCCCCCCCCTTCCCGGGAAAAAGGGAAAAGCCGGATCCTCCCGGATTCTGCAGGGGATTCGATGGATCTGTGTTGTTCCCTAATTTTACCTCTTCTCTCCCCTCTACCCCAAGCGCACACAGCTGCTGTTATGCAAAGACTTGGACTTGTGCGAGCCTCTCATTTCAACAGCGCCTTTGTCACATAGAACGGTGCCCGCGACTTCATGCAATTGGGAGAGATTTCCCCCCTTGTGCCAATAAAGGGACAGCCTCAACATATTTCATTTGATATGGTTTTTTTTTTTTAAAAAACCGCTATTCTCCAATCACAGCCCAGCTTCAGAATGTTGCAAAATTCAGCTACTTTGGTCAAATGCTTTCAGGATTCATAGACATAACTTGCTTTCAAGGATGGGATCACACGGTGAAACAACTGCCAAATGCCTATTTCATCCAAAAGCATCACACACACACACACACACACAAAATGTGATGCCTACAATTAAGATTCTTTAATCAGTAAAGAAATAAATGCCCAGATTTTATAAATTTAGTGCTTAATATGGTGATTCGATAATCTGACTGAAACAGAAAACACGATCTCTTTCCCTGAGCCAAGTTTTTGGAATCATATTTCAGGAAGATGAACATTACGCTCTTTTAGAAGAAATATGCCATCTCAGTCCAACTAAGAGATTGGGACTCAGAGGTGAGGTGTGGCTCAACAGGAACCTAAATCTAACAAGAAAACAATCAGATTAACAAGAACATTTTTCACATAAGAGCTCATGATGATGTCCTTTGAACTGTTACAGAAAGTTCTTCTCCTGCAGTTTGGAGAATGACAAACTTGATAACCGTTGGGCTTGCTGAATATATGTCTACATTAAACTTTCAGTTTCACAGTGTCCTTTTTTATTCTGTTTTTCACTGGCAGCTGCTGCTTTGAAATTTGTCCCCATCTGCCCGCATGTGCATGTACTAACAACACAGGTACCCCCAGCAAAGTAAAGTGATAGCGTACCCCCGTACCAGCCAGGAACCCATCCTGAAGCATCCAAGAGAGCCTCACACAGATCAGGTTGTGTTAATGTTTCAAAGAGAGGCGCTTCATTCTCCCAAATGGGCTGTGCCAAGCACCAGGTCCAAATGGTTTGCCCTACTACATAAATATGAGGAATGTGCTGGGTGCCAAAAGGAGCCCTCACTTCCACAAAGGTCTGATTGGAGCTGCTTTACATCACTTTGCTTAAAGGATGATGATGATGATGATGATGATGATGATGATGATGATGATGATGACGATGAAGACAGTTTTATCCCACCTTTATATATGGTCAACTCAAGGCAGGGAACGTATCTAATACTCCTGCACCTCATCTTTTCCCCACAACAACCCTGTTGTGAGGTGGGTTGGACTGAGAGAGATTGACTGGCCCCAAGTCACCCAGTTGGTTCCATGCCTAAGGCAGACCAAGAACTCATAGTCTCCTAGTTTTTAAGCCAGGACCTGAACCACTGCACCAAACTGGCTCCATGGTGGCTAGTTAATGCATATCAGCCTTACCTCAGTGCTTTGAACTGAAGGATCTAAAGACACAAATCATCTCATGAATGTCTGGCACATTATTGCCATAGCACATAGGGCTTGCCAAAGTAGGCTGGGTCCTTGAGTGCCTTCCTGAGGCAGTAAACACTTCAAGTGTCCGTGATACATACATACATATTTTGTTGTCGTGATGGCAGTGCACAAATGGTGAGAATTATGAGATTTGTAGTGATGATATCATGATGCCTGTGATGTCACTTCCCCCCCACTGTAGATGCTTATAGGTATATGTTCTGCTTTTGTTAATTACAGTCAAAGGAGCTAACAGGCTCGTTAAAAACTCCATTAATAAAAGACAGCTTGATTTATTTTTCCATACATGGAGTATTCAGGGCAGCAAAACAGGAAAAAAAATTGCAAAATTGTATGAAACAAACCCTATTAAAGAGACAGAAACAGTAATTAAAATCATTGGTTCAGTTCTGAAGGCCTGGCTGAAGAGTAAGCCTTAAGTTAAGTGAGTGTTTCTCAACCTCAGCAACTTTAAGATATGTGGACCTCAATTCCCACTCATGCTGGTCAGGGAATTCTGGGAGTTGAAGCCCACTCATCTTAAAGTTGCGGTTGAGAAACACAGGGCTAAGGTATTCAAAACAAATGATCCAGTGCTATTAGCTTCTCAAAACTGAATCTACAGTACATGACAGCAATCCTATTCTTATAAAAAGAGGTTAACACCAGCTTTCAAAGATATTTGGAGTTGTATACAAATTAAAACACAGTTCTAAAAACAAAATTCTGCTTTCTTAAAACATGTGGAAAATAGATAAGCAGAAGAAACTAAACTGGAAGATGGGCAATGTGTGGGATCAAATTTTATGTATAGGTATTTCAGAGTGCAGGTAGTCCTCGCTTACTGACCATTCATTCAATGACCATTTGAAGTTACAACAGTGCTGAAAAAATAACTTTACGGCCCATTTACGACCATTTATGACCTTCACAGCATCCCTCAGTCACATGATCACCATTGGTATGTGTTGTCCTGTGCCTGACCTGTTTTTTTTTCCCCCCTGGCAGAGCAGAGATTGGAGAGCTGTTTGCTCTTCTACACATTGAAAGCAATGCAATCACACCAGCAGCCTGAGGCTGGTAGCCACAGGTGCATGATGCAAACAGCTTATAGTATTCTCTTGAATTCTCTTCCTCTCCAGTCTCTCCACTCTGTGAGGTGGGGGGGGGGGGAGAAAAAAAGCAAGCGATTTCTGTAGGCAATCTCTCCTTTGCCTGACCCTTCCCCTCCCCCTGCAGAGCAGAGAGATTGGAGAGAATGGGATTTCAAGAGACTAAGCTGTTTGCATAGCGCGCCCACGGCTCCCAGCCCTGGGCTGGGGCACGATTACATTGCTTTTGATGTGTACAAGACAGTAAGCAGGAACTTGAGCATTCCAAAGGGTGGGGGAGTGGTTAGAAGACAAACAAAAGCCAAAGGTGTGCAACTGACCAGTCTTGACTCTTTTCAGTCAGAAAGCACAGTCATGGTCACGCGATTTTCCTACTGAGGAATCATTTCTCTTAGCGGCAAGTTTCTAGTCCCAATTAGGGTTGTTAAGTGAGGACTACCTGCAAGCTCTATTGAAGTCAGTGATGCTTATCCCTGATTCTATGGTTTTACACTTTGCACTAAGCCACCATTTCCAGTTATAGTTAAGCTCCTCTATACCACCATTGATAGACGGTTACAGTTGCTCATGCATAATTTCTATAAGAACTCTAGAATCAAAGTTCGATGCAGTATGCAAGGCCATCACACAAATGAAATTCCATCTTATAGAGGAGTGAGGCAGGGCTGTATTTTAGCTCCCCTGCTGTTTAACCTGTATATAAATCCATTGGTGGCCAAAATAAACCAATTAGAACATCACCCCCAAAATTGGCAAACAGGCATATTGCAACTTTGCTGTATGCAGATGATATAGTACTCCTATCACAAACACAAATTGGACTTAGACGAGCCATGAGTGCTCTGTCCAGATATTGCTCAGAGGAAGCATTCGAAATTAACTATAGCAAGACTAAGATTTTGACTTTTGCTAAGAGACCTAAATTGCACACCTGGAGGATAAATGGTCAGAATATTGAACGAGTCAAATATTTTAAATACTTGGGCATGGTTTTTCATAGCTCCACTAAACGCAGTGCACACCAAAATTATGTTATACAGAACACTGAAAAAACAGTGGTTGCAATCCAATCCTTTCACTTTACCAGAGGAGCACAGCATATCCCAGCAGCATTGAAGTTATACTCAGCTAAGGCTCATACACAATTACTCTTTGGTGCCCAGCTAGGACCTTATTCTTCCTTTACTCCTCTGGAAAGGATTCAATCCAAATTCCTAAGGGCCATATTTCAGGTACCCCCCTGCACTCCAAATGTAGTATTAAGGAAGGAGGGAGGGCTGCCCAAAGTTGAAACAGGTGCATGGATCTGTATTGTGGCACATTGGCTGAAACTACTATTTTTTCCTGCAGGTTTGGGTTCTTTCCTTATTAAGGACAATTATCAATCAGTATGGGCCAGGACTATTCTACAAAAACTCCAACGTCTTGGCTTTTCTAGGGAGGCGTTCCTAATGATGGGTTATGAGCGTGCACTCAGTGAATTCAAACAGCATAGCAGAGCTGTTGAAACTTCCAGAGCAGACCTGGAAGTCCAGCAGGACCAGTCTGCTCTTCCTAAGAATGTTTTTTTGAGCAGTCAAGTCTTTTCTTATAAGCCAGTGAGATACCTAAATTACATAACCATCCCCAAACTTCAGAGGGCATTAACTCTAAAACTGCTGTAATGCTCTTCCTACAGCAATTTTGGAGGGCCGATACAAAAAAGTCCCGTACGAGCTGAGATTGTGCCCCTGTGGACAAGGGGCTATTGAAACCACAGTACATGTCCTGCTATACTGTATTTTCTATAAGGATTCACGGACCCATTTAATAACTCCTCATTTGTTAAAATATCCTGGAAATTCTGATCCTTTTTATGTGCGGTTGTTGCTATCTAATCAGAATGATATAGTTTCCTTGAACGTAGCTAAATTTTGTTACACTGTTTGTAAAATCAGGCAGACATTGACTGCCCATTGATGATCCCACCAATCTGCAAAGATATTATTATGTTTAGTTTTATTTTGTTTTAATGTATTTTAATTCACTTTAATGAATTTTTTAACGTACTTTTGTTTGTGGTTCTGGTCTGTGACCGTAATAAAGATGATTCTGACTCCAGTTATAGTTTGTTGGCTTAGCTACAATTACGAGGTTCACATATAACACTATATCAAAATAGCTAAGTTTACATAATCGCTCTAAGCCATGATTGTTTACCTCTAGTTTGATGGCTGACTTCATACATAACATTAAAACATATTGGCTGAATTCGCACATTCAAACAGAGCGCACAATGGTGTATTACAAAGTATGAACTAAGCCAATATTTTCAACTTTAAAAGTCACTGAGTGTTAGCAAGATATAATCTTTATATCTGGCACCAAGGGAACACACATGAAAAGGAGTGAGGTTCCAGTCATGTAGTCGTGATAGCTATCTTGACTTTTTTGACCCATCTCCCCCAGGAAGACACCCTTGCCTCAGATGTTAAGTTAATTCGGCACTTAAAGACAATGCAAAAAATACCACATTTAGCTTACAGAAATAAAACCCCAAATACAAACCCACTATACCCCCATCCTCCTGGCAACAACAATACATTCAAACAAACCACTTGATGTATCAAGCTGGAAGCCCCAGGCCTGCTGGCTAAACCATGTCTTCAGGGCCTTTCAGAAGAGTATCAAGGTAGGGGCCAGTCTCACCTCCATGGGGATGATGTTCCACAGGGAGGGAGTCACAACGGAGAAGGCCCTTCTCCTTGGTACCCCTAGATGAACCTCCTTAATGTGGGGAGGGGGGCAGGGGACCCATAACATACCCTGCCTGCCCGATCTGGTGGGTGGGACAGATGAATTTCCATAGGAATTTATAGGTTGTAGGTATTCCTTTCTTCTTTGTCGGTTAACATATGAGTAACTGGATGATGACTTTTGGTTATTATTGTTGCTTAGTACTTGAATTTTTCTGTGTTTTTTTATTAGCAAAATATACTAAAGCAGCTGGTCTTAAAATATAACCATGAAGATATAAGAGTTTTTAAAATGTCCACTGCTATGAAAAGTGTGTGTGTGTGTGTGTGTGTGTGTATACACATACATACATACATACATACATACATACATATATACATACTTCTGTGTGTGTTGATTTTAAAAGTAATTTCTGCTAATGCCAGTCAGTCCAAACTGAACATTTCAACCTGTGGCAGAATTTCAAACCTGGAATGGAAGAAGGAAGCAAGAAGGGATCACATATTTGTTTCCTTGCATTTCTAAATGGCAGCATAATTGAGAAGAAGAAAAAAGAACAGTCCTGAGGTTAAGTTATGGCTACACAAAACCTTAGACTTTTGCAATTGTGCTGATAGGATATGCAGCAGCTCCAGGCACTTAAAACCTGTAGAGCAGTGTTGTCCAAACTTGGCCACTTTAAGATGAGTGGACTTCAACTCCCAGAATTCCCCAGCCAGCATGGCTGGCTGGAGAATTCTGGGAGTTGAACTCCACTCATCTTAAAGTGGCCAAGTTTGGACAACACTGCTGTAGAATCTTTGTATTCTCATGTCCCTGGATTCTAGGGACAGTGACAATGTGGCCCTGGAGATTAGTTGCTGAAGAGCAACAATAGGAGAGAGGAATGTACTATATTCAGTGCTTCAGATGTGGCTGGCCACAGTAGGAAATAGAATGTGAAACTACCAGTGTTTCTCAACCTTGTCAACTTTAAGATGTGTGGACTTCAACTCCCAGAATTCAGCCAGCCAGCATGGCTGGCTGGGGAATTCTGGGAATTGAAGTCCACACATCTTAAAGTTGACAAGGTTGAGAAACACTGAATTAGATGCTTAAATTCTGTTCAAATGGCAGATAGCTGCAAGCAGGGGTTTCTGCAGGGCAGAGCTAAAATTTTACATATTTATTTATTTAAAGAATTTATATGGCCACCTATCTCACATAGTGATCCTAGGCAGCTCACGGTAACCAATAAAAACTGAATAAATAGAAGAACAACCCTTCCCACCAAGTGCCAGACCAACCAGCTACCAACCTCCAGGCTCAGCCCGCATCCTAGCCCAATGCTTAGGGGAAAAGCCAGGTTTTGGGGCCTTCCAGAAGGTTAAAAGGATAACATCTTAAATGTCAAGATGGGGGGGCACTTTGATCAAGATGGCAATCAAAACCCCACCCTTTTATAACAAGTGAGCTCTACCCTCATCTAGACCTGTGAGGGAGTGATAGTGCTGACAGCAAATCCAGGTCTGTCTTTGTGGACAGTAGCACCTGTGACTTGACTGTGGTTGGTCATGAAATGAGAATGGAGCAGGAAATATGGTGCCAAACTAATAAAAACAAACAAACAAACAAACAAAAAAATACAGCCACAGGAAGCCTCTTGTTGGCTAAAGCAGCAGAAAACGTTTACATTACTCCATAGCAACCCACCTTCTTTCTTGGTTTGGTTCAACTTTCTGCATTGGACTCAAGTTTAAAAAACAGATCTAGCACACTTTTGAAAGTACACAAAATCTATATACCCATGTAAGACCTGATGAGTGATTCAGAAAGCATCAGGCATTCAGCAGACACATGCCTCTAGGGCAATGTTTCTCAACCTTGTGAACGTAAAGATGTGTGGACTTCAGAATTCTGAGAGTTGAAGCCAACACATCTTAAAGTCGACAAGACTGAGAATTATTGCCCTAGGGAAGCCAAGTATCCAATTTGTCTTGCAGTCCAAGCCAAAATGGCCACAGAGGACAGTGACCAGCAACCAGAGGGAGGGAGCATGCTCAGAACATTCTAAAGTGGCCAATAGGAGCTGGGCAGATCCCACCCCTGACTGATGGACAGAATTCTTGTCAAACTATTTCCAGATTCCCCCCTCCCCCTCCCTGTCTTCTTCTTCTTCTTCTTCTTCTTCTTCTTCTTCTTCTTCTTCTTCTTCTTCTTCTTCTTCTTCTTCTTCTTCTTCTTCTTCTTCTTCTTCTTCTTCTTCTTCTTCTTCTTCTCATCCAAGCGTACATATATATTGACAGAATATATCACTTTCTACATTTGACAATGTGGCCTCCAATGAAAGAAAATGTATTTCACTACAAAGTTGCTAGTCTTCAAAGGTAGCTCCTTATCCAACTAATTTACAGTTTTAAATATAGCTTTCATCTTTAAGGTTCTTGCAGATTTTTCATTCCTCAGTGCTTAATTATATTTTTCCATTTCTTTTCATACATCACCTATTTTGTGCACCTGCTTTTTTTGGCTACAAAATTTGCACTGCTTTGCATGCAGAACTCAACCTCCCTTTTATCAAGAAATTATATAAATGTTTAAGATAGAGTAAATCTTTTTAAAAGAACCTGGTAAATTCAATCTTTGTGAAGATGCTTAAAATCTGTTTAGAAAATGCTGAGCCCAGAGTCTCAGATATATGATAAAAAAAAAATACATGTAGACTTTCTTCAGCTATACTATCATATTTCAGATAACTTGGAAATTCCAAATATTTTATTGTCATATTGTCTCTAGAGCCTAGGACAATAACTTGTTGTGTTTCAAAGTAAAATATGCCAAGATTTATCCTTCTTATTCATATTCAAATAAATCATGTTCAGATCTGGCTTCATATTTTTGCTCATTTTTAGCATAAAAGATGAGATCATATACACTTGGAGACTAAATATATTTATTATTACATGAGCTTTCATGCATTATTATATAAATTTTCCTATATTGTATATAGGAATATATAATAATACTTGAAACATTTTAACAATATTACATAATATAGATTATATATACATATATTAGGTATTAAGTTGTATCAGTTGTGTATACATGCCCACTTTGTAGAATGCCCAGACATCCCAGTTTTCCCAGGACTGACCCAGCACAGGGCAAGGCATCCTGGATCCTGGGTCCATCCCCCAACCAAGAAACTGTCTCTTTCCAAGAGCTTATCCTGGCCAGTTGGCCAAGCAGCAGCAAGCAAACAGCAGAAGGCTTGTGTCAGCCACAGTGCAGGAAACAGATTCAGTGTCTTGACCTGGTGTGGGTATTTGAGGATGGTGACCACATCTGAGCTGTAAATATTGGGACAACCACTACACAGCAGTAAATGTACTGAAGATTCCTACCACTGGTTATCCAGCACTCTTTCTTCATATAATTCAGTAACTTTCTCTTAACAGCATCTGCTTGCCATCATTTTTTATTTAATTTTAGTTATGGTGAAGAAAAACTAAAAATAAAAACCCTGATTGTTCTCATATCCTCTTTATATTTTTAATTTTAGTGACATCAATGTTTCATTTCCTCTCCTGTTCACACCTGAGTTAAAGGAATTGGACTGATTATACAGAACTAATTTAATCTGGAAGTTAATCTGGAATGCTCTTGTATTAACTTTCTAGCCCCTAATCAAATCAGATCACTCCTAGATTGGAAAGTCTAGTTAGCCATAATCTTCCATTTGTACGTAGTTCTCACATTTTGTTGGTGCTTTCCTCAGTATCTAGATACTAAGATCAGGCATAAAATAATGGACTACGGTAACTTTGTGTTTGCAAGCATTAGTTTCTTCATTTTCTTGACTCTTACAGAGACTGGAAATCAATACTGTCTCTTTGCTAGAGATGAAGAGTCACTGCTGATTCAATGGAAACGAGCACTCAAGAGCAATTATATAGTTTCACAGTGCTTACCACAATATCCTAGGGTTCTGTATAACGAGCACTTATTTTTGCTCTTCCAAAGTCATGCAGGATTGTCTTGGTGCTAGAAACAGTGGTTCCTATGCAAAAGAAAATGGGAGAAAATATCATGGGACAGTTTAGGACAGGGTTTCTCAACCTCAGCAGCTTGAAGATGTTTGGATTCAACTCCCAGAACATATGGCTGGGGAATTCTGGGAGTTGAAGTCCACACATCTTCAAGCTGCCGAGGATGAGAAACACTGGCTTAGGATATATTCTTCAGGTGTCAGTTCTATGAAAATGGGCATGTTATGGTGTGAAAAATATCAGACTGTTTTGTTTTGGCTGCCTGGCCTTCAGCTTTCCCTACAAGGAACAAATTTAGTTAGCATTGGAGGTTATATGGAAATCAAAGGCAGCACATTGTAAAAAAGAACAAAAAGATTTGCTGGACATAGCCGTCATATGAAGGCTGGCATTCTCTTTTGAGCCCTTCCTTCTCTCATGCAAAAGGACAAAATGTGTTCACTTGCAGGTAGAGCCACTCAAGACCTTCTTGCAAAGCAGGCATTATCTTTTACCATCTTCAAAAATATTTGGCACAATTCTCAATTCTTCCAAATCTCTACTTCTGATTTTGATGCATTGTGAAGTCACTTCTTTCAGCAATCACTGCCCAAACAGAAAGTAATACACCTCAGTAATGCTGCAATGCTAAACAGTTTAGAACTTTAATAGTTGTGTGTGTGTGTGGGGGGGGGGTTATTCAACTGTTTTGAAATTTGTGTGTCTTCTTCTAAGGGGTCAAGCTTGGTGGCTGCTATGCATATATCAAGATAGCACCACATTCTAGCTGATAAGTTACAGATGATGATGATGATGATGATGATGATGATGATGATGATGATGATGATGATGATGATGATGCAAGCATTAACTGCTACATTGGAGCATTCTACCTTAAAGTAGAGAAATTACCAAAAAAAAAAAAAAGCCAGTAATAAAAGAACCCTATGAAGGTGAAATATACTGGAAACAGATAGGTCTCTTTCAATGACCCATAGTCCATTCAAGATAAGTAGGTACTTATCAAAAAGTAAGTAATATAACTAGCCAGTCTGGTTGATTCAAGTTGTATTCTCATATGTTACTGCTAGAATCTGTTCTGGTATCTACTGATTACATTTCATTGTAACAGTGAATTCTCTTTATTTCTGTTTAATTTCATTTGCCCAGACAACTGCTTAGAGGAGCACAATCTACTTTGTGAAAAGTAGATAGAACAACAGTCACAACCTAGGAGGGTCAGAGTATTTGTTCAGCTGAAGAACTGTACAGTAGGTCTAATGACTCAATCACCCTCTGAGGCTTTATTAACAACTTTACTATACAGAAAAGAAAATGCAGCACAAATCCATTGGAATGTTGTCCAAACTGCATGTTCAATATTTGCTGTTTTCTAATTTTGAATCTGTAAGCAACTACACATAAATAATAAGGGTGCATTCCTATTTGCAAAAAAATGTCATTCAAAACTTTGCACAGTGTAAAAGTTCCATCATCTTCTGTTCATTTAAGGCAGTGTTTCTCAAACCTGGCAACTTTACGATGTGTGACTTCTAGGAGTTGAAATCCACACATCTTAAAGAAGCCAACTTTGAGAAACATTGATTTAAAGAGTCATTAAAATATACAATTTGACTGGGGTGCCTAAACTTTTGCATGCAGCTGTAGAATATGGTGGAAAAAGATACTAACCAGGATGAGCTGGTAATGGGCCTATATTGGGGCTACCAGTTCTGGGCTGCAAAACTCCAAATGATCACTACGTGGCAACAGAGAGGTTTCTTTATTTCCCTGCTGTCCTCTAGTAGCCATCCCAATTTTTGCTGCTCAGATCGGTGACTGGTGTTTTTAAGGTTTTTCAGCCCAAACAGGCAAATTATGTAACCAAAGCATTTATATATTGAATCACCGTCCAATTTATCATGGAAAAGTAGCTGGAAGCTAATATAACAAGACACATGAATGTACATACCAAGATTGACTTACTGAATCGTTTCAACTCAATTGGACCATTTCCTTATAAACTTTTTCTCTCCAAGCTCCCATCTCCAACTCAATAAAAAGTTCTGACTAGACTGATCCATTCTTTATCTACTAATTCATTCTCTGATATCGAGTTGGCACTTTTGTCCCCTGAACTGACTTCAACAACTGCCTTTGACTTTGAAGCTCTAACCACTTTAAATCTTTTGGCTCCAGCTTCTGAAGAGTTAGCTTTAAAAAGTAATCCCCATCCATGACTCCAGTCCTACAAAAAGTTCATATTTATATATGTACGTATAGAAAGGAAATATGGAAGATTACAACTATCATCAATAGGCATTGCTTTCATAAAGCCCTTACTGATTCTTTAGCAATATTGGAACAGTAATGTGGGTTTTGGAGTTTAATTTATGTTCAGGCTAAGTCCCTTAGGCAGGTTTTTGCTATATTCCAATATCTCTTATCTCCACCTTCTTCACATGCTGCTTTTGAAAGTTTTTCTTCTTTTACATCTGATGATTTTGGAAGGTAATTTTTAGTCAAAATTATATGTTCCAAGCTTATTTTCCATAGGACATATACCATTCTTCTTCTAATTTTTCATGTTTACCAGTTACTGAAAAAATTATAGCTAAAATAATTTCAGAAGCTCCCTTTACAACATATCCTTCAGATCCTTTCTCTTCTTTTTTCTATGCATCTAATCTTTCATCTTTTCTGACATTCTTGACTAGATTGATTAACTGTTATGACAGGTATTTTTCTAGATTCTCTACTACTTGCTTATATTCACCCTTTTCTAAAATATCCTTTTTCTGGAAGCTTCATTTTGTTCTAATTATCACCCAGTGTCTTCTCCTTTATTGTGGTTCTCACCCAGTTCCTTCCTTATTTGTCAGCAAATCATTTTATTAACCCATATCAATCAGGATGTTGTAAGAGCACTCTTTTAAGTCAGCCCTAGCTTGGCTTGCCAATGATTTGTTAGTGGCTAAGGCAAATCACTAGTTGTCAGTACTAGTACTGCAGGTTTTTTCTGTGTTGCACATGTTCACATGTGGCATTTGATACCTTGAATGTATAATTGTTTTATCTTGTCTGAGTTCATTACAGTTTTTCATACATTTCTCATCACATGGTTAAATGGTCTGTCTGCCAGTTATCTGCGGGTGTCCTTCAGGGTTTGGACATAGATTCATTCTTGTTTACTTTGTACAGACTGTTATTAGGTTCTCTGATGTCCTCCTTTCACTTGATTACCCTACCTATATCAATGATATTCAAGTTTATTCTTCTGCCCCTGTCATGGATGCTGTGATATGGTCTTCCTTCTTTAACTACCTAACTGGGATTTCCATATGGATGAGTTTTCACTGACTTAAATTAAATCTAGAAAAGAATGAGCTCATTGTTTTTCATCCTGATCACCCTTTTCTGTGACCTTCCCTTGTTCTTTTAACTCTTTAGGACTTTCTCATCTCTTCTTTCATCAGTCCCTATATTGATTGGATATTTGAGAATGTTATTAGTTTAAATTGCTGGTCCTGAACTTTTGGACCATGTGTACCGGAATACCCAAATGTGATTGATTAGTTTAAATTACCACAACACATTTTAGGGCTTTTTATCATCTTGCACCTACTGTCTGGGATCGATGCCCCTGTGAATTACATCTGGAATCTGATCTCCTAAAGTTGAAAAAGACCCTTAAAAATGCTTCTAATAACTATTCTATATTATATTTTATGATTATACTAGCACTGCTACATTTTTCATTGTATTTCATCATATATTCTGGTTGTTATATTTCACCAATACAATCTGTTTTTTAAAAATGCTTCTTCTTGTAGGACTTCTATGAAGCTGGAAAAAAACTTATTTCTCATGCTTCACTAAATATTTATACAACAGCTAGGCTAGTATTAGGAAAAAAAATGATTATCTTATTGAATTAGGAAATTTTTACATTGCTTATTGTATTATTGTACTGTGATTTTAGTTTGTGCTTTACTACACTTAGTTATATGTGCATGTTAAACAAAACCAGTACTACTGTATATTATTACGCATTTAGTACAGAAAAGAAAAAAAGAAAATCCAATTCTCATAATAGGGCAATATCTTTATTAGGACTACTGTTCTTCCATGAATTTTATTTATTTATTTATTTATTTATTTATTTATTTATTTATTTATTTATTTATTTGCAGATGAACCAATGCAGTATTTTATTGGATTCAAAGTGCTTTGTTGCACTACACCTACTCTTTACCCCACCCCACCCCACCCCACCCCACCCTACCCCACCCCCCAGCTGATAATTCTATCATAATAAAGCTTGAGTATGAATTCCTCCGCTTTTAATTTGTTTACATTTGTTTTGTTAGCACTGATTCAATAGGAAGGTTACTTAAGATCATTTTCATGTTTGGAAATTTAGACCAGGTGAAGACTGTGACCTTGTAAATGGAGGACAGAGGCTAATAATAAAATAAAATAGCTTCCTCCCACATGTTAATTATAAACTCTGACTTTAATGGCAACTTAGGCAAAGATCATATCCACTCAGCCTTATTGAGAGATAGCAGGGACTGTGTTTCATATACATTGATATGTGGCCTATGATCTTTAGAGCAGGCAATCTCTCCTTCCAGTAAAGTAGATCAATTTCATATCTGTTTCAAAGAGTGATTCATAAAGATAGTCTTGGGAGTCCTCAGAATTACTGCCTTGTTTCTCTTGCCCTAGCCATTTTAAAATCCAAGGTACTAATCATCTTATTTCCATATGTTGGGCAGTTTGTTTAGAAGGCCAGGTCTGATCAGTTCTTCACCTCCAGAACTACCTGAAGTATATCTGGCTCAAATGATGCTTCACTGCAATAATTTTGTTCCTGCTGGTTTCCACTGTGCAAAATAAGAGCTTGACTTGACACACAGTATTTGAAATGACTTTCTAATGTTGGGCAGCTGGCTATAATTTAAAAACTCAGACTGATGTAAAAAGCCAGATATTGCTAGCTAAGACATTTTACCTCATTGACAAGACAATGCTCCACTTTAGGTTCAGCCTATAGTGCTGACTAAAGAACAATGCTTCCCTTTAAATGCCAGACCATTAGAATGCCAATGCAAAGTCTTATGGGAATTCTCCTGCTTGGGACAATATTTTGTGCATAGTCAATTCTCCTCAAAAGTAAGAAAATCTTGAAAAATAATCTAAAAACGCAGAAAAGCAAAATGTTAACTTTTAAAGAGAAAGTTGGCATTAGAAAACATGCATTGAGACAATGCAACTATTTATACAATGGAGTAAGTTACCTAAGAAAAGCTTTTTCATATCACTCAAGAATATCAAACATTCTGCCACGGAGTTTAATGTCTTTGAAACATTTTCATCCCAGCAGAAGTTTCTTCAACCCATAACTGATTATGTAGAATTTGAAGGCCAACGTGTATGATTCCTTTAGGATAGTTTAACTGCCAAACAATCACATGTGAGTCTTGTGATTAGTAGAGGGAGCAAATAAAAGCCAACTAGTTTAAACGCTTCATCTTTTATCCCCTTCTCCATGAAATTCAGTGGATGCATTAAATTCACATGATGTTGAATTACCTACAGTGGTTTTGTGTCTCTTGATTTGACCCTCGTGCCTCTTGTGTACAGAAGTAGCTATGCTCAAATGAGTTGCACACTTTGATTCATTACAAAGACACAATGAGCCAAGTTATTTGGGTTTCTGAGTGTTTCCAGGACTCAGCTACCAATAACTAAAAACAAAAAAGTTGAGAGATAGCCAGAAGGTTCTGTAACTATAACACATGCAATTTTTATTAGTCTATCATAGATTCTTCCATTGCCAAAGACATAAAGGGACATTGACATTGGCACAAAGCCATTTCTAGAAGTATCCCATACATGTCAATGAGCATATCTCACACTTGCATAAAGTGACTTCTCAGTTTCCACTGAGCACTGCCAATTGCAGCATTTCATACGCTTCTATTGATAATATAATGGATTAATGTCTCATGCACTTCCTTTGACTTCTGAGCCATTATAATGTCAATGGAATAGTCTTATAGAATTCCTTTCCTAAAAGATGACATTTTAACACCATACTTCTGATTTATACATGCACTGATGCTAATGCTCTCATTACCCTATAGTACATATGCTTTACTTTTAGCCACTGACAGCCTCCAACTTCTTTTAAACTGAAATGTTCCACCATTCTGGGATACGTATACAGCTGCTAAGCATAAATTACTCAGTACACCCTTCATGAGCATCTGCAGTGGAGAAGGGATCAAAAAAGTCCAGATGCTGGCATGACGTTTTGTTCAAAGTTGCCATTTTAACTTTTTTAAAACCTCCCCAACAGATGACCATGGAGAATGCCCATTCAATTCAACAGGTTTTTTAATAAAGGGTGCCCCTTATTAACAAGCCTGATGTGTGATCATTATATAGGTCATTCTTACAACTGCTCTCTTAGAAGATTAGCATTCCAGAAAACTGATATGATCCAAATTGCCACTAGAGTAGCAATTGGTCAACAGTTTCTGCAATCCCACAATTCATTTATATTATTACATGAGCATATTAGGAACCATGAGTGTGATTCAGACAAATTTAGCTTACATTTAGGCTGCTCACAAATTACTTGGGAGCAGCCACCACTGAAGTCAAATGGACCAGTGAGTCTATTGTTCTTTATTTGAAATCAGTGGGATATAAAGTAGTTGAAACCATGGCCAGTTTTCATTCTATGGAATGGAATAAAAAGTAAATCAATGCATTCTGTGATATCAACTTCAGAGACTATGCACATTTTTTTAATACCATATTTAACAAGCACCGGAGTTCATCATACAATTTTTAAAAGTAAGATGTTATTATGTGCCTTGGTCATTGATGTAGACTTGTCTGAGTTTTCTTCTGAATTAAAGAGCAGCAAGCTAATGCCAATAATGAACCAATGAATCAATAATGCATTGGTTTCCATCCACTTAGATTTTTAAAAAGATACAATGTTCAAGGAACTCAGTATGAAGAAACAATAGTTGAAGATGCAAAACTGAGCTGTTTATGTGTACTATAAATCTGTAAGAAGCAGAAAGGCCTTTGTTTCATTCCTGCTTCTCTGTTTCCCTAAACAATATATTTAACACATCTACATAAACACAAGGAGTTTTGGGGATTGGGTGGTGGAATGGCAACCAATTTTGATGCAGATTTAAAGGCTGATTCAGTTACTCCTCACCTTGTACTATGTCCCTGGGAAATTGGGAGGATTATGATTTTTCAGAATAGATTTTGCCTTATAGGGCACATGGGGACAATTCCTGGCTAAATGCAGTCCCAACATTTCACAGGACAAAATCATTGAAGAAATTTCAGGATTTACTATCCTATAAGGTCATCCTTTGATGGCTATCAGTTCTCTGACATTTTGAATTTTAGTGCTATGGAAGACACTGAGATTCCTAAAGCAATGTGTTGTCATAATTAGATTATTAAATATCTAGGGCAGAATCCCCTGACTCTATTAATTTAAGAGACTTGCCCAATCAGACAAATGGCATAGCTAGTCCATTGGTCATAATGTCCAACCAGGTACCCATGATGAGCCCACAACCACAGTACAATAGCAATCTCCTAATCTTGTTCTCCAACGATTGACCTGCAAAACAGATCTTCCTAGGAAGAGTAACTACAGAAAGAGTGTCTAGAAGGAAGTAACAAATGGATGTTCTCTGTGCTCTTTTCTTTTCTTAAAAATACATTCTATTTCTCAAAGTTATCATAACATTGAAATACTATAGGTATTCATTTCGTTTTTAAACTTATGTATTGCATTTTTAAAAATATTGTTCACTAACTTGAAGGCTAGTCTAAGTAGGAAGGCAGAGTGAAAGAAAGACCTTAAAATGTATAGCTCAGTCTTCCATCATGAAAACTGGGTTCATGATGGAATAAATATAATAAATAATGTATCAAATACCAGCAGATATCAGCCCATGTAGTGGAAAAAGAGAAAATAATGACTTATCAACTAGCTACATACTGTACAAATAGATTAAAAGACTGGAGAAAATACAATTTCTAATCTCATGCCTAAAATGTTAGTACAAGTATTAGTCACAGCATCCTTGGGACAATATTCAATTCTGGCCTTCTTGTCCTGTCTATAAAGGTAGAAAGCAAAGGGCCCTAGTGATGGTATCAGTGTATGGATCACTTGGCATGGAAATAAGTCACCCTTATGATTTTGGATCTGAGCTGTTTAGTGTCTCGGGGAGTGGGGGGGGGAAGCACCAGCACTTTGAATTTGGTCCAGAAAGCAAACATGTTGCCTATGCCATTTTTTCAGAATGCCCCCTCCCCCATTGACCAACCTTCTTCCAGCTTGATGTCCTTCAGGTAACACGGCTCCTAATATTGGGGATTTTCTTCAAAGTTTGAAGCTTCTCTGTTATCTTTTTAGTATAGTCCCATTTATAATATTATAATACTTCCTGGAGGATACCAGGGCATGAATCATAGGAGCTCATCTCTCCTTGCCCAGGAAATAATCCCAACTCATCCAGAGGATGAACATGAGCAAATGATTGGAATGCATTACTCATATGATCGTCTATTTGACTGAATAAGATTACTAATCTCAGATAAACTGGTTCAGCCCAAAGATCCTGGCAGATCACATGATGCCCATGTGTATCCTACATCAGCTTTCCTCAACCAATGCTTTTCTAGAGGCTTGGGTGATGTTGAAAATGTGAAGAATGACTTTGAAGAATTTTGTGAGAAGAGTCAAAGAAAAATGAAAAGAAATCAAGTTCTAGGACATTATTTGAAGGGAATAAAGATAAAGACTGTTAAATGTAAAAGGAAGGAATATAAAGTTGGTTTATTTGATCAAGATTAAAATAGATATGTTGTTATCTCTGGTAACCCTTAATGGACTTTTGCTGATCAGGACTGAAACAACAAGGCTTTAAGTTTTATTTATAGAGAAGAGATGGTATATGGGAAGAAGAGATCATTTGTTGTATTTTAAGAGAAGGTGACAAGTTACTAAAATTGTTTAAACTTGGAATGATGGCGGAAGTCATTTTTTCATATATTTCTTTTCTTTTTCTTTACTACATTCTTTTTTTCCTTTCTTTTCTATTTTTCTTTCTATTTTTTTCTTTTCTGTACCTTCTACTTTTTCTTTTTATTCTTTTATATTTTTATTTTGCATTAGTTTTTATCTTTGCAATGGTAATTTTTATTAAAATTTCTATTAAAATAAAAAAGAAAATGTGAAGGATGGATTACAAAACTTCCCAAAGAGGACTGGTAATGATCTGTGGGGACAGAATGCCCACTGAAAGATCAGGAAAACAGGAAGGATGGGAGTGCAGTAGAATACACAAGGAAAAGGGAATGGCTGGCTGGCAGTTTAGAGAGGAACACTCGATAATTTTGATTAAGGCATAATTCTAAGGCAGTAAATAAGACAATGGAAGCCTGAGGCATGATGGGTAATGCTCTAGTGCCAGACAACTTATTCTCTTGCCATTTGAACACCCTAGCTCAAATGCTACATTTTGTCAAGGAAGGTAATCTAGACTAGGTCAAAATACACATGGATGTTTCTCAATATATGTACCTAGTGCAAAGCTGGACAAACTGCATCACTTTGAGCCACATGTGACCCTCAGCCAAATTCAGAGTCCCTTGTAAAGGATCAATTCAGACTTCTGGGGACAGATTGTTCTTCTTTCTTTGAAAGTTACTTGCTTAGGAGAGAGTAAGAAGCAGATGTCATAAAACTGAAATAAGCAATAACCTTTCTTTTCTGTGCCAGAACTGTTCATAGCTATCTTGCACAATGACCTTCCTTTGGTTTTTCTTGATTTTTGCAGCCTTTTTAAGCATTCCTAGACATGGAGAATTTGCTGATTTACAATAAATTGTCCCGAGTTCTATCAATAAGTCCACTCTTCTTTGTTCTCACCACAGTTTGGGCTGGTCAAACCTCCCCCAACGTGCTACTTTCTAGATGAGCTGGGACTGCAACTTCCAGAATTCCTGGCTAGTACTGCACACCTGGAGAGTGCAGGATTTGATAAGGCTGGAATGGAGTATTTATTTGATATTCCAAAATCAGTAAAACTGTGGAGGTTGCTTAAAATGACGGGAGCGGAGCAGTTCAGAGCAAAATACCTAAATATATTTAATGTTGATTTTGAATGAAAACTTTCTATTAGTATTAGTCTAGGCATTTAGAACTTTAATCATAAATTGAAGTAGAGCGTATCAAAATAGTTGGCTTAGATGCTAATAGCCTCACCAGACCTGCTTGTTTTCTACTTGCAGGGTGCCCTTTGAGATACCATGACAACATACATGGAAACAGAAGCACAACTGAAATGTGACCTATTGTATAGATCAGTCTGCTTCTTACCCTGGTGTTCATTGTCAAATCTTTCTTCTCTCGTGCTCAAGCTTGGTCGTGCTGGACTTGTACCTTCTTTGTACTCGTGGATCTCTGAAAACCAAAAACCACTATAAAGGCAAGAAATGCAAAGTGTAGTCACTTTCTATTATAAAAGAAAATAGCTTGTTCTTCTTTCTGTAATATGAGGTTTTAGTTATTGATTGAGAATATGCATCTCCATCCCAGCATATATTTTATATGTTTCCACTTTGCCACAGAAAAGAAGTTACAGAGGTTTATGAAGAAACAGCTATTATTTCATTTTCTTACTATGAAAAACCAGATGGAAAATGACTGTATCAGTCAACTGATCATAAAAATAGAAAATTGAGACAACTCCCCCCCCCCCCAGATTATACTAGCATTTTTTACACTGTGCAGCCCAGTGGAATGTTCAAATTCATATCCAGCTGAATTTGCAGCAAAATTATTTTTACATCATATGGGCCAGATTCAGACATCCTATACACTTAAATAGACCAACTAAAACTAGCCAGTGATATAGCTTTGAAGCAAATCTTTCAATGGCTGCAGCTACTTCACAGCTTGAAGAAACCAAGCTAGAGCAGTATTTTGCCAGTGAGTATAGTGTTTTATGGAGTAATTTGCACAGGCCTACAAATCAGTCATGAACAAGGCTTGTTCTAACCCATAGCCATGGTGAGAAAGTTTGGGACTTGTATTTCAGTCTCTAGCAGTAGAAGCTCTTGTTGCTAAAACAGAAGAATGGAGTTGTGGAGCAGTGTGATTCCAGATAGTATTTAATAGTAGAAGTGGCTTTACTGCACATTTTTGGTAGATTTTGCATATATTCCAGTCTATCTGAAAGGTTCCTGTATCATATGGATTTCATATACTTAAAAAAAAAAAGTGAAAAAGAATAGATTTCATCAACAGAGGCCATAAGATTTCTTTCCACTCAGCTAAGATTGCTCGCTTGGCTAGGAGCTTTCTAAACCAAAGACCTCTGACCTTACAGTCAAAAGGATTCCCTAAATTATTTCCTGTTTTGCAAAGTCTGAGTGTGCATTCTGTAGCCAGCAATTGGTATGGACTGGAAGTTGCTAAAATGAATGCCTCATGAGCTGTTTGTATCAGGAAGGGTGTGGAGAACCCAAGACTTTTCTACTAAGAAAGGGTTGAAAGTTCAGAAAGTATGGACAAAATAAATGCTCAAAAAAGCATTCTGCTATAACACCAAAAGATCAAAAATGTTGTTTTTTGATCTTTTGGTATTCTATCATGGCTGGGAATGACATCTTCAAGGATGATTGTCCACAAAACACTATATGTAGGGAAACAATAACCCAAACAGAAATGGAACAAGCAACATTTTTTAATTTCTTTCAAAATGTGAAAAGTTACAAACTAGTTTTTCCTCACCAATTTAATTGGAATCAAATAATTGATAAGTTTTAGATTACATTTCTATGCACATTTTCCTTGGATTGTGGGATTATTTAACCCATGGGGCTAACTTCCAAAAGGTACAGTATGCATAGAATTCTTCTTTTTCAACTCCAAACTCCTTATTTTCTTACATCTTTGGGTTTGCCCCCATTCTTTATTTTTCCCCTGCTAGATGATCTATACATAAAAGCCATGAAGCCAGACATGGTTATGGGCAGCTAGTAAGTACAGAGAAAAAGACATTTCCCTAGCCCAGTATCACCCTTTTCCAAGATGGTGCCCTCTAGGTGTTCCGAACCCTAATACTCTAACTAGCAGCAACAAGTTAGCATTTTTTGTATCTATTTGCTATCATGTCTAATGGACATCCTGATTTTTGCAGGTCAGGTATGGTAATCCAAGCATGGAACTTCAATAGGAGCCATAGAAGAAGTGCAGCTTGGAAGGAAGTAGAGAGTGAATGAGGCAAGAGCTGTCACTGCTGCTGCTGCCTCCTTCTTCATTACTTCTCTTGAGTTAGCCATTGTCTCAGCAGCTGAAAGGTAGAGGATCTGATGGCTTCCCCAGTGATTACTCATCATTGCTTTCTTCCTGACTTTGAAGGAATAGGAGACACAGTAGTCATATCATACCTGGGCTGCAGTTATCCAAATGAGCACAGGATGGCAGCAAATAGAACACACTAGCCAGTTGTCCTGATTTTTGCAGCTGTTGATGAATCGTAGACTTGGTCGCCTTTTTTGAACATTGCAGAGCTATATGTTGAGGAGGCATGCTTCTAAAGGAAATGTATGTACGTACATACGTATGTACTTAGTTGCTTTGTATGGCTTCCAGCTCTCAGTTGTGACTCTCAGTGGCTAAAACAGGATTAAAAAACAGATCAACTGTGATGGAATGGACTTATGAAGGTCATGCTCAAGGAGATAAGCATGTTCTTAGACCCTAACAGGAGCATGGGAAGTTCAAGAAGATGAGGCTGGCACCACCCTAAGGAATTCATGGTGTTGTGGCTGGCTGGCTTGGGAACTAGGGCCCATTCTGGGGAGATTTCTGTCTGGAGGTTGAAGCTAATAAACGCAACAGAACTGTATTTGCATTGTCTCTTGGGCTGAACCTGACATCAACAAGATAAAAATAACATATAGCACATAACAGAATTATACACAGCATGGTATTCACAGTCATTCTGCAAGGCCAACAGGTTGGGGCCATCTAAATCTCAGAGACAGTGTGTTCCAAAGGGCAGACATAGCCTACTAAGGGGTGTGAGTTCATTTTTTGAGAAAGCGGGATCACTGCTAGTGTGTTATGGTATCCCTCAGCATCACACAGAACTAATCCTGACTTTGAGCTTTCCTGATCTCCAGTTTCTAAGTTTAAGACTAATTAGGGTTTATTGTTGTCCTCTGCCACAAAATCCTTCCAAGGCAAAATGAAATTAATTTTTTAAAAAAAATCTTCCTCCACAAAACTGAGCATAGATGAGAAATTCTGGGCTAACAAGTTAAGCATGCAGGGCCTCCATTCAGGGTCTCGATTTTTTACTCAGCATAAGAACACAACATCTAGCATACTTCAGAGCTTGGTTTCTAGCAATGAGGGAGGAAGACATTTAAAGCAGATGCAAGAGTGAGTCATACTATAAACAAACTGATTAACATATTTCATAAAGGTTGTTGAGAGGAAAAAAAAGGATATAATTGGTATTTTAAACAAAGGACTAACGAATAGCGATGAAATAAATGTCTGGCTATTGCTGACAAAAAAAATGTTCCTGTTTTTTTTATGAGTGCAAAAGGTTGAAGAGACAAAGTATGCGTACGCTCCAAATTGGGCAACCGAAATTCAAAAAGATGTTCTCATTGAAAACCCTTGGTACAAACCCTTCTGTTGCTAAAATCACAACTGCTGGGAGTAGGCGTGCATGCATGTATGTGTATGCATCTGTATCCGTGTATGTGCATCCAAAACAGCTGCTAGTAGGTCATGGCCTACATCTGCATAGAGCCAGCTACAGTATATATACTTGGACAAATTGATAGATTTTGTTGTCTGTCAAAGGGCCTCAAGGCTGAACTGATGGTATCTACTAGCGGCAGGTATTAGTAGGTAGCAGTAGCAGCAACAATAGCAACAGCAAGATCAGTACTGCTCCAAAGAGTTGCCAAGTAATTTCAATGTCATTTTAATTTCAGACTGTGCTCCCTCCCATTATCATGGAACACTATATGACTAAGGCTGGTAACCTAGTCTGCATCTTCTCTTTATTATTAAAAAAGTTGTGTGAAAGCCTTCATTGATCAAAGCCATGATGGGTGGAGGAGATTGATAGCTATGGGCCATCTGGTGACACCATGTCATAGGGAACATTGTGGCTTAGAATGTAAGAGGAGTAATGGCATGGAGCATGAATTAACCAATGAACTTAAGCAGCAAATGAATATGTTGTATATCTATGAAACAAAATAAAAGGAAAGGCTGTAATAAATCTGAATGAAGATGGTAATGTGAAGTGGACTTAATGAATGCATTCAGAAGTGGTGTGCAACTTGAAGGTTCTCTTGAACGTACAGCTCCTCTTAAAGGGTCAGCCCTTCCAGGTAAACCAGACATGAAACATGACCAGATGAGCTACTTCTACTTTATTGATAGGCTACATTAACAGAATCTTGCAAGTCTGAAAGTACAGATCTCCCACCGTCTCTAATTACCACCTGATCACTTAGGGCAGGTCCTTTCTAAGTTTCTTTCTCTGTTAGTCAGTTGGGACTCCTCTCCCTTTTATCAGATCATTCCCTAGGCAGTATCTCATCCCCCTGTCTTCCAAGGTCATTCTCACACAAAGAGCAGGTGGCAGTTGTAGCTAAGAGGGCCTTTGCTGAGCTCCATCTGGTATGCCAGTTGCAACCTTTCCTAGATCTGTCAGCTCTCCAGAGAGTCACTCATGTTCATTGCAACATGGTCTACATAGGTCTACTCTTGAAGACCCCCAGAAGCTTCAATTGGTCCAAAATGCAGCAGCACAAGCACTTACTTATGAGTTCGCCTCAGCTTACCCATGTGACACCTCTGCTTCACAAGCCATACTGGTTGCTAGAGTGCTTCCAGGTATTGGTTATTAACTATAAAGCCCTACATGGCAAAGAGCCTGGTTATTTGAGGAACTGCTTGTCTCCTGAAGTTTCTGCCTATCTGGTACAATCTGGCACTGAGGGTCTGCTTCAGGTCCCCTTGATTAAATGGTGGCAATTTTCAGGACCCAAGAAGTGTGCCTTTTCTGTAGCAGGACCTGCCCTCTGGAATCAAGTTCCCCCTGAGGTCTTTATGGCTCTCATCCTGATGGTGTTCTGGAAGACCTTGAAAACTTGACTATTCTCCCAGGCCTTGGGGTAGGGTGGATGGGATCACATCCCGTTTGTGAAGTTTTATGTTTTAATATGTTGCCTGGGTTGTCTTCTTGTAATTGTTTTGTAATTATTTTTGTATTTTGTTCCTATTTTATTTTAATTTGTGGTTTCTACATTGAGTACCCAGAGTTGGTTGAGTTGGGATAAAATCAAAGTGAGGCCATACTGGAATGAGTATGAGTTTTAGATATTTGAGAAGGAACAATGTTATTATGCCAAAGATTAGAATTCAAACAAATGCTATAAATGTTAGGGTTCAAGAAAAAAATGATGAGAAGGAAGTCATCAATGTTGTGAGAATACTACAAAGTGGTAATGCTGCAAGTTAGATTGAGAAATGCATAAATGTGAGAAAGAAAATCTATTCTATGTTGATTTTGAGAAAGCATAGGATTAGCTGAATAGGCTCATATTATGGAATGTTTTGTATGAATGTGGAACTTTAGGTTGGTTGCTGAATGTGATTAAGAATGGTCTACAATGGAAGTAAAGCATAGATGAGAATAAATGTCTCAAAAGTGAACAAGGAGCCAAAGACGTATGATGTCCCCTTGGTTGTTTAATGCATTTAGAGATAAATGTATAAGGAATGCTCATGGTGATGTTAAAAGTATGCTGTTCAGGGATATGAATGTATATGTACTTTTGTATGCAGACATTGCCATATTGTTGGCTGAAAATTAAATGATTTGCAACAAATGTTACATAGAATGTATGAAGCTTTGAGCATTATAGCCTAAAAATTAATGTATCAAAGACCAGGAGAGTTGTGTTAGATAGAAAAAAAATAGAACAAACAATTAAAAGTTTTATATAAAATGCTTAATGCAGAGCAAATATATGGATTTCTGTATCTTGCCAGAATGTTTACTAAAGTTGGGGAAATGGAGGGAGGAATTTTAACATGTGGAAATGTAAATAGAAAGGTAGTGGATAGTATCTGGCTTAGTGAACAGCAAATGTCTAGCAAAAATGTCTGTGTATAAGAATGTACTTTTGCTCACTCTCTTCTATGGATGAGAGACTGGGTATGATGAGAAATATAGAAGTTGAATGCTTAAGAAGTGAATATTGTGGAGGAAGAGGGGGAGATACAGCTAAGAATGAATGGATGCTGAATTAATGTGGAATTAATATAAAAGTGAGTGTATGGAAAAAATATGTTGAGGTTATTTGGTCATAAAGAAAGAATTAATGAGGACTGAATCATAAAACAATTATATGAAAGAAGAATGAATAAGTAGAGAGGAGGAAGAAGATTGAGAAAGTTGTGGATGGATTGAGAAAATAGATCACATCCTGAAAAAGAGATGAGAAATCTCAAGAACAAATGACAATGCTTGAAGCTATGGATGTGATGGAAGCCAGGGGTAGTTTGCATGCATAAGGACATATGGAGAAGTATAGAGAATGGTGTTACTGTAAACTAGCTTTAGCTGTGTTTCTTTTCCTTGTTTCTTACCTCTTTGGCTGTCTGTGCTCTGCAAAACATTGCTTATCCAGAAGAGAACAGCATGTTGGATATGTATGTATATGTACTCCCAATAGATGCTTCCAGTGGATACGCCAAAAGTGGTCTTTCTGCTGCCATCTACTGGCCATCTGGATTTTTGCAACCCAAATATGGTACCTGTACCATTATACAACCCCAGGCATAGCTCTTCTTACAAACTGTATTTTTGTAAATATCAGTCGTGCCTCTACAAACATCAATCCATAGTATTTACTTTTAAAGAAATCTTTTAGTTAAAAAAATAAAAGGGGGACTATACAGCTGTTTAGATAAACTTGAAACCTAGAAAAAAGAATCATCTTCTCCCTGGCAGGTAGGAATTGGGTTTTCAGATAAAGGCTATTTCCAAAGTTCAGGAATGTATGAAAGTTCACTGATCAAGTCTGTGTGTATTGTAGGTCATAAGTCAAACTGTGCTTTTGCTGAGATCTATAACTTCAGTATTTGTACTCAAACTATATATTCTTTTTCAGCTAGAAAAAAACCTTAGCTTTGTATTATCTCAAGAGAACAATTGAATTTTTCCTGATGTACAGAAATTGTTGACTTGAAAAAAAAAGAACATACAATTCCTGTGTTAGTTTCTTCAAAAGTCAATGAACTAATCTTAAACTTGTGAGTTGAAGGATGCGTAAACACATAAAACTCGAGTTATTTTCTGAGTGCTTTCCTAACCAAACTTATCTATTTGATTTTGATTCTGTCAAATTTTCTAAATATCTGTTATCTCAAATCCATATTTAAAACTTACTTTAGACATCTAGAAAAGGTTTCTGTTGCCTCCTGACCTTTCTCATCTTCTGCCATTCTTTTCATTCTTTTTTCTAAGCATGAGAATAAATTTGTTCAATATAAGGAAAGGAAAGATAGACGATTTTGTAGAATTAGTTATTTAATTATTGATGGAAACCCTGTTACTGCTGAATATATTTTGCAAAAGAAATAGTTACAAGTACCAGCTTGGTTTCAAATGAGTCAGGTTCAGTCATTCCTTTGCAAAATATCTAGATCTCATCAATAAGAGCATTAACAACTTTTGAAAAATGGTTTATATCTATTTCATTTAATGGTAAAGGAATTTCATCAGTATTATTTAAAATTCTTATATTAAGCTACAGATCTATGTGTTCTCTTAGAAGTATTTTAAAACTCACTGAAGATTTTTGGGATTTCAGCTCAATAAATCCCACTGAAAGTCTTTATGGTATAGAATTTTTTTCAATCTGCTTCAGCAAATATACTGTATGTACTAAGGCTGTGCATGTTAGAAAAATGATTTGGGAAAAAATGCTTTGGAATATGCAGGAACATGAGCTCTATATCTCCTTAAAACAGCTGCATCTTTCTTTAGAATTCTATAAGAGCCTCAAAGATGTAGTAGCTTTAATGAGCTACATTAAAGACATGGCTGTTTGAATTAGTCCTTTCCAAAGCAAATACAACTTAATAGGTATGCTCTGAACTTTTCTTCTTTTCTTCTTTTGTGTGTTTACTTTTCTTTTTAACTCTGTTTTTTAGTTATATATTTATTTATTGCTTCATTTACTCAATTTGTATGGCTGCCCGTCTTATGCGAGTGATTCTGGGTGGCAAACAAAGATAAACATCAATATAATCATAAAATAACAATACACCGCAAAATAAAAATGAATAAAACATAGCAGCCAAGACCATCAACTCTAATAACAATACCTCCCAGGCTCACCTAATCTCCCAAACTCCTTGCCTATGCAATAAATATTACGTATATAAACAAAAACAAAAAAAATCTCCACAGATATTTTGCAGATTGAGTCCCACACTTTCTCATACTTAAAAGACATGTACTAAAATCAACGGGACTATAACTAATTTAAGATTTGAATACACTGATCTTTACGTTTGGACCTGACCTATTACTTTGAAGCACATAAGTTCAAAGACCAGCTTGAGCTACTTCCTGTCCTTCCTAGGATTTTCTGTTGAGAAATAGAACTTCAACTGAATGTATTTTTCACACTTGTATTACATTTTGTCTTAGAAACCCAGGCTAGTGGAAGAGGAATCAAACCTTGCAACCTCCCTATGAGAAAGGATGAGCTGATACAAAATCACCGAATGGACTTCAAAATTAAGGAAGAATCCAATATGGGGTTGGAGTACTTAAATCAACATTTTTCTATAGCCATCCACCTTCCTTTTCCCCTCCCCATCAGTCTCTGGATCACAGAGGTGAAATTGATAGCCAGCATAGAAAAAAACAATTTTTTGTCCTAGGAAATGAAGTCTCCAAACGCCTCCCCTGTGCAGAATTGTTATAACTAAATCAACAGCACGATTCTAAGCAGTGAAGATATTTTTAAGACCCTATTCAGCATTAATATTCCTCATGGAAATCAGAGCCTGATTCTTTGCCAATCCCAAAGGTCATTTCATAATGGAGAAATAAGCTTGTCCTAAACTTCTTATCCAAACTGTTACAAACGGCTGCATCTGTCGCTTGCTCTGTCTTTTGGCACTGCTACAGATAAATGAAGTTTCTTTGCCATGATATGAGTAAGGAATCGGTTCCAATCTAGCAGACTGGTGTTTGTTCTCTCCCACCCCCCACCCCCCATTCTCTGTCTCTTCTGCCTTTAGACTGAGCGGAACTCAGCAAATCCCTAGAAGTTTTAGATTTGATTGTACACTGAGAGTAAGACAGGAAACACATCATATGATGCCGGGACCTTGCACCGGTCAACAGGCATCTTACGCCCATTACAATTTCACCTCTTTTTGAAGGTGCCCTCACATAAAGCACATTGCAGTATTCAAGGCAAGTTGTAACCAAGTTGTAAATAACTGCTGCTAAGACTGACCACTTCAGGAGAAGTTGCAGTTGACACACTAGCTGCAGTGATGCATATATACTCCTTGCCACAGTCACCCTCCGTAACCCAGTGACGGCTGGGGATAAAGAATACTGTCAAACTATAAAATTTCTCTTTTTGGAGGAGTACAATCCTGCCCAGAACAAGCTTTATCTCATAATAAAGTCCATCATGTATATATTTATTTATTTAATGGCCACCCATCCCAAACAAGTGGGATATATATAAGGATTAAAGATAGACAAACACACATGCACACACACACAATCCCTCTCATGACATATAAACATTGGCACCCAAGAATAAACAATAAGCCCACTCACAGAAAAAACAAACAAACAAACATCATCAACAGCAGAGCTCATTTAACCAAATGCTTGAGGAACCAGCCAGGTCTTCAGTGCTTTATGAAAGGCGAACAGGGTTGAGGCCATCAAAATCTCCAGGGTTTAAACAGCATGTAAATAAATATATAAATAAATAAATAAACAGCATGTCTATCTTCTCTGAATTAAATTTCAGGTTTTTCTTCCTCACCCAGCCCATTATCAGGATCAAACCATATTCTGGAATGCTGACTGCTTCCTTGGAGTTAGAAAATAGGGAATAGTAGAATGGGATATCAACAGCATACTGAGGGCATCCCACTCCAGAGCTTCAAAAGACTTTCTCCAGTGGTTTCCTGTGGAAGTTAAACAGCATAGGAGTCTAGATAGATAGTCCTCCATCTCAAAGAGAACCTCTGCAAAACAGTTATCCCAAGGCCCAATCCTGCTAGACAGCTCAGAAATGCACATGATCAGTGGTCCTGAAAGCCACCAACTACTCAGGAATAGAATATTTCACATTGGTTTATAATTGGGAAGATCTTCTAGGTCAATGGAATTAAAGCTTTTTCAATAAAGATCTTATATAACTGCCTCCTTTAAGTAATTTGTGCTCCAGGAAGCATTAATTGTGGGATTTATTCAGCCGGGAAGGGCAATGGACAAACAATAAACACTGGCACCTCCCAAATCCAACATATGCACTGCTGTGTGCATGGCCCCAAAATCAGTTAAAACAAGTCCATGGTCATGATAGCAGACACAAAACCTCACGACACTCCTCAGCATGGACACTGAAATACCCCCAAGGCAAAAAAAGATTAGGATGGTCCAATGCCACACCAGAGATCAGGAGGGAGAATGTTACTCTGCAGGGTGGATGATACACTCCCTTTCATTGTTAACCTCAAATGAGAGTCTTTAGTGAACTTGACTTAGAGGAAAAATGCACACTCTTTTAGACTGCTTAGATGAATGGGCCCCAGGCACCAAGGAGGCATTTTTAGACATACTAGAAGAAAGCAGCAGAAACACATTTGGATAACTTGCACTAGAATATATTTTGCAGCATCATTTGAAGTTTCCAAACAGTCAATATCTGTACAACACGTTACAGAGATATAAAAAAGCATGTTTATCCATGGTCCAGCTCTTCTCTGAAATAGATGTACTAGGACACAGCCATCATCTTGTGTAGTATATAACTCCAACCAAAACAGGGTCTCATCAGTCATCTGTCTTCTTATTTGCCTACATCTAATGTTACATTGACTTCAGATAACAGTTCAGAAATGCCACTGCCTATCAGAACTGAGATGGGAACGGTGCTAGTAATCCACGCATTAAATTTTTCTTGAAGAATTTTATGCGGATGCCACAAAGCATAGAAACCAGGGTAGAACCCCGTAGATCATAAATTGGACATGAGGCAAAATATCTTCCGGAATTTAGCTCCGTCTTCCTAAATTTCAAATCTATTTTTATGTAATTTTTATTAAAGCTTTGCTAAAAAAAGGAAGATTAAAAACTAATGCAAACTAATATAAAGTAAGAAAAAGAAAAGGAGAAGGAAAAAAGAGAGAAAGCTAAAAGTGCAAGAAAGAAAAAAAGAAAAGAAAAATAGAAAAGAAAGAAAAAAGGTACAAAGTATCAGCTTCCAATCTTCTTTGCAGCACTTATAAGTACAATTATAAATTTAACCTCTTACTCTATGGTTACAACATAACTCTCGTCTGTCTCTAATTTATCCTGTCTAATCACCAAAACCATTAATCCCATAAATTCATTTTTTTTTCTGTTTCATGCAAAAAGTCTATAAGGGGTTTCCAGTCAGCAATAAATGTAGATACTGACTTTTCTCTGATCAAATAAGTCATTTAGCCATCTCAGCAAGTTTCATCATCTTCACCAACCATTCCTCCATTGTGGGTAATGCTGAATCTTTCCATCTTTGCATTTCCATATGCAGTGAGTGCATATAATAATCTCACTGAAGTTATCAGGTACAAAAAAAAAAAAAAAAAAAAGTTCCATAACTTTTTTCCAACTATTTGTCCATCAATCCCAAAAGAAAAATCTCTGGTCTCAATTGTATGTTAATCTTTAAAATTGTCTGAATCAGTGTATGAATTTTAAACCAGAATTTTCTAGCCTTTTTTACACATCCACCAAACATGATAAAATGTACCTTCCTGTTGTTCACATTTCCAACATAAATTTGAAATGTCTTTATACATCCTAGACAATTTATCAGTGACATATACCAACGGTACATCATTTTATAAAAAATCTCTTTTTTTGAAGATGATAACAGTGTAAATTTCAATCCTTTCAGCCACATATTTTCCCATTGTTCTATCTGTATATTATAACCAAAATTTTTAGCCCGCTTTATCATACATTCTTTCACTTGTTCATCTGTTTCAAATTTCAATAAAAGTTTATACATTTTAGCAATTACATGTTCATCATTTGTAAACAATTCTATTTCAAACTCAGTCTTACAATGTTCAAAACCACAAATTGTTTTGTCTACTTTAAATCATTCTAATCATTGTAAATAAGAGAACCATTGATAACTATATCCCTCTGCCACCAGTTCTTCTCTTGGTTTTATTTTACATTCCTCTTGACAAAATGCTAGTATCTCGCGATAAGTTAGCCATTTGTATTTGCCTATTCTTTCTTGTCTATAAAACACTTCTTGTGCTGAGATTCACAAAGGTGTTTTTGGGCACAACCTAGGTTTGTATCTATTCCATATTCTCAATATAGCACGTTTAACATAATGATTTTTAAAATCCACATTAACCTTGACTTTGTCGTACCTCAAATATCCACGCCCCCCAACTATCAGGTCATGTCCTTCTAACTCCAAAAACCTTCTATTTCTCAGCAACACCCACTCTTTCATCTAAACCAAACAGCAAGATGCAAAATACAATTTCAAATCAGGTAAACCCAATCCTCCTCTTTCTGTTGCATCTTGTAACACCTTATATTTGACTAGTGGTTTTTTCCCTTGCCACACTAATTTAGATATATTCTTCTGCCACTGTTTAAATGGTGCATCAGTTGTCAAAAGAGTTATTGTCTGAAACAAAAACATCATTCTAGGCAAAAGATTAATTTTTATCACAGAAATTCTCCCAACAATGACGGTTGTTATTTCTCTCATCTTAACATATCTTTTTTAACTTAATTCCATGTCTTAACAGTTATTTTGGTATAACAAACAATTCACATTTGTCATACTGATACCCAGATATTTTACTTTTTTCTCAATCTTAAAACCTGTTTTATTTATCAATTCTGTTTCATCTTCTGTTTTCACATTTTTGTTAACATTTTCATCTTCTGTTTATTAATCTTGAAACCTGCTAATGTACCAAATTTCTTTAATTTGCCCATTAATATTCCAATTCATCCAATCCTTTAAAGGATCTCTCAGAACCATCATCAAGTCATCTGCAAATGCCCTTAACTTATAAGATTTTTTTTTTATTTTTACTCCTGCAATTTTTAATCTTTTAATCTTTATATCTCTGTTCAGTATTTCAAGAACTAAAGTAAATAGGACCAGAGACAATAGGCATCCTTGTCTTGTCCCTTTTTGTATCTCACAGGGTTTTGTTAGATCTCCATTAACAATTATTTGTGCTTCCTGTGAAGTGTAAATCAATCTTACCCATTTTATAAAGTTCTCTCCAAAATTCATATCTTCTAAAACCTTGAATAAGAAATCCCAGTTCAAATTGTCAAAGGCCTTCTCTGCATCTAAGAAAATCAACATGGCTTGTTTTTCATTACATTGCTCAAAATATTCCAAAATGTCCAACACATTTCTAACATTCTCCTTTAATGGTCTTTTAGGTAAAAACCCACATTGATCCTCATGAATAAATTCTTGCAAAATTATTTTCTTTCTATTAGCTAGAATCATTATGAACAACTTGTAGTCATTATTCAATAATGATATCAGCTAATAGTTTCTTGTTAAAGTCAAATCTTGTCCCTCTTTAAGTATTAATGGTATATTGGCCTCTTTGCAACTCTCTGCAAAATACAGGGTATTTTTCCTCCCTGTAAACCAAACCAAACTCATAGGATTATGATCCAAAAAAGTCTTTGGTAATATCGCTACTTTAGAAACCTTGGTAGCCAAGTTCTTTGAAAGCCAAATCATTTCTATTCTTGAAAAGGATCTATGTCTTTCAGAAAAGTAGGTGTACTCTTGTGAATTGTCATTTTTCTGCCTCTGTATATCACCTTGTCCATTGAATCAAAGAAAGCTTTTGGTAATTTGCCTTGAACAATTATAATATTTTTCTCAGAAGTTCTATCCAGTTGTGGGGAGATCACTCCATTCCAATCCCCCATTAAACACCAATTTTCATAAGATAAACCTATTAATTTCTCCATAAGTTGTTTATAAAACAATACTTTGTCCTTATTTGGGACATAAATTCCCAGTATCAAAGTCTTAGTCCCTTGCATATTAGCTTCCACCCCAACAAATCTACCATGCTCATTAGTCGATACAAGTTCTGGTTTAGTTGGGGATTTATATACAAAACAACTCCATTTCTTTTTCTTTCTATTTTCTTTTCTTTTCTTTTGTTCCTGCTGAAATAAATTATAATATTTGATGCCCTTTTTTCTAATATGTTTCTCTTGTAGGCAAATTATATCTTGTTTTAATTTTTTCAAATAATGATTTCTTTTTCTCTTTTGAGGAGCATTTTCTCCCTTTATATTCTATGTTAAGCATTTGTAATCCATAATCAAGCCAAAAATTTAGAAAAATCGATACCTGTAGTGCCTAGTTCAGTATCATCCCTTTCAGTTTCCTGTTATAGCTATTGGAGTTTTTGTGTAGTCTTCTTTGACACCTCCATCTGAATCTCCTCCAATTCCTTTTTGAATTTTTCTAGAAATTCTCTCACCTTCTGGACAGAATTCAATCAAAACCTCTGCTGTTTAAAAGTAAAAATCGCACCTTCCAATTTGTCCCATGAAATGGGATCTTTTTCTGCTTTAATCTCTCACTCAAAAAAGAATACTTTTTTCTCTTATACAAAATTTTAAGAGGAACAATTACATCTGTATTATCAATCTTTAGTCTTGCATTAAAATGCTGCTGCAAAACTTGATCCCTTGTCTTCTTCCTGACAAAGTGCACCAAGTCATCCCTTGGAACATTTCTTATTCTTGCAAATCTTGCATTTATTCTATATAATTTAGCAATTTCTGCCTCTGTAACCTCCTCATCCCAGTCCAAAAATATTTGCTAAGATGTTATTAATCTTTTCTCTAATACCTTCATCAGAACCCTCTGGGATTGCTCTAAATCTCAAATGAAATTCCTTCTCTCTCAGTTCCAATAGAGCCAGATTATCAAATTCTCTTTCCTGTCTCAGTCTTCAGAATTTCCACTTTGTCATTAATTTCTTTTACATCTCCAGACACTTGTTTTATAGACCTTTCCCTATTCTTAACTTCTTCTTTCATTTCCTCTTTTATCTTTACAAGTCTTTCAGCCATTCTTTTTTCAGCATTGTCAATTTAGCATCAAGTGATTCAGCTAACTTACTGTCCAGTTGCTCAAACATTTTCTGAAGCAAATCTGGTGTAATTCCTCTCTCTGCAGGTTGCTTTAGTAATCCTCTCCTCCCCTCCTTTCTTGCCACTTTTCTGGTGGTTGCCATTATGATATTATACTCCAAAAATGAAACTATCTCAAACATTGGAAGAAGAAAAGGCAAGCTTCCCCCCCCTTTTCTCTTTTGTCTTCCTGTTCCCTTAATATGTTCATCTCAAGTGGCATTCCATATTACAGTCAGCATCATAGTCTGACTCATATTATCTTTATCTTTTGTTTTGTACAACCCATCAATTGTTTGCACTCTTTAATAGTAAACAAAAAAAAACACATTCCCACAAAGATCCAGTTCATTTGACTAATGTAATTCCAATTTGTTCAATTTCATTGAAACAATGAAACAATTTCATTGAAACAATGAAAAAATAATCTTTCAAAATAACTATCCCCTTTATCTGTTTTAAACTTTCTTACATTGACTCCTTGTTAAGCTTTTTGCCAAAAGTTTTAGTCTTTAACACTTTTTTTTTCTTTGTTCCTTTGAAATCCAGAAAAAATAATTATTCACCAAGTGGAATTTTCTTATCCTGCAGCTCAGAAAATCTCTCTTTAGCTGTAAATTACTTACATCCAAAAGTGTTTAAGAAAGTGAGGCTCATGTGAACCTTATTTCCATATAGGCTGCATTACAGCTGTGAGCTTGATTGGAATCCCTTGACTCCCAACCATTCAGCTTGTAGGCTGATTGCAAAAACCTCAGTTCCTGCAGTCTACTCATGAGGAGCAGCTGTGCAGATTGCAAGTGGATGGTCTCACAATCTCTCCTTTTTCTGGAGAGACTTCGCTGGCCAGAATTACCTGTCTGGCTTCCAATCTCTGCTGCAATGGTGTCCCCACTCCTTCAGGTATGTCCACTTTGTCATGAATCCTCACCAGAAGCTCCTTAAATTTTGAATTTAGAGAACATCAAATTGTACTAAAACACAAAAAACAACATGGTTTACAGCATGAAATTACTCAAGGAGCCATTTGATTCCATGCTTTTCTTTTTTTAGATTTTTTTTATCCCGCCTTTATTATCTTTATAAATAACTCAAGATGGCAAACATACCTAATACTCCTTCCTCCTCCTATCTTCCCCACAACAACAACCTTGTGACGTGAGTTGGGCTGACAGAGAGTGATTGGCCCAAAGTAATCAAACTGGCTTTTGTGCCTAAATTGGGACTAGAGCTCACAGTCTCCTGCTTTCTAGCCTGGTACCTTAGCCACTAGACCAAACTGGCTTTGCTAAACTTTGATACTAAAAGCATGCCAATGTTAAAAACTAGTGAACAAAAACAACAACAACAGTAGGGCTTGGAATAAGGTTTGTTTTTTTTTTAGTTTTAACAATTTAATTTAAGAATTATGTTTTTCTTGCTTTAATACCAACCCTAATTGAAAGAGTTCATTCTATGTTAAAAGAGTGACTAGTCCTACATGAGCATCCCAAAAGATGTGTAGAAACATTCTTCCACTGAAATTAATGGAAACATAGAAAGGAGTCTCTCCTCTAGAACAGGCAGGTCTCGAAAAGGATATAGCATAGTAGATCACTGTGCCACTTTGAAGGCTCTTATTCAGAAATATACCTATGGGCATACAAAACAACTTTATGTCACTTTTATTGACCTTACCTTTGCCTTGATTCCATAGACAGGTCTCAGTTACGGGAGAAACTAGCAAGGACAGACATCAATAAGCACGTTTTTGAACTAATAATTGAATTACATACTGACACTTCCAGAGTAAGAATGGGCCCACGTGAGTCCCTGTCAGAGCCTATTTTATTGGAGAGAGGAGTTATACAGGACTGTTTACTTGCTCCCTTCTTATTTAGCTTTTATATTAATGATATTGTAGTGGCCATGAAGTCACAAAATCTTTTCTTTCCCTCACTGAATGGACAGAAAATTTCAATCTTAATGTATGCTAATGACATGCAATTGGCCTTAGGCTAGCTGCTTACTGTGAAAGGGAAAAACTGAAGATAAATTATAATAAAACAAAGGTAGTAGTTTTTGGAAGAAGTAATATTAAACACAGACAAACAATTAATGCCCAACAAATAGAGCAATGCCCCTCTTTTAAATACCTGGGCATCACTTTCATAAGTCCCTTTTATGGAAAACACATTTAACTATTGTCTTAGGAACTCCCCAGTGTACAGTGGGCACTATTCTGAATTTTTTCTATTCTAAAGGAGAGCATCTGGTAGCCCTGCAATTAAAATATTTTAAGGTAAGGTGATAGCCCAGATGTTGTACGGGGCTGAGATCTGGGAGTAGGATGAGAAGGTTATTGCTCAACTGGAAGTAGTCCAAAACAACTTCATTAGGAAGATTTTGGGCCTTCCCCCACTGCCTACTTAAGGTTGGAGATTAGAATATATCTTGCATTGTTAGGCACTATAAGAAACTAGAAAGCCTTAAGAATCCCATCTTACCAAACTCTGTTTTCTCCATTACATAGTTGGGAACCCATGGACCAAACTTTTGTCACCCATCCTACAAATGTATTCCCTACCAACTTTAGGAGAACTTAGCTCTTGGGATAGAGATAATATTAGAGATAGGCTTTTTGAAAAGGATGTCAGTAAAGATGCCACTGCAGTACAATCATCCAAATTTTCATCTTGGTACCATCATTATAAAAAACATAGAAGTCACTCCCAGTACCTGGTTAACATAACCAGTGCTTCACTGAGAAGGGCTTTAACATCCCTTCGCCTGCAAACCATGCCCTCACATATCTAGAAGGGAGACTTCATAAGCTCCCTGTCAAACAACATCTCTGTCCTTGTGGTGTTGGTCAAATGGAAGACATTATCCATTATGTCCTCCACTGCCCCATGTACAATGAGATTGGGGCCAAATTACTGGTGGTAGGTGAATTCAGGGGCTCTGATCTCAAAAAATTGAAATATCTTCTTGCAGATGTGTTTCCAACTATCAGCAACCAAGTTGCTACTTTTGCTCTGCTGTCATTTAAACTTAGAAAGAAATACTTAAGTTCTTAGCTGTAGCCTTGACTTTATTTTGCTGCAACCTTTTTACAACTAATACTCCTTTTATTATTTTATTTTACAATATTTTACTGTTATTTTATTGTACTTTATGGCATGTTATATGTTATGACGTGTGGTTACAACAATAAATTTACTTACTTACTACTTACTAGAAAGGAGTTCTAAATGTCAAGCTTTCAGAAAGTGTTGCATATTGAATATCATTTCAAATCAAGTTTTATTAAATGAATTGATTTTCCCCAAAGGGTAATGCTGGTCTGAGTACAAAATGTTACTTTCTCACTATCTTGCTTCAGAAAAAAAGTTTGGATACTGCTTCCTCTTCCTCCAGCACAGAACTCTCTACAAATATGCAGAGTAACCCCTTGAAAATATTTAGTTTTATTCGAGGTGTTTATAACTCAGTTAAGTTTATGTAACTTTTCATCTTGATGGATTCAGTCTGCTTTATTTGCTTCATCTAACATGATACAGGATAATTTTATTTATCCTTCCTTTGGTATGTAGAGATATCTATATTTCATTTTATTACTTGAGTTAAGTGTAAAATAAGGAAGTTAGAATTAGAAATAAAGAAGTAACTTTACTTCTGTACTTAAAAAAATAACTTAGGAGATGAGATGGTAGTTCATTGGCACAGACATTATTTTGCCTGGAAAAGTCCCAGTTTTTATCCCTGGCACAAAGGATATATATATGTCTTCCTTAAAATTTTGAGCCATATTGCCAATTAGAAAATACAAAATTGGGGTAGATGGGCCAACAGTTGGTCTGTAAGAAAGAGTTGGGGGCTATGTTGTCATCTGAAACCTGTTGAGAGGCTCAACTACTTGGATAACCAATCATCTACTGCCAGAAGATTTTTTAAATTACTTTAAAGGCAGGGATACAGAATGCCCAAGGCCTGCATATGACTGTATGTGATCCCTTTAGTCATGTAATATAAGAGATGGAGCTGGATAACATACTTCCCCAATGTCCATAGGGGAACCAAATCAAACTCTCATCTTTTAATATATGTGCAAATGTGCCTTCTGCAAGCAATGAGGGAAGGTGGAAGTTCTTAGCAGAACCTCTCAACCTTTACAGTGACAATTACTTGTACTCCCAGATGCTCCCAAAGTTATCTCTAGAAAGAATAACAACAGATAACAGCCTCATCTGGCAAGATTCTTTGATCCCATGATAGCTACAGCTATCCTCCCTTGGCTACCAAATGGGGACGGGAGGGGGAGGGTAACCAACCACTGTGTCATCTATCCCATTGAGGCAATACCAAATTGTTTTCCCTAAACACCCCAAGCAAACACACAGCAGAAAATGTGCCAGTCCCATTCTACAGCAGGAAACAACTCAGGTGCAACAAAATCCCAAACAATCTTCCCCTAACCTACAAACACCAGAGATTTCATGATCTCAGCACCAGCATGCCAGGAACCCCAAGATCCCAAGCTACATCTACAACAGGCCACAGAAGGACCTCACTCAGCCACACTCACAATAGTACTATATCAGCACCCCCTCCTCACTGCCAACAGCCAGATTTCTTCCTATCCCAGTGCAGGAAAAACAAGGGAAAGACCTGGAAGATTGTTTTGACAAACTCCCCCCCCCCCTCCCAATGAGGTGAAGGAGGCAAATAAAATATCCATGAGGATCTCCTTCAGAAGCCTACTCCTTGATTGTCTAGGAACAGTCTGTGGGCTCCTTGCAGAGCTGTTTGAAAGAACCTAAGAACAGTGTTCATAAATCAAGCCAAGAATGGTTGAGGAACCAGCCAGGTCTTCAGGGCTTTACAAAAGGCTAACAGGGTTGAGGCCATCAAAATCTCCAGGGCTTTATAAATAGCATGTCTATCTTCTCTGGGTTAAATTTCAGGATTTTCTTCCTCATCCAGCCCATTATCAGGATTAAGCCATATTCTGGAATGCTGATTGCTTCCTTGGAGTTAGAAAATAGGGAATAGTAGAATGGGATATCAACAGCATACTGAGGGCATCCCACTCCAGAGCTTCAAAAGACCTTCTCCAGTGGTTAGTTACAGCTAGTTCAGAACACAGCTACCTGCTTGCTGATCAGTCAGCATTGGTATAGCAGAAATATACCAATCTTGTAGTACTGCAATGGCTGCCAGTAGGTTTCTAGGGCCAATTCAAGGTGCTGGTTATCACCTAGTCTTGGCTCAGGTCATTGGCTCAGGTCATTCATCCATTCAATTTCTAAGGCTGTCCATTCACCAATGAGGGTAGGAGGCTTCTGGACTTTTTTTTGTCATAGCCTGCCTCCTGAGGTTAGTATGACCACTTCTCTAAGATTACTTTTCAGTTAAGATTGCTTTTCTAGCAGGCCTTCAGCAACTGCTTCAGAGAGGTATTATTGTTGGTTGCACAGTCAACCAGATGTTTAGACTGCATTTTATCTACCGATCGAGTCCTTCCCAAGGACCTGGGATAGGCAGATGATGTTGTTTGATGGTTTTAAAGGTACCATCACAGGATGTGAGCTGTTCCAAGTAAAGCTGCCTTTTGCAATTGACTGATGGTGATTTTGTCAATGCCAATGGTGTTCAAGTGATACTTCAGATGTTTTGGGATTGCACCCAAGGTGCTATTACTGTTGGTACTATCTTTGCTTTCTTTTGCCACAGTCATTCTATTTCTATTTGCAGGTCTTTGTATTTTGTGATTTTCTCTAGTTCTTTCTCTTCTATTCTGCTGTCTCCAGGTATTGCAATGTCCACTATCCAGACTTTTTTGTCTTTCTTACCGACAATAGTTAAATCTGGGGTGTTGTGTGGCAGGTGCTTGTCTGTTTGAATTCTAAAGTCCCAGAGCACTTTAGCGTCTTCATTTTCTCTTACTTTGTCTGATTTGTGGTCCCACCAGTGCTTGCTTGCAGGCAAATGGTATTTCTTGCAGATATTCCAATGCACCATTGTTGCTATTTTGTCATGTCGTTGTTTGTAGTCAGTCTGTGCAATCTTCTTGCAGCAGCTAACTAGGTGGTCCACTGTTTCTTCAGTTTCTTTGCAAAACTGGCATTTGCTGTCTGTTGCTGGTTTCTTAATTCTGGCTTTGTATGCACTTATTCTTAAGGTCTTGTGCAGCCAGAATTAGCCCCTCTGTCTCTTTCTTCAATTTTCCTGCTCTTAGCCATTGCCAGATCTTGTTGTTATCTGTTTTGCCTGCTAGTTTTGTGTGTACGCGTACTGGCCATGTAATACTTTGCCTTGCCATGTCTCTTTTTTATTTTTCATTTGGTCTTTCTTATAAGCCAGTTTGGTATTCAGTAAGCCTTCATGGTGTACTAGCTTCAGTGCATCTTCTTCACTGTCCTTCAGATATTCTTCTAATGCCCTTTTTTCTTCTTCAACTTTCTGGTATACTTGCAACATTCCACACTCACCTATGCTCCTTGGTAAGTACAGCCTGTCAACATCACTGTGTGGATGACTCATTGTCATTATTTTTCTGGTCTTCCTATCCAGGGCTTCTAGTTCAGCTTGAGTCAAGTCCAGTACTCCAGCTGTGTATTTAATGACTGGAATTGCCCAGGTGTTAACTGCCTTGATGGTATTTCCTCCACTGAGTTTGGACTTTAAGATTTTCTTCACTCTCATGATGTATTCACTACTAACCTTCTTCTTGAGTTCAATGTGCTTAATGTTATAAACTGGAAGGATGCCCAGGTATTTGTAGTGATCTTCTTCATCCAGACTCTTGATGTTATTTCCTTAGGGCATCTTGATCCCTTCAGTTTTCACCATTTTTCCTCTGCTGATGGCAAGGGTGGCACATTTGTCCAGTCCAAACTCCATTGCATATCTTGGCTGTATATTCAGACAATGTTTAGCAGCGATTCTATTTCAAATGGTGTTTTTCCATACAGCTTCAGATTGTCCATGTAAAGGAGGTGGGATAGCCTGGCAGATGTTTTTGATGTTTGATAGCCATAGCCTGATTTGTTCAATATTGTTGTCAGAGGAATCAATGTAATAACAAGCAGTTAGTGGTGATAGTGAGTCTCCTTGAAAGATTCCTTTCTTGATATTAACCTCTCCCAGCCTATTACCATTGCACAGCAACTGTGTCTTCCATTGTACCATTGATCTTTGCACAAAGCTTCTGATGTTTCTACTGACTCCTGTTATTTCTAGGCACTTGATTATCCAATCATATGGCAGGGAGGCTTCTTGTAATCAATCCAAGCTACATTCAAGTTGGTATTCCTTCTCATGCAGTTTTCCAACATCATCTTGTCAATTAGGAGCTGATCTTTTGTTCCTCTGCTGTTTGGGTGGTTTCCTTTCTGCTCAGATGGAAAGAGCCTGTTTTCAACTAGATGCTGTTGGACTGCATCAACTATCACACCAGTTTGAACAATTTGAAAGTTGTTGGTAAGCAGGTAATTGGCCTGTAGTTGCCTGGAGCTACTCCTTTTGTCGAATCTTTCATTATCAGGTAGGTTTTGCCAGATGTTAAGCAATCTTCAATTTCACCTCCTTGCAATAGGTTGTTAACGTGCTTGGCAATGAGTGGGTGCAAAACAGTCAGATGTTTCAACCAAAAACCATGCAGTTCATCTTCACCTGATGCTGACCAATTCTTGATCTTCCTTGCCCTTTTCTCCACCATTTCTGCTGTTATTACAAGTTCTTTCATTTCAACTTCTTTTTTATTCTTATCTATCTCCTTTATCCAAGCTGAATTCCTGTTATATTTCTTTGGGTTGTCCCATAGCTGTACCCAGAACTGCACTGTTTCTTCTTTGTTAGGTGTGACTGGCTCACTGCAGTCTCTCCATTGATGGATTGGTAGAAATGTTTCTGATTCAACTGAAATTGGAGATTCTGCCTACAGTGTGCAATTCAAGCTTCGTATCTGCTGATCTTTTTGGCTGTGGCTGTTATTTGTTGCTTATTATTTCTAGTGCTTCTTTGATCCTCCTTGTTTTTAGGTGATATTTCTTGATCAGGTTTTCCTTGGTCTTTTTGTTCTTGGTCTTTGCTTCTTTTCTTTCATCTGTTCTAGCTTTCTTGCATCTGATCTTAGCATGCTGATCTTATTTTCCAACCTGATCTTCAATTTTCATGGTGCACTGTTTGGCTTTTTTTCTTGTTTGTTGATTTTGCATCCATGTTATAACTGCAGTCATGCTGTACATTAGTTGATTTGTTTCTTGCAGTGAGCTGGTGCTTATATTTGATATTAGAGTATTGGCATCTTTTATTACTCATGCTAGCTCTTTCTTTGTAACAAGGTTCAATGCAGGCAACCTTATTATGTTCTTTTTGTGCTGTTCTAGATGCTCAGGCATTCTTTGTTCCTTTTGTTTTCTAGTTAGAGGGCTTTGTTCTTTCTGAGGAGAAGGCAGAGGAGAGGGTGCCCGGTTTGGGAATGAAAATGATTCAGTAGCTGTGCTGGCTTCTGCTACTGCCAACTCTCCCTGGTTTGTCTCTACAGTCTGAGCTACTTCTGGCAAGGTTTCAATTTCTTTGCCCTGGGTACACCTTTGTAGTTCTTCCAATTATACTTCTGTGAATACTTTATTTCACATTATAAATTGACGTTGATCTGCTAGCCTCTGTTTTGTTATTTCTGATTCTGGATTCTTTTCAGATATCCTCTTCTAATTGGACTTGATTTGTAATAGCAGATCATTATTTCGTTGTTTTCAATCTTCACATATTTGTGACAGGTAAACAACTTTTCTTCCAGTACTCCTGCAGCTGCTGGCCCTGGTTGCTCAGCCAACAATTCTGAGTTCTATAGCCCACCTATCACCAGATGTCCAGGAACTAGAACACCTAGCACAGTCCTTGTTGACCCAGGTGACAACCGATCTAGTAAATTATGTCTCACCATATTATTTCTGGGAGAGACACATCGTCGTTGTTATTGTTGTTGTTGTTGTTGTTGTTGTTGTTATTTAGTTTGGAGTCCTCATGATGTGTTTTATTTATTGATTATATTTAAAATGTTTTACAATGAATCTTTTATGTTTTAGTGTTAGCCATCTAAATCATGGGGGAGGGATGGCATGTATATATGTACATATTACTGTAAATCAAAATAACTAAAAACACATTTGCCTTTGGTCACCATCACTGGGGACTGCAGATCCAAATAGTTTTCATTATAAATATAAACTTTAATAGGAATGTGATTTCTCTAAATTACATAGATGACAACATTTCCTTGCAAATTCCTTTTCCTTCCAGTTTAATCATGGCTTGATGGAAAGTTTATAGGATTCCTCATTTTTTTCTTTCCATGGGAAGATTCTTGTGCTTTGGGGAATTGCTTGAACAGTCCAGAACAAGTTGGGCTAAAGGTATCTGAAGGATTATCTCTTCCTGTACCATCTTGCTTGCCTTTAGATGATTGTGGGGAGGAAGGAACGCTAGATGGTTTCATTATCTCACCAATATGTCAGATGGTGATGTGAAATGGGGAGTGGGGGGTCTTCATAATGCCCTCAAGATTATTCAACACCCTTCCAACCAAGACATCAGTCATCAGCATAGCTGATATTCTAATATCTGTGAAGCCCCATCTGTTCAATCAAACATTGGTGAATGACTGTGGCTACTGTCCCAATGTGATCTCTTCATGGTGTCCCTGCCCTCCCTCCAGGCTTGGCTATTTTTTATTTCATTGGAGTTTTATGATTATTTTATTGTTTCATTTTTACATTGTTGCACTCCTACGACTTTTCCACGCAAATGTTTGAAAGGTTGAAACTGACAAGCACACAGGGAACAGGACATAAATACAAACAATATATAAATAGAAACATGTTCCCCTTCTCCTGCAAATGAAATATGGATTCTCTTCTCTTCTCTTCTCTTCTCTTCTCTTCTCTTCTCTTCTCTTCTCTTCTCTTCTCTTCTCTTCTCTTCTCTTCTCTTCTCTTCTCTTCTCTTTTATCACATTGGAGACCTTGACAGCAGTTGGCATTGAGAACAGAGTGGGACAGTGGACAAACATGGGAAATCTAGTGCTGATGGCAAGGGCAAAGCCTGGGAGAGAAATGGTTAATGGCCAGAGGCATGGGCCTTTCCCGGGCTTCCCAACACTCTCCAAAGACACCACTGGTGGTGCCCTGAGATTTTCCTCCAAGGTGAAATGCAACAATTTTTAGGCAGGTTGGGGCTATCCTGGATAGTGTTGGAAAAAAGGAGGGAAGCAAGACTCCGTATATAAAGATACAGGTAATGACAACTTAAGTTTGTCTCCCTCATAGACTGGGGATAAGGACAAGGCCATGAGAACCAGGAAATTCCCATTGTCGTGGCATGATCATGCTGTATTAAGTACAAGTGATGACAGCACTTATGTCTGTAATTGCCTTATCTCTTGCTGAAGTTATAGGAGCATAATCCTGGATCTTGGCAAATCCTTTTGTTAAGTTAGCCAGTGACTTAAAAAAACCCATTCCCTCGTACCAAGAGTAGACCTCTTCTCCTTCTCCCATTCCTTGGAGGAATTAGTCATATAAGGTTGGTGTCTTTTGGTCCCTCTGAGACTCCTTTAAAACAGGGGAACTATAAATTGCCTTTTTCTCTCCCTCCATGTGTACTTCAGCTGTCATTATTTCCAAAATAAGTTTTAATTAAAGCTGTCCTCCATACAGTGTGTGTTGCACTTCAGCTGTGTAGCAAATAACACATTAATTTCCCCTGACTCCCAGTAATCTTGCTCTGTTTTATCCTGTTAACATCTTGTTCTGGCAAACACCGATGGGAAATAGCAGGTGTTAGCAGAGAAACAACACAGAGAAGGGTTAGTAGAACTTAATGAAAGCAGTTGCATTCTTTTCTACTTTTCAATATTCCTACTGTTTTGAAAAATGCCTTTTTATTTGGGTCAAGATGGACCTTGGTATGATTGAATTAGGATCCTTTTACTTCTGGGCATCATCAGAGTTTTCCTATATGGCAGGCAAAAGGCTAGCCAAATTTTTCTGCCTTGGAGATTTCAGAAACAATACCTGTTGGATTTCTGCTGTCATACAGCTGTGAAAGTTCTAGATTGTCTCCATCAGGAAAACAATAGTGACCATTCTATTACTCTGGTGAGTCACAGCTGGAGCTCCCAAAGCCTGGATTTTGCTTTTGTTTGGACGTGATCTTTTGGAAGACCCCAGATACGCTATCTAGAAATACATTTGAGAAGTTGGAGATAGTAACTAAAACTCTCCTATGATTCAGTCTAAGCACTTTTGTTTTGAACCTCTTCAGAACCCTTGGCTTAACTCAGGAACCCAGGATTTTAATTTTTTTCTGTTATTGATTAGATTCCCCTTCTCCAATATAATGGGGCCACGTTGTCTGAAGAACGATGGAAGCCAAAGATCAGAAAGATGCCAGATTAGAGAAAGTGGCATTTGATTTTGGCCAAGAAAGAATTAAACTACTGTCTCCTTTTCTCACCTATAAAAAGGATGTGATTCATGCCTAACCAATTAGTTAAGTAATTAGTTAAGTCTCATGCAGAGAATTCTACCTATGCATGTTTACTCAACAGTACATCCTACTGTTTTCAGTGATGGTTCTGGCTGGAAAGGACTTGCAATAATCCTTTCTTTTAAACTGAGCCATTACAGTAGGGGCAGTAAAATTCTTGTCAGGGGGTTTTACACAAGGAGTTGGTGAAGCTGAACACGTACCAGGCCAGAGTGAAAAGGGCAGAGCACCCCATTTTCTCTTTTTTCCCACCTAGTGGGCTGCTAGGGGAATGACTGATATCTCTTGCTTGAAATGACTACTTGCAGAAGACTTTTGAAATTAAATCAAGGCTGCAGCTGACTCCAAAACACATCACCCTGGTATATTTTTAGGGGTGTGTACGCAGTAAATACCATGCACTAATTTAATGCTATCTGATAGTACTTACCTGGATCTCAAAGATGCTTGTTTTTTGATGATGATGATGATGATGATGATGATGATGAACAGTTATAGAGAACTTTTAAGATTTTGAAGTGCTCCACACCCATCATCTTCTTGTAAGCCAGGTCTTATTAGCGTTATCATCCATATTGCAGATGAACCAGGAATTGAGATGCACAGGGAGAGGGGAAGACTGATATTATTTCATGTAGTCAAGATGTAATTATGTGTTTAAAACTGGGAGGAATGATTTTCTGCATGTTAAGGGTTTCTTTTGTTTGTTTTTTGTACTTTTGCATTTTTCCTTTCTCGATTTCAATTAATTGGAATTAACTAATTAATTGAAATAGATTATCTACTGAGATTCTTTTAATTAGAGGCTGATTCTCCTTGAAAAATTGTGTTTTCAGTGGCTGTATCTGAACTGTGATTCCCCCATCACCACCCCCTGACAGACTGTTAGCCATATATTGACAGACAGAATTTTTTTTATTTGGAAAATAAATATTATTTGCAACTTTTAACAGTTGTATTATTACGATTGTTCAAAAATCTTCCACAATATTCAGTGCTTATTTTTTCTGATGTGGGTGTTGTTTTTACTCGTGTTGCAGATTTCACCTGATCTGCTAAGCATTTATCATAGCAAACTTCTAATCTATATGCTGTTTTAGGTGGCTTTGTTTTATTTTGTTTTCTGAGTTTTATTATTTTATATGTTGTAAATAGGATTTGCATAGGATTGCATTACATAAAAGATATTTAGAGACCAGAATTAAATAAGGAGCAGTAATTCCACATTAATTATATATAATAGTCACGTAATAAAGATTTCTGCATTCAAAACAACAGTAAAAATTAAAAATCTGCCATTTTTCCCTTAGTTTTGCCAGAGTCGTCATGACAGAAAGCTATTCTGAATCTTATGAAGATGAACAATTTGTACTTTTTGAGGAGAAAAAATGATCAGCAGAAAAATGAGACGCATTTTTGTTCTTATATTTTTTTTAGTCATAAGTCCCAATGTTTATTTATATAATTATATAATTATATAATCTTGCATCTCTAAATGTAGGATTGCTGATATCTCAAAAGATCTCAGGTGGTTACATAATTCTCATTTCCTAACTGAAAATATTCATTACAAGTTTCTGTAGTCCTGAGTATAACATTTTCCTTACAAAAATGTTAAGAGGTGAGTAGTAGTTCCTCCTGAAGAGCAGTTGATTGGATTTATTTTCTTTATTACACATCGTTTGCTACACTATAAATACAGGAAGCTTTATAACTACAAGCTGTCATGGATGGGATTATTTTAACTTGTCATTCATGAAGTTATGGTTTTAGTAGTTCTGCGGGAAAATATGAATTAGATTTCTTCTCCTTCTCCTTCTCCTTCTCCTTCTCCTTCTCCTTCTCCTTCTCCTTCTCCTTCTCCTTCTCCTTCTCCTTCTCCTTCTCCTTCTCCTTCTCCTTCTCAACAAACCTCAATTGACTTTCATATAATTTGTGAGTGGTTCACCTTTCCTGTATTTGGAACTAGATTTCTGAACTATTTTTGGGTTCTTCAAACTTAACCAATTTTGTATTATTTTCTCATTACTATGGACAATTCTTCAAAACTTCTGCTGACTGCATTTTTTCTGTCCTCAGTTCTTCTTCTCTTATTTCTTAAGGTAAGCTGTGCACAGCTTGTTTCAATATTGCTGATATAAGCCATTCCTGGGGTGAGGATGGAATCTAGAAGTCGATTGCTCAAAAATGTCCAAGCTCTCAAGCCACTCCCCCAGCCCCTTCCCAAGGACACCTCTTCCATCCCATTTATCCCACCCATTGTATGCTCCCATATCCATGGCAGCCCATGTTTTATTCCCATAGAAGCAAACAAATATAGAACAAGGAGAAATTCTCTCTTTTCCTTTCTAATCTTGGGCTCTATATACAGTATAGGTATAGATAAGAGGACAAAAAGTCCTGGATTTTTTTTTCCTCTTAAATTACAATGTTCTTATTGTCAGGACTGTGGTAAGATTGTTTTAGGCTCCTAAAAGAGGTAGTCCTCTTATTCTCCTTTTCCCAAGCTACCAGCAGCCATACCAGCTAGGGAAATGAGAGTTAAAAAGAAAAGATTGGAACATGGTTGGTTGGGACATCTATTGTAATTCTGGTCCAAGAAATAGGTGGGTCTCCTAGTTTTCACTTCCTTTGGGGTCACAATTGCTAGATCCTCCTAACCTCATATCTAAGCCACAGGAGTCCAGGCACTTCACACTATTTGCTTCCAGTGCATAAAGTCTGGATTTTCTTCCTGACCATGCTCTGATTTGTCTTTCATTGGTCATTGCATTCTTGCATCTTTCTCATTACTTTCTTGTACTTCCAGAGTCTCCCATTCTTCTCATTCCTCATTGTCTCTTATTCTTGGAGCACCCATAATAGAAAGAACAGTGATCATACCATATTTCAAATCCAAGTAGCTTCTACTAATGCAGAAAAAAGTTGGAAGAGATCATAAAGGATCTCTTGAATCAATGTGCTGTGTAGTATAATATCAGCATAACATATAATTTGTTGAGTGTATGGACTCTTCTATCCACAAAAATCTATATCACTTCACCTTTGTATTTTGATAGCATGCTACATGTAAGCCAAGCTAGAATTGGAAAATTAAATGTTCTGGGGTTTTTTTTTCTCCTCAGAATGGTTAATAATTTGATTATGGGAAAAATATTTTGTTATCTCATGAACAAAGTGATGTTTCTCCAATGTATTTGATGATAATCCCTTTAATCTCAACCCAGCACTGATCATACTGCATGAAGATGACAGGAGTTTTAATTCAACTCAGAAAGAGCATGAACATGGGGAAGGAAGATCTAAATAATCAATAAAGATGCCTTTAATGTCAATTGGACAAAGCTTGTTCCTTTTGGAGGTCTATTTTCAAAGCAAATTGCACTTCTCTTTAAAGTTGCAGTTAACATTGCTTTAAAAAACAAACAAACAAAGCAAATGTTCTAGAGAAAATCTATACACTCAAGTTACTGTGAAAAGTAGGAGGGTTGAATTTTTTTGCCCTTCCTGCCCAGTCAATATCAGATTCCTTGCTCTGCCATGTATAATGTCTCAAAATGAAACACTAAACAAAACAGATGAAGTCCAACTGCATACCACAAGACCTAAATACCAGTGGTTTGTGCTGCAGCCATTTAAAAAATACAAAATACAGAAAGTGGGTAGATCTGCATAATTATGCCCTACAGGTGGTCCCCACTTAACAACCACTCATTCAGTGACTGAATTTATGATGGTGCTGAACGAGTGATACTTACGACCAGTCCTCATACTTAAGATGATTGCAGTGTCCCCACAGTCACATAATTCTGATCCGGGTGCTTGGTGCCTGGCTCACAATTACAATGTTGCAGCATCCTGCAGTCACATGATCGCCATTTGCAACCTTCTTTACCAGCTTCCTACAAGCAAAGTCAATGGGGAGGCTGGCAGGAGATCATAAATGGTAACCATGTGACATCCTTGCTTAACAACCTGTGGTGATTCACTTAACAACAGCAACCAGAAGTGCCAGAATGTCTGTCACCAAGTGCCGCGGTCATGTGACAACACTCTTTATGTCCATGTTGCTTAGTGATGGAAATTCTGGTCCCAATAACCATCATTAAGTGAGGATTTATTTGCTTCAAGATGGAAGAGAAATGGCATTTCCTGAGGCTCCCATGACACATAGGAGCTTAGATTGATTTAGTCTGTGCCTCTGCCCAGTTAGATAAGTTCAGCTTTCTCAAATGGCTATGCTGGTAAGAATTCTGGAAGTACTGTTCTAGAACATCTGAGGTCTACCCGGTTGAGGAATGCTTGGCGAGCTCGTCTATATTCTAATCTCAGTTCCAGGGCCTGGAAATCTTTGTGAATGACACTCTGTTTATTTGAAAGCAGTACTCAGTAAATATTGAATTTTGCTAGTCTATCATCAACACAGGTGTTGTTTTTTCTGTAAATACCAAAACACTGTGGTTACTGCTTACTCTTTTGTATGAATCACTCCTGCAAAACTTCCCAAGGTGCCTCTTTCGCAAACTGCATAGTAGCAAGAGCACATGTCAAATGCTTTAAGGCACACAAAGATTCGGTAAAGGAAAAAAGTATATACTTTTGACAATTTTTTGGAAGAATGAAATTGACAAGATATGCTGAAAATCATGCATCAAACTGTATCATTATGAGAAAATATTTATTACTGGTAGCCATAATTTCATAAAATCTACATACACATTATGTGATACTGAATCAGATGTATTTATGTTAGAAGCATAAATATATGTGCAACCATTGTACTAAATGTAGTGGACATTTTTATGTAGCTCACAAGAAAATGAGTACTTACACCATTATGCATGTAACATAGTTGTTAACATCACAGTATCCATAGTTGTTAAACTATACACTTAGGTTTGGTGACAGGTATCTTATTTTTCAGCTTGAATGCCACATTAATTGGTATTCTGCTGTTAATATTTACTATTAAGAATATTTTCATGTACCTGTCATTACCAATAATAACTTCTTTGGATTTATCTTCAATTATATACAGCCAAATCGACCAAATTCTGTGACATATGCATATGTACCATACCGTGCACTACAGAAAGAGTGAATACTTCTTGCATTTCATATGGATGAGTGAATCAACTTGAAAAGAGATTTGACTGATCATTAGCAATATATGGCATAGACAAATAAGGATATTAATAAATCATGCATTTTAAACAAGTTTTTGATGGTGGGATGTTTGATAAAAGGAAAATATACAAAAATGAAACTCAAGCAATTCTCAACTAAGAGAAAAAGAAATCACAAAGTGTTTCACCCATGCTTATATCACACTTGGAGTATATCACTGAAATAGACTTAAATAGACCCATCTGTGAAATGGGTCTATTCTGATTAAGTCTGGATTCAATCCAAAATCTTTTGCCATATATATAAAATCATTGCAATGCTAAAGTGGTCATGGGCTTCACCATTAGGGAGTACTACTAAAATCACACAAAATGTATTGTAGTATTGAAGCTATTAAATGCATTTTTAAGGGGCCATGGAAGAGATAAAACAGTCTTAATAGAAATTATTGGATTCAAGAAAGACTTTATCACATAATTTGCATCATGTGAAATCTTAATACTGGCACACATACTAAGTATGTGAAATACTTAATACTGAAATCTTAATACTAACCTTTTTAAATGCAAGTCACCGTTGCATAATCCTCCATGATGGCCTGGTCAGAACCCTCCAGTTAAAAATAAACATACCAAATCTTGCAAGATTTTAGCAATCTCATAAAAGGATACTAAAACCTCAATACATTTAAAGGTCTGGCATGATGTCTCATGTCAAAATGCAAAATCTCTCAAAGTTTGGAGATCTTGTAAAAAGTTGCCCATTATTTAATATGCAAAATAATATCAACAATAATTTTCAGTATCTCAGCATTTTGATCTGCTCTCCTGCCACAGTTGATTTTAAGTTTACTGTGTGTGTGTTATGAGCTTTTTGTACCATTTAAAATTCTAGAAAACCAGGCTTCAAAATGTACGAATAGTTCCCAAGGATAGAGAAGGCTGTCTGCTGCAGTCATCCCCTACTTGAGTGTATGAAAACTAGGACAAGGGAAGAACTGAGCTACTGTACTCTGCTTTTACTTCTTTAGAACCCTTGAGAATTAAAATAGGCTTAAGAGTTTTCCAAATTCAGTATCTTCACTGGGTCTCTAGACCTTCTTGTATACTCGTGGAGGGTAGCTACTTAGAAGATGCATTATTCAAAGAAGCACATACATATACATCTCCAGAAGATCTCAGATGGAACTTGAAGTGACTGAGTCTCCATGCAGCTATGACTGCAGTGGCTTTTGACCTTTGAGGAATGTACACAAAGAGGAGCAACTGCAGGCTGTCATCGCTTCCATCAGAATAATAAAAGCAGCATCATGACACAAACTCTGCCCTTTGGGGATGCGTGTAGACAAGGGGGAGGGCTTGCATCAACAGCAGATATTGCTGGATACAGGGGAGCACTTTGCTCACAATGGAAGCACTTTAGTGAATGATTTGCAAAGACCTAATACATATAATGTCCCAGTAAATATGGTCTATCCACATATTAGAACCCGCGTGTCCAAGGTGAGCTAGTAAACCTTCACTGATGAGCTTTATATAATTCTATAAAGTTATGAATCTCTATGGATGTATTGTCGAAGGCCTGGAAGACCCGGAAGACCCACACCAGCCATCAATCTCTATGGATATTAATTTTAATTTGTGAATTTCAATCCCTGTTCTTCCACAATTACTTTGACACTCTTATGCAATTAAGAGTTTGCAAAAATGAAACTTAACCAGAAAATTAATTATTTATCCATTCATCTAATTCCTCATATGCTTACTACATTGTTTGATGGAAAGGAAAATGTAGTCTATTAGGCATGTTATTTGCTTATTTGTATCTATATCTGGTACACTGGTGAATATATAAAACTGAAAATTAAAAGATCAAACATCACTGGCTAGTTTTCGCATATTCCATTTATAGAATATATACGCTTGTGTACGCTTAAATATAATGAAATGTGACTGTGACAATTGTTGAAAACACAAGAATCAAAATATTCATATTTCTCAGAGAGGCAAGAATGGGTGAGCACTCAGGTCACAAATTCAGGGTTTCTTCTGTATTGTGTGAAACGGCCCAGTACTTCAGAAAAAGGTTAGCAACATTTATTTGAATTCTGTTCTTATGCCTACGCTTTGATGGAAATGTTTGTAAATGTGATAACAATTGAAACATAAACAACATAATTCTAAACATGCTTATGTGAAAGTTAATCCTCCTCTGGATAATGGGATGTATGATCTGTTAAATGTGTTTCTGAGTAAAGCCGAACTTAGAAAAATAAATGAATCTTTCATATTTCAGTCTTGAAATGAATTGGATCCACACTAATCTGGACTACTTCGATTTAAGAGAAACAACTGGTGAAGTATTATTTATTTGTCAGCAATAAACAGTGAGGCTATCATAAATCTCTCTATATTTTCCTCAGTAGAGGCCTGGAGAGGTCCAAGGAATTAAATATCTCATCTAAAAACTGAAGCAAGCAGGTTGAGGATCATATTGTATGAAAATCACATTTCTAACACTGTTGCGTTTTCCCCCTCTTCCATTGTGTATTTATACTGTAAATTAGTGACAGTAATGCATGCAACAAAAATATGTTTTATCACTTTATGTAAACATTAGCTTTCTTCATGCAAAATGCCTACAAAACTGTGGCAACAAATTATTCTAATAGCATCATTTTACATTAGCTCCATCACAGCAACTGTTATTCCTGATTCCATGATTATGCAGTAGAGAATATTTTAAAAACCCTTGAAAGGTTTCCAGTATACACGTTCCAAATCCCTGCTAATTTGATTTTGTAAGGTTTTTTAACTACTCTTTGCTGCAGTTCCTTGTTCTCTTAATGATGGAAGAGAAGAGGCCAGTTTTGGGAGGAGGCCCCATCAGAATTGGAGCTTGATTCTTGTGGGTAATTTTTATCTGGTGAAAGAGAAAACAGTTATCAATTGTATCACCTGTCACAAGATAATTTTAAGCTTTCCTTTCCTAATTTTAAAAACTTATTCTATTAGAACATGTTCAGCAGGACAAATGAATACTATTTTTAGAAGCTGATAATAGACTGGACCATTATTCGAATGAAAGGTTAACCTAATCATATCAATTATATTAAAACCCTTCTAGGATCTATTTACGTATGTTTTAGAGCATTTTAAAGTCACAGTATCGTGAAATACAAGAAAACACATGTAAAACATTAAAACACTGTAGCAACAAAAGCAGATAAAGTATAAATTTTGCACAAAGTAGCAGATATTTAGTAGGCAAAAACCATATTGGAATAAGCTTAAGACAAGGTGTTCCTTCCACACAATAGCCATCCCCCCTGACTTTGTGGAACCACAAATATCATATAAAATTCTAATTAAATAGGCAACTGCTTTCATCTATAGGATAAAAGATGCACAGAATCCAATATACATTTTGATCCAAGGAGCTGTGAATGGCATAGAAAAATATGTGCTTGCAACTATATACACAGTTCCTCAGAGTAGATCTGTTGGGTATGAATCTCAGTACAGTAATGAGCTCATGCTCCACTTGAAGCCCTTGATCTGGTCATTCTCCCCCATGTTGTCTGTTGTGTCCTTCATTTGGCAAATAAGGAATAGAAGCTGCTTCTACTCTGGTTTGCTTTTGCTGGATTAAGATGATAATGAATTCTGTATCCATCATATATTAAAAATTGGCACTCAATTATATCACTATGCCTTATTTATACTTTTGGGTTCATTGTGCTTAACATGAACTTCCATGCTTAATCTGAAAATAACCACTAGGATTTAAAGTTGAAGTCTAGCATGTTAAAAAGGTCAGAAATGATTAAGTAGCATTCTAATTTGTTAATTAATTGGTAATAAAGTCAAATCAAATTTGAAAAGCCTGTTTAAAACTGTATGAAAGACTACTTCATTGCCACCTATTTTGATTTCTTTGATATAAAACCAGAAATCACCTTAAACGAGACAACCTTCGTGTAGATTATGTCTCCAATTTTCTCTAATTCAAGTCTAAATTAGAGAAGACATTTTATGAATGTATGCTATGCTCAAAGCTAATTGAAAGCAATTATCAAAGTGGCATTTTGTCTGTGACTTTAAGATACATTGTGAGATAATAAATGATTCTCATTATGTAATAAAAAGGTCACATCTTGCCTTTGGGCCAGTGAGGCTTACAGTTTTTCAAAAGCTACCTGAGACATTTTCTTTAGTGAACTACTGCTAATACAAGAGCTATCACTTATTAAATATCAGTTGTCATCCACACAGTACCCCATCACAGATAAGTATTTCTTTGAAAAAGAAACACCGACTCATTAAAACTGGCAAAAATATATCTCTTAAAGTGCATGCCTGACATTTTCAAGCTTAAATGAATATCCTTCACTTGTCATTCACTAATAGCAATGAAACAAAAAATGTACACTAAGAGGAGAGGCTCATTAAAACCGAGGAAGGATGCTTCTTGGATGAAAATTTGCAATCAAAAGATTATATATATATATATATACACACACATACACACACACACACACAGAGTAACACACACACACACACTTCTATGTTTAACAAATGATCAATTTTGATTTTTCTCTGTTTTTCTAATCCTTAACTTGTTTTATTACAATTGTAGCTTTTTAAGAAATGTACAAGAAAAATGGTGTGGATTTTCCTATGTATTTGTCCTAAAAGATGCGTTTTAGTATGCATTTTGCCTACACACACATTTTAAGTTGTTGTACAAAGGTTGTTAATGTATTTTCACTGCTGTATACATCCTCTGCATATTTTTAAAAAATATATATCTTTCTACATACATTTGGAAAATTGCAACACAAAATCCTGAAAAGTAAACATTTCAAAGGCTCTGTTCTGGTTCATACTCTGATCTGGGAAATACAAACTTTTCAGGCAGACTAGCTCATGAGTGTGCTGAAAACGGTCCATTCGGAAAGCTATCCCTGTGTACATTTCTACAGCAAAATTGTGGTGAGAATTATTTGAAAGAGAAAATGAAGTTAAAGTCACCTTTCTTCCCCTGCCCAGTAAAACAATTAAGGAGGACTATGGTTAACAGGGGGGGATGCGGTGGCGCAGCGGCTTAATGACGCTGAAAGTTGCCGGCCAGAAATGGTCAACGCTTCAGCGGTTCGAGTCCAGCCTTCGCGTTAAACAGGGTGAGCTCCTGTTTCCTCCCCAGTTCCTGTCAACCCAACAGTTCGAAAACTTACGTGAGTAGATAAATGGGGACTCTCACTCTGGTGAGAGGAAAAATGCTGGCGGCGCCTTGCAAAAAAGGAGTTGGGAGCAGTTGCCAGTAAGCGCAAAAAACCGCGCGCGCCCGAAAAGGACACGAAGCAACGGAAACCCCGCCTCCTGCGCTCGCCAGCTGGGCTCTGTCCTAGGAAGGAGGCTCTGGCAAACCACTTCCGAAAAACAGTTGCCTTGAAAACTGCAAGGACTCGTCCAAGCAGTCACTGCAGGGTCAGCAATGACTGAGCGCAGACAAAAAAAAAAATGGTTAACAGTTCTTCCTACAAGCCCTGCAGGACAACTTTTGTGTATCTGAGAGAGACCTTAGTATGAGAATGGATGTTTATGTGATTGTGTACAACTATATTTTTGTATAGGTATATTTAGATGCTAACCATGTCCCCAAACTACCCTTATCTGGATATTTTTTTAAAGCATGGGTGAGTTCATCCATTAACTGCTTAATCCAGAGCACACTATTAGATACGGAATGGCACAACTATAGATCTCATCTTATATTGTGGAATGAATTCCAGAATGAGAAATTCACAATTCAGGTATCCAAACTAGCATTCTATATTAACTATTGGTTTGCAAACTTAATGCAAAACATAGCTTAGATCCAAAGAGCCTCCTTTCTCAGCTACTTGAAAGTTTTCACTTTCTTAGTTCCTCTCCAGACTATAGACCAGGAGACTACAGTGTATGGCTTGTGGCTGCACAGAGTCCATGGTCCAAAAGCACATTTTTATGATGTACAAACTGTCCAGAGTGGGCAGTGCTAAAAATTCAACTCGCTTTTGGTGCTTTTGAAAGCTTGGGGGGATTTTGAAGGACAAAAGGCTTGCATGGGTTCATTTTAGCTCTGGCCTAGACTACTTTTGAACTGTAGCTCTCAACATGCCTGGTGCAGCACTAAGACCAAAGGAAGTTATGCATTTCTGTTGTAAATCTTCATGCCCTATCAGAAGTGTATTTGAAAAGTCCCAAATGAGCTGCAGGGAAGAAATGTTTGAGAAATATTTGAGAGTTCTTTAAGTAATGTAAGTGGGTATGCCCTTCTTTGGATTCTGCTTCTAATTTCTTGTATTTGGCTGGCATTTAGGGAAAAAAATGATTATCAACAGATCAATTTTGTTTATTTAACAAGCCATGGCTCTATGTTATCAATGAATCCAGCCATTACATTTTTTTTATTCTCAGTTTGAAATGACATCTGAATTGAGCAATGCAGTGACAATGATAGGAAATATTAAAGGAAAAATTGTTGAAGCATTAAGGCCATCATCAATGGACAGAATCGCCTGTTTCCTTTCCTTTGACTACTAAACAAACTGGGTCACTGAAGGGCAACTCTTTTTGCCTGTCCTAAAGAGTAACTTATTGATGCCATTGGAAACACTATTGGTCCATATGGAGGATAAATTCAAAGGAAAGGCTAAAAAAAAAAAAAGTCTAACAACCAAACGGAGTAACAAGAGAAAGATGAGCTTGGAGGCATCTATGAAATGCCATGAAGGGCATGACCCCGTTGGAGAAAAATGTACACTTTTTAAAGATTATTTTTGAAGATTGTTCAAATGTAAAGGCTCAGGACCTTAAAGGTACAGAGGAACAATAATTGAGAACCTTAAATTGATAATGTAGAGGAGCCCATAAGAGCACCTCTTTTCAGATCATTAAACACAGCCCTGTCTTTCTTAGGGCTCAAAGCTGCCCGGGAACCTTGTCCGTTGTCAGTGTATGCCAGTCTAGAAAAACATGTGGTGGCTTTAGCGATCTGAAAAGAAGAATTTCACATGCACACCTGCAGGTGTCAAAGAATTTGTTCAGACCTATTAAATATAAAGCACATTTGCGGGGATTTGTAAGTTTTTAAATTACACCAACATTCCTGTCTTTGTTTACACTCTATATAAGCCTGGCCTTGCCCAGTGAACCACCACAGTGCTTTGGAATATCATTTTTTAAAAATTCTTAAAACAATTTCTTAGCAGTATCATTGCACCAACTGAAATTAAATATAATTAGTTTGGCATTAATTAAGCTTTAATAATGTACTCTAGTATCACCCTTAAATAGTGTGATCCATTTCCCCTTCACACAGGTAAATTGGAAAACATGGTGGTGTCATCATAATTTTTAAACATACTGAGAAAATGACAGAGCTGCAAAATTAAAATAAATGATTAATGACATTTTTTCATGTTTTATACTAATAGGTATTGCTGAGCCTTTAAATTAATAAAGCTGTCAAGCTCAGGGTTGTTACAGGATCCAGCACTGAACCAAAATGGAAATTATGTATTCCACAGACACCTAAAGATGACACTTTGGAATATTTTAAATTTTAATTAGTAGGTGCAATTATTTTGGCCCCTCCCCCACCTTTAACCACTACAAATTAATTGGCAATTAGTCACAACTAATTCTTTTTTTACAGTCTGAACTGGAAAGATAGGTGATTACATCTCAGTATAGTTGTCTAAGGTGCAGAAAGCACACAAGCAGTAAATTGTATTGTCAATTATACGAAAAGAAAAGAACCCCAAAGAAAATAAAAACAGAAACTTGTAAAATAAAACAAAAAATGTGCATAGGTAAACAAAAAAGGTGTATGCAGTTTAGTGAAGGGAACTCTGAAATAACACCCAGCTAAACAGCAGAGTGACAAACCTCAAATGTAGGCAGATGAGTTATTAACTACTAAATAAGATGCATGAGTTTGGATAGGAATTGCTTGAGCACAGCTAGGTATGTGTTCCCATACGAGTCATTCCTTCCTAGGAAGACCGTGTAGTCCTACTATGCAAAGCACAAAGGAACAGGATATCGTTCTCCACACAAAGCCCTGCTCTGTGCTTTGGACCTGATGCATCAAACTATTATACTTTCATTTAAAATACAAGCTCTTTCAATCAATTAGTTTGACTCAGGAACTTCCTCATGAGCAGCATTCTAGCACTCCTCCTTATGCCAAAAACTCAGCTGTCTTCCACGGATACATCTACATAGCAAGTCACCCTTCTTTCCCCTTCCACTTCTCTGTCATGAAAGTAAGCCTGAATGACAACACCATCTTCTTGAGCTTCCTTACTAGATATTCAGATTACATTGTGAGATGGTATGGGTGTTCTTTGCAGTATAACTTGTCCCCACGTGGATAAACAGAAAGAAATAATTGTCAATAGATTTGATAAATCTCGGAAGTCACATCTTTTCTCCTTGCTCCTGGAGCACAACAGATTGGTTTTTATTTTGTGTCATCATGAGTCACCAACCCACCGTGATCTCTTCTGTTCCACAGTGTTTCTGTTTCTTCCCTTGAAGCTTCAGAGCCTTCTTCAGTAGGGCTTGAGACTTTTTCTCAGTTAATGGTGTAGAATCGCTTCTATGTCTCTTGCTTCTAGTTGTCACTCTTGTGATTGAGCTTGTTCCTTTGATTATTTTCCTTATGGAAAATTGCTTCCTTGTAGCACTCCCTTTGTTTGATTTGATAAACCTTAAATCTCTATTATGAGAAATGTGTCTACTCACTTCTCAAATCCTCTGATTTTATTTTCATCCACATGCCACAGATATAGGCCTGGTTGTTTTGAGGCAGGAACACAAACATGCCACAAGCAGTACAAGACATGACTGCAAATTCATCTCCACTTTTTGTTTCTTAAGATACTTCGGTTTCTTCTTTTCCTTGTTTCTTCTTTTCCTTTTTGGCTCTCAGGTTACTTTAAGTACGTACTTGCAGAGAAAATCTACTAGAGATTTCCCATTAAATTCTTGCTGACCCTGGCAAATTCCTGTTTGCTGACCCTGTTTAATCACTGTGTAAAGTTCTCTGGAACTTGTTACCTTATATTCCTCATATACTGTCAGCTTACTCAACAGAAAACAATCATTCAGTCATACACAATGGGGAATCAGTAGCTAAATATCCTTTGTGAATGGATATGTTCCTGCCTTCCAAAACTGACCAAACCAAACACCAAAGTAAGTTTCAAAGTCCTATTTTGATCAGGTTAATGGAAGGAGCTGATAATTTTTCCTAATCTGTTCTTTCCTACAGAATGTAATGTACAGCAACTGGAGAGAGGGACTTCTCTGCAGTTGCACCTAGACCATTAAAAGATATCCCTAGATGTTAGATAGAAAGATGGATGGATGGATGGATGGATGGATGGATGGATGGATAGTAGATAGATAGATGAGACCAACATCTGTTCAGTTTATTTGGACTATTAGTTTCTAATTCTGTTGCTTTCATTAAATTATTTGCTTGTTTCCCTATGCTTATCTATGTGATTTTTGTCTGTAATTGGTTTATTGGGCACACTGAATTAGCTATTGGTGCTTTTATCTCCTGTTCCCCCCCCCCCCCAATAATGGCTTACTGATATTCTACTTGAAAGTTTATTTAATGGTAATTCATGCTTTCTTAGGGAATTCTTTTACACTAACTTGTATATCAACTGGCTGTAAGATGGCATAGAAATCTTTCAAACAGTACACTTAAAAACCTATAGTATGATCATTTAAAAAGCATGCTTGCAAACACATGTAGCTAAATGATTACTTGATCCTATATAATGTTGCTCATTCATTTATTTAAGGTGGTTCTTCACATCCCACTTTCAGAGATGTGATTGGCTGTGGTATGGAAAAGACTGTCTCAAGAGCCACACCAAGGCCATGGATCTTCCTGTTCAGAAAACCCATCATGTGGGTTTTCCTTTGCCTGGTTGTTGATGTTTCCATGGTGAATTCAGTTGTTTGCTCGTCTGAAATTTTATTGTTTGCTCTCCTTTTTCTTTAAAGTGTTTCCAATTATTTGGAGCTTATTATCTTTTTTTTTTGATTAACTACTTGACATTTTGTTATTTTAACCATCTTGTTATCTTTCTTCAGTGTTCTTTTTAAAATAAAGGTGGAACATCAATTTGAAATTATCAACATACAAATGCATCCATCTGTGATTGCATTCAGTTCCCTTTTGAGTGAACACTTGGTGACAAACTTGGGTGTAATGTGTGAATTGGTTCTAATGGATTTAATCAGATTTCCTATTTCTTCTCTAGAGAGTACATTAGAAAAGAGACATCTCCCATCCTCTCTGCATCATGATTACATTTCCTTGATTATTTAATCAAAGCCTGACAAAGTCTTTCAGAGTCTTGAATGGGTTTGCATAAAATCAGTTAGAAAGCCTGAATGGCCAGAAATATTTAGTGAGCATTTTTTTTCATCAAAGTGAACTGAAAGCTTATATGTACTGAATCATACATAAGGAAGTAATGAATACAGTTGTACATTGTACTGCATAAATAATTCTTACTGAAATATATGAGCAAGACTTCAGGATCATAGAACAAGCACTAGTTTTATTGTTTTGACCAGCCTATTTCATATACTGATCAAGATATACTTACTGTACAAGGTGTTTGCATCCATGGCTCTCCATCAATCTGCATGGGCAGAGATTTGCTTGTCCTAAAGCATAATGTATAGGAATGACAAAGAAAATAAATCAAGTGCATGTTCTCACATGTAAAATAGTACATTCTAACTTTACAATCTATCACAGTTGAAAAATAAGGCATAATAACTTTTTTAACATATAGTATTTCAAGTCCACAATAAGTCCATAATTTGCTATTTTTTAAAAATAAAATATAAGTGTGATTGATGTAACAATTTTGGCTAGAGTTGGTCTTAGTTAACTTTGCCATATGGTAAATTAGCAATTTGATTGTTTCAACAGGTCTCCAATAGGCATGTCTCCAGGAGGCATGTGAGCCAACACATTTGTCAAATCATTCACAGAATTAAAGAATCATAGAGTTGGAAAGAACTATTTAGGACACTAAATTCAACCCTCTACTCAACAACAGGAATCCAGATTAAAGCATCCCTAGCAGATTACATCCCAGTTCATGTTTGAATATAACTAATGAAAAAAACTCACCACTTCCCATGCAAATTGATTCCACTGTTGAATTGCTCTTACCATTATAACAATTATCCCAAAATTCTCCTGGAATTTGTCTTCCTATAACTTAAATTCTTTACCCTATGTAATGTAGCTAGGATGATAGAACACAAGTCTTGCCCTCCTTCCATACAACATTTTTCAGGTACTTGAAAAGTGCTCTGTTTCACCTTTTAGTCATCTTTATTTTTTTCAAGCTAAACATATCAAATTCCCCAATCTCTCCCTGTAAACTTAATTTTCAGTCTCCTGGTCATCCTCATTGCCCTTTTCTGACCTTTTTGAAATGTTTCTGTAGAGATGTGTAGAATGGAACACAATATTCATGATGGGATCTGACCAAAGCAGAATATAGTGAAACTATTATTTCCTGTGATTTGGAAACAATAGTTTTATTGATTCACCTTAACATTCAGTTATCTTTTTAGCAGCCATATTACACTACGTATTCACATTCAGCTTGTGATTAACTTCAATTACAAGATCCTTTTCACACATATTGGAACTAAGCCAGATACCTCACATCATACTTCTATGCATTTAATATATTTTTCTTAAATGAATAACTCTGTTTATTACATTTTATTCTATTAATTTCAGCCCACTTCCATAATTTACTGAGATCATTTTGAATGGTTTTGTTTTAGTATTAACTATCATAACCAGGTTTATCTGTGCAAATCAAATTCCTTCCATCTTTTAATCCAAGTCATTAAGGAAAATCTGGAAGAGTACAAAGCCCAAGACTGAATCTTCTGGTACCCATCTTGAGTTGGATTCCTGCTGTGGATCTTCCTAGTAGACATGCCATCTATACCATATTTAACTACCTTACCTCTCAGAATCTCTTAAATGCTCAGACTTTACTGAAATCTAGACATATTATGTCACAGCATCTGAAAATGTACTCTGGGATGTAACAGATTTGGTTGTGAAGATATGAACTCATCCAAAGATGATGACAGATATTCCTTAACTATATTTCCATCACTCTCAGGCTGTAACTTGCTCTTCATTATGGCCTATCCTCTTCTCAGAATCAAAATGTTAAAGTAAGTGATCTTGCTTTTTCTTTGTTGTCTATTACCCTTTTGCCTTCTTTAGAGCAGCCGCTATACATTATTTTCTCTTCTCTTTCTGTTTTGAACATATCAGAAGAAGTGCTGTTTGTTGTCCTTTGCATCTTTGTTAATGTAATGCCATTCAGCATTTTAGCTTTCCTGATGGAACCTTGACAGATTATGAATACCTGTATGCATTTTTCTTTGGTGACTTGCGCAATTTTCCATCTCCCTTTTGTGTCCTGTTTCATTTTTGTATTTCCACTAACCTTTTTGCGTAGCCATATTGCCTCTTCTCATGTCCCCTATTTTTTTTCTCACTAGAACTGTTTCACTCTTCTTTTTTCAGACATTTCCACCTATCTTGTGCCTCTTTTCCCATTAGCTTTTTCTGCCTTGAATCTTATTTATCCTTAGTTCTGAACTTATTACAACTGAGTTATGCAATTAATAGGTTGGATAGGACATATTGACCAGTCAAAACCAACCTGCCATACGATGATGACAAACACATGCTGATCTCACTACAGCAGAAAAGGTTATATCTCAAACATTCAATGGTGTTGTCATATTACATATTTTTGGAGTGCCAAACAACTGATTTGACATAAGAATGTAAGCAAGACAAGTTGTATCAGATCAAAGGTCTATCCCAGTATGGTGCTTTTCATTTTGTCCAACCCAAAATGTTCTGAGATAATTCTTTTCCACAGTTGCTTGCCATTTGATAGTCAATGACATATTACTTCTGAATCAACCACTGAGACTATCTTTCATGATTTCCTTAAAACCTCATTTAAAAACATCTAAACTACTAATTAGTACTTTTCATAATACTGAGTTCTACAAATGTATTACTTGTAGTTGGTGAAGCTGATGCAACCTTTCCTGATTGATAAAGGCAGGGAAAAAGTTTTTCAGGGGAAAGATGGTTCTTACCTAATGATAACAGAAGAACACTGAGAAAGACGTCTTCCTGCACTTTTCAGTCCTGTATATATTTGCCCCATTTCCATGGCTCCTTCCAGGCCAACCACTTCTACCAGCTGATCACTCAGGTCTGAAAACAAATGCACAGCTCTAATGAAAAACTGTGGAAGAAGCGTGAATGCTAATGCAAATAGCACTCTCTTGTCTTACTTTCCTGCCTTCTCAGTAAATATATCTACATATAAACTGGAAACCAATCAACAGTTCTTGCCAAAGTATTACCATTTTTCAGTAACAACTTCTTTGAAGAATATATTGGAATGAGAAGAATTTGGTCTTGGAATATTCTAGCATGTCATTCAAGAAATCAATCTTGGGGCAATTAAAATAGAAGGAAAGCTGTTTTTAACAAAGCTATGTTCTTGGTTTATAATTTAAAAAAAATACTACAATCTTTATATTGCTACCTTTCCACAAATATAATCAAAGAAACCATAATAAGCAAAGCATATGTTCAAACTGCAAAAGAAAAAAAAAGAGTAAAAGAAAACATTAAGATTGAAAAATTAGCACAATATGCTAATCTGAAAAGTCACCTGAACTGGATGAAAAGAGAAAAGGGGTTTGTTCTGAATGTAAAGCTTCCTGAGCTGAGAATGAGCACGATCCCTATGTAATGGCCGATTGCATTGTCTTCACTCTGAACTGCTTTCCTTCAATTTCCTACTATGTCCTGACTGAAAATTATGATTTAATAACCATTTATTAATCAGGATCTCAAATCAGAATCAAACTGTTACAGATATGGTTAATAGATGGATTTTAAATCATTCTTCATATACATGTAATGGGAATGTAATAAATGTTGTCTTCTAAACTACGTACATTACGTCAGGTGGGATATATCACTATCTGTCCATCCATCCATTGGAAAGACCTTAGTGTATTTGGATTAGCAAGGCACACTGCATGCCCACTGCATTCTGCCCTTCAAATAGCCAAGAAACTGGAACATGCCATTGTAGCTAAACCCTACACATGCTTATTCAAAAGGAAGTCTCACTGTATTCACAAGTAAATTGCATACCCAAGTGTCTTTATTAAGGATTATATCCCAGTGACTTCTGTTTCTTTAGAAAACAGGCTTTAACATGAAGTTTTAAAGTTTTATATTTAACTACTCAGGAATAAATTATACTGAGTTAAGTGAGACCTATGCCTATATAACCTAGTACAAGACTGGAGCATCAGACTGAAAGCTTATACATAGCAGGCCAGGAATAAATATACTGAACTTGGTAAAAGTTATTTCTAAAAAGCTGTCTTGGCACAATCTATTGAACCACAGACTAACCAACCACATATCAGCATAGGATGATATGTAAATTCATGCTGTATGATTAAATGTGATTCATGAACCCAGATATATGATCACTGATTCTGAAAAGTACTAAGTTAAAACACACACACCCAACACTTTTTGTTACTCTACTTTTGCTTAAACTTGTTGCCAAGAACAGATGGATAAGGAACAAAAACATTTTATTTCATGTTCATTAATAGTTTTTGCTTAACATTCATGTTTCATAGATTGGTTGTTAATACACATTTTCTTAGAAAATATTCTTCCAACTATAAAAACTAACCAAATTTGCTACCCATCTATAATCAGCTATATTGTTTAGTATAGACAGAGATGGTATGAGAAGTGGAAATCCCAATGTATTTTTTAAGATCAATGAAAAATCTTTGTTTATTTCACAGTAAATAAACAGTAATGTAAATAAATGGGTAATGAAACATCAGCAAACAGACAACCAAGCTCAGACAGCACCAAGGACTCCACAGTCCTACCTCTCAAGATGGTTCAGGGTATGGGGATATGGAGGTCATTACTGGAACCCTCTCTGAGGATAGGATGGCAGAGTCATTGCTTTCATTCAGGAAATATTTGAAGACCATTCTCTTCCGGTGGGTCTTTGGAGGGTAGATTGGTAATTGATGCTGCCTGCTCTATTTATTTTATTTATTTATATGTCAGATTTATATAGCTGCCCATCTCACACAAAGCTGTAATTATGCGGATTTATTATATAATTTTATTAATTAATTTATTTCCTTAATTCATTAATTTATTTCCTTATTAGTTGCTTCAGTTGCAGATTAGTTTAAGTGATGTACACTCCAATACCATGACACAACAAAATATTAAAACACTAAAACATTGTATAATATACCAAAATAAATAATACCGATGATCATCATGCTGAGCAATTACAATCTCAGTAGCAACCAATCACTTACTGTAGGGTGGGAACCCACCATTCTATCAGTCCCCAAAGGCCTTCCAAAATAGCCAAGTCTTATCAGCTTTCCTAAATGCTAACAGGGTGGGGGTGATCTGACCTCAGGTGGAGAGCACTGTTCTAAAGGAGAGGGACAACAAGGGAAAAGGCTTTGCCTTGATGGAATACTCCTTCATTGATGGGGCTCAAAGGGTACCATCCCTACTAGATTTTATTGGACAGGCAGAAATCACTGGGAGAGGGTACCCCTGCAGATACTAGATCCAGAAACAATTAGGACCTTAAAGATGAGCCTTGAATTGCACCTAGAAGCAAACAGGCAACCAGTATAGCTCTTACAGTAGTGATCTCATCCAGGAGAATAGGGGGTTCCCTTAACTACCTGAGTTGTTGCATTCTGGACCAGCTGTAGCCTACAAATGGTCTTCAAGGTATCCCCATGCAGTGTGAGGTGAAAGAGTCCAACTAGGTAAAGCCAGGGGAATGTGACCCCATCCAGAAACAAGGATGAAGTATCTCTTGATACTCTTGAAGGATTGAAATTTTCTCACACCCCACACCAAAATCATATGTGGAGGAAGGAGAACTACTACAAACATCCAGAGGCAGACTTAGTGTTGATGCATTAAGATCAGCAAAACCAAAGCACTTAGAACTTCATATGAATAATATTCAAACTTTAATCTGGCACAGCAAAACTTCTTTTGAAAAAAAAAAAAAAGGAGCAAGTGTGGGCAATGTGATGGTCATACATAGTCCTTGGAAACCAGTCCATTTAAAGTCCTGCCTTCCCTTATCTGTGGTGTCCAACAGCTTTTGACTAGCTGATCAGCAGGCTGAAGAAATCACCTTTCACGTGATGCAAATGAGATGTCAGTTTGTATATCTGCTCATGTAGATTTGGCCTCTGAAGGCGCTGATTGATAATTTAGATTTATGAGGGCTGCCCCACTCAGCACAGGCTCTATGCTGATTCCACAGTTTATAAAACTATAAGGCCCAAAAGATTACTCACTCCTGTATTACAGAAAATCACTCAGTTTTCTTAGGAGCAAGCAATATAGATGGGAGTAACATTCCATGTGCTGCTTGCCACCTTGATTACATCCATATGTACGAGTGACCTGTTCATTTTTTTTAGCTTTTGCTTGCTTAGATAGGCTGGAGAAGATTGGTCCCACTTTTCCCTTTTTTCAATGAGTGGCTATACCAGCCATATGATTGGCAGGCAATCATCATCACTTGAACATCTCTGAACAGAGGTTCTCATTTGCAAAGGGGAGGATCAGGGATGCTTTAGTTTAAGGGAAAAAAGAAGAAATTGCTTAGCCTTACTGAAATAAGCATTCATCCCATACAATATATTATTCATGGTGTAGGTTGGCATGCTGCTGTCTACTCCTTCTCCTAATGAATGACAATTATGTGGTGTCTCCCTTGCCAGAGATCTCTTAAAAACCATTACAGTAAAGGAGCTTTGTAAGCAATCTAGTCTAGACTCTGTCCCAGTAATGAAAATTGGGCTTGTGTGCCCCTAATTTGTGGCTATCGAGAACCCACTTCCCTAACGTAACTGGTTTCACTGACACTGTTTTATTGTTAAAACTCACTTTTGTCTAGCAGAACTTCCTTCTGAAGTTCAAATGAAATATCTAACCATTAGATAATTTTTGCACTTTATAAAAATAGCTCTTGGCCTCTACAGCCCTTAACCTACTTGGTTTGATACCTGAATTTCATCTATCAGGTCAGTCTTTTCTTTAGTAATCTAAAGATACCTTCAATCTTTCCTGTTAGATTTATTGTTTACACCTTTGACCATTTTCATGTCCATCCTTTCGGTTAAGACATCGTTCTTTGAAATGGGATTCATCAAAAAGATGTGGGAAATAAACTGTACAAATAAATAGTTGGCAGAACCCTGAATATAAAATATTACATTAATCTAGATTTAATGAAGAATGAATTGAAATGAGGAAAAACACATTTTTCTAGAACTGTGCCCTGCCTCAATTTTCCCAGATATTTAAGAATAGCAACCAAACCTTCCTTTTCCTTTTCCTTTTCCTTTTCCTTTTCCTTTTCCTTTTCCTTTTCCTTTTCCTTTTCCTTTTCCTTTTCCTTTTCCTTTTCTCTCTCTACATCTATTGTTGAAATAATATTCTAAAAGCATGATAGCAATGATTCAGTCCAGACACTTTTATACCCATTCCCATTACGATTTTACTATGCCCTGAGATTCTTGACAGCCAGTTGGCTGTACATGGAAGCTTGTCCATGACATGAAGCCTTTTGCTTGTTTTCTGCGTGAATGACCTATTAGAGACCATGTGGGAATGTTTGCATAGCCCCATGCTGCTCTGCCCTCTTCCACCAGCCAAAGTACTTCACGTGTACCTTCAGATTAGTGCTATGGATAAACAAAGCTGCTCACACAGTAACTGCTGATGTCAGCTGCTTGCAAATAGTATGTAAAGGGGCACCTGACCCTTTGCCCTTATGTCTAAAGTGTGTCTACAGCAGGGTGGAGAGAAGAATAAAGTCACCAGGAGGACTTTTTTTTCATTTCTCCTGCTCAGGCTGTTTGAGCAATTAAAAAGACAAAGTGAAATCTAGACAATCCTTATTTGTGTTTGCAGTGCCCCTGTTCTTATTGTATGCTCAAGACGGTGATAAAATATTTAAGAAACCCAAGAGCTTTTTGGAAGTCTATCCTGAAAAGCATTATTGGACCAATGCACTGTTAAATAGAATACTACATTTAAACATTTTTTCTATGAATATAAATCAAAGAAAATAAACAAGGGCAGAGGTGAAAAGGAACCCAGTAGTACTATGATTAGAAATAGTGATTTACACATGGAGGATTGTTCCTCTATAATGGAGCTGTTTTGTAAATACTCAATTCATCTTGGCCATATATAAGTATTGCAGACCTGGCAAGAGATTGAAAGTCTCTATTAGAATTTAGGGTTATTGCACTTAGTCAAGTACATTTACATAAAAAATATCATTGGTTGGTTGTAAATCTCTCCCTCTTGGCAGTTTGTCTTTGGAGTGATGAGGATACATGACTCCTAAATGTAATTAAAACTTGGTCATCATTACGCTGGGGAAAAAGTTTGAGTTCCAGTTACAAAATACAGAATGGAGAATTTGAGATCTGGCTTAAAGACAGAGGATCCTTGGAAATGCATTGGGGTGAGTGCTCTGCAATATGTCCTAATCACCGATGTCTCTTTGGAATGTTTTATTTATTTAATTATTTTAGACCACCACCACCTCAGTAATACAGTTTTGCAATCTGCAGGAAGACAGAAATATACAATATACAGAGACAGGAACTGTTTTAGCTGTTTTGGGTGCCAAAGACATGTTTAATGTCATGGACTTGTATGCTCTAATGTGAACTATCACTATCAGTAACAAATGTGTTTGTGCTTGCGTATAAAAATAAATGGCCAACTGATGTTGCATTGTCAACTGTCCAGTTTTAGAAGATAACATTTTCAAGTTGATTTAATAGGAGCAATGGTATCTATTGTAAGCTTAGACAGTTGCATTTTTAAATTCTTTTTTTAGTTAATATTAACTAAATAAACTGGATCTGGGAAACCTCTGGACCTCCAGATGTTGGATTAGAATTATCATCACTGAATTGGTGATATGTTTGGGGCTAATAGGAACTGTTCAGCATTTGTAGAGCACAATTTCCCAACTCTTCTTTAAAGACACTCTGAGCAACTGGCAAATAAGACACGGTGGTGATGTAGGCATGTGTAAAACAGCTGTAGTTGTGAATCTAAGATACTATAGCATTCTGATTCTTTTTGTGTAAAATAAGAGCAATTTAATTCAGATAAGTTTATCTGGAGTAAATATTGGATTTGTATTCATAATATGAATTAGGAAAATCCCCACTATGTTTATAAGGACTTTAGGAAAGTGTAAGAAAAGTATAATACAGGGAATACAAAAGTGGCATCAATCTATATTAAAGGAGTAACCAATCTCCATGCTAAATGATCTTGATTATTTACCTGTAGAGTTGTTAATATAAATTCATTAGATTTGGTGAACAGGTTATTACTAATCTTTGATCCTGGAGTCTATAGGAAATATTTTTTCCTACAAAATTATTAGAAGGCCTATACAATAGTGCAATTGTCATCTATGCTTTAATATCTATACAATAAAGTATATACAACAGACTTTTCCAGTGCTATCCAGGTCAATAGAGAGGGCTGATCTGGAAAGATTCAGAAAGATACATACATAGCAAATATTCAAGAGCTGAATATTGAAAGGACATACATAAAAGCAATCTTATGAATCCCTGGTTTCAAGTGAGATTGTGGCTTCTTGAAAGATTACGTCTTTGATTTTAAACAGCAGCCCTAATTCAGATTTTTTTTCCAAATCTGCCACTAGGTATTTGTTGGTGCAAGCACCCCTTTGTGAGAAACTTATCTAGTTTACTAACAATACAGAGAAGACTTTTGTACTGAGCACTTATGGCCGCCTCCTCTGCAGCTAGCAAAAAAAAAAAAAAGAGGAAAGGTCTGCTCCTTGTCTATTAGGCAGCTGAGAACTGGGCCACACTTGTGACTCCTTCAAGGTATTTCATGTAAAATATGTAAGATGCCTGATTAATCCCTACACACAACTCATAAGCTATTTATCAAATATGTTGCCACAGAAGGATGCAATCAATGAAAATGACTTTCAAGCAGTGAATGAAGGGTAATGGGTATCAGCTAAATATTGGGAATCTCCCATCTAGAAGGAAGGATGCCATGAAATATTAGCTGCTGCAGAGTAGCAGTGGGAGGAAGCCAACTCTTTCTTTCTTTGCTTATGGACTTCCCAAAGGCAACTGGATGACTTTCATGGAAAGCAAAACCTGCAGGACTTTGTCTCAATTGTTGGGGTTCTTCTTACATCATATATAACACAAGAATCACAGGAAGTTAATCTGTGGGGTTTCTTTTAAGTCCCTAAGACATGCAGATTTAAAACTCCAGTTCTGTTTTTCAAAAGGCATACCAAGCAGCTGGAAGGAATCTCAAGAACATCTTTAAAGAGTCACAGGTGGAACCTAAGCATCTCTTTATTTATATTAACTGAAAGAAACCTTATTAATTTCATGTGATTTTGAGACAAATTTTAAGGCACACAGAAAGGATCTTTACAACAAGTGCTGTCATAAGTGAGTTAAGTGACTTCCCCCTGCCCCTTAAAAAAGCACAGTTCCTGATTAATGCTGAAGAAAACATAAGACAAAGTACTTTGATTTCCAACCATCCTTCTTTCCAATGCAAATAACATTAAGAACAACAACAACTTCAGAAGTGTTAACACTGGGAAATAGAGGATCTTATCTTCCACTTCTAGGAGATCATTATGGAAAACCTTTTGGTATACCTTGGGAAAAATGTCTTTCCTTTAATAGTTATTCTAAAAACTAGAAGTGCAATGTCTTTAAAGCCTGCATGTAAAAGGTTCCTATCATTTAAAGCTATATTTTAAACATTATTTGTTTTATAAGGATAATCCCTATATTAGTTTTTTACCTCCTATCCTGCAAAAGAACAAAAGCTATTCTATGAATCAATTCTGCACTTGGATGAAATTGGGGAGGGAGGAGGAGGAGGAGGAGGAGGAGGAAGAAGAAGAAGAAGAGGAGGAGGAGGAGGAGGAGGAGAGTTCTCTGTTTTTATCAAATCTGATTGCTGCAGCTGTTCCCATTTTCTGTATTTTAAAAATAGCTTTATTCAGTGCCTTGTTGGAGAAAGGCCAGAGTATCATTAGAACATGATGTACAGAAAAACCTCTATTCAGTTACAGATACAGAAATATATTTAAGATCAGTGGGGGTCATCTGAAGCAAACACTTGTAAACGGAAAATGGAATTTTAATGTGCTCAGACCATTCGTTGCTTTTAGCTGGATATTTAAGAAATTTAAACCTGATATCTTCCTGTTTGTCCGGGCAATATCAGATAGCTGCGCATCAGGCACAAACAATATGAACAAATCAGGGATGTTTCCACTAACAGAAATAGATCTTGTTCTCAGATTACTTCTAACAATTTTGGCATTTACTTCAAATGGTTGCTAGTAACATTATATATTTCAGTGCTCTATAAACAGACCTTTACCTAGGGAAAAAATACTGGAACTAAAAATGCTGGATCAATAGAACTCACATTTGAATTGTACTTCTTGTTAAACTACGTTTTTCTGACAACATTCACATAAAGACAAACCACATCTAAGGATTCCTACAGGCTTTTTTTCAACAGTTACTTATTGTACACTCAAGATAGGGTGTTCTCCCCCACTCATCCCCTTCCCCCCTTTTTTTGCTCCCTCACCACCACAGGAGAAAGTGTTCTAGTGTTGGGAAAATATCACTTTTTCCTTGTGTTTTTAATCATTCCTGAGCAGTTCTCCCTGTTCACAATCAATTTCATAGAGTGAAAGCATCAGCCAGAGAGTAGCTTCCTAGGGAAAATAGGACAGTTTCTCTTGTGAGCACAGATGGAGAGACCTAAGTGTGGATGGATTTTTTTTTTACCAGATACATAACCAGGGAATATTTTTTGATTGCAGGATAGTCTCGCATAAACAGGATATCAAGTTAGCAATGGTAAAAGTTAAATGCAACCAGCTGCATGTACTGGTATAACCATTTGGTTGGGGTGTTGGAATCTTGCACAGTTTACTCCCAAAGACCTTATCATCCATACTAGATAATAAGATAATTGGTGCTGCATAGCATTTTATATCACCTTCTCTATGCACTTGGAATGACACAAGTCACCACTACCACTGTTGCCTTTTTGGAATAATATTATGACCATGCAGTAATACATAGCTATTTAATTGTGGTAATGGCAGGTGATAATTGCAAGGCAAAAGAAGTGATAGTAATGATAGTGGTAGTGATGATCTCTCCTACTGCTCTGAGCACACACACACCCTTCTTTTTTAGAATAGATCCTACCAGCCACTGTTTGAGGAAGGTGACTTCTTTTTGCTCTGCTCAGATTCAAAGTAGAGTCTGGTTCTTTCCTGTGAAAGCAGCAGGAAAACTGACATTTTCACAATAAGTAACTACTCCTGCAAATGTCCTGTTTCAGCCTGATGGTGAAGGGAAACATAAAAGTGCTGAAATGGATCATATCTACTTTCAGAGACAAGTGGTCCTGTCAGAAGGTTCACCCAACTGTATTCTCTTTTAGGATATTATAAGCTGCTAGAGTTTAAACGAAGCTTTCCCCCCAGTTTTCTGTTTTATTTCTGACTAAATCACTCAACTGATATTTAGTAACAGCAGTCCTTAATGGACCATTGTTGGTGATGGAAGGCTATTCCATTAGGATTAATTTTTTTTACACTTCTATAAAACAGATTTTCTCTCATAATGCTTTCCTTCCATCTTTCACAGCAATGCTATTTGCTTCCATTTCTGAACTTACCATCAAATGGAATAACAACATAAAATTATGCCAATGAACTGGAATAATAAAAAAGTGAATAGTATAATTTAAAGTTGACTGAAAAGGAATTCATTAACTAGAAACTAAGGCCACATATTACATTCATCATGGGGACTGGAATCCTGGGATGGATTTTCCTGTGTCTGCCCTGGTCCACAACACTGGTGACTGAAGAAACATATGTACGATTCATGTTTAAATCTAATAGATGTTACCACAACCTAATTTTTGAATTACAGTGCAAGGAATCATAAGTAGACATGCAAAATGAAACAGTGAAGATTCCTAATATACATTTCAGTTGTAAAACATGCTTCTTCTATATTTATACTGTGACATGTTAAACAATTTCACAGCATATGGGCTGTATGGTAATACTGAATTAAGCAATAATAATTTCTCAATATGCAGAAAATTTACTGACTTAGAAGAATTGTGTATGTTAAGAGAAGCTCTCTAGTTTCTAAAATATTGATAATGTTGATTGAAGCCACATTTATGACTAGCAGAATGAATGAATGAATGAATATATACAATATATTCATTGTATTGTTTGCTATAGTTATAAAAGTCTAGTTATTTTATAGGAATTGTGGTAAATATTTTATTTTTCAAGAAGAATCATGGCTGGAAAAGTGGGTATGTGTGTGTGTTTTTAATGACATCTTTTCCCTCTCAAATACTTGCTCATTACTTTGTGTATGATTGTGAAAGAGTAAGGGATGGAAACTCACTTTTTATCATTTATGATTTCAATTTTGAGGATACCCACACCCTTAGCAACTCTGAGCAACTTACAGATAATTCTTAAAATAAAACAAAGTATATCAAGAAAAAAGTAGATAACTGAAAACAGAACCAAAGCACCCCAAATAGCAAAAAACGAACTCCAAGGGGCTCAACCACTATTCTAACTTTCTCAGACAAGTGAAAGAGACGAATTGAAAATCTTATCTAACATTATATTCTATTTTCATTTCTCCTATGACATTGAATAGCTGGACCACGTAGGGGCCATGTGCTATAATCATACACCAAGCTGTTGTCATGTGGTCCCATCATCTGACAAGTGTACCTGGAGAGAACCTGCAAAGATAATTAATTAGACAAGGGGATAGCTTAGGTCAGTGTTTCTCAACCTTAGCAACTTTAAGATATATAAACTTCAACTCTCAGAATTCCTTGGCTGGCTGGGGAATTCTTGGAGCTGAAGTCCAAAAATTGGACTTCAAATGGACTTCATTTCCGGTACCACAGATAAAGATGATTAAATCAAGGACATTGACAAAAAATAACACAAATATCTTATCCTGGAAGAGAATATTAGTCTGTTATTGTTACTCTTTTAGTCTTCTCTGCCCAAAGAAGACTTTTTCAGAAGCAGTTCTCCTAGACCCGCAGGATTCTTCTCTCTCAGAGAGAGGCATTGACAAGTCTCCTAGACTGACAGTTTGCCCTTCACTAGCTCTGGCCACATTCCTAGTCTGGAACATATCAATAGAGGGATCTATGATAAGGCTCAGGGCTATGTTATCGGTGGGACTGCCTGTCTCCAAATATTTCTACCTCTCCTACAAAGTCTGACAGAGTGGGCATGTTTCCTAGACCCTTGATCAAACAATGTTGTCTTATTTTATTTATTACTTATTAAACAGATTTATATAGCCACCCATCTTAAGCAAGGTAACCTGGACAGTGAACAAAAATATAAAAACATGATAAACAAAAAAAACATTTTTTTAAAAAAACACACGGTTGAATCTCCCTTAATGATTTCTCTAACAGAATAAAACAAACATGCATATGTCTGTACTGCTAACATCCTGGCCTTACCATCTGGGGGAAAAGCTAGGTCTTCAAGGCCTTTCAGAAGGCCAATAGGGTTGAGGCCATCTGAATCTCAGGTCAATAAGCTCGGGGCCTTATTGTTCTATAAGGCAGGTGCCACAACAAAGAAGGCCTCCTAGGTCACACCAGGTAATGCTGTTTCCCAGAGAAGATCTGGAACATGCCCAGTTTGCCAGATCTGGTGGGATCTAGGGAACATGTCTTCTCTTCTTCACTGTACCTGTGCCGTGGAACAGCATCCCCTGAAAGATCTGTATGACCTTGACCCTGATGGTTTTCCATAATGCATTAAAAACTTGGCTTTTTCTCCAGGCACCAAGCCAGGAAGCTCGGGGAGCCTGTTTTTCAGAGGCTTGTCAATGTGGATATATGTGCTGCCCCAGGTGTTATGTGTTTTGTTTTGCTGATGTTTTTATTGTTAATTGTAATTGTAGTTTACTGCTCAGAGTCATATGTCAAGTGGACAGCCATATAAATAAAATAAAATAAAACAAAACTCTTGATGTGCTAAGTGATCGTATTATAGCAGACCTCCAAGAATTTATTAACATTCTCAGAAATGCCGGATTGCAAGAGACTTGGTGCCAGCGACAAAGGCTCTGCAGGATTTCACCGGACAGATGCAAACCAGCAAGGGTCAAGATCACAGTTTTTCATACGTATGTGCAGAGTCTCTTACGCTCCACAGAAATCCCAACTCACTTTTGAGAAACTTTTTCTTAGTCATTTCCAAAGTCATGTACAATGTCTGCGAAAATGCTGTATTTATACAAACATGTTAGAAATGTAGCAAATAGCACACCTCAGATCTCAAAAAATCTGGCAGAACTAATTGTTATGTGAATATAATAAATCATTCTAACAGAAATATTATTACATAATTCAAATATTTTAACTATAATTTACACACACACACATATATATACATAAATTATTATGTGATTATGTGCATAAAATTAGGTATGTAGGCAAGTATACTGTATTTGTTGTTCAAAGACTCATATCAAAGGACAGAGGCCTTAAAAATTATGCTTCTTTAACACATAATAAAGTATACTGTATGGCTTACATAATAACACTAATCTGCATAATACAATAATCTTCCTAAATAGGAAGCTCCTTTCAAGTGTGCGGAAGTCACACATACACAAAAAGCCACAGAGATGGTTTAACAACTCCTTAAAAACTGGTCTCAGCACTAAGACTAGAAGTGCAAGAAGCAACTTGAAATATTTTGAAAAGAATGAAGTAAAGTAAATGATGCAGGTGGTCTCTGGATTACATTATTTACTTGTGCTGTACAGAGTTGAGCATCAAGCAAAATTTACACTTACAAAATAGCACAACAAGAACATCTGTGTTGGGGGGACTAAGCTGGCATGGCTGACACCTCCAGTGCCAGGTGCAAAGGAAGTGTCAGGGCAGCTTAAGAAATTTTGACTGCAAGCATCTGTGTGCATCACTTATACAATGTAATGCATTGATGTGTATTTATGTTTTCACATCTGGTTTGGTTATGAAATAAGTATCAGCCACTCCAATACTGATCTTGTTTAAAGATGAAAACCAGATATTCCTACTGAGAACATCCATGTGAATTAAAGTTAGTGAAATCTTTTATTTTTCTGAAAGCACATCTTTTTGCACAAACACAGCATAATTTTAACTAACCAAGTAATAAAGCCTTGGTTGCATTTTAATAGTTTCTTAGCTGCAGAACTAACTCTAGAGCAAGAACACACTGATGGTAGTGTTGAATAAGCTGCAGGTGGAAGAGAATTGCCCAGATCTTGATGAAAGGCTTCCAGTCTTTTGAACCAAGTATTTTCATCATTTCTTACAATTAAAACACCTCTACATAAAGCACCTTTTGAAACTGAAACACTTCTTACTGATTCCCACTACACTCTTTTTGTTCTGCAAATTAGTTGTTGTCACAGGGCTGCGGTAGCATACACTGATATCCACATATAAGCCGATATTAGCCTATTTCAGCTTGGGACACTCCTATATGCTGTCCATCATTCTTAGGCAATATGGTAATACGTCATGCTACCTGGAGATTATGGGAACCATAGTTCATCACATCTGGAGTCTCATTCTACAATTTCAAGCCTAGAGTATGGAGAAACGGGAACCAAGCATCAGAAAAAGCAATGGTTATCTCTCGTAGTATGTATACTAAAACTTATTGTTCTGCATGCATGGCATGTACGGCACCTGCTAACAGGGAGGCCATAATTAGTTCCCAAGCCTCAACAGTGTGTTGGCTCATACAAAATGATCGGGACCTAATAAACCAATATCAGAATACAAACAATTCAATTTTAGAAGTCTCCTGAATCTGGCAATATAAACCTTCATATTTTATATGATAATGTAATATAGAAATATTAAAAAAATAATTTTGAAATGCTAAATAACGTTACATGAAAAATAAAGGACAGCTGATCTTAAATGAAAGAGCTTCTGCAAATGTTAATTCCTTGTTATTCATCTTTTTTCTTTTTTTAACTTCAGTTTTTAAAACCAGACTCCTCCATTATTTTCTGACCTGAAATGAAACACCATCTGGTGTTGAGCATGTTCAAATTTGACATAAATGCAATGGAATTGTTTTTCTTGATATGACTGTAAAACTAAACTTGAAGACATTAAAACAAAAGTATTTAAAATATTTAAATGTGGAAATATGAAGTATGTTGCACTATAACAAAGTATAACTTATATTTAAATTTTAATTTGAGACTTCTACCAACATCTTATCAGGAATACACAGTTTTGAAGGGAAGGGCTACACTAGGTCTTTTAATGGCATGCCAATGGCCACAGTCCCCAGAACTAATTAGGGCCAGGACAGGGAAGTACACTCAATCAAGTAAAAAATGACTTTTTACTTTAAATTAGCTCAGTTAATATGGTCATTACTAGCTTATTTAAAAGCTTCTGCCCATTCAAAATTATAACCAGTGTCACTGCTTATGGCCTGCAGACAAGGTTTTCTAGGGGCTCCATGAGGTTTTGGGCACTCCTATAGTTTATTGACATTTTCAGCCCAATCTTTGGTGGAAATTTCTACCCCCCCCCAAAAAAAATCAATAAAGGGCAGTGAGGCTTAGTTGTATTTAGAATAGGAAATCTGAGTAAAAACCTCATTTAGCCATGACATTTTCTGATATCTAAGTCAGATGTTATTTCTTAGTTCTATCAACCTTGCAGGGAGGCCATGCTGTAAGTGAACTCCTTAGAGCAGGAGAAGACAATCTGTAGCTCTTTTGAACTCCCTGTGATTATAATTATTGAAAATTCACAGCATCATCATATACCTACCTAAAATGGGAATATCATATAACAAAAAACAAAATCCTCAAAGACTCTCTTTGCCTTTCAGCTCTGCAGCTTTTGATCACCCTTAATAAATGGAATTTAGGTGCACTTTGCACCATTAGATGAAATTAGATAACTTTATGGAATAAAGTAAAACAAAACAAAAACTACTGTCTATGACTGTGTTGTCTTTAATTCTATCCTTTATAAGCAATGTGAATAGTAAGTATGAAATGTCTGACAGGATACCTAAATGACAAAGAATAATTTTAGTGGTGCACTGTGCATATTGGGAAGGCAGTGTGACTTTATAAACACTCAGCTGTGTATGTGTTATCCCAAACTTCATTGCTTAAGTTCCATTCTGTTACATATATGAATTGTGGTATCTAGCTCCTCTTTATGTATTGCTTCCAAATGTTCATCTGAAGTCTGCAGTCACTTTATTTTTTAAGGTATCATGGGGATATTTCTTAACTTTGCTGCAAGAGCTCAATATGTCAGCTCCTCTGGAATGAAGTAGGCATTGGTCATTAAGGACAATTGTATTACTCTAGTTTAAAATAAGCTTCAATTTATCTCTATTTCAGAAGTAGCAATGGTAACAACAATATTAACAAATCTATTGCTTCCATCTGGAGAACGCAGTGTTCTTTATTTTGCAATGAATGTTGAAATGTTGAAATTCTAGGCATGTAGCCAAGATAAAGCCTTGATACCATTGATTTTTCTAGTTCATTCTCTCTTTCTCTCAAGAAAATCTAATTGCTCATAATATCTGCAGCAATTCCTTCATAGCTCAGCCAACATTCTTTCCTACTAGTTTTGTTAACAGGAATCCTGGGGCCAACTCATCCAAGTCTGAAGTAGAAATGTGAGTTGAATTTAGGTATCTGATTAAATGGGAATGAGTTTGCTTCATTATAGCATCACTTTTGACCAGTTCAACTAACATGAATGCCAATGCACACAGATATTCAATTGCTTCATATGGGTTCCAATTTCACACAAAATTCCATGTGTGATCATGTAAATCATCACACAAAATGTTAATATTTCACAAAAGCAAATATGCTTATGATGCTCTTAATTCTGTTAAATGCTTTATGAAATGAGCCCATTCTGAACATCAATAACATAGGAACAGCTCTGCTAGATCTGGCCAAGGCTTATCTTAATCCAGCATTTTATTTCTCATAGAAGCCAACCAGATGTATCTGGTATGGTCCCAATGTAAAAGCCAAATTTCTGTTGACTTGAAAAAACAGGAGTAAAAGGCCTTGAATTTAAACCTTCTAGCAGGCATATAATTCTTGATATCTGTGTTCTGTAGGATGCAGATTTTCTGCATAAATAGGAATTTTATATGTCTGCAACAAAATAATTAACCTAGCCATGAGCTTTTGATCTAAGCAAGTCTATAAATATGCAGTTGACCTACTGGAGAATTAAGATTTACTGCTATGTCTTACATAAACTTTGACAAGATCTGCCTACTCTCAAAACTATAGGGAGAGAGACTGCATCTTGATACCAACGTAAAACAGTGGCTACAGATCCTCTTGCAACCCTGCTAATAACCAATGTCTTGATCTAATATCAGAGCCAAATTGTGGTCCAGGTGGACCAGTTAGCCTGAATGATGCCTTGCCCAGCAGGTGGGACAGAATTTACCACAGCCAGCTCCCATATCAATCCTGGCCCAAGATCTGGCAGCCTTCGCTGGAGATCCTGGAGCAAGCACAGCTATCTGACATTTAGTCTTCACTTTCCTGGCTGACAAATCCAGCGTGAATCCTTGTAAACGTATCACCTCCCTCATTCAATGTGAATTTTAGACCTCCCTAAGATCCAAGGATTTTTTTCCCAGTCTGCTCTCAAGTAGGATTTATAATTGGTCTAAAGACAAAGAAGCTCCAACATTAATGAGCCTTGATCTGTTGCAAATTAGCCTAGCATGGGCCGCTATGACAATTTGGTGATATGCACAAGGACTAAGTTCAATAATTCAGTCATGCAAGTGACTGCCAACTATGAAATCCATCACCTTCAGCAGGGTAAATGCTCAGCATAGGAGTATATGGCTGACTTTCAGCTGTTAGCTTAGGATGCAGGTCTAACGAAAGAGCCCCAATTTACTAACCAATTTAAAGAGAGATTATCAGATGAAATATGTGATGAACTGATCCCAGAGATTTTTTTCTGAATTAATCCATGTCTGTCTGAGTATCAATGGAAGATTTGAGGAATTGCAGTAGAGTACAGGTGATACAGAAAAATACCACTATGCCAGTGTTGTCCAAACTTGGCCACTTTAAGATGAGTGGACTTCAACTCCCAGAATTCCCCAGCCAGCATGGCTGGCTGGGGAATTCTGGGAGTTGAAGTCTACTCATCTTAAAGTGGCCAAGTTTGGACAACACTGCACTATGCTATTTCATTCCCTCCCACATATCAGAGACATCAAAAGATGAATCCATGCATCTGGGGACAACTAAAGCTATACTGAAAAGTTATAACAGTGCACATAAGTTCTATATCTATATGATGGAAGATATAGCATGGGAGTCCTCTGCTGAAACCACTTCCTCTTCTGATGTATCAGTTAAGTACTTGTGGGGAAAGGAAGCATATTGCAAGGTTATGCTGAAGTCCTATTACAGAGCAACTTCATTCTGCTGCTCACCATCAGCAAATATTCTGTGATTTTATTTAACTTCCGTGTTACGTTTTCCAATAGTCTTGGGAACTGACTGGCTCCACACTCCCAGGTATTCACTGGAACTAGGATAATATAATATTTGAGCCTCTGACATGCAAGACTCACAGCCTGTGGGACCTCAAATCCTCAATACCCCACAGCAAGAGCTCCTTCCTGTGTTCCCTGCCAAACATGCAAACTATGCTAATATGTTTGGAAAGGGGAAAGTGCAGATTCTACCCACACCCACCAATTCACTAATTCTGTAACTGTACTATCAATGTCATATCAAATTCAGATTCCCACAAAATGCCACAGCCCACTGTCAAAAACAAAGGGGACCTGCCTAAAATAACTTATTGATGAAAATTCCTAGAAAAGCTTTATCTACTTTCCCTACTCTTCCACCAGTGCTCCTACTTTTTGTTAAGGATGATTACTGGCTCCTGAACTTTGTAACAACTAGGAATCACTGCACTCTTCACCTTATTCCTGAATGCTTTGCATGGCTGCAGAAGGCACATTTTAACAAACTAGAATACGGGGATTTATTATCGGATTCATTTGAAAGATGGGCCCTATGTTTCAATTCACAATATTAGAAACAGGAATATATAATAATATCCTATGGATTATTCACTACCCCAGTGGTCTTCATGCAATTTATGAGTATTTTTCATGATTTTTTAAAATTATTTTCTCTTGCATATAGATGATTTGCTCAAGATTCTGCTATCCACACTAAACAATTTTGGGTGGTTCTTTAATACCTTTTTGATTACAGTCTTTATGATAAGCGATCTTTGATCTGCTTGTATTAGACTACTGAGGTTACTATATTTTTGCGAAAGGAAATCATATGAACCCAGATGAAGTAAAATATATCCTGTTTGGGACACACAGACATCTGTGCTATCAGGACTGTACAGTGTTTTATGAACATCATCAATTTTTACTGTAAACATGCTCCTAATTTTGCTGCACTAACCACACAGCTGACTTGCCATACCAAGAAGGAGTTTAAGTGGAATTCCATCACTAAACATATCTTAGTTAAACAGGGATTCTCTTCTCAACCTGTCCTCTATCATTCAGATTGCACTCGCTATGTTGTTATACAGACTGCTTAATGATTGTTTTTTTTTTCCCTTCAGAGCTTTTTATACCTACTCCAGAGTTTGATAACTGTCTCCTCCTGAATTCCCTTCCAGGCAACTTCTTCCACCTGAAAGGAACTATTAGCAAGGAAATGCGACCATCAAAAGAAGCTTTTCAGCACTGGTACCATTTCCTTAAAGAGGCAGAATGCCCAATCAAGGTCCAAGCACACCAAGAATTTGAAACACAAATAACTCAGATGGTCCCAGGTCAGGTGGGCACAACTCTTTTTTCTTGTTTTAATTTCCTTTTCTCTTGCATTCCTAGTTCACAGAACAAGCAGACTGTTGCTTTATCACATAAGTATAATAATTTACCCTCCATTCTGTGCCCAGAAAACTTTCATTGCTTCCAGCACCAGCCCTACCATGTGAGACTCTTGGGATGAGAACAGTTTCTCCTTCTCTACCTGATAGAATTCATACTCAGCATTCGGAAAAGCTAGATGTGCAGGCTTGACATATGACATCATCTTTTCCCTCACCTTTCCTTGGGACCAGAGAAAACCACTCCACAATGACAATACATTCCTCCTTCCTTGAGGGAAGTATTGTAGCTCTGCTGTTACAGCTCGCCAGCTTAACATTTTGGAGTATTTAAGATGACCTATCTCTATATCTTTACGAGAAGTATTAGAGCAGAAGTCAAAGCCTATGCTATTTCCTGTCAAACCTGTTGTTATACCAAGTCTCTTACAAAGAAACTGGCTGGACCCCTCTGCCAACAGGGGCTTTAGGACACATTTCCTTGGACTTTGTTGAGCACATGTTCAAGACCTGGATGCTGTTCTACTGGTAGTAAATCCCTTTTCTAAGATGGCTCATTTCATTCCCTGGCATACCTCCTCTCTACTATCAAATGGCTTGTGCATTTTTATTCAATAGATGTGAAGTTAGAATTACCTCAACATGCATTTACCATTCACCTGTTTTTTTAGCTAATTATGAAGCCACAGAAGAATGGATTCTCTTATCCCATGGTCACTAAATTTACCCAAGAGCCTTTGTCAAACATTTTTTGAAAATCCAGATATACAATATTAACAGGGTTAACTCCATCTATCTGCCTATTGTCACTCTAAAACAATTATAAAAAGTGGGTGAGGAAGAATTTACTCTTATGAAATCCATGCTATTTTTCCTTCTTCTAGAAATCTTTTTTCCTTTTTGATTACTGTTTCTACCAATTTGTGTGGAACTGATGTTAGGGTGAATGGTTTATAATTTGACAGACTTCCCTTGGGTCCCTTTTTAAAAATATGTTCCATTGGCTATTTTATGGTTCTGTGGTACTCAGTCTAATTTGGGTGACAAGTTACATGGAAAAAACAAAATGGAATTATGTCAAAGTTGCAAGTTACATGAAAAGTTACATGTTATATGGAAAAGAAATCATCAAGGAATCCGGACACAAGGAATCTGGACACAATGTCCAAAACGAGAAATAAGTTTGTATTCTAAACCCTCTAACACTCTGATGGATTACTAAGACACAAATTAATGATTTTTATGTATTATTCTTTTACTCTCACTTCAGTAAGTTTATGTCATGAAAAAGGTGATATCAAACTCTAAGAAGCCAGTGTTGTTTTGTAAAATGTTTTATGAATGGATGACAGAAACAGCTCAATCTACAAATAGTCAAATCACTTGTAATCATTGCCTTGTGTAATAGCAAAAAATCCAGTTACTGGGGTCTTCAGTTTTAAAAGAATCCACGTTAGTGATTTATGCAATTTTTAGCCTGCTCATGAATCCTTTAATATCTTCTGAAATCTATTTCCCCATTCCTGTCCCAGTACCCTATCTAAAAACTATGAATTCATTGTTCTTCCAACTAGATTAATTTTGTCCCTAATTAAAGAAATGATAATTGTTTGGGAAGCTTAATTACAAAAAAAAAAAAAAAAAAGGCTTCACCATCCTAAAGCCATACAGAATAAAACTCTAGAAGAAAAAGATTATGGAAGTACATGCACAAGCAATCATTCTGTCTCAAATAAATGCTTTTTGTCATGCTTCTGCAAAGTTTCCTCTGTAGCTTAAGTTCTTGACTGAAGACAGTGACTATAATATTCTGATCTCAAAACAATGCCACTAAAGAGAAATATTCATGTTAAAATTAAATAAAGTGATAGTTCCCCATGCTACTGATAGTACCCAAAAAATCTGATTTGTTGCATTCACAATTTTATTTTGCTGCCTTTTGGAATGATCTTTTTCCTGCAGTGGTGAGCATTTTCCTCTCATATTCCTTCACCTCATTTGATTTATTTAATAAAACAAAGGCATATCCAGGAAGATTTGCACAAATTAAGGCATCATTGTACTATGTAAAAGCTTGAGGAGGTGATTTTACACTTATACATCTCTGCATACATTTTGTTTAAATGAATATACGTTACAGAACTATGGTTTCAAATAACATTTTTTTTTTTTAAAAAAAAGAGTGGATATCTATAATGACTTCAGGTATTAGGTTCAGAGGTTAAGCAGCAGGTGAGTGATGCACAGCACAGAGCCTCAGAATAATTTAGCACTCCCACCCTCCTGGTTAAGTATCGGTAAAATAAAATACAATAAAAGCAAAGCTGGTCATTTTTTAATTGATTTACAGCAAACTGAATATGAAAGAAAATTGACTTGAAATGATGGGCATGAAGAAATGATGGGCTAAGCAACCTGAAGGTTTACTAAAGGTAATTAACTCAGGATAAAAGCACTAATTACTTTCTGGTAAACCATCAGTAATCACAATCTTGCAACCATAACTGGAAGAAAGACATGCCAAAAACTTACCTTTCAGCTTATGTAGCCTTTCTGATTCTAAAGGGGCAACGTACAAGTGTCACAGGCATCTGTAGTTTGTTACTTCTGGTTACAACAAGCTGTTTTACCAACTTGATTTTACAGCTGAAAAATGACTGACTGTCAGACAAAGGGACAGTAACAGCTGCAGCTGGCATTATTGATTATTTCCTCAATTTTAAAGGAAGCATTCCAGAATCTAATAACATGGGATGACAAAGGCTAAATTGTTCATTTGCAATTTGGGGTAGCTAGCTTCTGGTCACTATACTGTGCAGTAAAATAATTTAGTGAAAGGGTCCATTATCACTGTAATGTTTAAGAAGCAATTATTTGCATGCTGTGATGGGAAATATTTAGCTTATCATTTTTTAAAAATAAGAAAATTATACTGCAGTTCTTCAAAAAATTGTGCTGAATGCCCATGACACTGCAAATTAATAATAATTCTAGAAACAGTGTGGGATACCATTAGACAATCATCTTCTAGCAGTTCATAGTATGAAAGACATTCTTCTCATACAAACAGAAATGTGAACATTCACCAGATTGTTTGAAGGCCTGGCAAGATTACCACAGATTCTCTGTCAAGATACAGGACAAAATAATCAAATCAAAACAAGAGACTTATGCAAACTTGTAAACAAATTATGCTTGCTGTTGTGTCATAGTTCTTTAATTTCCGTCTTCCGCTTAGTTATTTTCTGTTACTAGGAGCTCCAAATAAAGATTTACATGCTAAAACCAAATCAAAATGAGCAACAAACCTAATTTTTGAGAGTTATTCTAAGCGTTATTAAGACCTTTTTATTGGGGCAACCTGTTCGTCATGGTTCAGCTGGAGGTTATCAAAACAGAAGTCTACTTAGTCATTCTTCATATTATCTGTGTAGGCAAATGATCAGATTTTTCTAACATAGGATTCAGGATCTGGGATCTGAGATTATTTTAATTGAAACGTCATGAAAGCTAGTGGTGCTGAATAAGGTTGGCCCTGGACATTAATTATAAACACTGGACAGTAATATCCCTAATATAACTGAGTAACAGTGAGGCTTGGCACCATCTTCTAAAAGTCTGATCTCTGTGAGCCCTTTCCATGTTTTAGTCATGATGGGAAGTTTATAGGATACCTTCTTCCACTTTTTCTACTAGGAAAAAATAGAATTATTTATTTACAACAGACTGTATTTCAGGGCCTGCCTACTCTGCCATCTGAACCAGCCAGACCCTTAAAGCATCTTCAAATGCTTTCTTGCTTGCACTCATGATATAGGAGTGATGCAACTGTCTACAAGGAATATTCACTGGAGGAATCTGTAAAGACTTTCTGTAAAAAGCTAAGATAGGTGCCTTTATTGTAATTTAAATTGTGACATTTTGTGGTTGCTTGATTCCTGATTCCTTGGGCATCAGGATCAGCCACTATTCCTGTCTCCAGTTGAATGCAAGTGGTGCTTCTCCACCTATCCCTCTAGAGAAGGGGAAGAGATTATGATAGACCCTCAAACTAGCATACCAGGTAGAGAGGAGAAATAGTAGTATTATCTGAATTTCCTCTTTCATCCTTTCAGCTGGGCATTCACCTGCTGCGTGGGCGTTACTGATTGGTTTTTTTTTTTCCCCCTGTAAGGTGGACCATGTAAAATAAAGTTCTACCCAAGGAGTGACTCACTTTTGCATGTTAATTTAATGCATACATTACATTATGATGTCTCTTGACTATATCACCAAACTGACTGATTGACTTCATTTATGTGAAAATGTTTCTATTCTCCAGATTGATACATGGTCATATATTTGTGATGACAAAGAATGGGAAAGGTTTCATTATGATTGTACAGCAACTGACCACAAGGCCAGTTTATATATTGAAAAAACAGTCCACCTGAATGCCCACATTATTAAATTCTCTGCTCCAGACAGTAGACTATCCATTTACAAGTCCTCCATGAACCCAAGAAAATCAGATGCTAGAACTACGGAAAGAAGCTTACAAAGAAAACATATTTATCCAGCGAAGGAAGCCATGTGATGTCCACTGATCTTCCAGATATTCTTGGTTCAGTATACGACTGTGATACTTAAATCTTTCATTCCAGAAGAAGAGAGGTGTCCCTGGTGTAGGATCACAAAGTCAGTGACTGCTATATTTACTAATGAATGTGGTAAATGACCCTAGTTCCTAAGTATTTTCAATTCCCAATATCAGACACATATCAAGCATGTATTTGAATTCCAAATGAATAGGCATTATACCTTTTTCAAATAATAACAAGACTTGAGTTCTGTAAGAAAAAGATTATGTCTTATGAATTAAAACACGTAAGTATGGATTATCTCATTTCCATTGCCTAATACTGCTTGTCTAAATAGCCTCTTAGAAAAGCTTAATTTGTTCTTGCATACTTAAAGAGGATTTTATTAATGTTTAGCTTCCTGTAGCTAATTTGGCTACGATAGGCAGTAATAATATTTTATGATGGTAAATATGAGATATGCTTAAAAGGGGTATTATCAGAACACTTTCTTATTCTTTCTAAATATGTTATTGGTGTTCTTATTTCACAATGCAAAAAAGTATATTTTGGAATGTGCAGTTTTATCCAAGACCTCATTTCTAAAATATTTCAGTGAGGCATTAGTGAGTTGGCTGATTCAACTACCTGCCTCTCATATGACTGTGTAACATCTGATTTAGATATCTGACCTGTACAAATGGTGTGGATGGTGCTTTTAACTGGAGACATAAAAAGCCAGTAACGACAGTGAGACATCACTGAAATGGGATTTTAATTGCTTACATCTAAGCCTGATGTTCACAGAACAATGCATTTTAAAATTGGCCTTTGCAAACACTTCTTGATAAATCAGAGATAAAAAATATTATAGTGATGCAGTATGTATTGTATTGCCCAAGTCAGAGGGCAAAAACGAGAAAAAAAAAGGGGGGGGAAAGAAGGGAGAGATAGAGAGAGACACTAAATGTTTCTTTGTGAGAAAGAAGGCAGGCCTATGACAGACTCAAAGAATTAGGAAGAAAGATACAAATCATTTCAGAACAAACCACATTTACTACATCTAATTTTCTACAAAAACACTGGAGTAGTATTACTTCGACTAAAGTCATTTATCTTTCTAGCATCTGAACGTCCCTAAAAGAGCAGAAAGAGTAAATTTCCCATGTCTTTCTTCCTGTAATAGGATTGATAATACTATTTAGTGACTGGTGACTATCCCCCCCCCTTTATTTTCTATTCTCATGAAAACCCTTGTTCATGACAGGAAGATAGAAGCATTATTGGAAAATGCTATCCTCTCTTAGAGTCTTTGTAGAAACTACAGGTATATACTGGATTTCGATAAATCATGACCTGAATTGGCTTTCTCCTTTTTACTTCAATCACAGAGCTTTTCGTAAGTGCTCTGTCTTGTCTGCAGAGGTAAGCGTCAGAAGCACGCTTGGCTCCAGCAAAAGGCGGTATTAATTTGGAGATGTCTATATGATTTCTTGCCTGTCAAGTGGGTGGTTGCTGTGCTATCCATTCCCCAGCCATGTGTTGTATCCAAACAAGCCGAGTTCCCCTGGTACTTTTTCTCTGGCTCCTGGTTCAAAAAGTGCAAGGTATAAATTCATTTCCCTTTTAATGTGATGTGCCATCAAGCCCCTGAATTCAGTCCTTTAAGTCTATCTAGAGTTATTCATTTATTTTATTACACGTCTACACTGCTTATAATACCGTCATACCTTAAAGCAGTTTATAATTAGATGTTTTTTTTAAAAAGTGAAATAATAAGATGCAATAAATTGAAACAACATGCAAATATTTATAAAAAGGTGAGTGGAAAGGAAAAGCACAAAAAAAGAATGAAATGTTTCATTCAGAAACATTTATTCAGGGAAGACTTGGGTGAAAACATGGAGCCTTAAACATGTAAGAATTGCAACCCATGGATTTTATAGGGGAGGGTGTTCCCGAATTCACAAGGCCTGCCTGGGTCTGACCACAAAGAGAAGTCTATTAGTCATGGCATGTGCAGAAGACCTCTTTGGATAATCTTAACAATAAACCAGGCTTCTAATGGCAAAGGCATTTTGTTAGGTATTCTGGTTCTAAATCTAGAGGGAATATTCAAGGCAAAATCTTGAACCTGATTTGGTAGCTGATTGGGAGACATTGCAGTTCCTCAGGAGAGAGATTACATGGCCGCATCCAAGTGCTTCATTAAGCAACCTGACCACCACATTCTGCACCAACTGCAATTTTGCACCAAGAACAAAACCACCCTCACCGAGAGTATACTACAAATTGCATGAAGTTATCAGTTATATTTTTAGCTATGTCAAAGAAAGGATGCAATTGATATATTTACCAAAGCTGGTAATAGATACTTTTGCCCACAAAGATCACTTGGGCTTCTAAGGACAAGCATGACTTTAGAATCACCCCATTTCTCCTTTCTCTCCATTTAGAGTTGGCTGACTCTCCAGTTTCCATACTTGGAAGCCACTTACCCTAAAAGTCTTGCCAGGATCCAGTCTCAGGTTATTTGCCCTCATCCCCTCCATCATTGCATTAAGACACTGGCTCAGAACATGCCCAGCCTTTTCTGATTCAGATTTATGGAGAAGTAGAGCTGATTGCCATCAGCAAATTGATGGCATCTAACCCCAAAACTCCTGATTCTTCCACCACTAATTTCATATAAATAGCACCATTTCACTAGTTTCACATAAATCAACCTGTTGTACTTTACAGCATTCCTGCCAGAGACAGTCATTCCATACTACTCTCTGAGACCATGTCCACAAGTAGGAGGAGAGCCACTGTAGCACAGTGCTCCCTGCCTAGTTAATGGAGACAGTTCAGGATAATGATATCAAAAGTCACTGTGAGAATCAAGCAAGTTCAACAGTTACCCTCCTGTCTATCTGTCTCCTCAGGAGGTCATCAGCCAGGCCTGAATGCCAACTTGAGATAAAGTTATCACCAAATGATAATGCTAATGTGATATAGGGCAAACATTAGTAAAGTTATACTGCTTTAATTTATCACATTACATTCAATTCAATTTAATTTAAATCAAATTTGCTTTTTATCCTGGTTTTACTGGCTTTTTGGGGAGTAGGTCCAATATATCACTGAAAGGCTCTTTTGTTCTTGTCTGGGTTAAAAAGTACCAGAATGCTAGGCTAAGTTTCTACCTCTGAAACAAACAGTGGGAAAAATCCTATCCCTGGTCTAAATAGTCCCTGGTCTGAGGGGTCTATAATTGTGAGGATTTATAATTGTACAGTATCATATTCTAACATCAGGTATGTATGAATGTCTAAACCAAACACAGCACAAAATAGTCCTGAGCCTTAGTGGCTCATAGCTGCTGAGTCTGTCCTCCTTGTTCCCTTGTTCCCTACCACCAGGCAAGAAAAAGAAAAGACCGGTTATGATTTATACTTCATTATTTGATCACATCCCCTTACCAAAGCTGTTTTTTTTCCTTTCTTGCATGCATCTTTTTTTCAGCTAATACAATCATTCCTCAAAGGCAAAGACCATCCCTGTGGAAAACCTGTTTTACCTGCAAGTTATGCAGAGAATGGGAGTAAACATTGCAAGCTGACACTCTATGTTTAAAACTGAGAAATGAGAAGCATTGAAAAGTGATGGGATTATTAATATTAAATCTGTGCAAAGGGATACTTTCATTTGACAAACTGTTGATCAAATTGCTCCAGTGAAACAGATTTGTGAATCTGCAATCTGAATCCAATCAAAGCAGATTCGCTTAGGTCTACACAGTATATTCTTTTACTTGTAGCAGGTACACTGCAAAACTAGGATTGGAAATATAATTAATTGCAAGCAGGTATTGAGCTCTTGTAATTTGTGTTGCTTCAACATGTGTCTACATAAAAAGGCCAAGGATAGTACAATCTAGATTACTATCTGTTCATATTTATGTGCAGAACATAGACGTTTTTCTTTCTTCAGTTAGATTATCAACATGAACGCTAATCTAACTTTCCTTCAGTCTTCCAGCTCACATTTTACCTTTTATTTTTCCCAGAGCCACCTTTTAGTCTGCCTATCAGTTGATTCATTGAATAATCCTGGTGCAAAATTTAGGCTGGGTAAATCAGTCAAAACAAACATCACAGCGCAAAGAAATAGCCTGGTCATGTTATTTAGCCAGCACTGTGTGAATTTGAGCCATCCAGGATATAAATTATTAGTACTGAATTTGTTAAATAGACAGAACATTTAGTGAATTTAATAAAGCTTTCAAAGCTTCACTTTTTTCAGTACCTTGGTATAAAGAATATAATTGTAACAAAGAATAACATCGGTAGTACTTATAATAAATATTGTATTAATAAAAGGGTACAAATCAGAAGACTGATTCACATAAAATCAGCCTTTTAATGCCTATTTCATATTATATTACTTTTCAGAACATCATAGACTGTTTCCAAATAACTATTCTTACTGTTCGCCATGCTTATGAAAAAAAAAAAAATCAACATTAATTATTTAGCAATAGGTTATCTCTATAGTATTTTAGGAGCTGTTTGCCAGCAGAAATTTGGCATTTAGGGAGCACACTGGGTGGTTTCAATTCTGTGCACGTTTGCTTGAAAGCAAGTTTTACTGAATTCAATGAATTCTTACTTCCAAGGAGATATTCATAGGATTTTGCTGTGCTCAATCCTATGCATAGACCTTATAAATCTATAGGTAATATATTTTAAAGCAAAATTATCTTTGCAGTGTGAACCTAGAAGCTATTTTACTAGATGAGTCATTAAAAATGCTTTGATTTTGATGTTTAGAATTAAATGGCTATAATGATTGCTTGAGCACTTGAGCAACTGTCAATGGCACAGGAAAGGTGGGGAAGGGAGGAAATTGATAGGACTTTCAACATCCTTTGTAATTATTTCAGTGACAAGGTATACTGTGCTGTGAAAGCTATTGAATAGGGATTATTAATAATTTCAGTAATAAATACCAATGATTAACAATTGGGATTTGCAGTAACTGTTCCATTGTTAAAACCACCATGATAATCCATTTTATTTTTTCTCCCCTCAGGTTTTACATTTCCTGCCCAACAGTCTGTAAACTTTTCATGCTCACTGAGCACTGGACTTTTTTGGGAGAAAAGGAATGCTTCCCTCATTTTCTTTCTTTTAAATCTATAATCCTTTTAAATCTATAATCTATGGGGCATAGATAGTGTGGCATTAGTTGCAAAACAATCAGCTCTTCAAGAATTAAGATTGTATATGATAGTAACTGCATGCATGAACTTTATGAACTTTACTGAAAGTTTAGTACTTTACTAAGTTTTTTACTGAAATTATATAGTATCATAGTTTGATATTATAGTCTTTAATGTTTAGTGGGATCTGACTAAGTAAATTCTAAAAAAGGCCATATCAAAAAAGAAGAACAGTGGCGGATGAAAAGCAATGGACCCATCCCCCACGTTTCTATGGATGACCAAAGATATACAAGCCTGACATATCTCTCCAACCAAGTGTATCGTTACCAGGGACTCCAACATACAACATAGCAAAAGAACTGACAAAAAAGCTTGTACATCTTACAAAGAGAAGCGAATATTCTATCAGCTCCCCACTACATTGCCTCCAGAAAATCAAAGGTGTATAAATAGATGAAGACGAAATTATGGCCTCGTTTGATGTCACAGAACTCTTTACTTCCATAAACCCAGAACTAGCCCTCCAGAGTATCTTATGGAATGCTGATTAATAGCAAGCTAGTTTGGTGTGGGCTGGTTAGTGTGACAATTAAGTGGATATATAACCTAAAACTCATACTCAGAGTGCTCATTCATTGTTCCCTATCAAATTGTAGAGAGGTTTCAGTTGGGGTGCTACATGGAAACAAATCCCAGTTTGTTTATATAGAGCAAGGAATACCTGGTTTGGTAATAGTAATTGCAAAAATACTTCAAAATAGTAGTTGACTGAAAACTAAATGTGAGCCAGCAATGTAATGTGCCTGGAAAGTTCCAATTCAGTGGAAGTAATTGTTCCACTCTGTTCTGCTTTGGCCAGATTCTACCTCAAGTCCTCTGTCCAGTTCTGGGCATTGCACTTTAAGAAGAACTCAAAGAAATTGAAACAAATTCAGAGAATGGAAACAAAAAAGACCAGGGGACTAGAAACTAAGCTTTAGAAAGAGAAACTGAAAGGGGTAGATACGTTTAGCCTTGAGAAAAGATAACTGAGTTGGGATATGATAGCATTCTTTAAATAACTACAGTAAAACAATGTTACTTAGGTAAAGGCCAAGATCATATCCAGAGGGCAGGATATGGAATATAAGTTTAAGTTACAGGAAGGCAGAGTCTGACTGAATGTTAGAAAATATATATATATATATATTAACAGTAAGAACAAGTTGACAGTGGAGCAAATTATCTGGAGGGGTGATAGGATTCCATTCATTGCATATGGTCGAGGAAAGTTTAGACAGCCATCTGTCTGGGATGCCTCAATTTGGATTTTTGTATTAAGTGGTTGTTGGACTCAGGGGTCTAAATTACCCTCTCCACCTCTATATTTTTATGATTCTGTGCTTACTATTTCTAAGGTTGTAATTAAATCTCTCAGGACTAAAAAATGAAGATATTACCTTTCAGTGCATCCTCCTATAAATCATTCCACTCCATCCTTACTAGATGTAATATTTGATCTTTTATGCTACAGAAGCATTGCTCAGAAACACAGCTAGTTCTTTTCTAAAATGATGTGGGCAGTCATAGAACCAGGTGTGGGGTTAGTTATAACCTAGCCTTAGTTATAGTAAGGAGTCATGAATCAACAACTCAAAAAGTTTTATCAATAAAATAACCATAAAATAAAGTCTAGTTGACAGAAATATCTATGGGTTCTGGGGGATATGCTATAGGGTTCAGCATAGGAATCAGGTTGGGGAAAAAACATAACTTTTAGCATGGTTATCTGTGTGTAATCTAGCAATGGATCATTAAGCTGAGTGTGTTTTTGAATATTATAAATAAAGGGAAGTAAGCAAGCAGATCTCTATAGCTCGCCTCATATGAAGACGGATGTGCCATGCATTCCCTTATTTTCGGTAGCTCACTTATTAGCATCCTTGTATTTAAAATGGCCAAAGCCATTCTGAGCATCCATATACAGACAGACAGACGTGCTAAGTGGCTCCTTGAAAGTATATGTCAATGAAACTGCATTCTTTTGTTACATCTATAAGGTCCACTATCTATTTTGAAGGTATTGAAAATGGTCCACTTGTTAGCAAGCATGTCAGGAGATTCTAAATATGAATCATTGAATGGCAAAGATGATATCCAGGATCTATAGAATGAGGCTAATGAACAGTGTTAAAGAGGTTAGCAACTATATTCTTTATTCTCGCATAAAATGGGGGAAAAAAAGACAGTACTGAATGTAGAAAGCAACACTTACTTCCCATTGAAATAAATGATGCTTCATTTAGCCTTATGATAAAATAGGTCTACCATATTTGGGCTGGAAAAGTCCAAATAACCATCAGATGGCAGCAAAGAAATACATGGAACCTGACACTTTTTTTTTTTTTTTTTTTGCCAACAAGGAGTCATCCAGCTTTTTGTACCCCAGATCTGCTAGTCTTAAATAAAACCTTTCACAATTGGAGTTGAGCGCAAACAACACAGACTGAGTCACGAACCATTGTATCCATGCCAGACTCAAAAGAGCTGCTTGCTTTTTAATATATGTGTGGGTGGCTGTGGGTGTGTGTGGCTGGGGTGTCTTTATACTGCCATTTTGGTTAGGTATCTGCCCTATAAATTATTTATAATTGTTACTAGCCTGCTTCGAACAGCCAAAATTTAATGTGCTAAGACCAAACCTATCATTTGTTGTGAAAATAATCACAGAATTATTGTTAGTTAAAATGCTCTTATGTATTTTAAAAGTATTTAGATTGATAACATTTGAGAGTTAAGGTACCAAGTGGATCCACTAAAGAGTTGAATAATATGAAGGCTTTTCTGCATTAGGGATTTTTCAAGATGGTGAATAATTGTTTTTTTTTTTAAAAAAAAGCTTACATTAAAAGAATTGACTTTAATGTGATAAGATGTTTGAATTTGGATTTGGTTAAGATTCACAGTTATATCTTGTAATTCCAAATAGATGGTTTCTTCTGCTGACCTTTATATGAGGAGGCAGTGAAATCTGTCATCGCTATTCAATTTGTTTAACTGCAGACATATGCTCTCTAGAGAGTCTGACACTATATTATCCATTTAACCCTGCCCTGGACACCTGGATGGTTTTCTGAAATGTATCTTGTTCCTCATGTTCCTCATGTTCTTCACTGAATGCAGTGAAACACAGAAGCTGTGCTTCTTACTTGCTACTATAAAGGTAGTTTGCAAAGTGTTATTTAGTATATTTAGGAAATCAGTATGGCATATTTCAATAATGGTTATTAGGGTATGTTTTAAACCAGATTTCAATAACATCACATCTAATTGGCACAGTTTCCCTGCTTTTAGAAATAACTGGACTTACCAAATGTTTCTCCTTTTAAATATGTTTAATTTTCATATGTATAATCTTCAAATTATAAGTATTTAATTTAAAAAAACTAGAAAACCTGTAATATCATTATGGAACACAAAAGTATCCCTACATCTTTCAATTTTATACAGTTTACACAATAGAGATTTGATCTGTTATCCTTTTATTGTGTCCTGAAGGCCACCTTTAGTTTCATTCCAGAAGTTAACCTTTGTATTAAATTAGCTGCTTCTACCAGTCAAAACCTCTTCAGGGATTGTTATTTGTAGAGGTGAAAGGGCTTGTGGGTCCCAATAAGGCTGGGAGCCACACTGTTGGGAGTGTACCCTATGATCCATGAAGGTTCATGGCTATACAAATTGATCAATCAATCAATCAATCATTCAATCAATCATTCAATCAATCAATAAATCAATCAATAAATCAATCAATCAATCAATCAATCAAGAGAGTTGACTGAAAATGGTTCACTGGAGAAGGAAATGGCAACATAATCCAGCATTCTGCCAAGAAAACCAAATGGATTTTTACCAATAGCTCAGTAACACTGGAAGATGAGCCCTTCCAGGTTGGAAATATCCAATACACTTCTAGGGAAGAACAGACTTTTACCCCTACCAAATCATAAGATTCTAGGTGGTTTATAAAAGACTGAAATAACAATAAAATATATTTATTAATCTTATAAATTAATGTTTACATGCATACCCTCATAAATATAATGATATATTTATTAACATTTTTAAAATACCACCATTAATTAAAATGATTAATTTCTCTGGCAAGATTTTTTTTACCAAATTATTTAGCTTGCAGGTTTTACCTGCCATTTACTATTACTGCTCTCTGCCATGTAACAGAGCAAATCCAAGGAATGGTTGAACATCCTAGGCCAATTTTTGTTAAGCCATATTTGTATTTTTTTAAACAGATCTATGATTATTTAATAAAGCTGAATTGACTATGAAGTAAACAAATTTCTTAATCATGTTAATGCAAATTTTCAGAGCAACACCTTGGCTTTTAAAGTATGGTTGCTATTATTCTTGCTTTCAAGTGATTTTATTGATTTCTTATTGGTTTTATTGTTTTGTTGTCCTGTTTATGTTATCCGGTGAGCTTCATAGTGAAAAATGAAATAAACAAGATCAAATCAATAAATCTGAATGATGGATAGTCCAAACAATGTTTTTAATTTATGAAAGAAATGAATAAGCACCATATCATCAGAAATCACTCCTGTTTGGTTACACTTCCAATTAAACTATTTTGATGAGCCAACTTTTCTGCAAGAACAATCATTTACATTTTCTGGATCAAGAATTTAGCAGGGAACCTTGGGTGACCTCCCTGACCCATTGCCTTTGCTTCCATCTTCTTTAAATGGTGACCTTTAAAAAAAAATCAGTACAATGCATTGCCTGTAAGCTACTGTGTTGTTTACATAAGTGTACTATAAACAGGCTGCATTTGAAAGCACAAATTAATGACATCGTGAGTTGCTGCCTGCTGAGGTGAAAATAAATTGTGAGAAAAATATAGGGAGACAGGTAATGGGCACTAGCTTTGCTGCACAACACTTTTCAAACACTGTTGACTGTGTGCCAGTATACTATATATGGCAATAACTGTCAACAGGATTTACAGTACTTTCACATTTACACAGTGAGAGTGAAAGGGTGAAAGAGTTCGATAGTTTTATTTGAAGGTGAGTACCAACTGTTTCCGTACCAATTATTTCCAACTAACTAGGTCGCTAGCATAACATCTATAGTTCAATGTGTGTTGCTAAAGCACTTGGGGGAGAAGGGAATCTTGTTTATTGCCAATCCTTGAAGCATTCTTTTCCCATCTTCATAGGAATGCTGATTGCGGTATGCGTTTGCTTAACAGAATTCTAACAAGGATATCATTCTGTCTGCTATGAATCCCACTAACGATGGCTACTCTAAATGGAATCTGGAAGCACAGCCTTGTTTAAAGAGATTAGTTTCATCATTAGATTATCATTGCTGCTTGGAGTGGACAACGTATTCAAAATGGGACTTTTAGGGGGTTCTCGTGGAATTTTGAAGGATCATCAGGACCCCATGGAAGTAAGGCCTATGTCACCAAGAAGAATTTTCCTCCATGCTTGTAGTGACCAGCAAGAGTACATCATAGTATTTAAATCCAAAATAGTTTGTAATGGCATACAAAGGAAGAGAGGGTGTAAAAAACTCAGGACTGCTGTAGATCTGAACAAGGCTATAAATTTAGATCTCCATGCCATTTACCATCATTTAATGGTACTGCATATCTGGTTCTGAGAAGGAATTCATAGGTCAAAGGGGGAAATGATTTGCAATACCATCTGTATTAGCACTCAGTAGTGATACTGATTGTTACATTTTGTATCCCATGGCAACATAAATTGCATGTTTTGTCTATTAAACTTAAACTGAACTATTGTACCTGAATTGCTGCTGTTACTGAGTTCTTGGTTAAATTTCTGCTAAGGTTTAACCATTAAATTAAAACATCAAAACATTTTCACTACAATTTATATATTCATTTAATGCGTTGTTATCGTTGTTGTTTGGTAACATGATATTAAACTTGACGGAAGCAGTTTTTCATATTTCACTTCAACAGGTATATTTTTATTGCAGGTCTTGCAAAATCTCTTCCATGGCTGATTTAAGATAGCTTTAGTTTTACTTTTTGTGTTAATTCATGGAGTGTACACTTGACCCTAATAAAGTTCTATGCTGAGCTGAGCTGTAGAAAAGCATGTCCTTTCAAAATCTTTAATTTTTCAATTTTTTTTTTTAAGAGCAGCAATGTCAGTTCTACTGTGAGTTTATAGCAGAGCAGGTAAAAGCCTTTCACGTAGCATATGGCACATGGGAAAAGCAGGAAATGAATGGATTCCACTAAAACAAAAGATCATAGGAGTTTTTAAAAGAAGGAACTACTTGAAACAACTCAAAAGAAAAGTGACACTGTGACCATAGAATTTAAAAGTGCTGAATTCAGTAAGTCAGTATTTTTAACAGCACATGTATCACATCTCTTTTGGTCTGGGGCCAGGTGTTTGATTTCTGTGGAGACACAAATGTCTTTTAAATACATATTCCATCATTATATGAATCTGACAGAACCATCCAGTTAATGGCAAGTTTTGATCATGTGAGCTGCTGGATAATTGACAAAAATGTTTCTAGATAATTGAAAAAGAAAGATTTAGCTAGCGTGAACAGCATGGAGAATGGCATTGTTATATAGTTTAAATAAAAAAGAGGATAAAGATATAAAATGCTGAAACTTGCTTTTGCTTGAACACTAAGAACTCCACCAAGTGTACACATCCCTTCTTTATTAAAGAGTATTTAATGAAGTGCTAAAAGACATTGGGTAATTTCCTCCATTTTTGTTGTTATTAAAATAGTTAGAATTGTTAAAGGTTACCCTTGTAGATGCTAACCTGTAAATGTCAAAGCATATAAAACAGCAAAGTAATTTATGAATAAATTAAATGTACTTCTTACTGTATTTTTATAATATTTTGATTTTGCAATGGCTCCCTTACTACAGGTAACATCATCCTTTTGTGAGAGATGGATAAAATATGTTATTATTGACAAAGAAATAGTAACGAGCATGCTAAGAGTGTAGCTGCAATACTAAGTACCTAGCTGCCAAACACTCTACCTCAAACTAGGAAGAGATCAGGAGACATCACCATGGTCACCAAAGGGCCTCTAAGCAGCTCCCAGGGGCACAGGAAATAGGGAGGGGGGAAATCTCTCTGGAGTAAGATAAGGTAAGACAGAGCCAGTTTAAGGTGGCTTGACCTGTCCAAAGTGATACTTAGAAGAGATCTTTTAGGAATGAGTGAACTCTTGCCCTCCCAGCCTTCATTACCATTACAAAAACCACACCCCGCATAGCTAATCACCTATTTACCATGAACATGTAATGTATGTAGTATGTAGTATGTAGTATGTAGGGGTCTGTAGGACGGGGTTAATATGAAATAGGCGGTCGTGTAGAGTGTAACTTGGAGTACTTGGACCAATGAGGAAACAAGAAGGGATTTACGGCCGGGGGTAGAGATGTTTAAAAACTGCTGAGATCTATGTTTCGGGGTGGACTCCAGCTTGCAGCTTTTGAGTTCCACCAGCCTTTGCAAACGCTTCAATAAACTTTACTTCTGACTAACCCAGAGAAAGACTAGTGAGTGCTTGTTTCGCACACTTTCCTGTTGTGTGTGTTTTTATAGTTTTTTATAGTTTTAATTATTGTTTTATATGTATTTATGGGTTTTTTGATTGAGATTTATATGCCGCCCAGAGTCACTTTTTTGTGAGATGGGCAGCTATATAAATATAATAATTAAATAAATAAATAAATCTAAGTTCTAGTATTTAGGGTGTCAAGCTTCAATTAGTTGAATTTGTAGATTAATCAAACAGAACTTGTTAAGGGTCAGGTTTAATCAGTAACTTTATTTCAGGTAATTTTGGTTCTCTAACTGGAAACTGAAATTCATTACTGAAGATTGTTTTTCTTCCTTGCAAGGTATGACCATTTTTGATATGCCAAAATATATCCATATTCAAGGTGAGCACATTTTTAAAGCACTAACTACAATTATTTGGTTGTTATCTCAAGCTATAATACATAATGGCACTTCTGAATATCCTATCTTCTTTCCAACTTCCTTGAACACAAACGTACTTTTTTTTTTCTTTTTGGTACCTCTTCAATTCATAAAACATCACAAAGCCCTAGTCATAGTTTCCCAAAATTTCCAGAAATATAGAATAGTGTGATATTATTAAAATAGGAAAGGATATATATGTTGGTGTATGTATGTTTGTTTCCAAAGGAATGGCAAACACTCAAAAGTGTAAAGCAAATAGGTATATTCTAGAATGGACATATTTTTAGAAACCAGATGTAAGAAAATCTGGCTGACCTACAAACATCCTTATTGGCTTAATATAAAACTTAGTGCATACAAGACTTAAAGGGTCAGCAAACAAGAACTACTCTCAAGCCAACAGAGAACCTAGGCTTCATGGCATCCTTGTTTTTTATGGCTGGAAAACTTCTGGGCCATGTGCCCTTTCAGGTATTTCAGGAACTGTAAAATTCTTTAGAGTCCTTCAGCATGCTTTGTATGCAAAAGATCTCAAGTTCACTTACTTCCTCTTCTTAACTCAAGGTGCTAAAGAGAAAAACTGAACCCTTCTACATGTTTATGGCATGTGAACAATATGAAAGACTTGTTAGCATCTTAAGAGCTCCAAGGCATTTAGACAAATTGAGTCTATTGATAGAATCAAATGTTCTGCTATGAGACTTCTGCGATCACAGTGCAGCCCCCTGTCCAACCTAAGATTTTCATGGTGCATGAAAAACTGCAGAAGACTCTAGTCAGTGTTGGGAATTTTGTCTGTGTGTTTAAAATTCAACATGCGGATAAAATTTCAAGATATAGTATGAAGTTTACCAGTTGGGGGAAAAAAAGTAGCTGTTTTTTGACAACAGTGGAAATGAAAGCAAAACTGAAAAGGACTGAGCTCAAGTGAACAATCCCATTCAAAGGCAAAAAAAATTTTTTTTTTTTAAATTAATATTTGTTTATCTTCTGCAGGCATTTAGCTTGCTTACATAAGAACAGAGGAGATGAGATGGAAGGCTCCACCCAAGATTCCTATCTACTTCCTGAGTTGAAGGAGAATGTCTGAAGACAGAAACCTGATTTAATATGACTCTTATTCAAGGCAGGCTTCTATTGACATTCAAATGAATGTGAGTATAAATGAGGTCACTCAGTCATTCAAAGCAGTGTGTCAATTTTAGCCACTTCCACATTACAGCCCTTTGATGTTGCACACCCATTTTGTGTGTATATCCATGTAATTAGCAGGAAGTGGAATTAAGACAGAGGTTTCATTCAGACATATAGAACAATCCTTACAATACATTAAAAAAACTTGTCCAATGTCAATAAAAAAAATTCATGTTTGCCTATTTTACTGCTTTCTATTAATTCTGGGAGGAGGATTGTCTTCTCTTTATTTCCCCAAAGAGGTCCTTACCTAGTCACATGTGGAAGAGGGAGATTTAATTACTGATTTTCTTTCATTCTTGGTATACATCCGAATGCTACATACAAGATATACAGTGTGTCTCTTTTGACTGTGGGGGGAAAAGCTAACACTAAAACAACTATGGCAGTCCATTCAAAAAACACTTAAAAGGCTGTGTGCCACTGTCCCTGTCCCCCCCCCCCATCCCCAAATCCAAAAGGATACAATAAGGAAGCAGGAGCTAGAAGCAAATAAAGAATAATTTTATCTACACAAGTAATACTGTCTATAGTAGTGCTTAACATCCTATCATATTTTAGCTTGTCCAATATACAAAGCCCAGGATGTTATCGCAATAAAAGCCAACAGATTATTTTCTTTTCTCCCTTAGGAAAGGACCAGTAGTTCATCTGCTTTGGAGACAGAATGTTACAGGTTCAGTCACTGGTATTTCCAAATAAGCTGGAAAATTCCAGTCTGAAACCGTGTTAAACCACTGCCTGTTGGTACTGATAATACTATTTAAGATGAACCAGTGCTAGAAGTTTTGTTTCTATGAGCAGAATAAAAGAGTACACTCAGGACCAAAGATACAATGTGTGTGTGTGTGGGGGGGGGGGACTTTGCTGTTCCTGACAGTAGGTGGCCTTAAACTGAGATGATCCCATCAGAGAGTGGAAATGCTACTCATTCTGCAGAAATCACATACTATACACGCGCACACAAACACCCAATGCATCCCGACAGTCTTACTTCCTGCCACAATACTGAGAAATAACAAAAATTCTATCCATGTTGTTCTCAATAGCCAGTAAGCAGATCTGCAGTATTTGCATTTGGAATTGTGGTAGAGGTAAGACTTTCTGACTTTCTCCAACGCTACAAGGACGGTGCTTTCATTTTAAGGTATAGGCATTGATACATCTTCTAAACATTTCAGACACTATTTTATTCTGTCCTCTCTCTCTGGTACACGCAGTCTTTTTTAATGATGGTGAGAGCTGGCTGTTAGTGATTTTTTAAAAAAGGACATCATAAAAATCTTCTGCTGCTAGCTGAATTTGTTTTGGCATGCAGAGTCCAATGCACCTGCAGAGAGAATGTTCTCAATAATGGATGACATCTGGTTGAAGACAAAAGTGGAATGTCAGTAGTTCTACTAAAGGGTATGGCAGTGGTTAGAGCCAATCTAGCTGGCAACGGCTCTGAGGCCTCTGAATAACTATTTGGCAGCATGCTGCTTCTTTAGAAAACAAATTCTTACAAACTCTAAGCCTACAAAGATAACACTAGTTTAGGTCCATCTACTAGAAATTTGGCTTAAACAACACAAGCATTGAGACAGTAAAACTGATCTTTGGGATAATTTAATTTGCAGGTGTACGTGCCAAGAACATAACAGTGATATATTCACATTGCTAGCTTTTACACCTTCTTATGCATAGGATGAAAATGAGACCTCATCTTTAGACTGCAGCTAACATTTTAAAAACAGAGAGAAAAAGGAGAGAAAAACTGATGCAGAAGACAGGAAAATGGTGCTCCTTTTGGAAGCTGCTACCTATAGCAACTGCTTCAGTTTGAATATAATAAGGTCAGGCATGGAAAGATGGTGAATGTCAGATAATATCATTTCCTATAGCTTGCATTTAAAAGAAATGCAAAATAAATAAAAAAGTGAGAGGGGGGAGTTAGAGTTTTATTTGCTGTACTTATTACTTTTCAACTTTTATTCCATTTTATCCTAGTGTTTTAGGTGGGTAAGAACATTTTTTTAATTAATGAACTGATTCTTGTATTTGAATGTATCACATATTTTCCAGTGCAGAATATGAAGGAAGAAAAGAAAGGTAGGTAGCAGAATTATTTATGTCCAGCTGAGAATAGGTATTAAATTAGTACTCAGACTGGAATAAACATAGACAATCATAGAAAACAAGCAAACAGAATTAAGCCCTATCATGATACTCGCTGCCATCCTATGTCTTTTCCGGCTGGGTGACAAAATATAGTGTATATATGATCGGGTGAATGGTTGAATATTTTCAAGGTGATGATTGATTAAATCATAGCCAATAGCACGTCTCCTCTGTCTTCCTTCCTTAAATACAAGCACCTCATATTATATAATCAAGCTGAAATAGTTTTTCTTCTGTAACATTCTTAATGATTTAGAAATACCAGATTCAGGGTAGATATTTTGAAGTTAACATGGGACTATATACACGACACATAACAGAATAGGAGAAAGGCATTTTCAGGGGTGAGTTTTGGGTTACAGGGGTGAGTTTTGGGTATGACAAATTTGGGGTTGACTTTTCTTCTGCTTTTCTCTACTTGCAGTATCTTGTTTCAAGCTCTTGCTGGAAGGAAGAAAAGCAGTCAGACACTTTAGAGAGCCAAGGGGTAGTTAGAGAAAAAAGGAGCATTCCTTGCTTTATGCATGGAAAACAATTAAAAGATTGATATGCCTTATCAATCACATCTAGTTTTCCATCCAAGCGTGGGGGAAACGCTGTATCTTCTGGCCTACAGTGTTACCACATCTGAGGTTTATATAAAAAGTTTCCTTTTTAACCACTCACTTGTCCTTCTATAGGTAGCCTTGAATGAAAAGTTTCTCTAGCTCTGCATGGTCTTTCTTTCTTTGCTTCAGTTCCATGCCTCTGCTATGTATTACATCCATGGTCTCAGCCCAGACTTTTCCCTCTGTTTTCCCCCAACATTTTTGTCTGTTCTACATTTTTGGGCAGAAATATGCTTTTATCTTTGGGGATTGGGGGGGCAACATATTCAAATGATTTCAACAATAATTGCCATAATTTCCACTGGACACACTGGATTTCTGTCTCCTCCTATTATTTGCTCAGGTCTCTGTTTCTATCCCATAATTGTCCATCTGGCTCCTACCACTTAATTAAATGCCTATTCTGTAATCTGCTTCTGAGTTCTTTGTTCTATAGCATCATTTCTCTGAGATTTCCTACAAATTGGTTTTCTGTAACTCAATCTCCCTATTTGCCTATACAGATAATCCTATCCTTACCACATCTGCAACGATGTTAAGACAGACTGCCCATCCAAGAGTAAAATAAATTTAGGACCTGCATGACATGTTAATCCTAGTCAAACTGCCTTTTCACCTCCCTAACAGAAACGGAACTGTTTGCTAACATTGTACTGTTGACATTTCAATTCCCGTAGTAGTTAGTTAGAATGCCTGGGAACTTTCCTTCATATTACTGTAACTCTGTTAATCAATGCCAGAATTTTCATTTTACAAAATCCCTACATAGATAGGTCATGAAAAAGATTTAAGTAGTTACTGTATGTATAAAGCAAAATATCCATTTGGTTGGCAAAGCTACATTAGGATTAAAAGAAGAGCAGCATAGTAAGGCTAAGCTTTCACTGACATTTTGGCATTCATGGAAAGACCTAGTTTGCAAATTAATTCCAAGGCCTATTAAGATAATTAAAACATTAAAAGGAATAGAAACTGGCATTAAGAAAACCTTATATGAACCAGGAAGTCTTTTGTTCAAGCTAGTGAATATTGTTTCACTCAGGAAATAAAAGCAACTGATAGGATATTTATTAAATTACTCAGAGATTAACAAACAAATATATTATTTGTCTTGGTTCTCAAGACAAGATTTAGAATAAACCTTGTCATTTGCAAAATGCAGCAAATCTTGTCATTGTACAAATTGTACAAACACATCTGTAGTAAAATAAGTGTATTTTTATATCAGCCAAGAAAGTGTATTTAATTTGGAAATAGATATCCTTTTTTGAAACTGTCAAGGAATCACAAAATCTGAGCCCAGACAGGAAGCATACTGTTTAAATAGCTGATAGACATAAACTTTTCACCTGCCCTAGTTAGAGCTTTTCTATAAATCCCCTCCACCAGAAAATCACTCATATGTTAAACAATCTTGTTATTTTTAATGGTTGATCTATTATTTTCTGTTATTTTAAAATATGAAAGTTTGAACCCAGAACCAACTTTTCATTTAAAATTGGAAACTCACCTTGGCATGCAAACTTCAGTTCCTTAGCATCTGTAACAGCGGTCCTTTTATCTGGCCTATTCTTTTCAAATCGACGATGGGTTCGCCTTTTCTTGGTCTCACCCCAAAGATTTGATCCTCCATGCATGCTTGGAATGTTCAAAATAGCAATTCCTTCCAGAGAAATATTATTCAGATCTATCTGAATTCCATCACACTTGTGAGCCAGAGAAAGAGAAACAGAGGCAGAGATGGAGAGAATGAGGATAAAATAAAATAAAGAGGAGGAAATCAATGAGAGATCAAAGGATGTCAGCATTTTTGTTATATAAATTATTTTACTAAACATATATTTCTGTATTAATTTTCTATATCTGATTACTTGACAAAATAGCTAAGAGCCCAGAATTTGGATCCTGGAGTGAATAACGTCCCTTGTCACAAGTCATGAATGCAACAGAAAACTAAACAACTTGACAGAAAACAAAACAAAACAAAACAAAACCCTATATCTCAGTCTTATCCAATCTCATGCCCCCCCCCACAGATGTGATGGACTACAACTTGCATCATGTTGGCTGAGGATGATGGATGTGCAGACTAGTGGTATGTACTGCTAAAGGACTGGACTTCGCATATACTACCTCTTTCCTAAACTGTCCCAACAATTTCAGGATAAATGCACTTTTTTCTTTATTCTTATTTTATCTACCTGCTATATATTTCAACCTTTGTGGTCACAGTCATTTTAATTTCCTATACTAGTTTTCCCCAACTTAGTGAGTTCCATATGTTGGACTTCAACTCCTACCAGCTATGGGAAAGCTGCTTTATAAAGAGCTTATTTCTTCTCAACTTGTGTTGGGTAGCATTGGTCCTCAGGATGTTATTTATTTATTTACTTACTTACTTACTTATTTATTTATCACATTTATATAGTTACCTATCTCATGTACATGACACTGGGTGGTGTAAAATAAAAACAGACCATAAAAAGAAACATTAACCTATTATGTTATATTATGTTATTATAATTCCTGTCCAGCAACATAAAATACCCATATAATACATAGGCAGTACAGGAACAAAATATAAACTTATTTCCAAACAATAGATGAATCTGGAATAGTCTTTTGGTAGGCTTTAATAGCTAGCACACAAAATATTAATATCATGTAGGTAATAACAGACTAGTTGGGTGCTTCCCAGATGCTGCTTGACCTCCTACAGCTATGGGAAGATGATTCCAATAGACCTGATTCTTTTCCGTATTGTTAGGTCACCTTGATCCTTAAAATGCTATTGGTTTTCCCATTTAGGGTGATGGGACCTGATATCCAACAGCCTCTGTAAGGCTGTAAATGTCTTTAATCTGTACTATTTCAACAATAAGCATATTAGTTACAGCTAATCATTTTAATATGCTTTTAATAATCAAGTTTAAATCTGCACACAAAGTTTAAATCTATATATAGTATTCATTATTTATTCCTAACACCTGCAGTAACACAGGCAGGAACTACATGGTGGCGGTATTGATAACAAAGTGTGTAAAGTTGTATAATGGAGGCACATTGTGTGTGTGTGTGTGTGTGTTTAGTAACAAGTTATTTTTTTATTAGAATCAAACTTTTTTACATGTCATATAGGTGTTAAGTATTAAGAGGATTTCTTTTTACTAAAAATTCTGCTCATGTGTATACTCACTTACTGCTATACATTCTTGATAAACAGATATTAATTTCATAATTAAAAGTAATCTTGTGTAAATACCCTGCAGGCCTCAATGAATCAAACACATACTGTGTGTCAGGCCTCCCACTGTCTTCAAGTGGAATGTACTGGCTGGATAATTAGATAGTACATATTTTTTAACCTTATTTGCATGCATATTATATCTTTTGCACACTGACAAGCAGCAGTAACAACAAAAGTCAGATTACCACAGGGAATTCCCACAAAGAAGTCTTCATTCCTTATAATTTGCAGCCTAAATTAAAATAATTTGATCTTTGACAAGGATGAAATGTCAAGCCGAAGGGGGTCCTCTACAAGCCACAGCCTGTGGCTTCAGAAATCTGCCTAATTTATGTCAGTCACTTCTTAATACATATTTAAGTATTACACGAAAAAGATGATAAATATGCAATCTGACACCTTTGGTATTTCCCTGCTGTTAATTTATAAAGGTCTTGTGCCCCCCCTCCATCTGACTAAAATTATTTAAATAAAGGGAGAATTGTGATATAAGATGGTGCGGGGAGCATTTTCACTCAATATCAAACACAGCAGGCAGTACGCTAAGACAATTATTTCACTAGGCCTCAGAATCATGCTGTGATGAGTTACTTTCAGAATTAGTAAAGAAGAATTTCTTTTGTTCAGACATAGAAGAATTTCCGTACAAATCTGTTTTCATTTTGCTAACATATCAAAATTGTATTATATATTTCCTGCTTTTATTTTTGATATAAAGTATAGAAATTATTTTGCAAAGTTTTGGTAAATGATATAAATATGAGTGTCTACAAGCATTTGTTTGTCCATCTACCCACCCATCCTTTCCCTTGTAAACAAAAAAGTCTGTAGAAAATAATACATATTGTATGATTAAAACAACATAAGTGCACTGTATAATTGAACATTATCAAATGGCAAGGTCAGCAACATGTGGTTCTCCAGATGTTGGACTGGACTTCCATCATTCTAAAGGACTCATCGTTCTAGCTCAAGCTAATGGGGAGTGTTGTCAACAACATCAAGCACATATTGCCCATCCTTCTTATAAGGAAACCCTGCTGGCTCAGACTGAATTCAGTTCAGAGTTTTGTCACACAATGGACATGAGATGATTCCAGGAGCACTTCATGCCATACTTGTATACAAGCTGCTTCCTTGCAATTGTCCTGTCACCAGCAACTAGTGTTCAGTAAAACATGAGCTTTGAAAACTATCCTGTTAATAGCTGATGATAATTGTAATCACTATGAATTAATCATTACTTTTTAAATCCTAAGTCATTAGTGAATTCCATAAATATATGATATCACAAACAAGTGCTATTTGTCCTGAATCTTCTTATATATTATACATGAACTTCTGTTATATTCTTAGATAGCTGTTGTCTCCATATAATATATCTAATATTTTAGTTTATTAGATTATATTCAACTTACTCTGCCTTTAACATATGCAATATCATTTTTGTATTTTTTTTTTCAAAACAGCACTTATAGTCAGTTCTCAGACTTGTTCATCTGATTTTTAACAATGGAGCTTTACATGCCTTGCTTTTGGGAAAAAAAAAAGAAGAAGAATGAGTAAGTCTTTCAAATTAATGTGCATCACTGTTTGTGCCAATTCCTTGAAAAACAGGTTTGAACTTGTGCTGATTCCTGAGAAAGTTACACATGAAGTCAAGCTTCAACCCTATTTTACTGAATCTTTGAAATAATGTTTCACATATATTTCTGTTCCTTTATTTCCCTCTGTCCCCCCACCCCACCCCCCGCAAAAAAGAAAAAGAAAAAGAAAAAGAAAAAGAAAAAGAAAAAGAAAAAGAAAAAGAAAAAGAAAAAGAAAAAGGCTACAGTGAAAATGGGAAGAGAATACAGATTTCTGGCTATTTCTGTAAGAGAAAATACAAGCTCTGGCAACCCAGGTTACTTCCCTGGAGGGTATCATTGTCTTTCTCCACTGTTTCTAGCCAAGAGAACTTCTGAATGTATTTAAAAAAAAAACCAACATAATCCAAAATAGCTCTTTGGAAATATAACCCCTTTGCCCTGCTACCTATTTTCTAGCTAAGGTGTTGTAATCACTGTTTAGAATGACTTAAACTGTGGGCTACATAAATACTCCTGCAGGAAAGAGGGTCCCAACTTTTCTCTCACTTTGCCAAATATGGGGCAGAAAATATCTTCCAAGCAGTAATGTGTGTACATGCCTGAATTCAGGAAAGCAGCCCAAATGAACACAGAGGAATATCAAGCTAAATGCATAAATTAGGCTCCCCATGTTAGAATATAGATTCTTTTTTTGTTGTTCTTGTTACAAAATCTGATATTCATGTTTCAGGTTATACAAGACCTACATCACTATTTAAATTACTTAAATTCAGCCATTTTAGAAAATGCAAAAACAGCTCTCCTTATTAATCCCTACTTTAACAGAAATCCCCTCTCATTCCTGTATTTCACCTGTTAATACATGATTCATAATGTAGTACATGATACCTCTGTAGTGTCAATCCTCAATGGTCAATGAGTTAGGGTGCTGTTAATTTCAGAGGGATGACCTGGATTTTGATGCTGTCAAAATATTATATTATAACTGAATACCTCAATATCAGCTTTTTGTGTGTACATACATATTGATACATCCTGATGTAAATATGTAAAGAGATTGAATTTTCAACTCAATTTTCAGTAGCAGTGCTGGCCTTCTGAAATGCCCAGCCGCTAGAGATGAGGTTAGCTCCTACTTTAACTAACCTCTGGAAGCAAGTGAAAAAGAGGCTTTTGTAACTTTATGTCAGGATTTTGGTTTCTTTTATATGTTTTAAGGGTTTTTGTTTTATTTCTATTGCTTACTGTGGATGTTTAATGGTTGTTGCATTTCTGTAAGTATTTAAGCTGCAATGCATCCCCTTCAGGAGCAGCGACAAATTATTTATCTATTTATGGGATATCTCAGTTGGATTTGGTGTTCATTGGTCTCAACTCAGTACATTGCATTGCATCTTGACACTGATCTATGGATCCATAGAGAAGGGTAACATTAGCATAGTTTTCTTACTTTTCTAGCAGTGAGCTAGCACAAAATATAACATTATAATTATATAATTAAATACTAAAGAATCCAAAGAACAAGCAGGAAATCAAACTTTACCACATTTAAAATTCCTAGGTGGGAATTTTGGGATTTTTAGTCTTCAAATTTCTAACAGTTGCTAGGTTGAAGAATGTTATTTTAAGTAAGCAGCACTATAAATCAGCAAGAATGTTATTGTCTCTAGATCACAGGTATGTCTGTATTTAAGAAAAATAGTTGAAGTGAAGTGAATTGGTCTGGGTTATTTCTGAAGTCTGAATTTTATAACCTTTAAAGCTCTATTCACTTTATAGACCTTTCTGATTTAAAGGTTAAAGAATGCATCTGGAGGTAGAATATCCCTCTTTATTAAGTGACTTTGTCTGTACAGAGGGCCAGTTTATCATTAAGCGTACAGTAGTAACAGAAGAATCCAAAAAGTGCTAACCCTCCCATCAAGATTTATGCAAATTCTATCAACATCTGATGGTAGAATTATATAAAGTGTCTCTTTCTGAAAATTTAATCTGGTTAAATATTTACATCAAGATGTATTTATGTGTATACATCTTGCTGAATGGTGTTCCTAGTAAATATCTTTTCATACTCTGATTTTTTAGAGAAAATGAATAATTGCAGATTTTATTCTGGGTTTTGGCATAAACTTGTAAAATCCTGAACAGTTGGGAACACAATATCTGTGAGATTGTTTTCTTCATAGAGATCCATGTATCTTCCTAGTTGTGCCACATCCTGTGGATATTTACTTGATATCAACCAGTCTATTCTTCAGAGAGCCCTCACCCCAGAGATAAAACATGTACCACCTTGGTTAATAATTGGTTGGTATTTAACTTGACATTTGAGATCTTATGATGACCATGGGCATAGTCATATTATTTTATATGTTTCTTATTGTTTTATATGTTTTGTTTGATTTTATTGTATTTATACATATTTTTTATTTATGTACATGGCCTAGGATTGCACTGCATGATACACACACTGTAAAATATTTTAAAGGAATAAATAAAAGTAGACAAATAGACAAAGATAAATAAGATGAATCTGTTTTTTTACAGTATGACTTGGCAATCACTAAAATGAACCTTATTCCATTATTTAGGACTACAACAAAGAGAATTGAATTGTGTGGTCTGGACATCAAAACTAAATGCATTTCATTGCCTAACTGAATGTCTTGAACCTGGCATCATTCCCATTTTTATTTTTATTTGTAGTGATTTCCCCCCCCCAGTTTGAATAGATGTATCATGTTTGTTTGGATTAACATATAGTTCTATGTTAGCTAGAACAATACGTAGCAATCACTTTCTTACTTCTATTTCCAGAGATTCATGCAGCTTTTTGCAGGTAGCAGAGAAAGTTTCAGAAGTGCCAAATTCAAAATACCAAAATTTATTCTTCATTCTGAAATATGAAGACCGAAAAAAGAAAGGAAAGAAAGAAACATCAATAGCTGTTCATTAAATAAGTTAGCATCTTGACTTCTACCATAAAGGATTATAACATCTGACACCCATTCTGAAATGGATGAGCTCATAACTTTCAAAAACTTAAATGTGACTGTCAGGAGATATATCCCCCAGGTACAAAAAGGTTTTTTAGCAGAGATAGATTAGATTTTTCTTACGGCTTTTGGCAATTGCTGATTAACCAAAATGAGGCCTTTCAAACTTACTCTATTTTATGCATTACACCATCTAATTTTATTCTAATGCTGTCCAAAACGTAGTTCCAAGGTGTATCACCATAAGTGGGGTGGAATAAAATGTAATAATCCCTAAGCAAATGGTGTGGTTTATTGTTCATTATGACAAGTATTTAAAAAAGAAAAAAATATATGTATTCCTGCATCCCATATTTTCAGAGCATTGGCTGTAAGGAGATATTGATTAGAAATTGAAGAGAATATAAAACTGGAATGTTTTAAAAGTTATAAGCAATTCAGCAGCTTATAAAACCTAATAGAAAACACACTGCATATTATCTTAAATATAATACCTATTACATATGTTTCAAATACACTTTTACATAAATCAATCTGTGATCAGGTGAAACTTACTAGTTGGTTGTGTCTGTTCTCCATTTACTGCTTAATTTTAAAATGCAGTTTAGGATTTGGTGAGCTAATTATTGAACAGAATTGACTTTATATAAATGCCAGTTCATGAATAATCCTTTGTTCCTACATATATGTGTTATCACAGTCCATGAAAATGAAGTTAATGGCACTAATCACAAATGGATGCTTTAGATGTACTTCATGTTTAATACTGATTTGTACAGTTAAGAGCATTTAATGTATTAATATTCTAATCACTGATCTTGGTAAAGGCATGCGTCATAGTACATCTTTACTCTAGTGCAATTTTTCTATACAACTCCCTCAGCTATTGCAAAATGAGCCCTCTTCCCCCACCTTGTGGCCCACAAGTAATTGACCCAAATCTGGTTCATCTTTAGTTGAAAGATTCACAACAGTTTTTAGCCTATTCTCAGTGGAGCTTTATGCTACCCAAATCAAGACATTTCCAAGAGATTCCAAAAAGCTCCATATAAATAGAAACAGCATACCATTAATAATTATAAGGGAGATCCAATCATTTTTAGGAATGACCTACTTTACTTTCCAGAAGATCAGAAGCTTTGAATGAAGTAGTATATTCTCCACTTACACATTCATTTAAAAGCACAAAAAACATTTTTTTTGTTACTGAACATAATAGTGGTGTGTAACTTTTCTGTTGCTGTACCCAGGAATCAAAGCTAACTAGGAAAGTCCATTTAAGTGGCAAATAGCTCTAAACCAACTTGGCCAACTAAAATCTTTGTTCTTTTACCCTTAAGGGCTGACATTTTTTCTTGTTGATATTCCTACTTCAATAGGATTTTTTCCACATTTGTAACTTTGCTGTACTTTAAAAAAGGCCATTTAAATGGAATATTTCACCTCTAGATAATGAATTTCTTGGCCTATTGATATACGTATAGCAGAAACATGAGAAGTATTTCTAGAGACAAAACTGTGATATGGAGAATTTTGTTCCAATATCTCATCATGATTTCTTTTTCATATAATGTTTTATTTAAGAAATAGATGTTTTGAACTCAGATAGATTTGTACCAACTTGTCCATTGTTAGATTAATAGACATAGTTTTCTTTATTTTATAATAGTTAAGGAAAATACAAGTGTGACATAGCATTAACTTTTTAATGTGATTGTTCCTAAGAATCCAGTGCTATTTCTCCAATGCAAGACTGCACCCTTACAAGAAAACAATTACATATACCACCAGAATCAGAATAATTTGTGATGATTAAACATGCTAAAACTGTCTAAGAATATATTCAAAAGTAGAAGAGTTTATTTAAAAGTTTTTTTAGAAATTGCACCATTATGCAATGTTTAGCAAGCAGGAAATGCAAAAAGCTTCAGACAGAAGCAGCTTAAAAAAACTGCATAACTCTTTCCAGTGTTTATGACTTCTCTGTAAAGTGGTTCACATTTTCTAACCAATCACATATCCCACTGGCTTACTCTATTATGTCTACTATTTCCATATAACTCTTGACAGCCTACATTTTCCTGTTGTAATCCTACATCACTCTGTATATAATTTATGTTTGTGCATTTTTAAAGATTATTTATACTGAACTTTATATAAATTATATACATTATAGGTCATTTAGTGTGTGTATGTGTGTATTTATTTTTCTGCATATAAAAAAGCATTGATGTACTTGAAATGCTTTATTAAAAGTCCTTGCTTTGCATATAGTAAGTGGAAATTTCTGACTCCTATCAGGTCTCTCCCAATTCTTTGCATACAATTACAATATATTATAAAGTTATTGCTGCCACAGATATAAATATATATATTCTATAAATAGAATGGTTAGTGAAATTAAAACCAAGCAATCGCTTTGCTCTGAAGTGGCCATTCCAAAATTACTATCATAGGAATATGCCGTAAATTGTCAAGCACATGTTCTGCATGTTAGCACTGTGCATGAGGACTAAGAGCGCAGTTTATCACCCATCAAGACAGATACAATAGAAGAGAATATATGCAGCTCAGGGTTGAACTGTGGAGTCCTTGGTGCTGACATTTCATTACCCAACTAGGTAACATCATCAGTGCACTGAAAACACATCTGCAAGCAAACAACCAAACTCAGAGAGCACCAAGGACTCCACAGACGTATACAGCCTAGCAGTATCATATCATGGAAAGGGCTTTACCTCAGTGGTAGACCTGATATTTATCTTCAAAAGATCCCAAATTCAACTATTGGCAATGCAAGTGGAGCTACAAAAGACTCAGCCAGAATTTTGGAGAACTGCTACAACTCAATTCTGAATTAGATGGATCAATGGTCTGACATCAAAAATGCTTCTTCCTGTGTTCTGTCAAGCAGGTGTCTGATAAATCCTCCACCCTGCTAGTATGCCCTCAAGTTTGAAATCCTATATAGCAGGATTCACTATAGATAAACAATGCTTTTTTTTTAGAATTAAAAATATGCATATTAAATAAATATTTAATTCAGTTAACCCAACATTCAAAAGATACAATGTCATATTCATCAAAGTTTCTTGTAGGTTTAGGGGTTGTGATTGACACTGGATAAAATTAAGCCAGTTTGGTTTTCACTACTAAAATAAGCTGTGGTGCAGCTTTGCATTATGATGTTAATTAAAAAACCCCCACTGTTAAAACTATTTTATATAACCTTTCTGATTAAGCAATTAGATAGCATATCATCAGAAAAAAAAATTGCCCTGTTTCTAAATATGGAAATAATAAATGTTTTATTATACACCTGATGAACTCATGAGTTACTGCATCACAATCTGCAAAGCAGAATTTAAATACTGTACATAATGATGAGTTTAGTTATGGATTATTATCCAAAATGAATTGACCCATGAGGTCATATAACAAAATGCTTTTTAAAAATATCTTTTCAAGATTATTGTTTGTACAGATTGCACAGATACTTAATTTATAGAATCTTGAATTTGGCAGCATTTAAAGAATTACATGACATAGTTATAATTCTTCATTCTTTTAAACACTTGAGCCTTGACCAGGGATACTTGCAAAACAAAAACAAAAAAACCTTAAATCATGAAACTTTACAGATTAACAATTTCCCTTGAGTAACAGATTTTCCTCAGAACATGTCAGAATCATAAAGTGAATATTTGAAGCAGCTGGTTTTTTTTTCTTAGAAAATCCCATAAAGTAGCTCTTCCTCAAGCTGAAAAGTTGGCGGATTCTAGTCCAACACATCTGGAAGGCACTAGGTTGGAAGGAGGTTTCAGAAGCATTATTTTCCATTTAGAGTAAGAAACTAGGATGGGATGAGAGAACTGTAGACTGAGTGATTGAAATTGTAACAGAAGTATGGATTAACCTCTGTTCTGAGTTCATTTCAAGCCATCCCTCCAAAACACCATGTGTAAAAGAGAATTTAAATACTGTACAAAATGACGAATTTAGTTATGGATTATTATCCAAAATGAATTGACCAATGAGCTCATATAACAAATTGCTTTTTAAAAATATCTTCTCAATTTTTATAGAGAATTTTTATAAAGTTATCTTAGTGTTTTAATATTATAGTATTGTGTTAGCAATGCTAGCTTTTATTTACCTTATATTTTGTATAAGTTTCAGACTTATTATTGAAACGGGTATAACTTTTCCTGATTGAATTTTACATTGGTCTATGACCAAAATAAAGATTTGATTGATTGATTTAGATCCAAATCAGAACTTCATTCTGAGGCAAATGACCATTTTGCTTTTTTACAAAATTGAATGAAATTTGCAGACATAGTTGTTCCAACAGGTAATTTTCAATTTTGACCTTTGTTTTTTAAAAAGGTACTTTTAATAACTTTTACATTTTAATGAATAATTAGATTAAACTATGGCAAAGTTATAAGCACTACCAGAGTTAAGCCTACCAAATTCTAGATAGATTTTTAAAAAGAAAAAACTAGAGCAGATTTTATAGGTTGGCAAGAGAAATAACCTTGCATTTATAAACTTCGTTGTTTGTTGTTTCTGTTTTTGCAGAAGAGTGGCAACTTGTATGAAAGTGATATTTTACAGGCAGTTTTGAAGTTAACTTTAGGGAAGGGGCTTAAAAATGTTATTTCCCTCCTTGTTGTTTTGTTCACATGGTGGGGTACAGTGGGGTTATATTGTATATTGAAGAAAGAGTGGTGTTATGCTGAATGAAAATAAGGTATAGAGGGTTGTGTTTTTTTCACTTGCTCTTTTGACAATCCATGGTTGTAGTTTTTTTTTTTAATTCTCCATTTCTGATGGAGTATTCAAACAATACTTTATTGAGAAAACATCTGAAAGCTGAAATTTTACAAAAACAAATTCCTACCTCAATGTAGCTGGATAAATGAGGTATGAAAGGCTAAACATTTTGCAGCTGAGAAATTAAGAATTTAGTTAATTTTTTGTATCACCATACAGAGAAAATGAAATGTCCAGAACATGTTGGAGAATAAACTGAGCGGGCCACTGAATATAATGCTCTTAAGAGTTTGCGCACTCTTTCCTCAATGTCTTTTGCTCTTATCTTAAATACTTCAGAGGATAAATCAAAGAATCCAACCAAGATCCTGATCCTCCTCCTCCTCCCCCCTCCTCCTATTCTTCTTTAAAATTTTATTAAGGGTTTTGATTACAGTAGTAAAAACTAATACAAATTAAACTTAAAGAAAGAAATAAGAATAATAAGAAAGGACAAAAAGTGCAAGAAAAAAGAAAGAAAAAAGAAAAGAATCAATATGATAAAGGGGAAAAAAAAAGAAATATATAAAGAAGCAACTTCCAACCTTCATTACAACAAGTATAGACAAATTTAGTAACTTTTTAGTAACAGATATCACTTCATCCATATCCCATCCCTTATCTATAAGCAAATCCATAAAACATTGACTTTTCAATCCTGGTGTCAGCAAAAAGTCTGTAAAGGGTTGCCAGAACTTTGCAAACAAATGTCTTATTTTAACCTTGATCAAATAAACCAACTTTATATTCCTTCCTTTTATTTTTAACAGTCTTAATCTTTAGTTCATTCAAATATTGTCATAGGATTTGATTTCTCTTCAATTCTTTTTTATCCCATTGCACAGACTTCTTCAAGGGGTTAACAAGCTTTTGTAGATCCAATAAGAAAACATTGCCCAGCTCATTCTCTTAGTTTGTCATTTGTATTTCCCCTTTAATTTTTAAAACTTTAGCCAGTTTCTTTTGTAGATCCAATAAAGCATCCTTTTCTAAATTATTCTTTTGGCCTATCATTTGTAGTTCCATTTTTGGTCCTTTCTCTGTCTTGTCAGACAAAATTTGCTCCAGATCTGTCATTCCCTCATTGACATCTTTTGGACATAATCTATCCATGGAATCAGACATCATTACTGGCACTGTTGCTATTGTAGCTACTAATTTCTGGCTTCATTCTTCAAAAATCTCCTTTAATATTTCCAATGTTATAACATTTTGTGTCATTTTGTAAGCCCCAGTTAACCAACACCAAAAGCTGGTTTGTTACTATTTTCTTCTACTTAGAATTTTTAGTCCCCTCTAGTATCCAGTTTCTAAAACCTTAAAGTCACTTATCTTTGTTATGATAACAAATATGCCAAAATAACTTTAGTTCCCACAAGAAGCTAATTATTTTTATAGGTAAGTCCAAAATCTTATAGTCAATATTCCAAATTTAACTGGACTCTTAATCCATTTGTAACCTTCTTAGATCAAAATCTTATTTAGCTTTTTGCTGTTTATTTCAAATTCTTTAAGTTCTTAAGCATGTAATTCATTTTTCTTCAGAGTTGAACCTAAACTCATCTGGCAACTTTTCAAACTTGTTTTTCCAAGGTGTCTAATGGCTTCAAGGTGGTTAATAGGCAATTTCTGAAAGTGATTAGAAAGTGAGGCTTGCGAACATAGTGTCCTTTAAAAGGCTCCACTGTGGGTTTGAGCAAGATGGTTAATCCCTTCATCACCTGGTGTTCAAACCCACAGAAGACTACTGTCCTGCAGTCTCCTTGTGAGGAGCTGTATCCAACTGATCCAAAAGATATTTGGATCTTTCTACCTTCTCTGGGATTATTTCTCCTCTCCTTATAAGTGATAAAGAGTCACTTCCTAGTGAGATGGGCAGTGACCAAATTTGAATAAATAAATAAATAAATAAATAAATAAATAAATAAATAAGGAAGGTATTTTGGAGAAGAAAAGTGGCTGTGCACTTTGGGGATATGGAAAAGAGTTTTGCATAATCCCTGATCCAGCCTCCATCATAGTCAGTTGCCTCATTTGGAAGTCATCATCTGAAGAAGGCATCTGAAAATAATCTTAAGGCTAGGCATATCTCTCTCTGTCTGTTTCTCTCTCTCTCTCTCTCTCTCTCTCTATATATATATATATGAATGATATGAAATTCCAAGTACAATCCTTTGAACATTTATCCTGTTTATAAATCTAGTCAACATGTATGAGGAATTTGATTGTGAAATCTGATATAAATTGATGTGATCTATATCTCCCAGATTCATGTGCTTAATTTCTGTACTTTCAATATTTTCTGATGCAGTTTTTTGCTTAAAACATGTATTGAAAAACACATTTTGAAATAAAATATAAACTTGGGTTTTTAAATGCGAATATTTGTGCAGATTTTTTTAAAAAAAACTTTCACACATTAATCCAGAAATGAGATGAAATTTACCTATGAGGAATCACTTTTAAAGGTCATTCAGTTTAAACTGAATATTTCCCCTTATTTTAATATTTTTAGGGACAAAGCAGCCTTCCTGAACTATGTACCCTCCCAATATATTAGATTCCCAATGGGTTGTCTCCCAGTGCCCAAGGCAGTTAGAAATTCTGAAAGTCATAGTAATTTAATTCAATTCCTCTGGAAGGCACGTAGTGGGGAAGGCAAGGGTAAGACAAATGATACTGTGTATTCAGTAATAACTCAGCCACTATAACTCTAAATCAAAATCAAGTTTGTTTTTTTCTTTTTTCTTTTCTTTTCTTGCTGGAATTGTCTGTATGTCTGCTATAATTTAATTATTTTATTCAGGCAATAAATCTCAAACATATTAATACTATAGATCCATGATGCAATGCAAATTGTCTTGAGTGAAATACTTCTATAAGAATTTTTGCTTGTTTCTTACAGATGTACATTTTAGAACTGGTAACTGTTATATTTTAACTTATGAAAAATCAGACTTGGATGAAAACTGCAAGTAGATTTTTCCTGAAAATTAATTACTTACAAACTGGTTAGCAGTAGTAATATGGTAATTAGAAAAACAATAAATATTTAGGTAATATTGAGTGTTAGTTTTCCAATGAAAAATAGGTTTTTTTTAAAAAAATTCAATACTTCTTTTTGGGGAAAAAACATTTTTTCCTCATTGCTCATAAATCTATTACCCAGGTAATTTTGTACTTAGCTAAAATGATTTCATTGTGGCATATAATATATATTAATAAGATTGTATGACTTCTTTTAATGTTCTTCTTTTCTCCTCAGCCCTGTCTTCACTATCATATAATCTCCATTCTGTTTTCTAATGAATTATATGAAAAGGTAAGGAAATGGTCAATGGCAATGGGTTTTCAGAAAAAAAAAAATTATGTTAGTGAAAAGATTAATAATAGGCTCATCATTGACATTCTTTATTTCTAATATCTAAACCAAGAAAAGGAAGTCAAAGGTAACCTCTTTCTATGTTCATGTTAAATTCTTTAAATTCTTCAAAGAGTGGGAAAAGGGACAGGAACTTTCCAGGCACACACATTCTTCTGCCATTCTTCTCCAAAGTACAGTCTTTATTGTTGTGATACTTTTAGGTAGTAATCTAAGGCAAGGGTTAGCAAACTAATTTTGGCTTAACAAACTAGTTTCATATACTGTAATTCTATGCAGAAAATCTCAAACAGAGCTTTTTAGAGTCTCTTATCTGTTATTCTTTTCCTGCCTGACTCATGCAGCTTCTCTCAGAATTTTCACTTTTGGGAAAAGAAGAAAGACAAATAATTATTTCCTGGGCTTCATGGATTTCATCACCTTTATCAAGCTATCTTTGCTGACGTCTGCTTGGTCCTCCAAAATCTGCAGTCCTCTGCCTAGCCAGTTGGGGTCTTGTCTAGCCCCTTGGGGTCTGCTCCTCTAACTGCTCCATGATACACACATATCTCTAGGCCACACTAAAACAAAACAAAACAACCCCCCCCCACACACACACACACCAACTTTTGGAATATCCAACAATTTTCTCCCCCATTGCTTAACACCTCTGCCTTCTTTATATATTTTTGGCTGTAAGGCAGATGTGCCTGCATCCAGATAATTTAATCAAAGACAAAGCAAAACTTCTCATGTCATGTAGATATGGAACCTCATTTTGACACATAGAAAAAAATCCCTTTAACATTGGGACCATTACATCATTCCATGTCGATCAGGGCAATTCACCCTGCCACAATTCTCATTCTAATTATATTGGATCACTAACTTTGTCAATTGGCTTTGTAGCATTTTATATATACAACCACAGCATGAGAACTTCAAGGGGAAAAGAATGACTAATTACAAATATCTGGAAGGTGGAAAGCAGGGAGTAGCATCAGATTTCAATCTTATTCAAATCAGTTGTTAAATGTTGGCAAATATATAGGTTGTATCAAAGAATAAGCAATCCACTGTCCATGCAACTGCTCTGTAGAGATTTTAAATTATTTGCTAAAAGCAGAAGAACGTGTAAAATAATGTCTGCATTTCATCTTCAGTGGATTCAAAGAAGCATCACATTGTCTTTATGACACACTGGTCACTTCTGCTGGGAAGATATAATTATGCTTCTTATGTCTTAGGAAATCTATAGACTGGATTCAGATAACGTTGGTTGCAAGTAAGCCCAACAATGATGAGTTCTGAGTGAGAGTTTAGTCAGATTGGTTTCCATTCTATAGCATGAATATCCTTTCTTACATGCCCACTGTACAGTGTCATCATTTATTATGTAAAACCCTACTTGGAAGAACATCACATCCTAAATTCCACATCCATAAATTATAGACTATTCATTCATTCATTCATTCATTCATTCATTCATTCATTCATTCATTCATTTATTATATGTATACACCACCTGACTCCCAGAGGCACAGCTAGGAAAACCTGCCTGAAACTTTGGAGAATCATTACAAATTCATAAAGATAATATTGAGCTTCACTGATCAGTATGAGGCAGCTTCTTATATTGTATAATGAACTTCAGATTTTATTACCATAGATGATCATAAGAGTAGGACTATCAAGTCGGGATTGAAAAAGCAGGACAACCAGTAGATAGTAGCAAAGTGTTAGATTTTTCTCTGTTTCTTTGCTTTCATTTAGTGGCTGTCTGTATTTCTGATGTCAGATCTGGTAGCCCCAAAAAGAGGGTCCCTGGAAACTAAAAAAAAAAAAAAAAGACTTGCATAAGACATATGCAAGTTTGTGAGTATCTCAGAAATATTTTCTTTGGTAGCCAACACTCTTGCTTTTCAGCTGATTTTTAATAGGAACTAGACTACACTTTAAAGCTAGAACGTGCTTTATAAGTCAAGATGGCACTGAAGGCATACATTTTAGGATTCACCTGTACTATGCTACCTTGCAATAGGAAACAAAGACTGATTTGTCCACAAAAGTTTATATATTTTTTTATCAGGGTTATATAAAAGTGATATTCTGAAGTGGCATAAATTAACAAGAGGTTAAACTCAAGCACCTGGTATAAAACCAGCACCTGGTATAAAACCAGCAATTACACAGCAGTGTGGCATCTGAATGATAATAATTTACAAGAGACTTCCCGCCTAACTGAACAGACTTTCTGATCCATGATGCTTTATCTTCAAAAAGAAATGCCACTATTCATAATCACAGTAAGATACTTATTAGTATCTTGGGGAAAAATGTTATCCACATGGCAGGGGAAAATGCTAGACCAAGGAGTGCGGGGAGAGGACAGTGATGGGGAAAAAAGTATGTTGCATTTGATTATGTAGATTCTTACACTGAACATATATTTATATTTTTCTTCAGTTTTCCTTTCTTTCTCTATACCAGCTACATGTCACAAGCCATTTCCATACATTCATATAAAGGCACAGAGTATGTACAGAAATTTACATCAGACATTTTCATTGACCATGATATTGATAATTGCTACGATGTGAATTATTTGCAGACATTTCCTAAGATATCTGGTTACTAAGCATAGATTTCATATTACATATACAGTATACACACACACACACACACACACACACATAATGCTACTTTTTTGTGGTAATGAATATTATGCAAAGTGCAGAAAGCAAGTAAGAAATAGTAAGTCATATTGTCTTTTGTTTAAAATTCTCACCCTTTCTTTTTGCAGATCTGATCAACTCCATGCAACCATGATTTTCTTGGCCCATTCATTCTTTCTTCATATATTTGCTTTGCAATTTGATCTTCATTCATTCCTTTGTGTGATCAACTACTTCAACATACTTTCATACCACCATCCTTGTTTTCAACTCACATTAACTCAGTACCCATTAATTGACCCTATCTTTATTATTCTTAATAAAGTAAATACCACTTTCTTCTTAAGTACCACTTTCAACATATTTTTATTTTCTATTGACATATCTCTCACTTCCATATAACAAAGTCAGCAAAAGCATAAATAACTATATTTGCTTCTTTTGGCAAACATTCAGAAATAGTAACTGGGCTGCCCCAAAACCATCTAGTTAGTTCTCATGACTTAGTGAAGACTTGAACCTCTATCTTCCTAATACTATTCCAGCACCCTAACAACGGTACACTCACCCTTTGTTTCATTGTTGTGGTCCACCTGTGTAGAGTTCCTTATGCCCTAGATTATGCCTATTGACCTTGACAATGTACAGTAAAAAAAATGTATACATAATAGAGCAGGGCCCATGTTTTCATGTAAATGTGCATCATTCCTTAGAGATATTCTCTCTTAACTTATTCACTCCCACATACATATTAAATAATATCCAATGTTCTGCAGTTTCTACAGTGTAAAGCCATCCAAGTGCAAAGAAATTCTGTAAACAGCTTTGCATTCACTACTTTTCATGTGTTTCATGGGATCAATGAAACACAGTATGAAAATCTCTGTAATTGTGTGACTTACAACAGAGAGCCTTATTAACTTTATAGCAAGGTCACAGAACTTCACACTTCATTTTTAAATTATGTCAGAGGAATAAAACAATTTTCTTTGTCTTTACCTCTAATATCCTGCTAAGCTAACGCAGACCTGACACAGACTTTTACTTAAATTAATGAAGCTATTATTATAATTCTCCATAGGGCTATGATCACTTTTCAACTGGGAAAAAATAGTGGCTGAAGGATCCAACTAAATAATTCTTATATTTTAGAATCAAAAACAAACAAAGCTTCTTCATGAATTGCCAGCTCTAGGTAAGCCCAACATGGAATTAATTAGTCTTCCTGTTATTTTTCCTAGAGAACTAGACAGTAAGTTAAATTTTGATCAGAAGAACTATAGCATCATTTTTTAATATTGAGATGTTTTTACTCCTAATTACAAAAGAAGGAAGCAAATATGGGATATCAAATATTTATTTATTTATTTATTCTTAAGGAAAATTATTTGCCTTTGACCAAAATAATATATTGAAAACATTCTATTTGCACCACAAAATACACATGCCTTATTCAGGAATCATAAAATACATATTTGGATGAGATGTATTGGTAATTTGAAGAGTACACATGTGTTTGGCTGCCTTGGTGGAGATGGCAAGTCACAAAATATCTATTTACCAAGAGGCAAACTAACTCTACAGGATATTGTCAACCATTCCAGTGGCAGCTTTGTGGGGCCAAAGGCAATCTCATAAATAAATATGAAGTTGGTGCTTTGCTTTTCAGCATAGCTGGTTTCTATTCAGTGGAAGTTGTTGTTTGTATGATTATTTTAACATTAAAAAGTTGATTAAAACATTTATAAATAAATACCATTAAAAATACTTCATAATATTTGGAATGGTCCTTAGATATCATCTAATCCAATTCCCTGCCCACTGCAGGGATTATTTTAATTAAAACAATATTTTAAAGAGTTAGGTGAGATTGGTGGACATTAAAGGTGATTGAGAGCACCCTGTTTATTGCAAGAGCATGAAATAGTCTCCATGCATCAATCAGACCTTTGTTGACAAAATATCTGCAGGGATACCCCCTAACATGCACAGTCTTGAGAGAGGGGGTGGTCCTACCAATGCTTAAGGAGGTGGTAGTTTGCTGTCTCTTGAAGAAGCCATCTCTGGATCTATGTTGGACAATTTTCCTTCTTTCTCTAAACTTCCCTTTTTGAAAGTGGTCATGCTGCAATTTCAGGGAGCCCTGGAGGGAACAAATTATCTGAATCCCTTCCAGTTGAGTTTCAGGCCCAGGTATGGGACTAAGATGGCACTGATCATGCTTGTGGATAACCTCTGACAGAAGCAGGATGGGGATGGTGTGTTCATCCTTGTCCCCTTGATCTTCCAGTGGCTTTAAATACTATCAAACATGGTATCCTTCTGGACCAGTTCAGGAGGTGGGGGGGGAGTGATATTGCTTTCCATGTTTCTCCTCCTTCCAGGGCCAATTCAAGTCAGTGTTGATAGGAGGGGAGGAATCTGGCCCAAGTCCCTTCTTTGTGGGGCCTCTCAGGGCTCTTTTCCTTCCCCGCTCCTGTTTAACATCTATATGAAGCCAACTGGTAAGGTAATCTGCCAGCATGGATTAAGTATCATCAGTACAATGGTGCTGTTGGGACTCTTTCTTGGTACCTGGAGGCTGTGGGGGTCTGGATGGAGAAGAGGCTTCAGCTCAAATCTAGCAGAACTGAATGGATTGAGTTTTGGCTCTCCCAGATTTTCCATTCTTAGTTCTTGACAGGGTTGCATTGCCTTGGATACAATTTTGGGGGTCTATAGAGAGCAAGGAAAATCATCTTGATGGAAATTTGCAGGAATTACTGCAAAAGGGGCTGAAACATTTTGAAACAACATTTGGAAGCAGCTCAGAAGATGCCTCCCTAATTAACTGAACTATAAGAAGGAGGAGGACACAATCAGCACAATCAGACTTGCAAGATTCTGTTATTATAGCTAATCTCAAAAAAAGTAGTTTGATCTTTCCTGTGGAGTTGATTTTCTGGTCTGGACTACCTAGTGAGGCTCACAGGGTCCTCCTGGATTCATGGTCCTGTTTGAAGAACAGGTGGCTGCCACAGCCAGGAGGGTCTTTGTACAAATTTGTCTTGTGCACCAATTGCATACTTTCCTATAGTGGAAGGTGCTACTCATGCCATTGCCACTTTATTTCTGATAATGTCCCATCTTGCACATTGTGACTCTAGGCAGCAAACATAGAGTAAAAAACCAACACAACAATAGAAAAAACACAAATAATAATGATAATACAACAACACAAGGACAATACAAGGACAATCTAACCCAACTTGTGTAACAACAATCACACTAAGGGAAAAAAAAATCAGTTCAACAGGCTCACCAACCTCAAGTCACCATGTATGAGGGAACATCCAGGTCTTCTAGGGTTTAAGGAATGCCAACAGGTCAGGGCAAAGCTGATCTCGTGGGGAGCAGTTATAGTGTTCCAAAGAGCAAGCACTGCAGTAGAGAAGGCATGCTTCCTGCGTCCCACCAGATGGCATGGTTTGACAGATAGGATCTGGAGCATGTCCATTCTACCCAATCTAGTGGGGCCGACAGAAACCCAATATTTCTCCTAAAGTTTAAGTCCATTCAATACTATGTCTCTTAGCCTGAGAGCTTAGACATATTTATATTACCAAAAAAACCAGAGGATTTGTTTAAATTATTTTTTTTTCTAGTGATTAACAGTTTGTTTCTTACAGATGACATATATATATGCCATATAAGTTTCATTATGCAGAATGGGGTATAGAGAGATCTAGATTCAAACAGCAAAATGAAATTTGTAATACATGATATGCATCAGCATTTAGTACTATTTGGAAACACCTTAAAGCAATGATGTCTTTTTCTGGGCTCACGTGGCTCCTGTCTGCATTTGGTTCCTGACAGGTGCTACGTGCATTCCAAATCACATTTTGCCCTTCTGATCAGGTTCTCTGAACACCTTTACTGAGATTCTTTTTACAACCACCTTTTATGTCCCAGGAAGAATAAGGGGAGGGAGTATAAACTTCTTTGATTTTTGGTTTGGCACATTGCTTGGAGAATGTACATATCCCCCAAAAAACCCATTCATCTAAGAGGCTGTAGTAGTGATTTCTTTTAAATATGACCTGCCAGAGTAAAATTCACAAAACGTTTCGGCAACCTTAAGTAACACAATTACGTTCTCAGAAAGCTGGCTTGTTTACCCCACTGGAACTCACAAGGCATATATTAACTGATCTCCATCAATTTGCAAGGAAAGAATTCCTCAATAAGTATTTGTCTTTAACATTTACTCATGGGGAACCTGTGTAGCTGGAGATATTTATGAGTTGCTTTCAGCTTAAAAATAAATCACCTCTAATTCCTCTAAGCGAAATCAATCAAAAGTCTGTTTTAAAAAAGGTTGGTTGTTTGGTCGATTCTGGCAGAAAAGTAAACAGCACTTCAGCTTTTCTCTACCATTAAGGCCTAAATGGCCTAGAAAGTAAATCAATATCTCCAGGCAGCCTTCTGGCTATTGTTTAGCCAGTAGATATGGATTTTCATTGGCTTACTACACTCTTCTGGGAGTAACCTCTAATCTTCAGAGAGTAATAATAAGTTCGTTATCTAGTTCAGCTCTTTGTTGTACATTTAAATGGGAGGCATCCATCAGCCGCACTTGCTGAAGTTAAGAGATGATGACATCCCATTCTACCTATTCCATAATGAAACAGTTTCATTATATTACAGAAAGAACTGTTAGGTAAAATCTTGTTTGTTGATGGATTATTGGAATGGCCAAATATGGGGGAGGGGATATTGAGAGGTCCCTTTATTTAGTTTCCCTTTATAAAGGTTATGCAATTCCATATAAGATTAGAATGAACTAAATCTTGATGCTGCTTGTTTTTGTTATACATGTATGACACAAATTGTTCATTATTCATATCAATCTGCTTTAAAAGCCTCTGGTTAAATACAGCTGTGAAGTAGACAGCTGTCAGAACCAATCACTGCTGTTTTAGCTTAGCAGCCAAATGTTAACTGGACCAGAATGATTCTCTCTCTCCACCCAGGATAGGGAAAAATAATGTTTATATGATTAGATACCCTGTGTTCTTAGCCAATGATAATATCCTGTTTCATTGTATATAAATATATATAAAAGTTAATTCAGTACCACTTGACAAATGCAGAGTGTTTCTGCTGTCAATAGTTTCCCTTTATAAAGGTTATGCAGTATTTAAAAAGCTATTAATCACTTATCTTTTTGATCTTAAGAATAACAGAGAACTCTTAGGATGTTTTAAATTATAGTATATGGATTCTGCTTCCCAAAACCTCCTATGAAGTTTTCTTGATGTAGAACAATGGAGCTTCAAAACTATTAATTCTCTAAAGGCTCTTGTCTCCCATGCTCCTCCTTTTTTTCTTATGGGATAAAATTACAATCTCTCTCTCTCTCCCCCCCCCCTTTCTGTTTTGGGGGTGGAGTGGGGAAATGGCAATGAAGCTGGGTGAAAATTAATGATAGGCCACTGGAGTTTGGCATTGTAGAATGTTGAAGGTGGAGTGTCTATGTTGTAGAGGGCCAAAGAAATTTTGGAAGGTCTGTGTATGCCCCTGAACCCTGGACTACTGCTGCACAGTTTCATTGCAGGTGCAGGAGATGATGATGTTTAGAGTCTCCAGGGTGGCTGTTCACATGGCCTAAGAGAAAGATGTGCTTGGAGGAATGTGGTAGACAGGAAACCAGATGGGGTAGCATGGCTAACTGGAGAGCTGGCAGCAGAGTGGCAACAGTGATTCAGTGCTGGGCTGGTAGCACCACTGATCAACTGTTGGAGACTCAGTGGCACCATGGAAGTGGCAGTGATTCTCAGTTTGGTAGCAGCACCACCACCAGCAGCAGCAGCGTGTTCAGTGAGAATCAATCGTTTCTGTGGTGATAGTGGTCTCCCAAAGATGCCTTGGTCTGTTAGGAGGTGGGGAGGTGCAGGCAATAAATCATGGTGGTGACAGGTAAAGTGAGATATGGTAAGAGATAAGGGTAGACTACTCTTGGGGAAGGCAGTCTTAGTGTCTTATACCAATTTCATATTCCAGACCACTTGGGCTCTGTCCCATTGCCTAGTCATTGCAACCATAGTGGCCCTAGTTTCTGGCTGTTGCTACTGAATGCCAAGTTGCCTGTCATAAAGCCTCCCTCATCCAGGATCTAAGCATGGATGACAGGGCCAACTTGGCATGTATCACCAAGATTTGAATAGGTGTATGTGGATGTTCCCCACTTGTAAATGTATCTACCTGGGTTTTGAGTATGACACCAGCCATAACTCCAGAGCAGGGGTAGTGAACTGGCCATAGTTATCTGAGAAACTCTGGTGGCTTTCAGAAGCATAGCTCCACAGATAATCAGATGTGAAACTCTGTTTGAGAAGCTGGGCTCCAGGGAGAAGATGGAATTGCTGTCACTATATCAGGCTGCTGATGTAATGGCTTCCCTGCCCTAGCTGCTTGATGCTGTGGCCAGTATGGTAATGGTTTTTCCCAGACTCATGGTCCTATCTTCAATATCTCTTCTCTGGGTGATGAGTCAGAGGCAGCTTGGAAGTTCATGATCACCATGGACCTAATCCAGATCATTGGCAGCCTGGCACACAGTGGATGTAACATATTGGATCTGGTTTTTGTCTCAGGGAAGTGGAAATGTGATCTGGAAGTGAGATATATTAACATCAGTCCCTTTGATTGCTTTGGAACTTTCCACAGCAGCTCCCAATTGCAGAAAGGTTGATGCTTTTCAATCAGTATATCCCAGGTGACTGACAGATCCAGGTTGGGTTCCAGAGGGAAATTAGGATTATTCCTGAGGCTCGGATGCATAGCTCAACAGAGGCCTTGGTCCACCACTTGCAATGAAAGAGTGATGACAGCTTTGGATCCATTTATGCCTGTGTGATCTCTCTCTGCTTATGAATTCTAGGGAGCCCCCTGGTTTTCAAAGGAACTCCAGGGAATGAAACAACAGAAGAGATGGCTGGAATGCCACTGGAGGAAAATGAAGAGCAAAGAGCAAGTAAGAGTCTTTATTAAGGGTTACCTGGTAGTGATAAATGCAGTAAAGCATAACTATTTCTTTACTTTTCCTATGTCTGCAGATAGCCAACAGCCCTGTTCAAAATGACCCAATTCCTCCTGGTGAGGAAGAAGCCAGAGGAATATCTGCAGAACTACTGTGAGAACTATTCAAGACATCTGTCGCTTGGATCTGCTGAACTGGACTCTGTGCAGGTCCTATGAAGTTGACTGAGGCACAGTGTGGCTTGATTATCTGGGAAAAGTTTGAGAGTGTTGATCCTGAGGAAGTAGACAAGATCCTCAGGGCTGTAACTGCAGCCACCTGTGTATTAGATCCATGTCCCAAGAGACAATATGTGGTTGACTCAAGGGTGTGGTAAATTCATCTCTGAGTGAGGGGTTAGTCCCTCCTTGCATTTAATGACATGTTGATCAGAACCCTCCTCAAGAAGCCACGGTTGAACCTAACAGTACTGGACAATTCTCATCCTGTCATTAACCTTCCCTTTCAGTCAAATTTCAGAGCTAGGTGTAATAGAGAGACAGTACTGGTAACACTTGTGGATGACCTCTGACAGGACTGGGTCATCCATCCTGGTGCATCCATCCTGACCTTCCTTGATATCCCAATGCATTCATTGATCATGCTATCCTTCTGGGCCATCTCAGGGAGTTAGGGTGGGAGTATCTTGTTGCAATTGCTTCCTTTCTTCGTTCAGAGCTGGTTCTAGTTGCCTTTGGTGTGGGGAAAAGGTCTAGTCCTAAACCTCTTTGCCCAATTCCTCAGGGCCCTAATCTCTCCCTATTCCTATAACATCTACCTGAAGCTTCTGGGTGAAGTCATTCATTAAAACAGGTATCATTCATTCATCAGTCAAGTATCATCAGTATGCTTGCTATACATCTCTACCCTTGGCTGACTAAATTACATCATCAAGGTTCTTTCTCAGTATCTGGACACTATAGGCACCTGGATAGGAAGAAATAGGTTTAGGCTTAATCCTAGCAACACTAAATGGCTGTGGGTTATGGGGCCTCTCAGATATGGGACTGTCTATCATTCATTCCAGATGGGGTAGCAGTTCCCCATTTTCCAGAACATCTGCACAATTTAGACACTTACTCTTTCATGAGTAGGTGGCAGCCATGACTAAGAGGACTTTGCACAAATCCATATGGTACACCAATTATGCTCATTCCTGGATTGGGAACCCTGATTATAGTCACTTATATTTTAATCACTTCCCATTTGGAGTACTGCAACATACTCTTCATTAGGCCACTTGGAAGCTGCAGCTGGTCTAGAATGCACCAGTGTGAATAGAGCATCACAGTACATCTATGTAGCACCAGTATTTCAAACTTTACTGGCTCCAAGTTGGCATATGGATGCAATTTAAAGTGCCGGTTATCACCTACAAAGCCCTTCATGGCACAGGGTTTGGTTATTCGCATGACCACTTGTCACCTATTATTTTGGTGCATTCCCACAAGATCCAACAGGATGGGCATGCTCCAGGTTCCCACTATCATACAATGTTATCTGATGGGACCTGAGGAATGTGCCTTCTCTATTGCAGCACCTGCCCTGTGGAACAGCGTCCTTCCCTAGATTTAGATGGTCCAAACATTGTTAGCCTTCCATAATGCACTGAAGACCTGGCTTTTCCCTTAGGCATTGGGCCAGGTCATAATATGAGCTCATCCGTGAGGGTTGATCAGGTATATGTATGTAGAGGGCACAGGGAATGCCTTAAAGGACAGGAGGAAGAGCTGCTACCAAGACAAGAGTTATATAAAAGGGGCTTGAGCCTGAGCCAAGAAAATAACATGATGAAACGTCTCAGACAAGCCTCTCCCTAGTTCACACAAAGACAAAGTGAGGGAGGGGGGAACACATTCAGACCTGCAAGATTCTGTTACTATAGCTATTATAATAAAAATAGTCCTGACCTATGTGGCACTGGTTTCTTAGTTTGGTCTAACTTGTTGGGATGACAATGTTCAAGAGTCCTCAAGCAAGTGTTGTTAGTTTTTGTTTGCTATCTTTTTGTTGTTTTAACCTGATGTTAACCAGACTATGTTGGATTTGCGAGTTGGAAAACCATAAAAAATAAACGAACGAACAAATAAATAAATAATTGGGACTTGGAGGGAATACAATGCGGCAAAATCTGTTTGCTGGGTGAATAGTGACAAACAATTACCAAAGCAGTATCATATTACCCAACGTTATAACCTTATGTACTTTTTCTAACATGTTTTCTGTGTGTGTATGTGTGTGTGTGTGTGTGTGTGTGTAAACAAGAATGCTAATAATGAAAATGGCCCACACACTTTTTGTTTTTGTTTCTTGCAGATTTGTCATGATTCAGTCAGGTTTAGGGGCTATATGAGTTGTAAAGCTGAAGGACTAGAAGTGAATAAAAAGATGCAGAACAAGGATAAACCCCAAAGGTAGCCACAAGAAGGTAATCAATTAAGATGCATAAGAAACACAAACAATAAAAGATGAGCAAGGGATCAAGTTTCAGAGGCAGCCACTGAAAAGACTGAGGCAGTTAATGCAATCCAGTTCAGGCAAGGAAAGACAGACAGCTAAATTGAGATTTTCTCTTGAGAGAGAGATCAATGGGAAATTCAAACTATATTGGATTTATTGATATGAACTTGCCCAGGATCAGAGCAAGTACAGAGCCAGGTAACCCAACATACTAGCATTTACAAAACACAAAATTTAACCTGACCCACTTCCAGATGATGCAGTGGCAGTTAAGGTATAGGATATTAACTTCTGGAATCCTGATCCATCTATTGTCCCTAGCATTCAATCATTCCAGTGAGGAATGGCTCAAGGAGCAAAATAAAGCTACTGAGATACAGCAAATTTAGAACACTAAAGAGGTAGTCCTTGCTTACTGATGGTAATTGGGACCAGGAACTTCATTGCTAAGCAATGTGGCCATAAGGCATGATGTCACATGACCATGCTGACTTTACGACAGCAGTTAAGCAAATCCTGTGTGGTTACAGCATCCCACAGTCATGTAATTGGAATTTATGACCTCCTTCCAGCTTCTCCATTGACTTTGCTTGTTGGAAGTCAGCAGTGAACGTCACAAATGGTGATCACATGACTGCAGGATGTTGCAATGTCATAATTGTGAGCCTGTCTGAGTGCCTGAATCATGATCATGTGACCATGGGGACACTGCGATAGCCACAACTATGAGGACCTGTCATAAGTACCCCTCCTTCAGCACCGTCGTAACTTTGAATGGTCACTGAATGAGTGGACATTAAATGAGAACTATCTGTATACAATAGTTACCTTAGATTCAGGACCATGGGTAACAATTTTGCAGCTTAACTAATAATGAAATTACCCCAGCATCTCTGCTATGTTGGTTTCCATAGCTGGCTTACAAGTCCTTCTCACTTACAAGTCCATCATTTCAGATGTCAAATCAATACTGTATTGGGGGGCATGGTGAGAATCTTTCCAGGGGTTTTTAGATTCAGATACTTCCCAGTTCAGTCCTCTAGATCAAAGTCCCTTTGCTTGTTCAAGATTTAATGGGTGAAGCACAGGGTCTAAGATGAAAAGTCCTACTTCAGTAAAATGGGGGCCAGTTTCTAAGATGAAAAGTTTTACTTCAGAAAAGGGGAGGTTAGATTCAATATCTATTCAAAGAAGGTTCTGCTCATATAGTGACCATACCAGAATATCATAGAGCTTTCAATTTAAAAAGCATTTTAGATATACAGAAGTCAACAACAACAACAGAACATTCACATGCTTCAAGCTGAGCAAGATAATCACCACTGCCCTTAGGATGAATACACCTGGTAGAATATAATGTTTAAAACATTTAAGAAAATGAATATTTAAACACTTATACATGGATATATGCTTTTTATCAGTCCATGCAGATGTGTCCATAAGACACATACATTTATTGTACTGAGAAGTGAAATATACAAAAGAATGCATCTCTGCGATCTCTCCCCTCCACTGACTAATGCAAAGATAGCTTGTTCAGTAGTAGACAGAGAAAAAACACACTAAACTCCTGTGTCTGAAATGGATGGCTGGAAGGTGAAAAGTTACCAAAATTGTTTATACTTGTTGTGATGAAGATTGGAAGTCACTTCTTTATATATTTCTTTTCTTTTTCTTTACTATATTTGCACTTTTCTTTCTTTTCTTTCTTTTATTCTCTACTTTTTTCTTTTCCTTTGCCCTCTTTACTTTTTCTACTCTTCTTTCTTTTAGTATGTATTCGTTTTTACTATTGCAATTATACTCTTTAATAAAATTATTTTTAAAAAATGAAATGGATGGCTGGATTAAGAACAATATGTCATGATTGTTATAATATAGTGTATTGAGCTTGCCACTAGCCAGGACATGTATTACAGTGCAAACCTATATTCACTTTTACATTTATTCATTATATTTAGATTTACAACCTGCCTCCCTACCGCCCACCCCCAGGCACTCAAAATAGAATATGTACCTAGAGCTCCCTCCTCCAATTTTTCCAGTAATAATCTATAAGGTAGACTGGCCTGAGAGTCAGCAGCTACCTCAAAGTCATACAGTAAAATTTCATTGAACCTGGGTGTCTTTGGTCCTAGTCCAGCACCTTAATCACAGTACCCCAGTGGCTCTGATATAACTACTCAGAAATTAGACCCAGAGATTTCAATATGATTTAGTTGCAGGTAATATTTTCAGTTCCTTGACTGTTATCATCAGTATCAACAGGAAACATGCTTACCCTGTTTTACAGCCCACAACTCTAGGCCCTGAGTTCCTAGAGCTTCCACTGGGCTTCTCACACAGCTGTAACCCTGCTGCCCTATAACATTGCTTGTATTCGTACTCTGAAGGCAGAGATTCAGTCTCAGTCCGCTGGATCTGCTGATAAATCTTTGGCAGCTGCAGCAAAATGTTCTGAGGCAATTTAAGATACCTGCTTTCAGATTCAGGATTGCTGCTATGGCCCATAGACTTTGGGTCTTACATTCTGGGCCAGCCCTTTTGTTCCTGACAAAGGTCTGATCTCATTTCAGTCTGAACCAAGGATGGATGGTGCCGGACTTATCTCCTACCTTTTTGTCTGAAGTGATAACTCTTTTTGGCAAAGAAGATTGCTTCAGATCAAGCAACCTACATTCATATTTGATCACTAACAGTATCTTACTTTTTACACTGAGTTTCAGAATGGAAGCAAAATATACTGAATTTGAAATGCTTCATGTTTAAGTCAGCTTTAGGAATCTGGACTTGTAACTGAAGTTATCTTATTAAGTCACAATCAACAGGTGAGATTGCCATCAGAATCTGCTACATGAAATCTAGCAATTTATTTCCTTTTGGTAACAGCCCTGATGAATAACTATACAGAATTACAGTACTGTACAGTACAGGATAACTGAGACCAAAGAGAGAATAGATTAAAGATGCACTAAGAAAATCCATAGAGATAGCTGAGTGAATCCATCAGTGTTAAACAGAGCAGGACCAGCCATTTAAAGAAAGCAGAATAGCCAGGAGATAATAATGACCTTCAACCTCTACCAGGATTGCAACAGGAAAATGTAACAATGGGGGAAACATCCAATATTATAACAAACAGACTGCTAATCAACACATTATTGATTCTTCCTTTTTGTCAAACTCATTTAGTGTCTTAAAAAATGATCTCATGCTAAATCTTTAGAGAAAAACAGAATCAAATGCTATTAATTATAGAAGATAATCAATAAAATGCTGATTCACTTAAACACAAAGGCAAATCTTGTGTTATTCTTGATTTATAGTGATAATTATAATGAAAAATATGTAGCTTTCAACAACCTCCCTGCTTTTAAGTGATAACAAGCATAAAAAGTTACTTTTAAGAAAATGGGCTTATAGAATAAGGAGAAGGAGAAGGAGAAGGAGAAGGAGAAGGAGAAGGAGAAGGAGAAGGAGAAGGAGAAGGAGAAGGAGAAGGAGAAGGAGAAGGAAACACCATCCCAATTACTAATGTATTACACTAACCAATTATTACTAACAATTACTAACATAACATACTAACCATTGATTTCAATAGGAGTGCCAGTGTAACCCTATATACAGTAGGTTGACTTAGAAACTCTTTATTGTACTCTGCTTGCAATCACATAATTTTGTAACTTGCCTATGTCTAATTCTGCCTTCCCCACTATTATATCTCCATGAAACTCAACAGGTTAAAGAACTGGTCATTCTTAATGTAAAGGCAATAGTTTCCTGCTTGTTATTTACTTACTCCTTTTTTTTTCCTTCTCAGAAAACAAAATTCAAGTAAGATAAAGCAAAGAAGGAAAACATAGTCAATCTATCAGATTTAAAAACAGACAAAAATAATCCATATTGCAGATTTGTACTGGAAATGATATGTCATTATATCACTGGCGTGAGAAAGGAAGTTCTACATATTTTGGGTGTCCTGAGATATCAGTATATTCCTTCCTGCTTGGCACATGCTTTGAATGCAACATATATTTTGGAGAACTCAGGAGACAGCATTAGATATTTATTTCTAGCTGCTTACTTTAGCATTCCTTTTTCTTCAGCTTTCCCAAGATGGGCTTTTAAGAGTCTTTTGGAGTGCCCAGCTATAATACATTTAATAATAAAATACAAAAAATACAGAAGAGACCAGTGGAAAAGAGGTATAAAATCAAGGGACAAATACAGAAGATTGAAATCGCAATCTCAGCCAATATTTTTTACCCAAGATTTGCAAATCTTGTCCATTACTAATGTCATAGCCTAACCCTAGAACAGCCTTCCTTTTCCTAATATTCTCCAGAAATGTTTGACTGTAACTCCAACCATTCCCAGCCAATGGCTACGCAGGCTGGGAATTCTGGGAGTTGTAAAGTCCCAACCACCTGGATGATGACAGATTGGTAAATGTCACTGTAAAAGCATTCTATATTTTCATCCTGTTATTGGCAGGCATGTGACATATTTAAGGGAATGTTTAGTACAAAAATATCTGATCAATAGCTGCAAAGATATCAATAAGAAATTGTAATATATTAGATATAGCATCCCTTTTCTTCAAGGGCCGCATAACAATATACAAATGATCATTTCCCACTTTATCAGTTCTATAATGTAAGTCAGATGGACAGGTATAATTTATCCATTTAATTTTCATAGGTCAGTATGCATTTATAGTTTCAGGACTTTTCCAGATTCAGCAATAATCATTGCTTATTTTGTCAGCAATAGAGGCTCTGTATTTTATGCCAGACATACAGTCTTCATTTCAAATAGTGATCAGTTAAACATTTTCAATAGTAAATTTTCTGCATACATTGAGCTGTAATGTATGTAGTGAATATAGATTTTCTAATTCTCTTTTTGTTTGCCCTCTAACATTGCACTTTGTACTTTCATTCTACTTTATTTTAAATAGCTGGAGTGTCTAAATTGCTCTGTTTGGAAAATGTATTATCCATTCAAATTGGAGTCTAAGTTCTGTGCATCTGTTTTGTTGTTGTTACAGTGGAGTCTTAACTCCTGGTGACTGCCTGGACTAGTCCCTGAAGTTTTCTTGGCAAGATTTTCAGAACTGTGAGTGACCCAAAGTCATCAAATTGGCTTCATGCCTAAGGCAGAACTAGAACTCCCAGTTTCTAACTGGTGCCTTAACCACTACATCACACAGGCTTTCCATCTGTTTTGTTACATTGTCACAGATACATCAGTAGATATACAAGCAGTAGCAGCATATAGTAAATAATTACAATGGGAGTTAACTCATGTAAATATGCCTAAATTATTGTTAAACAGAAACATAAGGATTTGCTTTAGACTTTGTAACCCTTGCTCCATTCAGCTCAGAACATTTTACATTAACTAGCAGAAGTTTTTTAGGGGTTCAGAGAAGAACATTTTCAACCCTAACCCAGAGATGGGAAGGAATGAATCTTGGTTCTTTTGTATGTAAAGCATGTGTTCTACCATTCAGCTATGGCCCTTTCCAAAAAGTCTTTCATTTCATTTATCACATTAATTTTTTAACTGAAGGTATTAGGAATTGAAGCTGTTGCACACCAAACAAGCAATTTACTCCCTCTCCTATTATCTTGCATCAAAGTAGGTGACACAGATATCTTGCTGATAAAAAAAAAGAGACATGGAGATCGCTTAGATCATTGGTTCTCAACGGGGGCGGTACCGTCCCCCGGGGGGCAGTAGGAGGATGCTGAGGGGCGGTGAACTTGTTTTGGGCGGTAGGGGGGCGGTGGGCATGTTTTGGGCGGTAGAGGGGCGATGAGCATGTTTTGGCATTCGAACTTAATTTTAAAACTCCCCCCAAAATTTATTAAATCGATTATCCGGTTTACACCATTTGTACCAGCAATAAAACGAACTTACGCGATGGCTGCCCTCACGCACTTCTAAGAATGGTGAGACGAATTTGTATTCTAGGTAGGCTGACTTTGAAGAACTCGACACTACGATTCTTCTCCGATCCCAACCAGCACAGCACATGCGTCAGCTGTTTTCCCGCGCGATTAATTGCAGCGCGTGCGTCAGCTGTCTTCCCGTGCGATTAATCGCAGTGCGTGCGTTGAGCGTCCTTTCAACACAGTGCGTGCGTTGAGCATTTTTTTTGCATTAGTCATTTTAATTTTAATAAAAGGAATGCAATTACCTTCCAGGGCAAAAGTATCGAGTTAAATCGAACAAATTTGGTGTGTAAGTCTACTGAAAAAAATTACTTAAAATTTTTGCCTTTTATAATTCAGTAACTCCCCCCCCTCCCCATACCCTAAATTACAGGATTTTCACAAAGGGTGGCGTTGAAAAATTTTCCGCTCCTTAGGGGGGCGGCAGCTTCAAAAAGGTTGAGAATCACTGGCTTAGATTATTGAGGGCGGGAGGGGGGGAGAATAAATTGCTATTAACAAGGTTGTAGCTCTTGGAAATATATAACTGGAATCATACAACTTCTTCACAAATTCCCACTCATACTGTTGGATAAGACTATTATATCATATTATTATGAAGTATATTTGTGGAGTGAGTTCATTTATATATTTGGTTCATCGGTAGCTATGGTAATAATACTTTGTCTTCCTAGGGAAACCCATTAAGTAGACATATATTAAAAAGTATGCTGAAGTTACAATACTGGCCTGCTTTCAGTGCCTTTCATCTACGAAGACTATAAACTGATTTTTTACTATAGACTTTTTTGGGGGGAGAGGGACAATTATTTGAACAGCACACAATTAACATACATTTGCACAATGCAGACAACAGGTCCTGAACTGAAGACCTTGCTATCATCAAAAGCTTTCACAATGTTTGTATTTGAATGACATGGCACTTAATGCTGACAATCTGTCATATTCTTAGCAACTTCAAAAAAGAGCAGTATTCATCTTTTCTATCAAAAGCTTTATGGTGCAGAACTGCTCATCTTAATGTCATGTCAATCTAGCAGGCATTTTGCTTGCCTGTCATTGCTTTTAAGGCTATCAGCAAAGAAAGGTACAAATCTGTAAGTTTTTATCAACAACTATCTGTAATCTTTTAACATATATTGGAGATCACTGCTTTATAAGAGGCAATTCAGTAAAACTTTAAACAATGATACAGATCCTAGACACAGTCCAGTGACTTTTACATCCTGTTGTAAAATTTCAGTTGCAGAGATTTAAGGATGTGTTTAAAAACTTTCCCGTTTTTAGTCAACAGACAAGGAAGTGCTTTTCTGCGATTAGGCCATCCTCCAGGAAATATGCCTGGCTTTTCATGCGCCTTGCACTTGGATGATAAATTTAAATTTAAACAATATTATTCATTGTTCATACTTGCACTTTCTGTTTTCCCCTTGTTCAGAACAATATTGTGCAGTTGAACACCATTTAGCTATTAGGGAGACCATAGGCAAACAGCTGTCATCTAGAATTCACTCTGAATGCAGACGTAGCTTCTTAATGTGGCAACCATTCATCCGGATCTGAGGTAAGGCAGTCTGATGCTCTCTCAGTGTTCTGAATTAGAGTCCCCACAATACCTTGGTATCTAATGGAGGTTAAATGCAAAACATTTGACAGGCACTATGCTGCTTCTCCCAAATGATAACTGTGTTGTGATATTACTGTAAACCTACATGAATGTAGGTCATGGTGAAAATTGATGCAACAGATTACAGGTGAGCAAATATGCCCATCAATCCTTTTTTTGCAGTGCCTAGAGCCCCCTCCAACCACAGTTATCTTTCAGGGGGAGGGGGGACACACGAAACCGATAATGTAATTCCTAAATGAGGTATAACATCATTTAAAAAGCAAACTTCTTACCAGTCAGTGTTGCCCATTTCAGCCTTGCTGTTTCCCCCTCCCTAATAAGGATAGGGTTTTCCCCCCTTACTCCTGCACTATGTCAATAACTTGTGATGAAAAAAGGTGCTGTTTAAGGAAGGTCCAGTAAAACTTTTTCCCAGTCCCAGCTATGTGTTTCTAACTTGCCTGAAAACCTTGAAATTTCAAACATTTTAATTAAAATCTATGTAAGGATTGGATAAAATAATAATAATTTTATTCCCCTCCCCTCTTCAAAGAATCACTAATACCAATCTTATGGTTAAAAAAAAAATGGGAAAGTCTCCTTCCAGCTTAGCTCTTTCGCCTGGTATGTCCTCCACACATCCACACTATGAGCTTGGTAATAATATGGAAGGCGCTTGCCACTGAATTCTTCTGTTCTTCTGAGATTTTTTTTTTTTTTGACTTCTCACTCTAGCCTATCATGCTAGTATCCCCCAATAGTCTCTCTTCCAAGCACTAATTAGGCCTGAACTCAGATTGGCCAGATGCTACCGTCTTTTAATTACTTTGGAATATTCTGTATTATTGCATAATTATCTATACTTGTAAAAATCTTCAAGGGAAGAAGCAAATTCCAAGAAAATAATTCTGATATTAGCAAAAAATCTGAAACAATAAAGGGAGCTTGGATTCTAACAAACTTATTTTTTTAAGGATATCAGAAGAACAGCAACATTACATGGAAATTTATAAGTCTTGTTTTCTCATGTTAAAACTCTGTTAATAGCACTTAATGCTTAGGTGATACTTTAAGATGATTTAAACCATAGCCATCTGGCATTAAATCATTGTGAAATAGGGCATGATGGTAGCTAACATTTGCTGATGGAAATTCATCACTGCACCAAATGAATTAAATAACTGATCAGCTCTATTTATCTCACTAACTCTAAAAGATCTAAAAGCATAATGAGAAAAGCTCTATATAATTTTACTCAGTGTTCTTCTGGAGTTATTCCATATAGAGGACATGGCTGATAGTTAAACTGAAGAGCAACTTCCAGACTCCAGGATGCTAACAGGACCAAGAAGAAACCATAATAATACCTGACATTCAAACTCTGTGTCAGTGAAAAATAGATGATATATGGTCTACCTTCCTCATCTCTGATGCCCCCTTTAAAGGGGTGTTATAAATCTACTTTATGAAGCAATGTGCCCCTGTCTCCTGTTTCTACCTATTTCTAATAAAGCATAGCAACTTGCTGGATAGTGCTGGCTATTGAAACTGCTGGAAAACCTTGCAGTGATACAAAGCATGCAAAGGAATTCCATTCCTCTTGGGTACCATAATCACGTGAGGTTTCCCAAAATCCAGAGCTTTGAAATTGACATTTCAGGGAGAGTGCAATCCCAGCTAGGATTAACAGAAGGCTTGGTTTCCCTGTCCACACTATTCTGTCTGGCTTAGATATAAATTTGTTCACTTTTATTCAGCTGAAAGAGAACCTCCAAACACTAAACTTTGCATTTTGCATATATTTGGAATGTTTATTGTGGTATATTCTGTCTTCACTGATGGAGAAGACATAGTTACTGGGAATACGAAAACTCCTATTCAGCTGAAATACCTCTGAAACAAAGCTGTGTGATTTTGTTAAGCACTAAATACTTGATTGCTTCAGCATGATTGTCTTTTGCTTTCCATTAAATGAAAAAAGTGTTTGCTTTGGAGCACAGAACTGAAATATTTAATTCTATTCCATGGATGAATAAATACTGGTTGTATGTTACAACATACACTGCTATGGTTGTTTCGTTGCATTGTTTAAATTCTTTAGTAGAAAAAAGGACGTTTATTTTTAATTTATTGTAAGCAGCAATGTAAATATTTTAATAAATAAAATATAATAAAATGACAGCAACTGTAGCAACAGACATTTTTATATTTGCTATTACACATGGAGATTTACATAGAGACAAAGAGAACATTTAACCCAATGCCATGAAACTAGACATATTTTGTTTAATACAACAACAGAACATATAATAGAGTATTTATAGTCATAATAAAGAATGAATGAGTCCCCATAAATGCACACAATGACTGGATGTATTATTTACAAATGTTATATTTTGCATCATCTTGACATTTGACAGATTCTAAGGGTTATGTCAGCTATGCTTCAGTGGGTAATAAAATGCACTTACTCCTGAACCATTGAAAGAAATTCAACATCTTAGGGAATATGTGTGTGTATGTGTGTGTGTGTATATATATATATATATATATATATATATATATATATATATATATATTCTTTTGTGCCTTGTCTATGGAATATTCATCATCAGTCTCTTTGGAGACAGATGATGAATGGCTGTTGTTCAGATAATCATTTTATAAACTTTATATATAGAAATGTTTTCAATTAATTTGCCCAACTCATTTCTTTAAACTTTAGAAGTTTGACAACAAAAATCATTTCCCCATGCATTCCATTTATGTATTATACAAAGAAGACAAACAGCAGAAAATAGATCCATTTTTACTTGTTCATATATGGGGCTGGATTTAATCACTGACTAATTACAGTAAGATGAAATTTTAAAATGGGATCTTAAAAAAACAATGGAGAGTATCAACTAAGTTGATGAAACAATGATTATGGGCAAAAGCCATTTGTTGTAAAAACTAGCACAGCAATACTGAAGAGTACAATTTGGGCATTGTTTGCAGTTTCCAAAAAGAATGTAACAGTGCTTATCAATGGTAAAAGACAAAATATAATTCTATAGTGTTTCCTCAACAAATCTATGTATGAATTTAACTATAACAATGCTACATTCATACAGTATGACACCAAATAGCTTTATGTTATTTAGCACTAGATTAGTCATATTGACTGAATGTTTATGAGAGACATCTTTTTTTACTATTATGCCTTCCAGGTCTTCCTTTACATGTTTATGCTTTCCGAGAGTTACAGTGTTAAGTTTTCAATAAAATCTGCACAAAGAATAATAATATCTGATTATAAAATAATAAATGAAAACAAATATTTGATGTTGTGAATGAAGATGCTCATGAAGGAAAATGGCCAAGAAGAAATTATTATTACTTTTATTACTATATTTTCCTTCCTTCCTTCCTTCCTTCCTTCCTTCCTTCCTTCCTTCCTTCCTTCCTTCCTTCCTTCCTTCCTTCCTTCCTTCCTTCCTTCCTTCCTCCCACACATACATGTCAACTCAAGGTGGCAAATATACCTAATACTCCTGCCTATTTTTCCTACAACAACCCTGTGAGGTGGGTTGGGCTGAGAGAGAGAAAGAGAGAGAACTTAGTCTCCTGATTTCTAGGCCAGCATCTGAACCACTACACCAACCTGACTCTGAAGAAAGCAGATTAGAATTAAGAGTGGCAGAGTTTATAGGACTGCATGTTTTAATTTCAATTCTTTTCTATAAGCAGACACATTAGCAGATGGAGAAAGCAGTAGGAGTACTGAGAAGGAAAAAAGAAAATTTGAGGAAGCATAATAGCTACAATTGGACATAACATTAAACTATACAGTTTATTTAAAGTAACATGAATGAGCTTCAGGGTTGCATGTTTACCCCTTGCCTCTGGTACAACACAGATGACTAGTAATTAGGAGCTTTTACTTCTGTTTTCAAACAAGAAAACATTTATAGTTTTGTCCATAGCCAACTCATGATCTGTGATTGTAGTTTATTTGAACAAACTGTATTTTAAAGTATCCCCAAGTTCTAATTTTAGACAAAACAAAAGTTAGTTGGAAATGGAAGCTGACTATATTTATTATACATATACATATACATATACATATACATATACATATACATATACATATACATATACATATACATATACATATACATATACATATACATATACATATACATATACATATACATATACATATACATACATCTTGCCCTTTTAATGCATATATATACTTCTGATTTTTTTTTATATTGTTACTTGAAAATGAAAAGAGAGTGGGAGAAAACAGCTTTGAAACAGTAAACTATAGCACAGCTCTATGTCTGAAGTTAGTCCATCTCTTGGACAATGGAAATGGAAGAACTGAATGAATTCAAGATTAGAATCCGGTGAGCAGGCAGCCACAAATCATGGTAAGTAAATAATTACATGAATTACATGAAAAAAAAAAAATAATGGGCAGAGATGGACAAATAGCAGTAGATTATAATCACTTAATTTTAAAAAATCACAAGAAATCTTTAAAATTCTTCATTAGGAAATTGTAATTAATTTGCCAAACTTGATTTCACAGGCAATCTTTATTTGAGTAACTTTATTATGTTGATTGCATACCTCCTAAATATGTTTTCCAGAGAGATAATTATCTTAATTTGCATCCTGAAAGAGTATGTCTGAAATGCAGAAGAATGTGGGAAGTGAAAAAGATAATCCAGAGTTTTATTTTAACCTATATTTATTGAATATTATACCACTGCTTATATAATTCAAATGTGAGGATTAAAAAAAAAACTTTAATTCAGAAAAACTACAAAACAAAACATTATTTCAAGACATGAAAATAATCCATTAGGTTTTATGTAAAGCATCACATGTTAGATATTTCCACATGAGTAGAGTTAGGATTTTATTCATAAAACTGTGGTTATGCTCCAAACTATAAGGGTACTATAGCTCTAAATTAAATAGAATATAAATATATTCTAAATTCTTACAAAAAATATTACATAGCAGCATGAAATGGCAGTCAGTGGGATAAATGCATAGGATGCAGGAAACTGATTTTTTCTTCTCTTGCTACAATCCGATTGCAGTTTCAAAATGAAAATGCCCAATGGCACCACTGAGAGCTACTCTTTTGGGTTAAAAGCATTTTGTGAGATAGTGGGATTATGGAAGGGCCTTAGCAGAGAGGAAAACTATAATCTTCTCCATCAATCTGAAAGTAGGTAGTGAGGCAGAGGTTGATGAGGTCCATGATTCTGGATATTTTGATCTTAGTGTATTTCCTAATGGACCTCATCAACCTCTGCTTCACTGCCTACTTTCAGTTTGATGGACAAATATACCAACAAATAAGAGGAACACCCATGGGATCACCACTTTCAGAACTCATAGCAGAGACCATGATGCAGTGTCTAGAAACTATAACACTCCCACACACACACCCAAAAGTATGGATCCAGTATATAGATCACCCATTTGTCATAATAAAAAAAAGATCACTAGAGAAGACACATGAAACAATCAACAACATCTTCAAAGGAATAAAATTCACAAGAGAAGAAGAAAACCACAACACACTCCCCTTCCTGGATATCCTCATCAGCAGAGGAAACAATGGCAAATTAGAAATGCAAGTCCATCAAAAAACAACCCACATTAACCAAGCGCTGAATTACCAAAGTAACAACCAAATCTCCCACAAGAGGAGCTGTGTAAGAACATTATTCAGATGAGTACAAACACACTACAGTGACCTAGAACACCAGAAAAAGGAAACAGACACCTATACAACATCTTTCAACAAAATGGATACCCATGCAACTTTATCAAAAAGTGCTTGACCACTCAACCCATTACAGCACAACCAACACAAGCTATGAAAAAGATAGCACTATCATACATCAAAAACATCTCAGAAACAACCAACAGACTATTACAGCCACATGGCATAACTGTAGCACACAAACCAACTAAAGCCCTCCAAAATATCCTAAGTAAACCAAAAGAGCCAATAGCCCAAGAAGAAAAAATAGGAGTCATCTGCAACATACAATGTAAGAACTGTAACAGCCACTATGTAGGACAGACAGGCAGAAGACTAGCAGAGTGTGTCCATGAACACCAACCAGTAATCAAAAGACACAGTGAAAACTCCTTAATCTCACAACACATGGACAGACTCAACCATAGTTTCAAGTAGCAAACTGTGAGGATCCTAGACCAAGCTAAATCCAAAAACACTAGGGAATTCCTGGAAGCTTGGCATCTAAACAAAACAGCCATCAATAGACATATAGAAATAAACCATAGGTACACACTATTCAAAAGAGATAGGAAAAAGCTAAGAAGGAAACAAAAAGATATCCCTTCCAGCAGCCAACACCCAGGTAAGCAGGATTAACACCAGACAAACAATCAAGCAGAAAACAATACCCTAATCAAGGAACTACCAAGGAGAAAACCACACACCCACCAAAACTGGCAGGGCAAGCTACTGTATATAAACAGGGAGCAAACTTCACACTTACTTGCACTGATGATGTTACCTAGTTGGGTAATGAAATGTCTGCAAGCAAACAACCAAGCTCAGAGAGCACCAAGAACTCCACAGTTCAACCCTGAGTTACATATATTCTCTTCTATTAGAAGTTGAGATATATTCCAGAAATGGTACCAGAATCTTAAAATCACAATAAGGGAGCTTGATCCATGTTACCAATGAGGAACAATACCTAGCACTTTTAAGTAATTATGTAGGTAGACTGTAGAAATCAGCTAATCTGCCCTCATGACTTTAGTTAATTCACACTACTTCAAATTGCCGATCAGACTTGTCCACAATATGCCTGTACAGAGGATATTAAGAATACAGGGATCAAACAGCATGCCTTGTTATCAGTGTGCATGTTGTCACAGCTTCTCAGCAAACTGTGACTGAGATGTATTAGTAGGTCAAAAGGGGAAAGCTCTTCAATTTTTTAGAGACCTAGAAAACAGCTGACATTTGAAGAAGAGCTTAAGCTTAGTGGGAGGCCAACTCAATGATTTATCTTACACATCCCCTCATTCCCCCCAAAAGTAGATATAGATAGATAGATAGATAGATAGATAGATAGATAGATAGATAGATAGATAGATAGATAGATAGATAGATATGAAATCTGTTATTAAATAACTCTGGCTTATGCCAGATGCCAGCCCTCTGTTTGTTTTATATGATTCACTGTCTATAGCCACTATAAAGCTCACATGATGATTTGGATAAAACCATAAAGAAATGTGCTATGAATCTTGCTTCCTGGAGCTGCAGAGGTTGGGCCAAAGGTGAAATTTCAATGAATTATACTCATAAGTGCCCATGAATTATAGATGACAGCATAGCTAGATGCATTATTTTATCTCAAATTATGGCCATGGAATTGGATAGTTAGAAGAATTCTCTCTTTGGCAGCTTTATGAAAATGTTGGCAGCTTAAAGAGGTCGGACCAGACTAGATCTACCTTAAAGAAACAGATAATTAAGTATATTCCTTCCCCTAATCATCTAACACTACTTTCTGCCTTTTCAAAAGGTTAATATTGGAATGGTTTAAAACTCAAAGAGTCAGAAAAAATGTAATGACTTTATACAGCCTCTAACCTTTATTATTTCTGAATACAAATAATTCTGTAACAATTTCTACTGTTATTTTTCTGCCTATAACATAATTTATTTGTCCAAAGAAACCATAGAGAAACAGGCAGCTCAAACAATATTTTACTTTACAAACAGGATTTATTCATGTAAAAGGATTTATCATTACTATTTTTGCCTCACTGCTAAAACATCCTGGGCAGTTACATTATCTTTTGTTTTCTTTTTAAAATGTACTCCTTATTAAAATCAATAGGAACTGGAAGAAAAAAACAATTTTTCAGAAAAGGTGATAACAATTAAGGAATTGGCTATGCCCAACAGCTTGTCGGAACAATCACACTCCATCTGACATTTGAATGTCATTACAAAAAGGGCCAAGTAGGTCTATTATGGCATATAGTTTGGTTTCTCACATATATATGAAATATAAAGTGATTTTTAAAAGATAACAATCTGCACTCTGAATTAAATACAGAAATGGTTTAGAAGTCAGAAACTGCATGATCCAAATATTTAATGCTTGATCTTCAGATGTAGCATTCACACATCAAAATTAAGACCTTTTTAAAGTCATCTTCTGCCATTCTCTATGAGTACCTCTCTGAGGGTGCAGTGGAAGCCAAAGTATCAGATAAAATCAAATTAAGCTCAATAACATCCATTAAAAAGATAAGCTAACACAGATTGCAGTAGGTGAGGCCAAGCATGGAAAATTCAATCAAAATATGTAGTAACATCATAGCAAGGATAGTCAGATCAAGTCAAGTCAGAACAAGGTATGTAAAATCACAGCATGCAAAATCAAAGCATAATTCCACTTTGCAGAGGGCAAATAAATATAGGGCAATTTTAAGCAAGGGCTGCTGAATGCATATTTTTCCTTCTAGGATAATTAAAGGGACAGAGGCTATGTTGTCTCAGCTGGGAGTAAAAGCCAAATCTAAGCCAGGACAGCACTGACCTGAGTTCACAATGTCAAACTTTTGCAGAGAAATACAAGTTCAAAGAAAGACTCATCTTCTGAGAAGACAGTAATATCCTTTAAATCAGAGGTCCTCCTCTGAGATGATAATATCTTCTAAAGCCAAGGTCATAAGATGGTTGTATCTTCTGATTAAGGTATAAAGTAATGACCAGCCTTCTTCAGATGAAATAGCTTTGAGATTTGCCTTCAACAAAACTGATATAGACTGAGGAGTCTGATGAGCGCTGAGAAGTCTGAAAGTCATCGAATACTAGTTCCAACATCTGAACTATGATGGAAGGTTTCTTGCTAGAATTTTACACCTTATTAATAATTGCTGATTTTACCAATAAAAATTAAATACTTCAAAGGATTTCCCTTGAAAATTATTTTCTATAAACAGATTTCATTTAGTGGGAAACCACTCTTATGTGTTATTCAAATTTAATAAATGTTTAGAACATAAAACTATTCCTTGAAGGGTTCTATGTCCATCTACTTCATGCTGAAAGAAAATCTGCTGAATTGTCAGGTTGATTGATTGTGCTATCAAGTTGGTATTGACTCTTGGCAACCAAATAGTTTCTTCAGAAGGATCTGTTTCCATACTGGTCCTTCAGGTCTTCTAATGGTGTGCCCATCACCACTGTAACTAAGTCCATCCATCTTGCTGCTGGTCATCCTCTTCCTCTCTTTCCTTCCACCTTAGAACCTTCTCCAGAGACCTAGCTCTTCACATAAGGTGTCTAAAGAACAATAATTTGAGCCTAGTTATTTGTGCCTTGAGTGAGAACTCTGGGTTGATTTGTTCGATGATCCATTTGTTCATTTTCTTGCCTATCCATGGTGTCCTCAGGGGTCTTCTCCAACATCAAAGTTCAAAATATTCTTTCTATCCTGCTTCTTCAAAGTCCAACTTTTGCTTTCATAGAGTATCATAGGGTATCATCCATTGCGTGCATGACTCTGATCTTTGTAGGTATAGAAACATCTGAATATCTTTTCCAAAGGCTTCATTTTTACTCTATCAAGTACTAGTCTGCTGCATATTTCTTGACAGCTAATTCTTTTAGTGTTGATAGTTGATCTTAAAAGGCAGATGCCATCTACCACTTCAATATCTTCATTGTTAGTTCTAAGGCTGTTTGTTGTACCTGTTGCTGTTAGTTTGGTCTATTTAATCTTGGTTCCATTTTTTTTCACTATACTCCTTGACTTTTATTACTACAATTTGCAGTTGTATTTTCAGCTACCAGAGTAGTGTCATCAGCACACTGCTGGTTGTTGATGTTTCTTCCTCCAGTTTTAAAAACACAGTCATCTTCTATTGGTACACTCATCTTCTTCCAATCCAGTTTCCCTCAATATGTATTCCACTTTTTTGTGTGTAGGGTCTTCGAGACAATATACGACCCCTCTTGACTGACTGGACTAGTCCTTGTAGTTTTCTTGGAAAGATTTTTGGAAATGGTTTGCCATTGCCTTCTTCCTAGGGCTGAGAAAGAATGACTGGCCCAAGCTGGGTTCATACCTAAGGTGGGACTAGAACTTGCAGTCTCCCAGTCTCTAGCCTGGTACCTTAACCACTACACCAAACTGGCTTTCTTTCTACATATAGGTTGAATAAATAAATTGAGAGTATACTGCCTTGCCTCACTCTGTTTCACCATGTTCTGTCCATACTGTGGCTTCCTGACGTGTGTGTGGGATCAGGGTTTTGCATGAGGACAATGAGATGTTCTGGGAATCCCATTTTTCTAAGCATATTCCACAGTTTGGAGTGATCAACGCAACTGAATGCCTTTCTATAGTCAATGAAGCACATACTGACTTATTTTTGGTATTCTTTGGCTTTCTCAATTATCCAGAGTACATCAGCAATAATGTCCCATGTTCTTCGGCCTTTTTCTAAACCCATCTATATGTAGAAAGAAAGCCAGTTTCTTTCCGGCATCTCTTTTTCCATGTATGGCTCTAATCTGTCTTGGATGATCCTAAGCTTTATTTTGTTTGCATGCAAAGTTAAGGACATTGTACAATAGTTTGCACCCTCTGTTATGTCTCCTTTCTTTGGTATTGGTATGCATATTGACCTCTTCCAATCTTTTGGCTACTGTACTGTTCTCCAGATTTGCTGGCATAGCTTGGTTAGAACCTTGACTGATGGCTTGTGGCTTGCCATATTTCAGTGGGTATTCTGTCGGTCCCTGTAATCTTCTGACTTGATAATGACATCATGCTGATATAACTTAATCTTCTAAAGGTTCCTGTAAGTTCAGATATATTTTGGAAGACTTTCCTTGTTTTTCCAAGTCTGTTTCTATCTTTGAAGCCTTTACAAATGTTGTAGTATTGTTTTTTGTCTCTTCTACACAGCTCTCCGAAAATCTTTATTAAGTTCCTTCCTGAGATTATCTTTCTTGTTTAGCTTCTCCTTTCTTCTTGAAAAGAGTTTGTTCTGACATCCAGTTTCTTTCTTCTGTTTCTTGGTCTTTGGCTGTCTCTTTTAACATTTATCTTTCATAACTTCTTTTATTGCATCCTACAGTTCCTCTAGTTCCCAATCAATGACGTTTAGGACTTCAAAGCAATTTCTGATGTTTTCCTTGAAAATGGGATACGCTCAGGATCATATTGTGGAAACTAGTTGGCTTTCTTCTTCCATTTTAGCTTTATTTGGAACTTGCACATGAGCTGTTCCTGAGGTCTTCCATGGTCATCCCCTGGCCACGTCTTTGCTCTTATAATTGAGTTCCTCTACCTCCTTTTAGCAATAATATAGTCAATTTGATTTCTATATCCACCATTAGGTGATGTCAATGTATAGATAGTTTTGGTTGTTTGAAGACTGTGTTAGCTATGAAGAAATAATTGGAGTGCAGAAATTGGTAAATTGGTATCCTGCTTCATTTCAGTTTCCTAAGCCATATAATCCAAATACATTTTCCTCTTTAATGTTTCCAACTTTGCCATTCCAGTCCCCAACCATAGCACACATCTTGCTTCAATGTTCTTTAAATTTTAACTTGAATTTGATCCTAAAACTCATAAAATTTCTCTTCTGTTGCATCAGTGGTTAGAGTGTAAACTTCAATGATTGTCATATTAAAGAGTTGTTCACAATTTTGATATTATTCAGTCATTGATTGCACTGTAGACAAGTACTCTTGCTATACCCTTCATAACTTTGAAAGCAACACCATCCCTTCATTTACATGTCCTGAGTAATACATAGTGTGATGTTCTGATTTAAAATTTCCAATCCCAGTCCATCTCAGTCCTCTGATATGTAAGATGTCAATATGTAGTTGATTAATTTCATATTTAGCTCATATTTAACGTTTCCCTAGTTCATGGTTTTTACCTTCCCTGTTCCTACGGTAAATCTGTCTCTGTATCTTCAGATTTTCTTTTCCTGCACAGCATCATCAGCAACTGGATGTCCTAGAGGCTTTAATCTAGTCATGTAATAAACATCATTACTGCTCTGAAAGGTCCTCAGCAGTTCCATAGTAGCATGTTGAGTGCCATCCAACTCAAGGTGTCCACGATCTGGCAGTCTATCTTCAATCATTTTGTATTTTCTATCCATGTGGTTTTCTTGGTAAAATACAGGAGTGGTTTACCATTGCCTTCTACTGCACAGTATGAAATTATCTCTTTGCTGTTATCATTAAAGTGATATTCTTCTTCCAGCATCTTCCTATATCACTGCCACACAATATAGGTGCCTGCTTACTTTAGCTGGGGAACTGGGATTGCTTTCACATCTTGGGTGACCCAACTGGGATGATATACTCTTGGCATACAATCCCAGTGTTCTTCTATCATTCTTCCTCAGAACACCCATCCTCCCCACCACAATAAGGTAGCAGTATTCACTTGTCTGAAACTCCAAGCGTGGGAAATTTATTTTATTTTAACAAAGAAAAAGGGAAAACAGAAATCTGCAGATAAATACCTGATCATAACAGATCAAGCTTAAACTTGAACTGTTCTTCTGCATTCATTGTTATTTTATGTTGACTTTATTTGTAATACCGCCTGATAAACTAAATCCACTGATACGACATGCAGTGATTCATTAGTAATCTCTTTAAGTGTTGTTTAAAAATAGAAAATTGGTTACATATATATTGGCATAATATTTCACATTTGTAGTGGCATCAAAAATAAGTATTAATTTACCCCTGCAAGATAATTTTATGTGATTTTTTTTTTAAAGTTTAAGTAGAACAACTAATAATGGCAGAGAAAGAAATTAAATCATAAGATGAATGAGCAGTGCTTTATTTTTTAGGTGCTCTCCCAATTTCAACTGCAGTTCTTAAACTTATCACTTAATCACTTCTTATATTCCTTTTAAAGAGTTTCAAATGCTTAGGGATGGCACAATATATTATTAGGTTTTTTTCCCCCTAAAGGTGAAAAAGAATGACTTTTAAACATTAGTTTTAATTATTAGAAGGCTCACATGAAGAAGAAAACAAATTTAGCAAGCATCTAGACAAGTGGTCTGATTATACTATTCTAATCTGCAAACCTAATTATCACCTTTTTATAGAGTAAAGGTACAGTATTAAAAAAGGAAATTGATACATTCTACAGTTGCATAACTTGTCATTTATTAAATAATATTTTTCTTTTAAAATAAAGATGTTAAGGTTCTTTATATTAAGGAGATAGGCCATCTGGATCCCACGTCTCTAAAGCCTTTACACTGCTACATCTTAAAATCAAGATTTCAGCTTTCTGAATATTTCATTCAGCACAATGTAGTAGATCATTAAACACCATTCTTTCCCTAAACCAGTGAAAAATCAGAATGTTCTTTATGGACTTTATGCCATTTTTAACTCTAGTGCATGTAAAAAATATCCCTTGCTTAGGTATACTAGGAGGAGCCAGTTTAGTGTAGTAGTTAAGGCATCAGGCTAGAAACATGGAGCTATGGGTTCGCTTCCTGCCTTAGGCACAAAGCCAGCTGGATGACCTTGAGCCAGTCACTCTCTCTCAACCCTAGGAAGGAGGCAATGGCAAACCACTTCCAAAATCTTGCCAAGAAAACTGCAGGGACTTATCCAGGCAGTTGCCAGGAATCAACATTGACTCAAAGGCACCAAAAAAAAAAAAAAAAAGTATACTCAGCATTAGTACAATACATTTTTAAATGGTCATAAAAGGTTGGCTGCAAACAGAAAGAGCAAAATGCATCCCCTTAATTATAGCAATATTAAAGCCAAGGCAATTATAGAGTAGTACACAGGAATCATCATTCATAATATATACAGAATTTCCCAACATAATATATGAAATATATCAAGCCATTTCCAAAAGATAACTTTATCCAATTATAAATATATATTGAAATGTTGCTCATCAAATCTTGGACATTTCATACTAACACCTGTTTCCCCTCAGTCCTCGAAGAACCATAATGCCTATACAGGGATTCAAGTTCATCTGTTCTATATATCTGGAAATGGTGAACAAAATAGGCCTTTGACAAGGGTCTTGTTCAAGTGCCAGACAAAATGCAGTATTTGAAAGCTCTAAGTCTGAAAGGTAACAGAGTTCCCTTGAAGCTTAACTGTTAATAAGTCCAATATTACATCCATATATTGTTGAAATTTAATATGGAATCCAGGAAGCTCAATGAATGATCATAGGAATCTACCTTTTCTCTATCATTGTGACATTTCAAATAATTTCTTTTTTTTTCTCTTTGTCTACACTTCTACATCAAATGACATGAGAACTAAAAGATGTTAGTTTTACATAAGTCAATTCCATTCAAAATGTTTTATTTCAATCATCATAAACTATAAAAGTTTGTTAAGTTATCCATTTTTACATATTAAAATCAGGATTTTCCATTACAATGTAGTATTTTATTCCTCTGTTACATAAACCTGTGCAAAGTTAATTTTCAAACTTTTAATGTTTCCTCTTGAAGGAAAAAAATAATGTAAATAATAATAATATAAGTATCTGTGGTTCTCATTTATTCAATTCTGCATATGAAACTTTCTAATACATACATAATATATAAAATACATCCAATTTGTAAAATCAAAACTTAGTTCAGATTCAGATGTTATTTATAGAAGCTTACAAGATGGTACATGCCTCATGAAAACACATTTTGAAGAATGTTTTTGCTAGTTACATTTCTGTACTTTTAAATGTGAAGATTAATGCCACATCTTACAATAAAAAGTGAAATATATAAAACTCAAGAATTTCAGAGAGAGTGAAACATGTTTTGTTAGAGCCAATTATTTTATAAAGTATGTAGGCATATTCTTAAAAGTGGTACTTATCCAAAGTATAACTATCATCACTTCGTAAAGTTACATTGCTCAAATATTTCATTGCATGAACTTGGAAAATTGAAAAATTCTATTTACTTGGGATGGCAAGGAAAAACCCTGCTGCTAATCCTAAATTTTGTTTTTGAATCATTATATCTTTTTTGTAGCTTTCTCTTAGCCTGTCATTTGGTTCCTTCATTATTGCCCATGGCAGCCCTTCCTTGCTTGGCAGCAAAGTTTTGAGTCTGACATCATTACCTGATTGTGAATTTGTGATCAAAGCTGTTAAAACTAAAATCCCTGTGGTAGACTTACATGTGATCACAACCAAACAAGAAGTACAGTCCTTTGTATTCCATGACCCTAAAATAAGGTAAAGCTACTCATTTTGGCTTCTTCACTCACCTTTCTCCTCAAACCCTGTCTAAATCTAATTGTTCTTTCCTTTTTGATAATTAACCTTTACCAATGAAACTCAAAAGACTCCTTTGCTGCACTTAGTCACCTAAGGCCTGTACCTCTATTTATATAGTGTTTTCCTTACTCCTTACTCCTTGTTAATGGAAACACAACTCCCAAACTCTATCTTTTCTTATTTATTAGAGCAGTCTTCTCTAATCTGATATATTGGAATTGGATCTCCAAATATTTAGTCATGCAGACTGGGAATGACTCAACATACACTAAACATGTTTTGGAATGGTGTCTTAGGAGAACAAAGATGATGTGTCTTTCTTCTAGTGATCTCTTACTAGAGATGTAAGGGAACCATGGAGATAACCTTGAAAAAATTATCCAGAGACTGTTACAACAACATGTCCAAAAACATGCTTTGAACCTGGGAACCAGGGAACATATTAGGAAGAGATTCAGACTCTTCCTTGACTCCCTGGAATACAAAATGGAGAGAACAAAAAACACAGTCAGGGTTCCAAGATTCTGCTACAGTAGCCTATCTCAATAAAGAACAGTTTTAGTCTTCTTGTGGAATCTGAGGCTAATCAGATCAGAAAACAAAGGGTTTTCTGAAACACTGTCTGCCAAAATCCACTACAGGATAGATGATACTACTGTACATAGATATTGTAGAGTTCTGTATAGTGATGTTGGTTTTGTTAATCCTAAAGAGCATAGCACCCTTGGAAATTATATATCAATTTTCTCAATGGAGACCCACACAAGATCAGTGAATACATGCCATTTTTTTACAGTACTAAAGCTTGTTTGTAACCAGCCTGAAGGAGCTCTAGAGAGCTCAACCTTAAAAAAAAAAAGTCTTTAAAAATACAGACAGTCTAATAAAACCTCTACAAAAGCAAATGGAGAATTGCAAAGATAAACCAATAGTTTTGTGGGATAATAGAGCTCTGCAGAAAGCAAATCACCCCATATCAGACTTGCGAGGTAGTCCAAACAAGAAGCACACTCAGGAGTATCAGCTCTGTCTTTATTGTAAGGTTACATTAACAGAATCTTGAAAGTCTGAAAGTACATCTCTCCCCCTTTTGCATTTACAGTCCAAGAAACTAGGGAGGGTCCCTTCTGAGACATTTGCCATCCCCCATTCCTTCTGCAGGCTCAGCTGCCTCTTGTCTGACCACTGCCTAGTCTGCAGCTCTTCTTCCTGCCTCCCAAGGTCATTCCCATATACCATTACACCCATTTATAAGGGCAGCATTTGTTTAAGATTGGTTTTTGTAAATTGATACAACCTAAAATGTAACAGCAAGATTCTTAAGCTCCCTGACTTCAAAGGAACTTTTCAAAGTTTATGTTGTCAAAGGATATAATGTTCTAGGAAAAAGAACCATGCTAAAAGAGAGGCTTTAAATTTCAAACAACACACCTGATTTAACAGCATTTTCTTTCTACATTAAACAGCCCGTCAGTTTTTATTTTACTTTATTAAATACTAAACCAAGGGCATTAAGTAGGTATTGATTTAACTTTATAATAAAATCTGACATCCTGGCTCAATTGAAACCTTCAGTCTTTATTATTTCTTATGAGGTTAAAGTCTATTAAAATAACAGAAAAATTAGAGGAATATGTAAAGGAAGCATTAAGAATGAAAAGGGCATATAGATGTATGTGTTAACATGTCAGACTTTACACTACACATAGCAATAAACCCTGACATTCCAGATATTGAATACTGCACTCACCAACTTCCTTATGGCAAAAGTTTCACAGATACAACATAGCTATATAAGTTGCTTTATTGCAATCAAGAAAGAAGCCACATATGAAAGATCTGCCTGCTGCAGAACACAGAAAGCCCTATCATCTCTCTCTCTCTCTCTCTCTCTCTCTCTCTCTCCATCCATCCATCCATCCATCCATCCATCCATCCATCCCAGCTGCCCAGCTAAAGCAAGCAGTCACCTTTATTGGACAGCAGCGATATAGGAAGATGCTGGAGGCAGATGAACACTTTAGTGGCAATGGCAAAGGCATCAATTCATGCTGACTGGGAGAATAGAATGGTAAACCACTCCTGTATTTTTACCAAGAAAACCACCATGGATAGGAAATATAAAATGATTGACAATATAGTACCAGATGATGGGCCCCTCAGGTCAGCACTCAACATGCTATTGAGGAAGACCTGAGGATCTTTTGGAATGCTTATGGTGTTTATGATGTGGCTAGATTAAAGCCTTTGGGACACCTAGTTCCTGATGTTGCCATAGAGGAAAAGAAAATCCAAAGCTGCAAAGACAGAATTACAGTAGGAATGTAGAATGTAATGAGCATGAACATGGGAAAGCTCAACATAATGAAAGATGAAATGAAACTATTACAAATTGACATCTTAAGCTTACCATGGACAGCCAAAAAAATGAACTAATGGATCGTCAAAAAAATCAACCCAGAGTTCTCACATGAGGCACAAATCACCAGGCTTAAATTATCCTACTTCGGACACATTATGCAAAGGCCCAGCTCTCTGGAAAAGGCTGTAATGCTGGGACAGGTGGAAGGAAAAAGAAGAAGAGGACAACCAGCATCAAGGTGGAAGGACTCAGTTACAGTGGTGATGGGTGCACCGTTGGGAGACCTGAAAGACCAGGTTAGGGACAGATTGTCATGGATAAAATCTATCCATGTGGTTGCTAAGAGTTGACAACAATCTGATGGTACCTATTCAATCAATTAATCAATTAATCAATTTCCTCTGTTGAGTAAATCAAATGGAGCTGCCTTCAGAAAACTGTTGACTCATGCAAATAACTGAACTGCCAATTGCCTAGCCCACTAACCCATTAGGATACTGTTAATTGGCTAATCCATAGGCTTTAGTGGGAAAAATGGCCAAGTCCTAAGCACCCCCACTTTGGATTACAATTTAGCTTTCTTGTGAGATTTTCCACCTCAGTTGCTCAAACATGTCATTTGTTGTTCCCCTTCAGACAGCAAAACAACTTCCAGCTGAGAGCAGTGCCTTAGCACCATGACCAACTCACTGCTGCTTTCTCCTGCACTTGCCCTGAGTAGACCTGCAGACAGTGAGAATAGCAAGATATATTAACATCTGCTTAACCCTCTCTCTTGTGCGTGGGTAACTTGGATGAATTAAACTTGAACCGGAGTAAAAATATCAGTGAGTGGCTATATACAGCAGTATCCACATTGCTGACTGAACTCTGTAGACCAGTTTTGTCCAAACTTGGCCACTTTAAGATGAGTAGACTTCAACTCCCAGAATTCCCTAGCCAGCATGGCTGGCTGAGGAATTCTGGGAGTTGAAGTCCACTCATCTTAAAGTGGCCAAGTTTGGACAACACTGCTGTAGACATTAGCTCTACTAGATGGAATAATAATTTGCTGTAATTTCCTTTAACCTCTAAAGAACAGGTGACAATATTCTCAGCTCTTCATTTTCAACACATATGATTCCATTCATTTCCCTCAGAATGTAATGAATTTTTTTTTCAAGTATTTCTCTTTCATTCATTAAATGTTGAGAAATAGCAATGCTAATGCAAAAAAAAAAAAAAAAAGACAAGTAATCATGTCTTGTTCTAAGAATCACAGTTCTGGTACTTTGATTTGGTAGAGCCTTCTTCATTAATGCCATCACTCATCTCTTAGAGCTTCACTTTGCAAAAACATGCTAAAAATATAAGACACCAGCATGAGTCCCAATATAAGCAGAGAAATCTTATGTAATCTTCCCACATAAAGCTTAAATATCTTGTAAACAATATTATTTAGATTTTCTAGATGAATGCCTCAAGCTACGTGATGTCAGCGTTAATTAGAAAGCTATATTCCTTGGCCAGAACTCTAAAGCATTGATCAAACTTATTCCAATTAGAAATAAGAGTAAAGGAAAACTATGTACATGTTTGATTCAATAGAACATATTAAATATAATTATATATATGTTTATATGAGACAATTGAATAATTTATACTCTTTTGTTCATTAGTTCAGAGTGGCTCCTCTCTAGTTCGAAAAAAACTATGCAAGGCAAGTTTCCTGTCCTTTCACTCAGTAGGGAGCAATGTGCCCCATTCATCAACATTTGGAATCATCCTTTGAGACCTCTTCTGTTAAGAATGGGTCCCAAAGCTTCAGTGAAGTCTTTCTAGGGGATATCAGGATTAGAATAAAAGAAAATGAGAAAGAAAACTTGGTGATTTATTTTAGGGTCCAATGCATTGTTTACTACCTGATTCATAACATTCAGAAATTGACAAATGCTACCCAATGCATAACTTCATGATTGAAATAAATTCAACTGAATGCAACAAAAACGTATTTCACTCTGAAATAAATGTGGTTTATAAATTGGAGGTATTGGATAACGTCTATACAATCCTACCCTCAGAATAACAGAGGGGCAACTAACTCCCCAATGCAGATGGAAATGCATTTGCTCTGTTTTATTTTGTTCTGTGATTCAGCTTTGTTTTCTTTCTGCTGAAAACCCTGTTCAGCAGAGGCAGGGAAGAACAGTAGGTGAACACATGTAACTCTTCCTTTAACATTCAGCAATTTTGCATTGGCAAAAACATAGCAACACGGATCGTAAGTATGTAGAGAGCTCATGTATATATAGAGATCAGGAGCAGGTTCCACAACTTTCTTCAAGGATGATGTTTCTTCCATTTTTGCATCTTGAACATTTATTTGTGCCACAGCAATATAGAAGCAACAGAGGGCTGAGCAGCGCCACTGCTATAAATTATTTCATAAAAGCTAGAGACTGAGACTTGCATTGAAGGGCTGCAGTGCTAGCAATAGCAGAAGCACAATTCCCTGTCATATATTTGAACTCTTCAAACTGAAGAGTAAGATGGAAATGAGTTTCATTTTACAAGCATCCTAACGCAAAGGCATGAAAAACAATTTGACTGAATAATGCTACTTCTAAAAATGCAACCTACGATAGAATCAAAACAAAGATTTTATTTTCATAACTGTGATACATGTTTAAAAAAAATAAGCAAATCAAATGGATTATCATACAAGCAGGACATTTCAACATTATTTTTAAAAGTAATAGATATGCTACAGTTCCTTGGGGCTTCTTGGGGCCAACTTGCTGCATAAAAGTCAGAAGACCATAGTGCTGGAAGAGATAGGGAAATCTGCTCCCACGACTAAAGGAAGAGCAGAGAGATTAATTAAATTCTTCTGTCTTTTGGATTAAATTCTGAGCTGTAAAAGGAGATAAAGTCATGATGCTTTATATCTAGGGCTAGTTTTTACAAACTACTGACATCTTGCATGCTCAAGCTCGGAAAAAATTATGAGTTACAGCAACGTAAACATGGAGCAGCAGGCAGATTGGTTATGACTTGCATATCGTTGAGACTGGATATATATTCCTGTTAATATACATCTAGCTTTCCTAAAGTTCATTTACAGTTCTATGAACTGTACATATTCTAGAAAAAGCTGTCGATATTAAAATGGACCCTTCTGCTGCTTTCTATAACAGTAGTAAAATCCTACTGGCTGAAAGTTTCAATTACAGGTTGGATGCCCATCTATCAGGGGTGATCCTGTCTAATGGATTCCTATACTGAAAAAAGGATCAGACCAGATAATTTCTAAGGATCCTCCCAACATTGTATATTTGGCCCTACAAAAGTGGCCTATAAATAAACAAATGATACAACTGATTTCCATCACCTATTCAGTCCCTTGGGATAAAATCACACAGCCTGGCCATCCAAAAACAAATATATTCCTGATAGAGAGCAGCAAATAGTTAATATATCCCAATATATTTTTTGAATGCTTATGCTAGCATTGCATTATGTCCCTTCAAATAGGTAGTGTTCTGTCTGCATCACAAATGTAAATATTCATGATGTCTTCAAGGTTAACGGTACAACCAAGAAGTGTAATCTCTACCATAGATGAAAACAATTACTATTCCTTCCCAGTATAATTAATTTCCCAGTATAATTGTAGTGCTGATCTGTTAAGTTATTAGTAGATGTACAATGTAGGACTAGGGTGCCCTAGCCTCATCATTTCCCCTTGGAAAGGTTAATTCTGCCATGAGATAGTTCTCCATTTAAAACATTGATTAAACTATACCTGGCAATATAAAATTCATTAGAAAGAAAATGACAGTAACATATTTCTGTGCAGCCTTAGCTTACATCAAATTATTAAGCACCAGTTTAAGTGCTGGAGTTGAACTTAAAAATAACAGCTACTGAAGGACCACTGATTTAATGAATAAAAGAATATATTGTTGACACACTGAAATGGGAGGCAGGACCCACCAAGGTACTCAAAGCTATCCAACTTATGGAAAAATATTGCCTGGCTGGCATTATTTGAAAAAAAAAGAAAAGAAAAAGGTTTTATTGACATTGGCCTATAGCATATGGATCTGTTATGAATCAACAGTTAGTACTTTTGGAGTATATGCCAGGCAATTTTTCAACTCAGTGAGAAAATATGCTTAACATTAAAAAATGCCTGGATCTGTCAGCCTGTGGTGCAGATTATGATTCCCCTATACTGACAGTAGTGTCTTGTCAGACTGATATCTATTATTTCAGGAGTACCCTCCAAAGACAATCACTGCTACGAAAGAAAGAAAGAAAGAAAGAAAGAAAGAAAGAAAGAAAGAAAGAAAAAAAAAAAAAAAGAAAGGAAGGAAGGAAGGAAGGAAGGAAGGAAGGAAGGAAGGAAGGAAGGAAGGAAGGAAGGAAGGAAGGAAGGAAGGAAGGAAGGAGAAAAAGAAAAAGAAAAAGAAAAAGAAAAAGAAAAAGAAAAAGAAAAAGAAAAAGAAAAAGATCCTATAAGAGATTAAGAACTATCATTATTTCCTCAAGGAAAAATAGATTAAAGCTAGTGCTTCTTTTTTCTAACATTTCTGAGGTTTTATATGTATTAGGAGCCTGTATATTCTACTACCAGAATTAGTTTTTACTAGACAACCCATGACCCATTAGGTCATCATTTCAGAGTTATTTCCTTACTTAAACAGAGAAACAGAGTGTTCCTGCTGACTTGCCCACTGACTTTCTGTTGAGAAGCTGGCAGGGAACATTGGAAATGGCGATCATATGACTGTGGCTGACCACGGCTGACCACAGCAGTGCACAAGTGTGGTGGCACTTAAGTGGACACAACTTTGCCAAATTTCAAACCCACAGGAGTAATAGGTCCTGGATTTTGGATACATTCTGTAAGTTAGCGCATTTGAGGTACTTTGGTTCAACAACTGTTGCCCTATGAAGCATCATTTCACCCAATTGAAAGTTACAGACAGACCAGCAGACAGGAGAGTTTTAATAGTACATAGATTGTCTGTGACTGTCCCTGATATTAATGTTCTCATTATTATGGTATACTCTGTTCCTACAATATTCCTATCATTCCATACTGCCTAGATCACAACAGACTCTGAAGCTGGTATATGTTAGGTAGGGAAGCATAATTCTGTCTCCTAGTTTCCCTATTATACCGAAGGGCCTGAGCCATCTTTCTTTTATCATTGTTTTTAATTTTCAATAGAAAATCTAAAAAATCCAAACAGGTACACAGACATAGGGAAATAAGTTTCCATACATATTCTACCATTTAAATTCACCTACATGCTGATGGAACTGAGTTCATCAGCCTACTACTTTCAGTCCCCAACTCTAGGCCCTTCTTGATGCCCTTCTGATATGTTAGCATGCCTACATTTTGGGGTCATGCATTCAAGGTAAACATCTGCAACAGGAAGAATTGCCTATCCAGGGATGCCTGCTAGGCAATTTAGAATCCAATTTTCTATATCACATAGGGATCTTTCACAGACAAAAAAAGTTTCCTGATGCAGATGTTCACTGTGACTATATGAGGGCCCTAAAAGGAATAACCAAGATTTTAAGCATGGATAAGACTTTAAACTTAGGAAACCAAACCTAGAGGAAATCTTCCAGTTCACATAGAATCTCATTCCTGCTAGCCACTTCACTATAGTGGGTCTGGCAACATAGGACCAATTTTGCCTGATCAGCATCTCTTAGGTTCCTTTTTTATAGCATGACATTTATTTTACCCCTCTCACAGAGGTAAACATAGTTGTGTGCTTACTCCATTTTACAAAAACAGTATTTGGAACAATATTCCATCTGAAATACATAAGAAAAAAACATGCAATGTGAAAAGTTTCAATTTTTGCAGATTTTAAACAGAGGGGGCAGAGGGTTAGGCTTCTCAGGGATAAGCCACCTCTATAACAGTGGCATTCAACTGCTCTTCCTTGTGATGAGAAGGAAGAGACTCCTGTCAGCACACAAGCACTGTATGTAAGAGGAAACAAAACATCTGCAGCCACCTCACAGTTTTCTACAGTGCCTAACAGTAAAGTGTCAGCTCAGGGATCTTCAAATACCACCCAGTGCATCACCATATCATCCTGGTCAGAAGAGTCAAATATTTAATATGTCAGAATAGTTTATTATTTAAAATGGGACCCACTGCAGTTGCAATATCTCATAACAACTGATTGTATACAAGCAGAAGAAAACCCAAGATTTTAACACGGTCTGGCCAGATTTTATACTTCTTGCTCTCCTTTCTTGCCTGTTATCTGCTACAAGGAAAGGTCTTTGTCCTCATTCTGAATCTGGCATCCTTTTGGTGCTTGCTTCATAGTATTTCCCCCATACTCCAACTTACACAAAATAAAAATAAAAGCAAACAATGAGTGGATTCAGATGTCTTGGGACAACCAATTAAGTTGCAAGTGGGTAATGATTAAGGAAGACGCAGCTCACTTTTCACAGTTTGAATTTTGGCATGGTGGCTTCTTCCAACCAGAACAACTGAGAGGAGAAATTCACAGTTTCTTATCACTTTGTGTGTAAGCTACTTCTTTAGCTTATGGATGGAAGAAGCCTATGGGCTTCATTTAGAAGACATTTCAACCTAAAAATAAATCCCTGTTGACTATTTGCATCTGGCCAAGTCCCCATCTAGCCATATTTGGTTATGGTGTCCAAATACAGTTAGAACCATGCAATATTTTTAAAACTATCAAATTTATTATACTTTAATCTTCCATTGATTGAACTCCATTTCATCAAACATATTTGTCCAGAGTCTAGTGGTAGACTTGTTTTTGCCACAATATTCTAACTTTTATTTTATTCCTCTTTCTGATTAGTATCTCATTACTTGACCTTTGGGTCTTTATAAGGATTTCATACCACTGAGAGTATGTTCATGTGTATGCATGTGGATGTGTCTCTTTCTGTGTGTGTGTGTGTGTGTGTGTGTGCCCATAATGCTGTTGATTTCCTTGATTTTGGCTTAGCAAGCTGTGAAAAATCAACCAATTACGGCACCCCTAACAAGCCAAAGTTAAGCAACACTCAACACAATCTGTGGACCCATTGTAACTGATAATGAATATTTAATAATACATAATAAGATATTTAGGTTGACTCAGTTTCTCCTAAGTAAGGGGCACCAGAGGAGCCCTTGCATGGCTACTGTGAGGACTTTATGTGTTTTTTATGCTTTTTGTATTGTGAACTACCTAGAATCACAAGGTTGAGATTGGAAACTATATAAATTCTATAAATGAATAAATGTAATTCAAAAGATAATGATGATTTATTCAGGTTTGTGAAGGTGATAATATTCTTAGTACTTAAAGTCCTTATTATTTAACTGAACTTTTACAGAAAAAAATTAAACCCAATTTTATTCCATGAGCCTAGAGCTTGAATAATAATACCCTATGTTATCTCAAAATCTAGCCTTCTCTGACCTGGCAAACCAAATTAAATTTATTAAGTTACATAACTGAAATATTGAAAATTGTATTCATATTACAAAGCCCGCGTTTCCAAAAGAAAGCTCAGTAACTAAGAAAATATTTATATCAAAAATATGCAAAGATTTATTAAGGTCAGAACAGAAATAAAAAGTGACAGGAGTGCTAGTGGGACATGATATAAGGCACCATGATAATATGAATTTATTTTTGTGATAGTCACAATTTCCTTTATCTGGCACATGCATCATTGCCACTTCAAAATAATTCACTTCACTTGTGTAAAAAGAAAAAAACAAAGAAAAAAAATCTGCTCTCACCTGCTATTGAACTTCTCTGGATGTTTTTCTCGCATAATGTGAAATCTGTGAGCAATTGAAGCATCCTAAAAGAAATTTTAAAAATAAAATAAAATTATTATTTTGGGTGCATTGAAAAATACAAAATATTGTTAACAAAGCTATAGACCAAGTATGAAAAGTACTCCCTGGTCCATATTTATTATTTTAAGAATTCATACCAACTTTCCATAATAAATTTTTTTAAAATGTAGCTTTTAAAATAAATGTTGGTAAACTACAGTAGTATAGGGTCATCAAATGTCAGGCCCAGCCCAAGAACAATAGTGAAACAGTCCAGTTGAGTTCAGTTCCTTTATTTGCTTTCACCTTATAGACAGAATCTCACCAGTCTCAATCTATACTACTGCAACTAGTGGATATACCTTGGGAGATTCTAGGGAGTGGCTATCCTGAACCTCTTTCACTTCCCACACTCCCCCTGCGGACTGTATTGTCTTTTGTCTCCTTTCCCTTCCTGGAATGCACCCCCCGCCCTTCTTGATAGTCTTGATCTCTGTTGCTATTCACCACATCACCCTCCTCTTCATAGATACACTTCATCACACCAAAGCACAATAACTAATATTTAAACATTAATAAATCATCCAAATACAGAACTGATATAAAATGGCAATACAAAGAAAAGAATGCCAAGACCATATCATAAACCACATAAATATTTGAAAGGATCCAGGAAGAGGGAGCATATAGTTTGCTGGACACCTTCCACCCAATTTGATTCAATAATTCAGAAAATTATTTAGAACTGACTTAACTTTGCACATGCAGTGTTCATGTCTCTTTAGTTTGCCTGGGGTTTGCAAGAGAGGCAATTCACTCCTCCCATGTTTGTCTCCTCTTCTGTCACCTTGTTTTTACATTTCTTTTGCTAGCTTCCCTGTCAACTATCACATGCACAACCAAAGAGAAAATATGGATGATGCCTTCCAGAAGCAAACAGTAGACTTTGTCTCTCAACAGATGACAAGATAATTAAACTCTGCCTACATGGTCCTTCCAAGAATTTCCTGACTATCTTGCTGGCAACTTTCTCCTTCAAGTGGTAGAGAAAGATACCAGAGAATCAGTTATTCTTGATCTAACATCAGTCAATAAAGAAGAATTAAATAAGGAAATGAAATAGGAGAAAATTGGGAGAAAGTGATAATAAAACTTGGAGTTCTTGATTTTAAAGGAAACTAAATTTGAGCATAGTCATAAGCATATATGGGATTTTAAAAAGGGAATTTTAACAAACTCTAAGAAATGCTAAGTTAGTTCCCTTGGCAAGGGACACTAATAGGAAAAGGAACTCAAGATGGATGATGTAGAGGAGGGACAGGATACTAAAACTGTGCTTATTAGAAAGCCTAGGAAATGAAGAATATTGCTGGTTTTTGGGTTTCTTAAATCACTACGGATTGTTCAGTACTGTTGCATATCTATCTATCTATCTATCTATCTATCTATCTATCTATCTATCTATCTATCATCTCTGTATCAACTGTATATATTTAAATAAATAGAGTTGAACGAACATCTTAGCGCGAGTGGCATGATTTTTTAAAAACATTCTGACAGGCTCTCAGCCTGATAAAATACCCTCAGGCAGAGTGAAGCAGTCACCCTCAGCTGCAGAGTCTCAATGCCATGAAAGAGTAACAAACTGTTAGTTGTTTATATGTTGTAACAGTTTTGCTGCCAGGGATGGCAAGAAGTGCTTCTGCAACTTTCTGGCGCATGGACCAAAACACTTTCACCAGCTTGATTATTACATAACAGGAATCTCAAACTCAAATAATCACAAGTAGCACAACACCGAACCTTTTTTATTACTTCTATTAAAAAAAGTGAGTCAAACATGTAGAAAATAAAAGTTATAATTATATGCTATTAAACATAAATGGAATCTGTTAAGTAAAATCCTATGTATGACTTTAAGCTAAGAATCCTGCCCCTACCTCTGCATTTAAATTTTGACTCTTGACAAATGCACAACTTCAGAAACAATATATTTAAATGTACTGAACAATACTTTCTGCATGAAATTAGGCAATCTATCTAAACAAATGAATTTTGCTACGCCTTTCTATAGTTTTCATCACCATAGTTAAGAAAGGTTGTTTGGAAGAGGTGCCCTTTATTTCTGAGGGGGTTTCTTACTTTTTGCCTTCAGAGAAATATACCTCATTCTCAAACAGAGGCTTTTCTATACACCAACATCCACGGAAGTATATTTATCTGTTCTTTCTGAAAAATAACAAGTTCTGGGATGGCATGAATGCAAAGCTTAAAGGAATACGGATTAAATCACATTCTAAGAAAAAAAAATCTATCCCAGATGCCACTGGCAGAAGAAGAGGTGTTACATATATTGTTATTGCTGGTCACACAGTCAGCCAGATGTTTAGACTGGATTTGGCATTTTTATCCACCTATCGAGTCCTTCCCAAGCACCTGAGATAGGCAGATGTTGTTTGATGATGTTAAAGGTATCGTCATAGAATATGAGCTGTTCCAAGTAAAGCTGCCATTTACTGACTGATGGTGATTTTGTCAATGCCAATGGTCTTCAAGTGGTGCTCCAGATGTTTTGGATTGCACTCAAGGCACTTATTACTGTTGGTACTATCTTTGCTTTCTTTTGCCACAGTCGTTCTATTTCTATTTGCCGGTCTTTGTATTTTGTGATATTCTCCAGTTCTTTCTCTTCTATTCTGCTGTCTCCAGGTGTTGCAATGTCCACTATGCAGACTTTTTTGTCATTCTTATCAACAATGGTTAAGTCTAGGGTGTTGTGTGGCAGGTGCTTGTCTGTTTGAATTGCAAAGTCCCAGAGCACTTTAGCTTCTTCATTTTCTCTTACTTTGCTTTGTGGTCCCACCAGTTCTTCCTTGCAGGCAAATGGTATTTCTTGCAAATGCTCCAATGCACACTTGTTGCTACTTTGTCATCCCATTGTTTGTAGTCAGTCTATGCAATCTTCTTGCAGCAGCTAACCAGGTGGTCTGCTGTTTCTTCAGCTTCTTTGCAGAGGCGGCATTCACTGTCTGTTGCTGTCTTCTCAATTCTGGCTTTATATGCATTTGTTCTTAAGGCTTGGTCTTGTGCAGCCAGAATTAGCCCCTCTGTCTCTTTCTTCAACTTTCCTGCTCTTAGCCATTGCCAGGTCTTGTTGTTATCTGCTTTGCCTGCTAGTTTTTTTTGTGTACTGGCCACGTAATACTTTGCCTTGCCATGTCTCTTTTCTATTCTTCATTTGGATGATGATGATGATGATGATGATGATGATGATGATGATGATGATTTTTATCCCACCTTTTTGGGGAGGGAGTCAACTCAAGGCAGTAAGCATACCTAATATTCCTTACAGTGCTAGAGGTATGAAGGCTTGGAGTTTGCTCAGGAATTTGGCTCACCAGGGCTCTTCATGCTGCATACAGTATAGCAGTGTTTCTCATCTGTGGCAACTTTAAGATATCTGGACTTTAACTCCCAGAATTCCCCAGTCAGCTTGCTAGCTGGGGAATCCTGGGAGTTGAAGTCCAGACATTGCAAAGTTGCCAAGGCTGAAAAACACTGTAGTAGAGTGATAACAACTGACCAGTGAAGTAGCCTTACACTAACACAACAGGAGTAGTACATAAGTGTATGTGAGAGAGACAGAGACAGAGAGAGAGGTAGATACAGCCTTCTTACATTCCTTGTTTTTCCAAACAAATTTAAACAACTGGTTTGATAGAATTGGATCACATTGTCTAGAAAACACCTTGAGTTCAAGACATGTACTCCAGAATGCAGTACATGGAATAATGGATTTAAATTATAGAAAGGCAGATTCCACTTTAAATGCTGGGAAGCATGTTCTTCTAGTAAGGAGCAGTTCAACAGTGGAACCCAGAGAGGGGGTGGCCTCCTTTTCACTATGTGCATCAATTGGAGGCAAAGCCAGCCACCTATCTGGGATACTTCAGTTTGGATGCCCGCACTGCAAGGTGTTGGACTTAGTGGCCAAAATGGCCCTTTCTGGGTCTATTATTCTAGCACTGGTACAATTAACTGATATCTCAAACCTGAAACTATATAAGCAATTTGAAAAAGTCATACAAAAATTGCTTGGTAGTGAAAAGAGGCAGGCAGAGCACTGGTTTCAGGGATTAACGTGTCAATGATTAACAAATCAGTGATTCCTGTGATCAGTCTGCAAATTGCTCTTTTGGATGAATAGCAAAATCACTGGAGTGGGGGGAATAGTTCACTGTTTCTGTAATCACACTTCAGTGCTGTTCAGGGTCTTTTTTGGTATGATTATGACTGCACACAAATGAACACAGTATTTGATCCTTCTTCAGTTATTTTATTTACCCCGTTTTCCAAAACTCTCTCTCCCCCCACTTTTCTTAATATATTATATTCCAATCTTTTATTGTCTTTAAAGAAAATATTTCTTTTCAGTTGAACTAGCTTTTGTTTAGCTATTCTCCCTAGTTCATTTATCCCTCCTTTAAAATATTCTTTTGATTTATTTGACATGATATACATCCTGTCTTTCCTCCAGAACTCAATGCAGCATCCGAGGAGATCTCACTTCATTTTATCCCTACAGCTGTAATCCTGTGAGAGGGGCTGGGCTGACTGGTCTAAAGTAAAAATCACCCAGTGAGTTTTCATGGCTAAGGATGGTCTTGAACTAGATCTTGTCCAGTTTTCATTCAGTACTTTAACTACTACAAATTATTATAGTCATATGTCTTCTGTTTCTTGGCCATCTGAATAGTTTTTTCTTTCGTACTTGTTGCATCAGAGATTGTGAAGCTGACGAAGACAGGGGTAGCCAAATTACAAGGGATCCTTGCATGCTTACTGAGTGGGAACTGATTTGAGTGAGTGCTTTCTTTGGCAAAGAAGTGTGTAAAACCACAAAATTCCACTACTGATTGCTATGCGAATGCTTTCCCCACCCATAATGAACTAGCTTTGCACTGGGTTTCAAACTTCTCTTATAAAAAGCAAAAATATGTGCATTTTAATAAACCATATGATAAAGGAGTACAACTTAAAAATCTCTGCACTGATTTCTGTGAAATTCGTTGTGTTTCATTCCTTCATAATGCTCTAACTTTCTTGCAACATTCATCCTAGTCTGATTAAAGAGCAAAAAAAAAAAAAAAGTTATAGATTCCATTAGCTGTTTATGTTGTTCCCATATTAGCTAATGGGAAAGTGAGTTCTGTTTTTTTTTTTATTCATGTTCCAGAATCAGGAACAAGTCTGAATGGGCTACCCACAAACCAAAGACAATCCCTGCACACTACAGTTATTAATTTCACCTCTTAAAAGGGGACATGGGAAAAAAGGAAAACACAGAGGACAAAAATGCTATTGATATTTTTAATCTATTTTTTAAAACTATAGGCTCCATGAGCATGTCATTTACCTACTTTTTTGAGGTTAATAATGTTTCATTTGTAAAAAGTTTTATTAAATACTTGTGGTTTTTTTTGTAATTTGTGGTCCATTGATGTTGGCAAATTCTTCCTGTGTTAGAATCATGGTTCAGAATAAAAAAGAATTCCTGGTGTCTCCTAGAAGCTTCCCAGGAAGTCTTTGATTTTGAACATTCCACTTTTGTACTTTATGTACATTTCAAGCACTTAAGGCATTGACTGGAAGGAATCAAAAGATTTTGTGGAATTGGTTTTCCATTTGGGTCTAATGCTAGCAAACATTAGGTGTTGAATTAGAAAAGTAAGTCAGGTCATGGATGGATTTTCTTTAAAGTGTCATTTTGGTTACTGTATTTTTCAGCAGAAAGGGACCACAATTTATGGTTGATACATAAATGGGCAGGTGAACTGGGAAGGCAGCTGAAGCAAATACTGTACTTAAGCTGTGAAAACATCTGCCCTTAGTAACAAAAATAGTATCTCATGTAAATGATTTGCATGCATCCTCCTAGTGAAATACTTTTATGAATATCTGTTTTGACTAAATAATTTAGTTACACAAAATACTTCCCACTGACAATCCCCAGGTTTTAATATTCAAATGAAAGGTAATTATTTATGCCATCTTTTCACAGTGAAAAATTCCCAAATAAAAAAGTTAAGCAGGCAGATTCTATTATGTTATACAAAGGCATTAAGCCAACAATTGTTATTTGAAATATATATACACATAAACATACAATCCTGAATCTTCAAAATAATATAATTTAATGCAGTAACAATAAAATTATTACTTCAATTACATTATAGCCATTTTAATTTTTTCTTAATAATTGGCATGATATAACCTTTCATGAAAGGCCTATATAATATAAATAACCATTACAGTTTCAATTATGATAAAGTATTGTGCTATAAACATAAATAAAGTTAATAATTGGGATAATAGGGATCAGGGTGTCCATAGGGAGTGGTAAAAAAGGCAGGATGGTCACCACAATGGTGCAATCATATGCCCACTCATTTTTTATGTGTGTTGCATATATGCACATAAAAATTATGTGCAACGTTCAGAAAAAACAGGCGGCAATTCAGGTGATGACCATGTTGACTTTTTTTACCATACCCTGTGGACACTCTTGATAGGGATACTTTTGTTATTTAAGTGTGACTGATTTAGCCTATAAATACACATTCTCTGGAGAATAGACTTGAAATTCACATCTCAAGGTTATTTTCATTAACACAGGTATAAGAAAATAAAGTTCAGGGCAATGTAATATTCCAGTTGCTTTCCTTGCACTAATTCCACTAGATAGTTCACAAATATTATCAGCTTTTAGAAGGGCTTCCAATGAAGTGTGATGGTCTGTCTTTGAATACAGTAGAGGCAGTCTCTTGTGCTGGCTGTGGATGAAACTTGGGCACATAACCACCAGGATTTTTGCTGATACCTGACATAGTGAATCCAGTATCTCTCTTTGAATCCTCTAATGTGAAATACTAATTTTCAAAATTATCAAAATGGATTGATTTTAAGTAGATTTAATAGATGGGAAGATTATAATTCAATGTAATGGGCTGTGAGAATAACCCTGAGAGACAGGAGGAAGGGCTGCAGCACAGACAACGGTCTGATACATGAAATCTGAGTCCAAACCAGAAATGTAATCTGAGAAAGCATCTCAGAATTGACCCTCCCTAGGTCTCCGGAACATAAAGGCAGGGAATGGGGAAGTGCTTCTAACTTGCAAGATTCTGTTACAATAAAAGATTCTTCCTTACAATAAAAGTAGTATTAGTATTCCTGATTTCAGTTTCCTGGTCTGAACTACTTTGAAGGGCTGACATTCCTCCAGTTTGTACTAATTATAAGCCAAGCCAAACTCCTCCAGTAAGTTCATAAACAGCACACCTCCTGTTTTTCTTTTGTCACTTTTCTGGCCTATAGTCCTTCTGGAAACTGGACCCTGCAGCTTTAACACTAAGATGATGGAAACCTTCATATTTATTTATTCATTCATTCATTTGTTCGTTCAATTTATATAGCCGCCCATCTCAGACTAGAGACTTTTAAAAAAATTTTATTATTAGGAACACATTGAGAGTATAAATATGACCCTTTTCTTTGATGTTAATTACAATTTTTATATGAATACTCTTAGCTCTATGGGGAGTTGCAGCTGTATATGTGTGTGTGCACATGTGTAAAGGAGAGAGAGTTATGTATTTATACAGATGGCTGGAAAGGAAAGGGCCAAATTACTTATGTACTGTATTATGCTACAATTGTTCCATACACCCACCTACACAGAGTGTTTGTATGTATTTTTCTAAGCCAGGAATGGGCATCCTGCAGTACTGGGTCTAATTTCTTCTCTTAAACTAAGAGAAAGACAGAGAAAGAGAGAGGCTAGAGAACAAGGTAGAGAAAAGGAAGATGATCCAGCTATGTTTTGCAAAAGGTCTTATCATTCTGCACGCAGAGATTCTGTTTTCAAATGGCCAGCAGTGATGCATCAGTCCAACTCTGTCAGTCTTTCAATGAGATGCTTAAAGAAATTCAAGATGCTGTACAAATCAGAGTGTACCTGATCAACAGCTCTCCCAAGACATTGTATAAGAAGCCTGCCATTATCACTCTGATTGGTGAAAAGCTGAATGCAATGCATGATTAATCTACAGGAAACTGAAGTATTATGCACATGAATCCAGTCCTCTTGAATCCAATGGCAATACATGCCAAATGCAACAAATGCAAATGCAAATTTGTTGTAAGTTTCCCTTAAATTTTAAACTCCAGGAAAATAGCCTGATTATAACCATGTTATTATGATTGCCTAAACTGAAAATTAGCAATAGGATTTTTAAATAAGCTCCCATCTCTGTATTTTTGAAAGTCAAATGAAATCTGTTGAGCAATTCAAAGTTACAATTTCAGCATTTGAAACCTACACAGAGTAATTCAAACAAATGTTATGACATTTAAGATAATGGAACTCTTCACTAATGCCAGAGTGTCCAACTTCACGTATTAGAAGTCAACAGATGTCCAAGTACTGAAATGCCAAAAGAAAGTTAGTGCCTATTTTGATTAATACGCCGAATCAGTCCATGGTGTCTTTTTAAAACTGGCATGCATTACTTTCAAACATTTATTCATAATCCATTCTAGGAAACATAGCTAGACAAAGTGTTCCCAAGACAAAAGGGAAACAATGAAGTACTGCATAACCCTTTTAGCAGTGTGAGCTGCATGTTATTGATAGACCATTCATTGCAATCAGCAAATGATTAATTGCAAATTTGTTACTAAATTGACCATCAAAAACAAAAAGATGAGAAAAAGAAAAAAAAGAAGCTTCAGTGTACTGTTAAAGGGGGGGGGGAACCCTTCTGATAAGGAGTCTATTTGTAGTGAATTAAATCCTAATCAATACTCTTGTTCACTACACTGGGGTATAATTACTTCCTTAAATAGCATAGGTACCCATTATTGGGGACATTTAAATTAATATTTAACCTAAATGTATTTTTCCAAATACTGAATCAGCATTTTCAATTCCCAACTTTCACAATTCAACGTTCTGCTTATTATCATCTGCATGAGGCATAGGTTTTCCCCTTCTAATATCATTCAACTGAATGAGAAGGATATATCTTCTACCATTAAAATCCAAATCTTAAAGAGATATAATTATTTTAATGTAATTTGCTGTGTGTGGGTTTGGTTATAATGATGCTGATGAAATAAACTGGATTGATGCTGTCTGCCATGTTATTTTCCTCCTTTCTACTTCATAGGAATTATTTCTTAAAATTTTACATAGCAGAGTCATGAAGAAGATATTCGATAAAATACAAAAGACACCCTAACAGAACTTTCTAAACTACATGTTTAACAGAAACCCTGCAATAATTACTAAGGTGAAAGATGGAAAAGATGCTTAGATAAGATTTCTGCTTAGTGCTTCCTCTCCCATTCTTTTCTACTTCAGTCTTTTTTTCACGATGTACCCCTGTTTGACTTACAAAGTTATCTCAGAATGTTCTCAGTCATCTTCTAGCTATAGAAGAACTTACACTATATGCATATGAGAAACTATACATGGGCAAGACAGAGCTAAATTCCTTTTCTTCTTCTCCTCTTCTTTAAGCAAAATTAAAAATATAGCTCTAGCTGCAAAAATCTAGCTCTGTCCTAAACGGAAACAATCTAGCTATACATAAAGTTAGTTCATCCTGAACACATGGGATACATTAAACACTGACTCAATCCTCTGTCTCTTTTTATTGCTGAAGCCTTTAACAAATACCACTGATTCAACCATCAGGCTAAGCTGCAATTTGCCATATCACAGCTTGTTGAATAGACCCCAATTGGCTAAGTTTACACATCACCACAAATCCATAAATCAAACAAACCATGTTATGTCTAGGTGTGTGCCTCAAGCCAGCGAGTTAGAGAGAATAGGAATGACAGATCGCAAAACATAAGAAATTAATTCCAAATTAAAACCACCCTTAATCCATAAATGCTGTTCTAAAAATTTCACTAAAGTCATAAAAGCAGGTGTTCATTACTTATTTCTCATGTTCTGCAGAAAAAAAAGAGATAAGCAGGCTGTTGTCAGGCTATTTTATCCTCTGAAAGAACCTAGAAGAATTCAGGTAGACTTTTTTTGAAAGAATCCATGATCTTCAAAAGTTATTAATCAGTTTCATTAGCCAAGCTTCATCAGCCCACATGGAGACCAGAGTAAGAATGTCCGGTAGTGGCTACAGCTGTGGGTAACACTTTCCCCTTGCAGATGACACCCTTGAGAAGAAGTCACACTACAGCAACTCCAGGCCCAATAGTGACTGATGAGTAACCAATATACTGTAGGCTAGCTTGGAAGAAGTTTGAATTCATCAACTCTTCTGAGCATATGTACTTTTTCCTTCCAATAACTAACCATGTCCTATACCTACATATGCATTATAAGGAGCCCCAGTTTCCTGGGAAAGTGACAGAGATTCCTAGTCAGATTTTAAATTCTGACTGATTTTATCAAAATTTGCATATTCTCCTAGGAAAAGTGGAGATTCTGCCCTTGGCACAAGACTATCTTGAATGAAATATTATACTGTGTGGTAATGTTTGAAATATTGTCAATTGTGACATATCTGCAATCAATGAACAACTGAAATATAATATTCACTGTTGTAGGGAAGCAAGCTATTCCTACAAAAAAAGAGTCTAATTTTAGCACAAAAACAATGAACTTAAAAAAATGTCTTGACAGAGATAGTATTTTCAATGCTTTTTTTTTTAATAGGATCCTTTTATAGCTATGATATGTAAACCAACAAACTGGCATGCTATGTATATTGAGTAGCCTCTCTGGATACCAGCTGGCTTGGCTGCATGGTTTTCTAATGGTAATGAAGTCACACAGCTGCTAGGACAATCAAATGGAGTTCAGATCATCTCTGGCTGAATAGATTGCTTCTGACTGGTTTCTTATCAGGGGCCATTGGGCTGGGTTTCACAACACTACAGGATTAGATAGGTTTACATGGTTACAGCAAAGTTCCTTTTAAAAATGAGCTTAGAAAAAAATACCTTTTTTGCTTATCAATGTTACTTTGTGCTAATCAACTCACAGAAAACCCTGTCTAACCACCACCACCACACCAAAAAAGAAGAAAAGAAGAGAGTGAAAAAACAAACTTCTATTCACTTGAATGAGACAACACATATCAGTTCCCTGAAGTTTAAGGGATCTTTGAATACTGCTATTCACTTTTTCTTATGAATAAGGAGTCTGGGGAAAGAGGGAGCCACCCACCCACCTACTCCTTTCTTTTAGAGTTCAGTGTGTGTATGTGAAGTTGAAGCGGTATTGATGAAAAATTGGATGAATACCAATGTCACAAAATGGCTAGGTTTTAAAAAGACAGACAGATTAATGATATAAAACTGGGTGGTATTCAACCGATATCCTTGCACTGACAGAAGCCTCTTGGATTCACAGCTTCTTGCATTAGGAGGACAGGATAGGGAATGATTTTTCTATTTTCTCTCCTCCATGTTTTGGAAAGTTGGGGACTCTTCCAAACAAGAGGCAGAGGAATAAATGTTGGCTGCAATCCATTTTTTCTACAGCTGACACAAAACAGCTAGTCTACATGCAACAACAGATGTAATATAGTTTCACTATTCAATTTAAAAGGCAGATTGTAAATTTAAGTAAACCCAGTGGCTTAGTCATTATTGGAAAAATGCATATTTGATATTTAACTAAGATTGTAGCCATAATGTTGTGCCACGACTGTATAGATTGACCCTAAGTATTCTTGGAATTTATTAACCATACAGTCAATCCATGTATAAGGTGTATTTGTGAGAAATAATTATGAATAGTGTCAGAGTTAAGAACAAATATTCCTTTAACTTTATAATTCATATATATATTATACATGTAAATCATAGATACCATTTTCTGATATTGCTTTTATGATATTTTATCCAACTATTATCCTCCTTTAAAAGTATTTTTATTGCTATCCAATTGAATCTAGAAGCTCTTTAAATAACAGCAGTACTTGTTCATATCTCAGGAGACAGGCAACATCCTCTAACAGTGAAAAATATGCTTCTCCCAAAACCAAGATATGAAAATTTAACCACTTAAATAATGTCATACTGATTTAACCAAGATGTTCACACTGGTAATTGATACTCACATTTGGACAAACTGTTCATAGGAGAAAGTGATAACATAATTATTTAGCTGGCACTGTAAAGATAATGAGGCCATGTTACTTCAGATTTGGGATTTCTCCTTCAGATCCCAGATCTTTCTAGCTGCAAGTAAACAAACACTGTTGTGACAGTGCAAATATCTGCCAAATCCATTCGAATTTGAGTGGTAGAGATTACCACTACAAACTTATGGGACAAAACTCAGCTTTTTCTTCATGTCACTTACGTTTATTGGCTTATCCTGTAAGCCATTTATGACAATTCATTATCTTGTTATGCAGAGGGACCTAGAATTAACCAAGTTATTCACAACTTACAGAACATATCCTAAATTGACTAGGAGAAGGAGGAGGAGGAGGAGGAGGAGGAGGAGGAGGAGGAGGACGAGGAGGACGAGGAGGAGGACGAGGAGGATTAACCTTCCTAATCCATGTCTATTGCAGCAGGTGGTTGATATGCCTGGGCTTGAATACTAACTGAGGTTGATCCTCTTTATCTGTATGGGAGACTACCAGGAAATGCCAGGACTGTAGACCAGCCTGGAAAATCAAAAAACATTCTGAAGTTGGCAATGGCAAGCTAGATTTGCACTGTTGCAAAGAAAAGTGCATGGATATTTCTGTGGCATCTCAAAATATTAAGCTCAGTGCAAAGGAGGTTTTACCTAATTCAAGTCTAACAATGACTTTTATTTTTGGGAAAAAAAAAAAGACAATTCTATTCCAAAACTGTATTTCCCTTCTGATGTACATATTTCCATCTTCATTTATTCAATTTATAGTTATAGACCAAAATACAGAAAGAAAAATAAAAGAGAAAAACGATGGGATGTTTTGTTTGTTTGTTTTGTTTAAAAGCTGAGTAAAAGAAAAAGAAAAGACAGAAAAGTAGCTAGAATTTATATCCAGTGGCAGAGTATTTCTCTTGCTGGATCAGAATTTGGCTTCTAATCTTAAAGGCAGTAAAACAGAATTTGGCCATTGCCAGAGATGTAATGTTGTACTGATCAGCCAGAAGTAGTTGAGTATAAAAAAGGTGTGTATGTCATGGGAAAACCACGGAAAGATATGCAGCGTACCTGTTCCTAATATCTCTTCTACAGAGATATTAGGAACAGGTACACTGTATATCTTTCAGTGGTCGACTACTTTGCCTCTGAAGATGCCAGCCACAGTTGCTGGCAAAATGTCAGGAAATCTGTTGTCTAGACCATGGTAACTAAACCCTGAAGTCCAGCACTGCCCAATATAATAAAAGGGATTCCGTTGCATTCCACAAGGACATAACTGGTCCATATAAGGGACTCTGCAGTTTTCTTAGCTAGGTTTTTCAGAAGTGGTTTGCCACTGCCTCCTTCCCAGGAGATAGATTGACTGGCCCAAAGTCACACAGCTGGTTTCGTGCCTAAGGTGGGACTAGAATTCACCATCTCCCAGTTTCTAGCCTGGTGCCTTAACCACTACACCAAACTGGTTCTCTCTGGCAGTCACCAGGAATCAAAAACTGACAAGAAGGCACCAAAAAAAAAAGGACTCTTCTGAATTTTCCTTCCAGGACAGCAATAGGCAGAACATCACAGCAGGCCAAAGGGAAGAACCTTCTAAATGTAAGTATTGTTAGATAGTTCAGGTACCTTGCTAGTTTCCACATAAGGGCAGAGCTGCTTAAGAGAAAATGTTTAGGTAAGGAGGCAGAACTAGTTTGCCATTTTATATCCAATATATGCAAGTTTATCATTTTGACTACCTGGTTATAGATTAGCATATGAAGGGCTTCCAAATATAATGCTAATGAATGAATGAAATTCCTTTTCCATCATTACTTTCCAGAGTATAATAGAGTTATCACTTAGTGCATGTGTGTAATGGTATGTGGGGATGACGTTGGGCGACAGGAGGAAGAGCCACAGCCTAGGCAACGGTCTGATAAACAAAATTTGAGTCCAAAGGAGGAGTGGTGGCAATGATTGTTTGCTAGGGTATCCCTTCTCCCTTTTTTGCAAAGAGGCACAATGACTGCTACACCTCAGTCCTCAGGAATTCTTGCAAATCTTTTATAAATTTAAAAAGTTAAGCAAGGACTGGGACCCATTGTTCCATATTGCTTTGTTTTATTTCTGTGGTGATAAAGTAGCAACCAGGGGCTTTCCTGGTCTTCATTTGGGTGACCGTGTCATGTATATCTTCACATATTACTGGGGGCCAGGTAGGAAGTTGTGTCAACTATGGATATATTCAGGAAGAGGTTCTTTCTACGGTATAAAGAATGGATGTGCACCTCCCATTTAGCTGCAGATATCTGTGAAGCTGGGAGAGGGTTTTCACACTGAGAGCTTTGCTTGAAGACCAAATGCCAGAACAGTGTAGAATTTTTGGACTGAGCTGCTGAGAGTATGTGTGTGTGTGTATACACACACACACATACAAATCTCCTTCAAGTCAATTTCCATATTCTTTCAGTATGGAACATATTTCCTTGTTTAAGCAAAGTGCTGAATTAGACTGGGTTGTTAATAAAGGAAGCACAAATACATTTGTATGAATGTTGATCTTGAGAAAAAAAACCAAAATTATTTGTGGAGTCTCTAGAGTTCTCTGAGCTTGGCTGTTTTCTTGCAAACATTTCATTACCCAGCTAGGTAACATCTTCAGTGCTAGAATGGAATGGGGTTTGCTCTCTGTTTATATACAGTGGCATGCCCTGCCAGTGTTGGTGAGGGTGGGGTTTTGTTTTTTCCTCTGGTAGTTCCTTGATTAGGGGATTGTTTATTGCTGATTTTATGTCTGGTGACCCCATTCCATTCTAGCACTGAAGATGTTACCTAGCCAGGTAATGAAACGTTTGCAAGAAAACAGCCAAGCTCAGAGAACTCTAGGGACTCCACAGTTCAACCCTGAGTACACATATTCTCTTTTATTGGTACCAAACTTATTTGTTAAGCAAAATGAAGTTTTATGAAATGGTCGCAAGTTTTCAAGTTTCAAGAATTTTTCGTCAGTAATTTAATGACAAGAAATGGAAATTGGTTAGAGACAAGAAAGAGGGGCATAAAAATGTAGCTGGTCTTGGTCCAGTTGATTCTACAAGTCAATATGGTGGCTGTGATAGGGTGTTGCATATAAAAAAAGGCGGAGCTGTGCTGACAGTGCATTAACAAAGCTCTGACCTCCCTTTCATATTGCATCCATTCTCTGCCTGAAGATTTACGAACATTTGGTTTTTAATTCTCATCAAACTATGAAGTTTTCACATGATTGTGACTATAACTATCTGCTACACCTACAGACTTAGAGCCACTTTACTCCAGGGGCCACAAGAGAATCTTGTTCCATGAGATGGCACGTGCAATCTTTTGTATTTATAACTACATCAATTACTGTTGGCACAGGTTTAACCAATTTGTAAGCCGGCACCATGCCATGTGAACAGATGGGATGAGGTAGGCAGCCAAACAGCCACGTATGTGCATCACTTGTGGGTAGAGATGGCACTATTCCCAGCCATGAAGTTCCAAACAGTTGTCCATCCTAATCTTCAGACTTACGCTTATAATGAATAATCACTATAAACTAGATTAACTTTCAAATTATATATTAAATATGTTCTTGTGGGGGTGGGGATATTTCCTTGTAAGAACGAAGATAAAATTAACTTTTTCCCACTTGCAGCAGGTGTAGGTATCAGGTCTTCAGGCTCACTTTGCATTACCCTTCAGAATAAAATCAGCCAAATTTCTTTGAATCCAGTCACCTGAGAATTTCCCTATTGTGATGGAATGCAGAGTCTGAGAGATAACTCTGCATACTTTCTTTCCTCTGTTTCCCAACTCTTAGCATAAGGGATATAAATGAATTTAAAGAAGCATCATGCCAATGACTTTGTATTTTCTTTTTTCAATGTTTATATAACTTATTTTACCTTTTTCACACAATCCATTGCAAGAATGGAGGTCACAGGCTACACATATGAAGTGCTGGAATATACAGTACATATCTTCTTTCTCTCTGATATATTTTAAATAATAATAATTAGCAAGAACTAGTTCATATATGACTGAAATGACTGGGAATCTTTCTGAAGTAGAGCAATAAAATAAATAAAATAACATAAATAACATAAAATAAAATAAAAATGCCAAACTATGGCTGAACAAGTAGGTTAACTAACCTCATGTTCTCACACTTTCCATTCTTCTTTTAACTTGCTTCTGAGTTTTAAGCAAGCCATAATTTGGTCATAAAATGATTTGATCATTTCACACTAGAAGGCAAATTATGGCTTCTGAGAACTCTGAAGTTAAAGGGAAAAAGGATCATGTAATGTATAACTACAGTCTATTGAATAAACAACTGACTGAATTCAATAACACATAAGACCATGATGATGGGGTTCACATTAACCAAAATGAAAAAAAATATATTGTTGGTTTACATGTGGTATAAATCTGACTTTGTATGAATAAGGTACCCAAGCCTGATACTGCTAAATCATGACTCAGCACTCCCTAGGATTAAGACTCCCAATTTTTCTTCAGTAGTCATAGTGTTGACTACTCCCTGGGAGAAATGTTGGTTAGAACATATATCAGCCTCTGAATTGGTGTAATGAGAAGAATTGTATCACCAAGTCTATATTTTACAATATTAAACACTTGAGATTAAATAAGGACAAAAACTAATTGTTGCCATAATTTTTCTTTGGATAAGAACTCTGTGTACGCACTGATGACCTTTTGACTTAACAGTGAATAATTAGAGATATGTAGACTGAGAGGAAACAAAGCTGATGCTTACATTAGTAAATTATATCAACCCTATTAAGATAGAAGAGAAAGAATATGTACAGTTGTGTGAAAAAGAGAGTACACCCTCTTTGAGTTCTATGGTTTTATGTATCACGACATAATAAAAATTATCTGGTCCTTAGCAGTTCTCAAAAGTAGGTAAATACAACCTCAGAGGAACAACAACACATGACATATTACACCATGTCATCATATGTTTAACAAAAAGAAAGCCAAAATGGAGAAGCCATGTGTGAAAAACTAAGTACACCCTTGCTGCTTCCATAGGTATGAAGAGGCTAAGTAGCAGCCAGCTGCTGCTAATCAAATCCCCTTGAACAATTGATCATCAGCCACTGTGACTTGGGGACGCGGTGGCGCAGCGGCTTAATGACGCTGAAAGTTGCCGGCCAGAAATGGTCGACACTTCAGCGGTTCAAGCCCAGCCTTCGCGTAGCAGAGTGAGCTCCTGCTTCCTCCCCCAGTTCCTGTCAACCCAACAGTTCGAAAACGTACGTGAGTAGATAAATGGGTACTCTCACTCCGGTGGGAGGAAAAATGCTGGCGGCGCCTTGCAAAAGGTGTCGGGAGCAGTTGCCGGTAGCGTAGAAGCCGCGCTCGCCCGAAAAAGGCGCGAAGCAACAGAAACCCCGCCTCCTGCGCTCGCCAGCTGGGCTCTGCTCTAGGAAGGAGGCTCTGGCAAACCACTGCCTTGAAAACTGCAAAGGAATTGTCCAAAAGCAGTCACTGCAGAGTCGGTAACGACTGAGTGCAGATTAAAAAAAAAAAAAAGTATGACTACCTCTATAAAAGCTAAAGTTTTAGGAGTTTGCTGGTCTTGAGCATTGAGGTGTGTGTCAACACAATGCCAAAGAGTCAAGACACCAGCAATGATCTTAGAGAAGTAATTGTTGCTGCCCATCAATCTGAGAAGGGTTATAAAGCCATTTCCAAACAATTTAAAGTCCATCATTCTACAGTGAGGAAGATTATTCACAAATGGAAAACATTCAAGAAGGTTGCCAATCTTCCCAGCAGTGGATGTCCCAGCAAATTCACCCCAAGGTCAGACTGTGCAATGCTTAGAGAAATTGCAAAAAATCCAAGAGTTACATCTCAGACTCTACAGGCCTCAGTTAGCATGTTAAATGTTAAAGTTCATGACAGTACAATTAGAAAAAGACTGAACAAGTATGGTTTGTTTGGAAGAGTTGCCAGGAGAAAGCCTCCTCTCTCTAAAAAGAACATGGCAGCACAGCTTAGGTTTGTAAAGTTGCATCTGAACAAATCACAAGACTTCTGGAATGCTGTCCTTTGGACAGATGAGACCAAAGTGGAGATGTTTGGCTATAGTGCACAGTGCCATTTTTTGGCGAAAACCAAGCACAATATATCAGCACAAACATCTCATACCAACTGTCAAGCATGGTGGTGGAGGGAAGATGATTTGGGCTTGTTTTGCAGCCACAGGACCTGGGCATCTTCCAGTCACTGAATTGACCATGAACTCCTCTGTATACCAAAGTATTCTAGAGACAAATGTAAGGCCATTGTCTGACAGACACAACTTTACAAAAACCCAACAGAGTCAGACTCATACAAACTTCAGGGGTACACTGTTCCACAGAGTGGACACAGACAGTCCTTATTATCTTTACTCAGCAAACCATGAAATGTAATTCTCAGATGCATTTGGCTAAGATTTAAATTTACTAGGAAAAGTCTACATCTACAATAGTATTAATATCAGTGGCAAAAAAAAAAAAAGTTTCCATTAAGGTCCTATACTTATGATTCAATTTATTTAGTATGCCACATATTAATGTTGTACATTCAAATTCTATTGGATAGATTTTATTTAGCAATACCTATTTAGCTTAAGCAAGTTAACCTAGATAGTTAAACCATGAAGGGGTTGCTCAGTTTTCTACATAATCCTGTCAAATAGCAGCCAGCTATTTCACATGAGTAGAGATGATAGAAAAATATGTGGTTCTCAGTGGACTTCACTGACCACAAAGTTCTTTACTAGGATAAATCTTTAAAAAAAAAAAATAGTAAGGATTTTCATTTTATGCAAATGATAACAAAGGCACAAATCCTATAAAAGAAACCAAGTAAGCATTACACTGTATGTTGGATCTGGATTTTAATTTTAAAAGTGATATACTTGATAAAGAACATAAAATAATAAGCATAAACTTGGACCTGTTTTATAGGCTCTTTAGGGCAATTTCCCCAACCTGGATCCCTGTGATATATTGGGAACTGAACTTCCACAGTTCCTAGCCAGAATGGCTCATAGGTTTAATAATTTTTCACAGATACATAGCTTCAGTTAAATGATATCCAGAAACTCTTCTAACATCTAAATTGAGCCTGGCACTAGAAGAGTTAATTAAGAACCTTATGCATCTTCTTATGTGATTAGTATTTGATAGGAAATTAGTGGTTCTCCTGAATGGCATAAAATGACATGCATTTTAACAGGTACAGCTAATGACAGCACATCAATATTTAATAAGGCCCAGTGATTAAGACTGTCTGTACTTTATTATCCTACCACATATGTCAAAATGGTTAACACATTTTTTCACAATATATTTAATTAAAAGTACATTCTCTCACACACTACATTTCTTAGAAAGGCCATTTAAAAACATGTTCAGTCATTTGGGCTACTTTTTCTAAGCACTATAAATATATCCAAGTAAAACTGATCAAACTAGTGCCCATGATTAAACATCACTCCTTAATTATAAAATTAAGCTTTTTATGTGAATCCTTTCACCACAATCTTTCCAAATAGTAAAAGTTTATTTTAAATTCAAATTTAGTACTGAATTTATTTAGTTCTGAAAGTACCTTCTGTATAATGCTTCTACACAACCAGAAACAGGGTGTCCCTGGGAGAGGGGTCAAACAAGTCAAGATGTTGCCTGTGAACATGTGACTGAATCCCCATTCCTTTTTCCATGTGGTGCAATTCACATTATAATAGGGTAGGGTTTTGATTGCATGATCACAGCCAACATCTCTACTTTTTTAATCACTCCAGCATCTCCCACAGATGCTCCTGACCGGAAACATTCCAAACAAGACTGTATCTTCAGGAAAGAAGGCAGAAATTCTTTTGATATAGAGATTTTTGTTGTACTAAAAACAGAATACAAGTCAGTAATATCAACAGTACCAAAATTGCTGAACAAGGCAGCTTTTGGATTATAGAATCCGTCTGTTTAAAAAAAAAAAAAAAAGGCTAACCATTGAAATGGTCACATGATGAGGAGCCAAATGACACAACATTATTGAGAAATAGTGCCTTCATATTCAAAACCCACAGATTTTTTTTTCTTTTTCTTTTTAACACAGAAGGTACTTCTATAGCATCTCAAGGCTGGAAAGAAATGCCAAGAATATGAGCTATATGTTCCACACATATAAGAATGACTACTCTTAAACTACAGATATTTGTGAACTAAAACTGACTCTCACAATAAATCTGTTGGTCTATAAACGGCCCCAAACAATTCTTTCTGTTACAACAAGATGACACAATTATACTTCTAAAAGTTATATAGGCATCGTTCATTGTATATAGAAGTTTAAAAAGGGAAAATAATAATTAAAAATGTGGAAATAATACAATGCATGGTTCTACCTATCTCCAGATGCAATACCACTAAAATGGAGTCCCCACGAACTACTCCAATTTGTCACTTTCTTGGGAATACCAATGGTTTTATGTTCTTTTTTAATCACTATTTTAATCCATCAAATTTTCTAGAATATAAAAAAGGGAAGTGTTCTGTCTGTCTTCTGCAGTTATCCTGGATATGCATTTTTCCTTAGAAAGCTCACACATATATATACATGCCATAAAACCTTCATTTTCTTTCTTTCTTTCTTTCTTTCTTTCTTTCTTTCTTTCTTTCTTTCTTTCTTTCTTTCTTTCTTTCTTTCTCTCTCTCTCTCTCTCTCTCTCTCTCTCTCTTTTAATTTGTTAAACTTTCAATATGGAAAATATCAGAGCCATATCCCTATTTGTGTCACGCTCTTTTGGCAGATACCCCATGCCATCTTGAGTGGAATCAGGTAGACATTAAAAATACCAGTCCCTTTTCCCTTGAAATCACCAACCATGGTATAGGAATTATCCTTACATTGCTAGTAATTCATTTAATACATAACTTCAGATATTCCTCAATTGTAAAAGGAGGCTAAACAAGTATAATACATTAGTAATGTCAGAGTTACGAAAATGCCAAAGCAGAAACCTTAATAATGTCAGGAAAAAAGCATGTTTATTCACTCTTACTTTTCAAATTAGGAGGTCAAACCAGTCATTAGGAGGTCAAACCAGTCAATCTTAAAGGAAATCAACCCTGATTGCTCATTGGAAGGATCGATAATGAAGCTCAAGCTCAGATACTTTGGTCACCTAATGCGAAGAGAGATCTCTTTGGAGAAGACCCTGATGCTGGGAAAGATTGAAGGCAAAAGGAGAAGAGGACGGCAGAGGATGAGATGGTTAGATAGCATCACTGAAGCAATGAGCATGAAACTGAGCAAACTCAGGGAGGCAGTGAAGGACAGGAAGGCCTGGCGCAATATGGTTCATGGGGTCACGAAGAGTCGGACACGACTTAACGACTAAACAACAACAACAACAACTTTTCAAATATTCAAACATGTGCTTTTCAATGTTTTAAAAAATCCAAGTAACTTTAACTTGTTTTTGCAATCCATTTAAGTGTTCCGCTAATGGTACATAGTAAATAATCTCAAATATGTACATTAATTTCAGACTGTTGCAGTGCAGAACTCTGTTCAAGATTTAAGCAACCTGATTTTTTTTTCCAACCTGATGTTCTATTTCTTCTGAACAATTAATATTCAGTAGCCTCACTACATGCTCAGGACTCATTGGGATGTTTTTCTATTTTTTTCCCTTGTATTTCAGCAAACCAAGGAGAGTTTCCATAAACCTCCTGATATATCACTTCCCCTTCTGCCCACCCCAAGTCTATGGGGCAGACTTTTTGGTTAAATAAATGGTATTCAAAGCTACGAAATGGCAAATGGAGAAAATAATACTGGAAAGTTTATATGTGAACAAGTTTGGAGATTACAATAATGGCATATATAAATTCTCTGGTATCTCTACAAATTTAGAAAAATCAGATTGCAGTTTTCATTTTATCTTACAAAGTAGATCAAGTATGCATTACCCAATGCCTTTACTAGACTCTTAGACAGAATGTGTATAGTGTGATTTCTGTGCGATCACCAATTTTAACTGTAATACTTTTAAAAATGTGTGTGCGCTTTAGTTGCAGATGATGTTTCATAGACCATTACATTGCATCTTTTATTATAGACATATTGATCTAGATATACATTTGGTGTCATAACACTTAAACATTCAGAAATCAGTAGAAGCTCAGACAGTGGTTGTTTATTTACCTGAGTTCAAGGTGATATACTCATATAGTATTGACTCTTTCTATTTTGGTCCCTTGACCTCACATTTTTTAGATAAGTTGTACTGACATACTGACTGTTCCAATGTCATCTCCTAAGCTTCTAAGGCAGTGTTGTCCAAACTTGGCCACTTTAAGATGAGTGGACTTCAACTCCCAGAATTCCCCAGCCAGCATGGCTGGCTGGGGAATTCTGGGAGTTGAAGTCCACTCATCTTAAAGTGGCCAAGTCTGGACAACACTGTTTTAAGGAAAGTATGATCTGAACCCCTCCTTATCCTGCAGTCTCTCCACTACACTACAACAGCTCCTAGCAATCATTACTTTTAGGTTTTTATCAGTATTGGAGCACGATGTGATTTATATGCCTATAAGGTATTTGGACTTTTATTATAATTTTTAAAATCCATTTAGTATGATTAGTAGAAATGAATAGTATCCATTTCAGAATTTTTAAAATAATTCATAATTCACACCTGCATCTAAAACTCAAATCCAAGGAAGTCTGCAGAAAGAAATAATTGTGTATAATAGAAAAATGTGCAACCAGCTGAAAATACAATAATTTCAAATGGCTGGATAAGTAGGTAGGTTTTAACCTGGCACTGAAAGGATCACACGGTTGTCATCAGGTTAGGAGCACAGTCCAAAGTAGGATGCCACAGAAAATGTCACCTTTCAAAAACATCTAAAAGAAAACCCAATTAAGGAAATCCAATTTACAATTTAATTTTTGTTAAACTACATTTGTGGCTTTTTTTAAAAAAAAAAAAATGGGAAAAAAGCAAGAATAAGTTTAATAAAAAATTCTCTTAGTTTCACAGTGTTGCCTGCCAACATTTACTGTTACATAATAGTTCCTCAAGCATAATACTTTAAAGAGATTAAAATGGGGGGGGAGGGGGGGACTGATCCAAATGATATTTAATGTATATGTCCAATCCAACTTTTCTGTTGGCTTAATCTCCTGAGGTTCTATAGAGTAACCCAACAGAGTGTTTAAAAGCAACCTATGTCATTCAATCAGTTTCTTTTAAGAGACAGCTGTGAAACTTGATTTGTGTTCAACAAATACTGCTTGCCATGTGGAAAACTGCCTAAGAAGGAGCTAGAATAGTCTACTTAATTAAAGCCATATGTTCCCACCAGTTATGTGCCATGTATGAAAGGAGCTAAATCTCCAATCACTTACATATAAAAACAGCAGTAAAGGCTTGTGATAGAATTGCTATCAGTTAAAATGTCCAGGTATAAAACAGAAATATTAATTATACTAGTACTGCAATTCAATGGTTTCATAGTCATCACTGCAAATTCTTATAAAGTTAACAAATCTGGAGGAAGTAAAGACTGCTTCGATCCATGATAATGCCTTGCATGTCCAAGCCTTTTGAGAATCATCCAAGGTCTCTAAGCAGGCTACAGCTGATTTGCAGAGCTTGGATGATCTCTACATCATACGTTCCAGATGATGCGGGCGGGGGGGATATGCATTGTGCTGGCTACAGTTTGCTCGAAGGCTTTTAGTTTTTTGGAATGGCAGTGTTGTCCTTGTTACATCATAGTCTGTCATATGTTCTGGTTCCATATTTGCCTGAATTAGTTATAGCTCAGAAACTGTAAACTCTAATACAGGAGTCAGCAACCAACAGCCTGTGGGTGAAATCTGGCCCACCACCCAAAATCATCTGGCCTGTAGTCCTAAAAAGAAACATAGCCACTCAGCCCATGAAAGATAAAGGGAAAGAGCCTATAAGGTACAAGCCTATAAGCCTTTTATTATAATTTTTAAAATCCATTTATTATGAATTGTCTTGGGAGCGATTACCACCCCCTGGGGCAGCCATTTTCGTGACTGGGTTCACCAGCTGCCTCAGTGCCAGCAGAGCAACAAGTGCCTTGCTTGAGGCAGAGAAGGGGGAAATGGCAGTGGCAATGGCAGTGACATAGCCTCTGGCACCCATGTGGAAGAAGGTTGCCATCCCCTGCTCTAATAGGACATACCAATTGCCATAATATATTATAACAATCTTAGGAAACAGGGTAAAGATCATACTCCCTTTGCTAGGTAACAGATATTTTCCCTTGCAGAGTACACTCTGTGCATGTTCAGAGTAATTGCACTGGACATGCTCCAGCTTCTAGCTGACCTAATTTTATAGGACAAGTTTGCATATGTCTACAGTTGTTGTGGGGGTATGTCTCTGCTTAATTATAGACCTGTAGTAAAACCTTTGCCCAAAAGAGTTTAACATTTTTTATTCACTTTTATTTTCCTTCAGAAAGGCTCAAAATAGGGTTTGCTCACTATGTTCATTTTTCAATAAAGCCAAGGCCTAGGGCAGTGTTGTCCAAACTTGGCCACTTTAAGATGAGTGGACTTCAACTCCCAGAATTCCCCATCTTAAAGTGTCCAAGTTTGGACAACACTGGCCTAGGGTCACCAGATTATTCTAATCAAGTGGAGTGTTTGTTAACCACTAAGTTTAGGGCTGGTAAAAAGCCTTTCCTGATGGGATTACGTACCACATCCTATCCGGTAGGTTTTGTTATCTGGTAACATCTGCACCATGTGAGTTTTGATTGTTTACTTTGATGATGTAACTGATTAAAACTACTTATAAAGTCCTTTTATAAGTTAGTATACACTAACTTATAAAAGATTAATTCAGGCAGGAGGCCATATGAAGGAATGGAATGGCAGTGATATTCAAAAAGATCATAACCCTGTAAAAGAAAGAATCATATTTATTCAAATTAATGGATATCCAATAAGCATCAATACTGCACAAGTTTATGAATCTGTCTCATGCTGGCTGGGGAATTCTGGGAGTTGAAGTCCACTCATCTTAAAGTGGCCAAGTTTGGACAACACTGTTCTAGGGCAAATTGCAAAAGAAGCTAGATGCAACATCAAGAATAGACATGGTGATATAAGTAGGTGATTGGAATGCAGAAGTTGAAGAAATGTAGTAACCAGAAATCATAAGAAGATTTGGATTAAGCAAACATAATAATGCAGGGAATAAGCTAATAAAGCTTTATGAAGATAATTCTTTATATACTGACAAAACCCACCTAAAGCAACATAAACACAAACTTGACACATGGGCAGCCCTGGATAAACATCAGAATCAAATAGACTAGAACTTCACAATCAAATAGACTCAAATAGAAATAAAATATGGACAATTATTATCTTCTCATCTGGGACACATAGATTCAAAGAATCAGAGAACTGGAAGGAGCCAATTAGGTCATCAAGTCCAATCCCCTGTTCAGAACAGAAACACAAATCAAAGCATCCTAGACAGATGATTATTCAGCCTCTGCTTGATCATGTCCAGTGAAGGATAAGCCACCACCTCTCTGGTCAATTAGTTCCATTGTTGAACTGCTCTTACATAAGCAAGTTAATTCTAATATTCAAATATAATCTGCCTTCCCATAACTTAATATTGGTCTTGAACCTTCTTCTATGAATGTGCTGTCTGATTATTTCAAAAGTGCTACCATACTCCTTATCTTTTCTCAAAGGTAAACATACGCAAGTTCTTCAAAGAAGAAACAAACATTATGAATTCTAAAATTCAGAAATTTGACAAAAGCGAACAGGTCTGAAATACATTTACTGAATGTGAGTCCGCATGTGCTGTGCTAAGTGGAACTCTGACCTCACACAAGCAACCCAAACAGGTAACCAATGTACAGGTAGTCCTTGCTTAACAACCACAATAGGGAACAGAAAATTGTTAAGCGGGGCGGTCATTAAGCGAGGCATCACATGACCGCTCCCTATTTTACATTTTCTGTGGTGGTTGTTAAGCAAATCACCATAGTTATTAAGTTAATCATGTGGTCGTTAAGCAAATCACACAGTTGTTAAGCGAATCACATGGCTCCCCATTGATTTTGCTTGCCAGAAAACAAATGGGAAGGTCACAAATGGCAATCATGTGACCCCAGGACACTGCAACCATCATAAGTACAAGCTGGTTGCCAAGCGCCTGGATTGTGATCATGTGACCATGTGGGTGCTTAACAATTTTTATTGGAATTGGGTTGAAAGGTTGGCTGTGGCTGTGGCTTTGGATCAGATCATGCCTGTGCAACTACTTTCTGCTCATGGAGTCTGGGATTCCTCTGGATTACAGAAGAACTCTAGATGACAAATGACAGAAAAGATGCTGAGAACACTGCTGGGAATGATGAAGAGCACACCTGACCAAACATGGCTGAGCCTCTATTAAGGACTAATTGTGGTGATAAGGCTAGTAAAACATTCTTATTTTTCAACCATTATTGTATCCACACATACTGTCCAGTGGCCTGTTTGGCATCACTCAGTCCCTCCATGGAAGGACTGGAAATGCACATGCAAGGCTGCTGTGAGAAATATTTTAGGTATCTGTCAGGTAAAATGTTTAGATTTACTCCAAGCTGAATTCCAGTTTTGTGTCAAGTCCCGTGGAGTTGATTGAGGTGACCTGGCTGTGTTATCTGGGGATGTTATCAGTTTGCTCCTGCTGGTCCCAAGAAAAGAGACAGGGTTCTTGGAGCTGTAAACTCAGCCACCTGTGTTTTAGATCAATGTCCCTCCTTGTTAGTGAACGCTTTCTGACAGACAACATATAGGTTCCGGCAGTAGTGAATTCATCCTTGAGACAGGATTGCTTAAGGAGGCAGTGGTTCACCCTCTCCTCAAGAAATATTCCCTGGATGCAATTATATTGGACAATTTTCATCCTTTTTGATAAGATGGTTGAAGTGCAGCTTCAGATAGCCCTGGAGAAAGTGGATTATCTAGACCCTTTTCAGTCACGTTTCAGGCCTGGGTATTTGACCAAGGTGGCAATGATTGCACTTGTGGATGACCTCTGACAGGAATGGGATAGGGATTATGTGTCCATCCTGGCTATCTTTGATCACTCAGTGGCTTTTGATACCATCAATCATGTATCCTTCTGGACCAGTTCAGGTGATTGGGAGTGGGCAAGGTGGCGTTATGGTTGTTTTTAATCCTTCCTCCAGGACCAGTTCCAGTCAGTGTCGGGTGTGTATGTGAGATTCTTCTTTGTGGGGTTCCCCTAGGCCTTTGTACTCTCCCTCCTCGTATTTAACATCCACATAAAATAGCTGGATGAGGTCATGACGAGGCCATCAGTATGCTGATAATACTCAGTTATACATTTCTATTTTGGGCCAACCAAGTGACACTGTTGGGATTTTTTTCTTGGGGCTTGGAAGATATGGGGATCTAGATAGGGAAGAAGAGGTTTCAATCCAACTGTAGCAAGACTGAAAGGCTTTGCATTTTAAGGTCCCCTGGATCCAGTGATTTTCATCTTTAGTTCCTGATTGAGTAGCGTAGCCCCAGGCAGAACTGATACACAATTTAGGGATCCTCCTGCACTCCTAGCTCCTGTCCGAAGACCAGTGTGACAGGAAGACTTTTGAACAAATCCATCTTGTGAGCCAATTGTGCCCTTTCCTGGATCAGGAGGCACTGCTCACAGTCTGTAGAGGATAACGAAAATTACCTTGAAGGAGTTATGCAGGAACTATTACCTAGCCAAAAAGGGCTGAAGCATTGTTTAAGTCCAGAACTACGAGATAACATTCAGAAGCAGCTCAGGCAGACACCTTTTTTGTTTACTGAATTATAAGGAAGAGGAGAAGGGGCAGCACAATCAGACTTGTGAGATTCTGTTATTATAGCCAATCTCAATAAATGTAGTTTCAGCCTTCCTGTGAAGTTGATTTCCTGGTCTGGTCTACCTAGTAGGGCTAAGACAATGACTAATGCCTAGATCACCTCCTGAATGGACTACTGTAATGTAGCTATTCATGAGGCTGCCCTTGAAGGGCACTCAGAAGTTACAACTGGTCCAGAATGCAGTAGCACAGGCAGTTATGGGTGCACTTTGTTTCTCTCAGGCATGGTTTGAAGGTTATGTGACCCTATCATTGTGATTTTATGCTTTTTATTATTCGAGCTGGGTTTGTCTTCAGCTACCCTTAGTTCATTTTTAATTATTTTTATTTTTGTTTGGTTTTAATCCTGTGTGTGCCAAACAGAGTTGCAATTGAGAGATAAGTGGTTATATAAGTTATACTCAGTGACATATAACTTCTAACAACTTGGAGATAGGAATTTTCATGAGCTAAATGCAATATGAAGGTATTATAAATGAAGGGGGCATAAGGAGGCTTTCTTGGATGCATACATGGAGCTTTGGGCTATAACAAATATCCATATATAATTTTGTATTAATTTAAATCACTATCACTTTATGCAGCAGTTACAATAGAGTACATAAGCCCAGAATGGTCTTAGGCTCCAGTCAAGCTTAAGAAAAATATAATATATTCCTAAGCAACATGAAATTTTGAAACTTCATTTTAAAAAGTAGTCAAAAACTAATTTCTCTCTCTTTTTCTCTCTCTCTTTATATAAAGGGAAGATTGATTTGTATGAATTTATTTATTCCTACCATACTTGATCAATGGCTTTTTTCCTCCAAATATGATTATGATATTGTCGTCGTCATCATCATCTTACACTAAGATGCCAGGTGGTAGCACTTATTACCACTTGCTATGGGATTGAGAAATGGTTTATTTTTATTATACATTATCACAGTTTTCTTCTTTTTAGAGAAATAGCAACTTATAGCAATATAAATTTGAGGATCAGACCAAATATAACATTAACTAACGAGCTGCTTGACAAAAACATGGCAACTTTCTGTATTATCTAGTCCAATGTAATTTTGGAAGTAAAGCATAAAATTTTGTCAGTGTTGTGATTTGTCCATTTTAGTGATTTAAAAAGCTACTTTGGATAATGATGCTTAACTCTCACAAGTCTTGCACAACAGGCCTATCCTTACTTACACATATAGCTGTGCTATATAAAACAGCTACTTATCAATAAAAGATATATACAGGGGGATTAAATCCTACATCTACTCCAGATGACAATTTAGAATTGAATCTCACTACAGAGGTTAATTAATTAACTGGTGCCAGTTTGTTGTGTTTTTATTAACACTGCTTTGTGACTTTTCACAGTTTATTGACTTATCATGGTTTATTTTACACACATTTAAGCTTTAAGAGTATATACTTTTAATTATCAGTTCCTTCTAACTCACTGCCAATAAATCTTCCACAAACATATAAAACCAAATTTGTAATATAAAACTTTATGAACAGGATGTGTATCTGTGATAAACAAACTTTATGATTTCACCCATGTGTGACCCCAAACACTGTTATGAAAGCTGCCACCAGATTGTCAAGACCAATCATGTAGTTTTTTCTCTAATCAATAGTTACATTTCACCCAAAATACAAATCAATGGGTTGGGAAGATAGGTCTTCATTTTATCACGCTGACTATTGTTTCACAAACCCAAGGTTAGGATTTTGCCTTCAGAGGTTCTGATAGCTGTCTGTCAGAATTTAAAGCATAGTAAATATAACCACATTATTGAACGCCATACATTTAATGCTGACAGCTATTATTAATACCTGGTGTGGTAAATATCTTTTCCCAAGGAATCTGCCTGGATGATGGATTAAGTTACATTGTTAAATTCAGCTTCAAACATTGTCTCATACAATTAGCTAGACATAATTAGGCACTAAAATGGGAGGGTATTAGTGGTCAATCAAGATCTTGTTATCTTGTGGCCAATGTTGATTCCTATAAGCTAAAAGCTAAAATGGACTGTAGCATTTTTATTTGACTAGTTTTTATGAATTCATGTATCATTATCTAAATATTACCCTTGATTGAAACCTCATTAAAGGTCTGGTGTCTCATATCAAAATGTCAATAACCCTCCTTAGATGGGAAATAACACTGACTAAGCCTGTACATGTTAACCTAATAAACTTCAAATATGATCACAGCTGCCTTTCAGAAAATGATTTCTTCTCATTATACCCCAATGTCAAATTTACTTTTGCCTCTTCAAAAAAGAGCACCCATTCTTCACATATATATAATAAAAGGGAAAATTTAAGAGTTTTAAAGGGGTGTGCTATAAATGACAATAACCTCCATAACTTTGTAGTTAATTGTTTCAGTTTATAGCTTCTTCTGTCTTTTTTAAAAATATCTGAAACCAGTTTAATTATAAATAATAATAAATTAAATGAGAATCAGTATCTTGAATATAATTGTACTTGTTTTGCTATATAAGATGCTAAACTTATAGGCCAAAGTATAATCCCTTCTTTTGGGATGAACTATATGCAGGGAATAACTATTTTTGTCATCCAGAAATGGGTCACCTCAAAAACTTTGCCTCAACCTAGAATTTCACATGCTCATTTCAGTTAGGCAACTTTTTATGTTTAAATGCATGAACACAAAATAATGTAAAAAAATTATAATTATCAGGGAATCTACATATACAACTGGAATTATCTCCAGAACAATTTCTTTTTTATATTAGATCTGTACAACATATCAGTGAGTAGCAATAGTAATTATGACATAAATACCCTATTCATGTGAAACTTACATCAAATGTTAACTATAACAGTTTCCCAACACATGCAAATGCACTGAGAATCTTTCCATAAATTGATATCACAAACGAATGAGTTAGTGATTAAGAGATGTAACCATTTTTATTTAATTTCTGTTATAGTCTTAAAATAGCTGTATAGCATCTGGCATTAAAAAGAATACAACCATAATAATATCTTACCTTACAGTGGTATATTATTATACCACTATAGAAGAGACTTCCCCAGGCTGGTTGGGAAACACCTATTAAAATTCATGCCATGTGCAAACTATAGTTAAATATGATATACAGGAGAGCATTCCTGTGCTACAGAAGAACACAGGCATCCCTGACTGAAAGCTTCTGTTCTTTATTTAAATAGAGGATATGTTTCACATTTTGGAGAGTATTATTAATATATAGCACTATTATGGTAGGATTTTATTATGGTAGAATGTTATTAATACTATGATGAACTACTGATCATTACTTAGTGAATTACAAATCTCTTACACAGAAAATAATATTATAACTATTGAGTACTATATATGGACTTGCGTAGATAAGTTAATTACAGAACACATAGCTGACAGTTTCATTTATCTAAGCTTTCACATCACTATATATTCCTGAATCTCTAGTTCTTGCTTGTCTTTTTCAGTATTTATTTTTTCTTTCAGTTATGAATATATAGAATGGCTCTAAGGCACTTTGTAATGTTATTTTAATGAAATGCTACATTTGACCTTATGAACAAAACACAAACACAGAAGATAAAGAAGATATCCCTCCAATTACATTTTCATCCAGAAAACTACTGAAATATTTCGGGGGGGGGGGTCCCACAACAATGCGGCGCACTCACTCCTATCCATTTCAGTTTATTTATTTTATTTATTATTAAATGTATATGCCGCCCACCTCCCCCAAAGGGTGACTCTGGGTGGTTCATAATTAAAATGAAACATCAAAAACAGTAAAAAAATATAACTATCCACATTAAATTAGTTTAAAAAGATCGTACTAAATAAAAAGACTATATACATAAGAAGACTATAAAATTCAAGATTACGGGGAGGCAATAGTTGCCTATTTTCTGCCATAGTATATGAAAGATACAGAAAGATACCTTTTGTTGAGTGTTTATTCCATGACAGTTGACTATGTTTTATTATGCAAGGCACTATGCTATAGGCACATTACAACCATATGCTGTGGGGAAAGTCTTTATGCAGTACAGAAGCATTTTCAAAGAGATACTTTGGAAAGGGTGGAGGTACATCCATCAACCATTTGCAGTTCTGCAGCGTGGCTTTAAACTATCAAGGAAGAAAAAAAAATCTCATCCTTACAAATGAATAAATAAAACAATAAATAAAATTTAAAAAAATAAAATAAAACAATGAATAAAACAATGCGTCTGCAGGATTAGATGACCAAATAGCATTTATCTGCTCCCTTGGCTATGATGATTTTGAACAGCTATGTTTACTAGGTGACCATGGCAAAATAAGAGAATTATAAGCTTGCCCTGGAGATCCTGCTCTGTTTCATTGGTGTAAATGAGGTACTGGGTGAGATTCATAAAAATAGCAAACTTAAGGTGACCAGACTTCCAAGCTCAGAAACTGCTGACATGTTAATTCAAATAAATGTACATTTTGCTCACTTTGCCAAGTGTCCTGGACAATAATACAATAATACTCCCCAAAAAAACCCACCCCACCGGATTAGAATTTAATGTTTGGAAGAAGTTCTTTGTAATGAAGCAGCTTTCAGGAATTCCAAATAGTTCATATTCCCTATTTGTACAAACTGACTTCCAGGTCAAACCAAGTTAATGGATGAAAAACAACAAGCAATAGAACCTTCTAGCTCTCAGTCAGGAAATGGAAAATAAAGTAGATCTTCTCTTCTATCCCCATCTCTCATTCCACCAGGAGGTGTCTCTAAACTTGATGAAAGAAAACCCATGCATTCACTTTCAAGAAAAGTTGAAGTCCTTGTTTAGCAACCATAATTGGGCCTGGCAACTTGGATATTAAGTAAAGTGGTCACTAAGTGAAACCACAACTGTGCTTAAAATCTTACTTCAGCTTTCCTTTGCTTTACAGACCTGCAAAGGTCATAAATGTGAGGATTAGTTGTAAAGTTACTTTTTCATCACTGTCATAACTGTGAACAGTCACTAAATGAGGACTACCTGTACTTGATGCTGTTTTTATAACTCTTGCTTTCCACGTTGTCACTGCCAGCTTTACCTCAAGTCCTCGAGTTAGGGTACTCATACCTGGGCTGCAAACATCTGGTCCAGTATTCTATATCCCTTTGCTGTCATATGGTGATAGTTTGGAATTTTGCAGCTGAGATGATAGCCATGCTCAAGTACTAGTGTAGGTGGAATGAGTGGCAAACATGGAAGTGATTACCTTCCCATCTCCCCCACTGCTTGTGCATAGGGGCCCTTCATCTGTTCACATTGTTCCTACCAGGAAGGGGTCCTGGAAACCCAAGTACCCAGGACTCCACTTCAAAACTAGAAACTCTCAACAACCTAGGTAGACTGTGGTGAACACAGAGGTTTTCAAAGAGATAAAAACTATACATATCCTCGGTTCTGTGGTCTTATGCAGAAACAGCACATATTGAATTAGAACAGGAGAAAGCAAAGGCAGGAAACAAAGTTTAAAATTACTACTAATTCCAAAGGTTATGACTGTAAAAACACCCAGTAGTGAAACTAGGGAAAAGTCAGCTCATTTTTTGGAGGTGGGGGTTACGATTTCTAGCAGGTACAATGGATGATTTAAACCTTTACAAATTATAATGTATCAAATGTTCCCCCTTGACACCATCAATACGCAAATATGAGATGAATCAAAATTGGGGGCCCTCCTCACTCAGGGAGATTGCAGGTTTTTTTATATTCCTGATCTAGAGGAACTGCATGACCCTTTTATTATGGAAGCGTATCAGGATCTGTTGGCATAACTCTCGCACTTATCATTTTGTGGGATATAATAGTAATTGAAACATACATTTATATTTTAACATTCTAATTAAGCTGCACAGAACAGTATACATCATGATAAGACTGTAATATCTGAATAAAAATGCATGTACAAGAAATATTTTTTTAAAATGATAATATAGACTATAACAATATAACCAAAATGGAACATAATACAAAAACTCATGAAGATATTAACAGTCTCCTGATACTCCTTTCCAGCTGTACAGATAGGGATATGACAACTATGATAGCACATAATGACCCCAACCAGACAACACAAATGAATACCACTGAATTTTAATATCACTTATATTCACTCAGCCCAACCCACCTCTCAGAGTTGTTGCTGTGGGAAAAATAGGAGGCAGGAGTGTTAAGTATGTTTGCTGCCTTGGCTTGACTATATATATAACAAAAAGGTGAGATAAAAATATAATAACAGTAATAACAACAACAGTTTTGAACATCTTCTGATATAAAAACAAGATAAATATAATTTAAAAGAGTAGCTGGCACAGTAAAATAATTTTTCTTTCTTGTCTTACTTTTCATGTTTGTTCTGGCTATCGCTTTGACTTACCGTCACGTAAAGGCTACCATCAATTACAAGCTTATATTGTCATCTTATTCTTAAAACATGTGCGCCTTGCTTATAGTGCACATGGATGTCAAGAGAAAATCCTTATCTAGTACAAAATTAATGTGATTCCAATTTGCTAACAGTTCAGATTCTTATTTTATTCTGGAAGAATATTTTAAATATAAAGAATTAAACAGATTGGTAGAAGAGGGTGATATATTGTTATTTTTATTTATTTGTATTTATTGGTTGCAACTTTTTTCATGCCAATGTCCTTTGGACAGGAAATTGTTTCCCCACCACTAAAAATCAAAGTCTCAGACAACTGAAAACTGTGTTTTTCTATTCAGAGGATGAATACCTCAGATTATTAAATAGTGGAGACAAAGAAGAAGGGACTGCAAACTTTCTCTATGTTGTATTAGCCAACGTACTAGCTGGATCCTCTCATTGGGCTATTATTTGACAAGTAGTAGAGACTTCTAAATGACTGTAAATTAGCGCTTAATTGCATCCTAACTGGCAAGTAGACCTCCTTCATGTCCCTGGCCCTACCTACCCCCATACCATTATATCAGAAAAAAAAAAAAACCAGAAGTTGTCCATTATCTTATACCCAGACCATTCTTAGTCTTGTCTTAAACCCTTTGGCAGCAATGCTCCAGAGTTTCATACAGGAATCTTTCCCAGTCCTACCTGAAGGTAATAGGAATTGAAGCTGGAATATTTTGCACAGAAAGTATGTGCTTAACACTGAGCTCAAAACTTCTATCTAATGGTCTATTTTTTAAAAAATTTTATCTTTATGTCACCAGAAGAATCAACAACAGATGTAGGAAAGGAGTAGGTACACTAATATACGTCATCAATTATTTGTCCATTAAAAAAGGTATATTTAAGAAATGTACTTCAACAGCATGCCTCTGAAAATCTGAATATTTACTAACATGACAGTTAAGAGGTGTTAATGAATGATTCATCTCTGATATTTGTATAGGCACCACTAATTTAGTGCTGCAGCTCTTCATATAAACCATTACAAACAGTGTGATTATATTGCCCATGCGGGAACAGGTGGAAGAGCTTGAGAAAATAATTCTACTTTGACTATGTAAATAAATTTATGCAAATTGTGTCATCTATGTATTCCTTTTACTAAGAAAAAAATGAATTATTTGCATTCAGCCATCCCTCACTTTGAACATCGACTCTAAATAGTTATTTTGAACAGAAAAAACAAATCACACAGGAATATAAATAAATCTTACCACTCCAATTGAAAAGTAATTATTGATGATGCTGTAAGGCACGGGATCTCCTTTTTCATCTTTATCATTAGGTATCACTTCAAATTTCCACCTGTCCAACAAAATTTCGGTACTATTCTCAATATCTTTTAAAATCTTCAGAAGATTCTCACCTTCATATCCTGTGAAAAAAATTAAGCACAGTGATTTGAAATGGCAGAATTCAGGAGCCAGGTCATCATCTCACCATTAACACATGGAAGATGCATTTAACCTAGGTCAGGCCAGCCATCAGCACCTGTCTGTACCCCTTGGTATTACTGCTATCGCTTGGCACCATTTCAGCAGTGTGGGAACAGACGCTGGCACTGAAAGTACTGTTTCAGCACCTTCTCTCCAATTAGGTAGTTGCACTGTAATGAGTTGAGAATCGGACATTACACTGCAGAACATACAACAGAACAACTGCCCCAGCACAAATTTTGTTCAGGGATCACTTGGCTCCCTGCTCATTGATGAATAATTGCAAAATAATTGCTTGCCGTCTCACTCACTACCGTCTCGATGCTACAGTAGCAGTAAGTTGATGAGGATGTGGTAGCAATGCTGAAGTAAGTGATGGCAAAGCAAGGAAGCGCATTAGTGCCACTATGTTAAGGGCTTCTTAACCACTAATGCAGGCTAAGGTAATGCAGAAAAAAAAACTTTAGGGGATTTTGATGCAATGTATTTCTGTTTATCAATAACATGTCCTGGTCAACTCTGTCATTGCTGATAGGTTCCTACCTATCAGAACATTCATTTTCAATGCAGAAAGAAAGGCCCAGTCAATGCAATATTATAGCAGTATTAAATATAATTATATTAATCATTTCACTGTGATAATTTTAAAACACATTTATGCATAAATAAATATTTTCATAACTCTTAAACTATTTAAATTTAGAAATAGAACTTTTCTAGATGAGTCAATCAACTATAACACTGGGATGTGCTGTGCTGGCACATGACACCCCTTCCAGTTTGCAAACTGACCAATATTTATGTGTCTGTGGACTGTCGATATCTGATTTTTCAACATGCCAGGTAGCCAGTTTTCCCAGTCTTTGGGGGCAGCCTTGCTATTACATTCTTATGGGATGGACATTTTTCTCACTGTGTCCCTATCCTTTCTGTTTATCCCAAGTTATGAATGCCTTTAGTATTTCATTTCTGTTGTGCAAAAGATGCAGGTCCTTTTATTTCTGTAATGGTACATACATTTGCTAAATGCTCCAGATGTTACCATCCCAGCCAGCACCACCAGCCAACTCTATACAAGATTTGCAAGATCTGTGCCCATAATCTTTTGTGCCTTCCCTGTCCTCTCTTGACAGACATAAGCTGGCATCTGCTTGCTCATGCTTTGGCCCCTTACAGTGTCTTTCCTTGTATTATACTTGTTAATGGAAGCGGATATCTTTTGGGTGTGGAAATGCACAAAGCCAAAAAAAACCCTATAGTCCTGCTTTCTCACAATCATTTTGATGGTGAATGTAGTATGTATGTATGTGTATGCATGTGTGTGTGTGTTTGTGTGTGTGTGTGTGTGTGTATAGAGAGAGAATTTTGATATGAGAACTTCTGATTTTCTGTGTGTGTCTGTGTGTATAGACATAGACACACACACATATAGACACACACATAAATGCAGATCCTGTCACTCTTCTCATACCATATAGTAAACCACATCTGAAACTAAATGAGGTTTTAAAAGAACTTTTGGTTTTGACATAGAAAACTGTTACTCAAAGAATAAAAAGACCCAATGAAGAAGAGTAGCTGCATCTTCTAGCGATATATTCTGCTGGCCCATGTTCTGCATACACAGTCTATTTGCAGGTAGCTATTTGTGTCTTCAGCAACACATATCTTTTGTAGTACTCTTTGTATTTGTATTTATAGCACTCTTGATAGAAATAATACAAAAAGAGTGATGAGGAAGAAGCAGGACATTTCTTTTGGATTTTTTTCAATGCTAAATGACAACTGCTTCTTCAGCAATGCTGGAGAAACTTCCTAAGTCATTACCAAAGAAGCATTCTGTTTTTATTGAGATTTTTATTTTATAGGGATTCAAATTTAATAAAATCCTTCATCATTAAGCAGGCTTCCAGTTATATGACTGCCATTAAATACACACAACAGCCATCACACCATTATTGGGCATATCCTGACAGTGTCTATTGTGTTATCAATTTTTTCATTGTATTCGACAATATAGTATCAATTGTATATGCACACAGTGGTGTTTGTTGAATGGTGGAGGGAAAAAACAGACTGAGTACATTGTTTCCTATTATAAGATGCTAAATTAGAATTGCTAAGCAACATATTCAACAGCAATGGAGTAAATTCAGTGTATGCTAAAGGTTATTTGTTTAATAATTCATAATCCATGCAAAGAGTTTGTGTCGCTGAGAAGGGAAAATTACTTACCAGCAAATAAATTTGTTGTTATCCCTTCTGCTCTCCAATCCTATGAAAAGTTTCAGAGAGAAAAAATCAGTGTTGTGGCATCAGCTACCGTAGGAAAGGAGGCAAAGAATGGTGAAAGAGAGAATTTGGGAGCTTATTTTTCTAGAGTTAACAGTGGGCTTGCAAAGTGATTAAGCCCTCATCTAGAATGGATAGTCCATAAAGAAAGAAGTTATAGGATTCTAGTAATAGCATCAGAGAACATGAGTTCTCAAAAAATGAACTACTGTCCTTTTTCATGTGCCCCCACTTTCTTCTATTCTGCAGAACATTCCAGACAATCAGGGAAAGCAGGAAGACGTTCCAGAGAAGAGCTTGAAGAACACAATGAACCATGTTGGCTTCTGCAGCTGGCGTATGCATGTGGTAAAATACTGTGTACCACATGTAAAAATAATTGGTTTTAGTATTATGTGTTAAATCACACTCATATTCAAGAAGCACTTCTGCATAAACTCTATCAGATTTCACCATCTCTGGATAAAGAAAGGTCAATATTTTCCTAAAGAAATCTATTCTTCCATTGAATAGGTGAGGTAAAATATTTTCAACTTAGTTACAACTGACATTTTTCAGTTAAAAATAAATAATTAACAAGATTGAACTTGTATTAAATGTATCGAGGTTTTCTTGAAGAATAGACAGAGAGAATCAAATATACTTTATAAATACAGAATGTGTATATCAAATGAACAATATTTTATACAAAGGTGGTAGGATATCTTTTTAAAGCTTTTGGAAAAGTTGGGATTTTTAATTTGAATTCCGTAGAACACAGACATTAGACTAACTATTTTAGGCAAATATATGCATGGAAATTCAAATATGCCCATGAAACCAGCAGTTACAAAAACACTATTAGTGAAGTGGGTTTTTGTTGGTGGTGTTGTCAGGGATAGGGACTCAATATTTTAGCACAACATTGATCTAAGGTACAGAAAATTAATTGCAAATTAAAATTAATTTCAATAAATAACATAAATTTGTAGTCTTTAATGTTCTTATGGGTTTACTAAGACTTAACAGAAGTAACCTTCTGGATTGGGAAGTCAGCAGAACCTAAATTTCCAAAGCAAAAACATTCAAGAAAATGCCTTCAAATTAAGCAGTGTAAGAAACAAAATGTTACAGATTTAGTTGAAATTGAACTCAGCCAGAATGAAATGCTGGCTCCTAAATGAACTCCAGCTAGTACAAAGAAATCACACAACAATAGTGTCATCATACTAATGCTTATGCTCTATAGCAAGCCTCTATATATGGCATTTACAGAAATAATAGCTCCTCTAAATATCCACTAATTTTGAAGAAAACAATTCATAAGATGTGAGAAAGGTATGTAAGAACAGAAAAGATCAAGAAGAATCAGAGTGACTTTACTTTCTTTTCAAAAATTAAAAACATATCTTCAAGACTTATTGAGGACCACCAAGATGGATATTTATTCTCCCAAATTTCCAGTGATCAATTATTAAGATTGATTAATTAAGAGTTAGTAAGAATAACATTCTTTCTTGGTTTTCTTTTTGTTTTTGGCAATCCAGAAAAGAAGGCGTTAACTTTAAGGAAACCATATAGGATAGTTTATTAACTGGAACAAAAAGGCTATCATATGTATTGAATATTAGAAAGAAACCAACAATTTATAGGGAAAAGACCCAGGCATGCATAAAGACCGTGATCTTTAGCAGGCAAAAGTAAAAGCTGAAGAATGTGTCAAAGAGCTGCTATAACAACACAGAACTGGTGATACGGGCATTAGAAGACACCACTGTACCGTAGAACCAAAGGAAGGAGAAACAATTGGATATATAGTGGAAATTGCTTTATGAGTTATGATTTCTTTTTCTGAAGCTGTTAAAAGCCATTTTTAAGACTTGACTCATACAAAGCAGTACAATAATAGGAAATATACCAGATACTACTAAGTATGTTAGGTATGTCCTTCGTAAGAACAAAAGTGATATTGATTTCCTAAGAAAGCAGTGAAAAAATCTTAAATGTCCGTCTCAAAGGGTTTCAGCGTAAACCAACAAAATGGGAGCTCAAAAACTGTGAGGCCACAGTTCAATACACAGGTCCAATTTGTTGTGCATGCCATCCTAACCCATTTTTCCAGCAGAAAAATAAGCATGGCAGATCTGAGGGTATGTACAGAACCATAAGATGAAGAAACCTGATTCTAAGCTGTTTATGCTTTAATCTTATCATTTTGAAATCTCAGAGCAATTTATATAGTTTTTTGTGGTTTCTTATTCATGAGTTGATCAGGTCCACACCTGCTTTCTTTTAACAATACAAAAGTATATGGTCCTCATAAGCACTGGAAGAAGCACAAGAGAAATTAAAGGAATGCAAGGTAAGAAGTTTCATTCACTGGGATCAGTCAACTGGCAATAAATTGTGAATTAGAATATTCTGCAGATAATCATAATAAAAGCCATTTTGAGACTTCTCTGGCATCTTAAAGTGGCAGAACTTACACAATAGCAAAGCCTCCTGTTTCCTTGGCTAATCTTTTCATGGCATCTTGGGCAGGTTTTCATTGTCCTTCCTTTCTTAATCCCACAAATCAAGTATTGGATCCAAAAAATAGATCTGGTCCTCATTTTTTGAAGAATGGAGACAAGGTTACAGGAGGCTTGTTTTAAATGAAACACTTTTTAATTTATTCTTTGCCTCCGTGGATCCTGGTAGATAGCACCATAAGACTGATTGTCTGAAATCTACTGCAGGATGAGAGAAGAAGGAAAGAACTATATTTACATCTTGAGAATTGCTTTGAAACATACCCAAACATTTACAAATACATGTAAATGAATTATATTTGAGATCAAACAGCAATGCTTTGGATATGAATAGCTCCCCTTTAAGAAGATACGAATAATTCATATTTTGATTTCCCATTACTATATAATACTTTCATGAAAATCAAAGAACTCCTTGACTTCTCATTAGCCTTGTGCAAATAACATATCCAGAGGAATAAATATGTGGAAAATTGTATCCATTGGTCTGAGGTTCTAAATGTAGGATTGAATGAATGAAAGATGGGGGCTAATTAATACAATCTACATACTCTCCACATGTGCATTCTTCTAATATGTTATCTACTAAGTGGACCTATCAAGTGGCATTGTTAGCTGGCCACAGAAGAAGATCATTGATGTAATACATTGTCTTTCTATCAAGTATTATATAAAGGTAGTGCTGATTTACAACAACAACAAAAAGTGGAATTTTTGCTTGTGAAATGAGGAAAATCAGCTTTTCTCCCAATTCATGGAGTCCTATTCCCACATTTCAACCATAGCTGCATAAGATAATGCAAGGCACTCTGGGATCTTACAAACCTTCCAGGAGAATTACACAAAGTTCATTAGCTGGCATGGCTATACTGTACAGGGGCTGAGAAAGACACTCCTGGCAGCTAATGACAATTTGGATTCCTTAATTTTGATCCAATGAGTTTCTACCAAATTGCATTATGTTAAATACTGAGTCATAAAGGTTTTTGTAAAATTATATTTAAAATATTTATAAATTATATAGTATTACATCTTTATGCTTTGGGGAAAAATGAATAAAGAAAATGTGAAACAAATAAAGAATGGAGAAAATAAACACTTTATATTTTAACAAGTAAGTTTATTTTTATTTACCTCCTCCCCATCTCAGACATCTGGCTAAGTCATTCCCAGTTCCAAGAGGGAGAATAGCAACAGGAGGATGTTTAATCAAATTTGCTTTCTCTGTAAATAAAAGATGTAGGCATAGTTTAAGACTAACTGCAGATGAGATAGATAGATATAAAATTTTAATTATATTAATATAGTGGTTAGATGTTGTTTTGCTAAAATAGAGCCTGGCTCCTAAAAAGCTTACAAATTTATAAGAGTATAAACTTTTTGTGGACCAGAATTCACTTCATCAGACGCAGAGTGTTATCCTGAGTTATACTATACAGTCAAGAAAAAAATACTGTTCACAACTACTCCTCCCAACCATGTTGTGTGTTCGGGTATACACACATAAATTAAGAAGGAATATACCAGCAGTTTACAAGAGGAAACTACTGTCTCCCCAAAACTAATTTTCCACATTTAGGATATAGTAGATTATGAAACTAATTATCATGAACTAAAATCATTGGGAAAAAAAATCTTTGATTTTGATAACGGATGACTCACCAAGATAAATGCACCCCACCAATATTGCATTTTGGATTGACAACTGTTGATAATTTAAGAGCAGTCTGTGATAGGTTATCAGGGTTTCCATTAGCCATTGACCAAAAGAGTAAAAAATCAGTGGAATTATACAGAAATTAAGGAGAAGTAGAAAAACATACAAGCAGCAGCATTTAGTGCACAGCAAAAGCCAATATGGTGTGAGTAAATCAAATTCAGGAGAAAATAAAGAATGTTGTGGAAGGTGTCAAGGTTCTATACACAGACTGATGGAAGAGCCTGGCACAAGAGAGTCAACAAATATGAAAGTGAGTGGATGGGAAACCACAAACCTGATTTTTAATAGCCATAACTATAGCTATGTGTCCCTGATGTCCACGCTGGTGTGATCGCTGACCTTGAGCCAGACATCCTAGAGAGTGAAGTCAAGTGGGCCTTAGGAAGCATTGCTAACAACAAAGCTAGTGGAGATGACAGTATTCCAGCTGAGTTATTTAAAATACTAAAAGACGATGGTGTTAAAGTGCTGCACTCAATATGCCAGCAAGTTTGGAAAACGCAACAGTGGCCACGGGATTGGAAAAGGTCAGTTTACGTTCCAATTCCAAAGAAGGGCAATGCCAAAGAATGCTCAAACTATCGCACAATTGCACTCATTTCACATGCTAGCAAGGTTATGCTCAAAATCCTACAAGCTAGGCTTCAGCAATACATGAACCGAGAACTACCGGATGTACAAGCTGGGTTTCGAAGAGGCAGAGGAACTAGAGATCAAATCGCCAACATTCGCTGGATCATGGAGAAAGCACGAGAGTTCCAGAAAAATATCTACTTCTGCTTCATTGACTATGCAAAAGCCTTCGATTGTGTGGATCACAACAAACTGTGGCAAATTCTTAAAGAGATGGGAGTACCAGACCACCTTACCTGTCTCCTGAGAAATCTGTATGCGGGCCAAGAAGCAACAGTTAGAACCGGTCATGGAACAACCAATTGGTTCAAAATAGGGAAAGGTGTACGACAAGGCTGTATACTGTCACCCTGCTTATTTAACCTATATGCAGAGTACATCATGAGAAATGCCAGGCTGGAAGAATCACAAGCCGGAATTAAGATTGCAGGGAGAATCATCAACAACCTCAGATATGCAGACGATACCACCCTAATGGCAGAAAGTGAAGAAGAACTAAAGAGCCTCTTGATGAGGGTGAAAGAGGAGAGTGCAAAAGCTGGTTTGAAACTCAACATTAAAAAAACTAAGATCATGGCATCTGGACCCATCAATTCCTGGCAAATAGAAGGGGTAGAAATGGAAGCAGTAACAGACTTCATTTATTTGGGCTCCAAGATCACCGCAGATGGAGGCTGCAGCCATGAAATTAAAAGACGCTTGCTCCTTGGGAGGAAAGCTATGGCAAGCCTAGATAGCATATTAAAAAGCAGAGACGTCACCTTGCCGACAAAGATCCGCATAGTCAAAGCTATGGTTTTTCCAGTAGTAATGTATGGCTGTGAGAGCTGGACCATAAAGAAGGCGGAGCACCGAAGAATTGATGCCTTTGAACTGTGGTGCTGGAGAAGACTCTTGAGAGTCCCCTGGACTGCTAGGAGGTCAAACCAGTCAATCTTAAAGGAAATCAACCCTGATTGCTTATTGGAAGGATCGATAATGAAGCTCAAGCTCAGATACTTTGGTCACCTAATGCGAAGAGAGGACTCTTTGGAAAAGACCCTGATGCTGGGAAAGATTGAAGGCAAAAGGAGAAGAGGACGGCAGAGGATGAGATGGTTAGATAGCATCACTGAAGCAATGAGCATGAAACTGAGCAAACTCAGGGAGGCAGTGAAGGACCGGAAGGCCTGGCGCAGTATGGTTCATGGGGTCACGGAGAGTCGGACACGACTTAACGACTAAACAACAACAACAATAGCTAAGACTTTTGCAACTTTCTTCGATGTTTCAGTACATTGATCCTGCAACAGCTTGTAATCACTGATTGTGACAGATGGAAAAGTTTACAAAGTGGTTCAGTGAGATCAAAGTACCAGATGTGATATAAGGGGCAGTCTAGAAACATATGTGCACAAACTCAACTTTTTTGGCTGACCACTTATAAAGGCAATTCTGATAAGGAATATTATGATATTTATTTGAAGCCAGGGCATTTACACTGGCATGACTTGATGCCCTGCCCTCAATGGTAGATGAGTAGATGCTATGTAGATACAAAAGATATGAGAAAAATATCTAGGTATAAGAAAAAGAGCATCTGCAAGCTTGGAATAGCAAATAGCATAGCTATAATTTTTTATCTATCTTTTTCAACTTATATGTCCAAGATTCTCTGCTTAAGCTCTGCCAAAGTTTATCTGGGCCTACTGAGCATACAGTTAGGGGAAACAGCCTGTAGTGAGACAAAGACAAATCTATTTGCTTTTTTAAAGAAGAGGTGTAACTATTGAAAAATGTAAGCTGGGCCAAGGACTCTCCTCAGTTTGTTTTAGCTAGAATTTAAGTCAGCAAAGTCTCAGGTGGTCCTTAAGAGAAACATAGCCAAATTTCAGCTAAAAAGTGCATTTATTGAGTGACATGAAGAACAGCTTCCAAAACGTTGGATTGAAAATAGATAAATATGCAGCATGCACACAATACATGCATACAAAAGACCTAGGGGTATCTATGTTTGATTAATTCCAAGAAGAACAAAGCCAGTCATATAGTGCTTCCTAATAGTCAGTATATGCCAGAGATGTGGGATGAAATGATCTTGCTCTGATTGATTAGTTTCAGGAAGGCCTTGCTGATGAACTGAGAAATGAGTTAGTGAGACAAGGCACACCAGATAATTTGGAAAAAGATTTTTCCATTGTTGTATGTTAATTGATGGGTGATTGGAAGAGTTGAGTCAGAGAGGAAATACTAAGATGAGAACGTTTTCCAGCTTCACTTCATCCCTACTTCCCCTCCCTATAGCCTCCTTGGGCATCAGCACTGGGGAATCAATGCAAATAGGAATAATAAAAATACCTTTCTTATTGTCTGTTTTGAATAGTGTATAAATGTGGTTTATCTCTATGTGTCTATTGATGGCTGATGTGTCTGAGTGCCAAGCTTCCAGGAATTCCCTAGCGTTTTTGGATTTAGCTTGGTCTAGAATGCTCACAGTTTCCCACTTGAAGTTATGGTTGAGTTTGTGCATGTGTTTTGAGATTAAGGAGTTTTCATCATGTCTTCTGATTGTTAGTTGGTGTTCATGGATGTGCTCTGCTAGTCTTCTGCCTGTCTGTCATACATAGTGGCTATTACAGTCCTTACATTGTATGTTGTAGATGACTCCTGTTTTTTCTTTTTGAGCTACAGTGTACCTAAGATGTTTTGGAGGGCTTTAGTTGGTTTGTCTGTTATGGTGATGCTGTGTGTTGTAATAGTCTCTTGGTTGTTTATGAGAAGTTTCTGATGTATGACAGTGTTATCCTTTTCATAGCTTGTATTGTTTGTGCTGTAGTGGGTTGAGTGGTCAGGCACTTTCTGATAAAGTTGCATGGGTATCCATTTTGTTGGAAGATGTTGTATAGACAATGTTTCCTTTTTCTGGTATTCTGGGTTGCTGCAGTACATTTGTGTTCATCTGACTAATGTTCTTACACAGCTCTTCTTGTGGGAAGATGGATTGTTACTTTGGTAATGGAGCGCTTGGTTAGTGTGGGTTGTTTTTCAATAGACATGTTTCTAATTTGCCATCATTTCCTTTGCTGATGAAGACATCCAGGAAAGGTAGTATATTGAATTTTATTCCTTTGAAGATGTTGATAGTTTCATGTGTCTTCTCGGTTGTTCCTTTTTTATTATGACGAAGGTGTCGTCTATGTACCAGATCCATACTTTTGGTTGTATGGGTGGGAGTGCTATAGTTTCTAGATGCTGCATTACAGTCTCTGCTATGAGTCCTGAGATGCTGATCCCATGGGCGTTCCTCTTATTTGTTGGTATATTTGTCCATTAAACTGAAAGTAGGTAGTGAGGCAGAGACTGATGAGATCCATGATTCTGGGTATTTTGATCTTGTGTTCGTTGTACTGTAGTGGGTTGAGTGGTCAGGCACTTTTTGATAAATGGGTAACCTGAGGTCTATGGATGTAAAGTGCACTGGCTATCCTGGCTATGGATGTAAAGTTGCATGGCTATCCTGGTTCTGTGGATGTAAAGAGTACTGTGACCTCGAATGAAATGCAGAAGACTAGCCAAGTACATTCATGAACACCAACTAGCAGTCAGAAGACATGATGAAAACTCCTTAATCTCACAACACATGAACAAACTCAACCATAGTTTAAACTGGAAAACCATGAGCATCCAAAAACACCAAGGAATTCCTGGAAGCTTGGCACTCAGATACATCAGTCATCAATAGATACCATAGAGATAAACCACATTTACACACGATTCCAAAGAGACATTAAGAAAGCTAAGAAGGAAACAAAAAGACCAGAACACATCCTCTCCCGCAGCTTACATCCAGATAAGCAGGGATTAACACCAGATAATCAAGCAGAAAACAATACTCTAATCAAGGAACCTCCAAGGATACAGACAATCAAGAGACAAACAATCAAGCAGAAAGCAATACCCTAATCAAGGAGCTACAAAGGAGAAAACCACACCCAGAAAACCGGGCAAGCTACTGTATATAAAACAAGGAGCAAACCCCACTGATGATGTTACCCAGTCAAGTAATGAAACATCTGCAATCAAACAACCAAGCTCAGAGAACACCAAGAACTCCATAAATGTGTATTCTTTCATAAATATTAATATATTGATTGATCTTACATAAAATTTGTATTATGCATAAAGGCCAGGTTAACCATCTAGTAAATCTTAGGAGGTAAACTAAACTATGGATAAATTCTTTTCAGTTTTTGACTAAATAACAATAATTTAAAAAATACTCATATGTCTCTTCAGTACAGTATTGAGGTACAGGGTATTACCGTTTGATGAACTGTATCCTGGATTTTTGACAAAAATCCAATGTACTAACAAAGAATCCACAATAACATCAGACATTCCCTATCAACAGTATATGAAAGCATTTCAACAGCTTAGTTTCTGCTTCAAATATCTGTTTCATAATTTCCCTAAACTCTCATAACCAACTTCCTTCCTGTAACCTCCCTTCTTTTAATTACTCCAACATGGAGCAGAGAATTTTGGCTTTTTCTGATGAATTTAGAATTACTTAAACACAAAGACCAAATTTCAGACATTTCTTACTGGTTTTATTTTAAGCAGAAATACATAATGTTACCTATGCAGTCTAAAATCCAACCTACTGTTCCATCTCCACCACATGCCAATACTCTAAAGTCAGAAACATCTCGAAAAAAATTTAATCTGAAAAAGAAAAGAATATGAAATTATGTTCAGAAGCTTGCTTCCTTGACACATTGTGAACAGAATACTTACACAGCAGTTGCCTTTGCTCGCTTTGAAAAAAACAGCTGAACTCGGCTTGCAGCAGGACAGCACATACTTCATAGCAATTATAATTTTCAAATACAATGGGGTCTGTTATAAGGGTACTAGTCTTAAGATGCTAATTACTGCAAAGCGATACAATAAAATTAGTTTCATTATAACATGCAGTTTATTATGGTGAGCAGTAAAATATTCATCTCCCGGGAACTATATTTTAAAGTATAAAGATTAACTGGTACATAGATGCCAACCAGCTGTAAAGACCATCATTTTTCAGACAGGGATTTCTACAATGTACAGCTGACTGCAACAGTTTTTAAACACAGGCTAGAACCAAATTAAACCCTGCATTATATAGGAGACATAATACACTTCCAATACAAAGTGCAGTAATATGTTCTTTAATGTAATGAGGGTGGCTGCCCTTAAAGCAATATCTTAGTTAATGATTCCAAATTTAAATTAGATCAACAGTTCACCAGTTACACAAAAATGTATATGGATGTTGCACCACAGAAGCAACTAAGTATACTGGAACTACTGATGAATTGAGTATTTCTATACATGAGTGAAGTACATTCACAAAACAAATGACACACCAAGCACATTAGCCTGTGAAAGAAAAATGGGAAGTAGGATATTATAGAAATTGTGGTTTTCATTTTTATTTGGACTGTTCAAAACTGAAGTGTAATCATAATAGATGAGTAACAAAAGTCCTTATTTCTGCAGTTTATAATCCCAGTTAATGACAAACAGATTTAGGCATAATACAGCAACTATTTTTCAAGAGAGACAGGAAAAGACTAGGTATGGAAACAAAGTAGGTCATCACTTCAACAGCCATTATTCTCTCAGTTCACTGAAGTATTGCTGCAGACATAAAATAGAAACACATTTTAATGGTAATTAAAAACATAAAACTCTGGAAAAAAGTATCTACTGTATACAGAAGGGCAGAACAGGTACTGAAATAGTACTGGAAGATTCACTGGCCAGTGGGAAATTTGTATTTCAAATCAGACATTAGGAGGAGTCATTATTTCTCTGAAAGAAGCTCACTTCTAGTTCAGTGAGGAGAAACATTAAAACAAAACAAAACGTGTTTTGAAGAAGCAACGCTGCTCATTCCTGCGTGGGAAACTGGATGCTTATAACCCCATTAAGATAGCCCTCCCCAACCTCCTTTCCTCCAGAAGTGCTGGATCTTGGCAAGGATTCTGTTAGGAAGTTACAAAAGTTCAAGTACAACATAATTAGAAGAGAGAAGGTTACAGAAGCTATCCACGGACTTTACCTATGCAGTTCGAACTTATCCTTCCCTCTTTCCAATATACAGTATATCTAAGGACAATGTTTACAGTTATAGTTGCAATTGTAGTTAAAGTCATAGTCTATAGCCTGCTTTGCTTCCGAAGAGTTTAAAGTGGCACACATAAGAATTTTATTAGACAATCTTGCGTGGTGACAGTCAACAGGGCAGAAGTCCTAATTTCAGGCAAAAGAGTATATCAGATACCTCAGGGTATTTTCTAGTATATGTAAGAAGTAGATTGAATGACTGTCCACAATGTCCACTTTTAAAGCTGGCCATTTTCCTGGAATGCATCTTCCAGATAGATGTGGACATTTCAGTGAGCAACAGTCTGAGGATGATCCTGGATTCATCCTTCTGTCTAGGTACCCAAACTGTAGCTATGGTCAGTGGGGACAGGTAATAGCTTCCAACAGGGTGCTTGCAACTATGGACTCCTAAATCAAATTGCAAAGAGCTGTCCATTGTGCCTACTACTTATTTTGTTTTCTCACAAAAAAACAACCCCACCATCAGAAAAGGGAAACCAGGAAAGAAAGGATTATATGGTGGCAGGGAACTTCTCAGCAACCGTAATAGAGACAACACATTCAGAATGTACTGTCTTAATAGTTTTATAATTTGCTGCAGGAGATTATATGACTTGCAGTTAACCCTACTGAAATTAGTGATAAAAGACTAAGAGTTAAGCATCAAAATTAATGCTCTAATTCTGTATATTTTTACAAGTGGATAGAAGCAATGCTTTGGGAAATAAACTAAGGGATGCATAAATACCACATCACAGCTTTAAAGAAGTTAATATAAGGAGAAAAACAATTGCAAGGTTTTAAAATAGCATAATTTAGACATTTCCTTGCCAGGAAGAGTGACCTCTCTGCTTTTTCACAGAGACATGCCACTGAATTGCTATTTACACAACTGTTGTTTACTTATAATGTGAATATTGCCTGAATTTCAGATTATTCAGCGTAACTAAATCAGCTGTAGCAGTTGTTGATGAAAGTGGCTTGCTCCTACGGAGATATAACCAGTGAACAGTGAAACTCTTTTTCAGAGTAAAACAGGTGCGTGTTACAAACTGTATAGTGTACATGTCACTTTGTTAAGTAAGACTCTAAATGTATTGTCCTATTTTATATTTAAGTTCAGCTGCAGAGCTTGCATGGTCTCTCCAATTTACACTTATTTTCCCATGCTACAATTTTAATAATCAAAGTAATATTAACAATGTGCTTTTTAATTGTTGAAAAAATTAAATCTACAAAGCTAATACTTAAAGTTATGCTACAGGAAAGTTCACTTAAGCATTGCAAAGAAATATATTTGATTTTACAGGAGAACCCACCTTACTGTTTCATTAACAGCTTGGACTGAATTTGGTCCTTGGACAAATAAGATTTGCTGAAGAAAAAGTAGCAAACTACACTTGCAGCTGTCTTTTTTTCTTTCCCATCACTACTCCCATTTTTCTATTTTTTTAAAATTTATATGTTCAATAAATATGTAGAGCAAACCTTAATAACAAGGTTGCCATCATGTTGTAAATTTGCATGTGACAAAAGAAGAAAATTACATGAAGAGTAATCATAGTAACTTAATTAAGTAATAATATAATTAAAATGTAATTTCAGTAATATTAAAGGTCACATGATCACCAGTTGCAAACTTCCCAGCTGGCTTCTGACAAGCAAAATCAATGGGAAACCATGTGATTCACTTAACAACCATGTGATTCATTAATGACCACACAATTCACTTAACGACCATGGTGATTTGTTTAACAACCGCCACAAAAAATGTCATAAAATTGGGTGTGGTCACATGATGCCTCACTTAACAACTGTACTACTTAATGACAAATTTTCTGGTCCTTATTGTGGTCATAAGTCAAGGACTACCTGTAACTGCTGTGGAAAGAGAGATGTTCCTTTTCTGATTGTCCTTTTACCACTTGAAAAGAAGTCTAATAGGCATTAAATTTAAACACTAAGGCATGCAGCCAACCCCACTCCTTCCTCCTTTCCTCCGATTTGGAGTAGATAAGTCTACTAAACCAGGGTTTTCATACTATGTTCCATGGAATTCTATAGTTCTGTGAAAATGTGATAGACATCCATGAGAGATTAAGGGGTGGGGGGGGGGGAAGTGCACTTGAACACAGACAATTTTCTATCACTAGAGCTTTGCCTTTTGATCAGGGGTTCAGTATTTTTTTAACTAACAGGTTCTGCAGCCTGAAAAAGTTTGAAAACCACTGAACTAGCCTAGGAGAGTCTTAGCTGTCTAGCAGTGAGGGATCAATCCAGCCTAATACCACTCACCTGCTTTTAGACCAAGTTAGCTAAGGTAAAAATTTCCTAAAAATGTAAAAAATTATGAGAAATGATCCCTTAAAAGTACAAAGAAATCCATATTAACTCAATTATAAAGAATAATTTTTTAAAAGCTGATAGAGAATAAAAATAGCAGTAAATCAGACTATAAAAGTAAATAAAATCCTATACTGGAAAGTTAGTCTAGTTATATCAATATATTGAGAAGCTATTGAAGCCAAATGCGCTTTCTTATTCATCAGCAACTCAGACAGCCAGGGACTCAGAAACAGACAGGAGCAACCAGGAACAAAATCAAAGAGCCTCTGACTCTTCAAGTGGGGTGAATCTGATAGATGGTTATTTCATTTCTGGCTAATGGACTACAATATAGACAGACAGATGATAAACTATCAAAATTTGGAGAATACTCAAATGAGTGAGAATGAATAAAGAAGCAGTAACCTTCCTTTCAGACATTAGTGAATATTTGCAAAAAGATGTGACTAGGAAGCGATAAGAGAGGATAGAAAAATAGAGCAGCAATCCTAACCACATTAGACATTTTAAACAGGGCGAGCTGGCCAGAGGCAGGCTAGATCACAGCATACCCTTTTTCCAGCTGGCTACTGAATGTTCCAGTTGAATTTCTGAGAGATATTCAAGGATGTCCCCAGAGTTTTATCGCTGGAACTTGGCTGGCCCCATGAAGTTGAAGCTGGCAGCCAACAAAACATTGTACTGTGCTTTCTAGTTTTGAAACACAGCCTGGCCCATGATAGCTGCCTTTAAAACTGGCTCAGACCATCAAGGATAGGTCTCTTATGATAGTGTTAGTATAAGACTGCAGCTGGCAGGTGGAAGACAGAGACTCAGTCAGTAGTAATAATGAGTGGCTCTGACCCCTTGACTTCTTATTTGTAAGCCTGTGTTCATTGAACTAACTAGATTTATAAAGCCACTTTGTAACTGAGGGAAATTTGTATCCAGCTGATTGTATAGCCACAACAAAGAAATAAAACGGTGTGTGTATATATATATATACACATACACACACACACACATGGCCTGGTAACTCAGAATTAAATTAACTTGCATAAGAAAAACATAAATAAGAAAGGCTATACAATATTGGACAGATGATTAATCAGAAGGTTTTGCAGTTTCTTTACTAGTGTTTCAAATAACAAATTAGACTAAACAATTTTTTAAATGGAGAAAATGAGAATGGAAAATGATCTTACATTTAAAAATGAATATTCACAAAACACTACCCTCTTGTGGTGTTATGCTACTGTGTGGTTTGTTTGTTTGTTTTTTAGTACTGCAAGCCTTTTTAAAAACTTTCATTAATCTACACCAAGTAGAAGGTAATGTTTATATTTAAAAACCCCAAAGAACCCTACACTGTGACATCAAGATACAGCAAAGTATATATTCCTTCAATTAATCTCTCCTTATACAATATTTCCAGAATTTAATTTAATGTTAATACATTGCAAAGTATAGACATCTTATGTCAATCATCAATGTGTTTTAGGCTACATGTTATTTAATAAGTTCATGTTTGACAGCATATAGACTTACCCTGGCATTGGTCCACTTCCTGCAAGGCTGTAAACTTGACGAGGATTTAGAAGATACTGAAATTTCCTATAAATTCTGCAGTTGTAGATAGAAGAAATATTTGAATTTTATTGGCAACAATTGTATTTTGGCAATTCTAGCATGTATTAATATTTTGGATCAAACAAAGTCAAAATGCATCCCACACTGTACTTACCAATATTCATATTTCAGGCTGTACAGAAGGACAAGTCACACTAACATTAAGTTTGCATAATTCGTAGACATGGAAAATGTCAAGTAGATAAAATATCAGGCAAGAACTAGTTAAGGAAGACCTTAAATTGATTCCCTCCCCCGCCCCAATCATTTGTACATGATGTACTGCAAACTGCTTTTGAAATTTTAGTCCATTTCAAAATCTGTTTGTCATACATCAGTAGATGACCTAGCTGCAGAGCTCTTTAGATCTTGGTCACTACTTCTATCTATGGCAAAGATGGGATAACTCAAGTGCACACCACTTGAGGCCTTACAGCTCCACTTCTGTGATAAACCAACAGCCCCAAATGAAGAGAGTCAGACATATTTTTGGTGCCTAAAATTTTGTTCAATCAAACCTTCTGGAATTCTATCACTACAAGCACATTTCTCCAGTTTACAAAGCTAATGGAAGAGTCACAAACTGGATATTCCATAATAACATTCTTCTTAAACAGAGAATTGAAAGAAAGGTTCTAGTCTAGAAATATTGTTTTCAGTATAAGATTTTATTGCATTTGGGTTTATCTGGGTAACACCTGATGAAGTGAAGTTCCCTTGGAAGTGGCAGAATCCCAAAAGAGAACTTATCTCATTGGCTGCTTTGCAAGAATCAGGCTTCCATATGTAAGATAAAATATGTAGCCATGAATGACATACAGCCCCAGTATCACTTTTATGATTCCTCACAATGGTTTCATCAATGTATCTTGTATTTCTTTAAATCTCATAGGTATGTTTATTTAAAAAAAAATTCTCACCAAAATAAATCAAGCAATTCTTTATCTTTCTTAAAGAATTAATAAATGCACAATATTTTAAAATAAAAAGGTGGGGCTGGATCTCTTATATATGTTACATCTATAACAACTATACATTTGTCAATGACTAATCATTGGTTAATGTTAATCAGATTTTTCAGAAATCAAACACATGCATTATTCCTAGCCTGAAGATGGTCCAGAAAAAGAGGGAAGAGAGTGGCAGGTGACTTACTTCCTTTTGGATGAACTGTAACTATCATGGTTACTGGAGCAGACAACTGACATGAGCAATTGCTTGGGATTTTAGACTGAATCAACAAATCATCCTAATATTTGTTTGAACGAGAAAGCAGTTGATTGTTATACTATATTAAACTGGTTTTCCTCTCCTTAATAAAGCCCTCCAAGGAGAAAGTTTCTGAAGACAACTAGAAAGTTGCATCTTGGTTCTTGTATATAATGCATTTTTAATGCATTTTGAAAAATGAGATCAGGGAACTAGACCACTGAAAACTAGAATTCAGCGAGAGATTTGAAATAAGAAACACATAGTAGACTAAATAAGGAAGAACAAAATAGAAAAGGTTAAAGTAGCAGTAGAAAGCTAAGGACCCTTATATGGGCCTTAGTCTAATTTCAAAACGCCTTTGTCAAACTCATGTTTCTGGCATATCTGTTCTTTCCCTAACAATCTTCTAGTTGAGAAAAAAAGGAAGAAAAAAAAAGGAAAGGAGGAAGTGAGACTATGCCATCTTTCTTGCTGCTTACTTTATACCATGAACATGCAATATAGTTCTCAATAAATTATTCTTGTGATAATGTGGCCCTGGACAAGGGAAAAAGAAAAAGCTAGAAACAATCCAAGAAGGAAGAGGGAGAGGACACCGAGTAGGCAGGAATAGAGGATGTAGAGATAGAGGAAGGAGTACAGAGATCTATTATTAAGAGAAAGTAAGAAGAATAATAGTGAGAATATAAACTAAAGTGCTGGTAATATAATAACTGCAAAACCAATCGATAATTGGAGACGTAGAAAGAGCCAGAAGTTAAAAGAAGAAAGGTTGCTGGAATAGTGCTCTGACTGGAATATCCAAAAGGAACAGAAGACACAGAGTAGCCACAAATCCAACAGCAATTAAGCTCCAACGATGTTGCAACTCAGACCCCGATAATCACAGTAAGTGACAATTAATAAAGCCCACTTGTGTTGGAACTTCATAATTGTAGTCATATTTATTTTATAGGCTATATTTATTATAGCCTATAAAATAGAGCTGCTTCAACAAGCCAAGAGCTTACAGAAGCATTTTGATGACAAGTAAAAGTATTTTAAATATAGTTAGTATGATTAAGATGGGGCAATTTTTCAGTTTGAAACATATTCCAAATAAGGAAAGTATATGACTGTAGGTAAATAAATAAATAAATACATGTAGAAATGAAAACATTGGTTAATCTAATCAACAAATTGGTTATAGTTCAACATCATTTTTTTATTATTAACATTGTTCTATGCAATTAGTGTTAAGTAACTTTGGAAAATAAAATGTAAAATACATGTATTCATTTTTTTCTCCTCAAAAAGTAAATAAAAGAATTGGTTTTCTGCAGAACTCATACTGATATAAGCCCTTAACAAGATCATCAAGAAACACATACCTTTCTCCTTGTTTTCCACCACTTTTAGGGTTAACAAAAACTAGAAGTGGATGAGTACCAGGAGATGGTGTGATCTAAATTTAAAGAATTCAGTGGAAAATCATTAATTCTATTCTCCTTCAATATTATATTATATTATTTTATATAATATTATATTATTAATATACATACACCCACACACATACACTAAGCCCTCTGCATACACAAACTAGTGTGTAAATAGTGTAAATGTAGACAGTGGTTAAGGCACCAGGCTAGAAACCAGGAGACTGTGAGTCCTAGTCCCTCCTTAAGCATGAAAGCCAGCTGGGTGACATTGGGCCAGTTACTCTCTCTCAGTCCAGCCCACCTCACAGGGTTGTTGTTATGGGGAAAATGGGAGGAGGAAGGAGTATTAGGTATGTTTGCCACCTTGAGTTATTCATAAAAATAATAAAGGTGGGATAAAAAAAATCTTTAAAAACCCTAGATTGCTAGACAGAAATATATATATGGAGATAGATACATATTCTTATTTATGTGGTCACAAACAGTCAACACTGACTTGACGGTACGAAAACAATCAGTCAGTGACTCCACGCATATGCAGTTACATACACATACAGAAAGACCATCGGAAAAATTTAAGATATTTAATTAATCAACTGAAAAATAGCTTGTAAAAGAAATGTAATTTTCACAACATGTGGTAGCACTGTGGCTGGATATCCAAGTTATTTAAGATATATTTATAACGTTTACCTCTACAGGCTATGCACACAAGTGAAAACAATAGGTGCACAGTTGAGCATGATGGGCAAATTTTCAACTAGCACATCCATTTATGAAAATCATAAATACCAACAATATTAAGAAAATTCATTTCTAATAACCTCAATTTTAAGAGTGTGCCTAAAGCTATAGCCCTTCATACTTTCTTGAACTGTAGCTTCTAGCAATTTTACTCATCCTCTTCTGAATTATAGGCATCTACCTTTCACACCAAAGGTTATACAGTAGACCATTTTGAACATCACTGGTAAAATAAATCTATCAAAAAAGGTTCAGAAGCATATTGCATAAGAAAACAGCAAAAATATCCTGCATAAACTTTATTCTTGAGGTTCCTAGGGCCAAGTCAGACAACCCTTTTTTGCTGCAAAAATTAGGTGCTTTGCTTTTACTAATGGGTTACACAGAGTTTTATCTATTGTAAACTTTTAATACGTTTGCAGTCATATTTTAAATCCAAATAGAAGTGGAACCCCTGCCTTTCTGTGATTAAGGGGAAAAAACCACAGGTCAGGGAATTCAGGCAGGATTCAGTGAGCGCAATTCAGGCAATCACCGGGTTGGTGAGAGGAAGATCTATGAGGCATATATGATTCTGTTTAGATAAAATCACAGCCTGTTTCAACAACTGTCACATCTTTAATGCTTATTTAGAAATTTAATCAATGTTATTTATTTAGTTTAATTCCAGGATTGTTTATTCCTGTGAATGAAGCATAAACCAATGGTTTTCATTGTGACAAAGATTGACTATCTCTTAGAACTCTCTATGGGTTCAGGTTAATTAATGAGACCCATCTTAAGCTTATACATGATATATTACTTCCTCTAATTAGAAATAATAATCCTGATCATTATGCTGGTTAAGCTGGAAAGAAATAAGATGAATGTGCTTAACTATGATTAATAACAGTTGCACCTAAGAAGTTATCCTCTCTGCCTGCATAGTCCTTTATGACTATGTTTTTTATTTAATAATTTTAGTAGTAAAAAAGCTTCATAGATATAAATTCTAAAATCTTCCTTTTATAGTGAATATTGTTAGAAGAAAATATATTACCAAAGTAGCCTAATAGAAAATTATTCAGTTTATACATGTGATGAAGAGTGGGCATGAGAGAAAAAAATCTCAATTTATTGAAAGTTTTCTAAACAAAATTAAAATAATTTAAATACATTAAATAATTCAAACAGTAGCAGATACTCCAAAACACAAATTAAGATTCCTATAATGAAATATTACCCTTTATTGAAACGGTTATGTAAAACTTTATATACGTGTGTGTGTCTGTGTGTTTCCTGTATATATACATACATACATACATACATACATACATACAAGAAATCCTTGTGTGTGTGTTGTTTTGATTTATTCTTTTTCTACTGTTTCCTTTTCCTTTTTCTGTTCTGTTTAATCAAAGCATTTTTTTAAAAAAAAGGATATTATCTTGTTTTTACTTGATGCAATGAGGATATTACAGCATCTGTCTATACTGTGATATTTTTTCTGTTGAAATACAAGTTATCCTAGAATCCTATATTTTCTTTTCCTTCCTCAAAGATTTTGTTCTGGTTGTTACCATAACTGTTTGTTTGTATTGAGTATCAATCATATACTTCAGATAATTATTTAGGTACACATTTTAATCCCTACACCAACATTATGCAATCTGCATATTTTGGGTATATATTGAGAGATATTGGGGAGGATTATTTTATGGGTATTTTTAGAAAACCATCTTTATATCAAATGATAATTCAGCCAACCACACAATCCTATGTACAGAATGGCAGAACAAATAGCCAAGAGCAAATTCAACATGATGCAAGTTGCCTGTAAAAATGCAAACTTCACATATACATCAATGGGATTTCAGCTGGAAGTAACTGATCAGGAAAGGGAGCCTAGCTTCATAGTAGATAACTCAATAAAAATGTCAGCCTAATATATGGGTGCAGGGAAAAAAAGACATGTATCATGCTAAAAATCTTTACTGTATAAGGTACACTGTAGATATAAATATATAAGCACTGCAGGTAGTCCTTGACTAACAACCACAACTGGGACCAGAATCTTGATTGTTCAGTGAAGCGGTCATTAAGCAACACGCCCATGTGACTGCTTCACTCAACGACTGCAATCCAGGCACTCCCAATTGCAGTCATTAAACAATCTCCCCAGTCATTAAGAGCATGGAGCGAAAGGGCTGTCTGCTGAAGGATTTCAGCTCTGAAATCCTTCAGCAGACAGCCCTTTCACTCTGTTCTCTTTCTTCAAATCTCAGGTATGATACAGTAGGATTCTTTTTATATTCTTATGTAACTCATACATAGGTTGAGACCATATTTTTATTAAATGTTCAAAGTCCAAGACAACAGCTAGAATAAAGTATTTGATCAGAATGTATATGCTAATACAGCTGTGAATGACAGCCATTAAATAATTTACCTTATTAACGGTAATTAATTAATAAGTTTGAAAGCAAAATGTTCTACCCATTTTGAAAAGCAGGCATGAAAGTCCTGTGCAGATGGTATTCCTAGAAAAAGAACTGCAGAATATGCCAAATCTGTTTCACTGTGTACCATTTATAAACTATTACAGAAAATGTTCTCTCTAATATTACCAGTCTATATTGCTTTCCATTCTAACAAAAGATCCATGGAGACACCTGGAGGTTATTTTATTCTGTTAAGGAAGTACTAGAGAATAATGTAATTTCATAAATAATGTTATAATTAGACATACTGGCAAAAATATTATAGGTGTTAAAGCCAGCCATTCTTTACGTTAGTACTGTATCTACATTACTAAACATACCACCAATGTTTTCATGAGAGTTCTCACATATGCAGAATCACACAGTGATCCTTTTGTGTACACACACAGATTTCAGAAAGATAAGATGAATGTTCACTGCACAATGTGATAAGTTTCAGTGTATAGATGCCATGCTTTTATCTGTGATCTAACATGTAATCAAGCTTAATTTCCATTCTGTAACTACCGAAAACATTTTAATAGTAACTATACAAATACTTAAAAATAACCAGAGCAAATCACACCTGAAGGCCTTGACCATCGATAGTGAGAGAATTTGCTCTCTGCATCTTGTTTCGATCAGCTAGTTTGTTTGTTTGCTGACAGCCACTTCTTTCTTTTTTCATTGTTGCTTGGCGTTCCTAAAAAGGAGGTTCAGAAATAATAGATTAATATGTTAAAAATGTTATGTGGTAGAAATGAAAAAATCCCACTCAACAATGATGCATTCAACCACTGTTCCAGTGATAATGAGTTCAGTGATTGCAATCAAATTAAATGAAGTCCAAATTCACATACATCTATTTATGTATCTAGACATAATAGCAGTTAGATAATAGATAGATGATAATTATTTTGTCACAATAAGAACTAATGCAATGGTGTGAAGTTGGTGATACAATGTAAAGCCACGATCAAGCTTCTTAAATAAAATTAATTAGAGAAGGTCTCCCCCTTTGTCTTGACAACAAAACCACTGAAAATCATAATTGTCTTACAATCTGAGGTCTTCAAAAGGATTTGTTGCAATATAATCCCCTTTGAATATCATATAGCACAATTCTGTACATGAATGGATATATATTCATTCTCAGATATATATATATCTGAGAAGTTAAACTAAAAGTATGTAAAAAAAAATCTCTCTGCTAACTTAGGTTTTTATTTTTAGCCTATCTAGAATAGTTATCAGGTGTTTTCAAAGAAGTTATTATCTATATGCAAACTGAGATGGTTTAGGTTCCCCACCTTGGCAACTAAACTCGAAGAAAGCAATGGCATCAATGATAAAAAAAAATTGGCATTGAGTGTATGTTATCACAGATTCCTCAACTAAAGAAAGATCTTCATACTATATGTTTTGAGTAAAATGTTGGGTCAAACAGCATGGAAAAAACACTTCCAGGTAATCATTGCTGCACATTATTTATTTGATTTAAATCCTAAGCTTTCTTCTAAGCTTAGCTTAGCTTACTTGGGTGACTCTCTTTATTTCAGCACCACAACAGTCCTGTGCTAAGAGACAGTGACTGGGTTAAAGTCACTCTTGTTCCCAACACAGTTGGACAATAAGATGAACCAACAGAATTTTCTTTTTGTGCTACACTGTATTTCTTTATTGAAATATTTATATACCTGTAATCATTATACAGTTCAAAGCAGTTCAAAACAGGACTATGAAACAGGAACGCTTTAAATAAAAATAACAGTAAATGAAAACTCTTTTTTCAAAAAGGGGCTGAAATATAATAATATCATAGAGTGGTGCACTGCAGAGAAATCTACTGCTGCATTACTACCAAGTTACGATCTGTAAGCCAAGTGATTCATAGCAACACCTCCACTAAAGATAATTGTGATTTGAAGTTAAAGCAATCCAAATAAAAACACCACAGAGGAATCATCCTATTCTGCAGAAGCAAGAGTGCTACATTAGAGCCATTCTCATTGTTACACATGAGAATTACACTGATTTTCCTGCTTTAGCATTACCAGACTAAGAATCAGCATTTGAACAGATGATGGTCTTTTCATCTGTTCATAAATTCAAGGCGTTATATATTAATATTTTCAGCTTAAATCAATCCAGTGCAGGATGGAGCCTGTTCATTGACAGTCATGGACTGCAATGTACCATGCCAGTTCAGTGCAGGTTGGTAGATGTGTTTTGGGGCTGAGACAGAGTCACCCAGCCCGCTTCTGTTCCTAAGGGAGGCCTAGAACCTGGGTCTCCTGCTCCTAGGCCAACACCTTCACCAATACACCATACTGGTCTTAACACTTCATATATGAAGGCTGGTATTTGAAATCTGGGTCCTATTTGGCTAGGTGAAATTTATCAGGCAGCAATTGGGCACAAGAATATTTAGCATCAGATCAATCATAGCAATTCAAATCATAGCAACTCAAGATTTATAACACTTTTGCTATTATTTGTCCAGGTAGTGGCCTCTAGAATAGTCAGATCTCATGCTCATATCCTGATGAAACTCCTTTTCTCTATGACTTCTTAACCTTCACCAGGAGGTTAAGACTTAGATTGTAATGGAACTGCTCTCATTGAACAGAAGCTGCTCTGTTCCTTTTTCCCAGTCTTCCTCTGACACAGAGTTTTGCTATTAAAAATATTCCTATAAATACAATCACAAGAAAAAGCTGCTAATATTCCTATTATAATCGACACATAAATAGCAACATTGTGGATTTTCCCCCAAGTTAGAACTAATCATAACAGTGCTAGATTCAGAGCAATAAACATGTGAACATAAGGGAGTCCTTTCTTTGAATATACAGGGAAACAGAAACAGAAACAGAACTGGTAATTGTGGACCATTTGTAGCTTTTAAACAGGTACAAGAAGAAGACAGAGAGAAAGCCTACTGGATAGAGAAATTAACAGCAGTGCATGAACACCTAGCAGCACAGATGAACCAGCTGCTAGCAGCAGGCTCCCATCCAGACTGGCTAACACAAGGAAGGACAGTGCTGATCATGAAAGACCCTCACAAGGGAAGAGCACCATCCAATTACCAGCCAATAACCTGCCTCCCCACAACATGGAAAGTCCTAGCAGGCATCATAGCTGCCAAGCTATAGGACTCTATGAGCCAGTACATGAGCACAGCTCAAAAGCCATTGGGAACAACACCCGAGGCTCAAAACACCAGTTGCTCATAGATAGAGGAGTTGCCCGAGACTCAAGGTCTAGACAGGCCAATCTGAGCACAACCTGGATTGACTACAGGAAACCCTACAACTCAATGCCATACATATGGATCTGTGAATACCTAGTGCTATACAAAGTCAACAGGACACTAAGAACCTTCCCCAAGAACTCAATGGGACTGTGGAAGATAACACTGGAAGTCAACTCAAGACAGGTCACACAAGTGGCCATCAAGTGTGGCATATACCAAGGTGAAGCACAGTCCCTGCTACTATTCTGCATAGGCTTGATTCCCCTCAGCCAGATAATCACAAGGACTAGATACGGATACAAGTTCAAGAATGGAATCACCATCAGCCACCTCCTCTACATGGATGACATCAAGCTGTATGCTAAGAGTGAACAAAATATTGACTCGCTGATCTACCTGACATGGATCTACAGTGAGGAAATTTGGATGTCATTTGGACTGGAGAGGTTTGGCCAGATGGTAGTAAAGAGAGGGAAGGCAGTTAAAACTGATGAGGTGGAACTACCAGTGAGTCACATAGCAGACATACAGACCAGCTAGAAGTACTTTGGTATCCCACAGTCACATGGGAACCATGAGGAGGAGGCAAGGAAGATAGCAACATCCAAGTACCACCAAAGGATAAGGACGTCTTTAAGAGCTGGCTCAATGGGAAGAACAAGATCCATGCCATCAACATGTATGCCCTGCAAGTCATCAAATACCCTGCTGGTATAATGATCTGGTCAAAGGAGGACATAGAAGTTGCCAATGTGAAGACCTGGAAGCTCCTCACAATGTACGGAGGTTTCCACCACAAGTCCAATACCCAGAGACTATACACCAGCTGGAAAGAGGGTGGACAGGGTCTGGTGAGTGTCAAAGCCACTGTCTTGGACAAAACCCAGAGCATCCAGGAGTACATCAGTAAGATGGCACCCAAAGAGGAGCTACTGAGAGAATGCCCAAGGCAGCAGCAGCAGACATGGGAGTAAGTTCAAGCAGAGGCGGTACCATGCAACACAAGACCCTGCATGGGATGTACCATGAACAGACAGCTGAAGTGGCTGACCAGTGGGAAATCATGGCTGAAAAGGACTGGATTAAAAGACAGCACTGAGGGTCACAGTAACACAAGAACAGGCTCTAAGCACCAGATCCATAGAAGCAGGGGCCTACCACACTAGATAGGACACAAGGTGCAGACTGTGCAGAGGCCTTAGAGACAGTCTAACGCATACTGGCAGAGTATAAGATGCAGGCAGGGACAGCATACACTGAAAGGCATAACCAAGTAGCTGGCATTGTGTATGGGAACATCTGCACAGGGTATGGGCTAGACCCTCCCAAGTCCAGATGGAAGATTCCACAGAAGGTTGTGGAGAATAACAGGGCTAAGATCCTGTGGGACTTCCAGATCCAGACAGACAGGCAGGTACTGGACAATCAACCAGACATCATGGTAGTAGACAAGGACTAAAAAGCAGCAGTGGTGATAGATGTAGCAGGGCCAAGTGACAGCAATATGAGGAAGAAGGAGTATGAGAAGCTGGAGAAGTACGGAGGCCTGAAAGAGGAACTAATGTGGAAAGTAAAGGCCAAAGTGGTCCCAATGGTGGTAGGAGCAATCAGGGCTGTGACTTCTAAGCTGGGAGAGTGGCTCCAACAGATCCTAGGAACATCAGAGCTCTCTGTCCAAAAGAGTGCAGTGCTAGGAACAGCTAAGATACTGCACAGAACCCTCAAACTCCCAGGCCTCTGGTAGAAGTCTCAAGATTGAGGAAGACACATACCACCCATAGAAGTGAGAGGGGAAGTTTTTTAATATATAAAGTTATAGGACATAGAAATCACACACACAGTAAAGGAGGAAGTTTTCAATTCTTTGTTCCAGTGATCTTTTTCCAAATTTCAAGGAAAAATAGTCATTAAAAAGCAGAACGAACAACTCCCTAAAAAGCAAGTTTGTTGCTTTCCCCTCATTTAAGTGTCTTTAAAATGTATCAGAGCAGCCTTCAGGGTACACATTGATCAAAATGTTTACATGGGTCCTATTGTCATGTGTGGGTCACAGATACTATCCCCAATGTATCATTTTATTCTTAACTTTCATGCATTGGAAAAGCAGTTTTGTAGAAGAGATCCTGTGTTCATTCAAAAGTTCCCCCCATAATGTGAAATTACTATAATTCCATATAAAGGAAGGTGGAGTCTATACTTGTACGGTAGACATCACTCCACATGAAAATCCCTCAACTAATGGGTTCTTTCTCTCACACGATTGTTAACTGTTTGGTCAGGGGAAATATCTGAAATAGGAAGATGATACAAATAACATGTGGCCAGACCAACTCCTCTGTTATGCCTATTGTAGTCTGTGTTTCAACTAAACTTCCTCTTTGTACTTGTATTTATGCCACTATAACTATCTGCTCATTCATTTCAACAAGGCTTGCATCTCAAGAGCTTATATCCTAATACTCTACATAGTGAAATGGATTTTTCATATTATTAAAGTGAAAATCCTGTTGGAACCCTTTGATATATCATTAAATATCAGAAATGGAAATCTGAAAGTGCAACTGGACAGGTTATTTTTCCTACAGTATATCTCAAGGAATACTGGAGAAAGTTATGCGGGTAATTCATAGATAGATATACTTAGTTATATGGAAGAAAATTAAAGAGTTGATGACATTCTAATTGTTACTATCCAAGTTTGCTTTCTCTAATCTGACACCCTCCACAAGTTTAGGAAATAGAATTTCCAGAATTCTCATCACAGCCAACACATTTGAAACTTCTTAGATTGAAGAATAATACTATGGATGAGTATTAAATTGGTAGTCTTTAAATGAATATTTAATTGGCAGTCTTCAGAACTTAGACTGCAGTAGATACCAAATCTGAATAGACTCACTTATAGTTAGGAACCCTATTCTGTTATTTCAAAAGGAAAATGGAAGTATCTATAAAGAAATAGTTCAATCTCCAAGTAAATTCTCCAAGAGCTCTTTATTCCAAAGGTCAGATTATACAAATGCAAGCAAAGAGCCATAACATATTAAATATATTACATATTACCAAACGAAAAACTTCTAAAACAGAATAAACTCTCTTAATAATTTCTTAAACTACATATTTGGATTATATTAATTCAATCTTGATTCAATCTTCTTTCAGGTTATTGCTACTTTAAATTATTTCAAGAATTTGAAATCAGTTTCAAATTACTTCCCGATTCACTTATTTAATTTTATACGTGCACAAAATTTGTTTTGCTTTGGATCCAAAAATACAAAAAAGCTTAGCTGAAAAGAGGTGCAAAAAGGATTAGAACAAGTACATCCAAAGAAAAGGTTTGTAGGATGCAATTATAATGCTTTCAAAATCTTGAAACCAGAAGCTCAAAATACATCTGGCATTTTCTGCAAGAACTAAACAAAATCTCTGGGTAATGGTACAATATACTTATATTAAATGGATGTGAAGTTGACATTTATTGAAAATAAATGACACTGCAAAAATGCAGATATTTATTTTCTGAGTGGCATATATGTTCCAGTTATGACTATTTTATTAGGATGTACAAAATGATTGATGCAGCTGTAATCATTTTGTCTCATGGATTCATCCAGTGCTGGGTGAAAGTTATTCAATATAACACAGAAAAGCTAATGCATATTTTGATGGCTAGAAACATCAAGTTGTTGTGTTCTTCCATCTACTTTTAGAAGTATTGTTTATTCCCAAGAGAGTACTGGACTCCTGAGTTCTACCTTTGCTGACTTGATCTTGGAGGACTAACCCTTTCTAATTATTCTACAGATTATCATATATTTTTAAGACAAGTCTCCTGTGGAATTTCTTTTTCTTTAAAATCCCAAATGTTAGAGGGGATAGCTGTATCCCATACAGCTTTCCCTGAACCTATTTAACCTCCTCTGCTGTCTTCAGATGTAGCAGTGAAGATTATCCAGAGTTTAAGAAAATTTGCTAATTTACTTAACTGAGGGATCGCCTCTCCCCAATTACATCAGCCTATCCCATTAGATCTGGCAGAGAAAATATGCTATGGGTTCCATCAGCCAGGGGCTTGCATTTGGTGAGTCCCAGGAGGTGGGCCTTCTCTGCCATGGCTCCCTCCTTGTGAAACATTCTCCCTCCTGAGGTTAAGTTCACTCCTTCCCTGCTATTGTTTAGGAAGTCCCTCAAGACCTGGTTGTGTCATCAGGCGTGGGATTCTTTGGGAAGTGGAGACATTCCTAGATGGCTCCACTATGATTGATATTCTGCTCTCTCCATGGGGTTTGTATATTGTAAAATTTTTGATAAGATTTTTATTTTAGTAATTACTTTTTATCTTTTTATAATGATTGTTTCTTATTTATTTGCTATTTTATCTGATTGTTGTACGCTGCCCAGAGTCACTTTGTGTGAGATGGGCAGCTATATAAATGTAACTAATAAACTTTTTTTTCATGTGGTAAGAGGCAGAACCATAACAAAAGGTCTTGGGTCTACTCTGAATCTTTCACAATCATGAATATATGTTGGCACAAATAAGGCAAAATAATCTGACTGAAGTGATGTTGATCTGATCTATAAACAAAGATTTCAAAGTCTCCAAATGCATCACAACATCCAAACAACTTTCATCTGCATCTGTGAACACTTTTACATTACGCACCTCAGGAAGTGAAACTCCTAAAGGGGGTAGAATCTGTTGGAGAAAAACAGTTTCAGCTACAAGATTAAAACTGTGAAAACACACACAACTAATTAAAGACATTCCTGTAAAGGAATCTGAATGTGTAGCTATCCTGTTGAACAAGTAAGCTGTCTGATTCTTCCATTACCTGTTAAGTAACTACAGAGTGATAATGTGGATTTATTTCATACTTGTTATTGTATTTATTTATCCAAAATAACTGGTTTGTTTTGTGTAGTTTACAATTTAGCACAATTAAATTGGAAAAGGAATAACTCAAAGAGATTAACATAAAATCATGAAAAACCGACTATAACCAAAAAAAAAAAAATTAAAACCCATCTACAAATGTCTGAAAAGAATCTACATCTGAATTTTTGGAAGAATAAATCTGAAGAAAATTTAGAGCTCAAGAAGATTTATATGGACAGTTGACCTACAAAAATTAGGATTAGGCTAACAATAGTTCATTGTTGAATATGAGAGCAAACTGTAACTAATGTACTTAGTGTAGGTGATTTATGACAATGATCTTGACCATCAAATATATTGTCTTTAAAGAGAATTCTGTGTGTAAATAGTTTTAGAATAACATGTTGTTGAAGTATTGAGTGACTAGACAGCAAATCAACCTATAGACACTCCCTGCAACCAGTCCTGCCTGAGTATCAAGCTACTGTGTTCTTCAAGGGGAATATAACTCCATCCAAAACAGTTGAACACTTTTACTTAAATCCAAGTAATACCAGCTATTATCACTAGTTTAATTTTCAGTTTGTTCAGCTTTATCTAGATAGTTTCCAACCACTCTTATCAAAATGGTTTCTAAATAATAGCTGAGTTTCCATTCACCCATATGCAAAGTCATACTGAATTGAGGTTCTGCCAATTGCTCCAGCACTTTGTCCCAAAATCATAAATTTAAAATAGGGCAAGATACCAAAAAGTAGAATTCTTCAGAATAGAGGCATCATGGATGCACCATGAATGCATCACAATCTTTTAAAGTGCTGTAAAAGAGATCACATTTACTCTCAAAGAATGATTTCCTATGCTAAAGTGCATAGAGCTTTCTAAACATTTTAATCAGAAAGCAAGAGTCATGGTGCAGCTGGTAAACAACTTCTGTTTATGTCTTCAGATTGCTTACAGCTCAAAGATATGTAAAAGCACAAGCAGACAGTTACTTCTACAGTTTGATGTTACTAACTGTTGTGGGTGACTTAAACTCTCTATTATTCTTACTTCATAAGCCTACAGTTATACTACTTTGTTTCCTTATTCTTTGTTTCTCCAAATACTAGGCATAATTATTTGGAAGCATTTCTATTCATTGTCTTCTTCTCATGCTAGAATTTTCTAGAAATAAAATGTGAGGTTTAGAAACATGATAGGGGTGTACATGATTACACCATGGAATCACAGTTCCACAATCACTTCAGTAATATGAATCAGATGTCACTTTAACATCTCTCCCAGTTCATTATTCTACCACTAAATCAATGCTGATATTCCACTTGTTACATGTGAGCTGAAAATCATTCCATTATAATCTGTTCAAAACATTAATTAATTGTGTCCAGTATTTGAAAAACTGACAAGTCTGGGTAAAATTCAGGCTAATTGAATAGTGTCAGTAACATTTTATTAGGCTGTTCATTCTACCACTGAACTTTGCTCAAGCAAAGTAGCAAATTGAAAGATGCATTGGTCAGCTTAGTTTTGACTAGAAGGAAACAAATGCTCAGGAAAAATGTTATTTCTGAGTTTTCTGTTTTGAAGTGCTACTGATTATATTGACAAATAGGCAGAGGAATTGTAAATGGGGAAAAAAGTTGATCAAGAATACATCCATGCATTGTGTCAATGTGCATTTCAGTTGCACATGCAGATTATATAAAATGAGCCATATATTCACGATATAATCTTATCTATTTTAGGCCAATATTCTGCTTTTAACATTGTTAGAAACTAATTCTGCCACAATACAAAATATAGGATTAAATTGAATTAAAGTTTCCTTAAAGATACTGCCAGTCATCTTCATTACGAGTATTCATTTTATGCATGCAATTAATTGGATCCAATGAACAATTTCAGAACTGAGTTATAGTCTTCCCCCTTCCCATATAATTAGAATATAATTACCCACAGGATATCAGAAAGATGCAAAACCTTTCTTCTAAATGCATCCTCATTAGGAAACAAATCTCAATGTACTCTTATTTGATCAGTGTAAATTAATTAAAATGTTACAGATATAAAATGAGGATAGCAATAAACTGGATCTGACATCTATTAAAAGATTATCATTTGAGATCTGCATGCACAGTTTATATCTGAAAATAATTTCATTTCAGTCACAAACTTCACCATAAAATACTGCATACACACTGTAAAATAAACTAAACTGTCTAAGAGAACCATTAAAATAAAATCAAACACAATCTAACTAACCTAGGCAGCCCTTACATCATCACTACCCAGACACCATGCAGAAAAATAATATTTTTAGAGCTTTCTTATAGGCCAGAGGTTGGGCATATTCTTAATCCTGGGTGGCTGGGTATTCAAAAGGGTGGGGCACCAATGAGAAGGCACATAGTTGAGCCCCAACCCTCAGATCTTGCAGGATGCAGACCCTTACATATTTATGGTGGCAAGGAGCAGAGTCTGGCTGGAAAAGATGTCCTGCGTGTACTTGGAGTCAAGCCATGCTGGGTTTAAAGTTGCTAAGCAGTACCCTGAACTGGACCTAGAAGTACACTGGAAGCCAGGTCCAGTGCCCACAGCATAATTAAAACAGTGTTGAACCTGCTACTTTGTTAGTAGATATTCTGCCACATTTTGAATAAGGGGAAGCTTCCAAGTCATCTTCAAGGGTAGCCCTGTGTACACTGTTATAGTAGACTATATATAAGTTGACAAAGGCATGAATAATTGTTGCCTGGCAGACTTGATGCAAAAGGCTTGCAATCAGCATGCTAACTGGAGCTGTTCTAGCACAGCTCATGAACCTAGGAGGACCTTACCATGGATCCTGTCCACAAAGAAAGTTGGAACCGTGATCAAGCCAAATGAATTACTAACAAACAGCAACTTTCTCTTGGTGGGATTAAACCTGAGGTTTTTTTGTTTGTTTTTTTACCTATAGCTGCCAGACACCAGGCCAGGACTTCCACTGCATCCCTGGTCTAACCTGGGGTGGCAGTACAGATGGGTATCACGAACATATTGACCAAATCACTGAATTCCCCCAATGGCTTCATGGATATGCTAAATAGCATGATGAGAGGATTGAACCCTTGGAGGCCCACACTGAAGTAAAAATCCTGCAAATGCTCTTTCCTTCACACATATTGTACACTGACTGGAACTGTCCACTTAGGAAAGAATAGAGCCACTGTAACTCATTGCCTCAATTCCTAACCCTTGCTGGCAGTCTAGAAGGAAACTAATAGGTCTAATAGGACCAGAAGGGGTGCGCTACCTCCATGTAGCCCCAAAGGCATCCAACAGGGCACCACTTCCCCCCCCCAAGCCACAAAAATAACTTAGGTGGGGCATGGATCAAGCATATAGATGGATTAATTTTATTTACATCCTCAGTCTCCAGAAGCTTAAAAGAATCTCTGATAATCTCACAAGACAGGATCCTGATCTTATTGCAAGAGTCTACCCAACTGGGGTCATGCAAAAGATTTTATCTGCAAAATAACTCGCAAACATATCACAGTATCCTGTAAAAGGAAACTTCATTCTCACATTTCCCCAGGAGGGAGTGGGTACCTGAACAGAGCCCTTGGATGTGAGCTGGCAAATGCAATAAGAGCAGAAACGTAAGAATGGTTATCGCCACAGTATCCTCTCAAATATGGTTATGCAACTATGACTGATGGAGTTCACACTTCATTTTTCATCACCATCACACTAGGTATCTCTTCACTCATTTCATCTCCCACAGCTACTCAGTAAAACAAGGAGTATCTGTTGAAATGATGGTGCTATAGCATTATGCACAGCATTGGACCTAGGAGGAAGATGCTGTTTAGTCTGAAATGTAGAAGTCAAATGGAATGTCTGCAAACCATGGTCAGGTTTTCAAACATTCAAACATCACTTACAGTGCATAGGCAGCAGCAAGATGAATCCAAGTCTGGAGCTTAAAACAGCAGAGGCAAAAACTACAGATTTAAAGGAGCAGTTGTAAAAAACAGTCAAGAAGTAAGCTAAAGTTCAGGAGTCCAAGGAAGAAGCTAGAGCAATGTTTAGGATTCATATAAGGAAATCTTGTAGACTACACACAACGAAGACTACAACAAATGTTCAGCAACATCTTTTTGCTTAAGATCTTTATGCAAAAGACTACACCTGAACCCAGGTGATTAGCCCTTAATGGAGTATAAATTTCTCAGGAGAAAGTTCTGACTCTGAATAAACCTTTACTCCCAAAGAGCCCAGGGTTGAAGCCTTGCATTTCTGCACTGATTCATACATTGCATCACCCTGCAACAATGCCATTCTTGTGGACTTAGAGGTCTGTCCTCTGGAGCAGCTGTTTGGACTACAGGTTTGGAACAGGTAGCTGGAAATGATTTTGCCCCTGTCCCCAGTCAAATATTAGAGTGAGAAAATTTCCCTTGAGTCCAAGGATTTCTTATCTAACAGAAAGGTTTCCTCCTTTTCCTCTGCAATAGATTCATCCAAGGGCTTATGACAGGAACCCACTTAATAACGACATCATTAGCTGCATCCAGATAACATCCAGATGCTCTGCAGAGAGGGGGTGTATTGAAGGCTCCATTGGTTATTGTGGAATCAGTCTATGAGTAACATCACTTTTCTATTTTTTTCCAGTGCCTTTTTAAACATTTTCGTTAGTATTTGCACCATTATTTGCTGGTCTCACTAGCCATATGATTCAGCATAGCACTAACAGTATGTAACATAATTCACACTGGGCATTTCATCCACACATATTATGATAATATATATCAAATATGAAGGATCGAGATCGAAACAGAACTGCAGCAACAATGCATAAGAAGTATTTCTTGTACTTTAAAAAAAGATCTAAAACCTTCATACTTAAAATGAGCACACTGATCACTTTATAAAATATATGTGACAGGAAACAAAAAAAGCTGTTTTGTTTGATATTCTGTAGTGAAATTAAAAACCTGGCAAGTGTATATTATGCAGCTTTGCTCATTTATTTAAAACCTCATATATCCAGTTGGTGAAGACATCCTGTTTCCTAATGCTAATCATTATATTCTATTGCTAAATAATATGCTATTCCAAAATCACAAAATAAGTTATCACATAAGTAAGAGTGACTAGTGTCTCCAAAAGAATTCAGTTCCATCTATGGAATAATTTCCTATTAGCTTTAACACCCAGGCGCTTATATTCAAAAGCAACATAATTTTGAATTCCAGATGCAAGGAGATACCATGTTATAAGCTTCCCAGAATATATCTGGTTATAGTTGGTTAGCCAACTGAATTCTGCACAATTGAGGCAAGTGACCTATCCATATCCCAAATTACCTAGTAAGCTGGACCTCAATTAACTATTTTAGGATTGCAGCAAAACCTGAGAGATGAGTACAGAATCTAAATAAATCCTTTTCCCTCCCAACAATTACCATTCTTAAATCAAATTTGCTGCCATGCAATTATACACTATACTCGGAATAGCTGCTCTGTTCCACAAATTTTTTCATTTCTCATATTTGCAGAGATTCTGGCTGTGCTTGGATTATATTAGTCTAAGCAAGACTTGAGCTACCATGTTCTTTCTCTTCTGGTATAACAGCAAGGTGATTACAATCATGATTTTCATTTTAGGCTAATGTGATTAATGTGCAGCACAAATCCTGAATTGTGATAAACCTTAATTTTTGTTAGTTTGAAGAAGCCAACTTCATAAGCTATTATTTGAAGTTAGCTTGTTTCAACAATTTTAATGAAAGTTCAGGTGACACATCAAGTTATAGTTAAACTAAAATGCAGGTGAAACCTGGCACACTCGTTTCATAGGCCTGTTATAGCAAGGGACAGAAAACATTACTGAAATTTCTTGTTATAATATCAAATTATGCTTTCACATATCTGAATCAGCCCTAAAAGAAAATACATATAGATTGTGCTAACAAAGCAATGCTACACTTATAACTTCTTTATATAATATATACTTAATTACATAATTCATAGATCGAAATATAGTGACTATTACCTTACATTGCTTTCAAAAACATTTAGATAATTTTAAGGACAACTGTTGTGTCAGTGAAAGGGATTACCATTGGACACAGTTCAGCTTCTATTAGATTAATGGGTAATTTACCATTTTCTTCAATGGAAAATCATTAGGAGAAAAAACACTGGCATCAGGTATGAATTTTGCAAAATTTACTATGTCAGCTTTTTATTTGTCCTAAGGCCTATTTAAAGCAAACAAGATGCATTTATAAGAATTACTAATAATATTGTTCATGACTACAAAATATTTAAGATTTAAATGAGCATATTAATTTACTATATACATCCTGGAAGACATTAGTATTCTGTATCTTTACAACTCCATCATAAAATCACCAAATGTTACATTTGACAGAAGAATCTGCTTCCTGAATCTTCACCTTATTTTATTTACAACTTGGATGGGGAACCCTCTGGTCATTCAAATGTTGATGAAATACAATTCACAGAATTCCACAATATTGGCTATGATAAACTGGAATAACTGGTACCTGTAGGTCATTAACACCTGCAATGTGTAATTAAAGCATACTTTATAAAGAAAAGTGGGCAAAAAGGGGACAAACATTTGGGTACATATCAGATGTTAGAGAATTGTTTTTTTTTCATGTCTGAAAAATAAAAATAGCAAAATCCTACATAGCTTTTTTGATTCTTCTATTAAGATTACTCATATTGCCCTTAACACTACAAAATTCTTTGCATAAACACATACACGCACAATTTCTTCCTGAAGTATGCCATGGTTGAAATAAAGTGGCATTGTTGTCGCTTGATACAGAAAGTTACAAATTGTTATATTCTAATGTGGTCATTCTTACAATATAGCCACTGATTTGAATGGGTCCTAAATTAACCATGACTTGCTAGTCTCATTGACTTCACTAAATCAGCCTTGGGTTTATACATGCTACAAACTATTGTTACTTTATCCATGAGTTTTTGTACATATTACATTGGCCTAGTTCCGGTATAACAGTATAGAGTATGATTTACAAAGACAGGATTTATTTTATTTTATTTTATTTTATTTTATTTTATTATTTATACATACATACATACATACATACATACATACATACATACATACAAAGACAGGATTTATATTTCACTCCAGGCCAAACAACTTATAGTCATGAATTTGCTAAACTGTGTTTTTTAAGAATCAATTTAAAGATTGATAAATCCTAGTGTCCAACTATTCTCTTCATGTATATAATGTGGATATGCTGCTTGCTACAAGAGTAAATGCCATTATTCTGGATAATCTCTGGCTGAAGTCAGAGTACTCAGTGTTAATGTCAACCCCAAGCAAAATGTGCCTATAAGAACTCTAGGAAGCTAGATATTTTGGGAAGCTAATTCTATAAAAGATGTAGGATATATAAGAATTGTGCTTGTTCAATGACTGGTAAATTTGGGTGGTGAAAGCAAAGTGGGCTTTACCTACACGGAGGCAGGCAATCTTTCTGTGGGTGTGCATTATACATTTGTTACGTTTTGTTTGTTTTCATATCTAAAAACCACAGTGAGCAGGATTCTGTCATCCAAGTACACATGGTCCCATCACAAAAATAGGCAAGACTATTTTCTGGAATTTCTTAATTTTGTTTCCTTTTGGGAAAGGGTTATTTTAATGACAAAAAAAAAAACCAAACATGGCTCTAACTGTCAATGTTTGGTTGCTGAATTTTGATAGCTTAGTCAGAAGAGCCTCTAGGGGCTGCAAAGAAGCATTATGAAAGTTATATATCCAAACCATATGGAGACAAATACAACATATGAAGAACATTAATTTATTCTTCATATGTTGCAGTTTCTATTGTTAGTGAACTACTATTTTGTTAATACTGTGCTGTTAGCAGTAAAACTGCATGATATAGCTTTCACCAATCTTCACACATCAGTCCTGGCTTATAAAAGTTTTAATGCAAAATGATCTGTTAGAATGAATAAGAACTTACCAATACGACTGGACAGATTGATGTGGGAGGTAGAATGTGATCCTTTAGAGAGCCACAATCACATTCAGGTTTTAAGTGTGAAGCACACTTATTATGTAGCTGTAACAAAAAAGAGAAAAAAATATCACTATGGATTAAAACATCAGTGAATCTAAGTGTGGTAAAACAACATCAAAATATATTGTGTTTCAAAATACTTAAAAGACTCAAACCCAACAATTGCAGAAACCCTGGCTTTGTTTTTATGTTATAGTAATCACAACATAACAGATAAAGGAAGGAGGTTACAAAGTTAGCTTCTTTAAAAGGCTGAAGTTAACAAACACTTGATGACCTAAAACTAAAAGAGCTACATCCTATTCTATTTTTTTTCCTAGAGAGTATATTTTCTTAAACTATATTATTTGTTTCTTTGTATGTATGTATGTATGCATAATCTGCCTTTTCTCTAGGAGCTCTAGGAATGTGTTTACCTTCATTTTAACCCCAGAACAAATCTGTGAGATACGTTGGGATGAGAAAGTGACTATCCAAAGTTACCTAGTGAGTTTTCACGGCTAAGGGTCACCCATTCTTAGTCAGCAGGTTAACCTCTATCCAACACTGGTTCTGATGCTTAAAGCATAGGACTTCTAGTCTGTTATAAAGAACTGAAAGAAAGCTGTTGGCCAAAGAGATTCCACATGCCTCTAAAAAAAAAAAAAAACCCCTTTGCCTTCTAGTAATTGCTTTTTGAGAAAAGGATTTAAGCTTTTTCTCAATTATTATTTTTAAATATATTATTTCTGTAACTGTTGTTGCTGTTGCTGATGATGGTAACATGTTAGAAGTAATATTTTGTTTTGCACGTATAGCTAATGTTTGTTATCACCCTGGTACATGGATATCTAATTCACAGACTGGATGAAATTGTTGCCCATCCACATTTTTCATCAGTCAACTGGGTAAAATATTGTTCACACAAACATAGATACCCACACGTAGACATATAGAGAGAGGAGAGGGAAAATGGCACATATAGATCTTCTGGATATGTAAATGGATTATTCAATAATATTTCCATATCCTGGTGTAAAACCAATAAGAAAAAAAAAATAAACTTGAATCTGAGAATGTATTGTATTGTTGATTAAAAGTAAGACCAAGTAAACAAATGCTATTACCACAATTTTAAGCACGTTTAGTGAAAAGTAGATCCCATAATTAATCCTTTGAATTTTGTTTTAATTGTAGTCTTACAATATAATCCTAGGCAACTCTATTCAGAAGTAAGGCCTATGTAGGTCAAATGAATTTATGACTAAGTTAATGCATGTAAGTACTGCAGACTAAGGATAGAACTCTAAATTCACTTATCTGAGAGAAAGCCTCTGAACTCAGTAGGAATTGAATAAATATAGAAATGTGCTATAAAATATTTAAATTTATTATATATAAACTGAAACAAGACATTTTGACAACTTTGATCATGTATAATGTTGCTCAGGCCTTCCTCCTAATATATGAAGTTCTATTGATTTTATTTGTATTTATTGTGTGGATGTTTTATTATCCTTTATGTTTTATGTTTTCATAATTCTCTTAGGGATGAATGGTCTAGAAATATTTATAATAAAATAATAAAATAAATTACACAAAAGTGAACTATAACAGCATTAAATGTCTATCACATTAATACTCAAATAAAATTACTTGGAAATAAGTAGTTGTTGACTAACATGAGGTGGATAATTTAGCCTCCATGTTCATTTGCCATTAATTAGCATAGTTTTATATCAATATTTTTTGCTATCAGATATGCCTGCTTTAATTACTGGGAAATATCCTAACAAATTAAGCATACAAATTGGATGTTTCTCATTTATACAACATAGTGTAATAGGTATCACATAAGTATTTGGCTTAACAGGTGCTGTTCCCTCGATACAGTAAAACATGTTGTCTAGCAGCTGTTTCATAAATCACTATTCTCTGGTTTGAATGAAAGATTTATTTTTCTTTGGATAATTTATCCATGTTTATGAGACGAGATTGATCTATCAAACTTATGATATATTAGTTTAAATATGAAATATGCACCTTTTGCCAATTACATATTCTTTAGAGAGAGATCTAGCAAAAGATAATTTGACCGCTATATTTTTGAATTTGAAAATGATTGGCAACTAATAACACCCCTGTCTACATTAATCATTACTGTAAAAATACCTTTTTCTGGCAGTTTCCTAGCAACAGAAAAAAGTATCGTAATTTTTTCCCCCAAGTACTGAAGTTTTATTGTGGTCGCCCTATAATCTAAAACATTTGTTATGTTAATTCTCTTTTTTAATAGTGAAGCCACATTTACCATAATTAATGTACACTAAGCCATGCACCATCCAATCGAAGCATCGTTACATATGAGGTGATAATTAAGAGTTCTGCTACTTTGTAGTATGTTATCAATAGCTTAATCTTCTTATTAGGCAGTACTGATCTTTGAGAAAACAAGATGTAAAAGGAGTTGGTTAATATTAGATTATAGAATGCAGAACAATATCATAGAATAATGTTAGAGAGACGCATGGGTTATCTCACTAAGAATATGTAATTGTAATTATTGTTTCTATCACAAATACTCAGGATATATTCCTTACTTTTTCAGAAAATCCTTTGGTTATTTTCTTCATGATTTATACTTTATTTAATACTACTTTTTTTATACTACTTTTTTTATTAATCCAGGACACTGACCAGCTGCAAATAAACCACCAGCTTCTGGTACCATCTTTATTTCTACAAACAACTATTACGTATTGCGTGGGCTTCAGAAGCGTTCTTAATAAAAACAGTGAAGAGCTGAAGCCCAATGATGCACTTTGAAATATTCCAGTGGTTTTAAAAAAGCAAAAAAGGTAAGGCCCATCTGGCAGAGATTGTCTTGGAAAACAGAATTCATGAGGCAGATAGAAAATGTAGCTTTTTCCTGTGTTGCCTTTGGGCATGTGGAAGGGAGCATTTATTCTGATGTGGGAATGGCAAGTGTTGTTTGAAAATGTTATTTCTGAGGACAGAAATGCTGTATATTTTGTCTGACATTTGTCTATGATGTTTATATTCGCTTTCTCTGTTTTCTTTTTGCCTATCACATATGTATGTATTATAACTATGAATGGCCGTACCAACCTTAGCAGCCATTTTTCTGTCAATGAGAAAGCCACCTGTTCATCCTAAAGTTAATTTTAAAAAATCCAAATGAATTAAGACTCACATTAACATCAATGGTTAAATGGTTGCTCCATTTTTTTATCTCACCATCATAAGGAGTTTGTGTCATGATGTCACTGTACATGCACAACTATTTTGAAATACTTTGGTGCAAACACTTATGGGCGTGCATGTTTATTTATTTATTTGCTGTTTATTTATTTATCAACCCCATTTGTTGCCAGTTTTAGAACAGCACTTGAATAGTTATTTATTAGCAGTAGGTAGGCACAGTGCTGTAATATGTCAGCCTGTATAATCACTTCTACTGGTATTTCTGCAAAATACTTACTGTGATTTGGCACCACACACAATGTAGCCCAGTCAGTCCTTGGTAACATTTAATAGTTTTGTGACATTTATCACATTTTGTTGGACAATTTCCTTCTACCCAAAAGTGATGCATAACCTAGAAAAGTGCAAGAGAAATTATGTTTTACACCAATTTATACAAAATAACCTACTGTCAGATAAAGAAACATCACAATGTTAAATAGTTAAAGCACTGAAACCATAATATACAAGGGATAAGCAGGTCAATACATAGGTGCTAAAAAACTAGCAATACAGTCAATTAAAAACCTTACTAAATAGTAAGGTTTCAATCTGGGGTCTCAACACATGCCTTCCAATCTGTTTTGGGAAAACATTTTCTAGATTAAATGATTAATCCTGATCCTATTCTGCTCATTCTTTTTCCCCAAAATATATGGGCCTCTCAGATAACAGCCCCAGAAAATTACCTTAAATGAGTTTTTTTTAAATTAGTGGAAGGTGTAGTTTAGTTATCCTGTATCATTTAGAGTGTTAAAGAATTAAGGAAGAACTTTGAATTGAGGCTGGAGACAAAATTGCTGCCCCAGTTGAGCAGGAAAGCATTCCTTCTTTTTTATTACGAGGTAGGTACTATTGCAGCCAACTCTAATCTGTATTCTTAATTGATGTGGACTGTGTAATTCCCCAAAGAACATGCTAACTGGCAATTCTGGGAATTCCAATTCTAGTGCATATAAAGGTCACATACAGTACATACTTCCAGATATTTATCAAATTGCTCAGACAAAAATATCAAATCTAGACTGGAGATGCTATATGCATGGGATAGAAAGTCTCAGTACAGGAGAATATATGTAGCTCAGGGTTGAAGTGTGGAGTCCTTGGGGTTCTCTGAGCTTGGTTGTTTTCTTGCAAACTTTTCCTTACCTGACTAGGTAACACCTTCAGTGCTAGAATGGGGTGGGGTTTGCTCTCTGTTTATATATAGTGGCATGATTATTATTAATAACTGGTTGTTGTTGTTGTTGTTGTTGTTATTACCCCCCCCTCCCCACACAGAATCATCAGGTGACAAAATCTGATTCTCTTTCCTAGTCAATTGACTTTTTGTGCAGCACAGGACTAGCTTTCAGAGTCTTTGTCCTATCTTTAAAACATGGGTCTAGTGCTCTTTTAAAAGAATGCTAAATTGGTGTATATAAGGAGCAAGAGTACCAGTTCTAGCAAGCACTTCAAAAAGCACTGGTCAGACATGAGGCAGACAAAGGCTTCTGCAGAGGCCTGGCATCCAGCATCACCTGCAGCCAAAACCGAAATGGCCATAGTGGTCAGTGTCCAGAGACTGGACAAGTGGAGTCATGCAGCTTAAAGGGACCAATTCCCCAATTCCTGATTGCATAATCAATCATATCATTGATGAAGCATGCTAGATAACATCTATGACAAAGTTTGTGTCAGAAGAAGAGAGAAAACACTATTTTAACACTAGAATAGTTAAAGACTCATTTAAGCTGTACATGAGGTGAAAGCAACATTGTGATAAAAAATGAATGCTGCTATATGTTGGTGCCAGAGTTATGGGGACATTAGGATGAGACCCAAATCTCCAGAAATGTCAAGGCATGGAAGCATTATGGAAGTTTCAATAACATTATGCCTTAGATTAGTCCAAATAGCTCACATGAAGAGAATGTTATATAGCTACTTACAAAGATGCCCAAGCTACATTTGGCACACATACTGACAGATTCCTGTACAAGTATACCTCCCCCAAACACATATAGGCACAATCCAGTCATGAATATCTTGCCTTCGCAAATATACATACATACACAAAGGCACACAAGAACTGCATAGACATGAATGCTGGCTTACTTCAGTATTCTTTTTCGATTTCACATATGTTTTGATACAAGAAGCTGGTGCTCTTGAAACACAACGTTCATGGACAGTATACTTGCAAACTAAAAGAAAAATACAGTTGTTATGCAAAGTTGTGTTGAATAAACATGAATTAGCAAAGGTCTATTTACAACTCATTCTTTACTGGACTACAAAGAATTGCATCCAGTTATTAACGCTAAAAGAGAAAAGACTGTCCAGTAAATAAAATAACATATAAGCAGAGCTGGAGAAGAATCTAAGAGTATTCTTTAATAGCAACATTTGATTAAATCAGCCCTCACTAAGCTGTTCACAATAATTCTTAAATGAAGTAAAATAGATGGAAGAAAAGTAATTGGTAAATGCCAAATGTTTTCCCATCATTTGCCAAGAGGAAGAAATCTATATTTTCTAAACTATAGGCATGAAAGCAGCTGGTACACCCGAATATGAAAGGCAATGAGTTTGTCTTACTCTCTCTATTGATTTATCAACTATAAATGGCTAATTAGTTTTGTTTCCAGATAGCAGTTGTTGTCAATCTTTTCATTTCAGCATATTAATTCCAACTATTGCAAACTTTACTACTTCCTAAGAAACAGAAAAGGATCTAGATCTCCATTTTCCATTTTGAAAAGTATCATATGATTTTACAGAACATCAATATTACATTTTTGAGATGATGGAAGTTAAGATTAATGTGTCTCTATGACAAACATCTAACACTATTTTGTACAAGGAGTAATGTAATTACAGCAGTTGAGTTTGTCTCAGAGGACTCATTACCTTTTTATCGAAAAACTAACGTACATTAAAATAATAAAGTAAAATAACATAATAAAATATCTCTTCTAGTTTACAAATTATGCCTCCTCACTTTTTCTTCAATTGGAACTAAGGAAATGCTGTACGAGGAAATCTAGTACTGTGGAAAGCTATTAATCAATAGACTGAAGGAAGCAACTTGATTCATCAGCCAGAGAAGATTGCATGGTCATCCCTAAAGTCTCTGGAACCTTTTTTTCCACAACCACAACATAATAAAAGCTCTAGCAATGCCTCAGAAATAATAAATTGACTATTTTTACTGGCAGTAAGGAATCAGAGGAGTCTATCCTTAGCCAGTGATGTCAATAGATGCATGGGGAGGCAAAATTAAATGTTCAAAAATTAAACACAACACCAAACAGGAAGAGGCAAACAGAGAGAGAATGGAACATTTTCTTCAATCTCTTCCCTGTCTCCAGCTGCACTCTAAAGTGGGTAAGACTGAAGAAGTGTAGTTCTTCAAGTGACTATGTTCACTATGTTGACAGGCATTCAAACAAATTCCCTGAAAAGCTGCATTTTGAAGTAGTCCCCATGCTTCTAAGAATGAATGAAGCAACATATTGCTTCACTTTGTCTGTTTTCTATGCCTCATCTGGCATTTGTAAGTGCCATAGAAGGCTATGAGAAGACTGTGAGACAATGAGAAATGCCTCAGTAGGCAGACTATGCTGACTTTTTGTCTTGATGTGATGCACTATATTAACTTAATGGCAAAACACACCTCATTGAAGTGGATCAAAATTACCTCACATTTGTCTACTATTAATAAGCATTTAAACAGGATTGGACAATATGCAGAACTAGAAGATCTAAGTTCTTTTTATCTTCTAATGGACTGAAATGTGGCTTTAAGCAGAACCTGATTCAAGAGCCATTTACTAAGGTGTACAGCACTTGGGTCCTGGAGTTTGAGTACCAGAACTGAACTGAGCTCACAGACTTTTCATATAAAAATTTCCACTAATGATTACTGAAAGGTGTCTTCATTTCAGAAGTAATTTAGAATAGAAGGAACACTATTTTGTCACTGCTATTGTTAATCCATTTAAAGTCAGAAATGTTCCTTCTACCCACCTTTGCATTTAAAGATCAGTGACTGAATGGTGATGGGATGGGGAGGATAAGAAATAATCTTATTGCTAAAATAAAAAGGTATAAATAACAAAGCTAAATGACAAGAAAAAAAGACTGGAAATAAAGGAGTACAGTGTAGGGGAAAACAAAGCCTGGCAGATGACTTACTTAAAATCTGATCTGAGCACTTTAACAACTATAGGCATTATTTGTTAAGTTCTCCAAAATGAGGCAATGCAGAGTCATGCTTTCTAGCTCAGCAGTACCATCTAAATGCTAAAATATAACAAGCAACAGATGTCAGTTTTAGCCCTGTAGCATGACTACAGAATCTCTCCCTTGATGGGCAGAATTCTTTTACTCTGGGCAGGTAGAACTGAACTGTAAGCCTCTTTCCACACAGTTAGCTGAATATGACCTCTAGACTCATTAAGACTTTTTTTTTTCATAATGCCTAGCTCTGCGTGTGTCTGTGTCTATGTTTTACATCCATAGGAGTCAATATACTGTAATTTTTATCTATTTTATTGATGTGCTATACTGGATATTTACAAAGGGTGTGAACAACTGCACACACACGTTTGGATAGAACTCAAGTACAGTATTTATCTGCATTTTCTCATTTAAGACTACTCACAATGACCAAATCTAAAAACTCTTGGTCTAAAAAAAAAAATGCACTTATAAATAATTTTGTCCATGTAACATTCAAAGCATTTGCAGAATCATTCAGGATGCATACTCACATGAACAAGAGAGGCCCTGTTTGCCTACTCCGATTAGCATATTCAAGCAGAGATTACAGTAGGCAGGCTTGTTAAAGTGTTTTAGTCTCCATACATGCTGCCCGTCATCCTTCACATTCTGTAGAACACATAAAAAGAAATGGATTTCATTTAATGGTATAAACAGAGAAACCTCTAAGTGCCAATAAAAATTGAAATTGACTCAAGAACATAAAAGACAATCTGCTTCTTCATTTATTAATTTTCAAGCGATCACAACATAATTTTTCCAAACAGACATGTAGCGATATGGTAACAAAATCATTTGGGGGGGGGGAATGGGTGGGAGGAAAGCTCAGAACACTAAAAACTTTTTAACATGAACTTTTCTCCTTAATAAAATGGTCTGCCCAGGTAACACACACTCAACACTTAGGTCTCATTCTGCTACAGCTATGAATTCATGGGTCCCCTGCTGTATGAGGCTTTTTTCTTTAAATATTATTTTGTTATTGGTCTTTAAGTTTTGCACAGGTTATGAATTAGTGATGATGATTACTTAATGAAAACATCTTAATTAAAATTGAGATTTTTACTTACATAAAATCATAAACTCAACAAAAAGTCAAGAAAACAGGGTTTCAATAATAAAGTATTAGTCTATTCAATTGAACCTGAAATAATTGAGGAAGACATATTTCTGATTATACAATAGTAGAATTGTTGCTATTTATTCAAAAGAATGGCCACTACATGTGATTTTGCCTCTATGTGAACAGAACATATGGACCAACCTAGTTGGCATTTTTCTTATCAGAGAAACAAACAAGTCTGGAAGAGAGATGTTCTGCCAATGAAAGGAGTTAAGTGGGCTGCAGGATGCAACTGATCCACAGATCCTACTATAAAAATACAATACTCATTTAGAAGACAGTATACTAGACTTCCGGTCAAGATGTTACCCAAGCAGCAGTGGTCTCCTGAAACTGTGGGCAGGGACTCTTTTCAACCAGATCCTAAACCTTGGTTGAACCTTAGGAACCTTAGTTTCTCCACACATTCTGGAAATTTAAAACAATAAAATACAGTAAAATACAATCTTCTTGAAGCCTAGCAAGTCATATCCCATTCCAGTATGGGTCTTGACTAGATATAGACTTTCTTTACATATTCTCTTGAGTAAGATTTCCAGAACATTTGTCCTGATCATTATGAAAGACAAGTGCTTTATGGAAATGGAATGTCCCATAACCCAAAGAAAATGGAAGTGCTTTTGCTTCTTTATGTTTATCTGTTGAAATAAAAGAAACAATCCAATTGTTCATGAAACTAAAAAATGGAATGAATGTTAATATCAGTAATATATAGTATATGACATATGGAATGAAAAATTGGAATATCCAATTTTGGAAAATCAATGGGTCCAGCCCAAAATATGGAATTTGACATCTTATAAATAACTTTGGATCTGTCAAGCCTAGGGTTCAGCAAAGGGATTATTCTACAAAGTGGGGAAAAAAGTATGCTCTTGATGTTAAAGAGTAGATTCAAGAGTTGTGTTCCCTATTGATTTTTAAATGTCTTTATATTATAAAAATGAGAAGATGGAGCAGTACATTTCTATATGGTTTAGATTTAATTATATATAAAAAGATTGGGCTAGATTTATATTATTATATGGATCTCTTTTTTCTTCAGTTTTAGTTCACTTTATGTCCCCTAAATTCATTCTTATTTCTTTTTTTTTAATTGTACTTTGTTATATTATTAGATTTTGCATTCTATTTATTGTACTTTATTCTATTTCACCCCAAAATTTGTTGCTCTACTATGATATGAATAATATACATATTAGTTATTTATCAACTTTTTTAAAAAAATGTGTTTACTCTACCAAATGTCACTGCCATGATATGGATTTTTTATCCTATATGATAAGGACATACTCTGCGTAGTTCTTTTTGAATGGAAATATTTTTACTTATTAAGTTTACTAGAAAACCACTGAAATGTGCTTGAACCAAACTACTGCACTAAAGTATTTAACAGACAGCCAACTGACATGGATTTGAGACCACTCCTGGTAGCAAAAATGTTTCATGCCTCAGAAATATAAGGCCATGATCTTGCAATCAGTTCTTTCCATATCCAAGTATGCAATCTCTGGATACTTATTTGGACATCGGGACATTATATACTGAAGGGAATACCTGAGTTGCATTACTTTTTTTTTTTTTTCCTTTTCCAACTTGAAGGGATCATTAAGTAGGTATAAGAACCTTTTTATGAATGAGATATGGTGTATTTTAATTGTGTAACACTTCCAGACTCACTGCCTGCCCATTCACTGCCTATGTCAGTGATTCTAGAACGATGAGGGACCAGAAATGTTCCCAGAACAATGTGAAGGTCTTCTTTGAGATCATTAATAGTGCGACAGAAAATATATAATTCTGTATCCATTCAATTTCACTAGCCAGATAAATCCCTTATCCATGAATAAATGAAGAGATATTGACAAATGTCATATTGAAATAATTTCTAAAATCATTAGAAAACTTCTGGATGATAGTTTACAGAAAATATGACATTTTAATTGAAAAAGCATTTATGGTCTTACTACATTTTCCTCACCATAACTTTTTGAAAATGGATTTTCAGCACTCACTCCAAGCTGATTGTTAAGACAATTTTCGCTAACAAATTTCTTTTCAAACACTGATGAAATATACTTCAACTGACTATGCCATTAAGTTTACTTTTAATGTATTAAAAGTAAGGTAAATAAAGACTATTTTAAAAAACATGTTTCTTATTTAAAATGTCTTGTTTTATGTATTCTTAAAGAGTTTAAGAAACATTGGTTTATATTATTTGTACAATTTAAGAAGCAAAGGAAAAGGATTTCTATTTTTTAGAAAAACAGTATTTATTCAGGTTTTCTACCAAATAGCAAATGATATATATTTGTAACTTTAGTTGTTTTATGCATATAAACATGTACTATTTCTATCCCAACAGAAAAAGACAAAAGATTGTTCTTTCAGGGTTTCCACTATCACTCCCTCTAGATGCCACCTACTTCACCCCTTCAATCATGCATCCTATTCATCGATCACATACATTCACAGCCATTACTATTCCACATCTACCCAAACCCAGTTATAGAGCTTCTCTACTTAAGATTGTGTTTACAACTTATTCACCCAGCTCATCAGAATCCCTGCAAAGTGCTTCAGGGCTCTCCAATAAACTCTTAATTCAATGTAATGCAATTTAATCTATTTGATTTGGTATGGCTACCCACTCCAGAAGACTCTGGGTGGCTTACAAAATCCAAAAAACGGTAAAACAGTTAAAACAGTTAAAACCCACATACACAATTAGAACAACAGCATTACAAAGTACAAGTCAACCTCTTTTTTTTTTTCAACTTTGAAAAGAAGGTAAATAGTAGCAAGGTCTTCTTTACTTTTCTTTTTTAAGAAGCTTTATCAATAGGTAGGATGGTACCTGTGGGTGCCACTTTGCAGACTCTGACTAGGTGCTCTGGAACTTCTGAGGTTGCTCCCATGCACATGAACTTGGGGATATTGATAAAAATGGGATTCACATGTGTGTGTGTGTGTATGTGCATAAAGGATTGTTTTAATTCTGTAAATAGGACACTTCATTATATGTATGAAAATTGCTAAGGGAGGCTTTCCTCTTCATTTTACTGCTATGCTTTATGTTTAGTAGTATTGTGTATTGTATTGTGTCGTACTGCATCGCATTGCATTGCATCAAAATTAAGAACACATTCTTTTGGGTCTATTAACAAAAATAAATCTTCATATATACAAACTGAAAAAAAAAAAAAAATCCACCTTAGTCATTCTAAGTTATATAGATGTTAGCAGGCATAAATTTCCATTTAAATGTTGGAAAGGTTATTTTTATTACAACTTCCTCTAATAATTTCTGAAAATTCTCTAAAAGAATTGCAGATCCTCCCTCCTGTGGAAAACCCAAAGAATTGCAATAAAGTTATACCTCTTGGCTACAAACATTTTTGGTTGTTATTGTTCAAAAAGAGAGTTTAGTCATTAGCTTTCATTCCCAATTAATTTTCACCGAAAGGTGTTTGTTTGTTTGTTTTTTAATGGATGGCTCCTAGCTTTCCAAAAACATAATTCTATCTTTCCTCTCTTAACAGATATTTCTGGAAGGGACACTGATGGGAAAAAAAGTAATAGGAAAACAACTGTTGGTTATAGACGGAAATATTGGCCGGGTCACTGCCACCACATTAAAATTATGTGAATAAAGCAAGTTATAATAAACGCCCTGTCTGAATCTGGTACAATAAATGGGCAAGTAGTCTATAGTCCTTCATATTTTTAGAATCGCTGTGGAAAATTTTCGTCACAGAATGATTCATTTTAAAACTGGAATAAAAAGCACATGCTGCTAATATTTTTCAATACTAAATAAGCAGTGTTCACAATATTTACCATATAACATATAAGCATTAGGTATTTATATCTAATATGTATATACTTGCAATACTTTAAATATATTTCCTGCCAAATGAAGTAGGACTCTCCATTATTCTAGCCAAATTTATGATCTAACATAAAGCAATATTGAGTGTTCCACAGGGAACGCACACTGACAATCATTGTGGCATTAATCTTAACTTATCTAACTCATTCTCTATGGACCAATTCAGCAACAATTTTTTATACTTTGAGTCTAAATTTCCATAAGCATAAGCATTTTTTTCTTTTTAAAGAGTCATCTATTTAAACATTCAGTTGGTTGATCATAAGTTAACATCACTAGTGTATTTCTTACAGCAGTGTTTCTCAACCTTGGCAACTTTAAGACATGTGGACTTCATCTCCCAGAGTTCCCCAGCCAGCCTTGCTGGCTGGGGAACTCTGGGAGTTGAAGTCCACATGTCTTAAAGTTGCCAAGGTTGAGAAACACTGTCTTACAGCCTTTGAAATAACACATTATCTGCAAAATACAGCAATTGCTGCTGCAGTGCACCTCTGACATCTAGTGGCAGGAAAGGAGAAGACATCGTTGAAATTCTGAACACATTCACTCCAAAAATTACTGTAGTTTTGCACTTTTTTAAAAAAGGTACATATTCTTTTTGACCAGACTAAAATACATGTTATGGAAAACTTGTGGAAGTTTTTAATGTACACAAGCTCTTTAAGAAGTAAATTGGCAAGGAAGTAGGCAGCTCAGAACAATTCTGGGATACATATATAGAAATACTGAAGTCTCTTTCAAGTCCATTCAATGTCTGGTAACTTCATACACACATATATTTTTATTTATTTGATCAACTCCCAAACAAATATGGGTGGCTTTAAACTAAAACACAAACCCTACTTATTAAAAGAAAATACAACAGATCAGAAGAATAAAGTACCACACTAAAACCAAAACAAATCAAAATTAAAAAAAAAGAAGGCTCCACAATCATCGTCACTATGCATGAATAATGTGGTGACCCCATCACCACTCACACTGTCACATTCTGTACAGCTGCAGCTTATGGATGGACTTCAAAGGCAGCCAAGTAGAGCGCATTATTAAAGTAATCCAGTCTAGAGTAATCCAGTCGTGAGATGACTAGGGCATGAATGTCTGAAGGGCCTCCTGACCGAGAAAGGGCACAAGTGGGCACAAGATGTTCCTATGCAAAGGCCCTCTTGGCCACAGCTCCCACCTATTCTACAAGCTGAGAGGAACCCCAAATGAGCCACAAGACTCCAATGGGGAACTGCAATCCCACTGAAAATCAACGTGGAATGCCTCCAGATTGTTGGGAGGGGGGCAGGGGGAGGCAAATAGACAAAACCATTCAGTCTTGTCAGGATTGAGCCTTACTCTGTTCCTCCCCATCTGTATTTGCACAACCTCCAAGTACAGGGTCAGGATACTGACCGCATCACTTGGCTTGCTAGGGGTTGAGAGGTACAACTGGGTTTCATCCGCATATTGATGTTAAACTGGCAGATGACATCACCCAATGGTTTCATGCAGATGTTAAACAGATGAGGAAAGAGCATGGAACCCTGCACCACCCCACAAGTGAGGTGCCATGCGTGCAATATCTCCCTACCTGTCAACACTGATTAAAGCTGGCCACAGAAAATGAAAAACCACTGTAAATCAGTGCCTCCCATCCTGAAGCTGTCCCAAAAAGATACCATGGTCAACAATATTGAAAGTCACGGAGAGATCATGAACACAAGGAAATCAACAAGTATGACCAATGCAATCTCCATACTAAACCCTGGCCTGAAACCAACTGAACCAGATATGTTTAATCTGCTTCCTCCAGAGTCCCCTGGAACTGAAGCTTGACTATCCTCTCCACTCCCTTCCCTAAAAAGGGAAGACTGGAGACCAGATAATAGTTTTCCAGGACTGTTGGTTCCAGCAATGTCTTCTTGAGATAATCCTCCTTCAAGGCTAAGGGAATTACTCCTTCCCTCAAATAAGTGACATCAGTGCTCAGGTCACCTCCTGGGTGATTTTAACCATCCAGGGGGGATCTGGATCTAACAAACTGGTGGCTGACCTAATAGACTGGAGAACTCTATCCACTTCATTGGATGTCACAGGACCAAACTCACTCTAGATACAAATCCTTGCCCAGGCACCTCAATCCAACCTGTCCAGTCCAACTCAGAACAAATTCAAATGACTTTATATGCCAAATAGTAAGAATATTCCTCATAGCAGCCTGCAGATAGTCCTGCAACCCATTCCTCCCCAGCAGGGACCAGGTTGCCCTAAACAGGCTGCCAGATGGCTACTAGCAGATGCAATAACCATGGAGAAATATGAACATTTCATCACCCTTATCACCATGATGTAATCCCTAATATGGATTTTTACTCATACTTCATTGTATTCATTCTTCATCTTCTTCCAATAGTGCTCCAGAAAACTCTTCTTGTGTTTCATTTCCTGAAGCTCCTCAGAAAACCAAGGAGCACCCCAGGACCTGGTCAGGGAGAGAGGCCACATAGGGACAATCCAGTAGTTTCTTAGCAATATACAAAAGTGGTTCACCATTACCTTCTTCTAGCAATTATGATTTTCAGCTTCCTAATCTAAGCTTCAGCCTTGCAATTCTCTGATAGTTTCCCATCCAAGTAATAACTAGGATTGACTCTGCTTAATTTCTAAGCACAGGCAAATTCAATTAGTTGCTGCTACTTGTCAACACACATGCATATGCACACAAACATGTGTGTATGCATATTTGTCTATTTTTCATCCCTGAAAATATAATTTATTAAATTACCAATTCACATAGATGGCTATATTTGTAGCTATTTTGGAAGCATGGGTTAAGATCAGATTGCCCACACATGTACCTCCTTAAGTCAGTGGACAAGACCTGTTGTCACCTGAGGATGAAAAAAGGGTGCCACATCCACATTTACTAAGGTGCATAAATATTTAACTTGTTTTGGCAGAAGGCAGAAAATCCATTCAGCATCTCCTCCCTTTCTGGGAATAAAAATACAGGAATAACCAAGGAGATGGCCATTTCTTGCTTGTTCGTTATCTCCCAAATCTACTGCTACCTAATGATAGGACTGGCAGTGGGAGGTTGCAAGCAAGAGCAAGATTGCTCTATCCCATGCAAGATCACTCGGTCCAGATCATGTGGCATGTGAAATTCAAATGACAGTTCTTACCCATACATTAGGCCTAGTGCAGATGTCAGCATTGAGGAAGACCCTGCCTGAGCAAGGAAGCCCTATCAGCCTTCTAAGGATATTGCATGCTAATACCAGCTGATTCAGCACCTCCAGAAACACATGGAATCAACAACAAATAACTGGTCCCTAGATGGCCACTTCTGATGACCTTAGTTCGAACAAAAATCTGCAGCAGCTTGCATTCTCCAGTACAAAGCTGCCATACTATTTCATGTAAGAAACATCACTGCTGAGAAATGTCCTTCTACCATTGTTTTGTTAAACAAGGTTGCCCATTGTCAAAGTGATTAGACTTTATAATCCTTTGACATTATTTCAACCAAAGAACCATAAGTGGCTAGAGCCTATGAGAATTTAGCAGTGTAGAAGCCCTAGTAAATAAATTAGTATCATTTTCAGAAGTATCATTTATGGTTTCAATAATTTCAAATCATACACCTTGGCCATTTGTCTAGGATGCAAATTGTATTTTGCTACTAACAAGTAGTACCAGCGACATCTAACTAGGAAATAAATCTGGTTCATAATGCTGGAACTGTCACAAGAAGCTGAACAGTTTATATTTGTATAAGGAAAGCTAGTAAGGATTTATTTGGTAAATATGAGGGAAAATAATGAATATAATTAAGTTTTTGAATTTTGATCTGTGTGTTTTCTACTGACATTTATGAACAGCATAGTAGAAAAATACTTTATGACAGTAGTTGCATTATGTAAATATGATTTAGTTAATTAATCAATTAAAATGTAATTGTATTGTATTTTAATTTTATTCAGCATCCTAATTGCAGTAGTAAGGGTGGCATATCAATGCAATTATAATAATTATTACTATTATTTTCAGTTAATTTTGCAGCTGCTCTGCTGACAGATTTTCCATTTATTTCAGTATGAGCTTTGCCTGCTGAGAAACTGGAAAAGTGCATACAAAAAAGAATAATTAAGGGGCAATGAAAATAAAAGGTTTTAACTGTATAGTTTTCATTTATACCAGTTTAATATACATTCTTCTATTTATTTATATAATTTCTGTATTTAAAAAGGTGGGCTGTACTAGAGATGTGTATATGTGTGTGTGTGTGTGTGTGTGTGTGTGAGCATTTTCAAGCTATGCTGATTAAAAAGCTGATTTTGAAAACAACCCTTAAAATCTAATTCTTTAGACATTTGTAACAACAGCTGTCCTTTTTTTTTGGATAGCATCTGTAACACAGTTTAAACAGGTATGTTGAAGATTGTACAAAGGAAATAAATATTGTGGCTGGTGTGGGTCTTCCGGGCTGTGTGGCCGTGTTCTTGAAGTTTTGTTTCCTAACGTTTCGCCAGCAACTGTGACCGGCATCTTCAGAGTGCAGGAGCACAGACAGGAGCAGTTCTGTTAGAAATAAATATTTCTAAAATATGCTTATGCTCTTCTTCCATGAATGTAATATTTACTCATTTGCACAACAGAAATGCTAGAATGCATACATTTTTCTAAGTTTGAGAGTTATCATTTTATTACCGCTATGATGATTCTTACATTCTCTAATCCAAGCAATACTAAAAGCGGGATCGTAGTCATTCCCCCCTGGATCCATTCTTCCAAGGAAACTGTGCCATCATGGTCATAATCAATTTCCTCCATCATCTCATGAAGAATCTGATTTAATTAAAAAAAAAATTGATCCTGAAATAAATGACAGGAGTAGATAAATAATACATAAAAACTAATATTTGTTTCACATGAAAATCGAAGACAATATGTCTTGTAAAGCATTTTTGAAGTTACTAAAACATTTTTCCAAGTCTCACATAATTTTATGGAGTGAAAAGAAAATCAAGCAATAGCTCTTTATATATTTCAGTTTTTTAATAGTATAATCCTGTGCAAGTCTACTCAAAATAAATCCAATGACATACATCATTTCAATCTTAGTGTCATTTTTATGTTCTAATAGAGTTTGAAAATATGGCATCAAATAGACTGCATCACCCACTGGCTCCTTAGAGTTTTTTTCCTAAACAATGAAACTTTAACAAGATTGCCAATGTCACAAAATTTTATGGACAACAATGGGAACGTATGCAACACTGGGTCAAGAAAACAAACATCCTGCATGAGTTGGCAGCTTCATGTAATTTAAACCTATGCGTAATATGTACCTGTACCATCAAAACAAATTGCATGACAGCACCTGAAAAAGTTCCTCTATCACTGATATAGCAATATTTATTTTAAAAAATTAACAGATTTTATCAGAAGAAATATGATTTTTTAAAAAAATCCTTAAATGCTTTCTAAATGTTCACTGTGTGCCGTATTTACATACTTAATGTTAACAGAGGAAGAGCAATTCTCAGTAAAATTAAAATGGGAATGCTGATTTGCTGTCATTTTACCACAACCAAATTCCACCTTGCATGCTAAAATAATAAACTGCTTCTCTTTGGATAGCAGAATACGTAGCAAATCTGCCACTCTTCATCTGTGACAGAGGCAAGAATGACTCAGTAAGCCTCATCCAAGGTGTTCTGCCCATCATCTGTGACAATTCTGTATGGTTAATATGTAACAGCATTAAAGAATTCTCTCTCATATTCTTTTTAAATTAAAGGTTTATAATGAATTGCAAGATGCATTGAGTGCTTTGGTAGAAAGTTAGTGTGTGCATATAATTAGTCAACAGTTAATCAAGCAAAAATAACTGTTTAATCCTGTTTACTGCATTCAGCAACTGATCAGTACACTTTCCACTGGAAATTTCTTGAAAGCTTGTTCTGCTTATATGTTTTTGCTCTCCTGCAACTGAACTGCATAAAATATTTGAAAAGTTACATGATATATCAATATAGATAGATATAGATATAGATATAGTTATATTCATTCCATATTGTTTTAAGAAAAGAATCTTTGCCATTGATCGATGTGCATTCTAAGCTTACTATATTTTCCACAATTTTCTTTACACTAGTGACACTTCTTTGATAGCTCAGATCTATTTGTCTTCAGGCCTAAATGTTATGAGTTTTTTCCCAAAAGTTTCATGGTCCATTTCAACATGGAAGAAAAAGATAACTTTTTAGCCAAGCTGTTATAAGCATAACAGTAACTTAATCAAATTATGTAGAACAGTCCCTAGATATTTCCATTGCTAACGAAATAATTGATCTGCAATGATTCTTACTGGACTGAGTTCAGTGACATCCCATTCAAGATATTCTGCAACATGCATCATTTGAGTAATGATGTTTTCAAGTTCCTGGACATGAAAGCAAGACACAAAGAGCCTTGTTAATTAAAGATAATTTTGTTTTCCTAGAATTCAACTGAATCATGATAATACAAACTAAAAGAATATTTTATATTTTAACTAATGTTTTGGGTTAGGAATACTTAGAAATAGTTAAATTTAGAAATAGCATTGTAAAGTTCTAATGCTAAGAACAGATTAATTTTTTTTAAAAAAATCAACAAGATAAGTGAAAGAACTTTGGCTTTAACTCACACTCCCATATAGGTTGCACCATTGGAGTGAGTTAGCTTTGAAAACTGGGAGTTGCACATTTCAAGGAAACCTACCCTACAAATCATACTAACTATTCTTTAGTGGTACAGCAAACTCCAAATATTAGCATGCTCTAAGATTCCCACCAAACCAAGTCAGAAAGGACAATGCTTAGAATCAGTGGAAACTGAAGTACATTTACAAGCACAGGTTAGACAACCATTTGTCTAGGAGGATTCTTGCCTGGGTAAAGGTTAGACTAGAATACGTTTAAGATCCCTTTCAATCTTATGATTCTTTGATTCAGAAAGATTCAGAAGGCCATGAGGTCCAGAAGCAATGTGACGGTTAAACTGGAGACAAACAATAGCTAGATCAAATTAATCAACATGCAAGTTATTAGAATAATAACCATGAGGATACTTCAGAATTATGAGAAGTGAAGAGATCAGGTTTAATCCATTATCTTCTATGGCACAAAGGAAAAAAAAAAAACTTCTAAAATTTACCGAGATGCAACAGCTGCTTAGGACAAAAGAGGAATTAAACCTCTCTGCCAATCCTTCATGGTACTAACATTGCACTTTCATAATTAAAACATGCACCTGAACTGTTTTTAAGATACTGCAATCAGTATCTTTATTATTCTTAATTATTCATGACATACATAGGACAGCAAATGAAGTTTCTGGATGGCTGAATTTGACTGTTAGAGCCTTCTGACTGCCATAGTATTTGAACGCTGAAGCTAGGCCAATGAGAAACTGAATATTGGTACCAGTTCTGCTTCCTTTTTAAAACTTCAAAAACAGCTAACCTATTTTGTTGTTGCAGTAAGTAGGATTTCAGACTAGGATCATCCTTTATTTCGGAAATGTATAATATAATCCACTGCTTAAATTTGTTATCAAGTGCATGTACTATAACAATACCAGCAGTCTAAAGATAATTAGACCCTGGTGATTATTCATAAAGCCTGAACTCCTGATTTTACTCTCATGTATTGGGTCAAGAGGTTTTGTGAGCCTGTCCAATATGTTTGGTTTCATATTTTATGACAGTTTATTTTTGTTTTCCCTTTTTAATTGTATGCTACGTTGAGTCATTTTGAGACAGCAGCTATATACATCCACTAACTAAACAATACAATATCACCCCATATGTTAGTTCCAACACATCACTTGTAAATCAACAACTTTGATATTTTTTTGCCATGCTTGTTCTTTTTATTTTCTCATTCACAAGCATTTCTTATAATGACTTAAATCAAAGTTGTGTAAGTGGAAACTGCATATACAACTTCCTGTCCCATATACAGTATGATATAAACCCTCAGGAGTTGTAGTTTATGGCAGTAGAAAAATACAATGAATACATAATATTGTTCTCTTTCAAAACAAATTGTTGTAATACCAGCTGGGAACAGGCACTAAAGTTTAAATTCATTCTTGGAAACCTATTTAAATTAAATATATATACTGATATAATGCATATCAGTATAAAAAGAAAAAAGAAAAGAAAGTAGGCAAAGGTATTTTAGAAAGTAATTAATATTAGTACCCCGTCAATAATTTCACTGATGAGAAATATCTATTTTAACCATCACATCATGGTTCCAGACTAATTCGCTCTTTCATCTTGCTGAACTTAATGGAACCAATTAGTAGAAGTCTCCAATTATGAAATTATCAGATCCCCAGAGAGATCTACCTAACACCTACATGGTTAATTTTTAGGTGTTAGGCAAAAACCATCCAATATGTAGGCATTTAAATCCTCTGTGTGTGTGCTATCTTGTGGTTTATTTCTGTGATAGTTCTGTGATGTTTGCTTTAATTTGAGTGTTTTGACTGTTGCTTTTATTTGACATTTTGTTATGCTGCTTTGAATATGATTTGATAGGTTTTGAATTTTAACTGGACATTTTATTATAAATAGCCATGTGAGTTATAATCTTAAAAATAAATTGTTATGAGTCAACAAGTGCGGTTAATTTAAGTTAGAACTAAGGGCATTTCTGCACAGCAGCCTAAGCTACTTGCCTCCCATGCTGCTTCTGACTTTTTAAAGATGACTTTAGGTCAGATGTCCAGATTGCTTCTGAAGTTGTAAACATTTTAAAAAATATTTTTAAAAAAAGGATCAGAAATACAAGCAACCCAGCAGCCCAGGGCAATGACCACCCAAAGGGACAGGGGCATGAGAAGTCAAGCAGCCAATTGCAGCTGTGTCTATTAACCGAATCAGAATAGAGCACTTGAAACTATTCACACTGAGGAGTTTAAGATGGTTTGAGCAGAAAAACACTATTTTTGAATCATAGCTGGAAAACAAGGTGGGTTTTGGCTAAGAGTGGGAGGAACACAACATTGCTCCTGCGCTCTGGAACAGGTGGATAACCCATACCGGCAACAGGCTAAGCAGGACATGCAGATATGCCAATAGTGTAACTATCGCCCAATGCAACTCAAAATATATGTCTTATTAAACTGTTTGCTGTATTTCCAGTGTACACGTCCTGATTCATTATTTCGTTCTTGATACTATATTAAAGAATGCTGTTATTAATTAATACAATTACCGAACTGTCCAGGAAACCGTTTCCATCTGTGTCATACAAGCGAAACATAACTAAAGAGAAATAATATATTAAAATCATTTTGTGATAAAGAGTTAGAACCACATTTATAATGTCCATAATATAGCAACTACTAGGTCAGAAACAAATTCTGAGAAATAAATGATGCTAACAGAAAAAGTAACACACATTGTTTTTCCATATTCCCATTTTGTATTAGTGTAGAGATTCAGTCTTAAAGATCCAGTCTTTGATTTTAATTAGCCAGGATCATTGGAAAAATACACCACATACAATTTCTCTTTAGTTTTCAGCAATATATTAAAAGTATATAATTAGTAATTAAATAGCAAATTCCAAGTTGGTAAAATGTCCATTATTTCAAAGGAAGAGAATGGATTCTTGCAATGAGCTAACTGGATTCATGTAATTCTTCCTCATAGAACACACCACTTTGTCACACAGAGTGTACATGTATCTGGACAATATAATATCTGAACAGGCTGATCACAGAAAAGACCTGAAAATGTATCATATATTATTTTGCTCACATATTAATTGCATCTCAGATTCTCCAATTCATATAATTTATTTATTAATGTATAGGTGAGAAAATATGTGTGGAACTGGTTTGCCAGTTAGTACAGGAACAGTATAGGAGTAGGAATAGAATACAGTATAGGAATAGGAAATTAGTATAGGAACAGGAAAAATTTTTCCTTTGAAATAAATCCTTAAAACATATCTGTTACATATTTATATTAAAAATATTATATTACTATCATTCTCAGAGAATAAACTATTTGAGATCTGATCTCTCAACTTGCAATGAACCTGAATATCCAGCAGATAGAGCCTAGTGTCTATATCTTTGTAGAAATAGTTATTAACATTGTATGTTGCTGCTTCATTGTATGTTGCTGCTTTAATGTCTTGAAAGCTTATGCATTTCAGAACTTAGTGAATGGGACATCATCTTGTTGCAGTTGTTCAGTTGTTCTGATTCTTTGTGACCCACTGAACTACATTTGTCAGGACAGTCTATCAATAACTGCTTCTTTGAAGCAGTAGTATCATGACATCTTGTCTTATGTGGGCCTCTTTTTCTACTGCTTTGGATTTTTCCAAATATCTGGGTCTTCACCAAAGACTCTTGCTTCTATGTTAGGTGTCCAAAATATTTAAGCATTAGCATCATTCTTAATGCTTCCAGTGAGCTGTTCAGATTTACTTCAAATATTGAATGATTTGTTCTTGCTGTCCAAGGTACTCTCAACAATTTTCTCCAGCACCACAGTTCAAAGGCATCAGTCTTTCTTTATGCAGCCTTTCTAATGGTCCAGCTCTCACAAACGTATATTATGACTGGAGAAACTATGGCCTTGACAAGACATAGCATTTTTGGTGATGTAATTTGTCTATGCCTCAATATTTTATGTAGAATTTAGACAAATCTAGTAGCATTATTTATTTTTAACTTCAGAAAACAATGAATGGGTACAATTTTGGTAGCATTATGTATTTAAACTCTTACTGGGTTTAATGGAAGAGAGATATGTAGATACTCATAACTTATTGTAAATGGGACCATAATACTGCTTAATATTGCATAGATGAGTGGATGAAGATGATGGATTTTGCCTGGTTTTTCTTGGTTTTCTTGTTAGTGATTTTATTATTGTTGCAAGCTGCCCAGAATTGTGTTTTACTAGATGGGTAGCCATATAATCTTGTAATAATTAATAAATAAATAAATAAATAAATAAATAAATAAATAGTGCCTTGATTAAGCCCAAAGTACTGAATGCATTTCATGGATTTGTATTTGCTCTGTCATTGTGGAAAGCTGTTGGTCTCTATAAGTCACTTTTTCTCTTTTAAATAAAATATTGAACTCAGCAGTACCAATAACATAACACTATTATTAGTTTTGGGGGACGCGGTGGCGCAGTGGCTTAATGACGCTGAAAGTTGCCGGCCAGAAACGGTCGACGCTTCAGCGGTTCGAGTCCAGCCTTCACGTTAAACAGGGTGAGCTCCTGTTTCCTCCCCAGTTCCTGTCAACCCAACAGTTCAAAAACTTATGTGAGTAGATAAATGCGGACTCTCACTCCGGTGGGAGGAAAAATGCTGGCGGCGCCTTGCAAAAAAAAAAAGGAGTTGGGAGCAGTTGCCGGTAAGTGCGAAAAACCGTGCGCGCCCGAAAAGGGCACGAAGCAACGAAAACCCTGGCTCCTGCGCTCACCAGCTGGGCTCTGCCCTAGGAAGGAGGCTCTGGCAAGCCACTTCCGAAAAACAATTGCCTTGAAAACTGCAAGGACTCGTCCAAGCAGTCACTGCAGGGTCAGCAATGACTGAGCGCAGACCAAAAAAAAAAAAATTATTAGTTTTCCTGGGAGTTTGATTGAATTTGGATTGTTTCTATTTTACTGTGTGGAAGTGAAACTGCATCAGCATTAGATAATAAGTAGCCCAGGTATCATAATTGTGCCTGGATACAATCAGACATTGATGCTACATTTAGAAAACAACTGGAACAAGTTAGCATTCCAGTTCATGAAAAATGAAAATATATGTTTCAGAATATTTCTGTATCCTAGAATAGTAACAAATATTAATTACAATGGACATCTTTCCTATGTCTGTAGTAAATCAAGTGCAATTCAGAATACCAGGGGAAACTGTGCTAGTTGAAGTCATAAGTTACTGACAAATCTTACAAAAGCATTTTATACTACAAAACAATCATGACAATCAATAAAGAGGCATGCAAGTAATTTGATAGTCAAAGCTAAAGAGAAGTTGAATACAATTAATTTATTCTTTGCATAAAAGTTATGCATTATTAAGGATATGACGTAATAATCTAGAAGACAGACCCATTGAACTCAGTGGAAATTACTTCTGAATAGATATTTATAGTATTATACTCTCTGTATTGCAAAATATCTAAAATATCTTTTAATTGTCAAATTTGAGATGATGAAATATATATGAATGAACTGAAAGTGACTGAAAACAAACAATATGGACTTGCTTTACATGAAATACATACATTCTAGTTTGTCTTCAGGTCTTCCTCTTTCAAGAAGGGAAAGATAACAAACAATATCTTTCAACTGGATTACTTCTGGTATGTGCATTGTGGAAAGATGTTGAGGATGTGTAGTTATGCTTTTAGCAATTCGCAAACCTGAAATAATATTCATGCTGTTTACTTATGTAACAAGAAACAAAACATTTGAAACATCTGATCTGCCTGTATTTCTGATTTTGCATACAGAACAGCTTCTTTGTCTCTATAGCAATGGAGGAAACAGACATCATTTTGCACAAAGTATAATCCAAACTGATTAATTAGGCAATTCTATGCATGCTTAATTACTAGGGGTGTAAGTACCACTATATCCAATGGTCTGAGCATATTTATAACTGAAGTTTAAAATTTGCTTATATCTCTATTATTTCATTTTAGGACCAATATAAAAAGCAGCATAGAATGTTTTCTTTGTATATGGCAACATTTTCTGCTTACATACTGATGCTATTTTAACATCCAGGATAATAAAATGCTTTCCTGAGCACAAAGGTTTGATCACTTCACTGTAGTGATTTTCTAGAACTTCTAGATAAAGAAATAATAGCACCATATCGTTAATAATCATAATTTATTTGATTCTAAGGATAGTTTTTCAGTGATTTTTATAATATGCTTCCATTCTCATTTAATTTGTCATTCTTCTACCATTTTATGTTTTAAAAAACCTTCATAGTCCAAAGCATAGTGACAGCTTTAAAGATATGACTCAAAACAGCCACCACCATACAAGTTTTGTTTAAGCACAGCTTCTTGCTTTACTCTGAGGAAACAATCCAAATGTGGTTGAACTGGATATGACCCAAGCTTAATGCAATAATTGTATTTGTAACAACTAAAGCACCAAGATAACTGCAATTAGATTTTAGTTATTTTAATGTTTGAATGAGAATAAGGTGCCAGATGGTAGTTGAAGAAGAATAGCCTAAGTAATAACCTAGCAATACATTTAAGTACAATCAGTCCTTGTTTTCAATGAAAAATGCAGAGTTCTGTCGATGAAATTATGGTATCCTATTAATATTAGAACAAGTGAGAAGCATACAGGGAATAATAATCACAGTTTATAAAAATGGTGTTCAGTAGATATCTAAAGATCAACTTAAATCTTACATACATGTCTGTGAAAGAACCTGATGGGTCTATTGACACTTGAAAGGTTACTTGAAAGAAGAGATCTGGAAAAATTCATAGAGTTGAGCCTGTGAATCTTTCTGATTGTCAACTTTTCCTCTATTCAAATATCCCTGTGACATTTGTCTCTAGACTTGATAATTTATACCCAATTTCCTTCCCTTTCCTAAAAGTGCTATTTTTGTCCACTACCAAAGCTTTAAATCATTACAAAAGAATGGAAGGACATTAAGTATCATTAAAGACTTTTTATTAAGTCCCAGAACAAGTGGTAGGCCTATTCAAAGCAATCAAACTCCTTTTACCGAATTACTCACCTCCTGGAAAGAATGGAGGTTTATTCTTTACCAAAGGACTGCTAGGAGGAACTTTGTTTCCAAAAGATACAAAGAGATGATCGCAAAATTCGTCTGGTAAATCAGCTTCAAGAAAAGTCTTCATAAATAACTTGAAACCTTCTAAATCAATTGTCTACAAAGACAGAAAGATAATTATGCCTGGGGATTCAGGATAAAATTTTACAAATAGGAAACAGAAACGTTCAACACATTTTTGAGACATTACAGGATTTCAGATTATCCTTTTTTCTCCTTAAAGACATGTAATATTTTCATGCCATAGTTAGTTCCCATTCTGCTTGAAGTCACACTTATGTGTACATACATCATGATTCAACTATACATAGTGAAAATATCAACTCAAACATAATGTCACATTTCTTTCCAAAACTGGAAGATAGTGAATGACTATAATGTCTCATCCCTCTTTAACAGAAAACACAATTTATTCACAACTAAATAGAACAAAACAAATACAGTCAAACTGTTACTGCTATCCAATTACTGCTATCCAGATAAATTCCTGAACAAATCATTCAACATGGTGTTCGCTCCTCTGAATCTGTTACTTAAAGCCACAAAGCAGCTACAGCTGTTCAGTAGCTCTGAAGAGCAGATCCAGAGGGGCAGTTCTCTCCTGGCAAGCAAAGCATCTTGTTAAATGATTTACACAGGGAAACATATGCATACATCAACATACTCCAACACAACATTCAACCTATTATTTTCTATATAATGTAAATAAACTGGAAGAGGAAATACATTACATGCCTATATTGAAAATGTAATTGTAGGCTGTAGCATCTAGCTGACTTTGGCTGTTCCCAAAAGCTAAGAAGGATTGAACCTGTTTCATAGTTGGATGGAAGACCACCAAGAAATTGCTAGTCTGTGCCAGACAATGACAAATCACCTCCGTAATGCTGCCAAGATGGCTATAGGAACATATTTGTGAAGTCACAATACTGAGTTTGATTTAAGGGAATCTTAATCTACTCCTATGTTGAATATACAGCACTTCATCCTTAGAGAAAATATGAAGATGTTGTATATAAACACTTTTAGTTTAATACTGTAACATTAACCAGTATGATCAAGAAAAACACATTTGTAAAAGAACAAACCAAGTACATAACAGTGGCATCTATTTATTTATTTATGTATTTAGTTTTTTATTTATTTATTTATCTATTTAGATTTATCTATCTATTTATTTATTTATTTATTTATAAACCAAATTTATACACTGCCCATCTCATTATATAAGTGACTCTAGGTGGCTCAGAAATAAAAGCCATAAAACCAATAAAAAACTACAAAAACAAAGTTAAAAGATGGACACAGCATTCTCAAGTCACCAGCCAGTCCCAGTGCTGTGAGTCCCCACTGGATCTCCAAACTAGTCAGCAGAGCCAGGTCTTAACGCTCTTCTAGAAGCCAGAAGAGTGGGGGCCAATCTCATCTCAGGGGGCAAGATATTCCACAATGGGGGAACGTGGGGCAACGGCAGAAAAGGCTCTCCTCCTAGACCCCGCCAGTCGAAATTCTTTAGTCAACAGGGTCTGTAACATGGCCTTCCTGCTGGACCAGGTGGGATGGGCTGATGTAACTGGGATGAGAGGGTTCTTAGGTAACCTCGGCCCATGCCATGAAGGGCTTTAAAGGTCATAACCAACACCTTGAATTGGACACAGAAGCAAACCAGCGCCCAATGCAGCTCACACAGCAGAGGTGTCATATGCACAGCCCTAGAGGCACACGTAACTGCCCATGCTGCCACATTCTGCACCAGCTGCAGCTTCCTGATACTTTTCAAGGGTAGCCCCATGTACAATGCATTACAATAGTCCATATGGGAGATGACCAGGGCATGAGTGACCAAGAGAAGGGCTTCCTGATCCAGGAAAGGGTGCAACTGACACACAACACAGTTGAGCAAAGGCCCTCCTAGCCACAAGTGCCACCTGCTCCTCAAGCAGGAGCTGTGAGTCCAGGAGAACCCCCAGATTGCACACTGAATTTGTATGGGGCAGTGCAACCCATCCAGAACCAGAGATAGTAAAACCCCAGATACAGAAGAGGCCCAAACCCACAGCCACTCCACCTTGCCAGGGTTCAGTTGAAGCCTGTTGTTCCCTATCCAAACACCCACAGTCTCCAGGCACTGCGAAAGAATATCCACCACATCACTTAATTCCCCTGGCATGGAGATGTACTGTATAAATGAGTATCATCCGCTTACTGATGATACCTTATCCTGTGGTGACAGATGATCTCACCCAGTAGCTTCATGGAGCTTTTAGATGTTAAAAAGGAGTGGAGAGAGCACCAAGTCCTGTGGCACCCCACAAAGTAGGGGCCGTGGGCTGGACCTTTTGCTCCCTATCAACATTGATTGGGACCAGCCTTGGAAGAAGGAGGTGAATCAGTAAAAACTGTGCCCCCCGCCCCCAACTTGTGCAGCCGACCCAAAAGGATACCATGGATGATAATATCAAAAGCCAACAAGAGGTCAAGGCGGGCAAGGATGGATGCACTACCCCCATCCTGGTCCCACCAGAGATCACCTAAAAGTGCGACCAATGCTGTTTCTGTCCCATCTATACTTTCTTATCTCTCTTTTTCTGCCTATTATGGTAAATAAAAGGCAGAAAATTATATTTAAAGGCATATACCCAAATAGCCTCAAATAATGAGATGAGTATTCTTTCTCTGATTAAAAGGTAAGGAAAATAAGATTCATTTGTTATATTAATTTGACAGATACATAGCTACCATAATCATACATGAAACTGAAATGAATAATTAATATAAACTCAATATGTTATAACAGTTATACCAGATGAAAAAAAAAATCATGTCTTGTGTATGTTCCACAATTCTGCAGAATGTGAATAAGTATATATAAAAGAATGGTAAGTCAATGACTTTTAGAATGCATAAGCTGCTTTATTAAAATGACTAAGTATCTTTAAATTAGGTTCTCAGATGATGATTTCCACTAGTCCTAGATAGTCTGATCAATAATCAGGGATGAGGGAAGCTGCAATTCAACAACTTCAGAAAAGCCACACTTTGCTCATCCAAAAACAAGGTTAAAACATATATAAGGTCATACAAACATTCTATTTGATGAAGAATAGATAGCTAAGAATATCAGTAAGAATAGAAAGCTATTCTTACTGATAGCTTGGGGCTGTATTTTAATTTGGCTCTCCTAAATATCCCCTTCTCTAAGAGATATGTTTCATCATTACCTCTGTCTCTCTATAGAGGAAGGGTTCTTAAACCTTGGAGATCCATGAATAATTTATCCATTAAAATTACAACTTATTTTCACTAATCTCTAACTGAAATTTAGCTTTTTAGTCAATAATGTATCTAAGCAACAAAATAATTTTTGGCCTCCAAAAATGTTTGTTAACTTCACTAAATTTTACTACCTAAATTATTATACACTAAAAAAAGGGTATTGTCTTGTTATTGATTTAATGCATTAATAAACACATATATTATTATATTACACATTTGTGGGGGGTTTCAGCATTTCAGCATAATTTATTACATTTGTAATACAATCTATATCTTATTACTCTATTCGGCATTATTTTCTCTTTCTAAAGCCTAAGGAGCCTGGATGACCTGAAACCTGAAGAAGATAGAAATTAGTTCCCTTCATTCTGGACTAAAGCTAAGCAAAAATGGGAAGCTCCTTGGGGAGGCAATTTAGTTTTCATTCAAAAGTCTGGACCTAACTCATTGTAACAAGGATGTGAGAACTGTGAATACCAAAAATAGAGCAATAACATCTGTCATTCTCCCTTTCTCTCGGTTTCAAATGCTTCCTCCCCACCTCTCTCCCCCCCCCTTTTTTTTTTTAAACACTGGTTTGTATAGGTCTCTCTTTGGCTGAATTTGCACCACTTTTTTTCTCATGCAGTTTCAGCATTTGTCTTATTTCTACCATTCTTTGTCGTTATCAATTCTTTAGGCAGCTGATGATCTCCATAACTCACCATTTGTTTTCTTTTTGCTCTCTACTTAATACTGTTCATGCCTCTTCAATTATTAATGTCTCCTGCATCCAAGATTGCTTCTCTTTCATCTTTTAGAGGCATTTCCAACCATATGCCTGGAGGTGGCAGGGACTGCTCAGTTTATCAACATACAGAGGTACAGAGAATATTTGTGGATTGCACAGCCGCAACCAAACCACGGTACAAAGAATGTTGTTTCCAGGCCATCTTTGAAGTTTAATCATATGCTTCCTTCATACTACTATGTATTTTGTAAAAGTTATAAAAGTGCAATAAGCATCAAATCTATTTTACTTTTTCTTTACCTTCACTGTCTACCTTCACTTTACCTACAGATGTCATGTAACAAGAAAAATATCAATGGTATTATACGGTGTAATGGTAATTTACCATCAATATCTAAGTATGAAAAGAAAACAAGATATAAAATAAATCTCCAGAAATTAATAGCATTGTTCAAGTAGATCAGCCAACACATATACTAGATATGCTTACTTGTTTAAGAATATCTTGCTTCTGGAGTGCATGAAAAGAAAGAAAATACATGTGTATAAATTTATACGGTCTTAAAATTTCTCAGCCTTATTCTTAGATCTAGAATTTTTTGCTGACATTTTGATTTCATTACTAACCAGATTAGAAAGAAATCGTGCAATAAAAAGGTTTCCAGTCACCGTATTAATGAAATTGCAAGGAAATAGTTTTAGCAAATAGCCATGCAACAATGTCAGTTTAGATGCTATGTAATTTCACCACCTTTATTTGACTTCTCTTTTATGAGCCTTGGATAAAAATCTATTATGCAGTTAAATTTTCTATAATTTATAATAGATAAAAATCTATTATGCAGTTAAATTGCCATTTTCAGAATGGCAGCTGACTTAATCAATGTTCCCATTTCTTTTTCTGGGCCCTATGAATAATATGCTTCTGTTCTACTGCTATGATAGGCAGAAGCAGCCAAAGTTTCTGCAGTGCACCAAAGATATGTCAATAATATTCTTAAAATCACTGCAATATAATCTAATTGGAACATGAAGCCAGGTAATTAAGAATTTTATCAATGGGACATTTTATGTACAGATTGCCTCACCTACACATTACCACTCCAAACATTAGGGCATGAGCAGTCAGTTGAAATAAAATATCATATTGATAAATGCTTGCCTATATCTTGCTTAAAGCGAAACCATCTGAATAAAAAGACTTCTAGAGCACCACAAAGGTGTTTGATGAGAATAAATGAGGGTTAAAACCATCTGCAAGGGACTATTTATATATGCTAGTAATGTATCTAATGATTACAGAAGGAAGGAAGGTAATGGAGTGAATTCCACACATTGCAAGATATTAATTTCTAGTAACCAGTATAATTTAAGAAATTAGATAAGAAAGAAAAATTACCCCTTCAGGATTATACTTTGCTAGCACACCATTGCCATGGAATTCTTCTAAAACATCCCTAATTTTCTTTGTTGAATCTGCAAAAACAGTGACAGATGTCTTTTACTTATTGAAATAAGCTGGATCCCTAAACAAATAGCATTTATTTTTTGCCTCCATCTCAAATACTTTAACACACCATTTCCACCAGAACAATGTCACTTAACATCCCAATTGTAATGAAGCCTGTCAGAACAGAAGTCTCATTAATTTTACTCACTAGACCAGTGGGATATTACAAATTTTAATTTGTAATTGCGATTTAATTAATAAATAAATGCTAACAACATTTAGCATGTATTTATTAATTAAAGAAACCAAATCACCAAAAAAAAAAAACCCATCAAAACACTTGCTTTTACAGTATATAAACTGTATCTTCTTTCTGAACTATCTAGATTTTGAAAGGGAATAAAGTTAAATTTGGTGGTGTTTTTTTATATATTTAAGAGGTTGTGAATTCTACATATGCAATTATTTTAAGATACCCACTATATTATAGTGAAATTACATAATTGAGATGTATAAAAAAAAGCCATCCACTTTCAAAATCTACCCTACAATACACACACAAAGCAAAACATCTGATCCCATGACTCAACCCTGAATATTTCAAGAAGTAAATGTAAAAGCCTGCCTATTTCCCACTTAAAACCAAAATAGGATCTTGATACTACTCAATATCAAGTTGATTTCATCTTTTTAATTTTAAACACATCGTAAAGACTCCATTAACTTTTAAGTGTAATTTATCTTTTTTATATCTTTTTTTATCTAAAAATAATAATAATAAATGCAGTATTTCTCTGGCACCAAGGAAAATGGCAAAAGGGTCAGCTTTTAATTTATAATTCCTATTTCAGAGATAAGTCCTGAAAAGAATGAGTTAGATAAAGTAAAGGGAGTTCCTAACTGGCCTACTGACTCTAGGGTGGGTTTCCACCATAAATATTATCTGTACTCCTAAACAATCTGCATGATATTTTAACTTGTTCTAAATTCTGAATTGAAATTTAGCTGATATGCCTTTCCCAGAGGACCCCCTCTCCCAATAATAGTTCAAAAATAAACTATGAAACACTAGAAAAAAAGAAAGATTGAGCCAACTAAAAGATCTTATCTGGCAAGCCTTTGTGAAATGCCCTAAAGCAGGGTTCCTCAACTTTGGCGACTTGAAGATGTGTGGACTTCAACTTCCAGAATTCCCCAGCCAGCCATGCCCTAAAGAACCGTTGGTTCACTGTACCTTGTTTAATCCACCTGTCAATTTCATTGAACTCAGGGATCCAAGAGGGCATACTTAGGCAAAGGAATGCTTATCTCTGACGGAGAAAAATCTTCTCAGGAGTGAAATGTTTTTGTATCAATAAATGACTCTTTGAAAACATCATTAATTATTTGCAACTGAGCCTTAGTTTGGGTAGACCAAACTTTTAAACCTTCAGATAAATTTGGGAACAATATCAGTCTTAAACTCCAAGGTTTCTGGTCCTTGTTATCCTTACCTATTTTGCAAGTAGATTTCTAGCTACCTCGTTTTGTTTTCTTAGCAAATTATTCTTATTTGTTTTCTTAATCTTGGTGTTTGCTTTATGTATGACCAAAATATTTTGCCAACTCCAGTGTGGTGCCAGTTATATTTGACTGACTTGATTTTATTCCTTGACAACTTTGTTGTGAACAAAGAGAATAATCCAAGTTAAGTTGTCTTTGTTTAATAAACAGTCTTAAAACTGTTGCTTTCCTGGTAACCATCACACACTATATTAAGTAGCCAAGTAATCTAATTGTACTTTGTTACTAATGTATTACAGACTATTTTATTGAGCCATAAATTATATACACACTATAGTCCAAGGTCTTTATTAAGACATTCTGAGCAATGAATAATCTCTCAATGGTGCCATTAAAATCTGCAATATAGCCCAAAGAAGGGGAATTATTTCATACAATTGTTCATAAATTGCCTCTAAAACAGGGCTGCACAAAAGGTTTACACACATTTTTGACATGAAAAGATAATTTTTTGAAGAATTTTTTTACATGATTATTTATCTCATTTGCTAACTTTCTCCAATCTGGTACTATATAGTTACTTTATTTAGATCTTAGATCTGAATTATGTTTTTAATGCTGTCACATATAGGAAGGAAGGAAGGAAGGAAGGAAGGAAGGAAGGAAGGAAGGAAGGAAGGAAGGAAGGAAGGAAGGAAGGAAGGAAGGAAGGAAGGAAGGATTCCTTTTATTTTTATTTTTTAACCTTTTTTTTACAATTTAATGTTTTTATTTTATTTTCATCTGAGTAATATGTGCCTTCCTAACCAAGGATTATATGATGATACAAGGAAAATTATTACTCTTGAGCAAGGAATTTTTTTTATTTCATTACAGTGACTTTGGAGTAGCTCTACAAAATACTTACATAGAACCAGTTCTTCAAAATTCTTGCCACTACCCCTCTGACACTATTCTGCCAATCACTATATCTAAGTCAAACAGAATATGTCAAAGCACATCAAAAGGTCCTATGGAAAAGGGACTAATGTTCCTAAGATTCTCTACCACGCAATATCACATCAAGGTGAGGAAGTAATTGCTTGTATCAATCATAGATTATTATGCCAACAACAAAAATATTGTATTTGCAAGTATAAAATCACACTGGCAAGAAAGCAGTAGTTATCATTGGGCTTTAGGAGGCCATACCATTGATTAATATTCAATTATTGCAGAGTTCCTAAAATTTAAAATCTATGTTCTTCTGCATTCTTTTTTCAAAACAGAAAAATCATGACATTTTAAAAAACAAAATAATGATCAATGATATGATTAGTTACCAATTTTATTATGTATTATTGATCATTATTCCATTTTTTAAAATGCCTTGATTTTTCTGTTTTGAAAAGAGAATGCAGAAGAACATAGATTTTAAATTTAGATGTAGCCTCTAGACTTGTTTTCTATTACTTTTTTTATAAAGTTATAATTCATTATGACACAATAAAATTATGGAAATATAAAAGTAAGTACTTACATTCTGCATATTTTTGAAGCTGAGAAAACTCCGAAGGACTCAGATTAGCCCACTTCTGCTGGTTCATCATGACATTAAAATGCAGCTTTACATTCCAGACCGTGGTGGTGTTAACTTCAATTGGTGGCTATGAAGATACCCCAATTTTTTCAATTTAGATTCTCTACAAATCAGGTATTCAGGAAGAATAAAAATCTTGTAGTATTTTTAGAACTACAGAATTGGTATTAAATAAAGGCCCCTATTAGAGGGAAAAAAAACATAAACAAGTCAATAATATCAGCATGCCAATAATATTAAGAACTCTGCTCATCCATCAGTTTGGATCTTCTGAACTATATGTGACAATTTATTTCATACATACAGTACCCCTATACAGTATGTAGAGATATATCCATGGGTATGTATCTATAGTTATGTAAAGAAATGCTTGTTTTTTTATTTACTATATTTTCATACTGCTATGTTTCATAGGTTTATTGATAGCATACAGTTAAAAATCAGAACACATTACAATAACTCAACAAATATAATAAATTAACTAACAAATATTAGTTTTAATTTTATTGTTGATACAATACAATAAATTTATTATATCAACAATAAAATTAGAACTAATATAAATAACCATCCAATGAGAAGATGTCAACCCTCAATGCCCTTCTGAATTGTTCTGTTTTGGGGACTTCCAGGGGAGGCATGGCAAACTAAGCACATCTCCAAAAAACCTGAGACAACAACCTCAGAAAGACAGAAGATCTGGTGAGTACACCAGTTCCTAGGAACCTCTCTGGACGTATACTCCAGATGGCTGCTTCTTGTGAGGAGACCACAGGACAGTGGTCTCCCATGGATTTGAGAGCCAGGGGACAGATCAAGCCATCATGCTCTCACCTGTGGCAGAGCCTTTTAAAGGACTATAGGTTCTCTAACTTCACTTTCTAATCACTTTCAGAAATTGCCTATTTAAATATCTTAAGGGTATTAAAGACCTTTGGAACGACAGGTTTGAAAAGCTACCCAGTGAGTTTACCTTCATTCTTGAACAAAAGAAAAATTAACCATAAGTGTAAGAACTTAAAGAATTGGAAATAAAGGGCAAAAAGCTAAAGACTTTGATCTAAGAAAGTTATAAATTAATTAAGAGTCCAGACAAATTTAGAATATTTAGACTTTTACTATAAGATTTTGGAAATAATTATAAAAAATGAACAGCTTTTCATGGGAACCAAATAGTTTGTTTTTCAACAGAGATTTGAGACTCTCTGTTATGATTTTATGGTCGCTGAACAAATGGACATTAAGCGAGAACTACCTGTATCCCATGTTATTCACAGTATTAATTGTCACTCATTCCTTTGTTGTTGTTGTTGTTTAGTCGTTAAGTCGTGTCCGACTCTTCGTGACCCCATGAACCATATTGCGCCAGGCCTTCCTGTCCTTCGCTGCCTCCCTGAGTTTGCTCAGTTTCATGCTCATTGCTTCAGTGATGCTATCTAACCATCTCATCCTCTGCCGTCCTCTTCTCCTTTTGCCTTCAATCCTTCCCAGCATCAGGGTCTTCTCCAAAGAGATCTCTCTTCGCATTAGGTGACCAAAATATCTGAGCTTGAGCTTCATTATCGATCCTTCCAATGAGCAATCAGGGTTGATTTCCTTTAAGATTGACTGGTTTGACCTCCTAGCAGTCCAGGGGACTCTCAAGAGTCTTCTCCAGCACCACAGTTCAAAGGCATCAATTCTTCGGCGCTCAGCCTTTTTTATGGTCCAGCTCTCACAGCCATACATTACTACTGGAAAAACCATAGCTTTGACTATGCGGATCTTTGTCGGCAAGGTGACGTCTCTGCTTTTTAATATGCTATCTAGGCTTGCCATAGCTTTCCTCCCAAGGAGCAAGCGTCTTTTAATTTCATGGCTGCAGTCTCCATCTGCGGTGATCTTGGAGCCCAAATAAATGAAGTCTGTTACTGCTTCCATTTCTACCCCTTCTATTTGCCAGGAATTGATGGGTCCAGATGCCATGATCTTAGTTTTTTTAATGTTGAGTTTCAAGCCAGCTTTTGCACTCTCCTCTTTCACCCTCATCAAGAGGCTCTTTAGTTCTTCTTCACTTTCTGCCATTAGGGTGGTATCGTCCGCATATCTGAGGTTGTTGATGATTCTCCCTGCAATCTTAATTCCGGCTTGTGATTCTTCCAGCCTGGCATTTCTCATGATGTACTCTGCATATAGGTTAAATAAGCAGGGTGACAGTATACAGCCTTGTCGTACACCTTTCCCTATTTTGAACCAATCGGTTGTTCCATGACCGGTTCTAACTGTTGCTTCTTGGCCCGCATACAGATTTCTCAGGAGACAGGTAAGGTGGTCTGGTATTCCCATCTTTTTAAGAATTTGCCACAGTTTGTTGTGATCCACACAATCAAAAGCTTTTGCATAGTCAATGAAGCAGAAGTAGATATTTTTCTGGAACTCTCGTGCTTTCTCCATGATCCAGCGAATGTTGGCGATTTGATCTCTAGTTCCTCTGCCTCTTCGAAACCCAGCTTGTACATCCGGTAGTTCTCGGTTCATGTATTGCTGAAGCCTAGCTTGTAGGATTTTGAGCATAACCTTGCTAGCATGTGAAATGAGTGCAATTGTGCGATAGTTTGAGCATTCTTTGGCGTTGCCTTCTTTGGAATTGGAACGTAAACTGACCTTTTCCAATCCCGTGGCCACTGTTGCGTTTTCCAAACTTGCTGGCATATTGAGTGCAGCACTTTAACACCATCATCTTTTAGTATTTTAAATAACTCAGCTGGAATACTGTCATCTCCACTAGCTTTGTTGTTAGCAATGCTTCCTAAGGCCCACTTGACTTCACTCTCTAGGATGTCTGGCTCAAGGTCAGTGATCACACCAGCGTGGACATCAGGGACATTAAGATCTTTCTTGTATAGTTCTTCTGTGTATTCTTGCCACCTCTTCTTAATCTCTTCTGCTTCTGTTAGGTCCCTGCCTTTTTTGTCCTTTATCATGCCCATCTTTGCACTAAACGTTCCTTTCATATCTCCAATTTTCTTGAAGAGATCTCTAGTCTTCCCATTCTATTGTTTTCCTCAATTTCTTTGCATTGTTCATTTAAGAAGGCCTTCTTATCTATCCTGGCTATTCTCTGGAAATCTGCATTCAGCTGCTTATATCTTTCCCTTTCACCCTTGCTTTTCGCATTCCTTCTTTCCACAGCTATTTGTAAAGCCTCATCAGACAGCCATTTTGCCTTCTTGCATTTCTTTTCTTTGGGATGGTTTTAGTTGCTGCCTCCTGTACAATGTTACGGACCTCCGTCCATAGTTCTTCAGGCACTCTGTCTACCAAATCTAATCCTCTAAATCTATTCATCACCTTCACTGTGTACTCACAAGGAATATGATCTAAGTCATACCTGAGTGGTCTAGTGGTTTTCCTACATTCTTCAATTTAAGCCTAAATTTTGCAGTAAGAAGCTCATGATCTGAGCCACAGTCAGCTCCTGGTCTTGTTTTTGCTGTCTGTATAGAGCTTCTCCATCTTTGGCTGCAAAGTATATAATCAATCTGGTTTCGGTATTGACCATCTGGTGATGTCCATGTGTAGAGTCGTCTCTTGTGTTGTTGGAAAAGAGTGTTTGCTATGACTAGCTTGTTCTCTTGACAGAACTCTATTAGCCTTTGCCCTGCTTCATTTTGTACTCCAAGGCCAAATTTGCCTGTTATTCCGATTACTCCTTGACTTCCTACTTTAGCATTCCAATCCCCTATGATGAAAAGGACATCTTTTTTTGGTGCTAGTTCTAGAAGGTGTTGTAGGTCTTCATAGAAGCGGTCAACTTCAGCTTCTTCAGCATCAGTGGTTGGGGCATAGACTTGGATGACTGTGATATTGAATGGTTTGCCTTGGATACGCACTGAGATCATTCTGTCGTTTTTGAGGTTGTACCCCATTACTGCCTTTCCCACTCTCTTATTCACTATGAGTGCAACTCCATTTCTTCTAAGGGTTTCTTGCCCACAGTAGTAGATATAATGGTCACCCGAATTAAATTCACCCATTCCCGTCCATTTCAGTTCGCTGATCCTCCCAAGATGTCGACGTTCAATCTTGTCATCTCATGTTTGACCACATCCAGCTTGCCTTGGTTCATAGATCTTACATTCCAGGTACCTATACAATATTGTTCTTTACAGCATCATCGGACCTTCTTTTCGCTTCCAGATACATCCACAGCTGAACGTCCTTTCGGCTTTGGCCCAGCCGCTTCACTCTTTCTGGAACTACTTGGAAATGCCCTCCGCTCTTCCCCAGTAGCATATTGGACACCTTCCGACCTGAGGGGCTCATCTTCCGGCATCATATCTTTTAGCCTTTTAACATTGTCCATGGGGTTTTCTTGGCAAGGATACTGGAGTGGGTTGCCATTTCCTTCTCCAGTGGACCACATTTTGTCAGAACTCTCTGTCATGACCTGTCCGTCTTGGGTGGCCCTGCACGGTATAGCTCATGGCTTCACTGAGTTACGCAAGCCCCTTCGCCACGACAAGGCAGTGATCCATGAAGGGGCACTCATTCCTTAGTCCAGGTTTTCTCAACCTTAGCAACTTTAAGATGCGTGGACGTCAACTCCCAGAATTCCACAGCCAGCCATGCTGTGGTCATTTCCTGGTTGGGCTATTACAAAATGGGGCAGCTTTTAAAGACCATCCAGAGGGTACAATTGTTCCAGAATGCAGCAGCATGGATAGCTATCTATGGTCTCAATATGCTTATGTAACACTGCTACTCTGCCAGCTGCACTGGCTTCCTGTAGGTTTCTGAAGGCAATTCAAGATGCTGGTTAATACCTATATGGTACTGGACTGGGTTATCTGTAGTGGGACCATCTTTCTCTGATGCTATCTGCCAGCCTGACATGCTCTAATAGGGTAGGCAGGCTTAAGGTCCATTCCTTGAAAAATGCCATCTCATGGGTCACAGGAGCAGTGCCTATCCTCTGGAGTGATCTCCCCCCCACATACATTTGGCCCTGACTCTGCTGGGCTTTAGAAGGGCAGTGAAAGTCAGTGAAAGTTTGACACTTTCCTTGGGCATTTGGACCAGGATGGAGTTTCCATCAGGAGGAGTGTAAGGAATCTGAGGGGAGAGAGAGAGAGAAATAACAGAAAATCTTTTAAAATGCCTTTGTGTATGGAATAATAGAATCATAGGATTGGACATCTAGTCCAACCCCCTGCCCAGAGCAGGAATCCTCATACTATCCTAGACAAATGGCTCTCCAATCTTTTCTTGAAAAAGGATTCATGACTTCAGGAAGCAGGCTGTTCCACTGCTTAATAACTCTCACAGTCAGGAAATTCCTCCTTATTTCAAGTATGAATCTTTTTTTGTAAATCTTTCACCCATTGGTGCTTGTCTTACTCTTGCATGCTATGGATAATAAATCAACACCTTTTGCCCTATAACAAGTATAGGAAGACTTCAAGTATTGGAAGACTGTTATCATGTTTCCCTTAACCTTCTCTTCTTTTAGCCAAACATTTAACCACTCTTCATAGGACTTAGCCTTCATCTTCGTTGTTCTTTTCTGCATTTTTTCCAGTTTCCTCCACATTATTTCTCTATTATGTCAACAAGAACTGGATGCAGTATTCCAGGTGCAACCTGACCAGTGCAATGTAGATTGGTACTATCACCTCTCATGATCTTGACAGTATACATCTGTTGATGCAACCCAAAACTGCATTGGTTCTTTGGAAGCTGTGGCACATTGTTGGTCCATGCTTAATCTGTGGTCTACCAAGACACCCAGATCCTTCTCACAAGTACTATTGCTAAGCCAGGTGCTGCCTATCTTGTACTTGAGCATCTGATTTTTTTTTTTATGCCTATGCACAGAACTCTACATTTCTCACCAATGAACATTTTGCTGGATGTTCAACTTTTTAAAGAACCTTTTGAATTTTCATTCTGTCAAGATTGTTTGAAACTTGAGTGTTAAACATGTTATTACTATTGGTTTTCCTTTGCTTTTTATCATATAGTTAGGTGGGCAGACAGGGCAACAGGCATAACATGTTCTGTGATTGTTGAAAAACAGCGGCAACAACAAAAATCTCCTCTTTCTGTATGTACATGCATGCACATAGATATGCACATATTCAGGTTCCAGAATGGCTGAATAGCCCTGAATTAGAGCTTTTTAATATTTATATCAACACTGATATTTAATATTGTAAAAATGACAGGATAGAGAAGCATATTTCTGAATGGTCTAGATTTAATACTATTTTAAAAGATTAGTTATTATATGGACCCCTTTTCTTTTCTTCAGTTTAAATTCTCTTTATTTTTGTTAAATAATTATTACTTTTTATTATATGTATTAATTATTATTAACATTATCATTACTATTATGTAATAAGGTTAATAATGATAAATACATATAATTTTTATCATATAATCATTTTTGTATTTTTATTCTTCTGTTATTATATAAGGGTTGTTGTATTTCACAAAAAATAAAAACAAATAAAAATACCAAATGTGCCTAACTATCATATGAGTACAACAGCACTTTCCCAAGTATGTCCCCCAGGAACTGATATTGATAACCACCAGTTGGAAAGCTTCTATACACATATTTATCCTGGGGGATATCTTCGAAATAAAACTGGACTATAGCCTAATGCTCTATTTGGAAGTGTGCTTCAAAAATAGAGCAAAACTCAAATTGTGATATAAACTTCAGGAGGCTACAGGGGTAGTGAGGAACAACCTCAAAAGGTTGCCTTCTGGAAAACAGGTGTTTTGTTAACCAGCTACATCCATATTGTGTATAAAACACCCATTTTGTGGGTGTATAAAATCTATAAAAACACCCACAATATGCTGTCAAACTTCCCAGTGTCCCAGCCAGCCAGCCAAAAAAGGTTGGAGATGCCTGAGTAAACTAGATGCAGTCTTTGTTCAATCATGAAATCGTTTTGGAATGGTCCCTATTCATCAGGCCAAACTATTTCATAGGGTTGTTTCTGGGAGGAAAAAAAAAATGGAGTCCAAATAAGGGATTGGTTGAAAATAAAATAAAAGTAAAAAAAAAGAAAAGAAAATACCCTTGTTCTCCATCATTAGAAAACATAGATAAATAAAATGATGGAGTACTTTGTCATCCAAAATTTATTCAATCCATGTTTTGCAATTTTTATTCCTTCTCTGGAAAAAGCTAAAATTATTAATTTAAGATTGGATGGTGTTACAGAGTACCATCCAAAATCTGAATTCCCAAAAGTTTGTTCTTTTTCCAGTTGGGAGTGCCTTCAGGATAACAATTTAATCAAGACTTTTTAGACTTGCTCTTACAAGTGCATACTTAATCAGGAGCTTTTTACAAAAGTTTCAAGGAGCTTGCTTTCAGAATTATAAATACTTTAATATAAAAGGGCTGACTGATTTAGAATATAAAGAAGCAAAAGAACTCCATTTTTTATCTGTATGCATGGCTCTGCATAATTATGAAACCATATTCAATATCATTAAAATGCTGCTCTTGTAGAAAAAAATGTTCTCTCAGACACCATATCCTTTTTGGATACCGTAGTTATACATAACATTTACAACTGTCAACTCCAATAATATATTGAGACAGTGGCTGTGACTTTTGATTGTATTTATTGTAAAAGCAAAATTCACTGAAATGAATTATATTTACAGGAATATCACAGTACAACCCAGAGAGATTAACCTGCTTTAAGTCCCTTTCAGCTACGTTCAGTAATCTTGGCTGGTTAGAGATCTGTTTGCTGACATGGAAAGAGAATGGCTACACGTCCACCTAAGGAACACTCACCTTCCTAACTCGTATTAGGACAAACTCCATCCACACATAGTTCTGCTTTAACAGAGAACAAACAGCAATCCTATGTCCCCCTTTATTATCAATCAGGCTCATTACTGAGTAGACAGTACATGATTAGCATGTTTAAAAATTCAGGTTCTATGGTTTCAAGTTGTCTGTAACCAACTCTATATATCACTCATTCTTTCCTCAAACAGTGGTATACTTCTGAAAAATGAAGGGATTAATGGTTGTATTTGATTGATTAAATAGATAAATAGAATAGGATTTCAATATTGATGATTATGTTGATGCAATTTAATTATGCATTTCATTAAATATACAACCCTGAGTAGGAAAGAAAAAAAATAAGATTCAGAATTATATTGTATTCACATGAGTCAGTCCAGACTAGAATCCTCTACATATACTTTTGTTTTGCTTAAAGATTTACTAACTCTGTTAATGATGCTTACTTTCAGGCAAATGAACAACATTTCAGATAAGGTAATGCACTACCTTAGCTTAAAATAGAAAGGTGAAACCAAACAAAAGCCTACTAATGTAGGTTAATATTAAAGAAAATATTTAAAAGTATTTTCAGCTAGTTCAGAATAGCTAGTGATTCTGAACATTTGATTTCAGCTTCCCTATGCTTCAACTGTCTTGAAGCATTTCTCTTATAAATCATATTTGTGTAATCTGAAACACCTCTGGCATAATGACCTCCTTTGTTTAGTTCATTTATTAATTCCAATGCTGGTAACACAATTAAATAACCTCTACATGTCAGTAAAGTGATAGGTTTGATTTATTTTTTCTTATTACACACACACACACACACACACACTTACATAAGGCTTCGGATCAAATAATTGCTAAGGTCTCATAGAAATTAATGTAAAGCATTAATATGGCTAATATAAGTCCCATTAATTTCAATATACAATAATTGCTGTGAGTCCAACTTTCTTGGGTATTAAAATGATGTTAAAATAGATTCTGTCTATTTCATGATGAAACTAAGAGCACTGGAGATCTTATTGCTTATTTTCCAACCTTCTAACTCATTCTTTTTCCCATTAGTTTATTGTTATATAATAACAATGTGCATTGCAAGGGAAAGCCCTCACAAAGAATTGCAATATATTTTTGATACAAACACATTATAAAAGCCCTAAACACAATCTACAATACATAAATAATTAAGATAAATTTAGGAAAAAATAATTAGACCACAGTGGAAAGGACAGTACTGTACATTAATATGAATCCAATGGAGCCTGGATTAAATAATGGGCATCCAGGGGCAATTCAAGATGCTAGTTATCACCTACATGGCACAGGACCAAGTTATTTGCAGGATAGCCTGTCTCCAATCATCTCTGCTCACCCCACCAGAACCAGCTGGGTTGGCATGCTTCAGGTCCCTTCTGTTAGGCAGTGTCATCTTGTGGGACCCAGAACTCATGCATTCTCAGTCTTGGCGCTTGCCTATGGAACCACATCCCCCCAGAGATCCAGATGGATCCAAACCTGTTGGCTTTTTGATGTCATCAAAGACCTGGCTGTTCCCTCAGACCCTTGGCCCATGAGGTTAAGCAAGCCTGTTGGTTGATGTAATTCTTGTCTTATTGGTTGGAAGTGGGTTGATTTTTTTAAACCTTGGAGTATTTCATTTTATTTCGGGAGGAGAGGTGTTTACTGTTGCAAATCATTCTGCTGTTCTTGGTTTTAATCCTCTGTTTGCTGCCTAGAGTCATTGCTATAAAAATTGTTTAACTACACAGCTAAATAAATATATCAGTCTTTAATGACTTTATTAAGAATGGCAGACATTTCATAAAAAATTAGGTACCCCAAGGTTAGAAAGCTACCATATAAAAGGTGGTGTGTACAAAATAGAAAAGCCTGAAATGCTGATTTTAAAATGTGGGCAGCTACATAGCAGGTAGGATTTCCAATAACCTGATTCCAAATCATTTAGGTCTAACCACAGTATCTTAAAATGGGTTCAGAAACAAAGTAAAAGCTAATTTAATAATCATATAATAAATCCAAACCAATATGAAACTTGTACAAGATCACAAGTTGCTATATTGAGCACCAACTGAGGTTTCCAAAAGAATTTCAAAGCTAAATAAAACATATTACAGGATTCAAGTATAGATATAAGTAAAGCACATATTTATGGTTCATGGGGTCACGAAGAGTCGGACACGACTTAACGACTAAACAAAAAAAGCACATATTTCTGAGAAAATATCATTCAAAGCAATGAATCATGACAGTTATCTGTACTAGTTACACCTCCCTATTAAGTATTAAATGTAGGAGAACTTTTAAATTGTACATTAGGGCCTTTTAAAGGAACTGCAAACCCACTCAGTGCCAGATAAATATTCTGTTAGTTCCCAGGATAAATGACCTGTTCCCTGAGAATTGTTTCAAACTGGTTATAAGAACATTCAGAATCAAGTTTGTGTGTTTGCTTTTTGGTCAGTCTTGTATCTGAATTTCCTTCAAGGTTTTCCAATCCTATTGCTTAATTCTAAATCCCAGCATGCAACTATTGAGGGATCCATATAGCCTCTTTGTCCCAGCTCAAAGATGACCCACTAACTATTTTCCAAGCATGTATCTGTGAGCTTCTGCCTGAATCTCAATTTGCCTCCCATAGCTGAGACAATTTAGGACAGTTTAGGGTGTACAGTGTGTAGCTAGTGTTTTCCCTGATATCCCATCTTAAAACAGTAAATGGAGAAAACATAGGTACTTTGACATGCATCAGGGAGGGAGCCTGAAATGTCACACTCCATGCCAGCAATCTTGTGGCTCCAACTGATTCTGCTGACTCTGGAGGACCCCTCCCTTCAATCTTGCCCCTCAGCTCTTTGCTCACCCACCACCCATCCCCTATTCTCCTTTGGCTGCAAAAGGGGCTGGAACTCCAGTTTCTGCAGCTCCTTTTATTTATTTTTCAGATGGGTTGGTCAATTGGACCACCTAGAGAACAGGAACCTTGAAATTGATCAGCCCATGCATGGCATCAGACATGCAATTGAGAGTGTAGTTGAAAGTACTGGGCTCTTTTACTTTTGTAGCCTGCCTCCCCAGGAAGTGTTCATTTTCTCTCCTCACATTATATTATGATAGTTTACCACTCCCACACCAAGCCCAACAGCTAATTCCCTTTTTCAAACTCCAACTCTTCAACCTTTATCTGTTTTTATTGATTCTTTTGGTTTTGTATGCTGTCCAGAGTCCATCAGAGTTGGGCAACTATAATAAATTTGTATAATAAATAAATTTAAAAAAACAAACAATTGTTATCCACCAGCTGTACCTTAGCTGCACAAATCCAGAGAACCACTAGACTACGGATAAGAAATTTAAAAAACCCTAACACTTTGCCATCATCTAGTGGTTGATAGGTCAAACAATCAACCAATTGATCCATAGTTACAAGGAACAATAAAAAACAAAAAGTTCAATTAGTCAATGGTACTATGGGAAAGAAAAAGAAAAAATGCAACATATGGAGTAAACAGACTATTCTGCATGTCAGTCAGAGTTTTACATACTGTATGACTTTAGTCAGGGCTGTAATTATGTCCATGTCGGAGCTGTATGGACTGCAGCACAGCATGGACCTTTCTAGGTGCATTATAAGGATGAGTTGTAGTGGCAGCAACTTTAGGGTACATTATTCCCTGCCAGCTACAAGATGAGAGTTAAGCACAACAAAGTAGCTGCATGACTGTGGAAAGATGAACTGCTCTGAAACAGAAAAAATGTTTCATATGACTATCAAGATCATAGGTTTTTTTGTTTTGTTTTGTTTTTTTTCTCTGCAGTAGTCTACTGCCAACTGCCCCATTTAGGGACTTGCAGAGAAAGGGAAAAAATTAGAAGCTCCTTAGAAGCACCTGCAAGCTGGTACCTGCACCTGCAAGAAGCACCTGCAAGCTTCAAAAGAGGTTCTTCTAGGTTTGGCAGGAGATGATGCTGGAAAGGTGACTGGACAAGGCATGGAGCAGAGGAAGCAATGGCTGGGAGAGCCAGAAGCCAGAGGATCCCCAGCCAGGGAGAAAAACCAGCAAGGTGCCTGAGGCACCTCAAACCAACTCTAGATGGTGGCAGAACATGGTTCAAATGCTGGATAACAACCTCTGCCAATTCATTACAAAACAAGCCTATTACAATTTATGATCTAGCATTTTCAGGCAATCGTAGTTACAAAATAAAAACAGCTTATTATGCATTGAATAAAAGTAAAGACTTTGAGTTGACTTTGACTCTCAGTGATTACATTGGCATGCTCCTGTAGTCTTCTTGGTAACAACGCAGAAGTGGTATGGCATTGCCTTCTTCCATGATGTTTTTCAATGTCCCAATATAGTCTACAGCCTTCAGATTTCCTGGTGGTTTCCTGTTCAATATTAATCAGTTCTAACACTGCTTAGTTTTTCTGAGGTCAGCCATGGTTGGATAGGTGCTGTTATCTGCTGAAGCTTACTAGAGAGCTCAAAGTAGCCCAGTTTGTGCCCCAAACTAGGTCTCAGATGCAGTGAAGATTGCTGTAAGTCTTAAATATGTTTTTGCCTGAAGGAGTGATTGTTCCAATTATAAATCATTTACAGGTCAACACTATAGACATTATGCAACATTACAGAAGTTTCGTCACTTTGAAGTGCAGTTCCTCATGTAATGTTATATGTGATTCAGAGGCTTAGCATATAACCAAAAAGCTTAAAATCTACATCATCACAGAAAATAAATTCTTATTAATTAACATTATTCCTTCATGCTGCAGATTAGAACTTCTCTCACTAACATATCTGGCAAGCTTATCATATGTATTTTAGGAGGAAACTATTTGGTTTTAGAGTAGAACCAGAGTCCTCAGTAAGTTTCACCATATGTTATAGTCATGCGGTTTAGTGTTTTTCAGCAAATCTACAAAAAAAATTGCCGGCACATTATATGAATGGGATAACACCTGATGATTTCCCCATGGTAACCATTTTTTACAGAAATAAGTACTTCTAAGATAAGAAATACAAATTATTTTAGCATGGGAAATTTCAGTGTGAAAAGCAATATAAAAAGATTTTGGTGTCATATAAGCCAAAATGTGTTTGGAAGAAAACTGACATAGATTTACCAAAAAAAAAAAAAAAATTTGCAATTTTGCAATATTTTACAATACCCTGAAACTCTTAAAGGAATTACTTTGCTATAGAAAGTTCAGGCATAAGTGAATTTCTCTATTTCAAGTTCATGTGACTTTCTCATGATTTAAGTCCTACATCTAGTCTGTTTCCATATTAACTTTCAACTGTTTGAACTCCTCTCAAAACGTATTTGTTAACACATGCTTAAATCTGTAGTTTTCATTTTAAATCCACATTTAAAAGTTTTTATTGCTAAGAACAGGATTCTTGTTCTTATCAAACAATTCACACAAATGCAAGATTTTCATATATTATATAGACCCAAAAGGAAGACCATATTTCTCTCAAAAACATAGAATTATCTGTGCAGAGTTGGGTGGTAAACTTTCTTACATTCAGTGAGATGCGTAACAGAGCAATACTGATGTTAAAGGCACCAAAGTGAATAGAAGTCCAAATGGTTGCAAGGGGAACAGGAAAGTATAGTTTCAAGAGGGGGACAAATATGCAGGTTCTTCCCTTTTCACCCTTCCCATATAAAGAGGAGTATTGTGAAATACAGAGCCTCTAGGGAGGCAAGAACAGTAAGAAACCACTGTAACTAGTTAACCCAATATGACTTCCAGGCAATAGCAACTATGGGATTCCTTATGTTTGCAAGGAAAGTAGACTATCAATTTGTTTTGTCATAGCAAACAGAAGGAAAAAACATTTCAGTATTCCAAGTTTCCAATCCAGTTTATATTGAATAATCTTGGACAAATCAGACTTGTTTGGGAGTAAAGGTATTGAACTCAATAAGCATATATGGGTTTATACTTGCGGAGCAGAGATCTCCTTCTTCTCCTTCATATATGTATGTGTGTGTGTGTGTGTGTGTGCAAGAGATCAGTTCATGTGTGAAAGAATGATTTGTAAACAATTAATCTGTAATGGCCATCATCCAAGAAGGCCTTAAAATTTTCAGTTAGAGATAAGACATAGATTCAGCCACCTCAGTAGTGAATAAACAAGTAGCATGCAAATCAATTTGTAAGCTACATGGATGAGGTGGGTGGAACAGGGAAGGATTCACCAAAGACAGCTTGCCTGGATGAAATGCACAACAACTAGGCCTCTAATATACTGAAAAACGAACTGAAATTCTTCTTTGTTTTTGCTCATAAAGACGAACGATGGCGAGAACAGAGTATGAGCAAAAACAGCTTGTGGCTGCAAAGGAAAATCTACAGTGAGTTAGATGAGATAGAATGGAAGTACTATTTGTATCTCACGATGGAGATGACATATGTGCATACCAGGATATTTTGTTTTCAGCTGTCTTTAATGTTTGCACACTGACCACATGAAGATGGCTTTTATTGTGACTACACATGAATCTAGCCAGGACATAAACCTGTCAACAGCCTTACAAGCACTTGCTAGGTTCCACATCACACTAAAATAAGAACTTGTACAAACCTAGCTACTGTAGACTGTAAACCTGGTTTATGTCTTAAGACGTGTGCATTCTTCCCATGGTCTATATAAACATGAGTTAAATAACCATGTTTTACGTATGATGCTTGAGTCCAGCCACTGACACTCCTTAGCTTTATAAGAGAATGAGTTGGAAACTGTATAATATTGGAGATATAACAGAATGGTACACATAGTCCACCTTCCCTTAAGCTCCAGAACAGAGATACACAGATGTTACATTATGTTATATCCCCATGTGTGGGATTTTACATGACTTCCACCACTTGGGGGGAAATTCTCTATTTTTTATTCAGTGTATATCCTGTGGTATCCAACAGGAAGGCACCAAGTGACCAGTTTCATTATTATTGGAACTGTTGAGACGTGAGCAGCCCCATGTTATTCTATGGGGTTGAAATTTTCTAGTGGGAATTGAACTCACAGACCTTCGCACCTTAGATGATTATATACAGTGCATTAACATTAGGAGCTATCCAGGTCCTGACACTATAAGAATGGTATGTTCTGCTCACCTTTTATATCTCTCTTACTGCAACCACTGAGCACCAAAATGGATATAGTGTGGACTGCTGTGCCACTTACCAACATTACATCTTTAATTATGTCAAAATTTAAAGTGCAGCTGTTGAAGTGAAATATTAAAAGAGTAGTCTAAGCTGCTGGAAATCCTGAATAAATTTATTCACTTTCATTCTTGCACTCTTAAAGTAGATCACAGATTCATTCTGTCCTTCAGCAAATTTAATTCAATGTTTTAATTTCAGGCTTTTTTAAAAAAAAGCTATGAAAAAGTTAACATGCAGTATGTTATTACTATTCTTACATTTTTTTCAAATAAATTTACAAGGAAAGCCATTCATTCTAAAACTTCTTACATGAGAATGAACATCCATTTATCTGACTCACTGGATTTCACTGAAGTTCAGAGTAAGCATCCAAATGTTTCATTTTTTAAAAAAAAATGCTTATCAATTCATACTATCAGAGCTTTCTAGCATAAGAAACATTTATAAATATTCTTTAATTTTTAAACAACTGTAAGAAAACAAAACGTGTAAAAATAGGGCCAATATGTTTCTCCAAACATTTGTGCTCTATTTTTGCTGTTCTATTTAAAAACAGAATGAAGCTATTCATGCCTAGGATAATGAGAAGCTACAATATATCAGCAACTAATACTCTGAATGACAAAAATAATGGGAACGATATATACTTGTAAGAACCTTCCTCCCTTCATTAATATTGTAAGCCAATTGTATATAAATAAATAAAGTAATTACATAATCTTGAAACATTTATATTTGTAGATATACATTTGACCTTAGCCAAGATTTGGTGTTTTTGCCATCATCATTACTGGAAGGGAGATTTAATAATAGTCCTTTACAAGAATGTCTTTTGTCCTACCCAGTGAGAGAAGTTGAACCTGCCATATGCATAAGTCTTCACCATCCCTGTTATACAATCTGCCACAATAATCTAGTAATGCTTTTACTATTCAATTTTCATGAAAGTTGAGAAGAAGAAATTGTTTTCTCTCTTAGCTGACACGTTGATGTGATTTCCAGAAAGCCCATGAATTTCTTGTGATATCATTCTACTGTACTGTTGTGCTAGAAATTATTTCAAAACTAATCACCTATATAAAAATCAATAAGCTACATTAATCGATGTGAATTACCAATTTCTTAAACTGTTAACATTTCCCATGTCCTCTTCAGATATTTCAGTACAGAACCTGGAAACATATCTCCAAAAGCAGACTGTACTTTAAAAGATACCAACAAAACATTTCTTCATCTTCCTAATACATGGTATCAGCCCTAAAGTATAGCTATCAGGATGCAAGCTGACTTAGAAAAATGTCTATATATTGTGATCAGGATTCAAAAATATACCTCAGAGACGTGATTACAATTCATATTGCACAATAAGAAGCGTCCCTGCATTTTTTTCCTAGCAAGCAAAATTGTATAAGCATCCATCCTTCATTCTCCTCACGTTCCTCTAAATGCCTGCCACCTCTTTCCCAAAGCACACTGCCTAGTGTAGGGAAAGTGAAAGAGGGGATGGCTATCTTCTTTCCTATGCATGCCCCCTACCCCCACATTGGGATTCTGGTACTAGACAGATACATATATGGGGAAGTCTCACCATCCTCTCTCTTTCCCAAAGATAAAGTTAATGCTAAGAAGAAGAGGTAGACACAAAGTGAGCAGTGAGGAGCTTAGAAGAGTTTTTCAAAGGTTTAGTAAAAGTAGTTAAAATTCTCTGTTCTCATTTGGGACAAGATGGAAAGCAACCAGAAGAACAGCATTCTCTCATGTTACAGTAATTTACAATATGATAGTCTCTTCAACTTCAACATATGTTCACTATATAATATTGACAGGAATAAGGCTGCTTTTCAAAGCAGAGAAGCCTAAAATCTCCTCCAGAGATTTGCACAGATCTAGCAACATGGTTCTTTGGATACCTGGCAACATCAACAGAAAAACCTGAATGATGTAATTGTTTTTTGGAACACAATGAATCAAAAACCTGGATCTAAGCTTTTTATTGCCACAACTCTTCAAAGACAGACAAAAGACTCAGTTCAGCTCCAATCCATGCCTGAAGCTCAAACAATTCCCGACTTGGTATGAAGGGTACGACAGACAATGTGACTAGGATATACAAAGCTGATGCAGATTGTAAGAATCTGCATCAGTAACTTTCTTCATTGTGTTTTTATCACTAGTTTTATTAACAATTAGGTATTATATTGCATTGGTCATTTCCTAATAATCTTTAGCAAAGAGTTAACTTTTTTTACAGCTGTCATACACCATTCTCAGTGAATTCTTTATTCATATTATTCATTTAATTAAAGAGTTACCAATGAAAACAAGTTTTTCTCTTAATCCTCCAGAATACTAGATTTTTGCAGCAGTCAAAAATCTTTTGAAGGCCATGTACACAATTGCTACTAGTTTGCTCTTGCTGATGTGCACCTGCATCACTGTATCAAACAATTTATATAGACATTATTGATAAATCTACATCAGTAAAAAAGAAAAGCTACATTTTTAAGTGTTATAGAAACACGTATGACCTTAGTTTATACTTTACTGACTATGTTCCTGTCATATCCATTTCTTCCTGCTTACAACATATATTTAAATGCATTGCATTACTTTTTAACAAAGTTTGAAATCTTGGATTGAGTCCAGACAACTGACACTTACTTTGGATTCAGCATTGCCATACTGAATAGGGTTTAATTCTGAATAAACATGCATAGAATTTTATTGAAAGTCCAGTAAGTCCTACTGAAATCAATGTAAAAAGGATTCTCAAAAGTGCCTAGAACAAATTACTGCAAAATATCCATCACATTGAGTTAATTGGAATGAAAATATGACTAATTTAGACTCCACTCCCAAGAAACTCACAAAATAGGATTTATTTCTGAGAAGATATATACATTGTTAGCCTGGATTCAATGCAGTAGTATCTAAGGGGGTCAATAACATCAAAATGGCAAGTGCAACTGGGTGATCAAAGACCTGTCCCTTTTGTATATATGTGTGCTGTTTGCTGCTCACATTAAAAAGGGGGTGGGTCTTTGATTGCCTGGTCATGCTTGCCATTTTGATGTTATTAATGACCCCCTTGGATGCCCCAATTCAATGTTAGTTCCAATAAAGCTTTAAAAGGTTCCCCCCCCAACTATCCATAATTAGTATTACCTAAATTGTTTATAAGAAATACAGACACTACAGACAGTCAGAAAATGACTGCCACCAAAATAAATAAGTAAGTAAGTAAGTAAGTAAGTAAGTAAGTAAATCTGAAGTAAGGATATATCCAGTCATTCTGTTTAAGGTAGAAACAGGCAACATATGCTCCCTACCCCCCAAATGTTACTAGATATATTCCCTTCATCCCTCACCATCATTAGTTGATTAAAGCTGACTGGTTTCAGATTAACATTACAAATGGGAGAAAAGTGGCTGCCTTCAAGTCATTCTTGACTCCTGGTGACTTCCTGGATAAGACTCTGCAGTTTTCTTGGCAAGACTTTCAGATGTGCTTTGCCATTGCCTGCTTCCTGGGGCTGAAAGAGAGGGACTGGCCTAAGGTCACCCAGCTGGCTTTGTGCCTAAGGCAATACTAGAACTCACAGCCTACCAGTTTCTAGCCCACTGCACCAAAGTGGCCCAGGCCTTATTTGCCATTTAATTTGTAATCACAATGGTGTTCTCAACAACTTTTTTGTTATTCAATAAGCCCATCCCTGATTTAACACATCACCTATAAATAATCACTAGAAAGTAATACCGTCCATAGGCTGACTTACTGTTAAATCTAGCTTTGTTTCTCAGGAATAAACCCAAATAAATTCTGTACAACTAACTATATGTGACTAATTGCAGCCTAAGGCTTAATGGGATTTACCTCAGAGTAGATACGTGCATGGCTTTTCTTTGTGGCTATCTATACACACTTACTTGAGAGTAAGCCCTGTTCAATTTTCACTTCCAAAATGAAAGTATGCAACTTCACATGACATATCCCAACTTCTTCCTGAAAAGTCTTGGGGAAAGAGAAATGCTACCTCCAATGAACATTTCTAGGCAGAAGCTGCTGTGGAAAAAAATTAACATGTTCAGAGTACAGAAAATGGTGGTGTTGATGGTGATGACAACAAAAAAGCCAAAAAAGCAGCAGTCTTGCAGCATCTGAAAAACTAAGAAATGTACTTTTCTGTTTTTGCTGCAGAAAACTTATTCTATTGCTTTCTTCTCCAAATGAATACTTAAATCCAGCAAATACCAGAAGATGCCTGTGACATCTTCATTCACCTTCATCACAGCACCCCCTCTCCCCCCGCCCCCAATGATCTGAGTTAAGTCACAGATGAATCAGTGGAGGCAAAGGTATGAATGGCAGAAGATGGTGGTGGAAAACTCCATTCTTCAGCATACCAGCATAACTATACCCAAGCTGGCATCCCGAGTGACTATTTCTAGGCTATCGAGGCTGCCCTCAATCTAGCCGACCAAGCAGCTTTCCTAACTTGCTGAAGTGCAATGCAGAACGGAAAGATATGGGCATCTCTGAACAGAACATACGGAGGGGAGGGGGGCAGGGGGAGGTAACAGCAGTTAGACATAATCGCGACAAATATCCAATCTCTTTGGTTTTGCAGTAAGAGCGCCTCGGGCGCGCGCGGTAACACCGCGCGCGGGCGCGTGCACACCTGCCCATATATAAACATACACACACACACACAGAGTCACACACGTACTAGTTCCTTCTTAGGCTCGTCATTCTCCTAAAACGCAAGAGTATCTCCACCGGACAGCGCCGGTTCTGTAGGCTGCCCTCAGGCCGGCCGCGGGACATCGCCAAAGCCTTTCCCACACTCTAGAGCTGGCTAGGTTCGGTTAGATAATTAGTTGCTAAGCGCCCGCCTCTCCACTACCTTCAAAAAGCGAACAGGACGCCCCTACGCCTTCCCCGGGTCAGGTCATCCCGTCAGAACACCAGAGAAAAGACCAGTCGTGCTTACCTGTTGTCCATTCGCAGCTTCTTGGATGCCGCCTCTAGTTACGCGGCGCTTCGCGCTGGGCAGCATTTCATGTTGGGAGCGCGTGCTCGCTCCGTCCTCGTGTACGCGAACTGGAGGGGAGGGAAGGGGAGGACCGGTGCCGCCGAAAATAGGAGCCCCGAGTCTCAGGGGACGATGCGGAAAGGGTTCAACTCTTTCTCGGACGAGAGCGAAGCTCCGGCTGGTGATGGGCGCCGTCCGACCCCCAGATGTCCAGAGGAAACGCCTCCACCACCGGCTCACATGCAGCTGCTTGCGTAACGGCAAGCAGTAAGTTTACTAGTTGAGACCATTGCCCAAGGGCACTTCTGGGCCAATTCATCCCAACGACGTTCTGGCACTCCGGGGGAGCTGAGTGGATCCGTCCAGCCTCGGATATATATTCAAAAGGATGTGCGTGCCCACCATTCCCTCAGCAACCAAAACTTATGCGGAGAACGTGGCCCACAGCGGCCGCGCTTGCAGAGCTGAAAGCGGGTTAGAAAGATCAAAACCAGTGCCAAGCCACCCAGTAACAGAAAACAGCATGAAAACAAAATTGGGCATGCGGGTTACAAAAAAATAATTCAAAATTACTGGACCCAAAATGGGGCCTTGATTTGGTGTGGGTTTTTGTTTGTTTTTTGGTTTTTAATGGAATGTCATGTTTTTATTTTGTTTGCTACCCAGAGTTGTTTGGATAGACAGGCAGACATATAAATTGGAGAAATAAGTAAATACATTAAATGAGACTTCTTCATATCTGTAACGTCTAGTGATGCAGCTTTGAATACTTAATTTCACCACTGAAACTTCGTAATCAAGGCATCTCTGATTCTATGCGTACATAGACCATATGGGAGGTGCTGAGGATAGTCAAAAAAAAAAATTTTTTTTTTCAGGACTGGCCCACTGGTTATGAGATGTCCTTCATGGAGAGGACCCATGATAACTACTATATTGTTTTTTGAATACTGCACAGGCTTGTCTTCTCTCTCCACTAATGAAAAGTATACTCAGTCTGTAATGTTATTATCTGTATTAACTGATTATTTTAGTCTTTACATTTATTTTTTATTTTTTAATTCAAAATGCTTCTATGACACTCTGATAGCAATATGATGACATAAATTTATCATCATAGTTGTATCATCATAAAACCATAATACCATGCAGCCATGTTCATCTCAACTCAGGTACATCTCTTATCCCTAAGAATATATTTTAAAAGTCATGTTTGTAAAAGCTTCCTGACTACAAGGAGTGAGGATACAGTTCTTAAAACTGGTGGAAAGGCATTCCACAGGGCGCCTGCAGAGAATGCTTGCCTCCAGGTCCCTCTCATTGCACTTCACAAGAAGTGAGAACTCTCAGCAAGCACCCTGTACAGCAGCAGTTTTCAACAGCTGTGCCGTGGCACATTTGTGTGCTGCGAAAGGTCTGCAGGTGTGCCACATCAGTGAGCCACAAGTAAATGACAGGAAGTGGTGTGCAGTTGCACAGCCACCTCTGTAACATGACCATGGCCAGACTGCCTCTATTTCTTCTCCTGAGTCCCATCAACCTATGCTGTCACAGGACTTCCAATTTCACAACCTGGAAGTCCCAGCTACTGTATGAGATGTGTGACCGTATAAGTTAGCACCTTGTCAGTGTGCCATGATATAAAAAAGGTTGAAAACCACTGCTGTACAGACATACATTGGTTGTTTTGCTGCCATTGTTGCTTTATTTTCTGCTTTATCAATTCTTACCCCAAACTGAACCTTGTAAAACTATACATTATACAGATAAAGCACACATGCACTGAACACTGTTTAGAAGTAGGTCTGTTCCAATATTCTGATGAAATTATGACAGCTAGATATGCAGCCAGCAGATACTGCACTGCTCTGCTCCTATCACTGGGTTGGCGCATCGCATGAAATCACAGGCCTTGAATAATCCATAACTGGCCAGTTTCATGAAACAGGCTAAGCTAAAACCAAAGAATCCAGTGGTACAGTGTAGTATGTAAACTCAATCACTGGGTTTGCTAAATGATGGAGGTCAGTTAAAACCCTGTAATTCTGGAACAATCACTGTATTCATTAAGATAATGTGATTTAATTTATATATGGCCTTCTCCGTACTTTTGTTTAGAAATTATTTTTCATAAACATTAAAATTATACTTTTGTTTATGCCAACTCTCTGTACAATACTAGCCTGCCTTACTTCATTTGTGCTAGCCACCTATTTTTTTCTAAGTACAATTATTGATCTTGTTTTATTTAAAGAAAAAATGTATACACCAGAGGATTAGAGAAGCTATTGACCTTTCCAATATCTTTTTGAAGACTGAACTCTTAAGTAGCTTGCCTTTTCTATATATAATGAGGTTAGAAAACTCTCCAACTGAAAAATGGTTTTATATGTACTGCATTAATAGAGGATGTGCAAGTAAAAAGTATGAGGGAGGCAGAGAGGGGAAGATACAGAAATAGAAGACTATTATTTTATAACTGCTCTGTCAATATTTTTGTTGATAACAAGACTTGTTGAGGGACATTTATGCAATTATAACCTGGGTATTTGCAAATACTGTATATCTTCTTTATAAAAAAACACCTCCTATTATGGTAATAGAAACTTCTTTTGAAGTGAGATGAGTATATCTAATTATACAATATAAATTCCCAATGGTTAAAGTTCAGTCCTCTATTAAGGGGCATTTAATCAACATGCAACATATACACAGACTCTAAACTCAGGATAGAGGATTAAGCTAAAAAAGAAGAAAATAAAATAAGTAAAAATAGGAAGCAGCATTATACTGATTCAGACCATCAAGCTCAGTATTTTATACAGTGACTGGCAACTTAGGGTTCAGGCAAATTTCTTCCTTAGCTCTACAGTATCTTGAAATTCATCTTGTAAATAAAAGAAGAGAGCCTAGGGAATGCATGCATTCTGTCCCTAAAGAAAGGTTCTTCCCAAATTGTTAAGAAAAGCAGCTCTTTTCTCCAAACTGCAGGAGGAACAGGAGGGCAGTCGTAAAGGATTGGCAATGGAGAAAGGCAATGGATGGGACAAAAAATTGGGAAAGGCAAGAAATGGGACAAACATTGGGAAAATTGGGGAAAAAATAGGAAATTGCTTTCAACCAGGCCTGCCAGAACCAGATGCTGTGGCTTCAAAATCTTCATCCCTTTACAGAAGGGAGGTATTCCTCTCTTAGCTTGACAAAACATTTTGGCAGGACAATTGTAATGAAAATTCCATGTTCCCCAGTTTGGAGTAAGATTAGAAGGAGAAAATGATTCTCTCTTTCCTCTGCCCCCAGCTATCTGCTACTATTCTGCATAATATGAGCTGAGGGATTAGTTTGGGAATTGATTATGAGCCCCAAATCTGAGTATTTATAGTTTTTAGGAAGATGGATATGGAAATACAAAAAGGGTGGGTTTTTTTTTCATTATTTGTAACATGATGAAAACAGAAGTGAAGTTTTAACTCCATGTTACACAATTCCATTTCCCCAGCTCTATCCTCCCATGTGGGACCCTGAGTGTAGTTGTTATGAGTTATGATCATGAGCAAGACTATTCTTTATTCCATCCCAAATTGTCACCTCAGTATTCTGCTCATCCTACAAGCTTGGAGGTCTTATTTAGTTGAAAAGTTTATTTTCTTGTTTCTTTGCATTGTCAGATATACATTTTTCTGAATACCAAGCATGATGAAATGATTACCAGGTAGTCAACTTTTTTTTCAAGCACCCAACTACTAATATTTGTTATTAAATAATAAGTACTTTTAATTTATGACTATTAAGACATAAATACAAATACATTTATTCAATGGAATTCTAGTATATTCTAATAATAATACATCTATATACTACTAAAGATCTTATTGTGTTTATCTGTTTGTCTGTTTGTACCCTCAAGTTACCCCAAACCATGCATTATACCACAACAATTTTTGAATCAAGGTACTTAAAATCCGTTAACTTAGAGTACATAAAACACCCAGGACCCATTACTCCTGTGAACTGAATTTTCCACAAGGTTCACACCAGTTTTATTTGCAAAGTTGTGGCCATTGCAGTGTCCCCATGGTCACAGGACTTTCAACATTCCCTGCCAGCTTCTCACAAGAAAACTCAATAGGGAAGCCAGCAGGAAGTCAGAAGTTCTCCCACTCCCACTGCTTTTTTGCCTGCCTGTGGTCATTCTGTTTATTTGTTTAGGTAAGTAACTATTGACTTATTATTGAAGTTTGTTTGCCACTACAATTATTTTTCTATTTATGATATACAGTAGACCCTTCTTAGATGATCATGGGACCATCCAGCACTGTGGTAAAAAAAAGTATGGTCAACCTAAAATGTAATGCTCATTCTGGTCACATCAGACTGTACTACCGTCTCTCAAAGGATGACCCAATGGGTCACAGGGTTGTATAGTCATACCTAAAATCAGGCTCAGGTCAACACGTAATAACTCAGTGGTTACTTTCAAGCCATTAATACTGACCCTTGTAGGTAAGGTATACCAACTTTTTTTGGTAAATGTGGTGCATTTTCTGTTGTCACACTTGATATTTTGATGTGCCCTGCTTAACACCAGGATAATTTTGTCAACACAGGGTGACTTCTTATGATGGTATGAAATTAAATTACCATACAAGGTATTAAATGCCTTACAAAACCATATCTATTTGTATATAATCTTATCAACCAGATCACCCAGAAAAATTTGGAGAGGCAAGGAGTAATGGTAGAAAAACCATCCCTGCTACACAGTGGGCCTTTCTACCATGTTATCAACAGTCAAGAAAAATTATGCACATGCAGAAAAAATGCTAGGATGAAAAAAAAAAATCAATAGTCAAAAAAAATGAAGCAGTAATTTGATAAAAGTATTATAGCATGGTCTTAGATGCATATTCATACATCTCTTACTGTTCTTCATGCTGCATGGCTGCTTTTAAGATTGTAGCATACAGTTTTACTGTTTCTAAAGATTAATTTCTAGTTAATTAGTTTCTAAAGCAAGCAAACCAAAAGCGATGAATGGTAGAGAACCAGTACTTAGACAAGTCTGTTTACTAGAACATCCATCTTTCTCAAAAAGTACTTCAAATCGAACAGACAAAGGTGGGAATCAGCTTTTTTGTCTAATGAAATATAAGACACTCTCAAGGTAACACTACTGTAAATGTAATGCTAAGCACAGCACTTGAAATTACATCCATTATTTTTGATTAATAGGTATTAGATATAGGTAAGGAGATACTCTATTAATTCTTCCTCTAACCATGGTCAGATCCTGCATATATGAAGAAATATGTGTATCACAACAAAACATCATTAAAGCAGAAAGGAAAGGTCCACCAATCAACACCTCTGTTGATATGTACTGGCACATGTCCAGGCTGCTTTTTCTTTCTCTGTCTCTCTCTCCCTCCCTCCCTCTAACTCCCATGGTCAAATTCACTGACTGGAGGATAATCTGCTTTCATGTAAAAGTTTGGTTCAAAGCCATCAGAAAGGGACATTTGTGTTACATAAAACATCAGTACATGTGTTTTGGTGCAAAACCACTTGTCCAATGTTTGTTGAACTTCAATTCCTGTCATCCTTGAATACAACCATGCTGATAGAAGTTGGAATGCAATAAACATATAGAGGACTGCAGGTTACCCAGTACTGATTTAGCAACTGGATCTTTTGTAAACATTGATGTAAATGTATAGTGAATTTAAGAGAGAAGTGTAAAGTGAAAATAATCAATCCAGGATTCATTCCTTTCTATAATTACATTTATCTAAAGCTTCTGAATTCAGTATCAAGAACATAAAATGTCAAGGATTCCCAAGAGCAAAAGACAGACAATTCTACCAATTATTAGATTCTGTGCTATTTTTAGATATCTAACCTTTTTATCCCCAAAGGCAGGCAAATAAAAAGGCAGCAGTGTCATAGATTTAAGCCTCAAATTATAGTAATTTTGTACTCTTCTATTTTAACAATCAGAGAGGATCAGAAATGGCCTTTTAGTGACTCACCACTGACATGAGCAAGGTAGTGTTTGTTGTTGGTTTCCAAGAAGTACAGTGTACTTGAATACAGTATGACAATAGGTTCATGGATCTTTCAAATACAGTTTGTTTCATAACATTAGGGCAAATGCTGGATTTTAGACATGCACAAATTCGTATCACCTATATTTTTTTATTTTAATTTATATATTATCCTCAATAATTACTCCTTAAATGAGGTACCAGCATCTTTTTCAAATATTACAAAACCATGATTTTTTTCAACTATACTTTGTTGAACAATCTATGGTGGTTTGGTCACACATTACAGATGGTTCATTCCTATTAAGGCAAAATAAAGTACATGTGGCTCTGATCACATTCCTGGCATATGTGATTGGAGCACTATATGCCAAGAATGCTGACTATATATCCCCTGTACACATACAGTACATAAACACAGTTATCAAATGATAAATTTTAAGTTTGCATCTCCATCCATTGTCTTTACTAGAAATATGTATTGGATCAGCCTGTATCAATTTGAGTTATCAGTAGAAACTGGTGCTTCATTCAAGTGATAAATATTTCGCCCCCCCCCCTCAGATCTCTATAAATACCCACAATAGGGTCACATCACCCTGGGCACAGAGAGAACTGCTCCTGTCTGTGCTCCTGCACTCTGAAGATGCCAGTCACAGGTGCTGGCGAAACGTTAGGAAACAAAACTTCAAGAACACGGCCACACAGCCCGGAAGACCCACACCAGCCATCGATAAATATTCTGTTCATACTTTTGGTTTTTTTTAATCTTGGGCCCATAAGCACTATAGTTATGTTATTTGATGCAGCACTGCAGGGGAATTGAGTTGCTAGAAGAGATGTATTCAATTTTATTTAAAAGCAGACTACCAACATTTTCAGTAAAACATTCAACAGTAAACATGAAATAAACTTCCTTCTGCCATGAACAGGCTATCAGAACTTAATTATACCCAGAGTTTTCTTATATTAATTATAATTTAACTGTATTTTGCTACTTTTTTCTTTTTCTTTTTCTTTTTCTTTTTGAGATTTCTAAAGATTTATCAGATCATAAGAAAAAAATGTATTCTCTTCCATGGTACAGTTGGAGCAAGAAGAGATTATAGTAATTCAGTAACCATGTATATACAATAGGCAGCTTGGCAGTATGACCAGACGTGAGATATGAGTGTACTCTATATGTTAAAAGTAGACAATTATTTAACACTGTCAGTACCTAGAGGCTTTACATGAGAAAGAAATTCCACAGCACTGCACAGTGGAACAATATCAGCCTTTTAAACTCTCATTTGCAGTTCTAATAAGATTTGAAAAAAGAGTTTTTAATACAGATGAAAGGTACAGAATGTGAGATAATACTAAAGTACATTTACAAGATGTGAAATGTCTGTAGTATAAGTCTGAGGGACATCCTTATAAGAAAAAAATCTAAAATGAGGAAAAAATAACAGGCATTCGTTTAAAATGAATGGAAAGAAGAAAATTGAGGATGGATGTTTGTCTTTACAGAGCTTGACTAACTGATTATTCTATATTTCTTTTCAGATTTCCTTCTTTTTATCGAAGGAATGTGTCAGGCTCCATAATAGTAGGAGGTAACCCTGTATCCCTCTAAAGGTTGCCACATATTACATTTTTATGTGACAGAAAGAAATTAATTATACTAAATTAAATTTCAGTAAAATTGAAGCTTATTTAACTTGCCTATTTTGGGGTGGGTGTGATGGGTCCATCTCCAGCATTCTAAAGGATGAAAACAGTTCTCAATCTGTTGTGCAGCTTATTTAGGAAGGATAAGCCTAGATGATCAAAGTGCTTTGGAGTACATTCTTCTACCTGCCATGGAATAACAAGAATTTTACCACAGATTTGGGGAAATATGTGGTAAAATGTGTTGGGAAATTATTTCGCTTTTGCCACAGTGCCTGGCCAGATAAAGGCTAAGTCCAAGCCTTTTGTAATTACATATTAAGAGGAGAGCACACCACATTTACTGGCCACAACCTCAGACACTCCAACTACAGTACTGGGCAGAGTGAAGCAGAGAATCTGATGACCTGTGATCATGGCAGAGAATAATGGTGAGATGCTGGACGATAGAGCTATTTGTGTCATGTGATCTGCCCTAGGCATGCAAAGCAAGCTTACACACACACACATACATATATACACATACACATACATATGTACATACATACATACTATATCATATAAAGATGCCACAGGACCCATCAGCATTGGAAATGAGAAAATACTAGATATATGGACTAACTAAACATCACACATGGCTAACATTAATTGCCTGTGGTAAATATAACTTATCCTCACTTTGCTACAATTATCTCAGTGGCTTATAGCACTCTTTTTATTCATATCAGAGCAAATAAAGAAGACAGAAGCTGAAAAAAATCCTTTTTTTATAAAATGTTAATATTTTTCTTTTGTTGCTCATGGCAATGTGCATATAATATTATACAGCGCATATATTTAAACACACTTTAAATCATTAAAGTGATTTAATGATTTTAATTCACTTTTAAGTTATTGCCTAAACCAGTAAAGGCTACCTTGAGCTAAACTCAACACTTTATGACTTTATGGACAGCCCTCATAGTTTTCTTGGCAACAGTGTGGAAATATTTTGCCATTGCCTTCTTCTGTTTTTTCAACTTCCCAGTCTAATCTATACAGTGGGATTTTTTTATGGTCCCCCATCTAAGTACAAGCCAGGTTTAATCCTACTCAGCTTTTTTAAAATCAGCCAAGTATAATGGTATGTGGGAATGACCTTGGGAGACAGGAGGTAGAGCTGCAGACAACCAGCATGTAAAAGATGTTTCAGCCCGCAGAAGGGAGAAGGGCATGGGAAACATTTCAGAAAGGATCCTCCCTAGTTTTCTAGAGAGGAAAAGGAAAAAAGATAGAGCTAGTAATCCTGGTTGTGCTTTTTACCTGGCCTACCTCGCAGGGCTAACATCAAGCCAACTAGATGCTATCTAGCCACCTGCTGTGACTCTATCTTCACAAATCAGAATCAAACTGAAGGGCATTATTTTAATACACAATTTTTTATACTCTATATATATTTCACATAATGTATAACATACATTTAATAGTGCACTCTATTTTATATTATGTTTAAAACTTTAACTTGCAACTTGCTGTTTGCTTTTTAAAGAGCACAGCATTCCCCCACCCCATTTTCCTTTGGTTTTCTTTCGGCCTGAGGCAGCCAGCCATTAGATGCCTGACTGTCTTTGAATAAACAAGCTGTAAATTAGCTTGGTACCAGGCAAAGAAAGTTGCCTAGAGAGAGACAGAGAGACAGAGAGACCCTGAAGTTCAAAGAGGAATGAAGAGATAAAGACTCACGGGATGTTTCCTTGGTAACAAGAAAAGAAAGTTAAACTTAGATTCACCTCTTTAGGACCCACCTTTACCCCTCCCCTAGACCATCACAAAAACCGCTTGTATGGCCATGAGAGGATGTACTATCTGATTTGAATTTTTTTACACCTGTATCTTTCTATAAAACCTCTGATGTTTGCTTTGCAAGGTGTGGTTCAATCAGCATTCATTGCCACAATGTTGATTGGGCTCACCCAGATGTGTCTCGGCCAAAATATATCTGTTTACTTTTAAAGAAGTCTCGTCTCAAGTTTTTTGTTTGGCTCTTTGAAACTTGGGTAGCAAAGAGTGCCTTACAAAACCATTTTAGTTAGCTTCTGTTCTGTGAATAGCCTGTGGCTTAGGCAAGATAACGTTTATTTATAGTAAAACTAATTTTACATTTATTTGACTTTTTCCCTCTATCAGCAATACTTTTCTTTTCAATATACTGTAAGCTACTTTGTCCCTTGAATATTAAATTATAAATGCTGATAAACCAAAAATCATATACTACCCAGAAGCAGCTGACAAACTTGATGGCTGCAAATACACTACTGTAATCATTGTCTCAATTTTTTTTTTAAAAAAGGATATACTTTGAAAGAATGAATAATGCTGTGGAAACAATAAGATCTCGCTCGCCTAGCTTTTCAGTGAATATAAAACTGCAGAATATATGGAATAATCCAACAAAGGAATATACTTTTAAAAACAGAACTAAATATTTTAAAGCAGCAGGACTATTAACCCCATCATGTCATAAGAAGGCTTCTCAGTGTAAGATTATATATTATCAAATGGGCAAAGCAATCTGTAAAATCAGTCTAAACCAGTGGTACAAGTGGGGAAAGTTGAATCTCTCAGACTTCAGGAGAAAGAAGAGGGCTAATAATACTCAAAAATATAAGATTAAATATCTCCCCAAATGCGAAAATGGCAATTGTATATCTAGCAACTATGGTAACACCACAAGGGAAATCATTATTCTGGCCCTTTTAGGTGGATGTATTTAGTTAATCATTCAAGTTGTAAGTATTCAAGGAAAGATCACAATGAATATAGAGCCCCAATTCTATAGAAGTCACAGCTCTCACCTGTATAAGGGGCAAGCAGATAATATTTATCAGGGTCAGGAAAAGGTCAAAGTGTCTGAGAAAACTGCACAGCAAGGAGCTAGTTAGGTTGTAGCATTGTCACAGTATATATATTTTTTCCTTTTCATATTGTTTTGTTGTATTAGTATAAAACACAAGTAAGACATTATATTATTGATTATATAATAAAGGTTTCTATCTTAAGCTTAATACTTAATACTAAGGTCTCCACTGTATTGTCACTTATTGTTGTTTATGCATATAAAAAACAACAAAAAATAAACAACAAAAAATAAAGAAAAGTTTTAAAAGCTATTTGATTTCTAACTTCTCCCTTCTTGTGCCTCTACCAGTCTGCAGTGTTTATAAGCATTTAGGCCTCCTTAGAAACCATACTGTAAGTGTTTATATTTGCCATGCAGTGTTATATATTTTATATATGGGAACACTTCTGGCTTAAATTTGGTTACCATATGCTGTTAACTTTGCCATTGTTGCATATTCTCCAAGTTTAACTTCCGAACCAGATATTGTTGGAATGATATCTTTCTTCCAACATTGGAAAGAATTTATTCTCACTGCCGTGAGCACGTATCTCAGTAAATTATATTTCATAATGATATATTCTGGGATTAAACCAATAAAAAAAGCTGTGATTTCATTTTGAATTTAATTTCCTCATTGCCAAAGTATTATGTTTGGGTACCTCCTCAAAAATAGGAAACCTCTACCCCATTCCGAAGCATAGCTAGCATTGATTAGCCCTTGTTCTCAGCATCATTCTCCTCCTGGGTAGATTTGTTTGTACCATGTACTTCTTAGGGGAATTCTGCCTTCCCAGGCTCTAGCCTTCAATGAAAAGCCAACAGTGTTCCTGATGGTTGAACATTGGACTATGGTTTATGGTCTGAATCACAAGACACAGAATCAGAAGTGCTGGGCCAAATATTACCGCTTCATGTTTCTTGGACCAGGTCTCTCTGGCCCAAGTAATCAGCTCCATCAATGACGATGCTTGTATGAATTCCTACTGGTTGGATTTGATTCTTCTTTAGCTGATCCCACAAAACAGACACTCATTCAGTCACTTGGATTTAAGATTGTGAAGCTGCTGGGATAAGGGTTCAAAATCCTTTAAGGCAGGAAAAAAGGGACTTTACTAAGATTTAACCTATATAATAGGGTGGTTTATGTGGCTGGGTGGTTGCAATTCCTTGATTCCTTCAAGCATCAGTGCATTATTTATATAGTTTTACCAAACTAAACTACTACAGAGAGCCAGTCTGGTGTAGTGGTTAAGGCACCAGGCTAGAAAAAGGAGACTTCGAGTTCCAGTCCCACCTGAGGCACAAAACCAACTGGGTGACACTCTCTCTCAGACCCGGGAAGAGGCAGTGGCAAACCACTTCTGAAAAACCTTGCCAAGAAAACTGCAGAGACTTGTCCAGGTAGTCGCCAGGAGTCAACACTGACTCAAAGGCACAAAAGAAAAGCAAAACAAAACAAACCTACTATACTTACTCCTTGAAACAAAATATGGGATAATTCATTGTTTGCAATGTCATTCTTTTTAACTAAGTTTGGATACTGAAAAAAAAAACACCAGTATTTTAAATCAATAGCTTTTAAAACTCCTTTCACCTTTTGTCAAGGATACAATAGATCAAATGATAAATTAATTAGAGAAAACTTTTTAACTGCTCTTGGCAAATAACAATGCTTAGCATTTTACTGAGCTCCTTTGTGGGTGGGTGTCATACTTTTTGTTATTGTTATTGTTCTGTGCAGTTACTTTTTAAAAAAGATAATATTGAGTTATTTCTTCACAATAGGCCTTCAAGGAAAGAAGGAAGCAAGGAAGCAAGAGTGTTTACTTCTTTACCAGGAATTAAAATTCATCCACTAATCCACATTGCCTTAAAAAAAATCAAATTACTATTGTAGTGCCAGGGAGTTTTCCCGAAGGAATTGTCACACAAAATCAGCTAATTATTTCAGTTGCGTCATTTAGAATTAAAAGTTGACCTGAAAATTAACCTAAATCCCATCATTGGAAGGGGATATTGGAGTAAAGAGAGCAAACTATAATATCTCTGGCACAAAGAATGAATAGTCATCACAAAATGCATATGTTAGACTGGTAATCTTATCCCGTAACTTGTAATTGCAAGCAAGAAACATGGTTTTTGGCCACATACATTTTGTGTAATCAAACTTATAAAATCCTACACAAATGTATCTGGCATAAGGTTTACCTATGGACTCCATTGTGGTGCCGATGCCTGAGCAGCTTCCTTTGCAAGATAACCCAGGATCCTTCTTTGGAGATCAAAGGGTAAGATTTTATTAATAAAAACTACTTTTTTTCTCTTTTAAATGTGATTGTAGTCTTGGAATCTCTTGAACAAGGTGGGAATTTTCTTTTGCTGTCTTCTAAATTCTCTCATCTTTGTTAAGAGCACAGCAGAAAGCAGGAGAGCATTAAGATGAAATAATGATATCACTAGCTTTTTTATGCCCTCAGTGGTGCTCTTAGGCCCCAGTCATTAACTAAAAGTGTAAACAGTTGCACTGTTTTCTTCCTTTCAGAGATGAAAGACCCATATGTTGATAGATCAGTCTTTAATATGACTTCCAAGAGACATTGTTTTTATAGGGGTGGGCATGATAGGCAAGAAATGTGATCTGCATTGTGACATCATCATATTGATAATGCACATTCTGTCATTTGTAAAGAGTATTTCTTTACTAATTTTACCTGCAGATCAAAATCCTAAAATTACAAAGGCAAAAGCTAGATTTTTAACTATGGTTATAAAAAGAAGGTCTTTAGTAACATATCAATAAGTTGGGGGTTAGGTGTTTTATGTAATATTTATCAAATATTTTATTTGTTAAACTGTTTCATCTAAAGCCAAATTTTAGATTATATTCGTAATTTGCTATTTGGGCCTTTTAGCCATAAATAATAAATGAAATATTTCTTTACTGGAAAATGGCTGCAGCCACCTGGTTTTCTGCTTGTTGGGAAGTTTTTCTGGGAGGCAGGAGGAAAAACCTCTGAGTCACTCTTCTTTCTCTGGCCAATAGATGTGACCTGGTTAGGCTTCTTTTCAAAACCAGTGGTGCAATTTGTTCAGGACCTCAAGGCCAAAGTTCAGAGCTGTAACTCTGAAAGTGTCAGGTGATCAGGGCAGCACCAAACATGTTCACTACAAACATAGTATGACTTTACTTGCTGAGGCTAGTACCAGTTACCACAGTGCTCTAATTTCTAAGGTAATTTATAGACAGCGGTTGCCCAGCTAGGCATCTGCACAGGTGCCAATAAATATTTTTTAGTAATATAAAAAAGAAAAGTATAAAATAACACCTATTTCAACATTAATTATGTACAGTACTTACAACCTATGAAGTATACCAACATATATTGCATCCTCTCAAAATGAATATGATTTTTTTCTCCAACCAATTATCTTTAAAATAAGGGGCTATCTTATATTTGCAGGTTCTATCTAAAGTCAGCCACTAAGGTGCTTTTTAAAAAGTTGATTCTGTCAGTAAAGGAAATACTTAAAGTTTAGAACATCAGCCTGATTAATATTAACTCTTTCTGTAAAGGCTGAACAATAGGGATTTACCTACAGCAAGGAGGGGTGGAGCATGAATTTGAGCAAACCTGTGTGTTTCTCTCTGTGAGTGCTTTGTGTATGGGAGAGAGAATGGTTTGTTGCAGACTGGGGAACAATACTTTTAGAAATGTGGTATTTTATTTTAAAGACAATTCATTTTAATCAGTATGTATTAATTCAGCAATGGTTTTTGTCCTGGCCCTGCCCTATTTTTGAAGTGGTCAGTGTATATATAAAAGCGTGTGTCTATATGTATGTGTAGACACAAACATGCAGGTGCCGCATATGTACATTTATTAACAGGAATGTATAGGATAGGATTTGCCTGGAGTTGACAAGGCATCCAAACTGGACATTTCAGTAGAATTTAGTCTATTTCTATTTTATTTTCTGTACATTCTTCCTTTACATGGGAATCATCGTAAATTCAAGGCTTACTTGAGTTAAATACAGTGGTACCTCGGGTTACGAACGCCTCTGTTAATGAATTTTTCGGGTTACGACCAGCTCCGGACGCAAAAATTTACCTCAGGTTGCTAACTCCGCCTCGGGTTACAAACCGGATCCGCGGTCATTTTCCCTGCTGCCACGCAGTTGTGGCTTCCTGTGGGCGAGATCGCGGTAGCAAGGAGACGTTCGGTGAGGCTTGTGGTGTGTTTTGTGGCGTTTTGGAAGGTTTTTGGTGTGCTTGTCAGCATGGCTCCAATGAAAATGCAGAGCAGGCTTGGCAAGAATAATGATGATGAACGATAACGTGTTCTCTCATTTCCGGAGGGTTATGCAGCACAGGAAAAAACAACTGACTTTAGACAGGTTTTTCCCCCAGAACTGAGCCTGCAACTAAGAGGCAAAGAAGAGAGGAAACCCCTGAAGAAGATCTCCCCAATGTCCTTTTGGAGGGGGACTCTCCCTCCAAACAATAACTGCCTCCCCACCCCATTCTCCCTCTTCATACTGTGCTGTACTGTACTTTTTTTTCATGTTTTTGTGGTTTAAAAATAAAATGCATATGTTTCAGAACGGATTAACCGTATTTACATTGAACCTTATGGGGGAAATTTGCCTCGGGTTGCGACCAAATTCAAAGGGCGGATTAACTGTATTTACATTGAACCTTATGGGGAAATTTGCTTCGGGGTGCGAACAAATTTGGAGGGCGGAACGGATTAACCGTATTTACATTGAACCTTATGGGAAAATTTGCCTCGGGCTGCGACCAATTCGAGTTGCAACCAGAGTCACGGAACAGATTAAGTTCGTAACCCGAGGTATCACTGTACTCCCTTAAATCCAGGGAAGAAAACTGCACCAGGTATGTTTAATATTTAACGGTAAAAAACAAGGTACCTTTTTCATTGACAAATGCTGTCCTCCTTGTTACAAGTGATAACACAATAAAGTAAGCCAACACATTGTGGATATATTTAGGTAATTGAACTTGTATAACAAAAGCTAGCAAATGCAGAAACATAAACAGTTCCTCCAGGAATTTTGGCTAGACTTAGAGGAGATTCATTAAGAACAAAAGTGGTGCCAGGGAAAATAGTATTTATATATGGAGCATACTTCCATGCCACAATCACTTTGCATATTTTTGAAAAGTAAAAATCATTATGTTGGCAGAACAATTGCTGGAAAGAAAAGTAGTACAGGAATCAAAATAGACTTAGAGTAAAAAGTATTTTTGCCAATATAATTATAATATTTTCAATATGGTAAAAATGTGAGTTTAAATACTACTACTAATTCTACTGAATTGAATTTATAAAAATACTTCATATAACATATGACTTTGACTAAGTCATGAATTTTAAATGGAGAAATGAAATTGAAGTGTGGTTTTAAAATAAAGAAAATGTAAGAAAAGTATCAGGTTTTCATTGTTCAGTAAAATAACAAGCTATATATCTCCATGAAATATGATCTGCCGTGTAGTATTTATATTAACAATATTGTAGAAATTAAGCTTCTTAAAAAAAGCAAGCACTTAATAATAATTTTAAAAATCCTTATTTATTTTGTGATTGTTTTGGAGGAAACAAAAGATAAAAAGTAAAGGGCAATGCAGATTTTCTCTTGATTAAATTCTTATCTCTCTTGAAAAGTGATTTGTTACTGAACACTCACTGCTTCAGTCTTTGCCATAAGTGACGTATGTTACTTTGTCCATGAGTCTTTACTGAGGGTTGTTATTCTAATTTCTTTTTATGGAAAAATTAAGATTGCACAATTTTTTTTCTAGGTACCTCAGAATAACTAGTTGCTATCATAATGTTGTCATAGAGATAGTAGCATCAGGAAATGCTACTAAAAGTAAATAAAGTACAGAGTTGGTTATGATCCAAACTTTTTCATTCTTAACAGAAGAGCCACTGAAAATAAGAGGAGTTAATTTAATCTTTGATTTAAATGGGTATAATCTAAGAAGAATTAAATTGAATTCCAAGCCGGTGTTCTTTAAATGTTTTCTGCATTGCTACTGACTTGTTTATTTGAATAACAATTCTTCATCACAATTATATACAATTTAGCAATACACACTGAAGGTCCTTTTCCTTAAACCACCGTCACAACTACTGATGATGTTTCAAACCAAGATTAGTTCTCTCAGCTTAGACTTATTTTAGTTTATTTCCTTTTTTTTTTTTATCTGAGCATTTTTCTTGCTGTGCAGCCCCTTCCCCCACTTTTTTTTCCCGGATCAACCAAATATTGATCCATTGGTTGCAACAGGAATTGACCAACCAGCTTGTCACCCAAGCCTGATGTCAGGGGCTGAGAGAGAGTGACTGGCCCAAGGTCACCCAGCCTAAGGTGGGACTAGAACTCACAGTCTCCTGGTTTCTAGCCTGGAGCCTTAACCACTAGACCAAACCGGCTCTCTGTTTATTTCCTTTTTATTAACTGAATTTATGAAACCCTGTAAACTTGTAAGAAGGCTATTGATTTATAATTTTATCTTAATATAATAAGCTTTTATTAAGCCCTTAAGTAAATTCTGAATGTTTAAGTAAGTTTAACTTTTATTAATCTGATTAGTATTCTATCATTGATATCTAATTTCGGTTTACTTTTATTTTAATATTTTTATTATCTTAAAGATTGTACTTATACCTTTGATTCCATGTATGCCTCTATTTAATCTTCCTCATTTCTTCTTCTTCTTCTTCTTCTTCTTCTTCTTCTTCTTCTTCTTCTTCTTCTTCTTCTTCTTCTTCTTCTTCTTCTTCTTCTTCTTCTTCTTCTTCTTTTAATCATTTCTACTATGAAGGTGTATTTATCACTGGTTAATGACCATAATAAATATGCTTCATTCAGTAATAAATGCATGCAATGGAACTTAAGAGGTCCCTATTTCTTCAGAGGAATTGCCTATTTATTCTACCATGCTCCTATCTAAGGTGACAAACACAGATACTGTACATATGAACTCACAGGCATATACATGCAAGCAAATGCTGGAATATATGACTTTGTAATAATGTGCAGACAGAAAATACATTAACTATATTTATCCTAAATGGGGAATAATTTGTAATAAAATGGGAACAATTATTTCAAATAATCATCTAGAGTACATACATATGTGAAAATGTGTGTGAGAGAGATAGAAGATTATTTCTATAATCTTGACAGACTTTCTGAATAATTATATTATGAAAGTCAGTATTTGCCATATAAGAAATGCAAAGAGGCCAGCAGGTGGCAGCTCTGGCCATAAAGGCCTTTGAACAGCTTCATTTGCACAGTTGCACCCCTTCCTAGATTAGGAGACCCTTCAGGTAGTCACCTCATAGCTTGACTACTGCAACACGCTCTACATGGGGCTGCCCTTGAAGATCACCCAGAAGCTTCAACTGGTCCAGAGTGTAGCAGTGTGGGCAATAATGGGCATGCACTGGTTTGCCACCATTTATTCCGTTGTTCTCATTTGTTTTGTATTTTTTAAAATGCTGATACTTGTGAACTGCCCAGAGTCATTGGGAGTCGGGCAATAATTGTTGTACTCCACCCAGAGTCACTTTTATGTGAGATGGGCAGCTATATAAATACGATAAATAAATACATAAATATGCAAATGTAAATCATCATCATCATCATCATCATCATCAAAGAAAATATTGCTTCATACTGTTAAAGTTAAATGCTTATGAAAATTGTAGTCTGCAACAGTGATACAGATATATAGAAGAAAACATTTCAATTTTATTTTTGTCACTACCAATAGAAGAGAATATATGTAGCTCAGGGTTGAACTGTGGAGTCCTTGGGGTTCTCTAAGATTGGTTGTTTTCTTGCAGATGTTTCGTTACCCAGCTAGGTAACATCTTCAGTGCTAGAAGGGAGCGGGGTTTGCTCTCTCTTTATATACAGTAGCTTGTCAGTGTTGGTGGGGGTGTTGTTTTCTCCTTAGTAGTTCCTTGTTTGATTGCTTGACTGTTGACAATAAAAGGTTCAATGTAATTACGGTTAATCCATTCTGAACCATATGGTTTTTTTTTTTAAACCGCAAAAATATGAAACAAAATACAGTACGAAGAGAGAGAACACTAACCTTGCTCGACGCGACTTCTGGCGTGGAGGACAGGAAGGCAGGTGGGGAGGCGGTTATTGCTTGGAGGGAGAGTCCCCCTCCCTACAGGAAGCCGTGACCACGTGTCACGGGAGGGAAAATGGCCACGGATCCTGTTCGTCACCCGATCTGGTGTTCGCGAACAGAGGCAAAATTTTGCGAACGGAGCTGTTCGTGACCCGAATTGGTCGTGAACAGAAGCGTTCGTGAACCGAGGTACCACTGTACTCCATTACCAAAGTAACAACCCAACCTCCCACAAGAGGAGCCATGTAAGAATATTATTCAAACGAGCACAAACGCATTGCAGCAACCCAGAACAGCAGAAAAAGGAAATAGACCACCTATATAACATCTTCCAACAAAACGGATATCCATGCAACTTTATCAAAAAGTGCGTGACCATTCAATCTACTACATCACAACCAACACAAGCTATGGAAAGGATAATACTTCAGAAACGTCTCAGAAACCACCAACAGACTATTACAACCACATGGCATCTCCACAGCTCACAAACCAACTAAAGCCCTCCAAAACATCTTAAGCAAACCAAAAGACCCAGTAGTCCAAGAAGAAAAAACAGGAGTCATCTACAACATACAGTGTAAGGACTATAACAACCACTATGTAGGACAGACAGGCAGAAAGCTTGCAGAGTGCATCCATGAACACCAACTAGCAGTCAGAAGACACAATGGAAAGTCCTTAATCTCACAACACATGGACAGACTTAACCATAGTTTCAACTGGGAAACTGTCAGCATCTTAGACCAAGCTAAATCCAAAAATGTGAGGGAATTCTTGGTAGCTTGGTACTCAGACAAGGCAGCCATCAACAGGCACATAAACAACATCTACACACTATTCAAAAGAGACAATAGAAAGGAAAACAAAAGACCAGAACATCTCCTCACCAGCAATCATCACCCAGATAAGCAGAGAATAACACCAAGATTATCACCAGACATACAATCGAGCAGTAAACAATACCTTAATCAAGGAGAGGGGGGAAATAAAATAAAACAAAACAAACCCCCCACCAACACTGGCAGGGCATGCCACAGTATATAAACAGAGAGCAAACCCCATTCCATTCTAGCACTGAAGATGTTATCTAGCCAGGTAACAAAACATTTGCAAGAAAACAACCAAGCTCAAAGAACCCCAAGGACTCCACATCATCATATTCTGTAGAGATACAACTCACACATAGAAATGCCCTCCCATCAGACACTAAAGAAATTGTAGTAGAGCTAGTAGCTCAAAAACATGTCAAATATGGAATAGAACTCTGGAGTCAATGGGTATTTAACTATCAGGTAAAACTTTCCTGCTTGTAAGGAAAATGGAATTCATTAGATAATTACAACAAAAAGGTTCAAGAAATGAAATTAGGGATTCTAGTTCTGGTAGAGGTCAGAACAGAGATAACGCTGAGAAAGGAACATGAGGAAAGATCTTGGAGACAAAATGAGGCCTGACTTAAAACCTGTAAAGGTGCTGGAGTCTACTCAGAAGAGCAAACAAGGGCAATTATAAGGTCTAAACAATGAATAAAGAGCCAGTTTGGTGTAGCAGTTAAGGTACCAGTCTAGAAACTGGGAGACCATGAGTTCTAGTTCTGCCTTAGGCACAAAGCCAGCTGGGTGACTTTGGGTCAGTCATTCTCTCTAGCCCTAGGAAGGAGGCAATGGCAAACCACTTCCAAAATCTTGCCAAGAAAACTGTAGGGACTAGTCCAGGCAGTCTCCATGAGTCAATACTGACTGGAAGGCATGCACACACACACACACACACACACACACACGCACACAAATGAATACAAGGGACAAGGAGGTTTTGAGATTGTGTTAAAGCTAGAGTATAACAAGAAGTCAACAGTTTATCCTTAATCGCTAAAAGAAATCTCTTGAGAGATTCTTGGCTATTTGATTATATCTGCTTTATAAAAGCTACACTGTGAGACATATAGCTACAATTGTACAAAACAAGCAAGTCTCAAGAGAAATACTCAGCTGATACTCTGATGTGAAGGTTCAAGAATGGCCTTTTTGCCTGCCAAGGTTCTTCACTGATCAATTAACCCTCATCAGTGTTCTGGCTAGGTTACGGCTTAGCCTGACATTTTAAAATATTGGCCATTCTCTGGAAGCAATTCTCTTTAATCTAAACAAATAGAATACTGTTTTTCTACACTTGTTTTGGCATAGAAGTCTCTCAAACCTCTGGCTTAACTGCTGATCCTAGAATAAAATAGATGATTAAGCTGGGTGTTAGGATACAATTTTGCCAAGTAGGTCTGAGATCCTGTCAAGTTAACATGTACAATGTGTTACAAGAAACAGAATACAAGATACAATGCTGTAGTATATGAAAAGAAGGGAAACCCAATTATGATAATTTAGTAAACTGAGGGTAAGAACTGTACAAGCTAGAAATAATTTTCCAATCCTGTCATCATGTTTAAATCTGTGCAACTCCTGCCAAAAATATGAGTTAGAACACAGAAATTCAGAAAGTCACCATAGCACTGATTCATGTGAAATGTTATGGGGCATAGTTCCTAAAGATAGGAAAACTTATCTGCATAAGCCTTATAAAACTTACTTCAACCTTAAAGGGAATTACTCTTAGCATTGAATTGCTAGGTTAAAATGACACCTTGAACAGTATGATTCATTCTGATCATACTCTATTTATACCTAATTAATTAGCACAATTGAATCAGTGTAATGCCACTATGCAGAACTTTCATGACCTAATTATTTCTGGGCCATCTGGATAGAAGCCTGATAGTTAAGTAACTTGCTGAAACATGTTTGTTAAATACTTTGCAGATAAAACTGCTCACATCCATTTAGACTAAAATTTCTTCTTGGCTGTACTTGACCTTGCTGCTATTGCTTGGATAACTTCCATTCACTGATCTAAGTATGTGGACAAGGTAGTTAGAATACAGCAGGGAGAACAACCACAGGCCACATGTAGTCCCTGTGCTATTTCTGTCCCCTGGAAATCTTTTATTGCCCCACTGAAATACAATAACACAGCTTACTGCTGGTGGATAACTTTAAAAAGTTATGTTTGTTTTGAATACGTTTGCTCATGCTTATACATTGTAAAGCAATGATATATAGTAAGTAAATAAGTTTATTGCTGCAACCACTGGTCATAACAGTGTAACCCAGGATAAAATATAATAAAGCAAAATAACAATAAAAGAAAAGAAACTGATGAAAAGAGTGTCAGATATAAGAAGATTGGAGCAAGATAAAACCAGGGCTATGGCTAAGAGTTTTTAAAAAATCTAAGTTTAAATAAAAACAAAGCAAAAGTAGCAACCTGACTACTAACAGTTGGAAACACATCTGCAAGAAAATAATTCAGGATCCGAGCCCTTGAGTTCATCTGCCAACTCATCATAAATGGGGCAGTGGAGGACATAGTGAATAATGACCTCCACTTGACCAGCACAAGAGAAACAGAGATGCTGTTCAAATAATAAATACCTCAAGGTATGTTAATTTTATTGTTTATGATGAACAAATAAAATAATTAGTAAAAGATACAAAGTGATGAGAAGTTTTGAATGACATATAATTTCTTGGTATTTCAATAGTGGAGCTTAGGGAAAAAGTAGACCTAAAGAAAAGGAAAGAAGTTAAAAGTTTTAAATATTTAGGCATAGCATTCCAAGGAGTGAAAACATGGCCCACGCAAATTAAGCTTCCAATACACCCATAATAACGCAATGGATGCTGTTTTATTGCAGCTGCTATTAAATGTAATTCAAAATCTGTTGCCCTACATGAATTGCAGCTGGGATCAGGTTCCAGTTGTGTATTCTCTAAAATGAAGCCGTCAGAATCCCTGAGAATTCTATTTATGACATCCAGATAATTGCCCAACATGGTGCTGAACTCCTCAGGGTAGGGATCAGGATTTGGCAATTTCATTTATATTGCTAAAGATCCAACCTGGCTCCATCCTGTCTGATTTCTATAATTATAAAAGATAATTTTAGATTAGTGGATGCATGTGATAAGTAATATGTGCTTAATTAGTTTCTTCCCCGAGTTTTGGCTAATTTGGAGTTTGGATAAGCCCAGGGAATTTATTAGATGATGGACTGAAGATACAGTACAAAACAAGCTGAGTCATATCACAGAGATTGCCCCACTGCTGTGGGAAATATATTTGCACCTGTAAAATATTTTTATTTTCTTAGTCACTCCAGTTATAGACTGGCCTTTACTAGGGCTCACTTTAATATTCTCCCTTCAGTCATCTTAGAAGGCAGATTCCAAACAATCCAGTATAGCTGAAGAAATGCCTATGTAGATCAAGTGAGACAAAATCCTTGGAGCTTTTTTTTTTTTTACTTTGTATCTTTTATTCCGATTTGAGATGAGAACTATTCCAGCCATTCTTAAATAATTTTCTTGGATGTATAGAGGAATTTTATTTAAGCTTTCTTATAGCTGATAAAAATCATGAACTCTCTTTTTCCATGGCAAATTTTTACCATTGAACAACAAGAATTCACCATGAAGAGGACACTGACATGAGACAGAATGTGTCAGAAGACTCACAATCAATTAAATAGTTAATTGGCTTGCTTCATTTCTGCCATAATGGGAAAGGGGGGAAGGAAGAGCCGTTAGGCGCAGGCAGACCATTATCTGGTTCCCAGGAATGCCCAAGGTCATATCAGCTTGACACCCGGGAAGAACTGAGAACATGCGCAAGATAGATGATGGACTGGAAAGGGGGGTGCAGGAGGTTGGGGAGAAAGGGGGGTTTGGGCGCGCATGGGCTTTTAGTCTTGGCAATAACTTAGAACTGTAGACTGCTTCTCAGTAAAGAATTTTTTCTTTGAATCTAGTTTTGGTTTCAATTAGATGTACTTTCATTGGGAATTGAGTTTGGCAGATTCTTACAGAATGATCTCCTGTAGTCACTAGTAATGTTGCTTATATATGGAGACTGTTCAATCTTTTGAAATGTTTTAGCTTTTGTTTATTAGATTCGATCTCTGGTCAATGGCTATAACAAGATTTACTTTATAAACAAAGTCTAATTAAAGTGCCACATACATATGTGGAATAATGCTAATGAGAAGCATGAAAAAGGATCCTTGGTGAATTGATGAAATGAAAGAGATGACAAAAATGCATATAAGAGAATGATTGTTGTCAAAAATGAGGATAGAGGGTAGATAAAGATATTGTATAATGTGTAAATAGAGCAAGAAGTTGCAGAGAATATAATTAAAGAGAGCAACAAACAGTTAAGATTAAAAGAAACAGACAAAATGCAGAGCAATTTGATGCAAATATAAACTATTTTTAAAATAGATGAAGAGGACAAAATAAGAAGACTCCATCAGAATGAATAGAATTAAAAATAAAGATGATTAAATTATTTGGGATGAAACTGAAGTGAGGAAATGCTGAAGAGAGTATTTTAAGGACAGGTATGGGAATGCTGTTGATACAGTAAGTTGAACAATGGAATCAAAACAAACAGCGTAAATGTTAGCATCCAAAAAAAAAACTGATGCAAAGGAAATAATACATCCTGCAAGAATGTTGAAAAATGCTAAGTCTATAAGTGTAGATGGTTTAATTAGAAAAATGTTAAACTACAGATGTGGCTTGCTTATGGAATGGCTGTACAGCTGATTTCACATGTGTGTGACGATTGAATCTGTGTTAATGATTAGAATAATGCTGTTATTGTTCCCCTATACAGAGAAAAAGGTAACAAGAGTGAATACAAAAACTACAGCAAAATTGGTTTGTTATGTATCCTGGAATGCTTTTGCAGGATTTGATTGAAAGGGTGTGGAAGTGACAATGAAATAACTTAGGAAGTGCAGTGTGGCTTTCTACTGGCATGGGGTATGCAGAACACTTTTTTTATTATTATTCTTTAGCAGATCATTAAGACATGAGTGAAGGTGAGGAAGGATGTTCATTTTGTATTTGTTGATTTAGAGGAAGTGTATGTTAAAGTAAATAGGCTTGAATTATGAAATGTTTTGTGTGATTGTGGAGTTGAATATTAGTTGCTGAATGTTATAACAGCAGTATATGATGAAAGTAAAAATGTGTGAGAATAAATTGAATACTTAACTAATGCCTCAATATTAAACAGGGACTAAGACTAGGATATGGGATGTCCCCTTGGTTGTTTAATGTATTTGTGGATATGTGTATAAGGAATGCTTCTTGTGAAATTGCTTTGGGATGTGAATGTATGTGTATCTTTGAATGAATTTTCAATCACAGGTTCCCCTAAAAATTGAACTTGCAGCATTACCACATAGCACTACCAATGTCATCATGATCTTGGGGAAAAGCTGATCTAGAGTGTGGAAAGAATATTAAATATTCTGCATATTTAATTGCAAACCAAAAGTAGTAAAATGTATTGGAGTGATTACTAATGACCTGATCTGTTCTCCTCCCTAGTTCCGTACAATTTATTGAGAATATATCTCAGTATCTTATTTTCCCAGTGCTGTTTATTCTGAGGCTTCATTTTCCTCTGAGCCTCTATTCCTTTCTTGAATGCAACAAACCAGATGTTTCCATCTCCTATATTCTGTCCAGGTCACGTGTCAAATACTTACTTATGGCTTGTCTCCTTTAATTTTGTTGGAACTGAATGAGAACAAGCTTGGGAATTGTATAAAGGTTATGTAAAAGACTTCAAAGATTTACTAGTCTATTTTTTCCTGTTTCTCTATCTGATTATTTCTATTATAATAATGAAGATGAGAGTTGTTTTTTTTAAAGAAAGACTATGCAAGATGCTGTCATTTGGAATAACAAATCTTTGAGGAAGCTGAAGAAAGGAAAGGAAAGGAAAGGAAAGGAAAGGAAAGGAAAGGAAAGGAAAGGAAAGGAAAGGAAAGGAAAGGAAAGGAAAGGAAAGGAAAGGAAAGGAAAGGAAAGGTCCAATTATGTTTTGTTTCCAAATCCAGCCTTACAGATATTCCAAGAGTCTGCAAGCAAGCTTGCTTTGCTCCTATTCAGAAGCTGATAGTAAATACATGTATGAACAATGCTTAGAAAGTGGGAAGGTGTTTGTACATTGCCAACAGATTGGCAGAGTAACACTTTCAAATGCAAGCTGTTAGTAGTTTGGGATTGTTGCTACTCTTTACTCTCCCATCTTGGAGAGGGAAGCAGAACAAATAGAAGAAACTGCCTCAATTTAAAAAAAAAAAGTTATACAGTGGAACCTCGGGTTACAAATTTAATTCGTTCCGTGACTCTGGTCGCACCCCGAATTGGTCGCAACCCAGAGGAAATTTCCCCATAAGGTTCAATGTAATTACCATTAATCCGTTCTGGCGTGGAGGACAGGGAGGTGGCTATTGCTTGGAGGGAGAGTACCCCTCCCTACGACCATGTGTCAGGGGCGGAAAATGGCCACGGACCATGTGTCAGGGGCGGAAAAATGGTCACGGACCACGTGTCAGGGGCGGAAAATGGCCGCGGACCACGTGTCAGGGCGGAAAAATGGCCGTGGACCACGTGTCAGGGGCGGGAAAATGGCCGTGGACCATGTGTCAGGGGCGGAAAAATGGCCGCGGACCACGTGTCAGGGGCGGAAAATGGCCGTGGACCACGTGTCGGGGAGGAAAAATGGCCGCAGACTGTGTCACGGGAGGGAAAATGGCCGCGTATTCTGCTCGTACCCCGAGGCGGAGTTCACAAATCGAGGTAAATTTTTGCAGCCGGAGCTGGTCGTAACCCGAAAAGTACATTAGCAGAGGTATTCGTAACCCGAGGTTCCACTGTATTTGGGGTAGAAGGAAAATAAGTATTCTTGGCTCAAATAAAATATTTATGGGATTTACTTCAGCTCTTTAAAGTGGGTGCTAGAGGGAGAGACCATTCTCAAAATGCCCTTCTCTGTGTGTAAGTTCCTTGTACTTCTGCAATTCCAGCCTTGCTGAATATGAGCCTTAAACATGAGTGCCTTACCAGCCTTGAGAACACACTGGTGGCATTCTAGAACGATAACTATAAATGACTCCAAATAGAAGGCAGCTTTTTTAAATATTTGAGGTCTTGTAAGGAGCATTTTATTTTCCCAACTCTTTGGATGATTTTTTTAAAAGATTAATGTTTTGTTTTATTTTATTTATCTAACTTGATATATTGCCAGCTACTGAAGTCTCTCAGAAATTCGCATTAAAAGAAAAAGAAAAAGTTAAATTTGCAGTTAAAACAAGCAAAACTCAAAATAGCAAGAAATAAACAAAACAGCAAGAATCCAAACATGCCAAGTTGTCAATTAAAATGAACAGTTAAAAGCCTGCTCAAAAATATATGTTCTACAAGCCTTTTTGAAAGGTAATGCAGATGTTAGGTGTCTCAGCTCTACAGGCTGTGCACTCCAAAGAGCCAAGGTAGGAACAGAGAAGGCTCTAAGTCACCACCAGATGAATTCAAGCAATTACAGGAAAATTTTCCAATTTCAAATGCTACTTAAATTGGTCATTGTCTTGGTGATGGCAGCACCAAGTACCAATCTGATTAGCTATTTAGGACTTTGTCATTTTATCACTGATAGCTATCTAGTTTTGGTATGGCACAACAGTATTCCCTAAAACTTCTGAGGCCTGAATAGATGGAATTAATCCCACTAATCATCATTAAGAAGGTAGACTTAGTTCCTTGATAGTAATTTCTGATTTGCTGGCTAGGCTTAGATCATCATAGATGAACCATTGTCCTTCACTGGGTAAAACAATAGTTGATCTTCTAAAGAAATTGGCTTTTACTTATTCCCCACATTCTATAAAACTGAAGATAACTGCTCAGAAGAAAGGAGAAATTAGGAATAAGAAGATGCAAGGAGGACCTGGCTATGAACATCCAAGCAGGAGGCAATTAACATGTGCAAATGCTTTTTAACCAACGTGCGCTAGCATAAAATGTATATCAGATGTTTTAATAAAATACCATAATATACATCCAAACATTCTAAAGAGTCTTTATTCAAGGAGCTTCAATAAATACGTGACTTTAAAAAATACCTCTAATTCAATCCCAGTTATTCCATCAACCTCTTTCATATAATTTATTGTTGAAGAAAACATTCCAAAATAATTCAAGACTAATTAATGAGAAGCATCAATGAAACTAACTTTCTGGAGTATGATTTGTTTTGATGTTCTTTCTTTCTGTATGCGTGTGTGTGTGTGTGTGCCAGATACTTGCAAATATAAGTTCAAATTTAAAGCTGTTAGATGGGATACACAAAATTAATTTTAGTAGCATGTTTACTTCAATTTACACTTTCAAATTCAGATTCACTCTGTCTCCTGATTCTTTTCCGTAAACACAGCCACCTCAGCAAAACAGGAAATTCAGAACATGATGCTGACATAGTTTTGCATTTGATCACTGCTTTAAATGAATTAGTCTCCATGATATATTTTTAAAAAGTTACTTCATACTTTGTAATGGATGGCATGAGCAGGGAAGATTCTGGAATGGAACTTCAACGTTGTCAGGAGTGGGGAGAGACATTCCAGAGCAAGCACCTCCTCAGGTCACAGCAAGAGTGTGGGAAGATGAAGAGGATGAGGCTGGCCCCTCCGTAGAGTCTCACGGGTTATAGTAGGCTTTAGCATAGGTTTAGTCTGGTGAGATTTGTCTATTAGGTGCAAGCTAATAAGGGAACTGAACTGTACTGGATTGCCTCATTGCTCTTCATGGGGTGAACCTGACATTCTTTCTGCTGCAACACTACACAATCACTGTAGGAAGAGGGTAAGACTTAACTTGCAGTTAGCCAAAATCATAATTACAGGTGGTCCTCAGTTAACGACCACTCAATCAGCAACCGTTCAAACTTGTGACGGCACTGAACTGAGTGTTACTTATGACCGGTCCTCAGAGTTCCGGCTGTCACAGCATCCCTGTGGTCATGTGCTTGTGATCGGGGCACTTGGTGCCTGGCTCATGATTTATTCACCATTTGTTCGTGACCTTCATTACCGGTTTCTGACAAGGCAAGTCAATGGGGAAGCCTGCAGGAAGTCACAAATGGTGACCCCATGACACCCTCGCTTAATGACCCATGGTGATTCACTTAATGACAGCAACCGGGAGTGCTGGAATTGCCATTGCTAAGCAGTGCAGTCACATGATGCCGCACTTCATGACCGCATTGCTTAGCGATGGCAATTCTGGTCCCAATTGCCATAATTAACCAAGGACTACCTGTACTTTATTAATATAAAAGGCCACTTAAAACAAAATCAAGCCAGGCAAAAGAAAAAAGAACGATGGGCAAAGACCTATAAACAAAGATCATTCATACACTCAAATTAATGCAGTGCATATATAGCTTGAATGGGTCTGTTCAATTTGAATTTATAGTAATCAGTTTTTGAAAACTTCACAGACGTACAAACACACTATGCAGCTTGCAAGAAATGCCATGTTTACAACAATACTATGTAAATAAATCAGAAGTTGAACTGTGTGCAAGCTAATGCAACATCTATTATCTTAGAAAAGGCAGCTACAATAGGTTTTGGACCACTGCCTTCAAAATTGCAACATTTAGGTCCTTCAGTTGATTACTTCTCCCCACAGGATCACTGCCAAGCAGAAACTTGATTTCCACATCAAGGATATGGATTTGCAAGACTTTTATTAAGTGTTTTGTAAGACCTGTTCTCCAGTTTTCATTTTGGTCTTTAATAGTATGAGCAAAGGCTATGCCAGTTACATAAACAACTTAATCATGCCAAATTCCATTCTGTTTTTTTTTCAAAAGGTGGAGCCAATGCTCGCTCTCTGATTTATTAATTGGCTGTTTTCAGAGTATAACATCAGATGGTTGCTTCTGGCCCTATAGGTGGGAAGTTGTAGAATCATTAATACATTTAGTGTTGTTCCACAGTTTCTAACTGGACCATTTAAGATTTATTATTCCAATTCATAATCAGTTCCCAGGAAGACCTTTGGTCTTGTATCTGACTTTCTTACTGGCTGATGTTAACAGAAGAGCAATGCTTGTTGCTGCCCAGTTTTATTTTGTTTAGTTATACAGAATCATTAAAGAGTTCGTTTTGTTCTGTTTTCTTCCCCTATATATTTTGTGTTTAGCCTTATCTTTTGTCTTTAAAAATCTGGTGGTGGTGGTGGTGGTTGTTATTTGGTAATTTGGTGTGATGAAAAAGAACATGTTTTGGGTGTATAGGTCTTTGTATAATAAAGATGACTTATTTTCAGGAATGCTACCTTCTCTAAAGCGCTTAACTCCCACATATAACTTGTCCACCCATTCAATTTATCTGGAATAAATTGTAGGAAATTCAGATGTTTGGAATTCTTCAGTTCATAAATTCTAGAATAATTCTGAGTTAAGTATAATTAAGTTAACAACTCATTATCATTACTTGATGAATCTTCCTTTATTGCCTTTATATACCTCAGAGCACAGGAAATTTTGTTGCTACTATAAAAATGATCAGCTTGAATCACATGAGAACTGACTTCATTGAAGCAACACTATATGGGGGTTCATACATGCTAAGCAGTAATCTAGTCTGTCTTGCTTGCATTTATTGTGATGTTAGAACACAATAATTGTATATTTAAGTCCTAATGTATGGCTTAGCTCTGAAATTTCTCATGTAGTATCCATGGAAATCAATGTGTCTGTGGCCATCTCTTTTGTAATTGCCAAGCCACTTGCCTTGCTTTAGTTTTAATGTTTTTAAGAATTATTTCCATTTTAAATAAAAGTTTAAAAGGAAGCTGCAATTCTTTAAAGCAAAGCATAAATCTCTATAATTATTTTTATTTCCAAGAATACTTCTGGATTTCATATAGCACTTTTAAAAAATATAAATGGAAAATGGTTGTTTTTCCTGCCCAATCCCCTCTTCCTCAAGACAAAAGTAAGCCAAAGGTTAATAGTACATATCCTGGGGATGGGGGGTTCACAGGGAGGAGCAGTGAGGAAGCTCACCAGTTCTTCTAGTAAACTGAGGCTTCTGTCACTAACCACACAATTGTGGCAGCCATTTTCTGTTTTAGGGAACCCACTTCCCACATGGCAGCCATTTTCTATAGGTAACATCCTATCAAAGTATCAAATGTATTCCTTGATCCCCAAACATTTGGGACCTCTTGTTTAGCTTAATGTGTGAAGTAATGTGGAATATTCAAAGCTATAGTTAAAACAAACTACGGTTTAAAATAATCTGTGAATCCAGCCTATATATGTAACATTGCTTTAATTTTCTTTTTAAATAAATGTAGCAACATTTATCATTCTTATAAAGACAAATACCTAATCAAACTAGATTAAAGACTATTCATTTTTTCCCCTCAAGCCTTAGCTTCCGGTGTTTATATTAATAGGAATTGTGCTGAAGGAGTACCCTGTGAGGAAGGATGTACATTAATCAATCTCACTTAGTTTTTAGACACCTCTTTTTAGCTTAAAGCATTTGGAAAGTGTTATGGTTGTGTTGATGATAGAGGAGAAATAGCATCTTTGAAGTAAAAGTTCATTTAAAAATAAGTGACCATACTAAGGGTCTTCTGGTCTAAGTATGGGTACAACTGGGGGCTAGATGAATTTGTGTGAAGGTGTTGCTGACCACAGGCAGGAGCTTTGAGCCCAAGAAAACCTCATATTGCACACCAGTCCTGAAGGAGGAAGTGCAATACAGTTCAGGACTAAAAATGGAACATCTCCAGATCTGAGTGGTCCAATTAACCAGAGCCACCCGGTCTTGTCAAGGTTGAGCCTGAGCCTGTTCCTCCCCATCCAAACCCACACGACCTTCAAACACTGGAACATAACCTTGACAGCACAACTTAGTTGGGCCTGGGTTAAGATGTACAACTGGATACTGTATAATCAGTGTAATTATGTAATTACCTGACCCTGAACTCACAGATGACCTCACCCAGCAGTTTCATGTAGATATTGAACAGTCAAGCCCTGAGGCAATCTGTACATTAGGGGGCTCTTTTAAAAATATATATATATATATATATATATATATAATTTTATTAAGAGTTTTAATTACAATAATACAAACTAATACAAACTAAACTTAGAGAAAGAGAAGAGAATGGAAGGAAAGGATAAAAAGTGCAGGAAAAAAGAAAAAGAAAGAAGAAAAAGAAAATAAAACTATAATAAAGAAAAGAAATATATAAAGAAGTGGCTTGCAACCTTCATCACAACAAGTATAAACAAATTTAACAACTCTTCTCCCCTATAAGGTTAAACAAATATCTCTTCATCCCATATCCCATCCTTATCTTTAAGCAAATCCATAAAACATCAACTTTTCAATTGTGGTGTCAGCAAAAAGTCCATAAAGGGTTGCCAGAAAATTGCAATCATCATCATCATCATCATCATCATCATCATCATCATCATCATCATCATCATCATCATCATCATCATCATCTTATTTTAACCTTGATCAAATAAACCAACTTTATATTCCTTCCTTTTACATGTAATAGTCTTAATCTTTAATTCAATCAAATATTGTCATAGGCTTTGATTTCTCAAAGATCCAGTTGACACATGCTTTAGATTCAATAATATATTAGATTATTTCAATCAATTAAAAAGTCAAAGAGGAAAAAACAGAATCCTGAATGATTCAACTGTGAAGTAAGAGAATCTTCTAAAATCAGCAATCAGTAACCAGTAAAATGCCATAGATGAAAACTATAGATTTTACAGGGCAAAGAAAAAAATTCTTTGGATTAGACACCTTTTTAAAATACGAATAATTTGGAGATCCTTGTTCTTGAACAAACCTGGTTCTGATAACAAATAAAGTTTGAATGAGTTTCAGTAACTAGCTGACTAGAATTGAAGATTTTTAAGGCTCAATAAACCCATCTTAATCTCAGGATCCAGCCATCAAATATCTACGCAAAAACTTGCATTGGAATTTCTCAAAAAAATATATATATTCCTCTGCAAATTAGATTTCTGCTTTTTTACTTAATTCTGTTTCTTTAGAATTTGTCTTAGTTGTATTTCTGAACTTTATAGTAAGAAGAGATGGCAGGAACAACTGCTAGTGTTGTTTTCTGTTTCACATCTTTCACTCTGAAGTCTTCCTGGTTGCCAGTGCTTCTTGGTCTTCAAAAGTCCTATGGGACTTATTTTGTTATGAAATTGCCACTTGAGATTTAATCAAAACATGAGAAGTCAGGGAAGCTGCAGACAGCTGGAAAATGATTGTTCAATTAAATATTTATTATTTATTTATCAAAGTTTTATGGCTGCCCATCTCACAAAAAAGTGACTCTGGGCAGCATACAACACTTAATTATATATATATATATATATATATATATATATATATATATAAAAACATTCATTTTTAAAAACTATAAAAAATACACCACAATGAGAGGATGATGTTAGCCACAGTAAGGGAGCCATCGCAAGTTCTCCCCGGTCCCCTGGTACCCCCAGGTTGAAGGCACAGCCAGGTTTTGAGGGACCTGTGGAATGTTAAGAGGGATGGAGCTAACCTCACTTCCGGGGGGGGGGGGGAAAGATTCCATAAGGCAGGCATCATGGCAGAGAAGGCCTGCCTTCTGGGACCCACCAAGTGTAATTCCCTGATGGACGGGACCTGCAGCATGCCTTCTCTGCCATATCTGGTGGGATGGGCAGATATAATCAGGGAGAAGCAGTCCCTCAGATAACCCGGCCCCATGCCATGAAGAGCTTTAAAGGTCTTCACCAGCACCTTGAATTGAACGCAGAAGCAAACTGGCAACCAATGCAGCTTGGGGAGCAGAGGTATAAATGTGTGCCATTCTAGGGGCACATATAACTGCCTGTGCCACTGCATTTTGCACCAGCTAAAGCACCGTGCTGCTCACCCCCAGTCCTCTGAGCCAATCCAGAAGGACACCATGGTTGATAGTATTGAAAGTCACAGAGAGGTCAAGTAGGGCAAGGCTGGATGCACAACCCGCATCCCACCCTCACCAGAGATCATCCAAAAGCATGACCAATGCTGTTTCTATCCCATACCCAGGTCTGAATCTCAACTGGAAGGGATACAGATAATCCACCTCTTCCAAGGTCCTCTGAAGCTGCTATGCAGCCATCTTCTCAATCATCTTCCACAGAAAGGGGAGGTTAGATACTGGATGAAAATTGTCCAGTATAGTGGGGTCCAGTGATGGCTTCTTGAGGAGGGGGGTGAACCAAAGCCTCCTTAAGAGGCAAAGGAACAACCCCCTCACTCAAGGAAGAATTAATCATTGCTAGAACCCACTCACATGATACTCCCCGGGCCGCTTTAACCAGCCAGGAGAGGCATGGATCTAAAGAGCAGGTAGCTGAGCTCACAGTCCAAAGGACCCTGTCCACTTCCTCAGATCCAACAAGTTCAGACCGTTCCCAGATAACAGGCAAGACTCCTCCCTCAGTATCTCTATCAGAACTACAACAAGGACAGCATCCAACTGAGAATGAATCTGAGTGACTTTGACAGATGTTGAGCAAATTCCTCTGCAAAAGGTTCTCTGAGCCCCCCTTACCCAGGAGGGTCCGTGTCACCTGAAACAGGGCCGCAGGACAGCTATCTGTGGATGCAATAAGAGTAGACAAGTAATGACGCTTTGCCACCCTTACTGCCACTAGGAAAAGCTAAATGGCAGCTCTAAGCCGTGTTCAGTCGAGTTCATTCCTTGTTAATGACCAGCAAACCTCTAGACGTCTCTTCTCTTACTTCAGTTTCCTCAGCTCCTCCATAAATCACAGGGAGTGCTGAGAAGAGGTTGCATGGGAGCGATCCAATTCAAAGCCTCAGCCACCCTCTTATTGCAAGTGGTGACCAAGGCTTCAGATGGATCATGCAACAGACCAGCAGGAAGAACCCCTAGTTCCCTCTGGAACCTATCTGGGTCCATTAGTCGTCAGGGGCGGACCACCTAATGGGTATAGCCTCCCTTCAGTGGACAGTGGTGCTAGAGAATCCCATGATAATCAGGGCATGATTTGACTATGATAAGGGAGATACCAAGAGCTCCCCCAATTTCAGATCACATAGCCACTGCCCTGATAGGAACACCAGATCCAGTGTATGGGCACTGTCCAGTGCCAGGCTGTGGATGATCTGAGATAGGCCCATGGCCATCATGGTGGCCCTTAACTCCCGAGCCACCTCTGACCCCACTCCTAGAGAAGGCAGATTGAAGTCCCCCAAAACCAATATAGGAAATTCTTGACCACCTCAGGACTAAGTATAAGAGCACTCTTTTAAAAGAAATTTCAAAAGCCAAATTTTTATCAAATGAACTGAAATGGAAGGGAAACAAGCAGGAAAAACATTTGAACCTGCTATAGATATTATTACTGATACAGCAATAATACATGACCATATTGTTAATTATGTTATTCTCATTTGATCATGTAGAGTAACCAGAAGATAAATTGATTCAAAGCAAAGTGGATTAGCATTGTAGAACACTTATGACTCACTTCTCTTGACACAAAATGACCAAAGCCATGAATCTCATCTCATCTTTCTCAACATGGGAAAGTGTATTTTCAGTTATTCTCTGCCTTTAGTTATACATTATCCTATACCCATCTTGCTCTTGTTTGTTTTATTTGATTGATATATTACATTACATTTATGTGCTCTGAAGCCAAAGTCACAAAACTACAAATTATATTATCTGCCATCACTTTGTTCTTCATTGGGGTACAAAAAGGCTATGTTGTAGAAAGAATATAGCTTAGAAGAAAATGAGCAAAGCTGTGTAAATTACAACAGCAATCATACATGCATCTTGGTTTCAGACAAGGTCAAAAGTTTTAAAGTAGAGATGGTGAGATAATGGGTGAGATAAAGCTAATTTTCCAAATTTCCCATTTGTTTTGCAATAAAAAGCAAGGCAAATAACAGTTGTATATTTATTTACAAATAGAAGAATTTCTTCCTTTTCCTCTATAGTCCAATTTACCCTTTCATTCTCCATTTTCTTCTATCCCATTCATTCTTATATATTTCCTATTACTTCATGACAGCCTTCCCCAAGGTGGTATAACTGCTGTCCTTCAAATGTCTCCCAAAATATCCAGCCAGTGTGACTATCTGGAGTTCACACAATGGAGAAGACTGGCTTATATATAAGAGTTGGAAATTTGAGTTTTGTTTTATGTTGGGCTTCATTCAAGGTAGTAAATATCTTGCATTGCTGAAAATGCAAGATATTCTTAGATTTCAACTATTTTTTCTGCTTCATTCCTATGCTCTCCTTGAAAATCTGCCTTGAATGGTTAAGGGATCCACTTTCATAATGTGGGAGATGGTCTAGATGGTTGGAGGGAAAAAAAGTTTAAAATATCTAACCCCTATGAGTTCTACTTATGTTAGTCTTCGCTGAATCCAACCCTCATCTTTTTAGAAACAGAACTTTCCATATTATTCATGGAAGGAAGGACATGTTTTGATTCACCCCATTATGTATGCTACCAAGCAAGCACACACACATATACACACACATATATAGCAATAGTAGATTTTTTAAAAACAGTAGCACCATCTGTCTGTTATGGCTGAAGAAAATGAAAGAAAGGAAATCAATCATTCTTCTCAGCTCCTGTTTTCACATCTCTCACTTGCATTTGAATGTTACAGCTGTTCTTCATGAGCCAAATTATTGCCACTAGAGTTACTGATAATGTTCTCAGATTCAGCAGAAACATTTTAAATGTTCATGAAAGCACATATCAAAGAAGGAACAACTGTAGTAGTTCACACATTCATTTCCAATTCAGACTGAAATCTTAACTGAGAAGAGCTCTGTATAAACTAATAGATTAGAGAGCCATTTGGCATGGACCTTAAGCAAAAATAGGCCCCTCAAAGTTTATACACTTTATTTTTTCCTTAAATTAAAAAAAAAAATCCCCTCTCACCCTTATAGGTGGTATGTGTCTTCCTCAAACTCGGGTCCTCTACCAGAGACCTGGGAGTTTGATGGTTCTGTGCAGTATCTTAGCTGTTCCTAGCACTGCACTCTTCTGGACAGAGAGCTCTGATGTTGTTCCTGGGATCTGTTGTAGCCATTCTCCCAGCTTAGAAGTCACAGCCCCAAGTGCTCCTACCACCACCAAGACCTTTGACCTTTACTTTCCACATCCTCTCTAGTTCCTCCTTCAGGCCCCGGTACTTCTCCAGCTTCTCATACTCCTTCTTCCTGATGTTGCTGTCACTTGGCACCACTATATCTATCACCACTGCTGTCTTCTGGTCCTTATCTACCTCCACAATGTCTGATTGATTGGCCAGTACCTGCCTGTCCATCTGGATCTGGAAGTCCCACAGGATCTAGCCCTGTTATTCTCCATGACCTTTCGTGGAATCTCCCATCTGGACTTGAGAGGGTCTAGCCCATGCACTGTGCAGAAGTTCCCATACACACTGGCAGCTACTTCTGTGCTGTTCAGGATATGCTTTTCCTGCCTGCATCTTACACCCTGCCACTATGTGTTGGACTGTCTCTGAGGCCACTCTGCACAGTCTGCACCTTGGGTCCTGTCTAGTGTGGTAGACCCCTGGTTCTATGGATCTGGTGCTTAGTTCCTTGAAGTAAAAGTTCATGAAGCCAAGTTCCATGAAGTGTTCCATTATTTAATCCATGAAGAGGTCTTATACAGAAAAATTAATGAGCTTAAAAGGATTGTTTATTCATTTTATCTTTGCTGAGGTTTGTTATGAGAAAGAGAGAAGGAGAAAAATAGTCTGTGCTAGTGTAGGATATCTTTTAGTGCTTTTTGGTTGACAGTCATAAGTGGGTGAGGCAGGGTGAGTGGGTAAAAATTCAGCAAATCATAATGTCCAAGAATCAGGCCAACAGGGACTTTGTTCCACTTCTCGAGAACATTGGAACATTGGGGGATACTGAACTAAAATCTAGTTTCAGAGTCTATCTTACATATTTTGCCCTCTGGTCAGGTCATGGTTACGAAACTGCAATGACTGAGTACATATTGCATGCTAACCTAAAATCAAACAAAGTATAAAATCAGACAAAACACATTATGGCTTAGTATGATATGTAAATCCAATCTTGTGCTAATTTTTTAAAAAGGAGATCTAGTTCTGTTAAAATCAGTTGACCAACTCAGATCCCATTGATTTTACTAGAGCTGTTCTGATTAATTTTGAATCCTGCCACATTTGTTTAATATCTCTTGTACTTGACCCTAGAACTGTCCTTGATCTCTTTGATACATGTTTATTTGCCATCTGAACTGTACACTGAAGAAAATATTACTATCTTTTGCTGTTGTGCACTCGTAAAGAGGAGCAGAATTTATATTGAAGCAGCCTTAGAGCTAAAACACTTTGTATCAAAGCTGCAATTTTTTAAAAGTGCAAAGAGCTTCAGCTGAGAGAGAGAAGGGTTGATAATTAATGGGATCAGAGTGGGCATAGATGGACAAGTTATCCCTTTTGGCCTGTGACACATTCTAAGAAAAATCCATCTCATTGACAGTTTCTTTTGTAGGAAACAATTCCCATTGGAATAAAAAGTAAAGGTTTAACTTCACTTCTGCTGACTCTAAGGGCATCTCCATGTAGTTTTTGTGGTACAAAACAGAAATAATTTGCCATTGCCGTTTTTCAGGAAGTTTTTCTTGGTATTTCATGATGGTGTCAGTGAAGTATTGATCTGCTCTGGCCCTGCTTAACATTTCAAGATCAGTCAGGTTCTCCAATAGCCGCCTTTATAACAGCCAATAGCCACCTTTAAATTTCCCTGGACATCATGATGGGAGAGGAAAGAAATTCCCTATTCAGGTTTGCTAATTGTCATGCCTTTTCTGAATTTAATGATTAGTTTCCAGATTAATAAAGATAATAAAATATAAATATCCATCTACAAGATCCTGTCTTATCGATAAAGGGAGCCACCATTTTGCCAATTCACAGTGACATTCTTGCAACCGTATCCCCTTTTTCTCAATAAATATTGCTAAAGAAACTCAGAGGATTATGCTTGGAAAAGCAGATGCCAGAGAGTGTGACACATGAAGTTTATCTACTTATTTACTTATTTAGTCCTCACAATACCTGTATGGGATGGGTTGGTTCTGTAATAAATTTCTACATTTACATTAAATATTACTTTTCTTTGGGAATACTTATTTCATTATTTTTTTTTCTAGTAATAGGAACTGATTTGACCATTCTCTGTTATTTGAACAATATTTTGATATTCCTCAAGTTCAGGGTAAATTATTTATAATTATTATCAGTGAAGCCAGTGAGACTGAGGAAGTAGGAGTTGCGGAGGTAGCAAATTACATAGTTACATTAGATATTCTGTGAAGTGTTCCAAGAAAAGAATAATCTCTGCAGTACACAGTGTAAAAAGGGCAGCAGTGATTATACAAGAAACAGATCTCCTAGAATATATATGAGGAACATTAGCCATAAAGCAGGAGAGACAGAAGGGCAGAAATACAAAGAAATTTGGATGCAGAGCATTTTTGCAAGCTTATAGGCCTTCACTAATTGATGGATATTGTTTCTGTGTGTGTGCTTATGTGTTTTTGGAGGATGGAGAAACTATTTCCATCTCAGATATAGCCTTTTAATAAAATACATCTACATTTTATACTATAATGAAGAAGGTTCTTTTGCTCATTTTCAGTATCTAATACCAATTTACAGAATCCTTACAGAATTAAGTAATTGTGCTCCAGCAAAACAGTAAATACTTAAAACACACACAGTGGTAATTGTGATGCTGCATCCTGAAATTAATACGTTTATAGCAGCGTCTTTAGACAGTCCTGTCCATCACTTTATTTATGTTATGCCACTTGGGATTAAGCATCATTATGTCAGAGTAAAGGATAATATATTTTTAAGGAAAAACAAATAACATGAGATAGCCAACCCCTCACTAATGTTTTTAAAAACTTGGAAACTGTAATGACCAGTAGTCCCAAGGATTCTTATGCTGGCCTAGATGCTAATGCCAGATAGCTTTGGCATCTACTGGCCCTTGGACTACAAGCCCAACCACAAATGTCCACTAAATAGGAAATATTAGGTAAAGAAAAACATTCAGCCTGGTAGCAGGGATATCCCTTTTGAAATAAACTGCTACCTTTCTATTCTTAAGTATAATTAAAACAACATTTTGTCTGTCCCTCATCGATTGTGAACCAAAATTCTATAGCCCAACCAGCACCAGCCCTATCTTAGGTAAATCTGGTAATTGCCTTCATTTACCGAGCGGGGGAGTAGACAGAGCTGGCCTATTTCTAGGTATAGGTATAAAATCAGACCCAATTGCCCTGTTTAGCTTTCTTGTCTGAGCATTTTTCCTCAAATGCATTGCTTCCAGTATCCTAGTTGGGCTAACATAGAAATTAAAACCATGAGTCTGGGGAAGTAATGCAGATAAGGTAGATTTCTCTTTCCTCCAAAATGTCTGATTCAGTAATAAAACAAACCCGCCCCCATTGTGGAGTCAACTGGAATGCAAGTCTTGAGCAAATAGACAGGTCTGGCTTCAAATTTAGTTATGTAATTATAGGCTAAATTACAGAAAAGCAAGCCAAGTCACTTCTGGGCTTGGAGAGAAAAAAAAGTACCCTTCCCATTTCATTGTACAGAAACCAGAGTCAGCCCTCCTATTATGCAGAGTGGGATAGTCACGGAGATATATGTGCTACATGGGTTGTTCTATCTTGGCTAGTTTGCTCCCTCAGCTGATGGACAAAGTACCTCATCCCTAGGGTTAAAATGAATCTCAGTTGCCTTCTGGTTAGCTTTTTTCATGAAACTGGGCAGAGGGGAAAATGCCATCCTGTCCTTCAGATTACGCAGCATAATGTCTTAGATAAATCAGTCCCAAGGAATGGGCCCTGTTTAGTATTTCTAGTCCTCTGCTTATTAAAAATATTTTTGCCATCTTTTAAGAGCTTTCAGGATTTGCATTTAATTGCATTAATTTTGTCAGTTGTTTCCTGCTTGATGTAGCCTGTCTTTATGTTCCTTTAATGTATGCATATTCAGAATTTTGGAGGTTGTGGGAAAACGTTTCACTGGCAACTATTCTTGCCAGAAAGGAGAAGGAAAACAACAGACAAAATGGAATTCCTTATGATGCTCTAACATTTCAGCTGAGTGCTTGAAGTAGGAAATAAAGTTTGCTAAGTATTTTCTCCCTAGACCTGGCTTCTTGTAGTTGTTGTTACATTATTTTATGCTCTACAGGGAATAACCCAGGCTCCCTTTGCCTCTAAACAACAAGATATTTTGATGTGAAGCAGAGATATGTTCTGACCTTCATGGATTATAAAGAACAGGCACTGAATGTAAGTAATTATCATTCAAACAGTGTTCAAGTCTGCAGGCAAACTCAATTGCTCTGTGTGAAAACTCCAATGTCAAACTTCAAAAAGTTATACCTATAATTGATGGTTAGTTATTTTGGAAAGGGACCCAGACCTGAAATGGGTGTCCAAAATAGAAGCTGCAAGCAGAGCCTTTAAAACTCCTCTGCTGACATTAGGAAGTACTATCATACATAAAGAAAACTATTTTGTGGTTTTTCTTTCCTGGCAAACAAAAATGGCAGCGCATTTCCTTGGCTGACATTTCCATTTCCATTTTCACACTTTCTTCCTCCCTAAAATCCATTATGCCTAAAAAGAAATATGACCAGAAAGATTATATCTGGCAGTTTTCTCTCAACTACAACTATAAATTGCTAGCTTATGGAACCAGCATAGGGAGGGTGTGCTTTGATATTGATAGCACAATCAATTATTTCATAAACTAGCAGGGTTGTTTGTTTTGAGGCCCACAGTCTCAGAAATAAGTGCTTTGTCAGAACTTGCCATTTCAGAAGCAACTCAGAATTTGGGAATGTGAACTATTCAAATAAACAGCGTTTATACTCAAGTGATGCCATCACAAGCCCTTTATCCATGGATTAAGAGTAAACTGATGAAACAATTTAACAACGTATGATGTGCATGAATTACTACAAGAAATATGTATTTGTACTGTCAGATTATAATGCTCAATATCAGTTTTCTTTTCATCAAAGAGAAACATAGGAAAGCATTATGCTTACATAGGCATGTAATTACCACCTGCAACAAAATGTTACACTATGGAATTCTCCTTTCATGTGTTCCAGAAAAGAAATATGCCTTCTGCATATTAGTCTGTTTCATTATTGTCCCTTAGGGTTTGCAGAGGAAGGGAAGGGAAGATAGGGATCAACACTGAATCAATATATGATTGTTGCAGTGACATATGATGAAGCCAAACCTGTGGGTAAGTGAGGTGTGTGAGGGCAAGCCTTAAAATTAGGAAGCCCCCTCAGGTGGCAGATATTACAACACCAGGAGGAGCAGATGAACACAGTCATATGGCCTTGCAATTGAACCCATTTCAGTATCAGAGGTGATCTTCACCAATCTGGAGACAACAGGAAGTTTAGGGACAAATTACATATTCAGTGTTATCCCACAACACAGCAGAATAACCAGGGGATGGAAGAAAACTGGAAGCCTGCCACTATTAGTCCCCAACATCTGTTGCTTGAGGGAATTAATTCCCTCTTTTTATGTTAGAGTCCTCATGTTACAGCAGGGTATAGAAATTAGAGGTTAGAAAGATACAAATTATTCCCCTCAGTTGTCCCACAGGTACGAAAGAAATCTGAGCCTTTGTTCTCCAGTGACCATGAAGAAGAGGAAGAATACATATTTCTATCCTTAAAGCTTGAATGCCATACATTTTAATGAGTAATTTTTACAAAATCACATTTTTTATTTTTTTGTTTATATATCAAATTTGTCACCGCCCATCTCATTAAAAATCTTTTAATTCTGATGGATTTCCTTTCAGTTTTCATTTTCATTTTCTTCAGTTATAACTAAGTATGCTGAAGAAAAGTTTGCTGATGCTGTAGGTTGTTCTATATCAGATATTTACAAACCAGTAAGTGAACTGCCATGACTGAAAATAATATTCTGTAAGCAATTATCGGCAAGACAGATTCGTTTTTAACCCAGTTCTAAAAGAAACTGTGGGGTAAGAATAACTACCTTACAAAATGCTACAGCACATTTTGCTAAAGCTGCTTTTTAAAATTATAAACTGGAAATGCTTTATATGCAGTTTGATTTTCCCACATGACTTAGAAACTGAACTACTATACGTTATAAATGAATGCATTGCCTTCTCTGTTGCTAGAAATCAATTTTTTTTTTAATCACATTTCATTCCACAACCAATTAAGGGTAGACTGTCTGATATCCTCCAGATTTTTGAACTACAACTCCTGTAAACTCTTGCCATTCACTATGATGGTTGAGAATCAAAGTCCAAAAGATTTAGAGGGCATCAGGTTGCATGTCCCTGCTGTACTGTATCACAGCTACCTTCCAACCATACATACTGTATAAAAGAGCTCCCAATTTTCTAACATAAGTTTACTGACATCTTATGTGCAGTTAAGCTACTGAAGCTGACCCAGGACCCTCAGATTTAATGTAATGATTATGTGGTTTTATGTAAAGACTACCCTATTTGAGTGTCCCCTTGTCTTGTGGGAAGTGAAACATAACACAGTATAAGGCAGTATAATACATCCCTGAAAAGGTGCAACTCGGAACCAGGGAGAGAGTTTCAAAAGCATTATAAAATCACCAAAAACAACATGCCTTTGGCAGTCTCATTGGAGTGTTACTTAGCAATAACTAGCCACAGCATGGAGCCCCTAAGGCTTAGGTAAATTTATATGGGTATTAATATAACTTCTGAAGCTCTAATGTTGTGGGTTTTACTATGAGTTAGTTGTTGTAAATGTAGGCATAGCTGCACTTATGCTCCTGCACTGACCTTAAGCTCCTCCTGTCTTGTGTTCATCCTGAGTTCACTCTACTCCGAAAAGAAGATTTAAAGAAATTTCTAGAATTTTTTGAGTAAATGTTTACTAACAGGCCAGGTAGTACTGGCCTGATTAAGCACCAGATAGATACAGAAGATTCTCATCTCATTAGGCAAAGACCCTATGGAGTGCAAGAAAGTTTGAGATCCGTGTTAAAAGAGGAATGCTCTGGCTTGTGAGAACTTGTGCTGAGGGTGGCTGCTTGATTCTAAGTGTCCAGACTGAGACTGCAGGTTACCATGTCCTCCTATAGGACAATGCCCCCTCTATTATGCCCTTCCATCTTTCTGTTCCAGTAAAACAATTCCTGTAGGTGGATCTTCCTTTTATATATATATATATATATATATATATATATATATATATATACGGGTGTGCATATGTGTATGTGTGTGCGCGTGAACATTTTGATTCTTTAACTTTGTATATACTAACCTTGTGTATATGTGTAAATGAATGTACACAATATGTGTAAATGAATGTACACAATATGTGTAAATGAATGTACACAATTATAAATGTATATATATAATTATATTTGTGTGTGTATGTGTGGCTGTGGGTTATGTATGTATAATTTACACACACACATACAGAGAAAGAGAGACAAAGACACACACACACACAAGATTAAAGTTATATACTGTATGTAAAGTTAAAGTATTAGAATGCACATATATACGTGACTGGAGAAATGATGTACTGGTATGTCCCTGAATTTATTTTTTAAAAAACACTCAGAGGAAAAACTAGCTAGCTCAGGGAAATTATTATCATTATTAAACTTGTATACCACCCCACTCTCAACAATTCTGGGCAGCTCACAACTCTGGGGGGCTCACAACAATGAAACAAAGAAATTACAATAAAAATAATATTTAAACACACAAATACATACAGAAAAAGAAAGATTTCTGCTGGATTTTGAGCCAACAACCTTCTGCATGCTAGGCAAGTGTCACCTGAGACAACATAAGGAGAAAAGACTACTTTAAAAACCACAACAGAAAATGCACCCCCCAACTGCTTTCTTAATGAACAAACGGTCAATATAGAGAGATGTCCATTTCTATCTTCAGGTAACAAGCAACAGGGCAATGCAGATAAGCCCTTAGTGAAAAATTATGTACTAAAACTATTACAAAACCAAAGGACAGCAGGACAAGCCAACTTCCTCAAAAGAGGTGGACAATTTTTTAAAAAAGATATTTTTATCCTACCTTTATTATTTTTATAAATAACTCAAGGTGGCAAACATACCTAATACTCCTTCCTCCTCCTATTTTCCCCAGCACAATAACCTTGTGAGGTGGATTGAGCTGAGAGAGAATGATGGGCTCAAAGTCACCCAGCCGACTTTCATGCCTAAGGCAAGACTAGAACTCACAGTCTCCTGGTTTCTAGCCTGGAGCCTTAACCACTAGGGCAAACTGGCTCTCAGTTAGGCCCTTACATGCTAGCTGGGGAATTCTGGGAGTTGAAGCCCACACATCTTCAAGTTGCCAAGGCTGAGAAACGCTGGACAGAAGAACACCCTGAAGTTCTTCCATGGCTGAGTGGTCAGGAACAGTACAACAATAAAATTTGCTACATCAGTGCACACTGATTCACAACGAGATATTAACATAACCATATATCACTTACTTAGCACATCACAGGATTGGCCCATTAGGAGTTCTCCAAGCCAACAATGTAGTCCCGGTATTTTTTTTTTTTTATCTTTGAATCTCATTGGCAGAATCAATAAATGATATTGTTCAAAGGGAGATAGTTGGGAATCTATTTAAAGCTATTTCTACAAATGTATTCTGGTATTTCTTCCACCAGCACCCCAACTGTTGTTTCAGTGGGATTTTTTAATGTAGAGTTTTGCATAGGTAGGTTCTGGAAACACACAGGAGCGCTGAATGCTTATGCATATGCATCCATTCTATTAATAAAAATCACATAAGTCTGTGATTATTTATCAACAGTTCAAACACTTACTGAATTATTCATAATTCATTCATGAATTAATAAATGAATGAATGAATAATTCAGCCTTTTGTGATTCAGATAACAATTCTCACAAACAACCAAGCTCAGAGATCGCCAAGGGCTCCACAATCCTAATGTCCTTCGTGTACTTTGATGGCAGAATATGCATACATACATTCAAAAAAGTATAAAAGGTATCCACAGGCTGCATTGGTTACCAGTTTGTTTCTGGGTCCAGTTCAAGGTGCTGGTTTTGACCTTGAAAGCCCTTCATGGCATGGGGCCAGGTTATCTGAGGGACAGCCTCTCCCCGATTTTAACTGCCCGTCCCATCAGATCTGGCAGAAGAGGCATTCTATGGGTCCTGTTGCTAGGGAGCTACATTTGGTGGGTCCCAGGAGGGGGGTCTTCTCTGTCATGGCACCACTTTATGGAACATCCTCCACCCTGATGTGAGACTGGCTCCATCCCTGTTGATTTTTCAGAAGTCCCTCAAAACCTAGTTATGCCATCAGGCCTGGGGTCCCCAGAGGACTGGTGAGATATTGGGGTGGCTCCATTGATATTAACTTTGCTGCTCTCTCTTAGCGTTGCATTTGTTTTTACATTTTTTAATAATAATTGTCTTTTATATATTAACTTTTTTGGAGTTTTGTTTGTACACTGCCCAGAGTCACTTTCTGTGAGCTGGGTGGCCATATAAATCTGACAAATTAAATAAATAAATAAATAAATAAATAAATAAATAAATAAATAAATAAATAAATGTTGTTCAGGAAATGCTAATAGCTTACTGTTTATCAGCCTGAGCCCCCAAGTTAGATCCTCTTTTAGCAGAAGATTTCACATATGATTGTGCTTGGTGCTTTTATTTAGACATAATTCAAACTTCAACTTTGTTCTGAAGAAGAAAGTCCAACCAGAAAAACTCAGTGGAACTTTGTTAGTGGGATTATTCCAAGACCATGCAGCCAGGTGTGGAGAAAAAAGAAAAACCTCCAATGATACTGATGAATGCTATTTCATTGGGAAAACTACTCTGGATTTTACTCACAGTATTGCAAGGGTCTTTTCCTCCTGTTTTATATATTCTAACAAATAATTTGTAATTTGTTTTCCAACAGTGGGTCCTTATATTCTCAAAAAGCACTATCCATGAATGTGAGGAAAATGTCAGCAGGCTTAAGGAAATTCTGAAGTGCAGAAATGCAAAACCATTTTGTATAAAAATTAAAAAAAAAATCCATTAAAGTAGAGGGGAAGGAGGGAAAAATCTGAAAACAGCTCAGTGAAACACGATTCTATTTACTTATTAGGGAAGGTTGACTGATTACTGGGGAAATGAAAAACAGAGAAGAAAGATAATGGAATTCTCACAGCTCCTTATTCCTCCTGTAACTTCAGGTTTCTAAGAGGTTTTAAGTGTTCCAAAGACTACTTTCTAAAGTTCTTATACTCAGAGCTTTATTCAAAGTTTTCTAGAGCTGGATCCTGCTATCCATTCGAAGTTTTACTATGGCATGGAAAGGGAAAGATACTTCAATTGCATATTCCATAAATAATGAAACTACAGATAGTCCTCACTTACTGACCATTCATTCAGCGGCTATTCAAAGTTATGATGCTGCTTAAAAAATAACTTTACAGTCCACTTACAACCATTTATGACCTTGGCAGCATCCTTCAGTCAGATGATCACCATTATAGTCAGTACACATTGTCCTGTGCCTGACCTGTGTTTTTTCCCCTCTTTTTTCCCCTCTTGCAGAGCAGATTGGTTGAGAAAGGAATTGCAAGAAAATAAGCTGGTTGCTCTTCTTCACATCAAAAGCAATGTGATCGTGCCAGCAGCCCAGGCTGGGAGCTGTGGGTGCGCTACACAAACAGTGTACAGTACTCTCTTGTAATCTCTTTCTCTCCAATCTCTCTGCTCTGCAAGGAGGGTGGGGAGAAAAAAAGCAAGCAATTTCTGTAGGCAACCTCTCTTTTGTCTGACCCTTTTCTGCCGCATCTATTGCTCAGGATGCATAGAAGAGCAAACAGTTTACAAGTAGTCCCCAGTGTAAGAACGAGTTCCTTCCCAAGGTCTGTCCTTAAGTCAAATTTGTATGTAAGCTGGAACAGTATTATTGTATAATATTGTGTAAGTAGTATTGTGTTTAACTTGATTCATTGTGTATTTAACTCAAATTTTGATACAGTAGGCTCCGTTCTTAACTATGGGTCGTCCATAAACCGGGTGTTCTTAGCCTGGGGACTACCTGTACTCTCTTGAAATCTTTCTCTCAAATCTCTCTGCTCTACAAGGGGGGGGGGGCAAGAGAATATAAGCAAGCAATTTTTGTAGGCAATCTCTCCTTTGCCTGACCCTTCCCTGCACCCTGCAGAGCAGAGAGCAGAGAGATTGTAGATTTGTCTTTTTTTTTTTTATTACTAGGGAAGTAATACTCTAGGAATGACCCTGCTATGTAATAAATGGAAAGAATTTGCTGCAGGCAACAACTGAAGCTAGCGGGAGGTATTAAATGAAAGAAAAAATTGATACCTGAAGGGTACAGCAAACTGTTTAAGTATAGCCTTAGCCTTGTGCACTTGAGTTCTACAATATATCACTAGCCGACACTGGAAATCCTTGTGAGTTTTAGGATTGTGAGAATGGAATGAGTTTTCCCAAGAATCGAAGACAGAGTTTTAAAAATATCAGTTTGATCACTCAGATTTTTCCAAATTCAATTCCCAGTTTTCTCTCAGTGCCTATTGAGCATATTCAGTCCTCACTGGGCTGTTTTGGAGGCCCTTCCCCATATAGCTTCTTTTTAAAAAAAAAAAAAAAAAGGATTGCGGGATTTATAGTATGTAGGTAATTATGCAATTATTGATCTGAATTTTCTGCAAATCCTGGGCTTTCTCCAAGCTTGCAGATGTCTTCTTTTGTGTGTGGGTGCTACACATTGGTTAAAGAAGCAGTTAGAAGCAGAATCACGTTGCAGAACAAACTCAGCAAACCAGTGCTTGCACAAAAGAAATAATAGGTAATTTTTATTTAGTACATTACTCTGTCAATGGAAAGCCCATATTCCCTAGCCTATCTATAGCTTTGAACCAACACGATGTCTTCTCCTCTGTGTGTGACAGAACATAAGAGTGTGTGCCCAATTTTCATTTGTAAATAAATAAATAAATATGAGGCCACTCAGAATATAAAATAGCCTTCATGGCAAGCCTTTCCCTGTAATTCTGGTGGTTCAGTCATGCATATTCCACTCTAATATGGTTTGGAATATAGTCATCCTCTGTCAGAGTGTTGTCATTATGATGAAATGAAACCCCAGTGAAAGTCATTTATTTCATTAGATATTTCTGGTTTGCTAATATGGCATTTTTTTTAAAAAATTGGAAAAGAGTCTAGAAACTGTTTCCTCAGGGAATCAGAAATACATAAATAAAAATGAGGATCACACTTCAGGGTTATCATTTTTTTATACCCAACACAAACTTAGCAGTAACAGTATTAGACATTTCTATATCTAATTGAAGATTGAAGCCAATTAAACATTAGTTATTGTGAATTAGAGGTACAGATTTGCTTTCGCTAAGATTTTAAAGCCAAGTCTGGTGAATAAATAAGCAATAGGATTTTCATCTCTTTCCTAAGCACAGAAAGAAATTCATCTTTCAAGAGGAATGCTTGTCAAGTATCCTTTGAACTTTGAACTCCTGCAGATACCTTTCTGTAGGGCTGCTTGTCCAGGACTCTATTAGAACTCTATTATTGGAGAAGGAAGTTTGCCTGATATGGGTCAATGAAAGGGAAATTGTTTAAAAAGGAAAACAAATCAAAACCCAGAGAGGAAATATGATAAATGTTGCTCCATCCATCCTTGCGAATGTGAACCCAGTGAATTTTGATTATTTGGGGCTCCCCTGTTAAACACTGACATTACTACTCAACAATTACAACAAGGCATGTTATTAAATTAACCAAAGAAAAAATTTACTTGTTTGTCTTCTATCATTTGTTAGAATATATCATCATTTCAGTGACCAACAATAAACATACCAAAAACTACAGAATAAAAGAATTCATAAATATGCTGTGACAGAAAACACATCCAGTTGTGTCTAAATTACTCTGCTTTGCTTAAAATCTATGTATCTATAATGAAGCCCAAAGTGCTTTTTAAAACAAATGTTTAAAAGGTCAGAACACAGCAAGAAATTCCTGGACACCAGGCTGAGCATCGTTTAGCTAGATTGTTAGGCTTGAATTTGGCTTTAGGCTCCCAGAGACGTGTCCGGGCATGGCTAAAAAAGAATGATAACTGAAAGCTAGAAGAATCTGTTGCTTTTCCTTCCTGCTTTTCCCACCTACCAACTCTGCTCTGTGCTTCATGGCTTTGATGCTAAATGGTTCTTGATTGTTTTCATAACTGAGAAATGCAGGCTCAAAGCTTGACTCTAATAACCAGAAACTTGTTGAAGAATATCTGTGTATGAAATTGTCATTATCATTTCTCTGTCACTCACAAAATCATTTTGCAGCAAAATTAGAAAAGCTGCTTCCATGAATCAGAATATCCATTGCACTACTATATGGTTCAAACTAGAAACTATTATAACTAGAGAGCCAGTTTGGTGTAGTGGTTCAGGGGGTGGCCTAGAAACCAGGAGACTCTGAATTCTAGTCCCACCTTCGGCATGAAAGCTGGCTGGGTGATTTTGGGCCAGTCACTCTCTCTCAGCCCAAGCCACCTCACAGGGTTGTTGTGCTGGGGACAATAGGAGGCAGGGGTAGTAAGTATGTTTGCTGCCTTGAGTTGAATATATAACATATATGGATAAAAATAAAAATAAATAAGTAATAACTTATACTTAATAAGTTATGAAATTCGTTAGTTGCTTCTACAGGTGCGTTCAGCAGTACAAGTAAAACAGTGTTCTCAGTAGTATCTGCAGGATATGGTTAGAAATGTTACGTGGCAGCCATGATGGTATAATTGAACCTCTACCTGTTTATTATATACCTCCCACATAGAAAATGGGTGGAGTTTCAACCACACTGTCATGGTTCTTTTTTGTTGAACCACCAATAACCAGACTGACTCTGACTCAGTAGACACAAAGCACTTGGAAACTTGAACAGTTGGTTGGGTTTTTGTATTTCCCTTAAGTGGCTGGAGTGGGGGGGGGGACTTTTTTTACAAAAAGAAAGCTTACAAACAAACGAACAAACAAAAAACCAAATATTTATGGAAACTATTATAAATGCTTTCAACTAGCTCAGAAATTAATCTTAATAATAAAATTATTTTCTATTTTAATTATCTATTTTCTTTAAGTTCTTCATCTACACTAAATTCTTTTAAGTTCAATTTTACTGTATTTTCACATCTTTCTATTCTATATCTGTAATATATTAGTTTATTGCTGACCTCTCTATTTCGGTAATGTTAATCCCAGTATATCTCTATTGTCACTCTCTGTAGAGCAGTGTTTTTCAAACTTGGCAACTTTAAGATGTGTGGACTTCAATTCCCAGAATTCCACAGTCAGCACCAGCTAAGGAATTCTGGAAGTTGAAGTCCACACACCTTAAAGCTGCCAAGTTTGGAAAACACTGCTATAGAGCTATACTTTTTCTACAGAGCTCAATCTGTCTTTTATCTTTTTTAGTTTCTGTTTTCTATTTCTGTTCTGTCAAAGCCTTTACTTTTTCTTATGTTTTCTACTTGTTTGCTCCTGGCTGGGGTTCTTGACTCTTCTAAACAGATAGAAGAACTTTTCATTCCCATCCTCTTAGGGAAGGAAAAATGTCTCTCTTTCCCCAGTTTTCTCAGCTGCAGCCTCTTTCACGTTGCCTCTTTCTCATCAAGATTGCCTATCTTTTAGTTTTCCCCTTTCCTTTGACTCCTGGGCTTTGGCTCTGTTTATTCAGCCTATTCTTCATGAAGCCTGTGGTTGCAGAGCTCCCAGACAGACATCTGGTCTCCCCTCTTCCCCGCCTGCATTTTCTCACACACGCTTTGGGAGGGAAACTGAGACAGTTCATTGAGATCATTGATCTCCTCTTCTGCCAAGGGGTAGTGATTTGGATAATTTTCCTATATTGGATCTACAAAGGAGGCTTGTTGAAGCTTTGAAAGACTTGGTGAGAAGGGACAAAGAAAAAAAGAAAAGAAATCAAGTTCTAGGGCATTATTCAAAGGGATTAAAGATTAAGTTTGTTCAAAGTAAAGGGAAGGAATGCATAGTTGGTTTATTTGATCAAGGTTAAAATAGATGTTGTTATTTCTGGTAATCCTTAATCGACTTTTGCTGACCAGGACTGAATGACGAGATTTTAAGGATCTGTCTATAGATAAGAGATGTGATATGGGATGAAGAGATTGTTCTATTTAAAAGAAAGTGATAAATTGTTAAAATTGTTTATACTGGTTGAGATGAAGGGGGAAGTTACTTCTTTCTATTTCTTTTTTCTTTTTCTTTTTTTGCTATATTCATATTTTTTTCTTCTCTATTCTTTCTTTTATATTATTTTTCTTTCTTTTTTCTTCTTCTTTTGAACTTTTTTCTTTCTATTCTTTTATTTTTTTGTAGTTTGTATTAGTTTTTGTCTGTATAATTATTATACTTAATAAAATTATTTGAAAAAAGAAAAACAAAAATCTCTACATCTAGAAAGAAAATTCTATTACCATTTGTACTTTATCCTGTTCTCACATAAATAATTGATTGGTTCCAGACAACATCATACTTAGAGTATACTAATAGAAATCCTTGGGATTTAAGCTAGTCACAACTAGCATAGATTTCAAGTAAGTCTACTTGATATATGCCTTATGTTGAACCCACTATAAACTAAAATTAGGTCTCTTTTTCACACTTCCACTAACTGTAAAGATTGATGCTAGACTAGGGTTATCCAGATATCTGAACAGGCAAAGGAGGACAGAGACAGTTGGAAAGGAGGACAAATGGGTAAAAGGAGGACACACTGTTTAAATTTATTGGCATCTGTGACAAAAATTACAGTGAAAAACTGCAAAGAAATTTATTTAGGCCTACATGTATATGAAATGAATTTTTCCAGCATCAGAAAGGCTGTTTTTTCAATCACAATATTTTACCAACAAAACTTTATTTTCAAGAACATATGTTAGCAATAATATAGAATTGATGGTGATGTGCTTTCCAAATTTCACCATAAAAACATATGACGAGTCATGTGATCTATAGACTACAGTGATCATAGATTTGAAGGGTCTAGATTGAAGCTGACTTCTGGAATCAGGAAATAAAGTAAGTATCGTAAATCTAGACTCTTGAGTCTGTGAACAGACGAGAGAAAAAAGGAAACAGGCAATTTACAAGTCACAATACACAAAAGTTTGAATAACTACTGTTGTGAAAACAGTCCAAAATTTAAAAAAACAAACAAAACCAAGGCACTCAAAAAGCTGGACAATATTTGATTTTAAGGCTATGCCTTCTGGATGGAAGACAGGAAGACAAAAACAAGGACATATCATCCTTTTGTTAGACATCTGGTAACCTTATGCTGGACCCTCCTTCCAAAAGACATGTAAATAGCTGGTGAGGATAAATAATGGAATAAAACAAATAGAATACAGAGTATAAACTGTATCCTAAGATGTCCGTTCTTAATTTTGAATCATAGTGCCAGAGGACATCATATGGAGTCTGTGTTCTAAAATAAGATCATCTAACCATCTGTCTCACATGGGTTAGCCTATATAAACAGACCACAAGGGCAAACCTAGCATAAATTTTCACAAACTGTTGTATCCTCTGTTTTTGGATGTATTTGCAAAACTTTAGATTTTCTTTGCATTCCTTTCCATTTTATCAGTATTTAGTATTTTATCTTATTAATTATGGAAAGCACTTCTATATATAATTAAATGTAGTCTTTCTTGTGACTATCTTATTATCTAAGCCAGGGATGGGCAATAGGAAATTGTGGATTACCACAAATTACCCTGTCTTAAGAAGCTGATTCTAGCATTCTAAAACATCATTTCCTGCGTTCTGATTCTAGAAAAGGCCCATCAAAGGGTAACAGAGTCACTTTGACTGAATCTTATCAAATCAGGAGATATTGTTTGTCAAAAAAAATCTCATCCTCTTCATTTTATTTCTAAATAAATGCTAATTTAACTATTATTTAAACTATTTTAAATTGTTTTAAAATTTTTAATTGTATTATACTGTTGTTTTATAATTGTTTATTTGATTGATTTATTGTACGCTGCCCAGAGTCACATACATGAGATGGGTGGCTATATAAATTCAATAAATAATAATAATAATACTATTTTCTAGAAGAAGAAAGTATAAGTTGACCTGACCTGCCGGATACCTGGGTCTGTCAAACCTCTCTCCTATAGCTTTATCAATTCTTCTGATCATATGCTAATTTAGCCCAGAGTGGACTTCCAAGATAAAGAATTAATCAAGTTAACATCAAGCACTTTTGAATAATAATCTTTCTGTTTTTGGTTCCTTCACAATGTCATCATTGTCTCAGGATGCATCTTTGTTTTGATGGGCTGAAGCCGGTCAAGATGTGCTCCACCCTTTGTTTATTAACTATTATTTATTAGATTTCATTTTTACCCCCTACTTTATTTTTAGCCAGCTCAAGATGGCATACATGCCTAATGCTCCTACCTTCTATTTCCTTTACTGCCAGCCAACCCTATAACTGCAATATCCAAAGACCAGCAATTTGGCATTTACCTATTTACTATGTTGAACAATTTCACATTGTTAGCCAAGCAGAAGAGAGCTCCAAATCTCTGTCTGTCATCTCAATCCAATCTTACTAGAAAAACTCAGAAAGACTGTAAACCTAGGAGAGAAGCCGCAAACCACTGTTTTTAGGAAGCTTTGATGGTCCAAATGGGATCAGATTCCAGTAGGAGAGAGAAATTTTCTTGTTTTTCCTAGCTAAACCATAGCTACTTCCTACTTTAACAGGCCAAGCCTCTATGCTTCTTGCCTAGAGGATTAATCAAAGTTGCTAAACAGAATTCTCAAGGGCTACAGTACATTATCACAGACATTTCCAGCTAAGGGAATGCAGCAAAAAGGATCACAGAGTTTTGGCTGGGCTGATCCATTTTGACCTCTTTCAATAACTTTGTGACCTAGATCCAGGCTAACTCTGTTCTCCAGGTACTCTTTTAACCTTCTTTTTTGTCCTAAGGGAGCATTTTTCTCTCAAATTATTTGGTAGTTCAAACTGAATTATTAAATTCCCTCAGATAAAATAATTAAAATGTATTGTATTTTTGAAATTCCCAAAGAAATTGTCCATTACTCTGTTTGTGATACCCTGGAATGAGAGAGAACCTGTCTTCATAAGCAGCTACTTTTTATGGACATTCAGCTTGTAACCTTATTTTTTTCTTTGGATTTATGGAGCAAATGAAAATAATTGTAAAGGTAGTTAAGTTTTAGATCTGGTTCACAGATAAGTTGCATGTCATTCAAACTTCCTCTCTCTCAATTATCTTCTATTCTTTGTGTTGACATAATTTTAAAATAAACGTCCTTAGTAAAGCTTATCACATTTCTCAGAGTACTTTGTACCTAGGTAGGCTTATGAATGCATTTCCTTAGTTGCTATTTGTTAATCCATATCAATGCATGGTCTACTGCTTCACCCTAATATGTACCAGAGAGAGCAGATCCATATGCAAGGATCAACACATGGCATATATTTGCTGATTTAGAATTAAATGTATAATTCTTAACTGATGTCTGCCTGAACATGAGGTTTAGACAAGTATCTACAGAGTCAACCATACTTTCTGAAATGAGAGATCACAAGGGTATCTAAAGTACTGTAGACTGCTTAGCAAGGAGTTTCAGAGAATCAGTATATACAAACTGAATTGGATGACAGATGTTTAACTCCTAAAATAATCAGTACTATCAGCTTTGATACTTCCAAGCATAAATAGTTTCTGAGTCCTAGATTCAGTATCCCCTCCCCATTCTGTATAAGTGACTAATGCTATCAAATCCTAAAATATTCATCAAACTGATATTGCATAACTCATCCAAAATTAACCCAAGAATCTCTTAAATACAAGATAAAGCCTTCTTCAAATTAACATTGACTCACAATGACTTCATAGACAGTTCCACGTGAATTTACTGGCAACCATTCAAAATTAATTCATCACTGATTTTTTTCAGCAGTGCTTTCCCACTGATGTATATCCTGCCAGATATACCTAACTGGACATTTCTTACATATGGGATACAAAAATCTAATAAGGGTAATCCTGAACACATCTTTTGGGGGCTATCCACACAATCCATGTGTCCAGTTTTAACTTTTGAACCAATTGCATTCCACATTCCACTAGGCAGGACTGAAATCAAGAAATATACTTGAGAACAGAGCTCTTCAATCAAAGAGTAAGATTATAACTGGAAGGTAGGTATGCTTTTCTTTTAATCCAGGACTAGAAAGCAAGTTTAGATCTCTCACGCACACACCTAACACTGCCACTCATATCAGAAATTAAACATTACTAAGAGTTACTAGGAGATGCTACTGCAGTGAAAGCAAAGCCCACTCTTCTGGTCCCCACTGACAGATCTCTCAAGAGGAGCATACTGCCTCTTCATCTGTGGAGAGCACAGAAACACCCTGTCTGTTGCTAGTCCTCCTCCACATGTCTTATAATGGCAGGCACTTTGATCGACTTTGATAAATCAGAAGTAACTGTTTGCATGCACTTACATATCCAAGTATCCAAGCAGTATGCTGCTTCCAGGAGCATAGAAGGAAGGAGGAGGAATTCTGCTCATCTACCTGACCCCCATGAAATATCACTAAGACAGTGCACTCTTCACAGCCAACCTCCATCTGTTTGTAATTGCAGGAAAATGCGGAACACAAGATTGTGTTGCAAAGCTGAGAGTGCGTGGGCGATGATGAAGCAGTCACGCTCAGCAGCAGTAGCAGAGCTATTTTTAGCCTAAAGTGGGCCAGATATCTCCTGAAGTACAAGACTGAAATGATAACAACTGTAATAAGTAATAATAAGAAAAGGAATATCATACACACACACACACACACAGCATGACCATTCTACTGCTGGCATTTCAGTAACTATTACGGATGGCTTGCAGATAAGAGAATTTGAAATTTTGCCTTCTGACAAGGAGGATTAAGACTGGCTCCTTTATATTTCTCAGTGTGTATAAGATGACGTGAGCTTTGCTTAAAGAGTCTAAATTTTCTTGGTTATTTTCTATCAATCAATGTGTTTAGCATTAACATTCAAAGGAAAACTATGAATACGCATGTATTTGAAAATCTTATATCTCTACTTCCACCACCATCACCATTTATTTTTCCACAGGGAGATTTGACTGACTATTGAGTAAAGTCTAATACATCTGAGTCAAGAGTTGCAATGTGTAATCTTCAAGAGCAAGGTTTCTTATTGTCAGATTTGACGTATTCACTTACCCTTCCTCATAGGATGTCAGGATGACATATCAAAGAAAATACTTCACAGTAACATACAACACCTCAGCTTCAAGTGTACACTGGATGCAAGAGTACTCCAACCTCTGTACCCTGGATATAACGATTCTTTTCCATGAACTCTGATAAAAGACTCAAAAAGTAATCCAAAGGTCAGTAAACTTTTTAGCCTGGAGACAAACTTCAAATCGTTAGATATCTGATGAGTATATCTGCAAAATGTCTGCACAGGAGACTTGCGTCTTCCCAAATATGGCCTGCCACCCAACTCGCAAAAATGTGACTCCAGGTGGCACTCAACAATAAAAGCAAAACTGCAACACAACAAAATCCCCAAAAAACAATAACCAAACACAGCTGCAGCACACCAATAGATACTGCATCTTGCAGATGAGCTTCTCTAACATACTAGCCCCAATGGCTGATGGAACAGTGAGGTCTTCAAGGCCTTCCTGAAGGCTTCCAGGGTCAGGGCAAATCAATCTCAGGGAAATTAAGGCAAGAAAGAAAAAAAAAATCCTGTATTTCATTCTCTCTTTTAAAGTCCTAAAGGGAATAGGGAATGGTTGTGTTAAAAGTAGTAACTAAATCCCAGGTAATTGGAACTTTAAGTTATAAAACATAATGGTTTGCTCTGAATTGTACACTGAACACTTGGGAAGATTCAAAAGTGTGAGTGCCATTATATTATGGTATGTAGTATGTGGCAGTTGGCTTCAAGTATTTGTAAAGGCTCACATGTACTACATAGTCTTTAGTTTGAAAAGTTGCCTTCCCTCAGCCTGAGTTACTCAACCATTTAAATGACAAGATTAATGCTCATGGAATCAGTTCTGCTTAAAAATCAAGATTTGGTTTTCAGTATTCCTTTTCATGTCACACTAGATGTTAACAAGACATATTTGCCTTTGTCTGGAATGAGATTATACAATCCTTAAAAGAGTCATAGAAATATGAACTTCATATTTTATACTATGCTCCTGGTGTGTGCTAAACCATGATAAGAATGTTATGTAAATAGGCTATGTGTGAATGTTAAGCTGGAAGTGGAAAGCTTCCTTATATTTCTACCAAACTTGGATCATATACTGTATGAATATTGTGAATCCAATTTTTCTTTTATGATACTTTATTTCAGGAAAAAAGAAGAGCTGTAAGCTAACTGAACTAGGATCTGTCCCCAGACTTCATCTGCTCTACCATGAAATACTTCACACATTCAGCTGAGAAGTGAGATAGCACATGATGTACATGAAAGTGAGAACTAATAATAACCTGAGAGGGTTAGTAAGTGCAATGTAATCATCGTCATCATCATCATCTTCATCTTTGTACAAAGATCAATGGCACAATGGAAGACACAGTTGCTGGTCAATGGTGATAGACTGGGAGAGGTTAATATCAAGAGAGGAATCTTTCAAGGAGAGTTACTATCACCACTACTGTTTGTCATTGCATTGATTCCTCTGTCAAAAATACTGAACAAGTCAGGCCATGGCTACCAATCATCAAAAACATCTGCCAGGCTATCCCACCTCCTTTACATGGACAATCTGAAGCTGTATGGAAAAACACCATCTGAAATAGAATCACTGCTCAACACTATCTGAATATACAGCCAAGGTATTGCAGTGGAGTTTGGATTGGACAAATGTGTCATCTTTACCTTCAACAAGGGGAAAATAGTGAAAAGTGAATGAATCAAGATGCCCTATGGAAATAACATCAAGAGTCTGGATGAAGAAGATCACTACAAATACCTGGGCATCCTTCAGGCTGACAACATCAAGCACACTGAAGTCAAGAAGGAGGTTAGAAGTAAATACATCATGACAGTGAAAAAGATCTTGAAGTCCAAACTCAGTGGAGGAAATACTATCAAAGCAATTAACACCTGGGCAATTCCAGTCATTAGTACACAGCTGGAATAGTGGACTGGACCCAAGCAGAACTAGAACCCCTGGATAGGAAGACCAGAAAAATAATGACAATGAATCATGCCCTTCATTCATGCAGCGATGTTGACAGACTCTACTCACCAAGGAGCATTGGTGGGCATGGAATGTTGCAAGTACACCAGACAGATGAAGGGCATTGGAAGAATATCTGAAAGACAGTGAAGAAGATGCCCTGAAGCTAGTACACCATGAAGGCTTAATGAATATTGAAGAGACCAAACTGGCCTACAAGAAAGACCAAATGAAGAATAGAAAAGAGACATGGCAAGGCAAAGTATTATACGCCCAGTACACAAAAAAACTAGCAGGCAAAGCAGATAACAAGACCTGGCAATGGCTAAGAACAAGAAAGCTGAAGAAAGAGATAGAGGGATTAATTCTGGCTGCACAAGACCAAGCCTTAAGAACAAATGCATACAGAGCCAAAATTGAGAAAACAGCAACAGACAGCAAATGCCGCCTCTGCAAAGAAGCTGAAGAAACAGTGGATCACATAGTCAGCTGCTGCAAGAAAATTGCACAAACTGACTACAAACAATGGCATGACAAAGTAGCAACAATGGCGCATTGGGGTATCTGCAAGAAATACCATTTGCCTGCAAGCAAGAACTGGTGGGACCACAAAATAAACAAAGTAAGAGAAAATGAAAACGCTAAAGTGTTCTGAGATTTTAGAATTCAGACAGACAAGCACCTGCCACATAATACTCCAGACCTAACAACTGGTGATAATAAAGACAAAAAAGTCTGGATAGTGGATATCTATTCTGGAGACAGCAGAATAGAAGAAAAAGAACTAGAGAAGACCACAAAATACAGGAACCTGCAAATAGAAATAGAACAACTGTGGCAAAAGAAAGCAAAGATAGTACCAATAGTAATAGGCACCTTGGGTGCAATCCCTAAAGTACCACTTGAACACCATCAGCATTGACAAAAATCACCATCAGTCAATTGCAAAAGGAGCTTTACTTGGAACAGCTTATATCCTGTGATGATACTTTTAACACCATCAAACAACATCATCTACCTATCCTTAGGAAGGACTTGATAGGTGGACAAAAATGACAAATCCAGTCTAAACAACTGGTGACTGTGTAACCAACAATAATAATATATATTAAACTTGTATGCTATCCAACTCTTAACTACTCTGGGCAGTCCACAACAATCAAAGACATTACAATAAAATCAATCAAAGATAAAGATAAAAGATGGCAAGTGCAATGAAACAAGGGGTCCCACTCTCCCTCGCCAAAGGCCTGGGTGAAGAGTCAGGTCTTCACAGCTCTTCTAAACACAGTAGACTGGGGGTGATTGGGATCTTGGAGGGGAACCTTGTTACAGGGCAGGCACTGCTACAGAGAAGGTGTGCTTCTGGGGTCCCAATAGAAGATATTATTTAATCAAATGAACCGAAAGTGTGCCAATCCTGCAGGATCGAATCCACTGGACAGATGTTATGGGAGACAAGTGGTCCCTCAAGTAACCAGAAGCTATGTAGGGTTTTATAGCACCTTGAACCAGCACCTTGAATCACACCTGGTAGCAAACTGGCAACCAGTGCAGCTCATGAAGCAGAGGTGTTATATAGCATACTGAGGCATGCACATCATTGCTCTTGCCACTGCATTCTGGACCAGTTGAAGCTTCCTGGTGATCTTCAAGGGCAACTCCATGTAGAATGTGTTGCAGTAGTCAAGCCGCATGGTGACTATGGCATGAGTGACTGTCTGAAGGACCCCCTGATCTAGGAAAGGGTGCAACTGGCACACCAGATGGAGTTGTGCAAAAGCATTCTTGTGACAGCTGACACCTGCTCTACAAACAGAAGCTGAAAGTCCAGGAAGAGAGTCAGATTGCATGCCAACTTTGAAGGGGGAAGTGCTACCCCATCCAAGGTAAAAAATGGAATATCTCCAGGCCTGGGTGGCCCAAACCATCCACAGCCACTATTACTTTGTCTGTTTTGTGGTAGGACTGAGGTAGGATTATGGTGCTGTTTTTGGACAGGGGAGAAGGGGTTCAATTCCCCATCCACCCAAGTAGCTCATTATAACTACAATTATTTCTCTCAGTCAAACCTACATTACAGGAATGCTGTTGTGGGAATAAAACAAGTGAAGAGTCCTGTGTGTGCTACTTTGACTTTTCAAAGAAAAAGCAGGTTATAAATGAAATAATACATACATAAGTCAAATTCTGCCAGGAAAATATTACATAAATCTGTTGTTTCCTGCAAACTCCAACAATATTACTGTGCTGCCTGATCCTTATTGAAATTTACTGAAATACTTCCATTAATTATTTTGAAGTTTAAAATGTTGTTTGTGGCAGAAGAAAAAAAAAAATAAGCAGTGCTGAGACCATTTCATATAAGATGAGGCCAACGAAGCATTTTGTCAACTCTGAATACATGGCGTAATGTTTGCTCAAATAAACTAGTAAATACAAATCTGTTTCTAGAAATCATAAGAGCTCTTAAATTCCTCTTCTAGTAGATACAGATGCTACTTCTACAAAGTATGACAAAGCCAGGCTATTCAACATACTAATCAATACTTCAGCTTGATGAATCAGGCCATTTACTTCAGTAGGTACATTTATCTTGCAAATTGGAGAAAAACAGGGCATTATATAATCCTCAGCTACAATCCCCCACAAGAAGATGCAGTAGGTAGTTTTGTCCAACAGCAATGCAGACTTGCTATGCTTCCCTGATGCTTTTATTCACCAGATAAAGTTTTATTGAACAGGCAAGCAGTTTTTGTAACAACTGTTGTACATTTTCCAAGGCCATTCTGGCCGACATGATTGAATAGGATTTTAATGACTCCTTAGAACAAAAACGTGTATCGTGTTGGCAAGGGTGAAAACCTTGCAAGCTGAGTACATTATTCATATGGGAGAATCGTTTCAGTTTGCCTGCTCCTGTTGGAGAATAGAATGTGCTTTCTTTGAATGCTAGGAGCCCTGCTGCCGAGAAAAATGCTCCAACTGGTAGCCCTTAATGGATCACTGGGGTTAAGTGGGCAGGAGGGCTATTTGGACAGGGCCTTAGTCTCAAAGGAGATCTCAGATTTAATCATTAATTTTTTTAACTTAAAATCTTGAAATGATTGCTCGCACTCACTCAATACTTTATTTTTTTCAAATGTCATTAATTTTCATTTAGACCTTAAACGCTGGAAAAGGCTCAGCTTTCTCTAGATCTGCGAGGGGGATTGTGGCCCAGCAGGAAAAGCAATTTGCACACAGCTGTGAATAACTGATCCCAGGTTCAAACAGCTCCTGACAACCAGTGATACTCCATCATACTATATAATGAGCAGGAGTTCAGCTAGTGATGTCATCATGAACCATGCCCACATTTGTCTGACTTTTCCAAACATGACTCTCAGACAGTTCTCTTTAATAACATTTATTGAGATGGATGGGATGGGGTTACAAAATTTTCAGCAGCTAAACTATTTTCAGTGTTGAACTTTGTGAAGGTTAGGGCAGATGCAGGTAGTCCTCATGTTACAACCATTCGTTCAGCGACCATTCAAAGTTATGATGGTGCTGGAAAAATGGACTTAGGACTGGTCTTTGAAGTCCCACTGCAGCACCCCCACGGTCATGCGATCTGAGCATTTGGCAACCCGTTCACACTTATGTCTGGTTGCCAAGCACCCCGCAATCACATGATCGCCATCTGCAACCTTCCCTGCCAGCTTTCCACAAGCAAAGTCAATGGGGAAGCTGGCAGGGGAGGTAGCAAGTCACTTGGGTAAGTCTCCCCCACCCACCCCAGCCTTTCTTTGCTTGCACGCACCACACCACACCTTCCTTCCCACCTACACTTGCATGCACACGCTGCACTCTCCTTCCCTCTTTGCTCATTCGCACACATGCACTGCCCCTCCTTCCCTCCCTCATTCACACACACCAGCACCCTCCTTCTCCTTCACTTGCTCACATGCACCACACCCTCCTTCCCTCCTATGCTTGCTCATGCACACCACACCCTCTTTCCCCCTTTGCATCATGCACCACGCCTTCCTTCTCTCCTTTACTGGCTCACACACACCATGCCCTCATGCCCTCCTTCGCTTGTTTGCACACACCGCCCCCTCCTTCCCTCCGCTCACTCCCACGCGCCATGCCCCCTTTGCATTGTGCTGCAGTTCGGGGGCTTTGCAGGAGGAAGGCTTTGCAAGAGGAAGGAGAAAGCCTCAGGAACGGCCAGCAGCTTCCAACATGAGCTGCAGAGCATGTGCTGGAAGCACCCCTGGAGAGTCCTTCAGTGCCTGGGAGCACCCCTGGAGCCCTTCTTCAGCTCTGGAAGCACCTCTGGAGACTCCTCGAGTGAGCAAAGGAGGGAAGGAGGGTGCAATGCATGCATGTGAGCAAAGGGGAAGGAGAGCACTGGTGCGTGTGAGTGAGCAAAGAGGGAAGGAGGATACTGGTGCATGCAAGCAAGCAAAGGGGGAATGAGAGTGCTAGTGCATGTGAGCAAGGGAAGGAGGGTGCGGTGCGTGCGAGCCAGTGAAGGGGGAAGGAGGACCAAGAAGTCCCTGAGCCGGAGCACGGCAAGCAGCCCCAGAACTGCAGGGCTTTGGGGCTGCTTGCCACCCCACAAGGCAGGGTGCAGGGCAGCCTAAAGGGCAGAGATGGGGACATAGGTGGATGGGCAGAGTTGGAGGCAGTCCCTTACCTTACTGAGGCTCAAGGCTGGGAGGGACCAAGCCGAAAATGGCTTGGTTTGGGGGTGGTCCTCAGCTAACACCCGGTGGAATTCACTTAACGATGGCAATGGGGAGTGCTGGGATTGCAGTCACTAAATGATGCAGTCACGTGACATCTCACTTTACCACTGCATTACTTAGCAACAGATATTCTGGTCCCAATTGTGGTCATAAGTCGAGGACTACCTGTACTTTCTGATTTTCTTTTTTATAGGCTTTTGATTAACTGGTGCAGAAATAGCCACTGATGACAGGAAATTTTGGGTTGTTTATGTAGCAGTTCCTTGAATCTTTATCAGTTTCTTGTAATGATGTCAGTAGCTGATACTTTGCTTCCCAGCATGTGAGATTCCTACTGAATTTACTTTAATTAAAAGAATCCTTTAAAAAATGTGAGACAGGAAGTACAGAAGCACTGACATTTGAGTGTAAACGTCTATCCAAAATTTCTCATATGTTGTCTAGAGTAAATGTAGAAAGCTCCATGCAATCAGAACCCATAAGGCAGGGTTTCTAAGCCTGCAGAAAGTACTATTTGTTCATATGCAACTATGTGTAAAATGTGTAATATTGAAAATCTTTCAATTCACGAGTTTTGCTTTAGGTGGCACATGGAGATCTGAAACAGACTATTTCCTGATCAGCATAAAAGCTAAGAAGATCTTGTATTGCAGCACTCTTTAAAAATCAGCAAACCCAAGAGTTTTTAGGCTGGTGTGGGTCTTCCGGGCTGTGTTGCCATGTTCTGGAAGTTTTGTTTCCTAACGTTTCGCCAGCTCCTGTGAAACGTTAGGAAACAAAACTTCCAGAACACAGCCACACAGCCCGAAAGACCCACACCAGCCATCGTATGCTGGCCGTGAAAGCCTTCGACAATACACCAAGAGTTTTTAGTTTGGAGTTTTGTCTTTTTTTTGTTTTTGGTAATGAATAGCTGTAAGTTAAAAAAAAAAAAAGAAATTAAATATGTTATGTGGGGAAAAAGAATCCTTGGCAGTGCTGAATAATTCTTCAAATTAGTTGATCCTATATGGACATGTCCTTGAAATCACCAAGAGCCAAGCTCAATTTGAAGGAGACTTTATACTTTTTAAGTGAATTTAGCTAGCAGTCCCCAAGGAGAAAGAGAGGGCATGTATCTAAATTTGAAAAGTCATTCATACCTGATGGAGAGATTTTTAAATTCCTTAGTTTTATAGTGTTGACTCGTTATGCACTTGGCCAAACAGAGAATACTGATATTTAAAATAAAATATATACTGGACTTAGAAACAAAAGGTAGATAGGCTGAAAGCAATTTCATGGGAATGTAAATTCTTCAGGGTACTTATGAAATACAGATGGTGATGAAAATAGTTTTAAAAAAATGCTGCCTCTAGTTCCTTATTTCTTGCTACTAGGAATATTTCTATACTAATCTTTTTATTTCCCATTTTTATTCCTCTTTCTTTTCTCCACTATAACCTCAAAGCCAACTGCTTGTAAAAGGCTGTCAGTTGTGCAGAAGGGAGAGAAGTCCCTAAAGTTAGCAATAAAGCAGAATCACTGAGCAAGGATTTCCCCATAGGGCTCCTGATTAGCTCTGATACTCTTAAAATATTTAATAGTGGGAGTGAGACAAAGCTCTTACACATGGTACCATTAAACTTGCATATAGTGCCAGAATAGGGGGAACTCTTATATCTGCAAGTATTGGAACTATTGTATGCACTAATCTTGACAGATGTGGAAAGCAGTATTGGCAGAGAAGCAAGGCATGTAATGAGTATTAATTTAATATAATGAAAAGCACTGGATTCAGAAAGAAATAATGCCTCAAGGTCCATGTAACCTGAATTAGAGCAAAAGGGTAATCTGAAGGTTACTAAATTAGACAATAGTAAGCAATATCTAATGTGCCTGGTGCCAGGAGGCTGCTGTGAGAAGGACAAGATCTTGTCATTGCTTGCATTTAGAGAATATGTTCGTGTGAAGAAAAACAACTAACATTCAAGGCTTCTGTGAGCCCACCAATTATCTATGCTTGATTAAATGTTCAAGCATTTGTCACCTTCCCATCAGCTTCTCATTTTCAAAGGATAAATAATTCTGCGGTGGTTCTGCATTATAATTGGAGTATCACAATTGTTCATTTTTTGTAACCCTCCAAATATGGCAGAGCTGTAGTGCCACGCATAGCCCAGCTCACGTTTGCAAGGGTAACTGGGGGTTGTAGTTTATTTAAACATCGATTAGATTTAAATCCCATCTTTCCTCCAAAAGGACAAGATGGTTACATAGGGATCTGCCTTTATTTTATCTTCACAACAACCCTATGAGATAGCCTGCATGGAAAGTCTGTGCAGTACTCTGAGTAAGTGACTAGCCCAAAGTCTCTTGCGAGCTTCTGTGGAGATGATCCTGCATCTCCCAGTCCTTAACCACTGCAGCACACACGGGTTCCCAATATAATTCTGCTGTGTCTGAAGGGCAATAACATTCTTACCCATGATATATTTCATCAATATACATCTTGCCCTTTAATACGCTTTGATTGGTCCATGTATCTTGCTTAGTCACCACTTTCTGGGTTATTAGTTTTGAGTTCACACATAATGCCAGGGAACCAGACCACACAAGGACTTAACATAATATAGCAACTTAGCTCTTGATTATCGTAAAATCAACAAAACATAATCTACCTAAAATATAACTGAATACAGTTCATACTATGTGAAAACACCACATTACAAAAAGCCAGGAAAACTGGATTCACTTTGCATGGGTAAGGTAACAAGAGAAACAACAATGTAACACTAGGATATACAGTAGGATATCCTACATACAGTAGGATATACATATATAAGTAGACTGAACTTAAATGGATTGTGTTACCTCTTAAGAGCTTCAGACATCGCTTCTGACTTGGGAAATTCAGATTGGGAAATGTGGTCAGCCAAAGAGACTTCAGAGTACTATCATAGAAAAATATGTACTAGAAAACAACAGACCAGCAGTGTCAACAATACAGCAACTTCAAAACCATCATGAAGAAAAAATTGAAAGAAATAATGAAGCATTCTGAGAATAAGGTAGAAAAAACAGGTGCTTTAACAGGACATTTAAGGATAACAGACAGACCATGGACAGAAGCCATCCCTGACTATCAGGTAAGCAAAGGATTCAGAATGAACAAACCAGCAGGTAATCCTTGATATCCTTGTTGGAATAGCTCTTGGAAAGAATTGCAGAAATTCTTTTGCAATTGAGAGAATTGAGACCAGAGTGAAGCAGAATGAAGGATAACAACTGATGGATGTGTCACTGAAGGAACTGAAGTAACATGAAGCAGGGAAGACCTAAAGTACCAAAATCTGACCTCTTATTTCTCAGACTATGTCTTCTCTTGTGTAACAGGCTTCTTTTGACATCGTTGGGGCTTTTGAATTTCTTTCTTTTCAAGCTTCCATTATTATAAGGAGGTAAGAGTAATTGTGTGTGCACACGTGCATATGTTCCACAATTCCCTATTACATTGCTCCATTCTTGGCTGCTCCTTCTTCCTGATCTCAGACAAGCAAAACACCTTCACTGGAAGAACTAGCATGGAGAATGAGGTCATAGACTGAGAGACCTGGAAAAAACTTTACATCAATATCAATGAATCTTTTGAAAAGTTTGAAAAGTTGAGTTCCTCTCAGGGTTCTCAGGATATGTTAGTAAAAAATCAAGGTAATGGCCATGACAGTGTGATTGAAGTTCCACTCATTTTCTATGTGTGTTGCACATTGACACACACACAAAAAAAAGCAGAGCTTTAATCACACTGTTGTCATTATGGCTGCCACCTTGACTTTTTGGTCCACACCCTTTCTTCACCCCTGGTCCATTTGATTCCATAAAGTGCAAATGGGCAAACATGAAAGCTTCTTTAGAGATGAATATCTACAGAGGAGGTGCCAGAACCAAAATTTGGAAAGATAGTAGCTCAGTGGTAGATAAATGCTTTGCATTCAGATGATCCTAGTTTAAATGTTAGAATTCCCTAGTATCTCTGGGAAAGCTTCCTCTTTGAAACCCTGAGAAGTTGGTGTCAGTGTAGTTCTTTTCCAGCATCATGCCAGGTCAGGAGTTTTGCACCTCATCTTCCTGCTTGCTATGAAATATCCTCTACTTTCTGCCCAGATTGGGGGGGGGGGGAGGGGGGAAGAAAAAAAATGATGTAGTAAACTTTGATCATGTGCAGAGGTATTTGTGCAAGATTTGTGAATCTAACAAGGTGGTATAACACATATAACTGAGCCCAAAAGTTCTGGACAATTTTTATCCAGTCTCCAACCTTACCTTTTTATTGAACAACCTTTTAAGGAAAGGTTGTTGCGAAGGTGGTTGGGCTGTAATTTCAGAAGCTCTTGGAGGAAACAAATTATCTATTTCAGTTGACTTTCTGATCAGTGTACTGAGACAGTATTGATCATGTTTTTTTGATGACCTCTGACAGAGCTGAAAGAGAAATGTACAACTCTCCTGGTTCTCCTATATCTCTCTGCAAATTTCAATACCATCAGTCATCATAATTGTTGTGGGCCACCTACAAGGATTAGAAGGCATTGTACAGCAGTGGTTCTCCTCCTTTATCTGTGGATAGTTCCAGTTGGGATTGACAGAGATCTTTTCTGAAGTAGCTGGTGCTCAATGGTCTCACCCCTGGTGCTTATCATGTAGATGAGGCTTCTGGGTGAGATCATCCATTGGTTTGGGGTCAGGTATTAACAGTATGCTGATGATATATCTTGACCCTGGGCTGACCAAGTGATGCTATCAAAATCTTTTACCAATATCTGGAGGCTGTGAGGGTATGGATGGGGAAGAACAGACTCAGATTCCATCCTACCAAGTCCAAGGCACTATGGGTATTTGGGCCACCCACTTCCAGAGAATTTCCATCTTATAGGGTAGCCCTTTTCCATTTGGGACAAATGCACATTCTGGACTTTTTTGTGGACTCACGGGACCTGTTCAAAAGCAAGGGCAGCTGTGGCTAGGAAACCTTTGAACAGCTCCATCTAGGGCACCAGTTATGTACATTCTTCCACCAGGAAGTTCTCCAGACAGTCACGCCCTGGAATATTGCAATCTGTTGTACATTGTTGAAGACTATTTGGAAGTTTCAGCTAGTCCATAATGGTACAGGCAGTAATGGGCATGCCAAGATATTCCCATGTAATAACTTTGCTTTGAGAGCTGTTCTGATGGGCAGTTAGCTTCCAGGTACAATTCAAAGTGCTAGTTACTACCTATAAAGTCTGTTAAGGCATGTTTCCTGGCTATCTGGGAGACCATCTATCTCCAGCAGTTTCTGTGTGTCCTGTACAATCAGACATGCTTTAATCCCTTAATTCAAACAATATGATATTATGGGTTCCAAGAAAGGGTCTACTCTATTGCTACTCCAGCCCTCTGGAACAGTATTTTCCCAGAGATCCATATGGTCCTATCCTGACCTTATTTAAAAGATCATTAAAAACATGGTTTTCCCCCCAGGTTTGGGCTAAAATAGGTGGCAAGCCTCTTATAGGGTTATGTATATTACGCTGGATGTTTTTTATCTTTCAGATATGCATCATTTTTCTCTCTTGATGTATGCTTTGCGTATTGTTTTTATTGTAGCAAGCCATCCAGAGTTATCACTGAGTTGGGTGGCCTTATAAATTTGATATAAATAAATAAGTAGAAGTCGTAATGGAGTTGGGTGGCCTTGTACATTTTATATAAATAAATAAACCGTGCTAAAAGCCATTGGCAAGCCATCCCACTTCTGCACAAGTCTATTGACTTTACTGGGTTTTTTTAAAATCCTATTATACTACAGTATATAGAGACATTTTATTATTTTTGCCAATACAGAGCAATTCTTGCCAAGAATAGATAAAATATATTCTACTTGTCATATAAATTTGGTTTCACAGCATTTTTGCCTTACAAACAATTCTTAATGAGACCTAGTAAGTTAACTTGGAGATTTATTTTTTCATGAAGGTCATTAAAAATCCATGATAAGAACTCTGGGAGGTTTAGACTAAGTTGGGAACAAATGGTTTAAATAGACTGACTTGCCAATTCTTTAAAATCTCTCTTATGTTACATCTTCCATCTCATCTCAAATGATAGGAGAGCCTACAGGACAACTTCCAGATATAACATTTAGAAATAAAAGGTAATTAATGTACTTTAAGTTAAGTCCCACCCTTCAAGGCCAAACAACATTTCCAAATCTTACCACATGAACATTGTTAAACAAATAAAGCAATAAAGCACCAATAAGTGCTTAAAAGTGTGTTTTTTTTTTAAATTTAAGAATAGCAGTACTATATTGAGAAACTTAGTAAAATTAAGAAAAAAAAGGGGGAAGTCTGATCATGCAGATTTTCAGGTGACTATTCTGTGGAAAAGCATTCACCTCCTTTCAGATTTCCTGAATATTTGTGTATCTTGACCACTGAATATTATGGAGCTTCCTATGGACCTTACTGATCTGTATATCTAATCTGAACAAATGACTGCAGAGTTTGGTGCTTTTCTCATCTCTTTGACAAACAAAGTTATCCAAACTGTGATGTGCCATGTTAAAAACAGACAGCCCAGATTTATAATGTGCAAAATAAAAGTGTGACATGAATCTAATACATAAATAAATAGTGCAGGCAAAAATAGCATTTACACTCCATTTAATAAAAAGCAAAACAAAGGTCACCATTAGCTTTATATTTTGGACCTCATCAGCAATACAGTATGGCATTACTGTTAGATTGTATTCTTATTGCTAGAAAGGCAGTTACATGAAAACTAATATTTCAATTTGCTTTGATGAATCTTGGTTGTGCCTGAGACATTTAAGATACTGAATCTAAACCTCCTGCGGTGAATAACAGTGCATATCTCAAAGGCCTGTTCCACAAAGCTACGATAGATGTCAGTATGGAAATAAAAAAGCAATACCAAGCAGTAACACTGAAACAAATTCTGTCAAAGGGAATACAAAATAAAATCAAGAGAGCAACTGATGACAGAGAGACATAGCTGTCAATGGCTTTCCTGTTTACAGTTATCAGAAAGATTCCACGTAGACAAAAGAATTTATGGTATTGAATATTCTAAGAGTGCCTTTGAAATGGAATTGTGTACAAATGATGAACATGTGATTGCTAAAATGTATAAGCTTTTATTGAAATTTGAAACAGAAGAAGAAGAAGTGAAATAATGTATGATAAAGTGGGCTAAAAATTTTGGTTATAATATACAAATGGAACAATGGGAAAATATGTGGCTGAAAGGATTGACCATGTTATAATCTTAAAGAGAACTTTTATAAAATGATGTACCATTGGTATATGACACCAGAGAAATTGTCTAGAATGTATAAAAGGACTTCAAATCTATGTTGGAAATATGAACAACAAGAAGGCCAATTTTATCATGCTTGATAGATGTGCAAAAAAGCTAGAAGATTTTAGGTTCAAATGCATACACTGATTCAGAGGATTTTAAAGATTAATATACAACTGAAACCAGAACTTTCCCTCTTGGGACTGATGGATAAAACAGTTGGGAAAAAAGTCATGGAACTTTGTTTTTATATATGATTAGCACAGCAAGATTATTGTGCGCACGATGGAAAGATTTGGCAATACCTACAATGGAGGAATGGTTGGTGAAGATGATAGAACTGGCTGAGATGGCCAAATTGACCTGTTTGATTAGAGAAAAGACAATAGCTATGTTTATTGTTGACTGGAAACTCCTCATGGACTTTTTGCGTAAAACAGAAAAAAAAATGAACTTATGATCTTTGGTTTTGACAATTAGATAGATTATAGAAAGAAGAGAGCCATGATGTAACTTTAGAGAAAGAGGTAACTTTACAATTGTACTTATAACTGCCATAAAGATTGGAAGCCACTTCTATACATCTTTTTTCTTCATTTTCTATTTTCTTCTACTTTTTCTTTTGCACTTTAGGTTTCTCTTTTATTTCTTCCTTTTTCTTTCTTCTTTCTTATTCTATTTTAGTTTGTATTAATTTTTACTCTTGTTTTTAAAACTTTCAATAAAGTTATATTTAAAAAAAACAGTAATGCTGAAACATATACGGGCAGTTGGAAAGATTTGTACAGAAAAAATAAAAATCTAGGAAGACTTGAAAAATACTTTGGAAACAGGCGATTAAAGATGAAAGTTTCTGAAGATAAAAAATGGATAAAGAATTAGAGTCCACCTTTAAGCTGAAGTACATAAAATACACAGATACTTAGTGGATAATACTTGGATCTATTTAATTTTCTACAAAGTTGTGATCTCTGCAACACTTATTTAGGAATTTAGTTGTAGTGAATATATTGTTTCATGCAATCTCTCTCAGCATTGTGCGGAGGGGGATGATGACCAGGATGTTACCCACTGTATGTTACACATCTGGATTTCATATTGGGAATATTGGTTTAACACTAAACACATTTATATGGTTTTCTGAAACCGTGGGTTTGGGGGAAATCCAGTTAGTTTATTGTTTTGTACATGATCAAGATCCAAAGGAGTGAGGAATTTTCCTTTATGATTCATAATACTATTGCATTATGCCAGGCCTAATACTAATATTAATCAGTAGTAGTCATTATTTTTGAACCTGTATGAGGTATTAGCTTCTTATAAAAGAATTCCCAGGGAGACACGACCAATGGTATAAAAGCAAGGCAACAAATATTGTGCAATAAAACAGCTTTCCTTTAAAAAATTTTGTCCATGATGATCAGTCCCTAACTTGGTCTTTCAGCTCTTCCAACAGTACACTCACTGCCACTGTAACTGAGTACATCCACCTTGCTGCTGGTTGTCCTCTTCTCCTTCCTTCCACCTTTCCGAGCATTACAGCCTTCTCCAGAGAGCTAGGTCTTCACATAATGTCTCCAAAGTAAGATAATTTGAGCCTGGTCATTTGTGCCTCGAGTGGGAACTCTGGGTAGATTTGTTTGATGATCCATTTGTTTGTTTTCTTGCCTGTCCACAGTATGTCTTCTCCAACCCCAAAGTTCAAAAACGTCAATACTCTTCCTATAATGCTTCTTCACAGTCAAACTTTCACTTCCATAGGGTGTCATAGGGAATTCCACAGCTTGCACGATTCTGATCTTTGTAGGTACAAAGACATCACAGCATTTGAATATCTTTTCCAAGGCCTTCATGGCAGCTCTACCAAGTTCCAGTCTATGGCATATTTTTTGACCACTTGTTCCTTTACTGCTGATGGTTGATCCTAAAAGGCAGAAGCTATCTACCACTTTGATATCTTCATTGTCACTTCTAAAGCTGGTTGTTCTGCCTATTGTCATTAGTTTGGTCTTTTTTATATTTAATTTTAGTCCCATTTTTTCACTGTGCTCTTTGACTTTTAGTACTAGGACTTGCAAATCCTTTGCATTTTCGGGTATCAGGTTAGTGACATAGCACAGTTATTGATGTTCCTTCCTTCATTTTTAAAACCACACTTATCTTCTTCCAATCTAGCTTCCCTTAATATATATTCAGCATATAAGTTGAATAAATAAGGGGAGAGTATACAACCTTGTCACACTTCTTTACTAGCTTGGAGCCAGACTGTTCCACCATGTTCCATCCATACTGTGGCTTCCTGTATATACGTTTTTCATGAGGACAATGAGATTGTCTGGGATTCCCATTTTTCTGAGCAGTTTCCACAGCTTGACATGATCAACACAATCAAAGTCTTTCTATAATCAATGAAGCACATAATGACTTCTTTTTGGTATTCTTTTCAAATATAAGCATTTTTAAAATCATAATACATATAGAAAGAAACACAGTGCAAGATTCATGGAATAATTATAACAAATGGAAAAAAGGCCTGAAAAAAAAAAGCCACGTGGTTGAAAAGAATGGCTAAAGAGAAAGGTGACAAGAACCATTGTCTAACTTGTTTTCTATAAGCATATCAAGTTCTGATGCTTACATATATGAGCATAGCCTTGGTAAGATCCCTATTTAAAATTAAATTGTCACTCCTACAAAAGTTCTATAGCTCCTAATTAAGAAGGAAAATGTATTAGTAAAATCATTATACACCCAACTCTCTTATCACTTAAATGCATCTTCATAAGTTGTAATATTGATTTTATTTCTCTATGTATTATGGTTAAAAAACTAGAAAAATGTAGGAAATAGTTGCACTGTTCCATCATACAATGACACAGCTACTATCAGGCATGTATCTGAATGCATATCCTACTTATAACTGGAAAAAAAAAATGTCTTCATGCAACCACCTCTGACTGAAAGAAAAGACAAAAGTCAGTCTCAAATAAATCTGAGTATGACACATGAACCTAACCAGGGACAGGGAAAATAACAAGAGGAAACTAATGTTCTTCAGTTTAAACACCGGATATTTCTTTGCTTTGGATATCCTCCCTTGGGACTTACAATTAACAGTGTTAAAATGAGTTTGCCCTGTGGTGGGAAGGGCGTTTCTGTATTCATTCCTTTTCCTGCATTCTGCTCCAGCCAGATCATCTCCTTGGCAGGACCATCTCAAATGCAATGTCTCTGACAAAGGTGACCATTCTCTCTTTGCAAATCCTGGCCATTATAAGTGGTAGAGAGGTTTCTGTTGAAATATAGATTCCTCTTAGACATGTAGAAGGGCAGCAAATGTTTTTGGAACACATTTCATAGATATATAAGGGCAGCATTGCTCAAGATGAATAACAAACACACTTGCCAGTAGTTATGGAACTCTACTCTTTTTCCATGATAGCTTATACTTAAAAAAAAAAAAAAAAAACCTGATAAAAACTGGAAATGAAAAACAACTTCCAGATCAAGTCCACTAGGGAAAGAGAGGTGTGTCCAAATAATAAAAACCTTATTTTGCTGTATGTGTCTGGCTTTCCCCCAATCTATATCCAGTCCTGTAGCTGTCATCCTCCCACATTTATTTTCCTTTATAGGTTTATACAAGGGCATCATTGGTGGTCTTTGGTGGACACAAAGCAGATGTTTCTCCCACACTGCATAGGAATCTTCTCCTACACTTTTTACGAAATCCAACTTTTTCCTCCCATGTTGAAACTGTATTTTCAAAAGACAAAATGCAAGCATCAGCCTATCCCACAAAATGTTCTTTTCATCTACATTAAATTACAAAAATTCAATTCTTCCATGTAGTATAGGACATCTTGCAAAAAAAAAAAAAAATGTCTTTATGGTTTGTTTGTTTTTTTAAAAAAAAGATGTTTGTACTTAGATTTGATTGCTACATGAATACTGAAGGGAGAGTAACATCATTGATTTCACCATAACTTCTCATTTGTAAGGGTAGAAATAAAGTAACCCCAGCAGTGAGGCATAACTGAAAACTTTTCCATTTTTGTTTTCAATTCTTTCAGCCTTTAAAAATAAGAGAGGTCTTCCCTTTTTCTATGAATCGAAATGTCTTAGGATCACACAAAGATCAGTATCATACCACTGTAATTTTTGTTGTTCCAGTAGCTCTTGACAGTAATCTCCTAATCAGTACTGGTAGTCCCCAATTTAAAAATGAGTTCCATTCCCAAGGTCTGACCTTAAGCCGAATTTGTATGTAAGCTGGAACAGTATTATTGTATAATACTGTATAAGTAATATTGTGTAATGAACTTGAACCATTGTGTATTTAACCTGAATCATTGTGCATTTAACTCAAATTTTGCTACAATAGGCTCTTTTTAAATATGGGTCATCCATAAACCGGGCATTCTTAACTCGGGGACTATCTGTATTTCTAGCCTTACCGATCAGTAAAACATCACAGGTATATTACTATTGGAATCTAGAGATGTAGCCTTGGACTGCCATTTCCAGCGAGGGTTTAACCTAAATTCAATTCACTTTCTAGATTTGTTTCCACTACCTAGATGTTAATATGTAGGAAAGCATAAGTGCTACTGAATTTAATTCAATTCAACTAAAGCATTTAATAATAGGAATAAGCACTCTTAAGTACTCAAATCTTATTATCATTGATTAAATCAACAAAATTCTGTCAGTCATGTATCTTTACATGGAAATACATTCAACTGATACTGCTGATGAATGCAGTATACATTGGTGCCACAATTAAGCCACAGGTAGCAGAATGAAGTGAGCCAGGAGCCACAGGACACTAATCAGGATCAATATTGGAGGGCCAATTACAAGTCAAGATCAAGAAACAAATAAAAAACAAAGAATATTGCAGTACATGACAGAGTTCTAGAAGTCTTCTCGCTCAAGTATCAACTGGAAGAGAAAGTGCACATGAAGACCAGCCCTAGATTAACCATTAAGTCAAATAAGCACATGCTTAAGGCACCAAAGGAATGGGGGCACCACAGAGTTTTTCCCCTCACTATCATGCCCTTAACTCTTTCAGTGCCACATTCAACTTTAGTTTTCAGGACTTATTGAGTCTTAATGCCTTGTCAGTTAAGCAATGGATGGGCTGAGGGGCACCACTGTTGGACTATGCTTAGGACATCAGTTGGTCTTAATCTGGCCCTGATGAAGACAATTCAAGGTTTGATGATATCTCCCTCAGAAATTGTCCCAAGCAGCACAAAGTTTCACTACATGGGGAAATGGTTCACAGATGCATGCCATTCCTGATGAATTGTCATATTGCAAAATTCTGAAAATACACTGACTTACCAGTCTTCAAGTATCTGACATTTCATCATCTGGAAATTAATAGCCTTATGCGGAATGGGAAGATATATCAATTGCACTCTTGTCTGAAATCTTTCTGTTTCATAATGAGGTCAATAAAGAACCCAGGCCAGAAGACCGCCAAGGAAGAAAATAGAGCACAATTAAAATGAGCTGCTATCTTCAGTACAGTAATTTTAATGCAGACAAGAAGCTATGGAAAGAAAAGTGTGTATTTCAGAAGTTATGATACAGTTAACCAGAAATAAGTTTTGCTGGATTCTGCAAGTAGTTTAGCTGTTTAAGGATTCCACTTAGCACCACCCCACGCCCCACCCCAAAATTGTTGCAGTTCAGTGAGATGTGTTTCTGGTGCTGGAAACTCCTTAGTGTCCTTGCGTATCCAAGGGCATGGCACTTCATCTCAAGTGGCACCCTTGGGTAGCACACAATTTACACACCAGGTTGCAGCAGACTTGCTAAAAATGTGAGAATTTGTCAATTTCAATTTCACTTAGTTTCCCAATTTTTTAATAAATGTTATCTTTGATCCCATTTTCCCATCAGTTGAGGAAACTAGCAAAATAAACAAATAACATTTGCCTGTCTATATTTTTTCTTATCTCCACTTTCCATACTAATATAATGCCATTGTGTGCTTGTTTCACTCAATCTAAGCCTTTTTCTTAATGTTCTTTTTAATTTTATGATTTTTGTTTAAAATAATAAACCATATGACACCTTTCTGAAAAACCCAGTGTGTTTCTAGCAGTGCTGCACAAATATTGGCTGGTTTCCAATATTTGTGCAATATAGTCCTCCAAAAGTGGATCAGGCCAGGGCAAAAATTAAGATTAATTGAGAGATGCCAAATGGATAAACTCATGCAAAAAAAAAAAAAAATTGCCAACCACTCTATTCGATTCAAAAAGACACCTTGAGATATTCATTCATTCATTCATTCATTCATTCATTCATTCATTCATTCATTCATTCTTAAATTTATATGCTGCCCATCTCCCCCAGAGGGTGACAGAGGGATTTACAGTGACCTTAAGCACAATAAAACTCTAAGAGAATCTGAACCACCACTCATCTGTGTGTCTATCTAAGAAAAAAGAGCCAGGGAGGGAGAAATGAGAAATAACATATTAAGGAAAAGAATTTGAATAAAGCACTTGTAGGTACTGTTTGTTTCCTGCACTTTTTGTGCTGTCTCTGAACAAGTAAAACAACAGGATAGATCTGGCACCACTTTTTACTGAAAAGCATAAACTTTTATGAGCTGCAGTTCGTTTCATCACACGCATGGTATTTTATCAGCAGGCAAAAGGCTCATATTGAATGAAAGGGTATGCATATATGAGAGATCCCGTCACTAATATAATCATATCTGCGGAGGTCCAGTTTTGAACTCCTCTAAAATTCTACCCCTCTTGTTAATTTAAATGAATCTGATGCTACTGCTGGCTGTCCCCTCTGTACTCAGTCACATTTCAAAATACAGCTTGTGAGAGAAGCAAGGTACATCCAGAGATGTAAACGAAGTTGTGTTTGTTTGAAGTGATTGACAGTATAAAGCAGCAAAAAAGTAGACCAAGAAACGACAGGAAAGGGACTGAGGGACACTGCCAAAACAATGAAAGGCAGAGGATGCATACTTAAGAAAGAAATAATGTACAATGGAACCTCGGGTTACCAACGCTTCTGTTCACGAACTTTTCGGGTAACGACCAGCTCCGGCCGCAAAATTTTGCTTCGGTTCGCAAACTCCGCCTTGGGTTACGAACAGGATACGTGGCCATTTTCCCTCCCGTGACACGATCTGCGGCCATTTTCCCGCCGGTGACGTGGTCCACGGCCATTTTTCCGCCCCTGACACGTGGCCCACGGCCATTTTTCCACCCCTGACACGTGGTCCACGACCATTTTCCGCCCCTGACACGTGGTCCGCGGCCATTTTTCCGCCCCTGACACGTGGTCCCCGGCCATTTTCCGCCCCTGACAGGTGGTCGTAGGGAGGGGGACTCTCCCTCCAAGCAATAGCCGCCTCCCTGTCCTCCACGCCAGAACGGATTAATGGTAATTACATTGAACCTTATGGGAAAATTTGCTTCGGGTCGCGACCAATTCGGGTCGCAACCAGAGTCGCGGAATGAATTAAGTTCGTGAACCGAGGTTCCACTGTATATCACACATTATCTTGGAGAGAATCAATCTGTGCTCGTTTCTTGATTTTTGGGGGGGCTTTATTCCTAAATCTATTCTGGCCTGTCCCAAACTGATCTGGAATATTTAAAAAATAATAGATGAACATTTTTTTAATTATTAAGTATGCCTTTAAATAGCATTTTTAAATGCTTTACACATTTTAAAACACACATGTTTAAAAGAATGCATTTTTATGTGTGATACTTTTTTTCTTTTTAAAGCTGTTATGTTTTCTGTCATATTATTTGAAATGCTGTTTTCCCAAGGATATTCAGACTATCTTCCATTTTCTAGCTAGAGTTTTATAATTCAAATTTGTCAGCAGACACAGTTTCAGAAGTTACAGTCGAAATACTTGATAGATGGGGGGGAAAGTGTCTATCTGTGGGGAAATTCAAGATATTTAAATTAATGCAGAGGTCATCTGGGGCCCAGCATTTCCTGGAATAAGGATGTTCTAGAATGGATAACTAAAGACATGCAGGGAGAAGATGGATTCCTTGGGGGGAAAAATAAATAAATAAATAAAGGAAGATCTCAACATTACAAGTATACAAGAGTGGAACTAAATCACACACTTCAGCAACAAGCTGATAGCCATCTGTTTGGGCATCCAGTCATATGACAGATAGCAGGATATTTCTGAGATGCATCAGCAATATTGGTTCAAGAAAGTTATCTTGAAAGGGAAGTATGGCTGGTTCTCATCTTGTCTTGTTTTCAGGAACATCTGATAAATGCTTGTTTCACACATTTTCAAAATAACACCTATTCCAGGACTGGATTGCTTTGAAGAATAACTTATTCAAGCTCTGCTAAGTGTTCTCTTATTATTTTTATTCTTTTGTTTAGGATATATTGTTTTATTGTTGTTTTATCTAATGTATCTACTATATATCTTTCTGGGTCACTGTGACAGAAAGTACTGCATAAAAATGATAACGATGATCAACATCACCTTCATCATCCAAGCTGCGTGTTAGTTTAGTACAAAGACCCAGATCTGTGATGTTAAGATGTGGTGATGGCACTAACTTTTATGGCTTTAAAATAAGGATGTACAATCTGTGGTTTTAAAGCTGCATTTTCCCTCCAAAGCAATAAGCATTAAGACCTGGCCACCCTTACGAGTTTTGTCTAATCACTACAGCAATGTTAGAAGACTCCAGCAAGGCTTAAAAATCTGAGGTTTCAAATGGGAAGGCTTCACACCTTCACACAAGCTTCTCTCCATCAGCATGCATGCTTCACTCAACTGTGCCAAGTGCTCCCTGTTCCCAGTCTTGCTGCTTTGATCAGCATGGTCTAAAGCAGTGTTGTCCAAACTTGGCCACTTTGAGATGAGTGGACTTCAACTCCCAGAATTCCCCAGCCAGCCATGCTGGCTGGGGAATTCTGGGAGTTGAAGTCCACTCATCTTAAAGTGGCCAAGTTTGGACAACACTGGTCTAAAGGAATTTTGTATTAGCCTTTGCTTTGATGGGGTAGAAATCCTAGGTAGGTCATCTTATACACCAGCAATGTTAGAACAGGAGGCACAGAAATGTGGAAGGCAGGACTTGCATGTATGTCCTGACAAAACAGCCTCTGGCTCTCGTGTGTGTAGCCAGAGCACCTGCATAGAGCTTAAAAGCCACTGAGCCCCAGCAAAGAAGATAACACAAAACCCCAGCACAAGGCAATTGTGTGTAAACTATAGCCCATTAAGTACAATGAAACTTTTTTTTTTAATCTGTTCAATCATGTCCAATTCTCAGAGTCTGCCTGGATGAGTTCCTGCAGTTTTCTTGGCAAGGTTTTTCAGAAGTGGTTTGCCATTGCCTCCTTCCTAGGGCTGAGAGAAAGTGACTGGCCCAAGGTCACCCAGCTGGCTTTGTGACTAGGTGGGACTAGAACTCACGGTGTCCCAGTTTCTAGCCCAGTCCCTTAACCACTACACCAAACTGGCTCTTTTCAATGAAACTTAACAAACCCTCAATATTTCGGCTTCCATAGAAACATTCCATGATACTTTGATTCCTTGATATACAACTTCCCTGTCATATTTCTCTATGGCTAACCTCAGATGGCAATTTCTTTCACCCCAACTAATTTAAAAAATCATCATTCAGGTAGCTGCATGCTCATTGAAATTGACATAGTCCATGTTGATAGGACAATACATAGAGCTGCTTCCTTACTTGAGTTAGAATCTCAGTGCAAAATACAAGTTTGACATAACTGAAGGAAAGGCAAAGAGATAATGTCAAAAATGAGAGTTAAATAAAATTAGCATTCTTAAAGTTAGCCATAGCAATTCATATATGTTGGCAGTGGGGGAGACAATATTCTAATCTACTTTTCAACAGGGTTCCATATCTCAGGATTCAACTGTGCAGGCCCTGTTCAGTTTGCAGTTTGTTTCTACATTTGTCTGCTAAGTGCAGCAACAGAAGCCCAAGACATGCTTCCAACTACTAACTGTAAAAAGAAATATCTTGAGGGATTTTTTTGGGGGGGGGGGGGCTTAGGCACTTTTCTGTTAAATTGTATGCTTCCTGTAGGATAGTAAATGTTAAAAACTTAAGGCACTCTTCTTAACCATATCCCTAAAGTGCAGCCAAAAATGGCTGCATCAAAACATCCCATTTCTCATTACTTCCTTTGAACACAGTAGAAAAAATACACTTGGAACAAGAAATGTATTCTGTGGCTTCATATCACAACAAAGCAGGTGGTTTTTCAATTCTACCCTTCCTGTCTCCCAGCTTTCTCAACTGAATCCCTCCAAAAGAGTAAGAACAAGGAATCTTCATCTATCTCCTTCAATATGATGCTGTTCAGATGTGTTGGAACTGCTACTTTCATAATTGCCAGCCAACGTGGCCAACGGATATGCAGAATGGGAATTCTGGGGATTGTAATCCCAACACATCTGAACAGCATCACCTTCAGGAGACTGATCAAGACTAAGGTTTGGTCTAGTCTCTTGGCCTCCCACTGATGATATGTAAGATGAAACTTAGGCAAAGCAACTGACTACATGTATCTGGCTCTGGATAAATTTGGATGCGATGATGAGAAGGCATGCTGGAATAAAACTGACCAGATCTATGAACGCTGCTCTTCCTAAGAACAAATGTTGTTAACTATTACTGTCAGGTTTGCCATTTCTGACACAATGCTGAATAGGAACATCAAAATCACAGTAATGTCAGTGGCAAAATCAGTCATGGAATATCTCAATGAGCATTACTAAGCCCATTTGAAATAGTTTGATCAGATTCAGGTATATGTGTGCAAGGTTACTTTCCTGTTATTTTGCTGCTATTAATACTTTCCACTTTCAGCTACATTCTGCTACAGACATTACAGTGCAGATGAATTAGTTTATGTAACATTCAAATATATATCAGTATTTTTAATCTATGAAACAATGAAACATTAAAATGACATAAATAGAAAATGTGACAAAACAATAAAAAGATTAAAATTTCAACAGATATCAAGGGGTCTGAAGAAATAATAAAATTGTGCATAATGGCAAAAAAAGATGCAAGTGCAGGCTTAGTCATGTCTTCCAAGGAATAGTATTCTACAAGCCATTACCCAAAGGACCATCTACCTGATACAAGTTCCCTCACTTCCAACAGTCATAGCTATCATAGAGGGTCTCCCGTATCACCTCTAGATCACATCAAGGATGAACTGATTTTTTTAAAGTGTTTATGCTAAATAGAACACTATTTAGGCTCACTTTTAAACAGCAACATGCTTCAGGCTGGGCTGAAATCTTCACTGTTATTCTCAGGGTATAGATAGTAGCCTGCAGTTTATAGCTGATAACCAAAAGCAAAAATCCATCAAAATGGAAGAGGGGAAAACACAGCTGAGGAAAGAAGGCAATCTGAAGATCAGGGACTGGATATATCAAAAGCAGCAAGAGAGTTTCAAGGAAAAAAATCAGACACAGCTAATAACTCAAGGTGACAGCAGAAGTTCAGAGTCCAGGGAAACAGTATGTGAAACTGAGGATCAAAAGCTTGAACAGCAGGAAGCAGGAGCAGAAATATAATAGCTTACACAACTAGAATCCCCAGGACTTATCCTCAGCATAAATGACCCTCTGATATCTCCTTTGGCACCAGGTATGTTCCCTGCCCATCTATATATTTTGAAAAGATATTTAAAAGAACCAGAAAGTAACATGTTGCAAAGCAAAATGCCAGCTTCCAGTGTCATCTTCATTTGCAAGAATGCCTCTGAGCCCTGCATCTGACATTTCTTCAGGTATCCAAGACTCTGTATGTGAGGTTGTATGTCTGGAAGCTTCATCTGGTGCAAAACAAACTGGTGCCAAAGGAGATGTCTGAGGGATCATTTATGCCCAGGGTCCTGCCCTGGAGATTCTAGTTGTGCAAAAGCCAGAATGCTAATCAATGCATACTATTAGGAGCATGCCATTGCCAGTTGTTTGCTGGGCACAACTTAAGGATGTTAGCTTTAGTCTATGAAATGCTGAACAGTTTGGGGTTTGATATAGGAGAGAGTACTTTTCACAATATGAGTCTGTCTGAGCATTATTCTACAAGGACTCTTTAGTGTTGGCTTCGCCTTCTGTGTATATTGTGAGGCACATTGGATAGCCTTCTGTGTCACTCCCAAGTTATAATATAGGCTCCGTTGGGTTGTGTTCAGCCCCCACTCTTTCTACTTTTAGGAAATATGTTAAGACTTCTTTCTTTAGCCAGGCCTTTTCAGTTTGAGTTATTCAGTTTGAGTTATTCAGTATTTGTTTGTAATCCTTTTTATCAGATTTTTAATGGTTAATTCCTTTGCATTCTTTCTGGAAAGAAAGGTAGAATACAATCCACTTGACTGAATTACAGTCAAGTAAAAAATAAACATCTCCAGGTTGAGCAGCCTTTACATTTGCAAATATGAAGTATATATGTGATTAATTGCAAATCTTGCTCTTGAATATTCATTTGTAAGGCACCTTAAATCAGTGGAACTTCACAATCTATGACAAGAATCCTTTGACTTTATCAACATGTAAAGAAAACAAATGAGCTTATTTCCACTCAATAAAATTAGTTTTTATTAATATAATTGTTAAATTTACATATGAGATTACATACAAATGAAATTGATGCAAAACATTTCACATATTTTGCATAAGAAAATTCAGAAGTTCTCAAATAAGCAAACAAAAAAGACATATTCATCCTAAGTTTGGTTATATGTTGTTGTTTCAATTAGTGAATATATAGAAAAATCTCTACCACCATTCTGCAGAAGGGATGGATGTTATCCATCACAAAAAAATAACATTTTGATAGAATTCTTCTTAGTGTTGCTTTGCTGTGCTTGAAGTGAGTTGCTTCATGACCTGTATTGCCCAAAAAGCAATGCAGAGGGAAAACAGTACCTGTTGTATGAAAGATAAATACAAAAAGACATTTTTATCTGCTTATGAATTATACAAAGTAATGAAGACAGGTATGTTGTCAAATTACAAAATTAGATATAATAACCTGTTAATCATTTCAAAATAATGCAAGATATAGTAAATAAATAAACAAAATATTATAAATATGAACATAATCCTCTTCAACTGACTTCTATAAAATGATCATTAACAAATACAGATTACAATATTCCAGTCAGTTTTTATATTGGTGTGCTAATTTGTTGAGGATGTGTATTGTTAGTGGGCAGGGCAGAACCAGTGGTACCACAACTAAAATTAGGCAGAGCATTCTTTGGTATTTCTTCTCTGTTTTTTCCTTTTCTCTTTCTTTGCAATGGACTGCTCTGGAAAGTAAATAGAAGACTGTGTTAACTTAGCTTGATGCATTCCACAGCTGCAAGTTGTCTCCCCATGCTGTGAAAATGATGTATTCAACAATGAGCACGCCTCTGAGAACTGAATCTGTGGAGGCCATATGGTTTGGAAGGAGTCAAGAGTAAGTAGAGGCATGCATCCATAATAGAAATCCAAGATGCTGCTGGGAAGATGGAAGGACCATCTGAATATAAGGAACTGTGGTTGGCTTGGGATGATATAGAGACAGGACAGAGGATTTATTAAAAACTGGTTGTATTATCCAGGAAAGAATTAAGTAGAGCTCTAATTCTGGTTTTCTAAAGATGGATGGATGGATGGATGGATGGATGGATGGAAGGAAGGAAGGAAGGAAGGAAGGAAGGAAGGAAGGAAGGAAGGAAGGAAGGAAGGTAGGTTTTAACAAGCTCTAAGTGTCCCTGAAGGTGAGGTCTTGATTGTGTTCTGGAACTCTAGTGACTGGACAGTCCCATTCAGTTCCACCAGGATAAATTCCTTGAGGATTGTGCAATAATTAAAGACACATATTTAAATGCTGTCAACAATGCAGAAATTCAGGTAACAGCAATTCAAACTTTCTGAGCCTCTGCCTTTCTTATTTTGGTTAGTTTTTGATGTGAAACACAGGTGTAATTGCTGTAGTGATAAAAATACGCTTACATTAATTGTGATTCACTAGACTTATATAAATATTATTCAAGGAAGGAAGGATAGAAAGAAGGTGAGGTGACACATCATCTAAATAATAGTAGCAACAACAACAATACAAGTAACATGTTTTACTACTTCAATCCAATGTCAATATATTACTTTAGGACAGCAAAATGTCCCCTAAATGTCCCCAAATAAATATACACATGTAGTATAAAATAAATATTCCACTGGATCTTATTTTACCCCATTATGTTACAAGTGCAAAAATCAGTCTTTTTCTTGATATGTTTTATATCCCCAGTTGTATTTATTTATTTACAGAAAAAATTATGAATGACAATATCCATTTTAATGATTATAGTTTACTGCTATGTAGATTACATTGACATTGCCCAAGAAGAAATATCATATAGACCTATTTCTGTGTACATTCTGTAATAGAAATAACTTTATGGCTAATTTTGTCTCACACAACTGATAAATAACTGATAAACTGATAACTGTTCAGCTGATAAATAAACTGAATAATGATATTACAATGTTAAAGAAAGAACTAAAATTAAAATATTAAATACTGGAGTTCTCTACACACCAAGGAATAATTAAAGGAAATTTAGTAAGAATTACTTTTGAGTAAATATGTATAGGTTTGCGCTGAATATATCGAGATCACAATTCACAGTCTTAATTCTGAAATTCAATCTGTTCTTGACTCCTGCAATTTAGAAGCAAATTTGATATATGAATGAGGAAGAGTAGTGTTTCTACCAGATATGAAAGCAATTTTTTCTTAATCTTTTCTAAGGCTCCAAGTGCATATGATTCTGCAACTGTTATCACACAAGCATTCATTTGATAAAGCAGTACATTTTTAAAAAGGCTTAAAAATCAGCTCCATTTTTTTAAAAAATCAGCAACAATGACTAAAGTGCAGAGTTGTTCTGGAGAAATAATTAATAGATGCTTTCAAGGCAAATTGTAGGACATCAAAACCCAGGAGATGTTCTCAGCTGAAGCTGCAATAGCTATTCTTTATAAAAGGGAAATCCTTTAAACGTGTGTGCAATTGTTTTCATTGCAATGGTGCAGGATTTATTTTTTAAAAAATATTTTTAGCATGCTTTAAAATGCAGTGAATATTTGTGGAAAAGAATATATAGAATTAAAGAACTGGAGTAACGTACACTATAGCAGATAGTCTTTGAGAATTCCATAAAAAAAAAGGAAAACAGAAACCTGACAAATTCAGAACCAAGCACATTTGAAGGATTTTTCTAGTGCTGAAGGCACAACGTTCTAGTTATCACTCAACATCATTACAAACTATGCTTTTTCATTTTTTAATGATGGTCTAATCTGGCATGAAATTTTATAGCAGTTTGACAGTACATCAGGCTAAAAGATGATAGAATGTACATACTCATACATGCTGTCAATCAAGACAGCTTTTGAAGGTTGTTCATAACTGCAGTCAATGTTGAATGGAGCCCTAAGCATGGAGGGATCTTTTTTCTTGAACTTGCTGAACAGTGCTAGTTTTTTGAGAGGAGGAGTAGGGCTTTCTTATCATTTATTTTGCTTTCATCTTAGTGTCTCATGCCTTCTGTGCCTGTACAGGCCCTTTGATCACCTCTGAGGACATCCTGAGGTGCTCCTGCCAAGTGATGTAACGTAGAGGAGCATTATAAGGAAGGAAAAGCTTCCTGGCCTATGTTAATGTACCTTTAGCACCAGACAAGGATATTTCTCTCTCCCAAGGCATTTTATAGTTTGTATTCAACTTGGTATCTGGTCTGAACTGGAATAGTGACGTGTGTCTGTGCGTGTATATATATACACACTCTATCTATCTATCTATCTATCTATCTATCTATCTATCTATCTATCTATCTATCTAGTATGTGTGTTATATATGATAAAAGTTTGTCTTAACCTTCACACCACTGGATTATTACTCAGAAATGTTTTGTTTTTTATTGTGTTTTAGAACCTTTTCTCTTAAACAAATTTGTAAACCAGAGAACTTTGGTTATTGGACAGATAAGAAATATAATAAACAAATGTTAGAATAATAATCCAATGGTGTGAAGGTTAAGAAAAGCATTTATCTCTGCTGATGGCCATTACATGGTAAAAGGGGTATCTAACTTAACTGGAAAGTTTTACTTGGTTTTTAAGTTAGTGAATAATGGCGTTTTCCCTGCTCTCAAGCAGCACTGCACTAACAGTTCATTAGAAAGTACATTTCACCGATTTCTCATTTTATAAACCAGGCAAACTATCCTGCTGCTGAAAAATTAGACAGCAATAATTCTCACTGAGTAAGTGTACAAAATAAATCATAATAGGCAACTTGCTTATACAACTGTTAAAAACTCTTTCCCCTTTGATATGAAAATTCACGAATTATGTTGCCAATGATTTATTTGAATCTACAAACTGCAGTAATTTCTTTCTCTTTCTCTGAGGCAATGGAATTTTTCAGGATGTAAACCTGTAGAAATGTTTTCCTATGTGAGCTGGGGTTGAGGAAAAATCTGCCTTTCGCTCTTTTCCACGATCATCAATCTTCTCCCAGGTACTAACCATCTTGTTATCTAACTTTTTAATCAGGTAATTTTCTTAGTAGATTGAAGGAATGCTATAGACATAATATATCTCAACTTTGGTGAAGCATTTGACAAAATACTACATGATGGGTTGATTAGCAAGCTGTTTAAGTGTAATATGGATGTCATGACAATTAAGTAGGTACATAGATGGCTCCAAAAACCATATTCAAAGAGTGCATGTTAATGGTTAATCGTCAGATTAACAAGAGATATTAAGTGAGATGCCAAAAAGATCAGTCCTGGGTCCTATACTCAATATTTTTATTAATTATGTGGAAGCAGTAGCAGAAGAACTATTTATGTAATTTTCATAATTTATGTAAAATTCTGACTCCTAATACCCTAGAAGGCACAACTAAAATTCAAAACAATTTTGATAGGTATGAAAAAGGAACAGTAAGAAGAGAATGACATTTAATGGAGACAAATTAAAAGTTCTTCACTTAGAAAACAAAAATCAGATGCAAGATATAGGATGACAAAATACCTGGCTATGAGATGCTACTTGTAAAAAAGGTTTAGAATAGTAGTTGACTGCAAATCAAATAAAGGTGAACAGTATGATGTGGCAGCAAAAGAAGAAGAAGAAGAAGAAGAAGAAGAAGAAGAAGAAGAAGAAGAAGAAGAAGAAGAAGAAGAAGAAGAAGAAGAAGAAGAAGAAGAAGAAGAAGAAGAAGAAGAAGAAGAAGAAGAAGAAGAAGAAGAAGAAGAAGAAGAAGAAGGCAAATACAATTTTAGTTTTCATGAACAGGAGTATACTTTTCAAATAATGGAAAATAATTGTTTCACTCTATTCTGCTTTGGGTCAGACCTTATCAAAATCACTGTGTCCATTTGTGAACACCACACTTCTGGAATTGGAAAAATTGGAACAGGTTTATAGAAGGGCAATGAAGATGAAACTATGACCAATGAAGGGAACTTGAGAAAAGATAACTGGGCAAGAATATGACCGCACTTCCTAAATATCTGAAAGGGTTTTTTTTCATACAGCAGAAGGTCAAAATTGATTTTCTTTCCAAAGTGCAGTTCATAGAACAGATGTAAATTACAGAAAGGTAGACACCAATTGAACATTAGGAGGCAGAAATTTGTAACAGTAAAAAGCAATGTCCCATAGTTACTGGATGTGTTCAAGTGGAAGCTAAACATCCACCTGGATTCATAAATGGGCCTTTCCTATGATTCTAAGTATTTAATATGAGCATGGTGGAGATGTTATACATAACAAAAATAGCCATGCTTTGTAAATACCAGTACTTATGTTGACAATGTCTCCTATCCAGTTCATTACTGTTGTCCATCTGTAAGGATGCTGTACATATCTACAGACATCTAAGCACAGGACTACCACTATTGAGAAATGAACCTTGAGTGACCAAGGTTTGTATCTCCCTTATATAAAGTTCACTTCAGATTGATATGAATTATGTGTTAGCTGGGCTGTCTGACATGTGAATTAACATTTATTCTATTCAATTGGTGCATGAAAGCCCTTCCTATGGTTACACAAAATGCCTAAGGAAAAATATAATTTATTTTTATTTATTAGCATATCATGTACAAGCTATGTCTTCATGTATTTTTCTGCAAATGTTCACTTTCACAGTTGTACTTCACAATAGCACTGTTTTTACTAGAAAAGTAAGCAACCTTTTATAATGGAAGAAGAAAACAACATTAGTTCAACTCCCTCACATAGAGCTTCAAAACCTAGAACTATGGAGAACAAGCTTGAAATCTGGGCTTAGCCACAAAGCTTACTGGGTGACTTTGGACTAATCATGTTCTTCCACCCAAAGTTACTTCAGATGGTTAATGTAATCATTGGACTGCACTGTGATTCTGATGTACTTATGCAGATGGCCACTAGATGGAAACAAATACATAGAATTCTAATTCTTTGCTGCCAACTGGCAGTTGACTGGAGTTTGGCAGCCCAGAAATGGAAGTCCTACTGTACATTCATTTGCTGGAATACAGCTCTTCTATATAAGCATCTCAGATTCTAACCCTGGAGAGAGTGCAGGAGGGGCCCAATAACATACCTTCCATCTATTTTTATGCCTTCACACTCTTAGATAGTCCTGAAAAAAGGCTAATAATGTCCCTTTTACAACAATGCTAGAGACAGTGCAGCACTCGTTCCAGCACGCACATTGCCAGGATCAAGTTTACAATGAATATGGAAGTTCATTCAGTACATGAAAATGTACTGAAAAGCATCTACAAACTCTGAATCAAATTAGTAGTATACAAATATCCATACAATCTATACTTCCAACACCTCCTACTCTCATTAATGATCTTTCATCAGATTCAAAGCTAGAACTTTAATAAAGCCCACCAGTAAAACACTGCTTCATGCAAAGGCAAAATGTGACATATAGTATATATCCAATCTCTATTCTGCAGTTCCTGTGCTCTTCCAGAAACTGTAAGCAAAGTGATAATTCAATGTACTTTCTTAGTTGTCACAGAAACCTTGTATTCTTAATGGGTAGGGAGGGGGGAAGAGGAAGAAGTCAGCAACATTAGCCTTTCTCCTGCAGTATTAATAGGGCCCTCTGCTGTCTCAAGAAAAAGAGTACCTATAAGTTGTCTTCTAGAATGTTTTAGGAGTATTTGATTAATACAAATACTGTGTATGAAGATTTTCTAGCAAACTGTTTTTATCTCAAGTTTAAGCATAGTGGAAACTTCAGATTAGTGTTAAAATCAGAGGGACAACAAGCAAACTTTGTGAACTCTGCTGTAGTAATTGTTCAATATAGGTTTCTGTTAATTCAACCAGAGGCATTTCATACTGGTCACAATATACATACTAGCCTACTTCTGGGCTACAAAAATCCAGGTGACCATTTGATGGCACCAAACTGACAAGGGGTTTCTGTTCTTATCTGCTAACATCTAGTGGTTGTCTATATTTGTGCAGTCCAGTTCAGGATAAAATCATTCTCTAATAATAAAGCTAAAACGTAAATATTTTGGACAAATAACAAGGAAGCAAGAAGAAGGAACTGATGCTCGGACAATGGAAGGTAATTGCAAGGAGGCCACCAGACAAGGTGGGTAGATAACTATCACTGATGACACAAATATGAGCTTATAAGATCTCCAAGAAGCAATTACTCATAGACAGTCCTGGGAAAATGACATCCCTTGAGTCATGGAGCATTGGAATCAATTAAACAAGTGAGCTACAACACCAAAATAAACTTTTTCTGAGAGTGTGGGGAGGGATTCTTGGAAAATTCACTTTATTTTCTCTCTCTTACTGAGAATTTGCTTCAAGTTTTGAAGCTGCCTAGATATTCATGCTTCTTTAATACAGGAGGTGATAGATGTACTGAGGCCAGGTGATGGAACAGCAATGATTCAGCACCTACCACTTCATGTTTGAAGTGATAATGGCTCTTTGTGATGCCCCGTCAAGCACAATGAAAGCTTTGGTGGAAATAATCTAACCCAGGCTTTCCCCTAATGGTGCCTTTGGAGACTTCAGTTCCTGCCAGCGCTTGGTTGAGAATTAAGGAAACTGAAGTCTAATGCATCTGAAGGGCATCCAGCCTGTGAAGGCTGAATCATAAGTGATGAAATCATTTTAAATAATAATCCTAATCGGTTATTTTTCTCATGATCCATATGTGATGTAGTTTTTATACTGACTTTTTAATCCGGTCATTTCAAATGTTGTTTTCAGTTTTATTTACACTGCCTACTAAAACCAACTCTGTTTAAGAAGGGGGAAAAAACCCTAACCCACATAGTTGTATCCTGGCAGAGCTTGTTATTGTTTTGCTTCTATGTCAAAGGGATGGCTGAAGTTTCAACCATTGTTAACCTCTCCCATGGTGTGCTAAGAAAAGGTCAGAGGCTCACATGTGGCTTGAAGCCTTGGGAATTGCTCTCAGTGTTCTGCCAGGGAAAGGAATGGCCCAAATGCTTTCTCTCATAAGTTCTAAGCCATAAACTGCATCCTACTTGATGAACTATGCCAAAACTAGACCCAAGGGTATACTGGGACTTGGCTGATGGGAAAAATGAGTGCTTCCTATGGAAGCTACAGATGTTTTCCTGAGAATGAGAGAGAGAGAACATGCATTTGTCAGAACTTTTTCCTCCTACTTTCCACTTTTAACTACCTGTTCTGACAAGGTTTCGATTAAAGGAAGGAAAAACAGTAGACGCTATGTGTTGAAAATACAGAGAATTCTCATAGAAGGGCAAGTTGTGTCTGTTTAGACGTATTGTCTTTTTTTCTTGGCAATTACAGTTTTTAAAATGTAAATAGGTACAAATGCCTACATCTCAAGATGAAACCTTTGATTATGAAATCAGTATGAAATTCATACTAATAACTATGTGATGGTGGCTTAAAATCCCAGTAATGTAGGAGGTGCTCCTAACAGCAATGCATGCTTACAAACCCAGCGATTGCCAAACATTTTATACAGACGGGCTTAGCATGCAGCATCTGCCTCAAAGTCACATATACTAGCTTGTCTTTAGGAAAAGTATCTCTACCAGCACCCTTCCTTTCTCTTCTACCAAATTGTAACTCAGCTGGGAGAGACCTCACGTTTCTAGAGACAAACTAGTTTTACAATATTAGATTATAGTAATAAAATGCAGGGTAAAAGAAAAAGAGTTGAGAAATAACCTAGTAGGCAATAATTTAAAGCACATGCTTTCTAGGTAAAAGCACAAGTTTTAACTTGTCATTTTTAATAAAACAAACAAACAAAAGGCAGCAAGTGATGGCAAAGAAGGTTTTATCTTCATCTGGGAAGGTAGTGCCAAAGTAAATACTGTTTACAGAAGTAACACATGCCTACTTCATCTCTTCTCCAATCTTATCACAAGGGTGTATATATTCATTTAGGGGCTAAAGTTGCTAGACTTCCTTAGAGTATCTGTCACCATTGATAGTATTTATGTAAACTACTGTTATCATCAATTAATAGCTTGCTATCTCTTCATATAACTATGTATGTCTGTTCGTAATAAATCCTTACACTAATAATCACAATGCCAGCTCACATGGGCCAATGAATTGACTCCACAAAGCTTCTCAGAAGAAATCTTATTTTTTTTCCTACCTAAATTTAGAGTCAATATAATAGTTTGCATATTTGTTACTCAACTGCTATTGTATTTCAAATACATGACAGGAGGCCAGAAAATTAAATGTTTTTGTTCTCAAGTGTGTGTGTGTGTGTGTGTATGTATATATATTGAATTATTGAAACTATAATTCAATATATATACTGCAAAAATAGTTTCAATAATTCCCTAAGAGCTTATAAAAGGTAATTTTAACTAGCTAGTGTTCAGGATGAGTGGTGGAGTTGGTAAGTAAATTGGATTATTATTACTTTTTCCACATAATTAGCAACCATTAAAAACGGTTTATCAAAGTAACTGAGCTGAATTTTTAAAATAATTTCAGTGATAAATTAGATTTAATCACTAGCACTCTTTCAAAATCATTAGTTTCATATTTATAGATAATTGGTAGGCCTGGAACAACCTTAAACTATGAGTTGTTGTTTTCTGTCAAGCATTCATTCTAAGCATTTAAAGGATCAGTTCGCACAGCTAAACCACCATACAGACTGGTTTTTGGTGACAATCTGGCCGGTATGGCTCAGTGTGTTGGCACTGTAGATGATTAGTGAGAAGATAGTGGTGTGGACTTCTTTTTCCCCTTCTGCACATATAAGATTTAGCAAGCTATAGCAATATATATGTTATCTAGCAAGCTTTGTGGTTTGCATCATTTGTTTTGTGAAGCACTCTCACTTGGAAGCCTCTTATCTGTAGCCTTACTTGTCACAATTAAGATAAGGAAGACAACACCAGCTCCTTAACCTGACACCTGCTAAGGGAAAGAAGAGTGATGTTTCCCATAAATATATTCTTAGCAAAGGGTCACTTATCTGGTTCTCAAGTTATTAACCAGATGTGTCATCAGACCATCTGCCGATGGGATGCTGTCTTGCTTTCAAATATCTCTGGCAGTAGATCGACTGTCTGAGTTGTGACCAAGTCACATATGTACTAACAAACAATATTCAGGTGTTATTGTTTGTACTCCTTGTCTTGCTAGAAAAGTATAAAAAAGAGGTTCATGTTGGGGGGGAGGGGTGCTTTGTGCTGAATTGCCAGCTTTGGGGACGACTGTCAGCTACCATTTCTTCTGTGGGATTGCTGGTAAGCTAAAGAGACATAGATTGGTATATTTTTATATCTTCCTCCTGTAATTCTTTTAATATTTACTCAATAAAAATCCTTTTTGGCATTTCACCCTGATTTGAGCTTATTGTCTAAGGAATTTTAAACCAAGTGCTGTCTCCTGGCTGGCCACCAGGTGGCAACACAATCAACGAACCAGAGTTTAAAATTATGGCTTAGCAAAATGTGTGAGCTGAGCCTAGCCAGCATAATGCAATCCAAACAAGCTCTTTAGGTTAGTAACAGACCTTATGAACTCACACACCAGGATTTTTTCTGCTTTTATTTATTCTGTATTACCCTTTGCACTAAATTGAGTCAGTTGCAAGTGCCTTCAATACTTGCATTTTTTTTTCCTGGTATGAACTCCACTAAAGAGACTCATGCATATTGTATATGTTCTTCTGTGTGGACCATAGTGGAACAGAACTACTATGACAGCAACAAAGCAGCCATGTATGAGATTAAGAATAATTGGTGTATCTAATGTAAAATCCACCCATATTAAAAAACAGTCAAATAAATCACTTGTCTACTTCCAGAAACGTATGTGACTGGTTTAGATAAAGTAGTAAATAGTTATGCACAGGCTTTCTGACTTCCAAGCATTTTGTGGTTTAACATGTCCTAGATGCAGAATTCAAGATTTCAAAAGACATTATTCTCTTCATTCCTTTTCTGGAATTTCATTAATTCTGTCAATCTTCCAAGTCTACCTTATAAATCTTTCCCTGAAAAAGACAGGTTATTTTTTTATGTTGCATTTCTTCTTCTTTTAAGCAAAATGCAAACAACCCTTGTTCTGAACAAAGTCATTGCAAGAATTACATCTGAAAATGAGATACCCGTTTGCATTACACTTTATGAATGTGGCAATCCTAGTATCCATGGTTAAGCAGTCCACAATGGGATGCAACTGTTTACTTTTATGTTTGTACTCTTCTTTGCTACATATGGAAGTATACTTTTCCCCTCCATATGGAGAAACTGCTTGTATTCTCTTAGCTGCATGCACGCTTGCTACCAGAATTCAGCAGCTGTTTGTTGTTCCACATCTTCTATTTCCCTTTTCTTAAATGTTTCTCTTGTCTTCAGAATTCCCCCATTGGATTCTGGGAGGAAAACACTCCACCTGGAGACAAAAGGTTCTTGGTGTTCCACAGCCATTCCTTGCTGTGCTGCAAATGATGGTGCTGAGTCCAGCTCACAAGGAATGGTTGGACTCTTGATCCTGGAAACTGAGATCTATGTTGCTCTACAGTTGATGACTTTGCCAAACTCAGTTGACCTCACAAGGCAAAGATGAGAGAGGGAGAAATGCTTCTTAGTATAGTGAAGTATCACTGAAGCTATTCCACACTACTGTTAGAAAGATTACACTTATATTGTTTCTCTGTATCTTCCATTCTCCTTGGTTTTAAACATTTATACACATACAAGTTAATGTATGCCTAATACAATGCATGTACAGACTGGACTAAATAGATGTACACTGAATGTAAGTTTACATTATTTCTTCATTTGCATGTAAGTTTTTATAGGACGATAGAATAACTCTCAACTTCAGTTATCTAGTTCAAGCCAATCTGAGGTTTCCTCTTGCATATTTGATAATGGAGCCTTCACACTAAACAGCGGAAGACAGAAACTGCAAGTCTTTGTCTGTAATGCTAATCAAAATGGCTGCTTTTCAAATTGTTTCTAGTTTGGAGTACATCTTAATAAAGAGATTGCCATCCCACTAATTTAGGGAACTCAGCCACTGGAAGGAGCAAGGCAAGCATGAGATTGATTCATTCCCAGATGTGTTCAAAGCCATTTTTTAAAAGAAAGGATCCTGACTAGGAAGCACAATGTCCCTCATACAGTAATGCTTCATAAAATTGGGTTATAATACAACTAGCCTTCCTAACCTGTACCCCTAAGCTGAAACCTGATAGATCTAAACGTTAGTTTTGTGACACAGGTGACAGTTGCTTTGCCCAAACTTCCTAGCAATAAAAAAATGTGTTCAAACCACCAGTGCATTTTTACTATTGTCACATTAGAATATTTTTTCTTCACAAGATATTGTACACCCCCAAAATTGTTGGGTACCATTGCATAAATTACCACACTCATTTTTCTGGGGAAAAGGGGTTAAATTTAATACAGCTGGATAGCTGAACAGCTGCTTTCATGATTTAAATAAAAACAAGCTGAAATCTTGCTGTCAAATGGGTGATATATGACTTGTAATGGGATGTTTCCAACCTTTTCTTCCATATGGTTGCCTATGTTAGGAAATACACACAGCCTCCACTCCAGCCAGGTTCCCAGAAAACATCTGGCTCCTATTCCTGCTCTGTTAGTTCCAAAGTTGCCTCCCACAAACATAAAATGATTCATAGGGCAACATCCCTTTGCTTAAGGATCCAATTAGGAGCTTCATTGATAATTTTATCATGTGCCACAACTAGAGATATGGGAAAATGGAACACATTCAAAAAGGATTTTTCACATATATCTGATTGTACAGTATCTGCACATGATAAATTTAATATTTCAGGCGGTATTTCCATAGCCGATTTTGGAAGCCAACCAAAGTGTGGTAAACGTATTGTTAATTAATTATGTTGTTGTTATTCATTCTGTAACAAAATAAAATTAAAATAAGATTTTCATTTTTCAGCAATACAACATCAGTCAGTTATTATTGTGGCCCTGGAGTGGGCTTTCCACAAACAGAGAGTTTTTGTTTGTTAGTGGAGGAAACTCAGATTCAGTGTCAACTCCCACCTGGACAAAGAAGGCAGGGTCTCCTCAAACTTTCAGAGATTTCTGTCAGTCCCTCCTGCAGCCTCCGACATCATCTCATGCTGTTCTGGAAGGTCTCATCAAACTTCCACAGCAGATTTTCAGACACATAGAAGGCCGCAGCATCATAAAAAAAATTAGCAAAAAAAGGATTCTCCAGTCCTTTCCAACAATGGGATTATTCAGTCTGTTGTGTTCCATTCCAGACAATCATGGATCATTACTTCTAATGGGAAAATTGTAAGTTTCTGCAAAACCGTTAAATCATTTTATATTGAATGGGCATCTCTGAAGTAATTATATCAGTATTTCTCAAGCAATGAATACTACAGTCCAACCCTAATCCTAACTGTAAGAACAATTCAGTTGTTCCTTCTGACTATTCAGTAGATACATAGAGGTAGAGTTGGAATATGTCATACTACCCTGCTCTACACATTCAGCTGAACATGTAAAGAGGATCATCTGTCTAAGAAGCTACTACATCCCAATCATACCTGGTTACAGACTGTGTGATACTGTCAGTATATTTGTAGGAGACTCTTTCATAAGTTAAGCTGCATGCACAGAAACCTAGTCCACTTGGTCCTTAGCATGCTCACTGATGAATAAGTGAAGGGAGAGACTGAACAGGGCTTACCATGATTGCCCTATGTGTCTCCTCAGAACTAAGAACAATTGCATTTAATGAGATTTAGCTTCAAACAATACCTAATAATAATGTGAAAACTTTTTTGGTCTTTGAATGGCATTCTAGAGACCACATTCCAAAAAAGGTGGGACAGGGTAAAACTAAATTGGATTTAATTTAATTTAAACTTAATTAAATCAATACAGCTAATATAATTAGTCCCCATGTATTTCATATTTTCCCTTTTCTGTCAAATGAAAAATTATTAATTTATTGCCAGCTTTTGAAAGAGCACTGTTTTGGCAGGCTGCATGAATCTCTCATGTATATGCCTGTAGTTTTTCACCCAGGGCATGGCAATAAATCTGTCTCTAGAAACTGAACCAGCAGTAATCAGGAACTAGAAGTGGTAGAGTCAAGGGCAAGGCTCAGATAGACAGGCTGCGTTTACTGCAACTACAAGAAGCCTGACACTGAAGAAGAAAAGCTTCTGCAGGAAAGAGCAATGCAACTTAGCAGAAAAATTAAAATCTGATGTCTTTTTCTCCTGCCCTTCCTTAGTGGGAATGGATTCTTGCTGCTTGTCTCCTCATAATGGGCGTGGAAAGTAAATGCATCTTATTTTGATAAAGGTTTTTTATGGTTATAGGCTTTTTGTTTCCAGCACTGGCATGTTCTGCCCTCAAAGTTAAAGTTTTTGACGTTGTTATCCTTGTGTTGATGGTCTTACTCGCAATGAAGGTTGTATGTGTACTGATCTAATACTGTATGACAGAATCAATCGTTTGAAGGGAAGCTAAATCAGGCTTTCTGCCATAACTAGCTAATTAGCATTCTTACCACTAGTCTTGTCATCTGGATCAAGTTAGTGGCCACATTCTTGGCATTTGAGACATATTCCACACTTCTCTATTGTCTAACAATAATGAAGCTGCATTGTTGTGACTCTATTCCAACACCTCTCCTTCTATTTTCTCTTTTTGTATTTTCCAGTGTCTACAGTTTTCTCAACTCTACACCAAATTTCTCAGAGTTGACTAAAAAAAACATTATGTTTTATTTATAGCACTGTTCAGGTTTGATTGAAACAATTACAGACATGCTTCAGCAAATCACAGCCAAAGGTTTTTCCTAGTATTCTCCCTTTCTCTCCCACACTAACAACACACATTTGTTCTTTTTCTCCTTCTCTATTATTCTCCTTCTTTCCTCCCATTTTCTTCTTTGTTCCATTAATCACTTGTGTCTTTGGATGAAGGACAGGATCCACATAAAACCAACTCTTCATCAAAAGTATTCTGAAGGGATGCACATAATTTTTTTAAAAAAATATATATATATTTTTAAAAAAAGAGAAGTTGGCATGCTACAAAGCAAGTTCTAGACTCTACAATTATGTTAATCTTGAAAGGAAGAGATCCCCTAAAATGTTCTTAGAAAGTAACAATTATGAGCAGCTGCAGCCCGGTGCAGAGTTTCAAAGAGTGTCCACCTACCCAGAAAAACAATAAATGGCACATCCTGCAGGATGGTGACAAGAAGGCAGAAAGCAATCTAACATATTGTGTTTACAACTGGTTAGATTTCACCATGGCAGCCATTTTGGCCAAAACCCCTAGCAGCCATTTTGTGAGCATGCCCACAACATGTTCATGAAGTACCAAACAGGTCCATCCACTGAAAAGATTTGGCAACCCTGCTGTATTATTATTCCTGGAATGCCAATCATTATGCCTATTTTCCCTCAAGAATAGTATCTTAGATTATGTCCACAATAGCAACAAATAATTCTAACTGCATCTACTTGGCTGGTTAGATATTTTTTGCAAAGCAGAATCAATGTTGTTTCGATCTGCCAGTTATTGAATGTAGCCTTTCACACTGCAACTTTAAAATATCAAAGCAGAATGGTACACTCACTATGGATTTTATTTTATTCCCTGGATGCAGGGGTAACTAAATATAGTTAAGTAGTGTTTCCCCCCCCCCAAAATGCAAAGGCCCTATTTAATACAAAGCAGAGGCCCATTTATATCGCAGTAATATTGCTGCCATTAATGAATTCAAGTTATCCAGTCACACATTCATTTCATATATTTATATTTTCTCTTTTCTTTAAAACATATTCCTTCTGAAATTGTACTTTAAGGCAATAATCTGATGTCTAAAAAATACATTCCCTCCAATGTATTAGCAAATTTCATTATATGTAAAAGCAGTTTTTAAAAAAACGTACACAGGAGAATAGTTCACGGAGGAAGTAGAGTGGAGGGGCAATAGAAGGTGAAACTTTAGTTTATACTTTGTATGACCTATAAATCTGAATCTTACCCAGATCATACACAACCCTTATTCTCATAAGAAAAAGGGAATGAAGTGGGTGGAAGGCTATCTTAGTGTCAAAAGAAATCCATCGGGATGGGCTTGGCATAACTATTCAGATCAATTTGTTTTTCATTACTTTGCTTTAAAATAATGGGTCAAAGATTGCCTTCATTCTCCACCACCTCTTACAATCACTCTTTTTCTCAGATTAATAGGAAAAGCAAAAGCATCTCACTGATTCCTAGTAAGTCCAGATGTGGTAGGACAAGTACCAGAATTCTAAGCCAGCACGGCTGCTGAAATTTCAACACATCTGGAAGGCACAAGGTTAGTGAAGACTGCTCTACAAAGAGCTCCTTTTCAAAACAAAGAGATTATTTTGAATGCCCAAAGCAGCAAAAGAAACATCAGTCAGTAAGCTACTTATTAGGTGGCATGGCAAGATGAAGAACATTTTCCATATATTCACCAAGAATTTTACCTGACCCCATGGCTCCTACTTGACTATAGTATTAATTCAGATGAATCTGTGCTGAAAACAAAGTCCTTCATTTTCAAATATGAGTGCTTGATACGTATATTTCATTATGAGATTACTCTGCATGATTCCAAAAACTTACCTAAGACGGATAGAGAAGACGGATCTCAAAGCATGAATGCGACTGTCAAAACCTGCTCACAGAAGTGATTCAGGCAAGACCAGGTTCAGAAAGGACAAAAGCAATTTTATCCTAATATAGTTGTATCTGTAAGCCACCCAGAGTCTATGGGAGTGGTTGGCTATAATAAATTTAAATAAATAATAACGGTTGTGTGAAGCGACATACTGCTGCCACTTTTCCAACCTGGTGTTGTCTCAAGCTGTTGGGCCATTCTATTCCATTCCATAAGTTATCATCTCAATACCTTGAGAGGCTGACAGGCTAGGGAAAAGATATCTCTTCTAAAACATCAGAAGTTCACAAACTGCAATTATAATTATCTAAGTCTTTCTGAAAATACTCAAAATGTTAGGTGTGGACAGCTTTGAGCTCCTTCTGATGTTTTGACCAGGACTCTCCTAATTACATAAGACTAGTAATTGATTACTTTGTAAAGATTACAAAGTAGAGAACTGAATATAAATCTAACAAACTGAAACAACAAAAAAGTCCTGAATTTTATAATCACAGATGTACATTCATCCTACACTCACACTGTCCATTTAAGAGCAAAACAGCTTAGTAAGATTTGGATTATCGTTAATTCAAAATAACAAATATTTATTCTTGATGTGGCTGCTTGCCAAAGTCCATTCACAAAATCATTCAGTATAATCCTTCTCTTCCACAGGCAAGGAATAATATTAGATTATTCCTGACATTTTATGCACCTTTAATCGTGTATAAAATGTGCTCTGTACATTTTAATACAGATTGCACATGAAAGTCCTTTATGAAGTGGCCTGATCCCTGTATCGAACTAGTTCCATTGTGCTTTGTTTTCAAGGTCTAGCCTATGAAATGTGACTAGTTTTCTAACCCTACTAGGACTGACTCCTAGTAAGTATGCATGGGATTTAAGCCAAACTTATTTACACTTAAGTCCAGTGAAAAAAATGGACTTTCTTCCTTCTCATTATGTGAAAAGTAGAGGGGAAGATTTTCATTCCTTGTTCTCAGAGCTTCTATGTTCAGAATCTTTAGAAAGTAAGAAGATTGTGGATTGGTTTCAAGGTGCTTTTGAGCGCTCAGGGAATGGAAAAGATAGTACAGAGGTACCCTAACATTGGGACTGAACCTAACAAATAATAACTCTAAATGCCCCAGGTAGATCAATGTAAACATTAATCTGTGTATGGGCATTATTAATTTTTCTGTTTAAAATACGGAAAAGATTGATTCTCTGAATGGTTCTTTCACTTTACAACTCATCTGTTATTAAGGGCAACACTAATTAATCAACCATGAAAAAGTTTACTCACAAACAATTCAGTGCATGTGTCTTAAGTTGGGGTGACTTTTCTTCAAAGATTGTTTTGAATTCATCTCCTTTTGATCAATTCCAGTTGTGTTATTAATGCCCTTATGCATGTCTGATGTCTATAATGATTCACTTTTTCCATCCACTCACTTTCAGGTAACTTGAAAACAGATGAGGTGAAACAAAGGCTATTCCATGTGGACCATCAAGATTTTGGAAATGTTCAAGATTGCTTCATTAATTAAGTTGAAATCTTCAAGAGAGTGGAGAATGTTCATATCAAGGGTAGGAGAGCCAGCAGTACTTATTTCTTTGACTGCATTGTCCAAAGATATATGGCGGTAGACAAGGGAATAGGGCAGAATTCACTCTTGTATAGATGTCAAGAAAAAGTTTTGTCTTTTTACTTGAACAAAATCATGCAAAGGCTCTGTCTACCAAGTTCAAGAAACTTTTTAAATATGGCCAAAAATATTGAGTAATATTACAATAACACACTTAACAGATTTCTGATACTCTTTTTTTCCTTTTTGGACCAGGTCCCAGTTTGAAAGTTGGATCAAATTTATCTTTATTTTGCCAAACCAATGGAAACTCAAAAATACTAATAATTAAAATTAAAATACAATATAAACACAAAACATAGCTTATTAAGAACAACTTGGTAACTGATAAATACATTTTAAAATACATGATCCTGAAGTAGCTTCTATTTGTTTTGGACTAAATAAATACAAAAGAATAAAAAAAAATATTGCAGCAATGGAACTTAAATATGACCTAATATAAGTTTTGGACAAGAGGAATGGCAACTCCGTCTTCCCTTATAGAACAGTATGTTTCTTCTCAATGGAAATGCACATCATTATAAATCTATTGACCTACGTGATTCTAATAATTGGAGCATCCAGCAAACTCTAAAACCCTGCAGGCTCCAGAATGCTGAATTCCCATGTTATGGTTGTCTCTAAGCTCAGAAAGAATACTCTAATCTCTACAATGCTTCTTGGATTGTTGTTTCAATATAATAATATATTGCAGCATTAATTTATGTTGAAAGCAGCGGGGCTTAAATAAACCAGGTTCCCCACTGATTTCAGTGGGAAAGAACACTGATTAATTTAATCTGTATCAAGCCCAGGAACATAGATCCAAAGATCCACATGCTTTAGTGAACCCACTTTTGTTTGCCTGCGAAAAGCTGCTGATTCTCAATCACTATTTCCCCATTCCCACTTCTGCAATCTCTCAACACATGGATGGAAGGTAAATGTTTGGTTGTGACCCTCTTTATATTTCAAACTGGACTCAAAATGGTAATACATGAATGGAAGCTTAATTCAAGATGTGGTTCTTGAAAGCTCTGTTGCTGAAAAAATCATTTTGTATCGTCACAAAGTACTAAAAATGGAATGGAAGGGTAAATGTTCCATGGTGACAGTCTCCTAAAAATTTACCAAGGAAACAGATGAGTTTTGATGGTGGGAAGTATTTAAGGTCTCACTAGAACATTAGAACAGAGCCAATTTGGTGTAGTGGTTAAGGCACTAGGCTAGAACCCGGGAGACTGTGAGTTCTAGTCCTGCCTTAGGCACAAAGCTGGCTGGCTGACCTTGGGCCACTCACCTTCTCTTAGCCTTAGGAAACAGGCAATGGCAAACTACTTCCAAAATCTTGCCAAGAAAACTGCAGGGACTTGTCCAGATAGTTGCCTGGAGTCAAGACTGCCTCAAATGTACACATACACACATATACACACACACAAAAGAAAATTAGCAGTAGCTATGTTGAGGATCAGTAATTTTTTCCAGCTGTGGGCTTCATCCTATGGTTTCATACGATGTTGTGGGTGCTAGAATTAAAAATGACCGTCTCATATGAAATTTAGCTATCTCATGACACTGGAGCCACTTGTAGTTTTTTAAAATAATTTTTAACAGTTTATTGCTTTAACTATTTACTATTATTTTTAAAATAATAAATATATATCCAGTATGTATTATTAAGGACAGGAAGGCCTGGCGCGATATGGTTCATGGGGTCACGAAGAGTCGGACACGACTTAACGACTAAACAACAACATGTATTATTAAGTGTGTACTGATTAAATGTTATATAGCCTTACTATTATACAGAGTGTCCCTCCTCACTTGTACCTGACCACAGTAGATATACAGTACTTCCTGGTAACATTTTTTTCCTATATGGTGTCCTTAGTCACACCAGTTTTTAAAAGCAGCATTTTCCTACTTCAGCTGGCAGCATCCACAAAGATGCATGGTGTATAAAAACTGTTACTGCAGCAATGAAAGGATAAATATGACCCAGCGGTTGTGGGATTAATCAGTGCTCATTGGCTACTCTGTCCTGCAGTCTTTTTTTTTTTAATTGAACTATGATTAACAAACATTAACAAGTAACTAAATTAGCATAAATTCAAGATGCATACAGAAAACAAGATATAGAAAATATAAAACAAATCTACTAAAAAGCAGTCCTGCAGTAGCTGTCAGGCATGCTGGCGAGACCCTGGCAGTAATTTCTGAATATCTGAACCGGTATGGCTTTACTAGACTGTACAGCTGAACTGAGCTTAAGACTGCCAGACATACAACTTGACATGCTAAATAATAATGTTCACTGGGGACAAGGAAGAATCCATGAATCATGTGATCACTCTCTGTCAACATGAAGGTGCAGTTCCTTTTTCTAGGGATTAAGATTCCTAGGGATCTTAACCTAAAGCTAAGTGACTGTGGATTGTTGACATTACAGACCTCTCCACCTTGAGTTGCTCCAGTCCTCAACTTCATCAGCCTTGTCTGCTGTCTTTCTCCTGTTGTCTCCTAAAGAGTTATGCTGCACTGGTGATCTATCAGAATGGTGCTAGACGGCTCAGTTGCCGGCACTTTAAATACTTTATAACCAGTCATCCTGGATTGTATGTAGTTGCTGTACAAAAGGTGGATGAACTGACTGGGAGAGGGGAACCAATGGACCAAACAAGGCTAGGAACCAGTTGATTAAGCTTACCTTATAAAACTCTGTAACCAATATAATGGATATTCATAAAATTATATCAGACATTACTTTTGGCTTTTAGGTTATATAAAAAGGCTGGGATTGCTGCTGAATAAACATGATTTCAGGAAAGCAAGAAAGCAAGCAAGAAAAAAATGCTTGGGCATTTTGAAAGCTGCTTTTTTGTCACCTTGAAAAATGGAGAGGTTTGGTTTTAGTGGCTAAGATGGAGACAGGATTTAACTATCTGAGCTGAATGTGACTTTGTTCACAGATCAAAAAAGACTTCTGAAATATCAATTATTTAGAAGGAATAACCCAGTACATTGGAATAATGGCAAACGTATCTTTCCGGGATCATTTCACCTTGGGGAGTTATCCAAGTGGCGATACATACTCTCGATCTTATTGTACTCGCCCAGGGTTTCCTTCCTTATTGAGCAACTTTTTGTAATAAGTATTATTAAAACAACTTCATGCTGCACAACTAAGGCTAAGGAGTAATCACTGTGATCAAGTTTACAAGACCCTTGCACAAACAATTAATAGCAGCACAGCCAACAAAAGAACAGCTTGACCAATCTGTATAATAAAACCTTTTGAAATATTCTGGTCAATATGCAGCAGCACTGTAAATATGTTTTATGCTATATTCAAAAGTAAAATATTTTTATCCATGTATGTATGCATATATACACAAATGCACACACATGCATGCATGCTTTTAATGACATACATTCTTGAGCAAAGTTAACTGAATGAAATTCTTTTTTGCTTTATGACAATTTCATGCTTGTTGTCTACTACATAGCATGGACTGGTTAAAATAACTGACAAAACTATTTGGATATAAGTCATAATTTGTAGCAGCCATTCAAAAAATATTCCCCAAGAACTTTAAAACAATTCTTTTAATTACTTGTCAACTCTGAAAAGAAACAGATCAAACCCCACTAAGATTAAATAAACTATTAGAAATATACCCAACGTGACCTGAATTAAATAACCTAAATAAATACATGAAAAATACAGTAAAAATACAGTTATATCATTTTGGGAAAATATTGCTCTGCATAATAGGACAGATCCCAGTAATAAACTGCTTTATTCCAAATCAGCCATTCAGGAGAATCTACAAGGGACATAAAAAAAAGTCAAATCTGCGTCTGCCACTGAATGTTCGGAACTCTGCCCCTTTTTATAAGTATTGTGATGCAGTTAGAAAGGGGAGGAGCTTTGATTGTATGGTTGCAGATGCCATCTTTATTTTTTGATCCCTCCCTCCCTCCCTGATGGATGCCCCTGCAGACCTTTCTAGTTCAGGAACAACTCACCACCATTTTAGGTAGGAGTCTTTCTGTGTTTCCTGGAGATACTGATGATTGGACCCAGGGCTTAATACAAGCACAGGATCTGCTCCATCACTGAACTACATTTGTTTCCTGAAGTTCAGCTAACCTCCCTCCTGGACAGAGACTGTTTTAGGAATCATGGGCAGGGACAAACCTCCCATTAGGCAGAATGAAGCAACCACATTGAATGGCATATGCTGACATGTTTGAGTGACAATTCCTGACTATTCCTCTTAAGTCTTGCCAGGTTTTGGAAGAAAGTCTTTTGGAGACAGCTGAACCTGCCCTAATCATCAAAACCAGGGATACAAAAAGTAGAGTTGGGAGATTGTATGTGGCCATCAGCACCCTTTTGAGCCTTTTTTTGGGGGGGGGGGGCTTTTTGGAGTTATGAGAAAATTAAAGGGACAAATGTGTTGCTTAGACTCTGAAGACTCTCCAGTTCTACTTCTTCAAGCAACTCAAATCTCGTCCCTAAATGGGAGCTCATGACAACCCAAGGTTGTCAAGCTGATGGAAGTTGTACACCCTCCATCTTAAACTGATGTGTTGCCTTCAGGTATGGTGAAGGATATCATGCCCCCACAGTGTCTGGCTGCGGAATGGCAGAGGAATTGTTACCAGCATGAATTTATGATTTTGCTTGTGAAGGTTCACACATTGTTGTGTTATCCCAATGTCAGCAAGAGGAGAGGAAAGAAAATATGTGTTGCTAGATTCAATATTTCCATCCTTTCCTTGACCACACATTGCTTATAGCTGAAGTAGTTATAGTTATATTAGTCTTCTCAAGCTGAGCTGAACTGGGACACAATCTTCACTATAATCCTATAAAGTATTTATGTTTTTTATACAGTATATGGAACCACACCATTGGCTTCTGTAGTTTAAAATCTTCATTATTTTCTCTCTTCCTAGGATGTGAATGAACAGAAGCTAACCAATCAGATATAGCATGTCTAGGAAACTGTTGTTCACTAACTCATACATGAGAGACCTCTGACCCTTACACACTGCTAAACTATAACTCTGTCACCATTGGGTGAGATCTACAGGGCAGGATTGCAATTCAACAACTGGCAGACTATTTCTGTAAATACAAGAATTTACAATGCCCATTTTCTGTAAGTTTCAGGATTCATTCCCCACCCCAAGTGTGATGGGTATAGCTGGCTTTCTGTGGGTCAGAGGTGAGAAACCCATGGCATCTGAGATGCTGTTGAACTACAGTTCCCAGCATGCCGCTGCTCATGCTGGCTGAAACTTCTAGGAGTTGTAGATCAGCAACAGCTGGAGGGCACAGATTTTCCATCCTGAATGTAGATTATATGCACATTTTAGCTAAACGTGTTTATCTCATGGAGGCAAAATCCCTGGGGATGTTCTGGCATGACTGCAAGATGTGCATTATCTTAACTGAGCCAAATTATTACCCTCGTAAAAGACTCACAAGCAAATGCCATGAAGCAACTGTGTAGATAATATAGCATCAATATATGCAATACATGTATGTACATATCATCTTAGACAACTGGTTCTTTTAACAGCATATCAGAGAATATGGTACGAGAGAAACTATGAACTGGAAAAACACACATACACACAGGAGCCTATAATTCCACCACAGGTTAAGAATAATTTCCAGACAAGTTATGATTGCCAGCAAGGTTACACTAAAGAACTGGATCTTGGTTTCTTGGTTTTATAAATGTATAGAGCCATATGTAGCCTTTTGGGTTGAAAACATAAATCATGTACTGCTGTGAAATAAGTCATCACTCATCAGCTACATTTCATACTAATGCTATCATTGCACTCTCTCTGGGTAATTTGCTCAGGAGCAACAGCTGCTGAGATCTGATACAGTATGCAGGCCTCTGAGCAACTTGGCTCAATGTGAACTGAGTAGGCTTGGTTTTCATTTAAAAAAATGGCCTGCTGAATACTTTCAGAATCACTGAAATAAGGTCTAAATTTCAGGCTTATTATACTGATAAAAGCAGTTTGACATGGAAAAGGAAGACCTGAGTTGCCTCAACTAATATTTCTTGGGGATATCCTCCTTTTGGATTGATACAAAGAACCATGAAAGGATTTTTACTTACAGGTGGGAATTGGTTTCTCATCCTTTACTGGGACACCCTTGTGCCTCATGTAAGGCATGTAAGTGAAGAAGGGAGGCAGAACAGCATGGGATATGGCGTGGAGGGACTATAAATGGAAATTTATTTTTAAGTATTACATTTATATTCCATCTTCCCTCTGGAAGCTCCAGGAGGCATATGTTGGGGGGGGGGGGACTTCCTTCATTTCATCTTCACAAGAACCATCCTCTGAGGTGAAATGGGCTGAGACAGCAACTGGCCAAAGTCCCCCAAAGAGCTCCACCACTGTGTGGAGACTTGGAACTGTTTTTCAAGCCTAATCCAACAGTTAAACTACTCTGTCATACTGGCTTACCTGAGCAGAAATGCCCTTGGTTCAACTGTGGGACTCACATGGGTTCTAATCATGATCCCTTCCATAGGACATGTCTACCACTCCAGAGCTTTTTGATTAACGTCCCCCAAATAATCTTGATTTAATGGATTCTTATTTAGCAGAGTTCCCATGATTTCATTGGAACATCCCTGCAAAATAGTGAACTACTATATTCAAAGTAGTCTAGACCAGTGTTTCTCAACCTCAGCAATTTTAATATGTGACCGCAGAATTCCCCAGCCAGGATGTCCACACATCTTAAAGTTGCTGAGGTTGAGAAACACTGGCCTACAACTTAAATTTATAAATAGTCCTTTGTATCAATTTATATGATTGCATAAGGTTGTCATCACACATACTGATGCAAATGGTACAATTTATGTCATCTGCATAATGATTCGATTTAAGTGACATCCAGGAATAATGGACAGTCCCTTTCCTAGAATGGTCCATTAAATGAGGCTTTACTGTAATATAGTCAATATAAAGTATTAAGGAAGACAACAATCTTCCCCAAACTACTTTAAAACAGTTCTTAAATACCATCCATGACATTTGACCCAGTGACAGAAAACAACTCTTCTAGAACTGTGACACTGGCACTGAAGACTTCCATTCAGCTTGATCTTTATTCTCAGGTATGTATATGTTGCCCCAAGTAGAATCATGAGATTGAATTGACTTACAACATGCAGTCAACCAAAAAGGAATATTAAATTTTAATATCTTCCATTCACAAAACTGTGTATCTAACTTAAACCAACTCCCAGATTTCAATTAGTGCCACATACAAACTGCATTTACCATACGCAACCACAAACCAGAATATAAATGCCAAAGATTTGTGCACTCCTTTTTCCACAATTCAGATCAAACAAAGTGTAGTAGCTTTCCTGCACACCCCATATCCATGTAACTGACATATTTTGTGCTTTGAGGCCCCTGAATATTTACAGTATGGGCCTTTGAAGTATGTTGTAGAGTCCTGGTAGGTGGTAAAACTTTTTTCAAAAGATGGAACAAAAACCACTCTTGCTTAAAATTATTCATTAAATCTTTTGATTGTCCAGTTCCCCATATACCCAATTTTGTTTTATTTTGTATTAGCTAAACTTTTGATTAGTTACTTCCTGCCAAAGATGTTGGTGGCTTGATTCCATTAAATACAATTCATTTCCATCAATAAGTAGATCATCTACATTTTGGCAGGCTTGTTACTGATTAATCACAGCTTTCCCCAACATGCTTACTGGATATTAAAACACACAATAGAAAAAAAATTAAACTGTTAAAAAGTGCACCCTCCTCATGATTCTGTAGCTTGTATTATACAAAGATCTTAAATCCCTTACAGATGATAGGTACACATAGCATAATATAGCAGACTCAGGACTCTACAACATACTTCAAAGGCCCATACTGTAAATATTCAGGGGCCTCAAAGCACAAAATATGTCAGTTACATGGATATGGGGTGTGCAGGAAAGCTACTAAAAGTGCCCCAGCTTTTTACAAGGATTGACCCGAACGCAATGTGCCTGCCTGTTCAGAGTGAGAAAAAACATTATGCCATCATCTAAATCGGTGCTACCAACTTGTGCTACCACTATGGAGGCAAAATTGGTGGACTTTGCAGTAATATGAACATAAGAGCAAAACCATTGTCCTCAGATACATTTGTCAACTTTGAATATGTTATGTAATCAACTACATTGCTTACTATGACGTTGTAATTTTGAATTATACAGGATAGTACTATACTGACATATTAAAAAATAATTGAGGTTTGGGGTTAGCGTTAGCGTTGGCCCAAAATGAAATGAGAGAAGGAGAGCTGAGCTTTCTAGCATAAAACTTTTCTCCACTAGAGTTAGCTTTGCAATAAACTTCATTTCTGTATCAGCTAAGCTGGGAAAGAACTAGCATAGGTTGTAAGCATCCTATGCATATTCAGTACTAAAATGTAAATGTTGAATGAGCCAGATTACCCATTGTCATGAATTAATGAAGTCCTAGAAAGATGTATGGAACAGAATTCCAGTATTTCCTCCCATAAGCACTGTACTGACATAGAGACTATATCTGGAATCATACACCACGCTGTTAAAATGGTTTGACTTAATAGTTTCACATATCACATGGTTAAGGTCCTACCATGGTTTAGGAGCTTCAATAACTGGCTTCTGATCAAAGATTGCTTAGACAATACATTCTAATCTTACTAACTCCTCATTGAGAACATATTTCAAGCTGAGGTGACAATCAAAACAGTGTAATAGTAGAAAATGATATGAGTAATCATGAAGCAGTTGAGTTGTTGGGTTGACTGCAATGCTTCTTGCCCAGAGGTGCCCAGGAGTTAAAAACATGATAGTGGCCAGTCCTTGGGAGTTCTGATCATGTTAAAGCTGTTTGTTATCAGTGTTGCCTTTTTTTAGGGTCTCCTGAAATGAGCACTTTGTATACTAGGGGCTGGGAAGGCAAACTGACTAAGGCCTTATTGTTTCAGCCAGTTCCTCCCAGAAGAGAGAATGGTATTTATTCCTAAATGCTATTTTACTTTAAAAATGACCTTGCCCTGTCTTTAGGAAGAGGGTGTGTAAAATGCAGAACTTGTTCATCACCACACCCAAAAAACAAACTTCTTGCCTAACTGATTCAGTAAAGAACTCCATCTCTATCATTATTCTTTTGGCAACTTTTCTTAAAAGAGAAAAATCCAGCCTTGGGAAACCATTGATTCCTTCAAACACTGACTAAAACAAAGGAATTAGCTGTTGTCATTTAGTAACCTTGATAGTTGTTTAAAATATACTTTTTTCTCTTTTCCTTCCAGTGTATTTCCAATGAGACTGGGCAACTGCATTACATATTTTAAAAGTTCAGTCATTCTTTATTTTATTTTGGGACTGTGTATTATGAACATTTCTTCCTAGAGTTCCTAATAATAGGTAAACAACATGGTAACCACAAGAGAAAGAAAGAATATTTAGCATTGGCTGGATTCAGACTTGTCATATTTAGAAGAGATCCCATGATAAATTTAAGTCACATTTGATTCATAGGGTCTACTTTAAGTATAATGAAGTCTGGATCCATCCTCCCATGAACTTTTAACTGGCAGCAGTAATATAAATGATTTTTCATCCTTTTCATCTGTTGAGAAATCTGCAAACTTCCCTGTTATATTTATAGCAAGCAATTCTCAATCTTGCTTTTCAGGACTCATCTTGTGGTGTACTGAAAAGTATTCTTTTTTATTTAGATGATGGTAAATAGTATAATTCTCATAGCTGAGGTGAAAGATCTTCTATTTATCTTACTTATGAGAAAGCCAAAAGGCATCAGTGACTGTCCGGTTTCTCATTGTATCCAGAGATCCGTAACCTCCCTGACTTTCTACATTTCTATTAAATGCCAAGAAAAAACATCAAGAAAATCTACTCCCATGGGGCTTTTCCAGATTGGGAAGCCAGGCCCCTCTAGAAGGCTGCAGGGAGAGAGCTGTGGATAACAGGAAAAAGCTACAGCAGCCACACTGGCTTCCTGGTGACAACAACTTAAACTCAAAACACCACCAAAAGGAATTTAAAAAGAATTTTGAAACATCCCAAGAATGAGATAAAGAAAAAGACACCTCTCTTCCAAAGGAAGAAAAAAAAAACTTTTTGAAATTGAAGGGCAGATTTCAGTACAGTAATAACCATGTTTATGTTAAACTGCAAAAGATGTGTCCATGACAAAAAGTCAGAATGCAATTAAAAGATATCTAGATAGCCCAAGAAAAAGTAGAAGCATCCCAGATCACACTGCTAATGTCTGATGGACAATGGAAAAGTCAAGGGAACTTAAAAAAAATGATTTTGATTTATTGATTATAGGTTTATTGATTTATAAGTTTTTAAATATAAACAACAACAAATTGTGGCTATGTATTAAAACACTGGAGTACCACTGTTTCTATTTGCTCATCTGGTTATTGAGCAAATAGAAATCAAAATTAAAATTATGGGGAGAAATATCAATAATCCCAGATATGCTAATAATACCACTATCCAGGCTAGAAGGATGGAAAAAAGAGTTAGGGAATCATACTGAAGATGAAAGAAAAGAGTGCAGAACTCAGCCTATATTAAAGCAACAACCATAATCACAAATATTGCAAAAGGCAGTTCCAATCCAATACAAGTAGAGGGAGAAGTTAAAGTAGCCTGCTCAATAATTAATAGGATGGTGACTATAGCCATGAAATAAAGATACTTCGGCTATTTGGAAGAAAGACTTTAACAAAAGTATAAAGTCTGGCTATCAAGTCATCTTAATCTGTCAGCGTGCAGGCCAAAGGATGAGCCTGTAGCCATATGAACTTGAATGTACCATGCAACTGCTGAAGACACACATTCCTCTCAGGCTCTCAAGTCAGCATTGTGTGCATCTTGGTGTACATGCCATAATTTGCAATGCTCAGCTGAGAGGGTCTGAAACATTCTAATCAGGCTATAATCATCTTAACTGGGAGAGCCTTCAGCAGTATGTGTGAAGTATCAAATACAAAATGACCTGCAGTTTGAAAGAAGAATTTGTATAAGACATGAATTTATAAGACTACAAACCAGCCGTTAAAAGGAATTACTCAGAAATCCTCCGAAACACTGAAAAGCACACATAGAAAAACATTTTAGATTACAGAGAGAAATGCCTCTGAGCAAATGAATTTTCAGGGCCAATGCTGCAACCCAGAACAGAAAGCAAGCTCCAGAAGAAATTTGTCTCCAATGCTTCTCTCTGACTAGTTCAAAGGATTCCAAGGAATAGGGAAAGATTTATTAATCCCTCAAGTCTCGTAAAATGATTGTTATTCCCTTTCCCAACCTCCCTTCCAGGCAAAGTTCTTTATATTCTCAAATCCTCCTAAGAGCTGAGGCAGCAGAATTTTAGCTTTAGCTTTAGCTTTAATACAGGAAGTCTTTTCCTTGGGTTAGTAAGCCGTAATGTTTTTAAAAGTTCATACCTAAATAATGTTTTATCTTCTTCAGGTAAACAGGGAAACCACAACAATTACAGGTATCTAATCTTGTAACATGGCAGCCCTGAATATAGTGAAGGTAATTAACAATTTACAATACTCTTTATTCTAATGTAACCATGATTAAACTTGACAATCAGTTTCCATATTGCAAAAATCTAGTGTAAAGATTGAGTTAAATGTCTAATGAACCATAACTTACCCAGCTGCGCAAGTGTGCAATACATGATGGGTCACTATCCCAATTAAACTTTATCTTCATTTCTACAGTAATTAATTTCCACAAATGTCAAAGCATCTTCTTGACAACCAGCCAGTAGATAAATAAAATGCGCAGCAAAAGTGGGCAAAAACTTAAAGATTTTTGTAAAGTTAAAAGAGAGTGGATAATTCCTATTACATCAGTGTTCAATTCTAATGTCCTATGTAGGAGGATTCTTATTCCCCTAAGAATGGTCCTTGCCACTCCCCAAATTGCAAAAATAGATTTGTGGGGCCATATGCAGGCTTGGGTTCCCTACTCCCTGACAGTATGGTGTAGTATTTACGGTGTTGGATTAGGCCTGGGGAAATCCAGGTTCAAGTCAACTCTTAACCATGGAAGCTTGCTGAGTACCTTTGCTCCAATCACTCTCTCTCTCTCAGCCCATCTACTCCATGGGTGGTAGCTGTTGTGAGGACATGATGAAGGGTGATCCCTGTGTAAGCCACTTTAAGCTCTTGGGGAAAGGTGAAATATAAATGTAACAAATAAACTAAAATGCCCAATATCGCTGACATTAATAGATGGCTTTTAGGCATTACTACAGAAAATATTGGAGACTGAACCTAGAATTTGTATGAAAAACAAGTGTTTTATCACTGAGCTATGAGCGGTTCCCCCCCCCCCCCATTTAACGAGGAGAAAGGGAGAGAGCAACATTCAAACAATGTCTTCTCCACCACATCTGGCATTCAGAAGTGTTTTGAGATCACTGTATTTTGACTTCAATTATATATCATTATTCTCAAAGAAATCCAAAAGTGTAATGTAGAAGAATTCTCCTTTCCATAAACAATTCTAATTTTGACTCTAATTTTTTACCTAATCTGAAAATATAATGATGGAAAATTATTATGATTGAAAGGATGCAAATTATCTTTAATAGGGATAGAAATATATTCTAAAACTATAACAGCTGGAAAGTATTCCAGCTCAGAGAAAACAAAATAAAACAATTGGACATAACACATTACAGTAGGGGAAAACTGTTAGCCTGGAGAATACATTAAATTGTTTCTAGTGAAGAAACCTGGGAGTGGAATACAAATAAATAGGGGGAAAGGATTATAAAAAATTTACAACTATTAGGCTGCAATAATTAGTCAAAAGCAACTTTTCAAACTTCATGCAAAGTTTTAATTAGGTAGATTCCAGAAAAGATAAGCAAAATGGATTTGTCAGGATTACTTTTCAGGTATAATGCCTATAGCTTCTCAGTGTAATCAATCTGAATAAGAAAATGCAAATACCTTCACAGTTTCTACATATTTTTTATTGCTAGGCTTCAATAAAATAGTGAAATAAGAAAAGAGGCATATACATCATTTGAAGGCAGCCCGCTCCAGAGCAAGCTTGGTTTTAGCAGATCAATGTTCCAAAAGTTATAAAAATAATCTGAAAGCATTTTATTCTTGAAATTACTCTAAAGGCACATTGTTTGCTTAGATGTGTGTATTCAGCTCCACAGCCATTTCTTATGTAGAATAAAGATAAGTAAAAAGCTCTTCATACTATTCAGTAATGTCAATAAAATAAAGGAACATTTTCCAATTCCAAATAATTAGTCCAACACCCTGAATTCAAGTACTGTCTTTAAGTTGGATGTTTATTTAACTTTTAAAAATAGACACAGACAAAATATGGCCATTTTGCATCACTGAATTCCAACATCCATAAGCCATGGCAAGTAATGATGGGAGACATAATCAATAACAACTGAGAATTTCAGATTGCCAGCCCTATAATAAGATAGTGGCTTCTCATAATGTATTTAGAAATGCTACAGAGATAAATGTTCTGGATAATAATTATCTCAATTATTAACATATGCGAGAGAGAGAGAGAGAGATGGCAGTAAATAAAACCAAGTAGAAAATAAGAATGTACACTTGGTAGGTAGGTAGATAGGTTGGGGGGGGGGGGAGAGACAGAGAGAGAGAGAGTATATAACAAGCATCAGCAATATAGTATAATGTGATAGCCAGGACATGTTAGATTCAGTTGAGTAAATTCATCAGGATTCTTTTACTGCTTTTGAAAAGAGAAATGATCTAACAACATGCATAAAACAAAATACAATCAGCATAACCACTGCTACAGGATGCAATTCTAAGTTATTAGTATTAATAACTGTATTAGAAGCAAAATATCACCGATATTTGTTGTTGTTGCTCAATCGTTAAGTCATGTCTGACTCTTCGTGACCCCATGAACCATATCGCGCCAGGCCTTCCTGTCCTTCACTGCCTCCCTGAGTTTGCTCAGTTTCATGCTTATGGCTTCAGTGATGCTATCTAACCATCTCATCCTCTGCCGTCCTCTTCTCCTTTTGCCTTCAATCTTTCCCAGCATCAGGGTCTTTTCCAAAGAGTCCTCTCTTCGCATTAGGTGACCAAAGTATCTGAGCTTGAGCTTCATTATCAATCCTCCCAATGAGCAATCAGGGTTGATTTCCTTTAAGATTGACTGGTTTGACCTCCTAGCAGTCCAGGGGACTCTTAAGAGTCTTCTCCAGCACCACAGTTCAAAGGCATCAATTCTTCGGCACTCAGCCTTCTTTATGGTCCAGCTCTCACAGCCATACATTACTACTTGAAAAACCACAGCTTTGACTATGCAGATCTTTGTCGGCAAGGCGATGTCTCTGCTTTTTAATATGCTATCTAGGTTTGCCATAGCTTTCCTCCCAAGGAGCAAACGTCTCTTAATTACATGGCTGCAGTCTCCGTCTGCTGTGATCTTGGAGCCCAAATAAATGAAGTCTGTTACTGCTTCCATTTCTACCCCTTCTATTTGCCAGGAATTGATGGGTCCAGATGCCATGATCTTAGTTTTTTTAACATTGAGTTTCGAGCCAGCTTTTGCACTCTCCTCTTTCACCCTCATCAAGAGGCTCTTTAGTTCTTCTTCACTTTCTGCCATTAGGGTGGTATCGTCTGCATATCTGAGGTTGTTGATGTTTCTCCATGCAATCTTAATTCTGGCTTGTGATTCTTCCAGCCTGGCATTTCTCATGATGTACTCTGCATATAAGTTAAATAAGCAGGGTGACAGTATACAGCCTTGTTGTACTCCTTTCCCTATTTTGAACCAATCGGTTGTTCCGTGACCGGCTCTAACTGCTGCTTCTTGGCCCGCATACAGATTTCTCAGGAGTCAGGTAAGATGGTCTGGTACCCCCATCTCTTTAAGAATTTGCCACAGTTTGTTGTGATCCACACAATTGAAGGCTTTTGCATAGTCAATGAAGCAGAAGTAGATGTTTTTCTGGAACTCTCGTGCTTTCTCCATGATCCAGCGAATGTTGGCAATTTGATCTCTAGTTCCTCTGCCTCTTCAAAACCCAGCTTGTACATCCGGTAGTTCTCGGTTCACGTACTGCTGAAGCCTAGCTTGTAGGATTTTGAGCATAACCTTACTAGCATGTGAAATGAGTGCAATTGTGCGATAGTTTGAGCATTCTTTGGCATTGCCCTTCTTTGGAATTGGAACGTAAACTGACCTTTCCAATCCCGTGGCCACTGTTGCATTTTCCAAACTTGCTGGCATATTGAGTGCAGCACTTTAACAGCATCGTCTTTTAGTATTTTAAATAACTCAGCTGGAATACTGTCATCTCCACTAGCTTTGTTGTTAGTAATGCTTCCTAAGGCACACTTGACTTCACTCTCTAGGATGTCTGGCTCAAGGTCAGTGATCACACCAGGATGGACATCAGGGACATTAAGATCTTTCTTGTATAGTTCTTCTGTGTATTCTTACCACCTCTTCTTAATCTCTTCTGCTTCTGTTAGATCCCTGCCTTTTTTGTCCTTTATCATGCCCATCTTTGCACTAAATGTTCCTTTATATCTCCAATTTTCTTGAAGAGATCTCTAGTCTTCCCCATTCTATTGTCTTCCTCGATTTCTTTGCATTGTTAATTTAAGAAGGCCTTCTTATCTCTCCTTGCTATTCTCTGGAAATCTGCATTCAGTTGCTTATATCTTTCCCTTTCATCCTTGCTTTTCGCATTCCTTCTTTCCACAGCTATTTGTAAAGCCTCATCAGACAGCCATTTTGCTTTCTTGCATTTCTTTTTCTTTGGGATGGTTTTAGTTGCTGCCTCCTATACAATGTTACGGACCTCTGTTCATAGTTCTTCAGGCACTCTGTCTGCCAAATCTATTCATCACCTTCACTGTGTACTCACAAGGAATATGATCTAAGTCATACCTGTGTGGTCTAGTATTTTCCCTATGGTCTTCAATTTAAACCTAAATTTTGCAGTAAGAAGCTCATGATCTGAGCCACAGTCAGCTCCTGGTCTTGTTTTTGCTGTCTGTATAGAGCTTCTCCATCTTTGGCTGCCAAGTATATAATCAATCTGGTTTCGGTATTGACCATCTGGTGATGTTCATGTGTAGAGTCGTCTCTTGTGTTGTTGGAAAAGAGTGTTTGCTATGACTAGCTTGTTCTCTTGACAGAACTCTATTAGCCTTTGTTCTGCTACATTTTGTACTCCAAGGCCAAACTTGCCTGTTATTCCGATTACTCTTTGACTTCCTACTTTAGCATTCCAATCTCCTGTGATGAAAAGGACATCTTTTTTTGGTGCTAGTTCTAGAAGGTGTTGTAGATCTTCTTAGAAGCGGTCAACTTCAGCTTCTTCGGCATCAGTGGTTGGGGCATAGACTTGGATTACTGTGATATTGAATGGTTTGCCTTGGATTCGCACTGAGATCATTCTGTTTTTGAGGTTGTACCCCATTACTGCCTTTCCCACTCTCTTATTGACTATGAGTGCTACTCCATTTCTTCTAAGGGTTTCTTGCCCACAGTAGTAGATATAATGGTCACCTGAATTAAATTCACCCATTCCCGTCCATTTCAATTCGCTGATTCCCAAGATGTCGATGTTCAAACTTGTCATCTGATGTTTGACCACATCCAGCTTGCCTTGGTTCATAGATCTTACATTCCAGGTACCTATACAATATTGTTCTTTACAGCATCGGACCTTCTTTTCGCTTCCAGATACATCCACAGCTGAACGTCCTTTCGGCTTTGGCCCAGCCGCTTCACTCTTTCTGGAGCTACTTGGAATTGCCCTCCGCTGTTCCTCAGTAGCATATTGGACACCTTCCGACCTGAGGGGCTCATCTTCCAGCGTCATATCTTTTAGCCTTTTGACATTGTCCATGGGGTTTTCTTGGCAAGGATACTGGAGTGGGTTGTCATTTCCTTCTCCAGTGGACCACATTTTGTCAGAACTCTCTGTCATGACCTGTCCATCTTGGGTGGCCCTGCACGGTATAGCTCATGGCTTCACTGAGTTATGCAAGCCCCTTCACCCTGACAAGGCAGTAATCCATGAAGGAGTTGATAATATTATACATCAATAATGTAAAATATACAGAAGGGAATTTTATTGTTTTTTTAAGTTTGCATTCATTCACGTACAGCTTGGTTAGGTTTTATCATGTGCTTATTCAGGCAACAGATTTTCTTTAATAACTCAAAAAGTTACCTAACATACCTAACATTAAGAACATTTGAAAGCTGAAGACACATGAGTGCATGCGTATGAATAAAGATATCACCATCTCTATCTCAGCACTATCTCAGATTCAGGTGAGCAGAATTATGGCTCTAGAGTTACCAGGGCTCATTTGACATTCTGGCACAGCATAAACAGTATAATGGATTTTTGGACACATGATGAATTAAGCATTATGAAGGTGTTAAAATATAGACTCTGTAAATGAATGGTGTTCCCTTTTTAGAAGAGGAGGAAGTTCATATATATTTATATCTCTCTCACACATCACAAATTGGATCATGCTGAAAAGGGATTATGGGAGTTATAGTCCAAGATATTTTAAAAATACTAAATTGGGAAAGTGTCTATAGGTTGACCTTCCAAAATGTCTTGGGTCACAAATAACATTAAACCTGAAATCCATTTCCAAAGTACAGTGTCTGGGTTCATACACACCTGATAAGCCAAAGCCAACTAAACCACATTATGATGTGTGAATCTGATCAATGTGTTCTACATTAGTGTATTCAATTCACTATACTGTCTCCTACAAACCTTAAAAGTATGCAATATTTTGCAGTTTGATTCATTTGATCCACACAATCCTACCTTGAAGAGGCTCCTGGCACACATTCATCCATTCATTAAATTAATATCCTCTGATTTTCTTCCATGGAAAACCAAGCAACGTTCATAGGGGTCATGGGCTAGGGAAATGTCTGCATAGTTTCTGTGTGATTGCTGCCTCAGAACATATTTCCAGCATTCCAAGAGGCCCAGTAAATATCTCAGATGAAAACAAATACTTGCAGTTATGTAGACCAGTCACCCAAACCTATCTATTGATCTGGACTAATCACCTAATTAGCAAGTAATTTTTTTCCCTCATATCTTCCTACTTCATAGCTATTTTCTGGTTGTTTTTGTCATACCGCATTGTTTACTCAGACTGTCATGGTGACCTCAAAAGAACATACCTTTTTTTGAAGTATGACTCTTGGGCTCTCTCCTGAAACACTGTATTAATGCATTGTAATAATAGTATCTGAGAGTTAATGCCACAGACTTCATTCAACTTCAAAGCAAAGGTGTTAGAGTCTCATTTTCCAACACAAAGCAGGTGCGTTTTTATTGCCTCCCCAATAAAAATTGATATGGATTCACTTGTGGATATCTTACCAAGCACCATTATAGAAAGCAGGGCTGTAACTGCCATAGAACATGCAACTTTTGAAGCACAAAGCGTGTACAACTAGAGTCTCCTAACAAGTGACTGGAACCAAGTGTTGCATCATTTAAGCTAAATCATAACACAACTACAGTACATTTTCCAAGTGTGCTAAATTAAACAATGGTATCCAGAAAAAGTCTATAGTTTACAGAGCCCCAACTGTAAATTAACAAAGCATGAGTGCAGGCTGACACTAACTGCTGATTCTTACTTAGCCTGGAAAACGTACATCATAATGAAAGAAAGGTTTGCTTAGTTTTTATTGGCAATGGAAGTGGGTTGCCCACTTTGTATTAAACACCTGGTCCTATAGGGCAGACTCCCTATTTGTAAAACAGTTCTGAAAGTGCCTGAGGGGAAGATAAGCAAGATGGGAAAATAAAAGTCTTTAACTGATTTTATAAGGAGAAATTTCCATTTCCATCTGGTTTGGTCTGAGGCTTGTTGGTTTGATGGAAACAGATCTGATGCTATTACCTCCTTTGCTGATGTTTATTTTCTATAAAAGATTAATTGGAAAGTAGAAGCATTTTATCTTGTCACAATATTGTAATTAAAAGGGAAAAAAAAGTATTGTTGATTAGTAGTAACACAATGCTGCAATTTAAATTATCACTGAAATAGTACAATGAAAAATGATCTATTTCAATTTACTGCCTTTCACCACATTGTCCTCCAGCTGGAAATATTTCATCATCACATCGGTATGCAAATGGGGGAAAACGTTTAGCAAGCTCTGCAATCTTTCGGCTTAGTTCCGGAAATTTTTACAGTGCCCAGATTCCACTGGAAAATATTTGGTCACTCATATGCTACCTTGGACAGAAAGTTGTCTCCTGGAATAGAAATCACGTTAAAACTGCCAGCATCTTTGCTCAGAATGGCTCTGAGAATATATATTTAGGCCAGATTTCTGCCAAATCATTTTCATCTTGGGCCAACAGTACCTTTTAAATGGACTTTGATTGCCAGCTGCCAGGCAAGAATTCATTACACCATGAATTGTTAAATATTATTTTACCTTTCACGTCTGCAGTTTTAAGCTTATACAGTAGCAACACGTTTGCATTCTGCATTATGGCTTTCTACAGGTTTGGGCACTGTGGCCAACCACAATATTCACACTTCTGACTGGCAACTTAACAATCTTTTCTTTACTAAACATAGATAGGGGAAGAAGAATGCAAGAACTTCAAAGATATTTTTAATAGTCCACAGAGAAATCACTCTATTTTAATTGGTCCACAATATAAGATTCTTCACAAATAAATGTTTAAGATAATGCATCTGGTGATGAAACAATGACTAATAAATAGCTAATAAATTTAGATATTTTTTAAAAATAACTCACCAAGATTAAACCAAACACTATTATTTTGCACATATTTGCTTTTTTCCCCTCTTCTTTTTCTGGGTGCCTTCAATTCAGTCTTGACTCCTGGAAACTGCCTGGACAAGTCCCTGCAGTCTTCTTGGCAAAATTTTGGAAGTGGTTTGCCATTGCCTCTTTCCTAGGGCTAGAGAGAATGACTGGCTCAAAGTCACCTAGCCAGCTTTGTGCCTAATGCAGGACTAGAACTCCTAGTCTCCTGCTTTCTAGCCTGGTGCCTTAACCACTGCACCAAACTGGCTCTCATATATTTGCTTACAATATAAAAAAGTTGTTATTATATTGACTAAGATACATTTCCAGAATACAGTACTCATCATGGATTCTAAATGGAATTGATGCAGCCCAACTTTTCTGCTACTCAGATCTAGATAGAAAATATATATATATATATATGCTGTGCATATTGTTCAGGTGGGGGCACTTCAGAAACTGATCAAAGCATCATTCTGATTCTGTTAGTTGGAGATATGACTTGCATGTCTGCAGCCATTTTGAGGCTGACCTCATGTTAGCTGAACATGTATATGTGTACACAAAACATACAAGAATGGGACTGAGATGGTAAAATTGGGGGCGGGGAGAGAAACAGCTATTTGCCTCTGAATGAAGGCTACTGACATGAAGAATGTAATTCACATAAATACCACTTTGTTGAATATCACCCCAAAAAATCAGGTATTTTAAGAAAGAAGCTCCTATGAATGTTACTTATTTCAAGTTTTTTTTTTTAAAGCTACCTTTCAAAAGTTAAACTCCTGGTTGTTATTTGTATTGAGGTGGCTTGGGGAAGCTGTTGAAGTGGGTCTGTCAAGGACTTCAGCAAGTGGGTCTGAACACAGCTCTCCAGCTTCCAAAGATGTTTCACTTTGCAAAGCACCTCTCCAAATGGTTCGTACAACTCTGGGAAACACATTGTTTTATTGAGTTTCTATTGGTGATCAACAGGATAGTAACCAAAACTTCACAAAATTGTATGACAGAATCACTGAAGACTCTGGTTTTTGGATTACAAGCAAATGTATTGGTTCATATACTATCACATTCTCTAACAAGTGTAAATAACTATTGTAACCAGAATCTTAGCAACCACAAAACCTTAGCACTTTACTAACAGTGGTAGCTGCCTTCTGGATTATGACTTGCTATAGGAATAATAATTCAGGAACTTAGCTCAGGCATAATGCTCAACTTTCTATGGCTGATTCATTTTTGGTTCCTGAAGCTAGTCCATCCTGCAAGAATAGCCAAGTGAAGAGTTCAGGCAAGTCTACCACTTTACTAATAAACTTTAATTCTCAAAAGTTCTGATTGACTGTTTTGGGTAAACCTGGCCCTGGTGCTCATTGCATGTTTGGTTATACTACAAGTTCTGCTTCATAGAAGTAGTTCTCACTCACTGCTTCTGCACTAATATCTTTCTATTTTTTGCCATTGTGAGCAGTTCTATATTCAAATCAATGTTGGTTGAAGATAATTTGGAAATAATTGCTAGCAAGTTATGAATAATATCAACTCTTGCATCTGATCATCTAAATATTCAGCTGAAAGGCATATCTTTCATAATAGCAGGAACAGCTCTGCTGAATTAGACCAGCGGCCCCTTTACTCTAGTATTCCAGTTCTGAGAACAGATAGCCAGATGGTCTTTGTATTGCTTTTCTTCCTAATAAAACTGCAAACATGTCAACATGCCATTAGCGGCCGCTCTATTTGGTGTGCATTTCTAGTGACGCCCTCCAACAATGTGAATTTTTTTTTTTTTTCCTAATCTCCAAGCCAAGAGAATAAGAATATCTTTCTACATCTTTAGGTTGGAAATCAACCAAAACTATTGAAGTCATTCTTAATGTTACAAAGTTTATAAAATGTGTGACTGAGTTCACATGTATGGCTAAGCCAGATTTTTAAAACCCAACTCTGTTGATAAGACACTGTGGCCTAGTTTACACATATCATTAAAACAAATGTGCTCTATTTGTTTTCATTTATTAGTGGTTTTTTAACCTGTGCAAAGAAGCATTTTCTGCTTCATGGGACCACCTTCCACCACAGAAGCAACATGCCTGCCTTGATAAGGCACTTCACACTATGGAAGACACAGGTTTCACTTTGACACTTTACTTAGAAGCATCAAAGCAGAATCAATACGCCTCAAGTGACCACCTCACTCCAAGAAAAGTGAAGAATGTAGAACTATTTTTCAAGCTTCATGCTTTTCAGTGTGGTGTGATCAAGAAATTTAAGGTTATACAGCACTAGTGCAAGGCTGGGCAACCTGCAACCCATTTGTGACCCACAAACATCCCAAGATTGCATTACCAACATTCAGTTAATTTCTGTAGCACAATTTTCAGCAAAAAAAAAAAAAAAGACTGGAAATGGAAGTGCAAAGCCATGGTTCATACGTGTGTGAAATGCTATCACCCACTGTATTTCTTGGTGCAAGGCATGGTTGGATGTGTGCATGAAATGGGTGATAACCCATTGTATTTGTTGTTGTGGGAATGACAAAATGTGTGTCATGATTTCACAAGGCAAATTCCACCCTTTATGTATCTGCATGACACATGAAAACAATGGGTGGAGTTTGCCCTGTGATATTGCAAGCACATTTCATTTTTTTTCTTAAAAAATCATTTTATTACTATATTTGTATGCTGCTCATTCCCAAAGGCCCTGAAAGGCTAACAACCAGATGCACAAGAAAAAGAACACCATAAGAATAAATAACCCCTAGGAAAAATCAGTAATAATCTCAACACCTTCATAAAGGATAAGAAAAGCTTACAAAATCATGTGACTGCCAATGCATCCAACATTCAAAGCATGCCTTCCCCCTGATCCAGGTGGAAAAGCCAGGTCTTAACTGCTCTCCTGAAACCCAGGAAGGAAGGGCTAGAGCATATCCACAGAGAGAGGAATTCCAAAGCATGAATAAAAGGTGCCTGTTTTCTAGATCCCCCCAGATTGCATTCTCAGATAGACAGGACCTGGAGGAATTGACCCTGTTTGATCTGATCAGATGGGTAGATGAATGTAGAAGATGACCTCATAGATAAACAGGTCTGGAGCCATGTAGGGCCCTAGAGCTGACAGCCAGCTACCTGAATCATACCCAGAAGCCAATTGACAGCCAATGCCACTCCCAAAGCCGTGGGACTATAACAGGAAACACCTATCTCTGCCTGGGCCACTGCAGTTTGCAACAGCTGTAACTTCTAAATGTTTTTCAAGGGCAGCCCCATTTATAGCACATTACAGTAATCCAGATGGGAGGTAACTAGGGTGTGAGTGACGGTGAGCAGGCATCGCAATAAAGGAATGGCTGCAACTGTGTGAAAGCTCTCTGGCCACAGCTTCTATCTGCTAGTTGAGCAGGGTTCTGAGTACAGGAGGACCCCCATCATTTATTTATTTGTACTGTGTCACAATCAAATGACTGCCAGCAGTTAACACAATGTAAAAACAACTAAAAACATCCACTGTAGGCATCAAAACTAAATAACTATAAAATAAAAATTCAAAGATAAATCATCTCAAAATAAAAGCCCAATCTAATTAGAATGCCTCTGGAACAGTTTTATTTTCAGCTTCTTTCTGAACACAATCAGGAAGGGGGCCAGCTTGATCTCCACAGGGAGACTGTACCAAAGTGAGAAGCTACTGAGAAGCAATGCCTCCTAGCTTCCACTCCCTTTACCTCCTGAAAGTGAAGAATCAGTTTCTCCTTAGAAGACCTAATAGGTCAGGCTAATTCTGGTTGGAGCAAGTGGTCCTGTAAATACTAAGGTGCCAAACTACAAAAGGCTTTATAGGTCAAAACCAACACTATAAATTGCATCTGGAAGCTAATTGATAGCCAGTGCAGCGTCAGCAATGTAGACATAACATGTTCCTAACAAAACATGCTGTTCAGCACATGCCTGTGCTGCTATATTCTAACTGTAGACTATAAGTAGTCTTTATAAGCAGCCCCATGGAATGTGCGTTCCAGTAGTTTTACCAGGTGGTAATAAGGGCATGAGTTACTGTAGTTAATTACTCTTGCATGAGGTAAGATTGCAACCGGTACACCCAGTGAAGCTGAGTGAAATCTCCTCTGGACACAGCTATCAGCTGCAAATCTAGAAGGACCCCCAAGTTATGAACCTGCTTCTTCAGGGGTAGTGCCAGAGATAAGACTCATGCCATCTGAGAGTTTTGATGGACAAATAGTATCTCTATATTGTCTGGGTTCAGCTTCAGATTGTTCTGTCCTTTCCAAACCCTGACAGCTTCTGAGCACTGGGAATGGACATCCACAGCATCTCCTCTATAGCCTGGGGTGGCATTTAAAGATGAATATCATCCATATCCTGATGATAAAGCATCCCAAGCTGTCAGTTGACTTCATATAGAAGAGCAGGGGAGAGAGGACTGCCCTTTGTGGAATCCCACAAAGCAAGGACTATTATGTCAATGTTTCCTCTCCCACTACCACTGAGTGAACCTAGCCACTGAGGAAGGAGTGGAACAATTACAAAACAATGTGTCCATTCCCCATCCCATAAGGCAATCCAATAGGATACCATGGTCAATGGTATCAAAGGCAGCTGAGAGATCTAAAAGGACCAGAACATACTCTCCTCATCCAAGTCCTGATAGAAGTCATCAAAGAGAGAGACCAGTGCTGTCCCCATAATCAAGGCTGAATTCTGATTCTGAATTCAGATAAGCCACTTCATCTAGGGTCGCCCATAGGTAATCCATCACCACTGTCTCAACAGCTTTCCCCAAAAAGGAAAGGCTGGAGTCTGATCTAAGCCCCCCATTTCCAGGGAGGATCTCTTCAGGATGAGGTGCACCACCACCTTTTTCACAGCTACTGGCAACCCCCCCCCCCAATAGTTATGAGAATCTCCCAGATCCAGGTGGTCACACTGACCCTGGCCCCACAAAGGAGCCAGGACAGGCAAGCTCACAAGCCGCAGAAGATAACCTAGAGAACACTCTATCCACTTCCTCTGAGTTTACAGGCCAGGAGTTCCAGGTAACATGACAAGATAATGCTGCAGTTACCACCCAAGAGTGTGTCCATAAGGAATCAAGATTCTGGGAAATCTGAATTTACTGGCACAATGCTGTACCCATTGGCAGCAGCCAGGTTGAAGATCTTGTTGACTTTTCTGATAGGGAATTAGTTACCCTAAACAAAGCTGCTGGATAATGCCCGCAGATACAATAAGGCAGAAGAAGTAAAGATACTTCACCTCCCTTGTTGCCATGGTGTAGACGTACCCATGACTGAGAATAATTTTTCATCCTTTTCTGCAAGACCACTAGGCCTCATTTATGTTGCTTCAGTAAACCAAGGTGGAAACCAGGATCAACCAACAGAGTGAGGCTGCTCAGGAGCAATTTCATTCAGTGCTCAGCTTGTCTCCCATCACTAGTGGTTCACCAGAGTTGCCTGCTAGAGTGCTGGGGAATTCCCCAAGTGCCTTCAGGAAACCATCCAGATGCATAAGGCAGTTGTGGCAGATCATCCAAATGTGTTCATGCATTTGTTGAGGTCCTGGGTGATATTCAGTGTCATTCAGATCAGGGTGATTGCTTTATATGCTCCCCTTCCCTTGACACCCATGTTATCACCCCATCTTTAAATCACCACCAAAGTGTATAAAAATATCATTTAAGTAATGATAAGCCTACCTGCTGTGATCTGCTGGCTGATCAGGTAAGTATGTTATAGTCCTTTACTAGAAAAATTGCCGACCTCTGCCCTCGGACATAGGTTATGAATCCCTGACCTAAAAAACAACTTTCTCCCTCTATAATCTTGCCTGGCAAATAAGAATTTGAAAGAAGACCTTGCTCCATATTATGGAACAAATCTTAGGTTTATATTTTATCTTTAAATTAATAAGTAATGTGCATTTATTCACATTCTAGCTAATTGGATTCTGATCTAATTTTAGAACTATTAAACACCAGATAATTGAAGGTGTATTCTTCACTTTATACAGTGATTTAAAATTATTACAAATATTACTGTTGGCTGTTTATTTTTTTCCAGTGGGTTATTTTAATTAGCCAGCATATGGGATTTTTGACCGGTTATGAAATAGCATTAAAATGTAAGCACATTTTCTTATTTTTTATTCTTATTTCTTATTGCTCATTTCTATTTCTTCTCTACTAGTTAAGTCATATGTATTCCAATTAACTAATGGTCTGGTTTGTATAACAATTTGTGTTTGAAGGGCTGCGTCACTGAAAAACCTTACCAAAAATTAAATCATAAGAGAGTTGTCATACCTGGACAATTACAGCATGTGAGCAGTTACACGTCCATAATGATATAATTACACTTGAGGGCAGTAATAGCACATGATGGAAGCTATTAATAATATATGAAGCTCTTGCAAACCTCAGAAATGATGAATCTCCCATGTGGAGAAATAACAGGAGGAATAACAGGCATCACTTATCTATTTCAAGGGCTTGGTTTGCAGAAAGCATGGATGGAAAGTTCAACTGCAAAATGAATTTGAAATCTGTGATTCATTTGAGAAACTCTTACATTTTTGTTTTTTAGGATTTCATGTTGTTTTTCTTTTTAACATACATACTTCTGAATTGCTCCAACTTACAGCAAAACCTTGAAACAACTTAAAATAAAACCATAACATGACTTGATATGTGCTGGACAATGGCTTCTCCCTTTGAAAAAGTTATTTTACTGTGTAGTGTTATTGTTACTGTTTATTATTTTTCTGTTGCTATCCAAACGCACCATTGATCTTGCTGTTCGTCACCGAAGACAAATTCCTTGTATATATTTTATACTTGGTCATTAAAGTATTTTGTATTGTATTGTATTTGTATAAAAACAGTGTACAATGTTGAATAAGTAAAAGCAATACAACTGCAAGATAAAATACATATTCATATTTAAATAGGACTCTAGAAAATTAAGAAATGACATTAATTACTAAGTATTTCACAGAACACTATATTCCCCTCCCCCAACTCTCTGAAGTTCAGTAATCATGGAATCAACCTAAAATTCTGAATAAAGCATCAAAAGCTACTAGAATGTTGCATGAATGTTACTAGAAGTTACACCACCAAAACAGACAATTCAGAAGAAAAAGAAAGCCAGTGCAATTAATATTTAATAGTCAGGGAGGAAAAATGAGAACCAATCTCTTCCTAGCTAAGAGCTGTCTATTGTGTTGGGTTTTACATCCCGTGATGCCTCAACTAGCAGCACAGTTTGAATCCAATTCATCTAATCTAGCACTAGATTTTCTAATGGGAAAAAAATGGGGAAAATAATAAAATCATGTTATGAGTGACACATTCATATCTGTATTCTGAAGTTTCAAACACTATTTTATTTCTGAAATTCTTTATACTTCAGAACTGCAAATACTGCATCTTAATGAGTTAATGAGGTCTGATCAAGATTCGCTTCCTCCAACCCAGTTCACATCTGATGCGGCAAAGTAATCACAGGATTTTACCTCATTAATTTTACAGTTGGGGCAGTTATTTTACAAGCAACCTCATGTAATTGCAGGTTATACTGTATACAGCTTGACAACCAACAAGATGATTGACACTGTAGGCTCCATCTTGCATCTTTCTTGGAGGAGTACCCATAATAGTCACTATGTGATTGTATAATTTCTTCAAAACTTTGCCACATCAAAAGCAAATGAGGGAAATGGTCCTACATTCCAGCTTTTCTAGATTATGAGTGCAAGTCAAAATGATGGAATGCTATGAGGCGAGTTCTGGTAGAAATATTTGGCAACCTTTCTACCTGACCTTTCTGATACACATAGCTTATGGTAAATACATATAAATCAAGAATAAACCAGATAATGGAATTATCCAAGAAACCTAATATATTTTGCTGCATGAAGCAACGAATGAGATGGTTCTTTTTTTTTTCAATATCCAAAATCTGATTAGATTCGCAGTTGACTTTAATGCTTGCCACTGCAGCAGAGTTCTCCAGTAAAGTCAGTAGGCTGGATTAGAAAACATAGGACATGCAGAGCATACAACTGTCTCTTCTTCAGTGATGTTTACTTAACTCTCAGTATCTGCTGTCTGAGACAGCATTCTGCCTAATGTTTGGTCAAAGCCTGCAAAGCGACAGTCATAATATAAGTGTCTTCTGGCACACTGAAGTCTTAAAACACTTATTATGAGACAAACTTCATGCAATTAATCAACGCAGCTGCTTTCCACTGTACAATGCTATTTATCATTTGCAATACCATTGAACTTTCCTACAAAACGTTAGGCATTAATTACTGTAATATATTACAATAATATATATACTGTGACATATGCAATATACTACAAGCACCATGGAACAGTCAGCTCTATGTCTATTTTGTGTTATCTGAGCTAAATTACATGTTACCTTTTATATATATCAAGCAACCACTATATGGTTAGTGGTTCTTTTTTTACCCAAGTCTGCTGAATCTTAAAAATCATTAATAGGTTTCCTATGATGGTCAATGAGTGATACAAAGCTTCAGTTTCCAAACAGGCAGTCACTGAAACTGATCCAACTATCATTTTTATTTCTTGGGTTATTGCATTGGGTTGAACTTACTAAGCCTAGGCAAGTCATACAATGAAATGCTTTGCTTACCCTTGTGCATCCACTCCTCAAAGCTGCAAACTAGCCATACTAGCTCAAAGGATTTGTGCTGTTGCTTCTGAGCCCACCCAAGGTTTCCTGGGTACCTCTGTCATTCACAGAAGACACTCCAGCTGCAATAGTTAGCAAAGCAGATATGGGAGGCTTTGAGGAGTGAGTCCAGCAGGGCACTTTGTTTGTTGAATGATTTGCACAGCCCAAGTACATGCTTCTATTATACTGTTGTCATGACAGTACAATAGTTACTGCAATATTTCTTAAACTATTTTGCTCCAGCATGAAAGCTACCACAATGACACTGTTAGAATAGTTATTTTTCTCTCACTTTTCACGACGTGAGAAGTTGATTCAGAGTTCCACCTAATTCGACCTACATTTCAATCCCTTCAGAGATCATACTGCTTGCATTTTTTTGATGCTGATGTTTGATCTGAAGATTTAAATTAGCATTATTTGCTACATATTTAAAGAGTCTGTTTTTGAAATAATTAGTGGAATACAAATAATAATAATACTAGAATGTAAACAAATAAGCAAGTTTAATGTCATTCTGAAGTCATTAAGACAAAACTTCAGTTCTGCATATACAGATGAATCTGGATGTCTGATTCTCTTTGGAGATTTTTTTTTTTTAACTAATTATTAACAATGTCTTGAAAAGCGGTAGATCCTGGTTTTAGGACATAGTTAAGCTTATATTTTTAGATGAAATATGTTTGTAAAATATGCCTTTTAGACTACAAATGTAAGTATACTTTCTTTTTCAAGACAATTGTCAAAGAACAGGAAGTAAACCCCCTAGATGACAATTTGTAATAAAGTGGTTTCTATGAAGTCTTAGTTATTTAAATATAAAACAGCTGAAATCTTTTTAAATGCTCATATTCTTGTACAAGGAAAAGGTTAGTATCATATTGTTAACACTATCTAGGAAAGACTGCATTCCAGATTGTACACAAATTATTGCCTTGAGCTGTCAAATGGGAATGACATAAATACTGCCAGATGTTTCTTTTGTAACAAGTACCACAGAAAACTTCATAATTTCCAGTTATATACAACTGCTGGATACAGCCTCACAACCAAGAGGTCCCAACAATAAATGTTTTGTTTACTTTTCTATGAAGAAACAGATGTTTAAGTCTCATCTTCAGTGATAATACTTGACAGTTTCCAACCTGACTTGTTTTGGTCCCCCTCAAATCATTATAAATATATACTTTCTGATTGTAATTAAGCCCAGGGAAAATTTGTCTCTTGATTTTACCACCTGAAGCTGCAGCTGTTGGCTGACATTATCAAAGCTTCACAATTGCAAACTCACGTGCAAATCTCATCAAGGGTAGACATTTCTAATTAATTCCAGAAGTCTTTCTTTTGTTCAGATCAGGAAACAGAAGAAAAATAACAATCAGCTTCCAAACAGTGGGTGTTCAGCTTCAGCATGGAGATTTTAAAAGCTCTAACTTGGCTGCCCCACCAGAAATGCAGAGCAATTTTACGGTCAATTGGCCAGAACATTTGGAACTATACATCATCATCTGTAGTGGATGGTAATGAAGCTCACACAACTAAAAGTAGAACTGGTAATGACTCTGTCACAATGAGGTGGAAAGCAATATTTCCGAGGGCCATTATTACCATTTGGGCTCTCATCTTATTGAAAAGGTCGATCATACTAGTGTATGGGTCAAGATTTATTTGTTAGCAGACATAGTATCCATAGTACAAGCTCAGCTTCTATTTATTTAAGCACAAGTAGGCAATCTTGGCCAGAATAGTACTTACTATGTTGAAGGAAAGACTTCCAAGGGCCACTGAGGCATCTGGTAGTCACTTGAAGAATCATCAGAGAGAAGATTCTCAAAAGTTTTGACCTTTGGGGGGAAGTTCTCCAAATAACCCATAACAATTTGTGCAAATCAATATTTCTTGGGAGGGGATCTGGAAGCCATAAAAAGGAGCTATACATGTGGCTTGCAGGATGTCTATCTTTGGTTTCCATCTATATATGCTGCCAAAACTTTTTATGTTCAACCTTTAAGGCAGCTTTTTTCCATCGCTTTCTTTCTTCATCTTTCTATAATTGCCTTCAACCTCTCCCCCATACATACAGCAAGTGTATGGACAATGGGCAGGGAACTTCTCTTCTAAATTCAGGAGTGTGAAGCTTGAAGGCTGCACTGGGATTTATGCAATGCATCAAGGATTGCACTCCAAATCTTGATGAAACTACTTTTATTTTTTACGTTTTGATTTTTTCAAAAAAAAATTTACTCTATTATTTTGTTAATTATAATAGGAAGATCCTATATCCCAAACATATTATAGCTTCATCAGAAGAGGGTGCTATAATGCTGACTCTATTTCAGTGTCATACTTCTTCCACTACAAAAAAAAGTCGCAGCTATGTTATTCCCCCACCCCACCCCGATATAGCAAATATAGTCTTCGAACTGGGGACAAAGGAGCAGGTACAAGCATCTACTTGACCAAAACCCAGCTCAAGTACTATGCCCAGTTCTAGACACCATATTTTTAAGAAGGATTCAGAGAGACTGGGACAGATTCTAAGGAGGTCAGTGAAGATGACGAGGATCTAGAAACTAACTTCTATGGAAAGAGACTGAAGGAGCTAGGTATTTTTAGTCTTAAAGAAAGAAGACTTTGTAGGGATGTAAGAGTACTCTTCAGATACATGAAAGCATGTTCTCTATCATTTCAGAGCACAGAGCAAAGAATAATAGATTTATGTTACAAAAATATAAATTCTATTTTTTTTTAAACTTCCCTAACAATAAAAGCAAGGTTTAAAAGTAGATCGAATTACTAAACAGAGTGAAGTGACTTCCTTCCCTAGATGGACTGAAATGTAAGCTAGACAGCCATTTATAGTAGATGCTTTAATTTGGATTTCTCTCTGAGCAAATTTTGAGATTGGCTCAGTTTAAGATCCTACGAGGAAGGAGAGGGCAACAACTACAAATTATCAGCAGGGGTTGAGGAATAACTTGCGGAGAGGAAGCAAGGAGCAAGGAACTGGGGAATCAGAAGAGGGAAGTGCTGAGGTAACAACTGGGGGTGAAAGCAGACAAAGAGAGTTGGAGAAGACATGAAGCAACAGAGACAAGTACAGCCATGGGAGTAGTAGGTAGATAAAGCAACTATTGGCAGAAAGAAGCCTATGAGAGGGACATGGGGCAAGGGGACATAGCACTACATTGGATTCTCTCAGGCCACGTGCTGCCTGCAGCCATACTTTCACATGTTCCTCTTTTTTCCACATTCTCAGCATATCTTTGGAACAAGGGCAAGATGGAAAAAAATAAATAAATAGAAAATACAGAGGTAAGGCATAATTATAGAAACAAATGGATAAATGTCTAAAATACTGCATAAGGTATTTTAGTTTTTAGGTAGCAATTAGCTCAAATACTGTATATCTACATCAACAATTATGCTAATTTAAGATGCATGAACATAATTACAAATCTGGGAACTATGAATAAATGAATTATAGAGATGACACTTAAAATAATTCATTTTGCAAAGAGAATAATTTGGTAAACATAAATTATATTTATGTACTTTATACTTAAATTATAACGTCTGTTTCAGAATAACTATTCTCTGCTAAGTTTGTAAAATAAATAAACACATGCAGATCATACCAAAACAGCAGAGTGCTGCCATGGCTGTGAAATAGATGTGCTAAGTGGATATCAATATGTGTAATTCCATAATAAAGCAACTTTTCTTACCTCATATGCGATTGACAAAAGTGCAATATGCATTTCCAAATAACCAAGCTTGTGCAGAGCAAGGAAAACAGAGCAACGTGCAGATTCCAAGAAAGGAGCTTCAGGTCTAAAAATAATTGCAATTTTAAAATTACCAAAATTAATTGGCTCTTTAATTCGTTATACAGCTCATTTTATAGACCTAAATAACAGAGATGCACAAAGCCATATGTGGCCCTACACAACGTTTCTAGAGGTTGATGCAGAATTGTAACTCTTTCATGAGACAGAAATGGGAAATTTTTAACAGCATTGGGAGAAATCACATCATATGAAACCAAAGTTTAGCTTCTGTCTTGGTCCTATCTGAATATTTGAGAGAAGCTCCTAGCATATTATTCTAAATCCAAGTATCTACACATTTCTGTACTTTAGGTAACAAAAGTGGAATCAGCAACTGTGTTTCTCAGAAAGTATGGACAGCACGCAGTGGTATCATTCTGCAGCACAGACTATTTTATGTTGGTAGAAACTCTATTTTGTGTGTCAGATATGTCAGATCTAATTCTTTGTTTCTTTTGGTGCAAGAAGTTGTACAAACAGTTGCACAAACACTTCAATGATTCCGTACAATGTCGTTATGCTAAATATTTCTCGCATTTATGGCTTTTGCTATTAGAGTACACAACCACAAACCAAATGCCATTTCTTGGACTTGTTCAGCTAGTATTACATAAGATACAGCAAACAATCTTTAAATAGTATTTATGAATGTGTAGATGCTATTGAGAGGTATACTTAGAAAGAGAAAGAAATGAATTTTATACCAGAAAAAGATGTGCATTGTATATTATTGTATAAAATCTTTAAAAAATTAAGAATACAAATTATATGGTAATCTTATTTTTGGAAATTGACAGAACAATCTGTGTCATCTGTGGCAGAGGTATTCTATCAATCTTTCAAAGTATTATATCTGCACATAATTTTATGAATTATGGAATTCCAGCAGAAATTAGTGTTTGCCCTTCTTGTTTCTTGGTAATGCTCCATTGGACCCTCACTTTACAGAGGTCCTGGGCTTCATTTTTCTTCTAACAGGCTCCCAACATTATTTTTAATGTGAGCTTTTGAACTTTATACCTGTTGCTTTGAATCCATATTCTAATGTTTGGGACATGCTCCAATGGTATTAATTTTATACTTCAATATGATTTTTTTTCTGAAAATTTCATTATTCCTTAAACACGTACATATAGAGAACCAGTATGGTGAAGTAATTAAGGTGTTGGATGAGGAGCAAGGAACCCAGGTTTTAGTCCTCCCTTGGGCAGGGAAGCCACCTGGGTGACCTTGGGTAAGTTATTCCCTCTCAGTCCTAAATCAGCATCAGGCTCTGTGACAAGCTGGCTGAAAAATAAAACTCCTTCTCACATCATGCAATAAGAACTTCAGCAAGCACACTACAAAACAAATGGATCCTGCAACCAAGCCAAACAAACCCCAAGGCAACTTAAACATGTACATATGGCTCTAAAATTATCAGACTCTTTTAAATTAATCCTGAAACTTTTGGGTCCTGTGTAAACGTCAGTCAGTCCAGAGGTATAAATCTTATAAATCTCTTAACTCCTGATCATGCTTCTTGGGGTTTAGATGAGCTGTCGACCAAAACATCTGGAGGGTACCATGTTGCCTACCTGTATTCTATATCAAGGGTTTTCAAACTTTTTCAGCCTGGGGAACCTGTTAGTTAAAAAAGAAAAAATCCTGGAAGTGTGATTAAGAGGCAAAGCTTTAGTGACAGAAAATTTGCTGTGGTCAATTAACATTTTTTGCACTGAATCTCTTACTGAACCCCATCAAATTCTTGTGGAATCCTAGGGTTCTCCAGATACAAGTTGAAAAACCTGGCCTATATTACTGCATTGTCTCATGGTCCTAGACTTTTCAAGAAAATAGCTTTGCCAATTTTAAATTATGGGAAAGAAAATATTGTCCTCCCAAGCTAGACAGAACTAATAATTTTAGTACAATGACTGAAATTAATATATCAATTGCATTTAACATTGTAACTATAATTTCCTAGTGGCAACAGACTTAGAAGATCAGCACTAAAACATTTGTTTTGCTATTGTATGGAAAAAGACCTCGATTTCCTCACTCTATCGACATCCAGATAAAAAAATCAAAACCTTAATTATGCATTTTCTTCACTTTCTCTATCATTTCAGAACAGATATGTAAAGTGTTTCTCTGTTTAAATCACAAAATATCATTTTGACATTTGTCCTTTGTGTGATTTCAGCACCAGAAGAGACATTTTGGCAGTCAAAATGCTTTTACTATCTACAGAACGGATACAGAAATAAAGGCTCAATTGCCTACCTTTGGTCCATAAGGAAACCAATGGAGGTCAATGTCAGGATAATGTAGCCAATTCCCATGAGAAGAGTTACCTGTGATAACGTCTGTTAAAACAACAAGCAGACAAATTACTCATTTAGGTTAGCTCTCTGGAGGGATATTGTGTTCTAAACTTCCCAGTGAGGTAGTCTGAACTTTCACTCTCAATTATATGAGTTTGTTGCTGTCTGCTTTTTGAGTAGTTTGATACTTTGAACTTTACAACTAAAAATCCACTGTAGATTCTCTGTCCCTCCTTCATGTCATTATGTTTCAAAGCTGAAGGTTACAAAAATGAGATATTTTCCCCCAAATCATTCTTCACACAATGTTACTCTTGAAAATAATTCTTTCCTCTTATTATGGTTTCTTCTCCTGACATTATTTGAACCTTTGATGACCTGAACCAAAGGGGTAGACCTGTTTTCTAAATAAATATCATATCGCATATCTGCTCCCATTCTCTAGCCAGAACTCTTAAAAACATTAGATCTTTGTATTTTCCAATCTGGATTCTCTGGAGAGTATTGGCAACTGAAAAAAAAATCCTGTTAAAAGGAGGAAAAAAGTATGGAAAGAAAGTAAGTCAAGCAGTTTATCTCACATATATTCTTCTGCTTCTTAGCTATTCAAAATATTAATCTAGAATCATTGGACTGTTTGGAGTATGGGCTCTTCACGATTCAAGTGGAACATTAAGCATATTCAGTTCAATTCAGACACAGGGTTCCTGACTTGAATTCTCAATGGGGACTAAACAAATAGAATAAGGTGACATGATTCCTATTTGACTTCATGCATTTTGTATATCTAGAAGGATATTTTCCTGTTACACTAGACAAGGATGATCAGCAACAATATTCAAGGCAAACTTTCTGCCAGCACAGAATTTCATTAGAGATATGTCAAGGAAATAAATGGCAGCAGACACAACCAAAAGGAAAAAAAGGGGGGGGGGCGCGGGACAACAACAATGAAGACTATGACCTGATATTTTCAAAGACTGACAATTCATCCCTCCAGGAGTCATGTTAACATTATGGTTAGCCAAGAGGTTAATTAATGCAGTTGTTAGCATTTTATTTTTGCTTACTCTCGATAGCATACTCTCAATTTTCTATAACATAAATGGATTCTTTGAATCTACAATAGCCCTCTTCCATTCCTTTCCCCTCTCTCTGTACCTAAACATTTGTGTTTCTCTCTCTCTCCTACCTCTATTCTCTTTCGGAAGAGTATATAATATTTTTATATATCTTTTCTTTAGCCTTCACCTTCCTTTTTCTATGTTCAGTTTTCTACCTTTCACTGCTGTTTTATACCTCCTGTAGTTATTCTCTTTCAAATGCAACATCTGACCAGGGTTTCATTCTCTCAGAAATCCTCATAATGGAACACGTCATTTTTCTGACCAGATGGGTAGCTAGCCATCTAAAACAATCTAGAAAAACTAGCAGAAATTCCACTATGAACTTGGAATCCAGGGATAGGATGGGTGATGCTGAATTACAGAAGATCTCTGTCATCCCAGTCTTTCTCATAAAAAAGTTTGGATATGCCTAGATCCTCAACATTCCCATGGCTACTAAGGTGACTGCAGACGTTCCTCTTGGTACTTGCTAGGCCCTGTATCCCAAATGACTTATCAAACTTTTTTTTTTCCTTTAAGTCTTCTTAAGATAACACTAAGTCTCTCAAGACACTTTGCAGTAGACTGGATGTTGTTAAATGACACAAGCAGTCTTTTACAAATAAAGTATATTTACAAGGGGAAGGTGACCCATTATTTAAATCAATTGCCCAACAAGAGGAAAACTGGATAGGCTTCCAAGTGAGGTCTAATGGCAAACTAGAATCCCTGAAGGAGTGGGGACAGCACTGCGGTGGAGATCAGTGGCCAGACAGCAAATTCTGGTAGGTGGAATCTCTCCAGACAAGGAGAGACCATGAGATCGCCCACCTCCACTCTGGACAGCTGCTCCTCATGAGAAGACTGCAGGGATCATGGTTTTTGTGGTTGACTTGTGAGTCGAGCAGCTGGGAGTCAAGGGATTTCAATTGTGCTCACAACCACAATGCAACCTATAATGGACATAAGGTTCTCAAAAGCCTCACTTTCTTAATCATTATTGGATATAATCAATTTAAATTAAAGAGAGATCTTCAGATCAGCAGGATAAGGGGAAACCACTTGGTGAGTCAACTGTCTTTCTGGATCAAAGAAAGTGAAACAAATAATGTTTTAAAGGATTTTAAATTACTAGCAAAAAGTTTAACAAGGATTTGATGTAAGAAAGTTTAAATGGATAAAGGGGACACTAATTTTGAAAGATTAATTTTTGGCAAAAATGCTTTTGAAAATATTGGAACTAAATAGACAAATGGACTAGATTTTTGTGGGAATGTTGTTTTTAAAGAACACAGACAAGATAAAGGTAATATGAGACAGACTGTATGAGTATAAATACAAAGTGTCAAATGAGACTAAAGTAGTAAGGACATAGAAAGGCAAAACAGAAGAAAAAGGGGGGGAACCAGCCTTTTATTATTATTTTTTTCCCTTGTAATTGAGACACTTTCATTTTTGGATTACAATATTAGAATGGCAACCACCAGAAAATCGGCAAAAGCGGAAGAAGGGAGGAGAGGATCATTAGAGCAACCTACAGAAAGGGGGATTACCCCAGAGATGTTGCAGAAAATGTCTGACAAATTGGGCAAGAATGTATGTGAATCAGTTAATGCTAAGAATGAAAGAAAGACTTGTAAAGAGGAAAGAGGAAATTAAAGAAGTTAAGAAGATTGAAGAATCTATAGGAAAGTGATTGGAGATATAAAACAAATTAAAGACAAAGTGGAAATTTTGGAAAGCAAGATAGTTGTTCTTGCTTCTAAACAGAGAGATGAAAAAAGATTTAGATAATTTGGCACTATTAGAATTGAGAGAGAAAAAACTCTGCTTGAGATTCAGAGTGATTCAAGATGATTTTGGGGAAGACATCAGAGAAAAGGTTGCTTATCAATTTTTTTGGAATGGGATGAAGAGGATACAGAAACAGAAACTGACAATGTTTATAGGATAAATACGAGGATTTGTGAAACTAAGAAATGTCCAAGGGATGTCCATGTGCACTTTCTCAGGAAGAAGACTAGAGACCAAGTTCTGCAGCAGCATGTTAATACTAGACTGAAGATTGATGATACAGATGTAATTGTGCTTAAAGAAATTGATTAGAATACTTTTTTTTGGACTGATAGACTTAAACAGAAAAAGATTCCATTTCGATGGGACAAATTGGAAGGAGTAATTTTTACTTTTAAACAGCAGAGGTTTTGACTGAATTCTGTGCAGAAAGTGAGAGAATTCTTGGAATTCAAAGAAATGGAGGAAATACAAACGGACATGACAGTGACAGATAAGACTACATAAAAGTCTCAACAGTTGCAACAGGACATTGAAAAGGATATTACTGCATTAGATGCTACAGGTATCAATTTTTCTAAATTGTTGGCCTAATTACGGATTACAAATGCTTAATGTGGAATATAAATGGAGCAAATGCTCCACACACACACACAGAATCATTATTTGAGAAAATTAAAACAAGATATAATTTGCCTATAAGAAACACATATTAGAAAAAAGGATACAAAATATTTGATTTACAAAAATTTGGGTGAAGAATTTATTTCAGCAGAAACAAAAGGAAAAAAAGAGGAGCTTACTTATTTATTTTTCACTGTGCAAGAGACTCTAGGCAGCATTACAAGCAAAAAAATGATAAAATCTTAGAAAAAATATACAGATTAAAAACTACTAAAATTAAAACTAAAAAGTTAAAACTACAGTGCAAACTAAAAAGGCGGAGAAAGCATCCTCAGGCTACCAACCACCTGAGTTGTTTTGTATATAAACCCCCAACTACAACCAGAACTTATACTGACTGATGAACATGGTATATATGTTGAGGTGGAAATTAATCTGCATGGGGTTAAGACTCTGATATTGGGAATCTATGCCCCAAACAAGGACAGAGTAACATTTTATAAAGGACTTATGAATAGACTAATGGACTTTTCTTTTGAAAATTGGTGTCTAATGGGAGATTGGAATAGAGTGGTTTTCTCACAAGAAGAGAGAAAAGATTAAAATTACACAAGGTAAATGTCACCCTGACCAGGTAGACAAGACAGGAAACACAACCAGATAAACTAATTCTGCATTACTGTAAAGCTACATTAACAGAATTTCCAAGTCTGAAATTACAATTCTTCCGCCATCACCTTTACAGCCCAAGAACCTCTGGGGCCTCTTGCTCCACCCACTATGCAGCTGTGGGCTATGCTGTCTCTTATCTGAAAGTTCCGTAGGCAGCATCTCTTTGTCCTGTCTCCCAAGGTCTTTCCCATATACCACTATAGTAAATTACCAAAAGTTTTCTTTGATTTGATGGACAATTTAGAGCTTGTTGATGTATGGAGACATACAGTAAAAATGGCAATTCAAAAGAGTATACTTATTTCTCTGAAAGACACAGATCTTTTTCAAGAATAGATATGATTTGGATTTCAAAGAATTTGGCTACTGAAGTTCATAAAGTAGAGATACTACTAAAAACTTTTTCAGACCATAATCTAGTGAGTTTGGTTTTTAAAAAGAAAATTAGTTATTTCAGATGGAGGTTAAATGAAATGTTGTTACAAAAAGAGATAATAGCAGAGGACTGTAAAAAGAAATTAAAAGAATTTTTTGAAAATAATCTTAATAAAGGCACAGATGTTAGGATGGTTTGGGATGCAAGTAAAGCTTTCATGAGAGAGTATTTTATAAAACATAATAGTGAACTTAAAAAGAAGAGGCAAGAAGCTATTTTGGATGAGATAAAAAGACAAGAAGAAGAATTAAAGAAGTTTCCAGAGAAGTTAAGTATTACCCAACAAATTAAGCTTTTATGGTGACAACTGCCTATGTTAACAATAAGAGAAATGAAAATAAAAATGAATTACACAAAACAATAAAAAAAAATGAGTTTGGAAATAAAGCAGGGAAATGGTTGGCATACAAATTATGAAAAGAAAAGGAAAAGCAAATAATATTAAAATTAGAAGAGGGAAATACTGTAATAACAGTATTTATTATTATTAACAAGAGACCCGGTGCGTAATTTGGGGGTTCTCCTGGACTCACAACTCCTGCTCAAAGAGCAGGTGGCAGTCGTGGCTAGGAGGGCCTTTGCACAACTTCGTGTTGTGCGGCAGTTACGCCCCTTCCTGGATCAGGGGGACCTCCGCACGGTCACTCATGCCCTGGTCACCTCTGGGTTGGACTACTGTAATGCACTCTACATGGGGCTACCCTTGAAGAGTATCCGGAAGCTACAGCTGGTGCAGAATGCGGCGGCGCGGACAGTTCTTAATGCCCCTAGGAGGGCACATATAACACCGCTGTTGCGCGAGCTGCATTGGTTACCAGTTTGTTTCCAGGTCCAATTCAAGGTGTTGGTCATCACCTTTAAAGCCCTTCATGGCACGGGACCAGGTTATCTGAGGAACCACCTCGCCCTGGTCACTTCAGCCCGTCCCACTCGGTCCAGCAGAAGGGGCAGGTTGCAGACCCCACCGGTCAGGGAATTTCAATTGGTGGGGTCTAGGCAGAGAGGCTTTTCTGCTGCAGCGCCTGCCCTATGGAACATCCTGCCTCCTGAGGTCCGGTGTGCCCCCTCCCTCATGGCCTTCAGGAAAGGTATTAAATCCTGGCTTTGCCAGAAGGCCTGGGGGCCAGAGGGGGGCCCGCACCTGTGGAGATGACTGGTGGGATGATGGGTTGCCCCCCCCCCACCCCAGCATCTTACAGGTTTTTATAGGGCCAAAATTAGAGGTTTTTTAGGGCATTTTTAATATGTTTTTTAATTATTTATAGTTTTTAGCCATCTTGGAGAGAATTGTGTTTTTTCTTTTTTATTGTTAGCCGCCCAGAGTCACCCGTGGGGGAGATGGGTGGCATACAAGCCGAATAAATAAATAAATAAATAAATAAATAAATAAATAAATAACAGATAATGTGAACATGCAAAAAATATTTAATCAATATTATTCTAATTTATATAGAGGACAAGAAATTTCCCTGGAGAAAATGGATGAATATTTAAAGAAACAAAATGTACTGAAGAATACAGTGTGACAGAAACAGATGTATGAATGGACCTATAACAATAAGGGAAGTTTCTGAAGCTATAAAAAGATTAAAACAGGAAAGGTGCCTGGACCAGATGGTTTATCAGTTGCTTATTACAAATGTTTTGAAGATGAACTCTTACAACCTTTACAAAATATGATGAACTCTATTTTACAGAGGAGAAAGATGCTGGACAGTGGGAAAGAGGCTAAAATAGCCTTAATGCCTAAAGAGCGCCAAGATTTGACTATAACAAGAAACTATTGGCCGATATCATTATTGAAAAATGACTAAGTTCTTTACAATGATTTTGGCTGAGAGATTAAAAATAATTTTGCAAGAATTTATTCATGAAGATCAATGTGGTTTTTACCTAAAAGACAGTTAAGGGATAATATTAGAACTGTGTTGGACATTTCAAAATATTTGGAGCAACATAGTGAAAAACAAGCCACACTTATTTTTCTAGACACAGAGAAGGCCTTTGACAATTTGAACTGGGCCTTCCTGTTTAAAGTTCTGGAAGATATGGAGACAATTTTATTAAGCCTCCCTGCTGCATAGCAACCTCCCTGCCTGAGCTGCTGGAGGCCATCTTGGGGTTGGCAGTGGAGTTCCCCAGGCTTATGGTCTTGGGGGATTTTAATCTGCTGTCCCTGGGGTTGGCCTCAGAGGTGGCTGGTGAGATTGATGTTAGGTTAAGACCAAGACTCCACGAGACAGTTCTGGAACAACTCAGTTACTTTATTAGCTCACACCTGCTAGACAGAATCTCACCAGACTAACTCTAAACTCCCCAAGCCAGCAACTAAACACTACAAATTCCTTAGGGTGGTGCCAGTCTCATCTTCTTCGCTTTCCCATGCTCACGCTGTGGGCTAAGGAGATGCTTCTGTCCTTGACCCCTCTCATTCCATTCCATCACAATATGGTATTGTTTTTTGATGGCTTGGGTTTTTGGTTTTAATTGTGAGCCACCCAGAGTCACCCATTGGGGGAGATGGGCAGCATCCCAATTTAATAAATAAATAAATAAATAAATAAATAAATAAATGGGCAAGATCAATTTACACCTCACAGAAATCACAAATAATTTTTAATGGAAAACTAACACAACCCTGTGAGATAAAAAAAGGGACAAGACAAGGATGCCCATTGTCTCCGGTCCTGTTCACTTTAGTTCTTGAAATATTGAACAGAGATATAAAACAAGAAAAAAGAATTGCAAGAGTAAAGATCAAGAGAGAAACTTGTAAGTTAAGGGCATTTGCTGATGATCTGATGCTGGCTTTGTAGGAGCCGTTAAAAGGAATAGAAATATTAATGGGAAAATTAAAACAATTTGGTATGCTAACAGGTTTTAAGGTTAATAATCAGAAGATGAAGGTATTAACAAAAAATATGAAAATAGAGGATCAAACAGAACTGATGGAGAAAAATGGTTTTAAGATTGAGAAAAAAGTAAAATATTTGGGTATCACTATGACAAATATGAATTGTATGTTATTTCAAAACAATTATGTTAAGATATGGAATGAAATTAAAAAGGACATGCTAAGAAGGGAGAGGGGGACACGGTGTCGCAGCGGCTTAATGACGCTGAAAGTTGCCGGCCAGAAATGGTCAACGCTTCAGCGGTTCGAGTCCAGCCTTCGCGTTAAACAAGGTGAACTCCTGTTTCCTCCCCAGTTCCTGTCAACCCAACAGGTCGAAAACTCACGTGAGTAGATAAATGGGTACTCTCACTCCGGTGGGAGGAAAAATGCTGGCGGCGCCTTGCAAAAAGGAGTTGGGAGCAGTTGCCGGTAAACACGAAAAACCGCGCGCGCCCGAAAAGGGCGCTAAGCAACGGAAACCCCGCCTCCTGCGCTCGCCAGCTGGGCTCTGCTCTAGGAAGGAGGCTCTGGCAAACCACTTCCGAAAAACAATTGCCTTGAAAACTGCAAGGACTCGTCCAAGCAGTCACTGCAGGGTCAGCAATGACTGAGCGCAGACAAAAAAAAAAGAAGGGAGAAACTACAATTGTCACTGTTGGGGAGAATTTCTGCGATAAAGATTAATGTTCCGCCTAGAATAATGTTTCTGTTTCAGACATTACCTGTTTTGACAACTGATGTACTATTTAAATAATGGCAAAAAAAAGGTATATTTAAGTTTGTATGGCAAGGGAAAAAGCCACGAGTTAAACTTAAGGTGTTACAAGATGCAGAGGAAAGAGGATTGGGTTTACCTGATCTGAAATTGTATTTTGCAGCTTATTGTTTGGTTTGGATGTAATAATGGGTGTTGCTGAGAAATAAAATACTTTTAGAGTTAGAAGAACATGACCTGAGATTTGGGTGGCATGATACTTGTACGATAAAGTCAGGGTTAATGTAGATTTAAAAATCATTATGTTAGACATGCCATATTGAGAATATGGAATAGATACAAACCCAGGCTGTGCCCAAAAACACCTTTATGGCTCTCAGCACAAGAAGCCTTTTATAGATGAGAAATAATAGGCAAAGATAAATAGTTAACATATTGTAAGATAGAAGAATTTTATCAAGGGGAATATAAAATAAAGTTAAGAGAACAACTGATGACAGAGAGACATAGTTTTCTTACTTTTTCTTTTCTTACAGTTATCAGAAAGATTTAAAGTAGACAAACAAATTTATGGTATTGAATATTTTGAGACTGACTTTTAAATGGAATTGTGTACAAATGATGAACGTATAATTGCTAAAATGTATAAACTTTTATTGAAATTTGAAACAGAAGAAGAACAAGTGAAAGAATGTATGATAAAGTAGGCTAAAACTTTGGTTACAACTGGAACAATGGGAAAATATGTGGTTGAAAGGATTGAAATTTACATTATGTTACAATCTTAAAGAGAATTTTTATAAAATGATGTAACATTGGTATAAAATTATCCAGAATATATAAAAGTACTTCAAATATATGACGGAAATGCGAACAACAAGAAGAGTCCTTTTATCATGCTTGGTGGACATGTAAAAAGCTAGAAAATTTTAGGCTCAAATACATACAGTGATTCAGAAGATTTTAAAGATTAATACTCAACTGAAACCAGACCTTTGGAGCTAATGGATAAACAATTAGAAAAGAGCCATGGAACACTCTTTTTATATATGATAACTGCAGCAAGATTATTGTATGCACAAAGATGAAAAGATATGGCAATCCCTACAACAGAGGAATGGTTGGTGAAGATAACAGAACTTGCTGAAATGGCTAAATTGACTGGTTTACTCAAGTCAATATCTGCATTTATTAGTGACTGGAAATCCCTTATGGACTTTTCACATAAAAATGAAAAATGAACTTGTGATTTTATGGTTTTGATGATCAGACAGGATAGATTATAGAAAGAAGAGAGTTATGATGTAACTTTAAAGAGGGAGATTAAAATATAATTGTACTTATAATTGCTGTGAAGAAGATCGGAAGCTACTTCTTTAAATCTTTCTTTATATCTTTTTCTTTTTTTCTACTTCTACTTTTTTTCTTTTTGCAGTTTTAGCTTTTTCTTTTATTTCTCCCTTTCTCCTTCTTTTTCATTCTATTTTAGCTTCTTACGCATTGTTATTAAAACTTTCAAAAAAAAATTATAGAGAGAGAGAGAGAGAGAAAGGGAGAGAGAGAGGAAGACTGGATAGAAGAAAAATATGCTTCATATGCCTATATTCCCATATTCTCAGTTCCCATTTTTAAGAAAAAAGATTTGAGATAAAAACTAGTGCTCCATTTAGGTAACAAGGAAAACTCTGTCCCCCAAGAGTTGGAGGACACTCAGGGATATCACAGGATGCAGCATGGGGAAAACTGGCTAGAAAAGAGGAGAAATCTGCAGGTAGAAGCGCCATTTCTGCAAGGTTACATTGAGCAACAAGCCACAAAAATTGGCCTCTGCTTCCTTCTCTCCTGTAAAGTTACATTAAAAGGTAATAGAAAATTAAAGCAATTTGAGAATATTTGTAGGGATGAAAAAGCATCAGATAACATCCATTGTAATTTGGTAGGAAAGTTACCTCCACTCATTCTGAAAGGCTTCTTCACAGAATCAGTATGCTGTAACACTTAAAAATCAATGAAAATTCACAAAGTTGCACTTAGATGAAAATAACGTTGATGATTTGAAAGCTATAAAATTCATCCTGAAAAGTCACAGCAGCTGAGAGAGTGGCAGGCGAGAAGGATGCTGTTGAACCGGATCCTCAAATTTAATAGTAGCATAAATTATTTTTGTCTGTGTTTGGAGAACTCATCAGGCTACATGATCCAGGGCATTTCTGAGTGGGCTTTGCTTTACTGAAGATTCAAAAGGCACCCGTCATCCCCAATGTTTTAATTTCTGTTAAACTAAGAAAACAGATCCATTGCTTTACATACGCAACAATTTAATCAGTTTACAAGCCAATGCAGATTTCTCAATAGCATCAACATTTTAACCAGATTCACTTCCGTACTCCAAAGTGATGCTAAAAGGATAGCTTACTGCAACAATTATTTTTACTGCAATACAGTTACTAGCCACTTTATATACTTAAAAACCAAAAACATGTTCTGATTTAGTCTGAACTTTTTTTCCTTACAGAAAAAGGGAATTTTAATAGTTACTTTTGGGGTAATATCAACTATTTTTATTTTATTTTATTTCTTAATGATCACAGATCTTTATTACCATGAGTCACCTCAAGAAAAAAATGGGGAAAATTAAACAGAAAAGTTACCAATATGTTTAAAACCTAGAATGACAGAACATCGCACTAAACTATTTTTCATTAATTGTATTTTTGACATGCCTCTTTTCTCCCTATGAGTATATGGATTTCTTTTGATACATGTAAAGACAGCAGCTGACAACTATGGGATGTACATATAAGAGCTGGTTCTGGACTCTAATTCTGCCCAAGATTTCCCTCCCACAGAAATGTGATTAGATTTCTGAAATTTTGCAAGTTTCTTCACTACTTCTACAATATATGCCATTTTCCAAATAAATGTACAAAAACAGGGCTCATTTAAATGGAATTTCCATATTTGAAAGACTGGTCTTAAATAAGAACATCCTGAATTTATTCACATGAAACTTATTTAAATTTTAGTTAGTCAAATAAATGACACTATGCTTGATAGTCTAAAAGAGGTCAATATTGTCTAAAAGTTTCATTCAGGTCTGTGAAAGATTCTGTTAAAAGAATCCTTTACAAAATCAAAATTTAAAAGCCTACTATAAATCTTCATGCAGCTATGGGTTTGACATTTACACTATTTCAACTCTTCACAAGATATTACTGTTCAGTAAACATATAAATAAATAATTCACTTATGTTATATATAAAAATGTTGTAGGCTATAATTATAAATGGAAGATAAAGAGATTTCAGATTTAGACCTTTCACTGAATCAAGGGATCTCTGAATCAATTCTACATACTTTTTGTGGAAGCCCAACATGGAATAAAATGTATTTTTAAAAATTTTTTAAATATGGCTAAAACCTGCAAGATTTCAATGCTGTTTCATGATAACTCATGAAATTTCAGATAAGAACACCTGAAATCTCAAGAGTGAGGTTGCTGAAATCTTGTGACATTTGATGATCTCATGAGATTTTGGCCATTAGAAAAAAAAAGTTCTTATTTTGGGGTATTAATGCCCAATTAAGTGATAGATATTGCCACCTGAAAGGTTTGTCAAGCCCTGCCCTAGAAATTTTAAGACCTGAAAAGGAAACAATGGAAGAAAGCAGGTGATAGATTTGAAGTCAGAAGGGACTCAATTAACCTGCAAATTTCTAATTCATCAATACACTATAGAGCTACTACACTATTACACTCATGGATGTGTGTGTGTGTCTGTATGTATACACACACACATACACATTCTATCATATGCATTATGTTTTCTATTCGTAATTTTTATTCTATGCATAGGACAGGCACACTAATGTTACTTCACATATCAGAAATGTATAAATACAAAATGGTATCTGAAATTTAAAGTCTACTAAATGGTCATCAGATAACTGGTAATAGGGAGTGGACTGTTGGCCAGGGACAAAGAAGCATGAGCAGGCTCTCCACACTATGGAGATAAGAATGCTATTGGAGTCACTTAGCATAAGAAGATTAGACTGAGTGACAAACAAAAACATACAGAAACCTTGATGTTGCCCCCATTGCTGAGAAAATGTGAGAATCACACCTGTGGTGTATGGCCATGTAGTATGTAACAGCAGCAACTCTGCAGCAAGAACAGCTCTAGAATTAAATATAGATCACTAGCCAAAATGACAACTAAAAATGCACTAGCTCAGCCAACTGAAAGATGACACTACCTTGTGAAACTCAACTGTAGAGATACTACAAATCATGTGAAATGGCAAGTACAATGCAAACAAGCGGACTCTACAATCCAGTGGGAAAAATGCAAGGAGGAAGTGGTAATAGTAGAAGGCAGTGGTGCATGCAGGCTGTAAACCAATAGTTGATGGGTGAATATGAGTCTTATTTATTATGTCTTTGATTTTTAAACATGATATGAGCAGAGGATGATATGTTTATTTCAAACCCTTAATCAATGGTATCAGAATAGTATGATCTCAGACTCAGAAATTCTATTGAACATTGCCATACCTTCTTTTATTGCCCTGTCTGGAAATATTTCCCATCTATATTAATGCTTTGCTTAATAAACCTTTTCAGCTTTTACCACATTTCTGTGTTTATTGCTTTTGAATCCATGAACCTCCCATCTGCCTTTTAGTGTGGCAAAACAGAATCCAAACTCTTTCATTCAGTAAAACATTTATAAAACAACAATGTTTTCCCATTCTTCAAATCATGAAATTGATATTTAGGGTATTTATCATTCTCCTGCCAAATAAATCTATTCCAGTGATTCTGCTAGATACCATCAATTGCAAGAAGCCCTTCATTTTTGGTCTCACAAGCCATAGTCAATGAAACAAAACTGTTTCCAACAATATCACTTGTGTAGCCAGGGATTTCTTTTCAGTGTCCAACTTTCCTTACTAAGATCAAAAATGGTCAGAATTGTTGTTTAGGTAAAACTAAATGGTGGGGAGAAAAGGACATAGAACCAGATCTGAAAGAAAACCAACTGAGAATTTCTTGCTGTCTTAAACTATTAAGTTTCAAGTTATTTCCTCTTAATATAATTTGAAATGGAGTCATATCCTTTTAGAAATCAGTGACGTTCTTTCCATTGGGGTTCTATTTAAACCTGTTTGTGAAAGAATCATCTAACCAAATGTGTGTGGGGTTTTTGGTCCAAATATTTTCTTCTGTGTTTCTTATTTTATCCAAGAAAAACATTTCTTACTGAGATGAGGAACTTCATGGACAGAAAAAAACATTATGTGCTCATGTGTAACAGCAAAGATAAAGTGACTATAGAAATGAGAATTATAAAATTATATACTGATTCAAGTGCTATATAGAATGGAACATATGTCTAAAAATGAGGAAAACAGTTGTGTCTGTTTATGGACCAATGCCACATTTGTGACATAGCCAAGGAAAAAGCTCCAGTTGTGTCTACGGGCATTTCATAATTCATTGTAGTGGAAAATTGATATTGAAGATATATGCCAAGTTATATTATTCACATACAGGCTTTCTTCCTACAATAGATTTTTGGAGGATTCCTGCAACACAGATTTCTGTCTAGCTTTAGTTTCTACTTCATGCCTAGGATAAGAATCCTGAAATGTGGACTCTTATGCAGTTTTTCCATTATTTTGTAATACTAGCCCTATAAACAATTATTTTTGCACTGATCATTGGTCAACATTCTGTAATACCCTTAAATTGATGCTATCTGTCCAAAGAGGGCCCTTCTCAACCAGAGCGGGAGAATCATGGGAAAGGACATGGTCCTCTATCAAGAGTTCTTCTCAAACAATGACCAGGATAAGGCATCCCAAAAACCATATTTCAGCAACTATACTAAGTAAACCAAATATCTGACCTGACCTGTCTTCGACCCAACAGAAAGACATCAGGAGCTTCCTCCACCCAGTCCTTAAGAACATTTTTCTTTAAGAGCAGAACATCAGAAGATGGAGTGGTATAGAAGTACTTGGTTACACAAAGACAGCTGAACTGGGTAGGACTACTCCCAAGTAACCAATTGAAGTAAAACAAGCCTGATTAGAGCTAGCTATGCTTGGGTAAGGTAAGAGAATTGTAGCAACCTGATCATGGCAAATCCAATGGAACTAGTTGATCAGTGAGGATCCACCTTGACTCCCAGATCATCAAACATTACTTTGTTATAAAGAAACCCCTAACATTTGATTTTAGTTTGTCTCTAGACTTTTCCATTCTGCTAGCCCATTGCATGTTGTCATCAACAAACTTTTGGTATTGTGATGTTGGATTGAATTTATGAGAAGAATAGCTTGAAGGATTCAGTGTATTAATACCACAACAGGTTTTAAAGGAGCAGTTAGCTCAGCCAGAACAGTTATGAATAACAAGCAGGCCCAGGTGAGTCACTTGGGTAATCAGCTGCCTCTAGCTCTGATTGTTGCATCATGAAAAATGCCCTATTTCCTCCAGAGACATTTAATGGGGAGCCTGGGAAATTTCCAAACTTCTTGGCTCAGATCACCTTGATAACACAGCTGAGAAAAAGATTTTTCTAATATAGGACACATAGCTGTTGACAGAAGTAGTTACCAAATGTGTCACCTCTTACTTCCTGGAGAAAATCCCACTAAATATTAATGGTTGTATGCTTACTTATTCATTTACTATGGGAAATGAGATGCTTATGCTGGTTAAGGGATGAGCATAAGACTAAAGCGTAAGATTAAAAAAATGCAGAAATGTCAAACCAATAAAAATTATCATTTTCTTGCCCATACTAAAAAGGTAATTAGCCAATTAGTTTAAATCATGCCCATATTAAAAAGTAATTAGCCAATCATGCCTCACAGGATATGGTAGCATAACTGGTCCATTCAACATATTTTTTTCAGTTTTATTCATTGAATGTTATCAGCAACCCAAATGATTTGCATATTCTTGTATCTTTTTCCAGTAACTCAAAGTAGCCTTTCTAAGTAAAGTTTAATTTTACTTACAGATTTGGAAGCAGATAAGCCAACATAAAATCCCATCATTAAGATAAAATGCATTACTACGTAGATATGTGTGTAGTGTGGCAATTTGCACTTGAAAGGAACTTCCTTTCCAGTGACCTATAGTTAATAAAGCAGATGAGAGACTTTGTTATTAAAAATAATCAGTAATTAAAATTCATTATCAAATACATTTTACTGATAATTTCTTTAAACAGAATTTTCTCCCAGACCTTTCACCTCTATAACTGATTTGTTATTTTAATAAACTCAATAGATATTTATACTTATATAACATTTACAAGCTGTTAGATTCAATCGTTCCCCCCCCCCCTTTTTATCTCTCTCTCACTGATATCCTGTTTAGTTTCCATAAAGCAAATATGTATTTCAACCTACAACACTGAAACAAGTTCCTTTCCAATCCTCTGATTCTATGAAACCTTATCTCCCAGCACAGGGGAGTTAAGAATACATAAGAAGCCCTATCTATGTACTTTTTCAGAACACAGAAATAGCTTAATTCTCAGACTTTCAAAAGAGTATCTTAAGGTAAACAAGTTATAGATCAATGGTGTTGAAATCAAAGTAATTTCTTTTCAATTAAATGCACTGAGAACCACCAATTGTATTATAAAAATTAAAGATAAACTACCTTTTTTTTAACTCAAATCTGATCCTCTATTGTACACAAAAATACATCTCACTAAGTTCAGTGGGCTGGCTTTTAGGCAACCATATATTAGGATAGCTGGTTCGCAAGGACACAGGGCTCATGGTTTCTGGAAATTACCTAACATGGAAAGGACATTTATACTTACTTCTGGAATCTCCTCAAGAAGGCCAAGTCTTGGCTTGCCTGGTGCCCATCCTGGTCCCTTGAACATAACTGAAAGCTTATTGCAGAATCCAGGTGTGCTCCAAAATATGTTCCAGATATAAATACAATGATGAAACTGTAAGGATGGGAAAATCAAAGGTTTATATTGCTCATAATTAAGTGCTAATGAGAAAACAAAGCAAAAGAGAAGTTTTCATTACAGGCAGTTTTAAGTAAACAGTATTTTGGAGAGCTGGTTTGTGACAAAGCTTTGCTTGAAGTTTTTTGAGGAGATACTGTTAAACAGGCTAAACATCCATAAGCAATCCTCAAGCTTCCATACTTCCTTCCCCATTCCACTGGCATGGAGAAAATGGATTCTTTCACATCTATTTCAGCTGGACTATTTCATTTAAGGAGAGCCAGTTTGGTGTAGTGATTGGGACACCAGGCTAGAAACTAGGAGATATTGGGTTCCAGTCCCAGCTGTAGCTTTGGGGCAGTCACTTTCTCCCTCTGCCCAAAGAAGAAGGCGATGGCAAACCACTTTCAAAAATCTTGCCAAGAAAAATGCAGGGACTAGGCAGTCGCCAGGAATCACTAGAAGTTAAAGGCACCAAAAAAAAAAAAAAAAAGATTTAAGAGATTATCACTATGGTTTATGGAAATAAACCAGGATCAGAATCTATGGTTTGATATCGGACTATTTCCTTAAGTCATAATTAGTACCTAGCACATTGACCATTAGTTGAAAATGACAATAGACACTTTCAAGAAATAAATAAAGAAGGGGATGGAGAGAACAGACCCTTGAAAAATGTGCACATAACTTACACAAGCTAATACATGAAACAACTCAGTATTCAAACTCAAACCAAAGGAAATTTGAGAAATATGTTAAGATTAAAAAAAAAAAAAAAGCATGAAGCAGCGTTAAAACTGAGAAAATCTGAAAAAGTTGGAAAGACTTTTCCATTGGTAAAATGACATATATTGAAATAGTTTGTAAAATAACAAAATATGTGCCTGGAACCTGATATTTTTATTATTACAGGCCATTGAATGTTGCTGGAACAAAGATTTACTCACTCACTGGGTTAATGATAAAGGAAACATTAAATTTATGGTTAACTTTTTTTTTTTTCACTACTGCAGCTCATTCTTTACAAAGCAGAATGTCTGTGAGCGTATGTGTGCACACATGCATAATCAAAATAAAAGGAAGAGTTCCTGCTACCCATATAGGGCAGTCCCCATTGTTATAAACAGAATATTTGAAATAAATGGAAAGTATTTAAAATAGTTCAATGTTGCTGTATTATATTTCATTTCAGTATAGAATTCAGAATTCTGATAATGTAACATTAATTTAATACAGGCCAGTGGCTGTAAAAGACCACTTGTTTTGTTAAAGTAATGTCATAATTATAGGAGAGCTATATGTCTTAACCAGGAGACAACCTTTGATGGCTCAGAGCTTCATTAAACAAGAGGAAGACAGAGATTAAGAGCTGCACTAAGTGGACAGATGATGTAAAGCGGGAAGGGCTTTATTAAATATGCAAAAGGGAAACAGTTCTGTTTTTCTTTAAGTTGAGATTGAGACTATTTTAGAGCTTTTGGCCTGGGGCCTCATATATTGCACCCTTGTTCTAAGCCATAGGAAAAAATGATGTTTGAATATGATCACAGTCCTTGGAAAAAAATAAGACAGTTTGATCTTTTATTAAAACAGAAAAATAGCATAGGAAAACTTAATAAAAAGGACTACCTGAACTTTGAAAGGTTCAAAAGTGTTTATGGGATGTGTTAGGCCATATACAACTTTATCTTTTTCTGCAGCAAATGTACCTAGATGGAAGATAAACATAATGTTTGGAAAATAAATTTTAGAGAAAAATAATACTTTCATTCATTCATTCATTTCACTCATTCATTTACATGACCCTCTGGGTGGCTTATAATATCAAATAAAATAATTTTAAAACCAGAAAGTCATAACACTGATTCAAAACATATTAAAATATATAATAAATTAATCATCTACATAGTACATAGCAGCATCATAACTACCTAATAAGCTCCATACACTAAGTAGAAAGAGGGCAGTCTTATTAATGTTTCTTGATTGTACCATGACCCTGTTTCCCTGACCTATTGGGGTGTGGGGGGAGAAGGGTAATAAAAATCATACCCTTCCAGATACAGTGTGTAAGACAGGGACACTCTGGTCAGAGAAGGTCATCCTGCAAAGGTTGATAAAGGACTTCATGTGAGAGTTCATTCTCACACTGATAGTAAAAAATAAAAAATAGTAAAAAAAAAAGTAAGTAACAAATCTGACTATTAACAGGTATTCTGTTAACTCAGGTGGGATGAAAAGCAAGCATAAGATTATTTGAACCATGTTTTTATCAACTGGCCTAGTTCTTGAGGAACTGCAGTTGAAATTATTTTGTTAGGGCTTCCTATTTTCTTCAATAAACACGTCTTATTCTTCATTCTTGGATTTCCTTATTAGCTTATCTAAGTGGTTGCAGTCCAGTTTCCAGCTGAATCCTGATACTTTGTAGGCCATAACCAGCGCTTTGAATTGTACCCAGAAACCTGAGACAATGAACTTCTGTAACATACATGTGTGATTTTACTGAACTAACCTTGGTCTGTCAACAAGCAGGAGCAGTATTCTGAATGGACTGTAGTTTCTAAATAATCTTCAAAGACAGTTCAAGACAGAGCATTTTACAGTAATCTAAACATAAGGTAATGAGGACAAAAGTGACTTACCAAAAATTCTATCCCAAATTATTAATGTGCCACCATAGTTTTTATCAATACAATATTGATTTCTGCCTAAAGAGGAAAATTGAAACACAACTTTTCATTAGCTTTGAACAATATGTTAATTTTGGAACCAGACATTGACACAAATGAGAAAAATTAGTTGTTATTACTACTTAAAGGCTCAATAATTTAAATTAAGCATTATTAACTTAATTTAGATAAAGCCCATCTATAATTAATCATTTTTATAATATATTCATAAACAATAAATGTGGTTTTAAAGGGCTTATTTAAAACTCCTTTCTAATATGTCCTACATTAAGGGCAATATGTCTATTCTTTTTCTATGGCAAAAGTACAATAATGCTTTAGAAAATAATAGCAAATATTTTCTGTAATATAATTTACAGTAACAAATGCCTTTGTTCAATAAACATTAGGATGCAGTTTCAATAATCCATTTTCTAATAATGTAGAATGACAGTTCAGTCAATTTGTTGAGATGTAAGGTTAGGGATGGAAGACATGATGAAAGAAAAAAATACAGAGTGTATGATTACTGATAACCAACACTTAAATCAATAAGATACCAATGTCTAATTTAGGAATAAGAACCCATGAAGTTTGTAGGATTTTTTTTTTTTAACACTCCTTTAAGATTCGTCAACCATAAACTGTTGCAAAAGAGAATTATATCTGATTTCTCACACTGAATAATATCTAAGAATAGGTACACTATTATGGATTTGTAAAATCTAGTATTGCCTACCATGATGAACTCTGTGATGACTAGGAGTATTGAGAAGTAACTCCAATGGGCCAAGATTTTCAATGACCTTTGAAAAAAATAACATATCAAAATAAATATTGTATATAATTACTATTGATTGGGGCTCAGTAAAATAATAGCAGATGATGCAACAGAAGAAAACTATAGGGTGGGGAAAATGTTTAACAAAAGTTAAAAATTCAGCCAATTTTTACCAAAAAAAATGGGGGTTTCTATGGTGTGTAATAATAGCAACAACAATAATAATAATTCAGAACAATCTTTTGCTTCCTATAAGGTATGTTATCATTTTGATTATGTGCCATCAAGTCGTTTTCAACTCCTATAGTGCTATAATTCTATCACACTCTTTTCTGAAGGAGCCCAAGGGAATATTTGTTAATTTCCTTTTTTTTTTTTTTAATTCTCATATCAACCCTGTATAAATTATACTGTGAGGATATCTGTCCAAGAAGATCCATTGCATGGCTGAACAGATATCTGAACCTGCCTCTCCTACTTTTATTTTTTAGGCATTACAACACTTTTCAACACTTCTGTTCATGTCCAATGTCAACTTTCAAACTCACAAGCAAGAAATAGTAGTAGAAATTGAGAACACCTTGCAAAACCATCTATTTGGTAAAGGAAAGAATATAATCTTGTACATTCAGCTCTTCATGGGTAATATTTATTAATCTCAAGGTATTATTTTAGTGCAGTGAAAGGAGGCGTGTTTATATATTGTTCTTTATTCAGAAAGAGCTGGTATAATTTCAATTTTTCTCTATAAATAAGAAAGCTATTACCTAGAGGCATTTTAGTTATAAACACATATTTATCTCAGTCATCATTTTATTTGTACAAAGCAGATCCACTCTAGCAATTTGATTGAGACTATTTCTATTCCTAATATTCAAAAGCCAAAAACAACACAAGCACTTACATTTGAATTATATCCCAAAATATGTTCAAGCCCCCAAAATTGTCTTAGACTGGAAAAAAAACACTCATATTTCAGGTTAATTCTACTTCTATCAAATAAAGCAGCTTTAAGCAAGACGAATGCTGTACACACTTACTTGGGAGAAGGCCTCATTCAAATCATTGGTACTTGCTTTTGAATAAAAACTTAACAGGATTCTACTGATGTTAAAAGTAGAAAAGGATTCTCCATGAATTGTGGTCCATAAAATGAAAAATCAGCAGTTTATCTAAAATACCACACCTAACTTTTGCTCTACCAAGTTTCAGTTTGTTTTTAAGATAAACACTGAAATGCTTTAGTAAAAATATACCATATTTAGAATTTCAACAGATGTATTATGGACCAACTCATACTTTTTGGCTTTGCTTAGAAGTGGCTTAGAGCTGCACTTTTTGATCAAAGTAGACGCTTTTGATATTTTAAAATCCCTGCTAACAGCATTGCTTACAATATGGATTCTTTGAAGAGTTTGATTTTAACCTCTGGCCCACATCTCTAGCACAGCAGTGGGCTGCAGTTCAAATCAGAGAACAAAATACTGAGGTTATTCACCCACCAGACAGAGTTGCAATAAGGGTAGGAAGACAAGCTATATGTAATGTTGACTATCTTACAGCTTAAACTATTCTCATCGCTCAAGGTGATCCAAAAAATATTGTTCAATGAAAACTGCTGTAAAAAGATTCACCACCCATGTCATGATATGGAAAGGAGCATTATCTTGCTTAAAGCAGCTTCTCTTCACTTCAAGTAGCAACATGTATTCAGTCAATCCTGGATGAAACAAGCAGGGGTAGATCTAGAATCAGTCATATACACATAGATGACTGAAATTGTCAAAATGGATAGTGTTGACCATTATTTTGGGTGGTGCTTCCTGATAGCCTTGATGCATAACCATTAACATTAAAGAGTTTGTTTCTGTATCTCCTCCAACTTTAACGGGGTTATGATGTGCACAATTACTTGCTTAGTTTCCATGGATTATGCCAGAAATACAGAAAAGAAATTCAGTACAATAATTTGACACTGAAATTTTAAAACAATTATGAATTTGTTATTGAGTTGAATAAATAAATCAGATATACTCCTAGAACTACCACTGCTACTACTACTTAAACAAATAAATGACATTCAGTTTTTATATATTACAGATACAATCTGAGGCCATATGTAACCCCTGAAAGCCTTGGGATATGGCCTTCAGAAACCTCCAAATGTTATTTGTAGCTTTGTTTGATACAAGCAAAAGTCATTAAATATATGACTGAAGTATTATATTACTTATTTTCATTTAAATAAAATTCAAATTTAGTGATTGTCATCACTGCACCCATTGATTTTTGGAGTAGAGTTCTCAATTTGTCTCCAAAACAAAAAAGAACTAACAGCAGCATCTGATCTGGTAAAAATTTCCTAACTTTGTTGCATTATTAGTCATATATGTCTATAATCTGACTTAATCAGCACTATTATACATTGTATATTATATACATATGTGCATATATATGATATATATCCACACATACAGATGTATTTACTTCATATAAATAACAGAGTTATATACCATAGCGAGAAGTAAATTGATTCCTTTACAAATTTTAGGGGACTGGACTTACAATTGCAGTATTTCTTGCAGCAGTTATATACATCAATTTGTAACCTCAGAGTCTGTCTGAATCCTGGGAAACTTTTTTTTCTGCTTAGTACTGCAAGGCATTGAATGCAATTTTTGTTTAAATAATGGGAAAAAACCATGTCACGAAATTCAAGGGAAATTTTATACCTTGTCTAACAAAGCCTTATATCACTACTACACCCAAATCTTTATTTCATCTCTTTTGCAAAATACAGCAAAGGAACATTTTTTTTAATCAACATAGATCTAGGAATAACACAGTGACCCTTCCAATGCTCTGCATATCTTCTTCTTGGGCAACTCAAGGTAACATGAAAAACCATGGGCCACAAAAGAGAACTCCACACTGCGTATTTCATGTACCGCCAGTGCAACATAACTGGACTGTATTAATACTGCAATATTAATCCACAAAGAGCTGTGGTTCAACTACTGCACACCACAATGCCCCGAGACGCCACAGTAAACTCGCAGGGACACCATGGAGCATTTTACTACTAAATAAACAGAATTGTGAGTTTACTGCAGTGCTCGGGTCATTGTGCAACACAGTTTGAGAACAACTAGGGGAGCCAAGAAGGTTTGGGAAGCTCTGGCATAGAGCAAAATATCCAGGCTGCTCTCAATGGCACCTGTAGATGTACAGCAGGCTAAAGATTTTTTTTATCTTCTATTATATACATAACTGTAATGATTTTCATGCCTTTAAAAATAAAACAAAAGTATATACATACAGTACGCAGACATATTCCATGTAAACAAAAGGGCCAAGCAAAATTAGGAGGTGAGCCACTTTATTTACACTGATAAAGCCATTATAGAATATATTTTTCTTTGCATACTATTATACTTTCCTTTACCAAAATTCAAGTTGATTTACACACACTCACACCCTTAGAATATGAATCCATATTTGAGACCATCTGGTGAGGAAACATAAAAATAAAAGCATGGTTTGCTTTCTCTACTAAAGTTGTTGTGTTAATTCAAAATAACCCAGCCATGTATTTTTACAGATGGACTTGGTGGCCATACTTGCCATGTGAACTCTCTACAGGGGACCTGGGAACAGCAAAAACCCTAGGATATGTGCTCGTCTGCCTGCTTGCACACTTTGAAATTTTCGGCAAACCCTGATTTATTCACCGCCAAATGTTTTCCTATCTGATTAGGCAGTTTTCTACTTCAGTAAGCATGTAATATGGAGGTAGCCAAATTTCCACATTGAGGAGCGAAACAATAATATTTTTGGTTTGCAAGTAAAAACAAGCTAAAAGAATCAGCCTGTTGGGATCATAAAGGGATTCATGGGGGTTTGAATTCTAATATAACTGTATTCTGGGTATGAAGGAGTGAAAACTTAGGGTTCAAAACTGTTTATAGAAGAAATAGAAGGACATATTTGTAATAAATTATCTTGAAGGCAGAATGCTGGCATCTGGTTTTTTGTTTGTTGTTGTTTTTCTTTCTGAACCCACATTTGAGCAAACCTGGCATGAAATGCAACTATTTCACCTATTATGTTCTGCTTCCTGTTGGAGAAACTCAAGCCATTAGAAATGGTCCTTGTCTGAATCAAGAGATCTGACACCTCTGCCAGGAGCCCTATTTCCCTGAAGTAACCTTATGATCTCTATGCAAGAAGGAGAAGTTACGTTTACAGAAATACACGTAGAGACCTCAAAAAAGACTGGCCTGGCATTATCAGGCTTTTACTCATGGGGAAGCTTCCACATGCTCTGTACACCCAGAGTTATCTATTGTTCATATGAATGCACAGGAGAATGACATGCTTTGTGAAGCCTCAGGACTTGGGGCTATTCATATATGCTTCTTTCTGGACGTATGTCTTGTTATGATTCCTGAATAGGCTAATATCTATATTTAATACAACCCAATTTCAAATTTTACATCTACTGTGCAGGGAAAATATACAAATTTACAGTGCAAGCTGATGCATGCCTATTCAAAAGTAAAGCCCATAAAATTCAATAGGACTTCAACTTCAATAGGACTATACACTCACTTAGAAGTTTTAAAATCAATAATAATACATTAAGTCAGCACAGGGAAGCTTCCCTTAATATTTGAATTCAACCTGATACCTTCCAGCTATGTCAAATGTTGACTCTCATAACCCCCAGGAATTATAAACACTGAACACTTAAACTGAAGACCTCACTATTCTAATCAAGCATTTGTAAGGTGTGGGTATTTATAGAGAAAAGAATAAATAAGGTACTGTGATATTTAAATAACATAAAATATATATATATATCCCTTTTCCTCCAAACTCATTATATCAAAATGCAGGCCATAACGTGGAAATCTATTTTCTTATTTTGTACTGGATTACATACGTGGCTGAAAATTATGACTTATAACCAATATATCTGGAGGGCCACAAATTGGAGACAGATGACTATGATGTGATTTGAAGAATGGCACTACTACTATAGCAGGTATTGCTAAAGCAAAATACAGTGCAGAGAGTAGATGTAGAATAACCCACAGGGGTATACAGTGGTGCTTAAAAGTTTGTGAACTCTTTTGAGTTTTCAGTATTTCTGCCTAATACGACCTAAAACATGATCTGTTCTCCACACAAGCCCTAAAACTAGGTAAAGAGAACCCAATTAAACAGATGAGTCAAAAACATTATACTTGTCCATTTATTTATTGAGGAAAGTGATCCAAAGCTACTTATTTGTGTGTGGCAAAGGTATGCGAACCTCTGGGATTATCAGTTTATTTGAAAAGGAACTTAAAGTCAGATAGAATTTCAATGAACGGGATGATAATTAGGTGTCAAATTACTTATTTGCTAATGATTTGTTTGCAATCATGCAATATCATTCTCCCACAAATAAGACTGGCCCGCACCTTGATACTTTTCCAGAAGGCCCTGAAGACGTGGTTTTGTCACTGGGTCTGGGGATCCCAGGCAGATACGGAGCCAATCAAATGGTTAATCTGAGTGTGTTTATTGCTGCCAGGGGGATGGGGGGGTATTGGTTTTTGTATTATGGGTTTTAATTCCATAAGCCGCCCAGAGTCACCATGTGTGAGTTGGGCAGCCATACAAATTTGTTAAACAAACAAACAAACAAACAAACAAACAAACAAACAAACCTATCTATCTATCTATCTATCTATCTATCTATCTATCTATCTATCTATCTATCTATCTATCTATCTTGCTCCTGAAACTGTGTGGTGTAATTTCTGGGTATGAAGACTTGCAGCAGCTAAATTCCTGAACTGATGAGCGTGACAGGACTATTACAATGCAAGGAATGGCTCTTGAAAATGGTCTGGGAATGATCCCTGGTCCCAGACACTTTGAGTCTTACATTATCCCTATGCTGAAACAATTTCTCTGGTTCCCAGGTGTCTTCTTAGCCCAATTCAAAATGCTCATAAAGATTAACATAAAATCTTGCACAGTTTAAATCCAAACTCCTTATAAGTCCATATATTCCTATATAATCTATCCTGAACTCCAAGGTCATCAATCAAGTCTTTTTGTGGGTCCCACCATGGACATATTCGACATCAATGATGAACTCAGCATTCTGTACGCTAGGGCCCCTATTATGGAAAAAATTGCCAGCAGAGCTGAAACAAACCCTCCTTCTCCCCATTACAATTTAGGAGAGGACTCAAAAAAAATTTCAGGGTTTTTAATGTCATTTTTTAGCTAGATGTTTTGATTATGATGGTGGTGGTATGATTAACAGGGAGGTTTTTATCTGTAGCTTGTAAGAGCTGATAAGGGAAGGATCAATATGTATTTGTTCTATGTAAAAAATAAAGAAATAACAACCTGAAAATAGCAAATGTAACCATTCATGTCAAAAGAGCATAGAAAAATATAAAAGCACACTGCTGTGAAATTAAAGAGCACTCTCATCCATATTTTTGTGTATTAAAAATACCTGAAGCAAATGTATTTAAAAAAGAGTAAGAATGACAGTTAATTAGTATTTAATGTACAAATGCACCCAAAGATGCAACATTCATGAACAAATCATGGAGGTCAATGGCACAATTAATTCATTGTTTATTAATACATTATAAATACAGCCCTATTTTTCTTAAAGTATTTAAAATATGAAGTTATTTTTTCAGTGTTGTGGTAACTTAAACGTATTATAAAGCGAAGACATACAGTACTGGTCAGTATTAAAAGAACATTATTTATACTTGCTATAGTTTAAAATGTTTATGCTAATTGGGATCAAATGGCTTTCCTGCTTCTTATAAACCGAGTATATAGTGGAGAATAAAGAATAAAGATAAGCTTGGTCTTCTTTTCAAACAAATCATAAAAAATAATGTTCTAATACAATAAATCAGCTTCTAGTGAGTTTTCAAGACATTGATCCAATCTAGCTGCTTAGGCATTGTCAAATGTCTAAATTACCTCTGTATGTATCCAGAACTGGTAAAGGAGATTAAATTGGAGATGAACAGCATATACCGAAGCTGGAATGCAAAAAGCCAATGGAAGGTAAAATATCTAAAAGAAAAGGAGTTATAATGACCAAAGGATTCCAAAGCTTTGTAAATCAAAATGAGGCAAATAAGGAATTCACAAATTAAGTCACAAAACTTCCCCAGTCTATTGTCCTCCAAATTCACTGAACTATTATTTTTCCAAGCCAGAATCAAGCTGGGGAAGGCTGGATTCCATCATGCAACTCTTGCTGTAGTGTGGATGTAAGGCTAGCTGCATATTCATGACACACCTCAGACAGTATGAACAGAAAGAGCCAGAAAACAGAAAACTCTTGGCATGCATCTAGGTCATTAGATGCATCCCATCATATTCTAACACTGTGAAATATGTTTCTTTGAAATCTAGTAGTGATAAAGATGTGAAAATAACAAAATGGATTGCCATGTTTTATTATTTTAAATTTCTTAACTCAACTATTCTCCTTGTTGCTCTTCTGATGTGGAACACCTTACTAGTCAGAATGATGAATTCCTAAAGCAGCCATACTTTCCATCCTACTCATGTGGCTCCATTTAATTATCATTAAGAAAGAATCTGAAAACCCCAAAGCCAAAAACATTAGCACTTTTATCCAACAAAGGCTTATTTTAGTACTAGCTTGTATTTGTATCATAAAGCATTTTAAGAAAAGAATTTGGAATAGTTATTATCAGGGAAATAGAAAATAATGAACTGACAGCATATAGCTTTTTTCCAAAGCAATGAGGAGAGATTATGAGAAGCCTGATTATTTTCCATTTTGGCTTCACAAAAAAATTCATTTTTAGCACAGTGAAACAAAACAAGAAGCATGAAACACTTTTGCTTCTTTGCTGGGTCCATCTGAAAACGTGCATCACTGGAAAACAGAGACTTTGCAATGCTACACAAATTAGAAAGTTTGGTCTCGTTCCACAAGAAGCCGTTAGATAACCATGTCCTGATTCCATATTTAATAAGCTGTGATACTCCCATATCTTCAAAAACATCTCACTTTAATCAAGAGAGAATCTTTACCCAAATAAATTAATCTACTTGCTTCTTAATCCATATATGAGTTTGGCTCTGATTCTCAAGGATGCTAAGTAGTGCGGTCCTATGCTATTATATAAGCATATGATTTAAATACTTATTTAAATTGTTATAAATCTAAATGACAGAGCTTATACGGTGAATGTTGGTGAACTGTATCAAACAGCAAAGACAAATTATAATTTTAATTTAAGGTAAATACATGAAGTCTGAAAGTCTAGACACCATTATATGGAAATAAATCACAGTAAAAACAGTAGAGAATTACTTTCAAATAAATAGGTGTAATATAACGCAGCATTTCTCAACCTTGGCAACTTGAAAATGCATGGACTTCAATTCCCAGAATTCCCCAGCCAGCCATGCTGGCCTGGTAATCTGGGAGTTGAAGTCCATACATCTTCAAGCAGCCAAGGTTGAGAAACACTGATATAAGGTGAAATAGTTTGCAACTTCATATTAAACATATTTTCAATTAATCCATTTCCATATTTTCCACTATTTACCTAGAAAACTTTTTTTTTTGATTCCTTAAATTGTAACTGTTCCATTCCAAAGGCTTTGGTATCAAAGGTCAGAAAAGTTGAGTACTGCGACACAGATGATCCACCAACAACCCCCTATGAAACTCCTCCTCCTCTTCATTAGAGTATACTTCTTCACTCTCTTGTAGCCCCGGTTCAAATATCGGCAATGGCATGAGAAGGAATAGTGATCAATGATGTCGCAGTCAGATTGCCCTCACATCCACCATGAAGGTCATGGTGTTTTTGATCATTAGTTCCCTGCCTGGCAAACTAACAGGGATAAGGAAGGAAAGAAGGGAAACTGGGCACAGAGTCACTAAGGAAAAGTGCCCACTCAAGGTGCCTTACAACAAGCCCGTTATGTTTTTTATTGGAGCCCATTATGATCATTCAAAGGGAATGTAATATATGCATTTTATTATGATACAATGTAAAACAGTATTGCTCATCAATTATAAAGAAATATCTTAATACCTACTTTATCTTTTTAATTTATACATACAGTAGATTACAACATTTTAAAACAGGTTGCATTCCCTGTTTCAGCTCCCTCTGAGGAGTACACTGATTGTATTAGTTAATAATCTATCAAATTATTATTGGATTTTTTTTATTGGATACATTGGGTAAATGCTACATTGAGGGTTGGGTTTTTTTCATTTTTAGTGTAATACGTATAGTAAAATGCCTCATGAGTACAGAATATAAGCACTAAGATTTTTAAAAATCCAATATTCATTTATATATTTGTTTTTAAGCCATTTTTCATTATTAAAATGAATTTGAAAGTGGGAAACAACTTAAAAATCAGATCAGAAGGCATAGCTGTACCATTTTAACTCAATGCCCGAGCGCACAGATGCATCGTAATTTGATGCTGAACATATCGGAACTGAAAAGAATGCCATAGCTATGGTGCTTCTACTGAGAATATCATTTCTTGAGTAGCTGCAGAGTGAATTGCTGACAGTTGAAGCACCCTCTGGTGGACATTATGAACTAGATCTTAGTTGACAGGTAGATATGTAAGGGCACTGTATATGCCATTCTCTGGTATCTAAATGCAATAATCTTCTGGCTTGATTCACTGCTTTCTTGTAGTTTCTAAAGCTTAATGTAAAATCTGGTATTGCTTTAATCTTTTTAGGGCACGCACTACACACTGGACATTCTAACTTACCCATGATCCAAACTTTTGCAAAACAGACTGCCTTAATGCTGTGAATAAGTTATAATATTCAGAACTGTGATGTGCTTGGTGTCCAGCCCATAAAAAATTAATCTCTGCAAAAAAACAAAAAAGATTTTGTGAGCCATGGAAATGAGGAATATGCAATATTATGACGAAATTCACATTTCTAAACAAGATCTAGCAATTAGCAAATATACTCTTTCATGTGCACAGAAATTCTGCATCTAGAAATATGCATGAGGCTCCAATTCTATGGAAAACATATGTAAGTGTTGGCCCAATCAATATTCCAGCAGTTACTCCTGAAAAAATATCAGACAGCTTGCAGAGCATGACTTCTGGAATTCTTTCCAACTCCTCTACCAGCAATAGTAAGCATTTGTATTTTCTTCTGTGTAATAAAGTAGCATGTTGCATCTCTGTGCATGAGTGTGTATATGTACATGAGGAAAAACACTGTATTTCTCTATATCTTCCCTTGCCTGATCTAGCACATTTCCTTAGTCAATCTTTCTTTTGCCATCTTCTCCTGGCACACCAAATTTTGCTTTGTGCTATTCAGTTTTCAAACACTTACTCTGCTGGTAGAAAGAGAGATGGAATACCAGATTCCCAAATCTCTTTATATAATTCATTTCCAACATTCCATTTGGTTGGAAAGAATAACAATATATAATTGGTAGAAAATTATTTATTTTTATACTGGAGAAGAGTACCTAAAAAACAAAACTGTAAAGGAAAGAAATAAGCATTTTAACAGGACCTATGTGGTTTATAAATATATATTTAATTTTAAAAGTAAAACTAAAATAAAGAAATGTATGCTGCTTATTGTATTGCCATTCTTTTTGCATACTCTTTAGATTTAGGTAGTTCCCAATACATACATTCCTTTGAAGATGAGTATTTTATGTTTTATACTTTTCTGCAGAAAAAGCAGGTATCTTTTTCCTCCTATTCTGAAAGTCCAAAGAATTCCTGAATTCTTCAGTTTCTTGCAAAGATATAGAACACAAGGATCTTTCATTGACTAATCTAACACATCCATGTCATCCAGTGTCAATAGCCATTTATTACTACCATTTCTTTAAAGTAAGTCTGAGTGGCCAGATCACTACAGGTAGTCCTCAACTTACAACCACAATTGGGACCAGAATTTTGGTCGCTAAGTGAAGTGGTCATTAAGTAAGGCATCATGTGACTGTGCCAGATTTTATGACCTTTTTGCAGTGGTTAAGTGAATTGCGTGGTCATGTGGTTGTTAAGCGAATCCAGCTTCCCCCATTGATTTTGCTTGTTGGAAGCCAGCTGGGAAGGTCACAAAGGGCAATCACGTGGCCCCAGGATGCTTCAACCATCATAAATACATGCCGGTTGCCAAATGCCCTAATTTTGATCATGAACGCGGGAACGATGTGACAATCATAAGTGCAAGGACCAGTCATAAGTCACTTTTTTCAGCACCACTGTAACTTCAAAAGGTCGCTAAACAAATGGTCATAAGTTGAGGTCTACCTGTATTAGTTTTATAAATCTTGGATGTATGAGAATGTGTTTGGCAAACTCAACTGAAAAGAACAACCCTTTCAGGTTTGTCTGATGTATAGCCTAAGACGTGTGACAGCCTTAAGTACATCACTGAATGAAGATGGTTGGTAGAGTCCAGATGTTATCTTGTTATATTTACATTATAAGTTTTGATGAGTGAAGTTTAAATAAAGTATGTGATGAGATGATAATGTGAAAATTGACTGGACAGGAGCCAGGGGAACCCCTCTCTGCATTAATGCAAATAAGCCATTAAACATATTTGGCATAAACTGGGATACCATCAGCTATATGACATTCTAAAAATTAATGTGATGGTATCCTCTATGCCAAAACCATATCAGGAGGATTGATACACCAAAATGTAAATCTCTTAAATGAAATATCTTAACAGATCTTGAGGTCATCTAATTCCAAGATATTGGAGAAATTTCAAACTATGTGTAAAGCTAGATATTAACATTGATAACCAGTAAATTATGACCTGTTATGGGAAACAACTTAATCATCCATGACTGCACCATGAACCTCTCACAATCTGTACCGCTAGATACCCCCTATGATTTAACCTATTAGAAAAGAATCCCTAATATTCAATCTAAGAATTTTTTTTTTAAAAAAATCTTCTGTTCAAAATATACAGTATTCTTAAACTTCAATTCTAAAGGGAAACAAAACCTCTTAATCCACCTTTCCTAATGAGTTCATGAGGGGATAAATTATTCATTCAAACTACAATACTGCACAATAATTTGTATTTGAAATACTTCCTAGGAGTATGACAGAAGCTAAATGAGCGAACAAAAAAAAATTCTAAAAAGTGTGGAGGTTAAAGATCTGTCTCCTCAGTTGTTTTAAAAGCATATACTTCCTATCACAAACTGTGTGTAACACAAGCCTCAATTCAATGAGATACAGCTGTACAAATACAGTACCGTAACTGAAGCTTGCTTTTTTCCCCTCCATTTTTTTTTTTTTATATATTGTGAAAAGTTCAAGGAAAAGAATCCATGATGATTTTTACATTCTACACTCATTCATGCTAAGGTCAAATGGTATTCAGAAAGAATTACCACAAGTCCTTTTTATTACTAAACAGTATTCAATTAAACAGCTTCCTAAACCAGTGAGAACAATGCCAAATTATGTTCTTAATTTTAAATACATTAAACAGTCAGCTGGTAAAATTAGTGTGTTTAAAAAACACAGTCCAAAAAGCCACGCACAGGTGGGACTGAGCCATATATGTGCTTGATCCCCAACTGTTACATTTGTGGTAGAATTTCCCACTGATGAATTGGAAACCAAATGATCAGTTAAAATAGCCAGCAAAAAATCCACTGATGTTTTCTTTCAATCAACCCATCAACGATTCCATGCAATACCCATTCCGAGATTATTTACTCAGGTAAGGCCCACTGAGTTTGATTTGACTCATTCTTAAATAATAGTATATAGCATTGCAGCCTTAACTTGGCCTAAGAAATCTTTCCAATCAAAGTGAAAAGTTTAATTTTGATTTTATTATACTAATGGCAGTCTTTTAGGAAAAATTAGCTTTGCAATTGTGCAATGTGCACATTTATTGGGTTGCTTTAAGGGAATTTTCCACTTCAAAACATTGTTGTTTGATGACATGGTTAAAATATACACCACAACAGACTTTGCTTTATACACTAACCTTAAGATAAATATTTGGAGAATATAATTTTCAAATGAGATGAATAAAATACAGCATCGTTTTCTTTTAGAGTGTTTATTTAATCCGATCTGTCAGATAAAAATGCCAAATACTTTGACTACTTTTGAAGCAAAGATTTTGTAGAAGTAATACAGCACTCATGTTATAATTATATCAGATAATCTAGCCTCTGTCTTATTTAGATTAGGCAGAAGCACAAGAATTAAATTTAAATTTATTGCCAGGTTGAAATATCTCAACCAAGGATTTAAAACAAAAATTAATTGGAGGGGCATATTTGGGGGAAGGAACAATGAGAATAGTCATCTTTCTTTTAACCCATAATCATATGATATGGTATCATTTTCAGTAGGCTCAGAGAAGAACTCTGCTGTGCCATACTGCTAAAAGAAAGATTAACTGCAGCTTGCTTTTTCATGGATAATTTTTTTTGTGCCTCCAAAAATCTTTGAAAATGCCTGTTGCCCATTCATAGGAGATGAACAGCCCTGTGTAAGTGGTTGGAGGAGTTTCAATCCAGCTTTGTATGTAGACTACAATATAGAGGGAAAAAAGATAATGGATATTACTTATTTATTTTGACACTAGTTCATCCTATCAAGGTGGTGTCCAGACAAAAAAAGTAATGCTAAAATCCAATAAAAAGTCTATTGCTAATTTTAAAAGGCCAATTATAATAAATTAAGTATTTGGGATGTTCTGTTATAATAGAGTTTGAAGAATACCAATTAATGATCTACACAAAAGACATGGGTCAGAGTGGGCTTGTCATGGCTGGGGAATCATCTTCTGATGAGGAAGAGGAGTATGGCATTCAAGAAGCCAGACACTCAAACTTCAGGCCCAAGCAACAGCAGAGAAGTGGTCAGACCCCACTGTCCTTGATCCTGGAAATCATAGTAGAGGCAGATAATTGTAAAACAGATTGGCTCCTGGTTGGCAAAGAAGTGAGAAAAAGCTATCTAGTCTCCACTTATTTATTTAACCTATATGCTGAATATATATTAAGGGATGCTGGACTGGAAGATGACAAGTGTGATTTTAAAATTGGAGGAAGAAATATCAATAGCTTACACTATGCTAAGGACACTAATCTGATAGCCAAAAATAGAAAGAAACTGCAAGCTCTAGTAATCAAAGTCAAGGAGCCCAGGGAAACATGGAACTAAAATTAAATGTAAAGAAAAACTTCAGGGCTGGAGGTGTTGGCATGGAACAGTTTCACAAGTATGCTTTCTGGTAAAGGTTGTGCATATGAGAAAGACTGGTCACTATTGGAGAATAGTGAAGCCCCCCACGAAAGACATTATGTTGTGCTCATGATAGTGCTCTCAAAATTCCAAATATCCTCTGTGAACCAAAAACAATTATTCTAATAGGTGTTTTATAGGACAATCTCTCTGAAAACTTAGAAAGTTCAATTAGGCCAAAATAAAGCTACAATACTAATAAATAGTAACTGGGATTGTGGCAAAATACTTTATCAGCTGCATTCTTGTCAGTTCTAATGCCTTCTCCAGGAAAGCAAACCAATGGGTGCCTTTTTGCCAACATGGTAAGTACATTCATTCTTTCCGAGACATTTTCTAGGTTTTATTGTTTAATTTTCATTTTATGCTCCTGTATAACACTAGGATAGTGCCTTTAATAGAGTGGCTGTTATATAATTTTGTTTTATTCATGTTTATTCTTTGTTAATTATTAATATATTAATTATTCTTAGCATTTTGTTTTCAATCATTTAAACAGCATTGAAATACACCTGGAGTTTATCACCTACTGGAGATATTACAAGATATAATAATTAAATATCATTGATATAGTCTCTCTGTAATTGTGAGAAATATAAATGAGAGCGCTTAATTCAACTGAGAATATTGGCCAAACAAAAATTGAAAAGTTTTTAGATTAGCTGTCAGTGTTGAGTTCTATCATGATGTCAGAGCTCTGAAAGCTTATATGATGTTGCTGAATCTGTTCAAAAGTTATTTGGTTGCAACTAGGAAGAGAGTCTTTTCATTGGTCCTATATTACTAGAACAATATAGACAGATATATCACATTGCTGCCAGGTTTTGACTTTCATTTCCACCAAGTGATTAGAATCCACCTTGAATTCAATTGTTGCTTGCTGCTTTGCTCATTTGCTGCTTGCTGTTTACATTACTGTTGATTATGATTTTATTGCTTATTTTTACATTTGTATTACTATACATCACTTTGAAAAAGTTAGATCAAGAAGCAATTCATATGCGTGAAAAAATCAACTTATGTTGCTTTAATCATTCTGAAATACTTTTTTTCTCTCTGTTGTTCCATATCAATTGTTGGCTTTCTCCCACATTCATTCTAAGGTCTGGATCCAAACATAAACTTCTGACATTGACATAATTGCCCTTAAATTGTTTTAAACAAACTTGCATAATGTTAGAAGGCAGCAGGAGGGGAGGGAGAAAGAAAGGGAGATGGATGGATGTAAGATGCTTTTTTGGGAAACGAAACTAGCAAATTTACTGCTTGAGTCTAACTTCTGATTTTTTTTTTCATTCAGTCCTGTTTGTATCATTCAAAAATTAAAAACTTTGTGTGGTCTGTCAAGGATTCAAGGAGTGGGCCAACTATTATCAAATAGGAAATCAGGGGAAATGTTCCCAGGATATACATGCCAGGAATGAGTGCTAACCCTGCCTTAGAGATCTGTGTATATGCCAAACAGAAACCTCCTGCCTGAAAAGGACAGCAATCCCTCCCACAGATAAGATCCACAAAAGTTATAGCAATCCAAACAAACCACCAATCTGAGGTAATGTGGGTAGAAGTTTCAACAGCCAAATAATACACAGCCTATCCAGGAAAAATAGAGGTAATCACACCACACCCACAGAAAAATCCCAAGGTAGCTTTTAACACACCCCTATATCTTAAATAGCATGTGGTGGTGGTGTTGTTATCAGAAAAACAAACAAACAACAGTTCTTTATTTTGGTCATTGATCAGCCTTATATAACCTAAGGCATAGAAATAAAATTAATAAAACAAAATGGAATAAAAAGATAAAGTGAACTCAGTCAGAACAGGTGAAACTTTCTTAGGTCAGGTAAACCACTTCGAATACTGAGACTATTAATACTAAGACTTCAGTGAAGGGACCGCTGTAAATATAGCTAGAAACAGATAAACAGGAGGATTAACAGTTGTTGTTATTACTAAGCTTGGAGCAAGTTTAATGAAGCCAACCCTTTCTCGTGAATCCTAGTGAATTCCTTGTCCTGTTGAACCTTCTGGCGATTAAAACTTGGTGACATTATAAGAGACTGCATGGCTCTCATCAGCTACAGTAAAAGGTAACTGAGATAAAAAGTGTTACTTCTGGATAAAAAAAGGTCAAAAACCTATATAGAGAGATATTAATTCAGCCCAATTTTAAACATATCATTGCATTTTAAACCAGAGTATCCAATCTATACTTATGCAGGTCCTCTATCCTACAATTACTAATTATTAAAGCTTCAATCCTATATAGACTGTATTTACAAGCAAGGACTACTTGCTTTCTAGCAGACATGCATAGGGTTAGACCTTTATGCAGAATTATGATTTTCTAAGAGGAAACTGGTTCGAAAGTTATATTAATCTGCATGGGATTTTGATTTATGTAAATACAAACTTTTATTGGCTTCAGGTGGAATACCATAGTGCAGGGTTTCCCAAACTGTGAGGTGTATCTCCCTTGGGGAGGTGCAGACAGAGTCCAGGGGGAGGTGTGAGGAACCTCTTAGTTACAATAAATAAAGTTCCCAAAGTTTCACTGTATTGTTTTCAGTGTTCCTTTATGCTCAATTTGGTGTTTGGATTTTTAGGGGAGGTGGGTACATGAAGATTACACTAAAGGGAGGTGTGATGGCAAAAGGTTTAGGAACCCCTGCCATAGTGAAAGACTGAATGACAGAGAAATATCTGGTGAAGTTACCACTTCAGAAGTCAATGTTATCTGAATGAATATAACTATAAAAGAATAAACTGAAATGAAATATTCAGGTTCAGGTTGGGAAAATATATTTGTAATAAAGTTTGCAAGTTGTCTGATTCATTTTGGAAAGTAAGAAAATGGGAAGTTTGTCTCCTCTGACCCTTCAAATTTGTATTAAGTCCTTTTTTCCAAGCCATTCTGAGAATCTAAAATACTAGCACTCTGACATATCACTCAAAGATATTCTGCACAATCTGTGAACCTCCTCAAATATGGGGCAAATCCTTCATTAGCCAGATTTCCTGTACTAATTGTGTTTCCCCCCCCCACAGAGAGAAGCTAATAAATCTTCTCTTGCTTAGAATTTCCTACAAACACACACACACACAAATCTGGGCCTTCAAATGCTCTCTTCTTGTTTGAGATGAGCATTACTAGAAGCAGATTTTGGAGGAGAAACATTATCTGCTTGATTACCTATCCCTTCACCCATCTGTTCATTAGGCAGTATGCAAATTAATAGAGACTGTTTTTTCATTTCCATCACTCCCAGCATTTGATTTTGTTATAATGATCAGAACAGAAATAAAAACCGCCAATTGAAATGGAGAAATGTGTAATTCTGTGCACTGCAGAACTACAAAGTTTTGTCTTCCTTTTTTCCTGTTCTGGTTGGAGCATTCTAGTTTAAAAAAAAAAATCAAATTTAGGCAACATCAGGCAAGTGGGAGGAAGAAAGGTAGTTCAAAATACAGATGCCAGAAACCACAGTTTATTTCAAGGTATTGGCAACCTTTTCAGACAACTCCTGAAATTTTGCCACTTAACATTTATATATTTTTGATGTCTGGTGACCTGAAAAGTTTGCAAAATTATGAGATAATCAGTTAGAAGGGAACATAAATTCCCTACAGTCCTCTGAGCTACAACTAGAAGAGTTACTAATGCTAGGAAACTGGAAACCCACATCACAGAGAAAAAATCCTACAGCACCACTTCTGCAATTGTGCTATTATTGGTTTACTTGCATATAATCTATATATTTCTATATACTTGTATGAAGAATGAGCCTACATTTCAAGAATCAAAGCGTTCATACTTTTTTGGAGTGCAAACGTTTAAAACTTTAAAACTACATTTAAAGTTGCATTAATAAAAAAATCTGAAATGTCACTGAGTATATATTCTCTCTGGAAGGATCTGAAGAGGAAACCGCTGGAATGAGAATAAAATAATTCTCCTTTTGTTCTTTTTTTTTTTTTTTAAGAGTTCTTATTTTTCTCTGTACTGGGCTGTCTTGTTAAAGATTGATGTTTGATGTCACTTCTAGGAAGTGCAGACTGTTCGGCTTCATTGCAATCTATGTCCTCATCCCCTTTCTCTGTTGGATACCACATACTTTGGCAGCCGATATTCAGATGGGAAGTGCTTATAATGGCAAGAATAGTTGCCAGTGAAATCTTTTCCCACAACATCCAAAATTCTGAATATGCATACATTAAAGGAACATAAAGACAGTTACACCAAGAAGGAAACAATCGATGGGATTAATGTAGCTGAATGGAAATCCTGAAAACTCTTAAAGAGAGTCAGAGAAATAAAAACCAGGTCAATCATATTTCTTTCTTAATGCCATAACAAGGTTCCAAAGAACCATACAACTAATTTCACATCTCTGAGTGGCTCCAGTATATCAAGGACAATCCCCATACTTGATGGCAAACTGCATTTGAAATGAAAGGGATTTGTGAAAGCAGATTGTACCACAGTGTGGCATAAAGGCCAAGCAGTTCAAAGAAGAAAAGAAAATAATAATAAATCCCACTGGGAATGCAAAGTCCATGAGGATATTTAAAATAGCTCTTCAGATCCTGTCTTATACATTCAAAGTGGTTCTGCATGTTTTATTTTAAAAGTAAGAGTTATTACTTGCCAATTTTGTTCCAGAAAAATTGCACCCAAAAAGCATGTGCAGAAAAGAAAACATACGTCTTTATTGTGTATTTTTTCTTCCTAGCCTTCAGCATAGGGGAAAAAAGAAAGGAAAATAATAAGCTTTTCATATGGTTTAAGCCAAGAAATCTCACATCTGAAAAGGGCAGATTGTTTAAAGGAAAACTGGCACACACTAAACAACGCACTTTAGCCTCAAATTTGCTGATAATGATCTAAGAAATCAGCATGCAGAGTATGTTCCTCGCTTCCAAAAGAAAACCATTCTCTTCATAAAAGACTGATATGGGCTGACTTATTAGGCTAACTTACAATTTGCAAGAAATGTTTACTTTTCTGGAACCCAACCTGATGCCAGCAATATTATATTATATTATATTATATTATATTATATTATATTATATTATATTATATTATATTATATTATATTATATTATATTCCTGTTGCACTACTGCATCCAAAAGTAATACATTTTTAAGCTACATAAAGAGAGATTGGAACAATTATCAACAAAAATAGTAAGAACTCTATTAGCCAAAGAACAGTGACCTTAAAAAAAATTGTTTCCATAATAGATTTATAGAACAAACTTGATATAGTCATACCCAGATCTGGAGGAAGCATTCACAAAGTTTTCACTACTTCCAAAGTCCTGCTGTAACCAGTGTACCTTTTCTGCCAGCCCTAATCGATGGCCAGATTTAATGGGGTGGAGGTGGCCCCTCAAGTAACCCAGCCCCATGCCATATCTCAATTATTTTCTGGCATTTCTTTGAAGGGAGATGATTTGCCAAAAATGCCACTCCTCTGAAAAGCTAGCGGGTCCCATCTGTGAAGGAGTTACATCTGGCGGGATCTTGGAGATGAGCCTTTTCTGCCGTGGCTCCCACCCTGTGGAATATCATTCCCCCCGAGCTGTAACTGTCCCTGTCCTTGACATCCTTCTGGAAGCCCCTTAAAATGTGTCATCAGGCTTGGAGATCTCAAGGAAGCGATGAATTAGTAAGACGGCTGTATTGCCTATCATGATACCTCTCTCTGCCACTCTGACATTGGTAACTTTGACTGGTGTTTTTAATAGTAGAATGCTTTTTAATTGTTAGTTTTTATGATGTGTTTTTATTGTACACCACCCAAAGTCATGTTCTGTGAGATGGGTGGCTATATAAATGTGATATATAAATAAATCTGTAAATATAAATGTATTAAATAGATAAATAAGACAGACTTAGGGTGCATAGGGCAATGAGAAATATTTTGTCTGCAGCAGACCCAAAGCTGCCTTATATAGTCCCCCACAACTTAACTTTTCAGGATCTAACACTAGAGGGGAAACTATCACGTCAGACCTGTGCCAGTGGAACTTGCTACAGACACAAATGCAGCCTCCAAAATAAATCTTTTTCCCTTGAGGCAGAGGTTCTCTCTGTTAGTGGAGAGAAACCCTGATACATCCCAACATCTCTACCTCAAAGGAACTCCAAAGTAGTTATGGTTAATTCTTAAAATGTACAGCGTGAAAGTAAAACCGGGAAATTAATCTCTTTTTGTACTGAAGGGAAAAACCTCAATTTTATAAATACCCGATTAGTGGACTTCAGACGCTATAGAACAAATTTTTCTATGGACTAGAAATAACAGACAAGTGTGTGGATGAAAAGTAGTGGTCTAGAGAAGGGAGTTAAATTTATGTTAAACTTACTTTAATTGTAAGACATCTCTGGCAATTGATGTTCTTTGTGTAATGCTGTTATTATGCAAATGATGTAAATTGCCATAGTGATATAGTTTTATATTAATGGACATTTGAGAGCAATGGTCACCCCATTCTCCCAAATGGTCCAGTAAAATGAAATCAGTCTACTTATAAGCATATCTGAGAAATGACAGTTTATGTGGCTTGTCATCTTGCTAGGAGTTGTGGGTTAAGGCCCTGGATCCTAAATTGGGAACCCATTTCCAAAACTGTCAAGATGTTATTATTCATGTATATTAATTTACTTGCTTTTGTTGGATAAATTCTGCATTTTTGTTATGTTGATTTTAAACTGGAAGATGTCTTGAGTGTTCATTTTGAGAGGGAGATTAATCTCTCTAATACATTTATTGAGACATTTAGGATAATACATCTTTAAATTATTTAATTAATCTCTTTAATACATCAAGTCAGTATATAATATTTCTTTTTTAAAAAATAGCAATTATTTATTGTTTCATAATTAAATATTATTTATTTTATCTGTTATAAAAATGAGTGGAAAGAAATGATGGGGAGCTCCAGTTAATTGCTTGATGGAGTAAGGAATCATCTTCCCTAATTGGGAGATTAAAATATTCAGTTGCTTTAAACATGCTTTCTTTTCACACAGGAATCCTTGCATTTCTTTTCCTGTTTGAATTATTTTAACCAAGACTATAAATCCTTTAAATATTTTTTTCTATGATCCAGTATTTTTTTCCTGGCCAGCTGCAAAAAGTTACAATTAATTTACTTGTGGACCTTTTTCTGACTCAAATGACAAAAGATCAGTGCTTTGAATTCCACATTCTATCAAATGGTTAAAGCATAAACAATACGCCTTTCCAAGAAGACAGAAGTATACTTTCATTTATTACAGAAAAAATCACCCTCTCCCAGCCCCTCTGTCCTCATGCTGTGCCGACCACTTGCACACCCCCATGCACTCTACCTGAGCCTTGCTGTGCCTTCCTTGCACCCTCTTGCACCCCCATGAACCTCCCTGAGCCTTGCCACACCTCCCTTGCATCCTCATGGACATCCTCCCTGAGTCTCTCTGAGCTTCCCTTACACCTTCATGTACCCCCTTGCTCCCCTGTGCACCCCAGTGTACCCTCCCCAAGCCTCGCTGCACCTCCCTCACATCTTTTGCACCCCCACACATCCTCCCTGAGCCTTGCCACACCTCTCTTGCACCCCACACATCCTCCTTGAGCCTTGCCGTGCCTCCTTTGCACTCTCATGCACCCCAGGGCACCCTCCCTGAGCCTCACACCTCCCTTGCACCTTGCACACCCTCACACATCCTCCCTGGGCCTCTCCGTGCCTCCCTCACACCCTTGTGTACCCTCCACACCCCTGTACACCTTCCTTGAGCCTTGCTGCACCCTTGCGCACCCTTCTGCAGCCCTGTGCACCTTCCCTGCACCTCCTCCACCACACGCACATGCTCCCCAATCCTCGCCATGCCTCCCTTGCACCCTTGCACACCCCCTCACACCCTCACGCACTTTCCCTGAGCCTTGCTGCACCTCTCTCACATCCTCACACCCCCCACACCCACCCAGCAGCCACCACTTACCTGCCTGCCAGCCTGCTTGCAAGCCACCTGGGACTTGCAATTTCCTGCCGGCTTCCCCACTGACTTGGTTGTGGGAAGCAGGCAGGATGTTTCCTTGCCTAACAACCGTGGGATTCAATTAACGACAGCAACCAGGACTGCAGGCTTTATGACCACATCGCTTAGTGATGGAAATTCCTGTCCAAATTCCTGTCATAAGTCGAGGACTACCTGTAGTTAGATGCTGATATGCTATAAACCAAATTACCAAATGTCACTATTTTTATTAACAAGAATGTCTCTTGATCCCACATAGATCTTAAACATATTCTTTTTAAAAAGAATGGGTAATTGGTGCCTAGAGCTTACTTTGGGAGAAAATGACAAACTGGTAGAAAGCATTCAGAAACATGGGAAGAAGTTAAGAGGTTCACAGAGAGCAATTATCCAGTTGTCTTCTAAAAAATTAACATTGGACAAGAGTTCCCTACTGACCTATTTTGTTGGAGGGCCTAGGACATACTCTCAAATGTACCGAGTGGTTCAAAATGCCACCTAACCAAAACTCTGGTTAAAAATTCATTGATGGAAGAATACCAGGAGACACACAAAAAACTACATTACAAAATAACTAGCTATTCTCTATCAATTGTTTCGTCTCATTTTCACATCATTTCTACTCCTCCACTCCTTTTCAATATGTCAGAATTTGTGAAATAGGAAACAGAAGGGAATTCCAAAAAGCTGAATAAACTGTGACCAACAACTTCTAAGTGTGGGAAAAATTCCACTGCAGTTTGTATGAATCTTTGTCCACAGCAGATATTATTAGCATATTTTTCATACAAATCAAAGTCATGGGAACGTGTCTTTCTCAATACTTATTCATACTTCATAATGGCTACATGTCCTGTGTGATGGCCCCGCTTTGACTTCCTGCAATACCGTTGCAGAAGAAAACATGCATCTGTAGTGTAGTACAACATTAACTGGAGCTCATAATAAAATAAGTATTTTGAGAATTTTAAAAATAATATTTACTATATTATGCATACTTTGAAATAACGTCTTACAGAAGACTCGCACAACTCATGGAGGAGAAAGGGCCAGACTGATGCCTTAAAAATAATTGTGGGCCACATAGGAAAAGCTAGCCTGCTGACCACCTGTTCACCACTAGGGTTGTGGTGACAGTGACGGAGCTGGTGGTGTCCGTGAAGGCTGGAGACTTTGGTGGCACTCGCTAGCAGATCTTTCAGGGTGGGAGTAGCTGCAAAAACCTAAGCGGCAGTGGCAGATCCTTCATGTGGCAGCAATGTTTGGTGGCAATGGATTATTTTTCAAAAAAGGCTGGGGGGGGGGGCACACAAGGCTGGTTGGCAGGCTGCATGTAGCTAATAGGCCTTAAGTTGTGCAGGCCTGCCTTATAGCAATTATTCTCAGCTTTTTGTATCTTAAGTCTACCACGTACCTTATTAAAGAAACCCATCAAGATATTCGTCTATCAAACAATGAGTAAGTGCTAATAGGGGCTGAAGCAGTGTTTGCCATTGTGGGAGCAGTCTTCCTGGGAGCTGTAACCAAAAGTATACCCAGATAATAGAAGAGTGTTTATGTTGGCTCCTAAGCTCAAACCTCTAAGACATTTATCATTCTGCTAAGATGCTTAATTCTCTTTCTCAGCACACTCAACTGGAGACTGGCAGCATCACTCTCCTTCTTGGTTCTTAGGCGATGTCATGTTTTAGAGAAGGAAAACATGCACTCCCTGGACTACTTTGCACCACCACTTAAGTAGCTGCCAAACACTGCACTATAATATTCCACTACAGCACTGCACCAATAGATAGTGACTGATAATAGAACTAACAGGAAAGATAATCAGCTCATTTTAACAATCATATTTCAGGCTCAAACTGAAGCACTAAAGCAGCATTACAGAGGATTCCAAAGACAAATGAGGTTTGCGTCTATACACACATATAGATATATACTGAGTCCTACAATTAGTAGGCATAGAATCCTATGGTTCTATCAAGCTGTATAAACAATTTGCAGGCTATCATTTACAGTAAAAGAACGAAGGAAAAAGGAGATATCCAGGTGACTTTAACAGCAAGTATTTCAAACAGCACTCCAATAGCCTGGATTCAGCATGACAAAAGAGGATGCAAACAACCCAGAATCCACATTCAAAGAACTTGTGAATAGATTGTGGGCTCAGCTCCTTGCCACAAACATAAACATGGATTTTTCCAAGCAGGATCAACCCTTGCATGGAGGATATCTCTATACATGAAAAGCCTTCCAACCTGCACAGTTTGACTGCTGGTCATAATATTTGTGGGAGAGAATTAGTCCATGTGGCTCCACAACCCCTCAAAGGTATTATATATAAGTAGAAATCGAGAGAGAGAGAATAAACAAGTAAAAAGTTGAGACCACACAGGAGGGGGGGAGTGAGAGAAAAATGCTGAGCTGAGCTGAATTTACAGAGCCAAGAATTCATATTTTGTGCTCACATAAGGTTTGTAGGATGTATAGCATAGCAGTGTTTTTTTTTTTTAAACTCTCTTTGTACAGCCAAAATTCCCAGCTATGATTAAAAAAAAAAAAATCACCAGGAAGTAGTATCACATGGTGCTGTATAGGCAGGATTTAAGACTCTGAGGACTTCCCAAAAGGCAGAGATCCTAAGCAAGCCAATTTTTCCACTTTCAAAAATAGTTAGGACAAATGAACTCAAATATTCTCCCATGAGGAGAATAATGGAGGTTCAATTACATTGCCTAAGAAGACAAGTATAAACAGATTGGTGCTCATTGTGTACTGCCAAGACAAAAGAGATGATGCTGAAGCATCAACTTTTTCAGAGGAGTAAAAAAGCAAAATAGTCATAGAAAAAATTATTTTCTTTCACTGTTGGGCCTATTGTTTCATTAACTGATATAGGCAAGGCCATTTTGGTGAAAAGACTGTTCAAGGATGAATAAAGAACAGAATAACTAGCACAGCACTGTGGGCAACAAGACAATGTAGTTCATTTGCTGATATTCTGAATTATGCTTGCACTGCTTTGGCAAGAAAATAAACAAGACTTCTTTTTTGAAGTAGTGATCATTTGGAACACTCTCCTGGAAAATCTTGCCTGGAATCCACTCTGATACCTATGTGGCCCAAGAAGACCAAACCATGATGAGAGCTTCCAAACCAACATGTATGGCATAGATTAGGGCTGTCTTTCATTTTTTGTCTGGCCAACAATAATCCCATCTCAGCATGCAATAACATCCAGGCAAAAAGAAAAGGATTCAAATTACGTTTTGTCAACTTTTAATCTGCCTTGGCTACTGCTTGACATGACAACTAAAGTGAACCTGTGAATCCTCGAAATCTATTCAACAAATTTATGGCAGAAAAAATATGTGAACCAAAAACTTTCTACTTTAGTATTTATATTCTTGGAAAGCATGGTATTAATTTGGGTGAATTTACTCTTCACTAAACCCATGAGAGAGATTAACAGTATCAGACCACCCCATGCCAGCTCCAGTTCCTTTAAAAACACACACACACACACAGAGTTCATACATGTTCATACACACCATGCCAATCTGTTGGCTTGGATCCAACTTTCTTTCTTGTTGCAATCTTCTGGCAAAAGCGTTTACCAATGTCAAGTGTATCATACAGTTAGCTGATTTTTATTATCACATCACCACTTTTAGAGATAGATACCTGTAGTAATTCAGAAATTTCACCTAGAAAAAAAAAATGTGCAGGCACTGCGGCTTGTGAAAGACAAATGGAGCCATTCTACCTTCTTCCTTTTCTGAGTGTCACAGATTTCTACAAATCTACTCCCAAAAAGGTAAGATTGCATGGTAAGTGTAAGACTAGTCCATCTTATCATTCATAAAAAGCAGCATTCTAGTGTGGCATTTTTAAAACAGCTTTCCCAGCTTTCCCAAAGATACTTTCCTTAATATACTTGTTTCAATGTAAACCTTTTTTAATGAAAATGTCTTTGGTGTTCTCTCTCTTTTATAAATTTCCCAAATGTGGGTATTTTACTGTAAATTTCTCTGATACAAACTGTTTTTAAACATCTCATTACTCACTTGGTTTGCAACTTTAGCTTCTTTTTTGTCAGTTGCACTGTTTACTATGTTTCCTCTGGTGAAGGAAATGATTTTTGGTGAAGCAAAAAGGTTAGCCAGTTCCATGCAAATGATTGTAAGCCAAGAGCATTGGCAGAACAGATTAAAAAATGCAGTGTTGAAAAAGGCCAATAAAAGCAGGAAAAACCTATCGCCTCACTCTGTGGGAATGAAGTAGCATATGCGTAGCTACAGAAGATCCTTCTTAGACCAGACCTAAAGTCCATGTAATCCGGCATTCTTTTCCCACAGGGACCAAGAGGCACTGTAAGTAGCAATGGGCACAACAACCCCCTCTTGTTTATACCTCCCCAAAACTGACAATAAGTAATCTTTATTATGATCCCTGACCAGAAGCCCACAGGTAAACCCTTAATTAAAACACTTAACCAGTTCCTATCCTATTTCAAATAAAATGAGACAACATATCATTGTAGCTAAGTCACTGAGGCAGCGTGTCTGGCTTTACAGATAGCGTAACAAAATTTAACTAAGTTCAGAGAATCAAATTGTACTGGCCTGGTAAAAGTAACTGTAAAGAAAATAAAGCAGAATTTTATGGGCCCCAAAACTAGTGTTCAGAGGCACACTGCTAGAGGTAATATATAACTATTATGAGTAGTGACGTTCGGTCAGCTTGGTTCTCTACAGAAAGCACAGCTTTTCTGCCTTCATACACCATGGATTGCTCTGCCAGGATCCACAGATATAAAACAGAGTCCTTTCCAAGACTCCACAGAAAAGAACTAACTCCACCTCCTTTTGCTAGAAGACAAGGCTTAAGGCTTCTTCTTGTCATGGCAGAACCCTCTCTCCCTTCAAATGCAAGTATTGACTTCAGCTAAATGAGGTTCAACACCCCCGCCCCTGGGGTTTTCTACTTTAACAATGAACATGCAACTAGTAAGACACATGGGATTGAAGAGCAATGCATTAACTATTAGCATATTAGAGGAATGTAGTTCACAATTAACTCTTGTGCTCGTTCCAAAACAGGATGGGCTTGTGACCAGAAATATATTTTACAATAAACCCAATTACTATTTTCAGTCACTAGAAGTACAATGACAGGAAAAGGGTATACTATAGCATATTTCCAGGGAGGGTCAGTTTACAGCACTCTAAGTGGCCCAATGTCACCAAAGTCTGTGTCTGACAATTTAAGCTTTCCTATTTCATAATGTTTCAGAAAGGCAGGTGACTCTGTCCTGGAGCCACTCTATAAACGTCTGTACTTCTACCATTAAGGCCACCAATACTTGTTCTTTCACAGAGACTGCCGTGAAGCAAGAAAGCAGCAGTATCTTGCTGGCTGTGAATGCCAAGGCAATATATTTTCCAACCCATGTATTAATTCTGGAATGAGAAATTTGCCTTAATTTCCTCCTCTGTAGGAAACAAGCTACCAGCCCCTAGCCCTTTTAAAGTACACTTGAGTTAGATCCTCAGAGCTGTGCACATATCTAGTGTTCCCTGGGGTGGGGAAATCCAAGGAAAATTGGGAAATACTTTTGTGTGCTCAATGGAATTTGGAAACTGATTTAGGTATGAAGCAGGGATCCGGGCATACCCCGGGCATACCCCGTTTTCCCTATCTTCCAAGGTTATCAAAGATTTGGCTTCAAGGTAAGATGCTGGTGGGAATTCATCTATTGAGTTTAAGGGCTGTCATTCAGACATTGAGTATCAATGGCAACTCCCATATAGGGAAATACTGGATCACTAGAGAGAAAAAGTGTTTCTTCATCAATGTCCTTAAGATAAGTGGACTCCCTCTGAAGTCCCTTTGATCTGTTTTAGCTTTAATGATTTAAATGGGCTTTAGCTGAATGTCTATTTATACTAATCAGAATACCGTCTCACCTGACAGTGCTTTCAGGAACAGTCATAGTGCCCTCTACTCTATTTGAAGATTGCCACTTTATGGTACACAGGTGACAGACTAAAAGGAATAGTCTGAACTGAAACGCTGTCCTTGTGTACAAACTTCAGAAATCTCTGAAGTGAGCGTTCTGAATGAAATGTGCAGGTAGACTTCTGACAAATAAGTCATCCAACAGGATGGCTTCTCCTGTTGACTTTAATGTCTCCAACTTAAAGCTTTGATGGGCAGATTTTTAGAAATATTACTTGGGGGCTAACTGCCCTCCTGGACTAAACCCATTAAGTGGATTTCAGGCATGGCTTGTGTCTCACTCCATGGAAATGAGGATCTTTTGCACTGCTTAGGGCATCTGCGGCTGAAAGTCTTGAATGTGAGATCATGGTATTCACCTCATTCATTCAGTCCCTCTCTTTGCCTGCAGATAGGCAAGTGCGGGGGAGGAATTACTCACTGAATTGACTTCTAGAAGTGGACATAGCTGATTCCCTAAAGAGAAAACTCAAATTCTGCTTTGGAAAAAGCATCAGTGGGGGAGGAGAAATGTGGCTGGGGTTCCTATGCCTTGCATGTGTAGCTGTAATGGGAAGAAGGAATAACAGTGAGGAACAGGAGAAAGAGCTACAACCAAGACAGTGATCAGATAAAAGAAATCTGAATCCGGGGCAGAAATGTAATTTGAGGAAGTGTTTCAGACATGACTTTCCCTAGTTCTCATGAAGATAAAGGGAGGGAGGGAGAAGCCCATTGAGACCTGAAAGATTGATATCAGCCCTCTAAGGTAGACCAAACTTGGAAACCAAAGACATGCAAGCTAATATCACTTTTATTATATTATAGTAACAGAATCTCGGAAGTCTGAATGTACTTCCCTCTTCCCTCTATCTTCATGATAACTAGGGAGGGTTATGTCTGAGATGCTCCCTCAAATTACATTTCTACATTCATAGATTTATTTTTATCTGACCACTGTCTTAGTTATTCCTTCTTCCCATTACATTAACCAGGGCCCATCCAAACCTTATCTCTTTTCTCTAGCCCCTGAGCTTATATGCCAGCTAGCTCTCTTGTTGGGCTCTCCTCCTTGTGCTCCTTCTTGCTAGTATGGAAGGGGTGTTGTTTCAGACCAAGAAAGGATCGCTGCAGTTAGTGCCACCTGATGTCTTTTGGGAGGGAGGAAGGTTTCTGAAAGCTCTTCAGTTTTTCTGCATTGCAGGCAGACTCAAAGCACTTCCATTTGTCTCTTGCATGCTGTGCTGCCTCTGGAGTCCCATTTGGCTCTGCCCTCAACAATATTTCTCCCATCTCCTAGGGCATCCTCTCAGCTCGGCTATACGGCTCTCTTGGCTGTAGCCCCCTTGACATATGCTAATTAACTGCCAGGAGGCAGTACTGTGCAGCAGAGAGAGCCTGGTTATCATCTACTACTCTGTATTTTGTTTAATTCTCATTTCCAAGATGGGAGCTGATGGAAAGCCACTGCTTCTGCTAGAAATCTGGATGTTTTAAAAAAAAACTGGAAAAGAAATTATTAGGGTGTCAGTAAATGAAATAAATTAAGCAACAACTGAATGAGAAGGAGAAAGAAGAAGATGGAAATAGTTTACTGTTTTCTAAATGTATTCCTATAAAACTCTTCTAACAAAATATTTCAAGTCCCTGGCAGAAAAAAAAAGACAGTACAGTTTAACACATGTGAGCAATATGCTGAATAGCTGATGACTTTCAGCCTGTTGACTGAGATCTTGTCACCAGCATGGTCAATGGGATGCAAAAACCTGAAGAATGTGATCATTCAGTCCAGCCAAGCAAAACCACCATTAGATTTGAGATGCTCATCACGTCAGATGCTGTCAGCACTAATGGCAAAACTGTTTGCTGTCCAATTTTTAAAGCTAAGCTCCTGAAATCACACTGTACAATTCACTTTTTAAAACCATTCATGACATTCTAGTGGCGTCTATTATGCTAGGATAGTATTTAAAAAAAAAAAAAACCTCTTATCTTTAATTTGCTGTGTTAATGAAATAAAAACGATCTGTTTCAACATAGATGCATCCAGCTGGCTTTATAAGACTAAAACAGTGTAAATCAATGGAGTTTGGCTGAACTAGCTAGTTTATTATGAAAGTTGTCAAAAAACTAAAGCTATATTTGGAGCCCAAATGATTTTCAAACAAATTTTCCCTCATCTGTGATGCAAATAAGGAAGCTAGCTTTCCATGTACAATTGAAACTCAGGTGAAGGATCAGGGAGCAATAAGTTTCTCCCAGTTGTTTATCTGGGTATATCTGTAATATAATATATTATAGCACTTAACAATGGACTTAATCTAGGCTGTCTTTGAATGATATTTGTTTTTAATTAGTGTGATCCTGAAACAGTTTTTATCACCAAATGGGATGAACTTTGTTGGAAGACAAACTGCAGAAGTATAATTTGGTTGATTCTTCCTCCTTTATTTCTCAACAATATAGTAATCACCGTACAATATGTTCCCAGCAAATACTGTCAGTTCTTCAGTCATATAGGAACAATACCCTTTCTATAAGCAAATGAAGAATTGTGAATCCTACTACACTGATCAGCACATGATATACTGTACCTGCCAAGAGATTATGTACTCTGGAGCACCTATTGAGCATTGCATCAAATATAGAAGTCAAGGAACACACAGGAGAAGGAAGAGCTTTAAAAGGCCTGTAGGACTTGGTGCCTTGAGCCTCAAACATATCCATAATTCATTTGTCCACCCTTCCACCCTCAGGTCCTGGCCATCTATTCTTTTTTGGTTAATTCTATATATACACAGTGAAACAGGATGTAAATTCCATATGTCTTTTTAACTTCATGGCTTGTGTCCTACAGGAAAAAAAAAAGAATTTCTACAGATTGTTCAGTTTACTGTATTTAAATATTGCTTTTTTTTTACTAGTAATTGTACTATAGATTATGTGGTGGAAAAAAAGCATTCTTTGTTTAAGGCATAAACCCAAGTCCTCGTCTGTTCTGCGGATGTTAGAAATCCCATGACTCTTGACAAAGAAGAGTGGGAATATTAACTCTTAACAATGCCTGGCTAAGTACCCAGAAATAAATAATACACACACACAGACACACACATATTGAAGCTTAAGCTCTCAATAGAGCAGACAAAGAAAATTTGAAATGAGGATTGGGGAAAAAAGGAGCTTATGAAATTATTGTAAATCAAAGGACATTGTGAGAAAAAAATACATAAGGATATTAAATTCCATATTTACCTATTAGGAAACAGCTATAAACAACAAAATATTGGATTGGTTAAGTCAAAGTATTAAGTATGAAGTGTAAGAAAGTTAGCAGCTTGAGAAAAAAAATATTATTATAATCTCTAGTACACTTTGGAGATTTGTAATTTATTTGTTTATATTTGTATCTTCTAATTAAGGGCTAATTATTTTAAGGATGGGAATCAATGTGGAATATTTCCAATCTATGTTAATATACTTGTTTTTAAGGGGAGCATGAAAGGCAAATTTTCTTAATCATTTAGTTTGTTCTGTTTAGGTCTTCTAATGTGGAAACTACTAAATCTAAGCATGTCTCCTTCTGATTCTTGGTTCCACCCCTCTGAAGTTTCCAGCAACTCTCCAATATATCAGTTACCTCGGATGACTCAGGGCTGACAGATAACAAGAGGCCGAGCTACTGTGCCTAACAGAATGATGGACGTCCTCCTTAGAGGTGGGAGGGGGAGAGTGTTTGTGTGCACAGATTGTTAAGACAAACACAGAACACTGATACCAAGAAAGGCCACCCTACAGAGCTGTGGATAGATGTTATTATTTTTTAAGAAGGAGCCTTTCTGATGATATAACAGGGCTGACCCTGCAAGTGAGGGCTTCATAAATCTTTCTCAACTGAAAGTTCCTGGGCGTGCAGGCTGGAGGGCAAACAAAAGAATCAAAAGAGCCAGGATGTGAAGTTTCTGTACTGTTCATGTTAGGCTTGCCTGTGGGATTCTGCAATAATATAACAATGGCCAAGACTGCAAGGCACAGCTTTTGTTCTGTGCTTTGTTTCAACTGATTCTCATAACAGTTTTAATTTCAGATTCCTAGGGTTATTGTATGTTAAAAAATTTAAATGATGCTAATTCTTTCCCCTCTTTCAAACAGATATCCTCTTTTTGATGGTAAACTTTAAGAAATAGGTTGTATAAAACAAAATCAGATGGTAATCTAGTTGAATTCTGCATAACTTGGTTAGCCCTTAGTTACCACATACTGAAATTATTCTATAAAATACACCATCTGTAGGAAACATTTTATCATTGTTATGGCAACAGCTAATTATTAATTAGAAAGACTAGTACTTCTTTGAGAGCCATTTTGGTGTAGTGGTTTAAGGCACCAAGCTGAAACCAAGAGGCTGCAAGTTCTAGTCCTGCCTTAGACACAAAGCTGGCTGGCAGATTTTGCACCGGTGACACTCTCTCTCAGGCCTAAGAAGGCATCAATGGTAAACCACTTGTAAAAATCTTGCCAAGAAAACTGTATGGACTTCTCTAGGCTGTCACTAGGAATCTATTTTTTATACATCCAGACTGAGATAGATGAATTATGTACAGTAACACATTCTGCGATCACCTAGGCAACAAAGCAATTCATATCTTAGTACAGTATCTAATGAATTATATGGCTCTATAACATGTGCAGAATTTAGAACCTTTACCTCATTTTAAAATCAATACTAGAAAAGCCTCATAAAAAGTTAAAGCAATTTACTGGATATAAATTATTCATTACAAGCCTCTAATAAAATTAGGTCCAACAAATCTGTAAAAGATATCATTCAATCGGAAAGCCATCTAGGCCAGGGGCTTTCCCATTTTTCCTTAATAACTGAATTGTCTCTAATATCTATTGATGTTTCAAACGTGCTTCCAAAATATCCTGTGATCATGGTTGAAATATCTCGCTCAAAAAATCACCCATTCACTGTTGATTTACCATAATCCCTTATGAGTTTACACAAAATGCCAGCTATACTATATTTGTTCTGTCACCAACTTCCCATTTACTAAAAGGTAAAGTGGTATGTATACTCAGCCCTCTAGATCCCTGGTTACACTGACCATTTGAGGCATTCTTGGGAAGAAAAATGCGATGCTTTGGCCTGCCAGCTGTAAGGTTTACCCCATTCGTCTCAGAGAAACTCTCGTGACACGTGTGTTCAGCAAAGCAGTTTACTCAAGCGGAACGTAAGTAAGTACAGAAAAAGCCAGGGTTGGCTTGGCATAGCTTACATGCTATTTTATAGCTTCCCCGTTCCCGCACTTTACCCGTTGCTTAGTTACAGATTACTTGCAGTAATCCCCCCTCGCCCAAATGGCAGATTCAGTCCAGTCCTTTTGTCTTTCTGATTGCAGTCTATGGGTTGTGCTGTTGTTGCCTTTGTTGGGTTTGCCTGTTTGTGCAATAAAGTCCGGCATTACTACAGGCTGGAGGAGACCCCTGGGGACCTCTTCCCCTTGCTCCCTTTGGCCATTGCACAAATCGGGCAGCTTGCTGTGTACGCTCCCATGTCCTTTCGAAGACTCGGCCACCAGAACTGCCTCCGTATTAGGTGGAGGGTTTTCACAAACCCGTAGTAGCCTGCGTTTTTATTATCATAGGCTCTTTCCATCACCTCCCTTCGGCAACCCCTAGGTACATACAACTTGCCCTCGTGCCACCACAACCCCCCATGTCCCGTTAAAGAGTCTTTGTTTTCCACCACCCAAGAGTCTTGCTCACCGGCTTCTCGGAAAGTTCATTGGAGTCCTGGTTCAGTGTCTCTTGTCCGCTTCCTCATTTGGCTGCGCGTTATGGCTTTTGCAGCCAGCCGGATTGCGGGGACGATCAAGTCCACAACCTCCTCCCACTGGCTTGCGTGTTGGGGCATGCGGGACAGTCCATCCGCTAAGAAGTTCTTTTTCCCCGGGATGTGTTTGAGGTCGAAATTAAACCGTCCAAAGTATTGGGACCAGCGTGCTTGCTTGGGTGAAAGCTTCCGCGAGGTCCTAAGTGCCTCGAGGTTCTTGTGGTCTGTCCACACCTCGAACGGCTGGCTCGCTCCCTCCAGTAGGTGTCTCCAGGTGGATAGGGCCCACTTTATAGCAAACACCTCCTTCTCCCACACCATCCACCGCCTTTCCATCTCAGTGAACTTTTGTGAGGCATAGGCGCACGGGTGGAGGGCTTCCTCAGGTCCAGGCTGTAGAAGGACTGCTCTCATTGCCATGTCGGAGGCATCCACCTGGATTACGAACCGCCGGTCGGGATCGGGATGGCGCAGGATGGGCTCTGCAGTGAACCTTCGTTTTAGGTCCCCGAACATCTCTTGACACTCCAGGGTCCATGCAAGGGGCATGTTAGGCTTGGGGGTTTTGCCGCTGCCCCGAGTCTTAAGTAACTCTATTAGTGGCAGGGCGACTTGAACAAAGTTCAGAATAAATTGCTGGTAGAAGTTAGCGAATCCCAAGAAGCTTTGGAGGTGCCTCTGGGTCCGTGGTGCTTCCCACCCCAGTTCATCCTTCACTTTCGCCGGGTCCATTTCAACACCCCTGCAAGTAATAATCAATAACATACAAGGTACTTACTTAGATTCACATTGCAATGCGGACCAACTTGACCGAGCTGTCAGATAAGACAGCTTGACCAAGTGGTACCAATCCCCTTGTTGTAATCCTGTTTATCCTCAAAAACCACAGACCACAGACATGACTCCTAAGTTTAGCAACTGAATCATAACTTCCTTGGTGCTAATTTTACCATACTTTACCATAGTTTACCATAGTTCCCTTGTCACGTCTTTTCCCATCAGCAGTTTGCTTAGTCTTGCAAGTTTACTTATTTCCTGTTATTGCCCTACATGCCACATTTTAGCTAACTTGGCTTTATTAAATGCAATCAAAATTAACAATAAAACATACAAAAGGCTACTAAAGTTTTCCTCTCACATCGGTCAGGGTCTCGGAGTATATTAGGATGTCATCCAGGTAGACAAGGACACCCTGGTATAGTAGATCACGCAGCACCTCGTTTATTAATTGCATGAACACCCCCGGGGCCCCTTTTAACCCGAATGGCATCACGCGGAACTAGAAACTTCCAAGCGGGCAATTGAAAGTGGTTTTCGATTCATGCCCCGCACGTATCCGGACCCTGAAGTACGCCTCTCGCAAGTCCAGTTTTGTGAATACCTTCCCCTTGGACAGGTGGGACAGAAAGTCCTTCATCAGGGGAAGAGGGTAGTGGTATTCGGTACTTATGGTGTTCAGCCCCCAGTAGTCCACGCACAGCCTTAGCGAGCCGTCCTTTTCCCGGAACAACACCGGGGCCGCCAAGGGGGACTTTGCGGGTTGGATGAATCCGCGCTTCAAGTTCTTGTCCACGAACTCCCATAGGGCGCCCATCTCCTTCCCCGACAGGGAGTACATCTTAGGCTTGGGCAACTTGGCCCCGGGCTCTAGCTCTATGGAGCAGTCACTGGGTCTGTGGGGCAGGAGTTGGTCCGACTCCACCGGATGTCCACCAGCTCCTCCGCTCCCCCCTGCACGGGGCCAGCCGCCGCTCTTGCCGCCGCCTCCGGGATCTCCAAAATCGCCACCACCGCCATTCTGGCTTCCGCCACAGTCCGTGCATTTCCCCATGTGGCTAGCTCCTCCTCCACCGATTGCTGCTCCGAAGTTGCTCCCTTCTTCGTCATCACCTGTTGTCACCTCCGGTTCTCTCTCGTCTGCTCTTCCTCGTCTCGGAATTGCACCGCTTCCGATGACCAGTCGACAAGGGGGTTCCACCGCCTCAACCATGCCAGTCCGAGTACCAGCGCTTAGTCGGCAATTGGGACCACCACGCCAGGGGCACGCCATCCCGGAGTTTCGGGGCCCCAGCGTCTACGCGGGGTGGGCCCCCATCCTGCTCCATTGGACATTGCACCGTCCAATGGCCTCGTCCTCCGCACCGGAAATAGAGGCCTAATTTATTCTGAGCCTCCTGCCCTCCTGCAGTTTGCCATCGGCTGCTCTGCTTCTCCTCCGCAGCAGCCCCACCCGGCTCAGCTTTGTTCGGCTTCTGATGCCTCGTCCTTCACTTAATCTGCTGCCACGCAGCCTCTGCCATTCCGGCCAACCAGATCCACTCCTTTAGCATGGTTGGATCGTCCTGACCGAGCGTCCTCGCTAGGATCTCCGAGTTGAGCCCGTTCTTGAAATATTCTACCCTCAGGGATTCCAGCCAATCAGTGAGTTTTTCTGCTAGGCACCAGAACTCTAGGGCGTACTCGGCCACCAACTTTTCCCTTTGTCTCAGGCGTTGGATGTCGTCTCTGGCCTGCATGGCACTCAGCGTGTCCTCGAATCTATCCTGGAGTGCCTGCATGAACTCCAGGAAACTCTCTAGCTCTACTGCATTGGCATCATATAGACGGACGACCCAACCAGCTGCTTGGCCCTCCAACAAGTCTGCCACGTAAGCGACTTGCTCCCCGTCGTTGGAGAAAAGGTGGCCACTCCACTTCATAAAATTCCTCATCTGTGTAAGGAAGCAGGGTAGTTGTTCAGGGTCCCCCAAGAACTTTCCGTTCAGGCCCCGGAGTCGCAGTATGTCCGCCGCCCGTCGGTCTCCTGATACCCCACCTCCGAGGTGCATCCTCGGAGCTGGATGGGGCACAGGACCAGCACTGACCTTGCCTGACTCCTCCTCCACCTGTGTTTCTGCTGCAGGGGCCTCATTCCCACGAAGTATGGCCTGCAGCATCGCCTGGATGGCTTCCAACTGCTGCTCGAATTTGGCCTACAAGTGGGTTAGGCGTTCCTCCAATTCCTGAGTTTTAGATCCCGAGCCACGGCTCGTCATGACTCCCCATCCTGCCGACCCGTCAGGCCCCATGCCAACGCCAAACGACCACCTGGCATCCTCTGGCACCCTCTCGGCTGCGTCCCTGCGCCCCTCGCTCTGGGCCGGTCCCACCATCATGCCTTCGGGCTTGGGCTCCTCGTTGCACCACTGGCTCGCGTCTTCTCCATTGCTGGCCATCTCGGTCAAAGTCGACAGGCTTGGAATACTCGGCTGTCCTGCGGATAAAATTGCGAGCGCTCCTCGGTGATACTGGGTAGTGCTCAGGAGGAACCCTGGCTTTATGTAAGGTTTACCCCGTTCATCTCAGAGAAACTCTCGTGACACGTATGTTCAGCAAAGCAGTTTACTCAAGCGGAACGTAAGTAAGTACAGACAAAGCCAGGGTTGGCTTGGCATAGCTTACATGCTATTTTATAGCTTCCCCGTTCCCGCGCTTTACCCGTTGCTTAGTTACAGATTACCTGCAGTAATCCCCCCTCGCCCAAATGGCAGATTCAGTCCAGTGCTTTTGTCTTTCTGATTGCAGTCTATGGGTTGTGCTGTTGTTGCCTTTGTTGGGTTTGCCTGTTTGTGCGCAAAGCCGGGAGTTCTCGATCGCTCGTTGATGGCTTCGCTTCTGAGCCTCTGCGCTTTCCTTTGTTTGCAGCGCCCAAGGGAAGCCACACTGATACAAAGTATCCGCTTGCGGTTTTGAGTTAAGCACCGCCACCTGCCCATAATCAGCTCGCGGTTTCACTTCCCCTTTTCCTCTGCTCATGCCTGGGCGGTGAAATTGACTTAGGCGAAGCTGAGTGGTGCCTTCACCGTGCCGGGCCATGCCAGCTGAATCTGATACCAGCTTCCATTTAATGTTTTTAATTAACAGCATCTAAAAAGAGATTATTAGGTGGGGCAGAGAACACAGATGGCATTACAGCAAATGTCTGCAAGCATTTTAGGGGCCATGAATACCATATTACCTACCTATGGCTTAGAATATGTGTTAACTAGGTTCGTAAATAAAAAAAAATTGGTATTTGTTTGGAGGTAATAACTCAGTTTTTTGGTGGAATTCAGATTTCCACTACAATTTTATAGTAAATGCAAATAGAAGAGGTATATGGTTTGTTTATAATTTCCTGACTTATTCTTGGTTTGATCCCCACCAAAGTCACTAAATAATCCAGGGATGCAAGGCCCGACTGAATTCCTAATGCCAAACTGGGATTATGGAAAAAGGACAATGCAATCAAAAGGAACAAATTTGTTGCCAGGAATGCTGCTTTCAGTACCAATTTTTAAAAACTTTCGTTTTGCTAAATGCGTCAGCCAAAGATCATTTAACCTATATGGCATCACACAATCAACTAACCAGTTAGATATGGCTATACAGTGTCACAAACCTAATATAGAATGTCGGCAGAAAATCCTTAATCTGAATTGACATGTGCTTTCAATCTATACACAGCCAACTCTTAAATATCACCAAAAGGAGGAATTTTTGGAATGGAATAGGGTAAATGCTATAAGAAAGAACAGTTTCCATTTCAGCTCAGCAATGATGTCCCCCTTTAGGATAAGCATAAACACAGATTGAATGTCTTTAAGAAATAAGTAACAAGCTTCACAATAGCATGGAATGTTAAATTAAAGGTTGAATAAACTTGGTATGTATTCTTTCCTCATGAGCTTAACTTTTACTGTATATCAGACATCTGCTTCAAATAATGCATTTGAAATGAAACAGAAACAAATACTAAGTGGAATGAGCAAAATGGTGTGGATGTGTGAAAAGGGAAGAGTCATGGTTTTCAGATTTGTAAATAAATAGCATGAAACATAGGAAATGACCATACGAAGAATGTGAATTAATGGCATACCTATTTTCTAAAGATGGAAAGACAACACTAGAAGCCAAGCCTCCTGTGAATTCAAAACAAAGCACAAAGGGTATTAAAAGGAACTTAAAAGATGCTATTATTATCGCAAAACTACTTCCACACTACACAGACTTATTCAGAACTGTTACAGGCTGACTTTTAACAATCTGCAAATTTCTGAGAAATCCAAGACATTTTTTTTTAATCAAGGATACAAAGATTTATTTTTTAAAAAGCTACGTGTGTCTACAACTTCCTGTCAGGAGATACAGGTATAACATTGTCTTCCAAAATGTAACATTATCCATCTGGCCAGCAAACATCTGGATATTCATCTTAGCTCATAATTTCCTTCTGTAAGTCCAGAAATTGTCAGTTATTTCAGCTGAGATTCACCCCAAGGGAGAAAAGAAAAAGTTACATCCTTCTTTGCCCAGGTTTTATAAATTGAACTTTACTTTTTTTCCCTAGGATGCCAATAAGTATAAATATAAGCAGCATGAAGTATTTTTATTGTGGTTTTAAGCCTATGCATATGAATTCCTAGGGCCACACAGAAAATATATTTAATTTCATTCATTATACAACTGAATTTTAAAATTTTGTTCAGACAATGCAACAATTAAGGGTTCCTCATAGATTGGTACCTAGTTAAACTGCAAAAAGCAGAACTGGGAATAAATAATAGCTTTCACAATTGCAATATGTAAATATGCAGATCTGGTTTTGAACATTTCCTCTTTTACTAATTAATAAGAATTGAGGTGAGCAGAGATGTAGTCAAATGCAGACTTTGGCAAGCCTTATTCCAAACTAGGGACAATACACAGGGGAAAAAAATCCTTTGCATACCAGATCTCATTCAGCTAGAAGAGAATGTGCTTTTTAAATTTATTTCAAAGGAGAATATAATCGTATTCATTCATTCATTCATTCATTCATTCATTCATTCATTCATTCATTCATTCGAATTTCTATGCCACTCCATTCCTGCAGGCTCTGAGAGGTGTATAATCATCAAGGAAAAAATGAAAAACAACTTAAAATTGAAACATAAAACTCCAAAACAGCACCATCCACCTGTTAAAATTGCAGGGTGAAGATTGATTTTTTTTTTTTTTGCACTTATTTAGTTGTGATGTGGCCAAGAAGTGTGTCTGAAACTGTTTTTTTTATTGTAGAATTGTATCTCCAGAGGGCTGTTGCCTCTCAGGCTTCCATTAAATCTCAAAGGAAAACGCCTTGCAGGAACCGGGCTTTTTTACATTAAGAAGAGTAGGTAGCCAGGTAGGTTTCAGAATAATGAAGCAAAATAATAATACCATTAATACTACTCTCTACAACCTCCAACAGTCAAGCAAGTTCCAAAACACTAAGAACAACTTGCTAACACACACACACACACACATAAAATCTCAAGCACTCTCAGGATAAGTACAAAAGCCACTTTCACATTAGAAAATATTGCCACAGCATTAATTAAATATTAATTAGAACAGCAAATGTGGTTCAACATAAAAATAAGGGGAAAAATCTAATTTTACAGATACATTGGTAAAGTCTGAACTGGCAGCAAATGACTGGTATAAAGAACTTGGGAATGGGGCAATAATTGCTGCATTCTTCTTATGACTCAGAAATATTCCCTTCACAAAGAAAACCAAAGTATTTATAAACAATATCGTATATACAGAAAGCTTTTGGAAAGCAAAACAATGCAACTAAGGGAAGAAATATAAAAATAACACTGGCATTCTGTATGAGCTGATGCTGGTCTGGCAGGAACCAGCAGTTCTCAGACTAGACAGAACCGCTATGTTAACACTGAGCAGGTGTCTCTTTTGAAAGCTGGAAGATGAAGAGACGCATTTCAATTGTTTTGATAAAGCAGCAGAAAAAATCCTAGAATATAAACCCTGTAGCAGACACACATAGGCATGTATATATGGCTTAACTTCTGCATCCTGCAGCAGCCAGGTCTTTTGTGTATATACAGTTTTTATTTGCTTGTAATAAAAGAACTTATCTAACCATGTCATGTCTGTGAACTTCTGCTCTAAGCCAGTTCCTGTGTATGGGTCAAAGTGTCTCAATTTATTGCTGTGCCTGACATGAAGTCAGACACTCTATGCAGATCTCTCTCTCTCTGGGCAAATTTGGCATGCTAAATTCCCCCCGTTTTCTTCCCCAGATACCATTATTTTTTGCACTTAGTTACAGTAAGATGCTAGCATGAAGCTAGATTACTGTCATAAGTGCAGCATATTATGTATTTTCCTGTAGACACAGCTTCATTGAGTTAGATTTCATACAAAACAAGCTGCCTATTGTACCCTTGAAATCCACTGTGTATTCTGACTTTTTCCAGGCAATCTAGATCCTATACTTGGTGACAGCTCAAATCACTGAAAGGCTGGTTATGGGAGGGTTTCATCTGCACCAGCAATAACACAAAACAAATCCCTCTACGAGAATTTGCCCAGAGCAGTCATTTCTGGTTATCATCATTGTGCATATTTATGACTGCAGTATTACTATACACTTCAAGGGCACTGGGATAACAATATTGTTTTCTGAAAACTTTTAGAAGTGGTTATTATTTTCAGAGATTCCTAATGACTAACACAATTTTGAAGGCTCTTTTTCAAAAACTTCAGTGGCTGGATTAAAGAATAAGGGGAGGGAGAGATATAAAAAACACTAATTAATTTGTACATCGTCACCTCACAAATGACTTGTTTGTATCTTTTGAACATTTACTAACAGACATTTTCCCAAGATTTCTATAGTTAAAGCATATAATTTTTTCCTCCACTTCCATCGTTTTGGTTGTTTCGGCTGATGTTCTCACACTGAAATGTAGGCTGCATTCAGACTGGAGAACCAGGAAAGAATTCCCCATTTAATATGTTTACTTTAAGAGAAGCTTCCTAGTTTGAGCAAAATACAAACTGGGCAGCATTCAGTACCATGGCATCTTGCTGGAGCATCAGCAGGGGATAGGAGTTGGTTCAGCTCCTACATGAATGGAAGGTACCCATCTGTAATCCATATTGAAGCCCTTGCTTGCTCCATTGGGGAGAGCATCAGGGCTCAGAGCTTTCCCCTACTATATTCTATCTAACATCTATATGAAATTGCTGACAAAGGGCATCTGTTAGCAGATGACACTCAGTTATATATCATCATCTCAGGCTGAACCTTATATGCCATAGAAAGCAAGGGTGGGTCAAAACAAGCTTATATTAAACCCCTCCAAGACTCAGTTGCTCTATAACAATAAACAGTTGATACCACTGGCTGCAGTAATTACTCTTGACAGGGTCAAACGCCCCCTAAAAAAGGGAGTTCTTCTTAGACTCATGCCTTCTGCTCAAGCAGCAGGTGGAAATTGTATCTAGGAAGGCCTTTACTTGTCTTTGACTGGAGCATCACTTAGGACCTGGACCAGAATGCTTTGGCGATAGTACCTCATGCCTTGATCACCAAGAAGTTGGACTACTGTAATGTGCTCTATGATGGGCAGTCTTTGGAGACAACTCAGAAGCTGTAGCTGGTCCAGAATGCTGCAGCTAGACTGCTGACATGTCATCCATGCCTCTGCAAGATAACCATAATTCTTAAATTGTTGCCCTTCTTATCAATAGGTTTCAGGGCCCAATTCAAAATGGCGTCATCCAAGAAATGCCTTGGTATTAATGGGAAAATAGCCCATTGTTTGAATAAAAATATTTTGGCCTCCAAAACCTATTTTCACATATAAGCACTAGAGCTAACAGCACAAAATTTAATTTAAACATGGATAGGAAAACCAAATTCTATACAGCTTAACACTATAGCACTACAAAGCCATATACAGCACAGCACTGGGATACTTTATACACCATCTTGTCAAGTTGAATACACTTGCCTGGGCTGGAAATCTTGAGAAGGCTTGCTGAGAGTCCACGCATACACAAACAAGATGTGGATGGGGCACAGACCACACTTTCACTCCCACATTTTGGAACTTACTTCCTCCAGTCTAGGCTCTACCCCATGTTCTGTAAGGCAGTGAAGACGCTATGCATTTATCCCTAATTATTATGGGAGTGACATTTGATGATGGCTTGGTGTGACCTGTATTAATTTTATGACTTATTTTGTTACAAGTCATTGTGTCTTTCAGTTGGGGAAGGTAACAATAAATTTAAAATAAACGAATAAATCATAGTTAGATAAAGCTATGAAATATCCTATTAAATGGAATATATACAAGGAGAAGAGAGGGAATACAAAGGAATAATGCTTAATTCCGAGCCTTCCAAATGTTAGCTAATTTGAAACTTTGGATGACTGATATGGTCAGATATGCTGAAACTTAATCCACAGAAGACAGAGGTACTTCTGATTGACTAAATAACTGGATCCCACATTTGCGCTCCAGAAATCAATCCAGAACGGGATCCCACATTTTACATCACCTGCACTAGTACATAAAATATATGAAAAATGCCCAGAGTGATTCTTCAAGCAAAGGAATTTCTTTATTCCTTGTGGAGAAGTTTGCTATTGACTCAAATTCAGATTTTGTCCTTTATATCCAAAATTTGCTGAACTGAAGTCTGTAAAATCAAGGAATTACCATATCAAGGCCAGGAACTCTGACATTCCCTGCCAAAATTAATTCTAACTGCATTACCCCTCTATCAGCTTTCTTCTAAAAAGCACTAGATATCTTAAGGTGATTTATGACAAAGAGAGAGAGGGGTTAAAATTTTTGTTTTAATTGGATTTTGTTTGAATTGGGTATTTGTAATTTTGCTTTGCAGTATTTACCTTTATTTTATTTGTAGCTGCCTTGAGCTATTTTTTCCCATCTTCCAGTTCGAAGACCAAAGTCTGATCATTCTTAAAGCTGGTTGTGGTGCTAGGAAGTATTTATTCCACTTCTGGAAGGTTGGAATACATATTTCTAAAATTACACTTTAGCTAACAGATCAATTATTCAGCAGCTTCGAGTGGAAAGGCTGGACTTGTAATGGTGAAATCCTGACTCCTGAAATCTTGGCTTTTCCAGAAAATCACAGAACATAAGCCTCTATTACAGTACCTCCACAGTTACAAGTCATGATTCATTCTGCATGATTCAGATTTATAGAAATTGCTCTTTCTCTCTATTTTAAACATAGTTACTTCAACCATAACTAGACTTGATCCACTACCTTTAGCAATTGCCCAAAACAGCATATTCGTGTAGGCAATTTTTCTAGCCACAGGTGCTTCTTTTCTTGCCAATAAATGACTTAATTACAGAATTTGTGGTGCTTGTCAATGGTTCAGAATGTATTCAAAGGTGATTAAATGAATTAATGGCTACTCTTCTTGATGTCTTTTTAAACATTACTTGCTGGGAAATGAAAGGAAGCTATTGCCTTCCTGTCCAATTTTGTGAGTCTTCCCAAACCAATTAGGTTGGCTACTATTTAAAATAGAATATTAGGCAAAATGGAGATAGCAGAGGCTCTGTTAGGACAATATTTCAAGAGCACATTCCAGACTGCATACAAAGATGATGGCAGAAGACTCCTCCACTTCTTAAATGGCATCCATCCAGTGTTACAGGTTGGGAGCAAACCATCAGAACACAGCACATCTGTATACTCTCCTTGCTCAGAGGACAACTGAGAGACAGAATACACACAGTGCTCAATTTGTGCTTCTTTTCATGCTTGATCTGTAATTATTTCCTTTCCAGGACCCTGCATAGATAGGGAAACAGGGAAATGGCAGGAAGAGCTGCTCTTGTTATTTTTCATCATAGCCTTTAAAGCAATGTTTCTCAACCTTGACAACCTTAAGCTGTGTGGACTTCAACTCCCAGAATTCTCCAGCCAGCATGCCGGCTGGGGAATTCTAGAAGTTGAAGTTCATGTTTAACATTGCCAAGGTTGAGAAGCACTACTTTAAAGGCACTAAAAAAGAAACTGCTTGAAGAAATAATTTTGCCACTGTCATATTACTCTGTTTGAATCTTAGAAAATTGCCTTGCCTACAAGAAAGTTAGCTAACTGAAACAAAGACTTTCACAATCTCCAGCTTACAAGGCAGAATTGCCATTTTGCCAAATAGATTTTCCTTCTGTCAGCATGGGTTTGGTTGACAGAATTCTGTGTTCAGTATGATATATATCTTGGTATAAATGCTATACTTCCCAAAATGAAAATCTGAATTTTTCAGAAGGACAAATTAAGTGCTGCCAAGTCAGCTAATGCTGTTGTTTATGAAGCATATCCCCAGTCTCTCTCACACCCACACACCAAACTTGGCTACTCCTTATGATGAATATTCCCCTCCCCTTTATATTATTGTCTCATCTCCATGCACTTCCTCACATCCCACCCACCCTCTCCCTAAATCAAATTTGAAGTTCCTCCCCATAGGATTGCTGTATGTCCGATTACATCCTTCCTCTTCTACTTAACTCAGAAACTCTCCCTGCATTGTACTAGCCTGGTTCTGACCCCATCCCTTGTTCTATCATCATTGTTCCCATCAGGAACAGAGACTATTCCACTCTTCCACTCAGTAGCCTGCATTAATTTATTGTATGTTCCCATCATTTTTCAGAGGCTGTTCCAATGTTTTTCAAATACAAAATCCAGTGATATTAAGTATTATATAATGAAAATCCAGAAACACATTGTCTAATTTATTGAAGGCCCCCCACTAATTTGAAGCAAAACAAATAGATAATAAAGGGAAGAATTATCATTTAAGTGCACTGACTTAATTTCCTTATCTCAGCAAAGTTTCACACTATTTAATACATGTGCCAAAAATCTGACAACAAAAATCTTTATTGCAGGCTGGAACATAATTGACTCCCCTGATGCAGAAAGACAATAGAGCTTCTGAGGTCCTTTTTGCATTATGAGACACACATATGTGACCTTTACATTTGCCTAAGGAGCAGGTAGATGAAATATGATGTTTGGTCCTACTTCTGTCCACTGATTATTCAAATACCTGTACTTTTAAAAATCCTTTTATTAGTATTTTATTAGCAAAAATGAAATAGTGTCCATGGCAGAAGTTTTAGCTCTATCAATATTTACCTCCATCAGTATTTGTGATATGATCTCCACATCATCCAAGTGTGGCAAATGAAAATGATGTGGCTGTGAGATTAGGCTGAAGCTGCCATAACTAAGGATGAAACAGGCATGTAAGTAGTGAGGACAAAAAGCCAAAAATCTTGTCTAAAAGATCCTTTTGGGGAGGTAGATAAGAAGGAAACAAGTCACTAAGGAAACAAAGGAAAAAATGTCACCTGAACCAGATAAAGGAAGTTGGGCCTGAGCACATGGAACGCCTCCCCCAGCAATCCCATCAACAGGTACCAGACTTGTAACTTAACAAAGCAAGAGTAGCTGCCAGTCTTGTTGCCAGTCTTGTGAATCAACAAAGCAAGGACTTTTGGGGATAAAAGGGGTTTCTGAAGCCCATCCACTCCTGAAGTCATCTTTGGATCCAGACTCGGCAGCTTCCGTCCCCCTAGCTAGTGCCTGGCAGTCGAGTTGAGAAGGATGTGGGTAAGTGTGCATGAGTGTGTCTGTATGTGTGTGAGAAAGAGCAAATGTACATTGTAACCAGTAAAGTTTTGCTGTTACTTTAAATTCACTGGGTCTCTGTGTATTCCAAAGAGCCTATTGTGCCTCAGTGTTCGGTTGGAAGTGATTGGGTGTGTCCCTAATTATTTCCCGGCTGTTGCCCAAGGCTGTGTGTCTTGTCTGCTCTAGCCCCACTTATCTGGAAAACCAAGGTAGAAAGCGGGAGGGGGGGGGAGGCTTACAAGATCCCCATGCCTCAACAGACTGTGAGTGTGTGAGTGACCATAAGCCAAATCTGGGAGTGCCTGAAACATAGCTCCTTTAAGGAAGCAACTTTTTTTTTATTATTAAACATTTTAAAAAAGAATATACATAAAGAAAGATAAAAGACATGAAAAAATAAAATGGTAAAGTACAAATAATGAAATACAAATAAGTAAATAAGAAATCTAAAAATGCCAAGCGATTACAGTTTTCCAATATATTACTTATGAAATTATAAATTTTTTAAAGAAAAAATTAAGAACCGTTAAGCTTTAAGCTACCTATCAACACTAATATAGCATATCTAACTAAAATTACAAGCTAACAGTACTAGAAATCTAGTTTCCTATAAAGCCGAAATATAGACTCTCTATATAGAAAAAAACCATTTTTTGAGCGGGGTAACAAATTCATGTATTAAATTATAGTCCAAGAATGATTTCCATGGAATCAACTCTTTAATGGAACTGTGCCACTAATATCAATATAGTTCTGTCACTTCTCATTTTTCTTTACTGGCAGCTCTTCAGAAAACAGCTCAAAATGCTCACTATTTACAAAAGAAAAATGAAATTACATAAGCATCTTACCATGGGCCATGCGATGAAACCAGTAGTATCCAAAATCTACTCCAATGAAGGTGAAATACCATGTCCATGATGAATCCCATGGTAGTTCTATGATTCTATAGTTGTTCCACACATAGGCATACATTGATATTTCCACACTTCTAGAAATAATGCTGAAATTCAAAAACAGAAAAATGCACATTAAAGAGGCACCACACTACCATCTACAACAGAGTTTTGTTGTAGACTTAATCATCTCCATCAAAAGATCAAGGAAGAATGGTTCCTGCAGCTAAAAACAGGACAGTTGTTTAATCTAGCAAGCAAAAAATTTAGGGAAGATTAAAAACTTATCCTGAAAGATTCTGCTCATCATCAACACGGCAGCAAAATCATCAAAAGTTCAAAATGAGATACAAAACAAATATAACATTAGCAATTATTGCAGCAGTGCTGGGGTCTGAATAAAGCGTCTATTTATATGATATCTAAGGTGAATAAAATTTAACTGTAATGCTCTGACCATCTGATTTTTATCCCAGCAAAGACCTGCCGTGATCAAAGTCTGGTATCACTAAGCTACCATTTGAGAAAACAGGACCTCAATTTTTCTTAGTTATTATTCCAAATCCCCAAAAGCTTTGGAGATGAGAGGAACAGGAGGGAGGGCATGAGAAGACCCTGTTTCACCCTGGCTGTCATGGCCCACCTGTGCCTCACTCATAGCCCTCTAACAGCTGGCCTGATTTTCAAACCAAGATATCTGTTTAACTTCACTTTGGCAGCTGGAGAACCAAGAATTTCCACACAAGTTTCAATGGCAGGTGTACTTGTCTTTTGCTGAAGCAAAACACCTGGAAGATGTTTAATCTTTGTAAGAGCCTTACAAAATATTGCTAAAGATTGTTTTTTAAAAATGTAATCCACCATATTTTTGCAATTTATAACTTGAAGTATTACCACAAAACTTAACCTAAATTCTTAATCATTTAGACAACTGGCCAGAAAGGAACTAATGCTGCTCTAAAGGGACTGGGGAGGAGAGAGAAGAACTCTCTCAACATTGTTTTGCCAGGAAATTTAAAAAAAAAAAGAAGAATATGGTGCATACAGTGGTATCACTTACCGGCTGTTATCCAGAACACAGTTACATATACTTAAAGCCCATTGAATCAAGAGGGCTTAAGAGTGCCTGACTCTGCTTGGACAATGGCCACTGGGTACTGTTTTCTCACTTTGGCCTTATTAAGTACTGTAGTATTTTTGCAACATATCCAGACATAGAAAAAAATACATTTCCTAAATTTGTCACTGAGCTCTTTTTTCCATGGGCTGTAGCTAAAGCTAGAGACTAACTCTGCAGTCCAACTTTTTTCATGAAGTTATATAAGTAAAATCTGCATATTTTAAATTAATCATTAGTATACTACAACTGTAATTGTTAATGAGTTATCTAATGTGTCAAATATGGAAAGAAATTTACAATTGCTTTATTTGGGGAGAGCGTATTACAAAAGTCAAAAGTAGCACTTAGTTATTCTAACTACGCTTTTTAAACCTCCGTTCTCCTTCCAATTACGGTCTCAAGAAAACTAAATGAGAATATTAATTAATCTGAACTTTGATGATAAATAAGCTAATTGCAAGTAAACTCTTTAATGAACAAGATATAGTCCATTTATAATCTGACAAATTCTCAGTGAAAAATAGTAAGAAAATTCAAGGGATTTATTATTAATTCTCATTTGATTTTAAATTTTCCCTATCGTGAACCAAAAATTCATCAAAAATAACATCTGCATGGGACAGTGTGAAAGATATGATGAATTATATATACAAATACATTAACTGCTATTCATTTTAGAAAACAACTATTAAAAGTATGCTTATGAACTAATAACAATAGCCAGTTTTGAATCTTCAAAAATATGTCAAAAGATAAAGAGCTACAGGATAATGAAACAAATAACAATATCTGATTTATACATTTTAATTATACATTTAATTTATATATTTTATATACAATTTATATAATAATTGTGTTGCAATAAATTCTTGATATCTGTTAAATGCTCATATCCACATCAAATACCAAAGGTTAACTGAAATCTATCAACCTAAACACACAGAAACACTAGAAACATGTGAAATACAAGTGTTCTGTAACATGGCCTCCATGAAAAAAAAGGAGGAAGAGGAACAATAGGATGTCTGGGAAGCCTCAGACTGAAAAAGAAAAATAATTTTCCTGCAATTTAAAGTCTCTTATATTTTTCAGAACAAGTGCCAGTTCGTGACTTGATACCCAATTTATTACTCCATCAACTGATTTATTAGACTTGAAATGCCCCTGACATATAATGGTCACAGCTTCTCCCCTTTCTGCTTTTTACATTCTAGTATGAAGCCAGACAATCTGGAAGTTGACAGAAAGAATGAGAAAGATCTGGGAGTTTTACTCCCTGCCTTCACTCAGTAAGGCAAATATGATCACTTTCCATTTTTAATAGACAAACACAGCTAAAAAGTGATCTATTTGCCAATAACAGCCTGGAAAACTGTTAGAATGTTGCCTGTGTTAAGTTCTTAATTACAGGAAGTAAAACCAGCACTACTTCATCCCGAACAGTATTACACTGCAGAAAGTTAGCTTAAAAGCTTTCTCACAAAGAAGAGATAAAATCTCACCACAAACATAAAATGTCAGCCCAAACATAAGTGAAAACTCAAATATTTTTCCTAAACATTTGCTTTCCTACCAAACACTTGACATTTGTTTGTTTAATTACAAACAAGGATAACCCAGTGGCTTACATCATTGACCATAATATTTTAAAAAGGATTAAAATCATTATCTAATGTTGTGCTGTATTTAGGAAATCTTATATTATCAATTATTGTTTATTATTTGTAGCACATTATTAATGTTCATGGCATTTTGCTTATTGTAACAATTAATTATTCCCATTAGTCAGGAACATATAATTTTATTTGTTAGCCATTTTGTGGACTGTATCTTGACATATCAGTTTTGGAATATTTGGGGAAAAAGAAATTTAACTGAAAACTGAGATAGTGCACATGCTATATTTTGGGATTACATGAAAAGCTAACAGACACATGTGCCTTGTCTCATTCAGATGATATCATTACTAAATTGTTTTACCAATATATCTGTCTAATCAAATTCATTTTTATTACAGCCAAAGGCCAACTAATTAATACACTGCTATTAAAAAATTTAAAATATGCTCCATTAACTTGCAGAGTATAACTGTTATTATACAAAATAATGCTCAGAGTCAGCTTCAATTGGAGTGGCTTTAAAGCCTTCTAAAACTATAGCTGTTGTTATTACTACAGAATCTTCAAAGGAAGATTGGTGAGTGAGAACTTTACCAGGTTAAACAAACTGCAGTGAAGGAAAAACAATGGGTTAGTAATTACATCAAGACAACTAATGAAACCTTATTGAAAGAATCTCAGAAAGAAAAGCTATTTGCAGAAATAAAATCTAACCTTGACTATAAAAAGCAACAACTAGAAATGAGACTAGAAAATTGGAAAACTAAAGCACTCCACGGACATTTTTTGAGAAATACTGAAGGAAAATTGGATAGCACCAAAAGACGGCAATGGCTTAGGAATGGCTCATTAAAAAAGAAAACAGAAAGAATGGTTTTTTGCTACCCAAGAAGAAGCCCTATGCACAAATGTCAACAAGCCAAAAATAGAAAATACCAATTTGGATAGTAAATGCTGAGATAACAGTGAAACAGTTGACCATTTAATAACTGGATGCAGCAAAAGCACACAGACTGGTTACAAAAAAAAAAAAAAAAAAAGGCATGATTGAGTTGGCAAGATATTACACTGGCATTTATGTAGAAAGAATGGCTTTGCTGTCAATAAGAATTAATTGTAATATGAATTCAGAGAAAGTCATTCGAAATGACACAGCAAAAATATTATGAGTTTTTACAATCCAAACTGATTAATACCTGGAATATAACACACCAAACATTACTGTCATTGAAAAGAACCATGATTGCTTTATCGATGAAGCCATTCCAAAAGACAGTAATGTTGAAGACAAGGAACAGGAACCGATTTGGAACTGTTACCAAATACTGTTTGCAAACAGAGACTGCAAACATTTGGAATAAGTCTACAGTGGTACCAACTGTTATTAGGTCACTAGGCGTAATACCACAAGGACTTAGAAAGAATTTGGACTGCCTAAATTTGGAACAACTAATGACAGCCCAATTACAAGCATCAGCACATTTGGCACTTCATATATAATTAGACACTACAGGTAGTCCTCACTTAACTATGGTAATTGGGACCAGAATTTCTGTCGCTAAGCAATGCAATCGTAAAGCACAATGTCATGTGACCACATCACTTAACCATCATTAAGCAAGGATTGCGGGTGATTAAGCAAGGACCTCCTTGCAACTTCCTGCCAGCTTCCAACAAGAAAAGTCAATGAGTCCCGGGAAGTCGCAAGTCCCAGGCAGCTCGCAAACAGGCCAGCAGGTGGGTAAGCGTTCTCTATATGTTATTGGACTCCCATATGTTATTGGACTCCCATCAAACCTGATCACTACTATACTATCAGATGTATAGGATTGAATCCCAGTAACATCTGGAGTACCACAGGTTTCCCATCTCTGGCCTTGGTCTGAAAGGATATTGGCAAAGCAATAGAAATGGTTTTAATAGAAGATAATATATGTAGCTCAGTGTTGAACTGTGGAGTCCTTGCGGTTCTCTGAGCTTGGTTGTTTTCTTGCAGATGTTTCATTACCCACCTAGGTAACATCTTCAGTACTAGAAGGGAATCGGTTTTGATTGCTGGCGAGGAAATGTTCTGAAGCAGTTAATCCCCCAACACCAGGATTAACACTAGACAAACAATCAAGCAGTAAACAACACCCTAATCAAGGAACTACCAACTCAGACAGACAACCAAGCAGTAAACAACAGCCTAATCAAGGAATTACCAAAGAGAAAGCAACTCCCCCACCAACACTGACAGGGCAAGCTACTGTATATAAACAGAGAGCAAACCCCACTCCCTACTAGCACTGAAGATGTTACTTAGCCAGGTAATGAAACTTCTGCAATAAAACAACCAAGTTCAAAGGACCCCAAGGACTCCACAAAAATGGTTTTCCTAAATTTTGGACATAAATTATTTCTGCAGCCCTATATACTTTCTTTGAAATAAATAGGATATTAATTCAGATAAAAAAATATTTTTTAAAAACATATTTATTAAGATTATGTCCCAAACTTGTTTTGTTGTTATGTTATACTGATTTAGCAAATGAAAATTAACAATATAAGAAACAAATATATGCTTATATTCTAGCTAGCTGATATTTATTTCTGGCATATGGCTGTTCCTAAGAAAATGGGGTTCTTTGTTTAGTTTGGGGGAAAGAGGTCCTATTAAAGCAAGCATTTCAAATTTATGGCAAGTGTTGTAATTTGTTCTTTAAATAAAAAGAATTTAAAACAATCTACATGTAGGCATTATATAGGGTGGGTGTATTTATTTACCAACATTTGTAGGCCATCTACTATGTAAGTGTGGGTGGCTTACAATATTCAAAACATCTATAAACATATTTCAGTATTAAATAAAAAGATACTACTGCCTTAATTATGATATTCCTGTCTTAATGTCACCCATTTCCTAAGGGACAAAAGGATGGGGTCCACCTGAATTCAAGGGGCATGCTGTTTTCAGAGTGAGAATGTCTTTCTCCAGACACTGGCCACCAAACATTTGCAGGATAGACACATAGAACATCCTCTCCTTGCTAGGCCATATAAGATGGGCAGATTCTACTTGAGCTGTCAAACTTCTACTTAAATAAAGCTTTACTGATAAAGCTATGTTCTGCTACAGAAAATCAGAGATTCGAAACAGGAGTGCTCAACATGCAAACATTCCTGATCAACTCTGCCCCTCCATCAATGTCTAATAATATCATTGCCCCTGCAGACACCCACACATGACAGGAGAAGCATATTTGTCTGAAGGTGCATTGCTTCCAAACAAGCAAGGATGCTGATAATGGCAGGATTTTTTGCTCATGGAGAATCCAACACCCTCACAAATATACATCTTTCTTCTAAATATACCAATGCTGAACCCCAAGAAGAATGAAATAATTTAAGTGGAATCCATTTCTGATGGATTTTTTTCAATAAAACCTTTATGTTGTCATGAGCAATTCTGAAGGTTTTTTATTTTCATATTATTTTCTTGTGAATCAAAATTACAATCCTCTGAATGCCCACTTAAGGCAAACATCATGTTCAATTGGGCTGATATGCTAGAAAATATTTTAAGTACCACAACAGCCCAAAGGTTATTTCCCTTTCTAAGCCTTCAATACTTTTGCTGCTTTCTTTTTTTATTTTCCCACTGCTTGGAATTGAAATCTCCCCTTTCACATTGTTCCAATGAACCTAAAAAAGTTTTTATTTTCTTCTATACCTGAAGCTCTGCTTTAACTACAAGGCCAATGTACTAATGACAAGTTTTCCAACAATGTGGCAAATTTCAACCGCTAGCTGAGAAAATGAGAACTAATCCCTAGGAGAGGATACTATCAATAGTGCATTAATCTGACCCTCAGCTGTTAATGATTTACACTGCAATTTCCCTTGATACATTGAGTTCGAGTGAAATATTATTTTAACAGTTTCTGCTGAGGTACCTGAGAATAGAGTTGCTGAAAGGCATTGATGGGAATAACTTATTTGTATTTTGGAGGGACAAAACATGCTTTTAATTTTTAAATCTACTCAGTGTTATGTTTTTTCCAATGGCTCATAATTCATTTAAAATAGGGATTAATGCTCAGTCAGCTGCATACTAACTGGAAGAAATTAAAGAAATTTCCCAAGCCAATTGCATAAACTTTTGAAGCACTGCAAACCAGAACCAAACTTTAGTTAGGAATCCAAATTCAAACTATGTATTTCCAGTTCATCTGTAAGGAACATTGGTTTGAAGTAAAGAGGAAGTAAATAATTTGAATCTCAACATGGGGAGTAACTACATGGTCTCAAAATTCATTCAAGCCATATACTTGCATTATATGTAAGCTACTTTCTGCGATGCTGGTTTCACACACAGTCCTAAACCATAATGTGGCTGGTTTGCTAGTACTTGAAATGTATGACATTATGTGTGAATTTAGTTACTTCTACTTATTTAACAAACCACAGTTAAAAATCCCAGCTTGACGCAGTGTGTACCAAAATCTTTTCCTGAGAAGCACTGAAATTGGATCTATGGGGTTGGGGCTTTTTAAACAAAAAATCTTAGTATTTGCTCTATCTATTACTTTAATAAACATAAAAGAGAAAAAGGAGAGGAAAAAATGACAAAATCCACAAAACCAAAAAGTGAAAGGAAAAAGCAACAAAATTATCTTCCATACAAGAAATCATAGAGACTAATTTTTAAGCACACCACATGGCACCTTGACCACACAGAACAACAGATTTTCCATTACATCAACAGAGAATCAGTTCATAAGCAGAAAACATAGAGCCTTATTTTTTTATTTCAATTTATATTTAAGTGACTCTGGGCAATAAATAGTTAAAAGAAATGGATATAATAATACAAAATAAAAATATGCAATAAAATTATAGTGATGACTAAAGACTGGGAATTGCTCTTTCTTTCAAATACTGTGGAATAATTCTTTTTCCTGCCTTGCCATACTCAATAAATCCATAATTCTTCATATTAGTTTGTGTTATGTAATTCACAAATGTTCACATATTTAAACTGCATTGATCTTTTAATTCCATATTGTATGTATTATGTACAGGTAGTCCTCTCCTAATGACCACAATTGGGACTGGAATCTCGGTTGTTGAGCAAAGCAGTCGTTAAGTGAGATGCCCACATGACTGCTTCACTCAATGACCGCAATCCAGCACTCCCAGTTGTGGTCATTAAGCAATCTTCCAGGTTGTTAAGCGGACAGAGTGAAAGATCTGTCTGCTGAAGAATTTCAACTCAGTACAGAGCTGAAATCCTCCCAGAGCTGAAATCCTCTCAGCAGGCAGCTCTTTGATAGTGAAAGGGCAGCCTGCTGGACAGTGTCGACTTTGCATGGAGCTGAAATCCTCCCAGCAGTTAGCCCTTTCGCTCTCAAATGTTCCTAAAGCCCGCCAAAGGATTTGCCCTCCCCTCCATGGATGGAGGGGAAATACTTCCTGGGGCTAGAGGAACAGAGCTCAAATCTTCAAGATTTGAACTCCATGTCTGCCCACTCCTGAGAGGGGAGGGGAAACCTCCTAGTGGTGGGCAATTATGGAGCTCAAATCCTGAAGATTTGAGGTCCATTCCTTCACGCTGCTGAAACCTTTCAGTGGTGGGAAATTACAGAGCTCAAATCCTGAAGATTGGCTGGCAACAATTATACAAATTTCACTAAAGCAGTCTGGAAAACCATTATTTAAAAGGGCATCATTACAGATATCCAATAGTATTTAGACAAAGAATATAATTTGTTTTATATCATTCCATGGACAACCATCTAGACCATGAACCTAATGGCATCTATTATTTCTTGGAGAGATCAGGTGAAGCTAAATAGACAGACTGATTACACATAATCTTAAGAAGAACTATATTTAAAATTGATTAATTTTTTCCTTGATTACATTTGCCTCAGTAATATATAATTTAGAATTTTAGAAGTGTTGCTTTATTTGATTAGAAACATTACATATTTCACCCCGGGTGGCCTTAATAGTAAAGACGCAATGATTTTATCTGAGAGGCTAATAATTTATCAGGTCTTTTATCTCTCTGCTTTATACAATTAAATGAGTGTTCCATTTCAAGTACCTAATGTTCTACAGTTACCTGGAATACTTACTGCTCTCAAAATAATTCAATTCTGAATATATGCAGAAAAAAAATGGACAGTACATTTTCAGTTCTTGGCTTGTTAAATCCTGCTAAATTCAATACTTGCTTTTGAGAAGCATGCTTAGGATGAAGCTGTAAAGTTGTCATTCTTTTAATGAAATAATGCTGGGCTTTTTTCCCAGCCTTTAAGCAGAGAGAATGGACTCCGATATATCACAGAACTGCAAAGGACTTCCGAATCAAAGGTCAGCTATCTAATACACCACCTGCCAAAGCAGATAATCTGCTGTTACAAGATCAGTGATGAATGGTGCATGTCCCCACTTCCCATTAGTGAGGCCTAAGCACCTGTCTCCTTTATAATCCCATGAGTAACCCAGCAAGCCATTGGATGCTACTTCTCATTAAGATGCAAAAGAATATTTTCAGTTAATCAAATCATGTCTCTAACCGTGTTTTTTTTTAAAAAGCAATTCTGTACTCTTTCCAAAAATCAGCATTTAAAAATACATTTTTTGGGAGGGAAAAACATCACGTTAGTCCATCAATACAACCAAAAAGAGTACCGCTGACACACTGTAGAGCAGTCAGGCCTGATTCACAGGCTCACAGACTTAAAAAGGGCCACTGAGTCCAATTCCCTGCTGAATACAGGAATCCAACAACTCTGACAAATGATTATCCACCTCTGTCTGAAGATATCCAGAGAAACGGAGCTCAGTACCTCCCTCAGTAATCAATTCCCCTGTTGAGCTGATCTTATCTCATGGCACTCTGCCTTCCTTATACTTTAAGATTATTATTCTGTGTTCCACACTGTAGGGCAATAGAGAATATACTTTGTACCTGAAATCTGCTATCATAGCACCTCTGGCACCTTTTTTCAAAGCTAGACAGTTCTTTCATTCTTTCCTAGTTTCCAGCCACCTGACCATTCTTCTTGCCCTTCCTGACATTTTATAAATCCAGGCTACCTGTTTGCACTTTTCTTTGATAATCTATTCTTGTTTCCTTCTTTTTGTGTCCTTTTTAATTTTCTCATTTTCACTAAGCTTTTTGTAAGGCCACAGTGGCATCTTCTACTTGATTTTGTTGTTTTTTTCCTCTTCACTGGAATTATGCTTATTTACTGTATGCTTTTAGTATCTTCTTTTAGGACTTCTTTTCCCTCTGTTATCCAAATCAGACTTGAGCAGATATACCTTTCAGAGCAATCAGAGTTGCCCACAAAACAAAGCAGTTGTCTAATGGGTCTGTCCCATGGCCAGATACATTCCCCACCCATACTGGTGTGAGCAGAAAAACTGTGATACTCACACCACATCACGATCTGATACCATAAGATAAAACAATAAGACAATCCATATAATTGCTTAACCAGCTGTAAGGCTGTTGCAATCACAGGGGCAATTACAGCTTTTCCAAACATTATAACTATATTTACTAAGCATACTACAGGATTCAGTAAGCCAGACCTTCCCAATATGATGTCCATCAGACTTGTAAAGTCTACCAGTTTTCACAATTCCCAGCAGCATGTCCAATAGCTGGGCCTGAGCAGACCCAAGATGAAAAATGTAGATCTAGCCAATTGCTATAACAACTGACATTTCACGTATTAGACAAGCTTTTAACATGGGAATAATGAAGCTCTTGCTCCTTTTGAACGTGGATAGAAGGACTGCATTTTCTTACTATGTAACCTAACCTTCATTCTGTTATTTCAGTCTTTAAGGAACATATTGCACAAGATTGCATTTTGTCTTTCCTTCAACTATTTGGGGAAAAATGGGGTGGGTTGGGACATGCCCCTTAGGGTATATACCATGTTTTACTCCACTATCTCAATTTTCAATGTGGTTATCACTAAGGCTACAAAGATACAAATTATATAGCAACAAAAGGTTAAAGTTTTCAGTATCTGTTTGCTGCCCTCTGTATTTATCTGGATTTTTGCCATCCACACATGGTAATCCTAGTTTCACATTAGGCAAAATTGCAAAGAAATCAAAAACTTACAAACCAAAAGTCAAACTGCCATTAATTCTAAGCACAGACAGCTGCTTTGAACATTCATGAATTTGTCTAAATATTTCTAGGCCACCTAAGATATCAGCCACAAGCACATCCAATGGCCATTTCAATGAACTTAACAGAATACAATGTTGGGAAGGCCTTATTCAGACATACTTTTGTTTAAAAATGGGTGCAGGAGTCTATCATGGTTTTGAAATATATATATATCCCCCCCTGAAAGTGTACATTAGCTTTTACACCATTATATCAGCCTTCCAAACTTATTATTTTGTGCTTTGTGCTTTATTTTTCCTAGTCCTGAAAACTAGTGCTATATCTTATAGAAGCATCATGCCTAAACATAGACTCTGTCCAATATTCAGTAGTTTTTGGCTTGTATTCTAAGATGATTTAAATGGAATTCATGAAAGGCAAGTTTCCCATTTTCTATCCTTTCCTCATCCCTGCAACCCCTGTGCTCCATCCCATGTTGATTAGGACCCTACTCTTTGGAGAACCATAGATTGCAGTAGGAGAATAGAAGAAACAAATTACTTTGCTCCCATGAATTGTCTTCAGTCTATTGTAAGATCCAAACTTCTCAATTACAAAGTGATGCAGATAAATGGAATTCTTACTTCAGAGACCTTTCTTTGTTTGTACAATTAAATGCTGTATGAAGAAATAGTTCCTTTTTTACTTTTGAACTAATTAAACTGCTAATTAATTCCACTGTATGAGACTGGACTCTAATATTTGACATAAATGTTCTACTTGAGTTCGGAACACAGCTTGAAATAATAGATGTGAAAAACAGATTCTCTTAAAATTGCATATATATTATTAGCTACATGTCTCAATAGCTTTTTCATATTAGTCAAAGTTTATGAAAACTCCTATTAGCAAAATTAGGAATCTTCTGATTTTTCCTAATCTTCTCTAAATCTGAATCAACCAAGCTAGATAACAGGTTGGACTTACTCTGGAAGTCGAGAGAAGATACCTGCGGATACAGATGTTATACCATCACTGAGAGATAACAAATGTCCCTTCTGGGCCCACTTAACTATGAACTCCAGTATAATCAGGGTAATGAAGAAGGGAGTTGCCTAAAATGAAAGGGAAGAGACATAAACAAAGTAAAGATTTAATCATACTAGGCACATTCTGCCTTTGCTTTCCAAAAATGATCTAAACTTGAACACACATATTTTTGAATTACTTCCTCTATAGCATCATCTGTATATCTTAATGAGCATATTGTGCTAGGTAAACTGTATGTGGTTTTACAAAGGATGCTGAAAGTGCAACCCATGCACATCGATTCAGTCTGGCTTAGAACCAGAAACTTTCTGGCCCTTGATGCTCTGAAAATATGTAACATGCAATTGTATCATTCATATCTGATTCTGATTAAGCTACAGGGTGGGAAAACGATCTTTATATATTAAAAAACGCTGTGCTACAGGAGGGGAGGCAGTTATTGACTTTATTCAAAGTGCAATTAAAAACTAAATTACCATTGCCAAGGTTAGAATACTGAACAGATCCCAATTAATGCCAACTGATTTTTTTTTCCTCTATGTAGAAAAGATCCCAATTAAAGCCAACTGGATTTTTTTCCCTCTGTGTTCATCTGCAGGAGGATTGGGGAATGAGTTAGATTCCTAACATATGTCTCCTCTTCCATACAAAGCACTTATAAGGCTCACCTGCAATTTGTTTCAAAATCAGATAAACAGCTACATTCTATGAATTTTCTGAAGGCCTACTTTAACCTTTATTCTCATGATAGCTTGCCATTCTGGGAGTTTTAATTCCAACACAGGTTGGAAAAGACTCCTTTGCAGGTGTTCTGCATTTGGGAAGGGCCATTACATATCTAGTACTGCACAAACTCCTGTATCACTAGCATAATCTCGAAGAATACTTTTAATACATACAGTTAACATATATAGCTAAGAGTCATCAATCAGTATGGAACCAGATGTAACATCAAGATAGTATTGGACTATTGTAATGCATTCTGTGAGAGTACCCTTGAAAACATTTCAGAAGATTGCAACTGAGTTTTAACTAATTTTATTCAAGCCAGCAATGGGCAAGATATGTCTCCCCCCCCCCCATGTTGTTTAACTCCAATTCTCATAAGCTTTACCCTGCATGGTTAATAGTGAAGGAGTGGCAGCCCAACATCTGGAGCATCACAGTTTGCACTAATACTAATAAAAAATTAATATGTTTTTAAGGAACATGGCATAAAGGGCCTTGTCTCTTACCAATCAGCACACGTGTTTCAATTATCAGTGATAGTCCCTCTTTGCCTCCCATCTGCATCTGCAGAGATAACTTCAGATTCCATGCTTAGTATTTCCAAGCGGGAATCGAAAAAATTCTGAAAGCCTGAAAGGCTGCTGCCAGAACTGGATTCCTACATCATACTAAGCCATGATTTGTTTAACCAAGGTATCTTGGCTAAGCCATGTATACCTCTCCTCTCCTCCAGAAGGAATAACAACCCGCTTTTGTACTGCTGCCAGGAACTTAACACAGCATATATAGAATTCCTCATTTTTTTCCAAAACACCGTGAAGGGAAAGTTGGGCTAAGAGACAGTGACTGGCCCAAGGTGTGTAAATCCAGCCACTTTTCTTCCAATCTATTTATTTTGGGATTAAGAAAGCTAAGGAAAAAGTTCATTGACCTAAGAAATGTGTAAGGATAGGAGTAAAACAAATATGTGCCTTCTAACTAAAGGGAAAGGGGTGAGATTAATAGGGAGGCTGTGTCCTACCCAGTTGTACACTCATATGGTTCAAATCAGAGGTCAGAGTTCAGCATACTTTGGACCAGTTGCCATCTCTTAACCCAAGAGATTTCTTGACCTCCAGATGTATTGCACTATAGCCCCCATCAACCACAAGAGAATGGCAGCTGCACCTCAAAAGGTGAAGTCTCTTTTCAGTTGATTCCTGGTGACTTCATAGGATGCCTCCATGTAGTTTTCTTGACATCAATATGAAAATAGTTCCTCTTCGCCTGGGTTTCTTTTTTAACTTCCCAGTTTATTCATGAGCTCAGTCTTCCTGAGGCTCTCCCACTCAAACGCAGCTTCTTCGGGAATCATGGTTGGCTGAAGGTTACCGCCTAGCCCCACGATTCTCAAAAGATAACGTCTCCTTCAAAACAACCCGGTGATGTCATAGACACCCTCCCCACACTCATGTAGGCGGGGGCGGGAGTGCGGGTGGGCGGCAACAATATGGGAGAAAACACTTCCTAAGTCTGAGAGAATTCTAAGAGAAACTTCCCCCTCCACGCTGAGGGACAATACGGCGTTTCAAGGTCCCGTTTTCACCCCAAACGTTCACCAGTCGGCTGCGTTCTCCAAAACGGCAGCGGGCTTTCAACTGTAGCGGTTTGTTGCGGGGGGGGGGGGGGGTGCACTTAGGAAGGTTGGATTACGAGCCCTCACCTTGTCCACGTAATCAGGAACTTCCTCGAGGCCGCGGAAAGAGCTCTCGTTGGGACCAAGGACGTAAAACATGGCGCGGAGATTCTGGAGAGGAGAGACCGCCACTCCAGGAGACGCGGCGGTGGCTGCCATGGTTTACGAGCCTAAAACGTTTGCACAGCGGCTTCTAGGAGGTGGCCCCTCCTCTCTATAGCGAGGCTAGCGAGAGGCTATCCGACGCAGATAAGGAGACACCTTCGTGGGTTGCTGAACTGGAGGAAGGTTCAATTCACAGGCTAGAAAATAATTACAGTTTCGGGGTGCAATTGGTTGCGCAGGCGTGGCGTTCCTCACTTTGTGTAGAAAGAGGTGTATTCCTGCACGAGGAAAGCTTTGGGCGTAAGATCCAAGAGATAGGCTCAGTTGACGGTGGTTCACAGACGTGAATAAATGATACCGGTTTATGGCTTAATGTAAGAGTCATTTCAAACTGTACAGGGGAGGTGTTTTAGTATTTTTGCAATTGTGCACTGCATCCAGGATGTTATTTTTTTCTTTTATTTGTTTTGCACCGCCAAGTATCTTTAACTAGTGAGGGTCTTTTAGAAGGTGTGTTTTCTGTAACCAGGGCTTGGAAGCACTGCTAAGGTATTATGGAAAATTAAGACAGCCTGTCAGTTAAGGATGCAAGGTTTCACCTTTCTCCACCATCATCCATTTTAATGGCTTGAGATGGATTCCCTCATGAAAATGACATTAACTACTGCCATTAGGAGATCGCACTAATCCCCTAGGGCCATCTCCTTTCAAAGGAAAGCCACCTATTATTTCTGGCAAAAGGAACATTTCACTGCCATTTCACTTTCAGTGAATGGCTGAGGAATTTCTCTGTGTTCCCATATTTACAATATGATCAGAATTTCAGTTTGTGTGAGTATGATCTCAAATATGGAATTTGCTAAAAAGGACTGTCAGAGCCCTAAAAAAGAGAAATCACAAGACCAAATGAAATTTAGACACTGAGCACAGTGCTAACTGAACCATCCCCGTGGCTAGAATACTCCTTTAAGCTTCCTTCAATTTTCTTATCAGGCTTCCTGTTTTTTTTCCTTTGCCTATTGAAGTCAATGACTCAACAAATTGGGAATGTGTAGATAAACTCCGAATCTTGACATGACTGTTGGGATTATGTTATAACCTATTAGTTTTACTTCCTTGAATGAAAAGTATTGATCCATCTGATCAAATGCTGAGCCACACTTTGAATGGGAAGCCATCTCTGTGTGTGGTCTGGGACAACCAGTTTCATTGTCACTCTTCCTAAAAAAAAAAAGTTCCTTCACTTACTAGTTAAGCCAGAATATTGGCAGTAGTCTCCCTCTAATGAGCTTCTCATATTGCCTGTTCGCACTTGCAGCCCATCATACAGTAAAATGTGTGGGCAATCACAGAGAGCAGCAGTGTTTTTCTGTGGTGTGGTGCCCTCAGTGTGAATCTCAACTTTTGTTTGAACAAGTCAAAAGTCTTTGGGTTACAATTAAAGAACAGGGATCTCAAAGACTGGGATTCTCTTACTAATAGGTTATTTCAGTATCCAAGGAAACAAAACTCTTAGAGGAAACGAAGGAACTAGCCCAACGTGATCTGCAGGCAGCTCATGTTTTTTGTTTTCTCTGAAGAACACTGTCCCACCTACTCCATGAACAGAAAACACTCAGAGGCTTCCTGTTTGAATCTCTTCAGAGCATTGCGGCAACATTAAATAAGAAACTCATAAAGAGACTTTGGGTAGGGTTAGAATGGGTTGGGCAACACCATTTGTCTTGGCAGTAGTTCATTGCAAAGTGAAATTTCATACAGACGTGAGCTGGGAATAGTTTGAATAAGAGTTGAAGTTATATGTAAATATGGGAAATAGCTTTACATAATAATAAGGATGTTAGAGCTTTAAAATATACTTTTAATCCATTCCTAGTTCAGCTCTTCATTTAGATTAGCACCGTGGCAAAACTGCAAATTATTCCTAGCTGTTCTTAGTATGATAAGGAATGTGTATGTTCATATTCCCTATGTCCAATATATGGTGCAATAATAGTGATACCTTTAATTGCAAAAGAGTTCCAAGTTCATGTTTACATAATCATCATGTCATATATTTGTGTTACTTAAAAGATTCCATAACCTTGTACCTAATTCCATTCCTTTAATCTGCACATGATTAACATCTGTAGCCAGCAAAATATTTTGTAGTTAGTGAATGACCTATTTTGCCACCTAAATAAATGATTAATCTTTGTGAACAAGAGCAAAAATGTCCAAATTACCATGCCCACAGTCAAGTATACATAGTATCCTGGAGAAAAGTCTGTGCTAATGAATGTTTTAAATAAGCTTTATACATTTTCCCTTGCAATATGTTATTAAAAATATGAAATTGGTAGGATTTGTATCAGTCCATCTATTTACTGAGAAGATCTGCTTTTTCATTATAATGGAAATACTAAGTAATAAAAATATATCAGCATAATACTAATCAATAAAATATGTAATAAAAACTAAAGCTCTAAAATGTAAAATTATATAGAACTACAGTTTCTATCAGAACAGATGTATACATTCATGCATGGTGTAAAAAATACAGGCAGAAAAGGATTTTTTCTTCCTTATTGTAGAATATTAGAACTCAAGTGTAGGGAGATTCTGCACTAATAGGCCATATCAACTAGCCATACTGGCTGGGTTTATATAGTGTACTAAGCCATAATGTAGTTTGCTTGGCTGTATTTTAGCGCAGCATATAAACATGGCCAGCATAGTTTTTATATTCTAGTTTATGGCTTAGAATGAATCCAGTGGTGAGCAAACCATGCCTTTACATGGAATTAAGTATTCACATGGTTACTACTTTAAACAATTATTAAAAGGGAACAAGAACAACAGCATAGCACCAGTCTTAAAGGTGGTGCATGACCGTTTACTTGTAAAATAAAAATCAGCATCCCTTAAATTCTAGTTGCTACATGTAACAGTTGAAGAGGGCTACCTGGAGGCACATGAACAATTGGGTGATGCAAAATGCTGACCTTAGGCTGACTTTATCCATTAGGGCTCTTCTTCCATTCTTAAATGTAATAAGGAAAAAGTATTCAATTAAATGTTTGGGCAGATAAATGAATTTTAAACTGTTGTTTAAAAAATAATTGGATTGTTACCTACAGTAAGTCTAGAAAAGGTGTTGAAAAAATATCACCACTAAGAAGGCCCTTTCCTATCACCACAGGACCGGTTTCTGAAACCAGAAGAACCTCCAATTAGGGCTTCTAGATAAATCATAATCAATAAGCATACGAACAATGTAGGGAAGGGGGCAACTGATGAAATGAACATTCTGATACAAGTTCTACCCTTTTGTACTGCATGCAAGTACTAAAGGGCAGAGCTCACATTCTAATATCACAATCCACATTTTGTCATTGTAGTTAGGAACAGATACCTATGTCACTAGGATTTGCAATTTACTATTGAGAGGAACCATGTAAATGTTTATAATTTAATGTCCTTTTAACGAAAGTATTTATGATATTTTTTAAAGGTGAGCCACCTTTTTTTCTAGTCTTGCTTCAAACAGCAGCTACACAAACAAGAGTTAAACAGGTGAAGCTGTTTCTAGATTCAGCATTTACCAGTCATCTGGAAAAAGTTTCAGCTGTTAAAATTCTCTATTTCAGTTGCTTTTACAAAAGTGTTGTTAGGTAGCAAATCAGCTTACATTGTGCTACATGGTGCAGAGTTTTATCCTTCAGCATATGCCAAAAATTTCCAAAATGCATTCCCTGAGACAGCCAAGCCATTTCACCTAATGGCAAAAACCAGTCTGGGATTACATTACAACTATAATTTAGTAAAAGGTCCCCTTATTCCATTTGTGTAATTTATCAAGCTGCTTCATTGTTCATTTAATCCTTCTACTGCATTTCCTGCTTGGTTCTTGACAGGACCAGCATTCCTGTCCCCTCCCCTGTGCAGCGCAATGGAGCCCAGCCTGAATTTGCTCCCCAAGGCACATGGTCCTGCCCTCTCAGTTCCCATATTGAATATTGAACAAGGAGTTGGAGGGGAAAAGTGAATAAAACATAACTCTGCATTATCATGATCCAAGTTCATCTGGAAAGTTATATTCAAGTTCAAATGAGTGGATGCTGAGTCTTTCTTCAGATCTCACTGTTTCATAGCTTGGTTGTACTTTAAACTAAGCCATAGTTTGCTTAGCCACAGTTTATAGAAGAAACCACATTTGGCTGCATACACAAATATGCTTCACACAAATTGGATGAACCACATTATGCTTTAGTGAGATATGTGTATCCAACTACAAAAGGTATAAGATGCTCACCACTTTGTACTGCTCCATTTCTGTCCTGTTTCAGGCAAATACCTTAACAGATACAGTGTACAGGAAAGAATAAGAATTCTCCGGGATGGTAGTTCAAACTGCAATTCAGTTATAAAAATGCTTTGGATTATAGCCCATGGGAGAATGGAAAACACATAATTCTCTCCTTCTCTATCATTCCTGCAGTAAGTAACAGGCTTCCACACAGTCAGTGGCTGTTTCCAAATCCATTGAGGAGAGTATTACAAAGTTAGAAAGGAAAAATCATAACTTTGGAATTTACCAAATTATATTTAGTTGGAGGAATCCTTCCAGAGCAGCAGACTGTTTTGACAGCAGCTGTGATCAAAATGTGGATGGATTTTTCTGAGTGTGTTTTTATTTACTAATTTGGGAAAGTCTGAATCTATGGGATTTTATTTGAGGCATATTGATGACATTGGCAGACTTTAATATATATGTAGCATGTTGCTGTATTTTAAAGGATAATGATATACAAAGTTGAAACATATATCATGCCTGTGATAGGCAATCCATGTTATACAAAACATTTGGTCAATTGCTGGTTTATGCATAAGACTTTCACTGATTCACATTCCTACATAAAAGAAATATCTAAAAGTCTTGAAGCAAATGGTGAGGTGCCATTTAGAAAGAGGGAGGGAGGTAAATCTTCCTTTGGTTTTAAAACATCCTGTCACATGTCCAACAGAATGACTTGGCTCACTTCTTGTGTTAAGTCACATTTGTTTTAACATGGTTTGTTAAATAAACCACAAATGGTGAATCCATGCAACACACTAAGTTGGGGGGGGGGAACATGACTTAGCATCAGATGCATGCAGTCAACGAGTGAGTTGTGGATTTAAAATAAAAGTTAAGAATGTCTTGTCTTTTTATACAGTACAATATCTGAAGCAATTTGTAGAAACATATTCCAGGAGAAATTGAAATAAGTTTTTGATGTCCTACCACTCAAACCACCAAGCTGCTTTTATATTCACTGAAGAAAAAATATGGGTTCTATAATGGATACATATATTCACATGATTTACCCAGTTTACCTGTCCTTCAGGTGGGTAGAATAAAGAAATACTGTAAAATGGGGAGTCTCACTTTGTTTTCCATTGCCATGGGTGCAGAGGAGATCTTTTAGATCTTTTAGTTACTTTTAGAGCAAGTAGACTGGGGAAGTGATTGAGCTTGATTTTGAAAAAGAGTTGAAAGTGCTAAGGGAAGAATTTCTGTCTCTCATGCCAGAGAAAGCTGTTTTGTAAATAAGGAATGGGTGACAGGAATCTTCAAGATGAGCATCCACTAGACCATTGACTCAAAAAGGCAGGAAGAAGAGACACAGGATTCAAATTTTGAGACTAACATATATAAAGATCAGGGTTCTTGGATGTTCTTAGATGAACTTCTTCTAAATATGGCTTCCCAGTTCTCTGCAGTAAATGTATTTATATAACCTTCAGCCTGCTTGGAAATGTGGAGAGGGTGATGATCTAATTGTACCTAGCAGCAGCCTCAGACTTGGTTTATAATTTGTGGGAGATCATCAGAAAATCCCAGGCTATAAACTAGATTCCAGAAGAAGTTATGACAAATCACTTCCACATTGTTGCCAAGAAGTTCATGTGGTCACCAGACTCAAGTACATTTTCACCCTGCAGGCTATAGCTCGAGTTCTGATCAGTCCATCACAGACTTTCTTTTATGGTTGCTAGTGCATTTTTTAAAAAGTGCCTTCTTACCAGTACCTGCTGGAATACTGGGTTAAAAGCAATAATGCTTCTGGCTATAGTATGCTGGCATTTGGGTGAATTTGGTAGGAAAGTCTTTTAAACATCTCAGGGTAGCTTAGCGTGTTCTGCAAACCATCCCATAGCAGGATCTTTTCTTTTATACCAAGAAAACCAATTTCAAATTGCCTGTTGTGGAATATAGTCTTTGTTGCCTGCTACATGGAGAATCTACCTTACCAATGTAACCTTCCTACAAACTAGAGGCAAATCTTAGCTGCAGCTACAGTCTCTAGAACAGAGTAAATGCAGAAGGCAGACTTGTTGCTGTACTAGTAAGATTTTATACTAACTTTGAAGTCTAATTGAGGCCCCTTGTGGGACCATGCACCCCACTTGCCATAAATCATTTTTCCAGGTGCTCCACAGGCATGTAAGTTGCTAAGAGCCTGTTGTCAGCTTTGAAAAGTAAGTCAAATTTCCTCTCCCTCCCTTCAGTCATCAAAGGGACCTTTGCCAAAAGGTGAAAATGTTCAGGTACGGAATGGCACAGTTCCTCTAAGTTTGCCCAAACCCCATTACAAATAAGACATCTCCTGCTGACTTCAGCAAGGGCTAGCTCAGAATTGTAGGAAATGTATACAATCTTTGAGACATTTTTTTCCTACAAAGTCTGTCTTCAAAAATATCAATAAAGAATGTCAGGCCATTTCTCACATGTGGTACACATAAATGGTACAACACCATACAAGAGTAACTGTTGTCCCCACCTTAGTTTCCCCAGAGTAAAGGTGAGATAGATGCCGTAATAAGTTCTTCCAGAGATCAAATGACTAGGTCTTATGGATGTTTTATTGTGTAAACCTGTAAAAATAAATAAGAACATTACAAAAGGCAGGGGAGTTATTCATTGTGCGCCGAATTACATGAATTAAACCTACTGCACCAAATAATTCACAAGAAATGACTGCTTAGATAAGCTAGCTTGGCCAAGTTGTCAGTGTGTTTCTGTGTTCGGACTTCTGAGTCTTAATCCTCTGAGCATCAACAATATTATATAATCCCATGGGGAGAAGAAGGTCAGGAAGTGTCAGAAATAAACTGGCACAAGAAAAAGCTAGGTAGCATCATTGCATGTTGGTTTGGGGATTCAACAGCTGACACTTTTCTCCTTGAGTCAATATTGATCTAATATCCTGGAGAAACAGAGCATCTCTGTTGGAGGTACAGAGGCAGAGAGAGAAAGAGACAAAAACTAAGGCTGGTAATACATGACTTTTAAAGGTTTTAGTGGGGAAGAGAAATTCTCCCACCTTTTTTTGAAGTGGGGCTCACCATTAGCAAAGGCAGTAGCATAGTTTTTTTTTTCTACAGGAAGTTGTGTGTTCTGCTGATACAAGAACTGTGTTGGCCTATTGTGGAATTATTTTGCAAATTCTACAGTGTCCTCAACCTGTAATCGTTCTGTGATAGTGTTCCAATAACATTTTTCTTTTAAAAAATAAGTGGTGAAAATACTACAAACTTGCGTTTTCCTGATAAACTTTGCAGAGAGGAATCAAAACCTGTTCACAGAAAAGTATTTTTGCTCAGCTTAGTTTCCTATCATTCTAATTCTGTTAATTGAGTTCATTAAGTTGTTTGACCAATTTCATTTATGAGTCCAAAAGCCTTAATTGCAGCAGTTTCAAAAAACTCAGTATAACAAAACAGGACATATCCTTTTGTTTTTTCCAAGGTCTTTCTATCTGTGAAATCATAAGAATGGCAGAAATCTATGACCAAATATCAGCACTCCCATAAACACTCCAATTCCTGGATTTGTCCATTTTGATTATAGTGTTTATTGGCTTAATTATATGTTATATAAATGACAACATATAAATACCTGTAAACTGTAGAATGCATAAATATTGGGGTCTGCCGTACTATAAGGCTGTGACTTATTCACAAGGCAGCCACATGCTTTTCATATATTTAGTTTTTATTGCAGATTCAGTCTAGATATAATAGTTCTAAAACAGCTTCTCTTCATTTATTCTAACAAAAGAGAATGTGATTACCTAAAGTTACTTGGTGAGCTTTATGGTTAAACTTCATGTTGCCTACTTTATGGTTAAGATATACTGTGTCCAACATGCAAGTATTTATATACTTCAGACCTATCACAATTTTGCTGACAGGACTGACCTGTGACTGTACACTAAATAATGGAAACAGCCATCTTAGTTTCTCAGCATTTTTCTCCAACAGATTGTCCTTTTTTTTTTTTGGTAATAATTTCATTAAAGATTATATGATACAGATAAAACTAATACTTCTAATCTACATAGAATAAAATATATACAAATTTTAAAAAATTAAATTAAGAAAATTAAAAAATAAAGAAGTTCAGAAAAAGAAAAAAGAAGCCTCCCCCTTCACCCCCAGCAAGTATAATAAACATTAACAATTTATCAACATCTCTTAAAATAAAACCAACCATCTCTTCATCCCATATCTCACCCCATTCTCTACAAACAAATCTTTAAAGCTTCATCATTCCATCTTAATCAGCAAAAGTCCATTAAGGTTATCAGAAATAGCAACATAACTATTGCAAACTGTATCTAGTAAACCTACTTTGAATATTTCCTTTTACATTTATATCTGGTTTTCTATTTAAACAAATCCCCCCTATCTCTTCTCTTCAGACAAATCTTTAAAACATAGTCATCCAGTCCTAATCAACATAAATCCATTAAATTTTACCAAAGGTAGCAACCCATTTATTTTAGCCTTGATCAAATAAACCGGTTTTGTATTCTTTCCTTTTTTCCAGCAATCTTTAGCCCCCTCAAATAATGTCCTAACATCTGCCCTCTTTTTATGCTGTCTTTGTCTCTTTTCCCGAAATCATTGGCATCTTTAACAAGCCCCTTTTGTATGTACAGTATGAAAAAGTTATCCACATCACTCTTCATATTCTTACTGTCTCTTCTCACAAAATTGTTGACAACTGCAACATGTCCCTTTTGAAAATCCAATATATAGAGGTTGTCCAGATTATTCTTCTGATTTAATATTTGTGTGTGTGATGGAATGGTTTGGTGAAGGCCGCGCTCGGGGAGATAAGCATTTCCTTAGCCCCCTGAAAGAGCGTGGGAAGGTGAAGAGGATGAGACTGGCACCACCCTAAGGAATTCACAGTGTTTGCTTGCTGGCTTGGGGAGTTTAGATTCAGTCTGGTGAGATTTCTGTCTTGTAGGTGAAAGCTAATAAATGCTATAGAACTATATCTGTATTGTCTCGTGGAGTTCTTTGGGCTGAACCTGACAGTGTGCCCTTTTAATTGTTAAGTCATCAAGCAGTTTCAATTATATATCCAATATTTCATATTTTTGTATATCCACTATTTCATCTTTTTCTATCTCTTTCTTATAAATCCACATTCAAATCAATTTCATTTTTATTTAATGGAACTTGTTCCTTTTCAGTGATACCATATAATTTTTCTATCATAGATTTTTCTATCATAGATTTCTCTTAATGGATCCATTGATGTACTTGTTTCCTTCTGGTGCCCTTTAGTGACCAACCTTCAAAGTCTTCTTATCAGTTATTCTTTTTCCAGATATGAGCAGAAAAAGTTTCCCATGGGAAGGATTCTTACAATTAATTTCAAAGTTAGTGTGATGGAATGGAATTATGAAGGCCAGACTCTGGGAGAAAAACATTTTCTTTCATCTCCTGAGTCGCGGGGGAGAGATAAGAGGATGAGGCTGGCACCTCCCTGAGGAATTCACAATGTTGTGGCTGGCATTGCTTGGGAGTGTGGGAAGATTCTTGCTAGAGCTTGTAGCTAATAAACATTGCTGGACTGAATAGACATGGTCTCTTGGAGTTCCTTGGGCTAGGCCTGACAAGAATCTTCCCAGACTCCCAAGCAATGCCAGCCACAACATTGTGAATTCCTCAGGGAGGTGCCAGCCTCATCCTCTTATCTCTCCCCCGTGACTCAGGAGATGAAAGAAAATGTTTTTCTCCCTGAGTCTGGCCTTCATGATTCCATTCCATCACAGTTAGGGTTAGGGCTGCCTCGCCTAATGACTGAGGCATTCACTTACTGTAATAACAGCAACTTGGACTGCCAGGATTGCAGTTGCTAAGAGAAGCAGTGAGCGATAATTCACTTAATGACCATATCACTTAGCAACCTAAATTCCGGTCCCAATTGTGGTTGTTAAGCGAGGACTACCTGTAGTCACAAAAAACAAGTGTCTGGAGTATATATGGGTGATCTCATGATCTGTCCTTTCTCCGGAGAGATTTCAGCAGTTTAGATCCAGCATCCAGCTGCCATTTTCAGCTGTAACGTCTCCCACTATCTCTGAGATATCAGTTCACTATTTCTTCATTGGAAGTTTCCCTCCAACAGATTTTCCTTTTAGCAGTTATGCAGAAGCAGAAATTAATCACATAATACAAGCAGAATTATAGGAATTAAGCACAGGGAGATGGAGGCCTCAGAAAAGTGACCACATAGAGCTAATATTTGGAGTATACTTTTATTTGGATTTTTGTGGGGATATGTTTTTGTTGTACCTAATGCCTCTGAGATAATTTACAAGTAGTATTGTTATTCTTGTGCTTCTATTTATTTCATTTTAGTAGGACATTGGCCCCCTTTTTAGCTAGGTAAGTCTCAGCACACGTTATCCTTTTAAATTCATGTCTTGCTTTTTTTGCCTTTTATTGATAAAACAGAAGAAAGAGAAAAAAGAAAATAATGAAAAAAGAAAAGGAAGAAAAAAGATAAAACAATACAACCCAAATTTATATATGTGTGCATGTGTGTAATTTTCACACATGCATATATAATTCCCACAACAGTTTCAATAAAGGATAACCATATTTCATTGTAATTGTCGATGTAAATAGCATGTTTATAAATCACAAGTAACGTCAGGTTTTCAATCCACTGAGAAGATAGGATCATAAATGTGTCTTTTCAGTGTTGAAGGCCTAGTCTCTTAGCAATGAGAAGAGTACAGAAAATCCATATCCATTGTCCGGCCATCATTTTCTGTGGTCACCTTTGAAAAACATCCATTATAACTTTGAATAGAAATCACACATTACCAGAAACTGTCATATAGCCAATTCTTTGTGGACATCTTCTTATTGCAACCCACTGAAACACTGAGATACTCTGAGTATATTAAGAACATTAGGAGCAATTCTGTGTTGCATTTTTTATGTCAAGGAAGGGGGGAAAAGGCTGTTCACTAAAAAAGAGTAGCCATTTGATATTATCCAGATGTATGTAGACTATAACTAGAGAAAACAAAATAAAGTCCAGTCTTGAAAGTACAGACAATGCCAAAAGCAATTTATGACATGGCAGGATTATCTGCTTGCTGTTCAGACTTCTTTTAGAAAGGAAAAATTTCTCTTGGGCATCCAGTTTGTGTCTGTACTTTGTGCAGTTCCTCACTGGAAAGCAGCGTCTAATGTTTAAGGGAAACATGCACGACATCACAAAGGAATTAGACTGAAATCCTATACAGTACATTCTAGCCTACTGAATTCTGGGGTGCTTTCTTAAAAGTAAACATACTTGGGATTACACTGTTAAAACACAGCAGTGGCTGGTCCCCGTAAGACAGGGCTTACTTGCAGGGAGTTTACTTGCCTGCTTGATGAGATCATGTGATCTGTGCAAATGCCTACCCCAGGAAGGCTTGCCAGGCCCCCTTTCAGATATCATTCTTTTGCCATTGAAAGAGTAGATTTTAGCTGGCTCTGTGTCATTAGTTTAAGTCTGGCTTTATATATGCCTTTATGCTGCTTTTATCAGGATGTTGATTTGTTAATTTGCTCTTGAACATTTCTTGCTCACTGTGATGAATTTTTAACAGCTGCTTTCTATTGCTTTATCTATTTGTTGCTAATTTTACTCACAGCTTGTGTGCATTATTATTTTGTTTTAAGTTATTGGAAGGGTTTTATTGAAGGCTTGGAAACAAAACAAAACAGTGAGGAAGGAACAACTTAATTAAACAGTTGGACTTCTTCCTCCAAAATATCCAGCATGGGCTAGAACAGAAAAGCTGAAAATATATTTCTTTCCTTATTACATACTAACTTTTCAAGAAGAATCAATTATGTTTGATGTTCTTAGGAAACATCAACTCCATGACTCTGAATGAATGTATTTATTAATATAGAGATAATCTGTATAACTTTGAAAGTCTTTGAAAGGGAAACTTCACAAATTTGAGGAGGCACTAGTGAAGCTTTTCTCATAGCATTTGCCTCTTTCTAACGCTTTGCACAGTCCTTATGAATGTATATGTAGAATACCTTATAGTATATTGTGTGCAATGCACTAATATACCAATTTGTATCTTTCCTAGACTAGAGATGGATGGGTGGATATTGCAGCATCAGTATCAGAATCTGGGCCATCTGGGCTCAGAGGAACCCAATGTATTTCCTATACAAATGCATTGCTACTTGTACCACAATATCCTGCAAAAAAAAAAAAAAAAAAAATCGGGAGAAAATATCCTGTAACAGAAAATTGGCCAACTGGAGGGGGAAAAAAACCAAATATTTCATTTTGGAAATCTGGCAATTCCTTGAAATGTTCCAGATAGAATATAAAGGAACTGAAATCAAAGATGTAAAAAATGAATGAGAAGTTTCCTTCGCATCAAGAAGCTTACATGTGAGAGCAAGCTCAAAGTCTGTTAATGTTTTTAAATGTAGTACTCCTCTCTGTTCTGTATTACACCAAGCTGTCTAATTTTATCCTCCTGTTAATTCCATTTTATGTTATCCTACACTGTACTTTCTTGATAGAATATGACAATTTTAGGCAATTCGAAGGTAATATCATGCCTGACACATGACTTCATTGTAATAACACCTGCCTAGAGAATAATTAGTCCCCTTTTTTTCCCTCTCCTAATAACAGGAATTCCATACACTACAGATGGCATTTTTCATACCAGACAGCCAATGATGTATGCTGGAAACAGGCCAAAGTGTCTGCAAAAACTGTGAGAAATTCAAGACAGACATCTGAGTGGAAAGAGCTTAACTTCTTTCTTTCCTCCCCCTTAGCCAGCCTTGCGCATCTGTTAAAAGCCATGCTGATACAAACTGAGTTCCTCTTTCTTATCTAATGATGCCATACAGTGAAAGTGAGAGGTTAGCACCATCCTTATTTGGTTTCCAAGAATGATGACACTGACATTGTTTCTGTATGATTTTATGTTGGCTAATTGAGCCATAAATTTATAAAGTTTGCCATAAATCTTAAATCATCACATTACAATTCATTTTTAATACAAGGTTTGACCATTTCAAAATCCACAAAATTGCCACAACTTTTGCCATCCCTAAGAAAACAAGCTACAAAGAATCACATTTTACTAAAAAAAAAAAAAAAAGTCTGTCCAAAGTCAGGTCTCCTCAGTGAGTTAAATTGTTAAAAAGTACCTTATGCAACATGTAGGTGGTATCACTTTTAATTTTCCCCCTTTATTTTTGTTTTATATTTTTACTATATCCCCAGTTAAACTGAATCTTTTTTCCTTTGTCAGTAGAGGACACTATTACTCCTCATCTTGTCTCCTTATCCTTCTTGATTAAAAAAAGCAAAAACATTGCAGGCATCTTCTTCTTCTTCCTAAACACAGAATAGCAAGAGAAAGTCACCAGAGTAAGTAGGGTTGAAGTTTTCCTGTGTTTGGGGGAGCTTTTAGGGAAAGTTATGGGACAAAATGGGTATGTTGAGCCTTACAGAAGTATTGGGCACCTATCTGACCCTTTAAAATTCTCTGAAAAATGGGAAACATTGGCCTGATTGGGGGAGAATCAGGAGTACAAAGGAAATGTCTTAAGCCTTAAAGCATCCATTTTGCCAAATACATATTTGTGGCTTCAGGTCAGCGTTGACTCCTGGCAACTGCCTGGACAAGTTCTTTCAGTTTTCCTGGCATGGTTTTCAGAAGCGGTTTGCCACTGCCTCCTACCTAGGGCTGAGAGAGAGTGATTGGTCCAAGGTCACCCAGCTGGCTTTGTGCCTAAAGCAGGACGAGAACTCCCTGCTTCCTGGTTTCTAGCCTGGTGCCTTAACCACTACACCAGTGTTGTCCACACTTGGCCACTTTAAGATGAGTGGACTTCAACTCCCAGAATTCCCCAGCCAGCATGGCTGGCTGGGGAATTCTGGGAGTTGAAGTCCACTCATCTTAAAGTGGCCAAGTTTGGACAACACTGCACTACACCAAACTGGTTCTCTTGCCACTTGACTCTCCCAAAGCTGCCAGAGCAAAAAGAACAAAGCCTCCAAAATAGAGCCATATGCACTCTTTGGTGATCTGGGGAAGTTCTGAGGTTCTTTAAAAGGGGTGCTGATTAGCTGCATGTAGTCTATTGGCTATACTACTTTGTACCCCTGATAAATGTGTTCCAATGCATACATGAATGCTGTAAGAGCAGGGTTTGCTGCACAGTTGTATGGAGGAAACTCCTGAATTTGACACCTCTATTCCTCCCCCTCTCAGAGAGGGAATGGCAAATTCTGGAATACAGGGAGCTCTAGATGTGTGCAGGTTGGTGCTCCTGCCTGCCAAAGACATTTTCAGACAAGGGGAAATTAGTACGAACTCATGTATCACTGATCTCAAAGTCAGCTGAAGTTAATTTTCTGAAACACAAAGTCTTACAAGAATTACTTTTGGGAGTCTTACATGCATGGTACAATCAAACAGGTTAGGCGATTCTGTTTGTATAAAGTAGTAATATTATTTTGACTTCCAGCTGGAACACTTTATGAATTAAAAGGTCACATAAACATTTCCTCTTTAAGATGCATATGTGTAAGCATTCATAAGAGTTAAAGAAATGTCATGTACTGTTCCTGATGGGTCATATTTATTTCTTTGCTGGAATGACTATACTCCTGTGCAAGTTTCTTATGGAGATTATTTGAAAGATAAAATGTATCTTAGCAACCACATCTTTCAGTGTTTTATCAGCTGGGCATGTGCAGCTGTAGTTACAAATGTTTAGAAATATCTAAAACGGGGGAAAAAGTCCACAGATAAATGCAAATCAGAAATGATGTGCTGTATTGTTCAGCAGGTTTTTTACCATTATATATTGTATTAACGCTATAGTAAAAATGTGAAGTAAAGTTATATATTTACATATACATAATTTTTATATAAAATTGCTTGATTGAGGTGCTTGAGTATAGCACTAACGTAAAATATTGAGAACTGGTCTCCAAAGGGCAGATAAAACTTTCTAGATCATTAAGAATAATACATCTTTTGAATACATTTTATTCAAAATAGGTTTCATATATATTCTTATTACTGCTTTTACAGCCATCCAAACTGGACCATCTGGATGTAGCATTCACATGGAAGCCTTGTTGGCTCTTCCTTCCAATGGATGTGGCTAACAAAGGGACAGCAAAAGCAATTGCATGATTTTAAGCAAATATTTAGAATGTAAATAAAGCCACCAAAGGTTAAATGCAATGCCTAAAAAATGAGAATTACCTTTGGGGTCCCCACCCCATTTACACCAGTAAGCACATTTGGAATTTGGGCACTCTTATATGATGAGCTGTCATGGAATGGGTACCTCTTCACAGACCATCATCCATTTACCAGAGGGCAAACTGGGAAGATTCATTGCTTCCCAACTTCTTCTGTCCCCTTCCCAAACACTCTCTACTGACACAACTTACCTGTCTTTTCTTTTGTCGCTAGGTAGATACACTTCCAAGCAAATCCTTGGGTTGCAACCAACCACTATTTTTATTTCCTAAGGAAACCTATGTGAGATCTGGAAGTGTTCTTGAAATGATGATGATGTTAGAGGCTGGTGGCTTACTTTAATTAATAAAATGAAAAAATAAAATCAGGCAAATTGGTACCTAAGTAGGTATGGCTGAGCTGGGCATATTGGCTCCTCCGAACACCATATTGGGATTCCAGACAGTTTCCATTTACAAGCCACTTCTGCTTCTTCCTCTCTTTCAACCTGACACAGGCAGATACAGTAAATAGTACCTCATCTGCAGACAGAACTGTTGCTACAGAGAGTTTTAAGACACTGGGATATGAGCTGGCTTCACACGTCATCGTGAGCTATAATGTAGTTTGCTTTTCACTAGTTATTATGTATGAACACAACAAATAGGTGTTAAGTAAAACATGACTTAGTATGATGTTGGAACCTTATTATAAAGATGCATAACTCTAGCAGTTTTAAAATGTATGTTAATAAGCTGCTGATGAGTCTACTACTAGTGATGAAAAAACAGTGTGATTGTTATTAACAGTACAGATATAATATTGTATATGCTGTATAAAATATTAATTGCAACATGAATAATAATAGCAATGAGAAATAGTGGGGCTTTTTATCAACCCCATTTTCCACTTTGCCCTCCCCCCCCCAATTTCTAGGACTGTGACCTCTGGCATGATTTTGATACAGTCCCCCAATTTGGAAAAGTTTGCTTACCCTTGCTGTGTCATAACTAAGAACTCTGGTTTGTTCTACTGGGAACATTGCTGCCCAGTCTTCAGACAGATTTTTTGTACAGAAGGTTAGTGCAATGAAAAATCATTGGACATCAGATTTACTGTTTAATTCTAATTCTAGTTATAATTCATCCATATAATTTAAAGAACTGGAGATCTGTTCCTGTGGAAAACGGAAATGTGAACTGCAACCTGTCCAACAGTTCCCAGATATTTGAGGAAAAATGCTACAAGATCAGAGAAACTGATAACAGAGACCTCTGCTTCAGAGGGCCACTTGTGGATCACGTGGGAAAGGGCCTTCTCTTGCATCACTTCTAGGCTCTGTAACTCATTTCTACAGCAGGAAGAGTCAAACAATATTTTTGGAAGACATCAGTAAAATAGTTATGCAAGTAGAAGCCTTGTAATGCAAATGAACATTTACATCCACCCCAAAAGTCACATAGTCAAGAGTTCCTCAGAAAGAATTGGAATACTACTCATACAAGCTGCTGTGCATGATTTTTTTCACTTTCCCACAATAGTTCCCCAGAATATATCCCAGATCTTTCCATAGATTTTCTTGAAATCTCAGAAGAATATTAGGGAACAGGCTCTTGGGAGTCACTCAAAGGGAGAGTGCATTACATCAAATTGCAAATACAAGTATCCATTTAAATGGTTTTGAATATAACCTGCAGTATATTTCTAATATACAATTATTTTAATGTGTATTAAAATGAGAATATTTGTTGCCAATATAAAATATTTCTCTCCCACTTCTATACAGTTTGAACTCCAAAGTGACTCTCAATTTAAACTGAATGAATGAAAATATACATACTAAAGGCAAACACTATTAAATGGCTGTATAATTACATAGTTTAATGTAGCCATACAAGCTAACTAGGTTTTAATAGCTATATTAGAAAGAAACAAGAGAAGACATTTTTGCAGATACTTCTAGGACAGTAATTCTGTCTTCAGATGGAAAACTTCCTGTAAATAAGGAGACTTATCCTTGGGGATGAATTTCTTTTTGTGGTTCTTCCAGAGATTGCTATGGAGCACATGAAGTTTGCCTATAAACTTAGTAGGTCCCCTGAGATGTGCAAGGCAATTGAAGGAACAACAAAGGGGAAAGGTCATCCAGATGGAAGCCTTGAGCCTTTGTACGTTAACTGTGTCTCAAGTCACACCTCCCCATCCCCTCCTTCCCTCTCTTTCTGTTTTAACTCCATTGGAAACATAGCTGCCAGAACTTCTGAAATAGTAACAACTTTAGGGACCTTGTTCTGTGTTTGTCCTCAACAAAGCCTTTTGTTGTTGTTATTTAAGGTCATTACCAATTATGTACAGAAATCTTCTAGAAAAGAAATCCATAAACAGTACACTCAGTTACAGCAGAGAAACTATTAAATGTTGCTCCAGATCTCAAGCTGATCCCACATTGTACGTATGGGTTGTTTGTACAGATCCAAAATATATATTGATCCAAGACTCAACTGGAGAAAATCCAGAAAATTCAGCATGAAGGCTTGGACTAATATTTTGTTCTTAACTGGTTCTGTTTTTCTTTGTCAAGAAAGGAAAAGAAGACCTAGTTCAAGGTCTAACTTTTAAAAAATTGAAGTTTCATCACATAACAGAGCAGAATCTAAAACATACACATTTACCTATCTGGCATAGGTGGTATATTGCCCTTGCCTGCAATGCCCCAGACCTAATTAAGATCAGGAAACAATACCAATGAGGGGGATTTTTTTGCCAGTGCTCGGCCAAAATTTAACTGCACAAAGCTTAGATGGTCCTGATGCTCTGGCTGAAATATGTGCACTGAATTCAAGTGCATAAAATTGCCATCTGATTATGTCAAATAACTGTTATCCTTATACAGCAGTTTAAAAATCTGATCTGCAGAGACAAAATGTCAATTATATCTATTGTTTTCTTCCTTATTTATTTATTTGGTGGAGGAAGCTTTTCCTCCTTCAGAGGAAAAGACATGGGACTGTTGTGAGTTCAGTTGTGCCATAAGAGGCATGACCTTGAAACAACTGAAATGGGGGTAGCAGAGAATTCCCTCTTTACATCCCAGTGAAAGATAAGAAAGAAATCCCTTTAGGACAGCAATGGCAAGGATTACATAAACTTATTTTCCCCTTCTTTATACAGTGGGGCAAAAAAGTATTTAGTCAGCCACCAATTGTGCAAGTTCTCCCACTTAAAAAGATGAGAGAGGCCTGTAATTTTCATCATAGTTCATAGTCCCTCAACTATGAGAGACAAAATAGGGGGGGAAATCCAGAAAATCACATTGTCTGATTTTTAAAGAATTTATTTGCAAACCATGGTGGAAAATAAGTATTAGGTCACCTACAAACAAGCAAGATGTCTGGCTCTCACAGACCTGTAACTACTTCTTTAAGAGGCTCCTCTGTCCTCCACTCGTTACCTGTAGTAATGGCACCTGTTTGACCTTGTTATCAGTATAAAAGACACCTGTCCACAACCTCAAAGAATCACATCTAAACTCCACTATGGCCAAGACCAAAGAGCTGTTGAAGGACACCAGAAACAAAATTGTAGACCTGCACCAGGCTGGGAAGACTGAATCTGCAATAGGCAAGCAGCTTGGTGTGAAGAAATCAACTGTGGGAGCAATAATTAGAAAATGGAAGACATACAAGACCACTGATAATCTCCCTTGATCTGGGGCTCCATGTAAGATCTCACCCTGTGGGGTCAAAATGATCACAAGAACGGTGAGCAAAAATCCCAGAACCACACAGGGGGACTTAGTGAATGACCTGCAGAGAGCTGGGACCAAAGTAACAAAGGCTACCATCAGTAACACACTACGCCGCCAGGGACTCAAATCCTGCAGTGCCAGATGTGTCCCCCTGCTTAAGCCAGTACATGTCCAGGCCTGTCTGAAGTTTGCTAGAGAGCATTTGGATGATCCAGAAGAGGATTGGGAGAATGTCATATGGTCAGATGAAACCAAAGTAGAATGTTTTGGTCTAAACTCAACTTGTCGTGTTTGGAGGAGAGAGAATGCTGAGTTGCATCCAAAGAACACCATACCTACTGTGAAGCATGGGGGTGGAAACATCATGCTTTGGGGCTGTTTTTCTGCAAAGGGACCAGGATGACTGATCCGTGTAAAGGAAAGAATGAATGGGGCCATGCATCGTGAGATTTTGAGTGAACACCTCCTTCCATCAGCAAGGGCATTGAAGATGAAACGTGGCTGGGTCTTTCAGCATGACAATGATCCCAAACACACCGCCCGGGCAACGAAGGAGTGGCTTCGTAAGAAGCATTTCAAGGTCCTGGAGTGGCCAAGCCAGTCTCCAGATCTCAACCCCATGGAAAACCTTTGGAGGGAGTTGAAAGTCCGTGTTGCCCAGCGACAGCCCCAAAACATCACTGCTCTAGAGGAGATCTGCATGGAGGAATGGGCCAAAATACCAGCAACAGTGTGTGAAAACCTTGTGAAGACTTACAGAAAACATTTGACCTCTGTCATTGCCAACAAAGGATATATAACAAAGTATTGAGATGAACTTTTGATATTGACCAAATACTTATTTTCCACCATGATTTGCAAATAAATTCTTTAAAAATCAGACAATGTGATTTTCTGGATTTTTTCCCCCCATTTTGTCTCTCATAGTTGAGGTATACCTATGATGAAAATTACAGGCCTCTCTCATCTTTCTAAGTGGGAGAACTTGCACAATTGGTGGTTGACTAAATACTTTTTTGCCCCACTGTATATTGCATTTATATTCCATTCTTCCTCCAGGAACTCAGTCTTTTTTTTCCAATGTTATCCCTCCTTCAACACTTCTGGGAGCTAAGTTAGAATGAGAGTGACAATGAGCTTCCATGGCTAAAGGTCGACTTGAACCTGTCTCTTCCTTATCTTAGTCCATGTCCCAAACCCTAAATATATACCTTTCTGGCTCTCTTAAAGTGGAATAACAACACAGGGACACCCAGAGTGGAGATTTAATTAGCAGTTCTACATGTTGTCCTTCAAAATAAACTGGGTCATTACTAGATCCAATGCACTGCATAAGCCCAGAAACCTACTCACTTCAGAGCCACCCAAAGTACACCAAACCAGCTTTTAAGCCAAGCACTTCCCCCTCCCAGGCCATGTTATGTAAATCCAGAAACCTCGTTACTTGTGGCACAGTGGCCCTGCACCGCCTAGTAAGTCCTAGGCAGTGTAAGATAGAAGAGTAAAGCAACTGAAAATGCAGAACACTTCACTACAAAACTGTTATGACCTGGCAGCTCCCACGCACACTATTTGCCTAATGAAAGGGCATTAACATGATACAGTCTGTATTTTCAAAATGGCAGCCCATGAGCCAGATAGTGTGATTCATTGTTCTCTAAGTAAACTTGTACAAATGTTGTCTAAGTACTAAGTAGAGTTAGAGATGGCTACCAGATCTGGGCTGCTAAAATCTGCACAATTAGATGGCAGCAAACAGAGTTTAATATATCTCTTTACTGCCACTTAGTGGTTCAGATTTTTGGAGCCCAGATCTGATGGCTGTACATTAGGGAGTCCTGCTTTTGTCATACAACAAGCCTACCCTGATCTATTTTGTTATATTTGGGGAATACTCTTCTTAAAAAGAAGTAATTATTTTGTTTTGGACCTGTTGCTTTACTTCTGAACCAAATAATATTTGCCAGGTTCTAAACTCACCAGATTCTGTATGTTTTCCTTGGAAGTCCAAACAATGCTTTGCTTGGAAGTCCAATCACTACATGTCATGATGGGGAATTAACTAGCCTGGCCATATTTTATGAGGGCTAAATAAGCTTACTTTACTGTAGCTAAGGTTTGTGATTACATTCTTGGTCATGGAATGAATCAGAACTAAGTAAGTTCCAAATAGGTTCTTGATCATTGCTCCAGCTGGGAGATAAGGAAAATAATAACAGGAACTCCCTGTGACCACCAAGAGACAACACTCATGGGCGGAGTATATCAACATTCAAGACTGATTACAGCGTGGCAGAACAGAGATTTAGAGGGTATCCTCTGTCACCTTTGCTGACCTCAAAAGATGGATAGCTTACGGCTGGTAATTATGTAACCTGACTCAAGTCCTTGAAAGGATGGCTTCAGATTTGAAAGTGGTCCAGCTAATATAATAGGAAGAACCTGGAAGGATATCCAGATTGTAAGAAGTTTATTCTCATATAGCAATATAGCAAAAGAGTAGAACACTGAGACAAATAGGTCACCCTGGAAAACAATACTTTTTTCTTTTACTGCACTTTTAGTGTTTAGGTAATTGCTGAATTGCAATAAAACTGACTGCTTTGAGTTCTCTGAAGAGATGGGATATTACATTTATATTAGTGTTAAATTTACATTTAATATTTGTTTATTGAAATATGTTTCTTTAAAAAAAAGTTGGGTGACTTACATCTTTTCAAATATTTGTGACCATAATATATGATTGTTTAATTTACACCACATTTTAAAGTTGCCATTTCCCTCCTCCCATTTCCAGAAAGTAGGTGCAAGAAAAATATCCATTTCAGAGTTCTCTGAGATCTGGGGAAATGGTTTAGCATAGTCCTTGTTGTTCTTGGCGAAAGGCTTCCTAAGGGTTGCTTTTTCCTGCTAGAAGAAAGAATTTCCCCACTGTATCAAGGTAAAAGCTTTATCCAACATGAAATGCCCTATTTGTACAATTTAAACACAGGTACCCTTTTAGAGAACATTATAATTCTGATGTTTTTAGTTGCCTATGAAAACTCTAAAGAAGAACAAGTCTTATTTCAAAAGGATCATTTATTAAACATTTCCTTTACAAAGTACAATCAATGTTTTGTGAAAATTTTTGGGTTGTTCTTATTTCATTGTATGTACACAAAAGCTTAAAAGAGGGGAGAAAATATCCTTATTTTTGTGTTCTGTATGCAAACATGTTTAATAAAACTTGACCATTAGACAGAGAACTTTGTCTTATTAATTTGAATACTTACTCATATTGTAATATTAATACCTGAATATTAATACAAAATAATGAAAGATAAAACACTTTCCCATTTGTAAGAAAATACTGTTCACAATTTGTTTCGAAGCAGCTTTACTGAATGTATTGGGGATCTTCTGGATTATATCCAGCTACAAGAATCATATGCCTATTATATTATTGTAGTAATAAATTCTAATAATGAATCAAGATTCAGTTTTCTTTTCATAATAAGCATGATTCTTTTTTTAAAAAAAAAAATCTTTGCTGTTATAAAGTAAGACGTTTTGAGGAACAAGGTTTAATAATTTCCTATTAGCAGCAGTTGATAGTAAATGCAACATAAGGTTTGTTTTGTCTGTGGTATAAGGACTTCAGCTAGCAGACTCATTTACGTCACTTGTTTTGTGAACCCAAATGTCTGCATGTATTCTATAACTCTGGCACACAAAACAAAAATTAGACAAAAAAAAAAGCCATTTATTCTCATGAGTGACTATTGCGGTCAGCTAATATGAATGCACTGCTAAAAACGAGTGAAAAGTAAAAATGCTGCAAAGTAAATATATACAGAGTTAAAATACAATTCTTATCCTCGGGAGACAGTGTTTCTGTTGACACTGTGGGGGTGTATTTTTTCAAAATACTAAATCTCTGGAAAGCAACAGTATTGTTTGGCGCAAGCTAAAGAAAGACAAAATACCTGCTCCGTTGTCACTGAAAGGGCAGACGAACCTGGAATGTTCAAAAGCAAATGTGTCTTCTGCTTCTGCTCACAAGGCACACTGGAGGCATGGCACTTACTGAATCCGAACACAAATAATAATATTAATAATAAAAATAATAAAAATAATAGTTCAAGAGTAGTGGAAATAGTAAGTCCTATGTTTAGTTTTGTTTTGATTGTCAGAGAGTCAGCCACTTGCATCCGTTAACGTCCGTGTAAGGCCGCTGGGTTAGCGTGGTTTTCCTGAGAACAGAGCTAGGGTTCCTTCGTGTCTTATCATAAGTGTGCATGCTCAGAGCTGTGATCACTGTCGTGGCTGTCGTCGTTTGCCAGGGAGTCCCCCGTATGTTGGAGGCTGGTCGCACCAATGCCAGAAAGCTCTGATGGGAGCAGGGTGCCTTTTTTCACGTTCACCAGTTCTTTCTCTCGGGCTGCAGCTCCCTGTTGCCCTCCTTTTACCCGTTTCCATTTCATCCGTCTGTTCTGGAACCAAACTTTTACCTTCAATCAGAATATGCAAACAGACAAGAACACCGTCAGTAAATGGCCACACATCTGATACTCATCTCTCACCAAGGGAAAAGGCAATGGCAGGCGCTCACTCCTTATGTTTTAAATTATTTAAAACAGGCATGAAGCAACCTATGGCCCTAGCACTTGATGGGCCCTATGACTAATTTCAGTGGATATATTCAGAAGATCCATTCAGATCTCTGGTAAGAGTTATCAGTTGGTCCCTGGGTCCTGCTGAAAAGAGAAAAGAAAACATCAGAACGTGGTGCCAAAGAGATAACGGGCACCTTTGCTTCAGCCAGGCTCAGCATACGGTGCCCTGTGAAAATGCCCTGGAAGATACTCTTTAGGATAAACCAATCTTAATAAATGTTTATTGTTTAAAGATTTTTGTACTTATGTGTTTATAGTTTTCAAGTGGTTTTCCGGTATTGCAACTATTGTATCTATTAGCAAATATTTATAAAATTGCATGCCTGTTTCATGCTGTTTAAAATCTAAGAGCTGGCAGCAGAAAACTGAATTTAGAATAAGCCAATCCGAATACACTTTTATATAACTATTTTTTGTGGGCTTCCACTTGTATATTTATAGTTTCCAAGTAGTCTGGTGTTGCAAGCATTGTATTTATTAGCAAGAATTTATAAAATACATTTGAGTCATCTGAGGATTGAAAAGTGTTCCAAGAACCTATTGGGTTTTCTGCCAATGTTAACCAATATGCCATTATTAATATTAGTTTCACCACCATTCAGTAAGTGACAGATTAGCTCACCACTGTTATAAAGTGTTGGAGCACAGACATTCATTTGCACCACTGAAGGCAGACAGTCTTATTATTCTTAAATATATATTATTTATACTGTGGTCCTGGGATATCCAAAATATGTCATTCTTAAGGGAGAAAGGGCTGGATAGAAAGTTCTGCACAGTGGAAAGTTGTGGAAAGGGAATAGTTGCCATATCCTTGACTATGGTTAATGATACTTGTTTCAGAGCTTTAAAAAAGCAACCTCAGGGACTTTTTGCAGCATGACACATTATATATTAGTGAAAGAGCCACAATATTTCTGTATTCCAAAATTCATGTTTTATGTTCATGGAATTTATAGATCAAGACTCAATTTTGGAAATTAATTTAAATTCTACTAAAGATGGTTTTGTTTTTAACTTTAATTTCAAAAGTTGAGGCTCATTATACAAGACTGTATAATTTATTTATTTATGTTCATGTTGCTGTTGTAACTAGACTAAGCTGAAGTATCTAGAAATAGGGCATGGTGATTCCAGATGAGTTAAAAGCTTCTCCACTATGCTGAGCACATTATTTCTTCTACACAACTTGCCAGAGCCAAAAAGGCAGGCTAGTAAAACAAATCTACTCTAAGGAGGAAAGTATTTATTGCTCGCTGTTCTGATGTTAGGAAATATTCTTACGCCATCTGTCAAAAGCTTTCACAGAAACAGTGTCAAAGGACTCATAATGTTTGTACTCTTCATGTACTTCTTTTGGTAAATTATATATGTCACTTTTCACAATGAATTTCCCCTAGTAAAATGTTGATGCGTCGTCTAATGTCAGCTCTGCTTTAATTATAATGCTTTGGATGATTATTTTGATGCAAACCCAGTGAATTTAGTGAATTATGGATTAATCCATATCTTGGTAATTTATCAAAACTTTTTTTGATAAAGAGATTTGTCAAAATCTCTTAATTTAATTTATGCATACATCCACAAATGAAGAAGATATTTTTGGAGGAGTGGGGGAGACATTCAGTTGTCATTGTCTATCTCTACATACCGTATTTACCTGATACGAAGTCACAGTTTTCTCCCCCCCTGCCCCCACAGTTAACCTGTGAATTAGGGGGAGGGGGATAGGATGGGACAGGACAGGACAGGATAAGTTGTGGAAAACAAATACATGGGTGGAAGTGCAAATGACTGCAGTTACTATTACTAATAAGCAAGAAGTTACTAATTCAATTATTTTCTTTTCCTGGTCTGTCCTTTTTTGAAGTGTGGCATCTGACAGGCATGCACAGCCACATAGACTGTGCACATGCACACAGTTGTATGCATATACATATACAAATCTTTCACATGCAAATATTTATTGAGCAAAGGATGGATTTCAGTTGGAGTTTCAGCTCTAAATTGACAGGATGGAAAAAGAAGACTTTGTGCACCATTTTTTACTGTATTTATTTAATGATTTATATCTACTATTCTTTTGGAGTGATGATCAAGTTATACTCAAGGTTGTCTTCCTTTTGGATAAATATAGTAATTGGAAATCAAAGGTGCCCTGGTGCATACATTTTTGTCCAAAATGACACCGTACATGTTTTATTCAAATGTCTCAGTATACAATTAATGTTCTATAAAATGTACAATGTTACAAAAATTTACCATATTTAGCATAAGAGAAATGAGCAAATCAAGAATTAAAAATTTAACCATCCTACTATCATTATGATAAATGGCCTTTACTCAATAGTGGAAACAAAGACTGGAAGATATGAAAACAACAATCTTCCACTATGTCAGAACTTAGCTATAAAATACCTAAACTGGGGACCCTAAAATCTTAGTGAAGCTTGACAGAAAAAAATCTAAGGCTGACACAGCCCTTCAAAATTTGAATTACACCACAAAGGAATAGAAATACAAGATCAACCCGTATTTTGGAACAGTGAAGCTATAAAGAGTACAAAAGGACAGATGCCTGTTCAAACAAAATAGTTTTCAGATTAATCAGTTGGTAAACATCAGCCTTAATTAAGTTCAGAAGTAGTTGATCACAGCCTGTTAGGAACATAGATGAAAGATAAGATGTGTTCAGTTTTGTAAATTTTAAAAAAGTGATTGGTGACGGGGAAGGAAAAATAATATTCTGTATACCTGAGAAATGCATTCATATGATGAAGAAAGAAAAAGAATATGGAGTAGAATGTGAACATGAGGAAACTGAGAATAACATAAAATATAATTATACATATAACATAGCAAATGCAGTTTACTTTTAATTGCACTATGGGGTGTTGTATAGTGTCCAAGCTGATTTGTAACATCGGGCAAACACAGGGCAGCTAAAGATAGTATAGCTGAATTTGCTTTAGCAAAGCACATACACAAAAAGGATCAAGGCAAGGAACCTCTAAGGACACAAGGAAATGAAATGAGAGAGCAGGTCTAGACAAATTTTTAGTAATATTCCTTTATGGCAATATTCTATAGAGGAAGAAAAATGGGGCTGGTCAGTTCTAATTAGACTCTGATTTTCTTCCTGCTCATAACAGTACATATCTCAATGATTGTCTTTTGCAGAAGAATGGCAAGGAGAATGGAAAAATAGATAAAACTACTTGAAACATAATAGGCCCAAACTGCAAAGGTCATATGTAAAAAGAGGTGTAAATTGGCAAGTGCCGGTTAGTCTAAGGAAGTGAGTAAGCCTAAGGGAGTCTAAGTCAATCTAAGGGAATCTAGGCTGGCTAGCACATACAAGCAACGCCTGGAAGAAAGCATAAGTTAAACCATCTGAGCTCCCTCTAAATTTAGATGCCTTCTGGCAAAACTAAGAAGTGGTCTGTGTAAAACGAGACAACCCCTTTCTCCGTAACTCCTTTTCTTCACTTTTACTTCCATTAGACGAGGCTGTGAATAGTGTCAATCTATTACTGTCTTGGCATGACTCTCAGTACTTTCAATTTAATGAAGGCAATTTAAGGGTAAGAGCTCTAATTTAGAGACTGAATTGGCTGACCTGTGCATTAGATTTCAAGGCTGACACAGAGGCTGGATTCCCACATGACACAAAGCCATAGTATGATTTATTTGGGACTTACCATGACATGGGTGTTGAACCACTGGCTTATTCAGCAAGCCTGGTTTAACAAAGCCTGCTTTACTATGAAGTATGAACTGAGACACAGGGAGGGAAGTAGAAAGGCCGTAGCTCAGTGGCTGAACATAAGCTTTGCATGCCTAAGGTTGCAGGGTTAAACTCCAAGAGCTCAAGGGCCCATGCTGAGAAAGACCTTGAGGCCCTGCAAGAACTGGGTCAGAGAGGACAATGGTATAGAAATCAGTTTGACGGCTGAACCACAGCATAGGGCCTCATTATCTGAGGGACTGCCTATCTCCAATCATTTCTGCCTACCTGAAGTCCTCTCAGTTGAACGCTGCCATCTTGTTGGACCGAGAACATATGCCTTCTCTGTAGCTGCCCCTGCCCTCTGGAATATCATCACCCCAGAGATACATATGGCACCCATCTCCTGGGGTTCTGGAAGGCCCATAAGACCCGGCTCTGTTCCCAGACCTGGAGTAGTATGCCTGTGGAGCCTCTGTCATGTTTTTATTGATATAGTTATTTTTAGTATGAGCTGCCATGTCTTGCTTCATGTTTTTTATGTGTTTTTAATTCTATGTTTGGATACTGTAAGCTGCCAGAGACTTCTGGAGTGGGCAGCCATAATAAATTTAATAAATAAATAAATCCCAAGATAAAGGGGGCTAGAAATGAATACTTATTTCATACAGATCAGTAAAGCCTTTCTACATTCTAATAAAAACCTCAAAAAGCCACTTCCAGCATAGTATTAAGTATTAGAACATTTTTGTGCGTGTGTGCGTTCAAGTCAGTGTTGACTCCTGGCAACTACCTGGTCAAATCCCTGTGGTTTTCTTTGCCAGATTTTTTAGAAGTCGTTTGCCACTGCCTCCTTCCTAGGGCTGAACGAGACTGACTGGCCCAAGGTCACCCACCTGGCTTCCTGCCTAAGGTGGGACTAGAACTCATGATCTCCTGGTTTCTAGCCTGGTGCCTTGACCACTACACCAAACTGGCTCATTAGAACAATTACTAAATTCATATCTATCAGTGAGACTATGCAACATCCAGACATTAAGAACTCCAGAACTCTCTTAAAGATGGCTTTGCTTTCAGAAACTAATTCATCCAGCATGCTGAAGATAGCTCCCGCACTATGGAAGAATCTTCTCAGGAATTTTATTTGTCTCTTCTTCATTGTTAGAAAATGAATTCAGGCTCACCACTTCAACTGGGTCTTTTGAACTGTTTTCATATTAAGTTTGTATTTATGTTTTAATAATTTGATTTTTAACATTTCTGTTAAGCTGTTAGATGGAACAGCAGAGAATAAATTAAATAGTGAATTATTGAGCTTCACATTCTGTAAATACGTGCTAACTCCAGCTGGTAAGCAATAATGAGGTAAAATAATGGCATTTTTTACAATAATAAATTCTTCCCCATCTGGAGTTCAGTCAAAACAGAATCTGAAGTTGATATTTAAGTCAAATTAGATAGCTGAAAGAGCACCTAGGAGGCTGTCCAGCATTCAGTTAGTAGAAATATTTTCATACGTTTCAACTCATTCTGCTCCATTACTGCTACCTTTCCATAGGTTACTTCTTAAAACTTCAAACGAATATTTTTAAATTATATTGACATAGCAAAGCAGCTAGACCCCTGTAAAATTGAGATAGTTCTTAAAATATCCCATAGCTGAGTATAAAAGCAAATATCCCTTTGCTTTTATTCTCCAGGGCAGCTTGTACATGTAATGCATATTGTAAAAGAATGAAAAGAAAAGGGGAGACAAATGGCGAAAAGTCCATCTTTACCCTTGGGTTTTACAGATGCAATTATTACATGCGTGTGTGTGTGTGTCTGTGTGCCAGTGAGTCATTGTTGACTCCTGGCAACTGCAGTTTTCTTAGCAAGATTTTGGAAGTGGTTTATCATTTCCTAGGACTGAGAGAGAACGACTGGCCCAAGCTGGCTTCGTGCTTAAGGCAGGACTAGAACTCACAGTCTCCCAGTTTTTAGCCTGGTGCCTTAACCACTATACCAAACTGGCTCTCACGTGCTAATTAGTGGGTTTTAAACTGAATTTATGATGGGTAGTTTGAGCTATTCGGCTCAAATATGGCTCCCAAGTATTTCATGCAATCCCATAAGGCTGCAATTCTGCAAATAATTTTTTAGCGCTATTAAGTCCTATAATGTCAGTAGGATTTACTTCCAAGTAGACATGTACAGGATTATAAAGTTAGACTGCCAAATTCTTACCTCTTACTTAATAGAGAACAAATTACATAAATCTGCTTTGGAAAAAGAAATAGGTCTGAGCTCAATTTATCACTTGTACTAAATATAACATCCTGGAAGTTTCATATACTATTTCGTCCAGAGATCAAATTCAGAGAGATGAAATCTGAACTTCCTCTGGATTTCGTGATGAGTCAATAATGGAACTGATACATGATCCTGTAACATTTCAGAAATAAGAAGGATGTATTAATTCTGAGTATGAATTATCTTAAATTCCCGTTAAGTCCCCACTTTATAAAGGTCCTGTACATTTGTAATTATTAAAAGGCTTCCTTGAAAGTCAGGATCTATATAGACAAGAATTGTCAGAATCTGAACAAGAAAACAGATTCTTTTTATTTATTTCTGGAAAAATAAATAAGTTGTTGATTTTTAAGGGTTTTCTTTTGTTAAGTGTTTTGATCCCTTTAATTAGTCAAACTTTATTCCACACAAATCAATGTCAATTACTATATATTCCATATCTTACAGTGGAACTAAAACATGAATCATGTAGACCTATCCAACTCATATAGTTGGGGGCAATAAGAAGTTTATCAGCTTAAAATTCTGGCCTCCACATTAAATACAATTTTGCCAGGTTATATATTATTTAAGTACAATTTATAAACTTGTATTTCTAAAATCATGATTACTCAAAGCAGTTCACAAGATAATTAAAACCATGTTTAAAATATGCTTAAGAATTTTTAGGTTACACCTTTACCACTAACAAAGGTGTTTCCCTAAAAATTCCATCTTAAACTAACTTTGCAGTACAGAACATATGGTTTAGGTTTGGGGATTTCATCCTAGGCTTTTTTTATCTGTGCACCTGATGAAAAGTTCTGGAGAACCCACATTTTTCTACCATTTTTTTATTGGTTCTTGTAATGACCAATGGATTTTACATGGTTTTATGATCAAGACAGCTATGTAGCCATGCATTTTTAGTTGCAACATGGAAAATGTTTTAGGTTATAGCCAACTTTTTGAGGATGGACTTTTGTTTATGTAAAAAAAAATGTACTTTTTTTCATTTCTCTCTCTTTTCTATTTCATGTGTCCCAAATCTGGTCCAAAAGATTTCTCAGTTTTCCAGAGCCAATTTGGTTATGTGTAGCATGTGGAAGGAAAAGGAAGAATCTGTTCTAGATGCTGTTTTGCTGCAGTGAGTATAAGCTTTAGTTTGTATTGTTCACCAACATTTCCAGACAAAAGTACTTTTGGAAGAATGTGCACGGAATCAGCAAACCTGCAAGTTGCACACTGGCTATACTAACATCAGTGAGTTCAAATCAGTCTGAAAGGTTAAGACCAGGGATCCTCAAACTTTTTAAACAGGGAGCCAGTTCATGGTCCCTCAGAATGTTGGGGGGGCAGACTATAGTTTGAAAAAAACATGAGGAGAGGAGGAGAGCCGCCAGACCCGGCATAGCTGTCATGTAGAATAGTCCGGCTCTGCGATCTCCCTCCTCGTGCATCGCCTGCAGCTCCTAACACAGCCCTGACACTTCCGCTTCTGACAGACAGCAGTGGCAGCCAATCAGGCGGGTGGGCTAGATAAATGACCCCGGAGGGCCGTATCCGGCCCGCGGGCCGTACTTTGAGAACCCCTGGTTAAGATAAACAGCCTAACAGTGATTGTGCCAAAGCAAATATGTAATAAATTTAGTTTTTGCTAGAAGATACCACTGTGGAGGTACTTTATTTATTAAGGTGTTTTACTTCCTATGCTACTGATATGACCTAAGAAAGTGTGGTCTAATTTGCAACACATTTTTCTGGGAAGCTATCCCATATCTTCAATAATTGTGTGAGGTAGATTAGCATGGGAGAAAATCATTGCCTCAAACTCACTCTAGACCAGTTGGAAGTTAAACTTGGCTCTCCCAAATTCCAGTTAAACACTTTATCCACTACAACATACCGAATCTTATGATTACATAGATGGCTACTTGCACACATACTGTACATAAACAAGCTCAGGCATTATTCAGCACATGAGCAACATATAGTGATGGTGTTATAGATCACAATTGATTAAGCATGATTATTAGCAGTAAAGTGGTTAAGTATGACTGTACTAAACAGGAATTACTGTGGGACAAATGACTCAAAGTACCATTTTTATCAGTACAGCCCCAATTCAGAAAGTAAAATAGGCATGATGAAAGCATGAGAACTAGCCTTTATTTTAAAATGAGACCCTAAATTTTTCATTGAAAAGCACTGACATTTGATCTAATACTGGTTTGGATTCTGCCAGTGTAATTTAGAACTGTAAATAAAATTATACATTCATGCACTATTATTTGGGAATAACCACAACTGCCAATGGCAGGAACTACTTCTGAATAAACCAGCCTAGAATGGTACCATAAGTCACTTTAAATGCAACTGTTTTTATACAAATAGCTTGTGAATTTGACAAAGAAGCAAAGCCTGATAGCATAATCCTATGTAAATCTATTTGTTTAATGGAACTTTATTCCCAGAGTAAGAGTGAAATCAGCCTGAAATTAATTTTTCACAGTTCTTTACTTGAGTATATTTTTTAATATCCTGAATACACAATCCATCCAGAATGTGGAAAAGGCTGTTTGATGAACTACAACGTCACTAGTAGTTGTTTCTAATCAGCAATTACGGAATGATCTGTTAGGCACATCTCCTACCTGTCGTGAAAACACCACTTCCTTTCCTTTACTCAACTTGTTTAGTATTCAAGTATCCAGATTGATGATTATGCTCTTGTTCAAATAGACTGAAGGAAGTTGAACATCTCCTTGGAAGAGGGCACCAAGAAAAGGTCTTTATCTTGTCTATTTAATCCTGAGGAAGAGTGCTACAATGGAGGGACAAAAATATGAGATCTGTGCTAGAGAACTGAGGAATTTTGGTGGGTAAAGGGCAACAGTAGAATAGTAATGCATCGTTAAAAGATTTTTCTTCTCAGGATCAAACTCTGGGCTCACAGATGGCTCCCTAAAAATCAGTAAAGTTCCACTAGTTGTCAGTAAGTGGAGAATTCAGTGCAGTGATTTAAAAACAAGACTGACCAACTTTGAAATATGGTAGTTTTCTTTTCTTGGGAATAATGGCTTTCCTTTAAATCCAGAAAAATAATGTGTTTCTGTACATGACTATGCAACTTAAACTGCATTTGACAGTCTCTCTTTCAAGCAGCTCCAGCAGATCTCACATTCTAAGGCCAGAGTGACCAGGAAACAGACAGCATTACATAAACCAAATACAACATAAAAACTATAACCCACAATTTTCATGATTTTCTTCTTAAACATGGTGGTTTTCTCAACCCACCTAGCAATACTTTATAAAAAAACCTCCTACAGAGAAAAAAAATCAGTGGAGTATCCAATCTTTTGACAGAAAAGCATCTTAAAATCTGTAAGTCTTACAGAGTTATCAGATTGGGAAGAGGAAATGCTATTATTGTTCATTATTAATAATTTCTGAAGATTTACAAGTTTATTGCAGCTTCAGCCTAACTTAAACAGTTTTTTGCAAATAATAATAATAATAATAATAATAATAATAATAATAGTAGTAGTAGTAGTAGTAGTAGTAGTAGTAGTAATCCCAGCAGGAAATAGCTCATACTTCAAGCTGAGTTTTCTACCAGATAGTGAATAATTACTTAGGGAGAATCAGTGCATGGATAAATGCCTTTTGTCATTATCTCTGAAGAAAAAAATCAGTCAGAATAAGTAAACGTAAAACAAAACGTTTGGGAATAAGATCTCCAGCACTTTAAAAAAAAAACAATCAAATAGAAGAGGAATGGCATTCCTAGCAAGGGGACTGTTAGAAACTTAATGAAAAGGTAAACTATCTTCATTTGGAGGGGCTACTATTATTGTTCAACAAATTAACAAGTTTTTAATATTTGTATTAAATAGGGTATAAATGCACAATGCAACAATACATATGCCTTTCTTTTTTAAATAGTTTTATCTTTTAAATATTTAAAACAAAATAGTACATCATTTTATATGATATATTTATGATTAACATATGCGGTCTTAAAAATCATAGTGCAAGCATGATTGCATATTCTTTCTCTTGCATGCCTGATTTTATTTCGTATGTTCTATTTTGTAGCTGTACTCTCTCGGTTTTATTTAGTAAGTTTTATTTAGGGTGGGTCACTGACCTATAATAAAGAATTTGAATTCGAATATGAAAAACAATCTAATCATTGAAATTCAGCATTTCTATACAGAATAAATATTATATTATACATATCATGAAAATTTATACAGCTGCCCATCTTAATTATATAACTCTGGATGGCAAACAATATATACAAATATAAAACTCCTAACGCACTAAATATTACATTACAAAAAAACAAGTAAACAACAAAAGCACCAAAACCCAATTCCATCGAACACATACATCTATTGGGCTCCTCTATTATCCTGGCCTGAACACCTGGGGGAAAAGCCAATTTCTAACAGCCCTTGGGAATGTAAGAGGGTCGGGACCATCCAAGTCTGGGGACAAGGTTGTTCTATATGGCTAGTGCTGAAACAGATAAAGAATGCCTCCTTGGTCCCACAAGATGACACTATTTAAGAGAGTTTAAGAGAGAAGGGATGTGGAGTGTGCCCACCCTGTTGTATTTGGTGCAACAGGTGTAAACCATTATAGACGGTCCCATAGGTTCATGATGATCTATTAGGATAATTTTTAGTATAGCTAATAAACAGTAAGATGATTATTTTTCATTATAGAGTTTCTCTGTTATTGTGTTAATTTTTTTCAGCCAGAGGCATTACTCATACTTTTAAATTGCATTGATCCTATGAAATCCTACTTTAGTGTTTTACAACTTTTTCCAATTTAGAAAATCTGTTCCAATATACTTAGAACCTCATCAATTTAATCTAGAAAAGTTACCTCTAGATTCTTAAACTGCAGAATTCTGGCATGGAGTACATCCTTGCTTGTTCTTTGTTGAAACTACTGAAATATATTCTATCAAAACAATTTGCCACCTTGTTCATTCCAAATCATATTGTTCTTTCCCATGGATAGGTATAGTGTGCCTTTGAAATTTGCAGAGAACAACCAAGAGTCACTTTATAGAATCACTGTTTTTATTATTTTCTTGCTTACCTGTCTAGATATTAATTCAGATTATATTTTGTTTCTATGCAATCTATTACAGATATGCAAGGGTTATCAATGGATCTCATTTGCTTGAAATTGTTTCAAAAGAAGTCTAAGAAACAGAAAATCTCATTGAGATTTAACTTTTCTCTACTACCAGGGACAATCAATATATTTTGACTGGTTAACAGGCATGCTTAAAAATTGGATGGCCTATTCATAAAATTACAATTCTCAAAACTCCCATTTACCAGAAGCTATATTGAGGATGTTATGCACTTATTTTATCCCCTTAGGAGGCAGCCCATCACCTTATATTTGTTTTTTGTCTTTTTCCTAGGTAGGCTGACACATTCCCAAAGAAAACACTGAGCTGCAGGCATCCATTTGTTTTGCTTTATTTTATTTTATTTTATTTTATTTTATTTTATTTTATTTTATTTTATTTTATTTTATTTTATTTTATTTTATTTTATCTTTCTAAGGACAATTATGGCTATGTCAGACTCCTCCAAGGCAAGCACAACTTCCCAGAGAGTCTATATGACTAGGACTCAATCTTTATTGTAATTCAAGAATAGGAGCCATTACAAACAGTAATTCAGGCTGATTTCGAGTGTGTATCTTCCCTGGATTCAGATGCAGCAGCCTCTCTTCCCATGGTTCCCTCTGTGAAATGGTAATCCGACCTTTCTTTTTTTCCACACTCAATTTTAAATGGCAGCTGCCTGTTTACATTGTTTGCATTTCTGCTCTGGTGAAACAATAGCTAGTAACGAAACCTTGACAAAATGGGGAGCAGGTGTATCCTTTGAAAGAAAGAATCTGTAGGGCAATGCTTTCTTTTGCAGTCTATCAGCTTGCTGTTCATTTCTTTATTTTTATTTAAAACCCTAGCAAAGAAATGGATTCCAAGGGAGGTGTATGAAGATATATCAGCATCAACAGATATGTACCTATAATTTTCCCACATGTTATTCCCATTGCTAGTGCTCATTTAAAGCAGATCAGCTTCCCTGTGAATACAGAGTCATGGGATACCTTCAGTATGAACCTACGTTGCATCAAACCTGAGGGCCTAGTTTAACTTTGATGCATTACTATGCAGCAAAAGTTCCATTGCATATTTGTCATTTTTTTCCAAACCACTCCCAGAAATGTAAAGAATTAAAGGAAAGACTAATTACAAACAAATGTTTAACTCCACAGTGTGTCTGAGCAGAATGTTTGCATGACTTTCTCCACCAAGAGCTGAGAACTGCTACCAGTAGACTGGAAACCTACTCATGAGGTTGTTCAACATTTTATCCCTCACTTAGTGAAATCTTTAGGCAATTCTCTAACTGGAAAAAAAAAAATCAGAAATTACTTTTTCACAAGCCTCATGCTTAGTGCCATCTATAACAGTCTTCCTCAGCCTTGGCACTCTTCAGATATATAGTCCCAGAATTCCTAAGTAGCACAGCCAAAACTGATAACTCTGGAAGATGCCCAAATGAAGTCTGACAGGAATCTTTCCTAACTGTCCTTAGAGAAGCTGTATCTAGTGACTTTTGAATATGAAGTATGAACTCTACCATTGAGCTATCAAGGTTTGATTGTTTTCCAGTTTAGAGAAAGGCTATTGTACAATAAGTTCAGCTAATTTGACAAAATAGCTCCCATTCCCCTAAAAGATAGAGGAAAAAATGTACTTTGCATCTTAATTCCCCCACTGAGAATTCTATAGCTATACAGCAAAGAAAAAAACTGAGAAATTAAAAAAAAAAGTACTCTGCATCATAACTCCCTCCTTCCTCCTCCCCTGAGAATTCTATAGCTATACAGCAAAGAAAAATTTGAGAAATATCTTTGTCACAGCAGTTTGGAAACCTGTTTCCTTCCTACCCCCTCCATTCCTTGAGAGCGCCTATGGTTCTGATATATCTCAAGTTATGCTGCTGTTGCTGCAGTAGCAGCAATACAATCAATTACTGCTCTACAAAGTATTGAATCACAACCTTTGAATGATTGCCTTTGGGACACTGCAGTCACCTCACTGTACTGCCGCTTCACTCTCCTTTTTTGGAAAAGTCCCGAAAGAGAAGCACCAACATGCTATGTTCACTGGGGCTGAATCAACATGGAATGTTCTTGCAGTAATAATGTCAGATGGGGGCCTTTCCATGCCAGCAGCCAAACAACCAGCTATTGCCAGAAATCACCTTCCAGTAAAATTTCTTCGTTATTATTACTATTGATTAATACTCTTCGATTTGTTAGCTTTATTTTCAAATGACTCCCAATACATGCCAGTATTTACACCAAGCTAGAAAGCAAGCAGAATTATTTCATCTTTGAATTTGTAACCTGGGAAAACTTGGTTTGAAGAGTGGCATACACATTTTTAAAAAAATGAAAAAAAATAAATTATTGTTTTAAGTACGATACCATCGGCTCCCCTTGAACTACCACATTACCAGTAGATCTTCTGTCAGGCTATATTAACTACTTCCATCCCAGCTGGTCATGCAAAGAACTCTGAGTTTAGTGTCTGAAACTATTTACTCTTTCTTCTTCCTCATCCTGGGGTGTGTGTGTGCGTGCGTGTGTGCGTGTGCACCATATCTCTTCTATTAAAAGCCTGAGGGCAGAGATTATTTTACTAATAATATTAGTGAGCTACTCTGGGAACTTTTTAAATGGTAGAACAACATAGAAGAGGTCCATGCCAGAATAAATCCATAGCATCCATGATGCTTTATGTGATATGGAGGGCTATAATATAGGTTTGCAATACAAGTTCTACAAGTTACCAACACAATGTAGGAAAATCTATAGGACCATTTTTTGCGACAGCAACATAAGGAACTTGCACCACAACCCTACTTCATGTTTGTTTGGAAATAAAGCTAACTTATGTTGACAGAGCCTATTCTCAATTTAGTATGAATATGAATGCAGCTTTAATATGCATACACTTTTTTTCCCGAGAAATAAAAAACACTGAGCAGTGGGATATTGATGGAAGTGAAAAATATGCCTGAGTAATATGGAATAATAAAGCATAAAAGCAAAAGCCACAATTAAGTGTGGGATTTAATGCAATGAAATACATCAAGTTTGAGGGGTTTAAATGCTCAAGTCTCTGTGGGGAAAGAAACATTTCATTTGCAAAGCATAGCATAGCATATGTTCAATAGAGAATGGAAATGAATCATTTATAACAGTATAAAAGTCTCATAAATTCATTGTTCATTGTAATATGACAGTGAATGTATTAGTCATGAAGTCTTTAATTAGAGACTGAAACTATATTAACTACAACAAAAGTCATATTTATCAATATGGATTAGAGGTATAAAGTCTTTAAAAGTATTGTTGAAGTTTGAAAAGTTCAGTGGCATCAAATTGTCCATCCCACTATGCCAGTACTGATATCGAGAAAATGTTTCAGAAGTAGCTGAACTAATACACTTCAAGGTCCAGATCAAAGTGCTGGTTTTAATCCTCAGACCCTGAAAGAGTTTTGGCACAAGTCACCTTGCCCCCAATAACTTATTTGGACTTCAAGTGAGCCTGTCATATCAATCAAACTTTTTCAGCAATGGATCCCTTACCAAAGGATGTATATTTCATTCCATTAATTCTGGGTTTTAAATAGAAAGTGGAAATCAATTTCCCTGTTCAAAAGGCAATGTCGAATCATCTACGTCTCCGCAAAATAATAAATGAACATATATTTGATATCAAATTTGCAATATCATTTGCAAGAACATTTCAATTTCCAAGGACACTTTGCTACTGACCTTAATTGTTCATCTTTGTAAAGGAATTACATAAAAGCCAAACTAGCCTTCATTAAGACTTTTTACACTGTTCTTATGGATTAAACATGAATTATATTGCATACTGTATTTGTTTGAAAGGAAGATTTTTTCTCCCTGTACCAATAATTTACCTTTAAAACAGGAGGGTTATTTTAGATTCGCTGAAAGTATGATAACAGAGAAAAATGAGGTTTTTAATAAGTAATCTTTTTGTGGAGGTGATCAGTTTAAATTCAGGGTGACCTTTATTTCAGATAACTACCATATATTAACCCGGTCATCAATGCAAGAACGTGTGTATCAATACCTTAGGATAGTTTTGTTAAGATGTACAGGTAGTCCTCAATTAATGACCATTCGTTCAGCAACTGTTCAAAGTTATGATGGCACCAAACGAATGGTAGTTACAGCCGGTCCTCAAACGTACGGCTGTAGCAGTACCCCCAGTATGTGATCAAAATTCAGGTACTTGGCAACCCACCCACATTTATGACCTCAGGGTGCCTATCTCCCCTCCATCTCTGCCCTTTTAGCCACCCTGCACTCCACTACCCCTGCCACCCTACACTCCGCCCTGCACCCCAGCCACTTTGCACTATGTTGCCCCTGCCGCGCCCCACCCCCCCCAGCTGACCTGTGCCATCTTCTTCCTCCTGCTGCTGATGAAGCGCACCAGGCCTGGGCCTTCACAAAGCAGCTGCAGATAGCAACAAGGCCTTCCTGAGGCTGCATGCGGTGAGGCCTTGGGAAGCCTGCATGTGGCCTTGGGAAGGCCTCACGCTGCCAGCAGCCGCCTTACAAAGGGTCAGGCCAGGCATGCCTCATCAGCAGCGGGAGGAAGCAGACAGTGAAGATGAGCTGGGGGTGGCAGGAGACGGCAGGGGTGGAGATGTGCAGAGCGGTGGGGGTGCAGGGTGGAGTGCAGGGTGGTGGGGGCGGCAGAATGCGGGGCAGCAGGGCAGCGGGGTGGTGGAGTGCAGGGCAGCTAAAAGGGCAGAGTTGGGGGGAGACAGGCTGGTGGGGGGAGTTAATGCAGAGGTGAGTGAGGCAGGAAAAGCGTGAGGTCCTCGCCTAACGATGGCACGGTTCTGGCTTAATGACCATAACCAGGACTACCGAAACTGCTGTCACTAACTGGTGCAGTCACATGATGTTTCACCTAATGAATGCATTGCTTAGCAATGGAAATTCCGTTCCCAGTTAGGATTGTTAAGCAATGGTATTAATTATATCTCTCAGCTTCATTTTTATCATTGCTCCCCTTGGTTGCCCCAATAATATTTAAGATTACACTCAGTTTTCCAGGATTATAAATATAATCTGGGAACTATTGTATCTGATGTAGTGGGGCTGTGATTAATGAAATTATATGGAATGATAAATCTGTTATTCTTTATGGTGCATAAAGATTTTTTTTTTTTTTGGTCTAAGATCCCTTGGGAGTATTTTTTTACTTTAGAGAATTAATATGATCCATGTCTGTTTCACACATTACCTTCATTTTTATCCTTAGAATTAGCTCACCCTTTTGAACTGCCCAACAATCCTCTGAGATCATACAGCTTTGATAGTGTGCATCCCAGAGCAATGGTCACATAGCCATTTCATGGCTGATTTGTGATTTGAATAAGCCGCCAGTAGGTGGCTGACCTCGGCTGATTCTGAAGAAGCTAAGTAAGATCTGTCCTGGTTAGTACTTGGATGGGAGAAAATTACAAAATTCCAGGGCTGTGGATTCGAGTGGAAGGGAATTAAAAAAAAAAAAAAATTCCAGAAGGCCTTGGCAAATCACCTCAGTATTGTAATAAAGAAAACAACATAAATACATCCGTATAATCACCAGGAGTCTAGCTCAACTCAAGGGACCCCTTCCCTATTACAAATTATTTGAATCTAAGCCCAAGCACAGAAACGTTCATTGCAATTTTAAGTTATTGGAAAGAAAACCTGAAAATCAGATCTTTAGGCCATCTAGCACAGTATTGTCTTTATTGACTAATAACAGCTCTGTAGGAAGTCAAATGTGAATCTTTCCCAGATGCCAGGAACTGATTCTGGGAACTGCTACATGAAAAGTGTGCTGACTGCTAGTGAGCTACAATCCATTCCTAACAGTGAATTAGTACAGTACCAAAAAATAAAATAAATAAAATAAAATTGCTTATATCTGGTATGAGATTAACTGTGCTTCTGTTTATTTTTGTAAACCAGTAGCATTACAATAATAGGTCATTAATTAAAACAGAGCTAGGGACATAGACAGAAGTTTACTTAACAGTAGCATACTCCTTCCCCCAATTATGCATGTCCTAGAAGATCTTATTCCTGAACAAGTGAAAATAGGTTTTAGACATGCACAAAGGTGTACATACTTTAGCAAGCATCTGGCTCCGTTACTGTTAGCAACTTCAGTAACAATTATCTTAATATTTATTTGAAATGTTAGAATTAAGCAAAGCTTGAGCATGGATGAATAGGGATTACAATGGAAAGATTTGATGAAGAAAATAAAAACAATCAAGCTGTCAATGAGAGAAAGAAGACGGGGAGAATAAATGGACAATGTCTCTGGCAGACACAGACTAAGAGCATTAATTCTCCATGGTTGTTACAGTGTGCTGATTTTGTAAGTATCTTTTTTAAAGATAAAATAATGTTATCCAGTAAGGCGTACACTTTATACAAATGTTGCATTAGAATTGTATTTTATTCTGCACATTAACATGTCTATTTCTAAGCAGGTTTGATCTAGCATGAGGTAACTTATAACTCCACTTAGAACACCATTAATTTGTTCTCTATCCATACCTGTCTTTCAGTGAGATCCAGGTTCACAGCTATTTCGTATCTCCGCAGCCTGGTGAGGTAGTTGTGATGGGCAAATTCTGCTTCTAACTCTCTGATTTGCTCTTTGGTGAAAGCTGTTCTTTCTTTTCTTGGTTTACTATTGACCTCAGATTTATAATTTCCCTCTTGAGAATCTGAAATAAACACAAAATCAAGTCAGGAGTCAGGACAAGTCTACAATTTATTGGCAAGCAAATGTTGCAGATTAAAATATTGTTATAGATTAAAATATTGACCCAGTAATAAATGTGTTTTCAGTTTTAAAGTCATTAAAATTGACTGGATTATCATACAGGACAGATCCTGCCAATGCACTACTGATGTCAATAGTGAAAGTCACATTAATTGAAATGAATCTACAACACATTCCATGTCAAAATATTAAGGAGACAATTGGAGAGAAATACGGGGAGCAGCAGTTATGTAAATTATAAGGCATCTGGCCACACTGTGGTATCAATCTTAATGGCCTTGATTACCAGTCTGGACTTTTTGAAAAATTGATCATCACCAATCTTGAGCACCAGAGGGCTGAACCAGGATTTTTCTCAGCAATTCATTGGGATTGTCAAAGTTGGAATGCAGCAATCTTAGGTTGGATTAGTGACCAGTGTATACCAATTAAAATCAGTAAGAGTCAAGATGTTCCACTGATTTCACTGTGCCAATTTGAAGTATAATTACGTCTAGATTTAACTGATTTGTTTGGTACAAAATGCATGGCTTTCTATGCAGTAATGAGAACTCCCATACACAACTCGGGCACAGACCCAAACTAGAAATCCACAGAGCCAATTATACTTTTATAACATATTTCAAACCACCATCCTATCAATATAATTTGTTTGTGCCACCAGTTTCAAAAGGGGATGTGTTCATATATTTTTATAATGTAATGTATGCTTTTTATGTAAAGGTTATTTGGGATATGCTTTGCAAAAGACTTTTGAATGCTTTTAATATTTAATATATGAATTTTTTTTCTTGCATTCCTCCAGGAGGGCACTTGTATTTTTTATGCATTCATATTAATTTGCTGTGCATATTCTAATTTCTTAGTATAACAGTAGTTACTTGCTACTGTACAAACATTCATAATGAATCAATAATTAAAATTGTATCTTACATAAGATCCATTTTCCACATCAGTTTAAGAGCTAGATCACTGCTTTATTCAATCCCTATTTCTGTTCTTTGAATTTTTGTGTATTTATAATTTTTTACTTGAAATTACTTGAAATTTACTTGAAATTTTGTTGTATTTATATTTTTTTACTGCATCTATGAAAGAGATAAGCACATACCCCTAAGCCCTTACAGTATATTGTTGAATTTATGGAAGTTATATCAATATAGGAAGTCATCCCATGTAACATGCTCTTAAATCAAACTATGACTCAGGTATCAGATTTCTTTGTCTTCCCTTCCCCCAAATTTTATAGCCATTTGTTTCTAATCTTGGCAATGCTGTAAATCCAAAATTAGCTAGTGTTCCGCAAGAGAATCACTAGTCAACTTTTGGCTTCATCAACCATCTTAAAAATGTCACGGATAAATGCACACTTCAGCTGATGATTTAAATAGAAACTGCATCAGCTTCCAAAAGACAGTCTCGTAAGCAGAATCTTTATTACACTGAAGGATACAACACAGGCATTCCCGAGATTACCTTGTTCTGCCACAGAACTTAGTAATGATAGCTAAATATTTTAAGCTGTCAGTAAAAGACTTGGATCCATAATAAACAGCATTCTTTAGAGAAACAATGAAAATGTAACAATTTTAAAAGAGATCTTTCAGATAATCTAATTATCACTGGTACTAGTACAGTGGCCATTGGGAAAATATTTAATGGAAAACCCACAGGTCAATTTATTTATTGAAAAGCATACATTAAAAAAAAAACAAACCTGTGTACATTTGAAATCACACCCATGAGATGTGTGCCTGTGTGGGGCCCATTAGGAATCTTCTATAATCCCATTCCCCATGTATACCATGTTACTAGGTTCCTGCCACACCCTTTCAATTTGATGGCACAGGGCATCCAAAAGACCAATGAGCTCCCTAGCAGATGAATGGAACGGGCCCAGTGGCTCAACAGTAATGGACAAACCATGAGACCAAGACATTTCAGCAGATGTAGTGGGCAATACAGTGATTTTCAGGCAACAGGCAAGCCAGGCTAAAACCTGGATGTGCAATCTGCCTTGAAGGAATATTTGGAGGAGAAAAAAGCCCTGAGGAGAAGACTGATTCTTGCAAGAGATGTCTGTCATGTGATCAGTCCAAATCATGATTAAGAGGAAGAGTCTGAGAAGAATGTGCATTGAAGCCCAATGCATGTAAGGCCTGTCTCCCTATTTATTGACTCGTTCCAAGGAGTATGGAGATCAGGAATGTCAAAAACTTGATGCCAAGAGGACCAACAACCCACCCTAGAACAGCAAGACAGCATGGAACTTCCTGCAGTCAGAGACTGATGTTCTTTGAAATCAGAGTGGGTATGAGATGGCCAATCTTGGTGATTTTGAGATAGCCTGAAAGGGAAGTTATCAGTTATGAATATTTCAGCTGAAGACGATACTCCAGAAGAATAGATCTCAAATGGGAGCCATCCTGATTCTCCCATTCTAAGAACAACTCCCATGTCTGAAGAGAAGCCAGTGAGGATTGACAATATATATTAGAGAGCCCATCAGTGGCAGGACCAACAGTAGCAGAGATGGAGAAAGACATTATGTAGAGGAACTTGAAGCTGCTGCAGCTGAAATTGTGAAGACAAAAGAGCCTTTATCCTCTTTTTCTTCTTATTTTTGCCTTGGTTAGTTAGAATTTAGTAACCCTCTTAGAAGAACTAATAGGTTTTTTTTCTGTTTCAATAATGGTGCAGCACTGATTTTAGGATCCTCTGCAGGTGACAGAAAATTTGCTTATCAGTCACTCAAAGAGATGAAGGAACGACAAGGCAATTTTGGGGATATGATAGGGGATTTAGAGGAAGAGATGGGTGCTATAATAGTTTCAATCTGTATTCCTTAAAATTTTCTCCCAGAGAGTGATTTGCAAATAAGAATGATTGCAATAACCTGTTTAGTAAATGCCGAACAGTGTTTATAAATGTGCATTGCATGATATTTATCTACACAAAAAATACATAATTTATGGCCATACAAGGTGGAGAAGTGAATTTGCCTCTGAAATGCTCTCATGTATGAAATAAGATCATAAGTCCAAAAGCTGGATGCCTGGGAAAGGAAGACAAGGTCTCCTGAAAAACAACTCTAAGCAATTTTAGAAAAGAGTTGAATGAAAGAGAGTAAGGAAGAAAAACTAAATAATTTCAATATAAGAGAACTACCAGCTCAATTATGAAAATGCTAACTTTAGGAGGTCAACAAAGGTGTTCAGTGGGAGCCATGCCTACTTGTGTGTTATGCAAGAGGGGTGGAATGCTTGCCAATCATTCCACAGGCTCTAAAAGGTTCTGACTGGGGCTCTGTGTAGACACAGAACTCATGTGCGTGAATCATAGAAACCACAATAAAGAAGAAACTGATACATTAAATGTATAAAAATAAACTTTAGAATACAGCATAGACAGTACTTGGATGTTCAAATAATTAAAACAAGACTAGCATCCAAAAGAAAACAGCCCTCCCCACACTATTGGCAACGCATGTATGAAAAGCAAGCTCTTCATACTTTGAGGAAATGCTGTGCCATAAGCCTTGGCAGATTACCAAAGCAAAGCTGTTCCAATAGCAGTTATGGCCTAACTAGAAAACATCTCTATATATCCCTTTCATATTGTTTGTTCTATATATTTTTAACACTCTCCTGTTGAATGGGTGCAATATTTATTAAGGTATTCTCTATGAGAAGAAGGTAGATCTGGAAACCTGCACTTTGCTTGCTTCTCAAAGAATCAGTTCAATACTGGGCTAACAGTCAGCTTTGCAGACTCCAGGGTGGCATAAAGAATATAGAACTGCATATAACATTTTGAAATCAAAATCTTACCAGAAGTATTCCATTATTGCTCTCATCTTATCAACATATTTCTTCTTGAAACAGACCATTCTCACAGTGGTAGAAGTCAGAATGTCAGTTCAAGGTTGGAACACTTCTGGTAAGGTTGGGATGATGTTGGAACACTTTCCGTAAGATCAGACCTAGCACACATGGAAAAGAGTAACTAAAGCAATTAGGAGGGGATATAATATTTGCTTCTTGTTGGTCTTAAGGAAAGACGTGACTAAGAAGAAATGTGATCAAAGTTGATAAAATTAGGGGTCTTATAAAATTAATGGTGGAGAAAATGGAAAGATTTTTTTTTTTCTAATAATACTAGAATGCAGAGTCATCAAACAAAACTGACTGGTAATGAAACCAGAGCTGGCCAAAGAAAGCACTATTTTAGACAACGTGCATTAAATTTATGACATCCATAACCAAGCCTGGATAGCTTTCAAGAATATTCACACAGGATATTCTTTCAATGATTACTTGTTTAAGGTTTTACTGAATCTCAGCTCAGAGACAGTTTATCTTTAAGAAAAAAATTACTGGTGGACAGTGAGAATAGGCTGATGCCACTATGATCTGTTTCTCAGCTTTCCAGAGACAAATGGGCAATCACTTTGGGATGCTGGACTCATGGACCTTCTTAAGCTTTTGTCGTGCATCAGAAAAATCTGCCCTATTTTTCTAGTCTGAGGAACTTGTCTCAGGATTGAGTTATTATATGATTAGTAATCTCTTTTATCTGCTTGAACAGCTACCCTTTCTGTACATGTTTCACATTGTCCTAACACGTGGACCAGGCATAGGACCAAAATGACAGGCACAATTGTGGATCAAAGCCCCACCCCTTTGGGCATATAGCACCATCACTTCAATCTGCAGTTGTGCCCATGACTTTCAACCTTTCAACCCTGCCCCCCCCCCCATTGTGGATGCCTCCAATGTAGATTCACACCTACCATATCTTGCCAGACCTATCAATTCTCAAGAAAGTTGTGTGAGGCACTTTTTACACTTTTTTTACGCTTTTACACTTGTTCAGGAAGTAAAGGCCAATGACAAGCAGTTGGTGAAAGTTTCACATTTTTAAGCTCACAACCAATGATAAGCCACCGGAGTGTTTCTCCATTGACTAATATGAATCATAGGGGAAAAAAATGGGTGGCCTGCATTGTAAAGTAAATGATTAGCTCTGAATGCACAAGAGGTCCCATTGTGTCAATTCAGAAAAATCCTGTTTGAAGCTAAAACAGCAGGGGAAAACTAACTCATCAGACCTACTTGCCTTTACTGGGTAGCTAAGATGCAAATATTATGCCGTAAAGGTTTTTGGCAGCAGTGTGTCTATTCATCAGCAGGAGGTTTCATGCAGACTGGCATATAGGTAAAGTCTGCACTGCAGTTTTATTGTGTATCACTGAATATGCACAGACTTGAAGGCATCCGTTCTTGGCAAAGTCTTCATCTCTGCACGTTTGTTTGTTTCATGCTTAGTCGTTTGTTTTGTGCTGTTAATTGGAAGCCATGAAATCTTTTTAAATATATTGAAATATAGGTTCCTACATAATTAATCATAATTAAAAACAGTGGTAAAATATAATAGCATACATGACTGTTTATCATTTAATCATGGTGAACAGTTAATTACAATTAAATAAAGATAGCTACAGTTACATCTTTTAAAGCTATCCACATAGATCCATTCAACAGGAAGGAATTCACTCTTTTACAATTAGCTATTCAGATAAAATAAACTGAAATTTATATTATTTTCTCATTGATAATTTGTCTCAAAGAAGTAAGTGGAAAAGAGATTCTCATTATAAAATAATGATGCACTTTAAAAAAGTAAACTATGCCATACTTCATTTGGGTATGCTAATCTTCTTCATCTCAGTATACTCCAGATACATTGTACTATAGGTTTGCTTACCCTAAACAACTTCTAGAGGGTGCTGTTCTATTATACAAATCTTATACAAACTAGGAAATTGAAAGTGAGAAAAAATGATCTGCCAGAAATTCCCTACTTGATTTATAATTAAACTGGAAAATCTCTAGCTGATTTGTACAGTCTCTATAATATTTCTCTGAAGTCCATTCTCAAAAAATATTGCTTATAATGGCACACACTGAATGCCCATTTTCTAATAATACTGAACATAATGAATTATATTTTTACCTTATTGATGTAAATCATGTTTGGGATATAAAATGAATTTAAAAAGTTACACTATATTTAATTTTAACATTTTTGCCTATTTTGACACATTAAAGAATTCAAGTCAGCATAAAAAGGGATACATAGAGCTAATGTAAACAAAATATATTATAAAATTGGCAAAGTGTACACTAATCCAAAGTCCTGGTAACAAGGCTTATGCAACCGAATTAGAAAACTTTTACTGCCTGCATTTTCACAAATACATCGCGTTTATACAAATTTCGTTTACATGTTAACTAATTCTGTTGCTTTACTTGGAGCTTCAGAGATCTAAGTCATCTGTTTGAAACTTACTTAAAAGAACATAAAATCTTTTAAAAGAGTAAACCCCAAAGCACAAAATATTTATTTCTCCACCATAAGAAACCCAACGTTCTCTTCTAAAAGTAGCTCCAGCTTGATTGCTTTTTATGTTTGCAGCAAGTTTCCATACATTACTCTACATGGTATCACCATTCTCTACTGTAGCCTTCCCTAACCAGGGACCATTTGAGGTGGGTGGACTTCAACGCCAGAACTCCTCAGCCTGTATGGTAATTGGTGAGAAATCTGAGCACAAGGACAGTGATTCAGTGGACACGTAGGACACTATATAATTAACATCTTATTGGCACTGTAGTGTTTAGAATGTCATTTCAGGCATTCTGAAAAACTACACTGGAAGAGATGCCAAGAGGGACAAAGAAGCAGGAATCGTAATATCTATGCTAAGCAGAATGAACACCATACTCTTTCCCTAAATCTTCCTTTCGGATAAAAAAATCAGGATAGTTCTTTTCAACTCTTTACTCACAAGAGAAGCTAAACGCTGTTGATTTGTGCATATTACCCTTAGTTCTCACCTTTTAAAATCTAGATATAATTACTTTGGGCAGACACCTGTTGTTTCCCTTGATACCCTATATATTAATGGTATGGCGCCAAATATTATTACCAAAAATTATGAATTGCATGGAACCAATTTAGTAGCTGAAACAACTTGAAAAATATGGATAGAGAAGAAATTCCATTTCTCTCATTTGCAGTAAACTGTTTTTGTATGAAATTGTGCATCTTAGACCTATCAATTGATGATTCTTTCAGCTGCTGCTCAGAGGACATGAAATTTGTAAACCTCCTACTGAAATACAGATTGTCATTTCACAATTGTGGGTGTTCGCCTGCTTAAAGAACAAAGCACAATCTGTGTGATATAATGGATGCTAGTGATCTAATCATAATACCCTTAAGGAGCTCCTACGAGCTGCCTAAGCTATTTCTAGCAAATCACCCTGGTACAATGACTTAGAAGCTCTATTATTGTAACGTGATTCAGACATGCCAGTGGAGCAATAGATTTGAGAAACTAACAATAAAAATACTCTTGAGATTATAAATTCTGGAAAAGAGTAGGCTTAACATGATGTTTACATTTGAGGACCCCACCTTTGTTTCCTTTGTCTCTTACTTTGTACATTTTCGTTGTTTTTGGTTAAACCGAATTACTTGGGACAGTCCTTCCATTTGTTCCTTTACTTATTTTGAATGTTTTGCTTTCCAAAGCAGGTCAATGTTGTTTTGCTGCATTCTGCCCTCTCCATCCCCAGGCATTTCTAATAGCAAGGATTGAGAGATTCCATCCCTTTTTAACCTCAGAATCTATATTGAGTATCACCTGAATTGTTTTTTCTTTGGTGGAAAATGGGTGGAAAACCTGGAAGAGATTTCTGGCAAGATTCATGTCAGCTTCCCATATGTTTTGCAGCTGTTGCAACTGAGGCCAAACCCCTCAGTTTCCCTCTCCTACCTCCATACTATGCCAAATGGTAGGTGTAGCAGCAGCATTAGAAGAGGAAAAGTCTGGAAGGGCCCCATAATCTGCTCCCTCTCCCCACATAATACTTTAAGTATTAACATATGGTATATAACACCTGACGTTAAAGGAAAACATTATGCATAGGATATATCGTGCTCCCCATTGCTCCAACTTGCATATATTTTTGTAAAATGTAAATTAATCATCAGGGTGATTGTTCACTTGATAGCCTTTGTTCTGTAAAACTTTTGTTCTCTGTGATTAAGCTAACTCAAAGAGACAACAAATATCAGGAAGCATACCAGCTTGCTTCCAAGAATTGTTTCCTCTTTAGGCTCTAGAATGCTCAGGGGGGATCTTAAATTTAACTGCCATGGCAAGAGAAGAGACTGAAAGTCTTTACTAAGGGACGTAAAGCTTCTTTTAGTATGGATCAGAGCCTTTCAATACCTAGGCAAATGTTCAACAGTTCCCTTTTTTCACAGATGACAAATGGAGGCAGAGAGAAACTGTGAGACAAATGGTTATGATTATGCTGGCTGAGAGAATTTTACCAGAATATTAGATTCAAATTAGCTCTAGAGTTACACACACACACACACACCCCTTGTCTGCCATTGACAGTACTGGTATGAAAGTCACAACTTTCACTGAATATTTATTCTATGTGCTTTAATGTTTCCTATATTTCAGTAAAGCAATATATTATCACAGCACTCATTTCTTGAAATTAATCTGCTACTAGTGCGTATATCATCACACACTGGGAAGCATTCTCTAATGTGTTCTTCACTCACAGAAGTGGGGGTTTTTTCATGCCTTAATTTCCTTTCAATAGTAAAGATTATATGTAGCTCAGGACTGAACTGTTGGGTTCTTGGTGTTCTCTGAGCTTGGCTGTTTCCTTGCAGATTACCAGGCCAAGTAACATCAGTTTTCTTTACAGTATATAGTTATATACTGTGGGGCTAAGCTACGTGCACAGAGACATGTTAATTATAGCAGGTAGTATCTTGTTAATATGTATACATTGGGAAAGCCTGTGGTGGTTGTAGGTTCTGGAAGATCCCCTTAAGCTTGCCCTGTGAGTTGTTGCTGTTCCTACCCTTTCCTTCATGTTATGATCACATATAATATCTTTTCTCCTACCTCCTTGTGGACACTGGCATTTTCTCAACTATAATAAAGTACATGTTTGTTTATACAAAGATGGTGTAATTGTTTAAGAGGGGTAGTTGGCTCCAGAAGGGAGGGAGAAAGAAGAGGAGAGAAATGAAGATAAAAAGCAGCACTGAGACCAGTTAAAAGTAGTAATTACAAGATTGTTCAATAAGTTATATTCTTTACCATGACTTGTGCTCCATAGAGTAACTCATACAATCTCCTTTTCTTCTATTCAATTTTACTTCAGTTAAAACTTACTTTAGCCCAAGGGCCCTCTAGAAGTAATGGAACTAGCTTGCAGAATTCCTAGTATTTGTTGATCATGCATACTCCACCATGAGTATTGATGTGGTTCAAACACATAAACATGTTAAGAAATATAGAGAGATACATTAATTGCATTTTATTATCTATAGTGGAAGCACTTTTCATGTAGAAAAATAATATATTCAAAGCTTCAATGTTGTGGCTCAGGTAAGATGCCTTGTAAAACTGAACAGAAAATGCACAGAGGCATTAAGTGCACTATGTAGAATTTTACTGTTCATGTTTCTGTTATCATGTTGAGTTTTTTTTTGTTTTCGCAAACATGTTTGTAGTTTTCAATGAAGGCGTACAATCATCTTGGTTTATGTATATGCAATTTGTGGCTGATTTTTGAGTGCGACATAACTGTGGGCTACCTACCACACTGAAGTACAGAGGAAATTAGATCACAACTTGTGTTCACTGTGAGCAGTATTCATTTTTCTTTTGTAACCTTTCTCATCCTGAGTGTGCCATTAGCATTTACAAACTTATCTAGGAACAAGCTCTCACAGATGATCATTCTGTATGCAAAAAAAATATTTTCTCTGATTCAAATGTTATGCTAATTTATTTGCCCTTATAAAAGCAGAAAGGTTATGGGAAAGAACCAGAGCAAAGCTTCATATGCAGAAGGTCTCTAGTTCAATCTCTGCCACCTTCAGGTAAGGCTGGAGAAATTACCCTTGAAGTCCACGGTGTCATGTGGTAAAACCAGGTTCATTTGGTCAAAAGCAGTATAATTTCTTCTAAGTATAATTTGGGGAGAAGCCAACATAGTTCAAAATCTCACTGCAACAACCCCAAAATGCTAAACATCAGTTCTTATACTGACGCTCTGTTCCCTCTTATCAGTTCTTTTCCTGGCCATGTAGCATCTTAGGCATGTGGGTAGGGAGGAATTTGCTCAGAGGACCAGTTGGTTATAAAGAATTAAGAGGTTAAAATGAAACATTCTACCTAAATTTTATCTTTCAAATGATTTTAGTTTTCATAGAGAATAAGGAATTGAATGACTGACATACACAGATAATGAATTATTTATGATCAAGGCCAAGAATCAAATACAAGAAGTTGCAGGATCCAAAAGAATAAAGTGGCGAGCAGTTCTGAATTCAGACTGTATTTTCACGCTAGCTGTCTAACATGGATTTCAGACTGGATTATATTTCCTTACGGTTCCGTTTCCTCCATGGAAGGGGAAGTCACAGAGGGTTTGCGTAGATATATTTGGGCCTATATATACAGAAATGTTTGGGATATATACAATAAAAGGATAAGTCCATTTCTCCCCTCTTGCTTCATTTTTGAATGCACATTTACAGAGATGAAGAGACTACGAAATTTGCTCAGTGAACAGGCAACTTACTCAGACTGCAAGATGCTATTGTTAACAGAAGATAAGATACTTTGAATCTTTTACTACACGGTGCTCTTCTGCATTCCCTTAATTCCAGCATTTTAACTGAGCAGCAAAGCAACAAAAGGATTACAGAAACAATGGAGAATATTGAGAAATTTGACTGGATTTGAAAATTTTACAATACATGATACTGAACATTTATTAGGCACAATCTATAATTTACTAGTGCAATATAATTCAGAACCAAAACAAGTCCAAGACTGTATAATTAAATGGATGTAGAATCTGAATATAGTCCTAGAGAAGTAACGTGGGAATTTCAATAGAACAATATTTTTTCCTCAAATACTATACTCAGAGAAAACAGTTATAAGATATTTTACCACTAGCACATCATTCTAGTTTTGATTCTTAAAGTAATTCATTTTCTGAAAAGTGCTAGAAATACACATGTACAGTAATGTGATGCCACCAGATTGCTTTCACCATTCTGATCAAAGCAGCAAGATCCTATGGATGCCACTGAGATACAAGTTGTTTCCATTCAGAGGTACATCACACAAACACCTGTGAGCTTAATTATAAAACAACAGTCACAAGATTGATCATTGTTTCTCCTTCCTTGTGTTTTACATATACAGGTTATCTGCGTCCCTCTTCCCTTTCTCCAACAGTCACTTCTTTTAATTTTCTCACATTCCATCCCCCCACTCCCATCTGCTACTTTTCTTAAAAGAAAGTGACCCATTAACTCTTTATTTGCATTCTGCCCAAGCAACAAACTACTGCTCATCGCACACCACTGCACTCAGAAACACAAGATAATTCAAAGCTGACATGGTGCCACAAACTGATTTGGAATAAGCTTGCTCATTCTGTTCTTATGACTCAATTTTCACCCTGCTATATACCAGATGACCCCACTCAAGCTTTTGAATTTTAGAGGAAACTATAATAATACAGTGATGAGCTAAACATGTTATTTTAACCTCTACTCTGATATAATATGAATGTAGTTAGCTATACTGTGCATCCTGCTACATTCATTTTATTATACTAAATTGGTGTTTACTTGAAGTAAAAGAAAGATCACATTTGATAGTGTTTCCCTTAACTTCTATTTCTACACTCTGAATCACCTCCCACACAGAAGGAAGGCACCTGGGGTGGTACAGTGGCAGACTGAAGAAAGTTAAGAACACATTCTTAATTCCTACTTTATATTCAAAATAGGAGAGAGTATAGCTACATATGTTCACTTGCAGTGTATGTGTTGGCCTTTTGCCACCACTGGACCAATTTCTCTTCCAGTTTCTGTTGCTTTGCTGCACAATGGACAGTACGCTATTTTAAGGTTGTAGGAGTCTATATGAAGCATGGAAGACTTCTTACGATTAAATGATGGAACTGCCACAAAATATTGGTTAGTTTCTCCAATAGCAGGACTTCAATACAAGGTAGAAATTAAACCTTATATGTTGAGGAACAAACATTAAGTGAAGTTGCTGGACCAAAATAAATCTGATCATAGTTGAATGTGAATATGGAGTAAGAACATGTGAATTCTCTTTAAGTAGCTTTTCTGAATCAGCCTTTTCTAGCCTGCTGCTCTCTAGATGTGTTGGATTGCAGCTCTGATCAGGAACCAACCAACACAGTGTAGTCCATAGGCTATGCTTGCTGGAGCTTTATTGCCATCCAACACTTCTAGAAGGTTGATTAACATTTTTTAAATGATCTTGGTTTTATTAACATTTATTTATTATGCTATAATGAGTCACCTCCCTCCACTCCCTCCTTGCAATATTCATGTCAAATCCTGAGTTAACTGGCTGGCTGGCTGGCTGGCTGGCTGGCTGGCTGGCTGGCTGGCTGGCTGGCTGGCTGGCTGGCTGGCTTTCTTTCTTTCTTTCTTTCTTTCTTTCTTTCTTTCTTTCTTTCTTTCTTTCTTTCTTTCTTTCTTTCTTTCTCGCTCTCTCTCTCTCTCTCTTTCTTTTTCTCTTTCTTTCTTTTTTTGCAATTTTTAAGTTTTCTTTTTTCTTTGCCCGAATGCACAAGTTCCCATCTGACCAAAAATAATAAATAACCTGCCTGTAAGCCAAGGAATGTAGACTTTAAGTTTTCTATACTTAGCTATAAAACTGAAACACTCACAAAGTTTAAGGCTGGTTGAGTTTTTTTCAGAACATTTTTATTGCTTTGCTGTAAAAAAATATATATTCTGAAAGTCGACTGCTGAGTCAGCATTACATGAAGGACAACGGCAGTTTGTATTAGCATTTCAGCTGTGTTTAACATCAGCTTTATATGATAACAAGGACAGGACCAAGCATGATATACAGGTCAGTCCAATTCTCAGAAATATGAAACACTCAACAAGGGAGCCATAATGCATATACTGCTGGGTCTTTTTTACTTATCAAACAAAAGACACTTGGGTTAGGAGTAGGGTTTTCCACTGCTTGCTTTGCTGAAACTTCCAGAAGAACTAACTCCATTGAGTCTGCAAGAATTACAACGTATGTAGGTACCTCAAGCTAATCGTGCAACAATACTAAATCATAGACATGCTTAATCAATAATACCTGTAATGTAATACGTTACATTCATTGAGTGAATAGGGCTCAAAAGAGTTTTAAGATTCCCCATCTTTGGAAGCAGCAGCAATGACCCCAGGAATATTCCCTAACTGGTCTGCTTTCTTTTCTGTGAATAATATGGTACTCCTCTTCTTAAATGTTTTAATTGGAAAAAATAAAGAGACATAAATAAATAACACTAATTGCATTCATTCTAACTTTTTTTAAAAAATGAAATAAATTGCCTAAATCAAAATTGGGACCACCCCTAATACTCATCGATCCCAAATGCCTCTATGTTGACAAAACAGATCACATTTCCAAAATACATGGTCCATGTTGTAAGTGGAAAATAATCAATATACAAAGTATATACAAAGTAAATTGTATAGAAGAAAAAGGGCAGGATAATAGTTAGATCTGCTCTTAGTACTGGGGGCTTCCTGGAAGAGAAATCACACATCCCTGAGCCATCTATCTATATTTTCCCTACCAACATTACCTTACTGGTTCATCCAGGGCATTTGGGGCACTGAGTCTGAATCCTCATTCAGTCAGGAAACCTCCTGCTAAAATCCTTTTTTCTCCGAGAGTATCCATTTTATGACTGTCTAGAAAAAAATTCTCTTTGGTGGAATCTCATCCTCTTGTCTCTCAGGGGAAGAAGACAGTGGCTTTAGAGTTAGAGAATACTTATATTGTATAGAGTAGGCAACTGCCCAGCAAGGCCCTTAGAATCATCAATCTTCAGGCCCCTAAATCAACTACACATTACTTTCTCTGTCTCTATATAAATTATCAATCTTTTGTTACAATAAAGAGATCCAAAGGATATTAGTAACTGATCTGTCAAATAATGCAATACTTTAGTTTAACAGAAGGTTTATTCTACTAACATTTTCATTCCTAGCCTTTCCATAATAGCAGTATTTTAGTGGTTTTTACAGCATTATTAAATCAAACTTTCTGTTTTTCTTTGCATATAATATGTAACTTGACACAGCACCCTATCTTTTCTCAGTATGATAATTTTATGTTCTGCAGAAGGAAGGTCTAAAGTTGTCCAGATGTTGTTTAACTACACTTTCCATCATTATCCATACTGAATGTGGTTGCTGGGAACCACATTCAGCAACATCAGAAATATATCCTTGCAAACCAAATATCACCTATTTCACCAATCAAATATCAGTTGATGAGTTCAAAATAAAACCACCTTCTAATACTTCAGTGTTTAATTAACATCACAATCCTATATATGTCTACTCAGATGTAAGTTCCACTGAACTTCCAACAGATGAATAGAAAATTGTTAAAAGTAAAGATTCCCCCTAGTTAAACTTGATTAATTGTGATTTAATGGATAGGAATATGTGGTATTCTTGGCAACAATATAATTTGAAGTTATTTTACCAATATAAAAATGGTGTGCCATTGCTAGGGTTACCACTTCTGGGTTGTAAAATTCCAGACAACAACTGGATGGCAGCAGAGTTACACATAAAACCCTTAATTTTTTTCTGTTGTCTAATGGTTGTCCAGATTTTTACAGTCCAAATATGGTAACACTAACTAGTGACTTTTTCAGGGATGTTTTTCAACTTTCCGCTTGTTACTAGATATATAAAATATAATAGTATAAATTATTGGCCATCACAGATAAATACCAAAGTTGCTAATTTTACTCCTATTGCAATTCCTAAACTGTTCTGCAGAGAGTTGACTTTTTTTATGGCAAACACATTCTAAATGGAAATATTTGTTGCTTTTAAAAAGGCACCTAGATCAGCCTCTGATCAACCTAAAGCTAAGAGCAAGAAACCAATATTAAAGGTAAATTATTGTTATTGCTAATATAGATATTCCAGCCATAACTTTTATATATATAAAAACCTGGATATTACTGCAACTATATAAATTGTATCTCATTCATTCTGATAGTTAAAAAGTAGAATGAATGAAGCTGGTAGTCCTTAGTTCCCAAGCTTGCTTAGCTTCCAATATGGAGCAATTGGAATCCACTCCCACACATCCAGTCTTAAAGACTCAACACTGAATTTAATACTAATAAATAGGGCTGTGGAATATTTTGGATTTGATTCCAAAAAGGTGTTTCAGAGCATACAGGGACATAAAACTAACACCTGTTTGCAATTTTTTAAAGTAGCCGTGCCTTTTCCTGGAATCATGCTACAGGTAGCTATACCATGCTTTTCTCCCCCAATTTCTGTGCAAACTTCAGCTGTACACTTTCCTGTTTGTTAACTGAGACTTTTGCAGCTGTTCTGACTACTCCTTATTTCCATCTTTATTATATCTTTTATGTATAAATAACTCATCAGAGGTATAAATCATGATTCTGCAGGGAACTGACTAATCTACATTAGTGCCTTCTAGTCCATATTTTTAAGCTGACTGTAGCCATTGATTAGGTACTAAAATGTCAACAAAATATAATTGAGTTAAGTTGGCTTTTTTAAATGACTTATATAAATAAGTCATAGAACTGATGGCCATTCCATTATACTCCCCAAGGCACTTAATCTCAAACATTCCAGAGATTTTCAATGCAAAATTGTCTTGAATGATTCAAGAATCAACTTTTTACATTTCCCAGATAAGACATTTCTTTGATCTCAGCTGCATTTTATCTGATATTGCAGGGCTTCTAATCCAAAAATTTTAACTTCTATCTACACTGCAAGTAATATTTATTTTATATTTATTTTATATATCAGGTTTATATAGCTGCCCATCTCACACAAGCGACTTTGGGCAGTGTACAACAATTAAAATAAAATAACAAGTGAATAAAACAGGCATTCTAAAAAGATAAAAAGTTGTTATTAAAATAAAAACATTATCACAATTTTTGTAAAATTTTAAAACAATCATTTTTTATAATTGTTTAAACAATTTTATACCAGTGTTTAAAACTGGGCATTTAGCTTGAAGTTACAGATTTCATTGGAACAGTTCTTGACATGGTTTTGCTGTAAAACAAATTGAAAATCAAAACTGCTGAGGTGCTGGTGCTGGTAACGGTTCACAATCCATGGCTGTTCATTCTTGCCTTCTCTTTACTTCCTCTCCAAGCAGGTGAGCATTGAAGGTGGCATTGAAAAGCCTGCACATATGTTAATATTTTTCTCTCCCTTTCCCTGCCCTCTTCGCTAGTTCAACCTCTTTTGTTCATATTTGTAACTTGAAGCTAATTTGTACTACTGGATATCTGACTGGAGCCACAGATACAGGATCTGTATTATTTTTACTAAAACACAGCATGGAATATAGACTAGCAATCCCAGCCATTGCTGAATTAAAATGTACTTTCAAAAGGTTACTTCATTTATGTCCTATTTATGAGCTTTCTAGACACATCTGGTTGACCTCTCTGAGAATACTAAATGTACCCTTTCCTTATTCCTCTTTAACATTTACATGAAGCTTCTGGGTGAAGTCATCCATCAGCATTGGGTGCAGTATCATCAGTATTCTGATGATACCTAGTTGTACATCTCCTCCCTGGGCCGACCAAACAATGCTGTCAAAGTCCTTTCCCAGTGCCTGGAGAATGTGAAGTTCTGGATGGAGGAGAACAGGCTTCAGCTCAACCCTGGTAAGACTGAGTGGCTGTCAGTTTTAAGACCCCTTAGTTCCAGGGATTTTTCATCTTTAACTCTGCATGGGTGTGCCCTTCCCCAGTCAGAGTTGGTGTGCAATTTGAGGGTCCTCCTGGATTCTCAGTTCCTGCTTGATAAGCAGGGGCGGTTGTGGCCAGGGGGCCTTTTGCACAGGTTCATCTTGTGAAATAATTGCATGTATTCTTGGACTGAGAGGCCTTGCTGATGGTGACTCATGCCTTAATCATCTCCTGTTTGGATTACTATAGGGTATTCTACATGCGGCTGTCCTTCGAGAGCACTTGGAAGCTGCAGCTGGTCCAGAATGCAGTGGGGTGAGCAATTTTAGATTTAAGACTAGTTCCATCATGAGTGCTGATTTTAGCTTTTAGAGAATTTTTTGGGGCTTAGATATCTGAAAAACCAATGACTTCCATAGGAACTTATCCAATTATTAAGACAATTATATAAATACGAGTCTTTCTCTGGATGTCCATACTAGTGTGGATAGCTATAGTCCATTATAATTCCTAAGGGGATGTTCTTTTTAGTCCTTTAAATCAGACATGAAAATAAATGCAGATCATTATTTCAGGCAAAAGTAAATGACAGTGCATATCTTTCACTTTAAAAATTAACTACTTTTAAAATAACTTCGCTGAATGTCTTTGTGTATCAGTAAAGCCTGTGGAGATTTCTTTTTCCTTCTTTCTCTTTCCTGTGCCGTACCACCATTTAATTCTAAATTATGTTTAAAGCTCTGTTTGGATTTCTAATATTACGTGTATGAAGCTGGGGCTTGCCAGCTAATAGTACTGGCTTGTTTTCCGCTATCAGAAAGCTTTGCACAAGACTTATAGGACTCAAGAGCAATGAAAATATATAGCAACCTCTCTTGCAGAAGTAAACAAAGCTGTGCCTAAACAGATAATCAGTTCTGGTAGTCTACCATTTATGAACAATATTAAAGCAAACCAAAACCTGAGTCTTCCAATTTTTAAAATGGTATTACCCCCATCCTCATATATGTGGATAAAAATAAAGCTTAGTTCTCTGAAAACTGTAGCAACCCCCCCCCAAAAAAAAGATTAAAAGGAAGTAACAAATTGAAAGCCACCAGGAAAAAGAAACTATCTATCAACCCTACCATTTTGTGTCTCAAATGTTACAAGCTGCCTAAAAAAATCCCTCTTCCCATTTGTATCCAGCAGTTAAACTCCACAAGAATAGGGATACATGCTGGATAAAATCTGTGGGTGACTCATCTAACAAAGAGTTGACTGTCAGCTTGGATAACCACATTCTCAGAAGCTTTTTCATAAAATAAAAATGGTAGGTGCTCCAGCAGTGAATTGTTGGGAAGTATGTTATTTCCCCAGAAAAAGGGGTAAAAATAAGCATCATAGAATTAAAAAATTTTAGGATTTGAAAGGGAAATCCATGTCACCAAGTCAATTCACCGTTAGGTGAAGAGACCCAATTTAAAAATTCTGGCAGACAGGATTCCAGATTAAGCAATATTTAAAAATTTCACCTCAAGAGTTGATACTTTTCCATCTGGTAAACTGGGATGAGGAAACAGAAGAAACGTTGTCAATAGTACAGAGCTAGAAGCTGTTTCCCCAAAGTTAATTTAAGACCTTATCCTACACTGACTTATCACAGACACAGCCTGAGAATTTGTGTACTATGTCATGCAAGAGACTGCACAATAACTAGCTCTGAGAGAGGTACGCTCCTAGATATGATCATCTACTGAAAAAATATAGTTTAAAATCTATACATAAAGAGTCTTGACATTTTTCCTTGCACTGAATGAAACCAATCCATGTCCTGAAATATTTCTAGAATATTTGTCCCCTGTTACTGGCTGAAACACTGCTGGTGATACATTTATGCATGTGGTGCTTTCAAAAGGTATAGTTATGGCCTCTGTAACGTACATGTCATTCTACATCCAAAGATCCTGAGCACTGGTACAATAGAACTACTGTTCTAACCAAAACCCTTCAACCAGCTTTTGCCCATGTTTCCTCTAAAACTGTGGAGGGGTTATTTGCTGGAACCTAAGAGAAGTGTATGTTTTCCTTGGCATAAATCTACTTACATCAATGAAACAATTTCCTTACGGAAGAAAATATTTAGCAAACTGAATCTAAGCTCTATTTTAGTACAAGACATGAGAGTTATGTGCGTATTTACATTCTATCCTCAAGCTTTCAAAGTAATAAGCAAAATGTCAAGTAATAATAAAATAAAACTCACAATAAACAACTCCCCCCCCTTCAATATTGTTTATATGTATAAAAGCTATATGAAGTCCAGTTTGGCATCAGGTAACCATGCTAAAACAGAAAGAAAAAATGGTGAAATGTTTTTTTTTCTATTCCATCACCAGATTTGTATTTTTCTCTCAAAGAGATTATGTGAATATTAACATTGATACTTTTCATTTAACTCACAACTGCCATTTAAAAACCAACCAACCAACCTAAAGCTTTGTCTTATGCAAAGCAAGCCCGAAAGATGAAATTTACTCCAAAGTAGCTGTTTTTTCCTCTAGAATTTCAAGCCATAATTTCACTTACATTTCCAATGTATTTTATATTGAAAGATAATTGCTATGTGCTAGCTTAACTTATGTTCAGAGTAATTCTTTTACAATAGCCATCAATCAATCAATGTCTTTATAGACAAATTATATGTAAAACTACATATCTGGAAGCTTCAGCTGGGTCAGAATGCAGGGGCACGGCAGTTATGTGTGCTCCCAGAAAAGCACATTACACCCCTCCTCCACAAGCTGCATTGGCTGCCAGTCTGCTTCCGGGTCCAATTCAACGTGCTGCTTTTAACTTTTAAAGCCCCTCATGGCATGGGACAAGGTTATCTGAGGGACCGCCTCACCCCAATTACATCAGCCCATTCCGTTAGACCTAGCAGAGAAGACATGCTGCAGGTACCATCAGCCAGGTGCCTACATTTGGTGAGTCCTTCTCTGCCATGGCATCTGCCCTACGGAACATTCTCCCCCTCCCCGGAAGTCAGGTTAGTTCCATCCCTGTTATCATTCCAGAAATCCCTCACAATTGGTTATGTCACCAGGCCTGGGGTTCCCAGGGAACTGGAGATGTTCTTAGATGGCTCCATTGTGGTTGATCTTGTACTCTCTCTGTGTGGTTTGAAGATTTTAAATTTTTATAGTGTTTTTTTTCCATTTTTAATAATGACTTTTATATTTTATAAGGCTTTTTTTTTTTACATATTTGTTGTTTTTATTGATTGTTGTACACTGCCCAGAGTCATTTCTTGTGAGATGGGTGACCATATAAATGTGATTTAATAAATAAACAAATAAATAAATGGTATTTACTTTTCAAATTATTTTCAGTCCGATGTATATTATGCTCGGGCAGTTAATGACTTCAACCGAGTTATGACTCAGTTGAAAAGCTTTTAAATGTTGCAAACACAGAAATTGCAAGTAATGGTCACAGTTCTTGTCCTCTATTATTAAATGATGAAATTCTTCAAAAATTGCTGAATGCAGGAATTTATTATTAACAATTGGGAAAGGTAAATATATTTTAATTAACCTTGAATAGTTAGTCTGTTATCTTTTTTTCAAATCCTTCCCCAATGAAGAGTACACAAAAGAAATTATAATATCTTGTGCGATGTCCAGTTTTCTCACTTTGTTAATCCAAGGTTGCTAACTGTAGCTGAAGCCTTGGAAATCCTACCCAATAAATATGTATATGTGACATTGGGGTATGTGTGTGTGTGTGTGTGTGGATGTGTGTGTGTGGATGGATGGATGGATGGATGGATGGATGGATGGATGGATAGATAGATAGATAGATAGATAGATAGATAGATAGATAGATAGATAGATAGATAGATAGATAGATAGATAGATAGATAGATATCTGCCAAAAACCATACACCCCAAAAAAGCAGGGCAAGTGCAAAAATAAATAACATGAGTTGAATAATACCTACATATTAAAATTGCTGCCTGTAAAATAAGATGTCTCGTTTATAAACAAATTAATCTCCCATCTGAATATATCAAACATTATATCTTGCTCACACACAAACTGTTCTTACACAAGTCCAGGATGGAGGTGGGGAAAAGGGAAGGGGTTGCCACATATGGAGGGGGAGGAATAAAAGTGGATGGAGGGACAGAAGGCAAAGAGACAAGAGCCCCCTCCCAAAGAGATCTTCAAAAGCACCTCTTCTTTTCAGCAGTGATATCTGCAACCATTTATATATTTCCTACCCATTAATATGTTTTTAAGATTTCTTTGTTTTGAAGAGCTTTTGTTCTTCTCATGGAATGTAAGATTACCTCCAGCAAACTCACGGGGGGGGGAGACCTTATTAGGTAGATTTTTTATTTATTTACATTGCTTGTTACCTTTTTATTTGTTGTTACAACAAGAATTTAAATTCACTGGCAGATCTTTTTTCCCAAGGATCCTCTGGTTAAAAATAATAATAATTAAGATAGGCTGCTAGAAGTCAAACAGAACCTTCTAAAGCCTTCGTCTATCCAGTTTTTAACATTTTGGCTCAAGATGTCTCTCTTCAGCCCAGCTCTAGGGATATTATTAGAAAGCTCAGAAGGAAAGAACTTAATAAACCTTTTGCAGTCTTGAAACACAAGGGACACTCTGCAACAATGCATTTTTGCATATAAAGATTTTAAGTAACAGTTGCCTTTTAAAAGAGCCAAATCTCTGGTTAGAAAAAAGAATATACTGGGAAAAGGGGGAAATTAATTCCAAACAAAATTATCAAGTCTAATTATAATTAATTAGTTAACTAATTATTAACTAATTTGGGTTAGTCAGTTCAGCTAACTAAACTAATCACATAATGCTTGGCCTACCTTGATCTCATAACTAGCTCACACATTTTTCTCCCATGTTTTGGGGAAGAGGATAGAGTTTTTCTTTTATTTTTAACCGTGAAGCCTATGTAGGTCCTGCACTATATTTTTGGGTGCTTCCTACCATCAATTAGTTGCAATTGATCTGAGGGTTCCAAGGCCCACAATAAAAAAAAAGAAGAAGAATGGTGGAACAAAAAAGAGTTTTCAGCCACAAACATGGATTCTGAGCCAGCCTAGGTGGTACTGCAGTGAAGGAAGTTCTCTGCTTTCTCTTTCTATTATAGAAGGAAAGACAGATTTATTTTATTGATTTATAAATATAGGCATTTTTAGATGCTAAATCCAAAAAGGATCAGAAGTCTTTCCTCAAAATGGTACAAGAAACTTTGCAACTCTAATGGGTTTCTTTATATGAAATGATCAGTGAGCTCATCATTAAGACAAGAAGAATGAACACATATTGGAAATGTTGCTAAGTCACTTTTCTCAAGTCTCATGAGGATGCCCTAACTAGTTGTACCAAAATTTCTCAGAATTATACACATGCTGATGTGGTGGAGATGATTTGATTCTTCATGGTTTTTATGAAGAATCAACAACTCTTCCTGCTCTCATATTTGTCAGCTGGCAGACATTGGGAAGAAAAAAAAATAAACAAAAGAAAGAATGGGAGAAAAGAGTGGCCTCTTGATGTGGGGCTCCTGATGCAAAATACAACGCTTGAAACGTTTAGGAGTTCTGTGGTAACTCTAGATTATTTGCTAGACATGGCATGAAAGACGTCTAATTTTTCTAAGTTACTGCATGCCATGCCTCTGGATATATGCCCAGGATCTGTAATTAAGATTTAGTATAAGTTGGCTTCATTTTAAGCACACATCTGGAAATAAAGCCACAGATGCTGAAAAAGTTCCTGCTGATAAAAAGAACAACAGAGGTCTTCCTGGCAACACCACCACGTCTGAGGTCTGCTGTTTTTTCAGTTTTTCATTCAGTTCATGTTTCAGTTTTTACATACAGTCAAGGCTGAAACTAAGCCAGGGATTTAGAACTTAACCTAGGATCATTTGAAGTTTTAACACCACCAACAATAACTTATTTCTAAAATTTACTGGTTGCCTTATAATTAATCGCTCTCAGAGTGGTACAAGATAATACCTAAGAACACAGACACATCTCAGGAATATCAAATTGTTCAGGTCCCAAGCAGAAAATGTGTTTTGGAGTTGCTACTGGCAGTCACTCTACCTGTCAGTGCCTCCTTTAAAAAGCTGTACCTTTCTTGGGCTCACATAGTAACTGCACAGTACCAAGAAAAGACATGTTCGACAGTGTAGTTGTACCCTATTGCCACCTTCTTAACCCCTCCTTAAATCAAACACACATTTTGGGGGGACTTATACACAACCATTTTGATTTCTTTAGAAAAGCATTCAATCCTCACATCAGATAATATTTATTTACTTATAAATCAAATTTATATCACTGCCCAACTCCCCCACAAGGAGGGACTCCTACATGACACATCCTTGTCTTGCTCCCTTCTCACTATTGCTTCAACACAGTTCTGTAAAATCATCATCATCATCATCATCATCATCATCATCATCATCATCATCATCTACTACTCATCACCACCTTCCTATCAGCCTTTGAATATCTTAAAATTTTCCCATCCATTTCTCCATCTTTACTAAACATTCTATCAAGTTACATAGATTCATCTATTTGCTCTGTTTTTTTTGGCATTAATATATAACTGGTAATCATTCACTCTTTTTTCCCATCAGTCACAGCTATATTGGTCTTTAATGCATTAATTTTCAAATCCATACTCTAACTGCATCATTTAATCTGTCCATGTTCATTGCAAATCAAACAATTTGGATTCCCAGCCAACAACGTGGTATCATTGGCTGAGAAAAGTAGACGTACCTTCATATCCCTATCCAATTCATCACTACATTCATTGCTTACACATTTATCCATATTTATATTAAACAACCAAGCTACATGACACATCCTTGTCTTACTCCCTGCTCAATATTGCTTCAACACAGTTCTGTAAAATCATCATTATCATCATCATCAACATCCATATAAATCAAATTAAAGAAACCTCATAAAATAATCCATTACCACAACAAACACTCAAGACTAAAAACAAGCAGAATAGAATTTAAAAACCCCACAGATAATCACTTAAAATAGAAAATTGAAACATCTGTTAATAAAATAAAGTCTTTGTGCCTAAATGGAAACAAAATAAATGCAAACAAATCAACTTTGAAAAAAATATAATTGCAACGAACTTTTATGTATCTGGAATGAGACAAACTTCTCATTACAGAGATGGGCCTTCTTAAGGAACATCCTCTAAATGCTTGTTTGAAATATTCTTGTTTCATTATCTATATACAGTACACATTGTTCAAAAATTATGATCCACAGAATAAATTATTCTATGCACTCTCATTCTTCTCCACAGAGAAAGTGGTACCTGCAAGGAGAGTGTCATAGCAGCCCAGAAGATGAAATGTGTAAACAGAACAAGCAGTTATGTCAGCTACAATCAAAGAATCAATGTCAAACAACCTGAAATACCTTTATGGTAACTGACAATTCCCAAATGTTTGTGTCTTGCTTGTTTATTTCATGCATGGATATGATCAACCGGAACTTCTATATGTAATGCTTATTATGTATGACAAATCCAGAAGCAAAAACAATGTGCAATCCATCATAATTACCTTCAATTGGCAGAAGTTTTAATAAAAGGCAAACACCTCTTAAACATCCACTTTAAAAAGAAAATATAGATTGTCTCTTAAAGTGAGGCTGGTTTGAATGCCAAATGTCCTGCATGCCATTTTTTTAAAAATCTTCTAAGGTACCTAGCATTATTCTGTTTGCTGCAGATAGGTAAAGAGCAACATCTTTTATTCTATAGAATTATTCCATTTCCAGACCAAATCTAAAAATTTCATTCTAAAGTTACTAGTTTTGAAAATATGGTAGAAGACTAAGATATTAATTTTTCTAGGAATCCATAAGTAGCTTCACTATGATAACAGAATACTGGATAAGAAAATTAAGTTTGATTAAACAATTCAAGATTTTTGTCACAGTTGCTCAATCCAAAACTACAGAACTGCTTTGCTAAGAAACTGTAAACAGAAAATGAACACATTTGGCTTTATACAAAACTGAAACTGACTGTTCCGTTATAGTAGTTAAGTGGCCACTTCTCATACAGTCCATAAAGTGTAATACTAAGTGTTTAAATAGGCTATAATTTTTTCTTCCTTCCTGCAAAAGGTGATTTAGTTGTTACATAAATAAATCTGCCAAGAACATGCTTCAAAACTTCTAAAAGATCTTTTTTATACTTCCTGAGAGGTACACCTGTGCTTATTTAGATTTCTTTGCTTCCGTTTCTACATTTATTTTCAAATCAGTTTAAAGAGGTATGAAAATATTCATCTAAATAATGATTCGTATTTGCAAATGCCCATAGCAAGCTTAGCAATGCTTGACAGAAATAAAAATAAATGTAAAGAACAAAGACACTTAAAATAGATACACTGCATCCTGAGTAAATGCCGAAGGAGTGAAATCATATGCATAAACCGTTGAGCAACATTCTGCACTCTTAGCATTCAGGCCCTTCGAATGCAGTATGCATTTTCAGAGTTCTCTACCTAATGACTTCAGCTGAAATATTATGCTTATTAAATGCTTTTTTCAATATCAAATGTGTTGAATTGTACTAAAGAAACACAAAGCCCTTTAATTATATAGATATTTTAAGCTGTCATTCATCTGGAAAGATGCATTTTTTAATTATATTCTTATGTATGAAATTCATATGTTTTTGTTTCCTACCAATACCATCACCCTATGATACATAACTAAACAGAACCATAAACCACATTCAGCAGCTGAAACCTTTCTTTCACTGAATATATATAATGCATTTTCAGGCTATACAGAATATTAATATCAACTGATTTTAATGTATAATTTGGAGTCTCTTTGGTATCTGAGTCCAACTTTCCCTCTAACTCATTGAAAAAAGTTTCTTATCCTGAATAAGTAATGTTGACCTATATTTCTTTTCTCTACAGAGATTTGCCAAGGCCCAATCCAGATGTGGAGAACTTCTGGGAGCGGATACTTGAAATATAGCTGGGACCCCACCAAACATGTTGATAAGACAGACGTTTTGGGGAAATAGTATTTGTTTTGTAATTGTGAGATTTGGGGCTTCTACCACAATTATTTTGTGTTCTACTTTGAAAAGGTAGGAAACTGTGTTTTCAGATTTGTGCAGTCGTGGGAGACTAAAGGACCCTACCCTCAACTTAACCAAAACATGAGAAATGAAAGAAACATTAGAAATCTCCAGACCCTGTATTTAAGAAGTGACAGAACTACAAATTCCTTTTAAAAAGCAAGGACAGATGAATATAATGAAAATGTGTTAAGGATAGTTACAGTAGCTTTCTTTCCAGTGCAACAATATCCATTATAGCATACACAACTCTCAGCAGCATAGACTGGAATTCCATATAGAAATAAATATAAAGAAGTAAATCCCATGGAGGTTAACAAAACTTACAAAACTGTGCCCAAAACAACTTATGGCCAGGTTCAGCGACTCATTTCCAGACCAAACCTACAGGAATATCTATAATTTACTTTATTTCCTAAATGAATGTTTGGTGACCGTTCTAAATATTAACTTTTTAAGCTATTCATAGAGACCCAACCCAAGCATAAGGCATAGACTGCATTGCTAAAGATGAAGTTTTCATTTCAGGAGTAATGAGTGCAGGATATTTTACAAACTCTTGTTTTGACATTTTAAAGGTACTACAGATTGTTAGAAGGGCATCTAACAAAATACAGAGATATTCTGGATTGTTACTCAGTTGTAACAAGACATTTATTTCACTGAAGAACTACATTCCATGTGTTCTGTTAAAACAGACACAAGCAGTTTTCAATTTTCCCTCCTGTTTACCTTCCAGAGCTGTGCACACATGGCATATATCTGAAAAGAAAAAGATCCTTCCAATTTTTTTTTCAATTTTAATATTTCAAGGAACCAAAATGCCCCATACCACTGAGCCAGTAGTATTTTGTACTTTGTTTTAGCCATGGATCGTTACCAGATCAATAGGTAATTAGAAATGTTAAGTATTTTCTAGATTTAAAAAAAAATACTACAGTATACAAACATCCTTTACAATAATTAGAACTCTGTGCCAAGAGAGCTGATACTATCTATAATTGTAATAAATTAAGTTGAACACATTTCTATTTGTTTTGTGTCCAATATTCAGCAAACGTATACTCCCTAAGTAGAGGAACAAAGAAATACTACATATTGACAAAGAATAAAACTCGTATTTGATCATTGGAATTTCTGCTCAAGTTTCCTAATAGGTTTTGATGTTTCAACAAGCACTTCCTAAACCAACCCTGCATAACCTGTAGAAGGAAAAGGGACAGATTGATACCTTAAAATAATCGTGGGCCACAAAGGAATAGCTGGTGTGCTGATCAGCTATTTGGCAACTAGCGCACAGCAGCATCAACGGAGCTGGCAGTGTCCATGAAGGCTGGAGACCTTGGAGACGCTTGCTAGTGTGACTTTCAGGGTGGAAGTAGCTGCAAAAACCCAGGCGACAGTGGCAGATCCTTCACGTGGCAGCAATGTTTGGTTGCAATGGATTATTGTTCAAAAAATGCCGGGGGGGGGCACACAAGGCTGCTTGGTGGGCTGCACGCACTTAATGGGCCATACACTGTACAGACCTGCCCTAAACACTTTTAATTCTAATGTAAAGACTTTTAAGACAAAGCTCATCTCCTCCTCCTCCTCCTTTACAGGACCACAGTCTAACTGAAGAAAAAATGGCTAATTACTACTTTGACTTTTGTTCTGCAGTTATTTGCCTGAGTCCTATCGACAACTAAACTTAACCAGGTTTACTTTTCTCAAGATTCATATAGGCATGCAAAAACATACTTTAATGTTCATATAGGTACAGCACTGAGAAATTAAAACTTCATAACCAATAACCTATATATAAAACTTGCATGGTGATACAACTAATGAAAATTAAGACAAATGAAACAGCTGCATAAAATAATTGTTCGAGGAAGGAACGAAACTGTCAAGGTAGTTCTACATTTTCATATACGACAGGTTTGCATTACATATACAGATGATGATGGTGATGATGATGATGATGATGATGATGATGATGATGATGATGCAGAGCTAACTGTGCATTGTTCCAAAATAGCTGGCACAAAAATGTATGTGGGCTTTTCAGTTCTTTATTAAGAAAAGGGCAGTTGTCTTATCGGATGTAACCAGCTAGCTGCATTTTCTTTTTTATTCCTTTCTAATTTTACATTTCCTATACTTCAGCTTTATTTGGCTTTATTTTACCCATTTTGATATTCCTGCCATTCATGACTTTTGCTAGGCAACTTTGCTTTCACCATCCCAGGATTTCTCTCAGTTCCTGTTGTGTGGAAATCCACCGCACTGTCCAGCAGGTGTGAGCATAGCAGGATTCCTTCAGCTGCACCTCATTTCCACGTACTGACTATCTGATCTCAATAGCTGAAGCAAAAGTGGCTTCTGGGTTTCCTGGCAGTCGGCTGCTTCAAAGAGACCAATAGTGATTTGTTTATTTCAAAGGAAATTGAGTCCAGTCAGTGATGACAGATTTATTAGTTATGTGAACATCTCACACACACACACACACACACACACACAGAGGCATGCTGGATGGGCTAGATTCTAAGCAGTGTTTAAGAAATTCATGATGAGAATGACTGGATGTTACTAATGCAGACTCTCATCTAATAAAAGATGAGGGTCTGCATTACTAAAATCCAATCATTCTCATTCTTGGTATTCGGAATTTTATAGCAACATAATATGCCGAATGCTGAAAATCAGCTTTTAAGGCTGTCCTTTTATATTTGGTTCTATTTCAAACCAAATATTTCACTGAATATTATATTAGCTTATCATGGTTTAGTCAAAAGCTGACAAGAAGTAAATCTGTGATCATTTTAGAACCTAAAATGCCCTAGGTGCTCTGAAAATTCACAGATGCGAGGAGAGTGCTTCGCTACAGTCTATTAAACTGTATCAATAATTCCTACTGCTTACCGAATTGTAATGGAGGATGTTACAAGGAGCAATATATTAACCATGATATGAGACTTCATAGATAAACTCAACATTGTAGCTGATCAAGCTTAGACTACAAAAAGCAAAAAGTAGAGCAGTCACAGCAGTTTTGAAACATCAAATAAAGGTCTATTAAAAGGGGACAGCACATTCTAGGACTATAAATGACAGGGTGAAGAAAATCTAAGCTTTACAGAACAAGCATAGTCTAGCCTGCCAATAAGCAGAGAACAGCATGACTATTGTAATAGCTATATCACTGGAAAAAGCCAAAGGAATCATAGTAGCATCAGCAAGTTTGGCCAAGTGCTGATTTTCCATTATATATGAAATATTTGATTGCAGCAGGCAGTGAAATCCAATCAGGAAATCATCTTTGATCCAGATTAATTTTGCCTTAAAATCTGGTGTCTCAGCCAAACATCTGTGAAACTGGTCACTTGGAAAATGTATGTTACTTTCATCAGAGTACAAAAAAAAGTCTTGCATCATATCTATAGACAGAATTAATTAAATAATATCAGTACCTTACACAGATAGAAGTCCATGCTAGACATAACATTCAAATATATTTCTCCCTGACTTCTTGTTTCTTCAAGTCGGTGTTGACTCCTGGCAACTGCCTGGACTAGTCCCTGCACTTTTCTTGGCAAGATTTCAGAAGTGGTTTGCCATTGCCTCCTTCCTAGGGCTGAGTGAATATAACTGACCCAAAGTCACCCACCTGGCCTCCATGCCTAAGGCAGAACTAGAACTCAAGTTTCCTCACTCCTGGTCCAGTGCCTTAAGCATTAAACCAAATTGACTCTCTCCCTGGTCTGTAGCTTTTCATTTTTTCTGTCTTGGAAGAATGGGCCAACATTTGCCTGGTGCCTTTAATCGCTACACCAAACTGGCTCTCTTTTCCCTGACTGCTAAGAATCAAATACACATATTTGAGACAGGATGCTGGTATAACACAAGCTCCCATTTTTAGCACTGCAGATTTGTTCAGAGACGATTCTTCATGATCACATTTGTGATTCACTGAAGACTAACCAGGCAAGAATAAGAATTAACAATCTGAGTGTCTTAGAACAGCAGGGTTTCAGCCACCTCCCTTTCAAAGTTGGAACATGAAGCATGCTAGTTTGGTTTTTTAAAGCAAAAAAGCTATGCTAGTGATCACAGTATTTCCAAAATTCTTATTAAACCGTACTTTATTAGGACCAACTCAAACAGCGGGAAAAAATGTACAGGTGCCAGAGAGGGTGGGATTTTGAATTTCATTTAGATTTTGGGACGGTGGCTTTTGTGATTCAACTAGCTTCCATTTTCCTATGGGGACTACATCTGAGAAGTAGATGCTCAGTTAAGTAAAGAATTATAAGGTCATTTATTTTAAATTCAAAAGCTTCTGTTTCATTTCATTGCAGGAACACTGTAGCAGCTCAACTAAATCTTAGGAGTGAGGCTGCAATGCCATGACCGTAGGCAGCCATAATAGCTGTGCAGAATCAGTTTAGTGGGTCAGGCCAAAAGCATTAGTCTGGAGACCCAATTTACAAACCTTAGGTGCTGCTTCCATTGCAGAGTAGGAGTTAAGCTGACAAAAATATTGAATTTAAGTGGTATGGTTTCTAGAAGATAAAGTAAAGAACTGAGCAAAGATCTAACTACTTATAATCCTGGCACAGATCCTTTCCATTCATCAGAATCTAAATATTTAAGCAATGTACTTAAATTCCACTGCTCCTCTTTTTTTTTTTTGACAACTCTAGCTTCTCAATAACTTAATATAAAGAGATGAATGCAAACAATATCGTAAAAACAATATTTCAACAGCATGCTCTTTCAGATATTGCTAGACATTTACTATTTTTGCCTAATATCCGAGAGAGAAAGTTTAATACATAGGTAGGTGCAGTTACAAGTCTTCCAAAATAAGTATTTCAGAGGTGCACCGACTGATATAAAAAGCCTAAGTCTGTCTCACTTGGCAAATGATGGGATAAGAAAATAGGAACCTGGATAGACTGAAAATCAACATGTAACTGCAAGGCCACTGAAGTGATAAGATGGTGGATAAGATTAATAAATAAATAAATAAATAAATAAATAAATAAATAAATAAATAAATAGTTAATTCACTGTCCTGCCATAGCCCAAAATATGTCTAGTTTGAATAGGGTAATGTTTAGTTGTTTTTCTTTACTTGGTCCTTTTCATATGGACAAGGTTCCTGCAGATCTTAAACATCTGTGAAATCCTTTTATTATCTTTGGATAATGTCATGATTTACTATCTTAGGCTGATCCTCATAAGATTATTATTTTACTTCACAAAAGTGCCCTGAAGTTTGGCTTTTTATAAGTAAGATTAATTTAGCATTCATAAAATTAAGTGACTTATACATGGCTAGAGCCAGGTGTAGCTTCAACAAAAAGCTGTAAAAATATATCCAAAAGAACTGTGCCCATGCATCTCAATCATGACACTTACTTCTCCCTTCATTTCATTCCTAAAACAGAAGCCTTTGGAGCTGAGCCTTTATTTTTTGCCAAATTGTGGATTTCTGAAATGGGAGGGGAGGGGGGCTCCTTGGGGTTTAGCAGTAGACCAGCCAGTGTCTAATTTATATGCTCATTTCAGCTACGTTTTTCAGATTTGAGACTCTACTAATACTCTGAACCTAAACAAATAGGCCACATACATTCCACTGAAATCTATGGCAGATAATATATGCAAGCCTGCATTGCTTAAATCCAGTTGACTTGAACAGAGTTTACAGCCCAACACAATCTAAGGGACACTTGAAGGTAAGCCACTTCAAACAAGGTTTTTTTTAATAAAAATGACGGGATTTCATGGAGCATTAAAGTATAAGAAACAGCTCTGTTAATTTCCACTGTATTCTTCAGAAAATTAAACAGGTTTATTTCTACTTTTTTTTATTAAATGCTTCTCACCAGATGACAGCATCTAGCCAATCTTGCAGGGGCTCCAAAGCTAAGCTCATATTTGGAAGGGTTGTAGAGTTGGGAAGTTGACTGGGAAGGTCACTGAAGTTGAAAAACATTGTAGAAGAGGGCAATAGCAAATCAGTTTTGTATTGTTCTCAAGAAAATTGCATGGACATGTGTTTATGCCATTACCAGAAGTTAAGGTCATATATATATATATATATATATATATTTTTAATGGAATGAATGCAAGTACAGGATAGAAGAAAAGAGATGAGAACTATGGGTCAAAAACCCCAGAGAGAGAATTTCATGGGATGGAGGATGAAAGAAAAGAATCAGGATATACCTTGATCCTGACAACATTCTTAAAATACAGTGAAGCTTGGAAGTAGAGGGTTTTTTTCTTTCTTTTTTTCTTTTGGAAAACAAAATGTTTTTTTTTCCTGAACCTGTTCTAAAAGTAAGCATGGAAGATTTTCTGTCACTATTGTAACCATTTATAATTATTATAATTTTCTAAATAATGGGACTGCACTCTCAGCAGTTATTAATATATAGCCACTTTTTATGTTTTACATTGGAAAGATGGAGAGTCGCCAGGAAATCCTTTCTTCACCTTCCTTCTCCTTTCTGAAAAGATTCTTTTAATGTTGATAAAAAACTGTTGTCTTTCACATATTATAAAATGTGAAAATTAATAAACTTGGGAGGCTGCCATTCAATGTAACAGATTAATGCAGCATAACTGAATACAGGATAGCTATCAGTCCTACTATTTTAATTATTTATTATTTAATTGTTTTTATTCAAGAGTAGATAGGCCTTCCTAGAGCTCATTCAAGGTTGCCTTTTTAAAAAGAGATTCCCAAACTGTGAACTTACAGAATTTAATGAAGAGATTAACCGGTCACTCAACAGTAAAGCAATGAAGTACAAAGGGAATTAACTTCTTGAGCAAGAAAAGCTATTAAAAGGCTATTGTTAGATGTTGCTTTATTAAAATATATACCCATATGTTGCAGATGTACTATTTCATGTCATTTTTCAATGGGCTTCAAATTGCATATTTTATGAGTAAAAAATCCAAATAAAGCTAAAGACCCATACAAAGATGTCTGCATGTAATCCTACTCTTAAATTCAGAAGTATTTATCTCTTCATTTTAATATTTATATACCCATAGATCTCTCCATAATATAATTTAAATGTTCAATGATTCAATAAGTGAAAGGTACACAATCTGATATTGTTTATAATCTTCTCTTTGAATACAGAATTTGTAAAAATTAACCATCAATTTCTGCTGTAGATCCACAGTAGAGATTCTTAAATCATATAGCCCCACAAAAACAGTGTAATATATAGTAGATGTAACAGCTGAAATGAGAACCAGGGTTTCCCAGGCCAGAGATGGTTGTTATCGGCTTGGCTTCAAGGTCATCAAATGCCATACCATATCCATTAATTCAGCAAGACAAGAGGCAGTAGCCCTACATTTAAACTGCAAGGCTAAAGAAGTCATTTATATAGTATCTTCTGACTGGCATTGTCAATCACCTGTTGTATGCGTGTGTGGAATGGGCGAGTGTTGGTGTATAGTATATGGCTTCATTCTTTGCCTAGAATAGTTTCTAATCTAGCCAAACTGTGAGTCTTCTGCCAAGTCTGGCCAAGGTTACATCGTGAAGTGTTGGGAGATCCATAATTTACTGCCAAGTTGTGGTTAAGGGAGGTTGACAGCATGGGTTTCTCCTCTATACTAATGAAGAGGGAAGACTTTAGGTGGCCACACTGGCTCTCAGAAAACAGAATCATTCATACTTTTCATGGTATACATGTTATACTGTTATACAGGTTATACTATTGGGCTTAATGCATAACTATTTGTGTCAAAGGAAAACAAGCCGAATCTTAAATCGGTTTATATACTGTCAGGTTGAATTTTATGGCTTATGTTTTTGTACTACCAACGGAAAATAGAGTGCTTTATTAAAACCTATGTCAATACTAGAGTGAGGAGGAATGACTCTGCAGAATGATTTGCAAGATGTCTGCTTAATAAATGTTTACTTCCCTAATGGCCAAAGCTATGTACTTATGTATTCCATTGCAAATAATACAAGAGGTTAATACACTGTAATTACAATGAAGTAAATCTAACATCAGCTCCAATGAAAGGATTTTTAAGAAGGTTTTCATAGCCTTCTAAAAAGCAAACAGATATGAGGAAGATAAAACCATTTGCAGGGAGGCATTTGTAAATTCTGAATACCACAGAACTGAACGGAATTCAGAAACAAGTTGATAACCAATACTGACAAGACTAAAAGACCCTAACCTGCCATCTGTCAGGGATGCCTATGAGATGTATGCAGTGAGATAGAAAAGGTTGAAACCACTGCCATACAAGCTACAAATTTTGTTAAAATTGGGTTATATCTTTTTTTAACTATTGAAGTTTTAAAACTCTATTGGAAGACAGGCTCAGATGGAACATATTACTGTAACCTAAGCTAACAAGGGCTGGCACTTTCCAGGTATGTTAGAAATACAATCCAAAGGATTCCCTGACTGGCTATACAGGGAGGTATTCTGGGAATTGCAATCATAACACATCTGGAGAAAGATAGGTAAGTAGAAGACATCAATGACAAGGAAAGGAAAAACGGGAAGGGCTAGTTATATTAATAAATATTATTTTAATAATATACTCAAATTTAATTGTGGCCCTGGCTTCTTTGGAATATCATTCAAAGACCAACTGTGTCCCTTAGTCCAGGGTTTCTCAGACTTTTTCTGGTATAGCTCTTTAAAAATATAAATGAAATATGTGCAAATATGAATAGAAGTGAAGATTTCACTGGACTTAAGAGTTGCGCATGAAATAATACACCACCTACTTCCAAAATTACATTTTAATCCATGTATCATGGTGATGGTCAAACTTTGCAGTAACACAACTGCCCTGTGGGGCTTGCTCAAGGAAAGAGAGGAACAAAGCCCAGAGCTAATTTGGTCAATGGTCCCACTAATCAGATTTAAAAAACAATGTGACCCAACCCATAATGAAAGAACTCCTACATTAGTCCCACAAATAATGGCTCAACTTAGGGCTATCTTGGAAGATGGTTCTGGGATTTCATTATATAGTAAGAGGAAAGAAATAGGATTCAAAGATGAAGTACTTTTTATTTTGTAGTATCTTAGCTTACTGCCTGAAAAAACTTACATTGTTTGTTAGTAGATATGTACCTAACCATCAAAAAAATAATATCAGTTAGATATATGTTACAAAAAATTAAAAATAATAACACGATGAGAGATTACTGAGTGCAAAGAAGACATTTTATTTAAAATACTAGCACGTATTGGTTTTTATCTTCATGTTTCTCCAAAACAGCAACTGAAATTCTGATCATCTAATACAAAATTCACCAGTGAATAGGGAAATTCTCTGGTATCAACAGACCTTACTTCCAAATAAATGTGTTATTGAGAACAACTTTAATTTTTAAAGAAAAAATGCTTATTTATTCAGTTATAGCACTTCCTGTAAAATTGTACAGGATTGCAAAATTTGTATTGTAAAATTGCAATGTCCTAGCGAATATATATTTCTTTTAAATTTATGCTAATAGGATACTTGTAAAGAGAGACTGGCCATGAATGAAAATTTCTTCTATAAATGAATCTAGCTGACTTCCTTATTTACTAAAAAAAAGTACATATTCAGTATCCTACATTCTAGATTACAGCCTTACTTGTTCGAAAAAAATTCCTTGTTGCCTCATGATAATTTTTTCCAGAAAATACAAAAGGCCTTAATTCTTATTATCCTGGATAAAGTAAAATTAACTTCAAAGGCTACTCAAGTTTTGAATAAAAAGCTTTAACTACTAAGCCAAATATTTCATTGCTCAAGAAAAATATGCAATCATAATGCACTGATTAATCTTCCTATTTAAATTGTACCATATTATTCCTATTGTTTCTAAGATTTCAATATTCTTCCTTATACAGGCCATTTTTAATAGAAAAAGCAGGGGATTTAATTTATATGGAGAGCTTTTCCTTCTCTTTTATATTTGTATAAGACAAATTTAATATTGGGTAGGGGGACGCGGTGGCACAGCGGCTTAATGACGCTGGAAGTTGCCGGCCAGAAATGGTCGACGCTTCAGCGGTTTGAGTCCAGCCTTCGCGTTAAACAAGGTGAACTCCTGTTTCCTCCCCAGTTCCTGTCAACCCAACAGTTTGAAAACTTACGTGAGTAGATAAATGGGTACTCTCACTCCGGTGGGAGGAAAAATGCTGGCGGCGCCTTGCAAAAAGGAGTCGGGAGCAGTTGCCGGTAAGCATGAAAAACCGCGTGCGCCCAAAAAGGGCGCGAAGCAACAGAAACCCTGCCTCCTGCGCTCGCCAGCTGGGCTCTGCTCTAGGAAGGAGGCTCTGGCAAACCACTTCCGAAAAACAATTGCCTTGAAAACTGCAAGGACTCGTCCAAGCAGTCACTGCAGGGTCAGCAATGACTGAGCGCAGACAAAATATATATATTGGGTATTCAAACTTTACTGTTTATGTTGTATGGCACTAAATCATTAAAGGAAAATGCCCAATGAAGATCAACATACTGCATTTTCTGAACAGATAAGAGTTTAGATAAACTCATTTTGTTGTTGTGACTAAATCTCCCATTAAAAATTCAGAGTTGTAGTTTTGCCATCATCTACTGTTGTAGTGAAACTTAAAACTAGTTGTATTGACACCTTTAAAAAATTTTCTCTATAAATTCCTACAATTTTCTGCTCCTCATTTTCCAAGTTCTTGGGTGAGGTCTCTATTATTATCTATTGCCAAGGATGCAAGAAAAAAGCTTCATGCCAGCTATTTTGCAAGTATATTCACATGTCATACTTAACTAGGTTAAAAGCGATTTGTCTGTCATGTGAAAATTGGGTTTCAAGATGGTTAGCTTTAGCTAAAGCAGCCCTGGGATTGTTTTGGTTGAACTAACCTATTCCAATCAGTCTTTTCATATGAATATAAAATAAAGCATTAACAGAGAATTAATGACACACTGATGATGTGTGTCAGATAATGAAATGTCTACAAGCAAACAACCAAGCTCAGAAAGCACAAGAACTCCACAGTTCAACCCTGAGCTACATATATTCTGTTCTATTTAAGAGCATTAATTCTCCTAATGAGGGGCATAGAATCAGGGACAGAAGGGAATTGGGATGGGGGAGTCTTCCCTCTCTGCAATGGTTCTGACCCAGTTAGACCAACATAGATTCTTTTGTTCATGCGGCAAAAAGCCAGTCTGGTGTAGTAGTTAAGGTGCTGGTGTAGAAACCAGGTGAGTTCTAGGCCTCCCTTAGGCATGAAAGACAGCTGGGTGAGTTTGAGCCAGTCACTCTCTCTCAGCCCACTCCACCCCACACAGTTGTGAGGAAAATAGGAGGCAGGAGTATTAAGTATCTTCACTGCCTTGAGTTGACCAAATATTTTTTAAAAAGGCAGGATAAAAATCAAATAATAGTAAAGAAAAAAAATGCTACTGCCTTCCACCCCCCTTTAGAGTGGCTGGGCTTTCTGTGAAGATGGCCTCTTTACATTTGACTGAGACATCCCTGGTTGTCTACCATCACCTCACTGAGACATTTTGCTCCAAATAAGTGGCAAACTGGCTCAGCTGTCTTCCAACTCCTGTGGAATTCCTTGATAGAGAAGGTTGGGTAGTTCCACTTGTCTTACCATCAACCACCAGTGACTTATAGCACCATTACTATAGGACAATGTTTCTCAACTGTGGCAACTTTAAGATGTGTGGACTTCAATTCCCAGAATTCTAAGGTTGTTACCGTTGGGAAACACTGCTGTAGAATATTCTCCTACCTCTGTATGCTTTCAGCCACTAAATGACTATTATTGTTGTTTTTTAAAGGCATTTGAAATCCTTTGAAAGTGCATGAGTATTACTTTGTTTTGATATTTATTGTTATTATTATTGTTTTATTTATTTCTCCTGCACTTCCACAAATTTTTTGCTGTTTTTCTCTTTTTGTATTCTTTTGTATGTGATATTACTTTTTTTCCTAGTTTTTGTATTAGCTGTTTTGAGTTTCTTTTTTTAAAAAGCAGCAGCACGGGGGGAAAAAAAAACAAGTGGTATCAAGATCAATCATTAGCCATGGTGGTTTACAATTTAGGGACAATGTTGTTCTTAAATCAATCTCTTCTATATCTAGAGAGTTTCAGGTTGAGGAAACCTACTATTATCTATCTCCAGATAATAACATTTGCCCAGTTGCATGAATCCACAAACTTTATTAGAACAGCAGGAGACAGAATTAGCTCCTAGTCCCCTCTGGTATCTTAAGAACCAGTTGTCTGTTTGTTTGTTTAAAAATGTTCTAGATAAAATTAATATTCCTATTCCGTGATATGCTGCTAAATGGTTTAAGAGCCAGTTCTGCTGGCTCGATTGCCACCATGCCCCACCGCTAGCCACAGAACAGCTGACAGGCGTGCTAAGCATCAAAGCTCAGCTCTGCTGTCAACCGGGTCATAAAATTCCAGAAAATTTTACAGTTGGCTCTTGTGAACCGGCTCTAGCACACCACTGTTCCTATTCCGGATAAAACAATCTGTTTCTAACACAGCCATTTTAGTGTATCACTGAATATAATGTTTCAAATCTATTAGTACAGGCATTTGGGATTAGGAAGATTTAAATATGGATTAAGAAGATTTAGATTTGATTCAGTGTTTGGAATCATCAGTCCTGTCTCCTGGTTTCTAGCATCCAATGAAAGGGAACGAACAGAATGTTGTCAGTTCCACATTTTAACGCTCAGTAGTTTCAGGATCATTATGTTAAACACATATACACACATATACATACATGTACTAAACACATACATTCATTTCTGTTACGTCTTTTTTTTTCAGTAATGATTTTCTTTCCAATTACATGTTTCATCTCATGGAACTATGTTGTTCTGTCTTGAGGAAAATCAAGGCAGGGCTTTGTTACTTTAATGAGGTACTTTGCTTCAGTGTCAATATTAATGAGCAAATAGTCAATCTAATTAACTCTTTATAATGTTTTTATGATTCATTGAAATGCCAAGCTTGATTGACAAGTTTGCTTCAAAGAGGAATTTCACTCCAGCCTTCAGGAAGTGAAGAACCTCTCAGATCTGTGCAGCTGTACTATTTATATACTATACCATAATCCTTTTAGAAAACTCCGAATATTGCTGTAATGCTTTAGCTTGAGAACAGCTTCAAGGGCCTTTACAAATTTGTGCTGAATTCATTTGGATCTTAATTTTTGTTCTACCAATATTTGTACAACCAAAATCACAATCACTGGGTATCAATTAATCATCTTTGGAGGCTTTTAAACATGCTGGTTGGAAATTCCAGCATTTGGTAGATCCTTTGGGAGTAAGGCTTGTATATACCAATCAAAGCAAAAACCAGGAACTGCATTTAGTGGAATATCTAGATTCGTGGCCCTTTTAAATACGCATTTTATTAGTGTCCTACATTTTGTCAGACACTCCACAGAATATAAACCAAATAGCAGAATGACCGAATGCAGCAGAAATTCCACAGAAACCAAAGATTCACATGTTCCTATGAGAAACAAATAGAATAGGGCTATGCCCAGCCTTTGAAAAAAGTGCTTTGCAACATAGAGGCACATAAAGGAAGCCCTTTTTTTAAAACTGGTAAAATTCTTATCTTTCACAAAGCTCACATAGCTGGTTTGGAAGCTATTTCTGAGTGGGAAGAAACCAAAATGAAGTGACAAAGCTGTGTAGGCAACCATCTGTGGACACAGCCAGAAACAGCTTTTAAAAATTTATTTTATTTATTTATTGGATTTATTCCTTACCTCACTGTTCTGATGAGTATTCAAGGTGACTAACAGTGTAACAACAACAAAAGAGATAAACATTCTAATTAAAATTAACAATAAAGTAAATACTAAAGTTATCAAACAGTAAAAATATGGTGTAAAATATGTGCATATAAATAGATGGACACAGTTCCTATAGTTCAGAAATAAGTTCTTACTAGCAAAACGTTTTTAAAAAATGCTTACAAGATTTTCAGCATGGCTTTCTAAATAATAGTTCAGTGAAGCAATTTCCATTATGCTTATTCTTATGAAAAGTTTTTTTCTACTTAATTCAACTTGCTTATTACAGTATTAATGATCTCTATGAAAAATAAGCATAAGCAGCAACAGAGATCAAAATGTAAAAGAATATTTAAACTAATTCATAGTCTGAGTACTCCACTGTTGCTTTTCTATTTAAATTTTCTCTACCCTTCTGTAGCCCAGTTCACAGTCTATTATATTATTTCTAAGAATACACAAACATTATATTTCTGAGTATAAAAAAATATCTTGGTATGATTGTCCCTCCAAGATTAGTGCCACATTTAGGGGGAAATAGTTCACATTTTAATGCAAAATTATCAAATCCTGTGTTTTTTATTTATTTCCCAAACTGAAATGTAATTAGTCTGATACCTAGTACTTCTTCAAATACTATAACTCAGTTTGCCAGGATATAAATATCTCTTCTATCTATAGGAATTGCATCACAGTATTTGAATCTATGCAAAATTCAAACTCAAGTTAAATCATATTTTAGAGAAACCTCTGCACCAAAAAGCAATTTTAGCTAATGTTCAAAAATGTATTATATAAAGGGAAATGCTTGCAAAAATGTGTTCTTCAGGCTGTGAACAATATTAACAAAAATGTATGAAAGTAGAAATCTCCGCAAAAGTACATATGGATTTTTAATGCAAACCTTTTTAAACAAAATATATTAAACTAATAGGCAGAATGAACAAAGAATAATATTTAGGAAGTGGGAAATAGGGTAATCCGTTTTGATATCCTAACATGAAATAGGTAAATAAAACTTGCACTACAAAACATCTCCATAGTTATTCTTGCAGTTCATTTCAGCGCCTGTCTTCTCTGCAGCTTTTAAGCCTAAAGCACATATTTAGCCGATTGTTAAGATTCTGCCTACCTTACTGCACATATGTATAAACAAATAGAATAATTTCACCTAACTGATCTTGTTTATCAAAGTTATACTTCGTTGCAAAATGGCAAAAATGAGTACGTATTTTCCATATGTCTTTATGCCTCTTTCATCTCTAAGCACGTTCCTCATATTTTAAAAATAAGGTCACATCTCTGATTCATGGATGAATTTCAATCATGTTGTGAGTTTGCTTAGGATAGTATCCTATTTGTGAATATTACCAGAAGCAATGGAATTTTCTGAATATTGCTAAAAACATTATTTTGAAAATAGTGGAAAAGAGGTTTTACTGGGTTTGATCAGCCTTTTTGTAGACGATCCACTGAAATTGATGAAACGTAATTGATTTATAATGCATATACTATAATTCTGCTAAAATATAGTAAAATGAATTTGTCAAAAGTCTATAGAGAAATTTATTTCCATTGCATTTACTTGTACATATAATTGAATTCACAGTATCAAAGTGATAAGGTAGTGTCAGGAAAAAACAAAAACAGCCACTCGCTATATATGAATCCTACTATATTATCTAAGAACTTAACTCATATTTGAAAAAGCCTGAGTCACAATAAAAAGAAACAGGTAAGATTTTTTTAAAAAAATATTTATCTGCACTGTCTTTCATCCTGATATAATTAACTAACTCAAATTTCATGCACCAGTCCTCCCTAAAAAATGTGCTATATACATTTCTATGCAAAATTATTCAGAAATTAAGTCCCATTGCAGTCAATGATCTTTACTTCCTAGGAAGTGTACTTTAAATTGTATCCTAAAGATTTTAAAAGCCAAAATTCTGAAATCATTAACTCAAATCCATTTAAGCTATTTTGATAGTGGAGTCCTTGGTGCTCTCTGAGCTTGGTTGTTTGACTCCAGACATTTCATTACCCAGCTAGGTAACATCATCAGTGCTAGTGAGTGTGGGGTTTGCTCCCTGTTTATATATAGTAACTTGCCCTGGCTACTGTATGTAAACAGAGAGCAAACCCCACACTTACTAGCACTGATATTACCTAGTCAGGTAATGAAACATCTGCAATCATACACCCGAGCTCAGAGAGCACCAAGGACTCCACAGTTCAACCCTGAGCTACATATATTCTTTTCTATTGGTATTTTGATAGTGTTTCATGATGAAGATCATCCCAAAGAAACATGCAATTAATTCTCTGCATCCATACATTACTGAAATGTTTGATTGGTAGCTTCCTAGATTTCCTAGATTTCAGCTGGCATGGAGTAAAAGCATACTAATTGCCACAAAAAAACTCAATCATGTTCCAGAGCAGCCAATTTGTGGCCTTATCTGTCTCTTTCCATTGGCAGCAGAGAATAGGGCCAACATCCCTTCCCATCAACCCTACTAAAAATTTACAGCATCTATAAAAGTAAAGTAGCAATCTGCAAGCAAAATTGTTTTTGGAAGGTACCCTACTGACTTTCTTTTCTTCCAATAAACCTACTTTCAGTTGCTGCAGAGGAAGGTCAGTGGGATGGAAGGGAATCCATATGCATGCAAAATATGTTTTTGTAAAAGGTGTGCCGGCATTCACATTCATAGGCATACCCTAGTTGCCAGCATTACTCCAGCATCAACAGATGGTTGCTGTCTCCTGTATTAATATATGTCTAAAATCATTCTGGTGCATTTATAAAATTATTACTTGGATTCCAACACATATTAGATACTATCAATACGCAGTACAATCCTGTGCCTATTTACCCAGAGCTAGACCACACAATCTTCAGTGGAGATTGCATTAACATTTACGTGCATAGAATTGCAATTCTAAATTTAAGGTTAAAGGCACACTGATTCAAAACTAGCAAAGTAGCAAAGATTTCCTCTGGATGAGCTTGTCCCCTGTGAACATACTGTTTTCTTGATAACAATGCAAGTGGTTCTGCCATTACTATCTTTCAGGGTGTCTTCTCAACTTCCAAGTGAACCCATGATTGTAAGATTTCCTGGTGGTCTGTAGTCCAAACGCTCATCTGGTCTGACCCTCCCTAGATTTTTGAAGACAGCTTAACTGCTGTTACCTACTGCTCTCTACTGAAATAATCTAGTAAATTATGTTACTTGTCATGATTTCTATTGTCTATCATTAGAAACTGAGAGCCTGTTTGGTGTAGCGGTTAAGGCCAGAAACCGGGAGACGGTGAGTTCTAGTCCCGCCTGAGGCACAAAGCCAGCTGGGTGACCTTAGGCCAGTCACTCTCTCTCAGCCCTAGGAAGCAGGCAATGGCAAACCACTTCTAAAACCTTGCCAGGAAAACTGCAGGGACTTCTCCAGGCAGTCACCAGGAATCAACACTGACTTGAGGGCACAAAAGGAAAGAAAATACACTATAAATATAATGTCTTGCTTAAAATATGAAAACACATATATTACTACACTGTCATTGAAAAGAACTATCCCTGCCTCAATTCCAGCTATGCAATTTAGCGATTGCACTTGGCCCTGACTTTTTCAACCTCAAGCCTTAAGTCAAGAATTTTCCCTTGGCCAGGCCTCCGAAATATATTTATAATAATTTTAACTTTTTCACTGGGATTTAATAATCACAATAGAAAAACAACAGCTTGTTATTACTGCCTTGCATTCTCTATGAATGGGAGAAGCTGATTATACACTGAAGAAACATATAATAAAACACACCTGGTCCAACCCATTGTAATTGAGATAAATTTCAGTGATTCTTAAGATAAAGCTTCCCATTTTAAAGCTAAATTGTTTGGGGGGGGGGCTCTTTCTCTTCAATAAGTACAGTACATTAAATAATTAACATGTGTTTCTTTTTTCATTAAACTTAAAATCAGCTGACTGCAGAAGGGACCCACTTTGATCTGATCTGACTCTTTAAAATAAATCTGAAATCATCTTTAATTTAAATTGATTAATATAAAATTAAATTTTGGTCCACTCAAGCCATATCCTACTACAATATTGTCAAAATACTGTAAGACTTCTCACCCCCACCCCCACCCCCCCACAATTTATGGCCTGTATGAACAGGAAGCTTTGAACTCTCTATTTGGTAAGGCAACACCCAGCACAACATGGGAAACTGCTTTTTAATTTGGAGAGACTTACAGAAACAGCTTGTGATATGGTACTGGTATGTACCATTCAGAGAAAAGGAATAAAGTAATGTTAGGGCCTATACCCCAAATATTAGCCAGGAACCAAAGGCTGAGCTTGAATAACCAAGACATTTCCTATGGCAATGTTTTTCTCTTTCAATAGTTCATTTTAAAAGAACTCTGAGTTCGAAAGCATGGAGGCCATGCCATGAGGCACAGAGAACTGCTTTTTAAGAAACAGAAACCCAAAGTCCCAGTAGGCATCAGACATTCTGATAATAAAACTAAGTATCATTAGCAAATTAACTCTGTCCAGAAGAAAATCACACAGAATACTTCTTGCTTGTTTACACTTAGCAGCATGCTGAAAGGTTTAAGAACTTTGATGAATCAGTTATAGTGTTCCTTTTGAAAAGATATACAGGTCATTTTTCTTACTGAAATGTTTTGGAGAGTAATTAGAAGTTACTAAAGCAATGAATTCATACTGTTAACACACATTTATCAAATCATTTTCTCAGACATGATAAGTTTATCATTGAATGTACATGTTTTTTTCAAAGGCATTTCTTGGGAAATACACTAAATATTTATAAAATAATCCATCAAATGTTACTTCTGGACAATCTCTATCCATTGAGGGTGATACAGGACTACTATACTATTATCAGCCCCACTACAGTGTAGAAACCTGCACATCAGTTGTACTCGCAGAGTATTACAATATTATAACCCACTTATCTAAGTGGTTTAAGCACATCTAAACCTAAATTAGACTCTGGCCTTTAAAACTGGGATACCAACATATGTTACAATGGAACGCAAAATTTATCAAAACATATTCCTAAAAATGTATCCTGTTCTTTTTGTGTTTGTGATCTAAGGAGAAATGATTAAATATTTCAAGAAGTAATACAGAATAAATTTTTAAATCTTTTTACCTTCCAAGCGTAATTTTTTTACACTGATGCAATACTCACTGAATTTAATAGGTTTTGTAGCCTTACATTTAAGATGGGGCTCCACGATCAGAGCTTTGTGGCAGTTAATTGCCTGTGTATTCTTGTAAATATAAACCATAGCTTTACATGAAAGGAAGGTGAGAACATATTAACAGCGGAATAAAATAATGAAGATAGACATATATTACATGACAGAATATTTTGGAATCCCAATACACAAGAGAAGGAGGAAGAAGAAGGAAGAGGAGAAAGTAGCTACCATTATAACTTAGAGATCCCAATTCTACCAGATTTACATTCATTTGTGATACATAATAGGGTTTTATTATAAATAGTACACAAGATTTCTGAAATAAAAAGGTGAAATTATAGGCAATATATGTCATTCAAAATGAAAAATGCAATTTGTTTTTCTTATGTTGCATTATCTTAGAGAAAGTGGGTATATTGTCAGAACAAGCTTGTGCCAAGACATGGAACATTTGCCAGCAATTGTCTACTACTTTTGATTATTATATTTCCTGTTGTGATATCATACACTGACTGTTTTGAAAACAGGTAACTGTTTTCCTGGCTTTCTATTATATTCTGTTATATACAGGGAAATCCATGGAACACCAGTAAAAGACAAGAAGAAAAAATTACATTTGTTCATCTTTCTGTGAGTGTCTTGTCTATGCAGAGGCATAATGAGAGGTCTCTGGGCTCTAAGGTAACAAACACCCTTGGATGTCCACTTCCAGTATCAGTCATCAGTTAGATACCTAGGGGTGTACTCAAGGGAGCAGATTTGCTCACAGGGATAAACAGCAGCAGAAACAACTTAGGGTATCAGCTGACTGAGGTTACCAGGCCTGGGCTGCAAAAATCTGGACAACCACTAGATAAGAATTGTCTGTTTCTGTTTGCTACTACCTACTGGGAACCTAGTCTGCACCCTTAGTATACACCAAGGCTCTCTGCCATGCTTACCTGAAGCCTGTTTCCATTTGTTGTTCCACCCACAAACCATCATGTCACTCTAGGCAAATGCCTAGATTTCTCTATGGGAGCATGCTGGCTCTACAGGAGAACAAACCAGATTTTTTTAAAGACCAAAAGCCCAGCCAGGGCCCTGTGCCTATGGGCAACAAGGAAGTTGACACTCCTCCCTTGATCCCTCTGTTTCTGTATAGCATCTATGACCAATGTTTTAGCAAAACACAAGCATATTGCCATTTATATTGCTAGTATTCCACAAATAATACAAATCAGATGATTTGTACAGCAGAAATACTAGGTAAATAATATTTTCTCTAATTGTTTCCTGTCAACAACTGTAAATAAATAGTTATGAATTTTGTGAAACCCTTGATTTCTTTAAGTTATAAAAAGTTTTTTTTATTAATGCACTGGCCAATTAGTTGCTCATACGGCTTTACATCTTTTATATTAAATATGTGTATGTATATATAACAAATGATAAGATACAAATTTGATAAACTTTGGTACAGCTCCATAAAAATATTTGGGTATGTGAATATCATAGGATATGAAATCATAATTTAAAAACTGTTATTTGCTGGAAATGTTATGTTTCCAAATTCATTATTTCAATGAGGTTAAAAAATAAAGAAATTTGAACCAATAAATAAATAAATAAATAAAATCTAGCTTGTGCGATATATACAGAGACATTTGGCATGTGAAAATATATGGGTGTGATGATATTAAACCTGAGATTTGCAATCCATAGATACACTATGTTGAAAGTGCTGTTCAAAAGTATACAGTGAATGCAGCATTTGATATAATAAAGATTAAAGATAGATGTATACCCATTTAGGCCAAAAAGGTTGATAATATAATTTTATACTGGAAAGGTAGTCACGCTAAATTGTTTCTTTGTAAAACATGGGTGTAAAAATATAATTAGGACTAGCTCCCAATCAATGTTTATAGAATTGTGTTTTGATATTTAATTCAACCTATCACACTGCAATCTATTGTAATGCAGTTTTAATTATCTAGGTATCTGAACTTTAATAAATGTTAAAGGAGATTAACATTTCTGTTTAATATTTCTGAACATTTCTGTTAAATTATATAGCATTTCTTTTACATACTGCATTAAGTAACATTATTACTCTTACACTTCTACCAACCATTATTTCTCTAGAAATAATAATTACTTCAATTCGTAGAGAATTATAATTAAAAATGTTTAATAAATTCCAATTGATATCCCTTTCAAATCTTTAGCCTGCCACTTTATTTTGTCAATTACCAGGAACAAGTTATAATAAAATAATAAAATTGTTATAATTCTAGATTTCTTAACACAGAAAGTTGTTTAAACAATCCTAAATTGCTCAAACCTAACCAATTCAGAAAGCCATCTATTTTTAAAAAAAATAGAATTTGCAATAAAAGGTCCAGCTTTTCTTCTTATTTTTAGTCATAAGTAGAAATCCTTCTGGCTTCTTTCTAAAGTCAGCTTTATGTACCATCCTATTGCATGTGTGTGATGATGTGTATGCACGTATGCACATCTATTTCTTACCTTTAGCAGCATTATAATGAAAGTAACATCCTTTCTCCATGACTGCCTGAACATTTCTTACCCCACTGAAACTTTTTTAAAGTTCCTAAACTTCGGTTTCTGTTCCTAAACTACAAGACATAGTACAACACATTTCAAAGTTAGTAGGACTTTATGTATTTTGCATTAAACTGTCAAGGAACTAAAACCAACTAAATTAATTTCTATATAACAGTCCTAAGAATTCAAATATAACTGTGGATAATTTTGTACTTTTAAACTTCAAATTAGACTGTGACTTTTACTTGACTGAAACTTGGAATTCTTTCTAAATAGATTTATATATTATGTTCCAAATAAATATATATACTGTATTTGAATACAGAAACAAATTTAAACAGGCATTGAAATAGTACAAATATAAACCCAAAGTCTCCAAATAAAGATGATAAAGCAAATGCAATGAAATCAATGTGCCATATGCTAACTTGTTATACTGAATTCAAGAATCTGCTTTAAGTATGATTAAACGCAGATTAAAATTATATATACAAACACACATATTTGTACGCATGCACTTGCATCTGATTATTTTATGTACTTTTTCAGGAGGAGGAATCCACTTCTACAGTCCTCTTTGAAAAGAATGGTTTGCAGATTTGTGCAATCTGTCTTCATTCCGTAAGACTAATCAAAATAATTACTGCAGACTTCTCAGAAGCAGATCTTATCCCAATTCTAGCAATGTTTCAGAAATACATTAGGTGGGCAGTCCTAAAAAGAAACTAGATTCATTCCTTGACTGGGGATGGTACTTCTTGTGAGGACGCACGCAGCCCTACGCTTTTCTTCGTTAGGGAGAATCTTGAGGAGAAAAAGGAGATGCAGGTGTCGGAGAGACACACGTGAATACAGACGCCCCCCAAGCTGAGCTCTTTAGAAAGGCTGTGATTTCAGGGGTTCTGCAGCTCCTTGAGGCTCAAGGGGCCTGTCGCTACGCCTGGGCGCATGCACGACCTGTGTCCCCAGCGCTTGTGGCATGAGGCATCGAGCGGCAACTCTCGTGTGTTAGTGTAGTCTGGAGAGAGGGTAGTGTCTAAGCCCTCGCGTGCTACCGCTGGGGTCTTGTCACTACCACGCGAGAGATGCAGCGCCCATGCGCCGAACGCTGTCCAGAACGCATCCACGGCCCGACCTCAGTCGCTTCGGAGCTGCCCGGTCACCCAACCCGGATTTTCTTTTTCTTCGCGCGAAGTCACGCACACGCACACGCACAGACACACAGAGCCACTTTCCTGGACAGAGGACCCGCGAGAGAGACGGCTTTACCTGAGCTGTCGCTTTTCCGCTTGCCCAGTCTTTTCTCCGTTTCCACCGGGGACAGCGCTTGCCTGCCGTAATCTCCCGGAGCGCACGTCGCCCCTGTCGGGGTGCCGGTCCCCAAACTCGATGAGTTCGAGCACAGTCCCGGGGGGCTACTGGCTAGCTCCGGGGGTCCAGCCGCGTCGGGCTGAAGGCACAGGCTGTGTCTGGCTGAGGCGGACGGAGGCGGGGGAGGCGGTGGCGGGGAAGCCATCTGCGGGATGTGCCAGTTCGTCTGTAAGGACTGCTGGTGCTGCTGCTGTGGCTGGTGGTGGTGATGGTGGTGGTGATGGTGGTGCCCCCTGTGATGCTGGCTGCCGAACATGCCCTCCTCGTTGGGGTATCCCGCTATGATGCAAGAGGAGGAGGACGCGGAGAGCTCCGGGTAGGACATGTGATCGGAGCGGCCGTGCAGGGCAAGCGCAGACTGGGAGAAGGGGTGCAAGCCCTGGCCGGGGGCATGGTGAGGGCTGCGTAGGCAGCCGAAAAGCGTGTGATCCATGGCATGCGGCAAGGCTCCGAGCGGCCACCCCGCTGCCAGCGAACGCCCGCCGGAGGACAAGGAGCGGCTCGCGGCTCCGCTCTCCTCCCAGCCTCCTCTAAGGCCGGAGGCTGCGCGCCGCGCCGCTCGGGTATAATCCAGATCTCCTGCGCTTGGGCGCTGGTCCCGGCCGTGGCTTCGCTCCGATGGTTCAAGAGGCGGCCGCGCGGGGCTCGCCGCCGGCAGAACAGAGGTGGTCCGCGCTAATGCTCCGAGGGGGAAGCGCCTCGCCGAAGTTATAAATACAGGAGTGTGTAACGTGAGCCGGGGGCTGGCTTAGCGGCGCGGCGCTGACCACATGCGAGCGCCAGCCCAGCAGCCACCCCACCAGCGACCCGCGGCTCCCCTCGCCCTGACCCCAGCGCAGCCTCGGTCTTGCTGGCCAGGCGTCGGTCAACCTCAAGGAGCGGAGCGGTTCCAGGAACTTTATAAGTTCTGGGCGAGAAACCTTTAGGGGCCCAGCCTGCCCTCACCCGTGGCCCTTCCAACGCCAGGCTCCGCCCCGCTCGCCCCTCATAAGGCGCAGGACATGAAGGCCCAAACCTTCCCTTTATGTTGTGCAGAACCAGAGTGCAGGTAAGAGGAAGCACACCTGCACCATCTGGTGCCGCCCCCTCCTCCTCCTCCTTTTCTCATTTGGGCTAGTGCAGATGGTGGGTGTACTAGTGTTAAGGATAAGTCCCAGAAAGTGCAACTAGATGCAGGAAAGTCTGAGAGGGCAACATTTACTTACCATGTGTTTTGGGAAGCCTTGTAATGGAGACTGGGCAAAGTGGGCCTGCCTTGCTCTTTCTGGGCAGCATGAAGTAGAGAATTCAGCTTATTCCAGGTGCGAGCAAGGAACAGCATCTGTTTTTGCTTATCTTTCTAGGTGTGACCCATTTCTTCTTACCATGCCTCCCAGAGATCACTTACTTGCATTTCTCATTCATCCATCTGTATTTGTTCTTTAAGTGGTGCAGTGATAGGAAATAGGGGCATCAGAGCCAAGAGTTCTGATTGCGACACCCAGAAAAAAGATGAATGAGTAGGTGGAGATACCACCTGACCCTACAAACTGCCTGCTACTTCTCTGCCCACCTTTGAATTCACTGGAGAGTGGAAGTGAATCCATATTGCCCTGAGCTAGCTGTTCCTATATGTTGCCCTGTGTCTTCCTCCTTTCCACTTTCAGTCCCTTGAAAAGTTTCATATCTTCTAGGAGTCTTCTGGCAGTACCAGTTCCACAGCATCAGCAGGCATTGAGCAAGGATTACTGTGCCTCAGCATCTTTAAGATCCTGGCTGCTGAACATACAGGAACAATCTGTATTATTTGGGAATATCCAGATCAAGAATATCCACTATCAAACACATTTCTCACCTTGCCAAGGCTTTTATGATCCTGTTCATCACATAAATTTCCCTATCTGTACAACACAGTTCTTAGAGGATCAGGCTGTATTTCTGTTATACAATTGGCTCACTAAGCATTATATTCATGCTGATTGTGGACCTTTATAACACTTTCACACAGAAGGCAAAAATGTTGGGAATGAAGTGGAATTTCAATCCGTTTCCAATCAACATTCAATCCAATGTTGAAGTCCAATCAACAGTATCCATTTATTTCAGCCTGTATATTCACAAAGGAAAAGTTTGGACTTTTGCAGCTTTCCACCATAAGTATCTACATTTAAAAAACAACATTCATGGAAATTCAGTAGCACAATCCCCCATGGTTTTAAATATATAGTTTGCGATACTAAAGGGATCCCAGATGTGTGGCTTTGATAGAAGCTTGTCATTTGATCATCACATATCATACATATTATTGCATATGACAAGCTTTTTCCGAATTGGATGATTTTGAAAACAACATTGCAATTTACCTCTTAAGGCTCTACTTTATGGGACAGAAATGAAGGGACTTTTAAAATTCCACTGATTGTTTGAAAATTCTGGAGTAACAGTTTCATTTCCTAGTTTCCAGCGTTGGAGTTTCTTTACAGGTGACTTTGGCTAATGTATTTCCCAAGATTTCCAAATCTAGCAGCTATACTTGATTTCATGCTACACTTGAAACAGGGGCAGAGACTTCTCAGAGACTGTATACTGCAACTGTGATTAAGCCTTCATTAGCAAATAAATGTCTCCTTGCTTCATCTTTTCAATAGAGCTTTTCTTGGTTACAGCAACTTTCCATGGTATTATGCAATCACTGTAGAGTAAGCATCATTGAATGTGGCACAGTGCCTAAATAAAACTGATACAATTGGGCTGAAACCTGGAATCTCATGATTCAAAATTTCTAAAAGTCTTGATCTTACAAAATAATGTTAAGGAAACCTAACTTTGTCCCAGTTTACAATAATACTTGGGCTTATATTGATACTATAAGGATTACTGAGCTTGTATAAAACATACAGATAGAGGTTTTCATGAGATAAGTCAGTTTACTCATTATAATGTCCAAACCATGATTCTCAGAGTATGCCACAAACATGAAATTATTCTAAATCTGTTTTTAATGTCAAATAGGAACACTCACTTTCCTTCAAAAGGTCATACTATATAGATTTCAAGGGAATCAGTTATAAAAATTGCCACTCCATATAAATGATTAGGTTAGGAAAAAGGTAACAAATTTCCACTGCCTTTAATTCTTGGGATACAAATCCAATGAATGAACCAATAAACTGATGCTTAAAAAGAGTCATTCCACTCTAGATAACTTGGGCTAATTTTTATTGTAAATAAAAATTGTATAGAGCCTATTTTCCAGTAGGGCTGGAAAACACACGCTTTATACACATGCTTTAATAGGGGTGGATAGGAACTCAGTTATTTGACTCAGTTATTTGATTTATATCCCATATTCCTGGCTCCATTTCCTCCCCCCCCCCCAAAAGACTCTATCAGATAGGTTGGGCTGAGAGAGAGAGAATGACTGGCCTAAAGTTACCAGTGAGCATCCACCACTGAGGGTGGGTTTGGACAAGCTCTGTTTCCATTAGCCCAAGAGAAATAGGAACCGAAGTCTGTATGGTGAAATCATAAACAACCGGTGCATACTTAGTGCAAGGGTTTACAGGCAATTCATTTTTTCATTACGGTGTCGATACTTGTAGATTATTTAATAAACTGTATGGATAGATTTGGGGTATCTGCTTTTGTATCAGGTACAGAATGGTACAAACTTTACAATATAAGATAAATTCTCTCCCTGTGAAAGCATCCCTAGATTTGCCAAGTACTGTTAAGAGAATCCCCTGGATGAATTCTCTGGTTATAAAACTGTAAAGGCCAGTGTTTCTCAACCTTGGCAACTTTAAGGCTGGCTGGGGGATTCTGGGAGTTGAAGTCCACAGGTCTTAAAGTGGCCAAGGTTGAGAAACACTGATATAGGCTAAACAACTGTTGAGGTCTGGATCCACACATATTGTCCCTATGAATCTCTAATAACCTGCCAAAAGTCACACATACCCCTTTCACTCAGCCAACATCAGATCCAAAAGGTACCATTGTGACTGGGCCCAATTTGTTGAATTCTGTTTAGACCACTGATTTTTGGAGATCCTCTTCTACATTTGGTGCTGCTCCTTTCTACAGAGTTGGGTGCCCCACCACGAAGCAGAAAAGAAGCTCAGCTTTGAGCCTTGATTACCCTGGACCTTGCTCTGAAGGGCAAGCCCTCTTCCCTAGGAAAGGCTCAAACGGAGGGGGAACAAATAAGCAAACAGAGAAGGGGGCCATAAAGTCAGGGTCAAGAAGGGGACGCCTTCGAAGCAAAGAACCCAGAACTTCGGGTAGGCGAGGCGCAATGGGACGCGCCGGAGCCGCGGCGCGCTGGAGCCGTTTCCCGCCAGGTCAGACTGGTTCCTTTGCCGCCGGCGCCGGGAGCGTCCCGGAGGCCGGATTCGACTCCTCCCGTTTTGTCCCGCCTAAGAGAAGTCGAAATCTCGTGCCCACCTGCGATTTCGAAGCTACTAGAATTCCCTCCTTCTCTTCTGGGTAACGCGGGGAGCTGAGAGGGAAAACTCCCATAGAACAAACAGCCCTTGCCAAGGAAGTTGGGTGAGGCCCAGGGCTGCCGTGCCCGCGGCTCCGCTGGAGTCCCTCGAAGACTTCATGGGCGGCCCCGAGGACGACCCTTCCAGCATCTCAGCTCGAGCGGGTCGAAGTGAACAAATTGCCTCGTGTCTCTCGCTTTCCCGCTGCCCACAAAACACGCGTCGCAGCAACAGGCGCTCGATTTGGGGACTCCGCTCGTCCCCTGAGAAAGATGGCAGCGCAAGGCTCCCTCAAGGCCTCGCTTTTCGTCCTTGCAAAATCACGCTCCCCGCCTTCGCTTTATGCGACACCTTCCCATTTAGTGGAAAGTTTATTTCGTTCCCCTCGGTGGCGGCGTTTGCGTTGCCTCAGGTGCCTGGAAGGATTTCGAGGGTGGTTCGAAACGGCCAAGGGCGGCCAGGCAGCGCCCGCTCACGTTAGTTCGACAGAAGAAGTACTGTTGATAAACAAAGGATCATTAAGACAACAGGATTATTTTCCTCCCCCCACCCCACCCCGAAAAGTCTTCTTTTGATTCGTTGTTGTTCTTGTTTTAGATATTTAGTCTCATTCCATGAGATTTCCAGCGCTATGCACGAAAACATGCACACACGTCATTTTCATCTATCATTGGCGGGGGCGGCGGGGGGCGTTATGAGAATTGCAAGAGGTAGTGGCTTAAACGGAAATTGAGTCCGATTTTGTGGGAAATTAGTTTTGCAGACTTTCTGCGAAAAAAAAAAATCGAAAAGTTTTGTTCAGCAGCTGCTCTTCTGCTCGCCCGGCAGTTTTAGCTTGGGCTGGAATCTGCAACGTTCTGGGGCTGGTAAGAGTCTTTCCCACTTTCTGAACCCTATTTCTTACGAAGTTTATAATCGTCTGAAATCGTTTTCTAAGATGATTCCTTCTAGCATTCCTTTCTGAAAGAGCTAGCGATGGCCATAGCGCCTGAGACCGCCAGAGTTGCATACTTTCCCGTCCCCTACTTTTTCAAAAAGAATTTAAGAACCCTGATTAAACATTCTGTGCCTTATGTTTTATCATTTCAGTAGGAGGTTCCAGCATATGTGGATGAAATGAAATGCAGCCGCCTCATTGCCTGAAGCTCTTGTTTCTGGGGAAAACGCTCTTGTTTCCTTCCCTTTCTTCCTATATGTGTTAATGTGTAGCAGCTTTAGAGATGCCTCTGTAAGCTGTTGTAGGATGACAAAGCTGTATTTGGCTGCAAACATACATGCAGTTAAACTTCAGTAAAAGCGAGGCTTACTTTTGAGCTGATGTGATTGGATATGCACTGGCAATTTGAAACACCACTGTCACTTGATAAAATACAAACTTTTACCACAATTACGTTAGCTTTCGTTAAGATAGGTTGGAGAAATAACTGTGGACCACAAGGGCAAATAATGCTCTGATGTTTCAGGTGAACTATAAACAGTGTTAGCTTTAATCTCTGATAGGTGGAACTCCCCTTAATGTGCCCATGATTTGGACTAAATTCTGTTCCCTTATTTTCCATGGTTAACATGCCTTGAAATGTCCTCCCAACCTGTTGCTGTCAATCACTCACTGTTGATGTGGGACAAGGAGCTTTGAAAGGGGGGGAAATAGAAAAGGCAGCAAAGGTGACCACTCAGTTTGAACCATAAAATGCTTCAAGCCGCTAAGTGAAGGGGTTACTTAAAATAGTTAATGTTCCAGATCAAAGACAAATGAAATATGGCTCTTTAGCACTACAAATGGGAAGGATGCTGTCACACTTTGTCCCAAATTCCTTTGTAAGGCTAAAGTGAATTATACATAAGAAAAAGAGAAAAAGATGGGAATGAACTAAGCTTTTAATATTTGTGCATGTGTAATGTGTGGTGGGGGATATACAAATTATGAATAATGAAATTAAATGCATTAAATAATGAAAATATCAGTATTTAAATGTGTTGCACGTACCTTATTTTGGCCTTTCATAGATGTATCAGTCATAAGGAGTGCTCTGTTGTTTTGCAAATAAATTTTAATTAAATAGGGTTCTTTATTATTGGGAATGCATTAAAGGAAGCCATACAAGTACAAAAAGGTAATTCCCAAGATAATTTTGTTAAAGAAAAATAGTCACATATAAGAAAAAAATAGATCACTTTGTCTTTTATACATTTTCTCTAATTATATAGATGAATTACTAGATTTATGAAATATTGATGTTTTTCATATTTTAGAATATTGCTAAATGTCAATATTAATCAATTAGAATAAATTAGCACATGTGTTTCTGGAATGCATTTTTTATGAGATTTGATAAAAGAATAAACAAAACAAGTGAATTAATCCAAGTATCTAATCATAAATCATGCAAACTACTTAACAAATCTGCTAAATTTTCATATTGTATGTTCCAAATGTGAAATTCTATATGTGTGAAGTATGTAAAGTTCTATATAAGTCTTCCAAACCTAAGAATAATGAAAATTTATTTCACACACAAATGCATTCTTCACTCCATTAAAAGAACTTGATCCAAATAATACTTCATTTATTTATTTATTTGATTTATATAGCTGCCCATCTCACATACGTGACTCTGGGAAGTCTACAATAAAATAGATAAAAACAAATAAAATACATAATATAAAATATAAAATAAAAACGCATCAATTGTTTTTATATATCATACTCCATAATTTAAGCATGTACTTCATAGTTTTGTGAAATGGCAACATTTTTAGAATAAAAGAAATTTGGTTTATTGTCCGAAGGGAACGTCAACCAAAATGACATTAATTTTGTTGTGCCTTTTGGTATTTAACCACGGCTAATGTTCCTTTTTATGACTAACTGAACAATACTGTTTAAATACATTTCCAAAAATGTAGCTTTTTGAAAAATAAGGCAAGAAATAGCTTTCACAACTCCCTGTCCATTGATACTAGCTGTTCACCTGCATTTATTTTTCTTAGGTTGCTTTTTGTAATGTATCATTTTGCTTTTTGACAGATGTAGGATATTTTTTACATCATTTAATAGCTTACTTCCATACATGAGTTATGCACACTGTTTCCCGCGCTGATCATATTGTGCAAAGCAAAATAATACCAGTAAGAGTGAGACCCAGATAATATACTGGATCAGGATAGATGAATTGAAAAAATAATTTTCAGCTTCTTCCATTCTACATTCTTATTAATCCATAAATGTAAATACTGCATATGCAACCAAATTCCAAATAGTCACGCGTCCATGGCATAATTTGTACATTAGTTTTTGCTGGTGCATCAGTATACTATTATAGGGATTCATTGGATGGGGTACATGTCTTTATCGTCACATGCAATTGAAAAGGAGACTACAAAAACAACAGATGCAATTACAAATTGCTTTCCCTTTGAACATACTATTCATACAGTTTGTTTCCAAGATAAATTATCCACCTAATTTTACATAACGACTTCGTTCAAAGTTCTTTGAACCTAAAGACATGATCTTGACAGATGCTTCTGTATCTCCATAACTATAAATTTGTTAAAGGACATGATTTACAAGGAACTTTAGAACACAAGTTATGAAAAAAATAAGCATGCTAAGTCAAAATGTAGGAAATTAAATAAGAAGCACGTGCAGGCTGATTTCATTGTTGGCCTCATCAAGACGAACAGTTTTGATGGCTTTGTAATCTCATCCCTAGAACTTGGTAAGTATAGAGAAACAGGTCTTCTAAGTGTTCACCAGTTCTATCTGCATTTCCAGCCATAACTGCTTATAATATTCAAAAGATATTCTGAAAAAGGAAAACTTTCTGGAGCAACTATAATACATCATAAGCAGTAGGAATTAAAAGAGAACAAAGGCCTTGTTTTTAAGTCATTATGACATTAAGTCTAAATTATCAAGGTTTTTTCAGGGGGCATGGTATGGTCAAAAAAGTCAAGATGGTGGCCCTGCTGATGAGATCAAAGCTCTGGCTGGTTTGGGTGCAAGTCACATGAGCAGCTTTGATCACACTGTTGCAGAAATCTGAATTATCAAGTTCAATTCAGAATGCTTTTGAAAACATACTGAGTTGTAGATTGGTGGGTTGGTATCTCTCCAGAATCAGTAAGAGCAAAAGCACTAGCCTTATATATATGTAATTTAAACTACCCAGAAGTGGGGCCCCAAATTCACAGTTGGATTCAGAATAATTTCAGCTTTAAAAGATGGAAGATTGTTGAATGAATTGATAAGGACTCTGTGCACTGTATTTTAGCTCTTTTAAGATCAAGAATAACTGTCTAATAATAAGAATTTGATTTCTGTTACTTTGTAAAGTATTTTCATGCTCCAAATACAGTTATTATATTGTTTATTTTTGTACAATAATTTCATCTGATGTGAAACATGACCTGCATTTACTTTTTTAAACATCATGTGTCATTTTTGGTTTTAGCAATTAATAAATCAGCTATTTAATCGTAAACAAGGTACAGCTTTGCTTATAATGGAGTAATCTCTATTGACCTCAATAGAACTTTTTCTGAGTAGGCATATATAGGATTGCAGTTCTATTTTGTTACTCCAGGTATCTCTTTAAAGTTCATGTAATTGCATGTTATTAGAGTAAAAAATGTAAATTACAATTTGAAGAGTAAAACTGATAAGTAAGATTGTTTAATGCAATGTATTTTTAAAAGTGTTATTCAAAAGTTCTGTTGAACTCAGTGAGGCTTTACTTCCTTAAATGATGCTCAGGATAATATTACTTTAAGTCAAAAGAAGAGTTTATAACTATAAGTGAGATTTGCTCCCAAGTAAGCACACTCAGGATCTTTAGTTATTTGTAGATCTCTTTAATTAATTCTGTCATTAGATTATAAACAATGTTTGCTAAAAGGTATACTGTTCATTACATTCAGAATTTTATCTACAGATAAATTAATAATTTGATATTATATCTCTTCCACACAGCTCCTCTGAAAGATCTACAGATGTTTCAATGCACACATAAGGTTTTGAAGAGAATAAGCTTTTAATCATGACTAACTTCCATTATCTAGGTAGCCCTGGATATGCAATGGCAGGGCACAAGAGTAATTGCTGTTATCCCTATATTATAACGAAAAAGAAACCATTCTGGTTACAAAATCTCAGTGTATGTGGGAGGCCATATCTTATGAAGGAAACCTCGGCATATGGAAAATGCTGTTTTGTTAAGTGCCTGTTTTTTGACATTCACATAATATACTTCAGTAGTGAAAATTTGAAAGAAATCATGAATAATAATGTTTTCTGTTACCTTAAAATATTTACAAATAATGTCCAAATCCTATTAATGACTTATATAGTGCCATTTATTTCAGCAATATTTGCACAAGATATTATTTTGTATTAGACTTATTGTCCTTTCTACAATAGATATAATCCTGTTACAGACCTAGTACTGTATTACTGAAGAATGAATGGAATTGGAATAATATCACCCCAAGCATTCTGGTGGCCCCCTTCCTCTTATTCATCAGAAAGTCTGTGAGGACTTGGCTATTTTACCAAACCTTGGAGATACGACTATTCCTCTGGATAAGTAATTATTTTTCATTCTGTTTATGGACTTTTTGACTCCCGGCATATATGGTTGTTTTAGAAGGTGTGATACTGGTTTTAATTTTTGATTGTTATGTATTTATTTTAACCCAAATTACTAATTTGGAGAGTTGTACGCTGCTCACAGTTAATTGACTTAAGCAACCTGTAGGCTCTGTTTAAAAACTTAGTATGCATACATGGTGATTTATATAGGAAAAATAATGCTCATAATGTATCTCTTCTGATCACAGTATCTCTGATTTTTCCTATTAAAAATATATGAATATTTGCGATTACTGGTAGTGTGTTTTTCCTAATATGTACTGCATAATATGATCAACCTATAGACTGCTTAATATTGATAATACTGCATGAGTCCAAATATTTTTAGTTTTGACTGGAGACTTTAAATACAGAGAGCTATTTATTCCTTAAAATGAATTAGATTTTATACCCTCACACAAAGCTATATTTACCATAATATTCTATAATCTTTAATAATGCAAACTTTGTTCTGTTAGTTTAATATGTTTATTTAAATCAGGAACAGGAAACTTTTCAGCCTTTTTTTAAAAAATTAGTGATACAGGGTCATGTCTGTATATTTTTCGTGTGGGGTGTTTGCAGAGAGTATTGGAAGATATTTGTTGGGAGAGGTGTTAATCCTAAAAATTTTTACACACCCTTTTTTTCTGTTGAAAACCAGTTGGTGGTTGTCTCTCAGATTCTTGGTGGTTTGCTGATTAAATGCAGTGGTCTCATTTCTAGTGACTCTGGAAGCCACTCTGAAAAGGAATTCTTAAGCTATATATACATGTTTCCCAAATATTGTGTTATAACTTTTAAAATTGTACATAACTTACCCAGTGACACCAAATTAGATCCATTAGAGTGGGATTCTCTTTAAATCAATTATTATGTAATGGGGTATAAATGTATTTTAATAAAATGTTTTCTTTTTAGAATTTTTGTTGAGTGAGGGTTGTTTTTTTTTTAAATTTGGGGGGTGGTTTATTGGGATTGACATTTCCCACTGTTTGTAAACGAGGAGAGGATTCAAGTGTTTTCCATTAAAACAAAATGATTGAGTTATACCATTGTTACCTTTTGGCAGCAATGTTAGTGTTTGGTGACTTAAGGAGCTAAAATGTTTGTATGTCACAAATGCTCCCTTTTGTTAGATATGGCCCATTTGCTACCAGTTTGCTTTAAGGTCTGATACACAAAGTTTTGCTTGATCAAGAATGGCACAGGTTGCATGTTAATTCCTTTTTCAAATAGAGGAATGGAAAAATTTTTGCTTGCTTTATTTCAGTTACTCATATGGAAGCATTTCGCTGTCTAAGACATGCAGTACAAAAATCCACAGATGTTCAGTCACAACTGCAATTAAAATATCAGAACAGTAACACCCAAGAGCAGTGCCATTTGGCAGTACTTCCAAGCACTGCATTTCATGTTTTGGCTTCAAGGTTTTTCTCTTCTGCTACATGTCTAGAAAATTACAATCAAGACAGCAAACAGACAACGGTTAGATATCAAAGTCATCTATTTCAGCTTCAGTAAGTCGAATAAAACTGATATTTTGAAAATTACTTGAACGAAAGTTTCAATTAATGTAAAAGGAATGTAGTCTATTTAATCTGTTCAGAATCAAAGATAATGGTTTTATTTCATATACAAGGTTTGTTAAACTATCTAATCCTGCATGTACAAAACTAAATATTGAGTTTATTCTGATACAAAATGGCTGACTCCTCTTCTTTCTCCAAACTGGGGACTTGTTTTGTATGGGAGCACAGCTGTATACAGATCTGGGAAGAGGTGAAACACATATTGGTCAGTACCAGAAATCAAAAGCATGCACAAAGCTCACCAGGAGAGCAGAGACTCACTAAGTAGTGTAAATAGTTGTTTGCACTGACAGCACTATAAACAAAAAAAGCAGTTTCCTTAGAACCCATGGACAAAAATTCCCTGGTCTACAATTCCAGTGGGTCTGCTTTCCTATGAGTTCTTATATTAGGAGAGCTTCACAACATAAATGGCCCTTTCCCCCTGGTTGGGCATAAAAATGGGGAGAAAAAGTGGGAAAGAAAAGTCACCTGTGTTTCAAGTCCTGATCACACAACTCCTTGTATCTCCCACTCAGTCTAGTGCCTGGCTTCCCTTCCAATGACCCCTTTCGTTAGCCCCCATCATACAACATCTTGTTGACTTCTACCCAGAATTATCTCTCTCCTTCCTCAATACAGTCGCAAAAAACAGGACAAAGGTGCCAGGGGAAAGGCTGAAAGAGCCTTCAGTCCCTCCTGCGCTATCCCATCTATCCTACGCCGTCCCATCTATCATGCTGGCTGGGGAATTCTGGGAGTTGAAGTCCACACATCTTAAAGTTGCCAAGGTTGAAAAACACAGTGCTAGATACTCAAATGCTGTTACCAAATTGCATTGTTTGGAGCCTCGTTTATTTGCATTGGGAGGCATGTCGGAGTATATGTGAATGTTTTCAGAACTTAGGCAGGAAAGCTTCTTGTTTTTATTCATTGTTGGTTGTAAGCAATTAGGGGGTGAATGACTGCAAGGAATCTAAAAATGGGAGTGATAATGGCTTGGTTGCTCCCTGTGGCCAAGCCATGCCAGTGAGGCCCATACAGTGGCTGGCATAGCTCTAAAAATGTGTTCTATAATGGGGAGCCAGTCCTTTTCAGCTAGTAGGTGGGGGGAGGCAACTGCCCTATTATAATAATTTACTTTGGTGTTCATGCATCATAGAAGACTGACTGGGAGGGCTTTAAACCAGAACAAACTCTGGACTACTTTGGATTAAAACGAATGCCAGTGGTGTCAGGTGTTTGCATGGCACAGTAACCCTTCCCTTGATCCAGTTAAGTGTATCATGTGACTATTACCCCAAAATCTAATGGCTTGGAACGCAGATGTTCAGGATGTCATACTTCAAAACCCAGAAAAAGAGAAGAGGTAGGGGGAGATGCAGGCTCACCTATAAACCAGAGAAGATACGGGACAACCAGCATTTCTCTATAGCTTGTAGTATTAGCTTTTATTAACTTGTGAATTCATCTCACTTCTTTATTCTTGGGGACAAATACATCTGGCTGCTAGTTACTTAGAAGGCCAGAAAATGTATGAATCTTGAAACCCTTGGAACAAGCTGTGGAACAATCCATGGCAGATTCCTTGACGCATTCTAGTGAAAAAAATCTGCTTGATTATTCTTCATGCTAGCCGAAGTATCCTGCTCCTTACTTGTCTCCTTCCTGTCCTGATATGTGACCTACAAAACCTACAGTAACAGTTTGGGAATTTTGCTACAATATTCAGTTGTATTTCCCCATCTGCCCCCCTGCCCCTAGATGATATTAAGCATGAGAGCAAGGATCTTTTGAAAAGGTAACTCTGTGTGTGTGTGTCCGTGTGTGTGTGTGTGTGTGTTATGGCTTTTGAAGCCCCTTTTCTCAATTACTACCTTTTCCTGTCTGACAAACTGTCCCTATTTCACAATTGTCCTTGAGCACTAAACATGGGGATTGAGAGAAAATAGCATATGAAATAGACTCTTTGGACTATAACAATAGAAAGTAATTCTGCCAGGGTTCTGAAAGGTGACATCTATTTGTGAAATTAAATTCATTTTAAAATGAAGGCTATATATTTTTCATTAGTGCAGTAAAGCAAGTGTCAAAATTCCATCAGAGATTGAACTCCAATATCATTTTTAAAGACACATGAATTTGGATAGATGTAAAAAATAAGATACTAATTCATTCCTAGTACTATTGTACTGCTTTTAAACAGAAAGCAAATGACCTTAAATATTTTCAAATGTCTGCTTTGGGGCCTGCTGCAACAAATCCCCAAATGGATTTTGAATGAAGACTCATTTTGGCAATGTTACTTGGAATTTTTTCTTTTGATTTTAATGGAAGTTGGAATAGATTCAAAATATTTATACAAAAAAACAGTAAAATAGATCCTTAGCTCTAATATCCATTTAATATTGCTTGACAAACAAAAAATCTTTAAAAAGACATGCCTAAAATTTTACAGTCTAAATCTAAGTAAATGTATATAATAACATGTTGATAAATCAAACACATTTGCCTCCTAGGCATTATTTATCTCAAGCGCATTTACATGGAAGTATTGAACAGAAAGGATCTTTAGAACCTGTTAGAAGAGATATGTTATAACTACCATTAATTTTTTTAAAAAAAATGACTTACCCAATGTTTTATAAAAGTTAAGGAACAGAATAAATTATTGTTTGGGCAAATCAAAAAAAATTATTTCAACAAATGGTATTAGAAGGAGGCATTTCGGCTATCTCTGTCACAGCCATAATTGCAATCCAGGTCAGTATTCATTCCTACATTACCATGGTCACATAATTCTGTATAAATCTATTGACTTATTATGTGTTGTCAAGTCAGTGTCAATTCTTAGTGACCACATAAATAGATTTCCTGCATGATAATCTGTCCCTAAACTGGCCTTTTAGGTCTTATACTAAAGTAACCCATTGCTACTGTAACTGTGCCCATCCACCTTACTGCTTGTCATCTTCTTCTCTTTCCTTCTACCTTTCCCAGCATTAGACCTTCTCTAGATTGCTAGGTCTTCACTTAATGTCTCTGAAGTAGGTTAATTTGAGCCTGGTCATTTGTGCTTCTTGTGAGAACTCTGGGTTGATTTGTTCAGTGATCCATTTGTTTGTTTTCCTGGTTGTCTCCATTCTCAGGAGTCTTTTCCAACACCAAAGTTCAAAAGCATCAATACCCTTCCTATCCTGCTTCTTCCATGGAGTATCACAGGGAATACCATGGCTTGCACTATTCTGAGCTTTGTAGGTATAGACACATCACAATATTTGAATATCTTTTCCAAAGCCTTCATGGCTGCTCTACCAAGTGCTAGTCTGTGGTGTATCTCTTGACTGCTTGTTCCCTTACTGTTCAGTAAATCTATACAGACACAGATTTCATACACACACACACACACACACACACACTTATATACTTTAAGAATTGTGCAGTCTTTCTAAATATATAATCAGTCTTTTTAAAATCATATATCATTCTGTAGCTGTGGTAACTAGATTCTTTGTTTAAAATATACCTTGACTTGAGGATGAGAATATTTGGGTCTAAAAATAGGAGATACATTTCACTGTTGATATGTCAGAAATGGCACTGATCCAGAGATGTGGGCAAAATGTTTGTAGTTAGCCAAACATTTCCAACTAGATCTCATTAAGTACAGCAGGCATAATTTGTTTGTTTTTACAAAAAAATATTTTTTTCTACTGATATTTGCAACAGTCATTCCAAATACACCGAAACAAAACCATATTGCATTTAATGTAGGAATATGCTTTCAGGCATTTATTGTATATATCTAGGAAACAGCTCCTAGCAACTAATCTTGAGCATCCATAAATTCCAACCTAGCATTACTTCCGTGGCTATATGCATGTACCACAATACACAAGGGTATTAGCTCAATCTCTCTCATCCGGAATGGGGGGATTGGAATTGAAAATGCTCCCAGCCTCTTCTTTGTACCACACGTCTTGAAAACTTATCCTTCTCAGAAGAAACTGAACCTTCTCCGATCCACTTTGCCTATCATAAAGAAGTTTGCTTCCATCATTCAGCCCAGCATAGTGTTTGTATTTCAGTGACATTAGTACAAGAATAGACACAGAGAGAGATAGAAATGACCGAGTGAGAAGACTATTATACCAGGCAAACTTTGTGGGGAAAATCTTGCTCTGAGGTCATGGGTGGGATGGGAAGGAAGGAAAGGGTAAAGCTCTCATAGCATCCTGATGCCCTGCATGGTTACCTAACTTGTTAATGTTTCATATTCAACCACTCAAAAAATACATTCAGTCTAATTGTGCTAAAGGCTTGCTTGAATTACACTAAAATATTTTAATGTTTTTCCAGCTTTCCAAAAGTTCTAAAGGAATGAATTCCATACAATAAAAAAAAAAGTTCCTCAACTTCTGCCAAGTATCAGCAAAAACAGAGATATGCTTTAAAATGCTTTAGCTTAATGAAAGTTTATCTGGTTTGGGACTCCACAACTGTTTGGGATAAGCAGCATTATATAACCCTGTAGCTTCTTCTGCTTAGCTTGGCCCAGTAGATTCTTTCTTCTGGCAATATCAAACATGGGCTGCACAACCCCAGATTGCCACTGCATGGTACCAAAGAGGTACACTTTTCTATACCTCTCTGCTGCCATCTAGTGATAAGCCGAGGATTTGCTGCCCAATTATGCTATGCCTAGTAAAAGCAAAATAAAGCTTTTCTTTGTCAATAAAATGTTACTCTACAGATTTAATAGATCTGTCCTCTCAGAATGATACACTGTAGCAGTGGCTATTAACATTAGCATTATGTATTTAGATCTTGCCAATCTTTGCCAATATAGCTGAGAAGGCTATAGGTACATTGCCTATTTAAGCAGACAATAAAAGCTCCCAGTAATAATTCCTCATTACTTGTACCCGTAATGCAGTACTTCACAAGGAGAAACAGAGGGTGAAAGAAAAGATGCTTTCTGTGATGACCTTGATCTCAGTTGTAGAACTCACTCAGCATTCCTCATGCATTTCTCAGGCTGTATGAATTTTCAGTAATATTGGCTTAAATGAGTGATGGCTGTTCTTGAAATGACATAGTGTTTCCAGCAGATTTGTTCTTCAAGAGGGAGACTTTTTAGCACCCAATACTGTGATTTCTTATTGTTTATTTATTAGATTAAATCCCTCTTTCTTCCAGGAGCTCAAGATAGAATACATAATATTCCTTCCTCCAGCAACACTGTAAGTTAGGCTGGGCTGAGAAAGAATGACTGATGAAACATCAGTGAGATTCCATGGCCTGGAGTGTACTAGAACCACAATGGATTTCGATATGATTACTTCAATGCCTCCATTCCAAGAAAAAAAAAAGTCAAGTAATATCTAGAGTTTTCTAGACAAATGATGAGGAAGTAGGAATTTTGTAGCAGTTCATATTATGTGGGCATACATGGTGGTGCCATACCTACTGAGTGCCATGAAGCAGCAGCAAATTACTTGTCCATCTTGGATTTACTGATTTGGCTTAGATGTGAGTAGCTTTAGTTTGCAAGCAGCAATTTTGCTTGGGTCATACATCTTAGCTTTCTAGTTCTCTCTGCAGTAATTTTAAAACATCAGCATGGATAGTATGCAGTACTAGGACAGTGAATTTTACAAATAGGTCACTTCCCAGCTTGCTGTCTCCTTCTCTCTTATTCTTTCTCCCTAAGGAGAAAGAAACAAAATCCTTTCATACTCTTCACAGGAAGGGAATCTGAAAGGTCAAGAACCCAGGAAAAAAAAGTTTTTCACCAAGTAAGTGAGAAAAAAGCAGATGAGAGAAGGTCTGATTTAAACCCCCTGTTGTGCTCCTTCCCGTTTTGAGTCTCATATTATTTTATTCCATAGTTGTTGAGAGAAGGATATCATTTTCTATTAATGATCATCATCAATATCTTTATATGGACATCAATGGGGGAGTGGGGGAGAGAAATTTCTCATCTTTCTACAATCCCTTAGACATAAGTAGGAGTTCCCTTGGCAGCCAAAGAGATTTTGAGGGTAAAATTTGGCTTAAGAGAACAAGTATTCAGAGCCCTTTTCCAATCTTTAGGCTCCAGGCTAAAGGTGAATCAAGCAATTGTCATTCAGTATAATACTCTACCCTTACTTAAAAGCTTTCTTTGCATGCTGTGAGTAGGGCAGTTGATCAACAGGATTATTCTGTGGATCACTAAATTCAAAGGTCTCTTCCCTTCCCTTCCCTACATGCCATTTTATGTAAGTATCTTATTTTTATTTTATTTTTGGTGTGGATTCTGCAGCATTGTTATTCACATCATATACAGTACTTTGAAGAAACAGATAATAAAAAGGTTTAATGGATGCCAAAAAGTGGAATGGAAGAAGCTCAGGCTTGACTACTCTACCTGGGCAAATAAAACTTTATTCTGAATTCATTCACAACCTCTAGCCTGCAGATATCCCTAGTTTTATCATATGATTTTAAAAGTCATTAATAGGAAGCAAGTAAGCTTCCTTTGTGTTGTAATTTCAAAGCCTGAGATAGGTTTCTGAGAAGATCCTTCCTGGTTCAGACATACATGTTTAAGTTAAGCATATTTAAGCTTGGCTATGAAATGGTATTTTAATATCATGAAAGCTAGTTTGGTGTAGTGGTTAAAGGCAATAGAGTAGAAACCAGGAGACCATGAATTCTAGTTCCTTCTTAGGCATGAAAACAGCTGGGTGAGTTTGGGCCAGTCACTCTCTCTCAGCCCTAGGAAGCAGGCAATGGCAAACCACTCCCAAAAAATCTTGCCAAGAAAACTTCAGGGACTCATCCAGGGAGTCACCAGGAGTCAAGACTGACTGGAAGGCGCGCACACGCGCACGCACACACACACACACACAATATTAAATGCAGTAACTTGCTGGTACCACATTGAAACTGAGAATTTCAAAACACAATAAATTATAGAAAGAAATATGGTTTGAATTTATGGAAACTTGGATAAAATCCTTTCTTACCCACCTAGTTGGCTTTGGTTAAACCACTTTCTCACTGCTTAATTTTTCTTACTGGATTATGTGAAGACTAACTGCCTGTTTTGAGGCAAGGAAGATGGGATGTTAATGTAGTGAATAATATAAATAAGTATTTTTACAGATATATTCTCTTACTACATATTCATTTTCAACCCCTTTTTTATTATGCCTGTTTGAAAACAGCTAAAAGTATGGAGGGTTTCCAATTTTTTAAGTTTTTTCTTATGAGGATCTATTATCCTTTCTGCCTTCAACTATCTTGACTTTTAACTTTCCTTATTCCTTGTTCTCCCACCCTAAAATCATTTTCAGTAGAATGAAAACTTTGTATTTGCTAGGAAAGAATATTGGAGCTGTAATATAATTTATCAAAATAATATTTGCAGGACTGCCCGATCCCTTTCTTGATTTATGCAACAGAGGTGAGACTTACAGACCTAAGGATTTTGATTTTATTCTGATATGTAATATCTCACTTTTGCATGGCTACTTCTCAAATCTTTACTACTTCGTATTTTAGGTATGACTTCTATGTTATCCATTTACATTTATTTTCACTTTTTTCTTTTTATTTTATTAGTGGTTTATATTTGACCTTTCCTGTATTCTAGAAATGTACAGCTTCATACTTTTTGTGATATCTTAAATCTTTCCCCTTTTTGTGTTCTTAAAGTCATTTAATAGCCTATCCCAGTTTCCTTGACACTTCTTATCTTTTATGTCTGGATTATCCATACAGTCTGTGCTTTAAAGCAAGCAAGTTCATGAATATTTGGTGCCTGCTTCTGATGTCATGTTTGGGTGCCACTGTCAATATTCATTCATCCATCCAGCTTGGTCTCAATCAGGGTCTATTTCTCTCCATCAACCCTTCACCAGGGACAAAGAGAAAACAGCCATGAGGCCTCACAATGTTTTCTTATGTTTTCACCCAGGTTATCTCTTTGCAGCCATCCCATAGGAAATGGGATGATATTCTATCTATTGCTTTCCATTTTGAGCATCAAATGCCAGTATTTATATTCTTGTTTTAATTGATAGTAACAATCTAATACTACTAAACTCAGACACTGAACTTTAAGTTTCAAGATTTTTATGTTTGCCTCACATATGAAGTGAGGTGTTCCCAGTTATTAATTTTTCTCTGGCTTGATATTTAAGTCAGATCAGATATTTGCTCTTCAAATCCTTTCCTATTTATTTATTTGTCAAACTCCGTTCCTCTTACTACCATGTACACTTTCATAATCCTTATAGTCTCACAGCTCTTTTTCCTCTTCTCATCAACTCAGCTTGCCACACACTGGTCCAGGTACAGTACTATTCTAACATTAAGATAATAAGAAAAGAAAAAATGGAGGCTTCTCAGTTTATTTTCTCTATAGACTGACACTAGAAAATGTAGCTTTTTACAGTTACTGATATAGCAATTGCCTTTGTGGTACAGTTTCCCAAATACTACATGTGGCTTTGTAAATTGGCACATTACTATTTAGTCTAGTGAGAGGACATAGAAAAGTGGTTTGTAGTTATCACTGGCCAATATGTCAGGGTGAAGGAAAGGATGGAATGGACAAAAAAAAAAAATCCCAGATGGCCAAAATTTCGATTGCCTCAGAAATAAGCCAAATAATTTTCATGTATTGGTAAATCTTTGCTTTTCCAAAGCAATTTAGGAGCAATTTCATATTCCTTACCTCTTTTGGTTTAAGAATTGCTAAAGAAAAACTGTTCTAGATACTTTGCAAATTCATGTGTAGAGCAAAACATTGGGTATTGACTTAAATCATCAAATATATCATTTTTGCATAGAGCTAAACACAGCAGACTCAAAGCAGACATCACCATCTGTAGATATCTTTAATGAGACAAAGTCCTTCTGATGGTAAACTTCATGAGGTCCATTCTATAATTGTGTCTTAATTTAATCAAATGATGCCCAGGGAGTACTTTAACCTTTGAGATAAGTCAGACTATACAAAATCTCTCCCCCAGCATCAAAATTTTCAAAGGCCACTTTAGCTGCTACAGCCCTGAGATGTAAGTTTGAGAAGATCCATAATAAGGGATTAATCATTCATCCCTTTGAAGCCATGCTGTTTCCTTTAACCAGACTATCAGAATTCATCTCCTACAGACAACATTTGAGTAATATCCTCTGTCCAGTGATTTAATTTTAACCCTATAACTGAAAACACAGATAATACTCCCTCCATTGTGGGTGATATTCTTTCTTCCCCTCCAGTCAAAGGTATACATTTGAGAATGTTCAAGAATCATGTTGGAGGATGCAGAAAGGCTTTCCCATTCTGAAAAATTTGAATCAATTTTGGCTCCACACAATATCAGAAGATACTGATTTTTACAAGTTGGCAACTTAAATGGTTTTGGAAAATGTGTTTGCAGTTGACTTTGACAATTGTGTATCATTGTTTTAAAAAAGTGAAGATGTCTTCTTCAGGATAACAGTATATACCGTCTCTTTACTAGCTTTACAGAGGCCAGCATATTGGCAATGTCTTGACTTAGAGCAGGGGTTGCTAAACCTTTTGCCATCACACCTCCCTTTAGTATAATCTTAAGGTACCCGCCTTCTATAAAAATCCAAACACCAAAAGAACACAAATGAACAATGAAAACAATACAATGAAACTTTGGGAAAGGTGGATGTATTGTAACAATGTACAACTAAAAGGTTCTTCACACCCCTAGACTCTGACTGCATCTCCCCAAGGGAGGTACACCTCAGTTTGGGAAACCCTGACTTAGACAATTTTGGTTTCCATAGACACGCTGAAAGGTAATGTCTCCTATGAGTTGAGCTTGACTCACGTTGAGTCCATTGATACATCAATGCAGTTTTCTTGGCAACAGTACAGAGGTGGTTTGTTGCTTCCTTCTTGGGGATTTTTTTTTTTAATTCTATTTTGAGTAATTTCATATTAAAATATTAACTAGACTACCTTTGGAGGCAAAACAAGGTTTTGCCGCCACCTGATGACAATGTCAAACTTTGCTCTTGCAATATCTTGAGCAACGTTCATAATATGTCTTTACCCATCCATACCTATTGACTATTGTTTTAAAAATTTCACTTTGGGAAAAAAAACCTTACAGTTTGTTTACTTAATTTATTATGGTCATAGACCTTCTATTACCCAGTAAGTAGTTGGAGACTTCAGATACTGTAGCCAAGTTATATATATTGGCTATAAATGATTGCTTCAAGTGGGCTACATCTGAGTTATGTTAATATAGTTTTTATGCATTCTGCTATATTAAAACTTTCAGCAGAATCATAACTATTGGGGAAAAATTATTCTTGAAAGATGTTTTACACAGACAGACCTGGTATTGGCTCAGTACTTTTTTGGGGTGAATCCACTGTATCTTTAACCCAAAGTAAAAGGCTTTAAACATTGTTCTCCTTTTTAAAATGCTAGGAAACAATACATACGTTAATTATTGCAAAAAAGATCTTTGGCAGCCTTTTCTGATTAAGTAATACCCAGAAGGTAGCTCTGTGCATTCCATTCACCAGAAATTACTCACACAATTAGATGAAGGCCTGGAAAAGTCAAAAGGCTATTGTAACACACTAAAGGGAGCTATGAGAGCTTTGTGAAGCAATACACTAGGATAGATGTTATCCTATGCATTTATATTCATCTATATACATATTGTTACATGAACACTATTAATTTTGATATATGTAATCTTACAGTGTATTATAACTAATATAACTTAGCCTGTGGAGAAAAGGCCTGGTCACAGATGGCATTTAGATAAACAAAATTCAAATAGTATTTGAATTCTTCGTATGAAATCTTGACCTCAATGATGTGGACATAATATGTGAATTCTTATTCATTTATCTATGTATATAATAATCTGGGGAAAATATTGTCTTCTAACCGCTGCCAGCAACATTTGCACATGGGTTATATTCTTCAGAAGTTCAAGGTCTAATACCTATATCTCCCCTCTCCTTGCCCAAAATCAAGACATGATCTGTAAACATTTTGGCACCTACCAAACATTCATATGATTACAAATATAAACCAGGTTGATCTCTACTCCAAAATGCCAATGAAGTAATATGAACCAGATTCACCATAAGGTAAATTGTGTCATATGTGATTTCCTCTCCAATGTTTTGTGAAGAAGATATTTATTTCTGGATATGTTTTAATCTTATTTTTTCTGTATAAGAGATGTGAAACAGTAAAAAGATAAAAATTACTATTGGACAATTCCAGTCTAGAAGTACTATCTGTGGCGAATAATATATACAGTACTTATGAGTGTTTGTGTAGGTACTGTCCAATGTCTACATCCTGGGTGTTGAATTCTAGACTGCAAATCTGTAATTTTATTTATTTCTTTATTAGATTAATAACTGGCCTTTTCTGTAGGAGGCAGATTATACCAGAATTTCTATTTTATCCCAACACCTGCCTTCTGAGACAGGGAGAGAGAGAGAGATTGAAATCCAAAGTTACCCAGTTTCCATGGCTTGAGGTAGACTTGAACCTGATTCTGTAATCCTAGTCCAACAATTAAATCACTCCACCTCACTGGCTTTCAGTGATCCTAAGCACATTTATATGGTGATAAAACATCTCCATAAAACAATTGAACATAGTACCAGTTCATGGAATAGTAAACTACTTTTATAGTAGTTATAGACAACACTATGCTGACTTACTTGAGAGACAATTTTAACTTGCCGTTTGTTAAAAAGATTATTTGTCAGGATGATAATCCATTACATTTGGGTAGCCAACCATTACATGAACATTTAAGAACCATTAAAACAGCAACTGCATTCAAATCCCTAAAAATATCACTTGTTATTTCATTCTGCAGTTACTACATAAAATGACTGTTGAAATTAATGCATACTTTTGTTAAATGTATCTATAATGGGGATAATTTTCACTCCAATATAATTTATTAGTTGAATGGTATGCTATTGTATGAATGGGGTGAAATATATTATATATTCATTACAAATTCTACATTGTATTTTTTTACATTGTTAGCAGAGAAAAAGACTTATTACAGTATAGTCCATTTTTTAAATTCCACAAGGTGTTTGCCTCCTAGTCATTTATATTTCACAGAATATGGTGACAACCAACTTCAACATTTACGTAAATGCTCACTACTTTCAAAAAGCATTTGTACAGTTATTCAGATCTCTAATGGTCATTTCAGCTAAAGATTGATACACTAGAAAAGACTAACCGGTTGAGTGGGCTGCATACAAGTCTTTGCTGCAACTGCCTGATATCATAAAACACCTTGATCTTTTTCAGCAGTAACAGCGATAGTATGTTAGAGAGAATTATTTTTTCAGCTAATTCACATTTTTAAATCAGTGTCTTTACACACACACATATATATAAACAGGTGATACTAATTTTAAGAATATATTGGAAACTAATTTTAAGCAGCAGTTATTTGTATTAAATGGAAAGACTATGTAATAAGTAGAGATGAATGAATCTGGCAGCTGGTGTACTACTAAGAGCTTTTTAGGTAAATGTTATTTTTTGAAAAAATCATCTGTAACAAAAAAGGTTTCTTTCTAACCTCAAAATATCAGTGCATGCATGTAATTGTATTCTTTTCACAGAAAGTCCCTTTGTTTTCACTTGCTTTAATCTAGCTCTTCTGCATACTGCTCGGAAATTGAACATGAAATAGATCCATCCAGAAACAAGGGATTCTTAAAAGCTGGATGGTGGGGTAGGGATTGGGAGCACTGCCCTAAAGTATTTCTATTAATAGTAACCAAATGATCCAATGTAGGAAATAACTCACCAAAGAACTGCTAGGTCAAGTGGTCTACTGAAGGACTACCCATTTAAAATCAGTGAGAATCAGTTCACCACAAGTAAACAAGGAAGATATTTCTGCTCACGAGTCACTGAGTAGTGACTAATTTCAAGTACATGGTCTGCCAGTTGCACAGTAGAATCTTATTTAACCATCTAGATGGAGAAGAATGGCTTTAAGACTTGGCTTCACACTGTAATGCCAACGTCCAGGGGGTTTAGGGATGAGCATTAGAACTTTGCCTTCTTCAGAAATGATTTGGAAGACGCGTGCACAGGATGCCGAGGGCATAAGCACAGCACTTCTGCAGAGCAGCAGCTTCTGGCTCATGAGAAACATCACCCAAGGCAAGGCTTTTTATCATGAAATGGTTTGACATTACATGTATATTTATTTAGAATATTTAACAGCATTAATATTTGTGTTTTTAATTTTTAAACCCTAGCATATTTATTATGTCCTAAACTTGAATAGAATACAGTTCTTCTGATGAAAATTTTCAAAAATCATGTACCTACTGAAGAATTACATTGGAATAATTCTGCTAATCTTTAAAGTGTCAGAAGCCTTTTAGTTCCTATTTTTTAGTTTGGAAAAACTGGTCTACTAGCAAGGGCAGAGATTTGAAGGATTTCTTTGGCATAATGGGGTTTTAAAAATAGATAATAGAGAGGTCTATTGATGACAAAATACAAAATCCATTATTAGAGCAAGGAACCTTTGATTCCCAGTTATTACAGGATGAGCTGTGGATGCGAGATGGAATCTGTGCCCCACTGTTGATTTCCTTCCCAGAAAGGTCTGCAGAGCCATGCTAAAAACATAATACCTGCATAAATACATACATACGACATAATACACCTCCAGTCTGATTCATCGGTATCTTTGATATGCACATTATTCAGGAATTTTTTCCTGTCTTCCATTCTTATATTTCTTTTCCATAAAGGAAATATCAAGCTTTCTGTCTAGTGAGATACAAAGCAAGGAAAATCCAATGTACCAAAGGAACACTGATCTAATACTCATTTTTCAAAATATTTTTAGAATATAAGCATTTTTCAAACCAACCCTGTACTGAATACCACTTTCTTTCTAGCCTCCCTGTTATTGTTCAAGATGCCATCTATGCTAGAGATGCTGCCTATTCAGTCCACCAAAACAAATTCATCCTCATGAGTCAGGTTCTACTTTTCAGCAAGTTCTTTCCTAAGAATCCTGTTCTTTAGGGTCATTCTCTATGCTTCGGCTACCAGATCCAGGCTGCAAAACTTCATACAACCACAGGATGGCAGCAAGGGGACCTCTATGTGTGTCCTTGGGATTGAAAATGTCTGCATTCCTAGCACTTGTAAGGCCTTCAACTTCTGCTACTGACTCTGGGGAAGTACTTCTGCCCCATGGCCTATGCACATCTAGTGATTTATCTTCGTCTTCTGAACACGTAATTCTGCAGAAAACACATTATTACAACGTATGATCTGCTACTTACTTTCTTTCCATACTGTTCAAAGCACATAAGTCTCTGCCTACAATACGATCTGTTAGCAAGACCAAGTATCATAAATAAGTGCTGCCTCCTGGTCCAAAAACTCTCTGCTTTAATCATCAAGGTGACACACTCTCACAGAAAGGTTGCAGGGGCTTTAAATCTTGCCTTCTTTGCAGCCTTGATTTGTATGCCATTACTACTACTGCCGCTATTATTATGATTGGTTGCACAGTTAGCCAGATGTTTAGACTGGATTTGGCATTTTTATCCACCTATCGAAGGCTTCCCAAGGCAGATGTTGTTTGATGGTGTTAAAAGTATTGTAGCAGGATATACGTTGTTCCAAGTAAAGCTGCATTTTGCAACTGACTGATGGTGATTTTGTCAATGCCGATGGTCTTCAAATGGTGCTCCAGCTGTTTTGGGATTGCACCTAAGGCACCTATAAGTATTGGTACTATCTTTGTTTTCTTTTGCCATTGTCCTTCTACTTCTATTTGCAGGTCTTTATATTGTGTGATTTTCTCCAGGTCTTTCTCTTCTATTCTGCTGTCTCCAGGTACTGCAATGTCCACTATCCAGACTTTTTTGTCATTCTTATCAACAGTGGTTAATGTTGATGGGGTGTTGTGTAGCAGGTGCTTGTCCGTCTAAATTCTAAAGTCCCAGAGCACTTTAGCTTCTTCATTTTCTATTACTTTGTTTTGTGGTCTCACCAGTGCTTACTTGCAGGTAAATGGTATTTCTTGCAGATATTCCAATGTGCCATTGTTGCTATTTGGTCATGCCATTGTTTGTAGTCAGTCTGTGTGATCTTCTTGCAGCAGCTAACTAGGTGGTCCACTGTTTCTTCAGCTTCTTTGCAGAGGCGGCATTTGCTGTCTGTTGCTGTCTTCTCAATTCTGGCTTTATATGCATTTGTTCTTAAGGCTTGGTCTTGTGCAGCCAGAATTAGCCCCTCTGTCTCTTTCTTCAATTTTCCTGCTCTTAGCCATTGCCAGGTCTTGTTATCATCTGCTTTGCTTGCTGCTGCTGCTGCTGCTATTATTGTTGTTGTTGTTGTTGTTGTTGTTGTTGTTGTTATTATTATTATTATTATTATTTCTTCTTTTTCTCCAAAGGACCATCACAGCCTAATCAACTAGGTGTTGATCCTAGCTAAGGTCCTAGCTAAGGACTTAAGAATCATGGAGGTATCACCATAAAATGTATGCTGTTGCAAAATTAGCACTGTCCACTCCAATATGTATGGGTTTAAGATTATTTAAGATTAAATATTTGGCCAATCTTTTTGGTATTGCATAAACAGCTCTAATTAACAATTGGTGATATCATCATCATCATTGACTTCTATCCATTTTTTTCTTAGGCACCCAAGGTGATGTACATAATATTTCCTTTCCATGTTTTTCTTCTCCTCAACAACACCATGATAAATTGGACTAAGAAAGATTGATTGGCCCAAAGTTACTCAGTGAGCTTCCATAGATCAGGATGGACCTGAACGTAGGATTCCTCAGGCCTAATCCAACACTAAAGAGGTTTTTACTGGAGTAGAGAGTGAAGTAGAGATACTCCACCACCATCAGTGTCCTGATTAGGAAAGTGAGCCAACGCTCCTACCTGCCGTTAAAAAGGAAATTCTGATTGGGTTAATAACTGGCAGTTGAGTTTAGCTTTAGAATAAGAAGTGAGGAAATCTATTATCAAAAAGTCTGGAAATGTTATAATCCTTCCAAGATCTTATTTCATAATGTTGCCACTGCTGTTCCATCCATCCATCCATCCCTTCCTTTCCTGTTTCTTTTTTCTTTTCTTTTCTTTTCTTTTCTTTTCTTTTCTTTTCTTTTCTTTTCTTTTCTTTTCTTTTCTTTCCTTTCCTTTCCTTTCCTTTCCTTTCCTTTTTTTTTTTTTTTTTTGAAGTTTTCTTTTCACAATAGAACAGATTTATCCAAAGTTTACAGTGCAGTCATAATTCCAGTGCAATCATGTTGAGGAATGATTTATTTGACTAGCTTTAGCTTCTATTCCAAAAGGCTGGATGCCAAATCATTACAGTGTATCTGGTGTTCTGCTGTTAAAATATATGATCTAGCATTACAATACTGTACAGAGATTCAAACAGCCAGAGAAAAGAACTGTGGAAAATCAAAACCCAATAACTAGTTTATAGCGTTCTTTTTACTCTCTACCCCGATATGCAACAAAAAGTAATCATTCGTCTGCCATGTTAATGGCAGGGTTGAGAGATCCTTATCTTCCCATCTTTGTTTTATAACAAAATGCATACATTTATTCTTTGCAGTGACTTAAAAAATCCAAAAATTGTTTGTCTCATTATATTTCCTGGGCTACTGTTAATGTTTTGGTTTCTGTGTCACATTTCCTGTCCCAGAGGCTAACTTCATATAAAAGATGTACAATGCTAAACATGATATACTAAAACACCCTGCTAGGTGGCAGCACCAGGCCAACTTCAACCAATATCAGAAAGCTTAGCAGGCTCTGACTTGGTTCGTCCTTGGATGGGAGACTATCAGGAAATCCCAAGGCTATAGATTACATTGAGAAAAAAATCCGAGGAGCTAATGGGAAGTCAATTCCATATTGTTGTCAAAAAATGACACTGATGTGTCCATGAAGCCCCCAGAAGCAGAGCTCAGATGAAAGGAGACTTTACTTATCTCTAATATACTGTACATCCCTATTTATTTCAAAGTAAGTCCTAATTTTAAAGCAATATTCATGATTGCTTTTTTAAAAAATGAAAATATGTCTTTGGAAAATATCCACATTTTAATTATGGTTGACCTCTAAGGAACAGTGTTTTAGGGCTAAGTATGAGTTATTTGAAATAACCATGTCCCCTTGGAACAAATATCTAAATACCGAAAAAATGTAGATTCAAATATAGTAATCCTGCAAGTCATCCAGGAATATAATCCTTCAGAATGCCTCATTTGCTGTATTTGCATATCTGAACTCTTCTCCCGCAAGTATAATCCTGCCTGTTGTTTGGCTAATTTAAAACACCTTTCTTTTGTAATGTTAGCTTTCAAAGGCAGAGACAATTTTTCACATAAGAGAATTCATCCATGTGATCCCCTTGCCTCATACATATATGCAGAGGCAATTAAAAACATCATATTGCCTCCCAAAAATTGCCATGAGGGCAGATGGGGACCACAGGTACAGTAAAATGGGATAGGTGTAAAGCTACAACATTTAAACATTTGCTAAATGTTTTTACAAAACTTGTAGATTACAGAATTTCCACTTGACAAGTGTTTGTGACATTAAGCAAACCAGTGAGTGGGATTTTTTTTTCTTTTTAAACACATAAGAGAGCACTAACAAAAGTTCTTTATTCCTTTTCTATTTTTTCCCTTGACATGATTTCTTCCAATCTGTAGTAGCACTGGGAAAGTCTTTAATAAGAGGAGTACATAACAGGAAGGGTTAAACTCTCCTCCTCCACAGTCTTAATTCACAACACTCCCTTTTCTAGTTAAACAAAGGAGGAGAATCTAAACCACAGCATTCAAACAATATTGTGGTACTCTGTGAATGTTGTAAATCAATGTAGCTTCAAAAACAGTCACAAAAAAAGGACGCCCAGCTTTCTTAGATGTCTTGTCTTTTCTCCAGAACAAACCTGATTTATTTGTTTGTTTGTTTACATTTATGCCCCATTTTTCTATATTTTCTAAACAGAGGAAGATCTAAAGCACAGTGTTAAAAATATTGTTGTACTGTATGAATGTTGTGAACCAGTGTGGTTTCAAAAAAACCCCAACAAAAACAAAACAGGACATATAATTTTCATAGATGATTTGTATTTTATCTAGTGAAAATCTGATTTATATCTTTATATTTAGATGTATGCCCCCCTTTCCTATCTATAGGACACGCGAGGTGCTAAAAGTAAAATAAAATAATCAGAACTCGGTTTCAAAAAAAAAGGAAAAAGTTGAAACCAATGTTAATCTAACTCAAAAGGCCTTTCTGAAGAAGTTTATTTATTTGTTTATTTGTGCCCTTATATCCCACCTATCTCAGGAAGCATACATGGGAGTTTCCTCTAGTTTTCTCCCTTTATCAACAATCCTGTGGTAAATTTGAGTGGAGAGAATGCCTGCCCCAAAGTATAAAATAGGGATTTGAACCTGGGTCTTCCCAATCCTAGTTCAACCCCATAACAACTACAGAGCTGATGTGTTAGATGGGATTAGTGGTCATTTTCTCTGATAAATAGTGGCAGTTTATTGGAATCGAAATGCCCTAGGCTGGAATCCTATATGTACTTTCCAGAGAGAAAATCCCATTGAATAGACTGATGTAAACCTATGCATGCACGTTTTCACAATATTTTGGCTTCTAGCTTTGGACAGAAGTGATTATTAACAAATAGCAACAACAACAACTTATAGTAATGAGTGGTCTGGATGCTGATGTTGAAAACAAAATAAGCCTGGCACTTGTTCTAATAGTATCTTACCTCAGCAGCACAAATCAGTACTGACTCAGTAGGTGGCCTTTTTGCTTAATTTGTACAGCATCTGTATTTTCCTTGGAGTTCTACCCAAAACCTGACACGGTCCAGCCCTTCCTTTAATTTATGATACAAGATGAGAACCCACGGTGATAGGAATTCTGGCACTGATTTGTAAAGAAAGTTAGAATTAGTTAAGAAATATGTTTTATGTTACAGTTCAATATTTAAACTTGCTCCGTGTGGAAAATGGAGATCAAAGAGGCATTCAGGACAAAGAACCACTTGTGAGAATCATATCTGTTCTACTGAAAAAAAAGTTGCAGTCTTTGTATTCAGTGTTCTGAACAAGAGTTATAACAAGACCTGATACGGGATGCTTTTGTTACTTTTATTCCTAATGATTGATTATGGTTCCAATATTATTCACACTTACCAGGGGGAATAAGCCCTCATATAGTGTGGACTGCTTCTATAAAGATGCAAAAATTGTGTGGTAGATCCTGTGCTTGAATTCTATATTCTTCAAATGTCTATCAATTTAGAGAGGGAGGGGAGTGGATGACTGATAGCTGATACGTATCACTTGTATAGAGAGATACAGACTAACTACATTACAATAGATTGGCCGTGGACTGAAATCAATATTTTGGAACGATGTAAGAATAAATCTCAGCTGGTCCAGAATACAGCAGCCTGCAATGCTTCCTAGCCAGTCACAGTGAAGCAGCATTACATTACAGCTGCATGAAATGCATTGGTTACAAGTATTTTGCTGAGTGCAATTCAAGGTGCTAGTTGCTACCTTTAAAGTCTTCTTTGGCTCAGGGCATGGGTATCTAGGACAGTGTTTCTCAACCTCAGCAACTTTAAGATGTGTGGACTTCAACTCCCAGCATGCTAGCTGGGGAATTCTGAGAGTTGAAGTCCACACATCTTAAAGTTGCTGAGGTTGAGAAACACTGATCTAGGACACACCTTTCCCAGATCAGTTCTGTCCTCCTGAGTCACACAGCCAGAGACCACATAGTAAGAATCTCCACCTACAAGAAGGTGTGGCAGGAGGGCCCAACAGTGGGCATTTTCTGTGAGAGCTCCCTTCCTGTGAAGCAGCCTGTCTTCCAAGGTAAGGATGGCCTCCACTCTCAGGGCCTTTGGAATCTAATAAAAACTTTCTGAAAGGTCTTTGGCTACTGAGTGTACGCTGCCAATTATATTAGTTTAGTACCAGCTCTAAATAACAAACAAGCAAATGATTTACATCCAGAACTTGGAATAAAGATGATGCTCCTTGTTTCCTCCAGTATGTATCTGCTTGAGATCTTTCTTCAATTTTTTGTTCATCCTTTTATTTATTAACATTCAGCTGAAAGTCCCATTCTATTAGTCCCATTTTAGTTGGGTGGCATGTTTTTAAGCAGCCTCTTAAGATGACATTTTTAAAATTGTAGTTGATCTGGTCCTATTTGTTATTCTTGATGCATTTTATTATTGTATTTTATTTCATTTTCAATTTCATTGATCCGGTCCTATTGGTTACTCTTGATGTATGTATGTATTGATATTGTGTTTTATTATTTCTGCTGTGTATGTTGCTGCTGTTTTAGAATTAGGTTTTAGTTATTTCATTGTTTATTTCTGTAATTGATACCTTGAATACATTTTTCTTATAGAAAAACAGTACAGAAATATCTACAGGAGATGGTTATTATTTTCTTCTAATTCCAATTGCAGGGAAATAGGCGTTCTGGTTCCCTCCACCTTCCCCACTTTGAGTACATCTCCTTGTCTCAGGGTCCATGTGCTCTGACACTTGCTCAAGACATCCACTTGCTTGTGATATTTATAATGCCACGTCAACCACCTGAAGGAGTAATGCTGAAATCTTCAACCAACCTTATTTTGAAATAAATATTCCTATTCACTGCTAGCAAAGTGTTAATTTTGGCGGCTTCACAAACAGGACAAATTTATTTGTTAATGACCATTTCTTTGCCAAAAAAGCTCATTTTGAAAAATTTATGTCTTCCAAGATCTAGTGTAACATCTATTTTCTCGGAAGAAAACAGGTTAATAAATAATACCATGCCTGAGGTTTATTAGCCTTTTTTGTCATTCATCCCCAGTGGGAATTACAGCAAGGAACAGTTGCCCTTGTTAACCTGCAAACATTTTTCACTCAACTAGATCATTGACTCTGGCTCAAGGGTCCAATTTTCTTTTTATTCATTAAGCACATTGGGAAGCAGAGTTCCTAACCCTTTCCAGTCTAAATGTGGAACAATCACATCCCTTCACAATCAAATGCCAATGTGTTGGGAGCACCACGTTTCACTGCAATCTCTCAGTGACGCAAATTTTTAACAATTGAAGGATATTAAGTCAAAAAGTTGTTTTCTAATTGAAGGTGCTCAAGGGATTTCAAGAACACACTGGAAGTTGGTACATGTGCCTTTCCAATTATCTTTGCTGAAATCAGGGGAAAGGGCATCATAAATCTCAGGCAGCAGCTTCCAGAAGCTAAGCTTGGGAATTAAAGCCTGTTAGGATAACACATCTGATGACCACAAGCATTACTGCTGCAGCCAGCCGACAAGAATGTAGCATTTCAATGGGTGGTGTTTACATTGTAATCTCAGTTCAGAAAGAAAAATAGCTTCCGTGCAAAAAGTCAATGGCTTGGATCCAAAGGTCCCCTTTTCTTCCACTGACCCAAGAGGAAAGGGGTTCCTTAATTTTGCCAATTTCCTGCAGCTCCCCTCCCTTCCATGCTATTCCAGAAGGTATTCAACCCATAGGAAAGTTACACAGTCCTCAAGTGTCTGGAATATATAGCTAAAGAAATATTAGAGGCATAGCACTGACCTGTTAATTACCCAGCAATTTTTTTCCACATTAAAATGTGACTATGTTTTGGAGTCCTGTCACCAGTTTGGACCTTGTAAGAAGCTGAATCAGAAGGAGGAAATACATACGAAGGACCTTCCCAAGAGTCAAAAGGATACACCGCCGCCCCCCTCCCCACTCCACTTTGAATCAATCAGCAGAGGCTTGCAAAAATCCAGTCGGGGGAGTAGCCGTGATGTGCAGTCAAGGATAGACCAAGAGGACTTGTTACTTAAAGTGGGAAGACCTGCATACTTCCTCTGCATATTTTTTCCTAATGGTAGCAATGCTACTGGAGTGTCATGGGGAGAGGGTTTCAAAAAGCCAAGATGGTGACCACAATAGCATGATTACAGCCCTATTTTTTTATTTGTATATGCATTGCACAGGTGACACACAGGAACAAGGGGTAGGGGTTTGGGTTGTATGGTCGCAACCACCGTCTTGACATTTTTCACCTCTCTGCAGGTATCTCTAAATGCCATAACTTGCATTAGCTAGCCATCTCAGAGAAATAGTATATGAGTTATTGCAGCAGCTGCAGGAGCAAACTGATGGCAGTAGAGCATGCCATCAGTTTGCTTTTTCTTCATTGTGCAAACATTTTCTTCACTGTGCCTAATGGTGGAACAAGCCCTGCATGGTTCTTCCATTTTTCATACTCTGGAAGATTGGTTTGAAATAAAACCTCTTGATTTTTGACCAACCCTGTAGTATGGCAAGTCATTGGGCATGTGCCTTAGATTTTGCAGAGAAATTTGCAGAATGTTCTTTCCCCTCATTACAAAGAATCAGAAACCTTAAAAAAATAACTGGAATGTGAGATTTTATTACTTTCAGCAGCTATGGCTTTTTGATATTACCTACTAATGAGGGACAGGATCAATGTGGCAAGATCTGGTATCCTTATTTCCAGATGAGACATGGCACACACAGCACATTGAGCGCTTAGAAGCATCATTCAGTACATACTTGATGAAACTGTACAGTTTTTTGATTCCCATTGAGGATGTCAGTGATGGGTCTGAGTGGAATATACTCAGAAGAGTACATTTTTCCTCTGTTCTGTCACACGTCTGTCCTAAATCCCAGTCTAGGGCCCCCACAGTAGCTACTTCTTTGCAGCCTGCCAACAATAACCTTCTCTGGAAAGCAATGAAAACCAAAGAAATGAGATCACAAGGTGCAAAGAGGAACCCCAGAGCACAGTGTCATCAGTGTGCTCCATGCAGGCCCTAACACCTCATCATTTCAGTTAGTAAACCATGTGGTCCAATACATCTCTGTCCTGGTGTCTCTTCTATCCAATGTCAATATGCTCATAAAGTTCTGAGCCAAGAACAGTTTTCATTGTCTCCGTTTCATGCTTGCAGTCCAAATTCTAGAGAACATTATTTAAAGCAGCCATCTGAGAGACTACATTTCTGTAACTTCTCTTTTTCCTCACCCATAAATCAAGAATGACATTTGCACATATTGAGGATGGCACTAAAATGTCCAGCCGCACTACTTTTTCTTCAAGGCAGCCTTGAAGTTACTATGCTTTAGAGCTTGCCAAAAAAAATTGTCTGCATTTTTTAAATACAAGATTGTTCAGTTTAAAGGAAAAATGTCTTAAGAAAAAAAATTGAGAAATTCTCATGCATCTGGTGCAGGGTTATTACACTTCACTTAGTGAGAGTGAAACGCGTGTTAGTATCCCACCACTTTTATAATCATCTCCAGTGGTTTCCCAGGCTTCATTAAATCTCAAAGGAAGAATGGGGCTATCAGACATGAGCTGTAACAATAGACAGTAGTAGCAAGAGGTTTTTCTTTTCTGCCATCTAATAGCTGACCATTTTTTGCAGCCCTAAGTATTAGGGAACTCCTCAAATAGGACAATGGCCAGGCTACTAAGTAATGGACAAAATAAGTAATAGATTAAATCAGTAAAAGCATCACATCAATATAAAAGGTTCCAAATCAACCAAAATAAATTCTAAATCATCCTGCAAATGAGCAGGAATGATTCCTTTTGAAAGGAACAAACCTTTGGGGAAACAATATTAATCTAGCTGTACTATATCCTTTATAAGCCTGTTAAAGCCAGAATTAATATGTCTGTCTGTCTGTCTGTCTATCATCTATCAGATTTATATAGCTGCCCATCTAACTGACGTGACCCTGGGCAGTGTACAATAAAACAAACAATTAAAACAAATCTGAAACAACCATTTAAAAAATTAACATAAAATATAAATACATATTTTGGTGGGAGAATGCACCAAAATCTCACATGCTGTATAATACAACCATCTCGTGGTTAAAGCTGAAATCTTCCAGCCAGCCACTCAAATCTCCTAAGCGACAGATATCTGCAACCGTGGAAAGTAATTTTCAGTGCTTCAGATGAAGCAGACTGCCTCAAAAAGCTGTGCCTGAATAAATACATGAGCTTCTAAGGGCAGCCACAGTCTGTTGTTGTAAGTATATAGGAATATGAACCTAGGTTCCTTTGGCCTAACATTCTAATCACGACATCAACTTATCTTTGTTTAAAGTTTACTGTTTTGTACACCCACAAAACTTCTACAGTGCTGCTTTTTTGTTTCAAAGAATCGCTGCCTATCAGAGAACAATACAGAACAAAGGGCAACCTATAAGCCAGAAAGAAGGCTGCAGAGCTCCAAGAAACCCAGTGTGAGTTTAAATGGCTTCAAATGGAAAGTATGAGGTTTACTGGAAGCAAGAGTGTTCGTCCATAACTTCTTCATGACCTTCTGGTCAAATAAAAAGAGGAGGAGGTGATGGACTCTTTAGGCAGGAAGCTCAGAAGTACAGATCGTTTTAAAAAATGCACACAAATGCAGTATTTGAATGACTGTTGGGGAAGAGAAAGGAATCTCTAAAGAAAAGGGATCATATTTTCCTGGCTGACCATTCTTATTAGAGGAAGTAAGGAGAACCCAGACTCACTGCCAGATTACTAGAACTTCGCATGCCAGAATCACTTTCCAATTGAACTTAAAGAGAATGAGAATAGAAAATACTCCCATTTCAACAATCTTTAACTGTTGATTACCTGTGAGCAAACCAGAGAACTGAGATCTTCATTAGCTCTTTTTCAAGCTGGTACTTATTGGGTAGAAAAAACTGAATTCCATCTTTCCCTCCACACAGACTAGGCCAGTGTTTCTCAACCTTGGCAACTTTAAGATGTGTGGACTTCAACTCAACAAATAAAATTATAATTCCAAATCATACTTGCAAAGGCAAAGCTGGCTGGGGAATCCTGGGAGTTGAAGTCCACACGTCTTAAAGTTGCCAAGGTTGAGAAACACAGGCCTAGGGGTAATAGGGTTGTAGTCTCTTGAGTCTGGAAAATACCAGGTTACAAAGGGCTGATCTAAAAGACAGGACAGAACTGTTTTTCCTCCTTTAAGCAGAGGGATCTGTGGGGGAAGTGGGAGGGGGGCAGGATGACAAAAGCAATGTGGCACTATCATGACAGAAGTTCAGGGCCACGGCAAGCAGGTGTGCAAGGTATGCCCTGCACCATGACGTGTGTGTGTGCCAAATTAAATTTTAAAAATCAGTTCTCCATTCCAAACGCCAGCTGCATGTGCTTGCTTACGTCAGATTTAACTTCTTCCAAAATGAGTGTAGTATATCAATTCAGAGAAATGGTATGTATTGTGAAATCTGACAGTAGCAAATAAAATTATGAAGGGGAGGAGCAGCAAAAAACCTTTTGCCCAATGGTGCCTTACAGGTCAGGGTGGCCCAGGGCCAGCTCCACCTCTTTTGTATGTACATCATGATGTTGCATGTACATATGAAAAGAACAGAGCTATTGTTGCAACATTGCCACACTGCTTTTGTCCTCATGAGGAAACCTTTAGGTTTTGTGGATACCTCTTCCTTTAAACAAAGCAAATTAATCAGAAAAGCATTCCTTTCTAAGATTGCAGAACAATGAACTGAAATATGGGTTTTCCCTTACTGTCAGATCAGACATATTGCCATTCTGATCTGTTTTTTACCTGCTTCAAAAACTGAACTTGAAGTTTTTAAACATCAACTTCAACTTTTAAAGTTGTATTATGATTGCTCCATGCTTATACACATCTCATTCCCTACTTTAGAGGATGCAATATCTATATCAGTGTTTCTCAACCTTGGCAACTTTAAGATGTGTGGACTTCAATTCCCAGAATTCCCCAGTCAGCAAGGGATGGTTGAGAAACACTGATCTAGATATAAATTGCCCTTTTCAATATCTCTGTTAGCACTAGAGCTATGCAAAGCATTAACAAGAGCAAGTAAAATGGCTCTTTCCAAACATTAGAGCAACCGTGTCACACAGTTACTTCAAATATGTGCTCTGCAATATGTGTGTGTGCATCTACAGGCAACAATTTGACTAGGACCACCAGCAAAGTGAAGAGACAACTGGAGACAGCTTTGGAAGCAGCCATATGAGTCTTGCAAAGGGGTGTGGCTGCCTTAACACTGTACAAAGCTGTGCTTTGCTCCTACGAATGTGTTTCGTTAAGTGCTTCTTTCAAATGCTTTATATAGTGATAACAGATATATTGCATCCCCTCTTTCTACACCTATACATATACATACACATATCCAACTGCATACGCAACACACACTCAGGCTGCTGAGCGCAGCACCTGGCCGTGCATAGGTAGTACTTCTGTCAAATCAACTTCACTGTTGCCAATTTGCTACTGAGCCAGATTCAAGAGTTTACTTTCCACATATATGGTCCTGAATAACTTGCAGCCAGGATATTTCCCATATTTAGTAGGTAGCTAAGACCATCAGAGGAAGTTCTGGTTTGTGCGCTGAGATTGACAGAATATCATTCTGCAGTTACTTGAAGGAAAGCCTTGTCTGTGGTTGTACCTGCTCTCTCCAGTGCTTCCCCCTGAAATCTACGAGGCACCAAGGGTTGATGTTTTCTCCAGGCCCTACTCTGTATGAGGTCTGAATGAATTCTTTCTGTTTAGATTTTGTTCCCCCTTCCCCACACCTTTTTAATGAATATGTTTTTGTAACTTTTTCAATTGTTTTATGTTATTGCATTTTAAAATGTTATCAGAAACATCTTTGAGATATAACTGTTTGGGGGAAAGCATAGACTTCTATTGCATAAATAAGCCAATCAGGAATGACCATTCTAAGCAGCTCCTAGTGTTATAGTTTAGCACTATCTAGATAGCAACAGTTCTACATCCCTGCTCTTTTCTACATACAAACAAGATGTCCTTAAACAAACCTTAAACAATTTTCATGAAACCTCAAATAAAAGAGTATTCTTGACAGTTTGCAAAGATAGGTCTTGAAATAGGACAAATTGCTATCTAATTTTGAACCGAACACACTTCTCAAGAGGTTCTCCCCATACATGATCTTATTTTTAATTATAGGATTAATTAAAGAATATAGAGTGCATTGTGGCAATCTTTTACAGGCCTTGAGATGGATCTAATATATGAAGATATTGCTGCACTTCAGATGTGAGAGTTAGTTCTTACAAGGTCAGAAGTAAACAGCCTAAAATAAGACTAATCCAGTAACATAATAAGGGACAGGTGGAAACCATTCTTCTTGGCCAAATAAAGAAAAATTTCAAGTCTTTTGCATCAAGGCGATGGGAGAAAAGGTGCACAAATATGAACCTTGATTTCACTATACGTATGGACTGTGTTTGGAATGTAACAGTTGTTGGAATTCTTTTGTAACAGCTTCATTAGTCCTTTCAATAAAATTACTTCCTGAGATCTGCATTCTTAACTCCAGTTATAATATTTGCTGAAAGAAGCCTGGCATCAGGTCTCATATTGGGAACAGCGTCTGCTAATGGATCTGGGGAGAGTAAAATCTGACAACTGGCTTTGAAAAAACCAGATTTCTCCCCCCTGTATAATCTCTCATTCTGCATGGGAAAGCAGGATTGTAACATTATCTAGGGTACATTTTGCCATTTCCTTGTATCACCTGAAATTACAAAGTGATGCAAGTAGAAGGGTTGACACCATATAGGCACAGACCATCAAGGCTGGTCTGTACCTATATTTAGCAAATTCTAGCTGATCTTGGGAAGATTTGGGATTTAACTGAAGGAGCAGATATTTTAGGGCATACCTGTGTGAAGAAATCTGAACAGTTCTTCTGAATCACAGCACTTCCAATGCCAGGGCAAACCTGAACCAAGCTCCATTCACAGCTTGGTGTGAGAGCATTTTGTGCGACTGTTACAAGTAAAATACCAGTGTTCAGTTTTACTCATGATCAAAGGCCAACCTTGAATGCCAGCATCACTCCATGCCACTTTCAGCGCTGCTGACATGAAAACATTTTTAGGAAACATCACGTGGACTCAGTAACACATGACGCAAATCTTGCTATTTGATATCATCTGCATAGAATATTTTTGGAGAAAGAGAGGTTTTTTTCCCCCACTTTTTATGAAGTTAATGAAAAGAATTGAAGAGAGGATTAGGCAATGGAACATTGTGCTTTCTTTGAATCTGGGGTAGGTAAACATCTAGAAAATGAGCCATTATGTGGAAGAAGAGAAGTAATTACTTTTGCATCATTACCCTCAAGTACTTTATCTTATTAATTTCTTCAGAAGAGCTCTTTGTAATGCAATTGGCTCCACAGCACAAATGGGGCAATCTATGAAAGACATATGAAATTAAGCCTAACATAGCATTTCAGGGAAACAGGCTGACACAGAGCTGACTTTGAGGCTTGTGGTGATGACTGAGAAGTACATGCAATTTTAGGGACCATTGAGCAGTTGTCAGACAGAGTTTTCTCTGGATACATAAATTCCATTCACATTATTAACACTATTAATTCATTCTGGTTAATCATGTGTGCCAAATGTGTTGATCAGTCTTGATTCTTGGGCAGTTCAATTATAAACAGTAATAACTGCCAGGTTTGAGATGCTAAAGAAAAGCAGTTGTTATGAAACAACAAAATAGAAACAATCCATATTATCAGACCACCAAAAAAGTTAAGAGTTTGGCAGAATTCTTAAAGCCATTGTTCTACCAAGCCCAAATCCAGACCACACACACACGCATTGCTTCAATTAAAATAGATTTCATTCTCTAGAAAAGCAATGAGGATTTTAAAAATAAAATAAAATTATAATTCCAAATCATACTTGCAAAGGCAAAGCGGGAAGCTTTTAAGGGTATCCCCAATGTACTTAATGGTTGATTATGAAAGAGCAAAGCCTTTGGTTAACAAAAATGTAGAACTAAACATTTGTGCATTCTCATGCTGTATTAAGTCAGAGCGGTTTTAATTCTCCTATTGTTCCTCTGTATGAATTTAAAGACTGTGTGCTAAAGAAGCCCTGCAATTCAGTCTTCCATATTTTCCCTTTTAGACCTGTATTTGTTTAACTTGATTTTGCTTATTTATTGATGGTGCCTTCCTTCCATTCCTTTCTTGGGCAGGCTTGTCTCATTATACTGACAGTCATATTATTAGGACTAATGCGAGCATAACATAGTATGATTCTATACATTCTCAACACCAAATGAAAATTGCTGTAGAAACAATGTAGCAAACCAAACAAATATTTGCACAGCATCCTTGGCAACTTAGTCAACTATATTCCAAACTTTCTGTTGCACACCAAGTATGATCAACATTACCCAAGCATAGAAAACACCAGTCCATGTGAATATCATAAATACCACAATGATTTTCCCATAATGCAAACTGCCACAGGCTTCCCAGAGCTTATACAAGGGTTCAAATTGTTTGACGTCATAAACACAATAGCAGAACATAGAAAAATTTCAGTAAAACCCTGATATCATCCAGAAAGGCAAATAAAAGAAGGAAATGCCTTCCATTCCATAGTTCAGCTAGGTGCTGCCATGATTAAGGACCAAAAGCATACGGATATTGTGATGTTCTTCCTATTTCCAGGTGGTAAAATGTGCTTGGGCAAGTGCTTAGTTTGATCACATCATCCTGGGCACAGAGAGAACTGCTCCTGTCTGTGCTCCTGCTCCCTGAAGATGCCGGTCACAGATGCTGGCGAAACGTTAGGAAACAAAATTTCCAGAACACGGCCACACAGCCCGGAAGACCCACACCAGCCATTGCTTAGTTTGATTCTTTGCCCTGGATAGCTTTTGTAGTATTTAGATTCTTTATAACTCTACCTCCTGAATAACAATGGAGTCATGCAAATCCATACTGGACCTCTAAAGAAGCAGTAAAGTCCCTTCCCCAAATGTTTTCAGCTTTCCAGAGCCTCATGTTCTCTGTTTTTTCCAAGTCTGTCTCAAAACTATGACTTTTCTAAGCTAGTGATCTTAAATATACAGTATACCGTTCTGTATATTTTTCATAGGATCAACTTCTTCTTTTTCCTAACCTTAACACTAATCCTTTCCAAGGAAGTGTTCCACTTTTGTCATCAGAATTCAGTTGAGTTTTGTTCTGTTTTGTTTTTAGCAGCATCTTGGAGAGGAAGGAACCAGGAGCCCCAAAAGGTACCAGATGCCTTCAAGACTCCAACCTTTGAATGCCATAGTTTGGCCAAACCTTGCCCAAAGTTTGTCTTACAATCCTTACATGTTATACATCAGCAAATTTCAAGCAGGACAAAGCAAACTCTTGGATGCTAGGTGGCTGCACTTAATAGTTTGGGAGGGGCAGAGAGAGTTAGGTGAAGAAGTAAAGTGGGAGGGATGCAAAGAAAAGGGCAAGAACAGGATTTCCTGAATTTTTAAGGATTATGGGGGGGGGTGTTAATCATATTTTACACTTTATGTGTAAACGGCTTATATATTTCCCATCTCCAAATATAGGGAAAGCAAAATATGGTAATAGTTAGAGGAGTCTGGAAATGCAAAAAAAAAAAAAGAAGAAGTTAAAGGGCATCAGGTTTACCACCTCTGCTTTTAAGGTTTGATTTTTCCCCCTCTTTGTCAATGCATTCTTGAGAGAAATCTCTTATCTGACTTTACTACAAATATTTATACATTTGAATGTGGGAGATTTCAACTTTTAACAAGCTACATGATAAATTTTGCTAATCAAACTGGGTATCAAGAGGAAACCTGTCATCATTTTGGTTTCCCCCCATCTGTTAACATCAGCAAATGAAACATATCAGAAAGATTCCCCACTTCCGTCTCAAATAACCCCAGCAAGTCATTTGGCATATTCTGGCTTTTGTCAACAGCCGGGTAAACATCCAGAAAAAAGAAATCTGAATCAAATAGTTTATTTAACATTCTTCTTTTTCCAACTGCTGATTAGGATAAATAGTTTGGATAAAAAGCCTATCTGCTCCAACAATCACAAAAAAAAGAGTTCAGTTATCAGCCTAGTTTAGATTGGGCTCCAAATACTTAAACAACAAAAGATTTCTGGGCACTCTTTGATATTTTCGTCCATCTTCAGGATATTGTGTTAGCACCATGTCAAAACAATATGAACATAAAAAAAGAGGATCATTAGACAAACACCAATGGATTGGAGCAAAAGACTATAGGATGAAATTCCAAACACAATGCAGCATTTGGAAAGTATTTGAACAGGCTGTATGTTGAAAGGGTTTCATTTGCAAGAGAACTAAGGAATTGTTATATCAGACCAGTGAGAAATCTAATTTAGTAATCCTTAATGGAGAGTGACAGCCTGCCAGAACTGCAGTGAAGACTTGTGTTCAAAGGCCATGGGTATTCTCTGATACAACCAGAGTCATGGGCATTAAGAATTTTTTTAAGTATATCTGCTTTCTTGTGTTTAAATAGCACTATTAAAAACTAATAAAATGGAAAAAGAGGACAGATTTTTCTCCCCATTCCCTCAAGAAAAGTAACATGCAAGCTAACAAGGAACAAAGAAGATGACAAAGGGATGAAGATCAGAGTAATGACGGGTAGAGGCAGATATAACAGAAGGTGGTGACAAGCCAGTATCAGGAAAGAGGGATTATTACCTGAGACCCATCCCATTTCTGCCCCTCAGTCCTCATCCCAAAGATCAGATTACCAGATCACCAGAATCCCTTGTTTCAGCTGCTATTGCTAAATAAATGGCTAAATTTATTCTCCCTGTAATAAATCTCACCTTACCCATAGTTTTATTGTGTGTGGATGAGAAGGCAGACCTGGTTTGTATTACTGAATATGAATGGGTGAAGAGGGAAGTCTCTTCCATTCAGAAATGTGTCCATCTAGGTTTCAGGTTTGGCACTAGCACAGGACCAGACAGGGGGAGATGGAGTAGCAATTATCATCCAGGAGACTCTGCTGGTATCTAGAGGCATTATACTGCAGATAGAATGTGAAGCCTTATTTCTGAAGTTGGACTGAAGGGACAAACTGGGAGTTCTGCAGCTGTAACAACCCCTCTGCTGTACCACAACCTCCCTTCCTGAACTGCTTGACCCTTATTGTGGTGAAATATTCCCCAGTCAGATGTTGTTGGGGGACTTTAACCTGCCTTCCCTGGGAAAGGGATCAGAGGCAACTTAGGACTTTATGGCCACCTTGATATCTACAGACCTGTTGCAGATAATCCAGGGCCCAAATTACACTGAAGGCCATACATTAGATGTGTGTTTGCTTCTTTGTTTGTTTTGTATTAGGGTGGATAACACATATTCTGAAGTTGGAGGGTATCTATTGCTTGTCATGGTCAGAATACTCTCTGTTTGCTTTGGAGTTAAGTAGTACCACTAACCTCTGCACAGAGAGTGGACCTATTGGAACAGGATGCCTCAGGTCTCTAATGGAGCCATTAGGTTATCATAAGGTGCTTGGGAAGTTTATGAGGCTATGGTGGACAGTTCTGTTGAGGCCTTAGTTGCCAGCTGGAGAGGGTGTGGGTGTGGGCAGGTGGAATAGCATCACCTTAAACAAAACTCTGCCTGAATGGCCTCTCCTGGTTCTTCAATCCAGGGAGGTAGGCTTTGTGGTTTACTGAGTTGTTCTGGAGGATGAAGTGAATCAAAATATGCCTAAAGCACAGGTAGAAAGAGTGAATCAGTCTGAGCAAGATAAAAGACCTATATTCAGACCTACATCATGGTCACAAGAGTGGAAAAAGGCAATATTTCTCTACTCCTATTGCATTCGTAATTTACCACCCAGAGGCTCTTTTGAAAGTAACCCAGATCCTGTTAGGGAAGGATAGGTGTGAAGATAATTTGTCAGGCCACTGTGAGAAATTTGCTAGAAAATCACTCTGATCTACTAGGAGTTAGATGTGGGCTTTTGAAGTCTGGAGGGGGTAACTGAGACTTTGTCTTGCAAGACTGACAAGACAAGACCAGAAGTACAAACTTAAAATGCCTCTTTTCCCTAGTAAGGGAAGGCCCCTTCTAAGACATTTCCTCACATCCATTCCTCTTTTGGATTCAGATTTCATTTATCAGACTATTGTCTGGGCTGCGGCTCTTCCTCCTGTCTCCCAAGGGGATTCTCAAGCCCATTACAGCTTCTCCCCTTCCTCCCTTTATCTTCATGAGAACCAGAGAGGGGACTGGGATGTTTACTCATGCTACATTCTTGCGCTGGACTCAGGCCTCTTTTATCTGACTATTGCCTTGGTAGTGGCTTTTCCTTCTGTCCCACAAGGCCATTCCCTCTTTCCTCTTCCCTCTACAGGTGGCTACCTGTAATCACATGGATATCACAAGCTTAGCTAAGGTCTATACAGGAAATTAATGTTATGTTATGATAGCATTATGACATAATACCAAGGCAATAAGACATGGAATTGCAGTATAGAACTGAGGCCACATTTTGTTATGATTAAGGGAACATTTTTCATAAGCAGCCCTGAAAAACTGGTTTAAAGAAACATTTTTCTGCACATCTGAATATTAGTGAAATAAGGATTTTAATTCAGTGTTTTTCATTATTCCAACACCAGCTACTTTCCAAAATAGTTATTAGAATTATTAGCCCCAAACTATACAGCATTGTCAATCTTCTTGGGGGGTGTGTGTGCTACATTGAATTATGAGAATTCATATAATATATCCATACTTTCCCTTTTCATCTGATTCTCCTTGTAATGTGATTGTCTTAAGTTGTAAAGTTTTCTTGATGAAAAGAAAACAGGTAAAAGTGCTTACATCATGGCAAATATTGTGCTTATGAATTCATGTGTGGTCTTGAAGATATTATTGATTATCTGTTGGCATGAATTTCCATAATATAAAATGGAAAATTGCTGACTGTGTAAAAGATGGAAAGCAGGTGCTGATTTACCCAAACCTTCTCCTCCCAGTGCATTCTACTTTATGTCACATGTGGTATGCAAGCTGTTTAGAGGTTGGAAGTATTTTCTTCATCCATGTGGAAACCACATTTTTTAATGCTATAAAGTTATTTTTAAGTGCAAATATGCCTACGCTGCTTGTATGTTTGTGCAGAAGAGAATCATATGGAAAATATATGAACAACATATTCTGAAGCTATACTACTTAAAATGTGAAAGCATGAGTCTTGCCATTCATATTTATTCTTTACTAATCAGTAAAGCTGAAAATTAGAATACTTTCAACCTGGACTTAGATAATGGAGGGCCTTCAATTTTGGATTACCTCCAGAGCAAAGTCCCCTTCATATATTCTTAATGTGAAAGTGGATCTACATGGAGTATTGTAGTGGTTCCTGGCCAATGACTGCACCCTCTAAGAATTAATTTTAGATATCTGAGTAAGGAACAGACAGGATTCTTTGTGTCTACAGGTTAAAAGGATATGGAAATTCCATGGTGTTCAAGAATTGTTTTGTGTTTCCACACATTTGATTTCCCATATAATCTGTATGCAATGTATGAACATGAACATTGTGGTTACAAGGATAGGCTATGACTATGAGGATGGACCATATTAGGGGAAGGACTACCAGTGTTGTCCCTGTTGCTTCTTTGATAGTTACACAGATAACTCAGGAAATCAGTATTGTTCTGAATCAAACCAAGAAGGAAGGTCAGTTGTGTTATACCATTCACTAACTTCAGCTGGAGTGTTAAATTATGTCAAATGTTTCATTGGCAAGATATTTTAAGGGTGCTGCTAGCATATGGATGTTAGTGAGCTGAAGTCTTTCCTCCAATTTCCCTACAGTTCTTCCCCAGTGTGCTTTAGAATTTCTTTATATTTTTGTTCAGTAGTGTTTCTGTGCTTAATATATAATTACAGTGGAGGTGCAGGGTTTATTTGCCTTCTTCAATCACAGATCGCTCCATCCCTCTGTGGAATACCTGGCTGCTCCTATTTCTTGATCTAAAACAACAACAACTATGAGAACGTTTAACTAAAAGCTTGGAAATCAGCTAGGCTGCCAACCAATGAAAAACTTATACTGTAGAAGACTGGGCACTCACCTACACTTCCTTCAACCATTTTGTCATTATGTTAACCATGTTTATTCAGAAAATTTCTTCTACTTTGCAAAAGAAATCCAATGTAATTTGTTTTCTATCCAACTGAATCAGATTAAAAAAAAAAAGTCCTAAATAATGTTTTCACACAGCACTAGTATGACCAGTCATAGGACCCTGATAGATCTTTGTTTATTCTGGAACATGTCTCAGTTCTACTAAATCCCATATCCCTTCACTGACCATGTGCCGTCAGCTTAAAGAAAAATCAGTACTATACTAGTGCTATACTGTTGAAAATCCATTCTACCCCTCTGTGATAAATGCCCCAACAGAAAGGCTGTAGTTAAAGAACAGAGCATATGTTCCATCTCTGTTTTTTCAGGTACAGCCCAAAAAAGGTACCTTGATGAATCCTTGAAGAGCTGCTGACAGGCAGTATGGAGAATCAGCAGTAGAGGTACCTATCCTATGTTTCTACTTTTCTCCTCTCTCAATTAGTAGTAAGCCTCATCCTCATTGTCTCTGCATAATAAAGCCCTACATGGCATGGGACCAGGTTACCTGAGGGACTGTCTCACCCACATGATATCGACCCATCCACCCGGTCAAGCAGAGAGGTATGCTACGGACCTTGTTGACAAAAGAATGTCAACTGGTGGGACCCAGAAGGAGAGCCTTCTCTGCCATTGCCCCTGCCCTATGGGATACCCTCCCCCGGAAGTGAGGCAGGCCCCTCTTGACCTTTTGGAGAGGAGTGGAGACCTGGTTCTGCCAACTTGCATGGGATGAGAAGAGGGGCAACCAGCCCTGGGTGTGGCTTGTAACTTGAAGATGCTCCTGTAGGTTAATATCCTTATCTACCAGTAGTACCTTGGAAGATATTATTACAGTGGTACCTCTACTTACGAACACCCCTACTTATGAAATTTTCGAGATATAACCAGCTCCGGCCCCAAAAATTTACCTCGATGTGCGAACTCCGCCTCAAGGTACGGCCATTTTTCCACCCTGACTCGTGGTCTGCGGCCATTTTTCCATCCTGACATGTGGTCTGCAGCCATTTTTCCGCCCCTGACACGTGGTCCGCGGGCATTTTTCTGCCCCGCCGTGCAGCGCGCGGGCATTTTGCCGCCCCGCCGCACCCCTGATGTGCGGCGCGTGGGCGCTTTTCTGCCCCTGACACACGGCGCGCGGGCGTTTTGCCACCCTGCCGCGCGGCACATGGGCGTTTTGCCGCCCTGCCGCGCAGCGCGCGGGCGCTTTTCTGCCCCTGACGTGCAGTGCGCAGGCGTTTTGCTGCCCCGCCACGCAGCGCGCGGGCGCTTTTCCACCCGACACGCGGCGCGCAGGCATTTTGCCGCCCTGCTGCACAGCGCATGGGCGGTTTTCCGCCCCACCGCACGGCGCGCGGGCGCTTTTCTGCCCCTGACGCGTGGTCCGCAGATGCCAGAACGGATTAACCGTATTTACATTGAACCTTATGGGAAAATTTACCTCGACCTGCGACCAACTCGACTTGCGATCAGAGTCATGGAACGGATTAAGTTCGTAAGTAGAGGTACCACTTTATTTATGTCTGAATGGGTTTTATTGTATTTTTATTATATTTTAATTAATATTTATTCTTGTTTTTACTGTAAACCGCCCACAGTTGCTTCCTAGTGAGATGGGCGGTGACCAAATTTGAAATATAAATAACTAAATAATTCAAAGATGCATTTTAAGTGACAGTATAATGAGACCAAATCCATATCATAAGGAAATTGAAATCTGGGGCTATTGCCAGACATTATAAGAAGCTGAGATTCTGGTACTACGTTGAATGAAACACCATATGGACTGCATTATTTAGGTGAAAGGAAGAAAGTTTCACAGTAGAAATCTCAGAGTTATTTTAGCTTGCTTTTGTTTTTAATTTCCTTTGTTTCTTTAAAAGTTAAAGGCCTAAAGAAAAACAATGAGTGGTAGGTGTGAAACTCCTGGAACGTAAAGGACTTTGGCAGGAATCAGAGCATGTTTTGGGGACCCACAGCCTTTGCAATTCTTAATCAAAGAAAGATTTTAAAACATGTATGAGAAACAATTCCCTGCAGAGAAAAGTGTGTCTGTTCTATTCTTTTCCTTTGCCCTAATTTTTCTAATTATATAGTTTGCTCTTCTGTTGACTTCCAGGATTTCTCAAGAAGTTTTTCTTGTCTGTCGAAAATCAAGAAGAAGCACATCATATGAAGAAAGAAAAGGTTTTATAACTTGGATCTTCAAAATTGTACTAAGGAACGAGCCAGCACTTTTAATGATGATGATAGCGATAATAGCAATGATGACCAAAGGAGTTAGAATTTTTTTTTCTAATTATTCTGTTGGAATACTGCAATGTCCATTAAGAATAAAGAAACTGGTTACACACTCATCATAAAAAGGAAGTAATTTATATAGGTAGTAATAATCCAAAGACAACCTTATTTGTATTTCTGCACAAAGGGTTGAATTCTACAAAATGGAAATGGTCTCTTAAGTATTAAATGTGACTTTTCTTCCTCTCACTGCACTTTCCTGCTCTCCTCTAGAATCCACTCACAGAGAATCAAGGAACTTTCCTGGATGGCATTTCATGCACAATAGAAAGCTGCATCTGGAAAGGAAATTAATAAGACATGGGGATTCTCCTGTGAAAAGGAAAAATATTTCCATTCATATAGGACAGATTTGGATACAAGACATTGTCCATTATAAGAAAAAAGGACATATGTGGCACAAGTAGTACACAGTTTATAAAACAGTGAATATGGTTCCTGATGTAAACAATCTCAAGGAAGAATTCCCTGTTCAGTGTTTTGTTGTAGATGTTTGGGATCAATATGTAAAATAAGAGTTGTCTTAGTTGCAAAAGCCAAGTGTTCATGATAGCATTAAATGCAAATGCGTACACTACGGGAAAGGAAAATTTTACTCAGTACAGATTGCACATCTGCTGCTAACCCTAGAACATTATTTCCTATAGAGCCTTGCAACTCTTAATTATACTGTGAAGAAGAATAAAATTCATAGCATAAACATTTTGATAAGATGGAAAGAGAGAAGCTATCAAAGAAAATATGTTTCTGTTGATTCAATTTACTGAATTCTCCTGTTTATTTGATTCTATTTATTATTCTAATTAACTAATAAATTTTAGAACAATATTTGTCAGCTGCCCCAGTCCATGACTGCCCCAGTTGATAAGAAACAATAAGAAACAGAACAAAAGCACTAATAAAATGCAAAAATAAATGAATTTAAATATAATGGTTACCCAAAATCATTATGAACCAATGCTACACAAGTAAGGAATGTACCAAGTTCAGGTCTTAGGGAAGTAAGTTCCAAAATAGGGGGGCAACCATGGAGAAATTTTGTTACCCTATCAATGACCCATAAAACTCACAAGATGAGGGAATCTGAACAAGGCCTGGTGAGAGTTCTGACGAGGTAGTGCCTGATCTAACCTGATGCTATGCCACATAGAGCTTTCTAAGTGATATCCAGCACTGTGAATTGGGCCTGGAAACCTATCTACAACCAATGTAGCAACTTTAAAATTAATGTTAAACTGCAGTGTTGGGAAGGTCCTGTCAACAATACAGTTGTTTTATTATATACCAGCTGCAGCTTTCAGATCATCTCCAAAGGCAGCCCCACATACAGTGCACTGCTGCAGCCCAGCCAAGTGGTGATCAGGCTATGAGTTACTGTTGCCAGAGCATCCTGGTCCAGGGAGGCTCATAAGTGGTGCACCCATCAAACTGGGTAAAGTTGTCCTGGCTATGGCTTCTACCTCAAGTCATGAATCACATCTTAAGGGGGGAATGTGACCCTGCCTAGAGGAACTACAAGAACTGCTGTTTCTGGATTGTCCAGGTGTCTATTCACAAAATACAATTAGTCTTGCTAGGATTTAATCTGAATTTATTTCAACCATCCAGTCCCTAACAACCTCCAGGAGTTCTCCAGCATCTCCAGCTTGACCTGGAGTGTTGATGTACAACTGGTTGTCATCTGCATACACCTCAACTAAAACTGACAAATGACCTCTCCCACCAGATATATACTGATGTTACATAATTAAATCTCAACACCCATCTTGCACGTCCTACACTGAGTTTTTGATATCCTAGTGATACAAAATGGCAAGGATCACACCTTTTTAATAAACACATTTACTTTCCCCATCTTAAAATAATCTCTAAATGTCATTTGGGTTTTCTTGACAGAAGGCCAGAGTTTAAAAAAAGAGCTCCTTGCTCACTTCCTTCAAATTCCTTTCAAAAAATCATTTTTGGCTTCATATGCTGACTAAATTTTTTATGTCCTTCACTTTTTTTCAAAGTAAAGAATTTGGCCTTTTGTTGGCTTGCTAAGTCTCAGAAAGAATTTTTTTTATTTTAAATAGTTAGAAAATAGCTAACGTCCTTGTTGCTGTATTAAACTGGAGTATCCCTTTGTCTTGGCAGGGTATATAACATGGATCAAAAACCATAAAAGGTGGTGTTGCATCCTGCTACTAATATTTTTCAGTGGCATTTTTAAACAATGTTTTTCCAGTGTCTCGCGTTAAAGGCTGATTGTTGACTTTTCAATCTTCCATGCCAAACACTTTCACTGAAACTCTAACAAGACTTTCATCTTACAACCATTATTTCTTAATGGACTTGGATGCAGGCAGCACATGGAAATGGATTTCCTTTTTTAGCTCTGTGCAATGGCCACATAATTAACAAACTTCGGTATAACTGTTGTGCACAGAGATATTTAAAGCATTTCCAGAGCAAAATGTTATTTTTGTGGAGCTGCTATTCATGGGCCATCTATTATTCATTGTAAGATCATGGAAGCAAAATCTCAGTTTCACACACCTGCATTCTGACAGAATTTGCAGTCTGCCATACAGTAAAAACCATAGTGAAATGGGATCACTATGGGTATCTATTTTGATTTTTTTTTTTTTTAATGGAATGGACTTGGAGAACTTTTTCTCATCTCAGGCATTAAATCTACCTTGGAAAACCCACAGTGCCCAATTTGAATATATGACAAGAAGACTGAACAGTGACATCACTCATATTTCTTATTTGTGGGTAGTTTATGCTTATCAACATTAGTAACAAAGTCTGTTTTACCCTCATCTACAATTGCTATTTTTAGATGTTTTTCTATCCCATTAAGTCTTCTGATAGCTTTCTCAGAAGCATTCCCTCATTTATACTGTGGATTGAGCACAGATCAAGTGAACTAGATTCAAAATTGTCTACTACAGCCATTGAACCTTCTCTTAAGTGTTTGCATTGATTCCTTACCAATTACATATACAGATGTAGTTTTGGAAACTCTCCATTTCTGGTGGTCTTTTGAATCATAGCCTAGTTGGCCACAACTTAAGTCAAAGAAAAGGCCTCACTTTGTGACACCACCCATTTTAAGAAGTTCAGCAATATTTTAAAATCTTCATTCAGATTTTGTTTCAAACATTACTGGCTTTGCAATCTTCCTTAACAGAAATTGGCATCCATGCAGACATGCATTCATTTTTCCATTTTTAAGTCTCTCTCTGCAGTCTTAAGATGAAACTAATGGCACTGGTTGTATAGTTTCCACTAGCCTTTGAATGTATATTACGCATGTCTTTCCATCAAGACATTCCATTGCAAAGAATTATAATTTGCTTTGCTTTTGTAATTATTGTATTGTTGCTCCTTGCTTTTAAAGAAAATGCATCTTTTTGGTTTTTTGAAATAAATGTAACCATTCTGGGACCATATTTTAAAGGTTTTTCCCTAAATGCTGTTTGTTTATATAAAGATGGAAGACAAAAGTTATGTTTAAGATCATTGTCTCTTTCCTGATAAATCTCCATCATCAGCTATTTCTATGGCTTCTGTGGTTGTTTATTTTTTCCTATTCTTCCCTAAATCTGGGCTAGAATGATTGATGGAATGATTTGGAACTTCAAGGCTGCTTTGTGCCCAACTGGATATACCTAGATTACATTATCTAGTCCAGCATCATGCTTGTCCCCGCAAGCTGAAACTTGCCACCTTGTCTACTAAGTAGCCCATAGATAGGATCCTCTATAAATTTCTTTCTATATCAGTTAGTGCCATCAAAGTCAGTTGCAGCACAATTCCATAAATTCCTTATATGTTTTGGAAAGAAATATTTCCTTCTAATTGTGGAAAAAAAGTTAAAAAAAAAAAACTAGCCTCAAGCTCCTACCATCCCAACATTTTTTTCTTCTTTAGATAGTGGCCTCTGTATCCTACAATGGATATCTACCTTATTAATATCTCTAAAACTCCAAGATTTTAAAAGCCAGGAGAAAAAAGCAGAACAATAATTAAACTCTGACTTGGTCGTGTCTCCTGGGCAACAGAATTCCAGAAGTTCCAAACAGCCAAAAATTCTCTCTCTTAATAAAGTCAAGAAGTGGCTTCTAAATTATTTTCCACTTGAAAGCTTTAGTCGAAATACAGACATAATCTAATGTTAAATTTTCCCAATTCATTTCTTAAATGTGCAAAACTACTTGGCCACACTATGGAAGCATATGTATGCATATCTATGAATGCCTGTATACCCTAGGTCAAAATTTAGTAATAATTTACTACAGACAGCAATAAGTGGTGATTTACACCATGTTACAGGTTTCGGCAGGGGCAAGAGCAGGGCTCCCTGAAGCCCCCAGGCAAATCTCAATGGTGAGAAGCTCAGGCACTGAGTCCTCCAGGTTGCAGCAACTGAGAATAGACAGGAGAAAGGGAAGAGAAGGACACAGAACTGCTTCTTTCCTACCACAGCTGCAGGCATGAGTGTTGAGAAGGTCGCCTTTCACCTCATCCAATGTGTTCCTTCTCCTCCTCTCCCCTCTCCCCCTCCCATTCTGAATACAATCATGCATGTGTACAGCTCTCAGATCCCTCCTCTCAGAAGATGCTCCTCATCCACCTGAAACTTTCTCCTAGGCATCCCATATCACAAAAATCTGAATGACCACAATGATAATACAAAAAATTCTTGGCTGCAATCTAGTGCAGCTTAGGGATGGTATAACTGTCCTCCCTCCCTTCATTTCTTCACAAACCAGAAAGGAGATGAGAGAGAGAGGAAGAGAGATAGAGATAGACAGAGAAGTTCATACCAGGGTCTCCAAAGACTCCCATTTCAACCCCTGCTGCTACTGAATGTTGGCTTGGGAGAGACAGCACTGAAAGAAGAAGTGATAGGAGCAATGGCCGTTTCCTCACTCAGTACCCTACTTCATCAACACTCCCGTTGAGGCCCCAGACTTAGACTAACATATATGGCTGCAAAACTCCAGACATCCACTAGGTGGCAACAAAGACACACAGAAAAATCTACTATTTCTTTCCATCTAGCAGTCATCTGAATTTATGCAGTAAAGATAAGGTAGCAGTACCCTGCATAAGGAAGTTTGTTGAAAATGTGGAATAAGGAATGGATAGCAATGGAAAGTATGTCAGACTGGGCATATCCAAGAAAGCTAGATTCTCACTGTCTCATTACTTAGATTTATTGCAAGGAAAAGGGTTAGGTTACAGAATCTTAGAACCTGGATGTGTGTAATTTAGCTCCCGTTTATCAATTAGCATGTTGAGGCAGAGTCTCCTTGATGCCTTTGATCTTCTTCCTAACTGCATCTTAACAGGGGAGATATTGCTACCTATGTCTGATAAGCACAAAGGAATGTGTAGCTGGTCTGGTCCTGTAATATTCTGCAAGGATCCATTCCTGTTTCCAGGGACAGAAAATTCCATTACAACCAGTGAATTCCCCTAGGTCTGTAAGGCCCAAGGTAGCTTTCTTCATTATATTTATGCCACTGGGTTTCAGTTTGCACACTAAACATTATTAAGATAACACATCTGCATATGTAACATGAAAAGTGGTGCAGAGGAAACAATATAGAGAAATCAAAACTGTCCTTAAGTTACACACACACACACAAAATAAAAAGTGAATTATCCACAAATCTGCCTCATATGGCAATGCTTCATAATCAGAAATCATTACAATCATTATTCACACTGATATACCTATCTACTTCAAACAGTAGAAGGAGTAAGATGATGCTCAAAAGCACAGCACAAGCATCTTGACCATCTAAAATAAAATCCATCAGTATCCAAAGTGGGTTAGAAAAGGCTAATACCATTAATTCCTGATGTAAAATTAACTTATCATAACACTGATTTTAATAGGATATAAGATGTTGATGTTTATACTCTGTAACGTCATTAATTTCCTCTATGATTTAATTAATTCTGTTTTTTCTTCCTAGAGAAAATTATACATGTAAATGGCATTTATACAGTTTATAGAGTTAAATGTAAACACTCCATAAGATATATAAAGTAGAAATCTTAGCCCAGTTCACTATTTCAAAACAATGAACTTAAGTTATTGGTTCAAATAAAGAACACTTTTATAGAAAATGCTGACTGGTAACACTTGCATGATGCCAAGAGACAAATTTAAAGGATTAAAAAAAAAAAAAACACTTAGGCTTTTAGGAAAAATAATCAGATATATTTTTCAGATACTGAAGGAGGTGGGTAAGGGCTGTGTGAAACACTGCAAATTATTGCAGGATTCAAACCTGTTTTCATTTATTAAATATTATTACATAATGGAAGGGGGATGCAGTAATTGAACCCAAATGGAGAACTTCAGAAAGTGGGTGGAAATGATTCAGGACATTAAAGAGAAGCCATTTAGATTACAAATCTTTCTTATAATCAGGAGTGAAGTGGTTAATTTAAAGGAGTTACTGAAAAAAATAGGCTGGCAAAACTATTTCCAGGGACTTAGGGATACTGTTCTCTCTCTCTCTCTCTCATTCCCCCCACCCATTTTTAGTCAATAGGGGAGAGCAAGTTTGGAAGGGAAGGAGGCCTTCAATTCCAGGATCCCTACATTCCCACGAGCTCCATTAAGGAAGGGGAAAGGGTTTCCTGTAGAAGCAGACAGCTGCAGCAGCAACCAAGGACCAGGGAAAAGAAGAACACATCCAGGATTGTCAACATTATCTGGGCTAAAAGGTACTAAATTAACTAATGACTAAGTAAGTAAAATGTGCATTTGGCAGAATCAGTCACAACTGGAGCATTAAGAATAAATCCCGTTTACTAGCAGACAACGAGCAGGTGTGAACATTTTTTCCTGGGATGCACTAATGAATTGAAAATGAGGAAGAAGAAACAGAAAAGAAATCTGATATTAAGAACAGCATCATCCTCCCTTCCATCATCTGCGGAAAACAAGGTGGAAAGAGGGGGAAATGATCAAATAGAGTGGAAAGCACACTTTTTTTTAGTTAGAAGAGTCAGAGCCTGATATAAAACTGAAGAAGAAAGGAATTGAGAAATATATTCCAGAGCTTTCTTTCAGTCTTTCTAACACAAAGCCATGGAATATGTATATGTATACGTACACATACAAACACGTATTTCAAAATATGTTTTTTCTATCTTTCTCCCCCCCCCCCGCCCCACCCCCCAGCCAAAAAAACCCGTTTCATTTCCATCTCCACAACTTCCGGTTGGAAAGATGTCAGTATGTTCAGTATCATTTTATAATTATTACATGTAACCCTAAAAAGCTCTTTTAGGCAGATTAAGTACATTCTATTGCAAAAAAAAAATTATAATTAAGCATTTTATGTAGAATTATACTAGGATGAATAAAGTTTGTGGGTGGATATTTTGGGGAATTATAAGCCATGGTATTTTACTCATGTACTTTTTGGTGACTCTCCAAGCCAGCTTTTGCTCTGGAGGCTAAAACGGTTTCATAAAAGTATTTCAAGTAGACATAAAATCTGAAGAGGAAGTATAAAACACTATATTTCAATCTATCCATATTTCTTCTCTTTTCGAAGGATGGAAGGGGGAGAGGAGATTTGACTGATTTATTTTTTATAGTGTACATTCCTCAACATTCCCATTTGTGTTCTGATTCCTGTTTGTGACCTTCAGATTCCATATTTATGATGTCACCACCTGTTTTTCTCCTCCTTCCCTTGGCATTGTATTAGAAAATGAAAACAATACAAAAATACTTCCCTCCCCACCCTATTTTGCTCTTTTAATATGTATAGCCTTGACAACCATGAAAGAGATCCAACTGTTTCAAATGGCACAAATGACCAAAGGAAGCTACAGCATAATAAATAGCATTTCTTTAGTTTACAACCGCTGCCAAGGTAGAGAAGCCAAAATAGGAAAGCAATGTGGGGCAGGCTGGGCAATTCAAGGCACACTTACTTGGGAGGGGACTCTGTTCAGTACAGTCTTACTTCTAAGTAAACAAGCATAGGACTGCACAGCTAAATACATTTGATTTCTAATTTGCCACCTAAATACTGTGAGTTGAGTGGATGTTCCAAACATCAGAATGTATCATGAGCACTCAAAACTAAGTGCAACTCTGTAGCCCTCCAAATTATAGCAAGGTTCTAGGAATAACATATTCCCAAATGCTCTCTGACTAAATCCAGAAATCAGACATAAGTAATAAATAGTAAATCTGAGCCTCAGAGGTGTTGGGAGCTCTTTAGTTTCAGTGGACATTATAAGTGGCACTTCCATAGATCAGTCCAAAGTTTCCAAGCTTTTTTTCTCCCAAAAGATGTATAAACCAAATGTAGTTGCTTTCTTCAAAGCATGTCGAAATCAGACTGGAATGACTGAAACCCTGCTAAAAATGACTTCAGAAAAACTGAGGATGGAAAAGTTATTTTTTTCAATCCCTCCCTCTCTTTCTCTCTCTCACACACATACATCATTATATGACTTTTGTTTATTCATTTTGCATTTTAAGCATTCATAGATACAGGTTTGATTAAAGCTTGTAAATGAAAGAATGAAATTACTGCTTTGGGACAGCTCACTGAATCTTATTAAGTAGTTTCCATGTGTTCAACAATACTGCACTTACCACTGTTCCTTGTATTTTCTTTTTTTCATTTGCTTTTCATCTATATCAGTTATGTCTAGCTGACAAGCATGAAATTGTGGATCTGTAGAAACTGTGTGTGTATGTGAGTTTATGTAAGAGCATGCCGTTAACGCAAAACATTTTGTCTGTTGCTTGAAGTGGTGGTCATTATTTTTATTCATTCCTAATGGCCTAGCATAATGTCAGCTGAAAATCAGAGAAGGTGAAAGTGATTGCAGATTGCTTTCACTGTTTTTTTTTCCTAGAGAACAATTAGCTGCTGCATTTTCCCATTTGTTTCATTTGTTATGGTTTAATGGCAAATGATAGTAGATAATTTTAATCCTCGTTTAATTGAAGAAACAGGAAGAGGAGACCACATCCAGTTAGACAGATAGAGAGAAGGCTACTCTAGCCTAAAGAGTAGGATCTCAGTAGCTTATTCCATGACTCTTTCTTCCAAACTCAAAGATCCTTCTTCCCTCACTTCCTTTCTCTCAGGTTGTCTAATACCTATGGGAGTTTAAAATCTCGTTTTTGAGGACAGGAGTTGTAAAGGAGGAGATTGATCATGCCCTTAGGAGGAGTAAGATCTTAGGCGAGGGCTAAGAAGCTGCCTTAATACTAGGCAGATCCCTGATCCATCATGCAGTAGCTGTGGATGTGTTACAGACCTCGATCACATGACCATTCTCTGCAGCTGCTCTGGGATCTGAGGAAAGGATGCAGCTGTTCTAAGGTGTTGCAGACTGATGCAGTGTTCTTGCTCTTAAGCATCTTTAGGAGATTGAATCTGAAGAATTGCATAGGCTTATTATTCTTGCCCTACTGACATACATGCAGTACAGTATTAATATAATGTATTCCGTAAGAGACTAAAGACTGTTAAAAAAATGTCAACTGATTAAAAATAGGAGATGCTTGAGTTGTGCTGTTGTTATATCTGTTGTGCAGATGGGTTGTTGCTGGTTGCATATCTGCCCTTAGTTTAAAATACTAGTATTGACTTATAATGCCCAAAAAGGTTACTTGAAGGTCTGCCTTCAGCATCAACTTGCACTCTGAGATGAGCCTCTCCACGTGGGTCCAGCTGTAAGAGCAATTAGATTGAATGTTAAAACAGGCAGAACCTTCTCAGTATGACACTCCTGGACCTGGATCTTAGTACAAACAAATGTCCATCAGGCATTCAAATGGGCCCTAATGAGCTGTTGATAGTGGCCTGTGACTGAGTTAGGATTCACCTGGGGTGCTGTGATTACAGAAATGATTTGCTTCAACAGTTGTTGTTGTTTCTTTTGCTTGTTGAATTTCTTGCAGGCCACCTTGAAAGAGGTTATCTCAGCAGGCATTGTACACATTTAAAATAAATATATAAATAAATAAATCCCTTCTTTGTATGGGCCCCACTGAAAACTTGGGGGAAATTTCAGCTGAACAACAGCCAGGGATATAAAGAAGCAGTTAAAAATCCACAGAAGAAGAATGTTGAAACATATAAGATATTTCAAAATCTCTGCTGTCCTTCCTAAGTCATATTATATGACATAATATAGAATGTAGAAAGTACTTTGATAAAATCTGGTTATTACTTTATAAAGAGTTTAAAAAAAAAAAGGACAGTACTGTCATCCAATTATCCTGATCATCCAGAAAAATTGATCATGAATGCTCTCAGTGACAGTAAGTATTTTTTGATTTTTTAAAATTCAGTTTTCATTCTATTGATTTCCAGCATACATAATTTTCTTCTTGTTACCCTCTTCCCTTTCCTATTTTCCTGTCTATTCCTGTCTATTTAACCATAAAGGAAAAAAACCTCTGCATACAAAAAGCCCAAGGTTTGGTTGGCATCTCCAATAAAAGTGTAAGATCCAAGAAAAAGTGTTTTGTTGGCCATTTGTTGTTGTTGTTCAGTCGTTAAGTCATGTCCAACTCTTTGTGACCCCATGAACCATATCGCGCCAGGCCTTCCTGTCCTTCACTGCCTCCCTGAGTTTGCTCAGTTTCATGCTCATGGCTTCAGTGATGCTATCTAACCATCTCATCCTCTGCCGTCCTCTTCTCCTTTTGCCTTCAATCTTTCCCAGCATCAGGATCTTTTCCAAAGAGTCCTCTCTTTCCATTAGGTGACCAAAGTATCTGAGCTTGAGCTTCATTATCAATCCTTCCCATGAGTAGTCGGGGTTGATTTCCTTTAAGATTGACTGGTTTGACCTCCTAGCAGTCCAAGGGACTCTTAAAAGTCTTCTCCAGCACCACAGTTCAAAGGCATCAATTCTTTAGCACTCAGCCTTCTTTATGGTCCAGCTCTCACAGCCATACAAGATCCAAGAAAAAGTGTTTTGTTGCCCATTAGAGTAGCCAAAATTGGGGTAGATCTGGAATCTACACCTTTTTCTGCACTGAGGGTCACACTTGGTTTTTGAATGATGTATTCCAAAATACATGGTAGGCAGGTCCAGGAGAAAACTTCTATGTGATTTAATGTTAAACTCACTTCAGTTCAATTAAATACAGTTAATGTTCGATTAAATGCAGTTAATGTTATGACCTAGACAGCATATTAAAAAGCAGAGACATCACCTTGGTGACAAAGATCTGCATAATCAAAGCTATGGTTTTTCCAATAGTAATGTATGGCTGTGAGAGCTGGACCATAAAGAAGGCTGAGTGCTAAAGAATTGATGCCTTTGAGCTGTGGTGCTGGAGAAGACTCTTAAGAGTCCCTTGGACTGCTAGGAGGTCAAACCAGTCAATCTTAAAGGAAATCAACCCCGACTACTCATGGGAAGGATTGATAATGAAGCTCAAGCTCAGATACTTTGGTCACCTAATGCAAAGAGAGGACTCTTTGGAAAAGACCCTGATGCTGGGAAAGATTGAATGCAAAAGGAGAAGAGGACAGCAGAGGATGAGATGGTTAGATAGCATCACTGAAGCCATGAGCATGAAACTGAGCAAACTCAGGGAGGCAGTGAAGGACAGGAAGGCCTGGCGCGAAATGGTTCATGGGGTCACAAAGAGTCAGACACGACTCAACAACAACAACAACAACAACAACAACAACAACAACAACGTTATGACTATCAATATATTTAGTGATTCAGTCATATTAAAGATTTGGATGTCATGGCCACTTTTTCAGGAGCTCTGCAAGATGCACCCAGGATTTTTAGGTACCACATGTGGCTGATGGGCTCAAGGTGGGATAGACACATAGATATTCTGATTTGATCTGGTACTGAAGGCTACTGAAAGTTTTGTCCCCCTGGGTATCCACAGGGGACAAGTGACTTATGTACTTGTGTCACATGTGGCCTTTCTATCTTTTTCAGGGTCCTTGAAAGGTTGGGCAAATTTCTGTTATAGTGTTTGTAAACTCTGAAATGCAATGACAGCATGAAAAGCCAGCGAGGCTGCAGATTAGCAAAGGAGTATCAAAAGCAGGACATGGACACACACCCACACAACCCTAACAATTAAAATAAGTGCCAAAAAACCTTCTAACACAGTGAGAAGTTCACCGTTTTTTTTTCGTCAAAGTGAAGAATAGTTAAAGGAAAAAAAGAGAGACAAGAGGGAGAGTTTTGTTAAAGCATTAGCTTGATACAGCTTTTATTTATTTCTCAGTTTCTCAAACATAATACTGGCTGGTCTGATCCCATTGTTTCTAATCTTTAGCCAGGATCCAAAGAACTGTAAAATTACTCTTGTAAATCCAAGGAGACTTCAAACTTGTTTTGCTTCAACAGCCACCAACCACAGCGCAGGATGAACTGTTTATATCATGGCACAGGAATCGGCTGTTGAAAGACAAAGAGCAATCTGACAATCCTTTCTGTGTGTATAAGAAGATCTTTGAATTTCAGCTTTTATCTTACACTGAAAATATTGTCTCCCCCCATCATTCTTTCTTTTAAAAGTCTGTTGCTGTTTTCCATAAAACTCATTCCCCAGAGGGCCTATGGAGCAGAATGCATTTTACCTGTTTCCTGAAGGCAAAAGGGTGAGAGCTAACCTGACCCAGGGACTAAGCTGTTCCTGCCACTGAAAATGCCCTTCCCCAGGTCTTCAACGCCCCCATGTGTCTAGGAGTGGGTACCTGCAGCATCCTCTCCTATATAAAACATGTGGGTCAGGTGGATCCTTTCTGAAGAAACTGGAACCAAAGGTAAGAAGGGCACAAGCCATACAGAGCTTTACCTGCAGGGATCAGCATCTTCAGTCGTTGCCAGAAGCCTACTAGCAATCCGTGTAGCATCTTCACTAGTTTTTCTTTGCTAACCATTCCAATACTAGTGTCAAATATTTAAAAGACCACATTTTCTTCTCTTTAATCAGATCACAATAAAGTGTGTGTGAGAGAATGAATGAAGAAAAGGAAAAAAAATTGTGTAGTCCACATTTTTAAGGCAATCAATCTAATTTATGTTTCCTGTACAGTGCACATTACACTTATCATTCGGATTGCATGCTTCTCAGAATTTTATAATGGAATTTTTAGCTCAAAATGTATAATTTAGAGGAGAACACAAACAAGAAATGTGCACTGTGAACAACAATAAATATGAATTTTCATCCATTTTTAAAAAATAAAACTTATGGAAAAGTAATAATGAATGGATTTACTACTAAATACATGCAAAGCTGACATCACTGGAAAATAATTTGATTCAACCTATGTTCCTAGAGTTTATATGTATATATGCATATAGATAGATCAGAAAATTAGTCCCCATTTTTCTGCAAACATGACAGATATGTAACATGCCGAGAACTTCTCTGCCAAAGCCCATTTCAATGTATTCTCTATATTTTTTTTAATGATTTTAACTGTCAAAGATTCTGTTAAGTGACACATTGCATTCCCATGAGAACTATAAACTAGCTGGAATGCAAGTTGTGACACATTAAAGTGACATAATTTATCCTGTAACCTAGAGGAAGCACACTATCCTGTTTTCTTTATCTGGACCACAGATGTCTTGGCCTACCATCCCCACTAGAAAACTGCCAGCCAGGATCACTAGCCGTTTTTAATATGTTCATTATGTATAGCCAGATTATTAGCTTCTTCTGTAACTTACAACTGAATTGACTTGTGTCAAGAAAACAGTATTTGAGTGGAGCTACTGATTCAGCAATAGCCATAAAGCATACAATTCAATACTAAGAAGCAAAATTACTGTAAATGGGGGGAAAGGGGGCAGCCACTGATTCCTGCACAATAGTATTAATTTAGTTAATATTTTTAATTATCTGGTGCATTTTTTTGAAGGATCTAATTGTCTCCTTCCAGCAGTGAATCTATACAGGTAACATAAAGGCAAAAAATTATTTCTGTTGTTTTTTTAAAAATGAAATTATCAAGGATTAGGCATGGAATTCCTGTGTTTACCTCACTTATGAGTCTTTTGTGGTACAATTGTGTTCCTGACAATCTACAGCCTGCTTGGCATCTCACACTTCAATGAAATCCCAAGACAAGATGTCCTATGGGTTTTTCAGATCAGGAAGTGGGTTGGGTTGGGGAAGGTACAAAGGAATAAAAGAAATGTATAATATAAGGAAAAAGTGCCATCAGAGATACTGGCCACCTTGCAACTATAAGATGATTTTAAAACACCCCAAGAATCAGAAGAACAGAAACCTCTTTTGCAGAGGACGATCCATTGGGGAAATCAGAAGTTAGATTTTGGTGCAGCACTAATATGGGCATATATAGTTACTTTAGCTCAATATCGGCACAGTAGCATCTGGAAGGTACTCTGACCCAAATACACCTGCATCAACAGGTCTGCTGAAATAGTTAAATATCAACCAAGATTTTGCTCAAAGTGTTAGCAACAGCAGCATTATCCCCCAGAAATGCACTCTACTGAAACACAGGCTAGAGTTAGTGAAAAAGAGGGAAAGTCTGGAGTAAAAAATAGATACACAGCTTCCTGTGTAAAGGAACCAGTGCTAAGTGTTCATAAGGTACTAGGCTGTTCAGTGCTTCAGATTTGATTCCAAAAAATTGCTTTCAAGCACGTGGAGCCTGGTTTCTTAAAGCAGATGCATCTTCTTTTGGGATTGTATGGCAGTTGTTTTAAGAAGTTACAGATAGATACTACGTTCACATATACCACCCACAATCCAAAACAACTTTCTGGAATTCATACTACTCAGCCCCATAGAGTATTTGAAGTGGGGTGGCTCCTCCTCCTCCATCATCATCATCATCATCATCATCATCATCATCATCATCATGTAGATTATTATAATCTTACATAATTGTAGTTGAATGGAAACTGAAGTAAAGTCCAACCTTAATATGGCTATCTACAGTATATTCAAGGGGAATTGGGAATCCCTGTTCTGGAATCTGGAACTTTTCTTTGGGAAATTCTTGTTCATAAGGTACTGAACAGCCTAGTACCTTATGAACACTTAGCACTGGTTCCTTTACACAGGAAGCTGTGTATCTATTTTTTACTCCAGACTTTCCCTCTTTTTCACTAACTCTAGCCTGTGTTTCAGTAGAGTGCATTTCTGGGGGATAATGCTGCTGTTGCTAACACTTTGAGCAAAATCTTGGTTGATATTTAACTATTTCAGCAGACCTGTTGATGCAGGTATATTTGCTGTTGTTGTTTTCTGTACATGAACTGAAACTGAAAAATACTCAGTGAGATCAGTTTCACCATGATGTCTTCCTCTGGGAGATAGTGGAATTGTGGGAAAACAAGGATCTTGCATAATAATGGAAAAATAGTTATATAATGAAAGATAAGACATTCACACCTGTCCTTTGACCACCTCATAACATTTATTGCAAGAACACCAAAAACCATCTATTCTTCTATGAACTACATTTTGAAAATAAATTCTCATCTATCAGGTAAAATGAAAACTGGGAGGAAAAAATGACTTTTTCTTAATGACACTATTTTACTTTTCTAGTGAAAAGGAAATCTTTCCAGTAAGCTTACTGGGCACAAAGATTTAGTCTAGTAGTCAACTAACAGTGATGTCTACCTGAATGCATCCTTCAATTAAGAAGCACAAGATAGAAGAATAAGAAATCATCTTTTAACCTCTGTGGTAAACAAAATATTTGCGCGGTGCCCCTATATTCCTGCCTTCTCCAATCCTGAACCATGATCAGTGCTACCTAAGGACAATTCCACAATGTAGACTGAGCTGTTTGTCTCCTGTGCTGCTCCCAGCTGTACCTGAAGCCAGCTTAACAAACTCCAGTCTGGAGTTCACTCAACTGGCAATAGGGACAGGTTGGTCTTTACTCTAGACTATGACCAGTACAGGACCCAACTGCTCATTTTCCTTCTTCTTGCCCTACAGGGAAGACCAGCCTCACTGGTTGGCACCATATCAGCATGTCTATAAAGGCCTGTTTTTCCTTTTAAGGATTGTTCCCGTCTCATCCCCATTCTTTTCCATTGCTTTCCCAGATGTCTGCACTCATGAACGCCTTCTCATCCCTGTCTCATGTTCTCTTGACCCTTTCTTTTTCTTTTCTTTCATTGCTGTGATCCTACAACAGTTAAAGTAAAGGGATTGGGTTGTTCTTCATTCCACTGTAGGTCTAACAGAAACTTTATATGAACTTTGTTCAGATAAACAAAGGAGTAGCATTCATTGAAATGTTATAGCTTCATTCCAATGTGCCTATGTTGCAAGTTAAAATATTTGTTTCACAAAAAAAAAAGTGGGGAGGAGCATCACAATGGACACAGGGTGGGAAAGAAAGGAGGCCTTGTTTCACAAACTGGGTGAAAACTAAAAGGATGCCCACAAGAGATATAAGGGTGGAACAAAAGTGTACTGTCAGAAATGGGGTGTGTTGTCAGAAACAAAAGTGTCAGAAATCATGGACTTTATGGGCCATTGCTAGATCAACTGAAAGAAAAATAAGGAAGCTACCAACTAGATAAGAACATAACAGCCAAGGAAGCAATAACCATTCAGTGCAGCGACAAGCCTTTGGAGAGGTAGGGCATGCCGGACATCATAGTCCATCAGAGCTGGGTATGTCACTAAATTGAAATGAAGTGCAGTAGATGACTGCTTGGAAGGGGTTAAAGATAGCTCAGGATGCAATGAAACTTATGGACTGGGAGTGGTAGAGAACACTGTTGTCCATTCCTGCACTCAAGAAGTAGACAATAGCTCAAACTGACAATGGAACAAGTAGGGAATGTGGATCTAGCCTAGGACTTCTGGGAGATGTAATCCTGTCATCTGAGTTGCAGCTACTGTACATCTGATGGAGAAGATAAGTACTATAGTCAGCTATATGGAAATAAGGTCTATTCAGTTCAAGAAGGCTTATATATGAGTATATACAGTATTTATAAAATTGTCCACTTCACATAATTTTATGTATAGAATAGGAGAAGTGACAATTGGGAAGGTCCAGATCTATATCACTCATAGTCACCTTAAGTGTTTTCTCTTTCTCCTCTCCCAGTTGTGCAATGCTTTACATTGCATGTTCATGAATGCTGTAGTTCATGCTGTTTCATGTAGATTTATGCAAAACCATTAAAAATATAAGCCATTTTAATGGGACTAATTTTCTGTGGCACTATGAGAAGAAGTAAGAAATGATTAATCGTGACATTACGGGCACTAACCTGGTAGCTACCAAGAACCATTAAATCCAGCAAAAAATTGCAGTCCTGGAATTTGTGACTGAGATTGCCTAGGAAGTCTCTCTCTCATTTAGCTAAACCACATGTAGAAATAACTGTATCTCAAGAAAAAAGTATCAGTTAATGAAGACTTTTGCTCAAAATTCCCTTTTTTAGAATTATGCTAGTTCTGCAGCAGCTGGGTGATCAGCTACTATAATGAGGTCAAGTATGGATGTTTTATAACTTGAGGATATCAAACATATTGAATTAATGTACCTGAGTGACACATAATATATTTGCTCAAAAATCCCATATATAGGAAGAGAATCTGGACTGGAGATACCATGCATTAATGCTCTGTGACATCTCACAAATCCATGATGAAGCATACGACTGTACTTAAAGCAGCTTGATTCCTTCTTATATACAGATGTTAGCTGAAAGTTCTCCAGACACGTCAGGAAAAGCAAGATTCAGCTTTATTATTTTTGTGTCCCTGAGTACCAATTGGAACACACAGGCCAAGCACATGATGATGCTTATTTTTAAACCAATCTAGATAAACAAACCTCTCCATTTTTCATCCTCGCATTTCTCTTGTTTGCTATAATTAATCCTCTGAGAAGTTACAAACTAAACTCCACTTATTCAGTCCAAAATGGAAACATCTTCTTATAATGGTTCTTTTTACAAAGAACAGACCAAGTGTAAAATCACATTTTACTCTGAATATGGAAATACTTTGAGTGATGAAAGTTATACTTAGTCAAGGTTGGAGTGCATACTTCATATTTTAAGTGTTTATAAAAAAATAGTAACCACTCCAATATGAAGCTTAATGATATTTAATGTGCTCTGGAGCCTGCTCAGATCCAACTGTCTCCAAGAATTAGGTTGCATTGAGAATTAGAAACGGAATTCTGAAAGAACCATGACCATGTTCAGGAGTGTCAGAAATAACTCAGTAAAATAATTTGTGTTAGGAAAAAAATGGATACAAGCTTTGAATGTCAGAGTTTAGTGAACCCTGTTTGGCTGAGTATTTATGCATGAGTTATACAATAGGTCTGTGCAGCGGTTTGGATTCCATTCCAGAATGGTGCTTTGGAACACGTGTGGGTGTGAACATAGCACCTGTCTACAACTCTTTACAGCAGCTGCATCTTTTCTACACTATGCAACTGATCTATCAATATTTCTATAAGAATAGATGGCTGCAAAGAGGATGTGAACTATATAGTGCTAAAAGATAAGTATGAAACCATCCAGAAAGTTATCTATTGTATTTAGCTAAATTGGGGGATGGGGGGAGGGCAGAAGGAGGACACAGATTTCTATTTCCATTACAAAAATTCCAAATTTCCAAATATATATATATATATATTAGTGCAAATTATATTTAATTTTCCTAATAACTGGATATGACAGCTGTATTTACTTGGAAAATGAATACCACCATTCACCAAAGAACAATCTGAGATATATTTTAGGCTTGGAGTTGAATGGGCAACCTTGACTGGGTCAAGAGCTCTTTTCCCGGAGTAATCCCCTACTGGATGCACAGAGGTTGTGGCTACAGCACAGTCGGAGTGGATTTAGAGCCAAAAATAAGCAAAGAAGAGCACCCCTCTCTCTCTGATTCTCTCTTTAATTTACCACTTTTCTTCTCTCCCATTCTCTCTTTGCTTTTTTCAAGCAAAAAGGTGCAGATGGTTTACCCTTTGAAGAAGACTTTTGAAATTGGCAGCGGGCTACATACAGGCTTAGCAACTATCCAAATAGCTCATACTGGGTATGTCAGCAGCATTTCCAATCCTTACGAAAGAGACACCCAAGTTATATCTTTGGAAATCACACAGATTACAGGGAGAATCATATGACTCCCATGGGATCAGCATGGGATCAAAAGTAGACAGAAGCTGATGTGGAAATTCCTAGAGTATAATATCTGCCTATAAGCACAGAGGTATATCATCCACATGTGGGCTTAGTGGAACTGGAAGTTACTGTCACCACACCAAGGTTGTAAATTCATTAAACCAATCCATACATTATTTTTAATGAGGGACTCATCAATTTAGGGGTCCATAGATGTGCTTAAATAAGGGAGCTCTTCAGCCAAGGACAGTAGGTGTTTCTTTGATTCCAGGAACAGGATTCATGGTTCTTTGAACCCTGGCTTTGAATTAAAGTATACTGTAATTTTGTAGTGCTGGTGTATTATCCTGATTTAAAAAGCAATACATTCAATTAATAAAGACATTTTTAAAAAATCTAAATTTACTGAGTAATTTCAACCTTACATTATGATTATTGTTTTGGTTTACTCAGAAAGGATTTATACTGCAAATATGCTTCTAAAGCAGCTGAATTACATTTGCACCAAAGAAAACATGTGGAATTGTTTAGCCAAAGATATAATATAGTGGCAATTTCTTTTCTCTTTACTTCTGAATTAATAGTTTGAAATACTGTGCCTGAAGTCCCATAAAGCTCAGGATGCCTTGGGAAAAGCACTCTAACCTTAATTTAGGCCAGGCTGATTTCCACTTTGAAGGAACAAAGTGAGTCCTTCAGCAGTTGTGGCCTGAACACTTCAAAAGCAGTCAGGAAGGTATTGTTGGTGTAAAACATTCCAGAAAGTCAGTGATATTCTGCACATCACTGCCTCCAATCAGTCATGAAGGAAAATCAGTTTGGTTCTCCACTGTCACCACTACCTACCATATGCTAATTTTAAATGTCATGAGTCTGTATTGAATATTCTCTGATTTCCATTTTCCAGTCAAAAATAGGTATGAAGAGTAGGGTGACATTAAATACATGTTTGAGTTCCATCACACTGTCCTTTTACTGCTGCTTTCTCCTTCCTAGATTCTTAACCAAGGTAATCCCAGGAAATCAGGGGTCTTATAAAAAACCAAAGGTGTCACCACACCATGCGCATAGCTACATTCATATTTGGTTAGTTGCTGACACTGCTGAGGGCAAATAATAGTTCAGAATGAAGGCATAATTACTGAATTCTATACGGATGAGCCAACTCGAAGACAAAATACTGATAACACTCTCTGTATATGCAAACAACTGGCTTGGACTTTTTGTCAGTATCAAGAGTAATGTGTTTTCCATTATTAGACTTAGTGAAAGTACAATCTGTTAAATATCAACTGAAATGTTGTTGCAACATGAAACACTTCAAGGATGTCCAAAAGTCATCTGGGGGAAATCTACCCACCATTATTCCTTTTAACTATTTTGTGTGTTAGTGTGCGTGTGTTATTGTAAGGGGCCAAAGTCTGCATCCTAGTCTGGAAGAACAACCTAGAAGAAATATTCATTTTGGGTTGGTAGAATACCCTTCCAATATAAACCTAATTGAAATAGAGTCTGGTGACTGACTAAAGTATCATAAAAGCATTCAAAATAAAAACATACATTATTATTATTAAAGCCAGTTTGTATATAATAGTTTGTCTTCTGTTAGATTAGAAAATCAAAAGCTAAGATAAATATAAACATAATTCTGTTTCTTCTGGAAGGCCTAGAATTTCTGGTTTGCAACATTCATTAAGTTAACAGTTGGAAATCTAACTGCAGCATTTATAACTCTGTAAAATGTGCTTGCATATCTCTGGTTGAACACTGAACATCACTCTGTGTCACTGATCAAACAGTGAAAATGAATAAATCCAGTTCTGAAATCAAATATTAGTTAAGGTTTTTTTCAATGAAAAAAATTAAAAATATTTGGGAGAGGTAATCCATATTAATTTTAACTCAGACAAGGCACCCATGTGCTGGTGAGAGTCATAACTGTGACATGTGGCTGGATGGGAAGAAGAAAGATAGATGATATAGATAGATAGATAGATAGATAGATAGATAGATAGATAGATAGATAGATAGATAGATAGATAGATGATTATGATGATAGAGGAAGGAAGGAAGGAAGGAAGGAAGGAAGGAAGGAAGGAAGGAAGGAAGGAAGGAAGGAAGGAAGGAAGGAAGGAAGGAAGGAAGGAAGGAAGGAAGGAAGGAAGGAAGATAACATGGCAGGACTGGACTTACCCAATTTCAGAATGTTGATTCAGTTTTCAGTTTTGAGGTTGGCATTGTTGAATCAACAGGCTCAGCTAACATTTTAGATGGGAGGTTGACAAAAGAGTTGCAGCACTGCAGCCTCTGCCCTCCCACCTTATGGCTTTCAGAAGATCTTAAAATCTTCTAAAATATTTGAAACAAACTATTTGAGCCACATGTCCCTCCCACCCATGTGCAGCTCTCCATTAATCATTGAACTGGCCTCCTAACCTCACCAGTATGGACGGGACAAATTGGGCAGTAATTTCATCTTATGGAGTTCTTCACAGAAACTTGTTGGGAAGCATTCCCTAAGTGGGTACACTCATAGGGAAGCTGATGGCTATTTCTGAAAGTAGTTTCAGCTGATTGGCTCTCTATAACATTTAGAGAAAATAGTGAGCATATTAAGGAATATTTACTTCAACAGCTCCATCTATTATTTTGCACTTTGGAATGTTCTTTTTAAAAAAGAGGTGTGTGTTGGATCTCAGCAATCCCATTAAATGTTTGGTTTGGCTTTCTTATAATTTTCTCTAAACCTTAAGTTGAGAAAAGTAACAAATATTCTTGCTAAATTTCCACAAGGCTACTGACTCACTCATCATAGTACATTCTAAGTAAAAAAAGACGCATATTACTGGCTAATAGCTTTTGCCAAGATATGGTTAGCTGGACTGAAAATCAGCTTTTGTTATTACTCACTTTTTGCTACATGACTAGACAATCTAGTTCCCACTGTCTCGGCCAAATGATGCATTTAATTAGCAACCACTATTTGTCATTAATTATTATAAATCTGGCTAATTTTCATTTTTAATGAAGTTAAGTTGCTTTATTTGTTCAGTTCTTTACAACAGGGATGAGAAAACACTAAAACAGTCTCTCTGATTTCTGTGAATTGCATCTAAAAGTTCTTCTTAAACATCAGTTATTTGACGCAGTTCCAACATGGGATCTATTTCAGAATAAAGGCATTTAGGATGTGTACTGAGTTGTCTTTTCATATTAAAATCATTCTTCATCAGGAAGAAGTAGCAGCCCATTAGAAAAGTTCTGTAATGATGGAGTTACATACTGTTGTGCAGCTTTGGGTTTGTCTGGCTCGTGCACAGCTAAATGTTCTGCATTTTCTCTGAAAACCCTGTGATTATACAGATAGATGATATTCCCTCTACAGATGATGGAAGTGTACAAAAGCAGGGGTTTTTTTTATTATTGCACCACCAATTGAAGGGAGGTGGGGAGAAAGAACCTTTTAATGACAGTATCCTGAGAGCCAGTTTGGGGTAGTGGCTAAGGCACCAGCTTAGAAACCAGGAGACCATGAGTTCTAGTCTCACCTTAGCTGGGTGAAACCAGCTGGGTGACTTTGGGCCAGTCACTCTCTCTCAGCCCTAGGAAGGAGGCAATGGCAAACCACTTCTGAAAATCTTGCCAAGAAAACTGCAGGGACGCACCCAGGCTATCATCAGGAGTCAAGACTGACTTGAGGGAACACACAGACAAAAGATGGTATCCTATTGTGGAATGCCCTACCCCAGAAGGGGCTGCCATTTTAGTGTTTTTAAAAGTGTGTATTGTTTGCCATTGCCATTACTGTGATTTGTTATTATTATTATTGGCATTACAATTATTACTATTGTTGATGGGCCAATCTGCATCAAAAGTGTTGGGATTACAACTCCCCAAATACTCAAGCCATTGGCCATGTTGCACTCCTACCATGACAGAAGGGCATTACATTTATTAAAATTATCTTAAGCTGTATTCCTATCCACATTTTAATGGAAGTTAATTAATTTTATTTCTTAGTAAACATGCAGAAGTTTGTACTGGTCTGGGACTGTTGTGTTACCAAGACTACTCTGCCTTTGCCAATATCCCAAAGTGCACTTTTACATTGATGTGACAGTGACATAAGAAGGCTGTTGTAAGAAGGGTCGCTGGTGCAAATATTTAACATTGGAGTGTCAGTAAAATGAAACATCTTGGCTTCTCCCTCCCCACACTCCTGCTATGAGTCATTCCTAAAATGTGTGTAAAGGAACTGCTATATTTTATCAAATGTAAAGATCTTGCACAACTGACAAATCCATAAGGTAGAATCATTTGATCCCATATACTTTTGAGATACCTATTTTAATTTGGAGGTGTCAATTAACATTTTAATCACTGATACCCTGTGTGACACCGCCTAAAATACTATGCATACAATAAAAAAAAAAGCAGTGACAGTGAGGTAATAACCCAGTTTCTCAACCACTGAGCATTAAGGTCACCCCAGCTGTTGTTCTTCATTTCTGAGTCAGAACTCCATTTCCACAATACAATTCAACATGTTGCTTTGCAAAATAAATTGGTTGCTAGTTCTATACTCTTTGTCCTTTAGCATTCTTTGGTATTATATACATTAAAAGATTGAAATCAATGAAATGGATTCATAACACATTTTTTTGTTACAAGTCAGAATATAGTTTTCGGACTGTCTCCATTTTGCACACTCTAGATTGCCTGCTGATTCCTATGACAGCTCTCAGTGCCACTCCCTGTGTTCTTCCAGAGGACCCTCAAATTTCCATATCAACTTTTTGGGGACTCAGGGACTGTAGGGCAAATGAAGAATTGGCAAAAAACATTTTCCCACTTCTTCCACAGGAGAATCCTCTGAGCAAAATTTAAGTCATAGGAAAACTGTATCTAGTCCATTATTTGTTTCAAATTAGAAGACAAGGACAAGCACATTGAAAAAATAGAAGAAAAGAATGGGTGGCCACAATTTTGTTATACACATTAAATTAAACACAGTGTAACATAACATACATTCAAGAATGACAATACTTGGGTAGAACATCTGCTACTCATAGGAGTCATTCTTTTTAAAGCTTGATCCTACAGTTCAGAGCACCAAATATACACAATCTCAGTTATAACATTCTAAAACAAGAGATTCTACACTCTTTATCATCTCCATGTATTGATAATGAACTGACTGTTGAAGTTAGTGTGATATTTATAAGCAGGTATATTTACGTTAACAAACATACATGTAAATTGTGTAGAAATGTGAACATTTCTAAATAAAGAAGCAAACAAGCAAGAGAGTTACTTTTGTCTAGATGGCAATAGAAATTTGAAGTGATATTTGATAAAAGTACACATAGAATAAAACACATTCTTAAATATTAGATTTTGGAGCAACCTGAAGCATCTTAGGAGGAATTCATTTTGCCTCTCAAGGTTTTTAGAGGAAGGAAGGAAGGAAGGAAGGAAGGAAGGAAGGATCTTTTTTCTGAGTTCTATGTGATTCATTCTCACAAAACTAGGTGACATGGCAAGTCCTCTATTTGGCCATCCTTTTTGGCTTGAAGTGGGAGAGTTCATTTAAATATCCCAGCTCTGGAATCATCTAAGAGAAAAGATTACCTGGACACATTTTAATTGGGCTTTTGATGTAGGACTGAGGCTGATTTGTTAACATTATTGGACACTCAACATAGGGAGTGGATGAGGTGATCACTGGTCTATTAGTTTTCTTAGAGTCTAAGACAATTACTATTTTAAACTTTTGATGCCACCAGTCATAGTACTGTTTTATATCCTTGGCAGAGTTGAATCTAAGACCTCTGTACAGCATTATTTCCAGTGCTCCCTGTCAGTTCATTATCCAGAATGTGATATTCAATAGTGGAAGGCAAATATTTAGTTTGGAGAGTCTATTCAAAAGCCATTTGATTGAATCTTCAAACTGAATAAAATGTCTGAATCAAATTGTCGAACTGATTTGGAAAGCAGAATCAAATTCAAAGACTCAGAACTGATTTGATGATTCAATGCCACACATAAGCAAACACCATTTTTCTATATTGAATCAATTTTCTAAAAGTCAATTCAAATCAGATCAGACCTGATTAACACAGGTGTACTATTAGATACTATGCCCTTTGGCTTTTGATGATAATTTTTGTAATTTTCAAAATTATGGCAGGAATGATCCTGGACTACTAAAATATAGTCTGATATGGACATGGGAATCTCTCTTGGTGCCTTTGAGAATATTTTAATTAAAATTAAATGTGAAGCTGGTATGCTTCCAAGTAAAGTACCAGTTTCAAATATTATAATTCCCAAGCATACCTTTTGGTCCATACAGGCCTCATAGGCATTCTTATATATATATATATATATATATACATACACACATATACACATACATACATACACAGACACACACACATGTATATATATACAGTATATATATATAATTTTTATTAAGATTTTTTTATTACAATAGTAAAAACTAATACAAACTAAACTTAGAGAAAGAGAAGAGAATGGGAAAAAAACAATAAAAAGTACAGGAAAAGGAAAAAAGAAAGAAGAAAAAGAAAAGAAAAGAAAAGAAAAGAAAAGAAAAGAATAAAGAAAAAGAAAAGCAATATATAAAGAAGTGACATCCAACCTTCATCACAAGTGTAAACAAATTTAATAATGCTTCACCCCCTATAAGATTAAACAGATATCTCTTCATCCCATATCCCATCCTTTATCTACAAGCAAACCCATAAAACATCAACTTTCCAATCCTGGTGTCAGCAAAAAGTCTGTAAAGGGTTGACAGAACTGTGCAAAAAATGTTTTATTTTAACCTTGATCAAATAAACCAACTTTATTTGACTTCCTTTTACTTCTAACAGTCTTATTCTTTAATTCAAATACTGTTTTAAAATTTGATTTCTCTAATACTTCTTTATCCCATTGCACAGATTTCTTCAAGGCTTTAAAAAGATTTTTTGTACATCCAATAAGAAAACACTTTACAGGTCATTCTCTTGGCTTATCATTTGTATTTTCCCTTTTAATTTTTAAAACTTCACCCAGCTTCTTTTGTATATCCAGTATAAAAACATCCTTTTCCAAATCATTCTCCATTTCTGTACTTTCTCTGTCTTGCCAGATAAAATTTGTTCCACATCTGTCATTCCTTCATTAACCTCTTTTGGATATAGTGTATCCATAGAAGCAGACACCATTACTGACAGTGTTGATATTGTAGTTACTAACTTCTCGCTCCATTCTTCAAAGTTCTCCTTTAAAGTTTCTGATATTATAACATTTTGTGTCATTTTGTAAGTCCCAGTATTAACTGACATCAAGAACAAACTTGTATTTTTTTTCCTTCTGCTTAGAATCTTTAGTTCCATCTAGTGTCCAGTGTCTAAAATCATAAAGTAACTTATCTTTGTTATGACTTGCATAGGATAGTCAAAATAAGTGCGTTTCCCACAAGAAGCTATTTATTTTTTATAGTTAATTACAAAATCTTATAGTAAAAGTCAATATTCCAAATTTATCTGGACCCTTAATCAGTTTACAACTTTCTTAGATCAAAATCTTATTTAGCTTTTTGCTGTTTATTTCAAATTCTTTAAGTTCTTAAGGTTATAATTAATTTTTATTTTGTTCAGAGTTGAAGATAAAACTCACTCAACGACTTTTCAAACTTGTCATTCCGAAAGATTCTAATAGCTTTAAGATGGTTAATGTGCAATTTCCAAAATTGATTAGAAAGTGAGGTTTGCAAACTTAGTGTCTTTTAAAAGGCTCTGGTGTGTTTGTGAGCAAGATGGTTGATCCCGCCATCACCCAGCTCTCAAACCCATGGAAAACCACTCTCCTGCAATCTCCTTGTGAAGAGAAGCCATCTGGAGCACATGTGGGCAATCTCCTGTCCTCTCCATATGTGGAGAGCTTCCAAGGAACTGGTCTACTCTCTGGTTCCTTGCTCTTTGCTGCAGTCATCACCTCTGCTTTTGTGGAGATGTCTTCAGTTCGCCATACCTCCCCCAGAAGTCTCCCATAGCAATTCTTTAAAATAAAATATTTTATTTATTTAAAATAAAATAAAATAATAAAATAAAATAAAATAAAAGTAATGTATAGCTACAGCCCAGTGGCTTATACTGAAAGGTAAACTGAAAGGATAGAAAACATCCTGGGAAATTAGAAACTGTTGCAAGGAACAACCTCCCTTCCCAATGCAGTGGGTGTATGTCAAAATTTGCAAGATGGCAGGTACAATGTTGTGATTGAAGCTTTGCTCCTTTTGTATATCCAGCAAAGTCACATAGCAATGGAAGAGAGGTGTGGCTTTGATCACAATACTGCACCCATCATCTTGCAGATTCTGGGCGCCCAGGCCTATGTCCATTATTCTCCATAATTGAATAGCAGAGAACGCATGTTATTATCATTATCTTTAATGCCCCCTCATTTCTAAATGATACACTTTCTCAAGTGCATAATCAAAACAATCAGCAATGGTGATACGTGATATAAATATGGTGATTTTTATGATGCATGCAGTTGGTGCTTTTATATTGCATGAGCATGCACACGCATGCACGTAGTGTATTCTTGCAAGCTTTCTTTAAACCCTAGTTTGTGCTATTTGCAGAGAGCTATTTCTCCTTTCTCTATTAAAAAAAAATCAAGGGCACATAAAGCCACTTCTGTAAAGAAAAAAATGACTCCCGCCTGGTAGCAACACCTGGTTTCATCTCCCAGCCTGGAGTGAGCAACTGTTTTGGGAACCATCCTTTTTACTTCTAGGCTCTGATGTAATACCAAGGGACAAGTAATGTCCAGCCGAATGATAAATACAACTTGGGGGATTTTTAAAGTCAAGTAACAACAAAGAAAGAAAAGGCAGAGATATGTATGCCTAGAAATATGTACACATCCGTGTTTTGCTTTGTCTAGAAATACCCTCTGTGGAAGATGCCACATTAACATTTCAGTTTTCCATGTTAAGAGCAGTTTGGCACTGTCCTTAAATCAATTTATAAGTCAGGTGGGAGCAACCTGATGAGACTGTGTATTCAATGGCTCTTTCTTGTTTTACCCTTTGCCCATAACATAGCCACATGGCATATGCAGAATGAAAGATGCTTAAAAGCACTTTTTATCTCCACTTGTAGAAATGTTCCAAATTAAAACTCAATTATTCTCTGCAGAATTCATATCACGAAGCAACAAAACTATAAACACATGCCATAATTCTATGGGATTCTTTTCTCCTGTTATTTCCCAGTGCTATTTTCTCTTCAGTGAAATGTAATGTCATGTAAATGAGTTATTTAATCAAACTCTTTGGGTTCAAATATGTACTACAGGGAGAGGGTGGGACTTCCACGCATGGTTAGAGAGATGCAAGCACAGAGAAGAAATACATTTGGTTTGCATTTTAATGCAACCTTATCTAATTTGCATTTCCCACATAAGTACATTGAAACCCTAGTTCCTAGTTGCACTTTCCAGGTTTTGCAGTGCAAACAAACAAATACAAAGAATCCATATAGAAATATTTATGACTTAGGAAAGTGCAAATATGAAATCAATATGCTGCTGGCAAAAAAATAATGTGCGTATAAAGAAATATGCGTACAAAAGTGTGTACTTTGAGAGAAATGTAGGCAAAATGCACATGAACGTTTGTGCAGACATAGAAGTAGGAACAGATTGATGCAAGTCAAAATACAGGGGCGTGGGGGGGGGGCGGTGGGAAGGGTGTTAGGAGAGAGAGAAATTATCCAAAGTCAGATTTCTCTATTCCAACTGAGATATGTGTCCCTTTTAGATCACTGAACTTCCTATGACTGAGAAAATATGTATAGCAATCTCATAGAAGTAACGAGACACTTATATTTCATTCTGTACATATTTTCAAATCTTGAAATAATAGAACAATTTTCATGTCACAAACATTTACTCAAGCATTGGCTTCCTTTTTAAGTTTTCACACCTACCAAGATTCATTTTGATTTATAGGTCCAAATTAACTTAAAATCACAGCCAGATATTCAGCTGGAATGAATCAGCCTTCAACTAGGTAGATTTACATCAGTTCAGAATCTATCCCTGATCAAATAAAAATGCAACTGCATATGTCTGAACTTCTCTCTTTGCAACCAAGAAAAGCTGTGAATTTCACATGATCTTCTCAGTATGTGATGACAAACTGGCCCAGATTTATTGAGAAGTTATAAAATAAAAGATCAAGTGTATGGTTTAATGGAAACTATCTTCATTTTTCCATATAGAATAAAACTCTCCAAATAGGGCTATGGGTGTGTGCCTTCAAGTACTATTCTATACATCTTATACAGCTTTGATGAATCATGATTCACAGCCAAGTCCTGTGAAGAATTACGTCTCTCTTCATCCCACTGAATCCATAGCCTTAGTCAGAAAAGGATCTAGGTGTTAGAAGAAGCCCTCCTACTGTTATTTAACATGGACTACGGAGTAGCAAGTGACTTCTGGGTTTGAAGCCATAGCACTGAAGGAACCTAGCAATCCATGAAAACTGCCATGACACTTTGCAGTCCTTTCGTTCATTGTGTTCTCCTTCCCATCCAGCATCAATAATGATACCGATGTATCACCTCTGTCACCCTGATTTTTTGGCAGTGCAACTCACAGACTTAAAACCATATGCCCAATGTCACATAAACATTCTGTTTTCACATTCATATATGGACCCCTTCCCCTTTTAAAATATTTGCCAATAATGTACATCAAGAGTGTGCTCCAACTACAATCTTCTCTATTACGTTATGGTAGGAAAATGAGTAAGAAAGAGATTTTGCAAAGCTTATCTGTATCATGAATTTGTTCTGTAATCTTCAAGAGTATTATTTCACTCTAAGCTACCTTTCACATATTGGAGAAAAGGACATTGCCTTCCTGCAGGAGTAGGGCTATCATAACACGTGCAAACTTCTTTGAACACTTAAGCACCATACAAATCATATGTGTTATTCTCGTCTGCCTCCATGTAGAAGGGTGATTGGATAATGTGAAAACATGGACTTAAAGGAGTTACTGACTGTGCATTCCTTTCTGACTTATCTTTGGGAGCCCATCTGCTCTTTCAGCTAAAATGGAGCACTGGATTTCTGCACAAAGTTCTTCCCTAATGAATCTACTAGGACTTAGAGAGACTCATTTTAAATCCCCACTGAGTTTTGAAGCTTACTAGATAGCCATGAGAGGAGCTTCCATCTCTTGGCCAAATGTATTTCTCTCCTAGGCTGTTAGGAGTTTAAAACTTAGGACAGAAGAACAGCAGACATTGCCTTGAGCTTTTTCAAAGAAAGGCCATAGAAAAATGAAACAGGGATTATAACAGTATTTGAATGCCATCTTTTATATGAAAATATGCCTTATTTATTATATTGGTCTTCAGTGTTACAGTAACTTCTTTCAGAAATGCTGTATACTGCCATACCAAAACCCCATTTATTTACAAGCCATTCCTAATTTACTATACTGTAAATGCCACCTAATTTTTCTTCACTTTGTATCAGAGGTGTCTGCAGGGCATGGTAAAAAAAAAAAAGTCAAGGTTGCAGCTGCAATGGTGCGATCAATGCTCCTCCTGTTTTATGCTGTTTTTATGCAATACACATAAAAAAACAGGTGGCACTTTGATCACACCATCACAGCCACCATCTTGACTTTGCCATATCCTGCAGACAACCCTGTTCTGCATTCACCAACTCCACATCACAAACCCTTTCAGGGATTTGGAACTGCTGGCTGTGAATCACAAGCTGAAAGGCAGGAGGCATGGCAGTGTTTCCAACATAAAATCAGACAGGAAAATACCCTGGCATTCATGTTTCACTCAAAGTGATAGCATGAACCAGGGGGAAAAGGCAGAGCTGTGCCCCAAAAGATATCATCCATTCCATCTTTGTGTGTGTGTGTGTGTGTGCACGCACCTTCAAGTCACTTTTTGCCTCCTGGTGACTGCCTAGACTAGGCCCTGCAGTTTTTTTGGCAAGATTTCAGAAGTGGTTTGCCATTGCCTCCTTCCTAGGGTTGAGAGGGACTGACTGGCTCAGAGTCACCCAGCTGGCTTTGTGTCTCAGGGGGGACTAGAACCCATAGTCTCCTGGCTTCTAGGCTGGTGCCTTAACCACTACACCAAACAGGCTCATCTTTACCATCTTTACCAGCTCTCCAAACCCAAAATGCTTCCTTGCTGCATATCTGTGTGCTGTGTGAGAACACAAGGTGGAGCAACCTCTTTGGAATATGGCTCATCCCCTCATCCCTACTCATGCACTGTAGCTCTGAATGGAGTGCTAGTGTCAAGAACAATTATTTCTACTACAGTGAGAGGAAAAACAGAAGACACCACTGGCGTGAATTCCTGTAATGAAGAAATGTGCTCCTTTGTTGAATATGAAGGAAGTTTCATATGAGTGATTAATCAGGCACTGAAATGAGGATGTACTGTTTCCAGTGACTATATAACAACCATACCCCAGAATTGTTGTATGCCAGTCATTCATTTCCCTTGAAAAAACATTTGCTGCAGCTGGTTCTCAGCCATATTGGTAGAGAGGTTTCCCTTTTGGCGAGTTTTCAGAAGAGGAAGCAAACGTAAGTATGTGGTGCAATCAAATGAAAAATAAAACAGGCCCATAGCTCAGAGCAAGAAAAACAAATGGATACGTAGGCAGTATTAGAACATATTTCCATGTCCTTCAGAAAACTTACGTTTTGGTCAATGGGACCTAAAATTATACCATTTTGCTGTGACCTTGTGTAAAATCTGAATGAAGGGATGCTTCATAAGCATTTTCATTGCCAGGCCCTTTTCATCTCCTCCTGATGGTTCTGTAGACGAAACAGAAGACTCCTGGAAACAATTTCATAGTTTTCTGCTTAAATTTACTTAGGGTGAATGCCTTTTCTAAACACGCCTGAAAAGCAAAGAGTCAAACTGAACCTCATCTGAAAAGCAGTTGACACCATTATTTTCACCTAAACATTCCTCCCAGAACCACGGTTTGACAGGTTGTTGGACTTGAACTGAACCAGAACCTTAAAGAATTTAAAGTACTGCAGGGGAATAAGGGTTCAGGTTAAAAATAACTGATAATACTGCTGCAACTCCACATCCCATATGTGTTCACCAAACCTACATTTATCCATGAAGAGAAGCACGGCCTCCGGCACTCCTCTGAACTACACCCTCACACTATAGAAACAGGGATAGTGGTTATAAAAGGTATCAATGTAGGATTATAGTAGTTTGGGAGAGATAATATTAGTGAGCAAGAGAATAAATTATCTTCTCCATTTTTTTCCGTTAGGTAAGATGTAAAACATTCTTTTTCAAACTTGGCAACTTTAAGATGTATGGACTTCAACTCCCAGAATTCCCCAGCCAGCATGCTGGCTGGGGAATTCTGGGAGCTGAAGTCCACACATCTTAAATTTGCCAAGTTTGAAAAAGACTGAGGTAAAATATGAAATATCTAAAGAGACAATCCTGTCTTCAATCCAGCTAAAATTAAATATTACCAAGAATGCTTGAAAATAATGGTGTAAACCATTCATGCCTCAGCTCACTGCTTTCAGCTGAAAACTGACAGGGGTGGCAGTAGGGAGGTCAAAAAAGTCAACATGATTGGCTGCAGCTTCTGTCCATTGTGCATGCAATGCAATTAAAAGGAGATAGGACTTTGACTGTACACATGGGCCCACCATCCATATTAACTTTTGTGGTGCACGCACCACCCCCAGATACCCTGCTCTATTCTTAACAGCCTATACCGTATTTGAAAGGATTGGATATGTCAAAATCAGCCATCAAGTTTACAGTATATATCAAATCTGAAATCCATGGCTAAGACTGCACTCTTACGAAATTGCACACATTGGGATTTCATTTATTTTATAATGTATTTATTTATATCTCATTTTATATCCTGTCCTTTTAGTGGGAGTGTCCACATATGGAATGCACATAAAAATCAGGCCGAGCTTTGATTGCATCGTCATGGCTACCATCTTGACTTTTTTACCCCATTATGCAGGCAAGTCTGCCTTTTAGACTTTGTACCTCCCTCTGAATAGACATTCACAGGACTGTTTTGGAGCAGGACAGTCCTAAGGAAAGCAGAGAAGTGTAGCAATGATTCTTAAAGGACCATTTTCTGCTTTATTTTTTTTAAAGGGAGGGATCTCCTACTTTGTGCACAGTGGTGTTCCATAAAGAGATCTGATTTGTATTTCCCCCTTCAAAGACAGGCACCTACTGTCTAAGATCATAACATGCTAACATGACCTGGATTTGTGAAAACCATCTAAACATCTGAAAATGAAAATGGAAGGAATTCTTTGTCCTTCCTCTCTATCAACAAAACAGCGGCTGCATTTGCAACAGAAATTCAATCACCAATTGCTAGCATAGTAAGTGAGGTCATACAGAAGCTATTCAGGAGAGCATGAAGTCCTACACATTACTGTTCCTTCTGCTGATGACATCTTTTTCCATCCGTTTGCCCTTTCCCTTTCTATAGACTCTGAATTAATGTGGCTGATGCATCCCAGCTGCTGTGGGAAAAAAGGTGAAGCCTGTTATTTCCTTGAGACAGAAAATGTTGTAGAAACAATGAAGAGAAATGCTAGCCATTCTCTCTGAGGGATTTTCATTCAGATGCTAAAACATGTTGCATTATATAACTATGATGTTAGTTTGCTTGTTCTTTCAGCAACACCACAATAACTCAAATTTTCAGTCTCCTTGTAGGAGACCTTATTATGTGACAGCCATATGAAACAAAATTTGGCCTGAGATTGCAAAATCTTGATTGACCAATGCCACAATGACAGGTACAAATTGATAAGCATCTGCCAGAAATTGTCTAGATCTGTACACTTCAAAGATGCTTCCGGAAGCAAGGTCCTCTACACACTAGAATTCACTTCTAAAAACAAAGTGAAGCCTCTGCTTCTGCTGTCTCTTTCAGAAGTTTTACCTGAGATAGAATCTATGGGACTAATGGAAACATGAGACCAATGGAACTGTCAGCGGAGACTTTGAAGTAACTTAAAGTACCACAATGAGTTAAATTATGTCATTACAGACACACTGGCTTGGGAATTCTTGGAGTTGACATCCACACATCTTAAAACCACCAAGGTTGAGAAACACTGCCATAATCACTCCCCACCACTCTGAAGAAACTATAAAAAGAGGCCATGAATTATAGTTTGTGATGTTTTTTTCCACTGTTCAACAACCATTGGGGTTAGAAAGCTAACTTGTTAAATGCCAGGAAGAGGTAGGGCCAGACTTTAGTCCTTTTTTATTTCAAGAGGTTTAGTTATTGTGAATTGTGAGAAGAGTTAAGATAAAGACAAGGCAGCAGGTTGGGAGGACTTAAGGTTGTTGCTTATCAGAATTTTGTTTATTTTGTTCTTTTGGCCTGACACAGATAAGTTCAGTTATTCTCTATACCAGTGTTTCTCAACCTTGGGAACTCTGAGATGTGGGGAATTCTGGGAGTTGAACTCCACACATCTTAAAGTTCCCAAGACTGAGAAACACTGCTCTACACTATCACGACATGTTTGTTCATAGACTGCAGTTTTCTGCTTTCTTACATGTAGACAATTCAATATTTGGAACAAAGGGGTGATTTTAGCTGCCAAAAGGCATTTTAAACAACGGGCTTGGAACTAGGAACTCAGGGTCTTCTCCTCTCCCCAATCTGCTGTTGTGGGTATTAAATGGCTGTGGTTGAGTGAGGGTTTGGAGTTGCTGTCGTTCTCAGCTATGTACTGCCTGATGGTAAGAATGTACCCCTGATGTTTTCTTCCCAATCAATGATTTTAGCCAAGAAAAACTATATGCAGAGAGACAAAGTAATGGCAATAATCTCAAGAGTTAAGAAATTCTATAACTATGTATACAACCATTCTCTTGAAATCTGGGCAGACCACAAGCTCTTTCTGGAAATTTCTGCTAGGAATAAACCAACTCCTCCCATTTTATCACATTTGCAATGCTAGAGCATTCTCCTGCAGGCATATCACTATATACTACTGTAAAAACCTGAGAAATGGTTGCAGATGTTGATGGCTTGAGTTATTGCAGATTCCAGATTGTGCTATCACTCCACCACCTGAAATCCTCGTATTAGAAGATATGCCAGATCCTCCCCTACAGACACACAAAATAGCAAAGGACTATATCCTAGTGTATCTTCTTAACTGGTTGTTCACGGGCTGGCCATATGATCAACTGGTTGAGAAGTTTGCACCATATTCATCACATCAAAATGAGTTTCATCCCACAAAGGTTGTGTCCTGTGGGGGAGTAGGGCTTCAGTTTCAAAAACAGATTACCAAGTGCAGAAGGAACTGTTCGTTGGAAACCAGATTATCACTTACTGTATGCTTGATTCATATTTCAGCAATGCAGACAATGTCCTAAACTGAACAAGTCTAATTCATCAAACAGGATTTTTTTTAAAAAATCTGAAAAAAATCCACAATATGGTACATCTTGTTTCTCTGACATACCAGGCATGTAGTGCTAAAGCAGGGGTGCAAAAAGTTGAACCTGTGGGATTCACGTGCACCTATTTTGTGGTCCCCAAAGTAGGAGAGGGTCAAATTTTTGGACCTCTTTTGCACTTGGGAGTTCAGGGGTTTTTAGGGGTGAAATAGTTTCTTGGAGAGGCCCTTGTATTATTCTTTTTATATTTCTTGTTGATATAGACTTATTTTGTAATTTTTTTAAACATTAGAGTAAAGGATAGTTTTTATTATGTGAATTTTTAGATATTGGAGTAAGAAGTGAATTTGTTTTATACATATGCCTGTACCAAAGAAAGTCACAAGTTGCTTTTCTTTTTTTGTATTTTTCTCTCTTTTATTTTTTTTTCTCTTTTCAATCTTTCTGTATTTTACTTCTTTCTGAAGTAAATAATTTTTTTTTAAAAAAAAAGCCTTGGAGAAGAGGCCTTAGGTGCCCATTGCACTCTTTAAAAACCGTACCCCTAAATTAGGCTTACTCCCTCCACCTTTTTTTTTTTTTTTTAAGGAGCACAATGGATCTCTTAAACTTATATTGTCCCTTAATTCCCAAGGCTAAAAACAGGCAAAAAAAAAAAAAGTTTTCCAACTCACGTGACTTTCCTCTTCCACTTGATCTTCTGTCTGTTAAAAAAAGAACAAAACTGCATAGTTTTTTCTTTATTAGTAGGCTGCAATAACAGTAGAAAAATTGCTTTGGTGTTCTTGTGCCCTCTACTGATGAAGGAAAAAACTTTATTTTTAAACTAAACCAATTGAAAGCTAGCCTAAATTTATTTCCTCCTGTTGAACACAACAGGAGAGTACCAACTTTGCTGTCATAATCTAACTGGCTCTTCTCCTCCCCTCTATCACCCCACAATCTCCTTGCTATCATACCAGCACTTTGAGCAGAACACAGAACTGTTTGGCCAATGGATAACATTCATCAAGTATCTGATTTCCCTGAAAACACCTTTAGGTTACATGGTATTTCACTGTATGCTATGTGGTTTTCACTGATAATTCCCAAAGTAATTAAACTGAAAAGCCATATTACTGAACCATGGCTGGAATACTATTGTAGGGATATTTCAATCATTCTCAGTTGCAGGCACTTGGTTCCTTCTTTCTTTGAATTGTCCCATTTGGCTTGGTCCCTCCTTGATCATCTCCATTCCAGCTACCATCAATTCTCCAACTATAATTTGCATTTGCTTAACTTCCTTTTTCTTCCTCACCTCTTGGGTTTGTTTTTGTTTTTGTTTTTTGCAATGTCTAACATCATATAACCCTTTGAGTAAGAACTGTAAGTGTTCATAAATCTTTTTTATCCTACTTAGATTGACTTCTTGTCAATGATCAGATGATAATAATATGAGCTTGACAAGCTAACTGAAATGCTCAGCATGCCAAGCAGTTTTGAATCCTTTATACTGACTGATCATCCTTTTCAAACTACTTTCAACAGCAGTAGAAACCATGTGGCCTAATAATCCAGAGTTAGTGCAAGTTAATTGTATCATCTAAATTTAATTGTTTTCAACATAATGGGCTGAGCTGTAAGGGTATCATATCCATTTGAGGCCCAACAGGAAGTAAAAGTGCTGGTCTACACAGTTGTCTCTAAACACAGACATCATCCATCATAAATGTTTTACACGCGCTCCCAACTTACAGCACTTGCTTCGAATGATTAGCTACTAAAGGACGTAAATAAAAAATCGGAAACAGGAGTTTCTTTTAAGGAAGATTATTTCCTGCTGTGGAAATTCTACAGTGAAAAAGTGCCAAAATTAGTCTCAGCTCTTGGAACGTTTGCTGGCCTGAATGCTCTGGTGAAGAGTGACAATAACATCTCAGTATGGCATTGAAGTTAAAGCAGAAAATATTCTAGCCTCTTTTTGTGACAGAATGCATATGGTGACACTTTTCTTTAGATCTGAGTTTTACTGTATGAAGTTGTTCTGAAACTTTCTACTTTGAAAGTTAATTCTGAAAAGCAGAGTTTCTACACCTTAGTAATTTGTTTTTTCAATAAAAACGGGAGACATGGCTTACTTCAGCCATGGCTGAATTTCAATTTAATTTATACTAAGTCACTTATGTGTCTTGTTGCACAAAAAGCAAGGACAAATAGTTGTTTTTCTTAGTTTTCTGTTCTTAAGACAGACATGACTATGAAAGCACAAGAGGTGCCAAGTCTGGAAGCTTGGCAAAGTGGTCATGTCATCACTTAATGATATGTCCAAGTTCAGAGGTTTTTTTCCAGGTTACATGATTACTTTACTGCAAATCTGTGATGAACTCACTGATGCTGATATATGTAAAACCTCAGCTTGCTTATTCCCAAACCAGTGCATGTACTGCAGTTTGTGGACTGTGTTATTAATGAAAACCAGGTTACTTGTTTTAAAAATCAGTCAGGTGAGAACAAAACTCATGGTTATTCATTATAAGCAGAATCAACCAATCATGCTTATCAACTACTTGGCTGGAAAATTGGGTTGGACTCCGACAGCAATATTGGCCACCATTTTTGTGAATGGTTTTGGATTGTATAAGACAATTCCCTTTGTTTTATTCATCAAGATTTCTGAATGAAAGCCCCTGGACGTGATTCATATTCTTGATACAAACAGTAACTGGTCAAAATAAACAGCTCAAAAATAAAATTACAACTAACTGAGAGTAATATCTCTCCACAGTTATTACATAAATGAAAATACTGATTGTATCAATACTATTCACAGAGCTAATTTATCCAACAAAAATAATTGGTTTTATTATCTCTGCCAAAGTAAACTTAAGGCATAAAGCCTTTCCTTTTTATAAAATTTCACAAAGAAAGGACGGATATTTGTAACATTCGTAAGGGAATGATAGAATGAGATCATGGAAATATACAGAAGTTATAGAGTTTTTCAGATGAAAATGTTACTGTATTGCACAAACATGCTTTGATGACATTGTGGCTCAAAATGAAGACTGGCTAAATCAATAGCAGGTCTAGTTTTTATGAACAAATTACCAGTAATGACAAATACTTTAATTAATAAGAGCCAGCATGGGTTAGTCACAAATCAGTTGTGCTAGACTACAGTAAATTTATTTCCTTTTTTGGTAGAGGTACTAGCTTAGTATATCAGAGGAATGCTGTACAATAGTATACCTGGATCTCAGAAAAATGGCTGGCAATGTCTTTCATTACATTCTTCTTCATAACATAGTAAAATATGGGCTAGATCAGTGATCTGAAGATTTGGTTTCAGGATCATTTTACATTCTTACAAACAAATGAAGACTCCAAAGAGCTTTGTTTTATGTAGGTTATATCTGTTGATATTTACTATATTAGAAATTAAAACTGAGAAATTTTAAAATATTTATTTATTGGACTTTGTGGACCCCCTTAAAGGGTCTTGGGGACCCCCAGAGGTTCCCAGACCACACTTTGAGAACTGCTGGGCTAAATGATACCCCTGATAGATGGACTCACAGTCGGCTGAATGACCATGTGCAAAGGGCTGAATAATGCAGCCACTGCAGCTTGGAAGGAAGTACTGAGTAGAGAACCATAAGGCTCTGTCCAGGGGCCTGGATTGTTCAATGACTTGAATGAGGGAGTTGAGGTGGATACTTATTGAATCTGCAGATGACACAAAGCTGGGTGGGATGGCTAATATTTTAGAGGAGAGAGACAATAGTTCCAAAAGAATCTAAACAGGCATGAGCAGCAGGTTGAAATGAATAAGATGAAGTTCCACATCTGGATAAGAAGAATATAAAGCATAAGTAGAGAATGGAAAAGACCTTGCTTGGTGGTAGAAAATATGAAAATGATCCTTGTCAAGTACAAGTTAAACTTGACCCAGAAGTGGGATGCAGCTAATAAACGGTAAATGCTATCTTCGGGAGCACAGAGTGTTGATCATGGGAAGTAAAGCTTCCGCTCTGTGCTGTCTGGTCAGACCCCACTTGGAATACAGTGTCCAGTTCTGGGCACAACAATTCAAAAACAACAGTGACAAATTGCAGTAACTTTAGAGGATGGCTACTAAGATGGTGAAGAGCTAGGAAACCAACCCTTATGAGAAATAAAGGATCTCGGTATATTTAACCTACAGAAAAATCTTCAGCTATCTGATCTTCAACAAACTGATCTTCAACTATCTGAAGAGGATAGAAGAGGAGTGGCATTACTTTCCCAGAGTTCAGGACCAGAACCAGTCCTTGGCAAGGAGGTTCTGGTCAGGAGGAATTTTTGACTGTACAAGCTGCCTCATGAAGTGATAAGTTCTCCTTTGCTGGAAGTTAAACAGACACCAAATAGTCATGTGCTAGAGATGGCCTGGTGGATTCTGTACTTCCTAAGTCCTTTCCAACATTATGATTTTGTGAAGTCAAGAGGATTCAAAGCTAAAACTAGAGTAGGTGAAGGTGAAGGTAGCTCATTCAGCCAGTTAAACCAGTTTATATACAGTATGTTGTATATACATTCATTAAATATGCTAAGATAGCTTTTGTAGAGCAATTTGGTCAGCTTATTTGGAATTTTAAAAGCATATTGTAGGTGTCTAGCATGACAGGCAGTGCCAGTAATTAAGCAACCATTAAAAAAAAAGACATTATCACTACTATACTAACAATTTCCAAACTCAAGATATTCTCCTTAAGTAGTCTTATGAGATTAGGTGGGTTCACATATTAAGCTAAACTATGGTTTGCTTAACCTGGATTTATTGAACAAATCACATTTCACTAGGTTCACACAACACAGTAAACACAATGTGGGATCCCTGATACTGAGTTAGAAATGATGGTTTATTACATAATGGTCTATACTGAAACTTCAGAAAAAGTAGATTATTTAAAATGTGTAAAATAATTCAGCTTATTATTCTAATAAGAACCTTGCTAATTAGTAGAGGTTTATCTGAATTTCCAATGGCAGGAAGATTATCACCAGACTCATTACAAAGTGTCCAGCAATCAATAATAAATAGCCAGGGTTAGGAAAAAAAAATCCTTATTTAATACAACCTAATAGAAATATGTAGCTATTTCATTACCAGACAAATGCACTTTTAATTGATGCTGTTAAGTCCCAGAAAATATTTTTTTATTTTTCTTTTTGAATGTAGCCTATAAAATTCCTAGCTATATTTCTTGAATACCTTCCTTGTTGCATATTAGAAACTATTCTGAGGCATCAAGAAGAAAAAGAAGTTATGCCTACTAGAAAATAGAAAACATGGATGCTCCATCCACTTCTCTTCCTTTTTTAAAGAAATTAAGTCTCTGTCCAAAAGTAGGAAGCTCAAGGTTTGTTGCATAAGTGTACCCAGGGAAGGCAAAGGACATCAAGTTACATGTGTGTTGTGATGTTGCAATGCAAACGCCACTCCCTACAGAGTTGGGTTCAATGTTACAATACAAATAGAAAGGGCAGAGCTTGAAACATGCTCTATTATGATGGACATTTCATTATTTTGGCATCATTGGGATTAGGAACAGATATGTATGGTTTGTTTAGATAGCAGAGTACAGTATACAGTAAGTTTCAAAAACAGATTACAAAACAGACCAGTTACTCCAAGGTTCATAAATGGCAAATCCAAATATTGCATTTGATGATTTTCTATAACGTTTTGTGATTAAATCTGAAAAATATAGATAATTTTGGAATGATTGTTTATTAAAATAATTATTAAAATGACAAACTAAACAGAAACATACTGGATATCATGTATCATCATTTAGAAACTGTGCTTTGCTAATATAATAAGAGAAACCCACAACAAATCTGTTACATCAGATGTGTTTTATTAGTAAGGAAGATTTCCTTCCCTCACGAATCCTCCTTTCTCAATCTCTCTTTCATCCTCATTTGCCCAAAGTTCCAGTGTTGTTGTCTAATCATTTTGTGACTTTTTAGCATTTTCCGTCTGTACTTATTTTGGTGGGGATTTTTTGAGGCAGGCGTTGATCACATTCCTTAACACACACATCCCAAGTGGGTCCAGATGACTTCCAACCTTTACCAGGCAGTTACCGAGGCTCTGTGGACAACCTGTTTCTGCTTAACAGCAGTAATTATGTGTGTGTATTTGTGCATCCGTGTGCATGTCTGTTGAAAACCAAGCAATGCAACATTGAACTGGGCCCAAGAAGATCCAAATTCAAGACTTCACTCAACCACTGAGTGTACAGAATGATTTTGGGCCAGGATTAGTCCAACTTATTTCACATGGTTTGTTTGTGGGGGATAAAATAAGGGGATATAGCACGGGGCTCCTTCAGGAAATGTGGAAATTGTAAATAAATATATTAGTAAGCAAGTAAATAAGTACGTACTGCTGGCTACTTGGTAAAAAAGACTCTGCATTCTCCAAAGTAAGGTGCCAACTTCCATCCCCACCTTTATTTCCAAGAACAACTCTGGGACTCAGCTGGCCTACAGATGCTTTCTTAGAAAATAAAAATACAAATGGCTACTGTCCAGGTTCTAGTCAGAAAAAAAAGGTAAAAGGAGTATCCTGGGGTGCTGGAAGTAGTGGAAATCCTCACCAGTTTGCTTTCTGTTAAATGGTGTAATGGTATGTGGGAATGACCTTGGGAGGCTGGGCCCAGTCTCCCAAGGTCATTCCCACACACCATTACAAATGGGTGTTTTGTAACTGCCATGACCACAGTTGTAGCCATTTGGTGCACCTGCAACCTGGCAGTGGCTTATTAGTGTGCAGCTTACCAGAGGCCCCTGAAATGGCTGCCTCCCCAAAGCCAGCTACCCTCATCCTAATCTCATCATAACATAAAGGAAATAAAATATTGTTTGGTCCCAAACTGTCTGCACTCCCAGAGGGCCCAATGAAAGCCTTAGTCCAGCTTCACTTGCATAGGGATTTTGACACATAAGGATAATTTAATTTCTTCTCCCTTACATTAGAATTCGGAAGAAAGGAAGAAACAATGAGAGAGAGACCTTTTTTCAGCTTGTTTTTTACACTTTCTTCTCATTACAGGGCAAATGAAATGAGAAATCCCTTGAAAATCTGTCCCTAACAATAACTGTTAAATTATTAACCATCATGTTGCATTATCATTAAAGAACAATTAGATGGGTCCATATCAGATTCAACAATATGATATGGACCAAAATTATTCACGCAGCATGCTGTCACATAGCACAGAGGAAGGTACAAATTTTTTTTCCTGTGATTGCTATGTTCCGTGATGTTTTTACTTCCACAGGATACTAAATGGGGTCTTTTCAACAACCAGACTCCAATCATTGTTCTGTGTCCAATAAAAACAAAAATTGAAGCCCTGATGAAGGCTGGTTTTAATTTGATAAATTTTCTTAAATATGCAGGAAATACTTTCAGTCTGTGCCTATCCACAGCAATTATTCATTCTCTAACCTCTAGCAGTCCCCTCCACATCTCTGTGATCCTTTGTAACCTTAATCATCTTCCAAATAATTGTCTTTAGCTACTTTTATGATTTCTGTTTGACATATGGATTTTCTAATTAATGTGTGATATTCTGAGTCATTGCTTTGCTGCTCATTCTCTCTCACCCTAGTATGTATATATAAAACCCTAAATTTGCCCATCTTTTCCCTACGGTTGTTCTAATTAATGTATAGTCATATACACTAGAAATATAGCTTGTGTAATATAACCTAATAATGTATTTTGTTTAGCAGTGAAATTACATTAAGATGAAATGCTCACAGCCCTGTCAGTTTAATTATGAATATTCCTCATTTACTGAATATTCCCAAGTTATCATATTCTTCTTATTTATGTTATCTTTAAAAGCTGTTTATTGCTGAATATGTGAACAAGTAGGGAAGGTAAATTAACATTCATTTCAAAATTTAACTTTGGGGTTATTGTGGGTTTATTGCCTAATATAAATTTTGATTAGCACAAAATGCTCATAGTTTTATAGAACTAGAAAAATCTATATGTGCTGCAAATGCTTATTTTCCACTTACCCTTCTTTATGGCAACATGTCCATAAAATCTGTAGTAGTCAAGAAATACACTGACAGGTTAAATAAATATATCAATAACTGACTATGTTTGTCAACATTGGTATCAGGCTTCTGCTCTGCAGGTTGGAGTTGAAACAACTACATAGGTACATAAAAATCCAAGAACTTCTGATAAGTAGGTGTTACTGTAGATAACCTAAAAGCCATTATGAAACAATTCCAACAACTTCTGAGTATCAAATGTGAGCCCTATTTATAATAATCAGTGTTCAAATTTCATGTGCATTTTCTTCCTACTGTACGTAAAGGGCTAGATTTTCTTTTGGGCAAGAGTTACCATTTCAATTGGTTCCTTGTCTTGATTATGGTTTGATGTAAAATCAGTTTTTTTACCTTTGACTATATGTGAGGCTTAATTTTCAGAAGTGGTTAACCTTTCTGTTTTGTTTTGTTTGTACCAAACCACTAAGTTTTCAATTTTACAAAAAGTACAATTTGGGGAAATACACTAAATATTGCTGAATATACTAGAATAGGTGATTTTATTTTATTTTTTAATTGAGAGTTTTTACATAATTAAAGATAAACAAGAAAGAGTATATAAAGAGAAGTTAAAAAAAGAAAAAAATATGTAAAAGAAAAAGTGCTAGAAACAGTACAGATAAAGAAAAAGAGAAAAAAGAAAGTTAGATGCAGTTTCTGATCTTCTTTACATCAGATACAAACTTTTATAATTTCTCCCTCTTTAGAATTACATTATATAGTTCCCTTCTTCCCATATTCAACCCTTTTTAATCAGCAAATTCAGAAATCGACGGTTCATTTTTGTCCATTTTCAGCAAAAAGTCCATAAAGATTTCCAATCTTTTATAAAGTACTTGTTGTTTTGTCCCTAATCAAACAGGTCAGTTTTGCCATTTCTGCAAGTTCTGCCATCTTCACAGTCCACTCCTCCATTGTGAGTACTTCTGTATTTTTCCATCTTTATCCATAACCTTGCTGCAGTTACCATATATAAAACCAATCATCCATGAACCCTTTCTAATTGGATATCCATAATTCCTAATAAAAAAAAAATTCTGGTTGCATCTAAATATTAATTTTTAAAATTCATTTCATTGTCATATGTATTTGTGTCCTGTACTTTTTTACATGTCTACCATGCATAATAAAATGTCCCTTCATGTTTTTCACATTTCCAACAGTAATTAGACGTACCTTTATACATCCTAGACAATTTATCTGGTGACACTAATGGTACATCATTTTATAAAAAATCTCTTTTAAATTATAGGACAATGTGAATTTCAAACGTTTTGACCACATTCTCTCCCATTGATCCATTTGTAACCAAAGTGCCAAATACGATTAATAGACATTGCATATTTCCTCAGTATAATTATAAATATATTCCCTGAGTTAACTTAGAATCACATGATCATGCTGGATATGTTGTGTACCTTAGCAAATCTGTTATATTATTTATTTGTTAAATTTATATCCTTATATTTCCTCTAAGAATTGAAATTGGTGATCACAGTTCTTCCCCTCACAGCAATCTTGTGATGTAAATTAGACAGAAAGATGGCATATATTAACATGTATAACATACAAATTTCAGATTTCTGGCTATCTTCTTTATAGTTATGCTATAATGGACATTTAAAACAAAAACAAAATATGCTTTCAAACATTTACTTTTTTAAGTGGTCTCCTAGTAACTCTATCTATTATCAGCAAATTCATTTCTGAGTGTTTAGCCAAATGGCACCATTTACATGAAAGAGGAAAGTATCTGTAGGTTTTGAGGAAATCAAAGTATCAGAAAAATATAAAAGTTTTTTGGAGGGTGGGTGCCTTCAAGTCAATTTTTTACTGCTGATGACTGCCTGGACTAGTCTCTTCAGTTTTCTTGGCAAGGTTTTTGGGAAGTGGTTTGCCACTGCCTGCTTCCTAGGGCTGAGAGTGAGTGACTGGCCCAAAGTCACCCAGCTGGCTTTGCGCCTAAGGAAGGACTAGAACTCACTGTCTCCCCATTTCTAGCATGCTCCCTTAACCACTATACCAACTGGCTCTATAAAAGGTCTTGGGGGGGGGAAACTCCGCTGATGGGGAAAACCATGAAGGAGCCCAATAAAAACTGAGCAGGCTCAGTAGAGTGGGAGCCAAAGAGTAAGGTTAAAAGGAAGAAGATGGCTGGACAACCAGCTAGCTAAAATCCTGAAAAGTAAAGCAAAGGATTTTACTTTCTTCAAGGACATATTTTATTATTTTAAAAATGCCATCAGAAAACTTTGACCTGCCATCCAAGAACTAGAGTCTTATTTGAATTGAATTAACTTGTGGAACTGGTAGGCATAAAACTACAAAGTAAATGATGTTAAGAGTGAAGCAAATATCAGGTGCTGAAAGCCTACTCACCCACAAGTTCATTGGTGCCAATGTGAATAACAGCAAAACAAGTAGAGATTTGGAAAGCATTGTGTGCATCTGGTTAATTAAATTAGAAGCATAAAATTTGGAATAGAATAAAACTCTAGAAGTACCAAGTATTTTTACTTAACCTGAAAAATACCATATATAACCCAACATAGTCCTCTGCCCTGCTATAGGCTTTATTTAAAATCAAAATGCTATCTGTTTACGAGAAAGGTGGAAGGCCAGGTATTCTACATTTTCTAATTGGAAATATATAGGCAGTCACAGGTTGGAACTTGCCTTTATGTTGGAGCAAGTGCGATACATTTTGCAGCTGAAAGACATTGTCAACAGTCATCGGGTTAGATCACTTTCTGATTCACCTGCATACCGCTAGCGTGGTGAACTTTTCTGGAGATCAGGCACCAGTTAAGATCATCTGCCCCAGGTGCTTGGTCGACCCGTTGGAATTCCTCAGTGAACTTGCAGGCATTTCCACTACATTTCTCACTGACCTGTAGAAACAGCAGCAGTCCCAAAAAATCAAGACGGTGTCCACAACTATGCAATTGAAACCCCAACCCCTCTTTATGTGTGTCATCGGTAATACATGTAAAAAGGGGTGGGGTTTCAAACATATGGATGCAGACGCCATTTTGACTTTTTTGATATACACACACTCCTTTGCAGATACCTTAGATTTGCTGTGATCTACTTCTTGGGCCACTAATACATCCATGACATGAGTTGGCTGACCATCTCATTGTTAATTACATTTATCAAAGTAACAAGAAATAGATTTATATATTTTACCTCATGAAAAAACTGCCTACGCCAACTATTGTCTATCTGAATGAGGACTGGCTCAATCGACAGTGGAACGTTTTTGTCTTGAGGATGAGTTTTTCAACACCAAGAGGTTTGTTTGGTTTAACAGGCCTAAAATTCCATATTTTGGCTTCAAGAATAGACTAGAAACAAAAATGCTATATGCTTTTTGTACCAAAGCTGGTAGAAATAGGTAGAAGGGCTGATTTATAATATAAATACTCTATTTATTTCAGTACACTATTTTCCGTAAGATATGAAGTGCATGAAATTTAGCAGAGTTCGCTTAATATCATTTCCTTTTTTTAAATCCCAGTTCTGGAAATGCTTGCACAATTCAGAAAAACAAGTTTAAACTTCACAATATGAAAGATTAAAACAACTGTCTGGCAATCTGGAAACTTTAAATGCTTCTGCTATACTGCCCTAAAAGCTGCTGAAATGTAAGGTAAGATTGAGGCAAAGATTGCTGTGTTACTAGTATGATTTATATGAAGAATTGGTTGTAATCTGTTTCTTAAATTTTTACCACTAAGCCTAGGAGAAGTTCTCTGTGATTGGCAGTTACTATATGTTGTGGTTTATGAAGCAGGATTTGTTTATGTTACCAATTTAAAACTGAAAATGTTGGTTTAGTTTCAAAGGTTCTCTTACTTTGAGACTTCTCTAGTTCTTCCACCACAAGAAAGTCCTTTCTTTTGATGAAGAGACCACTGGGTACAAATTCACAATGCTGGTTTGTTCAGTGACTTTCAAAAATAAGTTGAAGTTGATATGAAACGGAATAGTATAAGAAATGCCTCAGAATTGTCAACTCACTGAAGAAGGGGTAACAGTTACACATATATTTTTCTGAGGGGCTGCAGGTTGCATGCCTTTGGCTTTCAGAATAATTTAGAACAAATCTCACCACAAAATAATTGTTTGTTTCATAAACAAAATGAGAATAAAAATGGCAGAAAACTCTCTGTGATTCTGATGAATTCAGATTTTGAAAGCCCATACCATACCATGGTTAAGTTTCATCTATTTTAATATTTCTACAATACTGAAATTCCTAGCACTCTCTAGAAAGAATGCAGAAGTAAAGGGATATAAGAAATAGAGACCTAAAAAGCAAGTTAAATTATTGGAGTTTAGAATTAACAGAAACAAGTAAGATAACATTTCAGGGCAATACATTTATTAGGCCAACTTAAATATATAGTTGCTTTAAAAAATTCAGATCTTTACATTAGGATAGTTGTACTTTTAACATGAAAGAACAACATTGTTTGCTTTTATTTTTTTTTTTTAAATCCTAGCCATCATAGGAGCAGTCCTGGATGCAACCTGAACATCACCAGTTGAAGTAGAGACTGATTTTGATACCCTACATCTCCTCCCTCAATTCTTCTAAACTCTAAAATGTCATGGTTTTATATTAAATTAGTCAGTCTTTGTCCAACCCAAACCTACTTTTTGTAACATCTTGCCTAATCCCAAAATCTGAAAATCTTGAACTCACCCAATTTTTAGATCCTTGACTTTAAAAATATATGGCCATGTTGGAATGAGATCTTTTCCTAATACCATTATTTTCAGCAACTAAAACTGCTGTTGAGCTCAAACTGATATCCATCTTCTAAAGATTTTGTAACTGGGAATCCTAATTGAGCACACAAAAATGCCATTGTAAGTAGTTCTTAGATGATCTAGGGATTATTTTAAATTAAAGGAGAAAAGGAGGGAGAATCTGAAACTTACATATCTTTTTTTAGGCAGAAACATTTTAAATGCCACCTTATACATGTCAATTTAATTCATTATTGGGTGAGTAAATAGAGGATTACAGCTTAAAGTGGTGGTCTCATAATACATTGTGCCACAGACAGGCCAACTATATTCTAGCCTAGTATGTTGTACAAACTCATCCCATGTGTTTATGATGTACAGTATTGTGTTGTGTAAGACAAAAAAATGGTTAATATAATAAACCATAATTAACTCATTTATGATAAGTGGGTTATGCGAACACTGTCTTTGCAGTGGTCGGGGGAGGGGTATAAAGTCATACAGAATAATCCCATGCAAGATGTAATTAGGCAGCTATGGTGATGCATGGACCTCCATGTGTTGGGCTGGGGCTAAGTTGGAGTTCAACAACATCTGGAAGGGTGTGTGTGGCCTATCTTCTAATTAGAGAAGATACATTAGCCAGCACAGATGCTTATTTTTCAAAGTGTAAGATCATGTGTAGATTTAATTCTCTCCTGCCTCTTGGAGGCAAAGGGTCAGGATCTTCATGGAGACACTGAGAAAGAAAAAAAACACTTCATATTATACACTGGAAAGTACTCCTAAATAAACCAAAAGAAGGGAACTGTCTCATATGGCTTATCCACCACTGATTATGTGATGAAACCAAAGATTTTCATGAAAAAATAATAGAGTTTTGTGACCAAATTGCTGTACGTCTTTCTGTGATGTCTGAAAAATACCAGAGCCTTTGTGTGGTCGCAGAAGATTCGTAGATTATGACTGCAGTTATTTGAGGGGGGGGGGGGGGTTTCTTCCCTGCCTCCTTTTTTTCCAGTAGAGTCACTCAACAGCTTGAGTATGCACATGTGCTTCAGAACAGATGGAGTTCCAAATGAATGTCAGACTTTCTGCTGCAAACTTCAAATTTCCTTGAAGGTGTTGGAATGTCTGTAAAACATCAGGTACCTTTTTGGGGTGTCTGTATGTGCATGTGTGTATGATTTAATTCTCTACTGAGTTGGCATTTCAATATATAGGAAAAGGAGGAAGGCAAAATATTGATAGTATGATATAAAAACAAGAAGGAAGGAAGGAGACAGAGGATACTGTTTTTTAAATTAAAAAACAGCTAGCAAGTTGGGATCAACTACCTGAAAATTCTTCTAGGAAGTTATCTCAGAGTTATCTACAACCACAAACAACCCTTTTTCTGTGAAAAAGGAAGTTCAAAAAGTATCATTCTACTACAAAGCTATTAATCTTTTTAATGAGATTTTTGGGAAGAGTAGAAAAGCTTTTTTCTTAAAATATACCCCCCTCGCGTACTTCAAAACTCTCCTAAGTAAAGTGGCATAAGTTCCGTTTTAGCTGTTGGAGAAGCAATGAAGTATCTAAAATTTGGGCTTCTGTTCACTGCAGATGTTAAAATGGTAAAGACTCCCCCAAATTAGGCTTCATGCCAGTAACTACATGAATATGTGGAATCGTTCACTGTATCAGACCTTACACTTATTACAGCTGAGGATCATCCTTTCAGATCTGGCCCAATGTACAAGCCCATAGAGATCACTTGGCATTATTATTTTTATCCTTAATGTATTAGCCAATGGTGTATATGCAAATGTGATAAGCATTTTTTCATGCCATCCTCTAGATAAATTATATAGATTTTGAATAAGGTTGGGTCACAGATGGATCTTTCAAGATCTCTAATGAGTAGGGCAATGAAAAATCTTTTAAGTACAGTTCTTCATCCAACAGCAAATCACTTTATCCCAGTGCTATCTATTGCACATTTAGCCAACTTGTCCATAAGAGTAGCATGAAAAACCTTATCAAACACTTTATTGCGAACAAGGCAATACAATATTCCCTTAGTCCACCAAAGTAGTCACTCTGTTATAAAATTGGTAAGGTAATCTGATCTGGCTTGTTCTGTACAAATCCATGCTGGCTCCTTTTATTATGTTTGTTGTGACTGATTTCTGCATTTTTGTTTGTTTGTTTGTTTTTGTTCTTGTTTTAACTTCCTAGTCCAGCCTACAATAGCTGGGTTTTCTGGCAGTCTTCCATCCAAGTACTAATTAGGCTCAAGCTGCTTAGTTGCTTTTTGGGGGGAAATCACTCTATTAGGTGATGTTACTATACAGTAAATGGACCATTTCATGTGATATAGAAATTCACATCCTGGAGCACAATGTATACTTTCAAAGTACAACCCTCAAAAGTTCAAAGGAACAAATACCTTTAGTGAACGGTGATGGCACCTTACAAGATGAGCAGCTACATCATACCCCCCCATGCTGGAAGAAAACCTGACATATCCTACAGTATAGGTGAAACCAGTGTGTGGACTTCTGTGGAACAATTAGTGAAAGAATCTATGCAGTTACATAAAGAACAAATTCCAGAAGGACATTTAACTAGATATACAATTTACAAAACCAGATTAGGATGCTGATTAAAATAAGACTCTAGCAAAACATTCCTCCACATGAGCTAAAATGGAACTAAAATGGCTGGTGTGGGTGTTCCGGGCTGTGTGGCCGTGTTCTTGAAGTTTTGTTTCCTAACGTTTCGCCGGTCACAGGTGCTGGCGAAACGTTAGGAAACAAAACTTCAAGAACACGGCCACACAGCCCGGAACACCCACACCAGCCATCGTATGCCGGCCGTGAAAGCCTTCGACAATACATGGAACTAAAATGCTTTACAACCCACTATAATTAATATTCTCATTAACACTGTATGGCAACAAGCCCTGTTCTGAAAATGTAAGGAAAAAGAGGCAGACGCTGACAATCTATTAGTACCCAAAAAGAGGAGATACCGTGCGTAAACTCCATAATTAGGTGGAGAACAAGTCAACATTAGCAAGACCATGTTTTTGAGGCCCAGGAACTCCTAAGTCATCTTCTCTCAACACTGGACCATCAATGTGTCCAGTACTCCAGTGTTTGCAATTTTGTCTACCACAAAAGTTTGCAAGCTTGTCTACCACCAAGTGCTCCACTGCAAAGATCTGTGCCTTTATGATTTTTCAACCGACTGAAAGAGGTGGAATTTTAGAACAGGCTCTGTCTGTGAAGGTATAAAAAGCTTCCTCATTAGAGTAATGCCCTTATTAGAGTAAGTTCCTCATTTGATGCTGCAACCACAGTACTAACTTGCTATGATCAATGGGGGGGGGGGAGATGGGAGGAGTTGTTTGACTGTTTAACTACCCTTGATTCTTATCATTTTCCTGTAAATATGTATATGGTACATATGTTTGGACTGTGACATTTTAGCTAGTTCCTTAAAATAAATTAATATACTGCTTTAATATTCCATGAAGTGATAATATCAGTAGAGTAGTGAAATCACATCATTATTGGCTAAAGAAGCACTTTAACTTGTACTTTATCTCCTTGAATAGTTTAGATACTCCTTATCTTTATCTCCAAATTTAAAGAATTACCTCCTGTTCAGACTGTCAAATGTATCATAATATATTGCAGTTACAATTGCCAAATTTCTCCTTTCATCAAGTTTATCAATTCCCCCATGAAACACTAAACCAAAAGTTTCTGCTAATCTCACTGAGAAATTATTTTAATCCAAACTGTGATGGTTGCACTACGTTCCTACTGAAAATGATGGGATTTAAACTGACCATGAGTTGTGTCGAGTTCAATGGTTTCTAATACCTAACTTAGACTAGGTCAAACCCATTGTTTGTCATTTCATTGTCAGCATCTGCTTTCTTTAAAGGTAAACAGAATAAGATTGCAAATAGCAGAAAGATTGTCATAGCCGTATGTCATCTCCAACCAGCATGGGGGAGGAAAGGGAGGCAAAGTAACCAAATGTGTGTCACAATAACACAATGCAAATGCTGCCCCTTATATACTTGGCTACAAAGTTGTGATTGCATCATGTGGAGTTTCATCATGATCTTACAATGCACATTTGTCATTTTGCGGTTATCATATCTAGCTGTGGAACCCATGCAGCACAGCTACAGTAATTTGATGTTTGACTTCAGTTTTGTTTACTAAAACATTAAATATTTCTCCCGTCTTTTCCCTCCCTCCCTCCCTCCCTCCCTCCCTCCCTTCTTTTTTTTGCTGAAATAATTGGGTAACCTCTACTGGTATTATTTTGCTTGATTTCTGAAACCCAAAAGATGGATATCAGGCAAACAGAACTGAAATGTACTTGCTGAAATAAAGTGACATCTCTTTTGAGTTGTGCTCAACTCCTCGTGACTTTCATGGACACATCCTTACAGTTTTCCTCACATAAAACAAGTGATTTTCTGCCTACAGCCTGGTCAATCCTGCTTGCTTTCTTGGCCAGCCAAAGATTAGTTTAGTGTTGTCACCTAGCTGGACTCTTGCTGAATTAATTACTCAAAATCTGTGTTAAATTGGGTCCTTACAAGCAGCATGTTATTTTTCCTTAATATTTTTATATTTAAGCCTTTTCTTTATGGGCTAGATGTTCCACTTCTGAGATATTTTAATATTCTCAGAAATTTCCATTTTCATTTAGGCTTTGTTGCAAAATTTTACCACAATTATTTCCTAAAATATTAGCCCCGCCACTGTAGTGGAATTTTCAATAGCCATTTTGAATTAAGATGATTATCTTGCAATCAGTAAGTGAACACACTTGGGTGACTTATAAATCAAAGAACAGCCCTGGTGTAATTTTCAAGCAGGGCTTCAAACCATTGGCTCTTGGACAATCTTTTCCGATGTGTTTCTTGGCTCTCACAACCCATTCAACCCTTTTCTGCTCTTTACTACCATGCCTGCAATCAGCTTTCTTTGGTCACTGTTGCCTTCTTTGACTTTTGCTCAACAATGCTTGTTTTGTTGATCAGCGAAGGTTTATTCTTAAAACACAATCTACCTTCCTGCTCTGGGCTGAAAAGTCTGGACTATTATTAGGTGACAGCTAAAAATCAGAAGCACTCTGGCAGCACCTTTACAGACTAACACATTTTATCAAAAGGCACAAGCTTAGGTCCTCCTGACTTTGCGCTATTGTAGACTAACACAGGTCCTGTTCCACAACCTCTTCTAGGTGACAGCATAGATCCTTGCTCTTTATTGCCATCTAGTGGTAATCTGGATTTTACAGCTCAGATCTGAGAGTCCTAACCTTAACATTTACTCAACAAAAAAATTCTGATGAGATGATACTTCTTTTCTGTTATACCATTTTATTTGCTCTGATGACTCATAGAAGATGTACACTTTTCAAGAAGAAAGAATAGCAATTTGACATGGTAAAAACTTGGAAACCCTTTTACAGTACCAAAGAAATCCCTGTATTTCTGAAACGGATGTTCGGGTCATGCGCTTACCATTAAAATCAAGGCTTCCTTTTTCTGATTTATAAGGTCACCAGAATTCCCCAGTGGGATTACATTCTGATGGTGTGGTTTGACCCAATATTTCTTCAGTTAACTAGAGCAAAGTAAGTCCTTTTGGAAAAACAAACAGATTAAATGAAAATAAACAGCAAAAATTTGAGGTGGATCAGACCTTGTAATTAAATCTATAGATATCTGAAGTGGCAGAAGGAGAGCTAGAAAAATAATTTTGCAAGTACCATTCATTTAAACACCCTGGCGTGTTATGTGGGGCACTCCACATTACAGCTCAGTGATCTTAGGGAAATAATTTCTTCCTGTGATCCTGCTGGTCTCTTCTGATGGATGGGAAGACTGCTGGGGAAGATTCTGTACAAAAACACCAGGACTTCCTGTGAGAATGTAGTTGCTCTTTCAAAGCCATTTTTCTGGGGAGAGGTGGAGGAGGGAAAAGGGGAAAATCCTTGAATAATTGATGTTTGTATGACATATAGACTGTGTCTTATTTGTTTTTATTTTTGGTTTATTGTGCAACCTTTATTTGAATCTATATTGCATTGTGATATATTTTCTTTAACACTTGAAATTCCACTTTTAAAGAACTGGGCTTAATGCTCCAAAACTATGCACAGTGACAGACCAGTAAGCCCACTGAGCTCGGTGGGACTTAATTCTAACTAAGATTCAGGCCGTTTGAAACACTTCTGAAGTGCAACTTGGGAATAAATATTTTAAGATTTCGACATAAAAATAAAATACTGATTTGGGAGGAAAATTGAAATTTACAGAATACAGTTATGCCCTGTATTCTGAAGTTCATTTCCGAGTGGATTTGCTCAAGGATTTCTGGTGATCTTGCTTACCTTATGGGACAGAGACTCATCTTCAAAGGCAGCTTCCTAGCTATTTATTGTCTTTTGCTCATCTAGCCACCAGACCATTCTTTTTTTCCTCCCATCCTAGATAAAACCTGCTTCTAGCTTCTCATCTTCCAGTTTTCCTCATCTCCTGAAATGTCTTAACTTTTCTGCTGCTAATTACAATGTCAGTGAGGGTTTAACAACTTAATTTAATCTGGGTGCCAACATTTTGTTGCTAAGGATTTTATCCCCTTGTAGAATGTGATATCCCATCAGCTCAGCCAATCAGATTAAGAGAATGGGAGGCTTCACTATCACTGTTGCCACCATACCCGTTATATAGATCTTGTTCCACTATGCATGTTTTCACTTCTTTCATATTCATTTCCTCCTCTGTTGTCAGCAGTACTGAGATCAAATACTAGTGTCTTTGACTTTAATGGGTAACAATTAATCATTCCAAAGGCCTGAGCTTAAAGGTAGTGTCATATATTTTGAAAAAGTGCAGCTGGCCTCATATATACAATATTTAAATTTTAAGATAATGCTTCGGAGATTGTGGCAAAGTTGTATTTGTTTTAGTCTATTTGAAAGAACAGCTGGTGTGCACACGACAGGAAGAAAAACACAGAAGGTCGTCTGGCCTGTGATGTCCCTTCATCCTGAAATTACATGGTTAGCCAGGGTATCCTTCAGGGGTATTTAGAACCTGGAATAAAATGAATTTGTAAAAATAAAGCCACAGACTGAAAAATTGTGAGTTCCAAATAACATTGGGAATTCCAACCAAAGGGAAATTAATTAGGTTTTCTGAACCATTTCAAGTATTCCATGATAAAATAATTGAAGTTTCTAATAGCCAATCTTCATATGATAAGAAGAGGAATCCTGGATATCTTTTTGCTAATGCTATACCAACAGAACAGAAATGAGCAAGTCAGAGAATGCATTTCTCACACATCTTAGAAATATAAATTGATTATGTGCCATCAGGTCAGTGTTAGCAACCACATATTTAGATTTTCTCCATGATGATCTATCCCTAACTTGGTCCTTCAGCTCTTCCATTTAAATTTTAAGATAATGCTTCGGAGATTGTGGCAAAGTTGTATTTGTTTTAGACTATTTGAAAGAACAGCTGGTGTGCACACGACAGGAAGAAATGGGTGTCCACCCATCACCACTGTAACTGAGCCCATCTATCTTGCTGCTAGTCATCCTCTTCCTTCTCTTTCCCAGTGTTTAATAAATAATATAACAGACAGCTTACAGAATCCATTATACACCAAAACAAATTTTTATGACACTTAATTAAGAATGGTTGATATGTTGCAATCTGCTATCTGAACTTAAAGAGCTGTTCCACTGGTTGAGTCTTGGCTAGACTTTGGGATATAGTATGGTAAAGAAAACCAGTTTGGTGTAGTGATTAAAGGCACCGGGCTAGAAACTGGGGGACTGTGATTTCTAGTCCCACCTTAGGCACCAAGCCAGCTGGGCCAGTCACTCTCTTCCAGCCCTAGGAAGGAGGCAGCTGCAAACCACTTCTGAAAATCTTGCCAAGAAAACAACAGGGACTTGTCCAGGCAGTTGCCAGGGGTCAAAAACTGACTCAAAGTCACCCCCCCCCCAAAATTGCAAAGTATTGCTTCTCCTGCTAGTTCTCTTTTTGTCCCTTTTTATTTTTTACTCCTCCCTACCAGGACATCTGAATGAAAAAATTTTGAAACAGTTTTTTAACATTTTATATTTTTAACATTTCTGGGTTAATTTCCATTTGTTTTATCTGAAGAGCATTGTCCTGTTCTTTTGTCCTGAAAACACTTGCACCTAATAATCACCTTCATCATTTTTAAAATATTTAATCAAAAACAACCTTTCTTTTGGACACTTGTATCCTTTCTGTTCTGCTTCAAGAAAATAGGAGGCATAAGTGACCCAGAGGAGAATAATAATTCCTGAATGTAGTGGTGATAGCAGCCCTCTTTACAGAATTGAATCCTCATCTTAGTTTTTTATTATGGCTCTGGGGATTGAAAAATAGTCTCCCCATTGGCCATGAATTCTGAGGAATAGTAACTATTCAGTGTGCACCAGTATGTGGAATGGCTAATAGGAAGACTATAATGAACAACTTGTGCAGCTGAACTAGTTTCAGGAGCTGATCCAACTTTGATAATATCACTGACAAGAGTCAACTTTCCAAAGCTCTCCACAGATTCACTGAGAACTTTTTCAGGTTTTCTCATATTGTCAGAAGAAAAGTCTGCCAAAATAAGCTGAGGTATCAGAATCATACCATGTTGACATCTCATAAGCTCCAAACCTCACGGTCAGTTCTTTGCTCTCCTTTCCCATCACTTGCCTTGCAGATGGTTAACGATATAAGACTTCAACCTTTTGTTATCCTGGTTTAGTTGTGCTGTGGAATAACAAGCCCAGCTGCAGCTGCAGGAAGCATGTGAGAGCTGTATCTCCAGGCAGCCTCTCAACTTTGTAGTACAACTCAGCACTGCTAGGATATGGGAAGGTTGATAGATCTCAAGGAAGGATATAGCCAATTAAAATAGTAAAGTAAAACAATGCAACATAAAATCAAACAAAACTCAAGCTCTGTCCCTACTTGCGCTTTACCACAGCATCATCATGCCCTGACTTTTTACCATATTGGTTGTACAACACTGGCTTCATCTCATCCACTTAAGTAACAGCCTTAAGTGATCAATGTAAAAGTAGTGTTTTTCCCCTTATGTTGATGCTATCCCAACAAATCTTCAAGGAGTGTAAATCTATAATGCTTCATCTTCCATTGTCTTGGAGATGATGTCAGGTGAGTTGTGGTTGTAATGAAAGGTGTGTTTAGACATCTTAAAAAGTATAAGCAATGTTAGGGCTAATTTAGCCTTTGGGGAAGGGTATTCCAACACTGGAACTGACAAGGCTCTTTCTCATGTCTCATTATAAATGGCTGTCCATGGAAGGTCACAGCTGAACTCCTTCAGCATATCTTCAGTTATGGGATGCAGCAAGATGTGCACCCTTGGATACTGAGTCATCAAACAGACTCAATACAGGCTGGCAAGTACCGGAGTGACACTGGAGATCAAAAGGATTTGTGAAAGGTGTGAGGATCCTTCTCTTTAACAATGTCCCAAGAGGAAACAAAAGCCTTTCTCTTGGCTTTAAATTTAAATTCAGTAACTGGAAATATGTTCTAGGATCCTGCTAGCTGTGGGGAAACATGGCTCCTTTCTTTTAAATTAGGAATAAGGGAGTTAGATTTGTTTCATCCATCAATCATCGCTCTCATATTATACTCTTGTTTTGTATCCCTCTTAAAATTAAAAAAAAATGCAAACCATGAAACCAGGTGAAAAAGAACCATAGACTGATATATCAATTTAGCTAGGGTAAAATAACTATATTACTACCTGGCTATTACTGTCTAGAAGCTAATTACATTAGCAAATAACAAGGATGCTTTGAAATATAAAATAAGCACCACTGAAGTTGTTCAATCAGTATCATAGTTTTTGCAAGAGACTCCTTTGAAAAAAAGACAGCCACCTTACCGGATGAATGTATGAGTCACCTTTCTTGCAAAGTTTTATTTTAAAGACAAGCAAAATCTTCAAAGAGCATGACATCTTTTTAGAATTGGATGCCAAAAACACTGAAGTAGCTCTTTTGTTTTTAAAGGAAGGAAAATATATTATGTTTTGATGATGTTCATAGAAAATAGTCAGGTGGGAAAAAGCCATCAATGGGGGCGGGAGGGGGGGAATATCAATATTATGTGCAAATGATCCTAAACTTCAGTGTGTGGCATATCCAGGTAAGGCTAGATAAGTTTCATCAAGCCCTTCAGAGAAGTTAAACTATCAGTGCATCTGGACTACCCTGGATGAAGCTATGATCTGACTTAGTGGTGGGCTTGGCTTGGCTTGGCTTGGCTTTGTTGGTGTCTTCCAGCCATTTTTTGACTCCTGGCAACTGCCTGGACAAGTCCCTGTATTTTCTTGGCAAGATTTCAGAAATAGTTTGCCATTCCCTGCTTCCTACAGCTAAGGGAGAGTGACTGGCCCAAAGTCACCCAGCTGGCTTTGTGCCCAAGCCAGGACTAGAACTCTCCTGGTTTCTTGCCTAATTCATTATCCACTATACCAAACTGACTGTCTAGAGTTACATTTAAAAGAGCCTTAATCCTGATGGGCATAAGAACATGAGTGGAAGAAACAGGGTTACTATTAAAATAGCACACAAAGAGACAGAAAGCATAGCAAAAGCAAGGAGGCATTCCTATTGATTCATGGTTAGATTAACACCAAGGATAACATTTAGCTGCCAAAATTTATTTGTAAGGTTTCAGGTTGCATGCACAGGTCACTCTGATAAAATCTGTGAAACAACCTGTGGGCTGACCTCATTTTTATTTATACATAGCTGAATTATACCACTGGGCAACAGAAAGTACGGTTAAGTCTTATCTAGTAGGAAACAAAATAATGATCCTAAAATATCTTCCCTTCCTCTCCAAAGTTTGTTTACAAAAATCCCATCTCACCCACTCCAACTATTCTGAAGAACTAAAAGCAAATTCATGGAAAGGGAATTGAAAAAATAAAAATAAAGCCATATAAAAATGAATAGTACGAAAAAGCAGAACAAGAGAAAAAGAGAGAAGGTGAAGCTAAGCTTTCTGTACCCAATGGCTGACTCAGTGGTGGAAAATTTACATAATGTTAACATGTTAATGATTAGATTAATATAATACTCTAGGCCAAAAATCACTGTCTTCAGAGCAAATACATTAATATTGCCAAAGCCTTTTTATAGTTTGCTCAGTTCCAGTCACCATCAAAATAAAAACATATAAGAACAAGGGAGTCCATTTTACAAGATCAGAATTTTTGGTTGAAAATTCAAGCAATGGTGACTTAATTAAAATGTTCTGCTGCTGCCAAGCGGGTAGTTACTATCTGCTGTCAGAGCTCCATTTTTCCCATTAACTAATATTGGGCCAATTCTTTCCAAAAGCAGCTTTGATTTTTATATCTCCTTTTCACGTTGCTATAGATTTTTATTGGTGCAAGATAGCTGAGGTAGTTGATATTTTTTTTTAACTATTGCCCATTTTTTCTTTACTTTGCAATGTTACTTACTGCCCAGATTCCTCTAATCTGAAAAAGGACCCTAGGAGGGTACCCCTTGGGACTGAAAATGTGCATTTTTTTCCTTTATGTAAATTAATAAGCATGCAAATGATTCATATCTACAGTATATGATAGGAATGATGTTGAAACTAAAAGCAGAAAATAATTGTGCTCTTTTTTTATCTTTCACTTCAGCCCTTGTCATGTTTTGGATAAGGCTACAGCTGTATGTGTTTACCTAAGAGTGAGTACAATTAAACTAAAAGGGCTTATCTATAGGGTCCATGTATCAAATGATGCTATAAGTCATTTCCTAATTTTCTTAACCTTTCCTTCTTTTTCATGGTAAGATACATTTCTCCATTTTCAAAAACGAAAATGCTGAGTGCACTAATTAGTTTCAGGACAGGAATGCTACAAAACAGATTTGAAAATTGAAATACAGTAGTCCCAACTCAAATGTTTGCTGCTAGTGAAAATAAGGGCATTCAAAACAGAATAGTAAAATCACCATACAATATCAGGAAAGTCCTCAAGACAGATCTCGAAATGTATCAAGATGGATGGCCTCCTTGTAGTTCCAGCCCCAAATTGAGCCCTGTTTTTAAATATTTTTCCTAGTGGGAAATAACAGCTTGAAAACAATCCCAGATGCATTCATTCATAGACCATTGGGCTGCTTGTAATACCTAGAGCATGAAAATACTGTTAAAGGTTTCAGTTCTGATCTTGTATTATTTTTTTTGCTAAAATGTCAAGCTTTTGAAAAAGAACATCATTTTCATTAAAAGCTATTCATTTACCTGGAATGTTGGCATGCAGATTTGAGTTTTCTTGAAACTGAAACATTGCCAAACATGCATTGGGAGGGAAACAGGAAGACAGCAATTGTTATGGCTTAGGCTAATAGTTACTAAGACAGGAATCTGCAGAAACCTGGCATCATAGGCCATTGGGGTGGAAGTCAGTCCACTCAGCCACTACTTCTCAGACAAGGGTTTCAAACAAAAAGGACGGAAGATGTAAAGCAGATTTGTTAAAGGAGAAAAATAGTTGGAAGATAATTTTGTGAGGAACTTCCCACCAGGGTTTAAAAATAGAAAACATTAAAAGCAAAGGACACAGTTAATTGGAAAGGATGATCCTCACTGAGATCAAGAGAGCAGTTATTCCCTTTCCTATTCTTTGAATGCTGCCTAAATTGCAAATCCCATTATCCCCGTCAGGACAGGGGTTCCTGAACTTGCCAAGGCAAGTGGTTTCTACTAAACAATGCAGCAAGGCCTCTTCTGTTTCATTCAGGTTTTCTGTATTAGAGAATTTGCCATTTATGGCAAGGTTTTTTGGGATGTTAGTTCAAACTATGGGACTGCTCACATGTTTGGGTGATCACATTTGGAAGTACTCAAGAATGCCCAATTGTAGTGTAGTGTGTACCTATAAGCGCACACTCCCAGGAATGATCTGGAAATAAACAATGTAAACTAAGCTGTGTTGAGAGAATTCATCATCTGTTTGGGCTTCAAACACACTGAAGTCCCTTGTTAATATATGCTTACAATATTTAATTTCTTCTTATTTCTTTAGCATGCAGTATCTAATTCAGAATGGTTCTCTCTCCCTTTTAGTTTAATATATAGTTTATGACCAGAAATAGTCCTTGAAGGGTGTCATATTTTCTGTGATGTGCCTGGAGAATATTTCTTCCACAATTTTTCCAGATTTTCTCTTCCAGTTTGATGGTAAAAAGGTTGCTGTGGATATTTCCACACACACACCCATGGCTGTTGGGGGAGGCAGCTGTGTCAGGTAGCCTAGGTATGAAGTGACAAAGGACTGTGTGAACCACTTATGGTTCCATCAAAGGTTTGAAGTTGTTAGCCATTTTCTGCCTGTCCATATTAAAACACAAGGAAAGAAATCCTCTTATGGGCCATTTTTCAGACTGAAAAATATGGGCAGCTAAGTAGGCGGAGTTAGCAGTGCCCTCAGGGAGGCAAGAGGAGGGGCAGAGTGATGCAAGCAGCATCCCATTGGTGCCTTGCAAGCCCTGCCCCTTTTTTACATCCATTGCAATGTCACACAATACTCCAGAGGAGTGGAGCCTGCAGATGCCATCAGACAGAGTGATGCTGCCAGAAGGATGCATCAACAACAACAACAACAACACTAACAATTTTGAAACAATAAAGGAGGCTCTGAAATTCTAAACCTCTCTGTAGCCCTTTCTGGAGTACATTGATAATAACCCACAATCACTTTTTTTTACTTTTGCTGATTCAGAAATGCCTCCTCTTCCCTTAAAGGCATTGTGCATATGGTTGCAGCTTAAGAACCATGAGGTGGATGGGACAAGGGTTTCCACAAATGGAGAGATGGTCCCGTCCACAGAGTCACAATATGTCAGGAAATAAACTAGTTTCTCAGGAGCTTCAAGTACACTGTAGCTGAGCCAGAAGGAAATAGGCTGAGTTGTTGAATGAGAGCAACTTCATGGTTTCGCAGGGGTGCAGAGCCATTTCTGGAGAAGCACAGAATGAAGCAGAAAACAAGAATCTTTCTTTACAGGGGAAGAGAAAGGAAGGCAAGAGTTCAGCACAATATTCATTGAAAACGTCTGCGGCAATACATTCAGCATTTACAATAGTGCATTTTTCTGTGATACACACATGAGGTGCTCTGATCACAAACATAAGGACAAGTTGATCCATTTCTTTTTCTTCTATGTACTGCAAATGCTGATCTATTCTTAGGAATTCCTTGCACTGAAAATTCAATTCTTGATTTAGTTGCTTTGCATTCCTTCAAAAAGTTGAAGGTGGCATGCATAATTACTTCCATCCAATTTATACCACATACTCACAAACCCATAATGGAGTAATAAAAATAGTTTGGAAAATAAATTCTGCCTCTTGCCATAGTACAATTATTGCTGATCTCAGCTGAAGAAAATCACATTTTGTAATTAAAATAAAAGCCACAACTAGCCCAGTTTCTTTTCTTTATATTATCTAGGGAGAGGATAGTGAAGGGTAAGTTATATGTTACTTGGATTTCATTCAAGGATTAAAAACTTGTATTTGAGAGTAGCTCTCCTTAAAGTTATAGTCCTGTTCCAACTATTGAACTTGCAATTTATGTTTTCCAGGGATAGGACAATAAAGAAAACTGGATGAAGTTTAATTTTGGTCCTGCAGTCAAAGGTAATGCATAAAAAGACTGTAATACATACTAAATAAACCTAAATAAACAATTATGTTAAATAATTGGTAGACCTATTATAGCAGCCTGTTAATACTCCCAAATTTCAGAAATCCACTTTGGGTTGGCAAAGCACTAGATACTTTGATTTGGTCCATATATATTTGTGACTCCTTAAAATTAAAAGCTGTAAAATTAACACATAATAAAAATTCAGAGAGCTGGATATTGATTATTTTTTTAAAAAAAGACTTTTTTTCTACAAACGTGTGAGTAAGGGGCATAAATGTTTTTAATTTTATGAACCTGCAGTTTACATTATCAGCCTGATTGTTCTCTCTCTCTCTCTCTCTTACATTTCTTCTTAACCTTTTTGAAAGAAACAAAGGCCTTTTAAACAAATATCTTCAATATTCACTGGCCATTAAACCTCCAAAGAATCATACAGAGCTTTAATTATGATCAAATAGCTGGTGATAATTGGGCTTCTTGCCCATCACTGCAACAGGCCCACCCTGGCTGCCGGGCATGAATATCAGTTTTTAACAGTGATGCCCAGTTGTGATTGCCTAACTGGCAACTGCCTGAAGGGAAGTTGTCAAGCGTGGTACCCTGCTGCTTTATTCATATAACTGTGTTTTAGAAACACCTCACAAGTGGAATTGGTGGTTGTCTCATCCAGAAAATGTGGAAAGGATTAATGTGGCATGTAAAACAAATCACTCTTGAGCTCAGCTGAGAAAGTGGGTATTAAAAGCACTCCAGTCAAAGGGGTTGTGGTGATATACAGGCAGCATATGTTGGGCTGGTAAAGCTGCAGGGTGTTTGGAAAGGGTAATGGTCCATGGGTGTAAATTCTTTCAAGACCTCTTAAAGGCACATGTGTTTTTTTGAGCCTGTTCCCTAAACAAGGACCTGTTATGGGTTAGATTCTCTGACACTTTTGCACTTTATCATTTGGTTGGTGATATTTCAAGGCTACTTATTTCTTTCCAACACTGCTGCTAATTATAAGGACAATAAGCTTTTAGAAACTGAATGGTTACCGTTTCTATTACTTTAGAAGTTCATAATATACAGAAGTAAAGTCCTGATATAGATAGAGGTTGATATCCTCAAAAAAGAAAATTGGTTGTTCAATTATTCATATAGATTATTTTAAATGTACTGGTCAATTTTCAGTAAAAGTGACAATGACATATTTGTCATGGGTTTTTCATATTTCTGTCATGACATCAGATGTAAGTAATTAAGTCATGGAATTTGCCTTGTGATGTCACAATGCACACTTTGTCACTTCCCCACTCCTTGCTCCATGTGGATACCTCTAACTGTACAACCTCTACTTGAATATATCCACTGAAGGGGAACCTAGCCAAATAACTCTTTGGATAATTGGTTCCACTGTCAATCTTAAAGTTGGAAAATAAAAGTGGTTGCCATTGTGGGCATAACAAAATATCCATATTTCAAAACCACAAAACATTGGACTTTAGTTATCCATCATTTTGTTTTTTAAAAATTCCTCTGAGGTCAGAGTAGAAAATGAAGGTTGTACCTGACACAGATGCTTTGCCTTACATTATGCTACTAACCTGTGGGTTTTTAAAATAAAATAAATTATTTTTGAAAAATATTAAATAAAGCATGATATCCTTATGGGTGTAAAGGAATGTGTTGGTGGGCTGTTTTTTTCCAGGTGCCATGTTGGTGGACGTTAAACTTAAATGTTAGGTTGTCTATGTACTATGCAGTTGGCCAGTTATTGATATCAGTTGAGATACTTCATCATTCTTTCAACTCATATGCATAAGGGTAGGGAAACTTGGAAAGTGAAATTAGTGGATGAAGGTATAACTCTCCCCACCATGTTCTGGACTGAGCTTAAGAGGTAAAAGAGGAGGTAATTACAAACAACAGTTGCCATATCTTCAAATATTAAAAAATAACATGGTCATAATTAACAAGATAAGAGCTACAAATGCAATATACATGTTTACATAAAAAGGGAAAGGAGAAAGACTGTATTAGTCTATAATTATGAATAAAACATGGAAATATTTCTAATTTGAAAATCCTATCTTTTACCTGTCTGTTGTAAAAGAACCAATTCAAACATAGACAAAAATGACATATGAACAGTCCACTACTACAAATAAGATGTAAAACTATTCTTCCAACATTTAAAACAGGGATGTACAAATCAAACTCAATTTCTGAACATGTACAGAAGTATCTGAATCATTTGATCAATTCAAAGGAATCCAATTTAAATATTCAGTTTACATTTCTGATTTAATCTGTAAAGTTGATTTAGTTTGGAAATTCAATTTGCCCATTGTGCTCAATCTCCAAGTTTCACTATTGTATTAATAATTATTTAGCCAAACTATATGTTCTTATAGTAAAATAAGAAACAATAGCTTGGTCAGTTGGGTATGACATAAATCATAGAAAATATAGTCCAATCTTATTGGACAAGTAAAAACCTTTAGAATTTTGGGAGCAAGTCTGGGAATTTTCTCAAATGGCTACATTGGTAGGAACCTGCCTAAACACAAAATGGCTGCCATGACGGCTTCAGCCAAGCACAAAATACCATTAACCAGAAACCCTGAGATTGTCCAGAGGTTTTATACAAGATGTTTTGTATACCTTTGACTGAAAAACACTATACTCCTTCTATCTAGGATGGTTGTTCTGCTTCTGAAAGATGCACTTGGAGTGGTGAGGGAGGAAGAGGACCCCCATTTAGATCAGCAACTAAATCAGATGAATCAACCCTGGCAATCAATCTGATAATAGATGCTGCAACCAAATTGGTTTCACATGCCCACTAACCATAAGGTAAATGGAAGGAGTGCTTACTGCCATCCCCTGTAGCCCTATCCCCTAGACAAGTGAGACCTCCAGTGTAAGGACCTCACGTACTATAGGACTGTCCATTAAAATGATGGTGAAAAGACCTACTGCCAAAGTAGATAATACTAGGTCAGTGATCTGAGTTAATTTAAATGAGCTTCATGTATTTGTGTATGTTCAGTATTTTGTGGGTTTAGCTGAATTGGTTGAATATTATTGTTTTTATTAAAGATATTACTGTTGATGTAAGTTTAACTAGTAATTTAAACATTTAGGTGAACTTATAAAAATCTGGAGCAACAATATAGGGTTTATTTAAGATTATTGCTGAATGTGAAACATTGCTTCACCAAATGCAGCTAACTTTAGAGTTGCTTTGGGGCTACATACAGCATCTGTTTTGTGGGTCTGAATGTGTACATGTTTTTTTAAAGTATGCACAAGACCTTGCTGTATTTCAAAGTAGGAGGTGACTGCAATGGACCTGAAGAACAATTCTGCATCTGGCTGTTACGTTTTGTTATTATGCCACTTAGCAATAACCTTTCTTTCCACTGCCCCAACATTCTCTTCAATAAATCTGTGGAGTTCTTTTCTCAAAAGATAATTGTACCTGGATTTGTTCTGGCTTGTAAATATATAATAGAGCAGGATGAGCTTGTCAGATATCAAATAATATGTTGGTGGGCTCTTTGGGTTTTTTTCCAGGTGCCATGTTGGGGATACAGAATTCGATGTCAGGGTGTCTGTGTAGTATGTGGTTGACCAGATACTGATCTCAGTTGAGGTATCATTAATCATTCTTTCGTTTCATATGCATATGAGTTGGGAGAATTGGAAAACAAAATCCCTGGGAAAAAAAGTCTCGCACCCTGTCTTTAATGGTAATATTCTGGATTGCGGCTTCACCTTCTCATTTTGCTTTATTAAGCTTAAGAGGTACAAGGGGAGAAAACCACAAACTTCAGGTGCAATATTTTCATATATTGTAAGACAATATGATTGTACTTAACAAGGTAATAGCTACAGATGCTTAGTTTAGTTTAGTTTAGTTTATTGATTAGTCTAATGACCAAATAAGATACAAATGCAATATATCTTGTCTACATAAAAAAGGAAAGGATTGTATTGTCGATTATCCATAATTATGAATGAAACAGGGACATCTGACTGATTTGAAAAGCCTATTTTTTGCTTGTCGGTTGTAAAAGAACCAATTCAAACACAGAGAAAAAGACGTAGACATAATAAACCTTGCTGAATTTCAGAATGGGAGGCGGCTGCAAGGGAAAGAAGAACAATTTGCATCAGGCTGTTAGATTTTGTTATTTTGCAACTTAGCAATAACCTTTCCTTCCACTGTCCCAATATACTTGCCAATAAATCTGTGGGTTGGTTTGTTTGTTTTTTCAAAACATCACAATTGTAGCTGTCGCTGTTCTGGAATTTGGAAATCCATTAAAATTAGAAAATCAACTTTGATGATGTGCAGGAAAAAGATAATTGCAGTAATATGTGATTATCAGCTTTCTACTTTAATTTCAACAGAACAATACAACATATGTTTGTGTAAAATATACAATGTACCGAGCATTTACAATGAAGGCAAATTAAGAATTTATATACCAGAACATAATTGCATTAAAAATTTTTAATAAATAATATATTGTGGATAATAAGTTAAAACCCTGCTAAACAAATATATTTGAATAACTCATTTGACTTTTTCATGAATTGCTCTTGTTTTTGTTACCCCCATAAATCACCAGGACCGTTAAGCAGAGAAGTCATGGTTTTGTGATCAAAAACGTACTTAGCTAAGTTAAAACAATCATGAAAATCCTGGGTGAATGTTGAATATTTTGGTTTCCCTTTTAGTTTCTGGTTCAGTGCCACATACACTGCCTCCAACTGTAACCATGACTGAAAATATTATTTCACTCATTTTAGCAATGACACCATTTGTTACTTTTGCTTTGCCAAAGGACTGGTAAGAGTCAAAATCAATCGACCCTTTTGACACTTCCACCATGGAGAGACATTGCAGCCAACACAACGTGCAAAAGGAGATACAGTAAAATGATGTCATTTCATAAACTGGTAAGCAGAAATGTCAGAATTAACCCTCTTAAGCTTTTCCATCCTTCCAAGATTTTGGAATAGGAATCCTAAAGCTGATAAATAATTCAAAAACATGTTTGTTGGTTAGATTTATATTTAACAAATAACAGAGAACAATAGAGAAGGAATTCATATATTTCCTTTATCTTAAATTGAATCATGATCAGGACAGCTATATGCAAGTCTTCCCAGCTTCATACCCTCCACATGGTTAGTACAGTTTATGGCAGTCTTTCTCAACCCAACATCTCTACTAACCATATGAGCTGAAAATTCTGGAAGTTGGAATCCCAGCACCTCTGAGGGTTTCCTGATGTTGGGGAAGACAACATTTGTCACTTTGATTAGTGATCTCACTAGGTGCCAGGAAAAGCATGGGAGTTGCTAGGTCAACACTGTACAGAGTTGCCAACAACACCTAGATGAACTACTGGCCTCAAGTCTCTTCCTAGTTAGTCAATTGCATACTGTATGCACAACTCAATACTCATGACCCAACCAGTGGCTCATCCAGATGTTGTTGACCACTCAGTAGATGGTGCTTGCACAGTATTAATGTAGCATAAATCATGTTCCATAAATGGAAGATGAAGCAAGCAAGGCGAAGGAACAAATAAGCTGTTTCTTTATTTATGGGAATTGCTAATATAATTGGGTTTTATTTTTATAGTTTTTGTTGCCTGATCAGCCACCTTCTGCTTTTCTCCTCTTTTTACAGGTGCTCTCTAGGAACAAGAGAAAATCTATCTACAGTATGTGGTCACTAAGAGTTGAAAACAACTTAGTGGCACCTAATCAATCTCTAGGAGCAAGGTAGAAAAAATATTTGTACTGAAAATAAAATAAGTCAAGAAAGGTCCTTAAGGATCCTACCCATAAGGATACCACTCTCAGCAGTACTACATTTTTAAGGTGCAACACTGAATGCAGCTATCCACACATTAAGTGGAGCCAGAAATAGAGCTTTTGAAACAGCTTTGACCTGCTTCATTTGGCACTATGCAAAGCAGGGAAGCCGTGATGGCAGAAAGTAGGGTCTGAATGTATACAAATATTGAAAGCATTGAACCTAATGAAGAATAGGTGTTGTTAGGTTCCTGCTTGGACTAGCATTGATGTTATCCAGGATTATCTATCTATATTGGGATCGAACTGCATGTTATATGAATTATTATCAAGCCACTGAATACACACACACCCTTTTTTACTTAAGATAAATGCATGGGCCCTCAGTCTGAACTTGGATCAACATCTGTGGAAGAAAGATTTAAATATTTTAATCCAGCCTTCTCATTCCTGAAGTCTTCCTTCCTGCCATGTGTGGAGGTTTAGAATAGGAGATGAGCTCAGCTGGCATCAATGCAGGCTTTTGAAAAGACCAGCAGGAGAAAAGGTGAAATTTGGAGAGAAAGTAGCAACAGGAGAAAATTTGAACCTTACTACATAAATCCCAGATTTAAGAAGGCTTTTTCCTCATTACCACTACTTGAAAGAACCCTGTTTTGAACCATAAACAGCCATTGCCATTTAGAGGAGACTAAAGTAGGCAGCCTGGTGGCCTCTGGATATGTTGGAACTCAATTCCCACCAGTCTAAGCCAGCACGGCCAATGACATATTTTGGAGGTACTGCAATCCAAAATACAGAGAAGTCACCAAGCGTAGATTCTACTGAGCTGGATGCACTGATAAGGAAACGGCCTATGGGCACGTATTTTTATTTAGATCAGTATTTTCCAAGCTCAGCAACTTCAAGATGTTTATCTGTCAATTTCCAGAATTCTCAGCAACAGCTGAGCTGGTTGGGGAATAACAAACATCCCCATCTTAGGGGCTGGACGGGATCATTATTAATCTGGAAATATTTATTATTTTGATAGATCTTTTTATGAAATCTGAATGGTTTAAAAGAGAATGGAGAGAGCAAAATCATGAAAATTAGTTTTCAGAAATGGGGTTTATCTTGGTAATTATGACACACTGGAGTAACAAAACAGGATGCCATGTCACAGAAAGCCATATACCAACAGATTAATCAACTAAAATACAAAAAATAGTATCACCCCTTTGTATTCTTATAGTGAAACTACTTGCCCATTTCTTTATTTCTTCATTTATTGTATATAATTAATGGCACACTCTCTGAAACTCATCTCTTTATTCTTTGTGGTTTATTCCCCGGCAACAGTGCATATGATTACATATATATATATATATATAAATATATATATATATATATTTAAAAATAATTATTTCCTAGTAAGTGGGCTTATTGTGACAGCTCTGGCAAGATGGAAAAGGTGGAGGAAGAAGAGGTGAAGGAGGATGCAATGCAAATTTTCATGGTTATCTCTCATATGTTCCATAATGTAATAAAACATTTATGATACGCTCAAACTAGAAGGAACCCTGCAGATACTTTGATATTTTTTTCAGTGTTCAGCATTTTACAGTTTAAGAGGGCAACAGTAGAGACAAAGATTTGATTAATATGATTATTCATATTTTAGCACTTCAGAAACTTCGTCTGTTTTTTATATTCAGACTGTATGCTATTGCGATTTCTGTTTGGCTGGCATGGAATACTGTTTTGGAAATTGAGACTGAAGCAGCCCTACAGCCTGAAGGCACGTTGCAAATCCCATAAAGCATTGTTAAAAGCACCTGGTTAGTGTTCCGTACACCTGTTTAATGTCTCCCCTCCCCCTAAGCCACAAAAGTCAAATGTTTTGGCAACGTAATCGGGTTTGAATGACAGCAGTTGTTGGAGTTTTTTTTCAAAACCCAACTGGATCATAAATGATGAAGAAAAGGTCAAAAAGGAAATACAGAGGCAAACAAATTTGAAAAGGAAAACTGCTAATAGCTGTAAACTTTGCATAATCAAAGAGCCGACATGTCATTGTGAATTACCTGCCCTATGAATTACTGATCAAACTGCATCATGATATAGAATTTTCCAGTTCCTTTCATCTGTCACGCCACACTTTCTAATGATTCCCAGGTTTAAACACATACTCTTGCCAGAAGAATTCCTTGCCAGAAGGAACTCCAAATGCCAGGCATTTATTTGTGAGATCGCATGATTACTTATTGATCTGACTATGGGCCTCACAGTGGTGTGCGGGCTTGTTGCCTTCTTCTTTTGCAAGGGAGGGCAACATTTTTCAATCTGTATTCCTATAATTCCTCCATTCGTCCTGCCTGGGCTGGTGGTCACAAGAGGTATAGACGGTACTGTGATATTGCCAAAGTAAGTGGAGAGCAAATTTTCTGATTTATTTTTGAGGAGGAGCTTTGGGAAAATTTTAAGAGACAAAATGAATGTCTTAAACCTTGCTGTAATCTTCCTCCAAGAAAAACAGAGACAACGGGCTTAGTTTCTCAGGGTTGTTTTTTTTTTTTTTAAAGGGGTGTCATGAGTGTCTTAAGTCTCTGGAAAGCTTAAACCATTAATTTTGGTCTTTAAGCCCACTTTCCTCCCAAAATAAAAAATGGTGGTAAGTTTAATTTCTGGGGGGTTCTGAAACCTCTGGAGGCCCCAAATGTGGTGCTGAATCTAGTTGCAGTCCATAGACAGAAAATAAACCAGCCCACCCTAATGCCCATTAATCACATGACCATGCAGGTGATCAATAAATAAATCAATAAAAAATAGGGCTGGTAGATTATCCTTCTGTCCAAATTTTTGTCCTTACCCATAGGTATCCATGGGAGTACAAGGAGGGGGGGGCAAGCAATGACATGTGCGCCATGATACAGTATTTCTATTTGGTATGTGCATGTATCTAAGGGCAATACAAGAACAACCCTGTGAGATAGGCTCAGCTGAAAGAAAGGGATTGGCCCATAGTTAAGGGGGATTTGAAACTGGGCTTCTCTGTTCCTAATCCACTTTACTACACTGGCTCTCAGCATCATCACAGAAATGACAAGACTTATACGTCGCATCAGACATCATAAGCCCAATACGTTATTGCATCATTTGCACATTTTGACATTACTACAGCTTGTTACAGATACTGATAGCCCTGCCTGTCTGGGGGAGCTTTGTGGATGATGGGGGGGGGCACTTATATTCTACACATTGTTTTTTCCCCGCGAGAATATAACTTTTGGGAGGACCCTGTTGTGATATTAGTGATATCTGCTGACCTGACTGTATCTCTCAATGATACTCAGGAACTAAAAGAACATCAAATATCTTTCAGTACTCTAATTCCAAAAATATATTAACTGTCTTTGAGAAATGTTTTCAGTCTTCTGGGATTCTGCACAGTAAGGAAGATGTGTATATGGTTTACAGCTTGGCCTAGAAAACAACAACAACAACATTTTGAATGACTAGAGCAGTGTTTCTCAATCTTAGCAACTGAAGATGTGTGGACTTCAACTCCCAGAAATGCTGGCTGGGAATTTCTGGGAGTTGAAGTCCATGCATCTTAAATTGCTAAGACTGAGAAACGCTGGGCTAGAGACTGAACTCATTTTTCCTAAATGACTTGTAAAGTCTAATTGGAGCAGCAGTCCCCATCTTGGAACACCTATTTTTCTGATGGCACTACTGAAGGCTGTTTCCAAAAAAGAAAAGAAAAGACATTGTTAAGTCCCATTCCTGAAGTCTCACAAATTATTGGAATAGCCTGAAGGAATGTTTTTTTCTGAGCAAAAATCATAGGCCCTGAATTGCCTCTGGGAGAGGAACACTGCAGAAGATGTAAAAACAGGAAGGTAGATAAGCTAATTTGTCCTTGTCAACAATGTTTGGCTGCAAAGTGGTGGAACAAGTTGCAGGGGGAAATGAAATGAGAGAATTAATAAAGTTGGGTGATGAGATCATCCTGCAACAACTGTCTCCCTTACTTTCAATGACCTAAATTCATTCACTAAAACCGACATAATAAAACTGCTTGTGCTAAGATAAGCTCAAAGAATGTATGGTTTTATGAAAAGTCCAATTTGTGATTACACTTATAGCAGAACTACTGTCTCTATAGCTTCACTCAGAAGGACTCAGGTGGGAAAAAGGCACCTTTAAAACAATAGATACAGAAAATAAATCATCCAAGCAAACCTGCAAACAGATTCCAAAACTCACAATGATTAAACAACTAGCTAGAACAGCACTATCTGTGAAAAGTCAGTGATGGGGTTCTGCATTACTCTGAGAGGTTGAGGAATTTGCAGTAAATAACCAACAGGACTGTCTAGTAGTTATCTGCAAGACGGAGGAGCTTCAACTTCTTGAGGCGCAGAAACTTGAGGTGTTTTGTGGTGCTTTTGGGGACTATTCCAACATGTCTAGTAACAGATTTTTCAACATGCACTACTCACATACAGAATCCTCTTTAAGAGCAGATGATTGTGTTGCTTCACAAAACAGCTTTGAAGGGGTACTCTGCTTGAAGTGTGAGTGAAACAAAGTAGCCTCTTGTAGCTTTGCACATTCCTAATCTGTAGGAGAAAGCAAGTTTGGTGTTGCTGTTAAAGGTACTGCATTAGAAACTGAAAAACGGTGAGGATGCAGCTGGGTGACCTTGGGCCACTCACTCTCTCTTAGCCCTAGGAAGAAGATAATGGCAAACTACTTCTGTAAATCTTGCCAAGAAAATTGCAGGATTTGTTCAGGCAGTTGCTAGGAATCAGGGCTGATTTGAAGACACACACACACACAACCCAACAACCCTCTAGTAATATCTGCTGGAAGGACTGCATGGAGAGGAGATTCTGGTCCCCCACCATTTAGAACTTTTAACATCCTTTGCATAAAACTTATGGTTCTATGATTGCACTATGAGACAGAGTTTTATGCAACTTCTCAAACATGAAAAATGGGGTATCTGCAGAAATCGGAAAAAAAGTCAAAATTACAGCCAGGTCCATGTTAACCAATCCTTATTCCTTATGTTTATTATTGTTCACATGGTCCTGGCTGCCATCTTGACTTTATTGATACCCCTCTGCCCCTACCGTCAGAAACCATCACATGCAGAAGATTATTTTGCATGGAGAAATAACCAAATACATTTTATCCCAGTTAAAGATATAGTGAAATCCTGTTGTGCTTTCCTTTCTTGTCGTAAAGCATTCAAGGGGTAGAACAAAGTGGCTAAATTTGGCAAGGATCTGATTATAATAATAAATGAATCCTAGAAAGAATTGTGCCTCTGGCATGTCTTGTGCACTTGGCCATTCAAAGTTTGCTTGCATTTTCTCTGGGTAAGCCTTGTGCATCAGTGATATGACCACAAAATATAATATTAAATATAAAGAAGTCACATTTGTAGTATCCACACAAAGCCACAGTCTGTCAGTCTCTTGAGGTTTTGCAGATGCTTCTCACTGTTTTCTCTAGTGACAATGATGTCATCTAAATAACACGGGATGCCTGGACAGCATTGTAGCACTTGGTCTATGGCTCTTTGCCAAACGGCTGGTATAGATGCTAGTCCAAAACAAGTTTCTATAATGATATAGTCCTTTGTGTGTGTTTATAATCAGAAACACCTTGGAATATTCCTACTTTTTCATCTGTAAATAACCTTCTAGTGTTTCTATTTTGCTGACATTTGCCCGCTGGTGATGTTACCAAAAATGTTCTTAGGTAATGGGTATTAGCCTGTAACAGTAGATTAATTGTAACTTTAAAATCACCATAGATCCTGATAGTTCCATCCTTCTTAGCTACTGGAACCACAGGTGTAGCTCCGGTCAACTTTTGTAAAGAATTCCTTAGCTTCTATCCAATCCAAGTCATTTTCTATCTTTGCATGTGGCACATGAAACAGGACGTTTTGTGAAACTTCCATGTGGCATTTTCATGTAACCCTATTTTACCTTTGATGTTCTTCAGTATGCTAGTGCCAGCTTTGAACACAGGCACAGCATTATCCAGTACCCTTTTCACCTAATGCTTGTTGTCAGAGGGATCAGAAATATAGTTCACAGGCTGTTGATGGAACTCCAATCCAACAGCAGCTTCTTCAGTCAGTCATGACCCTAGAGTGCTGATTCACCTGTTTGTAATATGTCTATATTATATAAGTCCCAATAATCATAGCTGGTTGTTGTATTTTACAGTTACAGGTATCACTCAGTTTGGAATTATCTTTTTTTCCCAGCATAAGTTTTAATTGTATTTCTGATTATTTTAGCATCTCTGAATTGATGTTCGGACTCACACTGTGATATACAGCTGAATCAATGTCCAATTGTATTAATATGGTTTTGCTGTTTGATTTTGGTGTGAGCCTTATGGGTGGCCTTATTTCAACTTTTATGCTATAGATGCCATACATTCTAGATTAGTTATCTTTGTTTCATTAACAAACTCTTTACCTATGGCATATACCTCTGCATTCCTGTTAAAATAGTAACTTAGCTGTTTATCTTTAACAAAGGATTTTTCCCCCCTTGAGCTACAGGGTCTCTGAATATGTTCCACTTTATTACATTTTCTGCAGGTTTCATCTTTAAATCTACCTTGAACTGGTATGCATGAACCTCTGCCTCAAGGATAGCACAGTTCATTTTAGCTGTTAAAGTTTGTATGTTATTGTAACCTTTCACTCCTGACTGAAACTCTAATGTATCTGTAATAGTAGTCTCCATAGAAATGACAATTTTAAATATCATTTTAAATGTTAAATTTGCCTGTTTTCTGAATGCTTTCTTTCAGAATTCCCTAGACTAGTCAGTCTCTGTTTAGTTCTTTATCAAATTTACAATGTTCAGATAGCTTTTTAAGTTCAGTAGCATACGCTTCAATAAACTCTCCCTGTTTCTGTTTGTCTTATGAAACTTGAAACATTCTGCAATCAATAATGATTTTGTCACCAAATATTGCTACATTATTTTTATAATTCTGCAAAGTTGAATTGTGAAGGAGTTCTGGGGCAATCAATAACTTGAATGTTTGCTTCTCATAACACTCAGCAAAACAGGCATCTTTTTTTCAGCAACTATCTCATTTGCTTCAAAAAATGGGAGAAGTCTTTCTGCATATAATGTCCAGCGATCTGTGGAACTATCAAATACATTAAGCTTCCCAACAGCTGAGCTCTTTTTTCCCTCTGTCTTTACTCAGTGCCATCAGTTCAGCATTACCTTCCTGCCCTGCCCTGCCCTGCCCTGCCCTTTCTCCCTCTTCATAGATAAAAGGAAGTTTGTGATGCTTTTTTTAAATATATCCCAGTTAGCCACTACTGTTGTGTCTTTTCTACTGATTAAGCAAAAGATACTTGAGTCAGGAGTAGTTATTTTTGCAGCTTGCTTTACTGAAACCTCTAGAAAACCCAACTCCAGTGAGTCTGAAATAATTACTACAGGCTGCCTACAGTAATACAGCAATAGACAAAAGGCATGGTTAATCAACCAATAACAATAATATCCCAGTACACTACAGCTGCCTATGGCTTGCTGTGATTTCTTGCCTTTATACTCTGCCTTTTTTCTCAGAATGCATGGGCTGAGAGAGACTGAGTGGTGTAAAGTCACTGTTGAACTTCTGCCCAGCCCTACTTCACTCATAATGCTAAGCCAAGATTTTTAAATTATGGTTTATTCAGTAAGCCACAGTAGCAAGCATAATTTGAAGACATAATGGGTCATTCACTATTTCCCTTACCCCAAAATAAACAAGCTACATTATAGCTCTATACCCAAAAAAGTTTTTAAAAAATCATTTGGCCAGTCAATTACATTTTAAGAAAAACATAAAATGAAAGGAATCACTATTTTCTAAACTTCATTGTAGAAACCTTTTAAATATCAATCACTATTTTCTTCATGCCTGGAGACTATGACTGTATTCTGGAATCGAAAATGGAAACCTGATAAAAATTTGATGGATGTTATCAAATCACATTCTAGACAAGAAGGGCATCAATTTCTGTACTTCCAAAAATTTCTAGGTCTGCTTTTCTTCTCATTTAAGCCAGACAAAAACAACTCCTTTCATCTCCTAGACTGAATTGCCTCAGGTATTTGAGGCACACCCTTCTCCTTTCTCTGAGAATAAGAGAGAGAAAAAGATATTGTACCCCAAAGTAAACACACCCAACAGACGAATAGAGGGTCATATTGACAACAATAATGCACAATACTTGTAGAGGGTGGAAAGAAAACTTGACCTTCAGCCAGCAACTCAACCCTTTGGACTGTGATTCCATACAGCAGCCCAATAAAAGGGGAAAGGGAAAAAAACACAAAAGAAAATTGTGTACTGCTATGGATCATCCATTAAACTGTCTGCTGAATCTGGTATAATGTTAAGCAGACCAAAGAGACTCTGGTATTATGCAGCCAGAATTCATAACACATTCAGCTGATCCACTGAGTCTTAGTGCTCTATAAACGTATTCGCTGAAGCCCATATTTCTCTTTTTATTTTAAGAGTGTGGACAGAGTCTGTCTACTCATCAGTATCCCACTGTCAGCCCTAACATCTACAAAGAGCAGACTTGCCGTTTGTTTTTAAACATGTCACTGAAAAAGTGTTTTTAAACTTTTATCTCAGTCTATTTGTTCATATATGTATGCATGAATGAAATTACTTTGATCATTTAAAATTAGGAATTGAATTTAATGTATTTTGACTAAGGATTGAACCAGATGGGTTTTTCAACTTCCTCAGTGTTTTGGTGTCGTCTGTATCAGGTTAGAAATTCACGTTTTTGATGGCTAACCCACAGTTCTTGAATACCCTCAAAAGAGGGTAAAGAGAGGACAAAAGAAGAAGACTATCCCAGTTTCAGACTTTGTGAAATCAGAATGTGTGTGCTAAATTTCACTTTTCAATCTATTTGTTAGGCAGAGAGATATAACCACAATTTACCTTGTTCTCCCTCCATCCTGCCCCAAGATTTTAAGACAGGCAGGTGTAGAAAACCAGATAACGTAAATTAATATAGCATTCAGTGATCCTTAATATAAAGAAACAATGTTGAATTTTGACAGGGAAGAATCTAAGTCTGATGTTCTGATCTTGGGACAGTCTCTGGCTGAGTTTACATATCACACAACCAAAATTTTAAAAAATGTTTAACATGATTGCCTTTCCCTGATTACATCAGCTTGTCCCATTAGATCTGGCAGAGAAGGCATGTTGCAAGTACCATCTGCTAGGGACTTACATTTGGTGGGTCCCAGGAGGCAGGCCTTCTCTGCTATGGTGCCTGCCTTATGGAACATACCGCCCCCCCCAAGTCAGGTTAGCTCCATCCCTGTTAATGTTTTGGTAGTCCCTCAAGACCTGGTTATATCACCAGGCCTGGGGTCCCAGGGAACCAGAGACATGTTTAGATGGCTCCACTACTGAGGTGGATATACTTACTCTCTCCATGCCTGGGGTTTATTTTAAATATTAAATGTTTTAAATTTAAATATTTTAAATATTTTAATTTTTAATAATGATTTTTATATTTTTATAATGATTTTTTTTATCTATTTGTAGTTTTATTTGATTGTTGTACGCTGCCCAGAGTTGCTTTTTGTGAGATGGGTGACTATATAAATTTGATTAATAAACAACTAAATAATTAAAATGATGTGGAAACCAAATGACTGATAATTTGTATTCAAAGATCGTCAAGTGGTACCACCATTCTTCCCCTCTCGCTATATTATACTAATAAGAAGAATGATTACAGTGACAACAGACTCTACCAATCTATATTTTACTGAAGAAATAAATCAGTTTCTTTTTATTGCTGCAAAAATACCATCTCCTCTATTAGTTTTCCATGAAAATGTCATTTAGTTTATGCTGACATTAGGACCAGATTTAGCATGATGGATACATTATGCAAAGATCTCTCTGGAAAAGGCTCTAATGCTGGGAAAGGTGGAAGGAAAGAGAAGAGGATGACCAGCAGCAAGGTGGATGGACTCAGTTACAGTGGTGATGGGTGCACTGTTGGAAGACCTGAAAGACCAGGTTAGGGACAGATTGTCATGGAGAAAATCTATCTGTGTGGTAGCTAAGAGTTGACAACAACTTGGTGCCACGTAATCAATCATTCACAAAATTCATATTATGAAGTTATTTTTTAAGCCAAGCAAATGAGCCATCAAACCCAATAAATAGCAAGTACAAGGGAAAGTATTTCTACACTTTCTTTTTTGATAATATACCTTGGTTCTGTAAGACTGTTTCAGTTCCTTCCTTCTGAATTTACAAGGAAACTGGAGCTCTATAACTGAAGAAATATATCCTTTAACACTTGATCGTTTTCCTGCAAGTGAAAGGTAACAAACTAAATTTCTTCCTGTTTTAAATCTGGAATTGTTTTTAGGCAAGACTGCTATTAATATTGATGGAGGAAAATGGTATGTATTTCTGTGCTGCTGAGTAACAAAACAAAACAATTACAACTTAATAAATTAAGTTGCTGCCTGCAATTAAATACTTATAAAAAGTGATACTTTGGAAGAACACCAAGATTTTATATCTATTCATTTAAAACTGTAGCTGAGATAGACAAATGCAGTTATAAAGTGATGGGTTAAAATAAATGAAATGAAGGCACTTTGTAAGTCAGATTTATAGATTTTTGCTTAGCAGGAAGTGAATATAAAAGCCATTTGTTAAGTCACATGTGGAAGCATTTAAGCAAAACACGGTCACCTATTACTGGGAATAAGCCTTACTCCTGCACTTTCTGACAAATGCTACCTTTTTCACTAACTTCCTGGCCTACAACTCTGAAACGCAAAACTTGCATATGGAAAATAAATTTGGGGTTGGTTTAAAAGGTAATGATGCAAATATTTTAAGATAATGTCAAAACAGTAGTGTAGCGATTATGACGTTTGTTCACCCAGAATTGACAATCTAGAGGCATGTCTGCATTGCATCCTAAAGTTGATCCTCTCCTGTGCTTATGCTGGCTTGACTCTAAGCTGTTTTAAGAAAATCCTGTCTGGCTGAGACACTTTGCAAAACCATTTGCAAATTAGTCAGTCCTCACTGCTGGTGTCCTCCCAACTTTCTGTTTCAGGAAATAATTGCCAGTTGCTTTTCTTCCTGTGGGTGAGTCTTAGTGAATATATGTACTGTTATGTGTTTGAGTCTCTCTCTATATATATACATGGTTAGACTATATAGATACAAAGTTAAAGCATCAAAATGCACATATATACAGGCACAAACAGCAGCTTTAAAATATAAAATCCTTTCTTGCCATCCTGTTGGTCTCTAATATCTTCTAGAGTTTCCTTTAAGAACAGTGCTGCAATAGTATAGGGGTTATAACATTTGCTTTCTAGAGAGAATGCTGCACTGGTGCACTGTTTCAATGACTTATTAAAGAAAAAAATGCTGAGTGGAAAGTAGGTAGCTCAGAGAAAGTAAAATAGTAATTTTAAATAATAATAACATTTCTGCTGGTTTTTGAAATACCAGTGTTTAATATCAGTGTTATAATTACTAAACTCTTGCACTATTGTTTTTAATGGTAGCTCTAGAAAACATTAGAGATCATGGCAGCCACTGAATCAGTTGAGGGGGGCATTCATTCCTCTGCAGGGTAGCTAGTCAAAGTGTAGGGACTGGACTAGAAGAAAGGAACATGCAAAGTGGACAGGAGTGTTTGAGGCAACCAAAGGGGGAAAACAGTCCTTTGAAACCATTTCAGTATATAGCCACCTAGAGTCACTTTGAGTGAGATGGGCAGCTATATAAATGTGAAAATAAATAAATAAATAAATAAATAAATAAATAAATAAATAAATAAATATCAGGAAAATGCAGCCATAGGTTGCTTTCCTGGTGAGTGATGTATGGTGAGTATAGCCCTATGAATAATTCATGAGTCTGAACAATGCACAATGTAGCAACCACTTATTCTATAAATCTTGCCCAAATTGGCCAAATGCTACAACTGGAAGGCCTCTTATTTTTGTGTTATAACAGAAGAATTGGCAGTGCAAATGTGTTTTTGGTGGAAGATCTAGTGCCATGTTTCTCAAGCTTGGCCAATTGAAGATGTGTGGGCTTCAACTCCCAGAATTCCCCAGCCAGCCATGTTGCAGAAATAAGGAAGAAATGGTGTTCATAGGATTACACTTTCTTAGCCCTTCTGAGAGCCCAGACATATGGATATTCATGCCTCCAGTCAAAATAATAATAATAATAATAATTTTAATTACAGGAGTCAAAGGCCATAGAAAAGCTTCTTTATGTCAGGTCAGAGACTGGTCCATGTAGCTCAAGACCATTTGTAGTGTCTTTATCAGTAGCAGGGAATGGGCAGCATATTCATTTGTAAATGAAAAATAAAGGATATCATGTATGTATGGTAATTTATTTGCATATCATCATCTCAAAATACCAACTGAATTTACACGTCTAAAAAGATTTGCTACCTAAGGTAGCGGCTTTCCTCTGTATTATGGATTTCTCACAGCAGGGGTATCATCTGGTACAAACAGCGCTGAGGAAAAAATGACGAAATGTGTATCATGATTTCATGCAATGCACATTCCATTATTTGCTCTCCTCCCCCATCTATCTGACCCTTACGTCTCATGGTTTTATACCCAGATTTTTAAAGAGGATAATATATCAGGCTTGGGTAAAGGATTAACTTGCTTAATTGAGAAAAAAGAATTTGGGAGGAAAAAAAAAAACCCATTTCCTTAGGTTCTATTTTATTTATTTATTTAAAAGGGTTGAGTGTGGAAAATAGGCATGTTTTAATGAAATCTGCAGATAATACCAAGCTAAGTATTGTTAACATAAGAAAAGGAGCAGGAAATTATGCAGAAATGAATTGGGATGACCTCATGAATTGGAACAATATAAATGGAATGCAATTTAATAGTACCAAAAATAAGATCATGAATGTGAGATCAAGCAGTATGTATTTTGTTACTGGCTGAAGGGTTATTAATTGAAAATAACTAAAGAGATACAGGGTTATTGCTTGATTATATGATGACAAAGATCACTGACAAGCCGCAGTTGCCAAAAGGGTAAATTAAGTTCTTGAGTATAATTGTGTGAGGTCTGCAGGTTGCCAACACAAGCAGTTCCAGTTGAGTCATCCTTGGCCCAACTAGAAGTAAAATACAGCCAAGCCAAAAAGAGAGAGTATAGTGTATGTGTACATTTGCTGCTTTTTCTCAGTCAGCAAAATGTCTTAAGACATTCGTGTGAGCACTGCATCTCTCTAGGGGTCATCTAAGGAAGAGAAATAGCAATAACATCCACTAGACACAATGGCTGGATTCAAACAACATCTTAAGCCACCATTGTGACAATCATGATTATTGAATTAGCAACAATTAGCTACCTTTATACACTACACTAGGCTAAAAATGCAAACCATGGTTTAGCATAATGTGTGAATCGTGTCATCAGATGAAGTCAAAACCAACCACATTACAGTTGACTAAGTTATGTACACCAAGAAACATGGTTTGTAAAACATATTTCATGGCTCAGCATTACATATGAATTCAGTCACGTGTGGTTTATTTAAAAACCATGGTTAAACAAATCTTACTTCTGAGTACAATGTATATATATGAACTCAATACCATCTATATAGATGAACGCATTTCTTCTTGTGCTACAAATGTTTGTCTCATAAGTATCTGATGCTCAGCAATGGGCCACAAATGGAAAAGTAATAAACTTGACATAATTAGATGATTATCACTACTGGCCATTATTAAACTTCACAACAATTTACAACAATTAACCTCTTCAGTTATAATTTGCTGTGCATTTGTCTTTTTATCCTCTTAGTAACCACAGGGATTCAACTTATGTTTTAAAATAGCAAAAGCTGTTTCTTCTTTTCCTTCCCCCTCCTATTTCAAATAGCCCCTGTGATTTCACTCTGAAGCCACTCAGATATTTAGTTATATTTTGACTTGTGATTTTCTATTCATTTTGTAGAAGATGACTGATTAAGGTTTCATAAGAGAATTTTGTGTATATATTCTTAGAGAGAGAGTATCTCAAATATAGACTATAGAAATAAAACGGTAATGAAGATTGTTCAAGATGACATCATGCTTAATGTGAACAAGACATGGCCACAAATAACCTACAATAACCTTTTAAAATTAGTTTTTTCCTGACTTTATAAAGTAATATTTGATTTGGCAGCTTTTCATTGGTATGCACGTCCAACAGTTTTGTTTGTTTTCTGTAACCAGGAAGACACAACCAGGATTTTCACGTAGGCTTCCTTTAGTTAATGTGGTTTAGCCATTTTTGGTCTCTTTATTACAAATTGCTGCTGTTGAATGTTTTTTTTCTTTGGAATGTGTATTAAGAACAAGAATATGAATACAAGAAAAAAAATTCTCTATACTTTAACTGTAACATCATTTCATCTAAAACACTTATAATGGGCTTTCAAATACAAGCTATAGCATTTTATGTTTTGAAGTTATGTGACACCATGCAACTGTAAACATAAAAATGGGTGGAAATCTGTCTCTTTCCACTGAAGCATTGCAAGACAGCAAGAGGCAACTGATTATCTGTGCATGTGAAAAAATAATTGCTAGACTGGGGACAGGCAGGTCATGGATGAAGATAAGAGTTGCTGTCATATAAAACTGAGCTACTTAGGCCATCAAATCCAACTCCCTATTCAGTGTAGAAATCCAAATAAAAGCATCTCTAACAGATAACTGTCTAGTCTCTGCTAGGGTAATTAGATCTAATGACAAACTTCTCTTAATGTTAGAAGGTTCCAGGTTTCAACTATAATCTGCCTTCCAATAATACAAAGAATATGGTCATCTCTCATGTAATCAACTTTTAGGTTTTGGAATACTTTAGTCTAGGAAAGAGAAAATAAGAAGAACAATATACTAGAGTGGTCATGTGTATAAAAAGGAATTGAAATATTGCAAAAATCTCATTGGAATCCTTTTCTCTCTCTCTCCAGTTGAAATAGGAAAAGTTCCACATTAAATGTTTGTTCTGAAACAGAAGTCCACACATACTTCTCTTTGTCCCTTATACCCATCTAATCATTTTCTGTCTTCCTGGGAGCAGATCCAGAAGCAACTGTATGCAAATGTTGAAGCCCTTCCAGAAATTAATTTGCAATTCCTATTATCCTTGATCATTAACCATCTGATTAAATCCAACACCTAAACGGCCACAGGTTCCTCATCCCTTGAAAAAAGAGTTTCTATGATACAACTTGCTTGACTTAGTTTTCTGGACTCATTTTACAACATACCAATTGCTCTTCTGGCACAGTGCACCTTGCTTTTTCCTTGAACATACTAAAATCTATTGATTTGGACTTGCTTTATGTGAAAATTGGGTCATTTGATCTTAAAATTAAGTTAAAATAATGGCAACCTTTGCTTCATATTTATTGGACACCTCTAGGCTATTAAGGTTATTTTGGTGTGAAATCCAAGGAACTCTTAACTTTGATTTTGGCACATTATTGTTCCTCTTAGCTATATCTGCAGTATTTGGAATTTTTTAAAATATCAAGAACTGTGGACTTTTCATATTGGAAAGTGGCCAAAAGAATAGTAATGGAAGAATAAATCTACCAGGGCTATAGAGTGCTTTGGATTCAATCTCCAAAAAGTGCTTTGGGGTGCATGGGAATGCAAGGATAGCACTTATATTGAGTGCATTAAAACAGCTGGATTTTTTTCCTGGGATCATGTGGCGGCTTTAAGATATTTCATGCTCCTGCATGCTCCAAAGCACCTTTTGGAAGCCGAGCACAAAGCACAGCTCAGCCCTAAAACCTGTGCCAAATTTGTAGCAGTGAATTGATCATGTGTATTTTTTGTCTATATATACCTTAACGAAAGGATAAACAAGAATTCTGAGCATTTTTAAAAGTCTTACTCTTTCTTTCTTCTTTTTAAAATGTTAATGTAACACACTATTATACACAAAGAGAGAATATTAATATATTTGGTTGGTTTATTTAATATAATAAACATTTTTAAATCTCAATTTTTGCTAAAGATCCATTCTTCTCAAAAGAAGAGGTGAGGTAGGCCAGCAGAAGAAGAAGAAAATATTTAGTATAATTTCCAGCATGACCCTTTTACTAAAAAAAAGTATCATAAGCTTCTTGTGGAGAGTCAGGAAATGACTGTCACTTCTTCAGTCTTATGATTTATCTATCAAAATGTTCCTATGTCCAAACTCTGCCCTGATCCATTTTCATGAGTTCAGCCTAAAAGCTATGACTTAGCATAGTTCATAATGGAAAGATCTCTTTTCATGGCCTGGCAGATGAGATGCTACCTACAATCACTGGAGCTGATTGGGTATTCTCTTCTTTTACCGAAGAATATTAAAATATTATAGTTTATTTCAATTAAAACTGAATCAGTATGAACTCTTTCTATTCTCCTCTTAAATAAACTGCTTAGTTTATCTCATGAAATTTTATTTTCATGACTACATTCAGTGCCGATCGTGCCAGTAAAAAGAGAGAAGAAAATGGGGCAACCTTGTTTTTGACCCCTTCAGTATGCTGCATTGTTGTGATAAAGAACAATTTATTATCTTGGTTTTTTATTCTTTATAAATACTCTATATCCATGTGAAAAAAAATAGAGCTATAACTAACATTTTCCAAAACTACAAGCATAATTGACCATTCTAAATTGTCAAAGGCTTTTTCTGCATCAAGAAAGTTACTAGCGACTTTGAGGGTTTATTTTAAATTTATGCCAATAACATTCAAAATATGTCTGGTGTTGTCTCCCATGTATCTCTTTGAAACAAATCCAGTCTGGTCAGGATATATCATTTTTATTTTAAAAAAATATGTTCTCTTTGAGAGTAAGTTCAATAATTAAATAGGTCTGTATGACCCTAGGTGACTCAACACTTTTCCTTCTTTACAAATCATGATTTGATCTAGCATCATCCATAGGGAAAACTATACCCTAAGAGCATCTACAATCCTCAGAAGGATAACAAATTAGAAATGAAAGTGGAATAGAACTACATGTGTACAGTAAATAGGTCTTGAAAAATGTGGATCAGCTAATGACACTGGTTGAGTTTCCCAAATCCACTCAAGAAAAAACTCTTATACATGTATGCAGTCACCTGTTTCCTTTATGTTTGCAGTCTTAAAGATCTGGATGTTCTCACCTACCTCTTGGATACTCACTTTTATTTTTGAAAATGGAGTTATTTCAAATAAGTATTGGTGTTTCCTTCCCCACATTTATTCAGTAAATTTATTTTAGTGAGATTTAAGTGAAAACTTACCTGCCTGATTTTACTTGTCTTTCTTTCAATATTTGGAAAACTTCTAAATATTTTTTTTAAACTTAAAGAGGATTCCTGGAGGGCTTATACATCCAGTTACACCCAAATACAGCTGTATTCCTATGAACTTAGATATTACTTTGTTTTACAAAGTAAATATAGTCAAAATAATTGATTAAATATGTCCCTTTCCAAGCAGTAATTACTGAAGAACTGAGGGGAACTTTTCATTTGCATAGTTATTGGAGCTAGAGCTCACACTTCCTTGGAAGGGCATTCATTAATTGGAAAACTTCAGTTCTGGATATATTGAAGAAGAAAAAAAGATTATGCCTTTCGGGGGATTAAGTGTCGTGTTGTCCTCTGAAGTTAATTAAAATGGCTATTTAGCTCCTGGCTGCAGCTTTATCTTTGCCACATTGGAAAAAAATTCCCACTTTGGTGCCATCATTTTCTTTTAGGTGAAAATGAAAAATGTGATATAGGAGCTCATTGCTTTTTCCCTTCTGTCTGGATTAAAACGCTGCCAGGTTCAGCCCAAAGAACTCCACGAGACAGTGCAATACAGTTCTGTTGCGTTTATTAGCTTCCACCTCAAGACAGAAATCTCTCCAGACTGAACCTAAGTTCCCAAGCCAGCAAGCCACAACACCATGAATTCCTTAGGGTGGTGCCAGTCTCATCTTCTTAAACTTCCCAAGCTCCTGTTGAGGGCTAAGGAAATGCTTATCTCCCTGAGCGTGGCCTTCATAACACCATTCCATCACAAAAGCTTTCATACAATTTCCATTTTGGACTTGCCGATCCACCTTAGCTATGACCCTTGTCAGCTGGAGTCATTTGTTCTAAATTCAATTAAAGCATTTGCTAAAGTAATTTAAGCATTTAGACCCTCAAAATCAGCATACATTTAAAGCCTGAGATTTGGAGATGCTCATTAATGTCTCTAGAGAAGTATGATGAGCTCACCATGAGAAATTCAAATGATAAACAGCATGAGTGTCAGGAACACCTAAACTTTTCAAATAAGAAGACACTTAAGAGGAGGAAGCACATTATAAACAGCTCAAGAAGTGTAAGAAGCATCTCAAGATCAATATGCTAGACAGCTGCAATCAGGGAAGAAAATCAACAGCTTGTATCCCAATGAATATAAATCAAAGACATTCTTCAAACTGAATGACACCAATGCTGATAGGATGTTACAGGAGGAGAATTTAGAGGCTCTTTTCTTTAAATTGCTGGAGAGCATCTACAATCCTCAGAAGGATGACAAATTAGAAATGGAAGTGAATAGAAGTACATGTGTAAATAGGTCTTGAAAAATGTGGATCAGCTAATGACACTGGTTGAGTTTCCCAAATCCAGTCAAGAAAAAAGTCTAATGAGCCTGAGGGATGGGAGATGGTGGAAGAAGTACAAATCTGCTTTGGCATTTTGAGGTGGAGCTGAGTTTCCATGAGAAAGAGTTAAGCCAACAAGCAAAGCATCTTCACCAGCATCATGAAGAGCTTCAGCAGTGGCCAGTGGATCTTGATGCTCAAAGGAAAGAATATCAACAGATGCATTCCAAATGGGCCAAAGACAATCCCAACAACTGCTTGATCAAGCACCCAAGTCAGTTCTGTGTGAGAGCTGAAATTTCAGACTCAGTCACCTCGTGTTCATGTTACTCTAATTCAACTCCACCTAAGAGCCCCAGAATGGGGTGGAAACTCTTCAAATATGACAAAGTAAAGAAGCATACGTTTTCTACTCATTTTACCACACTTATTTCATAATAACAATCCAAAATATCAAAAGTATTATACATTTTAAATCACATTCCACAATTTTTGAATTCAGGAGTATTTAGATATGGCAAATTACCATCAAATTTATAAGTGCATTAATGAGATCATACACTCACATAGATAAATTCATTATAATTCACATCATGTTTAATTTCATAGATATGCATGCTAGAAAATGATAAATTGAAAACAGAGAGCTGTGTCTGTACACATTATGTTGAAAATACTGCCATTTTGAGAAAATATTTGAAAATGGGGCAGTTTAATCAGTGTCAGAATTCAGGGCACTATGCATCTCATAACAGCAGAGGGCAAACAAATCCATATATATGTAGTTCCAAAGTAAGTGACTGGGAAGCTTGGAGAAAGGGGATTTTGTACTGACATCTAAGACTACGTTAATACGTCAAAGAAGCCATACATGTAACAAAATATACTAATATGGGGGTATAGAACTCTGTTTTACATAATTCTAGACTGGATGACTTTTGGAACAGCTAGGAACCTATCAAGCTTTACAAAATAACAGCATTTATCCATACTTCATAGACTATTTAAATGCAGCTCCCTTCTCTGAGGTCTTAATTATATTACTTTCTTACAACATATGTCTTGAATGGAAAGAAAAGTTTCACTAATGAAATGTGCTCTATTGACCTCGCCAAAATTAACTGGCTTTGTGAGAGTATAGCCATCCATGTAAAAACAGGAAGCTATATTTCCCCAAGTAATTCTGATTCACCATGAGAAAAACAGCTGGTTCTCTCTCTTCATCTGCAAACTTGTGGGCAGGGCTAAAAGGATATATATGTCTGATATCCTTTCTTAAAATGTGTGTGTGTGTGTGTGTGTGTGTGTTTCCAGTGGAAGTTTTCCAGCACTGATTAGGCAAAGTCTTTACTTTGCAAGATTACCATTATTCAGTAAGCTGGGCAGAAAAAAAACATTATTCCTCAACAAGCATAATTTCTCTAAAACTACAATAGGTGAGGGCTTTCTTCATCTCCGTATTCCTCCTCCCCACAAAAAATCCAGAAGGTAAATCTGCCTTAATATTCATTGTTCAAAAGAACAACCAGGGATTTTGTGACAGTTTCTCAGCAGTAACACTACATTTCCCCCCATAGATTAGAGATTAAAAAAAAAAAAATGCTCCACATGCTCACACATCTGCCTAACATGTGTGGTTGGTGGCTGGATTTTCAGGCAGAACGTCCTGCTTAAATGGACAGAGTGGGCAGATGATTCCTTTGAGAGGGGAGAATCTGCCTCAGGTGGATTGCTGCCAAATGCAGCAGTGTAATAAAGAGAAAGAAATCCGCTCATTCAAATTGCTCTGAAATGAACTGTGTCCTCTCCAGAAATGCCATCTGGCTATGATCCCTTGAAGCCTTGTCATCATAACACCTAGCTTTGGCAGACCCTATCTGATGACCGTAGGCAACTCTATGGAGCTTGAATGCTTGAATTGCTGGATCATTAAACATTGTAGGAAATGGGAAACCGTCTCTCTTGCTCACTCTCCTTGCTTTCAAGAAGCACAAATCAAATGATACTGATCAGTGATGACATATAATTAAAAACTGAAGTTTAAATATTGTGGCAGAAATATGCCATCCACACATGTGTTCAGGAACTATGACCAATTCATCAACCAAAGCAGGGTCTTGACCCAGTAGAACCACACACAGGATTTGACATGTCTTTGAAAGATCTGGGATAAATGAAGAGCTATGTCTTGGCCTAATCCCCCTTGGTTTCATTAGTGGTCAACCATTTCAACACTACTGAGGTGGCAGTGACTGAAATATAAATTGGACCTATGCTGAAAAAGTCACAGGAACATTTTGGAATATGCCCAACTTTACTCTCATCAACTCCACTTTTATTTCCATTTCAACCTTGTCAATATAGTTGTGTGAACTGGTCTTCAATCTAATGAAGTTAAACCCAAGGAAGCATACAGAGCAGCCTCCCCAACCTGGTGTCCTCCAGAAGTGATGATATTATAAAACTGAGACTGCTCAGAAGGACATTTGGATGGCACCAATGGGTTGAAGACTGATTTAATCAAGTGGCAATGCAGGTAACAGCTAATAATAAATAAAAAAGAATAATTCTACAGATATGGCCAGTTGACAGAAATCAATGTAGCCACTACTATTGCCTCCACAAATTGTAACACATTTATAGAAACTAAAAATATTTCTCATTATGTTTTATCTGAAGAATAAGAATATCCTTTGAAATAGAAATAGTATAAATACAGGTTCTTTATTACATCCATAGTATGACTTGTTAACAAATGAACAAATAACAGAAATTAAAATGTATTTCACAATGCTTCCTCTTGCAGCAGATGACCTGTACACAATTGGTTTCTTTAGTGCTGATTTATTAAGATTATAAAAGTTAGTGTGGGACAGTATATTGTTATGCGCTACAAAAAATGGAATATTGTCTACCTTAATTTGATGGTGCTTTTAATGTAGGTGGTAGGACAGTTACTGACAGTTTAGCAGTTTCATTTAAAAAGCTACTTAATCTCCTTGTTTACACAAAGTACAGTTCATGCCCTAAGGAAGTTGAATGGCTAATTTGCTATTGATCTAAATGGAACTAGATCTTGGTTGCTATTTCAGTAGTAGACGGAAACAGACATATTGAACTTCTGTTTCATGGTTCTGAAGGATTTGCAACATTGAGCTTTTTTGTAATAGAATCTAGTATTCTCTTCTGTCTTTTTCTCCACTCTTCAGTGCTTAGAGCATTGGTTATGCTCCCCTGTAGCATCTTTAAAAAGCCAAGCGAGCATTTCAAAGGCTTTGTTTAAAGTCAGAGGAGTTCAGAGCTTAAAAGCAAAGGCAATCTTCTATAAAAAGGCCTGACTGACTTCCTAAAAAAAAAGGTATGTGTACTTATCTCTTGTTCTTGTATGAATGTAGAGTTTTATCATGCAGTATTCATAGCTTTATCTGGGGTTTTATTTCTTCTTGTCTGTCTACACCTGCCTTCATTACAATTGATTAACTATTTTTACACTTTGATCACTTGAGGCATGATGTCAGATTGATAATAAAATGCAGAACACTAAACAACATAAACTGTTTAGATTTATAGAGGTATAAAGTGATTTATTGGGCAACAGTTGATCATGCTCTGATCTTGTGGGGAGGGTCAAGTGATAAGGAAAAAAAAATCTGTATTGGGATTTTTATCAATATTTGCTGGTTATTTATTTAGTCATTAACCAGCAAAATAGCTATAACACTAAAACAACGCATAAAAGCAGGCTTAAATACAATAACAAGAATAAAACCACAATATAGGCCTGCCAGTTAAAACATACATGTATAAGAAGTACACAAACGTGAACAAAATAAAGCAAAACAAAATAGATAAAATAAAAATAAAAGATAAAAGCATGAAAGGACTTCTCTGTGACCTCATTCCAAGATTAGGACACTTTATGGCAATAACTGCTGATAAGAACTTGGCAACTCTGTTCATAATAACAGAGTTCCAGTCTGAGAGCAGGAATTAAACCACCTTTCCCGCATTGAAAGCTACAAGTGGTCTGTGTCATGTACTTTTTGCACCACCGCCATAGAGGCATTCTTAGAAAATGAAACGATGAGTGATTGCAGCACAGTGCTTTGTCTTGAAATGTGTCTGTTCATCTGTGTCTGTAAATCCATCAAAAGTAAGCTAGATAGCATTCTAGGAGACTAGAGGATATAGGGAGGAGAGATCCTACCTGTCCCGCTTCTGATAAATGTAAAAGTGAAATGGGCGGCTATATAAATTGAATAAATCAAAAAAATCAAATGGTTGTTTGTTGATCGTCTGTGTCTACCATAACAACCAGTTTGAGAGGAGAGCATGTTAGCTTCTCAGTAAAATCAGAACCTCAATGCCTGCTCATTGCCAAGTATATAAACCTGGCATTCACCAGTCTTGAATGAAATTAACCAATGTGGCATAGTGGTTCCAGTTTTGGTTTAAGTTGTAAGACAAAATCCACAGTCAGGTAGAAAATTCCCTGGCTGATTCTGAACCTCTTGTCATTTCCCTTTTTATCAGAACTTTTATGGAGATCTAACTAGGTTGGGTATCAGAAATGAGGTAACCTCCTGAGCTTTTGGGAGAAAAGGTGAAATGCAACAGGTATAATAATGATTGAGCTTTAAATTTAGTGTTCCTATTTGGCACAATAGACATTGGCAGATTAAGATAAAGCAGATTTAAAGACAAAATACATATATGTACACACACACAAGTTTATGATAAACTGCGAAAGCAATTCACACCGACAACTTATGGAACCAATGCAGACAGGCTATATATCACCACAGTGATTACCAATTTTGCTATAAATCGGTAGCGTGAATTGCCTCCCACTTTTATAAAATCATTTTATAGGAGTATCTGTCAAGCTACAGCAAACTGTTCACAATGCTGAAATTAACCAGGATGGAATCCAGACTGATAATATTTAGATTAGATCCACTGAACTCTACAGGACATCATACAAGTAATTGATCTCTGATTTATTTCCAACTTCAAAAAAATTATTTACTCAATTTTATTGTTCTATTTATTCTCATTTCTTTTCCCTCTTTCAGCAACTACTTGTATCTTGGTAGAAAAAGTCTGAAAAGTTAACATGATTACTGGAGAATGTTGGTCTGAACTGCTATTTCATAAGGACGGGGAAGGGAGGACTGTATATTTTGATTTATCATTTATTATGCTATAGTCCCTCTGCTGGACCAAGGAAAAATAACACACGCTTGGCATTTCCTTTGGAATCTCTAAGTACAAACCAGTATAGCATGCTGGCTATGTAAGATGGCACTGTCAAGGTAGAGCAGCAAATGGTGTTCTCCACCATCCAATCATAATGCATGGTACTGTGAGCCAATCAAATTATTCCAGTACATAAAACAGGAAAACCCTTAAGCACCTCTCCCCATCCCTGATGGTAACAGAGTGACAATTAAATTAACGAGTAACTCTTTGCTTAGCTGCCTTTTCAAGACACCTCAGATCTGCTTCACTCTTATCTTTTGATGAAGGACAATGCAACAAAACTAATTCATGGCTAGAGTACCGTTTTAGATAGTCACCCTAGAGATGGTGTTTTACACCTGAGGAGGAGAGTGGCATCTGGTCTGGGGAGCATCTACACATGATAGCACACAAATGACATCATATGAGAACCAGAACTCCACATATGATTCAATCAATATGCATGAACAAGTTCTCTTCCCACATTGGTTCTGATGTATCAAAAGAAATAATGCCCTTGGAATGTATAATTAAATCAGAGTTGGGAACATGTGATCTTCCAGATGTCCTTAGATTTCAACTGCCATTAAAGCCAGTAAATCAGTAGTGAGGGATGATAGGAATTCTGGTCCAAAAACATCTAAACTATGTGATTTTTCTACACTTTTAGTAGTAAGAAAATTCAGCAAGTGGGATGAAGGCCACATAATTTGGTCAAGATTATGCAAACATGTCCAGCAGTTCCTTCCCTAAAGCATATGACAAATGATTTCCCATGCCCCTAGTTATATTAATTAGCCTTTTAACATTGGGATGTCTCCTATAAAGTTCACAGGTAAACATATTTGCCTACATTAATAAGGCAATTACTTAACTAAAACATATCACCTAAAACCAGGCTAATTTTACTGCTGCCCCTGATATGTACTAGTTGCATGAATTCCATAACACAACATGTTTTGATTGATTGTATTTTACACAGCTGCAATTCTCCCAGTCCTTCGTACAATCAACATATACCAATTTAGGTAAGAGAAAATCACAATCTAATATAAAGGTCAATAGATGCAAATAAGAGCAGTAGTGAAAATCTCATTCCCCAAACGCTGTCTAGAACTATTCAGGCTTAAGAAGTTTCTGGCTGGTGAACAGTGGGCATGCTAGTCTAATCTAGAGAGAGAGGCCGTTCCCACTGTGGAAAGTACAACTGAAAAAATTGCCTGCAGACCTTTACCCACTTTATCTCTTGGCCTGGGATCACCAGCAGACTATGATGGGATGTATACCTTGGGTGGGTTTGAAGACCAGACACTAAGGCACCAAGCCATTTAGGGCTTTCTAGATTAAAACATACACCTTGAATTGCAGGCATAATTCTGAGAAATGCAGCAACCACAAAACAAATGTTTATGGTTATGACAACTCTTCTTCACCAATATGTGGACTACTACATTTCAGGCTGTTGTGGTTTCTGGGTAGTTTTCAAAGGTAGCCCCATGTAGTTGGGTGGTGATAAGATCCTGCTGGATCATGTCAACAGCCATCTTAGTTCCATATCTGTGTCACAGCATAGGCAACCAGATGCATTCATGAAGCTCACAAGCATCAATATAACCCTTTTCTACTGCTGCTTTCCAACAGATGGTATTTTAAAGGTATGTTATCTGTGATTCACAATATAGCTATCAAAAGTGATACAGGTAGTCCTCATTTAGTGACCACAATTGGGACTGGCAACTCAGTCGTTAAGCAAAGTGGTCACTAAGTGCAACTGAGCTTATGATCTTAATTCAGCTTTCCTTTGCTTTACAGACCTGCAAAGGTCATAAACGCAAGGATTAGTCATAAAGTTATTTTTTCATTTTTTCATCACCATTGTAACTGCAAACAGTCACTAAATGAGGCAGTGGCTAAATGAGGACTACTTGTAGCCATAGAATTTGTCCATTTTTTAAATCCATCTAAAATGTAACTATATGTTAGATTAAAAAGTATTTCCTTTTATCAACCTTGAATTTAGTTTCAATGGCTTAACATTAGCTGCACTATTCTATTTTTTTTTCCTTGCAAGCTCTTTTCCAATCATGTCTTATATCAGATGAGTCTGTCATCAGAACAACAGTGTACTATATGGATAACAATGTGCTTTTAAGGCTAGAAATGAGGTTAGCAAAATAATCCCACAATAGAAGATGCAAAGATTGAAAATTGCTCATGTAGCCTGAAGAATACTGGATGCTAAATAATCCCAGTCTTTGGCCCAGGACACCAAGATGAGCTATTTCTATAGCAATCATCATGCAGAGAATGACAGTGTTGGCTACAGGTGGAATAAGGAATAGGATGCTGCTTGGATCTGAAGCTAACACAAGAAACAAGATGGTTGATGTAGTAGAGGTAAACAAACAATTAATTGCCACAAGATCAGATGGAGGACATTAATTTCTGTTTTAAAATGAGACGAAATAATAATAATGACTATATATGATGATAGCTGGTATATAACAATGGTTCTGTACCACAAGAACTAAATATATGCTTACAAGTCAGCAGTGTGAAATAGCTGAAAAAAAGCAAATATATAGTTATGCAAGTATAGTTTTGAAATCACGGAAATTGTTCCACTTTATTCCATATTGGTGGAATCCCACCTTCAGTATTGTGTCCAGATCTGCACAACACACTTTAAAGAGGATTCATGCAATCTAAAGCAGGTTGAAGAAATGCAGCAGTGATGTTCAGGGATCAAGAAATTAAATCTTATGAAAAGGTATTAAAGGGATTGGAAATTAAATCTTGTTGTTGTTGTTGTTTAGTCGTTAAGTCGTGTCCGACTCTTCGTGACCCCATGAACCATATTGCGCCAGGCCTTCCTGTCCTTCACTGCCTCCCTGAGTTTGCTCAGTTTCATGCTCATTGCTTCAGTGATGCTATCTAACCATCTCATCCTCTGCCGTCCTCTTCTCCTTTTGCCTTCAATCTTTCCCAGCATCAGGGTCTTCTCCAAAGAGATCTCTCTTCGCATTAGGTGACCAAAGTATCTGAGCTTGAGCTTCATTATCGATCCTTCCAATGAGCAATCAGGGTTGATTTCCTTTAAGATTGACTGGTTTGACCTCCTAGCAGTCCAGGGGACTCTCAAGAGTCTTCTCCAGCACCACAGTTCAAAGGCATCAATTCTTCGGCGCTCAGCCTTCTTTATGGTCCAGCTCTCTCAGCCATACATTACTACTGGAAAAACCATAGCTTTGACTATACGGATCTTTGTCGGCAAGGTGACGTCTCTGCTTTTTAATATGCTATCTAGGCTTGCCATAGCTTTCCTCCCAAGGAGCAAGCGTCTTTTAATTTCATGGCTGCAGTCTCTGTCTGCAGTGAACTTGGAACCCAAATAAATGAAGTCTGTTACTGCTTCCATTTCTACCCCTTCTATTTGCCAGGAATTGATGGGTCCAGATGCCATGATCTTAGTTTTTTTAACGCTGAGTTTCAAGCCAGCTTTCGCACTCTCCTCTTTCACCCTCATCAAGAGGCTCTTTAGTTCTTCTTCACTTTCTGCCATTAGGGTGGTATCGTCTGCATATCTGAGGTTGTTGATGATTCTCCATGCAATCTTAATTCCGGCTTGTGATTCTTCCAGCCTGGCATTTCTCATGATGTACTCTGCATATAGGTTAAATAAGCAGGGTGACAGTATACAGCCTTGTCGTACACCTTTCCCTATTTTGAACCAATCGGTTGTTCCATGACCGGTTCTAACTGTTGCTTCTTGGCCCGCATACAGATTTCTCAGGAGACAGGTAAGGTGGTCTGGTACTCCCATCTCTTTAAGAATTTGCCAGAGTTTGTTGTGATCCACACAATCAAAGGCTTTTGCATAGTCAATGAAGCAGAAGTAGATATTTTTCTGGAACTCTCGTGCTTTCTCCATGATCCAGCGAATGTTGGCGATTTGATCTCTAGTTCCTCTGCCTCTTCGAAACCCAGCTTGTACATCCGGTAGTTCTCGGTTCATGTATTGCTCAAGCCTAGCTTGTAGGATTTTGAGCATAACCTTGCTAGCATGTGAAATGAGTGCAATTGTGTGATAGTTTGAGCATTCTTTGGCATTGCCCTTTTTTGGAATTGGAACATAAACTGACCTTTTCCAATCCCGTGGCCACTCTTGCATTTTCCAAACTTGCTGGCATATTGAGTGCAGCACTTTAACAGCATCGTCTTTTAGTATTTTAAATAACTCAGCTGGAATACTGTCATCTCCACTAGCTTTGTTGTTAGCAATGCTTCCTAAGGCCCACTTGACTTTACTCTCTAGGATGTCTGGCTCAAGGTCAGTGATCACACCAGCGTGGACATCAGGGACATTAAGATCTTTCTTGTATAGTTCTTCTGTGTATTCTTGCCACCTCTTCTTAATCTCTTCTGCTTCTGTTAGGTCCCTGCCTTTTTGGTCCTTTATCATGCCCATCTTTGCACTAAACGTTCCTTTGATATCTCCAATTTTCTTGAAGAGATCTCTATTCTTCCCCATTCTATTGTTTTCCTCAATTTCTTTGCATTGTTCATTTAAGAAGGCCTTCTTATCTCTCCTTGCTATTCTCTGGAAATCTGCATTCAGTTGCTTATATCTTTCCCTTTCACCCTTGCTTTTCGCATTCCTTCTTTCCACAGCTATTTGTAAAGCCTCATCAGACAGCCATTTTGCTTTCTTGCATTCCTTTTTCTTTGGGATGGTTTTAGTTGCTGCCTCCTGTACAATGTTACGGACCTCCGTCCATAGTTCTTCAGGCACTCTGTCTACCAAATCTAATCCTCTAAATCTATTCATCACCTTCACTGTGTACTCACAAGGAATATGATCTAAGTCATACCTGAGTGGTCTAGTGGTTTTGCATACATTCTTCAGTTTAAGCCTAAATTTTGCAGTAAGAAGCTCATGATCTGAGCCACAGTCAGCTCCTGGTCTTGTTTTTGCTGTTCTCCATCTTTGGCTCCATACTTTATGATACATTATGATACTCCATAATCAATCTGGTTTCGGTATTGACCATCTGGTGATGTCCATGTGTAGAGTCGTCTCTTGTGTTGTTGGAAAAGAGTGTTTGCTATGACTAGCTTGTTCTCTTGACAGAACTCTATTAGCCTTTGCCCTGCTTCATTTCGTACTCCAAGGCCAAACTTGCCTGTTATTCCGATTACTCCTTGACTTCCTACTTTAGCATTCCAATCCCTATGATGAAAAGGACATCTTTTTTTGGTGCTAGTTCTAGAAGGTGTTGTAGGTCTTCATAGAAGCGGTCAACTTCAGCTCCTTCGGCATCAGTGGTTGGGGCATAGACTTGGATGACTGTGATATTAAATGGTTTGCCTTGGATATGCACTGAGATCATTCTGTCGTTTTTGAGGTTGTACCCCATTACTGCCTTTCCCACTCTCTTATTGACTATGAGTGCAACGCCATTTCTTCTAAGGGTTTCTTGCCCACAGTAGTAGATATAATGGTCACCCGAATTAAATTCACCCATTCCCGTCCATTTCAATTCGCTGATTCCCAAGATGTCGACATTCAATCTTGTCATCTGATGTTTGACCACATCCAGCTTGCCTTGGTTCATAGATCTTACATGCCAGGTACCTATACAATATTGTTCTTTACAGCATCGGACCTTCTTTTCGCTTCCAGATACATCCACAGCTGAACGTCCTTTCGGCTTTGGCCCAGCCGCTTCACTCTTTCTGGAGCTACTTGGAATTGCCCTCCGCTCTTCCCCTGTCGCATATTGGACACCTTCCGACCTGAGGGGCTCATCTTCCGGCATCATATCTTTTAGCCTTTTAACATTGTCCATGGGGTTTTCTTGGCAAGGATACTGGAGTGGGTTGCCATTTCCTTCTCCAGTGGACCACATTTTGTCAGAACTCTCTGTCATGACCTGTCCGTCTTGGGTGGCCCTGCACGGTATAGCTCATGGCTTCACTGAGTTACGCAAGCCCCTTCGCCACGACAAGGCAGTGATCCATGAAGGGGAATTAAATCTTACAATGAGATATTAAAGGGATTGGAATGCAGCCTTGAAAATAAGGAAGATATGGTAGCACTGCTTGAATACCCAGAAAGGTTGCATACAAAAAAGGGGCAGCATCTATTCTTTTTCATCCTAGAATGTAGGAGTTAGCTTTAATAATAATGACTTTAACTTGCAGGAAGGCAGATTCCAGTTGAACGTTGGGGAATATTTCCTAACAATAACGATAATGAAACCGGTTACCAGGAAAGGTTAAAATTTCCAAATATGTTCAAGTAGAGGCTAAGTAGACATTTGTTTTGCTTTCATTTAGATTGCTGAGCATGGGTTGAACTTGAAGGCCTGAATAGCCCCTTCATACTCTAATGATTCTATTATTCTAAACAAAATTGGACTCAAAACCATCTTAGAACTAAAGACCAGTGACTGGATAAGGTTAGCAAGAGCTAATGCTTTCATTATTAAATTTTTGGCTTCCAGGAAGTATCTGGTTAGCTACTTGTGGGCCAGCAAAATGTTATATCTACTGTCAAAATTCTTTCAAATATGCATTGAAATATGGCTATACAAACCATGTCTATTTCTAGACTGTATCACTCTCTAAACCGGTGTTTCTCAGCCTTGGCAGCTTTCAGATTGGTGGCCTCCAACTCTGCTGGGTGGGGAATTCTGGGAAGTGGGGGTACACCCATCTGAAAGGTGCCAAGCACTGCTTTAAACTAACCCTCTTGGGGACTTTTTGCTATCTGCAACTGGACAGGAAGTGCAATAAACTTCTAGGTCTGGTTCTCTTCTGGGCCAAAGCTAGATGAATCACTCTTGTACTCAATTAAGCATATATAAGCCAATCAGTTTCCTTTAACCCAAGTAAAAAGCCAGGAGAGACAAGGATTAAGGATACAGGTTGGGTGAAATACAAAGTCCTCAAAAATTAAAACCAGATCAGATGATGCCCTGGCAGCATATTTTGGAAAAGAGTCAATATTGGTATTTATATCAGAATGAATATGAGCAACCATGTTCTTTTAATACCCAGTGCAATTGTCATAGCTTTGTCTCAAGAACTGAAAGAGGTCTTTCGGGATATAACGGAGGTAGCAAATGAGTGATTCTTCAGTGCTGGTTCCTGATTATTGCTTATTCTTCAGTGCTGATCTTCTGTTTCAGTTGATTCCTGGACTCCTGCCTCATCTTCAAAATCCCACACAATGAGACATAAACAGTACCAGCAGCTTCCTATGAAGTGGCCTGGTTCCTTTCACACAAAGCAAAGAAGTATTAGAAAGAAATACTCTCTGCTTCTTGAATGACACTGATTTGGGCTCAACCCAGGATTGTTTTGATTGTGCTATACTGGATATGCTGTTACATATGCTGCCTTGAGCTGCTGAAGGAAAGATATAAAGATCTTTATAAATATAAAATATAAATCTAACAAATAAATACAGATTTCTTCAGTATAACACTATCATAAAGGCAGAGGAACAAATAGGAAAATTATATAGAGTGAATAGATGGGGTAAATAGCCTAGTGTCACTCAACAGATGTGGTCTTGGCATGGGTAATAACCACTTTACCACAGAAGCAGAGAGTATTTGTTTCTACCACTTCTTTACTCTCGCTGTTTAGCTGTTGCTGGTGGACCATAGCATCAGAACATAAAAAAATACAAAGATGCTTGTGAGTTGAGTTCTGCTTCTGGTGACTACATTCATGTAGTTTTTCTCACAGTATTAAGGAAATGGATTGCCACTGCCTTCTTCCAGGTAGTTGTGTTGACTTCTCAGTCTAGCCCAGAGCCCTGGGATTCTTAAGCTCTCTCCCATTCAAGAACTAATCAAGGTTGATGCTGCTGAGCTTCAGATCAGCCAAAGTTCAGTGGATTGCTCTCACTTGCTGAAGCTATGACCATACCTGTATTTATAAACAGGAGATTCTTCCAATACAGCCAGCCAGCCTCCAACATGCCTTTCCTTCTGCTTTGAATATTCTATCTGAAGATTGGAATCTGTAAGATTTACAAGCTAATAATGTGCAGCAATTTTTTTAAAAAAATTAGCCTTTGCTGTGAATTATAATTAGCATATACTGCAATATTGATCTGTGCTAAATACTGAATTTTAGTTGCAACAGTGTGAATATCGCAAATGCAATTTGAGCAACATCAGAGAGGTTTAGCAAGAGAAGGTATCTCCTGAAATCCTCTGCACCGGAACCTAATTTATAAATTGAAATATAAAGCTAGTAGTATATGGACATTTAAATAGACTCCTAATAATATTCAACTGCAGGGGGCGTGAAACTACCATTGCTGAATAGTTAAATGTGTTTTATTCATGGAAATGTTTTTCAGATCTCTGAACTTTCCCATTTTTAACAACTTGAATGTTGCCTCTTTATGTTCATTCTCATTTTCCAAGGCTTTCTGAAATAAAACATACAGGGCAAAACAACAACAAATATGCATTCTATAGTATGCAAACCACCTTTGGTGTTACAAAAGAGTATCACAAAAAGAACTAAAATCTTTTTTTTAGTTTTTGATCTTTAAATCAAGGCACAATCCACTGGGAACTCTTTTCAAGGGCACTTCCATCAGGTTGACATGGGAGAAATTCATAGTCTATGTCCCAGGAAACTGAAAACCCGATTCTATAGGCAATCAGCTGAACTATGTCTTCAGGAAGCAGTTGCTAATGTGACAGAAAGAGGAAACTATTTCATTAATTGGCTTTAAAAATTTAATTATACTATAATTAAGTTAGACAAATTATACCTTTTCTCTGAGACTAGCTAGCTACTGACTCAGGTTGCCCCATTTTGTTGCATTAAATAAATTGGCAGCACCTTTTGGAAGGGCTCTGAGGCAACTCCTTGGTGGGGCTGGTCAGGGGCTTCCTATAGTCTTGCTTTAGTGTTTGGACATATTATCAATGAATTAAAGATTTCAAGGCATACTTCACAACAACTCTCAGCCAAGTATTTAACGAAGGAACAGAGTCAGATCCAGCCTTTGCCTCTCTAGAAAAAGTACTTCCTGACATAGGAATAAAGATTTGGTAGACTATTAATGAAGTAGACTAAATTTTGACCGGAAATAGATATAACTATTTTTGTTTTCAATGAAAAGGAAAAAAAGAGAGAAGAAATCCTATTGTTTCCAAGGCAGTGCAAAATATGGTGCTTGTTGTACTTTGAATGATTGGTGCAGCAGCATCCTGGGTATTATCATAGCATTTCCAGGCACTGAAATCCTGGAACAGGTTGTCCCTGGAAATAGAGATGACTCTATTGTTCTGACATTCTAACTGGTGCTTCAAACTATTCTTTTTCAGCAGGCCTTTTGCCCAAAATGAAGATTATGAGCAGCCATCTCTTTCTTTTTATGCTTGTGTTCTTGCTTTGCTTTAGTCTGAAGATTGGGGCCACATACAAATATTTTAAAATTCAGCAAAACACAGCATTAAATCCTGCAACCACAAGTAATCTGGGATATCAGGGATCCTTGTGTACGAAGTCCTCACTGTTCTTTCTACTGAAACTGAACCTGAATGAAAAAGGAAAGGTGCTGGCTGCAGCAAGAGTGGTGCAGAGCCAAAGTCAAAGAAGAATTAGGCTTCATCTGTGACCTACCATTTTGCTATCATCACTATATGTTGTCATATGTCGTCAGACAGCAAATATCATTTTCACATATGGAGATAGGTAGAGGGGGAAAAAAATCTAAGCATAGGATATGAAAGCTAAAGAACTTCAAGGCCAGTATAGAAATTGATTTGTTACAATTCTATGAAGAATTCAAATGTACATAAGAAAATCAAAAGTGAACCAATCAGTGCTTTAATCCAGAACACTTTATGCCTCAGTGAAATTGTTCAAGCATCATTTCCCCATGTCCCCTACCCTCTCTATTCAAACTCTGGAAAATATTACCTCGCTTTAATAAAAATGAAAGGGTTGTATGTGACAGGATACACATAAGGAATGGTCGGTAGGTAGACTGCAGACAGTCTAATTGTTGACAAAAGAACATAACATGTGGCACAACTAGGAGGGGTTTCTATTTTGGCAATGAGATAACAATTATCTCTATCACTTTCCAAACAGATTGGTGACAATTCTTGCAGCGATTTTACTATATAACCAAAATGGATTGAGATAGGTATCATGACACGGTATCATGTTAGCAATGTGATCCATGATTGGTTGCAATTACAACATCAGTAGGTTACGGAACTGAAACACGTCTCACAGGAACAGTGAACTTAGATGAATAGATACAAAATCATAAAAACTGAGAGGGGACGAGGAAAACGTTGGATGGAAATTGCGCCCGTTAGGTAACTGAGCAGGTTGCTAGTTTTAAATACTTATTCTTGATGTTCAATAGCTGTATAGCTGGGAAGAATTCTCTAGGAAACAGCAAGAAGTCTCTAGGTGTTACAAATTATATGTTTATCACTGGAGATATCTAGGAAGATCCCCCCCCCCATTGGACATGCACAGAAGATTGTCTTAGATGGCAAATCAAAGGAGTTGAATATCATCCATGCTACTGAGCTGATCTTCATTTTCATGGCAAAAGGAGTTTATCCCACTTGTAGGAAGTTTGTTTACATTTTATTTTAAAGGAGGAGATCAGCTATACAATTAGCCTTGCCCAAGTGAGAGTTTAACTACATGTTTCAAGAATTAGACGACCTAGTTCCGGCTGGTGCCATAATAATTGGGAAATGGCACTACTTAGTTGAGGATAGAATACTGAGGGAATTTCCCATTCCTAGAGTATTATAGTGAGATAGGAACTGTGATTCATAACAAGATGACTATCTGTTGAGTTGTACTCAGTTTCCCAGAATTATTTAGACTATAGACAAGAGACATTCTCAAAGTGCTAGCTAATTCCAGGCAAACTGCAGGTTATTATAAACCAGTGATGGCAAACCTTTTGGGCTTGGTGTGTCAAAAATTCAGAAAATGCCTAACTTGACTCTGCTGGCATGTCACCCACCCACCCCCTGCCCACCCTCGAACAAAAGAGTAACAATTATGTATTCATTTATTTTTAAAAAAATACAGTCCAATCATGTGTGGTGCTATGTATCATATAAAGAAATGTCAAATAATTACAAAAATGAAATCCAAATAAACAAACTCAGTTTCTTTGGTAACTCAAGCAGAGAGAACAGTTGTCAGGTGTTGGTGAACACTGGCACGTCTCCTAAAACGTTGTGGCCTTTGACACGTGTGTCATAGGTTCACCATCACTGTCATAGACTCATATTTTTCTTGAAGTTATACAAGAACCATTGAAAAAGGGTTTACAGCAGGTGGCAGCACTTAGCTGATTATGAAACGCAAATAGGGTCAGATGTAGCTACTATTTGATGGGAGATCACTAGAAAATACCAGGTATATAGGTTAAAGTGGCAGTTAAAATACACTGGAAGGCAATGGCATATGATTTCCATCCATGAACATACAGGGACAGCATCAAGGGAGTCTTTACCTTGGTTATAGCATGTGACAGCATTTACCTGACCCTGGCTGATCCTAAAAAGCTAAGCAGGGTTCAGGCTGATCAGCACTTGAATCACCAGGACATCCCAGGGCTGTAGATTATATGGGGAAGCAGAAAGAACATTCCAGTAAAAAGCAATAACAAACCAATCATCCTGTCTCCAAGACACTTAACAGGGACATGTTCATGAAGTTACTAGGTATTAGGCTTAGCTCAAGGGGAATATTATAATGAATAACCCAAAATGGTTAAGCAGAATCTAGGATAGCTTGGAGAGGTAACTTGGTGCTTAATATAAATTACTCAACACATAATTGATTGAGTAGTTCTAGGCCACTAAGAATTCCAAACCATTAATTTGGAAGTTTAATCCTTAACTCAGAGGGGGCAATTGTTACATAATCAGGCTCATCCTTTTCAATATCCCTGAGGAATCTGGCTCAAATTAACCATGAAAGAGACTAACTCCTTACAAAATGAATTTATTTATTTTTTTAAAAAAGCAGATTTCTTTGGTAAACTGCACTGAATTTATTGCTTCATTGCTATTTTAATGTAATGGGTTTGGGGTTGTTGTTTTTTTTTAAAAGCTTCTTTAAGAAATTCATTTCCCTGACAATCACGGACTGCCAGTTGGTTTTACTTATTAAGAGCAGGAAATGCAATAATTCTTGCCTTTGTATTTTAAACCTTTGTGGGAAGGAAAGAAATGTCACTGGAGTCTCTGGGTGGCAGCTTGCATGAAGCTACACAAAACACACACTGGATTAACGAGGGATTGTTGCGATTTCAAACAACAGGGAAAAGGAGGCTTTTGCGTTGTTGACTCAAGGTATTAGGAAGGTTTGTTTTTTCCAGCTTAGTATGATTTCCTTGAGCGGGTGTTAAGCAGCCACTCCCCAGCTCCTTTACAGACAGTTGGCTTCCTTCCTCTCTTTTCTTTCGCCTACCAAATAGGAAAAAACCAAAACAAAATGTAAAACCCACCCTTCAACCCTTAAATCTTTTTAAATATTGTTTTCATGGCAATTTTTAGAGAAAAGCCAGTGGAGGTCTGGAGTGCATTGAAATTGGTCTATTCATCTAATGCATTTACATACAGAAATGGGTTTTGAACAATCCAGGGAAGAAAGGGTGGGTGGATTGACTTAGTTAAGAGCTGGTATGCACACAACTCAGCAACAAACAAACAGCTGTAGTGGTAGTTATCCCTTCCACCAGCTGCTCTTCATCTGTAGTTTATTGGCAGGAGAAGCACCATCTGCTCTCTGAGCCCCACCAAGCAGAGCTGAGAGGTGCCAAAGACTAACAGCCTCAGTTCCTGATCCAAAGAGGCGAGGAAAGAATTCTTGTGCCAGACCACGGAAGGGGACCATTTAAATCAAGCAGGGTGGGCTTATAACAAGAAAGGCTGGCCAAGAGAAGCACAGAAACCATGGAAGTCGGTAAAAAACTGGTTGAGGACAAAATGCTCTGAAAGCTGATGAGATTCTGAGAAAGATGATCAAGAACAAGTGGTGTGAAACATACACTTCCTTTTCTGGTACAGCTTGAACAGAACAGCATTCTATGTCAGGAGGAATTGACTGAGTTAAATTATCATGAGTGTACTCAATGCTGGAGATGCACCTACAGCAGTGATGAAGGCTCAGAGGCAAGAACCTGAAGCCATGTGTGTAAAGATGCAACTCGTTGGGTCTTGACCAATGGTAGCTAAACCATTGCTTTAATCTATCAGGAAAAATAGAAAATAGAAACAAGCAGAAATCAGAAGGTCTTAATTATCATTTCTGGTATTTAGATTCCTGCCTTTCTGAACAAGCTCTTCCAATTGGAGAGAGAATGGGACAAAGTTTCAGATCAAAGCGCCTTCCCACTATTAGACAGTATTTTCTTGTTGCTGAAGTTACTAGAAGGAAATCTTAGCCATCTCCTTCTCCACTTCTTTTTCTCTAAACTACACGGTGCCTTGAAAAGAAAGGAAAAGCCAGCTCTGTCTCTTTTCTCCTAAAGCCCCACTTGGGCCACAACCATTGATATCACCCTCAATAGAAATAGCCACTGAATTATTATGAAAATTGGAGTACTTACCAATAGTGTCATATGTTGGTTTTTTTACAAGACAGGAATCTGTATTATCAGGGTTTGGTTTATGTGGAAACTGAGTGGCACAAACCTCTCCAGTAGAAAAGTATTACTGGAGCAATGTCACTAGGCAAAATGTCTTATCATTTGGTGGACACTCCAGATTTCATAATGCATTGAACAGAGCTAAATTAACCTGTTAAATCTCTGGAAAAATAACATTCCTGACTTCAATCATAGCAAGTGCAGGGTTTAGTGCCTGAAAAAAAAATGTGATGCATAAGTAAACAATATTTTGAGCTGGAGAACATTGCCACAAAATGTGACGTTATTTGCAACTATTAACAAAATGGCAGCCATAGTGGGTGTGATCAATCAAAAAACTTCCATTTAACTAGAAGGCAAATGGGTGAGGTTCCTGTCTTCTACTAATTTAGTTTTGTTCTTTGAGGGAAGCTGAACAAGTTTCCAAACAACATACTAAGCTGCATCCACCCATTTCAATTTTTAAAGAATACTTATTCTCGTAAATAAAGATGCTTTCAGTGGTTGACATTTGCTTTGTAGATTCCCCTTAATTTTTATTACAAATATCTTTGAAATAAAAGCAGGAGAGAGCAACAAGACTAGAGGGCATCAAAGGAAATTTCCACAGGTACCTTGGTACACACAAACCCTACCCTGCCTATTATCTGACGGAAAGTTCACAAGCCTAGGAGTACCTGCTACACTTATTTTCCCTTTTGATTATTTTAAACATGTGTCATGAGGAATTAATATTCCTTTCCAGTTATGCAGATAACTGCTTGGATTCACTTCTCATCAGTGGAAATGGACACACCCAACTCTGACTCATTTTTCTTACAAATCCATGATTGCTCTGTATTAACTTGCTCTCCTTGACTCCAATTGGATAGGATTAGGCCACTTCTAATTGATTTATCATGCACTTAATTGCTTTCATTTTCTTTTCCTCAGCCACACTGCAGAAAGCTAATTTCTGCAAGTATGCTGATATATACTCTCAACTTTTTAATTCCTGCAAATGCTGAACTTTTGTGTTTTTTCAGGACATTTTTTATCCTTTGCCAAGAAAACATGGCTTTGGGCACTTTTCAACACTCCCTTGGCTAAAGGTTGGAAAGTTGTTCTTAAAAAAGTAAATATTAAGAAAAGCAGAAACAGGTTTCCATTGGTGAGGCAACTGGGTTGTTTTCTTTCTGATCCATTTGTACTTGACAAGCTTGGTCAAAATATGGACCCATATCAGAATGTGAATTCTATGGGAAAGAATTCAACGTGAGTGAGGACATCTATATTTGGACTAGACTCTTTCTATATATTCAAGCATCTAAGTGAGCTAGAGCCACCCTGGAGTAAGAGTGACGACTCACAGCTTTGGCAATCCAGGTTAAGTAATCTAGTTAGTTCAGATTATTTTTTCCCATCAACTCAAGTATCACAGCAGATGGCCAAAGCTTGTGGGAGTTCAGAAAATCTGGAGGACACCAGGGCGCTTATTCCTGCCTGCAGCAAATCAAATCAAATCAATTTTTTATTCGGTCATAGACCAGCAAATGCCTGCAGCAACAGAAGTGTCAACAGAGTATTAAGACAGGAAGCGCTGAGCCTAAAGGAATAGATTTTCTTCCTATTTCAAAGGAACAGATGGGGAAAAAAATTACAATGAACAGGAATTAAAAGAAGTTGATTAATGTGGAAAGCACAGTGTCTGCTTTTTTGTGGCAAAAAAATTCAAATCCCTTAAGTAGAAAGCTTTCTAATGTAAATCAAGTCTTACAAAAATTAGATTCAATATTATTTTAGAATCCTAGATTCTGCCTAGTATTAACCCATGAACCATAGCGTTGGACTTCCTTGACGGCATGAAAATTAATATTTATAGAAAGATAGAGCAAATAACTTATTTAACACACACACCCTCTCTCTCTCCACAAACACACACACACAAAAACATATAGGCAACATTGTATTCCCATAAGGCAATAATACATGAGCCAGTTTTTGAAGTGCAAAAAAAAAAAAAAGCAACATCTTTCATGCCTGACACATTTCTAATAAGCTGTTCTTTATTAGATTGCTTGTAGATATTCCCAGTGTTCAAATTCTCCATAAAAGTCCCCCACTCCTTACTCATTTAATAGGACAATCAATATTTATTATTTTTAACTATGTAGCTATTTTCTTTTCAGTCAAGGCCAATGCATTTTGACTAATCCATTTTAGAAAAGTGACTAACAATTCAGCCATAAAAATACTCATGCATAGAAACAACCACAGCAGCAATTCCTTATGCAAAATTGCGAGGAAGAACCTGAAAGACACACATCAATGTGTTCTGCTTGAAAATTGAAAATGCAAATGGTAGTTCTTTATGTAAGACACGAAGGCTGAGTTTTGGTTGTATGATCTGGACAAAATAAAAGGCAATGATGAAAGAAAGATTTTCCAAGTATAGCTTTCGTCAGTAGGTTCTAAAATTAACTGTTTTTGCTGCAAGAAGTAAAACAGTATTTTAAGTTTGAATCAAATCAAAATAATTTATCAGTGAATGTGCAAAGAACAAATGGAAACATGAAAAAAAGAACCAAGATATATCTAAATTTATCTGTATGTTTGCAAGTTCAGCATCAATCAAGCTTCAAGAAGGCCATGAAATAGATCTTTCAGATAGATTTACTATATTACACAAATATAAAAGGCAGCAATTCATGAAAAATGTTATCAACTAGAGCACCTCAAGGGATATTTATTTTGCATGTCTTGGCATCTCTCCAAGTTAATTCAGAGACAAAAAAATTTAGTTGTGGATTCAAGAAAGAGATCCTTGAAACAAACAGGAAATACCTTTGAATACCATTTTTTTTTTCAAAATCACACACACAAAGTTTTTTATACAATAAACCATGTATTTCAAGACAGGATAAATATTAAATAATACATTTTAAATCTACTGAGATTAGAACTAAGTAATTCCACTACAGTATTAAAAGACAGAACAGAATAATTGGTTGGGAGTCTATAAAGATAGCCCACAGAATAGCTCTGAGTGACATACCAGGGTTTGTCTACAACTGCCTTTGTCTACTGTATTGTCAACTTGCTTGCTTAGAGATTTGTTTCTTGTTTCCTGCTCCTTACATTGTTCCTGTACTGGAGCACAACCTCTGCCTCTATTTGAACGGAAATATATTAGAGCAGAATTTTTCCTCAAGAATTTGGTATGAAGAGATTTATAACCTACCTCTCTAATCATATTATTATTTTCCAATCAACAAGCTTGGATTAGATATCTTTGTACTGTTCTCCAAGGCCCAAAAACCTGAAACAAAGCATACAATTATCCAAAACATTTTTTTTAACCAAAGTTAAAATGAGTTTTTTTTAAAAAAAAAGTCAGCAGGCCAACTGCTGCTTGTTGAGTCTATATTAGATTTAATCTAAAACTGAGTTGCTTACAGCATTTGTCTCTAGAAATCACAACTGTTCATCTGCAACACTGCAGGAAGCCAAGGCAGTTGAACAATAAAGTGTAGAGCGTATTTTGTGTGTTAAAATGCATCAGTATTGCTTTGTATATGAATTTAAGGTGAGATCTGGTTGAAGTAAATCCGTAGAATGATTCTGGGCCCTTTAACATAAGAATTGTTAGAAATGAAGTAAAAGTTGGCAGACACATAGCTTTGAAGCTATATATGCTCATTTTAGTATTTCAGATTCAAGACTGTAAAATGTATATTCCAGCCAAATTAACAAGTAAATATATGCTACAGAATCCATTATTATCCTGTTAATAATATCAGTATTATTTTGAATCGGTATTCAAAGCACTTCAGACATTATTTCAGAAATCATGCAACAACCCTATAAGGTAGCCTAGCATAATTATTTCCATATTGCAAATAATAAAACTGTATACTCTCTGCTTCCAAGTCCACTTGTACAAAATTATTAACTTTAATTTATCATTTATTTCCTTAACCACTACATTACATTTTTGATATTCTAATCCTGATATTTAGAAAAACGAGATTTTCTTTTTTCTTTTTCTTTCCTTTCCCTTCAAAAGTTTGACCACAGTCTTGTTCTTTCCAATTGCCCTCCTATGATGAGAGCTTGGCTTAACTGAAAGTGCACAATTTACACATTGCTATAAAGAACTCACAGAATTATCTAACAAGAAGAGGAGAGCAAGCTTTGGGAGCCTCTCTCTGTGTAGCCATTCACCATATTCCAATTGTTTGGTTTTAACTGTTTGCATGACCTCCTCAGTATTGATTGTCTCCTCACTGCACTATTCAGAGGGAAGCTACAACATTTTCAGAAGAATGACTTAAAAATTAGAATTCCTGCACCAAACTGCTGTAATTGATCTATCAGCTCTATCATAATTAGTAAACTTTAACTTCATGAAGCAAGCAGCGCCTAAGAGGATGTTCAAGGTGTCAGGATATAAGCATTTATTTACCTCCAGTTTGTACAAAGGAATGTAAGAGAGATGATTAATGATCTACTCAATCTCAAAGACTTTGTGCACGAATATCCACAGAAAAATATAAAATTGCTTGATGCTTATCTAATATCAGCCAGACTTATTTAGTATCTTTACATACTTATTTATATATTGTATGAAAACATGCAGTTGAGGATCACAAATGCAACTGGACTTTGTTCATGCATACATAGTGGTGTTAGGATACAAGTTATTCCATATGATTAGTAAGAGACAATTAACTATAGCACACTGAAGTTTCTTAAGACAGCACCACAATTTAAGTGGTAGTTTATCATTAGTGTTAAAATGAGGTTTTCTGCAAATAACACACAGAAAATATACAATATGTCAGCATTTTAACACATGTTTGAGCTCTTTCAGTGTTTACTACCAGTATTATAAAGATGTAAATATGCAATCTACACTTTTAACATTCATTGCTGAACACAAGTGGTACAGTGGTTAAGATGCTGGCCTAGAAACCATGAGACTGTGAGTTCTAGTCCTCTCACAGGCAAGGAAGTCAGCCTGCGTGACTTTGGGCCAGTCATTCTCTCAGCCCTTCCCACCTTACAGAATTGCTATAAAAAACAGGAAAACTAAGAGCACAGGACTATACAGTATTTTTCTAAAAGAATAGTCGTACCAAGTTCAATGGAATTTATTCCCATGTAAGTTATTTAGTATTTCAGCCTATGTGCAGATAATGTTCATCTTAGTGAAAATTCATTTTGACAGATAACTTCTGATAGTTTCCTAAATTAAGAGTCCAACAAAACCAGATTTAAACATTTTTCAGTTTAACCAGCTCATTCTCACATACATTTGAAACATTTACTTTTCAGTTATATCTTCTTAGAAGAGAAATATTTTATTTAGCCTATTTCATAACCATTCTCCCTGCTCAAGGCACTTGAGGCAATGTGCAACTGAATCTTCTGTACTTATTATAAATATCTTATATAAAATATTTCTTTTTATTACTAAATACATTAGTGACAAATTGTTTAAAAAAATCTGTATTTTCATGCACCAATAACTGTTTGAAATACTATTTTTTTCATGCTACTAGAAGCTGACCAACAAATGCAGGATTTCGTTCTCTTATTAATACAGTGATAAGTGCAGCTGCTGAATCCATGGTCTCCTGAAGCTTTAGATTATCCTGAAAGAAAAGGAAAAGATATTCAAGAGTAGGTTACATTTCTAGAGGTTAAATATAAAAATTCTCAAAGAGCAATATTGGAAAGAAAGTCCCTAGTTCAGTACTTGAGATCTGCATTTTAAAAAGATCTTAGGCTGACATTACCTGTTGAAGTAGACAGTATTGCTCCAGAAGTTCAAATTCTGTTCACAACCTCATATCACTAGGTTTTTTCCAATTCTTCTAGACTAGATGTTCACATTTTCAGAGAACAAGCTTATATACAATAAATTATCAGACATATCAGAATAGGAAGTAAGCCTTAAATAGTTTGTTCTTGTTCCATGTTAATTATTTCACACTATTACCCACCCACTGCTGTTTCTGAAATTATTGCTGGCACCATATATCCATGCTTATGGATAACATGAAATATTATTACTTGTTACCAAAACTTGTAACAAGGAAGGAAGGTTCTAGTAATTACACTCTCGCTTCCTATGTTTGATAATTGGATGTTATTGAACTATTAATCAAGCTTAGCAACCTTTTAATTAAACCTTCCTGAACTATAATACTAGTTGTTATTATTTAAATGAATGATTTCTTGCATGTACACACCAAATAGCAAAATATTTATTATAACATACAAATGAAATTTGAAAAAAAGAATAGAATCTGGAACCTTACCAATATCATTGGTATAAATTCATATTACAAAGTTTGAATCTACAAAAATATCCATCCATCCATCCCTACCTACTTACCTACCTACATTCCTACCTTTATTAGAATACCTACACCTACTTTTTAAATAACAAATCTTGCAACTTCAGGTAAATTTAGATACACACATGTATTTATTACTAAGACTTCTATGTCATTTCAATCTCACAATAATAAGGAACTGACTGAAGAGGTTTTCACTCTCCCACAGAGGGTCAGTATCTCTTTATAGAAACAATTATACCGTATTAATTTATAATAGCTAACATGATAACCACACAGAGATTACCTACTCTATGCAATTTTTCCTGGTTCAGTGTTTGCTGGATTCTAATATTCAACATATAAATAATAACAAAGATTCTGAAGAAAAAGCCACAAGGTCCAAAGCCTATAACGATGTTGCCTAATGAATTATAACTAGCAATGTATCTACACATGCAGGACCCTGCAGAAGATACCTCCTTTCTCATGGCTATCAGTTTCACTGCTTGTAAAGATGGTCAACTAAGGAGATACTCTATTACTGATTTGGTAATAATTTGATGACAAAAAATATTTTAGTTATGTTATCATTTAAGGGGTTAACAGTTAAAATCCAGTATCTTAAACTGAGATCAGAAATACACAGGCAGCCAGTACAACCAGTGCAATATATGCAAAAGTGTGTGCACAATTGAGTGCCCCTAGGTTTATCCATGCAACACTGCTGCTGTGTGAGCTGCACTGGCCTCCAGTAGGCTTCTGGATGCAATTTAATGTGCTTGTTATCACCTTTAAATTCTTACATGGCACAGGACCAGGTTACTTGTGGAATTGCCTGTGTCCAGTCATTTCTGCCCATCCCACCAGATCCAACAGGGTAGACATGCTCTAGGTCCCTTCAGTGAAAGTGAGCCATTATGCAGGGCTCAAGATATATGCCTTTTCTGTCATGATGCCTACCCCATGGAACAGCCTCCCCCCTAAGATCCAGATGGCCAATCCTGTTGACCCTTCAGAAAGTCATTAAAATCTTGCTTTTCTCTCCAGTATTAGAGATGGGCTATTAGTGGAGCCAATATATGTGCTTTTAGGACTCTAAGTAGTATGTGAGATGCCTCAGATATTGTATTTATTATGTTTGCTTTTAATTGCATTTTTTCACTTTGTTTTATACTGTATTGGTTTTGTACTGTTAGCTGCCAGAGCTATTCGCTTAAGAAGGGTGATCATATATATTTTCTAAATAAATGAATAAATAAACCAACAAATAAACATGCTGGATTTCAAATCATGTTCAAAGGCAATCCTATGTAGAATGGATCACAGTAGTTCTGCTTAGATATCAGTACAGCATGAGTAACCAAGATAAAAACAGACCACTTCAAATAAACAACACACTTGGAAGTAGCAGGTTCAATGATAAAAGCACCCTTGGAAATGCTCAGTAGTACTACCACTTCTAAACAGGATGCCTTGTTTTCACTTTATCAGATTTGATCAAAGTAAAATGTAGTTTTATCATAGCAGTGTTGCTTCAGAAGTCTCTTGAAAATGTTAGAAAACTTCATACTTATTTAAACAGATCTTCTGGAAGAGATACAAATAAGGCTGCATTTAAATGGCTGCCTTTCACACTGTTAAAGATAGGCTGTAAATGATTTTGATGACTGGTAGGAGTTATAACTTAGAAGGCCTATGTGAAGTTAGAAATTTCCAGATTCCTGGAAAACAGGAATCATCAACTAACCATCCAAATTATTTACAGACAATTTCAGCACAAAAGGCAAGGAGGAGAGATTAAGAAAAAATGGTTTTTATACAAAATTATATTAGAGTTCTAGGTAACATCATAGAAGGAAGTTTTCCAAAATTATATACTGTTTCTCTTTTTCTGATTAATACATGCATCGATCATTTAGTATCACAATTTTTTTGAAAATTCAAGTAACAATCAGTCCTTCAGTCTACAAATTGTTGGGAAGGATGAAAGGTTTAGAGGACAGATCACATAAGAAACAGGATGAAGCTGGTTTATTTATGTATTTAACAGATTTATACAGCTGCCCATGTTAACCAATACAATAACAACATTAAAACACACACACACGAGTAGACAAAATGAATTAAAATAAAACCTAATTGACCCCCTTTAACAGTTATCTCCCAACATAAACATACACTGGGTTCCACTAACATCCCAGCCCCAATACCTCAGAGAAGAACCAAGTCTTCAAGGCCTTCTAGAAGGCCAACAAGGTCAAGAGCATCCAAATCTTAAGGAAGAGGTTATTCCATAGGGCTGGTGCCATGATAGAGAAGGTATACTTCCTGGGTCTCATCAAGTGACATTGCTTCACAGAGGGGACCCAGAACACGCCCACCCTGCCAGATCTGGTGGGATAAGCATGCCATGCAGGGCTTTAAAGCACCTTGAATCACACCTGGAAACCTACCGGGAGCCATCACAGCTCATAAAGCAGTGGTATTAAATAGGTGTACTATGGTGCACCCAAAACTGCCTGTGCCACCACATTTTGACCAGCTGAAGCTTCTGAATGTTCTTCAAGGGCAGCCTCATGTACAGCATGTTGCAATAATCCAACTAGGAAGTGGCTAATGTGTGAGTGCCAGAGAGCAATGCCTAGGAATGGGTACAATTGGCACACAAGGTAGATTTCTGCAAAGGCCCTCCTGCCATGGCTGTCACCTGCTGCCCAAGCAGGACCTGAGGATGGCAGGTTCCCCAAATTGTGTACCAACTTTACCTTGGGAATGTTAACCCATCCAGAGTTAACATTGAAAATCTCCAGATGTGAGAGGCCCCAAACCCCACAGCCACACAATCATTCAAGCCTGTTCTTCCCCATCCAGACCCATACAGCCTCCAGGCACTGGGAAATAAGCTCAAAAGCAACATTTGGGCAGCCAGGGCAAAGGTATATAGTTGAGTGTCATCAGCATACTTCACTCAGCAGTTTCATGTAGATGTTAAATAGGAGCAGGGAGAGTGTCAAACCTGCACCATCCCACAAAGCAATGGTATAGAGCCAGACCTCCCCCCGTCCTGCAACATTGACTGGAACTAGCCTTGGAAAAATGAGAACCACTGAAGAACCATGCCCCCACTTCAAACCCCTTCAACTGGCCAGAAAGATGCTGTGATTGATGGTATCAAAAATCATTGAGAAATAAATCACTAAGAAAGGAAGACCAGGATGGATACATTACCCCCATCCTGAGATTGCCATCCACAAGCACAATCAGTGTCATCTCAGTACTATAAACCAGCTTGAAGCCTAACAGGAACTAGATAATCCACTTCCTCCAGGCCCTTTGGAACAAATCAATCACCTTCTCAACAGTGTTCTCCCAAAGGAGAGGTTGGAGCTTGGTCAAAACCATCCAGTACTGCTGGTTCCAGTGGTGGCTTCTTGAAGAAGTGCTAAATCAGTGTAACCTTTAAAATAGGCAGAAATGTTCCTTCCCACAATTGCAATTTAATCCAAATAAAAATACAATGTACTAATAAAATTTAAAATATTTAGAAAAAGCTAAAAGGGAGCAATGACTGTGTCTTATATCTATAGACAACTGGACACACAGAAATACTATTAAATACTGGAAGGTAATTTTGTTAACTAGAAGGAAACTAGCAGGAAAGACTAACCCAAAACAGTTAGCAAAAGAGGAAGTTATAAAGAAATTTGCCTGCTTGGACATGTTCAGAAAATGATTTCAACGGTACAATATCTGTTTGAGATGTTTTATGTATCTGATACCTCTACCATATAGCACAAGGATCAATAAATTAATCTGCTAGATATGTATTCTCTGTGATTCATTAATGTTTCACAGCATGAAACAGACTCTTACTCATCCAAGGCTATACTTCTCATTCTGAAGATACTTAACTCTTTAACACTATTTAGAACACATCCAATCTCAGAATTTAAGTCATTTCAGTTAAACTTACAGGCCTTATCACTGTACCAAAAGGCTTCATCTAAGAAAGGAATTCAGTGGCTTGAGGCAGCAAAGCTTGGCTATCAAAGAGAGATTTCAACATGAAACAAGAAAACTGCAACTCTTCTGGAGGTTTAACTCTACCTCATATAACTTAGACAGAAAAGACTTTTTAAAAATCACCCTGCATCTTACACCAACACAAACATGTCCATATTATCACTGAATTTTTTTTATGAACAGTGAATGATAAAAAAGAAATTATGGCTATCCATAATTTCCCTCTGACTTCATTGTTTGTAATGGCCAAACACATGCTTTGTATATGTTTTGTGATCTTCACTAGTGAAATATGCAGAGACTAGGAAACCATATACATCTTTGCCTTGGAGATGGATGTGCTTTGGGATTCCTTAAAATCTTTTATGGAAAAGAGCAATTTGGAGGAACCTTTATAATATCACACTTTGTGTTTCCTGAACACACCACATTCCTAAACAACTTCCTTGCCTCTTTAACTGATTCCTCTTAGCAGATTAAAATGTTACAATAGAGGAATATATATTACTCCAAATTTAGATCCAAATCTTCAATTAATTTTAATCTTTAGAAACTGAAAATAATTTGAGAAACCAAGTACAATTTCTAATGGCTTCTGAGATCAGATATGTCAACAGGATTTTAGAGCATGATCTTTTTCATTTGTTTTCGAAAGACAGTAATTTTATTGTGTTTTTAAATCAATTTAAACCAATACAACCAACAATAGTAATATATAAACATACTGAAAATAATGAAAATGAAGAGGAAAACTAACTCATTTCATTTAAATTATTATAAATTATTCATCTAAAAAAATTAAACTAAGCAGTAAAACTTGAAGGAAAGAAAATGAAAAGAAAAAAAGAAAAGAAAACGGAAGCAGGAAAATGGGAAAAACCCACCAAAATTGTTTAAAAATTCACAACTTCTCTACAATATCAAAGTAGTAGAATTACATTATCTTATACAAACAAACTTTTAAACAATCAATTAAACCTGGGCCACATAGAATTATAGTCTTTATACTGATTTTCTACTGACAAAAGTGGCAGGATCCAAGCACAGTCTTAAGCAAAGTCTGTAATATGACTGATAACTGAAACTTCAGTGCTAAGGTATTTAGAACTGAGAAGATGAAGGATTATAATCCAACATAAAACTTAAAAAATGCAATAGTATTAGCACTTATTCATATTATGAAATAAATTTTCATGTGATTTATTATGCCAAATATCTTGCCTTACATAATACAATATTAAAATGATGCATACTAAGATGTAGTTAGCTGGCATCATTTTCAAAGGCTTATGATAAATGTCAGGCTAAACAATGCATTAGAATTCATATCCTTTTCAGCCTTCATTATTATATTTAGATCTCATTTGGAACTATATTGGCAGTTTTTAATTAAAAAGTGACAATGTATATGCTTAAATATGCCTAATAGTTCTCACTCAAATGTCTATAATGATTCTCTCCAAACTGAATATATTTAAATTCCATTTTACAAAAGTTATCACAGAATATTCATTCATCTATCTTCAGGAACAATATTAATCCTAAGTAAAATCATACACTGAATAAATGAAGCTATCTTACTAGAACTTCTAATCCATAATGTATGCAACATGGCTTGTCAGCTAAATTGCAGATCTTCCTACTCTTAGTTGCTTCAAATGAATTTTCAAAAGGAGACCAACAGCATTTGTTTTGTTAAATCATGAAATTATAATGATAATTATAGGATCTTCAAGTTTTCATTATATTAATGAAATCCAGCTATTGCTATTTGTAGATTTCAGGAAACCAGAGCCCAGGAAATATGAATTAAATGCACAACTTTAAACCAAAGTGATTTCAGTGGCTGAATATGGTGTCTGAGGTTTAGATTAATGCATTCTTAAATTCAGTAAGAATACAAAAACGACTTGGAGCTAATTTAACCATACTTAAAATAGAGCCACAGGAATCTGTGGAACTTAAATTACATACGACTTAAGTTGCATTTATTTCAAGAGATTTACTCTAATTATGATTAAACTGAATCCTATCTATCTTTTTATTAAGAATGTAGATAAAAATATTTATGATCTTAAAGTAATAAGCAATCTAAATAGCAAATGTCATTATTAAAATTGCAATTTTATGCTCATATCCCTGAAAGTAAGACTTATTAAATCAGAGGAAACACATATAGGACTGCACTATAAAAATGCAGTTTATTTCCATCTGATCATGCTTAATATTATATATGCTGCATCAGATTACGAAATATATGGAGCAATATCAGCATTACATATTCTAAGTCATAGGCTGCAATCCTCTGCTTGCTTAATAGAAAATATGCAAAAAATTTAATTCCACAGTTTACTGGGAACACAATTTAAAGAATGAAGCACCAAATAACTTATTATGTTTCAGATAAACAAACAATTCCATAAGCCTGGATAGGACAACTAACAGCTCACAAGCCACATGCCATTGGACCCTAACCTCCATTTTCATAGCCACCAGAAGGTCCGGTGAAATTCAATGGCAAGAATGTCACATTTCACACACCATTTTTCATGGATTTTTGGCAAAATATGCTGCAAAGCCAATTTTCCTTTTTAAGCCTCCGCACTGCCACCATAAGGATGGGCTATTACAGCCTGAGCCATTCCAGAAATGTCACTTCACGAGTCATATCCTTGCAATCCTCATAAGCAACACACACATATTTTTTCCCCAGACACCAAGATGGAAAAAGTGTATTTTCTGAATAGCATTAATAATTCTAAAAAAACCCAAAATCACCTGTTTTAAAACCCACTAGTGCTGCACTTTGTATCCAGAAAGGCGAGATACCTCCTTGTCCTTTCTTCTTTAAGTCAGAATATGCAATGTATACAGCCTAGACAGCAATGCTGCATATAGAGAAACAGAAGCATCATAACATCTTTCTCCTGTGACAGCAATTATCTCTGGAATATTTGCATCTTTCACTAGCTGACAGCTTAAACTTCAAGCTCCTTCTCAACAAATATACCAGAAGCAACCTGATTTTAAAAAATTAGGAACACAAAGGCATGGACCATTATGGATGTTTGTGGGAAAGACCAGTAACAGAAGCAGCAGGTAACAGAGAAGTTTTGCTTTCAATATTATACACTCACACATCTTGTTTATATTTATACTACTACTCAACATTGCCAGAATCTTACTAGTATTGATTTGAATAAATGCACAAGAGTAAATTACACAAAAGAAACAAAGAAAGCTTTAAAACAACGCTAAGAAAGGCTTTTATGACAAGATACTTTTTATTGATTAGTGATATTTCTGCCAAATAAACATGCTAATTCAGACAGAACACACCCAGAAGATTAAATAATGTGACACTTATGGACTTTTCTTCAAACTAGTGAATTATTCAACTCTTTAACGGAGATTTAGCAAAACAGCTGCTCAGAATGCGATCAAATCCATGTGCCAGGGTATAACTTCTGTCACCTCCACACCATTCTTGTATACTCCTTGAGCAAGTGTAACTGTTATTGCATTTCCCAAATTTCTCCTATTATGCCCATTAATTTGTTCCTTTGTTTTGCTGATTAGTGGTTTTAATTGTGATAAAGAAATAATGAATTTTCAAAATTTCTTTGTGAACGAGTGTACATTTGTTTTATGTTAAGATTTCATCAGTAAAATTAATTTAACTTCATGATTAATCTAAAAAGAATGACTTGCCTTACAAATTAAAACAGAAAATTGATATAACATTCCACATGAGTAATTTTCTCCCTCCAAATATTATAGCTAAGTCAGTTATAGTAAGTGCTTCATGAAAGAAGGTATAAAATGCCTTTATATGCCACAGAATTATCAGTGGCTTCCCCCACCATGTCCATGGTGCATATAAACTGTTACCAGAATTCTTAAGAATGACCTTTATCAATTTTAACTAGGAATTCTGGTTGTTCTCAATATATTTGGCAGGCACCAAATTGGGGAAGGCTGGCCAGTAACACATACAGTACATATTCTTCTTTGCACAGAATACTATAATGGCTTTAATTTACATTGCATGTTACATCCATGCAACTGAATGTGTGTGTGTGTGTGTGTGTGTGTATTCTATTTAGGGAAAATGAAAATGTTAAAGATCATTCTTCTAAACATGCATAAGCATTCATAAAAACAGGGACAATGGGTGCAGTCACAGTCTTGTCCACTGACAACATGTGGAATTCAGTGGGATTTGTTTCTTGGGAAGGCTGCTTAGAACCGATATGAACTCAGAACTATTAGGAGTCTGTCATTTCTGAAAAAGAAGAGGGCTATCATTTATATATCAAGTACTTATGAACATATTCTTGTTCAGTGAAAAATGCTTTGAACATCTGCATTTTCAGGATGCATGCATGAGCAGGTAGATGAATGTCTTGTGTCAATATAAAGTGTTAGAACTTTGGCAATAAATTTATAATTATAAATTAGGACAAAATGAAGATCTATTACCTGTTACTGTAATTATATTAATAAAATCACTGTTGACTGATGAAGACATGTGATATTTATGCTTGAGGGTTTATAAAGGAAAACTCACTGACGGTCAAAATATTTGAGCAATTGCATTTTGGTTGAGATTTTTACCAGAAAGATAGTATAATTTTTTCCAAACTCCATTTGGATAACTTTTCTTATTCTTGTACATGAATCAGCAACTCAGCAAGTCAATGACAGTGTATTTTTGACTTACTTGCTCACCATTATAATTTATTGAAGATAGCTATGGAATAGTATGCATTTTATACATTTCAATGCAGGTAAACCATTTTCCAATTAGGTTAAATCAAAGTAGTTATAGTAAGGTAATACTTTAATTCTCAATTACCACAACTCACAGCCAGACCTATAAAATATACAGGTTTATTTCTCAAATGGTTGATGATTCCTGTAATACCAAACCAATCATATTTTTTCTATATATAGAATACAAAATAAAACATTCTTACAACCCCCCCCCCCTCAAAAATGTTGGATCTCTATTTTCTTATTTTACTTATTACTTAAACTTACATACAGTGTTTTATTCTATTATCTATTATTCTGTATTATCTATGACTTCTCTTTTTTATCCATGTTTATGAAGTTTAGAACTCCTTATGTATAAGTCTATATTGTATAGCACTCATACTCTATGGTTCTACGTATTATAACTTTTTTTTCTATGCTACATTTTGCTTTTACTCTATCCTTAATTTCTTTACTGATCCCACCCTCCCTAGCCCACAATGTCCCAGAGCCACTTGTGTGGCAGACTGGGTTGTGAACTGAAGTCACTTACTTTTTGTTACAGGTCACCTGTCCACGTAAGAGAGGGTCCTGGGCTCTTTTGTGGGTACAGGTGGGTCTTTCCAGTCAGAATCCTGGGCTTTGGAACTGAAGAAAGTGCCAGCACCCCTGGGCTCTGACAAAGTTGCCAGCCTTCTAACTCTCCTGCCATACCACCTGTCACTGGTGTGCTGCTGCGTCACTGGGATTGCTGTGGTGGCTACTGTGACTGCTATTAAAACAAAGCCTTCTAGGTCACCTGAGAGCCCTGCTGCCAGGCTTTGGAAGGTCTCTATTTGCTAAGCTTCTTTTCACCATCATACTTCAGACTTTCACCTCCTGCTTCTTCTAGTCCTCAGCTGCCAGCTTCTATGGATATTCACCTATAGTGTGTCCTATAGTGTGTCTGGGACTTAGGTCTTCTTTTTCTTTTCTTGCTTTTTTTATTTCTGTGAATGGCTACTTGCCTCCTGAATCACAGGCAGGAAAGCTTAAATTCCAAGCTGGTAGGAAGCACCAGTGAAGGTGGGCTAATGTCTTTCTGTCCATGCCTAGATGCTTCCTGAGTGCATATGATGCATATGACACAGAATGCTGGACCAGATACCCTTTGGCCTGATCGAGAAGAGCTCTTACATTCTCACTTGAAAGCTTTGAAAATAGATTAATAAAAGAAAAAATTGCCTTTATAAAACAAGTATTTCAAACGTTAATTAGTCTTTTTAGACTTTTAATTTAAACTGAACAGCTAAAACACAGATTTACATCTGAACTGACAGCTTTTATAACTTTCTTTGCTTCCTCCTAGTTCTCAAGTCAATACATGCCTCACAACAATGCCGTAAGGAAAATTGAACTAAATTACAGTAACTGACCCAAACTCACCCACCTAATTCAATCACCATGATTAAGTGGGAAAAACAATTCCAACACTTTCACAACACTACACTGGCATAACTTAAATGGCAATCTCCACAAAAGTATAATGCATGAAAGGCAAATATATTTTGTTCATCATGTCATGCAAGTGACCCATGCAGGAGACATTCAGATTCCTAGTTTTTATTTAGTCATTGAACATGTCTTTCTATGCCCTTTTCTGCTACTGATAACCTATGCTGTTTTAATTAAATTTAATTATTAAAGTTTTGATCAGGACTCCCAAAGTATATAATAAAGCATTTAGAACTATTTAAATTAGTTAGATTCCTTGCATTCATCCTGAGGTAGAAGAGAGAGGAAGAATATCAAGTGGCATATTCATATATGCAATGTGTGATCGTTGTGAAAGGCTTTGAAGAACCCCACTCCCATCATAAAACTCATACAATTTTTACAATTTTTCTCATGCACAACCCATGCTCTTAGTATTCCACTGACTTTAGTAAAATTATTTATGCAATAAAGGAAATCTAAGCTTGCCTCTTTTAAATTATACTCTTACTTCAGCATGTATGTATCATGATTGTTTTTTAAAGCAATAAAATAGGTGTCAGAAATAGAAATATATTATTTTAAAGCATTCATCATCTTCTTTGCCTGCCTCCCCTTCGCTGGGCTCGCCAAGTCCAGCTGGCCTCAAGCCATATGACACAGGGGCTCTGTCCGCCATGCTGTGCAGGGCACTCTGACTCTCGCTGACACATCCCCCTCCATCCGTGTTACTGCATGGGAAGTCCTTGGCTGAGTAGCCGCCAGGCATCCTGGCCACATGTGGGGGAGGCACCAAGGAAGCTCCCTGGTGATTGTGGCGGGAGGATTGTGATGCCGAGGACTCGCGGCCCCAGCCCCTTCCATGCGGGGCAGTGGCACATACCCACCTGTGTTCCCTAACACCTGCCCGCGGCACCCACTCCCTAGCACCCACCCATAGCTCTCACCCCTCAGCCTGCTTGCCTCTTCTCACATTGCAATCACGTGAGGTCCTCATTTAATGACCCACATGGTCCTGGACTTACAACAGCAACCAGGACTGCCAGGATTACCGTTGCTAAGCGATGAGGTCACATGACATTGTACTTTACAACCGCATTGCTTAGTGATGGAAATTCCAGTCCCAATTGCCGTCATAGCCCGAGGACTACTTCTATGTCACAAAACACAAATAAATACAGATTTTTGCAATTCATACCTTTTTATACTGTATAAAGAGACCATAAAGTAAGATATTTTTCTTTTTCACTTCCTTTGCAAGTTTAGTTAAGCTTTCAATTTCACTGTTAAAAGATGCATTTTCTAAAATACCCAAGTATACCTGCAAAGGAAGGACAGATACAAATTATTTATTATCAGAAATGTTTACATTCTCCACAAATGAAAAGGGAAAAGATAAATGATTGCAATTTAAAAGTTGACAAAATAGTTTTTTCCCCTGAAATTTTACGTATACAGTGGTACCTTGGTCACAAACTTAATTCGTTCCACGACTCTGGTCGCGACCCAAATTGGTTGCGACCCGAATCAAATTTTCCCATAAGGTTCAATGTAAATATGGTTAATCCATTCTGACCCCTACGAATTTGGTCACCAACCGATTTTGGTCGCGACCTGAATCAAATTTACCCATAAGGTTCAATGTAATTACAGTTAATCCATTCTGAACTATATGTATTTTTTTTTAAACCACAAAAATATGAAACAAAGTATAGTACAGTACAGTATGAAGAGAGAGAACACTAACCTTGCTCGAAGCGACTTCTGGCATGGAGGACAGGAAGGCGGGTGGGGAGGCGGTTATTGTTTGGAGGAAGAGTCCCCCTCCCTACAGGAAGCCACAACCATGTGTCACAGCAGGGAAAATGGCCGCGGATCCTGTTCGTCACCCGATACGGAGTTCACAAACGGAAGCAAAATTTTGCGAACGGTGCTGTTCGTGACCCGAATTGGTCGTGAACAGAAGCGTTCATGACCCGAGGTACCACTGTACTTTGTTCATAGTTAGCATGCTAACTAGGGAATAAACACAACAGAGTACAGTAGTCCTATTTCTAAATAAACATGCATAGGGACTGAATCCCATATCTTATAGTTCTTTAATATTTGGTCCATCTGCATTTTAAAGCATTGCTTAAAACTTTTGTCTGGAATGAGAAATCATAAAATATCCAACAAGAGCATTGTTGGAGCATATAAGTCTATAACTAGTTGAACAATTTTGGCTTCCTTTTACCAGATGTCCCTTACTTATTACAGAAGTCACAACGATTTTGAAAAATAAAATGTTAGATGTGGCCCTAGATAGAGCAAGTATTTTATAAGCTGAATAAAGAAACATATTAACCTACCGAGATGAGAACAACAGGGTACAAAACCGAAGCACTTGTGTTTTCAAGTATGTCTACCAGCTGAGAGATTTCCTCAAAGCTGGACAGCTTATTCTAAAGAAATAGGAAATAAGATTCATTTTAAAAACCTGGGATTTATTATGTTCCTTTTCTTTTGAAAGATAGGAAGTTGCCTTATGCTGCATCAGATCACTTATAAAAGCTTAATATTACCTACACTGAATCTAAGATGTGAGCTTTACTACTAGGATTCAAACCTTTCTTTTTCCAGGAAACTTTGGTACTCTTCTCTAGTCCTCCGTACTCCAACTAAACTATGTACATGTACTGAATACGGTTAGTATTATCAATTATTATCCTGTTTTCCCATCCATCTGTGGTCTTCCCTGTGCTGAACTACAGAATGTAACCTGGGTTTATCCAAGTGTACTTGATGAAGATTATATATAAATGTTGTATAAATGTTGCAATTGGTATAGAAATATGTATATAATAATTAGCAGGTGTATAGTTTTATTATGCACTCTTTTCCTATTCCCTGTGCATTCAGAGCCACAGAATCAGAAGAGTTGGAAAGAACAAAACATAAAATGCAATCATCTTCTTAAGAGCATTTGTATAGTCACAGATAAATATTCCCATTCACATTAGAACCATGTGCCTGGATGAGACATCTTCTGCCATGTATCTGCATCAACACACCATCTATACAGAATATAATAGCCTATTTTTTATGAGCAATTTGTTCAGAAAGTTATTTAAAGAGCTTCAAACAATTAAGATTATAATAAAATTGCCTAGGTAAGCCAAGTTGCAAACATATCTAAAAAAACTAAAGTTGCTAACAAATCTGATGTCCTCCCATATATGGTGAATTACTTACATCCTCTGAATCTGAAAGCACATATTTTGAAAACTTTGATTATTTAAATATCTAGCTTCTAGTGGTGCACAAAACATTCTGAATTCAAAATAACTATCTCCATCGAGAAATGGCTGTTACTAGTACAAAACAGGTTACTCCAATCATTTTGAAAGTGTTTCAAGCTCATAATAGCCCTGGTTCAAGTATGGAACCATTTCAAGCTCATATATTTCCAAAACGATCAAAACAGCTGATTTTGCTCTAAAATGCACCATATAAAATTTAAGCTATTTTGCACAGGACCAGTATGTCCATATCTATGAATGTGATAATTTTGTGAACATATAGCACAAATTTAGAAGAAAAGCTTAAGTAATGCTGTATGGTTAAAACATCTCTATTTTGGGGGGGATGGGGCTAAAATTACATAAGTACTTTTCACCATAAAGCTATTTTTACTTTCTGTAATACTTACTTTTATGCAAATAAGGCTGTAGCACTGTCCTAACAAAATATTTTGTAGATTATCATTTTTATGAAGGGATACTGCTATATCTTTAACATGCTGAAAAGGGAAACAGATTGTTTTAATAAACTCACTCATAAAACTTGTTAGTTTTGCATGTCTCAAATGATTTACAAATGATTTACCAAAGAATCCACATGTTATTTACATGATTTATAATACTCAGTGAAGAAAGCAAAATAAAGTATCACACTGCAGAAAAGAAAAAGCATTTTGCAGACTGTTTTCTGGCCAAGATTTTATGTATTAAACAAATTTATGTAGCCGCCCATCTACCAAAAGGAACATCTACCTCAGTATGAAAGATTTCACAAAACCTCTGATATTCTGACTGTAATAAAACCTAATGCAGGAGGTGATCTATTAAATATATTGAACGCAAACAGTTACTGACCAACAGCAACTTTTCTGCATCGTCTAAAAGAAATACCTGGGATTACAATTCAAAATAAGAAGCACTTATTTCAAAGCAAAATTCTTTTACATCTGTTAGTTCATTCAGATACAATAAGGCTCGATGTAACCATTAGTTACACTATATACAGGTAGTCCTCGACTTACAACAGCAATTGGGATTGTAATTTCCGTCACTGAGCAATGCTGTCGTAAAGTGCAACTGCATCGCTTAGCGATGGCAAACCCTGCAATCCCGGTTGCAACTGTTAACTGAATCCCATGGTCATTAGGTGAGGCAACTTCCTGCCGGCTTCCCACAACCAAAGTCAGTAGGGAAGCCAACAGGAAGTTGCAAGTCCCAGCCCTGCAGGCGGTTAAGTGGCTGCTGCCAGGTGGGGGAGGGAGCAAGGGGGTGCGCAAGAGGTGCTGCAGTTGGAGAAAGTGGGGCGGGTGCAGGTTGGAGAGGGTGCGCAGGGGTGCAGCGTGGGTTGGGGAGGGTGCACAGGTGTGTGGCATGGATCAGGGAGGGTGCATGAAGCCGGCATGGAAGGTTGCAAATGGCGATCATGTGATTGCGGGGCACTTGGCAACCAATCCAAGCACCCAGATCACCATCACATAACTGCAGGTGTGTTGGGATGGCTGCAACTTCAAGGACTGGCCATAGGTCTCCTTTTTCAGCACCATTGTAACTTCGAATGGTTGCTGAACAAATGGTCATAAGTCAAGGACTACCTGTATTTTTTTTCTGTTTACCTGCTGCTGAAAATACTTACTTTCACATGATTCCTCATCTTTTCATGAAGGAGAAATCCCATTTGCACGGCATCTTCCTTTATGTCAGTAATAATGCAAACTTCCTGTGATATAGTGTCTGGTAAACACAATTTCAGTCCAAAAGAGAAAAAAGAAAAGGGAGGGAGAAGAATTATTTTCTTTGCTATTATCTCATTTCCAGGATCCTTTAGTCTCTTTATATAAAAATCATTGTGTGTATATAGAAAATAGAATGTTGTTTATGACAACCATTAATTTTAATGACATTTCTAGGCTTAAATTTTTGGTTACTAAATAGAAGTTCTATTCCATGACTGCCCTGACCTCTTTACTAAATTATTATGAGGGGAATATATTATGGATTGGTCATGAAAAATTGTACAAAACACTTCCAGAAGTCAAAATATTATCTGTTCTGGGCATGACTGTTTTCTTTCTCATTCATAAAGCTGGGTCCTACTCCTGGATATTCAAAAGAAACCTCTGTATTTCACTAAGTTCAATTGGTCATTCACTTCCACATTAGATTGATTTGATAGACTAGTTTGTAGTGGATTTTTAAAGAAAACTGATCTTTATATAACAAGATGTAAATGAATTTAAAGGATACAGTAACTTTTTTGGTTTTTCTTTTTTTATTGTATTAGCTGTGTTTACAGTTTTAGACACAAGCAAAAGAGATTTAGTTGTTTTATTCAAAACCACGTTCCAGGTGAACAGCTAAACTGAAAAATAGTATGCTTATTCAACCAATCAGCTACAATTTTTTTTTTAAGTTTCTGTACACACAAGCTTCTACTGGCTGCCCAATGGTTATCCTGAATTATGCTCTGTGTGAGGGATGACTACTGATGAAAAAGTCTTGATATCACCCATGGTTTTTAGCATCAAAAAATATGTGCATGAATCTTCCTTTGATAGGCTCTTTTTTAATTCAGATCTCTAAACTATATTCATCTTCTAGATTATTGAGCTAAAACACAGTAACTAGAGGCGGGAGGAAGAGGGAGAGATAGAACAACTACAGATATCACTAATGTAAAAGATGCATTTTTCTTTAAATAATAATAATAGTAATAAATGCCTTGGGTGCAATTCCAAAACATCTAGAGCATTGGTTCTCAACAGGGGCGGTACCATCCCCCGGGGGGCGGTGGGAGGATGCTGAGGGGCGGTGAACTTGTTTTGGGCGGTAGGGGGGCAGTGGGCATGTTTTGGGTGGTAGAGGGGCGATGAGCATGTTTTGGCATTCAAACTTAATTTTAAAACTCCCCCAAAAATTTATTAAATTGATTATCCGGTTTACACCATTTGTACCAGCAATAAAACGAACTTACGCAACGGCTGCCCTCACGCACTTCTAAAAATGGTGAGACGAATTTGTATTCTAGGTAGGCTGACCTTGAAGAACTCGACACTATGATTCTTCTCCGATCCCAACCAGCACAGCACATACGTCAGCTGTCTTCCCTTGCGATTAATCGCAGTGCGTGCGTTGAGCGTCCTTTCAATATGAATGTTTGATTTGACCCGTGTTTCTTGAGTTGCTTTTCGTTCGCTTCATTTCTGTTTTTTCCCCTCAGTTTCGATTTACTTTCATTGTTTATTTGGCCAGTCGGCTAGGTAAGTGCGCTTATTAGTTCTTTATCTTTATTTTTTTGCATTAGTCATTTTAATTTTAATAAAAGGAATGCAATTACCTTCCAGGGCAAAAGTATCGAGTTAAATCGAACAAATTTGGTAAGTCTACTGAAAAAAAATACTTAAAATTTTTGCCTTTTATAATTCAGTAACTGCCCCCCCCCATACCCTAAATTACAGGATTTTCACAAAGGGTGGCGTTGAAAAATTTTCCGCTCCTTAGGGGGGCGGCAGCTTCAAAAAGGTTGAGAATCACTGATCTAGAGCACCACTTGAATACCATTGGCATTGACAAAATCATCATCAGTCAATTGCAAAAGGCAGCTTTACTTGGAACAGCTCACATCCTGTGACAATACCTTTAATATTATTAAACAACAGCATCTGCCTATCCTAGGTCCTTGAGAAGGACTTGATAGGTAGACAAAAATGCCAAATCCTGTCTAAACATCTGGCTGACTCTGCACCCAACCACAATAACAACAACACCTGACTGGTCTGCACCCACTCATTGCCAAGCAGTTTAACAACATACTACAAGGAGGCTTTATGGCTGTGAGAGCTGGACCATAAAGAAGGCCGAGCGCCAAAGAATTGATGCCTTTGAACTGTGGTGCTGGAGAAGACTCTTGAGAGTCCCATGGACTGCTAGGAGGTCAAACCAGTCAATCTTAAAGGAAATCAACCCTGATTGCTCATTGGAAGGATCGATAATGAACCTCAAGCTCAGATACTTTGGTCACCTAATGCGAAGAGAGGACTCTTTGGAAAAGACCCTGATGCTGGGAAAGATTGAAGGCAAAAGGAGAAGAGGGCGGCAGAGGATGAGATGGTTAGATAGCATCACTGAAGCAATGAGCATGAAACTGAGCAAACTCAGGGAGGCAGTGAAGGACAGGAAGGCCTGGCGCAATATGGTTCATGGGGTCACGAAGAGTCGGACACGACTTAACAACTAAACAACAACAACAACGAGGTGAAATTGAAGATTTGTTAACACCTGGCAAAACCTACCTGATAATGAAAGATCCAACAAAAGGGGCAGCACCAGGCAACTACAGACCAATTACCTGCTTGCCAACAACTTTCAAATTGCTAAGTAGTGTGGTAGCTGATGCAGTTCAACAGCATCTAGTTGAAAACAAGCTTTTTCCATCTGAGCAGAAAGGAAACTGCCCAAACAGTGGAGGGACAAAAGATTAACTCCTAATTGACAAGACGATTTTGGAAAACTGTAAGAAAAGGCTACCAAACATCAAAAACATCTGCCAGGCTATCCCACCTCCTTTACATGGATGATCTGAAGCTGTATGGAAAAATACCATCTGAAATAGAATCGCTGCTAAAAACAGTCTGAATATACAGCCAAGATACCGCAATAGAGTTTGGACTGGACAAATGTGCCACCTTTACCATCAACAGGAGAAAAATAATGAAAACTGAAGGGATCAAGATGCCCTAAGGAAATAACGTCAAGAGTCTGGATGAAGAAGATCACTACAAATACCTGGGCATCCTTCAGGCTGACAACATCAAGTACACTGATATCAAGGAGAAGGTTAGTAGTGAATAAATCATGGGAGTGAAGAAGATCTTAAAATCCAAACTCAATGGAGGAAATACCATCAAGGCAATTAACACCTGGGCAATTCCAGTCATTAAATATACAGCTGGAATAGTGGACTGGACTCAAGCTGAACTAGAAGCCCTGGATAGGAAGAACAGAAAAATAATGACAATGAATCACACCCTTCATCCATGCAGAAACTTTGACAGACTCTATTTACCAAGGAGCATAGGTGGGCATGGAATGTTACAAGTACACCAGACAGTTGAAGAAGAAAAAAGGGAATTGGAAGAATATCTGAAGGACACTGAAGAAGATGCACTGACATACACCATGAAGACTTACTGAATACCAAAGAGACCAAACTGGTCTATGAGAAAGACCAAATGAAGAATAGAAAAAAACCATGGCAAGGCAGAGTATTACATGGCCAGTACATTAAAAAAAAACCTAGCAGGCAAAGCAGATAACAAGACCTGGCAATGGCTAAGAGCAGGAAAGTTGAAGAAGGAGACAGAGGGGCTAATTCTGGCCGCACAAGACCAAGCTTTAAGAACAAATGCATATAAAGCCAGAATTAAGAAAACAGCAATAGACAGCAAATGCTGCCTCTGCAAAGAAGCTGAAGAAACAGTGGACCACCTAGTTAGCTGCTGCAAGAAGATCACACAGACTGACTACAAACAATGGCATGACAAAGTAGCAACAGTGGTACATTGGAATATCTTCAAGAAATGCCACTTGCCTGCAAGCAAGAACTGGTGGGATCACAAAATAGACAAACTGATAGAAAATGAAGAAGCTAAAGTGCTCTGGGACTTTAGAATTCAAACAGACAAGCATCTGCAACACAACACCCCAGACTTAATAATTGTTGATAATAAAGACAAAAAGTCTGGATTGCAGACATTGCAATACTTAGAGACAACAGAATAGAAGAGAAAGAAGTGGAGAATACAAAGACCAAAAGAAAGCAAAGACAGTACCAATAGTAATAGGCACCTTGTATGCAATTTTAAAACATCTGGAGCACCACTTGAACACCATCGGCATTGACAAGATCACCATCAGTCAGTTGCAAAAGGCAACTTTACTTGGAACAGCTCACATCCTGTGATGATACCTTTAACACCACCAAACATCTGCCTATCCCAGGCCCTTGGGAAGGATTCGATGGATAAAAATGCCAAATCCAGTCTAAACATCTGGCTGTGTGACCAACCATAATAATTATTATTATTTTATTGCACAGTAATGTCAACTGCTGAAGCGGTGACAAGTCCAAGCAGGACACACTAAGTTATGTACTGCCTAAGGGCAATCCCCCTGTGAACATAACAATTAGCACTTGATTAAAAAAAAAGGTAAGCTGAAACTGGAATTCAGAGGGTCATATCATCATAAGAATTTGATTAGAGTTCCAAAAATATTAATTCTTCACCTATTTTTGAATATACATTTTAGGGAATACCTTAAAGGCAGACTGAAATCTTCAAGCTTACATGTTTCAACTAGAGGTTCAAAGATGTAGTTGCCCTGGGGGAAGAAGTCCTTAAAGAGATTCTTTCAGGATGTTTTTATGCTATCCAGGTTCTAACTACTTTTATAAATGAGTCATCCTAACTGCAGGATGAGGTTTCCCTATTTGCAGACTAATAAAAGAAAAAGAAAAAAGGAGAGACATGCGCCACATTGTCTGCACATCCAGCATGTTATTACCTGTTTTATTTCAAGCGCATTAAGACTTATCTTATTAAATCAGTATTCTATTATTTTCCAATCTACAATTTAAAAGACTTACAAAAACTAAAAAAATGCATTTTTGTATGTTAAGAAATCATTTTTAAGGTAGCAACTCAAATTGCTTTACATACTGCAACTGCATTGCTTAATATCTGAATCATTATTATGTATTTCTTGTGAAGTCCTTGATGCTCTCTGAGCTTGGTTGTTTGCTTGCAGACGTTTCATTACCTCACTAGGTAACATCATCTAAACATCATCACATAGAAAAACTATATGTTTTTCTTACCTACATCAGTGTTCAGTTTAATAGAATGGAATGTATCCTTTATCAACAGCTTATTCTGCCTACAGTAAAAAACTTGAATTTTTCCTGAAGCATTTGAAATTTGTTAACTGTATTTGCATAGGTAGGATTATATTTGTAATACAAAGCTTCAAATAGGGCTCACATAATTAAAAACAGGTGATATATTAATTTCTTCTATTTTATTTTAGGCCATGTATCTCCAGTTGACTATCAATTACTTTAACAATCAACAGGATAAATTATCAGATACTATTTGAAACTCCTGTAAAAATATCTATACAAACATTATTTAGTTGTAATATTTATTTACCTATTTATTTAACAAACTTATATGGCATTTACCAGTAGGAACCCTGGGCACAAGAACAAGAATAAAAAACACAATATAATTAAAACAAAAACCCACTGAAACAAACAAAACCTCCCAAAACACTGAGGGACAAAAAAACTTGCATCTATCAATCAATGACATAATGCCAATTATGGATCATTTATAATTTAGGCTATGTGAATTCTAAAGCAAATGTCTACATTTTCACAACTTTTCTTTACTATGTTTCAGTTGAAGTTTCAAGAAAAATTGCAGCTGGATTACTTTCAAAAGCTATCACAACAGCTGATTATTTTCGCTTATGCAGAAACAGTAGACATTGTGTACTATGTCACACTGAAATGCCCCTAATGTGGCTATGGTATGCACTGTGTTACCAATAATACCATGATACATGTGATATCTGTCTGTCTGTCTATCCATCCACCCATTCTCTTTCAATGAGTATCAAGTTTGGATTCAGATTTAAGACTATTAAATCAATAGACTTCATTTGTGACTAAAAATTTCATTAATTTGAATGAACTTAAATATGATGACCCTGATGCACTATGTACTTTTCTGATATATTCAAACCTGGGTAATTTGATCTGAGAAATACATAGCATTGGAATGGACAGACAGCTGGAAAAAAGTAATGGAACTTTGTTTTTATATTTGCAGCGAGAATATTATAAGCTCAAAAATGGAAAGGTTTGGCACTACCCACAATGGAGGAATGGTTGGTAAAGATGATGGAACTTGCAGAGATGGTTGAATTGATTTCCTTGATTAGAGAAAAGACAATATCTACATTTATTGTAGACTGGAAACCCCTTATAGACCTTTTGCATGAAACAGAAAAAAAATGGACTCATGATTTGTAGTTTTCATGACTAGAAAAATAAAAATCTAGATAATAGAAAAAAGAGTGTTTTTCTTTTTTAACCATAGAGTAAGATATAATTTTGTAATTATATTTGTAATTTCTGCAAAGAAAATTGGAATCTTCTATTTTTTTATCTTTTCTTTGCTATTTCTTTTGTCTTCTTTCTTTTCCTTCTCTTTTTTCCTTTATATTTTTATCTTCTTTTTAAAACTTTTAATAAAATTTATATAAAAAATAAATATATAGCGTTTACCTCATGATTACTCTTTAACGGAAACTATTTACATTTCATTTTCAGATTAATCATTAATATAAGTTTTTCAACAGTAAAGATAACACAGTTAATTTGAAACTGTATTATACAGAATGGAAATAACTGGTTGATTCAAGTTTAAAATTATTTAAAATTTTTAAAATTATTTTAAAACATTTAAATTTTTGATATTTAATTATTATTTTAGAGATATTAGCTCAGATGGTATGTGGGTCAGAAATCTGGAGGTCGAATAATTGTTTCATCCAATTTTTTGGAACTTATGCATAACCATTTTTCATAAATAACTCTTAGTTCTTCCTTCTATAATTTCTAGCTGTTCTTGTATGGGAAGAACTTGATCTACTTGCAATGAAATCTCATATTTATCTCATATATTTTTTATAATCTCATATGAAAATCTCATATATTTTTTATTTATTCATCTAATATTGTACTAACAGGTATTACCAGCCTATTAAATAGCTACATTCACAGGGAAATATGCCCACAGACAATACATAGGTTAAATAAAACACTCATATTACAGAGACAGAAATTATAGTAAGACAGAAATATTTTATAAAGTAAGTTTCAGTATGAGGACCCAAAGTGCCACCCTACTGTGTGCACACATATGCATACACACAAATTAAATGGAAAATAAGAAACATAAATGTGTCTGGATATTCTCATTTTCTACTAAAATAACTAGTAGGCCATTTCTCAAGAAATGCTCATTGAAAGAAGAAAAATATCGTCATTGTTCTAGAACAGTTAATTGATGTAAATTAAATTCAGCTTTTTTAGTTTTGGCATTTTTAGCTGATGTAATAACTTGTTAGTCTGAGCTTATGCAATTAATAACGGGTGGGCACAAGAAGTCTGCACAACAAATACAATGTTGCCTTGTAAAGTAATATGTTCATATACCTGAATAAACATACTACAGTGTGGCTTAGGTTTATTGAAACCAGATGCATTTGCTACTTGTAAATTTTTAGATTTAGTAACAATAATTGGTGTTATTATAATTTCTACAGTTACCACTTTGGAATGAATCTTTTATGTGTATAGATATATGCTGGTTCAAAAGACAGGCTAGAATTTTGTTTATAATATAATAAGCATACATTCTACTTGATGCCTCAAACTTACAGAAATGTTGCAATGATTCCAGCAATTTCACTACTGAAAACCAGAGTAGCAACCAAACTTCAAAATTAATTGTTTCACTACTCAGCTTCAAATGCATTCAGACCTGACTGCTTCTGGTACAGCCTTGCCCAAGCTGGTGCACTTTAGATTTGGAGCTGGAAAGGATCGTAAACCAAAACATCTGATGGGCACCAGGTTATTCTAATGCAGAAACAGGAAGATGCGCCCCTTCAGATGCTGTTGAACCACTGATTCCAGCCAGCGTAGCCACTGATACCCTTATGACTTATGTTAGGATTCAACAATATTTGGATGGTCAAAGTTCCCTACTTTTGTTCTACTGTAATGAAAGAGAACCATATTGTATTTAATAAACAATTCTAAGATTACAGTAGCTTACTTCTATAAGAAATTGCAAATAGTAATAGCTTATACCAATCTGCCTCTATTTTTCTCTAATCTTACCCTCTGCTGAAATGGGGGAGCAGACTAATAGTACAGCAATACTGAAAGGAAGACCCTAGAATGATGTCATGTTCAAAAATAAACTCAAAGGGCACCACTGCATATGACAGCAATATATCTGAAGCTATGAGGGTTATAAATAATTATAATACTGTTTCTGCTCTTCCCAAAAGCAACCTTATATATCATGTCACTCATCATCTATTCACACTCATTGGCCATTTCCCATTAATGCCACATATTTAACAAAACTGACATTCTACAACTCTCAATGAATAGTATATTTTCAAAATTACCAAATGTAGTAATTACAGAAATATTTTAATTCTCACTACTGTTCTTTTTATATGCAGGAGATTTTCCCCTTGTTTAGAAAGCAATCTCATATAGAAGGAACTGCGGAATTTATCAGAAAGAACTGGAGACTGTGTCCAAGGCCTAGAAGATAATAAGTAAATTGAGGGAACAAGGAAAAACACATACCTTTGATTAAACAATCAGCTGCAAAAAGATCCCACTTGTAAGTTACCTAAAGGATAAATAAGCCTAATTAGATATTACAGAACAATGAATATAATACTAATCTATAATCCCAATCAGAAGAGTATCCAAAGAGAACTATTTATATATAAGTACCTCCAAGAAATTATTGATTTCTTAACCTTACTTAATTTTTTTTTAAAGATTTAAAATAGATTTTGCAATTTTTAAAATCTATTGAGAATTAATTTTTGAACCTTGCAAAGAAGTATATGTTTCATTTAACGGTATTATTTACTATAATTTACAATTAATAAAGTAATTATCTTTCATTTAGTAAGAGCTATATATCTGAAAATTATAATCTTCTTAATGTGCAATATGATCTACAAGTGTTTGGGTTTCTAATTGTTCAACTACTTTTTCCTCAGTAGAGAGACAAAGAGATGACAATTAAAGTAAATCCAACATAAATTTAGAAAATAGTACAATCATATACTGTAATACTCTCCATGGACTGGTGATTTCAAGAGTTTGTATTAGCAATGATTTTGACATAACATTTAACTGAAATACCTTAACAGAAATGAAAAAGTACGCTTGCCACTCTTGCTTGGTTCTTCCTGCAAGTCAGAATCGCTAACCCTGAGGCACACAACGCATGGTAAAGGGACAAGATCAGCACTTGATGATTTTCCTGCATTTGCCACCAAATGGTGATGCTGCTTCCAAGGCTAAATATTTTGTGGGACTGTCCCAATCACCAACAGAGGAAAAAAGTCTGTAATTTCTTTTCTTATTTGCAGCTATAGCAGCAAAATCCAAGCAATAAGACTAGGAGACCATCTCCTTTTCTCCAATGGAACTCCTAAGGAAAGAGGGCTCATTGCCTCCTTCTTCTCCAAATCAGATGGAGAATTAGAAGAAACATGCAACCCAATCTGGCAGGCCATGAACTTGCATATATAGTCCCATACATGTATTTTATCATCCCTGAAGGTTCCTCTGATAATTGCTACAGAAAATTTGACTGTGCAGTTTCTTGTAATGTGTAACTGTAATATAAGCCCTAAACTTGACTTTGCATAGATCAAAATACAAAGGAACCTTTCCTGCCAACCCAAAACAGGGAGAAACAAATCCAGCCCTATCCACTATGTGATACATTCTTTGTGTTGTTCTCTTGCCCACTGTTGTCCTAGTCCCCCTGCTCCCTCCCATGTTAGATATTACCAAAAGATTTCCCACTCTCCTCTATGCTTTCTCTTTCAAGATGTTTTAATGATACCACTGATGGTCTTCTACTGAAATATTTTATTGACCCCAAAGGTTACTAATTAATAACATTAATTTAATAAATGTAACTAGATGACTAGATGTTTTTATTATATTCAGTAATATTAACACCTAGCCATCAACCCCCTGTAAAAAATTCCATATCATAAGAAAACGTTTTACTATTAATAAGCAGCAATAGCAATGCTCTTACCTTCCATAGGTCAGAAGGCCCTTCAATAAGTTTAGCATTTATTTTGCTATAGTTTAGAGCTAGATGCAAACATTCTGTTCCATAATCCAGATCATAGTCACTACACTTTAGAGAATAAAAAAGAACAAATTATAGAATATTTTTGAAATAAAATATGGCATTTAAAATATGACACATCATCTTCTATGGATATACATAGCTTCAACCAAATAGATTATCTTGAGCTATGCTTGGTTAACTTTTGGAGAAATATATATTTTGCTACAAATATAATATATCCATCTGGGCAAAAAAGTAGAATCTAAAAAATTTTTAGATTCACACAGCAGTTCCCAACCATCTCTCTCTCTCCCTCTCTGCACAGTTAAATGCCCCATATCGTGATGATAGCAGTTAACAATTTTAATGCTGAGATATATCACTTTAGAATTCAGCCTGTTTGGCTGCACAGCTATCACTGTGCTTCAATTAAACACATATTTACTAATACTAATAATAATGTCTCATAGCACCAGGATACAAATGTAACATTATATAACTATTGTCTGTTTACTCTCAGTATATTGATAGTGTTGTATCATGACAGATTGTAAATTGGCAAAGTGATAGTGTCACATATGTAAGTAAGCCACAATAGCAACATCCAAGAACAAACTCAAAATAATTAGTAAAATACCAAAAAGTGTGATAAGGATGGATATGTAGGCATCTAGGTTAAGTAGTTTACTCAGAGGCCCATTAAAATCTTTCTATCTCTCTGTTAAGTTACAACAAGCACTGCGTTTCTCAATAAGAATCTTGGAGGCAATCAAAGCAAGATAATGCTGGAATATGTGATTCTGCCCCTACTAAACCAAGTTTACTGTAGCTGTCAGAGGATCTTGCATTAGGAAGAAGCAGATACTGACATTCAGTCTCTTCACAATGCAGTCTCTCTAAGCTTGGTTGCTTTTATGGCAAAGAAGATATATTGAACTAAACCCATGCATGCCCAAAAGGAAATTGAGGTTTACATATATACACACAAACACATAAATACACACACACAGATACATGCATGGCTGGCTGGGGAATTCTGGGAATTGAAGTCCACCCATCTTAAAGTTGCTGAGGTTGAGGAACCCTGTCTTACATGTTAATTTAAAGCAATGAAGGAATTCAAATGGGTTCGGTTAAATAATCAATAATCACTAACCGATATGAAATAACTTTAAATGGTACTTCTTTCTCTTGCAATATTTGTGTGCTACTTCTATGATAAAATTGAAGAAACTATATAAACCTTAAAAAAACATTTTAGGCATGTTATTTTAAAAGGCTTATAGCTGTGTTTTGCTATAAGATGACAAGCAAGTTATAAAAATGTGATTACCCATTAGTAAAATGATGCATTTTTTCCCTTCCCAGTGTGTTCTATAGTTTTTTTAAAATAGCCCAACCCTTACCCTTATACAACAACAAAGTTCATATTATATTCAGAATCTGCCAGTATACCAAAGAGATAATCAACACAGAACTATCTAAAACTTTCAAGTTCACTCAGACTACCAATCCTGTTTCAGATTTTGATAAATTAAAACATTGAAGTCTTATGCAAATTATTAATCAAAACTGAGTAGAACTTGTTTATACTCTGCTTTCCTGAAATACAATAGGGTGTGCAGATGGTGTACTCAAACTTCTTGCTTATGTTCTTGTGGAATGCTAGCATCAATGCAATTGCCATGAAGCAATGAAATTGAAAGCAGATGAGTTATAAAAACCAAAGTACTTTTTCAGCCTGCTACTTCTCCTTTCAGGCAATGTTTATGGTTACGTCTAAAGTTTATTAAAATATAAAGAACATATTGTTAGAGATGAAAATCTAGAATCATCAGGTCTTGGTCTATTCTATTCTATTGATCATTAGGGGCTTTAGGAGTTGAGATGAGCAGGAAAAGGACTCTTGTTTCTCTGTCTCTCTGCTTTGCTCTTCCTTAATTGTTTTACATTCAAATGCTACATCTCTTAAGGAACCTAAAACAGCAGATACTTCAGAGGCTGCTAGCGCATCTGGGCAATACTGTTTAATACATCCTTCTGTTATATATATTCCCAAGTAAATACTATAGGTAAGTTATACTCAATATGCAATCTCTAAGAATATTTACAACAGTCATTAGAAATCAACTGATTTAAAGTGATGATCCCTTGTTCAGCATAAGCATCCCAATAAAACATCTTTCCCACTATTTTCAAATTTGCGTAATGCCCCAGCATCAATTTCTCATGTGATTCAGAATAAATAACCCCCTTGGAGCTTTCAAGGCTGCAAGTGAAGATTTGTTTAACATACCAGGACCACAAAACAAATATATAGTTGTTAAAATAAAGCCTGATGATATAGATGAAAATCAGATAGGCTAAAGCAAGCATCATCTTAACATAACCTCAGTTTGGCCAAAGATATTCAAAAGAGCTTTAGCCATAATCTCGATGTAATGTTCATTTTAAAAACATTGATCTTGCCCAGTATCTTAATGGGTGTTTTTATCACTAAGTGAAATTGTATCTACACTGTAGTCATGTTTAACTGAACATATTGTGATATATTTCAAGAAAGATATAAACCCAAGTATTGTATAGAATCTGTACAAATTGTAAATCCTAACCTCTTCAGTAATCACTAAATATAATAGACCTCCTAAAGAGCATATTAGACTAATTTCAATTGATGGTATAACCAGAATATAAACTATATTGCTCTATGACTTCAAATAAACTTTGATAATGATATTGCATAATTATAAAGGACAGCCATAAAATCATCAGCCTATAAGAATGATTCATATTCAGTGCTGAGTACCACTATAATATTTTGAGACTATGTAATGGAAGTAGCCAATGGTTCAAATAGCACTTTGAAGATTACTGTATATACTTGTGGGTAAGCCCATCCGTGGATAAGCTGACCCTTGAATTTTTAATCAAAACACCACGAAAAATGCACCACCCATGGATAAACCGACCCTCAAAATGTTTGTAAGTTTTAATTTTCACAATTGGCTTGTTTGCAGATGGTGCATTTTTCACAGTACTTTGGTTAAAAATTTGAGGGTTGGCTTATCCGCAAGTATATATGGATACTTTAAAATAATATTGCTATATATACTCATGGATAAGGCCACCCATTGATAAGCCAAACCCAATTTTTGGGGTGTGTTCTGGAACCTAAAATTCTCAGTTTATCTGCAAGTATATACAATAAATGAAACAAGGGACACCTTTGTTTCAAATCCATTATGAATGGATTTGTCTCTCAGCCTATTAAGTAATGTAGGTTGAGAGACAAATAACTTAACAGGTTGAGAAACAAATCCATTCATAATAATCCACTGGGTAAAGATCCCAATGCACAAATCTAATGTAATGAATAAAAGATGATGGAAACTTATTTCTCCTTAGAACACACTTCATAACTTCAGCCTGGAGCATATCAAAGACCTTTTCAGCATCCAACAAAATTAGAACTGATTCCAATTTATCTCCATGATATTCAAAATCATCATATTAATCACCAGGCAGATTCTGCAAATGCCTCTCTATTTTTTATAAATCCAGATTGAGATAGGTGAATTATAGATGGCATTATTTTCTGTTAAAATATTAACCCCTGCTGCAGTTAATATTTTAGTGTCCAGATTAACAGTGGTACTAGTCTATAGCTTGCACATCTTGTAGGACTTTTTATACTTTAATATTACTGTAATATAAGTCTTATAAAATAATAAATGAAAGATTGAAAGATTTATTATGGAAACCAACAATTCTATAAAAGCTGTATACCATTCAACTGGAAGTCCATCTGGTCCAGGGGTTTTCCCCAGTTTCATAGTTTGCAAAGTCCCTATGATTTCTTGCAATGTCAATGATTGTGCCAATTTATTTTTATCTTCCTGAGAAATCTCTTCCAATTATTTCCCAGGAAACTGGTAATTTAATGTTTGGTTACAGGAACCCCTAGAAGATATAACTGCATAAAAATTATAAAACTGATGATTAATAGATTCTGTCTCATTAAGTAACAGTCCATCATGGGCCAAATCTCCAGATAAAAATTTGGGATGGGGGTAGGAAGGGGTTGTCTCAAACAATAAGCAAATAATTTTCCAGCTTTCTCTTCTGATTCTCAGTATTTCTGATTAATCCATTTAATATACTTCAGAGAGTATGCTCCATCCTCTGGAACAGCATCCCCTCAGAGGAACATATGGCACCCACTTTCCTGGGGTTCTGGAAGGACTTGGCTCTGTTCACTGGCCTGGGGCCTGGGGTTAATGTGTTTGCGGAGCCTATCATGTTTAAAAACATGATTGTTTTTAATCTGGACTGTCACATTTTTTTGTTTTTAATGGTTTAACTGTGTATTTTGAATTTTGTAAGCCACCCAGAATCTATTATGGGTAGCCATAATAAATTTAATAAATAATATTCATTTTTTTCTGAGTGTAGAAGCCCCAATTTAAGCTTTACTGCTATATATACTTAATGTATTTATCTATGTGCTTTCTAGCATATAACAAAAGCAAGGCCATAGTAATTAATCAGAGTAATAGGGATAGTAGCTATTTACTACCAAAAAAAATAAAATATTCTTTACTGTTGCCATGTTCATATTCCACACCAATTTTAAGATTGCTAAAACAGCCACCTCACATGCTTTATTTGAATATCCACTAATATAAGGTTGTCCAACCCAGCTCCTATGCTTCATTAGGGAGGAAAGGGCTTCTTGCAACATAATAATAATAAAATCTGGTTGTAATTTTTCCAGCTTGTTGCACATTTGTCCCTTCTTTTTCTTGTTTAAAATCTAAGTCCATTTCAAATGACTACTATACTTTAAATACCTTGATGACAAAATACTTGTCAAGGTTAGTTTCCCAGAGTTACAGAGATCTTGCACTGTAATAAGTATACTCAACAGCACATGCATATAGACTGATAAACATGGATCTAAGTTTTAAAAAATTCAAAATACAAAACATAAAAATGTGCCCACCCCAAGTTTGCTGATATTAAAAACAAAAGAAAAGAAAATAACTCAATTTTGTATCTCCAGTTTGGCTTAGGTTAATGTCCTTACTCCATTCCCCCATCTGGGAATAAAGACACAGAAAAGTGTCTGGATAAATACCGTATTTTTCCGTCAATAAGACGCCCCCATGTACAAGACGACCCCCACTTTTCCAACCCACAATTAAGAAATCAATATTTTAAAGATAGTGCAAAACATTTTTTTATTTAGTAATTAGATAACATTTACCTGATACACTCGGTGGGAGGAGATCCAAACCGTCTCTTTGCAGCTCTATTTCCATGCTCTTTTGCATAACTGATTACATTCAGTCATGAGTGAAACTGCCGATAGCTTGTCTCTGCAAACAGACTTCCTCTAATTGGTTTGTTCAGCATCAGCTGACGTCAGTTACATAAGGCTCGTGATTGGAGGAAGTCTGTTTGCAGAGACAGTATGGGCAGTTTCACTCGTGATTGGAGGCTCGTGATTGGAGGAAGCCTGTTTGCAGAGTCAAGCTATTTCACTCGTGATTGGAGGCTAGAAATAGGAGGAAGCCTGTTTGCAGAGACAAAGTATGGGCAGTTTTGCAACCACGCGGTTGTCTCCTCGGCTTACTTCCTTGAATAAGATGCCCTTCAATTTTTAGCGTAAGGATTTTAGAAAAAAGTATCGTCTTATAGTCGGAAAAATACGGTACTTATATAAGAAGGAAGGAGGGAGGGAGGGAGGAGAGAAACAAAGTTGTTACTCATCAGATAAGCTCAGACCTTCTAAAAATTCTACAGTGGCAGATAGGTTTGTAAATCTGCTCTCTTTTCCAAGAGATATGTAAGAGATTCTGGATACAAAAAAATAATATTTGACTTTCTTAGTTTTTGTGAGTATAAGTACTAAATCAAAGTCTTTTCATCACTGAAGCACTTATAAAGAAAGATCTGGATAAAACATAATTTTATGTCCATGGTGTTTCAATTTAGTAGCTTGTCTTGAAAGTTGTAAAAGATTATCTCTGACTAGACCTTAGAAATTAACAAATATACAGGTAAATATCTGTGAGGGATTCCCTCTTGCTCTTAATCTGTGAGCATCCATTATCTCACTTTAAAATCAATTGGCAATGAGAAGAGTTCCTGAAGGCACCCTTCTGTGTAATTTAATAAGGGTTTCCGCTGCTCATCATCCAATGAAAGGTTAATTATTTTTTAATTATTTCTGCTGAATTGCCCCTCTACTTTAAGTAGTTCTGTTTGTAATTCTGTAATTACTTTATCATGAGATATCAAAATGAGCTATCATTTTGTCTAAGGTCTTAATTCTAGTTTCATGAGAATAGCAATAATTCTCTTTAACACTTCCAAGGCTTGAGTTTTCATGATTTTAAGATCTCCATGGATCCCAGATATGCCAGTTTCCAAACCTGTAAATTTAATATCAATCTATTTATAAATGGGCTGGAATTTCACTAATAATTCAAAGTTTCTTATTTGTTCTAGCTGGGTTAGCAGTACATTAGGAATTAACAAAGTTCTACCCAGTCCATTAGAGAAGGAGCCATCACTCCTTCCTCTCTATCTGGCATGTCAATAGATTGCATAAGCTCATCCATTTTTTGTCTTCATTTCTGGAGCAGAACTCTTGACTTGAGGTGACTGAGGAAGAGCTGTTTTCTTTATTTTATGAGGCATATTGTTAAAATAATGTTACATCTAAGTTACTAGACAAATTAAAAGAGTTCAGGTACAAATCATTCATCAGCTATCTATATGAGCAATTACATCCATAGAGTTGGAAAAGGATAGAAACGCTATAACTTAAGCAGCCATGAAAATCAGGTCTGTAGAAGCCAGGGTTCCAGTCTCCCTCTCAGCCAAAAAAGGACTGAGGGGCAGAAAAACAGGTCAGAAACTGGATGGAAAGGGACATTCCACAGGAAACAAGCAGAATTAATTAGAGGTGCAAGTTTGCCAATGTCATTTCCAGTTGCATTCCCATTCACTTCATTGACTCTACATAGCATGTATATAGCATACAGACGTGGGATAAGAGGGAAAATGCCACTTCCAGAGAGAACCACCTCTCTTAATCCTCAGGCTGACTTAGTTGCAGATGGATAATGAGACACAGGCAGTGACAGGTGGACATGTCCTTGGAAAATAGAAGACTGTCCTTGCAGCAGGAGAAGGAGACTGTGAGGGTCTGCCCTGAGATCTGCCTATATTCAAACACTAATTCACAAGCCAAATATCTAGCCAAGCAAAAGAAGTATTACAACTTCTTCTTCAAAAGAATACAGATAATTCAGAGCTTCTGGGTGAGGAATGGTGACCTAAGATGTCTCTGAATGAGTTTGCTAACTCACTTTCTAATCACTCTCAGAAATTACCTATTAAACTATTGTAAGGATATTAGGGATCTTCAAAACAACAAGTCTGAAAAGCCACTAGATGAGTTTACCTTCATTCTTAACTAAAAGAAGAACTGAACTTAAAGAATTAGAAATAAATGGCAAAAAGCTAAATAAGAATCTGATTTAAGAAAGTTATAAACAAATTAAGGGACCAGACAAACTTGGAATAATGGAGTATTTGGACCTTTGCAATAAGAGTTTGGAAATAATTATATAAATAAACAACACATTTGTGGGAATCAATTTATTTAGTCTATTTAAGTCAAAACAAAAACTTGAGAATTTATTATTTCAGAAATTGAACACTAGAGGGGACTAAAGATTCCATGCAGAAAGGGAAAAGAGAAAAAAAAGGTGAAAAGCCTCTCTATTGTCTTTGGTCAGCATTGGAACTTGTCAAGTGACAGAAAATGCTATGACATCTGAAATACTTAAAGAGATTTTTGCAGAATGGAGTCAAAAATAGCAGCTTCAATCTCAGCAATGATGCATGCTTCTATGAATAGATTTTGTCCAAAAGATATCAAAAAAGAAATTATTAATGTAAGAGAGAAGATTTGGGAAGATTTACAAGATAAAGAGATGAAACAAATTTTGCCTGATGAAGAAATATTAGAACATAAAAAATTTGAAGAAGTACTGGAAAATAAAAAATTAGAGACTATAAGACAAAGAAAACAACTGAAGTGAAAATACAAATGACAAGCCAAGAAATTGACCTGATAGGGACTTTTTAATGGACTTATAAAAGAAGTTGGTTAAAGTCTTGAAAAAATCTTCAAGATGAGAAAAAGAAAAATGGAAGCGAGATCAAATCCTACAACAGCATCTGAATGAACTAAAGATTAAGATTGTTACAAACAAAAGACAGGAATGCAAAGTTGGTTTGTTTGATCAAGGTTAAAATAAAATGTTTGAGAGCCAGTTTGGTGTAGTGGTTAAGATGCTGGCCTAGAAAGCAGAAGATTGTGAGTTCTAGTCCTGCCTTAGACATGAAAACCTGCTGGGTGACTTTGGGCTAGTCACTCTGTCTCAGCCCAACCCACCTCACAGGGTTGTTGTTGTGGGTAAAAGAGGAGGAAGGAGTATTAGATATGTTCACCGCCTTGAGTTATTTATAAAAATAATAAAGGTGGGATAAAAAACATCTAAAAAATAAAAAAATGTGTTCGTATAAATCTGGGATCCCTTTACAGACTTTGTGCTGACACTAGGACTAGAATGTTAATTATTTTATTTGCGTATGGATAAGTGATAGATTATGGGAGGAAGAGATACTTTCATATTACAGGGAGTGATGAATTATTAAGTTTATTCATCACTTATTTGTGATGAAGATTGGAAGCTATTTCTTTAAATATTTTTTCTCTTTTTCTCTTTTTCTTTCTTTTCTTTTTTTCTGTACACCTTTTATTTTTTTTCTTTACTTTCCCTTCTTTCTGAGTTTAGTTTGTATTCTCTTTTACTATTGTTATTAAAACTTTCAGTAAAAATTATTTTGAAAAAAAGAATACAGATAAATCTAAAGTTTATTTTATTTTTAGTTATTTAAACGATTTATAGAGCTGTCCATCTCACAGCAGTGACTAGATTCATGTAGCAATGACTAAATTCTGCAATGAAATGATAGATACAAGTTTCAAGTTGAAAAGCTACCAAACTATTATTCATAACTTGAGACAAGAACATCATCACTAAACTTGACTTTTAAAAGGCATCTGTCTTTTGCATAAAGACATTCACAGATCAAATACAAAAATAAAGTGCCAATATAATTGCAAAAGAAATGGCAGTATTCACAGCCCTCATTCTGAAATGAGCTTTCTCCAAAATAACTACAAAACAATACTGGTTCCTTCTGAGTCATTTATGCTTCTTTAAGAAACCACAACTGCTAAACAAATTCTCCTCTTTGTGGGGAGGCTTTGTTTGTTTGGGGATATTCTATATTTAGTAAGATCCAATTTTTGGTACTCTTTTTCATTTTATTTTTTAATATATATTACCTATAATATATATATAAAGTTTACCACTTATGCATGTTTAGATTATCTGAACAAGGTCTGCTTTATAGCAGAGGCTAGAAAAAGATATTTATAACTATTCCAGATTTGGCAGGCAACATCTTTTCAGTCCTTTGGGATAATAAAAACATAAAATTCTGTTTGTTAAAAATAAATGGATGTAAAATATTCATGAAAAATAATTTGTATTTTTAATTGGCTTTTTAATTCAGTTTTTACAATATATAAATCTATACTTTTTTCTTTCTTTTTTAACCAAAAGGAAGAAAGATTGAGGTATAAAATTCACCATCCATTATTGATTTTCTTTGTCCAGAAGTACAATAGTACAATAACAGAACATCATAGAACATTGCTATTCGGTGACAATAAGGCTGCCAAAATCATTATGTAGATTTTTTCTTTTTTCTTTTTCAAATACTAAGTATTATCAGTTGTCCTTTATATTATTCTGGGGAGAAAAAGCAAAATACTTACCTGAAGATATGCTTGATGGATTTTATCAAATAAGAAAGCCTGAGGCATTTCACTTGCTCTGTACTTGGCACGATCTAGGGAATGGTCTAAACATCCATCCGTAGTGGAAGCAATAACTGTGGAGACAAGAGGACGGATTGCTCCTGCTGCCTAGGGTACAAAAAATGTCTTTAAACAAAGATTTAAGAGTTTATCTTAGTTTATCTCAGCTTTAAAACAAGTCCAAACAAATTAAAGACTTTTATCTCCACATAGATTATCAGCCTAATATAGACACAGATGAATTCCCTGTGAATAAACTGCACATCCTAATATAATTACACAAAATATTTATATATCAGACTCATCTATGATCAACTATTTGTACTAGATAACAAAATGAATGAAAAATTACTTCTTCCACCCATCTAGAATTCAGCTGCATGTGTACAAGCATAAGCAAAATGCAGTATCAGTATGTGTTTTGTAAGTACCTTAAAACCATGTACCAATGTTCACTTTTTAATGTTATCAATTCTCTATTTCACCAAGATAAACATTAACATTCCTAAAAAACATATCCATTTGAATCTTGTTTTCAATCACAGCACATAGGTAGAAAGAGGGAAAAATCACCCAGATCTGATCACTGACTTTGTTGGGAAGGTTTTAGTTTACAGAATTGACCAACATTTCTTCAGACTCCTCATTTACCCTATTCTGCCCAGTATTTGCCCCTCTTACTGGAAGAAGTCTGCCAATGGGAATCACAATGTTACTGTCACAAAAACTTGCCCCAATTTATTTTCAAGCCCTTCAAAAACAGAGTAACTTAGAAGAGATTCTCTCTTTGCCCAGTAGGCATATAATTTAATTGAGAGACAGCATAGCTATATAAATCAATATGATTAATTCCTTTTCATCCTAATTAAAAAAACCTTTTCACATATTACTGCACAGTGAATATTAATTTACACAATTGAAACAACTTTTATTTGACAGCATTCATAACCACATGTGTTATAAATTCTATATTCAAGCAGTATTAACTGTGCACTTATTTTTGCAACAAGTAGGAACATGTACTTCTCTTCAGACATCCACACTCTCGCCAATTATGTCTCTAGTAATCAACATGCTTTAACCATAACTGTAATTACCACTTCTGTTAGCAGAACTTTCTTAAAGAAATACCTATTTTACATTTTCAGAAATGCCACCTTCAAAGATAAAACAACCACAATTATGTGACTTAAATATTTCAGTTATTTTTTCAGAAAGTAAACATTTTGCATTATGAACATTAAACTGATATTGAATTACACTACTTCTTTGGCATTAAATTGATTTTGGAATTATTTTAATTAGCAACAAAATTGAAAATTAATTTGTAACAACCAAAGAACTGACATTTATATGTTATATTATTTATCAGTAAATCCATAGTTTATGCTTTGATATTGGACCCAGATTCATTTTGGACACTATCAAAAACTTCACAGCATTCTAATATTCACAACTAAAGACAGCTACTTGCTTTCAAGTTCTGGTACTACTGTGGGTATATATTTTCACTGAGCATAGTCTATGAAGCAATGAAGAGAACAGATACCATGAACAGTTATGTGAGCATCATACTGCTGATAATTAGACATACAGTAGTGTTTTGAGAGAGAAAGAGAGACAGTCTGGTCTAGTGGTTAAGGCTCCAGGCTAGAAACCAGGAAATTCTGAGTTCCAGCCCCACCTTAGGCATGAAAGCCAGCTGGGTGACTTTGGGCCACTCACTCTCTCTCAGCCCACGATGTCAAGCTCGACAAGCCGGTCAGTCAGTTACTGTTGCAAAAAAGTAGTGTTTTGAGAGAGGGGAAAAAAAACTCCTATCTGCTTTTTATATCATTTTATACACACATCTCCCCTCAGTTGCCTTTTTCTAAAGATTCCCAAATCTTCTAGTTTTTTCTCATAAGGCAATACCCCTAATTTTTAACAACTAAAGCTTAGAGTTTAGAAACAACAGAAAACACTAAACTGTAATTTGGCTTAGATCCAGTTCTTGTCATACTTTAGCTAGACCTATCCAAATCTATTTAATCTGTTTAGTCTGTTTATTCTAGGTAGTCTGTTGGATTTATTCTAGGCATAACTGGATCTCCATCTAAATTATTATCTTGAAAGACAGTTTCATACCTCTAAGAATTTGCATGCATATGCAAATACTGGAAATTGCAACACAGAAAATAAATAGCAGCCACAGAGAATAATACGCAGATCACCTTTCCCACAGCTTAGTATTTTAAAAATAGGAAATTGTGAATACATATTCAATAAAATGTGTAGTCTGAGCTGTAAGCATGTCTTAGTTAAAATTATTAAGCTTGTTTAAAAGGTTTCCATTGCAAAAATGATCATGCTCTTCAGAGAAAATCATCTAATTACTGTGGTAAAATCACTCAAGCAGTTTCTCTAGAACCAACTAACCTTTACAACTTATTAAAAATAGATGAATATGAAAAAATAAGGATTTTCATCTCTGTAAGAGAGTTAGAGCCAAAACCCATATGTAAGCAAACATAGCCCAGGATGCTATTATCTGAAAATGAAGGAAGCATGTCCATATCTCACTAGATATCTGGCACACCCAGTGACTTGCAGTTGCGTCCAAGTTGTGGTGTCAGCCTCTTCGACACATGAGGTGTTACCCTCTCTCCTCAAGAGCCATCCCTGGACTCAAACAAATTTGGACAATTATCATTCTTTCTCCAACATTCCTTTTTTGAGAAGACTGTTGAGAAGGTGGTCAGACTACAGTTACAGAGCACCTGGAGGAAGGGATTGTCTGGACCAGATTCAGTCAGGTTTCAGGCTAGGATTTAGTACAGAGACAGAATTGCTTGTATTTGTTGATGACCTCTGGCAGAGCTGGGATGGGGATGATGCATCCATTCTTATGCTCATTGATCTCTCAGTGCCTTTCAATACCATCAATTACAGTATCCTTCTGGACCACTTGTGGTTCAATGGTTGCTGGTGTGCTTCTGGGTGCAATTCAAAGTGCTGCTTTCCACCTATAAATCCCTACATGACACAGGACCAGGTTATTCAAAGGGCCTCTTATCTCCCATGGGTTTCTCCTCATCCAGTAAGAACTAGTAAGATAAACCATGTTATCTATCAGGACCCAGGAAGCATGCCTGGAGGTCACAGTGCCTGCCTCTGGAATGAGGTCCCTCCACAGATACATGTAGCTCCCACCCTGATGGCATTCCAGAACACCTTGAAAATCTGGCTGTTCTCCCAGCCCTCGGGGTGGCATGGATGTGGTCCCCTTATTAGATGTGTTCTTTGTATATATAGTAGGTTGTCTGAACATTTGTATATTGTCTACTGTATTTTGTATATATTAATTCAGCATAGCACCACCAGCTTCAGCTCTGCTGCAGCTCCACTAGCCATGGAACAGCTGATCAGCACTTCCAGTATTTGTGACCCATGAGGATTTTTAATTTATCAGTGTGGCCCTTTCCCCTTGACGAGTTGTGCAGGCCTGCTTTAAATAGTGGAAATTATACTTCATTTCAGCAGTAACAGAGTGACATGGAACATGATGGAGTCCAGATGAGCTACTCTTCTTGTTCAGGATGTGCTAGGGGTAACCATGCACAATGGTGAAACTGACATGAAAGATCAGCCCTGGAATAGATTGATGATGAATTTCATCATCTGCCATAGCAGAGATTAGTGACCCCCTTAAAGAGGTTCTTCCTCTTTTTGGGTCATGCAGGTCCAAAGAAAATATATCTTTAAGTTCAGAGGGCATTAAATAGGTGGAGAACAGGAAAAAGCACAGTGTATTTAAAATGCCACTGACAAGTACAATGACCATGTCCATATCAGATCCAATTTCAGATCCAGTTTTTCTTCTTTGGATTTGAATAGCTGCGCTTCACTACAATGAACAAGAACAGAGATTTGTCTAATGAACGAAATACATAGCTCTCAAGATGAATTCAAGGCAGAATGCAACCAGAGTGGAGTACTAGTACCAGATTCAAGGACTTCCTTCCAGAAGTCTGGATTCTGATTTAAATATAAAACTAATAAAACCTTCCTGGCTTATCTAGCCACTGTCACTGTCAGGAAAACCAAGCAGTAATGAATCAGCTTCAACAATTATATTTGCCTGATCATAAGCAGCCCGAATTAGAATTCTGGGTTATTGTTACATGTGAATAAGCTTTATTGTAGCTAATACAAAGAAGAAGGAACTGTTTTTGCTAAGTTATAATGCTGCATAAGAAAAGCTGCTGAGTTATTGTTAGGTAACAAGTTACTGCATGTTTATGCAAGAACAGTAGCTTGCTTTACAATTACACTGAGGCAAATTGGAAAGCAGAAAAAAGATGCATGGCTTAAGGCTGTTGATCATTTAAGTTATGGTCTTGCACTTTTCAATGAAATGACATGCACTAATTGCATTAGGAATGTTTTGAATGGATCCCTGGAGCCTGGTACAGATGAGGAGGGGGGAGCCAAGAGACGTTGCACTTCTAAAGGCCTTGCTTTCAAGGATATTTATCCACACTATCAAAAACCTTCTAAAGCAGTTTTAAGAACCATGTTCCATGTATATTCAGTGATGTTCTTGAGGTTGACTAGAAACAATGACAGTAGTAGGGTTGTTCTGCTTGGGGTACTCATATCTTGAAAAAGAGGGAAAGTTAGGATATCCAAGAAAAGCTGGGTCAAATTGGATGTACGCTTGCATTACATTTTATATACTTGTATCTTGCTTTTTCTTCCAAAATGGAGCCCTAACAATTTTGAGCAAAAAGAAATCCAATAACTTCAAAAGATAAATGATGACAAACTTACTGAAAATAAAAGTACTACAGTATAATAAATTTGTAACTTTTAATTCAAGAAACAACCAATTCAGTCCATAAACCACTAAAAATTCCTAGATAAATAAAATAAACATAGAGCTCTAGAAACAGTTGTATAGTGTGTGTGTGTGTGTGTTGTTGTATAGTTAAGGTGTATTTCAGATCTCTATATAAATCTTGAAAATTCTGCTTGCAATAATGTAAAATGTTAACTGTTATAATTCAAACATTTTTAATTACATTTTTGGGAGGGAAATATGGCTGTATTAAACTTATTATCAGCATGGAAAACTGAATTCCATGTAGCATATGACAAAAACACAGATACACATCATTTACAGCAACCAAAACATTTAAAAATAATAAAAACAGCAGTTTAAAAAGTAGATATTATACAAAAAACTACCCAAATATATCATATAAATGAAATATTCATTGTGCATTTGCATTGTGCAAATATGAAGGTCTAAATTATTTCATTATTTAACTAAGGGCAAGTCATTTTAGTACATGTTCATGATTCCCCAGGTCCTATTTTAGGGATCCAAAAAAACAAGACCTATGGAACTGTGCAATGAAACAGAATCAAGTCCTGGTTTGGAATTGTAAGCAAAAACCCCATGTTTGTCTATTTTCCTAGCTAGATTTCTCTAAGGCTGAAATAAGAAAAATAAATGGTTCTGTGACTGTTTCTCCCTTTGAAATAGATCAATATATATTCCAACAGAGGTGAATATGTATAGCTCAGGGTTGAACTGTAGAGTCCAAGCTCAGAGAACCCCAAGGACTCTACAATATATACTCCCAATGGGCTCTGAGGCCTAAAAACGCCAACAGTGTTTTAGGACAGAATCCTATGCAGATTAGCAGTGTACAATTAGCAGTCTGCATGCCTTTCGGGGATACCAAGTTTGTAGCTTCAGAACCTTGTCCACTTCCTCATACCTATCAGCTAGGCAGCAGGGAATCAACCGCCAATGGCAAAAGTGAATCAGCAATCTTGGGAAGGATTGCTGGGCAAGGATGCAGCATTAACCTAGTCCTCAACTCCAGCAATTTTGCTAAACCTGCTTTCTAGGCTGGTGTGTAGTATTGGCAGTAGTATGACATAGCTAATTTACACTGTGACTAACACTTAATGCCAGTTTCTTTAAAAAGAAAGTACATTTATTTAACATATGTATATACCCACCCCCTCCAAAGCCAAAAGATACAGAATTGATTTCTGAAGGTAGGGTGGGGGAAAGAAATTAGCATGAGCACGTGCTCACACACACACACACACATATATATATTATAGAAGGTTAGTTCATACTTCTCACACTCTATCATAAAAATACATGTAATATAAACCATATCTAACAGTTGGATTTAGAGCATGTAGACTAATCTGAAGATTAATAAAAGCTCAAAGAATCAGACTGGGATTACAAGGATTGGCAGTGGACCAAGTATTACCCCTGCATAAACAGAGGCGTCTGGCTAGAACTAGATTGGTGTAATGTATTTCTTGGAACTTGGCACCATTCAAAAATCAGCTATTATAATCACAATTCATATCAAAAGCTATATTTATGTATTTGACTAGGTGTAAATCATACACCACTAAATGTATATCTGAATGTCTAAACATCCTTATTTTAACTTTCTTTTGCCATTGAGGTAATAAGAATCTAAGTTTTAAAGAAAAAGCACAAGTATAGTGTTAACTTATTTCTGAAGCTATAACAGATTATAAATTGAAGTTTTAGTTATAACATTTAAAGTTTCAGGGAGAAAATTGGACTTTTAATTCAATACTTTTTGCAGTTAAAGAGACTTCTCTCAGTCCTATCTTTCAAGATTGACAAGTTTCCTTAAAAAAAAAACTATTGAAAACATTTCTCTTTGTGGTACTGTTAAAATTGTTGGCAACAGAAAGTTGCTAGGGGCTTTGGAATGCTGCCTTCTTCTGTTTTCACTACCTTCCACAACTTGTATTGGCAACAAAAAATAGGTTTCTAGAAATGTATAATTTGAATTATGAATTGCTTCAAAACATAAATGGAATTTAATTGGTTACAAAGCCATATTCTAACATAATCAGGAGATTGTTTCATACAATTAATTTACTAAGGCATAATTTAGTAGTTCTTATAACCTGCACATTTTGAATCCTGCAGGCAAATAACAAACTGATTAGTAAATGTAATAAAGTAATTTATTCTACTGACAAGTGGAATTAAAAAGTGCAATATCCTACTTGATCAATTGCCATTTTAAGAACATTAAGACTTCATACAATTATGCTATCCATATGGTATGCAGAATCTGAATTTACAGTATCATTGTTGCATGAGTGATTTAATGTTATGTTTCAGCCAGGTTTTTTTTTTTAACTAGGAAGTCCAAATACATAATGTAAAAAGGAAATAATTATTCTTCATAAAGAAGGTTTAAAAAACAGTATTTATGTAGAGTCTCGTTTATCCCGTGTCATGTTTTAGGATAGGCTTTCCACATTTTTGCTAAGTGGTCATTACCTAAATAGGGAAGGACTTAGATGACACTTCAGTTTACCGTGCCAAAAAAAGAGGATGTTTATATTGTTTATCTGTGGATCCAGGCACTAGATATACATAAGCTCTGCAGGAGCAAATTCAAAGTGTGAATATAAAACTTATTTCCAAAATATAACAGATATTTAAAACAAACCTTCAGGATCATTAATGAACACTGCTTTTCAAAGGCATTAAGGGTTGGCTGGTGGATCTCCATATAGTAATTCCTCCCTCTCTACTTTTGGCGTTTGTATTATGGGCCTATTTATTATTTACTTGATCACAGTGATTGCACCTAAACAGGACCATAATTGCAGCGTAGACTATTCCATTCCTTATTTTAGGAAAAGTGAGTACTGAACAGGGTCCTACATTTATTTGAATATGATATCATATCTGTTCAGCTATATACTTCTCATTCAAGACAAGGTATAGAAAAACTGGGTTTACTGTATTTTTTTTAATTTAATCCCATTTTTTTCCTTCTTTTTGAAATTTATTTTTATTGAGGAAGTTTTTACAAGGTAAAAACAATACAGATTTAAACAAAAATGAAAGTAAAGTTAAGGAAAAAAAGTGATAAGTAAATAGAAAAGAAAGAAAAATGACAAAGAAAGAAAAAGAAAAAAGATATCACAAAGTGGCTTCTGATCTTCTTTACAGCTGTTATAAATGCATTTATATTTTATTCTCTCTCTCTAAGGTTACTTCATGGCTCCCTTCTTTCCACATTCTACCCTTTTTAATCATCAAACCCATAAATCACAAGTTCATTTTTCCCGTATTCAGCAAAAACTCCAAAACCAGGTTTACTTAGTCAAAAACCACATATTTTCTTCTAAATTCATTCTGGAGATAAATATACCTTAAAATCTCACTGCCACAACCCTAAAATAATAAGCACAAAACAGGAACTCTAAATTTATATTTGCTGTTACTGATTTTTTTCTGGAATCTTAGATGAGATGGGGGTATATGCAATTATAGTTAGTTAATTATGAACAACTCTTTTTACCAATAACACCGTGTGAACAAATATATATTTTCTCTTTTAAAAAGTATATAAACAAAATTCTTCATTGATTCTTATTTACAAAATGATTCTTTAACTTGTCATAAGGTCACAAGGAATTTTTTTCTCTTTTAGTTTTTTTTATATATTGATTATGTCCTTTTGCTTTCATTCTTTTTACTCTGACCCCATCAAAAGCCTCTCTCATTCCCTCCCTCTGTTTATCCCCCACTCTCTTAGTTTTTGGTTGTCTTCCTTACAACAAAGTGTCCAGTTAACTCTTTCATTTTTCATTGTTATTAATACTTCCTCACATAGAAAAGAAGGGGAAAACTAAATCGTTTGGGAGAAATATTTAGAATATTCTGATATATTGTATGAAATATTGGTGCAAAAGATGCAAAAGATTAAGTCAAAAGCAATATGACTAATATTAATTGTAATAATTATTTCAATTATATATGTTATTAATTATGTTAACTATTTCTGACACCCATAATATACTTTCGATTCTGTGGCTAATGAACTAAAAAAACTCACAAAAGTAAGGCATTTCTTATTTACTTTTTCTATTAGTAGATTCAATTTCAACATTCAGTATTTCATTGGTTTAACCATTTAAATTATAGAAAAATAAACAATGTTACTTATGAAACTTTTAGATGAAATCTGATAAGCCAATAAAACATTTTGCTATATATGTGCATGTGACTAAATCCCTTAAAAGAAATTTTAATATATTTTACTGAAGTTAATTGGATTTTCAGATATGGCTAACATTCAAAGGTTACAAGGCAAGCATTTTAATGTCCAATGGTATTTTTTTCTAAGTAACCCATTCCACATGATTTACTACAAACTGCAATTAACACCCATTCATTTTCAAAAGCAATGTGCCCATTTTGTACTGGGGACTCTTCTCCATTCAAGAAAAACAAATTAAAAGTTGCCATGGTCATAGAGCACTTGTACCTTGTTTCTTGATTTTTTTGGATCTTAGTCAATAATTCTTAGTTAGGCATATTAATGGAGGCCATCAGCTTGAGAAAGACTGACTTACATATTGTTATTAGTGCAACATTAAAGAACTCTGTGATTTTTAAATACTTACCCCATGTTCTTTGGCAGCCATAACCACTTTAAAGAGAATATCCTCCTCAACAAATGGTCTCACAGCATCATGGATTACTATTATTTCTGGTTTCTGGAGTGGGGAGCAGAATGTGTTGCCTTTTACAAATGTTTTCAATCCATTGAAAATAGATCTATGACGGGTTAGTCCACCTTCCACTATCGTTGTCCGCTCATGGCCATATTTTCTAACAATAGATTTCATTGTTTCAATATTCTCTGGAGAAACCACCACAACAATATCAGAAATCCAGTTGATTCTATAAGACATTGAAGAAAATAATTTAATGTCTAAATGTTCTTGGGACTTACTTAATGTTTAAACTTTCTTCTAATTGTAAAATAAATAAGCATACTGCTTTAGAACCTTGGAAGAAAAACAGATAAAAGCAAACATGTACTTTCACAGAACTATAGTGAAGCAATTACCATACTGGGCAAATAATGTTTTATATAACATATATAGCTACTTTTTACTATAATACTTTTTAAAGACACAGCACAAATGTTTACCTTTATAAGTAATATATATTAATGTAAGTTCAGTGAGTCTGAAATTGCAGCCTTAATAATCAAGCCTGTGACTAGAATTTATTTGCTACTACAACCATTTGAATTTTATATACAAATATGTTTAGAATATTCTACTTGCCAAAGGATATGAAAAACCTCCTTTAAGCATGACTAACTTAAGTCTTACTGACTTTGATGGGTTTATTTTAAGTTTGACTGATGATCAGATCACAGTTTACAATTACAATTTAGGATCCATTCTAATCTTGGGAGTCAATTCAAATCAAATCACAGACCAGCATTCAGTAGCAGTCTGTGTTTCCTGAATCAGTATGATGTGATGGTGGGAGAGGAAGTCAGTAAAACGAGGATCTTGGGTAGATGCAAACCACCCAGCCACATTCCAGGTTAGAAGGGTGACCTTATACTGCTCACTTGGATGTCAAGCAGTGACACTTGCACTGTGAGTCAGGAGCTGGATGGATGATTTTTGCAGGGACAGTTGCTTTGTATTAGTTGTTGGTTGAGATGGTTGTAATTGTGTCTCCCTCTGTGGTGAGGGGGGAAGGTGGGGTACCATCAAGTTCCTGCTCTCCCTTCTCTTCATCTGTTTGTCCATCAAGCTTTTCTTCTCATGAAGCGGCAGGGGAGCTTATAGTTCTGGTAAGCATGGGCAGCAAAATGGGGATCACTGGCAAGCAGGGATCTCAACTCTTTAGCAAGGGGAGCATCCTCTGACTTATCCAGTGAAAGAAGAGGTGAGGGGAGCTGTTTCTCCTGTGACTTGGGTTCCCGCAGGGCCAGAAGAGGCTTCTCAGGTTTGAAAGCAGATAAAGGTATAACTCCAGTTTGGGTTTCTGTAGTGCTTGGCTGAAGTTTGTTTTGTCTGCAAGGCAGTTTCTTTTGGGTATCAACGTCTTGGGATTGCATGGGTTCCTTGAGTATTGCTGGTGTGGAGCTCTCAGAGGAGTCACTGTCAGGGTCACTTTCATTGTTATTGGTGAGGAAGTCAAAGTAGTGTGCTGACAGCTTTCTGCAAGTTCGAGTCAAAGGAGAAGCAGCAGTGTGCGATCGTTTAGAAGATGAGTAGCTCAATGAGGCAGACGTATTAAGTTGGTTCTGGACTTCCGTATCGTTACCTGCTCTGGGAGGGTATGTCAGAATTGTTTTAATGTCTGCTAGTTTTTTTTTCTCAGATTAATGAGTTCTATGTTTATAGATTTAACTTCCTCCCTTGAAGTGTGCTTAGGCTCTTCACTCTTGGCATGGCTGGCAGATTTACTACATTTGGAGCATAAGTTTTTATGGCTCTTATCTGCAGGGTCATGACCATTTGTCACTTTCCCAGTGATGAGGAAACTTGTCCTTAAAAGACTCTGACAGTTTGGATGTGATAAGTCTGGCATAGGAAGTTACTCATTTGTGTGAATCTATGGGGAGAGATGGCTGGTTGAAACTCAGGAGTATGCGTTTAATATTTCTTGGACTGGGTTGGTAGTGAAAATCTTTCAAATCAATTGTTCTATTTTGGAAAGTTAGAAGCTGAGATAGGTCACAATAATTTTACAGCTGTTCCATCTATGAGCATTCTGATGGATTTCTAGGAGGAGTTGCTTTTTCTGTAACACACAGTGGTAGTTGACTACATCAACTGCTTTTGGATGCCCTGTTGTCATAGGGCAGGCTGCTAGAATGGCAATATGGCCAGCTTCTGCTGCCATTTTAACCCTGATTGCCATGGAGGCTTTGCAGATCAAGGGCTTGTTGGAAGCTGTTTATCTTGACTGCAATGTCATTTAGCCGTTGCAGTATAAAGATCAGAGTTTCTGCAGACAAAAGACAGACTTCATGTAAGGCTGGATAATGTAGATGTGGGGGGCGCAGGAGACTTGTTCCAGGAGGTTATCTCTGCTATCTCCCTGCTCCAGGGAGTGATTTGGATTGAAGTTTTAGAGGACTGGGAGCGAGGCCTGTCTTGTTACTGGCTTCTGCGTTGTCATATTCTTTGGGAGTGAAGGGGATCCTGAAGCTGTAGATCTGTTACTCATGTTTTGTGTTGTCTCTGTGGTGGGGAGATAGGAGTCAGTCCTCATCTGTTTCTCTGCTTTATTGGGTTTATGGCCCCCAGTATCATTACTTGGGCTGGTCCGGGTTCTTTTCTTGCCTCTGGATGGTATTTTTGGGCTGTAGGGCTGAGCCAGAAAGGGTGAGGTCAGTCACAAGCCAGGAGCTTCTTTCAGGAGCTGCTAGTTTGTCACCATCTTGGTTCCAAGATGGAACTCTTAATCTTAGGAGTTTTCCATGAGGTTGTCAGCTGAGACAGAAAGTTGCAAGGCAGAGGTAAAGCTTTAAAACTAAAGCCAACAGCAATTAAGATGTTGGACTAGGTGTGTGGAGACTCAGGTACTATTCCAACCTTGGCCTAACCTAGTTAACTAGATGACTTTAGTCAGTCACTCTAAGCCCAATCTACCTCACATCTGTTTAACTTGCACTGAGCAGCTAAGTGAGAATCAGGATATAAACTAATAAGGAAATCTCCTGAAGAAAAAAAACACTGAATTTTATCACATTAGTGATTACAATCATAGGAAACTGGAGTTGACAATTCCACTGCAAATTTCCCCAAAGCAATATTCTTAATATCTTTATTTCCTGTTTAACATCTTAAGCACAGAGTACATATTCTCATATTAAAAGAATACTCAAGACTCATACATCCAAATGTCTAATACAAAAGTTTATTCTATAAAAATGTGAAGATAAAAATTCCACTAGCATAAAATATACATTATAACACTGACATTTTATCATGCAACCATATATATTTTCAGATCAGTCTATTTGTTAATTGAAGCCAAAGGAAGAACTACTGTGCTTTTTTTAATTATTAAAGCTTGTTAATTAAGGTTTTGAAAGGAGATTGAAAGACAGTATACCCAATTCTGTCACAACGTGTGTATGTATATGATTCCCTACTTACAATGTAATATACAAACCATATGTGGTCTTGTCAACCCTATTCACATGGTCTGCGGAAAAGCTGAAAGCATCACCCTGCTGCTGTACAGGTAGTCCTCAACTTATGACCATTTGTTTAGCAACCATCGAAGTTATGATGGTGCTGGAAAAAAGTGAATTATGGCCGGTCCTTGCACTTACGACCATTGCAGCATCCCTGCAGCCACATGATCATGATTCGGGCACTTGGCAACCAGCTTGCACTTACGAGGGTTGCATCATCCTAAAGTCACATGATTGCCATCTGCAACCTTCCCAGCCAGCTTCCGACAAGCAAAGTCAATGGGGAAGCCAGCAGGGAAGGTTATAAGTCGTGGTCTGTGATGTCTCGCTTAACAACTGCAGTGATTTGCTTAATGACAGTGGCAAAAAAGGTTGTAAAATTGGGTGCAGTCACATGATACCTCACTTAACAACCACACCACTTTTTACCCTAAAAGTTACCCTGGCAGACAATCCCCACATCCCCTAAATCTGATTGGCAATAGGCATAACAACTCACCCTAAAGTTACCCCTCACATAAAATTGAACTACATAGCTCAAGGAACCTGGGTAACATCGGCATCTTTCAGGTTTTCCAATGGTGCGCCCATTGCTGATGTAACTGAATCCATCCACCTTGTTGCTGGTCATCCTCTTCTTCTTTTTCTTGCCACCTTTCCCAGCATTATAGATTTTTTCAGAGAGCTAAGTCTCTGCATAATGTATCTAAAGTAGGAGCCTGGTTATTTGTGCCTCAAGTAGAAACTCTGGGTTGATGTATTCAGTGATCTATTTGTTTGTTTTCTTGAATATCCATGGTATACTCAGAAGCCTTCTCCAACACCAAAGTTCAAAATCATCAATACTCTTTCTGAGAAAGCCTTTAAAACATGGCACTTTTAACAGGCCCTGAAGCAGGGCACTTTGTCACCCTGAGACAGAGCGCTTTGTGACCCTGCATTGAGATTCTATTTCTTGGTTCTAGTAGTATCATTTCTGTTTGTCTGGGTTTTTTTCCTGCCTTCTACTTGTTTTAATATTTTGCATGTTGCCTAGATTTTCTTGGATGACTGAGATGGCTTATAAATTGAACAACCAAATAAACAAAATCCTTCCCAACTTTTCTTTCATCCAATTTACTGTTCCCCCAAGGGATAGCCATGAGGAAATACAATAATCTGGCTGAACAATTTCTCCCATTCTGGTTTATAGGAAACAGTTCATCACCAGTAACACATCTTAAAAAGAAACGGTGAAAAAAAAAAAGTTCTGTCAACCCAATTCAAACTTTGAAATAAAGTACATGAGATGAAGTTTTCTCCTGCAAGGATATAATAATTTGGCACCCAAATAACAGAAATGCTAAAAGAAAATATGGGAGCACTGATTTGCTAAATGGGGCTTTTTGTTTGATGGATAGAGTTTCAAGGGACATCCTTCTTTCTCTGTTCCCAGCAATGCTTCTGATTTGCTGAAAATCTGTTTATCTGCTTTTCCCACTCCATTTTATCTAACTGGGAAAAAGAGATGACCTGCAACTATGTTTTAACAGCTGTTTTGTGTATATTCTAAATAGCTTTATAAGTTATGGTCTCTAGATTCTAATTCAGTAACAACAATGATTTTACATAACATGTTTTTTCTCTCTCTCTCTATAAGGTAATTTATACTCAATGCTTATTCAACAGAGCTACATTAACCTGGAGAGTTCACCTACATCTGAATTGGGATCATAAATAAGATAACTACAGTACATAATCCAGGAACAAGCTATGATTACCAATCATGGCTAAGGCATTTCTCCTTAAACAAGATCTGGGTCCTGGATTAAATAACAGATAATCCGTTTGAATTTGGTTAAATTATTTAATTCTGTAAAATAGCATGGTGGGCTGCGGAATTCTAGGAATTGAAGTTCAGACATCTTAAAGTTGGCAAGTTTGAGAAACACTGGTGTAGTGGTTAAGGCACCAGTCTAGAAACCAGGAGACTGAGTTCTTACGCACAAAGGCAGCTGGGTGGCCTTGGGCCGGTCACTCTCTCTCAGCCCTAGAAAGGAGGCAATGGCAAACCACTTCTGGAAATTTTGCCAAGAAAACTGCAAGGACTCGTCCAGGCGGTCACCAAGAGTCAACACTGACTCGAAGGCATACACACAGAGACCAGAATAGGAAATATCCAAGCTGTTCAATGGACCCTACTACTCAGAACTCACACAGCCTCGCTTCACGGGCCTCCATTCCGAGACAGAATGAGCACAACAAAGCTGTACGTGTGAACCGCATCCTTAACCCTTTCCTTTGCCATGCTTCCCACTGTGCTAAGCAGCAAGCTTCCAAGGCCGCCGCGTACGGACAAGCTGCTCTTAGTACCGCCATCATCTCAACGCTCGCTCCGGCCGCTTCCCTGTGTGCGCATGCGTGGTAAGGGAAAGCCCTTGGATGCACCTGACCCCGTCACGCGTTTTTTTCCCTCACGAGCACATGAGAAGGGGGTGCTGGGTGATGAATGTGCGTTTGGGGGGGAGGGATGCAGCAGCAGCAGTACAGCTGTTCTTTACCTTTCTATTGCCCGCACGGTGTAGCTAATGAGCGGCCTCCCCAGCACGGGACAGAACTGCTTCGGCGTGCTGCCGCCCAGCCTCTCCCCGCTTCCTCCGGCAGGTAGCACCGCTGCCACCGACACCGGAGGCGACCGCCGGGGCGGCCCGGGCTCCCCTGCTGCATCGAAGTCACCGGCTTTTCCGACTCCAGCCCCCGGCGGCTCCATTACGTGCTTCCCCCTCAGAAACGTCTGTCAGGAGGCTGCGTTCAATTCCTCTGCCTTAGATTTGACGTCAGTCTGCCTGTGCGTTGCAAGAGCTCCTTGTTTTAATCACCCCACCGTCTCATGGGACTGATCACAGTCCCCCTTTTTAGTTTGTTTCTTTAAAGCTCTGCTGGCCCTTTAAAGGTCCCTTCGGAAGTGGAGGGGAAGCTGGAGAACCGGCGGAAGACAAGAAAAAAAGCATTTTTGCCTATTGCGCATGCGTCACGCTTCCTAGCCGGATGGAAGGTAGTTGGCTGGAGAAGCAAAAGCTTCATGCCTCGCAGTCAGTGGAGAAGAGCCGAATGGACGTTCCTGGTTCAGACTGTGCCCGCTTTTTTTGTGTGTGACGTCGAGGTGCCTTTTTCGCTCTGAGCTTTTGCCCGTCGCAGCGTGTTTGCTGGATTTTGTCGAAGAAATCTGCTCTGTTGGGTTTTTTGTAGTAACGCTCCATGACAAGAGTGCTGATCAGCGATATATGGGCAATATGTCTAAGGAACCTATTAGTATGTTGTTGCTGACCATTTTAAACATTGTTTTCCTAAATCTTCGTTTTTATGTAATACGAATCTTAGTTTATAAAATACAGTCCAGTTAAAGATCTAATATGCTTATGAGGAACTAAATGTTTAATTCAGTGGTGCTTACTCTGAGTAGACATGCAAATTGTATATGGAGACATGGATTGGATTGTGATGTACTATTTTAAAATGTTTTTTATTTATACATATTTGTTTAAATATGTCTCGACAAAAAAAAGGCTTTTTAAAAACCAAGCAGGTCTAAAGAGAGAACCAATGTTCATCTTTTGCCACAGAATCTTACCTTCAATATTAACAGCTGTAGTATACCATGAAGTATACATTAAACTGTGCTTTCTATAAATATAGACTATCGTGGATACACGCAATCTATACAGGTGGGCACACTTTCAGCATTTATTCTTCTGAGAATACTTGACGTTCACATGAACCTTAAAGATACTGCAAATACAATTTTAGAATCTGGTGGGTTTTATGCTAACTTTCCATTTTTTTAAAATTAAAAAATACTTAAAAAAAATAAAAACAGGCAGTGTCAGTTTCTGGTGGGCACCAAGAAAGGTGTCTGCTGGTACATTGGTGCCCATGGATACCATGTTGCCTATATCTGAACTTAGTATTTCCTCAGATCTTGGGGAGCTTATTCGTGAGAACATAGGATACTTCTGAAGCTCTTCAGCCTCTCCATTCCACCTGTGGGAAATATGCTGGGAGAGCTTCTCACAAGCAAGAACACTAGTTAACGTTAGCAACCTGCTCCCACCAAGCGCCGTGGCTGAGAAATGCAAAGCAAAGTGTCCTTTAAGCTTCAGAAAGGCAAAAACAAGGACACTGGATTTACAACATGTCAGTATATAAGTAGGGACTCACTTTTAAATTGAAGAGGGCAGTCAGCTGCCTAGAATGGTTTCATTTTCGTATGCAAAAAAGGTTATTATCTAGCCTTGCTGTGTCAAATATATGAATAGCCACACCTGAGTCCATGCCAGGCAGACTGACAGTTTTATTGCTTTCCCCCAACTGCACCACAGTGGAGATGAACCAGTGCATGGCTATTCCAAAATGGAACAGTGGGGGGTGATCTTCTGGAGGCACTGTCAACCAGTAGCCAGTGCTTTGCTCTAGTAGCAACACCAGGTGGCTGCCTAAATGAACCCAGCTTGTCTAGACTATGAACCAATCAGTCTAGTATTTGGGGCAGAACCTAGCAGCATATCAGTTAATAAATCAACCCTTCCCCAAGATGAACACCAGCAACATTTAACTAGGGTTGAAGGCTTGGTAAAATAAAACTCTTCTTAATTATTCTTCCAAATGCATGTGGTCAGGGACTTTATGAACTTTTGGAGGTAGGGAGTTTCAAAGAATGGGGTTCACCACAGAGAAGGCCTGTTGTCTCATCTATGTTTCCCTAACTTCAGATAAGCGGGATTTTTAACAGGCCTTTTTAAGATATGTTCTCACTGGATGGACATAATCAGTTCAATGGAATCCAAGCAAATATACTTCCTTACTTAAAGTGTATTTCTACAACTATATATTTCCCTGAAACAGGAGGACTTCTACACAGATTGAGCCCAGAGTTGGAGGGTTCTTAATAAGTCTAATGTCTGAAGGAACTGTAAAGTGAGCAGCTCCGCTTGTCATTCAGCCTAGCCCTGTTTTGTAACCTACACTAACTTTCTAACATGCCTGAGAGTTATTTTTGAGGATTCTGTCAGACAGCCAAATGCAAAATCCACCAACTCCAGCAAGATGAGCATTTGGTGCAGAAATATGCTACAGAGTTTCAGCTGCTGGTTCAGGATGTGGGCTTGAATGAGAGAGGCTTAATTGACAAATACAAGCAGGGCCGGCCTAATGAAGCACATAATCTGTTCGTTAGGGTACTTCAGACAGAATGATTGCATTAATTCACATTTGCTTTGGCATAGATGGAAGACTTAAGGTGCAAATAAATACTGGTAGGAAAGGTCACCTTTAGTCACTTTCAGCCCCTTCTTCCCCTTCTGATGCATTTTGGATACTTTTGAAGTTGAACTCATAGAGATGGGAGCTAGTAGGATTTTAATTGCTGCCCAAAATAAATTACACCATCACACAAAAGGCTCATATTTATACTATGAAAATCTGGCTATTAAGCATGAAAGTGACTACTAAGACTTTACTTCCCAAAGCATCAGCAAAGTGCCATAATAGTGGAGTAGGGGACATTCTGCCTACAGATGCCCACTGCTCATCTGGTTGCAGGAAATGAGATGGTCCCAGCCCCAAGAACTCCAAGTCTAGAACAAACAAAAGTTAAGCTGAGTGCGAGTCTGCAGAACTACATACCTGTATTTAGTCATTCCAGTTACCAAACCTGGACTGGCACCAGAATATAGCTACAGGGTCTAATAGTCTTTGGCGCTATCGGCAACTTTAGTGAATCATCCATTGCCCGCTCTATCTGCTCAGCCTTCTCAGCCTTGCGTTATCATTGAAAGTACTGATGGCTAGCTATTTTGCTTAGGTCCATTCATGGAGTGCATTGAACCACTACAACTCATTTTCAGCAGCCATCAGGAGCTCCTGCAACTTTACTTGGCCTCCCATCTGTATTTTCCAGTAGTCCTGGGAATTGACAATTTGTAGCCTCACAACAACATATGCTTTGGGATCACAATATTATCATCTTCAGCGCTCCTAGATGTAAGACTCATTACCTGCAGACCTCTATCAATCATCACCATCACAAAATGAGAGATTGCCAGCTTGTTTTCCAAATACAGTATTTGGACTCTGCAGATCTATTTGGGAAAAACAGTTTCAGACCTTGCCCACCTCCATCAATTCTGTGATTGTACCTGTGATTGACTGTATAATAGCAGTTGTGTGATTCCATATTCTTGGAAGTCAAATTGCCAATCATTCCATAGATTTGTCAAGTTCTGCAAGCTAGCAAGCTCAGGAAACAAGAACCACTTGTTTCTGGAAAGATCTTTACTGCAAGAGTAGAGTAATGTAACAGAATCTTGAAAGCTTGTCACAGCAATTGTCTTGCTCAATTTATACTTAATTAAGGCAGAGTCGCTTTCAGTCTTTCTCACACTTCCCCCACCTTCCCCGGAATGAGGTATCACTTTTGCAACAGTTCTTTTTCCTCCTCCACTTTCCAAGAATCTGTTAGACATTCTGTCACAAGATCCTCTGAAACAGAACGGGTTGGCCTCATGGAATGCATCTGCAAAATCTGCAGATGGGTTTTGTCTATGCCTTCTGCTTCCCTGTTGGTGCACCCAGCTTTTTTGTCAAAAAGTAAGATAGCTTCCTACATGTAGCCCATGATTACTGCCTCCTCTACTCCATAATGATTAGAGGTCCTTACAATCTGTCCCTGACTCTTAAAATGGATATAGAAGTCCTGGGTCTTCACGAGTTGGACCTCAAGTGTGCTGCAATCTAATTTGTGTAAAGGGGGAACATAAATACCTAATAACCTTTGACTGTTGCTAAAAAAAAAAAAATGAATATACTGTAATGCCCTTTAGAATGGCAAATTTTCTGTCTCTCAAAGATGTATGAATCACATTTTCCATGATTTATGGTCTATTTACTATGAGACCCTGCTCTTCATAACAACTATGTTTGTGCAGTTCTTCAATGAGTTGGCAACAACAGCCTCTGTTAAGCTGAAGACATGTGCCTTTAATCTGCCAGTGCTGAGCTTTTTGAGATACTCTATTCCTTCTGAAAAAATTCTGGTGGTTACAGCTAAGATACAACCCATTTTTCTTGGGACCCTTCCTATAAAGAATGTTCAGCAATTCTTGAGTTTCCCCATTTTTACTGTAAATTCATGGGTAAGAAAACATCTGCAAGAAAACAGCCAAGCTCAGAGAACCCCAAGAACTCTACTGTAAATTCATTCCTTCTTTTGCCGTTTTGACTGCACCACAGATTTGACTTATGAAGAACAGTTTCTCCTTTCTATGGGATTCCAAAGCCCAAAAATTAGAGATAGGATTGTGCTGTGATTCATTTTTCCTTGAAAATGGTAAGTTTTGGCCCTGCCAATGGAGAAACTACATCACAATTTAGACAGCCGCTTTTGATTTAAGGAATAAGTATAAATATGAATAAATATAAATTATGACAGTTATTGACTGGAAAACAGCTATGTGCTAAAGTTAAAATAATGAATAAGTTTTCATTATTATGCTGTTTTTCTCACATACATGTATTGTTAAAGTATAGCATCTCTTGCACGTAGAACGTTCTTAATCCTCTTAGAATCACGCATATGCTCTCCCTGAACTGCATTTCCTTTTTTTAAGAAATAAAGAAAAAAAATGCTCGATTTCCCAAAAACACATGAAAGAAATGGTCCAGTAGCTGATTCACTTTGTTTGAAATAGCTTTTCAGAGTAACAATAAATGCAAGTATCTCTAGGTAGAGTACCACATTGTTCGAAATGCACTGATGCTTTCTTCACATGATAATCAATCTGTGGCATTTGGTAAGTTTTCCATTCCCACATGCCCACTTCCAAGCTTTGCAGTTTTGTTCCTCTGGAAAGACCATGTTTATAAGCTGGCATCCTTACATGTATACCTTTACATTGCTTGTGTAGCAGCTGTCTAGATTTTAGAAATGGTGGTAGATTTATTCACTGTTTTCATTTGTTATATTAGCATAGTCTTGCTGTTGTGGCCAGAATATGTTCCTATAGACTTTGTGGATCCTATGCAGTACATTTCTTTTTTCTATATTCAAAAGCAAGCAAGTTCCACAAAATCAGTATAAAGAAATGGAGGGAAGCCTGAAATGACCACAACTTGTGGTGTACCCAACAATAGATTTAATAATTTTAAAGGGGGAGAGAGAGGGAGAAATGAAATAGAGAGAGAGAGAGAGAAGGATAATGAAGAAGATAAAAAGGAGGCATTTTCTAAAAAGTACTTCATTGAGAACCATGGGCAAGCCTTAGTGACTGTAACTAAATAGTTTCTTGGAGACATTTTGAAAATATTTAGTTCCTAAAGGAGGCACATTTAGAAGAAGCCGTGGATGATATATGTCTACTTTGTTTCTTGAGCATAGTTTATTTTGCAAATGAAAAATATAATTAATCTCTGAACCAAAAATATTGTAGCATGAGAATCTATGTCAAAATATATGACAACAAAAGTTAAAGATTAAAAGAAAATCAATGACAAATTGCTACAACAATTAATTCTTAATAAATAACACCATAAAATTAGGTAATTAATACATTGGACAGCTGCTTGTGAATTTCTGATTTATGATAAACTTTAAGGTAGCATCCCATTAGAAAACCATGAATCTTACCAAATTCCACTGATTATAAGCAGGAACAGTTCTTCTGTTGACAGTAAATAGTACAAAACGTAGCAGCTTTTACACAATGAGCAAAATATCATTAACTTTCCAAAGATACAATATCAAAGTAAATAATAAATTCCTTGGTCCCCAAGCTTCCTATTTAAACTTACTGTTAATTAATATACCATGAGTTACAAAGCTTACCCCCACCCCCCATGATGCTTTCCTTTTCTTCAAATGACACTGTAATTATGGCTTTACTCAAAGCAAATCTGCAGTTTGGTGTTCTGGTTATTGCAAAATACTGGCCAGGTTGATGGGACATGTTGAATGATTTAATAGTTTGCTTTACATTATGTGTGAATACAAGCACATGGCTATGATACAGTTAAGATAAATAATATAAACAAATGTAGGTATAGTTTGACATTAATTTACCAAGCCAACTTCTGGCTTCCTATGATGTTTGAATTCAGATTAATGGCTAACTTTGTGACCAAGCAACCACTACAACGAATGGGTTCTATAGCGTGTCTATGTGGCTTCCATTTCATTTACCAGTGTATAGCTGTATGGGGTTCTTCTGAGAACAAAGGACTTGAAAGAGATTTTCACTGTGCCTTGTATCATGCACATTACCATCATTGTTAGACTGTATTTTTATTTCTTAAAAGATGATCATATCAACCTGGAAATGATATTTTTCTAGCCAGAGCAAAGGTAGAAAAAGAGGGGCTTACAAACTGCAGGCAGAAAGATTTGCTTTCTCATCTTTGTTTGTGTTGGGGGTAATTCTTTTATTTGTAATAATGTGTTTTCCATATGTGCTTTCACACAATCTCTTCCATCATATCCAGCAGATCTTTTGTCTGGCAAAATATTGTTGAAGTGTAATGACTGATAAGAGACTCAAAGGAAGGCCCAAAACAAACATGACAGTATCTTTGAAAGAAAAGAAATGGTTTTAGATATGTTTTATGTTTTTTTCAATTTTGCTGCCTCAGTCATGGGAGATCCAGATGACAATCCCTTAATTTGTCATCTTTCCATGCTTTTCTGTCACTTCTTCCATATTTTTTGTACCAGAAAACATTTCCATAAAAAGGAAAAGCAGTAACTTCATCAAGGACATCAAGACGGCTGCTGTGATCAAAGTTTCACATCTGTTTTATGCACATTGCACAAGCAGAGCATGCCCCCCCTCCAAAGGAAGAGCTTCAATTGCACTGTTACAGCTGCCATCCCGATTTTATTTATTTTAATTTTTTGACCCCCTGCCCTCCCATCTCCACCCCATGCAGGCATCTCTAGTTGCTGGAAGTATCAAAACATAAATAGTAGCTGCAAGAACACAGGCTATGATCCACATTAGTACTGTAATACAAACAGGGACAGGGGAGAAAATCATAGCCTGGTTTACACATCATCATCATCATCATCATCATCATTATTATTATTATTATTATTATTATTATTATTATTATACTGAATAATAATGGAGCTTTCTGCTAGCATATTGTGTGAACGATGTTTCTAAAACAACGCTGCAAAGTTTGAATCCAGTTAATTGTAGATTAGGCCACAAATCATGGTTCAAACAAACCTAGGCAAATGACACACAGAAGAATGTACATACCCAAGACTTCTAATTCTAAATTTTAAGCCTTAAGGCATTCTTGGGCTAAATCTTTTTCTTGCAGATTACTTCTATTATAAAGTCTGAACTTTACATAGATCCTAATCCCACCAAGTACTAGTCGATGTGGAAGTAAAAGTTTGCCGTAGGAGCAGAAAGCATCTGGGGAAGCACCACACATAAGGCAGGATTCAGCCTACGGCATATAACAGATATGTGAATAATTTGTGAAACAATTATTAGTACTTTTTATATCTGGTATCAGTAAGGATTCACAGCTCAGTCCTATAAATCTGGGTTAGTTACAGTGCAAAATGTGTATATATTCAATACACACTGGTGCCCCTCATTGCATTCTACATTTCAAGATGTTACATTCCAAATTCTGGGCATTCTTTGTTTCTCATTTCAGGAATTGAAATAACAGTGCAGGCAATTCTACCTTGTATTCAGTGTTTTTATTTTGAAAACATGTCAAGAGCAAATTGAGAGCAGGATTGAGGCAGGCACAGTTTGTAAACTGCTATTAGTATGCAGCATAATGTATACAAAGTAATTCTCTAGTTAGGAGAAAATATAGTTTTGTATTTATATAAGTGTATGTTGAAATAGGCAATGCCTTGGAATTTAAGGAGAAAGGAGAGATGGGCAACGCATTTCTATTTCACTTTTTTCCTCAAAGCTAAGGTCCGCTGTGCTTCATAGAGTTTACTATCCACTGGAGTTGAGTGGCTAATACATTTGAATGAATGACTGAATGAATGAATGAGCAGATAAATAAATTACTGCCAGGTAAGTCTGCACAGAATCATGGCTGCTTTCTAATGTAATGAGGGTCGTTGGGCTACAAAGCAAAATGGGAGAAAATGTGAAATGATTTGAAACTTTGTCTGTCTTTCAGAAAAACACTCAGGCAGGTTTAGTTGTGGGGATGATGTTGAAGCAAAAGGAACAAGCCCCATAACAGAATGTCTGCCTGTCTCATAAATCTGCAGACAAATTTAAGTTTTAACCTGAAGCTACATTTACAAGTATGTCAGTGAAATTAAAATCAAAGCTTTCTTGCCTGGCCTGCAGGAAGGGAAATGCATCATGAGAAGAGAATGCTTCACAGCCCTCACCAATCCTTCTGTGTTTCTCGAAACCCTCTGGTAGCCACAAGAATCCCAGAGTGGAATGTGTTGAACTCACACATGATTAATGTGGCACTCTTTCAGGAAGGATGTAAAGGTCAAGTTTAGGGGGATGATGGTTATTTATGAAGCAGAAACTTTTTAGGTATTTCCAAGGGTGTTATTCAAAAAGTCAACATTATTCTACTACCTGTACTGAACTTGGATTTGATGTTTCTAGATTGCCAGATCATTGAAAATGACAGAATTTCAGATGTTGTGATTTTTGTCAGTATAATAATTATTATTTTAAGGAAACAAAGGGGAACAGAACAAAACTCCTAATTTTTGTTACAAAAAATTGCATGAACTTTATGTTCCAAATGGAGAATATTTTCATGCCTTCCTAATTTGCCTGTTACAATGACTGTGCATTTATATTTCCATGGTGCTATCAGATTAACTACTATACCACAGGAGAATATATTCCTTTTCATTATTTTTTTCAGTTCTTCTTAGCAGTGGGCATTTTTTAATCAACAGGCAACAGTTCACTAATGAAGATAAGCTTGTTTCTTTCAGCTGTAGTACCTAATTTCATTTGAGTACTGGGTTTTTAACAATTAAGAAAAATCATTCCATTCCTTAAATGTAACTAATACCTTACAATGCACACTTTCTATTTTAAAACCATATAGCAGGCTAATCATGACTCTTATCTATTCCTGCAGACAGATCTGTTTACATTGTACAACACCCCCCCCAAAAAAAATGCCAGATATTTTATTCAGCAAATGAAAAACCTATCAGATGTAAGCTATCATTTTACAGTAGGCAATACAGTTAATATGTCTAGATTTTTTTTTAAATGCTCATTATACTTTAATCAGAATGTAGCTAAGGTCCAGAAAGTAAAGTTACTAATTCTTGACAGAAATAATTCTGATACTCTGCCAAACTCAGAGGTCAAGGACAAGACTAAATCAAGGAGCAAAAATGCTGTGTCAGATCCAGAGCCATGGAAGTGAGCAAGAGAAGGCCTTCCAGATATTTAATCACAACTTATTCCCCTTTATTTTTTGCTGTTGGCTCATTTTTATTAATTTATTAATATTTCAAATTTAGATACCACCCATCTCACAAAAAGTGACTCTGGGCGGTTCACAATAAAATTGCCCTTTCCTAACATCATGTAGGGCTCTTTTATGTGACACAGTGTCTACTGTATGTTCAAACAGTGTGGTTGATATAATCAGCCATTATCTGAGTAGAAATAATCTTTAAGTGTCAATATTTGTACCTGGCAGCACATGACTTAGTGAAATGGGGATCAGTCATCTGATGATCTTCCAGCTACTGCAAAGGTTGCTTGGAGGCTGTCACTTCCTGCTGCTTTTTTTCCAGTCTTCTTTTGAAGATGGAAATTACAAGCACTACTACCAACAGCACAGTTGTAATGGGCTGTGAGAATAACCTTGGGAGAAGGGGAAGGAGCCACAGTCTAGACAACTGTCAGACAAAAGATCTCAGCCTGCAGAAGGAATGAGGGTGTAGAAAATGTATCAAAAGGGACTCTCCCTAGTTCCCTGGAAAGGAAAGGAAAGGAAAGGAAAGGAAAGGAAAGGAAAGGAAAGGAAAGGAAAGGAAAGGAAAGGAAAGGAAAGGAAAGGAAAGGAAAGGAAAAGGAGGGGAGAAGTGCTTTCAGACTTGCAGGATTCTGTTATTGTAACCTTACAATAAAGGTAGTGTTAGTACTCATGGTTTTGGTTTCTGGACTACCTCGAAGGGCTGACAACATTCAGCATCATTATAGGCAGAGTTGGGACAGACTTATCCACCCTAAAAGCTCAGTGATGGAATACCTGCTCTATATGCAGAAGTTCTAAGGTCAGTCTTAGTGACTGCCTATGTATAGGCTCAAGTAGCAAATGATATAAAAGCCTGCAAGACCTGCTACTAGTAAGAGTAGACAATAGCAAGCTAGATGGACAGATAACCTGTCCTTAATAAAATACAGATTTTCTGAATCCTTCTGATACACCTGTCTGCTTTCCATTACAGGCACTAATTTCTAATGTATTCTTGACTCTTTGTGAGAAATGCTTGGAAGCTGATTTCATCAACTGTAAGGTTTTATGAATTAAAAGTAGAGTTTTCAATTGCTAATGTATATGATACTGAAAATATGAGATTTTGAATATTATAGGAATATTTGTACAAATCACCATAAATACCTCTAATAAAATGGGTGATCTTAGTGCCACAAGGTATCCAATTTTCCAGATGGGCAGTGAAAGAAATAGTAAATAATAAATGGCTTGAACTATTAATAAACACTACTTATTAAGAATTTCATGAGGATTTTTGAAGCCAAAGCAATTGACTGGAATATTTTCTTTACACTAAACATTATTGCCAAATTTGTTTTCACATTTCTAATTCAAAGTAATATTTTAGCCAATTTCTTAACCTACAATTTCTTGAAAACACACTATTTCCAGACAATCTCTGCACATATTTTAAGTATGATCCACATAAACAGCACTTGTTGGAAAAAAACATCCAACTTGTAGGCAATTGAAAATGGGATAACAGAGAAATCATTGTTTATCATTTTGGTAATTGTTTTATTTACAACCAAGATTCATAACTGTTTTGCAGCTGTAGGAATAGCAGTGTTCCTTTTTAAAAATTTAGAGCCTGCGTGGGTCTTAGTATACACAGTGAATGATGCAGGAAATTTATTGGAATGAAAGGACTAAATTTCTGGGCTCTTTTGTAGTGCAGTTGGAGGGGATTCAAAGAGCAAAACAGATATGTTAGGCTGTACCCAAGAATCTGAACAATGAAACCAAGAAAATAGCAAGTTTTGCATTGTCAGCATCTTAGGGACTCCAAATGGTATGGCAATCCTTAGTTATCCATCCAGTAGTTACTGGGTTGCCATTCAAAACCAACCTCTCTCTCTCTCTCTCTCTCTCTTAGTCTCTCTTTCCAAAGTTGACAGCAGGACAAAAGTAGTTTGATTTTTAAACAAGAATGCTTGAGTTCAATTCCACTGAGGTACAAATACAATAATGGAGGGCAGATATAAGGCTGTGCAATTCATTCTGAGGGGCATTTCAATCACTTGCTTGTCTGCCAACCCCAACACAATTTTATTCCATGTGTGTATGGGCAGATGACCTAGGAAGGCCATTGAAGTAGCTCCCCAAATGTATTTTCTCTACTACTGTGAACATCATCTCATAAAAAAGGCTGTCAAGTGAAGTTTCAACATATGTCTTCTCTGATGGGCCAAGCTCATTTTTCATATCCCCCAAGTCTCCTGATGTAGGAGGGATGCAACAAGTCACCCTTGCAAGATGATTTGCATGAATCAGATAATTGGTTATATAGCTCAGTACATTGGCTTTGCATCACCAGAGACTGAACCTTGCATGTGCTCTGTTGCTATGTGCCTTGCTGGCAGCCTATGGTCCTTCATACCACTTATTTTATTACATCAGAGAAAACCAAAGACCTTGTTATTGGTATTTTTTTTTAATTAAAAATGGATAAAATTGACAAGTCAATCTTTTGACTGCTAAAAATGTATTTTACAAAGTATTTACAAAACATTTTTAGAATTTCTTACTTGAACTGTATTTTTTTTTTAAAAAGTATAAAGGTTAAAATATCTATTTACATTATCTACAAATGTATATTCTAATTTGGTAAGAAATCATAAGAAAATATTTTGATGCTCGGAAGAATGGTAAATATATCAGACAGCCATCTTAAAAAATAGAAAGCACATTAAAATTCATTAAATAATTACAGTGTCAAATAAATAGATTTTATTCAAATTTCCTTTTTCCTGCTATGTATGCTTTTCCTTTTTGTTCAGCAATTTGTTCATATACTTATTGTTATGGGGAAGAATAATCCCAGGCAGATGCTTGGATTCATGATTAGAGTGAAATTATAACATTTGTTTTAAACAAGATATCTTTGCTGTCAGTAAAATACTTGATCTGGAAAGTGCCCCTGTAAAAATTCACAATAGCTGCTGTCTGCAGTATAAAACTGACTGACTTCCCATGGCAACAAATATTCATTTTCATTATTTAGATATTCATATATAAATCAATAAACTGTAGGCTTATAGGCCAGCTTTAAAATACGAAGGCTCACCTCCAAAAGATCCTTCAGAAAAGAATGCCCTTCTGAGTTTGGTCAAAGCCACAAATGTATATACAGGTAAATCTTAAATCCCCACTTTAAGAATGAGTTCTGTTCCCAAGGTCTGTCCTTAAGTTGAATTTGTATGTAAGCTGGAACAGTGTTATTGTATAATACTGTGTAAGTAGTATTGTGTAATGAACTCAAACCACCGTGCATTTAATTCGAATCATTGTGTATTTAACTCAGATTTTGCTACAACAGGCTCTGTTCTTAACTATGGGTCATCTGTAACCAGACATTCTTAACCTGGGGACTACCTGTATACCCAATGGAGAAGCAACAACAACATAAGAGCGGTTTTGTTTGGTAGTGACGTCTGTAAAACAGACAATCATTAATAAGTTTGTGTGTATATATGTGTATACACACATACACACACACACACACACAATTAAATTCTAACTTGGAGATTGCTTCACAGATTTGCTGTTCCTTTTTCTCTCCTTATGATGTTGGTTTGGCTTGGCTTGAGTTGCTCCTTCAAAGTTATGACTGGATTCATTGTGTTGTCTGGTGTATCGTTTGCACTTACAAGCTGTAACCACAGTTACTTTGTAGGTTCTTGTGCTTCCATCTTGGCACTGCAGCTGAATCCTCTGGGTGCGAGTTTTATCATTGACACATCTCCACTCCTGTGAGCTTCTTCTGCTCCAGTACTTGGATCCATAACCTCCCCCAATCCAGTTAGGTAGTACTGGCAAAGGGAGGCATTCCCCAGCACATACTAACTCTTTCAGAGGGTTTATGCTGGTACATTGGCCATCTGAAATATATTTTGTTGATCGCAGTTCCCGACAGCCAACTTGAACTCGACCTGTCAAAAACAAAACAAATCCTTCTTATTTAGAGTTACTTTTTGTATCAGAGATAGCAACAGCCACAGTCCTTCATATGGTTTAACAATTGTCTCCTCCCTAGTTCACTGTATAGATAACATCAGGAAGTCCATTATCAATTCTATTTGCAATGTCTTTATGCTGTTTCCTTCTTATTCCTTCTTACTGCAAGATAATTCAGCTACCAAAGAACTCACAACAAAATCCATGATTCCTCACATTACATATCACACGGCTGTTATTTGCAGAGATACACTGTACCTTCAGCATCATTTCTCCAGGGAAAGGAATTCAAACTGAGTATAGAACATAGAGCACCCAGCTCATTTTACACTATCTGTATTTTGAAAGAATGGCAGGGTGGATAAGATGCTAATTCCATATTATACTACAATCAGTAGATACTTCTGAATGTCATGGATGGATCTGCATACTCATCTTTTCCTTATATACTATACAAGCCGTTCTCATTCTGGGCATTCATTTACCACATGCTTGAAAGTTGAAGCCCACCTTATTGGAGTTTTGCTTGTACCTCAGTCCTAATTTGGGTTCCTGAGGCTGGAGGGAACCACCCCACAGAAACAATATACACACACGTGTAGTCTGCTCCCAAGCTAAGGAGGCTGCTGTTAGTGCCGCCTTAGCTACTGATGCTATCAGAAATAATTTCATGTTGTAAGGTTCCCTTTCATCTGCCTCCCTTTCATAAAAAAAAAAAATAGTCCTGGATCTCAGTTCAAGGTGGATTTTCTCCAAGATGTTAATTAAGTATAAGTTTTGTGTGAGGTTATCCTGAGTGTTGGTTTGGTTTAATATATTATATTCAGATGACCCTAATCATAATAACTCAAAGCATGCATGTTACCTATAAAGGAAACTAATGCTACTTCTGAGGACAATTCTTAGAGGACTATATTCTTCATACATGTTCTTAATTAACATATAGAGCTTTCTTTAGGGTGCAGTATTACAGAATTGCACCGCTGCTTGCAAGTGTCTTTCTGAAAAAATGGGTAGCCCCGCACAACCTGAGGCAATGTTATTTCATTTTTTAAAAGGCAACTGACATTGTACCAAGGTGCTGAATTAGCTGCAAATGCAGGCATGTTTGTGCCTGCTTCCCTCTGTAGATATCCTGACAGAAACAAGCCCGATTCCTTATTTTCATAATTATCCCTTTGAAACGAACACACACCATGAATTTCAACACACACCATCTTTGAATCTTACATATTCTTAAAGTAAATGTTATCATGGAAACAGTGTTATGTTGTCTTGTTTAAAAGCAATGCAAATAAATAGAAATGGAATTCATGATGTATGTCCATAATCATGATATTTGGGTGTATAGTGCTTCTTTGAAATCAGATAGAAAGAAGATTTTTTAGAAAAGAAAAAGAGAAAGAAAAGAAAAAAAGGACAGAAAATTTGTTTTGCTATTGCCTTATGATAGGAACCTTCCTGATGTGCTGAACTACATCTCTAAACTGCTGGACATGCTAACATTCTGGGAGATGTTGTCTAGCACATTTGGAAGGTTGTCTAGCACATCTGGACCAGTCTTGGAGACCCCTAAGCTTGTTTATGGGAAAGGTTTATCCAAATCAAATATAGAAAACTTATTTTTTAAAGAAATGTTGAAATTGAGCATTATATATTAGGTACTTCTACCAATATCATTCCTTGAGAACCAGCGTGTCTATTTCAAGGTACATGCCACATGGAAATTCTTCTATGTAAAACCCATTGAAATAAAACTCAAATATGGTCAGATATGCACTGAGTTTACACAAAGTGGCAACATGACTTGATTGTATTTAGCATCAACTTTTCTCTTGAGTCAGAGAGGGACGCAACCCCTTTCCTCTAAGCAGTGGACAAAATGAGGCATCAAATAAAGCAATTGGTTTTCAAGATGATCCCAGCTAGACTGTTTTCAGAGGACTTCTGCACACTGACTGCTGCCTGAAGAATTCTGCCCCACCACTGTGTCCTTGTGAATGCCTGCCTGCATAATATGCTTCCCTACTATTTCTTTTTTCATTCCTGGTGACAGTGAGTAACTACTGAGCTATTTCAGTAATCTTGCACTGACAAGATAGTTCCTGTATCTTCTTTCCAGTCTCCCTTCCTAGAAAAAGTAGTTAAGCATTTCTGTCACTGAAAGATGAGACTATTTCCTTTAGAAATCAAGGTGTTCATAGCATGTTCCTTTTATATCTTTTACACCTGGGATAAGACTCAAGACAGACAAAAGCATTTCTGGTTCCTTGTACATCTCTCTCTGAGCAAAATCCAAGCAAGGTTGGTGGACCGTGGGCTGGCAGGTGGGGAGAAGGCACACTTTTAAAGGCAAGTTGGAGCCAAGGTGTGAGCAAATCTGTTTGTTTACACCATCTCAGCAAGTTTAAGATGGGTGGACTTCAACTCCCAGAATTCCCCAGCCAGCCATGGTGGGGAATTCTGGGAGTTGAAGTCCACACATCTTAAACTTGCTGATGTCGAGAAACACTGATCTAGAGGATTCAGACAAGTGAGTATTAAATCAGGACGTTTCTCTTTAAAAAAGGAGGGGGGCGCTGGAACAAAATCAAAGCCCAGGGACTGAAGGTAAATGTTAGCTTTATGAAGTAGATGGAGACAAATACTTGGCTGGAAACTCGTGTGGTACAGCAAAAAGACAAAAGAAGCGGATGAGCAGTTGCCCCCAATGGTCGGGTTTTTGGAAGAAGCAGAGTTCCCGGTGAACGAAGCCAACCTTTCCCCAGGGCGGCACGACTGATCTCCGCCGCACGGGAGGCCGTCTAAGTGAATCAAATGCTTGCACCTGGTGCTAAGCTGACCCTCAGTCTGCCTTACCGGGGAAGACAGAAAAGGTCGTGTTTATTGTTCTTCACTGCAGGTATCTTCGCGACCAACATCCCTTCGTAACGTCTGGAACACCCGTTTTAAAAAGGGGGAGACGCTACATATCTATGCATACATGCATGCATGCACGCACGCGTGTAGGTATGTATGTATATAAACACTTACTGCTCCGATCGAATCCCGGGTGCCTGCCCCCGTGCCTCGCTTGATTCAAGGTGCTGTTGTTGCTGCTGGCGCTGGCCGGGGCGGGCTTGACAACGTGGGAATAGAGGATCTCGGTCGCATCGTTTTTGAACGCCCCGCAGCTCTTCAGCAGCGCGCAGGCCAGCAGGAAGCTCGGGAGGTGCAGAGCGGCAGCAAGCATGGCCAGAGCGAGCGCGGGGCCTCTTGGATCGCGGCTCTCTCTGCTTCCGCGGCCGCTCCTTCTGCGAGTGCCGCCGCGGCGCCTCCGGAGCGCCTTATATCGTCCCAGGGGCTTGGCGCTCGTTCAGGTGTGAAGCTCGAGATGACAGCACCGCTTAGGCGAGGGTGGGATCCCCTGGAACGGCAGCGGGGTCTGCTGTACCAATGGAAGCCTGCGGTGGGGAAGGGGGAGGAGGAGGAGGAGGAGGAGCGAGGAAGTCAGCCGCGACCTCCCGCAGGAACCTTGGCTGGAAGCGAAGCGGCGATGACTTCTCTTGGCGCTGGGCAGCAGCAATGCTCGCCCGGGTCTGCATTGGGGCGGAGGAGACATCGCCTTGTCTGACTTGGAACTGCTTTAACGCCGGCTGCTCTGCTGCGTCCCCTGCTCATACACCTGCAGGCAGGGAAGAGAGATGGGCGAGTTAGGTGGGGAACAGTTAAAAAGTGCTGTGCTATAGAACTATACCAAAAAACCCTACTAAGAAAAGATCTTTCTCCCTCCCTCCTTTTCATCCCTGTTTTCTCCTTCTACCCCCCTGACTTTTTCTCCCTCCTTTTTCTTTTTCTTTTTTTTCTTCTTCTGGGCTTTTCTCCCTGCACAGAGGGGGGAGATGGGGAGACTTACAGCTCACTCTCTGACCAATTTAACATATTTATTTATGTATTTAATTTCTATAGCCGCCCATCAAAACAAGTGTCTCTGGGCAGCAGGCAATCATAAAAGCATAAAACAATTAAAACAATACGAATAAATATACATGGTTGCTGGGTAAAACAATTGCCATAGATATTAATATAGCCAAGAAACGTGGCTCTTGTCCTTACCTGCCAACATTCCTTGGCTGACGGACCGGTAACATGCCCAACCTGCCAGACTGAATAGGTAGAAACAACGGGGAAAAGATGATCCCTTAGGTAACTGGTCCCAAGTCATGAAGACTTTAAAGGTGGCAACCAGCACCTTGAATTGCATCCGGAAGCACACTGGCAACCAGCGCAGCTCACGTAGCAGTGGAGTTACATGTCTCAAATATCCAATACCATTGACTATCCGTGCAGCTGCATTCTGCCCCAGCTGAAGTTTCCGAATACTCTTCAAGGGCAGCCCCATGTAGAGTGCATTGCAGTAATCCAGATGAGAGGTCACGAGGGCATGAGTGATTGTGAACACAGCCTCCCAGTCCAAGAACAGACACAACTGGCACACAACCCGAAAACGTGCTAAGGCCCTCCCAGCTATGGCTGCCACCTGCTCTTTTAGCAGGAGCCATGAGTCCCAGATTGCATAACAGGTCCATCTGGGGCAGTGCCACCCCATCCAGGACCAACAATGGAAAAACCTGGTAACCGGATGGCCCAAATACCCAAAGCCACTCAGCCTTGCTTGGGTTGAGTTGAAGACCATTGCACCCCATCCATACCCTTACAGTCTCCAGGCACTGGGACGGGATATCCAAGGCATCACTCAGGTGGCCCAGAGTGGAGATATAAAGCTGGATATCATCAACATATTGATGATACCTCACCCAAACAAATTTATTTTATGTATTTATATATCCCATTTAGATAGCCGCCCATCTCACACAAAGCAACTCTGCCTTGAGAAAGGTGTTAGTAATGCAGCTTTGATCAGCACATCATCGTGTCAGCAAGATTTGTACTGGGAATTGTCTCTTTTCAAGATGCAGAATACCTGTGTGCTTCTCCTGCTGAGCATGCCCACATACTGCAACTTGGGCAGCCTCAGGACAGCTGCCTGAAATCCGGTGTGATATTTAGGATAACTGGTGCCTGACTTGGAGCCATAACTTCGTGAACCACCTATGCCAGTGTTGTCCAAACTTGGCCACTTTAAGATGAGTGGACTTCAACTCCCAGAATTCTGGGAGTTGAAGTCCACTCATCTTAAAGTGGCCAAGTTTGGACAACACTGACCTATGAAGATTTGAAGAGTATTAGAGTATAGTTCACATAATAAGCATAGTAATCATAACCTGTTTTACAAAGGAGGGGAAATTATTTTGGCTTGCAGAGTTATGGATATTAAGCATTAATATCAGAATCATTTCCCTTGGTAGCAGTGAATTTCACTACAATAGCAATGTAATTTAAGACTTGTGCAATTCCACAAATATAGCTCCTAGCATATTCCATCCTAAACATCCCATATATTGGCACAGAATAACAGTGTATGTCTACCCAACTGTTTTTCTCATTTTCCCCTCCAAGACCAAGGACATGCTGGGAATGGCATCTACTATTTGCTGCTTTAGGGAAAGATTCTTGACTAACTTTCCCGCAATAGTTTCCAGGCAAGTCCTCATTACAGTTGTCATTTCAAATGTCAAGATGGTACATCAACCTTTAAGTAAATGTACAAACATGTAGATACCCTAGTCTGCTATCACCCAAGGCAGGTTGGAGGCACCTACTCCCAAGCATAACTGTTTGCAGGAAGGCAGCCTAACTAACATTTGAAGCAGCACATTTTTAATGTCTATTTCAAGGGCACAAACAGTAACATGAGAACAAAGGACAGAAAACACAGCTTGTGGGCAGACTTTCCCCTTCTCACAAAAGTGAATGAGCCTTCACCAACAGATTTCTGGGACCCCAAAACATCTGGAGAGCACCAACTTTTACTAACCAGGTGCTTTCCTGATTTGTTGGGACAACAACTCCCAGAATACAACTCCTCAACATGTTTGGCAGAAGCTAGCTTATATTATCTCCACAGCAAATACCACATAAGCACTGTTTGCTTCACTGTGGGAATCTGGCAAAGAAGGAAGCTGTTTTCTGCCATATTTCAGTGATTGATTGATTGTGTGCCATCAAGTCACTGTTGACTCTTATCAACCACATAGATCAGTGTTGTCCAAACTTTGCCACTTTAAGATGAGTGGACTTCAACTCCCAGAATTCCCCAGCCAGCATGGCTGGCTGGGGAATTCTGAGAGTTGAAGTCCACTCATCTTAAAGTGGCAAAGTTTGGACAACACTGACATAGATAGATTTTCTCCATTGCTGATCTGTCCCTAACCTGGTCTTCCAGGTCTTCCAATAATGCGGTCATCACCACTGTATTTAAGGGACAGTCTTTTTAAATTTCTCCTGTCTTCTCAGATTGAGCAGCTTGTTATAGAAATGTCAATGAAGTTGTTCTCAAATTGTCCCCCACTGTGGAATGGTCTGCCTGTTTGCCTGTATTTGCATCAAAATTATGGGTTCTATTTTAAAGGCTGTAAGTTATGGATCACAATTCACAGCTACTAACTTAACAGGTGGATTCTGATCCTACAGTTAAATAACATATAAAAATTAGGGGCTAGGAAAGCTGTTCCTTACCAGAATCCTTTCCTTCTCTTCTCCTTCTTTTGTACTACAACTGTCATGGACGTTACTATTGGACCATGCTGGGTTAAGTTTATGGGAGCCACAATTCAAAAGATCTGAAGGCCACTAGGTTGTCTATCCCATAGCTCAGTGTAGAGCACAAGAAGATCCCTGTACCAGTCATTGACAAGTCTAATCAAAAGGTATCCTCTGGAGGACCTGGGCAAACAGTGCTATAGCCCCTTTAAGGGTAGGCTCCAGAACTCAGCATTAGTGATCCCAGTTTGCATGCAGAAATCTCCACTCCTATCTGAAATTCTCAGGATCATTGCTAGCCAATGCAGATAAACTAGAGGGAATAAGGGTTTAACAGTGCAGGAAGTTTCCTCATTCTGTTCTAGAACATGAGAACTCCAGCTATTTTTATGGGAAAAGTAATACAGGTAATTGCCCCAAGCTCCACATGAGGAAGAAACCTCATTTGAAGTATGATTCAGTATTTAAAGGACCAGTTTAATTTAGACAATAAAATCAGTCTTAAAATATCATATCAAGAGTTATTTCAGTGTTTGGGAGTTTCCACACTCATACTTGTTCACTGGGCTACTGACCTCAATGGAAAAAATTGTGCTGCAGGAAGAAGAAAGAGTAGGAAGCTCAAATCAAGATATTGCCCGCAGTCCTCTCAGAATTTTAAAAGTTCTAAAAAGTTCCCACAAGAACTCTTTTCCTGATTCATATATTCCTAGATGGATAGGATTCAGGACCAAAGTAGCAATTGTATAAAAAGCTTTTAAAAGACATACAGCTGGTCCATTCTGGATTTGAACTCTGACATAGGAATGAGAAAAGAAAATGTAGACATAAGGGTTTTAACACCTTACCTACATTTTTGTTATATACAGTCAGGAAGAAGTCCAATTTCTTCCCAGTACAAATAACAAGTGGATTTCAAGGAAGCAAAGACTGTCAGTGGCTCCTAGTTATGATGTTGTATTCCAGTACAGAATATGAATATCAGCTGCTGAAGATCTTGAGCAGGTACATCCAATTTGTGGCCTTCCCAGGACAATCAGGTTGGCCACTGGATAAATAGAATGCTAGACTTGATAGGCCTTTGATTGATCTATCTATCTATCTATCTATCTATCTATCTATCTATCTATCTATCTATCTATCTATCTATCTATCTAATATGACTGCCCATCTCACAAGAAGTGACTCTGGGTGGCGAACAAGAAGAGCTTTGCTAATCCAGGAGAGCTCTTCTTATGTTCTAAGGTATGGATGGCTCAGTCCAAATCAAGACCACAGAAGGAGGCAAAGGGCTAGAGCAAACTTGGCCACTTTAAGATGAGTGGACTTCAGCTCCTAGAATTCCCCAGCCAGCCAGAATTCTGGGAGTTGAAGTCCACTCATCTTAAAGTGGCCAAGTTTGGACAACACTGGGCTAGAGCATCTTACCTTCAAGCCAGGGTCAAAATTGGAATCATTCACATAGAAACAGACACATTCATTTGGGGAGATTATGAGAATATCTGGAGGGCACAAATTTAAGAAGGGCTGGCCTCACACCTGCAGGGCACCAGTTTCACTTCATTGGCCTGCTTTTGCCTTAAGTGCTTGATATTGTAATTACATTAACTGTGCCCATAATATTTGAGTGATCCTACAGCATTTAAGCTCCTGACAATAACACCACTCACATCAGCAATGGAACATCAAGCAGCAAAATGTTGCTTGGGTGACAGCGGGTTTGAAAGAGAGGAATAACAGGAGCATTGAAAAAGCAGAGGCTAGAAATCTTGGCAGCTAATAAGTAGGGAAAGCTCATACCTGCCTGCTTTATAGCTGGCCACACCCTTTGCTGGAATAGCAAGAATGTTACAGGGTGGAACAGAGGCGCATTAGCAGTGCTTTTGTGCAGAAAGGCTTGATCAGTATTGGGCTGTCTTGCGTCTAGCCACAGTCAGACTATCAGTTCTCTGCTTTAAAACACTTCCAGTTTTACCCACAAAGAACAAAAAAAAAAAAAAAAATACAGACGTGGTGATGAGATCCATTTTTCTTTCTAAAAGGCAATTACAAAATAAGGTTTTCTTACACTGAAGATAAAGACATGTTTGGTGAGGAACCAGCTGTATCAGAAACATACATGATCCCTTCCTCCAAATATGCTTCTTTGAAAGGAGATATACTTCAATATTTTTTGCACATTTGGTAACGGAGAACATTAACGGCTCATGGAAGTGAATGTTCCCCGTGTAATAAATAGATCCCTAGATTTTGGATTTCTTAATGCTTTGGGGCATTAACTGATGCATTGGGAATTGTCTATTGTTTGTTCTTCCTTTCTGAAACAGAGCAGCATTCATGCACAATTTGGTGAGCCTTTCCAGTTCCTTCCCCTTCTTTCATCACCAGTGTGCTTAGTTATCTGTTTAGGATCTAGGTATCTGAATATCAGTGTTGGAATGCATCACAGTGCAGCTTCAGCACTGTTCCCTTCCCACACAGCCAAGGACAAGACTAATAATCAAATCTGCTGAAGGATCATAGTAATTTATATGGGTGCTCCTTGTTCTGGCAAGTGGATGAGATGATAGTGATATATTCAGGTTCTACTATTGTTTTGGCAGGTTTGCCATAGGAAGAAGTGAGAGAGGAAAACAATTTTCTTTGGCGGGACTCCGACTCCTTGCAATTGCTTCAGCTTTTCAGCAAATAAACTGGATTGGTTTTAAGCTTTTGTTCTTATTGTTTTCATTGGCTTTTAATGTGTTTTTAATAACTCGAATGCTTTTATTTGTTACAATAGCCGAGCACAATTTTTGGTTTTACTGCTATTTCACAGTTCATTAGCCATTTTGACAGCTGATGATGAATAGAAATATATAAATTTTATATTCAATACAATGGAATGCTAATACATGCCTCCCCCATTCACCTGACTGTATACAAGTTTTCTTATGATCCTTTCTGCCAGAATAATCAGAATATTAAGGGATTAAACTTTAGTGCAAAATCTTGTTGATAGATTATTGAGGTTATGAATGCAGGTGTTCTATTAAGCTAACAATGCAATCTTATATATGTTTACTTAGAAATAAATCCCACCGAATCTAACTGAATTCAATGGGGCTTACTGCTATGTGGCAAAAGAATTGCTATTTAACTGATTATGCTATAGCGTTCCAGATGGATGAAAGAATAACAGACTGCAGTGAACTTCCGAACAAAAGAAACTGGAATCATATTTAGGTGTATGAAGGCAGATTCTTTGGGTTACATTTATTTTCTAAACCTAAGGTAGCTTTTTTTTCTAAAAGTTCAACTAAAATTATGCCTTTCAAATGTATGATTTGAAGTATTTTATTCTGATTTAATATTTGAGAACTTACTAAAATTAGAATGGCTTTCCTAATTAAAAGTTGCCCTATAGACTACATGTGTGCATCAGGCTTAGTCAGCAGGCAGCAGCATCTAGATGATCTTGGTTGATTTCAAAAGTTAAGCAAGGTTGGGCATGGTTAGCACTTGCACAGAAGATCATATGGGAATCCCAGGACTGTAGGCTAGATTGGGAAGTGAAAAAAAAAAATCCAGGAAGAAGGCCTTGGCAAACAATTTCCTTAATGTTAACAAGAAAACCATATGGACATGTCCATGAGTTATGTTCAAGTTGATGGAAACTCTACTTGTTTTTGTAAATTTTATTAAATTTCAGAAAGATTAAAATACAAAAAAGTCAAAAGGAAAAGAAAAGAAACATCAAGAAACAAAAAAGCATGGAAAAAGAAAAATAACTTGATTATTTTGGTATAACGAGTTTATTTGGTACAGGTATAAATGTAAAATACGTTCACCTCTTACTCTAATATCTAAAAATTTACATAGTAAAAATAATGCTTAATCTAGCAGAAACACCCCCCCCCCATATAATCAATCTATTGCAACAATACATATGCTTTGTACAAGATATTTCTATAGGTACAAAATATATCAGTCATCAGAACCTAAAATCAAAATTACATTTTTTTGAGCATCAAGCAAAGAGTCTAAGAGTGGTTTCCAATTAGAAACAAAGCTAGACAATATCTTCTCTTTAAGCAAAGTAGTCAATTTTGCCATCTCTGGAAAACTCTACTTTTTACCTGTATGTATCAACTGAGAAGCAAGTAATTTTCAATGAAATAATTTCCAGGTAAGGGTTTACAGTACTCCCCCCCCAAAAAAAGTATTTACTTTCAAGTAAAAATGTACAAGATTATGTCAGCCTAGCATGTTAAGACTGAGTTTCTAACTAAAAATGAGTCATTTTATGTTATTCATTTAAACTCAGGATATTACACTCTTTCTAAAGCAATTTTCCAATTAAAGAAATTTTAGTTGCAATTCTATGCACGCTTACTGAACACAGTATGAATTATTTCTAAGTAAAGATGCATAGGACCAATTTCTTAGTGAATGAATTACATGGTTTGGTTTCATTGATCATGATACATGTGGATTTAAAAAAATAAAAGTAATTGTTCCTAGCAAAAGATTTGCATACAGTAGGTTTTCTGTGATGCACATTTTTACGGCTGAGAGAATTTTAGAAGAGGAAACAGCTCTTCTAAAATGAGGCTTTTCATTTGCAGTAATAATTACCAGTATTTTTTGGATGATTAAAAGATTCTTCTTTTAAAATCTAATTGTAATATCCATCCTATCAAGAAATTTTTATGAAATCAGGCACACAATAGGATAAAGAAATATGATCATTTCCCAGTTGCATTGTAGGATATTTTCAGCTGTGGAACGGTTTCTCTCTCTTTTCACAGAAGGGATCTTAGAGGTGAAAACAGAATCATTGAGAGCGAGAAGTGATCCAACATCCTACTTGGGGTTTGGGATATTTTGATCTCAAAATTTCTCTCATGGCACTATAGAAATCTTATTTTATAAACAGATAATGTAGAAGCCCTGAAAATATAATCATAATGGAAGTTTGGGTTGTTAAGGCAAACAAATAAATAGAATAATTTGCTTTGGACTAAACTGTTTCATTTGTAACTTCTGAAAATTGCTTGTTGTAATATACTTTCAAAATAAAGTTTGATCCTGTTTAATGTTTTTCATATGTTCACCATATTTTTGGATATTGGTTCCCAGAATTCTCTGCCAAATTCTGAGGTTGTTCAGGGTTAGGGTCCAGGAATATATTCCTCCCCCACCCCCACCCCTAGGCCCAACTGGTATATCAGAGCTCAAAGAACAATAAATTGCAAATATCCATTATTTTATTGTGTAGGGGAAATTGGATTTTATGTAACAAAGTTGAGTGATTTTTTTGTATTTACGTATTGAATTTAATATCTGATTGCTAGGTATATGTTGGCATAGTGGAGCCATTAAGAGCAATTGTGGGTTAGTTTAAATGCAGCTAAAGGCAATTATGACCTAAAAGTCCCTAGTTTAAATATCAACTGGGAACTCATTGGGTGGCCTAAAATGAGTTGCTCTCTCCTACCCTTAGCCCCAAAATGTGACATGTGAATAATAATACTGCCCTAAGGGTTGCTTAGATAATTTATGTGGAACAGTGTAAATGCTTAGGGGAAATGTTATGTCAATTCTCAGCTCATCCATGGAAAAACTTCCACTGGAAACTGCTGAAAATATATCTCAGTTCAGAAGATTAGATCAACCTTTCCCAACTTTTAATCTTCCAGATGCATTGCTTAATTCTCAGGATACTCAGGTAACACATCTAAAGGTGCCAGTTTGGAAAAGCCTGGATTAAGCAAAATAGTAAATCTCCTTGATTTGACACCCCAGTTGATTGCCAATGGGTTTCTGGGCATAATTTAACATGTTGGATCTTTAAAACCTTAGACAACTTGGAACATGACTATCTTAAGGACTGCTCATCTCAATATGAACTTCAGGTCTTGGAAAGTGATGCCATCTTTAACAGGGCCTCTCCTACTCACTTGCTTCCTCCTCACACATTTTGACTAATTAAGAGTCTAATGAATTTAAAATTTGGCAAATTGTTTGGCATCATTTGAATTGACCTAATATTGAATTATTCTAACTCTAGTACAGGTAGTCCTCGACTTACGACCATACGTTCACTGTATGTTTGAAGTTATGACAGTGCTGAAAAAGAAGACTTAAACCGGTCATCAAAGATGTGGCCCTCCCAGCATCCCTGCAGTCACATGATCACGAGCTGGGTGCTTGGCAACCCGTTTTCTCTTACAACCAGTTGCCAAACACACCATGATCACATGATCGCCATTTGCAACCTTCCATGCTGGCTTCCCCAGAAAGTCAAAGGGGAAGCCAGCAGGGAATATCACAAGTCGCTGGGGTAAGTCTCCCCCACACACGCACTTTCCCCCAGCCCTTCTGCACTTGTGCCACACTGGCCATTTGCACACCCCTGCACACTCTCCCCAACTTGTGCCACACCCATGCACCCTCCCTGACCTGCACCACACCTGGCTTGAGCTGCACTCCTGTGCACCTCTTTGACCTGTACCGCACCGCCGTGCACTCTTCCCAACCTGTGCGGTGCCTCTCATGCACCCTCCCCAACCTGCATGGCATCCCTGTGCACCCTCCCCAACCCGAACTGCACCCTCGCACACCCTACCTGACCTGCACTGCACACTCTCATGCACCCTCCCTGACCCATGCCACACCCCCACACACCCTCCCCAACCCTCCCCCATACCCATGCCCACCCCTTCATTCCTTCCCCCGCCAGCAACAGCCACTTACCTGCCCGCAGGCCTGGGACTTGCAACTTCCCGCTGGCTTCCCCACTGACTTTGGTTGTGGGAAGCCAACAGAAAGTTGCCTCATCTAATGATCGGGGCATTCAATTAACAAAGGCAACCATGACTACAGGGATTGCTGTCGCTAAGTGATACAGTTGTTCTTTACAACCATGGTCCCAATTGCTGTCGTAAATCAAGAATTACCTGTACAATAAATACATCCAGTTAGTTTAATATAGCTTCTAAACCTGAATTGCAGGAATACGTCTTCTCATTGACTGACAATAGGAAATATTGGAAAACAAATAACTAAATAGTTACATCTTTCTCAATGATTTTGCAATTTGGCAAGTATTTTATTGTTTTTGTACATTCTTCAAAGTAGCTTAATTCTACTTCTGGGATTCCTAAATCTTGTCCTGGGTAGTTTCTGCATATGATAAAGCATATATTTTTTTCTTCCTGGTGTATGTGTATTTATGTGTGCATTATGTACACACATGCGCACACACATGGAGTATGTATGTACGTACACATTTGTCCTAGAGTTTACTAAGTTTACTAAAACGTGTGTGTGTATACACACACACACATACCTTACACTCATGGATACATATGTACACACTCTAAATAGGTTTTGTAAAAATGTTTCAGGAAAAGCCCCTTCCCATATACTGCTGTGGTCATTTATAAATCTGTCAAAGTCCTGTCCCTGGTGCCCTTGGCATCGAGATAGCCAAAGGGCAAAGTATTTTTCAGAGTAACCACCTGTCATCCAGCACAAAAGATCCAGAGAGAATTGGAAGATATGCATAGACAAGGATAAATGGCAAGAACAGAAGCTTGCCCCCGCAGCACTCTCTTCCGCTGTATGTTAAAAAGCTAAAATATATTTCTTACATTTCTCTAGTAAAAACGAAGGGATGCTTGCAACTTATTCACAGGACACAAAATGTATGTTGACTGCATTCGCAACTACAGAGAGGCAAACGTTTGAGTGAAAGCAAATCATTACAATAGAAGCAAGGTCTGCAATCAAACAGAACAGCTGGAAAGGGCCAGCCAACCAGGCTTTCTCCAGGTAACTCCATTCAATTGTCCCTCCAACACCTCTTTGCATTCTTCCCCCATGAAGATTCATCAGCATTTTCCTGCATAGCTACTGAGCATGCTCCGTCTTTATTAGGCTGTTTTGGGGTCCTATTTCATCTGAGTTTGGTAACTCTACAAGATTAAAATTCCCCAGATCCTTTCTTTGTATATGGATACTGTCATTTTAGCTATAAAAGATTCAACTTTCACCTCTGACTTTTAACAATAGAAGACATGATTCTGCAAACTAACCTGGATTTGTAGCTAGTCTTCAACAGGAATGCACGTTCAATAAAAAAAAAAAAAATGGACAAGCAACAACAGAAAGAACACTGACATCAATTGTTTTACACAGTGTAACAATGGAATGTGGGCTTCTCCCCCTCCTCCCACCAACTATGTAAGAAGCCTAGCAATGTACTTCAAAGCAGAATAAAATACAATCTGGACCATGATAAAAGAAGTAGTTCAAAAATAAATATAAAATTATAATCCACATTAAATTCTCTAGGACTTACAAAGGGTTATTGAGCAACAGGTCAGCATAATGTAAAAACTTCATAAAGGATATATTAAAGCTGCAGAATGGAAAAATGGAAACTTTAGAAAAATGGTTCTTCCATTTATCAGTATAGGTTTAATTTATTCCAAAAATAAACAGATAAAGATGGAGATAAAAATGGGAGAAACATCCCTTTAGCTCACATTTGAAGGTGAAAATAATTTAAAATTTGTACTTTTGCAAAGTTTGCCTTCTAAAAAATGTGTATTAGGACCAGAAAGTGCATACTTTTTAAGAAATGTGCACCAAAATGATGACTTGATGATTACATACCATCATGTCATTATCAACTCTTAGTGACCTCATAGACAGGGTTTTTCCGTGATGATGTGTCTCTAACTTGCCCTTCGACTATTCCAGCAGTGCACTCATTGCTACTGTAACTGAGTCCACCCACCTTGCTGCTGGTCATCCTCTTCTGCTCTTTCCTTCTACCTTTCCCAGCATTAAAGCCTTCTCCAGAGAGTTGGGTCTTTGCATAATGTGTCCAAAGTAAGATAATTTGAGACTGATCATTTGTGCCTCTAGTGAGAACTCTGGTTGATTTGTTTGATGATCCATTTGTTTGTTTTCTTGGCTGTCCATGGTATTCTCAGGAGTCTTCTCCAACACCGAAGTTCAAAAGCATCAACACTCCTATCTTGCTTCTTCAATGTCCAACTTTTGCTTGCTTCAGGATTTCAAAGTGATTCCTGATGTTCTCCTTGAAAACGCTCACCAGTATATATATTTAAATGCAAACTTTTAAAAATCTTAGTTTTAATCAGTGGAACTTGACAGATTTGTAAAAGCAAGAAATTGAAGGGGGAAAAAAAACTTTGACATTTTTATCCATGCCTAACTGGAAAAGGGAAAAGAATTTTTAAATTATAGCTTGGATGGAAATGGCCTAAACCTTGCCTCTTTCCACCTACCCCTGAAACTGCTTTTCCTTAGTTACTTCTCCTGCCTCAAAGACCCATTAAAAGTGGTACTGGACACATGCTTTCAACTGGAAAAGGGTTTTGCAGGTGGGAGATTAATTCCCCCTTTCCACCTATATTTTCTTCAATTTATTCCCACAGTTAATGCCACCATGAATTGTTATGACATGGATCTGAATCTATGTTATGTGGATTGCCACCAGACTTCACAATGATAAGCCCTTGTCGCTGTGTCATTGTTCAGCAGGATGGGCAACCCACAGCCTCCAAGATTAGGTTATCAAAATTCCAGTAGCAAACCTCTGAATAAAGATTACATGGTTTCCACCCATTTTCTCTTAGTTTATATGAGTACTTTAAGTCTCCAGTAGGTCTAATTCGCCTATAAAATGTAAGCCCTGTGAGAAGAAGTAGGCTTTTCTTCAAGGCCATTTGCCCATTGCAGCCTTCAGCAAACAAATTAATAATAAGTCTGCTTATCCCTGCTGTTCAAAATACTGAGAGGTTTCTGGGGAAAGATTCCTCATACTATTCGGTGTCTCAGCTGTTGTTCTCTTCTGGCCCCAGCCATCAGCAAACAACTTTGAAACTTGCATCAGTGTGATGGTATATTTTCAGCCCACAGCAACAGGTGAAAACTAACCAGGGTTGGGACCATGTAGGAATTCCAGGGCTGATGGCTAAACTGGGAATTTAAAAATGTCTCAGAAGAAGACAGTGGCAAGAAAACTGCATACTGTATATACAGTCAATTAGTCCCCCCTTAAGGCTCTCATTAGGCTGTTACTCAGCAGAGCAACACAGAAAGCTTAGGTTCAAATTTCCATTAGTAAAAAAGCTGAATGGACAACTAGGGGCATTATTGCCTTTTGGCATAACTTACCACATAGACTTCTTGTAAGAATAAAAGGAAGAGAGAGATAATAGGCTATCTTGTGCTCCTAGTAGGAAAGTAGGAATACTAATGTAATAAATAATTGCATCATACTTAAAAATAGAAGTCTAGTACTCTAAAATATTTCAAGATAAGCAACTTCAATGAGCTTAACAAAATTTATGACCGTGCCCCAGATTGCAGTTTTATTTGTGGCCATCCTAAAACACATTGAAACTTTTAAAACTTTCTCCTGTCTCTGCAATCACTCATTAAATGTCTGGTAAATTAAGTCCAAAGGGTGCATCTTAACAAATTTAATTAACACTGAAGTAAATTATGGATTAACTTGATATATAACATTGTGCTAATTGTGTTTAAATTTGCTACTTTGTTTCTAATTATTTAACTGCTCTGAAATAACTACAAAGGAGCCTTAGAAAAATATGTCCTCCCCAGCAAATTCGTCTAAAAATCTGGCAGAGTTGCAGAATTGTCTAAATATGTGCTTGCCAAACCTGTCCTTTGATCCAGCAAAACAGCCATAATTTAAAACAAGGCCTACAGCCTTTTAAAGGAACCAGGGAGGGATTTCATTCCTTTCTGTTTTCCCCAAGGGGACCATTCACCTTGCTCTAACTATAATCTACAATGCGCAGATCCCGCACAAGCTGTATTAAAATAAAAGGATCTCCCCCTCCCCATCTCTCAAAATCCAAAAAACAACAGCAGCAGCAGCAGCAGCAGCAACAACAAATCAAAATCTACTGCTCCATAGCATTGAATGGAATGCAACATGTTTTTAAGGGCAGCAGTATTTTTTAGCAAGAAGCACATTCTTCTTATGCACTCAAAGACTGGAGAGCATTAAAGTTTTAAAACTGCTGAAAACTAAACACTATTGAATAAAAATAGCCCCAACTAAAAATGAGAGGTAGTGATTGAACTTTTTATTTCTAGGGAACATGTTCTGTACTGACTGGCCTGCCATCCACTTTGCGAGTGTGTGTTTGCATACACACATTCAACATGGATTTCTGTTAGACTGAAATCCTTGATCTCTCAGAGTAAAGATTGCCATAGCAGAGATGTGGATTATTGCCATTCGGCCTCTTGCATTACCAAAATTCATGCAAATTACTGTATTTGAGATGAAGTAATGGAAAAATAATTCTATTTAATCAAAAATACATGAAAAGTAATGTATGCTAAAGCAGCTAGTTGTTATAAAACATCCATATATAAACTTGCATAGAAACAATACACAAAGAAGGAATATTTGCAGAGACAAAGGTGACATGAAGCTAGTAGTATAATTTATGTCTTTCTTTCTGTACACACACACACACACACACAGAGAGAGAGAGAGAGAGAGAGAGAGAAGAGAGATTACAGAAAGATTCTTTCCCACATAGAACGATGGCTGTGAATAGTTTAAAAACATCTAGCAATTTGATGAATGAAATGACATGAGCACCCTTGCCACTCATCTAAAAGTATTTGGACTGATCCAAATATACCGACATGCAGTACAAACTTTCTGAAAGTTTGTCCAGAAATATATTTCGAGTATGAATATTAACCAGTTTAGGCTGATATACAAGTTGCAAGTCTGTGTGTACAATGGCAGCTTTGTTTATTTGAAAATATGTTCTGCACGGTGTTCAATGCCTTGTATGTGAAGACAGTTTAGAAAGTCCAGTTAATCCAAACTAGAGCTATTAGGCTACCAATTGCAAGTTATCCTACAACACTAATGCAAATCCATTTCAGGGCCCAGTTCAAAGAGTTGGTGCTGAAATATAAAGTCTGGAATGGTTTCAAGACATTAAATCTGAACTAACTAAAGCAACACCACTTTCAGTTCAGCCTCTGATTATTTTAGAGTTTTTTTCAGACGCTCCCATAAAATGAAGTTAGAGAGATGGCTAAAAGCAATAGGACATTGTTAGAGGTAGAGCTCTGCTTATGAAATGCCTTCTCCAGAGAAGCACACCTCTTTCAGAATAAAGCACTTTTCTCTGCCTGCATTATGGGACTTGTTTTTGTTTCTTTCATAGTCAGGTCTAAGTGAAATATTTAAGATGAAAGTTGAGCTGTATATTTATATTTAGATATAAATTCCACAGAAGTTAGTAATACTTACTTACAGCTCAACTTTCATCTTAAATATTTCTAATTTGCACAACATTTTTTCTCTGCCTGCATTATGTGACTTTTCACTTGTTTTTGTTTCTTTTGTAGTCAAGTCTAAGTGAAATGGACTTCTGTTTTTCCTGGCTCATTTAAAAAGCTGAACATTATCACCAGTAATCGTATGTTGGTAATACAAATTTTGCTCATGACGCACAACCCAGAAACAATTTTCTTAATTATAGTATAACATCTAGTAGCCCTATATAAATATTGCTTTTTTAAATGGTTTGGTTTGGTTTTCCAAATTTTCTGCTTTCTATTTTAGCTCTGTGCCAGTCTAGACCATAAAGATAATGGTCCTTTTGGGGGCTGAGATAAACCTCTAATAATTCAAAAATCTGACATTCCACAATTATTTGTGTAAATGAAAATGTAGCCATCTTTATATAGTCCTCTAGGAGGCATCCAAATATAATATGTATATCTTTTTCTTCCCCAAAATTCTTCCCAAAGCAAATTATAATTACTCATTTTATATGGAAACAATACAGCTATTAGTTCCTGTTTGTTGAAATTTAAATCAAAAACTAGGCTACTTAAAAGATTCCTTTGTGTATATGGATTGGTTTGGTCTCAGGCCATAAAGCAATAAATAATAACATGGAGGAATACAAATTTAGAACTGGTTATCACCTGAATAAAATATTTATCTCATCAAGAAGACTGGACATGATCATGCAGGGTGGAAGCATCTGGAGAACTTCCTCTTGGATCAGCATACACAGGGATGAACCTGCTTAGTATTGGATGGGGGACCATAAATGAATACCAGGGGTATAAGTTAGAAAGGGAGACCAAAAAAATCATCTAGAAGAACACAAAGGGCAAACAATTGCTGAATTGCTGCCAAAAAAAGCTACATGGAGTCTGATAAATCAGGCAGCATGTACGTTTCTATAAGTATCTCTCATTTTTGGATTCTTTATCTTTTCAAGATTTCAGACTGGAGCTCTATACTACATAGATATGAAGGCAGGAAGGGGTGGGGGGTGGGGAGATCATTTAAAAACTCTTTGGAATTCCTCAGTAAAATATAAGTTAGACTGAACCTCCTGATGCCCACTAGTCTATGCTACTGGGGAATTCTTAGCCCTTCTGCCCAGGACTTCTCCCTTCAGCCCAGCTGTAGGAAAACCAGAAAGGAAAGTGCTTTGGATCTTCCCACCCAAAACCCAGAAGTCTACATCTTAAACCTTATGCCAATCCTAAAACACTACACTATGTAACTGTGCAGTCCTGCATGTGGAGAAAGTTTTAAGAAAAAAATCCTTCTGAAATCAATAATAAAATCTCTTAACAGAGAAATATGTTTATTGGAAAAGGAATATAGGGAAAACAAGGGAAGGAAACAGTCACACATCCCACATTCCAAATAAAAACAATACACTTGGCCTAGCTAAACTAGTTACTTCCTATCCCTTGAATAAGATCTTGGGTTTCCACCTGTGTTAATTGCAGAAAGGATAGCAGGAGAGATGTTAGCTGGGCTTCTGTTTCATAGGCAGATCCTCCCTGATTCTGTCAAGACTTCACACCAGGCATGGTAATAAATCTTGGCTCATTCAACATGTACCTAACAGCAGTAGCTACGTAGACTTGACACAGCTAGATAAGTTGTTTTACTGTGGACCACAAAGAAGTCATATACAGTTAGTGCTTGATTAACAATGGTAACTGGGACTGGAATTTCCATCTCTAAGCAATGCAGACATAAAGCATGATATCACGTGACTGCATCACTTAGCGATGGCAATCCTGGCACTCCCCGTTGCTGTCGTTAAGTGAGGATTGCAGATCGTTAAGCAAGGACCTCCTCACAACTTCCTGATGGCTTCCAATGAGCAAAGTCAGTGGGGAAGCCAGCAGGAAGTTTCAAGTCCCAGGCGGCTTGCAAGTAGGCTGGTGGACAGATAAATGGCTGCTGCTGGGTGCGGGAGGGTGTGTGAAGGGCCCGTGTGGCATGGTATGAGCGTGGCAGGGCCTGGGGTGGCTGCTGCAAGGTTCAGGAGGGTGCAGGAGGGCGTGCAAGGGGCCAGTGAGGCATGGCATGAGCACAGTGTGTCTTGGGGTGGCTGCTGCAGGGTGTGCAAGGGTGCACGAGGGGCTGGCATAGCACAGCGCAGCTTGGGGTGGCTACAACAAGGTGCACAAGGGTTCATGAGAGGTTGGCGCAGCACGGCACAAGTGTGGTGAGGCTTGGGTGGTTCCTGCAGGGTGCACAAGGGTGCACGAGGGTGCTCGAGGGGCTGGTGCAGTGTGGCACAAGTACAGCAAGGCTTGAGGTGGCTGCTGTGGGATGTGGCAGGGTGAAGGAGGGGCCAGCCTGTAGCAGCCACCAGAAGTGTGGTGGGGTTTGGGGTGGCTGCTACAGGGTGGAGGAGATTTACCTGAGCCACTTGCAACCTTCCCTGCTGGCTTCCCAATTCTTTGATTGTGGGAAGCTGGCAGGGAAGGTTACAAATGGCGATCACGTGACTGTGGGATGCTGCAACCATCATAAATGTGCAAGCCAGTTGCCAAGCACCCAGGTTGCAATCACATGACCGTGGGGGTACTGGGATGGTCGGAACTTCAAGAAGCTGTCATAAGTACCACACATTCAGTGCTTCAAACAGTCACTGAACAAGTGGTTGTTAACTGAGGACTGTCTGTATATGTAGAGGATCTGCTTATTCAATGTAGGAATCAAGCCCTATATAAAATTATAAAAATACAGTCTGGTTTTCACCAGTTGTGTCACTGTATAATGGGATTACATAGGAGAGATTTTTTGGGGGGAAACAAAAACTGAATTACAGTAGAGTCTCACTTATCCAACATAAACGGGCTGGCAGAACGTCGGATAAGCGAAAACGTCGGATAACACACAGTAACGATTGAGTGCGGTAAAAAAAAAAAAAAAATCCTCTGCGCCTGTTGCAATTGATTTTTGCGTTGCGGCGCCACACCGCCAGGAGCAACTCACGCTCGCAAACAAGCGGCACACTTTTCTCATCGCCAATTTATGTGTGTTGTGTTTTTTTTAGGGGCGTCAGATAAGACGGAATGTCGGATAAGCAAAGGTCGGTTAAACAAGACTCTACTGTATATCTATTCAAGCTTCTTGGCATGGCTTCAATTTATCAGATGCTTTGCTTTGGAGGCATCTCCAGATAAAGAATTCCTTAAGTAGAGGATTGCATTAGATAAATTAAGATATATACCTACCCTATTCGAAAGTGGAATTATCCATAAATGAGACATGAAGTCAGAATTTAACACAACTGATCTTCTGAAAATGAAGTAGCAGGGCCCTATGATAACATAGAACTTCTCAATATGAAGCTCTGACATTCTGAACTTTCAAAATATGTATTGGTCCAACGTATAAAATACTTACTTTAGAGTGAACAAAGGCAATGGCCTTGTGCAAAAATCTATCAGAATATAGTGCTGGCAGCAGATGCCATCCCTCATGTTAACCTATGGAATAGGTTCTCCACACATATACATATCTATACATGGTTCAATACATAAAACTCCAGTTCTTTATTTTTTTGGAGTAGAATACTAATACCAAACAGACCCTTGTTCCTGTGGGCTGCTATATAGACTGTTCATTTCATGTACTGCATGTTCAGTGGAATTAAAAAAAAAAAAAAAAGCTCTAACATAGGAAATAGAATCAGAATCATCTTTATTACGGTCACAGACCAGAACCACAAACAAAAGTATGTTAAAAAATTCATTAAAGTGAATTAAAATACATTAAAATAAAATAAAACTAAACATAATAATATCTTTGCAGATGCTATTTTATTTTAATTTATTTTAATTCACTTTAATGAATTTTTTAACGTACTTTTGTTTGTGGTTCTGGTCTGTGACCGTAATAAAGATGATTCTGATTCTGATAGGAAATAGATTGTTGGACAGTCTCTAAATCAGGGCATGGTCTCCTACATCCAAAATGGTTTCTACAATCAGCCAAACATACATTAAAACTTTGCCAAAAGCGTTGGCAATCAAACAAAAGCATAGATCCAACATGTTTCTATTTTGAAAGCTTTATGATGACTAAATTCATATCAACAAACAGTGGCATGTTAATTTACTCCCAATCTAGGAATTACAGACATGATCTTATCCTTATATAAATCTAAAACATACAGCTTTCATTGGAATGTTTCTTTAATATAATTGGTTTAGATAGGCCAGATGTTTAAATAAAATAATATCAAATAGAAGAATTTCCTGCTCCCAGTGTTTTCATATCATGTATCAAGCTTGGACAAAAATCAGGAAAATGTAATTAAAACTGTGACTTTCAATTTAAGTTCTGGGGTCCTTAGAAACGTACTCGGGCAAAGATAAGTACAGTAATGGCAAAATAGTTTCCCTGGAGAAACCCCCAACCCACAAATATTTCCTTGCGCTGTACAGTTTTTGCTTAAAATATTTTTATTAAGAATTTTATTTAGTAAATTTAGCTAATTTATTATTAGTTTTAATAGTAAAAACTAATACAAACTAACTTTAGAGAAAGAAAATAGAATTGAAAGAAAGAATAAAAAGTACAGGAAAAGGAAAAAGAAAGGAAAAAAGAATATAGTAAAGAAAAAGAAAAATATATAAAGAAGTGACTTCCAACCTTCATCACAAGAAGTATAAACAATTTTAATAGCTCTTCACCCCCCATAAAGTTAAACAGATATTTCTTCACCCCATATCCCATCCCTTATCTTTAAGCAAATTCATAAAACATCAACTTTTCAATCCTGGTGTCAACGAAAGGCCATAAGGGTTGCCAGAACATTGCAAAAAATGTCTTTGTTTAACCTTGATCGAATAAACCAACTTTATTTCCCTTCCTTTTACTTCTAACAGTCTTAATCTTTCGTTCAATCAAATATTGTCGTAGGATTTGACTTCAATTCTTTATCCCATCGCACAGACTTCTCCAAGGCTTTAACAAGCCTCTCTTGTAAATCCAATAAGAAAACATTTTCCAGGTCATTCTCTTGGTTTATCAGTTGTATTTCCCTTTTAATTTTTAAAACTTCAGCCAGTTTCTTTTGTGTATCCAGTACAAAAACATCCTTTTCCAAATCATTCTCTTGGCCTGTCATTTGTAGTTCCACTTTCAATATTTTCTGTCTTGTCAGACAAAATTTGTACCACATCTGTCATTCCTTCATTAACATCTTTTAGACATAGTCTATCCATAGAAGCAGACATCACTACTGACAGTGTTGATATTGTAGTTACTAATTTCCGGCTCCATTCTTCAAAGATTAATATTTCTGATGTTATAACGTTTTGTGTCATTTTATAAGTCCCAATATTAACTTACATCAGGCTTGTATTTTTTTTCCTTCTGCTTAAAATCTTTAGTTTGTCCTAGTGTCCAGCTTCTAACATCATCACATGAGAAGTTATTTATTTTTAATATGTAATTTCAAAATCTTATGGTAAAAGTCAATATTCCAGATTTATCTGGACTGTTAATCAGTTTATAAATTTGACTCTTTGCTTTAACCTATTGTTTCTCAACCACAGCAACTGTAAGATATGTGGACTTCAACTCCTAGAATTCCCCAGCCAGTATGCAGAGGATATAGTATGCTGGCTGGGGAATTCTGGGAGCTGAAGTTCATACATTTTAAAGTTGCTGAGGCTGAGAAACACTGTCTTCATCTGATATTGCTTTTTGTCATTCTCACTGAATCTTAGCTTCTAATATGGAAATTTAAATATTTTGAACCTTGGACTGCACTGCGATTAAGACTTTGCTTATCGTTTCTACTGATTTTGACTCTGGATTGTTACTGCTGTGCTGAGGCCTTGGCACAGACATCCAACGTGCAGCTAGCCATGATGATGCCATAATGAAGAAACATAGATTGTGAGGTCAGAATGCAAGTCAGCACCATCGGTGACAAAAGCAACAACAGCCTTCAGACGCCACTGATGCCAGTCTGCCCTTTAGTACTTATGTTGCAATATTGCATGTCTGCACATAAAGTGTGGAGTTTGCATCGCAATATCACAGTGCGGATTTCATCACTTGCTCTCCCTTGCCCCCAACCCCATGTAGGCTGCTGGAGGCCTCAGCATGTGCCTTATAGTTTAATTAATGACACCAAAAGCTGCATCAGAAACAGTTCCTGCTCGTTTCACTGCATGAGTTTTTGCTCTTGCTTTATAAGATATTGGGGTTGATCATTTGCTTAGCAGTAAAACTAATGATGAACGAGTGGTTGGCATTCAGCCACAAAGCTTCCCATTTGCTTACTTATGCATGATGCCAGCTTATTTGAATCTGGGGGCAAATAGCCAAAGGGATCTCTTTTTCACACAGTGTGTGGGTGTGCTAGAGAAACACAAACTCAAATCCCCCACTACAGTGTGAAAACTCATAGGTTTATTTTATTTGTAGGTATTTGTTTAATTAAATCATTAGATTTATATGCCACATTTCTTTACAAGCTCAAGGCGGCCTACATAGCACTCCCCCCTCCCATTTTTCCCCACAACAACCCTGTGAGGTGGGTTGGGCTGAGAGAAAGTAACTGGGCCCAAAGTCAGCTTCCATGGCTGTGGATGAACTTGAACCTGGGCCTCCCCATAAGTGTTGCGTGTGGGGAACCCTGACACAAAAGAAACTTCATCAGAAAGTTTCCCAAGGCATAAATGATTACTATCACCTCTAGCGTAATTTAGGATGGTAATACAGACTTCAGCACTAGGGGACAACCACTTGCAGATTTGTTCAAAGTAAATTTCAAGACTGTACCACATAGGGAGGGCCCTGTAATGTAACAGTGCTGAGTCATTAATCTCACAGCCTTAGCTGGCAAGACCAGCGGTGAGGTTGCTCAGCTACAACCCTAAGCAGCCGTCTGAAGTACCACAAGTGCATTACCCTTGCTAAAAAGACTGACTGCTCAATATTCTCACATTTTCATTCACCATATTATCCTACTCCTAATGAACTATATTATAATTAATATGCGGTCATTATACTATCCTTTTATCACCCTAATATTTTTGAAATGAAAGGTGAATTTCTCTAGCACCTCTGGAATAATAATAATATAATGATAATAATAAATACATACATACATAAAGACTGACTACAAACAACAGCATGACAAAGTAGCAACAATGGTGCATTGGAGTATCTGCAAGAAATACCATTTGCCTGCAAGCAAGCACTGGTGGGACCACAAAGCAGACAAAGTAATAGAAAATGAAGAAGCTAAAGTGCTCTGGGACTTTAGAATTCAAACAGACAAGCACCTGCCACACAACACCCCAGACTTAACAGCTGTTGATAAGAAACACAACGAAGTCTGAATAGTGGACATTGCAGTACCTGGAGACAGCAGAATAGAAGAGAAAGAACTGGAGAAAATCACAAAATACAAAGACCTGCAAATAGAAGTAGAACAACTCGGGCAAAAGAAAGCAAAGGTAGTACCAATAGCAATAGGTGCCTTAGGTGCAATCCCAAAACATCTGGAGCACCACTTGAACACCATCAACATTGACAAAATCATCATCAGTCAATTGCGAAAGGCAGCTTTACTTGGATTAGCTTATAACCTGCAACAATACCTTTAACACCATCAAACAACATCTGCCTATCCCAGGTCCTTGGGAAGGACTTGATAGGTGGATAAAAATGCCAAATCCAGGCTAAACATCTGGCTGACTGTGCGACCAACTATAATAACAACAACTTTGCTGTTGCATGAGGCAGGGAAAATGGCAATAGTTTTCTTCTTTTTTTTAAAGATGGCATCCAAATAAGATAGCCACCTCTCAGTCTCAAGGGTTTGCAGAGTTGTTGGGATGTCTGGAAAAGTGGGATATACCATATGTAGCTCAGGAGGTAGAAGGGTGGAGAAGAGTTGGGAGATTGTAGCTGCAGGGAGAAAGACTATGGAAGACCTGACAGAATGAGATTGTTTAGGCTCAAGTGAAGAGGGAGCGAAGTAAAAGAGGAAGGAAGATAGTGTGATGGAATGTCTAAGAGACCCTGGCATCATGGAGGATGAAGCAAGATAAATTTCAGAAGAAAATTCAACTGTTACAGACCAGATTCCTTACTCAAGGGCAGGGGGGAATGGGAGAGAGACTCAGTAACTCCAGCTTAATAATGCCAGGTATATGTTGATCTGGAGATTTGCTTTGGCAGGCTTTCAAGATTCTGTTACATTACCCTACTAGCAATAAGATCCTTCCAGAAATCCAAGTAATTCTGGTTATCTGAGTTTGCCACCCTCAAAGGATTTGACAGAGGAGAGAAAGAGGAAACTAGGATGATCAAAATAAGGAAAATCCAGGCCCAGCTTCAAATGGAATTAATAGTTGGCTGGTCCCCAATCATGGCATAACCATTAACCAGGGAAGGGCAGCAGAGGCCATGGCATTCTTTAGAGACCCACCTACAGAGGACTAAGGATGCAGCGTGGCAGCTGTCACTGTAAGTCCAACAGCTGTGTGAGTGAAGATGCCAACAGGAGTGAGAGGCTGGCAGTGGCTGGAGATGATGCTAACAGACATGAAGAGTAAAGAGTAGATGAGAATGGAGAGGAAGAAGTTGGGCAGAAGATTGAAAAGCAGGTAGATTCAGATGGCAATAGAAGATGGAAGAGAATAGCAGTTGGAGGCTGTGGTGGTCTCAGCTGCAAAGAGAACGAAGTTAATTGCCAGGGACCTGATTGATTTGTGGACTTTGGGAGACCACACCCTGGGTGGAAGCTAAGAAAAGTGAGGAGAGAGCCACCTGGAATGAGAGAATAGGGAAGAGATCATAAACTCTAAATAGGATTCTGATGAGAGTGGTGTCTTGGGGAAGGTTCCAAGGATATTTAGATTAGCTGTAGATGGTTGTATGTGTTTAAGGGACTGAATTGTTGTTAGTGGTGGAGGGATCAGCCAAAGTCCATGGGCAGACTGAGGCTACTCCTGGGTGGTTAGTGAGGTAGAGAGTGCTCACTCCACCCTATAAGGAGTCAGTGAGGGAAGATGGCTGGGGATTTCCACCTTGGGAATTATTGTTTCTGTGACAGGGAGAGGAAGATAGGGCAGGGGGACAGAGATGGCCACTGCAGGAGTGGGAGGCACATATTGCTGCAGATTTCCACTTCTGGCATGGTGATCCCTTCCCTGGGCCCAAATGGGCATATCATTGGATGACTTGGCCTCAGGCTTCTACTAGAAAATACCAGATCCTTATCCATGTACAACCTGATGGTAGATAAACACACAGACCTGGCATGTATTACTGAAACATGGTTGGCTGGCAATGGGGATATAGTCCTGTTGGTACACCAAGGTTGTGGGAGTGGGAGTGGGGGTGGGGATGAAGCAATGATCCTTTCTGAGAACTTAGCAGGAACCAGATATGCTGGTCTAGAGATTATCAGGCAAGAGTGTCTCTACATGAAACTGAGCTGTAGGCACAAATTGGGACTGCAATCATTGTATTATTTGGCCTTCAGAGCCCTTTCCAAGTTCTTGGATCTCACAGAGGGCTGGTGTTGAAGTTCCCTAAGTTGTGCTGGGGAATTTCAATTTCATTCCCTTAGAGTAGGAAATGTATAGCCTCCATGAGCATGTTCCAGGTGATCTGAGCCTTAAGTCATAAGGGTCAAGGGGCACATGTTAGACCTGTTTTCCCTTCAGAGAAGATGGCATGTAATCTGTAGATAGTAAGGAAGATGATGTTGACTGAGATAAGCCAGATCAGTTCACAGAGCGCAACTCAAGTCCAAAACAATCTGAGGGGAGGAGGAAATGACTCAGATAGACACCTCCTTAGTTTCTCAGGAGTGTGTGTGTGTGTGTGGAGGGGGGGAATAAAATACAATCAGACTTGCAAGATTCTGTTACAATATTTCATTGTAATAAAAGTAGTTTTAGACCTCCCTGGAGTTTGTTTCTTGGTCTGATCTACATTGTGGGGCTGACATAATATGAAGATGGAAGAAATAGTCATCAGTCTTTTACCATGGTCTGATCACTGTCTGGTCAAATTGTGGATTAATAGCTTCTTGGACCTCTGTGAGAACTGAGGACCTATTAGAATGTCTGTCCATGGTGCCTCATGGATCCTGAAGTGGGAACATTGGGAACTCCTGGTGATACGATAAGTAGTTCTGCTTTCACTTAGTAGACCTCTAGTATCAGGAAATAACTAGAGTGTTGGAAGAGATTGTTCCAGCAAGGCCTCTCTAGTTGCTGATCCAGGGGGCACCTAGGTTTACTGATGACTTCTGGGAAATGAAGTAAGCAAAGAGACACTTAGAGCAACATTGGTAGATGACCAGGAGTGGTTATGGTTAAATATAGCATGTGCTCATGTTCAGGCCCACTCTGTAACAAAAAAAGCAATGAAGAATGACTGTGCCTCGTAATGTGATGCAGGATTCTTTTGACCTTCTGGAGCCTGAAGAAGTAAATAGAATTCAAAAAGCGAATGTCTTATTGAGGAAGTATGGGTTGTCATCATCCTTGAAAGAGGCAATGGTGTACCCTCTCCTGAAGAGGCTATCAATCCAGCTGTATACAGGTAGTCCTCACTTAGCAACCACTCACTCAGCAACCCTTCATAGTTATGATAGCACCGAACGAGGAGACTTACAGCTGGTCCTCGAAGTTGTGGCCATTGCAGCATCCCTACGGTCACATGATTGTGATTTGGGCGCTTGGCAACTAGCGCGCAATTATGGTCATAGTGTCCTACAGTCATGTGATCACCATTTGTGACCTTCTGTGTTGGCTTCTGACAAGCAAAGTTAATGGGGAAGCTGGCAGGAAGTCACAAGTTTTTTTTTTAAAGTATATTTTTAAATAATTTTTTAAAATATAATTTTATTGAAGAAATTTTTAACAAGATAAAAAATACAAATTAGAAAAGAAACAAAGAAAAGAAGAAAGAATAGTGAATAAGTAAGAAAGAAAATAGAAAAAGAAAAGGGAATAGAAAATAAAAAGAAAGGAAAAAACAGAAAACATTATAAAGAAGCAGCTTCCGATCTTTTTGACAGCAGTTATAAATATATTTATATTTTACCTTTTCTCTCTAAGGTTACATCATAATTCCCTTCTTTCCATAAGCTACCCTTTCTAATCTTCAAACCCATAAATCCACAAGTTCATTTTTCTCTTTTTTCAGCAAAAAGTCTATAAGGGATTTCCAGTCACCGATAAATGTAGTTGTTGATCTCTCTCTAATCAAACAAGTTAATTTTGCCAACTCTGCTAATTCTGTCATCTTCACCAACCATTCCTCTGTTGTGGGTATTTCAGAGTCTTTCCATTTTTGCACATATATTGTGTGATTCGCTTAACAACCGCAACCAGAACTGCCAGAACCACTGTCGCAAGTTAATGCAGTCACATGTTTTTTTGCTTTACAACCGCATTGCTTAGTGACAGAATTCCCAGTTCCAATTACAGTTGTAAACTGAGGACTACCTGTATTCAGTTTCCAATATCAGCTTTTGGGGAAACATTCTGAAGGAGTTGTTGGTGCATCAGCTATAGAAGATTTTAGACTGTCTAGTTCCCTTCCAGTTCAGAATATAGATGTGGACACAGGACTGAGACAGTACTGGTTGTCCTTCATCATGGCCTGAATGGGGGAAGTATGCTTCTTGTCATTTTGAATTGCTCAGTGGCCTTTGATATTATCGACCATGGACCCCTTTATGAATAGGGAATAAGGGAGCAATTGAGTCTTTGGCCACTCTAATGAAGGGTACCACAGAGCATGGTCATCTCATGATGTTGTTTATCATCTATATGCTAGGAAAGGTAATCCTTTTGAGGTAAGATATCAACAGGACACTGATAATACTCATTTGTACATTGCTACTTCAGACCAGACTGGAGATGATGTGTAGGACTTCAGCCAGTGCCTGGAAGCTGCGTGGGATCAGATGGGGCAAAATAAGTTCAGATTAAATCCTGTTTAAACTGGGTTTTTTTCTTTTGTTATTCAGAAAAACCTTAGCTTTAATTTACTTCCAAGGATAGTTCTGGACAAGGATAGTCCCTCTGAAAGAGCAGATTCATGCTTCACAGTTCCTGTTAGATAAGCAGATGGAAACTGTGGCCAGGGAAACTTTTACCTAGTTCCAGCTTGTGTGCCATTATGACCCATCCTGGATCATGAAGTCCTCGTGACAGGGACTCATATCCTCATCAGCACACAGACTGTAGCAACATGGGGGATGCCTTTGAAGACAACTTAGAAGCTACAATTGGTACAAAATGCAATGGCCACACAGCTGATAGGCAACTCCTGCTTTTGAATCCCTTCTGAGCTCAACTCAAAGTACTGCTTATAATCTATAAAGCCATATATGGTGCAGTACTAAGCTATCTGAGTGACTCTCCCCTTTAAAACAGTTCTTCCTATCCTATGAGGTCACTGAGAGGCAGGGTTCTAGCTCTCATGAAGAAGCTAGAATCAAGAGAAAGGCTTTCTCCATGGTAACCCCAATGCTTTGAAATACTTTGCTTCCAGAGGTGTTTATAGTTCCCTTGTTATTAGCTTTTTGCAAGGCCATTAAAACTACTTTGCTTAGATGGCTCTGTGGGGGTGATTTGGGCTGGTGTTTTGGGGAATGTTTTATATCATCTTGATTTATATGCTATACACCACCCAGAGGTCGGTGATCGGGGAAGTATTGAAACAGTTTAAATAAATAAATGAATAAATAGATATTTGGCATGATTCAAAGATATAATCAGCAGGATGTGAACATGTTGCTAAGATAGTAAACCCAGAAGAGAAGGTGTGTGGAAATAGGAAAGTACACCACTCTTTCCTCACATCAGCAGATCCTCATGGGGAAATTCTTCTGAACATTTTTGACAATTTGGTGTTGAAATATTTAAGGCAGACAATTGTCTTCATAATGATAAAGATACAAGAGTCATTTGTGGTTTCATTAAGATACCTATTGCATTGGTACCTGAGGGTTTGAACCAGAGCCTGCTGACGTCAATGGAGATATTTCCATTGACTTCAAGGGTCTTGTATCCGGACATTGACTCTGCAAAATAAAAAAAGAAACAATAATACAGTCTGCCCCAGGTAGAAACATTCTTGCTTCCTTCCTTATTCTCAGTGTGCATGTTATAATATGAATTGTGTAGGAGACAGAAGAAATCTGGAGGGTAGGATATAAGATGAAAAAGATTAAAAACATAAGTGAAGGAGTGGCTTTAACCATTAAGAAGAGGAACTATTTTTGCCAGTTACAGCAAGAAAGATGACATTCACTATTAATGTGCATGTATTTACAATGTGGCTTTGTTAACTTTTCAATTAGTGTTACTGGCATCAAGATTGTGAATGTTCTATTTGGTGGATGCTATTCTTCTTGCATATTGCTTCTCAACAAAGAAATGTTTTGTGTGTAGTAGGCTCCCCTTTTAAAAATTCATTCATTCGAAATCTTAGACATTTATTGGACTGGATCCAGGCTCAGTCATAATTAGAGTAGACCTCTAGTAATCAGTGGAACTTGAGTTGAAGGGCTGTTTAGACCAATGTTTCTCAATCTTGGCAACTTTAGGATGTGTGGACTTCAACTCCCAGAATTGGCTGAGGAATTTCAGGAGTTGAAGTCCACACATTTTAAAGTTGCCAAGGTTGAAAAAAACTGATTTAGATTATCAAGCATAATCCTCTGTTCAGTGCAGAAATACAAATCAAAACGTCCATGAGAGATGGCTATCTGGGCTCCACTTGAATACATCCAAGCCCATCACCTCACTGGTTAATTAGTTCCACAATCAAATTGTTTTTCCTACTTTTCAAATGAAATCTGACTTCCTGTAATTGAAATCTGTTATTCTGTGTTCTGCAATGTGGTATGGTGAAAAGAGATCTTGACCTTCTTTTGTGGGACATCCTTTCACATATTTAAAGAGAACCATCACTTAATCCCTCAGCATTTTCCTCTTATGGTAAAATATTCATGTTGCATCCTTCTCTGTTCCTAAGTCTTTGCTTCTAGTACCTTGATCATCCTTGTTGCCCTTCTGTGAACTTGTTCCAATTTGTTTGAATCCTTAAAGTATAGTGCCCATACTTCACAGTTGCCTGGTGGAACACTTTCAGTCTTCTCAAAGAAGAATGAACCCAAATATGGGTTTTTACAAGTACATTCCCTTGATTTCAATTGACTAAATAAGGCTGTTTACAGATGTAACTTCTAATGTGCCCTGATAACAATTAGTCCCAATAGATCAGTGTTGTCCAAACCTGGCCACTTTAAGATGAGTGGACTTCAACTCCCAGAATTCCCCAGCCAGCATGGCTGACTGGGGAATTCTGGGAGTTGAAGTCCACTCATCTTAAAGTGGCCAAGTTTGGACAACACTGCAGTAGATGAAAGTCCTTGGTTGATTTTAAAAAAGCTAATCAGACTTGGAATTGGTTAGTATGATGGAAGACTGCCAGAAAATACCAAGAAATTGGTGGCTACAACTAATTGTTGGATAAAGGTGCTCAAAACATGATACCTAGTACTTATGTGGTAATGTACTATTGTGGCTTTCTTTTGGGCAACAGTTATTTTATAGATTAATCTTGTTCTGGAAGGCTCATTGTTTTTTGTAGATGTTTATTTATTTATTTGTCTACTGTCAAATTTATACATGCATGTTCTGGGCAAGAGTCCTCATGGGAGGTATAGCAATAAATATCATTAAGCAAGCACAAGTTACATCAGTCAAAGCAGAATTAGTAAAATTAAATTATATATCTATATTATATATAGATATATAGATATATATAATTTAATTTTACTAATTCTGCTTTGACTGATATATATATATGTATGTGTATGTATGTATGTATGTATATATATATATATATATATATATATATATATATATATAAAGAGAGAGAGAGAGAGAGAGAGAGAGAATTAAATTTACATAAATCCAGACCTCCTATCATACAAAGTCATGCAAGTGTAAAAGTAGGAAGGGAATGCTTGCTTATACAAATAGGTATTTAGGTTTCTTTGAAATTAACCAGTGAGGGTGATATTTATAGTCCTGAGGATAGGAATTTCAGATTTGGGGCTGCCATTAAGAGGGCTCTGGCCCTAGCTGTTCCTAGCTGAAGTCTCCTTTCTAGTGGCTCTCATAATATAAGAATACAGGATGAGTAGGGAGTCATTCCTTTAGGTGGGCTGGATCCATGCCAAAAAAGGATTAATATGATCAAAGAAACTTTTGAATTTGGCTTGGAAGGCAATGGAAACTGAACTATGCAACTGAACCAGAACTGGTATCGTGTGTTTCCTATGGAGAACACCAGACAGAAGCCTGGATTCCAAGTTCTGGACCCATTGCAGTGTCCAGGTCTCCTTCAAATGCATCCCTACATAAAGTTCATTACAATAATCTATTCAGGAGGTAACCAGCATGTATCACAGACATCAGGACAGCTCTATTCAGGAAGAAGTGGTTGGTGTTTATGTGCAGCAGGAAGGCACCTCTCACTACTGAACTCAGCTGAGCATTCACAGACAGTGTGAGATTAAGAAACTCCCCCAAGCTGTAAACCTACTTTTTGAGGGGGAATGCAACCTTTTCAGAACAAGAAAAGACTTCTTCAGTAGGATAGAATTTTTGCCAACAACAATCAAACCCTCAGGTTTGCAGTTTTAGTTTAGTCTTATTTAGACCTCAATGTGGTCTAAGGAAGAACTGCCCATAGGAGCCCACACACCTGATGAAGATGTAAAAATAAAGTAAATCTGAGTGTCAGCCACATAAAGATAGCACCCAGCTCCACACTCCCTGATGATTGCACTCAAAACCTTTATATTAGATATTGAAGAACATGGGGGAATAGAATAGATTTCTGTGGTCCAATGATTGCAAGGAAGAGCAATATTATCATCTGGAACCTGCCATCAAGGTAGGAGTGGAACTACAACAAAGCTATGCCTTTAACCCCTAACTTCCTTAAGCAGTCTAGGAGGACACTGTATTTATCAAAACCATTGAGAAATACAGGAGTACAGATATATACCCTCTCATTGTGCTCCCTCAGCAGATGTCTATCAGGGCAATCAAAGTCATCTCCATGTCACATCATGGCTTGCAACTTGCGGTCAGATAATTAGTATCATCCAGAAATGCCTGGATGAGTGCTTAGCTACTGACCACTCAGCCTTCTTGGCTAAGAACAGTAGGTTAGAAATTGACTTATTAAAAATGGAGGGATCTAAAGTTATTTTTTTTCAATGGGGGGCGCCTCTGCTTCTTTCAGGGAAGACAGTCTGAACCTTTCCTTAGGAAGGCATTCATAGTATATAACACTTCTTTTAATAGATCCCTCCCAGCCAGAACTACTAAGAGGATGCAGGATCTAATAGACAAGCAGTGGCCTGAACGTCTCCAACTAACTGTCCACATCCTCAAGGGAAATATAACAAAAATGGATCCAACATAACCAGGAAGGAGCCTGGGAACAAAGGCAGAAGGAAGACCCTGACATTAGAAACCTCTTAGGCAAAGAACAGGCAAATACAAAGACAGGTCACAAAGATAATCCATAATTCTTTATCTAGAAGCCACTGCTTTTTGAAATCAGGCTGTGAGGTCACAGAAGTCACAATTCCAACATCTACAAAATCTCCAGCTGTGGCCTTCATCCATCATCACCGTGCAAGCCCCTTGCCTTGGCCCTTGCAAGGAACATGAAACCTTTGCAATGATAGCAACAACACTTCTTCTCTAGTTCAGTGTGCCTCTGCTCCAGAACTTAGAAAATGGTTGGGAGAGTCTGGACCCAGATGGTATTGCCTATTGGAAGGGTACTTTGAGAACCAAGGGCTATCTGAAGCAGAGAGAGTCCCCGTTTGAATGGAATGTAAGCAGGCTGGCCCAGCAAATAATTTTCACAAGTAATCATGATGAATATTGGGCTTAATGAGCCATATGATGAATATTCAAATCTAATGAAATACATACAATCCATTTGTATGCACAGGTGAATAGAGAGTACAATAGTATGTTAAGGTGGGCAAAAACAATGACATGCCATAAAATGGGGAGAAAATTGAAGTATAATTGATGGATAACAATAACAATAAGGACATGAACTATGTACCCAGGGACAGCTAGACTCCTCCCTAAATTGCCTTCTAAACTATAATTCTATCCCATGACACGGTTGATGAAAACTTACTGGTCAAAGTCTGACACTTTTAGATTATAAAGTAAAAGACAAAGAGTTAGGAGAGTAAGTCATGTACATGTGCATAGAATGGAAAGATGTGTTAGTTTCTGCTTTCTATCAGTATCTCTTCTGCACTGGAACTCTTTTTTGTAGCAAGGAGTTACAAGTCCACTTGTGATAACCATCTGATTATTAGACAATCTCTCTGCTTACATCAGTTGTGCTGAAATTGAGAAATGTACTACTGTAAAGGGACAACTGTATTCAAGCTGTGATTCAGTAAACCTATGCAATTGTTGTATTGTACACTGTTGCCGTCTGTGGTGATTGTACTGACTGAGGCAAAAGTCCCAAGGAAAAAGAAAAAGGTATTCTCTTTGGCTCCCCACCCCACCCCGGAACAGTGGTAGAGAATGCAGGGAAATCACCAGCAAGGGGGGTTATGGACAAAGGAACATTACATAGGCTGGGAAGTGGATTTTTGCTTTTGGAAAGTTTTCTTTTGAGACTGAGATATGTTGAGTGTATTTTGGGATCTGGAGATATTGAAATATTTTGAGTTTTGATACTATTTTGAGACTTCTTTTGGACTTTTAAATATATGTACTGCCTGATTCAGAGTTTGTAGACTTGTTATTTAGTTGTGGGGAAAATATATGCACCCATCTAACATTTCAGGGATGTTTCAGGCTGTATGTCAGTCAATAAGGAGGGGGTTGCTGCTAGGTCCTAAAACATTGCTGCATACCATTTGTGAGACTGTAGAACCCAATCTCTGGGCAAGGGAGGCTGTTGTGTCCCATTACCAGAATAGATGTGTGAATAAAATGCTTGAAAAATACATGAAATCTTATCATCCAAAGTCATCCCAACTGCAAGGTGCTACAATGTAGGCTCACCCAACGAAGCCTTTTTCACACAAACCAGATTGGTAACAGCATCCTGGATCAGATCTTACAGGAGGAAGGTTTTATTCACTATCAGCTGACATTTAGCAAGAAAAGGGAGGAAATGTGGGAACTTTAATGATTTGGAAGCTAATAGGATGATAGTAGAAATGGATATTACATGTTTTTTTTGTCAGATACAAAAAAAAATAATTAAATATAGAAAGATAAGAGTGTATCCCTTTATATTTAAACATCCATTTTACTGCAAGGAGTCTCATTCAGAGAACTATTTAGAACTGTGTATTGTATACTCCAATTTATATGTTTAATTTCCCAGTTTTCCTATTAAATAAACTATAAAATAAATAATTGAATTGTGTAAGTGTGCAATGTGTTTGTGTGTGTGTATGTGTGTGCACAAGAGGAATTCTCCAGAGGTATATAACAGATGCATGCTTTTTAAATTTTTCTCCCTGTTTCATATATAATTACAACAGGAAATAATTACACAAATGCTACATTGTGATTTGCAAACACCAGAACACCTAATGAAGGTTCATATCTGGATGCAATCGAAAATACATTCAAGATCCAACCTATTATGCCAGTGTTGTCCAAACTTTGCCACTTTAAGATGAGTGGACTTCAACTCCCAGAATTCCCCAGCCAGCAAGTCCACTCATCTTAAAGTGGCAAAGTTTGGACAACATTCTATTATGCTTTGTCTTCCCCCCCCCCCCAAATCAGGAGCTAATTTCTGCTGACTCCCCGCAACTATGCATTTAACAGACTGATCACTGAGGCAGAATATGAATACAGCTCTCCAATGCAGATAGGCTGCCCTGCTTGTTTTAATAGAAGGATAGTAACAATGTTTATGTAAGTACTGTACAGTTTGTATATAGAAATATAGTTTGAATTACTCAACCAAATCTGAACTGTTCAGATTAACATAACTGAAATTTCTGGATTCAAATTCCAAGGATCGAAATCTAGAAGTTATTCAATAAAAATTAATCTTCATGATTAGCATTGTAGTACCGGGTAATCCCAGTCGTTGTTCTACCCTTCTGAAGCTGATTGATTATGTGCCATCAAGTTGTTGTCGCTATGAGTTGACAATGACTAGATGGCACATAATCAGTCAATCAATCAATCAATCAATATCCTACCCTTTTACTGCCTGATAGCACAAGTCTGTAACTTGAACATCTCACAGACCAATTTCTCCCTGTAAAGCTATGATCACTGCATCAAATGCACTAAATGCAGAGCTTGTTTTACAGCAAAGACTGATCAGGTGTCAAGGTAGCCATTTCATGGTTTCAGGTTCAATACATGAATGAGGCAAATATAATATTTCCGTTAAAATCATGAGATGACTAGAGGAAGAAGAAGGTACTTCAGGTATTTCTGAAGCAAAGTGAATAAATCCCCCAGGTATTGTGTTTTAGTTATTCACATTCTACTGAAGGTAAAATAATTCTTATTACATTGTAAGAATAAGAATTACCCAAGTCTGGTTAAGTTGCTTAGTTCATAAACTGGATGGTTTCATGCATCACTGCTGCAAAGTGAAAAGTTTGTTGCCTTATTTGATACCTTATACATAAGAGAAAACTATACGCACCTTAGAGGAAAAAGTAAGATTAGACTTTGATTAGACAGGAATAGATAGAAAAATGTGCCATTGTGAGAAGGTGGCCATCCAGTTAACAAATCAGCCATATACTCAGACAATCTGAACTCCTATTGAGTTGAAAGCTGTTCTGTTTACCTTGTTGAAATATCCAGTTAAATGCTGTAAAGACCATAGCTAGCAGGAGTAACTGTTGGGTGAGGTCAAAAAGTCAAGGTGGTGGCTATGACCAGTTGATAGAAGCTCCATCTATTTTTTATGACTGTCATCTTAATTTTTTTGACCATACTTTGCAGACCCTCCTGCTAGCTAAAGTAGCGTATAGAAAGTCCAGTTCAAATTTAGATCAGAGGTTACATTTTCTGACATTTGGCAAACCATTAAGTAATCCCACTGGATATTCTAATCAGGGTGTTTTGTTTTGTTTTGAAGATTAATTTAGAAGGAAAACAAATGGAAAACCTAGCTCATCTGCTTCCTTCTTTTGATTTCTTTGCCTGTGAATTCTCTCCCTCTCCCCATTGTTTGTTTTCCAGTATTTTCTAATACTTTGTCATTCTTCCCAATGACTGAGAAGGGATTTTGTTTTGTTCCATGCATTCATGTGTGGTGTTGATTTACAGCAATAGAAATATAATTTAATAAAATCCTGATCCCTTTCTCCAAATTTCCACTTTGGCTCAAGATAAATCACGTAATCTCCCCAACTATGAGCTGGAACTAAAGTTACACTCAATAAATTTCTCTAGATTTTCCCTAAACATGTTCTATTAGTACAAGCCTTCTTATGAAGGCAGATGTTTTATGATAAAGTTCATTTTTAAGAATCTCAAAATACAAACTATTATGAAGAAAGAGCATAGAAGAAATACAGCAGTAATACTGCAAGTGAGACAAAAGTCTGATTTTAAACTCAAGAAAGATCCTGCTAGATATGTGGTTGAGGCAATATGTGTTTGCCCTTTCTTGAGATCCTATTCTATCCACCAAATGAACGTGTATAATATAAATTTACAGGTAGTAGGGTACCTGTAATAAGGTCGTATTTTCAGCATTTTCTCTGCATTTTAGAAATATCATCTTTTTCTACAATTAGAATTTAAGGAATATCACTAGCAGTCTTGCTTACCAGAAAATATGATTCTAAAATATTTTACCAACAAAATATGATTCTAAGCAGCGATTTTATGATAGTGGTTTTCCATATTTCAAATGCAAAAAAGATGTAGATAAAGGGACAAATTGGAATACTCTTCTTTGCCAACAGCTTAAAACTGAGATCCCTATCATCAGCTCCTTTTTACCCAGCTAAGAAAACTTGAAGAAAGAAGTTGCAGCGTCTTGCTTGTGAGTTGGTGCTCCCACCAAAGCACTAATTGTTTAGTTAAACACAGAGTCTCTTTTCTTTCTTTGTAATTGAGGTTCTGTTTTTGAAAGAGAGAAGAAGGCATTAGACATAGTTTGGTCCTATGTAACTGCCTTTAATTCAATATTTCAGCTGATTGCCAAGAAACCAGCCACACATGCTGAATAACTAGGAAGATAAATATTTTGTAAACAGGAAATTCTGACTGTTATAAAATATTGCATGGAAGATCAGGTTACCATGACCACAATTTGGCAAATTATGAGGAATATAAAAACTTACATATGAGGAAATGGTCAAAGACAAGTGAGATGATGGAAATGGCTGAGTCACTCATGCAAATCTTAATGGATTATCTAATAGTATAAGGAAAATCCTTAATCACTAGCCAGATGGATCCATGTAGTCCTGCATTTTGTTAATAAAGAAACCAATATTTCAAGATAGTTTTGATGCTTCTGAGTTGAGAAAGAGATAGAAAGAGAGCCTTCTTCAGCACTATTCTTTTACAAGGAAAACCATCATTCCACTTAGATGTGTTCAATGTATGCTTCATCTAACTCAATCTTTTATTCTTTGAAACAAATAAAATTAATTAATCAATTTTCAACAGCCTGAGTCACATAAAGAGTAGGTTATGTATTATGCCATGAGCTATAGGCAAGAACTAACTCATAAAACACATTATTTCAGAATTCTTTTTTCCACCCATTAACACCCAACTTCATCTAGGATGCCACTGAAAATTTACAAAATAACAATGATTAAGCTTCGGCTAATTTCAATAATCTCCTGGACTACTATTTTTGTGAGTGAGGCACCAATCGTTGTCTTATTTTTTGAACATGAAACTCTTAGTACAATTTTCCAGGTTGCATCCAGGACTATTAGCATGTGCTTGAGCCTAAACTGTATGTCTGTAATTTCCTATCGTTACATAAGATTCTCGCCATTTAATAAAATCACAGAATTGGAAAAAGATATTTAGACCCTCAAGATTAATTCCCTGTTCAGCGCATGAATTAAACTGTCCCTGACAGATGGCTGTCCAAACTTCCCTTGAACACAAACGCGAGCTCACCCTCTCCTTGGTAATTGTAAAACTGTTGTTAATGTCAGGATGTTTTCTGTAACACTCCCTTGAAGTCTCTCTTACTTTACATAAATATAAAACTCCAGATCCTGCATTCTGGAACAACAAAGAATAACTTCTGTATTGCATTTCTTCAAACACAGAGTACTATCATATCTCTCTCAGTAAACTTTTCTCAAGGATAATTATATCTAATATCCTCAGTCTCAAGTTGTAAGATTAGGTGCACTTTCCTATGAGGATTCTACACCAGCTCTGAAAATTGCTGTGGAACACAGTGTTCTCATGCCTTCAGGACTGTTGCGACCAATTTCTGGCTTAATTTGCTGTAAATTAGGCTACTAAATGGATTGTACTAAAATGGATTTTTGAATTTTTCTTAGGGTCAACAGCCTTTTTTGTGTGCTTTCTTAGATATAAGATTCTTTAGATTTTTAAATTATTATTATTTTTTATTTAACTGCTTTATATTCCAAGAGGGGTTAAGATCTGTGCTATTCATATATTCTGAACAGTTCCTAGCATCCTTATCCATCCAGCCATGTTGAACAGAACTGCTGACTTTTCAGATATCTCAGTGCTCATATCTAAATGGCAGAGACCAGTGAACGTTACCAATAGCTTTCTAGATGGATGCTGGATATAGTCCTTTGCTTTTACAAATGTATTTACTCAACTGCTGTGACATAAATCTTTCCTAGTCTTTCACAATACGAATACATGCAGGAAATCCTGAATCTTTTTATGAATCCAGAATATATACACTACCTTCACGCATATTGAGCTCTACCACCTGTTTGCCCCTTGCTTTACGGAAATTTTCTGAGTGAAGTTGGTTTATTAGTTTGTTTATAAATGTATATGTACCCATTCCAATAACTCTAGGCAGTTTAGAGCAGTGTTTCTCAACTTTGGCGGTTTTCAGATGGGTGGACTCCAACTCCCAGAATTCCACGACCAGCATGGCTGGCTGGGGAATTCGGGGAGTTGAAGTCCACCCATCTGAAAGCTGCCAAGGTTGAGAAACACTGGTTTAGAGAATGTAAATTGTATCCGGGCGCATGCAGATTTGAAATACCAATTTTTATCGTTATTACACCTATGAAGGAAATGAAGGGAATGATAGATACTACTCCTCAGTATTGAGCACAATCCTATCACTGTATGTACACATTTTGGTCTACAGAATTCTCCCTACTATATCTGGACTAGGAAAACGCTACAATCGCTATTCTTTCTCCCATATTTAGTCTGGTTCCTGGATTCATTGCCTCTCTCATTCTTAAAGTCTCTGTTCATCTGCTTTCGCACATCCATAAGAGATATCCAGATTACTATTTCCATACCAATAGTGTGTGTGTGTGTGTGTAGTTTGTCTCATGATGATTTGATGGTTTTCTAATTAAACATCATGGATTTCTTCATTCTAATCAAATGTCCAAGACAGCTGGGGAAAGGGCTCCTTTTCGAGAGAGCCCAGACTGGGCCTAATCTCCCTTTGTTTCAGAGAATGCTGCATATATTATAATAATGGTCCTTAATTTCATCCCTTAAATTTACTACTTCTATTAAATTTACTACTACCCCTCAGATTTACTAATTCACACCTTAAATTTACTACCATTAAATTTAAGGTACTACTTTGTCCCTTAAATAAAACAAAAAATGTTGGCATCACTTTAATTGAAAATAACTAGAATAATATCTCAAACTATGATGAAGCAATTTCTTCTCAATCAAGGTCTTCTTAGAATTGTTTGAAGAATGCCATCTAGTGGTTAAGTCAGGAGATAAAAATATTTCATCAGCTGCAGACTATATCCTGGATAGCCTGTTAATATTTTCAGCCTACTTTTTTGTTCATCAAAAATTATTCGCTCTAGTGATTATAATCGATTTGAATGTTTAATCTTGATGTTCTCATTTTTCTGAAGTCACTACATTTTATTATCTTTCCTCTAGAATTTGTTTCCAAGAATATTTCACCAGAATGCCACACAGACTAAGAACAAAATGCTAAAGACGGATGTGTTTAACCAAGCTCTTTGTTTTTCCCAGAAAGTTATTCAGACAAAATAGCAGTTCTATTCAGTTCAAATGAATGGAATGTGTAATAGCTACTTAAACTGAGCTGCTGACAGAGAAGCAATGTTTCCTGCCATTTTGCAATCTTTAAGAAACTGGGTGCCATTATTTTCTTTTGGGTGGAGGAAGCAAAATTACTATATAGCCTTGGGGTACTGAGATTCATGTAAATAATGTGAAAGTGGCAAAATTTCAAGAACATCTCTCTCTCTAAGGCTACAGTGCCACCCACTTTATTAGAGGCCAAGTCTCATTGTGTCTGAGTTCATATAACATGCTAAGCCATAATCAAACAAACCATAATGCGACCATATATATTTTGAACCACACAAAACCTTGTGTGTATAACTAGATTCTAAACCATTTTTTAAAACTGTTTAATAATAAGCACAGGAAGCCAATTTTCACTCAGACTGGAGTGCACTAAAAAGAATTTTAATTCCTTCCGCTCTTGTAAACTTGATGAAAACAGAGCTTCCTCACATGCCATTGATTGATTGATTATCTGTCATCAGGTTGGTGTTGACTCTTAGCAACCTCATAAATAGTTTTCTCCAGAACAATCTGTCCTCAACCTGGCCCTTCCATGTTTTCCAAGGTAGAGTCTACAAAGAGTTTCATAAACTAACGAATTTAATGATACTTCAATTGAAATTGATGCTTCCAATAACCATGACCCCTTGACCATGACCACAGAAATTTATTGATAAGCCACCATGTTTTACAGTCCCCCCCCCCTTCTTACATTCATTCATTTCTCAATGATCTCCTAAGAGCAAAATCTGATTTGCACACCCAGACTGGCATAAACCTGACTGCACTTCCCAAATTCTGTTCATGTTACCTCTTGAATTTCTCAATCAGTCGTCTGCCAAATACATTCCCAGGCATGCCTAATACCCAAATCACCCCCAATATTCTTTTTTAAAAAAATAAAGGAACAATAATGACATTCTTCCAATTGTCAGGCATGGATGCAGTTTTCAAATGCACATACACATTAAACAAGATGCAAAGCCTCTCCATAAGGAAACCACACCTGTGTTCTAACATTTCTTCAGTTACTTCAGACTTCAGTCTTACTATTTTTCAACATTCTCACAACATTTATAACTTTTCATCATTTTTTTTTTCTGGGACACTGACATTTATAGCATTTGTTTCAATTCCACTCTTCGACATATCTCTATCGTTCCCACACAAACTTCCAGAATGCTCCTTCCAGCATTCTCTTACTCCAGTTTTTAAAATTTTGTTTACCTCCTTAGTTTATGCCTTGGGGGTGGGTGGGGGTGGGCTGAAAACTCTAGCCACATGCCTCTATACTACATAGCCAGAAGTTTACCTTACTGAAATTGTTTCCATTTTGTATATTTTACCTTTTAATCACAAAAATGCAGAATAGGTTGTGAGTGTCCTACCTGTCTTACACACTGGGATTAGGGGGAGGATGTTGGGTGAAGAATCTCTGGATGATAGATGATGGCACCTGTAACACCGTGCTTACTTAATGGCCTAATCTAGTTTTTATCACAAAAGTAACAAATAGGGAAAAGTAAAAATGATACAAAGTTCATACTGTTATTTAGATACCTTACTTCCTCACTTGATGGTTTTCCATTGCTTGAAAAGATAAATGTCCTCACTTGAGGTTTTCCATTGCTTGAAAAGATAAATCTGAAGTTCATGTACATTTTTAAGAAATAAAATCATATTTCTCTTGCTTTATTTTTAGTTTAGTTTTATGCTCCCTGTAATAATATAGGATAAGGAAACACTTATTATTAGTCATGACATGCTCCTCACATAGCACAACAACTTAGTTTATACAGACCCATGAGGAACACCATGGGCTTGTTGTCAAAGTCAGTGTCCTCCAGGGCAGGTGAGTGGAACTCATTAAAACTTGCTTTATACATTATAGCTAAACACCATGGGTATAAGCTACATGGACAGTCCGTAGCTGGAATTGCAAACATAATCTTGTACAGACAAATAGGTTTGATTCATACAAGTGCTAAACTAGACCGGACAAATTGTGATTGCTGTTATAAATTTGGGCATTCAGTATGGTCATCAGGGGTCCTACTATGCCAGGAGCTATCTGGCAGTTATTTGCAATTGGCCTTCATGGTGGTACCTATGTTCTAGAATGCTCTTCTCCTGAATTTGGTGAGATGACTTTAGGCACATGCATCCTTCTTCATTTATGCCTTCCCTGTATGAATGTTGGGTGAATGGCTCTTGGGATACTGTGTTCCTTCCTTCATTTTTTAAAAAAGAATATGTTTTTGTATTATATTAATTGGTTATTGTTGCAGTTTATATATTGTAAACTGCTTGAAGATTAATGTGCAAACCCAAGGATAAAATAATAAACTTAATATGTTGTGAGAATGCAGTGGCTAGGTTTGTAATTGACCTAGTTAAGCCTGTATCTAAGCATAGACTCTGGGTTGTATGAACCATTCTCCTATAAGTTGTAAACCATGTTTCATGGCTAACATAAAACAAAGCTAGTCAACTATAATTTATTTAACTATGATCATACACAGTGACTTAGCATTATGTATGAATCCAATGATATATTAATAGATAATTTTTTTTACCTAACATAGATAACATGTTTCTCAATTCCTCCCTGTACATGTAAAAAAATTGCAAATCGTATTTATGCTAAATATCTGTATTGAGTTAATTAATAAACAATATAATGCATAAACACTTTCACACAAACATGCATAGAAACAGAATTAAATGTACTAATACTCACAATTTCTGTACTTTGCTATTACATGTGTAAAGGAAAAGAGTTTACTATCTTAAATAAAGAGGGAGTTGGGAAGCAGTGAAAGTGCCACTTATATTGTTATATTGCTTTTGCTGTCACTGCCTAATTCTAATATCATATTACATTATTGTCAACTTGTTTGTTGACCTTTGGGCTCTCCGACTAAATAGAATCCAAAGCAAATACTAATTCAGTAATATGAACATTACTTTTGATGAGTTAAAGGCTATAGTTAGAGTTTGCTAAAGGCTGTGGCAATCCGACTCTAGTGGAAGAACATTCTATGTCTTGTCATCAATGCCAAAAGACCGGTGCCATTGACAGCAAAAGCTTCTTCAGAGTTCCTGTCTTGCAGATCTGTTTTTAATGTGACAGATGGTCCCTCACATACTTTATTACTTTACTGATTAATCTGGCATAACTGCTATTCACTAAATGTGGTCTCACTGTGACTAAGACGAATGTAAACTTTGCCTCTGATTTTGTGAGGAAAAAGGTGAAAAAATATTCTGCTGTTATATGTTTGCTCCTTAAAACCAAGCTAATGTGGATTGATTTGTATTTTGGATCTGGATTTGGATTTGAAAGCTAGGATAGCGATCTTATACAACAAACAGAACAAGTATTCTCCAGGATCTTGAAGACTAACAAAACAATACTGTTCACATTTTGAGGGCTCCTCATGGTCATGTTAATGTGCTTTCCTATAAGCCTTGAATCAGAAGGAAAGTATATTGACATGAATTGTGCTTCCTCCACAACCAGTCTTTACTATGCCTTAGCAACAAGGCTGTGCACTATTGATGCCCTCAACAATTTAATGTGGGTTAATTTCAGCACTTAGTGGATTCCCTGCAATCCTTTCCCTCCCACCTAGCATTTCTCACCTAGCAGGAAAACTGGCCACCAATTACTCTCCTGCAGTTGTAGCAGGATGGGGGTTCAAGCCTTAATTCTATTATTTATTTAGTCTTAATTTTATTATTTACTGCATGCTTCTTCTGAGAATCATTGATTTCCCAAGAGATCAATAGTCCTATGAAATGATTTCAGAAATGAAATTGCTTTATAGATCAATATTCCTGTCAGAGACAAAGAAGATTGATATATGTAAGTCAAACAACCCTTCCTCAAAAGTCTGCCTGAGTGATCGAAAGAGCTGATTTGAAATACAAACCAGAAAAGCCTGAATCTTACTTTTATTGTGCCTCTGGATCTTTCTTTCCATTCTCCCTCCTGTAGCCAATTACTTCTTCAAATGATTTCTGGTCAAGAAAAGAGCCTCTTCCACCCCATTTTTCACAGTGTGTGTATGGGTATGTGTGTGTGTGTGTGTGGGGTATTTGGGTATTTTGTGGCAAGAGAAGAAGAAAAACACTACTTTCAAAGTGGAACAACGAGGCTGGGCGTGAGATGGGGGACATGTATGTTAAAAATAGTTAATGAAGTGTCTTTGTGCCATGGCAAGCAGGATGTGAGAATGAGCCCAAAATGTACATCCATTGTGTTCATTGCAGCTACTCTGTAATAGCTCTTTGGGACTGCTGTAGTCATGCTTATGACAGAATAAATCTTCCTGAAGAAAGTAACAAAAGTCAGGACTCTGGTAGCCCTTCCCAGACTAACAGATGTTATTAAAACGATAAGCTTTCACGAACGACAGCTCACTTCATCAGATGAAAAGCGTAACAGTGAAAGTTCTTTTGAGCATGTATAAATTTTGTGCCATAGGGCTGCAATCATTTTACACATGTATCGTGAAAATTCCACTTATATCCAGAGCAAAAGCTTCTTACTAAGAATGTATTAACAATGAATAATGCATTTTCCATTTTTAAACCATAACAAGATTCTTTGGCAATTTACAGATGGACTTTTACTAGCCCCACAATCCAAAGGCATTCTTCCCTCCCACAAGATTTTTCCTGATTAAAAAAAAAAAAGTATTGGTAACAGAAAAATACAGAATAGCATACCAAAAAGTCAGCAACTGAGGCTTTTATTTCATGAATACCCTACTTTATTCCCAGAATGAAGCTGTGTTTGCACAATGTACTGAACCATAAGTTAGTCAAATTCATTTTAGTCTAGTGTGCATGGCGAATTCAACCCCTAAGGTTCATTTATGGAATCATAGCATGGGAAGGGGCTTTGTAAGACATCCAGTTCAACCCCTTGCACAAAGCAGGAATTTACATTAAAGCCTCCAGATAGATGGCTATCTAGCTTCGGCTTCAGCACATTGAACCACAAGAAGGTCAGTACCCTTCTGAGTAACTGGTTCCTCTGTTAAACTATTTATACTGTTAGGAAGTTCAGTGCAATATGGCAATTCTGAACATTTAGTAAAACATAAGTGAACACGTGATCTGGTCTATCTTTGAAAAGTACGTCCCAGTTCTTGTACCTTGGTTCTACATGAACCATGTGCTTCGTAAGAATCCGGGCGGTTTCCCGCCGCCCCCCCCGCCCCCCCCCGGCTGCCGCAGCATCCTTGCCTCTTGAGTTAAGCGCTGAGATTCAGCCGCCTGCGGAGCGACTGTTCTCAGCGCGGCCTGTTTGCCCGTCGCCATGGCGACCGTTCCAGCCACGCGGCGCGTTCAGGCCGCTTCGCTCTCGTGCGACCTGCCAGTCGCGGGCGGGAGCGACGGGAGAGCCCGGGGCAGCGGGACGAGACCCAGCACTGCCTCCGCACGTCCGGCCTAGCCCTCTTTCACCGGGCTGGGAAGCGATGCGCTCGCTCCCCCAATAAAAATGTCGAGGAGGGTCCTTGGCGCCCGACAGACTAAAGAAACCTTGCAATGTGGTCCAGGCGGTGGCAGAGGAAGGCCTAGTACCAGCCTGGACGAGCGCCAAATTTTTAATGGGGTGAGTCTCATCCTTGTGGGGCAGTTTCGTAGGGGGTGTGTCTTTAAGCCCTTTCTTCCTGAGGGGATCTTTATTTTCCTCCCCTAAAAAAGAAACGGTCTCCGAGTCCGAGAGGGCCTTCCAGGTCCAGCCATAAGCACCAGAGGTTTTGAGGAACCACGGGGTGCCTTCCTCTTAGCCTGTGCCCATTCCTATTTTTGTATTGGGGATTGACGCATGATGTGATTCGTTCGGCCTGGGTTTAGATTATTATGGGAATTGCGGTTTGTAAATCAAGTGGGATGGCTTCCTGCAATACCCAGCCAATTGCAGTTTATTCAATAGTTTATGATTGAAAACGGTGCCTTTTGAGTTCATTAAAGCTCCTTTGTGAAAGTGTGCTGTCCATACCCAACCAACTGTGGCCTAGGCAGCAAACCATGGTTATGTCAAACACAGTTAAGGATGATATATGAACCCCATGCAGTTCAGTTCCTTCATCAAGGGGCCATGCCAGGGAGCAGTTGAAAAAAAGTGTTGCTGAGCGGCTCTGGTGTCCCAAAGCAGCAATTTAAAGCCAAGGGAGAGAGCAAGCGAAAGAGGGTGCTCTTTCCGTTCTCCTGCAGGAGAAAGAAGTGAAAAAAGGGGATTATCAGCAGAAGACACTTAAATTTGCCCCAGAAAAAGCAGACTTCTTCCCTCAGAGTTGTTCTCAGCTCTATTACCTGCGTAATTTAACTGTCAAGCTGATGTTCAGGTGAGGTCTTTGGTCCAAAAGGTAATAGATTCTCACAAAATGGTTGTGCTGACGAGCATGGCTGCCTCTTACATGATTTAGGATCCTTTTGGTAGGCTTATAATTTCTGACACAATCTATTTTCAGATTTTAGAAAAGCAATTGAAAATTTGTGGCTATAAGAATGATAAAGAAGTCACAGATCTGTACCTTGGTGAAAAGTAAGTTTTTTGGAGCTGTTATTGTAACTAAGCTGTACTATGTAAGACCAATGAATCTTTCAGCTACCAGACCGAATTTTTCTTTGGGCTGTTTCTGAATACATGTCTTCCACTATTTTAAATCAAAGTATGGTATGAGCTTGACTGTTCGTTCAGTCTTTGTTTTATTGGGCTAGTACTCATTTTAGCATAGTCTAAGTACCAGAATTTACTAAATGTTTAAAGTTGATATGATATGAAGAAAAATAAATCATTCTGGTTCCTCGCCAGCAAATTTATTTCTACATGTTCTTAAATAAATTGCTTACTTTAAAAAAATCGGATGCCGCCTTTCTTCTATATTAGAAAGTTATGGTTTTATTTCAAAAGGGAAGAGCTATTGAAGGATTCAGCTCAGCTGACACCAAATAATTAGGATGTAGGTCATTCTGAGAAAACAGTAGGGACTGACCTACCATATTATTTGAATGGCCTGTATAAGTAAGCCCTTTCCCTATTTTTGTTACATCATTTTCTCATCCCTCAACCCAAGACCACACAAAATGGGCTTCCTTCTTTTCTCCTATATTCTATGTAGAACTAAAATAGAAGCTTAAGAGTTTTGCATTCTTTTGACATAGTCTGTTCTGTGTTAGCCATTTCCTAACTAAAATTCCCTTTTTTTGGAAAGAGAGGTGTAATAATGAAGGTGCCCTCAGGGTCAAACCAGCCCCTTTCTCTGAGGTAATTTGGTTCTGAGGTCACCCGCGCCTGGAGATGATCAGTGACTGAAAAATTAGGTCTCCTTACTGCTGCCACCACCCCTTCATTACAACAAGATTTTCACTTCCCCACCAGACCTCTGGGGGAACCAGGAGAGGACTGAAGGGGAAATCCTCACCCTGCCCTGGGTCTGACTAAACTGCAGGAAGGGAAACCAAACAGCTTTGGGAGTTGATAGCTCAGCCAAGCTGAGATGGGTGCTAGAAGGCCACCAGTCAACTCCACGCTTTGCTAAACAAAACAAAGCAACCAACTTTATTAAAGATGACAAAGAAAGATAAGGTTCTGCACATACTATATAACACCCAGTTAAAAAGAGATAAAATACAAAAAAAAACAATTCTAGCCTACAACAAAACAAGTCCTTGATTTGCAGCCTTGCCTGAGTTAACCCTCATCTGGGGCTATAGCCAACTCCCAGCCTCCCCACCTAAAAAACTCTTACTACCAAAAACCTGTCAGCTGCTCCCCTCCACAAGAGGGTTTAGAAAATGGAAAGGTAATGAATTCAGGCAGAAAGATAAGAGAAATATGTTCATCTCCCTGAAATATAACAATTCAATTTTATGCAGAAATAGGTATTTCTAAAGGTAATTGATTTTAGTTGTCATGGGTATATCTAATTGGATAAGATTAGACTGTATTTGCTTTTCCCTTCCTTCAGTTTTCCAATACCCCAAATCTTGTGTCTGGCAAGATATGGATGGAACCAAGATTTTCTCAGGATGTCCAAATTAATTGGCCTGCCCGATTTGTAGTTTTGGTCAAAGATTTTGTAGAACTGTTACAGAAGAAATTTTAAAAAGATGTGAAGCCACTTTGTGAACTCAGATTCAATTATTTCTTGACTAGCGGAACTGTAGTTTGACACTGTATTCAGATCAGCAAACTATGATTTCCACTTTTCCTTTAAATCAAAATTTCTCATCTGTATTTAATCCTGCTTTTCAGGGAAGAAAAAGAAGAGTGCAGGTGTTCTTTATTTCAAATCATGGTTTGTTGGATTAGAAACAGTATGACCTGAAGTTCTGTTGACTAGATTGGAAATAAAATTGAAACTAAGCATTAAAAATGGCAATATCCAAAAAGCAGTGGGAAAATGTAGTATTCTAAAACATTGTGACAAATCTCAAACCAGCTATCTTTAAAAGAATTACAAAGACTGATTTCATTGCAAAATAACTGAGCTAAACTTTATTAGATTTAATACTGTTTACCAGATATTAAATGGTTGCCCAGGATTCTTATTATAATTGTTGATTAGCTCATCAGTGTCTTATCTTTTATTTTATTAATTGTCATTAACTCTTCTGTCTGATCTTTCTTTTACCCCATTTTAAATGGCTGTGCATATATAGAATATTTCTTTCTTAGTACTCTACTTCATTTAATGGAAGTTTATGTGATAATCAGTTGTTTAGTCTTTTTAAGATTCTATAAGACTCTTATTTTTATAGTACTGTTGACAAACAAAGGAAATTCTACTTCAGAAAATCTAACCACAAGGAAATTGATAATTTTATCAATACATCTGGATGCTGGAAGCCCGGAGGGCTTAGTTGTACTAAAATAAAACCCTAGATTTGAACCTTTGTGAAAATGGGCATTTTTTAAGAAAAGGTTGAAATAAAATTCTGCTAGGAATAAATTAGATCCCTTTGGGTTCAGTCTTCAGATGTATTTCTTCAGATTTTTGCCATTGATTTCAGTGAAATATCTCAAGAGTAAGTGGTTTGAGACTTGCAGCCAGATTACCTAAAGAGTAAAAATAGGCGGGAAGATGTAAAATAATGAAAACAATTAGAACTCAATTTATGTTTTTGGAGGAGAAATAAAAAGAAGAAACAATTGGCATGCTTAATTGTGTACTTTTGTATTCTGTAAATAAAATGATGTCAGTATTAAACATTTAAAAGCAAGCACTATTAGCAATACAAAATTAGTTATCTTAAGACCAAAATGCAGTATAAAATAATATCTCTTTTAGACTGATTTGTTCAGAAGAATTAAGCCAAATCCATTAGGCTTCTTTGTCATTTTATGGATTTGAAGTCTCACAGTAGACCACATTTAAGCTCACATATCTTACTAAACCATAGTTTGTAGACTAAACTATAATTGGCTAAGCTTATAATGTTCCTACCCATAGCTGGGTTCATGAAACATGCTAAACCAAAAATAAATAAAACAAATCATTATTTAGGGGCATTGTGACACCAGTCTATATGGAAGGCATACTACTTGTTATTATTTGTTCTAGATCCTGTGTGGACTGGACAAAGTTGTTTCCTCTTCCACCACAGAATTGTTTCAGATTATGACAAAACAGAAGTAATATTTTTAACTGGCTATAGTACACGGAGGGTTTTTTTAATCTAAAAAATTATTCTTATAATCCAGTTTCTCAATTGCAGGAAGTAAAAACAAACAAACAGATAAATAAAATATAAGATCCATGCCACATACATTGTGGTCAGTTTTAATTGGTTGATTTTTTTTACCCTTCTATTGTATTTCCTTCTTTCTGTTTTTATTATGATTCTGTGCTTTTAGTGCTTATGCTATATGGAGTACTATTTTAAACATACTTCTGCAGTGGTTTGATGTCTAGTTGGATATATACTGGTTTCATTTTTTAAAAATCTGAGATTTTTTTGTTTTGTTTTGTTTCATTAAAATAAGTTAAAGAAAATCAAGGATGGATATGGAGAAGCTGATGCAAATCCAAATCATGTTAGTGATGAATTTTCCAGTCTCTTCTGTCTATGCCCTTTGCATCATACTTACTCTCTGTAGTTGTTAATATAGGTGGTCCTCAGTTAACAACCACTCGTTCAGCAACCATTCAAACTTACGATGGCACTGAATGATCGGTACCTACAACTGGTCCTCCAGTTCCAGGTGTTGCAGCACCCCTGCGGTCATGTGATCATGGTTTGCAACCTACCCTTCTGGCTTCCCCTAAGCAAAGTTAAGTGGGGAAGCCAGCAGGAAGTCACAGTCACATGCTGAATGACAGTAACCTGGGATTGCCAGAACTGCTGTCACTAAGCGGCACAGTCACATGACATTGTGTTTTACAACCGCATCACTTAGTGATGGAAATTCCGGTCCCAATTACTGTTGTTAAGCAAGGACTACCTATAACTATGATAGAATAAGAATATATATTGTTTTACCTTTAATAATATTTAAGCATGAGTGCTGCATTACTGTAGTATATTTCAGTGGTCACTGCATATTAAAGTTATGAGTTTCTCTTTCAGTGGATTAAAAGATGTCCCTGATTTATCACAGTTCCGGAAATTAAGATATTTGTGGCTAAACCATAACAAGGTAACAAATACAGGAATTTTCACCACCCCAATTTCTCCTTATCTCTGATGACCCTTTTCAAATCATTCTTTCAAGGACAGCACCTTTGGCTGCATTCACAAGTAAGCCAAGATTTCAGAATTATAATGAAAATTATAAAAGCTGTAATTGCCTGGTTGAAACATAATTTATGCATGGTGGATGAGTTAATTTATCGTGCTAAGCTAAAATAAATATGCATGTTTAAGACTCTTCAAAAAACTCTATAATATTCCATATAATTTAATCGTGCATACATTTCAGGGATAGTCTGGCAATTTTCTGGAACATCACAAACTGCTTCCCAGGTCTATGGATTACCTTCTGGAAAATGTCCAGACTTTGCCAGAACAGTCAGATTGGTGAGATAACGAAGAAATGGAATGTTCTGGATTTCTCCAAAAGGGTCCAGTTCCAGAAAAATGGTTGTGCACATCTCTAATCTCTTTAATTCAGCAGACTGATTAGGATCAATTTCCCAAAATATCCTAGGTAATATGGCAACCATATTATACAGAATAATAGTTCTTGTACCTATATTAATAATATAGTATTAATACACTTATATTAAATATGTTAAACTCTGAATATCTGTTGGATCTTTTATATAATTTGTAAAAATATGTCATATATGTATAAACATATATAAATATTAGATACTGCAGATTATATATTTTTATTTATATAAATAAATACTTATATATCTGTTGTTACAGAAATTTTAAAAAAATCAACAAAGCCATTATAAAAGTGACAACTTCTATAAAAGTAAAATAACAAAGCTATTATTCTAATTTTCATAATTTAGATTCAGTATGTAACTTTCATGAAGTATAACTGCTGCTTGACGGAATTGTATCTTCATAATAATGATATCAGAAATATAACAGGTACTGTCTAAACATTATTTCCCTTGTTTTGATTTTTCTGATTAAGAAATAAGCTTAATATGTTTGCAAAGGACAGTAAGAATGTTCTTTTAAATATGTAGTGTTTTGTGAAAATATAGACACAAGAGAATAGTAATCTAGAAGACTACTTTGGTTCCAGTGGAGTGAAGAATAATCATTTGTTCATTGGCAGAGTGATCTGTATGAGATGTCTGAGTTTTGAATCCTAATTCTTGACCAGAAGAATTGTACCAGAAATTAAGTTGTATATCAGAAAAAGTAGATATTTATTTATTTATATTTATTTATATTTCACATTTGTCACCATCCATCTCACTGCAGAGTGACTATCTCACTGCAGAGATATATGTGAAGTAAATGAGTTATCTGAGAAAAAAAACAGTTTGTGGATTAATGTTTTAGTTGTGAAAGCTTAAGTGTGTTAGAAATAGTCCGGCAATATATTAGCTTGGATGAGCCAGAAATTTGAGATGGCCAGTTTTAAATTCTGTATCAGTGCTGAAGCTAAATGGGTATAGATCTAGTGGATTTTTTGTTGGGATATTATTAGGAGCCCTGTGTAATAATAGAAATGTACAATAAAGGAATAACCTTGCTGTTTTTGAAATTATAGCAGTCACATAGCTACATTCAGTAAATGTAAACTATTTAGCTTACTGTATATCTTGTCACAACTTGTATGAACTGAACCTATATTCAGCAAAGAAGACACAATAAAAGCTCCTTAGTGATAAATCTGCCTGTCCAGTTTTCTGTCCATCTCCCTGTTCAGGCATGACTGACACCTATTGAGAGACTTTTTGTCTTTTTGCCTTAGCTAAGTTAGGGCTATCTGCCAATCCTATCAAACTTTACTGGAATGAAATTTGCTGTAGTCACTAGCAATCTCTATTTTGCCACAAGCAAGATGTCACCCTTATTTACAGGGCATACTAAGGGCAAAGATTGGTGAATTCCCCACATCTATTTTCCTTCATTTCCAGAAAATATTATTAGCAGCTGAGAAAACACCAATTCCTCTCCTTAACATGGGTTTGAGGAGGAGGCAGGTTTTGATGGATGAGTAGTCTGGCAGCTTTAAATATCTGTCAAAACTAACTCTGCAAGTATTTAATTGATTTGTAACCCACCATTTGGATATAGGAGCTCAAGGCCGTGTACATAGTGCTCTCTCCTATTTTTCTCTGCAGCAATAACCCAGCATGGAGTCTAGGACAGCTCAAGAGTTCGTGGCCACCATAGGAACTATGGACCTGAGCCAAATTTTTTGAGGGCCTGACATATAGTGGGATTGTGTGTTAGACCTATTTTTTTTCTCAGGGCAGTTGTGACATGATCTGGGAGTGGAGGATCTTTGCCATGGTCAAATCTCTTTTTAACTGGGATGCTAGTGAAAAACTAAGTATACCTTATGATTCAATAGCTTGTAGAACCACCATTAGCAGCAATAACTTGAAGTAATAATTTTCTGTATGACTTTATCAGTCTCTCACATCTTTGTGGAGGAATTTTGGCCCACTCTTCTTTACAACATTGCTTCAGCTCATTAAGGTTTGCGGGCATTTGTTTATGCACAGCTCTCTTGAGGTCCTGCCACAGCATTTCAGTCGGGTTGAGGTCTGGATTTTGACTGGGCCATTGCAACACCTTGATTCTTTTCTTTTTCAGCCATTCTGTTGTAGATTTCCTGGTGTGCTTGGGATCATTGTCCTGTTGCATGACCCAGTGTCGGCCACGTTTTAGCTCTCGGACAGATGGCCTCACATTTGACGCTAGAATACTTTGGTATACAGAGGAGTTCATGGTCGACTCAATGACTGCAAGGTGCCCAGGTTCTGTGGCTGCAAAACGAGCCCAAATCATCACCCCTCCACCACCGTGCTTGACGTATGAGATGTTTGTGCTGATATGCTGTGTTTGGTTTTCACCAAACGTGGTGCTAGGCATTGTGGCCACACCTCTACTTTGGTCTCATCTGTCCAAAGGACAGTGTTCCAGAAGTCTTGTGATTTGTTCAGATGCAACTTTGCAAACCTAAGCCGTGCTGCCATGTTCTTTTTAGAAAGAAGAGGCTTTTCCCTGGCAACCCTTCCAAACAAACCATACTTGTTTAGTCTTTTTCTAATTGTACTGTCATGAACTGTAACATTTAACATGCTAACTGAGGCCTGTAGAGTCAGAGATGTAACTCTTGGATTTTTTGCACTTTTTCTGAGCATTGCACAGTCTGACCTTGGGGTGAATTTGTTGGGACATCCACTCCTGGGAATATTGGCAACCATCTTGAATGTTTTCCATTTGTGAATAATCTTCCTCACCATAGAATGATGGACTTTAAATTGTTTGGAAATGGCCTTATAACCCTTCCCAGATTGATGGGCAGCAACAGTTGCTTCTCTAAGATCATTGCTAATGTCTTTACTCTTTGGCATTATATTAACACACACCTCAATGCTTGAGACCAGCAAACTCATAAAACTTTGGCTTTTATAGAAGTAGTCACACTTGCTGATGATCAGTTGATCAAGGGCATTTGATTAGCAGCACCTGGCTGCTACTTAGCCTCTTCATACCTATGGAAGCAGCAGGGGTGTATTTAGTTTTTCACACATGGCTTCTCCATTTTGGCTTTCTTTTTGTAAAATAAATGATGACATGGTGTAATATGTCATATGTTGTTCATCTGAGGTTGTATTTACCTACTTTTGAGAACTGGTAAGGACCAGGTGATTTTTTTTAATGTCCTGATACGTAAAACCATAGAACTCAAAGAGGGTGTACTTTCTTTTTCACATGACTGTATATAGTCGCCCATCTCACAAAGACATGATTCTGGGTAGTGTACAAACATAGCAACAGTTAAAAACTATATAACAATCTAAAGACAGTCCAACTTAAATAAACATGTAAAATAACCAAGATTGTGAGAGAATAATAATCATTTGACCTCATACAGCCACCTTGCAGGCTCCCCATGGGATTCCCCAAGGCTGATGAAAAAACCATGTTTTAAGGGCCTTCTGGAAGGCGAACAGAGATGGGGCTAACCTCACCTTGGGGGGAATTATGTTCCAGAGGCTGGGGGCCACAGCAGAAAAGGCGCACTGCCTGGGTTCCACCAAATGGAGCGTCTTTGGAGATGGGACTCACAGCAGACTTTCCTGCCTGACCTGGCTGTTGTAATCGGGAAGAGATGGTCTCTCAGATAACCTGGTCCCACACCATGTAGGGTTTTAAAGGACAAAACCAGCACCTTGAATTGCACCTGGAAGCAAACTGGCAGCAAGGAAGCAAGTTGGCAGAACAGAGGTGTAACGTGCGCCCACCTAGGGGCACACATAACTGTCCATGCAGCCGTATTCTGCACCAGCCGAAGCTTCTGGATGCTCTTCGAGGGCAGCCCCATATAGAATGTGTTACAATAATCCATTCTGGAGGTGACCAGAGTGTGAGTGACTGTGAGTAGAGCCTCATGATCCAGGAAGAGGTGCAACTGGCGCACAGCACGAAGCTGTGCAAAGGCCCTCCTAGTCACAACTGCTACCTGCTCCTTTAGGAGGAGTCATGAGTCTAGAAGGACCCCCAGATTGCATAATGGGTCAGTCTGGGCTAGTGCCACCCCATCTAGTACCAAAAGTGGTAAAGTCCCAGAACCAGAAGGCCCAAAAACTCCAGAGCCACTCAGTCTTGCCAGTCTTGCTGAAGCCTGTTGTTCCCCATCCAAACCCCTATGGTCTCCAGGCACCAGGATAAGACATCAATTGCATTGCTTAGTTCACCAAGGTGGAGATATATAACTGAGTAATGTAACTGAGTATCATACTGAGTATCATACTGATGACACCTCACCCCATGGCAATGGATGATCTCACCTAGTGGCTTCATGTAGATGTTAGATAGGAGTGGAGAGAGTACCGAACCCTGCGGCTTGAAGTTTGTTCTGAGGATCTGATAGGAAGTTTATCTAAATCCCTTATTGCTGTTTGGAATAGCCATGTGACAGGCTCTGGATTGGATTGCCCCTTTGCAGCCTTTGTATGTCAATCCCATGAGGCCCCTATAAATCAAACAAGCAAACAAATGTGAGGCTGACGAACGGTGATGATGGAGGAGAGTATGGTAAAGCGCTTTCTCCCTGCTGCTTGACAGTGCAATTCTCAGCTGTTGTTCAGGCTTGCTTTATGAATGCAGGTTTAGAGGTCTTCTGGAACAACAATAAACCTCTGTCTAAAATGACCTTGATTATTGGTTCTGTTTTGGCACACGTTTTGCACAGGAATATTCAAAGACAGCCCAATGATCAGTTCGTATCAGCTATCATCAGACTTCTTTCAGATAGTGGTTCAGTACTATTCTGGCATAGCATATTCCAGAATACTGCTAAACACTTCCAAAAGTTTATCAGCTGGACTTCTTGGAATACACCCAGGCAAAACTGAGACACAGTATGACCTAATGGTTAAGATCTTGGATTAGGAGCAGGGAGACCAAGTTCTAATCCATCCTCAGCCACAGAAACTCACTGAGTGACTTTCGGCCAGTAACTCTTTCAGCCCAACTTACCTCACAGGGTTGTCACTGCAGAGAAAAATTGACCAAAAGGCCGATAAAGTGTATAGGTAATACACACAACAAAATTGCCATGGCTTCTTGTGGGGAAAATACTATTTTAACACAAAAACAACTAAGGATTACTTTAAGTTACTTCAGGTATGCGTTGGGGATAAGATGAAAGCAGTGTCATAAAAACATGGTAGAAAAGAAAGAGGTTGTCAGGGACATATTTCTTCCATAGTTAGTTGGCAAATAATGAATGGTCCTGAGTTACCATTCATGCACCAGGTGAAGGGATTTTTTGCTCATCCAAACTTTTTTTTTAATGTGTTGTATTAATTTTTATTTTGTGATAGTCCTTTTTATCTAATTTTCTTTATCTGTACTTCAGTAGTTTGTAATGCTATATGGATTTAACAATTGTTTTTACTTTAAAAGAATTAATTATAGTTTTAAACTATTGTAATTCCAAAGTTTCTTTTAGAAACCTTTTGAATGGTGGCATATACCTTTCTAAAACTAATAAAATATTTTCATAGTATCCTCTCAGGTATCATTCTGTCTATTATGAAGATATGAGTATTGGAATAGGTGAAATATTGGTCTAACTCAGCAATAAATCTTAAATCCCAATTGCTGCTTTTATGTGAGCAAGATTAATTTATTCATATTTTTAGTGAATCCTTATATTGGCTTGGTAACATGTTGTTTGTGCTGCCTGAGTTTAATTAACACCCTAATGCAGTGAAATCTCTTTGTTGTTGTTTAGTCGTTAAGTCGTGTCCGACTCTTTGTGACCCCATGAACCATATTGCTCCAGGCCTTCCTGTCCTTCACTGCCTCCCTGAGTTTGCTCAGTTTCGTGCTCATTGCTTCAGTGATGCTATCTAACCATCTCATCCTCTGCCGTCCTCTTCTCCTTTTGCCTTCAATCTTTCCCAGCATCAGGGTCTTCTCCAAAGAGATCTCTCTTCGCATTAGGTGACCAAAGTATCTGAGCTTGAGCTTCATTATCGATCCTTCCAATGAGCAATCAGGGTTGATTTCCTTTAAGATTGACTGGTTTGACCTCCTAGCAGTCCAGTGGACTCTCAAGAGTCTTCTCCAGCACCATAGTTCAAAGGCATCAATTCTTCGGCGCTCAGCCTTCTTTATGGTCCAGCTCTCACAGCCATACATTACTACTGGAGAAATCTCTTTACTTGGACCTTAATAAAACAGGTTTTGTGTGCAATAGATTAGATTTCAACAGTGATTTGTGTCATCTGTGTAACTGATGTAATTTGCATCAATTATGTTACTTGCATAATGCTGTAATCGTGTAAATGATGTAAATGAACACAAAGACATAGTCTCAGATTTAACTGATAGTTGGGAATAATAGACATGTCTTTCCCGCAGTTGGTCCATGAAATTAAGATTTCATTATAATTTCTGTTAAACATTCCAAAAATAACTGTTTGCAATAATAACAGGCTAGCATTTCCTCCAGGCTGGATTTCAGTTGGTGGTGGTCACAGTGAGAACATGGTCTAGGCCAGGGTTCCCCAAAGTGGTCAGTGTTGACCCACAAGGGTCGATGGGACTATCTAAGTGCCAGGTTCAGCCCAAGAAGCTCCACGGGATGGTTCTGGAATTGCTCAGTTACTTTATTACCTTACACCTGCTAGACAGAATCTCACCAGACTAACTCCCATAGTCTGCAACTAAACACTACAAATTCCTTAGGGTAGTGCCAGTCTCATCCTCTTTGCTTTCACACGCTCAGGCTGTGGGCTGAGGAGATGCTTGAGATTCTTCTCCCCATGACCTTGAACCTCCTCATCCAAGTCCTCCATCACACAAGGGTCAATAAATCGCTAGGGTCAAAAGGGGGTCAGTAAATGGCTGGAGGTCAATAGGTAGTCAATAAATGATGGAAGGTTGATTGGATCAATTAATCTTTTGGGGTCTCTGTAGAGCTCCATGCCAGTCCCTCATCCTGAAGGTGAGGTAGCTAGCGGCGAAAGTGTTACCCAGGGTTGGATGGTCAGCTGCCAGTGAAAGTGGCCTTGAATTGTCTCTATTATTATTGTTATTATTTGTAGTACTATTAAAGTAGTAGTTATTAAATTATTTTCATATAATTAAATGTTTGGGGGGGGGGAATGAACAATCTGATACTTCATGAAGGGGTCAATGAGCTGAAGAGTTTGGGGACCTTTGATCTAGGCTATGGGCCCATCCAGCTTTTTCCCATCCAGCCAGATGCCTTCAAGAATCTTATAAAAGAGAGCGTGAAAGTCTTAGCTGATTTATTGCCCTTCCTGCAATAGGTATTAAAGCATATGTTGTTTCCCTAGTGCCTTATCTTTTGATTACTGTTATCATTTTCAGGTGCTCTGAAAAATCTACACTCATTGCAGATCTTGCTGCTTCACAACAATCAGTTAAAAAACTTGGATATGACTGTGAAAGAACTACAAGGACTGCAAACCTTACACACCTTAAGTAATAATAATTGTGTGTGTGTGTGTGTGTATGTGTGTGTATCTTATATAGAACAACATTACCAAGATACATACATTCATTTCATAGAAGCAGCTTTTCTATTCATCCATAGAAGGGGATGGGATCATATAATTCAGCTTTTAAAAGAGGTTCCTTTGTTGAGAAACCATTTTTATAATTCAACACACCTGTGTACTTTTTAATTTGTGTGTGTGTGTTCTTTTACCTTATTGGGCAGAGCAAGGGACAGATGAAAATGCCTGAGTCTGAAACTTCATATTAAGATAAACAAGACAGTACTGGCGCCACTAAATTCTGCTGTATGAAATTGCCTGCAGGGAAGTAGGATTATAAACTGTTAACCTTGAAAGTGAGAGTGTAGGCAATCTTTCTCTTCCCCCCCCCCCTAAAGGAATGCACTCATAGATCCTGCTTGGCTTTCAGAATTCTAAGTAGTAGGAACTTATGCCTTGGTAAAGTAATTATTGGAGGTGTTTAATAACATCCAACTCATTGCTAGCATACTGAACATTTCATAGGAAGAAATCTGAAGCGGAGTCAGCCTGAAATTGAAAAGAAGATGAGTCATATGACTGTCAGATTATTTTAAGATGCTTCTTTATAGACCATTTTAAGAAAGGATTATTTCAAAATTTAAATTCCCAGTTACCATGGAAGACATAGCCCATCATATTTTGGAAGCACTGGACTGGAAAAACTGTAATATAGAAAGGGGAGAAAGTTTATGGTGGAATGGGGATTTTTCAAATAACTCTGGGCTATATTGAGATTGGTTTAGAAGAGCAAACTTTTTTCTTAAACAAGAATGTGTATTTAAGATAATTTAAGTAGATCATTGAGACCCAGTTCGATGTACTGGTAAAAGGTACCAGGCTAGAGACCAGGAGACAGTTCTACTGCTACTGTAGACAGGACACCAAATGAGCGACTCTGGGCCAGTAGCTCTCTCTCAGCCCTAAGAAGGTGGCAGTGACAACCTACTTCTGAAAATCTTGCCAAGAAAACTGTATGGACTTCTTCAGGCAGTTACCAGGAGTCAAGACTGACTTGAAGACACAAATAAATAAAAGAGCATTCTGCCATCTGTTAAAAAAAAAAAAAAAAAAGATACTACACAATATTGAAGTCACTATTTATAGTTCCCTCAAATTGATAGTCCATTAAACAAATGTAATTTCTCCAATAATTATAGAAAAGGAACTATTTTTGTTTTGCAAAAAAGTATCGATTAGTTCAGCAAAGCTGGTTGTTACATTAAATCTAGATATATTTGTTTATAGTATTTATTACTTTTCTTTCCATTGAAAGGCACCAAAGATTATATACAACCATACCATTCTCTGCAAATAATTGAAATGAAAATCCATATTAAAACTAATAACAAAAATGTTTTGGTTAATATTGGCATCATTTCTAAGTAAATTATAGTAGTGTAGTAGGTATTCTTTCCACTGCTGCCATCTAGTGGCTCTTTAAGTGCAATTAGTTAGGATTTTCTTTTTGTGAAGGCGAAAGACATTTCTAAAACAAAAGTTTTTCAGGATTTCTTGAAAAAATCCCACACTTCATTATCTAATATAGAAGTATTCCTATTATTCAGATGGACTAATCCAAAATGCTTTCCCAAAGTAATGTAATTTGTAGCTTACTGTAGAGAGTTAGGGAGATGACCTTGAGGGAAATAGGCAAGAACTGAAGAGAACTGAAACATTCCTTAAATCTTGGGAAACAAGGTAGTATTCAGAAGACCTGCATGCAGGCTCCTATCTGATTCACTGGGATATAAGAGGGAGGGGAGGTGAAGCACAACCAGGATTTCAAGATTCTGCTATTATAGCCTACCTCAATAGTTCTGCTAAGTCTGTTTCTTGATCTTGGACTGGCATCCAAGATAATAAATCACCTAGGAAAGAGTCAGTTCTGTTGCAGCTATAGTTTATGTCTGCTAGATATGCAAGTATGTGTTTGCAAGGGGCAAAAGAAATGTATAAAGTGCAACCTGAGGATTACTTCCTTGCTTAAAGTAGTAAGTTTTCCCAGTTAATCATAAGGTATAAACAAGAACTTTAAAAGATAATCACACAAAATATACCACAAAGGCTGGGCCTTCCCCCTCTCCCCATGCATTTCACAGTGGGTCACAATGTTCAGGAAAGATGTACTTTCTGAATACAAAGTGGCATACTATGTTTGCACAGTTGAAATGAGCATCAGTTGCCAAGTTTTTGCTCAATAATTTTCTTCTCTGTTTCAATTCTGCAGACCTGTTTAATAATCCTCTGTCACAAGAGAGCAGATACCGTCTGTATGTAATATATCACATTCCCTCAGTAACTTTGTTCGACAGAAAAGGTAGAAGTTGTTTTTTCTTTTCTCAAGAGACATGTTTTGTGCAAATATAAAAAGTATTATTTTTGTGGTTAAAGTAATTTTCTAAGATTTAATATGCAGGGATGTTATAGCTGCGTGTTTTGTTGATGGAACTGGCATGGGATGGCTGATGGATTAGTGTGAGTTTTCTTGGGGCCTCAACATTGTTTATTATTTTAAATGGTCTTTTTAGTATATTGTGTTTTTATTTTGTTTGCCGCCCAGAGTTCCTTCTAACAGAGGGGCGTTTATATAAGTTTGTTAAATAAATAAATAAAAACATAATCAGTGCCCTGTTGCATCGGACCTCTGGACCATCTAGTCCAGCAGTCTGTTCTCACAGTGCTCAGCCAACTGCAGAAGGGAGTACAGGTAGTCCTCGACTTATGATGGCAATTGGAACTGGAATTTTTGTTGCTAAGCATTAGGCAAAGAAACTTCCTGCTGGCTTCCCACAACTAAAATCCCAGGCCAGCAGGCAGGTAAGTGGCTGCTGCCAGGTGGGAGATGGAGGGAGGGAGTATGCAAGAGGTTCAGGGAGGCTGTGAGGGGGTGCGTGAGAGGCGCAGCGAGGGTGTGGTATGGGCTGGGGAGGGTGTGTGAGGGGTGTGCAAGAGATGTGGCAAGGGTCAGGGAGGGGGTGCAGGGGTGTAGTGTGGATTGGGGAGGGATGCGAGAGGCATGGCGAGGACCAGGGAGGGGGTGCGGGGGTGTGGCATGGGTTGGAGAGGGTGCAAGGGTGTGTGTGTGAGAGGTGTGGCGAGGGTCAGGGAAGGTGTGCAGGGGTGTGGTGTGGGTTGGGATGGGTACAAGGGGTTGCGCAAGAGGCACAGCATGGGCAGGGAGAGTGCAAGGGGATGCATGAGAGGCACGATGTGGGTTGGGGAGGCTGCGCGAGGGCACAGGTCGGGGAAGGTGCGAGGGGATGTACGAGAGGCATGAGTCTAGGAGGGTGCAAGGGGGTCCACGAGAAGTGTGGCGTGGGTTGGGGAGCACACAGGCTGGGGAGGATGCGCAAAGGTGAGGCACAAGTCAGAGAGAGTGTGCGGCGGTATGCGAGTGGCCTGCTCAGCATGAGCCCAGAAGGGCTGGGGGAGGGTGCGCAGGTGGGGGGGCTTGTGACCTTCCCTGCTGACTTCCCCATTGACTTTTTGGGGAAGCTGGCAGGAGAGGTTACAAATGGCCGTAATCACCATTTGTTGAGCAACATTGTAACTTCGAATGGTTGCTGAAGGAATGGTTGTAGGTTGAGGACTGCCTGTAGTCACACTGCCATCAAGGCTAATAACCGTTGATCCCCATTACTTCTGTGAATTGGTCTAACCCTTTTTTGCAGCCAATCAAGCTGGTAGCCATCACCACATCTCTAGGAGCGAATTCTGAAGTTTAAGTGTGTAAAAATAAATTCCTTTTGTCTGTCCTGATTCTTCCAAGATACAATTCTATTGGTTGACCTCTGTTTCTAGTATTTTGAGAGGAGGGAAATAAATACTTCTTATCTACTTTATCTGCACCATACATTTCAGAACTTCTCAGTTTTTATGGGTCAACCAACCCATTAAAAAAAAATATTCTGTGGAAGCAAGGTTTCAGACTGCCTCTGAAAGGTCACTTGGCACTGAAGCTTCCAGTGAATATTCTAAAGGAATAATATCTGGAAGGGAAATAAAGGAGTCTCTGGGAGATTTTGTGAAAGGTGATCAATAAATGTCTTAAAAATAAATAAAAAGTCTAAGAAAGTTTGAGAATGAAAAATAGTTAAATATTTTAAGGCTCCTGCAAAACTTTAATTCATATTTCCCAGAAATAACTAGAAAAGAAAGAGAATCAGCTCTGCATATCTACAATCATGAGAAGACTCTTGTTCTCCAGTCCATAGGATTTGGGAAGAAAGTAGATATACCTCTGTTGCCAAAGGCACCATATAATCTGACTCCCACAAAAGTGTTGCACTTGCCTCCAGGTATGTTAACAATAATTTACCAGCATATCATAGATTACCAATCAACACTCTTTTCCTCATATGCTTAATAACTTTCAACATTATCTAAATGTCTATAATTTCCTTTCTTTTACCTCTCAACTTCAAGAGATCTTTATTTTTAATTGTGCTGTACATATCAGTAAAGGTACTTTGTAAAAACAAAGCCACGTTGAAGTCAATCTATTTTTAGCTTTTCTGGTTCTTCAAAAATTAAGCTATTTGAGATTTTGAACTTTGATAAATTTAAAAAAATTACTTGTTTATTTATTGTATGTATACACTGAATGAATATGAATATGAAGCAGTTCTTAAGAATTATTGCCTTGCTTCTAGACTCTAAGGAAAATGTTTGTTGAGGGGGATAATGGTTAAGTGATGAAGGCTTTGGGCCTATATAAGTTCCCCAGATTATATGGTGTTTTAGACTTTCAGAAATCTATAATTCATTAATATGTTTGAAAACGCATGTGGCATAGACGTTAATCTGAAGAGAAAAAAAGAAAAATCCTTTTTATGTAAATCACAAATTGTAAATAATTATAAAGGCTATGTCCATTCAAAATTAAAATTCAATAAATTTTATTCAATAAACATTTTAGACCTAATTGATAATTTTCTACATTTGCTTTTTAAAATGAATGTCATTTAAACTGACTAGTTGTTTAGCAGTATATGTCAATTGACTAAAGGAATATATAAAATTCAGTGTTTTTAATCATTATTTTAGGTTGCGAGTTTGGAAATCACTTAGTTAAGTAAGTAGCTCGAACAGTTTCTCCATATTTTAAAATTATATTTTAAATACAAGATGTCCTATATAAGTAAAAGTCAAGTGATAGCTCCTTAAACAGATAATTGTGCTTGTATAAACATTAATACCCATTTTATAAACTACATGAAGAGTTATCCTGTATTAGAAGTTTAAATTTCAAAATATATACACATCTATATGTATTCATAGATACATATTGCAAGTGACAATGTCTGTCTATAAATAATTGTAATAGCAGCAACTGGCAATGATTGCCATAGTGGTATAGTCAGTTAACTTGGCTCCCAGAAGCACAATCCTTGGTTTAATACTTATAGCAGAGAAAACTTCTGTCTATATTCAAGCCAAAATAATATTTAATTTGAACCCTATTTGCTTCCTGAACTTGTGCATAACAATAGTACTTATTTGTGGGCACAGCTAGATTCACCCATCCTTGAATTGTGAGTGGTTTGCAAAAGGAAATTTCAATGGAAGATACAGGTGGCTTGAATATATTGACTGTGCTATTTGAGTTGTATATCTCTCTACTGTCCTGCTTACCTTGCATACGTTTTGCATAATTACATGGTACAAAATATACTGAGAGCTAGTTAAGGCAGTGGCTAGAAGTGGGGAAACCTGAGTCCTAGTCCTGCCTTAGGCACAAAGCCGGGCTGGCTCAAGGGCAAAAACAAACAAAATACACTGATTGAAAAATTGACCTTGGGCAGAGCAGAATTTAGGTTTGGGTTTGGAGCAGATCTGGAGATTTGAGCAGACTTCAGTTGTGAGTTTGGAGCACATTTTGAGATTCTAAAGGAAGAAGAGCTTAAAGGGAGTCTCATTTTGGAAAAGGCAGTCCATTTGTACAATTATTTTCAGGTAATATGCTTAAATTCCAGTGCAAACACCTATTTAACCATTGGTTTTATTGCTGTATAGGAATATTGTCATTTACTAACTTTTCGGGGGGGATTACTTTTAAAGAATTCCATTTGCAAATCCAGAAGATGCTGTCTTTGTGAGGGCAATGAAGCGTGGAATGATGGAATTTTCAACTGTCGACTGGGGGAAAATGCCCACCTGTGAAGAAAAGCGCCTTGGTAGCAATCCAGAGAAAAGGCCAGAGAAATTGACCATCAGATTCAGATAAGAGCCTGTTTCCCCCAGAAAGCTCTCTCTCTTTTAAGAGCTTCTTTCGCATTGTATTCCTATTAATTGTTCCAAGTATCAATTCAAGATACTGCATGGGGGGGGGGGGATGCTATTTAGTTGTTTTAACACTTAATGTAGAACAACACTTGTTTAAAATAAGGGTGATTCAGGAATGCAGTGAATAGGGCAATGATGATACATTATTGAAATAGCTTTGAAAAGGATGGGGATATTTTAGAGTAGATGGAGATTTAAATACCAATTTTTGTCACCAAAAAATAGCACAAAATGATGCCACCATATTATAATGATATTGCTGTGAAACATCTTCAAAGATATGAGATCACTATTGGAAAGGCCCAGTCCTTACTTCTTTCTAGTGTTAAGAAATATTAATGGTGAAGCTGTAGGCAGAGTGTTCTGTATGAGATTGGTTATCTCATCCCACAAGGCTTTATCATAGTACTTAAATAAGTATTAGTATCTTTGTTTATAGGACCACCTTTACCTAACAAGCCTAAGTAAATCTTATTTCACAGATCAGTTTAAGGCTGAACTATAATTTTCTGTTCTGGAGATCTTAGATTCAGTCTCTATCATAGATAGTTAAAGACTTCTAAGTTACTAAGATAGAAAGACATTTTTTAGGCAGCTCAGTTGGGCAGCAAGCAAGAAGTCTATGTCATATTACTTCAGCTAGGGAAGATTTAGGTAAAATTTGTCCTGTTATAATATTAGCTTTTGGAGACAAATCTGACAATGTTTTGCATGGATTTAAAAATAAAAAATATGGAAAACAATTGAAATACTGAACTGTTTAAGGGACTGTCCTACTTATCCTCTAAGAACAGTGAGTCCAGAACAATTTAGCATGTATTAGTTTTGGGTTCGCAATAAAAAATATTTTCTGCTTTGTGTACATCCATAATACAGAACTTCCCAAATTCAATCTCTGGTATTTCATGTAGAAATGAGAGAAAAAGTATTACTTGCTACTTTGGAAAATAGCTGCAAGTTAATGTAGATAATGAAGATAAATGCAACAATGTTCTGAGCTTTCTAATCCTCCCCCCCCCAAAAAAAACCCCTTAAAGTTGTCTTGTTGAATTATCCTTAAAAAAATGTATAGTGGGTGGGGAGAATGCATCTATTAACCAGAATTTCCTGTGGCTTGCATGTTATCAGTGAGTGGTGTGGAGAGTTTTTTGCATTACTAATTTTGTCAACAGTGTAAAATTTTAAACAAATTAACAGCATTACTCACCCTGTACATGGCAGCACCCAACAGAAATATTTTGAAACCTGCTTCTGGTCCTTTGCAGTAGAGTGATATATAGAAATGGTAACCCAGTATTCACCAGCTCAGTGTTTGGATTAATTAATAATTTTGCTTTGGAACTGGATGTTTTTAAAGCATTACTTCAATAGCAATGTATATTTTAAGAGGAATGCCATATCAGTTCCAGGTAATTATTCTATACAGATATATTACTGAGAAACACATTTATGGCAGTCAAAACCCCTTGAATATTTTTGGCAAAACTGAGGTTTAATTTTCAACTTTATCACTTGGCTTTCATTACAACATGTATTCTTATGAAATGAGAATTTTTTCCGAATATTGCCCTGTTTGAGCCCAATTAGTGTGTGACCCCTTTGACATCTCAGCAAGTTCTAGGGTGAAGGTATAGTAACAAGGATTTTCATTTCCACCCTTGAAAGCTGTTAGATGTATTTTGTTATTAATAAAGGATTAAAATTTGACCCAGAACCACAAAGAAATTGACTCAAACAATCCAAATTTGAAGATAGCAGGGAAGATGTCTTAGTGGAAATCCTGGACCAAACAAAGGATCAATACTTTAAATCAGTTGATTTATAATGATTGTTTTAAAGATTTTTGAGAGACTGTATTCTGTGACTGACCCATAGCTTCTGCTTCACAATAAATCAATTCTCATATAGTAATAAAACATATAGACCAGATCCTTTAGCAGCTTCAGAAGTACCTGGAATCTTACGATCCTTAAGAGACACTGTGCTTGAAGTAAAACTAGCAATTCAATTTTACATGGAATTTTAAAAATTAAATGAAGTGGAAATTAAATGAAAATTAGTATTATATACCTGAAACATGGAATGAAGAATTGGAATATCCAATCTTGGAAAATCAATAGATCCAGGTCCAAGAAACATAAAACATACTTATTGATTTAAGAAAGAAGCTAATACATCAGAAAATATAAGTTTCATGTTTATGGAATCCTCAAAGAATATTTTTAAAAGATTTGGTATCATTTGTGTGTGTGTGTGTTGACATTATGAGGAATTTGAGGGCTCTTTAATTCATATGATTTGATCTCGTCCAACTTAATGCTTATGTTAATAGTTTTGGAAATAAATGTAACAGTTAAAAGGTATACATGTAATGTTATCTTATTCACTAAGATAGCGAATTTGTCATTTTATGAAGAGCTTTGGTTTTATTAAGCCTCAGGAATAAAAAAACCTCTCAAAATAAAGGAGTGGATTCAAGGTATGTTTGTTATTTTGAGATGTTTTTATATTCCAAAAATGAAAAGATGGAGCAATATGTTTCTATATGGTCTAGATTTAGTGACAAGTTCAAAGACTGAACGAATCCCATATTGATGCTAAATTAATACCATGTGGATTTTTTAATATCCGTTGTAATTTTTATAGTATATGCTGGTTTTTTTTAAACAAGATTAATAATGGAGCAGCTCATCATAAAGGCCTAGAGCAAGCTTACAGCTCAAATGGGGAAATGAAATAGGTAAGATATTTAAATAAAATAGTATGTCAAAGAAAAAAAAATGACAATACAATCTTCCTGCCAAGCATGCTAGCTTTTCAGTTGTAACAAACTATTTTGCACACAAGGGAGTTCAGCCATATTTCCTGCTTGCATATTAAACCAACTATACTTGATGTAGAATATGGATTTTCAGAAACCGTACACAGGTATTCCTCACTTAATGACTCTAATTTGGATTACTGAACTCCGTCATTCAGCAAGAGTCATTAGGCGAAACATCACAACTGCACCATTTAGTGACAGCAGTTTTAGTAGTCCCAGTTGCAGTTGTTAGGCCAGGACTCACATTTCTCCTGCCCTGCTGTGCTCACTTCAACTCCCCCACCCATCTATCTCCCCCCATCTCTGCTCTTTTGGCTGACCTGCACTTTGCCTTGCATACCCACCACCCTGTACTCCACTACCCCTAGTTGACCTTCGTTGTCTTCTTTGTCCCGCAGCTGACAAGGAGTGCCCTGCCTGGCCCTTCCCAAGGCCTTCCCAAAGCCACATGCAGCCTTCCTGAAGCTTCATGAGGCCTTCCCTAGGCTTTGGAAAAAAGGCCTCAGGTGGCCAGCAGCTACCTGGTGAAGGGCTGGGCTGGGGTGTCTCGGCAATAGTGGAAGATAATGAAGGTCAGCTGGAGGCGGTGGGGTGCAGGGTGGCCAAAAGAGCAGAGATCAGGGGGAGACAGGTAGGTGGGGGGAGTTTTAGGTGCGTGCTGCGGACGTAAATAAAGGCAGGCTGCCAAGTGCCAAAATTTTGATCATGTGACTGAGAGGGTGCTGCAACAGCCATAACTTCAAGAACTGGGTAGAAGTACCATTTGCTGAGTGCTGTTGTAACTTTGAACGGTCGCTGAATGAATGGTTGTTAAGTGAGAACTACCTGTAGTCTATTGCACAGGTGAAAAATCCATATATACAGATTTATCAGGGAGTAAATGAGTAGTTCTTCCCTATACCATAAAGCCTGTATTCTCTCTCATTGAAAGCATAGACACTGCGGTGAACGGGTAAACTTTAGATAGCTTGTACTATATTTAAAATTTGGTTCCAGTCTTTCTAAATAAAAAGCTGTCCTGCATAATTTGTACTTCCATTCCATTTGCAAAGAGAGAAATTGACATGACATTGACATTTCTGAATACCTTTCAACACCACATTGTTGAAAAAGTCCATGCTTTTATTATTTTTTCCTAAAAGTTGAATCTGAGTATTTGAGATACACTATAACAAAAGTCAACCGTAGCTCAAGAAACCTTGAGGAATTCAGTTGTATTATCCTTATCTCCCCCCCCCCAAGTAAATCTGGCTTCAAGTTATAGACCTCTCTACTCCAGATCTTTATGTGATACTGTTCAAAGATTCATTTGATATTATTAAAGCATCACTAATGTACTTATTTAAATATAGCCTAGTTATTGTCATTTTTTAGCAAATACTATCATTTTTTTTTAAAAAAGCTCTATAACTGAGAACTTTAAGCTTATAATTGAAGTTAATTAAACCAACATGGATTAGCAGTATTGTTTAACAGAATCAGGCAAGTAGCAAACCATGTTCAAAAACTAGGTGAAGACTAGGAATCTCAATGTATTTATATTTCAGATGTTGTATCCCATATGATTATGGTAATTTATTACACCAAAATTTAAGTACCTTCAATTAAATAGAAAGCTTTTCTTATATTGCAGCATGAATCTATTTCAACTCCTTTTCAAATGTATATAGGTAGATAGGCACAAAAACAGATGGGTTTATGCTATTCTGATTTTAGCCAGTTGGTTAAGCTCTTATCACAATCTACGATTCTGTGACAATTACACTTGACTAAAAAACCTGACATATTCTAGAACATACAGTATGTCACTGAGCACTCATAAGTGTTGTGAAATCCAGTCTACAGATTGTAATTTAGATGACATCCTTTAAAAAGCACTGTTATTCTTCAGATTCTTGAACTTTTTCATTAACAATGTTTGCTGAAGTAATTTCCTCTTCAAGGAAGTTACCAACTACTGGAGATGACGCAGTCATTTTCATGTTGGGAATCATTTCAGTTTGGTCTCCTATACTTTTTATTTCCATGTCTTTATGAATTTCAGGTTCAGAGGTCAACTGTTCCTCACTTGTTAAAGTAGATGCTGCAGTTTGTGCTGCTTCTAGAGTAAAAAAAAAACCATGTGTCAAGTGAAACAGAATCATATACATTTTGATAAGTAATACAGAAAACTGGCACCATCCAATCTGAATTCCAACTAATACTGGAAGCTGTTTTGTAATATCTCTGTCAATATGAAAATAAATTAAAAGGTCTAATTTAACCAAAGTGTGATGCCATGTGTGTTAGTGATATTCTTTTAATAGTACAAGTATCATCTCTCCAAAACAGAAATGTGTAAAGCAAATAGCTGCTATTGGAGAATAAAGTGAGTAGACATGTGTGGTTATGTTTCAAAGTATATGGGCCCAATCAAATTATGTAATGGTATGTGGGAATGACCTTGGGAGATGGGGAAGAGCTGCAACCAGGGCAACAGTCGGATAAGAGGCACCTTACCCCGCAGCAGGAATCTGGGCATGGCAAATGTCTCAGAAGGGACTCTCCCTGGTTTCTTGGGCTGTAAATGCGATGGGGGTAGAAATGTACTTTCAGACTTGCAAGACTCTGTTAATGTAACTTTTAAGAAAATAGAATTACTTCATCTTTAGGTATTACCTACTGCATGCATGGCATCTATTTGCTGACAAGGATCTTGCCAATAATTATGTGTAGAGAGTTAGGAAGATGCCCTTGACAGGAATATTACCTAGGCAAAAGGGGCTGAAATATTTTTTTAAGTCACAAGAAACAAGATATTCAGAAGTGGCTGAGGCATACACTTCCCTGATTGACTATAATGAATGAGTGTGTGTGTATGTGCACATGCAAAAATGGGCACAAGTACAACACAATCAGTTTGGCAAAATTCTGTTATTATAGCTACTCTCAATAAAAGTACAGATGGCCCTCATTTAACGACCACTTGTTCAGCAACCATTCGAACTTGTGACGGCCCTGAATGAATGGTACTTATAACCAGTCCTCTAACTTTCGGCCATTGCAGTGCCCCTGCAGTCATGTGATTATGATCTAGGCACTTGGCACTCAGACCGGATTTCGTACTGGCGCAGCATCCCACGGTAGTAATCACGATTTGCAGCATTTCCTGATGGCTTCCCACAAGCAAAGTCAATGGAGAAGCCAGCAGGAAGTTGGGAGTCATGATCACATGAGATCGTCACTTGACAGTAACTGGGGACTGCCAAAACTACTGTTGCTAAGCGGCACAGTCATGTGATGTAGCACTTTACGACCACATTGCTTAGCGATGGAAATTCTGGCCCCAATTACCATTGTTAAGTGAGGATTACCTGTAGTCCTAAGTCTTCCTGTGGAGTTGGTTTCCTGTTTTGGTCTCCTTAGTGAGGGTGACATCATGTACTATATGATAATTTGCTTAACCTAATTTGCTTAACCTAATTTGCAAATTGTATATTTTATTATTCCTACTCAAAAACTGAATGAGAAACAGTTTGGTGTAGTGGTTAAGGCACAAGGCTAGAAACCAGGAGACTATGAATTCTAGTCCAACCTTAGACACAAAACCAGCTGGGTGACCTTGGTCAGCCACAGAAAAATAATAAAGTAAATAAATAATTCAAAAACTGAGCCCCTCAAGACAGCCAATATAAAACCTTTATCAAGGAGACTGCCAGTTTTCCTTTTTGCTTATTTTTAGCAAATGGCAGGAATACAGGTAGTCTTTGTTTAACAACCACAATTGGGTGCAGCAACTTTGTTGCTAAGCAAAGCAGTTGCTAAGTGGGAAATCAAGTGACCATGACTCTGCTTTCTGGCTTGAAACTGACAAGACTAATCAGTTTCACCTTTGGTTTTTGTTTGGCTCCTAACCACTCCCCCACCCTTTGAAATGCTTATCCCACACTGGATAGTTACCATGGCCGGTATTTTCCATTTTGGTGGGATGGGAGCTGTATGGGAAAGTTACCTGGCCTTGGCAAAAGGATGACGTCCCAGTGTCCGCAGCTGGTTCACTGCAAGGAAAAGTTTGACCAAAAGGAGGGGACTGCAAGAAGTCGGGATTTGGCAAGCGGCCAGAGCCCAGTTTTGGCAGGGCCGGGAGACACTCTGTCGGATGGCCATCAATCACTCCCTCAATGGGGTACTGAGCTGTGAGGAAGCCCAGCTGGCTGGCCCAGGAGGTGGGTCCCTGGGTGGAAGGCGCTGCCTCACTTTTGGAACATCATCTCCCTAGAATCTCTCTGCTCTACGAGAAGGGGGAGGGAAGAAAAAAACACCAGAGATTACTATAGGCAATCTCTCCTGTGCCTGGCATCCCCCCCCCCGCCCTGAGCAGAGAAACTGGACAATAATTGATTATAAGGGAGTAAACAGGCACACAATGGGGAATACACCAGCTGTTTGCCAAGTGCACTAGTGGCTGCCAGCACCAACGCCTGCCAGCACCAGCGCATTGCTTTAGATGCGCTTTAGATGTCTCTTCCCAATTGTGTGCCTGCTTACTCTCTTGTAATACCTTCCTCTCCAATCTCTCCTCTCTGCGGGGGTGGGGTGGTGGTGAGGGAAGGAAAACAACAGGTCAGTTACAAGACAATGCGTACTGACTGTAATGGCAATCACGTGACTAAGGGACACTACAAAGGTCATAAATGGTCGTAAGTCCATTTTTTCAGTGCCGTTGTAAATTTGAATGGTCACTGAACAAATGGTTGTAACCTAAGGACTACGTGCATCAACCAATATTCACACTTGCCAAAAATCAAATTTTCAGATGAAAGTAAAATGCCAGGAAAAAGATAAAGATCAAGAAAGAATATCAGCATAGAGTTCAAGATTCCAAAAAGTCTATTTGGAAAAATTTCATCAAGAAACTGCTAACAACATATCACATACCATGTACAAAATGTTTTCTGAAGATAAATCTGTTTGAAGAAGCTTATTATGTGGTGTGAGAGGGATGGACGAATTTTGACAAAGATAAAAATATAATAACCCCCTACTAGTGCAAAGATTTAGTCGTGCTGTTTTAGCACTCAGCATTTGTTTTAGTTATTAGTTTGTTTTGAATATACTTCCCACCACAAAGGACATGTTCCTAAATGCTCTTGAAATAACAATGCATCTCAACCTTTATTTTTTTCTTTGGCTGATTCTACCATCTGCTTCTCATAAGTCGTCTTTAGCATGCTGCATGATTTCTTGTGTGTAAACCAGTGCATTTTCTGGCAGGTCTGATCACAGTAAATGACCTGAAAATCAACAAAAGTATGTTAACATTCTGATTTTTAAAATGAGCTATATTTACCTAAGGTACTAGAAGCATCCCTTTACAATAAGAAAAAAAAAAAGACTGAGATTTTTTAAATAAATATTTGCCTTTTGTTTGCTCATGCAGTTGGAATTTCAGGACTGAGAAGTTATTTTCTTGTTTTCATTTTAAAGGTTGAAATTAGTTTTGCAGATTAAGATACAGCACCATCAACTGTATACAAATGTGTGACAACTTTGTCACTCATTTGTAGATAATTTTGTGTACCTTAGTAAGTATTTACCAAGGATGGGAAAATGGAAAAAAATTCAGAACATACAAGTGATAGGAGAAAGATAGGTAGAAATAAACTGTGGTTGAAAGAAGCAAAAAATGGCTGTGTGTGAGAATGGGCTTCTGCCCACTGTTACATGGAAGCGGGAGTTGAGTATCTCAAGAAGAACATAAAATGCAATGGGGATGGTTATAGAAGTGTGAAGGAAAAGTAAATGGGTCAAGAGGAAGACCAAGAAATACATAGTTGTGAAAAACCTCAAAAAGAGAGAAGTATGAAGTGTGTGAAGAACAAAAGGCAATATGAATTATTGTATGGATATGGCAGAAGCATGAATAGTCTGTAAGGATAATAAAGTATGGAGAGTGATCTCTTTTGCTTGTATTTTGCATGTTGTGATTTGCACTTAAAGGGGAATAGAGTGTATATACAGTAAGCGATTTGTTTACTGGAGTTTACCTGCATATTCTTACCATTTTGCATATGGAACACCTTTTGCCTGCTCCTTTTTCCCCACATGTTGTACAAAATTCAGCTTCTACAAAGCCTACTTGGCCAGTAATAGCTTGTGTAAGTACAGAAAAAGCTGTAGGATCAGAACCCTGGAGAAACAAGGGGAGACAAAACTGCAGTTTTCAAGTTTGCTTACAACAATTATAACTCCAAGCCCAAAGGGAAAAACTCTGTGCTCCAGTTTTTTTTAAAAAAGCACCTGGCATGCATCTACCTTAACACTAGGCATCCTGCAAAAGATGAAATGATTTAGAACAAAATTTCTAAATTCTGTTTCCACTGAAAGGACCTAATAGAGGTTTCATTTAATGAATCTATACTCTATAAGTAGACTAATTTTGCTCTTGAGAAAATGTTTAAAAAGAGAATATATAGAAATATATATTTCTCTCTCTATATATAGAATGAATGAATGAGTGTGTGTGTGTGTGTGTGTGTAAAAAGATATTTTCTCTACATATCCCAAGATGCTATTTAAAACGGCTGCCTGGTGCTTAATATAATGGTGCGCAGACCTGTAATCCAACTCGCCAAAAGAAAAGGCAAGACTACAAAGAACTTGCCTGATCAATCTTGATTCTTAGTGACATATCAAGCCAAAACTCCCTTTCAAGTAGTTATAAATCTATTAACTGAAGCTTTCTAAGAAAAAAAATGCTGAAGAAAGGAGACCCACTGATGAATAACCTAAACTGTGCAGGCCTGGCCATGTGGTCAGACAGTAGGTTTGGCTGAGACCATATGACTTGTCCCTGAATCAACAGCTCCTTCCAATGCAGTGTTTGCCAGTCTCACCCTGCTTAATCTAGATAATCTGGAAAGCAAGGGGACCAAGGCCAGGTATCACCAGAATAATTATGAACTCTGCTTGTCAGAACTTCTGTGTTATTTGGAAATTATCACAGTAAAGGAAAATGCATACAGAAGGCCCATCAGCCAGTCTGTCATGAAAGCATCCAGCCACATGTCCCTGGCGGTGAATCTTGACATGAACTGGGACATTATGTGTTATCCTGCAGATAGCTAAATCTGGAGGCAATCTGTTGAAAGGATTGAGGGTTTGGTGCCCACGCTCGTTCCTGGATTATATAACTGATGGACCAATCAGCTAAACTGCCAGGAGTTCCCACAACGTGTTCTGCCTTAATATTTTTGAGCAATGATATTTTTCATCCATTACCTGAAATGGGCTTCTTCATGAACTGGGCAGTTATGGAATGAGATTAACAAGCAGGTTACTACTCATCCTGTTTTCTATTATGTGTTATTAAGAAGATGTGTTGTGCTAAGCCCGTATTTTGTTTCTGTGGGATGCTGCTGCCATTCTTCTCTGCATTGCTCCTCTCACTGCCTTCCATCAGACCTGTGAGGATTTGTAAGGCATGATTTCATATCCCTTCCCTGTGCTAATAGGAGAGGGAAGACAAGGACAAAGCACCATAGGTTTGGAAATACAGACGCTGCTTCTGTATCTTTGTTGCCTGCTTGTTCTCAGGTAAGCTTTCGAGCTGGATTAGGTGCTGCCTTTTAACAGAGGCACTGAAGCATCTCCTTAGACTGCTCTCTTTTTCCTGCAGCAGCAGCCAGATTGATTCCTGTTTGTGCTAAGTGCTAGTTGATTTGCCTCCAAATAATTAGCTAGGTGAGACTAGAATAGTCCATAATATCATCTGGTATCTTAGGTTTTCATGGCTGCCATATGAGTCGTTGAAACTGAAAAGGTTAGCAGGAGCTGAGCTAAGGTAAAAGGAAAGACACATTTCTGAAAAACATCAGGAGCGAGGACGGAACAGTTCTCTGAGATAATCAAAGAACCACAGTTGCAGAAACTAAACCGCCCCCCTCAACCCCTTTCTCACATTAAAAATTAGAATCTGGTTACATTGAACATATCTGAAGAATGCACACCAAGAAATTATCTTGCAGATTCTAAATGTTGAGCCAATTCGTGCAGAACAACGAACGTACTGTTCATCAAGACACACTCACAATTTCAACAGGAGCAATGCTTCTCACAAGTTGCTGAAGCAAGGTAGCTTCACAGTAAGGAAATTTCCGAATAGATTCTCTGATGATCTTCTCTTGATAAACTGGAAAACCATCTCTCTCTCTGCCTTTTAACAGGCTGAAATTAAAGTTGAATACAGCTGAAGTTACATAAGTTGCCCACATTTCTTTCTTCCTACTCATGGTGCAAATGTTATGTGCAAAATCACAGCATAAGGAGAAGCTACAGTACATGTACCTATTTATATTAGAAGTAGTTTTGTGAGTGCTGCATATTCATTCACCCTCAAAGATAATAGCATTGGACCCTAATTTCCAAAGAATGTACTATGTATAACCATGTAAATTTTCCTTCAGCTGCAGCTTACTAATACAAAACTAAAAAGGAAGGCACACTTACCTTCCCTGTCAAGTCATGCATCCATTCCAGTGACTTAACGGGAAGGCTCCAGTTTCATAGCTGGATGTTCATACTAACAGTATTCTATGACTTGTGCAGAGCTAATAATACACTGTATTGAAAGCAGCCATCTACTGAAAAACAATCATACCTTTTGATTAATCCATCCAATTTGTCTTCTCGTTCCTTAAGGAAAAGGATACATTTTTTGAAAATGCAACTAATATAGTGCATTTTCATTGCAAGGACTTCATTCATCTCTCTCTGCTTCATGCACTTCTCACAGATCAGATCCAATACTTTGTAGCATTTCTGCATTGCCTCAACTTCTGCCAAAAGAGGATTTTCTTTCACCAGCAAAACAATCTATAGAAAACATTAACGAGATATACCCGATAAATTGAATTTCCCCAGGCAGACGTGGTGCACAATCTGGGGGTCCTTCTGGACTCATGACTCCTGCTTGAAGAGTAGGTGGCAGTCGTGGCTAGGAGGGCCTTTGTACAGCTTCAAGTTGTGTGCCAGTTGCGCCCATTCCTGGACCAGGAAGCTCTACACTCAGTCACTCATGCCCTGGTCACCTCCCTTTTGGATTACTGTAATGCACTCCACATGGGGGCTGCCCTTGAAGAGTAGTTGGAAGCTTCAGTTGGTGCAAAATGCAGTGGCGCGGGCAGTTATGTGCACATCTACATCTGTGCATGTTATATCTCTGCTTTGTGAGCTGCATTGGTTACCAATTTGCTTCCAGGTCCAATTCAAGGTGCTGGTGATAACCGATAAAGCCCTACATGGCACGAGGCTGGGTTATTTGAGGGACCACCTCTCCCTAGTGATATCTATCTCTACCATCAGGTTCAGGAGAAGAGGTTTGTTTGGGGTTTTGTCTACTAAAGTTTCATCTGATGGTACCTAGGAGGAGGGCCTCTGCTGCCGCATGCGCCCTATGGAACATCATTCCCCCAAAGTCAGACTGACCCCGACTTTGATGGCCTTTTGGAAGGGCCTGAAGACCTGGCTTTACCATCTGGCCTGGGGATCAGAGAGTGATGTGGAGCCCACAAAATGGATGTACTGTCGTGAATGACTGCTCTCCTGCTGACTGCATTCTATGGTTTTTAATTGTTTTAATTATTTTTTAGTTTTTGTATTGTTTATATGATTGCTTTATTTTCTGGTTTTTTGGTACTGTTTATATTTTAATTGTAAGCCGCCCAGAATCACAAATGTGAGATGGGAGGCTACGTAAATTGAATAAATAAATAATGTTAATTATTTTCTAAATTAATTGTTTGACGTAAGTATTACAAGTAACTAGTAACGGCTCAGTTTAACAGGACTGCATGCACTATATTTTTGTTTTGCTTAAGAAGATATTTACTTGGGATGCATCATCCCCATCCACCAAATTGTTTCATTAATGGTGCAGAGAAGAGGTGGGATCACCTGATGTCCTACTTTTCACCACTATTCTGCTACTGCTGTGTACATAAAAAGGTTAAACCAGGAATATCCAAAGGCCACTCTCTTTGGGACTGTCATGCTAGTTACCCACACTATTGTTTCCAAGTCTCTGCAAAGTTCTGTGCCTTTTGAGAGATAGAGATGAAAATAATATAAAATATTGCCTGTCATTCATCTCTTCCTCACTCTTTTTCCCTGCCTTTTAGCCTGTTTTTGCCAGTGAAATGTTATGATGTTTAGTCAATAAATATCAAGCTGTATTTTTTGTCAGTGGAACTGAGTGGTGCATGGAGGCTGTGGCCAGAGGGACCTGTGCCCATCTATGGTGGGTACACAATTGTGGCCATACCTGGGGCAAGAGGACTTACCCATAGTAACCTATGTTGTCATTAACACGCATATTAAGTTCTACAGTACACTTTCCATGGGGCTGTCCTTACAGTCTACAGTACTTGGAAACTGCAAACGGTCCAGAATGCAACATCCCACGTGCTTACTGGCACCTGTCTGGGAGTATATAACACCAATTTTGCAGGCCTGCAAATGGTTACCAGTAAGTTTCCAAGTACAATTTAAGATGCTAGTGTTGACCTATAAAGCCCTTTATGGCTTGGCATCTGGATACCTTGCAGATTATCTGCTCCAACCAATATCAGCCCAATCAGTTAGAACCGCTAGGGAGAAACTTTGTGTAACTGCACACTTCTGAGAGGTTTGGGAGACTCAGGCTAGGTGGCATTGTTACTTTGTGGCCGCGCCATTACTTTGGAACAGCCTCCTGATTGAGATCAGAATGGCCTTGTCCCTGCCAGTTTTCCAGAATCTTTTAAAAACTGAGTTGCTTCAGTGGGCCTGTCCTTGAGTCAATAACTTATGCCAACTTGCTTTCCATTTCTTGTTTTATTTTTTGTTCCTTGTCATTTTTTGGTGTACTTACAGTTCTAAGTGAGGGCTGATGTGGTTATCATTGTTATCACTGGTTTGAACCTCACCATGGATACTGTAACATTTTTTTTAATATATCCTGTAATCCACCAAGAGCCATTTGATTGAGGCAAAGTAGAAATATAATAAAATAAACAAATAATCATATAATCATATTGAATGAATCTTTCATCTGGTACTTGAAAACAATGTTCTAACATGCAAACACACACTTCTTGCTGAAAATATAGGGCTTCATAAGAACTGTTTCAGTTAAAATAAATCTCACATTGACATATACTTTTAATGTGATTTTGTTTAGAAGAAGAAAGAACAACATGAGCCTATCTAGCCTAGTAACCTCCAGATGTGTTCTGACTACAACTGTAAAAATTCCAATCCAAAATGGCTACTAGCTAATAATTTGAGAAATGCAACACTTCTAGAGGGCAACCAGTTGAGAAAGGTTGGTCTCTACCTGTGTTTTTCAAACTTGGCAACTTTTAAGATATGTGGAGTTCAACTCCCAGAATTCCTGCAGGCTGTGGAATTCTGGGAGTTGAACTCCACATATCTTAAAGTTGCCAAGTTTGAAAAACACTGGTCTATATATTCAAAAATCTGGGATCTCTTAAAGGTAACAAATCTGTGGATATCACAGCAAAAAAACAAAACAAAAAGTGTTTGTGAATTTCAAGCAGGACCTATTTACATGCATACAATATCATGTGAAAATGAGACACTAAAGCTACTGCAAAGAGGACTGGACTATACAATGATAAAAATGCCCAGAATCATGAAATCAGCCACAAGATACAGATTAAGTATGTCATGGGATTAGCTTCATTCTTGCAGGTCCAATTACCTGACAACATGTCAGAAAAACATGACATACTGTACCTTAACAGGATGCAAATTAGTAGTTGTAATGATCTTATGCAGAGGTCCAGCTAGTTTAACTGGAAGTTTGGGTTCTTTATCTAGTCCTTGTGGTTTTGTGTAGTAGTTTAGTTTTTCCCGAGGAAAGAAATTGTTGATAACTGTTACACAGTCATGTTGACCTAAAGAGAGAAAATGATTTCCCTTTATGAAGTGAAAGACTATCTATAGGATTATTCATGATTAAAACTGGTCATTCGGTGATGAAGCAAAATTTGCTAAAAATACTGAGGAAGAGAGTAAAAATAACTTATTAGCTAATAATTGATAGAATCAAATCAACTCTCTTGAATAGAAAACTCAGGATCTAAAATAGGAAGATTCATTTTTGACATGTAATTTTAAACTCATTGCCATTTTACAGGCTAGTGTTTGCTCAGTCAAATGCACTATACAAATCCAATCTAAAAATCTGTAACCAGACAAGGATTTAATACTTCTAGAAATATTTCACAATTTTATATGAAAGTAGCACGAATTCAGAAGCAAAATGGTGTATGGACATGTTAGCTAAAAGGAAGAGTAAAAGGCTCTTCCTTCCCCCAAAATTCACATTTTTGTCACACTGATTTAATTTAATGTATGGTACACATCAAGTTCCATTTTCTAATAGTTTTAAAGAATGGGCAGAAGAATATTTGCCTTGAATATTTAGACAAGCAGAAGAGTGAGCTATAAATGCAATAAATAAATGAAAAATAGAGACACCCTTTGTCTTTACCCACAAAGGCAGCCATCTGAGCTGCTGTTCTCCCCACAGAATTGACAACATCCATCTCTGCTCCAGCCTCTAACATCATCCAGGTTATTTCTTTGTTGCCTAAACGAAGAAGCTTTATTTAGACTTTTTAACGATGTTTGCACAAACTATCAGTGAAATATGGTTCCCTCTGATAGGTATTAAAACTTAACCCTTCTACTAACAAGAAAGAAACCAAACATTTGGTTTTTCAACAGAACCAATTACACTGGTTCAAATTCTTTTCTCTCCCTACTGTAGCTTCAGTTGGAAGCATCTGCAGACATAGAACATGGCCATTTCTCTTTGCAAAGTTGAAACAAGTATCAACAAATTATCTTCAACTCTTGCTCCCTGGAACTTTGTTTGGCTGCTATTCTCTCTCCCCCTCTGCCATTCCTCTGGTCAATTCTGATACCAAAGACTTGATTCTGCATGTTCCCCCATTAGGAGAAAAATATGTGATTATCACATCAAAAATAATCCTAATATATGGATGAGAAAGCAGCCAGGTTCTATGGACATCATTAAGACCCATCACTCAATTTATATTAAATCAAGCTCCATAATCTTATAGCAGATTAAAATACCCGACAAAAACAAACTTTGATTTGCTCAAATTCTGTTACTATCTGCTCTTTTTCTACCAACACAGCTCAAATAAAAATAAAATATAACTTTAAAAATATATGCATCGTTAAGAGATTCTTATGACATCAGATCAAACTGAGAATGACTACTTTTATGTATTTAATGGAAAGCAAACTCTTCATAACACTTCTGTAGCCTCCCAGAAAAGAACAGGTTTCTTTTTCTTTGCATAAATAGGTAGCTATAATTAACAGAAAAAAGAAAAGGTTATATTTACCTGAGAGTCCAGCAAACATTAAGGCAGTATATCCATGTTCGTGATCATTGCAGTTTACATCAGCTCCATGCCGCAGTAAGAGTCTGCATATATCAACTTTACCTTTATATGCTGCGTGCATTAGAGGGGTCATTCCATGCTAATGAAAGAAGGTACAAATGCAAGTGTCCATTTGTTTTTTAGTTGTAGTGCCATAGTAAGACACACAATATTGATTTGTTATGTGGACTGACAAAAAAAGTATTAATTGTTAGAATCCTAAAGCTAAAGTGTGGGGAAGCCCTAAGATCAGGTGAGAATGCAAGTGAACAGTATATTCATCCTGTTACACAGCTTCACAAAAGTAGTTTTAACTCCATTGCCTTAATATAACTCAGTTGTTAAAAACAAGTTTTTTTCCTCTATTTTTTATTTCACGATTGCTACTTTTAGTCACTTTTATGAATTTTCTGTTCATTACATCGTGAATATTTTGTATAATATTTTAGTGTCTATTTTATGTCAATTTGCTTTAGCATATTGTTTAATTATTTTGAATTTTCTTGCAAACTACTTTGAGATTTTTAATGGGAAGCAATATTTGAATAAGTAAATAGAACATAGGCTTAGAACTCTGACAAAGTTGGCTGCTCAGACCAGGAAAGACTGTTTAAACTATGGGTGTCAATACTTTCCTGTCTTCTCAGAACATATGAACTGAAAATACAATATCCTAAGCTTTATTTGAATATACATATTTGGAAATAGACAGGTTGAAGAGGCATTTGGACTTTATAGCTTGGAAAACTAGAAGCTTTAAAAATGATGTCAGGAGATAATTAACATTGACATTAACAAAAGAAATAAAGAATATATTTTAAAAGAACTAATGCACTTGGAAAAGTTACACTGCAATCTTTTTATGGCTACAAATTCAATGGAGCTTATTTCTGAGTAAACATGCATAGGATTGCATTTTAAATATGATATTATTTCATTCCAACAATATCTGTATATTATATCTCTTTAGGCATTTCACATTTCTTTTTCTTTTTAACAGCAAAGAATGAAAAAAAGGTAAGGGCAAATATGGAACAATAATTTAACTACTGTTAAACAAAAAGGTAGAGTTGGTCCATTAGGAAAAAAAATATCCAAAATCCATAGGTAGATAATAACTGTATTAGAACCAACTAGAATGATACAAAAGTTTATAAACTTCCAAGTTTTCTACCACTTCACCATGAAAAATTCTGGAGAATCTAAAGCTTACACATGCTTTTCTATCATTTGTATCAATTCTAATAATGCTATTACTCATCTAAAAGTGATCATTCTTACTCAAGATTAAATGCAATTCAAATACTTGCTACTTCCTGGATCTTAAGTTCGTAGTGAAAATTCTTGGTAAATTTTATTTGGCTTAAGAAACCTACCAGTGTGCAGACTTCATACATATTATCCTGTTTAGATCAAAAATATAATTCCCCCAAATGTTACCTCATCTAAACAATTCACACGGACAGTCTTGCTGCCAAGGAGTTTTGAAGCTTCTTCAGTGTTTCCTGAAGGGAAAAAAAGTTCATGAGAAGGAATCATAAAAAGAAACATGTATGTGGGTTAAGAATACCCAGTTTATGGATGACCCATAGTTAAGAACGGAGTCTACTGCAGCAAAATTCAAGGTAAATACACAGTAGTTTGAGTTAATACACAATATTACTTATACAGTATTATACAATAATACTGTTCTGGCTTACATACAAATTCGACTTAAGGACAGACCTTGGGAACAGAACTCATTTTTAAATTGGGGACTACCTGTATTATATTTGCATTCTGCATTTTCTTCCAAGTTGTTTAATGTACTTATATAGTTTTTCTCTTTCTTTTTAACTGAATCCCCATAAACCTTAGAAAATACTAGAAAGCCCTGAGACCAATTGGATCATTCTCTGAGAGAAAGGTAGTGTAGTCTGATGTGACCAGAATGAACATTAAATTTTAGGCTGACCAAATTTTTTTTACCCCAATGCTGGACGGTCCTGTGATTGTCTGAGTATATGTAATAAATAAAAAAATAATTGCAGTGGCAAACAACTTCAATAATAAGTCAATATTTACTTACCTTAACAGATAAACAGAATGACCACAGGTGGGCAAAAAAGCAGTGGGAGCGGGAGCAACTTCCAACTTCCTGCTGGCTTCCCCACTGACTTTGCTCGTGGGAAGCTGGCAGGGAGCACTGAAAATCACAACCACGTGACCACTGCAACGGCCACAACTTTACAAATAAAACTGGATTGAACATCATGGAAATTTCAATAGCACAGTAGTAATGGGTCCTGCATCTTTTACATATTCTTTAAGTTAGCAGATTTTATGTAACTTGATTCAAAAACTGTTGCGGTGTTATGGACCATTTGGGCTAACTTGAGGGTACAAACAGACAAACAGATATACAGTGAGAGTTTTAGTAGCATATAGATTTACATTCACAGGTCATGACTGAGCCTTGAGTTTTTTCCTGCAGGCCCAGCCCAAGAACAATGGTGAAACGGTCCAGTTGAGTTAAGTTCCTTTATTTGCTTACACCATATAGACAGAATTTTGCCAGACTAAATCTATACTACCGCAACTAGTGGATATACCCTGGAAGATTCTAGGGAGTGGCTATCCTGAACCTCTTATGCTTCCCACGCTCCCCTTGCGGACTGTGTTGTCTTTTGTCTCCTTTCCCTTCCTGGAGTGCACCTCCTCCCTCCTGATAGCCTTGATCTCTGTTGCTATCCACCACATCACCCTCTTCATAGATACATTCCATCACATTTCCAGCTCTAGTCCAATATTCTAATCACTATACCACACTTTTGAACTTTAATAAAAATCTTTAAGACAGTAAATTAAAATTATTCCATGAACTTTATTATTAAGAAATAAAAACTACAAAATTATTTTGGCTAAAATTTGTTCAAGGTTTTTTACATTAGGTCTTTTCTCCAATTCTTAATATAGACATTGCTGGCTGGGGAATTCTGGGAGTTGAAGTCCACACATCTGAAATTGACATAGACTAAGGCCGCAATCACAAAACACACATTTAACTCAGATGGCCACCAGTCACGTCACCTTACTGTTGGAAAAACACAACTGGGTCAAGGGCCAACTTTTGGAGGATTTGGCCTCTGCCTAACTTCAGTCCCCATTAGGGAGGCAGACAGCAGAACTGGCTTGGGGTGCTTTAGCCAATCAGCATTTGGGAAGTGTACTGTGTGACTAATAAACATTGACAGTAAACTTTACAATTGAGAGCCTTGCACTTTTGGTCACTCTATTTCTCTAATTTACTTCCTTTGTGGACTGATTGTGTAGAGAAGGACCATTCGCTCAGAAGTCATGTTTCTGATTTCATACAAACACAGTGTCCTCATTGGACAAAGATGCTTTGAGTGATGATTCATACATGTTGTTCTGCGTTAAATGGTCTCACTGTGATCCCACTGACTGCGTTTCTGGGTTCACAGAAAGTACTAAAAATTATCTTATTAAAGCGGGTTATAAGAATATAGCCTGGGCATAAGATAGGCAGAAAATTTTTTGCCTGCTATAACTGCACTTAAAGGATACAATCTTAACTGCATTCAGCACTATTTGCCAGATTCCTGTTTCACCAGGATTCATTTAACTTCAGCACTCAATTGAGAAACAAAGCAAACTGACTATTTTTGGTCAGTCTGCCAATCTGTACATAATTCCTTGATCCATTTAATATGCAAACAACTTATTAAGTGCTAGGTTGCTCTAAGTACAGTAGCATAAAGTAGTATAAAGTGGTATTTGCCAAAAAAACTGCATGTATGAAAGAAACTGATGCAAAATACAATTATCTAACAATGCCTACTCGGAAGAAGCCCCTAGTGGAGTACATGCATTAAGTCTGGATAAGAATTTTAGTCTCCCATACTTCTATAAACAGAAAAATATAAGCGTATACAGTAATCTAAAAAAATGACAGTACTTAAAAATTTCCATCAACTCCACTTCACAATACCATGAAAAAAACCATCAAGATAAAAGGAAACTATACTTGATTCTGTGGGAGGAAGGAGGATTTTTTCCTTTCACTAATATCTCTTAATTCTATTGATTACATAAATAAAAATAATAGCATAAATTAATGCTATCCCTCAATTTTATTTATTACATTTAAAGCTACCCCTGTGACCATATTTCCCTGAGCTATACCAAGCAAAACAAATAAACAGTTAAATAAAAGAATAAAACCAACAGAAGAACATAACAGTTGAAAGCAAAGCCATCAAGTCAAGCATCTAAAATTAGTTCTTAAAGTTAGGTCTACACTTGGAGCCAAAAATACCATAATTCTGGCAGCAAGCAAATTTGTTCTTGGGAAAATATTCCATTTTTCATCATTACTTAAAAATACCCTCTGTTGTAGTGACTCCATTGCCTTATCTGGCAAGAACATTGAAGGAAGAGCCTCAGAAGATTTTTTTCAGTATGAAGATGGCATAATATGATCATGATATCCAATGTCAGTGAATATTCTGGCTGAAGTTTCTGAACCATTTTTGAAGGCACCCACCTGTATAGTAGATTTCAACATTCCAAATGGGATGTTTCCAGAATAAGAATAACTGTTAAAAGACTACTTATGCCTCAGTACGGTCATTACTGAAGTATCAATCTAAGGTGATGAAAGGTATCCCATTTTAGCCTCTGGGAGTAATGATGAATTTATAAGCCCCAAAATATGAATCTAAACCTTAGGAGCATTAAGGAAAATGCAATTCAACTTGTCTGGAGCAAACCAGATTAGAAAATCTGAAGTACACATACCATGTTTTACAAAGCAGCCACCTGTTCAGCTCAATGCAATTTTGAGCATGCAGTTGGCAAGCACATGGTTTGAAACTCATCATGTCAATGATTTTCAGGTAGCGTGAACTGGCTGTCACATACTAAGTAATTATAAAAACAGAATCAATATACTATTATAAAAGAATATAGAATAAGAAACACAATCTGTCACCAATTACAAGTTTTGCCACCAGTAGTCCATCTGTTAATTATAAGAGAGAATGATAAAGCAGGTAATTTATGGTTTTAAATTCTTTACCTGCCAATACGTTTTTGCAACTAGAGCTACACACATTAACAAGGTATCCAGCCTAGTCAACTAATTATGGAATGTGAGATGGAGAGGCTGATTTTTGGGGAGGGGGAGGGCAGGCAATAAGATAAGGTGGGAAACAGGAAACCACTCTCAGGGAAAGCAGTCTTGGTGTTTTATACCAATTTGGTATTCCAGCCCCTAAGCTCTGCCCCAATGCATAGTCATCCGACCTTCAATGGCATGGGTTTCCAGCTGCTGCCACTGAATGCCAGCTCAACTTGTAAAAAGGCTTGTCTTTTTCAGGACTGAATAACAGAGGAGAAGGATAACTTGGCATGTATTGCTGAAACGTGGATAGGTGTTGGGGGCTGGGTTGTAAAGGTGGGCTTTAGGTTTAAGATGGGATTGCTACTTTTGTACCAGCCTCCCTGTTGCATAATGACTTCCCCATCTGAGCTGCTTGATGTTTTGGCCAAACTGGTAATAGAACTCCCCAGACCTATGCTACTGGAGGACTTCAATCTGCTTTCCCTGGTTGAAGGTAGTTCAGGAGTTCATAGCAACTATGGACCTGATCCAGATTACTGAAGGCCCAAGTCACTGCAGAAGTTACATGTTACAACATATCTGGATTTTGTCTCAGGGTAGTGGCAGCAGTATCTGGAGATGGGGGATGTTAGCATCAATCCTTTGTCATGGGCAGATCGCTTTTCGACAGCCTTAGAGTTCTTTGCAATGGCTCCCCACTGCAGAGAGAAAAGACCTATTTGATTGGCCTGCCCCAGGCACATGATGGATTTTGCTGAGTTTCAGAGGGAATTTGGAGTTGTTCCTGGCAATCTGCTGCATGGTTTGACTGATGCCTTAGCCAATACTTGGAACAGAAGAATGCCAGGAGATGAAACAGCAGAAGAGACACTTGGAAGAAAACAAGGAGCTAACTGAACCGAGCACGGTTAAGAGAATTTATTAAGATTACCTTTGCTAATAAGAGTGGCAAAACATAACTATTTTTCCATTACTACATCTGCAAATAGCCCTGTTCAAGGTGACCCAGTCCCTCCTAGATAAGAAGGGGCCAGAGGAACATCTATGAGGACTATTTAAGGTATCTGCTGGATAAAATTACTTGGATCCCCTCTGAACTGCACTCTGGCTGTGTGGGTCCTTTGGAGTTGACTGAGGCATGGTCTGGCTTGGTAATCTGAAAAGTGTTTGAGTCTGTTGGTCTTCAGGAATCTGATGGATTCCTTGAGGCTGTGGGTATGGCTAGTTGTGTATTATATCTATGTTCCTCCTTGCAGGTCAAGGCTTTCTGGGAGACCAACATGCGGTTGGATCCAGACAACGGTAAACCTACTGGCTCTTAAAGATGAAGTGGTTCATCCCCATATCAAGAAACTTATTGGATCCAATAGTGCTGCACTATTTTTGTCCAGTCTCTAATTTTCCCTTTTTAGGGAAGGCTCTTGAGAAGGTGATCAAGTTGCAGATTCAGAGGGCTCTGGAAGAAACAGATTATCTGGACCTTTTTCAGTTGGGTTTCAGACATGGCTATAGTACTGAGACAGCATTGATCACACTTGATGATCTTTGGCAGGATTGGAATAGAGTTGATGCAGCCATCCTGGGCCTCCTTGATCTATGAGTGGCCTTCAGTGACATGAATCATAGTATTCTCAACCAATTTAGAGGATTGAGAGTAGGGAACATGATGTTGTTATAGTACTCTTTATTTATCAGATTTATATAGCTGTCCATCTCACAAATATAACTCTGAGTAGCATACAACACAGAGTCAGTTAAAACAATTACAACAACAGGTAAAAAGTTAGACACAAGTACAAATAAAAACAAAATAAAAAATAAAACCGTGGGAGAACAGACCAGCATCCTACATACAGTGTAACCATCTTGCAGACTCCCCAAACCTGCTGAACAAACCAAGTTTTCAGATATTTCCGAAATGCCAGTAGGATCAGGGCTAATCTCACCTTGGGTGAAATAATGTTCCAAAGGGTGGGTGCCACGGCAGAAAAGGCCCACTTCCTGTGTCCTGTCAGATGAAACTCTTTAGCAGACGGGACCCATAATGTGCCTAATCTGAGAGGCTGGTTCCAGTTGGCATTGGAGGGGGGGAAGATCTAGCCCTAGGTTCCTGTTTTGCAGAGTTCCTCAGGGCTCAACTCTCCCCCTACTCATATTTAACATTTACATGAAACTGTTAGGTGAGATTATTTGTCAGTATGGGTTTAAGTATCATCAATATGTTGCTGTTACTCAGATACACAACTCTAACTTTAGTAAACCAAGTTATGCTGTTAAGGTTCTTTCTCAGTTTCTGAAGGCTGTAGCAGCCTGGATATGAAAGAACAGGCTTTGACTTAACCCTAGAACGACTAAATGGCTCTAGGTTTTAAGATACCCCTCCAGATCAGGGAATTTTCAATCATTTGTTCAGGACAGAGTGGCACTCCCCCACATAGATCTTAGTTGCATCTTGGAAGTCCTCTTGGACTCTTGGGACCTGCTGAAAGAGCAGGTGGCAGTTGTGGCTAGGAGCACCTTGGCACAAATCCATCCTGAGTGCCAACTGTCTTTATGCCTGGATTGGGAGGCCCTGCTCATAGTCACTCATTCTTTGGTAACCTCCTGTTTGGACTATTGGAATGCACTGTACATGGAGCTGCCCTTGAAGACCACTCAGAGGCTACAATTGTTCCAGAATACAGTTGCGCAGATAGTTATGGGTGCAGCATGATACACTCATGTAACACCATTACCTCGTGAGTTGCACCATTACTTTGTGAGTTGCTCCCAACAGGCTTTTGAGTGGAATTCAAATTGCTGGTTATCATTTATACAATAAAGCCCTTCAGGGTGCATGGCTGGGTTACTTACAGGATTGCCTATCTCTGATTATTTCTGCCCATCCCACAAGATCTGGCAGGGTGGACATGTTCCAAATCCCTCCTATGAACCCATGCCATCTAATGGGACCCAGAAGATGTGCCTTATCTTTTGCAGCACCTGCCCTGTGGAACAGCACAACCTCCAAGATTCAGGTGACTCTGATAGCCTTCTGTAAGGTGCTGAAAAATCTGGTTTTTCCCCTTTAGGCATGGGGCTGTGGCTTTAGATGAGCCTGTTCTGTAATGGTTAAGAGTGATTCGCCTTGAACATGTTTGTTTTTTATTTCTTTATTTTTGTTTTTAATCCCAATACTAACCCAATTTAATAAAAAAAAATATTTTATACTTGCTGCTGCATTTAGACGTATGCTTTAATCAGATTTGCCACAACTTTGGGCAAAAAGTGGTTGTTTTTTGCTTTGAGCACAACAGAAGTTCAGGTTATTTCTCTGTAACTTACAGCAAAATGTCCCCTGAAAGTAAGCACTTGCTAGCATGATGAGCAAAATTTGGGAATAATAAAATAAGAATTGAGCCTCCTCTTGTAGGTCGTTAAAAGGTCTGATAACCCCAGGAAGAATGCACTGCAGGTCAAAAATACAGCAAAAACATATACACGACCAGGCCTAGATTTAATGGCACCTGAGTAGCGGCCAAGCCCTGCTTAAGTTCAGTGCCCAGAAAGACCTGAATTAGCAACCTCTCCGCCGATCTGTTATCCTCCTTCTCTTGTACTTGAACAAGCTGCACCTTGCTAAACCTTAGGCTCGCTCTCAAAAAACAACCCGTCTTAAGAGGCACCCGGGCCTAACCCACGAGGTTTGCATAGCGATCCGCTGCAGCCAGCAAAAGCAGATGCTTCCAGCCATTCCAACCGCGAGGGACAAAAGCTTCGCCGTCTGGGCCTGAACAAGCAAGCAACCGAGCGAATGCAAACTGAGCCGGTAGCACGTTGCAAACGACTCACCTTTGCCAATGACTTCCAGCAACGCTTTCTCCTCCTCATTCAAGTCGCCTTTCTTTGGAAGCGCCATCGCCTATCTTATGTGTTTCCTTCGTTTCTTTCTCTCTCTCCCGCCGATAGTAATAAAATGGAGCGTGCCTTGCCCCGGAGGGCGGAAAAAGCAAACCGCGGCCGATCAGCTGGAGCAACTTGGACGCTTCCTGTGTTGTGCTTTACGAGACCCTGTCCGCGCGCGCTCCGACCTCGTCGCTCGCGTCACCTTGAGACAGCGGGGAGGAGGTTCAAAGCCAGAGTGGCACACGGGGGGCAATAACACGGAATGCATCCCTTTACGGCGCCTGAACGGCGTGGTCGATCACGCGTATGTGCGCGAGGGACAAAGCAGAAGCAGAAGCATAGGAACATGCTAAACTGGACATGCTGCTCTTCCACGTGGCTAGGATCAATCTCCCCCTCTTCAGCTATAATGGTGCGGCCCGGCGGTGAAATAGGCGGAGCTCAGGCTGCTGCTGGATGTCAGCGTGCTCGTCCTCCACTTCTCCATTGTGTGCAGGCGCTGGTGTTGTGCCTCTTTGCTGCTTATCCTTAGACTAGAGCCACTTCCCGGGGAGAGGTAAAAGATTGCTGCGGTGAGGGGAAACGGCGCCCTGAGCAAGAAAAGGGACAGAAAGCGGAAGGGAGGCAAAGCTGAACAAAAGGGGTTCGTGGCTGCTGCAGCAAAGCACAAAGAAAGAGGGGCCAGCAGGCATTTCCACTCTGGCTTTAAAGGGCATCGAAATAGACGCTTGCCCTTTCCGACAGGCTCGGCGCCTCAGCTTTGGGCTGAAGGCTTTTAAGCGACTGCAGCTGCGGTGGGGAGTCTCTGGAGGCGAGGTGAACTTTGAGGTGGAAGAGGGTGTACGTGCGTGTCTTTGGCAAGGGGACGCGGGACAAGAACACCGAGCAGCAGCGATAGCTTTCAAAGCGCTCGTTTGTGGGGCTGCCTTTTGCGGGGGGCGCGCCAGAAACCGTCTTTCCGTGGGAGTTTAAAGGCCTCGTAGTAAGGATTTGGGGGGGGGGGAGAGAGCGATTTGCGGTCCCGAGACTGCTTCCAACTGCTTGCTAAAATACGATGCGAAGAAACGTGTTGGGCGCGGAGGTGGGGCCGGAGGGAAATCAAAGACGTGCCATCTTTTTCTGACCTTTTTGGGGAGGCCCTGCGCCTGGTGAAACGGTTGCAAACGAAGGAGGTATTTTGAGATTTTGTGATGCCCGAAAAGCAGGCACGCGCTGCTTGAGAAAGTGAGGAAAGCTGGCTTGTCTGCAGTGCTGCGTTCCGATGGTTGCCTGTTTGGGAGTCTTTAAAACCGACCTGCCTCTCTCTGCGGGGCAGCTGGGCGCGCAGTTTTATTATAGAAGCGCTGTTGGCATCCAGGAACCCTCAGCCAGAGAAATATAAATTTCATTTGCGGTGGCATTTCATGATACGCTCAAATATTAGATTATTTACCTGACAGTACGTCCCATTAAACCCACTTGGGCTTAATTCCGAGTTGTTGTGTGGGTTACATCCTTCAGAAGAAACCAGTGTATGAAATTCGGAATGTAATCCATTTACATACAGGGTTTTTTTTTTTAAGTGTGTTTCAGGATGATTGAGATTTGTGACAAAGTTAGCCTAGGGGGGATAACAGATGCCTTGAAAATCCCTTGTACAAAACTGTTCACTCTGTTACTCTGAATGCTTTTTTAAATAATAAAGTTGCATCCTCTCTGTTTAGATTTCTATGGGGTTTTTGAGGACATTCAGGTTTACTGTCTTTTGCCTTAACTGGGGACAGGGAGACAAGCAGCTTAAAAATATTCATTAAAATTATTCACAAGGTTTTAGTAATCCATTAAAAGATGCTGTAGCAATCAACCAATAATGTAGAGTCATGGATTTCAGTAAGATTATTTGAGGAGATTGAATGGACTGTGGGATGAAGCTGGGATGTATAAAATAAGTTGAGTTTCTTGCTGCTTTTATTTTTGCTAAGGATTAGTAGAATTTCCATTTGGCAACTGTGAGTTATTGAGTGGAATGCCTTCTGAATATAACTCCTTTAGCTAAGCTACTGTACAGAAAGAGATTTGAATATAGAAATGCTTCATACAACCTAATCCTCAATAGAGTTATAGAGAAATAAGTCTCATTATGGAGACTTGACTCCTGCAAAGAGGTCTAGTCTATGGTTACAATGTTTTTTTCATTTAGCTATTTATTAGGTTCTAATAGATGGAATATTAAGCAGAGCTTTTTGAATAAGTAACCCAGAAGTACTCAGAACTCAGCTGTTTTACACATGTAGCAGAATAAAATGCTGCACAATACCAGAGAATCAAAACAAGCACAGCAAAGGAAGAGAGATTTTGTTCTTCCTCTGCTAGTTTTATCTGCAGAAAGTTTTGCAAGTCCAGGATATAAAAACAAAAAACAAATCCACAGTCTATATTTATGCTACCCTCTCGTCTCCATCTCATTTTCCTTAAGGTGTAGTTTAGACTGTAGTTACTCAACAGTTCAAATAAACACGTCAGACTGAGATTTACAAATTTCCTAACTATTGAGCACTGTTGCCTGAAGTAAACTTTCATAATTGAATGCCTTCCAAAGCCTCTAGTTAGTATGTCTCATAGTGATACTGGCCTGGAGTGATTAAGATTAAGGAAGCTGTTCTAAGGATTCTCTTGAGATTTGGTGATCCATCTTGTGCAGAGTTGGAGAATTTTTATTTTACCTTATTTGTATGAGACTGTGGTTGGTATAAATACTGTCTTCAGGAAGGAACAAAACAGTTAAGCTATTGTATAAAAGCACTTTTTTAAAGCAGAAAGTAACCAGCTTGATAGTTGAATGATGCAGTATTAAACTTAATAAAAGTTATATAAAATAGTTTCCTGTTTCATGTGACTGTGAATATTGTGTATATCAGGCAAATAGCTCTGAATTATTCCAAATACACAAACAAGATTAACACTTCCTTTTAGTTTCTATGAATTCATCCTAATCTTTTTCCTAGACCAGAATTTCCAATTCTTTTTAGGAACATGATGATCTTTGTCTATTTAATTATTTAATAAAAGCATTTAAAATACCACCAAATGCAAGATCAAAACTATATAACGTAACACCTTGATTTTATCAAACAATGTAGTAAAACATAAAACTACTTTTTAATTGTATCTTTTTTTCAGTTGTAATTATTGTTTGGCTATTAGTTGCAAATAACTGTGAGCTGCAGTTTATATACCTGATTTTTTCTTCTTTCCTAGCATTTTCCTGCAGGTACAGGGTCTGCTTTTCGGATCAACCAAATGTTGATCCATTGGTTGCAACAGGAACTGACGGAGGGGCTTGTCTGTTGTGGGCTGAGAGAAAGGGACTGGCCCAAAGTCACCCAGCCAGCTTTCATGCCTAAGGTGGGACTAGAACTCACAGTCTCCTGGTTTCTAGCCTGATGCCTTAACCACTAGGCTAATTACACAAGTCCAATGGTATTTCCAAGTAGATGCACTTCTTCAGTTCTGCATCCAACTTGCTCTGTGTCCAACATCATGTGAACAAGGATTTTCCTGGAGAGCTGCAAAAGCAGGTAGGAGTGAGGGAAAGAACTGCCTCTTGCAGATAGACATGATTGAATGTACCTCTCTGCATGAAGGCCTGTGTGAAGCCTTCTGGATGGAGTAAGGATCTTATTGAGATCCAGTTTGGTGTAGTGGTTATGGCACCAGGCTAGAAACTAGGAGACTGAGTTCTGGTCGTGCCTTAGGCACAAAATCAGATGGGTGACTTTGGGTCTCTCGCGCTCTCTCAGCCCTAGGAAAGAGGCAGTGGCAAACCACTTCTGAAATCTTGCCAAGAAAACTGCAGGGAATAGTCCAGGCGGTCACCAGGGGTCAACACTGGCTTGAAGGAACACACACACACGCATTCAAGGATCTTCTAGTTTGTTCTTTTCTTTGTCTTTGTCTTTTTTTTTTCTGTGTGTTAATCTATGTTAGAGCTTATGTTGCTGTTTTTGAACATTTCCCACATCAAGGTGGCAAAAGCCATATTACCAGCCAGCTGTTAGCAACTATGGTTAAAGGTAATTCTAGGTCCCATAAGAAAAGGGCTTAGGGCATCTTGCAGTCCTAGGGCTGAAAGTTACCCATCCCCTATAGTAAGGGATTGTAGGCCTTTCCACATTGTAGGTATGTCTGTCTGGTTTTGTGCAGGAAACTGTAATTTAAGATCTTTAATCCACCAAAATAAAGGTCTTATATTATTAGATGAAGGTATCGCTTTTGATCATTTACTGCAATTTGTATAGCATTTCTCAGTGCTTTACAATTCTTGGACCATTATTTAAGGGGGAAAAAACAGTTGTATGGTTCTAACTAGGTGTGCAGGGAGTGAAGATTATTCATTTGTGGATTGACAAACATGTTTGATTTGGAACAAATAGACTAAAGTTGTCAACTATTGTTTTCTTCCTAATAATGCTCTGAGAAGGCAATCCATCATCCTGTCCTTGTGTGCTATATTAAACTACACAATGTAGTGCCTTGTGCAGATAAGTGCAACTTCTGCTATTGTTTTAGTCTTTCTCCATTATATAACATTGGGCAAACATAAGATTGTCTTTTCAGTTCTGCTTCCTTTCCATTGTGCTTTCTTTTCAAAAGGGACAAAGCAAAAATGCCAATGAAAATTGAAGGATAAAATGGTGCAAAACATTTCAGGTACCTATTTTTGGCAAGCGCTATATTGTTTGGCAAATAATAACTATTGCAAATATTGATTTGGCTATAAGGAGTTATATGTCTAGATCCAAATTACGTCATAACTGGAACAGACCCATTGCAATCAATAGGACTTAAGCTACTCAGTATGTCCCAAGGTCTGTTTAAAGTATGTTAAATGTAGATTCAGTTTGCTTGGTAATTCAAACATGCAGATTTAATGCCTGATTTTATTCTTCCGTAAAGAGTATGTGTTTTTTATGTAAATACTAAAAAATTAGTGTTTTTTAGGTGGGCTTGAAGATACACCATTAAAGTAGATATTCCTATTCAGAATAAAGCCATGGAAAAATAACGTCGTTGAAGAAATTTGTCCTTCAGAACTTTTCCCAAATAATAGTCTTCTTCTAAAAGTATAATGTATTTAATTTATTCATTAGCTTTTGGGTAAAAAGTGTTCTAAATTAGCGCCCACAGCAAGTTACTGAAATCATACATGAAATAAGGTAGATATGTGATGAAAATGTCCTGTTCTGAAAGATCATAACAAAAGAAATCAAAAGCTGCCAGTACAATAGTGGTTTTCTACCCATCTTTATAGTAGAGGGACTTCTGTGTTCAGCTCTAGTCACTACTACATCTTAAAAAATATATTGAAGTACTGAAATAGGTACAGAAAACAGTAAACCAAATTGATTAAGGGGTTAGAACTCCCTCTGATGAAATATTAGTTTTTTTTTTCTTTGTGTGAATTGGGGAAAGGAAATGATAGACTCATATTACTTGTATCCTGGATAGTCCAGTGAAACTTAATTATGAGTTCAGCACAGGCCAAAAAGGTTTGAAATAATTCTTCACACCATTCCTAATTAGACTGTGGAATTTACTTCCACAAACTTTTGTGATAACCTTGAATCTGAATAGTTTAGAACAGAATAGGCAAATTCATGGAGAGTGAGGTTATCACTGTATTAAAGAAAGGATTAAAAAAGAGCAGTATCATGAGTGAAGAGATAGGCAGTTACTTTTATACAAATGAGTTTTCCTTTCTTTAGTATATACTTCCAAGCAAGGCTCTCAGTTCTGGGATGCTGGCTAATAAAGGCAGGGAACCCTTTTACTTTCAGTTGCAACAAATCTAATCCTTGTCAATGGAATGAATCATTCCTGTGGCCATAATTCAAAACTTCTTTTCTTTGCCTAAACTTAGGTTTAGGATTATGTTCAGAGCCAAATTAGATGGAGCACAATTAAGGCTTGCATGTATGCTTTTAAAAAATAAATTGCAGGCTTGGGGGAATCTATTCTGACTGGGCCCCTCCGTGATTTCAGGAACACTAGGTTTGGATTTATATTGTTTGTATTGGGGAAATTGTCATAAGAGAGAAAACTCTAAACATTAACATTTCAGAAAGGCAAAAATAAAACCCTTTAGTGATTTTTGATATCTGCCCTATAAAGGCTAAGTAGTTTGCATCATGTAATTTTGTTAACTTAAGGGTTTTAAGCATTATTTTTATTGTAAGTTTTTCAGAACACAAGAAATCCAGCTTAAGATAAAATATAAAATTTTACTCAAACATACTAAATCCTGTATATATCTAAATAATGTTTTTGTCCTTAAATATATTTAATAGTAATTCTGTGGTATCTGAAGATTATTAAAACTGTAGAGAGAAAAAATAAAATCCAAAGCATGCAATTAATCCTAGTATGTAGAAATAAATGGATGCCTGTTGTGGCATTAAATATTATGAGTTAACAGAACTTCAAAAAGTTAAACAGATGGAAAGTTTCCAGTCACACTTTGTCTTCTGCAGGGTCTCCCAGGATTATTGGAACCTTCGTAAGCCATGTGGATCCCGGAGAAAGGAGGAGATGCAAATTTTTCCTTCTACGACTGTTTTATATTAATTTACCTTTGAATAGAATCCAAAGGATTTTGAATATCTAAAAACCCAGGCAGCAGTCCTGGCCAAACCACTTTTGTGCTGTTCCCTGGAAAGCTCCATGGTTGTATTCATGTAATCATCAGGAATTAAGTTTGACTCATGTTGATCCTTCTCTTTCCCTCAATAGATGAGCAAAATATAAGCTCCATTTCAAGCATTGTGGGTCCAAATCAGTTACCACATGAGTATTCTAAATAAGTTCTTTGTTCTGTCAATATCAGTCTAATTATGTATGTATCACAGTAGGCTTCCACACATTCAGCATGGATGTGCAGGAAAGAAACCATGTTGGCCATAGGCTTTTCATAGACTTTCATCCTGAAGATGTTTGCACTGAGCATGCGGATCCTATAGGGAAGCCGGTGTCTTCTGAGAGATCTCAGTAGTGAAGTGGGATGTATCCAACGCACTCATGGTGAGTGTTCCAGGGTAGAGAATATCTGAATATCGTCCCTGAAATAGTGCTCAAGGAAAAATGTTTCTTCAGACTGAAGGAGATCTCTTTTTCCTAATAAAGAAGAAATAAAGGAGTCAACATTTGCTTCTGACCCAACATGGTACAGTAATTTGGAGAGTGGGCTTGGGCTAAACCTGAAGATAGACATAAAGCACATGAAGTTTGCTCCATGCATAAGTGTTAGGAAACCAGCATGAGACCATATATCTTGATGCTACAGAACTCCTACACATGGTAAAAAATGAGGTGAAATCCATGTACTAACTTGGTGCTGCCTCAGCTTTATTTCTTTCTACTGTTGGCTGGGTTTATACATCATGCTAGCTCATATTTAGTTGGATAAGTCATGTTAGCTGAATTATACACTGTGTTAAGCTATGAACCATGCATTTTAAATCACAGAGCCTACGTTTACATAATGAAGAAAAAACAAAGGTTACAACAATTATTGAAGCCTTTTTCCATGCTTTTTCCATTGTAGTCTTATTTAAAAAATCCATGCAAAAGAGTTCTGGAAATTTGAATTTTTGCTCACAATTCTGCTGGCTTAGTTTGTATCAAGTTTTTGTTGCAACTTAGTCATTCTCTTGTAAATAAATCTCTAATCTGTGATGAAGTAACAAAGGAATCAACTTTTGTTCATCTTTTTCCATTTCTTCCCTCTTTTGATTCAGTCTTTGATCATACATTTATAAATACAATAGTTACTACTTTGTAAAAGAAACAAATATGTACCAGCCTCTTTGCAGAAAAGAAATGCATTGCACCTCTGTGATATTAGTCCACAGCTCCCCAAAATTGTTTTAGTTAACTCGAATGAAGCTGCATTTCTTTTTCTGCTTGCTTCCCTCTGACAGAGCATTTAACTGCAGCGCAGTAAAATACTGAACGCTCACATAGCCCCCTTAATGCAGGACATAATCTGTTTTTTATAACACTTAATGTTGAGACAAGATTTATCTTTGGAAATCGTTTTCAACAGTAAATGGTTTATTTGGCATTCCCTCTGCCAGGGTGCCAAAACCTTGCGGTGCGAGACAAATGCTTTTACTGGCAAACTGCACAATTATTGTAACCTCTGACTTTCAGATTGGAATAGTGAAAAACATTCAGTTTTAAAAGGCTAAGGAAGGCCAAAGTGATAAAAATAAATCTTTCCAGCACTGTAGCATGGAAGTAAGGAAAACTCAACATCCTCCTATTTAAAGAAAAGCATTCTTCATCCTCCTATTTAGGGTTTCAATCCAGTCATAGCCATGTTTTAACTCATTTTCATGGGTTATTCAGTTAACCATGGTTTATTGAATAAAACAATTGTTTTATATGGCTCAATTGAAGATGCATATTTGAATATTAATTGAAATATATATTTCAGTCTGAACTGACATATGTGGAACATGGATTTCCTTGGAAACTAAAAATTGTTTTGGGAGAAGGTGTGAGTTATTTGTGTTCTGCCTTTGTATTGTAGTAGTTATTTTTTTGCCTGTGGAAGGGATGGCACAGAGACTGGATTCACCCATCATGTTAAACCATAATTTAGTTTATTGATTTTGGCTTATTCTGTGGTATGAATCCAGCTAATGGGAGTTTATTTAATAAAGCATAGTTGAACAAACAACATCTTAGAATGATGTATGACTGTCCAGTAAAAAAAATCGGATGTGTTCTAGCCTTAATATATCAAGGTATGATTTAAAACAAAAAGCAAATAAACCTGTTCCATGTCATCCTGATTCATCCTATCAGATTTTATAGTTCCTTTTTTTTAAAGTATGTGATGCATTTGTTATTCCACATACTTTAGTTAATGTGTAACTTTGGGAATATCATTTATTTTTATGTGTGTGCAGGCAGGAACTTTTTGTATTCCATCTTTTTCTTCCCAGTCCCCTGCATATAAAGGCCCTTTCTTGGGCTCCCTCTCCCATTAGGCTATGAGTTTAAGGCTAAAAGTTTAAGAAAGTAATTCTTGCATGTCAAAAATACAGAAGAAAATAAATGAAGCATTTCCTTTTCTGCCTTCCATCCTATGAAAAAGCTATTTTTTCCATCCCTTCTCAAATAAGAATTAGTTCATTGTGGCTAGCAATGACTGAGTACGCTATGACATACCTCTGCCAAATGTCTGTCATACCAGGTCAGCTACAACATTGCATTTTATGGTAGTTACATTAATTAATGTGTTTGAGGGCAAGGCTGGTAAGCATTGTTGCTCTGGGGTTGGTCTCTTCAGACCCTTGGGGTTTCAAAGCAGAACACCCGCAGCTTCCTTGCCATCATGTGGCCCAGGCTCAGTAATTTCTTACTCAAATGTACATTTGTCATATTTGTCAACTTTCTAATTTCCTACTGATTTTTCTGCTTTATTGTTTTGCAGTCCTCATGGGACAGCATGTGTAAGCTTTGCTACTTCGGCATGATCAAGCATCCTGTTTTTTCATGACCTACATTCAACTGTATTGCGTGATTATAACTTGTCTTTAGTGCAAGTTATAATTTTATGTAGCTGTTTTTTAACAGCTTCCTTTATCATGAAAATCTTAAATGAAGCCTTTCTGCTGATCTTAACGTTTCTATAAAAAGACAAGACAGTTAGCATGTTTGGAAAGAAAGAAAGATACAACTAGGGGCTAGCTAGTTTATTTGTCCTTTTAATTAGGAGATATTGCAAGTATGCCGATATTAGTTGTAGGACAGATGCAGTATTTTACTTGAATGCATCAACATGGATTTTCTGTTCTGTTCTGTTCTGTTCTGTTCTGTTCTGTTCTGTTCTGTTCTGTTCTGTTCTGTTCTTCCCTTCCCTTCCCTTCCCTTCCCTTCCCTTCCCTTCCCTTCCCTTCCCTTCCCTTCCCTTCCCTTCCCTTCCCTTCCAGTCATAGTCTTGATTCCTAATGACTACATAAACAAATCCCTGCAGTTTTCTTTTTTAGAAAGTGGTTCCCCTTGCCTCCTGCCTAGGGCTGAGAGAGGGACTGACCCAAGATTACCCAGCTGGCTTTCATGTCTAGAGCAAGACTATTCAGAGAGCCGGTTTGGTATAGTGGTTCAGGTGCTGGGCTAGAAACTGGGAGATCATTTATTTTTGGCATAGTCTAATCCTCTCTTAGGCATAGAAACTAGCTAAGTGATTTTGGGCCAGCCATTCTCTCTCAGCCCAGCCCACAACTCACAGGATTGTTGTTAGGGAAAAACTAGGAGACTGGAGCATTATATACAACCCCTTGAGTTGTACAATGTCAGAGAATGGGTAATACACACAGACACATATAGCCAGCCATACAAATAAGGGATTTTGTTCTGGACACTATGATATCTATACTAATGAAATAGTGTGCTCTAATATATACAAGTGAAAGTATTATTTACAAAACCAGTATGTTTTCCTATGAATGTACAGAATAGGATAAGAAATATAATGTCAAGTCTTAATCTATTTAATTTTCTTCCCTCTTATATTTCTTTCCCTCACTTTCTGCTTGTAATTTATTACGGCTTCTTCTCCCCTTCCTTACCTCAGTTCCTGATACTGGAATACCTGTGAGTTTTCTCCCAGCTGTCTTGCTGCCGAACACAGCTTTTAACTCACAAAGTTCCACTGGTCAGCATCTGAATTCCCATAACACAACACAGTTCATTCTCTTGGTCTTTCCACACTTTCACAAGCCACTCCAGCCTTGTGCTCTTGGTCTTGTGCTAAGTCAGCTGCTCTCCCTTTAAAAAAAAACAAAAAACTGTGACCTTGGTATAGCCCCAGCCACTTTCCTCCAGCTGGGCACTTCACCCTGCCACATACAAAATAAAAGCAGAATATAAATGAAATAAAGACTAGAACTTAGGTTTCCCCACTCTTGATTCATCACCATAACTACTATCTGGACCAAATTGGCTTGAAAATACGTATGATGGTGTAAGGGAGTATGGTTTCTATGAAATAGAGAAAATATATTATGCATTTTCATTCTGAAAAAATGAAAGTACTCTAAATGGAATTGATTTAATCCCTACACCAGTGATGCTACCTTTAATTCTTACATGCACAGCTGTAGTTCAATTCACCGTTTTGATTTAAGTCTGCAAGAAGCCTTCCAAAGTCTGCATGGACAGAGAATGTTGCCAAAATATATTTCATTTATTTACCAGAAGAACAGGCCTTTGACTAGGACATAACAGCAAACTGATTAAAATGTACTGGAGATGCTTGTATTAAAATACTGCTCCCATATCTGTTCTGTGATGGTATATGCTCCTTTAAGACATTTAAAAATGCAGCTCAGAAGCATTCAGTTTAGTGCTTTCTTCTGTTCTTGCTTTCTCCAGGCTTTAACCACTTATTCATGTGTCTCTGATTAAATCACATTCCAGCATGTAAATAGAAACATTTTTGTTTCTTTTTCTTCCATATGCTCAGTTCATGCCATGCTTCTCAGTCATGGTACTTCTGTTTGACCTTGAACATATGTTGCTGTTTCTGCAATATCATGGGGCTTTACTGTGAACTTTTAAGAACTTTTCATATCAACAGAAATGCTGTTTTGTTATTATTTTTTCACATTTTGAGCAATGAATGCTCTTAAGGAAGTTTATATCATGCAGTGCAATAGAAATTAAATTATTGAATGCCATGTCCTCTCATTCTGAATTCACAGTGTAATCCTAACATTACTCAGAACTCTCAGCCATAATGTGCTTTGGTTTGATTTGGTTTGGCTTAGTATATTGACAAAGCCAGACTGTTGTGTTTTATTCAGTAAACTACTATATGGTTAAATCGTATCTTAGGCTATGTGTGAATCCAGTCTCTGAGGCAAGTGTGTTTAAGATAGCAGTCAAAGCTTGTAATTCCATACCTCATTCTTTCCAAGTTTTATTTTACGTCAGTGGTTTTTAAACATGAGTTCCGGGAGATTTTTGGAAGCTTAGCATAGTTTGCCAACTAAAACATTAGCATATGAAGACAAGCTTCCTGAAAAAAAAAACAGATAATCTTCCTCTACAGTGTGTAGATTAAGGATATCCTCCATTCACCTGAAGCAAGAACCAGGTACACAGCTTCCTTATTTGAAGTGTTGATGTACCCGCAAATGTGTAGTGAAGTACTCTGCAATACGTTGACAGTTCTTAGCAGGTACCTAAGAATAGTATGGCAAATCAGTTAATATAGACAATAATCCCAGAAAGGGAGAAAATGATGAATTCTCTAAAGTCTAAAGGCAATACTTTTGAGTGCCCTTTCCACTTCCTGCTTGTCTTGTAGTTGCCTCAGTACACAAATAATGGTCACAAAATGCATCTGCCCTTATCCTGACTTGTCTCCAAAATCTCTCAGATTGGTGTATGAAGTTTTTTTTTTTTTTACTAATACTAATCATTTTATTCTCACAATAAACTGAGTATGTTTTTATCACAATGTGATTTTCACAACTAAAGGTGGACCAAGTCAACACTCAAGCCCAGCAGTGCTTTCCACTTGTGTTGTACTACAATTCCTCTTATCTCTAGTTATAATCAAATGCATCGGAAGGGCATCTGGTTGGGTGAACCTGCTCTAGCATCTTTCTTGCATGATCTGTAATTGTGACAATGGATAATCTGTTTACTCTTCACCAGAAGTCTTGTTCTGTTTTTTTCCCTCCTCTCTAGCACTCAGTACAAAATATTGACTTAATATATCTGAAATATTTTCAGGTTGAAAGTGAGATATACTTTCTTCCTCCAGCTAGGTGTCATTTGTGTAGAGTGAACTTTTATTAATGTATATTCAGCAGATCTAAGCCTAGTGGGGCTTACTCACAACTAAATGTATATCCGATTGTAGTTTAAGCTTGTTAGTTCCTAGTATAGATTTTAGTTTACATTCTTTTCCTTAAATGAAAAGTTGTAGCTGTTAACTTGATGTACATGAAATATGCCTATATATCGCAACATATTGTATTGTTGTTTGCTCTGGCTGCTCTTTCAGCAGATTTCGTGACTAGTGTTTTAGTGACTACCTTATAAAGCCTGGCTTAAAGCAGATTATAGTGTGATGCATTTTAGAGCTAAATATAGATGTAAGATAATAATCTCTGGAGTAACACTTCTGCTTTGCAGTGAAACAGTTTGTTAAATTCACTATAGGTGGTTCTCTTGGTTTTGATTAAGATTTTTTGTTTTCCTTTCACTTTTAGAATTTATTTCTATGCATTATTTTTAGTGTTTCCTTTTGCCCTGACCCTGGCTACTCATGAAGAATAACATGTATTAATGGTTGCCAGGATGATTAACATAAATCTGGCTGTCTCTTTAAATGTTGTGATTTTAAGAAAAAGACTTCATTGATCCATCTGGCTGACTTAATTCAACATGGACTGTTCTTGGTCCCATTGATTATCTTATGTATTGTTAGATTTCTATTGTGGCAGCACAATATCTAACGAGTTTACTTACTTTCTTGGATGTATTTGTCTTATATTATTGAAACTGTAACTTTTGCTACACAATGAAAATGAAGATGCAATTCAAAAGTTGATGGTTAAAATAATTTTAAAAAATCCTTCCCCCTAATAATGGGGTTTGAGAGTTGTTGTTTTTTTTAAATCAAGAACTTCACTTCTTTTGTGGAAAAAGTTAATGCTTATTGCTAACCCAGCAGCTACAGTCAGGATTATTTGTGAAATAAAACTTTAAAAAAAAATTTTGAACCATACTGAAAGAAAAGAAAGCTGGGTGGTTCCCGTTCTTAATGTATTTTGATTTGGTTACTTGCTGATCTAGCTGCCTTTCCCCTCAGGCAGTTTTTGATGAATTTATATTGTAAAAACTGTATCAAATTGAATTCAACCTCTGGTGATTTCATGGATATGTACATGTAGTGTTCTTGGTAGCAGTATGCAAATAGTCTGCCATTACTTTTTCTCCAGATGTTTTACTGGTATACAAGATAGGACTGTATAAGCCTCAAAAGAAATGCCTTACAGCACTTGGGAAGGCATGCAAACGACTTTCCTTTGAATGATGAAATGTGCATGCCAAGCACAGACCAAAAATTGTCCAGAGCAGCTTATAAAACATCTGTACAAGCTTGGAACCACACACAACTGTTTTCATAATTAGAAAAATGCTTGGTTTGCACCTGCATGAATTGCCACATAGCTCTTTCAAAGGATTTGTACAGCCCTAGTATTTGGACTCAAATCTTTTTGGAAATTCTTGGCTCTGGTTTGGGAGCAGTTCTTCTATTTACCCTTTCACATATAATTCCATGGACATATTCACAGAAATTCTTTTCCTTTCTATTGTGTCATCTTTCATTTTCTTCTGAAAGAAGTTGTAGAGATGGATTGCAGAACAAATGTGGACAGATCTTCAGGATCTGATTCTTGGCTGGCTGTTTTCACCAGTGTTCTAGTGTCCTTCAACAGGGTAGGGATATACAAATAGTGAAGGCAAGGGAGACAAATGTTTTGGACTTAAAGGTGATTGTGGTTTCTCCCTTGCCTCACTCAACACTCCTTCAACAAACCTGGTCATGTAGACCTCATTTAAGTCATTTATGAAGATGTTGAAAGAATACTGGGTCCAGGACAAAGCCCTGGAGTACCCCACTGTAATATCTCCCTCCATGTGGACATAGAGCTATTAAGGACCATGTGTTGGCTATGGTTGTTCAGCTAACTACAAATCCATATGGTAGCAGAATCATCCATCCCCCATTGTTCCAGTTTATCAAGAAAGAGGCTATAGTCAGCTTTATCAAATGGCTTACTAAAGTCAAAGTACACTGCATCCACAGCATTCCCTTGGTCCACTAAACTAATCACATTGTCAAAGAAAGCAATAAAATTTGTCTGGCGTGACCTGCTTTAACAAATCCATGTTGGCTTCTGGTAATAACCTTGTTAGTTTCTAAGTACGTGCAAACCCACTGTTTGCTTACCTTGTCTAGGATTTTCCCAGGTATTTACGTCAAGCTGATCAGTTTCCTGGGACCTCTTCAATTCTCTCTGCCTGCAGTATGGCAAATTCTAGGATTATATGGGCACTCTTTCCCAAGGTTCCTACCACTTCCACTTCTTTGAATATTTCTCTCTTATTAAGTATTAAGTCCAATATAGTTGATCCTCTAGTTCCTTTCTCTACCTTTTGGATGATGAAGTTGTCTGCAAGGCACATCAAGTGTTGCATCTCCACTTGCTGCAGAGCTTGATTCCTATGGATGTCAAGGAAGTTGACATCCCCATTGTCACAGTGGTGTATTTCCTGGATACCTTGGCCATCTGGTTTGTGAATATTTCATCTATATCTTCTGTTTGGTTGGGTGGACTATAGTACACACCCACAATGTCATCTTTGTTTCTTTTTCCTTAATATTCACCCAGACATTTTCAGCAGGGTTTTCATCCTTTGGGTCATGAATTTCCATGCAGGTGTTGTCATTCTTTACATATAATGAAATTCCACCTCCCTTTTTGTTTCTTTTGAGCAAATTATATCTTTCCAGTAGTATATTCCAGTAATGAGATCCATCCCACTGAAATTCAGTGATTCCTACAATATCATATTTGCCCTTCCATGCTAGGACTTTACATTCTGCCTGTTTGTTTCCCATACTTTGCAGATAGGTGTACAGGCATCTGAGGCCTTTAATTCTACCCTTTCCCTGCTGCATCTTCTGATATATTCTTCAGTATTTCTTCCTTCTTGCCCCTTCTTTCCTTAAGGATTTACTGCCTTTGGTCTTATGTACTCAGTGTGGTTCTAGGTAATGGTCTTCTCCCCCTCCAGATCACCTTAGCAAGATGTCGTTCCCCTGAATGTTCTTTAGTTTATGTCACATGTTGAAAGTACTTTATATTAACTCAATAATTCTTAAAATTGTCTTGCAAGGAAGACCTGAATTATTCTTATCCTGTGGTTTGGAGAGAATAGAAGCCTGGTGACTTCACCAACTTGTACAGTACCTTGGAAGCATAGTGGTGAAGAGACAAATATTTAACAGTAGGCTTTGGAGAGTGAAGAGAGCTGTTTAGACCTTGAGATATAATGATATGGTGGAGTGGCTGAAAGCAATATATGGGATTAACAAAGTTTTGAATGCTAAGGATCCATGTGTCTGAGAGAAACTGGAATGAAGAAGACAGTACATGTGTGTAGAATGTAGGAACCTAAACTGGATTTAGGGTGATCCATGTTAAACTGCATGGGGCAGAACATGTAGAATCAATGTGGCTATCCACAAAAAGTGTGATAGCACTACATGGAGATAATTTGACCTCTCTGTTGCAACAGTTGTGGCCTTTTGAGGGTCATTTTCCTAAATCAAGAAATAGAGATATTAATCACTTGTACTTTTAGTTTAGTATTATTGAGTCTTTTGATTTTAAAATACTTATGTTTAAAATAATATTTAAAATTTGTATTCCAGAAATTTTATGAATAAGCATCAGAAGCCAGTGCTAACAGGCCAGCGGTTCAAAACTAGGAAAAGGGGTAGGCTTAACAATTTATCTTTATTGTAGTAGTACTGAAACCTTTATACAATATTGTATGTTTTATTTCTTCCCTCAAACAAAAAACAAAGTAATGAAGTAATGATTTGTTTTAATGGTGGTATTTGTGGAAACATACTGTTGTGATCACACAACATGGAGCAAGTTGTAAAAATAGAAGTTTGCTTATGTAATATGCTTGGTTGAAACAAACTACATTATGATTTACTGTAGCATAATTATCAGGTATCGCCCATTGAAATAAGCTAACTTCAGACTATATTGGCTTGTTTAAAAAAACTGTTAATGCTAAGTATAATTACTTTCGAACATAACAGACTGTACATAGCTGGAAACAGAAGGGTATGTTTCTAATCTTATACGTGCTTCACATGAAGAAAGAAAAATGCAGTTCTAAACAACAGTGTAAACTTGATGTGACTTCACCACCTGAGGGATTTTAATTGCTAAATTTATTTATTGCTGTTATCAACATATGAAGTACACTTGATCAGAAAGAAGAATGCTATCATCTGAAATGTTTAATCGCCCTCCCAGTCAATTTAAGAAGCTGATTCAATGAAAAAAACCACCATACAAATTCTGTTTGTGCTATTAATTTGAAAGTATGGAAATTCAGTATTAAAAATACTGCTTTGAAATTCTACAATAACTTTAAAAGCATTTGAGTTAAAAACTGATTAGAAAAAGGAGAACTAGCAGGAAGTACAATGTGTACAGTGTTCTCAGCTGTATAGTGAGTAATTTATTAATAAGCATATGCTGAGAATGGGAAAAGACCAATCAACAAAAGTCGTTTGCTTTCTGTGTAATACATTCTGGTAAATAGCTGAGAAATATTGTACAACATGATTAGTACCTAGTTTTCTATTACAGATGAAAAGGAGAAATTTGAACCCACTGTCTTCCGGGATACAATTGTCCAAGGTCTCAATGAAGCTGGTGATGACCTGGAAGCGGTAGCCAAGTTTCTGGATGCTACAGGCTCAAGGCTAGATTACCGGCGCTATGCTGACACTCTCTTTGATATTTTGATAGCTGGCAGCATGCTAGGTACGTATGTCATATAGAAACCTTCAAAATGTCCTTCAAAGCTAGCGCTGGCAACATATCCCCTTGATTCTGTCTAGCTGCAGTGTTAAAGAACTGTTCCTATCTTTATTCTCCTCCTTGTGTGTGGTGTATATCTTAAGCTTGTTTTACAGACTTTGGACATCCATGATTACTGTAAATATATGAAGTAGTATTTAATGTAGAAGCTAAAACTAGATTCTGTATTATAGGCAGTGTCATTGTAAGGTTTGACACTCGTACCATGTTGTAGTCACATGGTTGAAAACGCTTTCTATTGAGCCTTACTTCATTTGGCACATGCCTCCATTCTGAACACATGTACTGTGTAAGCATGTATGTATATACAAAAAGTGAACACTGGCTCTGTTTCTCATGTGAATAATATTAGATTGTTTATTATTTATAAACAATAAATAATAATTTATTATTATTATGTGTGTTTTCAGCTCCAGGTGGGACAAGAATAGATGATAATGATAAAACCAAGATGACAAACCACTGTGTGTTTTCTGCAGATGAAGATCATGATGCCCTCCGACACTATGCTCAGGTTCACTACTGCTTTAAATATTTTAAGAAATGCCCACAGACAGGCTCATCAAAAAATACCAAGATGCTGCTGAACGTATTTATTTATTTATTAGGGCTTATGTGTATTCCAGTCCAAAAGGACTCTGAGTGACTTACACTTTCCTTTTTCAGAAAGAAAGCTAATAAAATCATCATCATCATCATCAAAGCTAAAAGCAGTTAGCATTACAACTCAAATTAAAGAAAATTTCACCATCTGAGAAACACTCAAACATCAAAGCACAACCCATAAAGGGAGTTTGCTGCATATATTAATTCCACTCCTAATTCGTTTTTATTAGCTTTCCTGAATCTAAACAGGGTAGAAGCTAGTCTGATTCTGCAGCTTGCAAGAAGCCTTGATTCTGTGGCCCCGAAGATAACAGTCCCTAAGAGAAGAGGCCCACAGAGTCAAGCCTGGATTGAGCCTATCCTTCCCAATCTTACTGGATGGGCAGAAGCCATTGGGAGAAGACAGTTCCGTAGATAACCAGGTCCTAATCTATCTAGGGCTTTAAAGATGTTAACCAGAATCTTGGATTGCACCCAAAAGCAAACTGACAATCAGTATAGCTCTTGAAGTGAAAATTTGATTCTCCCATCAGTACTTAAGCAGCTGCATTCTGAACCAGTTGAAGCTTCTGGGTGAGATTCAGAGAAAGATGCAAATAGAATGAGTTGTAGTAATCCAAACAAAGAGGTAAATAAGGCATCAATGACTATAAGCAGGGCCTTCTAGTCCAGGAATGGTCATAACTGATATATCAGATATAACTGTGCAAAAGCTCTCCTGGCCACAGTTGTCACTTGCTCTTCAAGCAGGAATGAGTCCAGGAGGACTGCCAGATGATGAACCAATTCTGCATGAGGAAGTGTACCCACTCAAGAACTGAAGATGGAGGATCCCTGGAATCAAAGTTTCCATAGACATAGCCACTCTGTCTTGTTGGGATTAAGTCTGACCCTGTTCTTCTCCATACAGATTTGGGTGTGTAGGTGTGAGACTGGGTTCATACATCATATTAAGCCATTGTGATTTGTAAAAGATGGTTTATGGTCTAAAGTGTCGTATGAATCCAGTTAATGGTTGCTCATTTAATAATCTATGACATAGCATGTGTGAAAAAGGATGGTATATGAGTACATATAATTCATGCCTACAAACTGTCACATACTCTGTTGTAAACAAATTATAAAAATAAAGTTGTTAAAGGCAACGAAATGTATATCATAATAGGGAAGACTCATTTCCTAGCAGTTGTACAATGAGGAAGATAATTTGTGAAGAATAATTCCTGATAAACCTTAAAACCTGGGCTGTCTGAGGAAGAGAGAGGCATTTTTCAGATATTTGTGTCCCAAATAATTTGCATAAGCATCTTGAAGTGACCCTACTAGGAAATAGACAGGACAATTTCAGCAGCTTCTTTGTATCAGAGTGATATAATCCCATTCGGCCAGTTCAGCTAACTTTCTAGCAGCTATATTTTGTACTAACTAAAGCAGCTGGATCATTTCCAAAAGTAGTCCTACATTCAGTGTTGAATTCAGGATGCTTGAACATAAAGCTCTATGGCCAGATTATCCTTAATAATGAATCATTTTACCTGGTGAGCCAGCTAATCCTGGCAAAGACAATCTGCGTCATCCCTTCGTTTGAAAGGAACTCCAACCTTGTTTTAACAGGCTGCACAGTAAATTCACTGACAGGAGATTCATCTGTTTGAATCCTCCATCTTGTCAAGATTCAGCTTGAATTCCAAAATGACTATAAATGGCTACTGAGTTAGCAGTTTATTTTTGAAAATATCTGATGTACATTTTATTAGGATAAATCATAATCAGTGGAGTAATAAATTGTTTGAAGCTTTAGGACTAAAATATTGATTTGTGTTCCTGCTTTCTGATTTACTCACTACATTGAAATATCGTGGTTTGTTTGCTGTAACAAGAATGAACTGAACATAACACAAAGAAATAAACTGAAGACCAGTGAGGGTAGTGTTATACATCTGTCTGTATAAATAAAAAAAGTTTAGATGATTTAATAAATAAGTAAATGAATATATATATCTAATCTGCATTTTAGTTTTATCATTGATTAATTATAAGCATTCTTACAGATGACAACTGGATAACTGGTTTCTACTTGTGTTAATGTTGATTATTTTTATGTTTAGGTCTTCAATAAACTCATCAGGAGATACAAATATTTGGAAAAAGCATTTGAAGATGAAATCAAAAAGGTAACCTTTATTTTCTTTTAACAGTAATATTTCTTTTATAATCTGGGAATCAGTTTATAATATGTAGGAACTTTTTAATGTGCTTCAAGTAGAATGAGTAAGTGTTTTGGCTGCTAAGATCTGAGGTATTACAGCAGCTTCATATTTGCATACATTTCCCAGGGTTTCAGGGTGAAGGTGAGTAAAAGTTCTTTTGCTTGCATCTGTAAGCTAGACTTTCCTAAATTTACCCCCCCAAGTGTTTTGGGCATCAAGTTCAATAATTTCCATTCAAAGATTATGCTAAGAAACATCTGGCAAGCACCAGGATTGGGGAGCACATTCTAGCTTACATTAGACAGTAATACAGGTAGGTCTTGATTAGTGTGGTTAATGAATCCCACAAAATGGTTGCATTATTTGAAGTGATATTTCTATGGAAAATAGGGTAATTGGTTCCAGCTCAATGAAAATAGGCAATGAAAAAATTTAAACATAAATCTTATATGTATATTAATGAAATATTACAGTAAAGGATAAAAAGAATATACTTATAATTTAAATTTATGTTTAACGAAGTCACAGAACAGTTATAGAAAGCAAAATAAAAACAAAAAAAACCCCACTTCTAAATATCATTCCTAAAGATAGCTTACACTGATGAAAACATCTTTATTGACTCTCAGTGTCCTTGTAGATGTTTGCAAACCACAAAAAGCTGATGCAACTTTACCATTTTTTAAATTTCCCCTGTGTGTTTTATAATATTGCGCGCTGTAGATTCAGCCATTCCAACATCTTGTCCTATTTTAGAATTGCTATAACCACATTGATCTCATTCAATTACATCAAATTTTTGCTCTAATGTAATAACAAGCTTCTTCTTTTTTAAACTTGTACTATTTTCCACTGATGGAATCTTCCTTTTCTCTATTTTGCACATATGAAGATGAGCAGCATATAAAACCGCAACTGCAATTGTGCATGCACTAGCCTCAGTTGCATGCATGCTAGCCTTGCATTATCTGAATTTTGGGTCATATTAAATGTCACCTGGTATCAATTTACAATTTGCACTAAATTGAATATTGCATTATTCAAACTCACACTAATCGCGATCTACCTGTAATAATGATGATGACATTAGTTACTTGGTCTAGAAATATTTTACAAGCACAGCCAAGGATTTATTGAAGATTACATATGTACCATAGCTCTGTGATTTTCATTAAAAAGCAAGATTCTGTCTCTGTCTCTTAGAGGCTGCATATAGATTTGTCAGAGTGTCAGGAATGCATGTTGAAATTAGAGGGCAGTTGAATAGGTTTTCCAGGAATTAAGTTATTCATTTTCTTTCTTTTTTCCATTATTAGACTTTAAAATATGCAAAATAGCAGTATATAGTACAGTGCAGTTCACAGAGCTGGTTTGAATTACAGAATTGAGCATTCCTTGGTGCAGAAGTTCTTCATTCATTACAACTAATAAACAATTTAAATTGTAGCTACCAGTTTAAGCAGGTGGCTCAGCCAACCTTGGTTGATCACAAAAAGCTAAACAGAGTGTGTTTCATTGTTTAGTTTAGTTTAGTCTACTTGGTACTTGGATAGGAAACCACCAGGAAATCTCAGGGCTGTCTTGGAAGTTGAAAAAATATCCTGGAAGAAAGCAATGGCAAATTACCTCCTTATTGCAACAAAGATTACAAAATGAATGGGTCCATGTAGTTGCCAGGAGTTGAGTTCAACTCCAGAGAGTCTCTCCCTTTCCCTTACCTTACTTTGTGACTTGAATGGGAAACAGGTGTTGGGTGGAGAGAGATCCCTTGGAAAACCTCCACAATTGGAACATTAAACAATACATAAAGCAGTGAAATAAAGCTACTTTATTTGGGAAAAACCTTTGTGCAAAAGAGGAACTTCCTGGAGTGAACTTGAACTTGTGAGTTTTTAACAATTGGACATTTCTAAACAACTGTTTCCTCTTAGAAGGAATATGATAAATTGGGAAGCCTGAAGATATCTCAAGATGTGAACTAGCATGGAGAGAAAACATGGAAACTCTCTTATTGCTGGTTCCAGGCCTAGCTGTTGCCATTTCTCCCATTCTTCTCCCTATTAAGTCAACAGCCAGGTAAGGATAATTTCAGCCTTGATTTTGCCCACTGCATTGATCTTGAGCAGCCATTGAATACAAGTACAGGCAAAAGTAAAAAAAAAAAGGGAAAATAACAAGGAAGAACTAAAACAGCACTTGAGGTATGAGAAAACTGCTGCTGCTGCTGCTGCTGAAATCTTACTCTATAAAGGAGTGAAATAATAAGTATACTTCTGCAAACCTTGTAACTATATGCTGTTCTTTTGTTGCTTTTGTAAACCTTAAATAGGCAGCTTTGCTAACTTGTAAGCTGAAGTTTATTGTTAACGACAATTATCTATTTTCTATTTCAACAACAGAAAGTACTTTTCCCCTTTTAGCTCCTCTTTTCTCCCACTGCTGCCCTCCAACTGACCTTAGCTGGGGAGCTCAGCATACAGAGGTACAAGTGTATTTTAATACTCCAGGCTTTAAGCTTATACAGTATAAAAATGGATACTACCTTAGACATATTTTAGATTCCCTTTCAATTAGCAGCCATTTTGCCTTTTTAAAAAAACAAAACTCCAAAGAATTCCCCCAATTTTAAGGGTTTTAAGGACCAAAACTTAAGGGCCAAACGTTGGGGAAAGTGACTATATTATACTGGAAATCTTAAGTTTAAGGGGAAATAAGTTGAGTGTAATAGCATGCATATCTTTGATTGCAAGAAAGCAGATTCTGGCATAGTAATTGATTCACTAGATCTCATCTTCAAGGATCTTGTAGTTTGGATTGTTGCAGCGAGCAGGATGCTGTACCAATGGCTGCTTTCAAGTCTATGAAATGGGTCCTAATATAAGTAATGCCCTGCTGGATCGGATCCCTGACGCATCTAGTCCAGCCGTCTGTTCTCACGGCGGCCAGTTGCTCTATAGTCATGTTACTTTGCTGTTATATTTTATTCTGAAGTCACTATTAGTTTGGGAGAGATTAAACTAACATTTCATTATATCTAGTTGTTGTTTTTTAAAAACCATCCAGATTGCTTGACAATTGCTAGATGCGTACTAGAAAGTTGTCGAAGATTTATGCCAGTTATATATCTAGAATTACTCATAAGCAATTGCTGTAGTCTCACAGAGCTGATTTAAAGTTTAGAGATTATTGTTCTACCCCTACATTTAAATTTACATGTACAGTTGTATTACTAATGATTTGCCATTGTGTTCCTCTAGAATTTCTGACTTCCTAGTCTACCCATCCAAGTACTAATCAGGGCTGACCCTACTTAGCTTCTGAAATCAGCCAGTAGTGACTAGGTACTTTCATTTGCTGAGGCTGGCTTTATTAGAAGGACTCATGGTGGTTGGAGGTCTTTGATTATAATTTATTCTACTTTAGAGGTTCTTTTTCCTTCCTTGAACTTTGTTTTTTCATTTCCATGGCTTATTAAACAGGGCTTGTAGGGAAGGCAGGGAAGCATAAGTTCTTCCTTCATTTTGCTGTATTTAATAACTTAATATACAGTACATCCATTTTTTTCAACAGCAGCCAGGCTCAGGAAGAGCATATGAATTCACCTATTTAGTATCAGCAGATAACCAGCAATATCTTTATCAATTTAGCTATCTGCTCCCTAAATAGATTGAAAAAATTCAAATGCTCATATAGATAAGAGAACTTTATATTTGTACTTAGGCATTGAAATAGAGTCTTTCCAACAGCAACTTGGATTTTTATAGGGTTTTTTATTCCTCTTCTAAAGGTCGTCAGAAGCCTGGGAATGGGGGTGGGGTGGGAGTTATGCCCACGTGGTGCATTCTGTTGTCGGCAACACTGAGATGATTATCCAGTTTTGAATTTTTGACGCAAAGCCGTGGATCAAAGTGTAACTAACACTCTGCTTTGTACTCTGTGTTCTCCTCGTTCTGACACAAATATATCTACCCTATTTATTCTTCGTTATGCTGAATTCATTTCAAATCAGAGATGAGGGCAGAATAAAAAAATAATTGGATTGACTTTAAGTTACATTCAATTAATTTAATACAGATATCATTCTTTCCCATGCAGTGCTCCACACTTTAAATTTTAGGCTAGTTTTTGATAATTCTGAAGTCAGATTTATTGCATTAACTATTTTTGGCAGCCCTGGGCACTTCAGGTTGTTTTCTCTTGTGTGTTTACATCCTTCCAAAAACATGTCCCTCTTTTTTGCCTCACAGCTCCTGCTATTTCTTAAAGCCTTTTCCGAAACTGAACAGGCAAAATTGGCAATCCTCACTGGAATCTTGCTAGCTAATGGGACGCTACCTGCTACCATTTTAACAAGCCTTTTCACTGACAACATTGTCAAAGAAGGTAATTGGGGATTCTCTCCACCCCCTCCAGGGATGTACATGATCTTCTCCCACAGGATATCCTTGTTATCTTTATAAAGAAAAGACAGGATCTTTGATGTTGTGGCCTTAGAATTAAGGCTCACTCTGTTGAGAAGCTTTTATATTTTCCATTGCCTCCTCTTAGAAATTAATAAATTGCAAACAATATATACTGTGCATTTATAAATTGTTCTATTGATAATTTTGTTATTTTATTTTGTTAATATTGAATAACTAGGATTTAATTTGAGAATCCTGGATGTCATCTTGTGAATTTAAGTTGCAATTTTGTCTAATGGGTAATATTTTTGCATAGTTTGGTACATTAGGGTGGAATAATTACCTCACCAGAAAAAAGCTGGGGAGGGGGAGAGGAAATCAGGAAATTGGTATGTCCAAGAAGTAATCTTGAACCTGATGGCCAAGTACAGTAACATGTTAGGGCAATTGTATTCATAAAATTGAGTTTGCTTAGGAATTGCTAGTACATCTCTCTTACCAAAAATCAACCAACCGACCAACCACCGGGACTTATTGGAAAGAAAAGAGATAATCCATTTGATTTGATGTTTTTCCACCAAAAAGTGATCTTTGCCTAAAAATGTTTAGGCAAAAAATGCTTAGAGTAGAGATAACATTTTAAGCAAGAAAAACGTGAGATTAAAACCCACTATTTTCTGCATTGCAGTTCCAGATTGAAGATTTTGTGGCTCCTTTTTGCTAAGAGAGTGTTGTTCCAATGTACTCTTACTTTAAAATGTAATTTATCTTTCAAAGTAGCTTGAGAGGCAGAGCAGGTTTTAACAGTGGATGAGGCAATGCCAGAGGTCTGCTCCCCAAGTATAGTGACTTTTCATTGTGGGATTAAGAACAACTTAATAATTACTCAACAAACTTCTGAACATTGCTTTTTCTATAACACAAGCAAGTGCCTGGATTGAGGGAGGGGTACTAAAACCATTTCTGTTCTCTTCCACTTAATTACATTTTTGAATGCGCTTGCAATTCTTTCATCCAAGTGTCTCAGGATGGATGCAAAATCTTGTAATAGGGACAGAAGAGAGAATTCAACTGTGCCTGCCCATTGATGAAATTCCTCTATGGGCAGGCACAATTGAATAACCTATTTTGAACTCAGATGAACTTTCCTTGTGTACAAAAAATGTTGGAAATATGGTATGGCTAGGTATACTTCTGTTCTCAACAGATGATAACTATGGTAACTCAGCTGCTTAGATTCTGTGTTTGCCAAATAACACATGCTGTTAATCTGTGCTCGCTCTTGCTTTCTTGCTCTCTTTCTTCTTTACCTTCTTGTGGAATAAGGTGTTTTAGACATCCAAATATTTAGTCACCTCTGAAAACATATACTTCTCTGGCTTACTCAATTGTTTTGTATCTGTCTAATCTGAATAATTGTATGTCTTGTATTATTGCACACATTTTAAACATTAATTTTAGACCACAGTATGGGTCTAAAAAATAAAGCCTTAATATTTCAATAAAAGCCTTAATATTTCAGCATGTGAGAGAGACTGCCAGCCATACAATCTTTTCTAAGCTGACTGACCCATATTGAATCTTAGAAATCAAATCAGACCTCCCCAATTTGTTGTCCTCTAGATGTTTTGGACTGCAGTTCCCCCCAGAGCCAGAGATTAGTTGTGCCAGCTGGAACTAATGAGAATAGTAGCTTAATGCAGTGTTTTTCAACCTCAGCAACTTTGAGATGTATGGGCTTCAACTCCCAGAATTCCCCAGTCAATCCACACATCTTAAAGTTGCTACGGTTGAGAAACACTGGTCTAACATGTCTAGAGAGCACTAGATTGTTGAAGGCTGAATTAAATAAATACCCTGGGCTTTTTGCTAATGATGCTTTTATTTTCTATAGGTATAGCAGCCTCTTTTGCTGTCAAGCTTTTTAAAGCATGGATGCTTGAGAAAGATGCCAATTCTGTTACCTCTTCTTTAAGAAAGGCTAATTTAGACAAGAGACTGCTTGTAAGTATTACTGTTCTTATAATTGATTATAGTGACCAATAATCAAGCTTCTCTAGGAAGCCTGGAGTAGAAAATTAAAATTGTAGAGAACTAAAATATGAATATGACATTTAAAGTGGAAAAAGTATAAAGTCAAAAGAAAATCAGCAACGGGGAAGTAACATCAGTACAAAGAATTTAAAAAGCACCAGCAGGGGGAGAACTGAACAGTGGGCAAATAAAATCCTCAAGTAAATAAAATCCTATCTAGCGTGACCAGTATGAAAAAGGCCCTTTCCTCTGTTAACCATTCACTGCATCTCCTATTTAAGGAGTAATTAATTGTGGTCTAAGACCAGTCATACAAAGAAATACAAAACGTATGGTAAATAAAAGGATAACATTATGAGAAAATCCTGAATCAACATTGAGAAGGAGGTACCTGGCAATTTCTGAGAGCTGTAGCTATTGATAAGAATGTTGCAGAATACTGATTGATCACATAAAAGAAAAGCAGTGACCTCCCAGTCACAGGAATAAAATTACTGACAATTGGGTCTATAAATTTCAATCGCCACTGGGGCATTCCTTCTCCCAGTCTCTGGGCTAGGGTGATTAGAGACCCTGCTGAGTGTATGATACCTGTTTTATGTGTTGACCAGATTCACCATCTGTTTACTGTTTTATGTAGATTGGTATTTTTATATTGTCTTGTCCTGTGAACCGCCCAAAGTCATTCTGGAATTAGACAATGAATGAATGAATGAATGAATGAATGAATGAATGAATAAATGAAATGTTTTATAAAATATGAGATAGAGATTCAACCTCCATATCTGGGCATAGGCCAGTTCCTGTTTCATATGGGAGGATAATGTTTTGTCATCTTAATGGGTAAGATCTCAGTTTGTGTCAGGGTAAGATATCCACTGTGGGAAGCATGTAATATTTTTTTAAAAATATCTAGGGACAGTATTTTATAGAAAGTGCTTCAAGCCCCCAATTAGGTGGGCAATCAAATGTAAATTTATTGAGCAGATTCAATCTTTTAAGTACTTAGGTGCCCATTTCCAGTTATCTACCTGCTGATCAGTTCAAGCAAGAGAGTTGCTTATAAGAGCCCCAGAAGCATATCTTGCAACTGTTAAATTTGCAAGCCAGTCTGGAAATAATTATGTCCTAGTGCCATCGACTGATTTTAAAGTTAAAGTTTTGAGTATGATGCTATACAGTACTAAGTTGTATATCTATAAGGAGATCCCAAGCTTAGAAGCCATTCAGTCAAAATTCTTAAAAACCTATTTTAGGATTTCCATTCTTGCCTGGGACCTTGAAAAATACATGAAAAATACGTGTCTTATCAGTGCAACCAAATTGGTTTCTAACTAGGATATTCTTTATATGACTTTAGCATTTCTTTAATTTTTTTCCTTCTTCCAGTTCTTGCTTTTGACTGTTGTGATCTTTTGAAGTAATAGCTTTTTGAAGTGTGAGATAAGCAACCTTCTCAGTTTAATTTTGGATTTGCCACTGGATTGGGCTATCATCAGGGAACTTTCAGGGTAGTGGAAGAATGACACCGTTCAAAAAGTCAAATGGTTCATTCCAGTTAGGCAAAATATCATACATAAGAAAAGATTCACATAGATAGTAATGCATACTCGTCAGATTAGTGCTTACTTGAAAATAAATACCCTCTTGGGTTTATCCCAAAATAAGTATATCTAGGATTGTAGCTAGACCCTGTTAAGCAATGGAGATATGATATCCTAGCACATTGTGTTAGCTCAGTGGTAGTGCACATGCTTCATGTGTAAAGGTTCAGTCCCCAACATCTCTTGAAGATTGGACTCAGATCTGAAATTCTGGCAATCTAATGTAATCTGGCCTAAGTAGTCCAATTTCGAATAAAGTTGTTTCCCAATTTCAGTGATGATTTAATTTAAATTTGTCCTTTATTCCAGAATTAAATACTTTAGAGGTGACTGAGCTTGGATTAGCATAGCTCTCTACATATTCAGTATTAAACTAATAGTAGCAAAACGATGCAGCTTGTATGGTTCTTGCTCAGAGAATTCTGCAGAAAATGTTTAAGGGATTTGAAGGACTATATTCATAAGTGTTCAACCCCATCAATAGGCATTCAACTCCTTAAATATTTTTCTGCTGAGTTCTCAGTTATCCTATTTAAGTCTCAGTATCCTATTACAATCATACAGGAAGTAGTTAATGCCTATATCTTGCTCCCATCACCTAAGGTCCACTGCTCTATTTCATCCTTCACACTTGTCTCTGCTGTATAGCACTGAACCTGGTGCCTTTTGCAGGCAAACCATGGTATCTGCTTACTAAGTAATGGCTTTCTCTGTGATCATTTTCAGGCCCAGTCCTAAATTCTTTTAGATCTTGTCATCTATTCTGGCTCTCAAAAAGAACAGACTGGGCTTGATCTGCTGGCAAATATTTCCATGACAAAGAATTGGGAAGGTAGAACTGCCTTCCCTCTCTCTTGTTTCTCATGCTAAAAGTCATGAAGAGAACATACCAGAGGTTCTGTCTTTCCTGTATACAGCTAAGTTTTGCATTGTTGTGGGTTTTTTATGATGTTTTGCTATAATTTGGAAAACAGTTTGGATTATTCAGATGGCTCCTGGCCAGAACTGGGTGCTGGCCCATTTGTCAGTATCCTCTCCTGAATACCTTTTCTTTAAAGCACTTAAATCCTCCACATACACTATAGGGAGCCATGTAAGTAACTAGCAACCATGATCAGCCATTTAACTCTCTAGAGTCAGTGGCCATCCATGTGCTGTTCTTGAACTGTGGCTACTTGTGTCAACTAGGTTCTCCATGACAAATGTATCCTCTCTTGCTTCTTTCTGCAACACAGTGAAGGGTTTTGTGTGCATGTGTATAGCAAGGGGGTGGCATATACAATCTTCCCCCATCTCCCGGGTTATTTATGATTCTGGACAGGACTTAAAATGGCTTTACAAAAATAAATAATATTCTTTCTCCTAGGAACTGTTTCCAGCCAACCGGCAGAATGTGGAGCATTTTGCCAAATATTTCACAGATGCTGGCCTAAAAGAGCTTTCAGATTTCCTCAGAGTCCAGCAGTCATTGGGGACTCGGAAAGAACTACAAAGAGAACTCCAAGAACGTCTTTCTCAGGAATGTCCAATTAAAGAGGTGGAAAAAAATAGTTTTTCTCTTATTTAAGCTACAGAAAGAGTAAAAGATTTCAGATGAATGTCACAGGAGAAAAATAAAATGTAGATCTTAATAACAGGATAACTCCATGTAATGCCTATCCCATAGAAAACTGAAGTTACTGCTCTGATTTTCATAAGGGTTTCCATGCATAAAAGTTAACCATGTAAAAACTGGTCATGAGTAATTGTAGGCTCAATGTTAAGTGAATTTTTAGCATTTTTTTTTTTTTGCTGTAGCAAATTAAAAAAAAATCTGAGACTTGTAACAGTGTTTTCCAAACCTTGAAGAACTAAGCAAATGAAAAAAAAAATCTAGAAAAAATTCCTCCAATGTATCCCTATGGAGAGGCAATTGGGCAGCATCTCAGAATACTACTAGTTGCTCCATGCTTAGTTCTCCCACCCAGTCATGGGACCCAGAGTGGAGCTGCTGTTAAGGTGTTGGAAAGAATTCCAGAAACTCTGGTCTGGGGTCTGTCCCTACCTTGTTTCCTTATGCAAATACAAAAACAGGAAATGTACTTATTAATACTGAGAAATGTTGTAGTAAGTGCTGGAGAAGTCAACAGCCAAGTATGACATTATATTTCAAGTACTTCTTCCATTACTAATCTTTTATACAACACTTCATAAATAGTTCCAAAATCTTAATATGGAGTTAAGGGACAAGGCAGTCTAGAATAATAGCATCCAGGATCATTGAAGTCCTATAAATTATCTTAAGAAATTTATGCAGAATGCTTAAAAACCACTGCAGATGTTGGAATATGAATTGCCAATGCCACCTACTGCAGTAACTGTTGACTGCACCATTAATAAAACTGAGTCACTGCTTACAGTGCAAGAAGATAGTCATAATAGTCGTCGTATGAGAACTGGTGAAAAAGGTGACATTTTCTGCACTTGCAGTGATAGCAGTCGAGGGACAGTCTTTGTCAAAGGGATGGAATAGCTTTGTGTATCATATGAAGATTGCCCTCTAGTGATTATCAAGGAAACAAAGCTGCTTCTCCATATGGAGTTTTGCAGCTGTATGAATACTCACTCAGTATGTGGTGATAAAAGTGCAGTGAACTTCTTTTTATTTATGTTGTTGAATATTTCCTGTGGATTGGGTATGGTGTACAAAAACAATCCTTCAAAACCAAATCAAAAACATATAGCAATATGACATGCTTCCTCCTTTTTTATATTTCTCTCCCAGTTTCTCTATTTTTTCTGTACACCACTGAGAATTGGATCAACAAACTGCAAAAATATCATTATTGGCAGACATTGACAGCAGACAGGGAGGTGTTATTTAAGGTAATGGCTTGAAGATGATTTTTTTTTTTTAAATTTCCCACTCCAGATGGTGCTTTATGTAAAAGAAGAAATGAAAAGAAACGATCTGCTGGAACCAGCAGTGATTGGGCTCCTGTGGACTTGTATAATGAACGCTGTTGAATGGAACAAGAAAGAAGAGCTGGTTGCAGAACAAGCACTTAAGCATCTGAAGGTGTGCATATGGGAAATGTTAGTACATTGAGAATACAGGTTTGAGTCCTAAAGCTCCCTTTGTAAACAGCTGTTTGGGTAGATGTATGACTGGCAACTATGGGAGGTATGGGACATACATCCCAACAAATGCTCATTCTTTATAATCCGGCATTATGTGTCAGTGATGATAAATTGCATCTGCATCTTTCAAAATCCATCAGGTTCTTCAAACTTAAAACAATGCTTATAACATGACAGTTTCCCAGTTCTATTGACTGTAGGCTTTGGGGATGATTTGAGGATCATTCAAACTAAATAGTTGATTGTGGCTTAATTAATTTTACTTTGCAGTTTCAATTTCAGTTGCAGACTTCAGCTCTACAAGGGACTGAGAATAAATGAATGATGAGCACATGTGTGTGCGTGCATGCATGCGTGCAGCCAGCCACCCATTTCCTGGCTTTCAGTGCTTACGTATCATAAGAACGTCTAACAGCCACTAAAATCCACCATAAAATGCACTAAAATTCCAAAAATTCCTACTCTGTTTTGAAAATGTTATAAAATCACCTCTGTCAGCCCTTACTTTGGATCCTTTGAAACATTTGGATAATATTCTCCTTCACATTTATCTGTAAATAACCAAACCAATTTCTCTTTTGATTGTTTTAGCAATATGCACCTTTACTGGCAGTGTTCAGCACCCAAGGCCAGTCAGAACTGATCCTTCTTCAGAAAGTTCAGGAATACTGCTATGATAACATCCACTTTATGAAAGCCTTTCAGAAGATTGTGGTGCTCTTTTATAAAGGTACTGTCTTTTATCTACTTTTCTTTCATTTAAAATATTGGTTATATTTATTATATTCAATTACTTTCCATCCATAATAGATTTTAAAAATACAAAATCATTCTAAAGCATAATTAGTACACTATTTATGTATTACTTTTATAAGTGTAAAATTGTCTTCCCCAACCTTTCAGATTGTAACTCTGCATTAAATTGCTATCTTGATTTAAGTGGGCTTCATTGTTATGAACTGGGATCCACCACAGTACTAGTTCTGTCAGAATCTGAACACTATAGGTTATTAAACATATATATGTGTCCTGGATACCCAAAAAGTGAAATTATAATTAATAACAAATATATACCATTTATTAAATAATGTTTGAGGCAAATGGCATACAAAGCAATCAAACAGTCATTTGGGATTCAGGAGAAAAAATTAATAGTTTGCAAGCTAATACAGAGTTCTTAAAACAATTGACAGTCTCAAGGCTAACACAGAGATCTCAATTAGTTATCAGCATAAAAATTAGCAGAGAAATCTTAAACTACAGTGATTAATGTCATAGGTTGACTATAGGAAAAGTAGGAAGGCATGTGAATAAAGCAACCTTAAAAGAAGGAAAAGGACAGATGGAGGGTTGCAAAAATTGAGTTCATTGAGAAAATGTAAAAAAAGGACATTCAAATAAGAAGTTACTTAATTTTTGGACCAGTTAGAAAAAGAAAAAAGAAAGGAGTTACCTGTCCTTGACTGCTGGCTTCTGTGTAATGGAAACAGACTTTGCTTTTTTTGGATAACCAAAAGGGGAGAGAGAGAAAGAGAGAACGATGAGAGTTATTCATTTGAGCAGAAGTCCCATTCTTCCCTCTATAAAAACAAAAGAAAAAAGAGCATAGGATTGTAAATATCCTTTCTTTTCCTCTGAATGAAAACAAGAGAGAGGAAGAAAGAAGAGTTGTTGGTTAAGGTGTTCTCTGATTTGTTGGGTGGGTGAGGAAGGGCTGTTTTGATTCTTTCCTTGGGGAATTTAGCAGATAAAAAGAAAAAAAAATGGAGACCTCACCTTGGGATGTTAGGAGATCAATGAACTGCCAAATGGAAAGAAGAAAAGGTGGGGGGGGGGGATGCTTTTTTCTTTCTCCTTCCTGGGCTTAGGGGAGAGACAAACAATGAGATTCTTTACCATCATGACTAATGATAGACAGAACCTTGTCAAGATTATCCTAAACAGAGGGCTTAATGAAGTGATCAGATTTAGCAATTGGAGCAGGACACCACGAACTTGAACATTGGCAAGTATCTCAAGATTTGATCTCTTTTTACATTCAACATAAGAAAAATAATAAAAGTGTGACAGGTGTGTAGGTGGGTGTGAATTTATATTCAAATTCATATTCCACTTTTCCTTGAACAGGAAAGTTCAAATCAGCATACATCCTCCTTGGTGACTACTTCTGTGGCTTTTGATCTTACACAATGTCTGTAACTTTACAGATGTTAACAAAAGACACAAACTTTAAGTGTTTATCAGAACAGCTTCCAAAAGCTCAGTACATTGTTCAGGGCATGTCTTGCCAGAATGTTAACACTGAAAGGCTTTTTCCTAAGCTGGAATAGAACTTTCAGTTGCAGACCATGTTTAACAAAAGGCGTGTGAGTTTCTAGCAATTCCACTCGTTGGGAGATATGCATCACACAGTAACATTTGGGAGACCAAAGCTTTCCCATTTCCTATAATCACTTGCATGGCTATTATTATTAACCCATTGGGCTAAATGCATTACAGAAAAATTAGGTTTCAGCCCCAAAGTCAAAACACTAGCAGGTGTTTCTACTTTGGCTTAAGTACAGTTGACTAGTGACTCGATCAGCCTAATCAACTGAATACTGTGTCAGCTAATTCAAGTAAATGTTGCTCTAAAAATGATTTTTAAGGGCAGTGGGAGAACAAACCAAGAGATATCAGATACGGAGGCTTACATTTTGATGGCCTATTGATATAAAGGAGTTGGAAAAAATAGATCCTAGCACAAAACTGAAGTTACAAAAACAGTAATAAATGAAGTGAAGAATAGTGAAAAAGTCAGTTTGAGAAGAGTTCAATGTCTGGCTTCGTTTACCAAAGAAGTTGCTAGAGGTTGACAGACCTTTGTTTCTAGCTTGTTTATCAAAAAGATTTACACAGGTCAATGTGTCATCATAAGAGCATGTCAGATAGTTCCTATTTTATTTGCCATACATCTAGCAAACAAATTTTATCTGGAATACCATGTAGTGTACTGTAATCTGATACACAAGGAATGGAGTCCTATGGACTGCATGAACACATCAGCATCTCAAGATTGAACTGCTGAATTTTGGCAGCACAAAGGTCATAGTGCAATTTTGGGTGATTTGGGGAGTGGGAAAGGGAGCCTCCAAGAAGCTTCTCATTTCTAATCTACTCTTTAAAAATATCAAAATGGGGTGAAAACCAGCGCTGCTACCCTCCTTGTGATGTCACAGCATCACCAAATGTCCTCCTGTAGTCCCCCAGAAGAATATGTGGCAGAATTATAGCTCCTGTCATAGTTTCATGGACTTTACTGAGGATTGAAGGAGAATAGTCCTTATTCTTTGGATTCTTCCTAACTGTTCTATAGACAAGATCAGCTGCTGACAAGTCTTCTCCAAGAGGGCCAGATTTGTTCTCAGACCAGCCTAACAAAGAAGCATGGTTATAACACAAGTCCATAAAAGCCTATTGACTTTATTTTTGTTTTATTTCCATTTTTTTATATTACCTTCTCGCGTCAATATGTCCGGGTGTTGGGGAACAGTAGTGGGGTAGGTTAGGATTCATCTTCATTTGATTTTTTTTTTTTTTTTTGGCAAGTTTGGATTCTTGGAAGCATATTGCTGGCCACTATGAGAAACAAATTTGGACCGGGGTTTGCAATTTTCTTGGGTCAGACACCATGTCAGTCTTTTAAATGGCCGTGGATCATGCTGCAAACTAAGAAATAAAGGGCCTTCAGTTGACATCCTTGTGGCCCTCAAGTAATATATCTATGGCTTAGAAAGTATAATGAACTGAAATACCCAGAACATGACCACTGTTCCACAGAATGAGCTCTGTACTAATTTGATGAAAGGTAACTGTATGCTAAATACGAAGGCAGGCGCTAAAAGGCCCAGAAGCAAAGTCAAGACAGTTTTTGGGGTTGCTTCTCTGCTGGCTAAGTTGGACTTGGATCCAGGCACAGCTACAAAGGCCTGAAAGTTGAATGTGAGTGTTAGAAATATTAAACAGGCTATAATTCAGGGGAAGAGGTTTCTGAAAGGAACAAGTCATTTATCTTTTTGTTCAAAAAGGATACATGAAAGCAGTCAATTCTTTGGCTAAGCTGTTGGGTTTCTTCCTTTCCCTGTTTTCAGTTTTATATAAGGATTGTGTTCACATCAAGCTTAGATTAGGTTGTCATGGAAACCAAAATTCTTTCTTTGGCTGGATGTTATATGGGTTTGCTGCTATAAATACTTGAAGGGGGAAAAACAGCTTCAGTAGAACAGTTTTATAATGGCTTTGTTTGTGCTGTATTGAATGGTGTAATGACCACTATAAATGGAAGGATTTTTGTCTGCTAAAAGTTACTGAGCCTATTTTTCCTTTACTGTTGTATTTTAAAAATACAGAGATGTCATAAAGAATAAGGCCACTACCTTAGTCAAGTAAATTAAACTCAATGTGAAATCAATCTCTTGTAATACATTGGGCAAAAAAGTATTTAGTCAGCCACCAATTGTGCAAGTTCTCCCACTTAAAAAGATGAGAGAGGCCTGTAATTTTCATCATAGGTATACCTCAACTATGAGAGACAAAATGAGAAAAAAAATCCAGAAAATCACATTGTCTGATTTTTAAAGAATTTATTTGCAAATCATGGTGGAAAATAAGTATTTGGTCACCTACAAACAAGCAAGATGTCTGGCTCTCACAGACCTGTAACTACTTCTTTAAGAGGCTCCTCTGTCCTCCACTCGTTACCTGTAGTAATGGCACCTGTTTGACCTTGTTATCAGTATAAAAGACACCTGTCCACAACCTCAAACAGTCACACTCTAAACTCCACTATGGCCAAGACCAAAGAGCTGTTGAAGGACACCAGAAACAAAATTGTAGACCTGCACCAGGCTGGGAAGACTGAATCTGCAATAGGCAAGCAGCTTGGTGTGAAGAAATCAACTGTGGGAGCAATAATTAGAAAATGGAAGACATACAAGACCACTGATAATCTCCCTTGATCTGGGGCTCCACGCAAAATCTCACCCCATGGGGTCAAAATGATCACAAGAATGGTGAGCAAAAATCCCAGAAGCACATGGGGGGACCTAGTGAATGACCTGCAGAGAGCTGGGACCAAAGTAACAAAGGCTACCATCAGTAACACACTACGCCGCCAGGGACTCAAATCCTGCAGTGCCAGACGTGTCCCCCTGCTTAAGCCAGTACATGTCTGGACCCATCTGAAACTTGCTAGAGAGCATTTGGATGATCCAGAAGAGGATTGGGAGAATGTCATATGGTCAGATGAAACCAAAGTAGAATGTTTTGGTCTAAACTCAACTCGTCGTGTTTGGAGGAGAGAGAATGCTGAATTGCATCCAAAGAACACCATACCTACTGTGAAGCATGGGGGTGGAAACATCATCCTTTGGGGCTGTTTTTCTGCAAAGGGACCAGGACGACTGATCCGTGTAAAGGAAAGAATGAATGGGGCCATGTATCGTGAGATTTTGAGTGAACACCTCCTTCCATCAGCAAGGGCATTGAAGATGAAACGTGGCTGGGTCTTTCAGCATGACAATGATCCCAAACACACCGCCCAGGCAATGAAGGAGTGGCTTCGTAAGAAGCATTTCAAGGTCCTGGAGTGGCCTAGCCAGTCTCCAGATCTCAACCCCATGGAAAACCTTTGGAGGGAGTTGAAAGTCTGTGTTGCCCAGCGACAGCCCCAAAACATTACTGCTCTAGAGGAGATCTGCATGGAGGAATGGGCCAAAATACCAGCAACAGTGTGTGAAGACCTTGTGAAGACTTACAGAAAACGTTTGACCTCTGTCATTGCCAACAAAGGATATATAACAAAGTATTGAGATGAACTTTTGATATTGACCAAATACTTATTTTCCACCATGATTTGCAAATAAATTCTTTAAAAATCAGACAATGTGATTTTCTGGATTTTTTTCCCCATTTTGTCTCTCATAGTTGAGGTATACCTATGATGAAAATTACAGGCCTCTCTCATCTTTTTAAGTGGGAGAACTTGCACAATTGGTGGCTGACTAAATACTTTTTTGCCCCACTGTATATGTCCCCCCCACCCCCTGTTTTCACCTGTATCTTTAAGCATGAAAGAAGCTTAGAACATAAGAATAGCCTTGCTGTACCAGGTCAAGATCCAACTTATTATTTCACCATTTTGTTTTCATAGTGACCAACTAGACGTTTTTGAGGTGCTTACAAGCAGGAGGTGGAGAAATATACATCTGTCACTGTTTTCCCTTGCAACTCATATTTGAAGGTGTGCCTTCAAAGACCTCCATGCATATATTCAATCCTCTTTCAAACCCATCTCAGTTAATGGACCTTAACATGTCTTGTAGTAATGAATTCTACATATAAATTACGGTGCTGTGTGAAGATATGATTTCTAAATCTCTTTCCAATTAACTTAATTGGATACATTCATTTGTGGAAGATATTATTTTTAAAACTGTCATTAAATTAAATATTGTTTTGATTCCTGTTCTTCATAAATCAGATCCTTGCTCATTTGTTGACTAAAAGTCTGACTTCAATAATCTCACCAAATCTCAAACTCCTGTAACGTCCATAAATTATTCTGTACTGCCTTTCATTCACAACTACTGCGTGTTCAATTTTAAAGGATAAACCCTGCCAGGTAATTTGGTATTCTTGGCTCTTGCCCTCCTGCCATATGGAAGCAAACATAATTTATATTGACTTTTAATTGGTTGCATATTAATTCTGCAGGTCAGAAAGTGTCTGCCAGTTTTTCACAGCTTATCTTGCTATGTGCGCATCTTTTCTTACATGTCTGTTGCTCTTCCTTGGAGATGTAGAAGATGGCAGTCTCTAAAATTTCTCTTAGTGCATCAGTTTGTGTGCTCTGTTCCAAGTGATGATTCTCCAGGGCTATTGTGAAAACACCATGTCCCATAAAAGTTCATTAAAAATTGTAGTAGCATTTAAAATATCTATGTAATCATCTTTAAATTGCTACTCCAAAATGCAAGCTTGAGAGACATTCAGTGGTGCATGATTGTTTAATAGAGACAGAATCTCCCTTTTGCAAGACGTTATATATGGAAAGCATACGAAAATTACAATCAGACTTTCTCAAAATAAAAAGAAAAATCAGTTGGCCTTTAAATTTTTTATTTTTGTGCTTTTTAGCCAATTCTGAAAGAATTATTACTGATGTTGTTTTAAAAAGTTATTCCAGTGAAAGTTGTTCAACTTGTAGAACAACCTAAAATGAAGAAGATAAAGCTGTTCACAGAATAATTGTAGCAAATATCCAAAGCCTAATTAAAATATTGTTTATGAGCTTATCCCATTTTATAAAATGATATTCATTGGGTCAATTCATTACAAGGAAATCGCTTACATGTATTAGCTGGCAAATGTCATGTGATTGATCATGCATAACAATCATGTATACTGAAAATGCAGTGATTGGCTGTTGTTTATTAATGCATGTGTGCAGTAAACTACATGTGATCATTTTCATATGAGATACATACAACCTCCCATATGCATTCCTATGAAGAAATTTTGGTGAAGCCCTAAACATACAGTATGGCCAACATGGACGGTGCTTTAAAAGAGTAGAATTAGATAATGTATCTCCAGGGTAGTCAGAATCACATCCTCAGTATTAAGACAGATCCTGGTTGCCACAGATACTGGGACAGAGCCAGACTTATAGTTAGAACTAGATATGTTGAAATACATGACACTTTAGCAAACATGATTAATAGGAGTCCCACTTATTTCAATGGTTTTAAAACAGCTTTTCTCAAGCAGTGATAATACTGAAGCAATATTCCCCGTTTTAAAGTCGTTATTAGGAGTTGTGATCCCAATGGATTTGATGAGCCCCAGATTGAGTAAAGCTGATCTCATTTCAATTGTCTAAAAACCTAGACATATGGTGCCTATTTTGTGTTTCTGCCTGTCCAAATAGACAGCAGTCTAACTCTTACATCATACCAACTTATACATTTTGTTCTTCTGAGCATAAATAATAATATTTATCATCAATTATTGAATGCTAGCAACTTAGCTGACATTTCTTTCATGTCTTAATTTCCAACTATAGCCTTATTGTGTCTTTGCCCACAGTAGTAAAATTATTTCAGCATGTTTTTTTTTTTTTAAGTAGCAGTAGTATTTATGGTTTCACCCTCTATCCAGAAACATCTACTAATGATTATTTTTCTTGTTTTGAACTGCAGCTGATGTCCTAAGTGAAGAAGCCATCTTGAAATGGTTCAAAGAGGCACATCTTGCTAAAGGCAAAAGTGTGTTTCTTGATCAAATGAAGAAGTTTGTGGAATGGCTGCAAAATGCTGAAGAAGGTAATTTTGGAATCAAATGTATGTTCAAAAGTCAGGCTGTTCTTTGCTTATCTGGAGCTCTGAGAGTCTTTGGCCCAGGGAGCAATTGGATTGTCCATTGCCCAAATTGAACAAGGCTTAAATAGTCTCTCCTGGGTGGAGACTTGGATCAATGAGAGAATCTTTGCTCTGCACACAGAAGGTTCCAGGTTCAGTCTCTATCATTGCTGGGTTGGGCGAGAAAGTCTTTTTCAGTCAATATCAGCAACACTGAGCCAGTCAGATCAGTAATTTGATTCAAGAGAGGTGAGTTTCCTATGACATCATTGGTCTCCTCTCTCATCCCCAGAAGCATGAATACATTTAAATAACTGCTGTGGCTTTATAATATGTTGCAAAAATTTAGTTGGTCTTCAGTGTTTGGCATTCTTGTTTATAGATGAGCTTCAGACCATCTTTTTTCCTCCAAATGATTAGCCTACAGATTACTTATCCCTGCTGTTGGTAAATTTAGCCCTTTCTGTAATTTCTAAACAAAGTTTTTTACTCTTTCTTCTTTCTTCCCAGTCTAGTAACTCCTTGCCTTGCCTTCCCTGAGTAGCTACTCTTTCCACTCATCTCATCTCCATCCTTTACTTTTCCTTTTCTGGTTTCTCCTGGAGGGAGGGAGAGGAAAATATGTGAACCTGTATGTGACAATTGTGTGAAAATGAGAGAATGGTTGCTCTGTGCAGTTGAGAGAACTAGTTATTTCATAAATGGTCTATCTTATTTTACAAGTATTATTCCTTATATTTATTAGTATATGTGTGCACACACACAGAAACACACACACTGACCGTGCTCTTTTACTGAAGTTTCTGGCAGTTATATATTAGAGCTCTGCAAATCCTTCACAAAAAGTGCTTTGAAATTCACAGGAATGCATGCAAAGCATTTCTGAAGCAACCATGTCTTTTTATAGGCCCATACATCTGTTCCCAAAGCTGCTCCTGTCTATCTCCATATGATGTACAGCCATGTCATTTTACTGAGCAAAATGCACCCATATGGAGACAGCCTGGAGCAGTTTCCAAAGCAGTCCTGTAAGCTGGAAAGACATGGCTGCTTTAAAAAGTTTAAAAAGAGGTGTTTTGTATATGCTCCCACCTATTCCAGAAAGATTTGTGTATACGTATATAAGTGTTTCACACATTCACTTATATACATACAGTACATGTATAAGAGTTACAAACATGCATTGATTGAGAGGGGGAGAACTACAAGATTGTCAGCTGGAAGATGGTGTCTTAACAAGGTGGAGAAGCAGAACATAGGATTTTTTTCAATGTTTAGAAGTTTTATTCTTTTGGGGGAGGTGACAACTTAAATTCACATCACCCTTCCGGGCAAATACCTGGAAGTAATTTTTCTAAATACATTAGTTATTTATAAAAAAAATCCAAGAAATAATGTGGTAGAATGTTTCAAGCAGTCTGTCACTGAAATGCATTACAGCTCTGGTTGTAAAATTAGTCTGTGACTAGCACATCCAAAAGCATTCGTTTAATTCACTGTTGCTTCCCTGAAGCTAAGAGCTCATCACCTTATTTACTGGGTATCATTTGAGATGAAATGTTGAATATATATTTTAGTAATAACTGCAAGATTGGCTGCTTCTGCTCCTAAATGAAAAGCTAATGAAAGAATGTATGTTTAATGCCTTAGCTCCCCTGTATATTCTACCAAGAGTTAATATGGGAATAAAAAATTGTTGTTTGAATCGCTGTGGTTGATTTCATTCCTTCTTCATCTCTATACGGTGGCCTCTCCTGGAGAAGTATTTTTGTATCCTGCTGAAAAGTCTTAAAACAGATCCCCTTGAAGTCTAATTCTATATTAGCTATACATGATTGGCAGGTTGTAATTATGAGTTCGTACTTTGCCTTCAGAATTAAAGGGTTTTGTTTGCTTTATTCAGTTTCTATCAATTCTTTAACTTACTGATTCTTTAAAAAAAATGGCTGAAGTAACATTTTATTTATTTATTAAATTTATGTGCCACCATCTCCCCCAGAGGATGACTCACACAACATCCCCAAAGACAGAGACAGAACTTTGTAGATTCTTTAAAACAAACAGACTCAAACATAATATAATTATCTGTGGCAAGAAGCAGTAACTGGTGCCATGGGAGGAGTTAGTAAAGAAAACCTGTCTAAACCTCATGCCTCGGGGCTTTTCACAAATAAATGAACAGCAGTGTTCCTGTTCTTTGTTTTCCTTTTGTTTGTATGAGTTTTGCCTTTAATTACACCATCCTATAGTATTCTAATTGAAAACCAAGGAAACAAGATCTTGCAAAATAAAGAATAAATATGATGAAAAAGAAAAGGCATAGCTACATTTTATGACAGTCTTGTTTCATTATAGCAACACAGGCAACTTGTCCCAAGGAAGCAGCCGCCATCTTTGGAATTGCTGAGTCAGCACTGCAGTGGTAGGGGAGGCATGGGGAGAGGGTTGGCTAGCGATGGGGGAATAGATTTTAATGCTGAGTCCTAAAGATAGTTGGGACTGTTCCGCATCATTCACACTGGGGAAAGCTTGTTTTGATCTGTTGCAGTATTGTGGAAAGGCTAATGTAGCTCAGGGCCCTTTCCTTCAAGAAAGGTTGGTGAAATGCTGGCCAAATTGGCCAGAACAGCAACACTGTATGACTGATGATAAGAGACATGGTCCATCAGTTTTTTGGGTTTTTTTATGGTGAGCAGGGAGATTTTTGTGACCTTCAGAGCTAGACCTTCAGATATTTAGTGGGAATAGTGGTACATGGTGAAACAATGACACCTCCAGGTTTATTATTTTTTATTTGGGGGAGATGATTGCCAGGACTGGCAATTGACAGAAAAGTAATTGTTACATCCCTCTGTTACCTTGGGTCTATTATTAGTCTCTCCTTCCCACTTTTTCTTATTAAAAAAATATCTGTGTTATAATTTGCAGGTTCCCAACATATGAAGGTCCCCATCTGAGATTTTTTTCCCCTTTTGTGAATGATTAATTTACAACCCAGCCTTAATCAAGGCATTTGTAGGCCTATCTCTCCCTGCCAGATGCCCTCCACATATATGGCCACAACATTCCCAGCAGCACAACTTAATGAGGAATGTAGGAAATATCCCGGCTGGACAAAATTATTCTTGACAATAGAAGGCATTACATCATTGACTTGAAATGAATGCTTCTCGCTCTCAATCTCCTTCTTTTTGTTTGTGGCTTATTTATTTTTGTGTGTATGTGGGGGGGGGGTTTATAGCTATAAGAAAATTACTATTTTTCTCTTTGTCTCTTAGAATCTGAATCTGAAGGGGATGAAAATCAAGATGGCTGAACAAAGCACAAACCAGACATGATTACAGCTGGCTGCTCTTTCAGAATTTTGTACTGTCCAAGCAAGACTCTTCCTTCAGTGTCATACTGAAATTTTAGGCTAGGTTTTTTGTTTATTTGTTTGTTTAGAAGAATAAAATGTCGGAGCCCTGAGGCATTAGATGCTGTACATGACCCTCTTCTGGCAAGCTGTATGCTAATGTAGACAGTGGCATTCAGCAAGGAGACATATAGGGAAATTGAAATTAAATGCTTAAGAACTTTTTATTAGCATATTTTCAGGTACTTCAGTGCCTGCCCATAAGGTTTTTTGATCTGTGTGTGTAGCTCAGTATTTGCTTGTGTATGTGATTCGACATCACTACATTTTTAAAAAATTAAATGGCTTTTATATATTCATGTTCCAGCCTTCTTTGTTTCAGAAGTGGCTTGTATGGGATTAAACTACTGCTAAGGTTCTGCAGAAGGATGGTCAAAGACTAGTCTATAACTTTACCTGATCCATATGGCAAGTTTCTTCCTTAGTATAACTCACTCTGCATCCTACCAATATGGAGTATTTCCAAATCTGAGGCTGATGCCTCCAAGAATATTTGATACTGGGGTGGAGAGATTCCACATAAAAACCAACAGTGAACTAAAGGAGAACCAGTGTGCCATGTGTACAGGTAACATGTAGCCAGCCCTAAGATATCTGCATTAAACCAGAACCTTTCTTTTATTTTTTAATTAACAATTACATGACTGTTCTTCTCACATAAGAGATACAATGATAAATCACTTCCATCAATAAAAGGTTTAAAACTTGTTTAATTGATTCACTGGTTATATTAATTAAAATAATTTTCAATCAATTAAAGAGGTCCTGTGTTTAATAACTGGGTAGATTTTTAAAAAAAATTATATTGAATGCAAATACTTACAAAAGTTGGAAATGGCAAACTTTAAAAGAGGTATTCCTTTTTTCTTTCTTGTAGGAAGAATTATTTCTTCCAAAGATAAGAGTGAAAACTTGTGACTCTCCAGATATTGTTGGATTCTGACCCCATCATACCTGTTCATTAATCATGCTGACTAGACTGATAGAAGTTGAACAATGATTGGAGGACACAAGTCCCCCCTCCCCAACTGTTTTAACATTATGCCATTACCAACACAGAGGCAGACTTGTTTCAGAAATACTATGTTTACCTTTTTGTAGATGTAACTGAATAATGAAGTTGGTAACCAGCTTGTATTATACCCAAAAGGATGGACAGAGATCAATTTTATATTTGCTACTGAACTATGAGATCTAAATTAGCAAGGTAATGACAAATATATGTGATAAATAGATTTTAAAAAATAACCACATGAAACACAGAGAAAAGAACTCAAGGATATTTGCAAAATTACTTGAAAATCCTCTTTCTTACCCTGCTGTTGAAAAAGAATCTGTTCTCAGACACAAAGAATATGTATCAACAATTCATTGGCACAGCTCAAATGGAGATCTATCCCTCACATTTCTATTAGAGGGTGTGGAGCCTCTGTAGCAATCCAAGAAGGACAATAGGCATTTAGGAATATCCAGAGCCAACCCAAATAAGTTTTAGCAAGATGGGATGCTTGAGTGAAGTTTCTAGATTCAATACGTTAAGGTGAGTAGATCTAACTCAGATCATAGATTAAATTGTGACTAGTTTGTACCCATGATTTTGTCTTGAGTTCCTTGGCCCACTAATGAATCTCTATCAAAGATCGACATGGTGTCTAATCTACCGACATGGTGTCTAATGCCAAGCAAATAAGTTTATTTGCAAAATGGCTAGCAAACAAGTCGCAGCAGCCTGTGGGAAGATCTTCCTGCTCATCACACCCAAGCAGACTGTGGTTTACCTTGAACAATACTACTGGATGACATTCTATTTATGCAGTAAGACTGGATAAATTTTAATGCTTTGCCATCTTTATCACCACTGTATAGGCCCAAACCAGGGCTTGTACCATGTCCAATCATACTCCTTGTCTTTTGTCTCTCTCACTATCACCCTAGGCATCTCTTCTGCCTCTGCATTCCCTGAAACTACTCAGTCATGCCTCTGTATCTCCCTCAAAGAGAGGTCTTTCAGGGCCAATCACAGACAATGACCTTGTCATCTCTATCCTTTTTGCCAAGTTAGTACAAATCAACAAAAGGAGCCGTGTCACTTCTGTGTTAGGTTGCATTAATTTCTACTCTAAATTATGCATCTGAACATTTACATGCCTACAAAACAATATCAAGAAAACATGGTAATTAAGCAACACATCGGAAAGGTCCCAGTTTGGCAAAGGAGATTTTAGCAGATGAAACTTGTTAAAACCTTTAATCTAAACATGGATCCTGGGTGCCCTCTAGTGTGAATTACTAGAAGTTACACTCAGGTTCCATTTCAATTATTTTCCATTCCTGGACCCTAAAACACATCATGATTATCAGGCAGGTTGTACTCTTGCTGTCACGTTTAAATAAAGTGCTTTACTGTCCTCATAATCCTCCAGATACATGCTGCTTTATTTTATTTTATTTTTATTTGTATTTCAAATTTGTCACTGCCCATCTCACTCCCAGAAAAAGCTTGCTTTATTTTATAGGAGGGAAGTAATGTTTACCCCTTGACTATCTTGTTTTAAACTACAATCAAAAACATAATCAGGCCTTGTAGAGTAAAACTCCCCCAGGATCAGACTGCCGTTTTAAAGGGAATGCTGATTTAATTCTTGCATTTTAATTTTGTTTAAATAGGTGGTTTTATTTGTGATTGTCTTGTTTTTAATTGAAGCTTATTTTGCAATTGGAGAGGTGTGACAGAAAAAGGAAAGTAAATATCGGGAGCCTAGCTAAATTACTTATCACCTCCTTGAATGAACCTCTGGATTTTGGCACATGTTCAGAATTCACTGCAGAGAGGATGGTTGGGGAGTTCATCTGGGCCTCCTGCCTCAGTGTTCTAGTGAAGTTCTTGTTTCCCCATCTCCTCTTCCTTTTATTCTGAGTACTATCCTCAATTTTATAGAATAAATGATCTTTAGCCAGAAAGTGTCTATGGCTAAACCTACCTGCCTAACAACCTGTCATGAAATTATAAAGATGGCATTCACCAATTGTGCAATTGTAGAAGTGGGATTACATGGAAGAAGCTCTTTTTGGGAATCAAAAGCTGAATTCCATCTATTCTGGACTCTCAGAATGAGATTAATTTTTGTGATACTTTAGTGGGCACTGTTTTGCCATAGTAAAATCTAGGGAATTCACACAGACATACACATCCCTTCTTTATTCCAGCGGAAGCAGCAAAAAGGTTTTCCAGATGGAGATGGGGAGGAAAAGAAAAGGAAGAGGACCATACTTCATGGAGATAATGGGAAGAGAAAATGTAACTAGATAGGGAAGGGGGGAAAAACAGAAGGGCTATTTATGTATTACAGAGTGAGTTAATTTCAAGGCCAAACTAGAGCTTGTTTTCAAACTAATCTTCACAGATATACAGGTAGTCCTCACTTAACAATCCTAATTGGGACTGGAATTTTCGTTGGTAAGCGATGCAGTCATTAAGCAAAACATCACACAACTGCACCACTTAGCAAGGGCAATTTCAGTAGTCCCAGTTGCAGTCATTAGGCCAAGACCGCACAGGTTGTTAGGTGAGGACCTCATGCCTCTCTCGCCCTGCTGCACTTGCATCCTGTTTAACTCCCCCCACCCGCCTACCTTACTCCCATCTCTGCCCTTTTGGCTGCTCTGCACTCCACCACCCCTGCTGCCCTCTGCCCTGTGCCACCGCCCCTGCCGCCTCGGCTGCCCTGCACCCCCAGCGCCCCTGCCAACCTTTGGGGTCTTCTTCTTGCTGTTGATGGGGCACGCCCAGCCTGGCCCTTCACAAGGCATCTGCTGGCCATGCGAGGCCTTCTGAGGCCTCACGTGGCTTCAAGTAGGCTGTACCTGGCCTCGGGAAGGCCTTGTGCAGCCAGCAGCTGCCTCACAAAGGGCCAGGTTGGGTGCACCACATCAGCAGCAGGAGCAAGAAGATAGCGAAGGTCAGCTAGGGTTGGCAGGAACAGCAGAGTGCAGGGCAGCAGGGATGCAGGGTGGAGCACAGATTTTGAGGACTAGGTATAAGCACCATTCATTCAGCACCGTCATAACTTCAAACAGTCGCTGAACAAATGGTAATTAAGTGAGGACTACCTGTACACACTTTTCAAGCAGTGCTGTTTGCAGTCATTTAAAACTTCTGTTCATTCGTTTGATCTCAACCTTCTTTTCTCATCAGCAAACATAAAAGGATCTTCTCAGTTCATAGGCAATTACAGTATTTATGGGGGAAAAAAATCCTCAGCTTCAAAATGTAGTCAGCCAGTTGGGCTACATTCAGGAGCCTCTCCTGGCAGGAGGCAGCACCTGGCTGACCTTGTCTGAGCTCTGAAGTTAATCAGGGTTTGGTCCAGGGTGTACTCGGTTGAGAGATCTCCAGGGATTACAAGGATTACAAGTGCTGTAGGCTAGAGTGGGAACTAAAAAACAAAGTCCTAAAAGAAGGCGGTGGCAAACTATTTCCATATTGCTACCTAGAAAACTACAAAGATGCCTCCATGAAATCAGCAGGAATTGAGCTTGGTTTGAAGAAGGCCTTCTTTACCTACTGCAATGAGCCTTATAGACTGCCCTGCCCTGCCAGCACTACTGCTCACCATCACAAGACTGCGCAGACTTTCTTGCAAAACAATGAACAAATTTTCTGACATTCTAAGGATAACAAGCCTACAGTATTTCAGCCTAGGTTTTTCTGGACTTTGAGCGGCATGTTCCTCCTGCTGTTGAAGCTGCTGATAATGAAACGAGGCAAACCAATTTTCAGTTATAGTATAAAAATAGCACCTCTGATTTTGCTTTATCCCACTGGATTTTTGAACTGTTCAATAAAAACCACATGCTTGTGTAGACATTCCTTACTATTTTCTTCTTTTTGTGGGAAACAGTTATATCAGGTTGTTTTTGAGACACATAGAAGCTATCTAAGACCAAAACATAAATAACCCTACACACGCCAAGGTATGAAACTAAAGGAAGGGCAGCCATTGAGAACTCCTGTGACCCCAGTAGACATCATTCTTCTCTCCCATGATTCCTTAGAGCAGCCTTTCCCACCTATGTTCTCCTGCTGTCTGGTCTATAACCTCCCATCATCTCTCCTGACCAATGGCAATTCATACTGGGAATCCAACACATTGGGAGGGAGAGAGTACTTGGTCAGCCTTTGACTGGGTTCACACATTGTGCTACATAGTTTGCTTTAAGCATGGTTTGATGAATAAAACACAGTGGCTGGATTCACACGTTATGCCAAGGTGGAACTGAATCTTGTGAAATCATTAAATCTCATAAGATCTTGCAAAGACCTCTTGTTAGATGTTATGCGACTTTGGCCACTTTTCCATTATAAACAGTCCTTCCCTGAAGACCACTAGCTCAACAATATCCTGACCACAGGACATTAGCTTCTATGGTTTGTTAACACTCAATCCAATCCATTTTTCCTTTTTTACCCACCCACGCACTACTTCAGTGAAGAAACTGAAGCAGAGAACAGGTTGGATATTTCAGCAAGTCAGTGATTTAAACCCTAACTCCAGATCAACCATAAAGTATTTACAGTAAAGAAAGATAAAGGTTTTGGAATGCTCTTCATTCTCTAGACCTGAATATTATTAACAATTTTGGGGGAGATCTCAAAGATGCCTAAAAATATTTTTAAGCTAGAAGAGTTTGGCAAACAAGAGTGGGAAAAAGCAAGAACAGAACCTCTCAGATGTCTATACAAAATGTTTCGATATTGTTATTTCTCCCAAAGGAGGTGTTACCAAGTACTGACCAAAAACGTGTTCCAACATCTACACCGTCCATATTCATTGTTTTCTTATTCTGAATTTGTACACAACTGCATATAATTAGTAAGTGTGCATTCACATTTTCAGAAAGATGGTATGTTAACTTTGTACTATATAGAGGTTGCATCAGTTTCTGTTTACAGGTAGTCCTCATTAAGCGACTGCTTAATTTGGCGACCCTTCGCAGTTACAGTGGTGATGAAAAAGTAACTTTACAGCCAATCCTCACATTTACAACCTTCACAGGTCTATAAAGCAAAGGAAAGCTGAAATAAAATCATAAGCTCAGTCATGGTTTCACTTAGCAGCTGCTTCGCTTAATGACTGAGTTGCCAGTCCCAATTATGGTTGCTAAATGAGGACTACTTGTACTTAGGAATTCAGGAAAACACGTAATTTGACCAGGGGTGCATAAACTTTTGTATGCAACTGTAACTCTATATACTCCTGATACTTACAGTATGCATAGCAGCATTTTTCCTTGAGCAGGCTGAGCTTTTTTAAACCATATGATAGCACAGCAGGAGGCTGGCTTGGCTGTTAAGCACCTCCCCAGCTTATTAAACAGACCTTTGTTTTCAATTTGTGATGTTTCATTTAACATTGGGCATGATTCATTTTCTCTCGTCTGTTGTCATATTTCTGGAGGATGTCAGCCTGCCACCACTCAAAGAAGCCCAGCTTGCGAATTATGGTTGCAATTGACCTAATCTGGTGGCTACCCTAGGGAGATTTGCTACCTGCAAAATAAGTAATAATGATGAACCTAACAGGCAACTTATGACTGTCAAGATAACAGTAGCTCAGCCAATGGTGAAATAATGTGCAGGAGAAAAGGAAGAAAAAAATAATTTTCAAGGTGCTGTGCTAAAATTGAAAAATGACATTACTCTAAAATCCTATATCTTTTAATTTAATCTATGCTGCTGTGTCTCTTGTCACTTAGTATTTGAATATGTTGCCATTTTAATCTGATATTCTAATTTTATGATTTCCCATCCTGTTTTGTACTCCCATTCAGATTATTGTTGTAATTACCAGCAGGTGAGAAAAGTTAGAAGTTAGCAATTTCTAAGTTTGCAAAAAGAAGTAAAAAGTACCGGATACTACTATCTGCAGATGTAATTCAACATTTTCTCTTCAATATCCACTAAGTCACCCTTCCCAGCCTAGTACCCTGCAGATAGACATGACCAAAGAAAATTCTGGGCATTGCAGATCAAACATACTTTGGAGGAAGCTGCACTACAGTAATAGCATTTTCCAGGAACCAGTTGAGGAGTGTCTGGTTCCTTGCAAGGTTCCACCCAATAGAGTATGTATTTTCCTAATCAAAACTATCAAAGATCTGAAACATACCAGTTAGAATGTCGGGGTGTCATCTATTTAATTGGGACTACGCTGTGCATAAGTGATGCCTACTGAAGTGGCAAAGTCTGAAGTGGTTACAAAATGGACAAATCCCTTTTCACCACTTCATTTATTATGCAATTTATTCAATGATATGTAGAGAAACCACAGAATTGAAAAAGAAAAGCTCCTGCCCTTTCCCATGGAGCAAACAATTCATGCTCTTTAGACACTAGCCACTTACTAGTGATGCTATTGAAAGAGAATAAAATGGTCTGAAAGAAACAATGGACACAGAGGGGATGGAATGAAGTCTCTAACAAAATAAGCAGCAGGAGCAATACAGATGCTGCAAGAATCTGGTTGTATCAACAATATTGCTCTAGTGCAATAGATGTATGCCAGTTTTAACAAAGTTAACCGTAGATAACAGTCCCTGGTAGGCCACGGACTGCCTCTGGTGCACAAAATCATCTCATTGAAAACATTAGCACTTTTGTCTAAAAAGTGTTGCAACTACGTCTGCATCTTTAAAATTCTGTTTGTAGCTACAAAGTGACTTGGTGTGATTCAGGGGATCAGAGCCATCCTGTTATCCTCTGAAGCTGCTGCTTAATGAAACAACAGACTGAATCCTGTACAGTTGCTGTCATTATAATTAGAAGCAGGATTCACAATATTTCATCTCTCCTTCTCCAGCTGGCTGCCCCCAGACATGTTGGGTGACAACTTTTAGAGTTTTTATCCAAGTCAATAGTGATGCTGATTAGGAATTATAGTTTCCATGTATCTGAAGGGATCCGAAAGGGAAAGGATGTCCTACCATTTGAGGGTACTTTTCCTTCAATATACTAGATCAACTTTTCACAGCCTTCTTTTCAGACTTATGAAAGTACAATCGTCATCATTCCCTGCCAGATGTATGCCAATTTGGGTAGTGTCCAACAGAATTATTTATAACACTTCTTACTTGCATTTTATTACAACCATAACTGTAGGCATACAGGACACTGGAAGGAGTCTGTCTTAGGCAAAGGTACCCAAGTTGGCTACTCTTGACTATTTTTCTGAGAAATCATCTTCACCTTTGCTAGTAATTGTCTCTATGCTTGCTCTTACAAAGCATGTAACGGATGGATAACATCTCCACTTAAAGCTGGAGACAGATCCAGGTAAGTGGTGGATAAATGGGCAATGGGTTTTTTTGCATTTGTTTTCTCTTAGTAGCGTCCATCCTTAATTTGACATTTAAGGGATTTATGGGGTTTAGAACGATTGTGTTAGCTTGTTTTGTCATCTTATAGGTGACTGAGAAAAATACTGCCATTCACTGGCGGAAAAAAAAAAAGAGCCCTCTTAATAATGCACGACGAAAAAGGATCAGGACAACTAATGGCAATGCTGAAAAATTTAGAGCAGTGACAGAGAGAACATTCCTCCAGTTATTTGACCTCTGCTTTGGCACTGGCTCCACCAACACATAAAGTTTTTGGGAAAGGAATTACAAACTCTGCTACTATCTTTAGACTATAATCCTCTCTATAAATCGATGAAGCTGTTCTCCCGATATTTGAATGTCCTTGCAGACTAAGGCTAAACAGTGTTCCCATTTGATAAATTGCATGCAAAAATGTGCTTTGTGCACACAAAATAGCAGTTCTATCGGTGGATCCTTACATTAGATTCTACTGTGCTCCAAATAAAGAACCCATCCAAAACTCCTTCTACATTAGAATATGCAAAATGTCATATCACGTAGCCTAGTGGGAAACTCGTGTGGATCAGAGACCTACAAAAGGCAATTGCTTTTGGAGTCATATAAAAACTAACATCCTTAGGTGTCAGGAATCTGGCAGGCAGGTCTAGTTGGCCAAAGACCCTAGCCTGCAGAAAAGTAGGATGCCTTAAGTAGCTCCTTTCATGATTCCTGGGTGCAAGAGGGAATAAAAATGCTATTAAAAAGACTCAAGGATGGTCTTTCCAAACTAAGACTGGGCAAATGCTCAATTCTTCCAATTTGATCACTGATGGTCTCGGTTAAAATGGTGGCAGAAATAGCAAAGGAAATCTGTATAAGATAATGTTACCAGAAGCATAAAGTCTTCCTGAGCCATTCCTTTGGTTAGTCAGAGCAACAGGCACCAGTTTTAGGAAAAGTTGAAGGCAGAGCTTTTTCAAAGGGCTTTTGGGACCTGCTGTCAAGTACAGTGGTACCTCGGTTCACGAACGCTTCTGTTCACGAACAATTCGGTTCATGAACAGCTCCGTTCGCAAAATTTTGCCTCCGTTCGCAAATGCCGGATCCGCGGCCATTTTCCCTCCTGTGACACGTGGTCGCGGGTTCCTCTAGGGAGGGGGACTCTCCCTCCAAGCAATATCCACCTCCCCACCCGCCTTCCTGTCCTCCACGCCAGAAGTTGCATCGAGCAAGGTTAGGTTTCTCTCTCTTCATGCTGTACTTTGTGTCATATTTTTGTGGTTTTTTAAAAAAAAACATATGGTTCAGAACGGATTAACCGTAATTACACTGAACCTTATGGGGAAATTTGATTCGGGATGCGATCAAGAATCGGTTGGCGACCAAATTCGGAGGGGTCAGAACGGATTAACCGTATTTACATTGAACCTTATGGGAAAATTTGATTCGGTTCACGACCAATTCAGTTCCCGACCAGAGTCGCAGAACGAATTAAGTTAGTGAACTGAGGTACCACTGTATTGCTTTGTGGGGGGGGGGGCGTAATTGTATTTATGTGCTGTTATTTTGTTTGCATATTTTTATAAGTTGCTGAGAGTCTTTGTGATTTATATAAATTTGATCAATACATTTTTTCAGTAACCCATTGGTTTTTCTTTGAATTAAAGAATAGGTCTGGAAACCCTTTTTCAGATCTATCAGCCTTTTGGTAATTCTGTTGATCAGGCCAGGAGGAAAGCCATTAACTCAGCATGGCCCCCTGCCTCAATCATTATTGCCCCATTCTCCCTCCCATTTGTTAGTCTTGACCCCCTATTTTGTTCCCCCTTTTTTCATATAGGCTACCTGCCCTATCCTTATCTATAAAATCTCTTTTAGTTTTTATATCCATAGCTTACCTCACTCAGGAAAACTGCTGAGAGGAACATCCATCTGTGAGGCTTTCCCCCCCACTTGCCAGCCTTTTGCTTATCCCAAAGAAAACCTTTTTTGAGCCATATGAGGCCAGACCCCCTCATGGACTGGACCTGAGCCAGCCAATGGGATTTCCAAGTTACTAGAGGCTTGTCAGGTCCCCCACTTTGTTGGACTTGAATTACAGCCCCTAGGAAGTTGAGGAGGAGGAGCTAAACTTACCTCTCCGGCACAGTGCTTGAATTTGGAAGTTCAGTCTTCCAGAGGCCTGAGGCAACCCTGGTGAGCTGGGTTGCCCAGTCTAGAAGAGCCAGCTGGTTACATGTGATCAGCTGAGTCCAGAAGCAGATAATGGAAAATGTCTACCCTTTGGAACTGGTCTGAGTCCCCAGATTCACAGGAGAACTGTAGCTTTAGAAAGAACACTGAGCAGGCCCAGCCAAAGATCACCAGCAGACAACTATTGAAAGGGACCTCCTATCTTCCTTCCCCTTCAACTGCTGGAGGTTCCATCTAATATCAGTTTGAGGACAGAACCATGTGCAGCCCTATGCTGCCAAGGAAAGGTGATTCTTTTTTCCTTTTTTTTCTCTGCCTCTCTCCCTCTTCAATCCAAATTCCTTCTATTTTATTCCATTCCTGAGCAAATGGGAAAAAAGGTGCACAGGATGTATGTGTGCGTTTGGTACATCTTGTAAATTTCTCTCACATTTTGCTGTAGCAGGAAGCCTCAAAATGTTGGCTTTCTTTGTGGTGGCAAGAGGCTTTTCTTTTCTTTATGTCTTCTCCTTTTATAACTAAACACTGTGTAAGGTTAATCACTTCTTGAACTCCCTACTTCCTCTGAAGTTTTTGAACTCCTCTTCACCTTTCTCTCATTGAACTGAATGTATTACTCTCTGAACCCCTTGCCTTTCTCTGAATTGAACAGTAGTTACATTCCCATAACTTTTAACTCCTCATTTGAGTGCTTTGTTTGCAATTAGATTCAACTACAGTATACTCTTGTCAGCTGCTCATTATTTGGTTTTTTGGTATATCAGTCATCTCGAATGTTATTTAATAAGTTGTATTCATTGATTATTAAATATACTTTCATTTCTAAACTTCAAGAAAGCATAAGTATGTTTGATAAACTAAGTATCACAAGAGAATTGGTGCTGTGGAAGGCTCTAGGTCACAATAGATGCAATATTGTCCATATATCTATATTAACTTAGCTAGTAAATGTATTACAAGAATGACAAGTTTCAATCAAATCAGTCAGCTGGAATCCAAACTGGAGGTGGGATTACTAAAAAAATTGAGATATGTACCAGACACTATATTAACTGAAAGTAAGGAAGACTTAATAGAACTCATCAGGAAAGTAAAAAATGGAAAGTTAAACATGTAGGTTAATGTTAAATATTAGGAAGAATAATATATACAGGAATTAGGATTATAGATTTGGAAATTGTAACTAACAGTACCAAGGGCACTGAATCAATTTCCTGGGAAAAACAAAGACTTACTGCTGCCTTGAGGTAACTATTAGCAAACTGAAACTCATATACTATGGGCAAATGATATATGTGGATGAAGATGAGAAAAAAAAATGTTTGGCAAGGTTGAGGAAAGACCACTGATAAATTAGTTGGATGAAATCAGCAATATCCCTGAACATGCACAGAAGAGCTGTGGATTGTCATGGGGACAGGTAGAAGCAGAAGGCAATTTGTCCATTCACTTTTGAGGAGTCAGGTCTGACTCAATAGCTCTGTCGGGTTGTAATATCACATCATTTGTTCAAATATGTAATGTAGTATCACATTATTTGGAAAAAGTTCGAATACATTCATTCATTCTGTATATTTTATACTGTTTATACTTTTTCTTCCCTAGTATCAAATAGAAATGATTACTTAATAGTAAAGAATTATTGAACAAGGGGAAACTATTGTTATGAGCACAGAGTTGTGGCAAAACATTAAAGAACAGGCAGCACATGCAGAATGAATAGAGCCCAGTATCTCTTTCAGTGAAGACAAAGTCAACTGCTGTTCAGCAAGTTTAAAGTAGGTCCACACACATCCATTAAGACATAATCTGGTTGACATTGTTTGGATTAGTCCAATCTGGGAATTTAACCACTGGAGTTAGATTTTTTAATCTCTTAATGTTATCATGTATGTCAAACAAAATCACTATGGCTTTTCCAGCAAACCAAATCAATTTTATACATTTAAAAGAAGTAAAGGGTTATAGGATCACATTTCCAGTACAAATTAAGTTTCTTTCCTTGCAGTTCAGTCCCAACTATGTTGAATTCAGAACTCTGAGCAATTTCCAGTGGGATTTATTTTTACGTTAAGCAAATATCCTAATCAAAGTCAGGCATACCTAGAAGGCCACGTTTTTTGATGTTTACATATACTTAACGGCATAGAATTAAGTTGTAGGTATGCTTGGATTTGCAGTGTTAAAACTCCAGTCCCAAGAGCCCAAGTGAATGAAACATGGGAAATATGTCCACCTTTTAAAATTTCTTTTAAAAATAGTGGCGTGGGAGAAATCTACAAATTGTATGAGGAGCTCTGCAGTGTGTATATATGTTGAAGGGTATTTTTTCGCCTGAACTGTTTCTCAAAACTAAAAATGCACACAGCTGCTATTCACCCACTGAAGGAAAACAGTGCATCTCAAAGTGCAAGGATAAGAAAAACTGCACAAACATGATACACGATTAATGCTATAGTAGAATACTGAGAATGCATTTTTCCCGCTGTATTTGCACATTACTTTTCCACCACAAAAATTTCAAGCTAGTTTAAAAGCATTTCTTTCTTTGTATATGATCAATCTTTTTATACAGGTAAGTCCCCAGTTTAAGAATGAGTTCTGTTCCCAAGGTCTGTCCTTAAGTTGAATTTGTATGTAAGCCGGAACAGTATTATTGTATAATACTGTATAAGTAATATTGCGTAATTAACTCAAACCATTTAACTTGAATCATTGTGTATTTAACTTGAATTTTGCTACAATAGGCTCCTTTCTTAACTATGGATCATCCTTAAACCAGGCATTCTTAACCCAGGGACTACCTGTACCTACTGGATTTTTATTTGTTTTTACATTTAGGTATAAAACATGACTTGTGCCTGACACATCATCTCTAGCAGCTTGCTCTTTAAACTGTGAACTTGCTGCTGCAAATATTTGTATTTGCCTTTATCTAGCAAACTGGGCATTTTAGTGCAAGAAAGTACCTTGAGTATGCAGTTAATGAACACTGCCCGTGTTATCGCAACAATTTACAGAAGGGCGTACAGAGTTCATAAGGATATTAAATATAGTCTTCAGTTGTAACTCTATTCTAGTTAACAGTAAAAAAAATCTACTAGTGTTGCCTTTGCCTTTGTCCATGTTCAGTAATTTAGGCCCAGATTTCTAGACATCTCACTCCTCATCTACATATTTTTCCAATTTCAAGGAGGGGTTGAGTACAGCTGCACAGCAGAAACAAAAGAAGACCATCAGGAGTAACAAATGTATCATCAAATAAGCTTTTGTGGACTAAAGTTTAATTCAGTGTTAGGTAAGGCAATGGATACCAATGTACTCCCAGACACCTCCTTTTGTGTCCACCTGTTTCTCACCTGATTTTTTTAAAAAAATAAATAAATTAAGAAACAACAACAGGAATATGGAATGCTGTAAAGAGGAATACCAGCCTCTGGTTTGTTTGTTTGTTCATTCATCTGATTTATATAGCCACCCATCTCACTTTTATGTGACTCTAGGCAGCCTACAAAATTATTATGAAATAAGTAACATACATTTGGAGAAATACCAACTTCACCAAGGTCCCACTGGAATAGTAGACAACCTTTTTTTGGGGGGGTAGTACTTCATCCTCTGTACGGACAACACCCATCACAGTGGCCATCTTATGAACAGAGAAATCTTCCATGGCAGCCATTTTGTAGTATAACTACCATATATTTTCAGGATGCGAACTATGCCTCCCACCCCAAAAGGCTGTCAGCTTCATAGTTGCACTTGCTGACTCAGATTACTCAAAGGTGTACTTTGCCAGGAAAGGGGAGGGCCCAAAAAATGGCAATCCATCTTCTAACTTCCCCTTCATTAATTTCACCTAGAGATTTTTTCCCCCTTTTCTGGATGGATGACCCAGAAGTCAGGATATTTATGCTGTGTTTCCCCAGGATGGCTGACTCAGAGCAGTTGCAGAATTATATCATTGCCCAGGGTCAAGTTCACCAAAGGTTTCCAGCTCTGTCTTACAAATGTGCTATCTTTCATCATCCATCCACAGGGATCAGCACTGATAAGGCCTGTACTCTTATCATCCTATCGACAGAATACTTGCAACTTCTTTCAACTTTATTCCTATTGCAGCACTGGCACTGAATCTGAACAGAAAGGTCACATTTTCAAGTGTGGGGAGAATAAGAGAAGGAGGATGCCATGTAAACCTTTCTCTGTAATAACCCTATTTCTTCAGCACTGGCCACTTTCTTTCCTGCCTAAGGCTAAAATGATACAGTATTGGGATTTTAAGGATGAGAGCCTGTCAAGACAAGCTGAGAGAGAAGTTTTCCGGAAAATGTGGAGGCTTCATTCTATTATCAGATACCAATCAGCTCATAAGCAAGAAACAAATGCAATCTTATAGCCATTCCACCTTGCCAGCACCAACTGATCTTATGAAACGTAATGCTTCCTGTCATCCTGGAAGCCATACAAAACCATCATGACATAGCCATTGAAGTCCTTTCACCCCTGAATTTGAACTAAGCTAACCAAGTTGGTAACCATCATGCCATCTTTCATCAGTGCATATATACATACATACTCATCATACGTTTCTGCTTCAGGGTGACCAACATTATCCAGTGGTTAGAAAAAGAGTGAGAAGTAGGAAGCAAAAGAGATTAAGGCAGGATATAAGAAAAAAGAAAAGCAAGACTAACTAGTTTACACCAAACCATTCACTAGGTGTTTCCATACCTTTCTATTCTTGCAAAGCAACCTTGTTTCCCTCACATCCAGACACTGACTTTTGTTCTTTGAACTTCTTAATTCTCTTCTTTTCAGGTTCTCAGCAACTATATCCAACCACATCTTTCTTGCTTTTCCCTTCCTCTCTACCCATTTACTTTTTCTTCATGTATTTGTTTTGTAATTCAGCATTCATCCTTTCTATATAACCAAACCACTTTAATGTACTTCTTTCATATAGTCACACAGTAAATAATTCAGTCATTAACTCCCTGAATAAATTCTTCCTCTAACCCCTTCTGAATATCTCACCATCTTAACTGGATAAAGCCAGATTCCAGTATGACAGGAGAAAAACGTTTCCATTAATATCTATATAACTTTTTCCTCCTATTAATGTCTTATTTTATATGCATGTCTTTTTCCCTTATCTACTTTCGCACCACAACCTTTTTGCTAAGTTAAAAGACAAAAAATGTTGAGATATATTCTATGGAATCCTTGATCATTCCAGAATTTCTGGATGCACAAAACTTAAACAGAATGGTTGTTTAGATAGATATATAGAATCACACAGAACTTACACAGATTGAAATCGTTACTCTCTTGAGAGGAAATCCCACTGACCTAGCAGGTGTCACTTCTGAAAAAGCTATCTAGTTTCCTGCATACTAAAAAACACCATTAGTGCTTTTTTAAGAGAAGCATGTTACTTTTCAGCTCAAGACTAAAACAAATATATAAAAATCCAGTAAGTACAAAAATCACTACATGAAACACACTTAAAAAAAAACCAGATAGCCACTGGAATGCCTTGTTTTTCTTCCTAATGGCTGGAAATATAAATAACATTTCCACCCTGTTGTTGGTATATACAGTGGTACCTCGGTTCACGAACTTAATTCGTTCCGCGACTCTGGTCGCGACCCAAATTGGTCGCGACCCGAATCAAATTTTCCCATAAGGTTCAATGTAAATACGGTTAATCCGTTCTGACCCCTACGAATTTGGTCGCCAACCGATTTTGGTTGCGACCCAAATCAAATTTTCCCATAAGGTTCAATGTAATTATGGTTAATCCGTTCTGACCCCTACGAATTTGGTCGCCAACCGATTTTGGTCACGACCCGAATCAAATTTTCCCATAAGGTTCAATGTAATTACGGTTAATCCGTTCTGAACCCTATGTTTTTGTTTTTTTTAAACCACAAAAATATGACACAAAGTACAGTACGAAGAGAGAGAACGCTAAGAGAGGCGACTTCTGGCGTGGAGGACAGGAAGGCGGGTGGGGAGGCGGTTATTGCTTGGAGGGAGAGTCCCCCTCCCTACAGGAAGCCACGACCACGTGTCACGGCAGGGAAAATGGCCGCGGATCCTGTTCATCACCCGATCCGGCGTTCGCGAACGGAAGCAAAATTTTGTGAACGGTGCTGTTCGTGACCCGAATTGGTCGTGAACAGAAGCGTTCGTGACCCGAGGTACCACTGTACACAAAACCTTCAATAAAATATTATTTTCCAAGACTACTGGACACCACAGACAATGTCTAGCAAGGGCTGGCTTCCAATCACTAGAAGTGCAATATGCTGGAAGGGTCTTTAACTTACATGCTTTGGGCCTGTTCTTTCCACAATGACACCATTAAGATTGTAAATAGAGTATTGGGGAAAGAAGTAAGAATCAAACAGGTGAGTATAAAATCATATTCCCCAAACTGGAAATCTATCAAAGCATGAAAAATACGTTGCACTTATGTGTGGGTAGCAGCTAAGGTACACCTCACCTAAAAACCTGGAGGGAAGATATGTCTATACTTTCGGTGTAGGAACAGACTTTCTACTGACATCATGGGAATCTCATCTGTGTAGTCAAGATATATTTGGTTAAGTCTTGAATTTCATTTTACATCTAATAGTTTTAATATGTATTACTTTCTTTTTGCTTTTGTTTATTTTGTTTTGGTTTTCTGATATTTACTGCATTTGAGTTTTTCTTTTGTTGTAGAATTTAAAAAGCAATACATTAAATTATATATATATATATATATATACACACAGACACATACACAATGTATGAACATGTCTATAGGCAATTCGTTACAACCTCCAACCACATAGCATATACATCTACTACATCAGAAGCCAGACCCCTCCAAGAAATACTTCAAAGACATACTGGGCTTCAATGCCCATCAATCTTAGACCGGAAAGAAATAATGGACAGGGTAGTTCAACGTATCCGGAAGGCAAAGAGCTGCTGTACGTTTACTCTAACCCAAAGTCGACCAACCGATAATACGTGTGCACGGAGGTGCGTCGGTGAGAGTTGGGTTGTCAGGATGACCAATGTCTTCTCAGGAAGCCGCAATCTTCCCCTCAAGCAAAAATAAAACAAGACCGATATCGGGAAGGTGCAAACCCGCTCCGGCTCCTCCAGGACTTCGTTCAACACCAGGTCGCCGGGCTGGGCGTATTTGCATATTTTTACCTTTGTCTCCGAAGAGCAGCCAATGAGCGCCTTGGCTGCCTGCGGTCCACCTCCCCCCCCCCCCACCCGCTCCGGAGGTTTCTGAGCTGGCGCTGGCGGCCCCGCTTCGCTGGCTTGCTGGGAAATCGGGGTTTGGCGGCTGCTGTTCCTGTAGCGCTGCTGTGGTCACGCTGGTTCCACCTGCTCCTTTCCGCCTTGGGCAGGGGAAGGAAAGGTTCCGAGACAGCCTCCGGCGAACCGAGGGTCGCCCTTTTCCCTCCCTGGAAGGAAGGGCTGAAGTAGCCAGAACAGAAGGCGCTGCAGCGGCGACCACAACCGCAGGGGCGCGATGGTTTGCGGCGGCTTCTCCTGCTCCAAGAATTGGCTCTGCGCTCTCAACCTGCTCTACACGGTAAGTCCAGGCGCCGCCCGGATTCTCGAAGCAGGTTGGACCGAACAGAAGCCTCTTGTAGAGGGGGAGCGTTGGAGACCTACTCGCCGCCGCCCCGAAGTGACTGGGCTTTTCTTCCCACGGAGCGAAGAAGCACCACGGTAGGCCCGTGCGAGCCCCTTAGCCTGCGGGGGGTGGGAGCAGCCGTGAGAACTAGATACGAGCGAGGGAGCGACCCGCCGTCGCTACAACGCTTGCCGGGCGCCACTGTAGCCTTTTCGGAAAAGGCGATGCACCTGCGGCGGTAAGAAAGACGGCTGCGGGAGCCTCGAATCTGCTAGAAACCCCTTTCCTGGCCGTCTTCGGCGCCTAGGCAACGGGCTGCTCGGCTACAACCGAGATGCCGCGCTGGGAGCTCCACCGGTGTGCACTTTGGGGTGACCCATCACTTCACTCAGCAGGTTCATCTGTCTCACGCACCTGCGCATAGGGCGGGAATTCAGCATTCTCCCTCTCCTGACCCAGAAATCCAACGGGTGGGGAAAGCTTCACTTGTTGAACGTCTTTCTGTTCTGTATTGGTTAGCGATATAGGTGGATAGAATAGCGAAGTTAGATAATTTTGCTGATGAGAGTATTTAGCTGAAATATCTAACCTACCTGGTTAATATACACCTTAAAAAAAGAAGTTTGAGCCTTTTTGTTTTTTTAATTTATGCCCAAGCCTATGCATGTCCACACTAACTCTGGACAACATTTGCATACATTATGAAGTGAGTAATAATCCATACAAGCTTATGCTGTTTTTTTTTTTAGCTTCTATAACTCTACCAGACTCTGGCTACAGTCTGTGCATGTGCACCTGGAAATAAACTCTACCACTTGCTTCTGAGTAGGGAGACGTAAGGTCCCACGGCTGCCTCTTGCTGCAGTAAACTGTCATATCCCCCCTCAGGGAAGGTGTTACCAAACTCTTTTAAACCAAAGATGGGGAAACTTGCAATTTCAAGGATATGGACTAGCCACAGGATCCTTTTGAGCAAGGAGGGCTGCCAAGAGAAGTGACCCACGGCTACTAGTGCCAGGGGTATCTGCAGGGGTTAAAATAGTCAAGATAGAGACTTCAGTTGCATGATTGTGACTGCCATCTTGACTTCTTTGACTCCCCTCAACTAGAGAAGACATCACAACCATGACAGTGTTAGATTACAACTCCCATCTTCCTCGGTCACAGATTGGGACTGATGGAAGCTGGACTCTCACAATAACCAGAGGGCCTCAGGCTTCTAACCCTGTTTCAGACTCTTATACTGTAGGAGAATATTCTTTTCTTTTGTGTGATTTAAACTGCTCTTTTTTCACACTTTTTTTTTTTTTTTGAAAAAGCAGGGATAGAGAAACTACTTTTTCCAATTTTTAATAGTTTAGATTAGGAAGCTCTTAGGAAGTTCACACAACGTGCTCAGCAAAGATTTGCTTAATGATAGTTTCCTAAATGAATCATAGCACGTTAAGCCAAAAGTACATAACCTGAGGCCCCAGAGCAACCTGCAGCCAAAAACCTTGGGTGTGTCCCACAAAGTTCTTCAAAAATTGTTACCCAGTTATTAAATACATAAGGAATCATATTAGCTATGATTAATTTTAATTACCACTACATGGAAATAAAATGATTTTTTAAAATTTTGAAGCCAAGCTTCAGTACACTATGGACATGCCATATGCTATCCTCAGCGTAAATGAGCATGCATACCCCTATGTTAGTCCATGAACCATGATTTTCAACCAGATGGCTGAGTTTGTGCTCCACATTTTGACTTAGTGTGTTGCACGGCCCCACCCAATATGTATCTAAACATTTTTGTTTATTTTACTACTATTGCCTTGTTGTACCTGTAGTTCTTCAAGGAAGCAGCTGATTGGGTATCACAGAGAGCCAGATTGTAGATTAAGGTAGACTTCTAGTCTGATCTCATCCAGCAATATACATGTCCATTGCTGGAGGTGTGTGAAACTTTTCAGATCAGTAAATCCTGACCTCAAAACATCCCTTTCCAACCTCAGCCCTTTTCCATGTATGGCCACTTCCAGTCAGGCTGCAATAAGTTGTTTTGACATTGGAGCACGTCTGATAAAGACGGAATAGGACTTTTCAGGATCATTCTCAACATGAAATTACTTTCTCCATGACTTTTGAGCCACACACTATGCCATACTACACCATTGCAATCTTAATCATATTTTGCTACAGTTTTTTCTCTTAGATTAACTTAAAAAAAATATTAGAATTATCATCTTCAATAAAACATTAGAAATGTCATTACTATACCTTAATTTTGCATTAAACAATTAAGCTTTTCAAAATAAAACTTAGTGAAGCAATGCCATTTTTGCAGTAAATCTGAAAGCCTCGCAGCCTCTGACATCAACACATCGATGAAAAAACATCACGTGGTCAAACTATATGATTCAGGCACACAGATGAGGAAGTAATGGAAAACTGTGTATCTTGCCCCATCATGTGTGAAGCATCCTGGAGGCTAAATAATGTACGGTGTTGTCCGGGTTCAATTACTCAAGGCCTGTGTTACAGGTCAGTTTCAGTATATACCCTTATGTTCTTACATGAGGAAACTGTAGAACCTGGGAAACAAGATCAAGTTGGCAAGTTGACAAGGGATTAGAGCAGTGGGGGTTACTGAGACTTGCAGAAATTACTGGACCCTGATGAAACTAAACATTTATATTGGATAAAATTCCAGAGTTTGAGAATGGATGTTTAATTAGAAGAATGTATACCTTACCTTCCATTATAATTGTAATGCTGGGGTGGGGGACAGTGTTATCTCATTTCTCTTTAATGACCCAGCAAGTCAACTTTTAAAATAAATATTTGTGTTATTGACTTCTTGTGCTTGTGTCTGTACTGCATATAGCTGGTTGTAAATGCATTTTAACTGTTACTGCACTGCTTTCCTGCTTTTCATATCTTGTCAGAGACTTTGAGTCCTTTTTTTCCCCCCTGGATTGGACAAACAGGCTGTGAATTTATTGAATAAATTCCAACAGTTTGAAACCATATACTCAGACTAATAAAACATTGAAAACTACAATAGAATAATAAAAATGGACGTAATGGATGTACCACTATAAATCTACCAACAGGGATGGAGCCATACTCTCATAACTACCCAGAAAAGTTGAATCCCCCATACTCCTGGTTACAACTTGGATAGCTCCTTCCAGCTTGCCAGGTCAGGAGATTGAATAGCAGCTCCCATCCCTCATTTATTGTCCTCTAGGCTTGTGCAAAGTGACTTAGATTCATTTTGCAAAGGGTTTGGGTTATGGACGTGGCAGTATTCTTGATCAAATAATCTACATAGCCTTGTTCCAGTTTGAGAATAGACCACTGTCTCCAAAGGACATATTTGGGTGCCACTGCCTTGACTTCATCCAGCTGCAGCAGAGGCAGCCAAGGACAGATTTAGATGAAATGACATGTTCAGAGTTCTTTGGCTGGTTCTGCAGTTTCTGGTGGGTAGGGCATAGCTGTCGTGCTAATCTACACAACTAGCCCCCTTTCTCATGTCCCCACCTGTTATAGGTTAGTCCCAACTTGGACATAAAAGCTTTTGCAACAGTTCCTAGGACCAGGGCTGCTAGTACCAGAGGGGACATAATAGTTGGGTTGATGTATCAACACTAAGGCATGTTTTGCCTAACTGTGGTTTATGAAATCAATCCCATTTGGATGTTTTTACACATCACACAATCCTAGGATTGTAGGATGTGTATGACCAAAGAGCCAGATCTTTTACAAGAAAGAATCCTAGAGTGCACCTGCAGTGGAGTATGGTTTCATGGGCATTTCAAGAAGCTGCTCAGGGTATCTGGGCCCTTTTGTTGTGGATCAATTGCAACAAAACAGTACTGGGCACTGCATAATCTTACCACCTTCTAGCAAGTTGGTGATACGCTGCATAATTGTGCAAGCCACTTTTGCACACAGGTAGGCCAACCATTTGACATCTATACTGCATAGAACAGCAGCATTGTTTTGGGATGCTAAGTGTCACATGATGCCCTAGGAGTCAAAAAGTTGCCCAATCTGGCAGTCTCCACATGTATTGGGGTTGCAACTTCCAGAATTCCCAGCCAGCATGGCCAACAACTATGTTGCCTTTTATTTCTGATAGTTAAGAGATGGCACCACAAATGGATGGCACCAGAGTGAGAGTGCTGTTCTGTACCATGATAGCTCAGTCTTTCAGTGCACTGATGTTTGTCCTTTTTTTTTTTTCTTACAGAAACAGGAAAGGTAGGGGCTTCCTGCATATAAAAAGTGATTTCCTCCATTTAAAACATGGCTTGTCAAGTGTTTCTTTGAGCCAAAGCTATCCTTTTTGAAATGTGATGCCAGAAGAGAAAAGTGGCTGTACAAGCTTTAAACTTAATTTTGATTAAAGGCTTGGCAAAAGTAAAGACTTTATAAGTAGTCTTCATTTAGCGGCCACATTTGGGACTGGCAGCTTGGTGGTTAAGCAGAGCAGTTGCTAAGTGCTAAGCACAACTGTGCTTATGATCTTACTTTAGCTTTCTTTTGCTTTACAGACCTGCGAAGGTCATAAATGTGAGGATTGGTCATAAAGTTATTTTTTCATCACTGCTGTAACTGTAGATAGTCATGAAATGAGAGAGTCACTAAACAAGGACTACCTGTATTCCACTCAAGAATTTTGACATGGCATTATATAAACAACACAGTTTAATCTCTTGCTCTCTACCACCAGTGGTAGAAATATAGAGTGTGACAATGATAATATAATAGTATAATAATAAACTGATATATTTACTGCCTGCCGTCCGCTATAATAGTGGGAGATTTCTGAAGCTGTTTGTAGAGCTGAATTGCCATTTAATTTCCAATGTGGCTTTAGCGCGGTGGATTAAAGCATTAATCTGCAGTTGTTTAGAGGTGTCAACATATTTCCTTTTCTATTAATTAAGCATACATGGTATTTTGCATGTTTTTCAAAGGTTGATCATGAGGTGGCCTTACAAAAATTAATACAAAATTAAGTTAGGAACTAGATGGTGGCACTTATTTGACATTGGTTGGTCTTATGAAAAAAAGCAACTAATCAGGTCAGACCAGATAAGCACATGAGAGACTGCCAGAAAATTGCAGGATTGTAAGCTGGACAGGGAGTTAAAAAATATTCTGGAAGAAAACAATGGCAAACCACTTCCATATTGTTACCCATAAAATGTGGGAAACAACATATGAAATTGATTTTTTCTTCTAATTTTTTCTTCTGATTAAAAAAAAAGGCTATAAACTCATCAAACTTGTGAACATGAACTATATTACTATGTCCTTTGGTAAAAATAGCGTTTAACTTTTCAGGTATTGGATGAACTACAGCTCCATACTGGCGTCTGCTGCTTTCCTTAATGATTGTGTCTGGTGGGACTAACCCAAAAGGAGCTTTGCATAGTTTTAAAACTGCCCTAGGCATCCCAGTCAAGGTAGAGCAAAGGAGCACCTCAAGTAGGAGATTTTTAAGGTCATGAAAATGAAACTAGATTTAACTGTTTAATTTATTGTGAATATATTTTATTCCTAGGAGGAGTGTTCATGGGAATTTCTGTGCCAGAATAATTTGGCGGTTTGGAAAACCTTGACCTTTGACTTGGCTAAGAAGGGAGCACTATGCTGCTGAATGCTGATTTCACATGTTAGCAATATTCTTCTTCTCCTTTTCTCTTTCTTAAAGTTGGTGAGCCTTTTGCTGATTGGAATTGCAGCCTGGGGCATTGGCTTTGGCCTGATCTCCAGTTTCCGGGTCGTTGGAGTGGCAGTGGCAGTGGGAATCTTTCTGTTCCTGATTGCTCTGGTGGGACTGATTGGGGCCATCAAACACCACCAGGTGTTGCTTTTCTTTGTATCCTTTGACTTAAGAGCAATCTGACATGTGCACCTATTTTTCTGGACCTCCTCTGAATACACCTTAATGGTTTCTTGTACTTCGTGGCGGGTTCACTCAAATGAGGGCAGTCATTTTGGTGAAATCATCTAAAGTACAGGGAAAGAAATTATGTTGTATTTTAAACCACTTGACTTCTGTCCTAGTTATGACAGTAGAATAAACATTTCTCCAGTGGTATAACTGGTTTCCTTCAAATGGCTAGCTTATCTCTTATATCAACATTAGTATTCTGAGGTGTTTACATGTTACTAAAGATGAAAGTTGTTGAGGTCCTGCACAAGCCTATAAGGGAGAGGTAGGCTGCATGTACCTCCAAATCCTGGTTTTTTGGCTCCCAGAGTCCCCAGAGAGTAAACTGATTGCACAGCTAACTAATAAGAATCCATTGGAGTTGAGTGGCTAAAACATTTGAATAAATAAATTACTGATCAATTTAAAGGAAAGCAAAAAAGCATAGGCTTCAGGTAGTATTAGACACCAATTTTTTTAAAGATAAATGTGGAAAAAGTGCTCACTGCTCACCTGTATATACATATATACATACAGCCCCCAGAGTCAAAAAGTAGAGGATTATAGGATATATATGAATGCTTTAGAACTCCAGCATAAGAAAGATCCTTATGCAGACCTTTGGTCTTTTTGCTGCTTCTGTGTCTAACATATCTATGATCCTTTAAGTGTAAGGAAAGAAGAAAAGATAGCTCAGTGTGTCAATATTCATGCAGCTTATGGCATTATCTGTTTGACTGCAGAGTCCAGTTTCATGCAAATTAAATTTTATTACATTCAGACAAGTATGTTTGCACAAAAAGTGCCAGATGCTTACTGCATAGCAGGTGAATTGCTTCACGTTCTAGTGAACTCTAACAACACCCTCTCTTATTATGTGTGAGTACAGCATTCCTCACTTTTGTTTTACATGCAAATTTGGAATTGCAATTGTTATGTTAGGAAATAATCTAATTAGGATTATTCAAGGGGTGCAAGACAAACAAGGGGCTAATGATACAAGAGCTAGTTCAGAGTGTTTTGGAGGCTGCAGATAGAATGCTGTGGAATTGCATGTAGCTGACAGGTTGGCTACTCCTGAATTGATTGATAGAGCAGGTGGAAGTTTTGCCATAATCTTAATCCAAATTGCGCTCCCTCACCTCACCTCTCGTCCAGCTGGGCTTCCTTTCAGTCAAACCAAAATATCTTAGCCTTTTGAATTTGTATCTCCATTTTGTCCATAAGTTTATCATGTGCATGTGGCATGTGTATCACTTCTGCACATGCAGTTTGGATGACCTTAACTAAGTGACTTCAGTATATGATTATACTCTTGCTAGTGTTTGTTATACAGTTCTCCGTCTCCTGTGCTTGTCTGACATTGAATAAAGAACAGCAGGTAAGATGTTTCTCCTCCTCCTCCTCCTCCTCCTCCTCCTCCTCCTCCTCGTTGTTGTTGTTATTATTATTATTATTATTATTAATGTGCCATTATGTTTATTAGTAGGATAACGAAGAGGATGCTCACAGGCAAAGTTGTGGTGGGCCCGCAAAGGGGCAGTTTGTTAATTGGAAAAAGCAACAATTACAGAACCTTGCATGTATCCCCACAGTAGTTGGAGAATACAGATAGCAGTTAAGACTCAACTGAAGAGAAGACAGAGGCTAGGTCCATTTCATTAGGCTGAGAGAAGTGTGCTGTGAAACGCTCATCCAACAACCTTAACTTCTTTTCCCAGTTCAAGATACTCAGGACTCAGAACCACTTCAAAGCTAAACAAGCATAACAAGATTTATCTTAAGAAAAAGATCAAAGAATCCAAAGAATCTTTTATATGTAAAAGGCAGAACTTGTAACAGCTCAGGACATTCTAGAATAGAATAAATAAGGGTTAGGATATGTAAATCTTAGACCTTTTAAAGCTCAGCTTGAGGCCTTGAAACTTCACTAGCCTAATATCTTAAGTGCAGTTTCATGCTGAGGTGACCCTGCTGCCTGGAAGGTTTGTGATCTGAATTCTGGGGTGGCCATAAGTATTCAGGAAAAATACAGCAAAACATATATATAAAAAAGCAAATACAGTATTAGGACTTGCTGGTTGAAGGGCTAGAAGAAAAATTGTAGACAACACAATACTGCTGTAAAAGTTCATGATACATTTTATGGGTTGGATCCTTTGAAGCTGGTTGGACTATGAAAGGTTCAGATAGTCATGGCCGGGGTCTTGAATCTACCAATGTATGACCAGTCAAAAGGTATTGTGGAGTTACTTCATTTTTTCTTCTTAAAGTTTCTTTTCCTGATAATAAAAATAATGAAGAAATAGGAAAATATGAGAAGGATGCCAGTGGAATGGATCCCCTCCCTCATAAATACGACTACTGTTAATCCTTTTTGTGAAACCTTGATTGTCTAGTTTAGGGGAAAAAAATGAAAGGTAAAGTTACAAAATAGGGAAACCCAAGGACTGGGACGGAAGTTTTTCACCTTAATGCGATAAAAAAAATCAGTTGAATAGGATAGTGCATACAGCTTTAATTTAGGCTTTTGAATAGCATCTTTTAATACATGCAGTTTTAACACATGCACCCACTTAAGGTAATCCCCATTTCCTCACATCCTTAGTTTATGACTGGGTTTAAACCAACATGCTGGCTGGGAAATTCTGGGAGTTGAAGTCCACACGTCTTAAAGTTGCCAAGTTTGAAAAACACTGATTTAAAATAAGCATGTCAGCAAACAAAAACCAGAATAAAGTCATTATCCCTCATATATACAGATACACCATATATGGGGAAAGTGGCAGAGAAATGAAGCAGCGGTGAATTTTTTGTTAGCAAGCAAAAAATGAGAGGGAGGGAGACTGCAGAATGCACCTAAGATACAAAAGGAAGTATTGGTAGCAAGAAACAAGATGATTTTTTACATAAGAAAAAACTGATATTGTCCACTGATGACTAACAGATCTGACAGTGAAAGGCTTATAAAGCTATGAATGAAATAAGGGAAGTGAAATGAATCATGAAACTACAGGAAAAATGGTCCTTTTTGCATGGGTAGTTCAGATATAATTAGCAAACCAGACTATGTATGCAAAGTTCAGGTCAAACTAATAGCAAAAAGTGGGTTCTGGCGACTAAATAACTTCCTTGTATTTCTAGATCAAACTCCTAGAGGTTGGGTGGAACAACACAAACAATGCAAGGCAGGATATTGAGCGGAATCTAAACTGTTGTGGCTTCCGTAATATCAGCGATGATACCTCTTGTTTTGCTGTAAGTTGACCACGTTGTATGTTCTGTTTTAGAAGAGCTTTATTACCACGTATCTATTTTGCCTGTCTCTCTTGAATCAGTAGTTGTCTGTCTTTGAAATCCATAATCCACTTCTCGAATTTGATTATAATAGATACAGTTATAATAGAATTCTTGGAGAAGAAAACATTAATACAAAAAGTTGCATTCATATCTTATTTCAGGATGTGTGTAAAAAACAGAATTCATGGGCACCAAGGCAATCCTGGACCTGATCCAGCTTATTGGGGGTCCACCTCACAGCAGAGGCCACACTCTAGATCTGTTTTTTGTCTTGAAACAGTGGCAATGTGATCTGCGGTTGGAGAATGTCAGTCTGTCCCTTGCCATGGACAGATCTTGGCCCTGGAGTTCTGGGAGGAACTCTGCAGGGATGAAGGGCCTACTCATTTGGTCTATCTCAGGCGACTGGTATACCCAATGGGGTTTCAGAGGCAATTGGGGTTATTCCCAAAGCTCTGTGCGCAGTTTGACCAATGCCTTAGTGGATTGTACCTATGTGGACTCTCTGTGATTGTGGATCCTGTGATTATGGATCTGGGAGATGAAACAATGCAAGAGACACCTAGAGTGCTGCTGGGGGAAGACAAAAAGCAAATCTGACAGGGCACAAGTGAGAACCTTTATAAGGAATTACCTTGTGGCAGTAAGGATGATGAAGTGGGGTAGCACTGTCCTGGACAATGTTGGTATGCAGTTTGGGAATTCTCCTAGATTCATGGCTCCTGCTTGAGAAGTAGGTGGCAGCTATGGGCAGGAGGGGCTTTTGCTCAAATCAGTCTTATGAGCCAATTACACTTATTTTTGGACTACGAGGCCTTGCTGATGTCACTTATGCCTTAGTCACTCCTAATTAGATTACCTCTATATAGCACTGCCCTTGAAGACCAACCAGAAGCTTCAACTGGTCCAGAATGCAACAGTGTGCACAATTCTGGGTGCTCTGAGATTTGCCCATGTTATACCACAACCGTGTGAGCTGCACTGGTTCCCAGTTACCTCCCAGGTGCAATTGAAGGCTCTGGTTATCATCTTTAAAGCCCTTCATGCACAGGGCCAGTTGTTTGCAAGACTGTCCTTTACAAAGAATATCTGCCCGTCCCGCCAGATCTGAAGGTCTCCTCTGTCAAACATTGTGTTCTGGCAGGACCTAGGGGGCATGCTTTTATCTGTAGTGGTGCCTGCCCTACAGAACAGCCTCCCCCTTGAGACCTAGAGGGCCCCTACTCTCTTGGCCTTCCAGAAGGCCATGAAAAACTGACACTTCCCTTACGCGCTGGGCCAGGATGTAACTTGAGCCTAGGCCATGGGCAGTTGGTGTGAGGTTGTTATGGTGCCTGGTTAGAGTGTAGTGGCCTTTAATTTGGGAGGGGGGTGGTGTTTTAATTTTGTAATACATGGGTTTGATTGTTGTCAGCTGCCCAGCATTATATTGTATAAGACGGGGAGAGGGCTATAAATCTTTTAAATACATATACAGTATATCTGTGCGTGTAGGCATCAATAACATCCTAATATGAATTTAAACAATGATTGTTTACAGGAGTGTTTTGAAACACAGTCGTGTAAACCCTGTGCACCTATCATTGAGGAATATTCTGGAATGGTGTTGAGATTTGTAGGAGGCATTGGCCTCTTCTTTAGTTTCACAGAAGTAAGTGCAAAATCAGTTTTAACCTCTGGGGGTGGGGGTGGGGGTGGGGTGGGGACTTTCCAGTGTAACTTTTTTGCTATAAAAGTATTACAGTTGATTTGAAGAAGCACTGTTTGGGAATTCTATGACAGGAAAATTACTTTTATTTCTTTGCAAGATAATATGCAAATTATTTCATTTTCAGGTAAAGTTAAAATCCTATACAGTTATTTAGAAGAAAATCTCACTGAATTCACTGTTTATTATTTCTGTGTAGGTACCATACATGGTTGCATTGTCAGTTATAGCTTGACTCCTGGTGATTATATGGACCTGTCCATACTATTTTCTAGGGCCGTGTGCACTTTGAAAATAATCAGGAAGACGTGCATGAGACACGCATTGCAACTCTCTCTGATTCATTAAAGTAGCCATTTTTTTTTTTTTTAGGATTTCCACAGAAACCTGAGAAGTCACTAACTGAAGAGCCACTTTTGTGAGCTGACTCTTTAAAACAGCAGCATCTTTTTTTTTAAGCCTGAAAAAAATGATGTGGCTGCTTTATTAGTAGCAGAGAGGTGCTGTGCTGGCGCTAGCATGAAGTCTAAAACTCTTCCACCAAATCATTTTTGAAGCTTGGGCAGCCACAGAGCAGAAGTTAGTTGCCATTGCTACCTTTTGGGAGACTTCACAATCTAGTCCACACACTAAGGATTTCCTATTGCTCTCCTATCCAATTACTAGCCACTATTTTTTTTATAAACATCAAAACAATATATCAGTTCATTTTTCTTCTGTTTCATGCAAAAAGTCTATAAGGGGTTTTCAGTCAGCAATAAACCTAGATAATGTCTTTTCTCTGATCAAAGATCCATAGTTACACTCAGACACACAATCTACTTATGGTTACACTTAACTTTGGTTTTGTGAATTCCACCACTAAAGCATCTTTAGTGAACAGAAGTAAGGTCCAAACCACTTTTTCTGAATTTTTTAAGCAAAGTCCTAAGAAAAAGCAAAAATCCAGTGATAAAATGATGCAGTCTTGTTTGTGACAACAGATAGTCCTCACTTACTGCAATTGGGACCAGCAACTCCATTGCTAAGTGACATGGTCATAAAGTGAAACGTGACCACACCCAGCTTACAACAATTGGTCAGTTCTGGCTGTGGTTAAGCGAATCCTTGTGGGTCATTAAGCGTGATGTCATGTGACTGCGACTTGCAACTTCCTGCCAGCTTCCCCATAGACATTGCTTGTCAGAAGCTGGCAGTGAAGGTTGCAAATGGCGATCACGTGACACTGGGATGTTGCAACTGTTGTAAATGCACACTGGTTGCCAAGTGCCCAAATTGCAGTCACATGACTGCGGAGACACTGCGACAGCCACAACTCTGAGGACTGATCGTAAGTCTCTGTTCAGCACCATCGTACCTTTGAACAGTCACTGAACGAGCGGTCGTTAAATAAGGACTATCTGTATTTATTAAACAAAATAAACAGAGATGTACATACAAACACAGATACATGTGTAGCAAAAAATGAAAATAGTTTCATTCTATGTAAAAAAAAATGGTATCCTGAGCTGTTCCAAGGTCAGGAATGTCAGGAAAAGTAAAAGTTCAATTTTGTAGATTGGCTTTTAAACAAAGTCCTGGGCTGAAGATTTGTATTTTATTTACTCATAAATATTACTTCTTTATAGATGAACACATTATTAGTCAGGATTATTGGGTATACAGAATGTTTATAAATGAAGTATTGAAAGATGAAGTTTTTGCAGATTATCTTTTTTCCCTTCCTTCAGATCTTAGGGGTGTGGCTCACCTTCAGATACCGGAATCAGAAAGATCCACGTGCAAATCCTAGTGCATTTCTTTGACCTGGAAACTCTCTCAGGGACTGAACATTTCTTTTCCTGTGGTTTTAAAAAGGTGAATTCTCCACTGATCTGTCTACTCTCCGTGTTAACTGGGGGCTTGTGCCTTTGAGATAAGAATACAGATCTAGAGCTGCTTCTCATCTTCTTTTTCTAGTGTTCTTTGAAGGAACTAGTCTGAAATGTTTTTGTCAATTGTGTAACTAAACAGAATATGAATTCTGTAGGAATGTAGTGATTCAGTAGAATTACTCATGTCATTCTTGTGTCAATGGTTGGTGTTACCTTTAAAGAAGAATGTATTTCTTTCTTATGATGTATTTCATTTGTCAGAAATACCTTCACTGATTTGTTTCTTCCTCTTTTTTAAAAAAAATAATTTTATTGGCTTCAATGCATTTCATTTGGAATTTACCATAAAGGAATTGTGTTCTTGTTTCCAATATTGGTATTAGTTTGGGAAGAAACCCCCTCAAGTAATCATTTGGGAGTGGAAAACTCATAATTTTTCATGACTTTTTTTGTGCCTATCAACTCCTCTCCAGATTTTGGATCTGTTTAAGATGTGAATGCAGATCAGTTCAGTGTTGTCCGCTGACTTCAGTATTGGCCACATAAATAGAGATTCCATTTCAGCCCAAGAACAGATTGTGTGTGAACTTCCTGATTTACTTCAGCTCTAAAAACACATAAAGTCATTTGACTGGGGTGATTGGATATTATTCAACATTATAATTTTCAGTAGGCTGACTATCAACTTTCTTTGTACCCTGAATATGAACAATAGTAAGAAAGAGAGATGAATTTTCACAGTATAGTATACTAAATTTGTACAAGTTGTATAACTTAAAATGATAAATGAGGAAGGATAGTGTGTAACTGACTTGTCACAGTAAGAAATTGATCCCCAGATTTTTTTTTTTTTTTGCAAAAGATTACATTTCATCAGTGTAGTATGTTAACTGTGGTATTGACATGAGTCTTTAGATTTAACTGACTATGTTTCTTTACTGATATCTAAAATGTTTGACCATACATGTGTCCTAGACTACTGTAAATGTTATATTTGTAGTTCTTCTCTTTATTTAAAAATAAAACTTTTGAAGAATTATGTTTAAAATTCAGTTGCAGCCATGTATCATATCAGATAGCCCTTGTTGAACTGCCAAACTGTAAAACATTTGTGGCGTTTCTGTTAAAATGATATAAATGCAGATTGTTCAAGCAAATGACATGTATTAGTTATAAAAGGATAATTGGATAAAGTCTGTAGAGAGCAGAAAGCTTACAGAGAAACATAAGTAATAGTGACATGATGGGGAAAAAATATTGCAGATTACCAAGAAGCAGCAGCTCTGGGAATTTATTTTAAGGTAGGGGTGGGGATGTTTTGTTGAAGGCTTTCACGGCCGGCATACAATGACTGGTGTGGGTCTTCTGGGCTGTGTGGCCGTGTTCTGGAAGTTTTGTTTCCTAACGTTTCGCCAGCACCTGTGACCGGCATCTTCAGAGTGCAGGAGCACAGACAGGAGCAGTTCTCTCTGTGCCCAGGGGTGGGGAACTTGTAACCTTCCGGTTATTGCTCTTCAAGAGGACTATCAGATTGGAGCTGCAGAAATGCAGATGGTCATTAAGAGCAGCAAGGTGTTCGGTTTTGTTTTATCCCTTTGCTACCATCTCATGGTTGTCCAGATTCTTGCAGCCCAGATCTTGTAGCCATAGTGTACATTTTCTATAATCTCTGGGGCGTTGGAAATTGGCAGCACTGCTTGGGACCAATGGAAGCTGGAGTCCAAAAACATCTGAAAGCCCACATGTTGGAATGGAGTAGGGCGAGACTTCATTGAAGAGATAAAACTTCCCATGAAATGCTGTGTAGATCTGATTGGAACTAAGATCTGTGGATTCAAATCTTAGGCTGCAGTTGGATATTCATTTATGTGGCTGGGACACAGTTAAACCTCTATAATTCTGTGGAGTTGATTTTTGAGGAGCCCACATTGTTCTATTTAACATAGTATATATATTATGGATTGTTACTCTTTTTAACTATTTAAACACACATTAAAGTTCAGTAGGGAGATTTCTCCTCTTATGTCTCATTTCTCCTCTTGTTCTTGCCCTAGGCTCTCCTGAAGTCTCAAGTGCAGAGACTTGCACTCAAAAATTAGTAGTATTTAAGCATATCCCCTGCCTTCTCTTGGCATTCAGTGGTCTTGACTTGATTTTCTCTTTTGCTCTTATATATTCCTATTCCTTGCCTTTTCCCTTTTACAGTGATGACATTCAGACATTCAGTTTGATTGCAGTTCCCTGTCAAAGAGGAGCTTAGCCTTAACCCCAAGGATTTGTGTGGATGTATACCAAATTATTGATATGATTGATACAGATGCCCTTCTCAATATAATGAGCCTGGGCAGCTAACAATATATAAAAACATGCCAAGAATATAACACAAAAGCAAAAATTGTAATTTAAATATCTATAGCCAAGAAAAACAAATACATTAACAAAATAATTAAATGCACATAAATGATACAATCCAACTGAGGCTCCTAATATCCCATACGGAGGAAAAAAACAAACTAAAATTGCACACCAGGCTGAACTAACATCCTGACTCAATATCTGAAGAAGGAAACATCTTCAAGGCCCTACAGAAAGCTAAACAGGGTTGGGGCTATCTGAATTGGGGGTTGGGGGGATGCAGTTTCACAGGGCAGTGACATGCCAGAGAAGCAGGTCTCCTGGATCCCACTAGATGGCATTGTTTCACAGATTGATTAATCATGTGACATCAAGGAGGTGTCAACTCTTAGCAACCACATAGATTTTTCCAGGAGGACCTGTCTTCAACCTGGTCCTTCAGGTCTTCCATTGGTGCACCCATTGCCACTGTAATTGTTCATCTACCTTGTTGCTGGTTGTCCTCTTTCTGTTTCCCACCACCTTCCACAGCATAATAGACTTTTCCAGAGAGCTAGGTTTTTTCATAAAGTAGGATAATTTGAGCCTGATCATTTGTGCTTTGAGAACTCTGGGTTGATTTCTTCAATGATCCATTTGTTTGCTTGCTTGGCTGTTTATGCTATTTTCAGGAGTCTTCTCCAACACCAAGATTCAAAAGCATCAGTACTCTTTCTACCCCTACTCTATTGGATCTGGTGGGACAAGCAGAACAGCCAGAGAAAGACGATCGCCTGTGCCATGTAGGGCTTTAAGGATGATAGCACTTGAACTGCATCCAGAAGCCTATTGGGAGCCACAGGTGTTACACTGTGAAGCAATGGTGTTACATGCTTATACCAGGATAAATAGGAAACCACTATTCATGGTTTGATTATCCTCTTCTTTCGGAATGGCAGCAACCTTAGCAGCAACTGGCCTACTAGCATTTCCCATTTGTTTTGAAGCATAAAAATAAAAGATCCTGAAGTGGCGCACAATCTGGGGAAGTTTGAGTCTCCTCCCCACCTATTTGTGTTCCCAATTCTCCTTCAGGATTTCTGTGAATGAAATAAAGGAGCAATAGCAATGGTACTGTAAGATAGGTTCCACTCTGCAACATTATTTTCCTGGAGAACTAATGGCTTTAATGTGTTTCATACATCATCACCACTCTACCATCAGTATTCAGCAATCATGGTCAGTGGTTGCACTGGGAACCCGAAACAGAGAGTTGGGGGTCACAAGTGTTCTCTCCCAGCTTAGCATATCATACCAAACAATTTTGAGGCTACTTTCATATATCACACTTTGCCATAGTATGTTTTAGTTTAGTTTAGCTGAATAGACTACCATACTTTATGTTATTTATGCAGCATGCTAAGCTAAAAACATGCGTACCTTTTTACGTACATAAAAACACTTTTGTCTTCTGTACTGAACAAAGCTATGACTTGCCAACTGACTGACAAGTTTCATTTGTGTATTATTTATTTATTTATTAAAGTTTTATGCTGCCCATCTCCCCCCCCCCCAAGATTAATTATTAATTGGAAGGTTGCTGTTCTGCCTGGGTTCCGTGATTGCGGGAAAGTAATGTCCAGTATTAATACTTAAACAAGTCAGGCTAATATTTAATAGATGACCATACTTCAGTCACAGGGTCTTCATGTATATGTTTCAATGTCGCATGTGTAGCATAAATAGCAGGCAAGTCAACCATTAACTATTCAACATATTTTAGATAAATTGAGTCTGAGCTAATGGAGCCTTCACAGATTGATGGAAAATATCTGTTTTATTTCCCTTAGTTATTTAAATGCATGGGTTTCTTCCTCATAATAGAAGTGGTTTGAAAAAGGAAGTCAAAGCGGAATTTTTGGTATATTGCATTGATAGATATTGATCTTCAAATTTTCACATAGAAGTTTTTCGCACCTAGGCTGAAGACACCAAGGATTGATCCAAACACATTTTGGCATTTATGGTTTTACACAGCTCATCTTCTGACTCTCATTCTGACCTCTTTCAGATATTTCCCTGTATATTACCTCTGACCACAAGAATATTACAGATGGATCTTTAAACGATAACAGGCAGGTTCCTTTTTTGGTAAAGATATAATGTAGATTTATTTTTAAATCTTGATTTATAGAAAAAAAGATACCATACTTTAGTCTTATTTTATAAAAGCAATCAATACTTAATGTCATAACATTACAAATGAATATTTATAACATAGTTTTGGTATTAAAAGGTAACATATCAGCAAACCAATGCAAATCCAAAGTCCAGACTGTCTCCACTTTGGGGAAAAAACTAAGCATTTTTAGACTCATGAGCAGAGGACCTGATAGTGGGTCAGTCTTCTTTCTTCACAATTCTGTCTTTAGCAGATTCAGAGCTTTCTGCATATTTGAATACACTAGGAATAAATAATTTGGAGTCATTATTTTTAAAAAAGTCATTTGCTATTATACAACTTTTACAGACACCAATTTGAATTTTTTGAATTAAACAAGCCGCAAATAATTAAAACCTCACCTTAAATTGATTTGTTAAGGGAAAACTTTTCATGCTTATTACAGAAAGATTTATAACTTGGTTAAATTGTATTATGCTAATTTTGATGAGCTCCTCTTTAGCTTCTTTCAATGCTTTATCTAGGAATGGTTTGTGACTTGTATACTGCAGGGCAGTGGTGTAAAAAGGGTAACCCAGAGGTTCCCTGAGGTGCGCCAGCACCACTTGTATGGGTCTCTTTTTTATTTATTCTTTATTCTTTATCCCGCTTTTCTTTTGTACAATTCAAGGCAGTGTTCATAATGCTCCCTCCTCCTATATTCCCCACAACAGCAACCCTTTGAGATGGGTTGGGCTAAAAGAGAGTGACTGGCCCAAAGTTTCCCAACCAGCTTCTGTGACTAAGGGAGGATCAGAACTCACTGTCTCTCAATTTCTAATCTGGCTCTTTAACCATGACACCAAACTGGCTCTTCTTTCTGATATAGCACACTGGGGGCTTCAGGAGCTTTTCCATTAAAATGCCTGCTCCTTCCCAAAATGGGCCCTGGCCATAGTACTTTTGGAGTGTAGCCCTCAACACGCCATGTAAGGCCTGATAAGAGCCTTGATCCTACAGAAGTTGCACATCCCTAGTGCGGGGCAATATTCATACCACACTGAGTCATAGAAAAACGTGCAACATGGCTAAACTCAGGATTAGACCTTTCAACTGGCTTTCACTTATAGTCATGTAGTCCATTTCTATGAACTATTGTCTTCCTTGATTGGCAGATATTTCCAAGCCATTGAAGTTTTAACTCTTCTGTTTTGGAAGATAGAAGACTGGGGGGAAAAATGGACCCTTATTTTTATACCGTGTCTATATATTGATATGTGTGATGGAATGGTTTGATGAAGGCCGCACTCAGGAAGATAAGCATTTCCTTAGCCCCCAGCAGGAGCGTGGGAAGGTTAAGAAGATGAGACTGGCACCACCCTAAGGAATTCATGGTGTTTTGGCTTGCTGGCTTGGGAAGTTTAGATTCAGTCTGGAGAGATTCTGCCTTGGAGGTGGAAGCTAATAAATGCAACAGAACTGTATCTGTACTGTCTCATGGAGTTCTTTGGGCTGAACCTGACAATATGGTCATGTAACAATATATTGCCAACATTTAAAAGTGAACATGTCTATAATACAATGTATGATTGAATCATGTTGGTCTATGGATGAATAATAACATTAGGTTAAAAAATGAGTTTTAAAGTTACCGAATGTATTAATTCTTATAACATCTGTTCAAATAAACCACTTTTTTCAGATGTTCTACACCAATGTTTCTCAACCTTGACAACCCTTGTGGACTTCAACTCTGGCTGGGGAATTCTGGAAGTTGAAGTCCACACATTTTCAAGTTGCTAAGACTGAGAAACACTGGTCTATTGGTTAAGGTGCTGGTCTTAGAGGGGGGAAATTCCAGTTATAGTCCTGCCTTAGACCCAAAAGCCAACCAGGAGACTTTGGGTCAGTAACTCGCTCTAGGCAGAAGAGAATGACAAGCCACTTCTGAAAATCTTGCCAAGAAAACTGTATGGGCTTGTCCGTGTAGTTGCTAGGAGTCAAGAATGACTTCAAGGCACACACATGCACAAATCCTGCCTATACATCGTTAACTCCAGGGGTAATTACTACTGGTTAAGACTGTACATCTTAGCAGCCTCTCTTTGTCTGTAACACATGAAAGGAAATGCTATCAAGTTAATTATAAGTGCTTTTTTCTTAGTGACAGAATGCTAATGCTGAATTAGAATATTTGCTTATAGAATAAGTCAGGTGGATTTTCCTTTGCTAAATCTGCTAAAAGCTGTGATACGAAAGAGAAATTACTTACACAGTGAAGCATCTTGAGGCTCATAAGCATAGAGGCGGTTGGAATATCTTCCAGTAATATCTGCTCTAACTGTCAGTGAAGGATCTAGAGACAGGGAAAAGTGGAAAAGGTAATTTTATGCTAGTAATTATATAGGAAGCCTAAAGTTAAAAAAAAAACCTTCTGTTCTTCTTGTGTCCAATATTCTTCGACAGAAAAAAATTACATCCAGTGGTACAGCTCCTGCCAGACCTCTGAAGCCAAGTATAGGGCACAAATTGTGTCTCAAACTATAGGTTCCCCATGTTTATCCCAATTAAAAAATGAGAAAATGTAAATTATAAGTGTTAAAGAGAGACTACCACCTGAAATGTAACCCTTAAATGCTTTCTTAAAATTACTGTCCTTAACATACATTTAAAACAGTTGAGCTTGGCTTCAGAATCCATTTCATGCTAATCAGAAGTAGGTAAACTGACTCTGCATGATATATTTAGCCTAGGAAAACAATGAACTGTGGTTAAAGGTGAAGGTAGACAGGGAAAAGATGGCAGTGCAGACATTTCAATTATTGAGCCTGGTTGCCTTAGCGCATTGTGAAAACCAGGCCTACATATTATCAATGATACTACCATTACCATAGGATAACATCTGAATTTTGTAACAGTGATGTCTAAATATTTTTGAATATGCTTTCATGTGAATAGTTATAAGAAATGAAAACTTTCCCCAGTGCAGCTTCTCCATTTTGATCCCCAAACTCTGCCCACAAAGGAGACATCTCTTCCCATCCTTGCATTAAAATTTCCCTCAAAATAATTAACATGAGTTTGGACATTCTGCAAACAGCCTATACAGCAGGCCATTCATATTTCTCCTATCCTCCTCTAATATACCCAGTGAGAGGTATATTATGAATTAGTACATACTGAGGAGTATGAAAAACTGATCTCAGAACATTCAGATGATACAAGGTAGGGAAAAGACTTTGCAAATGATACCACATGTATGTGGTTGTTCTTTCTAGTTTTTCCACATTCATACTGAATAGTGAACAAAACTTGTTTGCACAAAGAATATTTGTTGAGACTGTTTTTATCATCTTGATACCAGTTTTTCAAGTTAATATTTTCAACTCCTAAAGCACTCACCTACAAACAGAATTCTGGGCACGTATTGACCATCTGGTGCAAGATGTTTGTCTGTAGTTTCATACTAGAATTAGAAAAAGAAGAATATTGATATTCCTATCTACCATTTAAGCTACAGTCTCCCTTTTTCTTTCTCATGCAATTACAACAAACCCAAATTCAGCTCAATATAGTTAAAGGTTTAGTGGAGAAGGACTAGGCCACAACTATTCCAACGTTTCACATTTCACATAATTCACAATTAGAATTATAATTGCAAGCTGTTCAAGATAGAGCAGCTTTGCCCAGTTTGATGCTGTGGACAAATCTCCATATTCCTCAAACAACATTGTTGACTTCAGCTACCCTAATCCTCCAGCCAATATAACTGACAGCAACAACTGGAGGGCGCTGCTGGGAAAAAACTGAGACTCACACACCACATTTTGTTCACAATACTTTTCCTAAATGTGTATTCATGTAAATAACAATATTACTGAAAATACATATTGTGAACTATTATAAGATTACCAATTGTTAATGTGCTCTATGAATTGAATTCTCAGCTCAGGAAATCAAGACAAATTATGTGCTTGCAAATTTTAATAAAGTAATAGTTTCCATCTTCTCAAATTATTTGCATGTCATGTTCATTTTGGAAAAATGACTTGTGTAAAATAGATAACATAGCATTAGGTAAGTATCTAGATAAGTAATAATTCAAACATCATCTGAAAACTTACAACAAGATTGAGAAGAATAAACTTCTCTGCCAATTTCTGTATATCTTTGTGTTCAGCAAATACCTTCTTCAGTGCTAAAATAGAATAACAGTTAGAAATGCTATTGAATACAAAAGAAACAAATGTCATATAATTTGATGTAAACCGCCCAGAGTCCCCCATTGTGGGGAGATGGTGGGGACAAGTCTACTAAATCAATCAATCAATCAATCAATCAATCAATCAATCAATCAATCTACAAGTCAAGCCAAACTTGTAACCTGTGTTAATGTCTATTATATCTCAATGTATAATGAAAGAGTAATACTATAGAGGAGAGCCAGTTTGCAATAGTGGTTAAGGCACCAGGCTAGAAACCAGGAGACTGAGAGTTCTGGTCCTGCCTTGGGCACAAAGTCAGTTGGATAATCTTGGGCCAGTCACTCTCTTTCAGACCGAGGAAGGAGGCAGTGGCAAACTACTTCTGAAACCTTGCCCAGAAACCTGCAAGGACTCATCCAGGCAGTCATCAGGATTCAAAAACGGATTTAAAGGGACACACACACAATACTATAGAAATTAAGCATTAAAAATTATTTTAAGAAAAAATACTTAAACCTATCATGATAATTGTCTTTAGATTTTAAAACTTGGATTTCTTCCTTTTTTTTTTTTTTTTTAATATGAGCAGGTTTAATACTGTTCTTCACAAATCATGAGACTTCATTTCTAATGATGATCATTTGTTAAAACAAAAATGGCTACTCTAAAAACTTTTATTCAAATTAGTTATATCTTACATCTTTTACTTGCAAAGTTGAAACAGGTTGCTTTTTCAGGTGATTTTTAAAAACAACTGATGGGAGGAAGTTAATTTCCTTAGATGGAATGAAAACTTCATTTGTTAGAAACAACAGTACCTTGACTATGAGGGCAATCTTCTAAGTGGTGGATGATCATTATAGGCTTGTTGCTGAAAAAGAAAAAGTGCTCCATGATAGAACTTCAGTTAACTAACTTCTCCAAACTAAGCTCCTCCTATTGCATTGGCGTACAGTTCCCATCACTGTGGACAGCACAGTCAATGGATTATGTTGACTGCGAGTGACGAGAATTAGAACCAATGTATCTGGAAGGCATCAGGTTGGGAAAGATTTCAGCCGACTATAGAGAAAGTAAAACTCAAGACAGGCATTGAGTAAAGGCTTAGGTTTTATCTAACATAGTACTGAAATAAATTTCCCCTAAATTTCTTCTCCTGCAAAAGATGTTTCTGCATTTTTCTCTCATTCCCAGAATGCTTTAGAATTTATTTAGCGTTTCTTTTGGTGTGAGTTGACTTTACTGCTGCAAGAAGCAGTAAGTTCTACAGTGCTCCTTAATCACTTCTATTACTGTGATGCCTGTTTCCTGTTGCTTCCTGATCCAAAGAAGCTCTACAAGAGGAATTTCCTCATGTTGTAATCTTCTTGGATTTAAATAGATGTGGGAAGTCAGGAAAGCTGAAGACTGCTGTAGTGGTGATTGTCTGGAAGGAAGGAAGGAAGGAAGGAAGGAAGGAAGGAAGGAAGGAAGGAAGGAAGGAAGGAAGGAAGGAAGGAAGGTAGGTAGGTAGGTAGGTAGGTCAGGGCAAGAGCCCTGTAACCCACCCATAAGAATTTTCCTAAATTGTTATCCTTCCAGGAAAAAAAATGAAAGGAAGTTCTTTTGCTTTTTAAAATTGAAAGAGAGTGAGCAGAGGAGTGACACGATGATAATGCACAGTAGTGTTAGTTATAATATACTGGGAAAAGACTGAAAAATGTTGTCAGTGTCTCACAGTAGAAGTCAAATAATTTTTCATAAGACAACGAGAAGCACTTGGAGATGTAACTTACCTTGTCTTGGATTTGAAAAGAGCTTCTTCATAAGTCTGAGTCCAGATTAGTTGATCACCCCAGCCTGAAGGCAAATGACCAATGGCATTTATTTTAAATATGTCATTGTTGAGAAAGTCTTAAATGCATAACTTCACTCAAATCTGAACAAAGACTAAAGGATCCCCTATTAGATCTATTACATAATGCAGTTCTTAGCCCAAGTCTTCGGCCATGTTTTTAGGGAAATATTTTTGATGATAAAGGTTAACCTCAAGCATGTCTTTGAATTCATTCATTAATGTGAACCAAAGGCACATAAACATAGAGTGAATTTTTGGATAATTAGCTTCTAATAATTACAATTTGTTAAACTGTTAAGCCCACCAAGAGTGATACATGGTTAATAATTCGGTTCCTTCTTTTTTTTTAAAGGACATTTCTTGAATGCTGTTTATGCAATACCTACTTTTCTTTGGCATTCCCCTAGGACAGTGTTTCTCAACCTTGGCAACTCTAAGACTTAAAGCCTGGGGAAATCTGGGAGTTGAAGTCCACACATCTTAAAGTTACCAAGATTGAGAAACACTGCCCTAGAATTACATGCTCCAGTTCACATCAGGTCTAGCCAACAAAGCAAATAGCCAGTTATTCAATTAACTCAATGGAACTTAATGGAACTTACTTCTAAATAAATATGTATAAGTATAAATAAATATCTATGTATAAGGATGTATATATAAATTCCTGAGTCATCAGATCCTTGGAATAGCTTTATTCCCATTTTCCATTTTCCATGCTGAGACAGAAGATACTTTCCATGTTGTAGATCACTGTTTCTCAACCTCAGCAACTTCAAGATGTATGGACATCAGACAGGCAAGGGAATTCTTGGAGCTGAAGTCCACACATTTTAAAGTTGCTCAGGTTAAGAAACACTGTTGTAGACTACTGTCTGATCAAACATTTGTCATGCATGCTGAGTTTTTTAACTAATATTAAAATTACATAATATCCTTTCCATTGAAAATTACATGAAAGAAAGTTATCACATCTTACTATGGCAAATAAATAAGTAAGTAAGTAAGTAAGTAAGCAAGTAAGCCAGAAATCACTTTTTAAAAATAAGCAGGCCTGATTAAAAATTGAATGGTGATCAGTATAAAATACACAGCTTCCCACCAAGTTCAGCTATTGTGGCTTTACCTCTTGACAGAGTCTGTGGAAGTTTAGGGTGTTTCTCCTTGGCTTCTTTTGGGTCTTTTCTTCCATCTTTAGTAGTAGTTTCCTTAGCCAGAGTATGCAAGACAGCAAGAACCAAAATCAGGATGGATGCTAAGTTTTTCTTCATCATTAAAGCTAAGGGGAGAAAAAAGCATTAGGTTTATTTGTCCAATGGAACAAAATACTAGAGGTAAGGAACAATAGTAGCAAAACATAAGAAAGAAAAGGTGCTTTAAATCTCATGGACTGGTATAGAATTCCTCTATTTCAAGAAGAACTGAATACCAAGGCAAACTTAGAACACAATCCTATGCATGTTTCTTTGAAGCTGAGCACTACTGAACTTAATGGGACTTCCTTCCAAGGAAGGTTGTTGTTGGGGTTTTTTTTTTTGGTACCTTCAAGTCAGTTTTTGACTCCTGGCGACTGCCTTGACTAATCCCTTGTAGTTTTCTTGGCAAGATAAGTGGTTTGCCATTTCCTTCTTCCTAGGACTGAGAGAGAGTGACTAGCCCAAGGTCACCCAGCTGGCTTTGTGTCTAAAGTGGGATTAGAACTCACCATCTCCTGGTTTCTAGCCTGGTGCCTTAACCACTACACCAAACTGGCTCTTATGGTAGTCTTAGACTAGAATAATATCTGTAGGCTAAACCAGCCTTCACCAGTTTGGATCTTCTAGATCACACTTTACATTGTATTATAAATCAGTTAGCTTGTGGCAGCTTAGCATGTTAAATGAACCCAGGAATTATGGTTATGATTTAGGTGTGATGCCTAAACCCAGTCAATTTTACTTTATTCAGCCAACCAGTGGTAAACAATGGCTTTGTGTGATATAGTGTGATCCCAACACACAGTTCTAGATAAAGATGCAAAGCAATGTTTTGTTAAAATACTTTCATATGCTCTCAACATTCCTTGAGATATTTTTATGACAGTTGATGCACAGGAGAGTGCTTAAGAAGAAGCACTGATTTCAACAAAAGTGCCAATTAATTTACATTCATATGACAAAGCAGGTTTGAGGGCCACACCCAGTTTCGTGCAGCATATCAAAGACCTCTCTCAAATAAAAGGCCAAAGCAAGATCTACTGCAGATGTGCAAGGCTTAAAGAATATTTTCTGTTCCTTAAAATCCTCCCAAACTTTTTTCTTTAAAAAGGACACCCCCAAAGGCTGTTTTTTTGGTCCTGCCTATGGGGGGAGTAGAGTTTGAGTGCTGCAAAAGAGTTACTGGTGAGTTGTACTTTTGATCTATAGATTGGATTCATACATCATTCTAAACTACAGTTTGCTTAATCATTTATTAAAAGCACAATTGGCTGAGTTCACTGATTACACTAAGCTAAAAGCAAACCACACTATGGCTTAGTATGATATACAGAGCTACAATATCTGAGCTGCAAAAATCTGAATAACCATTAGAAAGCAGCAACCAGGTATAGGAAAAACCAGATATTTACAGTCTAAATAAATATACTTTGACATAATCAGTTGAGATTATGTAGAACAGCTTGCATACACTTCCAGTATGAACATAAAAGCTGGTTCTTTTAACTCAATGTGTTCCTATTGCAGAATCTACAGTATTATTCCTTAAAGGTTTTAAAGGAAGATATGTTATGTAAAATGAATGAAAGTCCTTTAAAAGATATTTGCACTGGAATAAGCACTGTGAAGGAACAAACTGCTTCTCCAAGTGGTAATAGCAGGGACAGGTTTCAAGGATTAATTTCCTAGAGCCCTTTTCTCTTGCTTTTTTCCAGCAACTCTTAGTTGCTGAATTGACTGGTAGTTGATGGTAATGTAAAACACTGTAAGAATGCAATATTTTATGCATATTTATCAGGGAATTACATCCATCAATACAACAGCACTTACATCAGAGTAAACATTTAAGATTGGCTGCACTGATCCATGTGCACATGAGTGTGGCCTTGCATTTAGTATGTTGATCTAAACTGGTCTTTTCTTAAACCTGGTTCCCCCAAACACATTATATGCCAGCTCCCCAACTCTCAGGCAACTGTTTGCCGTTTGTTAGCAGAATAAATCCAATACTTCTATAAGGCCTCAGGTTGAGAAAGACTGATTTTTATGATTAACTTATATAGGTTTACCCTGAACTGTTTTCAGGAAGATGTACTCCATTTTAATCTAATTACATAACTGGCCAACTGAAAATATTGATTAAAAATAACATACACAAAAGTTGTTGAACTTTGATGCTAAAAAGAGAGTAAGTTCAGCATCTCTCACCCTTTAGATTGGCACACCAATTTATAGGTCATTGGGAATATATTTGTCTAGTTTGCTTTTACCAAATTTAGTTCAAGACTAATTTTTTTGAATATTCAAAAGGTCACTAAGCACCACTGTTAAAAATAAAGCAGAGCTGGTATGATTGGGATATTATATATATCACTGTCAAAATAAGAAACTTGGGTATTTAATATTTCTACTATTTAATATTCTTCTCATCAGTATTTCTACCACCACTCAGGAACACTGATAACACAATGCTATTTCTGATCCTTTTGTACTTAGCACATTGGGATGGATATAAACTTGGTCCTGCTCAGAATAAACTCATGAAAATCAGTAGGTCCTTAGCTAATCACAAACTGTCCTATTGATTTTGAGATACATACTATAGTCCAATACCTTGAATTATCAGCTGGCTGAAGAATATGGGGATTCGAAATCTACACATCTAGAAGGTTGCCTTAGACCTACTGTAGCCATGATTACATCTAGATTCACTAACTTGTAAGTAGATTTAATTGCAATACAGAAGGATTGGTTCCAAATCAATTTGGGATCATCATCATTACTTTAGGAGACAAAACTGCTGCAAAGAGTAGATTTGAATAAGCGTGCATTGGTTATTCTTTGAATAAGCATGCATTGGACTAAACTTTTAATGAGATAACTATGGTAATATATATATATATCAGGAAAATCAAAGTGGAGATGGTTGGAAGGAAGAATAAGATAAACGTAGGCTGCAAGTCTACTGTGTCTAATTTTTGAAGCCAGAGGAGAATTAAAGTAGTGTGTGTGCCTACCTGAATATGCATGCCTACCTGAGTGTTTTGGAGTGTGCCACAGTGACAATTTGCATAAGGTAGCCCCATCCTCCCTAGCCAGCATGGCCTATGGGTATGCTGGATGGATGGTAGGAGTTGAAATCCAGCACATTTAGAGAGCAGTAGATTGGAGTTTGAAGAAAGTGGTAAACAAATATGAATGGAAAGAAAATGGAGAGAGGCTGTAGAGAGAAAAATCCTCTTTTCCTCCAAGCTTTCTCAGAAACATGAAAAGAGATAGACCTTCCATTTTATATAACACAGAAGCTGTATCCTTTCAAAAGGAAGTGCAGCCTTAAAAGATATTAAATGGATTTGCCCTTGCCAAGCAGGAAATCAAAGCACAATGAATCAGGGCCGCTGGCAGGCTTGAAGCAGAAAGCAAACAACTGAAAATCTTGCATCTTGGCTATAAAATATGTTGTATGCTTGTAAAGCTCTATTCTGTTTAAAAAATGGATTTTTAAATATTTTTTGTCAAAAAGCATGTTAGGATTATCTAGAGCAAAGATCCATAGAGCACTTCTACTGCAATTCATCTCTGCTCTGCTTGTTACTCCTGCTTATTAATAAGTAACCTGACTCGTAAGCAGCGATAGCCTTACCTTTTCTGCCCTCTCTCTTCTAAGAGCAACTTCTGAAGAGCTCTCAATTTCAGTGTGAACAAGAAAGGTGTGGAATGCCTATTTATACACCTGGGTGCACCTGATCCCACCCACAAGGTTGGTATTTGAATCCTGCTGTTATAAGAAAAAGTTGGGAAAAAAAGTAGAAAAGTATTAGCAAGGCATTTTTCAAACAATGTTACACCATTCTGTGCTTCAGTTTATTTAATAATTATGATAGAAAACTAGAATGTTTGAGTTTATGTGAGTCGTCCAGGAAACATACTTGGCAACATGTCAAATCCAAGTACAGTAAATATAAATGGAGACTTCCAATTTGCCCAAAGGCTGATTTGTCTCTATGTGATTGGAGCAGCCTTGATGCTACGGCATAGGCCTATCATTTTTTTGAGAATATGAAGTTGATTATTTGATTACCTTTCAGGTGCAAACCAGAAAGGCCATTAATCTCTGTATGTTATTGTAATTATATATATAAAAAAGCAACTTCCAAATCAAAGTAGAATATGATAATCACACTTTTTAGGTATTTTTAAATTGTTGCCATGTTTTGAAATCATGTTTAAAATAATGTTATTTATTTATGTATTTAACATATTTATATGGCTTCCCAGAGTGCTTTCGTAGATGGGTAGTTGTATACTGGTAGATATGTTAAATAAATTAAATATTAATTCCATAGACTTTTTAATTCCTCAAGCTTCTGCTTTCACTACAGTTCAGGACATTGCCTGGAATAAGGGTTGTTCCATAGCTAGAGAGCCAGTTTAGGCTAGTTCAGGTGGTTCAGGTGCTGGCCTATAAACCAGGAGACTCTCTTCTAGGCCTCCCTTAGGCATGAAAGGTGGCTGGGTGGCTTTGGGCCAGTCCCTCTCTCTCAGCCCAACTCACCTCACAGGGTTGTGTTGTGGGGAAAATAGGAGAAGGAAGGAGTATTAGGTAAGTTTGCTGCCTTGAGTTATACATAAAAAGGTGGGATAAAAATCTAATAATAATTATAACTAAAAGATGCTGAACTGAATAGTTTTCAAAGAGATGTTCTAGATTAAGGATGAGAATCGGCAACATGGTGAGGAGTCATTGTATATATGCCATTACAAACATGCAATCTATTTATGCAAAGGTTTAAGTGAGCTTTATTATCTGAATTTGAGCCTTGGAGGGAATCCAAGCCTGGGCAGATTGTGGAATATCTACCTTAGATTGATTAGCAGGATGAAATGATGAATTATTGTTTTTGACAAGTTGCAATGTTAAGTATCATTTGCCCCAAAGTGCCAAGTAATATCAGCCATTAAAACATCTTTGGATATCTAAAAAAGGGTCAGCAGCTTTAAGTATTTCAGACTCCTAGTACCAGAAAATATACCTTTTTTTTCAAAATAAGCCCATAATAATTGTTTATAAATATTCATTAGAATACATTAAGTTAGATATTCAAGTGTACAGAGTGGCATAGAATAAATGAAGTATTCTATACAGGTGTATCACTACAAGACCATTTTGGCATTTATTTTTCATGCTTATATAGATTTTAAATTACTGTTAAATTCATGTTTATTGGACATTGGATGTAGGCATTTTTTCAGGAAGAAATTGGTGGGTTAAGCTAATTACTAGAGATGGGGCACTCAAAATGCAGCATTAATTCATATGGTGTGATCATGTCTATAATTGTTCCCTTTTCAACAGAAGCCATTTCACATAATGCATTTTATTCTGGAAGATTTAATAGTTTTCATAGATGTTCATGCTGTTCTGAATGTCAATAGTTTGGAATTAACAGGAGAACAATGGAATAAATATTCATAATGGATGGATGGATGGTTAGATGTTAATAAAATCAAATGTGTGTGTGTGTTGTAAAAAGAGCCAAACACTGAAGCCAAAGAATTTGTACTAGAAATATGTTGGGGTTAATCAATTCTTTGTACTTGGCAGTTTCATCCCCTTTTCCTTACAGTATGGTATTAACGATATGCATTTTTCTGTCATGGCACTATGTTCTCATGTTCTGCACTGACGACATAGCCATATCCCATGAACGTGGTGAAGGATAGGGTTGAAAATTATGTTGGATGGTTCTGGGGCCATCTCTGTCCATTCAAGCTGAAGGATAATACATATATATGTACAATGGCATATATCTGTCTTTTGGAAGGGCTATCAGATACATAGATGAATGCTTAACATAATTTGGTAATATATTTATTTTATTTTATTTTATTTATTTTCAGACTTGTATGCCACCCATCTCCCCCAACGGGTGACTCTGGGCAGCTCACAATAATAAAAAAGAAGAAAAAACACAGGTCTCTCCAAACATGGATACAATCTATAATTTAAAAACATATATTAAAAATGCCCTAAAAACCTCCTATGATTTTAGCCCTAAAAAACCTGTCAGATGCTGGGGGGGGGACAACCCATCACCCCACCAGCCATCTCCACAGGTGTGGGCCCCCCTCTGGCCCCCAGGCCTTCTGGCAGAGCCAGGATTTGATCCCTTTCCTGAAGGCAACTTCCCCAAACTGGTGCCTTCCAAAAATGTTTATTCTATGAATATGATCCATAATTAACCAGCATGAGTAGTGGACTTGCTAACCAAGTTATTGTATTTGTAATTCAACATGTCAAGAGAGCACCAAATTAGAAGTTTGGCATATGCAATTGAAGAGCCAAGCTTTTTTCAGTTCGCAGTTGCACAGAGAATGTTTATGGCCACAGAAGATTTGCATGTAGAATCTATTTAGATGAAGCTACTTTCTACTGGAATTAAGGTAGTCTGGAGCTGGGACAGTGGTTGTAATTCAAACTTCTCTTCTTCATGCATTCAGTGAATGTGGGAAAGGCTTAGAGAATGAAGATATTCATTAATTCCATGTAGCAACTTGTTTTACTCCCAAAATTCTGAATTTAGGTTATCTAAGGGCATAGCTGATATATTTCTTTTATTTAATACAACGTTAACCATCCTCGTTAGACATCAGCAAAATTAAGGTTAACTTCGTCAATATTCTTGAAACAATTAAGTATTTGTCATATTTACTTTGCTCACTCCAGAAATTTCAGCTGATGATGTGTACATAATCTCAATAGCAAATCCTGTTGCATTTAGCTCTGACGGTGCACTAGTTTTGCTGTGCTATCACTGTGTGTCCCAGCCCAAAAGATAAATAGTGATGCATGCTTTATTAAGTATTAAGGCCTAGTCATATTTCTGAGTTCTGCTAGATAGCTCTCATCACCTATGATTTCTTAGGTTGTTCTAAGTTGTATTTAAATGTTGGCATGCATTTCTTTTCAAGACTAAGGATTTTTGGAAGGGGGCAGTTGCTTGAGATTTGGATTCATTTGTGAATTTCCTTTATTTTATTCTGAAAATAGGCACTACAGAATTTTAAATACATTCCCTACACCTGCAACACTTCTATTTTCCTCCAGTCATTAGCACAACTTGATTATTATTCAAAGCTTTCATAATGTGAGTTCTGTTATGGGAGCACGTTTTGATGTTCTCCATATTTCAGTTGTTGAAATTACCTGCTTTCCTCTCATACCTAGATTTTATATGGACAGTGGAATTTCAAGCGGGAGAGCTATACTTGATTGATACATCCTAAAAATAGGTATCATTTGATAAAATTTTCCCTGCAAAAAATCTTTAAAGGAATAAGAGATTACATGCTCTAAGGTTGCAGTCTTGCCACAAGCTGTATTAGGACCTATCAAGAATGTTGGGAAATACTTATTTGAATTAATATGTTTATTGATTAATTGAATTTATAGCCTACTTTTCTGCTCAGTTCAGAACATACCTGTGATGGAATGGAATTATGAAGGCCAGGCTCAGGGAGATAAACATTTTCTTAGCTCGCCAGAACTGCGTGGGAGGAACGAGAGGATGAGACTGGCACCTCCCTGAGGAATTCACACTGTTGTGGCTGGATGACTTTGGGAACTGGGGTTTTAGTCTGGGAAGATTCTTGCTAGAGGTTGTAGCTAATAAACATAGCTGGACTGAATTGGCAATGTCTCTTGGAGTTCCTTGGGCTAGGCCTGACAATACCCTACTTAGTTCCACTCAAGACTATAGCAATAATTATAATAATTAAAAATGTAAGATAAAAGCAATGTGAATGTAATTTCAATAACATAAGCCCAGCTGCCTATCTGAAAACAGAGAAAGTAGGACTAAAAACAACTCCAGAAACAGTACATTCCACACTGGGTATGATGCAGGAGAAAACTCTCTTATGTGTCAGGTAAAGGCTCTGCCAGGTGGGCTATCTTCAAAAGGGCCTCTCCTGCAGATCTTAATATCTGGTCAGGTTTCTAAAGGGAGAGGCAGTCACTCAGATAGGCCAGTATTAACATGGGGCACAAATTGATAAATGGAAGGAAGTACATTGTAAAACAAATCTCTTCAGATAACTACAGTGTTATTAGTATGAACCTATTCAAGAAGGAACAGTAACCTAACTGTTGAACTAAAAAGGGGCTGATCCTAAGATTAAATGGTATTCTTTCTTGCTTTTTTTCCTCTCCATATTTTAATTTAGAATATTTTCTTCTCCTTAGCCAGAATGTGTACACACTGAGTTTGAATCCATATTGCAACATACTTTGCATAAACCTGTTGAAATAAATAGAGCATTATGTTGTTTATAATAAAGGTAAGTTCCATTAATTTTAATGGAATGATTCAAGTATGATGAATGGAGCCTACCTTTTGTTTAAAATAAAACATTGTTTTTTATTCCATAGTTTATCATTATCTTTTTCTCTTGTGTCACAGATTAGTTAGTGCTTAGAAATACTCTTTGCTTCTTGACATTTTTGTGGCACCAGAGAAACAATAGTGGATTCAGGTGTGGGAGAAAGAGATTTCAGAAAGTTAACAATAACTTATTTATTTATTTATTTATTTATTTATTTATTTATTTATTGCATATACTCATTGCCAGGGTTTCTGTGGGATAGCAAGGGGCAAATGACATCACACAATCATGATATCATCATGGAAATGACACAATTATGCTTCATTTGCATGATGACATTATGACAAATATGACATCATTGTGTCTTGTACTGGACACTTATGTTACTTTTGCTATAAAGTATAGAATGCAACAAAGAAACCAAGGAAGGGCTGTAGCTTGACGGTAGTGCATATACTTTGTGTGCAAAATACCCCAATGTTCAGTTCCCAGCAACTGGAGTAGGGTTGCGAAAGACTCAGCTTAAAAACCTGGTGAGTTGTTGCTAGTAAATAATGTCAGACCTTCGAGTAGGCCAAATCAGGAAACATTCTACAAGTCTGGTTGGAACTATACTGTAATGATACACACTGTAATAACAGAATCTTGAAAGCCTGTCTGAGTTTTCCCCTCCCTTCCTGCCTCTTGTACTCTACTGAATTAGGGAGGAATCAGTCTGATCTTCTTTCTCATGCTTTTTCTGTTTCCTGGCCTTAAAGCATGTTTCTTCAATTGTTGTCTCTGCTTCATTTCTCCAAAGTCATCTCCTTGGTTCTCTACAAAATAGACAATATGGAACTTGGTGTCAGGCAATTTTCTTTCTTGTCTGTTTTTAGCTGAGAGAGGAAATAGGCATATAAGTCATTCTCCCTTGAGTCTTGCTGTCCTGCCTGATAGTGGTGGTGGTGGTGGTCCTGGGAGGGATGAATGAAGAATGCTTGAAAGGTACACAAAGAGAATATACTCCCAGCAGGGTCATCCAAGGTATGAAGGTAATTCCAGCTGCCAGCTAAAGCAAGCTGGTACTTATATTGGGAATAGCAATACAGAAAGTTGTTGGAAGCAAATGATCACTTTAGGGACAATGGCAAGGGCATTATTTCATACTGTATGGGAGAAGGCAGTGGTAAATCACTCCCATATTTTACCAAGAGAACCAGACCTTACAAAGTGATTGATTACATGGTGCTAGATGATGGGTGCCTCAGGGTCAGATGGCATTCAATATGCTACTGAGGAAGAGCTGAGGATCTTTTGGAGTACTAATAGTGTTTACAATGTGACTAATTTAAAGCCTTTGAGATGTATGGTTGCTGATGTTGCCATGCAGAAAAAGAAAAACTGAAGATGCAAAGACAGGATTACAGTGGCAACATGGCATGTAAAAAGCATAAACATGGGAAATCTCAGCACAATGAAATAGGAAATGAATTGACTAACACTGAGATGGACTGGGATTGGATACTTCCAGTCAAAAGATCACACTTTTTATTATTCAAGTCACAAAAAACAAAGAAGTAACAGTGTTACTTTCATATCAGGAAGGATGTAGGAGGGACAGTACTTTAAGATGAAATAGCATCAGTTTCTCTTCACAGAGAGCCCTTTCATATGTTGAATATTCAGGTTTAATGCTCCAACAGAAGAAGCAGCAGAAGCAGCAGCAGAAACAGCAGAACAGCTGAAGAAGAAGTAGTTTTATAGTCATGTTCAATCTAAAATTGACAGAACATGCAAGCAAGATGTACTACTTCTGGTAGAATGCTGGAATGCCAAAATTGGAAATATTATGGAGGAAAACATAATTGGAACATATGGTCTAGGACACCAAAATGAAGCAGAAGAATGACATAATTTCTGCCAATTCAATTATTTCTTTATTGCTCCCTACAACCAAGATGAAACCTATATACATGGACATCATTAAATAGCATGTACAGAAATCAATTTGACTGTATTATTGGTACAAGGAGATGGAAGAGCTCAGTTATAACAGTAAAGATGTGGCCAGGGGCTAACTGTGGAACAGATTACAAGCTGCTTGTTTGCAAGTTCCAAGTGAAAGAAGAAAGCCAACAGTTTCCATGATATGATATTGTGCATATATCCATCATTTTCAAGGAAATAATCAGGAATTGCTTTGAAGTCCTGAACCTCATTGACAGGGAACCAGAGAAACTGTGGAATGAAATAAAAGAAGTTGTTAAAGATGAGTGTGAAAAGAGATTGCCAAAGACCAAGAAATAGAAGAAAGCAAACTGGATTCCAGAACAAATAATGGAAATTGCCAAGAAGAGAAGAGAAGCCAAAGCCAAGGAAAACAAATATCTCTCAGATAGGAACTTAACAAAGAATTTCAGAGAGCTGTTAGATGTGATAAGAAGCAATATTACAAGATCTATAATGACATCAAAGATAGGAGCAGACATGGAAAAACAAGGAAAGTCTTCCAAAATATATCTGAACTCAGAAGGAGGTTCCAACCTCAAACTGATATGCTAAAGGATGCCAGTGGACAGAGGGTAACTGATTCAAGTATCAAAGATGGAAGGAGCATAAAGAAATTCTCTAAAGTAGAGATGCTAACATCCAAGATACCCTATAAGTTATTTCCTACTTAAAAAGAATCTCTAATACTAGAAGATGAAGTTAAATGAGCATTCCAGTCATTACCAAAATGGAAAGCTACAGGAACTGATGGAATACCCATTGAAATATGGCAAACAACAGAAGAAGAGTCAGTTAAGGTTCTAACCAAACTATGCCAGCAAATCTGGAGAACAATATGGTGGCCAACAGATTGGAAGAGATCAGGCTACTTATTAATATCAAAGAAAGGAGACTGACAGTGCAAACAACATTGTACAATATTGTTAATTTCACATGCTAGCAAAATAATACTTAGAGTCATCCAATGCACATTAGAGTCCTACATGGCAAAAGAGACTTTATAGCACATAATCAAAAATGGGGGGGGGGCACTTCTTAAAAGAAGATATAAAATCATTTCAACAAACATTCCAACCTTTAAACTAACTTACCATTTCTCATTTCCCATAAGACATAATAAATTATTAACTTTTAAAATATCTCACCTCCTGAAAGGTGTCTGAGCAATGGAGTGTGTATAAAAACAAGATGTTGGCACAAATTTCCAGGATCAAAATTGTATTCAGTTCCTGCTCATTGCTTGCTTACAGAGCTGATTGGCAAAAATCTATTTCTTTGATATTTCAACTCTGCTGAAATTACTTATGTATCATTGTAATCTCTGTATGGTATTGGAAGTCGGACACGGGGCACCAGATAACTGCTCAGCATGTTAGTTCAGTGTGTAAATATTTTATTAAGAGATAAGCCAATTCAGAATTCTTCAACTTGCCATTTCATAATCTTCCACAAAACCGTAGTAAAGGAGTGATTGTGTTGCATGTGAGATCTTCAATATCAATATATTGCTGCTACATATACTTGGAACCTGCTTCTCTAATATGAAGTTCGTAAGGAAGCAGGGACATTTTTAAAGAGAATGAAGAAAAGGCTCCTCCTTGTTGCAGTTGCAAAAACTACACTGCATTGCTTCTGCTTTTACATTTTGTATATAACCATCGTCATCACCAGCATCAACAGTTATGGTATTGGACTGGAATCAGGGAGATCCAAGTTCAAATCTTCAGCCATGGAAGATCATTGAGATGACTTTAAGCCACTCACTCAGGTCCAAACTACCTTACAGGCAAGTACATCAGGGGAGGGGGTGTTTCAAAAAAAGTCAAGAAGGGGCTATGACCATGAAAGAGAAGCTTTGCCCTTTTCTTAATGTGTGTTGCATTTTCTGAGATTGCACAATAAGCTGAACCACAACTGAGCAAATGATCTCAGTCTGGATGACCCTGAAGGGAAAAAGAAGCAAGATTAAAACCAGGTATGTGCAAAATGAAGAATGTTCCATTCCTTCTCCAGACCATGTTGAGCCAGCTATACTGGGGTGATCTTGTGGCTTATTAGAATCAACATTCACTTCAAACTTGGAAGATTAACTTCCAAAAGAACAACTAACTCACCTGAAATGGCTGGATTAGTGTGGTCCAGAGGAGCAACAGAACATGATGGAGTTTTCTGGTTTTTTCCATTCCTGGAATGGTAGATTTTGCACATATCTAATCAAAACTAACCAAACTTACCATATTGTACAAATGTGACCACTAGGTTTGTAACTAGCATGGTTAATTATGATATATGAGCACAGCCAGATGCTGACTTTGATATGACCAACCTAATTTATTTATTTACAATATTTTTATTCTGCTGTCTGTCTTCAGGCACTAGGATATACTACAAAATATAACAACTTCAAATATAATAAAAGTACATTCAAATACAAAGGAAAACAGGAAGTTGCCTTCTTTTGAATTGGAACATTGTTGTTTCTATCCCAAGACTGTAAGCAGTGATTGCGACTATCCAGGATACTAGCCTGAGGATTTTCCAGTTGTATGTGAAGGATGCTTGAATGGAACAATGGATATTCTGCATGTAAAGCAGTTGCCATATTCCTGAACTATGTTGCCTTAGAATTGTGTCAAAGACCCTTCTTTCATAAACCAGTTGAAACAAATAATGAGGAAAAAGTTACCATATAAAATACCTCAGTGAACTAATATTAGGGGCCAAAATGAAGATGACAGCACCAGTAGTTTTTTACACGGGGATGGTGTTCCCTAATTGCAGGGTGGGGCACAGTTCAAAAAGATGGAAGTTTCATATAACAGAACCCTGCTTGCTCCTCGGAATCCCCCTTTTCTTCCTTACCATGAGCTTTTCACTGAATGTGATCTGGATTTTTTGCCAGTTTTTTTGTTTGCGAGTATCTAAGAAGGAAAAGGCTTTCAAAAAAAGCCTGAATGAATGGTCTGACAGCACAAGTTAAAAGTCCAGTAAAACTGGTTTTACAAAGAGATTGATCAGAGGGTAGGGCTTTGCACATTCCTTCCAAGAACCAATGTGTGTCTTAAACTTAAAAATTAGAGAAGGTTGGTTCAAGCTCAGAAAATTTCACCATCATCACAGCTCATTTTCCTTGCTTAGCAGAGAATTCACTGAATTGATTTCAGCATGGATTCCAGAAACACCATGGAAATCCTCAACCCTTATTATCCTAGCATTAGTTCAGTCTTGTGTCATAACAAATTGCATGAACCTTTCTCACTGTTGAAATTGCCTTCAAGTCAGACTTAACTTCCAGCGACCTACATGCACACATCCATGCTGTTTTCTTGACATGATATGAAAATGGTTCGCCATTGCTTTCTTCTGGTTTTTTGGGTTTTTTGTTTTGCTTTTTTTTTACTTCTTAGTGTAGCCTACAACCTTACACTACCAAGGTGGTTCCCCATCTAAGTACTATTATAGAACCAACCCTTCATAGCTTTCTATATCAGCCAAGGTCAGCTAGGTACTGTCACCTGCAAAGTTCCTCACTGTTAGAGAACACAAGATTATGCCCTTTTATTTATTTATTTTTTTACTTTTCACTATGGATTCAAGAGCAGTTCCTCATTTCAGTCTTCCATGTGGTCCCAACCCCCATGACAAGCATCATGTAAGCACCAGACATAGCAGACCTTATGGAAGATACACACATATGTAGTTTGTTTGCTTTTGGCTCTGTATTTTGTGAACAGAGCCATATGATTTGTAAGTTGTTTATGGTAGGCGGGCATAGCACTAAATTCTAAGACCACATGCAATCCCCCCAAAATCTTTGGTTCCAACCCTCATAAGACCTCCAAAAGTTAAGAACTTTAACTTTTAATATGACAGAAGAGGAAAATTGAATACACAGTTGGAGCGTAATAGTTGTAACTATTATAATATATGTAAAAGGCATAAAAGGCAATTGAGTTTTGTTCTGGTTCCATCCACTATTTTCTGAACTAGGGATTTTGACATACTACTTAAAGGTCAAACATGGGTTTTTCTCCAAAAAAAACAAACAAAAAAAAACACCCCACAACATTTTGGATTATAGCATAATATGTTTTTGAAACTAACCAATTGCAGCTTATTTGACAGACCATGGTTACACAAACTATAGCTTAGCATACTGACTTTAGCTGTGCAACAGTTGACTTTTCCGCAATTCTTCCAAGAACATTATATCTAACTTTCAGTGAGGAAAAATTTTCTGTAATTACATACTCTACTCCCCCGCCCCGTTTTCTGTATTTAACACCCCATTAAGGTCTTTGTGCACCTTTACTTCAAAATTCAACCAACTTTTCAGTATTTTTTTCCAAATGTCCCCTACTATTAACAGTTCAATCATTTGTACTCTATAAATATAATCATGGTGTCAGATGGATGCATTCAGTTCTTCAGGATTGTTAAGTAATGTCTTTAATACAGATAATGTTAATCTTAAAATTGTTAAGTCTGTGACATAGTGATTCCAGTATGTTAAATTATAACCCAGGAGATCCAGTTTTAAATTAACATTTAATCATGATACTCATTGAGTGGCATTATGATCCAATCATTATCTTTCAGCATGATCTATTTCATAAGATTGTTGTCGTAGGGACATTTTTAAAGTAAAACTGGGTGGAATTCTCCAGATCATTCACTGTCTGTACACTGTTGCTTATAGTAGTACTGAGCCCATTAAGAGTATCTAGACATGGACACTTAAGGACCAAAAAATAAAGTTTACAGGTAGTCCTCTTTTAGTGACTGCCTCTGACAGCAACAATTTGCAATTACAATAGTGATGAAAATATAACTTTGTAACCAATGACAGCATTTACAACCTTCATGTCTCTCTCAGTCACTTGTTTGCCATTACAATCAGTTAGTATGCATTGTCCCATGCCTGAATCATTTTTTCTCCCCCCCCATTGCCTGAATAAGGTATCTTCCTGAGCTACTTTTCTCCACAGTGCAGCAGTAATTCCAAGTTAAGAAGCTCAGCTCTGTAACCTTAATTAGTTGATTAGCACCTGGTGGTCAGCTTGCAGCTGCTGCCTGTAACCGACAAGACCCTAATCAGTTTCACGCTAAAGGGGTTTTTTTTTGCCTTCTAAGCAGCTGGGAGCAGTGAGTTGGCTAGGCAGACAGACAGCACCAGGGCATTCTTTTTGATGTGTATTCCCCATTGTGTGTCTGCTACTCTCTAATAATCCCTTCCTCTCCAATGAATGTAAATATAAACATTAATTCTCTTCTTGCTAATTATCCCAGTGCTGGGGTAAGCATTCAAAAGGGCAGGGGAGTGGGGAAAAAAGTCTATAATTTGCCCTTTTACCTGGCTTCCTCATGAGTTGAGTTCGACACCTTCCCTACTGTTTGGGCTCACCCAGCTGTTTGGGGTCGTATCCTTCTGATCCTGTAAAGCAAAGGAAAGCTGAAGTAAAATTGTAAGTACAGTTGCAGTCACATGATTTTTCACTTAGCAACCACTTCACCTGACAACTGAGTTGCCAGTCCCAACTGTGATTACTGAATGAGGACTACCTGTATTAAGTAGTTATACCTGCCAGTAGAAAGCCTGCACTCTTGAGTTTTCAATCTTTGTGGTTAGAGAAAGGCTTAGGCAGAAATACTCTTAGGTATCAGACTTCCAGTACCAGAGCAGAGGCAAAAAGAGGAGAGTCACTTACTTGCTATATCTATTCCTAATGGTCATGAAGTTCACAATAAACCAGTAGCAGTGTTTTCAACAGTTGTGAAGATAAAATGAAGTAGGAGATGCTGCCAAAAACTCCTTGCAGAAAGGATAAGATGCAAATAAAATGAATAATATCCACTTCTCTCTTTCTTCACTGTTACCTTATTCCTTAATTAAACAAATCAATGGACTTAATCCTTAGAGCTGCCTTTTCCAGCACGGGGCCCTGAGATGTTGGATTACAACTCACATCCTAACTTCTGCTAAAGTTCACTAAAAGTAGTGAATATAGTCAAACAACCATACAGCCAAATACAACCAAACCACACCTGAAGATTTAAAGTTTTTCATCCCTGCCACAGAGTGAAATATTTGCAGTTTAGATATAGATTCCTCCTGCCTGCCACTTCATCCTGTAAACCATCAGCTTTATTCAGATGATGGCTAGTCTACCTTTATGTATCTCTTAGCTCCATCCCAAGGGCATTTGTAGGGTGTAATTATCCTGAGTTGAATTCCTTATTTCTTAATGACATTGTTAATGCCTTTGTATTTTCATGCTTCAGTAGAGCACATTGTGAGACCAAATGTGTGTGTGTGTGTGTGTATGTATATATTCTTTTCTCATTGAGTCATTCTTATCCCTAGTGGAACATGTAGCTTGGAGAGTTCCTGCTTTTAAATTGACTTTACTACACTTGTGTATCCTTCCTTTCTACCACAAAATGAAAAAGATGAATATGGTTTAACTTAATAATAATAATATCCTCCAGTAATTAAAGAATAAAGAACAGCAGTAAAATGCAGTTCAAGCTTTTTTTAGCTTTAAAAAAGAAAACAAAAAAAATATTTAAAGATAAATTATTTAAAGGATTGCTGGAAAAGGATGTGAAATTAAGGATAATATTCCTCTAAAACACATACCATTTTGAAATGTCTTGGAGATTAGCTATTGCATCTCACCTTAAGAAAAGTTACTGTAGGAATTGCCAGATGAGGAGCAGTCATGAAAACATTGAGACAGGCTAGCTTCAGGTAATCAAAATGTAAATGGTGGGTTCATACACCATGGTAAACCATAATGTGTTCCATGCACTTGTGGATTATTTATACCTAGACATTATGATTTGATGGTTGTTGGAACTCAGATAATTGGGTAATCATGATTGAGCCATGCCACTATAATGACAAATTGAAAGGGTCACCATAGTAATTGCTATTATAACATGGCCCTGGTGTTTCTTGGCAATGAATTCTCCAGTCTGTATGGCAGGTGTCCTTTGAAACTGGGGACTGTTCATTGTGATGTGTCATTGGTGGGTAGATAGGCCTAACAACTTCTGCAGCAAACCATGATGACCCCAAAATGGTGACACATATGCGATATCTGACAGAAGTATGTAAGTCTATGGGTTTGGTTGATGACATGGTCATGCACAATATGTCATTTTCTCTCTCTTAACCACCATCACTCCCTCCGCCCCATGAACACGCCTAGATATACCTGACATTCAAAGATGATTCACAAAATCCCACTGTCTCTGAAAATGCCCAATCCTTCAATTATCAGAATGTGTGGGCCTTTTTCCTTCCTTTGACTATTGACTGAGAGTAAAATTGTACACTACCCAGAGTCACATCCATGAGATGGGCAGCTCTATAAATTTGATAAATAAATATCCTAAAACATTTAATGTGGAATGCCCAAATTAACCACCTAGCTGGAATTGGGCAAAGCAGATTTTAATTGGGATCAGCTTTCAGGGTTTTTCTCTGGGAATTTTCTGCAAAATGCTATGCCCATTTAAAGAAGACAAGGTGTCTCGTTAACTCAGTCCCTAAGTTAAGACACATCAGCACTGGAATTTTCCTCTTACAGGCCTTTTATAGGCTTGCATAGAGGTGTAACCCTTGAAACAATGAAGCATAAATCAAGAACACACTCATTCATCCAATTTCATGTTCTTTCTGCTGCTTAACTGCTGAGGTGTTCCTAAGTCTTTGTCTCTGTGGTAAATCTTTTCCCCCCTTTTTGTTACAGCTCACAAAGCAAATATTTGTACAGTGGGAAATATTCAGCCCTACACATTTATACGCTTGCCATCTGCTTAAGGAAGCCTCCACCCTCCCTGTAGGAGGCGGATACAGGCCAGGGACCTGTTCTGTCAGTTTCTGAATCTCAGATGGTTGAAGTTACCTAGCTGGAATTTGTTTGCTTCCTGTTCAGATTGCTAGCTGATAATGCAGGAGGAATGCAATGTGCACAAATTGGTTCAGAAAGGGAGGAAGCAGGATCCCCCTAACCTGGCACCTTTCAAATGTATTTATTCTTGCAGTGGGGATGATAAGAACTGTAGTCATACATGGGGGCTGGGGGAGATGGAAACCTAAATTCCTCTTTCCTCTTAGTCCTTTTGAAATACGCTCTTTCCAGTATTCTAGACTAGTGTTTTTCAACCTCAGCCACATTAAGGTGTGGGGACTTCAACTCCCATGCTGGCTGGGGAATTCTGGGAGTTGGTCCACACACTTTAAAGTGGCAGGGGTTGAGAAACACTGGTCTAGACTAAAACTTCAACACATGAGAGGAATTTGGTCTTTTGGGTATAATTCAAGTGTATAGGATTCCTGCAAAAATATGCTACAGTTTCCTAAGCTAAGCAATGCAACACAGATGTGCAAAACTCTTAGAGCCTTAACATGGAGATCAACATACACTCAAACATTTTTATGTAGAAGTAAAGATGTTTGTTTCTGGTTGACGGACAAGGTTCAGAAAAAATAGTAGAAATTATGAGCACAGTCCCACATGATCTCAGAGAAAGACTCCTCAGGATACACTGCCTTCAATATAAGGTGGATGTGAAGAAAGGAGACTGAGGCATAGTAATTGGGTATGACTTGTCATTGTATGAGTAGAAGCATTTCTGTTGAGCCCTCTCCCCTCTATTTCTGGGCAGTGCAAGAAAAGTTAATGGGAGGGGTACCTGGTCTGGAGAGCAAAACAGAAGCAAAAGTATTTGGGCAATTATCAATATCAAATTCACAGGTTAAAAGTGACCAAATCAGAAAGAGCAGAGATGAGGAAATAATAAATATTTGGGGCCATCCTGCTAGCTTGTTATGGAAAATAAGTATAGATCTTGTGAACAGGATGTTTATTATTGTCATGGTCTTCCTTCTTTTAAAGGAGAAAAGCAGTAATATAAATAAACTTAATATACATATGTAAGTATGAATTTTATTGGGATCTACTTTCAGCACCAACCTGAGGATAAGATGTGATTGGAGGATGGTATGATGAAAGAGGCTCCTCCCAATACTGGCCACTTCCACTTCTGGGATGGGGGGAAAGCTCAGGAGGCAGGCATGGGTAGGAGTTCCTGCCAATGGCCTGTCCAAAACCCAGCGAGCCAAAGCTTACCAAATTGCAACATGGAAGTTTTGTGATTTGACATTTTAGGCAACTGAGCTAGAGGAAAAATGATTCAACTGCCCAAGGACAGTGCCAGTGGGGAACAAAGGGGCACAGTGCTGCGGTGTGTGGAAGTCCATGTGGAAGCCTCCTCCTTCTGCAAAATCCTTGCTCTTGTATTCTGCTTTTTCAGAATAATATCCTGCACATTGGTTCAAATCCCTTGGAAATGCATTTAGGACTGTACCCTTTCCCAATGATTTGTTCCTGTATGCTACAGTCCTTGCAAATTGAAAATAATATTTTTGGCTTTCCTGAGCTAATATTTATGACTGCAGTATTTCCATGGCCCTGTTCATGACCATATAACTGTGACATACAACTGGTTGCAAAAATTACAGGCATGCTATTCTTTCCCTAGTATGAGTAGCAAGAAGCTTTAAATACAATAGAGGAATGGAAGCTTGGTAACTTCCATATAGCAAAGGCTCAGGGTTTTTTCTTTTCTTTGCAAATGACCAAGCAATATGAAAATATTGATGGAGGTGGCAGCAAGCAATTAATTTTATGTCCCTTTTGGGATTAAGGTGATTCTTGTTGATCCAGAGTACCTGCAGTAATTTAAAGTGAAGAACACTGTGCAACGTTTACACTTTTCTATTGGCCAACTGGAAGGTGAATGCTGATGGTCTTATGGTGTTCTCTGAGTGTTCTCAGTATTTTGAGGCCTGTGGAGATGAAGAACTTCAAACTACAGGTAGTCCTCACTTAGTGACCACAATTGGGACCTGCAGCTCTGTTGTTAAGTGAAGCGGTCGCTAAATGGGAAATCATGTGACCATGACTTTGCTTTCCTTTTCCCCACTCTCCCACCCTTTGGAATGCTCACCTCAGCCCTGGGGGTTGTTGGCTTGAAACTGACAAGGATAATCAGTTTCACACCTTCAGCTTTTGTTTGCCTCCTAACCACTTCCCCACCCTGCCCTTTAGAATGCTCACCCAGTGCTGGGATAATTAGAAAGAAGGGAATTAATGCTTGTATTTAATATCTATTGGAGAGGAAGGCATTGAAAGCAATGTGCTGGCGCTTGCAGCACAAGCATGCTACGCAAACAGCCCAGTGTATTGGCCATTGTGTGCCTGCTTACCCTTTTGTAATCCCTTCCTATCCAATCTCTCAGGTCTGCAAGGGGGCAAAGAAAAACAACAGACATAGGACAAGGGATACTCACTGTAATAGCAATCATGTGACTGAGGGACACTGCAAAGGTCGTAAATGGGGGGATTGGTCATAAAGTTATTTTTTTAGCACCGTCCTAACTTTGAATGGTCACTGAATGAGGCAGTCACTAAGCAAGGACTACCTGTAGTTTGAGGAATAGAAATGGTATAGTGTAGAAGTAGTCTCTTTCTTTCTCTCCCTCCCCCCCTTTTTCACACACACACACTCACACAAAATACACATAGACACAGAGATATACATGAGTCACCTACTCATATTACAACTTACGTTGACATTACAACTCAAGTTCTTTTTGTTCCTTCTATTTCCAGGACCAGTTTTACCATAAGAAAAGAGTGATTGCAGAAGCTGAGAGGATAGGGGGAGGGGGGGAACACCAATGGCAAGCGTTGAAGAGTTAAGCTAGCTTCTTCCCTCAAAAGCAATGGAGGTTACTATCCCATGGCTAGCACTGAAGTAACAGTCAGCTGCTATCTTATCCTTCATCTTAACCCTGTTCCTGCCTTGCCTGCTCCTTTATGTTTATTTGGCATTAACCTTCAGAGTACAAAATTGAGGGCCTTTTTCCTGCATGAAAAGCTTCAACATTTACTTCAGGTAGATTCAAGTACTGGTGATTGAAGGAAAAAGGTTAGAATAGACAAGAAATAACAAGACAGCTAGCATGATAATGAAACTATATAAATAGGATGGCGGTAAGAGAAATGGCTGAATAAATTCAATCATTTTGTTTCATGTACCTAGAAAAAAGGAATGACATATAATGCCTTTTGTAGCAGTAATCTCTGCATGGAACGTGCTTAGGGTGCATGTAGTGCCACTCTGTGGTGGTAAGGTGGGACTGCAGAACCTTAATGCCACTAACTTTCCCCAATGTGATGCCCTCCAGAAATGTTGGAACTGTTATCTTCCAGAATTCCTCATGAGCATGCTGAACAGGAATTCTGGGAACTGTAGTCCTAAGGTTACTTGAGGGCAGCTAGGTGGGGAAGGCTACTCTATGCTATACGGCAGCCCTGTACACAGAGATGTTGAAAGCTGCCAAGAGATCCAGAAGGGTCAACATCTCCCTATTCCAGTCCTGCCAAGGTGACCAATGCAGTTTCTGGTCTATATCGCTGATTGATAGGGATAGCTATATATTATCACGCGCAACAGAAATAGTATACCTCTTGATGCCAGTTGCTGGGATACAAGAGTTATTTCCATGGGCATTTGGTTTGGCCAACACGGGAACAGAATGCTGGATACATCTCTTTTCCTATGGTACATCTGCCACTTGCAATGTTGCACTCATATATTTCATTGAAGGAGCCATGTGCAGAATTTGAAAATATGAGATAGAAAAGAATCATGTGAAGTATTTGGCTGCAGTTTTTTAATTTCTTTTTTGAAACTGTCAGGCAATACAAAATTCTGGGAATATTTTATGCAGCTCGTTCAGTCATTTGCAACATAACCAGAACTTCAAATGTAAGTCAGTTATTAGTGAGTCCTTCCCACTGAACTTGATGAGATTAATTTCTGAAGGACAATTGCCATGACTGCACTGGAAGAATTTGTAATTTGTAATTTGTTCTTACATTCTAGCAAATGACCATTTTTCTTTCTATCCTCTATGCTCGTTTCTCTACAGCATTGCAAAGCTGGCAGTTAACTACTGCTATTGTAAATTAATAAACATAATAAACACAGTCATATTTATTTTTCTAAGGAGCTGAAGGCAGCACAAATGTGGTCACCCCTCCCATTACCCTCACAATGTCCTTGTGAGATAAATAGGGCTGAGCAAAAATGTCTAGCCCTAGTCATCCGTAAACTCTATGGTTAAATGGGGATTTGATCCCAGGTTTCTCCTGTCCCAGTCCAACACCCTAACCGCTATATCATATTGACTCACAAGGGGCTACTGTTCCATTTGGACTTCTATAAATTGGAAGCACCCATGGATTGTGAATTAGGCAGTTGTACATGGAACAGAAGTGTCTCTATCTCTAGCAGCAGTATCTACAGCAAAGGAACAGCTTGCCCAGGCTTGTAGTGGCCTCAATTAATGCAGTATAAACTGATTCATATATTTAAAAAGGCTTTGATGTACTGCATGACAACACATTTCCTTTCTAGATCTGTGTACTTGTATCCTTAATGTAAAACTTAGATTCTCCAGCAGTATGGAAAAATGTCCTGGGATGTTTCTTCTTCACTGCAATATGAAATCCCAAGGAGAGAAGTATCCTGATGAATATCAAGCCTTCCTTGTCACTAAATTCTGGTATGATTGTAGCCACTATTATTTTCTTCAGCAGATGTGAAATGAGCTTGCAATGATAATAGAAGATGAAATTCCAAAGAGGGAGAACAGAACCGGGTGGGCTGAACAACTTTGGCAGATGACTTTTCTTGGTCCACATTGCTTTTTTCTCTTGTCTCTTGATCATTGATACAGCAATAATTTACAATTCAGTCTGAACGAGACGTAATGCTTTCTTCATATTCTCAATTACTGAAAAAAGAAGATGGTAAAGTGATTTGGCAGTATCATAATTCAAGAAAAAGAACGGGGAAGATACATGATGAATATAATGCCTTTAATTTTCCAGATATTTTATTTATTATTAATTTGTTATTTACTAAAATGTTTATGATGTATTTTAAAAATTTAAAAGTTACATGCTATTGGGAGAGGACAGAGTAGAATAGAACAGAAAATTCAAATAATTCTGAAATTTACCCATCATTATCAAAATAAATAGAGCCGGTTTGGTGTAGTGGTTACGGCATCAGGCTACAAACCAGGAGACCATGAGTCTTAGGCACAAAGCCAGCTGGGTGACCTTGGGCCAGTCACTCTCCTTCAGCCCTAGAAAGGAGCCAATGGCAAACCACTTCGAAGAACCTTGCCAAGAAAACTGCAGGCAGTTGACATCTTCCACCACACCTGAAGACAGCAAGTTAGCTAAAAAGGGTAGGATTGCCACCCCTAATGGATGGATCTGGCTGCAGGGAAAGATGATCCAAACAAACAATAACAGCTGCAAGAGTTTAAAAGGTGGTGTTTAGGCTAACAGCTTCAAGGTCTGGGGATTGTACAATTCCTGTACTGAAAAATCTGCACTGGGTTGCCAGTTTCTTGCTGGGCATAATGTCCAGTTACTGCTCCTAGACTAGGGATGCAGGCCCTAGGAGATGTGCGTGCCTCCTGCTCCCTTTCATTTAGAAAGGCAATCAAAATGTGTCACTTTTGCCAAATGTTTGGTTTTGATTTCTATCTTTGCATTTAAATTTTTTAAATTTTATTGTTTGTTCTCTGCCTTGCTAAATGCTTCTGTTGCTTCCTGACTTCAGCATTTGCCACTGAAGTTAGCTGCTGAACAATGTTAATGGTAGGGCACACCCTATAAGCCTACTAAGGCCCTGTTTCTGCAAAATGCTTAAATCTAGCCAGTGAAATTGCTTTATTGGTGGTACTAGCAGCACACAATCATACTTACTAGTCAAAAATCACCATTTTTGGAGAGCCTGCCTACTTTCTGCAGGAAGTACCTGATATCCTATGGACATCTGAGTCAAGAGATTTATTAAATCACTATTGTCTTCCCATGGTCCAGGAAAACAACAAATGGTATCCTTTGGGCCCTGCAGGCAGTTGGGGTTTAGGAAGTATGTTGGGTGCTGTCAGGCCTTGGTGGTGAGTTGTGTAATGGAGAGTCTCACTTTTTTAACTGTTTTTTTTTTTCTCCAGCTCTTTCTGAGAACTAGGTAGGCAAAATAAGCAATTATCTTGGTTTCTGTAATCATACAACATGACTGATTGGATAGGTTTAGTTTAATTGTATAGAAGATTGGACCTAACCCACTTTGGGATAATTGTCTGGATCAATCTGATGTTCCTCAATTCACTACCTTTCTAACTGACCCATTTAAGCATGTCTTTGGATCAGATCCTTTTCAGACAGTTTAATGTGATTTCATGCAATGCTGCAGATACCAAACAAATAAGAATCCCACATACTGTATCTTAGAACATTTTTAAAAAATTAAAAGTATCCAAACCTCATGAGATTTCTTGTGAGATTGTAGACACATTTATTTATTTATTTATTTATTTATTTATTTATTTATTTTAAAATGAAGGTCAATGGGCACTATGTAGTGTTTCCAGAAATGACTATGTTGTAAGTTGTATGATTATCAGGAAGGTGCAGAATTCTGAGTTGTTGTGATAGGATGTTCTGATGGTTCTTGCACAGTTCTGTTTTATTCCCCAAAGATGCCAATCAGATCATTCCAATGATGGTTCAGCATTTCTAGAAGTGAGTCTACCAGAACAGGAAATGGCTTGTGATGTTCTGGATGTAGTCCAATCCTATTTCAGGAGCGAGTCATCATTTTTCAGGATTTTTTTCTGTTCCAGAAGATTCACTTCCAGAAAATGAAGAACCATCCATTAAAAAGCTAGATCAACATGTTCAAAGACACCAGAATTTATTTGACCAGATCATGGAGTTCTACAGTCCAAATTTTGATGTGCCCATAACTATTCAGGTGCATTATAGCTAGGCAAGATGATAAATCCAATCAGAGGAAGAGATTATTCCAAGTGATGCTTTAAGTTGAAATGTGGGGTAATATATTGTTGATTAACTTTAATTTTTAACTGAAAATCTGCAAAGTAAGATGTTAAACATTAATAAGACAAATACACAATAAAATACAAATAGTAAAAGAAAATAAGTCTTAGCCCCTCTTAAGTCTATAGCAACAAACACTTAAAACAAGGGATCTTCTTATTGTAAAACATGGATGCTTTGCAAATTACTGTCTAATCCACTTCTTACTGCTCCTTGCTGACATAAGAATCTGTATGGGTGGGTGACTGACTGACTGACTGACTGACATCTTATTTTCTATCCAGTTTTCGTTTTCTTTCCCCCGACCCACCACAGCTTTTATGAGCTTTGGACACAGCAGCTGGGCTTTCTTTGCAGAGCTAGAGCAAAATAGAGCAAAATAACCAAACCATTCCAACCATCTATGAGTTCAACCCAATCAAGTGCAAACACATGTAAACAACTCTCCTTGCGCTCAACAGAGCTCAGTTTGTTCTGCCTCCCCTTTTATCTACTTCCACAAGCAGCACAAAAAGCCACTTCAGAGAATGGGATCTGTCCAGGTCTGTCCATAATTCTGAGAGCAAGAAAGTCACATCCTTGAACAAGAGTAATTTACATGGTGCCCAGACCTTTGTGATGATATCATGTGTCACCTGTGCGTCTGCCTACACATTGTGCAGGGAATCTGATGGGACTTGGTCAAACCCTGCCACAGCATTCATGCTTGATTGGCTTGAGCCTGACGCCTTCCAGTCCTTGCTGTTCGTTAAGTTTGTTTATTCATTCATTCATTCATTCATTCATTCATTCATTCATTCATTATTCAAATTTATATAGCCACCCATCTCATATATATGACTCTGGATGGCTTACAAACAATTAAAGCAAATATGAAAACAAGAAAAAGGAACAATACAACAATTTAAAAAACAAGAATAATATAAAAGCATATTAAAAAATCATAAAATTCATAGCTGAGGTAATCATATCCAACAATAACACCCAATAAAACCACAATGCCAGTTCTGCCACATTCCCTGGTCCCCATGCCCATTATTAGGAGCTGATGGAAATGAAGACCAAAATGTCTAGTTTATGTGGCTTTTTCATTATCCTGACATGATATTGAATTAAACCTTTGTATATGTATCTCAGCAAGGCCTAGTAGTGCTACTTAATTTCCTCTCCATGCATTTAATATACTTCTGGGAGAACACTCCTGTAAATATTCACATTATGAACAATGCAACCCATTGTGGAAAAAACTTACACACAGGTAGGTCTTGAGGCTCATAAGTATACAGTCGATTAGAGTATCTTCCAATGATATCAGCTCTTACTGTGAGAGAAGGATCTGGAAAAGCAATAAAAAGTTGCTTGCAATAATCTTACTCTCAAGTCATACTAATGCATAAGCACTAATCAGAATTCTGAGAGATGCTTTTCACTAATTAAATGATATTCATGCAATTCAGGTTAAGAATGTAAAAGCAATCAACCACTACATTCAAAGTGCATTAACAAGTGACATGCTTTGCTCAAAAACTGTTCCAAAAGTGCATGCTATCATACATTCCCAAAAAGTGTATGTTTGGGAAGTTGTATTTTTAAAATATTACCAGCACTTGAATTCAGGGGGAAAAGTATATATCAGGAAGGAAGGAAGGAAGGAAGGAAGGAAGGAAGGAAGGAAGGAAGGAAGGAAGGAAGGAAGGAAGGAAGGAAGGAAGGAAGGAAGGAAGGGCAAGTATTTCATTTGATTATATCTGGCCTTTCTTGCAGGAGCTTAAGCTATCATACATGGAGCTTCCTCTTCCTATTTTCCCTACAACAAATCTGAGTCCACAAATGCACATATTTCAACAATTTAAAAGACAGAAAATTGGATGAAACAGAATAATCCTTGCAATACTGATAAGAAGAGATTTTGATTCATCAAAAGATCCTCTTCTCAGTCTGAGATTAAATCCTGGGTTTGCTATTCTAGTTTATAGGGCAAAAACATAATTTGCTGATCTGGCCATAAGGGCAAATCATAGTTTTATATGAAAACAGGAAATAAAACATTTGAAGGGTTAGAACAGGGTAAAGGGGATATCTGCACATCAGGGCTTGTCATTAGTTTGTCATTGAATGATGGCACTAAGTGCAGTAAAAAAAATAAGATTCAAGTTAATCCAATTTATTCAGTAGAGCCTGAAGCCTTAGATTGAGTATAAATCAGATCACACTGTATTTATGTAACACTGAAGTAATGCAAGTTGGAAATGTTCGTTATCTGGAGAAGACTAAGGTTTCCTTCTATGATGGATTTAATCTCACTTTGGAATGCTACTCAAAAATAAAATTCCAGAATTGCAAACCAACAGGCTAAGAGCCATGTTGGCTTGATATTCTGAAGTGGCAGTCCCAGCACATCTGAATGGCATCAAGTCGGGGAAAGCTGAACTGGGATATTCATTCATTATCACATGCTTCTATATGCATGCTTCTATAGAGTGAACTGATTTTGCTCCAGTCTCTATAATCCATATAGAGAAATAATGGTAAAAATTGAAATTCCATTTTGTACCTCAGCTGCTCTATAGAAGCAAGCAGTGTTTCTCAGAAAAGTAAAATTTGATTGGCCCAGTAACCAATAAAAAGTATATTTTGCAGAGGTAAAGCTCCAGGTTATGGACATGGTTATGCCTGATACATACCTACAAACATGATTCGAGGCACATATTGTCCATCTGGTGATAAGTTCTTGTCAGTTGTTTCATACTGTCAATAAAAGTTTAAAATTACTATAGTTATTAAATTGTCTTAATAAGTCACTAAAGACCACCCATCTCATAATCCTCATTACCTTCAGACACTGTTTAATGTATAATCTAAATTTCTGTACCATGAGGTTGAGCATGATGAAATCATTCTGACACATCTCCTGTATTTCTTGACTTTCTGCAAAGACCTTCTTTAATGCTGTAGAAAATGAAATACAATTGTTATCTCAAAGAGGAAAAAAGAACCAATCAGGCAAGTTTTTTGCTTTGTTAAAGCAATGTCAGATATTTTCTGTACTGATCCTGACATGTCACATCAGTTCTGGGAATTGAAGTCCATTGAACTAGAAGTTGCTCAGGTGAGAGAAGGTTGTCTCAAAGGCTCTGAGACTCAAAGACAGAAGCTCATGGATACCTTCTTTGTTGACAGTGATCACATTGCTTAGCTTCAATGACAAGCTGAGAGAGACTACCTACAGTTTAATTAAGAGCTGTCCCCTTGAAGAGTTTCTTTTAAAATTGGTCTTGAGACAGAGCCTGACAAAAGGGCATTATTCTCAGTAAATTCTTCAGAGATCAGTGTTATTCAGCTGCACACATCTCTGTCTTTGGTTACAAAACGAGAGAACAGAACAACATAGAATCTGTTTCATCAGTACTTAAGAGCTAACTCCATGTTTCTTAATTAAATCTAGCTTTCCCTTTTTTTTAGCTTTGGTAGAACAAAGGAAATATGTATTAGAAGAGGCATCTCATATATTTTGCTTTACTAATTGTTTGGGCTGACGTATATTTACATTCAACAGCGCTGCGTGTAATGGGGATTATTTCTTGATAAATGTAAAGGGGATTCTGCTTAAAAGAAGAATTTAATTTTGAAAATGAGAACTACTTACATCCACATTTATCTGGAAGGCATATTTTGTGAAGTTGTTTCTTTTAATTCAGTGACTGGTAACATGATCCTCATGAGCATCAATATGCCCAAGCTTTTAAAAATATTATTTTAATAATCAATCAATAAATATAAAGCTGGCATGCTGCAAAATAAAGCACCAGCCTATAGTATCATCCTCAGTTATCACTTGTACTCTCCTCTTTAGCAGTAACATCTGAAACAGCCTAAAATGCAGTTCCAACTCTCAAAAAGTAGATTCTTATTAGAAATCTTGCAGCTGTTACTCCAAACTATTTTTCCTTTATCACAGAGCAATAACTGATTTAGAGACTGGAATGTCAGAGTCTTGAATGTACTGCAGTAGAGGAATGCAGTTGAATGGTATATGTTTGCAAATACATTGCCCAGATCTTCACTTTAAATCACATTGGTTTGGCTTACCTTGACAGTACTGACAATCCTCCAAATGGTGAATAACCATCAGGGGCTTATTACTTTTTCAAAGAGAAAAGAAGTATTAGGTTAAACGAAAACATGCTTTTCCTGTCATGTGAGATAAGTACAATGAACAATACAAAATCTGTAAGTGACAAATTAAAATCTATTGACAAGCTACAACAAGCGTTCCATTCATTGGAACAGAAACAAAAACAGAAAACTCCCCTTAAAAAAAATTAAGCTTTTTCTTTTTTACCTTTGTTTTGCCTGATAGAGGCCTTCTTCGTATGTTTGTACCCAAGTTATATCATCTCCCCATCCTAGAAGAATAATAGGTTCAGGTGGAGTTATTATGTATTTAACTAACCTCAATATATTGTATATAACATGCTGAAATGAGTTAAATGTAATTTCTTTCCTTACCGTGGATTTTGTACATCAACTACTTAATACTGAAAAATTATTACATTATATTACATTAGATTCTTAGCTCATTTCTTTAAGGCAGGGTTCCTCAACCTTGGCCACTTGAAGATGTGTGGACTTCAACTCCCAGAAATCCCCAGCCAGCTGGCTGCGGAATTCTGGGAGTTGAAGTCCACACATCTTCAAGTGGTCAAGGTTGAGGAACACTGCTTTAAGGGACACGTGCACCAAAATAGAGCATATGCACACAAAGAGGTAAGATTATATTAGTACTTTCGTTTTTGAAAAAATGTAGAGTTGGACTGTCAGAAGTATCACCCCTGTCTATTTTAGATCAGGAGGAGTCCAGTTTTATTTCCAAAACAATTTCAGAGAATTGAATTTTAAGACATCGTTACCTTTTTATAATTATTTGTTTTGAGTGAGTTGAAATTATTTTATAATTAGATTGTTTGCAAATGTAGAGACAGAATGAAATCACCATACCTCTCGAGAGAGTCTGGGGTGCTCTCTTTTCCTTTTTGATTGCCATTGCAAAATTGGATGAAACAGCAATTAACATGAAAGATAAGCTCACTGTTGAATGCATATTTCCTTCCTTCCTTCTTCAAGGCAACCTCTGATAATGAAGATAAAGCCAACTTTTTATGTCCTGGTATCTTAAGAAGGCATATTTGTCCATGCTATCACATACATACACACATACATACATACATACATACATACATACATACATACAAATACAGTCTGTGTGTGTATTATGGCATTTAAGAATGATAAATCAGATTCCTTTTAACAAACTGCTGAAGTTGACACTACTTTAAAAAGACTAGAAAAGAAAGGCCACCAAGTAGAATAAACTGAAAAATTCATAATCCTTTAGTTGCATTGTGGTTTCATTTTAGACAATAATGATAATTTAAGATAGTATCTGACATTTTGTAAAATTTAAATCACAGATATTTAATAAGTTCAGTTGAACTTTTAAACGCTGTACTTTACCTGATAGAGATCAGGAACTGGACAGAGTCTGTATGTGTACAGTTGTATCTTTATTGTATTTATTATTCTCATTCAATCTTTTGAATAAGTTGGAATTTTAAAAATTAGGTAGGGAAACATTTTCAGAAGGAAACTGGGAGAGAATGTTCTCGCTCCATGATATTTAAATTCAATATTCACTTATTAGAAATCTGATGCAATTTGCAGCAGAAATCATTGTGAGATTGATGTGAAATTAAAATTACACTACAGTAATAGATTTCCATATATGTTTTCCCAGGATGTTAATTATTTTCTGTACTGATAACATCTAAAAAGATAAGATATCATGGCTCAGATAAATAAAATTATAAGTAGAGACCTTTTTGGATAAAGCAGAAATAGAGAACAGTCTAATGGTTTAAAATCTTATTTATGAGGAAGTATTTGAATTTTTAAAGGGATAATTGAATTATAATAGAAAAAAATATCAATGTAACAAAAAGCCCTCTGTTTTTTTGAACTTGTACTGTAATGCCAAATCCAGTCAGAAATTCAAGTGTAAACCTAGGTCAACATCTACATAATAAATCTACAAACAGGGTTCTTAGTTCTGCTATAGTCGGTGAGTTTGCTCAACAACATTTCTTTGTTCCACTGTTTGTGCCTTACTCATTTTATCTGGAAATTCTGGCATTGTAGGAGTCCTTACATTTCCGCAAAAGAATTAGGACTACATGTTATACATTCTTTACCATCCCATTAAAGAAAGAAACAGCTGCTTCTGGAACATTAAAGAAAGTAGTAATTAAACATATTGATGAATTATAGTACATTATGTTTATTTAGAAATAAAACTTGCAGTTCAGTGGTGCTTTCTTTCAGGTTAAATGGATATATGATTGCAGCACTGATATTAGTTTTATATGCTGCCTCTTTCTTTTATCTTCTTTGCAACCCTGAGAAGAATTCAGGGGTTCTGTCTATTAGTAAAGGTGCATGTGTTTTTATGGCTATTCCAGGACACTGATTCTTTTAGCATTCATTTCACTGAGTACTAGAAATTTTATACCATGCTCATGTTATTATTGAATTGTTTTTGTTCTGTAACTGACCTCACTAATGTTATTAAAGTGATGTGATTTATAATTAACAAAGGAAAGAATAATCCTTTCCTAGGGAAAAAAATGAGGATAATTCCATATTATTTGTAAAGTGGATTATGAGTTAAATCCATATTCGTCATAAACCTAGCTCTGACTGATTTTGGGAGATCTCCTCTAAATCTGGGTCCAAACCTACAAATAAAAGCGTACTGTAAACAATAAATGTGATATTGGAATCTAAATGTTTTTTTTTATTAGCATTAACAAATGTTTAACATATTTGTTTGTAAAGAAATATAGCTGATTTGCTAGGATCAGCTTCACAATTATTGTAGGCAAGATTATCAGTGCACAGTCTTTTAAAAAAGTAGCTGTTTAATATTTTTCCTAATGCTCCATAATAATAATATCATGTTCCTTAAAACCTACCTGTCTGTGTGGGTGTATAATTTTTTGATATTGGATAAATGCAAGTCCATTGCTGCAATGAATTTAATCTTTTGAAATCTATTTCCATTATAGTCCATACATAAAATAGGCTCTCTTAACAAATCCTTAACAGAAAACTGCTACACATAATTTCTTCTTGCCTGTTCATTTGCTGATTATGGTTTGGGTAATTTGCAATAAAATATTAAGACTTTGGATTTTGCTCACCAGAGTTGATCTGTTGTGTTGGTGAAAGTTCTTTCCAAGGAAACAGATGTTTTAGAGAGAGGGTGATTTATAGACTTGTGATCAGCTGACCTGCCCAACCTCTTCATCTGGATTTACAACAATGTGTTCACTTGCAAATGAGATAGTATCCAATCTTGCCCCTCCTTCCTCTCCCTGAGCATCTCAATCTTGTAAGTTCACATTCTGGCATATTGAAGAGTTGGATTTCTTCTCCCATATTTGCTTGTATCGAGTATCATTATATTGGAACCAAAAAAAAGTAGTGCTTTGTGTGTCTGTGACTTTTCCTCCCAAATGGTTGTGGTCTGGCTCAAGTTCAGTGAAATAAGAAACCAGCAATGAAAGTTGGAACTGAGGTGCTTTTGTTTCCAGTGAATGACTGAGTTCAATGGTACTCCGAGATCAGGGATGAAACTAATAGGAAGATACAAGAGTTACTTTGTGGGAAAGAATGTAATTAAGAAATTGGGTGGGGGATTTGTAAAATGTAGTTCTCAGCAGGTGTAGGTTATACACTTTTTAAAACCAGATAATTAAAATAAAGAAGGGTGAGGAAGACATCAGTGGCTTGAACATATTTTTTAATAAAGTTCCCCTATTTTTGTTGTTTGGTTCCACAGCACAGTTAACTTTGATTAAATTATTTCTGTTGTTTGGGAAGGATCTGGAAACTATATCCTTGGCCAGGATCCAAAGGGCATTGAGAACTCAATACTGTAAGTAAACCTGTTTCTTCATAGCTTGTTGGGAATTCTTGGAATTGTAGTCCCAAAATATCTGGTGGACTTTTGTTGCAATAGGATTTTCTGACCTGTTTCCTCCACAATTTTTTGTGGTTTCCAAAATATGCCCCTGAAGGCTAAAGGACACTTTAAGGAATGAATGCAGCATTGAAATCATACAGTTCCAAGGTAGAACTGGCAATCTCTTTCCGTGATAGCAAGATACATGTTCTGCTCATGTATAAAGCTCTTTTGATTACAGCCTCTATAGATTTGAAATGCTTCTCTCTACAGTCTCTCTACATTTTAAACACCTCTCCCTATTATTTATTAGTTGCTTTATAAAAATGTAAAATTCGAGTTAGGAACCTCATGCCTGTGAAGTTCATTGGGAAGGTCCAACCCTACTATTGGGTGATATTGGAGGGCAGCAAAGGTAGATTCATGAATGTTATGGCTATTTGTCAAGCTATGAATACTACCTTACCTGTTCTTAAACTTCTAAATTAGCCTGATACCTCAAGTCTGATGGAGGACACTATTCCACAAGCATTCTTGAAGATTTAGCTGTCAGTCTAATCAACTTCCATAAATAAACTGGGAAAGGGTTACCATTTTGATTTTGTCCTCAGGAAGGAAAATGTCTTAGATTAGCATTACCATTGGATAATTTAAGCTAATGACTCTTATATTTTCTCAGATGAACCTAACTCATAGGATTCTTGTAAACATCCATTGATATGTCAAAAGAAAACTATATACAGTATGCCATTCTTAGGTTCTTGGAAGGAAAGCAGGATATAGTGTAATACAGTCAATTTAATTGATGCTTGGAATACATTCTCAGTGTTAAATGCTGAGTCTATAGGCTTCAACTGTGTTCTGTTCCCAAGATGGAATTATTTTAAAAACTCAGTGAAACCTATTAGGCACTGGAACAAATTCGGGCCTTTATGCCGCAAATGAAGATAAAATAGCATTTTATAAAGGACTTATGGATAAACTATTGGACTTAGGGACATATGAAAAATGGTGTCTCCTGGGAGATTGGAATGAGATGGCTTCCCCACAAAAAGATAGAACCTCTGAGAAAAATGATAACAATAACAATACACAAGGCAAAGTATCAAGGTTTCTTCAACTTAATGGACAATTTGGAGCTTCTTGATGTATGGAGATATAAAAATGGTGACTCATAGAATATACTTATTTTTCTGAAAGACATAGATCTTTTTCAAGAGCAGATATGATTTGGATCTCTAAGACTTCAGCTATTAATGTTCGTAAAGTGGAGATATTACCAAAGACTTTCTCAGACCACAACCCAGTGACTTTAACTTTTAAAAGGAAAAATGGAACTTTCAGATGGAGATTGAATGCGATGTTATTGCAAAATGAAATGGTAGAGGAGAATTGTAAAAAGAAGTTAAAAGAATTTTTTGAGAATAATCTTAATAGGGGTACAGAAGTAAGAATGGTTTTGGATGCACACAAATTTTTTATAAGAGGAAATTTCATACAACATAACTGTGGATTTAAAAATAAAAGGCAACAGAAAATTCAAGTGATTTTGGGTTAAATTAAAAAAAAAAGGAAGAAGAGTTAACAGAAGTCTCCAGAGAAGACAACTATTACCCACCAAATGAAGCTTCTACAGAGGCAATTCTCTATGTTAACAGTGAGAGAGATGGAAATAAAGATGAATTATGCAAAACAAAGAATTTTTTTTTGCATATATTTAATTTGCAGATAAACCAGGGAAATAGCTGGCATATAAGTTGAAAAAGAAAAAGAAAAGAAAGTGATACTAAAATTACAAGAAATAAAAACTGTAATAGCAGATAATGCAAATATATGAAAAGTGTTTCACCAGTATTATTCTACTTTATATAAAGGTCAAGAAATTTCCTTGGAAGAAGTGGATAAATATTTATATAAACAGAATTTACCGAAGGTTACTGAGAATCAGAGACAAACTATGAATGAACCTATAACAATAAGGGAAGTTTGCGAAGCTATTAAAAAGATGATCTGCCAGCCTCTTACTAGAAATGTTTTGAGGATGAACTTTTACAATCTTTACAACAAACAAGGAATATTATTTTACAGAATGAAAAGATTCCTGACAGCTAGAAACAAGCCAATATAGCATTAATTCCTAAATAGGCCCAGGACCTGACAAGAAATTATTGACCAACATTGAATAATGATCATGCTTACAATGATTTTGGCTGAAAGGTTGAAAATAATTTTACAGGACTTTATTCATGAAGATCGATGTGGGTTTTTACCTAAAAGACAATTATGAGATAACATTAAAAATGTGTTGAATATTCTGGAGTATTTGGAGCAGCACAATGAAAAACCAGCTGCACTGATCTTCTTAGATGCAGAGAAGGCCTTTGATAATTTGAACTGGACTTTCTTGTTTAGAGTTCTGGAAGATATGAGCTTTGGAGATCATTTTATTAAATGGGTAAGATCAATTTATACCTTACAGAAAATACAAATAATCATTAATGGAGAATTAACGAAGCCTTGTGAGATTCAAAAAGGGACAAGACAAGGATACCTGCTGTTTCCACTCTTGTTCATTTTAGTTCTTGAGGTACTGAATAGAGATATAAGATAAGATGAGAGAATAATGGAAGTAAAGATTTAAAAAGAAACTTATAAGTTAAGGGCATTTGCTGATGACCTGGTGGTAGTTTTGGAGGATCCATTAGAGGGAGTATAAAAACATTAATGGGAAAATTAAAGGGCTTTGGTATGCTAGCAGGTTTTAAGATTAATAATCAGAATATGGAAATGTTAACAAAAAATATGAAAATAGAAGGTCAAATAAAACTGATGGAGAAAACTGGTTTTAAGATCGAGAAAAAAGCAAAACACTTGAGTATTATTATGATAAATATGATTATTTATCATATTATTTCAAAATAATTATGTTAAGACATGGAACAAAATTAAGGACATGTTAAGATGGGAGAAATTAAAATTGGGAAGAATTTCTGTGATAAAAATGAATGTTTTGCCTAGAATGATGCTTTTGTTTCAGACAATACCTGTTTTGACAACTGATGTATCATTTAAGTTTCTATCTAAACTATTTTCAATGTTTTTCTCCCCAGGAGAGAAAAATTGTAAAGAACAGTCTGCCGTAGTAATACACTACCTCAGCTCACAAAACACTGTGACTAGAGAGCCCTGATAAACCATTCACAATGCTGGCAAATTAAAATTAAAACCACAGGACTTCTGCTGTCTTCCTTGCTTGCTTTCTTTCTTCCCAAATAGGAATAACGTGGGAAGAAATGTATCAAAGTTGGCAGGATTTCTGTTTTCTACCAAATCACTAACAAAGTTTTGGAAGAATTCAGATACAAAGAGGTTGGGGTCACATGACCCACTGCGCCACAAATTAGGCAACTACATTTTAGCTGCTATGTGATATGTACTTAGAAAATTGGAATCAACAGGTAAAGCATGCTTTACTGTAATTAATTATGATTGTATCATTTGTGTCTATCACATCATATTTATATCCTCTTCTTCTTTCCCATCTTCTTTAATGAATATTATAGTTTAAAATAATTTATCATAGATCGTTTATTGCAGATTGGGCTTGAATTTTTATGTGAAGAGTGATTTATAGAACAGAAGATGACTGAATTTTAAATAATTCATTCAATCTCATTTTAAAGTTTTAAGGAAAATCTCAAACTCCCCGAAGGGCTTAGAACAGTTTAAAAAATCTTGATAATTGTTTTTTAGCATACTAATTTATTTATTTTGATTCTAAAGTATCAGCATGAAGTGAACAGTTTATGCAGTAATAGCTGTAGGGATTCCACTGCTCAATAGTTTTGATTTTTTTCTGTCGGCAAGCTGTTTTTGCCTGCAATTGCTGTGGAATATTTAGAGAAAGGTTTCTTGCCTTATATTGAGCCTGCAGACTTTCCAGGCCAATACAAGAATACCACTTTTAACATCCTTTTATAACTTTGCCTTAAGCAAAGTGGAGAAAAGAAATGAAATTTACCGTTTATTTTTTATGCTAGGAGCGCCATCTCCTGGTATGTAGAGAGCCACAAACATTTGTAAATTACAACTGTAGTATATGCACAATGCTGACAACTGTGGTTATTTTTTTAGTACTTTACAGAAATGACATTTTGATTTACTTTTTTCCCCCAAAATAATCTTTGTTGTGCTACTAAAAAGAGAAGAATTCTTGCCCTTATTCTTCAACTTGAATCCTGTTGAAGAGTTGTGGATGTCAATAAATAATGTATCTTACATTTTTGAAGATTTCTAATTGCAGCACAAACACAGGAAGGCTGAGTTGTGGCTGTTTCCTGTATTCATCCATATCACTGACACATGAAACCAGTCAGTATAAGATTCTGCTGCTTTCTACTGTGGTTAAATCATGAGGCTGAGCATATACGTTCTGTTCAAATCTTGATTTCAACAAAGCATTTGACAACATCTCCTGTGATATTTTTAGTTAGTAAATTGCTTAAACACAGACCAGATGATAACAGTGTCACGTATAATTGTGCCAGTAACTTTATTTATAAGGAGTCCTCCCTATCCAACCTTAGAAGAGTCCTGCACTTCAAAAAATTCAGTAGAAATTTTTCCTTGAATTCCTCTTGAATTCAAATTCCAAAAAAAATCAATTTTATTTGCTTTTTTTTGAGACTGGGGTAGGCGTGTTCACAGGAAGGTGTCAAAAAATTTGAGATAGCAGCCACAGCCATGGGATCAAAGCCTGGCCCACTTTTATGTGTGGTGCATCATTGGCACTGGAGCTTTGATTGCGCAATTGCAGCTGCTGTTTTTTTTCCCCTTCTTTTTTACATGCCGTTAGGCAGGCAGCCCTGGACTTCACTTGAAATGAAATATTTCAATTTAGCGCAATCATTAAAAACAAGGATTGGTAGATAATTGAGATCTATTTCTGGAAGAGTAGACATCTTTGAAATAAAACAAATGAATATTGTTTCCTAGAAGGATGATACTGTGTTTTTTTTACCTGTAATACTGTGAAATAATGAGTTATTTTTACTCACCAAAATTTCTCAAGAACTCTTCAGGCAATTGAAAGAGTGGCACTAATGTGACTAAAAGCAAATGATCAAAATGTGAGAATCTAGTTTTAGTGATGAGGCTACCAGTTATTTATGTATAAAAATTTGCAGCTGATGGAAGGAATCCAGAATAGACTTTAAAGTCAAGTTCTAGGGGATTAGTCTATGCAGAGAGTCACTGAGAGCTTCCAGTTTTCTCTCTGCTATGAAAAATAAAAAGTGATTTATTTTCCCAGTATTTAAATGGACCCCAGGATGTAGTGGCAGCTGTGAAATGAATCAGCCAGACCTTTTCCTGTTCTGTTGTACTTAATGGAGGGCTTTTTAAAGCCTTTGAGAGGCCCACTGGCGGAATGATCATAGGAGCACACACTACCACCTATTTTCTTCTTGTTTTATCCTACATCGGTATAATTCTTTTCTCTATTGTTTTGTGTGCTTTGAAGTCATTAGCCCAGTCATTGGGAGTGTGTGGGAAAATCTGAAATCCTGAAATAACTCTTGTCATGATGGTTTAACTTGCCTGTTTTGTTTCCTTGAATGAGAAATATTGATTGATTTGATGATTACAAATGCTGACCTGCACTCCTTAGTGATTTGCTCCATTGCCCCCCCTTTTTAAAAAAAGCAAAAAAGCAAAATGAATTTTTAGTTAGTTTTTTAAAATATACAATGGAAGCTTATGTAGAAAAGCTGCAAATATGAGAAGAACAATGAGCAAAGTCCACTCCAGAATATTTTAGCCATTTTTTTTTCAATGCTCACCTTTATTTTTATTTGATATTACAGAAATGTTTTGTTAGTAGTCTTCCTATTCCATATAGCTCCCATCATGACTTAATAATCAACATTCACTGGGTGGATTACAAATTATTTAAGAGCTATAAACAAATGAATTTTTGTTAACAAAAATAACACAGCTTATTTGATGTGAAAGCACTGGGATAACTTCTAGAATGCACACTATACAGGATTATTCTTGAGATGTTTTCTGCAAGTGTAATTCTTAAAAAATGCAGCAATCTGTAGATAAATTTGTCTAGAACTCAACATAAGGAAGTTTTATTTTGAAAATGCTTAGCTATTCCAGAACAATACTATGGAACTGGAAGGATCTATAGATAACAGATAAGAGATAGAACATGCTATGGTCCATGAACCATTCCAAAATTAAATTAACTCTCATTTTCTCTCTTTTAAGTTTTAATGTTGTATAACTGAAAGGGAGAAAACTGACTGGAAATATAGCAAAACAGGAAATTGTTATTTCAGGCTTGAGGTGTGAGTAGACCCAGCTAAGACACTTGATACTTTCATTAGCATTATGCCTTTCCTGTTTGAAGATCTTTCAAAGGTCAGATTATTAAAAATATATAACTCCTTTTCAGTTAGTTCATATGTTCCCTGTTTCCAGTATGCAATAGCTCCTATAAGATAATTTTTGGAATGCTCTTTATCTGCTTGCAATATAAACGATTGTTGCATCATGAATAGCTTTTGCTAATATATTTATAAGTATGTTGCTGCTTCTCAGGTAAGTATTTTCTTGAAATTTGGCTCCCCTGATAGAGCATTTTATTTCTCAGAGCTTGGACTACACTTATGCAAGTAATTCCATGAATGGTTTTGCAAACACCTTCTCTAAGCCATAAAGCAACCATAGCTGCTCAAAGACCTTCTTGCAATCTTATGAGCACACATATATGGAAGAAAATGCTACCAGGATACTTGGCACAAGTACCCAGAAAATCTTAGAAGGGCTTCAAGGCAGCCATGTAGAAAAAAATATGTATGTATTTATTGTTCATTGTTTTAATAAATATTTATTTGATTCATATTTTACTCTGGATATTTCTATTCAGAGGGACATCCAAAGCAGCTAACAATAAAACTAATTGAACTTGATAAATATAGTTAAAATTCACTATTAATCAATTAAGATGAAGAAGTCCCAAAATCCAGAAGGTGGAGATAATCAAATCACTGGGGAGATGATTGCACAATGAACACCCCCTATACACGCACACACACACATACATACATACACATACACATATACATACATACACACCTTGGTCATCCCATGTAGAGTGTCAGGGAGATGATCTTGAGGGAAACTGGCAAGAACCATTACATAAACAGGTTGCTAAAACATTCCTTAAGTCCTGGGAAGCAAAGTAGTATTTGGAAGAGACTCAGACAGGCTCCTCCCTGATTCACTGTGTGATAAGGGAGAGGGAAGGTAAAGCACAATCACGCATGCATGTCTGATGTAAGCCCTACCATGTAGACCACATCAGGAAACCAACTCTAGAGGAAGACTAGAACTGTGCTTTAGAAATGGGCTATACTAACAGAATCTTACAACAGGGGTAAGTTTAAATGAGATCCTTAGGGCATATTTTCCAGATGTTTTTATATGACTAGTTGAAGGTTTCTTGGATTTAAATATAACTTTACTTTTAATTACTTGTACTTAATTAGTTTATGAGTTAAGCATCCATGACAAAAGGAAGCAGAGTGATATTTGCAGCTCTAAACAATGGAAACATATAATTGAGCTTCATAACTATAACCTCTAAATCTCATTAACTTGATTAGCAGCTTGATCAACTGCACAGAGTACTAGCTTGTTCTATAACTCTCAGATAACTTCTTTGTAATTTTATGTCTTATGACAAAAAAAAAAAAATCCTTCCAGTAAATAGCCATCTTTCTGTTCTAAAAAATATCTGTGCATTAATAAGGCAACTAGTTTCAATCATACAATTACAGGAAATATATTGCAGATGTTTCTGTTGGGGAAGTCAGATTTGCCTACAGGCTTCAGGAAGTGTAAAGCAGCAGAGAAAGAGAGAGAGTTTTGATACTGTCTTTCATTACTACTAATCACAAAGACTTCAAAAATAAAGCATCAATAAGAGTACTGAGATTTGACATGAGATACCTTGTAAGTGCTAAAACCATCACTGTACATGGTATGTGAAACAGCTGAAAAAGACCACCTCTTTTAACCCCCTTGAAGGTCAGTTTACCCCTTTTGAGTGTTCTCTACAATACATAAATTGATCCATTTAAATACAGCATGGCATAAGAACAAAGCAAAACTATATGCAAGATATCTTATAATACAATACAGAAGACACATTGCAGGCTATTTGCAACTGATGTTCCTGATTTTTAATAAAATGTGTGGTGATTGTAGATGTATTAAATAAGAATGTAATCGTGTCTTTATCCTGAGCCTATCTGCTCTTTATTTAACCTATCATGTGCAGTCATGGTTTCTTGACTAAGTTGGCTGGTTCACACAATTCAGACTTTATTGGTTTTTATGTTGTGCATTGCTTAATTTTAATTGATGTAATGGTTACATTTGGGTCATGTCATGTGATCAAATTTCTTAGAAAAATAATGTATGCTAGGAATGATTGGAGGTGCTAGAAAAGACGACTGACCAAGAACATGCTGAATTGATATCATTGAGCAAGATACTGGTTTAAATTAGAAACATAAAATGAAGTTGTAAAACATCAGAAAGAATTGAGAATGGAGAAAGGAGAAAACTAATCTATAAAGTCTCTGAATGTCAGATGTGACTAAACACATGAAGAGAAAGAGAGAAAGACTGCTAATAGATTTTATAGGGCCCAGTTTTTAATTATTTCTATTGTAAAGGGATCACCTTGTTGGTATTCCACTACCCCCTTAGAGTTGCCTAGGTTTTTAATCTCTCTACTTTGTATTTTTGCATACTCTAATGTATTTCTTTATCACTCTTCCATGCTTAGTTTTTAAACACAACATAAGATAAATAATATCAATATAACACACCAAGCCATAAACCAAACTTTTAGTGACTGGGGTCACATTTGACTTATTTTTCCTAAAGAGAAATGGCTATTGTAGTAGAGCAATGATAGGTAAGGCTGTGTCACAGAACATATGCAAAATCTGGAATTCCTTTGCCCCCTTTTTAGTGGGGGACAGGATGGAGTCTTAGATAAAAAAAACTAGGTTAAGCCTATTTTAGGGCTTACATAACAGTTTGGGTATTCAGTCCCTTAGTTCTATCATATCTAACCCCTGACCAGATTAGCTGGTTGTATTGTACATTGGATTCTAAAAAGAACATCTTCCCATTGTTATATTTTATCTAGCCTGTTACCTGTTATACCCCAACTTCTTCCATTTTTAGCCAATGATTTCAAAGTTCTAAAAGCTCTTTTAAACATCTGGCTGCAAACCTCAATTCACAAGCCTTTTTTAATGAAATTTGGAAACTTCCCATATATATTCTTCATAGCTGAAATATCTCTTTTGTTCTTTGGTCCATGATTAAAGTTTGTTCTTCCTGATTGTTTATTTAATCACATTGTACAGAAATTAAGGGAATAAAATGACAAACACACTTCTAATTAAATTTATGCTTCTTTTAAGTTTTTGCAGAAAAATTGTATTAAAGTTAAAAGATAATTATATTTTTTTAAAAAAAATCAGCTTAAACAGTACCATAACTGCATATTATCCAATATATTTGTCCTTTTAATTTGAAGCCTAGAAGCATGTTCCTGAGATAATTTAATGAGTGATGTTTCTCAAATATAAATGTATGACATTGCAAATGTTTTGAATTTAAAAAGCTTTTAAGCCAATGTATACAACAATTCCAATATTTTTAGAGACCAAATATTTTGATGAACTGGCTGGTAAGGAAGGAATTCAGAAAAAAAATATACCAAGAGACATGACTCTAACAGTTTAAAATCAAACCTCTTATTGCTAGAAAAAGCTACTTTATATGCTTCTTTTGAAAGCATGTAATCAATTCATTTCCAAGTAAGTATTATCATTTAAGCAAAGTACTTGAAAAAGCCTTTATTTGCAACAAAAACAGTATTAAATCCAGATTTAGACTGAGTCATGTATCAATAGAGGTGAGTCATGTACCATACTAGCCATAGCTTGTTTTGAACATGGCTTGTTAAACAAGCCATTCTGGTCTGATTCACCCATAATGCTAAGCTAAAACTAAACCATATAATGGCTTAGTGTGGTGTGTGAACCCAGCTTTAGAATAGACATCCTTCACTAAGTAGGAGTTGAGTTCATGCTGAATTTTATTTTTCTAAATACTGTTTTTTTTTATAAATACTGCTAACTTGGGATCCAGCTTTCTCTAGTACCAATATCTTCATATAATTAAATTCTTCAAAATTATTTAGTTGACCTTCCTGTGTTCACTATATTTACTAGTTTTTTACATGAGATGCACTGCCAAGGTGTTCTACAAGAACATATCTATACTGAATTCCTATATTCACTATTTTGGTGAAACTTTGCATATGTTTCAAAAATATCCTCTGATTTATCTCAGTTTAAAAAGAATTGCATCATTGGTTAGAAAAATGTTTTATTATGAAAATAAATACAGCTGAAAATAGGCTCTCCTCAAAATTAAGATTGTTGTAAACTGCCTTAGAATTGACAATGAAGATATTGAAGTAGTAGATGGTTTACTATTAATCAACCATTAACAGTAAAAATACAAGGAGTCAATACACCACAGACTAGCACTTGGTAGAGTAGCCATGAAGGCCTTGGAAAAGATATTCAGATGCTGTGAGGTGTCTATACTTCCAAAGATCAGAACAGTATGTGGCATATGGGTTTTAGTGGCATGGCATGCCATGGCTACTGTTCTGCTGGCAGGAGTCAGCAAATAGAGAGAGCAAAAGGGGAGAAGGTGCTCAATTCTGGCCTTGAAGGGCAGCTGTGCTGTCACAAGGGCTGATGAGGTGATGTGGCTGCTAACTAGGATTGTTGTGGGGAGATGTAGAGACAGGAGTCCCATTGGTCCAGCCTGGTATATATGTGTTGGGACTAGAGGCCTGGAGGGGGGACACCTACCACCTCAGTTGCTGGTGGACATGCTACCAGTCTGATCCAAAATTGGAGAGAGAGACTAAATGACTTAAAATCAACAAAGTTTGCAAAAAGAGAGCCACGAGGGGGCACAGAATATTTTTCTGCCAAATGGTGGAGAACCAAACAATGGTCTAATGTTGATTGTTCCTCTCTAAATCTGGCCTGTTCTTCAGCAATGATATTTTCATGTTGTAACCAATCCACAAATTTTAGATATAAAAATCTGGCATAAAGCTTATTTATTGTGTTGAATAAACTAACAGGCCTATAATTTGTAGAGTCAAGTCTATTTCCTTTATTTTTGTATAACAGTACAATAATGGCCTGATTCCAATCAGACAGAAATTGTCCAGTGTTGTTAATGTGTGTGAATAAGGTGGCCAAAACTGGGCTCACCAATCTTTGTTTTCCCTAATTGATTCTGGGGGGATAAAATCGCCTCCAGATGCTTTACCTGGTTTTAACTGGGCAATAAGATCTTCAACCTCAGCTATGGACACTGCCAGCCAATCTGGGCAGTCACTAGAAATCACATCTGAGAATACAGCATATTCACTTTTAAAGATGTTACAGAAGTGATCCTCCCATTTATCTGTGGATATTTGTGGGATAGGACCAAAATGTCTATCTGTAAGGGACTGATTTATTAAATGCCAGAACCAAGTAGAGTTCTTAAGTTTTGCTGCTGAAATTAAATTTCTCCAATTCTCTCTCATAGCTTGTTTCTTTATCTTCAATAGATCTTTTATATATATATAAAATGTATATCTGTGTGTATGTATATATGTGTATGTGTGTGTGTGTATAATTTATATATATAAATTTTAAGTAATTTAGAAGTACTCAAAGAATTTTCCTGGCAAAAGGAAGTTATTGCACTTAAGAAAGCCTTTTTAACCTTAATGCAGTCATTATCATACCACGATTTGGACTTTTTATATGCATAAACACTGTTAGCTGTTGAAAATCTTATCAGGCGGATTTGGAGATTAACAATAATCTGATACAGTGACACTATTTGTTCATATACTGAAAATCAACTGAGCAAATGTGGGTATGCATTTGAAGCAGGGGCTCTGAGGTCAAAAGCCCAGATATTAGTCAGATCTCAAGATCATTTGTTCTGTACTTGCCCCTTTGTTGTACTATCAATGGAGCAGTGAGCTACTGATAGTGATTCAAGATTTGTTTTAGAATCAAAAAGACAAATTATGGGAAGTGGTCACTATCAGGGTGAGTTCCAATATAGAAGTAAGCTACATGATATACAAAGTTCTGGGAAATCATAATATAATGAACCACACTGGCCCCATTAGGGCACCAGAATGCAAACTCCCCTTTGATGTCAACCCTGATAGTGCTATTAAGTGTAACTAAATCTAAACTGTCTACGGATTGAGCCAAACCGAATTCTGCAATATTACAGTGTTGGTCTTTAGATTGTCTGGCCAATAAGTAGCCCTCATTGGTTTTAGGGGACATTGGCCATTTAAAATAAGCTTGCAGAGAGGCATCAGATTGGCCAATATGTGCATTCAAGTCACCAACTATTATAATTAGAGTCTGGATATTGATGTAATAGCAAATTTATATAAGCATCAAATTGATTCCACAAATTATTCATTTCCCTATGCTCATGAACTGGGGGAAAATATAAATTAACAAGTAAGACAGAGTAGAGTTTAAATCTGAGTAGGGGGGCTAGAGCCACATTTGAGCAAGACTCCAGCATAAATACCAGGGCATTAAGTTTAACAGAAACCATAGAACTCAGGCCACCTGACGGTCTGCCCTTGTTTTGTACTGGGTACTGCATTCAAAGTAAAGGGAATATATCCAAGTATTGATAGATTCTCTGTAGCCCATGTTTCTTGAAACAAAAGAATATAAAAGGAAGAAATATACTCCATAAATGAAACATCTGACTGCTTTGCTTTGCTTTGAATTTTAAAATTCAATGGAGTTTATGGCAAAGCAATGCCTTCTTACAGCACAAACTGTTATCTTGCTATTTGAGCAGCTGTGGGCTATAAAACGTGACCTGGACTTGCTGAAAAAAAATTTTTGAGGCTTTTTTTCAAAAATATGAAGCTGGACCTATCACTTCCAGTAAGGCTTATGCAGAAGCTCCAGCAAAGCAATACATTCCCAGCAAGGGCTCTGATAAAGGGCAAGTTGTTAAAGTAAAGTGAAAATACAAATGATAAGCCAAGAGAATGACTTGGATAATGACACCTTACTGGATTTACAAAAGAGGTTTGCTAAAGCCTCAAAGAAGCCTTTGAAATGGGAATAAGAAAAGCTGAAGAGAGATCAAATCCTGCGACAACATCTGAATGGATTGAAGATCAAGACTGTTAGAAGCAAAAGGAACAAGTACACAGCTGGTTGGTTTGTTTGACCAAGGTTAAAATCAGACATGTATAAAACCCTGGGAACTTTTTATGGACTTTTTGCTGACAACAGGACTGAAATGTTAATGATTTATGGATTTGTGTACAGATAAGGGATGGTTATGGGAAGAAGAGATACTTGCATTTAACCTTATAGGGGGTGAAGAATCACTAAGTTTATACTTGTGATGAAGATCAGAAATCACTTATTTAAATATTTCTTTTCTCTTTTTCCTCTTTTTCCCTTTTTTTATTTTCTTGCACTTTCTATTTTCTCTCCCTTTCTTTTTCTCAGTTTAGTTTCTATTCTTTTTTTTTAATTCATTCAAAAATATTTTTTAAAAAAGTAAGTGAAATATTCATTTCTTGCCCAAGCCTAACCCTAATGTAATCATTTGTTTTATTCACGGGCAAATTATCAGTTTCTGTACATAACTGATATACATATTTGATGTTTATTATGTTTTCTGGCTGTAAGGCTATAGTAAAGATTAAGAGGAATATTTATGGGCAACTTACACAAATTCCTTTAGCATTTTATGGCATCCAGGCACTGCAGGGTTTGAGAATCTCTGCCTTAGGTACTTTTTAAGTAACTGAACATTCAATTACTATTAGAAATTCAGGATTACTTAAAAAGGAAGATTGAATTGGCAATAGCAATAGCAACGTCACTCTGATGATTAAACTGCCTATTGAACAAAAGCAGTTCACCATAGCATGTAGCTAGCAGTTGTCAAAGTGCATGAGTTTGATCATAAGAGTGATGTTGTTAATACAGGGGGTTACCTTTCTACAGAAGGAAGGTAATTGCTTTAGTGAATATACACAATGGACAGTTCTTATTCTACATTTGGTACCATTGTACCAATTCAACAAATGTGATACTGAGGTACAGTGCCCTGATATGAAATGTCAAATGAATGTTGAAATTTTCAGTAGAACAAACTAGACTAGATAACTGGGTCTGATGCCAGTTCTAAAAATACTTTTCTTTGGTGCCCATCACATCTCCATCCCCAGTTTTTTCCTGCTTTTTATTTTTGCCTTAGTATTTGGCACTAGATTTTCTATATTTATGTGTTGAATTGGAGTTCATATAATTTCTTGCCAGCATGGTATTTTGGATGTCTCTGTGACCCTTCAAGAATTTTCAGAAAGTGTTACATTGTTTGGTTGCTGAAAATCATTAATTTATTCGTATCTAGAATGCTACCTGGCCAGAAATTATAATTCCAGAATTTTTTGCAGGTCTGAGGAAACCAAACCATGTAAACACAACTTAAGCAAAAACCAAAATAAACCATATTATGACTTACCTTGTTGTATTAAACCAGGCCTGAATTGACCTTGCTCTACTGTCAGTCACTGATATGTAAATCAACATTTAAATAGTTTGCATCACTAAAAATAAGAAAAAATGCTTTTTATTTTGAGACTGAATGCACAGAAAACATTAATTTGGTCAGTAGAGGGCACCAAATGTGGGTTTTATTGCTTACCTATTCTCTCTTTTGAAAACAAACTTATAGAAAACATGATAAATTCCAAGAAAGAGGTCCCCCCCCAAATTAGTTTCCATAAACTCTAAATATTAATCCAATCAATCAGAAATTTAAACCAACCTTTGAAGTATATATTATCTATATTACATCTCTTAATCAATGATATTAAATATTGTAGTCTGTTATTTATGGCTAGGTAATTCCCAGTGGGCAATTCCAGCCCCTTGCAGACCTCTAGTAAAAGGATACTGTTCTAAAGAAGAACACATAGCAGAATAGGATGGACAATGAAATATTACTCTCTGTGCTTTTATTAGACTGTGAAGTTGCAAAATTAACCATACTGTATATCCTACTACATCTGGTCTGGATGACTGTTACCTGACAGCAAAGAATTAGATTTTTCTGTATCTCTTTGCTGCTCTGGATTTCCACAGTCCAGATGTGATAGGACAATTAGCTGACTAGAAAGAAAAATAGTGTAAGACATTTTAAGAAGATTGTTGTTTTCCAAATGTACTGCTTATGAGGCATATGTTTATTTTACAAGGAAACATTGGTAGGCCCTATTTTCTATTTATGTACCCAAGGAGGAAGCATCATGGTAACTTTCAGCATGCATTGACTATTCCTGCAGGCGAAGAATGTTTGAGCTGTATATGTCTAAGCTCCCTCCTGCTGGAGTGAAGAACTTCCATGTTGCAGTAGATGGGGACAAATCCCATTCCAGGAGGTTCAAACATGGAGGAGTTAAAGCAAAACTTATATCTGATAGTCAGTCAAATTTAAACTGCAATTATCATGATGAGATATCATCATGAGCCTCAGAAAATCAAACATTAAAGAACCAACCAGGAGTGGGAAAATTCCCCTCTCATGGGCTTTTAAGAAAGGTTGGAGAAACTCAATTTTCTTTTGTTGTACCTTCTCTCTCAAGGGAGGAGCAGAGTAGCTCTTTCCTGGCTGGTATAAAGGCAACTGGGAATTAGAAATCCAGGGAATGGGTTGCAGTTTAAGAACCAGGGGATCACATTTGCATCACGGTCATTATTTGACCTTGCTCAAAAAACACAGCTAGGAGATGTGTTATTAATATTAGCTGCTGGGATGGCATCACATCTGTTGATATGAGCCCTGTAGATCAGGGACTATAACCTAGGTCTCTCCTGTCAAATGAATGCCTTAACCACTCAGTCACTTTGCTCTGCAATTTCCCAGATTATTTTATGAGGTGTGAAGAAGGATGTGAGAGGTTTTGCATTGACTGGAGTGCTTGCAGTTATAAGGTAGGAATTTCCCACCACCACATCCCATTTAAAACATTTTTTAAAAGCTATGCTATGATTTGATGTCATACTTGACAATCTAACTATTGAACATTTTCAAAAATCTAGATTCAAATTCCTGAAAGAATATTTTTTTCATTATGAAGTCTCATTTACAGGGGGAGGTTTTTGTGTCTTTCTTCAACCTCACAAAAGCTGTAAAGAAAGAAAGAGAGTCATCATTTTGGGCCCAGCCTAGGTAGAGTGCTTTCAATGTTTTGACTAGTTTGACTTTTATGTGGATACAACTTTCCATGCAGTATAAGTACAGTTGTTTAGGTGAGTTTTTTTTTAATAGTTTGGGGACTTTTGGCTAATAAGAGAACCTGCTGTATTATCCCACAGATATTAATTTGCCTACTTTTTAATACTATTTTATATATAAAACTATTCTTCTAGTTCCCCTGCATGATAAAATGTCACATTTTAGCTTAGGCTCAACTTATAGACATGCAGCATCTTTTAACTGACAGATTTAATGTAAGTTTCAAATTCAAGTTGGGAAGGTATTGGGATAACAGGGGATTATAAATGAAAGAAGATTCAAGTAAGGAAGGGGAAGCAAAGTACTGTATGGCTGTCACTTTTTGTCTAACATGAAAACAAAATGATTAGCCACCCATAAAAATTCACACTGCTCTGAATTTGGCAAGCATATATAGCAAACTACACAAAATGGCATATACTAATGAAATTACCATGTATCAATATATTATAGTAGCAAAACATACTTAAAGAAACTGTAGGTATTGAACCTATGAACTCCGATAGGTTCAGAAATTAATTGTGAAACTGAAATTTTAGTTTTATCCATTTCTATTTCTAATGGAACTGATCTTAAACGCTCTCATTTTATTTCAGAAAATTTAAGTTAAGCATATGTTTGGCTCTTGGCCAGACGATATGCGACCACCCAGTTTCTTCTTGCTCAGTCTCCATAGTTCCAAATGGAAAACTGGCCAGATACAAAAGCTCTGTTAGAAAGGCAGAGCTTCAAAGAGGTCTTTGCGATAAAGATAAAGGTTTCTTTGTCCGGTGTTTGGGACAGATATAATTTCCTTTCAAATGGAGAATTATGAATTTCCTTTGATTTTAGTCATTGAAGTGGCATCTGGATAGTGCAGAGATTTGTGGGTGAATAAATGAGGCTGAATCCAGAGCAGATCTGCAGTTTAGCAACACGTATCTCCTGTTGACATTGTGTTGAAGTCGCCATCTCTCCTACAAACAGCAAAATCTGCACTCTAGTTAATTCTGCTAATAAGCTTTTGGTTTCTTGATTCATTAGAAGTTAAAACCAGTGTTTTATGTACAAATAAGCTATTAAGAAAAATCCTTGTTGATTAATGGATATTCTGGTAACCCTTGATGGAATGTACGTGCATGCAAAGTTGAGTGGCCAGATGTTTACTCTGCATTTCCTAATAATACATTGCAATCAAGCAATTTTAATGTCTAATTTAACAGGCTGAGAAAACTAATATGGATACTTAGAAGATGTTTAATATTGAAGAATGTGGGCTATTTGTATATATTTCATTCACATTTGAAGACACACTTTGCTTAATCCATAGTTAATTATTTAGGTGCCATCTTAGGTGCCATCAGATCGGGTTTGATTCCTGATGACTTTATAGACATATATAATTTGTGGTTAGTAATAATTCTTCACTCTCCCAATGAAATTCCAATAATCTCTTTGTTCATTTGCCTTGTATGTTGTCTTTCCATTATTTAATTTCCTTCAACTTTTACCAAGCACAATAGTTTTTTTAGTGCATCATATGCTTGTGTGACATGTTCAAATATGTGAATGTTTGCTTGCTGATCATTGCCGATTAGGCTTTATTTAGTCCAGGACTGACAGGTTCTTCTTGTGGTCCATTCTATACTTAGTAACCATTTTTTATTGTTAACTGAATAAATTACAGTTGGTTAATTCACAAACAAATTCCATCATAAACCATGATTTACAAACCACAGTAGCTGGTTTACATTACATCCAAGTCAAAATCAAGCAACCACACTGTCAATGAGTAAGAACTTGACCCATAAGTTCAAAATAGTGCAGAGTAAATGAGAAAAAATATGTTATGTTCCAATAGTATCTACTTTGAATGAATAGATTTAAGAAGAATCCAAAATAACTGGAATGAGTATGAGTACTCTTGGTGATGAGCTGACTTTTGAAAAATGATTATTTTCATTATTAGAAAATAATAAATGGGAAGGTAGCACATAATAAAGTAATTCCACTGTTATCTTTACTTTGAAGAATGCTTTTACACCTACATGGTCCAGGCAGGGTTTCTTAGAAAGAAAATATAGTGTCTAGGTGTTATGCAGTGATGTTTTTTTTATAAAAAGAAGGATGCTCACCTACTTAGAAAAAACACAGAATCTAGGGTGGTGGGAGGCATCCTAGTGTGATGGGGTTATGGAACAACTTCTGTAGTAAACGGTATTTATTATCCTGGTAAATAGTAGTTTTGGCAGCTGTTTGGTGAATTGCTTAGTCCCAGTCATATTTGGAGCTGCCAGCTTTGGCTGTAAAAATCCAGAAGACCACTAAAGTTGAATTTTTGCAGCCCAGAGTAGCCTGAATCATGCTAGCCATTCTATAAAAATGATCTGTCCCAAAAGACTTTTGGTTTCTTCTACTGCCTATTACTCGCTGAATTTTTCACTTTTCATAATTTCCATTTAAAACCTCTGTTTCCCATATATTATAACTGATCAAACCATATTTTAAATTTTTTAAATGCTACCATTCTTTCTTTGATGACCCAGAGCCACTCATAATATGCTTGCTGATCAACCTACAATGAAAAAAAAAATTCAACCGTGAGTTCAGTATTTCACTGCCTTTTTGTTCAGTATTTCACTTCCTCAGATCATAACCGGTCCTACTAGACCTGACACTTTTATTGCTTACTATTAACTTATCCTTTTTTTTTTGCTTGCTTTTTTTGTTTTTTAAACAACCTTAGGTTAAATAACTTCAATAGCAATTGCTAACAAAAGTTCAGATTATGATTCTGGAATCCTTCAATTTAGGCTGACCTCAAGTACTTGCTGTCAGAAGAGGAAGAATAAACAGCCTCTCTCTCCTGCCCCCTCCATAAAGGTGAATTGGGCCCAAGGCAAAACAAGGTATTTTGCTACTTGAGGCTGATATCTCACAAGCATTTTTCCCCTCCATAAATATAATAGATAATTGCAGTAGTATATTAAATAATGCCCATTTGCTGCCCTTTCATGACATTGCATTTTAGATCCTGATACAGTTGTTTCATTATCTGTTATAGTAGTGCTAATTTAATTCATGGAATAATATATGATTCTGCAAATTTACAAGTCTAACTTGTCCTTTAAAGATCAAATAAATGGAGAAAAATAAAATAAAATAAAATAAAATAAAATAAAATAAAATGTAGAGCCTGGCTTTCTGAGAGAGATTCTGGAAAACAGGAGGCAGAATGTCATCAGTGGCCAGAATAGTCCTCTATTTGAAGGCCTATATAGTTCACTTTTTAATGCTTAAAAAAAAGATCTTTGAGTTGCTATGAACTTCAGCTTAGGACCCAGATAGCAACCTAGTCTTATTTTTCCTCTTTCTCACTATGGTTAAATCTGTTGTATATTTAATTTACAGTATGCCAGATTTAAGGAAATCGGTATGCTTTCTTTTGACTATTTTTATTATTATTTTTATTTCTTTTGATAATATATAAGTAGCTATTCTGGCTGATAACACTTAGGTGGGCTGAAATATAACCATACATTAAGCATACAGGAAAATCTCTTCAAAAACCTTATCCAGTGTTTGAAGCCTTAGTTCACCTGTCTGAAATCCCCCTTATTTTTAAACTCAATCCCTACAAAATTAGGTAGATCACTTGTAGCCCTCTGTACAACCATTTAGCAGCAGGAAGCATGCTAAAATATGTATGTACAAAGATTTTGTAATAATCTCTACTGCTTATTTACAGTTGGTATGTGCAGAGACAGGAAATAGCATTGAAGTGTCCTTCTGATTACAGTAGCTCATACATGCAGAGATAATAAGAAAAGACAGTAATTTTGCTTGCTGCGTGTTACTGTACTTTCAAAGCTAAGTCTTAGATCTAAAGGAAAACTGAAAGGAAAGGCTTATTCATTAAAGTCCCTGTTGCCCTGCCCTTAGTATCACTATCAGCTGGAGATATTTGTGCTCAAATATTTTTGCCTATTAATGAGATGCTACTGAATTCTACATATAAATAATTTCATTTAGGAATTGGCAATCAGTACCCTACATCAAACAGTTGTGACTATAGTGAGCCCTTGTGGGGGGTTATTTTTCCCAAGACAAACTGCAGGAAATTGCTTTAATATGCAATGTAATTTGTTTTCCTTAATATGTTAAGGAAAAATCAACAGTTAATATAGATGATTATATCACAAATAAAACTCACTGTCCTTCCTTTGTTTCAAGAAGTGTGGGGCTATGTGATGTCAGAGGCCATTTTAACAAGTGTTATTCATGTAGGATTTTGTGGCAACTGAATGAGAAATCTGTACTGGTTAGAATATATATTGAATTCCAGACATTCATATGTCTTCATTAGATCTCTTTAGTTCTGCCAAGTTCTACACTGTGCAGCTTTGGGGAAGGAAAAGAGGACGGGGCCAAACCATTCAAAAAGGCTGTAGGCCTCAGCAGATCTGTTGCATAAGAACCAAATGTATAAAATTGAAAGAATGAAGAGCTACCTTATATTTATTGTAAAAATTAAGGGAAAATTTTAAAATAGCTGAATCTGACTTGGGTCTCTTAAAAGAAAAAAAAGTCCCATGGATTTCAGTGATTTTTGTTGTTGTTGTTTTGTGGTAAATGGGTGAAGGATTGCAATCTATTTGTAGGGTTTGGTGGGGATGATGTGTGAAAAATTGGTCTCACGGAAATATCCAGCCAGGAACATCCAGCTAGGAAAAGTTTTGATTTTCCTAGGAGGAAGAATGGTGGACTGAAGACAGCTCCATGAAAAGCAGAGCTGATGACTGCGGTGAAGAATGAATAGCCGGTGAGTAGACTGGCTCTTTGAACCTTTCTGGACAAAGGAGAGGATGCAAGATCACCCACAAGCGCTTCTCATGAGACACTGCAAGACAGTGGTCTACAGTGGGTTTTGAGCATTGGGAGACAAGGGAATAGTTATCTTCCTCAAACTGCAGTTGGTGCCTTTGAAAGGACACCAAGTTTGCATACTTCCTTTTCTAATCACTTTTGGAAATTGCTTATTAACTACTTTTTAGCTATTAGAAAGCTTTGAGCAACAAGTTTGAAAGCACTAGGTGAATTTGCCTTCAATCCTTAATGAAAGAAAGTTTTAACTACAAGCTTAAGAATGTAATTTTTTTTAATAAATAGCAAAAGGTTGATAAAACTTTGATTTTAGAAAGCTACAAATGGACTAAGAGTCCATATACATTTGAAATAACATTCAAATTAGACTATGTCTAAAAGATGTGAAAGAAGAACAAGTTTTATCTGACAAGACAGAGACTGAGTTTAATGTGGATTTACAAATGGCAGGTTACAAGAATGACATGAAAAAAGATTACATTAGACATAAAAAAGAAATTGGCTGATGTTTTAATAATTAAAAAGGACATACAAATAATAAACTAAAAGAGTGACCTGGATAACATTCTTATATTGGATTTACAAAGGAGACTTGTTAAAGCTTTGAAAAATCTCGTGAGAGGGGACAAAGAAGAAATGAAAAGAAATCAAGTTCTATGACATTATTTGAATGGACTGAAGATTAACATTGTTAGAAATAAAAGGAAGAAATATAGAGTTGGTTTATTTGATCAAGGTTGAAATAGACATGTTGTTATTTCTTGTAACCTTAATGGACTTTTGTTGACAACAGGACTGAAATGACAATGTTTATGGATTTGTTTATAGATAAGAGATGGGATATGGGAAGAAGAGACCATTTGTTGTAATTTAAGAGGTTGTGAAAAATTACTTAAATTGTTTATACCTGTTGTGATAAAGGTTGGAAGTCATTTCTTTACGTATTTCTTTTTCTTTACTGCATTCTTACTTTTCTTTTTATCTTTCTATTCTTTACATCTTCTCTTTTTTTTCTCCCTTTGCACCTTTTACTCTTTGTTTCTATTTTTCTATCTTTCTTTTAGTTTGTATTAGTTTTACTATTCTAATTATAATATTTAATAAAATTATTTGGGAAAAAAAAGAAAAGTTTGATTTAATAATTTAAGTACCAATGAAAATGTACATATTATCGTTATTGGCGGAACAAATTGTTTAATGAAAATTTAATCAAACTGAAACTTTAAAAAGGTTTTGACTGAGCAGGGAGTTGCAAGACACGCTGCAGCTACTAGCTCTCTCTAAAGTTGATACTGAATTATACCCTTTTCTAGCACTATTATAGTTGGAGACGCTATCCCATTTCTCTCTCATTAAAGCAAAAATTTGGGGCTTAAAACTAATATCTGAGGAGTCAGGCAAACAAAAAAGAGGCTGTGAGGGCTGAATGTAAGAGGAAAATGTAAACCAGTGCTTGCTGATATATATCTGAGCTTGGGATCAGATTCTGCCTGCCATTAATTACTGTGCTGTCTAGAAACTTTTGAAGATCAGCCAGCTAGTGTTGCTGTGAAGCTGTGGAAACTGACTCTGGAGATAAAAGAATGTAAGCTAAGGTTCCCCAACCTGTTTGGACTGGTGGGCACATCTGGAATTTGAAGGGTATGTCATGTGCAATATCACCAACTGGCAGTTGTGGTGGGTCAGCTTGGCCATAAAACATCCATTTCCAGAAGGCAAACTGATACCTCTTCTATCTCCACAGGATTCTTCATACTATCTCAACTTATATTTTCTCTGGGGAGCTTCTTAGTTCTAAACAAACTGCTAGGCTGTCACCACCCATGATGTTATTTTCTCATCATTCTTATGAGGCCTACGTGGGACATGCTGACATTTGAGTGAGTGGGTGGGATTGTCAGGGTTAATAGCTGTATGTGTCCTTAGTTCCATCAATATATGACTTGATTCTTAATTTGATGATGTTGCCATGAACTATTAAAAAAAAAAACTTCACGTCCCTCCAGTGCATTGGTTTTCCCAAAAAATAAAAATTAAAATCTTTATAGTGAAGGAAGAAGTCTTCTGTAAACAAATATTATATTTATAATGTGTGAAAATTAATTTATTTGCCATGCACACCCATCCTAATACTTTTAACTTTAGCAATTATTCACAATTATGTGACATCTGCCCTCTGTTCAGTCTTGGCTTTTGAATAATCAGGATCTGGCTTGCAAAATGATGGACGATACTTTGGTTTCATTTACTGTCAATGCACGTGTCCATGTTTTGTTTGGCAGAGGCTTCAGTTACAAAGTATTTGGCAATTCAAATAGATAGTAGATGCCAAAACGGATATACGCTTAATTCTTGTGCGTTTTGTTGAACTGTAGCTCTGGGGAATCTCTGTTAAGTTGGAATGAAGTTCCATGTGCATAACTGAAATCAGAATCTGTAAAGAAAGTTAGATATATGTATATATTGAATATATATGTATTCAGTGTGGTTCTTACTGATTTAGGACAATGTCTAGTCAATCAGAAGACAAAGTAGTTGAGTTGAGTTACAGCAATCTCTTTTAACCTGTTGCCCTCTGGATACATTAAGACTATAACTAACCATATTTATAGGCAGCGTATTTACAGGCAGCTGAGAAATATGGAGGGCAACAAGGTGCGGAAGTGAGTTACAGTTATTACTTAAGCTATCAAAGGCATCTTAGCTAGATCACATTAGATGTCTCCAAAGTCTGTCATTTATCTTGTTCCTGTTAAAGCACAGGAACTCCATATTCTCAGCCATATCTGAGTCACCACAAAAAACTCTGGAAACATGACTCAGAATATATATTTATTTGCAGTTTTATAAACATTTTCCTCCCTTGCCTTTTCTCCCCACCTCCACATTTTTCACAAATGCTCATCGTTGGAGTTTTCCTGGTTAAGATCCTGGGGGAGTTAGAAAAACATTCATGTTTCATTTTGAAAACATATGTTTGATGTATTTCTGTTGTCTTGTGTACTTATGTTCACAAACCAAAATTCTCATTTACAATGCAAATCCTGGCTACACTTTCTCTATCTACTCATCTATTACAAAGTTTAGCCTATAAAACAATAGAGCTATCTGTGTTATACAGTGCAGTAAAGTGAAAGATAGGCTCATATAAGTTATTTTGCTGGAATTTAATTATTCAAGATGAGAAAAATGGCAGCATGATTGGCAAAACTGTAGTAAAAAATCTGTTTGTTTTTTAAAAACCCTACAATAAAAGTGATAGTGGTATTTCATTGCAAAGGTTAAAATCCATCATTCAATTTTCACTTGATTAGAATACTTAACTTTTCAAGCAAGAAATTATCTATAGATCAGGCATGGGCAAGTCACAATCACAAAATCACAATCACAATGTGACTTCCAATGCTTTTTTGTGGCCTTCAGAATTCTGTCTATCATTGCTGAAAACTGACGGTATGCTTCATTATTATTTTGAGGGGACAAACATATGAAGACTGCAGTTGAGCCCTCCCCAAAAGGTATAAAATCTGGGGAAAGAAGTGAAAAATTCTGGGCCTGCCCATATACAGTAAATGATGTAACCTGCCCACTTCATTTTGTCTCTTATCGGTTGTTGCCCTTATCCCACAAAAATATCAAGTGCAGGTCCCATGGTTGTTAATAACAACCAATGCTTATTAAGGAAAGTGTTAACACAGGCCTAAAAATTCAAGTGGAAGGTGGGGAAAAGCATGTACCTGATTGTTTTAAGAATCTTAACATTTCAGAGGAATTTTTTTTTTTTTTTTTTTATCTGCGCTCAGTTGTTACCGACTCTGCAGTGACTGCTTGGACGAGTCCTTGCAGTTTTCAAGGCAATTGTTTCAGAAGTGGTTTGCCAGAGCCTCCTTCCTAGGGCAGAGCCCAGCTGGTGAGCGCAGGAGGCGGGGTTTCCGTTGCTTCGCGCCCTTTTCGGGCGCGCGTGGTTTTTTGCGCTTACTGGCAACTGCTCCCGACTCCGTTTTGCAAGGCGCCACCAGCATTTTTCCTCCCACCGGAGTGAGAGTCCCCATTTATCTACTCACGTGAGTTTTCGAACTGTTGGGTTTACAGGAACTGGGGAGGAAACAGGAGCTCACCCTGCTAACGCGAAGGCTGGACTCGAACTGCTGAAGTGTCGACCATTTCTGGCCGGCAACTTTCAGCGTCATTAAGCCACTGCACCACCACGTCCCCGAGGAAAAATTAGGAGGGCCTAATTCTTATCAGAACGGTAGTGTATACTCAGTGAATTAAAAAAATAAAAGCAGAACATTATGATTCTTACTTTGGAGTAGCATGTATGCTTCCTTTTCCATGGAAAGCATGGTCTAGTGCAGGAAAACATTCTGGAACCCTCCAGATTTCTTGTACTACAACTCCTAGAATCACTTGCCATTGATTAGGCTGATGAAGTCCACAAAATCTGGAGGTTACCAGGTTGTCTTCTTCTATTCTAGTGGGTGTAGCCAGAGTCCATAGGTGTTTTGGGGTCTTAGGATCAGTGACTCTAATTCTCTCCCTCCACATGGATGCTCAGCTGTGGAGGGCTAATGACCGAACTGCCCTTGCTCAGCAATATCAAATCCTATATTATATATTTATCTCAACTTGTTTAACAGAATGGTAATAAAAATGATTGATTTGCTTATGCTAATATCACTTTCAGTGATTTAGATAAACTGTGCATACAAATAGATACAGTAATCATACCTCTTTACAGAATCATAGAGATGAAAGTGACCTTAGAAGTTATTTAGTCCACCCTCCAGCTTAGGGAAGGATCCAGTGCTTGGACTGACAGATGACCCCCCTTCTTCCCAACCTCTGTTTAAAGACTTCTAGCTAAAGAGAACTCACCATTTCATATAGCAGCTCTTCCACTGGCTAACATCTCATATAGTCAGGATGTTCTTCTCTGAAGTCTACCCTGAACCTCCTTCCTTGTAATTACAACCCACTGGTTCTAGTCCTACCTGCTGGGGTATTTGCGTTTTTAGCAGCTGCATCACACTGCTGGCTCACGTTTAATTTGTGGTCTACAAGGACACTAAGATCTCTTCCAGATGTTCTATTACTAAGCCAGGTCTCCCCATCCATACTTGTGCTTTGCATTTTTCCTACCCAGATACAGAACATTTCATGTCTGTCTGTTAAATGCCATCCTATTCATTTCAGCCCACTGCTAAAGCCTGCCTACACGTTTTTCAATCTTCTTTGTTTTATCTAAAATATTAGCCACCACTACTACATTTGTATCATCTGCAGAGGTGCGGTAAGTGTCCCATCAGCTAACTCATCCAAGTCAATGATAAAAATGTTGAACAATATAGGGCTAGGACAGACTCCTGTGACATTCCACTTGATATTCCCCCTTCCAAGCTGAAGTAGACCTGTTAATCACCCTCTGGGTGCAATCATTCGACGAACAGTGAGTCCATTTAACACTAATAGGTAGACAGCAGTACCACCGACATTTTCTGATAGCAAATAGTAGTAATAGAAAAATAGTCATGAGATGAAGCAGTAAGCACGTATAGCCTACAGGAGGGTTTTCTCCATTATGAATGCTTAATGTGACTCTGTAATAGCCCTTTCATGTGTGAATGAACAGAATAATTCCCGTAATATGAATCTGGCACACCTTCTTAATACAGGAAGAATGTGCATTGACTATGATCTGCTGAAAGCTTCAGACAGAACAGCAAAGTTTGCAGTTTACATTAATAATATTTTTAGAAAACCTATTCATATGCTGTGTACTTCTGCAGCAACAGAGAAAATGTATTTGGTGCTAATAGGGAAATAGCCTTCCAAAAAACTGGAATTTCAGTTTTGTAAACCTTAGCCAAGTATGTTCAAAAGTGTTTAATACTTTCCTCTGAATCCAAAGAAAAGTGTCCATACGCATTAGCCATGTATGAATTAAACATCTCCAACTACATTCAGTGATGAGATTCATTGTTGCATTCAAGTTTTATTTAAATGAATATTTCTTTTATAAATAAGGCTATTGTTTTATATACATGCTTCATAACATCATAACTCTTCTTCATTCTGATTATTCAGTTGTTAGGTTCTGAAGCTGAGCCAAAAATACTTGGCACTGACTTGTTAAAAAAAAGTCCACTCTTTCTTATAGCCTCTCACTTTTGGCATCCAGACCCACAGTAACTTAAAACCTTGGGTTCTTTCTAAAAGTGTATTCCTTATGCTCATTAAAGGAATATGTGATTTCAGCACTGAAGGCCTTGCTTTGTTAATTAGCTAGAAAATGGGCTACAGATTTTTATATAATATATAGGATAATCTGATGATGGCCTAATCTTCCAAGTGGTACAGATTTATATAGTCAATGCTTTCTGTGGTGGATTAACTTGAATAGGTTTCCACAGGAAAAGCGTGCTTTAGGAAGGATTTTCCATAAACAAAGCTGTTGTTTGTTACAGTGGGGGTTGGCGTGGGGGTGAAAGAAGCCGTTTTGAAGAACGATATGAACAATACAAAACAACCACAACAATCCATGGAAGCAATAAGAAATAGAAAGAATATGATTGTTTGGATTTATGTAATTGTGGGTCACAGAGCCTAAATTTAAAGGTGTTGTGATTGGATAACCAAGGCCTCTCTAATAGATGCTTTTTTCCCCCTTTTAATATTAATATAATCTAATAATATAAAAATATTAATATAATAAATACATTTGCTTCTCTCAATTCCAGTGTCAGTGCTTTATTTTCCTTTGCTTTATACTTCCTTTTTGTAGCATCTTGAATTCTGCCATGCCTCCCATCTTTAGTATATTTCAACTTCATTCCCTAAACATTGACTCATCCCTCGTGTTGCAGCCTTGTCTGAATTTCTAAGAATGGCAACTTGCATGTGACTATTCAGAAACAAATACTGTGTTCTGATAAATGAGTATTACTGCCAGTATAGGATTGTAATATAAAGCTGTTTCTGTAATTCTTCTGACTTCCCTGTTTTATTATCATCTTGTTCCCTATGATCCCATCACACTGATTTATGAATCAGAGATATCAGAGATATAGTTCACAAACTGACATGTTTATCTTGGGATCCATTTTGCCCTTTTATTATAATGGGTGATCAAGGTGAGCATGCTAGCATTACTGCCTGTGTTGAATTAAAATTGGACATGTCTGTCTGCAAGAAAATATTGGGGAGAGGAAAGTGTATTGTTCTGTCCCCAGCACATAAAAGTCAGGTCACAGGTCCTTTTGGATTTGGAATTACTTAAGGCTTTATTCCATGGCAGCATGAAAAAAAAAATACTGTAATAACATAACATGAGATAGTAATCAAAGAATATTCAGGAATATTTAAGAATACAATAGAACCCAAGAAAGCAGTAAAAATATTCAAGAATACTAAAGAATACAATAAGACAAAGAAAGAAAGATCTTATGTCCCTTCAGGGAAACCCAAAGAGATAACGGTGGGTGGACCCCTTCAAAGCCAGCAAATATGCAGCATCCTGATGGTTAAGTCTGTGTTGAAATTCCATCCCATCATGGTTTCTGACTAGTTTATATGGACTCTGAACCATAATTTACACCTGTTTTTCAATGGTCTCATCTCACTGGATTTTACCAAGGACAAGGAGGAAAGTCTACCTTATTTTGGAATGCTTTGCCCTCCTGCCAAGAATGAGACCATCAAGGTTCAAGGCTGAGGATTCCTGCAAAGAATGAGACCATCAGGACTAAGGAATCTTCATTTATACCAGCTGGCAATGAGACCATCTCAAAGTTAAGGATGATCTGTTTCTCAGGGTTAATTGGATTGAAAATGAAAAAGAGCATCCCACTCTACACAGGTGTCTCACCAAGGACAGGGCAAAACAAAACAAATCATGTCATTAAAAGATTAGACCCAAGTATTATCCTTTATTGATTTAAATATATGCTTACTTAATTCTGCACTACAACACTGAACCATTACATGAAAATATAAAATCATATAGAGTTCAGTGTACCATGCACCTAAGGGAAGAGAAATCACTTCCCAATTCTTCCTCACAAACCTTCTGGTAGAATTACCAGCACTACATAAGGGAAATGGGGAGAAGAAGGGAAAATACCAAACTCAAAATTCTGAAGTCAATAATTTCTTTAACTTGGGTAGAGAACATGTGGCTGTCCAGATAGTGAACTACAACTCCCAACACTCCCACAAAGCATTATCAATGGTATGAGATACTGGGTATTGTCGTTCAACATCTGGAGGGTCACAGCTTCCCTGCCCTATGCCTTGTATTTAGAAATAAACTGCTTATTATCATTATCGAAGCTTGATTTTCAAATTGTAATTGCCACAGGTCCTTAGATGTGGTTGGCTGCAGTAGCATATTCTCCACATTGGCAGCAACTGAATGATCTTTGAAGTCCCCTTCCAAATTTATATTTTTATATTTTCAGCACCTAGCATGTTAGACAAATAAATCTACACACATAAATGCACATTTACACAGTTAACTCAAAATCTGATATAGCAATATAATTGGTATAACAATTCTATGTGGTTTACATACAACAAACAAATTATGCTATGATAAATCACAAAAGCAGAAAACCTTAAACATAAGTTTCACAATTATTGGGCTATATGAAATAAGTAAAGCAGTTAAGGAAGAGCATTTCATCACAGCTCTCTCATCATAGACTGTCTGCTAAGCATTATGAAGTTGTTACTGTGTCTCCTGAAGGTGCACCACCAATTCTGTTTACTTGTCTGTGAATTAACAAATATCAGTGTCTGGAACAAATTAGGAATTCTGTACCATTTTTATGCTTTTCAAACTTCTAAACTTTTAAGGGGAAAGTCAAATACTTATATTATCTCAGATATGATAGCACATGGTACCCACAGATGCCAGTGCCCATGGATACACCTATTCCCTGTCCCATAGGTTTCTTTAGGCTAAAAAAAGGAAAGATGGCAAAGTGCAAAGCAAAGCTTCAAAGTGGAGTCCTTGGTGCTCTCTGAGCTTGATTGTTTGCTTCCAGATGTTTCATTAACCAACTAGGTAACATCATCAGTGCAAGTGAGTGTGGTGTTTGCTCCCTGTTTATATACAGTAGCTTGCCCTGCCAGTGTTGGTGGGAGTGTGGTTTTCTCCTTGGTAGTTCCTTGATTAGGGTATTGTTCTCTGCTTCAGTTCACATAAATCTACAGCAGTTTATTGAATTTTTATCATCCTGTGTTGGTTTCTAATGTGAACAAACATGTAAGACTTATGGCTTAAACTCCTGTAATTCTTTTATTCCACCTGATGCAGGTCACAGTAATTGTGTTCTCTGTATCTGAAATACATTTTCTTTACATTCTTTCAATCCAGTTGGATACAGCGTTCTTATGATGACTGGATGGCAATCACTTTCTAAATATGGTTCCACCACTATACCAGACTAAAAACACAATGACATTTTGGGATACAAGAAAAATCCACAGTAGACTTTCTATCTCTTCCCTAAAAAGTGTAGTGTGTCACTTTCCAACACACTATTAAAAATGCATAAGTCTCGTTGATTGGCCATTTGCTTCACACAAAATCCCGCAAAACTACAATACAGGTTATATGCTTTGCCTCCTTGAAAGACAGGGCTCCACTGGTTTCTCCAAATAAAAATTACAGTTACTGTATATTGGTAAAAAGGACAGAATCATTTGGGCCCAAATATGCATTCAAATCTCCTCCAATACTGATAATTGCAGAGAGGTTTGGGGAAGGACAATTCTTCATATAAGCTTCTATATGCCTTAAATATGGGCCCAGAAACACAAGGGGGCAGGATATACAGTACAGTACTAAAAAGCATAATTTAAATTCTTCTGAATTTTAATACAATACCTAAATAGTTCAAGGAAAAAACAAAATGAAGTTAAATTGAAGATCTATATCAGTGTTTTTCAAACTTGGCAACTTTAAGTTGTGTGGACTTCAACTCCCATAATTCCCCAGCCATGTCTGTTTTCCTGCAGACATTTTGTTACTGTGCTAGGTAATAGTATCAGTGCATGGGACAGTGAAGTTTGCTGGTTGCCTGTCCAATGTAGTTTGCCCTGCCAGTTTTTGTTAGGGTGTGGTGTCTTCCTTGATTAGGGAGTTGTTTCTGCCCTGATTGTTTATCTGGTGGTGTTTCCTGCTTATGTGGGTGTTGGTTGCTAGGGAGGATGTGTTCTGAGCTGTTTGTTTTCTTCCTTGACTTTTGGTTATACTTTATAAATGCTATGCTCATGAGGTTTATCTCTATGTATCTGTGGATGGTTGATTTATTGGAACACTATCGTTTCCAGGAATTCCTTAGCATTTTTGGATTTGCCTTGATATAAAATGTCAACAGTTCCCAGCTGAAATTGTGGTTGAATTTGTCTATGCATTGAGAGATTAAGGAATTTTCATCATGTCTGTGGACTGCCAGTTAATGTTCATGGATGCATTCTGCCAATCGTCTACCTTTCTGACATACATGGTGGCTGTTACAGTCCTTAAATTGTATGCTGTAGATGATTCCTGTTTTTCCTTCTTGGTTACTGGGTCTTTGGGTTGCTTAAGATGTTTTGGAGGGATGGGGGGGGGGGGGTTGTATGCCACAGCAATGGCAAGAGATTATAATAGTCTGTAGCTTCTTTACTCACTGTATAATCACTACTGTATTTTTTTTCCTGTTGGTGTTGTGGTTGTTTGTATTTTACTATTTAATATATATTATATTTATTATATCATATATCATATCATAATCATATTATATATATATTGCACAGCCTTGCTAGAAGCAGATTGGTCTGTTTATCACTAATTGTCATCAGATATGTTGTCTAGCAGATACAGGCCAAAGATTCTGAAGTTACAAGAAAAGCTTTTCCAATTAGAATGCTTAGTGTTGAAAATATTGAGTTTATATATCCATTATCTCCAGTCAATTTGCCTTACAAAATGCAGCTTTTAAAAGTTTTTAATTAAATTTCAGTTGACTTTGTTTTTCCCCTTCAATTAATGATGCTTTTTGTTCTTGTATATCCCAAGAAAAGTACTAAAAGTAAACTATAAATCCTAAAAGGTTATTTGCATGTCCTGTTTTTTCAATACACTGAAATTAGTAGTATTATCTGCAAAAAACAGCAAGGGCATTTTTGGCTAAATTAACTTCTTGCAATATATTTCTTAATACACATTAAACAGGGTTTTTAAAATTATTATTTTAAAGAGGATCAGTCCTAGAAATTTTGTTTGGAAAGAGCATAAAAGAATAATCAAAATGGTTTAGCCTGCTTCACTGTTTTTCTAAAAATTCCTGGCTTTCAAACAGGCAAGGGAAAAAAGTCAGATGATGAAGATGATTTTAAAATAAGGCAGGATTTACAGCATAGTCTTTGTAACGGAGAGACATCAAACACATTATTTTCTACCAAAAAAGAGAGAATAACTACAAAATGTTAGTAGCATAGAATTGTTTGTTTAGGTTATTGTCTACCTGATTTCTAAATAAAGAGCTTGCCAATGAACCAACTTTTCTGTGGTGCTAAGAGCAATTAGGTGAATCTGTTGACTAATTGAAATTTTGGGTGAAAAGTGAGCACATCAATATTTAAGTAATTTAAACTATTGACCACTGCCTTAAAAACATACTGGTCCCAGCAATCCTAATCCAGATCAGCTGACTTGGGAGGAAGAATGGAAGGGATGGAAGGCCCACACCTTTTGGAGAACAGAAATTCTACTTGTGATTTAGAGTGTATAGTATCTGCCCTGGAATTGCAGTTCTGCTGGTTAAAATTTAAGTTGTCTTAAAAGTACCAGTAGTAACAGTCTCTTCATTTATAATTAGAGGTAGTCCCTAATATTCTGTGAGAGATCCATAGGTCCCTCCGATCCCATGACAGACCTCAGTCTGTAGAACCACCATTCTTTCATTTCAGAAATGAAATGCTCTGGTCAACAGCTGTGAAAATCTTAATGCTTGTGCTTATTATTAGTGAGAACAAGATTGTAATTAATACTAGACTATAGTAAATTCAACTCCAGATTGGGGTGACAATATATAGCACTGACTGCCATATGTAAAAAGGAATAATATACATCTGAAAAAGACCTAACCTTATGGGGAAGGGGGAAATAACAGTAAGTGAGAAATACTGGTTAATAGAACAAAAGAGAATTGAAAGTGACAGGAGAACATGCATAATGTGGAAAAAGTATATAAAAACAAGTTGTTTTACCTCTCCCACAATATTAAACTTATAAAGTCTTCCAAAAAAGTTGATTTATTGAAGATAAAGGAGAATTAATAAATTGCAGAACAGATCTATGTAGCACATTTACTGAATTTGCTAAGACTTGAGTGAAAGGTCACCCAAAAATTCCCAGGGCTGGAGGCTAGGCTGGTTTTTTCATGCTCCAACAATACCAAAAAGAATAATCCTTAGGAGATGGAAAAACACTGTAATTCTGGATAAAAAGGATTGGATTACAGAGATGTGTGATTTAGCAATTTTTGAGGAAACTATGTATTATCAGAAAATATCACATTACTATATCTCTCCCCTTGGAAAAAAAAATCTTGGAAAGGCTTGGTGAATATCAAAAGCTTGGTTTCCCCTTTTAAAGACTTACAAAATCAGGTGGCCTTGGGATATAGTTGTAATTAGAAATTTTTTAGAGGGGAGTATGTGTTTACCTATTGCATAATGTGTTTTGTTTTGTTTTTTGTGTGTGGTGAATTGATCATTTTTATGTTATGTGTGTCTGGTTGAAAATGGATTAATAGAAATTAATTAAAAGTTTAAAAAATAGTTTGGGGCATTAGACTGGAAAGTGTTATTTAGATAAAAAGGATAATGATCACCATTTAATTTAACTTGAGCCAAGATCTGGGAGCAATATTAAAAGAAGTGAATTGTGTATGATCTTATTGGTACATTTGCCAGTGTGCATACTGTTTGCAACAATATATTGTATAGGACTATGGTTTTTCGAGTAGTATATTTAGTTACTTCAAAGTATCCTTAAGAAGCATGAGAAAAGGGACAGGGAGCCAAAACAGCAGCACAAATTTTAAAAACTATGGAGTACTCATTTAAAATACTGCAAGCATCAACAATAAATAAAATAAAGAAATAAACGATTTGCACACCTCTGGAATATTTGCTAACGGTCACATTTCTTTAGAAGTGAGCAAGGAGATGCTTGTTCATTCCTGTTAGGGACAAGAAGACAAAGATTGTTGTTTCAATTTTGAGGCCACCTCAGCAATTCTGGGTGGCTTACAGTTAAAAAATTAAGAAGAAGAAGAAACATATCAAAGAAAAAGAATACAGCTGACTGGAAGACAGAACCAAAACCCAAAGTGGCCTGGGAGAACAACCCATGGAGCCTTGGACAAGGCCAAAGCCTCTCTTGCATCACCACCAACAAAAGTCAAATTTTCCAGTGCTCCTGCTGAAATTCATACAAATCCCACAGATGTTTTGGATGTATTTTCTCTCTGCAATAAGCAATGGCCACTTGCCTCATTCATCACGCAGTGGCTGTGGCTTTTGTACACCACTTAGAATCAGCTGGCTGAAGTGGTATATACATTCATTTAGAAAACCCTCCAGATATGTGAACTTCAGTCCCCAAAATCACTATGCTGGCTGGGGAAGAAGGGAATTGAAGTTCAACAGATCTGGAGAACACCAGGTTGAGTAAGGCTACCTTATAGGATTTAATCCTATCTAAATGAGAGTTGCCATGCTAAATTTGATGTTGATATCTGCAAATATCATTTAATCAGTTCTTAACTCTCTTTTGCCTTTGCTTAGTCCTGTTTTTATTTCTCCACTTAAAGTTGATAGAGATTTAAGCAAAACATGAGAGATATGTTTGGAGATTACTCACACTAATTGTTCTTGTATAATAGGTCAAGATGTCTGACTAGAGACAAACGAATGGAGAAAAGGATGTCATATGTTTACAAATATTTCCGTTAACATGTTGAAATGGCCAGCTTATTCATTCAAGGCCAGATAGCTCAGAGGTCAGTTTGAGGAAAAAAAATAGTAGTGATATTAATCACTCTGACGCCTAATTGTCTGATACTTTTTGACATATTCTGGAAAACTATTTATAGTGAAACTAGCTGGGAATTCACATTTTAATGATTTTCCTTTGTAAAATATCTTTGGTTGTTAATGCTTGGCATATTAATTTTTCATTTGTTACAGTGCCAGATTAAAAATGTGAATATACACTATAATTATCTATTTATCTACCTAGCCATCCATTTTTTATTTTTGCCAGAATAGATCAGGATTACAAATTAATAAAGTAGCTGATCAACTGTGATTTTATAGTAGGATTGTGTAGATCAGGAAAGTGTAACACCCATGGTTCATGATCACTTTGCCTCATTCAAGAGAATGAGATTCACATCTTGTGGTTGAATTAAAACATACACATTTCACCAAGTCTCCACAGATTTTACAATGACATATTTTATTTGTGTATAAATATAAGTGTCTTTCTGCCAAAACCTGCTACAACAGATACATAGATATAGATACAGATATAGTTACAAAGATATTAAGGAGCTGAAAATATTTTCAAAGCAGATTCAAATATATGAGAAAGAGTAGAATGATAAATTCAATAAGCCTGTATTTAAGAAAAACCAAGACAGATCCTAAAACTAGTTTGATGACTGTTTGCTGATACTAAACTCTGACATTGCTTCTTATGTCACAAATAGTATCAATGATTTGTTTCATGAATGTGAGTGATTCACAAAATGTCTGGAAAGGGAAGTTGCATGTTTTTTTTTAAGTTATTCATCTCTCTCCTTCACCAGAAATGTTTTAAAAATTATGCAACTATTTTAAAATTTTCATGGCTATGGTTAGCACATTTTTTTTTTCCTTGATAGGTTCTTCAATGTCCATATCAATTCCTTACAGCAGAGGTGAGAAAGTAGCTGCAGATAGTTCCTTAATTATACTTTTTGTGGCCCTCAGAAATTGCACTGCTGAATTTTGCTCATTTCAATGCATGAAAAGGGTGGAAATGAATGACCTCCCCACAATTCTTTGCAGTTGACAGTGTGACTGGAGATCCTCACCAGGACTGATGTTTTGCTGCATATATTAAGGAAATAGTTGTGTTCTTTGTTAGAGGATTCTTCACACAAACTCCAGAGTAAGCTATAATTTAAAACTTTTCTATAAGTATTAGACTTAACACTCAGAGTTCTCCATGTTGTCACCTTCTCCACTCCTCTCCCTAATCCTCCTATTCTTGTCTGCTGCAATACCTCCTGACATTTGTAGTACTACACTACACAAACAATTAGCAGGATGATCAGCAGGAAATGAGGATGAGTGGATAGTGAAATTTGCCTACAGTAAGCCAGGCAAAAAACCCTGCCTCACACAAAATAATTTAGACAGCTTTCTATTGTTTGCCAAACCCACGTGGCATGAATCAGTTGGAACAGAGAGGCAGAACCATTACAAGGCACAGATACGTGGTCACGCTGGGAATTTCTGTGGTTGCCTAAGCAAACGGATCAGGATTTAAGCTTAGTTGTTCAAACATGATAGGGATGTCATAACAATGTCTGCTGAAGATGTCTAGATACCATCTAAAGATGTCGAGATACCATCTAGTTTTGCAAGACTAAGCCTATCTTTTATTTGGTTTGTTTCTAGCTGGCTGGTAGAAGGTCAAGATAAGCATAGAAGCCACTAGGTTGCTAGGTGACTCTTAGTTCAGTACTAGTAAGATATCATTCTCCACAATACATGAAAGCACAAGCTAAGTTAGCCATGAAGATTGCTGGGAAGCAGGGCAGGAAATGCAGTGTCAGATTTCCCAGCTCCTTGTCTACAGCTTTAAAGATAGAAATCTGCTCAAGCGTAACGTTTCTGGAATGCATCACAAAGTTGTGACCTGAAGACTAGTTCAAAATTGTCATAATAGTCAGCGGATTTGTTTGTTTATTTCGGTGGATTTGCTTCAAATATAACTAAGCCTGTATACAGTGGCTACGTGTTCCATATAATGAACATCAATCTGATTCCAAGAACATGACCACGTTCCTGATAATAATTAACATAGATTTTAAACTGACAGGATCCCATAGGAACAAAAATGAACTTGTCCTTTTAAAAATGTTATTTTGTTTTTTAGTTCATCAGAAATGATTTTGTACAACATGTATACTCTGTCTCATTTTAAAGTATTAAAATATGGGACTGCAACAATATAACCTGAAAGATCATTTGTAGGCTGAGATTTTCCCCCTGAAATTTATCTACAGTATCTCCTGTTTCCCTTAGCATTTAATTCACCTTTGTATCATCTTGGATAAGCCCTCCCTGTTTCTGTGTTTGGTTTGCTATAACATAACCAATTTCACTCTGATAATATTTTTTCCCTAGGGTATATTACTTTCTATCATGTTTGTAAATTAGTTTGATAACCAGTTTATGGCACATCTATAGTGAACACAAAGTAAACATTTTGTGGCAACTCATGACTGTGGCACACCCAGTTGACATAAATAGGGACAGTAAAGTTTTCTTAATAAAAACCTTTATGGGTATTCATCCACAGTTTGCTTACAGATAGGAAAAGAAAACAAAGGAAAATGAGATTTGAGTAACTAATAGTATAGTAACTATCAGCTTCTCTGTCTTTTGCCACTGAAATCATCTTCCTGGCTTGTAAACATAACTCTGATTCATTTATTTCCCTTTTAATGAGGTCTCGTGTTACAAAACTTTTCATCAACAATAATAGTGGCCAGTCTCCAAGTTTGCCTTGAAATAATCTGGTCTCCTTTAATCTGAATAGAGAGAGCACTAACCCCCTTTTCCTCAATCATATTTATGCTGTATCTTGACATTTTGTGCTGGGAGGAACCAATCAGCTATCATTTATCCAGTAGAATGATGTGATATTGTATGTACGTCTAAAGTGGAGATTAAGAAATGATTGGAAGGAAGGCGGGTACTAAAGGCCCAAGACAACTCCATTCCTTAAAGGGGTAAATGCATGACTTTAATTGGGTTACTATCAGTTCTTAAAGTCTATGCAAAAAGTTTGTAACACATGAGACCTCATTAAAAGGGAAATAAATGAATCAGAGTTATGTTTAAAAGCCATTTTAATAAATTTTCCCTTGCAGAACTGACTTCTGTGTAGTATGTAAAGTCAAAATGTGAATCATACTTGAACTGAAATGTATGCTTCCTTTGACACTTTTCATTAATTGTATTAATTGCCTAAGAAATGTAGGTTGTTGGGCAATTTAAAATTAAGCCACAGCAAATTCCTTTGCCTGTTTCACATGTGGCATTGATTCCTCTTTCCAAAACAGAGCACCACCCACTGGAAGCTGCGAAACAGGAAACATTTTTGGTGAACTGTGTCTACAAAGTTCAACCTGGCATATCCGATGTTTGGCTAATTCAGCATTTTGGCTATTGAATGTATCATCTCACTTCTTTAGGCTCCAGTAACATAGTTAGAATACATAAATTGGAGATAACACTCTAAAAAGCAATTCAACTATTCAAAAGCTTTAGAAGTTTGTTGTCTTTGGCTCATACCCCAAGAGATCAAAGAGGTAAAAACTGAAATCTTTTGAGGTTTTTCATAATGTTCCTATACAGAATTTTCTAATGAATGAGCTTGGCTAGTGTATTTTATGTACTTTGTATTTAGGCATTTAGGAAGAGTATTGGAAAAAGAAGATAGTGAAGAGTATCCCATATATATCTTCTGCCAGTTTAAAAAATTGAACTTTGGACCAGTTCTCACTCTGGAGGAACACCAATGTTTACATTCACAATGAAGATTAGAAGTTGGGTAAAGGTGATGGTGGTCATGTGAGTGGATTATTTTGCCATCTGTACTGGAAATGAGCATTAGTGAATCTTGAAGGCACGCATATTGCTTTGTGATTCTTGTCTCCCTTCAGAAACATTTTATTGGAAAACATACCTAATTTCTTTAATACCCTGAACAAATCTATTTTTAACTTAAACTTCTGCTAGTAACATTGACCATTTGGGCTGATGTAAACAAATAGATATTTTGAATACCTAGAAGACAATGCTGTCAATTTCTTTGCAGTGTAAGTACAATTTTTTTTTAATGTAAACTGATGAGATTAAAAATGGTTCTAAGTTATTTGGCCAAGTAATAGCTAAGCTTAAGGAGGAGAGACAGTAAGTTGGGTGGATCACTTGTACCCCAATGGCTTTGTTTGCTTGCTTGCTTGCTTTTGCATCCCTGGACTCTTATTGACTTGCTTGGCAGCATGGTTTCCTGCTACTTGAGGCCGGAAATATATGGAAAACTGCAGTGTAAAAGCAGCTCTGCAAAGTCACTCTTTTCTATCCTGCAAAACTGTAATTGTACTATCTTCATCTCTGGCTGACAAAGAAACTTATGCGTTGACCCACACTGTCTCTAGAGGGCCAATGGGAAGTACAAAAATCAGCATACCAGCCAGTACCTCACCCCTATATTTGTTCTTTCCTCACTATGCTTGTTTTCTGCTGTATAGCCATAGTACAGGTCAGTGGCAAAGTCCCCTACAGATCCTCCAGAGAAGATCGGAGAATGGTAGCAAGATGCTGTGGCAATTAGTCTTTAGGAGTTCAGGGTGAATCTGTGGAGGTGGGTTGAGGCAGGAATTCCCATCAGTAAGAAACTCTGCCTCCAGGCCCAGAGGGAATGATGCCATACTGAACTATTTTTGTAGCTTGTTCTACAAGTAACAGATGAGTGGTAGTTAATCAGTTCAGCTGCAGGCGGCTTTCCCCTAAACCAGTGTTTCTCAGCCTCAGCAATTTTAAGACGTGTGGATTTCAGCTCCCAGAATTCTGGGGGTTGACGTCCACACATCTTAAAGTTATTGAAGTTGAGAAACACTGCCCTAGACTGACAGAGGGGTACCAGGAGCCAAAGCCCTAAATAGACCTACTGTTGCATAAAAACAAAGAACCCTCCTTTCCAAAAGTCTCTCAAAACCCAAGGAAAAATAAAAACCCCAGCCCCAATCACATAGGTAAAACAGCCCCACCCCATTGCCTTACTTGCAACCCATTGAAAATGACCCCAAAACATTTCCTCCTGGTAGACTGTGAGGAAGGAAAAGCTAAAGCAAGATCAAATCGTGGTCAAGAGCTAAGACATATTAATGTAATATGGATCCTAGTTTCTGCATGCTTTCGGAGTTTCACAGAAGAGTTTCATACAAGGATGCTGAGTTTCTCTTTGATACACCTCATGAATAGCCAGAACTGAATAAAAGGAATAACATTAAATTAAACAAAGTTAGGTAGTTATGATGACTGTTAAAAAGGGAATTCATAAGCAACTTTGGAGCTTCCATATGACATATGTCATTCCAAAGCAAATTTCTATTAGATAAATCATAGTATGTTCATTACTATGAAATAGAGACAAAACCTGATTTACTGGTGGCCCCTAATTTAAGGGAAGAAGTTGTGCAGTTAACCCCCTCCCCTCAGTTGCAGTTGTGGTGTTTCAAAAACCCACCTGTTTTGAATAACTTCGATTGATGTGTGTCACTAGTCTTCCTACTCCCCTACATCACTGAAGCCACCACCAGCTTGCCAACATTCTGAAAAAGAACCCTTTATTCTTACACTGGTGGTGACACTTGAAAATACAAATAGATGAATATTGGTACTCTAACATTTGTTTTAAAAAGAAGCAATGTCCCACGTGGATCCTTTCATCCTTGCTAACCAGGAATAGTAAATGAGAAAAAAGAGAGGGTAAAAGGGCTGATATAGTGGTAGGCAAAAGCCAATGAGCTACAGGTTAGTTCAATGAATCAAACTTTTTAATTGTATTAAATGCTTATAAGCTGTTTTCTAGACCATGTCCATGTAAAGCAACAAAGGAGAGATGAGTATTAACATACAATAATCTAATAAAATTGTAAAATAAATAAATAAATATGACAACAATGCCAAAACAAAGTATAATAGCTAAGTAATGCTATGAATAAGTAGTCTTTGGAAACAGTTAGCAGGGAGCAGGGAGTTCAGACGAGCATCTATAAAAAAAACTAAATCAAACAAAGCTGTAGTCAAGGATATTCCACAGGAACTACCAGGAGCAGAAGAAGGTTTATGAGCTATTCCTTCTGCTATGAAAAATTGTTTAAGTAGCTTGGAATTCAGAGTTGCTCACTTATTTATGGGACAAGGCAGTTCACTATTCTAGTGCTCACAAGCTGTAGATGTGGAGGGGGCAGGAGAATATGCATGGCTGGGTTATCCCCTCATCTTCTCACGTTAAGTGAGAAGGATTGGAATACGGCAAGAATTGATGCAGCAAACAAAAGATGATATGGCTGTGCAATCATGAGGCTTTTGCCAGTACTTGCAAAAAAGAGTGGACCGTTCAAGGATCGGGATGCAGGGAGTCGTGAGGGTATGCTAAAGAATGTCAAGATGGTGGCCACAGTGGTGTGGTTGAGGCTCCCGCTCTTTTTACGTGTGATGTATGTGCTTTGGATTCTGCTATAGTGACTTGGGAATTACTGAGGTCTGCTTTCTTAGCCTAGTCATTGGCTTGGTTGCCTAACTGATTAGCTGCAACCAAGGATCAGATGGCATGACTGTATCTGATTGTTTCAGAACAAACTCAAGAAAGTAGAAAATAAAAAGCAGAAAAAGAAATGGGATTGCTCAACAGTCAGGCAAAACTGGTTTTAATTCTGAATTTGAAAGGCCAAATTTGTAAACGTGTAATTACTTAAAGCAAGCTAGTAATAGGAACTAAAACAGCTTTTAAATGATACACCCAGTCATTCTTAGGTTGTTATACACTATTTTCCAGCAGAGCCAGGTCTCCCAACCCAAATATGATACCCAATGTGATAAACAATTCATTACAGTTTTAGGTCTGGATTTGACAAAGTCAGACTTGTTTGGATTTTCCAATGCAATGTGTTGCCAGTCGTATAAATAACTTTTCCTTCTTCTGTGTCAGAATGCTGTTTGTGTTATTTATGTTCAGCAAAGAAATCCCTGTACCTTTATCTGTTAGAGAGTGTTGCATTCCTTATTGTTCTCCACATTTTTCATAACCTGTGAAAAACATAACCTGTAGCAACTTTTAAGATATATGGATTAAGAATCATTGATATCTCAGTCATATTATCCAAGATTCTAAAATGTGTGGTATATTTATTTTTTATTTTTATTTATTATTAAATTTACATGCCACCCATCTCTGCCATGTAGGTATATATGTAGGTTTCTGAAAGATATGCATCCCTATTTATTTATGGATCTTGCTGAATTGTGAAAAACAGTCTAAACCATTTTTTTCTCAAATCCACAGTGGCACGTGCTACCCGACTAAAATAGCTTTCTAAGTTATCCTTAGAAAGGCACATGCATATGTAAGTATTTATAATACTATCTCTTTTAATGTGAGAAGGCCTGGAATGGATTGCTGTTGAAAAATTTTCTTGATGAAATTCACATCTTAGCTGCCACATCTACTGGCTTCTAGTGTTCCTGAAATTCTGCTCCAGCTGTTAGAAATCCCTGTATCAAACATAATTAAAATATTATAAATCACCATGGAAAATGGTTTACAGCAGCAATAATCCTCTAAGTCAACTGCTACTGAAGTTGGCTGGTTTGCTAAAAACCACAGGAGACTAAATTTGAAAAAAACCAAACAATGTCTATTTTAAAAGTGTCCATTTCACTGGGATTAGTTCTAAGAATTAGCAGATGGACCTGTTCAGCCAGTGGATAAACTATCTCCGTGGAAAAGCTGCACAGGGAAGGGCTATAGTTTGGTGAGTAGAGCGCACATTTCATATACAAGAGCCTCTGAGTTCAGTTCCTGGCATTTTTTCCCCCCTTGTGCTGCTTAAAAATGCATCCTCCTTACTTGCTTTTAATTTTAGAAATCTGTGTACATCAGGGAGTACCCACTAAGCTTCTACCCCAAAATGCCTCACAAATATCTACACATAATTATTTATTTTTTATAAAGTTAAAAGCAGTAAAAAAGGGGAGGGGTGCATATTTAAACAGGAAGTAACCAAGATGGAACCACCATTATTGTATGGTGAGCATTTTCCCTCCCCCAAAATTGTTTGCCTCCAAACCCAGAAGTCTTCTGAATGGCTAGATCAGTGTTTCTCAACCTTGGCGACTTTAAGACGCGTGGACTTCAACTCCCAGAATTCCCCAGCCAGCCATGCTGGCTAGGGAATTCTGGGAGTTGAAGTCCACGCATCTTAAAGTCGCCAAGGTTGAGAAACACTGGGCTAGATGAACTTAGCAAACATAAGTGTGTGTGGGAAACAATAGAGGCCATTTTAGTCCATCTGTACCATGCACTTCCTTAGCACAGTTCAGACGTTTGAAATGAATATAGATTTCTCAGTCTTGGCTTTTTCCCACTCTTATTTCCCTGAACCTCTTCATCTGGATCTCTGTCAGAACAAAACAGTCCCATTTTGTTCCATTTACAGACCAAAGATTTGAAACATGCACGGTTCAGCTCAGGCATACAAGTGCCTGTTCTGTGCACAGAAAAGTTTGTTTAAGGAACATTTTGCACATCCCTTTAAATCATACTATGACATAATACATTATGTAAAACTAGCATTTTTAGAAACAAGTCAAAACATTATTAAACATTATTTTTTATATTTGGGCATAAAGAAAAAATAGTTATCTGCAAAGATCATGCAAATGCCTATGTTGACATCAGTGGGATATAAAAATGCCAAATCTCTGATCAAACAATGTTTCCAGGATTTAGATTTGTAGAGGGAGTGGTTTCTGGTTTATCCAAGCCTGAGAGGTTCAGTGGTTGGACTGAAACCAGCTACGTATTAATTATCGTAGTGGCCCTAAAGCAGTGCAGGGAATTTACGTTGGTTTGTTTCAATGTACCTTAAGCGACGTTGAAGGTTATTATAAAAGGATCCCTTTCACTAAATGAGCATACCCCGGTAATGAGCAGGAGACATTCGAACATGTATTTCTGTACTATGCTGCCAGTCGTAAGTTGGGTTTTCCAGGCAGATCCACCAAGTTTGGTAACTTTCAGTTGTTTTTAGAGCAAGATGCAACATCTGAAATAGTGTAACCTTGTTAGAGGTTTGCAACGTACAGAAACAAATGGGTGATAAAATCAGGAGTCTGGCAGCACCTTTTCTGATGAACAAATTTTATTAAAAGGCATAAGATGATGTGAGCTGCAGTTTACTTCATCAGATGTATAAAGTGGTTAGACTGCCTAATTTAAAGCCTACATCAGTCTAGCCTCTCCTGATTTTTTGCCACCATAGACTAGCACAGCTCTCCTCTTAAAATGGGTTGTAAGTATATTTAATTAATTCATATAAGTAGGATTGAGACAACCAGTAGTAAGAGATCAGTTATGTTGTAACTTTGAAATATTACTGAGCATGATTTTTGAAAAAATTTTCTTTCCTTTTCCTGTGTATAGGTAGTCCTCATTTAGCGACCACAATTGGGAGTGTCAGCTTGGTCATTAAGTGAACCGGTCAGTAAGTGAAACTGTGACTGTGCTTACAGTCTGTCTTCAACTTGCCTTTACTTTACAAACCTGCAAAGGTTGCAAAGTTACTTTTTCATCATTTCTGGGAAAGATGCCTGTGTTTCCAAGTTGGACAAAGAGAAGATGTGAGATCACCCTAGCTGTGCTCCATACAGTTGTTTTTCACGGGAGACTGCAAAGCAGCGGTCTCCAGAGGGTGTGACCATTCAAACTTTTGATGGTGCTGAATAAGTGGTACTGTGATAGAATGTGAAGGTGACCTTGGAAGACAGGAAGAAGAGATGCCACCTAGGGAATGATCAGATAAAAGAGAAAGGAGTCTGCAACAGAGTAACAGCTAGAGAAAGAAACTTAGGAAGGACCCGCCCTAACTACTCAGGTGGTAAATAGGGAAGGCGGGACATTTGTACTTACAGATTTGCAAGTTTCTGTTAATGTAGCCTTACAATAAAGTAGAATTAGCTCATCTAGTTGGGTTTCCTGTCTAATTTACCTGGGAGGGCTGACAGGTATTTACAACTGGTCCTTGAAGTTCCAGCCATCACAGATTCCCTGAGGTCACATGATCATGATCTGGGTGCTTGGCAACTGGCCTAAATTTTCAACTGTCACAGCATCCTGCAGTCATGTGATCACAATTTGCAATCTTTCCTGCTGGATTCCCACAAGCAAAGTCAATGGGGAAGCCAGCAGGAAGTTACATGAGGTCACATAAGGTCCTTGCTTAACAACCCACATGGTCCTTGCTTGATGGTAACCTGGGACTGCTAGAACTGCTGTTGCTAAGCAGCATGGTCACGTGACTTCATGCTTTATGACTTTGTGACAGAAATTCTGGTCCCAATTACTGTTGTTAAGCAAGGGCTACCTGTATGAAAGTGCTTAAACATGTGCTTAAATGAGTTGTACATATTTTAACCTTTATACCCATGTAGGAAAATACTTCTGACTGTGAACATCATTCTTAAACATAAGTAAAATTCCCTGTTACAGATTATTTTCTTGCAAACAGCTTTAGAGACATTTGGTGTGAAATTTCAGAATCCCACAAACTAGAAACAAACAGAAACAGTTTGATGACATGCAGAGACTCAGAACTGATGACAGCGTGACAGTGCTTTTCTCTTCTGCCATAGTTTATCAGTTTTCATGTGATGTTCAGCATATTTAACTATAAAATACATTATGTCTAAAAAATACTGCTGATGCAACAGATTTCTATTCACATAATTAACAAAGGAATAAAGCTGATCTTGAAATGACTCTGCAAGTCATTCTTTCAGATTCCAAGGTTGCTGTGAGGTAGGGAAAAGCCACAAAGTCTAACACTTAGTCATTTCCTGTAAAAAGATTAAATATAGTCTTTAGCTCTCCAAAATTGCATAGCACCCAGTTTATGGCTTAGTGATATATAATAAAGCCTCAATGGTTTACTCAATAAATTATGGTTTAGCGTGATATATGAACCTAGTGTTAGTATATTGTCAGAACAGTAAGTCTATGTAAAACAAAGAACCTTAACCATTATCTTTATTCACTGCTTGTTGTAGGCTTGCTTTGTCTAACTTTGGCTCTGATGTCTTCTGAACCCAGACAAATTGCTAGTTTATGGTTAAGCGTCCATTAGTCCCTCCTAAAAATGACCCAACATGATGAGCGGCAGCAAAGAATAGCTGCTCCTTTATGCTACTATTTTAAAAACAAAAGTGGCTGGAAGTGGTTTTTCAGCCATTCCCATTTCACTTCTGATAGACTTAGATGCAATTTGGCCAATACCATCTAGCTACCTATCGCAAATGGAGCTTGGATATCATCTGGTGGGAGGCCAGAGTAGCTTTTATGACTGGGAGAGTCAGAGCATGGTTAAATCTCTTACCTGGGGTTAAAGTATGGCTTAGCTTTAACAAGCAAATGTCCTCATTTCTGGGCATTATAATTTAGGATAATATCATGTCAACATATTCTAATGGATGGAGGAGATAGTGAAATGATTCCCACTGAACAACTCAAATGACCCACCTTTCTTCTAAGCCTGCTCTTCAGTGTTTGTTTGCTGAGTGCAACATGCGTGCTATATCCCACATAGGTGGTGACTTTATGATTTAGTGCATTGGATAAACACAGCAGTGTGAATTCATGGTATTTGCAGAATTGTAGCTCAACTTTCAAGGTCAGGGAGAGATCATTTCAAAGGAAAGTATCCGTGCAGCCACTCTTCTTATCCCGGGGTTTTTTGGTGGGAATATCAGATCCCCTTTATTTTACTGAAAAGGAACTGAGCCTCTGTCTTGCTTACATATGCCCTCAGAACCTAACCACACTCTCTCATTTATAGACTGTGCTTAATCTTTTCCTGCGTAAGAAGTTCCTCAGAAATTAAAAGAACTGCAATCTTACCGGCATTCATCAGATATATTAGATTTCAGTTCACAGCATCCCAACTTTGGTTGGGGCACCATTTGGGATAGAAAGAACCCTTTTCATTCACTCCTGTATATTTCAGTCTTCCTTTTGTGGTCCACCTGGCCTTTCCCAAGCAAACTATAAATGAAGTGGCAGGCAAAGAAGCACTTCACAAAACGTTATTCATTTACAAGTGTCAGCATTTCTGCAGGTAGAAATGTTGATACTTGAAAAGAAAAACCTAATCAGATTGACAATGGAAGGTAAGTTTGCATTTCTTGGGACAAAACTAACGATACACAACAAACTCTATCATGTTAGCGCTTCAGAATAATACAAACACCCATCCTTTTTCTTTGCCAAGCTGTTACAGCCATGTTTATTATCTTGAAAAAAAATCTGATATTGTTTTATTCAATAAGGCCATGTACTCCCTGCTCAACAAGTCTTCACTCAGTCTGATAGACTTGGATAATTTTAAACCTGTCTCGAAACTTCCCTTTCTAGGAAAGATTGCAGAGACAGGTGGCTCTGTAAATCCAGAGAGCCCTAGGGAAACAGATTATTTGGACCCAAAGCAGTCAGGTTTCAGCCAAGGTTTACCACAGAGACTGCACTGGCTATGTTGTGGATGACCTATGGAAAATCCAGGATTGGAGGTGCACAGCCCTCCTGGTCCTCCTTGACTGCTCAGTGGTTTTTTGTACTATCAGCCATGGTATCCAGAGATTGGAGTGGGGGACACTGTCTTGCAGTGGTTCTCTTCCTTGCTGAAGGTGTGGTTCCATTCAGGAGAAGAAGAGTGATTTTTGTGGGGCGGCATCTTCTTTGTGGAGTGTTTCAAGCCTCCTTCTCTTTAAAATATACATGGAACTTCTAGGAGAGGTAATCTGTCAGCACAGATTTAGTATCATCAATAGCTTGATGATACCCAGCTATACATTTTGGCTCTCAAGTTAGGTAGAATTGCTGAACCCAGTGCCTGGAGGCTGTTCATGTGCCTAGAGACTGTTCAAGACCAAATGCAGAGGAACAGACTCAGATTGAATCCTTCCAGGATGGAGGAACTTTGGGTTTGTGGGCCTAATGACTCCAGAGAAATACCATCTCTGACTATGAAAGGAGTTGGATCAGGAGGCCCTGCTCATACTCCCTCATGCTCTAGTCACCTCGCAGTTGGATTACTGTAATGCACTCTACAGGGGTCTGCCCTTGAAGAACATTTGGAAACTACAACTGTTGCAGACTGCAGCTGTCTGGGCAGTTATGGGTGTATTGTAGTATACCCAAGTGACCCACTGCTTCAAGAGTTGCTCTGGTTGTCAGTTGGCTTTCTTGATAGGTGCCCTCACAGTTTGGAGCTCCCTTGCTGCAGAAAGTCAGCTCTGTCCTTTCTAGGCTTTAGGAAAGCTGTCAAGACCTATCTGTTCCATCTAGCAGAGGAGGAGGGTAAATTATAATTGAAGATGATGTTTGCAAATGCTTGACTTACGTATTTTCTGGTCTTTACATTTTTTGATTGAGACTATTTTTCTTTCTTTGTACCTGTTATTTTTTATTTTTTTGTTAGCTGCCTTGAGCTTCCAGGATTGGATGGCATACCAATGAAGTAAATAAATAAACATAAATATTTGTACTTGTAGGTCTATTTCTAGAGGTGTTGAATTACTCCTGTAATCCATCTGAAAGGGCCACTGGAGTTCAACCCTCAGAACACACATTGTCCTGGCTGGGGATTATGGAAGTTGAACCTATTAGGAGGACATCAGCCAGGGAAGGGTGATCTATTGTTAGCATTGTAATAATTCTTGTATTTAGATTCATGAGTTTCAGTAGCATATGCCTTACCTAGTAGTAGACACAAACCTCTGTTGGCCTGTCCTGGTTCACATATAATGCCTTGCTTCATTTGTTCGGTTTAGCTTAGTGCTATGTGATGTTTGCTATGGCTTGTTCAGGGAACAATAGTTTTAAATTTTCTCCCAACATAGTGGTATGTGTGAAATCAATCTTAGATGTATATCCCTCTAAGCTAGGGATACCATATATGGCTGCAAAAAAACCAGACAACCACTAGATGGTACAAAGAGTTATAGAAAGCTTTTAGAATTTTTTGTTACCTACCGATTGTCTACATTTTTGGAACCCATGTGTGGTAGTCCTACTCTAAGTCATAATGTGGTGCTTGGTTTCAGCCTAGCCTTTTGGTCAGACCCAGCCATTGAAATTTGCAAAACATGGTTTATAGTTCAGCACAGTGGCTTATTTAGCATGTGAAGCAGATCATGATGTAATGTATGAACCAAGTTGCTATACTGTTGTCCTTCTAAGATAGTCTAACCAAGTCAGTGATAATGCAATGTTGAAATGGATGTGTTTCTTTCGTCGTGGCAACATGTAAATGCCAAATTTAGCAATGAACCACATTGGAAGGAAGTATCAAGATGACTGCTAATGTCTTCCTTTAGTTCAATGTGGTCCCAAGACCCCCAGGATTGGATGGCATACAAGTAAATAAATAAGCATAAATATTTGTACTTGTAGGTCTATTTCTAGAGGTGTTGAATTACTCCTATAATTCATCTGAAAGGGCCACTGGAGTTCAACCCTCACAACACACATTGTCCTGGCTGGGGATTATGGAAGTTGAACCTATGAGGAGGACATCAGCCAGGGAAGGGTGATCTATTGTTAGCATTGTAATCCCAAGACCCCCTCAGGGGTCCACAAAATCAAAATTATTTGCCAGATATTGAAGATATTTGCAAAAGTTTAAAACAATGTCACTCTTCTCATTATTATTTTTTATTTGTTGAAAAAGAGTTTTTTCATGAACAAATATTTATGCTAATATCTAATGGGTTTAATGTTGTTATTTTTACATGATTCCATAAATAAATATATTACAACTATGTCAATTTTAATTTTTAATATGGTAAATATCAATACATTAATTCATACAAACAAAAGCTTTTTGGGGGTCCTTCATAATTTTTAAAAGTGGGAAGGGGTCCTGAGAGCAAAAAGTTTAAGAAACACTGCTTTAGATCATTTTAACTGTATCTATGGATTTTAAGCCAATTCCTATTCTTGCTGGACTTCAAGCCTGGTTTTTGCTAACATCACTGTGTGAACCATTTAACAAGCATCTTGTTCTTACCGTGTTGAGTTGCTGGCATGTGGACTTTGGTTAGGGTTGTTCCTGTCTGACATTCTGTCTGCCTCTCTTATGACAATTTCCCCAATGTAAACAATATAAATCTGAAACCCAGCATTCCTTAAATTATCAAAATAGATTTCTTCCTAGCCTGCAATTTATTTTTTGAAAGCCATACATGTAAGTCCTAATTGCATGAATAATGTTGCATCCATTTTGGCCCTGAACCAAAAAATATTCCAGTAAAGGCATCTAGTTTACATTGGACAGCAAGTCCAAAGGTCCTGATGAAACCAAAGAACTTGCTGATTTGCAAATAGGGAAAACATTGGCAGAAGCTGGAAATAAATGCTGCCCAGAAAAAAAAAATGTTTAAGAAAGTGACAGTGGAAAGAGCTAAGAAAATAATGCTTCCCAAAACATATACAATACACCTGCGGTATCACCAAATACAAAGCAGATTCAGAAAATATGTGCAATACCAGAGCAAAAATAGCATGATCGTTGGTTCATGTGTTTGGGGACGATAATGCCTATATTAATAATCTACAATGTATCTGAGCAGGCCACATATATATTTGAAGCATATATGCACTATTAACTTAAATAAGTTGTGCAAAAAATAGTATCCATTTTTTTCTCATTTGGCTCACACATCACCCAACACCCAAGTGTGTCCTTTTGGACCTCTCCAGCTGGGTTCAAACATCACCCAATAGCAGATTTTTTAAAATAGTTTTGCTGACTATGCCATATTGACCAGTTGCACAAAAAACATAAGCAACAAAACACGATTTACAAATTGGAAGGCTGGTTTCACAGACTGTATTAAATTCGTATTTTATTCCTGAATAGTATGAACACCAACCAACTTTACATTCAATTAATATTATTACTAAACATAAAGATGGGAGTTGCTACTACTTTAACAATGAATATAATGAATGTAGATACATTCAATATAATATAATATAATATAATATAATATAATATAATATAATATAATATAATATAATATAATATAATAATATAATATAATATAATATAATATAATATAATATAATATAATATAATATAATATAATATAATATAATATAATATAATATAATGAATATAGATACATGTAGGGGGGACGCAGTGGCGCAGCGGCTTAATGACGCTGAAAGTTGCCGGCCAGAAATGGTCGACGCTTCAGCGGTTCGAGTCCAGCCTTCGCGTTAACAGGGTGAGCTCCTGTTTCCTCCCCAGTTCCTGTCAACCCCACAGGTCGAAAACTCACATGAGTAGATAAATGGGGACTCTCACTCCGGTGGGAGGAAAAATGCTGGTGGCGCCTTGCAAAAGGAGTTGGGAGCAGTTGCCGGTAAGCGCAAAAAACCACGTGCGCCCAAAAAGGGCGTGAAGCAATGGAAACCCCGCCTCCTGCGCTTGCCAGCTGGGCTCTGCTCTAGGAAGGAGGCTCTGGCAAACCACTTCTGAAACAATTGCCTTGAAAACTGCAAGGACTCATCCAAGCAGTCACTGCAGGGTCGGTAATGACTGAGCGCAGACCCAAAAAAAAAAAAAAAGAAATTCATATTTTATTCCTGAATAGTATGAACACCAACCAACTTTACATTCAATTAATGTTATTACTAAACATAAAGATGGGAGTTGCTACTACTTTAACAATGAATATAATGAATGTAGATACTGACTGGGTTCATACATGATACTAATGGGTAATGTCATTATGGCTTATGATTTAGCATGAGGCATGAACTTTGCCAGTCAACAAATCATGATTAAAAATCCTGGCTTAGTGTGATATACAAATCCAGCCAGCAATATATCTAGATTTCTCATCACCAAAATAATTGTTAAGTATTCACATAAATTAAAAATGTTAAGAAAACTGACTTTGTGTGCCAGTATGGAACTGAAGCAAAATATTGGTCACACTTCTCTCTTTAGAGAATATCATCACATACCCACTTTGGTGATATTTAGGTATGGCACTTTTTTTTCCTGTCTCTCCTCTTGCCACCCCCCCCCCCACTGGCACTGAACAAATGGTGGTTATGACCAGTCCTCGGAGTTCTGGCTGTCCCAGCACCCTTGCAGTCACATGATTGCAATTTGGGTGCTTGGCAACTGGCTTGTGACTGGTTGCAGCGCCCCACAATCACATGATCACCATTTGTGACCTTCCTTGCCAGCTTCCCCAGAAAGTCAATGGGGAAGCCGGCAGGGAAGGTTGCAGGTTGCTGGGGTAAGTCTCCACCCGCGCATCAACCCCCAGCCCACGCCACACCAGTCACCCACACATCCTCTCCAAGCCATCCTGTGCCTCCCTCACACCCTCATGCACCCCTGTGCACCTTCCCTGACCCTCACTGTGCTTCCCTCAGACCCTCACACAACCCCATGCATTCTCGCACACCTGACCCTCACCGCACCTCCCTCACACCCTTGTGCACCCTCAGGCACTCTCCCTGACCCTTGTGCATTCCCTCACACCCTCCGTCTGCCAGTCTGCTTGCGAGCTGCCTGGGATTTGCAACTTCCTGCCGGCCTCCTCACTGACTTGCTTGTGGGAAGCTGGCAGGAAGTTGCCTTGTCTAATGTCCATGAGATTCAGTTAACAATGGCAACCGGGCCTGCAGGGATTGCAATTGCTCAGCAATGTGGTCGCACTTTATGACCACATCTCTTAGTGACAGAAATTCCGGTTGCAATTGCTGTCGTAAGTCAAGGACTACCTGTAATTTCATTTCTTCCCCATTTTGCTGGGTTGTTTACGATCCTGTGGACTCTCCCAAAAATGGGAATTCAGAGGAAAAATAAGAACATCCAGAGGCCTAAAGAGAGAAAATAATAAGATAGTAAAGCTCCCACAGTTGTGACAGGATGGGAAATAAGCATGTTACATCAACTCCTGTTCATCCAGTGATGACTAGGAAGACAGCTGTACAGATGGAATGGTCACATCATCTGCCAGATAGAGCTAATGGGTTTGGATTTCAGATCTGACACTAAGTATATTGAATTAGCTGGATTTTAAATGCTTGGCTGGATTGCTTTCTGATTCCCACTGTGGCACTAAAGTGAAAGTGCTTCTGTAGCCTTTTGCTGAAACCTCTTTCAGAGATTTAAGAAATGAGGTGGAACATACTGGCTTCTCTTTGCCGTCACCCTGAAAATATAGCCTTTTCTTTAAATAAATAAATAAATAAATCAAGCATGTTTTGAGAGCCAGTATTTTAGAGATAGTTAATTCAATACAAACATTCCATGCACAGTTGAGTAAATGAAAGACAGTGCTAAATAATGCTCTATCTATAATACATATTTCATTCATGCATTGCGTAGACCTGCCCTAAGGCTTATTTAAAAAAGCACCAGATGTTTCTTTGAGAAATGTATTTGTCTTTGTGCGATGACAGATGCTTTTTGAAATCACAGAGTCTGTAATAGCAGGGTTTGCCATTTGCACTCAGGAAATTCAATTTGTTTCCTCAAAGGCACAACTGAAGGGCAAAATATCTTTGTATTTTTTAAACTATATAAATGAATCCTTTTAAATGTTAAGGACAAGTTTTGCCCTAATGAAGTTAATTTCTATCCATGGTTTCAAAACAAATGAGAACATCAATTTCTAAGCTATTGCTGGAGTGAAACATTTACTGTATATGAATATTATTTAAAAGGCAAGGAATGTGTGCTTTACTTCAGCTGACTTTACAGGTAGTCTTGACTTATGACCACAATAGGGACCATAAAATTCACTGTTAAGCAGTGCGATCATTAAGTGAGGCATCACACAACTGCACCCAATTTTACAACCTTTTTTGCCACGGTCATTAAGCGAATCACCACAGTTGTTAAGCGAGATATCACATGACTGCAACTTGCAACCTTCCCTGTTGGCTTCCCCATTGACTTTGCTTGTTGGAAGCCATCCGAGAAGGTCTCAAATGGCAATCATGTGACCACAGGACACTGCAACCATCATAAATGTGAGATGGTTGCCAAGTGCCCAAATCACAATCACATGACCATGGGGATGTTGTGATGGTCATAAGTGGGAGGACCAGTCATAAATCACTTTTTTCAGCACCGTTCAAATGGTTGCTAAATGAATGGTTGTAAGTCAAGGACCACTTGTATTAAGCTTCATATTGATCGCTATTGTGATAAAATGTCAGAGTGTTGTATTCATTTTGATAATGTAATTAAGTGTGGTTTGAAGTGATTAAAGTATTAAAACAACCTGATGCTATTATTTCACTGTTCTGTTCTGTACAAATGTTAGTACTTTTTCTAACATTCTTATGGCAATATGGTACTTTATGCTCCACAAGGTGAGATGCATAAATATTTCATGTGTAGCACCAAACACTTTTCTCCATTTGTATATTCCATGCCATTTTGGATATATGCTGATAGCCCCAAAGTGACCTTCCTAATACTCTACAATTCCCTTGAGCTCCAGCCAGTATTGCCAGAAGAGAGAGCCACCTAAAACTTCTAGCATGCACAACTTATCGAAGAAAGCTGTCACAGTGTGTATGAGTGTATGTAAAACTGAATAGCTATGAATATGTGTGAGATAGAAATGTAAGTGTCACGTTCTTGGGCCTTGTCTTCCAACCCAGGGCCCACTCACCACCATCTCTAGCCCTGCCAAGTTACATGCAATCTGTAACCATCCATCTCTCAATGAATGAGGTGCCATGAATTGGAAGAACAGAAGAACAGGAAACAAGAAAGACTAACTTTCTTCCTTTCGAATCTGAACTTAGAGGGGAAGTTTTTATCTTGTCCTTGGTAATTTCTTGAGTTGCTTCTTTTCATCTATGCTGACAGTTTCTGTCAGGATCTGCGCAAGCTAGAAATCAAAGCTTAATTAAATGTAGACTAGTGATGCATAGTTGACAGGGTTAAATGTTAGAATGGTTAATTGGCCCGCTTGCTTGTTCCTGCCATCAAAGTTAGGAGAGAAGGGGGAGGAAGATGCCCAAGCCACGTGCTACTGTTATCTCTGCAGAGGTGCCAACAAGGTCAAGCAACTGTGAGACCAGGAGAAAGGCACGAGGAATTTCAAGCGGGAAAAGAAAGGAGAGGTGGGGGGGGGGGGGGAAAGGGGTTAAAAGGAATGCTTTTGCCTGACACTGGTTAGACTCAACAATCTATAGATGCTGTACATTTCTCTCAATAAAGAAATCTTTAATGGAACTAATTAGAGTCCAGAGGATTTACTGAACTTGGGAAATGAGTGTGCAGACTCTGACAGTTTCTGTCTCTGATGTTATGCTTGATGTTCTTTTCATCTATTATATTTCAGTGGGAACATTCCACTGGTCTACAGTGGGGACAGAGCTGTGTACCAGAATTAAACAGATATTCATGAACGTGTACCCAGATGTCCTGGGTGTATAATTTTCTTTTCTTTTTTTCAGAAGAGATGAAAACCATGCACAGTATGGTTTCTCAATGCAACTGCTTTAATTACTTTTTAAAACAAACTTCAAATGCTGGGTGAATGGTTTTAGTGAAGATTGGAGCTGCATTCAGTACCAGATACGCGACTGAGAGATTCCGAGTCTGTGTGTGGTCTGAAGTAATGGCATTTTGTTCTGCTGTGTTTTCTGGAAAAAGAAACAGACCTTTGCTTACCAACAAGGTACTACAACTCTCACGTATTACCCAGTTAATTTCAACACAAAATGGAGAACAGTAGGTCTATTTTAGCCAGTTTGCACAAAATGCCAGTAAGTATTGATAACAAGACTTTTGAGTTCACAATATGAGCATTAATGGAAAGTGCTGAGTTTTGAATAAGATTAACATCAACATTATGATACAATAATAGGAAGCATTTTTGATTAAGTGTACTATTGGAGGAGATGACAACTGGAATCAAACTTGGAAGCTGAAGCAACAATTCGTGATATGCAGATAGCACCACTTTGTTAACTGAAAGTAAAGAAGACATAAAAGAGCCTATTTAAAAAGCAAATGAAAAGGTGAAAATACTAATATTAAATATTAAAAAAACAACAAATGTCAATCAACATGCTTAATAATTTATAGTTGGCAATGAAGTAAAGGCTGTAAATAGTGTTGTTTTTGGGCTCAAGAACAAATTAAGACAGAGTGCTAGAAAAGTAAATATTAATCCCAGGGAGAAAGGCAGTACCAAACTAGACAAGATCATGAAAAATAAGGATATTTCAGTGACAACAAAAATAAAAAAGTTAAAACAGTTTTCCAGTGATAACTTATACCTAAGTGAAAGCTAGATATCGAGAAAGGAAGAGACAAGACAGAAAAATTAGTCAGTCAGTCCTGGACTAAAGTAATGTCTAATGACTAATGCTTCCTTGAGGAGATGAGCAGCAAGTAGAACTCTTTGGGCATATAATTTGAATGGATGACAGATGAAAAGATACTATGTTTGCCAAGCTTGAAAAAATTAGAACAAGGAGAAAACAATAGATTTCTCTATAAGTGGAGAGCTGGAATTAAAGAGATTACTGGAAAGTCTTTGGCAATTTAAAAAATTTGGGGCCCAATGCAACAGCCCTAGATTAACATTAGATTCCTACAAAATGAGATGTTAATACTACACATTCAATGTGGAATATTCATAGAATATGAACTAAAATTAAAGTTCTATCTAGAAGAAATGTATTGTTACAAAAGTTACCATACATTGTAATTCTCGCAAACCGGTTGTGAAAGAGCTCTGAGTTATTACAAAGAAAAGTCAGGATGATGAGATTTGTCCATACAGTCACTAGTAATTGAACCAGACTCAAAGGCACCTAACTAATTTGGACCATGTGAACCAAACTGCTATGACTTGTTTGGGAAAACATATCATAGCACCGTACCAATAGACTGGATCCAGATAAAAGCAGTTATGGTTGAGTGATTAAACAGGTTTCCACAAGCTTGTCATAGAATTATAGAGGCGGAAGGGGCCTTTGGGCCACCAAATCCAACCCCCTCTCAGTGCAGTATAACACAGAAATCCTCCTACTTTCACCAAAGTAATACGCAGATAATCTGGGATTGTCTTAAATATATTAGGCTTTGAGAAAAGGACATATGTGAGATCAGAAAGAGAAAGTTCATGTGAACAGCCTCCCCCAACCAGGGGACTGTATGATTCAGCAGGGGGTCTCTAGGTAGATGTCAAGGGCAAGATAACCAAAGCAGACAGAAACTTTATTTTGATGACTGACCAATAAAAATACATTTGGTAAAACAAACAAAGCAAAGTTAACCCCTAACATCAATGACTGTTGGCAACCATTTGTGGGTGGAGCTTGCACATAATGTAGCAGAATGTTGCTACTTTTAGAGAGAGAGATTTATTCTGATTTGATAACCAAGTACCCAGTTGGGTACCCCGTAGGAAGAACATAGTGGCACTCCTTTCTATTCTATGTGTAAAAGCCAACTGACTGGCAACTGAATTTTGTTATTTCCACACTAACAATGGGTGCTCTCCATCACAACCAAGGAAGCCAATTTGGTTAGAGGGCACAGGAAAGGCTGCCTATCAGTGATTCTCTTTCTCCAGCAGAAGGGAATGACTGGGGAGTTCAGGGGAACGGGCTTGGAAGCTGAATTGCCAAAAGCAGTTGCTTCATTCTGCTTAATAGTAGTGTCAGCTTTGTTCAAGAACTGGAGAAGTTTCTGTGGGGAAGTAACATAATCCTGTGCTTTATATTTGACAGACAGCAAATAAACATTCAGAGGTCTTTATTTCTTGAAGAAGACTTCTTCACTTCTGTACAGAGGATTTCAGTGCTTATTATTTCTGGCTGTGTAATGCTATTACAGTACAAAGTAATTTTATGCCTGGGAATGACCATCCATTCTTCTGAAATGTGCTCTACATCATTTTTATGATTTGTGATTCTGAAGCTCTATGGGATTTGGAGGCAGATCATTTTCCCATTCATGGGAACTTTGCTTCCCCTGCCTGAACTCAAAGCTCTTTATTAAATTTTCATAGTCAACCTTATCAGTAAATCTAATCTTAATCCTTCTCATCACTTTCACAAGCCCTGCAAGAAACTACCAGTCTTGATTTTCCCTGTTTATATAAGCAGCATGTGTCAAACTCTTGCCTTGCTCCACCTTCAAACCTCTTGGTTCAAGTATTCCATTATTCTCCTACACATATAGACACCCTGCATTACAGCCTACAACCATAGATACAACTTCTGGAAAAAAATGCTTCAGTGCAAAATATCATGCCATCCACTTTCCAAGGGAATTTACAGGATGTAAAGAAATAATACATTCTTGATGGCTGGCCATGTTGCTATTCCTTGTGGCAAGAGCTCAGATTTTATGGAAAACAGTCAAAGAGCTGTACATAACATACAATGAAAACAGAGGGGAAGATGGGGGGTGGTGTTACCAATCTATTTACCCCTTTTCTGTGTGGTTTGGGTGAAGGGAGGGAGGCTTAATTGATGTAGCTCAGATGTTGGAGCACTGTCAGAATGACAATATTTGCATTATCCTAATGGCATATGGAGGGAGCACCAATTGTCTCATTTCCTAGCTGGTCTCAGCATTCTGGGATGGCAGGAATGAAGATGACTGTGTGGCCAAGTTTGAAATGATTTGGAGGGTGCCATGTAGACTACTGCAGGTTGAAATAATATTGATTTGTGAATAAAAATGTTCTTGGTGTAGAGCAGATTAATATCTGGTCTTAGATTATGTTTTTAAATATAAGCATAACCATTTCAATTGTGTTCCAAAAGAGATCTGGAACATTTCTTTAGCAATTGGTGGTAGCGTTCTAGGAACTGTAGTTCATCATCAACTGGAATTAAAACTTACACACCTTGCTTCATGCACTGATAAAATATGCTGCTTTTACCTGGCCCCCTGCTAGCACCTAGCAGCTAACTATTGCTCCTGCCAGCCCAATTTGCAGTCCAGTTGTAAAGTTACCCAGGATAATCATGGATATTTGACTGTAAGTAACCACAATTTGATACTCAAGTGTGTACCCAACTATCACTTTAAAATACCAGCAGAAACAACATGTATAAGACATAGCTGGCGGATTAATATCATACTAGGAAATAGAACAGCCTTTGTTCAAAAAACCAAGATTGTGTCTCAAGTTTTTGTGTAAGACACATGGTCTTGTTAAAATATCTTTTTCATCTTTCACACACTTGCCTGTTTTGTTTTATGGCATTGGTTCAGTCATTTCTAAAGTTCAACTCAATCTCAGACTCTTTAGGGGCATGACCTCTCAGTTCCTTCATGGTGCTGTGGTTGTCAAATTGACAAGCAAATGTTAGGTGTCTTTTTTTGGCACTCAGAATTGGCAAGTTTACTCAGAACAGCACTTCCAACAGCTTTTGGAAGATTCTGATTTTCTCTTCAGGGGAAACATTAACAGCATAACCCCAAGTAGCTTAACTTTGGGAAATGCCTGATCTCAGGCAAAAGGTCATAAGATGAAGCCAGAGATCCTGAGACTTTGAGTGCAACAGTGATGCAAATGTGGAAAATGCTTTTATGTTTTTGCTCCAAATACCTACTCATTTTTGTTATTGTTTTTGAGACTTTCCCTTTGGCACGAGATGACAGTTGATGTCAATCAGGAAAATCAGTGAATCTCCTCCTCTTCCTCCTCATTTACAAAAAAAAAAAGTAACATTTATTCATCCTTAGTGTTGTTTCCTTTTTTTTAACTGCCAGCTCATCTTGAAGATGCATTCTTGTGTTCTGAAATTAGTTGTTCCTGCACAACAGTATCTATTTTTCTTGCAGATGGGAGATATGTTTCAGTAGTAACTCTTGAAGGCTGAATATTTGTCATCTTGCCATAATGCACACATCCATATAAGTCACATTAGATATGAAGGCAAAAGGATGAATTCTGCAGGGCTGCTTTCAGGTGAAAATGCTTGAAGTATATCTTGCTTTTTGGAGTAGTTATCATAAAGCCTTCATTTCTAACCCTTTCCTTTTCCCATCCTCTAAAATTCATTCATTTTTGTAACAATCACTTCTTCATTCAGTATAGCTACTACTTTGAAGAAATCCAGCCTTTCAAATGTTAATGCAATCATGTGCTTGCAGACACAGTTATGTGTTCATTTGACTGGAGAGGGAACTTCACCAAACCTGGAGATTTGTTTTTCCAGCATAGATCAGGATAGTTTTTGCTGTCCAGACAGCATTCAGTCATTTGATGGCTTCAGTGGGGCTTACATCTTTATGGCATTTGAGAACCTGGAATGAGTTGTTCCTGCACAACCGTATATATTTTTCTTATGGGTGGACTTTGAGGAGACTGCTTAAATAGAGAATCCTGTAAAGTTCCAAAGTAGTTGAAGAACTGTGGAGGATTTGATGACTACATTTCTTTATAGTTTAATGGAATGCCAGATTCACAATCAAGTGTTCTTTGCCAACCCTCTCCCTGTTTTAAAGCTGATGTTACTGTTGATGAGGTATGGGCCTTTAGAAGCTGTGCTCTCTGCTATTCAGTAGACAACAGGCAGACATAACACTGCACTGGTTAAACTCAGTAACAGAAGCCTAACAGTGCAAATTTTCATAAACCTATCAGGGAGTAGACAACATCTTGTAATTTTCACACAATGCCATAGGCACCCTGCCCTCAATAAATTATTGAAATTTATAAATTATTCATTTATTTATTGTTTTTAACATGTTTTACAACATTTAAATGGCCAGAGGCTTTCATGTGAGAACACAGAGATATTCTGAGATTTCCCATCTTGAACTATTTCAAACATTTTATATTATCACTACAGTATTACTCTTTTTAAAAAAATTTGGCTGTTAAGTGTCAGTTGTCATAGCAAATGTAAGCACCAAGCTACTATTGGCTAACTTTCAAAGAAAGTAAGCTAGTGAGCACTTACACGGTAGACTACCAGTGACTTTCAGTTGTAGGCCAGACTGGAAAACTGAGAAAATATCCCTGAAGATGATGATGACAATTTTGAATTGCTGACAATTGTTGTCAAAGAAATCATACTTATCTGAAGTCATGCCTTTACTTTTAGGTGCCATCTAGTGGTGTCTCAAGCAGAGTTTTGAAAAACTCCCCCCAACCCCCAAATTATGTCATTTCAAATCTTACTGTGGATTTGTACTGAGTGTTTAATTCTGGAAATCCTGCTTTGAAAGCTATAGTATATACCATTTCTGCAAAGCGGACTGCGTTAATCAGTCTACAATTGGCCAAGGGTTTTCTTGTTTTCTCTGAAAAGAAAAATCCCTGGTTTGTTATTGGAAAACAGTTCATTGTTTCTGATAACTGCTCTTTTTTGGACAACAATATCTGTAATTTAATTCCTGAGAGACTCAGAGGCTGATAAGTAAAATGATTGCATAAACTAATGTTTATTTAAGACTACTGAATTGAATAAACATTTCAGTAAACTATATTTTACTGCTTAATTATGTACATATGCAATATTTTTGTTAATAGTATTATTTTTTATGAGTGTATGAAAAACATCCCCTTCATGGATCACTGCCTTGTCGTGGCGAAGGGGCTTGCGTAACTCAGTGAAGCCATGAGCTATACCATGCAGGGCCACCCAAGACGGACAGGTCATGACAGAGAGTTCTGACAAAATGTGGTCCACTGGAGAAGGAAATGGCAACCCACTCCAGTATCCTTGCCAAGAAAACCCCATGGACAATGTTAAAAGGCTAAAAGATATGACGCCAGAAGATGAGCCCCTCAGGTCGGAAGGTGTCCAATATGCTACTGGGGAAGAGCGGAGGGCAATTCCAAGTAGCTCCAGAAAGAGTGAAGCGGCTGGGCCAAAGCCAAAAGGACGTTCAGCTGTGGATGTATCTGGAAGCGAAAAGAAGGTCCGATGCTGTAAAGAACAATATAAGATCTATGAACCAAGGTAAGCTGGATGTGGTCAAACATGAGATGACAAGATTGAACATCGACATCTTGGGAATCAGCGAACTGAAATGGATGGGAATGGGTGAATTTAATTCGGGTGACCATTATATCTACTACTGTGGGCAAGAAACCCTTAGAAGAAATGGAGTTGCACTCATAGTCAATAAGAGAGTGGGAAAGGCAGTAATGGGGTACAACCTCAAAAACGACAGAATGATCTCAGTGCGTATCCAAGGCAAACCATTCAATATCACAGTCATCCAAGTCTATGCCCCAACCACTGATGCCGAAGAAGCTGAAGTTGACCAGTTCTATGAAGACCTACAACACCTTCTAGAACTAGCACCAAAAAAAGATGTCCTTTTCATCATAGGGGATTGGAATGCTAAAGTAGGAAGTCAAGGAGTAATCGGAATAACAGGCAAGTTTGGCCTTGGAGTACAAAATGAAGCAGGGCAAAGGCTAATAGAGTTCTGTCAAGAGAACAAGCTAGTCATAGCAAACACTCTTTTCCAACAACACAAGAGACGACTCTACACATGGACATCACCAGATGGTCAATACCGAAACCAGATTGATTATATACTTTGCAGCCAAAGATGGAGAAGCTCTATACAGACAGCAAAAACAAGACCAGGAGCTGACTGTGGCTCAGATCATGAGCTTCCTACTGCAAAATTTAGGCTTAAATTGAAGAATGTAGGGAAAACCACTAGACCACTCAGGTATGACTTAGATCATATTCCTTGTGAGTACACAGTGAAGGTGATGAATAGATTTAGAGGATTAGATTTGGTAGACAGAGTGCCTGAAGAACTATGGACGGAGGTCCGTAACATTGTACAGGAGGCAGCAACTAAAACCATCCCAAAGAAAAAGAAATGCAAGAAAGCAAAATGGCTGTCTGATGAGGCTTTACAAATAGCTGTGGAAAGAAGGAATGCGAAAAGCAAGGGTGAAAGGGAAAGATATAAGCAACTGAATGCAGATTTCCAGAGAATAGCAAGGAGAGATAAGAAGGCCTTCTTAAATGAACAATGCAAAGAAATCGAGGAAAACAATAGAATGGGGAAGGCTAGAGATCTCTACAAGAAAATTGGAGATATGAAAGGAACGTTTAGTGCAAAGATGGGCACGATAAAGGACAAAAAAGGCAGGGACCTAACAGAAGCAGAAGAGATTAAGAAGAGGTGGCAAGAATACACAGAAGAACTATACAAGAAAGATCTTAATGTTCCTGATGTCCATGCTGGTGTGATCACTGACCTTGAGCCAGACATCCTAGAGAGTGAAGTCAAGTGGGCCTTAGGAAGCATTGCTAACAACAAAGCTAGTGGAGATGACAGTATTCCAGCTGAGTTATTTAAAATACTAAAAGACGATGGTGTTAAAGTGCTGCACTCAATATGCCAGCAAGTTTGGAAAACACAACAGTGGCCACGGGATTGGAAAAGGTCAGTTTATGTTCCAATTCCAAAGAAGGGCAACGCCAAAGAATGCTCAAACTATCGCACAATTGCACTCATTTCACATGCTAACAAGGTTATGCTCAAAATCCTACAAGCTAGGCTTCAGCAATACATGAACCGAGAACTACCGGATGTACAAGCTGGGTTTCGAAGAGGCAGAGGAACTAGAGATCAAATCGCCAACATTCGCTGGATCATGGAGAAAGCACGAGAGTTCCAGAAAGATATCTACTTCTGCTTCATTGACTATGCAAAGGCCTTTGATTGTGTGGATCACAACAAGCTGTGGCAAATTCTTAAAGAGATGGGAGTACCAGACCACCTTACCTGTCTCCTGAGAAATCTGTATGCGGGCCAGGAGGCAACAGTTAGAACCGGTCATGGAATAACCGATTGGTTCAAAATAGGGAAAGGTGTACGACAAGGCTGTATACTGTCACCCTGCTTATTTAACCTATATGCAGAGTACATCATGAGAAATGCCAGGCTGGAAGAATCACAAGCCGGAATTAAGATTGCAGGGAGAATCATCAACAACCTCAGATATGCGGACGATACCACCCTAATGGCAGAAAGTGAAGAAGAACTAAAGAGCCTCTTGATGAGGGTGAAAGAGGAGAGGGCAAAAGCTGGCTTGAAACTCAACATTAAAAAAACTAAGATCATGGCATCTGGACCCATCAATTCCTGGCAAATAGAAGGGGTAGAAATGGAAGCAGTAACAGACTTCATTTATTTGGGCTCCAAGATCACCGGAGACGGAGACTGCAGCCATGAAATTAAAAGACACTTGCTCCTTGGGAGGAAAGCTATGGCAAGCCTAGATAGCATATTAAAAAGCAGAGACGTCACCTTGCCGACAAAGATCCGCATAGTCAAAGCTATGGTTTTTCCAGTAGTAATGTATGGCTGTGAGAGCTGGACCATAAAGAAGGCTGAGCGCCGAAGAATTGATGCCTTTGAACTGTGGTGCTGGAGAAGACTCTTGAGAGTCCCCTGGACTGCTAGGAGGTCAAACCAGTCAATCTTAAAGGAAATCAACCCTGATTGCTCATTGGAAGGATCGATAATGAAGCTCAAGCTCAGATACTTTGGTCACCTAATGCGAAGAGAGATCTCTTTGGAGAAGACCCTGATGCTGGGAAAGATTGAAGGCAAAAGGAGAAGAGGACGGCAGAGGATGAGATGGTTAGATAGCATCACTGAAACAATGAGCATGAAACTGAGCAAACTGAGGGAGGCAGTGAAGGACAGGAAGGCCTGGCGCAATATGGTTCATGGAGTCACGAAGAGTCGGACATGACTTAACGACTAAACAACAACAAAATGAAATACATATTATATAGTTTTATAATGTATGTGTACCCTCTGAAGTATATAAATTATGAACTACAACTATGAACTGTAGACTACCATTTTGTAGTTTGTATTTAAATCTATAGCTTTGTACAGAGTGAGTAATTTGCATTCTCAGATATACCGTCAGAAATATAGGAACAATTCTATCCTTGGTTTTTTAGGGTTTTTTGGAACTGTACAAGAGAAAAAAATGTAAAATCTTTTGTGGATTAACAATGCAATTCTTTGCATGCATATTTCAGAAGAAAGCCCTGTTCTATCTAAAGTTCAGTGTACAAGACTGGAATAAGCCAGTGGAACAGTAGAAATTACTTTTGAAGACTTGGACTGTCACTGGATAAATAATAAACAATATTGCACTCTTCTTCTTCACAGCTGTAAATCTATATGCCAAGTGATTTGCTAAATTATGCCATGCCAAAAAAGACATTTGAATTTTGAACATCAGGCCAAGATTCCTTTTTCTGTTGAACTGAGTTAAGTTCCTTGTATATTTCATTCCAAACCACAGCATATACTGAAGTCTTTTCATTTCATTGAGTTTGATGTGTTTACTCTACATGCATATTTATGAAGTGTAGACAATACCAACACCTTGTTTTCTTAGTCCAATGTTTTTCCCTTGTATAAACTTGCCTCAGAAAATGACATCAAACTTAATATAGATTCCAATCAACATCTCTTCAACAATTATATCAAAACTGATAATCAAAGGAAGGGCTGCTATAAGGCTGAAAAAGCGAACTGCTGCCAGGATGAATATCAATCAGCTAAAATTAAATTAGTCAGAAGTTATTTTTTGGAAATAAGCTGCCTAAACTTCTGAGGTTTATTAAACGAGCTACTTACTTCAGTTGCAGTGTGCTGTTGCTACATCTGGTAAGAAGCAGAAGTTCAGTCAAAAATTAATGAAAGAGTTTCTACCCCATCTATGCCTTTCTTTTTCATTTTGCTGATTCTTAACTTATTTGGGGTAAATCCACAGAAATGTTTTTGATTATGCATCCTTATCATGAACACTGTTAATATTGCATTCTTCCCCTTCCCCCTAAAAATATAAAATAGATGTCTTTTGCATTAAAAAAAAAACTTTTCAGTATTCTTTCAGATAAACATATAGGTGGAAGGATGTCCTGAACAGCACTACAAATTGAAATAACCCATTCTGAAACTTGCTCTAATATTATCAGTATCACTTTCATACAGTCTGGCCCGTATACAGTCTGCATTTTCTAGAATAGTGAGAAGATTCGGGAACAACACTTACCTAGGATAATTTTTGGAAGGATAGTTTACTGAATGTTGTAATTTTCTCAATGTTCTAACTTACATCTTTCTTGGAGACAGAGAAAATGTTGTGTTATCAATAAATAAAAAGCATACCCATTGCTACTGGTCAATAGATAGATTTCTCCTTCCAACATTATTTAATATTTATTTTAGACAGGGCACCATGCTCCAAAAGTCCACAATTTTTTATGTATTGAGAGATTCAAACTACTCGGGTTATAGCCAAGTAAAACATACACATATTTACACACAGCAATTTGTCAGACTTATAATACTTTTCTTGATTTGAGTTCCAAATGTAACAATTTGACAAGTGCAGACCATTAATTAACGTTCCAACTCCTGAATTGAATTTCCAGCAGCAAGGTGATTGCAATCAACCCTTAATAAACATTGTTAAAAGAGTCCAGTATACACACCAATTTTTATTAATCTCACCTGAACTTCATACAAACTAATTGCACATTATTTGAATTAATCCTCCATTGGTTTATCAGGGCAGGACATTCAAGTTTATGATTACAAAAGCTGCTTAAATAATTAATGTAATTTAAACAGTGTTCTTCAGCTTTCTGTAATAATAGATTACCGGTATAGGAGCCCCAATGAATTCCTCTGAAATCTCCAGCTACTGTGAAATGACAGAAGCAGAATAGCATCTGGGCTAAAGAGACCAAATAACAAATGTTGATAAACTGCCAAAGAGCATTCAGGTAAATCTAAGTTGCTGGGTTTTTTTTATTTATTTCTGCAAAAGTTTTTAAAAATGGCTTCCCTGATAGGCTGACTTACATCTTCACTGGTGATGCTATGAGAATATGAACCATCCCAGGAAAAATTATCTCTCATATAAAGAGCTGTTGAGTTCCCTCACATATTTTCCAAGCTATGATTTGCTTAATTGTGACTCATTGAATACCTCACAGCTAGATTTACACATTATGCTTAGCCATTGGCCATCTCTAAAAATCACAGAAGTGGATTCCACACAATACGCTAAGCTAAAACAAACCAACCATATTATGATTTACCAAATTCAGACATGGATGCATAATTAAGAAATATCTACCAACTATTCTATTCTATGAAGCTTCCCCCCCCCCCCGCCCATCCCTAAACTGCCATCCAACATTGCTTCATGGTAATTCTATAAGTTCTATTATTCACAGTAGCCAGACATCAAGTACTCATACCACCTTAGATATTTCAGTCCTTCAAGAAATCAGAATCTACATGTCAATGAAGAAAAAAATGAAATAGTTGGCTGAAATAATCCTTTGTTGGTTTTTCTGACCAAGTCTCAGGACCATCAAAATTACAGTGATACTTTCTTTACTAGCATCTGGCCTTAATTTATATGTATGGAATGAAACTGAAAGTCAACGGAATACAGGAATACATATGTGTAAATGATAGTGGAAACCTGGCCCCAAGTGTTTTCCAGAGAGTTTCATTTGCTTCCATAAATTATATAAATGTGTAAGACTCCAGATTCTTGTCTGTTAGTGGGCATTTGCAATCTGGAAAACTTTGTAGATCAATCAGTTTACTGTAAGAATTTAAACAAATCATTGCAAAATCTGATTAAAAGACCTCACATCATAAATGCATTATTGTTTATCACTTTTAGTATTCTTGAGGTTTTGAATTTTTAAGTATTAGATTTCCCTTCCTTCTGCATCTTGCAGACATAACTTTCAACCATACCTCTTTATTAAATATTATTTTCCATCTTTGTGATTGACACTGGCCCGTCCTTTCTCTCCCCCCTCCCCCGTGCTCTCTCTCCCACACACAGAGAAATTCAAATTATATTTTTATTCATCTGACATTCAAAGAATAGTGTTTTTCCCTAACCATAGCAAGCATTCTGAGCTCTTAATTGACCAAACTCCAGTTTCATGGTAAAAGGCATTTAGTAATTTGACCTTTAGTTGAGCAAAAATGGAGAGTTTATAGATTTTATACGCAGCTAGTTTTTTTTCCCTTTTAGTTCATGTTGACTCATCTAATCAATGTAACTATTTTCCCAGTATTTTTTTTCAAGATTATGCTTAGTTGGTTAATACCTAGTTGGAATCATTCAACCAAATGCCTTCCCTTTGAGGGTGTAAAAAAGGCATTTTAATTTTTTTAGAAGGGTAAATTACTCATTTCAGGAGCAGAGTCAGCAGGTTAGGGAGTAGAAAAAAACATTTTCCTTACCACTGACAGTTCCTTCCGTGAAAGATGTTCAGCAGCCAGTTCAGATTAGTTATTTCCACACTGCTGCAAATTCATGTGAAAAGGAGATTAGCATAAATGCACCACTTGTGTTTTTAGACTTAAACAAAAATGAGGAAATTAGCTTTCTATCTTTCTAAAACTTAAAAGGAATTAGAAACTAAGACTGTTGCTAAGTTTTGAAAAAATGTTGGTTGCTCAATCCTATGAGTTTTTAACTGGGGGTGAGAAAGATCACCTGTCTCCACATGTCCTTCTTTGTACACTCAGAATTTTACCAGAAACCTTTATTTAGGTTTCCCAGCTGTCTGACTTACAGAAGCCAGAAGGTGTAGATAAGGGCTCTCTTGTTCCTGATGCTATTTCCAGGGAGCTCAGTTCATCTCCCCAGGATCTACTTGGATGTCATTTCAGTGCCAAAGATTTTTTTCCTTAATTCTCCCATTCTTCTTAATAAAATCTAATGCATTTTATCTTGGCAATTGTTATATCTGCATTCTAACATAAATTCTGTGTAATATAGAGCAGTGTTTCTCAACCTTAACAATTTAAAGATGTGTAGATGTCAACTCCCAGAATTATCCAGCCAGCATGCTAGCTGGGGAATTCTAGGAGTTGATGTCCATACATCTTAAAATTGCCAAGGTTGAGAATCACTGGTGAGGAGCACCTGAACTATGGTGGGTGTCCTCTTTTTGGTCCTTTAGAATCAAAGCATAATCCCAATAAAAATGTTATTGGTTTCACTCTCATAACCAAAGCTGCTCTCAATCTGAAAATTCTTTGGATTTTCTCCTATATTTCTGTACATATAAAAAGGATGTAATTACTAGAACGTGGGAAACTGACATAGTTTGCTGTGCCTCAGTTCAGTATCTGGGAATATTGAGCTTCTCCTGCTGAGCTGTTGAATAAGTCTTGTCCCCAGGAGAAATTCAAAGAAACAATCTATCCAATTTATCCACAAATTTAGTAGAGACGTTTGTAAAATAATTTATGTGAAGCTTTGAAAAACTTTAATAAAGCTACTGAGTTTTCAAAGTCTTGCCTAATCTTGAAATTATTTAAAATATTTTCAGTTGTAAATTGTCACCAAGACAACTCCCTTCTGAGCCAAATGGGAAGTCAGAAATAAGTTTATAACTAATTAATTATGAATGTTGACACTTGAACAGATGTATCTGCATTTTCTTGTAATTCAATCAGAATAGTTCAACCAATATTTTAATGAATAAAAAAGAATAAATCCTGAGAGTGCCCAAACCATAATTGTATATTTGCACAATATTAATGAATTACTTTTCATAGACTCACCAAATTTCTAACACTAAAACTCTCATTGTATGCCAGGCAGAAAGACTATTCAACAGCATCTTATAGTACTGTTCTATTGGCTATTGCTTGAAACTCAACAATCTTAGTATCCAAGTGACTGTCTGACACTTAAAAAGCAACTACACAACAAGATTTAACCTCAATGTGAGCACAAGAAAATTGCCTTCAGTTTACATTGAGCAGCATCTCATACTTTAGGAACAGGAAAAGGAAAAAAAAAAAATTCTTAAGCAATTCTGATTTTAAAAGCAAATTAAAAACATTTTGGTGCTTACTTTGGATTTCCAACAATCTTCCTTTCCACTTCCCCAGCTTTAGGATTATATGAAGTTTACCAAACTGGATAGAGGCAGGAATATACAGTAGGGTACAGTAAAATAATATTGTAAAATGGCAAAAGAGGTAAATTCTATCAATCCAACGCTTACTGGAAAGTCCATGTTTAGTCAAGTGCCTAAAATTACAGTATCTTGTGGCCTGAGGTCTCTTTTAGAGGTGGCATTTCACAAAGTTAGCATTACGTTTTTCCTAGTGTATGTTTTATCTGGCAGTGAGGCCTAGCTGACAGATCCATATAAAAATGATGGGAAGTCAGCAGTTATTATGTTCTGTCCACTTCCGTTGTATTTTGTTGATCTTTCTGATATTGCTTTTAAAAATGATATTGTGATTTTAACTGTTGTAAGCATGGACATTCATGGGGAAGTAAGGGTGGGAGGAGAAAACAAAGACAAATATGTGATGACATAATCATGAAAACGCTGAGACTTATATATTGCATGGGACATCCTGATGCGTGTGTTGCTATTCTGGCATCATTGTGATATGTGCAGATACTACTGATTGTAAGCCATTAGAGCTCTCACTTCTGGTCAATTTTCTGACCAGCATCTTGTTCTCCTGACTACCTGATATCACTGGAAAGACAGTGACATGGCAGAAAGGGGCAGGGATGTTTTGGGGGTATTGCTAGAATCTTATAGCAAAATGGTTGAAGTTTGGTGGAAAGATTAAGGGTTAGGTAAAGAGGGTGGGATTTAATGGTGAAAATTGGAGCAGCTTGAGTCCCAGAAATCTTCCATTGTGTTTCCATTCTTATTTTGGAGAAGAAGAAAAAAAATCACACCACTGAAAGTCACTCATTTGGCTATAGAACTTGGGGGTATGATCTCAGGGTGCTTGAAGACTCCATAAACCCAGGGGCCATAAGTTGTCCCACCCCCATGTTTAGACAAATTGGTGCAGTCTCTTTAGATAGTATTTGGTTCATATTGGGTGAAAAAATGTAGGAACTGAAATGGAAAACACAGGTTCCCTGTGCCCATGATGTTAGCTCACTACCTTCAGAAACACACTTCTTTCATGGTGATCAAAATCAGAATTAAAGGCCAGTTCTATCCCCTTATGTGTAAGAGGAACATCTTCATGTCTTATGTCTTGGGCAGTAAATGTTTCAGGCCAGTCCTAGTAAAGGACGCAAAGGCACTAGAAGGGTGGGGTAGAAATACTGATAATAAGTAAAATAAAATAGAAAAGATCTAGGGTAACACAGAAGACATCTCCTAAGCTGCTGTTAGTTGCTGAGTTACTCTGCTCACTCTGATGGGTATATGCTGTAACATTCTCAAGCCTTTTTGAATCAGATCTCTGATGCTGCTCACCCTGCAGTAATTTAACATCTATTAATACTTCAGAAGAAAAATAATGTTTTTAAAGAGATCTTTTAAGAAGTTGCATATGCTGAAAGTTTATTGTGCTTGACACTGGTAAAAAGCAATTGCCCTGGTTAAAATGAAATGACAGCTGTTTATATAAGCAGACCCCAGTTACTTTAATTATTGCTTTTGGCAAGGTAGTAAAGGTTTAATCTTCCTTAAACCCAGCAATAATGTTTGCTGGCTGGAAAGTTTCATTGCCGTGGGAATCAAAAAGAAGATTGCTTGACTACAGTATCTACCGTAATATCACCCATTTTCTTCTAACTCCACATGAACTGATGACGCTGCAAAATCAAGACAGTCAAACTGTTTCTACCATTCTTGTTCTTCTTTCTTTTCTTTTTTAATTCTGTGGCTGGTTTCTAATGCCATACTAAACTCTGGCTTGTTTTAACCATAGGTTCCTGAACAACCATAGAGGCCTGATTTACACATTGACACTAAGGCATAAATCATAGTTTGGCTTCACACATCACACTAAATCATAATTAAGCAAAGCATAGTAAGCCTTGTGAATCATTGTCTAGGGATGTCAAATGAAATTTTGAATAAATAGTAGGCCATCACTTTCTTAACTGATTTAGACTTCAATCCACTGGTCCTTGGGAAAGCATTTTGGTCCATGGGCTATGGAAGGAGAGGAGAGGAATGCAACTGGTGCATATTTATTTATTTATTTTATTTATTTATACATTCGATTTATTGTCCGCCCATCTCCCCCCAATGGGGAACTCTGGGCGGCTCACAAAGTACATATCATACAATTACAATTATACAATTAATTACGTTATGTGACCGGCAGGGGTCGCTAGGGGGTCATCCGGGCTTTTTCCTCCTCCGCAGATCTTCCTCGCCACTCGCCGCTCATGCCGGCTGCATTCGGAGTTCGGCCAGCACCGGTATTTTGCTCCCCTGCGCAGCATCGCCGGTTCCTCCCATCTAAACGGGAGTACCCATTTATCTACTCGCAGATGGAATAGCTTTCGAATTGCTGGGTGAGCAAGGAGCTAGGACAAGGGACAGGAGCTCACCCTGTCCCGCAGGGCAGGGCTCGAACCGCTGGAGAGCCAATCATTCTGACCGGCAACTCCCGCATCATTAAGCCCTTGCGCCACCGCGTCCATAAGTCCGCATATCCTAGACATTTGTCCTCTTGGACCCTTGCCTCCCACAGGACTATTATCACCAACTATGCTATAGTAAAGTTGCCTGAAGGGAGAAGGAAGAAAAAGGCAGGCACCACCCAGGGGGCATTGTCACCAACTTCCCTAGAAGTTTCTTTATTTAATATTTACTGTATTTGTAAGCCACTTGGGAAATATTGTTATTCTAGAAAGCAGGATATAAATAATTGTGATAAATAAATATTGGATCCCATTCAATAGTAGAGAAAGAGGTTCGCTATGTGGGTTCATCCTGACAACTGCCACCATAATCTTTCTTTAGTGCATAAAAAGTTAAGCATAAAAGATATTTATTCAGTATATCACTTTTTGGAAAAGTGTCTTTCCCTCTACTTCCCTTGACCAAATGAAATGACATCCAAGATATTTGGAATGGCAGTTCACAGTAATGCATTTCTCAGACAGTGATGGTAATAAAAACTCTCACAGCTGAGTGGTATTGATTGATAACTGCTGTCACATGTTGAATGTGCATGGAGGGCTTATGTGTTGATGTGAAATATGGCAAATCATGAGAAGCGGAGATGAAAATATCAAGATACGAGGCAGCACACCAGCAAGCAACAGCTGTTGAGAAGAAAATATTTCTTGGCCTGCATGTCTTGGGGTTATACCAACTACGTAGAAAGAAAATACTTTGCTGATGGGTTAGCCATTTAAAAAATTATGCTGCTTCACTGGACAGAAGTATGTTCAGAAATAAATTAAAATGAGCTTCTTTTTATAGTTCAGAAAGCTAGCATTCGATGTACTATTTTGGGTGATCTTTAGCTTGATAAGCTATGGGGCAAAGGATACTTAAATTAGCTTCACTATGGAATTCCCTACTATTAGATGTGGTGCTGACCACTAATTTAAAGGCTTTAAAACATAATTAGAGAAACGCAGTCCATGTTTCATACTGCAAATGACTAATTTGCATTATCCTCAAACTAATCTTTTGGGTAAACATAATTTCGTCTTGTAAATACTTGCTTATGCAGTGTTTTTCAAACTTGGCAACTTTAAGATGTGTAGACCTCAAGTCCCAGAATTGCTGGCTGGGGAATTCTGGGAGTTGAAGTCCATACATCTTAAAGTTGCCAAGTTTGAAAAACACTGCTCTAATGCGCTACAGAGGTCTCTAACCTTGGTTCATGCAAGTTCATGCACATTTAAAAGCATGTTGGAGACACTCCCACAAAATGGCTTCCATGAGGGGTTGATAGTATAGTGAAAATGTCCTGCTTCAGAACATGTTAATCATTTCCTTTATTTAGCATGTGTCAAATAGCTTTGTGCAGTAAGCAGTTATAAAGCATCACATCTAATAAGCTGGTCTAAACTTTCTATCAGATTTATTTATTAAATTACAGACATTCTGTGAGTTCCTTATCAGTTTCTAACTATAATAAACCTGTAATCAAGATAACACAAAAGATTTAAGATTTATGAAGAAATCTATCTAGTCCAGTATCTTGTTTCCCAACAACAGTTAATCAGATATTCCTGGAAAGTCCATTAACAGGACATGACAGCAATGGCTCTCTCCATTTTCCAGGCAGACTACCTTTGATCGTTTATCAATCATGAATTACAGCCAGACTTGTACAGTAGACTTGTCCTCCAAAATTTTGTCATAGCCCCTTTCGAAGTAGGGGACATCAGCACTTATGAATTGTATAGTTTAATAAGGTGAAGACTAGGGCTACCATAATAGGACTGCAAAAAACTAGGCAGTCACCAGATGAAAGCAAAAGTTCAAAAATTTTGTATTTCTATGCTGGCACATCAGGTTTGTCTGGATGTTCGTAGCCCAGACACTTGTAATCTAGTGAAGAAGGGTACATCTTCAAGTCTGATTTCCCCCTATTTACTGTTGGAGGACTTGGGCTGTAATTCAGGTCCATCTCAGTTTCACATATATAAAGTTAAATGTCCAATTTTGTATCACTTTGTTTTTTAGATGCACAAAATGGTCGTTATTGTAAGGAACCTATATATACATACACATGTATTTTTAAACTGAGAACTAAAAAGGCTAATGTAGTTTAATTGGTTTGGGCTTACTGTGTTATATGAACTCAGCCATCATGGTTTATAAACAATGGCTATGGACTAAACATGTGGTGCGAACCCCAAAATGGTGGTTTATTCAATAAATTATGAATAAGCAAACTATGACTTTGAATGATGAGTACACCTAGCCTATGAGAGGCCTTAGAAGAAGGCCAAGAAGAAGGCTTTAGAAGCCAAGCTTTGATTCAAAATCAAGATTCGTAGGTGGCATTATTTGATTCAAATGTGTGGCTTAAGATTCAGATACAAAAGCAATTAAGTCATGATTCATAATAGATGAAACCACAGACCATAATGGGAGAGCATGGATATGCCTGCAGCTGCTTCCTCAGAATCTTTTAAGGATGTTAACCTAGCAAAGGTTCGTCCAGATAGCTTCATAGATTTCATGGCAAACATTTTTGAAATATTTCTCTAAGATCTCTTTTAAGGCAGAGATAGCAGGAATGAAGAAAAGATCATGTAGCTTCCAAAGTGTCCAGGAAAGAGAAGTTGCCCTTGACTGATGCAGAAAGAGTTGCACTTTCCCCCCTTCAAATATTGGTTAAAAGTAAGCTAAAACAAGATGACCGTACCTGAGTTGCAGAAATCCAGAAAACAACTAGATGGGAGTCTTGCTGCTATAGAATGGTCCTCTGGATTTTTGCAATCCAGGTACAGTTGCCAATAACCCCCTGATCTATATATATGGATGCAGGCTTGATTCTCTGATCATTGGCTTTCCTGATTTGGCATACTTATTAGCATGGGTTCTTAGCATGGTTAATCTCTGCATTACATGTAGCTTGTGAAACCTTTAAAAACTAACCATTGTATGTATGTTAGATTGTTTCTTTATATCACAGTGCATTATACAAAGTATTCTAATGGCTAGCAAATTATTTCAAACTCATACAACAAAGTAGCCTCACTTATTACCAGAGGATCCTTTTTGCACTTCAGGGGACTTGTGTTAAAAATAACACCTTAACCCATTCCAAAAATGTTGGCCCTCTCACTCCAATGATAACATGGTTTGTTCTTTCTTTTTGACTAATCAAACAAAACATACCAGCATCCAACCTAGCTACTTACATTAGACTCAAAACCAGATGCTTTCTGATGCTTGCATTACTGATATACTTGTGGAACAACTCACTCCAGTGAATCTGCAAGAATTACAACATATCATGGCAGTCTGAAGTAATCAAATAACAATACTGGATCACAGGGCATGCTTAATAATAAAATAATAATAGTAATAAGAACAACTTAAATACAAAGAGCAGCAAATAGAAATAGAACAACTATGGCAAAAGAAAGCAAAGATAGTACTAATAGTAACAGGTGCCTTGGGTGCAATCTCAAAACATCTGGAGCAACACTTGAAGACCATCAGCATTGACAAAATCACCATCAGTCAATTGTAAAAGGCAGCTTTACTTGGAACAGCTCACATCCTGCGACGATACCTTTGACACCATCAAACAACAACATGTGCCTATCCCAGGTTCTTCGGAAGGACTCAATAGGTGGATAAAAATGCCGACTCCAGTCTAAATGTCTGTGCAACCGACAATAATAACTGTGTACAATATGAATGGTGGAAAGAAACATGGACCTATTCCAATATACCCATTCCTATTAATTTAAGGGCCCTTGTTGCTTTTTTGCCCACTCCTAGTAAAAGGCAAATGGAATGTCCAAAGGTCTTCACCCACCAAAGAGAGATTGTAATCAATTGGTGCAATATCCTTAATGAGATTATGGCATTGGTCCCTAAATTTGCAAAGGTAACTGTCAACCATCAACTGATAATTGTAATCCTAACCCAAACCCATTTGACGGGGAAAAAGGCATGAAACAGCCAGAATAAGTGGATATACTTGATTGGTGCATTTCTGGCTGGCCAGAACTTTCTGGCAGGCAAAAAAGGAACAAGAGCACATTTAAGTCCTGTATGGAAGGAGAAGATCTGGAGGAATATTCTTTGTTCTGCATTCAAACCTTGAGCTCAGTTTAAGCTCTTTGGCTAAGATTCTGCTGTAGCAGACGAACAGGAAAGAGGTAACACTATGATTGCAGTAACCGTGAAATTCACCTGGCCTTGATTCTTACTACTAAACTGAACAGCTTGTTAATGAAGCTTGCAGCTGATTTTATTCCTGGCCCTGATGGCTTGTTATCTATGTGATACTACTTTTCTTCTATTGAACTGATGTTTTAATTGCTGCTTTCTGATTTTATTGCACGCGTGTACATTTACACACGCACACAATACACAGACGCTTGGTTTCCCAGATTAAAAATAAAGACACCACAATTTAACTAATGAAAATGATTTAAATAATGAAATAATGAAAATGATTTAAATAATGAGCATGATTTAAATAATGAACATCATTTCAATAATAAGAGGTAAACAGCAGTTTAAAAGTGACATGCAGTTTCACAGGTGTTTACCATGCCAAATTAGCATTAATTTGTCCGTATATTTTGCCTGCATCATTTAAAACAGTTGTTTCAAAGACAACAGCAAGTGATGGAACAGTTATCAAAAATCCAGACTGAAAAAATATTGTCAGGACTTTCTAACAGGGGTAGGAAAAATAATTGAATACAGCTTTTATCATTTGTAGTAGTTCACCAGGCTCAAAATAATCTGTTTTTACTAAATCAATGACATTAAGAAAATAAAAACTTGTAAGTGAAATTTGCTTTTGTTTTTATTTTTAATCTGTATTACCAAGACACATTTGCGTGCGGAGGTGCTAGGAATTTTGACCACAGGGTTAGGCCTTGAAAATTAGTTATTGTTTTACATATACAGGTGTGGCTATTTTACTCTTCAAAATTTAAATGCAGATGTAACGCTGACAGAAACAAAATGTTCTGAAATGTAATGGCCTTTCCAGAAAACTTCAGCACCCATGGAAGTCAGCTACAAGATGTTCATTTTGTGGCTTATCTTTGTAGCTGTTAGCTGGAATTTTAGGCTTTATTATTAGCTTTTTAATTGAGGTGATATTAACATTTTTAACATGGCAGTCTAGGCTTCTTTTCTTACTTTGGGAAAGTGTTTTTTTCTTCTGGGCCAAGGCCATTTCTTTTGGTATAGGAGAACTTGCCTTTTCAGCAACGAAATAGTAGGGAGTGTATTCTGAAAAGTCCTTGGATACACTTGCAAGTTTTAAAGATACAATTCCACCTGGGAAAGACGGTGACGTGACCCATAAATTTGCCACTTGTGGAATGTTATCTGTAATCAATGCTTTCTATTGTTCAATTCTCACGTGCACTCAATGTTTGATTACTTGCTTTCTGATGTATCACATATACCGAATGTATGTATCATTTGTTTCTGTAGCCTATAAAAAGACTTGACCCCATTCAATCATTTTTGCTCTGCCTGAATTACTGGGTGATTGGTATTTTCGGGTAGATTACGAAGCCACCTTTGCAAAGGTAAAATTATTTTCTCCCCCAAATTCAGGGAATGGGTCTTGAGCTCCATGCCCCTCGGGGTGCCTGAGCTTTAAAGGCAACATAGCTAAGAACAAAGATGTGATAGAAAACTGGCTCCTTTTTTCAGTAAAAGGCTATGGGGAAATGAAAAAGCATTTCAATCATCCATGGTCCTTTAAGAGATTTCTTAATCATATTACAGATTTGCTTATGCTGATGATTTTAATGCCGTATTGCTCTTCTATCCTTCAACTAACTTCTGTCATTTTACTTCTATTACTGTTTTTATAAAACATTTCTGCTTGGTAATGTGAACTTCAAGAATACTTGCAAGGAGAACCCTAATTTATTTTTTTTATGACTATACTGTTGAAGTGATACAAATTTCTTTCTATGTCCATATTTTTATGTAGCTGAGGACTACATTGTTAAGGAAAGGTCCTAGCACTGCTAAAAGCTTCAGCTGGTGTAGACTATGGTAATGTGGGCGGTTAATGGTGTCGGTTATTCAGCACATGTGACACCCCTGTTCCATGAGCTCCATTGGCTACCTATTTGCTTCTGGGTGCAGTTTAAAAAGTAGGTAGTCACCTTAAAAGCCATTCATGCCTGGGGCCTGGTTACTTATGGGACCATCTCTCCCCAGTTGTTTCTACCCATCCTCTCCAGACCAGTAGGAGGGTCATGCTATGGATACCATCAGCTAAGGAGTATCAGCTGGTGGGGCCCATGGTGCCCACCCTCTGGAAAATCATCTGTCTGGAGATTAGGTTGCCCTTAACCCTGCTGGCCTTCCATGGGGCCTTGAAGACCTGGTTCAATGGGGAACCTGGTTGTGTTGATGGCAGTTTTTATGACATTTCTGGCTGTTGTGGGTTTTTTTTTTCTGTATATGTATTTTTAAACTTATTTTAACATTGTGAGCCACCCAGAGTCATGTACTTGAGATGGGTGGCCACATAAATCCATTAAATAAATACATATATACATACTCAGGGATTGTAAGTGACTGAAGACAGGCTAAGTGCTAATCACAGAAACAGCTCTTTCTAAGTGTAATTTTTTTTTTTTTAATAAGCAGAGTCCTATTGACCAGGAAGGATACTTTACAGATGGCCTGATAGTCCGTAACTGGAAATGGTGTTTCAAGAGCTCTGGCTTTATAACCCCAGTTTGTACTATCTACTACTGGAGTAATATATGTTTCCCAATCTCTTTTTATGTTTTGGAGCTTCTATGCAGTGATTTTACTTTACTAGATGAGTAGAGAAAAGGGTATCAGGTACTCTGCTGTTGTACCTGGGTGATGTTACTAGAGGGAAGCAGGAAATATTAATGTTACTTGCTTTAGGTTTTTGAAATTGCTTATGATAAAATGCAGTAAATTGGGAAAAGCAAAAGTATGCACAAGTTTTAACTTGTAACCTGTAAAAGCTCCTGAAAAGCTTCCTCAAAAAGCCAGGTTTCCTGACCCAAGTTTAGGATCAGTTGAAAAAGAAGCAAGCTATTCACAGCAATCCTAATTCACTGAACTTTCCTCTTTTGTATGACAATGAAGTATAGGACATCTGCCCTCTTTTATACTGGAAAACTCTTTGCTTTTGTCCATACAACACATTCCTGCCATTACCACTAAAGGTATCTTGCTCTTTCCCTGAAGATGTAATGGATGGCATGAGCGGGGAAGATTCTGGAATGGAACTTCAAGGTTGTCAGGAGGAGGGAGAGACATTCCTGAGCAAGCACCTCCTCAGCCCGCAGCAAGAGTGTGGGAAGACAAAGAGGATGAGTCTGGCCCCTCCCTAGAGTCTCATGGGTTATAGCCACTAGTTGCTTTAGCATAGGTTTAGTCTGGCGAAATTTCATCTATTAGGTGCAAGCTAATAAAGGAACTGAGCTGTACTGGATTGCCTCGTTGCTGTTCTTGGGCTGAACCTGACAGAAATGGTCAGTTTGGAACATCTGAGGATATGAGGGTGCTGGGAGAGTTCATCATGATCTTAGCTCCATTGCTCTTGTATTTTCCATGAGGCACCAGAAGCCGTGTAAGACATCATCAGCATAGGAAGGGCTGGATGCTGAGCGATGACCCAAAGATACAGATTAGTGTATTTATTTGTTACATGTTTTTAGCTACTATCTGTTTATGTGAAAATGTTAGAGTGGTAGGTTTCCTTCAGTGCTGATGATGACAAGAGTCCTGCACCCTAAAAGCTGAATAGAAGAATGGGACTAGGAGTGACCAGGAGTAGGATGTCAGTAAGCAAATCCTTGCCTGAAGCTTTCATATTTAAATGGCCCTGCTGAGAATGCTCACCTGATGCCCTTTGTGTTCTGTGGTCCAAACACAGCCTAGTAGTCATAGAAAAGTGGAGAAACCAGAATGCTGTGTGGATCCCACTAATGACTGTGACATCTATTTTTTTATAATAACTTTATTAATATTTTTAAAAGAACAGTAAAAATGAACCAAAACTAATATTAAGAAAGAAAATAAGAAAAATATTAAGGAATTGGAAAAAAAGAAAATAGTAAAAAGCAAAAGTGTAGGAAAAAGAAAAAGAAAAAAGAACAACAAAATTGACTTCCCACCCACCCCACAACATATATAAGTAACAATATGCATCAAATGTAAATTGCTCTAAATTTACAACATAACGTCCATTATTTCTATTAACCCATATTATTTCTAATCATCAGAACTCTTTCATTTTTCTATATCCCGCAAAAAATCTCCCCCCCCCCAAAATTCCAGTTAACACTAAAATTATAGAATGTCTCATCTCGAGTCTCAACAATGACTGCGACATCCATGATGAACGCACTGCTTCCTTCTCAGTGGGTAGAGTGTTGGTTGGGATAGTAGTTCATGCAGTTCCATTCATCACTCTCGCTGGATCCCTAATATTGTCCCTACTCTAAAATACATGAAATGGCTGCCTCAGCGTCTAAACGTTACTGAAAGAATGAGTTTTAAAAGTTGAGGAAAATTAGCAATAGTGGGAAAAATATCTACTGAATATACTCAGTTCAGTGATCACTCATTTTAAGTGCTCTTAGTTTTTATCTGTTCCTTGAAGGTGAATTGGAGGTTGGCTTCTTTGTAGAGTGGACAGAAAAGTATGACAAAATTATTTACAGTCCAACTCATGCTTTCTCTCTCTTTCTTGGTGTGTGTGTATGCATGTACACACACTTAGAAGTAACAGCATTTTCTTACAGGGAAATAAACATACATACACTTAGAAGTAACAGCATTTTCTTACAGGGAAGTATGTATAGCATGGGAGAATAGCTTAATCTAGTTTCAAATATCCTTTGCAAGTGATTAGTTCCAATCGCTATAAAAAAAAATGGGAGGGCTATCTTGTTAGCCCACTGGGTAAGAATGAAGGGGTGGTTGAAAAGAGAAGGAGAAAAAATCCCATCATTTCTGGCTCTTGCTGTAACACGATCATCTTCAGCTATACTCCTTGTTGCCTTGTGCTGCTGACCAATGATTAATTCTGAAGGGATGTGGGTCACACAGGAAAAAAAAAAAACTTTAATAATTTGTTTAGTGAAAATTGTTAGACTTTTCACTACAAGGCTATCCACTCTAGCCATCGCTGATATGAAACCCTACCCTCATTATTGATACATCACCATATCCTTTCCTTGTCAGTGATATATCACTACACTGATGGCTGGTTAGTGCTATAAATAGGTAGTGTGGATTGCATATACATTTCCATGTAAGGTTCACAGCCTGATCTTGAATCTTGTGTTTATAGGAATGATACATGCTATATGGTATTGTTGGACAATTTAAGACCTGAGAACTGGAGCCAGAATTGTATTTGGCTTTCCAGATCCATGGAACACTATTTAAGGGATGTAATTTGGTACTCATGTCCCTTCATCAGAATTGCATCAGATGATAAACCATTTCATTTCAATTTCTCATGCAATACCCTACTTGAAGATGAACAAAATAATCAATTAAATCAAGGAAGGGGAACCAAGCCCACAGGAGAAAAAAGTAGCTTTAGCCAATATGACAGGATGTACAGTATGTCCAGATGTGAGTCCCAATTGTGGACATACCAACCTCACAGTGAAAAAACACATTACAACACATCACAGAACTTGAAATATGTTCCTTAAGACTTTAGATTACACTATCTCCAATGGGATGAAGGACCTATACAGTAGGGCTCCAAACAGAAATTATGCCCAGCTCTAGCTGAAAATATTCTAGTGCAGCACACTTCAAAACTACTCAGAACTTTCCACTTGAATGGGAAAATATGTTAATGTTTGGTTTAGAGTTGGCTGGATTGGCACAACATACTAGGCTGTGCACAATCCAACCATATTTGGGTTAAATGTGTGTTGTTTGGCAAGTTCTTTTTTTTTTTTGTACAAAGTTGTCACCCATTTCAAAGTATTTTTCCAAAATAGAATTTAACTAGTATGCTTTTGGTTTCAGACATTTCAGGTTCCTCTTTTAATGGAAACATTCCCATACATTTATGAAACATTGCTTCATCAAGTTCCTTTATGGTATTTCACAACATTTTTAAGAGCTTCTGCTTATTTCTCAGTGGAACAAAATGAAGTATTTGAAATGGTATACTGAAAAGACCCTTTTTTTTTTTTTTAGGAACATGGACTTCTTTCTCACAGATGCTTGTAACAGATGGAAGACATCATGTTATTTTAAGCAGCAGCAGGGCACAACCAGTAGTAGTTGTTTAGTGGGAAACTTCTGGTTGCTAAAAATGGTGTATTGATTAGAAGGTTTCCTCATGCATATTCTCATGTAGGCAAAGACAACAATTCTAAACATCTGCTGGAACAAATGGAGCTGACAGCACTATCAAAAATAGCTCCTCTGTTCCTATATGGTTGCCTTCCAAATGTGTTGTACTTCAGTATTCATAATCTTTGCCATCACAACCTTTGTCTATGATGGCTATATTTGGATTTCAACACAATCCAGTACAATGTTGAAATCCACCCCAGTTCTAGATAGGGAAGGCTGCTCTAACATTTAGTACCTGAATTGTAGATGTCTTTCATCCTGATCACTTATGGTCTACAATAATATCTAATAACAATAATAAAATTCATATACTGCCCAACTCCTAGTGACTCTTAGTGCTGGCAATTGTTTTCTGACCTTAAATAAATATTATGGAAAGAATATTATAGAGTAAATATTATGGAGATAACTGGATGTAGCGTGACAGTTTTTGAACCACTGATATGAGCCATCAGCTTTAATTCTGCCTTTGTTGCAGAGAAGAGCAACCAAGATGGAGGCTCAATCCTATGAGGAACGGTTAAAAGAATTGGATAAGTTTAGTCTAAAGAAGACAAGGCTAAGGGGAGAGATGATAGCAGTCTTCCAATGCATGAAGGTATGTCACAGGGAAGAGGGTGTGGATTTATTCTCCATAGTAAGACAAGACAATGCTATTAAGTAGTGGAAGAGCCTGCCTCTTTTAGTAATGGGTGCTTTATCTTTGGAGGTTTTTAAACAAAGATGGAGGAGCCATTTGCCTGAGATGGACTTCCAAGGTCTCCTTCAACCCTATGATTCTATGATTCCAAATGGAAGTGCTTAGGCTGGGGAATTCTGGGAGTTGAAGTCCACACCTCTTAAAGTTCCTAAGGTTGAGAAAAACTGGCTTAGGCTATACACTTCTTCTAGAAATATTATTTTTTAAAAATGTTTTAGCTAACTATTTTGAATTGCCTTTTATTATTTTTTCTTGATATATTCTCTTATTGTTGGGGTGGTGATCATCTGTGGTGATTTCAGCAAAACTGAACTTTTGCAGATGAAAAGGAATAGATGAGTCATTTTTTCTCCCTAATAGAAATTGTATTTGAGTACAATAGAATGGATGTTATGTGTATAATGGACCAGATCTTGATCAGTAAGGATAAAGAACTCAGTTTTTATTGAGGACAGAATGATTGTGTTGGCCCAAGAAACATCACATATGGAAATGTGATTATCTTCCTATTTATAAAGAAAGAACAACACCCTTTAGGTTTTATATACCCCCAATTATGTCTCTAATTCATAATCCTTCTGGTACTTTCCTCATAATATTTGCATTGTTGGAGGGTTTTTTTTTTTTTTTTCATTTTACAAATAGGACAATGGAATAGATAAGACCTCTTCCCCAGTTGTGTTTGAACAACATTCAATGTCCCTCATCAGTAGCCATATTGACTGTAGCTGCTGACTGCTGCAATTCATCCACATCTGAGGAACTACAACTTCCCAATCCTTACTTCATACTTATTGCCCTAAGGCAGTGTTTCTCAACCTCAGCCACTTTAAGATATGTGGACTTCAACTCCCAGAATTTCCTAGCCACCATGCTGGCTGGGGAATTCTGGGAATTGAAGTCCACACATCTTAAATTTGCTGAGGTTGAGAAACACTGCCCTAAGGAGTGAAATCATGGATTGTGGTATAAATGAACATTGGCAAATTGTCTTTGAAACTCACACTACCTGCATTGTGGGAAAGGTGAAATATATGAAAGCAAAACTACGTTGTGATATATTTAAGCAGCAGCAGCAACAAAAGATTCTTGACCATAAAGGGTTTGTTTTCCGCTTTAAAAGAATTCTTTCACTAGCCCATGAAGAAGTCATAGCTGAAGTGTTTGGTACTCTGAGTAATTGAATGCTGCACTACCACATATGAGTTGTTTAATATGAAGCAAATATGCATACTAAGCAAGTAGGGTTTTTTTTTTTTTTTGGCACTGAGATGTATTCTGCATACATATCAATGAAACAATCTTGCTCCTTTTTTTTATGTGAGTGCCATGCAGCTGTTGAGATGTGACTCTCATACAACTGTTGCATTCACAATCAAAGCTTCTGACTGACAGCATCCTTGGAGGTCCTGAGATCTAAAAATAAGACTGGTGGGAGTTTATTAATGATTTTTGTTCACTTTTAGACAATGTTTAGAAATAACAAATATTTCAGGATGATACAACCAAACAAATGAAGATGTCTTGACAGTATGCTCTTCCTTTTATAGTATTTCGTTCATCTAAATCAGGACCCAGCTGTCCTATTTTCTTTTTTTAACTTTTTCTTTTGCAGATGCACTGAGAATGTGTTGGGCTAATCTGTTTTTTCAAGACAGCGAAGGTCAGGAATCTGGCCAGGCTAGTATAGGCCTACAGTATGCAAGTGAATTTCTTGAATGCACCTGTTAAAGGATCACACAGGAAGAGAGTTAACTGGTTGGAATATGTATGTTAAAATAGATTTAGAAGCTTGTTGGATGTCACAATAATAAAGGGTGATTTATTTACCAAGTTATTTGCAATTAACCTCCAGTTTGGCAATTATAACATTTATCTGAAAGTGCTTTAATATTCCTTTGTTTTCAATTTAATATGGGTTTTTAGTTTTTAGTATCCTTGTAATCTTGAAAGATTTAGTAGATAACTATAGAGTAAAAAATCATGGCCTGTACTTTTGGGTCATAGGCTGCCATATTTGGACTGCAAACTTTGAATGACCATGGGAGTAACTTTTGGAGTAAATTCCCAAAATGTTTATAGGAATGTGATTGTAATACATATATGCAACTCCTTAAAATTGCTAAGTTTTTTTCCCCCAGGACCTAGATTTTTTACAAGATATTAGGAAAAAGTGTACTTGCTTGAAGGAGCTGCAGTCAGGTGCTGTGTTCATGTACCTGCATTCCCCAAAGCATCTTTTGGAGATTTAATCCAAAGTGCTGCATTCTCAACTTTGGCCACTTTAATATGTGTGGACTTAAACTGCCAGAATCTAGGAGTTGAAGTCCACATATCTTAAAGTGGCCAAGGTTGAGAAACACTAGTCCAACTACATCTTGGCTGTTAGAACTTAAACTTCATAGTGTTCTTGTCCTCTACTGCTCCAGCTTTGTAGGCACTATGAAACATGGAAGCAACAATGAACCAGCTCTTGGCAGGCTTGTTAGTACTGAGGTTTTCACACTTTTTACAGTTGTGAAACCAGTTTGTTTAAAAAAAAAAAAAATCTGGAACCCCTGAACAAGAGACAAAGCACTACTGATTGAAAATTGGCAATAAAATGAAACTTGTGGTTGTTGTAATTTATTTTTGCAACTGCATATATTCAACTTACTTGAATTTCACAAAAATGGGTGCCCCAATAAGAGCATTGGTTGTGCTTTTTCTGTTTTAGAATTGGTTTGCTTTCGCCGTGTTTCTGTACCATCTGCAATTGTACAAGGACTTTAACTCCCTTAGTTTTTGAGGAATCCATTCAAGTCCTTGAGGAATCTTAAGGTTACATGGAACCCAGTTTGAAAAACCCATGTTAGTACATAATGGGAAACAGTTGCATAGGTAAGCATGCATACGTAATTATTGGTAAAACATTCCCCTTTGTGCAACACAGTTTGGAGTAGAGCACTTTTCATCCTAGGAACTCTGCTTTTGCAAATTAATTCTTTGCAATATATGATTTGCTTTGGTGAACTGATTATATCATTTTTATTTATTTCTTTTCTCAGCCATTTTACAAAAGCAGGCTTTTTTCTTCTATCTATGCTAGCTGATTTTGAAACAACTCCCATCTATAAAAGCTATTGTCTTGGATGACTGAAACACATTCTACTTGCTAGTACATGAAAATCTCAGTCACTCTAAAAGCCCTCATAAAAGGATTCATGGACAAACAACATATTGAAGAATAACAACACCAGAACACAATAATAAGTTGCAATGTATGTGATTTCTTGGTGAACCATATGTCATTGTGCCAGGTAAAAAATCTGTAAATTAACCTGTTCGCTCCACATACCCACAGTTGAGTACCCTTGCCATATTTCTGGACTACCAGATTTGGGCACTGAAAAAAATACATAGAAATAGAAGCAAAGTGGGTTGCATTATCTGTTTCTGCTGGATGTTCATGCAAGAATAGAGATTTCCTTTTGTGGATCAAGAAATATGTGCATGAAAGAAATATGAAAAGACAAAGTAGCAACACTTGAGTAGAATGTAGGATGAATTACAGCTCCCTTTTCTCCTCCGCCCCAGGAACGAAGAGATAATTTGTCTCTGCTATCCTTCCCAAATAAATAAAACTATCAAAGCTGATTATCAGTTCAGTGTCTAGTGTATCTCTGAATCGAAAACCCTGATGGATACAACCTTTTATTTCTGGGGAAAATGCTTGCTTGGTTTTGCTGTTCTATAATATTAAACAACCTGTTTCTTTATGTACTAAATTAACTGATATAAAACAATCATTTAGAAAAGATAATGAGATATTATCTGGAATCAAAGGCTCCAGGGATGTATGCAGATCGGTAGTGCCATGTGTATCTATGTGTACAAACACAAACACTGGTGCTATCTTCTGACAATTATTCATGATAAAAGGCCCTGCTCTAAGGTGTCCTAGACATCTATGTTGGTCTTCTTGAGCATCTCAAGAAGGTATCTCATGAAGCACATCTATCTTCTTCATAGAGTGTTCTTATTTTGTTTTATTACTATTAGGAAACAATTTAAGATTGTCTCCAGAGTTATTAAATTGCCTTGTGTCACATTACAGAATCTGCCCATGCCTGAAGATACAGTATCCCTTCCTCACTTCTTAGAAACAAACTGAACAAGGTGCCATTCAAGCAATTAGCAATGTCTTTTTAAAATTACAGTATAACAGATAGGACCTAGTACTTTATCCTCTGCCCATGTCTTTGATTTGCATGTGGCAGGGTGAGAGAATTACCTCTCACGCCAACGGAAAGGCTGATAATGCAAATAATAGCAAGAGGGTCACAGTCCTGTTAAGGACTCCCTTTGCAAGGATCTTGCTTTGGATGTATACCTCTAACCTTATTTCTTTCTTTTCTTTTCTTTAAGCTATTCACACTATAATTATCCCTAGAGAGGCCTTTAACCTGAAAGTTTGGAATGTCTGAGAGGGATTATATAGCAGAACAATGGCTAACAAATATTTAAGCATCTAGACTGAAATCAGTAGGCAAAGAAAGACAGGAATATGAGTCTGAATGTAATCCAACTAGAAAAGCAATGAGTCTACTTCTTCTATTCCTCAGAGATAGATAACATGCCAGTAAGACATACAAAGGGAGATAGGAATCCAACTTTTTCATTTCTTGGTAGATTTCTATCAATCTCACAATCAGATTTATGTATACAGCACTATCTTAGCTGGAGAGTGGTAGCTGAAGATTTCCACAAAGTATATGGAGATAGGATCCCTCATGTAGAATAATTAAGGTGTGAGTGATATTTCAGGTGTTTCAGATTTGACTTATAGAATAGATATTTACTAATGCAAGTCTTTACATGCTTATTAAAAAGTGTTACTATTTTAAATGGAGCTACTCCTAGCCTGCATTTCCCTGGCAAGAGATTGCAGAATTATAATCCAATCTGGAAGGCGCCAGATTTTGTACTCTTTATTTGTAGAATACATTTACAGTGCTATTTGCCATATAAATGTAAATTCTGTATTTATAATACACAGAAAAAATATAATTTCCTATATAGACTTTCATCACTTTTTGGCAGGGCTCAAGGGCAGAGAGAGACTCCAGTACTCATCAACTTAATGTTTTCCCTATGTGTTAAAACTACAGCTCCAACATTCCATTGGCTAGACTGGCCCTGCTCACAATCACCCACACCCTAGTCACCTCCCGTCTTGACTACTGTAAAGCGCTCTACATGGAGCTGCCCTTGAAAAGTATCTGAAAGCTTCAGTTGGTTCAGAATGTGGCAGCCTGCATAGTTTTGTACAAGTCTAGATTTGCACATGTGTCATCTCTCTTGCGGGAGTGGCACTGGCTGCTGATTTGCTTCCGGGTCTGATTCAAGGTGCTGGTTATCACCTTTAAAGCCCTACATGGCTTGGGGCCAGATTATTTGAAGGACCACCTTTTCTCAGTTTCATCTGCCTGACCCACCAGATCAGGAAGGCAGGGTATGTTATGGGTCCCCCTATTAAGGCAGGGTATGTTAAGGGTTCCCCCATTAAGGAGGTCTATCTACTGGGACCAAGAAGAAGGCCCTTCTCCATGGTGGCTCCCTCCCTGTGGAACATCATCCCCACAGATATAAGACTGTCCCCCACCTTGATGCTCTTCTGCAAGGCCCTGAAGACATGGTTTTGCCAGCAGGCCTGGGGATTCCAGGTTGATCTGGACCCCATCAAATGGCTAGTGTAAATGTGTTGTTGTCGCCAGAGGGGTAAGGTGGGTGTAGTGGGTTTTGTATTTGGGATTTTTATTCCCGTAAGCCACCCGGAGTCACTGTGAGTTGGGCGGCCATATAAATTAATTGCATGCATGCATGCATGCATAAATAAATGTTCATCCTAATGCATCTGGAAGGTACTCAGTTTGGAGATGATGAACTAGTGAATTTAGGTTGTATCCATGGGCAGAGGAACAGGATAAACAAGGCCTGACTATATTTAAGCCAATCTCTACTATCAGCTGTGTTGTTTTTGCAAAGTGGTCTCTTGGAACGTTTAATAGTTCTGCTAACTGGCATTCTTATTTTTCTTCCCTTTTCTTTGGCTTTCCTTATAAAAAAACCAGAGCAATTCCCTATGCTATGTCAGCATACTCTGATCATCACATTAAAACTTTTCATAGATCCATTTCTATTTCTATTCTGTCCTGAAAACATTTAATTTAAAAGATTCTAACACGGTTTGTTTTATCTCTTTGCCAAAAGTAACAGTCCTTCCTGCACATAGGGCTATTCATCAGTTGCCAGGTCTTCAGAGTAGTTCCCAGTTCACTTTTTCCCTTAAAATGACTAACTCCAGTGCCAGATTCATTCCTAATTTCATGGGTTTCATAGTCACCAACTGTATATTTTCTTCAGGCTATTTTTTTCCTGGAAGTCATCCCAGAAGTCATGCAACCAGAGTCACAATGTTGTAAAGAATATTTAGTGGAGTCTATTTTTTTTTTCCTGCACATTCCTCCTATTCTTACCACCACTTCCTCTGATATCACTTTAAAACATGTTGCAATCCTTGTCTTTGGCCAGAACTAATCATCAGTAAGAACTTTTTACAAGAATGTTGAACCAGCAAGAGTTACCTCTTATCACTGGAGCTTGGCTCCAAGCAAATAGATAACTAAGCTAAATACAAGGATGTGCATGCACTGTCCAACAGTTATATACTGTATCCCTATCTTCTGTTGTTGTTCTGAAGAACCTCTGTCTATCCATAAGAAGTTAGTAAAATGTCCTGGCATTTACATTCAGGGTTTCTAGATTGCCTCCATATCCAGGTCCTACAAAGGTGGCACTTCATTTCAAAAGTTAGTGGAATTAAAACAAAATTTTTTTAAATTTGTTAAGCTTGTTAGAAATGAACCAAAGATTAATCTAAAATGAATATTAAGAACCACACATATAGACCTTCTCCAGGATGTCCCGTCTCCAACTTGGCCCTTCAGATATCCCAACACTGCACCCATTACCACTGTAATCAAGTCCATCCATCCTACTGCTAGTTGTCTCTTCTTCAGTTTCAACTCTCCCAGAATTATGGACTCCTCAAGGGAGCTGGCTCTTCACATGGCCTAAATATGATAATGTCTGAAATATATTTGACTCTGATCTTTGTACCTCAAGTGAGTACTCTGGGTTGATTTGTTCTAGGATCTATGTGTTATTCGTGGTACACTTGAAAACTGAAGTTCAAAGTTCAATATTCTTTCTAACATGCTTCTACAAAGTCCAACTTAAGTTTCCATAAAGGGTCACAGGGAGATCCATTACCTGTGTAATTCTGATCTTTGTAGGTATAGACTCTTTCCCATGCTGAAGACATATTGAAGCAATGATTGATATCAGGCAACAACAATATGGAGGACTGAGCTAAAGGTGATGTCTCTTTCTTTGCTTAAATCAATCTTCATGTTTGTGTATGTGTAATTACATCAGTTCCATGATGCTGGAGGAGAAGGCTCAACTCTCTCCCACAATATTGCTTTCCTAAATCTTGTCAAAAGTTCTGTCAAATATGGAAATCATAAATCAGTACAAATCCTTTCCCCTCCACCCATGTATAATAGCAGTTTAATTGAAAGAAAATGATATGAGATAGGCTGGGATAGACAATCTGGTGCCCACCCAGTTTTTGGACTTCAGCTTCTATCAGTCTTTGCCAACATGGCCTCTAGTGAGGGACAGTGGGAGATGTAATCTAATGTATTTGGCATGCACTAGTTGTCTAGCTTGCATAAGGAAAAAAGATTAAACTTCCCATGGCCCTGATCCAGATTAGCGGCTCCTCTCTCTATAATTGCCTTAAAACAAAGAAAAATGTTTTGAAATATCTGATCATGTCTCATTTGGCCTACAGACAACCAGTCTGCACTGCAAATACATTGGCAATTAATGCACTATCTGGGCCAGCATTACATTTTCTCTGGTACATTAAAAAAAAGTCTTTGTTCAGTTAAAAACAGGCTGAAAGTAGTAGTGATACCTTGTGGTAAGACATGTAAAACATTCACTAAAAATGTACTTTTAACATGGGCATGTAGATTATACAGCTGATGGTATGAGCAACTGTAACAGCAAAAGAGACAAAGGATATGAAAACAACACGTCTTGTAGACAATAGTTCTGCTGTGGATTGACACTGGCACTGCTTCTGAAATTTTAACCTCAGCTTTTCCTCTGGAGGATCTGTGTGCTTGAGGACAGTTCCTGTAATCCTGTTAATGCAGTGCCCAAGCGGAGGGTCTGCCTTGGATTTCCAGCACTGACCTAAAGCATATACGCTTTAGACAAATCCAGCGCTGGTTATAAGGCTAGAGAGATGTAGGTATTGTCCCTATGTGAACTTGGAAGGGGGAGAAATGGAAGCAAGGATGAAGATCTCCTCTTTGCATCAACCAAGAATGGAAAAGTAGGAAGAGGATAGCTGTACTACTGGCAGAGGGGCCATATTACCAGATGTTTATGTACATGCACACATCTATACCTTGTTAAAGTTGTAGGGATTACACTCTTATGGTCAGTAAGGAAAGGAACAGTGCAGGCAGCTATTAAGTCTGACAATCATTCTACAATGTCCTATACTTACCAGGTTTGGGGAGAAAGTAGCGGACTATATAAATACAACTGTATGACAAAAGCTAAAATTTTCAGAGAATAATATTCTCTTGAATTACATAACTAATATATGGAGTGTGACAACTGGACAATGTAAATGGCCAAAAGACTGATATTGCAGCATTGGAAAGATAAATGTATGGCCCCATTTTCTCAATGGATTGCATTTGCCACCTATGAGCAAATTGCCTATAGATGTACCTTTATATGGACAAGTATAATGAAAGATGAGACTCATTTATACAAAATACAGTAGGTTCAACCCCTTCATGGATCACTGCCTTGTCGTGGCGAAGGGGCTTGCGTAACTCAGTGAAGCCATGAGCTATACCGTGCAGGGCCACCCAAGACGGACAGGTCATGACAGAGAGTTCTGACAAAATGTGGTCCACTGGAGAAGGAAATGGCAACCCACTCCAGTATCCTTGCCAAGAAAACCCCATGGACAATGTTAAAAGGCTAAAAGATATGACGCCGGAAGATGAGCCCCTCAGGTCGGAAGGTGTCCAATATGCTACTGGGGAAGAGCGGAGGACAATTCCAAGTAGCTCCAGAAAGAGTGAAGCGGCTGGGCCAAAGCCGAAAGGACGTTCAGCTGTGGATGTATCTGGAAGCGAAAAGAAGGTCCGATGCTGTAAAGAACAATATTGTATAGGTACCTGGAATGTAAGATCTATGAACCAAGGCAAGCTGGATGTGGTCAAACATGAGATGACAAGACTGAACATCGACATCTTGGGATTCAGCGAACTGAAATGGATGGGAATGGGTGAATTTAATTCGGGTGACCATTATATCTACTACTGTGGGCAAGAAACCCTTAGAAGAAATGGAGTTGCACTCATAGTCAATAAGAGAGTGGGAAAGGCAGTAATGGGGTACAACCTCAAAAACGACAGAATGATCTCAGTGCGTATCCAAGGCAAACCATTCAATATCACATTCATCCAAGTCTATGCCCCAACCACTGATGCTGAAGAAGCTGAAGTTGACCGCTTCTACGAAGACCTACAACAACTTCTAGAACTATCACCAAAAAAAGATGTCCTTTTCATCATAGGGGATTGGAATGCTAAAGTAGGAAGTCAAGGAGTAATCGGAATAACAGGCAAGTTTGACCTTGGAGTACAAAATGAAGCAGGGCAAAGGCTAATAGAGTTCTGTCAAGAGAACAAGCTAGTCATAGCAAACACTCTTTTCCAACAACACAAGAGACGACTCTACACATGGACATCACCAGATGGTCAATACCGAAACCAGATTGATTATATACTTTGCAGCCAAAGATGGAGAAGCTCTATACAGACAGCAAAAACAAGACCAGGAGCTGACTGTGGCTCAGATCATGAGCTTCTTACTGCAAAATTTAGGCTTAAATTGAAGAATGTAGGGAAAACCACTAGACCACTCAGGTATGACTTAGATCATATTCCTTGTGAGTACACAGTGAAGGTGATGAATAGATTTAGAGGATTAGATTTGGTAGACAGAGTGCCTGAAGAACTATGGACGGAGGTCCGTAACATTGTACAGAAGGCAGCAACTAAAACCATCCCAAAGAAAAAGAAATGCAAGAAAGCAAAATGGCTGTCTGATGAGGCTTTACAAATAGCTGTGGAAAGAAGGAATGCGAAAAGCAAGGGTGAAAGGGAAAGATATAAGCAACTGAATGCAGATTTCCAGAGAATAGCAAGGAGAGATAAGAAGGCCTTCTTAAATGAACAATGCAAAGAAATCGAGGAAAACAATAGAATGGGGAAGACTAGAGATCTCTACAAGAAAATTGGAGATATGAAAGGAACGTTTAGTGCAAAGATGGGCATGATAAAGGACAAAAAAGGCAGGGACCTAACAGAAGCAGAAGAGATTAAGAAGAGGTGGCAAGAATACACAGAAGAACTATACAAGAAAGATCTTAATGTCCCTGATGTCCATCCTGGTGTGATCACTGACCTTGAGCCAGATATCCTAGAGAGTGAAGTCAAGTGGGCCTTAGGAAGCATTGCTAACAACAAAGCTAGTGGAGATGACAGTATTCCAGCTGAGTTATTTAAAATACTAAAAGACGATGGTGTTAAAGTGCTGCACTCAATATGCCAGCAAGTTTGGAAAACACAACAGTGGCCACGGGATTGGAAAAGGTCAGTTTACGTTCCAATTCCAAAGAAGGGCAACGCCAAAGAATGCTCAAACTATCGCACAATTGCACTCATTTCACATGCTAACAAGGTTATGCTCAAAATCCTACAAGCTAGGCTTCAGCAATACATGAACCGAGAACTACCGGATGTACAAGCTGGGTTTCGAAGAGGCAGAGGAACTAGAGATCAAATCGCCAATATTCGCTGGATCATGGAAAAAGCACGAGAGTTCCAGAAAGATATCTACTTCTGCTTCATTGACTATGCAAAGGCCTTTGATTGTGTGGATCACAACAAGCTGTGGCAAATTCTTAAAGAGATGGGAGTACCAGACCACCTTACCTGTCTCCTGAGAAATCTGTATGCGGGCCAGGAGGCAACAGTTAGAACCGGTCATGGAACAACCGATTGGTTCAAAATAGGGAAAGGTGTATGACAAGGCTGTATACTGTCACCCTGCTTATTTAACCTATATGCAGAGTACATCATGAGAAATGCCAGGCTGGAAGAATCACAAGCCGGAATTAAGATTGCAGGGAGAATCATCAACAACCTCAGATATGCGGACGATACCACCCTAATGGCAGAAAGTGAAGAAGAGCTAAAGAGCCTCTTGATGAGGGTGAAAGAGGAGAGTGCAAAAGCTGGCTTGAAACTCAACATTAAAAAAACTAAGATCATGGCATCTGGACCCATCAATTCCTGGCAAATAGAAGGGGTAGAAATGGAAGCAGTAACAGACTTCATTTATTTGGGCTCCAAGATCACCGGAGACGGAGACTGCAGCCATGAAATTAAAAGACGCTTGCTCCTTGGGAGGAAAGCTATGGCAAGCCTAGATAGCATATTAAAAAGCAGAGACGTCACCTTGCCGACAAAGATCCGCATAGTCAAAGCTATGGTTTTTCCAGTAGTAATGTATGGTTGTGAGAGCTGGACCATAAAAAAGGCCGAGCGCCGAAGAATTGATGCCTTTGAACTGTGGTGCTGGAGAAGACTCTTGAGAGTCCCCTGGACTGCTAGGAGGTCAAACCAGTCAATCTTAAAGGAAATCAACCCTGATTGCTCATTGGAAGGATCGATAATGAAGCTCAAGCTCGGATATTTTGGTCACCTAATGCGAAGAGAGATCTCTTTGGAGAAGACCCTGATGCTGGGAAAATTGAAGGCAAAAGGAGAAGAGGACGGCAGAGGATGAGATGGTTAGATAGCATCACTGAAACAATGAGCATGAAACTGAGCAAACTCAGGGAGGCAGTGAAGGACAGGAAGGCCTGGCGCAATATGGTTCATGGGGTCACGAAGAGTCGGACACGACTTAACGACTAAACAACAACAGTAGGTTCAAAAAATGGTAGCCATAGAAATGTATTAGAAATAAATATGTACTTGAATATTTGCATTAGATAAGTATATATAGAATTGTTTACTGTTATAACATATTAACACATTTTTTCTTTGTTGTATTTCTTTCATTTTTTGTTAAAGCACTTCCCATGTGTGTTTTTTTCCTTCTCAATAATAAATAAATAAATAAGTCTAATGATCACTCTGCCTGTTTTCAATGTTTATATTCTTTCTCCACCAGGGCCGCTTTGATTTTTTTAAAAAAAATAAATTATTACAAAAGAACCTCTTTAACATTCCAGTATGGTTTGAATTTGCCTTCATAAAAATGGCTAAGGTCTGAATGTCATTTCACCACAAACATGTTGTATTGACAGAGTATATAATCAACTACAATCCTCTGCATATCATTTGGAAATGAGTGCCATAGAACTTAAAAGAATGTCCTTCTTAGCAATAAGATTTTCTTCCTCTGCTTGTAAGGAAGCAGCTTCCCTGTGCAGTTGTTTACTTTGGTTAGCTGACAATGAAATCTAGCTAAGGTCCTCTGATGAAATCTAGCTAAGGTCCACCTTGAGTTGGTGGGAGGACACAGTTTGGGTGAAGCAAGAGTAGTCATGTTATAATGTCCATCTGTCTCCTCTTGCTGTTATAATTTTTTTTTTTAATCTTGGGGACTTCAGGGAAAACAATCTCCTTTCCTTCTCTGTTGAATTAATGCATTGTGAGAAACAGAAAATACTTGCTGAATGTCCAAAATATAAAACAAATGTAAGTCCCAGGAAACTCAATCTAGGACCCAGCAAATTACTGTCTACATCACTTGTGTACCTCTTGAGGGGAAGGAGCTACTAGCTTCAGCTTTCTTAGTCTCCAGAGTGACCCATATACTGGCCAAAGAGAGGTACTGAAGCTCATCTGCCCAACTATAACAGGTCCTATGGGAAGTCTTATAGAGGCCTCTGACGGCAACTTTTTTTCTTCTTCTTTTGCTGCTCTGAACCCAAGCTCTTCCTCTTCTAGTCAACTGATAGTTCTCAAACAACTGATCATTTGTCTGTTTGTCTCTCCAATTTTCCCTTTTGAAACTGTTCTCTCAAGAGGAAAGTAGCTATGCAGTGATCCCAAATCAGTTCAAAGACTCAGTGCTATATTCATTCAGAGTAAACTGTCTAAGTATCAGTATTGTTGTGCTAGGTAATGGATATAACTTGTAACATGACCCTGAATGAAAATACATTTCAACCCTATGACTAGCTTTGAAGAAAAAGACAATTTTAATTATGATTAAAACTTGGTTTTGGTTTCTTGGTAAATTGGTTTCTGATGGATGTTGATTTCTGTTCAGGTAATGAAAGTGATTAGAACTTCCATAACTCCTTACCACATTAGGCCAACTCAAGGACAGTGCCCAATCAAGAATTTCTTAGAAATCTGCTGTTCTATAACCATGAATAACATGTATTCGTAGATTAGCAAGAGACATTACAGGTAGTCCTCGACTTACGACCATTCATTTAATGGCCATTCAAAGTTATGACAGTGCTGAAAAAAGTGAATTACAACTGGTCCTCACACTTACGGCCATCACAGCTTCCCCATGGTCATCTGATCAAAATTTGGGCGCTTGGCAACTGGCATGTATTTGTAATGGTTGCAATGTCCCAGGTCACGTGATTGCCATTTGCAACCTTCCCAGCTGGATTCTGACAAACGAAGTCAATGGCAGAAGCTGGATTCCCTTAATGACTGTGGTGATTTGCTTAATAACCATGGCAAAAAAGGTCATAAAATTGGGCGCAGCTCACTTAACAACCACATTGCTTAGTAACAGACGTTCTGGTCCCAGTTGTGGTTGTAAATTGAGTATTACCTATAAAAGGAATATTTATAATACCTATCTAAGGAATGTAAACTCTTAGCAAAAAATTAAATATCTTAATTGTTACTTTTTACATGTATAGTAGCCGGCACACTCTTTCTCCTGCCCCCTCCCCCTTTCTTCCTCACCATTTTTTTGTACTATAAAATTTACTTTCATATTCAGCATTCATACAGAAGAGATGAGGCTTAGTTATTCAATCATCAATAATGAGCATGGATTGACTGTAACAGCTTAGCTACTTTCTCCTCATCTTGGTACATTCATCACTGTCTCTGGTGGACCTGCATGCTATTGTGAATCTGTATCATCTACATCTTGTTAAAAAGGGGGGTTAATCATATCTCTGATTTCCTATCTATAGGACACTGCCATTAGAAAGACCATTTCAAGATGACTTAAAAACTGATAGCTTTCCAACTCTTAAATGCTTATATTCACATGAGTGATATCCTTTATTTACGCAAATTTATTGTTTAGGCAATACCTACGCTTGCACGCTATACCATACATGTGGAGTGTAAAAAAATCCTTCCTTTTTCTAAGGCATGGTGGTGATGTCATTGAAGAGCAATCATCCACTCAAGCTGTATGATTGCTGCAGCAGCCTTTGCATACATAATATCTATGATAATTAATGTCAAAAATTATGTATGTCGGGGAAACTGCACACTAAATTCTTCATATTAAGAAATTGATTTTTTAAAAATAACCCATAAAACAAAATGAACTGAAATACTATCTCCCACAGATGACAAAATGGACTGGATTTATCTTGGCCTGCATATCTATAGCCCCGTGGATTAAAAGACACATATAATATGGCTGTGTTTATATATATTTATGGCTCTATGGAAAAAATTGTTTATCTTTGTGATTAAAGAAAATATATTTCTAAACTTTAGAACTCTCTACTGAATGTGGCATTTCTGAAGAGCTGTTGGTCTTAACTCACTTTTCTCCAGGTTAAATTCCTGAATGCTAGGATTGTTCTTTTTTTAACTATTTTTAATTTAAAGCAACAAAAATTGCTGCATTACTGATCTATCTAGTTCATCATTGTCTAGACTACTTACTGCTTTCTGATAGGCTTCGGTCAATCTCAGCTTTACCTGGTGATGCCAGAGATTACACCTGCAATCTTCTGCATTCAACGAATAGATTCTATTTCTGACCTATGCTACAGTATTTTGTAGTGATACATTTACAATAGATGGGCTTACTATCAGTAGGGGTAGGAGGGTGAGAAGAAGATTCGGGTAATTATAGACCAGTTACCCTGTGAACAGTAGAGAAGATTTAGATCAACCAGTTCTAAAAAACTCACAATGATTATTACAATCTAGCATCAATTTATCAGAGGGAGGGAGGGATTAACTTTTAAAACTCTTTTGGGGGATTATTAATTTGGTACATCATAATGATGTGGGTATAATATATCTGGATTTCAGCAAAACATTTTACAAAAGTTTCTCATGCTATCCAGCTGATAATACTATAAATGTGGAATGGAATAGGCTATTGTTAGACTTTGTATGGACAATATGTACCCATAGCTGGCTAAACACCAGACTCAGCAATTACAGTGGAACCTTGGTTTACGAACTTAATTCGTTCCGTGACTCTGGTCGCACCCCGAATTGGTCGCAACCTGAAGGAAATATCCCCATAAGGTTCAATGTAATTACCGTTAATCCGTTCTGGCGTGGAGGACAGTGAGGCGGCTACTGCTTGGAGGGAGAGTCCCCCTCCCTACGACCACATGTCAGGGGCGGAAAATGGCCACGGACCACGTGTCACGGGTGGAAAAATGGCCGCGGACCACGTGTCACGGGTGGAAAAATGGCCGCGGACGTGTCAGGGACGGAAAAATGGCCATGGACCACTTGTCAGGGGCGGAAAATGGCCGCGGACCACGTGTCAGGGGCGTAAAAATGGCCGCGTATCCTGTTTGTACCCTGAGGCAGAGTTCGCAAACCGAGGTAAATTTTTGCGGCCGGAGCTGGTCGTAACCCGAAAAGTTCGTTAACAGAGGCGTTCATAACCCGAGGTACCACTGTACTCAATAATAATTCAGTATGAGTTTGAAGGCAAGTCTCAGATAGGTAAAAGCCTACGATTATAAAAAAAGATTTTCAAATAAATGATTGATGAAAGTATAGAAAGTATGCTTATTGAATCTGCAAAGATCACAAAGCTAAGCTGGTTTACACAATTGAAAAAAATGATCTTGCTATGTTGGAAGATTGGGCTGAAATTACAAGATGAAATTCAACAGAGATAAACAGAAGTTCACTATTCGCTCTTCTGAACTTTCTCTAATTTGTCACTGTCTTTTTTGAACTGTGCTGCTCAGATTTGGATACAGGACTCTAGAATGAGGTTTGGTCAGGGAACAATAGAGTAAATAATTACTTCCTGTAATCTGGGCTCTACATTCTTGTTAATGTACTCCAAGATAGTATTTGCCTTTTTCACAGGTGCATCACAGTACTAGCTCATCTTTAGTTTGTGGTCAGCAAGGACACCCAAATCCCTTTCATGTTGCCAAGTCATGTCTAACCCATCCTATACTTGTACCTTACACTTTTCTACCCAGCTGCAGAATGTTATGTTTCTTCCTGTTAAATTCCATATGATTCATTTAGTTCACCACTCAACCCTGTCTAGAAATTTTTGAATCTTCCCTGTTTCACCTAAAGTATTAGCCACCTCTCCCATCTGTTGCTAAGTGTCCCCTGAACTCCTTCATCCAAGTCATTGATAAAAACGTTGACAGCACAGGGACCAGGAGATAGCCCTTGGTACCTCATTTGATATTTCCTTCCAAGATGAAAAAGAGCCATTAATGAGCATTCTTTGGATGTGTCATTCAGCCCACCAGTCCATCCATTTAAAATTAGTATAATCTAGCCCATATTTTATTATTTTATTAAGAGAATATCATGAGCAATTAGGCTGATGGTTTTTCCATGGTCCAGGTACACCAGAGCTACAGTATTCCCATGATCTAGTATGGTAGTAACTCTGACAAAGTTACCCTGATAAAGTTAATCTGGCATGATTATTTTCCCAACTATAGCTCCTCTTAATTATAGCAAACCTATCCAAATGCTCACAATTATGCTGCTTGATGATCTGTTGAAAGACCATGCCTAATACAGATGATGTCAAGCTGATAAGTTTTTTGATGGTGGAGATGACATTCGCTTTCCTCCAGTCTTCCGATACCTCTAGAGTTACTAAAAGTAATTTTGTAATCACTTCTATTACTTCCTTCAGTGTCCTGGGATGTAATTCATCTAACCCTTGAATTTCTTTAAATTACTTCTTTCTTAATCTTTCCTTGTCTGTTCTAACCTGCAGTTCTTTCATATCCCCAAAAGCATAATACAGTGGTACCTCGGTTCACGAACTTAATTTGTTCTGCAATTCTGGTCGCGAACCGAATTGGTTGCGAACCGAATCAAATTTCCCCATAAGGTTCAGTGTAAATAAGGTTAATCCGTTCTGAACCATATGTATTTTTTTTTTAAACCACAAAAATATGAAACAAAGTACAGTGGTACCTCGGGATATGAACTTAATCCGTTCCGTGACTCTGGGCATATCCTGAGTTGGTCGTAACCCGACGCAAATTTCCCCATAGGGTTCAATGTAAATCCGGTTAATCCGTTCCGCCCTCCGAATTTGGTCGCATCCCGAAGCAAATTTTCCCATAAGGTTCAATGTAATTACCGTTAATGTGTTCTGGCGTCCGCAGACCACGCGTCAGGGGCGGGAAAACGGCCGGGCGTGGTGCGGCGCGGTGCGAAAACGGCCAGGCGCGGCGGGAAAACGGCTGGGCGCGTCGCGGCATGGTGGGAAAACGGCCGGGCGCGGCACGGCGGGAAAACGGCCGGGTGCGGCACGGCAGGAAAACAGCTGGGCGCCGCGGTGGGAAAATGGCCGCGGACCACATGTCAGGGGCGGGAAAATGGCCGTTGACCACGTGTCAGGGCGGAAAAATGGCCGTACCCCGAGGCGGAGTTCGCACATCGAGGTAAATTTTTGCGGCCGGAGCTGGTCGTAACCCAAAAAGTTCGTTAGTAGAGGCGTTCGTATCCCGAGGTACCACTGTACAGTACAGTACAGTATGAAGACAGAGAACACTAACCTTGCTTGAGGCGACTTCTGGTGTGGAGGACAGGAAGGCGGGTGGGGAGGTGGTTATTGTTTGGAGGGAGAGTCCCCCTCACCTACAGGAAGCCACGACCACGTGTCAGAGCAGGGAAGATGGCCGCAGGTCGTGTTCATCACCCGATGCAGAGTTCGCGAATGGAAGCAAAATTTTGTGAACGGTGCTGTTCGTGAATCAAATTGTTCGTGAACAGAAGCGTTCATGAACCGAGGTATTACTGTAATGAGAAGGGCTCAATATGATTAGTTTCAGATAAGGTTAGATTTCAGGGATACTAGCCAGTTATTTGGAGCTATAAGAAATATTGTAGACCAAGATCATTGAAGGTCAACAATCATTATAACAACAACACTGGCTGATCAGTGTTTAGATTCCCTCAATTACCTGAACAGGTTGGACTAGCTGCATTTTCTAGCTATAATGTGGGGAATGGCAGTACAGAACAACAAGGGTCAGAGAGGCCCTGCTGGGCACTACTGTAGTGGATGGAGAGATGGGGACTGTGGACATCACTACCACTTGACTTTTTTCTTGAAAAAGATAAAAATATCCAGAGTTCTATACTTCTTACATAGCTATAATTTAATGAACATGAGAACTGCCATGTTATTTTCACTATGCAAAACATACATAGCCATCACACTATTTCCTTTTACGGTAAGCACTGTTCTGCAATGCAGAAAGACTAAGAACACCAACAAGCAAAAGAATTAAAACAGGATATAAGAAAGAATAATAGGAAATCTAACTAAATCTAGTTTATATAATACCATTCATTATACCTCTCCATGTTGTTCTATCTTTGCAAGCTATCCTTGCTTCAACAACATCTGTATACTGATTCCTATATTGCCCTTTCTTCTTTAAAATTCTCACCTTTCTCTTTCTGAGGCTCTCATTACATTCTAGATTTTCCCCTTTCTCTCCCTCTTCATGTATTTGTTTTACTATACAGGTAGTCCTCGACTTACGACCATTTGTTTAACGACTGTTCAAAATTACAGTGGCACTAAAAAAGTGACTTAGGACAGGTCCTCGCACTTAGCACTTGCATTGTAGCATCCTTGCAGTCATGTAATCAAAATTCAGGCACTTGGCAACCGGCATGTATTTATGGTGGTTGCAGTGTTCTGGGGTCACATGTTTGCCATTTGTGACCTTCCCAGGAGGCTTCTGACAAGCAAAGTCAATGGGGGAAGCTGGATTCGCTTAATGACCACATGGTTCGCTTAACAGCCACAGCAAAAAAGGTCATAAAATTGGGTGTGACTCACTTAACAACCACATCACTTAGCAACAGAAGTTCCAGTCCCAGTTGTGGCCATAAGTCGAGGACTACCTGTATGATCTTTGGTCATTGTTTCTATATGACAAAACCATGAAAATGGTTGAACTTCTTTCATACTGGTCATTCATGTTTGTATTCATTCATCAGCCATTCATTACCTCTTCTTGTTTCACGACACACATCTTAAGTATCTTATGCATTCAACTTGTTTTCCCTGATATATTGAATTCCCACTTCCATATAACAAAGCAGGCAGAGCACACTCTTATATATAGCCATTTTCACTTTGACAATGTTATTTCTCCCAAACAATCACATTCTACCTACTACCTTTCTACCAGCATTTGCACATCTTACATTTTTGCCACTTTTGCATAATATATTGCTTTTTGCATCTCTTTTCCCTTCAAATGCAAGTATCTTGGTCTTCAATACAGTAATTTTCAAATCCATATAATTTGTTGTCTCATACAATCTATGAGAGGCAGCTACAGAATCCAAAGTTTCATCAGAATAACAAAAAAGTGTTGAGAAACAAGCTTCATTCCTTACATCCATTCTGCATGCACCCTAACCCTAGCCCATATACTTTTTAATGCATTCAGCAACTAACCTTCAACTCTATGTTTTGCCTAAATCAGTAATAACCTTTCTTGCTCACAGTGACCAGCTGAGGAACAAAACTCTGATCTGCACTCTGTGGCTGGCATATAGCCACACTTATACTTCCTAAATTTTGCTCATTATCACCTCTTGTATCCTTTTAATCAGAATTCTGCCAAACACCTTTCTAGGCACACTTAATAAAGTAGTCCCGCAATAATTTTTCATTCACATTCATTCTTGTTACCATTCCCTTTGCATACGGAAACAATAATGGCATTCTTCCAATCCCAAGCACAGATGCAGTTTTCATATACATATTAAACAAATTGCAAACTCAACCCAACCCTAACATTCCTCCAGTTATACTGTTCTTGGGTATCTGCAGGGGAGGGAAGAAATAATAACATGTATAGTCATTGTACTCATGCAAATGCTATGACTTACGTACTGGCATCAGATGTCCTGCTGTAGGGAAATGATTGCATCATTTGTATAATTCCATCATGCTGCTGACAACATCTGTACCTGCAGTTTAAATGCTTTTTAATGTTCTCACAACATTTATGACTTTCTTTTCATCCTTTTTTTTTTCTTGGACATGAACATTTTTAACATTTATTCCAATTCTGGTCTTTAACGTATCAAAGTTATTCCTATGCAAATCTCTAGAATATTTCTTCCAGCATTCCATCATTTCGGTTTCATCCTAAATCATTTCATCACTTTCATTTTTATTTCTGTTCATTTTGCTAGAGGCTCCTGGCTTAATATTTTCCACCTACTAATAACTTTCTTTTGTCCTTATTTTTTGCAGTAATCATTTTCTTATACGGATTTTTATCCTCATCTACAGCCTTTCACTTCATTCCATCAAGCAGTCTTATTCATGTTTCTCACTGATATAACTTCACACATTTTATGGCACTTTGAAACATAATTCTTTTAACACTATTCCAAGCAATATCCAAATAATCTTTTCTTGTTTCCACTTTCCATTAATCTGTTAGGAGACCACTTTGTCCTCTAATACTTTCTCACAAAAAAACTCATACCTTCTCTTCCTGTGGTTGTTCTACTTTAGTTTCTTTTCTTTCATGTCCATTCCCCACCCCCGAAACTTTTGATGCCTCCAAAAAAGAAGGTATTACATACAGAAACTCTCATTATCCTTGTATCCATTACTAATTCTTTCAATCTTTTATCATTATCAAATCAATCATGCTTTCAGATTCATTTGCTTAAATCAGATATTCAAAATATATCTTTTTCTAATCAGATACTCACTGAGCAATCACTAATACATTCTTGGGTCTGTCTCTGAATGGCCCACATTTTTTTCTGACTATTTGTCTCTTTCCCACCCATCCATGCATGTTACCTAACAAAACAACTTTTCCCCTCAGATTGCATTCATTCAGAATTTTGTAGTTTCCCCCCAAACTCATATCTTGTTCATTTATTATCACTGTTTGCTGAAATGTAACATGGAACTTATGAATTCCTAATTTCATATATATAACACAGATGGTACCAATTCATAGTTTTTGATATATGTTTTAGCCTTTTCATTCACAATTCAACCTCCAGCTTTACTTTTATACATGAATTTGTTACCTCCATAATTTTAGACCATTTTCATTCAGATATATTACATCCTTCCCTTTTTTTCACTACTACAAACCAAGAATATATCAAACTTTATTCATTCATTAATTCATACTCTATATCATATACTCATCTTGTATAATTACTTACAACTACCGTATTCCATGGCCATCAATATACATGTTCTCCACTGCTCATTCCACTTGCAACATTTCTGGATAATAACAAGGGATTAATTCTCAGCACATTTTGGCCACATTTTGGCCAATATGCCACAAGGACAAAGACCAAAGTTTTATCCAATGCATGCTCATGCTATTCTATGTTAGAATATTCTAAGTTTAGATCTCTGATCTAAAGAATACCTTGCAAGCCAACATACTATTGTCTATATCTCACCAACATGGAAGTACATGCAGATACTGACACACTATGCAATATTCTGGTTCTTAAGAGCTGGAAACTAAAACAGAATATTAATTACTTGCCATTAATTTTTGTGATTTTCCTGTACCTCATTTTCTTTTGTGAAGTCAGCTTGGCATACTTTTTAGCTAAAGCTATCTCTAATCTTCAATTTGAGCTTATTTTTGGGAGATTTCATGTTCACAGACATCTAGTTTTCTTGGTAACTAAATAAACATCATTAGCCATTACCTTCTTCCAGCAGATTTTTCAGTTTCCTATTGTAGTCGACAACCTTGATATTTCCAACCAGAATTAATCAGGTGTGAACTTGCTTAGCTTTCAAGATCAGCCATGATCAATCTGGTTTTACTTAATTGAGGCTTAATGAATTAGGATAAATCTGCACTGTTTTTATTTTCAGTTTTAAGGATATCTATACAATCTGGCAAATTTCTATCCTGTTCTAAAAAAATGTTGGGGGAGGGGAGGCTCTTTAATGAGACTAACTGTTCTTAAATGTAGCTATGTTCTATGTTAAATGAAAGAATAGGTAGTTTACAAATGCCACCATGGATTTTGTGGAGAGGAGAATTAGCTACATTATATTCTGTCTAGTACCTGTCCCACCAAAAACCCATGGAAGTGAAACAACTAATTCTGTTCCTAGTTAGGTTTAATCTTATTCTTAACTGTTAGACATCTGACTGATGAATCAGGCTTAAATGGACGGATACTACTATTAATTGGTTTATTATTATTCACTTTATTCTTTGATCTGCATAGGACTACAATTATAGTTATGGTCAGGCATTTGCTTGAAGATATGAAGTATTAACACTAGATAGTAAACCTGGACAGTCATGGTCCTCAGCCTGTTCTCCTTGCATTTACACTAGGTGATACTCTTTGAAACCTTATCCCACTGAGCAACAAGTTCTAAAAAAGTTGGAACTTGAAAAGAAATCTTATTTACAATCAACAGGATCTTAGACATTTGCATGCAAACATGGTAATATACACAACTGTTCTCTTAAGGAAGAATTGTATAAAAGTTGTACAGTCTTTGGCTTCGATTCAGAGGTAAAGCTGTTAATGTGTGGCTTTCTCTATCATGACAGTTTTTGGGAGACTTAGATTATAAGTGTAATTGGAATTTAGCTTGGCCTAATCAAACCATATCAGAACTTGTTGGAAAAACACATAAGTTATTGTTTTCGCATGTTTGTGTTAGACAAAATACTAGATTAGTGAAACATATTATATTTCAAAATCATTCCAAATAAGTAAATATTGAACTGTTCCAGCTAAGGATAGAGGGAAATTGGTCTGACTTCCTAATGTCATCTTTCCTGAACCTATACATGAACCCATAGTACAATTATCTTCAATAGTTGCAGTGTTCCAAAAGTCACACTGCATTTCTCTATTTTTTTTAAAAAAAACAGCACATATATATTACAGATGTGGGCATAGTAATTTGTACAGCAGTAAAAATCGCAGGTTAGAGAAAACTGCTTGCAAATAATCATATATCCAAAAGTATATGAAAGTAACCCTGAATTTACCATGATCTCCCCCTTGCCTCCCCAAAAGAAAGTAAATTGTCAAGCTTCTTATAATAGCCAACTCCTATTAAGATCAGTTCTGGAGATTTCCAACTACCACATGTCTGTCCATAACTTATTTCTACATGTATCTGCATATATTTATACCTTACCGAAAGTCACATTCCAAAAAAAAAGAACAGGACCATGACAGAAATATACATTTACATTCACTTAATACTGTTTTAAGGAGTAAGAAACTACTCACAGAAACTGCTCAACTATACAATGCCTAGTGTGAAAGCTAAATTATCCAGACTATTCTTGTCCACTTTAGTAGAGAGAGATTAAACCATGAGACAGAAACAATTGAAGCCTCCCACACAAAAGCATTGTAAGATATAAAGTTTAAAATCTTTAAGCCAATTTCTTTGAGTAGTTCTAGTATTATTTGTAGGCAGTTTCCCTAAACCAGATTGCTAATCAAAGGTTTCAAAGACAGGGTTGCAGCCAAAGGGATTTCAGGTTATTTTACTAAGCATTTGAATTAAGATGCAATATTACCTTTATTATTGCCTTAAAGAAATGGATTCCAATTCTCAAAATGTATCATTGCTTGACAAATAATTTGAACACATATTTTACTTCTTAGACTTTGTACAGGGACAGACTGGAATTTAAATCACATTCTAATTTGAAAAAAATAAACTTTTTGGATCTGTTACTGTGCAATTTTAAGTACTTATTTAACTTGAAATCCCACTAGATTCAACAAGATTTACTCCCTTGGCCTATTTATTCTACTGAATACTGAAGCTTTATTTTTCCACTTCAAGACTTAACCATATACAGGAGGTAAGAATATCCTTTTGACTGAGGACTAAACTTCACAATATTTTTTTTTAAAAAAAGGGGGAGGGGGCTTCAACCGGCAAGCAAAGATGCAAAGTGGGTCATGGCCAGGATAAAATCTCCTCAAAATACAGAAAAGTACAACCTCCAACCAAGCATTTTTACATTAAGATAAAACCAGGTAGCAGCTTTCCAGAGCCTGACATGAGTAAAATGCATTGACAGTTCTCAGTGGGAAACCACACCAATCTCAGCAGTGCAAGTAATGTCAGTGAGAGACTTCAAAAGACTATTGGGCACTTTGATGATGTCCCTGATAGGAATGATATATCCCCGCATTACTAGGAAAATGGCTATCCTGCTAATTGTTTCCTGTATATTTGCACATTGGAGCAGATATCACAATTGCACAGCCTGTTAGTCCTACGTTGGCTTCCATCCAATTGGGATCATTTATTAGATTTATATTCTGCATTTTGCACAGGAGATCAAGATTAAGTTACAACCCTGTGAGGGATGTAAAGCCAAAGAAAGAACATACTACATCTAATAGTGGTTATCCTAGAGAAATCTTGTGTGGAAAGTTAAAAGGAATGAGAGCTATGAGGGAAAAGGTGGCATGTGCTTTATACTAAGACATTTTTTGCTTCTCAGTGGTCTTGCTGAAGAACCCTAATTGATCCTGTTGCTTCAGGACCACGTTGTGAGCCACAAAGTTAACAGATATTGGCAGAACTGGACGCCGTGAAGTAGTTTTACTGCCTTGTTTGATGTTTCAAAGAGTTGAATCTGACTAGTCGTACTTATGGCCTAGGAACAATGGAGACAAGAGCTGTAAAAATCCCCATTTGCCAAATGCTTATTGTTACCTATTCCAAATTCTTGCAGCTGGAAACTGCTCTGTATACCATTGCTAGATATAGATTTCAATGCTCCCCAAAATTTGGCATTCTAGTAAAAATGAGGAAGCAGGCTTCATGCTGGTTGGATTTGTCTAATGATTGAGGAGGGAGATGTTGGATATTAGAGAATATTTGGAATGTAGAATGTAGGAACATTTGCATTTTGTTGTTAATCTGTTTGCTATTTACCAATGTTAAATTAAAAAATAACTCTTTCCTACATGTTGGAGTTGTGCTAAAAGGGAAAAAGGGATCGCTACCCAAACAGCCAAATTGTAGACCATGGACTCAGTGATAACAGGCAGTTTGGCTGAGAATGACTGGCCCAAAGTGATTAACAATAAACTAGAACCTGGGTTTTCTGGTGCTGGTCTAATGCATGAGCCATTGTACCACACTGACCTCAACATGCTCCTGATTGTAGTTAGGCTTCCATACAGTTCTTCCTGTGTTATTTTTCAGGGCAACTGTCCATGGGACTAGGATTAATGGCATGCCTGACCTCAGTCTCTTATAAATGCATACAGCCGATTGCTGATTGTGTACTACTAGTATACACTACTTCAGGTGTGTATGTACATACCTTTCTTAATCTGCAAATAAGTCCTCACAACAGGATAGAGCTATTGGTCCTGGGGTGCAAGAAACTGGGCAACCATGAGATGGTAACAGAGAGATATGAAATGTTCAGCTCTAGCGGCCAGCTGGATCTTTGCAGCCCCAATCCAATACTCCTAGCTGGGGGAAAAATACAGTTCCATTGAAGGAAAACTATTAAAACTTACTATTGATCCACTGACCCTGATCTCGTCAGGATTGTGTACATTTATTTCCTTATTTTTTCAATTCGATGTCTTCCAATTTCAAACAACTCCAGGTGGCTCACAATGTATCAAACAACATAACAACAACACAACAGAAACAGGCAATAAACAAAGAAAAGAGAGAACAGAAGATGGTAAAGCCAACACATCCAGAAGATCCCACCAGCAACTAATCTCCAGCCAAGGGGACGCTAACCATCCTAGCCCAAGGCCTGAGAGAAAAGGCGGGTCTTCAAGGCCCTCTGGAACACCATATATCTTGTACCCTTGAACCTTAGCCTAGTTTCCTTCCCAGTATATGTGTGTGCACACACACACACACATAAACATGTACCCTACATGAGTTGTCTCAGCTCTGCTTAGAATTAAAATGCATAAAATGTAAGTGCATATACATAGAACATATGGCAGTAACAAAAAAGATAAGTACAGATAGTCCTCACTTTGTGACCACTTGTTCAGCTCCCGTTTGAAGTTATGATGGTGCTGAACAAGGAAACTTACAACCAGTTCTTGAAGTTGCAGCTGTCACAGCGACCCTGCAGTCATGTGATTGCTATTTGGGCCCCTGGCAACTGGAGCACAATCACGACGTCGCAGTGTGCCATTGTCACGTGATCACCATTTGCAACCTTCACTGCTGGCTTCTGACAAAGTTGCGGTCACATGACATTGCACTTAATGACCATGGGGATTTGCTTAATGACCAGTCACATGATTTTTCACTTTACAACTGTGTTACTTAGCAATGGAGTTGCCGGTCCCAATCACGTTGTTAACTGAGGACTACCTGTATCAGCAGTATGAACTAAAGAATTATGCCCATGCATTTATTTTGTAGCCTCTCCTCCAATCGTATCTACCTTTGCTTGAAAAGTGGGTGCTCAGAAGTGTAGATTAAAAGCAACTGATGAAACAGCCTGTTTCCTAGAACAAGTCTCTCTATTCTGAATTAAGACCCATTGAGATCAAGTAGATATAATTTGGAGCCTACATATGCTAGAATTTTTAATGCATTACAAGAAGCATCACTGAACCTATAACAGCTTGCACCTCATATATAAAATTTGTATGTTACTAGAAGCTATGGGAAAAAGTAGTAAACTGAGTAAATCATTGCGATTTAGTAGTCCATTAAATCAAGGTTTTACAATACAGTATTTTAAAATTAAAGACAAATATATAATAGGACATGCTCAGAAAATTAATTTCTATGCAATGTTTATTTTTTAGATAAACCAAGGAAAAGCACAGCACAGTGATTTTGGGAAAAAATGGTTTCAGAAAAATACAGCTCTTGCCTCCATAATATAAATATATGAGAGTTTCTAATGTAGGATTGATGCCCTTTGGTATTATGTTTATTTTGTTTCTCTTTTATCTATAGCTAATTACATGCTTTCTGGATCATATTTTATTTTAGTTAAGCTGCCATGGGAAAATATTTTTAAGCAGACAGGGACATATGTTTTCATAGTAAAATATTTAATATGAAATAATTTTAATAAAAGAGATTATCTCATTTTAAAGACATGTCTGGGAAGTCTTTCCACAACACATCTACCTCCTAAAAATAAATCATGTTGTCCCTTATTTAAGAATATCCTTGCACACCTCAGATTTCTAAATTCATTTGGATCTAATAATTTTAAGATCAGAGGGCCCAGATTCCTTATGCCCAGAACTATTCTCCTTTGTACTGGCATAAGGAAATACCTACTTCCAATAACTTTTAAAAACGACAGTAGTTTAAATGTAAAAAGTGTGAATTTTTTATCCCAACCATTTTCAACCTGGGAATTTTTGATTGCGCTGATTGGGACTTGCAGTCCAATTTATGGGGAGGGACCAGGTTGGAGAAGCTTGCTACCCACATGGCTTTTCTCCACTTGAAATTAATCATGGCACAAAGATGCCCTGGCACAATCTTTCTCCTTCTTTGCGGTTAAAAAAGGTTTTCTTATCCCTAGCAAAAGAATGAAACAACTTTAAGATGTTTTAGTGGTATCGGTGTTAAGATAGTATTTTAATCAACACCCCCCACTTAAAAAAAAACATTCAAGGACAGCATCTAGATTTATAAAATCTGTTAGGCTTTGTCACCCATTATCTCGGAGGGAAGTCAGATGTTCCGCCCTTCCAGCAGAGGTTATGGAGGCCCCAGCTGAAGTAGAGGCAGAATTCAGTGGGGACAGCCCATGTTATGCCGATATAGCGTCCTACCGCTCACGGGGGGTGGACGGCCTTCTTTGAGGCAGATCCCCCTGTTAACTATTTCCGTCGCGCCTATATTTCTTGCGCTTGATTTACAAAGAGGCAAATCCGCCTTCCGAGGGCCCCCAAGGGCTTCCCGAAGGTAGGCAGCCGTGTGCGAAAGCGACCCGGGGATCCTCCTGCGGCTCCGACGGAGAAGTCCGCTACCCGCTTTTGTTTTTCGCCTTCAGGCTGCTGCTTGGCTGCTTGCTTTCCTCCGCCTGCTTCCGAGCATGGCCGGGCACCGGCTCCCCTCCGCTGCCCGAACCGCACCGGGGCCTCCTCGGTGGGCTGTGGGCCGGGCCGCGGGGAGAGCAGAGGGCCGGCCGCCTGGCCGGGCCGCTGCCTGACTCGGAGCCCGCGGCTGCGAGCTGTTGCAGCCCGGGAAGCAAGCCAGAGATCGGCGGTGGGAGGAGAAAACACGAGACGTAGCCAGGCCCGCTCCTCGAAGGACGCCGCTGCTGACGACAGCGGCGAGGCGAGGTTTGCGGAGGGGAAGGGAGGTTTCGCCTCTACCCGTGGCAGCCGCCTCGGTCTCTCTGCTCCTGACGAGAAGGGGAGGGGAGGGAAGGGGAAGGGAGGGGAGAGTCAGTCGGTCGGCCGGTCGGCAGCCGCCTCCGCACCTGTTTCGGAGACCCCGCCCTGCGGCTGCCCGGAGGAGGAGGGCGACCACGACAACACCACCGCGGAGTGGGTGCTGCCGGCGCCGAGCACCTGGCTCTGCCCCCCGCCTTCCTGCCTGCCTGCCTCTCGCCTTCCTTAGTCGGCCGCCTCTCAGGGGACTCCGTGTCGCGGGAGGAGAGGGGGATCTGCGCGGCCAGAAGGGCCGGGCCAGCAACGGGTGGAGCCGCGGCTCGTTTCGCCGAAAAAGCCCCTTCGAAGCCCTCGCTATCTGGCACGGCCGGCCGGAGCTTTCTTTTTTCCTTGCCTCCCCGTCGGTCGCCGGGAGTGAAAACTCAAAACTCTCTGCAGGAAGCCCTGCTGGCCGAAGAGGAGCTGTGGCGTGGCGGGAGGATGAACCCCAATGTCACCTACGCCAGCCGCAAGCGGCGGAAACCCGTACAGAAGATGTAAGGGGAATGTTTTGCCTGGGCGCTGAAGGAAGCGAGCCAGCCTTGGGGCGGGGGGTGGACGGGGGCGACGCTTGGCATTTCTTCGCTGTGCCTCTGGGCTCTCGCCGTCGCTTCGCAAGCGCTGGCCTCTCCCCTCCTTTCCGAAGTGACCCTTCTGCCCCTCTCCGACGTCCATCGAAATGCCTCGGGTCGCTCTCCTTACCTCTTTAAGAGTTCTTCCATTACTTGCGGCTTTGTATTTGGCTTCATTTCTCCTTCCCTTTTAAGTGCTCTGGTTTGTTTTTTTTTAAGGGGACGGGGGGAATTCAGGGTTGCAGGCCTCATTCCGCTGTGCGCTCCTACTCCCATCTTTAAAACCAACAGAAACCCGGGCCGTGCTTTTTAAAAGCAAGCGACCCTGCGCGCGAAGGGGTTTCGGTGGCCTGAAAAAGAGCTTTGCGCAATCTCTGCTCATCTTTCCCCTCCTCCCTCCCCGCAGTCGCTTCTAGTAACTCCTGGGATGTTTGTAAATAATTAGGGAGAGACTCTGTTTTCGGGCGGTATAAAAAGTTTGCTTTTAAGTCATGGAACACTAATATTTTTTGAAGAAAGGAGTGCTGAGGATCGGGTATTGCTGTTTAGATCCATACGTGAAGGGAAGCATTTTAAATATAAACAGAGGCTCCTTAAAAGTATATGGACTTAGATTCAGTCCTGGTATCAGATACAGGTTGCTGGACTGAAAACAAGTACAGTTCAAGCCTTGATTCAGAGCCCTGATTTTATACGGCTCTATTAAAGCCAGGTGGCTGATTAAGGTCAAAAGAAGCCTGAGAGGTGGGAAAGGATGAAGACAGGTGTCTTTAAATTCATGTGGCTGGGTTTTCTGATCAAGAATTTGAGTTATTGCAAATTTTAAATGATTACTGAAAAGTCTGTGGATGTTAACCTAGCTTTTTGCTAAAGTTGGCTGTGGGCCCTGACTTTTGTTATCTAACAGATTGCAGTAGTGCAGAGAGTGCACTAGGACTACAGTTTAGTATACATGTGCAGAAAGCCAGTGTGTGCAGGCTGTAATCTGTAACTATACTCCAGTGAGTTTCTCTCTGGTCTGAGCATCAGAATATCTGAAGGTTTAGTTTTTAAGGTGTATGCATTGATTCTTTTCTGTCTACTGTTCAATGTGTTGTAGGGCAAAATACAAGTGTAGTGAGGGACTTTTTATGTCTGCAAAATGGGCAAGTATTGAAATCAGAATGAAAGAAAGTGTAATGAAGCAATTCTATAAATACTTTTTTGGCTCTTTTAACATCTGCAATACTTTTTTTTGTGCCCTCAAGTCAGTGTCGACTCCTGGCAACTGCCTGGACAAGTCCCTGCAGTTTTCTTGGCAGGATTTCAGAAGTGGTTTGCTGTTGCCTACTTCCTACTGAGAGAGTGACTGGCCCAAGGTCACCCAGCTGGCTTTGTGCCTCAGGCAGGACTAGAACTCACAGTCTCCCAGTTTCTAGCCTGGTGCCTTAACCACTAGACCAAACTGGCTCTCTCTGTAATACTTAACATCAGGTTTTAAGAGAGTTCTTTGTTTTATGAAATTGTAGATGTTCTAGGTGTTAATGTCATGAAAGCACATTGAAAAATCACTTATGGCAAAATTAATTGTATAGAAAGAAGATGGCATTGGGAATTTTAAAAAAAATGTTAATGAAAGTGTAAATTCTAAAAAAATAGAATACTTCACTGAAATGAGTAAAATTAACTTCATGCATTACTTGGGTTTTAGGTTGAGTGCTAAGATTATTTTAATCTTAAGTTAAATAATGTCAGATATGACTATTTTTTTGGTGTGATCTTTAATAAGTGTTCACTGTCTAAGTAAGATTGCTGATGAAATATTAGTTCAGTAGCTAAAATGACTGCACCGAGTTCAGTGATATTTCCCAAAGAGTATCAAGAAAGATTAAGTGGTTTGAGGTACATGCTAAATTGCCAGTTTCACAGTGAATTGCACCTATAATTGTTACAGGACTCTAATTTATATGTTTTAAGTATAAGTTTTCCTGTCAGAATTGGCTCTTATTATGATTGTGCTGATTATCCCACTGGACAAATGCATTGTATAATTGGCAAAAATGTAAATTGGATACTTTCTGGTAGAGTATTAGAGTATTCTTAAAGTGGTGGTGTGAATACATTGAGACCAAATGTTTATTATAGTTTAATTTTCCTTCCTAGTGCAAAAATCCATATGCTAGGTGTTCTCATTGTTGCATATCTGACTTTGCAGTATGTCTATGTTTATTAAGCTGCCTTAGGAGGTGAGGTGTATTATATACTGGTTTCTGAGCTCTCTATAAAAGAAGTACACACCCATAAAATGAATAACTAGGTTCCTAGAATTTACTTTAGAGGTGACAGTTGTTGGTTATGCAATATTTACTATTAAGTAATATGGTTTGTTCTGTAAACAATAATGGACTCACTGGTACTCAGCTAGATTTTAAAATGTTAACTTGTTTAATTATTTCCTAGCATAACATAGTTATCTTAAGATACTTACTAGAAAGTTGCCTTTCTTGCTGATTCTTCAGTTTTCATATGAATGATGTGAAACCTTTGAAAACTTCCAGAGTTTTATATCAAACAGAATGTATTTGCAATAGATTCCTGAAATGAATAAGCATGTTTGCAGCCAAGCCAAGCAAGTAGGCTTTTAAATACTGTAATAGAGAACTGACTTTGACATAAGAAGGCAGTACAAGAAGCTCATTCCTGTACGCAGAATTAAAATTGACAGGGAATCTCTTCTTCTGACTTCATTATTGCGTACAGACCACTATATGCCACCCACACCATGGAGACATGTAAACAATTCGAAAGAAAGGTTAAATGATTTTCCCTCTCCTTCCTGCCAACAACAACCTTTTTGCATACTTAAGCTATTAAAAATTAATGTTATGATTGTTTCTGAAGCATCTGGAAGTTTTATGCAAACCAGTCCCCTCCCCAAACTCTACAGAAAAAGTATATTACAGAGTGATTAAAGAACAGTAGAGAGTGATACCAATAGAGATTCCTGGCTTAATTTTTGTATTTACTTCCTTGAACTGAAATTCGGCTGTATATTTTAAAATCTTTAGTATTCTAAAGTAGATTGCTTTGTAAACTGTAATCTTATGAAAATCTACTTGGCAATAAGTCCTACTGAACACTGTTTGAGTTTGTGTGTGTGTGTATATATAAATAATAAATTTGGATATGGACTGCTACCCCCTTTTTAAAGTAATCTGGTATATATTAATATTACAAGAAAATATTTTGAATTGTGATGCCTAAGTATTATCTGGCCTTTTTCCTCCCTCTGTTATTGGAAGAGTAAAGTATGTTTGACTAAGGAGAGCTGATGCAGTCTTCTCTGGTTCTTTTTCTGTTTTTTAATCTGTTTTAGGTAATATTGTATGCAAGCAACAAAGCAGCCCATATAGAAATCAGTGTTAAGTAGTATGTAATAGCTTACTATACATATCTTTTGTAATTTGTGTACATGCTGCTTTGTTCCTTCATGAACATATTGATCCAGGGAATCATTGAGAAAAATCATACAGCCTCTAGCTTGTGTTTTTGCTTCTGTTAGGGATGTGAAGTACAGTTTGAGTTTACAGTGCATTCCTTTTGTATCTTTTCTTTGAATAGGATATCTTCAGAACTATAATTTGGATATTATGGGACAAATTTGTCCTGTACAGGAATATGAAATACTTTTAAGGCATAAGGCATCACTTTATGTCTCTAACTGTATATGGTATGCAAGAGGAAAAAAGCTATCTGTACCTGTTGCTCTTTTAGCTTTGCCTAAGAAATGTACCAGCTTCTACAGTTCCGATAAACCACATATCATTTAGAAGGCAGGGAGATGTGCTGATATGCTGTGATCAAGGAACTATAATTGGCTTATTAGGAGATTTGTTGTCTACAGTAACCTAGTATCCAAGATGTCAAAGGCTTCAGAGGTGATATGATTGGATCTGTGATGGCCCGGAAGCTTATTTTTATTTTTCTCCTTTTCTGATTTGATCAACCTAATTGAAGCAGGCTAGATCTAGAAATTCTGCCCCTAACGGGCCCTTTATTTTCTACCCGAGCTGTTATATTTGGCACATTTTCTTGATGAAGATTTGAAAATGTTATGTAGTTCCTTCTTCATTTCCATATTGATGTTCATAAAAATATTTAACATGGTTATTTTAAGACAACAATCTACGATAATAGAGTATTTAAATGTTTACTTTGTGAAACAATAATATAAAGGGAAAGACTTGATCTTAATATTTCTCTGTATGATGTTTCATAGTTAGCTTTTGTTGTTTAATTTGACTTCAGTTTCTTTGTTTCTTTTTTTTTTTCCCCTTTAAGAGACATCTTTATTCATGTATGTATGTATGTATGTATGTATGTATGTATTGGATTTATATCCTACCTTCCATTCAGGGTCTCAAGGCAGCATAAGCTTAATGATGTTATCAGCATAGTGATGACAACTAATTCCCTGTATGGGTGCTAGCCTTGTGAAGTAGTCCAGACAAGAAGCACAACCAGGAGTACTAGCTCTATCTTTATCGGCTGAATCTGACACAACTGAAAGTATTTCTCTCCTCCTTTCCTTTTACTCTGTGGAAAACTAGGGAGGGCCCCTTTTAAAATGTTTCCCACACCCACCCTCCTTATATGGGCTGAGATATCTTGTACATGCCAGTTGTCCAGTCTGTAGCTCTCCCTCCTGTTTCCCAAGGTCATTCGCATTACAACAGGATAACCCCATCCAGCCGCTTCATATAGTTGTTAAATAGGACTGGAGAGAGAGTAGACTTCTGAGGAACCTCACAAAGTGTGGGCTCAGGATTTGACCTCCCCTCTCCACCAACACCAACTAGAACTGATCCCAGAGGAAGGGGGAGAACTACTGTAACACTATGGTCCCAAACCCCTAAGCCATCCAAAAGGATTTCATGATCAATGGTAACAAAATCCACTGAGAGATAAAGGAGAGTCAGAATGTATATATTACCACCATCCTAATCCTGCCAGAGATCATCCACAAGTGCAGTTATTGCCATCTTGGGTCTCAAACCCAAATGAAAGGGGTCCAGATATCCTTAAGAATGTCATCTTCTGCAAAATGACTCTGTACAGGTAGTCCTCACTTAACAACAGTAATTGGGACTGGAAACTTGATTGCTAAGCAACACAGTTGTAAATTGAAAAATCACATGACTGTGCTGACTTATGATGGCAGTTCCGGGACTTCTGGTTGCTGTTGTTAAGCAAATAACTGTGGGTTGTTAAGCAAGTAAGCATGGTCTCACATGACCATGACTTGTGACCTCCTGATGGCCTTCCCATTGACTTTGCTTGCGGGAAGCTGAAAGGTTGCATATGGTGATCATGTGACTACGGGGACCCTGTGATGGCTGTAAATTATAGGACTGGTCATAAGTCCTCCTCTTTCAGCACTGTTGTAACTTTAAATGGTCACTGAGCGAGTGGTTGTTAAGTGAGGACTAACTGTCACTTTCAAGTTTTATGCCATGTCTAATGGTTAAATGAAATGGAAACTCTCTTTTTCCTATCACAAGGCATATAGATAACAGATATCTTAAAAATTTTGTAATATCTATATAAATAATTTGGTAATTCACCCTAAAACATAAACTTGAGTAATATAAAAATAAACAAGTATTACTTACTATAATACTCAGAAAGAAAATACAAATTTTAATTTACTAATCATCATGGCTTTGGCATAAAAATATTTCTTATTTTCAGTGCTTAATCTTTTGAAAGCAGCAGTGGTCAGAATTTAGAACAATGGTACCTGTAGGTTTTTAATAATAATGTTTTAAACATTTTTATACAAATTAAACCTATTAATTCAATAAGAAAGTAGCATGTATCTAATACTTTTACCTGTTAAAATGACTATTTGTAGTCTTTCAAATATATGTATTGAACATGTAGAACCTCTTCCACTACTTCAAGTGTTAAAACATATATGGATCAGAGTAAAATATTAGGAAATACTGGGAGACATGTAATATTTCCTGTTTGAGAAACAAATCCTGGTTACTGCATAATTTTTAAAAAAGAGTCTGGTCATTCCAAATGGGAATAGTACTGCATTCAATACCCAAATAATTATCGTGTATACCTCATAGAATGGATTCTTCAGATTTAAGAAACTTTTGAGTTGCATGTATAGTAAGGGGCAATTCTGGAATATTAAGTGATTATGTGCTGTATATTTTAGTGGCAAAATAAAATTATAATTTTATTTTTTAGGTAATGTTTAGTACAGGGTGGGTTAAGGTCATTGGAATATATTCATGACTGACTCACTGTTATAATCTGCTCCTCAACACTTTTTGCAACGTCTATCAACTCTTGCACCCTCCTGGGCCTTTTTGTTTTGTTTTGTAAAAAAATCATTGTCAGGAGAATTAAAAAAAAAAAAATCTCCCTTTAAATTATGAAAAATCTAAAGAAGAGTTCATGGCAATTTTCTGAATGTATTATTTTGTACCATGGCATCTTGTTGGAGTACAAACTTTCTACATTGTTTTAGGAAGTTGGTCTTTGCAGCGTAGATTGTAATATTCGTATTTGAATGCCTTAAAGATTGTTTTGTTACCTAAATTTTGGGAGTAATTAACAGTGTCAGATAAAAATATAGGAGTAATTAACCAAAGATTTTAATTCATTATCTAGAAAAACAATTATATGTTTATCAAAGAGACAAATCAGTTCATTCATAAAATTCAATTCGTGTCATTCTTTCCAATTTGGCTTAAGTTATGGCTTCTACTTTGGTAATAATTTTTTCTTTCAACCATCATAAATGCCTGGCATTTATATTCTGCAAAATCCACTTTTATATTTTATAATCACAATTATTATGATAGTTTATTTTGATTTGTCCAAAAGAATATGCATGCAATTTGACTCATCTTCTAAAAAAGAAGAATGGATTGTCAAAATTTCTGCCCTGGGTACAAAAAACAAAATATTACAAAAGTATTGTGGAAAATGCTATAATATGATTCAAATTTTAAGGACAATGAAGAACTCATAAGTTCACATATAGACTCATGCTAAACATTTATTGTCAATTTGAATAAAATTATATATGATTCCTTGTAATATTTCTTTAACTCAAATTCAGTTTTGATCCTACATCATACCACTTTGAGTTAAGGTATTTTAATGTCTAGGTATCTTGAAGAAGTTTGGCATATATATTTGTAAATATATCAGGGATGATGATTCAGGATTTTTAAAACATACATAACAAATTCATTGCTAAGAACAATTACGAAATTTTTGTTTACTTTGTTTCCTGACAGATAACAAAGACTTTTAACTTTTTCTATATTTGTATTATTATTAGATATCTATGACTAAAATGTTCTGGGATAAAAAAAGAATGTCAAGGGACAATAGATTAAAATATAGTTCCTGTAACAAAGAGAATATATTAAAGAATTATATATTTTTTTAATGCTGTAGCTTATCAGATTTTAATTTCTGGTTCCTAATTCTGGTGTATTTCTGGTGTTAATTAGTGTCTCAAATTATAGTAATTTAGAGGTGATAATCTTAAAATACTCAGTTGTAGAATACCATTCATATGTATTCTGAGATTTGTATTTATGTTATGGCCTGTAGAGTCCTTAGTGTTCCCTGAGCTTGGTTGTTTGCTTGCAGACATTTTATTACCTGACTAGGTAACATTATCAGCACCATTATATTATGGAGTCAGTTGGATGTATTAACTGGCAATATTATATTGGCAAGGAGTTAAGATTTGAGACCATTGAAGAAGCATTCAAAACATGCCTGGACTATTTGTTTGTTTATTTATTTATATGGCTGCCCAACTTACCAATGTGATTCTAGATGGCTAACAAGAATTAAAATACAATGTGTGTGTGTCCGTGTGTATAAATAATATGAGACTTTCCTGACCATTTAACACAAAGTGGCTCCCAGACACACCATTTATTAATAGCATGGGTTCAATTGCTCTCCTGGCCCTTATGCCTGCGAAAACAGCCAGGTTTTCAAGGCTTTCGAAAAGGCAACCAGAGTCAGGGACAGCTGAACTTGGGTGGTAGAGTGTTCCAGAGGGTAGGCACAACTATGGAAAACATCCTGCAAGTTGACAGTCCCTAATAGATGAGACCCGGAGGATGTTCCTGCTGCCCAACGTAATGGGACAGGTAGAAACAATAGGAGTAAGGTGATCCTTCAGATACCCTGACCCTGTGCCATGTAGGGCTTTATAGGTAATAACCAGCACCTTGAATTGCACCCAAGTTTCTTTTGGATATTTGGAACAACATTTCATCTCCTTCACATGACCACCAGGTAAGGACAGAATTTAACCAGAGGATAGTATTTTGTTCATGGATTGTTGCAGGCAATTTAGCTCTCAGAATCTGGAGGGATTATATTTCATGTGGACATTTTATGTATTAGTTAGTTTTTGCAACAATATTCTTGACTAAATTTTCTACAGTATTTAAATTGTCTTACAATTACCCTGAAGCTAATACTATAAGGAGTTAATCTGATTCTTGCTGTGTCTTTACAATATTTATTGTGTTTTATCAACTTTGTTTTTTTTCCCCTGATATTTGCTCCAACCTTTTTGGAATTACAATTAACCATATTCTAAGTCTGTATCTTCTAAAGAATCTGAAAATACTTAATGTTGTTCAGAAAATAAACTATTTTGCAACTTAGAACTTTTGGAGAAATTAGTTCTAGTACTAGGGGACTCTTTGTAACTTTAGTATATTTTACTTCAACCTGTGTCTGCTTCTGTTAGTCCAGTAAAGCTAGCCTAGGACCTGGCCTGTTTGTGAAAATGCAAGAAGCACAGTATGTAATTATGAGTTAACTCTGGTAGTGCAATAGCTTCAGATTGTACTTGGTGGTTAAAGTAGTAGAACTGAGATCATGGTATTATTGAAAATAAAACAAAAGGTGCTACAATTAAGGAAAGTCATATGTTGCTTTTAAAAGATTCTAGAAATGAAGCACAATAGGACAATAGCCAAGAAAGAATTGATACTGCCTAGTTAAATTATAAAAATTCTTATATTCATTTCCCCCCCCCCCCCCATAAAATGGGAAAAAGTAGTACATAAGGCATGAAATGTTATAAAATAAGATATGGTTTGACTCTTTAATGCCATCTTTTCTAACCTGGTGTCCTCTGAATATATTAGGACAATGACTCTTAGAATTAATAGTCCCAATTAATAGTACTTGGAAAGTGAAAAGTTGGAGAAACTATTAGAAAACAATGACTCGTTTGGTTTTGGTTTCATGATCACGACTATACCCTTCAATTTACAGAGAACATTCAAGGGGCCCTGCTCCATTATACAGTTAACTCTTTAAAAAGCCCAGTATCTAGATGTTTGCTTGGCTTTTACAATTAAGATTTTGTAAGCATAAGAGCATATAGCTATTGTAGAAGTCATTTCTGACGAAATATTTAAATTTTATCTGGAACAGAGTATAGCTGATCTAGAACTCAGTAGCTAGAGGAATTAAAAGTTCCTGCAGTAGACACAATACACATTTGTTTAAATAAATTTATTTGTGCCAACAAAGTATATTTTCAATTAATTAGGAGGAATTCTAACTACTGGTTCCATGACCCAATTCACACACTAACCTTGTTGTGTGGGTGGATGTTTGAAAAGCAACTATGTGCATATTATCTGTTTCACAAGCTATTTATGCAACTATGTAATTCTGGGGATGCAACTGTGCAGTTGCAAATGAAAAATAGGTTTCAACTCACAGAGACATATGCATAAAAGCAACTAAGCCTGCAGTTGTAAGGTTCCAATAGTTTCTGCATGACAGTGCTATCTGAGGTAGGTAGCAACTGAGCCTTGATTACACCATCTTATATAAATGTACTTTCAATTCCTAGTGAATATATTTTTATTCTCTAGGGCTTTAAATGTTATAGCTCTGATTGGATGTAATAGTTATACAATTGTTTGTTTTTTGTAGTGTGTATTTATAATTGTATGAACTATCCTGTACAGTTCATACAATTCTAAATGTGTGTAGCATATCAATTTTATAAATATATGTGTGTCATTTGAGATCCAGGCTGGCATAGTGGGTAAGGTGTTGGATTAGGAGCAGGGAACCCCAGGTTGAAGTCCTCCCTTAGGCACAGAAGCCAGCTGGGTAACTTCGGACCAGTCGCTCTTTCTCAGTCTAGACTGGACAATTGAAAAACATCAGTCTACTAAGCTGCACTAGACCAGCATGGTCTGATTATAGTCCATTGCCGTTAGTAATAATAATGTGTACCATTTTTTTTTAAATGTCATGAAGTCTAAATATAAAGTTTCTTTGTTATAGACAATATATACTAGGGTTTCTCAACCTTGGCAGCCTTGCTGGAGAATTCTGGGAGTTGAAGTCCACACACCTGAAAGCTGCCAAGGTTGAGAAACACTGGTATATACTGTACTTATAAGATAATTGCAGGATATTATCATTTTAAACCCAGAAGTGTGATCAGGTTACCTTCCAGTTCTTCCTCTCCCCTCCCCCTGCTTCATCTCTTCTTACAGCTTTCATTTTAATAGAAGATGTATCTTCAGTGGAAGTCACAGGACCACTAAGGAAATGTATACATTATTTGGGGATACTTGTGAATGATACTTGTTATCAGTGAAAATACATGTGTTCTAAAATGTGATCTCACTATGTCCTATTATTATGGCAGAGTAAAGCCTTCTCCTCCTGAAGGAGTGAAGTCAAATCCATCAAAAAGGCACAGAGATCGACTGAATGCAGAGTTGGATCGTCTGGCTGGTCTTCTTCCATTCCCTCAGGATGTTATTGCCAAACTGGATAAGCTGTCTGTGCTGAGACTCAGCGTGAGTTACCTGAGAGCTAAAAGTTTCTTTGACGGTAAGAGATTTGAGCTTATTTTCCTGACTGACCCTAATATTAATATTCTGTTAACTTAAGTCCTCTTTTTTTCACTTCTTTTTTAAAGCTGAGAACTGAAGGAAGTATGGCTGTGAATTTTTTAAAAATTTAAGTTGTGCTCCTTTTGAAAGTTGCAGTTCTTTTAAGCAACACTCTTAATAAACTTTTGGCAATTTATTGGTATGCTCCTAGCATCCTAGTATCCCATATCATTTATTTTCCTTGTACATTTATTAATTAAAGCCACTTACATAATTTTAAACAATCTTTTCTTTCTGAAAGTTAAACAGTCGAGTGAAAGCTTGACTGAGGAGTTGTGTGTGCAATGTTTGTAATTGTACTGTTGCTATAAACGTCGTATGAAATCATGCAAGAGACAAGACAGGATATGTATTGTCTCTCACTGTTAAAGTAAATTAAATATCTACTAGTGATAGGTCAATAGAATGGCTATCATAGAACACATATATAATCTCGCCTGTGGAAACAATATTGATGGGAAATCTGCAATGATAATTCATTACTTGATTAGATTTGAGAAGAGGAGCTGCTGCAGGTTTGGATTGGAAAATATGTTTCTGGTGAAAATATGTTTCTCCCCTCCCCACTCCCCCCCCCCCATTTCCAGGCTCAGTGCATACTTTTAGGAAATGTACAGGAAAATAAGTATGGATACCTTGCCAAAAATATAGTCACAGAAATGAATCTATGGCTTTGTTCAATTTTGCTTTTGTGAGTTGCATCACCAGTGGAACTTGTTTGAATAGGCTCTTACTAATAAAAACAAGAGTCTAAAGCTGAACTTGCTTGCTAAATAAATTTGGTGTCTTCCAACTTTGGCTTTTGGTTGATTCTTGGAGAATTGGGTTGAGTAGAATATTATTTTCTGTAGAGTGTAAAATACTGAGCTTTCCCCATCTTGTTAACTTCTTTTCACTGCTTAGGAAGTTTTTCCTCCAAGGACCTTTCTCCACCTACACCTCATCACAGCACATATATGCCCTAACTACATCTTCTTTTTCTGTGCATCCACATGATGCTTTCTGTCTGGTCCCCTTCCCATGTGTGAGACACCTTAAGTCATCCTTAGCTGTTCTTATGCTAAAGTGCTGTTTTTCTCCCTTGAGCACGCAGCAATGGGTATCAGTTTCAAGCTATCCACTTTGCCAGCTATTCTGCCAGCAGAATGGTTGAGTGATTAGTAGATGGCAGGATCAGTTTAGTGTTTATTGGCCACTTCAGGTTGGTCCTGGAATGCCCCCAATTGGGCCCCAGGCAAACACCTCCACTCCTGTTTTTTTCCTTTTTGTCTCAAGAGCGCTTGAAAACTTACTAATCAGCTCACAAGTAGGCTTGCAGTTTTGAAAGATGGCTAGACACCAGCAGAACAGTGGGGTTCTGCAGACAAAGCCTTAGTGCTTTTTCAGATTGGCTCTGTTTTTGCCGGTTCACAGTTTTTCTTTGCTCATGTAAGCCTGTTTATCAGCCTGTTCTGTGGGTCTATGAAGCAAAGAAGAAGAGCGGGTTTAGCTGTCTGGATGTAGTCATACACTGGGAACAAAGGTTAGGATCCATTCTACTGTACTTCAGCTATATTGGAGAAGCCTTCCACTTCTGAGATGACGTGCAATGAAAAATGGAAGGGTTGCTGATAGGCAGGGCACCAAGTATGGATTTCAGATTTCTGTTTTCTCAGTCCAGTTTGGAAGAAGAGAAAAATAGAGGTGTAAGGATATATTTAAATAATAGGTGGCTCAAGGCTACTTGTGTCTCTGATATCAGTGATTCTATTCTAAGAATACTGTAGTCTAGATCCAAGGCATGGCCTATATTAGTTGCTCATACACCAACATACACTTTGTATTCCTGCTGTATAAAGTCTTCAGTGCTGCTTATAATGGACAAAGATTTAGAAATATATATGAGCCAATTTTGGGCATCAGAACAAAGCCACGACTGTATGATGTATTGCTGCTTGCTCACGTTTTTCTGAATGCATCCCCACCTCATCCAGATATGACTTCATCTGTTTGTAGCATGCCAGGCTTCTGTAGCCTGCAGTATAGTAATAGCTTTTTATGGAGGCAAATAATAACCAGTAAGGTTAAGAAGCTGTGGTCGTCTGGCAGCCACGTACATGCCTCTTTTGCTTGTTGGCCTCCCTTGCTATAGCTAATCATGGAGTTGCATGAAAGAGCACAATTAGTAAAAAGAAGGAGAAATTCAGTTTTCTAAATGAAGCAGGTTCCAGCACATAAGTACTAGTGTTGAATTATAAAATATCTTGTAAACGTAGAAATGAATATTCTCGTTGCCTTTGTGGATTTAGTCAATATGCTTTTGTTAACAGTTTGTTGAAGTAAAAGGGAAATGCTAAATGAATAACAGGATACAAATGAGGGGTGTGTGAATTCCTGAGGAAAGTTAAAATATAAACCTGCAATCATATGATCACATTTAAAAGGAAACCCAAGCTTTATCTGAAACAATAGATTTTTCTTCCCCAAAGAAAACACTTGCCTTTTTCTAGATTTAAACAATCCACTTAGGAAGTTGGTTAATCTAGCACAAAAACCGGCTTTCTTGGAAGAGCTTATTATGAAACGAGTACACCTTAAGCAATCTGTTTTATAAAGTGGTCAAATGGCAATGTTAAAATATTTGCTATTCTTGAGATTCAAGTATTAATCATTCAATTAAAGGAAGCACATTTGCATAGAATATTCTTTGATACTCTGTAATTTTCACTCTTTATCTCTCTCTTTCTACTTTTGTACAAACAAGTCAAATTTAAACTAGGTCAGGCAGGACATGCTGAGCATGGTTTCTGGAGTTCTTCTTCCCACTCATTTTACCAACAGTGACCATAAGAGTCATCTGTATTTTGTTGTGTATGACAAGCTAAAATGCCTGTGTGGGGGTGGGTGGTGGGGGTGTATTGCTGTTCTTATCTCATGAAGCATCTATATGTGTTTGTGTGCACTTGGAAGTATGGAGTGGGCTGTATGTTCCACTCTGGATCATGTTACCTGAGGAGAGGAGAAAGGAAAGGACCTTTTGAAGGTGCTCTCACCTACATTCTAAGCCAGTGTTTCTCAATCTTGAGAACTTTAAGATGTGTGGACTTCAACTCCCAGAATTCCTTAGCATCTTAAAGTCCACACTCCCAGAATTCCTTAGCATCTTAAAGTCCACACATCTTAAAGTTCTCAAGATTGAGAAACACTGCTCTAAGCTATTGCCCAATTGCCCTTCCTGTACAGATACATCAGGAGAAGTGTTCAGGGGTTTTTTTTCTCTGTCACACATGGTGTGATCTGGCTCAATTTCAAACCTGATCTTACTTTCACCAGTTTCTGTTCCTGTGATCCTATTCATTTCAGTTTTCAGAAAGTTACTGTGCTCATGGGCAAAGGATACAGTAGAGTGTCAATATACATTAAGATTCAGCTGTTGTTCATTGGAAAAACAGATTTCTGATGGTACAATACTTGACACACATTTTTAAATACATTTGTAGAATATTTCTGTGTTCAAGGAACAAGCCTTCTGGGACATGAATGCCTGAGAGAATTTAGCAAAACACGTGCTTCAGAAGCAGCTTCCTGGTGCAGTCCTGGTTCTGTTCCATAAGTAGAAAATATCCAAATTAGCATGTTTCCTGGCAAAAATTTAGAAAGCCAAGCAAATGTAATTGGAAATGCTTAGTGTAGGAAAGGAAATGCCCTTAGAAAATACAAGAAGATGGTAGAAATGAAGTTGAAACATTTTCAGAACAAGAATTTTATTGAAACAGATCTTCCAAATATCAGTTAAATAAACAACTTGGAACCTCCTTAGAAGATGAAAGAAAAGGAGTAGGTTCAGGTAGTGAGCAATATAGCTGTGTGAAATAGCTTTTGTCTCTGGAGGAAAAATGAGAGAGAAAGAAGAGGAACAGCTGAGCGAGACTGTGATTTCTTTCATATTGCTGTGTTGGGACCTCCAGAGGATGTGGTAATAATTCTAGATATAGAACTGGCATCAACTGGGAGAAATTGAATTTAGGGAAGGTATGCTCAGCATGAAAGAGATCTCAGAAATTTACAAGTCTAGTGGAGGATAAATTACAAAGGAACGAAGTGAATCTTGAAGAGAAATTTCTAGGTGATTTCCTGTGCTGTTTTAATAAAACAAGCAAAAATATCCCAGTAGTGCAGTTAAATTCAGTGTCGCTTAGTGGCCAATTCAATAGCAATGTGGTAATTTTTCACTAAATTAGGACAGGAAAAAACTGGAGGTTTACAATCTTGAGAGGTCCCACTGTACTTGAACAGTGGGTGGGATACGGGTGGGATTTCTATGTCAATAAAGTATTGCAGCAGGTATGGAATGGATTTTTCCTCTGTGGTAGCTTTGATTAGAAACTGGTGTTACCTTAATCTGCGGTGCTGTTTTAGACTCAGTTACACTGCTGAATGAAAGCTGCCTCTGTTATGACACTTTTAAATAATATCATGATCTTTTGGATTGGGCTCCTAGGTTGCCTATTTTACTTTAAAAACCTGGCTGTGTCTATAATTGAGACTTTTCTCTGCAGTAGTTAAGACAAGTCATTTGCATGTAAAAGGCAGAGATAGGGACAGACATGTTGATGGCTTTGTCGTGATTTCATAAGGCTTTGCAATAAATAATGGTGTAAAAATACTAGTTTGTTACAGATTTTTCATCAAGCTATATGGAGCTTTTGAGAAATGAGCTGGATTTAAAATATTAAGTAAACAGATACGTACTTATTTTGTGAACTGTGTCGTTGCCTTTTAATTTGATGCTTAATTATATCAGATTTCCTAAAGCTAAGGATAGGCATATGAAATGTATTAAAAGCAGAGGTTAAACTTGTCTTATCCTGTTAGTTCAGTTGATATATTAAAACAAAGATAAAGATGGGAGAAAAATACGGTTATTCAGGAATCTGTGTATTGAACATTGCAGAATGAGTATCATGTTTCATTTCCCCCTATTTACTCTTTTAAGTAGTTCCTTTCACCTTATGTTATGAAAGCAGCCCTTTCACATTATGCTATGATTAGTTAATGTAGTTAATAATTAATTAACTGTTAGTTATAGTTATTATTATTACCCAGCAAGTGCAAAGTGCCGTAGCCAATTTTATTACAAATTTAAAATAAAACAAACAGGAGTGTACACAATGAGCTCACCTGCTTATAGCTGCTTGAATTATAATCTGATTATTGCTAGATATTGGTATGATTTGAATGGTTTAACTATTAACAGCTAGTTTGAAAAATTTTGGCAAATTACAGTAACGGAAACATTTCCAAACATCTGTTTACATAATACTACAAACTCAAATAATTTTCAGATGGAATGGTCTTGTTTCATTTTTTTAATATAAATTTTAGTACTTTTATTGACATTATACCTCATGGTTGTTGTGATTTATGGAATAGTTTATATAGGCAGTAGCTGTAGATACGATGGTTAATGTTGAATCCCTTATTATTGGTAATTTGGATAGTATGCTTAAAAATTAACTAAAATAATACCTACCAAGAGATGAAGCAGATGAGTTTCTTTTGTCAATTACATTGTACATTTTTTGTATCCTTTCTTAAAATTATTTAATTAAAAAGTTATTCCCAGCCTATTACTGAAATTGGCAAAAAAGCTCTATAAACTATACACTGGCTTGTATAGAATCATATTCATCATACAGTAAATGCATATGATGCATATTCCTTCTACCCAGGAACTGTGCTCTCATTGTAAAACCTAAATTTATCATGTAGTTTTTTATATTGCCTATTTATAGCTTTTGAAAGTTCTGCTTCACTGATTTTGTGGTTCTGAGGGTTATTTTCAAATGGATTTTCAAAGTGCTCCCCAGAGAGAGTATTTATTTACACTGTTGGTTTTCTCATGAGCATAAGAGGTCAACATAGTTTAGTATATAATTTGTCTTATCCATTTATATAGGAAATAATTTTAAAAAAACAAATAATCTTAATAGCACAAATCTATATATGTATGTTTCATGGAAATTATTACTTAATCCAGTGGAGTTTAATTTAGGTAAATGGAATTGCAGTCACAGATTAAGTATATCAACAGACCTGGGTAGATTTTAAACTTCATTTAGAAGCCATTGACTAAATTTTAGTTTTCTTGAAATGCTGACATACATGTAGTTTAAGAACAAGTTCTGTTCTCAAGATCTGTCCTTAAGTCAAATTTGTATGTAAGCCAGAATGATATTATTGTATAATACTGTATAAGTAGTATTGTGCAATTAACTCAAACCATTGTGTATTTAACTTGAGTTTTGCTACAATAAGCTCCATTCTTAACTATGGGTCGTCAGTAACCTGGGCATTTTTAACCCAGGGACTGCTTGTACCACATCCTTAACTCCATATTCAGGAACTTGCTTATAATAAAAGTTTTACAAACAGAACTATATGTATTTATGTACTTAAGTAGACCAGTATTTGAATTCTAGGCCTTTTTCTCCTACATGTCTGAATCAACGTACTTCCAGCCATTCTTTTTCTGGACTTGAGATTTAGAGACATCTGTTCAGTGGTCTACGTAACAGTTACGTATGGCATGAGTAGTGTCACACCTCGCTGCCCAGACACAAACATCAGTAACATTAATTACAATCAGCTAAAGAAGATTGTATAATGATTACAAGTCACAGATAAAGGTGCCTTTGCAACCTGATGGAAGATCAGTGGATTTATCAGGTTCTCCTTGGCAAAATGTTAAAAACTATGAAGGTTTTTATGGATAATTACGGATAATTCTCATGAGTTGTACCCAAATATGGTTCAGAAGTTGGTAGTACAGAAATGATCAGTCCTGAAGATCTTGAAACTCAAGCCAGCTTCATGAGAGGACTTTTTTTTTTCTTCTTCTTTTTTAAATAACCTTCATGGAAATGTTTAAATTGTAGACATAAATAGAACAATAGCTAAGGGAGCTATTGTAACATAGAAATTCACATGTTTCCTATCAATAGTTTGGGTTAGCACCAGCTGAAATTTTCAAACACTGTTCACAGGCAACCTGATACCGCATGTGTTTCAGTAGTCCAAACACGAAGATACTAAAGCATTTATCAATGGCCAGATCTGATTTTTCAGTATTGAGTACACTGGACTTTGCTGTACAAAATGACTGCTGACTGTTGCTGAAACCTGGATGTTCAAGTTCAAAGCTGGATCTAAGAATGAGTATGTTTTTATGTGAAACAGTCTTGTACAGATGAAATTGCTTTTCTTTTCCTTCTGTAGTTAGCAAGTTGAATTCTATTCTGAAGGTGGTAACTGATGAACATCCATATTTTACTATGGAATTGATGTGTGATGGAAATAATGTTTCATAATTGTTTTCAAATATAAAAGATGAATTCAGATCTTTGAATATCATGCTTACGTTACATCACAGCTTCACACTGCCTCTTTTGGACTAACAACAGTTCTCCATTTTTTCAAATACAGGAATATTTTATTCTTGAAGCTGTAATTTCAAAATAAATCCAGATTTACAGCTAGAGCTTGAATCTAATATTTTCCACTCTTGCTAATTTTTTCTTGATAAAGAATAGGGGTAGAATAATGCTTTAGATTTTATTTTTTTTAAAGCAGGCAGTTGGATTCCCCCCCACCCCCACACCATCTTCTAGATTCTTGGCATTCTGACAAAAATGGCCCCAAATAATTTTTTTTCAGTGTGTGTGTGCCTGACAGTTGATAAGACTATTTTAAAAATTAGTTTGATTTAAAAAAAAACACACATTGTGTGTTGTACTGTTTAAATGTACACAGAGCACCTGTTACATAGAGTACTTGTTTATCTCATAGAGCTAAATTGAGCCAAAAATAAAATCATGAATGTTAATAATAATTCCAAGAAACATTATCTTACTGATCTCTCAATGGCTATGTTGTGGCTACTATGTTACACTTTACTTATACAGTAGACATTCTGCAATAATTATGAAAGAATACAAGAACTTGAGTTTAATTTTAAGTAATGATACAGTACTAGGATATCCTTTAAGAAGTTTCTATGAAAATTTAAAGCAAAGTATGTCTTTTCAAGATCAGTGTCTCATTCATGACTCAGCATTTGTTGCTGTACTGTATTTTGTTTCTTTCAGAAATGTTTGGATGAGTGAGAAGTGTTACAGTGTTCTCACATTCAATTGCAGGTAGTTCTTGCTTAACGGCCATTCATTTAATGACAGTTTGAAGTTATGATAGCCTTGGAAAATGTGCCTTACGACTTGTACTTGCACTTACGACTGTTGCAAACCATCGCACCACCACCCCACGGTCACATGATTGTGATTTGCTGCCTTTTTTATGATGGTCATTAAGTGAATCACCGTGGCCGTTAAGCAAATCATGTGGTCGTTAAGCAAATCATGGTAATTAAACTAATTCTGACAAAAATGTCCATGGGGAAGCTGGATTCGCTCAATTGCATGATAGTAAATTCAGGATTGTATATTTGAGTTTGAGTTATGTTCATATTTTATGAAGTTAAGTTTTTATTTGATTTATATTTTAAAAATACAGTTTAAAATAAAAAATTGTTCGCTCCCTTTCCTTGAATTTGTACTTTAAATAGATTGAAGTTCTTTATATCTAGTTAAAAATTAAATTTAATACAATTTACTTCTTAAGGGGAGAAAAGAAATCTTCATTTTTCTTTACTCTTAGAATTCAGAGTGAGTTTGAAAACTGTCTCCTTTAAAGATCAAAATGAAAAATGTATTTTATGCATATTATTAATAATTTATTGCTGTCAACTAAAAGAACACCTGCTAAGTTAGAACATACCATATCATTACAGATTTTAAAGGACATCTGTGCCAAAATAAAGTAAAAATGTCTGTCCAACAAATGTTCAATAAGATTTTTGGTAGATTAATTTTGTATATTCAAAAATAAGCTATTATGGAACTTTAAAATGTATACAGAATAAACATGGTAAACAGGTTGCAGTAAAAAATAACATTAATTTGTAAAATAACTTGTCTTTTTTTAAAAATAGCATATAGCCCAGTTAGATAGGCTAATTATATCATTATCCAAACAGGATATAAATGTAATAATTTTATATGAACATACTTTAAGTGAGCACATTTTGCCAAAAAAATATATATTATATATAATGTTTTAGATAGAATTCTGGTCATGTACAACTCATTAATGAATTAATTTTGAAATATGTTAACTGTATCTCAAGACTTCTGAGCAAGTCCATAACTTACCTAAAAACGAAAAAGCAACAAAAAAACCCACAATTCAACAGCAGTACAGATATTTATTAAAAAAAAACAACAGGTAATTTGAAACAACATATTAATACACTGAATGGTTCTTTAAAAAATTATAAAGGAATAATTCCATTATGAATTCCAGAGTGCAGAGACAGCTACAGAAAAATTGTGTTCTTAAAGTCTCAAGTGTTTGGACAAAAAATGGGCCTCTAATGTAAGCCAATTGAGACCTAGGACAATCCTTCAGATATCCTTATAATAAATAATTTTAACCTTAAAAAATCATTATCTCATTAAATTGTACACAGAAGAATCCTGCGAAGCAGTTTCAGCATGGGAATCTCATTACAATTAATCTGCATTCTATAACAATTCAAATCATATACTTGAAAGGCTGACCCATTTATGTGATTCATCTAAATATGGTACAGCTAAAATGCAACTTTCTAGATTTGATGTGCCATCTGTTAGATGACAGCAGTCTGGTCACTCTGATGACAATTAAGACCCTGCCCAAGACCTGTAAAGGTCTGTGAAAAAGTCCCCCCCCCACTAGAAACAATGTCATATGACTGAAATGAGAAAAAGGATATGTAGCAAACTCATGTCATGAGTTCTGTGATAATTCTCCACTTTTGGATATCTTTATCATTTTATGTGATCAAGATGTCAATCCTTTGTTTGGTGTTTATTTCATAAATAGAGTCATCCAGCATGCAGTATTTCAGTGTGAAAAGGTAATTTAGCTATCTTAGTTATATCACTTTAATTAAAATTATAACTAGAGAAGTTAATCAGGGCTTATTTAGGCCAGCCCTTTTCTCTGTAAATCTCACATACTGTGGCTTCCTCATTACAAAAAATTCTTATGTTACAAATTTTAGAGGTATGTCATACCTGCTGAAAAGTAACATAATAAAAAAAAAAATGTGTGTGTGTATATGTATGTATGTATGTATATGCTGCCTGACTCCCAGTAATTCTGGGAAACTTCTGAAGACCTCATAAAAAAACAATTGATGCCTCTCAGTCTGGAAAAAATTACAAAACCATTCTTAAGGCTTTTAGTTCCACCAATCTACTGTCAGAGACATAGTCTCAAAATGGAACAATATTTGGACAACATTGAATCTTTCTAAGAGTGGTTGTCCTATAAAAGTCATTCCACAAGCATAGCATGAAATCATCTGTGAAGACCCAGAAGATTTCAGAACAACATGCAGGAATCTATAGGCTTTTCTCACTTTTGCTAGTCAATAGTCATGGATCCATGATGAGAAAAAATACTGGATAAAAATGGTATTAATGGGAAAGTAGCAAAATGCAATGAATGCAATACTCTTAATGAGAAGAGTATTGATGTTTAGCTTACGTTCCCCCCCCCCAAATGTGGATGACTCCCCAGCTTTCTGGAGAAATATTCTATGGACATATGAGGCAAACGTGGAACTGCTGACACTACATGGGTATCGTTATCTCATGGAAACTAAACATTACATTCTGGAATAAGAACGTAATACCAACTAAGTATGGAGGTGGTAGTGCCATGCTTTACTACCAACTTACCACCTGGGTGCCTTGCCATCATTGAAGGAAGCATGAATTCTGCTTCATACCAGATAATTTTCTAGAAGAATATCAAGTCCTCTATACATCAGCTGAAGCTAAAGCACAACTAGGTCATGCAGCAAAACAGTCGTCTTAGAGATGTAAACACCTCTACAAGAGAATTGATTTTTTTAAAAAAAATGTTTTGGAATGGCCAAATCAAAGTCCAGACCTGATAAAAGAATAATTATACTTTTATTTTGAAAGCAAAAGGATTTCTGGGAACCTGTGGAATTCCTGCGATTTTTTCAAACTTCAAATAATGCAGAATTACGATGATAACATAGGGAGGAGAAATGTTACTTATAGACTTTGCAGTTCACACCATTTCTTTGTGGTTGTGTTAAAGACAGAGTAGATCCTTAAGTGTTTTCAACACTTTTCCTTCAAGAGCAGCAGATGGAAGAGGTCTCAGTTCCAGTGTTGTTAAGGTGTAAGATTAAAATTTAATTTGTTCCGTTTTCATACAGAGAATGGGGAATTTTGTGCAGTGGCATGTAGGACATGGCAACAGATAAGGGGGGGGGGGTGAGCAGCAACACTGATAATTTATGTCTTCCAGCTGTTATGGCTGACCATCACTTACTGCTTTTATGTTATCTCTTTTATTATATATTGTTTGGATATTTGAATATTTGTAGGTTAGTTTAAGTGCTGAACTTTGGTCCTAATGAAGTGTTCTTTAATTATTTCCATAGATTAGTATTCAGGTTTATGGTATTAGCTCTATTCTGTTTCTGTGATTCTGATAGTTAAGTGTTTTTCAATTGCCTGATCAAAACAAAGAGCCACAAAATCATTTTTGGGTTGGGGATGGTAGGAATTAGGTTATAAGTTGGTAAATGGACAGGAAGGACTTAATATTTGATATTGCAAAATATTTTTATTTCATTTCATTTCATTTTGCTAAATATTATAGGTTAATTATAGAACTGATTTCTGCAATTCATTGGCAATATTTGAAACTGTATACCTCATTGAACGTTGTACACTGTGATGGTAAGAGATTCTTGGAGAGGACAGACCTGCATCCTATTGCTTTACCTCACATTGCTTAATTCTGTGTTCATCCTAAAAATAAAATCCTTACAAATGATGCCATTGAAATATGTTTGACAGAATCAATATATTTTCTCTCAGGATTGTGATACCTTATCATCATCTGTTTCTCTGTTCTTGAAGTCACTGCTCCTTGTATTGTAATCTAGTTCTTAAATTTATCTTCATCAAAGAGGTCAGCTTTAGCCTTCCATTTATTAAGCAGTGCACATCAGTGCTGCTGGGAACGCCTTTCTTTTGTAGAACCACATTTTTCCTCCATTAAACAGATGTTTCTATCTGTTACTGACAGCATGGTTAAAACTTTTTTCGATGTGTGTGGAGTATAACTGCTTCCTATACAACTAATTTCCTAGTTAATATAACCTAAAGCCACCAAAAGAAGTTGTTTTCTTAATATTATTTATGTTTGATATCACATTAGAATATTAAATGGTCATCAAAAAAACAAATCCATTGTTATTATTTTATATTATCATTTTATTTGATTTATACCCTTGTTTTCTCCTAAACTGGACACTCAAGCAGCTAACAAAATTAAAAATATGGAAGTGAAAATTGCTGCTTTCTCTCACAACATACTTGTAAATAACCAAATTTTAGCTCCTATACCATCTTCATATTTATATCACATCACAGTTCCCAAACTCAGGAGAGCTTTATCATTTAATGCTCTCCCCACAGCTGTTCTGGAAGGGAAATATAGGAAAACCCCTTATGAAACTTGACATTGCCCTATAGAAACCCATAGGGGCATATCTCTAACAGTAGCAAACTTTTGCTACATTATGTGTAAGGTTCGCCCACAAATGGTTGCCATTAGTCATTGATGTTAGGGGTTAACTTTGCCTGGTTTGTGTTACGGAATGTATTTTTATTGGTCAATGACTGAAATAAAGTTTCTGTCTATGTGACAGAACAAGAGGGGGCTGTGGTCTCAGCTCATACTTGGTATGAAGTACTAGCTCAGGAAAAGGGGATTGCCACTATCTCTGTGTGGAATAGTTAATTCTAATAATAATAATACCAAAGAGAGTTTTACAAACAGTTACCTGCAAACTCTTTTGTTATCATAGAGACTCACCAGTTAACAGAAAGGCAGTAAAAGAGAACATAATGTATGTTGGATATACAGAGGCCCAGAGCTTCTAGAGGGAGATAGTTTATTCATCTAATGGGCCGTATGTTGAGAAATAGTCCAATTGCTAGAATTCTTGTAACCCTGTCCCTTTTTTCCTTAATCATGCTAAAAAGACTTTGAGGCTTATGCTTGGAAAAGGAACTACTTTTAGATTTAGGAACCTTTGTTCTTAAATGAACATGAAAGGGAATTTTCCAATTCTTCACTTAGTCCAGGCCAGGGTTTTTATTTAGTTTATGATGGGGAGGGAATGATAATGATTTTCTCTTAAAATTAATAATTATTTGAGCTCCACTTGCAATTATAACAATGTTATACTTTTCCCTATAGTGCCAACTTTGAGCTGTATCTTAGAAGACTAATATATTTTGATACCCAATTGCTTAGGAGCAAATCCGAAACTTGCTTGATAATGCCAAGATTTCTATGTAATATTTGTTTTGTTTCTAGAATGCTGTATTTCCTAGGGTTAAGCTGAATGTGAGGAACATTTTTAGGCAGAAAAGACTTGGGGAACCTAAAATCTTTCCCAAGAAGTTAAAAAAAAGTTTACTTGCTTTCTTTTAGAGAGTTACAACCTTTCAATCAAATGTTTCTGTGGTGACTTACAGCTCATTAAAATAAGGCCAGATATATTTTGAGAGTAAAGGCGTCCCTCCGTTATTTTTCTGAAAATGTTGTTGCTCTGATCTGTCTGCCAGCATCATTAAATTTGTTACATAGCCAAGTCAGTCCAAGTTAGGTGGTAGTTAAAATTAGATGCAGATTGGATGAGGTTTGGCAGAAATAGAGCAGTTTTAAATAATGAGGACAATATTTGGAAGCTGGTCTGTTAGGGCTAGGCCAAGTTCATCTGCTCCCAGTCAGGCCTCTCCTAACTTTCTATTTATTTATAACTAACCCACTTTGGTACTGATCAACCTCCTCCATAGTCAGGGTTTCAATCTCATATTTTTGCAATTCTCTCAGCCAAGACCCATACTGTTTCTTCTTAAAGGAGAATGAAGGGCAATGTTCATCTCTGCTCATGAAGAAATGGGGCCAGGGGAGCAATGAGGGCAGAGAGGGTGACAGGCTTGATCAGTAATTCTTACTAAAAATCAGGCCTACTCAGCAGCCCTCCAGAGTCCTGTGGTTCCTTCCTTTCCTTCATTTAAAAAGTTGTTAAAAACATGGCCTGCCCTGCACATTGGGTTAGAGTGGTGAGCTTGTAAAAGGATTTTTTCTGTTGAGTTAGTGTGCCTTTGGGATGTCTGTGGTCTGTTTACTGCTTGGTTTATTGTTTTTGTATTTTTATTGCTATTTTATTTTATTGCTTAAACTATAAAGTCATCATGGAGTTGAGTGGCCTTATAATCTTGACAGTCAAGGATGACATTGTCTGGGAACTGAGCACCTGACTGTGGTGTCACAAGTTTCTGTCTTGTCTCATTCCTCACTATAAAATATAGGTTTTGCACATCTTATAATCATGTAACATTTCAGTGTCTCCCAAACAGTTCATTTTTCTCTGATAATATGCTTATCTGGCCATTCTGGGGACAGTTTGTTGCTTTCATGAAATAGTTGTTCTAGAATACATTTCTGGAGATGATTATTTTTGTATCATTCTATTAGTGTGTTCCATAAAAAGGAATTTAGCATAACAAAACTTGCACTTCCCAACTTTCATTAAAAAAAAAATGCGAACTAGGTTTACATTGAAATGACTTGCTATATTTCATCCATTTTTCTTTGATTCGAAAGAGAGGAAGAGTTTCATTTTATTCATCTTGAAAAAGGAAATTAGTTACATTGTAAACTAAATAAAGTTGTAAACTAAATAAACTCAATTCCCAACTTACATTAGTCATGTTCTTGTAGAACAGCGTACAGAGAACTCTATAATTATATCAGAAAAAGTAGCTGAACAATGCAAATTGTTTTTAACAGCCAACTACAGCTTAGAAAGTTATATCCTTTTTCTTTTCCAGCTGCTGTGGCTACAGTTAAATTAGAATCTCTGTTGAATGGTGCTTAAGTTTTTGTGACTTCATGGAATCATCCATTGGTTTCTTGGCAATTGGCAAAGAAATAACGTGCCATTCAGTTCTTCCAAAGTGGTTTTTGGACTTCCAGTAAGCCTTTTAGCACTGATATTCTTTGGAGATCTTTCATCAAAGTATTAATCAGATCTGACCATGCTTAATTTCCTGGCCCAGACAAGGCTACCCAGATGCTGCCATGTGCCAAGATGCTGCTAAATTTCCATGACAGAAATAACAGGACTTGCAACTTAGGACTCGTACCTTCTGTTACTTACAGCTGGCAAAGAGATAGTTTTCAGATTTTGTAGTTTTTTTACAAACCTAGTTGAGAATAATTTGTAGCTGCTGCTTAATAGGAAAAACTATATTAAGTGTTCTTTGGCTTTTCCAGTATAGATATTTTATACACATTGCCTTTCATTCTTACAGAAATTTATTTTTTTACTACCATTGTAATTCTAACACTAGATGTGTTTAATAATTAAAGGATGAACTCTATTGTAAAATGTAGTAAATACTGAATTTATCTTTCAAGAATTCATTTTCTAGTCAGTTTTATCATTTGAAAATTGCATAGCACTCTGGAAAAGTTGGAAACTTTGAAAAATGCTGCAAGGTCGTTGTAGTTGTCCTGCGGTGGCAAATATTAGGCAGCTGTCAAAATTACATTGTTAACAGCGTTATTACTGCAGGCCAAAGTATATATTATGTTATAGTGACCAACAGAGACTTTAAATGTATAAAATCAGCTTTGGGATCAGTCACCAGTAGTGCTGCCTTTAACTCTGTACTAGAGCACAGACTGGATTTAATAGCTAGAGGAGGGTTGCTTTGCTGAAGCAAGGGGCCACGTGCTGAACAGTTTTAATCTTTTCCAATAAGGCTATACACGACATTTGAAAAAAGATGCTTTACAAAGTATGCTGGAGAACCAGAGCAGGTTTCCTCAGAACTTCAAAGCAGATCATGCTGTTTGGAAGATGTGCAAGGCTGTTTTGAAGGTGCCCCTGGCAATCCGCATGCATGATGCACAGCTGCTTCACTGGCACGTTTAGAAGAAGCACTGCCTTTGCAACAACTGAGGGCCCATGAAACAGACACAAGAACCTTCTCAAGGATACAGCTGCCTTAATACTTCAAGGAGTACTGCTTGGTTCTTGCCTTTCTAGATTTCTAATCAACTAGAATATAATTTGTTTTTTTCTTTCCAAACTGGAGAAGAGGGAGGATGACTAAACCCACCTGTCAAAACAGTCTGCCAGTTGCAATAGTGCTGTGATGGGTGGATGGTTCTCCATTGTCTGGTGGTGTAAAAGGGAGAGTCAGCAAAGCCAGAGGATTTGCTTAGCATGCATTGCACATCCAGGATCAGGATACCACCATTTGGTAGCAAACCAGAATAGAGCAGGATAGGGATTTGTGCATTTTATACCAATATAATCGTTCACTTATAATGGCCAGATAGCACTTTCGTTAGAGCCAAGGACTGTATTGCTTTCATTTTCCTTTGTATTGTGTATCGTCCATACACAGTGGTAAATGGTGTATATGATTAAAGTGTTTATCACAATTTCTTTCAGAATTACATTTTGATTGGATACATTTATCCAATTAATTTGTGTGAAATGCTTAAAATACTTTCTGAATATTTTATCCAACTGTGAAATAAGCCTTATTTTGCCTGTACTGGAAGTCCTCACTTAACAACTACAGTTCTGACCAGCAACTCCATCGCTAAGCAATGCGGTTGTTAAGCAAAACATCACATGACCACACCGGAGTTACAGTGTCAGTTCCACTGTGGTCATTAAATGAATCACCCATGGTTGTTAAGTGAGATATCATGTGACCATGACTTGTGATTTCACTGCTGGCTTCCCCATTGATTTTGTTTATCGGATGCCGGCTGTGAAGCTCGCAAATGGTGATCATGTGACCATGGGATGCTGCAACAGTTGTAAATGCACACCAGTTGCGATGCACCCGAATGGTGATCATGTGACTGTGGGGATGATGTGGCTGTTAGCTTGAGCATTGGTTGTAAAGTCACTTTTTCAGCACTGTTGTAACTTCAGATGGTTGCTAAACAGAGCAGTCATAAACTGAGGACTACCTATAGTCACCACTCCTCTTCTGTCTATGAAGTACCTTGTTGATACTTAACTTTTATTTGTGCTTTAATTTAAGAAGTTGAAGATCTCCGTACAACTACTCAAAAAAATCCAAAATGCATCTGTCAAGAGATTACTCAACTAGCCATTATTTCAAACACTTCTTAATAGTTTATTTAATTTTTTCCCTATAGTTACATTGAAATCAAATAGTCCGACAAAGCCTGACAGAAACAGCATTCAAGACAGCAGTAGAGCCACAAAGCCTAAAGAGAGCGTGCACTTGCTGGAGGGTGAACTTTTACTGCAGGTAATTGTCATTGCTACTTTGAATATATCTGAAGGAATTCCTTATAGTAGTGTACAAAGAAACTTTATATTTCGAAATGCCTTGGGGTCTGCCCAATTATTATTATTATTATTACAATTTTTGGAGTGTACGTAGAAGTTTCTTTTTGTTGCTTTTCCTTTCCTTTCATTTGTTTTTGTGCTTCAGTAAAATGAGCTGAGCTGTTTTTTATTTACTATCATATCTTAACTGAAATCATTAATTTTCTAAGAGGCTGTGGCCAGCAATTCCATTCTGGCCCCTTCATCACCATCGTGAACATCTGTGTTACTCATCTCCTAGCAAAATTGCTTGCTATCTGAGGAAGACTGGTGAAATGATCCATCGTTCTCCACTGGATTAACAGGACAGGATACTCTCTTCTCAGTACTGGTTGTTGTAGTGGATGATGTGTAAATAAATACATTTTGCCTGGCAATCAAAGGTGTGGAGAATAGTTTGGTTGCAGTCCTTCTGGCAACTGTCCATAATAGCTCACACTAAGATACGGTGCAGCTTGCTTAGTTCTGATTTTGTGCAATGTATGAATCCACCCGCTGTGGCTAAGATTATACGTGAATCAGTCCACTGTGGCTTTCTGAAAACCCATGATTGAAAAATCTTGCTTCGGTGCCATTTAGCCTCTGTATGTCAATAACTTAAAAATTCTTAGATGTCCCACATTTGAAAAAAACACCTCTTTCTCTCCTTGAATCCTATAGTAATTCTGGTTGCCTATCAATTTACTCCTTTACATGAACTCTTGGGCCAGTATTAAAAAAAATTACTTGTCTTTCATAAACATCAAGATTTTTTTTTTCTATTTCATCCCCTCAGTCTTTTAAGAAAACAACTGTTCGTAAAATCCAGAGTGCTTTCTAAAGTGTCACTTTAGTGTAAGAGGCTACAATTGGGAAGACCATTCTGTTGATTTATAGAAGAAGCACTTTAGCATTTATTAGAATTTTGTATGAATTCCAGCCTTAATGTTAAGATTTAAAATTATTAGTACTTACATGGTTGTAAATCATGCATTAGTTTTTATAACTGTGTTTTTAATGGCAACATACATATATAAAACCTTTAGCACAGATTTTAGGTCGGTTCACGAAGTGCTGTTAAGATTAAGTTAGTATTTCTAATGTATGGCTAAGTATATTTTGTCTACTAATATATTCTTTATGTATGATCATTTAAAGTCCTTTTAAAACCAGTTGTTTTTTTTTTTGCACTGCACTGCTGTTGTCTTCAGGCATTAAATGGCTTTGTGATAGTGGTCACATCAGATGCCCTCATATTTTATGTGTCTTCTACAATCCAGGATTATTTGGGTTTCCAGCAGGTAAGCACTTTGGTTCTAGATTTGAAAAAATCTTCCTCCACATTATTATTGTTGTTGCTGTTATTTAATGAAAAGCAACTTTCTTAACATCACTTCCTTGGATAACTGAAGAAAGGTGCAGTACATAAACTATTGGAATCCTTAAAAAAATATAAATGCAACATGGTGGCTTAAAATATATTAAAGTACTTAATAAATGTAACTTTTGGTTCTAAACTATATACTGTGAGCCTGTTCTGTGGATGAATGGGCTGGCAATAGATTGGTAGGACAGGTTTACATTTGTTCTAAAAAAACACACTCCAGGCTGATTTCTATTCCAGGTATTTCTAGATATGTTTGGTCTATCATATGTCCTTTTTTCACTAGTAATATTGTTCCAAAATGTAAACAGAAATAAAACCTTTAACTTATTCATGAGATTTTCCCTGCATTATTTCTTGTGTGTTACTTAATTATACAGATTTAAACTGTAGCACCCATTGTAGTAATCAGACTTGGTGAATAAAATGGCTGAAATATTTTTGTCATTATTTCTTGAATGTAGTCTGACATTATACACCAGTGTGTATTTGAATTAATTCATACAGAAGATAGACCAGAATTCCAGCGTCAGCTTCACTGGGCTCTTAATCCTATACAATCCACAGATTCTGGACAGATAATTCAAGGTGAGGATCTAATAGCTACAAGTAATGATATATCTCTCAATGAAAGATAATTTACAGATAACTGGAGGAGTAATTCATAATGTGTTTGCTTCTTTTTTCTCATTTTCTAAATCTGAAATATTGTCACTATCAGAAGCTATGTGTGTGAGAGAAATAAAATGTAACCGTTAAATAATAAAATTAGTTGAATATAACAATGTTAATATTTCACCTAATTTTTGTTCTTCACTCACTTTCTAAAACGTTTTTGTTGCCTCACCCCCTTTTGCAGTGCTGCCCTTAACATGCTATACAAAGGCTGGCTGGGCAGAGACTACCCTAACAAAAATTGCTCGCTTCTGTTGTTCAGATGTTCCTCTCAAAAGAAGTTCTAAGGTTTTGTTTTGTTTTTTTCCTACAGTGGATAATGGCTTTTCACCATCAGCAACATATTACAACCCAGAACAACTGCCTCCAGAGAATTCGTCATTCATGGAACGAAACTTTATTTGTAGGTTACGCTGTCTCTTGGATAATTCTTCTGGGTTTTTGGTGAGTACAGAGTTATGTGATTTAAATGTATGGTTTGATTTCTCATTATGACAATGCTCTGTGGCAAATCATTTCATATGCTCCCCACTATACCTTCATCATCCTACGCATGTAAAGAAAGAGACTTTCAAAGCTTCTGTTTGCAACTAGGAATACACTGCAGTTTCCTTTTATGTCTCAATACAATACAGGTTTGTGCAATTACAGTTTTCTTATAATTAATTAGATACTGGAAACACTATATTTTTGGTGAACAATTTTCTAGGGAATTGTTACTAGCCTGCTACAAGAAAAACAATAAATAATCTTATGCTACTTACTGTACAAGGTTGGATTGACCACACACAATCAGTGAAAGTTCATGCCATACTGAGAGATTGGAAGTAGCTACATTTGGTAGGTTTTTGGTAGACTATGTTGCAATTTGGATAAACTATAATTTCCTGTGTTCCGTAAGAAACCTGCAGTTGTTGTATACTACTAGCAGAAGCTTTAAACTCTACTTAAGAAGAAGGAGGGGAAAAAAACTTGAAGAACATTTTATTATTCATTCTTGTGACAAAAAGAATAAACCATTACATCTTTCCTCTTGAGTCTGAAGGTCCAAGTTCCTTGTAGTATTTAACAAAATGTATAAGGATCAGTTTGCAACCTTTTAAGTTAAAGTTTTCACAGAAAAATGTTATCTTATTAAAAGTTCAGAACTTGTTTTAGTTTCCTCCTTATTTCTTTATTGCAAGATATGAAGAATTTGGATTCTATCTTTCCATGAGTGAAATATAGATCTTTACTACCATTTCTGAATTCTTAACATATAAGGAACTATATTAGCAGTGAATGGCAATTGGTCACAAATTAGAATCTGCAGTAGATTCAGTATATGCATAAAATCCACACTGCCCAATTTCTTAGCTAATTATCCCATCCCTGCCTCAAAATAGGGATTTGGGAGTTTGGTTGTAAAATACTACAAATCTTGTCAATTAAAACAGAATTTCTCAGGGAGATGATTTAACAATTCAAATATAATAAAAAATTAAAATGTCTTTGTGATATTTGATATTTGAGAAAATATTGACTAACAATAAAAAGTGTTTAATAAGGGTTTGTGTGAAACAGCATTCCATCACAGAAAGCTATTGGAACTCCTAAAAGTTCTTGCTCCTTCAATTCCCCCCTGTATGTCCAGAAAAGTAGATGGAGCTGTGGTTCATGGTGATTGCTGGCTGCCACACCAATTTACAGAAAGGTTGCAAGAAGATTTTTGAAATATTTCTGAATGCATTGTTTTAAATTGCATAGGAAACAATGAAAATCAAATATACAGGCATGCTATGTGCAAGAAGGATTCTCTTAGCACATCAGTTGATCTTTTGCATTATGGATTGGGCTTGAATTACCAAAAATTAACAGCAATCACTAATCAGATTCACTTCTACACAGTCCACAAAGAACAACAAAGCAGAAATAAAGAGAAATTTGTACCTGACGTATAAATTTGAGAAAGGATTCTTTTTAATGCGCATGAGTGCATACGTCTTATGTTATAAATGTGACCTGCCTGCAGAAATTCTCAGAAAACAACCCAAGTACTGTTTCACAGTGCATTAGTTGAATTCAGAACTCTGAATAGCAACAGTGCATATGGTTTTGCTTTTCAGAATGTTAAACTATCAAAGGTCAACATTCAAAAGCAAGTATAGTTTATTTTTTCCATTTAGCAATAGCTAAAATATCAGCTGCATTAGTGACCTCTGTAGTGCACATATTGCAAACATTGGCATTTATGAATCTTCAGTGTCTGCCAAAGAATAAAGCACAGCAGCAGACAGAGAATGCCACTACATTAACTCGTAAACTGAACTTTGCCTTTTTTTGTAAAATCTTTAATAAAATTTATTTTTAAAAATGAACTTTGCATTTTCCATGATAAAAAGTTTAAAAATAAAAATAACCTGCTTACTAGGCAGGCAAAAACAAATTTTCTTAAGTCAAAAGCTTCATTAATTATGTGCCATCAAGTTGGGTCTTTTTGGTGAATATATGCTTGCCCTCTGAACCTGTATTTTACTAACTTGCAATTCTTTCAAGGGAATTCCAGTAACTTCTTTTATTCTGTCTACCCTCCTTACCTATTGTCTTCTCCTTCTACTTCCCCCTTAACATTGCCAAATGTAATAATTTTTATGCCACCCAGTATCTTAATAATAGCCCTATCTTTCCGCTTCTCAACTAATTCCAGCCAGTAGCAACAGGGATACATCCAAAACCTCCTCTTTTCTTGAGTAAATCTGGAGAATGCTTCTAAAAAAAACAATCCAGCCAATCATAATTTATAAAAACAATAATAAAGTGCTTGAAATGAGGCAAAAAACTCAGACCACAGGTGTTTCTGTCTGAGCTCACTTCAATATCTGAAATAATGATTTAAAGCTTGGAACATTTTGTATATCCCTCAGTTTAATTCCGCGTGGAATACTATGATTATTCATAATATATCTGTCTAGGACAAGGATTAAAAAGAACATCTTCCATGAATGTCTTAGCATTGGAAGAAATCAAAACTTAAAATTACTACTAGAACATATATTTGAATATTGCTGATACGGCAATAGAATATAATCTAACAATCCTCATTATGATAACTGAAGATTGATTGTAGATAGATTATATAATCATTCTCTCCCTTGCCATGCCATTTAGTTAGAAGCAATTTTAGAACAGAAAAATAGTCTGTAAAAAGGGGCAACGTAGTAGTGCACGTATTCCTGTTTATTTTCTTGGCTACATGGACAAATGTAGTCCATTCTGATATGAGCATTACTGCAGTATTTCTTATCATGAAACAGGGTAAAATATTTAGCCTGGCTACAGAGACACAGAGACAATGTTAAATAAATATTTGACTTTAGGAAAATTACATGGCCACCCATCTTAAATACATAACCCTGGACAGCTCACAAGAAGCCCTTTACTTTATGGATATCATAACACTTTCTATAAGAATACAAGGAAGACCAGAGACGTAATCAAGAAGGTTTGCTTAAGCTAAGACTTAAGTTGGTATGCTCATGCCTATGCCTCAAAGGATGTCATTTCTAATTCCAGTCTTAAATATGCATTAGGAACACAGTAGGAGGTTGTGAGTGCAGTCCTTTAAGTTGTTGATTGAAAGGCTTCCAGTAGTCCAGAACCTTTATGCACGTTCACCTTGGAGCCATTGAATATATAACTGATTATCTTGGCTTTAAAAAGTTTTAAGGGTATCTCATTGCCAGACACAATGAAAAAGGAAGCTTAGGACAACCATAAAACTTCCTTAGTTATTATTCTGAGGCAAACTTTAGTCGCTCTTTCCAAATGTCAGAGAATTGAAAAGTAACTCCAAGATTTTGAAGGACCTAAGTTGCTTTAAGACATTCCTGCTTATTGTCTCTCTCTCTTTATGACTCAGTATACTTTTTGAGAAGGCAGTAACCTTCATTTTACTAGCTTTTCTTTTTTACAAGTCTGAATAGAAGAAAAAATGGTCAAATTTTAAACTGCACTTGAGACACTGCTTTGTGCAATAGAGTTGGAAAGAAAAAAAAAACAATTAAACCTTTGCTTTGACCCTTTTCTTGAATGGAGATTTCAGAAAACAAGTAGCTTTGGCTGTCATATGTGACCTGCAGCCAGAAACAATCATGAAGTATTTTAATTTGGAGTAATAATTAATAGTGTATGAAGGAAGGTTAAGATTAGTGTACCTCAGTATTTTGATACTAATAATAAGTGAATTTCATGGTTTTCAAAATATACAGTAAGTCTCTTTATCTGAAGCTGTCTTTTGCAAAGAACTAAATGTGGATTAAAACTAAAGAATATGGTTATAGCTTTGTTTATTCCTCTAAAGGCCATGAATTTTCAAGGGCGGTTAAAGTTTCTCCATGGTCAGAACAAGAAAGGAAAAGATGGAACTGTTATATCTCCTCAGCTGGCTTTGTTCGCAGTCGCTACTCCACTTCAGCCACCTTCCATTCTTGAAATACGTACAAAGAACTTTATCTTCAGAACTAAACATAAGATGGACTTCACACCAATAGGATGTGATGCAAAGTAAGTTCAAAAAGATAAATAATGAATGCTGTTGTGCATGTTACCTGAAATTGCATACTATAGTATAGCTTCAACATGTAAATACAGATCTTTAACACCCCAGTACCAATTGCTTTTCAATCTTAGTTCCTTTGTTATCAAATGAATTATTGCTAAGAATAATCATAATTGCATTCATAATCCATTGATAATAGATTTAGGCCATATATTTAGGAAATTAGCTGCATTTGGATAGGTCACTTTCCTCTATTAAGTATTGTTAGCATACTTTATCAGTAAAATCCTATAAGTTATGTTATGTTCAGTTTTCTGCCAGGCATTATTACTTTCTTTGTTTATTTATTTGATACTCACCCTACTTTTCTCCAGAAAGTATTTCCAGACAATTTCAACACCAGGTCACAACTAGTTAACAATGTGAATTCTTTCCCATTCTTTTCATGCCTGCAGAACATGCAGAAATAAAAGTGGGGTGCCCATATTCCCAAGGCCTTTCTTAGGGGTTCCTATGAAGTGCATCCCCCTTTAAAGTTGCCCCTTCAGCAAGTCCTGGGCAGAACAGCCTCTGCTGGTTGCACACAGTTCGAGGGCGGATCCTATGAAGAAATTGCTTTCCAGAGGTAGCAAAGCAGACAACCAGACTGTATAGCGTACTTTAAGTTTGTCTCATTATCTGAGCAGGTGATGTTTCTTATTTTGTCCATCTCCACTCATGTGGGAAGGGAAAGGAGGCTGGTTGTTCTGAAGAACGCTTGTAGTGGTGTTCTTGTTTGTAGCTGATCTTCTTTATTGGCCTTTCCTTATTGTGAATGCTAATGCTTTAGGATCTGGTTATTGGACTTTTTTCTCTATGTGGCCACTTGAGCTGGTGAAAAGTTTGTGTCAAATATATCTTGCAGGGGAAGAATTGTGCTGGGTTATACTGAAGCAGAACTTTGCATGAGAGGAACGGGGTACCAGTTTATCCATGCAGCTGATATGCTTTATTGTGCTGAAAACCATGTCAGAAGTAAGAGCGGTCTTGATGAGAAGCAAATATGTGCCAGAATAAATTCTTGAATGTATCCGAAGATAGCCTTCTTGCTTTTCTAATAAGGGCTTTCCTTTAGACATGAAGCAATATTGTAAAATTCCCTTGTGAATTCCTTTTGCTTGACTGTACATGTTCCTGTAACATCCCATTCTGCATTTCTTTCTTTTCTGCCACTAGATCAGCTTTTCAGTTAGAATAAGTGTTTAAAGCGTTTTTCCAAGGCTAAATTTAGAATGTATGGCTATATCTTGCTGTATTTAAATATTTTTAAAATCAAAATATTTATGTTGGTTGATTGCTCTTCTATTGAAAATGTGTTTTACACATGTTTTATCAGAGACGCTGTTCCCCTTTCCTTAGAGGAAGTGGTGTCATTGCTTTTCACTTGTTCTTAGAAACAGCTCTCTGTTTCAGCTAAACAAGAGCAAGTAAAATACATCTTTATCCTATTTAAATACTGCTCCTCTAATAAATGGTGGAAAATATTGTTGTAACCAAGTTACAGTGGTTGATCTATTGGGTTCCAGAGCTATTGTATATAATTATTAGGATATTTTAAGCGTTTTAAGAACTTCAGTTATTTTGTTTTCACCCATTTGTGGTTTAGCTCAGATATATAAGATCCTGATGGAAATATTCTAATAAATCTGAACACTAAATCTAATTAGGCTAAATTAAATATTTCTGTATTTATTTTAGTGATAAAGACTGGAGAGAGTGGTATGACTGTGTTTAGACTTCTTACCAAGGAAAATCGATGGACCTGGGTTCAAGCAAATGCTCGCCTGATTTATAAAAATGGAAGACCAGATTACATCATTGCTACACAGAGAGCTCTTACGTAAGTAGCCACCAAGACAGGTTTTATAACTACCAACAACTAAATCAGATAAACTAGCATAATATAGCTTTTGGCTAGCTTCTTTTCCTTATTGGCTCAAGGAGGTATATTTACTGATGAAGAGTCCAAAATGTTAATAATTCTCGTGATTTGTTTATAAAATAAATAATATGTAATTTGAACTGCTGAAAAAATGTATTGCCATCAGATTTTGATTGTATGAACTTAAAGTATTCTGGGGACTGCAGGGAGGGGGGGCTGGAGTGCTATATGTGAGCCAGTGTTGCCCATCTTGCTGTGAAAGAACTCTGCTATACAACAAAAATCAGTAAGCAGTAATTATTTAATCTGATTTCCTCCTTAAAATATTTTTTAATTAGTTTCAGCATTAAATTTGATCTCTGGTGTGATTATTTAAAACAAGATATATGTATACGTTTATGCATAGGCATACATGCGTGCATACACACAGGTATGCATATATTAGATATATTGTTGGATAGATAAGATATGACTTTGTTATGGTCACAAGGCAAAAATATGAGAGAGAAATTGACACCCATAGTTTACAGTAAAAGACATATGAGCAGGAGGTACCATAATCTACTCGGCCATAAACTTGCAGAATGCATTAGGGCATCCAGGAATATTCCTGATCTGAGACGATATTATGTTGTTACATTTCTCTTTATAAAATGTAAAAATAAAATAAGTATTACAATGGTATCTGAACCCCAAGGGTAGGTTGTGCCATTGTAGAGGATGTCTGCCGCAGAAGCAAGTATATTAAATGATCAGTAGTATTTGGAGAAGGTGAACTCCTTGAGGTAATTAGACTTGCGTCAGGGTTGTTTACTCCAATATCTGTGGGTTAGATATCAAACTCTGCCTGGCTCCTATAGTCTTGCCAAGCTCTGCTTGTTAATAGCCCAATTCACTCAGAGATGGTGGGGAAAACTCATATTCACACGTTTCTAAATGGATGTAAAATTGTCAGCAAGATCTTGTAAAAATCCATGTACTGTATTTAGGGAATCCTGCTTCACTATGAAGAGCTAAATTGTGTGTGTGTGTGTGTGTGCGCACGCGTGTATTCTGTTATTACCATTTGGATTCTCAATAAGTTTGTGTGTGGGATAAAGTGAGTCATAAATATAAATATAATAAATACATCTTACATCCAAATCCAAGTATAACCTTACTTGTATGCAATAAACTTGCACAAATCCAGTAAAACTATTTATTGTTCTTTTTCATTGAAATATGAATAATTTCAGCTCTCCTCTGCTTCAAGGGATGTTTATCATAGGGACTTCTTTTGAATAAAATAAAATAAAATGTTTATTCAAAAACCCACTAGAAATTAATGTTTTTTAGATCGTGGCCTAAATAAGGAAATTTAAATATAATGTTGTACTATGGTTCCATTAATGACAGACTACTTTAATACATTCACTTGGTGTTTAATTGCTCTTACAATTTATAGAAATGCAGTAGCAGATTAGTTACATTAAGAATACTTCTTGCATACTTTTTATATTTCACATATCTCTTTATGGTTACACTCTTTCAGGGTTGTTGTTGTTTTTAACTATTCTGTGTAATGAAAATAAGATTTGCTACTATTCATTTTAAAGCATTTTCCTCCATTAACTATTATTTTATGTTTTTCTGTTACTGTAGATTTGAAACAAAAATGCCTCATAGAAGCCAAGCCAAATGTTTCAAAATCAATCATTAAAAGAATACTTTGTATAAAATAAAGCAGGATAAAACATAAACTTATTAATAGAAACATCCAAACAATAAATGTTGATAAAATAGTTCCTTGTCACATTAAGGAATGAATGAATAAATATGCATTTCCAGCAAAACTTGAAAAAAAATAGAAAGGAGATTATGCACAAACTGTAGTTGTGCCCAGTCATTTTCTCCTTGTAATCACAGATTTCTTAAGAAATTCCCTGTGATGGTATTGGAGGAAGAAGAATAATCATTTACAAGCATAAAACAAAAGCAAACATCGTAAACTTGGTTTGGAAATATAGAACCAGTGATACAATTTTGAGGTCAATTTAACGATGTGTCCTTATCCTGGCAGTGTTATTTTTATTGGTTACATTATTGGTTAAGTATTCATAATTTGTAGTTTCTGCAAAGATTTCTGCAAGCCCCCATTCTATACAATGTAGATGCAGTCAAACCCATTTCTTTTCCTAGGTTTTCTACGTAACTCCTTTCTGTGCATAGTTAGATACTTCACTGCATATTTCAACACTGAAATTCAGTTAACTTTCCTCTCTTTGTATTTTTCAATTCAGAGATGAAGAGGGGGCAGAGCACCTACGAAAGCGCAACATGAAACTGCCTTTCATGTTTGCTACAGGTGAGGCTGTGTTGTACGAAGTAGCGTTTCCTCAGCCTGGTTCAATGGATCCATCTCAGACAAAGGTTAAAAGTGGCGTTGGAAAAGGAGCTGCTTCCAAGGCTTCACTGAGCAAAGAATCGGTTGACCCCAATTCGCTTTTAGGGGCAATGTTGCAGCAGGATGAATCAGTGTATCTCTGTCCACCTGCTTCAGATAAAATCTCCCTTGAGAGGGATTTTTTTGCAAACACCAGAGATGAACTGAGCAGCATGATGGCCAGAAATTGGCAGGATGCTATTTTATCAGTAGGGAATAATAGCATCCTCAAACGGGAGCTGACTGCCTATCGTCAAGAAAGTAACTTGATGCTTCCTGAAGAAAGTGTAGGGCTTTTTCAGGATAGCAAAAACAATGAATTGTACAATATCATGAAAATGCTTGAGGTTGACTTTGATGATATAAAATGTTTTCAGCAGGATGAACAGTTTTTTAAAAATGAACTTTCTGGTGTGGATGACTTTAGAGACATTGACATAACTGATGAAATCTTGACCTATGTTCAGGAGTCTTTAAATAAGACAGATGTCTTGTATTCGGGTTGCCAGCAACAGCTCCCCGTGGTTCAGAACTCTGCTTGTTTAATGCAGCAGCAACTAGATCAACAGCAGGTATCAACAGTGGTGGAACAGCAGCTGCCACAGCACCAGCAGCTGTGCCAGAAGATGAAGCACATGCAGGTCAATGGGATGTTCACAAACTGGAACTCTATCAGCAGCACAACGCTTAACACTTCCCAACAACAGATGCAACCATTTGTCTTTTCGGGCATGCAAGAAATAACTCAGGAGCTTCCTTACAAATCTGAAGTCAGTACAGCATCATATGCATGTAGTCAGGAATATATTCCTTACAAGCAACCTACCAGCATGGTGCCACAACTCTCAGATTTTACACAGGTAGACTTTCCCGTTGGAAACTTTAATCAATCGACTTATTCAAGTTCTTCTGGATTAGATTTTCTCAATTGTTTACAAGTCCCTGAAAGTCAGTCTTGTGGGCGGAACTCTCAGCAAATTACAGTAACTCCACAGGCATGCTATGCTGGTGCTTTGTCAATGTATCAGTGTGTGTCTGAAACCCAGCCAAACTGCACGGAGCAAATACAGTATAATCCTGTGTTATCGGGACAACAGCCATCATTAAACGAGGTATGGAACTTAAACTTCTAAAACAGTCTTGTATTTTTGACTGGTACATATGCTCACTGCTACAGTAAGCCAAAATATAAAGAATTCTGGTTTATCAACAACTTCTGTCATTTGGGCAATTAAACTAGCCAGAAACTAACAGGGATAAAATATTGTGTTATATTCAAACTGGGATTCCTAAACAATCAAGGTTCTTTTCTGATTTCTGACTATTTGGGAGTAGTAGGCCAGCAATCCTGTCAAAGTTTTGAAAATCTGTACCTAATCAGTTTAAATCTTCAAGTGTATTTTAAAAAATTAACAGTAGCTATACAGATGGTCCTTAAAATAATTTGTGCTTGGAGATTCCAGTTGAATTGTTCTGCTTCTGGTTGTTCAGTTACACAGTCTGAAACAATAGGATATCCATCCATCAATCCATCACAAGGAGTTATCTCTCTCTCTGCTTTTATTCTGGACTCCTGTTTTGGGGCCAAAGGCATGCTTTAATAACATCAACTCATTCAGTGTTTGAGAATTCAATGAAATAGATGCTTAGAATAAGGTTATATCTTTGTTAACACTGTTAAATAGTGGTTATAAATGTGGAATGTGAACTATCAACAGAAAATAAATAAATAATAATTAAAAAATTAAAGCATGGGAAGGGGTATAGAATGATACTTATTATTTATGTTACTAGGTTTATATTCTTTTAGTTGTCACCCAACTCTGAGTGGCTTACACACACACACACACACACACACACGTTTAAAACAACAATTTGCTTCATTAATGACAAGTTTATTTTTGATAAGTTTCTTTAATAATATATTGGCAATATTTCTTTAAATGGCATATTGTCAGTGTTATCCATAACATTGGAAAAAAACACTAAATCCAGTAATGTTATAATAGGGCTAACCAAGCTGTGAGATGTACAAAGTCCCTAGCATCTATTTTGCAGTCAAACAAACACACCAAAAACTTCCCTGAAGTAGGTGGGATCAAAATCTTTGGACCTTCATTAGGAACAGATTAAAACAATTAAAATAAAACCTTAAGCTTTGCAAAGTCATAAGGCACCCATTTCACTCTTTACCAATTGTCTAAACACAAACTGTTTTGGGGTGTGTGTGTCATTTCTTCATTTAGATGAAACTGGCATTTCAGAACTAAAAGGAAAAAATGAGCTTAAATGTTTGGCCTCACCCACCCTGTAGCACTGAAGTTGAAATGTATCTTCTGCATATCAGAAAATTACCATCTTTGTCATTTAGTATCCATTTCCTGGTTTGACTGTCATTGTGCCCATGGTTAATGAATTTAAGCAATTAGTTAGAACAAATGGTGTCATTGTATTGGCAGAATGGGCAACACCAACAGCACAAATTGCCCCTCTTCTGTTTAGCTCCATGCATGCCCTCTAGATCTGCTCCACACATTGTTGGATTTTCCTAAGCAGATTTCCAGTGCATCCAGTGGGATTCCAGTGCAGAACAGACCACTCACTGCATGCGAAGAGCTCTATAATAGATTTAGTCAAATGCATTTCAAAAAAACACAGAAAATCATGATAAGGAATTTTCCACTCTCACAACATTGATTGTGACTGAGGTTAGCTTTGGCACTAAGCCGAATTTGTTAATGATTTAGGATAGTTTACTTTTTTGTTGGTTTCATGCCTTCAGATAATGAAGCTGAAAAGATTCCTTCTGTATTGTCCAAATCCATTTTAAAAGTATATGATTAGATGTCATTCTTTTTAAAAAAGCAGATTAATTGGATTGCATTCAGTATTGTAGACCGTCTAAGTATACTTCTTATAACATGGATATACCAGTTGTTTATTACTTTGGGTCAAGAGAGCTACATTATCTGCATTTGTATATTTTCTGATTCATTATATCTTTATTCTAAACAGAAATCTCAGACCTTAAAAAAAAATCCTTTTTGACCTGAAATGAACTAGAAATAAGTTTTTAGTGGAATACGTTTCCAGTAAAAAAAAGTGAAATGAATAATTCAGGCAGGAGCTGGTGGAATTTCAGTTATATAAACAACAGAAACCTCTTTCATATGTTAAGTGTCCCTTGTTGAAATTGATAGCTGGACATGCCAATTCCAAAATGTTATAAATCACTGAAATATAAAAATTATAATTTTGACCTGATAGGATATAGTGTGGAAGGATGCCAATGTATGGTATCTTGGTTCAGTTAATTTTTCCTTGGCACTGAGAGAAGTTGTTAAAGTTGGAGAAATAGTTGTACATCCAATATATTTAGGAGTCTGCGCAGAAGTAAAGCTGGACTGGCATACCAGAAGTATAGCTTCTTACATGGAATTTTCAAATACAGTTCTCAGATTAGATGTCCTGTTCTTAAAGCTCTTAATGACTTTGGGAGCTGAATTTTATTCATATATTTATTTAAATGACTTAGCCACCCATCTAACAAAAGTGACTCTGGGCAGCATACAAAGATTAAAGTATAAAACCACAGCATACAACCCCCAACACCCAAGGATTACCCCAGTCACAAAACCCACATCCACTGCAGCAGAATCTAAAACTTTATTTTTACTTCTGCTAAAGTTGGTGCGTATACTTTAGAATTTGTGCAATAAGGGTTCAACCCAGAATGATAAAATGGAATTCCTGGTCATGCCAAGGCTTCTAATTGCATTTGGGCAATTACATACAAAACCTCAACCTGGGAAAGTTGAAGATACAGGCCCTCTCCATTGTGTGCACGGGTAATGCATATGATCCTGTGCTTTTTAGATTGTTAGTTATCTTACATCTTACCAGTTTGTAAAGAATACATTCAAAACATTAGTACCTTTTATACAGTGACGTTAATATTGATTACTATAAGTAACAAGAGATGCATATAGTAAGCAAATGCTCTGCCCCCAAATGCTTTGCTAACTATGTAAAGACCTTCGGTCAAGATGTAATTAAAACTCTCCAGAATTGTTACTCAGTCCACATAATGTGCCTTTACTTCTGCATAAATGATTTCTCTAAAATCAGGGAAAGCCAGACTTCCAGGGAAGAAATGGTGAACTGAAGATGGCTCTGTGAAAAGCAGAGCTGGCTCTTTGTAATTCCTCTCAGGACAAGGAGAGGACTTGAGATTGCCCACAAGTGCTCCAGACAGTTGCTCCTCGTGAGGAGACTACAGACAGTTGTCTCTGGCGGGTTTAGAGCTCTGGGAGATGAGGGGATAACCATCTTGCTCAAACTGTGGTCAATGCCTTTAAAAGGACACTGGGTTTGCATAGTTCCTTTTCTAATCACTTTTGGAAATTGCTTGTTAACTGCTTTTCAGCTATTGGAAAGCTTTGGATTGATAAGTTTTTGTCAGGCCTAGCCCAAGGAACTCCTGGAGACCGTGTAGGTTCAGTCAACAAGGTTTATTAGCCAGCGCTTATTTACAGAATCTTTTCAGACTGACCAGTAGTTCCCAGGCACAACTCTCTACTATCTTCTGGAATGTTTAGGGATGCGCCAGCTTTCTCCGCTTATCTCCAGAGTGTTGCTCTGGAGACGAGAGCACCGTTTTCACCCCCCTTCCTCCATTCCAGTCCATCACAGTTTTATAGCACCAGGTGAATTTCCTTCAATCTTTAGCAAAGGAAGTTTTAAATACATGTTTAAGGACTTTAAAAAATTAATAAAAGCAAAAGGATGATTAGAACTTTGATTTTGGAAAATTACAAATGGACTAAGGGTCCAGATGGATTTGAAATAAGATTGTGGAATTAATTATAAGAATCCTTCCCATGGGAAAATGCTTTTGTTTTGAATTCTCTTTAAAAAAAAATGATAGGATGAAACTTTGAGGGTTGGACACTACAGGAAACCAGAAGGAACTAAAGATTACTATTAAAGGAGAAGAACACTTAAAATTTGAATTAGAAATAAAGAATGAAGCAAAATATTTTAATATTAGACATATTGAAGGATATTTTTGAACACTGCAGCCAGATGTTAATTTTAAGAGTGTCTGCCTCTATAGATAGACTGTGTTTAAAAGTTGTTAGATGTTATGGAAGAGGAACCAATTTTACCTGACAAGATTGAGACTGATTTGAAAGTGGATTTAAAAATGACAGGCTACAAAAATGACATGGAAAAAAATGTTACATTGGACATACAAAAGAAACCAGCTGGTATCTTAATAATTAAAAGGGATATACAAATAACAAACTAAGAGAGTGAACTCGATAATTTTCCTATACTGGATTTACAAAAGAGGCTTGTTAAAGTTTTGAAGAATTTTGCGAGAAGGGACAAAGAAAAAATGAAAAGAAATCAAGTTCTAGGACATTATTTGAAGGGACTAAAGATCTAGATTGTTAGAAGTCAAAGGAAGGAATATAAAGTTGGTTTATTTGATCAAGATTAATATGTTGTTATATCTGGTAACCCTTAATGGACTTTTGCTGACATCAGGTTTGAAATGATGAGGCTTTAAGGATTTGTTTATAGATAAGAGATGGGATATGTGAAGAAAAGATCATTTGTTACATTTTAAGAAAAGGTGGTAAGTTACTAAAATTGTTTATGCTTGTGATGAAGGTGGAAGTTATTTCTTTGTCTATTTCTTTTTTGTTGTTGTTTACTATATTCTTATTATTTATTTATTTATTATTTTTTCCTTCTCTGCACTATTTTTTTCTTTTATTTTTTTTAGCTTGCATTATTTTTTATTGTTGCATTAGTAATTTTTAACAAAATTATTAAAAAAATATTACTGAGTAGCTCACAGGTAGGCAAATAAAGTTATAAACTCCAAAAATAAAATCAGGGAAAGTTATATTTATAGTAAATAAAGTATACATCCATGACAGAAATGCATTTGATAAAATACATTGTGAATCTTTCACTGTTGAACAAATCCAGATATGTTTATATAACAACCTAGAAAACGCTAAAGTGCATGCAGTGTAGTAAGAGATTGATTTTTCTATGTATACAGTGAATGTAGTTAGCTAATTTTAATGTGAAGTGTCATTTTGGGTTCTGCTTCAGAGCTATATTTGAAAATATTAGTCAGGCTGATGCAAGGTTGTTTTATTCTTAAAGTAAATTCTAGGAACCAGAAATCAGTAGGGGTACCTTTTCCGAATAACATAATTTATTAAAAGTAAATGCTTCTGTGACCTGCAGCTCGTTTCATCAAATGCATACAGTGGCTAGAGTGATGTAGGATTTAAATTGGGAAGGTGGGAGAGGAGAAAGGGGAAGACAAGTTGGTTATGCAGACACAGGATACATGTGAGACAGATTAAAAGAACCTTATCAGCTAATAATTGTAATGTATTAAAACCCATTGTGTATGTTGAGATCTTCTGAGATTGCCCAAAACCTTTTGATGAATGTGAATTCAACAGTTTTTTGCTGTTAAAGTCCTGTTTTTCCAAAACAGTCACTTTGAGGTTTACCATAGAGTGTCTTGGAAGGTTGAAATGCTGCAATATTACTTTCTCCTTGTTTTGAGTCCTGGTGTCAAATTTGTGTCCATTAATTGTTTGTACAAAGTTTGTCTTTTGTCCACATAGAATCTTGAGAGGCATTACTGGCAGATGATAGCAAATATTACATTAGGGGAAGAGCATGTGTCTAATCTTGGATTCTAAGAGCCATGAGTGATTCTTTCATTTTTGGAACATAAAACACTTTCCAGGTGGCCAATTGCTTTTGAAAATGCTATTTCAAACTTACTTTCTAAAATGCTTGAGAAGAAGGGCATCCAAGGAATAATTATTGAAAAGAACTCACATATGACCAAATAGCTCTTTGGATCCCAACCTGACCTGTAAGATCAGAAAAAGTCTTCAGTATTAGAGATACTTGAAGCATAGCACAAAAGTGTGGATTGTTTTTTGACTAATGTTATAGTAAACAGGACCTGAGATACAAGTGACAGTATGCGAACTACTACAGTGTGGATAGATTTATCTAGCTTACCCTTCATTTGGCAGCCCTTTGGATTTTTTGAAACGTAATATGGATACTTCTTAGGTAATAGTTAGAAATATTAAGGAGAAGCTGAATGGTAACACAGATGGGTAAAGTTATGTATTTCTTCTCTTCGAAGGAATTGGATTAGGTGATCATGAGGTTCCTTTCAGGTTTGTGAAAAGCTATTTAGAATGCTGTAGCACAAAATGCGAAGGATAGTGGTGGTAGGGAAAATTGGTGTGGACTCCTTAGGTTACTGCCCTCTCTTTCTACCATGATTAATTCTTATATATTTTTCAAGGAAGAATCTGTTTTGGAAGAAGACTAAGGGCTCTTCTTCATAGGTGTGTTAATATAAATTTCCCCTGTCCTTGGATGGGCAGAAATGTACATTGACATAGGTGGTGCTGCACCCATGGCTGAGCTTTACTGTTCCTCAGTTGTGAAGAGGGTGTTTTTCTGTCCTTGCAGATTTAATGGGTGACAGTTTTAGGGGTGGATTTCCTGGATTTCTTTCCCTTCCCTCCATCACTTGCTGATGAGATAAATAACCACCAGTCACTTTCCATAGCTTGTGGAGGGAACACTGGGTGTGTGCCTAAGTCTAAGGGTTTAGCCACCTTTTGAGTTCCTGGGTGATAATTGGTCTATCAGAAATATCAATCTCCATGAAAACTAGAATCCTCTAGTTCTTTTTTTATTTAATTTTTTTATTTAAAATTTTATTTTATTTTATTTTTGACTTGGAAATATCCATTTGAAAAAGTGTCATTCCAGTCAGTCTGTCTTTTGCCTATCTATCTACATTGTCTAATATTTTAGTATGGTGGAAGATGATGGAGAGTGAAATGGGATTGAGCTCACATATATTATTGTGTCTGCCTCCCATGCCCAACTGTCATTTGGCTTTTAAATTTTCTTGATTTGGAAATGTTGGCCTTCCAGTTTATCATACTGACATGGGATCAATATTCCCATGTCAGTATGATAAACCTGTCAGTTCAGAGGTTGTTTGCTCACAGTCCTGTCCTTCTTCATCCTCTGCTTCTCCTTCACCTCACTTACCTGTCAGCTGATGTTTTTTCCCCTCACCCAGGAATTCTGGTCTTCCAGAAGTTCAGTTTCCTGTGTCAAGATAATAACATCTATTATCATGTCTGAGAGATTGGTGGGGTGTAGGAGGGATACAGGATGATTCAGGAAGGAGCTCTGTTGATATTCCTGTGAACTCTTCCCCTGCTACATCTAGTTTATCTGTCAGGATATTCATTCATTCATTCATTCATTCATTCATTCATTCGTTCGTTCGTTCGTTCGTTCATTCATAACCTTGGCTTAACCCAAGGAAATGGCACTGCTAACAGCAAGTGGCACCTAGCAGAACCCAGAAGTAGCACATGAAATAGGCAAAATGGTATTGGAGTACTCCAAATGGGACCACCTCCAACAGTAAATAATAAAACCTGTATGAAATACATTTTCTGAAACCCACGTTTGTCAGGACCAGGGAAAACCCTGTAACAAACTCAGCTGAGATGTAACCAGTGAGTCATCTTTTCCCCTGTTGAAGTCAGGCAGCAGTCTCCCCCCCGCCTCCACAGGCAGATATTAACAGCCTACAGAAGGGCCACCATGCCCAAGTGTAATAGCAAATCTATTGGTCTTCAGAACCTGGTATGCCTGTGTACATGAGGAGCCTAACAAGTGTTTTCCAAAATGCTGGTCAGACTACATGGCCAGGTGCCTCTGCACAGGTCAATTTAGTCTCTCCTGAAATTCAGGCTGTAATGGCAATAGACGGAAGTGCCCAGTAACCAGACAGCATAATCATAAAGGTGTCACAGATAGTTTGTATAGCAAGATTTTATTGGAAAAAGGGAGAAATGCTTCTTTATTAACAGTGAACAATGAAGGTAACTTCAGGCTGCCTCCTCAGTGGCCTGAGGATGAGACAGAGGCACTGTCCAAGAGGTCATGTACTTTAAAAACAGGTGTCTTCATGGCAAGATAAGTGGAACATGAGGGTCAGCTTTGAAATCAGGGCAACTTAACTTTTCATAATGAATAACTTTGATTTAAGCAGTAAAATGAACTTTTCTGGATGTAAAACCAGTTGAACATATTTTTACCTGGATGTAGATTGAGATGGACTAGGGGATTTCTATTTAATAAGAGTTTATGTTTTTTCCAGTTCCAGAATAGTTTTGCTGGAGGAAACTTGCATGATGAATATCTACAACAAATAGATGCTGTCAACACCCAACCTGGAACACATCTTCAGCCTCTTCATCATTCAACAGAATCCAGATCTTTCTCAGATTTAACATCCAGTGGTTTTGTGTAGTTCAATGGCAAAATCCTGTAGAGAACTTGATCGGGACTCTTTAAGCGGAGAATGAAAATCAGATGTTGCACTTAATATGCATGCATATAGAGTATGTCATTCAAAACGTGCTATTTATATGTGGAAGTTTGAGCTATTATTATGGCCTAAAAGTGTGCACAGGTAATTTTCAGTGAGAGTATGCACCATTGTAATATAATTGCTGCATCACATTATAGAACATAAGATAAGGCAAATGGTTTTATTGTTTTGGACATAAAATGGATACTCTGAGAATCTTATTTGGAATGGCATAAAAAGTTTCATACATTACTTCAAGCTTTTTTGAAGCTGGTGTTCTAATCAGAAGAGCAAGTAAAGCATACAGTTTAATTGCATACTTGCATACGATTTTCCATTTCTCCTTTTATTTTACACTTCAGGTTCTAGCACTTTAATAAAAAGTTTGATAAAAAAAATTATATCCAGTTTTAGGTTTTATACAACCAAATTCATTGCATTCCTTCTTTACAGTTAGCCTTAAGTGCCTCACATTGTAGCTTCCTTATTTTTGAAAGGCGCTTGTAGGAAAGGAAAGGATATTCACTATAAAAACTAGCAGTCCGTATTTTATGACTGTTCTTTTGTTGCTGTAGTTTGTTTGAAAGCTTAAGGATGTTACCTTAAGCTTTCTTTCTCTACTAAATATAGTTCTACTGTTCAGGGCTTCAGGTAGGGCTTCTTGTGAGAGATTAAGATTCTTGGTTTTATGTTCTGCTGCTTTTTTGCGTTCTTCAGGTAGAACAGGGTAAAACAGACATCTTGTAGGAGTATTCATCTCCTAAAGATTATTTCTGATATTAAAGAAAAAAAAAACATGTGCCTTATCTTGTGTTACAATGCTTATTCAAAAGTCTTTTTGAAAAGTATAAAGCCGTTCTATGCAAATAATTCCATTTAAAATGGTTACTGAGTGGTTAATTTTAAAAATCAGTGCAAACAATGTCTCAGTAGTAAATACTATTAACTTTTACTTTGGTAAACATTTCTACACCAAGTGTCACATTTTGATTGGCTGATTCTTTCCTTCTGTTTCAGTGGGAAAAGGGTCCACTGACATTAAATGTCCCTGATGATTGCACTCTGAAGGAAAAAGCTATCTTTTTATTTTGCAAATTCACTTTAAATGTCCTTGTTCACCAGATGAAACTTAAAATTTATTTTAATTCAAATTTAGAAAGAAATTATCCTTGCAAGAGAAAGGATACTTTAAACTTTGTTTTAAAAATGGGGAAAAAAAAAAGAAAACCTAGTATTAAGTTTTGTTTTTTTTTAATCAGAAGATTTTTAGAAGTGTAAACACCAATGTTTGGTGTTTCATAGTAGTTTAACTGAGGGCAGGAAATATACATGTACAGGCAAATGAATGCCGATATATGATGTATAGTTAATATGTAATAAGTACCATTTATTACATTGTAAAATACTTTAAAGAAGTTAATTTTAAATTGTTATCCTATACAATTATGACATATATTGCATAACTGTGTACTGCAAATGACAGACTAGTGGTTGTAGGTGTTTTTTTTTTTTAATGAAAATACTGCCTCAGGAGTGTGTTCAGATTTTTGATGAAAGAACAGTTTCAGTCAAACTTAAGATAAGAACACAGGAATGTTTGTAGAAGCATGGTTGTAGATCGGTTCATTTCAAGTGATTCAAATGAACTGCATTCTTTAAAAAAAAAATACTTCCCAAATGTATGTAATGTTCACCTTCTTGAAAAGATTGTTAGGCAATTTGTACAACTTTGAATTTAAGAATTAGCACAACTTTTAAAGAGCTTTAAAAAGTACTTTTTGATTGCATACTACATTTGAATAATATTCATAAATAAATATAATTGTGGAGCCATATTGTCTCTTAAGGCACTAGGGACTTTGCTTTGGCCATCCCTAAATGTATTAGTTCAGTAGTAACTTAAATATTTCTGAAAAGTTCATGTGGTCTTGTTTCTAAATGATTTCTATTACTTTTTTAAAAAGCAGTATATGATTACTATTATCATTACAAGGGTAATGTTAACCATCAGAAACTCTACTTTAAAAAGTCAAGGTTCAAAGAGATAGCATAGTTTTTATATAAAAATAAAAATGTGGGGAAAACCACAACAAAAAATTCTGTGTATCATTTCACTGCTAAGCCAAATATCCAATCACATAAGTGCCAAGGTTGCAATACAAACTGTGTGCTGCCTTATTGTAAGTTAGTTTGTGTTATGCATAATATCAGTTTGTTTTTCTTCATTAGGTTGTGCCTATATCCAACAAACCTGTGTATTGGTGTTGCACTGTTGATCTACACCATACTCTTAAAAAGCAATTAAATTCCGACTTCAACCCTTGAAAACGTACCTGTCTTCCCCCCATTCCAAAGAAATTATTGCCTAGTTTTAATCAGTATTAGTACACCATTTGTAGATTTTGTCTTGACTTTTTCTCTTTCCTTCCATTCCCCATTCGTCCATGTTTTATGTCATACAATTAATTTCTTGTGTATAAGGTTATAATTTTATAGCACTTTTAATGAGCTTCAGTAAAACTTGTAAAGCTTAATATGTGGTAATAAAATATCACCTGAATACACTGATACATAATTTATTTAAACACACCATACTTGGTTTATATTATGAGAAAACACATTATTAGAGAAAAATACAGACATTTGATCCTATGTCACCAAACTTTGTTTTCAGAAATGCAACCTACAGTAATGTCAGATAAACCACAAAATCAGCATTCTTAAATATTGCCCCTTCAGTAATTCCTTGCATAAATCCCTCAGATCACCGTGGCTACCAACACCAAAATTCTTGGGTGACTATGGGTTGTTTTCCAGTAATAACATTCTTTCCAGACACATCAAATGCTTGAGATGCTTTTATCACTTTATTGACAAAAGCAGTTAGAATTCCAAGTAGGACTAAACCGAATGGAATAATTAGAAACAAAGGAGAGGTCTATGCTTTACTTGCTGCTGTTTAGCTTTGTATACTGGGCAGATGGACAGCAGTATAAAAGACTATTTCTTGAACATTATTCTAGCATCAACTCTCAAAATGTTTCATAAAACCTATGTAGGCACATTTTAAAAGTATGTGTTAAAATACTTCTAGGTTGCCTTTAAGGGCAATAGCACTGATTCCATTCTAGACCAAAATCTGTTCACAACAATGCTAGCTATTGAATTCCTGCCTCATAGAATGTAAATCTGGCTGGTATTTGGTGGAGTGTGTGAGAATCCTTGGCTTAGGACCATGGGATTTCCGTTCTGAAGAAATGTTCTTCAGAGTATTATCCTATTACTAAAACGACATTCTGGTAAATATTTGGAATATGTAATATATATGGGATTCCTCTCTCACAACACTCTAACAATTAGCTTTAGTTCTTTAAATTGTAAAATGTATGATTTAAATACATTTTTAGCCAGCTTTGCATTAAAAGTAATACCAAAGCAAGCAAAATAAATAAATCCTCAGCTGTACACAGTATGAGAAGTTGTGCTAGAACAAAATAAACCAGTTTTTTTGGTTGTGCACATTATTCTGAGACTTGCATTTAGAAGAATAGCCTGAACTGAAGAGGGAGTCTTGGGCTCTTAGCTCTTACAAATCTATTTATTAGGCCCTTTCAGAGTTAAACATGGCTGGATGCAGAGTTGTGTCACCAATCAAACTGAAAGCTGGTTTGGAGGGAGTATCAATAAAAGGAAGTAGTAGCACCTGGGCAAGAAGGAAAGAGATCAAATTTGGAGAAAGAAAAAAAATGCAGAAAAATGAAAACGTAATTTGAGGGGGAAAAAGGAAGCCAAAATCTCTCTCTGAATCAGGAGACTAATAGGAAACTCTGAGTTTGGAACAGTGAAATGTCATCCAACAATTTTTGCCAGAATCTTGTGCAGATAGCAAGAGGGACCATTTCTGGGGCAATGATATGAATGGGAAATCCACACGATATGCCTTGCGAAGAAGTGAATTCTTTCTTCACTACCTTCTTCTGATTTGGAGGACAGTAAAGGAAGAGGAACCCATCTGGTTTTAAAGGAATTGGGTGAGAAACCATAGACTAGGTTTGTGTGGGGAGAGAGTTTGGTCTGTATTTCAGTAGAGATTAATTCAGTTCTGATTAGTCTCTTTGTTTAATTATTACAATTGTAATATCTTCTGTTTGTATTTTACTTTGTTTCAAATAAAGTTATTTTTTAATCAACTCTGAAACTTTCATTGTGCTACTTAACACCTTCATCCACCAATATTACTGGCCTTCCAGAAGGGGCTGAAGACATGGCTTAACTGTCTGGCCTGGGGATCTGGTGGTGGTGGTGTGAGACCTGCAAAATGGCGATACTGCTAGTGAGACTAATTGCACACTCCCGCAGGTTATGTTGTTTTAATGGTCTTTTGTTCTATTCTTTTGGTTATTTTTGTATTGTGTATGTGTGTGTTTATAAGCCACCCAGAATCACATACAGTATGTGAGATGGATGACTACATAAATCTAAAAAACACGCTATTCAGAGTTGGACAGGATAAAAAATATGACTCTAAAAAAGATTGGCTTTAAAAATTATGATGGGGATAAATATTGGAAAAATGTTTTTGTTTGGGGTTTATCTTCCATTTTGTGTGTGTGTGTGTGCATGTGCGTGTTTTGTCAGGAAAGGATTATGTTGGGGCTGAATATGTATTCATAGTGCCCTCTGACCTCAAAAAGGTTATAACATCTGCATATACAGTAATATTCCTGCTGTTGTGAAGTGTGACACATAAGCCTCAACAGGAAAGTATACAGATAATCCACTTCTAGGGAACTTTGTAGATGAGTCCTACCACCTTCTTGGCAATCTACCCCAAAAACAGAAGTTTGGAAATGGATGGATCCAAGGAGGGCCTTTTAAAGAGAGAGTGTAATCTTTTTCAAGGCCGCAGACATCCCTTGCATAAAGACGTGTTGACAACTCTCTGGCTCCAGTCAAGTTTGTACCATGGTGGTAATGGGGCTAAATGTTAGCATTTCTCCCTTACTGTGTTGGTTGACTGTCAACTGGTGACATTGTTTAGGGTACTTGTCTGCCTGTTGGGAAGAAACACACACACACACACACACACAGAGGAGGCAAGAGGGACAGAGTTCATAGTAGCACCCTGTTTGTTTGTTTGTTTGAATTTGTTATGGCCGCCCATTCCAACCGACTTTGAGAGGCTTACAAAATCTAACACAAAGTTAAACTATTAAAAACATAAGCAAAACAAGACAGCATGGACTAAAACAGCTACTATAGAAGGCAACATAGCAGCCCCACTCCCCAAACACCTTAACGCCAGGCCTGGGACCAAAGCCAGGTTTCACCATCCATATGTCTGGGGGATGCTGTTTCAGAGGGTGAGGGCCCAGACACAAAAAGCATGCTTCCTAGATCCCACAAGCATAGAAGGGACCTGGTGTGAACCCAATCTGCTGAAACAAGCAGGCAGAAACAATGAGAGAAAGATGGTCCCTCTGATAACCAGATAACCCTATCCACTTCATCAAAGACCAGAAGGAGTCTCTCTTAATGTGGCAAAATAGTTCCTTTGTCACCACATTGGAGTCCACCCAAGAAGAGTCAAGGCTTTGGTAAATCACAGCATCCTTATTGGCAAAATGCTGTTGAAATGGGTCACAGCAGCCAGGCAAGTACTACCTGTTAATTTCTTCCCAACAGACAGACAAGTACCCTAAACAATGCCACCAAATCAACCAACACAGTAAGGGAGAAATGCTGACATTTAGCCCCATTACCACCATGGTACGAACTTGGGCTCACATCTGTACTTGATCAGGTTCACTTCTCCACCACTCCAGGCGCTGCTTCTGCCACTTCATCTCCCACAGTTCTTCAATAGACAGAATAATAATTTGGGACCAATACACAGAGAGACTTGCTATTTACTACAGCTCTTTTATGTCAGTCCCCTTATTCTTGAATAACATATTCCCTTCCAAGATTGCTAAATTACTCCATGAGACGTTTGCCAGATATTCCAGATAAGATACTAACATTTCACCCAGTTTGTTTCCAGAGCTGTCTTAAAAGGAATTGTAATTGGTTGCTGTGGCTGACATCTCCTGCATAGCAACTCCTCGGTGTGATATTATTTAAAAACTCTGTGTTTGCAGCTCTGGGAGCTGGATTTCAGTATTGTTTTATGTTCTTGGCCTCTCTCATGGTTGTTGGCTGGCCCTACTTCCTCCGTGCTCAACCTCTTCGCCTACACTGCCATTCACTTTGATTGGATATGGCAACTCATGCAGTTTTGCTGATGATATCATAAATGTTCATGAATGCCACCGCCAATCAAATAAATGAAGTAATTGGGGAAAGGATGTTAATAATGAGCAGCATTTCTCTGGGTTCAGATTGTATGAGCTTTTAAATTGGGAGCCATCTTAAAATGAGAGTTTATTCATGAGGCAAAGTTAAAAAAAAAAAAGAAGCGAGACGGCATTTTTTACAAGGATTCTTGCAGCAGACAAAACACTTTTCAAAGGGAACTAGTTATAGATAATTAGAGACAGATAGACTTTGGTAAGCCAAAGAGAGTTTTGATATTAAGCTCTCCTAAAAATAGTATTCAGCTTCGGCTGTGTTTATTGGTGCACTTATACATAATTGGGAATGGTCTCAGTCAGAGGACAGCTCAGATGTTTTTAGATAGCTGTTTGGTGTCTTTGGTACAAACAGCATGAGCTTGTGGTAGACTTCAAAAACCCTTCCACTGCATAGTATTTGTTAGCTACTAACATACATACAGTAGATCCTGGAGCTTGCCAATCAGCTCAGATCCTGTTTGAATCAATTCAGTTTAAATCATTGAATCAATTCAGAGCTCCTGCTTGGTTTAGATTTCTGAATTAGATTATCAAACCAAACTGATTCAGAAAGACATTTCAATTCAGAAACAAGCGTTTCTCCACAGGCTGAAAGACCATTGATTTGATCTGATAATTCTGTAAAAATGAACTACCTGTTTTGGAAAGTCATTTTGATTTAGAGAATCATTGAATCAAATCTCAGAACTCAACTTTTTCATACTCCTAGTACACACGACCAAATTCTGCAGCAGCAATAGTAGAATAACCATAATTGCTTTTTTTAAAAGTTGCTTTTTTAGGTTCCTTTTTTTTTTTTTTTTTTGGACCTAAACTTTGCAGACTTTGGGGCTCAGCTCAGGTAACTATGTATTGGAGGGTAGTACAGCAAGACAACAAGAGAAAGATAGATAGTAAGATACAGTCCATACAATGTGCCACAGGGATATATCAGGAACTGCATTATCAAGCATGATTCTGTCCATCCAACCTAGTCATCTAGAGAAAACCTGCTGAGAATCACACCACTTCAAGAAGTCCATTGGGTGAGGACAGGACATCAGGATAATATGGAACACTCTGCTTCAACCGTCCTGGTATTCAGAAAGGCCTTGAAGATGATTTTATTCTAACAGGCCTTTGGCCCATTGAATCATTGTTAGGCAACTCTTGTGTATTTCTTATTCATTCTCAGGACTTTTTTCCCTGTTAGTTTTGCTTGTTTATTATTCTAAGACCTAGTAATTGGGTGCAGTAAACAAAAATTCTTCATTCATTCATTCATTCATTCATTCATTCATTCATTCATTCATATTTATAGACCACCAAATCAAAAGATTCATGGTGGCATACAAAGTTAAAACAGCATAAAAAATGAAATATAAAATCATATACGTACAACACATTGGGAATAAATATACAAATACCAGTAACCCATGATCATCTGGTGAGGATCACAAATCACCTCTGACCTCTTTGAAAAAACACATTCATAGAGCTTTTCTGAAAGACACCAAGGTTGGAGTCAAATAAACCTTTGGAGAGATAGTATTCTAGAGGGCAGGGGTGGAAACAGAGAAGGCATGGCTTTAGGATCCCACAAGGTAGCACTCTTCAGTCGGTAGGACTTAAAGTATGCCCCCTTGTTTGATCTTATAGAAAGGAAAAAGACAGTCCCATAAATAAGCAGACCCCAGTCACTTAGGGCTTTATAAGTGACAGTCAACACCTTGAATTGCACCCAGAAGCCAGGTAACCAGTCCAGCTCATGGATCAGAGATTTTACATAGGAGTACCATAACTGCTTGTGCAACCATATTCTGGACCAGCTGTAGCTTCTGAGTGGTCTTCAAGGGCAGACCCATATGGAAAACATCACAGTAAACCAAACATGAGGTGACTAAAGTATAAGTGACCTTCAGCAGGGTTTGTTGATCCAGAAAGGGGCACAGTTGGTGTACAAGATAGATTTGTGCAAAGCTTTCCTAGCTATAGCTGCTACTTGCTCTTCCAGCAACAGCTGGAAGTTGTCAAATTGTGTACTGGTTCCACCTGGAGAAGTGCAATCCCACTGAGAAGTACAAATGGCCTTTCTTCAGACACAGCTGACCTATGAACTGAGAGCCACTTGGTTTTGTTAGGGGTGAGCCTAAACCTGATCTTCCCCATTCAGACCATCACAGCTTTCAGACACTGGGATAGCGCATCAGCATCACTTGATCACAGAGATCAAGATATACAAATGGACACCATCAGCATTAGATAAGATAAAATGATATTTTTATAGTGTCTGTCATATACATAAAATGCTGATTTTCAGCATAGGAATTATGGAAAATGGTAATCATGCTGACACAGCATCCTTTTGTGAACATCAAAAACTCAGGAATATTCAACATATGAGTACTTCCAAGAAGCACCATGTTCAATGCCATTCTAATGATGTCAGCATCCTCAAGATATCTATCTATGCATTTTGCACAGATGTCTATGCACACGCCATGGAGTGGTGCCATTCAATTAACTTTTGGGAGAGTTATTGTGCTGATGGATGGAGAATCCTGACCCTTTTCATATAATTTCTTTCCAACATTTTGTTGGATTGGAAAGAATAAAAAGCAAACACATAAGAGCTAATGAAGTTACCAATGTTATTTCTAAATTGGCTTTGGTTACATAAAATCCCTTTTTAATCCTTCCAAGACCATTTAAAAATGTAATATTCAAAGTTATGAATCAGTAGTACACTTAGTAATTTTAGACCTTGAATGTAATGATCTTATTCCTATCTCCTCATCAAATGACAGCCAATTTTATTTCTTTCACTTTCAAATGTAGTAAACCAGTCTTTATGTGTTTGGCTTCCAGTGTCCCCTGCTAATTTTCTGCTCCAAATTTCTACTATGAAACCCTCAACTGTTCTTGATTAAAAACAGATCAAATGGGGATCACGACCATCTCAAATCTTACTTTCAAGAGATTATACAACAGCATAATTGAACATTTGCAATAGAATAATATATCCAGTGTTTATTAGGGCTGTGTGATGGCTCAAGTAATCCACTTTAAGGCAGTGCCTTCTCATGGAAAAAAGAGGCAGTCCACTTTTCAATCAAAAGCACTGAGGTTGTGCGGCAGTTCTGACGCAATGCCTAGAAGCTGGTTGCCACTTTGTGTGTAGTTATATCAAAGAGGCATTTTGTTGAACGGCCTTAGGCAGTGTTAATCCTTTTCTAAAGATCAGTAAGAAATGGAAAGTGTCAGGGTCATATACAGCTACCCAAAATTTGCACTGTGCACTGTGATATCATAGGGCAAACTCCTTCCCATGTGTTCTTGCCAGACATTTACAAAGAGACTAATATTTATGATGCCTAAGAGAATGGTTTGTTAACTCAAAAACTCTGTTTGGCAATATAATGTGAAATAAACAGTATAACATACAAGAAATGCCAAGAATTTATGCATTACCCTCAACAATATAAATAGTTTCATATGCAAGTTTATAGTTCAGCTATGAAACTTTTATACATGTATAAAAAGGTTTTTTCCATCCAGTGTGTGCACTGTGTGAAACCTTCATTCGTTTTTTCAGTGTCTGCTGTGTAGGGTGAAATAACCTGAGCCATCTGTAGTAGATGTCTTTACAGATGCATCCTTAGTACCAAATGAATGTTTTGACAATGCTGTTCTCAAATGATTTCTCATGCAACTGAATGCTAGCATAAATAAAGTATATGTCTTTCCAGTAAAGCTATAAGGCACGTGCATTAATCAAAATATTTTGTTCAAGGATAATTATGAAGAATCACTGGAAGTGTGGATTAAGCTTTCAACACTTTCTGTCCCTCTCCTTCTCCCCTCCTCCCATACATATTTAGAGAGTGCTTCAGGTTTTAGCTCAAGTGTTTTAGTTCAGGAAGTGAGTGAATGAGAAATGATGTGGTGGGGAAAGAAGACTGTTGGTGAAGGAAGAATAGTGAAGTGGAAAAGGGAAACAAAGATCTGAGAAATAGTTTATGAAAGAGAAAAGCAGGGAATAGCCCAGGCTGGCAGCCATATCTTGTGCAACTTAAGCTGATTGTTTACCACCTCATAACTTACTGAATCCCTTCTTTGCCTATCACTCTGCCTACTCCTTGTCTAAGAGACTGATAATCTGAGGCCACTTCCTTCTGCCTTTCTTCCCAGGCTAACAGGCACAGAATAAATTTTCTTTAACACTTCTTCTGGTAGGATGTAGTTATTTAGGTGCTAGGCTTTGCCCATCCCTGTATTGTATGGTATGTCCTTGTAACGGTATGTGGGAATGACCTGGGAGACAGGGCAAGATCCACAGCCAGGGCAACAGTTGGATAAGAGGCAGCTTAGCACACAGCAGGAATGTGGGCATGGCAAACATCTCAGAAGGGACTCTCCCTAATTTCCTGGGTTGTAATGGTGATGGGGGAGAAATGTATTTTCAGACTTGCAAGATTCTGTTAATGTAACCCTTACAATAAAGTCCAATTACTTCTTCTAGGTGTACTTCCTGTCTAGACTACCTCACAAGGCTGACAGTCTTATATATAATTCTCCTTTCTGTTAAAGTTATAAAACTTCTTTCACTAACCATTACTCAGATCAGATTCCTACTCTCAGGAATACTCACACATAGAATACTTAAACCCCCAGCAGGATTATTGGCTCTGTGACTGAAGTAAAGGTGCAAAAGTCTTCCACAAAGGAGAGAGAAAGGACAAGCATTTGATTAGAAAAGAAAGCAGAAAGCTTCAGAAATGGAGTCAGCTTGTGGAGAAACTGGAATGACCAGAATTCTTTCTGTAGTAATTCAAGATGAAAATGAAGTCACAAGAAGAGACCTATAGGGTCAGGACAGGAGAAAACAGCTCAGGGGTGCTGCAAATGACAAAACAATTGGGATAATCTGCCTGGTGGCAAGTAATCCCATTCTTGGACATTTAAGGGATTTAAATCAAGCTAAGACATTCAGAAAACTCTCAGACTTATACAAGAAAAGATCCAATCTCCAATTCATCTTTCCAAAAAACCATTCAACAAGTATCAGTGTAGGGTGAGAATCTAAAGCCACATGTAAATTAAATCAATATATTGCAAGTAAGCTTGAGCAGCAAAACATGACTATATAGGGAGAAATGTTGGCTGCCTTTATTTTAAATTCATTGTCTAGACCAGTGTTTCTCAACCTTAGCAACTTTAAAATGTGTGGACTTCAACTCCCAGAATTGCAAAGGCAGAGAAACACTGGCCTAGACATTACCCAGCCATGGTACATTTGCCCAATTGCCCTAGGAAAGTGAATTCAGATAAATTTGTTAGGCTGCATTCCAAATGTAAATGAATCATTCTGGTCCAGAATAAGAAAAACCCAGAAAGACAGAGCAATGAATGCTCAGAGCGAATGGGCCATCAGTTGCTATCTATTTTGATTCTATCTATTTGATTCCACATCTCATTTTATATAAAAAAGTCAGGTTTATTGAACGCAATGAAAACAATTCTACCATTTACTTTGCAAAAAAGATAAAAAATCATCTAAGTTGGAAAAAGCTCTGCAAGATTCCATTGTACATTAGGCAAAACAGAGATGCTCAGTTTAACAATTAAACTTATATGTCCTAAATCAGGAGTCAAGTAAAACATATCCAATAGAAAGTCACGTCAGATTTAAAGGCAACCATAAGTATGAAGGATTGATTATAAAAGGCGCTCTCCATAAAAATGGACTGTTTGATTTAGACTGCAGAAAATAAAGCAAGAGCAGCTAACAATGCAATCACAACAATTGTATATATTTATGGCAATGGAGAATGTGGCACAGAGATCCAGGTGCTGTCTGAAAATTGAAGGTTTAGCCATGTGTAAATCAGTCCAAGCGTGCATACTATAAAGACCAAAGCCATTAATTCAATGTATGTGGAGACAAGAGAAAAATAGAGAAAGAAACCAGTAGAACTAGTGCATAGTGACATTTTTGGGCTAATACATTTCACCACACTAGATGGAAACAAATACTGTATATCCTAACATTTAGAAATGATGTTACATTATTACTTATTTGGTCAGTGAAGAGTCAAGTGCCGGAGAAATGTAAACAATATATGGCTTTAGTCAGCAATACATTGGGGAGAAAGCCTCAAATACTTTACACAGAAAATGGAGCTGAATATATTACATGTAAAGGGACCTGAAAGAGCAAGGAATTATCACTGTTCATGAAATTACAGTGATCTATGCTCCATAACAGAATGGTATGACAGAAGGGAAAAACATGCTCAGAATGAGGTGATAAGGTCCATGCTATAAGATGAAGGACAGATGAATACGGAGGAGAAGCCATCAACTACTTGCAGAACAGGCTCCAAATGAAAGTCACAGATGCAACATTATATGAGCGAAGTAGAATATCCATTCTGGCCATGTAAAGGATGGTTTCAGTGGTGGCAACAACTCATTTTCGGGAATCCTTCCCAAATGAGAGTTGCATAGCACTAAACCAGTGTTGTCCAAACTTGGCCACTTTAAGATGAGTGGACTTCAACTCCCAGAATTCCCCAGCCAGCAACTCCCATTCTGGGAGTTGAAGTCCACTCATCTTAAAGTGGCCAAGTTTGGACAACACTGCACTAAACATTCTGTCTTTGAGAAATGAGAGTTTAGAGCTACCTAAGACCATCAATATGCTGTTGGTTTTAACTATCAGCAGGGGAGATTTTACTTCTTTTTTAATTAATTTCAGAATGAATGATAGGGTATTCAAAGTACATTTAATAAATAAATGGAAACTGTGAATGGGATAAATGAAAAAGTACCAAAAAAGAACTAAAGCTCCCTGTAAGCTCAGTTTGGAAGGAGTGCCTTGCTTGCCATTTTGTTTTCTTCTCAAGAGTGTTACTTTTTCAAGAGCAATAAACGGATGGACATATACTGTTAATTCACAGGGTTGCAGCCAATTGTGTGTGTGTGTGTGTGGGGGGCTTTTCTGCTACTCCCTTTCTTTCTCTGACTTCTTCCTCTTGTTGCCTTCTTTCCTTCTGTCCCAGCCCAACCTGTTGAGTTCCAGGGGAAGGTCTGATAAATATTACCAAGAGTCTTAAATGACACGTGTAGGGGAAACTTACATTATTCCAAGGACTGCCGGCTGTCCCTCCTGATCTTTGATACTGTGTTTGAATACTGAACTTGTCTGGACACACAGTGCTAAGCAATAATGGAATTTGACTGATATTGCCTTAGTGTGACATATGGGCCCAACAGTATGATTTATAAGTCATAATTTATTTATGACTTTGCATAATATGTGAACACGCCAACATTGCTTATAACAACAGCAAAACTAAACTATGGCTAAGCATGATATTGGAAAGCCAACTAGTAATTGGGAAAAATTTAAGTATGCATATAACCTTGAGAAAAAATTACCATTGCAGATATTTTTCAACTTCCTGAGAGCTATGTGCTTTTCTGTGTACAAGATTAGGAGAATAAGGTTGTCATGATAATCTAGAATTCTGAATCTTTCTAGAAATATATTCTATATTTCAGAATACAGTTGAACTGTGAATAAAAATTAACCTTTGATTCTGTGCAACTGAAAAATTATTTGCCTCAGAAGTAGAATCTGATATGTTTACAATTTTAAAATGTATAAAAATATTTCTTTTTCCCAATAAGTTCTAATATTTGTGTAAATCAGATTTAAACTATGTTAAATGAAGGGAAAGAAGCACTATATCGGAGATGCCATATTCTCAGAATTTACTTTACACATATCCAGAAATAATTCAACAATATTGTTTCCAGAGAGTTGGCAGAGTTCTATTCTAAGAGGATGAGGTCAGTTCACCATCATGATTGAACAGTGACTGAAATGGTCTTGAAAAACTGCAATTTATTTTTCTCCTGGTTACATTTAGGAGTGTAAACTAGCAATCCAGAATATATTTCTATACTCTTATCAAAAGTTATTTTGAGAGAGATCCCAGAAACCATTTACTGGTTTTCTATCTCTATGCTGTGGTTGAAATCAACTTAATTCTTCTCCACAGATATAATGTAAAGCAGATGTGGGTGCATTATTGTGCTTATTTTTTTCCCTCCCAAGGAATGAGCCATTAAAACCTTCACTATAAAACAGTATATATAGCACTTTCAGATGAATGCATCAGCATTGATAAAATCATCATCAGTCAAAAGGCAGCTTTACTTGGAACAGGTCACATCCTGCGACAATACCTTCAACACCATCAAACAACAACATCTGCCTATCCCAGGTCCTTGGGAAGGACTCGATAGGTGGATAAAAATGCCAAATCTAGTCTAAACATCTGGCTGACTATGTGACCAACCACAGTAATAATAATATTATTAGTAATACTATTATTATTACTATTATTATTTCTGCAAACTTCCATAACTGCTGCTGATTTGGGGAGATGATTCTAAGCTAGACAGTTGAAAGGATGCATATTACATTATCTAGCTTGTAAACAGTCCAACTGTACTCAGCTATGCAAGTATGAAACATATTTCTTTTCAATCAGGACCTGTTAGAACTAACTTGCTTGTCAGAGGTCATGCCAGAAAGAGGGTCAAGCAGGACAGAGAGTTGTTCAATCATCACATCTCTTTTAACTGATGCATATTAAATTGCTACATGGCAGGAGACTTCCTTCACCATGATGAATCAACTGTTTTCTGTAAGATGCATTATGACCAAGTATTCACCATTTCCAGTGCTTTTTTCCATTTCAAAAGTTGATGATGAATGACAGGTGGTTTAATCCTCTAACTCAGTTTCCATTTCCATTTAGCTTCCAAGCAGACAGAATGAATGGCATCTGTCTACATTAATAAATATTATGCCAGGGAAATGCTCTGACAACTTTAATGACAACCTCCTACTGCTTGAGTTTTACTTGATTATTCAAACAAAGTGGACTGGACTCATTGGGAAAACCTTTAACATTTTTTGCATAGTCCTAGAATGTTCTGGGAAGTGAGCAGAAGGTCAACATGAACAGCTGAGAAATTGGACATTATCTCATCAGGTCAAGCTAGTGGCCCACATGTCATTAGGCACACAAAACTTAGCAAATAATTTTTTCACCCTTTTTCTTTTCTTCCTTTTCCTTTTTTCTTATTCAGCTTACAAGACATGATTTTTCCTGTTTCTGATTCTGTTTTTTTTCCAGGAAAGTCTACATGAGGGAGTGTACAAAATAAGAAAATGTTTGGAGACATGGACGAGAAAGCAAGTACCACAGTGATCTGCAGCATATGTGTCATGTTTGTGTTTCTGCCTGAAGAGAACACTAGCCGCACCTGCACCAAATGGAGGGACTGGAGACATGTATGGTCACACTAAGACTTGGGGAGTTTCTGGACAAGGCAGAAGGATGTCTCCAAAAAGGACACAGAAAGGAAGAGATTAGAACAAATAAAACAGGACCCTTAGAGGATGAGAGCTGACAGCATGTAACCCAGAGGATGAACAGACAATCCCTATCACAATCAATTTTAGGCCCTTCCCCTAGAACATGATTTGTAGACTTCTGAAGAAGGGGTTTTGCCCAGTGTTCCAAGGACAGAAGGAAAGAAGCTCAGACATTCATGGTGTTGAAGAATCCAATTCCCAAAGAGAAAAAGGCATGTGTAGTCATGGGAGACCTGCTGTTAAGAGGAACCACAATCTGCAAACCAGACATGATATCAAGAGAAGTGTGTTGTCTTCCAGGGGTGAAGATTTAGAATGTGACAGGCCGACACGACTAACCAATCCTACTGACTACTATCCCTTTCTTCTGTTTCATGTTGGAACAAATGACACTGTCAGAAAGAGTTTGCAAAGGTTATCAAGTGAGGAGCTAGGCAAGAAAGCAAATGAGTTCAAAACATAACAGGGGATTCCAACTATCTCAGCATCAAATGGGAATCAAACTCTGCAGCAAGCTGGGGAAGCTACAAGTCTTTCAGACAACTTCATCGTCCAAAAGCGGAGGAGGAGAGAACAAGGGGATCTGCTCTACTGGACTTAATACTTACTAACAGAGAAGAAATGGTTAAAGAAGGGAGGGACCTAAGGGGAGAACTAAGATTGTTTTAGATTTCAGTAGAGCCAATTTCAATAAACAAAGGGGGAAAAGTCGAAAGGATTCCAAGGATTGAAATCCTGAAGAGAAAACAGTTCAGATGGATTGAGAAATTCTAAAAAATAAATAATTAAGCCTCAAATACAAACAATACTAAAGATACACCCTATGAAACCAGCCTGGTTACATAAAGAATTCTCTGGTAAACTAAGAAACCAAAAGGGCAAACTTTAAAAAATGGAAAGAAGGTTATATAACAAAAACAGAATTTCAGGGAATTTCAGCTTGAATCAATAGGGATGAGGACAGGAAGGCTAAGGTTCAGAATGAGCTTGCAGTGAATGCCAAAAATAACAAAAAGCCTTCTTTGTTAAGGAAATGGGTGGTTGCTTCACTGGTTAGAGATGGCCAGATGGTAACAGGCAACAGGGAGAAGATGAATTGTTTAATTTCTATTTTGTATCAGAGATACAAAAGGAAAAACCCTGATCCTGTAGTCAGAAGCTATTCCACGGGGTCAGAAGAGTAATGCAGGTCAAAATAGGTAAGGAATTGGTGATAGAACACCTGTCTGCTTTGGGTGAATTCAAATCTCCAGAACTAGATGGAACTACATCCCAGGGTGCTAAAAGAACTGGCAGATATGATCTAAGAAACATCGGCTGTAGTGTTTTGGAACCCCATGAGCATGGGGCAAGTGCCAGAAGATTGGAGAAGAGCTAAGGTTATTCCATCTTTTTTTTTTTTTTAAGGGTGGGGTAATGAATCCAGGAATTGCAGATATCAATGATATTACTTGATATCATTACCCAGGAAAATCCTAGAAAAGGTCAGTATGAATTTGCAAGTACTTAGAAAATAACAAAGTGATTACTAGAAGCCAGCATGGGTTTGTTAAAAATAGTTTATACCAGACAAATCTTACTGTTTTGTTTTGTTTTAGGCACCAAGTAACTAGATTAGAAGGCCAAGAGATGTAGTGTACTTAGATTTCAATAAGACATTTGATAAAGTTGACCATGGCCAACATGGAGTGGCCCTTCCTTCATCTGATAATCCAAAGATCTCATAATATTAGGATATATTTCACACAAAATAAGTTAACTACAATCTGTTGTAAAGACATTCTTACGAAAGGACTATGCAGCCAACTTGGAAAGCCCAATTGCTTCAGCAGTGTTTATTTTCCAAAACATTCAAATGTTAAACAATATGCACAGTTAATTTGCCAAACTATTTTGATCATTTTTAAAGTCTCAAAGCATATGAGCTATATAAACACGTAAACCTCTTGTTCTGATTAGAATATGCACATATATATGAATTTTCTTTTCTATCCTGCAGTTAGTCTTTGAGAAACACTTAAGTAATACCTTGCAGCATAAAGAAAATAATTGTTTTTGATGGGAAACAAGAATATTAATACATCACTGTTTTCTCATTAGAATATATTTTAATAGTTATATTTGGTATAGTATATTTAACTGGAAAGTTGTTAATGAAACAACATGTGATGTATTATCTATTTTATCTTTCTGTTTTTAAAATGCACTCTGAATCAGGTATCTTGAATGTAAAGCATTAGTTCACAGTCTTTTCTTGAGCTGATGACCACAGGTTTGTACAATGAGTTGAGGGGAAAATGTGGTATTGGTGCACACAAGTTAAGAGAAAATGGTTGTGTCCCAAATAAAAAGCACAATTTCTCATATGCCACCCATTTTTAAAATAAGTATTCTCCTCACATCATCCATCCTCTGTTATCTGATGATATATTAAAACCATATTGTGTCTTTATATGTGTGTGCATATCTCTATAGTATATATGTATAAGTAAGTATGTATATGTGTGCGTAGAACTGTATTGAATATATGTATATTTGTGTATATACAACTTATATGCACAATATCTACTATATTATGTGTGTATGTATTCCACATTCAGCTGTGGCTTATGGGTTTTAGTGGCATGGCATGGCTATTGTTCTGCTGGTATGTGCCAGCCATTGGAGTGAGTAAAAGGGGGAAAAGAAACTTAATTTTGGCCTTGAAGTGCAGCTGTGCTATCACAAGGGCTAATGAGCTAATCCGGCTGCTAGCCGAGGCTGATGTGGTGAGATTTTGAGACAGCAGTCCCAGTGGTCCAGCCTAATATACAGGTGTTGGAGACAAGAGCCCGGGGGGGCGGGGCGGTCACCCACCTCCTCAGTTGCTGGGGAACATGCTGCTGGTCTAACTTAAAAATTGGAGAGAGAGAGAAGGAGAGGAGAGAAAAAGTCTGTGGACAGAATGAATTGAGTGGCTGGAGAGAAAGGTTGGAGAGAAAAGTTAAGTGTGTGAAGCAACTGTCTGTTCCTGGTCAGGAAAGGAGAATCCAGGGGTGGCTTCCTAAGAAGGGAAGTGAAGACCCAGAGGGACAAGAGCTCCACCCAAGACCCAAAAACAGGAAGGAGGGACATGGCTGGCTGCAGGCAGCAGCTTCGCTAAAGATCCAAGAGGGGAAGAAGGGGATTAGCTGTTGGTGTCTGGGGAAAGGGGGAAGAAGCAGGAGAAATAGAGGGGATAGTGCCTAATGTTTCTTTGCTTCCAAATCTATTCAGACATACAGGTACTCCTCACTTACCAACTGCGACTGTTCAAAGTTACAACGGTGTAAAAAAACAGCTTTGTGACCAAACCTCGCATTTACAACCATTGCAGTGTCCTGTGGTCACATGATTGCCATTTGCATGCTTCTGAACCAGCTTGTGACAAACAGAGTTAATGGAGACTGCAGAAGTAAAATCACAAGTTGCAGTCATGTGATGTGTCAATAACCAAATGGGGAGTGATATTGTAAGCCTGTCAAAGTCATATGATTTTCTGCTTAGCAATTGCAGCACTTACTGATGGAGTTGCTGGTCCCAATTGTGGTTTTACTCAAGAAAGATTCCCTGCATTGAATGCCATTTTCCCACTTGAACTGATGAAAAACCTTGAACGATGGGAAGAAAATACAATAAATATTTTCCGAGAAGGTTTTGTGAGCTCACAGGTATTACCAATAATTCTTTCCTTACAGGACTTCAAATCTGCTATTTTCAAAAGGCTGGAGGCCAATATGGTACGTTAATAATTTTATCCTAGCCTCTAATAAACTGTCCCCCAACAGCCAGCCTTAAAACAAGAATTTGTATACTGCTCCTGCAAGTCCCACAGGCTGGGGCTTTAAAGATTTTCCAGCAGAAAAAATGTTTGAATTGGAAAGTATGAGGGGAGGCAGCCATAAAAAATTCCTTTCTGTACACCCTTTTGAACTCGATAAAGCTGGAGTTTCCTTAGCATAAGACCTATTATTAGCAGACAAAAAGAAGCCTATCAAAGCAGGTTGGAATGCACAGTTGGAGGGCTTCCAGTTGTATTAGATTCCCCAATCTGATTAGGAGGCAACAACATTAACCAACAGTGGTCATTATCTCTTGAAGCATATGTCTATGGGCATTGTACTGAAGATGTTTCTGAATTATGGAGAAAAGGGAGAGATTAACAAAAAACCACAACCATACACAGTATCATATGTCCACTCCTTTGATGTGCAGGGGTGCATTTATAAGTATGGAGAGAACCAAGCAGAGACATTCTAACAATAATGTAGTGTGCCCACATGATATTCCTTGGTTAACCCTCCACGCTTGAGATGACCACACCAGCAAAACAAGAGCATTTCCAAAAGGGGTCTGTGCATTATTTTCTTTCTCTGAAAGGGAAGCAAAAGTCACTGTGAGGTTACAGTTATTTATTCTCTTTCTCTCCCCTCCCCATTCTCTTCAGGAAGAGGAGATGCTAATAACATTATGGAAACCTCAGCTGAATCTACAACAAAAACTTACATGGAGGGAAGAAATATTAAATCGTAAGGCTGAAATGGATCTTGCCTGCGGTTTTGAGAGAGACCAAAAAACTACAAAGAACAATGTCATGCTAAGCCAGGAATGCCGTTCTCTTTTCCTCTGTCCTTCCCTCCTTGTCTTTCTTTCAAAATATTTTCTGTGGTTAAAAACATACTATGAGTTTTGAAAGGTGGAGTTTTTATCATTGCTTCAACATTTGTCCAACTGAACAACTTGTACAAATCACTTAAGCAGTCAGGTTTTTTTCTTTCCTAAAATGGAAATAATTGATTTCTCAACTTTTGAAAGCAATTTAGATTCCCAGAAGGGATGCAATATAGAACAGAGATGGGAGGTTTGAGACTCTTTTCACTTTTAAATAATCTGAGCGAGATAGAGATAGAGGGATAGCTCTAGAACAGTGTTTCTCAAGCTTGCTGACATGTGTGGACTTCAACTCCCAGAATTCCCCAGCCGTCCATGCCCCCATTCCCCCACCTACCATGCCCTCTCCTCCTTTCTCTCCCCCTCCAAATTTAGGGTTACTTCTGTTACTCTGGTAATTTCAATATTTAATTCCCTTCCTCCCAGGGCATTTGGATAAAAGAAGTTCCATATTAAAACAGCATTTCAAAATGTAATATACTATGACTTCTTATACTTTATATGAATGGAAATTGCAATGAATGGTGTAATGATTCTGAAGTCTTTATTTAAAAAAAAAAAATCATGAGATAACTGTGTGGGCCTCACTAGCACATCAAGCAATTCTTAACTTAAGCAACTCAGGTTAGATTTGTCTAAACTTACAACCTCTCTCTCTCTCTCTCTCTCACTTCCTTCTCTACTTTCTATGTATGAGGGGAAAAAAGCTTAATGAAAGAGACTGTACAAAGCAGTGCATCCAATGAGGAGAAGTTTATGATAATGCCACATTTGGGCTGAAGTAAAATTAGAAATGGCTTCTAAAATGAATGTGCTTTTAAAAGTCTACTGAAGAGATCCTATGAAGCACTGGCTTCTTACAGTGGTGTCTGTCTTCTGCTCCAGATAAAGGCCACATTATCTGAGCTCTGAGTGGGAATAAAACATTGCTTGATAGTCATATTATCTCTTTATTCTGTTCTGTGGCCCAGAGATTAAACAAGACTGCCAGAGACAATATTTGATGCTTTTAAACAAGAAGGAACAGGGACTTGACAAAGATGGTGCAGACAGTGACTTCATCCACACACTCCTATGGATGTGCTTTCTGATCATCCTTAAGAGAGGAGGAAAGTCTATCAATTTGAAACTCCCTACAATGTTCTTTTTACTGTACGTCAGAAATGGTGGAGTTACTACCCTCACATGGGGCAGAAGTTAGCTGTTGCAGAAGCTATCAGAGAAGTGGAGAGCAGAAAAGGGGATTCTTCTTCTCCACTGTCTGCCTCTTTCCCCGCTGGGTCAAGGACAGATCCATGTCACACAAATATTGGCATAAAAGGCTGTCTGTCTTCCATCTTGTGTTGGAAAACACCACCTCAGCAGTGGGCTAGCAACATGATGGAGCTTCTACTATGAAGCTAAGCAGAAAATAATAACAGCAGCAGCAACAACAACTGGTGGGACCACATACAGACAACATAATAGAAAATGAAGAAGTTAAAGTGCTCTGAGACTTTAGAATTCAAATAGACAAGCACCTGCCACACAACACCCCAGACTTAACAGTTGTTGATAAGAAAGGCAAAAAAGTCTGGATAGTGGATATTGCAATACCTGGAGACAGCAGAATAGAAGAGAAAGAACTGGAGAAAATCACAAGATACAAAGACCCGCAAATGGAAATAGAACAACTGTGGCAAAAGAAAGCAAAGATAGTACCAATAGCAATAGGCACCGTGGGGACAATCCCAAAACAACTGGAGCACCACTTGAACACCATCAGCATTGACAAAATCATCAGTGCTAAAGGCAGCTTTACTTGGAACAGCTTACATCCTGCAATGATACATTTAACACCATCAAACAACAACATCTGCCTATCCCAGGTCCTTGGGAAGGACTCAGTAGGTGGATAAAATGCCAAATCCAGTCTAAACAACTAGCTGACTGTGCAACCAACAACAATAATGTATTTATTTCTTGGAAGTTTAAATATCTTGGAAGCAGGGCAAGGAAGCTATGGGGATAAGCCCTAAGTGAAAGGTGGAAAGGGTTTTCTCCCTCTTTCATAATATTGGGATCAGCCCATGGAACTGAATGGTGGAATTTCTTCATGAAGAATATACTGTAATTACCTTTGGAATTTACTCCTATAAGATATAATTATGACAGTAACTTAAAATCAAGCTAGATGTAACATTTCTCTGTTTCTCTGTTTCTTTTTACTAATTACAGGTATTCAGTGAGAGTGAAGAATCAAATCCACAGGGTAAGGAGGCTTGGGGTTTCCTTGATGCCTCCTATCCAAGTATAAAGAAGGTCCAATTTAATTTAGGTTTCTGGAGATCAATCAATATGCTGCCATTTGCTATATGCTGCCATCTACAATAATTAATGTTAAAAACAAGATACATAGCCACATACTACAAATTAAACAGCTAGTGGTAATGAAAACCCCAGTTTGTTCAGAAATCCTCTCCTGTGCAGCTTGTTATGAGAGAGACTCATTCCTGAAATCTGTGTATGGCACCTTTTTAGGCTTATATAAAAGGAAAAGCTTTCCTTTTATATAACATGACAGGTATTAGATGAGACATGGGGTTACTGCAGGGCAATGCTTATGAGGAATCCTTCCTTATTCCTCACCCCCACTTGGAAATGTAACCTTTTGCTCAATTTAATGCCAGTGCTGCCTATAGGGATAAAACATTCATTGTGGAAAAGTGGAGCAAAAAATGTAGACATCCTTTAGAAAGATTGACTGAAAGAAAAATCTCATCAGTGCTGATCACCATGAATACAAGAGGAAGGGTGCATTTTTAAGACAAGTTCAACCCAATCATTTTAAGACCACCAGAAAAGCAGAAGACTTTAGTGACTTTATTCCTGGGCAAAGAGCTAATTCTGCAGACCATCTGAATAACCCACGTTGGGCAGACACAGTATAAAAAGCTGACTTGCAGGCCAAGCAGAAAGAGAAGAAAAATCTCATGTTGTTCCTCTCTCCATCAATAGCTGAATGAATTCAAGGAGAACCACACAGTTTGGTGCCAGCATTGAACTTTCTCTTCTCCCCACAAGCTGGAGAAAAACCTACTTGAGCCATCTCAGGCCCAGTCTCCTTATTGGGCTGCATTTCAATCCACCAGAGTGGTCACAAAAAGGGCAGAGGCTTGCTGAGTTCTTCTACTGAGTTGGACTTGCAGTTACAAGCTGAAGGAGGCTGCAGGGCATCCTAGAAACTGAATCTAGTCCCTCCAGTATAGTGCTTCCTTAAGACCTCAGAAACACCACCATCCTGGGTCTCTGCAGAATTGGATTTCACTGACAGGAAGAGTCATCTGGTTTTGCCTGATGAGGCAGAAAAGCAGTATTCCAGGGCCTACTCTCTGAGTTCTCCTCTGCAAAAGACCAAGGAGCACTCTGAACTGACCTGCCTAACAAGCAGCTACTGAAAAGGACCCCCTCCTGTTCTTCCCCTCCTTTGATGGACTTCTGCAGGTTCTCTCTACCACCAGACCTAAGGATACCGGACTGGGCAATAGAAAGGTACACAAGTCTTCCTCCTCATTCCTACTTCCATTCCTGATATCCTATTTCTCATTTCCTGCAGGCTGGTTTCTCAGCCCTTTCCTCTTTTTCTTTTTTGCCCTTTCTTCCCCCCACCCCTTCTATTTACACAGAAGTTGGCTGTTCAGTCCCCTTTTTCTTCTCCCCTGTTTCCCCAATGGAAACTCCCCCCATTCCCAAACACAGCTGCATATAATGCTACCTCATGCCCTCCTTATCTAACATTATCTCTTTCTTTCTAGGGCAAAGAAAAAGGCTTGTAGAGATCATACATTAGGCTTGCTCTCTTTCCGAAAAACAGCAGAGCACCTGCTATCCTATTTTTAGCCCCCAGGAATTGTTCATTACTTATTACTGCTTAAATGCTATTTCCCAATGATTGTTACTTTCCCTTTCCTTGCCATTTCCTCATGACTGCTGTGTTCCCCACTGAGCACTTTGTGAATGTTATTTATATTTTCACTGATATCCCTTCAGGACTGCTAGTTATTTTGAATATTACTTCTCCAATTGTCCTTTATTTCTCCTTCACTGACAAAGCTTTCATTGTGTGGTTCCTCAATAAAAATCCAATCCTTTTCTTAGTGGTATTGTTGTGATAATCATTTCTGAGCCTATATTTGTTCTGAGATGTGTAGTTTTAAAGTGGTGTTTTTTTTTGGGGGGGGGTTGTGTGTTTTTGTGTTTTTTGTATTTTTGTATTTTGTTTGTTTGTTTTGTTTTTGAGCCTTTGAGTCAGTGTTGACTCCTGACGACTGACTGGGCAAGTCCTTGCAGTTCTTTGGCAAGTTTTTGGAAGCGGTTTGCCATTGCCTACTTCCTAGGGCTGAGAGAGAGTGTCTGGTCCAAGGTCATCCAGCTGGTTTTGTGCCTAACTCACCGTCTCCTGGTTTCTAGCCTGACGCCTTAACCGCTACATACACCATACTGGCTCTCTAGTTTTAAACTACTCTTTAGTTAAAAGTGATTGGCCCAAAGTCACCTAGTTGGCTTCTTTGCTTAAAGCAGGACTACAACCTAGGTCTCTGCTACTAGTCCAGTGCCTTAACCACTAGATAAAACTAGCTTGGACATTAAGCAGCTTTAAAAGAAACTGGAACTCTATAGGTGATAAACTATCAATGCCTGTTAGTAATTGCTATTTACCTAAGGACTGGTAATGCCCTATTACCTCAAACTACTGATGTCATGTTGTGGTTGTAGGCTTTCTATAGATACCTGATAAGGCTTGGTGGTAAGAGGCAACCCTATAACAGATTTTATTCAGTATTACTTTCTCACATGTGATTTTAGAGTTAGTGTTTAATACACAGATTCAGCCTATAGAAAAAGGACAACTTTCTTTAGGACAACACTCTCAGAACTATGTAAATCATGGTTATACTACTAAGAGTTTTTAGCACCAGTTAACAATCAATGGCCATCTGCTATTCAAGATCAGTCATGTCTGAAGAATGTGACTGATCTTGTAAATAGATACCTTATATCAGACTTTTCTAGCTATCTCCATTCCTTGCAAACTTTAGGTCAGCTGAAGAAGCTAATATTTCAATGGATGCAACAGTTATGTCAGATTTAGAGGATAGCACTTCCTTCTTCTCTCCAGCTATATGATACACACACATGATATCAGAATAGGTCTGTTCTTTTTCTAAATATCAAAAGCTGAATATCAAAAGCTGATCCATGTTCTGCCCTTAAATCTCTTAGAGATATCAAATGCATGACTGACTACTATGGAAAACATCTTGCTGGACTAGATGGACAGGAACAGCTTGCCCAAAGCCAAAAACTGAATATGAAATGGGGTAATGAGATCCAAGTTCTTACAGTTAGTCAAAGAATATAAGAAGATCTATTCATCTTTTCGAAAGAAACAACTCATCTTGTCATGCAAAGGATCTGCAAATGTGTGCATGCAGGTTATTCTCCTTGATGGGAGAAAAAAGTTTTTGCTTTCCTTTTTTCCCAAAGGAAAAGAATTGGGAGGAAGGTATAATGTCTCAGACCTAAAGCCCCTTGAGAATGGGAAGTCTCTTTCCCTAAAAGGGAAAGACTAAATAAATTCCAGTAAATAAATTAGCCAATTGATTCTTAATATTGGACCTTTTTGGAAATATTCTGAATTGGACCACTAACCAGAAAGAGGGACAGGTCCCCTTTTGTAGCTTCAAAATTTCCAGAAATGTTACATCATATTAAAAAATCCTGTAATGTTCAGACCTCTAGATATTATGTGTTCATTTGCTTATTAAAAAATAAATCTATCGTGTTTAAAAGAAACAGAAAAACATCTTCTTGTGATGTACATAGCAATCCATGAAAGTTTATATAGTAATAAACCAGTTCATCTGTAAGATGTTGCTTTTACTGCAAAAGACTAGCATGACAGTACCTGTACCAATTATCCTTTATTAGGTTAGAGTTATGCATTTGCAATACTCATTTATCATGCTTTAGATTGCTTAAAAATCAACAGTGGGGTATCTGTATTATTTAGCACCCCCAAAAAAAGTTCTCTAAGAAAGCATAAAAATAAATATATACAGATAAAGGAACATGCTGCTCTTACAGCCATAAAGGAGTGAGCTCCAATGACCTACAGTATATAACAATTGCTCTCCTCAGCACAGCAGTCACCTGAAGAGAAATGCAATCTTGGAATTTACTTGGAAAAACAAAACAAAAACATGCATACACCCACCCCATCTCTTTCCAGGCAAAGAAAACCTTAGGCGCTTTAGCCTGAAAGAAAGCCTTAAGTCACCCAACAAGCTCAGGCAGGTTGAAATAATAATAGAACAAGTTCATTGACGTTCTGGAGCCCGATGTTTACACTGTTCAGGAAGGTACACTGGGGCTGGAAGAGAATAAATCAGTTTTAGCATCCTATCCAATCATATATTTTCATAAGCTTTAATTCACTCTTCCTTTGCTGATTTATACATAGGAGGGAGATTTAGTGCTTGCTGAACATGCTGATTCTTAGTTTACATGAGGCTCCAGCTGATGAATTATCATTCCACCTTTCTCTCTTCTCCCTCCCCAAGCACACAAACACATACACACAAAGTCAGAAGCCTTTTGCAATCAATGCACATCCCAATTTAGAAATTAATTCTGTGCCCAGGCAGATATTGGCTAGGATCAGACATCATATTGGGGTCTTTTGTTTGGTTAAGCTTAGGGAATTTCTCAGCAGCACCTAACCATCTCCCAAACATGTCCTGGCAATTTTTTTCAGCTGTGTCCCCATGACACTGCCTTAACTTGACTCCTTGTCACAAATAGGATAGGATTAAGTTGTCCTTACCAATACCAGTGTTAAAATAGTATTTTTCCCTTTTCTATGGCATCATGTGGGGCAGCCTCAAGGTGTATAAACTTATAAGGTGACTAGAATGACTTGAAATAGAGACAAAAGAGGCACAATATTGGCAACAGCAAATTTCATGCCAGGATAGTTTTCTGTTGACCCAGGGATGGGTAGGGAGCATTTCAACTCAGCCCAGGGGAAAGGCCCGTTGAATGAGATTGCAAACTCCACCATTGTGGTTTGTCAATGGGGTGCAAAATCTGCAATTGCAGGAGCACATGATGTGGCCCTAACACACTTTTTTTTAGCCCCTTTTGGTTACAGGATAGAGAAAAAGAGGAACCCAGTCATTACTCACTGTCTCTTTGTTTACCATCTGATAAGAATTTGCAAACTGAGTTTGGTGGTGGCTACCAACAAATGAAGCTGCAAGCTGTATTTTGGCAAGGTCTCATCGAGGTAACAGAAAAGCTCCTGAATAGCAAAATCCTATGTTCAGGAGTTTGTACTCCAAGCAGCGGCCCAATATCTGGAAATCTGATGCTGGATGACTCAATCCCTTTATGGTTGCTCAGGAACAACAGTGCCACCATTGTGTAGTACATGAGTTTAAACATGTCTAGGCAATTATAGAAAACCACAAGGAACTGCCTTGGAACTACTGTTTCTCCCATAGAAGAGAATATATGTAGCTCAGAGAATGTATGTAGCTCAGGGTTGAACTGTGGAGTCCTTGGTGCTCTCTGAGTGCACTGATGATGTTCCCTGGTCAGGTAATGAAACAGTAAGCAAACAACTAAGCTCAAAGAGCACCAAGGACTCCACAGTACAGTGCCTTTATGAATGAAACTGGGAACACTTTTGATCTACTCCTTTGATTCATGTTTGGCAGTCAGTGGAGGAGGAATGGCAGATAAAATGACTTAGTCGTCCAGTTCCTATACAGAAGGCTGCTGGTTGGCCTTGTCTGAACTGTAATGTGCGGCTTAGTTAGAATGGTATATTTTATGGCTGTCCCTCTTGACAGTTCTTGTTTGAAGGCTTTGTAGATTTTTTTTAAATGACAGAAGAAGGCTAAACTATGTCCTGGTGCACCTGCAGCCATAGGCTATAATTATCTGCACTTTTAAACAATGCCTTATGGGAACCATTTATCCAGCATGTTGCTGCCAAGTCTTGTTCCTCTTACAATTATAGAAAAAAAAATGAGGCAAGTTTCCATAGCAGATGTGTTAACAACATTCTTTTTACTGTACTTTCAGATTATTAGGATAAAATCATCTTTGAGATCCAAATAATTCATGCAAAATGAATTACTTATATCACAGTAAAAAATGCATTAGTGGATTAAATATAAATATAAATATATTTATATTTTATTTTATTTATATTTATATTTAATAAATTACTATATTACTTTCTAATAACATGTGATAACTTTATATATCCACATTTGCAATGCTAATGGAATAATGCATTAAATCTGTTCATTCAGTGAAACGGGACATTTGCATTCATGCATAGAGAATAATCCAAGACTGCACTCCTGTACCTTGACATCCTCTAACCCTAAATTCTTTGCAGCTTATTTCTAAGTAAACATTATAGCATTGCAGTCTTGTAAGCCACGCTGAACTGAACGGACTTACATCTGAATAAAGTTCATGGATTGGGCTATACATCTATTGTTCATCATTGGCCTCTTTCCATATTAGAGCCATTTTATTAAAATTCAGGCTGGTCTGCCAACTCGATAGCTATAACCCACTACCTTCCAATTCTTCACTAGTTTGTTTCAAAGTAAGATCAAATTATTTCAGTTAAACCCTCTTTCAAAATCAAATTAGGTTATTTTGCTCTGGCTGTGCTTGTTTAATTTTTCCTCTGTAATCAGGAGGTTCACAAAGGGTAGACAGGAAGAGTGAACATTACCGGAGCTGGACTTAGACTTGGTGAGTCCCTAAGTTATATAAAGTTTGAAGGCTCCTTGTTAAAAAGTTACACCAGAAGGTCTCACTCAGGGGTGTACCAAAACAGGACCTTAGGTCACGACCAAAAAATTGAAAACATACTGTATATATGCTTTTAATTATTTAATGGCAAGGTATTTAAAGTGAAAAATACAAATTATTTTCATTTACCGATTGCATATTTATCATTTGGCTGGGTTGAACTCTCACATAGATTATAGAATAGTATAACCTGGAAACAATACTTCCATGTAATTTTTAAAACAATTTTAAGATACATTAAGATATATACAGAATGCTGACAAAATCAGGATCACTTTTATTCATATAATAATGAACTCATTTGCAAAATCAGAAAACAGATATTCTGAAACTTTGTGAGGACCTGTGGATTGTGTAGCTTGTTGTGGTAGCTTACGTGGGTCTGCCTCTGATGAGCTTGAAGGCTTCTGGCTCAACAATCTAACTGGGATTTAAAGAGTCACATGGTCACTTTTCAGCCATGCTGTTTGAAGGCTAAGAAAATAATAGTGTATCCTAAGAAGCCCTTGATCCCATTCTTTAAAAAAAGCAAAGAATCAGTTATCACTGGCAGACAATAAAAACGCTCATACAGTAATTGTTTTGTTAAATGTGGACAACAGCAACCTATAGCATCTTGGTTGTTGATTACTTAAATATGAAATATAAAAAATAGCTTAGAGAGGTTGCATATATTTAATCTGTTCAATGCACAGGAATTTCACAGCTACATTTTTGGATTATACACATGACATTAGGCCACTCAACCTAGTAATCTTTTAGCAGCCTAGGCTTACTCTTCAAAAAGGTTGCTTTGTTATTGCAGGGCTTACTCCTCCAAACTGAGGGCTTTGGTGATGATGCCAAGGACACAGGACCACATCATGGGTAGAGTAGGGATTTTCCATTTTGATTCTTGTTTAGAGGAGCAAATGTTAAGGGTGTATTTTGTTTTCAGTGTTGCTATCATGGGTGTCCAGGGGAAGGGGCAATTGACAAAATTAATGTCATGATGTCACAATGCAAACTTTGCCCCTTGTGTGCATGTGTCGTGATGTTTCATGTATATACATAAGTGGCAGAATTTGCATTGCAACATTGGGATAGCTCATTTCATCATTTGGATGAAAACATCAGATTCTATGGATCCCTCTGAATGCTATATCTATTGTAGGGCTTATGTTAATGTTTTTGTGTGTTTCTTGCCTCCAAATAGCAAGAATCTGTCATTTCCAGCAGTCATGGTCAGAGAAGGCTCCGGGGAATGTAAAAAAGAGGCTCAGGAGTTGAAGCATGCAATTTGGGCCTATAGGTTGGTCCTTGTTGTTTATAAGGTCAACTGAACTTATGTAAATGTACAACTTAAATTGTAGAGGGAGGAGGAGAGTCACAATTAATTTAAGGAGGTCCTAACAGGTGTGGTATGTCACCCAAATCACCTTTTCTCCTTTAAATACAGACTGCTGCATTTTGCATCCCAGGTGTTTATCATATTTTATTGTTATCACATTGTTAGAAAGCTGGACTTTCTAAGGTGGCCAACAAGTGAATGAAGTGCTCAGCCTCTTTATAAACCACTCTGGCCTTACATGTGAAGACCTAAATTATACTGGTATTACTAAAGTGGCAAATCTGTGCAAAAGTACCTGAATATAAGCTCCATTGCACGAAGTGTGCTTTACCTGTAAGATAACTGGTAGAGGATTGGGCTTAAATGACTTACATGATTCACTGTTGAATCAGATCAGATTCTATATTAATTTGTTAAAGTATTTGCACTGGAAATAGTATTATTTACACTGACATGGGAGTACATTTTACTGAACTCAAGGGCTGGGTTTTGGGTTCGTGTGCTGGGTGATCCTGGCTTCATTCCAAGCAGACATAGATTTTATTATAAGGCATTTTCAATGAGAAACAGCTCAAGGAAGCGCCTATGATGTTGTATATCTCTTTTTTTAACATGAAACATTGACAGGAACCCCTGTTCTCCTTATGGAGTAAACACAGTAATTCAGTCATCTCAATAATTTTAAATGGAACAAGCGCAAATGTTTGTATGAAATCTTCAGTGCGGTGTGAAAAGCTAGTTTTAACTGGGATTTCCTCTTCTTCTGGCAATCCTGATACTACTTCACTTTCTGGATTCCATTACCTTTTCTAGGGTAATATTTGTGTTGCTATGGCAAGGTTTCCAATATTATTAAAAGGCGCTGTCAAAGCACAGGCCACCCCAGAGAGAAACACTTCAAGGGAGGAAATTTTTCACCAGTTTCTACAGAATGGAAGAGAGAGGAATTTATAGTAACATGGAAAGTTTAAAAAGAAAGGAAGGAGACCACCAGAGTCCTATATACATTTTATGTACTATGCTACTTCCTCTAATTGAAAAAAACAAATAAGCGCTAAGAATGAGATGAACAAATGACAAACCTAGCAAAGGTTCTGAAAATAACCAGAATTATTCCACATTATAGTTTCCTGGGATGGTTCTCTGGAAATAAAAGGAGACATGATAAGAGGATGGCCAAACTGAATATTGGCTATAATTATATAAATACAATTATATACATTTGTCTCTGGCTGTTCTGTTAGAACAAGGTATTCATTAATCATTTTTAGTACAAAATGATTGCAATTATATTGGGGGGGAAATCATGACAATTATCCATATAAAAAAACTCTTAATATTTTTCACTGAATAATAATAAAGAACATGGATTATTTCAGAGGGAAGGTTGTGACCCTTAAGATATTGATTCCAGCTCACATCAACTCACTTAACCATAAGAGGGAGCTGTATTCCCAAAACCTCTGGACGACCCCCAAAATCCTGTCCCCTGGATAATACCAAATTCATAGATGATTTTCTATTCAGATCTGCAGGTTCATGGTCTATGTTAACATATATAACCCATGGTTTGTTCTAACGATGGTTTCTTACAAACTATACTGGTCAAATGTACTCATACTAATAAGCCATAAGCCATAATTTACAAACCACATTGCCTGGGTTGATTGTAGATTACTAAGACAAAAACCATACAACAACATTATGGCTTAATGAAATGTGAAAACTTGACCACTGGGTGTTTTCAGCATGTATCCTGGGTTTCATCAAAATATTCATCAAGGAATTAGCAGTCATAGGAATCTTATTCTTCAGATAAGTTGATGAAAAGCCTTTTGCAGATGAATGTTTTAACTGTCATGAATAATTTGCCACATTTCAAATAGTACAATATGATGAGCAACTGTCTACACCACCAAAAGATTACTGGTTAATCAGATTTAAATAAATTTGCATAATGTCATATCCATGCTGATGCCTTTTCTGAGCAATTTAATTGCTATTTTGATATAATGTTATTACTGCTTAATTTGTTAGATGTCTTGATTTTTTTCCAGAAACTTTGATCTGATTGTTATATGTTAATTATTAATGTAATTACTTAACAGTCCCATTCATTTAAAAGTAATGACCACATTAGGATGATGAAATCTTTTCAGCACTACATTAGAAGCAAAAAAATGTTTTAAAATGTTAATGTGCATCTTTTATTAATGGATTAAAATTTAAGGCATAAATCAATTAAGAGGTGATTAATCTGTTAAACTGATCAAAGTCTGCAATATAACTGAATATTTCATACAACAGGAAGGTAACTGCCTTTTTACACTTCAAATGACACTCTCTTAGTTACTGATAACTGTGCTAAGTCAAAATGTAAGAAAACCAGATTTATTTCAGGTCTCTTTTATGTGCCAAGGATTTCTGAATGCAGAGTATGAACATTTTACTACTAAGTTACTATCCTTTCCTACATTCCAGGATAGCAATTGAAAACTCTCTACTGAATTTTTTTTTCCCTTTTGAATGTAAGTTACTGATCCCTGGGTTAAAAGCCAATCACCAGATAATATGCAATCAAACTGCAAGCACGGCACATTTTGAGAATGCCGGTATTGACATAATTGATCCCAGTGAAACCTAATAAGGAGGATGTCCAGTTACATCCCTAATAATAAAATGATCATCTTAAATGGCTGACTAAAACATTTTCCAATACAAAACTATGAGATATTTCAATATATGATAAAGAAGTTCCTCATAATCAAAACCTTTTCTGCTTTATTTTCTAAGTAGCTTAAGAACACCTTAAGGAAGCTTAAAGCTGCCAAATCTGGGCTGCAAATAAAGGGGTCCCCACTAGATGGCAGCATAGAGATACAGAAGACCCTAACTCTGTGCTGTCATCTGGTATTTGCCCAAATTTTTGCACCCCAGATCTCGTAGCTTGATTTTTGTGTATCTCTTGCAGTCCGTCCATTTTCTCCCACCCTCCGGGTTATTTTATCATTAATATAAAGAAAGAAATTCCACAACTTTGAGATGCATGACATAATGAACATTACAGTTCAGGTAGTTCTCGACTTATGACCATTTATTCAGCAACCATTCGAAGTTACGGCGGTGCTGAATTAAGGAACTTCTAACTGGTCCCCAAAATTACAGCCATTGCAGCGCCTCCGCTGCAATTAAAATTTGGGTGCTTGGCAGCCCACTCACACTTACGAACACAGGGGTGCTTCCATTCTCCTTTCCCATCTAATCCCCCCCATCTATGTCTTTTTGGTCCCCTGCACTCCACAGCCCCTGCTGCCTTAGATAACCTTTGCCGTCTTCTCGCTCCCAGTGCTGATCGAGTATGCTCGGCCTGGCCCTTCGCAACATGAGGCTTTCTTCCCCAGGTCACACATGGTGGTTTTCTTGTGAGACCTGGGGAAGTTGGCCTCATGTGGCCAGCAGCTGCCTTGCAAAGAGCCAGGCTGGGCACACCTTGTCAACAATGGGAGCAAGAAGATGGCAAAGGTCGGCTGGGGTGGCAGAACACAGGGCGGCAGGAGCCTCGGAGTGCAGGGTGGTGAGGGCAACTGTGGCTGGGACTGAGCTGGGGTGGCTGCGGCTTTTCTCCATGCTGTCTGGCCTTCATGCTGTGAAGAGCTTCGCACTGCAATGTGGCTCAGGGGCTTCTTACAGCCCTAGAGCTGTGGCGCACCAAGAAGCCCCTTTGAGCCATGCCGCTGGGCCAGGCAGGGGCAGCTGAGGCTTCCAGGGCTTCCAAGCAGCCCCAGGGTCATGGCATACCAAGAAGCCCCTGAGCCACAGTGTGGCAAGCAGTCCCAGAGCTGCGTGGTTCTGGGGCTGCTTGCCACCCTGCAAGGCAGGGTGCAGGGCAGATAAAAGGGCAGCGATGCAGGGGAATAGGCAGTTGAGGGAGTTGGAGGCAGTCCCTTACCTTACCAAGGCTCAGGGCTAGGAGGGACCAAGCCCGGAATGGTGGGTCCTCAGCTAACGACTAGTGGGATTTGGTTAACAGTGACAATGGGGAATGCCGAGATTGCCATCGCTAAGTGACATCACGTTTTATGACCGCATCATTTAGCAATGGAAATTCCCAATTGTGGTTGTAAGTTAAGGACTACCTGTATATTTCTGAAATTTCTATGGTTACAAAATTAGATTCTCTTTTCCCCCACCTAGCAATCCTGGTTTATAAGCAAATGCATTTATAATCAAATGCATAGGCTGTCAAAAGGCAAAACCAAACCAAAACAACCCCCCTCAAACCCTTCTAATCTCATTAGAAATAGCAGTACCTCTCCGAGCTATGTTCATTTATTTGCAAGGTACACTAAATAATTTTTGATTAATCTGTGTTACTAGTAACCATAGGGCAGTATAGGGTTCTCTAGCTCAGAGTAGCAGAATAGTTTTGGGAATGCAAGACAGGCATTGTAAGAGTCACAGACACTCTGGCTTCCAAAATCTCTTAGCATCTGCCACAAGAGGCAATTGCCTCACTCTCTTTAATTGTAGGCTGAGCCTGTGTCCCCACCTCACCCCCTTTCATTTTTTGTTGTTGTTAACTGTGGAGAACTTAGGTTGACAACTCTATTTCCCTGCGGGACTGTTAAGGTTGTTGTTCTTCTAATTTGAGGTTGTGTTCTGATGCAAAGCTACAGAGGAGTGAGTTGAATTGAGTTCAGCATCTGCACACAGAGGATTCCTTCATCCAGATCAGTTACTATAAGCCACTCGTGACATATAACATCTTCATAGCATCACCCAGCAGTTTCTGAAGTGATGTACAATCTCTCCTTATTGTACTATTATTTTGTAATGTTATTTTGGTACAACGATGGTTGGAGAACTCTAGAAGACCCTGTAGGTTGTTGGTTGGGAAAGTATCTAGTACTGTGATCCTATGGGTCTGTCTCCACTGCTGGGCTGAAGTGTTACCCAGCCATAATTGGGTTGGCAGTAAACTAGACTAATGAAATTGGTCGTCCCCACTGCTGATCTGTACCCTGACTCTACTGAGTTTGTTTCAAGTCACTGCTGAAGAGAATTTGCTCCAAAGTAATGGGCATAAGTACCTGCAGATGGTGGGATAAGGGAGGTACTTCATGACTTTTGTACTTGAGTCCAATGTTGGGGTATAAGTACAAAAGGAAACAGTGTTGGTATCATCACATGACTGCCATCATGTCAGGTCTTTTCTCATCATCACAGCTAGCAGCAGATTCCTGTGGTCTCTGTTCCCTCTAAGGTATGCCTGTCCACACGCTCACACTACTTGTCAAACCTGCACACCTGGTAAAAAGTTGAGCATACATAAAATGAAATTATCCCAAAATAATAATAATACATTTAGGCACCAAAAATCTCTGGGCATGCAACTCACAATCTTGCACAAACTCACTTCCTTGGCTTAACTGCAGCCATGATTGGCATTGCCATGGTGTAGACTGAGTGGGAGACCCTGGGGGAGGCGCCTTTTGCCTGGGACAGTGTCAGCCCTATGGGGTAGACCAAACTAAGAAATCAATGCCATATAGGTCTAAAACTACTTTTATTAAAACAGCTATAGCAGTGTTTTTCAAACCTGGCAAATTTAAGATGGGTAGACTTCAACTCCCAGAATTCCCTAGCCAGCATGGTGACAGGGCAAGCTACTGTATATAAAGAGAGAGCAAACCCCGCTCCCTTCTAGCATTGAAGATGTTACCTAGCTGGGTAACGAAACGTCCACAAGAAAACAACCAAGCTCAGAGAACCCCAAGGACTCCACAGTTCAACCCTGAGCTACGTATATTCTCTTCTGTTGGTACAAATAATAGAGTCATTATGTAAAAGGAATTAAGAAACACAACTATAAATATTATCACCCTTGTGATAACTTTTAACTCAGAATTTTCTTTTAAGTCAAGATTTTCTTCAACAACTTAGATATAAAATTAAGGACACTCAGAGTTCACTTCAGACATTCATGGATGTGTTAAATCGATTGCACAAAGGGGCAGGACTTTAACTGAGTGATTGCAATCACTACCTCAACCTTTTTCACTCCCTGCAGATGCTGATAATTGCAAGCTTCATGCATATTTACTGAACAAGGCCAGTGAATTTCTGAAAAAATTAAGCCTCTAAATATGTTAGATTTCAATGCCCATAGTTATCCAGCAATCATGGCCAAAGCCTGGAAAATTATGGAAATGATAGTCTACCATATTTGGAGGGCAGATTAGGTTGCAAAAAATGGTTCTTGTTTGTAAATGTTCACTGCACGAGGATCCCACAGACTGAAGCTTTTATTATTTTATTTTATTTTTTTTATTTTTATCTCACCTTTATTATTTATAAATAACTCAAGATGGTGAACATGCATAATACTCCTTCCTCCTCCTATTTTTCCCACAACAACCACCCTGTGAGGTGGGCTGGGCTGAGAGGGAGTGACTGGCCTGAAGTCACCGAGCCAGTTTTCATGACTAAGGCAGGACCAGAACTCTCAGCTTTTGTAGTTATTGAAGACAGTTTATATTTGTAACTCTTATTCATTTTCCTTTATTTTTGGCAGATAATATATTGTCAATATTACTTCATAAAAATATTACCTTGGCCCAATAAGTAAAAATTCAGAGAATCTTCTATGGTTCCTGTACAAGCTTGGTATTTTACATAAAAAACTGTCCAGAGAATTATTGCTTCTCCTATTAACCCTATTACGTGAACTGAGATCAGTCAAAATATACTGCATAATATTGTTGGCATGTTCGTGTTGGAAAGGGACCATATGGAATTTAAATAGCTTTTTTTCCTATTTGGTTAAATTAGAGAGAGTCACTCATATGATTTAATCAAGAAGCAATAAGCAATATTGACTGACACATGAATGAAAGTAGAAGTTTGCTAGCTGCTTACCATTATGAATTAATACATGAATTGCATCTCTCCATACCCTAATATATTTTTTAAAATGCTTGGAAAGTACAGACATATGCATTTGATTGGTTAAGTGGTCCAGTCCTAATTCATGATTGCACCATACTTGTTCATATATTTTTTTATTCTGTCAAATAACAAAGTGAAATTAAAAACCTCCTCCTGATCTTTAGCCATTATCCGACAGAATGTGAATAATTTCAAAATGTTCATCGTCTACCTCATTTAAGGAATTACTGTTCAGCAATCTGGATTCAAAGAGGAAAGGGATTTGGAATGTATTTGAAGCATATTTACTGCATTGGACTTTCTTAGATTGCCCATTTTACTTGAAAATAAATTCACGGTGGATTGCTTTTTCATAACTTTCTTAAAATGTAGGGAGTACAATATTTGGTTAGCAAGGCGAGCCAGGTATACATGCTTCAATAAAATGTAGAAATCATTTTAACATCACTGCTCCCTCCACACAGAGAAAAAGAACTAAGGCAGCTACAAGCAATTTTTGTACCCTTCAAAGCGCAAATGTAGATGCCAGTTTACATCCTGTGCACTCATTTTGAACAGTGTATAGAACTATTTACATGTTCACAATAATGTAACATCAAATCACTATAATATGTTGAATACCTATCAACGATATATAAATGCAAATATTGATGAAGTGGAATCTAAAAAAGATCTAACTCTTTAAAAGATACATGTATATACGTAAATCCTCATCAGCATTTTAGTCGTCATATTAAAGACACAAAAACCCCATTCAGGCAAGTTAGGTCTACGGTCAACAAGAAAAAGCTTTATACTGAGTCAGAATTCAAACTAGTAATAGATTAGGAATGAAAGACACTTCCATGTCTCAGCAGACTTTTTGGCAGACCATGAAATGCCAACAGAAGGTCTCAGTTCTTGTGTGTGGCTTTTTACTCCTTGGATGATATGAATATGTGCAGAGACAATGGAAGATTTCAAGAATGGTTATGACTTCTGGGTCATGTCATGAACTAATGAAAGAATGTCCCCCCACCCTTCCCCTGAAAAAGTTTAAGGCTGTGATAGCAACATGATGAAATGGCACTTCTTATGGACTTTATATTAAACTGATGGAAATAAATGCGATTTGTAGAATACTTGTTCAAAGTAAAGGCCTATGAATGCAATCAACATTGTCATTAAAGTTTACTAACAGAATAATATTTGGGGTTTAGGCATGTCTGTAATCCAGTCTTCCTCAGCCTTTAACACGCCAAATGAGCTGCAAAGGCCATACTAGCTGGGAATTCTGGGAGCTGTAATTCTATAAGGATCTGTTGAGCAATGAAAATCCAGTATGTTTTAATATCTATATTAATAAGACAGGTTTTCCCTCTGACAAAAGTTTTCTCTTAAAAAATCCATAGAAAATTCATAACTACATCCAAAATGTCCCTTCAAACATGGATCCTTTGTACACACTTTCTCCTAACATAAATAAATAATTAGCTAATATAAATGGCATGATAATGATTTTGTTCTGTGATATATTCATTTTTTCACTGCAGGTTTTCAAAACATATATGTCTGTAATGCAAAATATTCTGTAAAGATCACTATACCTGTTTGTAACTGATGTTCAGTCAAATCGGTTGCATTTTTTAATCAGATCTAACTGATACTGTTCCGCAGTGGTGATAATTGCTTAGCTTTGCTCTCTTTAAGGATCGACAGTAAAAACAGCTACTTTAGCATTTTGACCACTTTCTCCCCACGTCCATCGTAATGTAGGCAGAAGCATGTTTAAAAGCAGATACATATTTTATTTCTTATTTAATTTTGCCCCTTTGTTTCAGAAGCAAAAGAGCACACTTACCCCTCCTTTTCCTTATAACAACTCCTCAAATAAATTGGGTGATGAAGAGATATGAATGAGCCGGTCATGTAGTCAGCTTCAGGACAGAGTGAAGATTTGTCCCTGGATCTCTTTCATCCAATAGTCTAAGCATGAAGTCATAATGGTTTTAAAAGTCCAAAGCCTCAGATCTACTATGACTTCAAGACACCAAGGGAAATAGATGGGCAGGGTGGAATTATTGGAGTCAGAAAAATAATAGAAGTAATACATTGGACATATCCTCAGAAGTTCTTCCATTCCTAGCCAGAAGTGGGAAAACTTTTGTTCCCTGTTCATTCATTCAAACAATGAATGAAGACAGAAAACAGGATGCAAATTCTCAGGCAGGTTCACATGGGAGAATGGCACACATGCATACGTGTATTCAGTACATTTGCTCATTTCTATTCACAATCATGCAATCATGTACCTTTGGCAGACTTTCTGCTGGTTCCCAATGGCCTTTTTTAAGGAGCTGCTGGAAGAAATGCTGATCTAATAGACGGTATTTGAGGAAATCAGCTTGGGCAAAAAGCCAGCAAAATGGTACAGCAATAAATTCATGATCCCAAGCAAACATTCTTGGATATCGGGCTGGGGGAAGGGGGTCCACATTGCAATAGCTGAAACCCCCAGTTGTGCAGCCAAGTTGTACAACAATAAAACATCTTAAATCAATTATGCTGAAATATGTTATTGATTGTTTGTGATCCCTGCTATCTCCTGTGTAGTTATCATAAATAATACTACCTAGCAGTAGCAATGGGAAGGAAACCTTTCAGAGATAATGTAGAAGAAATTCTCCATATGCATTACCGCAGTGTTCCTCAGCCTTGACAACTGGAAGATGGGTGGACTTCAACTCCCAGAATTCACCAGCCAGCATGGCTGGCTGGGGAATTCTGGGAGTTGAAGTCCACCCATCTTCCAGTTGCCAAGGTTGAGGAACACTGTATTACAGTATGCGACTTATGTACAATTACACAATACTTAAATAAAAGTTCATGTATTTCATTTTAAAAAATACATAATTTTAACATAAAAGATTTTTATTTGGGTAGTAGGTTTATATATATGAACACTATCAACCATTTGACCTTGGATGATAATATAGTAAATATCAACAAATATAAATCAATGAAAATAATATCAAAAATCATATTTAGATTGTTTATATTGTTCTTTATACTGAGACTGTTTTATGTCAACAGACAATGCAATGAAAAACAGTCATTTTAGATAAAAAAAACTCAACCGTTATAAAGCTATGTTGACCATCAGTTATGTAGGTGTTTTAAAACTGGAAGTATTACCCAAGTTTTCAGAAAATATATGAAGACATTTTTCTATAGGGTACAAAGGGGTAGAGTTGGAGAAACTGATTAAACCCCAATAATGAAACTTGGGTTTAATAATTCAAGTTGAGAATGGCAAGAGAAGGATTCAACAGTGATATGATTTCATAATCTACTATGTATATGAATACATTTTTAAAAACTCTTCTATTGAAAGATAGCAAAAAAGGTTTAGCTTTTTAACATATGTGCATGTTTGTGTGTGTGAGAGAGAGAGAGAGAGAAAGAATATAAACAACCCTCCCATCACACTATGGCCTTTTTGAGCTCAGAAAAGGAGTAAAAAAGTGTATGCAAAAGAAATTTAAAATATGAGATAAGAGAAAGGAAAAGGAAATATAGCTACATGTAGTTTACAACACAATTTGCTACACCTCTCCATACTTTTTTATCCTTGCAAACCATCCTTATTTCTACCATGTCATTAGAATGATTTATACATTCCCTTTGTTCTGTAAATTCCTTACTTTTCTTTCTAAGAATCACATCTGAGAATCACCTCTCAGAAAGAGAGGTAAGAAATTTATAGAACAACCACTTTTTTTCTTTGTAGAATAACCACTACCACTTTTTCTCTTTTAATTCCTCTCAGCCCATTCAACCCATTTGCCATTCAGTCTGTGTTCATTCTCCCCATATGAACTACCTCAATGTACTTCTTTTGTACAGGTCACTCCCTGACATATTCAATCCACATATTATATTTATTATACAATTATATAATCTTGGAAAACAAGATTAGAAGTCTTCTAATATGGGAGGTAATGATATAGAAAAGAACCTCCGATTATATACTGAGAGTTGCCTACAGAATCAGCAGCAGCTGGTTGAGTTCCTACTGTCTTTAATTATCAATTTTTTAAAGTATTTTGAATTATATTCTAATGGAACATGGGCATTCCCTTCTGAGTTTGTTTTATTAGAACACAGCCTACTTGAACATTTCCATTAAAATATAACTCAGATCAGAATAACTATTCTGTCAGAACAAAACTCAAAATATTTGTAATGTTCTAAGCTCAAAACATAGCACATTTTGCTTTAAGAACATATTTATACCATATAGCTTTGTTTACAGTCACTGGGAAATCTGTCTAAATTAGAATCTGTCATCAAAAAAGCCTATCCACCCATTCACCACAGACAGTCTTTTCAATTTCTTAGTTAACCCACTTCAAATCACTATTAAAAATCTCATGATTTGGTCCAGACCAAACTTATCCCTGAGGAAACTCATTGTCCGATGGAATCAAATTCCTCACCAGAGAAAACTTTGTTGGTGCCATCTGTATGTTCACAACCATCATATTTCTCAAAGGCTATAAATGAGATATATGTAGCCTAAATTTGATATGGATATTTTGCTTCTATGTTTCTTTTCCCTCTATTTGTGATATAATTTTATCTGGAAATTTTAAAAATCAGGTAATGAAAAGGAAGATATAACAAAACAATAAATATCAAGGATATATTCCTGCTGAATATTTTTACCCCTTTCATCTTACCAACCTAAAGAAAGTAAAGAGAAAGAAAGTATATACAGATAACCTAAGAATAATTAGTCAAAACAATCCATTTTTAAGAAGTGAATTCTCCTTATTCATTATTAATGTTTTGTTACATTATAGTAGAAAGCAAGATACAGAGATAAAGACAGAGATAGAAAATTTAGAATTTTGGATCAGAAAATGGGACAGTTTGGGGAATGGAGGCAGGGCTTCCATGGGGGATGGAGATAAAGTCTTCAAAAAATGCATGGGGCAGTCAGAAACTACCAAAGGCTGAACTAGACCAACAGGATGGAGGTTCTCTGCTGACTTATAAAGTTCTATACTGGGTCATCAACTTATCAGCTATTTACAGTATGAGAATTGTACCTCCTGCTCTTCACCATTTGTTAGTGCACTGCAGTGTGCACAGCAGTAGAGTTTGCTTTCTGTTGCTTCCTTGCATGACCACATAAGTCTTATTTTAATTTAATAAGTATAACTGGAAAGTAACAATGCACAAATTGCAAATCCTTATTTTGCTATTGCATTCTATGAACAAAATATGTCTTTTGAGAACAGTTCTCAATTTTCAGATCAGCCACTTTTGTGGTTAACCAAGCTCTTTCCAGTTGTTATTACTTATTTCTGCTAAGTTTTTTTCCCCCCTCCCCATAGATTATTTATTGCCAGATTTGGGGAAGAATGTGAAGGGAGGGGTCATATTTTCACAGTCCTAAAACCAGATGTGCTACACTTTTGGCTCCAAAGGGACCCAATATTCTGGAATCACAATTCTCATATTGGATGAGATTAGGTGAGAAACTTGAGTTATGAATTCAACCGAACGCAGCAGTGAAAGCAAGAATGGCAAATACTGTGGTTGCTTTCAAATGCTCCCCACCATATGAGTGCCAATTTACATGAAACAGAGAGCTGCTCTTGAAAATAACGTTGACATTTTGTAATAGAGCTAAGGAATGATTTAAAAGCATGCCTTTAAACATTTGGCTGTGATTACTGTATTTATGTTCTAACATAAAAATGCCATCTGACACTAATTGGGCCCACAAATACTCCATGTTGCCTGAGACACTGTGCAAAAACTGTGCTGATTGCACTGCTTTGTGATGCTTCCATGGCAGCTGATAGGATCAGAAGTTATACGCCCACAACACAACTGTGAGAGGTTATTTCATCTATTGGGACCCAGCCACGTAGGTTTCAGGAAGAAGAAATCATGAAATGTGTATTGTGACATCGCAATGCAAAGTTTGCCCATGTGTAATGTAAGTACAAAACAACTGAGCTTGCACTGTGTTATTGTATACTTCATCATGTTGTTGTCCTCATAGTTAGGAAGAGGATCCAAGTTTAATGTGAGTGCTTGGAGTTTCAATGGCCCCTGGATTTTTATAAGATCTTTGTGGATTGACTCAGAATTGGAACAAAGCAAGCCTGCTTTGCTTAGTGTCCAGAGAGATACCAAAGCAATACATGTTCACCTATCCTAGCACTAACCTGACACTAGGTTTTTTATAAGTTGCTTTTTAGAGAAAGTTATAGGGAACTGAGTGGAAATATTTTCAGTTTTGGAGGGCAAAAGTAAAGAACAATAAATAATATGCAACCCCGGGGATCAGCTGATCATGGAATGTCACTCTGGGAACTAAGCAAGATCTCATTGAATGTTGGGCATTCCATCTGTTTTACCCAATCTGCTCCAATCGGTCCAAGACATTTTCCACCCTGAAGCACAGCTTCCCTTTTGAAAAGTCCTCAGATTCACTATTGGGTATTCTGCCCTCTCCTTTCTCTTCCTCTTCCTGCCTCAGCACCAAAATCTTTTATCTCTTTCTTTTACGTTTTAAAATAGTATGGATGCACTGTAGAGTAGAGCTACAGTAACCCCTGGCATTTTAATTTATCTAGGATCCTTTACTGGAGAAGAACAGAAGTTCTGTTGAATTAAAAAGATGAGGTTGGCACCGAATTCAACCTTAGAGCCTTGGATCAGTGGCCAGTAATCCAGGAATTTGGCTCAACTGCATTAACAGCAGGTCAATTCAATTTATCCTTTGTGCTGTCTACTGAAATTCTGTCTTTGCTCATGTGACGTGAATTGCTGTTAGTACGGAAGTCCCCAGTTTAAGAATGAGTTCCATTCCCAATGTCTGTCCTTAGGTCAAATTTGTATGTAAGCTGGAATACTGTATAAGCAGTATTGTGTAATGAACTTGAATCATTGTGTATTTCACTCGAATTTTGCTACAGTAGGCTTCTTTCTTAACTATGGGTCATCCTTAAACTGGGCATTCTTAATCCAGGGACTACCTGTACTGCAGCTACTCAAGCCTGTGCTGTCCAGAGCAATGAGTGCAACCATCAAGTTAATGATGCAAACTTTTTAAAAATCTAATATGGGTTAGTTGTTCTGCAATGAACCAGATTTTGCCTACCACATTTAATAGGAAAGAATCCCCTGCATTCTTGCTTTTTGCAATCCTCAAACTATATGGATGTATTATTGCAAATTCTATATTGGCACCTGCAGTGTTCTTGTACAGACTTGCCAAAATACAAATCCTGCTATAATTGCCTGCTAAAGTTTTGTCATCATCACTGGTGATGAAGATTAAATTTAAGAAATTTCATGTCATAAATCTGAGGTTTTCAGAATATTGAAGATAGATCACAAAGCTTCTATTTCCTGTTTGATTGGACAATATATTTTTATTGGGCAAACAGAAAAGAGCAGATTCCAGATTTCCACTTTAAATGTCTTTTGGAATGCATAGCTAATTTCCTGCAGACTTGAGTTTTCAGTTTTTATGTAATGTCGCAATAACTCGGTCCAAAGATTCAGTTCAAATAATTTTTAAATCAAGCACATGATTCAGCCAAAGTTAAGCAAATGTAAACAAACCTAAGCAATGTTTTGATGTTCTGCTTTGATATTCTGTGAAGAACTATGCTTCATATTACCACTGAAAGTAGCAGACTGAAAAAGATTATTTGGTTGGACAGATTGTATTGCAAGTTCTGGAAGATCAGTACTCCTGTATGAAAATACCTCAAAGCATCATATAAATCAGATGATCAAATTCTAAATATGCAATTCCCAGTTTTAGGTTGTATCAGCCTTTTTACACCTGTGGACCAGGAATTACAAATCATAGATACCATTGTTATACAGAAATGAAGTATATTCTTAGCATCCCATATACATGGTAAGGAAATTAAAATAAATTTTGCACTGTGTTGCTGAAAATGTAACACCAGCTGAGAACTGGCAATTTTCTACCCATTTTGCTGTTGATACACACACACATATGGACACATACCATAAAGTTCTGTAACCTCAAGAAGGTAAAATGAGTTTTGACTTCTCCATTATTGCAAGTTTCTTTTCCAGCATATTTAATTTTCAAAGGCTATTGCCATTCTGAATTATACAAAATGCTCTTGTATAATAGTTCTTCTATCAGTAGGCTTACCATCTGTTCTATGTTTTCAAACACAAGCATATGTTCCTCTTTATCCAGTATGTGTCACTAGTTTGCTACAACAAATTTAATGAAGTGGAAATCCGGTCAAGGTGAGGTTTATTTCATGTGCTTATGTTCCAGTTCATTTTTATAGCTTCACACATGCCAATCAAATGTATTTAGACCTCTTCTGTTAAACTAAGAAACTACAGTCTGACTTCTCAATGATGTAATTGTACATTCAGTGAATTTCATTCATTCTCTCATTCATTCATTCAGTTATTAATTGCTATACAAATATCTCTAAACTGAAATCCAAGCTGTCTTTTAGAAATGCACAAACACTTTTGTTCATACTGCATATTAAGGATTCTCTGATACATTTTTGCTTTTTAACACAGTTCTTTGTACAACAGTATAGAGCATGCCAGAAATATCATTGAATGAAGGGATCAGAGAAATTAGTCCCAATTCATAGAAGTCTTCACACAACTTCTGTTCACACAGGCTGGGTTAATGTAATATGTTAAACTAAGTTTTATTTTAACCATCACCTGTTGGAATAAACTTCCAATGCCAGGTTGGTGTTAAGGGAAACCTAGATCATATTATAGTTTTGTGCAGTGTGAGAAACCCAGCCTTCCAATGAATACATAAAGTAGGAATAGGGTTGCATTTGGTAGTTGAACCTCCGAAAGCATATTTGGGGAGGGTCACTCTGCCAGTACATCAACAGTAATTGTAGGTTCAGAATTGGGCTGCCTTTTTCTCAGAGATGTCAAGCGGGTGCTGCTTTGAAGATTGTAGCTGGGGATAGGCATATGGACGTGGCCTTTCTCCTTGCCCATATATTCACCAGATACACCTTGTAGTTTTGTGTATGTCCTTCCTGCACATAATTACTGGGCGGAAGATTTCATTGCTTTGATGCATTTGGCTCTCTCTTAACATTTTTAGCTGCCCCCAAACAGGTTATAGCTTCCTATAAAGATAGCTTTTATTTATAAAAGTTTGGGAACACTGAAGGACCTAGATTCAGTGACCTAGGGCTAGGAAAAAAACCTGCTTCTGAAATCTAAAATTTCAGTACTAGTAAAGCCCAAATCTGCTTTGCTTGTTGTATGTATGTATGTATGTATGTATGTGAACCTAGACAGTGTAGTTTATAAACCAAGACTTTATGATTTAGGGTATTATATATTAATCCAGCCATCATCAACACATGCAGGCCATACAGGGTAGAATAATATTCTGTTTCCTGTGTTCCTATTTCACATTTATGTTATTCAATAGGCAAGAATATTTAAACATAGGAGTACATGTATGGGTACTTAGAATGCAAAAGATGAAAGGTGGCTTTTAAAAACTATATTGCAGTTATTTTAGGACTTAAAGTACAGTTTTTGTATGTTTCCCATCTTGCCAAATTTCAGCCATTGTGCTACCAAATTTTGTGTTGTCATCATAGGAAACTTTGGGCCCCCAAAGGAGGATTTGGGGCTGCATATAGCTGTTGGGCCACTGCCTACTAAGGCCTGATTTAATATTATTAAATATTAAATATGCCATTATGGCTTCTTTAATCATGGCTGAAACAAGCCTTGTTTAGTACAAGAGGTGAACCTAAAAACTGAAACTGTGAGAATACTCTACTCCACTGAATCTGAGAGAAGCCAGTAATATGTGTCAACAGACTTTATGAGGGCCAGAGTTGTGGGAAAGTGATCTTTCACTCTAGCATGTTTTCCTTCATACATATATTAGCAACAACCTGACCTGAAAGATTTGTAGCAGCTGTCTAATTTCTTATGACCCCAACTGTCATTAGATTAGAACGGAAGAACATGAATAAGTACAACACTGCAGCAAAAGTATGTCTCCATCTACAATTTAGTAAACAAAGTAGGCATTAGTAGGGCAATTCTTAATGAACAGAATGCTGTAAGCACCTTCATATCATTAATTATAAGAATAACCCCCATATGAAATCTTACCCTGGACTAAGTCCCACTGAACTCAATAAAGCATAAAGAGGAGTGTGCCGTAAATGGAACTTCTCAAAGACTCTTTCAACAAAATGGAATTCCTATCACAAAAAATGAGCCTCAAGAAAACAATTACCAAGATTTCTATATGTAGCTTAGTTTCTTTTCTGTTTTGGTGGGAAAAAATTAAAGCCGAATGGTAAAGCAATTAGCTGGGGGTGGGGGGTGGGCGGTAAAATAATCAGTTACTGGATTACACTAGGTAGTTGACATGTTCTACTACTGACAAAGGCCAACCTAAACTCTAATTATTTTCCCTGTCAAAAACTGTTCAACTGTTTGTAGATCACCAGAAATATTTTTGGTATTCTGTTAAAAAAGAAAAAAAAAGTGTATTTAGACTCTGTGCAGTGAGGATGGGTTCTGACTTTCTGAATGATGTGTTTTAATTCTTTTTTCTTTCAGAAAAAAAGCATTATGGACTTAAAAGTTAGCTTTATAATTCTTTAAGGAACTTCAGACAATGAGCCTTCAGAGTGGCTAGCATAATCTAAACACGAAAGAGCAGTGTCTATATAAACACCTTGAAATCCTGCAAAATTAAAATTAAGGACAGACTAAGATTCTGTATCAAAACTGGTTGATGAAAATGTAGCAGCACCTGGTACTAAAAAAGACACCACAGTTACACTAAAGGGGTGGCAGTGGGATATATTTCAAAACTAAGAGTCATAATGGAAAGGTATTTATCACAGGTAATGTCCTGTCACAGCAAAACACTCTAAAGTCGGTATTATAACAGACCCTTGTATTAGAATAATTAGTCAAAGTTATAGCCATGGTCTCATCCAGGATTCAAGACACACATTTTTATACCGGCAGATGATAAATGCCTGATGATGTTTGGGCCAAGAAAAGGTCACCTTTTCCATTAGTCAGACACGTCCTTAAGGCAACACTTAAAAATGGTTCTGCAATCTGAGTGCTCTCTGACAGAGGTGTAATGGTGGAAGCTCCAGGCCCTTATCTAAATAACTCTGATCCCAATCAGGAGCATCAGCAGGGGGAATTGAAAAAGTCTAGATGGCAGTCACACCTGGCCCCGGCCCTTTTTATATGTGTCACATATACGTTGTATGTAGGAAAAAAGGGGTAGCATTTCCATTGTGCAGTCAACTGAAAGCAATCTTGACCTTTTTCTAGAAGATACTGCTAGTCCCACTCATAGCTAGTTATAGAAACTGGGTTTACTTTGGAACAATAATCTATTCCTGAATAGGCAATAACTTTCAAACACAGTATATTATACTCCCAAGGAGTTCTTCCAAGCAGCCTAGCATCCCCCACTTCTCTAAGTCTCCATGTTGCACTATGGGTTGCATGACTATAATTCTAATATTAAAGACTGACTCCCCAGAGCTCAGAATGCCTCATTCAGTACTTGCTCTTCTTTTGATAAGGATCCATCTGGCAAAACCATCTGAAGATGGGAAGACATGAAATCAGTAGCTAGGCAGATTTAGATAGGAAAAGGTAAATCTTGGAAAAACAGTCCTTTGGACCACTAAACTTAAATTAATACCATCCAGGGCTACAATTTTCTGTAATGAGGGAAGGAGAAAGGATTTTCAATTTCTGAAATGACTCCTTCTTTCTCCTTTATTAGCCTGCCCACTTACTAAGAATCTTAATGTCTATTCAACATTTCTTGAAAGATACTTAGTTGGGACTCAGGAAAAGATCTTTTTCATGGCTGTCCCTAAAGACTTGACTGAATGAAGCCCATTGTTTCCTTTTCTAATGAATTTATGGAAGGGAGTAAAACCCTTCCATTTTGAAAGACGTTTGGACAATGAACTTAATTTGACGTGTAATTGTCTTTGGCTCTGAATATAAGCGACTTCGGCAGAGGTGCAGTTAAAAACTCTTCAAAAGTCAGATTGTATGTCAGTTTCACTTTATTAATAGGTTCCCAACATCAGGTTGCTCACCTACAGTAACCATGAATATCAGCTAGAGGATAGAGCCCCTCTAACATGAGTAGTAGTTTGGAGAGAAGAACTATATAGGAGATACCTTCTCGGAGTCCAAGGCATTGCACCACCGCTGCAATGTCCCCAAAGACCTAGTTGGCAGCAGCTCATGTGCATCCATGTGGGGACTGGAAGGGGACAAATGACAACACATGCCTGATGGTGTAATCACAAAAATGCTGTGACTTACATACTTGTGCCAGACGTTTGGTTGCAAAAATATAACGACAACATTTGTGTGATGATGTCGTTGCATTGTTTACTAATGATGTTGCTGGATGGCTTAGTTCTGTTGTTTTAAATTCCATCCTCTTTTCCCACAGTATTCCTAGAAGACTGATAGGCATTTCTGCTCCCTTTCCTGCCAGAGAGAGAGGCCATGTCAGAAACACTGATTCTTGTTTCCTTTGATATTCAGTAATTTTGCAAAAGTGCAAAGGCCAGCTGCTCTATTCTACTTGCCTTCCCCGCTTCTAGATCTTACAGGGAAAGCTGATTCTAGATGCTGAATTGTCGGAAGAAGCAAGAAACAGGAAGATGGTATCTAACTACAAGCAGCGGCAAACAGCTGCAAGCAGACATATGTGCAGATAGGAAAAAAATGACTTGCACAAATACAAGGATGGAGTCTTGAAAAAAGATGGCAAAAGTTTGCTTCATATATAGAACAGTATGATAGGGAACCAGTTAAAGAATGGTCTTGAAAGGGAACCTTGGACACCTAATTAAAAAGAGAAACACACACAGACTGAAGAATGAAGACAACTGGCCTTCTGAGACATATCAGCCCCACTGCTTTCCCCACACCCTCCTTCACCTTTCCTGCCTCGAAGAGATCTATAAAGGACAAGGAATGGTGAGAACAACATCACAATGAAGAAAGGAAGACATTTCACCTTAGAAACATTTTTAAAGCCATTTCCCCATGCCCTCCCCTTCATGGATCACTGCCTTGTCGTGGCGAAGGGGCTTGCGTAACTCAGTGAAGCCATGAGCTATACCGTGCAGGGCCACCCAAGACGGACAGGTCATGACAGAGAGTTCTGACAAAATGTGGTCCACTGGAGAAGGAAATGGCAACCCACTCCAGTATCCTTGCCAAGAAAACCCCATGGACAATGTTAAAAGGCTAAAAGATATGACGCCGGAAGATGAGCCCCTCAGGTCGGAAGGTGTCCAATATGCTACTGGGGAAGAGTGGAGGGCAATTCCAAGTAGCTCCAGAAAGAGTGAAGCGGCTGGGCCAAAGCCGAAAGGACGTTCAGCTGTGGATGTATCTGGAAGCGAAAAGAAGGTCCGATGCTGTAAAGAACAATATTGTATAGGTACCTGGAATGTAAGATCTATGAACCAAGGCAAGCTGGATGTGGTCAAACATGAGATGACAAGATTGAACATCGACATCTTGGGAATCAGCGAACTGAAATGGACGGGAATGGGTGAGTTTAATTCGGGTGACCATTATATCTACTACTGTGGGCAAGAAACCCTTAGAAGAAATGGAGTTGCACTCATAGTCAATAAGAGAGTGGGAAAGGCAGTAATGGGGTACAACCTCAAAAACGACAGAATGATCTCAGTGCGTATCCAAGGCAAACCATTCAATATCACAGTCATCCAAGTCTATGCCCCAACCACTGATGCCGAAGAAGCTGAAGTTGACCGGTTCTATGAAGACCTACAACACCTTCTAGAACTAGCACCAAAAAGATGTCCTTTTCATCATAGGGGATTGGAATGCTAAAGTAGGAAGTCAAGGAGTAATCGGAATAACAGGCAAGTTTGGCCTTGGAGTACAAAATGAAGCAGGGCAAAGGCTAATAGAGTTCTGTCAAGAGAACAAGCTAGTCATAGCAAACACTCTTTTCCAACAACACAAGAGACGACTCTACACATGGACATCACCAGATGGTCAATACCGAAACCAGATTGATTATATACTTTGCAGCCAAAGATGGAGAAGCTCTATACAGACAGCAAAAACAAGACCAGGAGCTGACTGTGGCTCAGATCATGAGCTTCTTACTGCAAAATTTAGGCTTAAATTGAAGAATGTAGGGAAAACCACTAGACCACTCAGGTATGACTTAGATCATATTCCTTGTGAGTACACAGTGAAGGTGATGAATAGATTTAGAGGATTAGATTTGGTAGACAGAGTGCCTGAAGAACTATGGACGGAGGTCCGTAACATTGTACAGGAGGCAGCAACTAAAACCATCCCAAAGAAAAAGAAATGCAAGAAAGCAAAATGGCTGTCTGATGAGGCTTTACAAATAGCTGTGGAAAGAAGGAATGTGAAAAGCAAGGGTGAAAGGGAAAGATATAAGCAACTGAATGCAGATTTCCAGAGAATAGCAAGGAGAGATAAGAAGGCCTTCTTAAATGAACAATGCAAAGAAATCGAGGAAAACAATAGAATGGGGAAGACTAGAGATCTCTACAAGAAAATTGGAGATATGAAAGGAAAGGAAAAGGCATGATAAAGGACAAAAAAGGCAGGGACCTAACAGAAGCAGAAGAGATTAAGAAGAGGTGGCAAGAATACACAGAAGAACTATACAAGAAAGATCTTAATGTTCCTGATGTCCACGCTGGTGTGATCACTGACCTTGAGCCAGACATCCTAGAGAGTGAAGTCAAGTGGGCCTTAGGAAGCATTGCTAACAACAAAGCTAGTGGAGATGACAGTATTCCAGCTGAGTTATTTAAAATACTAAAAGACGATGGTGTTAAAGTGCTGCACTCAATATGCCAACAAGTTTGGAAAACGCAACAGTGGCCACAGGATTGGAAAAGGTCAGTTTATGTTCCAATTCCAAAGAAGGGCAATGCCAAAGAATGCTCAAACTATCGCACAATTGCACTCATTTCACATGCTAGCAAGGTTATGCTCAAAATCCTACAAGCTAGGCTTCAGCAATACATGAACCGAGAACTACCGGATGTACAAGCAAAGAGGCAGAGGAACTAGAGATCAAATCGCCAACATTCGCTGGATCATGGAGAAAGCACGAGAGTTCCAGAAAAATATCTACTTCTGCTTCATTGATTATGCAAAAGCCTTTGATTGTGTGGATCACAACAAACTCTGGCAAATTCTTAAAGAGATGGGAGTACCGGACCACCTTACTTGTCTCCTGAGAAATCTGTATGCGGGCCAAGAAGCAACAGTTAGAACTGGTCATGGAACAACCGATTGGTTCAAAATAGGGAAAGGTGTACGACAAGGCTGTATACTGTCACCCTGCTTATTTAACCTATATGCAGAGTACATCATGAGAAATGCCAGGCTGGAAGAATCACAAGCCGGAATTAAGATTGCAGGGAAAATCATCAACAACCTCAGATGTGCAGACGATACCACCCTAATGGCAGAAAGTGAAGAAGAACTAAAAAGCCTCTTGATGAGGGTGAAAGAGGAGAGTGCGAAAGCTGGCTTGAAACTCAACATTAAAAAAAACTAAGATCATGGCATCTGGATCCATCAATTCCTGGCAAATAGAAGGGGTAGAAATGGAAGCAGTAACAGACTTCATTTATTTGGCCTCCAAGATCACCGGAGACGGAGACTGCAGCCATGAAATTAAAAGACGCTTGCTCCTTGGGAGGAAAGCTATGGCAAGCCTAGATAGCATATTAAAAAGCAGAGATGTCACCTTGCCGACAAAGATCCGTATAGTCAAAGCTATGGTTTTTCCAGTAGTAATGTATGGCTGAGAGAGCTGGACCATAAAGAAGGCTGAGCGCCGAAGAATTGATGCCTTTGAACTGTGGTGCTGGAGAAGACTCTTGAGAGTCCCCTGGACTGCTAGGAGGTCAAACCAGTCAATCTTAAAGGAAATCAACCCTGATTGCTCATTGGAAGGATCGATAATGAAGCTCAAGCTCAGATACTTTGGTCACCTAATGCGAAGAGAGATCTCTTTGGAGAAGACCCTGATGCTGGGAAAGATTGAAGGCAAAAGGAGAAGAGGACGGCAGAGGATGAGATGGTTAGATAGCATCACTGAAGCAATGAGCATGAAACTGAGCAAACTCAGGGAGGCAGTGAAGGACAGGAAGGCCTGGCGCAATATGGTTCATGGGGTCACGAAGAGTCGGACATGACTTAACGACTAAACAACAACAACCCCATGCCCTACTCTCCCCTTTTTCTTTTCTCTTCCCTCAGATTAGGACACTGGGCTTTGCAATTATTTATGAAATTTTAAATGCTCAACTTTATAGCTGTTTATTGTCTTTAAGTAAAAGCTTAAAAACAAACTAATCTGATTCTTAGATCTCATGCTACAGCTTACTCAAAGAACTAAAGAGGGCTGTGGCTTAAATGTTATGGCATGATCATGCCGAAAAGGAATGGAACTGAGGATTGGAAAAGCTATGCATGGTATCCTGGGCCTAAATTAACAGGGATTATCACTGTAAATATCCCAGGGTTGCATTTGGTAGAGATATCCAAACAGATGTAGCGTATTAGGGGATCAGCCTTCGAGTGGAATTTCCATGATGTTTTCAGCAAAGGTTTGGCGGAAACATCCTTGGGCTTCCTTGGCTTGGTTCTGATGGACGTGTGCCTGAAGGGTAGAGCTGATGTAAGAGCACAGGTGCTAAATGTGGGAAACTGAGAGGAGCATTCCTAGGTGCTGGGTGAGTGGATGCATCCCAGCCCCAGACTACAAAGGGTTGTAGAAGCAGAAAGTGTGGGACTGCATCCTAAAGCCCAGTTGGCCGCAATATTGTTACATTGCCTGAAATCTGCTAAAGGCAAACTGAAGTAGAAACAAAATAATACCCGAATTTATTTTATCTGGTGGGAATTTAAGAGCTCCTTCAAATGTCCTCTTTGTGAGGATGGACCACTAACCATTTTCCAAGACACAAATGCTCAATGTTATCCTGAACTGGCCTGTAGACCAGCATCAAGACAACCTCCCCCTGCCTTTTCTTGCTCCACATAAGAAGGAGTGTTTCCTGATTTCTGCCAGGACAAGGGATGCTATGCACATTGCTTCAAGTTGCAGTCCTAAAAGATCCCAGTAAAGTGAGGTTCTCAATCTTTGTAGTGTAGTTAATTTTTATGTCCTCTGATAGGCCTCCTGCCATCAGACAGGGTTCCCGTTCAGTTGTCCAGACAGAGCAGGAGCACTGCAAGTCACTGTCAGAATTTGCTCTCCTTTGATGGCTTTTGAACTCACAGCATCAGCTTCTGCTTTAGCTCCAACTCACTCCTGAGTGCTGCTCAAGATGACCCAGCCAGAATCAAGTCATTCTTGCTTAGACTCACCTTCCTCGCTTCTAAGTGGCTCTTCTTGGGCTTCTCCTGGGGGTATCACCCTGGTTCATGACAGTAAGCTTGAGCAGAGCACCTGTTCTACTTCTTGCAGGAAAACAATGCCTTGTGATGGGAGACCAGCAAGCTCAGGCTGCCTAGAATGAGTGCCCAGGTTCAGCACCAAGACCCAGTCTGATACTCCCAGGAAGAAGCCTAGGGAAAAAACCCAGAGTACTATGTCAACTGAAGTCTGGGACCCTTCATTCTGGAGCTGGGCCAAGGCATGCATTTTTGCCAGTTGGAAAACAGACTACTGTACCTACAATCCTGCAGGGCTTTAATGCTGCAAATAGAAATACTATTTCTGTGTGCAATTTCATGTGAAATCTAACATGGAAATTAACTGGGTAAAATAATCAGTTCAGCTACCAAACACAGATGACATTAAATGAACAACTATAGAACTGATTCAGTTCTCAATGTCACTCCATGGAGTCTATGCGTGTTCAGAATAATATTGCATTCTGCTTTCCCTTACATATTTACAAATAAGTAAAATACAAAATGTATTGTAATCTAAAAAAAATGGAGCATCTATAGATTTCCCTTATAATCTTACTGAATCAAGAGAAATGGATCGCAAAGCAATATTTTCCTGTGAAACTTTACCTGTGTTCACATTACTTTTTCTTGTGTGGCTTACAACTGCGGAAAGAGAGAAAAGTTCATGGAGCCCTTGCATAATGTGATAGAAAAGAGAAAGCATACTAGAAAAATGTTAGTGGATATTTATTTTTCTCTTTATATCATGAGAAGGCAGACTATATTGCAGTGACCACTATAATGGGGGATTTGACCATCTGCTTTGGTTTCCAGATGGTATGAAATTGAATCCCACTGAACCCTGCCAACACTGTTGCAGCTCATGATGGATCCTCTCCAACTGAATACATTATATGTGTTTTGAAAGGGCCAAACACATACTTCAAGCAGATATTTGTATTTGTTCCATGGGCTCCAATAACGGTTGCCCTTTCTAGTTCTTTTGGTTGCGATGACAGGGAAGACGAAGGAACAACAGTTGGGCGGCAGGGTGTGGCTCTTACGTACCATTCAAGTCAATGGGATTTAAGCCACCTAAATTGCAAAAACAAGGTCAAAGTGACCAGGATACCTGTTTAAAACATAATTTACATAAGAGATAAACAAGAAGCAGCAAAACTGGAAACTGAAGGGTTTCCATGCCCTGCTACTTGGTTTATAAACTGTAGATAAGAATCTGAAATGAAAGCATCATTTCCTAATCACCACCTTCAGTCAGAGTCATTTCTTACGAGACAAGAGGTTACCAGGCTTTATCTAAATTCAGTAAATTACCAACATTCTTTTAAAATGCCTTATAGGAAGAAGGCAATAAAGGCCTTTTTAAAAAATGCTTTTCCTTTTAACCCAGAGAGGACAAATGATTCGGAAATGTCCTCTGGCATAACAGAAGTATTGAAGGCATTTGCGATAGCTCATAAATGCTAGAGAAAAGATAGCCAAAAGATTTGGAGATAAGCAGACAGCCAATTTTATTGCTGACAGATTCGCATTTTTAAATTATCAAATACATCCATGCTCTGTCTTCTTGAAACACTCACAGACTGCTTTGACCTGCATTGATAAGGACATGCAGTAAAATCAGGCATGTCATACCTTCACTTTTTTTTTTTTAAATGAAAAATGAAAGGAATTCCACTGAGTTTCATTTATTTTAAGATGGAAAGAAATTGGAAGCAAAAACAAATGGGAAAAAACACTATTTCTCACTTGTTTCTACGTGTTTTAAATTGCTTTACATTGAAAGTTCACCCAGTTGCAGAAAGTTGCACTGGATTTATGCACGAAATCCCTATTTTACAGCTCACAGAAAAAGCCTACACCAGCTTGGGACGTTCTAGATGAGATGTGTCAAGACTACAATTTCCCAAGTTCCCAACATGTCTGGAAGCCACAAAGAACAGTCTGTGTTTGTTTTTAAACTGCTTACATAAGGGCATACTTTCTCCTGTCTCTCTGAAATTTGGCAGAAAATATTCAACCACTTATTGTTTATGAAATGTAAAATATTTTTTTTTCCTTCCTAGCATTTTCCCACAGGTGCAGGGTCTGATTTTTGGATCAACCAAATGTTGATTCACTGGTTGTGACAGTAATCAACAGTTAGAAGAATAGCAGTTGCTCAGAACTTAGTAAAATAATGACAGATTTAACAGAAAGATGCCTGCATCAGTGATTTCTGGCAATGCCCATTGACACTCAAGGGAGTAAGCAAATACCATCGTATTTTTTCCTGCTAGCAAGAAAGCCATTAACTGATCAAGCCGCCGAACTCTCCTGTGTACCCCCAGGATACGACCATTCAACGTATGTTTCTCTTTGTTAATAATTCTTTTTGTAATTGTTGTTGTTACAATATGTTTTTTTTGAAATTTATAAATGCTAATGGGCCAACACATCACAGAACCACCTTTCCTCAGTGCTCCACATCTGGTCACATTTGCTTTTGGTCTTTGTCTCCCCTTAAAATCTTTCTCAACCTTCCATGCAGCAAAAGCTACTAAAGCTAAAATAATTAGGAGCAGAGACAATATTAGAAGAGGATTAAATCATAAATCAATCATATTTTAGCCAAAGCTGCCGAACCTTTTTGGTGGAAGATAATTTCTTGGATGGAGCCTAATATGCACTGAAGCCTAATATGACCTGTAATATGTAACATAGGGACCTCCGACCAAAGGAGATGAGGTGGAATCTCTACAAGCTTTTTCTGTGGTGGCACTCCATTTATGGAATTCCCTCCCCAGAGAGGCCCATCTGGCACTCACAGTAGCATCATTTCAGTGCCAGATGAAGACTTATTTTCCCAGGTTTTTAAATTGGTTTTTAATTGTATTTTAATTCATATTGTTTTAGATTTTGAATAGTCATTCAGCCCTACTGCTGTCTAGTTTGCATGATGTTTCCATTTTGTCTTTTGATTTTACTATATATGTTTTTACTCAAATGGTATTTTAGTGAGCTTTACTGTAAATAGCGTTGGCCATTGAGAGGTTTGAGACTGGTATTGATTTAAATTGAAGTTTAAATTTTCATTTAATAGCCCATTGACTTTCTCTCTTGCATTTAATCCCATTGTGGTAGTATTGGCCATGCCAGTGATTAGAGGAAGGGATGGACATGTTTTGCCTGATGGATGAAGCATCAGGTGCATGAAATGCAGGGTATAGAGACATAATGGAAGCCCTTTCCCTGCAGATATTACTGTACAATACCTATGTCCCCCTCCTGACAACAAAGGGAATTGTTAAGAAACTTCCATAAATTTTGTTAAAGAGGCACCTTTCCAGCAAAGCAACAGAAGAAGCCTCTCCATTGTTGAAACTCAGGCCAGACATTTCCCAAGTAGTGTACGTGAGCTTGTGCAAGTATCCTAGTGATCTGTATTAAGGCCTTCACTTCTCTTTTTCACTTATAAAATTGCAAACATTGGTTAAGAACAAAGAACTGTAGAAGTAGTAACTTCTATTTAATACTATTTAAGTGCAAAGGAAAGGATCAGTTACACATACCCAGATGCTGAATGTGAAGGAAATAGACTATAGGTAGTGCTCCACTTACAACCACAATTGGGATGGAATTTCCATCACTAATTGATGCGGTTGTAAAGCAAGACATCACATGACCACATTGCTTAGTGATGGCAATCCCAGCACTCCCCATTGCCATCATTAAGCAAATTCTACCAGTTCTTAGCCAAGGACCCACCCCAATCCAAGCCATTCCAGGCTTGGTTCCTCCCAGCCTTGAGCCTCAGTAAGGTAAGGGACTGCCTCCAACTCCCCCAACCTGCCTATCTTTCTCCCCATCTCTGCCCTTTTGGCTGCCCCAGAACCACGCAGCTCTGGAGCTGCTTACCACGCTGCAGTTCAGGGGTTTCTTGGCCCTCCTTCCCCCTTCACTCACTCGCTTACATACACCAGCACCTTCTTTCACTCACTCACTCACTCACACACACCGTGGCCTCCTTCCCTCGCTCACAGGTACCAGCACCCTCCTTCCTCCTTTGCTCGCTGGAGGACTCTCCAGAGGTGCTTCCAGCATGTGCTCTGCAGCTCATGTTGGAAGCTGCTGGCCATTTATGAGGCTTTCTCCTTCCTCCTGCAAAGCCCCACAGCTGCAGCACAGTGCGAAGGGGGTGCAGTGTGTGTGTGCAAGCAAGAGAAGGAGAAAAGAGGGCACTGGTGCATGGGTGAGTGAAGGAGGAAAGGAGGGTATGGTGCATGCGTGTGAGTGAATGAAGGGGGAAGGAGGGCACAGTGCATGTGTGTGCACAAGGGAAGGAGCGTGCGGTATGTGCAAGCGAAGAAAGGCCGGGATGGGTGGGGGAGACTTACTCGAGCGACTTGCTACCTCTCTTGCCAGCTTCCCCATTGACTTTGCTTGTGGGAAACTGGCAGGGAAGATTGCAAATGGCGATCATGTGATTGTGGGGTGCTTGGCAACCAGTTGTAAGCGTGAATGGGTTGCCAGGTGCTTAGATCGTAAGCAGATGACTACAGGGGCGCTGCAATAGTCATAATTTCGGGTCCAGTGGTAAGTCCATTTTTTCAGCACCATCAGAACTTTGAATGGTCACTGAACGAATGGTCATAACTCAAGGACTACCTGTAATCTTGAAACAGTGGAATAATTTGTAAGTCCAGTGTTGAAGCTTCATGTCCTGCTGATATTGCCAAATCCAACATTTTAAGTACAGTAAAGTCTCTTGGTTAGGATAACAATTGAGATACACAATCTGTCATTAATCATTATGCTAAAAAATCTCCTTATTCTTTTCCCCACTCCTTAGCCTAAGAACAAAAAAGGAAAAGTAGGTTTTTCCTTTTCTTATTTCTGTCTGATACCTTACTGATGATTTCCCAAATCCTGAACTGGGAACTTGATCCTAAGATCTCTGCATTATCCTGCAAACTGTAACTATTGAATACTAAGTAATTGTATATACAGTTAGCCCAAATATTATTTAATACATTGTATTTGCTGGCTATTAATTATAGTTTCATTTTTGGAATTCCTGAATGCATAAATCTCTTTAATAACCTCAGTTAATACTTCTGAGACCACTTGGATAAGAAACACAAAATGTTAGAAGTATAAAGAACTGGGCGAGGGTTTGTTTTTTAAAAAAATGTAACAAAAGATATTGCAACAAATGTGAAGCAAAACCTCTTTTCTTGTGGAAATCCTTATATACTCCAGGTGATCGTTCTAGAAACACACTCCACAAAGTAAAGAAATTGAACTCTTCTTTCCTCCAGTGTATTTTAACTGACCTATATGGTTTGTTATTGAACACTGCAGATAAAAGCCATTCTGTGTTGTAACACCTTCACACACACTTAAAATGGGGAGCTAGAAAAAGTTGCTCAATCACACAATCATCCACATCATATTTGAGTGGATGCAGTTTAGTAGATAGGATGAACCAGATATGCCAGAAATGACAGTAATAGGTAAGACACTAATGAGAATAGTGACAGTGACTGGTGAACGTTTCTTTGCTTGTTGGGAGAAGAATACCCTTTTAGATCTATGTCAGAAAATTAAAGGAGTTTCTTCATACAGACTAGAGTCATATATCACACTAAGCTATAATATGTGGTTTTGGTTTAGCAAGTTGAATGAACTCAGCCACACTAGTAGGGCTGTTCAGTTCTTCAAAGGATGCTTCACTTCAGCAAAGCTTTGTGTGCAGCACTCTTCTGAAGCAGCTTCCCAAAGCAATATCTCCCCCAATTTTTCCTCCCTGGTTCCAAACAGTGGGCCAGATGCTATCTATGGGCAGAAATGTGGATATAAATTGTATAAATGAAAGATTCTTTGAAGTGATTCTTTTCTTGTGTTGGAGCCAATGTCATCTGACTTTTATTTTTTTCAGAGTGGAAAGAGGAGGAGGAGAACCATTGGCAAACAGGTACTCAAAATCACTACAAGTGGGAGCACTTTCAAAGCTGCCTCCTCAAGAGCTGACTTCTTTGGAAAATGCATGTTGGGGCAAGCAAAGTACTAGGCAAATGCTACCAACACATCAAAAAAAAAAAAAAAAACTTGCCCACTGAGGACCCAGCCAAAGGCAGAAGTTTGCATAGAGCACAGACAGTCTGAATAACAAACTCAATTCGCAGTGTGGGGATCCTGACGCATCTGGTTGACCACTGAACGCTAACCTAGATAGGACCTTGGCTCATATTATGCAGCCAAAAGAACACAAAAATGAAAGGTACTCAAAAGTTTTGGAGAATCCCAATATTTTCAGAAATGCAGATTGGGGCGGGGGGAGTTGGTGGAAACATTTGGAAATGAGGACTGAGCATGCCCAATAGACAAGGGTTGCAGCTTTAAATGGGGGTGGGTGGGAAAAGAAGTCTTGAGGTATCTTAAACACTAAGAAATGTATAAGCTTCATCTCCCTTTGCCAACCTTTGAAGACTCACAGGCATTCCATTATCAGCCATTGAGATAGGAAGGAAAAAGGAGCCAAAATACAACACAAGCAAAAGTGAGGGAGAGTTGAGAGTTTGAGAATTAAGGCAGGTAGGTAGGTAGGTAGGTAGATAATAGAGAGATAGAGAGATGATATAGATAGATATAGATAGATAGATGATAGAGAGATAGATAAATGATAGAGACAGTTATTCTGTAATTACTAGGGATTGTAAATTATATTTTCACTTGTATATATTAGCTCACCCTATTGTATTAGTATAAATATCTTAGTGTTTAATATAAACTCCCTAATTTGTTTACATGCTGTCCATGTGTGTGTGTCAGCTCCTATTCTGACCCACCCTCCAACAAGCTCCACAGTTTTTATGAAATTTGCTTCTAAATTAGCTGTCTTACAGCTCAATTGAGAACATAGTTAAAATAAATCACCTGGAGTATGGTTGGTGGCTGAGATCCAAAGGGCTTATGTTAGCCTCACGTGTTATTTTTAAACTTTTGTTCCTTTAACATACTAGTATCACACAAACTGTATCTGAAACTCCCTTTCTCTTCAACAGAGCAGAGTTTATGTTTGAGAATAACAAATCTAAAGCCCTTTAGTCTTATGAATCTAATTTCACAAATCCTTGGATCCCAGCCAAATACACTTTTATTGATTTCAGTGAAAAAAGACACACTTGAAACCAAATATGAATTGGTTTGCCTAGACTGTATGTTGAACTATTGGTGAAGCTTCAACTAAAGATCCACACCTTCAACAATAAGAAAAGCATTACCAGAATAGAATTTGATTGGAGTTTGTTTAATCAAAAGTCACTATCACATTTATTGAAACCATCAGCTTCCTATATTGTTGCTATTAAATCTATAGTGTCTAAAATTAATTAATTAGCGAATTAACTAATTCACTTGTTTTCTAGGCCACCAAACTCTGTGTGCAGCTTCAAAAAGTAAAAACAACAATTACATAACAACAACATACAAAACAATAACATACATAAAACATCAACTGTCTAAATGAACAAACTGTCTTTCCACATCTGCATCCAAAGAGGTCTGCCCAACCATCCTACTCCAGGACTTGGGGAACAGCCAGGTTTTTAAAGAACATTTGAAGGCCATTCAAGTCTCAGGAAAATGCTGTTCCAAAGGGCAGGTACAGTGACAGAAAAGCCAGCTTCCTAGGCCTGATAAATGACATTGCTTAATTGATGGGACCTGAAGGAAGTTGAGACTATTAGAGTACCTGGACTTTAGAGGCAGTCTCTGAAATAACTAGGTTCTATGCCATGTGAGTCTTTATAGGTGATAACCAGCACTTTGAATTACCCCTGGAATCCATAAACTGTGCAGCTCATGCAGGGTGTTATATGGGCATACCAAGGCCTGCTCATTATTGCTCATGCTGATGTGTTCTGGACCAGCTTCTGAGTGGTCTCAAGGGTAGCCACTTGATTTTGCTTGTGTTGAGCCTGAACCTTTTCCTCCCCATCCAGAGCCCAAGAGCCTCTGGTCACTGAGACAAGGCTTTGACAGCATCATTAATCAGCCAAGGTTGAGATCTACAACTATCTTCATTGTACTGATGATACCTGACCTTGAATTGATAGATGATGTCCACCAGAGATCTTGTGTTGAACAGGAGGGGAAGGAAAGTCACTATAAAACGTGTCATTGGTCATCTGCAACCAATGTAAGGAAGCAATTAAATACTTGTTAAAGAGAGAAAGAACACTCAATTTTCCACTCAGTTGCATATCTTCCAGAAGCAACTGAAAGAAATAAAACCAAATGCCCTGGCCCAGGGCTTGGGATGATTTTCAAAGGAAAAGTCAAATATTTGATAAGTGTCAGTTGGCAGCATTATGCGGTTTTCTGTTAGAAGGGATGCAGAATTTGAGAGAATCATAAAGGGTAATCATTTTATAATGGCAGTGTCTTGGGATTCCAGTCTGAACCATCTCCTCAGGAGTACGTTTCTTTCTAATTAAGCTTGTCCACATTTTTGAGTGATTATATAACAAGATGAAAATGTTATTATTTCAACCACATATATCAGTAACAACTATGGCCTGTTAAGTTTTATTTTGACAGTATCAGGTATTTTGGGTTTAGTTTTTTTTCTTCTCTCAAAACAATGGCCTACTGTCCATTAAGAATTTGTGCTCAGCTTTTATCTTCAAGTCTTTCCCAAGCCAGTGATTCCAGATTAGCTGTACTCATCATCTTTACTTCCTATGCTACCCTGGCTCTTAGAAGTGTTCTGTGAAGTAAAGACAGTGAACCGCGTTCAGTTAACTGAATGAAAATATGGTTGGATTCATACACCACACTGAAACACTAATACGGTTTGCTTAGTCTGTTGTATGAAGCTAAACAGTTTGTAAAACTGTGATTCATGGGTTCCCATATTGTGAAACTCAGCCATATGTGATTTATTTGATAAACCATGTTTAATAAAAGTATGGTTTAGCATGATCTGTAAACTCACGTAGACATAGACCATGAAAAAAAATCAGGTCTTCCATCAAAGATTGCAGTTGATTTTATATTATCTCTTCTGCAAATGTTCTTTCTTTATTGCAGGGCAACAATAAGCTTAGCCCACAAATTGGTCTCCATAAACCTGGTGGGGGATGTCTATATGCTATACTTCTCACAAAGGAAAAGTTAACCTTCAACTAGCAGTTCCCTTGGCTTCTCTCTGGTACATAATTCCAGATATCCTATAGAGACTAAGCTAGTGATAAAACCCAAGGCCATCCTTATGCCTTTGCATTGTTTTAACATTTAGTTTTGAATTTTTATTTTTATTTATGGTTTATTATTTTACTGTCTTAGTCCTACAGTATGTATGAATTCAGTTATGCTGCCATGGTTGAGCAGGCCTTTCTTACTTCAGTATTCTCTGTGACACTTCCCCATCAATTGTCATCAGCCTTTCCCTACATACACAGGACTCTGATCTTTTGCTTTTCCCCAACCTTATTTAAAGGCAGGGGAAAGGCACTGATTCATTCCCTCCCCCTCTCCCACTTACCAAGAGATTATTTTTTCCCCAGTTACCTGAGTATTTGCCAAATGCTTGACAAGTTTGCTAATTTTTTTAAAATTTCACTTCCTAAATGCATGGTCATGCCTGCTAAATGAGTGAAGGAATTAATGGATTTATTTTATTTTCTTTCTTTTTTAAGGGCACATACTTCTTACATTTCCCTACCCGTTTCTTAGCCCTACTTACCAGGAGGACAAGCAGGAATAGCTTTCCCTTCCCTTCCCTTCCCTTCCCTTCCCTTCCCTTCCCTTCCCTTCCCTTCCCTTCCCTTCCCTTCCCTTCCCTTCCCTTCCCTTCCCTTCCCTTCCCTTCCCTTCTGAAAAAGTGGTGTGGTATGGAGTGATGATTTGGATAGCCAAGTTCACATCTTCACTTCCTTACTTGTTTGTAACACAAAGTGGCAGTATGGGAAATGAAGATGGAGTTTGTGCTGTCAATAGATTTGCTCAGCTGCAGTGAATCCATTTTAATGCTGGATCTTAAAATAAAAGGAAAAGAGGGACTTTGTGGGTCTTAGAGTGGGTCCACTTCTTTGTTTTCAAGTATGGCCCTGGTGGTGTCACTCTGTAACCCATCCTAGCAAAGGCATGTCTAATGAAAGTGGCACATAATTCTGAATTAGTAAAAAAAAAATAAAAATGCTATACCTTTTGCACTGTAGTAAGAGGCATAATCTGCCCATAAATAGGTAGAATCATTTTAGGTTACATATTAATGTCCAAATTTAAATTCATATGAATCATAATACGCTATCCACTGTAAACCCTTTTGTTGTATGGTTTCCTTCACTACAGCTTTTGTAAAACTATCCTTAATCAAATTAATCCAGACTTCTCTTTACATTTTGGAGACAGTCTTATTGTTTGTGATCATGAATTCATTTATCCTTCTTACTTGGTGGCTGGGATTTTCCAGCGATCTGGATTTGATGAAACAATTCATGAAATATAAAGTTCTTTGGCAGTTAAAATATCCCTTGCTCAACTCTGAAAGTCCAGACTTGTACAAGAGCACCACTTCAGAGATCCAGGGATGGGAAGAAGGTGTTCAGGCCATACCCAGTATGGCCTTAACACATGGGCATGGGGGGGAGGGGGGAGTGACAAAACATGCAATGCAATGTTGAATTGCAAATATGGAAGGGTGGTGGTTGCATTATGATGTCACAATGCATTTTTCATCATTTTGGAGTCATTGTGATTAGGGATGCCTAAAGGACTCAGTTGTAGAATCCTTGGTGCTTTCTGAGCTTGGTTGTTTGCTTGCAGATGTTTCATTACCCAGCCAGGTAACCCGACATTGTTATCCAACTAGGTAACAACATTGTTAATGATGTTACCTAGTCGAATAATGAAAGATCTCCAAGCAAACAACCAAGCTCAGAGAGCACCAAGGATTCCGCAGTTCAACCCTGAGCTACATATATTCTCTTCTGTTGGACTTAATTGTTTTGAACACATTAAAGATGAAATGGGAAAAAGTCTGTTTTCAGACATGCTGAGAAGCACATTTTTACTAGGCACAACCAGGTGCTGGTTGCCCAGTACTTCTGAGGCCAGACACCATGGACTTAGATCCCTTCAAAACACTAATAATACTACCGATCCTCAGAGCACCAATAGCGGGAAGTTGTACTGAGTCTGTTAGTCTAAGGAACTGATTAAGTTTTGTTTCATAGTTATATTTTCATTTTCATTATCATGATCAGTGTGTTGTTTTGCCAAAAGAAAGCTACAGGAAAAAATCAGAGCAAGAAAGACTTGTTCATCAACAACAACATATCATCATCTACCAGCCACAAAAGAAAAGCTGACGTTTATAATTATATATAAACATATCATTATGATTTGAAAGCAGTATTAAAACTGTCCAGGAAATATGGTTAGCCACTAAATCTTTTGCCAGTATATTGGAATACCTAAATATACCTTTATATTCTATAAGAAATAACAAGTACTTATAAATAATTGTATGAATTATTCTACCACATCATAAAAAAAAATCCTTACCTCCCTTCCAAAGATCTGTTGGTTTACCATTATACATGTTCAAGGAGAAATAAGGATTAGCAAAAAAACCAACGACATGTCAGAGTTTATGTGATTCCTGAAATCAACAAACTATTCTAGATGGAAAGATGTTCTTTATTTCATACATATTAATAAAACTGCAATGGATTTGCAGTTCTCCATTTAAAAATATGCTGATCTTTATCCTCCACTGAAAATTCAGAACTTAGGTGTATAGATCAGGTTAGAAAGCCTTAGAAATTTGCTGTAGGGAACTAGCTGGGAAATGTGGAAAGAAAGCAGTCTACAGGCTACAAAAACGTGTCTTGTGAACTCAGGTGAGAAAGGTTCCATAGATGCATAGTATACAGCACACAACAATGGAATAATCAGTCTCAGCCGTACACAAGGCTGAAGAAGTGGTTATAATCTGCCAGGTCTGTTGGTGATATAAGCAGGCTTTTGAGACTGTGATCTTCCAGGAAAGATGGATGTGCAAGATAAGTGAAAGCATCCATCTGCTTCAGGTTGATTGTTTAGGAAAATAGAGTTCTTTCTATGTATAATTTGGAAGCAACTTGTTAAGGCATCCAATCACACACACTTGATTCTCAGATGAAGCTAATAAGGAGGCATCTATAACAAATAACAATGATGCCAAAATGACAACATACAAACAAAATGACATCATCATACAAATGCTGAGATTATGTAACTATATCAGGATATTGGATGTATGTATGTAGGTCAGGTCATCTGCATGAGGATGTTCTCATGCACATATCATCATTTGTCCCTTGCCTTTCACAGTAGATCGCTGTGTTTGATTGTGATACATAAAAACTGCTAAGCTTGACTGGAGGAGCTGAAAGGGTCTTTCGTTGGCCCTAAACATGCCTCTTGTAGAAGGCAAAGCAAGTATGATATTCAGCTGAGGCTTCTCATGTTAATTTTCCAGAAAGCCAGAATTATAGGCATTTTGATATAGTAAATATGCTATAACGTACCATACAGAGCACTGTACGTTAAGTTCAGAACTGTTCGTTTATCCAGCAGCATTAAAGTTTTGGGTTAATGTCATGTCCTTTTTTTTTCCAGATAAAGTATGCACATGTTTGTCTGTTCCACAGGCTATTGAATGCATCCGTACATTTGGCAAAGATCTCATGTTCTCATTTTGAAGAAAAATGGAAACATTCAGAAATCATTTTATGGGTCATATTTGTTTATTGTGGGTTGCTTATTCCAGAAATTGTAGAATGTGGTTAATGAAGGTTTCTTTTTACAGAACAAAAGTTGTATCATTTTCCAGTGTAATACAATACTTTTAAATAAGGAAATAAGAAACAATACAACTGTTTTTACTGTTCTCCAGAGGACACTTTTGGTGTAAACAACAAAGGGACTTTCAGAGAGCCTGAAATATTTCTTAAAAGGCAACCAAAAGCTTTTATTTTTCTTACCGGCATGCTGCTGGTCATAGTTCAGGCTTAGTGTTGTAATTTGTTTGACAAATAGCTCTTCTTCCTCTTCCCTTCTTCTGAAAGTCATTCCCATTTGGCTACAGGTCACTGAGAGCAACAGTAGAGATCAACAGTAGTTCATAATTACATGTTTTAATTGGTTTTTCTAATGGTTTTCATTTTAGTTATTTATTTGTAACTGTTCATTATTTTGTGTGTGTGTGTGTGTATCACATTGCATTACAAAATATAGTAGGAAATGTGATTCATCATACTATATAATAATGTAACTGTGTAATTTATTATGTCATTTTATACATATACCATCTTTTAAGAGGGTAAACAATTTGCTATTTGCAGTACACAGAGACACTTCTTGGAACTGTTACAAGTGCTTCTGAAAAAGCATGTATTACTCTTTTGATAGTTTTTGCTACTGCTCATGGATAAATAATCAGCTCCTTGGTTGCTTCTCTCTGTGTTTTTATGTTTCACTTTTTTCACACCCATTCATATCCTAAACAGCTGAAATTTTCTATCACATTAAAAACATGATAATTTCATACAACTGGAAAGGGTCATTTAGGCCAGGCTTCCTCAACCTTGTCAACTTTAAGACAGGTGGACTTCAACTCCCAGAATTCCCCAGCCAGCCTTCAGCTGGGAGTTGAAGTCCACCCGTCTTAAAGTTAACAAGGTTGAGGAACCCTGATTTAGGCTACTGAATCTAACACTGTCTCATTTCAGGAATCCACTTAGCCTCCACTTAAACACATCCAGGGAAGTGAAGCCCACCACCTTCTGGGCAACCGATTCCACTGTTATACTTCTCTGCTGGAAGTTTTTTTTCCAACATTCAATTGGAATCTGATTAAACTCATTAAAAATCTGTTTGGGATGATACAGAAGAATTCTTGACCTTCATATGTTTGATATCCTTTCAGGTTTTGTAGAATACTCTCATATTTCTTACCAGTCTTCCTAAGGCTAAACAGTCCCATTCAGTCTCTTTTCTAGTCTCCTGTTTTGTTTTTTCCTTCTCTGAATCTGTTCAGTTTGTCTGAATCCTTTCCTGGGTCTGATTTGATCCTCTTTTTTGAAGACAAGGATAATATTTGTTCTCCTCCCATAATATGGCACTTTATCCTTGCTCCAGAATGCCTTAAAATTCATATATAAAAGAGACTTCATCAACATTATTCAATAATCTAGGATGTAATTTATTGTCCCTGGAGATTTAAACTCATTCAGAATAAATAGGTACTCCCTGACTATGCTTTTATCAGTCTCAATTAATCCCTGTTCTGTATCCTACTCTTCACAATTGCCTGGTAAATTACACATCCTGGAAAAAATTTGAGCCACAATTGAGTTGAGTATTTCTGCCTTTTGTTTGTTTGTTAACTTTTAGTAATTTACTATACTCATTGAGCAGTTGGTATAGCCACTCTGTTCTCTTTCTTTTATTGTATGATGCTTATCTTAATCTTAAGCAACATTATTAAGAATAATTATCTTCCAAAAGCTAGACATTTTGAAAGAATAATGCTTTACCACTTTCAAATTCTGGTATATGTGTGTGTATACACACAGACACATACATATTTTATTATCAAATCACCTGCATCTTTCTAATATAACTGAAAATGCTTTTTTTTCCTTCCCTGAGTGATCAAAGCCTTTCATCCAAATTAAATAACTCATGTCAAATTGTATTGAAAAGCAATCCAAATTCCAAAAGAAAACAAACTTCAGAAACCAGGAGTGCATAGCAGCAGCTCTGGATGAATGAACTCACAGTAGCCTATTAGATGTATTGAATCTGACACTGTTGTGTTGAACTTACCGAACTATTAAGTCCCAAGAGTCCTCACTAGTAATATGGGCTATAACAATTTCACCTCCTCCAATTAATAATGGAGCAATTCTAAAGTGAGAGGAACAGGTTCACGATTATGTTCTCAGTCTTGACACACAAGAAGAGACTTAAGAGCAAACATTACAACATTGTGGTAATAGGAATTAACCAGTGAAAAAGTCTGGGTAAGTCTTTTTCGTGTTGTGCTTTCTTCAAGGATTCTTAACACAGACTCTGGAGTAAAACTGTTTGTCCTATGAAATTTTGAGATGTAGCACCAACTCGGACAACTCCATGTTGTCTTCTTCCCTACTCTACCTACATTCTCTCTCTTCCTGCCTGATGCAGTGTCTTCTGGGACTTGTAGTACTACACTACAGTCAGCAAGCATTTTACAATCAGTCCGTATGCTATCTCAGAAGTAATTATTTCATTACAGAAATATTTCTATAATATTATGCTAGTGGCATCCTGATGGATATATGATGAAAAAGAGAAAGGATAGGAATGAATTAACAATGAATAGCATGTAGCAAGCATGATCAGTAGAAAAGAAACAGCTATGTTATAATTAATAGAAAAGCTGGTTGCCTCAAGTAAAGGAAGAATTCTTAATTTAACAATGCTATTCTGAAATCTCCATTCCAATTTCCTGCAACTCTACCTCATTCTCAAGGTGCTTCAAAATGTCTTTAGAATTCTTTTTGATTATGAGATGGTTTAATAGATTAATACTAATAAAATGCTATATAAGGTTTAAGAATCATCCTGATTGACTCATATCATTAATCAAAATTACTGGAAAACTGTCTACCACTGATTCATTGCATGGCCTACCATGATATTATACAATATATCCATGAGGGTTGGATTTTAAACTAACCAAGAATAATAATTTCTTCCTCTTCTTCTTCCTCCTCACCTGCTGCATTTAAAGTTCTCAAAATCTCTCTCTCTGTTCCAAAACATATGTTTGCATTTAAAGACATTATGAATTCCCCTGCCTGTTCACTCAAGTGTCTTGGACATGTGTTCGGGGTACCTGGTTGAATGTAAGGAAAAGGGAAGGGGCTGCTGTATCATGCCTGAATGAAAGCGGGGGAGGCCCACTCACTAAAGACTCACTTGCCTTCAAAACCTCAACCCACCTCTGTAAGCCAGAAATGATGCAGACCACTGGATTATACAGTGAGACACAAGATATTCACTTGCACCCTTTAGCCACATCATAGCTAAATAAATGTAAGAACTGCACGCATCAGAATTTCTCTGAAATCCTCTTCTCCTTTGAAAGAAATTTGAAGGCAAATTCTCTTTCACCAGATTGAATAGAAAGACTACAGAATGTTCTGCATAGCTCTATTTAGCCAATATGCTGTTGTGCAGAAAGTGGGGGGACTCAGTGCCCAAACGTGTGGCTGGTGGTCACTGTGGTTGTTCAGTGCTGATCTTGGAAGGTTTCGGAAGGTTCCTAAGAGTCTGATGCAAACTCTGCATTATTTTGGTGGCAACACATACCTTTCAAAGTCGAATTCTAAAGCTCCTAGCTTAATGATGCAGCTCTGAGGAAACTAACTGAAATAGCTGGCAAGCAAGCCTTCTTTCCAAGGATTGCATAATTCAATTATGAGCTTTGTTTAATGATTCAGGGCAAGCTTTAGATCATTTTTTCCAATGAGCTCTTTAACAAAATAATCACCATTCTCTTTTTAACAGGATTAAGAGATATGGAGTTATTTACTTAAATTACAAGATAATTAGTTGAACTAATCATTTGAAGAAATTCAGTATGGAATAGGTGGAAGTAACTGGAATACTATACTAATTTCCCTGCCATTGCAAAGAATGCATTGCCCTGATTTCAATTACCATGCACCCCCAAATTGTCCGGACGATCATTACCAAGCTATTCTTTTAAAGCAAGTTTCTAGGGACTATAGAGTTCAATATTCCAAAACAACCTTCAGAGTTACCGGATGATGCTAATTCTGAATGAAAAGGATTTCTCAGTTCTTCTGTTACAATACCAAAGGCATACTAGCCATTAAATGCCATTGTTTTGTTTAAATGTTATTGCTAATTCACAATCTTGAACTGGATAAAGAGATCACAGAATGGCACATATAAAGTTCTGGGTTGTCTTTAAAGAGCAACAATGGATATCAAACATCATGCAAATAAATAAATAAATAAATAAATAAATAAATAAATAAATACGTACGTACGTACGTACGTACGTACGTACATACATACATACAAAAAGCAAGCAAGCAAGCCAGACCTGCAAATTCTAGACCACCAATGTGTGACAGCAAAGACTTAAAATTCTTTGTATCTGATTGAAGCTCTTTAGTGGTTATGCAGCCCAGATCTGGTAGCTTTAATAAAAGGATTGACCCCCAATGCCAAATTAGTAAAGAAGTGCAAAAATGAGAATTCATACAATAATACATTTTAGGCCCAGTTTACAAAGTTGGCCAATGCCCGAAGTAAAGTAATTTTGACTAGTTCTGGTTTACACATTACATATATTGTGCAAAGAACTGGCATGCTTCAACCAGCTGTGGAAAGCAAGAGCCGTATGTTTTGGGTGCATTCTAATGACTTTGGGGAAATCGAGCCTTTGCCTCTGGCCCCAAAATGAACTGCAACTCAGAGAATCGGCAGGAGAATGAACAAGGCAAGCCATGACAAGTGCTCCTTCTTCATGGCATTGCTTTGTTTTCTGGGATTCTCCCTCCTATCTTGCCAGGCCAGTTTTACAGAGAAACTGTGCAACCGATAATGTCAAAGGGTGTCAGCACTCTGATTGTCAGCAAGCCATGCTGCTATCAGTCCTGCCTATGGCACCAGGACAAAGTTCCAACAACTTTCCATTTTCTGCAACAGATGCGTTTCAAGGACAGTCATAACGTCACGGAGGAAGTGTGGGAGGAAAAATGGTGCCTTTGTAAATTCAGCTCGAAAACTCAAGGGACCTGTATTAAGAATGGGTGCAGCTTGTAAGTGTATGTCCTTTGCTTTAACAATGGCAGTCATTGCTCTTTCAAATTTTATAGAAACTACCATGTGCCTCTCATACATGCATACAGAGAAGTGCAATGCAGATCTAAAACTCAAAGTTCGGTCAAAACTGGGCTGGTCAACCACACTCATTCCTCAATATAGACATAATATCATTTCATAATAGTGACAGTGGAGAGGATCAACTTTAATAATGACCCTAAGCGTTCTGCAAATAAAAAGTTACATCACAGTTCAAAACAATGTATTCCATAGCCCCAAAGGCTTTTTTGGTTTTGTTTTATTTGTTTTGCTGGCAATTTCCAAGGATAAAAACATTTCTATTTTATTTAAGCCATTTCTATTCTGTTGTAATCCAGTTGTAATCCAATTGTGTATCAAGAGAAAGCATTCCTTTCCTTTAATTTCCAATTAGTGAATATTGTTAAGTGAACCAGATGCTTACTGTGTTAAACACTGAGAATTTAAAACAGAGGCAGTATAACAGCTTTTCTTTTAAAGAGCCAGGTCTAGCTGTTGTTTTAAAGTCAGCAGCTTTAAGTAAGAAAGTGTAGCAGCAAAAGAGACAACAGATTTGCTTAACAGGGAAGGATTTTCTTTCTTGTAAGCAAATCTGAGATGAAAATTGTTGGACGATTTTTGCAGGAACAAACTAATACAACTACCTCTTTCAGTAACTGAAACACTGGCGATCTGTGTGTCTTGCTTTTGAGAAGATACACCATGGAAGAAGTATTCCATTCTATCTAAAGAATGCCTAGTTGCCAGAGGGAAGTAAATCAACAACATCAACATGGTGATGCTTGGACCAAGCCGTCTGGCTCTTGGTCATGTTGAACTTCAGAAAAGAGAAGAAAAAGGCAGCAAGGTTATTATATGCACAAAGATGGAAGAATACAGAAATACCCCATTCTTATTCAAGGTACAAAAATACCTTCTTATGGAGAAATGGATTGTGAAGATGGCGTAGTTTGGAGGAATGGCTAAATTGACTTGTTTGATTAAGGAGGGAACAATAATTACTTTTATAAAATACTGGAAACCCTTTATGGACTTTTTGCTGAAAATGGACAAAAATGAACTGGTGATTCCTAGATTTACTGATTAAAAAGGGTTGTTTATGGGAAGAAGGGAACCAAGATACTGTATATAATTTAGGAGAATGGAGATGGTAACTATTATATCTATAACTGCTATAACTAAAGAATATTAGAAGATGCTTCTTCAGATATCTTTTCTTTCTTTTTTCCTTGTCTTTTGCTGTCCCTTATTTTTTCTTTTATTCTTCTATATCTTTTTCTTTTCTCTTTTTTTCTGTTTAAGTTTCTGTAGTTTTTTAATCTTGTGTAAAAATTAATAGAATGACTTCTCAAGTGTTAGGTTCCAACTCCCAACACATCTGGAGGACATCCAGATGGGAAAGGATGTCTGTGATGACAGATATAAAGAAGAGATGGCACTTTGCTGAACAACCCAGAAAATCTAGAACCACTGCTGAGCAAATGACATAATCGCCCATGGGCATGAGCCCAAGAGCATGGACCATAATATTAAAACATGAGAAACTATTCTAAAATAGGGTGAACAATATCAGTTGCTGACTTTTGCCTATCTCTTTTGAAGCAATAAACTCTGGTTTCTGAAAGGCATTTTACCCCTCTCTTTTATCCCAGTTATCTTTGTTTAATTCTTGATAGAAACATAACTCTGCTTTCAGCTTCTTAAAAGAAAGTTCCATCAATTCATTGAAGCTTGCCATGAGAATTGGCACTCAGAATTAAACTGTAATGAGTGCAAACAAAGGGTGGGCAGAGGGGCATGCCTGAGGTGTGAGCCAATGCGCTGGTCTTTCATTTTAAGACTTCCAATGGTTGGAAATGCAACATGGAACAAAAGGCTTTAGTTCCTCCACCAATAAAATCCCTCCGAACAGAAACACTAGAATTTTTCTCACCATTTTTAAAATTTAAGAAACTGGATCCCTAGTTTACTGCTGGATGTTGTCATTTTAGTCTTGTTGGATTTTTAGAAGTATCGGTTTTATTGTTAGCATTAAAATTTGGCAATGATGGGATAAAATAATTTTTAACAATGATATTTGCAGGCCAGGTGACTTTACAGGTTACTTTTAATTGAGTCTAGACTACTTTCATATGTGTTAAGTGAAAAAAGCAGATTGTTTTACAGTTAAACAGATGCCTGTCATTGCCTTCACCATGAACTCATGGCAGGGAGTTTTCCAAAAATAGTAGCTAACTGAAAGTTTCTGAGAGTGCATGAAACTGAGTACTTTATTTTAGAAAGATGTTTATATAAACAGACCACAAGGCTGATTGTTATTGTTCCATATCTTATATAAGAGATAAAATTAACTTAGGTAGTGAATTCCTGACAGAATTGATTATGTCCTTGCACTCACACAGAACGATCATAAACTTTCTAATAACCAAGGAGAAAAATCAGTCCAAAAAACACTATGCTCTCAATTTTTCTGAGGGCAGCCAAAGTTCATTTTCAACAGAGCCAGTTGAATGTAATGCCTCTGTCATACTTGTTAGAAGAACAGAAAGACAAAGTTGCTGGTGAGAGGGAGATTGAGACCCAAGAAACTTAAATTACCAATGTCCCCAGAGGTCAGAAGACTTGGGAAGTGAAGAATGGAGGCTATTGTCTCTGGTACTATCAGCCTTTCAAGGTAGACCAGACTAGGAAACCAATGCCATGTCAGTCAGTACTACTTTTCTTGTAAAACTACAGTAACATAATCTTGCAAGTCTGAATGTACTTCCACTCTCTCTCAGTTTATCATATTATGAAGTAGGGAGGGGCCTGAGACATTTACTCAAGTTACTTTCTTGGCCTGGGTCCAGGCCCCTTTTATCTGACCATTACCTTGGTAGCAGCAATTCCTCCAGTCCTTCAAGGCCATTCCTTCTGTCCTCTACAGCTACTCAGGGAGAAGAGACATAAAGAAAGGACAGCTTGAGGGGTGAGGGAGACATGAAAGAAGGAGCAGCTTAGAGAGGAATCTAAGGAAAGTACTATCAGTTATGAAAGCTGCATGTAAAAAAAAAATTTTTTTTTGGAAATACTGTCTTAAACAGGGCAATAGCCAACAAGAGCCAACAAGAATGAAAGAACAATTTGTGGACAAATTCCAATTTCAAAAAGGTATGCAAAATTAGAGGGAAGCTAAAAATTCCTTTGTAAACACTGCTGTTTAATTCTACAAATTAAACTAAAATTACAATAGTGGCATCCACAGAGTGGCAATGGGGTCAAAATTGGCAAAATGGCTAATGTCCTTTTTGAATGTGTGTATCCAGACACATACAAAAGAGGCGGGGTTTGCATTGCAAGGCTCCGTCTGCCATCTTGCCAATTTGGATCCCTCCTGTGGATGCTGCTAGAACATCAGTAGTATAAATATTTTTTAAAACATTATTTTTGCTTTACAGTATGTAATAAAGTACCAAAGTGTTTTAAAGGGTCTTTTATGTCAGTGCTTCTGATGCACTTTTCCAGTCCTCTATTGGCCTTCTAAGTAGGTCTGCATAGCTGCTTGCTCTATTGATTTCTTCCTGATGCTTCAGGATGATGTGAGCATCCAAACCATTGTGGGAAAGCTTAAAGGATGGGGAGTGGGGACAACCAAGTGATTTAGACTGTGACAACTGGGCTGGGTACCAGTTATTTGAAGACTGCTGTTAGTAAAGAAATACAGAGCATTCCCACCTGACAGGCCATTAACTGAGTTTGATGTCCAAGCCCAATGGTGACTTGTAGAGAAGGAACCATAGGAAATTATTCTTAATTTGTTTCATCTTTTTCCTGGGAAGTCAAGGAAATATAAATGGGAGAGCTGGGACTCTTTCATCCAGGAAGAGATCAGACCCAGATCTGCTTACCTTGTCTTACTTTTATTGTATCATATACTCTTGGGTAGGCTACCATTGTCTGGAGTCTGTAATGGTCTGGTAGATAAGAGAATCTCTACTCCAACCAATTGTTCTGAGATCTTCAGAAATAGATCAGGAAGATTCCAGCTCCCATGCAAACAACTGATTTAGAGCTAGACTTCCCAGTTGACGGGCTTCATACTATAAAAGTGGTGATTGTCTCTTCACTTACATTTATCAGATTAACTGTGGAAGGGGAAGGAATGTTCACCACTCCATGAATATTGAACTGAACACATGAAGGTAATGCCTGAACAGAGTAATAAGGTCTGGATAAACCTTAGTTTCAAGTGACTTCAGAAGTAGACATTAAAATGTTCTCTTTCAAAGCAAAATTGTTACCTTGTTCATCCATAAAAGAGAATCAGTTGTTATTTTGCTTTTACTGTAAACTTTGAAAAGGAAATAGGGCCTTAATGGAAAAAGTAAAATTCCAGTAAATACTATTAGTCATCTTTTGTGTGCCTGGGCATTGAGATTCAAATAACATGTAATACCTGCTGAAGCTGCCAAAGGGAATTAAAAAAAAAAAATCTTCAGAAAAACACAGCGCTGATGAGGATGAGTAACACTTGACATTTTCAAGCTTGGACTTTTTTTTCTTAAATGTTTGCCTCTCAAAGGACAACTACATTTCCAAATATTTGGTTCATTGTGATCCATCTCTTTGATGCTAGGGCCATGGAATTAAACAGAGGAGCACATTTACATTTTCCTTTAACTAATGCATTTAACACTTTGCATCCTAAAACATATTGAAACCACTTACTTGCAATTACATACTATTTGAGAAATTAACTGAAATGAAGAGCATTATCATTAGATGAAGAAAACAGTTTCTTGAGTGATCTGAAGAGCCTGAAATGAGGTTTGCCCCATGAGATCCTCAGTGTAATAGACTTAGTAATGTGTTTTGATTTAGCTGAGATTTACTATATACCTTGCAAGAAAAAGTGATTTTGGAATCTGAGAGAGAATTAATTCTGTTGGATCCTTCTTTATTCTGTTTTGGGTATGTTCTCTTTGATTCACTTTTCACTATAATCTACTGTTGCACTAATATAGTCCATGATTACATATTTTATCCTGATGCAACACAGTTATATAAGTGTAATGCAGAGACAAATTGCAAGGGTGGCTGGGCTAAGAAGCATGTGTCATCAGCAAGGCTTTCCATGTTGTTCTTGGGAAGAAACTGAGACACTTTTAAAGAGAACATTTGAACTAATGTTACATTCACACCATATTGGGACAGCATTTCCCCAAGTTTGGTTTTCCATAGAGAGAAGCTACAATATACTTTTTAATATTTAAGCTTATTCTATATTTTAGTTTCATATTTAATTTATTTGCAGATACACAGTTTGGGTATACAGATCTTGTACTCCCACATGATGTTTCTAAAGTACTCCTGCAAGATTGTCTCTATTTTTGTTTTTCCATGCAGATATCTTTTCTACATTAGCCAATAGCAATGGAAGAGCATTTTAGATATTTTCTAATACATGGAAAAGATTCTGCATTGGGGCTGTCTTCCTCTGGATACTAGATGCATAAGTATGACAATGAGGGAGGAGATCTGCCTTGATCTTTATTTGTGGGCTGCCTAAATGCAACTGGTGGACCGCCATGTGAGATAGAATGCTGGTTATACCAAAGGATCGTCAAATCTAGGAATAAAAAACTCATAGTGATTTGAGGGGCCTCTGTCCCCATTAAGCAGAAATGAAATAGCTTTTTCAAATGCTGGAATGGCAGGCAGGAAGATGGAGACATGATTGCATCCCTGCCTTCCTGTCTAGAGCCCTGAATTAGATAAAAAGCTATCAGGAGTGGCCTGCTGATCTCTCCATAAGCATCAGTCTAAGGAGATCTGCAGAAGAAGCTACTGGCTGAAGTATCTCTGGTCTAGGCAGCTGCTATGGTCATCTCGCCATATGTTCTGGATTACCACCATAGGTTTCTATGAAACTACCATGTTTCTCCTAGCTGGAGTATGAGTGATATGGAAAGGATGAGAGGGTGAGTTGTGCAGAGGGATATGACCTGAGGTGGCAGGTCCAGGGTTCTCCACAGGGGATAAAAAAGTGATGAGATGGCAACTGCAGCCATGTGCCTGAAGCCCCAATTCTTTTTTATGTGCAGTGCACATTTAAAAAAAAGACTGAAGCTTTGACATCACAATCTTGGTTTTTTTACATCCCCTTGCAGTTATCCCAGGGCAGCTATCCTAAGGGCAGGCAAGGCAGGTTAACAAACAAACAAAAAAACAACCCAGAGTACAACTCCCTCCTATTGTTGTAGCCCAGCAACAGATATTCAGAGACAGCCTACTCCTAAATTTAGAGATTACATATAGCTATCATGACCAGGGATCATTGATTGTTTAACTTATATCTCACTTTCCAACAGGGAAGAGTACTCAAACTATTCAATCACCATTAAAATATGTTAATAAAACAGGACAATTCAGCTCAGCAGCTACTGCTTGAAACTTCTTTTTACTGCCAGAAAGCTAATAGATACCTTCTTTATCCATTTCATTTAAAAAATTAATTCTCATATACATCCAGGTTTCCCATCCCATCCCATGATATAAAACTCCAACTGCAGCAGCTTTCTGACACATGCCTTTGTACGTTTGCCAATTTCAAAAAACATGGCTCTTCCAGGGAAAGTCATCTTCCAACATTTATTTATAAAAGATTACATCTGAAAGGTTGCTGGCGACTGTTAACTAAACAAGGTCACTGTGACAAGTGACAGATCCTATGAGGCTATCCTGAAATGATTTCTTTTTAAATTTTAAACCATGTTCCCATGCCCAAGTGTTTCAAGAATTCTGCTGCATCATAGGGGGAAAAAAGTGCATGTCCTCAGGGTGAAAAGCTCAGGATCTAAATAGAAGAAATTTTAAGTGAAGATTTGGTCTAGAAGTAAGCCATCTTTATGTTTCTTGATTCAGGCCATAAAGTAAAGGAGATGTATATGCCAACATGAGCCAATCTCTGTGATCTTTGAGGATGATAATTTCCACTCACATCAAGTATTTCTTTTCTTTTCTTTTTAAATCAACTCACTTTAAATCAAAGCCCACACAGAACATGAAAGTGCTGGGCTTTTTGCCCATAAGAGCTGACACACATAGACCATCTATAAGTAGGGTTATGTCACTCCTCATTCTTGCATCTTACCTTCTTACACACACACACACACACACACACACACACACCTCAGCCTGCAATTTAATCCTCTTTTTCCTGCACATTAAGAGTCCTTTGACAGCAGAGATTCTGCTGGTAACAACCGGTATGACCAGGGTTTCAAAGCTTTCTCTGCTGGGTTGAAATAGGATCTGTTTTCAAGACCAATGAAGACAAAGCCTGCCCTTCCTTATTCTTAAGAAATAAACCCTTTAGTGATTTATATTTATTTAAGTACATCAGCTGATTATGTTTTAATTCATTGAAAGCAAGAATATTCAACCCCACATAATATCTGCTTACACTTATGCAATCTGATTGTATCTCTGGTTACTTTTGGAAATCTATTTTGTTCAGTAATTGCTACACAGGACTATACATTCAATGGAATAAAATAAACAGGAAAAAATGCCTTTGGGACTGTAAGATGAATATTGTTTCTACTTTCTTGATTAGCCATGATTTAAATAAATAACTCGAATTTCTGTATTCATGTGGTACACTGAATCATAAACTACCCACACAGGATAAGTTTGCCCAAGATTAGGTTAAAATGTGGTTATCTAATTTGCAATTCAGTGAGATGTACAAACACAGCTATCAGATTTTAGTGGCTCAGTTAATTTTGTTTCATGTTATCTTGTCCCAAATTATCTTGGTTTCAATGCAGTGAACATACACCAATCCTGTGCAAGTTTACTTGGAAGTAATTCTTTGTGAATTCATCTTACTTCAAAGTAAGTATTCATATGATTATAGTATTAGGAAACTAGTAACATGTTTGCAAAATATAATATTTTTATGCTAATTCACATAACATTTCTAAGCTTACTTTATGATACTCATTTAATATAAGATACCACCATGTACCCCTCAGAAATGGCCAGCACTGAAAGAGAATGGATTACTTGAGAAGGACAAATCTGTCCAGCGTCAGAGATGTTTATTTTCATGTAGGAACCAGGAAATGCTGCAGGCAGCTTCAAAAAAAGGAAAAGAAAAATCTCCTGGGAAGAGCATAAATGGTAATATCAAGACAATTGCTATAGATGTGTTACTGGAAGCATGGAATGTCTGATGCTTTGGAAATTAATGACTATTTAGAAAAAAAAAAAAGGAAACCTTTAAAATAAGCAGATGTTCAAGTGGTTCTTTGTGTTCTAAAATGCTTGCTTGCATGCATTTAGAAGAAATATATTATGCTGGAATAGTACGGTATGGTGGAACTTGTACTTTGTTATTTCTTTCTTTTCCTGGAAGAAAGACATCCAGAAATGTGGTGATTTGGTCTAAGATGTGATCCTCTAAGGCACACTCCCCTTGCTTCTCTTGCAAAGAGCTTGCATCATCTAAAACAGTGTTTCTCAACCTTGGCAACTTTAAGATGGGTGGACTTCAACTCCCAGAATTCCCCAGCCAGCCTTGCTGAAGTCCACCCATCTTAAAGTTACCAAGGTTGAGAAACACTGATCTAAAATGTTCTGCAGCGTTAGAGATTCCTGCTGTTATGAGGTGTCAAGTAAAACTGGTACAAAAGCTGGTGTAATCAAAATTAACCCAGAACCACTCTCAACCTACCTGACATGGATGCCCCAGGAGAATCAGCTAGCGGTCTTCTACTTTCACAAAGTAAAGGCAGAGGAGGTTTACAGGTTTACGTCTCTGTTGCTGTACCTGTGAAATCCCTTTCCCCTCGAGATACAACCAGCTTCTACCTTATTAGTATTTTGTAGATGGCTCAGAATTGAGTTATTTAGAAGAGAATATGGACTGTGAGTGCTTCCACCTATTTATTTACTGGGATTCTTATTATTGTGGCTGTTGTAGCTGTTTTTAATATACTGTATGTTGTTACACGGGTGTGTGTGTGTAATCCTATAAGTCATCAAGAGTCATTTGACTGCAGGGGGAACGAATCTAATCAGTAAGTTAAATAAATACTTTGCTTCACCGTTATGGAGAGGACATCAGTTCTTCAGATTTGAATGAGGTAGAACAGAGTTGATATCGTACCAGCACTGGAATCAAATACACAATCCAAGTCTTAATTACTTCCAATTCCTTTTGTATACAAACAGAAACACATGCTCAGAATTGTTTGTTTGGGATATGACAATGTATACAACAGCTGACTCAAACCTTTTGGTTAACAGGTGTTCCTGGAAGACATGAAATGCATATGGGGTGGAAAGTATATCTTCCCACTGAAATGCTTCTTGGTCAAGCCTGTTTAAAATAATGAAAAAAGCTTGTATCTCTCCTATTAGGGATGACTGTTGCCCAGTATTCTGCGAATAAATTCGTTACCAGCAGTATGAGTTCTGTTCATTGTATGTATGCCAACAGTATAGCCTACATTGGACCTTAGCAAAAGGCCAAGAGATAATTATATTTTAGTCTGTTTGAACACTTAACTGTGTTAGCATGGGTATTCTTATTGTTGATGTTAATGAGCTATTTTCTTTTTTCTAATTTTGAATTATAAAAAATGAAGATTAATAGCTTGCTGCATAATATTAAAAATTCAGTGAAACAGTTTTTTGGTATAGGTTTTTTACATCTGCGCAACTTATAACTATGAAGGTATCATAATTCATGAAATAGATGCTATGTAGGGATGGTGGTTGGGTATTTTGTAAAATATGCTTCACCACCCCCCCCCCCCCTTTTTCATTCCAAGCTGGATCTTCAGAGCCAGGCAACTGGAAACTGTCATCACTAAATTTCTATGGGATCTATTGCAAAGACAGAATTATTATGTTTTATGTTTTATTGCATCCAGCTGGAGAAGGAGAAGACATATTCAACAGAGCTGAGCAAAGTAACAGCATAGTTTATCCTCACAAAAGGGAGAGCGGAGAAGATAGGATTATTTAGGTTTATTTATATGGTTCAGTAACTCAACACAAATTTGCTGATTTGTTTGGTGATCACTAGATGGCGGTATAAGCCCAAAGCAAAACATTTCTGTTGCCTCAACAAGCAAGCAAACAAGCTGAATTGAGATAGAAGTTTTTTCTTGTGTTATTGGAAGCCTGAAAGGTTGAATGGTGCCTAGACATCCCTGTAAGATTATATTTGTCTATGTGTTGGCTCTTTGCTCAACAGATAAACATATACGAAGGACTATGAGATGAATGCAGTAGATCCTCCACAGCCAAACATTGGTTAAGAAAAGAGTATATTGTTCCTCTGAGAAACACACCGTAAGTGTTTTACTTTGCTCTTTAGCCAAAGAAAACTACTTACTCTTTAAATAGTTGGAGTGAGGGACCGAGTACAGAAATGAGTATAACGTGTTACTTATGATCCTCCGGATATTACTGTGCAATGAGCATCATGGAAAGTGGGACTGCTTATGAAGGGTGGGGCTCCTGAGCAAAGTCTGGAGAGGCATAGGTTTGGCATTCTTGATTTCTTTGCTTGCCCACATACAAATTGTTCTTCATCTATGTTGGCATCATTTGATGCTTTTTTTTTCAGAAAAAGCACGGTGGATTTGCCATCCATTCTACTAAGGTGGCTAACATACTAATACTACTTCCTCCTATTTTCCCCACAACAACAACCCTGTGAGGTGAGTTGGGCTGAGAGAGAGTGACTGGCCCAAAGTCACCCAGCCGGCTTTCATGCCTAAGGCAGGGCTAGAACTCACCGTCTCCTGGTTTCTAGCCTGGAGCCTTAACCACTAGGCCAAACTGGATCTTTTTCCTGGATTTTCCTGGTTCCAACACTGATTCTGGACAGCTATGTAACATCTGGGGGAAGGAGGATCATTTATCCGCTCCAGTTGTACTCCTACCTGGAGAAGAGAGAGATCCACCATTAGTGATACATGGCATTAATGTGACTGTTCTTAAAAACAATCTCAAAATTACAACTGGTCCAGAATACAGGCATTTGGAAGTTGAATAGCACTCTTTAACTTGCACTGAAACAACTACGTTGGTTGCAAGTAATTTTCCAAGCCCAATTTAAGGTGCTCATTTTGTTGTACAAATCTTGCCTGGTTTAACTCCAAGTGACCTGCTGGATTAATTTTCTGTGTTCTCAAGTCTTTGATCTTTTCAGGTCTTGCCATGGATATGTAATGACAATAAAGAGTGACAGTAAATTCACTTTTTCTTTAGAGATGCCTTATTAGAGTAGAGGCAGACTTTCTTTTTCTTAAATATTAAGTGGGGGCTTTACAGTTCTTAGAGGTTTTTTATGTTAATAACTTTGTGGTGGTAAGGATTTCCTACACCAACAGATCTACACACGCTTGTATGTCACCGGGAGCTATTCAGAAGCGGGATAACATACGCATTTGGAAAAACAGAACAAAACAAAATATCTGTTTGTCAGATCAGAATTCACTTGTACACTATATCTGGACTGTGCTTGTTCATAAAAAGAAAATGAATTCATTCACATTAAATAAGCACATTTGGAATGAATTATGAATATGTTTTCTCAGATGTCTTGCTACATCAAGATGTTACATATTTTAGGAAACAATGATACCTTTTAATACCAGTTAAGAAGAACCTAACATGCCTTCTGACTTCAGCCAGCCAGAGTGTTTCTGATAAAAGGGCAGAATGACACTTTATTATCTCTATGCAATCATTACCGATGGAAGATCTGAAAGACAAGGTCAGGGGTAGATCGTCATGGAGAAAATCTATCAAAAGAAGTACAAAATGACTTGATGGCGTATAAGCAATCATCAATCAACCAATGCAACCATAGACACATATGCGGGTATATGACTAACTGAAGAATTATATCAGGATTATCATTGTATTTGTGAAACCTGGGAAATGTACATAATATAGGTAATTCTCGGGTTACAACGGCAATTGGAACTGGAATTTCCATTGCTAAGCAATGCAGTCATAAAGCACAACATCACGTGACCACATTACTTAGTAATGGCAATCCCAGCAGTCTAGGTTGCCATCATAACCCCACGACCGCATGGGTTATTAAGGAGGAAGAGGTAGGAGTCCTAGGCAAGGAGGACGAGTGGTGTGGGTGCTACGTGCTATGGCTGCTGCAGGTGAGTGCATGCTATAGAGTGCAGGAGACAGGGGGGTTCTAGGGAGTTCGAGATCCCTGGCATCTTGTACTCGGTAGTGGGGGTCCTCAGGAGAAAAAGCAGTGGAAGCAACTTACTGGAGTGACTTGAGATCTTCCCTGCCAGCTTCCCCATTGACTTTGCTTGGGGGAACCCAGCAGAAAAGGTTGCAAATGATGATAACATGACCACGGGACACTGCAACTGCACAGGCTGGTTGCCGAGCACCCGAATCGTGATGACATGGCCACAAGGGTGCTGCAACGGCTGGAGCTTCAAAGACCAGTTCTAAGTACCCTGGTTCAGTGTCATTGTAATTTTGAATAGTTGCTGAATGAGTGCTCATAATCCGAGGACTACCTGTAATGTCCAAGGAGGCAAGCAGTTGACTCACCGAATTTCTACTTAAATGTACCTTCACAGGTTTTTGCCTTGGAAGTTAACAACTTGGATGTTCATATCTTAAATGGTGCTACCACCAGAGACAGACCAAAGGAGCTTATATTCTAATCTGGCACCAGAGTTGGCACAATTGATTATTTAGCCCTTCCTCAAAGACTTATAAACTTTCTAAAAGACTTTGCAATAGTTGGCGCCCCAGGCAGTGATCATCTACCCACTGACTTTGTCTCTCTATTTAGATGACAAGGTAGAGATGTAGATGTTCCTTGTCTATCAGACCCAGAAAGGGTGCAACGTTCAGGATGTATAAGATGGTCAACTAAGGTAATTAAGGCACTAGCTTCTGAATTCTCACCTAAAAAGGGTATGCCTTGAATTAATATAATTCCCACCCACCCTATGACTCCACATTTAAGCACTATAAATCTCTGATTCAGACCTGGAAACAGATTTTAGGTAATGCCCACTCCAACAGAAAACCATGCAATCAGCATAGATCAAAGCTTTGGTTTGATCAGGATTTCAGAAAGCAGAGAAAAAAATATTGAGGTTACTTTTAGGGACTATAAACAGGATCAAGGACATTACTCCAGAAGAAACGTTACAAAGCTGTAGTTTCTACTAAAAAAAAAAGAGCTCACAGAACTTGGACATAGTTGATAGCAGTAGCCCATGCAAAACATTCTGCCAAATGTTGGTGTTTAATTATGGGAGGACCAAAAGTTCAACTCCCTCCCATGGGGAATTATATCCCTGCTATGATATGGGAATCTTAATTTCAGGCTTTGCATGCCAGAGAGAAAGCACAAGAAGTTAATCTTAACCTAGGGTGAGAACCCTTAGCAGACTGGTCTCCAGGTTCAGTGTCAGAAATACACAAATGAATTAGGCAACTAAAACCTAATGGATTTAATACCTCATCAACTAATACCTCCTCACCAAATTTCCTCTTAAATGTAGCTTCACAAGTTACTCTCATTCTGACTGGTGGGCCCAGGTGCTGGCCTTCTCTTTCTACCTCTATAGAACAATTATTCCTAGCAACTGAGGCACAGCCGTTATTGTCCCTATCTGGAAAAAGGGAAGGAACGATGTGCCAGCAAATTATTGCCCAGTGAGTCTTCTGAGCATAATCCGTAAGATACATGCAGAAATATTTACTGGAAATGTTTAGATTGGTTGGAGGAAGAGACCCTCCTAGCTGAGTGACAGGTGAGATTCCAAGCAGGCCTCTCTGTGACAAATCAGCAACTGATTCTTTCCCACTTGATTGAGAATACACTGACCCACCAAAAGTATCTCTTTATGCCCTGCTTGTTGACTTTAACTAGGCTTTTGATTTTATTTCCAGGGAAATTATCTGGAAGAAATTGAAAGCTTCTACCATCGATAGGCAGTAACTTAACCTAATTCATGCACTTTATAAAAATGAGAGTAAGATGTACTACAGGCATTTCTCAGACACAATGATGTCCAGCAAGGGGTTTAGACAAAGGTATATTCTGACCCCATTTCTCTTTAATTATTATATCAATACTATGATATGGTATATCATAGTATTGATATACCATATCATACCATTGGCCAGTTCCCTTAACAAGGAAGATTTTCATCACCCCAAACTTGACAGCAGATGATACATATACTGCTTTATGCAGATGATGCAGTCTTATCATCATAAATGCCAATAGGCCTTAGAAGTACCATGGAACACTAGTCCATTCCTGTAAGGAACATGCATTACAGATCAATTATGAAAAAACAAAGGTCATACATTTTGCAAGGGATTTTTAAAAGTTGGTTTGGAGCCTTGAAGGACAGAACATAGAGTAGGTTTCCAGCTCCAACTTGGGCTTTGTGCTGCACTGCACTGGGAAGCATCATATGTACACTGCTCAGGTTGCTTCAAATGCCTGGAGAGGTTCAGCAGCAATTCTTTCTTTCTTCTTCTCCAAAGGTACCCAATACATACCAACCTCCCTCAAACTTTTTGAAGCCAAGATCCCAGCTATTATACAGAGCCAGATTAAATATATTAATTATCAGAACGTGGAAAGGGTATAGTCAAAATTCCTAAGAAAGCTATTCAAGTGGCAAAATGTGTGCCTGATGTTGTCCTGTGGCTGGAGGCAGGACTTGCAATAGCTGAAACAAAGGCATGGCTGTGTGTCTTCAAATACTGGCTAAAGGTTCATTTCCAGCCTGAAGATCTGACACAGCTAATAGTTCCAATAGAAGAGAATATATGGAGCTGAGGGCTGAACTGTGGAGTCCTTGGTGCTCTTTGAGCTTAGTGGTTTGCAGACATTTCATTACCCAACTAAGTAACATCAGTGTGAGTGAGTGCGCGATTTGCTCCCTGTTTATATACAGTAGCTTGTCCTGCCAGTTTTGGTGGGCTGTGGTTTTCTCCTTGGTAGTTGGTAGTTTTCTCCTTGGTAGTTCCTTACCTACATTACCTGGTTGGGTAATGAAATTGGTTGGGAAATGAAACCAAGCAAACAACAAAGCTCAGAGAGCACCAAGGACTCCACAGTTAATAGTAATTGATAAATATGATTCTTCCTGGAAACCCCAAATTGACAAAAAAGTATATCAGCTGGTTTTTTTTCAGGGAGTCAGTCATGCGCTTGGGACAAGATCAGGCAATGGTGGTGCATAAGCAAAGGATCCTTGATACAGAACTACAATCAGAATATAGCAAACTAAGGTACAATTGGGCCATAGCAATGCACAACTTTGCGAAGAGAGATCTCTTTGGAGAAGACCCTGATGCTGGGAAAGATTGAAGGCAAAAGGAGAAGAGGACGGCAGAGGATGAGATGGTTAGATAGCATCACTGAAGCAATGAGCATGAAATTGAGCAAACTCAGGGAGGCAGTGAAGAACAGGAAGGCCTGGCGCAATATGGTTCATGGGGTCACGAAGAGTCGGACACGACTTAACGACTGAACAACAACAACAACAATGCACAACTTAAAGCAGTATTGAATCTAGATCAACTTACAAACAATACATTTCAGTGAGTATTTACATTATTATGGTTCAATATTATATTGTCAGCAGAGCTGTATGGAAAATTTCATAAAATTCCATATGTGAAAATGCTCTGCCCTTGTAAAAATGGTAATATTGAAACACAAACTCATATTCTGTGAATTGTAAAGAACTACTAATGCCCCTTCTAACCCCATGTATGAGATGGACTGAAGAATTTTATGTTCAAGTTTTACCGACATATAAGGGCACCAAGTTTGCAAAGTGTGCTTTTGCAGCTTGTAGAACTTGCACATTGTTGATAGCAAAATAGTGCAAGCATGATTATACGTGTTTCACCTTATATGCCTTATTTTATTTTGTACATTCCATTTTATAGGTTGTATTCTGTAGGTTTTATTTAGTAAGTTTTATTTAGTCTGGGTCACTGATCTATAATAAAGGATTTGATTATTTAATTGACATAGCGTCATATGCCTATATATGTTATCAAACAGAGAAATTAAGTCATAAGACTGTGTCCTAATCTTTTCTTATAAATGCCTGACATAAATTTATCAAGGTTGCTTTAAAATGTAGACATTTATCTGCTGTCTGTGTTTATATACATGCACACCCACACAAAGGTATATATTTTGTGTTAGCAATTTAAAAAAAAAAATTAATGGTTGACATGCAAAATGTTCAACACAATAAATTATGCTATATCTATCATCATGCTTTAATAATACAACTTCTGACTTTCTTTTGTTTCTGGAAACGTAATAAAAGAGCTTAGCAATCATTAATCATTTTAGACTGAGTGTTACACAGCTATTTAAAGTCCATATATAGATCCGCTGTCTCAAATGAACAGACAACAAAATGCTAAGGACAAAAAGTGCTTTGTCAATTTCCTTCCTTCTTTTTCTTTTGTATATACACATGTTATCTTGTAAAACTTTTTTCCCTAGGGTATCTTTTATGGAGGGAATTAGATTTTTAATTCCAATACTATAATCAAATCAATTTTTTTTCTTCTTAGTGTTTTTCCTGCATGTGCATGAAGGTCTAGAAATCTATATAGGAGAGAGAGAGAAACAAGCAAATTACTGGGTTCACACGTTACACTAAAAGCATTAGTTTGCTCACCAATGTTTTACTGATAAACCATGGTTTATGAACTACAGACCACGGTGACTAAATGTATACCTTCTAAGTCAAAGCCAAGAAACACACATTATAATTTCACCTATTGTGTATATCCTGCTAGTGAGGAATGAATTAGAAACATACCACTGAATAACTTTCTGAGTGATTCAAAGTCTTTCTTCAAATATTACATTGCTTACTTCAGTGAAAAAAAAAAATGAAAAACTTTGGAGAAATGAATAATCATTTTTTAAAAAATGCTTAGATGATAGGATAGTTTTATAGATTGATCCCGTAAGTCTCCTTTTCTGGCAATAAAAACCAGATAAATAATATATTTACAGTATAAATATTTGAATTTATATAATATATTTACAGTATATATATTTGAATTTTTACCCACTTATATTTTTGAACTTCAGTAGGCAAGCTTTGTTTTTAACTGTGTATTTCTAACACCTATCTTAATGTAGGTCTAAATGTTCATAGTATTTATGTTAATGCATTTTGGGGAAAGTTATTTCATGAATATCAAACTTGATGAAAGACACAGCACATTCCGGGGCTGGAAAGCAACTTTAAATATTCCCAGTAGTATTGTAGCTCAATAGAAATGCAGAGTTGATTCCCTGTATTAATTAGCTGGCTACTTTCCAAAAGATTTCTAAGTTCAAAGAAACAGTATGAATCTGGAAGATCCACATGTTTTCTCAAATCTGAAAAGGTAGAAAGGTATCAAAATGTGGAATTTGACTAGAAGAACTGGCTTTAAAATTTGTTGGGTCTTTTTAGACCAGGGCAATAACCCCTTCTGATCATGATTTCCAAAACTTTGTGGCATTTATTCATTTTGAGGTTGGATATACATGAAAACTGTAGCCTGCATCCTAAAATAGACGTAACACAATTTAGAAAATAAAGGGAAAAAATCAGTCTCTGAAAAACAAAACAGAACAACCTACAAACAAAAACAAAGACACAGAAAACTTCTGGCTAGACCATGTGTATGGTCCTGCCCCACCATTCTTGTGCTCCATTAACCCAACTGTAATGAGTTCTAATGCAAAGGGTGGCTATTTATGTTGGAAACAAAGAAATAGCTTCTCAAAAGAGATGACAGTGGAAACAACAACAAAAATATGTGTCAAGATATGTATTTGTATGCAATAAGATGATGGACCTCCACGCAAAGCAAGTGATGATTGCTTTCTGTCTTCCTTGAAAACCAGATTCAGATTCTCTTTATTAGTAACAAGGCACCAACTGCTTTCAGAGTTAGAATTTGCTTTAAACTGCACAACTGGGAAGAATCTTGGGACGACAGCATGCATTAACCCTGGGTCCTTATCTCAACAAACTATATTTTAGAATATGTGGAATGTGGTCTCAACAAGAGAAATCCACTTTTCTTAGGATGATTTACTATCACCAGTGAAATTCAAAATTCCACTTTTTGACTTCACTGCCACCTGAAAGCATGCACAAAAGAACTTCCCTTATTTACTTCTTTGTCATACGTAAGGGAATATTTAAGACCAAGGGATTAGTACAACCATTCCCTGAAATATGTTTTCCAAATTTCCTTTGGATAAATTAATATATACCCTACTTTTTTCTCTTGAAGCAAGGGTATTTTGAAAAACAAATATAATACTTTGCAGAGTACCAAGGTCTTTTCAATTGAAAGACTATCTGACAGGTCTAGGAGCCAGGCAGATGTTATGGAAGCCATCCATGGGCACATTCATACTTATAGGTTCCAAGATGTTACCTCTGAGTAACAATATAAGTGTTCCTAACCTCTTTTCAAGACTGTACCACTATTTATGTTTGTATGAAGGTATAAAATCAAATTTATAACTGAAATTGTCCAGAACTATTAAGGCCTGCAGTTATTACTTCAGGAGGCAGTGCCTCACTGGCTCCTTCAAGGCAAGCAGAACCATGCCTCACTCAAGGAAGCTTTCACTGCCATATGAACCTAACCACATGTCATTTCCTAGGATTCTTTGAGGGACATGGATCTAATGGACAGCTAGCCTTGTCCCCAAATCCTATTCCATACTATTAGCTTATACTAACTAAAAAGGACTCTCTGTATTTTTAGGGAAAGCCTAAATGTTGATCTATGCTACCTGAATAAGTTAACATAGGATGGACATCTTTAGCAATAGTGAAACATTGAAATATTGCTGTTTTAACTAACTCAGCTTGAAATGTCATTGAGCTGTAATTATTCATTTATTTAACCCATTTATATATTTCCCATAACTTAAATATGCAATGAAAATGTTTCAAACCAAACTTGGTACTGCTTTTCTCTTATCAACTCATATACTGGAAGCAGCTCTCATTTACCAACATAACATGTCACATCAAAAGAATTACTCGACCCTTAGCAGGTGCTCTCCAGGATAAGAAGTAACCAGAAAGTCAGCAGCTGGAATTTACATTTGCAACTGCTCTTCCCATTAAATGGTGTATTGGATGATCAAAGCAAAAATTCCAGGTCACACCTCAATCAGTTCTGTCTCATAATCAAATTATTGTTTGTGGAAACTTAAGTAGCTGAGAAAGATCAGATGCTCACACTCTGTCTCTCACACACATACACATGGATCGACTTCACAAAGAATCACCATGGCTCGCATTTGAAACTACTTTATGACATTTGCAGGAGAACAAATTTGTTTCTGAAATAAGACAAAATCAGAAACAAGAGAACATAAAAAAGGATGTTGATAAATTTATAAAATAATTGTACGTTACATAATTGTGTTGTAGTTTCTGATACAGATGAAAGGTTTTGTATTCATACATTTGTTAATCTTTATGTTGCCTTAAACTTCTGTTTTGTTTTTGTTACAAAATACTAATATGGTTACCTCTGAAAACATTTGTTCTAATATCTAGCATCACTAGCAGATACTATGTCTGTTAATCTTCATTAATAACAATGGACAGTTGGAAACAAAGAAGCCACCTTATCTGGGAATGCACATTGAATGGGGATGGGAGGCAGGTATCTGATAAAAATATCATACTATTTATCACCCTGGAACATTGTTTTGTTCAGCTGCAAACTCCATATATGTGGTGCACTGAAAAAATTAGAGAGTTCATCTTTCTATTCCCTCTTTGAAATCTCCATTCTCATTTCTTCCTTGTTCACTCCTAGCTAAATCCAGTAGATCCGCTTTGATATAGATATAGAGATATAGAGATATATAGACTCATTCTTAAGAAGAAAAAGAAATAAGCCATGTTGCTGACATTAATGATGGACTGCCATTTTCTCAAGAAAGATTTTCTGATAGGACTTCCATTCAGGATGGCTCTATAGTAAGGTGGGTATCAGCATACCCTAGAAACATCTAGTTTGCATCCTGGTAACTATTTATTTGCCATGTTAATTGCTACTTTTGGAACCAGAAACCAGTGATTATAGTGTGTTTTCATTATTGGAAAATTGTTCAGTAACTGCCTGGATACCCAAGAGAAATTTTGCCACCATCTTCCCCTACTATAGTGACAGCTACTGAGAAAAATGTGCTGGCTATTTCTGTTGAGATAAGAGAGGATATAAAAACTGTTAACGATACTGTTTTAACACAGTAAGTTCCAGATTGGATATTGCTGAGAATAAAATTGGAAGGTAATTGCAAAGATCATCAGAAGCCAGTAGACACTTCTATAAATGATTTAAAAGATGTTAAGATTTTTCAGGACAAAACCACATGTCTGCAATCTCACTATTGCTGGGCCAATCTAGTGTAATTAAAATTCTGGAGGTAATGAAGAAAGCCTACCATGATCATTTCATTGAAGCTTTGATTTAGAAAGTATTGGCTTTGCCTGAAGATGATCAGATAGCTATTGTGCAGGATCATTGTGTCCCAGATGTCCTTTCCATATAGCTGAGAAGCTTCAAAAATTTCTTGTGAGATTCCTTTGCTTTGCCACAATGAATGAAATTCCACAGAAGATCTGATCCACTCATCTAACTGAATGGAGACATTAAAAGGCTCACATTAATATTTTGCTCAGACTTGTCAACAATTGGACTGGCCTATAAACTCAATCGATAGATCAATCAATCAATCAAAATAAATCTTTTCCCCAATTTTACTTCTATAATTTTAAAATTTTACAACTTTAGTTCAACTCATAAAGTTGTTCCATGAAGTAAAAAAAATGACTTGAGAGGATTCTTGTTATTTTGTCACTGGCCATATTTTGTTTGAAATTATCAAATTTAATAGTCATGAAATGAAAACTATTATACTTTTTAAGCTCCTGTTAGATTCTTTTTTGCTATTACATGCATTTGCATCCAGGCTAATAACCTTCTTTATCTGGTTCTTAAGTACACATTTGCTTAGTGTTTCTGTATGTCCTTGGCTAAGGAGAAATATAATGAACTGCAGTTTTAGCTACACTTTGCATCCTTTCTCCCTTCCTTGCTTTTCTAAATCTAAAACAGATTTCATTAACAATGGTCCCTTCATTAAACTTTCATTTTCCTCCCAATTAGTTCATATAATAACAATTCTTTCGTTATTAATTTGTGTTATTAACAGGGATTCTCCTGCTGAAAAATATTTGGAAAAAGGGTGACTTGATTTTCACTGTTTGCAAACCAAATGGAGAATTTATCCCTTCATCTAGCTGACAGGAATACAAGACCTGGTCCAAATCTGCAGGAGGTTATACTAATCAGATGTCTTCTTTTCACTTCACCATTTCAGAGAGTGAATGCAGAGGATGAAAGGTTGCCTATCAGCCCTAGAACCAGGCTCCAAAAACATCCATCCAACCTTTCTCTGATAGGCTGATCTTAAAAAAGCTAACCTGGTTCAGGCTTGGTTAGTATTGATGTAAGAGATCACTAGGAAATTATAGGATTGGAGATAGGACTGCAAAGCAGTATTATTTATTGCTTTATTATCTGAGATCAAAACATCATACATTTAAAACATATCCAGCAATTAAAATACTTGCATAAAACAAAAACAAAACTGCAAGCAAGGCACCAGTTATTTCTATAGGCTAAAGCTACTGATAGAAATCTTGCCACCATCCTTGATACATCTAAAAATTGGCCACTTAAAAGAAAGAACGTGGATCCCTCATCATAAGGAAGATACAGTTGTGTGAAAAAGAAAGTACACCCTCTTTGAGTTCTATGGTTTTACGTATCAGGACATGTCTGATGGAATGGAATTATGAAGGCCAAGCTCAGGCAGATAAACATTTTCTTAGCTCGCCAGAACCGCATGGGAGGAACAAGAGGATGAGACTGAGACCTCCCTGAGGAATTCACACTGTTGTGGCTGGAGGACTTTGGGAACTGGGGTTTTAGTCTGGGAAGATTCTTGCTAGAGGTTGTAGCTAATAAACATAGCTGGATTGAATTGGCATTGCCTCTTGGAGTTCCTTGGGCTAGGCCTGACATCAATCTTCCCAGACTAAAACCCCAGTTCCCAAAGTCCTCCAGCCACAACAGTGTGAATTCCTCAGGGAGGTCCCAGTCTCATACTCTTGTTTCTCCCACGCGGTTCTGGCAAGCTAAGAAAATGTTTATCTGCCTGAGCTTGGCCTTCATAATTCCATTCCATCACACATGATAAACATCATCTGGTTCTTAACAGTTCTCAAAAGTAGGTAAATACAACCTCAGATGAACAACAACACATGACATATTACACCATGTCATCATTTATTTTACAAAAAGAAAGCCAAAATGGAGAAGCCATGTGTGAAAAACTAAGTGCACCCTTGCTGCTTCCATAGGTATGAAGAGGCTAAGTAGCAGCTAGGTGCTGCTAATCAAATGCCTTGATCAATTGATCATCAGCAAGTGTGACTACCTCTATAAAAGCTGAAGCTTTAGGAGTTTGCTGGTCTTGAGCATTGAGGTGTGTGTTAATGATCTTAGAAAAGCAATTGTTGCTGCCCATCAATCTGGGAAGGGTTATAAGGCTATTTCCAAACAATTTAAAGTCCATCATTCTACAGTGAGGAAGATTATTCACAAGTGGAAAACATTCAAGACAGCTGCCAATCTTTCCAGGAGTGGACGTCCCAGCAAATTCACTGCAAGGTCAGACCGTGCAATGCTCAGAGAAATTGCAAAAAATCCAAGAGTTACATCTCAGACTACAGGCCTCAGTTAGCATGTTAAATGTTAAAGTTCATGACAGTACAATTAGAAAAAGACTGAACAAATATGGTTTGTTTGGAAGGGTTGCCAGGAGAAAGCCTCTTCTCTCTAAAAAGAACATGGCAGCATGGCTTAGGTTTGCAAAGTTGCATCTGAACAAATCATAAGACTTCTGGAACACTGTCCTTTGGACAGACAAGACCAAAGTGGAGATGTTTGGCCATAATGCACAGTGCCACGTTTGGCGAAAACCAAATACAGCATATCAGCACAAACATCTCATACCAACCATCAAGCATGGTGGTGGAGGGGTGATGATTTGGGCTTGTTTTGCAGCCACAGGACCTGGGCACCTTGCAGTCACTGAGTAGACCATGAACTCCTCTGCATACCAAAGTATTTTAGAGTCAAATGTGAGGCCATCTGTCCAACAGCTAAAGCTTGGCCGACATTGGGTCATACAGCAGGACAATGATCCCAAGCACACCAGCAAATCTACAACAGAGTGGCTGAAAAAGAAAAGAATCAAGGTGTTGCAATATCCCAGTCAAAGTCCAGACCTCAACCCGATTGAAATGCTGTGGCAGGACCTCAAGAGAGCTGTGCATAAACAAGTGCCCACAAACCTCCATGAACTGAAGCAATGCTGTAAAGAAGAGTGGGCCAAAATTCCTCCACAATGATGTGAGAGACTGATAAAAGTCATACAGAAAACGATTACTTCAAGTTATTTCCGCTAAAGGTGGTTCTACAAGCTATTGAATCATAAGGTGTACTTACGTTTTTCACACATGGCTTCTCCATTTTAGCTTTATTTTTGTAAAATAAATGATGAGATGGTGTAATATGTCATGTGTTGTTGTTTATCTAAGCTTGTATTTACCTACTTTTGAGAACTGCTAAGGACCAGATGTTTATCATGTTCTGATACGTAAAACCATAGAACTCAAAGAGGGTGTACTTTCTTTTTCACACGAATGTATAGCCTAGTCATTTTGCGTATCAAAAGAACATTTCTGGCATTTTCAACAATGGAGGGCCACTTCCATTCATTTGGACAAAAACTTTATTAGTATCAACTAAAATATTAGAAGTGACTGTGCAATCTTTTAGTTCTTCAGAACCCTTAATAGACAGTATAGAGGTAGATGAACCAATGATCTCACTTGTGTGATTTTGTACCTCCTAGTATACTTTTATAACAGAAATGTCTTATCAAAATCCAGCTAAGCCCTGTTTTAAAACTTCAAGTTGATTGGTGCTTGAGAAAGTTCAATTCTTTCAGATGGCCTTCTTCAAATGGGCATTCCCTCAGAGTTTTGGGAACTGCAGTTCCCAGAATTATGGATATTTTTGTATTGTCATCCCAGAATTTGGTCCTCCTGCCTAGGCATTCTATAGTTGCAGTCACAACAGAACAGGAAAATTCCAGATTGGAGAAGGCTGCTTTATGGTATTGCATGAATTACTGTGTAAGTATCATCAGAATTTCAAAATTTATACAGCAGTCTTATTCTCTTGTTCGGAATTTAGACTAATGGTACATGTCCGATGCCTGAGGGAAGGGTATGTTTTTCTACTACGTTTTATGGATTGTTGTGAGCTGCCCAGAGTCATTGTATGAGATAGGCGGCCATATAGGTCCTGTCAATAAATAAATATTTTCTGAGTAAACAGGAATAAACTCAAGATGTTAAGAGCCACACTGAAGCATTATTACCTTTATGAAACCAGAGGTGGTGGTTTTGCATTTCAAGTTTATATATAATTTCTTTTGTTATAAAAGGAAAATCTGCAGCCAAGTTAAAATATACTAGTTCTGTTTCAAGTTGGGAATTGAATTACCATCAGCTAGGAAATATAAACGCAATGGGATTGCAGGCTCTGTGTAACACTTTTGAATTTCTTGGCTCATTGGTTGGAACCTGTAATACCCTTGATAATACCGGCAGGAGTGGATGCTTTATAACATTGGACAGCTGGAATGAGAGAAGACCAGTCACAAATTAAATTAAGAGGTGTAAAATGTGGTGAGAATAAAAACAAATTGAGATCGTGAAAACAGGTGCCAACTGACATTTACCCCATATTCAGTTGCACTTTCTTTTTTCTCTGTATGATTAGCAGCTAAGTTGAATTAGAGATTTCATGCTTCCGTGACCTCTATGGGTACCCATAAAAGGGGGGGGGGGAAACCACCTGCAGGTACTTATTTTTCCAAACAGTAAGAGCCTCAACAATGATTGAACACTCTTGGTAACAGTAATATTCTGGTTGGAAATAAAGAGTAACACCATAGTAACATATTCACGCAAGCTCCTAAATCATGACTATAGAATTAAAATACACAGTAACATATTAGCGTGAACATAAAAGAGCTTCCAGTTCTATTTTACTTGTTCTTGAATTACATTGCCAAGAATCCATCTTAGACCGAGGTGGTAAATATATTCTATACTTAAAAATGAATTTTATATAAATAAATTTCAAGAGAACGAGCTTTTGAAAATTATTTGCATAGCTGCTTTAGCTTGATTATAAAAAAATTAAATTATCATACAAATTACAGAGTTAAATATGATTCTCTTATTTCATATAAGTAGCTTACTGACTTTCAGAGAAGTTAAAGTGGAAAACTGATCTGAGTATAGAGAACTTTGGATACCTTGTTCATTAGCTTGCCTTCATCACTTCCTAATTATTTTATTTATTTATATATCAAATTTATATCACCGCCCAACTCTCCCACAAGGAGGGACTCTGGGTGGTTCACAACAAAACAATTTAAAATCAGTAAAAACATAAATAATACAAATATAAAATACAATTATGCATCTGTTATTTATTTTGCACAAGCACCATTATGTTCTGGTAACATGTCTTGGTTAGATTTAAAAGTATGATGCAATGGAGGTCTAGAAAAGCTACTCTGTGTAAAACATTTCCTGTTCTAAGTAGATGATCTGATCATAAAATCCTTCTGTTTTCACTGAGCCCTGACATAAGATTGGTTTTGTCATTGCTTGGTGCTGGCTGTCAACTCTCAAGCTGTTCAAAACTTCTTAGGATGTCATTACAACAAAGGTTTTCAATTTTTTTTCAGGCCATGGAACCAGCTAGTTAAAAAAAAAAAATCCTGGAGAAAGCTCTAGTGAAAAAAAATTGGTGGCACAGGAATGAACTTGAATTGTTTGTCCTTAGTCTCTTGGAAGCCAGTTAAAATCTTGCAGAACCCTAGGATTCTGAACAGAGTTTGAAAAACCCTGCATTATAAATCTAAATACATCAGATTTGTTCTTATGAACTTATTTCTAAAGATCAATTTCAATGACTGCCTGGAGAGCTATCTTTTGATAGCTCTTTCGATTTTGCTCCTTGCAAAATAATAAGCATTGATCATTTTACCACAGAGTAGATTTACAAAAAGTGACAAACCAGGCTTTTAGAAGTCCTTAGATAAGCCCACACAGCTTGATTCCAAGTAATGTCAATGTAGCTTTCTTGGCAACACTATGGAAACAGGCTGCCATTACATTCTTCTGGGAAATTTCTTCACTACTTAATCTGGTATTTCCTAGCAGTCTCCCATCCAAGTACTAATGAGGTCCTAAACTCAGACAAAGCCAGTCAGGTGCTATCACCTGCTGAGATAGCAGGATGGAAAAGTACATCTTAAACATTTTCTATAGGGACAAATGGTATTTTATTGTTGGCTCTAAGATGAATCTGAAACAGCTGGAGTTTTTATATATACCAAGCAGAGCAACAGTCCTAGTGTATGGACCCACAGCTGTGAAAAACAAAATTTAAGAGGGGGAAAAAAACAGCTAAAGGAGCCTTTTGCCCTACAGACAGGTAATACTTTGCAGGTCTATCATTATCTATAGTGAATGTGATTGCACTGCAGGTGCACAGAAGCTTGCATATGATCTGTTCTAAATAACTATCATACTTATTACATTAATTTCTAGTTATAGTTAAACCACAGTTGTTCTTTTAACAAGAATCAAAATCCCTAAATAGGCAATACCATTTAACTCTCATTATTACAGATACATTGTTATTATCTCATACCATATATAGTAAATTTACTGTACAAAATGAGTAAATAAGTCAAACCCAAATATTTCTTGTTAATGTTTTATTAGTGTACTTTTTTCCAAGCTCCTTCATTGGACAAACATAATGGAAACTCCAAATAAAAATTTAGAGTTTTCAGCTGTTCAGAACAAGAGAGACCACGGCATTCCATTTTCCCCATTCTTTGTTAAAGAAAAGCATATTGATAGAACCATTAGGCACGCAGTTGACACATACTGTACAATTATATGCACATGTCACTTATATAACATCTACATGTTGATGTGCTCTTTAGATTTTGCTCCTTGCGAAGTAAGAACCATGCTCATTTGAGCACAGAGAAGATTTACAAGGAGTGACAAACCAGACTTTTAAAACAAGTCCTTAGATAAGCCAACACAGCAGCAATAACAGAATATTATACATTGTTAGTTAAGATAGTTTACCTTTGATCTCAAAACCTTAAAAATGTCTTCTTTTTTTACAATTATTCAAATACACATGCGTTACATGAAAATATTGCACTAAAATTAGAATTGAGAGTGGAGTTCATATTTTATTTTTAAAAATTATTACACTTTCTGGTAGCATTAAAATTGTTTAGTTGTAGCAACACCAGAGGCAGAAGCTTGAGGATGAACTGTATGAAATTTTCAACCTTACCATCCATTCTCTTTAAATTAAGGCTAAATAAGTGCATTTGTTGGACAATGGCACTTTTTTTTTTTCAGAGGCTAGTCATAGCATTCTCAGGCTGGGATGTGTGTGGCTAATTATCTGCAGCAATAACACAATAAATTCTGTGGATGCTTTAAAGGGTATAATATGACAGGGCCACAATTCATATAATGTCAATGAATCACATGTGAGCTATACAAAATAACTTATTAGGACAATGTATACAACTGATGGTTCCTCCCTGTGGGCACATTTTGAAATTAAATATGGATGACAAAATGCTATGGTACAATAACTATTAACAGAAAGGACATGTTATAATGCAAAGGTTTTATGGCTGAGAAATAAATTTCAAAAGTCAACATTTGAGAATAATCCTAAAACTTAGAGATGATATTCATGGTTAAGAGATACATTCTATTTTACTGATTGCTGATTAGTCCATTTGTTCTTTAGAACTGGGATAATCTACAAGGATCAATTCAAATTCAAGTAAGAAATCCAGGGCACGTTCTAACTTGTTTCCTATTGGGCTTCCTTTGTCTGATAATCTATGTAGATTTTGGTAGTCTACTACTTTAGAAATCAACTGCCTGGAACACACAAACATTCAGAGGTGATACTGGCCTTTTAAGAGGATATGAGTTTAAACTGCAGTGGCAACTCAAATATTCCTCCATTCAAAATGCACAGAGCACCAATATGCTAAGACAAAGTTTAACCATAGCATTTTACTGATATCCTATCTTTCTATGTAAAATAATTTTGATTTTTTTAAAAAATAGAAACATTTATATATGTAAGTCTCATTACAATTTTGTATAGCCAAACTATTTTTATCTTTTCATTGAGAAATGGGAAAAAGGCAAAACCAAGAAATGTTTAAAAGAATGTGTATATGAGAAAGTTTAAGGTCAACTGTCACCCTTATTTAAAAACATGGGACATGATATACAGGGAACTGATTATTTCATGTATTTTACCTTAAACTGTCCTGCTACCACTAACAGGTATTACACATACAGCATGTAGATCTGTAATAATAATAATATTTTTTAAAAAACACGATTGCAATTGAGCACATGCTTCTTATAATGAAGACATAAAAATCTCATTTTCTCCTGAATGTAACTTACTAAATGGCAACTTCAGTTACAAGATCTTTAAGTACTCAATTACACCCAAATCTCAAACATTTCTTTAGAAGAAATCATGTCAATCAAAATGAAACATTTTTAATGAAAATGTTTAGTATCAGAGAATTAAACGAATATTGTATTTTGGCTATTTTGGAGGATTTAAACACCTTTTAAAATAGACAACGTAACAGTATTTTGAAGCTGAAACAAATAAATTGTACTTCCTTGGTAGTCTCGGGTTCTTGAAGAAAAATCAGAAAAAAAGATGTTAAGTCCAAGTCCAATCAATTATTCCTTCATTCTTAATTAGACATAATGTTGGAAGTAAAGATGACAGATGGGGCATTCCATGTAGAAGAGATTTATTTATTAAAATTTTATATTATGCAAAAAAAATAAAAAAATTATTAAAAACTATTATAGTCATGCTTATTTTTTTCATATATACACTATGGTGCATTCAGGAACTTGCCATTGTTTGCAGATGACTATTCAGGGAAGTCCAAGAGACTTTCATATCAGTAAAAGACAACTCATTTTAGTAATTTACTAGCTGAGGTCAATATATCATGCTAATTTTTGTAAAGGTCATATACTACAATTCTTTTTAAAGAAGATCCTAATGTTAAGAGTGTAGTATTTTTGTTTGCTTCTCCCCCCAGTCTCCCAGACTGTTAATAAGTAAATAATTGTGGTAACCTTTGTTCTAATTTTAAGCCCTTCCCTTTCTTAAATGTTATTTTGAGCCTTCTCCTTTAAAAATTATACATAGCCTACAAGGATTATAGTTTAAGAACATATCAAGACCCTTAAACCTATGTCTGTTTTTTGTTCTTCTACCCTACCCCACTGAATAGTAAACCTGACCAAAGTTTTTTTTGTTTTTGTTTTAATAAGTTCATAATGTTTTTGCACATGTCACACCTAGTTTGGAAATATAATTTGGGGGCATAACATTTTTCACAACCGTTTGTTCCAAAAGACATCATACTAGCCCAACTTCTTCAGAGCTAGGGACTCTGGAGATAGTCATAATACAAATCAAATCACACCTGATTTTCACATTGCACAATCTCCCAGTTCCAAGCAAAGCAGTCAAGTCCTCCATTGCTACCCCAATAATTGTGCTTTACTTTACTCAGTGGACCCAATATAGCATTTTTCATTGTTGGCAATCAAATTGTATAAGGAGTAGAAGAGACAGATATTCTCGCAGAGCAGACTAGTATTCTTCTCAATGTTGCACAAAGATACACCAAATCATTTAAAACACATGAATTCAGTTCAAGATAGTGGTTGCATTAGAGATGAAAAATGAGTAGAACCACATTTCTTATGGATGTATTAATAATCTAATATATGACTCTAAAAGATTGGTGTGAGAATAACAGCATGAGTTTTAAGCCCCAGAGAATATGCCCAAGTCTTGGGCTAATGGACACCAATTTTATAGTATGGAGTGTCACCTTTTCTGTAAAGAAGGTGTTTGTGTAGATTGTAGTTTATGTTTATATCGCTGCATCTGCTTTGAGCGTGAATGCAATTTTTTGAAGAGATCATGGAATCCGTACTCTGAAAATAAGGTTTCCAAGAAGCCCTCCAGGAAAACATACACCATCCTCTTATTTAGCTGAGTATGCTGGAACATTTCAAAGACTCGGAGAATGCCCTTTCTTGTTGTCTCAGCACCAAGGATATGCTTCAACTCATCTAAACAAACCACAAAACATGGAATTTCAGTAATAGCTTTATCTTCATTTTCATATCTACATTAATTGAATACACTTCTGATTATAAATTGTTAAAACAGGTTGTTTAAAAAAAACAGATTCCCTAATAAATTAAATATTAAATTCAAGGAAGATTACTTTCTTAGATAAGTACTATTTCTCAACTTGTATCATTGCATCATTCATATGGAGGCAAAACAAGACTGTATTTCTTTAAAATTTAGTTACCACATTTGAGGGTATTTCCTATTTCAGCTCAAGAAGCAATTAGTTTAATACATTCCACGCACCAGGCATTACTCCCAGCAGTTTTGTTTTTGCAGCAATTCTTGTTCGCATTCTGATTGCATTATCTCTGTGGGGAACAGTTTCAGCTAAAATGCCATTTGGCCAAAAGGCATCTCTGGAAGGAGACAAATTTACTTATTAAAATGACTATCATCTTAGAATTATCTGAAAATAGTGCTGTTACCAAATACATCATACTTGCCTGTGATAAGTCTGTATGAAATAAAAACCACAGCATTCAAGTGATTTTTCTTTATAAATGTATGTGCACTATCAGACCCTGTTTTGAATGATTTACTGAATTTCTTTGGCATCAGTTACATTATACATGTGACTGTGCTCCATACACTACGCAAGAAATTATTGTCCACAGCACAATGAAATTGGGGAACAGTACTAAACTGAAGAACCAGTAAAATCTAGCTGGGTGATACATGAAAACACATATAAACCTTCTACTTGTTTAGTGACCATGTTCTGTTCCAATGACTTGGCCGTTAAGTGAACACACGACTGACAGAGAGAGAAAGAGAGAGAGAAACACTGCAAAAATCACTGGTTGCTGCTTAATCTCATTCAGATAAAGTTCTCTGGTACAGTATCCTGTGCCTGACCCAATTTTTTTTTGCCCTTAGCATGATGGAGAAATTACTTAAACAAGCTATCTCTCCCTGAGCTGCTCCCCTCCCCCCCCCCCAGTGCTTCCCTAAAAAGTGCTAACCACAAGTTAACAAGCTCAGCATTGTGACCTTAATTAGTTGATTAGAACCCACTGGCCTGGTGCTGCTGCCTGAAACTGACCAGACCTTGATCAGTTTCACACTAAGGCTTTTGTTGTCAGGCACATGAAATTTGTTCCTAAATGTACACGGTTGGAAAATGAATTTTTTATTACCATTTATTACCATAATATTTGTGAATGGTTGCTAACCAAGGTAGTCATCAAACGAGGAGTGGTTGTACAACTATTTCAGTTAATCAGAAGCAAGAGCTTTGAATTTTTACTGGAAAGGGTCTTTGCACCTTCTTTTTGAATCTATTTATGAATCAGATGCTTTCTGCAAAGGAAATCTTTCTGTAAATGGCTAATAATATCTTATGCCTTTGTAAGTAGTTCTAATGAAAAATATGTTGTCAACTAGTATAATTAATTTTAAGGGGACCATGTACCGTTTTAAAGACAAACATGTATAAAACAGACCTACCTAAACCGTTTAACTGCATCTGCTACTTGTTCAGGAGATGTCATCCAATCAACATGATCAACTATTTTTCTGAAAGGAATAAAATTTCTGGATTAATTTTTGAAATAAGCATTTGCTTTCATATATCTACACCCAGACTAAATTACTTGAATTTAGGACTCACTAAAGTCACAAGAACACCTGTAAGTTCAACTAAAAATGAATCCAACCCACTTCACAATAATTAAAAAAGATTTTCTGACAAAGAATCAATGATACAACAACAGTGAAAGGAAGAGAAAAAAGGGTATTTACCTTTGTCAATTACATACCCTCTCCAGATAAACAAATTTATTGCTGATACAATTGCTAGGGTATTTTACACCTTTTTGGAAATATGCTGATAGTAAGCATATATTTGCAGCAAGTGTATCCAGAACAGAGAAAGCTCCTACAAAATCTGTGTGGCTTATTAATAATTTCACACGATCCCTGAGAATCAGAAATGGCTAATCTTGATGCCTATGATGAAACTTAACATATTGATGATTTGATCCAGGTCTCCCCAAGCAAATGCAACCAGAAAGATATGAAGATGGGGCACAAACTGCTGTTTTAGTTTTCTAAATAGATAAAAAAGGCTGGAGAAATAATAACTTCAGTTTCTATTTCTAATTAGAAAGCAGGGCATCTATTTACCTACCTACCTACTCAGGGACATGGAGTAGTAGAAGATGTCTATAGAGCACTCAGTCACTCATGATCTAGTCATATATTTAGAATACTGTAATGTACTCTACGTGGGGTTGCCCTTGAAGAGCCTTTGTGAGGTACAGCTGGTACCCAGGTTGTGCTTGGTGAATCCTAATACACTTGGGTGTCCTCAGTGCTTTGGGAATTGCACTGGTTGCTGGTTGGTTTTTGGGTACAACTGAAGGTCCTCTAAAGCCCTATATGGCTCTAGACAGCATTAGCTGATGGACCATCTTCTGTATTCATCTGCATGTCCAACCAAATCAAATACTGTCAACTCTCTCCAGGTCCATCTTTACAAATCTGTCACCTGATAGGCCCTCAGAAGTTGGAGTTTTTAGGAGCTTCTCCACATGTTGGAACTCCCTCCCTGCAGAGATCTGGCCAGCTTCATCCCTCCTTGGCTTTACAAAAGCTGTGAAGAATGAATTGCTCCTTGTATGGGAGGATGATGTGCCATGACTGAAGGTGGGATCTGTGGATGTGTGACTTTTGTATTTCCTGGTTTTGTATTTTCTTGACATCATTTTTTATACATATTTGGTGTCCTTTCTGAGATGTCATTTTATTTTATGTTGATATTGTTAGAAGTCCAAAGCCATTAGGAATGAGTGGCATACAAATAAGTAAGTAAATAAAAAACCAGCAGCCTCCACTGGGGGGGGGGGCATGATATAAGTAAAGCATGGTGAAGCTCCACCCCTTTTGCATTATACATACAAAATGGTTAGCTTGATTGCACTACCATATTGACTTTTTCAGCACCCCTCTGCAGACACTGCCGATTTGAGTTATGGAGCCTGATGAGACAACTACGAAGGAGCTGGATGCTCAATCAGACAGGCAAATCCCTCCCTCCCTCCTCACATTCTATGCAGGTCCACCAGTATGAAAAAAACAGTTATATATTCATATCATATTCATTCCCTAATTCACTATAAAGCTATTTTCAAATAATTAATGTTTAAAAGTGGGGGCATAGTTTTTACATATCTTTTCCACATCATACACAGGTGTTTAAGAATGACGAAATGAAAGACAGTACTTATTTATTGTATATCCATGCATTGCTCTAATAAGTTGCTGAAGCAAGTTTTTGATATTCCGCCGTAGCCACTGATTTCTTTCCTTCAGATCAAATATTTCATCCATGAGTAGCAGCATTATTTTAAGAGGTACATTGTCTTCTACCTAGGAAATTAGGGTAGAGTAGTTATTGTTTAAAGGCAAAAAGATAATCTTACTTAGCTTACTTAACACTGAAACTATAAATTGCTTATTTTGTTAAAAAGTACCTTAATACGAGAATACTGGTGTTCAAGGAAATATATTGGATTGGATCCACCAATATTTATTCTTGCAAATAGAAATAATCCCTACTTGATCTAGTAAATAATGACACAAAGAGGAGACAATTTTCACCTCTTTTCCTCCTATAGAGTCCTATAACACTGTAGTGCTACTGTGGCAAAATACTGTAATGGCAAGGAAAGATAAATGGTAGCTCCTATTTTTCTTTTTGCTCTCTTGTGTGAAATGGCTTTCCTTCTGTTTTCTTGTGCAGAGTACCACTTGGCAAGGCCTTAAGACCTGCTCAATTAGAAGTATAAGCAATTGCAATATGGAGGCTTGGGAAGCCCTTCCCCAGAATGAGCTTCAGCACAGACCCACCTAGGAAAGGTGCTGTCCACCAGCTGATATAATCTAGGAAACCTTCCTGTTTTCTCTGAAAAGGATGGAGTAAGATTTTAATCTGTTTTCACACTCCTCTACTGAATGTAGGAATGTCTTGTTTTATTGCTATGCCCGTAAATGCTTCTTGCCTACATTATACTTTGCAGGAAAAATTGTTATTCTTTTGCTTTGCTTTTTTAACAAACCATTTGGCTTATTGAATCCACAAACTTTCTGCCCACACACTGCTGGGGAAAAACATACACCTCACACTATTTGAGGGGATTCCCTAGTCCTGTAAAGCAGACTTTTTAAAATAGAGTGGGAGTATACAGATTTAAAACATTTATAGGCAAACTTTATTGCAGTTGTTGACCAGTGTGATTCAAAATGTTTATAAGCATTCATGATGCACCAAAATATAACTACTAATATTTAACAGCTAAAAATTTCAAAAGGACCTCCATCTTATATTTTTTTATGAGACAAATATAAAAACTTTGTAAGAATTCATTTCAGATTACTACTCTTAAAAGCTATTATAAGAACACTTTTACATTTAGTAATAGTTCATCTATTTTTCTACTATATTTCTAGCAGTTTGTTCTCTGAAAAACTAATGGAAGACAATGCAACTAAAAATATATCTTGAAAATAAATGAGAGAGCTAAAGAACTTCTCTGAATATCCCATGGCCTTGTATTTATTCACTGGAATGTATTACTTTCCTCCTCACCTTTAAAGAACATATCGTTATAGCATATTACAAACAGAATATGCAGTACCAAAATGCTTTGGAAATGTTAATTTCAGACAACCTTTGTTGGCATACTGACGCCCCATTGCATATCATTTTTTACAAGTCTAAAAAGTATTTTCTGAACCATTAAAACACACAATGGATTGAAAATGCTGTAATACAAACCCAATATAATAAGCGCCAATCAGTGTGGATAATATGGTGTACCATTATCTGTATTTATAATTCATAATGAGCCCAGAACACAGAAAATTACAGAGTTTAAAAATAATTAAAAAAAAAACCAAAAATGTAGATAGATAATGTCTATATTAAAAACAACAACATACAAAATATGAAACATGTCAATCTCCTGGGAAGAAATAAGGACATTTGGCAATGTCATAGTCACAGTAAGTAGACAGAAATACCAGCTGGAATGCTTTGATGTGGCAAGTAAAAAATGTGAAGTATAGAACAGGTGCAGATATCTGACCATGACAAATGTGGCCATAATCACTGATATCTTACGGACTTGTATTCTCATTAAAGATAAAATATTTTTTGATTGATTTCATATATTTGGAATTTGGGAAAGAAAAACTAGGGGATCATAGACCTAGAATATTCTATTAGCTAAAGTATAGTAGAAGTGACACAGAAATTATCAACTGCTGATATGCTTCCTTTGGATAGACATGCAAGTCAAAATCAAAAGAAATGCTCAATCAGTTCTGCATGCCTATCACAGAGGTCTAAACTGACCCTTCTCTAAATCTTGCATGTTTTTTGTGGATTTTACACCTGACTCAAGGATCTGTTTTGCTTTAGAAAACACAGCCAAGCCACAGATTTGTATTATGGAACAAAAATAATATTCCAAAGGAATAGAAAGAACTGTAGGCTAAAGTTTAAGCATTTTCCCCACTGATTAAAGGGAGTTGCCACAAATTTCTACCTGAATGTCAAATAATTAGCTGACAAATTCAGATAATCTACATGATATGTATACATTAATTAATCCATACCCTTGAAGGAAATGGAGGACCAAACAGGACGCATCCTTAACTTCAAAATAAAGCAGCCAATTGGTGTACTACCTGAGTAAACTCCCTGAAGTATCATTTGTTCTGACTTTATAAATATACAGTAATTAATTGAAGTTTAATGTTCGTTTTTTGCTAAATTTCTGGAAAAACAAAACACATTCTGCTGGTATTTGTTTTTATGTCAGTCACGTGGGACAATAATGCTCAAAGGTTTTAGGGCTTGTCTTTCTCAAGAGGTTGCTATGATGAACAGCTTTTCCAACTGAGAGAAAGTTTCTAATATAAGGCATAGGGGTTTGAGGTTGAAAAAAATCCCATTGTGCATGCACAATGAGCATTGATAAAACAGATAATTAGATTCTAATGATAGGCTTGATACATTTCAGTAAATAAAAGACAATACAATTAGCTACTTTATAATTAAGACTGATTTCTGTTGAAATTAACCAAACAATTAACTCACATTGTCATCTACGTGTGCTGAAACTCGGCAGTGTTTTGGATCAACATATGTCTTCTGCATTAATGGAGGCTCCTAAATATTCCAGACAGGGAGCAGAAGTTATAAAAGACAGAAGCATTTACAAATACAGAGTAACAAATCTTAATTGAAAATTGTATTTTATAGTGGACTTACATGTATGTTATAAACTCTAACATCAGTGACATATTTAAATCAAGGTTAAAAGTAATCACAATTTGAAATATGTTATGACTCTCTACAGTCAGATGACAAAAAGAATAACTAGTCCACATTGTGATTCTGATTAATGTGTAGCAGCATGTAGAACATCCAAAAAGAATTGTATTTATCAAATACAATCTCATATAGCATACATGGCATTGTACAATGTTTTTATTATTGAGATCAAGAGATAATAAAATATTAAGATCAATGACATATTCTGTTTTCATTTTAGTGCAGTTTATGCCATAATTTTTTTGGCTATACAAGTACAGTCTGTACAGCTAATGAGACCCTGTATAGTGAGTTTAGAATCTTATCTTTACCCAATATAACAATGGAAAAAGGAAAAAAGGAAAACCATATTTGATTTGAGATTAGCATGCATCTCACTTGGTTTTAATTTAGTCATTTAAATTTATTTATTCAATTATTTAAGTAATTTTTTTAAAAAGAAAGATGCATTCATCTGTTGTAGAGCAGTGGTAGATTAGCAATGACAAGGCTAAATGGAATAAGTGTATTTTATTCAGGGGCAGGTAATGATTGATGAAAGCAAGGCTATTGGGAAAAATGAAAGGAAAAAAAAATGGCTTCAGACATTTGTCCCATCCAGCAACTTTAGTGTATATTTGGAGACTGTTGAAAGTCAGTGTCAGGCCTAGCCCAAGGAACTCCAAGAGACAATGCTAATTCAGTTCAGCTATGTTTATTAGCTACAACCTCTAGCAAGAATCTTCCCAGACTAAAACCCCAGTTCCCAAAGTCCTCCAGCCACAACAGTGTGAATTCTTCAGGGAGGTGCCAGTCTCATCCTCTTGATCCTCCCACGCGGTTCTGGCGAGCTAAGAAAAGGTTGTCTCCCTGAGCTTGGCCTTCATAATTCCATTCCATCACAGTCAGGCCTAACCCATCCATTTCTGCAATGAACTATACAACTTAGGCATTGAGTACAGACCACTTAGCTTTCTAAAAATGTGAAGCACTGCAAAGACACATTAATTGGAAATATGACACAGGAGGAAAGGAGGGTTGAAATAAATCTAGGGCTTTGGGTAATTTAATAGGATTTGCAGAGCTGATAATGTATTCTGTTCTTATACTGTGAAAAAGAAATGTGAAGAAATTGCAAAGCATGCAAAGTAGAAGCTTCCATAATATTCAAGCCTAAAACTACATTTTGTATTAGAATCAAGGAGTTTTCTGTACAGTAGTTCTGTTTTTTTTTTTAATCATAACATGATTCATCTACATAATCAAAGTCTTACTATGTCCAAAAATTAAGTATGAGAGCATGCAACTTCCACGGAAAAGGTCACTTGGGTTGTCAAATATACCTAAGCAAACTGAGCAACTGCTATATGAATATAAAATGCCAAACAAAATATTTAGAAATCATATTATGCTACTTATGATAGTAAGTATGTGAAAGTATATGATTTTTACACACAAAAATATTATCTGCTACTCATATGTAGTATACTTTTCTAGAGCAAGTGTTCTCAGTGTGGGCCATGCTGTATTTCTGAGGAGCTACAGCTACCTTTTTACCAGCTAACAGTGACCATGAGGGAGGTCACAGAGATAAATGAGGCTCAGAAGGGCACTATGAGCAAAAAAAAAAAAAAAAAAGTTGAGAACCTCTATTCTAGCTGCTTTGATGACAAGCAAGTTGTTCCAAAGCAACGGAGATTATTTAACTAATCTCTATGCTGTTCACTCCCAATGGCCCTGGACAGCTAACAATCAGAAGCATCACCAAGCCAAAAACCCTCCCATCCTCAAAAATAACAAACTTACAAATGACATAAACCATACACAGAATAAAAACTATGTTTTAAAAAGGTTCAAAAACATGATCTGCCAAATTCCAAATTTCAATCATAGCATGCCCTGTGAGTGATGTAAAAAGGTTTTAACTGCTCTTCTGAACCCAGAAGGCAAGGTGCAGACCGGTCTCTGTGAGGAGGAATTCCTGAGTATGGGAGCAGCAACTGAAAATGCTAACTTCTAAGATCCTGTCAAATGGCTTTTTTGTGTAGACAGGACCTGAAAAAGTTGACCCTATTCAACCTACCTGGATGGGCAGATGAATATAGGATATGGCATCCTGCAGATCACTATGTCTGGAGCTGTGTAGGGCCTTAAAGGTGACAACTAGAATCCCAGATATTACTGCCTAGGCAGCCACAATTTTATACCAATGTAGCTTCTGAAAGCTTTTCAAGGGTAGCCCCATGCAGAGTGCATTAGAATAATCCAAATAGGGGGTGAGTACGGCATAAGTGACTATGAGCAAGGGCCCCCAATTCAGAAATTGTTATAATTAGCACCCAAGATGTAGCTGGATCTGTGAGAAGAGAGAGAGTGCTCCAATGTAATGTGGTCAAGTGCCATAATCACTTTCTTATTCCATTGGGCAACTCTGACCAAACTGGCCACCATATCCTCAGGAAACTCTCAAAACACTCCCTTTATCCATTAGGCACTGGGGGTGGACCAATCTAATAGGTTCTTTTCCACTGTGGAGGAGGTTGCATTGCAAATAGCATTCAGAGAGTGATCTGTTCACAACAAAGGACTCAGCTTGATTCCCTCCACTTCCAGATCACATTGCATCTGCCCATTTAGTCTGGGCCACTTAGGGGCATCAGGCTCTCAATAAGTTGGGTTAGGTCCATAGTTGTCATAGAAGCCATGAACTTCTAGGCTGCTCCAAAAACCTTCCCCAGGAAAGGTAGCTTGAAATCCTCAACACCATTAGTTTGGGAACTCTATTGCTACCCCAGTAACTAGGCTAAGCAGCTCTGGTAGGGATACCACTGTGCAGCAGGGGCTGTAGAACACAAGCAACAAGTCTAATCCCCCCCTCAGGTGCAACTGCATTAACAAGGTTTCATATCCGGTTATCTGAGAAGTGGTGCCTATTGATGCCAACAGTCTCACAAATGAAAATATGTACTCCACAATTAAACAATGGATGGGGATGGTTTTATTACAGACAGATCTGGCATTCAAGAGCCGCAGCTGAAACCCCAAGACTCCGAGGATTGGTACCCTGGGCGCTTGAGATGAGGAATAAGAGTTGGATGGCGCAAATCGTCAGAGATATATCCTAATATCACACACATTGCTAAAAAACAATTATTCTTTATTTTCCCCTTGTTTTCCTCTCTCTTCCTCTTTTTTCTAATCTGTGAACTCAGAGTGATAACTAGCTAATAGCAAAGGTCTAATTTAATTAATACACATTTCTTTTTCTCTATACAATTTTGTGCTATTCAAAAGGCTAGTTTTTTAAACTTCAATGTTTTAAAATAGATACTGAGTTTCTGAATGAAAGGCAGAACATAACTTAAATAAATAAAAGTACTCTGCAACTGTAAATATTTGAATAAGCTACTAATTCAGAAATGATAATGCAAGTAAATCCTAAATTAGTGTTTTCCCAACCACTAATAAACTACCTTTTTTCTTTAATCCATCCTTTAATGTATGAAGTCAGGTACCATACAAAACATCAGACATCTCAAAAATTAAGGAAAATATGATAGACCACTATGTGCCTACAGCAGCGTCCATCTGAATTTCTTAGCAGATTTCCCAGTTGAATCTTCTATTTTAGAATAAATTCAAAAAACAATTTTGATCTTCAGGTATACTCCTTCTCTGGGTAATTTGCTATATTTTCATCCTTCCAATAATATACAGTAATGAACATATTCAATCTTTTGCCTGCTCTGTTCTTATATGTTTAATTGAATTAATCCAAAATAGAACAAACTGTGTTGTCTTATTCAGTATATTCTTACCTTGAAAAATGATTGCTTTATATCTTGTCCCAATCTTTCTGATATTTTGCCCATGTTGTCTGACATTTTTGTCATCCCCTCTGTGAAGCTGTCAGGGAAGGACTTGACAGCATTTGAAACATTTCTCATAGAGTTACGCAGTGGATTTACAAATGTGTCCACCTGAAGAGGAAAACATTTACCACGCTTGCATAAATCTATGAGGACATGACTACAGTCATCCAATAATGCATGTTGGAAAACATCACACTATTTTGGAGACTAGTAACACAAAATAATTACTAAAAATAATACATGGTATAAATATAAAGCATTCATATTCAATTATTTTGAGTATAAAACATCATCATGACATACTCAAGGTGAGCATTACTATATCAGATAGATTTCCTTTTTTGTCCTTTATCCAACTCCATATTCAATTCCTCAATCTAAATTCCAACAGCAAATTTCTTAGGGCAAAACCTGTTTTTTTTCTGTGCCAAAGTACTTCTTTGCATGAACAAAAGAAGCCTCCAATTGTCTCCTTCAGCAGAAACCTTCCACATCATAGCTCATATCCTGGTCCCTAAGAGATTTTTTTTTTTTTTTTAATATAAAGGGCGCTTCTGGAAAGCTGGGGGAAATTTAAAAGGAAAAATTGTGAATACTAAAAGCTTATTAGCCCATTAACTCTGATACATCAACTATTGAGATAAGAAGGATTTTAATGCAGGCAAATGCTATGCTATATGCCTATGTAACTTTGATTCTGCAAGATGATACGCAGGTAATAGTAAGCAATGGCAGACCTATATATTCTAACAGAACTCTGGTAAGGAAGGCAGCAGAATGTAAAGTAACTTCAGAATTAACCTCTGTCCTCATAGTCTGTATTTGCCTGCTTTATCTCTGATGTAGGATGACCATAGTAGTAGTAGTAGTAGTAATTTATTAAACTTGTATGCTGCCCAACTCTCAACAACTCTGGGTGGCTCATAACAATCAAAGAAATTACAATAATATCAATAAAAGATAAAAGCTAAAGATAGCAATGTGATAAAGCAAGGGGTCTCTCTCTCACTAAAGGCTCGGGTGAAGAACCAAGTCTTCACTGCTCTTCTAAACAATAGCAGAGTGGAGGCCATCCAGATCTCAGGGGAGCCTTGTTCCAGAGGGCAGGTACTGCTACAAAGGAGGTGTACTTCCAAGTCCCAATAAATGACATTGTTTAAATGAAGCAACCAGGAGCACACCAACCCTGCAGGATTAAATTAGCTGGGCAGATGTTATGGGAGACAGGTGGTCCCTCAAGTAACCAGACCCTAATACCATGTGTTATGACATCAGATAATTTTTACAAAATGCTATAAAATTAGAATGCCTAATGTTGAGGATCACCTGATGTTTATCTTAACATATATAATACGTGTTCTGCATTATTTATATATCTGCATAGATTCTGTGCAACTGTTCTGCATTTCATTTTCAGATTTCTAGAACTCACTGATTCCCTTGATCTACCTGTTTATTTATGAAATTACTCTGGCACTCCAAATATAATCCTTTGCCTCATTCAAGGCTTGGAAAAGAGTGGACGCATTTCATTTTCAGATTTCTAGAACTCACTGATTCCCTTGATCTACCTGTTTATTTATGAAATTACTCTGGCACTCCAAATATACTCCTTTGCCTCATTCAAGACTTGGAAAAGAGTGGACACATTTCCAAATGTAAAATATAGCTGTAGCAGTCTAGACAACAGGAACAAGAGTTGCTAAACCATACAGCTTAGGGATAAGATACAGTGCAGTTGTTAAACAACTGTTAACTGGTCCTAAAATTAAAGGGAATATTGCCCCACTGCTTAAGAAATGCAGTGTCTATCGTTTAATCTCCAAAATCATTTTAAGTGCCAACTTGGATTTATCAAACTCTAAGCAGCCTAGAACTGTAATATCTGAAAGACAACTTCTTCCAATATGTGCTTCTCATATGGAAGCTTTGCTGTGAGTGCTTCTATCTTTCTGAATTAATTAGGTAAAGACAAGAGGTAAAAGGACATTCTAGTTAGGGCATATAACTCTAGAACACTGGTCTATATCTCAGAAAGCAAATTAAAATCCTGATCTTTTTCTTTATTTGTGCAAAATTTTGGTGCTTAAAGAGTTGCTGGCTTTGTTTGTTAAATTTTGATGTGATCTGATGCCTTATATGGCTGACTACTTTAACTATCGTTGTGAATCAACAGGTAAAATAAACACTGTTGAAACACTGTATTTATGACATTTGTGAAATATCTGCAATGGATTTTTAAAAAGATCACTTTTTCTTACAATTTTAATCTAAAGCCTACGATTTGAAAATAATTTGGGAAGGCATAGTCCTCAGCCTACTCTCAAAGGAAACTTGACCTCTACTTCTCCAAGAAATAAAGTCAATGTGGACTGATGTTACACAATAGCTACATGCCAATTTTATTGCTTAATTCCATAAAGGGCTTAGGAAGAACCAAACAACTCAGTTTATTGGTAGCTAATGTAATAGGAATATTTCTTTTACACCTATTCTTAATTAAATCTCCAATTATATTTGAAATATCATTGCCTTATATACATAATTTATTAAAAAGAATAGCCATAGCAAAAAAAAAAAGATACCTGTGCAAAGGAATGTACATTAACCTCAACTGCTGAATGATCAGTTTTGACAAGGGCTGTATTTGAAAAAAAGTTGTGCTTTGATTCTCTGATATGAAACAGCCTCAGAAAGCAATTTCAGAGGGAGACATGCATTCTCTCTTTAGAGCAGGCAAATGAAAACTATGAAGCAAGTGGTGCCTGAAATGGTCAGAGCAGTGTTTCTTAACATCAGCAACTTTAAGATGTGTGGACTTCAACTCCCAGAATCCCCCCAGCCAGCATGGGGAATTCTGGGAGTTGAAGTCCACACATCTTAAAACTGCTGAGGTTGAGAAACACCGGATCAGAGGATTTAAGGGTAGATCAAAGGGCATTCAAAACTAGATAAAATTTTAGGATGAACTGCACCTTCTACATTCTTTTTTTTTTAATAAAGTATTTTTCTCATGACAAAGATCCTATATTGAAAAATTGCTTCTCTGGCAATGATTCAATGGTTCTATTTCAAAATTGTATTTGCAGTCTATATTTATACAAAGTAACGATTCATACATTAATTATGTAATATAGGTTAAAGGGCTATGTGCACAGAGTTTGGATGAAATGAAAATAGACTGTATGATTTATTCTTCACCAAGTTCTGATTGCCGAATTATATTATATACATCTTACCTTCCGAGCAAAATCTCCCTTCTCTTTATTGTATGCCTTGTTTTCCAGGAAGTCATATACATAGTGTGCTAAAGCTGGATAAGCTTTCATCACTTCAGGTGTTAGCAAAAGCTAGTAAGTAAAAGATGCAAATTACATTTAGAAAGACGAATGTTTTGATCTGAAATTAAAACTTAAGAGACAATGCAAATTTATATTTAAATCAGTTTGCAGTACTGCTATTACCCTGAAGTCCTACACCAAGGGTACTGAATTATTCTATTATTGTTGAACAATTTTAGATGCCCCACCCCCACTCCAGCCACAGTTGCATATACCACATTAATTTTAAGGACTATTAGTTCTTTGTAATAATTGTGGTTTGGTTCTGGTAATGAGCTCATTTAATGTGCCAGTCTCCTAACAGCCGTACAGGTAGTCCTCGCCAATGGTAACTGGAACTGGGAATTCCATTGCTAAGTGACACAGGCGTAAGGTGCAACATCACATGACCACATTGACTTACAATGGCAGTTCTGGCAGTCCCAGTTGCTGTGGTTTGGCAATTCCCATGCGGTTGCAGTATCCCATGGTCACGTGATCACCATTTGCAACCTCCTGCCAGTTCCCCATTGACTTTATTGGAAGCTGGCAGTGAAAGTCACAAATGGCGATCACATGACTATTGGACGCTGCAATGTCACGATTGTGAGTTGGCTGCCGAGTGCCCGAATTGCAATCATGTGACTGCGGGGACACTGCAATGGCTGCAGCCACAAGGACCTGTTGCAAATACCCCTTGTTCAGTGCTGTTGTAACTTCAGTCACTGAACGAGTGGAAGTTAAATGAGGACTCTTTTTGTATTTATATACAAAATTATTGTATAATTCTGACATACCAAAACATGCTACCTTACATTATCTACAAAGTTTACTGCAATTTCCTAGAGGTCAAATGGGGGAGGCAAGTAAGAGAAAAATACATTAATCTTTAATGAAGAACCTGGATATGAGAACATACCTGTAAGTATGAATTTAAATCTTTCTTCCTTTTTTCTAAAAAATCTCTATCCATATTGTTGAATGTTTTTTTACCAGGAAGCTTCAATAAATTTCCTAGGTTTTCAAACTAAAAAAATAGACATGGCAGTCACTTTAAATACACACACATGTAGTATTTCAGGAAAAGAGATTGCCACTGATTCATTTCATAAAGACATTACCACCAGAGTTGTTGGGAACTGGGTGGCATATAAATTTAATAAATAAATAAATTTCATAATCAGTATAGCTGGAACACTGCTAATTTCTTAACAATGGTTAAAACTACTTGTCTACTCAGAAGGAAAGCCTTCTCCCAGTCTCTCAGGCTGCTTTCCTTGTTCCTTTCCTAGAATTAACTGTGATAAAACATTATGCTTACATCTGTGGCTAATTATAGCTGGAATTTACATTCATCAGTTTCTGGATTGGGCCTTTCCAGATTGAAGGTGTAGATTTGAGTAACTGCTTCTCAATGCAGAATAAATTTTCTCAGTATCTAAACTAGGTATCAGAAAGAAGAGCTGTTGCCCAGCTTACATCCTCTTTTTCCATACATGCTAACAAGACTTTCTATGTGAAGAAACATTCAGTTGTGTCAGCCTACATATTCATTTCTAAAGTAATGCAATTAAGAAACATTTCGCAATTGTTGTTTGTAAGAAATATATCTGCAAGAAGTCAATGGACATGGGTTATAAAAGATAAATGAAATTAATAACATAGCTGAGGTTTGGAACCAGAAAGTCTGATATATGAATTTCATCAGACTCAGATTAGCTTACTCCAGTTTCAATGTGTAATCAGGAGAGCACAGAATGGTCTTGGGAATAAGCTAAACCAAACTCAGTTGATTTCAGGCAAGCCAAATGAAATTTATCCATTGCTAATTTCAATTAATCAATGCTTTCATGAAAAAAATAAACCAAGAAAACTTCAAATTACCTGTTCAGTGATTCTCATATGGAAGTCATGGAAATCACTGTAGCGGCGATATGTTTTCCATTCATCATTAGCAGTTGCCGTTCGACGTTGAACAGTTATAGTATATAACGCATATGTCCTCCCATGGTCGTTACAAACTCCTGCCATAGTATATGGGTCATAATCAGCATAGACTACCAATTAAAACAAACAAAAATGGATAGACAAAAAGGAAGACGACGAAAGAGTGGAAGAAACATGAAATGAAAAGCTGTTGAAAATGAGAGAAGTCAAATCAAGATGGACATGCAAACTGCTTTCCCATGTATGAAATTCTTAAGTATCATCTTATAGTGAAACTATTTTTTTTCTGTTTACCTCAAAAGGGAATGGTGTGATGGGTATATATGCATATATTCTTAGTTAATGTTGCAAGAAAAAAAGCTACATAAATTTCTGGGTCTTAACTTTTCTTCCTCACCTCAAAGATGCAAGGAAATTGGAAGATTACTTTTTTATTCATATTAATTAGAATTTCATGTTATGCTTGACCTGTAAAATGTGAATAATTTTAACTATGGTTAGCTGAATTAATGTCATTTATTGTGTCATTTTGTCACAATAAAAGGTCAATTTTTTTTCTGACCATATTTAAGATTAATCCTTTGCACAAAATTACTACCTAGACATGGTGAAAGCCCTCAGTAGGTTCAGTGACTCTGAGAGGAATAATAATGGTAGCATGAAGTCCTGGAAAGACTAAGAGCAGAGGGATGAAGCTAAGAGAATAAGGACAGGCAATGCTCTGCTCTGTAAGGGAAGGCAACCTACTTTGGAGAAGAAACTGTAAAATTAAATTATTTCTGTATTGCTGACAAGAAAACTAGATGGGTGTGGCTAAAACATTTAGATGAGTTTGAATGTCTGGTGATGAGATCGCTAGGTCAGAAGGCATATGTTTAGTTATTGCAAAAGAACAATGAGCTTTCAGAAGTACATCTGGAGGAGAGGATGAGGTCAGACCAAACACACAAGCAAATCTGGTCACCACTATTGCCAGTATTGAAAGAATTCCTTGTAATATATTTATTCAATTTATATTATACCTTTCTGACTATTTGATAGTCAGGGTGACTTACAACAATTAAAATTTAAATTATAAAACTTAAGAATAAAAACCATACATTTAAAATCAAGACATATGTAAGCTTGGCATAATTAAAATTGAAACTCATAAATAATAATTAAAGCTTGATGAATGAGAAGTTTTTTCCTGTTTTTCTAAATATACTATCAAGATAGTGGGGGCCAAACATTCTTCCTTGGGAAGTGCATACCATAGCCTGGGGGCCACAGAGGAGAAAGGCTATCTCCCACATATTGGACAGGCAGCATTTTAGCATTGCGGGGGGGGGGTCTTCAAGAATTCCCACTTATTAGGGGCAGCATGTTGCAATACTAAAGATGGATGTAATTAAAGGTGGCTAACTGTTAAGTCTGACTAGTCTGAGGATAGCTGCAGTTCATGCAGTAGCCATAGATGTAATTATTTTATACGGACACATACATTTTGAATGTGGAATGTAAGTAGCATTAATCAAGGAAAACTTGAAATTGTCGCGGAAGAAATTAAGTACAATAAACAAGATGCTTTAAAATACGTGAGAATTGATAGAGTAGAATGGGCCACCTTAATCAAATGTTTATACGTTACACTATTCTGGGCAAGACAACCTTTTGATGATTTTATCATTATTTGGAATACATTAAGGTTAATGAATGCATGAGAATACCTAATAATTCTTTTGATGGGGCTAATATAAAAACTGAATTTGGAGAAATAGAGTACTTCAAAATAGGACAGGAAGTGAAACAAAATTGCATATTGTCCCCATATCAGTTTAACCTATAATAATACAAGGTTGGCAGGATTTGAATCAGAGGAGGAGACTAAAACATTATTTAAGATATGCAGACAACATCACTTAATCAAAAGTAAAGATTTAAAAGAGCTCATTATCAAAGTAAAAACTGAAATAAAAAAGTATTGAATATTAAAATATTTATATTAAAATATAAATATAAAAGAATGCCAACCAGCATACCTACTGAAGTTACAGTTGATGGAGAACTAAAGGTGGTAGAGAGTTTTGTTTACCTAGACTCAAGAATAGATAAAGATGTTTTGCAGAAGTATAGAGGAAACTAATTTTAGGAAGAAAATCAATAATAGAAAGGATTATGAAGGGCAAAGGGTATTTCTCTCACACAAAGATCAGAATAATTAAGACAAACATTATTTTTCAAGTAACAACTTAAAACTATGAAAGCTGGATATTAAAAAAGAAGGTAGATGCTTTCAATTATGGATTTGGTCCTGGACCAATGATTGCTTCCTTGGAGTGATGATCAACATGCAGAAATACACATACAATGCAAAATGTATTTATTATTTCAATTTTAGGCCGCCTGACTCCATAGTGACTCTGGGTAGCTTACAAATAAATATTAAAAGAACATAAAATACATCAAGAAGAAAAAAGAAGACAGCTAACCAACAACCCAAAAGCCAAGCAGCCAATAACCGACCAAAAGGGCTTGAGGGCATGGGACAACTAAGAGAAACAACTATGTTTGATAAGGTTTAGAGAAGTAAAAGTATCCATAAAGTGAAATAGATAGGAATCAAAAAGCAGGGTGCAATAGCAAGTATTTGCTCATGCAGCCATCAGGATTTCAGATGTCTCATGTAGTGCAGGAGCCAGGAGAAGATCACAGGAAGAGTTCCATTAGAACTCCTTCTAATGGAGCTCCTGATAAAGCAGACAAAGAAGATATCATTTCAGAAAACCTAAAGGGCCAAAAATCAGAGTAAGGTGGGTAGATGCTAAAATTTAAATCATAATAACTGAAACCACCATACAGAAAGGCCTCTATCTTTGTCATAACTAAACACTTAAAAAATAGTGGCCTTTGTGTTTGGTTTGAGAAATTATGTCAAGTAATTGCTTCGTTAACTATGTTTTCTTGAACAAGCTGCAGTTGGTTGAAGTCATTCTTCATGCTAAATCATATTATAGCTTTGCATGAAGCAAGGACCCAGCACGCCCTACCCACCCCCAATCCTGCCCCTTCCAGTGGTTGGCTGGAAGAGAAATGACTTAATATTGAAACTGGTACAGCACTGAGTTTGGGGATAAAGCAACTGGCCAATGTCTGCAGAATCCATAATTTTGAACAGCAATGTGTGTTGTGCTCCTACCTCTTGCATATTCCAATATATTTAATTTTAATTCTTCATCTGGTTTTATGGATTAATTACTGAAAGAAGTCACAAGTGAAAAGAAATACTATATGTTCATAGAATGAAAGAACCATAGATCTGAAAGTTGAAGTTTCTAATTATATATTAAAAAGTATCATGGAACAGAAACTTTTACTGGATGTAAATGGAAAATTAATAGCAGAAATCTGCTCTTAAATAGTATAAATAAGCCTTTTATGAGTTAAAGTCTTTGTTCTTCGAGCTTCTGCATAAGAAGAAAACGTTTTGATGATAATGGGATAAAAACTATTTATATTAAACAAATAGTTAATTGCAGGGTTAATCAGTTACAGTTACTTTAATCACTCATAAAAGCACAAGTATCAACATTAAGCTCACCAGTATCTGAAATGCACGCATGTAGCTGTATGGACTCATCAGCAGACACATTTGAAAGATCATCCAATGACTAGTGGGGGAAAAAGCCAGAGTTGCCATTTATATTCCAGAAACATTATTGCATCAAGTTTTTTTTTCAATGCAGTCCCCCAATTTTGAAATGTCCTCCAAATTAAATATACCCAGTACTGTCATTACCGATCTTCTGATGCCAAGTAAAGACATTTTTATTCCCCCAGGGTTTTTGAGAATTTGTTAATGTTGCTGTGATTTTTACCCTTTTTACTGATGCTTTTTATTTTTATAATACTGTTTTATTTATCTTTTTTCTATTTTTGTACTATATTTTTAAATATTTCAATGTGCAGTATGTTTTGTTCTATTGCTTTTAACTGCAATTTTTTCTTGTAATAATAGCAAAACACTACTTTCAAAATAAAACAGAATTAGAATAGTCTCAAAAACAAAACTATATTCTTAACTATCATTTGCATTCATTATTTGGTTACCCATTACTTTATCAATGTTCCAATGAAAAAGATTAAAGCTTGAAGTTCTAATTAAAATATATTAGTGGCAACATTTTTGTGGCAAGCAGAGAACCTGCAAAAGTGCTTTACCTGTTTAAGACGTTTAAGAAGTTTTAGAAAAATATGTGACACAGAATAGATAATAATTAAATTTACTAGACAGTACAAGGTAATCCTCTTACTAATAATCACACTTTCTGTTACAGAATGACCTGGATGATCAAACAGATCACACTGAGCTTGACCCCAAGTTTAGTACCTTTTTTCTCTCTCTTTCTCTCACACACACATATTTCACTTCTTTAAACAAACATCAACAAAATATATTGGCATTTTTTAAATGATCAAATGTGTTTTTCATTACAGTGTCATTTTTGTTTTTGTTTCACTGGTTGCTCTCTCCTAAAGTAAATAAGTAATATTTTGAACTATACAGTTGAAAAAGCACACCTACCAAATTAATGCTGCCTGTAGGAGATCCATTAAACGATTCTGTGAAAAGAGAGAATTTTTTGGGAAAAGCCATACACAATGGAAATATAAGCTAAAGGAGTGTAAGCATGCACTAGGTATATGCATAAAATATACGGACTGAGGATGAAAAAAGATGGTTAATACCGCATATAAAGTAATGACAGTGATAAGACTTATAAAAGCTTGAATTGAGAGGTGAATTTTAGGACATAGTCTAGATACAAAGTACTGCAACACCTCACTTATGACGTTTCTTTTAATCACACTTTTTTTCCTCTGGACAAATCTGTCTTTTGAAATGAAAGCATTATGATTTATCCATGCTGTGTTTAAAAATATAAATAACTGTATACAAATTTCTGCATAATGGATAATCTGACTACTGAACAAACTAGGAGCTAAACATTATTACAGATTTGAGATCACTCTGAAGGAAGAAAAAGGCAAGCTATTACAATTTTGTGGTCAAAATAATATTACAAAATTAAAAATACTGAAAATTCCATCCATCCCATTATTTTAAAGAGGTTAGAACAAATTAAGTTAATTATTAGCAGGGAATCCTTAGTCCTGCCGACTGCTAAAACTTAAATGAAAATTTGAGCCGGTGCTAACACAGGCCACTAGGAGGTAGTCAAGTATATATTTTGCTTTATAACTCTGTATATAACTCTGTATATAATAGCAGAAGTACATTTAATATTAAAACTGTATAATATTATTGTATTAGGACCAAAGAGACCATAGAACGTCTGTGTTATACATTAAAAGAGCTTCTGCATATGCCTAAAAACAGAGGCACTTAAGGCAGGGGCGTGTTTTTTCAGGTTCTTGCAGAGGCCTAAAAATAGTCATATTTCTTTAATGAATAGCAGTTGCTTTTATGGGGATCTGAAGGTTCTTCTGAATCAAAGCATGCACACTACTTGTTACTGCGGAAATTAGCAATGGCCAAAGAAAAGCAAAAAATAACAGCAGCAGTCCAATTATGCAAAATAAGAAAAAAGGAGTATCCCCAATTCTTAAATACTGAGGTACACAGAACTTCCCCCAATTAATTTTAGTGCCTGTACGTAAGCCCATTTGTTAAATACATGGTAGAATGCAAAAAAGCAAGTTAAAAGACATAGAAATCCTACATGATGAGGGAGGAAAAACACTTAAATAAATCCAAAATTCACAGATGAGTCAGAGATCAAATGCTGTAACCATATCATAAAAGAACATAATTACTGAAGTCAATTTACCTCCTTCACCATCATCCGATCCTCTGAAACTAGGATCCTTTAGCATGTCTAGCTCAGCAAGCATTCGTACATAAAGTGCATGCTGTTTGAATGAAGGATAGAATCTTTCGTCCTGCAGCATCAATTCATATACCTTAATGAAATTAAAGCGTAATATTATGCAAAATATGTAATCTAAATTATGATGTACCTTCTGCTATATAGATGCATTTAGATCTAAATTGCATTTAGATGTAAATAATGCAATATATATTTAGATAATAATTCCACATTTCAATCTAAAAATCAACAAAATAAGTCACAAGTATTGACAGACAGATATACAGTCAGATTAGTAGATCAGAAGAAAATACTAAACCTTTTTTTGAATTTGATCAAAAATTTCAGGAGTTGGGTCCTCATTATTCAGTTTTTCTTCCAGCTTTGCTACCAATGTATCATCAATATTAATTCTTGGAGAAGCCTGCCACAGAGAACTAAATTATTTTAGTTATTATTTTAATGCTATCATTTGTAAAAATTAAAACTCAGCCGTAATTACTGAAGATAAAATAAAGCTAGAGAAAGCTAGAGAAAGAAGTACAAAACTATGTCAGTTATTTTAATAAAAGCAAAGAATCAAGTAGTTCAAGCTATCCATAAATCATACATTATTTTATTTTCAGATACTAGAAGGAAGTTAATATTTATTGATGAAACATAAATTGAAATAATTATATGGGGATGTGATTAGAAGAAATGAAAAGGTAATTCAACACCTAAGGCTTTTGTCTGAAGATCTGGAATTCTCAAATTAAAATTCTGAATACACAAGAATGAAAACAAATATAAAGGCAAGTGGAAGTCTAAAAATAGAAATAACCATTCATTTATTTATTTAAATTCATCAGGGCTTTTTCACATTCACACAACAGCTTGCTGGACAGCAGCTGATCCTAAGGTTTTTGTGCAACAAACTGGGTTTTTGGCTATTACACAGTTTTCCAGCATACAGATACCAAAAAGATTCATCCATTAACAACAGAAATATTTATTATGCTGATATCTATCAGTCTTGTGACAAGTTATGATTTTTCTTACTTAGCCATCCTTGCACAAGTTACCTTCTAAAACCTGCCCCATAGCTTACAAATTTGGTTTATTCAGGTCACAGAAGAGCCTTCACCTTAGAGGGCTTTTATATTAAAAAAATCTCCTATCCAGAGTTATTGTGGCCCAATGGGGATAAGAATGTACTAACAACTGAGCATGTGCTAGTTGCTGGTCAGTATGACAACTGTGTAGAAAGTACTTATATCACACCACTGCTACTATGCTTTCCAGGTCATCCCAGACATTTATACAGATCTTTGCTCTTTTCTGACAAGAGCTCTATCATAACATAGAATGTGGCAAAATTTTGTGTGGCGGTATGTAAAATCAGGAAGATTCTGGTTTCTCCAAAATGTTACCAATAACTGTTTTTTTCCTCAGACGGATTTTTCTTTCTTTTTCTCCTAAGCTCCTTTGAAAATATATATATGAATACTGTAGTTAATTGCTTTTTACATGTTGTTTTCTGTTTTAGGCCAGAATAAAAGATTCACTTCTTTTATGCACTGTTTTGCTGTTTATGCATTCTCTAGTTACTATAGATTCTAGTATATTTTATATAGGGTAGTTTTGTAATGATTCTAGTTCTACCCTGATCTTATCCATTTTGTATCTATTCAGTATTAGTTTGCCTATAATATATTCTGACAGCTTTGATACTTTTTATTATTCTGGTTTTTAGTACCTAGTGTGGCAGCTTCACTATATGTTCATTAGTTCTGAATGTTTCCCCCCTTTCATCATGTGATTACTTTTTATATTGTATGTTCTATGCTCTTTTTTGATTATAATAAAGTTTAAATAGTAAGCCAACTTGAGTCATCACTACTACCTTACCTTGTTCTGTATATTTTATTCAATTGTTTAAACATGGTAATAACTTTTAATGCCCAGACTGCTGACATTTTATGAATTTTTTCAAATAATTCACTTCCACAAATCTATTCTAATTTTATAAAACACCATTAAAAAAAAAAGTTCTTACCTTTTCTGACAAATACTATTTTATGATTTTTTTTGAAATCATTCACTTCCACAAATTTATTCTAATTTTATAAAACACCATTTTTTTTAAAAAAAAGAAGATACGTTCTTACCTTTTCTGACAAATACTGTTCATATATTCCAACTGCAGCTGTTCTTAACAGACCTTTGGTTTGTGTTGTTTGATGCATTCCATCTTTCAGATGGTTCAGCAATACTTCTAGCTGTTTCTGAGCTGTAACCCTGTATCCTTCTACTGTTATCCAGAAAAAAAGATGTGCCTGACCTCCCATCTGCTGCATGTAATCTAAACAACAATAACAATTGTTTATTTTCATTTTTGGGGTTGTGGTTTTTTTGATTATGTGAGCCACCCAGAGTCATGAAAGTGAGATGGGCGGCTATACAAAACGAATGAATAAATTAAATAAATAAATAAACAATGCAATCATATATAACATTTATCTTCTATCTGAAGAAGCCATTTTCTCCTTTAAAAATGCCAATTGCATTCACATTGATTTCCTGATGCAGGGTTCTCTAACAGGGATGCACACAACTGTTAAAAAAAAATGTAAATAGGTATCAGATGCTTGTCAAATATTATGTTACTTGGCCCTTGAAGTATAAGAAGTGTTTTGCTTGTTGATATATCCCTAATTCATGACTGATCTTTTTTGTTGTGTGCTGCTAAATATTTTAGGATGTAAATGCAGACAGCCAGTTGGGGACATTTCTGTGTTTGTCTGGTGATGCCTCTCTCCAGAGGAGAGGACTTACTGTATTTCTTTTGCTAATGTTTATATAATGTTTCAATCTGGGCAACCCTAAGCAGTGTACACTTAGACCAACAATACAATTTACAGTATACCAACTTTAAAATATTTTTAAAATGCTATATTAAATGTAACAACTTTAGATAAAACAGCCTCCTATTTAGTGCTGAAATCTATCCAAAGGACCAGGTGTTAATGAATATTTGGAAGACCATAAGAGTAAGAGCCACCCTTGCTTCTGGGGACAAGTTCTCCCCAAAGAGGGGAACCTCCATAGATAATGCCTCTATGATTCCTCCAGTGGCATCTCACGATAGAAGAGAACTTTCAGCAGGCATTCTCTATTCATTTGAACTGGGTAGGCAGAATCTACCTGTAAAAGGTGGTCTCACAGATACCCAGGTCCTGAGCCGCAAAGGTCATTATGACCAGCACTTACATTGTACTTGGAAACACACTGGTAGCTAGTGTAACTCCAGTAGCAGCAGTGTTACATGGCTACATGTTCTCATTCCAATACACAGGAAGCAGCTTTTATTTATTAATTTTGGTAGCCAGAAAACACAGTAAATGTCTTCTTGACTTGTTAAAACTGCTGGATGAATCTGGGTAAGTAATCAATGAGGTGGAGAGTCTACAAAGCTTAGGCAATGTACATTAAAAGCTTTCAAACATTATTGAAAGAAACCCCAATTGTGTCAGTGGATTGACTGGGATTCATTTTCTGCCTGACTACCTAATCTTCAGGCAGCTTGCTCTGGAGGAAATAATTGAAAGGAAAATGGGAGATTATCCTATTCTTTCTTAAAGAACACAGAGTCTAGCGTTTCCTCATACTCTTTTCAGAGAATATCGTCTTGGTGTGAAGAAAGGATTACTGGACTACCTAAATGCTCCTTAGGAAACAAAACAATCTACTTAAGTAAGTTGACTAGCTGGTAGCAATCAGGACACACTGCCAACCTATTTATTCTTGTGATCCTGGGGCAATAAGCAAAAAGTATACAGTTTCTTCTGAATTTCCACTGCTTTCCAAAGCTATAGTATGCGATTTTTAAAAAAGTTGTTGTCTGGATGAAACATGACACATTCAAACTATTCAAATTTTTGTTCTGAGATAATGCAGCAAACTCAGAATGTTCCTGCAGAATATTGTGAGTAGAGCTATTTTTTCTGAACTAAAAGCAAAATGTTTTACGCATTTCATGCATATTCTAATTCATTGACATGAATTTTCAAATAGAAGCTCTTTTTTAAAGCTTAACTACCACAGAGTTTGCATGAAAATCTCAGTACCTTGACTTATTTTATTTTGCTTAATATTTTTAATGGAGGAAAGACTAATGCCATCTAAACTTCATCTAGTGGGCATAAAATACCCAAATTGATTCCCAATAGAGTTTGTTTACATTCCTATGACTTACAGCTAACTTAATTGTGTGGGTCTTTGGGGAAGGGAATCAGTCTACGTGTCACCTGTTCATTAAATCAGTTTTACATATGAGAAGGTGAACCTCCTGAAATGGACAGGACCAAAAAGGTCTCCACATTACCTTTATTTTACTTTTTTTTTAGGGAAATACATGCACCTTTATAGCATCCTGTAACAGCACTACAGTTTTAATCATGCAAAATATATATATTTCTAACTACTGTTTTCTTACCCATAAAAAATTGTAGTGCAACATTGTTTACTAGAATGTTGTCCAGAGGGACTGTGCAAAGTTTTCCAAAATTTGCAGCCAGTTTCACAGTATCTATTTCCTGAATAAAGACACAGTACATTAATAGATAAGGCTATGCAATCTTCATACAAAAGGACTTATTTTTGCTAATATCAGGGATATTACCTTCTCATAAGATCTGGCTACAGAGATTCAGAAATAAAGTTAACTATATCACTACTGCATGTACACTTTACAAGTTTGCTTGATAATGGATTGGCAATAGATTCCTTATCTTGGGCCAGGATCTTAATTCAGTATCAATCAGATATATAGCAAAACCAGTATCTTTTTTAGACTGATGTGATATGAGAACATAAAATGACAAATTCAAGTTACTGACATTCAGCAGCTATTAATAGCAATGCAAAAGATTTTGATAACACTGAGCTTTTTACAAAATGGGGTCTCACAGTTAGCTGAGATGTTTATCTACAATTTTAATACATCGAAGTAGATGAAACATACTTACTTTTCCTGACTGTAGCCTCAGTATTCTTGAATCACATACTTTCTTCACAAACAGTAAGCTATTTATTTGATTTTTTATATTGTTAATATCTGAAAAGAACATCAAGTAAGATTCAAAAGGATAAAAAGTGTCCAATTAAATTTCTGGTGAATTGGAAAAGTATTGTTTAAGGCTACCAGTAGAAGGAGAAGACAATCAAAAATCTCTAAAAAAAAAACTGCTGCAATTTTTTTTCAAAATGGAATCAACATTATTATTGTTAAGCACAGAACTATTAACCAAATTAAAGATGTGCTGGCAATAAAAATTTGGGTTTTGAGAACTATTTCAGTAGAATACATTCTTACATTTTTCCAGGAAAAAAGGTTTAAAATGCTAGCATTACTATAAACCATTAGAAAAGACAGTAAATTCTAAATGAGACACACTTTTTAAAAAATAAGCTACATTATGGGCATAAATACACTCTCTTTGTATTGATTTTTCCTAAGTTCAGGTTTTGAAAACCTACAGTCAAGGCTACCTCATGATAGACTGAGCACAAAATTAATTATGCTGAGAAACCAATTTTAAAACAAAACTTTCTTTTAAAGCAGTGCTCAGCCCTTACAGATGCATAAATTAAATTTGCCAGAACAAGCAGAACCAGCATACATATTATGTCAATTACCTACAAAATTCTCATCCCTTTCCAATGTCTATTGGAATAAATAAATTTTCTTAAGGGAACTTTTATGCTTTCAGGACATGGCCTTAGAATACATAATAGCCCATCTTGGCAAGTTTATATGCAGACTTGAACTCCACGATGGAACAAAAATGGAATAAAATCATAAATAGCTAATTAATCAAGAGGCAAGTTTCTTATTCTTCCAATGGTCAGTTATGGAAACTAATTAGCAATTCAAGAAGCTTAATGTGCTTAAACTAGGAATAATCTAATTAAAAATACAAGACTACTTGCATCTTCATTCTACATCTTAAACCCACGTTTTTTCCCTGAAGTTCTCAACTGATCCTTAACTAGAAAATCTGTCCATTAAGAAAGATTATATAGCCTTCTAGCTTCTAAGAGAATGCTATATGAAGAGAAAACAGACAGTATTATGATTATATCATAATTGTAAATATAAACATTACAATACCAACCATCTCCAGCTGTATCCAAGGACCGAAGATACTGCAGTTCTTCTGTGGCTTTATCCCTTACTGCTTCTAACTCTCCTACTTTATCACTTACTTTAACAATGTTCATAAAGGCCTCATAATTGCAAATTGAATCACGAATCTGAAATATATGAGGAAAAAAAATGTTTCACTTTTCCAGATGTGAATTTTATACGTAAGTATGCAGTCACTCTGCCATTTCTAAAAATTCTTCATACTGCATCCCCTGAATAACTCAACTTTTCTTATCTCCCTGCCATCACTGTGCATGCTCCTTAAAGCCAAGGACAAATATATTTAAGGTTTACCAATGAAGTAGCACATACGGCTATATTCGTGATTACATTCCATTTTCTTTGTGAGTAATACATTTTAATGACACTTACGACATTCTCTACCCCTCTTTTCAAGTCAGCATTGCTTTGAACAGCTAAGTATTATTGATTCACAAAAAATTAACAGTTTCAAAGAAAACAAAATACACTAAACATTATTATGTAAATGATTATTTCAGTTCTGGTAACTTACAAATGAACTAATCTCCTAAAATTAATGCTAAGTATTGCTAACACTGATTTAGGATAATTTATCTTGTTAAACTGTACAATGTTAACAAGCTAAAATGAATAAATACTACCACCAATTATTTAAAATGATTACATAATTTTTGAAATGCAGGTAGTCTTCACTTAGTGACAACTGGGACTGGAATTTAGGTCACTAAGTGGTCATTAAGTGAATCATCACATGACCGGACCCAATTTTATGCCCTTTTTTGCGGTGGTTGTTAAGCAAATCACCATGGTAGTTAAGTGAATCCCACAGTTCTCCATTGATTTTGCTTACTGGAAGCTGGCTGGGAAGGTTGCAAACGGCGATCACATGACCCCAGGACACTGCAACCGTCATAAGTGCAAACTGGTTGACAAGCGCCCAGATTGTGATCACCTGACCACAGGGGTGCTGTGATGGTCGTAACTTTGGGCACCAGTCATAAGTCACTTTTTTAATGCCGTCGTAACTCTGAATGGTCGCTAAATTAACAGTCATTAAGCAAGGATTACCTGTATAATTATTGCTATTCTTTAAAAAAAAAATCTACTTCAGAAACTCAATTCCACATTTAGTTAAGAGTAATAACTTTACAGCTAGATCAAATTACTTTATATACAACAGCTCGGACTACTGCTGTTTGCAGGACCCAAAGCCATATATACAGTTGCATATTTATGCAACCCTTGTCAAATTGCATGCTTTAACGAATTCCTAACTGAACAAAAGCTGACACATGCTTTACATGGAAGAAAGTTAAACTCAACATCTTTCTGCAAATCTGAATTCATACTTATTATTAGGTGCCTTTATTTATAGAGTCAAAATAAGAAAACAGTGAATACGCAGGACACCTTAACAGGAAGAATTTGGTAACATCTCCTTTGGCAGCTTCCAAACATTTCCTATAGCCAGCTAAGAGTCTTTCTTAGCTGTTGCTTTGGGTTTTTTCCCCCCTCTTCCTTGCTCAGCCTTCTAGATTAGAAGCATTATTCATGCACTGCATGTTTGTGATCTCCAAAAGATTTTCAATAATATTTAAGCCTGAGCACTGTGAAGGCCATTTCAAAACCGTTATTTTGTTGTTGTTGTTATTACTGTAAGCACTTCATGGTTTGGATATATTTTGAATTGTTTTCTCACTGATATATATAACTACCCTTAAGCTTTACTTTTTTCACTGATTGTGGATTATTAGAGGATATATTTTACTTATTACAATATATATTTTAGGATATGTCAACATTTAGTTCAATCAATTCTTTCACTTTCAAACTACTTCCTATGCCACTGGCTGCCCCACAAACCCACCATGTAACAGAGCCACCACATCCTTAATGGCTTGCAAGATCCTCTTTTCTTGAAATACTTCACCTTTTTTCTTTCAAGTGGATCTTATCTTGTTGTGGCTAAAAATTTTTGCTTCATTAATCCAAAAACAAACAAACAAACAAACAAAAAATTGTTCCAAAATATTTTAGGCTTATCAAGATTTTCTTTTGCATATGTGAAACATTCTGATGAGGTGGGAGAAAAGGTTTTCATCTGACAACTCTCATACAGATTACTGCTATATAAGTAACTCTGTGGACAACCACTCCATGATCAGCTAAACCTTTCCGCAGATTGTTTACAGAGAGTTTTGGATTCTATTTTGCAGATATGACCACTTTTTGAACACTTCTAGCAGATTGGGGGGGGGGGGATTGTCAGTCTTTTAACAGTTTCATGTTAATTTCCATTTCTTAACAATAAAACTGCTAGCTGGAAGCATTTAAGGTTCTTCTCCTTTGTAAGAGTGAAGTATCCTCATTTTCAAATACTCAAATAGTTGCTCAGAGAAGTCCATGGTTGTTGAAAATAGACAGAACAATAGTCACAACCTGAGAGGTTTCAAGTGTCAGAGTATTTGTTACCCATGGAACTGTTTTTCCACACTAATTGTAGGCCTAACATATCCAACTTCTGCACCTGCAACATTCACTGTTTTCTTATTTAGAAAATATAAACGACATACAAATACAGGTAGTCTTCACTTACCAACCACTCACTGACTGTTCGAACTTATGACCAGTCCTTGAAGTGGCAGCTGTTGCAGCATCCCCATGGTCATGTGATCACATGATCACTATTAGGGTGCTTGGCAACCAGCGCATTTATGACAGTTGCAGCGTCCTGGAGTCATGTGATAGCCATTTGTGACCTTCACAGCTGGCTTCCACCAAGCAAAGTCAATGAGGAAGACAGCAGGAAGTTGCAACTTGTGGTCACGTGACATTGTGCTTAATGACCCCCGGTGATTCACTTATCAACCACAGCATTTAGGAACTGACATTTAGCGGTGGGAGATGGGCAGTATACAAATTTAATAATAAATAAGAGATAAATAAATACAAATGCAATTATTTGTAATACAAAATTCAAATGCATAATTACTACAGATAGTCCTTATTTACCGACTGCAATAGGGACCGTTTAGCGGTGGAGTGGCTGGTCCCTATTGCAATCAGTAAGCGAGGACTATCTGTAGTAATTATGCATTTGAATTTGCAGAAAGATGTTGCATTTCCCTTGTACCTTCTCTGCCATTGCCTCGGCCCTTTGGAATAATCTCCCCCTAGAGGTGCAGTGGGCCCCTACCCTCCCGGCTTTCCGAAAAGGATTAAAGACCTGGCTCTGCCAGTGTGCATGGGGAAATATGGGCTCTAACCATCTTTGGAGTGGTTAGCGCCCTGACGATGCTCCCTTGAACTAGTCACCAACTCTCCATCTTTCTTGGAAGTTATTTATTATTAGGACTTTTATATTGTATTTTAATGAACTTTATCTCTGCTGTAAACTGCCCAGAGTCGTTTCAATGAGATGGACAGTGACAAATTTGATAAAAAAAATACATCCATGCATATCTATTTATTCCTGCTTATCTATCTATCTATCTATCTATCTATCCACCCATCCATGCTTATCTATCTACCTATCCATCCATTCTTCCATCATATGTATGCTTCAGGATTTAACTTTTTTTCCTCCTGCCTTTTTCTGAGTCAATGGATATTTTGCTGCTGTCTTCAAGACCATAGGAGGCAGCTGAAGTTGAGGTATGTTTACTTAACAATTCTGTCTAGACTGAGAATTGCTGTTTCCTGCATTGCCAGGTTTGGTTCTATGTGGCTGAAGATTCTGTCCAATTTAAATAGCTTACCATCCATATGAAATGCTGATTAATATAATCAGGATCACTGAGCTGATTTATTAATGGAAGAAGAATTCCTTGAGAAAGGATTTCCTGAAAAATAATGGACAATAAAATTAGACCTAGTGTTTATATATATAATTTCTAAAATACTACTTTTTTCAAGATCTTGCCAAAATAACTGAAGAAGCCAGATAAATCCATTTATCTTTGATGTGTCTTGAAAAATACATTTAATATAATTTAAAAATTATTTTCAGTAAGTAAGCCAGTTTTATGTATCTAGATTTGTATCCTTACTTAAATTAGCATATATTTTAACTCCAAATACCAAATTCAAAAAGAATATAACTAAACTAAAATCCAGTTTCATTTATCATCTTCCATCTGAATGTAATCATACGAAGGATGGCTGTATCCACTGGCCCCATTTTCTGTGAGCACTGTAGTTGGTGAATGTCTTAAAGGAGAAGACAACTCAATGCACATTGCTTCTCTAATTATTTGAAACTTGTACTATCCTGATTTCAAATTACAGAATCTACATCAACATCTTGGGCTTCAGTTAGTGGTTTGAAAGTTCCACCCAAACTTTCAAAATTTATCTGAAGGAAAGAAGAAAAATGCTGAGAAGGTGAACAAGAACTAGTATTGCAAGAAAGCATGAAAGATCTGAAATATGACCAGATACAGATTCTGAACCAACTTAGTTATTGACAGTCTGTTACAGCTACCATTCTTGAAATACAGAATATCTGTATTTGGTACCTGTGTTTGTCCAGGTCTCTGAAAAAAGCCTACTGCCCAGTTCATCCTTGTTTTGGAGAACCACCACAAAAGACAATCAATATTCATTTCCTCAATGCAGACATACTACTCATGATAATAACAGGAAATGCCATGATGCAATCCCATTTCATCTCCATGTGATCACAAAGTGGATAACTGAAAAAAGGCTGCTTTTGTTAAATCCTCTTGATCTTAGGAAGTCAGCTCTATGCTAAGCATTTTAACAACAGAATCCTATGCATATCTAATGTAGTAAAAATGTAATGCAGGTACCTTTACATAGGTTTGCATCCTAAGAAAACAATGCAGATGAAAACTAGCTTTCATAATATTTTATACAACAGATCATGTAGACATGGGTTATTGTTATTGGAGCTGTCTACATTTTGAAAGTGATTCAGAAAAAGTGTTAGGGACCTTGTATAAGTGCAGCAACTCTTTACTATTCATTAGATAGCCTGATATATTTTAGGCTTCTGCTTAAGCCTGAAGATGCTGCTGCAAAAAAAATTAGGCTACATTAATGAATAGCAGACAGATAGTGCAAATGTGTGAAGTCTGAAGTATTTCTTCCTAATAATTTTCAAACCATGCATAGCCATAATAGCTAATGGTTATATATCAATAGTTATTGTTAATTAAACAATGAAACCTGTAATGATACCATTTTAAAACCTGCATTTTTATAGTAGAAATTGTAGATGTACTACTGAAAATGAAAAATATGAATGGTTCATTCTATCTATATCAATACAAAAGTCCTACGTACCCAGAAAAAAAAAAGTCCTATAAAATATTATTGTGTTTTGCTACTGCCTTTTTTCCAGAATATTTTTCAATTTCCCAATCTAGCCTACAGATAGTCCCCCATCAAAATATTAACTAGGTCAGGTCTTATTTAGCTTTTCAAGATTACACAAGGTCAGCTAGATGATTATTTTCAAACAAAGATCATACTATTGACTTGATTTTACAGAAGGCAGTTTTAGGATACACCAGATATCCCAACCATTTCTAAGAGGGAAGGTGGCCAGTATAGAATTAAAACATCACTTAAGAGGCTGCTGTATGAAAAATGTATTTATGCTGAGAAGAGGACTGTAGTTGTTAAGAAATGGTAAAAGGAAGGCAGTGGTCTGTCAGTTTCTACAGAAAATGTAATGGCAAAACAGTTAAGTATAATTAAAGAGCTGGAAAGAAGGTGATATATCACCACCACCACCACCATCATTTTATCTTGCTTTTTTATGTTTAAATGTGGCTGACTTTCTCAAAACATGAAACAAAATGTAATCTGCAATCATTACAGATTGTAATTTAGCAAGAATTTACACTCTTAGCCTTGTATCACTTATATTTGACATGAAGCAAAAGCTGATGTGGCAGCTATTAGAGGTTTTGTCATCACTTTCTTCCAGGGTGGCAGGGAGAAAACAGGAGATTTCAAATAAATATCTTTCCTTATAACAAATCACTCCCCTTAAGCTCCATTTAAACAGAACTCTCATACCCCAAATATATTAGTGTTTCTAAAATGGAAAACTTTGGTGTAGGTCTCTTCAGGAGCATGCAGGTATTACACCTCTGCATTTCTAGTGTAAAATGTGATTAATATAGACTTATGGGGGGGGGGTTCTTCCTGATATGAGGAAAATACAACTGTTACATAAATATGAAAATCAAATAAATATCAGGTAGCGAAATATCTAAAGGAATCTTATTAGAAATTGAAATATTTCAGTGGTACAAGTCAAGCACAGAAATATTCTATTATATAAAATGCATAATTATAAATAAACCACCTACAGTCCCTCTGGATTGAGGTCAGGATAAACCACATAAATAAATAACCATAAAGCAGACAAAACTGAAAACAAAGTACTGTAATGTAGCCTGGCTCATAAACATATATACATAAATGTGTCTGAATGAGAGAATGAAAAAAATTGAGACTTTTTTAAAGGAAGTACAAACGTTATTTTATATAAAAGGAATGATGCAGGCACAATAGAATTATCCATATACTTACATACAGTTATGTAAGATGTCTAGTAAGTATTAGAAGTAACAGAGAATCAATGCATGCCTCCCATATTTCCAGGTAGTTGTTCTTTGCCTCAACAGAGCACCTGCTCAAAAGATGGCTCAATGCCATGTGGTTGTGGATGTAAAAGAATGAAGAGCAAAATGAATTTGGCCAAACTCTGGGAATTCTTTAAAAACAGGTTCTCAATTGCAGACTGCATCATGCCCATTTTATTTTTAGCTATTTTAAAAAAAATATTACATTTAATATTTATTACAATCAAATAGCATATTCTTGTTTATACAAATATTATGCAGATCTTAGGCTAAAGAATATTGGATTACTGCAGCAATATGGTATGAAATTAAATTTACCCTGACAAAATATCTCATGATCTTATTCTGGAAGTCTCCAGGAGGTAGCAATAAATACAGTAAAACTTCACACAGATCCCTTAGGAATCCTAAAGGTACAAGATAAAAAAAGAACATTGTATATCAACAGAGAGTAACATGTCTGTCTGTCTATCTATCTATCTATCTTTCAAGTTTTTGCATACTTCAAATACCACTAGCAATTTTGGATGGCAATAAATATGTATATAGGTATATGCATTCTAAATTCATATAAATACACATCTAAACTTTAGATAAGTTTAATCAAAGGATTAATTTGAAACATACTTTGCACAGTCTTATCCCATTTCTAAACTTACAGAAAAATAATACACAAACATATGCTTCCTTTCCCTAACAGTAGAATTAAATGTCATGTCTATGATGTAAAAATGCTTCTTGAACATCAGATTTAATAACTATCAATGTAGATGTTTAACCAAATCAAGTAATTTCTTTTTCCCTATATAATTCACTGTAGACTTTTAATTTTTCACCAGTTATAATATTTTTCTTTTAAAGTATATAATATTTTTATAAAATAGTAATATAATTATATAGCCATTTGGTTTGCATATAGTATATATTAATAGCTAATATTTTTAAGAAATGTTAATTATAATGTTTTAAAGTTTAACAAAATATTATCTATATTGAATAAAATAGAATGTAGAATATATTGTATATATAGTACTTTCTACTATACTATAGAAAACAGAATGATGATCAGCACATTTCATTTACAGCATAGCTAAAGAAAGAAAATAATCATATACCTTCTTCATCTTTGGGAGATGTGCAGACTAGATCACGACAGATGGTCTCTTCCATTTCAACTTCAACTTCAAAAAATGTATCTACAAGATCTTCTGCTCCGTCTACACCAAAATTGGAAACGTAAGCAGATTTTATCTAGAAGAATTTTAGTCTGCAATAATCCCTATTATTGAAGTAACTACGCTCAGATTTCTCCTCCACATTAATATTTATTATTTGTAACATTTATGTACCATTTGCATATGGTTTAGCAATTTAATTCTCTTTTCCTACATTTTCCAAGGTATCCAATTGTTAATGAAGACTGTCAGTTTTGAAGAGTACATTGTACGTACAGCTGTACTGCAATTACAGTCAGAGTAATCCACATCAGATTCAAAAGATAGCAAGGAACATGTTCTTGTGTTTGAATGTATAACACAAAGCAAAAAAGAATGATAATTCTTACTGGTTTTTCTGCAGTAGGAAGCAAACTGTTATTTGATAGGCTGTACTGTATTGTGTATCCTGTATTTCCATTTCCTTTTAGCTACTTTGCAAATCATGTGAAGATGGCCAAAATATTCTACATTCAAGACCAGGAATTCACGTACTCTACCCCTTCAAGTTGTCTTCCTTCCATCCAGGGTTATGAATTCTGGCTTTAGATAGAAATTAGACAACAATGCTTTTCTGCAGAAGGCACATCTGTCTCTGGCCAGTGATGTCTGTTTATGCAGGAATCCAATGCTGGACTTACATAACCAGAATTCTCTATTCCTTCCCCTTAATTGCAATCCCCTCTGTTCTCCCCTGGAGGGCGGGGGGGGGGGTGGAACCAGGATATATTACAGAGAAGCCTAAAATCAGGGCAAGGATGAGGGAAGTATCAGTACAAGCCATGCTATGTACAATATGGCATTTATCTGTAGTATAAATAGAACAGTTGCTGAATTAAGGAGCTTTTAGTGGAAAAAACTTGTACCTTCTGTGTTGCTGCTCCTGCTTCTAGAACAGCATTCTTCTCAAGGTCCATGTGACCCTGACCTTCAGGTAGGCCTCAAAGACCTGACTGTTTCAGCAAGCATTGTATCAGGGTGATTTGTGAATTAACTGGTTTAGTTTGGGTTTTAAGTTTTCATACTCTCTGGATGGTTGTCTGTTATGTTTATTCTTATCTTATTGTTGCATTGTTATAAAATAAAAACAGTAACAACTTAATAAATAAACAGAGCTGAATCAGTGCAACTGCAGTGTACAAAAGCCTTCATTTAATTTATTACAGCAATAAGGAGAACATATTTAGGCATTACCTTTAATCTGATCATCTTTTTCAGTTATTCTTTGCTGAGCTTTTCTGAATACTCTAAGATGAGTAGTAAAATCATCTACAATTCGAGTAGTAAAATAAGGCTGCCAATCTATTTCTTTTGTCCTTAAAAATTAAAAAAAAATGACAATATATTACATAGCAGGCTTCTAGTACAATTTTATACTTTATTTCTTTGATCCCAACTGGTTTATTTCCTAGACTACAGCTTATGCTTTTGTGTGTTTAAAATAATCAATTGGTAAAGGAAAGTAGCATTATGCACTGCCAGTACTTAAAACAGCACTCCCTAAAACAGAAGATTAGCTAGTGCAAAATATACAACAAAATGTTTAGTATCAAAAATTGTAGTTTATAAAGTCTGTGATATGATGAACAAACCAATCAATCTTTAAGTGTAATATATAGAATTACAATTGCAAGAATAAGAATTCAAGATATAGAACAACTTTTTAATAACATAATGATAAGGATTAGTAATATAACTGTAAAACATTAGGTCTAACTATAGGATTGCATTACTGATATTAAAACTGAAATATGGCAATGTAGCATGAATAAAAAGAGAAGAATAAAGTAAATGAAGTGTAACAAAAATAGTCAGCAGATCAAAAAATCTAGGCAATCTTGTGATCTTCTCATAAATTTCATGATATAAGCAATTCACTGATAGTATAAGCTGGCTAAATGAAATTACAGAAAATTGAATTTAAGGTATAGAATAACTGAATAATATCAATATCATAAGAATTACTAACAAAAAACTGTAAAACCTGACCACTAAAATCTAACTATAACCATGGTACTTAGTACTAAGATTAGGACCATAAATATTGGCATATAAATAACAGTGGTGAAGTTAAATCTAAGCCATCTAAAAATCCACTTTTATAGCACCTGTGATATCATTAGTTTCCTAAAAGCCACACTCCCAGAGACAAATTTTGCCACTTTATAGATAGTGTCTAGGTTTACATGTGATAAAATAAGGTTGCCATAAAAGGTGTCAGTTCTACACGAATATTTATTTAGCAGACCTGTTATGAGTAAATGCTGGGAGTTCCTGCAGAAAGAACAGTACAATAATAGATATGCCAGGGACTCAGCAAATCCAGAAAAGCATGGACATCAGCATTTATCATATGTGACACCAGTGAATCTGCCTTGCATAACTGCAAAAAGTAAGGTACTTAAATGGACAAAAGGAGAGGAAAGCTGATGCTTTGAGAAAAGATCACTAAAAATATAAGACAGGATGAAAATTTTAGTTTGATTTATGACTGTACAAATAACAGGTACTTTTCTGCTAAGAGCATTTTGTTTATTGATATCTCATAGATAATGTTTTACAGTTTCTTTGGCTTTTGCATATCCAAATGTCATACAAAAGAGAGAAACGTCACATTTTGATCCCAGTGAAATTATCTAGCTGGAATGATATTGATCATAAAGACTTAAGGGTGTTAAGGCTTCTGGACAATATATCAGCTTCAGCCAATACATAAATCTGCTTTGCCAAAGCCAGGCTTCTAAGAAATAAAGCCAACTTCAATTTGCAGTGAAGCATTTGGAACACAACAGAGAATATCAAATACAATGGTACCTCGGTTCACGAACTTAATTCATTCCGTGACTCTGGTCACGAACCGAATTGGTCGTGAACCGAATCAAATTTTCCCATAAGGTTCAATGTAAATAAGGTTAATCCGTTCTGACCACTCCGAATTTGGTCGCCAACCGATTTTTGATCGCGTCCCGAATCAAATTTCCCCATAAGGTTCAATGTAATTACGGTTAATCCGTTCTGAACCATATGTTTGTTTGTTTTTTTAAACCGCAAAAATATGACACAAAGTACAGCACGAAGAGAGGGAAAGCTAACCTTGCTCGACGTGACTTCTGGCATGGAGGACAGGAAGGTGGGTGGGGAGGCGGATATTGCTTGGAGGGAAGAGTCCCCCTCCCTATAGGAAGCCACGACCATGTGTCACGGGAGGGAAAATGGCCGCGGATCCTGTTCGTAACCCGATCCGGCGTTCGCGAACAGAGGCAAAATTTTGCAAACGGAGCTGTTCGTGAACCGAATTGTTCGTGAACAGAAGCGTTCGTGAACCGAGGTACCACTGTATTGCCCTCAAAAATGTTTCAAAATGATGAAGGTCTTCCTGATTATAGGTGCATGTCTTGCACTATAAAGAAGCTGGGCAATTGTTTTCCTCTGGAAAATCTAGAAGGCTGAGGGTATAAATTGGCCACCCACGTGATTTAAAAAACAAAAAACCTACCAAACCTTAAGTGGCCAATGCTGTGGCATGAAGGGTTTGAGCATTCTATCTCCCCAAATCCTAATATACAACCTCCAGATAGTTATATTACCTCACTGCTCAATAACACAGCAACTAATCTGCCATTTATATTGTTTGGTAAAACAATGGTAAAACTGTTTTTAAAAAAAAAAAAAAAAGATTCTATCTTTGTTTTTAAAGTAATTTACAGTGAACCTTTCTTTTTCACAATACATTGTGAAGGACCACAATGCTCTTATTCCCACCAACATGAAAAAATGACAATATTATTTGCAGAAAATAAGGATGGAATTTAAGGGCCAGAAGCAGGAAATGGTTTTTGGTGTTTCTAAGCACCTGGACTAGAGAGTTTAAATAAAAATTGAACAGGAAAGGAGCCAATATACAGCCCTCATTCACTTCCTTATTTTGAGGGTTAATGCATCAAATGTCCTTGGGGATTACAAAGGACCTTAGAGAAATTATTTTTGTGCAGGTTTCATATATGAAAAAAAGGCCTCCAATTTATCATTGAGGCCTCCAGCTTTCTCCAAAGTCTGTCACACAAGACAGAATCAAAGAGGCGGCACAAAGGGTCTCATGAGGCTTGGCACTGTGTTTTTCTGCCAATTGACTATTATGTTAATCCTTTTATGTCACAAAGCTCCCTCTGTATAGTTATGCAAACTAAAGTTCTTAATACAGATAATCTTCAACTTATGACCATTTGTTTAAAGACCACTTGAAGTTATGACGGCACTGAAAAAAGTGACTTACAACTGTCACAGTGTTCCCCCGGTTACATGATCAAAATCTGGGCGCTTTGCAACCGGCATGTATTTACAGTTTGCAGCAACCTTCCCAGGGGGGTTCCAAGAAGCAAAGTCAATAAGGGAGGCCAAATTTGTTTAACAACCGCATAATTCACTTAATGATCATGGTGATTCACTTAATGACCACAGCAAAAAAGATTGTAAAAGCGGGCGCAACTCACTTAATGACTGCATTACTTAGCAGTGGAAGTTCTGGCCCCAGTTGTGATTGTAAGTTGAGGACTACCTGTATGAGGAGCATGTTGTACAGCAATAATGATGAATCATAAATTGCTAATTAGTGATACCTTTATATACTGAATTACACTTAAATACTGAAATTAAGTTTATTAAGTTTCCATCAAACCCAGAGATATTTAAGTTGTAGCTAACTTTTCACATCAATCTTAATGCAAATTGCAAATAACACTATGCTTTTAAAAAATGTTCAGTTTCTTCAGCGAAAACACTAAAGCCAATTCATCTGAACAGAAGTGAATAACTGAACAACCTCCAAGAAAGGTAGGATCATTTTTCACAGTACTAAGAGTATTAAGTACTAAAGATACCCTAAAGTTATGTTCAGCTTATTTTTTTTTAAGTAGTATGTTTTCTAAATATGATTTTCCATATCACCTCATGCCTACTAGAAGCTTATTACAGTGAAACTGAACTGGTTACTTTAACTTGGAAAAAAGGCAGAGTTAATTAAGCTTTCACCATATGATACAAGCAAATTTTCAACAATGCTTTTTCATATCAGAGATCAATTGCTTATACACAGATACATATCAGGAAAAAAAAAATCTGTATTCCTCTCCTTTCAAGAAGCTAACTTGTTCTTCCCAGCCAGAATATCCAATTCAAGTTGAGTAACATCAAGTTTGTAGTAAAATTCATCTGAAGATATAGGTTTGATCTTTTAAAGCTTATGATATCATTAGTTTTAACAATGCCACAAATGTTTATTTTTCTTTCTGTGAAGATTAATAATACTGTTTCATGAAACACCTAGGTAGTTTTTGTAAAATGACATGCTTTTGAAGGTATTCACTTATAATTGTATGAATGTGTTTAACCTTCTTTTATAAAGTACTGGGAGAGTTTTAAGAAAACTTTACAGACCTGTTTGAAACTACTCAAAATAATTCTTACCTAGAAGAAAACTGAATTAGTGCATTTTGGAGAGTCTGCCTGATTTCAAGAAGAAAAGATTCATCATCACTTAGTGTATAATACCAATACTGGACATAGTCACGCAAGGAAAATTGAATGATCTGAAATATATAAATTTTTAAAAATCAATCATGAAAACATTCATAAAGTCATTACATCACACAATATTTAGCAAATCAACTTCCTAAAATAAATAATAATTATGCTTCTAATGGATTAGTTACGTTTGCATTATTTTAGACAAATGTATAGAAAATCTGTGAAACCTCAAAACAGTTAAAACTGATTACTATCTTGGATATTTATGACTTAATGTTAATTATGGAATACCTCTACTTTACAGTTTTTCAGATTAGGGATGAATGAGAATTTCATCTTGTCTATATTTCTGAACAGATTAACCTAATACAGATCCTGAAAAATCTCTCAACGGGATACAGTTATGTTGTGCTCTCTTCTGAACTGAACTGAACTGAATGGATTTGCATATGAAGAAATCATACGGAACTATTATAAACCAATTTTTACATCCTTAGCTTGGATCCCACAGGATAAATAGAGCAACAGGCAGTTCTTTTAATTGCCTTTCTTCCTATGTCTGCTCACCTGATGGGGCGTGTGTGTGTGCGCAATCTTCATTTAAACTTCCATTGCCAAGAGCATCCCAATACAATTGTACTGATTTGAATTCTGCTGCTTTCAATGAACTTGCACTCCTGTGCCTTTAATGGAGCATATTCAAGTAAGTCCAGATAGGAATGTATCCTAGTAGTAAAAGTGAGTCCCTACTCGTTCCATTGTACTTTGGACCTTGCCTTTCAGTTTCCAAGCCCTTACAACTCCACATTTTCTGCTTTTTCATACTCTAGAAACTTCAGAAGTCAAGAAGGAGCCAAACATGTATGAAGTGATATATTTTAAAAGTGTCAGTAACTTATACTAGCCAACAGGGAACACCAGCCGGTGTGCTACACAGTATGCATACCATCAGAGTGTTTCTATAGTTTACCAGAGGACTATTCTGGTTTTTTACTTTCATTCTCATAATCCTAGAATTAAGGAATTATGTAAGAGGTTAGAGTGGACTAGGATAATGTGTGAACCTGCTGGAATGTTGGTTACTGTCTTCCCCCAATGCAGCTGTTTTATTCTTTGTTTTTGGTTTTTCTATTTTGATGTTTTAAACCTCTTGTAAGGTACCACAGTAACTTGGTGAGCGGAAGAAAATGAATACATTGGATACTGTTCATGCATATCTACTATTACATGAACAACTTGTGCAGAAAACTGTTAATGAATTGTTTTACTAATATTTTGTTTGTTTTGTATAGAATTGCTTTCTCGCAAGCTAGACTATTCATAGCTTTGGACCCTTAACATCACTCTACAAGAACATTTCTAGCCCTGTTTAGAAGAATTAATAAAGCAAGTTCCACATATTTTGTTCCATATATCAATTCTGGTGTTCTGCACTAATATTCTCCATTAACTGACCAACTGGACTAGCCAGATGAGAAAAACACACATTCCTGTTAGCAGATGGCTCTATTGAAATATCTAATAAAGTTGCTCAGTGGGACCTGCTGTAAGGAGGTGTTGGGCCTAATTATTATAAATTACATTTTAATGTAATTCATAGACATTATAGATGTTACTAATTGATTTTTTATCTAACAGTACCTTACGTTGTGTCTATTTGTACCATATAACAGTTGTGGCCATTGGTCATGAATAAATAATAAGCTAGCTTACCAGTATTTTTCTGGGAATGATACCAAAGATTGGAAGGCAGAAAACCATAAAATTCAACACCCTAAGGTAAATTCAGTCACATGTTTGCCTGGGCAAGCAAGAGGTAGTGTATCAGGTTCTGTTGTTCCATTCTCTCTTACCACAGAATGCATGGTTTGAAGTTTCCATTCCTGATTTGCAGCAATCCACCAGTTACTTATTTGTATGAATTTTACTTTGAATATTTAGTTTGCTTCAATCATAGTTTCTTGAGCTCAGATAAAAGGAAAATGTTTCTCCCCCATTAGACAGGGAGAAGTAGTAGAATGAGGAAGCTACATAAGGTTCGTATCTCCTCATGCTTGTAAAGCCAAACTATAGTGATATCTTAGTCTATGGTTAAGCTCTATTCAGACAAGCATACACATAATGTAGTACACTTATAGAATTCAAAACCTGCTTTATCATCTAGCTATTTAAATTGCTAGCATACACGTCATCATACTCAAGAAATTCTGCTCAAAATGCATACTTGTTTTGCAAATAATTTTGCTAATAGTTCTGAAATATTCCTCCATAAGAACAATTAATTTTTCAAAACAACTTTTATAAACCTAAATAGTAACAGCAATCATAGTGTGAGCAAGACTTTCATTTCTGAAATTTCAAGAGCAAGCTTAAGTGTGAACTGGCACTAGGAATAATACAAGCAGAGGAGCAAGCAGTTCTACTGTATATTATATTTACAAATTCTGTTAGCTTTTGCCATCTATCTCTGCTAAATGTTTTAACCAAGGTTGTGGCCAAGGCTAAATGACAAACATAATATCTTCTTCCCTTTCCCTTCAGACCAGAGAGATTAGAGACAAAAAAGCTAAAGATAATTTACAGCATAGCCTCAGTAGAAAAACAACAAATGTTATTGTAATACAGGTAGTCCTCTTTAGCAACCACAATTTGGACCAGCAACTGAGTTGCTAAGTGACATGACCACTAAGCAGAAAATCATGTGACCGTGACTGTGCTTACAATTTTATTTCAGCTTTTCTTTTTCCACATGCCCCCACTCTTTGAAACACTCATCCTGGGGCTGGGATAATTAGCAAGAATGGAATTAATGTTTGTATTTACATTCATTGGAGGGGAAGGGATTACAAGAGAGTAAGCAGGCACACAATGGGGAATACACATCGAAAAAAATGCGCTAGCACTGGCTGTCTGCCTAGTGCACTCAGGAAGGTGTGAAACTGATTAAAATCTTGTCAGTTATAAGCAGCAGTTGTAAGCCAGCTAAGGTCACAGAACTGAGCTTGTTAATTTGTGGTTTGCACCTTTTGGGGAAGTACTGCACCAGGGAGAAAAGCAGCTCAGGAAGAGATCGCTTGTTTAAGCAATCTCTCTGCTCTGTGAGTGGGGAAAAAAAAGAAAAAAAACGGGTCAGGCACAGGACAACACACCAACTGACTGTAATGGCGAATGTGTGACTGAGAGACAAATGCCACAAAGGTCATAAATACAGGCATTGGTCGCAAAGTTACTTTTTCATCACTATCGTAACTTTGAATGGTCGCTGCCCGAAGCAGTCATTAAGCGAGGTCTACCAGTACAAGTATCATCCTAGCTTGACAAAGTTCAACACAGCGAGAAACACTGACAAAAAGAGACATACATTCAAGATATTCATGAGTCAAAGACTTTTGGATATGGAGAAAACATCTGGAGAGGGTATATATCATATTATGCTGTGAATTTCCCTTTCCAGATTTGAAAGGGAACAGGTAATTCATATTGATAGGGCACTCATGTTACCTGGAACATAACAAATTATATATCCTACAATTTCAGTATCTAGATTGTTCTCTTATCAAAACCTTAACACTTAATAATCAAGGTCACAGAACATTACAGTAATAAACTTTTTCAAAATCTGTGTTTTTCAACTCACTTGCTGCAGAGGTTCATCAATTATATAGGCACCGGTTAACCTCCTATCAATCTTAATGGGCTTGCTTTCCTCTTTCATTTCTTCTATACACTTTGGGAAAGAGTATACAAAGTTAGTTTCAGTTTAGTTCACAATTTTAGTTTACATAAAATACAAAGGCCATGCTTGACAATGTGAATATAACTAAGGAAGTCCCAAATACATCAGTTACTGATTAACTGCAAATGCAGTCGTCTTTTCAGATTTTTCTCCTGCACTGTTATTATTTCTTAATAAATATTCCCATACTTAAAATGTGGCAAAAAGAATAATGTTGGACTGGGACCAGGCAGGCCTAGATTCATGCATGACCATGACACTTAGGCCAACTTTATTTACAGGAATGATATGGGGAAAAATGTGGGGAAATCCACATATACATTACTTTTTCAGAAGTATACTGAATGAATATACCACTCTCCCAGCAATAACTGCACATTTTTCAAATGGTCACAATATATCAAAATGTACTAAATGTACACAATATATCAAGATCCATATAATGGTAATCTTTAGTAGGTTAATTCCAAGGTCACAAAAATATGCACATTTTTGAGATCTTCAGACCTTTTCATTAGGCAAATGTTCCACAATAAGATGGATAGAAGAGGAAAGATGTACTTGTAAATACAGTAAAAAATATATGTTTGCCTAAAACAAAACTTTACAGATTTCTAATATACAGGTAGTCCTCGATTATCAATGGTAACTGAGAGTGGAATTTCCATCACTAACTGATGAGGTTGTAAAGCGCAATGTCATGTGACTGCATTGCTTAGCAAAAGCAAGCCAGGCAGTCCCCATTGCCATAGTTAAGTGAGGATTACAGGTTGTTAAGTGAGGACCTCCTCATACTTCCTGCCAGCTTCCAACAAGCAAAGTTAATGTGGAAGCCAGCAGGAAGTTGTGAATCCTGGGTGGCTTGCAAGCAGGCCAGTGGGCGGGTAAGCAGCTGCTGTGGCATAAGAGTGGCTGGGTGTAGGGTGGCTGCTGCGGGAGGTGGGACAGCATGCAGGTGGGTGCCACAGCACCATGTGAGCACAGCTGGGCAGGCAGGTACACGCTACGGAGTATTAGATCCTCAGAATCTTGTACTCTGTAGTGGGCTCCTTGGGAGAAAAAGTGGTGGGAGTGGGAGCTACTTACAGGAGCGACTTGCGGCCTTCCCCGCTGGCTTCTCCATTGACTTCGCTCGTGGGAAGCCAGCAGGGAAGGTCACAAATGGTGATGATCTGACTGTGGGGGTGCTGGGACAGCTGAAACTTCGAGGACTGGTCATAAGTACCACTCATTCAACACCGTTCAAATGGTCACTGAATGAGTGGTCATTAACCAAGGACTACCTGTGACGTATTGATACAATAGAAGGCCAAAATTGACTTTGGAAGGAACACAAGTCTAGATGAAGGACTACTTACTTTTTACCAAAAAAAAAAAAAAATACAATACAAAAAAGATGCTGAGGAACTGGAAAGAGTGCAGAGAAGAGAAACAAAAATTGTGAGGTTCTTGGAGGCTAAATCCTATGAAGAATGGTTAAAAAACTGAGTATGCCTAGCCTAAAGAAGAGAAGGCTAAAGGGAGAGAATATGGTAGTCTTCTAATACTTGAAGGGCTGTCAGAGGGAAGAGGGTATGGAGTTATTCTCCACAGTGCCCAAGAACCCATAAGTGGAATCTTTACAGAGACGGATTCAAACTTGAAAAAAGCAAATAACTTCTGTAGTCATTAGATCTTTTCAAAAGTTAGCCATTTGTCTGGGATGGTCTGAAGCTTCCTGCCTGGGCAGAAGGTTGGACTAGAAAACTTCCAAGGTCCTTTTCAACCCTAGATTCTATGAATGTTTAGTAAACTTTCCAAATCAATAAGCCAATGTCATAATTATGAAGAAAGCTAGGTTCCCCCAAAAGAAATTAATTGGAGCAACATTATCATGGAGAAAAGAAAAGAGAGGCCAAACGCCGGAACTGGCAGAGACAATGGAAGATAGAAGTATGCCACGTCTTTCATAAAAATCAGTGAATTAAAAAAAAGGGAAGTACTTCCTGACAAAGAAAAAAAAGGAGTAAATGGCCAGAAGATATAACTTTACTGAACAAGGTTCCCTGTTTGAAGTACAAGAGGAAAGCCAAAATATGATGGTGCTGGTATAGCATTAACTGTTCTTTGCAGGCAAAGTCTCCAAGGCTTTTCCATTTAATCAGGAAACCTTAAAAGTGGCTTCAAAAAAACAAATTACAAATCTAGTACTTTGTAGTAGAAAGTTGTAGAATTAAATCCTTCAAGCTGTAAAACTGAGGAACTGAGGTCAAGATTAAAGAATTGAGAATGAAAGATGAAGAATAGATAAGGTCAGGATATAGTTTGATCTAGCCCAGTGTTTCTTAAAGTGTGGTCCTAGGAGCCTTGGGTGTCTCCCAAGACCCTCTCAGGGTTCTGCAAAATCAAAATTATTGCCAGCCTATATTGAAAAATAATACAATATTAAAATTCCACCAAACAACTATGAAAAGCAGTAGCGGTAGCAAATGCATGAGTTTTAATTTTTAAGGTAAATTGATAAATATAACCCATACAAACAAAAGCTCTTTTGAGGTCCTCCATAATTTTTAAAAGTGGAAGGGGTCCTTAGAGAAACAAGTTTAAAAAACACTGGTCTAGTCCCTACTGATCATCAAGTCTCTGATCAGTAGTGGAATGGGTAGAAACATATAAAAGAGGGATCCATTCCAAGTTTAAAAAATCATTGTCAAAAAACATGGGGTTTACCCCATTCCCAACTACAAAAGGTTAGCCATTGCCTACTGGCCTGTGATACAAACAGATTGACCTTGAGGACTGTCAGAAAGAAGATGTGACAGCTATGTCAATGCCAGAAAAGGGTACAATTTTTACCATCTTGTCAATATATGTACCAGACTGTTGCAGAATTATCCTAAATACTTTGGATATGGAGACAGGCTTGAAAGGTTTGGAATGCCTTCCAAATTGCAAAGAACTCAGGTTCATTGATCTATCATGAAGTTTCATGCCTGGGCCTGCCACCTGTATACAGAGAGCAAAAAGGTATGGTCTCCATCTGGTCATATAAGCAACAGGGGTGAGGGCATGCCCCAGAGAGTGAGCCACAAAGGGAACATATCTGGCAAGATTTTTGAGATCAGCCACCATAATTTCTTGATGCAGGGCAGAAATAGGAGCTTGGAGAAGTAGAACAGAACCCAGAAAAGTGCCCCATGCTTATAGTGAGCAAAACAAGAAAATGTCAAATTGGCAGTCACAACAGACATATGGCCCAGTACTCTCAAAGTTTATCAGTGATCTTATATAAATGAAGCATATATAGCTGTAAGTATGCTGGGAAGATAACTTCTCTGGTGGTATCTATCGTTGCCCTGGACAGCCTGGAAGGGAAGAAGTAAAGGCTACTCATAAGTGGCTCAGAGACCAGGGTTCTGTAAGAGCAGAGGGACTTGAGCTGTGTGGTGAGATAATAGTAATTAGAACTGATGAAATTACAGCATTGATACTGTGGAAAAATTAACTTTTTCTAGATAGGGTTACAACTGGCAAATAGGGAAAAAAGCTGGTAAAAGACTCTTTGAACTCAAATGCATGTCAAACATAAGTGCTGAAAACTCTTTAATGGCCTATTTCATTCTTTACAGGAATGCAACACTACCCAAACTCAGCTGTTGCTTCAATTTTGCTGCTCAACTCAACTTCTCCCTTTATCTGATATTCACTTTAAAAGCCAATAAATTAATTACCGGTAGCTGATGACATTTAATTTTAAATGTTTAAAAACATTTTGTTTACCCATAAAAATTAGTTAACTGGAGAAAAATGTATATAGTAAAACTTAGAAAAAATCACCTTAGAGAAACAATACATTAAAAATAATGCCAGTATTTATTTCTTGTGGCTTACCTTATTAATGCCAAATGAAGTTGGAGGAAGAAAGGAGTGTTCACACTGTTCGAGGTACTTCTCTGAATTAGTTTTTCCAAACAAGAGTGTTACCACAAAACCCCTACAAAAATAAATTATGTAACAAACTTTGAGATAATGTATTGACTAACATTCCCAATACAAGAATGACTACTGTTATCAACTATACATCTTTTCTGACCATTCCCACAATTATTCTATTATGTGCTAAATGCTCTATATAAACAATACTCTTATTAAAGAAGCACATATAGTGAAGCTAAATTCTCCTTAATGCCTTTAAAATGAGCTTTGTTCTTCCAAAGGGAATTGAAAATTATGCTGTAATTCTGTAATACTGTCCATAGCAAACTTTAAAATGGAGGTAAAGACACAATTGAGTAAATCAGAACTATTCAGGAAAGAGTGAAAGTAGTTTCAATGAGTACATCTATACACTACTAAAACTCTTGTATCTGATTGTTCCTAACCTACAACTGGGCAAAATGGTGGAACATAGGGCAACATTTTTTCAATCAAGGTACCTCAAACGGACTAACTTATAGAATGTGTCCAAAATCTGGGACTGAAATTTGGAAAAGATGTTGCCACTTCAGTGCCACCATGCTGCTGCTGCTTCAGTATTGTTGCCATGGTGAGCTGTGGTCATGTGATCCTCCTTTCCAATGCTCCCTGCCAGTTTCCCACAAGAAAAGTCAGTGGGGAAGCTGGCAGGACATCAGAAGTTGTTCCCGCTGCCACTGCTTTTTTGCTCCCCCTTGGTCATTCTGTTTCTCTGTTACCTGTTTAGGTAAGGAAATATCTCTGAAATGATGACCCAACTGGGTCACGGGTTATCTAGTAAAAGTTGAAGGTAACAAATATTTATACATTTAAACTCATCTAAGAAACTTATGTTCCCTGAAAAGGATTGTTAGTAGGGCTGGGCAAAGCATCTGAAAAACTCCCAAATAAGGTAAATATAAATACAATGGTCTCCTACAGAAATATGTATTACATATTTCCATATTTTCAACTTGTTTGTTCTTGACCTAAAATCTAAGCTTAATTATACGGAGAGATGATATCTTATGTAATGTATAATGCACAGCAATGCTTCATCAACAATGCCCAGATATATTGAAGCAATTTACTGAAATATACTTGATACTGGGCCAATTCACAAATGTGATCACACAAAGGCATTCTTGCACATTACTTAGTCTCTCCTGTCAGCAATTAATGACCAAAAATCAGAAAGCCCTATATATTTTGTCACTGTACACAAAATAGTATCATTCTCCCTGTCATTCTCAAACTAAGAATCAGAAACCAAGAATAAATCCTGGTTTCAGAGTCTGGCTTGGGAGGACTAGAGTAAACCAAAAATCCCAGTTTGCACATAATTCTAAACAAGCCATCTACAGGGTCTTCAAATTTATTTAATCCTTCATCATTACAGGGAGAATCAATCGGGAAGCAACTGTGCAGCATGCACCAGCCCTTTGCTTAAGCACAATAAGCTACAATCCTAACGAAATTGTGGACTATACTGTAATGTGACTATGTCTTTCGCCTAAGTAAATGTCTAACCTCATTAAGTTAAATAATTTAACTTTAGGTGGATCTGATACTTTTCACTAAGAGTAAAGGGGGGGAAAGGGTAAAGCCTCTTCAAGCAAGCTTGATTCCTGGTGACTTCATGGAGATGTCCATGTAGATTCCTTGCAAATGTATAAAAGTGGTTTATCAGCACCTTCTTCCAGAATTTTTGGGGATATTCCATCACTGACCTTGGATGGGGTTGCCCTTCCTCATTTAAGGATGAGGTGCAGTCTGGGGGTTTTCCTGGACTTACAGCTCCTGCTCACAAGCACATCACAGCTATGGCCAAGAAGGCATTTACACAGCTTCATGTGATGCTCCACTTGTGTCCTTTCCTAAATTGAGTGGCCCTTCAGACAGCCTCTCATGCCCTGGTTACCTCATGGCTTGACTACTGTAACATATTTTACATGGGACTTCCCTTGAAGATCACCGGGAAGTTTCAGCTGGTCCAGAAAGCAGTGTTGCAGGCAAAGATGCCCATGTAACATCTCTGTTTCATGAGATGCAGTGGTTGCTATCTTGCTTCCAGATGCGAATCAAAATGCTGATCATTACCTATAAAGTCCCATATGGTACAGGGCCTGGGTTTTTGTCATCTTTGTCATGTTTACTCTTCATTTTTGTCTATAACTGCATTTTGTTGTTTTTTATGTTTTTATTTGTAACTCAAGAGTTGTTGGGAGTTAGGTGGCATATCAACTTAATTTAATATAATAATAATAATAATAATAATAATAATAATAATAATAATAATAATAATGCCAAATTCAGTATAAACATCTGGCTGAATGTGCAACCAACATAATAATAATTGTAGAACATCAATCTTAATTTTAAGACTTCTTCACCCTGATTAACACATCAAATGATATACTTACCCACCCATAAAGCAGAGGATATAAAATGCAAAGTAAAATATAGCAAACGGTCCAAATGTAATTAGAAAAAGCAGAATAACAAGGCTTCCCCATCCCCATATGGAAAGATTGGTCTGGAATAAAATGAGAGACAAAACAATGTTTATGTTTACATCTAAGTATAACGTCTTCCCCAATATTTTCTATGGAACATCAGGTGAACTCTTTATGCAAGTATTTATTTCACAGCAACGTATCGGCAGGGTCTTTCTTTTCTTTTCCCCTTTTTATTGAAGAAAATCACAGAATTAAAAATTAAGTAAAGATATAAGAATATAAACTTGAGATTATACATGCACACACAATTGAATTATAAAGAGAAATATGAACTTTTAGACATCCACATTAAATATTTCTATCCAAAATGACATTCATACAGATGAAAATAATATAGTAGGAAAAAATACTGCCAACATAATAAACAACTATCAAAGCTGAATATTTTCCTTCATTGTAGGATTTTTCCAAAGCTCCTTGTTATGCTAATTTTCCCACCAAATAAATTTCTCACACACTTTAAAATACAACTGCTCCAATCAAGGATGAATTTCAGTTTTCTAGTACAGGTAGTCCTCGCTTACCAACTGCTTCTTCAGTGACCGTTTGAAGTTATGGCAGTGCTGAAAAAGGAGATTTACGACTGATCCTTAAAGTTGAGGCCATCACAGCATCCCCGTGGTCACATGATTGTGATTTGGACACTTAACAACCATGATCAGTCACGTGATCACCATTTGTGACCTTCACAGCCAGCTTCCGACAAGCAAAGTCAACGGAGAAGCCATCAGGAAGTCACAAATTGCAGTCATGTGACATTGCACTTAACAACCATAGGCAATTTGCTTCACAACCACAGCTGGAACTGACAGCATAAGTTGGTGCAGTCACATGACATTTCACTTTATGACTGCATTGCTTAGTGGCAGAGTTGCTGATCCCAATTGTGGTTGGTAAGTAAGGACTACTTGTATTTGGCAGCTAAACTTGTAGCTAACAATCTACTTCTTATATTGCATCAATGTATATGTCTTAGAAAATACAGAAAAACAGAAAACAAAACAAAATAAATTTTATGATTTTTGAAGAAATTGGAAAAAATGTGCAATAACTTTTGACCAAAGGGACTAACCACACATTGCCACCAAAGATAGTAATATGTATTAATTTGCTTGCAATACTTCCAGCACAATGCAGAAAGGTTACAATTGACAGGGTAATTTTAAAAGACAGTAAAGCCACCTATGGATTACCTACATGATCAATTATTGAGAACTTGAAGTAGATTTAAAGGGAATTCTATACCATAAAAAGCTTAATGACATTTAAGTTTAAATCCCAAATCATCATCTCACAATTTCAGAATCTCAAGAAAACCTGTTGCATGGAATACAAAAAGTTTTATATTACTGATAAAATTCCTTTGCTTTTAAATGAAGATGTATACTATTCTTCAAATCTTATTAATGACCTTCCCTGATGAGCTTTAGATGGTTTACCCAGGAATAAATGAACTTTATTTTGAAATCAAATTGGAATGTGACCAATCCTTCTCAAAAGTACATTCAAATAGGAACACTATTTCCATTAATAATTAAGACATTAACCTTGTAACATCTTTTTTCAATTCCTTATACTAAATAAATTTAAAATTGCATTTAAAACTCAAAGCATTACTTACTATTAAGTAATATATATGCTCTGGCATTTTTTATAACTATAGATTAGTAGCAAAAGTGCACAACCATGGTTAGAAATCAGTTTAGAAACTACAGATGAGATGAAAAGCAGTTAGTAAAGGAGTGTCTGTAGAGGGCCTAAATAATATTGCCAGCTTCAAAACAAAGAGAAAGGGAAAGGCAGTGGAAGAAGGCATGTATTAGGTATATCTCTAAATGCAGTTTGGAAACTAGACAGCATTACATCTATATGAAGTCTCACTACTAAAGACAATCTCCACAACAGCCATGCATGATGTCCTAATCCTAATTCTAATGTTTATTTTGATATCAATTATTGTATTCATTAGTTAGTTTTAGTTTATTAAAATAAGGTCATAGCCCAAGCATACAAAAGATAAAACTACATTACACTTCATCTAATTTAAAAAGAAAACAAAAACAAAAACCTATTCATGCTTGTACAAAAACTTCTAATTTACATAGCAATGTTACAAAAGTTGGCTACAATTCTGGAGACTTCTGGTTGTTTAGTAGGTAGTGCACAATTGCCATATGAGAGTAGTCTGAATAATCTGTATATGTTGGGGGGGGGAATAACTCTGCCCTCCAAAAGTGGTAGATATGGCATTTCAGAAGCCTGTGCAATCTACTGTCTTTATTTCAGAGTCTGAAATAATACATGAATGCTCTTGGCAAGGGATACCAATGTCTTCGGTGAACAGTACTAATGGGGGAGAGCGTCCAAGCATGCCAATGTGAAAGCCCTCCTGTGAGATCAATAAATGATACAGTGATGGGAAGTGTTGGTTTTGTCTCTTTGTAAATCAAGATTTAAAATTCTCTGCTTAAGCTCTGTCCAGGTTTCATCCAAGCCTAGCATGGATACACGATGAGCCAGGTATTTGTTCCTTCCATGAAGACTGCTGTCTCTCAGAACTAATTGGGCTAGTGATTCACCTCCCAAAATTTGTTTAAGCCAATACTTCAACTGGCAGAATCGTAATTGAGCCTCGTCTAAGACAGAGCCAAGTTCTAGCTGGACAAGCATGTTACCAACGGAACAGGGAACTCAAAACAAGGATCTTAGAAATTTAAATTATACAGCTTCTATGGCACAGATATCCTTGTAAATGCAATACTGTGTGCCATTCAGCAAAACATTTAGCATTTTGGCTTCAAAAAATTTAATTGCTGCAGGCACGTAATTGTAACGCTTATGGGTTGAATATCTCATAATTGCATTAGAGGCTGTTTGAGTTCACAATGAAAGGATTGAAGAGTGAAGCTTCCAAGGAGGAGATGCCTGGAAGTAGATGCCAAGATATTTGAAACTTCAATGTGATAGTTATTGATTTTCCAGGCATGGGATTCATTGTCAACTATCAGGAAAGTCTTACTGACTGCATACCTACACAGTAATATAAATACAAAAACACATTATGTACATATAGGTTACTAAGTGTCTGAATGTATTTATGTCCCCCAACACACATTATTAGCCTCAAGAATCATAGTTATATTGGTACATAGTTAGATATAACTGTATTTTTTTCCCCAGTCTGTTCTGTTTTTACTTCTGTACCAAGCCAATAGAAGGAATAATTATCAGCTGACCCTAATCAATAATACTTTTTCCTCTGACTGAATAAGCTAGTTTCATCTGATAATCAGCCTCAAAATTTTAGCTGAGGAAGAAGAGATTCAGTACTACGCTACTGAATCTATTATGCATTATATTTCTTTCCCTGGAGATTCTGTGAAGGGCTTTTTTTTCTTTCTAACCCCTTTATTTGACTCCAATTTTTTGCTGTTACATATGTACACAATATAGGAAATCCAGCCTCTCTTTTACTTCTAAGACAAGGATGGGCAGCCCTTGTAGGCCCCTAATACTTGTGTGCATGTATGTATGTAGCTTCCAGATCCCATTCAATCCCCCAAGATTTTAACAATGAAAATTTAACTGAGTGATTTTTTACTGATCTGTATTGGAAAATAAAAAACAACAGGTGCATTCAGTGTTCTACTGTTTTAACATAACTACAAAAATTAGACTTAAAATCCCATCAGGGCTTCTCTGGTGACACTATACTGCTATCATCTTACCCTACTTCCCTTATCAGAAAAATTAGTAATAATGAAGTATTTTATGGGTGCAGAAATGCTCTCTGTAACATACATGATACCACTCTACCTGACATAGGCTAAGCTAAAACATCCACAGTTGAGTACTTTATTTATCACATTTATATAGCTGCCCATTTCATCATAAAATGACTCTATGCAGCTTACAATAAAAAACTAAATGTTAAAAACTACAATTAAAAGACATCAACAATAGTATTAATAACAAGATAGTGGAGAAAACTGATGTTATAAACAATGCAGCCATCTCATCAAATTGCCATTTCTTTGAGATCCCCAGGCCTGCTGACATCGCCATGTTTTAGTTGACACAGCCATGCTTTAAGGGATTTCCAGAAGGATGTCAAGTATGGGGCAAATCTCATCTCAGGGGGCAGGGGATGATGTTCCACAGGGCGGGTGCCATGGCAGAAAAGGCCCATCTATTAAGTCCTGCCAGATGAAATTCTTTCACAGACAGGATCCGCAGCATACCCTTCTGCCAGACCTGATGGGATGGGTGGATGTAATCAGGTAGAGGTGGTCCCTCAAATAACCCAGCCCCATGCCATGAAGGACTTTAAAGGTCAAAACCAGCACCTTGAATTGGACCTGGAAGCAAACTGGCAATCAATGCAGTTTGTGGAGCAGAGGTGTAACGTGTGCCATTCTAGGTGTACATATAACTGCCATGCCACTGCATTTTGCACCAGCTGAAGCTTCTGGATACTCTTCAAGGGCAGCCCCCAGTGAGTTTTTTTAATGGTCTCCAACACTATAACCACTACACCGTACTGGCTCTAAGATATTAAAATTTACTTTTTTTACAAATCAATCTTTTTAACATTGGTGAAATCTCTTTTTTCAGAAATCAGATTGTGGGGGAAATTGGTAAGATATAATCCCCTCCTTTGCTCACAATCAGAACTGGGTGTAGATATTCTGATAATTATGCAGAAGCTGGATCCCAATATATTTTGGCACATGGGCAATTACGTCCTCTAAGAATTGGAGGGAAGGTATCTCCAAATTTCTCTTGTATAGACATTAAATACTTATAAATTTTCTCCCTCAATGACTATAGATATATGTAAAGAATGTATTTAATGCAATAAAGAATAGAAGCAATAGAAGCAAAGGATGCAACAGAGTACATTATGTGAAAAGAATGCTCTTAAAGAAACAGACTCCGTAATACAAATCAAATGCTTGCACTTCATTTTCTGTAGGGATTTAGAAGCTACACAGTTTATCTTTTATATTGTCATTTTTTGACACTGAAGGCAGGGTGGTAATATTCATTCATTCATTCATTCATTCATTCATTCATTCATTCATTCATTCGATTTGTATGGCTGCCCATCTTAGAGCACAATTCTGAGTGGCTCACAACAGTAACAAAACTACAATTCATAAAGACAAAAACTAAAATCAATCTTTTGCATCTACCACTTAATGCAACAAGGCAGAAACTCTACCAACTTGAATTGCTTACTGTTTTTTTCACACTGCTATAGGTCAGTCTAGAAGTTGGAATATGTAAGGATGACATTCACAATAAAACAAAATAATTTAAATGAAACAGAACCAGTAAAACTGCACTATTAAAATAATAATTAAAACTATAAAAAAGGACTATACCCTTTTCTGTACATATGTTGGTTGTAACACATAATATGCATGGAAAAATGGCAAATTTAATCATTTTCATCTATTCAGAAAAATGAAGTTGGCTGCAGTTCCTCATTTTTTGCAAGAGTTCACTATTTTTCAAGTCAGCAATTTATAGTTCATCCCATTTCATAAGCACCTTATCACTGCCCCATGAGTTTTCATTTTCTATAAGCAAACATGCGCCAGAGGTATAACAAATATAACACATATATTGTTTATTTAACCCTATCAATCATATTACTGAAATGAGAACTTACATGCTCCCATTGGGATACAATTATCTTTTCGTTAAACAATTTTATTTTTTTAAATAACCACTTTTGAGGGGGAAAATGGTCTTGTAATAAGATGTGATGCAGAAGTTACTTTGCTATACTGAATTATGACTTATCAGCTACATTATGCTTATTCTCTTCCCACTGTGAGCAATGGAGAATTAATCTTGATTAATTCAAGATGACTTGTGAAAACAGGTCAGACGCAGGAGAGATTGCCTAAAGAGATCACTTGTTTTTTTGTCTCCCCCATCCCCCAGAGCAGAGAGATTGGAGAGGAAGGATTACAAGAGAGTAAACAGGCACACAATGGAGAATACACCACGTTTGGGGCTGCCAGCGATACCGCATTCCTTTCAATGTATATTCCCCATTGTGTGCCTGCTTTCTGTGTTATAATCCCTTCCTCTCCAATCTCTCCACTCGGGGGGGGGGAGAAAAAATGGATCAGTACATGTTGTCCTAATCATAATGGTGATCACATGATTGAGAGATACTGCAAAGGGCATTGGTTGCAAAGTTATTTTTTCAGCACTGTCATAACTTTGAATGGTCACTGAACGAGGCAGTTGGTCAGTGAGGACTACCTGTATTATTTAGTGTTTTTCTTACATTTTATAATAACAAACATATAATTGATTTCCAAGTAACTTTTCTGTATATAATTTATTTTTAATGGACCATGGCTCCTACAACAGAAATACAATGTGTGATCCTTTCAATATTCCTGGAATCATACCTGCTTCTTACAACATGAAAATTACAGTGCAACAAAATCTTACTGATGGCACTAAATATATTAACTGTATACTACGTATATTATAGCCTTTGGTTCAGATAACAACCAGAGAAAGAAACTACTTTTTTTTTTTTTAATCTTTGCTGTCTGACTTGCTACATAAGGATGACACATTAAATAAACCCTGGAAGGAAACCTTTATAACTTGTCAACTGTGCCTGCTTTCAGGAGGAGCCAGTAGCCATGACCACACACTATAAATCTGTTGGTAAAGAAGAATTCCCAAGTATCCTAACTTTCCATGACAGGCAAATTTGTCTTGCTTACTGATTCAATCAACCACAAATTAATACAGTTTCCATCATATTTGAAGCCAAAGGACTTTATAATCTTACCAAGTGCAACTCTTACCCCAGAACTAGGTGTACTTTAAGCTGAAAACTAATTTTTTTTAAAAAAATGGAAGTAGGTATAAACAACTTGCTAATAGAAATTTCCTTATCATCTTCACTATGCAGTACAGGTAGTCCTCGAGCTATGACAGCAATTGTTTGGTCTAGGCACAAGGCTAGAAACCAGGATACTGTGAGTTCTAGTCCCACCTTAGGCATGAAAGCCTGCTGGGTGACTTTGGGCCAATCACTGTCTCTTAGCCTAACTCACCTCACAGGATTGTTGTTGTGGGGAAATAGGAGGCGGAAGGAGTATTAGGTATGTTCACTGCCTTGAGTTATTTATAAAAACAATAAAAGGATTTAAAAAATCTAAAGCATAAAACAAAAATAAAACCAAGCAACTTGCTTATCAGCCCTGATTTTCAAGAAACAAAGAAAGACTTTATTTGAAATTTATATGACCAGGCTCAAATTATCCTACTTCGGACACATTATGTAAAGACCTAGCTCTCTGGTGAAGGCTCTAAAGATGACTGTAAACAGATGCCAAGATATTTGAAAACCTTCACCTGCTCAATTTGGTAGTTACTTATCTTCCAAATATGGTAATGGTTAAGCACATCGCTTGGTGAATATAACCATCTTGGTTTTCATATGGTTGACTTCTAGTATCTCAGTTTTATTTGTTGATGTAAACATTAAATAAAAGAAGGACCAGGATACATCCACGTCCACCCTAGGTGCTGTTTTTTTCATTGTTTTTGTGGTTTTATTGTTGTTGTGAGCTGCCCAGAGTTGTGCTTTAAGATGGGCAGCCATTCAAATCAAATCAAATCAAATCAAATCAAATCAAATCAATCAATCAATCAATCAATCAATCCTTATTTCACTCCCTTAGAAGTTGGAATAGGATCAGTCTCCACTATTTGAGCATTGGACCTGTGTTACAGTCCCTTCATGCAACATCATAATTAGCTGCAGAAGTTGGCTATTAATTGAGGAAGCAACTACAACTTCTCAGGAAGGATTGAATCAAATATCATTTTCAGATCTGTGAAACCAGCATAGAAAGCACCTCCAGGAGGGTTAAAATGCTTCACAAAGAAATGGTGCAGTGATGTATCGATCAGCAATTGCAAAATTTGATCTAAATCCAGCTTGCTCCATTGCTAAGATTCTTTCTTGGGCCAGTCCCCACTGCTGTTGTTAAAGTGAGTATCGTGGGTCGTTGAGCAAGCACCTCCTCCCAACTTCCTGCTGGCTTCCAACAACCAAAGTCAGTGGTGAAGCCAGCAGGAATTTGCAAATCTCAGGTGACTCGCAAGCAGGCCAGCAGGCAGTTAAGTGGCTGCTGCCAGGTGGGACAGGGTGTACAAGCAGCAGGGAGGTGAAGCATGAGCATGGTGGGGCTTGGAGTGGCTGTTGCTGGGTGGATTGTGTATGTCAGTGGCAGGGCCTGGGGTGGCTGCTGCCAGGTCGGGAAGGGTGTGCACGTCGCCGGGGAGGCACGACACAAGAGCCATGAGGCTCGGGGAGGGTGCATGGGTGGGGAACACTTACCTGAGCAACTTGCAATATTCCCTGCTGGCTTCCCTTCTGACTTTGCTTGTTGGATGCTGGCAGGGAAAGTCACTCAGATTGCGATCACATGACCGCAGGGGTGTTGGGCCAGCCAGAACTTCCAGGACTGGTCATAACCACCACTCATTCAACACCACTGTAACTCTGAATGGTTGCTGAATGTGTGGCCATTAATTACAGGACTACCTATATCTGCAAAATTCAAAGAAACCTGTAGAGAAACCATATTATCAAATGAGCAAACAACTTATGCTGCAGCTTTAAATATATATAACATTAAGCTGTTCAGATGTAAGATGTACAGCAAACATCTTTGACAAATGAGACAGAGATGTTATTGTAGATCAAACCAGTTCACTAAAAACAGAGATGCTCATGCCAAATTATAAATAAATTCATGCAAAGCATAAGCAGAAATCAGAAAATTTCATTATTTTAGTGTTGAATACAAAATATTCTGTCAGTATATGCATATAGACTACAAGGAAGAAATAGTATTTGGAGTAATTTTAGTAATCTATAAAATTGTACAGATTACTAAAATTATTTATAATTCATTTTATAGATTACTAGACCCATATGAGAGCCAGTTTGGTACAGTGGTTAAGGCATCAGGCTAGGAACTGCAAGACCATTAGTGTTCCTCTTCCCCTGATTTATTCAAGTACTGTAAATTAAGAATGCATACAGAATTAGAGCTGTACTTATTTGGAAATGACCTGACATAATCGCTTCTTAATTATCATTTTATTATCACTTAATATTAAAAACATTGTTATTATTTATTGTTGAACACTTAAATGGCAAAAAGTTTCAGTGTTCAACAACAAATAAATTACAATGTTTTCAACAGACTGCCTATCAGTGGGCTAGAAAGTGGTTACAGACCTGACTCCTATGGCAAATACTGCACATATTCAAATTAAATATTTTTAATAACAATTTATTATTAGAATTATTATTGGCAATGAGTACTCAGTACAAACATTCATTTATTGTGTCATTCTTCTCTTGTTGCCTTAATATAAATCAGAGAAACAAAAGGAGAAATGCAAACTCCTAAAAATAAAAACATGAAAACAGCAGTCTCAAAGTTATAAAAATTGTGTAATACAGTTAAATGGTATAAAATGGCATTTAGAAAACTTGAAACTTACAAAATCTTTACCAACTGCTTAAAGATTTATAAAGCAGTCATCATATAAATTGCCTCAGGAAGAACACCCCATAAATAAGCCATGTTTAGTACACAATTGAAAAGGCCCTCAATTTAAGTTATTAATGTACATGTGGTTATTGTAAGGAAACAGGTACCTTAAATACCATGGTTCTAAACTGTAAATGACATAAATGGTAAAGTAAAATTTTTGAATTAGTTGTAAGTAGAATTGACATAACAAAGCTATAACACTCTGTCCAATCTAGCAATTTAGCAGCCACGAAGTATACTAAATGCAGTTTACAATCTTCAAAGACAGCCATATAAACAACACATTGTAATATCTAACCTTTACAAAGCATGGATAACTGATGTCTAGTTTTGTCTAAGAACAGTCATCACTAGTATTCCAACCCAAGCTGATAAAAGTTGCTCAGTGAAACAAAAGCATACCCACTCCTAGCAACAAAGAGAGATCAAGAAACCCTGTTCCATTAGATAAGTGTAATTTCTTCTAGCATAAGATGAACATCATTTTTTTGAGCAGATTACTCATCTACTCAAAGTACCTGACTTGTCTGGATTGGCAAGCTTATTGGACTTCACCCTGTCATTACATGGTTTAATACTTTTAACACACTGATTTAATACTTCTACCACTTCTCTTCCAATTGTCCAGAAGGATAAAGTTGGGTAACACCCACAAACTGATGACAACTCATTCCATACCTCAGATTACCTCAATCAATCATTTCACATGGATACTAAATAGTACATGGAATAACACAGAACCCTATAGAACAAATAGCATAAAATACCAAGGAACTGAGCAGTAGTCTTCCTGGAATAAACTCTTCAGGTAAGAATAGAATTACTGCCAAAATGTCTCTAAATCTAACCACAATCTAATCCTGAAGGATATAATGGTGTGAATACATGAAAAACTGTTGAGAATTCTAGGAATGATAGGAATGTCCCATCTTTTTTCCTGACACTGTCACCTATCACAACAGCAAAGATGACTAGACAAGCGGTTCTGAAATGGTCTGTAATTGTGGCTTAGGACCTAGGTGGTTTGGAGGCCTAATGTGACATATTTGCAGAGCATTTGAGAAAAAAAATGATCATACTGGCTATGAACCAGGATAGGCTGTAGTAATATCCAGAATCCTGCTTATCTGTTGTTGAGTTTTTGAATTTTTGACAAGATACAGAGTTAATTATTTAAATGTTAACAATGTGAATATGACAGTTACATACATGTCTTTGCAGCTGCTATTGGGGTCAAAATGAATGAAACAAAATTAAATCTATCTTTTCTTTTGTTGTCCAATCAGGAGCCAAGATAAAGTGAAACATTAAAAGTCAAGGGCATCATCTTGTCAGAGCTGGGTACATTTAAATCCCATTGATTTCAACTGAATATACAGTGGGGCAAAAAAGTATTTAGTCAGCCACCAATTGTGCAAGTTCTCCCACTTAAAAAGATGAGAGAGGCCTGTAATTTTCATCATAGGTATACCTCAACTATGAGAGACAAAATGGGGGGGGAAATCCAGAAAATCACATTGTCTGATTTTTAAAGAATTTATTTGCAAATCATGGTGGAAAATAAGTATTTGGTCAATATCAAAAGTTCATCTCAATACTTTGTTATATATCCTTTGTTGGCAATGACAGAGGTCAAACGTTTTCTGTAAGTCTTCACAAGGTTTTCACACACTGTTGCTGGTATTTTGGCCCATTCCTCCATGCAGATCTCCTCTAGAGCAGTGATGTTTTGGGCCTGTCGCTGGGCAACACGGACTTTCAACTCCCTCCAAAGGTTTTCCATGGGCTTGAGATCTGGAGACTGGCTAGGCCACTCCAGGACCTTGAAATGCTTCTTACGAAGCCACTCCTTCGTTGCCCGGGCGGTGTGTTTGGGATCATTGTCATGCTGAAAGACCCAGCCACGTTTCATCTTCAATGCCCTTGCTGATGGAAGGAGGTGTTCACTCAAAATCTCACGATACATGGCCCCATTCATTCTTTCCTTTACACGGATCAGTCGTCCTGGTCCCTTTGCAGAAAAACAGCCCCAAAGCATGATGTTTCCACCCCCATGCTTCACAATAGGTATGGTGTTCTTTGGATGCAACTCAGCATTCTCTCTCCTCCAAACACGACGAGTTGAATTTAGACCAAAACGTTCTACTTTGGTTTCATCTGACCATATGACATTCTCCCAATCCTCTTCTGGATCATCCAAATGCTCTCTAGCAAACTTCAGACAGGCCCAGACATGTACTGGCTTAAGCAGGGGGACACGTCTGGCACTGCAAGATTTGAGTCCCTGGCGGCATAGTGTGTTACTGATGGTAGCCTTTGTTACTTTGGTCCCAGCTCTCTGCAGGTCATTCACTAGGTCCCCCCATGTGGTTCTGGGATTTTTGCTCACCGTTCTTGTGATCATTTTGACCCCACAGGGTGAGATCTTGCGTGGAGCCCCAGATCGAGGGAGATTATCAGTGGTCTTGTATGTCTTCCATTTTCTAATTATTGCTCCCACAGTTGATTTCTTCACACCAAGCTGCTTGCCTATTGCAGATTCAGTCTTCCCAGCCTGGTGCAGGTCTACAATTTTGTTTCTGGTGTCCTTCGACAGCTCTTTGGTCTTGGCCATAGTGGAGTTTGGAGTGTGACTGTTTGAGGTTGTGGACAGGTGTCTTTTATACTGATAACAAGGTCAAACAGGTGCCATTACTACAGGTAACGAGTGGAGGACAGAGGAGCCTCTTAAAGAAGTAGTTACAGGTCTGTGAGAGCCAGACATCTTGCTTGTTTGTAGGTGACCAAATACTTATTTTCCACCATGATTTGCAAATAAATTCTTTAAAAATCAGACAATGTGATTTTCTGGATTTTTTTCCCCATTTTGTCTCTCATAGTTGAGGTATTCCTATGATGAAAATTACAGGCCTCTCTCATCTTTTTAAGGGGGATTACTTGCACAACTGGTGGCTGACTAAATACTTTTTTGCCCCACTGTACTTAGTGAATTATGTGTCACATTAACATATACTAAAGTTTGGGTAGACCAAGTGTTATCTGTTAAGTTCGTTGTGTTTCTTCTAATGGGCAAAACTTCATCTTTTAATCGGCTTCTAATTTTTTAAAAAAGCTATAGAATAATATCACGAAAGTTATGTACCAATTCATATATTTGCACACTACCTTGACTACTAGTTTTACTTTTTTTGGTAAAGAAAGACACTATGTTTCATTATTAAATTACAGTTTCAGCCAAGAGTATCACCATAAGTTAAAATAATATGGTAAAACAGTAGCTTTGACACATTTTTTCATCCATAGAACACTGCATATGAGTTGTCAAAGAACATGTTAAGTGTTAAATGCAGATTGTGTATCACAGAACATACTGAAAAGCCCTGGGGCATGTTCAGTATATCTTGGGCATTCTTTTAGCATGCTGGGACTTTTTTTATAAATTCTCACAAGTCTATTTTAAATCATAACAAGCTCTCCCATATGGTCATTAGAAAAATTATCAAGATTTCTCTTTATCTTAAAATGCCATGACCTACAAAATAGATTTTGTTGTGGTATAGAGAATAACAAATTAATAGTGTTGCCTACAGAGAACAGGGTATTTTGGAAAGGATCCTTACAAAAGCATAATAAATTCAGGGAACTCACATCGAAGTAAAGATTATATTCGGAAAGCTGCATAAAAAACATAGGATAGGGTCAGCTGAAAAGAAAACAGAATGTACATTAGAAGCATTTTTGTAGGAAAAAAAGTCCATATGATGACAACACTTATGTACAGGTAGTCTCGTCTTATAATTATTCAGTTAGTGACCATTCAAAGTTATGATGGTGCTAAAAAGTGACTTACAAGTGGTTCTCACACTTACGATCGTCACAGCATCCCCACGGTCACATGATCAAAATTTGGGCACCTGGCAACTGGCATGTATTTACAATGGTTGCAGCATCCCAGGATCATGTGATCACCATTTGTAACCCTCCCAGCCAGCTCCCAACAAGCAAAATCAATGGGGAACCACATAATTCACTTAACAACCATAGTGATTCACTTAATGACTGCCACAAAAATGATGTAAAATCAGGTGCAGTCACATGATGCCTTGCTTAATGACCACACCACTTAACGATGAATTTTCCGACCCCTATTATGGTTGTGAGTCAAGGACTACCTGTAAGTTGAATGGAAAAACTTTTCCATGTTATGTCCACCATCTACTACTAAGAATCTTCTCAAGCAGCTTTGTAAAAAAAATGATTTTGAGAAACTGAATGGAACACAAAATTGTGTGAAAAGCACTGTTTAGAATTACTGTAACCCACATGATCTTGCATATTTTATAAAGATGCTAGGCTTTTGACACAGGGGTTTTGTTTTGTTGTTTTTTTATCAGTCTTTTACAGATCTTATGAAATGCAACTTTGAGTAAAGAATAAGCAGCATAACAAACTCTCCCTTTGAAATACACGTAGTCCCCAGAATAAGAACACCCAGGTTACAGACAACCCATAGTTAAGAACAGAGCCTACTGTAGCAAAATTCAAGTTAAATACACAATGATTCGAGTTAAATGCACAAGGATTCGAGTTAAATACACAATGGCTTGAGTTCATTACACAATACTATTTATACAGTATTATACAATAATACTGTTTCAGCTTACATACAAATTCAACTTAAGGACAGACTTTGGGAACAGAACTTGTTCTTAAACTGGGGACTACCTCTATGTACAAGCGCCAAAAATGGTCCTAGAGGTTCAAGACACCCACACCCAATTTATACAGATGACACAGAGAGAATTTGGAAGCATTATTAATAATTAAACTTAGATAAAGTATACTAATTTGAGAATTTCTCCATATTAACCATACACAGAGATAATCATTGTTACAGAAGTGATGCCTCTGACTTGAAACAAGAATATAGCAGTTGCTTCATTCTATGGTATCTTTCCCTCAACAAGTGAGATAGTTCATTAAATAAAACATCAGATCTGACAGGCTATCTCTCTGCACATACTTGCAAAGGTATCTCTTTCAGCAGCTTTCTGAAATCCTGTATCTAATTTCCCTCTGTGGGGCATACTCTGAAGCTCTAATCAAAAAATGAAAGTTAATCACTATTTATAAAATATCTTCTGTTGAATTCAATGGAATTTATTTCCAATTAATATGTTAAAACCAGGAATTATGAAAAAACTACATAAAAATCAATATAGCCTGTGTTGGTCATGGACAAAGGCCTTTAAGAGCTACTTAATAAAAGAATAAAACTTGGATTACAGAATTTTTGCACATTTGCCACAGAAATAGTTTCAGCCTGTGATAGCTTAATTTATTATCTATTTTTAAAAGCACATCTTGTTTTAATTACTGGTTAACTTCATATGCTGTAATTATATAAAATTTTGTTTAAGTTCTGTGAATTCCAACTGCTTTAACACAATAATTACTTCATTTTAAGCAACCTATATAATAGTGATTCAGTATAATTTCAAATAAAAGTGACATGCTTAGTTTCTTACTCAATTATTTTCCTCTGCACAGTGGAAAGTGGATATGAATTCTGAATTCTACATTTACAATATTAAAACATAAAAGATATAACACAAGGATATTTTTGCAACAAAGAGTACAGCACATTTGAGACTTTTAACCTATGTCTATATTTATTATAATAGATTATTTCCAAAACTGCAGTTAATGAATAGCATGTATATAGTATATTTATCAGTTACATTGTTGAATTCTTTCATTATGGATTGTGTCATTCCACCATTCTTCTCCTCTCACAATGTTTTATGTGTTTCTACTTCCCATCAATTAGAAGCATTTCTAATGTCATCTTATGGCTTTGCCAGTACACAAAGTATAGGGCAAGAATTTGAGATAGTGACTCATGACAACTATGTCAGAATTCTAGCTTGTTTCAATTACACACAATCAAGATATATATTTTCAATATGCTTCTGGGCTTACCTCTCAAACAGCCACAGCTGTTTGAAACATGCTAAACAGTGCCTCAAAGTGAAGAGTGGAAAGTACTTTCAGAGACGGACAGATTAGAGATGAGATAGTTATCTATCATTCTCATACTTTCAACATACTAGAGACTAAACAGAACAAGGTGTATCTAAACAGTTGCAGTTGAACATATTCCACCTGTATTACTTAAAAATATTTAGTAACTGTATTATGTGGTGCATTAACTTTAATAACTAACTCAGAAAATACAACCTATGATGAAAGCTATTAGAAATAACCTACTGCTGAATTTAAGAGAACAGGCTTTCTTTTACCTGTTGACACTGAGAGTGGCAAAGTAGGGAATTAAAAGCTAGTTAGCTTAACATTTGCTTTGAATCTGGATCTAATTCTGTTAATAACTGACAGCCAATATTCTATATTTCATTTATACAATATTACTTATATATCAATATTTTATTTACAGAAATCTATTATTTAAATACAGGTAGAATAGTGTGTTTAATTCTGGTTATATCGCAAAGGATACTGGGAATGCAGAAAAACAAAGGGTAGAATAGTACTCCTCTTATAAAAGATAAAACATGTAGACTTTGAAGATATAAAATTTCATCTAGTATGGAGCAACTGAATAGGAAGAAGGCTGTCTCCTCTCAAAATACTGTACAGTACTAGAACCTGAGGTTATCAAATATATCAGGATGGAGGAAAAAGGCAAGTTCTTCTTTATAGAGCATACATTTCAACCTGTAGAATTCACTATGTAAAGGTGGAATGATACAGTAAATGTCTGAATATAACAATAATGAATATGCATATTTATGACTACAAATACAGCATGATTTTGAGTTCTAATCAAACACATCTGAACCACATTCGGTTGGAGAAGGCCAATCTAGGGCTCTGTTAGAATCCAAGTTGCAAAATCTATTCAGTAAATGAAGCAGAACTATCCTTTTTAATGTTGATATAGGAACAGAATGACCATTTATCAAATATTTGAGCAACAAAACTAGCACTTATTCTTCTGTAACACAACTTTAAAAAATGAAAGCTAACTATTAAACAAACATTCAACAAAGTATCCTATGAGATTCTACCAGGAAAAATGACAAAATGTGGGCTAGTCTATGTTAGATAGAGAATCAATAAAACAATCATATCAACCAAGTATACATCAATGGCTCTGGGTCAAACTAGAGGGAATGGTTGAATAATGTACCACAAGGGTACATTCTTGATTTTCTACTACATTAGAGTACAAGATTCAGGAGGATTATTACAACTTGGAACAGTGAATGAAAAACAGCAAAATGAATTTTAACAGAAGCAAATTCAAAGTCTTATATTTTGGGAAGACTATACCAGGCAGCAGTACATGCAAAAAGGAACTGGATGTCTTAGAGGAAATTAAGTTGAACATGAGCCAACAGTGCTGTGCAGTTGCAAAAAAAAAAAAAAAAAAAAAGCAGTCCTAGTTGTGTTCATCAACACAAATATGTCATGATCAAGAGAAATCATTATTCCTCTCTAGTCTGTATTGTTCAGACTGCTCCTAGAATATTGTGTCCTATTCTGGGCACCACATTTTAGAAAGGACACTGATAAACTCAATTTTGTCCAGAAGAGGACAGCCAAGATGATAAAGGGCCTAAAAAAAAAAAGTATGAGGAATAGTTGGAGGCATTAGGTATGTTTAGTGTGCAGAAAGAAGACTGCACTGAGATCTAATCTTCCAAGTCTACGAAGGGCTGCCATGTAGAAAATGGGGCAGAATTGTTCAGGATTGTTCCAAAACAAAGGACAAGAAACTGTGGGTTTAATACCACAAAATATTTCCTAACAGTAAGTGATCTTAAAAAATGCCCAGGAGATTATGTAGTCTCCTTCAACTGAAGTGCTTAAACAAGACTGCATGGTAATGTCTCAGGAATGCTATATTACTGGATTCCTGTGCTGAACAATGGGTTGGACTAGATGTTCTCCAAGATTCCTTCCAACTTTTATATTATCTTATTCTGTTTTCAGGAGCAAATGTTTCAATAATAAAATATTTTGTTCTTGTTTTATGACACCAAGATTACATTGCTTTCTATTTTTTTTTTTATCTGCACTCAGTCGTTACCGACTCTGCAGTGACTGCTTTTGGACGAGTCCTTTGCAGTTTTCAAGGCAAGGTGTTTTGGAAGTGGTTTGCCAGTGCCTCCTTCCTAGAGCAGAGCCCAGCTGGTGAGCGCAGGAGGCGGGGTTTCCGTTGCTTCGTGCCTTTTTCGGGTGAGCGCGGCTTCCGCGCTTACCATCAACTGCTCCCGACTCCTTTTGCAAGGCGCCGCCAGCATTTTTCCTCCCACCGGAGTGAGAGTACCCATTTACCTATTCACGTAAGTTTTCAAACTGTTGGGTTGACAGGAACTGGGGGAGGAAGCAGGAGCTCACTCTGCTACGCGAAGGCTGGGCTCGAACCACTGAAGTGTTGACCATTTCTGGCCGGCAACTTTCAGCATCATTAAGCCGCTGCACCACTGCGTCCCCTTTCTCCTATTTACCTAGATTTTAACTTTTTAACGTTAACTGTTAAACACTAAAGAAATTCAGGACAGTTATGACATCAATATATAAATTCTTCTTTTAATTTGGTAGTGAAACTCTGCTATAAAATTATAAATGTGTTTGAGAATCTAGACCCATTACATCTAAGAATCTTTTTTATCATTTCAACATATATTTATCAAAAAGTATGGGAAGGAAGCAAAAACAGATTTTTCAACCCAGCACTAAATAGCAATATATTTGATGCCAATTTCAAATGAGATTTAATAATTGAGTATGAAGCATTATTCTTTATGTCCTTGAAATATATATTTTAGAATACTTTCCATGATTATGCTTGGTATTAATTTATAAGATATTCTTCAAGGACAATATTGACATTCAATACATACGTAACATACAGTATCTGGGGTATTATTTCCACCACTCCTCTCCTTGGTTTTCAATTTCTGTCACATCTGTCAATCAGACACAACCAGTGAGCATGGCTCTCAAATCTCAGATTTTTCCCTGAGCCTGATAACACTTTGTGTGGATTGTGTCATTTTGTCACATAATAATCATTCAAAAATTAAAAATGTAATACTGTATTTTCTAATTGGAGGAAAAAGGTTTTTTCTTCAATCCCTCACATATAAACTGGGGGCCACAGTCTTATATTTCCTGAGAAGAACAGAACACAATGATGTGTGAATGGGCTAAAGCACAAATGTAGATATGCTTCTAAAAAGCATGGATGGCTTTGAAAATTAGCCTAAAGATCAGCTGTTGCCTGGGAGGGCTATTTGTTGATGAATTTAACTGTCTTGTAATGCATGAATAGGGATTCTCTCTCTTTTCTTTGCTTTACAACCTTTTCTTTTACATCTTATCTCTCTTCAGTTTTGCTTTTTCCTTTTCTTTTCCTTTTTTTAAAATACTGTATAATTTTTATTAAGAATTTTAATTACAATAGTGAAAACTAATTACAAATTAAACTTAGAGAAAGAGCTTCTTTTCTTTCCTAATATACTTATGTCTTTCTCTTAAACCATCTGCATCCATTTCTTCCCTCTTCCTTTTTTTCTTTCTGGAAGGAAAGGGAAAGAGATGCATTCATATATAACATGCTTCTGAGAGTAGTATGCATGTGTGAGAGAATGGTTATTATATATAGATGAGGATCAATTAGTTTTATAAATGGGATGCCATATTTATAATTAATTTTGATCATTTGTATTAATCTAAATAATATAAAGTCATTATCTTTTTCCTGAACCTGCCTTTTTCTGGAGTGTGCTTCTGGTACACGTATGTGTACACACACACACACGTCACACATATAGACATTTATTACTCAGGTGGGTAAAATCTCTGGGATTGGCTTCAGCTGAAGTCAGCAACCCTAGACACACAAAGCAGGGTAAAGTAGGTATTGGACTGGATTTGGGGCTGTGCTTTCTTTTTCTTGTCTATGGTATATGATCATTCTATTTACAGTCAGAAACCAACTTTTTTTACCCTATCTAGTCTTCATTTGTGGCTGGGAGACTCTTCATAAATTCAACATTGTTGAATTAATGCACCTGAAACTTTTTTTAAAGGCATTTAGAACTAGGAATTTAAAGTAAGAAGTACATTCGATTGAATAGTGTCACAAATCTCAAAGCATTATTCTGTTCCAAATTACACTGATCCTTATTTTGATAATACAGGTTTTTTTTTTTTACTGTTTATTGTTTCTCATACTTTTATGGTACAGTTTTAGAAAGCAGTGATGTCTATATTACAAGCAACTATACCTTGCCCATAGTTAGGATAAGAACTACCATGCCATATTAAAAAGCAGGACTTCAAAACTGCTCACAATGTTCATGAGTCAGAAAGAGCATACTGAAACTGTAATTAATGGAACTGTATTCAGTGGACTTTTGATGCAATGGACCAAATTTCTGCCTGGATATCTCCCTGAGAAAACAAACAAGGCTGTTGGATATAAAGTAGTCTGAATGAAGCAGTTAAATTCATGTTAATTTTACCTCAATTTTACGACGTATGTGGTAATATATATCATTTATATAACAACGTCATGATGCAAATTATATACACCTATATTTAATGTAAATAGAGTAACAGATCCCAAATAGTCTGTTGAAATAAGGTTTCACTGTATTATCAAGACATGCAGGTAGTGCTCAACTTATGACCATTTGTTTAATGACTGTTTGAAGTTACAACAGCACTGAAAAAAGTGACTTATGACTGGTCCTTGCACTTACAACCATTGCAGCATCCCTGCAGTCACATGATTAAAATTTGGGCACTTGGCAACTGGCATGTATTTATGACGGTTGCAACATCCCAGGGTCACATGATCACCATTTATGACCTTCCCAGGGGGCTTCTAACAAGCAAAGTCAATGGGGAAAGCCAGATTCGCTTAACGACCATGTGCTTAATGACTGCAGTAGAAAGGTTATAAAATTGGGCATGACTCATTTAATGACCACACTGCTTAGTGATGGAAATTCTGGTCCCAACTGTGGTCGTAAGTCAAGGACTACCTGAACTACTTTTGATAAGCAATTCTGCTAACTAAATGTGAAAGGTATGGAGCGTGATCATAACAATCATTCAAGTAATCAGTTTAATTTACACATTGAAAAAGCATAATAAAGGGAAATATTTTACATAGAAAATAATTGTTTCCTAGCAGACAAAACATGTACAGTATTGGAAGGATATTTTGCTGGGAAAAGGAAAACTGGGTGATTAATAAAGATCATACCCAGTCATATAATGCTGATATCAATGATTACACCAAATAAAATAAGACTTTACTCCATTATCTTGTAAATATGCACACAGCTTCCTATACTTTAACTCTTCAGAGACAAGCTAAATAGCAAGTTCTTAAAATATGAAAATCAAAATTCTGTAAATATTAACATATGAATCCTACTGAGCTCTAGGAAGTTTCCTCTCAGAAATGCACGCATAGGAGTGCAGCCCTCAAGATTTTCAACCCCAATCTAATAGCAAACTATGAAAAAAATAACTCTCACAAAATAAAACTCCTGAACTGGAAATTACCAAACAATTTTGAATGAAGTTTTTTGGCCCACAGAAACACTTAAAATTCTTTTAACTTTTGTTTTGTTACTAAAAGTTCTCTTGTAGTATGCAAAAAGTAATTAGGAAAATGTACAGATTTAAGCTGTTTTCTACTATAAAGAAGATCAGTAGTACAAGAGTATCTGACTTTCAACTATTTAACAATAACATCAGAAAGCCTCCTCTACTTCACCCTGCCAACCTCTAAAGATAAGTTTTTAGAGTCCCTGATCTGTAACAGTTCTGTACTAAACATTTAATTTGCATATGCATGGTATTCTAATATATTCTACAGAATACATTAGATAAATGGCCCTGTGCCCTGACCACTATTCTGCAGTGGACATGCAAGTGCTGTCATAAAAGCAAACAAAGCAGATGGCACAAACATGAAATCTATCCAAACCTGCATTTATAAGTTTCTGTTGGTAGTATCTAAAATGAAACATTTTAATTTGCAAAAATAGAATTAAGCCAATAAAGTTCTGAATCATACTATAATGTAACGTCATCAAATCTATTATCAGGCTGCATGAAAGAAACAAACAATGAATATGAACTTATAAAAAGAGCAGCTCTGATGCATTTATAATTTTTAAAATTATACTCTGATACATTTATAATTGCTTTGATTTTTTCCTTTTGGATTTTGGTTTCTTATCACCTATTTAGATTTTTTTCTTTACCTTTTATTAAAGAAGTGCATTCAGTTCTAACATCACAAACTTAGTCTTTCTTTTTCTATCAGGTTTAAACTTGTCCTCTTAGTATTTCATGTCACAACTTGAACATGAATATAAACATTGTAACATACTCTAAATGCTATTAACAATGAACATCTCAAGACATTTTAAATCCAGTGACCTCTTAAAAAAGAATATATTGTGTATTACATTTAACAGAGATGGCTATCAAGTGGCTCACATCTTTTACACCCTAATTCCAGTACCTGAATCTTTGCTGGCAGTACTGGCAGAACATTTTTTTTAATTAGGTGTAACAGCTAATAACACACACAATTATAACCACATATTTCCTATTTACCAAATAAGGCTCTAGATGAAGCCCCACATTAACAACTATTTCATTAATGCTAAAATGAATGTTTAGTTAAATTTATGCAGCAGCAGAATTGTGAATGCAGAGCCTTTCTTTATGATCTCATAGATACAACAGCTATTGCTTATGCTGTTCACAAACAATTGTTCCAATCAACACTGGCAACTGGTATGAAATTCATCATACATCCATTCAATAATCATATTTCTCTGCATCATTATGAACATTTCAACAGTCATGACTTGGCCACAATGAGATCCTATGGTGTGCAATAATTTGTTCCCTAATAAAGGATAAAACAGAAGATGTTGTAAAGGCTGCCACTCACTAAATAAGTAAATCTCTTGTTCAGTGAAATACCCCAATTTAACCAAGTGGATTCTTGATCTATTGACCTGGTTACAAACAGTAGAAATGATGCATTCCTCCTCTATTTCAGTAGAAAACTGCTCTTTCACATTTAATCTCTGTGAGGTTTCTTCATTATGTCTGCTATAGTTCCTCTCCAACAGAATTCTTCAAGAGAAGTGTTCTCACAATGTGTGTCTGTGTGTTTATGAAGCATGTATCTTCATATCATCAAGGTATCTCTGCCTTTTTTCAGGCTCACGTGACTGCTTTCTAAACTGGTCCTAGCTATTGCCACATGTAAAGCAGTATCAAACCTGAGAAAAAACAGAGCTGTTTTAGCTAATTTAAAAAAGGTGTTTAACATGCAATCTTATACATTGTGAAGCACCTCTAATTCTACAGCACAAGTATTAATTATTTCATTGACAATTTGTGTGATCTAAAAATCAACTTCACTTTGTGATGCAGTTATATAGAGGATGTATAGCATCCTCCAATTGTCATTTTCTGTCATTTCGATTGGATACAGTTCTCTAGAGGAGCTATTCCAGTATACAGTAAATATAAAATTTAATGGGTTTTAAGCAACCTGTGACAATTTGGCAGCTGTTGTTCAAAGAAGAAAAAAAATCAATTTTTCTTCTGTCTGTGAGAAGAATGTCTCCACACCTAGCCATACTTATTCAAAACTAGGTTAACAAAGGGCTAAAGAAGAGCAAATGGTTGTTGTGTGAGTTCCCTAATGAAAGTTAGTGTTTCAGACACTGTTTTTCAATTTCTCTATGCGTTTTAAATTAAAGTTCATTATCTAGGGTCACTCCAAGATACAGCAGGTTTTTACTGTGATTTAACCAAGTTCCATTCCAGCTGACGTCTGTATCTTGCTTGCAAAAATGAATGAAACTGAGTTTTACTTGTACAAAAGTAATGTGGTTAGTCTCTTTTTAATCTGAATAAATTCCCTTGCTTACATTCCATATCAGTTCAGATTATTATTATTATTTTGTATTTGAATGAATTGGTGAATAATTCATAAAAATGTCATAAGGAAGGGAGCTGGCACTCTCTTCATAAGTAAGCCATTCAGGTGGAAATGCTATCAGCTGCATTTGCCTTCAAGCTAGACATAGAAGCGGCAACTTTCAACAAATGTCTAGATCAGTGTTTCTCAGAGTATGAGGGGTCCTCTCAGGGGTCCGTGAAATCAAAATTGTTTGACAGCCTATGTTGAAAAATAATACAATACAGTATTAAAATCTCATCAAACAATTGTGAGAAGTGGTAGTGGCAGCAAATGCATCAATTTAAATTTTTAATATGGTAAATATTAATAGATGTAACCCATACAAGCACAAGTTTTTTTGGGGTCCTCCATAATTTTTAAAAGTTAGGAATCCTGGAAGGAACAGTTTAAGAAACACTGGTCTTGATTATTTATATTAGCTTCAAAACTTGTTTCAGATTATATACCTACCATAACATGAAATGATTAACTGTGTAGCATGCCTCCAGGAAGATTGATAAACACTCTGCCTGTGATTTGGGAAACTCTGAAAACCATCTTCAACATATTGGGTGAGGTTCAGTATTTGGACTGTATAAGGTTTTCCTGGTTGAAAGCAATTCTCCTTGGTCAAGTATGAGTTATTTATTCTCTAAGGGTGAAAGGTGTTTCAGAATTATGTACTCAAGTTGTATAGACGGAATAGGAGGGAGACTGAACATTTTTATATCACTGGTTTCAGCAGTGATAAATACATGACTATCTCCATGTTTTAATCTGCCTTTACAGTATCCAGTTCCAGGAGCCATTTCCTAGTGCCCAGCCCAAAGTGTTTCATTTGCTCAAGCTGAATGTCATCAAGATCTGCAGTTGTACCAGATTTCATTTTCCATCTCCACCACTGTAAAACAGTCTCTAGAATACAGGTAGTCTTCAAGTTATGTCAGCAATTGGGAGCAGAATTTCTGTCACTAAGCGATGCGGTCATAAAGTGTGATGTTACATGGCTGCATCGCTTAGTGACAGAAATCCCTGCAGTCCCGTTGCTGTTGTTAAGTGATGATGGTGGGTCGTTAAGCAAGCACATCCTTGCAACTTCCTGCCAGCTTCCAACAACCAAAGTCAGTAGGGAAGCCAGCAGGAAGTTGCGAGTCTCAGGCAGCTTGCAAGTCCCAGGTGACTACTGCCAGGTGGGAGACAGAATGAGAGGGTGCATGGGTGGTTGGGAGGCACAGCATAAGTGCAGTGGGGCTTGGGGAGCATGCGTGAGTGGATGGGGAGACACAGTGCGAGCACAGAAAGCCTTGGGGAGGGTGTGCAAGTGGTGGGGAGGGGCGGCGTGAGTGCAGCGGGGCTTGGGTGGCTGCTGCTAGATGGGAGAGTGCAGTGGCTGGGGAGGCATGGTGCAAGTGCAGCAAGGCTCAGGGAGGGTGTGCAAGTGGCAGGGAAAGCACAGTGTGAGGGCAACAAGGCTTGGGATGCCTGCTGCCCGGTGGGGGAGGGTGCATGAGTGGCCAGGGAGTGTGTGCAAGGGTGTGCGGGTGGCCATAAAGGCATGGAATGGCAGGAGTGCAGAGGGGCTGTGGGAAGATGCACAGGTGGGAGAGACTTACCCAAGCAACTTGTGACCTTCTCTGCCAGCTTCCCCATTGACTTTGCTTGTGGGAAGCCAGCAGGGAAGGTCACAGATCACGATCACATAACCACAGAACACTGCAACTGTTCTAAGTACAAACCGGCTGCCAAGTGCCCAGATTGCAATCTCATGAACACGGGGGTGCTGGGACCGCTGGAACTTCGAGGACCAGTCATAACCACCACTCATTCAGTGCCATCACAACATCAAATGGTCACTGAAAGAGTGGTCATTACCCAAGGACTACCTGTACTCATGTTCTTAATGCTCCTACTATTTCATTTCTTCCTTATAATTTTTTTGGTAATTTACTGTTTAGAAGCAAGTGGAGCGCTGCTTATTGGCTGCTATATGTTGGTGCTTTTCCATCCTGCTTTGATATTGTTCAATTTCCCAATTGCGTTCTAAATTTTCTTGCTATTGTGGACCAGCTTTATCTTTCAGTAAATTCCTGCCAACTTCTATGTAATTCTTTAACTGAGGAGTTTCAATTCTATGTAATTCTTTAACTGAGGAGTTCAATTTTTGAACTGTGGCTTCTGTGGAAGATACTCTAAGGACAAGATATTTTAACCAGGATATAATGAGGTTTAAACTAGATAATGCATCAGATTCTTTCAGAATATATGATTCTTACTTTAAAATAAAGTTATGGGGCAGGCAACTTCATGATTTCATTTATAAGGATTTTTTTGTTTGGTACTACAAAAAATTAAATTTACATGTCATAATATTTAATTGAATAATTTCTAACTTATAAATCAATGCTATGACATTACGGCAACAGTAACTGTTTTAATGTTACATTTAACTGGTGAACTATATGGCCTCAACTAATAAGTTTTCAAAAATGCTATAACTCGTTTAAAATATGACAAGTACTACTATACATCTAAACTTCTTCCGAAAGATTTTAAATTCTAACACATTTGCAATTAGAACGGTGGGGAAGAACATTTAATATCATTGCCGTTTTCTGCTACCATTGCTTCCTTAGATAACAGTTAAGGGAGCCCATAGCAAACCAACTATCCTGGTGAACTACTGATAGTTGAGACCTGATTTCTATTTAAACTAGGTTGCTATGCCCAACTTACCCTCCACCCACTGAAATGAAGCAAGATGATTTTAAGAGTAAAGCTGCAGTTACTTGTTTCTGTCACATTCAAAAATCTACAGGATATAAATATAAAACTGAAAATGCACATTAGAAAATTATTCCTCCTGGATGTAGTATGTCTTTCTTTTAAATACACAATAACTGCGCTTTAAGATACTGCGAACTTGCATATATAATGTATTCTAATATCAAAGAAAAGCTACTCATACGTAGATTTTTTTATTATTCTGAAATTAAATTACATTGAATCTCTATGCAATAAACTACAAGGCTAATGCAGAATTTGGTGTGCCACTGCTGCTTTTAATTCTCATTTTAACAGAAAGCGATACACAATAATTAGCCAAGTGTTTGATATGCAAGATATCTCCACTTCTTTGCTGGTAGAAATCCAATAGCACTACATTGTACCTTTAATTGCAGAAAGTGCATATCTAAATAAGACCAAAGAGACAGATCAAAAGAGAAAATTCCAATTTATCTCACATGTAATATGCAATAAAAAGAGATGCTTTAAAACTCTGGGAAAAATACATTTTCTTAAGGGATAAATAAACCTTTTCAAGTAGTATTTCATTAATTGTTATAAAACATGAGTATAATTTCAAATTCTTATTGGAACAAATAAATATTAACTAATCACTACATGAATGGTAAATCTGTATTTTGTCATATACCCCACATAAACTTAAGTATGCTTTTGCTTCAAGTTTACTAAGTATGCTTATTTCTCATTCTTTGAAATGTTAAAATAGTATTTAAAACCCCTATATGATTGTTGCATGCTTACTATAACAATGAAGACAAAGGAAATTGAACATTCTAAATTAGTTCTACATAAATTAGTAATATTACTGACTTGAGATCAGTTTTCCTCTCTCAACCAATCTACCTCACAGGGATGCTGCTATGGGGAAAAATAAGAGGGAGCACTACATATGCCCCAGTGGCATACATAAGGGCTCAAGATAGAAGCAGCCATGCAACTGAAGCTCTGTCCTTTGGTAACTGTCTTAATATTGCATACACGTACAAAGTGACATGAACTGGATTGCACTGTCATGACCGCTATCTTAACCTTTTTGATCCCACCACTAACATAGCTTGTAGGCCACCCTGAGTTCCTGAGCAAATGGTAAATGTAATAATGTTGTAATAAATAAATAAATAAATAAATAAATAAATAAATAAATAACTTGTAAGTTGTTTTTTTTTTACATTAGGACAAAGCCTGATTACAATGCATCCATTTTACTGAAGGGGAAAAAAAGGAATTTCCAAATTACATTGGCAGTGAAGCAACAAATCATTTGTTTCCTTGCATCAGAAAAGTAACTTATGAATAAGCTCTTTCTTTCTCTGGGAGGTCAAACAGATTTACTGATGAGAGGTGTACATGTTTTGAAATAAATAATTTTCAGGTTACAAAGCATTTCAGGTAAATATCTGACAAAACCTCAGCCAGAATTCCACAAAAATGCAACTAATGACAAAGTAACCAACCACATTTTTTACAGAAAGGTGCACGAACAAAACTATGTGGTCAGATAATGTCCAGTTCAATGTGTCATGAAAATTCAGACAATTGGGTTGAGTAAACTATGGTTAAGTTATCCATGGATAAGTATGCATTGCAAAGACAGCTAAAGAAGGCAGTACTAATGACCTGGCAGGATAAGACAGCTTACTTATCCAACAGGTATCATATATACACTACCTTTAGGATTATGCCAATATGAAGTAACTGAACTACAACAGTGGTAATCACCAGGTTTCTACTACAGTATTATGCAGAAGTACCAAAAATCAAATAAGCACAACAGCTTGACTCATTCAACAGCACAGAATTAGAATTCTCAGAAAACAATTCTGTATAACCCAAAAGCCCACATACCTTTGTTAACTTACATGCTACAACACCATGTTGCTACACTTTACCCTATGATAAGACAGTAAGCAACCTTTGCAACAAAAGCATACTTCAGTGCTGGATTTCAACCAAGAAGTGAGCACAGAAGCACTATAAAGTCAAAGTCTTCTAGACTGGCTGAAAAAGTAGCAGACACCTGAGAACAGTGCCAATGCTGTGCCTGCTCTTTTTTTAAAATGTCACTTTCACGTCATCTCCAAATAATTTTCCTACTCCTATTTGCACTAATAACGACTGTAAAAAACATCAGCTCACTCGGCCCTTGCTTTGGAAAATAAACTGCACCATCACATGAGAGAAACTGAGGCAGACAAGGAAAAACACTTGACAGGATGCAATGAGGCACTGGGAGCTAAAACCAGGCGTTGGGATCGTCTCAACTGATGACACAAAGCAACCTCAATGCTGGGTTAACTGGGGCAAAGAGGGGAGAGGAAAGGGACCCGTGCTATTCACGTAAAAACAAGCTCGGAAGCAAACTCCTTCCCAACAGAGGCCTAGCAGAGAACAGTTCTCTTCAGCAGGCATTATTAGCCTAATCACCCTGACATCAGGGTGCCAAAGAATCAGAAGCCAAAGAAACCCTCGGCCTCTTTGCTAAGCGGAGGGGAAAATCCCTCGCCGGCTTCCGAAGCGGCAGCCCCGAAGGAACACCCAGACCACAGCGCGAGATAAAACTCACCCGAGGCCAATCGATCCCAGAAGAGCGATGCGGCGCTCTGATAGGGAGCAGGAAAGTGGGCCTAGAGAGTCCAAGGCCGAGAGACTGGGTGAAAGAAAGTCCTCAAAAAGCGGGAGAGCCCCAGAAAAGGAGGAAAATAAGGCACAAACGCCGCCACGGCGGACCCCACCAACCTCCTCTCCCTTTCCCAATCCGCCCCCTTTGCCGCCGCCGCCGAATTCTTACCTCAGTTAACATCATTACTCGCGGTGGGAGCCTACGGCTCTAGCCCCGCCGCATGGTGCGTTTGTCCCCCGCCGCAGCCCACCGCACACTGTTAAGGAAGCGACCCCGGCTACTCTCAGCCTCCTCAGCGGTCCCTCCGTAGCGCCAGCCCCATTCCAGCCGCCGCCGCCGCCGCTCGCTCAAGAGGGGCGGCCATCTTGGCTACGTGAGACGCCGCCGCCGCTTTCCCCGGCGCAGCCGCCCATTGGGGCAGGGAGTCGCGAGGCAGGCCTCTCCCCTGGCCGTGCTCCCTAGGCTGGCGCAGGTTCTCTCGCGCTGAGGCAAGCAGAGGACCGACGCAAACCCGCTCGCCCGGTCTGCTCTTCCCAGGACGGGGCTTTGGGCTTGCGGAGCAAGTGTGGGCGTGGGTGAGAGGAGGAGGGCTGAGCCCGGGTTGGTGCAGACTGTGGGAGATCCGGGTTTAAATTCGTCCTTGTGGAGACCGGGAGGGTATCTGCCTAATGTCCCTTACACGGATGCAGGAATAAAGAGGGGGGCGGGGGAGGAGACGTTTCAGAGTACTTCTGATCCCGAAGAGTAGAGACTTTAATCATTAAACGTTAATGGAAGGATTAGGCTAGCAAAAGAGAACACGAAAAGAGGAACTGCAACCAGCTGGAGGCACAAACATGCTGATTTCGCCTCCCCTCTAAGTGTTATCCATCGGTCCTTCAGCTGACAAAACTACCAGGGTGAAGTGGGCTGCCCCACTGCCAAACCCAGTCCTGCCATGGACTGACCCTCCCAAGTGGTGGTGTCTTTATTATGGTGTTCGTGATAGAGAATGGGATCGGGGTTTTCCCCTGCCTTTATTTCCCCTTCTTTCTGCCAAAAGCCACCAGCTGCAGGAAAATATCCCCATCCAGCTCATTAATAGGGGCTGGAGAAAGGGCAAGCTTTGAAAGATTGGAAAGCTGGGGTCTTTGGCCATCAAGACTTACTCTGGCTTTGTGCAGGTATTTTTAAGCAGAAGCACTTTTAATGAGAAGTTGGGCCATTTGGGAACCTGTTGTGGTCTTCCCATAGGAACTGAATGTGGATTTGGTGCTCTTGCAGAAAACGAAATCCCTGTTTAAAAGCAGGCCACATAACTGCGGAGTGCTGTGTGATGTAAAGGTGTTGAAGATTCTCAGTCATCCAGGTGGAATTATCTGGACTTCTTTGTGATTCTTTCTTCTGTGTGATGTAAACATAGCCCTGGTCTGTCACACCTCGAACCAAATGCATCATTTCTAGGATTGCATGGCAATTGCAAAAGGCCACCACTACTTTAATGATTTTTACACAAGAACTACATTTGTGACACTTTCTGCTCTAAAGCATCTTTTTGCCTTTGTATCCAAAGGGCTGTAGAGCCGTATTATTTAAACTAAATTTGCCTTTAAATGCCTATACTCCCAATTTGGTGTCATCCTTTAGGTGGTTTTAGATATTTCTTCGTTAAACCTGTTCAAAAAAATGCTTTGATCCCAGAGCAGGTCCTTCAACTCACTATTTTGTTCAGTTGTGATAACTGGCTATATATTTCTATCCTACCTTCTGTTTTGTAGCCAGTTACCCAAATAACTTCTTCCCTTATTACACGATAGTTAAGTCTGCTTAGAATTTTTATTTATTTATTTTGTGAGGGACTTCTGATAAAAGCCTTTTAAAAGTCCAAACAGACGAAGTTTACTGGACAACTGCTTCCATTTGGGGAGTGAGTGGCTGGAATACATGCCAAATACCACACTTGCCCAAATATTGGCTTCACTTTTTTTTAATGGAATGGACAATGGAGTGTAATGGTGTACAACAGATGCTCTACTGTCCCCACAAGCCAGTTCATCCTGTAGCTTCCCCTTGCTCTAGAGCAGTGGTTCTGGGATCCCTGGAGGTTCTGCAAAGTCAAATAAATATTTTAATATGTTTCAGTTTTAATTTCTAATACAGTGCATATCAATAGATAAGACCCTCATAAACCAAAGCTCTTTGATTCCTCAGTCATTTTTAGGAATGCAAAAGTCTCCTTAGACCAAGATGTTTGAGAACTGCTGCTCTAGAGCAATATATTGCAAAACCTTTGTCACTTCCTTCAGCAGAGGTCTCTGCAGTGTGCTTGTTAATTTCATCTGTGGAGGTGGTAAAGTGTTCCAAGAGCATGGAGTTTTGTTCTGCATGAAATGGCAGATGGATCAGAACCATGTGCAAAAAAACTATAGATGCAGAAAAACCTTTACCACAGAGACTTGTATTCATCAACTGGTGAGAAACTGCAGATAACAAGGGCTACCTGTTGCAGTGGTAAAAGGTACCCCCCACACTGTATACATGTAAGAAGCATTCACTACCAAACCTTTGAGATGCCCACACTCCATACATATGAAATCCTTAACAAAACATTTAACAAAATATTCAGAATAAGCTGATTGACCCTGAGAGGTGACAGAGAGAAGACTCAGTCAGGAACCTGTCACCCAGTAAACCAAATTGTTTCTATTCACTGACCATATCTCAGAGATAGTATGGCTAGTATGCTGACCTAATAGGAAGGGATAAGTAATAATAAAGTCATACAGATGGGGTTATCTAAAATATTCTAATGTCATGCTGTAAGTTCTACTGTGTTTGCCTTTTTCTTCGTTTTGCCTTTTCCTTTCTTTGTCTTGTAATGTAGTGGGCCAAAGCTATATAAGCCCTGGTTCTGCTGTTGTTCATGGCCGCTCAGCAAAGTATCAAAGCTTTGCTGGGGCTCCAGTATATTCTGTATTATTGCTTGTATGCATCCAAATAAAATTATGTTGTATCTATTCATATAGGTAGTCCTTGGTTAACGACCACTCATTCAGCGACCATTTGAAGTTATGACAGCATTGAACGAGTGATGGTTATGACACGTCCTCGAAGTTCCAGCTGTCCCAGCATCCCCATAGTCACGTTTGCCTTCAATCTAGGTGGTTGGCAACCAGCTTGCACTTATGACAGTTGCAGTGTCCCACGGTCATGTGATCATGATTTGCGACCTTCCCTGCCAGCTTCCCACAAGCAAATGGGGAAGCCAACTGGGAAGGTCACAAATTGCTTGGGTAACTCTCCCCCACCTGTGTACCCTCCCCCAGCCCCTCTGTGCTCGAGCCACGCCTCATTAGCCTCCCGCACATGCTCATGCATCCTCCCTAAGCCTCACACTCACGTACCTCTCCATGCGACCTTCCTGGCCACTCATGCACCCTCCCTGAGCCTCACTGCACTCACACTGTGCCTCCCCCACCACTTGCGCACTCTCATGGACTCTCCCCGAGCCTTACTGTGCTTGCACCGCACCTTCTTGGGCACTTGTTCACCCTCCCCTGCTACTCGTGCACCCTCGTGCACTCTCCCCTACCCAGCAGCAGCCACTCTGGCTCTGCTTGTGCTGCGCCTCCCTGGCCACCCCCACACCCCTTCGCTCCCTCTGCCACCCAGCAGCAGCCACTCCCCTGCCTGCTGGCCTGCTTACAAGCCACCTAGGACTTGCAACTTCCTGCTGGCTTCCCCACTGACTGTTGGAAGCCAGCAGGAAGTTGTAAGGAGGTGCGCGCTTAACGACCCATGATCCTCACTTAACTACAGTAACGGGACTGCAGGGATTGCTGTTGCTAAGTGATGCAGTCACATGATATTGCACTTTATGAATGCATTGTTTAGCGATGGAAATTCCAGTCCCAGTTGCCATTGTAACTCCAGGACTACCTGTACATCATTGTTATACAAACATCTACCATAATGTGCATTTTTAATAGGTTACATAATCTGCTTTTCATTTTAATACATGCTATCAAAAATAGGAACATGGAAAAATAACTGGCTTAGCCAAAGCAATCTCCTGATTGAGAATGTTGTTTAATTCTGTTATCGGAACACTTAAGACAGGCTTATTACAGAATCTTTTGTGTTTTCCTGCTTCCTTTTATAAATACTGCAGGCGGGAGGGGAGGCAGAACTGGTATTTGAATCAGAAATATGGATTTATTCAAAGCAAATACCTCATAGTTTACTGTAGTATCTTATTTTTCAAAGACTTACTGCATTACAAAAAATCAGAATTCTGAGCAGACTGATTAACTTAAACAACCCATGCTGCTTGGTCAACAAAGTTTCTGAATAAAAGCACAATATTTAGTGGGAGCCACTTGGGTTCTTGTTTCTAATGTTGTTTCATAGTGCTTAGACGACTCCGCTGTTTAGTTATCCCATTTAGTTGAGGCACCAGATGGGCCAGCCATGTTCATATAAAATTGTGAGGGCTAGCAAAATGTCTTTGTAGATAAATAATGTTGTACTTTGTTAACGGAAATAGCATCTGCTGTTTCTGATAAATCAGCATTTACTTAATCCACTGATCTTAGTAAGTTGTTTTCTACCTCTTCCATTTTTTCCTTTCCTTCTTTTATTTCCCTCTGTTTTTGAAGGCACAAATTAGAGGCATTGCCTCTGTACAGTTTCAGATTAATTCTTCCTTATCTGCATATACTTGTGATCTCGCTTGAAATTTTTAGGATTACTGTAGCTGTGCCTGATTATTTGTGCTGTATTCTTCTTACCATTTAGTATTTCAACTAAAAATAATAAAATACATTAAACCAACACAACTGCTTAAGAAATAAACAGCTGCTTCAAGGAATTGTTGAAATATGAGACAAGAAAGTAAAATAGATCACATTAGTGGCATCTGGGATGGGGGGATCAAAGCTGGCAAGAGGATGGTTGCAACAATGTGATTGAAGCCCTGCCCCTTTGCACATACACATGGCTGCCATCTTGCCTGCTTTGGCCTCCCTCCCCCCAAACATCACTAGATAATATTCTTCTGAACTGAGCACAAATGCACCTTATACCACTTTTGTTGCCAGTGCTGGGGTTATATGAGGTGCCCATCTTTTAACTGATTTTCATAAGTTCAGTTTTGTATTATACTTGTCTATAATTTGTTAGAACAGAAGAAACAGAAAGGGAGGAGTTGCACTGTATATTAAAATACCCACATCTACTTAGAAATCCAAGTAAATGAACTTGGCAATGCTGTAGAAAGCAACTGGGTTAAAACAAAACAAAATTGCAGGAAACAATATTGTCGTAGGTGTCTGCTATTGCTCACCCAACTAAGGAGAAACTGGTTGATGCCTTCCAAAAACAAACTGCAGACCTTTCAAAGAGATATGAAGTTGCAGTGATGGGGCTTTAAACATACCAATGCATCTTGGAACAGAAGCTCTGCCAAGCATGGTTCTTCCAGAAAATCCCTAGCTTGCTGACAACTGTCTCCTTTAAAGGATAGAAGACTACACAAGAGGATCAGTTCCCCTTGACATCATACTAATCAGTAGGGACTTAGATGAGGAAGCAGAAGTAGGAACATTGGGGAAAGTGACATGTAATGCTCTTGATTTTAAAGAACGTTACAACTGAGTACAGTTAGATGTATATCTTGAATTTCAAAACCATAGCAGTGGTGAGTAGAGTTGGACAACAGAGAAGCTAGTGGAAAAAGGACCTCAAGAGCAATTGAAATGAAAAGAAATTAAAGGAGGAGATACTGAACACTGGGTATTCCCTCATCCACTGATGGCAAGTATGCTTTAAATTCAGAACATCAGACATGCAGCCCAAATACTAGAGTTTAGATCCTAACTAAAGTGATCAACATAACTACTTTAAACCTACCAATAGTAAATAGCTCATTAGTAAAACAGATGTTTGCCGTGCTGAAAACCTCTGGCATCTCTAAAGACAGCAGGAAAAATTCCTGCCTGAAATACTTCTGCCAGTCACTAGCTGAATTTACTTATTATACCAAATGATAGGGGGTTTCACTGGTTTTGGTTTAGTATTAGCATATGATGATGCATTTCATAAACTTTGATTAAGGAAACCATGGCTTCATGTGATGTGTGAATCTTGTGAACTTTGCATATATGGCAGTTTCTTATGATCCTACATTTATATAAACTAAATATAAATGTGTTCTCTTTTATTCATGGGGCTAACCTTTATTCTTCATTGTGTTGTCTGCATTTCACAAAAAGGTGGAAAAAGAAGGGGAGAACATGAAGGATGATGAAAGAACAGTTTGTATGCCTTGCAGTGAAATTATCCCCCAGTTGGGTCCTTGGATTATAGCAACAAAATTGCATTTTTTTTTAACAAGAGCATGAAGTGTGATAGCAATTATTATCCCTAACAATTACTGTACAATTATTTGGAGAACATACTGTTAAATACTATCTGCATTGTCAGAGATTCATAGAGCCAGGTTGATGGAATTATTTTTCCCATCTTTGAGCTTTAAGATAGTCTTCTGGCCACAAGACTATCTACTTTGACATCAGATCTGGCCATACACTCAGTCCCAACCACAACACTGACTTTTATAGCTTAATCTGCTTTACTATCTTCTCCAGCACTTCAAGAGGGAGCTTCAGTACAGGCATTAGTAATGTCAATGGCATTGATGGTCCCATGAGTACACTGATGGTACTCAGTGAGTGTATATTAATAGCTCTATGCCAAGCTAAAGAGAAGAATTGAGTGATGCCCCATAAGGCTTCTTCTAGACTCTGTGCTGTTCAACATGTTTATAAATGACTTGGATGAGAGATTAAAAAATAATATCAGATTTGCAGACAACATAAAGATGGGAGGGTAGCAAACACCTCAGAGGACAATATCAAGATTTAAGAGAATTAGACAAAAACCATTAAGATTAATTTCAAGAGTTCAAAACTCCTACATTTGGGTAGCAAAAATCAAATGTATGAATGTAAGATAAGGGAGATCATACTAGGCAGCAGCACATGCAAAAAAGATCTGGGTGTCTTGGAGATTTCAAGCTGAACATGACTCAGAGGTGTGATGCAGTTCCAAAAAAAGGAAATGAAGTCCTAGGCTTTATCAACAGAAATATAAGCCAGGTTCAAGAGAAAACATATTACCAGTATTCATAATCATTTAAAGAGAAAAGAAATAGAAGACAAACAAACAATAATAAATAATTTAAAAATGTAAAAAGGCAACAGAGAATTTAAAACTGTGTACTTTCCTAATATTGTTTTTACTGATTTTTCATAGTTTCAAAGTAGTTTTTAAGGAGCCCCAGGTAGAGCATGCTACAAGAGTCTAGCTGGAGGTGATAAGGGCATGAGTTATTGTAGTTAGCTTGGGTGGTGGGCCTCTTGTGGGAACGTTGCATGTTAAAGAAGATGTTTGTTTTACTCTTTCCATATATTCATTTTTTATTTTGTTATGTGTTGTTTAATGTGTTTTAATACTGTATGTTATCCAGAATCATCAAATTTGATAAATAAGTAAAAGTCTTGCCCAGATTTCCCCATTAGAACCAGAGCTGAAGCAGAGCCTCTTTCTCATGGCCTTAATCTACAGGATCCACTGCTAGAGCAGTCACCAAAAATTGCATTTTTAGGTATTATGTAAGCAAGTAACACTTTTTCACTTCTACAAGTCTTTGCTGAGATTGTACTGCTTCCTTGTCCTCCTTTAGAGTAGAAAAACTGCATACCTGTTTGGATAATTGTATTCATACACTGCGATAAGCCACAATTTATGTGAATCATAATTTGTTAAACAAGCCATACTGGCCAGATCACAAATCATGCAAAGCAATAAACCATAGTTTACAAATCATATTGGTTTGTGCAGCACACAAAACCCAAACTAAGCACAGCTTAACAGCAGCATCCAGGACAAACTGTAATGACAACAAAATGACACCTGTACAGGGGTGAAATCATCATGTAAATGCTGCCATTAAGTATCTGCATCCTGACATCTGACACAAATACCTAAATTGCATAATTTGTATGACAGTGACATCATGCACATCCTCCTCCACCCCAACAGATCTCCATGTGACTTAAATCAGTGCGTGTGACATTAGCTAATGATTTTGTTCAGCAGTTTTCAAATATGATGATGGTGTGAATGGGTACACAGATAAGTTGGATGACTTGAAATTAAATGAAAATTAATTATGGTGCATTCTTTCTCTCAGGACCAAAATGGGTAGATCCAATAGAACAAGACAATAGGAACTGGCTGTGAAACAAGCATTTGCTATGGTGGAAGCCCAAACTAAGAAATACACGCAAATAATGAATGTGAGCTACATGAAAATAACAAGTAACAACTTGTCATTGACTAGGCCACCCAAACTCTTAAGGAGTTTCTTTCCTAACCTGTAAATTTCTATGTGTAACAGATTTTGCTAAGGGAATGAAGTAGCTGATGATAATTGAGCAGAGTATATAACTTAATATATAACTTAACAGAGTTGTGCCCTGTTGCGCCCCACGCCATCACCCAGGTAGCACAGCAACAGTTCCCTATAAAGGTTCAGTAGTGGCTGTAATTCCCCAGAATTGCCACTTGATTAAACTTTGCACAAGGGAAAGGGGCAGGCTGATGGCCATGGTTTACCATATTATTTGCAGTGGTACTATCTTTGGTGTGTTGGGTTAATGTGCTCTATCATATTTTGCAATTTAGACATCGTGTGTAATGAAGGGAAAACACCAGGCTCCTTGAGAGTAAGCATCAGGACTCAGTGCGTGATAAGCTTAAAGGCTATAAGGGTAAGGCTTTGGGGTGGAGGCAGAAAAAAGCAAGCCAAACAGACACACACACCACTTCACCCGAGAAAGTAAAAAAAAATAGAGGAAACTGCTGCTGGCCTTCTCTAGGCCTGGCCTTGAAACAGCTCCCTTCCCTGGGGAGGGGTGGGAGGAACTGAGCCATTCCCTCCCTTGAAAAGGGATATCAGCCGAGGGGCAAAGGAGGTAGCTACCATAAGAAGAAAAGACTGTCCAAACATCTTCTGCTGAGGCTGGCATTCCAGAAAAAGAACAAAAAGACACAAACTGCTACTGCCAAGGTGGCTTATCTCTTTTGTTGGACATTGTAACTTGATTTAATATTTGTATTTGTTCTAAAAGCCCTGTCTCCAAGAGCTTGATGGATGTGAATAAATTAATGGATCTTCTTACTCCTTTGGTGTAGCCAGTGTTTCCTTCTTGAAGCTGGTAACTGCTTGTCTGCTCCCCACAACTCTACATAAACGGATCACTACCACATTATGCCAAGTGACTGGTATTAAAAAAATCAGAAAGTGGAAGAGACCCCTTTGGTAGAAGGAAAGCATGCAAGCTATGGGGAGTATTTTTAATTGCCAAACTAAAATTTGTGTTTTGACTGCATTAAGTCAATGCAGTAAGATTCTGTCTTTGTGGTGTAATGGTTAAAGGCACCAGGCTAGAAACTGGGAGACCATGTACAAAGCCAGCTGGGTGACCTTGGGCAGTCACTCTCTCTCAGCCCTGGGAAGGAGGCAATGGCAAACCACTTCCGAAATATTGCCAACAAAACTTCAGGGACTAGTCCAGATAGTCACCAGGAGTCAAGACTGACTTGAAGGTGTGTGTGCATGTGCACATACATGCACAAACACCCTGAACAAAGAAGGGGTTGGTAGCCTTTCAATAACTCCTAGCTTTGATCTTTGTATATGCTTAAATATTTAGGTGATAAAAGTATTGTTATTTAAGGCAGGGTTATAATATTCTCTAAAAAGAATCTTATTGCCTAAAAAGGTATATAAAAGAATGGTTCTTGGAAAAGTTGTGAACCACTGCCTTTATTTACAATTTGAAGTTCCCAGTTTCAATCTATTTTAGCTTTCTACAACTTGGACCTTTTCAGTTATGGAGGGACTTCAAGTCCCAGAGTTTCCATCCAGCATGGCTGGAAGTAGGCACCAGATTGGATAAGACTAATCCATTGTTTTTAAAGGTGTAAGCACCCATTCTTGAATTTAGTAGTGATAAACGCACATACAATTTTGCTTTGATGCTTTACTCCAAGGACTGGATGGGAAGAGAGGGAGCCATTGTACACGATCTGCAGTTGTAGTTCCCAACCCTCACTTGGTTCTGGTCTTGTTTGCACAACATGCATAATCCAATCAGCCACTAACCCAGCCAAATTTCCTTACTAGTGGTTTCAGCAGAATGGCTTTGGGAGATATACATTGTCGGGTATCCTCTGAGCCCTTGTACAAGACCAGGACCAGCCAGGCTTTGTGACATCACCGTTCCCCGCAGGTCAAGGAAGCAGTGGTGCGCGGAGAGGAGAAAGTGAGAGAACAGGAGGGAGAGAAAATGTCAGTGCTCCAAGCCCCAATTCACATAAAACCTGACACTCAGGTTAGGGGCAGATGGTTATGGAGAAAATCTATGTGGTCACTAAGAGTTGACAGTGACTTGATGGCACATAATCAAAATATCACACAGCATCCTGGTGCAGTGCCAAGAAGCCTGAAGGAATTGCCAAGAAAACTGCAGGGACTAGTCCAGGCAGTTACCAGGAATCAACACTGACTTGAAGGTACAGAAAAAAAAAAAAAAGTTATATAATTTGGCAGCCAGAGTTTAACCCAGACCTAAAATTGTTTTGGGTTAATAGTGATCCTCTCTAAACCCACATGAGATGTTCACAGAACTCATTAATCTTGACCATGGCTAAGGTAAGTTGGGCAGACATACAACATAGCTAGTGTGTTGGATTAGGAAGCCTCAGAGCCAAAATCCTATGCACCCCTAAAAATCACTGGATGACCTTATCCAGACCATTATTTTTCTGATCTACTTCTCAAGTATATTGTAATACTAAAAAGAGAGGGACCATGTCTTGAATTCTATATAAGACTTTAAATGACACTTAAATTATTTGAAGGAAAAGTAATATAACACTGTAATGATATGTGGGAATGACCTTGGGAGGCAGGAAGGAGAGTTTACACGGGCAACTGGCATGTAAAAGATGTCTCAGCCCACAGAAGAGGGGATGGCATGGGAAATGTTTCAGAAAGGACCCTCCCTTGTTTTCTGGAGAGTAAAAGATAAGGAGGGGAGAAATACTTTCAGTCTTGTAAGATTATGTTAATGTAATCTAACAATAGAGATAGAGCTAGTACTCCTGGTTGTGCTTCTTGTCTGGACTACCTTGCAAGGCTAACACATACTTAAATACAGGGAATAAGGGAAACCTTAAAAAGCAGACTTTTGGTATTCCTAATAAATAATCCTGCCTTGGCCTTAGTTAGGGATGGTCATCTAGTAAAGTGCATCCTTCCTCAAGCCTGATACTTTCTAAATGTGTTGGCCTGCAATTCTTAGCATTTGATGGGAGTTGCAATCTACTACTTCCGTTGTGCACCAGACTGGGGAAAACTGCTACAGTAACAGTAGTGACATTTGGCCCACTTATACATTTGAAGTTCTCAACTATCAGTGTAAGAGTCTGGAAGCCCCCTGCTGGTCAGTGTATTGTACTTTTTTGAACATAGTGCAATGTTCAGGTTTTAGGAAGTGAAAGAGGATGAACCCTTTCACATGACATACAGTTTAGCAATTACATTTGCTGCCATAAAACATTATGGACACATGTATCGCAACTGTTAAAGAAAATGGGATAAATTCAACATCCATGAAAGGAAATTATACACCTCTGATTTTAGGTAGTAAGATGAATATGACCTGCTTTTGACTTTCTTGGGTCATTCGGATGGATACTGAGCAGAAAAGATTAGGGTGACAAATTGTAGGCCTCCACTGTTTGCTAAAGTACAACTCCTGACAGCACCAGCTGCCATGGCCAATAGTGAGGCATGCTGAGTGGTGTAGTGGTGCAACATCTGAAGATCTACCAAGTTCCCCACCCTTGACAATTATTTCCACCCAGTATGGTAAGCGTATGCACTGCCAGTCTTGTTCTAACAAATTCTTTGATATAAGCAATACAAAGGACATTTTTTAACTATGAAACATTCTCATTTGGTCCCATCCTAGCATTCAAATCATCAGCAAGTATGACTGTTGAGTTTGAAAATTTGTATGTTACATCAAAGAACCAAAATTCAAAACAATCCCAACCACTATTAATTTGGCATATATTATTATGAAATGGAAAATAAACACTTATGAGGAGGAGATTGAGTGGGCCAATTTTCAAAGGCAATACCTAGTTGGTCACAAAAATACAGGCAAAGTACATGTACTGTATACAATGTAGTAGATGCTAAGATACTGATCCCCCCAAGTGTCTGTCTGCCTTTCTGACTGGGCCTAGCAGCAAGGGAGTAAGATGCGAAACCATTAAGATATATGGGCTTTATATCCCAGGTCTCTTGAAGCAGTAGAATTTCATATTGTTGTATATAGACTGTAAACACTGGGTTAGATTGTTTGTTTCCCATCCTGCAATGTTTCAGAATCTTTATACCTCGGGGGAAAGTTGAGAGTCATTCAGAAGAAAGAACAGAAGCAGCACATCTTGTGGAGGTGAGAGTATTCAAAGGATCTGATGAAATCTGTGTCTGAGGGGAAGGAGGGGACAAGTAGACATTTTAATATGAGATCTATTCATTGACTTGGGGCAAGTTCCCAATTTTTGGTAATCATTTTGGTAATCAGAAGAAGGTTGTGCAAATGGGTGTATTAAATCAGAATTGGAAGGTTTTAGCTGTAGATGATCAGAAGAGGAGGATCTGCAGGGATCTCTCCTTAGAGAAAAGCAGAATAGAGAAGGCATGTGTTGCTTGGGGGGTGACTGGGATATATTCAGAAGAGCACCAGAGGGGGCAGCTGTATTGTTCTCACAGTTGCTATAGGAGCTAGATCTTTCTTCATGATTTTTTTTGAAGGGGGGGGGATAGATTAAAAACTGCTGATGTGGAAGGTGTATTATTATTAAAGAGAAAACTAGTCAGGTCCTGTTTTAAATCTGCTGGTCCCTGCAAAGCAGAATCTTCCTCACTCCTGGGCAGCAAGGCAAAATAATTTCTAACTTCGGTTGCCTTTATCAGCACAGGAAAGCAAGGAGTTAATTTATCTGAGCAGGAATTCTGTTTTGGTCTTCTCAAGGTCCTCAGTAGGTATGCAGTCTGGTTCTTATCTGTGTTTTTCTGTCAATTTTACTCTTGGCAGTAAGCCCAGAATCCAAGGGCGGCAGCAGGGGCTTGATTGTTAGATCTCTGAAAACCTGGGTGAGAGAAATTTGCAAAGAAGCCAGATAATTTCTCATTTTTATTAACAAAGACAGAAGTATGGAGGTATTGAATGTAAGTAGTATTCTACGATGTCCCTGGAGAGTTGAAGCCAATCTGCAGAAACTAATTCCACTTGAGCAATTGGTATATGAGTAACCAACTCAAAGAGATGGCTACTCTTTTAAGAGTGTCCAATCTGTGGATTTTAATAACATTGTTTTGAATAACAACCATAATTTAGGTTGGTTCCAAGATATAGCAAGATGCTGCTGAGTTTATCTTGCAAGAGTGGTTTTGGCAGATTCTTCTATCCGGAGGACTGTCTTTTGGACAATCCAGTAGCAAACAAAGAAGGGGGTCCAGTTTATCATTGATGATTGGCATTTATATTCATGTATAACAAGGAAACAGTGTTGTGAATTCAGTCTGATGAAGGAGCACAACACTGCGGAGAAGAACCATGTTTATTGCCATGATCGTTGGGTGCCTGCTTTACAAGAAAGAGGAACCTGAAACAATGGAAAAGCAAAAACTTTTATAGAAATTGAGGGCTACAAGGTGGGAAATACTAGGGCTCTGATTGGCTGGTCAGTTGGGGAAGGTAGGCAAGTCTTTGTCAGCATACCTGGGGTGAGTCTATTGTTAGGTGATATAGGCCTTTCAGGAGGGCGGCAGAGCTAAGGAAATTCATTGTTAAGGAGATGGGATGTTGAGGTCATCAGCTGATGGAGGATGGAAGATTGGGGTTTCTCTAGGTTGCTATTTCCTTGTAAGGCCTGCCCTTGACCTGTACTGTGAGCTGGTGAGGAGGCTTCTATTCTTTGGTTTAGATGGGATTGTAGGGGGTGCTTTCTGGAGCAAAGAAGGTCAGTTTGGGTCTGATGGGATTAGGCAAAAAGGAATTGGGTTTGACCCTGGTCATATCCAAACTCCTGGGTATGGGGAGGGATGCAGTCTCCATTTTGTTTTATCTGCAGTAAGGAGGCATTGGTTTGCTCTAAGATCAGCCTGGGATGAGCCTATTGCCAGGGAATTAGGCATCTCATTACTTCTAGGACTGTTTATCTGTTGGTCTAAAGCACTGTTTCTCAGCCTTGGCAACTTTGAGATGTGTGGACTTCAACTCCCAGCATTCCCAGCCAGCATGCTGGAAGTTGAAGTCCACACATCTCAAAGTCACTAAGGTTGAGAAACCCTGATCTAGATGCAAGGAGCATAAAATGTCTTCCTGTTCCAGCTGAGCCTTGCTGAAAAACCACATTCCTGAGTTCTTCTGTGTTCCTTTTTCTTCCATTAATCTTCAATCTTATTGTACGAGTGACTCTAGGCAGCGTGAATCTTGACCAAGTGCTTTGTCTTAATTTAATCTTTAATCCCATTTTTCTCCCATAGCACTTGTTTCCCACTTGTGTATCTGTGCAGAAAGTGCCAAACGATCTGAACAATCTGTTTGCTCCTTTACTGTGCTCTTCAGGAGCACAAAGGAAATTATTTTAAAATTATGACCTCTACCTGTTACCTCAATCTGCAATATTAGCACCATTTCTTTTTCTGCTTCCTCTTCCAAACTTCCATCATCAATTGCATGAGCATCCTTCTGTTGCCCCTTTGCCCCAGCTTCCAGGAAAATAGATGGAAACATGGCTGCCTGAAAGTTCTCTTAAAGTTAGTGAAAGAGTAGGATTTATTCCAATGAAGTAATTTAGCCTGGATTCCGTTTATTTTATTAAGGGCTAAATTAATTATTATAGAAATCTCTAATAAAACATTAAAATGAAAGGAAGGAAGAAAAAACAAAAACCCTCCATGGGCCATTTGGTACTTTAATCACAATCAAATAGCATTTATTTGTTTGTTTGTTTGTTTATGACTGTGCCATTTCAAGCTGGATGCATGTATATACATTTTAACACTCCATTTAGCAGAGAGAGAGAGAGAGAGAGACAGCTGGATATGGAAAAGGAAGGAGGCAGATCTAATCCTTTGACATGCTAGCTGTATATGATCAGTTAACTAAATAAATGGGGTGTCGGCATCTTGAAGTGATCCCACACATAACATGCACAGTTCTTATGAAGGAATAAATAGGTTCTGTGCTGCAGATCCATTGACAGCAATACAGCTTGATGAAATGTTGCTTTATATAAATTATATAAATTTGATAAATAAATAAATATATTTAGGGCATAGTGTATCTGGATGGCATGTCTCCTCTTTTTTAAAATCAGCATTTGTGAAATACTTTAAGTATCCATTGAGGCCATGCAGCCAAATAATAAAAATTACCTCAGAGTAATCTGTAAAATACAGTTTTAATATCAACCTAGTTCTCAACTGTAGGTGGCAGTTTATTCCATCATTTTTCTAAAATGAAAGCAGATCATTAGTATGTATGTACTGGGACACCAATTGTGCTTATATTGGAAACACACCATGTACCACACTGTATTCAGTGTCAGTGTCTGCCACAGTGGAACCTCACATGAAAAGAGCTCCAGGGTGGACCCTGCTGCCTTGAGATAAGTACTGAAAACAGTAACTTTCAAACAATAACTTTGTATCTTGCTTCTAACAGAGTATTTTTCAAACTTGGGAACTTTAAGATGTGTGGACTTCAACTCCCAGAATTCCTCAGCCAGCATGCTGGCTAGTTGAATTCTGGGAGTTGAAGTCTATACATCTTAAAGTTCCCAAGTTTGAAAAACACTGTTCTAATGGTTTTCTACCATACCTGTTGAAGTTATGTAGTAGCCACTTCTCCTTGTATGCCATCTTGCAAAACTGATAGATACACAATTCTAGCTGGGAGAGATTGTAGGGAGATTGGAAAATGAATAAAAAGAGTAGACCCAAACATTCAAGAGACACAAGGTAAGTCTATTGGCAGCTTCTCTTGTAAATGGCAAATCAGCCCAGGTGGCTAGAAATCTGGGAAGAAGAGTTTTAAATCTTTCAAAGACACTCTGTCTTAATGAATTCAGAAGAAACAAGGGCTGGAAACTCATCTTACAGTTTCCAAGATTCTGTATTTATCCCAGGCTAACATTTAAAGATGCCTGATGGAAGTCTGAGTAGCTTCTGTGATCTTGCACAGCTATATGAGGCTTGATACTAGCAAGAATTCCAGGTCATATTTTGAATACAAGAATGTGCATGGTGATGAAATGGACTCCCTTCTTACTGCTGAAAGGCTCCTAGGAATAAGGGACCCTTTTGCCTACTGCTATCTCCCAAAACAAAAAGAGATTGTTGATAGGAATCAACATTGGTGGATGCATTCTCAAAGACTTATATCTGGAATCAGATCAGTAGTTAGCCATGAAAAAAATTTAGAGGAGGAACTTGTGAGAATAGTTCTAGGATAATTACTTGTCTGTGTACATTTATGTACTTCCCACCTCCATAAAAAGAGTACATATCCAGGTATAATTTGCTTAAATGAAGAAATTACATTTCAGGCCTTTAATATGCTTGAAGTATTTGTGCTTATTTAGCAGAGCATAGTTGTGAATAGATACTTAGAATAAAATTCTAGTCGTGCAGCTGTCGCCAGGCCTTAAGACTAAAAAATAAGAGAATGACAAATAATTGTTTGCTTCTCCATTATTGTAAAGTAAACAGTACCAAAGTAAGAACAGCAAAGTGGGGGATATTATATTATATATTCAAATCCCACTTTCGTTTATCCTGTTTTCAGGCTGCATGGACATATTCTGCTTCTAGCACAGAAATCGTCAGTTTTTGCTTCACTACTTTTGGGAATATAATAATAGTGACTGTTGAAATGCTTTGTAGGGGAATTTGTGGAACTAAACTTTTGGCTATGAATGAGGTCATGGCATTAGCTGATACAATTTATTTGCTATTTGCAGTCATAATCCTTGTTTTTCAAATATCTTAATCTTTTTTTCCATTAGTACTACCTGGAATGTTCAAAATAAAATTTAGGACTGTTTCTGTTGAGGCAATGCTTCTCAGCGTCAGCAATTTTAAGATGTGTGGACTGTGTTAAAGGAAGACTTGTTCCGATTCCCATAGTGTTCTGTAGGAACCAAACTGAACGGAAACACACAGAAATTGACCGTCACAAGTGATGGTTGGAAGTTGCCCAAACACCTTCCATAGAATTCAGGGAACAGAATGGGAATGTTCCTGTTTAACTGCTTGTGGACTGGGCTTGCATTTGGTAACATCTATAGCAGTGCTTTTCAAATCTGGTGACTTTAAGATGTGTGGACTTCAACTCCCAGTATTCCTTAGTCAGCCATGCTGGCTGGAGAATTCTGGGAGTTGAAGTCCACACATCTTAAAGTTACCAAGTTTGAAAAACACTGATTTACAGCTAGAATTCCAGGATAACTGTGAAGGCTTGTAGAGGTGACACCTGTTTCTAGAATGGCTGTTTTGGACAAGGTTCTTCCAGGGCTTTAAACAGTCATTTATATATTCTCCTTCTTTGATGTTGTTATCGCTGTTTCAACCATGTTATCATTTGTTTTTATCATTATCATTGTTTTTAATGCTACTTTTATAAATCACTTCGTTAGATTTGCAGCTTATTGCAGCCTGCTCCCCCCTTTTTTTTTTTTAAAGAAAAAGACATAAATGCCTTGCATGGTATTATCCTTTTCCCACCTCCCCAAAAGAAAAACAAATCTGTATAGCGCTGCCTCTGAGATCTCTCATTGCTCAGGGTACTGGAGATCATGCAAGTAATAATACTAAAATATCATCATTATAATCCATCTATAGTTCAGTAAACTTTTACGTTAGATACAAACTTAGAAAGGGGAACAGACAGGATAAAGATCTTAGGAAAATAAGTCAGGCAATGCTTGATAGCATAACAGGAAACGGATGTGACACTTTGGGATGACAAACTAAAGCCACCTATAAAAAGCTACATTTCTTTCACAATTGCCATGTTATTCAGCCAGTGTCTACTTTTTATTCTGGAAGATTAGGAAAACATAAGGTATAAGACATAAAACATAAGACATAAAGTATTGTTTTTTTCCTGAGAGACATGTTATTATTTTAGTCATTAACTAAATAAAAGTAATTGCTACTAACAAACACATGAATTTGTAAACTGAGTTCTTAAGCATGTTTTGATGGAAAAGAAGTACACCATCTGCGTTTGCATGTTTTAGCAGTAATGGTTATATTTAAGGGCAGAACTTATGACCCCTGACATTAAGAAAGCAAGGAAGTGTTGTTAATGCAAACGTGATCTGTTCCAAGAAGCCTGCACAATGAAGCAATGGTATTTAAACCATGATTTGCTGACTAAGTCTTAATGGCTAAATTCATAACAAGTGTGAATTTACCAGACTAGTAAAACAAGTTAATCTGCACACTATTAGCTAGATACCACTTGTACTCATTGCCTTACACTTACTATTCCATTTGTGAATCAGCAAGAATGAAAGATTTGCTGGCCCTGATAGACTTGATTAGCCCTGCAAATCAGTGGAAGCTGATGAAAGGCAGCTGTTATCCCAATTGTTGGGCCTGACCAATAATGAGGGCTTGGAAAAAAGAAAAAAGACTAGCTAGATCAAGAAGATAAATGCCACAAGCCATGGAATTACTGAATCCTAACACTGCTTAATTTATATAGAATCCTGAGCCATAGTTTGTTCAATCCAAAGTTTGTTAAATAAGCCATACAGGTGGTCCTCAGTTAACCACCACTTGTTCAGCAACCCTTCAAAATTATGACAGTGCTGAATGAGCGGTACTTATGACCAGTCCTCGAAGTTTTGGCCATCGCAGTGCCCTCACAGTCACATGATCGCAATCTGGGATTTCAGCAACTGGCCTGCATTTCCAACTGTTGCAGTGTCCTGCAGTCACATGATTGTGATTTGCAACCTTCCTTGCCAGCTTCCCACAAGCAAAGTCAGCGGGGAAGCCAGCAGGAGGTCACAATTAGTGATCCCATGCTGTCATGCCTAATGACCGCATGGGATTCATTTAAAAATGGCAACTGGAGACTGCTGGAACTGCTGTCACTAAGCAGCACAGTCATGTGACATCATGCTTTACAACTGTGTTGCTTAGTGATAGAAATTCTGCTCCCAGTTACTTTTGTTAAGTGAGGACTACCTGTAATAGTAAACTTATTGTATTAAGCCATAAATTATAATTTGCAAATCACATTAGCATGCTATTTGAATGGTATTCCATTCAAATGGCATGCTAAGCCAAAACCAAGAAAACCACAACTAGATTTAGGGTAAAGCTGTACAAATTTGATTGATAAATAAATAAATAAACAAACAAATAAATAAAGTGAAGCCCACCATTGAAGTATAGCTTGAACCTCTCTGCCAAAGTTGCTAAGAAAAGATGCTCAGAAAAAGCATCTTTTGTACCAAGTTCTCCTAATGGAGAGGTTTTCTCAACATCAGGGGCCCCATGTCGGTAAAGACAACATACAAAGTAATGGAGTGCTAGGCTCTACTCTTTTTTAAATGAAAAAAATAGTGAGTGGAAGAACACATAATAGAGTTGTGCAAAGTAGTTAGGAAAACATCTTTTTTTGCTCACTGTGTAGGAGTTGGGGGGTAACCCAACCAAAATCACCCATTGGGGGAGATGGGCGGCATAAAAATTATTTTTCTCATAATGCACAGTTAAGTTAAACCATATAATTTGTTTCATAAGATGTATTAAAGGTCACCAACTTAAATGGCTTCAAAGGGAATTAATTGTATTTATGGGGTTTTGTGCCTGGGTCTGGGGCCCCAGAAGTGTGATAGAATCCATTTCTTGGCTTTGTTGATGTTTATTTTATGATGCCTACCTGATGTGTTTTATTTTATATTATGTACTTTATTTATTTTTTATCTATTTTACTAGACAACCCGTGACCAGTTGGGTCACTGCTTCAGAGATATTTCCTTATCTAAACTGAGAAACAGGGTGACCAAGGGTAAAAAAGCAGTGGGAGTATCAGCGACTTAAAACTTGTTGCTGGCTTCCCCATTGACTTTGCTAGTGGGAAGCTGTCAGAAATCTTCCTTCCTTCCCTCCCTTCCTCCCTCCTGCATAAATCTTAAAACTTCTCAGTCTTCTAACAGTTTTGTATCAGCTTGGTTTTACAGTAATTTCATCTTAAAAGAATTTTAAGCTTGCATAATTTGACAGAAATGTATTGTTCACTTAGAGTTCAGGCAAGAAACTTGACACTAAAACTGCAGGAGCTCCTTTCAAGCACAATCTGCCCTTAAGGCTTCCTGTTATTTTTAAAAACTTGTTCACAATCAAAATACAGCTTGCTTGAATTGTTCTTTCTATTATCAAAACATATAAAGGCAAAAAATACCATCAGTTTACATCCACTGGGATATTTTATGTGACAGTTTTACTTATTTCAGTACAACTTGATACTGTTTTGTATCCTTTCATTTCTAATTCTTTTCTTACAGGTTTGAGTCTTCAGAATCCATCCAGCAAAGAGATATTTCCCTGCATTTTTTAACTGGCAACAATTAAAGGCTTGAATTCATATATTGTGTATACCATAATGTGGTTTGTTTAGTTTTGGCTTAGTATGTCTTAAGCTAGCCTTAATAGTCATAAACCATGTTCATAGCTTAGTCCTATCCTGACCCATGGAAGAAACCATTGTTTAAAAAACATAGTTTAATGTGATGTATAAATTAGAGATACAAAATTTCCATGAAAAGAAATGGGGGAAAATGAAAAAGTTGAAATGTTTGCATTATTCATTTTTACATCCCCCTTACTACTCTAAGTTTACTTTTCTTTTTTAAAAACATACAGTGCAATAGGTGCAACCTGATTTACTTATACTGTTATATTTATTAAATGTTAATAAGTATAAATATAAATAAATTTAGTTAGATAATTACATTTACTAATTGTATTTATTTTAAAACAGTTCATTTTTTTTCTTTACAAATAAGCTTCACAACTGTAGGAAACTAGGATCTTTTAATTCTGTGAGTTTTACAAGTTGGAAAAAAAAAAGTTGAAGACAGAAGAAACCATCAAGATGACAATAAAAACAGAGTGATATCCTCTGAGGCCTCACCAAGAGCAGGTCCACCAATCTCTAGATTAAAAAAAAATTCAGCAGTAGATGAGGCCACAAGCAAACCACACACTGAATCCTTCTTTCTTCTTTGGTGAAAATGACAATGCCCCAGGGAAGGTGGGGGTGCAGAAATGCTCTTGTATAGGAAGATTGTACTACACTGTCTGTCCCTTGCAGAGGAACTGCATTGCTCTACTACTGTAGATAAAAATCTTCCCATTATAAGTTAATAGACAACATATGGGGAGAATAAACGGTAGCAATATATAGGCACTTTGTCTTATTGCAATCATTATTCTAAAAGAAAACATTTTAATGGATTTATTTTTAGTGTTCCTATTCCCCATGCCATCCCTGTTTTGGGGTAAAAACAGTTTAAAAAGAGGGGGTTAGGGTTAGGGTTAGGGATATAGGTTCCTATATCTTCCAGTCCAGGAATGTTCTACTGTTTAGCACTGGAAATTGCTCAGGTTATACGTACACACGATAGTTTCTGAAACGTAAAGGTGAAGTTACAGAGTTATTAAGCAGTTTTGTAAGGTTTGTTAGTTTGTTTATTTAAAAGATTTATATGTCCACCCATCATGTGGCACACAATTCTGGGCTGCTAACAACAGTAATAAAAGCACAAGGAGTAAAAACAATTCCACAACAACACATCAAGAAAAAACAGACTCCCATTCCATCAACTATACCCATTTATTTCTACTTTTCCTGAGCTCCTTACTATCTCAGCACTTACATATTTCTTATTTCTGGGAAGCATGATAAGCATGACAGATTTCAACACTGGTGGAAGAAACCATAACCAATCTCACATGGGGGCTTCAGCAGGAACTACTGAGAAATTTAGGGCAAAGGTGCTATCATTAGAATCATCCAGTATCTGCCATCCAAGTTGATCATTTCACTCTGTGTAATAATAGTGCCAGCCATGTATCAGTAGATACTTGCAGATATTCTTAGTCCAAAATTTTGGAGAATTAAACCTTATCTTGTATTCTGTTGTATCTACCAGACTTCTTGTGGATCTGAAATCTGAGAAAAACTGAATTCTAAATTACTGTTTCTGTAATTGTCTTTTTAGAATTAAGCCAAGGTAAGTTTTATGAACATTTTCATCACATGTGAAATGTAGCTTCCAGCTGATGATTTTTCAGGGAGTGTTATAAAAACAAGCACAACTGTTTGCTCTAAGAAGCAGACAGTCTGATACAATCTATATTCACACCAATCTGGAATAAGACAACTATTTATGGCAGACTGCTGAAGGAAGATCAATCAAAACAGAGGCAAAAACTGGATTCACATATCATGCTAAGCCATCTTCTATCAATAAAAAGTGAGCCGAATGAATGAATTTGTTCATAAATAACTAATAAGCATTTTTAATAAACCATTAATTGGTGGGATTCACACAATACACTAAATTTGTCAAGACCTACTAGACCCTTGTGATTTGGCTTCTGGTAATTAAATATAGTCTAATAACTGCTTTGATTCTAAGCAATCTATTCAACCAGATAATGCTAATTATTATTTTTTAGCTCTATCACATACAGGCAAGCCACAAGATCCTTGAATCCTTGGTATTCTTTGAATAATGATTATTATAATGATGTACAATCAAGTTGGCATCATGGAGATATGTTTCCTTGAGTATGATCTGTCCCTAAACTTTTCAGGTTTTCCAATGGTGTCCCATCACTGCTGTAATTGAGTCCATTTACCTTGCTGCTGGACATCGTCTTTTTCTCTCTCTTTTCAACTTTCCCAGTATTACTGACTTCTCAAGAAAGCTAAATCTTTGCATAATGTGCCCAAAATATTATAATTTTAGCTTGGACATTTGTGCCTCGTGAGAACTCTGTACTGATTTTTTTCTATGATCCCATTGTTGTTTATTGGCTATCCATTATATTCTCAGAAGTCTTCTTCAACACCAACAAAAGTTCAGCTTTCACTTCCATAGAGTATCATAGGAAAAAAACACCACCTGCTTGATTCTAATCTTGGTGTATAGACAGATCACGACATCTAATATCTTTCCAAGGCCTTCATAGCTACACTACGAAGTGTAGTGATATATTTCTTGACTGCTGATTCCTTTATTGCTGATAGCTGATCTTAATAGGCAGAAGCTATCCACCAGTTGGATATCTTCATTGTCAATTCTAAGATGAGATGTTCTGGAATTCCCATTTTCCTAAAGATATTCCATAAGTTATCCAGCTGAAGGCCTTTCTGTAATCATTGAAGCACATATTGACTTCTTTTTGTATTCTTTGCCTTTGTCAATTGTCCAGTCTGCATCAGCAATAATGTCTCTTGCTCTTTCCTTTTCCATGTACAGCTCTAATTGCATTGAATTATTCTAAGCATTATTTTGCTAGCATGTGAAATTAAGGATATTGTACAATAGTTTAAATACTCTGTTAAGTTTCCTGTTTTGGTATTGGTATGTAGACTGACCTCTTTCAATCTGTTGGACACTGTGTCATTTTCCAGATTGGCTGGCATAGTTTGATTAGAACCTTTACAGATTTTTCTTCTGTTGCCTGTCATATTTCTGTAGTTATTCCATAAATTTCTGTAGCCTTCAGACTTGGTAATGACTGGAATGCTGACCTGACTTCACTTTCTAGCATTAGAGGTTCTTGTGAGTAGGGAATATATTATAAGGTATCTTGGAGTTGACTTCTCTATTGTACAAAATTTCAGTATATTCTTTCTATCTTTGTTTGATCTTCTTTGAATTAGTTACCATCAGCATACTAGTTCAAAGTTGGAACCTCTTTCTGAATTCAGAGATCTTTTGGATAAATCCTTGCTTTTCTGTATGTTTCCATCTTCAGTGTCTTTACAGATGTTGTTGTAATACTGCTTTTTGTCTCTTGTAACAGCTCTCTGAAATTCTTTTAAGTTCCTTCTCAAGATACAGTGGTACCTCGGGTTATGAACGCCTCTGTTAACGAACTTTTCAGGTTACGACCAGCTCCGGCTGCAAAAATTTACCTCGATTTGTGAACTCTGCCTCGGGGTACAAGCATGATACGCGGCCATTTTTCCGCCCCTGACACGTGGTCCGCGGCCATTTTTCCACCCCTGACACATGGTCCACGGCCATTTTCCGCCCCTGACACGTGGTCCGCGGCCATTTTTCTGCCCCTGACACGTGGTCTGCGGCCATTTTCCGCCCCTGACACGTGGTTGTAGGGAGGGGGACTCTCCCTCCAAGCAATAGCTGCCTCCCTGTCCTCCATGCCAGAACGGATTAACGGTAATTACATTGAACCTTATGGAGAAATTTCCTTCGGGTTGCGACCAATTCGGGGTGCGACCAGAGTCACAGAATGAATTAAATTCGTAACCCAAGGTTCCACTGTATTTGTTTTTCTTGTGTTTGCTTCTCTTCTGTTCTTGGCAATTTCCACCATTAGTTCTAACATCCATTTTGCCTTCCTGTTTGCTTTAGTATTTTTCTTTCTGTGATCAGTTGTGAAGTAAAGCCATTTACTTTTTCCAACTTTGGTATGGTATACCATCACAATGCATTCCATGATCTTAGCCAGGTGTTAGGGATATCTCTTTAGAGAAATGAGCCATCTGGAACTAACCAGAGAAAAGAAGCCAGTAGTTAGCAATAAGTGTAACACAAAGCAGAAAGGAGGTGATATCATGCTATTAATGAAGTTTGTTGCAGTACTTCTCTAGCTTTTGCATCTTTCTTCCATCATCTTCAAGGGACACAACATCTGGAACAGATAATAACAACAATGTATATTCTATTTCTTTTCTTTTCCTTTCCTTCACTGAATCTGTCCATTTATGTACTACTGTTATTTTGTAACGCATATTTTCCTTACCCAAATCTTTCAAGGTCTATGGCAAATCAACATCATCATTTAAAGATTTCTGCTATTCCTAATTTTGACAGATTCTTCTCCAAACTCTGTCTTAGTAAATCAAGATTGTCTGGTATACAATACTAATCTAATAGGTTAGGGAGCAGATACATTCACCAAACATTTTTCTGTTATAATATGCAGCTGTGTTTGTATTAAAATTAGTAAATTTCAGATTCAATAGTATTTGAGCTATTTATTCCCCATTTAGTACTTATTTTGCAGTATCCTGAAATGCAGTACACAGGCCTGTATATCATTTTGTGAAAAATTCCTCTTGGCATTTGTCAGAGCAGTCTGTTGTAATGGTATGTGGAATGACCTTTGGAGACAAAGGAATGAGACACAACAAAGGGAACAGTTAGATAAAAGGCAGCTTAGCCCACAGCAAGAATATGGACAGGGCAAAAGGCTTAGAAGAGACTCTCGCAAGTTTTGGGGCTGTAAAGGGGATGGGGGAAAGAAGTATTTCTTTCAACAATAAAGTAGAATTAGTTCATCTGGTCATGTTTTCTGTCTGGTTCTACCTTGTAAGGCTGACATTTGTATACACATGTGCATGCAGGATGAATACAATAGGACTATGCACCAATCTGGTTTGAAGAGCAAACTGTGATTCAGATGTGCACATAGTACCTGTCTGGAAAAGCTGCAGCTACTTTAAGAGGTTTCTGACAGGTTCTATGTGCACAGTTACCACATTGCCCTAATGTAGTGTAACACTAGATTTATATTCTTCAACCTGCCATCTCCTACATTTTCGGATTTCAGTTCCTTCAATTACCAACCAAGCTGGCCAATGATTTTGCTCACTGGGAATGTTGGGTGGGAGATCCAACATCCATTGATACCAGGCTTGAGAAGGCTGCATCAGATCATGTTGGCAGGTTCAGATCTCATGCGGAAATGATTATCATTAGGGAGAGAAAAATGTTTATACAGCAGCCTGTGAAAGCAGTGAACATAGCTGTGATAAACACCATTGTTTCCCTAAAACATATTCACCCACAATTAGTAAAATAAGCAGTATCCAAAAAGCACATTGTTTGCCCTCAAACAATGCAGTTTGCAGTTCTTGATCAATTGAAGAAATGTCCAGAGAGATAGCCATGTTAGTCTTTCACAGCAAGGAAGCCCAAAGAGATTGGAATTTTGGTCAAATAAATGCAGTAAAAGTCTGGTGACGTTGTTTTTTTTTTTTTTAATTTTTTATTCTTTACAACAAACACAAAACATACATAAACAAGAACATACAAAGGCATAAAAAAAAAAAATCTTCCATTTTATACCGTGTGTCAACCAGTTACCAAATCATTGGTGCCCCTTTCATAATCTTCACTCATTTATATAAATTCTCATATCATCTATTCAAAATATACTTATATACTTATCAATTATCAATTATTAATCATTTGTAGCTAGTCTATAAAATCATTTAATTACAAGAAGTTTTAGCTTTCATTATAGGATTAGTAATACATTTTTATCCATCGATTATATATGTATATATATATAGTAATTAATATCAAATTTCTATTATAAAATTTCCTAATCTATTACATTACTATATTTTCTCATCCAACCATTAATAAAACAAATCCCGTGTCATATAAAATTGCTTATCTTCTTACTCTAATTACAAATATCAATTTAACTCATCTCTGCACATTCCATAATTTTCAATAACTTCCTCCTGCATAGGTACTTTTTCATTCTTCCAATTCTTAAAAGTTACAGTTCTAACCACTATCAAAACATACTTCATTCTTCACTACATGTTTCAACAAGAATATCTCTAGTTTAAAATCTATATGTTACTATGTCCAACCATGTATGAATTTTAGTCTAAAATCTTAAAACATTTACAATCAAATACAATTCTTTACTATATATCTCAGTTTTATACCTTATTCAAACGCTTGCATAGTTTTAAGTTCACCCTTTTCATTCAATATCCCAAAATATCTAGCTGTTTATTCCTTTTTCTATATTATTGGATAAGAGAAAGCAATAATAAATGTCCTTTCAAACATTCTGCTTTTTGAAGCTTCTGTCAGTTCCATCATTGTTGTATTCCCCTCGTTTTTTCTTTAGGCATCTGGAGTAGTTTCTTTCAATATTGTTTTACTTCTTCTTCTTAAGTATTCTCTTAGTACAATTTTCCATTATAATCTTGTATAATCTTTTTCTCACCCTCATTACCAAGAACAAGTCTGTCCCTCTTCATTTATCAATTGATTAACCCTTTTTGATTCTCAGTTTATAAGCCTCAAAATAGTTCTGTTTAGTGTTTCTAATTTCTTGTGCTATTTCTTCCTTTTCCATTGATCCCGTTTTATGTTTAATTAAGTCCATTTTAGCTTTGATGTCTTTTTTTTTTTTCTTGCGGGAATTTCTGCGGCTCTTCTTCCAGTTTTTTATAGTCATCCTCGATAGTTTAAAAATCTTTTTCTGCATTGTGTTTCTCGTATAGTCTATTATCAAACCCCTTGTATAGACCTTCATTAAGTCAAAGGATTCTTTATCTTTGTTCTTGCCAAGAGAAAGAAAAAAAAAAAAAGAGGAAAAAAAAAGAAGAGGAGGGGAAAGGCTAGGTCTCTTTAAAAGTCCGACTGGGGGGGGAATAGAGAGCAAAGCAAAGCTTCTACCAGAGAGAAGAGCTACTGCCACTAAACAAGGGTCTTGTGACTAACTCAAACTTTCCATCTTGAATATTTTCAAAATCGCTTTCAACTCCGCTTTCTTGTTTATAGTTATTCGGATGGCACCTGTATAAATATGCACATCCCACTATCTTTTTAGAAAGCCCAAAGTCCTTGAGTATACGTCACAATGAAAAGAAAAGAAAAAAAAAACACTATATCAAGCCTCTAGATGGCAGTGCAACTTTCTTTCATTTACTTTCTCTTAACTCCACTTTCCCCATTTCCAAAACAAAAAATATAGGTTTCTTATAACAATAAAAAAAATCTTAATCAAAAAAGAAACTTGAGATAAAAGATTATTGAGTATTGAAAAGAAAAAGCCAGTCCAGTTAAAAATATATTTTTTTAAAAGAAAAACATCTTGCCAATTCCACTAAAAAGGGAAAGTTAAAAAACAAAGATTTTTTCCCCCTTTTTTTATAAGGCTCAATCTCGCCGCTTAATCGACTTTTCTTCACTTTTAAAAATCTCTTTAAGTTACTTAAGGTGTTCTCTAAGAATAGTTGAATAGTAAAGGTCCATCTCACCCGGTTGACACCCCTCTCCTTCTTCTTCCTTTGGAGCTGTCCCGGCTTTTGCAGTCATTAAATGGCTGCCTCTCCTCTGCCGGCTTCAAAAGCTTCTCCTGGGATCAATCTGGGACTTGCGGTGTCCCTGAGATCCTCAGGACGCGCCCTTTGCAATCACCGTCTCTACGGGACGGCTTAGGTCCATCGGGACCATCCAGGGGGGGAGATATCGGCTGTGATCCTGGGAGCCCAGGATCGCCCGCCGTATCGCCGCGACGCCAGCTCCGCCCTCCTGGTGACGTTGTTTTGAATCAATCTTCCTTGTCTCTCCCAATAGAGCAAAATTCACAGCTTTTCATTACTAATAAGTGGTGATGATGTTGCCATGAACAAACTGCTTGAATAATAACAAAAGTGAAAAAGCCTGGTAAAAATTTCTGTCAGATTCTTTCAGAACTCAAGGAAATGACCAGGTTATCAACTGGCATATTCATATATTATTTTGAGTCATAGGTTTTAACCTTGGCTTCTCCCTAAGACATCTGTTCTGCTGTAATTAATAATGCTGGTGAAAACAAGATGTAGAAGAGCAGTGCTGCATTGCATCATTAATTAGCCTGTATATTATGTGTTCAAAGTTATAAAAAAGCACCATGTTATCTGTTACACATAAGGGCAACCTTGCTTAGGTCCCCAAATGTGGAATGATAGCACATTGTCCAAGGTGAATTTACAAAGGGAGGTTTTTTTTTCATAAACCAGATTTAATCAGACATCACCTAAAGTGTCCTTCACTGCATTTCTGTGGTCAGTATCTTCCCCCCAAAAAAGGGTTATCAGACTGTCATTTTTTATATGTTTTCATTCATGGGCTGCTACAGAACCTTGAAGCTTTTCTTCACTGCAGCCTTAACTTGCTTGACACCTGTGTGTACACCAGCTGAAAAAGAAGCTGACATAAGAAATCCCATTTCTGAATTCTAGCTCCTTCTTGTTCTATGGCGATAGTAATGCTCTGATGCTTCATCAAGACCACACTTATCATGATCCTGGAAAATTGGATTCCCTGGCTTCTTTACTGCTCCCATTTGTGCTGGAAAAACATACACCCACCACGTTCTTTTCCAAACAGGTCTTTTATTTGACATCCTGTCATACTTATTCCTTCCCATCTGGTGTGTTCCTGGTCTATAAAAATGTGCATAAAAAGCAAAAAGAAAATATTAATAATTCTTCCTGATACTTGGGCTAAAAGGGGAAACTGGTAAAAGGCCTGACAATTTCCTCTGGTTAAAATAAAAATAAATAAAAATAAGAATAAAGGCCCATTTTGCCATTCTATTAGTATTTTTTTTTTTTAAGTCCATCAGTGAAATTAAGAAACAAAACAAAACACAGGATCACCAGTCCCTTCAGAAGGGGGCAGGCATCCCAACAGCTCAGGAGAAAATGGTCATGGTGGGCAATGACCAGTGACAAGAAAAGAGGTGGTCCTGCTACTGCGCACAGTAGCCAACTGCAGAGAAGATGTAGGTGCTTAACTACAGTGAAATGAAGTAAGGGAATTGGGTAGTAGTGCTTCACAGAACAAGTGAAAAAAATCTACTTCAATATGTAGTAGGAAAAGACATGCAGAGGTTGCCTTCCTGGGGCCAGGGTGTAGGTAGATAATGATGTGTGTTCCTTTCCCTGAGAAAAAACTTAGTGGCCTGTACTCATACTGGAACAACGTGATTGTCCAGAAGAACCCTTGGTATGTGTGTTTGCATGTATGCATATATATATATATATATATATATATATATATATATATATATATATGCAAAAGGTTACTGAGTGCTGAGACCATGTAATTAACATCTGGTACATGCAGCTTGAACCTCAGCATTTTAGCATTATAGCAATCATATTTTGGATATAGGAAACAAATAGAAGCTACCTTTTAATATATCTTTTTATGATGGCATTGTTGCTGTCAGCACCTACTTAGGTTCATCTGATCACTGAACTGACCAATCAGCTTTGGAAATTTGCTAGGTGCACACATTATGTTAAGCCCTAAGCCATGGTTTATAAACTGCAATGGGTTTGCAAAATTTACTAAGCTAAATCCAAACCATTTATATTCTGGCTTAACATCATGTACAAACCCAACAAATGATATATATTGTAAAGGACAAGGTTAAATGTTGTCTCCACTTCAAAAATGGACATGTGAAAAAAGTACTGTACATATTAATTTCACTCTTGTTCTCATTAAAAGGATTCAAGCCAATATGTAGTTGAGTTTTGAGTTATTATAATTACTGCTAATAAGATAAAACATGAGAATTGTTAAAAGCTTGAAAAGTTGGATTTAAAATGCATTTTACTGTGTAAATCTAATGTAAGGAGAAGACAGGTCTTTTGGGTGCTGGCCAAACATTTAAAAGAAGTTCTTACCTTATGGGAGAACTGAAGTATTATTTAATTAATACATTTCAAATGTTACATGGCACTTACATTTGGGTCTAAACTGCAACATGGGAATTACTTCTAATTTTGTAAAATACACCCATTTCTTTTTCTTTTGACTGCATTTTCTTTTTATTCCTTCTTCTTTAACTGTAGTCGGGAAGAAAGGAGTGTTTAAAACTTCCCCAAGCAATTGTATTTACTGTTTCTAGGTAAGGCAAAGCAGCTATAATTTTCCTTCAGAGACAGTCTGTACATGTGGATTGTGTGTGTAGAACATTGATGGAGAATGTCAAAAGTGAAAGTTGAAAGAAAAACAGGACATGAGAGTGGATGCATTTGCATATTGTACTAAATCGTCGTATGTTTTATAATATGACATATGGAGTAAAGATCCAGAACCCAGCTATCTTCCGGTAAGCTTCGTGGCACTGAACTTACATCTCCTCACTCTTTCTACCCCACACTGGTTCTCTTGATTTCATCCTATATGAAGGACTACCCAAAAGGACTTCAAAAGTAGGGGAAGGAAGAAGGAATTTTTCTTCCAAACCAAAAATGAAGATGGACTTATTTGTAGATGACAGCAAGCACTACTCTTAAGTGACTTGGTAGGGCCTATCCTATATTTAGGGGTTCCTGAAAGCACATCTGGACTCTATTGATTTGTTTTGTTGCTTCCCTGTACAACTTTTCTTTTATAGCTTATATACTAACACTGATGGATGAATGTACTATAATTAGAATTACTGAATGAGGGTTTTTTTTCCTGGCACAATATCCCAGAGAGGAAATTCCCACCCCATTAAAACGAAATGTATGACTGCAAGAACTCAGCTTTCTATATTTAGATAAATGAGATGTAATTACTCCAAGGATGTAATTTTAAGTTTAGATGTTTCAACATTCACTGAAAGATTTGGTATTAGTTTTGCATTAGCCACAAATAGCAATTTCAGGACTATATAATCAGAAGAGAAAAGGCAGATTTTCAGTAGCAAAAAAAAAAAAAAACTTCAGGGGAAAGAGACATTATTCCTACCCTCATGTTGCAGTTTATGGGCCCTGTAGCTTTTTGGGGGTAAAGAAAAACTTACATTAGTGTACAGAAACTGAGATTTATGTCTTATTCTGAACATTCTCTTATGATCCCATGTGAGAATAGTAAAGAAACTTAAACAAACAGAAGCCAGTAGCATCCAAAGGTTATTTCTTCCATCTGGGTAAAGAGGGCTGTGTGTGATAATCAATATATACACCCATGGGTGTTACTGCCAACTCAGTATTGGTTTTCATTAGGTATTCCTACAATACCCTTAAAGCTCCTATGTTCCTTGCTGCTGTTGAAATACTTCTAAAGGAGGAAAAACAGGGAGCTGTAAACATTAAGGAGAAAGAAAAGTTCAGTCAACTCTTTCAGGAAGGAAAAAAAAATGCTTTCCTTAAACACGATTGCTGTTGACAAAATGCTGGATGTTTAGTGGCAATTATAGCTCTTTCATAAACTGTCAAATCTTGTCATAACACATGCTATAAACAAGGACAGATTTAGAGGTGCTTTATGACAGTTATGTGTAGGATGTAGACGGTTGGCTGTTAAATTTCAAGTGCAGGGGGAAAAAAACTTCCCTTCCAATAGATCTTCGCTTGTTTATTATGAGGGTATTCTCTTTATGTGAGTTGAATCATACATTTACTGTCATAAATTTCAACATTTGACATTTCCAGTTAACTTTATTCGTGACAGTTGCTGATGTGTAGATGGAATTATAAACAACCTTCAGCAGCTCAAGATAGGTGGAAGAGTTTTAAAATTTCCTAGGTGTTTTCTTACTTCTCCTTTATGAACACAGATTCTTTTTTAAGTGGGTTCGATTATACATGGATGGTTACATCAGAATAAAGCAAATAAATCTATCTGACATGACAACAAAAGAAGAAAGCTTTGTAATGAAAAGCTGGGATGAGATTAGACTCTGTAGGTGGTTGAAGTCCTACAACTCTACTTAATAATAATAATTAAAATTCTAATAACTTGTAAATCATCTATAGGAACATTTCAGCAGATAATGTTTCTTATGTTTGGGGAAAATGAAGAGTCAGAAGTTCTGAACATGCCCTCAGCATGAAACCTTCACATGAGGGTCAACAAAGTCCAATTGCCTCTCAATATGAAAGAAGGGCTGTAGCTAATTGGTTTATCTGTCCAAGAAGACCTGCTTACCTTGTCCTGTCAATGAAAGAGTCAACTTTTTTTTTTTTTGCACTCCTAAGACCTATATGTAGCCTATGAATTGCTGCATTTCCAAAATCAGACATAGATACGGATGGCACCAGGAAAAAAATCTTATTTTAATTTACATCATATATTTAACAAACTCTTGTTTTTGTCATATGAAATATTACCATCTGGTGACAGGTTTTGGAGAGCCTCTGGGGTGTCAAGGCTTTTGTAGATCACATAGGGAACTGAGTGGCACATTTTAATGTCAGAATTCCACTTTCCGTGTAATGGACTGCTTATGGCCCCTTTCTCTTGCTGCACTGTTGATTGCACCTGCAGTATGTTTACATAATCGATTTATTTATTTATTTGTTCAACTTCTATGGCTGTCCAGCTTGGAGACTATGACTATGACTGCTAACATAGCATTAAAAACAGTAAAAAGATAAGCAATGAATGTAGTACAGTATAATTTTATTGATTAGTCAATTGACCATATCAAAACAATGGGCATCAGGCACAATAAGATACAGTAAAATTAGATAAGGTAACATACAGTAAAATAATACAAAATAGACTAAGATAAGATAAAATAACATATAGTAATATATATATATATATATATTTTGGTCTGCGCTCAGTCATTGCTGACCCTGCAGTGACTGCTTGGACGAGTCCTTGCAGTTTTCAAGGCAATTGTTTCGGAAGTGGTTTGCCAGAGCCTCCTTCCTAGGGCAGAGCCCAGCTGGCGAGCGCAGGAGGCGGAGTTTCCGTTGCTTTGCGCCCTTTTTGGGCGCGCACAGTTTTTCGCGCTTACTGGCAACTGCTCCCAACTCCTTTTTGCAAGGCACCACCAGCATTTTTCCTCCCACTGGAGTGAGAGTACCCATTTGTCTACTCATGTGAGTTTTCGACCTGTTGGGTTGACAGGAACCGGGGAGGAAACAGGAGCTCACCCTGTTTAACGCGAAGGCTGGACTCGAACCGCTGAAGCGTCGACCATTTCTGGCCGGCAACTTTCAGCGTCATTAAGCCGCTGCGCCACCGCATCCCCCAATAGTAATATAAGGTAAAGTTAAAAGAGTGAGATAAAATAGCGTAAGATAAAATAGAATGCAGAGTCATAAAATAAGATGAATATTAAAATACTAAACAGTAAGTGTTTAGGTGAATTCATCACTTTTACCTGCAACCCCAATGTGTTCTATAAAATGTGTTCTCAGTTGGACAGCCCTAAGTATAAACTTAATGGTTCTAATGACTACATATGTGTTTGTGCCCTGAAGGAAATAAGATAATCTTTTGTTACAGTCCCAATATATGGTTCTGTCAAGTAGTGTCTGTGAGTATTGAGCCCTTGCTGGAGCATATAATTGGCAGTTGAATAGGACATGCCAATGTCTTCTATTTCTGGTGTTCCACAAACACATGTTTTCTCAGAATATGGCACTTGGTGGAATCATCTGTATTTAACCATAGAACTTAGCTGCTCAAATCTTGCTATGGTATTTATCACTGTCGGGTATTTATCTGTTTGAAAAGACATTTTATTCTTGGCCAACCATTTCAATGACCTGGTGCTTGCAAGTGACTCAATATCAGTTTGGGTGTTAAGCAATGAAGTAAAAACCATAAAAGCAAAACATACAGTGAGGCCAAACATACATGTTTGACAACTCAAACCATTTACCTGATGGGCTCACCCAGTGTCCTAGCTCAGTGCCTGGGGGGAAAACCAAATTCTTGAAGCCTTACAGAATACCAATGTGGTCAGGGTCATCCAAATTTGAGGAAGCATGCTATTACAAAGGGCAGAAACCACAAAACAGAAGGCATGACTCCTTGATCCCATTAGATGGCATTGTTTTATAAAAAGAACACAAACCATGTCCATTGTCTTGGATCTATCAGGAAGGGCAGACATATTCATAGATAGGTGGTTCTGCAAATAGGTTCAGCCCTATTCCATGAAGGTCCTTACAGCTGGTAACCAGCACCTTGAATAGCACCCAGAAAGCTATAAGAAGCCAGCACAGCTCACAATGTAGCTGTCATACAGCTGCATTCTGGACCAAATGTAGCTTCTGAATGATTTTCAAGGACAATCCCACATAAAGCACATTACAATCATCCAAGTATGATGTGATCAAGATATGAATGACTCACTGGGTCAGAAGATGAAGTTGTTTAAAGGCTCTTTTGGTCATGGCTGCCAACTGCTTTATAAACTGGAGCCATAAATCAAAGAGGACTCACAAATTGCACACCGTTCTGTCCAGGGAAATACAACCTCATCCAGAATTACAGATGAAAACTCTCCCCAATTGGAGGGCCTTAAAACCCACAGTCATGCAGTCTTGTTTGGGTTAAACTAAAGCCTGTTCTTCCCCATCCAGACCCCCTCAACCTCCAGAGACTGGGAAATAACCTTGATGGCATCATTTGGTCAGCCTGGGGTAGAGATGTATAACTGACTATTGTCAGTGTACTGTTGATACTTAGTGACTTCGCCCAGCAGCTTCACATAGATGTTAAATAGGAGCAGAAAGTGTAGAACCCTAAGAAACCCCATAAAGCAAGGGTTTAGGGTTATATCACTCCCCACCTAACAAAATGCAGACTGGAGCTTGCAGTAAAGGAAGGAAGAGAACCACCACAACACCATATTCCCCACTCCTGCCCCCCGAACCAGGTCCAGAAGGATATCCTGATCAATGATATTGAAAGCTGCTGAGAGATCATGGAGGGCCAGGATGGATGCATCACCTCAATCCTGGTCCCATCAAACATCATCTACAAGTGTGATGAGCCATCTCAATACTATATTCCAGTCTGAAAGCTGACTGAAAAGGGTCCAGATAATCCATTTCCTCCAGGGCTCTTTGGAGCTGCAAATCAACTAATCACCTTCTCAGTAACCTTCCCTAAAAAGGAAAGGGTGGAGATAGGCAAAAACTGTCCAGAACCAGGGGATCTAGGAATGGTTTCTTGAGGAAGAGATGGACCACTGCCTTTTTAAGAGCCAGCAGAACCACTTCCTGGATTCAATCAAATGTTCTGTCCTGAGACACCTTGATGAACCAAAAGAGACATAGATCTAATACACAGTCAGCCACACTTACAGCTCCAAGGACCCTGTCCATTTCCTCAGAATGAATAAGGTTGAACTATTTTCAGAAAACCATGCTAGACCATGCTTCAGTCAGTTCCAAAGGATCTGCACAGCTGTAGTCCAACTTCATTTGACTTTATTCAAAGATGTGTTGAACTGTCTTCACAGTGGCCATGTAAATATTCTTTCATCCCTGCCCATTGGCTGGCTACTCATGGATGCATTAAGATCAGAAAAATAATTATGGTTTTCTGTTCCTATCTCTACAGCTAATTCTTAACAAAGGCTATTACCAGTGCTTGATTGGGGTTCCTCTTCATTTTCCTCCAGCAGCACTCTAGGTGTCTTCTGCCACTTCATCTCTCCAAGTTACTCTGAAGACCAGGGAGCTTTCCATGATCCCCAAACAGTCTACATGAGTGTGATCTGATCCAAAGCTGATACAACCATTCATTACATGTAGTGACTAAGGCCTCAGATGAACCATGCATTAGAGCCTTAGGAACAATCCCAAGTTTCTTTTGAAGAATCACAGGGTCCATCAGGCAGCTGGGATGGCCCAACTGAATAGGTCTTTCCTCTCTGCATGTAAGCAGATGCAGAGAACTCTAAGGCTAACAGAGAGTGATCTAGCCATAACAAGAGACTAATAGTAACATCCCTTTACTCTGGAACATGCTGCCACTACCCTGAGACAAAAAACAGGTCTAATGTGTGACCACTGCTGTGAATTAGGCCTTCAATAATTTGGCCCAGGTCAATGGTTGCCATGCTGGTCATGGACTCCTGAGTCGCTTCTGACCCCCTATCCAGGGAAGGCAGATTAAAGTCTTCCAATACCAACTCTGCCAACAGCCTGGCCACAGCTTCAAGCAGTTCAGATAGGGAAGCCACAATGAAGCAGGGAGACTGCTATTATTCATTGCTTTGAATGTGTGGAGAATTCAAGAAATGTCAATACAAAGCTCAAAGTCTCCACTTTTTTACAAATCATGGAACAAAAAGCCTCCGTTTGAATTTTAAAAAAATACTGGGGAAAAAGGTTTTTAAAAATCCTTTCTAACCCTTGGTGATGTGTTTTTAGACATAGGGGAGAGTGGTGGTTTGAATGAAGACAGAATTTTTAATGTTTTTTTTTAATGGTGTTTTGTTGTTGCTGTTCATTCTTTTATTTTAAAATCTGTGGTATTGTATTTATTCTTGATATATTGCTGTTTCATTTCTAGTAAGCTATCATGGATATTTGTTGGCTGAAAATTACTCTGTACCCATACAGTATTTAGTAATTTCACAGTAAATAAATAATATCTATGCAGTACAATCCAGCTCTATATTGATAACTGGACAATATGTCCAAAATCAAAAGGAAGGAATAAAATAGTGAAGGTAGATATTTTTCCTTACACTTCCTTGTGCTTTCAAACTAGAAGAGAAAAGCAGACAAAGCATCAAGGCCATAAACATAGGAGTCCAGAATACATATATTCAGATATTAGGTGAGATAAGAACATAGTTAAATAGATAACAGGCATAATATTAGTGATCTATATAAGGAACATTTCACACTTGAAAACTGGGGAAATAGTGCAATGAGTGGATGGATGTTTAATAAAGGGATTTAGAGACAGGATAAGAAAATATAGGAGGAGAGGTTATATATATTAGGGAAATTTAAAAGCTTGTTTTTGTTTTTTATAAGTATCAGGACTGAAACTGTAGGATTTAACTATTCACCTTGTTCTTTGCCACAAAATAAAAGCTTGTTGTGGTTCTACAGCTTGTACTGAGGAAGAATTTGGTTCACAGATCCAATAATGGGAAAATATAATAGCTACCCCCAAATCAAGTTTGCTTTTACAATTATGAAGTGGCAGAAGAGAGCAACCTTTCTTTCTAGAACTCGGCATTTTACATCTATTATTTCAGGATAGGCCACAGGCTGATTTAAAGGGAGAAAAACTAACAGGGAAAATAGTTTGCTTACTGCTAGTTTTACATTTTCATATATCTTTACTATTAAAATGGAATGAAGAGAGCTTAAAATCTGCTGGATTTACAAGGTTCAGAAACCACCAAACTGTTTTTCCCACTCCAATACAAGTCACTCTCTCTGTTTTTTGAGGTCTGGTAACCGGAGAAGTTTCATTGCAATCAAGTTATGCAATACACAGTTATATTAATTAGTACCATTATTTTCTTAACCTTCAAAGTAGTATAACATTTGCACCATATCCAACACAAGTAACAGGAGAATTTAACTGCATATAAAATAAAGAGTGATGATGTTTTGATCCATTTTATCTGTAGCACAGAAAGCAGTGCAAGAACATCTAGCCAAAACTGTAGGCATCCAACCCAGTGACTTTAGACTAGGATTGTGCAAGTTTTTGCAAAAGGTGCTTTGTGACAAGTGGAAGACAAACAAACCACCTCTCTTTGAGTCATTAAAGCAGCCACATAGTAATGTAATTTTATGTGCTCTGGAACACAAATGGACACTTCCAAAATATTGCAGAACAAGAACAGATGGCTTTCTTTTCTTATCTTCTAAACCTCCCCCCTGTGTCAGAAGCATCAAGAGGCCTTGCTTTAACATGGTTACTAGTACACATATCCAGCTTTCAGTATTTGGTAAGCTAACTCCCTTTTCCTTGCAATAAACCTGACTGAGATTTTGTGTGAACCTACCTTTCTCAACTGTGAGCTGATGTTAGAGGCTTGACACACATCTTTTGCAAGTCCTGTGTGGCTCTTCGCAAATTATTTCCAAGACACCTAAAGCAATAATGCAAGTCTTGTAACAGATGTGGCTGTTTTAACAATTTGAAGAGAGGTGCTTTGTTTATGTTCCCTTATGTTGTGAAGCACTGCTTCCAAATGCTTTCCACAGCCCTACTATATGAAACATCTTCAGTAAAATAAATTAAGAATATGCTACATATTCATAAAATGAGAACAGAGTTCTGACCTAGAACATTCTGTTCTCAAAATAACCACCTCAGATGGAAGATATAATTAATTCTGGATTTAAAAGACTTAAATAACTACTCTTCTAGAATGGTTGCTGCATTGTGGCAATGTATACTTCCTATCTCGCTATTGATCAAGATAATTGCCCAGAGCAATCAAAGCTGGAATGGAGACTCTGGGCAGGTATTTTTGTGATAGATAAGAAACTAGACTAAGATGTTCTGTAAATTCATGTAGTTATTTGATGGCATAATATGTCACATTAATCTGGAAAATTGGGTTAATTAAGTAAACTATGTTTAAATTAACAATAGTATGTTGTACTAACACAGCAAGTAAATCAGATCCTGAACAGACAAGACAAGGTCAACGAAGGGCTGGCAATAACATATTGTAAATAAGTTGATTCCTCTACCTTAGGTAGCTCTACATCTTGTGTCAGTGTCTTTCTGGCACAGGATGATTCCCTGCTACAGATGTCATCCATTTCTCTTTTCAAGAAAAGATGGAAAACAACTGCTTCTTATACTTCCTTATTGGAAACAAATGTTCTGGGTAGGTATAGTATGAAACCATAACACTCCATCTCACCCTGTATTGAATAACTCATCCAGAATGTGCTTTTCCTATAATTTTCTTCTGCTCCTGGAGTAGGATATCTGGCAGGCATCTTTGTTGATGGAGGAAGGCACTTGCCAAACAAAGTTCAAGAAGGCCTGGAGGTAGCAATGACAGAAAGGAGTATACAGGAATGGGGGAAACCTCACTCGAGGTCCTGTGGGTCAATGAAATAGCTTAACAGCTTTATTTAAGCCCATGGGACAAAGATTCCCCACCCCAAACCTCATTTTGCAACAGTATTTGTTTTTGGCCTTTTACCATTGGCAGTTAGAGTATGACATTTAAAACAACAGCAACAAACAATTTTCCTAGAGAAAATTTATGTCTTTGCTAAGAATCAACACTGACTTGATGATGCATAATGAATCCGTTTTTTAAAAATTTGGAAGGGGGTTGTCAATCTGGTTCTTGCTTTTAATGTTAGCTGTCCTTTAGTCAAACATGCAGATTTATCAGATATACACTTATTTTAAAGAAATTAGCAACTACTACTACATCTATTTAATCTTTCTCCCCAATAAAGTTGTGGATTGATTTGCTGATTTAGTTGACTAAATATGTTACAATATAGCTTGACCTCAATATATAGCATATGTGCAACTACTGGAGCTTCAGGTTTAAATGCAGAAAGTTGCTTCAGAACACATGGGGCACCTGTTTCCCAGTCCTTAAACCAACCACCTCCTTCTGAGGACTCTATGGTAGTTGAAGAGGGCAGCTGTACAAACTGGAAAAGCACCATAGCTTTAAACAGCTGTGGGCAAATTCTCCATTTGGAATCTGCATGTCAGAAGCACATTTTTGTCTTTGAATCCAAAGTTCTGCACTGCCATAGTAATCTTCATCTCTCAGTTTATAGGTTGTTAGATCTTTTTTTTTTTCAGCTGATCAATTTCTGTCCATTATAACTTAATGGAGCAAAGAGAATATTTATTAGGAACATCAGAAGCTTTGCAAACAATTTTGCAAATTGAAAAGGGGCATTACTGTGCTTTTACCATTTTAAAATCTGAAGTTTTAATGCATTGACCCTCTAATTCTCATTTGTTTGTTTCTTATGGTGCAGAACATCTTAAACACTCTTGCCCTCACAAATCTATAGATACATTGAGGTTCTTTTCAGAGATGCCAGATAACTCAAATTTACAAACTCTTTATGGGAAAATTCAGATATGATCAGTAGACAGTAAGAGCATATGTATACTAATATGTAATTATTAGCTTTAAATATTTTGGCCAAACTTTCTTGGGAAAACAGAATGATAACATCTGTAGGCCATACCTGCAGAACAACAATAGTATTTGTCTTCCATTCTCACTTTCACTTAATTTCCCCACTCTTCCAACAATTCCTATAATGGGTATAGATATAAATCATGTGCTTTTCTTAAAAAACAAAACAAAAACAAAACAAAAAACAAAAGAGCATGACAGCGGAGAAGAAAAAGAAGATCTAACGACCTATAAACCGAGAGATGAAGATTACTATGGCAGTGTAGAACTTTGGATTTTTCTTCTGAGCAGACACACAAAAGATTGCAGATTTCACAATCAATGTTTCCTGGCAGAATCAATTTTGTGAAGAAATTCTAAAATTCAAGTATAACGTTAGCCGATAAACATTAGTTTGGTATCCATATATTGGAATAATGCCTGTTACATTGTGTTAAGCCATGGTTTAACCATGATTAATCACCACTGACTAGGCACTATATGTGACAAGGATATATTACTGGTTTTATTAACAGAATAATGAATTGGATGGTAAACTATAAAACATTCCCTATATTTAAGATTACACATCTTTAGAGGGGGTGTCTCCACCTGTCCCTGAGAGAAGCAATTTATATACAATACAGCTAAAGGCATAACAGACTTTATACAATATATCTGGGGGAGTAAGGAAGACTGTTAAGCAAAGGTGACTCCATGTGGGAAAGAAATAAGAGTGATGTGCTAGTCCTTTCAGACAGGGGGGATGCAAACATGAGACAGTTTAACATCCAGACTATAAGTTGTCTAACTGGAGGTGTAAGTGACATGTATAAGCTATTCATCAAAATTTGGACAATTGCTGTGAAAACAGAAATAAAGCAGTATGCCCATGGAGTTTACCCAGAATAGAAGGCTCAAGTCTGAGCAACAGCTGAGCAGCCAGATGAAATATGGATAGCCAAGATTGAATCTATATAAAGTAGAAATAATGGCTTTAAGCCCCCCTCCCCATTTTCTTGTTATTTCATTGAAGAAAAATATATGTATGTAAATGAGCTGCAAGCCAACTGTAAGAGGCTTTCCTCAGGAATACATTTCATTGAACTGATGATAGACTCTTGAATGCCTGATTCTTTCCAGCTCTGCACTTAAATAATTTGGAGAATGCATCCATCATCTACATAGATAAGTTTCTTGCTTAGCAAAATTCAGTAAAAACATAACAAATAATTGTATTCCTGTTTCCTGATAACTGCATTTTAGCAAATAAAATGATTAATATAACCTATTTTGTTCAAATTACTGTGGACCTTTTGGTGTGTTTGTGTGTGTGTGTGAAATAAAGGCATGTTAATGCTTTGCCTACAGTGTCAGCAGCCTTTCTGGTGGCTTCCAACACTTCAGTTAAATTCCAGTAGAATTAAATTCCCATAGTTTTTTTTTCCCCCCAGATTGGGAAGCCAGGAATGATGCAAGCAGGTAATGGACAGGTATTTATAACAGAAAACAGTCACAGTATTTTCAAGTAACTTGCCACAATAAGGTAGGCTAAAGAGTGCTAGTTAAAAAATTCAAAAGTTTCCTAAATTAGAGAATAGAAACCTCTTTCATTGGACAAGAAAACATTTGGGAACAGATTTTGCCAAGTATTACTTATTCTGCATTGATAAATGCACAGGGAAGAAAAGCGTCATAGCAACACTTAAGACTGAAACATTTATTATATTTATATGTTCCTTCCCAGTGAATCACCTCTTATTGTTCTTTAACAATTAACAGCAATCTCACCTGCAGAGGACTCAGAAGCGTGTCTTCTGTGTCAAGTCTCTTGTCTTACGGAACAGCCTCCCCTGGGAGATATGGATGGCCCTGACCCTGTTGGCCTTCAGGAAAGTGGTGGAGACCTGGATTTTTCTCCCCAGGCACTGGGCCAGAATGTTGATGGGGCTGTCCTGGGGTGAATGGTGGATGAATGCAAGTTTTATCAGGGCCTCAACATTGTTTCTTGTTTTAAATGGTCTTTTTAGTGCATTGTGTTTTTATTTTGTTTGCTGCCCAGAGTTCTTTCTGGTAGATGGGCAGCTATGAAAGTTTATTTAATAAATAAGAACACTTATACAATAAAATATTATGTATGCGTGTGTGTGTATGTATGTATGTATGTACACCCACACACACACACACACACACATTTTATTCATTTGTTCATTAAAAGGGCAGGGGAAGAAAGCCAAAAGCAAAACAGAACCATTCATCCAATTTTTCTACAGGAAAGTTCTGAATGAAGATATAGGTTACAAGAGTAGCCATCTCACATACTTTAGATGGGAAAAAATGTTTCAGTGTGCAGTTACCACTGCACACAAAGTCAACTTATAGGTAACTATTAAGATGATTGTCTTGGCATATGCAGCAGGACCTCCCTTGATTATCTTAATTATAAATCAGCAAAAATTATATTTCAGGTATTCTGATCCCAGGTTGTTTAGAACATTTTACGTCATAAGCAAAAGTTTAAACCCACTTTGGCGGTAAGTGGCAGTCACGGGAATTGTTTTAGCAAAAATGTAACATGTCTGTGTGCATGGCCAGGTATCCCACTCAGCAACCAGTTACCACATTCTACACCAGCTATAGTTTCCAGACCAAATGCAAGGATACAGTAATTTGAGTATGAGGTTGCTAGTTTGTGAACAAGAGTAGCTAGACCATCCCAGTCCAGGAAAGAATGTACTTGGTAACAGGTATTCCTGGGCACAATGGTATCTTGAACTCTAGGATACTAGGATCACACGTGAACTATATGTCTGTCCTTTCTGAGGAAATGCAATCCCAGATGATCTCATTACTGGCACACTTCCCAATTCCTGTATCTGGAAGTGATTTGCCCACAAGGTCTCCATATTGTCAGAATGCAATTTTAGTTTGTATTTCAGGCTGTCATCATTCCTATGTCCAGAAACTGGTCCAGAATATGAACAGCTTCTCCTGATTCAGATATTACAGAGAACAGAACTGAGTGTCATTAGTATATTAGTGACACAGCTATTCGTCTAACTCCTGAGGACCTTTTCAAGCCACTTCCTACAGATGTTAAATTCCAAGAATATCTATTTGGGGGGGAGCTCAACAAAATAATGCCTTCTGGCATCTGTAGTATAATTGCTGGGGTGCTGAGGCATCTTGATTGATTAAACTTTATTTACAACTGAGACTAAATAACAATAACAATGTAAGTTCCAAAATAATAAGAGACCCCCCCAAAAAAGAGAGGAAAAGATAGAAAAATAAAATGAAATAAGATTAAGGTAAAATGAAATAAGATATATACAGATAGTCCTCATTTAGTGACTGCCTTGGACAGTGACTGTTTGACTTATGATGGTGATGAAAAAATAATTTTGAGACCAATGCTCACATTTATGACTTCATAGCATCTCTCTCTGTCACTTGTTCACCATTACAGTCAGTCAGTATGCCTTGTCCTGTGTAAAATTGTAAGCACAGTTGCAGTCATGTGATTTTTCACTTAGCAGCCACTTCACTTAATGACTGAGTTGCCAGTCCCAATTGTGGTCACTAAATGAGGACTACCTGTAACACAATTTAAAAAAAATGTTATGTAGATAGTAAAATAATATGGCTAACTTCAGTTTTTTTTTAAAAAAAGCTTTTCTGTATATATGGCACAGGAGGCACAAACATGTTAGTATTAGATGTATTATAACAAAGATTCTAAACTGTTAATCTTCTAATAAAAATAGCAATTATGCAAAACTTGGCTACTTTCCTTCAGGAACTTCAGGAACCATGTCAGCCAAGAAAAACTGAATTTTCTTCTCATCAGACTAGCCATAACCATTAAAGGTAAACTGTACATGCCTATATAGAAAGTAGTTCAGTAAAATTTTATTTTGTGAGTGAGACAGTATTCCTATGGACCACAGAAAATCACTCTCCAATCCCTGAGCCTAGATTGGCATTGCACTGAGAAGCCAAGTGGGCTAAATTGGGTCAAATATATAACTCTCAACATATGCCTGGGTCTCAATAATATATGCCAAGCCAGCTCTCTTATCCACAATCATAGATGAGTAAAGGTTTAAGAACCAACCTGGCATTTTGCAGTAGTATCAGGGAGAAGGAGTAAGAAACCATATCTCTGAGAAAGGAGTGATTAGGGGAATTCAAAGGTCTTCTTTGCTCAGGCCTTCACTCTCCTAGCCCTTGCCTCTCTACTCCACATCCCCCATTCTCCATAGGCACTCCATTCCTCAAATAAAAATTAAAATTCTAAAGAAAGTTGTAGGCAATCATGCGCCCAGCCCACCCAACAGACTTAAGGGTTATGAGTGGAGACCAGTTTTTCCTAGTTCCACTGTCACTTTAACTCACAAGAAAAGTGCTGAACTCTGGGATTTTCCACAGTCTTAACAGCCCACATTCTTCTTTCAGAAGGATCTGTCCCTTGCACACATAAAAATGCCCCCTACAAAATGAATAAATACTGAAAGAGTTTTACAGGAAGTCTGAGTCTCTTTATGAAAGAAGATTTTAAATATTCAAATTAGAGTTAAGTGATGGTGTATAAGATGGGAGTACATTTATAGGAATTAAAGCAAAAAGCCTTCTTATAAAAAAGTATGAGCTACACAATTCAAAGGGACTTACTGTACCCTGCTTAAAATATAACCTCAGTTGAAAAGTAACAAGAAAGATCACATATCTATGGCTGGTTCAAAAAAGAAAAAGAACTTGGGAAAGTAAATAGGGTTCTTCTCATGTTGTTTCACTATTTGAAGACTGAGGAATGGCTGACAATCTTTTTTTGGTTCACATCATCTTTGGTAGGTATTTTAAACTGGTCACTGTTAAGAGGATGGTCTTTTCAGCTCTGCCTCATCCATTTTCATTAAGCAGGAAGAAGAGAAGCAGATTACATCCAGCTAATTAGGTGGATGGGTAAGAAATTCTTTCAGTTCACTTCTTCTATGAGCACTTAACCAAAATTTGCATATTTCTCAATAAAGACTTTGAAATAAACACCTCTGAATGTAAGAAAAAGCAAAAGTGACAGATTCATAATTTCAGACAAAGGGGTTTGATCACTTAAAAAATGAATTCATGTTCAGTCATGTTTATCAATTGTGGTTGCAATCTGGTTTTTTGATAGACTTGCCATTTTTAACAGTTACAGAAAAAACAGGTCTTCTCTATGCTGGGAATAGCTGTACCTATCAAACTGGGTCAGTGCAAATGGGTGATAATTTTGTTCATTGGTTTTTTAGAAAGAAGTTACCAAAATTCACACATTTTTCATAAATAGGATGGAAATAACTTGAGGGTTTTTTTTTTTTAAGAATGTGGGAGAAAGTGATACCAACACATAATATCCAACTGTAGCAGCTACAAATGTCCTGTCTGAAGAAATTTTACTGTATCCTCAAAAAGTCAGGCCAGTCAACCAGTAATGTAGGGTTTAAAAAAAATTCTGCAGAGTAGATGGCCTATGGCTGTGACATCAGTAATCTTGTGTGGAACTGGTGTGGTGTAGTGATTATTGTATTGGGTAAGGATGGGTGAAACTCAGACTGAAATTTCTTCTCATCCAGCAGCCATAACTGTTTAATAGTAAACTGCACACTCCTATATAGAAAGTACAGTACAGTAAAATGTAGCTAACAAACTTTCCTCTGAGAGTTTTTGGATCAGCAGGGTTGATCTCCCTCTGTCTTTTTTCTGAGGGAGGTTATTTATGAAGATGAGCAGATGTGTGGTGAAGCTTTTATAGTGGTTGTAGTAACTACTGTTATTGGTTGGCTTTCTCTTGGCTGCTATATATATTATTTTAATTTTGTTATGTGGTTTTTATCTTGCCCAGACTCATGAACTTGAGATGGGCAACCATACAAATTGAATAAATAAATAAGCACAGCTGGTCCTGTCCCAAATGCAGATGTAAAACCAGATTGCCTTTATATCATTTCTCTCAAATATTAGTTAATACATTGTATCGATGGGTTGTTGAATATAGCCTCATTTTGGGACTTTCAGAATATATATGCCGGTTAAATAACCTAAGGGCGCAACAGAATTGGTTTTGTGGTGGTCCCCTGCTTGTAATATTACTGATAGAATAGTGAGCTCCTGTGATTGAAGGTACACTAGAATCTGAGTCTTCCTCCTCCTCCATAGTCTTATACAATTGCCATAACTTAACTAATATACTGTAGTACACTGTAGTCCGTATGTACCATGATTGTATCTGGGTATACATGATGTATTTGTACAGAAAGACAGTTGTTTTTATGGCACAGAGTAATAACAAGAATGCAATCATGGGGATAAAAATGATAACCTAGGATGCAACTATTGTATTTATTTTCTAAGTCCTTTTCTCATATTGTCAGTTAGCTACTTCTAATGAGTAAACTCCATTAAGTTCAGTGTCTGAGTTTTCACATTACTTTATACAATAATGTGGTTTATTTGTTTTGGTTTAGCATGTTGTATAAATACAATCATCCTGGTTTGTAAGCTGTCATTTATTACACTGTGGCTTGTTTAACAGACCATAGTTAAAACAAGCCATACCTTACATGTGTGTTCTATACAATAAGTAAACCCAGCCATAATATCTAAAACTGATATAAATACTACTTTTTCTGTTCTTGGTCTAACCTGAGTTACTACCTATCTCTTACCTTATTATCATTACATATCCAGGTCTCTCGGTTCTCATACTGGAAGTGATTCTGCAAGTTGTACTCCTAATACATTATGCTCTTAAGATCTAGCTCCGTAGCAAGCAGAATTCAGCCAACAAAGCATTGTCTTATATGGTGATTCAAGTTACAGGAAAAGCCATACCTAGCCATACCTACTACATACAGTCTGTAGTACCTTCTAATACAAAGAACATCTAGTAAAAGATAAAAATTTGTTTGGCATATTTCAGTTTTTGTTTCTAAAGAATTGTATCTGTCCCTTTGACGTGATTTAGATTTGGTAGACAGAGTGCCTGAAGAACTATGGACGGAGGTCCGTAACATTGTACAGGAGGCAGCAACTAAAACCATCCCAAAGAAAAAGAAATGCAAGAAAGCAAAATGGCTGTCTGATGAGGCTTTACAAATAGCTGTGGAAAGAAGGAATGTGAAAAGCAAGGGTGAAAGGGAAAGATATAAGCGACTGAATGCAGATTTCCAGAGAATAGCAAGGAGAGATAATAGCAAGTTCAATTTTTAAATGAACAACGCAAAGAAATTGAGGAAAACAATAGAATGGGGAAGACTAGAGATCTCTTCAAGAAAATTGGAGATATCAAAGGAACGTTCAGTGCAAAGATGGGCATGATAAAGGACAAAAAAGGCAGGGACCTAACAGAAGCAGAAGAGATTAAGAAGAGGTGGCAAGAATACACAGAAGAACTATACAAGAAAGATATTAATGTCCCTGATGTCCATGCTGGTGTGGTCACTGACCTTGAGCCAGACATCCTAGAGAGTGAAGTCAAGTGGGCCTTAGGAAGCATTGCTAACAACAAAGCTAGTGGAGATGACAGTATTCCAGCTGAGTTATTTAAAATACTAAAAGACGATGCTGTTAAAGTGCTGCACTCAATATGCCAGCAAGTTTGGAAAATGCAACAGTGGCCACAGGATTGGAAAAGGTCAGTTTACATTCCAATTCCAAAGAAGTGCAATGCCAAAGAATGCTCAAACTATCGCACAATTGCACTCATTTCACATGCTAGCAAGGTTATGCTCAGAATCCTACAAGCTAGGCTTCAGCAGTATGTGAACCGAGAACTACCAGATGTACAAGCTGGGTTCCGAAGAGGCAGAGAAACTAGAGATCAAATTGCCAACATTCGCTGGATCATGGAGAAAGCACGAGAGTTCCAGAAAAACATCTACTTCTGCTTCATTGACTATGCAAAAGCCTTTGATTGTGTGGATCACAACAAACTGTGGCAAATTCTTAAAGAGATGGAGGCACCAGACCATCTTACCTGTCTCCTGAGAAATCTGTATGCGGGCCAAGAAGCAAGAGTTAGAACCGGTCATGGAACAACCGATTGGTTCAAAATAGGAAAAGGAGTACGACAAGGCTATATACTGTCACCCTGCTTATTTAACCTATATGCAGAGTACATCATGAGAATGCCAGGCTGGAAGACTCACAAGCCGGAATTAAGATTGCAGGGAGAAACATCAACAACCTCAGATATGCAGACAATACCACCCTAATGGCAGAAAGTGAAGAAGAACTAGAGAGCCTCTTGATGAGGGTGGAAGAGGAGAGTGCGAAAGCTGGCTTGAAACTTACCATTAAAAAAACTAAGTTCATGGCATCTGGACCCATCAATTCCTGGCAAATAGAAGGAGAAGAAATGGAAGCAGTAACAGACTTCATTTATTTGGGCTCCAAGATCACCGCAGACAGAGACTGCAGCCATGAAATTAAAAGACGCTTGCTCCTTGGGAGGAAAGCTATGGCAAACCTAGACAGCATATTAAAAAGCAGAGACATCACCTTGCCGACAAAGATCCGCATAGTCAAAGCTATGGTTTTTCCAGTAGTAATGTATGGCTGTGAGAACTGGACCATAAAGAAGGCTGAGCGCCGAAGAATTGATGCCTTTGAACTGTGGTGCTGGAAAAGACTCTTAAGAGTCCCCTGGACTGCTAGGAGGTCAAACCAGTCAATCTTAAAGGAAATCAACCCTGATTGCTCATTGGAAGGATTGATAATGAAGCTCAAGTTTGGATACTTTGGTCACCTAATGCAAAGAGAGGACTTTTTGGAAAAGACCCTGACGCTGAGAAAGATTGAAGGCAAAAGGAGAAGAGGACGGCAGAGGATGAGATGGTTAGATAGCATCACTGAAGCAATGAGCATGAAACTAAGCAAACTCAGGGAGGCAGTGAAGGACAGGAAGGCCTGGCATGATATGGTTCATGGGGTCATGAAGAGTCGGACACGACTTAACGACTGAACGACTGAACGACAACAACAACTTTGACATGCAGATACAAGATAATGACAAGAATTTCTGTGGTCATTAGCCAACTTTTCTGCCATCTATTTCCCAACTTTTGCCTTCTCTATTAGCATATTTAGTTTTCTAAATTCCTTTTGCATCCTTTCCCTCTCTCATTTTTGACATCAACTTCTCCCTACATTTCCCACAAGCTACAGAAGGGCAGAGATGCCATTATTGTGTTTGGAGAAGGTAGGTGTGTCCACATGGGCTCCAGTCAAAGAAGTCAATATTGCAGCTGCAACTGTGTGATTGTATACATAATGTTGATGTACATACAAAAGCAACAGGGCTTCAACCACATGGTTACAACTACCGTATTAACTTTTTTGACCCTCCTCCTCCACAGACACCCTTAAAGGGGGGATAATTTTGAACTATTCCACTGTTACCAGTTGATAGATTCTGCCTTTATTAACAATAAAGGAATCAGTAGCCAAGAAATATGCCGTAGACCAGCCCTTGGTAGTAGCAACAAAGACCTTGGAGAAGAAAGTCAGATGCTGTGATGTCTGTACCTACAAAAAACAGAATTATGTGCAAGCAATTGGTTTCCCTGTGGCACTCTGTGAAAATGAAAATTGGACTTTGAAGAAGCAGAATATAAAAGAATAGTGACACTTTTGAACTTTGATGTTGGAGAAAACTCTTGAAAATACCACAGATAGCCCAAAAAACCCAACAAAGATTCATAGAAAAAAAATTCCAGAGTTCTCATTGAAGGATAAATGTCCAGGCACAAATGATCACATGTTGCACAAATTATGAGAAGGCCTAACTTTCTTGAGAAGTCTATAACGCTGTGAAAGGTGGAAGGACAGAGAAGAAGAGGATGACCTGAAGCAAGGTGGATGGACTCAGTAACAGTGACAATGGGTGCCCCTTTGGAAGACCTGAAGGGCCAGGTTGGGTAGAGATCATCCTGGAAAAGGTCTATGTATGTGGTCACTAATACTCAGCATTGACTTATGATACATAATTAATCAATCACTGTTAAGAGTATTCTGAAATGTATCTTTACTTTAGATACAACCACACTGCTTTTCCTCTTGCAATTGCCATAACGGAGGGATGATGAAATTGGCTTTTGTCTCACATTTGTCAGCTTCTCTACATTTTACAATTTCAATCACTTCCCCATCTCCCAGTCTATGATCTGGTTGCGTAGCAGTTTGCTAGTTTCAGTTATCTTCAGTTTTCCTGCTCTACAAGGCCCAGTTAGTTGCACCCTCAGTGCATAACTGCACCCTCATGGCAGATCTACCTTCCTGCATTCTGAGGCTCTTTTTGCCCTCTTGCCTTCCTATACACTTTTTTGTTTAAAACTTGGGAAATGGCCAAAAGGGGTGTGTGGGAAGGGCGGACAATCCAGCCTAAGAGTTCCAAAGTTAAAACTGTCTCTTTCTGCTGTGGTGCCCTCATTAGTGGATGTTTTTCTCACTGGGTGGTGATGCATTGAAAGGAGACAGTGGCAGAGCTAAAGGAGGAAACCAAATGCCTTGTCTATAACAACTGACACCCTCACAAATCAGGACATCATTCAGCAGTGGCACAGAATGGACACAACCAAGGCAGAATAGAGATTGGCAATGGGAATAGCAAATTTTGTTCCAGCGTTATTTGGTGGCACCTCAAAGTTGTGCACTTTAACTTAGTAGTGGATACAGGCCTTACAGTACACTGGGATTAGTTTGGTTTTGGCTTAAATATATTGTGCGTTGCCAGCCATGCTAGTTGTACACTTTAGTTTATGACAGACCATGGCTTAAAAAATACGTGAATCAGTAAGTTATTTAAACCTGTCTGGAAATGTTCCAGCTTCTGGAGAAGCCAGGTAATTGTTGTTTTTTTTAAACCAACATCAGTATTTATTAATCTTTAAAGACAGTTCTAACTGCGATGTGTTACCTGATGTTCTTCAAATGTGTCCAGTTTAACCTTACTATTCGCAGCCCTGAGCTCAGTATGACCCTTGAAGAAAACTCTAATCCAGAGATAGCAGGGCATGGGTCATAATTCTCACTCAGGCTGTGGCTGCAGTTTGATGACACACTGAACCACAAACAGCTAACCATGTTTAGCTTAGCCTTTTGTGTGAACCCATCCTCTGTAGTCAATTTACACTTTAGCAAGTCTTGTAGTTCTAGAAAACTGGGTTGTTCAGAAGATGTGGAAGCACAGAAAGCCACGAAGGATGGGAGACGGCTCACGAGCTTGGCTGGAAAAATACAACAATTAAGACAACAGGAAAGGGAGCAAGTCTTCTGAATGCTCACCTCAGAAGTCGCCTCGCGGCAACGTTCAAAAAGAGCCTTCGCGCTTCGGATGCTCGCGGATTATTCACACATGCAAATGAGATGTACACAGCCAGGGGCTGTCCCCTCCCCCCGCATCTGCCCTTGCTTTTCCGGAGGGTCGGCAACTTGGCGGCCCCTCCTCGCACCTGTTCTTCCTGCACGGTTTCCCTTCTCCGTCCCCGTCGCCGCCCTCCGCGCTCGCTTCTTCGGGCGGCAGCGTCAACCAGGCGCGTGGGCTGAAGTGAAATCGGCGGCGGCTCCTCCGCCCTCCCCCCTCGCTGCTATTTTTAGTAAATCCTCCTCAAATCGCCGCGGCGGGCTGAGAGCGCAAAGCTCAGCCCCTCGTGGCGGCGGCGGCGGCTCCTCTCCGGGTCCCTCCCCTCGCATCTCTTCCTTCTCGACCTCACCACGAGCCTCGGCTGGTTCTTCCGCCTCCGCGCCCAGCGCTCGCCCGGCCGCCGGCTTGCTCGCTTGGGCAACAGATCGTGGGAAGCCTCATCCGCCACAACCGGGGTAACGGAGACCGAGGTAACTTTTTCCCCCAGCCCTCCGCGTCCTAGACCCCTTGGCTGCACCACCAGAAGATGGCAGTTTGGGGCAGGTGTGCAAGTAAATGCATCCCCAGAGGAGAGGCAGAGAGGATTATGGCAATAATAATAATAATAATAATAATAATAATAATTCGCCACCACACCAGCAGCATCTGCAAAGACGAGTGGGATAGCAGCAGCGATGACGGATGGACGGACATCCCCTCCGCCCGCACGCCCGTTCTCGAAATCGCTTTTTCCTCTTTACGCTTCAGCTCTCCGAGGGGACTCGTCTCCATCCCTACGGAGCTCAGTGGGCGTACGGGAGGGCGGGAGAAGCACCTGCCGGCGAGGACCGGGTCAGGGTCTCTGCTCCTCTGTCCCTTTCCCGCCTTCCTCTCGCCAAGTGGCTTCTGTTTCCCGCGTGTTTGCCTGGGGGTGCCTGAAGTTGGGCTGCCCTGGGATTCCCGCGCGGTGGTCGTTTGCATAGCTTAGGATGCTGCTCCGGGCTGGCCGGGAGTTAAACCGTTTAGCTGCTTCGGCGTCGCTTTCGGAGGCTGGCAGCTCTTTGCAAGGTTAGCTGGGGAAATGCCTGTGCAGGTTTTTTCTCACCTCTCTCCTACATCAGCTATTATTTAAACAGAGCATCTGACACCCATTCCCCAATCCCCCACCCCAAAAAATCTGGGCTACTAGGGAGGGGAGTAGGAACGTATTGAATTATACACTTGTTAAAATGAACTGTGTAATTATAAGCTTCTCCAAGGTGCCACAGTAGGGAATGTATAGTGGGGATTCAAACAGGTAGAGGAACTTAGTTGTGCACATAACATGCAGTGATAGGATACCAATCACTGGGATTTGGGGTGGGCTTTTTTCAATTTGGGTAGTTGCTTAAATTTATTTAAATTAATTAATTACAGGGTTTTGTGTTTCTAAAAAATTAAGGCTGCAGTCATGAGAGGATTTGGAAGTATCACTGAACAAAATGGGAGTTGCTTTCAAGTTAGCACGGATAAGGTTTATTTTAAGTGCATAGGAGGCATATCCAGAAGTTAAATTGATACTATTCCCTCTGGTTTTCACCTGCTTTATCAGGTTGGATTCTTTCAGTAGATAACTATTGGAAGAGAAGAAAATGCTGAGTCTGGTACTGAAGAAATTTTTACAGAACAAACGTCTGGGATTAATAATTCTAGTCCTAAAACTATGAAAATAGCTTCTGTTTGCTTTTAAAGAGAGAAAAAAAGTATTTTTAGAGTGGTTAGAAGTTATTCTTTGGAATAGAACTATAGTTGTTTTGATATTCAATAACATATATAAGCCTACTTAAAAAAAAAAAGATGTATGATGTTATAAAGTTACAGAATGTTACTGTATTGTACCTCAGTGCAGCAATTATGTTTTATTTTTACTGAAAACAGATGTATCTGTTCTTGAAATATTGGAACTTAAAAATGAAGATTCTTTTTAAATTTTAAAGAAGAAATAAAATGCATTAGGTAGGCAGAAATATGGAAATTGCATATGTCTAAAAGAAATAAATCATTTTAGTAGTATATGCTACTATATATTTAGTAGTCTTTTGTTAGTTGGAAAAGTCTTTGTGTTTTTATACTCAACTTGATAATCAAAAGAATGAAAAACATAATACATTTTTTTCTCCTTGAAAAAATGCCATTATTATTTTCAGACCATTAAATGTCAGACAATAGTTTAATTACTTTAATGCACAGAACGTAAAAATATTAGGTTAATTATCAGCCTAACCATTAGTGAGGTGTAAGAGCCTGGGAACTGCCCAAGGAGAGCAGGTGCTGATTTTGCTCTGAATCGGAAGTATGTCCAACTGTGTTTAGTGAGACATTTTCTATAAAGTGTGTTTATGTTAGGCATCTTGAAGACATCTTTTCTGCAGCGGATTCCTAGTGTGGTGATGATATACTGTAGTGCAAATGGTGGGCATCTTATGACCCCAGAACTGCATATAGACTTTTGTCAAATTTTATGTTGCTGTTGGCTTCATTCCAAAAATCTTCCAAAGTGATCACTCAGAGTTCTGGTAGCAGCTCCCTACTTTATTCTATATTTCTCTATTTAGAAGAAATTTAAGGTGTGGGCTGTTTAGGTGTGGTGCTAAATTTAGTATGGCATAAGATGAAGCCATGGGCTGCACAACCTTCCTTCCTTCCTTCCTTCCTTCCTTCCTTCCTTCCTTCCTTCCTTCCTTCCTTCCTTCCTTCCTTCCTTCCTTCCTTCCTTCCTTCCTTCCTTCCTTCCTTCCTTCCTTCCTTCCTCTTACTAAGAAGATTTTATTTCCATTTTAGATTGATGGCAGCTTTGTTTATGTAATAAATTAAATTCAAACTATAGTTTAAGACATTGACTTATTTCAAGACACCAGAGTTGGGATTATGTCAGATTTTAAGTCTGGATGTAATGCTAAACTGGGGCTAATATAAAATGGATGCAGATGTTACACGTGTAGATGAGTCTGAAATTTGCTGTGGCCATCCTTTAGCAATACATCATAAGGAAAAGTGTCTTTTCCTCAGGATAAATTGTGATTCTCTGCCTAAGTTTGTTTGAAAAATGGGATAAGAATGCAATAATAATATAAAGAGGTCATTTACAGCTTGTGAGTTTTATAGGACCTAATTACAATAGAGGTGAATATGTGTAGCTCAGGGTTGAACTGTGGTGTCCCTGGGGTTCTCTGAGCTTGGTTCTTTTCTTGCAAATGGGTAATGAAATGTTTGCAAGAAAAGAACCAAGCTCAGAGAACCCCAAGGACTCCACAGGACCTAATTCCTGTATCCTGAACTTCTAGTATAATTGTATACTTATATGGCTTTTCAAATTCTTATATTGCATAAAGAGACAAGAAATAATTTTATATTTCTGATTTTCTATTCCTTGTTGCCTGTTTCCTACAAATATGCTTCTGCCTTTGTAGAACTTATGAATGAATGAAGAGCCATTCATGCAATTCCTAGAATTAATGTCCAGGAATTTCCAGATTTTAAAGAGATAGTTATATTAGTCTCTTGCAGCAGAACATGAAATTTGTTATCACAAGCTTTTCTGTGTTCATCAAATGCATGGAATTTCCAGAGTTTTACTTCTATTATTTTCTGAACCTTTGTGAGCCTAATTTCTGAGATCTTATATAACTTTATTTAACTGTTTTAAAGGTTTTGTATAAGTTTTTATGAAGTATTTTGGGTTAAAATTCAACAACATTGGGTAAAATTTATATATGAATCTATTAAGATTCCTAGAAGACACAATTTTAGAAATATGGCAAACAGAAAGGAATATCACTTCATGGTACACTGATGTCAGGAAGTCAGCAAAGCTCTTAGAGTTCTGTCAAAATATAAGAACAACATGTAATTCCTCTTACTGGACTGTTAAACTTTTAACACTGAAAAAATACTTTTACTTTTGATGATAATATGGTAGGAAATCTTAGGTGATGATTCTGAGGCTAAGCAGAATAATAATGATATGATGATGATGAAGAATCTTGAAGTCCTGCAAATGGCTTATAGTTCAAACAGTGGCTCTAGATCAGGCCTGTGCAACATATGGCCTGTGGGTGTTTTTTGAAAACTCAACAAATTCACTGCCTCCAAATGTTGCCACTGCCAGGAAGGAACTGCTGCCGCCTAGTTTTTCGCTGTCACCTCTGCCCCGAAAGACACACTGCTGAGCCCCTCCAACCCCTCCAGGCATCACCAACACTCCCAGCTCTATCTTTGCCACCGAATACTCCTTTGTGGCCTGCAGTTATTTTTAATGTAGCAATCTGGCCCTTTCTCCTCTATGAGCTGTGCAGGCCTGCTCTAGCTGTTGGTCTTGGATAAAGAAATATGACTGGAGAGATCCAGATGATTGACAGTTCCATTCTGTATATCTCTATTTAGAAGAAATTTGAGGTCATTGGCCTTCTTTTTCAAATAAATGTGAATATATATATTTCCAATTTGCTCTACACCTTGGCCATTATATAGTCTCAGGTTGTATTTAGCTATAAAAGTCAGCTGGGATAATTACTTAAAAATCACTACAGACTGTTTGGTATAGATAACTGCAATAGAATTAAATTTCTTGCCTTTAGAATTTCTACAGTATTACAGAAACTTCTGCAATAGGTATTTTTGCATATTTCTATATACCACTGACTTCTCAGTAATGATGTAAAAGAACCCAAAACTGTATATGTGATTGATTTTTCTTCCTTAAATGCTATCAAGATAATTGCCAGTAGATCAACAGTAGGAAACCTTGGGCTTTGATGCTGAGGTTGCAGTAATTTTCATTGAACTTAGTGGAGTTTACTTAAAGTTGACATATGTAGGATTGTACGTTTCCTTTTCCTAGTTGTAAGTGAGCTCTCCTGTGGAAAATCAGTATTTTTGATTTTTAAGTAAACTTGGCTACATGTTAGTTAAAGTAACTTTTGGTTTAAAATTACAGTTTGAATGTTATATTATATTATACAATCCACATAGATTAATATTAAGATTGTATAGCTAATCAGAGAATATATTTACTATGTTCTATGTACATTTTTTTTGTTTCTAAGCTAATTATTTATTGTATTTTCTTGGTGTACTTTAGTTTGGGTAAATAGTTATCAGCATATATAAACCTGTATGTGTCCTGTATGTGTCTTCCAGAGATAGCTCTTAGGCAAATAGAAAGTCGTTAATCCCTAGCATAAATATTGCTTTATGTATCCCTTTCTTTGTGGAACTGACATTAATTTGGAGAAAATAACTTTCACAATTTTACTCAATCCATATTTTTAAATTGCACTGTACTTATAAATTGTACTTTGTAATTTGTATTCAAATTTCAAAATTAGCACTTGACTTTAAGATCTTAAGTTTAAAATTCAAATTCTCTGCAACTTTGTATGGGATTAATTTGTATATCAGTTGTCAGGTTTTTCCGGAGATCAGATTTGTACTATATTTGTTAAAAAGTTTAGAGTTTTATCAGTAAATGGTCTGCCCCCTGCCTCTGCCCTGGTACTACTGCTCTATGATATATTAATAGCAGAAGACTGTAGTATTACACTAAGACAGATACTATTCTTTAAAACCCAGTATACTGTTTATAACAATAGAGAAGAGTCACATGCTTTTTCCAAGATTGCATCAAATGTTATGCATAGAAATTATTTTTGTATTCCAGACCTATACCGGACCCAACATGGGAAATTTATATAGTACATGTGTTCTGTTAAATGTATGAAACTTAAACAAAATTTTAATTACCCATTTTTGACATATATCATTAGATTCCCTAGGAGGTAAAGCTGTTAATTTCAGTCTTTACTTTCAAAAGAGATGACTTTAAGACAGAAGAGTAAAATATTTGAAAAGAAAAGTAAATGAATATTGTTTATATAACACATTAACTGGGTAGAAAGCATATTATGAATTGTATGCTATTTTTTGCATTTTAAAAACAATTGGTGGGACATTCATACAGATATAAATCTTTCTAATATCTAGATTATTTCATTAGTAGTATTTAGCTGGTTACAATCTATATTTTGTAATTTAAGTAAACTGTTATTTAAGTATTCCTAGATTACATACTGATTATGTATTTTAGATGAGACAGGCACCTTTTATATAACATACATGTTCTTGCAAGCACTAGGATTTAAATTTAAAGGATGAGCTGTAAAGTCAGAGCTTGTATTCTATGATTAAAATAAGTAGAATTTATTATAGTGGGCATGTAATATCAGTCTTAGAATTATTTTATTTTACTTAAATTACATTTAAGAATGTAATTGTAGGTTCAGTGGCAACTTCTGAAAACTTCCCTGTCAGTTCTGTACTGGAGCCTTTCTTGATATGATGATCTCCAGGAATGTTCTGTACAAAGTTTATTCCATGTTTTCATTTCCCTTTTGTTCATCTATTTTTCCCTGTGTCTATTTTTAGATTGTGAACTCCTTAGGGAAAAGACCTGTCAAACCTGTTATGTGAAAAATGCCAGCTAAATAGATGGCAATATATGCATAATAGTACTGTGTCAGTATAGTATGCTTGTGTATGAATTCTAAAAATATTAATAATATACTTGGATGCATAAGAATTTACATTTGCAAACATTTGTCAGATCTTATAAACAACAGTTTAATCTCATATGGGAAACTGTTTCTATCACTGTTTCTTTTTTCTTTTTCTACTTTCTCTTTATATACTCTTTCTTGTTCATCTTTCAATTATGTAAAAACTCTCAATAAAAAATGAGATTCAAATGGAAAAAGGCAATGCTGGCTGTATGTGGTTTCAGTTCACAAACATCATAGTTGTTTTAATTGGTTTTAAAGAAAGTTTTAATTGCTGATTTTATTGTATGCTGCTCATAGTCACTTGGTGTGAGATGGGTGGCCATATAAATTTGACAATTAATTAATAATTAATTAAAATAAAATAGTTAAATCTAACATATATATTCTCAGCCTGTGAAATAAAACTAAGATCAGCTAAAAGTACCACCTGCTTTAACAAGAGACATTGTCAGCATAATCTTTTCCCATCATGTGCTGCCTTCGCACCAATAAGTAAGTCTTCATTTTAATGCTATTTCTTATTTATCTTACAAACTGTAAATTGTCCCAATTTTTTTTCTATGCATTATTGGGGGAAAAAAGGGAAGGAAGAGAACAAAGGGTGGAGTACAAAAAGGAAGTTTTTTTGCTACCTCTACTTAAAAGAATGAATTATTGTCAATATTTTCCTTTCTTTAAAATTAATTATAGCATAACAAATACAAAAGGAGGTTGTGTTGCTTTCCTAATTACACTACTTTTTTTTCTTTACAGTTGGGAAGCATTAAAAAAACATGCTAGAGCAAGTTTATAGTTAATAATTTGTAACTCCATATATCAGCAACAAATTAAATTTAATGTTTTAAAGAATTGCTGTTAAATAAAGGGAAAAATCAAGGTATTATTTAACAATTAATTACAATTGTTTAAAAATAATTCTTATGTAATATTTCCATACCTTTATGGATTTAGCTTTTAAAAATTACTTAATATTCAACAAGCACTTTAGAATCTATTTAATTTGCTCCCTTGCAGTCAGTCTGATTGAGTTAGCCTTTTCATTATGGGCTTTTCACAGCCTGAGAAAGTGGACAATGGTTTGAAAAGCATTGCTAGCTTGGAACATCTACAAATGGAACATTTTCTTTTATCAGGAAAATGGTTAACCATCTCCCCAGTCCATCAAACATTTGTTAGCAAGATAAAGTATCCAACTGTCATTATTTCTAAAACCTAATATTTTTTCTCTTTCAATCTGATTAAAGAAGACCTTATGAGAACATTGTTTTCTATTGCCAATAGTGAAACATTTCCTTTATTTATTTTATTAGCTCCCACCCTGGCCAGCAGTGGGTGTACTAACTATTGCAGAGGCTCAGCCTTAAAAACATTTCCTGTGATTACTAAAAGCAGCCCCAAAATGACAGGTTATATCATTTGGCCTGGACGTATTTATTTATTTACTGGGTTTTATATGCTGTTTCAATCCAATAGGGCTCTGAGTGGTTTACATGTTATTCTAACAGTAAAATGGTTAAAATAATTTTTTTAAAAAAACAGAAAAATAGCAAAAGATTTCTAAGGATGAGAAATGTCCACTCAACTAGCTGCAACTTCCTCTTTTTAGTTTTACAGCTGGTATTGTAATTAAGCTTGACTGTGAAGTCAAAGCTCAGGCAATGCAAATAAAGGGTGTAACAGCAAGCAGGTTTGATATCAATGCTCAGCAGTCACAGCCGCGTGGGAGGTGGGTGGGTGGGAAACAGGGGTGGATGATTTTGGCTACAGTTTCATTTTTCTCATAATTTGATCAGGATGGCTATACCTGTTCATAGTTGCAAATGCTCACATAATTATTTTTACTGTAAAATAGATGGTTTCACTCAGTATTTTGAAACCAGGTACAAAAACCTAATGTTTATTTTCAAGTAAAGAAGATAAGCAGTGAGGAAGCAAAAACAAACCCCATTATTTGTAAAGCCATAATGGCATCATGGTTTAAGTTTAAAATGGCAGCCTATACTTGCTCAGAGTATTTCTATTTATTTAAAAGTAGGGTAGACGTAAATTTTCTTTTGTTTTGTGATACACCTCAGGAATATTGGTGGGAGGGAGAAAAGTACCTCAGAATGGAAGCAATATAAGCCTCCAGCCATCCCGCAAACATGGCCATTTAAAAGGATGGCCTATGGGACAGTAAAGTCAAGAATCTAGATCAGTTTACACCATTGTTTAAAAGATTCTTTAAAAGAGGCTCATTTTACTGGCATAAAGTGCACGAAATAAAGTTTTTTCCCCTGACTGAGAAGTGCATAGATGTTTTATTACATCAGAGGTGCTGTAAAATATCTTCACTTCTTTTTCCAACAGAAATGACTAGGAAATCCTAAAAAAACTGTATTCAACTCTCACATTTGAAAGATGTGATTGAACAGCCCTATTTAGGAAAGGTTTATCCACTTCTTTGTAGAGTTTTCTTTTATTGTGAAAACAGTCTTTCTGCCTTATATTTAACCCAATGTTACAGATAACTCATTCAAGATAACATTAATTAAATTGCAAGAATGACTTAGGAGCCACATTGATTTGAGTCTAAATATTTCTAAACTTTGTCACACTTAATACTTCTAGTAATATCGAGTTGCTAGTCTTTCTTTCAATTGTCTATTATAGTCCAGTAACTTAGTACACATGAACATTAGGCATCTAGTACAAATTATGATGAGAAAAAAAAATGATAAAACATGCATTGCAAAAGCACACTGTACTTGTGTCCTGACATGAGATACGCAAATGGCTTAAATTCTTCCACAGATGTAACTATTTAAGTCACATAGTATTCTGTCATTTGCCTTTTCTTACCTTCGCCACCAGTGATTACATGTGAAGTAGAATATGAATATGAATATGCTTGCTTCCAGGACAGGCTTTAAATTAGGTTACTTGTTACAATAAAACCAACCTTTTACTGTAAAGCCTAGTCCATGTGATGTTCTTGTTATGAAGAGAGATGGAGTATATTCTCTTTTTTAGAACTGAATTTTCTCCCTTGGGATGTAAGCATGCTCCTCCCTTAAGCAGATGTTTAAATCATCTTTAATTGCTTTACTGACTTGATACTTTATCCTTTGCAGTTTTTAAGTTCCCTGAAGTAAGCACCTCACATGAACATATGCATTGTAGAAGAACTGGGTGTGCTGCTGTGACCAGATCTATTCAACCACTCAGTGAAAAATCAGAAAGAACATTGGCTTATAGTTCATGACCTTCATTACACTGATTTTCACTTTTTTTAGACACAATTCCAAATATATTAATTGCAGTAAATTTAGTTTCACACTTTTGTTTAAAGAAATGTTTTACTTCTCTGCTTAATTTTGCTGTGTATGAATTTAAAATTCTTAATTGTTTTACATTTTCAATTATAATCCCCTAAAAATTCGGTTAAGAAAATTTTTGGGTTCTGTGAATCATTAATACTTCAGATAAATATTTATGTATTGTAAAAGAAAGTAGGATTGTTGCTATAATAAAGCCTGTTGTATCTGCAAGGATGCCACCCAGCAGAAGGTCAATGCCACTGTTTATTGTTCCAGAGTGCAGGCCATGAAATAAAAGATTTAAGTTACAGGGAGAGAGATTCTGGCTTTCTAATAGTAAGGGCAGTAGTAGATCCAATTACGCAAATAGTGATGGCCTCCCCTTCACTGTATGTGTTCAGGCAGAGGCTAGATAGTCATTGTGATGTTTTAATTTATTTTTCTACACTGAGTTGGGAGTTGGACACCTTGGCCTAAATGGCTCCCTCCAATTCAATGATTCTATTTGTAAAAAATGAATAATTAAATTCTTTTATGAAACAGCTTTGTTCTATCACAAAATCTAGGGCCAGTGTAATTTCAGCAGACTCACAGATTAATTCTACCTCATACTGGATCTTGGTATGGCTTTATTTAATACCTTCTTTTTTTCCATATACTTTTGACAATAGAAATGGAAATTAATTATTCTTTGTTCTGTAAACCATAAGTATATAAGAACATAATATCTCTGCTAGGTGAAGACCTACTTTAGTCCATAATTTTCTGTCTCCCAGTAACCAGCCAATGCTCTGAGATCTTCACAAGCAGAAGTTGGATATTCCTCTCTCTCACCATTGTTCCCCTGCAACTGGAATTTGAGATATATTCCCCTAATCTGCAAGTAGCATTAACTGTCTTTGTGGCCCTGTTCTCCAGGAACTTATCCAACCTTCTTAAACACATTCAAGTCAGTGGCTGTCACCATTTCTTGTGGCAATGAATTCCACAAGTTAATTATGTGCTATGTGAAGAAGTACTCTTGTTTTTTATCTTTTAAAAATCTCCTCCCAGTTAGCTTATCTGGATTCATTGAGGGAGCACAAAAAACAAAACAAAACAAAACAAAAACCAAACACCAAACATATATACTCCCTACATGCAATACATGATTTTGCACATTTCAGCCACGTCCCGTTAACTTACTTTCTTTTGAAGCTCAGGAATTTGAAACATTCTAGCCTTTTCTTTCAAGGAAGATGTTCAACCCTCCTGATAATTCTGCTTGATCTTTTCTTCCTTTTTCCCAGACCTATTATATCTTTTATTAATTATGCCAACCAGAACTGTACAAAATATTCCAGATAGAGATATAACATTGATTTAAATAATAGCAATACAGTGTTGGCACTCTTATTTTCAATCCCTTTCCTAATGATCTCTAGCATGGAGTTTGCCATTTTCACAGTTACCACATATTAAGCTGACATCTTCATTGGCCTCTCTATTATGACCCTAAGATCTTTTTTCTGGTTAGTTTACAGACATTATTTGTATATATATGAAGTTAGAATTTTTTTGCTCCAACTTGTATCACTTTATTCTTATTTGAGTTGAACCACTTTTGCTATTTGGTTGACTATTTATCCAGTTTAAAGATATCCTTCTAGAGTTCTTAAAAATTGTTTCTTATTTTTTCCACTCTGAAGAGTTTAATGTCATCTGTGAATTTAGCCACCTCACTGCTTACCTTTATATTAAGATCATTTATGGATAAGTTAAAAAGAACTAGTCCTAACACAGCTCCCGAGAACATTGCCCACTTATTCCTACTAATTGTTTTCTGTTTTTTAACCAGTGAACTGTCCATAAAGGACAAGTCCTCTTATCCCATGATTGTTAACTTTATTCAAGAATTTTGATAAAGAAATTTGTGAATGGTGTTTTGAAAGTCCAAGTATACAATGTCAGCAGGTTCACCGGTAACCATGTGGCTGTTGATAATTTTAAAAAACTCTAATAGTTTGGCGACACAGCATTTCCCTTTGCAGAAACCATGCTGATTTTCTTTCAGCAAGGCTTGTTTCTCTATAAGATCAATTATATTTTTCTTGGATAATTGGTTCCACAAATTTGCTCAGAATAGATGTAAAGCTGATCAGTCAGTGGTTTACATGTAGTCCTCAGGTAGTCCTTTCATTCAGAGACCATTCAAAGTTATGATGTTGTTGAACGAGGAGACTTATGGCTCGTCCTCAAAGTTGCAGCCATTGCAGTGTCCTCATGGTCACATGATCGCAATTTGGGTGCTTGGCAACTGGCTCACAATTATGACAGTCACAGCATCCTGTGGTCACATGATTGGCATTTGCAAGGCTTCTGACAAGCCAAGTCAATGGGGAAGCTGGCAGGAGGTCACAAATGGAGATCCTGTGACGTCGCACCTAATGACTGTGCAGGATTTGCCTAACAATGGCAACTGGAACTGCCGGAACTGCCATTTTAAGTTGGTATGGTCATGTGATGTTGTGGTTTATGACCATGTCACTTAGTGATGGAGTTCCTAGTCCCAATTACTGTTGTTAACCAAGGACTACCTGTATTTTCCTGATCTCCCCAGGACTCATTTTAAAAATGAGGGTCACATGGGCTATCTTCCTGTTCTTTAGACCAATTTGAGGAACAAATTGCATGTTTGGATTAGGATATCAGCAGTTTTACATTTGAATTCTTTAATTCTTGGTGGATTCTATCAGGACCCAATGGTTTGCTACTGTGGTTTTTCAAGATGTCCTAAAATATTTTCATTAGAGCAGAAAGGTGGAGTATATCTCAGTCAAATAAATAAATAAATAAATAAATAAGATGCCTCAATTTTATAAGTGTTCCAGTACCTTCCCTAAGAAGGTTAATATAGGTTCAGATATCTTTCCTATATCTTCTGTAATAAAGATAAGACCAAAGAATTAATTCAAATTCTCTGTAATCTCCATATCATCCTTGAGCATCCTTTCACTATTTGCCATCCAGTGGCCCAACTGTTTTCCTGGCTGGTCTACTTCCAATATACTTTTAAAAGTTCTTACTTTTAATTTTTTTGTCATCCGCTCCTATAGCAATAATCTTCTCCTTCTCTCCCTCCCCACCACATTCTTTTGCCAGTGTTTGTGCTGTTATTTTTTTCTCCTCAATTCAACAGAATTCCTATTTTCTGAAGGAAACTATCCTGAAGGAGGCCTTCTTAAGTTTCACAACTTCCTAGACACTATTAGAAAGACAAACTGATATCTCTCTGGATTTAGTGTATACCACAATTCTTAGATTGTAGTCACTATTCCAAATGAGCATCTAATTGGTTCCAAGATCAGCCATCCTTTGATGGGGTAATTTAGGGTATCTAAAAATTTAATTTCTTTGTCATGGAATTAGCCTGAATGTACAGTCTGTGCAAGATCAATTGAAGACTCCAATTTATTTGAACTGCTGCTGCTTTGCATGCCTTACTGATTTCTTTTACCATTTCAAGATCATTCTCAACTTTTTGATGTGGTGGCCGATAGTATACTGAATCTGTATACTGTATCTAATTTATGTTTGTGGCCACATATTGTCACCCATAGCAATTCTGTGGAGGAATTCGATCTTCCAATGTTAGATTTTACACAGTCTTTGATAAAAAGAACAGCACTCCATCCGTGCATCCCCCATTATGTGTCCTACGTTTGGAAGAAAAAAACCTGAAGTTTTATGGGACCTTTATGTTTTACGTATTACAACATAAGCAGATCTTTTCTGAGCTGGGAAAGAATTACACAGACTGACAGTACTAGATTTTGTAGTGTCAATTTGAGAGCACAGTAATCCTGAAACTTTGTATCTTGCTTTCCAGATCCCAATCCATGCTGTCATTTTCAGTATATTTTGCATTACATTGTGGTGGGGAAAAGCTGGCCAGTTTTAGTAGCATCCTGCTTTTTGTTTAGCAAGATCTCACAGTCGAGATGGTCATGGTCACCAACTACATGTTAATTCGAATATTTTTATAGTGACCAAGCCATGGATTGAGCAATAGAGTGCTATGTTTCTTAACAGTGTGAATTTCTGCTTTACAATAATTTCATTTTACATCATTTCTTGTAAAGGCACTGCTTACCACTGGAATCTTATGTCTGTTTCAAATCTGGATTCTGGTTCTGATTCATAGACTCTCTTGAAGTTAATGGCATTTTTTCTAGGGACAAATATTTATTCCCCATAATTAAAACAGAGAGTGGTTCCAGTGAATAATTTGAAAGCATGTGATGCTGTTGTATTACTGAAGTTACATACAGGTAGTCCTCATTTAGCGACCAGACATGGGACTGGAAACACGGTCATTAAGCAAAGTGGTTGCTAAGCAAAACTGCAACAGTGCTTATGATCTTACTTCAGCTTTACAGACTTGAGAAGGATTGGTCATAAAGTCACTTTTTCATCACCATTGTAACTGTGAATGGTCACTAAATGAGGCAGTCACTAAACAAGGACTACCTATAGCTATAAATGTGATCAGTCATCTAAATGGGAGATTATGGGAGACCCAAGGGAATAAAATAAATAAGAATTTAAAATAAGCAAATAGCAGAATATTCTAAAATTTGCTTTTACATTTATATTAGTTTGTTAATGTAAGTATTTTTATTTGGTAGTCTATATTCTCAAAAAAAAAATTACCAAATATGTATATTATACTGTAAATCATAAAGAATATATATATTATTACATCTCATCCCACAACGTCAGGCTTGGGCAACAAGCCGATTGGTTAATTCCTGTCGCAACCAATGGATCAACTTTTGCTTGATCCAGAAAAAAAAAGCAGACCCTGCACCTGCGAGAAAATGCTAGGAAGAAAAAAAAAATTCAGAGAAGTACCTTTTCTTCCATCAAAGCTATCTTTGTGTTTTTTTCAGTTAGTGGTAATGTGTAGTTGTGGTTCCAGTTTTTGGATTATATATGGAATAATTATAGTTAAGCTTCTAATTTTTCAGTCTAGTGCCTATGATAATCAAATAGTATATATACCAACATCTTCAGGTGAAAATGTCCATCCAGAATATATCATGGTCTCAGTGGTGTGAGGTATGTTCTGCGTGAACTTTAGTTAGTGGGTGTTATATAGTGATGCTGGTGAAACATGTACTTCCAGGAATTAGATATAGGTTTGATTTGATTTGGTTTGGGTGCCAGTTTCAAACAAGAGGTAAATAGTGGGATCCATTTATTCTTCTCTGGCTGGTTTAAATTTTAAATCAGATTTTAATTTGAATTGCCTCTTATCTAACTAGGCCGCATACTTGTCTCCATCTTACTTCTGTTCCACTTACCTACCCACTGTTTAATGCCCAAACTTTATCTCTAATCCCATTAGATTTCATCCTGGCCAGTGTGGCTGGTAATAAGAAATGACAGAATATAGAAGGAAGGAAGGAAGGAAGGAAGGAAGGAAGGAAGGAAGGAAGGAAGGAAGGAAGGAAGGAAGGAAGGAAGGAGAATTAGGATGTAAGATTTCAAATCCTATTGGAAAAGGTATTTTTTTCTTTTTTTAATCAAGGTTGCAGCGTATTGAAAGGGGAAGCTTAATACTCTTTTTTTAAAAACACAAGGGAAACCCTTGAATGATAAGATGGAATTCAACATGGATTTTCTAGACCTGTGTAACATTAAATCTGAGATGCAGTTTCTCATTCTGAGAAATGTAATTGTAGAGATTCTGGACTTGAATTATGTATAATCAATAATATATTAAGTGAAACCTAATGAATGTGATTGGTGTCAGGAACATAAGTTTTGATGATTTGTTCTCTTATCCTTGTCTGCTAATAAGGGGTTGAACTGACAATCAGGATAAGGAGTGTATGGAAGGGAAGGTTTAGTTTTCTTCTTTATCTGTGATCTTGATGGAGATTCCTGTTCCCTCCCTTTGACATGGCAGTTAGAGCATTTGAAATCCTGTTCAATCAGTATTCTGTTATTGTAGTGGACAACCAGATGCATTTAAGAATCTAACAAAATAGAAGTGCAATAGTGCCCGCTTTTATGCGTTTCTCAGCAACTGGTATTAAGAAAAACGTTTTCTCTGATATTACAGGTCTTACATTGCCATCAAGATTGGAAGTGATTGATATTTTTATTCCTTTTGTTTAAACTCTTTAAAAATTAACCTTGTAAAATTGATAGTAAATTTGATTGGATAGATATTTCATATCCTGTGCAAGGCAAGATTGCTTAGGCCATGTCATATAATTTTATTCTTGGCTTAGTCATTTCATTGATTTATGTACAGAATATATACATTGCTTTTCACGATGGAAGGAGTATCAGAGTAGTTCACATTAAGATGCTAACATTATATATTAAATACAATAAAAATAGAAGTATCAGATCAATTATTAGAGCAATGAAGAAATCAACAAAATGGCTCAACACAGACAGGTTTTAATTTATGGCAGAAAGTTCTTGTTTTGTAGGCGTAGTTTATTATTGACAGGGGAATATTGCAGTTGGTAGGCTCCATGTCATTTTAATATGTGAATTACTTGGAGCTGATTTTGATAAAACATAGTTTCACCTCAAAATTGCATTAAACCTAAACTAGGCTTTTAGTGCTGTACTTGCAAGCAACTTTATAAAAGTTGTATTGATGGGGTCTTTATCTAACATAGCTTGTGCAGTCACAGACTGAAAAATGAAGAACTGTGATTGTTTCTAAGAGAAGTGTCTAATTACTATTTTTTGCTGCCCATTAATATGTGCCATATTAATATATGTGCATTATAAATGCACATTATATTGTCATAGTAGGGCATAGTAATATGTTTTACACCCCATTGTAGGTTGTATATTGTTAAAGCCTATACATTTGATTCTTCTTCTTTATGCCATTAAAGCCACATCCTTGCTAACTATTGCTGGAGAATATTGGGTTTTTAATTGGTCGAAATGGTTGAATACTTTATTTATTTTATTTTATTTATTAAATTTCTCAACTGCCCATCTCCCCGCAATGGGGGAACTCTAGGCGACTCACAACAAACATTAAAAACATAAATATATATAAATACATAAAAGAATAGTCTGAATAGTGAACTAATGTTTTGCCACTGGTAACTTGGTCCACACCACATTTTACCGAGGTGGAATCATGGCAAGAAGTCTATTATTATAATATTAGCATAACATTTTTATTTGGTATGTGCTTATATCTTTTTTTAATATTATGACATATAAGTGGAAATACTAAATGTGTTTATAGCATTCTATTTGTTTTTTTAAACAATGGTTAGAACAAACCATAATTCCTTAAATTTGGCTACATAAAATCACTTTTTTTTAGTTAACCAGAAACAGAAACTTTGAATCTTCTTCCCCTTCCTTTGAGGTGACTCATTCATATTAATATGCTAATTTATGTTTGAAACATACTATGATCTTTTTTTTTTTTTTTTGGTATATTTATAAGGGGCTCTGTTTATAATTAGATGATGTTAAAGCAAAGTTGTCTTGACTTCCATGCTTCAGATGGCCCCATAAGATCTGCAGATTATCCTTGAAGGGACACAAATGGGTCCTCTGGAGAACTTGGTTCTATAGTGATGTAAAACCATCTATTCTGGCATTCTAATCCTTTTTTTTTTCTTCTGAAAAAATGAAATTGTCCGATTCATCTAAATGTTAATACATATGTTTACCAGCTAGAATATAGAAGCATGTTTTTAATAGTTCCATGCATGTAAAAGCTTAATATAGAACTTCAGTTTTGCCAAGGAAAAATTAGCCTTCAACAAACTTCATCTAGTATTAGCCAAAATGCTGCCATTGTCAAAATTGGAATTGGTTCTGAATGTTATAGCTGGAAAAGTGACTAACAGTTTATACTATTTTACCTGGCTACAGTGTCAAAGGAAAACATCAGGGCACTGTGTCAGTTCTGAAACTCCACAGAACAGTGAAAATGTACATAGGCAGAGACCATTGTATTCACCTCTCTGCTTCTGCCAATCACATATTCCACGTGAGCAAAATTATTATTTCTAATAATGTATCTTGTTCAAGTTCTAACATGAAGATTCACACTGTAGTTTTGATGGCTGTTTTCTCTTAAGCTCTTTCTAGATTTAGGCTAGAGATAGCAGCTAGAAGCTTAAACACTCACTCTACTCAGTGATCCATATTGAAATTCTCCACTGCTATTAGTAATAGAGAAATCAGCCATCTTATTAGCTAGTTGGCAGACAAAAAATGAAAAGGGTTCATTTGGATATATGGAAAATGGCTGAAAGTTGCATCTGGCCACAGGTTCCCATATTTATTTTAAAGTAGCTGGAATTTAGCTTAAAATTGTCTTTAGAATCTCCAACTCATTTGGAGCTTTTCCTTACAAAATACACAAGTGGGTAGCTAGAAAGTGCTTTACCAGCTCCAGTGACTTCCAATACATTTCTGGGAGCAGTGTCAGTTAATTGATATGATATTAATTACTTACTTAATTACTTTAATTTCTCCTGGCCAGCAAAGAGCTTTTTTCAGAGCTATTCTTCATGTTTTCCCCCTCAGTTCTTTATTAAGATTTATTAAGAAGCCCATATGTGAAAGACCTCGTCTTTGTAGCACAGGAGCCATGAACTTTTATATTGCCCATATTACTTTACTGATACATTTTACAGGTCATAATGAAAATTTCCTCATTGATTAAAAATAAAAACCACATTTATACAGAGAAAAAAGGAAGATATTTTTTGAAGTGATTTTTTTCAGAATTGTTCACTAAATGTTATTTTATATAAATGTAATTCATATAACTGTTGTGACCCCCTCTGATGTTTGTGTGTATGTGTGTGTGTATAAAATCATCCAGTAACAAATTCATATACTCTGTTTCTGACCTACTTTAATATGTAAAAATGAATGGTTATAGTAAATTATTTTGAAGCCCTATATAAAATAGACAACAAAGTAGGATGTTGTCTATTGTTTATGTTTCCTTTAGACATACAGGCACATTCACTTTGCTATGTTATTTTCCCTCTAATAACATGGAGGGAATTCATTTAGTCTGATGATGATGATAATGATGGTGATAATTTATTAAATTTGCATGCTGCCAGTGACACTGGGCAGTGGACTCTGGTAGGGAGAAGGTTCTCTAATGTCTATCATAACTGATATTTGTCAGATAGTTTGCAAGGTTAAAGAGTCTCGAACCCCCTGTCCAAGTTGTGGGGAAGGGCATATCCATGTTCTTCTGATGATCAGTGTCCTTCATCTAACACCTTGCTCTGTTTAGACCCAACATGCTAAGTAATTGAATTGAAAACCCAGAATGCATATTTTGTTCAGTTTCTTTGCTGAGGATGAGCAAACCTGTTTTCAAGTTCTTGGTAGCCCACTTCAACAGAAATCAAAATTATTCCAGTTTCTTTTAACAGGATTGACTGAAAGAGAATATGATAGGATTATAGAAATCTTAGCAACTGGAGTGCTTTTTCTTTAGAACTCACTTTATCTGTCAGGTAATTAAGATAGACATTTTTCAGTCTTTTACTGATGGTCTTAATGTAAACTGGCAAAGCTGGTTTTTTAACTGTTATAGTGAGGGATGTCCAAGTGACCAGGATGTGAATCTCTCTCATTACGCCTATCCTGGAAATGTGAGTGATTCATGATTGAGCAGTAAGTGCTAGTTTCAACCAAAAATTCCAATTACAAATCCTAGCTTTTGCCTTCGATAAAGTCATTTCAAATTCTGTTTGCAGCAATGCACAAGCTTTGCATCAAGGAAGAAGGAAGATTGGTGTAAGGAATACCGACTGAACAGTTTCAGATCTTCTGTCATTCCTATATATACATATATTCCTATATACATATATAGGAATCATATAGCATCTGATAATAGTTTTAACCTTACCATCTTAATAGTTACCATCTCTAGTTGCAGAGAAGCTTATGATAGCTTTCAAATCCTATGAGTGTTACCCACTGTTGCTTTTCCCCAGTCACCTGATGTCTGGAAGATAATGTTGAAGCATCTAAAATGTCAGATTTGTTCAATGTCGCATCTGTCAACCACATCTTGATGTAATTTAGGACATTTGGAAAAATGTTTTTGACTTACTGTGATTTATATTTAGTTTGACCTCCTTGCAATATAATATGGTATATTATATAACATATCTAATATGGTAGAGTGATAGATAAAATTGCAGCACCATCAGCATACAATAACATAATAATGATCTGACTGCCAGTTTACTGGGAGTGGAATTCCCACTTTGTGTTTACATAATTCCCATATTATGTTGCACAGTTCCATTCCCATATATATTGAACAGAAGTATATACTTACTTGTACATATTTCTGAATGGAGATATAGGTAGATAGTTGTGCATGGTCACCATAATTTACTTGCACTGTACTACTGTTTGAATCATCCTAGTTAGATACAGTAGTACAATATTGATGGTAAATATTCTAGAGATTATAATGGGGAATTTAATTAAACACTGCCATTATATATATAGAGGTGTGTTCTGATTTCTCTTTAGATCATACTAGAAAACTCGTGATTCATTGGGTCATCCTTTCAGAGGTATTTCCTTTCTTAAACAGAGAAACAGAATGACCATGGGTGGGCAAAAAAAGCAGTGGGAGCGGGAGCCACCTCCCACTTCCTGCTGGCTTCTCCATTGGCTGTGCTTGTGGGAAGCTGGCAGGGAGTGTCAGAAATCACTCCTCCTTCTCCTTTGCCTACCCGTGGAACTGCCTGCTACTTTGCTGGGTGGGGGAGGGAACAAAGGGAGCTGTGGACTGCAAGGAAAACTGCATCCCTGCTCCCCATCCTGGAGTGTCCTCAAGGGCCCATCAGGGAGGAAGAGGGCTCACCCATTAACTGCTGGTGCCCCCCAGACAGCCCTAGCTTTCCAGCAGGCATCTGAGTCACTCTCTCATCCTTCCCTCATCACCCACGCCATTAAGAGATTTCAATTTCAGCCTTGGTTCCAAAGCAGCCAATCGCTGCTCACCCTTTGGGCCTTGTTGCCAGCTGATTGGGTGCAGGGACCAGAGGGAGGTGGGGAAACTTTGCCAAATTTCAATCCCATAGGAGTAATGGGTCCTGGATTTTGGATGCATTCTTTAAGTTAGCCCATCTGAAGTATGTTGATTCAAAAATTGTTGCCCTATGATGCACGGTTTCACCCTATTGAAGGTTACAAACAGAGAAACACTGAGAGTTTTAGTAGGATATAGATAAAACTATAGCCTTTTCTGAGATTAGAATGTAATAACTTCTTTACCAGTTACTACTTGAAATGACATTACTGGATGACACTTGATAATACAAGCATGGCAAATTGCTGTACTAACGCTATCATTGAAGTAATCATTCAAAGCCATGTTAATTGATATTTGTTCCAAAATGTTCTGTCTGATCATTTGCAAAATTGTGACATCCTTATATGAGATTGTTGTCATCTTGTGTAAATTCAGTTATTTTGAAGAGTGGAAAGCATATTTTGGCAGTCTGGTATGCCAACTCCTTCTTTAGCTGTCTTGATGCTTCAGTGCCTTAAATTCTTTAGAAAACCAAGGTTCCAAGCTCTGAGAAATAGTAGACACTTAGGAGTGATAATTGTGTCAACTGCCAAGTAATTTCTTCATTGCAAAAATCACATTCAACAGGGTTGCTAGCTTAATCAGCTGTAATGTTCCTCAAAATATTAAATCCATCCATTTCAAAGGTATTCGAATCATTTTAATAGAACCTCTCACCTCTACAGTTGTTTCAGCAAATCTAAACCTTATTATGAAGTCCATAACAATTGATTTTGTCAAATTCGGTTCCTACAGTTTGCTTTCATCCTGAATGTGAAAACAAAGTCCCCTGCCCAGTGTGATACCAATAGTAATTTGGGAATGGGGGGGGGGGAATTTTGGGGGGACTTTCCCCAAAACTACAGAATCCTGATAGAGAAGCTTTATGAGAATACTAAAGTTTGTTATCATAAATAGCTTGGCAGAAGTCAGAATCAGTTCTTAGACTATGTTTATCAGTACGGGCAAAACATACTCATGGGCAGCAGGCTGGGTAGTATACCAACAGAATCCAGTACAATCTTGAAGTCTTACCAGTAGATAATTATTGGTAAGGTAACAAATAACCTGGAAATAGCTGAGTAACATGAATTCACATGAAATTAAACTGCCTTTACCTCTGTAGCCATGATACTTCTTTTCCCTTTCATCTGAGAACAGTGTATTTTTAATTCTGAAGGTATTGTTTTAGAACTATGCATAGGACAACAGGTGTTTTGCCTTCATGAGCAATTTTCTTACAGTTAAGTAAAAACGATAGCCATGCAGTGAAAATAAATAAATAAATAAACTGGACATTGATTGCATAGACGTTTATTGTAGCCCATAGCCTTATTTAATTTATTTATTTAAAACTCCTCTTTCCATGCCTTCACCAAAGCACTTGGGATGGCTAAACACAATGGGAAAAAAATCATTATTCCATTAAAAAAAATACACCAACAAGGCAGTGGCTAAAAGAAATATACAGATAAACTGGAATATACCAGCAAAAACAGTTAGAAAATGGCTAATTTAATTATATGCTAATTCAAATCTGGCCTTGCTTGTTCTCTAAAGTCCATTCAGTCTAAATAGCATTAACCATCAATAGCATAAGAATCGCAGTAGCCAGATATGGTACTATTGATAGTAAAGTTCTGATCAAAAGTTATATGGTAAAAGGTGTAGTCTTTATAGTCAATCAAATCTTTATTATGGTCAAAGACCAGCATAAGGAGAGTGAGGTGCAGCCAATTAAAAAGCATAGAAAATACATCAGAGTTTAAATAATAATAATAATAATAATAATAATAATAATAATAATAGCTAAAAGATATATAACAAAATATATATCTAAAAAGAATATAAAAAGAGGGGTAGAAGCATTAGATGGGTGTAGGGGAGCATAAAGGTTAGCATATGGCAGACTATATCTAATTACAGAGCACTCTAGTATGATGAATCTAGATGCTCATTAAGACTAGTTTATGGCACAGGTCATCATCTGACAAATTTTAATTGCTGCTGCACAGAACCTGGGAACATTATTTATTGTAGCAGGGCTGGTGCCTGAAAGCAGCAGACAGGTGTAGAATTGTACTGTGTGTATTTATGCAATAATGGTGAGATGAGGCTAGCATGAATGTCTCAGTAATACAGGCACTGGAGAAGCACACCCTGTGTTGTTTCTGTGTGCCCAGAGTCACAGGCACATTGTCTTTCTGAGCAAGGGACCTTCCTGTATCAGCCTTCAAGGACAGCTGAGGGGAGGTTCCACTTTGAAAGTATCGTGTTTTTTTTTTGAAAATAAGTCCTAACAGAGGTTATTAGAAGAAAAGGTTCTATTGGATAAAACAGAGCCTGAGGATGATTTGAATAAGGTTCTTAAAGTGGACTTTAAAAAATTGCCAGACTATGAAAGAGATATGGAAGATATAGAAATAAGATGTTATGGATTTGAAAAGGGACTTAAAAATGTTTGACTATAAGAGTGACATGGAGAAAGAAGCTGCATTGGATCTACAAATTGTGCTTGTTGATGTCTTAACAATTAAAGGGTACATCCATATTATAAATCAGAAGAGTGACTCTGAGAGTTATCTTATTTTGGATCCACAGAAGGGAAGCACTAAATTTTTGAAGTTGTTCCTGAAAACAGGGAGAAAATGATAAGAGATCATCATATAGGACTTTATTTGAAGAAGCAACTGAAGATCAAGCCTTGTAAAAAGAAGAAAAAGGAGTTCAAAGTGGATTTATTTGATCAGGGTTAAATTATACAGTTTAACAAGTTGTGATTTTGGGCTATTATTATTGGAATATTTTTTTTTTGACCAGGACTATGAGGATTTAGACATTTTTTCATATGAGGATAAACTTTCTAGATCCTAAGATATATATGTTACTATCATTGGTATTTTTATGCCTATGAGGATAAATATTTTATGTTTTACTTATAAGAGAAAATTATAAGTCAAAATGCATAATGGATTTATTTGTCTAAGGTTAAAATATATACGTTTTTATTACTGGTACTCTTAATGCTTTTGCTGAGTGAGATTGGTTGATTAATTTTTTTATAATTTGGCTATTGTTAAGGGATAAGAAATGGGAAGAAGAGGGTTTTTTTTCCTGTAATAGTAGAGAAGGTGTTAAGTTACTGCAAATGTTTATACTTGTTTGGAGGGAGGGGGGAGTCACTTTTTATTTTCCTTTCCTTTCCTTTCCTTTCCTTTCCTTTCCTTTCCTTTCCTTTCCTTTCCTTTCCTTTCCTTTCCTTTCCTTTCCTTTCCTTTCCTTTCCTTTCCTTTCCTCTCCTCTCCTCTCCTCTCCTCTCCTCTCCTCTCCTCTCCTCTCCTCTCCTCTCCTCTCCTCTCCTCTCCTCTCCTCTCCTCTCCTCTCCTCTCCTCTCTCTTTCTCTCTTTTTCTTTTTTGTTTGCATATCTTTTTTAGTTCTGTATTAGCTTTTATCTATGTAAAACTTTAATAAAAATATTATTAAGAAAAAAAAAAAGGACAGCTGAAGGGAGGACATGACATCATGCCAGAGTAAAGGCCCTCCGGTGATTATATACTTTGAGTTTAGTTAAGTATGTCATAGGGGAGTAAGAGTACCTGTTGGATTCACTGGCAATAAAGGTTGGGGACCTGGCTAGATCCATTGGTGCTCTGTGTCTGCTGCATGCTGTTTAATGAGCGCTTTGGCCTGATTATATCCCATGCTGAGTAGAAGAACTGAAGAGAATGAGATTTTAGTTGCTACTGCCTGTTTATAGTAAAAGTAAAAAAAAAATTGGCAAGATCTTGAGTGATAAGATGGAACTGAAAGGGAATTTTCTTAGTGTGTGTAGCACTGGTGTGTATTTGTACCGAAAGCATAAAATCTAGTTCTGGTGACTTGCACTGCGTACAGTATATTAACTGAAACCTAATGAAGAGGAGCAGTGTCAGCAACATCAGTTCTGTTGATTTGTACTCTTCCGCTGATCTGCAAATAACAGGCTGAATGGACAAAACCAGGGCATGGCAAGATAAATGCTTGATAAACATATGGGAAAGGCAGCATGCTGCTAATGCAGCAAGAAGGAATCAAAGTGCACTGCAGCACAAGCAAAAAATGACTTACTGTATATGGCTGGAAAAAAAGAAACAACATTAAATTGGTTCAAAAACATAATAGTTTTAAATTAAAAGACTACATTTACTATACGCTGATTTTATTTCAAAAACAACAGGATATCAAGCCAAATGGCTTGTTTTGAAGTGCAGTTTCTCCCAAGCTGTCATTGAAGAAAAAGGGTTAACCTGCCTCTCTGTAAGGTATACTATACTCTTGATTGCTTCCCTGTAGGTAAACATACATGTAACAATTTCTATTTTCACTCCCTAACAAGGTAGATGACTGTGGCCTTCAAGGATATTTTGTAAGATGCTGAAGAGTCTGAAGAATGTTGCTGATTGTGTTAAAATATCACTGGTTGTGGGGAAGAGTAAGTGTTTGTGTGTATGTATAAAACTGTATCAGATAACATAGTACGTTTATCAAACTAAATTTTATTCATTTAATACTGTTTATTCTGCAAGGAAGAAGAGAGATCTGCCTTGAAATGTATATAGTTAGGATACAAGAGGCCCTGGAATTAAGGGTTTATGTTTAAATTCATGAACTTTCTCTCTTTCTTCTGGAGTTGGCAGGAGCTCAGGAAGAGAATTTTAATACTGGGCATGAGTAGTGGATTAAGGGGCCCACAACCCAACTGGTGATTTTAGATATTCTATAGTTCCATAAAACATCTGTCTTCTTCCACTGAGGACTTACTCCATTTAAACAGATGGAATTCAGACTGGCAAGGGATATTTCAAGTTAATTTTTTTGTATTGGAAAAATAAAGTACAGATTCATTAATGACAACAACAACAACTGTTAGAGTGGAACAGTGTGTGTGTGTGTGTGTGTGTAAATTTTTAACTAAAGAACTTAATTACAGCAATAAAAACTAATACTGTATGAACTAAACTCAGAGAAAGAAAGGAAAGTAAAAAGAAAGATTAAAAAGTGCAAAGAAATAAAAAGTAAAAATAGAAGAAAAAAGAAACAGTGAAATAAAAAAAAGAATCCAGTATATCCAGTAAAGAGTCATTTTCTTGGTCTACCAATTGTATTTCCACTTTAAATACATTTTCTATTTTGTAATCCACATTTTTTTTAATCCAGTATTTCAGATTCTACTATTACTTCATCGAGCAAGATTTGTTTCACATCTGTCATTCCTTCATTAACATCCTTTAAACATAGAAGCAACCCAGCCATGCACTTGCATGCCGGTCCCAAGCCCGGATAAATGGGGAGGGTTGAGGTAAGTCCTGGTGACCTACTTTGTTAAAAACCTTGCCAAGAAAATGTTATGGAAAGGCTCTCAAACGAATCAGATATGGTACCCAGTGGTAGGACCCCCAGGTGAGAAGGTACCCAACAAGCTACTGGAGAAGAGCAAGGACCTGCAGTGAGTAGTCAAGGCATTAATGACACACCTGGCGCAAATCACCAGGAATCCCAGCTACTGATGCAGCCTTTGATGAAAGCAAGAGTCTGCGCTGCATGAAGACACACTGGATAGCAACGTGGAATGTCCAAGGAACGAGCCAGAGTAAATTGGATATCATCAAATGGGAGCTGACCAGGTTGAAAATTGACCTCCTTGGCATCAGTGAGCTATTCTGGATAGATAATGGCTATTTCCAGTCTGAGGAATTCACTATCTATTACTCGGGATATGACATCAGGAACACGAATGGAGTGGCGTTTATCATAAGCAAGAAACTCGCCGAAACAGTGGAAAGGTTCTCAATGGTTAATTATCGCATTATGACCATCCCGATCTGTGCCAAGCCAGTTAAAATCACGGTTGTCCAAGTCTACACCCCAATGACTGAAGCAATAGAGCTTGAAATAGAGGGTTTCTATGTCAGCATTGAAAAAACTCTGAAGCACGTGCCCAAAAAAGACATTGTTTACATACTGGGTGATTTCAACGCAAAAATTGGCAGCCAAGCAGAACCAGCCATTACTGGCAGCTTTGGACTTGGGGAGAAGAATGATGCAGGCGATCGTTTGGTTCAATTTTGCTATGAAAATTGTTTTTGAATCATGAATACCTGGTTCAAACAGCACAGGTTTTACTTATATACTTGGACCTGTAATGGAAGGCTTGGGCAAGGAGGATACTGGAATGGAGGATCAAGGTTATCAGGAGGGAGGGGAAGCATTCCAGAGCAAGCGCCTCCTCAGTCCGCAGCAAGAGTGTGGGAATAGAAAGAGGAAGAGGCTAGTCCCTCCCTAGGGACCTTTAGCATAGGTTTAGTCTGGTGAGATTCTGTCTATTAGGTGCAAGCTAATAAAGAAACTGTACTGTACTGGATTGCCTCGTTGTTCTTCTTGGGCTGAACCTGACAGACTTCACCAAATAAACTGCACCGAAATCAGATTGACTATGTCCTATGCAGCCATCGATGGGGTCCAGTTCAGTCCTTGCTGTCAAGGTATATCCAGGTGCTGATTGCTGTTCAGATCATGAATTATTGGTGGTTAAGATCAGAGCCAAATTATGCAACATCAAAAAGAGAGCACCACCAAAGAAGCTTGACATCATCAAAATCCCTTCCACGTATGTAATCGGGGTGAGAAATACATTTGAACTGCTGGATACTGCAGAGAAGATGCCTGACGACTTGTGACAAGAAATTCAATCAACCATTATTGAAGCAGCAGTTGAATATATACCATACAAGAAGCCAGAGAAAAAGCTCATTGGCTCTCAGATGAAACCATCAGGATAGCCGAGTGAAGAAAAGCAGCCAAAGTGGCAGGCAAATGGGAAGAAGCAAGGAGATTGAATGCGGATTTCCAAAGAGCAGCAAGGAAAGACAATGAAGTTTACTGGGACTAGCATTGTAAGCAGCTAGAAGAGGACTGCATGAAGGGCCATGCCAGGAATGCATTTGCGCAAGTCAAAAGGATCCGAACACCATTTACTGCTCATAAAAGCATCATCAAAAACAAGCAAGAGAAAGAATTGTCTGACCAACCAGATGTTAAGAAAGATGGCGAGAATATACAGAAGAGCTGTATGCCAGCAACAAAGAGGCCAGACTTCTCAGGATGTGAGGAAAGGGTAGCAGAAATAGAACCAGCCATCCTTTTCCTTCAGAAAGAAGTCATGTGGGCAACGAGCCAACTGCCAGACAACAAGGCCCCAGGTGTTGACACCATCCCTGCAGAACTGCTGAGGCCTGTACCACCCACAACCATCACAGCCTTGTGCCAGAAAATTTAGGAAATGGACACATGGCTACAGGATTGGAAATGATAATCTCATTGCCATAAAGGGGCAACTCCAAGGATTGTTTCAATTACTGCACAATTGCACTCATCTTTCACACTAGCAAGATTCTCCTTAAGATCATACAACAATGTCTGGTGCCGACCATTGAAAGAGAATTACCAGATGTTCAAGCAGGCTTCAGATGGGGTTGTGGCACTCATGACCATATTGCAAATCTACACTGAATCATGGAAGGATCTCAAGAATATCAAAAGAACTTCTATATTGGCTTTATTGACTACAAGAAAGCCTTCAATTGTGTCAATCATGAGAAGCTGTGGAGAGCCCTAGAAGAGCTAGGGGTGCTAACACATATGGTCAAGTTGGTACAGTTGCTGTACACAAATCAGGAAGCTACTATGTGAACCATATGGAGACACTGATTGGTTCTAGATAGAGAAAGGAGTATGGCAACATTGCATTCTTTCACCTTTCTTATTCATCCTGTATGCAGAAGTGATCATGAGGAAGCTGGAAATTGAAGAATCAAAAATTGGAGTAAAGATTGGAGGAAGGAACATCAATAGTCTTTAATATACTGATAACACAACTCTCATCTCAGAAAAACAAAGAAGGCCTGAAACATCTGATCAAAAGGATTAAAGAAGAAAGTGAGAAATTTGGCCTCTTCTTGAACATCAGAAAGACCAAGCTCATGACCACTGTGAGAAGTGGAAATGTCAAAATAGCAATTGATAGTGAAGAGATTGAATGTGTGCAAGAATTCACTTTCCTAGGATTGCAGATGATCAAAGCAGTGAATGCAGTCCAGAAATGAAGTGTCATATCGCACTGGGTCGTACAGCAATGATGAGTATGAAACAAGTATGGAAAAGCAAGGACATCAGCCTGGCAAGTACATGCAGATTAGGCCACACTATCATGTTTCCCATAGCTACCTATGGTTGCGAAAGTTGGATCATGAAAAAACTAGACAAGAAGAAAATCGTTCAAACTGTGGTATTGGAGAAGGCTCCTGCGCATTCCTTGGTCAGAAAAAGTGACAAACAAGCAAGTACTGGAGCATATAAAACCAAACATACTGCTGGAGGGCAAAATCACAAAATTCCACTTTACTTATTTTGGCCATGTCATGAGATCAAACTCACTGGAAAAGGCAGTTATGCTTGGAATGGTCAGCAGTAAAAGGAAACAAGGCTGCCAGAAAACACGGTAGACACCATCTGTCATGAGCCACAATTCAGAGTCTGACTCTGACAGTGTTGCTCCAGCTGAGCCTGTGGAATATCAGGCTCAGGAATCATCTGAGGCTGATCAGCCAAGGCATCTCCTGATCAGCTGGATGACCCCCATGCCCCAGATTCAGAGGCACACAGAGGCGAGCAGAGCAGGGTCAATGAATGAGACTTCTTGCAAGGCAAAGGGTGAGGCCTGAATAATTGCAGCCAGCTGCCAGCAGAGAGATTTATGCAGAGTATGCTTCATTCTCTGTTGGAAACAACTGTTTGGAAATCTAGCTGATGTCTTGTGTTTCTGTGTACCCTGTTCTTGAATTCCTGACTTCTGGACTGGCTGACTACCCAATTTGGCAATTTAATTAGACTACTCTTTCGCTACTTGGACTGCAAATGGTACAGTGGTACCTCGGGATATGAACTTAATCCGTTCCGTGACTCTGGTTGCAACTCGAGTTGGTCTCAAGTCGAGGTAGAGTTTCCCATGGGGTTCAATGTAAATCTGGTTAATCCGTTCCACCCTCCGAATTTGGTCGCAACCCGAGGCGAATTTCCCCATAGGGTTCAATGTAAATCCGGTTAATCCGTTCCGCCCTCCGCCCGAATTTGGTCGCAACCCGAGGCAATTTCCTCTTCAGAGCCTGACTCCCGCCAAGCCTGCTCTGCATTTTCTTTGGAGCCATGCTAACACGCACACCAAAAACCTTCACGAAACACTGCAAAACACACCACGAGCCTCACCGAACATCTCCTTGCTACCGCGACCTCGCCCACAGGAAGCCGCGACTGCGTGACAGCAGGGAAAATGGCCGCGGATCCGGTTCGTAAGTAGAGGCAAGTTCATAACCCGAGGTAAAATTTTCCTGCCGAAGCTGGTCGTAACCCGAAATGTTCGTTAGTAGAGACGTTCGTATCCCGAGGTACCACTGTACTTTGCTTTGCTCAGTTTATGATTTACAACTTGTCTGCTGTTATGTGTTTCTGCCTCTCAGCAACTGTTATGTGTCTGCTACCTTGAAACAGAACACCATCAAAGCTGACACCAGACAGAGCGTAAAACAAGTAAAAGAAGCCATACAAGATCGGAAAATCTGGAGAGGGCTGGTCCATAGAATTGCTGAGAATCTGACATGATTGAATCTGACATGACATCATCATCATCATCATTGTCAAACATAGATTGTTATTCTTCCTGATGTTATTAACAATATCATCCTTACTGAAATTGTTGATATTGTGGCTACTAATTTATGGCTATATTCTTTGAAGATATCCTTTAATATTTCAAATGTTATAGTATTTTGTGTCATTTTGTAAATCCCAATTTTTTTGGGGGGGGGGCTGGAATCTTTATTCCCTCTAGTGTCCAATTTAAATAATAAGGTCTCTAATCTCTGTTATGACTTACAGCAGACAAAATAATTCTGGTTCTCACAAAAAGCTGTTTATTTTATATAGTTAGTTCCAAAATCTTATAGTAAAAGTTGCAATATTCCAAATTTATTCATTTATAACTTGCTTGATTCAAAATCTTATTTAGCTTTTTGCCATTCATTTCAAATTAAGTTCTTAAACTTATAGTTGATTTTTCTTTTGTTCAGAGATGAAGATAGACTCACCGGTGGCTTTTCAAACTTGTCTTTCTTAAGATAGCTAAATAGGCAATTTCCGAAAGTGATTAGAAGCGAAGTTAGTGAACTTAGTGTCCTTTAAAAGGACTGTGGCTGTGAGCTTGATGATTGATCCCTTTGTCTCCTGGCACTCAAACTCATGGGGGACTGTTGTCCTGCAGTCTCCTCAAAAGGAGCAGCCATCTGGAGCACATGTGAGTGATTTCCCATCCCCTCGTCCAGAATGGTTCTGAAGGACTGGTCTACTCACCAGTTCTTCAGTCCTTGCCAGGGTCATTGTCTCCGCTCTCCACCAAGATGTGTTTGCTTCCTGTTGGATGAACATTTATTTATTGATAGATTTAGATTTAGATTTAGATTTAGATTTAGATTTAGATTTAGATTTAGATTTAGATTTAGATTTAGATTTAGATTTAGATTTAGATTTAGATTTAGATTTAGATTTAGATTTAGATTTAGATTTAGATTTAGATTTAGATTTAGATTTAGATTTAGATTTAGATGCTGCCCAACTCCAAGGTGAACCTAGGCTTTTTTATTGTTTCCCTGTCATCCTTAATCCCAAATTCAACGTTCAGGTTTTTTTAAGGATATGTGTATGGCACAAGATGCCATACTGCTTTCAAATAACCTTCAGCTCCCTATAAAGCAATCAGGAAGTAAAACATTTTCTCTGTTGTTTATAAAAGCACCTTCTGCCTGCAGCAGCACTTTCTATGGTATGTGGCTTAACACAGAGTTTTAAGAGAACTTGATGGGGCTCCATGAGAGACTAAGCATAAAAAAAAAAAAAGAATCACTTGGACACAGCCAGTTTTCAATGACTAGAGCTTTGCCTCGTGATCAGGGGTTCTGGGATTTTTTTTTTTTTTAATGAACAGCTATCACAGCCTGAAAAAGTTTGAAAACCCCTTAAAAGACTCCATGAGATGTAACTACAGTTAACAACCTGAGAGAGATTTTCTCTCTCTCCCCTCCTATACTAATCAAGGGGAGGGCAATCTTGAGTTTTTTCCTGACCTCATGTCTATCTGGCCTAAACTGTTGTTTACATAATGGTTGTTGAATTCCTTTTTCTGAGTCAGCTCCATACTCTTCTACAGTTTTCAGGTTGATAACAAGAAAGGATGCAGAACATTTTTTTCTATGAATGATCACAATGGAACCTGAAGTGTGGTGGAGGGGTACAGAAGCCTTTTTCTTTCTTATTTAACCTACATTTTTCATGCTCTTTTCTTGAAGTTCCCTTATCTCTTTCTGCTCTCTATTTATTTGATAGTTCTTTTTTCTGCCCAGTAGACCACTAGAAAAGGAACCGATCCCTGCCAAATATCTCTAAGCAATAGATCCCCTTGCAGATGCTTTCGCAGATGTATGCAAATGTTGTTCAGCTAAGCATCAAACTACAGAAGCACGTTATTTTGAGGGAAGTCATAATTCCAAGAGTAAGGTGATGTGCATATTTGGAAATTTGTGAGCATGTTGCTCACTTTACAAAATGGCTAAGATAATAGGCACAGCAAATCATAAAACATTCATTATTATAAGGCAAAGTGGTGAAGTTGTTCTGTTCCATAACCCTTTGACCCTTTGAATGCTTCCTACTAGGCCTATGTGAAACAATGCCATTTCTCAAGATGTTGCCTTAATTTGATTGGATTTGTGACAGTGCCTTGCCTTGGAAAATCAAAGTATCAAACACTCTCTTTTCTTTCTTTTCTATGCTGTTCTCTTTATATTGCTCTCCCTTGTTTAATGGGACACAGAGCAGAGTAGAAAAAGAACAATAAAAACTATCAACAATGAACACTATTTATCCTAAAACAATAAAAATTGTAAGAAAGATTTAATTTGGATAACTGCTTCATTGATATGGAATAGACGAACATCTATTCACATGTGCAGAAATGCATAGCATGTGGACTGAAGTGGCATGGCTGCTCCAAATTGGTGCATCAGAAAAAAAACAATCCTTTGATCTGGATGCCCCTTTGAAAGGGTGTTTCTCTTTTACAAATTCAAGTACCTCTTCAAAACCTCATACTGCTCTCATCCTACCAACCTTTATTTTTGTTATTTTTAATTTCTAAACAAAGCAGTGGCTTACAGCCACCCACAATTTTTACATTGTAAGAGTGCCTATTGTTGCTAAAGAGGGGGCTAGATTTTCTTGCATATAAAAGTGGTGCTTCACTTTATGTTTTGTTTTGCAGTGTATCATATTTTCATTAATATGAAACAGAGTAGCGATCCCGGCAGATGCTAAGGATCACTTTGCCTGTATCTTATCTTGAATTAGATAAGTCTATTTCACTGCCTAAAACATTCTTTTTTTCTATCTTTTCTATGCTGTTCTATTTATATTGCTCTCCCTTCTTCAGTGGAACACAGAGTAGAAAAAGAACAGTAAAACTATCAACAGTGAACACTATTTATTCTAAAATTAAAAATTGTAAGAAAACTTTAAAACAAAGTTCATTAAAAAAGTAATTAAAAAGAACTGGAGAAATTGTTATTCTGCAGATGCTTGAATAAACAAACATGTTAAAACACAACAATGTGGGAATTAGCTGTAGTTTCCTCCGGAAAAGTTTCTACAATTGGGTCACTATCACCAAGAAGGTGTTACTTCTGGCCATCACAGAATATGCCATGAGTAGATGCTCCGTAGCTCATCAGGAGCTATTGGGGCAGTTAAAGTTTTAAATCCTTGGACCTAAAGCTATTTAGAGATTTATAGAGAATGAAAGCATCTTAAATTGAGACTGATAGCTTGTAAACAACCAAGTGCAGTGCTTTGATGATCAGTATTATGTGGTGTCATTTACTTTTCCACTTAAAAATCATATGGCTGTTTTCTTCACTGGCTGTGTCCTCCAGATCATCTTCAAGGATAGCCCCAGGTGTTTACAATAGTTAGTTCTCTATTGGAAGATATCATTTATTTAAATGACTGTCATACATGGGAAGAATGGCACACAGAAGCATGGCTTCTTCAATTCTTTCCATCCAAAGGAGGTGCCTATATTCTGTGTAATGAAATGACATATTACATCTCTATGTTTGTTTTTGCGTTTTCTTTATATTATACTATATATGTGTAGATTTCTATGTGTGTGTATACTGTGAAGCACAGGGCAGGCTGCATATGCTTCATAGCATATGACCATCAGGAAGGATGAGAAAGAAAGAGCCTTAGTCAACATCATTCCAATCCACTGCCATAGGGGTAAATTGAAAGAATGTTTTTCCCCATAATCCGAACACATATAGCCTATTTTTGAAGTTGATCTTTCTTTTGTTGCCCCACCCCCCCGCCCTACCCAAACACCTCATTTGTTCCTGTTCTATTTAGTTTTTGGAGAATAATCCTGCTGATGGAATTACCCAGACAGATGGACAGGCAGGGAAAGTTCTAAGCCTCATTACATTTTTCCCCCCAATATTCTTTCTCACTTAAAAGCATAAAACAGTGCTGTGGACATAACATTGCTTATCAACAGTTAGCAAGTGGACGACAATTAGAATAAAGGTTACATGGTATGCATATATTTTTCCCTGCTCTGGTGTTTTATTTATTTATTTTTTACTTAAATTCCTAAATTAGTGATAAATATACAGCTACGTATTTTTGTAAATATATGAAAATTTTATATCAGTTTGGTATAAATGACTACCATATTCTTACATATGTGAATGTATGCCTGGAAGAATGCTTGTATACAAAAAGACATATGGATTATGTATATGGATCTCCTTGTTTCTATTTTACATTAAGACTTGCATGGAATAAACTCAATGATGTATTTTGATTACATGCCATGAAAAAGTCTCCTATGTAATGAAACGTATTAGATTGGATCTACACTTACATCTGTTAAAATCACTACAATGTAAGATAGTCAGAACTACATTATATACAATTTATTTTAATGGGCCTGCTCCTTAAGTATGTCAGAGACTGGATCTAATGCTTTGTTGTCTTAATTATATTTTATAAAATTATCAAGTAAAAATGAAAATATATTTCAATTCAACATTTTCTAAAAAGTGAAAATTTCAGTTTTATTTTCTGTATGGAGGCAGGGCTTATGGTGGCTACTGATAAGAACTTTCCTGTCCCACTCTGCATTTTGGTTTGCTTGTTTTTTTTTTAAGCCTCAGGCAGTTAGAAGGGGTTGGAGTCCCTCAGGCTGCTAATTTTGATTCTAACATTGAGTACTAGTGCAGAAGCAGTGTTGTAAGTGAATCTGTTTCTGTCGAGATCACATTTCTTTGTAGAGAATCTGTTGTCAATGGATGATCCCAGAGTTAAACATGATGAGATCTCCCTCAATTTGCTTATTTCCAGACTGAAAAAAGATGTTACCTTTGTAAACATGGAATTATGTGAAACATGCAGAAAACAAGGTGTACGTGTGGCTCAGTTTTAGCTGCAAGAATGGTGTGCAAGTGAGGAATGTTGGAACTTCTCTTCTGCTAGGAAGTTCCTGTGTCCCATCCCCCCCCCTTTTCCTTCCCCTTAGGTTCTTTATTAATCAGTTGACCTATGTAGAGAAGTAATTAGAAGCCACAGGGAACTTCTGTGTGATAAATGATATATTTGGCAATTGTGGTCTGTTATTCTAAAAGGCATATACAGGTCGTCCTCAGTTAACAACTGCCCTGTTTAGTGATACTTTAATTATGATGGCTCTGGAAAAGTAATTTTACAACTGGTCTTTGAACTTACAACTGTCTCAGTGGTCATGTGATTGGAATTTGGGTGCTTGGCAACTGGCATGAATTTACGACTGTTGCAGCATCCCACGGTCATGTGATCGCCATTTCCAAGTTTCACAGCCAGTTTCTGACAAGCAAAGTCAATGGAGAAGCCAGCAGTAAAATCACAAATCATGTCTCACTTAATGACCAGTGGTGATTTGCTTATCGACTGCAGTGGAACTGATGTAAGTATAGTGCAGTCACATGATGTTTTGCTTGACTGTGTCGCTTAGTGACAGAGTTGCTGGTCCCAACTGTGATTGTTAAGGGAGGACTACCTGCATTGTTTTAAAAAGAAGAAGCTGTTGTGTTCCGAGACTTCTGATCCTAAGGTCTTTGCCACCTACTTCATTTCTCTTGTTCCATTTTTGACATTGACTATAAATTTAATTATGTAAAATATTGTACTACCCTCTGATGATGAAATGGTCAAAATATTATGTGAAAATTATATTAAAAATAGGCAGTAGGGAAAAATGCAAGGTGTCAAAATAAGACATTAAATCCATATGTTAATCACCTTAAGGATGACGAAGTTGAATGAGTGTTTTAGAAGCAAAATATTGGTTGAATGCATGGATTTATGAGAACTATACTCAGCAAATTTTACTCCAGTATTAGAAATATATTAGAATAAAAGTTTTCAAAATGACAGTCTTAGTTTTCTTATATTTCTTGTATATTATCATGTGCACTATGAAATCTTGTCCAGTTTTATTGTTCATTGTATCTCATATATATTTTTAAGCAGTTTGATATTTTGACTTAATCCATAAAATAGATCTCATGTTTACGTGTAAGAGCTGGTTCACAGATCTATTAGAGTCTAGTAAGCATTTCCAAAACAATTAATAGGTGCAACATGCACCATCTTTGAAAAAGAGAAAATATCCTTGCCTTTACATAGAAAGCACAAGAAAAAATAGCAGAACTTTCCCAACTCAATTAGCCTATATATAGGTTTCTCACCTGAAAGTAGATTCTCCCTGGGTTTAATGTCAGACATCTGATAATAGCTTGTATTGAAAATTGTTTTTCCTCAGATCAAGTCTCTTTGAGTTCCCATTAATGTTATGAAGGAGGTTAAAGGAAGAATACAATAATTCCAGTAAGTATGGAAATTTTAACAATACTAAATGGATTTTCTGTCAATCTGAGAACCAGATCTTACCCTATGTATCTCTCTTTACATATTGTGTAATATATTTAAAATATTTTTCTTCATTAATAGATTGAATGCCACAAATTCACATCAAGTTGGTGAGCCCATGAAAAATAGAACTACGGTTGTTAATATTTGATACCTCTGTGTCCACTGTTCATCTCCACTTCGGTAACAATGAGTTCCACAGCACAATCAGGTCAGTCTGTTTTTGTTTAACCTCCTGCTGATGTGCAAGATCAATATTTGTGTCATAATACCAAAGAGTCAAATGATGAGAGATTTAAATGTCAGCATTGTTTGACTTCTACCTGGATTAAAAATAAATAAATCTCATGCTGATTTTCATCTGTACCATTTTTTTGTGACCTGTCTTGAAGTAAATAAGAACAAAACCTTGTGAGTAAAGAACAAAACTTTACTAATCTACCGTAGGTATTTTTGTATTCTTCATTATGTTTATTTCTTTGAAATATTAGTACCCAACCTTTCTGTTTTAGTTTGCATGTGTTATATTAGTTTCAATGTGTCCTTTTAATGAGTTAGACTGAAATGATTTTGTTGTTTTTTTCAGTATATACACATGATAGAGAGACTACTATACAGTAGTAGATTACATGCACACAAAACTTAGCTGCATGGATTACCTTTCTTTCACAGACACTCATAGGTATATACTTAGCAATACCTGGGGTGGCATATACCTGGCATTGCCACCTGCTGAAATACCCATAGGAATTCAAACTCAAATTTTGTAAATTTAACCCCCCCTCTTCAAATTTTAGGGAATAATAACATTATCTTTAATGCATCACTAAACTTTTGCCAAAGGAATTCTGAAAAAAAGGTGCAGTTAGTAATGAAGTTATATGACTTTAGCCAAAGACTACCAGAATATGAAAAAGGCTTTTTTTAAAAAAAGTAATTATTCAGTATTTATGAATAAGATGAATATATGAATGTAAGAAAATGAGATGAATATATGAATATAAGAAAGAATAAGTAATCTCTAATACATTAAAATGAAATACAGTAAATGTAGTATGTTGCTGAAACTTTTTATCAACTTACAACCCAATAATATATTTATAGTTAAACAATATTGTAATGTAAAATAGGCTTAAGTTTCACTGACTAGCTTACCCAAAATGAGGGAGAAATATATTTCACTTTTTAATACAGGGATTTTAATGTTTTATATTTAAAACAAATCAATTTAATTTGTGTTTCCGAAACTGATATACATACCAGAATTCAATTATCATTCAGTTTTCAATTTTTTTCTTTTTCTTTTCTGTTATGGTAGGCAATGTGTTTATTCAAAAAGTATACATTAGGGAAAATTGAGATAAAATGTGTTTGTAGAAATGTATACAAATATACAATCAGACTGGTGGTTAGAAGAAAAAGTGGCAAGGAAACCATAAACAGGATATGTTGCATATATGTTTGTGGAATTTTGCATTATAATTTTAACAATTATATTTTTATTTAAGGAAAGGAAATTTATGACAATTGCTAAAATGATTATTTTTTAAAAAAAATATGTTAGAATGAAAGTATGCCTGTTTGACAGTAGTGACTAACTTTGTATTCCTTTAATATATATACATTTTTATAATTCTAGTATTGTACCCTTGATGAAGTAACCATTTTAAAGAAATATCTGTTAGGCAAACATGTAGTATCTAGAAGTAACCAAAAAAATAGTTTAAGAACAATAGCAAAATAAATTTAATTATTGCTTCATCTTTTTTGAATTTAGAATTGACAAGAGTCACTTTTGCAGTGAGGTGGGCAGCACATATAAATTTGAAAATAAATAAATAAATAATGTTCTACAACTGAGATTTGTCAAAGTAATCTTGCTAAACACATTGAGCTGCACGTGCTTACATTGAGAATAACAAAGAATAAGTATAATCCCAAATTTTGCATGTTTACAGCCATATTATTCCATTTAGTGAATTGTGTGTGGAGGTGTGAGAGAGAAAGCAGGTGTCACAGTATGTGCTATTTAGTATAGCTACAAAATGGACTGGCAGTTTTAGAAACCTAGATTTTGGACCGTATGCTTCTTTGAATTATTAAAAAGAAACCTGAACGAATAGCGTTCTAACAACTATCTTATGTCTGTATTTCTTAGGAACAAAAACCTTTGTCCTAATTTTAAGTTTGTTTATCAATTTATATAGGTGGTGTTAAAAGTTCACATAAGTATCACATAATTTAGCTGCAATTTCATGATGTTACATTTCACTCACTTTTTCAAACTTGAGAATTAGTCTGTTTTTTAAATAAGGAACCTAAGAGTATCTCAGTTTTTATTTTTAACCTAGTGTTATGAAAAAAGTGTGTAAGTGTGTGTGTGCATGTGTGTGCATGTGGGTGTGTGTGAGAGAGAGATTTATGTCATGGTATAGAATCTAGCATATAGTCAAATTATCCATCAATTTTTTGAAAATTTTCTATTACTGAAATTGCATCTATGTACTCAAATTAATTCTGCCCGCAGAATTAGATTCGTTTTGTTACTTTTATATACATACATAGTCTGCAAGTGAGGAATGAAAAACATGTAAATAGTTTCAACTAAATGTTTATAGTTCTTAAGTATGGGACAGAGCACAGCAGCTATATATCAAAGATTTTACAGGCAGCAGATTCTGAGAGTAGTAAGCATTGGGGGAAAAGACTGAATCCACGTTGTTTCTCAGTTCTCTCCTCAAAATGACTTTGTAAGGTAAACTAGACTGAGAAGGAATTATAAGCATAATAACATACAAAAGGACTGCTGAATAATGACTTGAATCCAGGTCTCTCTGGAGTCAGTACAACCCTCTTACCTTTACACTATATTTCATTGGCATTCAGATATTGAACCTTCAGTTTCAGAAGCACTGAATTCCAGTATTTGGGGAAAAGTTGCTGACTTGAAGATATGCTAGAGAATTTGATTGCCAATTAGAAATAGAATGCTAATGAAAAACTGGTTTTACATAAGTCATTGTGGTTTATTCTGGCCTACTGTGATAATGTGAATTCACTCATTATGGCTTGTATATATGTGATTAAGAATATGCCATTTTGGTTTATTTAGCAAATCATGATAAAAAAAATCTTCCAAGGTGTTCTGTGTAAACATATCCTATATGTGCTGTTTGTATGATTGTGCAAAGTTTATTTTGATCAACATGTCAGTATTGCCATTGCTTGCAGCATCCAAATATGAGCAGTAACATTATTAGCATTGTGGCCAAAATCTGGCTTGGTTAAAGCAATCAAATCACTTTGAAGATATAACATACATTTATTAGCAATCATACAATTGCAGTGTACACTGGGCTCTCAGCAAAGAATTGGCAGCTTGCTGAGCAGCCCTGAACAAAAGCAGAGCCACGGCTTATATACCTTTGGCCTACCACGTTTCAAAGACAAGACAAAGAAAAAGGTAGACACAGTGTAAATTACAGCATATTGGGATGTTTTTGATAAACCATCTGGGTGACCTTCTTATTATTTATTCCTTCCTACTAGGCCAGCATGCTATCTCTGAGATATGGTCAGTGAATGTTAAAAAAAAAAAAAAAAATGGTTTACTGGACCCCTGGTCCCTGTCTGATTCCTCCCCCTGTTACCATTCAGAATTTTTTGTGCGCACAAAAACATTTTTGCTTATCATCATATCTTTTATACTGATTAAATATACTTTCCTTAATAATTAACTCAAATTTTAATTTAGAAATGTAGTCAAATATTTCTCATTTTTGAGGAAAATGTGTGGTTACATAGTTTGCATTCTTCATATTTACCGGTCTGTTATTTATTATAGTATTCCAGCATAGAGCAATATTTTGTGTAATCATAATTTGTAATACCTAGAAGATCTCAGGCATAGGGGAAACAGTTGGTTCATCTGATGTCATTCAGGATTTCTCCATATGAATCTTCTTTTTCCTGATGAGTTCAGTTATCATGAATCTCCCTGAGGTTTTCAAAGTAAAAACTGAATTATTGCCTGCAAAAAATTGTCACACGCTGAGTTCATCTGTTATATCAAATAGAGATTCTGGATCAGTGAGCGATTAAGTAGTATACAGCGGATAAATTTGGGATATGTTTGTGTATTTATGATTACATGATATATTATTAAAAGTTATTTTGAAAATTGATTCTAAGGAGAGTCTATGTAGTATAGACTTAAAAAAAAAAGTGTGCATGTGTGTATAGATAAATAGATCAGTCATAGAGAAAATGCTGTATAGTTTAGATCTGACCAGTGCATATTATTCCCTGCCCTCCCTTACAAGTAGCTGCCTCTTCTGCCTGAGTAAGTTATTAAGTTTCTGTTGCTGGAAGAAAGTGTTTGTACGTTTGTATGAATGCTCCTGAAAGCAGTAATATAACTTGAGCATGAGTCGTGAAACAGATTTATAACAGGTTTATTTAAAGATATAACATGCTAGGCATAGACAAAGCTTAGCACCTAGCTAACTATACCTTACTGGGAAGAGAGTCAGAAAGAAAGGGTTCAGTGTGTGAGATTTGCCCCGTTCGACAGAGAAACTCTCGTGACACGTGTGGTTCACAAAGAAGGTTTACTCATGCGTAACGTAGTAGTCACAAGCAAAGCCAGGACTGGCTTGGTACAATTGCATCACTTGTTATATTCCCCCCTTCCCGCGCTTTTTCCCGCCTTGTGATCGCGTTGCGGCTGTGGGCTATTAGGCCCCCCCAATAATCCCCCTTGATTGTCCATGATGGCAGGTTCGGTCAGGGTCCATTGTCCTTGATGGGCAGTCCCCCCCCGGCTTGGGTTGGTCCCTCCCCGTTACGTGCAAGCCCGCGGGTTCTGTGCTGCGCGCGATCTTGTTTCGCTGCCTGCGGCCCCGTTCATTGTTGGCTCGCGCCGTTATCAGTTTATAGTTAAAAGCTTCCGCTGCGGTTTTCCTGTTTGGCTGGGCGCAGGTGGCCCGTTAATTAGCGGCGCTTTCAGTTCCTCTTTTCCTCGCTAGCTGCCGCCGGTGGAGCTTCCCCGAAGCCCCGTGCTGACCGAACCTGACATACCGCCCCCCTGAAGACAAGTCCCCCTCTTAATTGGGCTACTAGGGTGTTGCCCCCCATCTGCCATAACGGTGTGCCTTTCCTTGGCTAAGTCACTTATAGGATGGGTCCCCGAAGGTTCTCCTTCCCCTCCTTCCCTTCCTTCGCCGCTGCGCACGTCGAGCAGCTGGCCACGTACTCCCTCGTATCCCTCCGGAGAGACGGCCACCAGAACTGTTCACGCAGGAGGTGGAAAGTCCTAACAAACCCACAGTGTCCCGTAGTGTCCTCGGCGTGCCCTCTCCGGAGCACATCCACCCGGCAAGCTTCTGGAACGTAGAGCCTCCCCTTGTGCTCCCAGCAGGTCCCTTGTTTCTTCAGGGAGTCCTTGTTGTTTACTAACCAGGGGTCTCCCTCGCTCGCCTCTGCACAGCGCCGCCTCAGCTCCGGCTCGGCTCCCTTCCCCTGCTTCTCCCTTGGGGTTGGGCTCCGCCTTTCGCCTCCAGCTGGGTCGTCCTTGTTGGGTCCCTGGATTCGAGCGGCGGCTCCCTCAGTGTCCTACAACCTTCCAGGTTCCCCTGGCCGCGGCCAGGTCCCGGTCTATCGCCGGTTGCTTCACTCACGCTTGGCGCGGACCAGTCGGCTCCCGGCGCCGCTCCTGCCCCCGTTCTTGATGCCAGTGTGATCGCCGCCTGCTTTGCCACGGGGCCCTCGGGTCCCGCTGCCACCGTCTCTGCTGTAGCCGACCCCTGCGTTGCTGCGGGGCCCTTCGTCGTCGATGCCACCGCCACCTCGGCGGTCTCTGACCCCTCTCGTTTGTTGGTCGCCCTCGGCGCCGTCCTCGTATTCGCCTGACGGGCGGTTGGTCGCCCGGGCCCCGCTGCTGTCGCTGCTGCGGCTTGCCGGCCCTCGGCTCTCTGTCGCGCAGTCGCCACCTCGCCTAGCTCCGTGGGGTCCTCAGCTCCCGCGCCGCCTCCGCGGCTCAACCTGGCTTCCCCGGTGGTGCCGTCGAATCGCACCGTCTCTGCTGCCACGCTCTCTCGTGCGCTTGCCGCCTCGGCTCCTCTGCCGGTCTCCCTCGGCGCCGCCCTCGCCGCGTGTGCAGTTGGTTTCCCGGGCTCTATTGCCGCCGCTGCCGCAGCTCGCTGGCCCTCGGCTCGCCGTCGCCCAGCCGCCACCTCGCCGGGTTCTGTGGGGCCCCCTGTTCTCGTGCCACCTCCGCAGCTCGACCCCGTCTGCTCGGTGGTGCCGCCGAACCGCACCGTCTTGGCCACCCAATCGATGTGCGGGTTCTGGCGCGTAAGCCATGCCAGCCCCAGCACTAGTGCATGGCTGGCCCCCGGGGCAACTACTAAGCCTAGCTCCTCCCGGCTTGTCCCCACTGTCAAACCGACCGGCTCAGTGCGATACTGCGCCGGTTCCCCCTGCCGTCGATCCATCCAACTGGCTGAGTGCGAGGGGCTTCCTGAGTCTCCTCACGCTGAGCCCCAGCGCGGATGCCAGTACCGGGTGGATCAGGCAGTGGGTGCATCCCGAATCCAGCAAGGCATCGATTTTCGCCTCTGCTTCTGATCTCACCCCCTTGAGGTGGACCCTGATCCTCATGGGCGAGTAGCTTCTTCTGTCCCGCCCTTCCTCATGCTGCCACTCCGTTGGCTGCTCTGGGGTGCGCCTCAGCGTCGCCGGCCATCGCCTCCCGCTGGCTCGCTCTCGCATCCACGCAGAGCCGGGCTTCCTCGTGAGCCAGCCGGCTCCGCTGCACACCGCTCCACTAGCTGCTGTCTCCTCCCAGGATCGGTCGGGGTCCCTTATAGCCGGGAATCGCCGGCCCCCGTCCTTTGTGCAGCTCGCCAAGACCCCCTGCCTCGAGGGGCACTGCACCATCCGATGCCCCTTGCCTCCACACCGGTAGCAGGTCCCTGCAGTCTGCCGGGCGTTTCCAACCTCGATCCTCTGCCGTCGGTTCCTGCGCCTCGCCTCCGGTGCCGCCTCACTTTGGTCCGCTGTGGCTGGTATCGGGGCTCGCGCCTCTCGCTTCCCTGGGTCTCCGGCATCCCCCGCCGTCTCCACCAGCCAGCTCCACTTCACTAGAGCCTCCAGGTCGTCCCTACTGGGTGCTCCCCCCTGGATCTCTGAGTGGAGCCTGTCCTGCACAGGGAGATAGGTTAGTGGCTTGGGGCGCCCTGAGAGCTCGCTCCTTGAGCTCCTGAATCGGGGCGCTTCTGCTGGCCGCCGACCCCCCTTCGCGCTCCCCGTCAGGCTGACCACTTCTGCTAGCCTGGTCTCCACGCCGCCCTCTGCGGCTGCCCCAGCCGGGGCCCTGGGTCCGCCACTCCATGCCTCCCGCATGCCCGGTACAGCTGTCGTCTGCTGCTGGAGGTCGCCCTCCAGCCCGTCCAGCCTCTCCTCCGGCTCCTGGCTCCCGGACCCTGCGCCGCTGCTCCCGGGAACCGCATGTCCCGTCAAGCCCTCTGGCTCCGTCCCGCTGCTGAGCGCCCGCTTGGCGCCCCGCGAACTGGCCATGGTTGTGGGTCCCCTCTTCCTCACGCTAGGGACTGGAGTCATCTGCGCAACCTCTGGTCTAGGCTCCGTGCAGTTTCTTGAGGTCATATCCTCACTGCTGCCGTTATCGCCCGATTCCTTCTTCGCCTGCGACTCTGCCCCTGGGGCCTTGCCCCGCCGGAAGATGGTCTGCAACATCACTTGGACAGCATCCATCCGCTGCTCGATCTTGGCCTCCAGTTGGGTGAATTGTTCCTCAAGCTCTCGGGCCTCGGGTTCCGAGTCACTACTCGTCGCGACCCCCCATGCTGGCGACCCGTTGGGGCTCCTGCCCCCGCCGAACGACCACCCGTCCTCTGGCGCCCTCTTGGCTGTGTCCGTGCGCCATTCGCCCCGGACTGGTCCCGCCATCACGCCTTCGGATCTGGGCTCCTGGTAGCCCAGCTGGCACGCGGTTTCCCCATCGCTTGCCATCTCCTGGTGCCGTTAATCAATTCCTCTCCGGTCTTGGCTGCAGGGAAAGAAAGGTGAGCGCTCCTCGGTGTGTACCGGGTAGCACTCAATGTGAGTCCTGGCTTTATGTGAGATTTGCCCCGTTCGACAGAGAAACTCTCGTGACACGTGTGGTTCACAAAGAAGGTTTACTCATGCGTAACGTAGTAGTCACAAGCAAAGCCAGGACTGGCTTGGTACAATTGCATCACTTGTTATATTCCCCCTTCCCGCGCTTTTTCCCGCCTTGTGATCGCGTTGCGGCTGTGGGCTATTAGGCCCCCCCAATAATCCCCCTTGATTGTCCATGATGGCAGGTTCGGTCAGGGTCCATTGTCCTTGATGGGCAGTCCCCCCCCCGGCTTGGGTTGGTCCCTCCCCGTTACGTGCAAGCCCGCGGGTTCTGTGCTGCGCGCGATCTTGTTTCGCTGCCTGCGGCCCCGTTCATTGTTGGCTCGCGCCGTTATCAGTTTATAGTTAAAAGCTTCCGCTGCGGTTTTCCTGTTTGGCTGGGCGCAGGTGGCCCGTTAATTAGCGGCGCTTTCAGTTCCTCTTTTCCTCGCTAGCTGCCGCCGGTGGAGCTTCCCCGAAGCCCCGTGCTGACCGAACCTGACACAGTGCATGCATGCATGAGAGCAAAGGCCAAAGAAAGTGACCCTGACACTGGCGATTTCATCAATGAATAACAAGTAGAGTGTTAGACAAAGAGGGGACTGTCCCTTGTGGCCATTAAGGTGTGAGATACAGAAGAGTCAGTGCCTCTGAAGTCAAAGTGTGAATGACGCATGGAGTCACAAGCTAACCATCTGTATTTAAGTCCAGTATATTTACAAGCACATCCCGGGTGATCAGATTAAGATTAGCATCTTGTAAACCCAGAATATTATGTTAAAGACAGTATTGTCAAACATTTGGTATTGCTATGTTGGGACTGTGCAAACAGTTCAGAAATACTGTCTGATTAAGTAGAAGCAGCTGTATTTGCTTGAGTGATGATTTAAAAAGAGCAAGATAGTATGGGATGTATTCATTCAGATCTCTATGTTATAAAATGTAATAATTTTATATAATCATTTGGGTCTATTCAAAAAACTAAGTCATATTTTTTAAATGTTTTCTTTTCCTTCCCCAGATGTACAAGGTATACACATATCTGATTTCTCCATCCAGAACTTACACTGGAAATGTGAGAAACAGATGTATCCACATCTGCTGTTTTTCCGTAACATCCATTCCTATTATGAAACAAAAATGTATGGGATGAAATTGTTACCTTAGGGCAGCTGCATTTGAAAAGGTAGCAAGATTTAGTGTGTGGTCTCAAAACTTCATTAATATGGGTGCTTTTGTCTAGTTGATGGTACAACTGAATAATAACAAACGAAGTCAAAAGTACATTTGTTACTCAGATGATCTCAAAGGGACTTGCTTGAGTATTTTCTGTTCACACCACTAAAACATGGAATGTTTCCTTCAATTGCATGATGCAACAAATGTGCCTCCTGTGTAGTAACATTTATTTACAACAACACCAGAACCAATTTAATTGAACACAGCCCTATGAGTCTTTAGGGACTAAGCCTTGTCTAAATGAATGGCTCATTCTTACAGCTATAAAGCAAATGCTAAATCCCACCAGGAGAAGGTAAATGCTTCTATTTTGCTGTTTGCTTTGTTTGTTCTAAACTATGCTGTCATTAAGGAAATGTTTACATCCTGTTGCTATTGCACATTCTTCCCCAATCTTTGTACACAGAATCTTAGGATCAAGTAAATTTTGTTTCATCAAAAAGCTATTTGCTTTCAAAGGAGATGAATTATTTGTTATTGCTAGTAATGGGTTTGGAAAACACTTCACATTTGCCTTTTAAACAATAAATGAATAGTATGGTCCATGTTTAGGGACAAAAATATTTGGTCGTGCGTTTTAATTGTATCTATTCATTGACTGGGATTTAGCTTTCGCTCATTAATTGAAGGTTTGTTATTGGCAAATGCATAATCTATCAACTTGTGATACAGCCATACATTTTTAGGAGAGGCTGTAAGGACATTTGATGAGCAAACTATCAGGAATTGGTGAGAGACTTCTCTTCCATGAAGTGAAACAATTCATTATTTTGCCACAATGAAACAATATGATATTCCAGTGATAAAGAATTTCATAAACATGTTTATGCAGAAAAGTATTTCCTAGTACATCTAAAAATGTTTAAGAAGTAAAATATTTTATTTACTTTTCAATGTAGCGTTTTAGCCTTGTGCGGATTATATGATACACATTTTGGAAGTAGTCCAATCAAAGGAGAACAAAAGAAAAGAAAGGAAGGAAAAAGCCTTTAATGAGGTGGGGGTGGGGTGGGGATACTTTTATTCTACAATTCTATGTGAAAATACATAAGGAATTGGGAGAAAACATTAAAAATTCTATGTGTACTAAAGATATTTGAAACAGATGGAAAAACTTGTCAAAGCTGATAGAGAAGTTGAATATATGTTATGCCTGAAGATTAAGCATTACAAATATTTTATTCTGTTTCTGTATGTTTTAAGGAACATTTAGAAACTTTTCTGATATTACCTTTAGGCATAGAGGTTATATTTAGGGATGGAGGAACTAGATCAGGTATTGGAGAGCAATTTGGCATCAGTTAAGACTTTTGCCATTCTCAAACTATGAGAAAGCCATGCTGCATGAGCTTCATTATTTTGAACACCTGAAGAAAACATGTTGGACAACTTTTTTTGTTTACCCATTCACCACTTTTTAAGTAGCCTGTCTCACAGTACAGATACATTTCAGTAATGAGTCTGAAAATAAGTTTAAAAGGTAATTTGCAGTCAGATATTTCACAAGTAGTCAGAACATAGTTTTGCAAAGAGATAGCCAGTGGGTGGCACAGGCAGCTGGCAAGAAGTTCCAAAGTTTCAAAGTGAATTGAAAATTACCTTGCAGAACAAAAGCATGATGTGTAATTACTGCCATCTCTCTCTCTCTCTCTCTCTCTCAAACTCTCTCCTCTTATCCTTTTAAAATAGAGAATGTCCAAAAAACTGAGAAGAATGGTGGGAAAACCTCACATGGAAAAAGTGGGAAACAGAGGTATAAATAGGTTTGCTTTAATAAGGGCTTTTGAGCTAGTGCACAACCCTGGAAGCTTGTGCTAATGCCAAGAACATATAATAAAGAAAAGTACATTCAACTAGGATGTTCAGTGAATTCCAGTTCAGTGAAAAATTGCCTTATTTACCTTTAAGAGTCAAATTAGTTTGTGATGGAAGAACATGTTATTTTACTTATATGTCATCTACATATAGTAGATGTAGTTAGATATGGTATTTGAAGGCTTATTTTTGCAGTAAATTAAGCATGAACTTCAGGGAAGCTAAATTATACTTGACCATTTTATCCTTTTGTGTTTTGCTGTCCTCAGCCAAATTTACTTGCATTTTACCTGCACTTTCAGTTGGGGTAGGGCATTGAAACTGTTTTGGTTGCCTTGGTGGATGATCTACTTTGAAAACTGGATGTGGGAGAGCATGGCCCTTCTAATTCTCCTTGACCCTTTGCAGTTTTTGATTTCATCAACCACTTCTGGATCATCAGGTGGATTAAGCCTGGGTGGCACTGTTTTAAAGTAATTCCAGTCTTTCCCATTTAGTAGTGTCCAGAAGCAGATGCTAGAACACCTAGGTTGTTGATATTATATCCCAAAAGGTTTCACCTTGCTCCCAGTAGTGTTAAATATATATATGAAACTGCCGGGGAGATCATCTGACATTTTGAGCTGTGGTGTCGTCAGTATGTGTCAGCCCTTCGAGACAGATCAGACTAGGAAACCAAAGTGATGAATGCTAAAACTACTTTTATTATAAGGCTATAGTAACAGAATTTTACAAGTCTGAATGCACTTCCCCCCTCCCTTTATCATCATGAGACTAGGGAGGGTCTTTTCTGAGATGCTTACACATTACAGTTCTGCCCCAGACTCAGATTTCTTTGATCTGACCATTGTCTTGGTAGCAGCTCTTCCTCCTCTTCCTCAAGGTTATCTATCTATCTATCTATCTATCTATCTATCTATCTATCTATCTATCTATCTATCTATCACTGTCCATCTCGTTGAAATGACTCTGGGCAGTTTACAAAATGGTTAAAATCAATTAGAATTACAACATACAATAATCTTAAATAAATAGAAAATAAATAGATCCAAGGATAGATATAAAATTGGCAGTCACTTAGGGAGCATCATCAAGGTGCCAGCCGCCCCCAACATTATTGTCACCTCATGCAAGCTAGCAGAGCCAGGTCTTTAATCCTTTCTGGAAAACTGGGAGAGTAGGGACCTGCCACATCTCTGGGGGGAGAATATTCCAAAGGGTGGGGGCAATGGCAGAGAAGGTTCTCCTCCTGGGCCCTGCCAGTTGACATTCTCTTGCTGACGGAGTCTGCAACATGCCCTTCTTGCCTGACCAGATGGGATGGGTTGATGCGAGGTTGAGACAGATTGATTCAGTTCAATTTCAGTGCTTATCAGAAATTTGAACAATTACACATGCCCATTTGTGTTGCTTACTGTTTCATCATGTATTTTATCCTCCATGCTACAAATTAATTTATTTTCTGTGAGAATACTTCTTTACATGAATCAAACACTATATTATATTAGTCTATATGCTAAATTGTTTATTCATCTGGCATTTTGATTTATTTTTATATTGTTTATTAATTATGCTATATGTTCTGTTATATATCTAGGATGAAATGAAGTCAACTTCTATAGCATTGTGTAATATATAAATCCTAAGAGTTTTTCTTTCATAGATTTATTTTTAAAACGTGCATGAATGGAAAAAAAAAAACATTTTACATGAAATTTGGGAAAAGCTGAAAGAGGAGAATTGATTTTAAAATAATCTAGATCCACATCTTGGATAGATTTTTTAAATAAAATTTTATTTAGGGTACATTTAGATATTAGTTACTATTGTCAAAGTTACTACTAGTCTTCATTAAGGAAATAGTTCTCACAGATGTTTCTTCATGGGATCCCATACTTAAGAATTCTAAGAAAGAATTCTTAGCTTCACAGGTGAGCAAATCAACTGTTAGTTACAGTGAGCAAACAATCTATTAGTCAGTCTGAATTATAAGCAGCTGTTAGCTTGGCCCTATAGCATGATTGGAAAGAATACCAGATTTATTTTGACTATTATATAAGCACAGGTTTCCCAGAGAGAGACCTTTCATACAATATATAATCTAGCTCAGTTTTATAAGGGTTTTTTTTTTTTTATACCTCCCTGGACTGTTTTTTTGCTGGAGTGGGGGATGGGTAGCATGCTTATATCTCTGTGTCTGAATCTATTGAAGAAATTGGAAAAAAAAAGTAGGACAGAAACTATTTTATTTAGCTTTCCCATCCATCTTGCCTGATAGCAAGTCTGCTGTAACAATTGCACAAACCTTTTTATAACTGTAGGTGGTTGTTCATTTATTAATGTAAACACCATGTGCCTTGGATGTGTGATCCCTAAAAATAAACCAGCAGAGGTAAAAATAGATTTCTGGGACTTTTTGAGATGCTGCTTAATCAGAACCAGCTGCAAGCTCTCTAGAAAATCTAAGATGAGCCAGATGGCTTTCTTTTTTCTTTAGACATGGGTGACTTCAACTTCAATAATGTAGTCTACCAGTCAAACTGTTTTGATAAACATATTTGTTTTAGAGTAGACACTTTTAATTATGAAGCTAGTAAAAATGTTAATTTATTTTAATGTTTGCTTTACAGATATGTCTAAGGAGGTACTTAGCATAGGATGATATTCATAAAGACAAACTGTGTGGACCTAATTCAAAAGCTGACAAGCAAACCTGTAGTTAAGTTGGTTCCAATAGAATTATGAATATTGTTATTGGTCCTGAATTTTTTCACGGACAAGTGTTATGTCTGCCTTTGATGAATTCTCGGATAAAGGAGATCTGACTGTAGAAGTTTGTGGAAGTCATTGAATAGTTTTGAGGATCAGGATTAGCTCTGTATGAAGCACTTTTACCCCAGCCCAATGGAAGAACCCATAGTAGCTGTTGGGTTGGCTTTTTACATATAGTTTATCGCTTTCAGATAAAGCACATCCTTTGCCTGCAGAAGATTGTAAGTTTGCTCTCTGATTTTTCTAGTTAGGGTGAAAATTCTACTTGAACCTCTGAAGAACTATTGGCAATCAGCACTGAGAAAACTGGAGTAGCTGGGCAAATATAGGCAGTCCCCAGGTTAAGAATGAGCTCTGTTCCTAAGTCTGTCTTTAATTTGAATTTGTATGTAAGTTCGAACTTGTACTTACAAACAGTCTGCTTATTACTAAAAATGGCAGACAGCGTTCTCCTTCCTTGAGCTGATGAACCACTGAAGCCGCACAATGTTTTCATGATCTGCTGAAACCTGCTGAAAACAGGCTGTATATTAAAAATGTGCAGTTTCATTCTGCATACTAGAACAGGCTGGCTTCAGCAATGGACTTGGCCTTTGTGCTTCAACATTTTGCTAAGAAACATTCTGATCAACCAAACTAGTCTCATTATACTATATTTGTGGATTTAAATAGGTCTTTGATCTAATTTACGTGGACAAAACTTGGTCAACAAATCTTTTGGTATCTTTTACAGATTTCATGAAACAGTTTGAAAGTTGGGGTAAAATAAAACAATTTGTGTATCAAGTTGTTAGTTGAACGTTTAGCCAATCTACAGCATCTTTTCCAATGCTGGCAAATATTTATTTACTTATTTTTATTTATTTATTTATTTTTCAAATTTGTCACCACCCATCTCACTGCAGAGTGACTCTTTGGTGCTTCTTATAGTTCATGCAGTTATCCTTCACAGGCTTCTCCGTAGCATTGGCTAAGGGCTGCAGTGAGAAATCTTTCCAGACTAATTACTGCAATATCAAGATTGTGTTATTTGTGAAAAGATTCAGACTGAGAAATTGAGAGCTTGATGGATTTTAGATTGAGCAATGAAGTGCTTAAACATTGGGACACAAACTTTCAAGCCATAAGCAGTTGTAGTTCCCAAGTTGAATGTACCATACAATTGATTAAAAGACTATCTTAGCAGTATCTTTTTTTTTCACATAAGAGAAGCTTGCAATGAAATGGGCAGCCATATAAACTGAAACAAACAAATAAATGTATGTGGTAGGCTAACTCCTTTATGGTGTGTAACTAAATACTATTAAACTTTTCCTTATTAGATATAATTCAAACTAATTGCAATATATGTGTCAAGCATGATATTCCAAATGGAAGGAACTAAGGCTATAATTGTTATATTTAACTTTTGTCTGAAGTTTATTTTTGTACAAGGGCACCTCCCCTCATTTAATTCAACAAATTGGAAAAGGATCATAAATTAAATTCTATGCTTATTGATGGTTTTTTCCTAGAGGCATTATGTCCCGTGAGGTGTGAATGGATGAAGTTAGCCCTTTAGCAATAATTGTGAAATAGATGCCAAAATGAACTGAGTAAAATTTACTTGGCAAAATTAAGTGTACAGAATCAATTCAGCTGCTCTAGACCACTGAAGTATCTCAATTTGTTCTTTGTTCCTAAATATTGAAGACTGTATTTAACATAATCGTATATATAGTATTAGAAGGCAGATTTAATGCAAATCCTTATGAAAGATGTATTTCTCTGTATGGTTTATGAGCAGTGGAATCACTAACTAATGTTTTCATGCATTTTTTAATAGTTATCTTTATTATAAAATATCTTCCTGGTCGCTCAGATGATGTTGATATAAACTTCCTTCTTGTAGACTGGTTATCCAGAATATAAAGTAGCTAAATTTTGTTTGAAAGCTATCAAAATGGATAAATAGTTATTGTCTAATTTAAATACCTAGATGGATACAGATAGGAGATACCTGTTTGAAGAAATAGTAGTTATTTTTGTTTATTTTAATTTGCTGTTATTTGATTTGTGTATGCATATGGTCTATCAGCTATGTGTAAAGCAATTTTTTTCTGTTTCTTCCTGTGTGTAACATAATTTGATTTTAAGTCAGCCTAAGTCAATGACATGTTGCAATGAAGGAGTCAATCCATTTTGTTATTTTTCTTGTTGTTGCTCTTCCCTTTGTAATTCTCCCTATTATAACTAGATGAGAATGATACAATTATCACACATTCCCTTGCAATTGGAAGAGAATAATGTGGATTGCATCATTCAGCTAACACTTATTTGCATTATAACAAAATACATATTAACAAGGAAGCAGTAGCATTTTATCCAAGTTGCAGAAAAGCACCCCCCTTTCCTGATAATCTTTTTCCTATTTTTTTAAAAGCACTTCCTATGATGCTTTCTTTTTAAAAGCTTCTATTTATTACTTCAACATTTTTGATAATCACTGAAACTGTTGAACATAATCTTTGATTCTGAGACAGCGTGACCACTGTTTTCAATATTTATGTGATGAACTACAGGCTTTAAATATTTGTCTTAAGCCTTTGTACTGTTCTTATTTTTTTTCATTGTACCATAATACTGTAACTATATTTTAAGTCTCAAAGCAGTATTCTGTGTCAGACTGCACTTAGAAGTTTTATTTGCATCTCCATACAGAATATAAAGTTTGCTATGGCAAACCTAGACAGCATATTAAAAAGCAGAGACATCACCTTGCCGACAAAGATCCACATAATCAAAGCCATAGTTTTTCCAGTAGTAATGTATAGCTGTGAGAGAAGGCTGAGTGCCGAAGAATTGATGCCTTTGAACTGTGGTGCTGGAGAAGACTCTTAAGAGTCCCTTGGACTGCTAGGAGGTCAAACCAGTTAATCTTAAAGGAAATCAACCCTGACTGCTCATTGGAAGGATTGATAATGAAGCTCAAGCTCAGATACTTTGGTCACCTAATGTGAAGAGAGGACTCTTTGGAAAAGACCCTGATGCTGGGAAAGATTGAAGGCAAAAGGAGAAGGGGACGGCAGAGGATGAGATGGTTAGATAGTATCACTGAAGCAATGAGCATGAAACTGAGCAAACTCAGGCAGTGAAGGACAGGAAGGCCCGGCACGATATGGTTCATGTGGTCACAAAGAGTCGGATACAAGTGAACGACTGAACAACAACAACAGAATAAATTAAAATAATACTGTCAGATGCATTTTGATTGGAATTTCCATATCTTCAAAAGCAGAAACATTAACAATTCAAAGGCAAAGGGACCGCAAATACCTTTGACAGATACATTTAGCAACTTCTCTGACCCCTTAGAGAGATAAATTAAGAATATAATTAAGAAATAAATTTCTAAGAATGTACAGATGCTCCTAATGGCATCTGCAAATTTTCAGTTGCTTTGTTTGCTCTTATCTTTCTACTGCTACTATTTCTTATTCTGGAAATAGTAGTAGTAGCTTTTGCAAGTTACAACGGTTTAAAAAAATAGCTTTGTGACCAATCCTCGCATTTATAACCATTGCAGCATCCCATAGTCACATGATTGCATTCAGGTGCTTTGCAACTGGCGTGTTTACAGTGTCCTGTGGTCACATGATCACTATGTGTGTGCTTTGCAACTGGCTCACAAGAAGTAAAGTTAATAGAGAAGGCAGAAGTAAAATCGTAACTTGCAGTCATGTGATATTTTACTTAACAATGGCAGCATTTTGCTTAACAGCCGAAGGGGAAGTGAGGTCATAAGCCTGTCGCGGTCACGTGTGCTTGGTGATGGAATTGCCAATCCCAAATGTGGTTGCTAAGTGAGGACTACCTGTATTTACTGGATATTACCTTTAATTTTTTTATATAATTCACCACCAAAGTAAATTTTACATTTTTTAAAAAAATGTACAGTATACAGTAGATGCCACAATCCTTAGGAAGTTTACATCCAAACAAGTCCCTTTGAATTTGACATAAATTACTATGTAACTATGTAAAATATAAGCTTTCCCTTTCAGCTATGATGTTTGACAACAACTCAATGACAACTCAGTCATTGGTATGCTAGCAAGAGATAATACTAATAAAAGTATTTGAGCTTTCTATAATCTGAAATGCTGTATTATAAATGTGTTATATTACTAAAGTTAAATGCTAGCCTAAACATAGCTTTATAATGTACATTATTATGAGAATGTACTTAACATTTTTCTGTTTAATACTCAGTTAAGGGCTTTTTTGCACTGCCTTGTTGCCCCTTCATCAGAATGGAAATTTAGCTGTTTGTGGAAGACATAGACAATGTCACTCTCTATTAAATCCAACTCGCCAACAAGGCACCCTCAGGGGGCATTTTTCTGAATACACTTTTCCATGTTATGTTGCCTTGAGGTGCCCTGTCCACTTGGGGCAGCATGCTTCAGTTTGTTTCAGAGTATATTGGCTACTTTGTGGAGGAAGGAATATTCCTTCAGCTGAGCCAATGAACACTATATACAGTACTTTAATAGTTTTTAAAGCTGCCTTCTTACCATGAGAGCTGCAATAACACTATGGCTGTAATTCTTGCCTAGCAAATTGAAGGTTGATGGTTTGACATTTGAAATCTGGCAGAAAAACTTTAAAATTACATTTTTCTTTCTCTGAGTATCCTACTTTTCCCTGTACTTACTTTATTTAAAAAAAAAAAAAAACTACAGTAGTGCATTGTTTCTCCATTTTTCCAATCATCTGAAGTATAAGGCTTTTGGTCTGATTTGGAATCACCGCTCTTTGGATGTGAGGGCGATATGGCTGTGACATTCATCACCCCAATTATTTCAGGGTTGATTCAGCTGATCTGGCTGGCTAGGCGGGTTTCCCCTTCCTCTCTCACTGCTACATGTGTGTCCCTCCTGGAGCTGCATGCTGAGTGGAAGCCAACAACCATGCCAGATAGAAGTAGCATACTGATCTGTAGTTAAGGGTATATAATAGTTGTGCTCCCCTGCTAGAACAACCACCAACCTTTTATTTACAAGACAAGAGTTATAGTCATTGTACTGTTATAGGACTTATGGCAAGAATGAGTCTAAAACACGTTAGAAAGAAACAGGATAGTAAGAAAAGATTTTTTAAAGCTGATTATTGAGTATGCATATGTGTGTATTTTGATGGTTTAATTTTGTGTGTGTGTGTGTGTATATATATATAAAATTGAATATATATATATATATATATATATATATATATATATATTCAATTTTACTCTGTGTGCATGTGCGTATATTATGTCCTGCATATATATCTAGGAAGACCTGCCCACAAGAGAAAAAAAAAAAGCAATTTCCTGCAACAGAAATGTGGAAAGGCACAGCAGCAGAGAAATTGTCCAGTGCAGGAATCCGTAGTCTATACTACTTGTAAATTGTTCCCCAAAATTTCTTAATTTATAAGGGATTTTCTTAAACTGGTTTAGAGTAAAGCTAGTATGAAGATATAACAAGAGCAGCTTAAATGATAAATGCAGATCTGCCCTAACTATATCAGTTTTTTGGTTGCTTTACAAAAATGCAAAATAGTGCCATTAAATTAATAAATAATAAACAAACATAATCAGTATACAAAGCCTCCTTGAACATTGTTTTTTAGATTTTCTGAAGGACAATGATATTGACAAGATAGGCCTTCCTTAGTCCTTTGACTAAGTGTCCTCACCAAAAAGGCCTTAGTGAACTTAATATTATGTTGTTATAAAAAATACATCAACAAAAGAGTTGATTTGTTGTTATAATTTTTTCAATGTAGTGCTGGTAAACATTGCTCAGAGAATTAAGATTTGGATGGCCCCAACCCTTTCACAATGCATTAAAGGCCTGCTTGCCCCCCAGGCATTTGGGCCAGGAATTAAGTAAGCCCTACCAGCTGATGTTGTTTTACTGTCAGTTAGAATTCACGTTTGTGACCTCTGACATTTCTTATTTGGATTGTTTTAATTGTTGTTTTAACTTTGTACACCACCCAGAGTCTCTGCCATGAGATGGGCAGCCTTTAAAATAATTTAAATAAATAAATAAGTTGGACTGAAGGAAGAAGGAGGCAATGTATTAGAAATGAATTACTTGTTACTAGTCCACTTTAAGGAGATGTGAGAGGGATACAGTTCTTATATTGCATTACCTTAAATGGAAGAGGAATACTCTTAAATCGCTGGCTTCAAAAACCATAATAAGTCATGGTATATTTTAATCATGATTTGTTCAATACGTCAGAGCCATTTATGAGTAATGCTAAGCCAGAATTCATGGTTCACAAATATGCTATTTTGAAAAGCAAACAAAAGTGTTATAATGTAGTAGTGTAGTGTATGATGTTTGGATGCAGGCATTACACTAAAGAAGGTGAAGGAAAGAAAAAGGAAGTTATGGACAGTCTGGAGAAGGAAGGTTGATTGTGATGTTGAGTTCTGTATGAAAAAGGAGGAAATGAGATACAATGAGATAGTGTTTGTGTGCACACCTTCAAGTCAGTTTTGACTCTTGGCGACTGCCTGGACAAGTCCTGCAGATTTCTCAGCAAGAGTTCAGAAGTGGTTTGCCATTGCCTTCTTCCTAGGACTGAGAGAGGGTGACCACCCAAAGTCACCCAGCTGGCTCTGTGCCTAAGGCGGGACTCCATGGTCTCCCAGTTTCTAGACTAGTGTTTTAACTACTACACCAAATTGGCTCTTACAGTAGTAGGAAAAAGTTAAGTAATATAAGTAACAAATAGGATTTGAAAAAAATTTGTAGATTTCATCCATTTGCCCTAATCCTTATGTAAAAATTAATGGGCCTTTAGATAGTGATATTGAAGCCAGGTAGAGAGAAGCTTATGTTAAAATATTTTCTTGTTTTAACCTGTATCTTACAGTAACAGGTAGTCCTTCAGCTACCACAATTGTGATTGACAACTCAGTTATTATGCGAAGCAGCCACTAAGTGAAACCATAAATGTGCTTATGATCATACTTCAGCTTTCTTTTGCTTTACAAACCTGACAAGATCATAAATGTGAGGACTGGTTGCAAAGTTACTTTTTTATCACCGTCATAACTGCAAATGGTCACTTAATGAGGCAGTCACTAAACAAGGACTACCTGTAGCTATATATGTGATCAGTCATCTAAATGGGAGATTATGGGAGACACAAGGAAATAAAATAAATAATAATTTTAAATAAGCAAATAGCAGAATATTCTAAAATTTGCTTCTACATTCAGACCAGTGTGTTAGTGTAAATATTTTTGTTTTGTAATATTATCAAATAATATATATTGCAGAATATATATATTATATATTATAAAGAATATATATATATTATTACATCTCAGCCCACAATGTCAGGCTTGGGCAACAAGCTGGTTGGTTAATTCCTGAGCAACCAATGGATCAACATTCAATTGATCTGAAAAAAAAAAAAACAGACCCTGTGCCTGTGGGAAACACTGGGAAGAAAAAAAAAATTCTCAAAGAATTTTTTCTTCTATCAAAATTCTCAAAAGAATTCTTTTCTTCTATCAAAGCTATCTTTGTGTTTTTTCAGTTAGTGATAATGTGCAGTTGTGGTTCCAGATTTTGGATTATACATGGAATAGTTATAGTTAAGCTTCTAATTTTTCAGTCTAGTGCCTATGATAATCAAATAGTATATATACCAACATTTTCAGGTGAAAAAGTCCATCCAGAATATATCATGGTCTCAGTAGTGTGAGGTATTTTCTGTGTGAACTTTAGTTAGAGGGTGTTATATAGTGTATTAGGAATAGCAACTAGTGATGCTGGTGAAACATGTACTTCCAGGTTTGATTTGGTTTCAGTGCCAGCTTCAAACAAGAGGTAAATAGTGGGATCCATTTCTTCTTCTCTGGCTGGTTTAAATTTTAAATCAGATTTGGCCTATGTCACTAATTGTTTTATCCTCCAAAATTCTTAGACGAATATGTAAAATCATCTTGGAACAACTTAGTGGCTTTTTTGTTTTGTGATATTCTTGGGATGGGGAGCTTGATTTAGGAGATCAGATCCTGCAAAAATATGTGGCTGTGTTACTGTATAATGATTCATGAAGCATTTGTTCCTTTCTAAATGTTTCTTCTTCTTTGGTGTCTCCTCAGAGAATTACTTCAAATACTATGGCCATAGCATAATTTCACAGTTTGTGAACATGCTGATAACCTATTATCTCTCCAAACCTTTGTGCATGCCAAATCCCTATTCCATTTCCTGACAGTTTGTTGGGTTTGAACTAAGCAAACTAGCCAGAATAGTTATTTCAAGATACATGAGCATGCAGCTTTGTCTAATTCCAAAATTCCATTTTTTTCCTATGGGATTTTAGGTGGGCAGGGCCATTTTATAATATATGCTATCATAGTCTTACAACCTGTTTTGCTTGCAACCAAAACAATGCGAAAATAAATATCAAATAGCACCTTATATATTGTTTACTTGCATTAACTACTTTTTGTAATTTTATTGTATTTGCTTTTAAATTTCACTATGCGCTAAAAAGACTTGCATGGATAACTACAGACATGAACAATTCTCAGAGGTTTGTGTTTTTAACTTGTGATTACATTAAGCACTAGTGAAAATGGAAGATGCTAATTTCACAGCATGGGATGGGAGATTGAACAAGATACAAGAACAAAGACTGTTAAGGGTTAGAAGTATCTGTATGGCTGCAAGCAAAATAATGATAATGATTATGTGATAATGGTACTGTTGTGATGCTTTATGAAGCAGTAATCTGGCCCCCCACCAGACAGAATCGCTCTCATCCTCATACTTTATCTCAGTAAGGGGAATGGCTTGTTTCTGAGTAGCACAGCAGGGCAATAACATTATTGCTTTTATTTTGCACTCAGTGTTTATGTCAAATGCACAGTATAGCAAAATGAGATGAAAGAAGAATAGAAAAAGGAGATTGACAAACAATATATTATGAGTTTGGGAATTTGTAAAGACTATATGTGCGCATGCACACATATCCACATGCTATATGTACAGATACACTGTACTGTACAATACCAAATATATAAATTTGTGTGTGTATTTACACACACACACACACACTCTTAGGTCTTTGGTTAAAGTAAATTTTAAAAAGTCATCCCACTCATTTGTCTAATTTGAAGATAGGCAATTCTGACAGATGTGCTACAAATTTGGGTTCAGCTAATCATTAACTGACTTATGTAAAGCTTCCTTGTGTCTTTCTATATATATTCCACCTAATAAAGATTATTACTTTGAAGAGTGCCTTGGAATATCTACATAGCTCATTTCCTAAAATCAAAAGGCTCTCACAAAGGCAAACACTATAAAATACACTTCTGCGTCTCTATCCTGGAGCAGAATAATGAATTAATTATGTGAAAATATTGATTATATGCCATCAAGTCAGTGTCAACTCTGACCTTTGAAGATGAACAATGGTATGTAGGCTAATCTCTATTGTGTCTGTTTTTCAATTTTAATGATACATTAATGTGAACAGTATCCTGTTCATTTAGTTCGATGTTGTAGACATGTAAGTTTTGTTTATTAAAAATATATCATCATTGTCATCCTCATCCTCATCATTATCAATAGATTTGGAAAATGTGTCAGATAGATTGCTTAAGAGTTCCATTCAGTCACCTCAGAGTTAGTGAGTGAGAGTTAATGGGATAAGAGTTGTTTCTTAATAGTTGACATTATCTGTGTATTTTCAGTGCCCGTCAAAGTTTTGAGATAGTATCACAGGGTGGGAGGTTGAAAGGGTGGAGGGGGAGGGTAAGTTTAGTGCTATCAGAACTGGGCTGCAAAAATCCAGATGACCACAAGATAGCAAAGAAATTGTTTTCTAATTCTAGTTTTGGCTGTTTAGTGGAACCTCGGGTTACGAATTTAATTCGTTCCATGACTCTGGTCGCACCCCGAATTGGTCGCAACCTGAAGGAAATTTCCCCATAAGGTTCAATGTAATTACCGTTAATCCGTTCTGGCGTGGAGGACAGGGAGGCGGCTATTGCTTGGAGGGAGAGTCCCCCTCCCTACGACCGCGTGTCAGGGGCGGAAAAATGGCCGCGGACCACGTGTCGGGGGTGGAAAAATGGCCGCGGACCACGTGTCGGGGGTGGAAAAATGGCCGCGGACCATGTGTCGGGGGCGGAAAATGGCCGTGGACCACATGTCAGGGGCGGAAAAATGGCTGCGGACCACATGTCAGGGGCAGAAAAATGGCCACAGACCGTGTCACAGGAGAGAAAATGGCCACGTATCCTGTTCGTACCCCAAGGCGGAGTTCTCAAACCGAGGTAACTTTTTGCGGCCGGAGCTGGTCGTAACCCGAAAAGTTCGTTAACAGAGGTGTTCGTAGCCCGAGGTACCACTGTAATTTGGACTTTTGCAGCCCAGTTATAGAAGCACTTGAAGATAGCACTCTTCTGGTTGAAGATAGAGGAAGTTGTGAAACACTTCATGTTGTATCTGTATATTTGTAAGATTAAAAAAAATATATGAAAGCAGTAGACATTTTCCGTATTCACTATCCATATGGTGGTAAAGAAGGCTCTTTTAGCAAAGAATACAACAGCAAAAATATTGTCTTAAAGTACACACATACAAATATCTCTTAGGACATATATTAAATGTAAATCCACCCCCTGCCCCCAGCCTGAAAACGTAAGTATGGGATTTTTTTCTTCTTGCATTTTCTTTTATTTATCATCAAATACTTTCAGCAGCAAGAAGAATACTATTTACTGTATTTTAACTGTCATTCCAAAAGAGGCTAGGGAACAAATTCATATGAAAGGAAATCTTTATTCTGTGCATATCAATTTATACAGAATGGGATTTTCTATACCAATAGTAAAGAAATCCTTGTTTCCTGAAAGGGCTATGCTTTAATTAGTAGAGTTACTCTAGAATCAGTATAAATTCCCCAATATCTTAATAGACAGTACTACCTGTCTATCAAAAGGTTTGAAAACTTTGTTTTCCCTGCAACCATGAGGGAACATATTTGCAATTTTTTTTTTTAAGTAAAAGGGGATAATCTCTGTTGGATCCCACAGTAAGTACCTGATAAGTGTACATTCCAATATACTGTTCAGGCTGTAATTCTATAGGCACTTACCTGTGAGCAAGCTTCATTGAATTTAATGGGACTTTATTTCCAAATGAACTTGCAAAAGCTTGTAATGTTAATCCTCATTCCCAAAGGTAACCTACATTGTTTACAATAATAGAGAAAGCAGTCTTCTTGGGGTAAAGATGGCTTTTTTCTTCCTTGTATAATGCTGAAAGATGGTTCTGAACAAATAATTATATTATAAATATATATTAAATTATATAAATGGAGACAGACCTTGTGTCAATAAGGTTTAAAATATGCTACTTCATTGTACTGAGAAGGGAAGGAAAGGAAAACAGGTCATGGTAATTTTTTTTCCTTATTCTGAATTTTAAAAACTTAAAAAATTTTAAAAAGAGTATGACATCATAAAGGTGTAGTGATGCATTTCAAAAACCAGCAATAGTTTATAACTTTGTAATACAGCTCAAGTTCAGAGACTAAAGGTGTGGGAAGGAACTGCAACAGATTTGAAACAGGCAGCACTAAGTTCTAGATTGAGAGGGAAAAAATGTGTATAAGGCAGACATAAAAATCTGAGTTGTCATATTTTGGTTTTCTTCTAATGGCAATGTGGACTTCTACTTCGTTCTCCAGAAGCTAGTAACATAGCAAATGGGGCTGTCCATGTGGAGTTATATATAAGTCTTCTTTTTACTTATTGCAAAAGACTTGACCTTTTAAAAAAGAATAAATTTAGAATGCAGGCCAGGATTAAAACATTTGAGGAACATCAATTTAAAGGTAATTGTAAAATGTCCATTTGCATTCTGTCACCATGGGTAATGTTGTTTATAAGGGGGAAATGTAGGCAAGTGTATTTAAAATAAATTGCTACAGGAAATGAAATGAAGCAATATATCTATACTTCTAAAAGTTGTACTTCCTCAAGAAATTGGAGTAAAGCATGATGACAAATCAAGCTAAAATTAGTACTGGGAGAGTTTTATTTTTATTGTCCTTATTTTTAATGGCTTTTAAATAATCAATTTTTCAAGAAAGCTCCTGCAAGTTTCTAAATATTTTGCTTCAAGGAGAAATATGACTAAGGATAATTTGATTTTTGTTATTTAAGCACAGGATGAGAATATTTGCCTAAAAACATTATAGTAACAACAATTTGTCAACCTTAAAAATTAGTTTTTAAATGCTTATAGAATTAAAATTGATCAGCTAATAATAATAACTATATTTTGAATAGATGATGAATTAGTAATATAACTAATTACTAGTAATTAGTAATTAGCATATTATTTACTAATAATTAGTAATAGTAATAACTTTATGTAAATCTACGTCTACTGTATTAGAATGATTTTTCCCCCTTAAATTTTTTAAAAATGGATGGTAGGCTTAGTTTATCTCAGCACATGGTAATGGGAAAACTTATTTTCTAACTTTTTCCTTTTGGAGAAGTGGGAATCATCTTAAATGTTAGACTGCCTTCCTTTTTAATAACTATGATATATCAAGATGTGAAACTTAATAAATGCTACTATCATTGAGTATAGTGAAACTGTTGCTTAAATTATATAGATTCCAGCTTGATATAGGAGTATTTGGGTGGTTTGGCTCTTTAGTTTTGCTCCCAATATTTTCTTTAAATACTGATAAAAAGCTTAGGTTGTATCCTAAGGCTGTTGATCCAAATATGTGTTAGATTCTGTTTAGGATTCCTAAAAATATTCAATTACCTTTATGTTTCTGAAATAGAGGGAATTATACCATTCTTAATTATAGCATATGCAATGCACAAAGACTTGGATTGGTTATAATTCATTATAACTTTTCTATTAAGGCTAGCTAGCTGTATGGCAGGACAAGGGCAGGACAGTTCTTGAAATCGTGGGTTATTTTGCGCTGATATTGAACTCATTATTTTTCTTTATACATTATGCATAATCAACTGGAAATGTTTCTAAATCAGCTAAAAAAAATCAAGGTTAGTAATCTTTTTATTGCTGACTAAAACAAGTTCACACATAGGGTAGTACAGTCTCTTATGCAGTCATAATCCAGTATGTAGGTAAGATTATTTAAGCCTTAAGTAGATTTAAAAAGATCAAAAGTTCTATGAATCAAATTTGTCTCTTCATTTTCTTGGCAGCAAAACAGAAGTAGTCTGCCATTCATCCAGGATTTTTTTTTTTTAATTTCCCAATCTAGCCTACCGCTGTAGTATTTCTGTCATCCATATATTAACTAGGTCTACTTCTGCTTAATTTCCATAATCAGACATCAGAACATTTAAGCAGCCCTCAGTCTACGTCTGATAATAAGTCAACACTTGACCAACTGAATTTTGATAATCCAGCTGATGTGTTGATAGATGTTTGAACAACACAAATGTTCTGTTGTACCTACCAATTCAGCTGTCCTAGCTAACCATAATATGAAACCATAATGTGTACAATGGCTTGTCTCTTTAGTTGGAATTAATAAGAAAGCCCATGCAGACATTTATGCAGAAAATCCCTAGACTCAAATAAATGGGTTGAAGTGAGTGAGTTTTAGGATAAACATAAAATTAATTAGCAGGCAAACAATTGTGGCAATCATATTTGGCAACAAGATCCTAGGACCTAGAAATCCAGACTATAAACCATCACTATAAGAAAAATAAGGCTAAATAAATGTATTTTATGCTTTTAAATGTTTTTTAAAAATTCTTATATTCATGTATCCAGATGGTGTGAGATTTGCTGGAACAAAATAACACTATTAACAGAATTATGAACAATAAATTAGTGGCCAAGGTTCTTTTGTAGGACTATATTTGTACATGCATACACATTTGTGCATTAGATGTGATTTGACAGCATATGATATACTATCTCAAAAACTACTGGTTAGATCTGCTAATTAGCAGAGGTGAAGGAGAGCAGTGAGAGGGGCAGAGAATGATAGTACAATAATCAAAGACCAAAGAAAAAAGTAAAGCTTTATAAAATATTCTATTTAATAATAATAACAATAACAATAATAAGGCTGAGGAACGGTAGAAAAGCTGCAATATGGGGTTATGATGTAATTTCATGAAATCATATGTGTAGGTTATGTTATAGTATGTGTGTTGGGAGGAGCATAATTCAAGAGCACATCAGTTACCTATGGATATTTGTAATCCTAACATGCAAAAATTCATCTAGCAGTTCAGTAATTTTTATCCACACAAATAAAAGAGAGTTAGGAATAAATTAGCAGGGACTTTTGGGGAACCAATGGTGGACTAAAGATGGCTCCGGTTTTAGTGGAGCTGATGACCACAGTGGAATGAGGAGCTGGCAAATGGATCGACACCTCTGAATTCCTCTCCAGATAAAGGGGAGGACCTGGTATTGCCCACAGCACTCCATGCAGAGGTTCCCCATGAGGAGATCATAAAATGGTGATCTCTGTGTTAAAAGTAAAGTAAAGGAATATAAAACTCATTTTTTTAGATTTTAGATTTTTTTATCTTGCCTTTATTATTTTTATAAATAACTCAAGGTGATGAACATACCTAATACTCCTTCCTCCTCCTATTTTCCCCACAACAACAACCCTGTGAGGTGAGTTGGGTTGAGAGAGATTTATTTTATTAAGGTTAAAATATGTATGTATTGTTTCTGGTAACTCTTAAGGACTTTTGTTGATTAGGACTGAACGATGAGACTTGATAATTTCTTTATTTATAAGAAATGAGATACGGAAAGAGATCTTTTGTTGAAATATCAGAGAAGGTGATAAGTAACTGAAGTAGTTTGTACTTTTCTTAATGGAGGGGGAAGTCATTTCTTCTTTTCTTTATATTTCTTTTTTCTTTTTCTCTGCACTTTTTATTCTTTTTTATTCTTCCTTTTTTATTCTTTATATTTTTCTTTGTATTAGTTTTTTATCTTTGTACTTTTAAACTTCAATAAAAATTATTATATAAAAAAAAGAACAGAATAAATTAGCTTGGGGTAGTGAGTCAGGGTTTCCAAGTATTTGGAAATAGAAATAGTAAATGAATAAAGACATCCAGTTAATTACAATTCAGTTGGCTATTAAAAACTGAATTATAAATGACAGTGAAAGAACAGCCTTAGGTATGTGACTGTGCATTTTAAAGCGCTACATTTAACAGCAGTGCAAAACATTTTTTTTTTTTTTCAGGATTTAAAAAGTGATTATCACCTTGGCTGTATATCTACCAGGATGTTTTTTTCTTCTGTAACACTGCATACATTTTGAGATTTTGTTTCAAGATCTGACCTACTTTGAAAATAAACTTCTGTTAAAGCTAATATTTCTATTTTCAAATACCTTGGAAAGTGTGTCAGAGAAGAAACTATTCTGTTCAAAAAATGTAAATGTACCTCACTTTTTAGGGAGGTGAATATTTTTCTAACTTCATAATACATTTAAATTCCAAATGCAGCCCTGTGTTTAAATCTACCATGATAGTCTTATCAACTGGAGCATTTATTCAATGCATACATGTTAGTTTTCTCAAAATGAAAATTTTGTAGTGATTAAAAGCTAATAAAATTATTATGTCTATCATTAATTTTGGAGACAATTTATTTTTATTTATTTTTTTGCTGCAACAGAGTAGCTTGGCTAAGTTTCTGAAAGTTAGTTTTCTGTTGATAATACTAAAGATTTTATATAATAAAACGGGATTCCTAACTTTTATAGCTTGTATGTTATAGGACATGACTTTTTTGATCTTCTTCTTGTATCATCCAGTCCTATAAAATGAAAAAAAAAACCTGTGATAATGGCTTGCTTTGAGTGGCTTCAGTAACAGCCTGATTGGATCCATCATGCTATGCTACTCACAATTTGACATCCGTTTGTGAAAGCTTACTATTTTTATTAGGTTATTTTATTAGTGTAATTGAGCCCCAAAAGATATTTCAGTAGTAAATTGTTCAGTCATCATATGCATAATTTCTGAATAGAATAACTCAATAGGAACTCCACTATGCTCTGTCTGATACTAAATGCTGAACTAGGGCTGGATGGTTTAAGGATATCCTGAGCAGGTATATAGTGGTATAGTGACCTGTGCACTTTACCCAAAGAGTTTGCTCACATAGACAGTTTCTTAAAGCAGATATGAACTACTCATGCCTTGTTTATAGTTGCTGATTCCTCCTATACTGATGTATCTTCCAAACTCAGAGAAGAGCCAGTAGACACAAGTAACATTTAGCAAGTCATCCCTTGTCTCATCTTTTCTATTTCTAGAGTTTATTTTGTTCTGACGGTGTATTTACTTTAAACAGTTTGAGGAAGTTTTATACAAAGATCAGGCAACTGGAGAATGAACCAATAATATGTTACTCCTTTTAAGTCTTGTTAATAATTAAAATATTCAACTTTTTTTAGTGATAGGATGGGTAAAGGGCACTAAAATTGCATTATTAGATCACCAATGTGGATACTTGACCTTAAATTAATTTAGATAATGAATTCTACCCTGTCGTAGCTGATGCTGAACTGGAAAGTTATGTAAACAATTGTCTTTCAACAATCTTTTTCAAATTTGTTGCTTCAAACCTCATACAAGCACAACACCTCTGTGCTATTAATTATAGTAGTCTGACTTTTTGAGGTTTCCGTGTAGGCTTTAAAAAAACGGGTGCTGCTGTTTTAAGGAATCCACTGGTTAAAGTTAATGTGGCTCTTGAAATAGCAGCAACTTTTTTTCAGTCTCTCCTGAGAAGCCAGAGTAAAATCCAGTTATTTCAATGAATAGCAAAGAAGTGCTGCCAATGCACTTGTGTGAACTTTGAAGGGCTCTTTCACATCATTTATAAGCATGCACAGTCCTAATATCAAACAACTTTGATTTATTTGATATTTAAAGTGACATTTTGATTTTTAGTTTAATTATATATTTGGTAAAAGGATTTTCTTGGATCCTATTTACAAAAACTCTACAAAAATTTTAAAATTGGCAGATCAATAATATATCAGAACCATTTTCTTGATAGTTGCTTGGGGAAATGTTGGGGGAATCTTTGGGGAAATTTAATTTTAAAAAACATTCTAAATATCGTCATACGTACAATAGTGCTACCATGGCAAACACTGTTGCCCTGTGTAATTACTTACATTATTAAAAATTTGTATTGTATAGTATATTGTAATTCTGAGAACTACTTTTCCATTGCTTATTGTGATGGAATGGAATTATGAAGGCCAAACTCAGGGAGGGAAACATACTCTTTCGTCTCCTGAGGGGCGAGGAAGAGATAAGAGGATGAGGCTGGCACCTCCCTGAGGAATTCACTCTGTTTTGACTGGCTGACTTTGGGAACTGAGGTTAGATTCTGGGAAGATTGATGTCAGGCCTAGCCCAAGGAACTCTAGGAGACCATGTAGATTCAGTTCAGCAATGTTTATTAGCTACAACCTCTAGCAAGAATCTTCCCAGACTGAAACCTCAGTTCTGAAAGTCAGCCAGTCAAAACAGAGTGAATTCCTCAGGGAGGTGCCAGCCTCATCCTCTTATCTCTTCCTCGCCCCTCAGGAGATGAAAGAGCATGTTTCCCTCCCTGAGTTTGGCCTTCATAATTCCATTCCATCACACTTATCACCTATATAAGTTGTCCAGTAACATTATTAAATATAATTAGTATTAGAAGAAACAGTATGTGGATCCTAGATCCCAACTGAACTTTTTATAATAATGATGTTTTCAGATATTTTTGTAATATTATAAGTTGTGTTATTATAGAAATTCAGGTACTTTTCAATGTTACATATTCACAAAGCTATTGTACAGCACCATGGAGGTGGCCTTGAGGGAAATACTCAGAAGCCCTTACAAAACCAAAAAGGGCAGAAACATTCCTTGAGCCCTAGGAAAAGCAATAGTATTTGGAAGAGATTCAGGCTGGCTCCTCCCTACTCAAGGTATAAAAAGGAGGGGCGGAAAGGCACAACCAGACTTGTAAGATTCTGTTAATATAGCCTATCTCAATAAAGCTTAATTCTAGTCTTTCGGGCAGTGTGTTTCCTGGTCTGGATGACTTCAAAGCTATGCCTGGTATCCTTTCAGTGTTCTCATCTTGCTCCCCCTTGCTTCAAATGTGACAGGTTCTGTGTACATTTTAACTTACTTTTTATCAGTCATTACATCTGATGATCTGTAAAGACAATCGCCATTACCATTTGGCATCCAGTGTGATGGCGGGTCTGTTCTTTATAAGTTTAATTAATGGATACTTTCCTCCACAGTCTTCAAACATTCAAGCACTCTTATTCAGAGGGTGCTGCCATTCTGACTTAATGACATTTATTTTGGGGGGGTGGTATTGGCGATAACAATTGTACAGTTTATTATAAAACACTGCTATAGGCAGAGGTAGTTATAGTGAAGTAGTACTGCACTTTATTACAAAAGACTGTACTAGTCTTTTAAAGAGTAATGAATTCCACTAGATATGCAAAATTATATAAATATAATCTTTATAAAATATTGTATACTAATATTTGAGTTACTTATCTCTGGCATTAATTCTTTAAAAGGAACGGGTCAATAACTAACACCCTGAATTATGTTTACAACTACAATTGCATATAAAGTGAAGTCTTTTCTTCACGATGATAATCCATACATCCAACAGACTAAGAAGAACATTGGCTGGACATCTTTTTTTTTATTCTACTTTGGTTTGGTTTTGACTACCCCTACAGTTTCATAATAGAATGCTTCTTTTTTTAAAAAGAAGAAACATACCTCACAATTAATGAGGACTTGAAGAGATTGTAGCTTTAATTTTAGGATGACCTATCAATTTACTGAAAGCCTTACTGCTTTGCTTGTGTAAAGAGAACTGAATTTAAGCATGGCATTTTTCCAGATGATACACTTCCCTCCTAGAAAATTATTTTACTTCATTTATGTAAAAATTATAATGGCATACCACTTAAACTACAAATTCAGAGAAAACAAAATGACAGCTTAATTGTAGCATCTAATGTTAGGGGCATATTCAAACTAAAGTGATACAACGTGATAATGGGAGTGCTATTTGTGGCAGAATCAAGGCCAAGAAATATATTCAATCTTTCTATTTGTGTCTGTAAGTTTAGAAGTGAATAACTGCCCAGTGGTGGAGTGGTGTTGATAAAAAGGCTAGGAAAAGTGAACTTTAGCCATAGATGGTATTGCCTAAATCAGTATACAGACTGTAAACCTGGGCATATATACAATCCCCATATTATAATATAGGACATCTCTAAAAAAAAAGAAGGTGTAAACAATATACCAAGAGCTGCAATGTACATGGAAATGTTTATATATATGCATCAGGAGCAGGAGAGAGTAAAAGAGAGGAGGAGCATGTTCTAGGTCCCATGGAATATAGTTAGAGGGGTCTAATCTTTCTTTTCTGATGTGTGAGCCTGAGGAAGATCTATATCTCTCACTTCCCCTGAAATTGCCATGATGATTTTAGTTGTGAATGTAGGATGCTATGACTGTTCAGTAGTCCTAAGTATAAGTATTATTAAAGAGAAGTCCATTGGGATCTTTAATTCTAGGAGTTGATTTTTTTCTGAAGTTTTGGAAGCTGGCATTCCCATTCACTATGTTTTAAGGGTGTTAATTGTGAGCTACAAATAGAACTTTCTACACCTCACCTATATTTCTTTTCTTGTCTTGTGGTAAGAGGTAGGCAACTTCTATATGACTTTCCTTTCAGTGAAGAAAGTCTTTGAAAACACTAGAGACTGTTTCACTGTATTTCTTAGGCATTTTGGATTGTCTGTTCTTTGGAGTACCAAAATTAAGTTGGAAATTGGAAATAGAAATATGTGGAGGGTTTGCATTTTTTTAACTCTTGAAAATGCATCTTTTTATGGCAAATTTGGACACTGTTTTTTATTTCAGTCAGACCCACCTAATTTAAAAACTCTAATTTTTGCTATAACTGTAAATAAGTGATATAGTCTCTTGCTAGTTGCTACAAGCATTACATGTTATATTAGACAAAGCTGTAACAAATTATGCAATAAAAATGCTAAGAAGAAACAAGAATCCTGTGACAGTATGGGGAACTGCTGATAAAGAGAGGATGAGCTTACTTTTTGTAGAAAATAGATTTAAGACCCTGCTTACAGGGCCACATTGATTACTCTTTTCTAAGAACTGAGTTATCTAGTGTTGCTATGCATTCATGTTCAGTAAGGAAGACTTATAGGTAAATAATAATAATACTCACCCCCAGTGAGGTACTACCTTGACGTGGTTGTGGGGTTTGCGTGCTCCGAGGAGGATGAGAGCTATGCTAGAGGTTCAACCATACTGGACAGGACTCATGAGAGCAGCCAGATGAAGAGTGTCTCTCCCATAAACAATATGGTGAGACGTAATTTACAGAAACCCATACTGGATTGATTGTCACCTGGGTCAACAAGGAACGTACTAGATGTTCTAATTCCTGGATATCTGGTGACAAGTGGGCTACAGGACTCAGGACTGTTGGCTGAACAACCAGGCCAGCAGCTGCAGAACTACTGGAAGAAAAGTTGTTTACCTGTTGCAAATATACAAAGACTGAAAAGAAAGAAATAATGATCTGCTATTACAAATCAACTCCAACGAGAAGAGGATATCTGAAAAGAATACACCACTTCTGGAAAGAACAACATCCAGAATCAGAAATAATGGAACAGAGGCTAGCAGATCAGTGTTGATTTATAACACAAAATAAAGCATTCCCAGAAGTAGAATTGGAAGAACTACAAAGGTCTACCCAGGGCAAAGAAATCAAAGCCTTGCCAGAAGTAGCTCATACAGTAGAGCCTTCTCAGAAAGAATAAAGCCCTCTAACAAAAACAAACAAACAAACAAAACAAAACAAAACAAAAAAACTCAAGAGGAATTGAAAAAAAGAAAAACTGGACAGCTAGAATAGCACAAAAACAACAGAATAAGGCTGCCTGCATTGAAATTTGTTACAAAGAAATAGCTAGCACAAGTTTTATGATGCCAGTACTGTAATATCAAATATAAGCACCAGCTCACTGCAAAAAAACAAACCAACTGATGTACAGCACAGCTGCAGTTATACTTGAATACCTTGGATGCAAAATCAACAAACAAGAAAAAAAGCCAAACAGTGCATCACCAAAATGGAAGATCAGGTTGGAAAATAAGATTAGCATGCTAAGATCAGATGCAAGCAAGCTAGAACAGATGAAAGAAAAGCTGAAGAACAAAAAGATCAAAGAATACTTGATCAAGAAATATCACCTAGAAACAAGGAAGTTTAAGGAAGCACTGGAAATAATAAAGCAACAAATAACAGTCATAAGCAAGAAGATCAGCAGATATGAAGCTCGAATTGCACACTACAGGCAGAATCTCCAATTTCAGTCGAATCAGAAATGTTTCTACCAATCCATCAATGGAGCAACTGCAGTGAACCAGTCAACACTTGACAAAGAAGAAACAGTGAAGTTCTGAGTGCAGCTATGGGACAACCCAAAGAAATACAAGAAGAACGCAGCTTGGATAAAGGAGGTAGATAAGAATAAAAAAGAAGCTGAAATGAAATAACTTGTAATAACAGCAGAAATGGTGGAGAAAAGGGCAAAGAAGATCAAGAATTGGTCATCACCAGGTGAAGATGAACTGGTTTTTGGTTGAAACATCTGACTGTTCTGCACCCACTCATTGCCAAGCAGTGTAACAACTTACTACAAGAAGGTGAAATGGAAGATTGGTTAACTTCTGGCAAAACCTACCTAGATCCAGCAAAAGGGGCAGCACCAGGCAATTACAGGCCAATTACCTGCTTGCCAACAACTTTCAAATTGCTAACTGGTGTGGTAGCTGATGCAGTCCAACAGGATCTAGTTGAAAACAAGCTCTTTCCATCTGAGCAGAAAGGAAACTGCCCAAACAACAGAGGGACAAAAGGTCAGCTCCTAATTGACAAGATGATTTTGGAAAACTGTAAAAGAAGGAAGACCAATGTAGCTTGGATTGATTAAAAGAAGGCATTCGACTCCCTGCCACATGATTGGATAATCAAGTGCCTAGAAATAACAGGAGCCAGTAAAAAAATCAGAAGCTTTGTGCAAAGATCAATGGCACAATGGAAGACACAGTTCCTGGCCAATGATGATAAACTGGGAGAGGTTAACATCAAGAGAGGAATCTTTCAAGGAGACTGACTATCACCACTACTGTTTGTCATTGTATTGATTCCTCTGTCAACAATACTGAACAAGTCAGGCCATGGCTATCAAACATCAAAAACATCTGCCAGGTTATCCCACCTCCTTTACATGGATGATCTGAAGCTGTATGGAAAAACACCATCTGAAATGGAATCATTGCTCAATACTGTCCAAATATACAGCCAAGATATTGCAATGAGTTTGGACTGGACAGATGTCCCACCCTGACCATCAACAGGGGAAAAATAGTGAAAACTGAAGGTATCAAGATTCTCAATCAAGAGTCTGGTTGAAAAAGATCACTACAAATACCTGGGCATCCTTCAGGCTGACAACATCAAACACACTGAAGTCAAGAAGAAGGTTAGTAGTGAATACATCAGAAGAATGAAGAAGATCTTAAAGTCCAAACTCAGTGGAGGAAATACTATCAAGGCATTTAACACCTGAGCAATTCCAGTGATTAGATACACAGCTGGAATAGTGGACTCAACTTAAGCAGAACTAGAAGCCCTGGACAGGAAGGCCAGAAAAATAATGACAATGAATCATGCCTTTCTTCCATCCAGCAATGTTGACAGTCTCTGCTTAGAATAGGTGGGCATGGAATATAAGTACACCAGACAGTTGAAGAAGAAAAAATGGTATTAGAAGAATATCTGAAGGACAGTGAAGATGCATTGAAGCTAGTACACCATGAAGGCTTGGCCTGTGCGAAAGACCAAAGGAAGTATAGAAAAGAGACATGGCAAGGCAAAATATTACATGGCCAGTATACCAAAAAAAACCCCAAAAAACCTAGCAGACAAAGCAGATAACAAGAAGTCCTGGCAATGGCTAAGAGCAGGAAAGTTGAAGAAAAAGACAGAGGGGCTAATCCTGGCTGCACAAGATCAAGCCTTAAGAACAAATTCATATAAAGCCAGCATTGAGAAGCCAGTAAGAGACAGCCAATGCCACCTCTGCAAAGAAGCTGAAGAAACTGGACCACCTAGTTAGTTGCTGCAAGAAGATCACACAGACTGACTACAAACAACAACATGGCAAAGTAGCAACAATGGTGTATTGGAATATCTGCAAAAAATACCATTTCCTTGCAAGCAAGAACTGGTGGGACCACAAAACAGACAAAGTAATAGAAAATGAAGAAGCTAAAGTGCTCTGGGACTTTGGAATTCAAACAGACAAGCACCTGCCACACAACACCCCAGATTTAACAATTGTTGATAAGAAAGACAAAAAAGTCTGGATAGTGGACATTGCAATACCTGGAGACAGCAGAATAGAAGAGAAAGAACTGGAGAATATCACAAGATACAAAGACTTGCAAATAGAAATAGAACAACTGTGGCGAAAGAAAGCCAATAGTAATAGGCACCTTGGGTGCAATCCCAAAACATCTGGAGCACCACCTGAAGACCATTGGCATTGACAAAATCATCAGTCAATTGCAAAAGGCAGCTTTACTTGAAACAGCTTACATCCTGCAACAATACCTTTAACACCATCAAACAACATTTGCCTGTCCCAGGTCCTTGGGAAGGACTTGATAGGTGGATAAAAATGCCAAATCCAGTCTAAAAATCTGGGTGACTGTGCAACCAACAATAATGTACATTACTGTATCTGTTTTTTTAAATAAAATTGTGCCATAATTTTTTTTTACTTTTTTTACTTGCTGAAATCAAAAAGACTCATTCTGAAATCAGAGACTGTAAGTCTGGCACTTATCCCACCCTTCAAATCCATATGTATCTCTTGTATATGTGTCTTATAATATTTAAAATCAGTACACAATTAAAATGCTCAACCCGCCTCCCCCCAAACCTCAAAAGTCAAAGATGGTGCTTAAAACACAGACCAAAAAAAAATAAAATAAAAATCTAATAAAAATTATAAAATAGGCAAAAGCAAAGCTACCATTTTCTAAAATTTATATCACTCCAGGAGACTCTGCCTTTCTTAAAGGGAAGCTCTTGAGCAGCAGTTTCAGTCTGCCTTGGAAGAGAGGGAACTTCAGAGGTTAGGTCTGTCCCTTCCTTATACCAAACAAACTTCTCTGTACCACTGTTGGGAGTTAGCCAAAGACCTCTCCCTCATTTTCAGGAACAGGTAGGCTGACGGGGAGAGATGTATTATTAGATCAGAGAAACAGAAAATGCTGTTGGTGAATCAAAATGTCTGAGTATGTAATGGTAGGGCTATGCAGATCTCTTTGAATCTGAGGACATAAAACATCCATAGCTTTTCAAATGGTAGAATTCTTAGGAGGATAGCTGGTGAAAGGGTTTCATAGGTTTATTAAACAGTGCTCCTAGTAACAGGCAGAATAATGGAAATTCACAAACATATAGCTAAAGCATATTTTAATGCACTAATAAAATCTGTTCCAAACATTCAACACAATGCTTTATTTTGGAGAACAACTTTTCCTTTAACATATAAAATAAAAATTCAGCTTTCATTTTATGATTTCTGTGCTTATGAGTTTAAATCACTCTCTTAGTCTGAGTTAATACCATTTGTAAATGAAAATAAACATGGAGAAGTCAGAATTAGGTTATTTTTGTCATTATCTCTGGCTTGTGTAGATGATGTATGAAGAAAGATAAACACAGCTGGGGTTTGTTAGTCTACATTAAGGTTGAATTGCTGAGAATAGCAAAAATATTTTTCAGAGCTTAAATTGGTTTGAATGTGCTATAAATTCACAGCAGAACTTAAATGTCATCAAGGTTATAGGTTTCAGTACAAACACATGATTGGCTTGTCCTGTTAAAGGCCAGTGGGAGGTTATTATTTTCAGTGCTATGCTCTGTATCCTTCAACAGCGTAAATATTGATCTAATATATAAAATGTGTTGGAATGCTATTTATCATTTACATTTAACTCTTTCGTATATTATAGTCATATAAATAAATTTGAAAAATATATCATTGCCATTATCAGCTCTCCCACATCTAAGTAATGATATGTATTTTGGGATGAACTGAATATTTGTAATGGCAATGATATATCTGAGTGAACTGGTAATGGCCATCTACAAATCTGACTGTTTTCATGTGTGCTAATCTATTCTGTATAAGGAAGGGCTGTCGCTGTGATCTCAGCTTGGAAAGCCACCTGTTCCAGTTAGAACAAAAAAGGCTCAACAACATGAATTCAGCCATAAGATACAGTGCTCATGTTGATGCAGTGGAGTCTATTTTACAAATTTATTCTGTAATAAAATTGTTGATTTTTTAAAACAGCACATTGCTTTTGGTTTTGCTCTAACCAGAAGTAGCAGTCCAAGAGATCGCAAGATGGTGACCTTGGGTTGTTTCAGCTGGGCAGGTTGGTGAAGGGTGTGCGTCTCTAGCTGCTGGGAGAGGGTGAGTGGGAGAGATTGAGGGTATCTGTGATTGTATGGGTTTGGTTGCAAGGGTAGGGGTATTGTTACCTGGGATTTGGGTCACTGAGTGCTGCTGCCAAAGTGGCCCTGTGAATCAAATCAACCCTTGAAATGGGTTTTAGGAAAATGATTGGGTTGGGGCCTTTGACCTGGAGGAGGATTTGATAGGGTTGGGAGGAGGTTTGGTTTCAGGGGACATCAGTGTGGTTATGGGCAGAGGGAAATATAGCGGGAGATAGGAGATCGGCTGCACTCAGAGAACACAGTCTTGGTGTCTGCCTTCTGACACCACTCTGTCTTTTCTCATTTTCTTTTTTCTTTTGTGTAGTCATTTATTTTATTCTTTAAATATTTTAAAATAAATTTATATCTTTAAAAAAATCAATATAGTAAATATAATAAATTAATTAATTAACCTGTGGTTTATTTATATTCTATTTAAAAATTAGTTTCAGTGGAAAAGCCCTGCCTGAAGAAGAACTTTATGACCCCTTTCCTGAAGAAGAAAAGAATGAGGGCTGAATGTAGCTTCCAAGGGACTGCTATATCTTGTGAACAATTTAGGAGACAAAAAACAAAGAAGCATTAGAAGGGGAGAGCATATTTAAGAGACCACCTCTGCTCACATTACTGTCCAGAAAGAATCACATTGAGAAATATACTTTGGGGTACAGCCACATAGAGCATACTGCAACAAACCTGCAGATCGTCAGGTCTTAAGCCATATAGGGCTTTAAAGATAAAAGCCAACAATTAAAAAAATCAGGATTATCATAATGTATCCCATATTATGCAGTGGTAGTAACCTAACACACCTCAAAGGTATAAGCAGATTACAATAGTAAATTTAGGATGTAACCATAACATACTCAGAAATATTATAACTGGTACAATATATGTGACTCTGCAAAGCACTCCGGTAGTTGCCATCATCACCATCTGGGAATTGAGAAGTAGCTAAGACTTATCCTTTCAGGAGGAGTGCAGCTTCTTTTTAAAACAGGTTGAAGCCCAATGTCACCATTAAGATAGATTGATAAAACAAGATTTAGATTAGGTTGGTCTTCCTAAACTGGAGTGAACATTCTCTTCCATGCAATAAATTTTCTCTCCCTCTTCCCACTCTCTTACTTACAACCCTATCCAGTTACATACTGGATTACGGTATGTAACTGAATACACACACATTGCCTCTCATTACACACACACACACACACACATACTTGCTATGGTTATTTGCATGGTAACATTCCAGCTACTCTGTCTACCTTTGCTTTCTCTGTGCTCTTAACAAGTGGAAACAGACATAGTCAATAGATAAATCTGGACTTTAATATGGGAGATCATGGTTATTCATCTCTGCTTCACACTCAGTAGGCAATCTTGTGGAGATGTAAAATGGAAATAATACTGAGCAAATTTCAGTAAGGGAGAATCCAATAAATCAGAAGCAGAAATCCTTTTCTGGACAGAGGCCACCATTTATTTATCTGCTTGCTTGCTTGCGAGGTCTGCAAAGGAAGAGATGGAGCTGGAATTTTAGGTGCTCTGCTTTTCTTTTAACTTTTTTATTTTCTTTTTAAAAAACTAAAAGAGGTGTCAAAAGTCTAGCAGAGGTTGAGTATATCTTGTGTACCCTGAAAATTATGCTGATGAATTTAGGGAGTTACAAGAAGAGGAGAGGAGAGTTGCATCTTTGTGGGCCATGGGTTGTTCATCTCTACAATAAAATAAAATATAAAATAGCAAGGTAGAAAAAAGTGGTAGCAATTTTAGATAGAATTAAAAGAAAAGACATATTGCAATTTGTGATTTTGAAAAATGTGTCACTCATATAATATCCCTATTGCTTGGTCAGCTTTAATGTAAATAGTTTGCTATAGCTTAAAGAATATGAGCAATTTTTGAAATAGCATACATTTCCAAAAAAATATAATATTGTGTTTCTAATTATAGTAAAAAATGCCACAGTTTTTGGACTTTACTATTCTATTTTAGCATTTTTTTTAATTTACTGAACATTAGGAATAGGAACAACAGTTCACTATGTTGATTTATCTAGCTCTTAAATATCAAGTAATTTAATGTGCAGAAGTTAAGTGACTGAATAGTAGTGTTTGTATGCATCTGGAAAGCAGCTACATACTTTGAGAAGCAAATTTTCAATGACCCAGAAGGTGTACTATAGTTTTAATATTAAGTTTTAATTCTGAGTAGATTTGAATAGTTCTATGATAAAAAATCTCCATCAAAATCTTAGAGGCATGAACTAATAAAAAATAGTGATGTTTTTAAGCCTGTTCTGTTGACAATAACTAAGCTATCACAAATTGTTATAATTATTCAATATCATAGTACATATAAAATTGACCAAAAGGTTGTACAGTATTTGATAAGGAACACCTATACTGCCTTGTGTGTTGTCTGTGAAAATAATGCCATTAGTGATAGGCTCAAAGAAATAGAATTATACAAATTATATACTTGTGGGATTTCTTAATTCAGTTTCAGTTGGAATAATATGTGACTAATAGCTTTCTATAAAACATTTTGGTACCGCTTGATGCTAAACTTCTGCATTATAGAAATTCATACTGAAAGTGGAGTTAGTGTGTGAGAAATCTACTTCTGAAGTTGAATTTTATTTCTCACTGCAAGGTGAATATATATATGTATATGTATATATGTATATATATTCATATATATCAGGTTAAATGGTTAAAGAAAGTAATACATAAACATCCACATGCCTCAGTCCTGAAATAAACAAGATAGTTACATAATGCCATTCCCTACCTCAAAGTGTACTCTGGCAAAGCTGTTTATTACTATGGTGTGTATGTCATACTTGTCATGTAGAAATTGAAAAGTCTTGTTTTGAACAAATTATAAAGATCTTATCCAAACTGGATTAAGGCCAAAAAAAATCATTTTACATTGTAATTCCATTTTCTTAAGCTCTAAGAATGCCAATATATATAAAACACACCCTCTTTATTGAGTGGCTCCAATAAAGTTGAGGAAGGAATAAGTTTTAACTGAATATCCTGTCCCATGCTTATGTAAGCCAAACTCAGTTATTTTAACCTATTTTAGTGGTAACTTTTCTCTTTTTTATGGGTGAAATGTGCAATGAAAATATTCTAGGGTAGTGGTGTGAGTGCTGAGACAACATTTTAGATGGCTTATAGCTGTCTATTATTACAATGGAATTATTTTTTTACAAAAGACTTCAGTTTGTGTATTTGTTTTTGAGTCTTAGCACTGCCAAGTGAATCTAATTTGGCATGATTAGTTGCATTAATTTTCCATTTGTTGTTGCTTTCTAGTTCTAATAAGAAATTCTGTTTGTTAACAGTACTGTATTATGTAAATGTAATTGATTTGTTTACATTATATTTCCCATTGGTGGTATTATTGGTATTGGTATTATTATAATGCATTTATAGTGATGATTTAAAGATCAGCATTTAAATTATCTACATGCTGATATAAGTGGTTATTCAATATAGGTCCAACTGTAAACCCTAAAAGTTGACTTCATGTTTGCCTGGATGGAATATATAATTCACAATCTGCTATCAGGTTACTCTTATTCTGGACATAGAAACAATAGTTAAGTCCCAGTTCTGGAAAAATGTATTCCTGCTCTATATTAGTTCTAGCTCATTCCTTGAATAAAGGAAGGCTGTGTTATGGATGCATCTTCATACATGGTTAAATATAATACCATAGAACAACAGTAAAAGCTTATTTTTTAAGAAAAAAATCTATTTTTATAAGTTATTTCTTTCCTGATTGTGCTCCTCCCTTCTTCGCTCGCTCTCTCATATTTGAACTACTGCTTTTATTACTATTGACGAGGGTTGATTGAGAGATCCAAATAGAGACTGAATCATAATTAATCTGAGTTATTATTTCGTTAAGAACATATTTAAAAATAATCAGAAATTGAAGTTTGAAATTTTGTGTAGCAAGTGCTCTCAAGTTCTTGATTCATTGCTTGACGATTATTATCACTGATCTCTGAATGCCAGAAATCAATGCACCAAAAAGAGCTTGAAGCAGGGTCATGACACCTGTGGAACCAAGCCTTGGATTTAATAGTTTTAGGGGTTAAAATAATGAATGTTTACTACAAGTTGTTATATATGCAGGTATTTTCTAATGAAAGGACAGGAAGGCCTGGCGTGATATGGTTCATGGGGTCACGAAGAGTTGGACATGACTTAACAACTGAAGAGCAAGAATTTTCTAATGAATATTTGATCTAATGGACTTTACTGTGTAGAGGTTTTTCCTACATTGATATGATGGAGAATATTAGATGTACATGCATACACACCCATCCTGGTATTCTCCTGCAGAGTGTAAAAAAAAGGGGGGTAAGAAATAGTAATCTAAATAAATTAAAGGTATCAGTTAAGAAAAAGAAAAGGAAATATAACTGAATCTAATTTACTTTACCTCTCCATACCTTTCAGTTCTTGCATCTCATCACTCTTCTGTTAGGATCTCATCAAATCCATCCAACCATGACTTTCTTGGTCTACCTCTTCATCTCACTCCATCATATATTTTTTGTGAAATTCAACCTTCATTCACTGTCTCTATATGACCAAGCAACCTAAATGTACCTCTTTTGTACTAGTCATTCACATTTATATTCAACCCATATTCAGCATTTATCCATTCTTGACCCTATTCTTGTACCTGTTCCTGCTGCATTTTCTTTTATATTTCTCCTGACATCCAAGTCTTACTTCCATATCGAGAAACATAGTATGTATAGCCATTTTAATTTATTTTGATAAGCATCCATTCCTTGCAACAGACCACATATTACATGGTACCTTTCTACCAACATTTGCAGGTCTTAAAATTTCTCCATCCATTTTCCCATCCTTAGTAAACATTTTGCCAAGGTATATAAAACCATTCACACTACTTTCTCACCAGCAATATAAGATTTGGAAATGTATACTCCATTTTTCCTGTCAATGTACAATACATGTATATCCCTGATCAGTGTCACCATAAGTATTCCTTATACATTTATCCATAAATACAACCAAGAGAACATCACATACCCCATCTTACTTCCAATGTTGAACCTTTCATTATATATTCTATTTATTCTCACGCATCATATGCCACTCTCAGCACATTCAGTAACCAGCCTTTAACTATATATTTATGCAAAAATTATGTAATTCATGTTTCTTATGCTTTCTGTAAATCAGCAAATGTCAATAAACTGACTTTCTCACATTCATACTCTTCTCAAAGATTTGCTGAAAAGCGAAAGTCTGGTCTGCACACTCTTATCCAACAAAAAATGCACTACACTTCCCAGATTTTTCCCATTGTCACCTTTTGTATTTTTACTAGCAGAATTATATTAAAATTCTTCCCAGGCATACTCAGCAAACCAATTTCCCTGTATGCATTCACTGGTCCTCCCTCCCTCCCTCCCTCCCTCTTTACTATGTACTGCTCTTACATTTCAAGCCTCAGTGTTTCAGTAAGGCTTTTACATATTGCTTTTTAGTAAGATAAGTAAGGTGTATACATTTAGTTACACCTGTGCCACAGGCAGCATTTTCTGCTAATTTTAAGGACAGTAATGAACAGTTTGGGCACATTTTGATCAGTATGCTACAAGCAAAACCAAAGCTCAGTTTTACCTTGAAAATGTCATGCTATTTTAGGTAAGCTACAATATATAACGTAGATACTACCTTGCAAGCCATCATACTATATTTTACCCTTGTATATCTTTGTGCTATATATCTTACTGTACGTGTTTCCTAACTGACTATTTTTGAATAAAGAATGGCTTTAATAAAGTATCTATGATACCTTGACATTTATTTATTTATTTATTTATTTATTTATTTATTTATTTATTTATTTTTAAGCTTGTATGCCACCCATCTCCCCCAACAGGTGACTCTGGTTATCAGGAAATAAGGTACTCTTAAAGTAAAGTTCAGGGAGTAGTTAAATTTCTCAATAAAAAAAACGTTATGGATTTTGTTCCTAAAAGCAGGGAATTAAGCATCAATGTAATACTTATGATGAAAAATCTAGAACTAATGAATCCTAAATCAATTTGTTTCCCAAATCAATATATCAGAATTCTAGGCAAGGCAATAAGTAGAAAGCCAACAAAGAATGATAAAATAATGGAAACAACCAATACCCAGCCTTCAAGGCTTAGATAAACCATTTTGGATGAAGTCTTGTTGTTGTTCAGTTGTTAAGTCATGTCCGACTCTTCGTGACCCCATGAACCATATTGCGCCAGGCCTTCCTGTCCTTCTTTGCCTCCCTGAGTTTGCTCAGTTTCATGCTCATTGCTTCAGTGATGCTATCTAACCATCTCATCCTCTGCCGTCCCCTTCTCCTTTTGCCTTCAATCTTTCCCAGCATCAGGGTCTTTTCCAAAGAGTCCTCTCTTCGCATTAGGTGACCAAAGTATCCAAACTTGAGCTTCATTATCAATCCTTCCAATGAGCAGTCAGGGTTGATTTCCTTTAAGATTGACTGGTTTGACCTCCTAGCAGTCCAGGGGACTCTTAAGAGTCTTCTCCAGCACCACAGTTCAAAGGCATCAATTCTTCGGCACTCAGCTTTCTTTATGGTCCAGTTCTCACAGCCATACGTTACTACTGGAAAAACCATAGCTTTGACTATGCGGATCTTTGTCGGCAAGGTGATGTCTCTGCTTTTTAATATGCTGTCTAGGTTTGCCATAGCTTTCCTCCCAAGGAGCAAGCGTCTTTTAATTTCATGGCTGCAGTCTCCGTCTGCGGTGATCTTGGAGCCCAAATAAATGAAGTCTGTTACTGCTTCCATTTCTCCTTCTTCTATTTGCCAGGAATTGATGGGTCCAGATGCCATGATCTTAGTTTTTTTAATGGTGAGTTTCAAGCCAGCTTTCGCACTCTCCTTTTTCACCCTCATCAAGAGGCTCTCTAGTTCTTCTTCACTTTCTGCCATTAGGGTGGTATCGTCTGCATATCTGAGGTTTTTGATGTTTCTCCCTGCAATCTTAATTCCGGCTTGTGAATCTTCCAGCCTGGCATTCTCATGATGTACTCTGCATATAGGTTAAATAAGCAGGGTGACAGTATACAGCCTTGTCGTACTCCTTTCCCTATTTTGAACCAATCGGTTGTTCCGTGACCGGTTCTAACTGTTGCTTCTTGGCCCGCATACAGATTTCTCAGGAGACAGATAAGATGGTCTGGTACCCCCATCTCTTTAAGAATTTGCCACAGTTTATTGTGATACACACAATCAAAGGCTTTTGCATAGTCAATGAAGCAGAAGTAGATGTTTTTCTGGAACTCTCGTGCTTTCTCCATGATCCAGCGAATGTTGACAATTTGATCTCTAGTTCCTCTGCCTCTTCGAAACCCAGCTTGTACATCTGGTAGTTCTCGGTTCACGTACTGCTGAAGCCTAGCTTGTAGGATTTTGAGCATAACCTTGCTAGCATGTGAAATGAGTGCAATTGTGCAATAGTTTGAGCATTCTTTGACATTGCTGTTCTTTGGAATTGGAACATAAACTGACCTTTTCCAATCCTGTGGCCACTGTTGCGTTTTCCAAACTTGCTGGCATATTGAGTGCAGCACTTTAACAGCATCGTCTTTTAGTATTTTAATTAACTCAGCTGGAATACTGTCATCTCCACTAGCTTTGTTGTTAGCAATGCTTCCTAAGGCCCACTTGACTTCACTGTCTAGGATGTCTGGCTCAAGGTCAGTGACCACACCAGTCTAAGAGCTGGGTTTACATTAAGTCTGAAGAAAGAAAAGAATGATTGCATCCTGACCAGTGAAAAGAAAGTTGAGGTAGGTTCTGCTTTTGCTTTTGGATGTTATTCTGAACTTCTTGACCCATTAGCCAGTTCAAATGTTCCTTTCAGTGTCATACCAGTAATGTGATGGTCTTAATCAGATAGACACCGCTAGCTGTTAAAATCTCTCTGGGAATCCTTTTCAATTAATAGAAAAATCTCATGTATACTAGTAATATTTTGTTCCTGGCATTTCCATTAACTTTTTTTTCCAGCTGAGTACTATTTTCAGAATAAAACAAACTTGCAAGCCAAGATGATTGGTTAGTGTTTGAACAAAAGCGGCATGAACAAAGGCAGCAAGTGAAATCCAAAAATATTTTATTGTTATTTGTTTAAATGGGAAACAATCTTGGCATTATTAATCCTTAACTTGACATTAAGATATTGTCTTAGGACCTGATCTCCATCCATACCTTCTTCCTCCCATCCTATTTTTTTTAAGACTTCAACAGTGCTCTCCTTACTGTTTTCACCAAGTTGTTGTATAAGTACTCTTGGTCTCAAACAACATTCTTTCTCTTGTAAATCCAGTAATACTGTACAGTAGTCCATTATCTACATGATTTTTCATCTCTTGACTTAATATTTGTATTTCCTCTCTGTTATTTCTGTTGTGTTTTCCAAAATTTCCACCTTGACTTTAATTTGTTTCACTTCTTCACTCCACTTTTTTGGTGTTGTTACTGAGTGTTTGGATTGAAGAGACCATGACCAGGAGAATCTTTGTCCAGCTTTGGCTGGTGTGTCAGCAGTGGCCTTACTCTGAACATAATCTGCCATTGTCACCTCATGCCTGGATTGCTGCACATTGTTCTGCATGGGACTCCCTAGAAGACCAGCTAGAGGCTTCAGCTGGTACAAAATACAGCTGTCCATGTGTAATCACAATATTGTCACACAATATCACTGTTACAGGAGCTGCAGTTGTTATTAGTCTATTTCCAAGTGTAAATCAAGGTGTGGTTATTACTTATAAAGGCCTGTATGGCCTGGGGCCTGGGTATCTTAGAGACCGCCTATAGCAAGTAAATTCTGCTTGCCTAACTTGAGTAAATAGGAAGTGCCTACTGAAGTTCTCCTCTTATGAGGAGGTTCAGTGTGAGGGGGCATGGAAGCAGGCATTCCTGGTGGCTGCTCTCCTCCTGTGGCATGGCCTACCCTCTGAGGTAAGAATGGCTGCCACTGTTATGGCCTTTAGGAGGATGGTCAGAACTTTTTTTTTTTTTTTCGTTGATTGAATTGCTAGAGGAAGATCCATGCCATTGTTTGTTTTTTACTATTTTCATAATACTGCTTGTTGAATTGTGTTTGAGTTTCTGTGTCATCTGGTGTGATGGACTGGAATGGTGGGAGGGGAGTAAAGAATGTGCCCTCGTCTCCAGAGGAGCGAGGAAGAGATAAGCGGAGGAGGTTGGCACCTCCCTGAGAAATACCATCGGTATGAACTGGCTGAGCCTGGGAACTGGGCTCCAGTCTGGGAAGATTCCTGTAATGGGTTGTAGCTAATAAACCTTGCTGGATAATTTCTGTATGGTCTCCTGGATTTCCTTGGGCTAGGCCCGACATCTGGAGCCTCTAGAGTGAGTCAGTTTGTAAATATTTTTATTTAAATAATGAATTTTTGGATTTAATATGTTACATTGATGGTGTGGAGTTTAAAAATTGGCACTGAGTTATAATTGCAATAAAGTGACAGATTAATGATCTACCAACATAATTTCTTAACTGTGTTAGTATTTTAGTAGCTTATTAAGCCAGTAATTTAGTGTTTAGCTCAGGACACTAATAAATATGCTGTTCACTTAGTATTTTTTATTGGCAAAATAGTTTTATAGATTAGTGATTTAGTTTTTTTTTTTTTTAGTGGTACTTATAGTATATTTTAGTTTGCTCCATTTTATTTCTGTCAGAGTTCATTTAGAATTGTGCTATGTATCTTTACTTGAACTCTGTACATACAGTCACAGTATATAATTCTGGTCAGTAACTGTAATAAAAATGTTCATTCCTTTCTTTATATATACACATCTTTTGCAAACAAGTTAATACAAGTATTATGTGGATTTAGCATGATTTTGCATTAACTGTACGGTGTTAATAAAATTAATTTTTAGATATACATAGTTTAGAGATCTATGAACTCATTGTGAAAACAGAATATTTTTAATCTAAATGGTAAATTGGGCTGTTGTTTTTACTGACAACTATAGCTCATGCTGTATCACATTACATTAGCATTTTCAGTATTGTTAAACATCTTTTTATAGCATTTTGCAGATGTTCATTGAATGTTTACTTTTCATATTACTTTATTTAAATATCTTTCCTCACTTTTCCTTCCAGAAGAAAATCTAAGGTTTGCTGTCTGTAATCAGCCAAATCCAGTATCCAGTCTTCCCATTTTAGGGAAGGTTATTGAGAAGGTGGTTGCACAACAGCTTCAAAGGATTCTAGATGAAACTGATTATCTGGATCCCTTTCAGTCTGGTTTCAGACCTGTGTATGGGACAGAGCATTGGTCATGCTTTTGGATGACCTCTGGAGTGAGCAGGATGGGGGTAGTGCATTCTCTTCTTGACCTCTTGGTGACATTTGATACCATAGACCATGGTATCCTTCTGGATTGGCTGATGGGATTGGGGGTAGGCAGTACTATATTGTGCTAGTTCTCCTCCTTCCTCTGAGGCCAGTTCCAGTTGATAGTGATTGGGAGTAAGAGGTCCCACCTTCAGCTCTGCTCTGTGGGGTTCTTCAGGATTTGCTGCTCTCTCTGTTCCTGTTTAACGTCTACATGAAGCAGTTGTGTGACAGAGATCCATCATCATGGGGTGAGGTATCATCAGTACACCCAGCTTTACATCTCCACCCTTGGGATATTAAGTGATGCTGTTGATGTCCTGTCTCTATGCCTGGAGGCTGTGGGAGTTTGGATGGGGAACAACAGGCTTCAGCTAAACCCTGGCAAAACTGTGTGGCTTTGGGATTTTGGTCCTTCTGGTTCCAGGGATTTACCATCTCTTATTCTGGATGGGGTGGCACTGCCCCAAACAGACATGGTGCACAATCTGGGGGTCTTCCTGGATTCATGACTCCTGCTCAAAGAGCAGGTGGCGGCCGTGGCTAGGAGGCCTTTCCACAGCTGCATGTTGTGCACCAGTTATACCATTTCCCAGACCAGGAGATTCTGCCCTCTGTCATTCATGCCCTGGTTACCTCCCGAATGGATTACTGTAATATGTTCTACATGGAGCTGCCCTTGAAGAGCATTCAGAATCTTCAGCTGGTGCAAAATGCGGCAGCATGAGCAGTTATGTGTGCTCCTCAAGCAGTGCACATTACACATCTGCTCCGTGAGCTGTATTGGCTACCAGTGTGCTTCCAGGTGTAATTCAAGGTGCTGGTAATGACCTATAAAGCCCCATATTGCATGAGACTGGGATGTTTGAAGGACCACATCTACCCATCCCATCAAATTCAGCAGGAGAGGCATGTTACAGGTCCCATTTACTAAGGAATATCATCTGACGGAAGAGAGCCTTTTCTGCTGTAGCACCTGCCCTTTTGAACATAATTCCCCTGGTACTTAGATTGGCACTACTCTTCTGGACTTTAGGAAAGGCCTGAAGGCTTGGTTGTGCCATTAAGTCTGGCACTAGTGGTGAGCCTTGGCAATGGATATATTAAATGGATGTATGATTTATATTCACTGGCTGACTGCGGTTATGTTTTATTGAATGTTTAATCATGTTTTTAGGACAGTTGTGTGCTGTTGTATTTATTTTTTACTGTTTCTATTGTTGTTTTAATGGTTATGAGCCATCCACAGTCACACTTGTGAAACGGGCGTCTATACTAACTAACTGATTAACTAGTGATTTCAAAAATTTGAAAACTGAGCTGCACAATACATAGAGATATATGTAAGCCATTGATTAACATCTCAATAACGTGTGGTTAAAAATTAATAAATAATGTAAACACATCCTATTTATTACTGTTTGTAGAAGGTAGGGAAATGCTAACATAATAACCATATTGCACCATGGTTTATTTTTCCCAACTATCTATGAATAGGGAAGTACACCAACAGATGCAGTATAGCAAAGTCTGGTGGCCTGCAAGTCAAATAAATAAATAAATTTCCCATAAAGTGTAGTTTGGGTTAAAATACCTTTCCAAAGTTAGGGAAAGTGAGGGTTTCCCAGTGTCCAAGAAATAAAATTCTTATTAGAAAAGTTTAACAAGTGAGCCTATTAAGTTATTGTTATCAATTTTAAATGGAAGGTCTAGTTTTACTCTGAAGACCTACAGTAGGGAACATAGTAGTACTCTCATATAATATTCTTTAAATATAATGCATTCATAACAAGGAACATCTCTGTTTCATGATAATATTTATATTATTGCTGTTTAAGGACAAATCTTGAAGGAGTATAATAGCAAATTTTTGGGGAAAGTTTTTCATTTTGAATGGCGTGAGTTCAGGTTTTTTTCTTACACAACTTAATAATTACAGAATTATGCTGTAAAACTTCAACAGTTATTTTCTAATCTACTTATGATTTAATTAGATGTTTACAATCAGATTTATAGTGCCTTAACCTTAAACTGAAAGTGCAATGTAATCAGATAATTTCTTTGTATATGGTTCAGCCAAATGGTTTTCTTCTTTCTCTTCCTGGGAAATTTGTTAATGTTCATGTTAATTCCTCCCTTTAAAAATAGTTTCTTGCATTTGTTAAATTCTGATATTATTTAAACTGACGCTTCTATATTCAACTTTGCTTTGTTTAAAATATTTTTAATACATTCAAAAAACAAAAATAAAATACAGAGTTCCTGGAAAGCCTTTTTAACGTTGTGAAATATCTCTATGAAATAAAAGGTATAATATGTGATAATGAAAAATGGAATGTCTGTTATTCATGCACTGAATTTATTCAAGCATATTTACATTTGAAACTGCTTGCTGGGTTAGCTTAGTGTAGAAAGTAAAATGAATGTTCAAGTCTCTGTCTAATCAGCTCACTGAAACCCTAACAGCTGCTTCTTGCAGTTCATGTGAATTAAAATAGATGCTTCTCTATTTTAGAGTGTTTCCATATAATTGACAAGGTAATCATGTCCTCCAAGCTGCCTCCAAAATTTTGTCCCTGATACATACTGTACATACATGCACACACATACACACAAAACTATAATTAATATAAGAAACTCATTTTACAAATGTAAATGACATCTCTAAAAATACAGTGGTTTCTTTCCAATAATGGGTGACGGTTGCTTAATAATGACCATTTTACTTAAGTGACAGATTGGAAATCTTGTCAGTGTGTATGAATGTATGTGGCTGTAATCATGCACAGCTTTTTTTCTCTACAAAATCACAACATTCAGAATTTCTTTATAGAATCATAATATTATCTCCTACATTATAAAATTATGGGACTAATATATAGAATGCAAGTTAGTGCTGCTATACAAATTATCTGTGTATGTTACTTATGTGTGCATGCATGTACATCACGTATATGTATGTGTGTGTATGCACTGTAGAACTGCCTGATTGTGATATGACAAAAAAGACATGAGACCTATGCTTGGCAGAACCGCAGGAACCCTCTCTTTTTGATAGAAGGAACAGTTTTTACCTGTCCTTTGTTATGGTAGCAAACAACCTAGTTTCATGCTGTTTGCTTCTGAGCTTGTCAGAATTAGCTCTCACACCCTGAAACATAGTTTAGCTTTGATTACACACAATACAGGTTTGTTATAGACAGTTATTTGGACATAATAACTAATGACACTGTTTGTATATTTTTCATTCCTATATGTATCAAAAGTAATATCCAGCCCAATTCAGTAGTGTCTGCATGAACTTCATTATACGAATGAGGAAACAGATCTCTGACATTAAAAAAAGTATTTTAAAGAAATACCGTTTGCCTGGAAATACTGATCAGTGCTATTATATACACTAGTTCATGCTATGTCATGTTTTAATTACAATATAAATATAACAAAGGTAACTAGAGCAATATTATGGGTCATATACTGGAGGAAGGAGCGTAGCTTAGTTATACAGCACATGTTTTACATGCAAATTATCCCTGGCATCTCTAGTTAAAACAAGGGTGACATAGGTACTATCTGCCTGGTAGTCTAAAAAGGACACTGCCAATCAGAATAGATACCTAGGTAGAACTAGGTGGGCCAGTAGCCTAATTTAACTGCAGCTTTTTATTTCCTCTATAGTTTCTTGTCTAGAGTTTATTACTGATAAAGAATGTTGAGGTATGCTAAGACACTGAGAGCTATGACAACTGGATTTTTAAGCTCTGTTTTTTAATATGTTATTTATTTATCTATTTAGATTTCTATAGCCGCCCATCTTACATGACTCTGGATGGCTCACAAGTTAAAAACAACAAAAAACAAACTCATGTAAATAAAATTAACAATTAAAAACAGTTAAAAACAAATTAACCAAAAACATGGGATTTAACCAAAATCAACAGCTCACAAACAATATAGCCATCTTACAGGCTCCCCACCTCCACAGGTGGCGATAATGTTCTTGTATTTCTGAATAAAGGGTTGTATCCAATACAGTCTATCTCATAGCAGAATGGAAGCCATTAGATGGATACTGTCCATACTGTTGCAGTTCGTCCTGTAGAGTGCCAGAGCAGATTTGGGGGGAATTCTGGGAATTTAGGGGAGAAGGAAGAAAAGAGAGAAATCTGATTGCATAGTAATGGATGGAACCTAGGGAGGGTAATAATTTAAAAACTCACTGGCAGACCCTTTCTTCCAAGGGTTCCTAGTAAAAGTTACTTATCATAGACTGCTATCAGACACTCCTGACACTCCTTCTTCTACCATGGCTCGCTCACTCTCTAACCAGACCTGGAAAAATAGAACAGAAGGTGCTTGAGATCTTCCTGTCCCAACCCAGAAATCCCAATTTATCAGAACTTTTGCCAATCCTGAAACACAAAGAAGAACTATGCATTTGTGGGCTCCTTCATGAGGAAAGGTTAATGAGAAATTATTTTATTAAATCAATAAAACCAAATCTGTAGATACAAAAATGAGCTTATTGGGGAAAAGGAAAAACAAGAGAACAATTATACATACACACAGTGAGAAAATTCCAAATAAATTAAGTACAGTCAGTCTAGCTTAATTACCTATTGCCTATTTGGAATTTTCTCTCTGTGTGTACATGAAATTGGATTTGGTACAGATTTGGAATCACTGCAGAGAGGACAGTTGGAGAGAGATCAGGCATCCTGTTTGGGTGTTACTCAGCATGGCCTTCTTACTCTTCTTTCCTTTTCTCGATTCCGTCAAGCACTTTCCTCAGTTTGATAGATTATGGAAGATAAATGAAAGCCAGACTCTCTGATGATAAACACGTTGTTCATTCAAACCAAAATGCTTGGTTTCTGCTGTCATGGGGTTCAACCAGCAAATTAGGGAATTATCCAGCAGCTGAACCCACCTTTCGAATGGTCTTTGATTGGAATAATAAAGGCTTTAAATAGTTTTCACCAGTTATGCTATTACACAGACAACAATTATATGGGAGAGGCTTTGGGGGAAAGCTAGAGATGTATTCTATCTGTTCTGACTTTTCAAGGTGGGTTTGGTTTAACCCCATTCTGAAATTATCTGTGTATGTTAACTTTGTGTATGTTAATTTTGTGTATGTTAAATTATCTGTGTATGTTTATTGCCCAAGGTATCAGTGATTTTTGTAAAGCATTCCTCCAAGCAGTGCTAAAAATAATTACAAATAATAATATTTGGAAATAGGCACTAAATATTATCTGAGGAAGAAAAGAAAGGGCTGGTGAGTTCAAATGAAAAATGCCAAAATCCTTTCAAACCAGCCAAAGGTAATAACTATCACCTAATTGATGAAGCCTAAATCATGAACTCAAGAGATTTAACTTCTGTAACTAAGTAAAAATGTATTCAAATTTCTGCTGGTGATCCACACAACCCAAGCATGTCTTCTTGACATATAGGCAACTGAATTTACCAAAGGATATATGCAACAAAATCCATCCGGATAAACTTGCATTGCTAGAATAATATAGCAATTAATTTGAAGAAGGAAGGGACAAGAATATGAATTGAGGCTATAAAAGTATAACAACACTTAAATACTTAGGGGGAGGATGGGAACAAATGATATGGACATAAATCTCTCAAGATAATTTAGAAATGAGCAACTTGATTGAATTATTTTAATTTTAATTCTGTGGCACTTATACAGTACCAAATGTATTATCTTGCAACCTTTTATGAATTATAGGTCATGAAATGTGTAGAATATTATCCTCAGGATTATTCTATATAGAGATTTTATATTCTATACACAATATTATATAATATTGAAGGGGCTCTTAAGGGAAGGCAGGGGTGGTAAAGGTCAGAAGTAGCAGACAGTAAAAAGTATGTAGGCATAGATGGTGTAGTTTAAGCAATACCTGAATAGTGCCCCACCATTAGAGCCGTCAGTTAAAAAACTTTACTGCAGCATTCGGATATCAATTTCTGCTTTCAGGTATTATCTCCAGCCTCATCCAGAGCATATTTAATCCTGCTGCTAACCAGAATAGATTAGAATAATCTCCATTAACCTTATTTGTAGAGCAAGCAACACATTATTTTAGAAAGCATTGTACAGTATATTGACTGATTCCTCAAAGGTTTCCCTTGCTGTACTTTTATTTTTGTATTATACTCTACTGGGTATTACATCCCCACCTACTGGCCACTGAGTAGTAGAATCAACATTTTCTACTCCATGGCATAGGTTCCAGCAAATAACTAAGATAAATCATTTGTGTTACAGATGTAATAAAGTTGAACATTTAATTGCATTTTATAGGATGTTTATACATTCAAATTAAGTCACAATTTGGCACTGTTTTAAGAATTCCCTCGATGATTTAAAAAGAAATACCAAATAATCATTCTAGCAGTAATGCTTGCTGTAGAAAAATTTTAAACCCTTAATTTAATTTATTTGTGTTTGTGCAAGACCTTAAGGGAAGCTTGTGTTGCCTTTCACTTAAAATATTTGTGGTTGGTACCATATAATACTTTTTAAAAGCATACAGAATAAACTTAAAGCAAGAATGCACAACTTTTTATAAATTAAAAAGCTCCCTTGAGTGTCATTCCAAATAGTGAAAGGAATCAGGACAAAAGCTCAGTTTAACTTACATATAAATTTAATTTAATTAAAAGTTAAATACATAAAATATAGTTTATACCCCATGTGTTTAATAATTTCCTCCTTCTATTATATTAAAATTAAATTTATTAAAATTTAATTTTGGGCAGCAGATTTTGAAAGGTCTGGGGGGGTAGCATCCAACATAGGAATGGGCTACATATGCTCTTGTAGCCACAAATTACATACCTCTGCATTAAAGGAGCAACTGACCATAGTAATAATAAAATATATCTCTCTGTAGTATAAAGTGTAGTCCAGTTTAGTATGTAGTTCACAAGTAAGAAAGATTGAATCCATTATTTTCAAAATTCTGTAATCCTTTCTATGTGTTTTTGAGAAGGTACATTTTGAAAAAATAATAGCCTAAGCAAGTTCACTTAAAGTAAATCCTTTTGAATTTGCTGAGGTCTCAGTAAATTATGTTACAAAGGTGGGGATCTTCAGGAATGGTGCATAGTCCAGCAACTGTATGCAAACACTGCAGACCCATGAATGCAATCTTCAGCATCATCAGTATCAACTCATATTATGCCCAGTCCAAAACTGGATTGAAAAGGCTCCAGATAATCCACTTCTTCCAAGGCCCTCTAAAACTGTAGATGTACACCCTCTCAGCAACCTTTCCCAAAAAGGGGAGGTTGGAGACAGGATGAAAATTGTCCAATACCATTGAGTCCAGCAATGGCTTTTTGAGAAGGCGTTTTAGATAGGATAGATTATAGAAAGAAGAGAGTTATGTTGTAACCATAGAGTAAGAGGTAAATTTATAATTGTACTTATAACTGCTGTAAAGAAGATTAGAAGCTACTTCTTTGTATCTTTTTTCTTTCTTTTCTATTTTTCTTTTACTCCCCCCCCTTTTTTTTTTTTGTGCTTGGACAGTTCTTCTATACACTAAAGCTAGAATATGGAAACTAAAATAAATGAACTTCATCTCTCAGTATATAGAACAAAATATAATAGGCATAACATAGTGGGATGTCATTCATATGTGCACTATATGGTCAAGGAATGACATTTTTTACAAGTTCAAAGTAGTGGAAAGGGTGAAATTCTGCAGTATGCCAAAAGTATTTGCAGGTAGTCCTTGCTTAACAACCAGTCATTCAGTGACCGTTCAAAGTTACGATGGCACTAAATGAATGGTAGTTATGGCAGTTGCAGTGTCCCCACGGTCATGTGATCAAAATTTCAGTGCTTGGCAGCCCACCCACACTTACGACTGCAGCATGTGCTTCAACTCCCCCCTCCCTGCCTATCTCCCCCTCTTTTCGCTGCCCTGCACTCCACTGCCCCCAGCTGACCTTTGCCGTCTTCTTCCTTCCAGTGGTTAAAAATTCAAGGCTCCAATTATCTGCAGGTGAGCTTATATGCAAATATATAAGATAGATGAACCAGTGGCCTAACTGGTTTTTAGGTAGCTGTCACTTTAATTTTCTTCCTTTAATGCGCGGCTTTAATGGTCTTGCTTTAAAACTCTTGCATTTCTATCAAATTTTATCTGATTAGAATTTTGGTATCTGAATTCAGCATTATATCTGCATATCAAGCAGGTGGACTAATAATGCAGAATAGGTGAAACTGCACTGTGCATGTAGTGAGAATAGAATTTTTTTCTTTTGTATTTTTTTAAAATTATATTAAGCCTATTTAAAATCATACATTTCATGTTTCCTAACACAAACAGTTGGGAAACAGCACCACTAATTTTTAACAATTGCCATTAAAGGAGGCTCTGAAGGCTGCAAAAGCATTCAAGGGCCACATATAGATTTGGGATGACATCCTGCCCTTTCCTATTATAAAATATAAAATAGCTTTAAGACTAAAGATAAAATACATCTGGCTGTCATATGATTCTATACCATCCCCAGAGTCAATTCACATCCTTTAATTTCACAGTTGCTAATATTTGTATATGTTGATATTGAAATTCCATTTTCCAGTCTGTATCCTCTATTTTTAACATCATTACATTTATTTATGTAATATAAACATAAATATATCTGATACTTTTGTTTATGGCCCAGATTTTAAAAAATGACTTCAAAGCAATTTAGAATAATTAAAACTTTATACAAAAAAGAGGTACAGATTTAATCAACCATTCAAAAGTTTATTTAGCCAAAGGCTTTCTTAAACTGTTTGTTTGAATTAAATATTTTAAAAAATGTTGGAATGTGATGGTATGCTCTTTGGTATGCTCTTTGAAGGTGCAAATTACTACTGTGGTTTTTTTAAGACCCTAAAAGGCATTTGTACCTGTTCTGTTCGATTATGATTACCCATTCGGGAAATAAATGGTTTTGAATGGAAATAAGGTGGCACAAAACTTGACTTTTTTTGTAGATTTTACAGACCTGAGGGAAATCAAATGTATTTGTTTTGAATAACTGGAATTTTGAAAGTCTTGTTATTTAACTTGAAAAAAGAAACCTTTCCAAAGTAAGAAAGCTATCTGGAAGTTTTTCAGCATGACCACATATTTATGACGGCTCTCTAATCTCATAATTTATGAAGTACTTTTGAAATGAGCAAGTTATGAAAGGTTTGTCTTGTGAACAAAATAAATGCACAATTCAGTGATATATGATAGACTCTTCCTATACCATATAGAGCTATATAATGCTAAATGATCTAAATCTCCTCTCACTACATGCTTCCAAGCTTTGTTATAAATGCTAAACTCTGTTGCTGAGTGATACAGTTACTGCTGTGAACTTTTTCCCCCTGAATATTGATGAATGCTTTGCGAAGTTATGAAGGAAATTGATGACCTATTTGGATATATTCATGTTGTTGGGGCAGGAGAAGAATGCTTTTATTTAGCAATAATTTTACATTTGCATTAAATTTATTTTATTTGATCAATTTATATGGGTACCCTCTTGAAAATGATGCAGGGCAATGTAAAATGAAAACAACTAAACACTAGGAAATAAACAATAATAAAAAATAGTAAAACAAATACCTCTAGAACCACTTTCATAGCTAAAACCAAATGGATTCACAGATCCTCCTGGTCCAAAGCCTGGAAGAATTTATTTAGTTTGGCTTTAATCTTGGAGGTATTAGAAATGTAGTCAAATATTAATTGAGAAACCATGCATACTCTTGTATCTGATTTGTAACACATCTACATTCATCTTTATGTGAATTAGACCACATTGACTTACTTTTAGGTCATCATAAGATGTCAGATTAACTATGCAGACTGGAACTGATGAGTGATTTGTTAAAATTGTAGCTATGCTCATCTGTCTTTTATGCTCTTCTTCTGCATATTTGCACAATTGTTATTTAGGGTTTATTCTCTCTTAAGGCCCAAGCTGTAATTACATAAATAGTATCACATCAGTCACCTTAAAGATATCCTGAATTTTCCAGTGAATCTATTCATATTAATGATCTGGAACTGAAGTTTTATGTCACTGCTTCATTTCATCTCTTGAAATGTCTGTCTCAAAGAAAGCGTTTTATCTTGAATTATATTGAGAGGAAAGTTAGGGTGCACATTTTGAAACTTGGCATGAAATTCCTAAATGAACCTTGCTAGGTGCTTCATAAAAAAAACTGAGTTATGAGTTGTAGTTTGACTCTTGGCATTAATATTTATGGAAGTGCTTTAAAATAGTCAGAACATTGGCTACAGAGCAAAAGGATTCTACTGAATGTTCTATATTAGAGAAGTTAGAGACTACTAATTAAAAGCATCACAGCAAAATGAACAGTAGCTAATCATTAGAATCTTTTTCTTTTACAAGTTTAAGCCCCTTAAGCCCCATTTTCTTAAGTTCTGTTATAGTTGAAAGCCAGTTAACATTAAAACAACCAGTTCCTCTTTGTAAGTGTGTTTTGTCATTGGACTAATATTAGTGTCAAATTGCTTTATAACCACATATAAAATAAGGATCAGGACAACATATTAAGGATAAAGGATCCTTAAAAAGCAAACGTGCAAAGTATTCTGCTCTCTGAACTAGTCCGTGCTTCAAAGCCATAGCTGCTGTTTAGATTCCATAGGCATGTGCATGTACACAGACACACTTCCCTTGAATGGGACAAAAAAAGTTTTTCAACTGTGCATGCGTAGTATTTTTCTTTTAAAAAATATGGTTTCTTTTTATTTTTGTATTCTTAGTGCATTGTAACCATTGGTCTAATATGACTCTTAAGTCTTGAAGAATTATAGAAAACTCATGTATATTGAAATGAAGATAGGGTCTATTAGATTTTCAACTGTATATTTTGGGACTGTCTTTATAATTATAGTATATATATAGTTTTTTGAAATGGGAAGTCTTATCAGATGAATGAGTTTCTCAAAAATTGGTACATTTATAAAATAGGCATGGTTGGATCCAGGCCCACAGAACAATCTTAATGTGGACAGCTAAACTGCAACATTCATGCAGTGAAGAGGGGAATCAGCAGTGGAGGCTCTCCTCAGTTGCATCCATGGAAAGATAATAGGCATTGCAGGGTCAGTGTAATTAGGTACTAGATTAAGAGCTTCGTGTGTTGAGCAGATTGGGGATCAACTCTGGATCGGTGAGATTCAGAGCCACTCTATTCTCATGAAGGTAGCCTGGACCCCACATACAAATTTTCCTCATGTTATTTCCAATGGGCAAGTGGTTTAAAATAAAAAGTTCCACAAAACTTGAAAACCTAGTAAAAGCAGTGTCCATATTTCTGCCTGTTGTGCCAGTATGAACTAGGAGATTGTACGATGAATGAACAGACCTGCCATTTCACTGCTTCCCGACCCTATTCAGATCTGCATTGTTAGAAATATGTCCCAGATTGGTTGCTTGTGCTGCCCCAGTGAGTAATTAAAATTTTTGTTAATATTCCTCAGACATTGCTGAAAATGCCTATTTTATACTAGTATAGTTATGATGATGTGTCTGTGTCTGTATGTGTGTTGTGCATTTAGGAGTATGACAGTTCTTGTATGGAAACGTTAAGAACTGCTAAGAAAAACTGCTTGTATGGAAACATTAAGAACTGCTAGCAGATTTACTCCCTTGTGGGGTTTACTCCAGAAGCAGGTCTGTCATTTTCCACTTTTGTTGTCCCTTTTGTTGTCACTTTCATTGGGTTTCTGTGAAATGTAATTCTTTGAACCTTTTTCAGTCCTATTTTAATTTATTACTCTGAAATCAAAATTGTTTTGGGGATATTAATTTTTCAAAATTATATGAATGCATTGCTGTCCAAGTTAGGCAAATTGTATTATTCAGTTAAGAAATAGAGACTGTACAATAGTGCTGCCTGATGACTGTTGCCCTGTGTCAACAGATATGAGGCTACATGCTTATTTAGCCTTCTTAGGAATTATGTATACTAATCTTGGAGCAGCAGTCTTACTAGGAAAGAGGAAGTCATACTTGCTTTCATAATAATACATCAGTCAGGCTCAGAGACATTCCTTCTCTCAAGTCACCTGCTAGTTCTTTAACATATTAGCAATATCAAAAATCAACTCTTTCTGAATATGCTGTTTCATTTATACTTTCCCTCACTTCCTGTCACTATGAACAGGCTGCCAAATGAACATGCTCAAACCTATAGATCGCTTCACACTGAAAACATTGCTTTAGGCTATGTGGTGGAAATTGTTTTAAAGTGACCCATATACTATCACCACAAAGTGCCTAATATGTGTTGCGTATCTGCTCTCCATATAAATAGACAGGTTCTTTTCATTCCAATTGCTGGAAAAAAACTTGGAGTATGAAGAATAATTCATAGGTTATAGTGATGGGTAACTAGGATGCAGGAAGAAATGCAAGGTGGTATATCTGTGCAAAGCTTTCCCACTAAGTGACTGTAGCTATGATAGTAGCTGCAGCCTACTCTTTCACAGTGTGATGAAGACCTTAATGGCTTGTAATAAAAGGAGCAAACTAAGATCTTGGCACTACCAAGTACTGTATGCACAATTTGATGGATTCCAGACAATTATTAGTAAGTTGCAATGGGAGACAATTGTGAGAAATTAACAATTAATAGATGGGAAAGTAAGATTCTCATCTGGCCACTAGTTCTTTGGAAATGATCCATTCAGTAACACCAGGACTAAAGTCAAGTGCCAGGCAAATTATAAAGCTACTACATAGAGTGAAAGAAGAATTAAAATTCTCTGATAACTGTTACCACAGTTATATGAAATGTGATATGAATTGAACTGTGCAAATTATTGAAACCAAATTTGTTCCAATTAAATATTCATCCTTCTCTTTATACTGTTGATACTACTACTGTTTTAATATATCTCTGTGTTGTTATATTTACTTTACAGTGCAGTCTATTAAAATAATATATGAGGTGTTTCTACTAAAAGAGAAAATGAATTCACTGTGGCTCACCCTCATCTAAATTATCTAATTCTTTTCTTAAGTTGTGGGGATTTCTCTCATGTCATTTTAATAAAAGAATGCACATAATTCAGTACTGTTACTGATAAATATGGGACTGAAACTACATTCTGTACTGATATTCTAAGGCCTTATAATTACATCATGTTGAGAGATCAAGGTGTAAAACTTTCACTGTTCAATCAGATAATATAAATGGTTGTAGATCTCTAAGAGTTTGATAAGCTTGATAAGAGTTTAAGTTTTTCCAAAAATGGACTTCAAATAGTAGCAAATAATGATAGATAATTCTTTAACTTGATTATCTGAGAATATTTACTTCCTGAATTTGATGTTTTTCACAACTCAGAACATATTGACATTTTCATCATGACAATAATGTATGTACTCCCAAGTGTGTGGGGAAAAATGATATACCTACAGAATATGTACTCTGTATACCTTGATAAATTTCAGATTTGGGAATTGACTGTTCCCACTATGTTATTAAGAGATAGACCTAAATATTATATAAGGATAATTTATTTTAAATAGGATTGTATTGATATATATTAAGTAATAAACACTATAACAATTAGATAATATGCACATTTTTTAAGCTGATGAGTTTCTTTTAACACTTCTTGTATCATTCCATTAGAGGGTGCTATGGTAGAAGATTCACCTTTTACTGATTACTGATTATTTTACTTCTATAAGTTAGTGAAAAAAGTTTAAGAACTTCTGAAGCTTTTTCTGTTTCATGCATATAATTTTTGACCTTCTTTTCACACACAGAAACCTGAAAATAATGTAAAGCATATCCTCATGGTTATGGTTAGCATTTCACACACACACACACAGACACACACACACAACTATTTTTATGGTAGACATCCTGGAACCCTCTGGTTGGATATTCTAGCAACACACTATATAAGACCTAGCGACATTTCTCAGTTTAAAATAATGGCAATAAATGTATATATAATTGTAGTTTATTAAACAAAAGAATTTTTGAAATATATTTAGGACGGGATTTTTTTTTCCAGTTGAATTATTTAGATTATTGTAACTCTTATTATCATAGTTCTCTGTTTATTTTATTTACTGCAGTTATATCTTGTCTTTCCTCCAGGAGCTCAAGTTATATTTTAGCTCTTTCCCCACAATTTTATCTACAGCAATTCTATAAAATAGTTTAGTTGAATGATGATGACTGGCTGAAAGTCACTCAGTGAGCATTAAAGCTGAATGACAGTTTCAACCTAAGCATCCACAGATTGGATACCATAAGAAGGCACTTCATGTAATCTGCTTTGACAGCTATAATTACCTGATTAAGGCAGAGATATGTATGAATTCAGTCTTTCCTACAGGAGATCAATATTATCATATTTGACTACTTTGAGCATCTGTTACAAAAGCCTGTTAGTTTCCCAAATAACAAGACGTTTGCATGTAAAAACCTTATGGGATTTGGCAAGTGTTGCACCTTTGTTCTTTCAGGGTTTACAGATACACAATGTAATACAATTGCTCATATTGTCTACATTTTTGCAATGTTAGTACAATCCACCAAACCTTGTTGTTGAGTAATTTTATAAATGCACTAAAGAGCTATTGGTAGATTGTACCCAGAGTGCAAGTACAGTATACCCAAATGAAGGAAATAAATATATGGAATATTTAATATTAATGTAATGTATAACAAATAGAATATGTTGAAAATTTGTATTTGCCATGTGACAATTAAGCAGTTGGGATTACATATTCCTATTTTTAGATGTTTTTTTCTGTTACGCAGAGCAAGGTCAGCAATTTGTAAAGAGGAAACTTAAGCTTTCACAAATCTGACACTGGCATAACAGAAGATTATCAGTTTCACATACATTATTTTCATTTTCCACTTTCCATTGACATATTTCTTATAGCAGTTCTGTTTTGTATCAGTATCATCCTACATCTCCAATTTTTTTAGTGGACTATTTTGTGTGTGCCTTCGAGTCAGTTTTTGACTCCTGGCAACTGCTTGGACTAGTCCCTGCAGTTTTCTTGGCAAGGTTTTTCAGAAGTAGTTTGCCATTGCCTCCTCCCTAGGACTGAAAGAGAGTGACTGCCCGAAGATCACCCAGCTGACTTTGTGCCCAAGGCAGGACTAGAACTCACAGTCTCCCAGTTTCTAGCCTGATGCCTTAGCTACTACACCAAACTGGCTGACTTGGTGGACTGTTAATACACTAGAAATAAATAGTAATTCTTTTAAAGATGAATTTAGGTTAATCAGTTTCCATTCATAATTGTGAAAAAAAATTACTGGGAATTTCTTCCCTTTTACAGAAAATAAAACAGGTAAGTCATATAGGGTAGTGTGGAAATATTTGCACACACACACACATGCATACTCATGCACATACATTTCATTTAAACTCAAATTATCCCATAGACAGTGTGAGAGACAATCTGTTAATTGAAACCTAGGATTCTTTCCCCTCTTTCTTAAGGGGTAATTTAGACTAGTTCTCAAAAGCTAAATAAACAGTAGTCTGCCTGCCTATTTAAAAATGAGTGTGTCAGGTTTCTGTGTATTTAAGGCCTTGAGTAAATCTCCATTTACTTTTGGAGATTTGGAAATAGCTTTTCACAAGGGGGCATGAAATATTAGAAAGAACCTAAAACTCATATTTTACCAAAAAAATGAAGGATGTTCATGAATTTAAATAGCATGAGAGAATCTGATAGCATGACAGAATCTGATAGCATGAAATAGCATGAGAGAATCTGGTTCAAACACATCTTTCTTATTTCATAGTTACAACTTAATGTCGAACAGTTCTGATTCCTAGTGACTGAGTTATATAGTGTAATTCATATTGTGATATGAACGGCAAGCAAAAATATCTGCTTATGGTGCAGCAACTCAGAAACTAACAATATGTTTGTGAATACTCTGATGTGACTATTTATATGACTAGGACTGGAGTGACCTGCATAGCACCAAAGGTATAAGTCTCAGTTCGTGAATTGGAATTATTCTATTTCCACCATGACAGTATAGCATACTGGTTATTCTCATACCTGGAACCTGGCATAAAACTATGGTACAGGTGCTTATGCCAGCCAAAATCATATGCTTAAATGCACATTATAAGTAACAGTATTGATAATACAGTGTATTATCCAGTATTATAAATATTTTATTTATTTATTTAATAAATTTATATACTTAACCATCTCACTGAACATGACTCTGGGCAGTGTACAACCAACAATTAGAACAATGTCACAGCTGTTAAAAAATACTTTAAAATATAAATAAAAGCAAGATTTCTGGAGAAGAGCATCCATCTAAATATAATACAACCAATGCATAGACTTCCTATGGGATTCCCAACTAGGCTGGAGAAGCCACATTTTCAATCCTTCTGAAAAGCTAACAGGGATGGGGCTAACCTCCCCTTGGGGTGGGGGGATGATGTTCCAGAGGGCAGGAGCCACAGCAGAAAAAGCACACTGTCTGGGTCCCACCAGATGGAACTCTTTAGCAGATGGTATCCACGTCATGCCCTCCTGCTGGACCTGATGGGATGGGTAGATGTGATCAGGAAGAAGTGGTCCCTCAGATAGTTGAATGTGCTACTGTTAAAGCAAAATATAATAATATAGCATCTGAATTCAGGCTGTCATGTAAAGTTATGGGAAACAAACCTAAGGCTTCAATGTACAATGTTGTGCCTTCTTCCTATTAGCCTACATATTTTCAAAAAAGAGATGAGGGAAAAATAGTGGGTAACATCTTTGAATAAGAGACACAGTAATAACCATTGGATTAGAATGAAGTAAGAAAAACAACTCAGATGGTACACATTCTAGAGACAGTCTCTAAGCTGTCTTTAGGAGATACAGTATACTCCAACTCCATAATCAGACTGACCATCACCAAACTGGGGCCCTCCAGATGTAGTGGATTACAGCAGTCATTATCCACAGACTGCAGTCCTAGTGTTCTGAAATTTCTCTCTAGCTGTGCAGTCTGAAATACAGGTGGAGGCTTTCTGGGGAAGTGGAAACCACTGGGCATGTCCTCTTACTTACTTTATTACAGTCAACGGTGTCCATTTTATAGAGAATTAGGAACAAAATTTATTTCTCCAACGATTAGCAGATATCCTGGCCGACCGGATGCTGAATATCTTCAAATTCTCCTCAAAGATGAGTGGAGTAATGTTACAGTGCAGGTGGCAAGATTTTGTGCAGCAGCTCTTAAGAGCCGACGTATTATTGTGAACAATTGATATAAGCATTCTGTGTTTCTATATTTATGTACTCAAAAACCGATATTAACTCTTAATTTTAATGGTTTATAATGCGTAATTTTAGGACGATTGAAGCCATGATGCATAAACTATTGTAAATGATTTTTTAATTATAACCGACAAGTACCTTGACTAGTATACTTTTGGATATATAATCCCTTATTTGGATTGGACATATTTCATGTCTTTCCCTTTCTTTTAATATTGTACTGGTCTAATTGACTGTAATAAAGTTAATAGGTGGAGGCTTTAGATTGGATTAGGAGGATTGCCATGTCATGCTAAACCAGAATGATATTTATTTAGTTTTGGTTCAGTGTATTGTGTCAAACCAATTCTTGTGGTCTGTAAAGTACAGATTATGGTTTAGCACATGGGCTAAGGCATTATAAGAATATATTGTTATTGCTGTTTTCTCTTTTCCATAATCTTCAGTGCCTGGTTCTTCTTATTCTTTTCCTAGTTGTAGTTCTCAAGCTTTCTAGTATAGTCACCGATTTTCCATTTCATCTTTTCCCCTGGTTTTTTCAACCCTTAACATATTCCTAAAAGTGAAAGTGAACTGTGCTGTAGGCATGCCATAGGGCATATGAGGTAAATTAGTTGGCAGGCATAGGAAATGGTAGTATCAGGCAGTTCTTTATAATTGGTGCATTTAATAAAAATAAGTTAGAAAAATATTTTCTTTTCATCATGAACTTGAAATATAATGAACCTACCTGTGGACTTTTTTCCAAAACTGAAAATTCTGATATTAAGACTTCATGTAGTTGTGGAAGGTACACAAAACAGCTATTTGATTCTACATAAGTGATAGGGAAAGGGATGAAATATTTTGATTTTTGAATTTAATTCACAGCCCAGAGTGCTGCTGAACTGAGAATTCATACACAGTATTTCAGTGTTTCTCAACCTTGGCAACTTTAAGGTGTGTGGACTTCAACTCCCAGAATTCCCTAGCCAGCATGGCTGGCTGGGGAATTCTGGGAATTGAAGTCCACGCACCTTAAAGTTGCCAAGGTTGAGAAACACTGCAGTATTTGAACCTCTTCTTGCCAATTAATTTAAAATCCCTGGCTCTGTTGCTGCTCTTCTCACTAGAAATGCAGAATGAACTAGTTTAGGAACTATAAGCTAGGCTCTAGTCCTTAAGCTCAGGTTTTCTAATCACCTCTCAGACCATATTTATTTATTTATTTGCTTGCTTACCTAGGTGATTATGTGCTGTTCCAGTCCAGCAGAACTCTGAGTGGCTTATATTCCATTGTTATAATAAAAGTGTTAAAATACAAAACTGATATTCTAAGATAGCAAACTACAGTACAAAATAATAGTAACAGAAGTTACTAAAAAGGACACTAGGGCCCCTGAGAACAAAAACATCCAAGAACCTCCATGTTTGTCCACTATCCTCCAGTGACTATTAATATAGCAGGCACTGAGTTTATAGCTAATTCCCTGTGCCTCCATATGTCTGAAAACAACTGGCTTTCACCTGCAGCTTTTCATGGAATCTGCAGTCAAGTTCAGTAACTTTCATCTGGATCTTCTCATCTTCCGTATGATATTTCATTTAGCCATCTTGATTACTCTCCAACTTGATCTAGTCTATCCTCCTTCCCCATACATTAATTATTTCATTTTCACTTTCCCTACTTGTATTTTTCTCTTTAACAATCCTCTTTCACTTACAACAAGCAATCTGTTATCTCTATTAATCTATGAAGAGATATAATATAAGTTTATCTATTAATAAAGTAATACTGGGCACACTAGTATGTTGACAGCAACATTTACCCTAAGCACCATCTTAGTGTTGTGCTAAAAGTGAGCTGAACACCATGTATCCCCACGTCTACTGTCTCCAGGCAGCTGGAATTCTAAACAAGAGATACATGTGTATGAGCTGAATATAAAATAATAATACAATCCAAAGTACTAAAAAAATGGACTTCGTGGGGAGTTATAATGACATGCAAGCAAATGAAAGTGCAACGTTCCTTCACACTTCCAACCAAATACATGGAGCTTAAGGAGAGACTAGGCGATTTATTTTCTACCCAGTTCGAGCCCTTGGCATATTCATCTAACCCTCGAAGAGGGCTAATGTTAGGAGCCAAACAGTTGCCTGGAATGCTTTTTCATGACTTCTATGCTTTATGCTGTAGTTTGCTACGACAGACCCCAGGTAATTCCATCATAGCCAAGTGGTGTTCCTGTGTTATATAGGAAGCTGTATTATAGTGAGTTAGATCATTGGTCCATTAACCCATTATATTTGACAGTAACTGGCAGCAGCTTTCCTGCATTTCAGACTGGAGTTTGCCAAGCTTACCTGGAGATTAAATGGACTAAACTTGGAACCTTCTGAATGTAAAGTATTTGATCCTTCCCCCCCCCCCCCTTTGTTGGTGTTCCTAAACCACTGTCATATAGATCCTTTTTCGATATGTCTAAGGCAGACCAATTGAAGTAGCTTGTTATGGTTTAATAACACATGGAGCACCCAAAAGATTTTTTTTCACAATCCACATTTGCAGTTTGAATTCACTTTTGCACATGTACATGTAAATTTATATGGGAATGGGCATGTATATGTAATTCTGTTCTTTTTGCAAAAGTACAGAATGGAGATGTTCAATGCAAAACATTATTTCCAGGTTATTCATATTAAAGTTTTTAGAAACCGTGTTGGGATAAATTGTTTATGACAAGATGATTAAATCTTAACAGAAAAAAAGTCCCATTTCTTGTAATGATTTTTATGTCTTTTATTCAAGTTTGCTTAATGAGTCCACAATATCTTTTAGTGGCTATGTGTTTTTCAAGGTTACGTTTAAATTTCATTTATTTTTACTTTGTAAGGGAAACAGGAAATACCAAAGAACACTAGACTCAATAAACTTGTAATATTTAAGAATGTAGCCCATTATTTCTATCAATTTTTCACATAACACTTTGGAAGTTATGACTAATTACTGTTTGGTTTTGACAGTAACAGTTTAGGAGACTTTTGTTTTTTGTTTTTATGGCTTTCATATTAGGGAGAAAGAAAGTGTTGTTGAGTGATAAAATATTGTCAGGGTATGTACTTGATACTCAATAGGAGTTCAACTTTTTGATTGCTAAAACAATTACATGTGTTACCTGAGTTTTATTGCCATCCTAAAGAGCTAATGATTGGTACAGTTGCTGCTAAGAAGGCAGTTGAATACTCCAAATTCACATGAGGTTAAGGAAGGAGAAGTTTTGTTTCACTCACATTTTATTGCAAATCCATTTAATTGGCATTTTTTAGATAACTATGTAAAACAAAAGACAGCTATTATCTATATACCTTCTTCTCTTAGCTATGAGATATTTATTGATTGTGGGAGGAGACCTGTGTTTCTATGGTAGCCAAAAATCAGGAGTCTAGTAGCACCTTTTTGTCTAACAATTTTATTAAAAAGCTTCTGTGAATGATAGCTCATGTTATCAGATGCATGGAGCAGCTAAATTGATGTAGGATTTAAATTGGGATGAGGTAGAGGGGTGAAAAGGGAGGGGAAGGAAGATGCACATTACATATGACAGAGGTTATAAGTGCCTTATCAATTAATAGTTGTAATATGGCAAAAAACTAATTGTATTTTTTGTGATCTTTTGAGATTGCCTGAAAACTTTAGACACGTATGAGTTCACTAGTGTTTGTGCTGATAAAGTTTCTCTGTTCTGAAACAGCTACTTTGAGATCTGTAATGTAATGTCCTGGTTAAATTGCCTTGATGTTACTTTACCCTTGTTTTAGACTTGATGTCAAACTTGTGTCATTAATTTTTTTGCACAAAGTCTGACCTCTTTGTCCTATGTAGAACCCAGAGGGGCATTGCTAGTAGATGACTGTTTATATCATATTAGAAGACCATGTGAAAGTGTGAGCTGTAGGTGGCAACCAAGGGTGTTTTGTTTTGTGGTCTGTCTTTCAATAGGTCCTTCCTGGGAATTGATTTGGCTCTTTTTGGCTATTGATCTCACTGAGTAGGTAGTTCAGTCTCCTGAACGCCTGGTTTAACTCCCTCAGTTGAGCATCTCTGTCAAGTAGGTGAACATAATAAAATCTGGCAACAAATAATTGGATTTGTGGGATGTTCTGGGGTGAATTGGGAAGCATATAGGTATGTATCATGATCTGTTGATTTCCTGTATAACATACTGTATTTATGTATTCATTGTATAGTTTTACCATGACATCAAGAAATGAATTCGTTCAGTAGATAGGTTGAGGCTAGGTTTGATGGTAGGGTGAAAGTTGTTGAAGTCTTGATGTAATTTGATGAGAGATTATTTACCATGGATCCAGATAATGAAGATATCATCAATGAATTTCAAATTAAAGAGGAATTTCAAAGGGTAATCATTGAGAAAGCATTGAAGATATTGGCATATTGTAAAGCGACCTCTAAACCCATGGCTGTGGCAATGATTTGTGGTTATATGTTGCCAAAGGTAAAGAAGTTATGGGTAAGTACAAACTAACAGTTTAGTGGCAAGGCATCAGTGATAATGTTCCTGATGGCTTGAAATCTGTGGGGAATGTTGAAGTATAGTGTTTCTGTAGCTTCTGTAGCTATGGAGACTAAATGGTGTTGTTAGGGAGGTTGCAAATGAATCCCACTCATCTTAGGAAGTCTGTGGTTTTTCTTATGTAAATGGAAGTGCTGGTAGGATAAGGTCTAAGGACAGAGTCTATGAAACCTGATATTCTGGCTGTGATGGTTCCAATGCTTAAGACAAGGGGTAGCCCAGATTGCTAGATCTTTGTATTTTGGGAAGTAGGTTGAAAATGCCTTGATGGGGCTCCTGTAGATATGATCTTGTACATCCTTAGAAAATTCTTTCATAAGATTGCATAGTCCTTTTTGATATGTTGCTGAGGGATGTCTGAATCCTGAAATTCCATACCACACTACTTTATTTTGCTAGAGTATATTCATTTATTTGTCCCAGTAATAAAAGTAAAATATTCAGAAGCACCAAATGACTCAAGTGTTCATAGTCGTGATTGCCACAAACAGAATAATTTCTGGACTTTTCACCTTCAGAGACACAGGATTGTTCTTTATTCCATTGTAGAAGCAACATTTACTCCAATCTGTTCTTGGGAACAAAGCTACACTGAGACATATTTTAATTTCAGTATATTTTAATAAATGGCTTCTGATAGGGACGTTACTTAATTTCATGCTCTCTGGTCTTAAAATAATCCCTGCTCTGTGAAAATAAATGAAATGCGTCTTCCTGTAAGCCTATAAATGGGGCAGGTAAAATGAAGGACTGTTTGCTGAACCTTACTTATTTTGCCCTATCCACCAATATTCCAAGCAGCTCATATGGGGATAGTGGTTATTATCATGTATGTTACTTTCAAGGATTGAAAAAGGAGGAGTGTAACAGTGATCCTTAGAACTGACTGTTTTCATAAAAATGCCAATTTATTCTGCCAGCATCTGGTCCCAAGACTTCTCTGGATTGAGTTCATTTTGAACTGCTTCATATATCTTGATCTGTTTCTTTCCAAAACAGCCACACTGCCAAGAATGGATTGTCAAACATCAATAATATGATGCACAAATGTCAATAATATGTAGGAGAAGGTAATATATACCTTTTGTTAAATGGTTTGTTTAGTGAGCTAGTAAAATATAGGATTCCTCAGAATTCCAATCAGAAGAGGACTCTGGTTTGGCTGGTAGAATCAATATCTGAATTGGGTCTTGAAATATATGAACCCCGGGACATTTGAATGAATGACAAGAAATATTTACTCATCACTTTGTAATATATATTGAGACTAGATCTGTGCACTGCATACTGTAAAACTCCAGCAGATGGCAGGAAACAGTTATAGTTGGCTAAACACATTTAAAGAAAAGCATTAAGAAAAAGGAAATTGGAAATTGGTATTTAAAGGGTTTGGATTAATAATTATAATATATAATTAAATAATTATATATTATAATTATAATATATAATTAAAAACAATTATATATTGGCTTGCGGTTTTCTGGATAGAGTGGTGGGAGATATAACAATCCTTTCAGTATTTTGTTCCTAGCCTGTTATAGGTCTAAATGGTGAGTCTGCAATAAGTACTTCCTTCAAGTATGTCCTGAAGGAAAGAAAAAGCTAAAGCATAAAGTGCTGATGACCTTTACTTGTTACATTTTCATGTTATTGCTCCTATTTTTCTAATCTTTGGCACATACAAATTTATTTATTTATTTATTCAATTTATATGGTCACCTATTTTCCAAACAGTTCTGGGTGGCTAACAAGGGTTAAACACACACACACACACATATACGCACATATACCGCTTACACACAAATACAAATAGTAAAGATAGAATGAAGGTAGTAAAATAGTAAATGTCACTGTGTATAAGATACTAAAAGAAAAAAATCAAAATCCATGTTAAAGTATTATTTTTTATTATTTATTTACTATATTGATATATGTATATAGCTGCCCATCTCACAGCTGCTACTCTGGATGGTGCATATATGATTAAACAAAAACAAAAACACAATCATGAAATAATGGTAGCTGAGGACAAGCCCAACTCTTACCGTGAAAAGCACAAAATCATAGTGAGAGGCTCACCTGACTTCCAGACCCCATCCCTGAAGGAACGTCCAGGTCTTCAGGAACTTATGAACTGCTAGCAAGGTTGGAGCCTCAGGGGGTGTGGTGTTCCAGAGGGCAGACACTGGGACACAGCATTAGATCTAGTGCGATAAGCATAAACAGTTGGAGGGAGGCAGTCCTTCAAATAACATGGTCCCATGCCACAAAGAGCCTTATAAGTGACAACCAGCACCTTAAAATGCACCTAGGAGCCTGCTGGGAGCTGGTAGGTGCATCCACAAGTGCCTGTGCTATTGTATTCTTTTTCTTTTTTCCAAGTAATTGTTTTATTTCATTATAAGATGTGAGCATTTCAATATAAAATACAGATATTAGCTGGGTACAGTGGTATTTAGACAATAATAACTAGAAATTGTTAACACTATGATAGTTTAGGTAAGTTGAACCTTTAAAGATAAGAAGAAAAAAAATTATATCAATGTTGAATAGAATTTCTAAAATGTTAATGAGCATACGGTTGCTTGAATTGTACAATTAAAGCTGAGTATAGCATTAATAGACAATTGCAAAATGGATTGAATATAATACATAATACATAATATATAATATAACAAGGTTTCTATCTTGAGCTTAATACTGAATACTAAGGTGTCCACTGTATTATCATCTGTTATTGTTTGTAAATGTAAATGTAAAAAGTATAAATGTTAAAAAAAAAGAAAAAACAAAACAAAAAGAAAAGAAAAGAAAAGAAAAGAAAAGAAAAAACAAAGAACTGCTTAGAAAAGTAGGTAATTATTGATTTCTAACTTCCCCCTTTATTATACTTAAACCTATTTGTAGTATTTGTAAACATTTAGACCCCCTTAGGAACCATACTGTAAGTATTTGTATTTGCCTTGCTGAATGATGTATGTGTATATAGAAACCATTCTTGCTTGAATTTGATTAAACTTCTGCTGTGGATATATGCTGTTAGTTTTGCCATTGCTGTGTATTTTTCAAGTTTAAGTTCCCAGCAGATCTTTCTTCCAATGTTGGGCAAAGTTTTTTCTCTCAGCCATGAGCATATATCTCAGTAAATTGTGATGTTTCTTGTTAATATATTCTGGAAATATACCTAATTAAAACTGTGATTTCATTTCAAATTTAATTTCTAAAATTCTCTGGATGGAACTGTGTATATACTTTTGAGTTTTTTTACATGTCCACCATGTGTGAAAAAGTGATCCTTCTATTTCTTGGTATTTTCAACATTTTTTACTGTATGAGTTGTCTCTTGGAAATTATTGATGGAATAGTATACCATCTGTAAAACATTTTATACCAATTTTCTTTTAGATTGTAACTTGGAGTAAATGTTATGGATTTGGTCCATTGTTCTTCCCACTGCTGTGTTGTAACTGTTTCTTTAAAGCTTTGCATCCATTTTATCATGCAATTTTTTATTTATTCGGTCTACGTGTCATATCTGAGTAGGAGTTTACATACGTACCCTAACAGATGGTGTTGATTTTGTATACGTTTTTTAAATTCTGTCCTTAGTGTTCCTCTCTCATTCTTGATATCAGATTTTATCCTTCCAGCAATTTGTAAGTACATCAACCATTGTATATTCCAGCCTTCATTAAGTAATTCTTGCTGTGTCTTTAATCTATCTGAGTGAAACATATCTGCATATGTAATGAATTTTTTCTTACTGTAATTATCTCCATCATGGAAAGCATTTGAAGGAGAGGCTAACAGTGAAATTGTTGGGCTTATTATTTTCTTTATGGAATTCCATGCTTTTATCCAATTTTGTATGATAATGCAGGTAGTCCTCACTTAATGACCATCAGTTCAGTGACTGTTCGAAGTTATGATAGTGCTGAACAAATTGTATTTATGCCCGGTCATTGATATTATGCCCATTACAGCACCTCTGTGGTCACATGATCAAAATTGGGGCACTTGGCAGCCTGCCTGTATTTACGACCGCAGGGTGCACTTCAACTCCTCCAACTGCCTATCTTCCCTGTCTCTGCCCTTTTGCCCACCCTGCACTCTGCTGCCTCTGCCACCCTGCCATCCTACACTCCACCCTGCATTTCCCACCCTGCAATCTGCTGCCCCTGCTGCTTTGCGCTCTGCTGTTGGGCCACCCCTTATGAAGGCCACAGAGAGGCTGCAGTTGCCTCATGAAGGGCCAGGCCGGGCGTGCCTCATCTTCAGCAGGAGGAAGAAGACAGCGAAGATCATCTAGGTGCAGCATGGGGCTTGAGGTGGCACTCCTCTGGCAGTAGCAGTGCCTGTAGTGCTAGGATTAAAGTAGAGGCCCAGGGGCAGTGGCGGTTGGGTGACACTGGTGAAGGCCCCGGGCCTCTACTTCAGTGCCAGTGCTGCAACCGCTGCCGAGGAGTGCCACTGTGCAGGGTGGCCAAAAGGGCAGAGATAGGTGGGTGGGGGGAGTTCAAGAGGAGGCGGCAGTCCCTTACCTTACCAAGGGTCAGGGCTGGGAGGGACCAAGCTGGGAATAGCTTGGATCGGGGTGGGTCCTCTCCTGACAACCAGCAGGATTTGGTTAATGATAGCAATGGGGACTGCCAGAATTTCCATTGCTAAACAATGTGGTCATGTGACATCACGCTTTATGACCACATTGTTTAGTGACAGAAATTCCAGTCCCAATTACTGTCGTTAACCAAGGACTACCTGTAATCCTATACATACGCAACCTATATTAATGAGTAAGTCGTACTGGAATGTCTTTTGAATATAGTTGCATAGGACTGCATTGTGAATTACTGAATTCCTTTTAAGACTGGATTATCATTATTTTTCTTATCTGATTTTCCCATTTGGGAAATCAGGGAGGAGAAAAACAATAGTTCCTAAAATAGCAAGAGTGACATACAGTACCTGTCAGTGATGGTTTTGCTCAGTTTATTTCCTTTCCTTTTATTTAAGAAAAGTATTTTTGTGTCAATATTTGTTATAGTTTTACAGATGATTCCTACTTAGTATTTTTGTTATATTTTTATCATTACTATATACTTAAGATACAATTTTTGTTTGCATTTTTGGGCCATGAACCACATCACAAAATTCTTTACAATATGAATTTTGAACACAGGTCTGATTTAATTTATGTAAATATTTGAGAAGTTAAAACTGTGTACGATTATGTAAACATTGGTATAAAATAAATTTCTTCACCATCACTTCTCCCAAGCTACAGTTAGGGTTTCAATGTATACTTCTGCCTCTTGAGCTGAAATATGGTATATTCTGAGACACCTCTTTGAAATTATTTAATCTTGATTTTTTAAAGATACTTGATACTAATTTTCTCTAATGTTTCTTGCCATAATCAAGTCAAATACAAATAGCATTTCCAGTTATCTGGTGTTTATTTAAATATAAGGAAAAAAGTTCCTGGTGGTAAGATCTGTACAATAGAACAGTGTACCTCTAGAAGTTGTGGGATCTCCATCTCTGGAGGTTTTTTTTAAAAGGCTGAACAGCCAACTCTGATAAATGGCTTGTTTTTTTTGCACATTGCAGAAGGTTGGACTAGAAGATCCTTGTGATCCCTTCCAACTTTGTGATTCTGTGATTCACTATGAATCTCTGTTTTATATCCTTGCTTCTTTATATTGGAGTGGTAGCAAGTGAGATTATGTTGAGTTTTGAATTTGCTCAAACCCGAAAGCAGGTAGTTAAAAAGTTAAGCTTTTGTCTATGTAAGGAACATGTCAATGATAGATCAAATTGTCATTTGAAATAATAACAGAAAATTGTTATAATTTAGCACATTCTTTTCACACCCTTGCCTCCCTCATTTCATTCTGGCCTCACAGAATCATTAAACAATAACATCAGCAAGACTTCAAAAGTTGGCAGACTGTCTACACGTTGCCAAATTGTCTGGAAACTGGCACATTGATTTTCATTTTATCAAAAGGATAAATCCAACAATGCTTCAACATTCCAACAGTTTCAACATTAAGACTGGCGGGTAGGAAACTGGGTTGATCAAGATATTAGTTACTGGGGAAAAATGCAGCTTTAGCAAAAAGAAAAAGAAAAAAGTGAATTTCTTATAAAGTAGCAATCATGTCTCAGCCAACAGATTAACTTGCTCTATACTAGGACAAGGAATTGGCAGTCATGAAGATATCCTTATTACAGAGGTGCTATTAAAATGATTTCCTGAGAGTTACAGTCCGTACTATAGCCATCAATATAAAGCCTGGACATGAAGGAGTCAGGCCAGCTACCTGGATTTTAATCTTCAAAACAGTTTGAAAATAGTTTAGGTTACAAAAAAATATAGTTTCCCACTTTCAGTCCAAATATGGTATTGCCATTTACATTATATCACTACTGTCCTATTGCATCTAGTCTTGCATGACTAGATCTCAGTTTTTATTAAATAATTCCAGTTAAAACAGATTAGGGGAAGCATGAGGACCTGGCTTTTGGAATTCTTTCTAACTCCTTTACCAACAGTGGCCACAGGACTCATCCATACGTTCTTCTAAGTGCATATCTGTGGTTTTTTGCATCTCTGTGTTGCATCTGCACGTGTGTATTGAGAAGGATGCTTAGAATGCAGCAGTCAGTGACATTCTGAGCTGCTGTTCAATTACCACTCCAATAGGGATACACTGTGAGTCTTTTTTTCCCCCCTTGAATGTTTTTCTCTGCATCTCCTGACCTGATAAAGATCATTTTCAAACTCAATTCTTTCTTTTCCTGGCTCCTTTCTCCCTTCACACCCTGATACCAAATTTGGTCCTGTTCAGATCAAATAATTACGAGGATAGTGCTTTGAGTAATACAGTGGTACCTTGGGTTACGAACTTAATTCATTTCGTGACTCTGGTCGCAGCCCAAATTGGTCGCAACCCAAAGCAAATTTCCCCATAAGGTTCAATGTAATTACCGTTAATCCATTCTGGCGTGGAGGACAGGGAGGCGGCTATTGCTTGGAGGGAGAGTCCCCCTCCCTACGACCACATGTCAGGGGCGGAAAATGGCCGCGGACCACGTGTCAGGGGCGGAAAATGGCCGCGTACCATGTGTCAGGGGCCGAAAAATGGCTGCGTACCACGTGTCAGGGGCGGAAAAATGGCCGCGGACCGTGTCATGGGAGGGAAAATGGCCACGTATCCTGTTCGTACCCCAAGGCAGAGTTCGCAAACCGAGGCAAAATTTTGCGGCCGGAGCTGGTTGTAACCTGAAAAGTTCGTTAACAGAAGCGTTCGTAACCCAAGGTTCCACTGTACCTTTGTTCCACTGTTGACTAAAACATCCAGCTTCCACCAAGACACCAAACTGAAAAGAAGTTCTTGCAGGCACAATACTATGAACTGAATCATGCAGATAAATACATTTATAAACTATATAAATGTACATAAGAGAAATTAAATGTGTTTTTCTTATAAAGAATTATGTTAGAATAACTCTGCCTCTTGACACAGACAGCCAACCATGTCATTATCAATCCTCCCTGCATTCTTAAAATCTTTCCTTTGAAAATGCAGGCCTTAGCTTGTTTTTCTGTGAGATGAATTTCATAAATATTTACTTTCAAATCCCTAGGGTATTTTGTTGAGTACTTTCATACATAATAGAATCGTCCCTGCTTTTAGTAACAGTAAACAATAGTACACTTGTATTTATATATGAAAGGTTATCCCTTGACCTATAAAACACAGATGTTCATTTGCTTTCTAAGCAATTGTTAAGCATAAGGTTGGGGGAGGACTTGATAGAAATCAAAAGCATTTTGTCTCCAAAGATTGTTAATAGATGTAGCTGCCCTATATTAAGTCAGAACAACTGGTATCATGTACACTGATTGGCAACAGCTTTCTGGGTTTTCAGGAAGCATTATTTTTCATCTAGAGATGTCAAAGGCAGAACTTCGGACTTTTTGCATTATGTTTCCTATCCCCAGGTTTAAACCCTTCCTTCTGAGAAAGTGAGGAAGTGATAAAGGAATAGCTTTAAACACTTCTTGTTCTACCTTAGAGCGTCCTAGTTTCAGTATGAAATTGCCTTTTCCTTAAGGCATTTCAGGATATAGTATATACAATTATCCACAACGTTTTCTAGTTCTCCAATGTTTTATTTTATGTTTCTTAAGTTCAAAATAGAAGCTGTAAGCTCAAGGATATTATCTAAGCTCAAGGATATTAATCAAGTGATTAAACTGAGTGAGTAGCCCTGACATCTGCTTTCCTGGCTGGAGTGAAAATATGTATTTCTTCCTTCACTACAATCCTGAAGTGAATGTGTGTTTTGCATTTGAAATTTGTTTACTTGTTCATGACACAGATCTGGGGGCTATCATATCACATGTTTACTGAAAATTGGGAAAGCCTTTTTGGATCATTTTCAGATATAATATGGTATAATATTAGTTATTTCACCTATGATATCCCACTTTTATGTACCAATTATAGAATAAGAGTTTTTAAAAATTATTCCTGGTCATCATAAATTTTGCATATTCCGACTAAATGCTATTAGACTGCATACATGTCATGCAGAATATGAGAGAAGTTTTTATTACCTATGCTGGAAAAATGTTAGATAAATTGAACCCAAAATAATAAAAAGTATAGATTTATATGACCATAGCAATTATTACTCATACAGATTGAAAATGTTAATAAAATGGATTATATTGTTTAAAGAAAGAAATAGAAAAAAATTGATATTTTGAACTTGAGATTCTATGTATTAAAAATAGTACCTGATGAGTTACAAACCAAGAACAATCCTGGTTGAACTATAAATATGTGAATCATCGTTCATGTTAGAAAAATTAAGGTGAACTTCAAAATAAATTTCCACTTGATATCATGGAGTACATTATTTCTTAAGTGTCAAGGGAATGTACAGTAACATATATTTCTGCTCTGCCTGATTGACTAAGTTACATTTACAAATGACTGAGTTCTGAATTTCCTTTAGTTTGAATTATAGAACAATCTTTAATATGGCTGGGTTAACACAATGCACTGATTCCATTGATAATATAATGTGAAGCATTTTCTGTTTTCTAATATTGGAGGAGTTTTGGCAATAAAACACTGTTATTCTGTTTATTTATCTATCACATCTGTCACCACCCATCTCATTGAATGACTATGGGCAGTTTACAAAACAGTTAAAATCAATTAAAATTACAAAATTACGATAATAAATAGAAAATAAATAGATCCAAGAATAATTGGCAGTCACTCAGGGGGCCACCCCCTGGCTTGGGTAAGGTTGTTATCACCCCACTCAAGCTGGCAGAGCCAGGTCTTTAATTCTTTCCAGAAGGCCGGTAGAGTAGGGGCCTGCCACACCTCTGGGGGGAAAATGTTCCAAAGGGCAGGGGCAATGGCAGAGAAGGCTCTCCTCCTGGGCCCCACCAGCCAACATTCTCTCATTGACGGGATCCGCAACATGTCCTCTCTGCCTGACCATGTGGGTTCTGTTCTATTGTGCTATATACAACATTAGCTTGGGAGTAGCGCATGTCATCAGGTTCTTCTGTGCCCAGTTAGAAAGGGCATGGAAATATTTGGAGCAAGCAGAGATTATTAGCAGTTCTGCCAAGGAAGCAGACCAATATAAATTAGTTTCTTTAGATCACTATTTTGTATTGAGGTTTGGTTGTTAGACTGCAACTTGGTTAGGATTAGTTTTGATATAGAAATGGCTTTACTTGTTTGGAGGATATGACTGTAGAGCTGGTGAGGAATAGTGAAATGGCTCATTACTGATTTCTTGGGGTTAGACATGAGTTAATTTACTGATATTAGTTAATGGGATTGTTTGGTTTGGCTATTAATGTACCCTATCTATATATCTTACTTCATGATTGCATTTTTACCCAACTTTTCTCTTGAGAATTTAAGGCAGTTGTCTAAGATATTGACTATAACTTGGTAGCATCATGTATTTCTGTTGTTTTGAATTTAGGCTGTTCAGATATTTGTCAGGGGAATGGGGAGAATAATATCATTTCTGTTGTAATGGGTGGAGGAAATATGGTGATAGAGATGGAACAGAGAGAAGAGAAATATTTTATGGTTGTCTCCTTTCCTCTAACTAATCTGGTAGAAACTCTTATGGCACAGAAATTCATTGGTTATCAGATGGTTCTGTTTAATGTCAGCTACAGACTGACTTATGATGAGTGGCACCTGGGTGTGACCCTTGTGTTCTCCAGATTTCTGAATATATCAGTGAGCAAAAGATTATTGGGATACATACTGAGGTATTATCTTTGGCAGCTTCAAGATTAAGGTATATACACTTGGTGTAGGGGCGCTAAGGGCTCAGCTGCAAGTCCCATTTGTGAGGATGACTCACTTACTGATTCTGGAGGATGCAAACTCTCAGAAGGACTCTACAATTGCCCCTAACTTGGCACACAGGCAAGCTGAACCTGTCTTATTTTCCAACCTTTGCCAGCATAAGCAGTGCCATGTAATTGCCAACTACATTTTGTTGTTGGCAGTGTCTCCCCTCCATTTGATTAATGTGCACTGTGTGGGTATGTCCCCTCCTCTCTGCTCATTGGTTGCTGCCCTCCAGGGCCATTTCATCCTGGGCTGCTGGAGTGGTGAAATGGTGGGCTCTTGGAAGTTGATGGGCTGTGTGTACTTTTTAAACCAGTTCAATGGTGGAGTAAACCTTCCTTTAAAAAGAAAAAGAAAAAAGGTCCATTGGTGAAATGGTAGACCCATCTTTCTTTTGTTGTTGTTGTTTATTATGCTTGAATACTCCGGTTTTTCTTCAGATTGTATAAAACATATTATGCTTGTTTTAATCAGTGGATGGGAGAACCACTGAAACAGTGGAGTTTCCTTTTGGTTCTTTTCCTTTTCAAATTAGTTCCATGAAAATGATTTAAAAGGAGGGAGACAACAGAGGGAACAGAGACTGTTGGTGGCCAATACAAGAGAAGAAAATACTGCAAAAAGACAGGATGCAATGGAGAGAAGAGAATTTCTATGTATATGTGTATATGCACTCGTGTGGGTAAATAGAACAAAGAAGCAAGCTATTCCCAACCCCCCTCCCTCTTTCAGGCAATAGTTAAAATAGTTTGGCTTGTTGGAGCCAAAGAGGCTTGCAAAGGCAAATGGCGGGAGAAGGCATATCTGGATGGAGTGCAAGGACTGGGCTGGGGCAATTGACAAAAGTTTGCCTGTTTCCCCTTCTATATCAAGTGACAGCAAGAATGGTGAATTAGTGATATTTCCCCCACCCACCCACCCAGTGGATTGGTGAAATGTTCATTGTGACAAGCAACTCTGCATGGAGAAGGGGATTGGGCTAAATGATTTCTAAGGTCACTTCTATGGCAGTGTTTGTCAACCTTGGCTGGGGAATTTTGGGAGTTGAAGTCCACACGTCTTCAAGTTGCCAAGGTTGACAAACACTATTTGTTCACAGAAATAGAAAGAAATATCCTCGAAGAGTTACCAATGGAAAGGAAAGTGATTGCCACTTGCTTTGGTGACATAGGTAGGAGGGGTAAAGAACTAGGAGATTTTATCAATCAAGGGCCATAATAATTGCTATCTGGACAGAACACCAGGCCAGCAACATTATCAAAGCTTCAAATTCCAACAGTGATTTCTTAACCAGGCTTCATTTCTAGCACAGAGACAAGCAACTTATGACTATCATGAGAATTATCCTAAGAAAGAAGTGGAATTATGTTGGTGTAATACCTACCTATGTAACAGCCTCCCAGTCTCAGCAATGTTTTTAGCATTCCGCAACTGATTTTGTAACTTGATGTTATGGTTTATAGTCTAAAATCAGTAATACAATACTTATAGGTATAGTAACTGTTTAGCAAATATACTGTATAACAAAATCTATGGTCTTACTGGAATAAGAAAACATACCCAAAGAGTTATATGATCAAATACCTAGAGCAAATGGATCATTCAACAAATCAACCCAGAGTTCTCATTCAAAGCACAAATGACCAGGCTTAAATTATCCTCCTTCAGACACATTATGTGAGGATCTAGCTGTCTGGAGAAGGCTCTGATGCTGAGAAAGGTAGAAGGAAAGAGAAGAGGATGATCAGCAGCAAGGTGGATGGACTCAGTTATAATGGTGATAGGTACACCTTCGAAGACCGGAAGGATCAGATTAGGAAAGATTGTCATGGAAAAAATCTATCTATGTGGTCACTAAGAGTTGACATAATCAGTGAAAATATGCTTCAAGCAGGTACTGTGTCTCTGATCCTGCAGTTTCAGGAGGCTTTTCTCTCGGAGGATCTGGGACAGGAAACTTGTTCTATTAAATAAAATTAGCTGCAGCAGTGTTTGTTTTGATACCCATTTCCACTAGTAATGTGAATCAATAGATTCTTCCTCGGTTTAATCCTCAATATAGTCTTGAACATTCACTTTGAGGTCCACTCATTGTGTTAAATTCAGGGACAGGAGTATGTCCAATTTAATACCTAGTACCATACAGGTAGTCCTCACTTACCAACCACAATAGGGACTGGCAACTCTGTCATTAAGCGCAATGTCACTTGACCGCACCAACTTACGATATCAGTTCTGGCTGCAGTCATTAAGCAAATTACCACAGGTCATTAAGCGCGACATCATGTGACCGTGACTTGCAACTTCCTCCTTGACTGTTGGAAACTGGCTGGAAAGGTCACAAATGGTGATCACATGACTGTGGGACATCGTGATCTTCATAAATGCATTGTTGTTGTTGTTGTTGTTTAGTCGTTAAGTCGTGTCCGACTCTTCGTGACCCCATGAACCATATTGCGCCAGGCCTTCCTGTCCTTCACTGCCTCCCTGAGTTTGCTCAGTTTCATGCTCATTGCTTCAGTGATGCTATCTAACCATCTCATCCTCTGCCGTCCTCTTCTCCTTTTGCCTTCAATCTTTCCCTGCCCGAATTGCGATCATGTGACCCCAAGGATGCTGCAACTGCCGCAACTTCAAGGACCAGTTGTACATTTTGTTTTTCAGTGCCGTTGTAACTTTGAACAATTGCTGAACAAGTGGTTGATAAGCAAGGATTACCTATACATGCAACGTGTATAATAGTGAGTGTGTAGCTTCATGCTCAGCACGTTTCGAAGTCTAGGGTATTTTCTTGAAAAAAGAAAAGGAAGTCTTGACATAGAGTTTTTGCAAATGTTTATGTGAACAATTCCTACTATCATCTTTCTGCTCTCTTTAAAGGATATCTGCACCTGGTAAAGTCTCTCTAGAGAATATGGGGAGCCTTTCGAAGAGTGTAGCTGTACAGAGGATGAGAGAATTGGCCCAACATCATGTGCTTTTGCCGAACTTCCTTTTCATAAGCAGTAGCTCCTGCTCTGTGTGATATAATTCAGAAAATGCCCTGGCTACATCCTTGCATTCTAAGGAGGCACTAGGATTGTAAGGGGAAAGGATAGGGGAGAAAAAAACTGGTTGTATGATTTTTCTTTTGCTTTTTTTCACCATTAAATTACATACTATTATCTAGTGAAAGGATGTTCTTTGTCTATATGTTGTTACAACAAACATGTTTAAGTTACAATATACAAATCTGCAAGAGAACAGATAATTAAATACAATTTAGTCATGAATAAATTCTACTGAAATATGATGAACAGCTATGAAATACTGTAACTATAAACTATACATTATTGGACAATAGATTTCTTTTATATTCTTTACACATTCAAGACTATCACTTTTATGGCTGCACTAACTTGGTAAGCATGTGATCCTGACTGACCTTCTGTCATATATTAAGGGTCTAAGAAAAAAAAAACATACTGTGAAAATTGCCATTGCTATTGCAACAATACTGATCAAGCTAGATGCACTTTAATTAAATTACATCTATGATAACCTGTAAGTCTTTTTCTTTTTGTCAGGATATCACAAAGAAGAAGACTTACATCTTTTCTCCTTCATGGTTGTATTACAAAATATAGCTTGTTGGTTTTATGCTATTTTCACATTTGGGCTAGATGTTCAATATAACACTATTTGAAGATGTGAATATGAGGGAAAAAGCAAAGTAAACTATTTCTAATTAATTAATAGTTGTTATTCTATAATATTATGTTGTGTATATTTGTTTCATTAAAAGATGTGATTCTACCCTAGTTCCTTCCTCTAAATGCCATTCATTGTTTTTCCTAAAAACTTTTATGAGTAATGAATTCCTGCCATGACATTATTGCATTACATTTTGCCTTTAGAGGCTTCATTAGGACTTGAAGTACCAGTAGGCATTACAACAACTCTATATAATAGTACACTTTATTATGGTTGATTTAGAAGGAAACTAACAATTACTTTGTCAGGTCTTTTCTCCAGGTGGCACAATAAAATGCTTGGCTATTGTAGCATTGGTATTCAGGGATGTTTATTTATAAACTTTCACAAACAAATATTTCTTTTCTCACATATAAATATATTTTTAGCCAGTTTAACTGGCCCTGTGGAATTAATTTTTTTCTGCAGTTTTTGGAAACTAATGCTTAGTTGGAAACAATACATTAGCGTGTATGTTTGTATATATGTATAATACCTATGAACTGACTTGAAGCAAAGTGCATTTTCATAATATAAGTTCCACCAATGGAATTATGAGCAATGAAGAAATAATCATGCTGGGAAGTTAAGGGAAGAGAACAGTTGTTCCTAATAATCTGATATTGCCTTCAAAGTCCTAGAAGACGTATTCATGAACATGATAGAAATAAATTTATTTCCTCTCCTGAACTAAACAATAATAGGTCATTTATGACTCCATACAAATGCAGATAAGCACAGTGCCATTTAGTGAGTATCCAATATTCTGATAATATATTATTAATATTTTTGTACTAGCAAAACAAGTATTTCATAGGGTTCAAATATAGCTGCAAAAATCTGAGGAACACTAGATGGCAGCAAAGAGTTACAATTTTCAGTATTGTTTTCTGCTTTCTAGTGGTCATTTGGATTTTGCAAGTAAGTTGTAGATAAGTGCTCAAGTTTTCAGTTTCAGTGGCTGTTCATAAAATATGTAACACATCAGCAAGGAAACAAGTAAGAAAATTGGATCAAACTACAAATTGTACATTACATACAACGGTGCAAAGCATGCAAGTAGCCTTTGAGGGAAGTAAAAACAGTTTGTGTTTTATACTATATAGTCATATTCTTAAAGTGAGTTGGTATTCTTGAATGTATAAAGAACAGGCCTACATAGGAAGTTTAATTCCAGGACAGAAGTAGTCAGCCACTAGCTATAGTAGGCAGTCTTCCCAGACCCCATTTTACCACTTATTTAGAGTACTCCCAGATTAGGTAACCAGCATTTAGTGACAAATTGATTAATTTCTGGCAACTGGGGGTTTATTTTTAACAGCAATAATGGTGGAAATGGATCTATTATGCCTCTGTGAGACAAAACCTCATGTACCATAAAATCCTCAATCCTCCTAACCCTCCGCAAAAGGTAATATGTTTTTTGCCCTGCTGTTTCAGTGATATCATTCCATCACTAGACATATTCTCTACAGTCCTTGGAGGCCAAAGGAATAAAGCAGATTTCTCATTCTGGAAAAGTTGTCTCTCTATTTGTTCTCAGCATCAGCATCATCATCATCGTTATTTTATTACAACTGTTTCTATACTGCTTCAGTGATAACATAGAATACATACAATAAATTATATTAAATCAACATTGATAAAATTATATGATAATAGTAATAGCAACATCAATAAATACTATAATATAAAATAATAATAATATAACAATAATAATAATAATAATAATAATAACAATAATAATAATAATAATAATACCAAACTGGCCTATAAGAAAAACCAAATGAAGAATAGAAAAGAGAAATGGCAAGGCACAGTGTTACATGGCCAGTACAGACACACACACACACAGACACAAACTAGCAGGCGAAGCAGATAACAACAAAACCTGGCAATTGCTAAGAGCAGGAAAGGTGAAGAAAGAGACAGAGGGGCTAATTCTAGCTGCACAAGACAAAGTCTTAAGAACAAATGCATATAAACCCAGAATTGAGAAGACAGCAACAGAAAGCAAATGCCACCTCTGCAAAGAAGCTGAAGAAACAGTGGAACACCTAGTTAGCTGCTGCAAGAAGATTGCATAGACTGACTACAAACAATGGCATGACAAAGTAGCAACAAGTGTGCATTGGAGTATTTGCAAGAAATACCATTTGCCTGCAAGCAAGAACTGGTGTGACCACAAAGCAGACAAAGTAAGAGAAAATGAAGAACAGACAAGCACCTGCCACACAACACCCCAGACTTAACAATTGTTGATAAGAAAGACAAAAAAGTCTGGATAGTGGACATTGCAATACCTGGAGACAGCAGAAGAGAAGAGAAAGAACTGGAGAATATCACAAAATACAAAGACCTGCAAATAGAAATAGAACGACTGTGGCAAAAGAAAGCAAATATAGCACCAATAGTAATAGGCACCTTGGGTGCAATCCCAAAACATCTGGAGCACCACTTGAAGACCATTGGCATTGACAAAATCACCATCACTCAAATGCAAAATGGCAGCTTTACTTGAAACAGCTTACATCCTGCAACAGTACCTTTGACACCATCAAACAACGACATCTGCCTTTCCCAGGTCCTCGGGAGGGTCTTGATAGGTGGATAGGGGTGCCAGGTCCAGTCTGGACATCTGGCTGACTGTATGACCAACCGTATTATTATTATTATTATTATTATTATTATTATTAATAATAATAATAATAATAATAATAATAATACCATCACACCAAGAGATCCAGATTCATCTCAGCTCAACTCTCCTTCTTGCCTTAGTCCCTGAATGCTCATTTAAAAACCCATGTTTAAAAGCTTCCGGAATGCTACAAGTGAGGATGTAGTTCTTATATTTGGTTGCCTCCAAGGCCCCTGTCATCACACATCACAAAAGGTGTGAATTCAGGAGGCACTTTCCACCAGCACATTTGGAGCAGGCAGCTTTGAAGATAACTAGGCCCCAAGCCAGTGAGACTTTAGGAAGTTGTGTTCTGGGTATGCTTCATGGCTCTGTTCATACGACATGCTTAAATTAATCAAGAATTAGTATTTGAAAATTCAGTCAGTATAGAGTTAGAGATGGTTAATCTATGGCAATATTGGATGTGTTTTGGATAAAACATCCTTGCCTAATCATCCATTAGGCAAGGATGTTTTGTATCCACAAAAGATACCATAAAGTTGATCATTTTCCTGATTTTTTTTTTTTTTTTTTTTTGCTGTTTTGCTTTTCATCTTCCCTCCGCAGATGCTGGGGATTAAAGTTAAACATGAGGATCACCATAGTTTTTGGTTTGTTTAACTGTCCAAACCAAAATCAAACATGATGGTGGTGGTGGTGATGATGATGATAATTTAAAAAGAAAGCTGTCCAAAAGAGACTGCGTTAACAGTGAACATTATTTCTCTTGATCTAAATAGGGTGGATTTGCTTTGTGCTGATCATCTGCTGCTGCTTCACCACTATATCCTTTAGCCAGATGTAGTGGGAGACTGGGAAGCTGTTTAGGGTGAACCTAATCTCTGCATATGGTGCTACTGCTTCGCCAGCTGTTTCCATTTCCTTTGGATTTCTTGATCCTATTTGACATCCAAATCACAAACATTTTGTTAAATTCTTAACTCCCTAGATTCAGTCTGCCTATTTAATAGGACTGCCAAATTTGGGCTACAAAAATATAGATGACCAGTAGATGGCCACACACACAGCTGAAATCTTCTGTATCTCTGTGCTGCTTAGTGGTCATTCAGATTTCTGCACACAGATATGATAATCCTATTATTTAGACAAGTATGTTAGTAAATCAACACTATCCTCACTTCATTTAAATTATATTCTAGAGGAATGTAATCCACATAGAACTGGTAAGAAATGGTAAGGGGGAATACATAAGACTGTTAGACTTGGCCTGAGAACCATGATTCAAATTCCCTTCAGCCATCTAACCTAGTTGAAAGAGAGAAAATGAGAGAATCTCAAAATCCTTAAGAAATAATGAGGATTTAAGAAAAGATTATACAATTAATCCTCTTGTACTATAATAGCCCTTTTTTCTGTAGAGGCCAGACCTAGACTCTAAATATTTATGGTCTTGTCAACTAAAAATAGGCTAACTGTATTTTGCTACATGTGGGAATACCCTTTAAAAACTATCTGGAAGCTAAATGCAGCTGACATGATTTAGACTACAGGTATGGGGCCATATCTGTAAATGGATCTTCATTACAGCTTTTTGAGCACACATTCTTCATTTGGGTTTAAAATTGTATGTTCCTATAAATGATCATCTTAGTCTATTCTATATCTTTAAAATTAAATTTTAAGCAAACAATTCTCTTTCTAATATAATGTGTACTATAAGATCAGTAATGTCAGCATTTTTTTGATGTCAGCATTTTTTGACTGGGCTCCAATTCCAGGTAGCTTAGCTAAAGGATCAGGTTTCAGTATCCAGTAGAGTTTCTATAACCTTGGAACTCTGGAATTTCTTTAAGTCAGACAATGAGAAAGAAATTGCAGTAATATTTATCAGTGTGGAAAGAAAAACATTCTGAGAAATTCCTGAGATACTATGTAATGGTTATAACTGATTTTCTTATATGCACCCTTAGTCTATAGAATTCAGCAAGGGAGCTACCAATGCTAAAAGCAATAGAATGCTTTATCTTGACTTGATCAAGTGCATGCCTGTTATGCCACACAACACTGCTGATCTTTTAATAACATCTAACAATTGGCAATGCATGCTTAAAAATGACAGCATTGCTTATCAAGGCAATATAATGGATATGCAGTTAGAGGTGCACGTACCACATATTCACTGCTGTTTAGTTTGCCATAAATGTACAGTGACTTAGAGGGTGTCTTTGCATAATATACAGCTCCATGGTTAACTGTTTTTGCACCAAACACTGAACCATAAATTAGGGCTGTACAAATAAATTCAACAAGGTGCTTTATTAATGAGCAAAGCACCTACCTGTATCCATTCTTTGAAGCTGAAACAACAGTTCAAGTGTTTGGTCTATATCTCAGCTTTCATCCAGAAGCCCAAGGCAGCTTATATGATGCCATTAATTAGATTTCTCAGCAACAATCCTATGTAGTAGGTTGGGCTAAAACAGTTCATTGTCATCTGGTGAGTTTCCATGTCTGACGGTGATCTTGAACTTTGGATTTCTGAATTCTACTACACTTTAACTATTGTATCACAACAGATGAAAGTGACTACTTTAAGGCTCACCCAAGATGGCCTGCACATATGTGTGCATTAATAGAAGACAATTGTGTCAGGACAGAGCAAAACATTTCATTGATGATTTGCATAGGCCTAACATAAACTAGAGAGCCAGTTTGGTGTAGTGGTTAAGGCACCAGGCCAGAAACTGAAAGACTGTGAGTTCTTGTACTTAGGCATGAAGCCAGTTGGGTGACTTTGGGCCAGTCCCTCTCTTTTAGCCTAGGAAGAAGGGCTAAACTGGCAAACTACTTCTAAATTCTTGACACTTGAAGACACACACACAACCTCCATCCCATCACCCGCAAACTAAATGACTTGGATTTGCACAACATACAGAGCTGCAAGCTAGCCAACTAGCATATTGTGGAAATCTAGCCAGATAATCCAGATGTTTCAGTTTTGATGAGGTGGTTAAATTGCCTGAGGAATGGCAGGCAGGCACATTTATTGGTTCATAGTTAACTGAAGGACTAATTTGGCATAAAATGGGAAATAAACAAGGCCGACTTTTCAGAATTTGACTGCATCTTCAGGTATCCAGAGAAGTTAAGAGTTTTATTTGATAGAGCTTAGGATTCCAAGAGTCTAGTCCAGTGTTTCTCAACCTTGGCAATTTGGAAGATGTGTGGACTTCAACTCCCAGAATTCTGGAAGTTAAAGTCCACACATCTTCAAGCTGCCAAGGTTGAGAAACACTGGTCTAGTCAGTCTGTATTGTTTAATCAGGCAAAGAGCCACTGTCCTCCATCAAACCCAGCTCAACTAAATTGGGCACCAGTATAAAGTGCTCAGCTCCAGTCACAGCTATATCAACTGTGCCCTTCCTGACCAACAGAGTGAAAGTTGCATAACCTCTCTGATGAGGAGATGGAATCTTCTCTGAGGTCTTGTTCCTCACTTTGCTTTTGAGCTCACTGTAGGTGCTCTACTACTGTATTTCACCAGTTACAAGCACACTAGGTATCTTTGCTCTATTATTTTTGCACCATGTTATTTTCTTCACAGAGCAAATGAATCATGCAAACAAGCCACAAATTTCTCAAAGATAAAAATACCTTGAAGTATTTCAGTGTGAAAGGGGGAGGTAATAACCATAGGTTAGTAATTATCCTAGCAGGTCAAATGAGGCAGAAGATTTCACATGCTCAAGCATCTTTAAAAGACACATCTAGTCTCAGAGTTGTTCAAAATACAGTTTCTCCTCTGCCCATCTCCTAATTCTCTGATTCAATTCTGATTACAGTAATCTGCCATGCCAAGGTCATTGAATATTTGGTTGCTTATATTTCTTCCCTCCTGTATCCTATGGAAACTGGAGAAGTTACAGTACGGTCTTTTCTAATTTTAACTTCACAATAAACATCATAAGCAAAAACAAAAAAAAAGTTAAAGCTAACTAGTAAGATCAAATGTCTGAATGTTACCTAAAATTATAAGTATTTTTCTGCTGAAAAATTTAATCCTGTTGCAGCCAGATAGACATGCATGATATTTATCTGTAAGGAAACCCAACATTTTATTGAAAATGTGAACATTCTGGAATTTGAGGTTTCCTACCCCATTCTCTATACATCTGATGGCATTTATTGTTCTATAAGATCAGATCCATCCCAACATACTTTATTTTTAACAAAACAGGCAGTAGAAAATTGAGAGACCAGCATTGGATGGTGATGTGCTCTACTTTACAAAAACCAACCATCTGTTTGAATACGTCCTTCATAAGAAAGACTGTATAGTACATTTGACAAAGTCTAAGAAAGCAAATCAGGGACTGAAGTTATCATCCAACACTTAGCACCTGGATAACAGACTAAGCCAGCACACAAATCACCAATAGCAAACACCCCTCTATGATGAAAGGGAATGTCTATTTACATTCTAATGATTATATATAAAATTGCATCTTTCTCTTTCTTCATACATTTACATTTTATGAAGTGTATGACCTTTTTGGCATTTTGTTTAAATGATACCTTTCTCTCTCTCTCTTCCTCCCTTCCTCCCTTGCAATGATCAAATGATCACCCTCGACTGCAGCAAAATTAACCCATGTACTATCATCTGAAGGCTGGCATCTCAATTAAGAGGCCTTGTATTTTTCTGGATTGTGAATCACTAGTTAACTGTCCTTATATTTAAGACAGATTGCTAAAAACTTTAGATTTGGCATAGAATAAGGTGCTCAGAGGGATTTGTTGCTCTTGTGCTATCTTTTGTTTTGTATGAGGGGGTTGGCTTTATCCAATTCTTTTTTCATATAGCAGTGAAATAAAGCTTACCTTCCTTTTACAACAACATCTGGATTAATATGTTATGTTTTGTTCTCTTTGTTTACTCTGTTCTTACTGGCTGTCATTTTTGTTCCCACCTGATTTTATTGTTTTTATATGCTTTTATTGTGGTCTTCTTTGCAGATTTTGTTGTGGATATTGTTCCTATTCACCTTGCATTTTGTTAATGGAAGCAAGGAATATAAATGACACAAATAATAATGAATTAATCCCATTTATACACACTCAAAAGTACAATTTACTGGAAAGCCATCTTGTGAATATCTGACTTAAATGAATGGGAACACGTAGGAGCCCAATTTATTCACATATCTTGCAGTGGTATATATCTAGAACTTTCCAGTGAATTGTATCTGTTATGGGGTGAATGAAACCTGTAATTTTCTGTGTTTCACAGGAATACAGTGATTATATACTGCTCACATTCAAACAGAGGACATAGTGACATTTCACTTTCTCTTGACATCACTCAGAAGTTTATTTTCTTAATGACTTGTTAGCAAACAAGGAAGAAACTAGTAAACAAGCTTTATTTTTATGTTATTGTTGCTGTTTAAATAATATGTAGATAATTTTGTGCAATCTGAAGATGATCACATATCTCTTGCAATCTTACCAGTTATTTCTTTCTGCATTATTATTAAACTATCAAACAACAAAAACACTCCTGTTAAAAAGCAATGTTAATCAACCCAGGCAAAGAAAGAATGAAGAAGGGGTATTGCTAAGTTTTGGCTTTATTTCTATTCCTCATAAATAGTAAACAAGTTCTATGAAACTTCTTGTTATATACCTACAATTTTATTGATCTATCCACCTCTAGCTTCCTCTGCTATCTAATATGAAATAAGCGCTAAGATTTATTCATGTCAACAGTTTTCAATTGTTTAAATTTCCCCTCTCTAACATGTACATTAATTGTTTTCCTCTTCTCTAAACAGGGCAATTTGTTTTCTTGTTTTGTTTACTTACATTCATTTCTTACTGGCATCTCGTATAGTTGATTTGATTGGGTGATTTGTTTGGTTTTATTTTCACTCTCATAAGAGGTGTGTGTTATATCTCAAAATTTGGAAAGTCCTAGTGTTGGTTCCTCCTCAAATGCCTCTCATGAAATTCTGTGTAAGCAGGCATATGGGCTCCAGCATTTGAATGTTCAGAAATATAGCCAAGGAAAGATTGAATAAAATTTTGAATAAGAAGATATGAGACCAAAGTATTAACTAGTGATGTCTCATTTATTCAGAGAGCCTTTCAGTCATTTTCTACTTTTTGATCATAGCAAAATGGTCCAGGAAGAGAATGTAGAACTGATGAATATATAAGTACATGCTACCAATTTACATTACTATAGATAAACTATGATGAAGGGGATTGTTTAATCTTTATGGATTCATGCATACTTAAACTGCCTGACTATACTTCACCAGCAAATTTAATATAATTTTGAGGACTTATCGGAAGATGTGTATAGAAATGTAACAAAACCAGAATGCAGAAAAACTTTGACTTTCAACTTGAACTTGAACTGAAAATAGAAATAGCTTCATTTTGCTTTACAGAAATTTGGCTCCTTGCTTCCTTATGAATGTGCCTGATAATAATGCTTCACTTTAGTGTGTAGTGCTACATTTAGAGTTGGATGGGCTTCAAACCCTGCTTAGCTTTTGTTTACCTACAATTCTTATTATTCTTATAATTTTATTAAGAATGTTGATTATAATAATAAAATCTAATACAAACTAAACTTAAAGAAAGAAAAGAAAATAGAAAGAAGGAGTAAAAAGTGCAAGAAAAATGAAAAAAGAAAAAGAAGGGAGAAAAAGAAAAGTAAAAATATAATAAAGAGAAAAGAAATATATGAAGAAGTAACTTCCAAACTTCATCACAAGTATAAACAAATTTAGTGACTCTTCACCCACTCTAAGGCTATAAACATTTATCTCTTCATCTCATTTATCTATAAACAAATCCATAAAAACATAATATTTTCAGTCCTGGTGTCAGCAGAAAGTCCATAAAGCATTACCAGAAGTAACAACGTATCTTGTTTTAACCTTGATCAACTAAACCAACTTTATATTCCTTCCTTTTACTTCTAACAGTCTTAATCTTTAGTTTATTTGAATATTGTTGTAGGATTTGATTTCTCTTCATTTCTTCTTTGCCCTATTGCAGAGTTCTTCAATGCTTTAACAAGCCTCTTTTGTAAATCCAGTAAGAAAAAATTATCCAGGTCACTCTCTTGGTTTGTCATTTGTATTTCCTTTTTAAATTTTAAAATCTCAGCCAGTTTCTTTTGAAGATTCAGTGAAACATCCTTTTCTAAGTCATTCTCTTGGCCTGTCAGTTGCAAGTCCACTTTCGATACCATCTCTATCCTGTCAAAAAAAATTGTTCTACATCTGACATTGCTTCAATAACATCTTTTGGACATAATCTATCCATAGAAGCAGACATCATTACTGACATTGTTGATTTTGTGGCTACTATTTTTTTATTTCATTCTTCAAAAGTCTCCTTCAGTATTTTCATTGTTATAATGCTTTGCGATGTTTTGCAGGCTTGTAAATCTTTCCACTACCTAAAGACTTTAGTCCCCTCTAGTGTCCAGTTTTTGAAATCATGAAATTGCTTATCTTTGTTTTGTCTTGTGAAAAACAAAACAGAATCTATGAGAATCCACAAATCCCACAAAAGCTGTTTGTTCTTTATAATCAGTTCCAAAATCTTATTGTAAAAGTTCCAATTCTATCTGGACCCTTAGTCCATTTATAACTTTTTAAGATTGAAACCTAATTTAGCTTTTTGCTGTTTATTTCAGATTTTTTAAATTCTTAAGCTTATGATTAAAATTTTCTTTCATTCAGGATTGAAGGCAGACTCACCCAGCATTTTCAAACTGGTCTTTCCAAAGGTCTCTAATAGCTTAGAAGCAGTTAATGAGCAATTTCCGAAAGTGATTAGAAAGTGAGGTTTGCGAACTTAGTGTCCTTTAAGAGTTTCTACCATGGTTGCAAGCAAGATGGCTAATCCTGTCATCCCCTGGCACTCAAATCTGCAGAAAACCATTGTCCTGTGGTCTCCTCATGAGAAGCAGCCATCCAGAGCCTATGTGGGCAATCTCCCATCCTCTCCTTATCCAGAGAGATTCCAAGGAACCAGTCTACTTGCTGATTCCTTGGTCTTTGCTGCAGTCGTTGGCTCTGCTTTTGCTGTGCCATCTACAATTTGCCATACCTCCCCCGGAAGTCCCGGAAAATATATATTTTTATCCCTTTAGGTTTTATGAATTTTTGCACAACTGAAAGTTATCAGAGCTTCATGTGGAATGTTCTAAAATATGAAGGAAGCCTAAGGGACCAATAATTCCAAAGTCGTCCTTATTTCATTTGTTTTACAAGCAGAGTCACTGAACATACAGTGTGCCAGTATGAAAAAATAATCATTCCCCTAGTTCAATCAAGTCTAAATAGAGCTAGCTGGGTGAGTACTTCATTAAATAGTAAGGGTTCTTTTATGCCAGCCTCAACCTGTGTAAATGGCTTTCAGAAAGTTGTTTAAAAGCTGAGTTTTTCCAGTGATTTTTCTTTATTTATTTTTATTTCAAATTTGGTCACTGCCCATCTCATGAGGAAGTGACGAGGAATTTTTAATCACTTAATTGCACCATCTTTAATTTTTTTTTGTTTATTTTTACTGTTGAGGTGTATATGCTTGTTATTTTTTAAAATATTTGTGTTTTAATCCTGCCATGGATTTTTTTTGGGGGGGGTCATATCTTTCACCCTACAGAGATTGTAATGGGACATAAATTCAATAAATAAAAATTTCACAAACTTTAGCTCTCCTAGATGCAATAAAATTCTAATAAAACAGGTTTTAAAAGCACACCATGCCCCTTCTCAGCAGAAATTTCTGAAGACTTTCTGAAAACTTTCCTAAATAAGTAATAGATGCTTATCAGTCTATCTATCTCTACTGGCATGTGGGGAGATGGGGTGAAGAGATGCTGCCTAAGGAACAGTCTGATAAGAGACAGCATAGCCCACACCTGCATAATGGACAGGGAAAGAGGCTCAGAAATGCCCTCCCTAGTTTCTCGAGCTGTAAAGAGGAAGGTAGGAGAATTGTACTTTCAGACTTGCAAGATTCTGTTAATGTAGCTTTACAATAAAGTAGAATTAGGTTATCTGGTTGTATTTCCTGACTGGTCTACCTGTAAGGCTGATTCTTTCTTTCTTTCTTTCTTGCTTTCTAGCTATCTAGCTATCTAGCTATCTTGTCTTCAAGTCAGTGTTGACTCCTGCAGTTTTCTTGGCAAGATGTCGGAAGTGGTTTGCCATTGGGCTTCCGAGGGCTCAGAGAGAGTGACTGGCCCAAGACTGGCTTTGTACCTAAGGCAGGATTAGAACTCATAGTCTCCTGGTTTCTAGCCTGATGCTTAACCAGTACACAAAACTGGCTCTCTTATCAGTCCAGAAACGGTTATAAAACCATTTGTAAAGCTTTGGGGTTCCACTAATCCGCTGTCATAGACATAGTCTTGAAATGGAGAAGACTTGGGAAAATAGGGAAACTTTGCAAGAAGTGGTATCATTATTTCTGGGAAAAACCAAATGCTATATTCTAAAATAATATCTTCATACCAAATCTCAAGCATGGAGGTGGTAGAATCATGGTTTGGGGATGCTTTGCTACCTCAGGACCCAAGTGGCTCATCACTGAAGGGAGCATGAATTCTGCTTTGTGTCAGAGAATTCTACAGGATGATCAGACCATGTACTGTCAGTTGGTACTGAAGTGCTGGTGGGTCATATAGTAAAACAGTGATCCCAATAAGCAAGTCTGCAGAAGAATGCAGAAGAAAAACTAATTCCTACATAGCAATATAAGAAATTATTCACAAAGTTCACAAAGCATTTGCTTGCAATTATTTTAGCTAAAAGTACTGCAACTGGTAAATCTAAGGTTTGATGACTTTATGAAATAAATGAAATAAGCACCAAACATTGATGTCATGAGTTTATTCAAAATCCTTTTATGTAGCAGTAGGACCCTCATGAAGTTCTGATGTCTTTCAGTGCCAAAAATATGCAAGAATTTCAGAAAATCTGAGATGGGACAAACATTTTTTCACAGAACTCTGTATGTTAGATAAATGATGAATAGATCTCCAATTTAAAAAAAAAATCAGGGCATGAATGCAGGTATATTTACCTTTAAACATTGTTATGGTGTTGACTTAAATAGTTACTCTAAATCAGCACTTCCTTTTATATTTAAAAGACCTCTGCAGTATAAACTGTTTAGTGCTTCTCCACTTTTAGATAGAGGCTATTGTAGCTTGCATCATTTTAACATGCTCTGCTGGTTGCAGTGTATAAAATAAGCTAATGTAAGGGGGAATGATCCATTTCAAAATCAAAGTGTAACTTCTTGTTGGATACTGTATGTTTTCTCTCCATAGGGGTGCAGTGGCTTTTTTTCTTTTTTTAAAGAAAAAAATCTCCCTGCCCTGCATCTGGATAGTAGCAAAATAGTAGTGCTCCAGCCAGCCAACTCTCTGCAACGAAGCAGGAGAAACAGCCAACAAAAATAGAACGTCCAGGTTTGTTGTGTGGGGGTGAAGCAAAAACCACAGTATGAGTAGAAGCTTCCACAGTGTTATTTTTGAACTTGCACAGATCTATTTCCCTTGTACTCTTTTGTCAAGACAGCTTAGCATCCACTAAAGAGGGAAATCATCAGATAGAATTAAAATATTGATCTCTCTCCATCACATGCATAAACACATTTAAAAATGTAAACAATTGAACAAATAGAGAGAGAACGTAAAGCAAAAGAGAGAGAGAGAGAGAGAGGTGCAGGTTTGGCACTGGGACAAGGAATTGCTTCTGAGGGATTACACTGGAGACCTGCCGCTTTTTAAGACAGAGACTGGCCAGCTGGGTTTGCTGAAATATTTTTAAATGCATTCATGCAGGCTCTGATCATCAGGCCATGCTTGACCTATTTTTGGCTCAGGCCAGCCATTGTTCTATTTCTGTTGCCTGAGGGCCCTGCTGTTGTTGATCTGTATGCAAATGAGCACTCACTAGCTCCAGCCAATTTTGCCAAGGAGGAGGAGAGAGGCAGGCAGGCAGGCGGGCGGGCAGGCTGGCAGGCAAAGACAGAAGAGGAGGAGGAGGAGGAGGAGGAGGAGGAGGAGGAAGCATTGGACTCAGGGATAGCGACATGTACCAGGGTTGAGAGTAATTGAAACTTAAATCCATAGGGAGTATAATCCCTAGAAAATGCTTGCTTGTTTTTGTTTTTCAGTGGCTTTGTTTCTCTCACTCGATTCCCAAGAATAAACTGAAGAGAAATATATCTCTCTTCCACCTGCTCTTTGCATGCAGAACACAGCTAAGGTACATAATAACGTTTATTTTTCTCTCATTTACACACACACACACACACACATAATATATATGCATGCACATACACACACACAGAGTTCATTCTTCTGCAACAAAGTGAATAGTCTTAGAACTGGATTTCATCGTACAGTAGTTGATGCTTTAGAAATCTCTCTCTATAAAAGTAGTTCATATATATTCATTTTGGCAACTTGTACCATGAATATTATTTTTTTTTTAATCCCCCAGAAAGGGTTGTTTCCACATTCCTGAACGGTTGGTGATGAATCTTTCATGTAGCTGAACTGCAGACTGATTGGAATATGCTGCAGACAATTTATGAGAGTGAATTGTGTTTTTTCTCAGATGGAGTTTCAGGACGTGATCAGCTCTTGGCTCAGCAAAGAATGCACAGCATGATCAGCTCAGGTAGGAAATTCAGAGTAATTTATCTATAAAATATAGATGTGACACATTAATAACTGGTTGCTGGGACCTGGATTTGTCATCTTTAATGTTCAGCTTCTTATTAGCTATATTATTTTCAGTATATTGTTCTAATATTTTGTGGGTTGAATGTCTTATCATTCTGGAAATGATTCCTGGGGTGGGGTTGGGGGACAGACATTGTTTTTGTTTTTTCTCTTCTGCATTTTCATTTCTTTTTTACAGTGGGTTTGGGGAACTATTAGAGATTATAACAGTAAATGCACTTAGAAGCTTATCTGCTTGGAAGAAAGCCTTACCGGCTGAGCCGCCCCAAACACACTATCCAAATCAATAAGTCTTACTTTAGGTAGTGTTTTTAGTTGCAAATTTAACAAATTGCTTTGTTGAAGAGGGTTAGATCCCTGTGGCAGGTAGTAGGTCTTTTTGAATCTTTCTTTGGGTTGATTTTACCAATGGAGAGCAACACCAACTCAGAAAGCACAAGTTATTGATGTCATGGAAACATGTTCCCACTGTCATGCTACTGCTGAAAAATTCATATGATACAGGATTTCTGCTAATGTGTTTTTCTGATTCTATAGTGGTGTCTTACAAGATTATTCTTAAGTGCCTTGGTTTGTACTAGATTTGAGTTCATTTCTAGTACTTGAAACATATTTGGGAACATAGAAGTGAAAATTAGATGGCAGTGACTCACTGCAAGTGTTTAGAGAACAGGTGTTCTAAAGATGCAGTTACCAAATGGTTGAAACTACCCCCCCCCCAACTGTTTTGGCTTCTTCAGTTTATGTTCTGCTTAGATATTTTGTAAAAATCATCAAGGTGATGTGATCTTGCAGGAATTAATTTATGTGACTGTCTGCCAGTCATATAATATATAGATAAATACATTAATGCTCTTAAGTACAAAGCATGTTGCTTTTTTGGTACTATATAAGTGTAGGGATTTCTAAAGTCATAATGAGATTATTTTAACCCTAAACCTAACTTCTGTAGTTTGTTCATTTTAAATTCTGCCCACCTTCTTTGTCTGAAATGTTTGCTTAGTCTTGCATATTTTTTTAAAGTACAAGTGATTTGTAACTAGTTTTCTGAGAGGAAAAAAAGAGGTTTGGTTGACAGCTTGCCCATTGTGATATCCATATTCCCAGGGCACCTATTGACCTCCACATGATTTAAAATGTAGGACATTTGATATTCTATTACTTTTCCTGGTTTATATGGTAAAACAGATGGAATTATAAGTTTATAGAAAGGTTAAAATAGAACAGTAGGAAACAAGGTTTCCTGGAAAGGGTGAACTTCTGCTCTCTCTCTCCCCCCCCCCTTTAAACTTGTTTTTGAGAATAATTTACATTGTGCTCATTTTGTAAAAAAAGAAACATCATTAAAATTTATGATAGGCAAATAATACCAGTTGAAGTTTTCCCATTACTTTCTCCACACTAGAAAAAGTTATGTTGATTGATTTCCACTTGTTATACTTCTTTTAAAGGCATTTTATCTCTGGGCATGTGAAAAGTGAGCAAAATGTACTGCCTTGGTTCATCTGGTCCCACCATAATTCTTTTGGGAGGGGGGAAATGGGATGAATATTAAAAAATAACATATTCCCACTGAGATTGTAGCTACATTAAATGTACATAAGAACTTTCTTCAAAAATCATGATGAGACTACACCATTATGCAAATAGTGATTAACTGCAAAAAAGATAACAAGGGCCGGGGTACAGTTTATTAAAGTATTTTGACTCTATGGAGAATTTTATACTCTATTAATATATTACATCTAATCATAGACTCAGAAAAAGGTTGACATTAATGAGTAAGGCCTGTTGAATTCAGTGGATCAAATTTCTGATTAGAAGACATAGGCTTGCACTGTAATTCCTATACAGATATATAAAAGCAAGGTTTTGGTAGGTATAATTCCTTAAACCCATTCAGTACCAAGATATGACCACCAGCATCTCATGAGGTTCCATCTTGTGCACAACAGTTAAAGATACATGGCTTTAATATTTAAAGCATGAACAGACATAATCGGTACAGAGCTATGTTAAATTTAAAGCTTCAGGCTGTCATTTGCATGACTTGATAGTCAACACGTTTTTTCCTTTTGCAGAACATTAGTAGGAATTAATCCATTATGAAACCTCTAGTAGCCACCTGAATAAAATTTTAAAGGGTTTGTTAAACAAGAGAGTGATGAAGAGTTAGCTGATGGGACACAGAAAGGAATATCAAGTAAAATAGGAAGAGCTGTAGAAGAGACACTGGAGAGACAAAAGTTTAGCATAGGGTAGTAGTATGAGGCATTTTGAAATGTCTGGCATATTGTTTATGCCTTTTTATTATAAGTTGTTAGATTCCATTTTTATCATTGATGTCATGTTTATAGTGAATAATTTAATGGTGTTGTGATTAGTTCAGATGTAAGTTAATCTTATAGATCTATTTTTTGAGTCCCCAGCATGGTCATCTGCACACCTAGCAATATTTCCTGTGGTGCCAACCAGGCTGAATGGCCAGTGTATTTTTATTCTACTCTGTTTTGAATTATTTTAATTAATAATCTTAAAAAATGGTTATTTCCAATAATGGCATTGGATCCTACATAGGCCCTTTCAGCATATTTAGGAAATAAAAATGGTGGATGGCTGCAGCCTAGTGCTTTGTATGGAAGTATGCCCGCACAACCAAGGAAAATTGTAAATGCAAGCTGTTGTACAGAGCATGTCAGGGCTAAAAGGGGATGATAGGAAGCAATCTTATTAGTTTGCTTTCTGATAAATGAATGTTTTGTGACTAGCCATGACTTTCATAGCAGCCATTTTGTGAGAGTGTCATGACATGTTCTCTAAGTTTCAGTGTACACATTGATACAAAAAGCTTAGGGACCTTCACTGCTTCAATTCGTCTTTTTTTTTGTATAATCTATGCACCTGGGCTACGTATAGTAAATAAGGATTATTGTTGCATCATTAAAAAAACTGAGTAAAGCAACCAAACATGTAATTGGACAGTTGATGTGTCCACTATTATTAATATCAACTTTGTAGGGCCCTATTTTCTTGTTTCTTGAAATCAACCTGACCTGCAGAAGTTGAATTGATGAAAGTTTTCCCATAACTTTATCTGCATGCCAGGAAGAGCTTTGCATGTTGATTCTCTACATGTCAGTTTCATTTAAATGTGCTTTACATTATCATGACTACACTTACTTTAGTAACCTATGCTACTGAGTTCAGTATGCTTTGCTAATTTATAGACTGGTGCGCTTAAATCATTTGGGGAAAGATTATAGTTCAAGGAATGAATACATGATTTAAGATTGCAAGTTAATGCCTCCAGGTAAAACTGAATAGTTGCTAACTGGTATTAACCAATCTTTCCAGCTTGGTGCCTTTCACATATGCTGGGGTTACAATTCATAGAATGGCAAAACAGTGTAGCCAAATAATCAGGCTGGGAAAGACTAGTGTAGACACTAGTGAGCTATGTATGTTGTTTGATCTAAATCAGGGGTTGGGAACCTGTGGCCCTTGAACCATTGCTGAACTTAGAAGATCCAGGCAACACAGCCACTGGTCAGGGATGCTAGGCATTTGGCAGTCACATCTAGAGGCTATATGTTCTCTTTTTAACTGGCTAGTGCCAGTTAAAAATTATAATACACTTTTGTGTATATAATACAATCTGATATGTATAAATCATCTATCACAGATTATAAAATATGTGCATACATGCATACAAACATGCAACTTTACTATATATTAAACAGATTCCATTGGAATTACAAATCCTTAAAGTATGAAATAAAAATGCATGTAACATGCACAAATTGAACAAGCACAGAAATTTTAGAGGTTCATAAAATGTTGCTTTCATTTGAAATAGCACATCTGAAAGTACTACTTCCTTAGGTTTTAGAATCAGACAAACCAGATATGTATCAATCAAAAGACAGGTGATGATTAGATATTTTAGACCGGTACCAAATAAGGGCAGATATATTACTGCTTAATAATAAATCTTTAAGTTGTTATGTCACTGGAAACTTTACTTTGAATATACTACAATTTTTCCTGTAAGAGAAATACTTTTGAAAATACTCCCTATTTATTAGAACCTCTATTACTAAAAGATGAAGTTCAGTCAGCACTTTGGTCATTACCAAATTGGAATGCTACAGGAATTGATGGGATATTTACAGAAATGTGGTAAGCAACAGAAGAAGAATCAGTAACGTTTCTAATCAAACTATGTCAACAGATTGGAAGTAAATCTGGCCAACAGATTGGAAGACGTTATTCTACATAGGAGACTTAATAGAATATGCAACTATCATACAATATAATACAATTTCATATGCTAGCAAAATAATACACGTTAGAGTCCTACATGGAAAGGGAGATGCCAGATATTCAACCTGGTTTACAAAAGGCCAAGGAACAAGAGACATTATGCATGCTGATTGAAATAGCCAAAGAATACCAAAAAGAAGTCAATATGCCCTTCACTGATTATAGGAAGCCCTTCTATTGTGTTGACCGTGCCAAGCTATGGAATGTCCTAATTACATGTACCACTGCATTCTGGATAAATTGTAGCTTCAAATGTTATTCAAGGATAGTCCCATGTAGAGGACATTGCAATAATCCAAGGAGGAAGTGATCAAGGCATAAATGACTGAGTGGAGCAATTGGCATACAAGATGGAATTATGCAAAGGCACTCTTGAACAGGGCTGCCACCTGCTCTTCAAACGGGAACTGCAAGTTCAGTAGGATACCCCCCCCCCCCAAAATTGCTGCCAGTTCTGTCCAAGGCACTGCTACACCATCAATAACCAAAGATGGAAGATCACCAGATCCAGGTACCTAAAACTCATAGTCACTGAAGCCTGTTCTTCCCCATCCAGACTCCCATAGACTCAAGCACTGAGAAATAACTCCAAAAGCATAACCTGGTTGGCCTGATGTAGAGATATATATATATTAGCATACTGATAATTTAGCCAGTGTGGGCAAATGACCTCACCCAGTGGTTTCATTTAGGTGATATATAGGAACAGGGAGAGCACAGAGGCCTGAGGATCTGGGGCCTTTGATGAGACTTCCCCTCCCCCCAATTAATATCTAATGGAACTGGTCCTGAAAGAAAATAATCATAACGCCTTGCGCTCACTCCCAGAAGGATACCATGATTGATGGTATTTAAGACTGCTAGAGATCAAGGAGAGCCAGGATGGACACGCCATCTCTATCCAGTTCCTGCCAGAGTTTATCCACAAGTGTGATCAATGAGCCTGAAATGTTGGATCCAAGGATGGTATTTTGAGGAGGGGATGGGTCACTACCTTTTCAAAAGTCAGTGGAACCATTATTTCCCTGAAGGATACATTCACCACCACCACCTGGATCCTAGGAGACCTTGATCTAATACACAGGTATTACACTTACAGCCCCAAAGACCCTGTCCATTTCCTCAGAACCAACAGAGTCAAATGCTTCCTGGATAACCAACTCCAATGGATCTGCACAGCCAGATTCTAATTCAGAGTATATCGAAGTGACTTTATATGATGGTTGCCTTGCATTATCTTCCCAGTAATCCTGTAATTTTCCTCCAGCCCATCCCTGCCCAGGAGGGAATGGGTCATCTTGATCAATAACTTCAGCTGGCTATCTGTAGATGTGATAAAAGTGGAAAAATAATTATATTTTGCTACTCTAATTACCACAATGTAATCCTTAATAAAGACTCTTGCCCAAGCTCAATTGTGTCTGCTTTTTATTTTCTTCCATTGGTTCTCTAGGTGTTGCTTCTGTCACTTTGTCTCCCAAAGTTCCTCTGAAAACCAAGGAGCTTTCTGGGGTGTGCGAACAGAGAGAATCCATATAGGCGTGATGTGATCCAAGGGCAAGACTGCCCCCTTGTTTGAAATGCTAATGAAGGCCTTAGTTGAACCATGCATCAGAACCTCAGGAACAATTCCAAATTCCTTTTTAAACCCAGCATGATCCATCAGGCACCTGGGGTGAGCCAATTAAATATGTTGTCCCTGTGTTGGGGAACAGCTGCAGAGAACTCCAGGTCTCATTGTCACTGTCCAAGGAAAAAAATAGGTCTAATGGGACTTCAGTAATTGAGTTGGGTCCATAGTGACCATGAACTCCCAAGCCAACTCTAACCCCATATCCAGGAAAAACAGATTACAATTTCTAAGTACCATAAGTTTTGGAAACTCTAGCACCAATTCAGCCACAGCATCAAGCAGGTTAGAAAGGGAAACTGCTCTGCATCAGGGAGGCTGGTACAATAACATCAATCCCAACTAATTCTTGAATTCAGCTTTATCAACAGGATTTCACAATCCTGTCCCTAGTGCAAGATTGTCAGTCTACACCACCATCATTTGTCTCACTGTGGTAGTTAGAGGCCTAACTGGGGGGTTGGGTTCATAACCATCCCATGTCTATCTCTCACCCGAAGGGGGAGCAGATATCTATACCATGGCCAACACCAGCCCCTCCCCACCCTCCACCAAGTTCCTCTATCATTAAAGTTTATCAAACCTAATCTTTCTCAATCAATTCTTCATAACTAAAAGATGGAAAACTTTGGAACTGCTGGCAGATGGAACAATCAGGACACACTCCAGTCCCCTGGAGTTCTACCTCAAAGCAGAAGACGTAAAATGGCTGCTGCCAGCATGGCAGGCCTTGCAGCAGCTGCAAAACACAATCTAGCCTTCCACAGTCTGCTCCCATAGCCTCTTAGCTCCATCACTTGGGTCCCTGCATTCTACAAGACACCAAGGCTTGTCAGCTGTGGGTCACTATCACCTCCACCTCTCAGATGGAGATGGAGAAGCTGGCCCTGTTAGTTACACTACCAGTTCTGTCACTAACACACTACTGCCAAATCCTCAGCCAAGTGGTGCCACCTCCATCCGGTGCTTCCTATCTCCAAAACAGCTGATTAGCCACTTATCCCCAGCAGCTCACCCCACACTCTAGATGGTTATGCAGCCCAGTCCAAGCCTCAATTGAATGTTAACCACTGAGTAGGTCTTCTAGGCCAGCTGCCCAGAAGGCCACTCCAGAAGCTCCATTCTCCACCAACTCTTACCAGCACAGACTTCTGCTGTGCTGAATCACTGCTCAAAGCAGGTCCAAAGACCATATGAGTCTTTCTCAGACCTCACAACCTCCACACATGAACATCAACATGCTTTAACTAACAACTCCTATACCTGCCCCAAGCAGAATCTAGCTTCATTGCCATTATAAAAAACATTTTGAAAAATCAGCTTAATGCTTATTGTTACTCTTATTTTGTTTATTGTTTCTTCCCATGCAACTTCAGAGGTTCTATTTCAGGTCCATCTGCTATGGCAGCCCATCTCAGGCTCTCCTCTCCTGGTTGGTCTTCAGGGCCTGATGAAGATCTCCTTTATTTACACAACCACTCTGTTTAGTAGTTTGTGGTAGAGAATGCAGAATGTCTCAGGTCAGCAAGTATGTGATAAGGTTTATAATTGTAGCATAAGATAAAATAGAGCAAACTAAAGATAACATTAGATGGCTCCTGTGTTCACCATTAGACCTAGCCAGTTTCAAAGTATTTATCAATTTCTCTTTTCTTCCACATTTCTTTCTGCTAACTTATCCTTGCCTATTTTTTTCAGTAGATTGCTAGCTGAGAACAGTTGTTTTTTAAAATCATTGTCAAAAAATGCACACTTTTTAAAAGTTACAAGCATCAAGTTCTAAGTGCTTCTGCAGTCATTTGAAATAGATAATGGTGGCAGTCCTAGGTTCATTCAATACATGTAAATCTATTATTTCTTTATAGGAAAACAGGTTTTATGGGGTACAGGTAGTCCCCAGTTTAAGAACGAGTTCTGTTCCCAAGGTCTGTCCATAAGTCGAATTTGTATGTAAGCCGGAACAATATTATTGTATAATACTGTATAAGTAGTATTGTGTAATGAACTTGACCTTTGTGTATTTCACTCAAATTTTGCTACAGTAGGTTCTGTTCTTAACTATGGGTCATCCTTAAACTGGGTGTTCTTAACCTGGAGACTACCTGTACATATAAAGAAGGTTCTGTGTTGTCAAGGTTACATGTGATGAATATTGGAAAAACTGCAATTGTAACTGTTCATTATCTGTATAGGTGTAAAATTGGCATGTTTCTCTGTTCTTGCCAATTATCATTATGTATTTATAGCCCATACAGGTAGTCCTTGTTTAGTGACTGACTCACTTAGCAGCTATTTGCAGTTATGATGGTGCTGAAAAAGTAACTTTGTGACCAGTCCTTGCCTTTACAACCTTTGTAGGTTTTAAAGCAAAGGAAAGCTAAAGTAAGATCATAAGCACAGTCACAGTTTCACTTAGCAACCACTTCACATAACAATTGAGTTGCTGGCCCCAATTGTGGTTGCTAAATGAGGACTACCTGTATCTGGAAGTGATAATTGTATAAGGCATGTTTATGTGAAAGCAATCCTGAGCAAGGAAGACAGAAATAATTGAGTTTCTTTTTTAAGGGAGTTTGCTTGAGGGATTTGAGGATTAACAATTAAGTGAGATACAAAACAGTAATGCTGAGGGGAGATGGACATAGAAGTGAAAAAACAAACAGAACAGCTGGATTTTTGTGCTAGAAACATGTAATCTCATAGCTTTTCACATACAAATTCACTTTTGATTTTCTCCAGAGTTTACTTTATTTATCTACTAAATAATTTATATCCTTCAATTCCATCCATTTAATACTCAGCACTGAACTAGAAGTGCAGGAACAAATAGTGCCTGATAAAAACAGATATGAAATGAGATTTTATAAATTATTTTACTCTCTGGGCTATCTCCAAACATGATAAAACATTTCAATGTGCATATCACAATTCCAACAAGTAGCCAATGAAATAGAGTAGGAGTGAAGAATCTTTGGCCCTTTGGATATTTTTAAAACGAAGTGTAATAATGAAAACTTATACTGTGGTGATATTAATTAAATTGGGGAAAGAAGGGAATAAGCAAAGCTGCTTTTGTGAGGAGCGTCCATAGTCCAGTAGTTTGGCTTTATAGGTTGTGACTCTCCAAGACATCAGCCTCACCCAGTCCATTAATCTGAGCTCGTGGCCCTTCAATCTCATGTGGAAATAAGCTAAACAGCTGTCTGAATTTCCTGGGAGTAAGCTCCCTGACTGTATGTACATTTAATTGTACTGTTACTTTTATAGTGAAAGGGTAGTGTTTTGATCCATATCTGTACATAAATACTTTAGGAGAAAGCATTGCTAAGTGTCTGCCTCTTTTATATTGTACAGGTAGAGGTACTGCTTTGTACTAGTCACCAATGCAGAAAATACAGACGTATCCTCCCATCGGCAATATTTTCATATATACTTGCATTAGAATAACAATCTAAAGATAAGAAGCAACGTTGAAATGATCATAATTTAATTTTTTTTCTCTTGCAACCCACAGAATATTAGTTATAAAATGTTGAATAACAGGAAATGTGTAAATTGTGGTTAACATTTTACTTATCCACTTCAAAACTGGCAAACAGTTTTCTAGAAGATACATAGAAAGCGGTACCCTGTTGCAGCTTGTTTGACATATTCTTCATAATTTTCCAAGGCCAGTCATATATAGTCATCCTGATAGTCACTATTAACTCTGAAAGAAAATCATATAGAAATGGAATGTAAAAAAGAAATAACAGCAATAACAATTACTGAATAAATTAAAAGCCAAAATTCAATAGGAGTTGCTGTTTATTAGTTGCAGAAGGGAAAGCATATAACCACACACACACACACACACACAAAAGTACTTTGTATGTTCTTTCTTTCAAAGCTAATAACAACCCTGTGGTTCTGGGTATCTTAAGTTGCAAAACTGTAGCTTGTTGCTAAAAATGAAACCATGGTTTTTTGCTTGAGAAGGGTGGCATATCATACTAAACTGAAAACATTTAACAGACCATGCTACTCTGCTTTTTCACCTGTAAAATATGAATAATAAAACAGTGGATAACAAGTCCTATTTCCCAAGAATAATTTGTATTGAATATTGGATTCAGTAGTTAATCCAGTAAATCCACTGAATGAATAGTATTAGGCAAAAATTGTAATATGAAAAACAGCCTGCAGCTGTTGCCAAAACGTTCAGGCTAATTATTAATATTTTTGTTCATTTTGATTATATGTAATATTAACAATATAAATGTGCATACTTTTTAGAGAAGTATAAAGTGTATTATCTGCATCTAAATTGTGCCAATATGGATTTTACTCAATGGCACCATGTAATATGTGCTTAATAACTCACCTTATAGCTATGAATAACTAGGAATTTCATACAATTAAGTGAGTGAATTGGGTAAAGAGAGATGTTCCATCTTTTCTGGGTTAGCTGAAGAACAAGAATTCTTTCCTCCTACACAATCAGCATGAAATTTCGGAAGTTTTGTTAACAGATGAATAGAAATGTCATGCTGGTTAGTAACTATTGTGGATTTATTTAGAAGACTGGACATATTTGATAGTTTTGCTATGTGGATTTTTTTCATTATTTTACTTTACTTACTCCATTTTTCTAGAAGAAAAATGTGGATGAAATAATAATATAAATTGTTCTGTGTTAGATGCTAATCTAAAGCACAGTTTTCTGTGGAGCAGGCTGACTCCCCTGGGTCAGTTATTCTTAGTCTAGTTTATTTTTATCTTATGGTGTTACAGGTCTAAGATTAGTCAGTTAGGCGTTATCATACCATCTGAGTTACCTCCTAATATAACTCTACACCGGAATGATTATTTATAGACCAAGCATTCTGTCATTTTTGAGTTATTTCTAGTAGTTTAAATAAAGAAGAGTAACAGTCAAGAAAAACCACAGATTCCTTCCTGCTGCCAGAACAACATGATAACTGCTTGTAGACGGGGGAATGATACTGTTTCAACTATGTGTTAGTTGCAAACATGACAGCCCTTTATCTCCATCACTTTATACTAAAATGTGCTGTCTCTTGCTATAGTTCTCTCCTATGGGCATAGGAAGAAGATCAAAATGAACCACGTTGTTAGAACATATATTGGATGATGATGACAACCAGGATAATCCAAGTATACTTGGATAATCCCCTACAGTTTCATTTCATTTTTATGCCTTTGGCATTCTGTTTGTTAGTTTTTATTGAGTTTATAATGTAAGCCACCTTGAGCCTTCCTGATTTGCAGACACATAAGACTAACCAATTTTAGAAAAGTTTATTTTTAAAGTGTTATCTTGGTTGATGACTCCATCCAACATAAGCATGTCAAACTGATTCAGCATCAGCCTGTCTACTGAAAACTTACTATGCAGCATAGTAAAATTGTTGTATGAGAAAGAGACATCCAGAGTTCATTTTAACTGAATATATTAGGCAAAACTTTTCTTTTACCCTTTTCTTTGTTATGTAAGCATTTTCTTCAACCTTACCCTTTTCTATAGTGGTTCCAATGTGACATCCAGATTATCTCCTTTTTATATGCATTTCATTTCATCTATTGGTCCTCATTGCCCATAAGTGTTGATTATCACATTATCATGTTAACCCATCACTCCCTTTCCCACTGACAGTCATCATAGATGGAATCTGTCTTCTTTCATCTGTTTTTATAGATAATTATGATCCATTTCCAAACATATCTTAATAAGCATTGTAATATACACATGCATTTTATCTCAAAATATGTGTGATTGTGCACTTTGAAATGCTTGTGAAAGTGCAAGATCTACTGTTAAAAGTACATGCCAAATCCATTTGTAATTTATTTTATTTTATTTTATTTATTTATTATCAAATTTGTATGCCGCCCATCTCCCCCAATGGGTGACTCTGGGTGGCTCACAATAATAAAAAAGAAGAAAAAACACAGGACTCTCCAGACATGGACATAATCTATAAATAGTTAAAAAACATATATTAAAAATGGCCTAAAAACCTCCTATAATTTGGCCCTAAAAAACCTGTAAGATGCTGGGGGGGGGGACAACCCCTCACCCCACCAGCCATCTCCACAGGTGCGGGCCCCCCTCTGGCCCCCAGGCCTTCTGGCAGAGCCAGGATTTGATCTCTTTCCTGAAGGCCATGAGGGAGGGGGCACACCGCACCTCAGGCGGCAAGATGTTCCATAGGGCGGGCGCTACAGCAGAGAAGGCTCTCTGCCTAGACCCCACCAATCGAAATTCCTTGACCGGTGGGGTCTGCAACCTGCCCCTTCTGCTGGACCGAGTGGGGCGGGCTGAGATGACCGGGGCGAGGCGGTTCCTCAGATAACCTGGTCCCATGCCATGAAGGGCTTTAAAGGTGATGACCAACACCTTGAATTGGACCCGGAAACAAACTGGCAACCAATACAGCTCACGCAACAGGGGTGTTATACGTGCCCTCCTAGGGGCATTAAGAACTGTCCACGCCGCTGCATTCTGTACCAGCTGTAGCTTCCGGATACTCTTCAAGGGTAGCCCTATGTAGAGCGCATTACAGTAGTCCAACCCGGAGGTGACCAGGGCATGAGTGACTGTGCGGAGGCCCTCCTGATCCTAATTATGTCTGAGAGTAAGCAGAAAAATCTGATGACCAAATTTCTCACTATAATGTTAGCTAGACATAAAAAGAAATAGCTAATAATTATTCTCTGTCACCTGTAACCTGTTAACTCAGTTCTTATACCTGATATTTAAACTTAAAAATAGAATGCTAAGGATGGACTCCTCACATGTGCACATTTATTTACAGTGACTTAATTTATCATGTGGCATATAGATATTGTATAGAAATATCTTTTCCCTTGTTTGTGGCCACAGCATTATTCCTTTGGTATTGTAATGTAATTTCTGTGAAACTATCTTATAAAGGAAATACACTTTTTAGGGCTTTGATTGTTTTAAGTTTTGAAAGTGACTTTGCTCAAAACATCTTGAGTGGGTTATAAATAGTAATTCTGATCAGAAAATTAGTATCAACAAGTTGTACATGTTTAATGTAATCTTGATAATCTGGGAATAGAAAAAGAATCTGATCCAGTGTCAGTAATTTAGCCCTTTCTTCATTACTGTCTATACTGCATCTCTGGGATAGAGATGGTATCACATCAGTCTTGTACTGAAGAAGTTTAATATTCTCCATCCTAATTTAAAGATAGGACAAGTACATACCTTTGTGCTTCCCTACTTATAAATAGTCATTTTCACTTCTTCCAAGAAGCCTTCAGTTCTCACACAGACCACATATTACCCAATGCCTTGCATTTGCACATATTAACATTTCTCTATACATTTTATTTTCTTTAGTAAGCATTGTACCAAGATCTCCACATTAATCTATTTACTCTATTTATTGGTATTTTTGTATATTCCATTTTTTCTGTCAAGTATGTCTACTTTTCAAAATATGATAACTGTTGCATTAATATCTCTACATATCTTTAGGCAAGTGTATAGACTTGAGATTATGTCCTAGATCTATGATAAGATGGTAATTACTAATTCCATCTACAACATAGTTGTAGTATATCTGTGATGTTATCTGAAGCATTTTGTAATTTCAGGGTATGTATGTATGTGTGCATGAAACATCTTCAAGTGGTTTACAATAAATATAAAATTTTAATTGTGTGTGTATACAGTATGTGTGTGTATGTATTCATTAAAAAGGAAAGGGAAATAAAATCACAAAGATAAGTGTTTAATTGGAAAAAGATAAGTCTTTATTTGGGTCTCAAAAAGATCTAATATTAGGCAATAACCCATACTTATTGATATACACACAGCAGTTGTACTAGTTATACAGAAACAGAAGATCGGACATTCAGTTGTATAGAAGGCAACTACCTTCCCTGTGAAGGAGAAAGGAGTAAATCTGCCATCATCATATTCTTCATATCTTGCTTCGCCACATAGTGACTGGGTCTTTTCCCTTCACAGAGGCCATTAGGAACAGCTGTCCTATGAACAGGAGAGGAAGGAGAAGCAGACTCTCATCAGCAGCTCTACAAATAGTCTACTGTATTAACTGATATATTATTGTTCTAATTGACCTTATATTAGGTCCTCCAAAAGCCTTGTCAGAAGTCAATAACAATAACAACCAGATGTCCAGGAACTAAAACACCTAGCGCGGTCCTTGTTGACCCGGGTGACGACCAATCCAGTATAGGGTTCTATAAATTACATCTCACCATATTGTTTATGGGAGAGACACTCTTCATCTGGCTCCTCTGATGAGACCTGTCCAGTATGGTTGAACCTCTGGCATAGCTCTCATCCTCCTCAGAACATGCAAGCCCCACAACAAGGTCAAGGTGGTGCCTCACTGGGGGTTAAGCCACAACGGTCTTTAATGATGTGGCCAGTGCAGTTAATCTTAATGATATTCCATTGTGACCCAGTCTGAATACCTAGTAAAATAATATTGGGTATAAAATTAATTCTATTTTTAATCATATTTTTCCACTTAAACGTTATTCTTACCTGTGATTTGGTTCGAGATATGCATACTCCAGGGAGAAATTCAATTAATATGGTTTTTGGAAGCTATTAAGGAATAATGCCAGTGTGTTAATTTCTTCCTGGTGCTTTTTGGAAATAATTAAGGAATAATGTCAATTTTAATAATTTCTTCCACGTGTTTCTTCTAATATTATTTTGGCCATTGGACAATAAGGATAAAATGTAATTGTAAAAATAAAAAGGTGGACTATACCACCTCAGTATGTCCAAGTGTGAAACATTTCAAACTATGCTGAATATACCTTCCAATCCAGTTCTACAATTGCAAAATATTAGAACTGTCTTCATAATTCCAATCCTAAAGAGCAAGTTTAATTTCATAAGAGGATTTACAATACTAGAATTAAAATACTATCTAGGATAGAACCATAAGGTTGTTTCAGTAGCCACAGCTGCCCCCATCCTTTGACCAGAAACCAACAGTACTGTTTATTAATTTATGTAATATATTTTACATATTATATTATTATATCAAGGACTTTACAAAATATGAAGTTTGATAATAATAATAATACATTAAAGCAAAAGAGAACCATATTCATTAAAATGTTGGGGGAGGGGGAGGAAAACAAAAACATAAGACCCAGTCACCTAATATGCACACTCTTCATTGATGACAATTATGAAGACGATTCCATACTTTTCCTAGGAATTAGCAGGGTAGAATCTGGTGCTAAATTCATCTTCCAAGCACTGCCTAATATTCAGACCTTTAGTTGCCAGCAGAAGCAAAAATGATTAGACAGAAATAGCATTCTTGTGACAGAATTTGCTAATGCAACTCTTCATCTGTTATCATTGCCTCTCCAACTCCTTGTTAAAGTTAAGGTTTTCAGGATAACAAGTTGCTGATCTGAATCCTAATTTATGTTGGTAGAATTGATTCTCTTTTCCAAATTCATCAGGCCATATACTGTAGTAAAGTTTTCAACACAGTTATAATAGCTTCATTTTTTATTATAGCTGATAGCAAACAATCAAAGCCTACTAAATAATCTAATCATGGACACAAAGATAAACATTACTATTTTGACAGTCTAAATCTGTTTACTTTGAAATTGAATAAAATGCAGGAAATTAAATTACAAGAGCAAGGTTCTTAAAAATCAGATGGAGTCTGGTAGCATCTTTTCTGACTGACACAGTTTATTAAAAGGTATAACTTTTAATGAGCTTCAGATCACTATATCATATGGATTAGATTATATCTTTAAATAACATTTGTTAGTTGGAAAAAGTGTTACTAGACTCCTGATTTTTTGCCAATCATAGACTAGGTTTTCTAGACTAACATGGCTCTCCTCTTGTAATATTTTCAAGGTTTTTAAGAAACTCTCTAACATAAATAATTAATGGCAATATTAGTATCTTGTCATATTAATGAGAGCAGAAATATCAAAATTTCTGAATATATATTGAAAAGATACTACTGCTACAATGTGTTATTATGTCATTACCCTGTCATTGTGTCTTGAGGAACTTTTCACACTATTGTGTTCTGAAAAGAACAGCAATAACACTGTCTTTTTAAAGAAATCTGTTTAAATATTTGCTGATCGGTTGATTGTGCTCTCAGGTTTATCTATGAGTTTTCATTTGTCTTTTATATTGGATCATATGTGTTGCAGCTCTTGATAGGAAAAGCGTGTAAATTCAAGGAATAAAATTCTAAAATGTAAAACAATAAAGAGTCAAAAAGGAAAAAGATAAAATAGCGCAATCCTGTGTCTACTCAAAGTGGTATTTACTCCAGTGTAAATGGATGTAAGATTGGAGTTTAAATATTGCTATCCTGAACTGGGAATTGAAGAATATGCTGAGCAGACCGAACAATCAACACAACTAATAAGAGTAAGACATCCTATTAGCATTTAGGTTTGCAAGATAGCTCATGGAGCTGATTGGTTCCAGCTTCTCCAATTCTTTTTGAATCATATCTGCTCTTTTCCTCTCTTTTAGATATATTTCTTCTCATCATGCCTCTATCAACCTGATTATACTAGGTCTTCTAGCAGGATGAGGTTATTAATTCTCATAATCAATGTGAATTATGATACACATATCACATTCATAAAATGGACTGGAAATGTCATGAAAATAATAACCAAAGCATTCCATTACTGGTTACAGAGGGGCAAGACAGTTCTGTGGTTATAAGGCAGCCATTTAAAGATTGTGTTAATTAGTTATGTGATAGGAAGAAAAGTTTGTTTGAAACTTCAGTATTCTGTAGCATTGTTTTGCAAATTTCAGAAGAGTAAATATTATGCTTAAGCATAGCTTAAGAAGAAAATTAAGCTAAATCAGGTAATAAAAAATGAACCAAGGAAGCTTCTAGAAGACTGTATTGAGGAAAAATAGGTTGTTCATAAAAGTAGAAAATATAGAAATAAGCTAAACAGATGGAAAAGATGAGGTTTTGTTCAGGAAGATAAAGAAGCATGGAAGATGCTTAATGTTTTTCATTAGATGACAACTGCTACTAGGAAAAAAAATCAATTTTTGATTAATAAAATATTTTCATATTGCAGATCCAGAAGGAATATTGGATACAAAATACATACATCCTTCATTATAAATCAGAGAAAAGAGGGGAAAACAGATCCATTTGTGCCTGATCCAAAGTTGTTAACATAAATTTTGGATATTGTGTGAATTTGTTAAAGTGATATAACACCAGTTAAACTAAGATCCAGATTACTTATCTTACTGATCTGTCTAATCGTAAATGACCACCCCAAAAGAGGTAAAACTGATTTGAACAACATTATGCTAAATGGACCAATGTTACAAATATTGCTGGCTGTAAATTGTTTTCCCAACATATCCAGAGGGCATCAGGTTGGGAAATCTTGACCTTTGGATATAAGTAACAAAGAAAATTTCATATTTTACACAACTGAAATGATGTAACTCAAATTCTATGGTTAAAATAGCTGCAGTACTTGAAGGAGTAAGAATGATTTACAAATATTTTTAGGAATATTACCAACTAAAAAGTAAACTAGCAGGATAATGAGATAAAATGGTGGGCAAAATCAGAGTGAATAGCAGTTGGACAATATAAATTAAACAAAACTAACAATTAATTAGGAAAAGAATAAGTGAAATATTTGGTGGGCAAAACAGCTATTAAAGGGTAATCCATTATTTTAAATCAGTTTAATGTATGAACATAAGAATACCTCTAGTGGGTCTAATCAAAACGCATGCATTTGTCCAGCATTTATTTCACACAGTGTCCAGTCAGGTGCCACTGGGGTGTTTAAAAGTAGGAGATATTAATGCAAATTGTTCCTCTGCAACTGGTATTTGGCATACCTCCCTAAACTTGGAGGTAAGAGATAAATTAATTATATGAAAGTATGGTTTTCTGGTTGTTACGTTTTAAAATAAATACAGTAATTGGTTAGGTATTTTATGTGAGTGGATTTCAATTTAAGTGAACTTGTCCTATATTTTTTTGACTATCTACAATCATACGTATTTAAGGACAGTCCTACTGCATCATACACGTAGCATAGTAAGTGCCTCAATTTACTTTGGATATATCTACAGTATGTACATATTCTAATTACCTGGAGGTTTCTGAGGACCTAAATAGATATAGTCCTCAGCAAACATCACAATCACGCATTACTTTTACAAATGTTGCAGAAATACTTAGTATAGAAATGATCCTGTTTTAATTATAAGTTAGAAAATGATAAGATCTATCTCACATCTATTTGACTTTCTTCTTACAGTGAAGTGTGTATAAGAATAATACCTGGATTCACAATTCTTTCCTATCACATGATGCAATTAACTTTAAAATAAACCCAGGAAAATTATTGATTTTAAAACTGTTCTTAGACAAGTGAAATAATATTGTTTTGTTATTACATAAAAAATAAAGGACCAGTTCTTTCATTCAGTATTTCTTATATGTCAATCATATTAAAATCAGCCAAGTATAAATGAAGTTTCTTCACCTGTTGATTTATACAAAAGAATGTGTGGACCTATTCACAAGATATGCAAAACATTTCATAGTTTTTCCTAGCAAAGCATTTCTATTTCATTTCAATAAAACTTAGCTTTTCATAGTTTAAGGATAGAACTGTCTTTCAGTGTTTAGAACATTGAACTGTAGACTATCAGTATATTGTCAAAGTTTAGACTGTAAACCAGTTCAGCAGATTTTTTTTCTGTTAACTTTGAAGAAATAATGTTATTACTGTTAGTATTTCCTCCTTTCTATAGAAAATGAACAAATGAATTAGAAAATCACTTTTAATTTGAAACCTGAAACAGTATTCAAATAATTTCATTTCCAAACTGTCTAAACATATATTTATATAATAGCTTTATTGGTATAGTTAACCCTGTGTTTTGCCCTGTACTATAGGGAGATTTCATTTTGAGTTTTTAAATAATATGATATTCTGAACAATGATATTTCCAGATGATGTACCTTAATATAGCTAAAGCAAAATCACTGAAATTATAGAAGAGAGTTTCAGAATCCATTAGAAAGGCTGGAGGATAAAGTATGTGCATAGGGATTAAGGGATTTCTATTTATAGTCTATAAATGAAAAAGCTGATGGTTGGGGGAGAAAGCATGATCATATGCTATAAATAACTTCAAGGTAACAACATAAATGAAGGTTAGGAATATTCTTTCTCAAGAGATGGTGGAAAGTGGAGGGCTGGCCCCAAACTAGTTATTAAGCTCTTAATGTATGACAGGGAAAGCTAGTCAAAACCTACAGTGCATAATGTCAGAATGCAAATCCAGAACAGAATGGGGAACACTTAAGCACTGTTGCTTTCAATGGATTGGACACGTATAACTACCTACTGGTTTGGCTTGCAGCTGTTTGCAGTGGGCATAGTGACGATGATCGTGTTGCCTATGCACCAAATGCAAAGCATGCAGCTGTAATTATAGTTTGTGTATCCTTGTGTTGCAGTATTTTTGTGTTGTGTACCTTATGTTGCAGTATGTTGCAAGGAGCTGCTGTAATGATACTAAGGAAGATGCAACATAATTGCTGCATCACTTTGGCTTATTCTAGTTTTGCTCTAGTTTTTTACTGCAATTATGCCAGTCTTCCAGGGTCTTCCAAGATATTTACTTTCCCAGCATAAGAAATTCCAGGGGCACAGGACTTACTGGGGTTCTCCAGTGGGAAAAATGTACTGGCAAAGAGACATCACCAGATACTATTAACCTGCAGGGTACCCAGCCTCAGTCTTTATCTCACAACTGTCTGTCTGTCTGTCTTTTGCTTTTCACACTGAGCTATAGACGGAAGGTAGGCAGGATGCAGGTATGCACTCTACAGTTTTATTATTTTTTCCCCCTCATTCAGAAATTTGAATCAGACCTGTATTAAAAATATATGTTCTTACAATTTCTAAAACTGGTCATGTGTTACTTCAGGGGGAAAAAAAAAAGTGGTAGTTCAGACATAGGAAACTGATAGCAAATCCCATACCAGGTTTTTTGTCCAACAAGATTATTCTCAATCACTCTAATAAGTTTCCACTTTTTGCTGGCCATAAATGGGACCATCCACACATTTCATGGAATGACAGCAATCCAAACAGTACGTGTGTAAACAGATTCTTAGAATAATAAATTTCTCCTTGCCCTGACAATCCTGTTATTGGGTTGAAGGGGTTCTGGATTAAGGTTTCCAAGTCCCAAGGTCTCTACAGTTAATCCTCATCTAAAATGATGTCTCTGCATCGGAGATGGACTGATGAAAAAAGTGCTTGCAGGGGTGCATTCATTTGAGTAAAACAAGAAATCTATATAGTATCATTCATGGAGGCTGAGGAATGGCATGCAGGGAGGATAAAGACCTGCATGCCATGGATGCTAATACAGTTCAGTGCTGTGAAGAATTAGTAAGGTGGCCTGCTAAAAAGAAAGAAGTTTTGATAAGTCTATCAGATCTGGGATGCAAAAATGTGGGTGATCACTGATGGCAGCAGAGATAAGTTTTCAGTTAACTTTCTGCTGGCATCCAGTGTTCTAGAGTTTTGTAGCTTAGATCTGGTAGTCCTTAATATGAACAAAAGCTAGTAATACCAGTTAAAAACTAGGGTGGTGAGAAACAAGGAATTTTGAAGCACTTAATGTAGAATAAAAAATGAGCAAGCACCAATCATCATAGAATCAGAGCAAGCAAGTACAGGTATTTTTAATTTTAATTTTTAAAAGGGTGCATTTTGCAGAGCAACGAACTCTATTCTTTCCAGAACCACAAAAATGTAAAGCTTCAAATGTAATCAAGGACTTTAGCATACAGGAGTCTTCTCCTATTGTCTTACAATTTGAGCAATGATCCAACATGAATAATAAAGAAATCATGGGCATTTACATTCTAATGTGTTTCATTCATTTGATATCAGGCAGGTTTAGAAGATTTTTTTCCCCAGTGTACAGGAATGAAGGATTTCATTCAAAATAAAGATAAATTACAGTTCTGGTGTTAACCCTGTTGTCAAATACTAGAGAATCAGCAGAATTATTATTTATGTCAGATGTTGTGACACAATGAAATGTCAATAATATATTCAGTTGCTTTGCTGTAGAATCTTTCTCTCCTAAACTAGCCATGCAATTCCATTTATGTTATAGCTGTGTGCTTTTTTCTAATATTTAAGTTTTATTTTCTTACAAGTATCTCTTTTGTTTTAAAGAGTGACTGGCAAGGACTGCCTTCTTTTGGCAGATTTCCCAAGAGTAAAGGTGGCCTAGGCATGAAAAACCTAGCTCATTTTCACTCTGTATGACGCATATCAATATTTAATGTTTATTACATTTTGAATGAGCCATCCAGAAATGTATTTGTACTGATTTTGCCGCCCAGACACAGGTGTCTTTTTCTGCAAAGTCAGTTTACTTATTTATTTCAGGTTTGTGATTAACAGTAACATAGTTTTTCCTACTCTTCTTGGATTTTTTTTCTTCTGACATTTTTCTGTATAGCAGCAAAACCAGTTGTAACGGATTTTTAATGCCCAGGTTCAGGTGCTTTTATTTATTTGGAGAACGTTGTGATCACACCAAATATTTTATCTATTTAATGTAATAAACGCTTGAATGTGAACATGTGAAAACTGAAAATGGGATTATCTGTGTTGGTTCCACCTTTTTAGTGAGGGGTTAGAAGTGGGGCAAAGAGACACCCCCCCCCACACACACACACAGGAAGGCTATACTATATCCATACCAAGGTGAAATGACATTTATTTGGCCCGAAACATTTAACCAAGAGCATGTCAATGAAGATAGATATAATCCCTATAGTGAGACAACCTGCAAATCTCACTTTCCAGTGCTGGCTTCAGCCTCTTTCCTTTTGTGGTGCTTGGGAACTGAGGCAGAGTTGTACAAGATAAATAATAAATGAACATTTGGTGAAGTGGTTTGGGCCTGGAGTGTGCTGGTTGGAAGGGAGAGTACAAATGAGTAGGTAAGTTTAACATGCCTAAAAGACATTGCATAATGTTAGAAGTCCAGGGGCTGCTTTCATCAAGGCCCTTTGGAAGGAGGGTTTCCAATGTACAACTTTGTGCTGGTAAGAAAAGACAGAGCATTGTAAACCTCCTCTAATTAAATATTGCAGGAAAAATATTAATCGAAGATTGTAGTTAACTATCTACAAAAGTTGTAAAAGCCGAGGAAGAGTCAGAGGACTGACTGTATTGCTATGATGATACAGTGCATGAGGGAAAAAACTTCATAAATACGTAACAATCTCCATAACACCTTTTTGGATCTAGCAAACAATTTAGCAGAAGCTTTCACTGATTTGAAACTGCCCAGAAATCCTAATTTTGAACGGATCCTGTTTTGGCTCCTTTCTTGTGATGAGGCAGCAAGCATAGAATTTTTTATCACATCACTTAGCTGTGTGATGTTGGAGCCTCTGTAGATTTAATGCACAGAAATAAAATTGTCTTTAGTATTTGGGTTACCATTTCTTTCTTTCTTTTTTTGTTCTGAAACATTTGTGGGCGTCTCCCTCTTTCTTTTAGATAAGCTCACCCCAGGAGAAAAATGTGTTGCCAATTTTTTTAGGTTGTTTAATTAATACCATAAAATAGGTAATACTGTGATATGCAAAAAAGGTATATCTGTGTTTTGTATATTATAAACAATATTAAATGTTTTACTTTTGAAATAAATTACTATCTGTAGGCAAAACAGACACAAAACTGATTGACATCATAATGTTATATAACACCTGTATGTCATTTTACAATGAAGTTTTATTTTTACTTATTTAATTTAACCAGTTCTATTTATTGACAGAAGTTCCTGCAACCCTTACTGCAGTACTCTAAATCTCATGTAAACAAAATTTGAGATTCTGCCTTTGATGGTTGGAGATGTCAATGTGTATAAGCTTTATTCATACGTTCATCTAAACACACAAACCACAGTGTTGGTACAAGTGGTTTCATTCAGTTCTTTGTTACTCAGTGCTGTGGGCTGTGTGAAGTATTCAGAGGGGGTGTGTCACAAAGTACATTGCAAGTGCAAATTGCATCTTATCAGCATTAAAATTGTACCCTCCCAAAAGTTTGGGTGCAGCATCAGTGCTTTGAAGGTTTTTACTGGCTGAACATATGTGTGCACAGACACAAATAATACTTCTGCTGGGCTGTGCATGCAGATAGCTGGGTGATCCCTTTGAAACAGCCATGCCAAGCTTTCCAGAGGATGCAGCTATTTAATGCTTCAAGAACAGGTGTCTCATTTCATCCCTTTTGAACGTTCCACACAGCCATGTTGGCATGTCACATAAATAGGACTTATGCGAGCTATCATTTATTTTGTTTAGATAATCTGTCATAAAATATCACAAATGAGAGTTAATCAGTTTCTGATTAAAAGCTTTTCTCATGTGCTCTACATTTCCATTTCATTACAGCTTAAATTTTTTTCACTGTATTTGGTAGGGCTGCAGAGCACTTAGTTTGTTTCTTGAAATGTTAAAACACCCTGTCAAAGGCACACTGATCTCCCCAGAATACAGCTTTGCTTTGGTGACAATCCCCATGGAGGTGTTACCAGTGCACTTACATGCATGCTGAAACAATGGGGAAGGCCCTGGATGGGACTGGTTAACAGGATGCACTGCCTCAACATTTTGAACAGTGAATGTGGAGGGTATCACTTCCCTCCACATGTACTTGAGGAGGTTTAACATACTGGCCCATTCAGTTTCAAAATATTAGGTATTTCATGTGAGTGATGATACTGATAGGAAAACTTCAAATGTTTAGTTATGGTTTATTTGTAACCTTTAGTACTAGGTTTAGTTTGGACAATGTACATTCAGGATTCAGGAGTAAATGGATATTGTATATCAGTTCAAAGAAATGAAACAAGGCAACAGAAATGAAAATTTTCAACGTATAATCCTAAGGTTCACAGGATCTGTATTTCCATAGTATACCTGGCTGGATATTGGTGGATCATCTAGCCATATGAGTGTATTTTGCCCTCCCTGATCTTAGAGAGTTCTAAATCATAAGGTAGCCTGTGGATATTCAACAGGTTAATCTTCATGGCATTCTTGGAATATGTAGATGGCAAGGCTTGGAGCTGATAAGAATGCAGGTTGGTTGGGACAAAATGTCTGAATAGGCTAGCATAACTTTCATCCCTATGACAGAATGGTCATCTTTGGCAATATTTCTGAACTAAGTTTCATGGAATTTCAGTTTTTCCCAATGGACTGGAAGATGTTCCATGAGTAGGCCCTACTACACGAGTGAGACGCTCTTGGACAGCATTTCCATCCAGCAGAGGAGCAGGATCCATGTGCTCAAGGCTTGCAGCTAGTCATTTGTGCACAGTGTTTTTTCTTCTTATATCCATAATTCACATGCAGTGTGACTCAATCATTGATTGTTTATATGCCATCAAGTTGGTGTCAACTCTTAGCAATCATATAGATACATAGATTTTCTCCAGGAGTGACTAAATGCTAAGAAGTAATTTGGCAAAGGAGATTATGCCAGACCCATCCATGTCTGAAGAGAAGGATAAGGTTAATTTTACAAGGCAGCTTGAAGGAGTTACTTTGTAGTTGAATGTAAAACTTTATTTAATTAATTTTTCCAAACATTGATGAAACCTATCATAGGCAAGATCATACATTTCATAAACATTTATAAGTGATGTATTAAAAGGGATGTTAAAACTTTATTGTTTTATTGTTATTTCCCACCCCTTTTTAAAAAAGAAACTACAGTATTATAGATGTTCCTCTTTTTTTTTTTTTTTTTAAGAATTCTTTGGTATTCTGTAGTTCTGAGAAGTTTAAGAAACATTAAACAAGACATCTAGCAAATGACAGATGGCAGGTACAGCAGAGACAATTCCAGTCTCTCATGTCCCTTGCAGGAAAACACCCAAGTGGTCTTTCTCACACTTTGCTTTTGGCATAGTACAATCTTTTCTCTAGTGTTAAAGAGTTTAACTCATGAACCCATTAAAGTTGCTTTGCTATGAGGCCATGAATTCATCCCCGTGTAAGGCAGTAAGAATTTTGGCATGAATATGGTAAGATTTGATAACTTCTTGGTAGCCACTTATCTATTCTGGTTCTATGGTGGTGTTATCACTAAATAAGCATGGGTTACTTTTAAAAAAAGATTTAATATATTGTAATATCATAGTGTATTCCAAGAATACATAGTGGCCTGTCTGTGCATATTGCAGAAAAATAACTGGCAATGTTATATTTTATGTAATAAGATAGGTTATAAAACTAAATCAGTGCTTTGCTGCACTGACATATCAGGAGCTCAGAATAAAGTGCACTTTCCTGCTTTAGCCATAGCCAGGTCCTAAAATAACTTGAAGAAATTATAGCTCTGATTACATAGAAAGTAAACAACTTAGAGCACTTTCCTAATAGAAGTACAGGAACATACAAGTCTTAGCTATTTGCAGTATTTTTGTAACAGGCATTTCAGTGAATTAAACCACCAGGAAATTCCAGGGCTGTAACATTATGAGAAGACCCAGCTCTCTGGAAAAGGCTTAATGCTGGGAAAGGTGGAAGGAAAGAGAAGAAGAGGACGACCAGCAGCAAGGTGGATGGACTCAATTACAGGGGCGATGAGTGCACCGTTGGGAGACATGAAAGAACAGGTTAGGGACAGATCATCTTGGAGAAAATCCATCTATGTGGTCTTCGGGAGTCAAAAACGACTTGATAGCACATAATCAGTAAACCTGGAATGGGCAGTTGAAAAAATATCCTGGAACAAGGTGATGGCAAATCACTTGCATATCGTTACCAAGAGATGTACGTGGATGCGTTCATATAATCACTAGGAGTTGAGCTCGGCCTGAGGGAAAGCCTTTACTTTTATATTCAATTTATAATTAAATCTAATGCAAAGGACACAAATGCAAAATATTTTGCTTTTGTGTGGGCTTTTAAAAAAATCTATACTCTAATTAGAATTATAACTCTAAATTGTTCAAGCTTTTTTAGATTTAAAAAATATGTGAATTTTTACAGTTTTCATTTTATGCTTAGCTATATGATAAAATAATAAATAAATAAATAAATAAATGAGAGAGAGAGAGAGAGAGAGAGAGAACCAGTTTGGTGTAGTGGTTAAGGCACCAGGCTAGAAACCAGGAGGCCATGAATTCCATGACTTGAAGGCGCGCGCGCGCACACACACACACACAAAGTGATAAAAACAAATTATATGCGATACCTGGCTGCCTTCCTTAAACTGATTCTTTCCATTCCAAAATAATAGGCATCGTACATTAATAACACAGTCCTAAGCCTTTTTACTCAGAAAGAAATGTGATTCACTTAAGTAGGACTTACACCATAGTGAAATTCATTATCCCTTTTACAGCCATATATTGTATGGGAAATCATTAATTTTAAGAGTTACAGCACCACACTGAATAGATTAAAAAATTAACAGAGAATGAATCTCTATTCATTTTTATGAAGGAAAAATAGTTGTTTTGGCAGTTCTCATTTGCCTGATGATATGGAGGCGTCTTTTGATTTGGAATGTATTCTGGAAGGATTCCACAAGTTCAGTTATACATAAATCTGGCTTGGATAAGGCATCTGTAGTTTTTAATATTTGAATGGGTTAAGACTTTTTTTTAGCAAGTAGTTTTTTCTTTCCTCAGCCTTACATAGATTACAAGGTACTCCTTGTTTAGTGACCATAACTGGGACTCTTAACTCAGTTGTTAAGTGAAGCCGTCTCTAAGTGAGACCTTGACTATACTTATGATCTTATTTCAGCTTTCCTGTGCTTTACAGACCTGCGAAGGTCATAAATGTGAGGACTGGTCACAAAGTTACTTTTTGATCATCATTGTAACTGCAAATGGTCACTGTACGAGCCAGTCGCTAATGAGGACTACCTGTATACCAATTATAATTGTGTGTAGGAAGCCTTGGTTGGATGCTGAAGTAACAAACTAAAGTCCCCAAATATATTTCATGATGAAAGTACAGTGAAATCCTCTAATATTTACTCAGAGATAAATATTTTAATTTAGAGAGGTTTAGTCCTAAATGAGTTTACTAGTAAGCAAATCCAATATTCTTCAATGGGGTTTACTTCTAGTCACATGTGGACAGTTGGAATTCTACTTTGATTATTTAACAATGCAATCCTGTATATAGCTATGCAGATGCAGCTTTCATTATTAAATCTGTCTGTTCCTCTTGTTGCACTGTTGTTCAGTAGCTTGTGAGTGAAAATATAATTATTTTTTAATTAAGTTATAAAAAGTATGTATACTTATGTATTTGTGTATATATTTAGAATCCTAGCTCTAAAACACACTTGCTTTTCAGAGCCATACCTTTCCCGTGAGATGCATCAAGAATCCCAGTGTGTTTTTATTTCAGATTTTGTGGAAAAGGCAAAGTCTAGCATGATCTGGCCTTCTTCCTATAGGCATTAAATGATAGATATTACCAACTGTGTAGACTATTTTCAGGCCCATATTAGCTATTCCTGTAGTACTCTACCATGAAACTGAGGAGTTGATGGCTATATCTTTTAGGCAACTTTCTTTGCCTAAAGAAATATACATGATCTGTGTCACTTAGGTATCACAGATCATGTATATTGCAATTTATTATATATTCAATTCATTCACCACCTTTCTACTGTAATTAGAAATTAATTAGTTCTTAAGGTATTAAACAATATGCAATATATATTAAAATTACTAAAAATAATACTAAAACCAGTAAATGCCTCCATTGTAGGTATTCTTTGAATGAATGATGCAAAACAAATACTTTAATATGTATTTATGTAAAATCCACATTACAGGCATGTTCATTTATACAAAACCTTATATAAAGCTGTGTACCTATTTAATCATATCTAGGAATGGTTCTTTTTGTCAGTAATGTATTTATATACAGTAATTTTATTCTACCACATTAATTAGCAATTTCAGCACTTCTATACATACTATGATTTCATATTGGTCCTTTCATCTCATCTTATGTATTTATATGCTAATGCAACTATTTAAAGAATTGGGTGAATGTTCAAGTACATCACAAACAAGTCTTTTCTCATATATAACCCAAGATATATTTCATGACTAAGAATAAGAACTTTGAATTCTTTTGGCATAAATTGAAAGAGTAACATATAACTTCTTCATGTGTACATAAAAACATAGGAGCACCCTGCTGGATTGGACCCCTGGCCCATCTGTTCCAGCAGCTGTTACCATATTGGCCAACCAACTACACAAAGAAGCCCACTAGTCTTCCAGCAGATAGCCTTCAGAGGCAGTGACACTGCCATCAAGGCTAATTGATCCCAGTATAGGCTTAAGTAAGATGGCCTCAAAATATTTCATTTTTGGATCACTGAATTAAGATTCAAAATGAACATTTGCCTAAACTATCATCCTTACCTTAATTTTTCTTTTGCCTTTATTCAATATTTTGAGTAACAAAACCACCTAGGAACCTGTTATGACTGTAATTGGTACCTGAATAATATTCAAGACAAGCCACATATAAATTATTCTGTGTTCTCTAAAGCAGCTTCTTAAAGACCCCCCCCCCATAGTAATTCAAATAATGACATTGCTTCTTTGAGAGAAGTGGCTTCCATTCACATTTCATCCCATCTTTGTACTTTCTACTTATCCGAATAGAAGTTAAGCTTCGGTGAAACTTCCAAATGACCTCCTCCTTCCAAATGACCAAATGAATAGCTACTCCTATGTATAACCTCTAGCATACTTGCATCACTCCCTATAACACAGAGACTTTGCAAGGCAAATCCAAGCTGGGCCTGTTCTCTATGCCTGCTTCTTTGGTGCAAAGTTTCTTGAGAGCACTGTTAGATCCCTTAATGAATAGCCTTACAGCATGACCAGCCAATATCAGATATAGTGTTGATCCATGAACATATACTGTATTGTTAGTTGCATGTGAGAAGAGCTGATGTTGAACATATACTCTATCATCTACTGTATAAAATTAGAATGGAAAATGGGAATTTCAAGTGCCTGTGATAATCATCCTGTACTGATATTGTATTCTTTGAATACAAACTTCCATTTGGAGCTATCTTCTCAAAAGTGTCATTATGTGCAAAATAGAGAAGAGGCAAGCAGCCACATTGCCACCATCCAAGGAGGATCATACTCTGTGAAGTGTATTAACTAGGCTGTAGGGAGAATTACTTACTGAATATTCTGAACTGATAGTTAGCAAATAGTTTTTAAGATTTGGGAATGAGGACAAATTTACCCACACATTATCATAACATGTGGTTTTGCATTGGCATAGCCAAGCAACTCAGGCTGTGACACTGACGTGACTGTAAAAACTCACATCAGCAGGAGGCATTGAGACATGTTTTTGAATACCAACTAGCTGGCAGAAGAATAGCAATTTAGTTTTTAATATACTCAAGTAAATTTGAAGGTTAAATCCACATTTATCTCCGGCCTATTTTTATCTTGCACTCATCAGAAGTTGGCTTTATGAAAGATACTCTGATTCCTTGTAAGGAAAAGGAACTATTTTTTTTTTAAATGAGGATTACTTTATTAGCTAGCAGAAAGTTGTTCTGTTGGTAGATTAAAATCTCTGTTAAAAAAACAACAAAAAGACTAAGATATATTTCAGGTATTGTATTGACATTGTTGTGTGTTTTTGTCATAACTTTGTAAATTTGTTTCGCTAGACATTAACTCCCCTGCCAATTAATAGCAAGAAGTTAACTTGACTTGAAACATGAACATAAGACTGCTCTTGATATAAAGCCACATTTTCTAAGTGATGGAGTACTGAACATTACAAGTGTTTGAAATCAGGAGCCCTGCGTGATTTTGTCTGGGTTTGTTAACTTAAGAGTTAGTATGCAATGGCTTAGAAGTATGTAGTTATCTGTGCTTGCCTTTCAGGCTCTTGGGAAATAAAAGCTTTGCATATCAAAGCTTCAGATAACTGATTAAATTTATTTCATTTCTCATTTCTGCTGTGTATAGAAATATTTAAAGGATATAGAATAATGAGAGACTTTGAACTACAGTGTACTACATCTGTTTTTCTCAAATCTGCCGTCCACAGTTCCCAAAAGCTCCAACACAACCAAAGGACAAAAGCACTGTGGAGGAGCCCAACTGGGTAGTCCTGCCAGAAATAAAAGTCTGTTGCGACTACTGTTGTGCAGGAATGTGTGTGTGTGTTCAACTTCCTCAAAGGAAAAAGAGGCTGTATAAATAGCATGAGTTCACCCTTTGGTGTCCAGATAATGTTGGAGTTATTGTTTTCAGGAAAAATAAGGCTAAGTGGAGTTCAAAACGAATCTTCAACATCAGCAAAGTTGATTTTCATAAATTCAAAGCAATGGTGAGTAGAATTCCTTGATAAGAGAATCTAATGAGAAAAGGAACTCAGGATGGATGGAAAATGCTAAAAAGGGAAAGAGAATTTCCAAAATTGATAGAAACCCTCCCAAAGAATAGACCACAGAAGAAGACTGCAGAAAAAGCTTGGGGAGGACCCCAAGACAAAGAAGTCATATAGGAAGTAGAAGAGGGTTGGGCATCACAGGGATAGTTCAGAATTATAGAGATCATGTCAAGAAAGCTCAAGCTGAGAAAAGTTGCCAGAAACAAGGTATTCTCTAATACGATCAAAGTAAAGAAGAGTAAAAACATCAGTATACCAGTTACTCAAGACAGCAAAATTTTATCAAATATCAATTACCCAACCCCTGTTTTGGTTCAGTTTTCACCAGCAAGTGCATTTTTTAAAAAAATTATTTGTAAGAGTTATAAACCACCTTACTCCAGATGCTGTAGCTAGATAGACTACTGCAATGCACTTTACTTTGGACTGACCTTGAAGAGCATCTGGGAACTACAGCTGGTACAGAATGCAGGAGCAGGGCAGTTATGTAAACTGTTTCATCAGCACACATTCCACCTCTGCTCTGCGAGCTGCATTGGTACTAATATGCTTTTGGGTTGAAATCAGGTGCTGGTGATGACTCGTAAAGCCCTTCATGGTATGTGACCGGATTATTCGAGGGACCTTCTCTCCCCAAATTTGTCTACCCATCCCATTAGGTCTGGCAGAAGAAGAATGCTCTATGTCCCATCAGTTAGGGAATGTCATCAGGCAGGGCCAGAAAGAGAACATAATTGTTGCAAGCCACCAGAATCATGTATTTGAGTTGGCGGCTATATCAATTGAAATCATCATCATCAAAAATAGTAGAAAAATTAATATAGTTAAAAATAACAAAACTATAAGCAATAACAGGCAATAATGGTGTGGATCTTCTAGTTGCTTAATTGTCAAAGATTTTCCAGAAAAGCCAGATTTTAATTTTTCTCCAGAAGGCCATAATAGTGGGGGACATTCCTTCCTCAGGGAGTAGGTTGTTCCAAAGAAGAGCAGTCACCAGGAATGCCTACCTCCATGCTCCTTGGTAGGAGAGAATCATCAGCCAGTACTCCCTATTTGCCTGGCCCTGAGCCATATAAGGCTTTATAAGTATTAATCAGCTCCTTGCACCCAGAAAGAAACGAGTAACCAATGCAGTTTCTTAGCAGTGGTGTTATGTGACAATACCATGATTTTCCAGTAATCACATGGGCACTTGTATTGTGCAACAGTTGACTTTTCCAGGTAGTTTTCAAGGACAGCCCAATGTAAATTGCAGTAATCCAGGTGCCAAGTGACAATTGTAAATAACTGTTTTCAGACTATCCTATTCTAAGTAAGGCTTCAGCTGGCATACCAGCCGAAGCTGGGCAAAGGCCATTCTGGCCACAACTTTATATAGAAGTTCATATAGATGTTAAAGAGGACTGGGGACCGAACCAAACCTTAGCGTACCCTGTATTGAAGTGCCTGTTGATTTCACCTCTCTGCAACCACTGACTGGACTTTCCCATTCAGGAAGGTGCAGAACCACTCCAAACAATGTCTCTTACTCTTGGCTCTCATAAGTGGCCCAGAAGGATGCTGTGGTTGGCAGTATCAAGGTCTAGCAGGACAAGATTATCTGCATTCTGAGCATCCATGTTTCACCACAAGTCATCGATGAGAACAATGAATGTGGTTTCTGCCCCATATCCCAGCCTGAATTCTGACTGCTAAGGATCAAGATAATACATTTCTTCCAGAGCCTTCTACAATTGTTGCCTCACCACTTTTTCCACAACCTTTCCCAAAAAGGGGAGGTGGGATATAGAATGATAGCTGCCAGTATTGTTGCATCCAACCCAAGCCTCTTGAGGAGAGGGCAGACGAGTGCCTCTTTCAAGGCAGCTGTAATATGCCCTTCCTGCAATTAAGTGTTAACTACAGCTTTAATCCAGCTCCCTCCTGCACTGCTTAAATTAGCCAAAAGGGACAAGGATCAAGTTCTCGGTGGTGCTTGCATCACAGAGGATGCTATCCACGGACACAAAAACCTCCCAGTTAACATTGCAAGGCATTGCTTCTGTCATCTCCTTGGATCTGTCCATCTAGCTTACAACTCAGAGCAAATACAGATGATTTTTACCCACAAAATGACTGGCCAAATGATGGTCCCATGCACTTGATGGATCTTCCTGCCCATCATTCCACAGTGATGTCTAAATAAGGCAGCTGACCAGCATTCTGTAGATGCAATAAGGGTTGAGAATTTATAATGTTGCAACAGGCAATTGTGAAGAGCAGGATGAATGAACAAGATTAGAGTCTGAAATTAATAGAAACAGGAAATATCTGATTACTTTGAATGGAATTTAAATTTCCAATGCCATAATTTTGTGTCCTGGGACAACAGAGAACAGGTCTCGACTTTCTTCTATGGCAACCTTTTGGGTATTTGAAGAGTTCTATTGTAACCCCTCTCGATATTTTTTTCTCAGGAGTTAAAGATTCCCAGTTGCTTCAATCTCTGGTCATAGTAATTATTTTATACTTGTATCAGCCTCATTGTCCTGAACATAGTCCTGTTTGTTTGAAACCTTCTTAACATATGCTACCCAGAATCAGATATAATATATGAATTGGGGTCTGAGCAATACAAAAATAAAGCCAAATGATTGACAATTGAAATTGTATTTTTGTATGGCATTGTATTTTGGATGCAGTCTTGAAGTTAGAAAGACAGTTCCATGTAAATATTAGGCAGTTTGATAATGGAACCAATTACCAAGAGAGGCTGGTAGCTGAAGCAAACGCTGGGCAGGCATCTGTTGTGAATACTTTAGTTATACAGACCAAGGGCTTTTGACGCAATGTCCTAAATGCTCTCTTCCAACTCCATGATGCTATGACTTCACTAACAGGTTACCCATACCCATGGAGCTTTTCATGGATGTACCAGAGAACCTTTAGTGACATAACTGCTGTCTCAATGGAAGATTTCCCTTTCCATGAGTAGGAAAACACTGTCCTGAAGAGTCACTCAGCTGGCTGATGGCCAGTTTTTGAATTGCTCCCATTGTGTCATTGATACCACAAATTGTTCAGTACTACTGTGAAAAATGGGACAAATTTGGGTACATGGTTCTGTGTCCTGTAGACCTATGTGGGACTTTAGATGCTTCATTTTGGCAGTATCATGTTCTTACATGTTTATTGGGAGTCTTCTGTTTGCAAGATAAAGCACTTAAAAAAAAAAATATTGCCCTTCTTCCCATAGGAGCCCAGTACTACTTAGTAAGTAAAATGGTTGTGTATGTTCACATGGAGACAGCCAGTAGAAACTAAGAAGCTGCATCAGAAGCAGTGTTCATAGCAAACTATTAGGACAGCAAAACATGTAATGATATCATCATGCAAAACATGCCATTGTATACATGCTTACAACCCAACATCTGATGCAAGTATGTACTGTAAGTCATGGTAGTTGCATGATGACATTGTCACACACATCTTATTCTATCTATCTATCTATCTATCTATCTATCTATCTATCTATCTATCTATCTATCTATCTATCTATCTATCTATCATATTTACATAGCCACGCATCGCACACAAGGTGACTCTTATTGTTTGCCTCCTTAAATATGCCCATGTGCATGAGCAGGGAAATAACATGGCAGCTTTAATGATTCAAAGAGAGGTGTTTTGTACATCTTCTCATGCTTTGCAAAGCATTTATTTAGAACCATTTGCATAGCCCTGTTCAGCATGTTCAGTCATATTTTGGTTTGTTTGCATTTGGCTTGGCATGTGTGAATCTAGACATTGTGATTTGTATTCTAAGACTTAGTGTGATGAAAACTTAGCCAATTAAAGTGTCTTCTTTAAACCATGGTTAAACTATGGCTTGGTAGGAGAAAAATAAATTATTACACCCAGAGAGGGATGTAAAATAGTCACCTTTTGCTGGAGAAGAAGGCTAGGATGTGAATAAGCATACAAATTTGGTTTTGAGATTACTGTTGCAACTACTACTATTTACTACTATTAGTAGTAGTAGTATTCAACATCAATCATCATTTGAACACTCATCAAGAGATTTGACAGTTTAGGATTTTTTATTTTGGGAACAAGCATAGGAAACATGTAGCCTCTGTGCGTAGGGGTTATTTTTCTAGCTGAGTCCTTGTGATATCCCTTGTTACATGCACCTTCCTTCTTACATATTTACATTGTGTGTGTGCTCCTTGGGGTTTGGATATCTTTTTCTGCTTCTCATATCAGGAACATTTTGAACTGTACCACCGTACACAATCTCAAGAGAGTACAATTTTTGCTCAGCTCTAGTAACTTTTATTGCTCCTGGTGAGGCTTATTATGTGTCAGGATAGATGTAAGAAAACCCATCGCTCTACTTTAAACATGATAAGCCTTTGTCACCTACATTGCAATTAGTGCTAAAAATAGAAGAGTGCCTATGATAAGGCTGTGACTTGAAGGGAATAAGCCATCGTCCAAATAACAAAGATTTATCTAGCGGGTTGGCGAAGTCAGCTTTCACTGAGCTGTCAGTTGGCTGATTGCTGTTTCTGTGTGAGTTTGATGAAATATTCATGCCTTTGCTCTCTTCTCTCCAAGCACTATTGATTTCTTGTATAAATGTTGCTATATTTAGTCCAGACAAATGGAATGTAGCTTGCTGCAGCATAAATTGGATAGAAGAACTGGGATTATGCTACCCGCTTTTCTTTTGGCCTGGAACAATTATTTATAATTGAGGATAATTTTTGTAATTTAAGGATTTGCAATTCTGTGATAAATTGTAGAACAAAAGCCAGAGATTGTATAATGCTGTTGAAGCAAGTGTGGTTAGCTGGGAAAATAAACTATGCATTGAGGTTTACAATTCCAGTTTCAGAAAAGAAATAGTGCTTCTAACAGTAATACAAGCAACCATATTTTATATCTGTTGCTAGGAAGTAGTGAGGCATTTAGCGTCTTCCATGTTCCATATCTATCTATATTCCCAATATAAGATATAATAAATTAAAAAATAGATATGCAAAATATGTAATAAGCGTGCATTGTTGCTGCAAATTTATGTTTTTAAAAACTCAGAAAATATTATAGCTAAATCCATTTTGTGATCCGTCTTTATTTCTTTGAACTAAGGGAGAGCTAAAAGTGAACAAACAAATACAGGGATGTTGTCTTAAGAAAACCAAACTGTGTATCATTCTGGTATCCAAATACACATTCTTCTGATACATGTAATGAGGAAATGAGGCAAATCTGTAGTTTGCTTTTTGTTTTAAAAGCTCTTTGATATACTTGTATGTACTGCCCTCTTCTGGATGAAATGTAAATTAATCTGTTTTGCACCATGGGTTTTCTTCTGGTCAGGCTGTTCTCCCCCCCTCCCCCTTAAAAATCTGTATACAGAACTTTAATTCAGATATATATATGTATAAAAGTTCTGTATCCATATCCTTATACAGATGTCAGCCCAATATCTTAAAAAGATAGAGGTGTTACTAAAGCTATAATGTAACAATATCTGCATATTTTATATGGCATTGTTAAATTATGTTCCGATGAGTTGCTATAAAATGCAGCATGGTAACCAATGTATGGCCATCCTACCAGTTAAGCAGTGGTTGGTAATCCCAAATGTATAGGACGCTGCTAATAGCCACATGTACAGACTGTGCCCATCTCCAGTGAAAAGAGTCATTATCTCATCAGATATTCTGTTAGTACAAAAGCTAGATGTCTCATAATTTCTTGTGCTTTCTATAAATAGGACAAACCAAAGGAAGATTTTTTTGAGCTGTGGCCCTTCCTGTCGGAAGATGCAAAGGTAGCAAATTAGTTTGGCAGAAATGTCAGTATAGATGGGTAAAGGAAAGGAAGGTGTTTTACATTTTATATTTCATTTGTTCTGTTTCTACCCTCTGGTCCTGGTATTTCTATCCAGCAAGAAAGAACTGCTGCAAATCCATACAGTATAAGGAACTAGATGGACTAGGGATATGAGATAGACCCACATATGCACAAGTCTCTGCAAGGGGTGGAGGGCAAATGATAATGTGTGGTACTACAAATTTACATGCCACCCGACTCCTAATGGCTCATGTCATGACAAACATGAAAATGATGTGACTTACAAACTTGTTATCGTTGTTGTTGTTATATACTTTATTGGCCAAGTATGAGACATACAAAGAATTTGACTTTGGTGCAAAAAACTCTGTGTGTTTGCATAGCATCAGGAAATGAGGAATAATAAAAAGTAATAACATTATATACTAAAACTATGCAATCAGAAGAGGAGAATTGGAGGAAGAATAATACTACAGCTATTGATTAACATATATTCATTTTTAAAAGGAGAAGCTATTGTCCAGCATGTATTCACATTTAACAGAGCATTATCAGTCACATCTTGGCAGTCATATCTTATCATGCAATGTCAATCAGTTTGTCATGCTGCATTAATTTGGTGTTCAGCAGAGCAATGGCATGAGGGAAAAAAAATGTTCCGGTGTCTAGATGTTTTAACATACGGTGCTCTGTAGCGCCATCCTGAGGGAAGAAGTTGAAACAATTTCTGTCCAGGATGAGAGGGTTCTGCAGATATCTTCTCCACCCTCCTTTTAACCCTCACAGTATACAGATCTTCTATAGAAGGCAGGCGGGTTGCAATTATTCTTTCTGCAGACTTAACTATCCGTTGGAGTCTCCATCTGTCCTGTTTGGTTGCGGAGTCAAACCAGACAGTTATAGAGGAACAGATAACAGACTCAATGGTTCCTCTATAAAACTGTACCAAAAGCTCCTGAGGTAATTTAAACTTCCTAAGTTGATGCAGGAAGAATACCCTTTGTTGTGCCTTTTTGATGATGGTTGTGATGTTAAGCGTCCATTTCAGGTCTTGGGAGATTATAGAACCCAAGAACTTGAAGGACTCTACTACTGATATTGGGCTGTCAAGTATAGTAAGGAGAAGGGAATTAGAAGGGTTCTTCCTAAAATCCACAATCATCTCCACAGTTTTGAGTGTATTCAGTTTCAAGTTGTTGTGACCGCACCACAAGACCAGTTGTTGAACCTCCCGTCTGTATGCTGACTCATCCCCATTTCAAATAAACTTGCATCAGATATCATAATAGAAGTTAATAATTGCATCATTTTGAAAGCATGTTGTCATTTCATCATTGTTGCCTGTTACAGAGACCTATACACTTACATTCCTATGAACATCATTGGGGATTTGTTAAGCATGCTTCGTGAATGCTCATAGTTTAAGAGGCTTTACAAGTATCTATAAAGTATGTTTTTTTTACACAAAACCTCCTAAAACATATACTAACGCTGCCTCTTGTTAGTTCCATAGCTAGCCATAGCATTTAAATAACAAAGTTTTTATCTGGCTATTTTTGCAAATTAGTACAAAATAAAAACAAAAACAACTGCTCCCTAAATTGCCTAATACTCCTTTCTCTGATATTTACCAATTAATTGATTACAAATGGATATTAAACTTACCTTCAGAGGATGCAGATTGCAAACAAAAATGTAAGGCACTTACGGAATATCATAAAAAAAATGAATAAAACAACTTCAATAGAGTGAAGGCAGACACTTTCATATTTAGTAATGTATGTTTAACAACTTTTCACAAACCTACCCTGAGTTTAAGAGGAAAACAAAAACTCCAGAATTTTTAATCTGAAGATTCAGACTATAGAAAGAAATGTGGCTCACTTCTAAACTGTCCTTTCTCCCTCAATATTTGACACTGAAGTCTGGATTGCCTGATACTTTGAGAAAGTATTTGATTTATGATTGCAACCATCAAGTGACATGTGATATGCGGACCACTTAAAACCAGCAGCAGTTAAAACTTTTTCTGTCCATAGCACTTTGAACTATTTTTCTTTTTGAAAAAACTGAAAAGCTTTGGAATTTTCTCTTAAAATCTGTGACAACAAATGCTATCGGCACATTCTTTGAAAAGTAAAAGGCTCTGTTGCTGATCATCACCAGTCTTACAGTCTTATCAAGAGGCCAGAGAAGTCAACTGCTATTATTTGGGAAAGAGGGAGCAACACCTTCATTTCATATATGCATAGAATTTCAATCTTCCCCCTCCCTCCCTCCCTTTTTTTTCCCTGTGTATTAGTGGATGTGAAATCAGAAGTTCCTCTTCGATTAGAACCAGTCACACCATTAGACTTGCGAACAGATCTCAGGATGATGGTACCCATGGTGGACCCCTTGATGCGGGAAAAGCAGCTACAGCAGGAGTTACTCCTGATCCAACAGCAGCAGCAGATTCAGAAACAGCTTTTGATAGCAGAATTTCAGAAACAGCATGAGAACCTGACGCGACAGCACCAAGCACAGATCCAAGAGCACATAAAGGTAGCAGAATTTTTTTTCTCTTCAAACTGCATCAAGAGGGGGAAGGGGCTGGTTACTGTAGAAATTGAGGAGCGGCGGCTGAGTTATTTCTCTTGTACATCAGCGCAGTATGTGATGAAAGTTTATAGTAGTCTCTCTCTCTGCCATATCTGTCTGTCCGTCTCTCACTTTTGTGTAAGAATGCAGACATACATGTGAGAGGAGCTATTTGAAATTAGAGCAGAACAAGCTATTATCAATCGGAATATTGAGTAAAGTCAGCAAATTTGACAGCACTTTTGGAAGATACTGATCTGCTTAAAAAGTACTGTATACTATTGTAAGGCTTACAAATGGAATCAGAAGGCCGGTTTAACATAAGGACCTGTACTTTGCACAGCGTTTTCTAAACTTCAGCGAGATTTATAAAGAGCTTAGATTTTAAATTAAATTTTTGAGATCCTGTTTTTCTAATCATCAGAATTATTCAACATTATTCAGCTACCAGATTGTTTTTATCTGTAAGCTTTGGAAATTATATTCGAAAATGCTTGTTATATTTGGAATCAGTGTGATCATTAAAATGAACATGATAAATGTAACCGTTTTTAGTGCTAAATCTCTTAATGTAAATAAAAATTAAACATGGGCTTCAGTTTATGCATTCTAAGAAAACTGGTATGTCTCATTTATTTATATTTTAACCTCATGCCTTCTATTTGCTCCTCATAATGTATCAGGAATAAGTCTGGATGTGAAACATTTTGCTTATCATGTAATGAACAAATTGAATGTTTGGCAATCATAGCAAATGAGGAAAAGCAGCACCAAAAAGTTACTCATGTAAAAGATCTGGTTGTTTGAAGACTAACCCACTAGAAAAGTCACATCATAGGTTATATAATTACTTATTTTTAAGAGACATCCAAACATTTTATTGGAAGAACAGAAACTGGAAATCACAGAATAAAAAGAAAATTTTGGCCGTGAGTCACCTAAATTTACTTGTAATTAAGGCTGATATCCTTTATATGAAAACGGAATTCTGAAATCTGTTAGGCAATTGAGCATGAACGAGAATACTACCTGTGCTAGAAGTAAGTTGAATGAGTTTGCTATTATTAGAGGATTGCAAATATCCAGGTGACCACTAGATGGCAGGAAACAAATACAGGAACATAATTCTTTGCTGCCATCTAGTGGTAATCCATATTGGATTCAGATGGGAATCAGCCGTAACCATTGATAACTTTATTTCCTTTACTTTCAATGAAATTACTTTTGTCTGGAATAAAAAATTGATTTGATTTGCTATAAAGAGTTTGATTCGCATTTGTAAAATCCACACTTTCCAAACTAACTAGAACACATTTGGTTTTTGCAGTTCCATGAACTACGTAATGCAGTTTTCAGATCCAAATGCAAACATGTAGACATGGAAGTAAATTTCATACAGAAATACTTTGGATACATTTATTGCAAAAAGGAAGGCATTTGTAAAAATTCTGTACAAAAATGAACATATTAGAGTAATGTGTTTAAAAACCTTACACTTGTTTCATGTGGTTTTTTAACTAAAATATTCACAAACTGATGCCGAAATGGAATAGAATAGAATTGTGTTTTCTAACCTTTAAAAAATTAAAGCACGGACTTCTCCCATCCTCCAAATGTATGGACTAGCTTCCAGAATTCTAGCTGTAGCTATTCTGGCTTGGGAAATCTAGGAGCTATTTTTTTAATATGTACATAGGTTGTGAAGCCCTTATTATGGTCAATGCTATCATAAAAACTGCACTTTCTCATGACTTTGTCTTTTTTGCAAGTTACAACAGGAACTCTTAGCCATAAAGCAACAACAGGAACTCATTGAAAAAGAACAGAAACTTGAACAACAGAGGCAAGAACAGGAATTGGAGAGACATCGCAGGGAGCAGCTTCCACCAATCAAAAGCAAAGAAAGAAGCCGAGAAAGTAAGCTCTATTTAGTATGGCTGGAAGATGACATCTAATTTCTGTACACCTCTACCACCATGCTTCATTATCCCTCTTTATAAAAATACGGCCTGACAAGAAAATTCTATTCATATTGAATATATAATTCCCTAAAAATACAGGATTATCCCCTTTAAGTTGCATTTTATTGCATTTGCATTACAGTGTGTGCATATATACGAATGTATACATAGATACAGATGCATATGGGCACGAACTGTTCCTTCTGTTGTTTCAGTTCCATAACTGGTGTTTTGGCTTTTAATAATACAGCCCTCTGTTACTGTGGTTTTAAGGCAAATAAATTCTAAAAGAAAGACATCACTGGAACATGATACTCACTAGGGGGAGGTAGATGCATATAATTCTGCTCACAAAGGGAATGGAAGTAAAGGCCAAATGTTTTGGTATTTCAAAATGCTACTTATAAGAGGGAACAAATTGTAACATCAAATGCCTTCATTATTATTCTGGAATTTCTCATTGATAATGAATTGTGTGCCAATATTGAGTGAAATTGAGAACTTTATTATATCCTTTCTAGATGCTTTCATTTTAGAGGGAAATTATATAAATTTAGCAGTAGCATAATAAGAAGTGTTGGATTTTGAAAGAAGATTCTTGGGAACTTCTTTACTTATAACAATGATACCCATCTTTCAAAATATGCCCTCTGTTTGTTTATGTTGAGCTTATAATAACATACACGTCATACTGGCATTTTTTTGTGATTGTAGCAGTGTTGATTAGTTTAATACATGCTTATTGCTCTTTAATGTAAAGAACTAGGTCTTGAAAGTAATGATATATAAAACCATTCTTTGGTCTCTATTAGGAATTTATTTCATGATCAGGACATTATGTATAACATTTCTACAAAAATATGAATTAGGAACATTGCGCAGTTTACCCGTTGCAGACTGAAACTGATTAAAATCATACCTCCATAAGCATTACAGGAAAGTTATATGAGAAAATATCTCACGGAATTTGGTTTCAGAGTAGTCAGTCACCTTCCTAAAGTGTTTAAAGCAAGAACGGGCAACATTTATGGTGTAAAGACCATGTTTTTAAAAATAACTTTTTTGCTTCTCAGGATGTTTCCAGTGATGCCATTTAGTGGAGAGGACTAGAATTTTGCATATATTTTACATGGTGGGAGTTAAGTATGGAAATGGATGTAATTTGCCTCACAGATGGAAATGGGTGGTGATAAGGCCAAATGCAGCCTTCCGGCTGTGGCTTGCCTTCTCTGATTCAAATAATATACTTATTAGTTCAAGAGATCAGTTATGGTTAAAAAGAAAAAAGCAATAGCAGCATGAAACTAATTCCAGTTGAAAATGCCTCCTTTAATGCTAGAAAGCATTTGCACTCTCCATTTGTTGAAGAGCTTCTAAAGCATTTATTTCCCTATTAAATGCATAGCATTGTGCTTCAAGTCACAAAACCAAGAGTGAACCCAAATCTAATGTTGTTTATTTGTTAGCTTGATATCATGACTTCTTCATGGAGTTCGGGATGGAGTACATAGTACTTCTTTCCTCAATTTTCCCACAACAACCACCCTGTGATATAAGTGAGACTGAGACTTTCTGTCTGGCCTAAAATCAGCCCTTGAGCTGATTTGGTTGAAACTAGACTTGAACTTGGGATTCTTCAGTCTTAGTCCATCTCTCTTAACTATTACACCACACTAGTTTTACTTTGATTTATTGCACGGCTTGATTTCAGGGCAACCAAAATATACTCTATACAATTTCCCCCTACTTTCTTTCTCTTGCCATTATTTTATTTCTTTTGTTCTGGGTCTAAGCCATAATAATTGCTTATATTAGATCAATTGGTTTAGATACATGTTTGAATCACAATCAAAACTAGAAAGCCAAAACACTATGCCTGCCCATATTTGAGTAGAATGATAGAAAATGCTATATGTTTTAGGAGCAGTGGCCAGTACTGAAGTGAAGCAGAAACTTCAAGAGTTCCTACTAAGTAAATCAGCAACAAAAGACTCACTATCTAACGGAAAGAATCATTCCACTAGCCGGCACCCCAAGCTTTGGTACACGTATGTTCATCCTTTTGTATCTTAAGCCGTTCCCTCGATATCTAGTAAAAAGACAACTCTCCATTAGAGATTCCGTGAATTTGTAACCATATGCTATTCAGTATAGAGGGAGCAGCTTCAGCAGCTCCCTGACTATTCCCTTCTGTGCCACTTAAGCCAGCCTCTTTTTTGAATTAAGATGAAGAATTATGTCCTATGAATACAGTGCTGTCGATGTAAAAGTTAATTACTTGTCCCCTTGGCTTCTGTTAATGTAAGGTGTGGGGTACAGCATTTTATTCTTCATCTTGGACTGAAAAATATTTGGGATCATGTCTGGGAGAGGAATTGAGACCTGAAGAAAAAGGCCCCCAGACCCTGTCTGGCCTATTAATTAGAGGTTTCCCTTTTTGTATGAAAATAAGAACAAAACAGTATTATGACTCTGCACAATAGGTTCTTCTAATGTTCTTCTAACGTTATAATGTTATTATAAGAGTTGGTTTCCAAATGATTTACCAGTGGCAAATTTTGTCTATATGAAAATTATCTTGTATGCTTTTAATGAAAACTTTCATAAGATCTTGAGACAATGATGTTAATGAAGGTGGTTGTGGTCAACACACTGGGGCTGATAATCTGGCATGTATGATCAGAACTTGTCTGTTTACATAATGACTGATATATGGGGCAAGGGCCAATCACAAAATACCCATTTAGCAAATCGGTTCCACTCTCTCTAGAGGTTCCTATGCCTGGTTCTAAAATTAAAAAGGTTTACAGAGGTCTTTCCTTTTCATGAAGCTTCCATTAAAAAAGTTAAAACAATAGAATTAAATTCAGGCGGCAGGAACTTGCCCTTTTCCAGAGGACATATTGTTCCTCCAGGCTTCATGAATTATTGGAAGAGTATGACTGTTATGACACTTAGGGCTCTGGACATTTTGAAGAGATAATATATAATACAGCAAAATCATTTCTAAATTGTGGCTTCATAAGTAATATTAATTGATGACAACTAACTTTTCCATAGGGCTGCCCACCATACCTCACTGGATCAAAGTTCTCCACCCCTTTGTGGGACATCTCCTTCATATAAATACACATTGCCAGGAGCACAAGATGCCAAGGATGATTTTCCACTCCGGAAAACTGGTGAGTGTAATAAAATTATTTTAAATTCCAGCTTAATTCTGTAACCAAATTAATCCTGATTTGATCATAATATATTAATAGGTAATATTTGATGTGACTTTAACTAAATCATGGATTATATATGCTCAATGGGAAGCTTGTTTTTCCTTTCCATACTAACTGCTGCTGCTGCTGATGATGATGATATTTTTATCCAGCTTTTTTTATAGATATTTTGGTCAGGTCAAGACAGCGAACATTCCTAATACTCTTGCCTCCTATTTTCCCCACAACAATAACCCTGTGATTATTGTTACAGCTGAGAGAAAGTGATGAGCACAAAGTCAGTCAGCTGGCTTTCATGCCTAAGGGAGGCCTAGAACTCACAGTCTCCTGGTTTCTAGGCCAGCACCTTAACTACTACACCACACCACACCAAACTGTGTGCAACCTAGGATAAAAGATATAATATAGGACTTGTGCTTTAACATATTTAGTGGGTACAGGTGTCTCTGAATCCCTAATTGGGACTCACCACTAGGCTTGATGCAGTGGCCCTAGGAGTAGAGACTTCTCAGCAGCAGGTTTTTTTTTTTTAGATCCATGCCTCTCTTGGTTAGTTAAGGCCTCTCAGGGGATGATATGTGATTAGAACATGGTGTATTCATCCTCGAGTGAGAGGGTAGTTCTTCCTGCCATGATGAAGGTGGTGGTATGTTCCTTTTTAAGAATGTATTGCTGGACCCAGTGGCTCTGGACAATTTTCATCCAGTTTCCAACCCCTCCCCCCTTATAGGAAAGGTTGTTGAGAAAGTGGCTGGGTTGCAGCTTTAATGGGGTTGCAATTTCCCAGATGCAGTGCACAGTTTGGGGTTTTTCCTGGACTCAGAGCTCAAAGAGTGCTAGTAACTGTGGCTAGGAAGGCTTTTGCAAGATTACCAGTTTCTCCCTTTCCTGGACCAAGAGTCCTTTTTTATGGGTCACTCATACATTAATTATTTTATGTGTGGACTATTGCAATGCACTGTACAAGGGTTTGCCTGTAAAGACCACTTGGAGCCTACAGCTGGTCCAGAACGCAGTGGTACAAGCAGTTAGGGATGTGCTTCAGTATGTACTTAATTCAGACTCTCCAATATCTTTTCAAGATGCTTTGTTTCTAAAAAGAACACATTCAGTGCCTGTTTAATTGTTGGGCATTGAAAATGGCATTCATATTACAGGGAATCTGGAAAAGCTTTAGGTCAAGAAAGGAATTTAAATGTGTATAACCTGATTACATACCTATAATAAGAACAAAACATGTCCATTACCACCTCTCATTCTGCAGGATTCTTTTGAAAATACTGTAGCCACTGATAGATTGAAAAATCTATTACAGTAGAAAAATCTTGGCCCTGCAGACCTTAGAGGGGCACTGGAATAGAATAGCTAAATGGGTCTGAATAAGGTCTGTGTTATGCTACAATTCCTTCTAAAATTTTAATTAATACTTTCAAGCATAGATTGAACCATAGAAAGCATTAGGGCCCTACATGCTTCAAAATGATGGAAGAAATTATTTGAATCTAAGTTGAACACAGCACCTCTCTGCTGTTAATTAAAGCAACGTCTTCAGCATGAACTTGAAAAAATATGTTTTGGTTTTAAGAAGTCAACTCATTAAAGCAATTCCTAAAGCCTAGGGATCTTTTTTCAAGCTGATGTGTAAGCCTGAAAAAGGAAGTAGATGCTTTAATGAAAAGCAGAGAGGTACCATTCTTGCATATGTGCAAGGTCCAAAGAATTTAAGAATTATTTGTGAAGGAGATATTATATTCATGGATATTTTCATTTTCTAAAGGATCTTTTTTCTAATAGATTTATAAACTGTTCAGTTACAGTCTAATGTCCAAACTGAAAAACATGAAAAGCTATTATGAAATACTTTTTCAAGGCTGTTTTTTAACAGTAGTTTATTGTAGATTATTGAAATCTATGTAAAAAGATAAAGAATTAAAAGGACTCCCTAAAAGCTACTTTTTATTATCTTTTCCCCTACTGTAATATGGTGACCTTTTAAAAGGGGTGTGTGTGTGGGTGGGTGGGTATACACATGCACACACATATATAGCTTTCCCATTTTAAAAAGCTCCTTTGAAAAGCATTATCAATATTTAAGAAGTATAACATTGTTGATTGGTAAAGCCAAACATTTTCAAACATTTTAACAGTATTGTTCTGTATTGCAGCTGTTAATACTTTTACATCTCCATGGGGGTTTCAAAATATTCTTTAATTCAATTCTCATTGTCTATATGCAAGCTACAGCATAATTAAAGGCAGATGTTTTCTATGCATTATTCCAAATATTTGGGCACACCGCACGTCAGCTGCAGAGAGAATACACAGCTATGAGATACTTTTTAAAAACCTAGGGGTGAGAGAAAAGAAGAATGAACTCATTTCATTTTGGCTACTTCTGTAATCAATGCAGTTATATGCAGAATTTTAGCATAGTAACTACTTTTTAAAGAATTTTTTTTTTCCCAACACAGCTTTATCAGTTGGCTGCTATTCTACATATATCTTGCTTAAGTAATAGGCACTGGTTCCTAACTGGAGGGAGACTAATTTCAGCCTTCAGCAACATATTCACAGAGCTTCTAATGAGCGCTTGACAGTTTTAGAGGAAAAACAACCGGAACTGGGATGACACAAATGAAATGACCCTAAACTGATCAGGGTGGCTACAGGGCACCCCTTAGGCAAAGGGGACATTCTGGAGCCTACTGCATCCTCCTGGGACCATTCTTGACAAAGTTGTCCCATGAAACATTCACAGAGAAAGGGAGAGAGAGAGAGAGAAGCAGGTTCTTTTCTGGCAAATGTTTGACCTCTGTCACAAGAGTGGATGTATCCTCATCCTTTTCTTTTAGCTATGAATGGTGAGTATCACTTGTTTCTGGTTCAGCCAATCAGTGTAGGGTTTTCATCTATTTTTGAAGAAGTTGCTTTATCAGCATTGGGCTTTGTTTTGTCTGTAGAATTCAGAGAAAACAAGGAATCTCTGTTCTTACCTCTTAATTATGAAACTTAAATTACATGATTATGAATTCAAAGCGGAATATATGAGTTGAAATGTCCATTGTTTAAGAAGTTTGGTTATTGATTCTCTCCTGTTGCTTTGTACAGTTGCCAGTTGTAATCAAGAAGGCAGAATTGATGGTTTGCAAATGTTGCCTAAATGTGACCTGTCTATACAGGTACAAAAAGAAGTTTTATTATTTGAATGAATAGGAAGATAGGGAGCCAACCTGGGGAAATAAGTCATCTGCCAGACTATTTCTAAACAAGCTGAAGTCTGGTTGGAGTAAATAAATCCTGTGGGTGCAAGATAACTCAGTAGTAGCCAGGTGAATATAACTTTAAGGGTAATGATGGCAGACTGTACTTAGATTGCAGAATGTATCGAGATGTAGAGGAAGGGATGAATCACATGGACAAAACAGGTTGCAGAAAATATGCAAACAGGCTGCAAATATGACATCAGATTTTTCAAAGATTCTTCTTCCAAAATAGTTTCAATATTGTATCAAAGCCAGCCTTCAGCTGTAGAACATAAATGGAGCGTATTGCTTTGAGTTCTGTTGCTTTATCACTTATAAAAGTTCACATATTAATTGATCACAACTTTCTGTAAGAAAGAGATTTTTTTTCTCTCATTTTATAAAGTCAATAATATAGATAAATTAGGGCAACTGTCTCTAATCTGGTGCTCTCCAGCCATGCTGCCAGACAGTTTTATGAGTTGTTATCCTCACATATCTGGAGGGATTTGGGCTGGACAATGCAATGAAGGCCAGACTGCAATTTGAAATTGATGTTAAGTGACTGGTATTGTGAAAGTGATATTGAAAGGCTTTTCTTTGTTCAAGCACCTTGTGATATATTTCAGAGTTGAGAATCAAATGTATAGATTTCCATCTGTTCTATAGTTTCAGCGACCTCTTAGTCCAATCAATACTTGTAGGATTTTTAGTTGTTGTTTCATTTAAAGCAGACACATCCCCCTTTATTTCTTCCTCATATCACTCACCTGGTGAAAAAGAAGATCTCAGAATGTTAGCTTAGCTCAAACTCTGCACAATTGTGAAGTTGTTGGGATATCTAAATATTTCCTCCCGCATTCAGGAGGCTGTAGAGTCTGACAGTCTGATAAAGTAGTGTGATAGATCTGCAGTAAGAAAGATGTGTAAGGAGGGAACCCTGTAGAGCCCCACAAGAGTAAGGCAGATCCCATTTGCTACTGTAAGGAATTACATATGTAATGGCATTTCTGGTCTGGTCAACACAAACTCTCATCTTAGATGAGAACACAAAGTTCACCCACTTAGTCGTGACTATGAAGCAAGACTTTTAAAACAGACTATGTTGGTTACTAATAAAGGATGTTTTTCAAGTTATGTAGAAGTTGACATTAAATATGTGCTCAGACTCACAACTTGTTATTAAGGATTCATTCTGCCAAGCAACTTGTCTTGGCTAAAGCCAAGTAAGTATTTTGGCGCTCTTTTTGAATAATGGCACTAGTTTTATAGTACTTTCTTGATTTTCTCATGGGAAAGTAATATAAATGAGAGTGATTCCTCCCAGTTGGCTTTCAGTGTTAGCAATGCAAATCATGCTGAAATTGTACATAATTCTCTTCCAAAGAAAAGGAAATAGCTTTTCAATAGTTTTCCTCAGTGTCCCATTGACTTATGGTGGTATACAATTAAGTCTGTAAAATTACTCTACCAGATGGAAGGTTATGCTGTGCATGAAGCTAATTAGGTCAAGCTTATTTAATAATTCAGATTAAAAAATCCAAATCATAAAAGTAATTCTATCTGAACTAAATTCTGTAGGGAGGCAGTAACAGATAACATTGTCACTTTTGTCTTAATATTTATAAATGTTCATTTTTTCCATGCATCTCAGGTCAGCATACATAGTTCTTCCCATGTTATCCCCACAACAATCCTGTAAGATAGGCTAGGCTGAATAATAATGATTAACTCAAGGTCACTCAGGGAGCTTCATGGCTGAGCAGGGATTTGAATCTTGATTTCCCTAAATAAGTCTGCAGGTAATATGTTATTTTGATAAGATATTTGTCGTACTCATTAGTTTGTAGATGTTTATTCATTTGTTGGTAGATGTTTCTCCCTAATCGTTTCTGTATACACGAACTGGAAGTAGAGTTACTGTAGAAGAGAAAATCCCAATCATAGCAAATACTGGCTTTCCCCATAGATGGGGCACAGCTTCACCCACTTGGCCTACTCACTTATAGCCCTTAGAAGCATACTCTTCAAAGTGAAGTGTGATCTCCATCTGCAAAATATTATTCATGCCTGCTCTAATTTTTTTCAAGCCAAAGGTCAGGCTTATCCTTTAAATAACTTGTTGGGGGCCAAATTCCTCAAAATAATCAGAGCTGGACTAAAAAACTTCACAATATCACTCTTTTGGAACTACTTTTCACCTGGAGAGCCAACCGGATGGGTTTCAGTATGCCGCAATGACCAGGCAACCACCATCTGTGACATTTTTTAGTAGGGTTTGGTGCTCCTCTATGGCAGATCATAATTTGATGTTTTGATGAGCTCATGGCAGTTCAGAGCAATTCTGTAAGAGCAGAATTATCCCTCCCCCTCTTTTTTATCTTTATTATTCCATTTCAATTTACTATTATTTATTTGATTTATAGGGCCACCTATTCTTGATACAATAAAGTACTTCCAGATAGTAGAATTGGGTGTAATAACAAATAAGAAGCAAACTAGTAAATTAAGTCAATACAATATTCCTTGACTATTGCTTTGAATTTTTCCTCGTTGTAACTGTCCATGTTATAAAATCAGGGCATCATTATTTATGGGAAATGGTCACACTAAATTCCAATCCAGTTTTCCTGTCTAATTTTTGCCATTGTTGTAAAATATTTTTTTTCATTTAAAGAATAATTCTTCATATTTTATATAAAGTCTTCATCTTTTTGACAGTAGCATAATTTAGGTAACATCATAAAAACTGTCATCTCTCTTTATGCAAATAAATGTAATGCAGCATATTTTATGTATGCATGCATGCATGTATTTAAGAAATTTATATACCACCCAACGTTTGTTCCATAACTTTGGGTGGCTCAAGCCAACAGCAATTAAGCAAATAATAAAGAACAGCGCACCCCCCCAAAACCCCAACTCCTGGTACCCAAATCAATACTCCCCAATACATAAACAATCATAATGACCCTATCCAAATGCTTGATGGAAAAGCCAGCTTTTTATGGCCCACTGGAAAGCTAGAAGGGTGAGGGCCTACTGGATCCCAGGGGGGATCCACAGGGTCAGGGCCACTATCTGATGTGGTGGAGCAGGAAGATACTCTCAGGGAGAGGCAGTCCCTCAGATAGCCTGGCCCCATGATATGTAGAGCTTTAAAGGTGATAACCAGCACCTTGAATTGTGTCTGGAAAGAAACTGCGCCATTCTGCACCAGTTATAATTTCTGGATGGTCTTCAAAGGCTGCCCATTTTGAGCACATTGCCACAATTAAACTGGGAAGTGACCAAGGCATGAGTGACTGTGAGCAAGACTTCCTGGTCTAGGAATGAGTGCAATTGATAGCTAGGTAATTAAAACTACAAGGGCAATGAGAGCCCCTTGGGTCTAAAAACTTACTCAGAGTGAGACTTCTCCTTAGGTGCTGAAAAGCTTCAGTATGGAAATATATACTTAAGGAACATAGAGAACTATATATTCAATTCTAAATGCAAATCTATTCAAAATTAGAGATGACCTTGCTAGCAAATGTAATATTGCAAGATTGAAAGAGACAATCTTTATTATACTTTATCTTTATTGCGTGTTGATGGGGAAAATAAAGCTTGTTAGGAAACAAAACTTCCAGAACACGGCCACACAGCCCGGACGACCCACACCAGCCATCGTATTCTGGCCGTGAAAGCCTTCGACAGTACAAACCATGAGAGAGGGGCAGACAAGTTGTAAAAATATTAAAACAGAATTGCTATAGCTTTGATGGGCTGGTGCATTAGAACAGAACGTTAGAATATTTACTTATTTAACAGGATATATTGCTGACTACTCAATTCTCTTAGTGGTTTACCATAAAGACAAATTTAAAATTAAATTAATAAACTGCTAAAATATCAAGTAAATGATAGGTAAAATTAATGATTAAAATTAATAGTTAAAGCAACAGTTAAAATATGTGTTTTAAGGGCTACTTTAAAAGCTAACAAATATATTGGGATTCTCAAGTATCCAGGGAGTGCATTTCAAAGAGCAGTAGTAGAGAAAGCTCGGTGCTGAGTCATTGACAAACAACTTCCTGGACCTCTCAGATGCTGTTAATCCATGGGATTCATGGAGCAAGAGACATTCACTGAAATAAGCTGGATGTATTGTAAGCTGTGTAGGGTCTTAAAGATAATGATCAGGACTTTGTATTTTGCTTAGAAATGAATTGGCAGCCAGTGCAGTGCCTTAATCACGAATGCAATATGGTTTGTATTGTAGAAGGCTTTCACGGCCGGAATACGATGGCTGGTGTGGGTCTTCCGGGCTGTGTGGCCGTGTTCTGGAAGTTTTGTTTCCTAACGTTTCGCCAGCATCTGTGACCGGCATCTTCAGAGAGCAGGAGCACAGACAGGAGCAGTTCTCTCTGTGCCCAGGATGAGACCCTTTTGTGGGTATTTATAGAGATCTGAAGGGGGGGTTGGGGGTGTGTGGTGGGGGGGTTAGGGGGTGTGTGGGATGTGTGTGGGGGTGTGGGGTTAGGGTTAACGAGTGGCTGCTTGTTTTGTTCTCCTGCTCTCTGAAGATGCCGGTCACAGATGCTGGCAAAACGTTAGGAAACAAAACTTCCAGAACATGGCCACACAGCCCAGAAGACACACACCAGCCATTGCAATATGGTTTCTTTGCCTTGTTATTAAGACCAATCTGACTGTTGACTTTCATACCAACTGGAGCTCCTGGTCTGGGCAGAAAGGCAATCCCATGTAGAGTATATTAATATATAATGGGTACCAGCAAGTGTATCACAATTTCAAGGTCGTTATATTTATTTATCCCATCAATTTCTATCTTGCCAGGTGATTAGACTCAAAACAATTTACTTATTTTATTTTTTTTATTATTGTAATTAAAAATATTTATTACTGTCACAAAAGAAACTAAAACTAGAGAAAGAAAACAACTTTAATCCTCAAAAGAATGATGAAAGAGTACGGGTAGTCCCCAGTTTAAGAACGAGTTCTGTTTCCAAGGTCTGTTCTTAAGTCGAATTTGTATGTACTGTATGCCAGAACAGTATTATTATATAAGTAGTATTGTGTAATGAACTTGAATCATTGTGTATTTAACTTGAATTGGCTACAATAGGCTCTATTCTTAATTATGGGTTGTCTGTAATCCAGGCATTCTTAACCCAGGGACTACCTGTATAGTCTTTGTTGCCTTTCTAAAAGGTAGGAGCATGAGGTCTCTCCAAGCATTAGGTGGCAGACTTTCCACAGGACTAGAACAGGAATGGAAAATCCTTGCTTACTCACTCCCATATTTCTAGCTTCCTGAGGATGGGAATGCGGAGCAACTCCTGCTAATCTACACTAGATGGGAAAATTCTATTTAGACCAGATGGTACTGAAGGAAATCTGAATTCAATGTGCAGTGTTATAAGTGATAAACAGCACTGGAAAAAGTTCCCAACACAGTGCCAACAAGACTGAGGAAAACCAACTAAATGACTCTAACCCGTTAGCAGCCTGGTTACTGTATTCAGCACTGGCTGAATTCTCCAAGTCATCTTCCAAGACAACCCCAACTTTCCTTAAGAAACCATCACTCAACCCGGCTATTTAGATTATTACATTCTGGTGTCCAATCTTTTTTTTTTAGGAAAGGTGCTGGTCTTGCAACTACAGAGAAAATGGATTATCTAGACCCATATCAGTTGAGATTCAAATCTGGGTATGGAACTGAAACCAGACTAGTTGCTCTGCTAGATTGCCTCTGGCAAGGCTGAGATGGAGAAGTGTGACTGTCCTGGTTTTGTTGGACTTTTTAGCAGCCTTCAGTACCATTGGCCATGAAGGCTGCTAAAACTGGTATCTGAACCTCTTGCAGGATTAGGAGTGGGGGACTATTTTACAGTAGTTATTATTCTTCCTGAGTAGCCAATACCAAACAGTATGTGTATGGGGAGACAGTGTGTGTCTGGGGAGAGGTCAAATGCTCAGCTTGTCCATTACAGGGTGCCCTGATATTCAACATTTACATGAAGCTGCTGGGTAAGGTCATTCATTGATACAGGGTGAGGTATCGTCAGTGTGCTGATGATAACCAGCTCCACACCTACACTGAACACTAATAGGCTGGAATAGTTGTGTATCTAAAGGCCTGAATATGGAACAGTCTGAATATGTCTATAGCTCTGGTTATGTAGAGAATCAGGGAGACCACCTTGAGGAAAAGGTAGTATTTGGAAGAGACTGGGATGTAAGAGGGAGAGGAGGTAAAGGACAATCAGGCTTGCAATGACAAACCAGGTAAGGAAACAGAGTCCTCAGAAGACTAGAACTATACTTTATTGAGACAGAAACAGAATTTTCCAAGCCTGATTGTGCTTTGCCTCCCTTTCCTCTTACTGTATATCCCAGTGAATACCATCTTGTTTTCCAGGACTTAAGGAACGTTTCAGCTTCTTTTCTTATATAATGGTTCTTGACTATTTCCCTCAAGGTCATCTCCCTGATTCTCTACAGGATAGGGTTATGTTCCCATATGGAGCTGGTTCAGAATCTTGTTCTTTTCCTGGACTCACACTTCTGCTTGAACAGTAGGTGGAGGCCATGGCCAGGACAGCCATTGCACAATTATACGTAGTGCATCACTTTTGTCCTTTCCTGAATCAGGATGCATTGCACATAATCGCTCGTTTTATTTATTTTCATTTCTATATTTGATTTATATAGCTGCCCATCTCACATATGTGACTCTGGGCAGATTACAGTAAAATAGATAAAAACAAATAACATACATAATATAAAATAAAAACACATAGCAGCTGAGCTTCATAAAATAAATATCAACAAGCCAAGCGATGAGCTCTATCACAGTTCTGGGGCCCCAGACCTGGGCACAAATCCTTGTGAAATGCCAGCAGGGTTGGGACTAACCTAGTCTCAGGTGGAATGAGGTTCCACAGGCGGGTGCCCCTCATGCCCTTGTTACCTTACTGTTGGAGGTTTATAACCTCCTTGAAGACCATTAAAGGAGGCTTAGCCTTGTACAGCATGCATCCATCTGGGTAGTTATGCATGCTTCTAAATTTACCCACTTACCCTCTACTCCAGGAGCTGCACTGCCTGCCAGTTAGCTTTGGGGTGAATTCAGAGTGCTGGTTATCACCTTTAAAGCTCTACATGGTTTAGGTCCTGGATGTCTTCAAGATTACCTTCTTGAATTCTACCCACAGGGATCCTTTAACCTTCTCAGTGATGGCTTCCTTCTGTAGATCAGCTTGCTCTTATAAAACCAAATCAGCACTTTCCTGTTGAAACATGGCTGTTAAAACATGGCTCTTTGACAGCACAATAGGAGATGATAACATTGGACCTCTCCTTGGTGGATTATTGTTGCTGCTTTTGGAATGGGTGGGTGGAGTTTATATGGTTGTAGTGTTATGGTGTTTTAATCCTTTTTCTGATCATTATACATAACTCAGAGCATGTAGGTATGGAGTGACACTGAAAGAGATAAGTAAATAAATAAGTACATTTAAGTACATTTACTTTTTTTAAAAAAATAGAGATATTAGAGTTTATTCTGTTTTTTGCTGTTCAGTTGTGATCATTGCCATGGGCTTAATATGTATTCTTTAAGTATGCTTTTTCACTTAAAAAATAATAAAACAACATTGGTGCATTTTACAGGGCATTTGGGAAATTAATAAAGTAAAATAAATAAATAAATAGTTTTGAAAAATATTTTACATCAGGGTTTGGCTTTCCAGATTTTGAATTCCATTCCTCAGCCCTATCAACATGGCAAATGTGAGAGATGATGGGAATTGCAAGTAATAATATTAAAAAGACCACATGTCAGCCACACTTGTTTTATATAAACATGTAGAATTCATAAATCAAACTCTACTGTTTGATTTAAAGAGGTGATTAGGAGTCCAATAAGCCAAAGGTTTTTGCAGAAGAACAAGCTAATCATGGCTTGTTTGCATTTTGCTGGTGGTTTATTCTTTTTCAATTGGTATTTGTAGATTTATTGGAGGCTTGGTCAGAAAACAATGACAAACCATGAATAAGATGACTAAATACAAACCAAACATTCTATAATTCATTGCATTCCGTATATGTAAACAGATAACATAAAACTGTGGTTTAAAATAGTAGTTTAAACTTATGTATGTGAACCTGCCATTATTTAATCACCTACATAAGCTTGTCCAATGGCCACGTTGCTAAATTGGAAGCTGTAGACAAACACTGCAAACCCAGGACAGCAACAAGTCCAAGAAGGAAGCCTTGCAGGTTTATAGTCTCTAACAATAGATTTTGTGATCTTATTCTCAGCCTCCGAGCCCAACTTGAAAGTTCGCTCCAGGTTAAAACAAAAAGTAGCAGAAAGAAGAAGCAGCCCTTTACTCAGAAGGAAGGATGGAACAGTGGTATGCTCATTCAAGAAAAGATTATTTGAGGTGACAGGTAATGGATTGGACTGGAAATATCATGCCTAAATTAATATTATTTCTGTTATTGGTTTCTTTTGATAGGAATAATTATTTGGAAGACATTTTTTAAGTTAGAGTAAATCCTAGGATTGTGCACTTTTGAAAAATGATTTAGAATAAGTGATTCACAAGAAATATTTCAGACCTTATGTAAGCATGGACCACAGTACCTCCTGCTATATGTTAAAGATGGCCATCCTTTTCCAGGATTCCATGCAAACTTGAAAAAAGATGCTGCTATTTCTGCTGTTTTAAAAGTCACTTTAATTAATGGAGTCTTTAAAGAAATAGCATCTTTATTTTCTAGTTTGTGCAGAAACCTGAAAAAGATCAGGCTCCTTTAATGAGTAGCAGAGAGGTACCATGCTTGCGTTTTCATGAGAACTGAAGCAGTTCTCAATCATTTCAGAATCACAGTCTTAGTAAATAACTAATTTAAAGGAACCGAATGATGTTGCGTGTCTTTTGCTCATTAACATCAAGATTATTTTTGTAGACAGTACTTATGAGCCATCTGTTTATTCACTTTTTATAAAATAAATGGGACTTTATATTTGCATAATGCAAAGTATGTATAAACATACCATTATATGGAATACTTATTTACTCCAATTTTTGTTTATCCAATTTATATGGCTCAGAACAAGTTATAACAAGTGATTTTAATACAGAACATGGAAATAGACTCTCAGTTAATTTCATGTGTATCCTGCGACTGGAGTTAGAAACAGTTCTAGAGAAACAAATTGCTTGATAAAAATTAACTACATCTAATGTAGTTGGAGTAAGCCTTTTAAAAAAGAATAAGAACAGCTAGAAAGTCAAGCTTTCTATTTATTTTGAGGTATATGATTTGCATGGAAACTCACAGTAAAATACATTTTGTCCTGTTTGATCAGCTCATCAATTATATCTTCTTTGCCTACATTAAGAGCGTTAATTAGCTCTTTAATCTGTTCTTCAACAGTGGTATGTTGTTTTGCCTAACCATGTAACCTTAAAAAAGCAGAACTTTTTATAGCAAAACAAAGTATGATATAACCATTAATATGCTATGTTAAGGTTTTGAAGATGCCTGCTTTTCCCTTAGAATTCACTGACTGAGTTGCACTGCAAATGAGGTATTGTTTTTTATTAGTTGCTCATATAAAGGCCGGTTCACAACTGAGTCCTCCAGGGGTTTATCCAAACAGCCTAGGAATGGCACCAGGCCTCATGAATTGATGACATGTTATCTTGACCTTTGGGAGTCCAGTATCTCTATCATGCTGGTCTCTTACAGAGGCAGCAGAGAATGCAGCCAAAAGTACTTCCTTTTCCTTTACTCATTAGGAACTTTTTTTTTAGTATTTTGCCTACCACTGAGAAACTTGCCCATCTTGGAGGGAGGAAAATATTGCTCAAGTAATAAATTGTGGGTTTTTATGCATTAGAAACATTATGAGGTAAAGAAAAATTGTAACATGAATAAAAGAAGACATTGTATGTGCAACTTATTTTCTGTTGTAGCTGAAACTTTCTGATTATCATTCCTACTTATTTTTATTTCCTTTACCAACCTTCTAGAATCATCAGTTGGTAGCAGTTCCCCAGGATCAGGACCTAGTTCACCAAGTAATGGCCCTACAGGAAATACAGAGAATGAAACATCAGTATTGCCATCAAATTCCCAAGCTGAGGTAAGAAAAGAATGGTTTCATGTATCTGGTATTTGGATTACTGGACTGACCTCGAAGGTCACCCAAAACCGCAACTAGTCCAAAATGCAGTGGCTCAAGCAGTTATGGGTGCTAGGTGATTTATCATGTAACATCTGCGCTTTGAGAATTACATTGGTTATCATTTTGTTTATGGATGCAATTCAAGGAGCTGGTTGTCACCTTTAAAGTCCTTTATGGTTCTCCCAGTGGACTCTGCCTATCCTTTTAAATCTGCAAAATAAGGTTTCCTCTGGGTTACTACTTTTAGGCAATGTCATTTTCAGAGATCTCAGGTTTGGGCCTTCTCAACTGCCCCCCATCCCCTCTTTGGAACAACATTCCCTCCAATGTCCGACTGGACACAACTCTGTTTGGAAAGCCATTAAGAACTGATTGTTTCAGTGGACCTTTGGGTCTTAAGGGTTATATCTGTCTCTCCTATCAGAGTGATTATATATATGGGTTATGATTTTTATTTTTAATCTTATTACTGTTTTGGAACTCTAAACATCTCAAAGTCAGACATGATTGGAACAGCATACAAGGATGGATGGATGGATGGATGGATACCTTTTTTTGGACATCTGTGGACACTTTGTCCAATATTTTTCCACCATGAATAGAAGTAGGTAAATGGTCTTATTGGTAGATAAGAAGAAAAACAGTAGTGAACAGTAGTGATATCAGGTCAGAGCAATCACCAGCATGATTTTCTATAATATCTAGGGTGAATATAGTGGCAAATTGCATATTCAAGCACAAGTGAGCAACTGTAGCCATTAGCAGCTGTCTAGAAATGCCATCTCCTGATTCTGATGCTACTAACTGTTCCAAAGCTGTCCTATGGATCGGGGGTAGATACAAGTGCAAAAATTAACATCTAAAATATTGGGATGCAGGGCAAGCTGCCTTTAATGATTAAAATTAACTTCTTCTAGTCTCAGATATGCCTCTATTGCTTTTATATAAACAATGACATAATGGGAGGGAAATGAAACAGCAAATATGCAAGAAATTTAAAATCAAAGGTTCTGTATTTAATGAATTATACTAGCAGATAGGTCAGTTTTAAGCAATGTTAATGGTATTCTGTTTGGATAATATTATAATATATTGTAATGAAATATTTTGTATGCAAACATAAACCACAGTTAACCACAAACTTAATAAAGAATATATATTCCTTGATATTCATGTCTTAGGGGCATATAAGTTTTTAAAAGCCTACATGCAAAGCACACAACCTCAAAATATATAACAATTCAGCTACAGCTGCGTGCAACCTAAGTATCTAAATAACCTTGATTTAAACCAGTTTAGTTTTGTTATTTTACTGAGTTGTCATACAAAATGGAAATTATGTGTCTGGCTAAGTGCAGAGTGATCAAGCAATGCTTTCTTGAGAACAGGAAAATAATTTAGGAATTTAGTTTAGTTGGGGATGTATTTTGAAGTATGGTCTATGCTATTCTTTTATGTAAGACCATTATGAAAGAAAAACTCCCTTTATATTAATTTTAATTAATTTTCACTGGCCAATAATAAGATTTTTTCCTGCTATGTATTTATAGGATGTAAAATATGTTTGTATTGTACAGTTAACAATTATTTAATTTATATTCAAATTTGGTGTGTCAGTGTAGCCTTAATTTAATTTGCAGTATGTCTGCACTATTTATAAATCCTGACAAAAGTTGCATTGAAACCATTGCAAGTGTACCTTGATTCTGAGTTCAAAATAAATACTGATAAAATGAAAGTGAAGTGTTTTTTAGTTTCATGGAATAAAGAAAATGAAAATATTCAAAAGTATCAAAGGCAATGCATTTATCAGACAATTCTCTCAGCTCAGTTCAGAATCAACATGAAGGTTCATTCATTTTCTGAGGGTTGGATCCTAGTTGATAATGCTGGCACAGGTTTATTAATGATACTTCATGCTTGCCAATTATTTCATTGCTGTGAATTGTAATACATTACTCATACTAGTTTTGTACATCCCCAGTGTTCATTAAAAATCAACGTTTACATTGTAAGAGGCTAATATTTATTTATTTGAACATTATATCCAATAATGTTTACATACTGCTTAGGACAACTACCAACACAATATCCTCTTCTACCCCCCAAAAGAACAGTTAGAAGAAAGAAGTGCTTTATCACAAAGTAGGCAGATACAGTTGGTTAAATAAAAACCAACTGTCAAATAAAATTTACACTCCATGTGGACTGCACTTCCCTAAATACGATCTTAACTGATGAAAGGCCATCTAATATGGGGCCAATGTAGACTTTGGGAAGGGAGTCCCACAGTTTAGATGAGGCCACTGAGACAGCCTTTTCCCACCATCAACTGGACTTCCACACAGTTGTATGTGTGTAGTTAGGATGGAGATGTCTATTAGCAATTGGACTACTAAATGTTGGTTAAATAATTTAATATAACATAGGAACTACCAAAAACCTTTGCTGGAGAAATACAACTTTAGAAAAAAATAGAGTTGCAAGTTGTTCTGGAAAGCTTTCTATCTACACTATGAAGCAGCTTGTTTGCTCTGTGGCTGTAATATTTTCAACACAAAAGAACTGTAACTAGAAGGAGGGCGGGAGAATCAGAAGTACTTAATGTTACATACATCCTAAATGTTGATCAGAAGGCAATAGTTCAACTCAGTATTGATCTACTTTGTTCATCTGGTTTAGTATCATCTACTTTTAGATACTTCTCTCCAGACTTGGAAAATATTATGAATTGAACCTGAGATATGTGGCATGCAGTCATACCCTGTACCATGAGTTATTATCCCTCCTCATGTGAACTAAATTATCAGAAAATAAATTTATATATTTTTTAAAAAACTAAATGGTTCTCTTCAGATATGCTAACAAAAAGGCAATCTGGTAACACTTCTCATTGTTCTGCAAAGCATTAACATGTTCTGTCATGATGTTTTAAGTCTCAGGCTTTTCCTGCATTTTGTATGGATGCTTTAAAAAAAATGGATGGGGCTTTACCTAAACACCTTGTATAAGTGAAAGGAAAGGGGGACACTCATAAGCACCATTGGCATGGAGGCACTTTCTGTGTCGGTGAACACCTCTTTATATGCAGAAGATTGTAAGATGAATCCCTGACCTCTCAGTTTAAAAGGATAGGTAGGCACATGATATGTAAGAACTGGGAGGCTGACATATTTTTGCTAACCATCAGGCAAATAACTTAATGCTTAAATATGCAGATAATGATTGTATTTATCTGTATTCCTGGACTTGGATTCATGTATCAAAAAACATTAAAACTTACTACAAAATGTAGTTTTCCCCTGCATAAATCTACTATTAAGCATGTAATTTTCATATATTTGCACTGTGTTGATTTCTGTTAAATTCAATGGAAAATGAAAAAATGGAAAAACATTTGCAAGATTGCAACCTGTGAAATCTTTTGATAAAAAAAAAGCATAAGGGAAAGTAATTTGTCAGATAGAAAGCTAAAAGGATAATTTCTTCAGGTCATTGGCAGGACACTAACCTCTGAAGACTGCAAACCTCAGTTCAGTCTCCAACAGTGACTTTTTCTAATAACGAATTAATTGTATGTGTGAACTCTGATCCAAGGGCAGGCGTGTGACCTCTTCACACTGATAAGTAGCTTCTCTTTGGCCCAGAACAATCCCCTTCCCTAAAAGGTTACATTGATAGCTAACATGTGGTGTTTTTGACTCATAAAGCTTGGAATAAGATTCCAGGAAGTTAAATCTGTAGAATTTCAAAACACACTAATCCATACAGCAGTACTTTCAGCTCTGAAAGTTTAATTCAGATAAGAAAATAATGCTGCATCATCTGTTAATTCCAGAGCACTAATGTCTTCTGAGAAGATTCTGCTACACGTTTCATCATGTTGAGCAATAAAATGGAGTAGAGTTTCTCCATTACTCTATAAGAATTAAATATTTTCTCATAATCCAGTTTTAAGTATCTTTTAAAACTTTGGAGTGGGGGAAAACATGTTGCAGGCTTTAAAAAATGATGTTATTGCTGAATATTAAAGCAAACTAATTTACTATTATATGATATGATTTTAAACTGCTGTTTAAATATTGATTAGGAAACAAGGCCATCATTTAATGGTAAAACATCTGCTGTGCATGCAGAAGATCTCAGTTTCAATCCATGGTACCTGTAGGCTAAGAAAGACTTTGATCTTAAATACTGCATACCTGCTGCTAATCAGGGAAAAGAATAGTGACCCAGATATACCAATGGGTCTGATTCAGTATAAAGATTTCCCTGCCTTCCATTGTTGTTTTAAATATGTATTGATGGTATAGAAAGATAGTCAATGAGCTTATTAATTTATTGTGTTAGGATGGTTGGGTCATATCAATCTCAGGTTTGCAGTGTTTTAAACAATGTGACTTCAGATTTTTTAAAAAAGCATTTATTGTAGGAAAAACTTTGAAGTAGGACTGTTGATTTCAACTGACTGTCAGAAATATGTATATTAGAAAATAAGTTGGAGGAACATAGTTGCTTATGTTAATAGAAATAGCTGTCACATTTCCAATATAGGTACGTGTGTCCACATTATTAAGTTATTTTGATTGTAGGACTTCTTAATGGGGATAAATAACAAAATAAATAGTATATAGAGGAATTCTTACCTAATCTTTCCCCAGTGTTCTAGTGTTATATTTGGCAAGAGTTTTTGTTGGGGGAGCATTTTGTTATCTGAGCCCCATCAAAACTGAAATGTTTATATTTCATTATAATTCCTATAACGAAACCTAAGTCAGTTTGATATAGTGTATTGCAAGAAGAGTTGTAATGTTTAATTAGTCAGATTAAATGATTTAAATATTTTGATCAATTAAAAAGGGCCTCTAATTTTTGTCTCTATTTTTAGGCACAAAAATTGAAGTGCATAAGACAATAGTACTGTGAAAAACAGTGTTTAAATACAATTTTTGTGGAGATTTTGTTTGTTTGTTTGTTTGTTTGAGAAAATTCAGATTAGTCTGGAAATGAAACAGAATGGACACGATTAAACATATGCAAAACTGATATGAAAATAATAACCATCTATCACTCAGAGAAATTTGCTTTGAGACTCTTCACATAGACATGAACATTGAAAAGTGCTTCAAAAGATATTTCAGAACAGAAGTTCATATTGCTAAACTATACTGGCAGCTATTGGCAGGATTGTTATAAGGTGAAACCGCAGGTTTTCAACTGTGCTTTTTTTCAGCTGTTTCATTGTATCTGTGGCTAGTTTATAGTTATATTGGGGCCTTGCAGATGCTCCAATCTGAGTAGATATGCACATGACAGCCAATAAAACAAAGAGAAACGCAGATTGCTATGACAGGAAATTCTCAATAATATTAACAATCAAGCTTTACTACAGTGGTTCCCTTCCATGAAGCACTTTTCTAACTGTACTGATACAGTTGTTGTAACTACTGATACAGCAAAATACTTTTAAATGTCTGTCATTTAGAGCATATTGTTTGGAGGCCATGGTTTAAATGTTTTCTGAAATTGCATTAGCAGATAATTTCTTCCCACTATATTCCTACTTCCAAGGCTTATAATATAAAGCACTTTAGGCAGGAGTAATCCTTCCAGCAACAGAAATACTACCACCTCCACCACCATATTATTGTTGGTCGCATAGTCAGCCAGTTGTTTAGACTGGATTTGGCATTTTTATCCACCTATCAAGTCCTTCCCAAGTTTGTTTGATGGTGTTAAATGTATGGTTGCAGGATGTAACCTGCTCCAAGTAAAGCTGTCTTTTGCAAGTGACTGAGGGTGATTTAGTCAATGCCAATGGCGTTCAAGTGGTGCTCCAGATGTTTTGGGATAGTACCAAGGCACTATTGGTACTATCTTTGCTTTCTTTTGCCAAGTCACACTATTTCTATTTGCAGGTCTTTGTATTTTTTGATTTTCTCCAGTTTTTTCTTTTCTATTCTGCTGTATCCAGGTATTGCAATGTCCATTATCCAGACTTTTTTGTCTTTCTTATCAAAAGTTGTTAAGTCTGGGGTGTTGTGTGGCACATGCTTGTCTGTTTGAATTCTAAAGCCCCAGAGCACTTTAGCTTCTTCATTTTCTCTTACATTTATTTATTTATCTATCTATCTATCTATCTATCTATCTATCTATCTATCTATCCATCCATCCATCCATCCATCCATCCATCCATTCATTCATTCATTCATTTTCTTGACCACCCATCTCCCCCCCAATGGGGGAACTCTGGGCAACTCACAACAAACATTAAAAACATAAATATATATAAATACATAAAACATCAGTTAAAAACATTACTAAAAAGGGGAAGGAGAGTCCAAGAGGATGAAAAATCTGAGGCTGAAGACAAGGCCTCTATGGGGCTTGCCATCCCCATGCTTGAGGTATTCCCTCCCCACCCCAGGCCAAGTGGCAGAACCAGGTCTTCAAAGCCTTACGGAAGGCCAGGAGTGAGGGGCCAATCGCACCTCTGGGGGCAGAATGTTCCAAAGAGTGGGGGCTACCGCAGAGAAGGCCCACCTTCTGGACCCTGCTAATCAAAGTTCTTTCACTGAGGGGGTCCGAAGCATGCCCTCTCTGTGTGATCGAGTGGGACAGGTTGAAGTCATAGGGGAGAGGCGGTCCCTTAGGTAAACTTTGTCTGTTTTGTGGTCCCACCAGTTCTTACTTGCAGGCAAATGGTGTTTCTTGCAGATATTCCAGTGCACCATTGTTGCTACTTTGTTGTGCATTGTTTGTAATCAATCTGTGTGATCTTCTTGCATCAGTTAACTAGGTGGTCTATTGTTTCTTCAGCTTCTTTGCAGAGGCGGCATTTGCTGTCTGTTGCTGTCTTCTTAATTCTGGCTTTGTATGCACTTGTTCTTAAGGCTTGGTCTTGCACAGCCAAAATTAGCCTCTCTGTCTCTTTCTTCAACTTTCCTGCTCTTAGCCATTGCTAGGTCTTATTGTTATTGGCTTTGCCTGATAGTTTTTTTGTGTACTGGCCATGTAATAGTTTGCCTTGCCATGTCTTTTTTCTATTCTTCATTTGGTCTTTCTTGTAGGCCAGTTTGTCTATTATTATTACATTGTTCCAGGTATAATTTTTCTGCTCTCTGTGTAGCTCAGTAATGTTGTTCCACTTCTTGGACTATATCTCACTATCTCTGAGAATTAGCCGTATTGGGTGGGGGTGATGAGATCGTACCATATCTGAAAGACTACAGGTTAGCATCCATAACATACACACGTACATATATACATGTTATTATGTTTCTGTGTGTGCAGTGAGAGATGTAGGTTTGAAATTTAATCAGATAATCAATTTAATTTTTCTTATCAGTAGCAGATTTCTGATTATTTTAAATTAATTATTTACAAATCAGTGGGTGGAGAGGTACTTCTTAGTACAAAGTACTTTTAGTACTCCTTTTCTATAAAAAAGAAAATTTATTTCTAAGTATCTGTGACGACTTCCCTTGAAATGCAAGCACTTTCTAATATACTTCCTCTTTCTCCCTCCTGAAGTTATTCAGGGATTCCCATGCTCCAACTTACATAATAAAATATGTATGATAATTGCTTTCCCTGCAAGTAGTACTGTATCTAGTTTGGGCTGGCAATAATATTAGTTTACTGTTTAAATAATAGTAAATCAATAAAGTTAGCTGTAATAAAGAATGTTATTTTTGCCAGAACTTTTAATATATTTGTATGCAAATTCATTTGGGTAAATTATTAAAATTAATACTACAGTATTAATTAACCATGCAATCCAATACACATTTACCTGGAAGTAAGCCTTGATATATTCCATGGCACTTATATTCTAATAAGCACATGAAGGATCACACCCTAAATTTCTGTAGACCAGAGTTATAATTATTTAAGTATGTAGTTATTTACAATAACTAGAACATCCTATCTGTACACAACTGTAGTAAGAACTCTCAAGGAACTTGGGAAAGATGACTCTGTAGAGAAGGTGTACAAAATGTCTGTAGGCCATTCATCGTAACAGCACCTCTTCAGTGGCCTTCAGTCAGTAGTTGAGAAGAGGGTTGAAAGTTGAAAGTGCTGGTCTTTTCAGACAGTTAAGGAGCAAAGTGGTTGCCTTAAGCCTTGCAGGCACAGCAGTCCTAATTCCCTTGGGGTTTGGTGTCTGTCTTATATAAGTCTAGCTTATCATTTCAGCTCCGCAAACAGAAACTGCTTCATTATTTAAATGTGACTACAGAAGCATCAGAACTGATTAAAGTATTCTGTTTATTTGTGTAGTTTATTGTGTGGATTTTAAATTAAGAGCTACACATGAATTTCTTCTTAGATTTCTTTCTTAAATGGCAACTGCTCTAAGACCAGCAAGATAGTATGTACAGCAAGAAAAACCTTTAAAAAGAAGGTCTTCGCTATAGGCCACACATAGTCTGTAATTTAGATATCATTGCCTAAACATCCAGATAAACATCCAAACATCAGTCCTTGGTCAAAACTGATGGGAGAATTTGACTTGGCAGTGTAAATCATATTAGATGGGAACAAAAGAAATGTTTGTATACCAAGCCAAATAATTGATCCATCTTATTATTATTTCTATTGAAAAACAGTAGCATTCCAGAGTTCCAGCAGGAATATTTCCGTGCCCTACACAGACATTTTGAATGCACTGCATGCTTTACCACAGAGCCCTTGCCTAAAGATGCATGTAGTAATTGGTCTGAAGTTCTTCTCTGCACAGAACACTCTCATTAGGGCATGACATTTTGTGGCTTCTGATCTGTGTTGCCCAAGAAAACAAATGTCTGGCTCCTTCTCCTTCACAAGTCATGTGATGTTTCCTGAACAGCCAGGCGACCACAGAGGATAGCCGTTCATTCCACTGGAGATTGTTGTGCTGTTCTTTACACCATTTTAGAATGGCTGCTATGGACCATTAGTGGCAGGGCAGCTGTGATTTCTTTTGAATTAAATATACACTATTTGAATATTACCAAGTGTGTCATTAAAGAGCATGCAAGCTTTAAAGTTATATTTAAGCATCCTTAATCATATATTTCTAAGTCTTGGCATTAAAAAGATATATTAAATAATATACTTAAAATTTCAAATGTGTACAATGGTTGTTTTGAAATAGAAAGAAATATAGATTTAAAATATTCATTGCACAATGTATTAACTGAATAAAAAACAGTTCACAAACTACTATAGCTCTTGCATGTTTTCAACTTCTACAAAATATAAACAGCATTTCACATAGAATTATTATTCTATTTTATTTTCACATGGACATGAATATAAATACTTTACACTGGTGGGTGTTTTCAGTTCTAATTTTACACAATAAGAGCTGCATTCAATTCTAATGGATGACCTATATAGACAATTCCTTTATTATGTCAAGGATAGGCTTAGTCTCCAAACAAACTCTATGGGAAGGTTATGTTTTGGAATAACATCCTGTGTTTTTGGGCTGTTCAACTCTTTAGTGACAGTCTGAGGTTGTATTGTATTAACTCTAGGTATTTTTCCAGCGTTAATTGATATCCCAGGTTTGTCCAGAGGAAAATCTACAGCTCCACACAACATGCTTGACAAGTTATTATATTTATTTTAGTCAAAGCTTGAGTGCACAGGATCCCTCATAGAGGTGGTCTATTATTGGAGGGCCATATGCTTTTTGTTTGGGAAGAAAGCAGTCACTGTGTCATACTGTTACAGAGGGTATTCTCTTTCAAGGATGTGGTTCCCTTGAGGACCATATCATGCCAGAGTTCCAAAGTCCAGTAAGACCTTTTGCAGCTCTGATTGTGTAAAATGTCTGGGAGGGAGGGAAGAGTTAAACAATAACAACAAAAAAGGTAATTCTAGAAGGTATAGTAGGCCACATGTTGAAGAGCATGAATGTCAGAGAAGGAAAGGGCAAAATTAACATTTTCATTAAGAAAAATGCAGGAACCCTCAGAAAAGCATGTCCAAAAAAGCAAGTCCCTGACTCCCTAGGTTTCATGCTTTATCTGACATTGAGTGACCAGACTACTGAGAAACCATTTACATATGGTAAAAATGATGTTAGATTGTGAAAGGGCATGTTATATTATCTCAGATACATATGAAGAAAAATAGTAATATTTTATCTAATTCCAATATTTTCTGTGATATCTGAAATGAAAAGTCATGTACCTTATGAGCCCTATGGGAAGAATTGGAACAAACTAACCAGTGCACAATGTATGTGGTTAGATAAATAGTACTACCATTATAGATGATCAAGAGAAAGTGGCAATTCCCAGCTAATGTCAGGCTTGCAGTATTTATTATCCCCCAACACCCCCAGCGCACCAGGTGCCAACAAAATACTTGACAACTCTGCTGAGTTTTGCAGTTCCAAGCAAGCAGAATGAACAAAAAATAATGTGGAGATTAACCTATTACACTCCAGATATACTGGAGATTAACTCTGAATTTCCAGTAGGGTGTGGATTGATTCTCCATTCAGGTTCCAATGGCTTGAATTTAATAGCCACATTTGTGAAATTGTGTTCTAAGAATTGTGAAGCAAAGTCTTCCATTATCAGGATTTCAGTGGAATACTACTAGTGTGAAAGAGAAATGATTTCCTCTTGTTTGTCCAACACAACATGGAAATATCCTTGGCTAGTCAGACATGATCTTCTTTTTTAAAAAACTTCCACAGGATATGGTTCCACAGCATCGCATTCTCATCAACGAAGAATCAATGAACCTTTTGAGTCTCTATACATCTCCTTCTTTACCTAACATCACTTTAGGACTTCCGGCAGTACAACCACCACTCACAGTAAGTGACTGGTTTAGGAGAATTTTTGTTGGCTTTAATCAAGATGTGTCAGCTTTTTTGTATTCCATCACATACTCTTAATTCAAGACAAAGGCAAAGTTAAGGTAATGCAAAATGATTCCAAAGAAAAATGCTGAACTATATACTATTGAGAGAGAGAGGCTTTATTCAACATTTTACATTTTTACCTCAACAATTTTATTATTATTTCAAGTAAAGAAACAAATTATATCATTGACTTATTAATTTTGAAGTAATGTGCACCCCAGGGCAATCTAACATTTCTGTCTCCCACTTTTTCTATTTACCTTTCACCAGCTTCTTTTGTCTGATGTGGAATATATGTGGGAAATGGATACAAATATGAAATGACAGATGACAAGAAGGGCTGAAGATGCCTCTCTTATCTGTCATATCTCTTTATTAAACATGCACACACTTGTTTGCTGGAGAATGTAGTTTCAGACACAGACTACTGAGTTCCACCATTAGCCTGTGCTGTGGGAATAATGAAGTTTTTCCAACTTATATGTTCAGATTTGTAAGTTTTTAACTTGGAAGAAGTTTTCTTCTTTAATATTGTCTTCATTTCTTAATGTAGGCATCATCACCATTTAAAGAAAAACAAAAGAATGAGGCCCAGACAATCAGGCAAGGAGTGGCTATGTCTAGTCAGTACAGGGGGACCATCTCTTCACCTTCAGGCCCTCAGCCCATTGTCTTAGAAGGGAAGCCAAACAATAGCCATCAGGCTCTCTTGCAACATTTGCTATTGAAGGAACAAATGAGGCAGCAAAAACTTCTAACCACAGGTAATTATGAATCAATTATTGGAAACAGACGTTATTTTTAACTGAAAATGCAATTGTAGAGAAAAATAGGAAGTTGCCTTGAACTAACTCAACATCTACTGTGTCAAGGATGAACAATCCTTAGTTCAGGGTTCCAAACCCCAAACTGCTTTTATGTTGCCCCTAAGGCATTCTCTGACCAAAATACCCTAGTTTCTTGCCAAATGTGTAATGTATATTTTCCCCTGATTTTAGGCATGAAATAGAATACAGTTATTGTTGAGGCATAGAATAAGTTTAAAGTATGAAATAAACATGAATCCCCTCTCATTCCCCCAAGGCTTCAGTCTGAGAAAACCCCAGTCCAGTCCATTTACATGCAGTCATCAATGGCAAAAAATATATCCCCAAACCAAAGAACAGTTTCCAGCCCATCTCTAATATATATATATATATATATATATATATATATATATATATATACATACATACATACATACACACATACATACATACATACATATACATACATACATACATACATACATACATACATACATACAAATAAATAAATAAATAAATAAATAAATTGCCAGGATCAGGCAGCAGTCTGGTTACTCAAATCTTTTAGAAGAGATACCAAGGGTAGAAGTATGAAGTTTTTACATTTCATCCACCAGGATTCTGCTTTCGTCGAACTCATTAACTTTCATGCACTGAAGTTTTTTAAAATATTAATGAAGAGACTGTGTAAACATTTCTATCATTTCTAATTTATACTACAGTATAAATGTTACTCATACTTTTTTTTAAGAAAAAGAAATATTAATATGGAATTCATAAGTTGCTATTTTGTACAGTGTGCAAATCCATTCCAATTTGATTTAGACTATCAGTCCAGATCATTGTATTGACTTGACTTGTTGGTTTGATTCAGAAAATCAGTTCAATTTGGACATCCAGATTTATTTGAATCATCCAAATCTGGCCTATTTTATTCAAATTAATTTGGGCACTAAAACCAAGTGTGTATGTGTGCAAGGTCTCTATGTTAGGTCAAATTGCAGATGTTCATTTTGATGGTTCACAATAAATTGTGGCTTCAGTTTGGAAAAACAATGTACATTGGTGATTCAAATATCACGCAAGCCTAATTCTATACTCAGTTCAATTTTATGAAAAATGATAAGATATTTGATATTCCCAGATTTCATTGGCTTTTCGTTTGATGAGACATATATCATTGACTTGCAGGTACAGTGCCTCTTCATCCACAGTTACCACTGGCAACAAAAGAAAGAGTCTCACCTAGCCTAAGAGTTGCACATAAGTTACCTCGACACAGGCCACTAAATCGAACTCAGTCTGCTCCCCTCCCTCAAAGTACATTGGCTCAACTTGTCATTCAGCAACAGCATCAGCAGTTTCTAGAGAAGCAGAAACAGTATCAGCAGCAGATTCACATGAACAAAGTAAGTTTCTATTTGAGTGTAACACAAAACATTTTCTTTTAATCAGTTTAATCATGTCCAGTTCTCGGAGACTGCCTGGACAAGTCCATGCAGTTTTCTTGGCAAGGTTTTTCAGAAGTGGTTTGCCATTGCTTCCTTCCTAGGGCTGAGAGAAAATGACTGGCCCAAGGTCAGCCAGCTGGCTTTGTGCCTAGGCAGGACTAGAACTCATCATCTCCTGGTTTCTAGCCTGATGCCTTAACCACTACACCAAACTGGCTCTCTAGTATATAGTAGTATGTATAATACACTATTATATATACACATATTATATACACATATTACACGCAACAAATATAGTAATATGTATAATACATATATCTTCAAGAGGGAAAAAATGGCTAGATATAGCTTCAGTTTATAGTAGACGTTCTTTTACATTTAATTTTTTAAAAATTATTGACAATTATCAGAATTTCCTGTGACTATGATTTAGAGAACAGTATCTTGGCTTAATGATATAAAAATATTAACACATCTTTTCTGCAACCTCTTCTTTCCTGTCTGCACAGTGCTTTTGAAAGCAGAGCAGAACTTAATTATCACTTTTTATTTCACCTAAACCAGGAAATTACAATTATAAGCATTGGAACAAGCCAGGATCACATTAATGGGAGAATTCTGCTTTGTATTCATGCATGCAAGAAGGGAGAATGGGAACAGCTGCATGAAACCCAAGGCTAATTCATAGTTCCACTTATTAAGCTGAGATTTGATAGTTTAAATTTTCTAAGCAAGCCATTATTTTATTACACATAATACATAATTCAAGTCTAAAATGTTATGCAATAGAAATAGCTATTCTAATTTACAACACACACAGCACAAAGATAAAAACTAGAAATTAGACAGTAGTCCCATTCTAAAATATAGGAACTCAATGGCACTATATTTTAGACATATACAAATGGTTTCTGTTAGAATTAAGAAGAATCTAAGTACTTTACTGTCAGAATATAGTTATCCATTGTCATCATCTATTGTATGATCATTCTATGTTCTATTCTTCGAATAATAGAATCTTTTGTCAGGTATTTTATACAACTGCTTCATGATTTTAACACATCATATGTTTATTCTTGTAGACAATTTATTTAGGGAATTTCCAGGACTCCTAAGTACAAACTATTTTTCCCCCTCTTTTTGTGATAGTAGGTATAATCAACAATCATGTGACAAAAATAATTTAAACTGTGTTACATCCATCTCACTGGGTAGCTTTTCCCCCATGAGGTGCTGATTCTTTAGGTTCTCTTAAATATTCCCAGCCAAATTAGAAACACAACCTGAAGTTTAACTATATAGTTTGTACAGTGGTTTGATTATTAAATCTCATCTTAATTAGGAAAAATGAAGACTAGAAAACTTCAAAGTTTAGAACTAATCCTTGCACGTTAACCCCTCTCAACTTGGGTGTTTTGATTACTCAACTTCAACTCTGCTTAGCTTTTCATTTACTATGTGTTCCATATGTTTAATCAAGATGGCATAGGTACATTTTGAAGCTCCCAGGTTTTCAATATATTTCACTATCATGCAGTTGCCTGAAGAAACGCAATCTTTTATTACTGATTGAAAGAGAGAATCTCTGATATTTTTCTCAAGGGATACAACATAGTGATAAGCTGCATTTCACTTTTTTTTATAAGAAGCCAGTATTTCAATTTATATTATTTTCTTATGTTTTCAGACATGTTATTATTTCTTCTATGTTAGTTTATTAAGATCCTCATCCTCTTCATCATCATGCAAACTACTGCAGGATAAAGGCTTCTTCATTGAAGGTTTTGGACTGTAATGTAATTGACCATACTGGTCTAGTGCAAGTCGATAGATAGATACTTTTCAGCTTCCTCATCTAGAGCTGAGGGAGAGTGACTGGCCCAAAATTACCTAGATAGCTTCTAAGCCTAAGGGAAGACTAGAACCTGGGTCTCCCCAATTCTAGTCCAGCACCTTAACCACTACACTACACTGGCACTTTTAGCCATATATAGCCATCTAAAAATGCATCATGATCTGCCAAATGCAAGATAAGATCCCCTGATTTTTGTAGTTCCAAGCAGGAAGCCAAGATAGTTGGTCTGCCATGCTTAGATAGTGGACCACATTTAGCGTGATAGTCAATAAGCTACAATTGCATCTTAACTGAAAGTATAGTACACTGAAAAACATATTCTCCTCATACCAAAAAATGTTAGTGCTGTATGAACTTCAGTGGCAAAGAAATGCATATAAAAGATTGGCATGTCATGGTTGCCATTTACTATTAGGCTGAGGCTTAATGGAGGTAATGGAAGAACTGAAAAAATTCCTAGTCAGAACAGCTCCCCCGTGATGTTATACTGTATGTTGTGTCTAAGTGGTTTATCCATTTTAGTACCTAATGCGAAGAGAGATCTCTTTGGAGAAGACCCTGATGCTGGGAAAGATTGAAGGCAAAAGGAGAAGAGGACGGCAGAGGATGAGATGGTTAGATAGCATCACTGAAGCAATGAGCATGAAACTGAGCAAACTCAGGGAGGCAGTGAAGGACAGGAAGGCCTGGCGCAATATGGTTCATGGGGTCACGAAGAGTCGGACACGACTTAACGACTAAACAACAACAACTTTCAGTACTTAGAAACGACTTAAAAATAAAGGTGGAGTGGCATCAAATCACACACACTGTTTGTGTTCCAATAATAAAGCCATGGGAAAAATTGGGGAAACTACATTTTTACAGACTTCCCTCTGTAAGAATACTTTTGTATTTTTCAGTATCACAAAAGTACTTGACTCAAATACAGTTCTCTTATAATCAATTCCAGCTATAAACCAACACTGTGATTAGAGTGACAACTACAAAATACTAACACAAGCCCAAAATACAGATTTTTCTGGAATATTTCTACTATAAAAAGAAAGAAACAAGTAAATTGGAGCAACAACTTAGCAATATTTCAGTGTAGTGAGAGAAAAAATCCCAAATGGTTTCTTCTGTCATTTGTCGGAGACCCAGCTTTTGATGTAGGAAACAGTATCCCTTCTCATTGGAGTCTGAAGTTTATACCTGTGGGATGCAATATACTGACCTTCTCAAAACATTTTAGCTGAGATGCAAATTTTGACATCTCATCTAGAAGTCAGCAGAGAGTCTTGCCCTTACTTTTTGAAAAATGAATGTGTGGAAACCTGAACTCGGCTTCCTATTTAAAGATACTTTGCTGTTGCCAGATTTAATATAATTCTATTGAGATGACAGCTTGTTTCCTTGCAGAGTCCTTTGATCATAATTTTTAGAACTCCATTCTGTCCAATAAAAGGAATAGCATGTCTGGCAGTTCCAGTTAACCAAATTGTCGTAGGTATCAAAAGACTGACACTGCAACAGAACTTTTACTGTTTTCAACTCCTATTAACTATCTCTGATTTAAAAGATGCCACTTCTATTCACACCATGTACACCAAGCTATTTTCTGTTACCTGAAATGTTAAAAATAAAATCTGCCAGGTCCAGTATTTGCTTCCCCCAGGAGCCATCTGTTTCCCCAAAAGAAGCCCTCAAGCAGGTCATCACTATAGTGCTCTACTATTTCAATAACTAACATTAAGAGGCATACTGCCCCAATCCAGGGCATAAAATTTAATCATGATGACTAATAACAATTGATGTTGTTATTTTGTCAATTATTTAAAATTTGTAGTCATCTCTATAGCTTATGATAGTGAATTGGATGTACTGTGCAAAGATATATTTCTTTTTGATTTGTTAGAATCCACATCATTCAGCTTAGTGGCAACCATAATCTTTCACTATTTTTGTCAGAATGATGAAAGCATCATGGTTTCACAAGCTCCACCCCTTTCTATGTGTCATGACCCTTAAAAAAGGGTGCAACATTGCTAGCATCACTCTGATCCCCTTTGCCCCTCTCACAAATCATTCTGATTCAGATTCAGTTTCTCATACTATGAGAAAAAGAAGAAAAAATACTGTAACTTTCTATCCACTTCCTTCTACATCATGCCTAATTTTACACCCTAAATTTTCCATCTACACATTTTTTTTAAGCTACAAACTCCCATTGTTGTAAATTTCAAGTTGTACGTACCCTTGAATTGACATAACTGTAGATTGTTCTGTAGAGCTGTATGAAAGATCTCCAGCATATGTTTTCCTTTTTTCACAACAGTCACACATTGGGTTGTGTTCTCAATCAGCTACCTATCAGAATTCCAAGATTCTTCTCTTGATCTGCTTCTACCAGTTCCAGATCATGCAAAACTAAAAATTGTATTCTGGATCAACTCAAAATACATTGTCTCCTACATTGCCTGGAAAGGCAAAAAGATCTAGTCTAAATTGCTAAAAACTACTTCTGACCACCTGAGACTTCCCTGTTAAAGTTGAATCCAGGACAGCTATAAAACTATATACATTTGATTATTCAAAGGGAGTACAGGCACCTAAGACGAAACATCTTTTTTTAAAAAAAATCCATATTAATCAATTTACCTATCCAGAGTCCTCATTTGTTTGAATTAAGTGTCAGTTTGTTTATCTATCTTGAACTTCTGCCTGAGTTCTACAATGAAATGAGAGGTAGAGTTGAGTTTCAGCCATAGTTTGAGAGCATTTCAGTGAAACCTCTAACAAAATTACGCTTTGATAAGATACAAATATAAAATTGGGAGATAATTTTAATAACAGAATTCCCCAAGGACCATGTTCTAAATCTGATAATCTAGTCTTGCTTCCAAAGTCCTACTGCCAGTGTAGAGCAAACATAAATCTAGATGAAACATGTATCACTCACACTTAACAAAGTCTGTAAAATACGAAACACAAATAGTGGTTCTTAATTCAGCAGGTGAAGTTACAGCCTATGACTTCTGTCAGGAAAACACCTTGAGCAACTTTCAGAAAATCCAGCCTCAAGGTTGTAGCAACATTCAGAGCTGCAGAGCTATCCCAAAGCCCTTAGAATGGTATGGCAGACAGCCTGTATTCCTGTATTCCCATTCCTTACGATGAACTGCAATCTTGCAGTGTGGAATGGAAGCCTCATAAGAGCTACAGCTATGTAAATAAATAGTAAAGAAGTCAGGGTTATCAATAAATAATTGTTCCAGCTTTTAGTCATCACAGGATCCTTAATCACCTAAACTAAATACTTTTGAGTATTTTATCAATATTTGCTTTGGTATTGCTAATCTTATAAAATATTAATTTTTATTTCATGAAGACAATTTCTCTAAATAGGTTTTATTGAGGTTGAAAGAAGAAAAATCTATATGTTTTCATTATTTAAATAAACAGCTGCTTACTGCCACAAGTGATTAAATGCATGGATGGATCTATGCATAATATTGGTTTTAGCTAAACTGACTAGTATAAATTATGCCCCTTAGGAATTTATGTCATGCTTTTTGGAGTACTTTGCAGAGAGTATGCAACCTAATTTATCTCTGTAGTCCTTTATTCTGCTCCTCTTAGTAGGTGCTTTATGGGTCCTTTGTTGTTTGAACATCTGCATGGCTATTTAATCTGAAGGACTGCAGGAAATTATGGATTTTATGAAAGCTAACACTTGGGAAATGCACGTGTGTGTGTATCTATGTATTATATTCAGTAGCCAGTTTATTTACTTATATTTTCATGTTGAGTGAAGTCGCTTGCTTGCTTGCTTCATTTTTTCAAAAAAAAAATAAAAAATCCTGTACTACTGCCCCTGCTTAGATGGGCTTATGCAAGTTCCTTGTGATTTAATTTTCTGGGGAACAAAAAAAAAGAAAAAAGAAAAGTAAAAAAGAAATGGTTCAGGTATCATTTATTGGAAGCTCCTTTTTTACATCTTAATAATTTGCAAGCACTGGTGTTGTGAAGAAAAAAAATACAGATTTTAATCTAGTCATTAGTTCAAATAGACTATACATTCATTATTAAAGAATTGTCTTTCTAAATCATAGGCCTGTAGGCAAACAACATGTACATTTAGGATTTCTTTATATAGCCGTTGTATATTTTGGACTTGATTATATACCTACAGTTGTTAAGTGACTGAAATCCCTAACCAATTGGATACAGTTATAACTGATTGAGGGAAGCAGAATCAGACTGACTTTCACCTAGTTCCTGTAGTTGACAAGCCCCCACTCTCAAAGTGGGATGTCAAATTTGACACCTGTAGTAGGGATGAGTATTTCTGTTCATATATATTATGTCATTCATAATATATTTTCCCATCTCTGCATTATTATGATTTTTTAAAAATGTGCAAAAATTATTTAAATACTTTTTTAAAAACCATTATAATAATAAAATATGCATTTATAAATATATTTTGAGTCAAGTATACATTTCTGTTTCTAAACAAAATGAAGTTTTAGGTTTAGTTCTTATTTAGCTATTTCAGTTCTTCTGGAAAATCTTTATATAAAAAACAAGTCAAATTTATTTTGCTCATAATAGTTTATTCATTCATTCATTCATTCATTCATTCATTCAATTTATATATAATAGTGCAAAATACTCTTAGTATAAAATATTTTGCTGTCTAAATATTAATATTTTAGCCTTTCTAAAATTCTGATTCTTGAGAGCAACTGCTGAAGCATTTAGCAGGTGGCATTTACTGTCTTGGAGCCAGAAATTATGTCATGAGGTTAAAAAAAGAACAAGAAGCAAAGTATGAATGTAAGTATGGATGGGGTGGAAGCAAGGATGATTTGCAAATATAGAAATATGTGGAGAGGAGAATATATTGATAGGGTTGTGTGTGTGTAGGTGTACTAAATTGTTTGCGAACAGCATGTTCAGTTAAACACCATCCCCAACATAAACCAGTTCCTCTTCTGTACAAAGCATATATTTTCTATTATATTTCTGTCAGGGAACATTCCTCTACATAATTATTTCAAAGTTAACTATACTGAAACTTTACATTTGAATTGTTAATTGAGGTTACAGGATGTTAGATGAAAAAATTTGGATTCCTGTTCCAAAATTGGACAGCCTGTATATTGGATAGGCTGTGATCTGGACAGGCTTTGTATTGTTAAAAGTGTTAAAATTCATATTCTAACAGAAGAGCTAATATCTAATCTCTGTAACTAGAAGAACATGTAATTAATTGGTAGAATGGATTGTACTAGGGCTGTGAATGCTTCAGAAATGATTGGGAAGGAGTGCTTCAAGAGAGTGTCTATCTCTACTTAGCTACATATGTACTGTACCTACCACACACAACACAAATGTCAAACAAATCAACAAGAAAACTTAACTTAGCAGTTGGCCTTTTATACTGATTATCATTCACAAGATTTTTTTCCTTAGGTAGCTGTTAAGAAAAAAATCACCCATTAGCATCTTTGAGAGGTACAGCCACTGTTCTGTATGTTGAGTAAGATTTAAATAGTAAGCCTTGTATATCCTATGTCCATGTATTTACAGATAATATGAGCATGAAAACGACCAGTATAGATTTTAAATTGCCATTGTTGTTCAGTCGTTAAGTCGTGTCCGACTCTTCGTGACCCCATGAACCGTATTGCGCCAGGCCTTCCTGTCCTTCACTGCCTCCCTGAGTTTGCTCAGTTTCATGCTCATTGTTTCAGTGATGCTATCTAACCATCTCATCCTCTGCCGTCCTCTTCTCCTTTTGCCTTCAATCTTTCCCAGCATCAGGGTCTTTTCCAAAGAGTCCTCTCTTCGCATTAGGTGACCAAAGTATCTGAGTTTGAGCTTCATTATCAATCCTTCCAATGAGCAATCAGGGTTGATTTCCTTTAAGGTTGACTGGTTTGACCTCCTAGCAGTCCAGGGGACTCTTAAGAGTCTTCTGCAGCACCACAGTTCAAAGGCATCAATTCTTCGGCATTCAGCCTTCTTTATGGTCCAGCTCTCACAGCCATACATTACTACTGGAAAAACCATAGCTTTGACTATGCGGATCTTTGTCGGCAAGGTGACGTCTCTGCTTTTTAATATGCTATCTAGGTTTGCCATAGCTTTCCTCCCAAGGAGCAAGCGTCTTTTAATTTCATGACTGCAGTCTCCGTCTGCGGTGATCTTGGATCCCAAATAAATGAAGTCTGTTACTGCTTCCATTTCTACCCCTTCTATTTGCCAGGAATTGATGGGTCCAGATGCCATGATCTTAGTTTTTTTAATGTTGAGTTTCAAGCCAGCTTTTGCACTCTCCTCTTTCACCCTCATCAAGAGGCTCTTTAGTTCTTCTTCACTTTCTGCCATTATTAAATTGCCAATCCTGCTTCAAATGCTGCTGTTATTTTTAATATCCTTATTATGAGGGACATGATTTTCTTTTTCCTTACTGAGTGCCCGGAAACACACATGCTAAAATTTATCTGCTTTATATTGAACTGTCAAATATATCTTAAAATCATGTAATCAGCCAGCATTTAGGGTATAATTCAGCAGCAGCTGATGCGAATAACCTGGCCTACCCCATATCACCTGCCATGTCCCAATATCAGTCTTACAGGTTTTGTGTATGGCGTGGAAGTTGGGATTATAACATCTTATTCTGTACTTCAGTTAGCATAGTATCTTGGGTCAGCCCTCCAAGTTATCTGCCACAGCCTTGTTCTAACTCAAATCCTCCAAGCTTCTCTGTCCTATGAGCACTTGATTTCCTGCTTGCCTAGAGACAAACAGTTCCAGGCTGTCTAATAGCTTGGTTGGCCTCTTTGGTCAAATACAATGCACCCTTGATTCTCAAAGGTTTCCAGCTTTTTCCTTTGTGCTAGTTTTGATTCCAGAAATTTTGTCAGCTTCTCAGTCCTTTACAGCTGCTAGGAGACAAATAAATGCATCCCTAATTCCAACCCCCTGCTGCAAAAATTAGATTGAGCTCCAGTTGTTTTCCTACCACAGCCATATGGGTTCTTCCCCTTGAATTTCTGACTGGGAGCTAGAGACATCCTGTGACAATTGCATAGAAAGGTAGTGATCAGTTACATTTGATTAAGCTGAAATGTTATTTTTAAAAAATTCAATTAAGGATATTTTAGCAGAAAAATGATCTAAATTTCTTCAGTCACACACAACATGTTCTTGGGGGACTGCAGCTCTCACTTTGGTGAAACAAGGATATTAATGCTTACTTTCTCTGTATGTGAGAGTGTATGTATGTGTAGATGTTCTAAAAATCCACTTATGTATATAAATCTACTTTTATATATAGTAGATATATATACTCCAAAAAAGACTTGGAATTTATTTAGTGTATCAGTGCTAAAGTTGCTGTAAATGTGCTCTTTATGTGAACTATTCCAGATGTCACATGAGGGTTGCAACATCTGCCTTTATCAGGTCTGCAAGAATAGAAATATAATGCATTGCAGAAGAAAAAAAGATCCTCACTTTGAACTTGAAAGCATGCAGAAGGAGTACAGTGAGGAAATAAATATGTTTCCTAACTGGGCTGTAATCTGGATCTCATTCTCTCTTGGATTCTCTTTAAGGGTAACCCACCTGATGCCGAGCAACTGGCATATGGAATGTTTTACAGCTGGTCCAGCATCAGTGACTCATGTAGCTGTAGATGATTATCTGTCACACAGATGTTTTAGCTTGTATTTTTCAACTAGCCAGTCAGCAGCAGCCATTTCTGGTGGTTCAGTAACAGATGTTTCAAGCGTCTGAATATCTTGTCTATTCTGAAGATAAGCAGCTAGTTTCTTTGCATACTTGATCCATTTCAGCAGTTTTGGAAGCAATTGGAGAATGTGTGCTTCCTTGTATAGCATCTATCTTGAGTTCCATCATCACACTACAAAAGATCAATGTGCTACTATTCCTTGCTCTTACCCAAATGTGCTGTTGTTTTCAGAAGGAAATCTGGGATCCCAAATGAAATTATTATCAGTCTTTTAATTTTCTTCTTGTATTTTCTTCTTCATTTATTGAGTTATGTATAATTGCAGCTAGCAAAGGCAAATATCAGCAGCCCAAGATTATCAACTTTGCAACAGGCTCACTTACAATGAATAAAAGAAAATAAAGAAAAGCCAAAGTCAGTTTGCTGTCATTTAATAAACTACAATGATGCAATCTGAAAACTATAGGAATGTTCCAATAATATTTAGGACATTTAGGACATTCCAATAATATTTAGGAACATTTATATAGATATTGCTAATTAGGAGGCAATTAGTCAAGTATAATTAGAAAATTAGTTATCTGTTTTCTCCCTTAGCAGTTGTTACAAAAGTTGTTGAAAATCATCTAGCATGATGTTAATCTCTCTCTCTCACACACACATACTAGTTAATACTTCCCATTATTCTCCACTGTCATCTCTACACACTTGCCTGTAGAGACAGAAGAATGAGGAACCACCTAATAATAAGTATAGTAGCTTTAAAATAAAATTCACATTTAGAAGTTGAAAACACAACTACATAAAACTAAGCTAGTTTTTCATCATATCCCTAAATCTTCAAAGTCTGCTGAGCAGTGAAACAACTGTATAGTTTTAAATTCATAATTTAAAGATCTTACAGCTACTATATTTCTTACTTGGGAAGGAGCACCATCTGTTACAGAAAATGCTGTATTTAAAAGTAAAAAACATGAGTAAAATCAGCATCTGTTACATATGCATGTTCAGTTGACAAATTCTGTTTAGTTTTGCTGTTTATGAACTTGGCATAACAAGTATGTGGATATACTCATACATATATTGTAATGGACTTCTAATGTATATGTTGTTGTACACAGTTTTTCTAGTATAATTTTTTCCATGCAGTTTTCCATAGTAAACTGTAGCTTTGTGCATACTTTTCTATAATAAAATGCAAAATGTGCATTTTCTTGTAATATACAGGTGTCAGTTATATTGTCCACTGAAACTAAATTCTCTTTTATAAAAATTACTGTGCCACAAACTGTTCATTTAATTCCATCGTAAAGAATTAAGCCAAGTAGCTTTTCATCCTTATATTTCTCTGTCTACTCCCTTCACCCCATTCCTGTTCCCTATTTCAGATGCTTTCTAAGTCTATAGAACAATTAAAACAACCTGGCAGTTTAGAAGAAGCCGAAGAAGAACTTCAAGGAGAACATTTGATGCAGGAAGAAAGAGTTTCTCCTGTTGGTATCAGCATTAGGGATGACGGCAGTAGTATTTCTTTGGACAGCAAACTGGGACAACCTCTGGGGGCTGTGAAGGTGAAAGAGGAACCAAGGGACAGTGATGATGATATTCAAAATCAGCAAATGGAATCTGGGGAGAAAGCTGCTTTTATGCAACAGGTAATAGGCAAAGATTTAGCTCCAGGTTTTGTAATTAAAGTGATTATTTGAGTACAATCATAATAACATTTTAAAATCCCTAATAGACAGAATGTTTATTATATTTTTCCATCTTCAGAATCCCAAGGAATTATGTGTTTTAACATTCAGCAAACGTAAGAACAGCAGATGGGCCCATACTTTAAGCATAGTGAAAAAGTGCTTGTTAAATTAAGGATGACTTGCTGTTGTATACACTTTTTAGTTATTAGTAGAAGGCATATTAGCTATAATGGATTCTGCCACATTAGTTCTAGTGGAAAGGAACTCATTATTGTATAAACTTACTGTGGAGATCAGTGACTGCTGACCAAACCTGAGAATTGTGCTCTTTCACACTCACTCTTGCCTATCTCTAAACTTCTTTGACCTTGCTTAATGTACATTTTCTTCAGTTTGTACATGATGTACAATACTAGTCCTACACACTGTTAAAAGAAGAGGAATCTTCTTTCCTTTGTTAGACAGATTCTGGTCCAAATATCAATGATCTGAGCTTTGTATATAGAATATAATATGAGGGAACCAAGATAGAAAGCTAATGGAAAAAAATTGAATGCACTGTTCAAAATGAATTTTGTTTTTTGGGGTTTTTTTTCCTTTCTACATTCATTAATTTTATGTCCCTTTTCAAAAAAAAAACATTCTTGCCTCTATTCCATTTGAAGGTATTTGTAGCAAGAAACCTAACTTTTAAGTTACTAGATCTTTTCCCATCAGCTGACTTGTTCAAAAAAAGTAAAATGACAAAACAGCACAGACTTTAGCAGAAGGGTTACATGCTGATGACAGTGTCAATGTTTTCAGCATCCACCTGGGGGACAACGTTTTCCAGCACACTTCTTTCGTTGTTCAAAAGGCAACAACCATTCATTATGAAGTAGCCCATCAAAGCCATTGGGGACATTTTGCAAAGCATAGATGCTTCGGTGCTTATCCAGATTCCTAGTAATATGTGAATTATAAAATATGATAAAACAACAATATCATTTGGGGAATTTTTCTTAAGAACTATGTACAAAAGTATGTTATATACAACCACTAGTATGTTAAAGAGGGTTTTGTCCCCCGTCCCCCCCCCCCCCCCCGAGGCATGCATGCATTTGTAGGTGGTTGTGCCTCCAGAAGGATTCTGGTCCTTTCAAATGCTATATCATTGGGATAACTTGATATGCAGTAGAAACTGTTGCTTACTTAAGTCAGTGCTGTGTCAGTCACTTCTTTTTTCCCGAAGAATAATAATTGTGTGGAGCTGGACAGAAATGCCTTGTGGAAACAGGAAGTCCAAGTAATTCATGCACTTGGAATGTAAGAACTGAGCAAAGAGAAGCAGAGGGTAGTGTTTTATTCTCTGTTTTGTAAAGGGCACTGTATGAGTTGATTTATGTTCAGAGAAAACAGCACAGCAAATAGGGAAATCATTAAGGAAGTTTTCCAGTGAAACATTTCCTTTTCTATTTCCTTTTGATATGTTTACTATGTTGTAGTTTACTTCTGTTTAGCTAAAGATTCACTGTATTAACATCCCCTTATGGATAATCCAGGACTGACCTGGAGTGAATTTTGACACTTTTTTTCTGTTATACTGTTTATATTTTAAGGTATTTTAAGGTTCAGTATCCTTTTCAACAAAGAGAGGTGTTTTGCCAAATGAAGAATATTGTTCTAATATAAGCTTGTGGTATTTACATTTTAACTTTATTTTCTAGAATCCATTATAAAATGTTACAATATGTACAGAATAATGTTTTCCATGTATAGGTATATACCTATAATCATAAAAGATAGGGTGGACAGGCAAATAAAATGTCTTTATAATTGACTATTTTCTTACACTGGACAATGTTCATAGTTGAAGGTTTATATCTAGGTTATTTCTTGTGACAAATGTAGATATCTACCTAACTCAGATTACATGTGATTACCACTGTGATCATCATGTATATGTGTGGCAAAATAGGCAAATGTTCACATATGATGGTGAACATGAGTTTCTTGCACAGGGAAAATACCAGAATAAGAAAATGGTGATGCGTAAAGCAATTCTAAATTCTAAACTGTACACCTATAGTACAACTGTTGCCTTTTCTAGTCACATTTAGGGATTGGAAGCATTTTCTCTAGTGCTGTTTATTTGGTGCTTCCCCTCCCCCCACCTCTCCTCAATGTGTATATCTGACTTCCCACAAGCAGTTTGATTTACTAAACCTGAAACAGAGAACTCCACCATTCAGACAACCTCTTAAATATGTGCAACGCTTTGAGGAGGAGGGGCATAGAAGGTGATAATTCATTGTTGAACTTTAGGAACAGAATTGTTTTTTCCAGTAGAGGCCAGCTAAAGTATTTCCATCAACTTCATTAGCGTATACAGACAGACCATTATGAGGTTTTAGAATGTAATGCATCTGTGGAAGCTGTTTTTTCCTGAACAGAAGTCACGAAACAGGCATATGATAGGGGAAATATGTTCAGATTCTACACATTTTAATTTCTTTTTATTCATACAGTCTTTTTAGCACAGTGAAACAGAAATAGTGCATCTTTTGTGTACATTTTATTTGGATAAGAATATGAATATGAATACATTTTTCTATAAAAAATGTTTCAAAAACACATGTAACTAAAAAGGTATTTTTATAATGCAGTTGAGAAAATTTACCCCATTCTAGTCAATGGATTTCCATGCCATTCAAATTTTTGAGAAATTACCTGAAACCAGTGAAAAGGGAAAACCGGGTTTAAGGAATCTTATTTTTGATTGCTAATTGTCACACTTAAAATCTATTGTATTTATTATAATTTACACTTTTGGTGATCTCTTGTTCGTGTTGTAAAAATATTCTGTTTGTATGTTCCCTATTTTGCCTAATACAAATCTATATATTCCTTTCGCAAATAAAGTTTTTTTTTTCTCAAATGATTCCCTTTCACCTACTTGACTTTGTGTAAATTTGATTAATTTTCAACTAGTGCTTTTTATTTCATATTGGCAATATGTTTGCTTATTATTGTTCAAACAGTGGATTTAGGACCATGATTTTATTTCCCAGTTTAAATTACACAAAGTCTATTTTTGGTCTGTTATGTGATCCCACATTAACCATTACACATTGTAAAAAATATGGAAAGATTCTCTGTGCATGTTCATTTTATCCTCATCACATTTGTCTTAAATATGTGGATCAACCATTTTATCACCTTGAAGACTGTAATGTAAATAAATACTAGTTTTCCAGAATTTTGATTCTGGTTATCCAAAATTTTGACACATGAATATTATTTGACTCCAAGTGTTTTAAAAATTAGTATGGAAGTGATTTATTTGCTCATGAGATATTATAGAATTGGTGGTAGTCCTCAGGAACTTACAGATAAGAAGTACAAGATGACCATATTAAGGATTTTTTTAATTAAAAAAAAAAACATATTAAGAGCTAACGTCTCCAGTGTAGGACAAATTGATCATATTTCAGTTTCATTCAAATCAGTAGGACTAGTTAGTCCTGTCCAGCTTACTGCCTTAATTCCCAAATAATTACCCCACAGTGAAACACAAACCTGTGCATATTTGCTAGATGATAAGCTCAATTTCTTCAACTAACTCCTAGAACAGCATTTATAGGATTGCATGTTTTCTGGAGTGGCATCAACTTTTAAACAAAATCTAGACATCAACTTGGGCAGGACAATATACTTTTTAAAAATAGCTGAATATGCTGCAGTGAAAACATAGTAACCCATGATCAGTAGTCACCTTTCACGTGCTGAAGTAGATTAATGAAGCTTATACAGTAATGAATATATTAACCTCTGAGGTGGCACAAGATTCCCTCATTGTTTTCCCTTCAGAAAATTTAATACAGCTATCCTTCTGGAAGCTTTTTCTTTGTATGTCATTGCTGATGAAAAGGATTCTAGATAAATCATTAGAAAAGATCACAAAAGCAGTGAAGAGCAAAGGAAGGGCATTTCACTTGGACCAATGCATTTTGTGAAGCAGTCCCTTCCAAGTACCACTTTGTTTTTTATGCCTGTTCCCATGCTCTATGAACAATAATACTTATAAGATTTATGCACATTATCAATAATTAAAACTCTAATTTTCTAGCTTAAGCTTTATGCCTTAATTTTTTTCCTCTGGAAAAAAATATTTTGTGTCTAGATACAGCACTCACAATATCATACTCATTTTTATCGTCATCATTTAGGGATGTGCAAAACATTTTGAATTCATAATGCTGCAATACAGAAATGCTGTGTTTCAAGTTTGAACCATTGCAGAAGTGTTTCAAACTTGAAACAGTTCTGCTTCAGAATCAAAATAGATGTCTTGACCTTGAATTAAGGCCATTTTGACATCAAAGAACTTCTGGAATAGTTAGGTAAATCCATTTTGAGCTCAAAATGTTTCAGACATGAAAAGTTTTGAACACCTGTATCAGCATTAGGTCACATTTTGTGATATGTTGTTCCAAATGCTGCCCATTATTAAAAACTTATGTATGAATGACATTTCATTACATAAAATCTTAGAGTTCAAAAGAAAAACAGAAAGCTATGTCTCTCCTCAAAGTGTTAAAGCGGCTGCATCCTCTGGAAAGCTCAGCACAGTTTCTTCAAAGGCTTTTCCCAATGCGTGTGCATTTATGCACATGCACATTCAGTATTCCCACTGAGGCTGCTAATGAAGTGAAACAGCTAATGTACTATATATATGATGCAGAGGCACTATGGGTGGCCTTCAAAGCACCTGCATCCAACCTTCTAGATGCTTCTAGTGTTTCTCAACCTTGGCAGCTTTAAGATGTGTGGACTGAGAAATGCTGTTCTAGAGGACATGGTTACTTTAATAACTCAAACAAGGGTATTTCACTTGGACCAATGCATTTTGTGAAGCAGCCCCTTCCAAGTATCACTTCGTTTTTTATGCCTGTTCCCATACTCTATGAACAATAATAGTTACAAGATTTATTGGCTATACAATATATTTTCAGCAAACAGTTCCATATAAATAATGTATACACTTTAAGGATTCCTATATCTTAACATTTTCAATAACTATATTTTTAAAATTCAAACTAGATTTTTGCCTGCCTATATACTAAGCTCTGAGAGCCAGTTTGGTGTAGTGGTTAAGACAACAGGCTAGAAACTTGGAGGCCATGAGTTCTAGTCCTGCCTTAGGCACAAAGCCAGCTGGGTGACCTTGGGTCAGTCATTCTCTCTAGCCCTAGGAAGGAGGCAATGGCAAACCACTTCCAAAATCTTGCCAAGAAAACTACAAGGGACTAGACTAGGCAGGAGTCAACGCTGATTGATTACACACACACACACACACACAGTATATATCCCTTCAATCATACACACACCCATACACACACATATACAAACAAAGCTCTACTTTCCATTGATCAGTGTGGCATGTGTAAAGTGGAAGACCAAACTAAAGTAACCCATGAACATTTTACATATGAATAAAACTGGGGCTGGGAATATTAGGGGAACAGGTTGCAGTGTCGCACCCAAGTCATAATATTAGAACTTATAAGTTTAAAAACTGTTTCATGCTACATTTCAGGACATTCTTATGCCCCGCATATTGTGGAAATGTATTAATGACACTAAATTTTATAGCACTTTTGATTTTGAAGACAAAAATATTTCTTTAAGAGAAAAAATAAGTCTGTACATTTAACAATTTCAATCTGTAACTGTGGCAGGCCTGCCCAGTCTTTCAGATATGTTGGACTTTATTTCCATAACTCCCAGCCATCAAAGACTAGATGTTACGAGGTTGGGAGAAACTATTTGATAAACTACAGTTGTTTAAAAAAATAAAGTAGCTATTTCTATAAGCTAGCATGAAGGTTCTAGCTGCCACCACAGTTGTGTTGCTGCCACAATTCTTGGTGCTTCAAGAAATGCATGTTAAGGACTTTAATCATTTCCACTAAAATGCTTGTTGCATTGAATAAAATCAACGGGTTCTATTTGCAATGCAATTATTTTGCTTGTTTGTTTTGTTTATCTTCATTTCAACCTTTGGCTGAAGTCCTAGTTGCATTCAACTCACTGATGAAGTCTTAATTATCCTCATGTAACTAAATTTCAGTCAACCTTCTCATTTTTATTACTGAAACCTAACTATGCTGAATGAAAAGACAAAGTTCTTTTCACTCATTTCTCTGTAACTAGATGTCACATTTCCTGTTCAAAATTAGTAATTTTGTAATTAGTAAAACTAATTCATAATTAGTAAATGCTCATTCCCTGTTTTATCTTCACTGGCATTCCAAGGTACTTTAGACAAAAATATAATTCTCTATTTTCCTCAGGAACCAACCTTTTTTGTTCAAATGTTAATACTTTAGATTAACATTATCATCTTAATTACCTCTTCCTACAGTTACAACCAGTTCTTTTGCTTCTCCACAAATAAGGATAATTAAGGGTAGCAAGCATTCCATTTCAGTACTTCACTCTCCCTATCTTTCAGCCAGAGTATCATGATTCTCTATAGCATAAAGACTTCTCTTTCCAGTAATGAATTTTGCTGCTCCATTACATTGAATTCTTGTCATCCTTGCCTATTTGTGCTCCTTCTGTCACATCAGTGGCAGAGTTTTCATTCCATAGAACTTGGATCCAAGCAAAGTGGCATGCATGCACGATACAGAGTATGCTGAATCTTTTAGGTCTGCGTTTCTGTTTAGTCTTAGATCCAGATGTTCATTCAGCAGTGGAAACCAAAGCAACAGTGTCAGCAGTCCCTGTGTTTCTCTCTAGGAGGTCCTATCAGGTCTTAAGATTTAAAAGGGGAAGACTCGTGCTTTGAACTGTATAGTGCTAGATGACTAAATCCCCCCACCACCACCATTAAATCTCAGTAGATTTAATAGAGTGATATGGAGACCGCTTGTAATTTTTTTTTTTTTAATTCAACTGATATCACAATGCCTCAATGTCAATGATATTGAAGCACCCAAGATACAGAATAATTTTCATGCTGTTTTTGTTCTCTTTGTGTTAGTTTGGACTTTATCTTCAGTCTTTCATATTATTAGGAATTATATCTATTTACCATAATTTCTAATAAATTTAGCTGGGAAACTATTAAAATAGTTGGGGATGGAGGGTTCCCAAAAGTGAAAGTAGGGCCACACTGTACTTCAGAGTTGAAGGCCAAAAGGTGCTTCCCTCAACCAGGAATACAGACATAATCTCTGTTCACAACTCCTGAAAACTGCTGTGTCTTTTCCTGGAATCATGTACCTGTCCTTTGCAGCTCCCCTGGACTCCTGGGAAAAGGCACATTTGATTTAAGGTGTTGGAGATAAGTGCTGTGTTTGTGCCCCCACACACAGCAAAGCAGCTTTTTTGCCTTCATATCTAATAGTAAGTTCTACTGGTTTCGTCAGTTGTAACAGGGATCATGAAAATATATAATCTGAGCAAAATATATAATCTGAGCAAAATGATGGGGGGAAAATCACTACTACATATATCTAGAGACAAATAGCAATAATAATGCTGAACTAATTACTTAGGCAAAATACAAGAAACGTTTCCTATATTCCTATGCATATTCCATGGGTCGTACAAAAAAGTCTATGGAATAGACCTGTGTAAGGAATAGGAACTGTGTGAGAGTCCAAAATTAGAATCTGAACTATATGCCACCTTCAAGCCAAGAGTACTGCAGAAGTACTCACTCCCAACTTCTTCCACCCTCTGACAGCCTTTCTTCCATTCACATAGATACTGGGAGCAATTGTTCCGTCCGTGAACATCAAGAAAGGAAATAAAAGGAGGGGTGTTGGCTTGAGCCTTGGCAGGTTGGATGTGGAGAATAGGCAGCCATATCTAAACCATGAGCTGGAGGTTGCACATTCCTGGCATATATACATCCCAGATATGTTGGGATAATGCCATTCCACAAAGCAGGGCTAATTTTACTATTCACCTCTTCTTCCTTATCCAACAACTCTGTCTATATGAATATTCCAAATTTAATTTATATATTAGCAATGTAAAATGCAACCAACCACAGATATGACAGCATCCGTAATGCTCCATAAATCATAAAAGCTGGCTAGAAATTTGTGTATCTTCAACTTGTATAAAGCTTTCTTTACCTGCTTTTTTTTTTTTTTAGGTGCACATCTGAAACATTTCCATGAAACTCAAGTGTGGAAAGGGTTTCTGTGAAATTTCACAGAAATTTCACTGAAACCATAGGAGAAGCCTGTAAGCCCACATGAACTGCATAATTGAATTGCTGCCCTTAAAAACTACTTCTGGGCTATAAGCGCTCAGTACACATTTCAAGTATCACAGACATAGCCAACAATATTTATTTTTAGAAAAATCTAGCTGGCATGTTTATGTATATGTGCCTATTTGTTGCTGAATGATGTGAAAGTACTTTATAAGTGCTTCAGTGAAAGAGTTACTGGGCAAATAAATGTTATAGGGAGACAAGCCAGATTTTTTAAAAAATCCAAAATATATTCCTATTTATATTAAATGCATTTTACAATGATAGTTGAGGTTTATCATATATGAGAAATGTTCTTACCATTAGACTATTCTTGTAAACATTGCCTTGCTCTACCACAGTGATAGGCAAGGATAAAGAGTGCCTTACAAATAGCAATTTTGGCTGATGGGCTCTCAAAACTTACCAGTGATCTAATCTGGCACCCTCATATATTCAGCTGTATTATTTACCAGCATACATGTGAGTTGGGTTTTTAAAAATCTTTTACTGCCAAGCAAAGCCAACAGTGACAAATTATTTCAGCCTGCTGCTGGCAGTTCCACTGGAAATACCAAAAAGTGCTGATAAATATATTGTATGACTGAGGGCCAACCTACACATCAAGAATCTGTGTAGTATGATCCTTCTGAAATGCTACTGCTTAAGATTGCAATTGGGTCACTGTGTAATGGAATGATGCCCTACAAATGGCACATAGCACATGTATGTAGAAAACTAGCCAGCTAAGAAGAAAGTGTATTTTCTCTCCCATGCTAATTCTACTTACAGGATTTGTCAAGTGTTTCCCTACAGCATTTGAAATATTACAGCCCTAGAAATCTTGCATTTCATTCTTTTTCTGGATGACTACAGTGATTCCTATATTAGACCTGCATTGTTTCCAGCTTAGCATTCCTACACTAAACTGGAAGACATCCTAAAAAGAAGACTGTTAAAGAAAAGGCTACTTTTTATTTAATCTGGATAATGAAAATAGAATAATGCTGATCTATTTTCCCCACAATGTTTGGGTTGCGCGTGTGTGTGTATGTGTGTGTGTGTGTAGACCTGAGAGGAGAATCTAGATTGTGGATGAGAAAGTAATATGCACAGTCCAGAAATAACTCTGACTTATATGCATAAGAATGATTAAAAATAAGGATTAATTTTAGCAGTGGATCCCTCAGACTGCTACATCCTGATATCCAAGACCAGAGATGGCAGCCTTAAAATTATAGGTATCAGGCTGCCCACTGGCATCCCAAAGCACATCCTTGATGCCCCACAGTTCAAAAAGAAATAATAAACATTTTAAAGAATCATTCAGATCTCACAAGTTCACCAAATTTAGAGAGATTTCAGCATGAAGTGTTGTAGCTTTTGGCATTCTTATACAAGATGTCAGGAGGTCACTGAAATCATGTGGGTATGACTTTGACATTCTTGCAAAATTTGGATGAATGTGGGACAACCAACAACCAGAATGCAAGATTATACAGTGGTATTCATGGCCTGACAAGGTTTCTGAACCTCCTAAGGTAAAGATAAGCCACAGGAAAAGCAGATTTGTCATGTAGCCAACAATATACATGTTTACTCAGAATAAGTTGCAGGGAATTCAGTGGTACTTCTTCTGAAGTGAATTTGTAAACATGCATAGTATCGTTGCCTTATCTAAAGTGGGTTCCCGTAGTGTAATAATGTTCATGTTCCACTATCTGATCAAATGTGCTAGAAAAAAAATTAGAATTGTTTAAAAGAAGATTAGACAATTGATTTAGGTTAGGCTTTGGCCCAGGTCAGAATATTCATTTGAGCTCCATTACCCATTTTTTTCATTGCCTCCTACATCACTGTCAACTGTTTTTCTTTATCCACTGAAATCTCTGGGTCATGTAATAGGTGTTGTACTTGGATGAAAAATATCAGTTGATCATTTCAAGTACTGAACCATAAATTGGATGGACTGCCCTTTGAGAGGCCTAGAGCAACTGGGTTGCATGCATTTTTGCATATGTAGGGCTGGAAAGTTTGTCTTTTAATAACATTTGTGCTGAGCACATAGGAAATCTTAGGGTCTATGCAATATATCTCTGAATTTTCATTGCTGGGGAGCAATGACAAAAGCATGGTAGTAGCCTTCAACTTCGTCTTATGGCATCTCTTTATCAACTGATTGGCCATTGCAAGAAAAAGATTGTTAAATTAGCTAGGCCTTGGACTGATCCCACAGTGCCCTTATTCTGGTCTTGAAGGAAAAATTAGATATGTACATCCTTTTTAAACACACCTACTTATATTGATACTGATAGAAATGTGCTATACTTTGAAGCAAATATTAGCAATTCCAAAGTTCAAACTTTTGCTAAGATTTCTGATTTCTCTGTTCAGTGCATAACAATCTGACTTTGTACCCCCTCCTCCCCCAACAACAACAACAACAACAAATCCATATCTGAGATCTGGACACAATGATAGGGAGATTATGAAGAAATTATATTATTCATATATTAACTTTCTCACTTTTGTGAGCATCTTACATTTTCCAAATGATTTTACTTTTCCTAGCACTAATCTAGTATAAAAGTTTTACTGTTACAGTTTGTGTGTGGCCAGGCAATGCATATGGAAAACATGTTTCCTGCTATTTAATTTAATTACTCCAATCATGTGCCAGCCCCAGGCATGTCATCCTGGACCTGTGAGGCTCTTTGTCTGTCAAAGAGATGGACAATATCTTGGCTTTGTTTAGTTGCTCTGCAGGCTGTGGATAAAAAACACTAAATACCGACTGTTTGTTTAACCAAAGTTTGCATTTTTTGCCATTTGGCTTTGATTTCTTTTTGTTTTCCAGCAAGGAAAGAAAAGGAAAGGACAGGACAGGACATTTTGGCCTTGCGAGCTAAAAGGGAAACATAAGGATAGGAAGATGAACCATCACATTTCTGAGGTTTGCTATATGAAAATGTGTTCTGGTTAGAAATGAGCTTTGTTAGCAGAAATTAAAGACATGAATCACGGTTTATTTTAGACTTCCCTGCTAGCGTGGCACAACTGGGAAAAAAAAAAAAGAGGATCTGTTATAATTGTTTCCTTATAATGAACTTAGTTTTGAATAAGTTTTTGGTGGTTTGGGAATACTATTTCATGTATGGCATCATTTTTAATGGGCAAAACAATAAAGGGGAATACACACACACACACTCCCCTTTGAACTAATTTGCAGATACAGAGGAAAGTGCCAATTGTTTTTTTTCTTTCTTTCTGATTGTTAGCAGTTCTCCAAAGTTTTTTTCCAAGCCCTACATGGGGACTGAACCTGGAACCTTTTGCATAAGACCATTATTGAGCATCTTGCCTTTCTCCAGAATGAAGGAAATCAAGCCTTAGAAAAAGCTTTAATATTAAAAAAAAACCACCTAGTATGATATATGTACTATGCATATGTAAGAGTACAGTAGAATTGAAATTTCTGAAAAATTAGGATTTCAGAACAAAGTTCTGAGCGTTTACCTTGGCTCACCTATGCAGTAAAAGAAGGTTCCCTTTGCAAAAATTCTTATGCATAGTCTTTGATATTTCCTTTTTTGGTATTTCCTTTTCCCAACATCCTGGAATGTGGAGGCTGCAACAAGACTTCTGGGTGCACAGCATGAGCTTAATCACGAAGTAATGAATTAGTCCCCACAAAAAGAAACTCTTCTTGAGATGGTGCTTGCCATCTTCAATGTTAAATAACAATAACCCCAGTCTCCAGTTAACTGTTCAATTTTGTTAATCAAAAGGATTTTATTTCATCAAGCTAACCAATGAAGTAATAAAAATTATTCAGTGTTTCCACTTTAAGGTGACAATGAGTGGTTTAACATTTGCCTGCCTGTGCTGCCCATGGTTTATTCCTATAGACGTGGCTAGGGAGCATATAACCTTTGGAAGAGGGTACAATGGCTTCTGTATGTTGAATTGGTTCGCCATTGAGGATCTAGGCTCCTGCCTTCAAGCACCTTTGTAAATGTACCTTCTGATGTTGGTAAGGTTTTGTCATCTAAGTGGAGGAGAGCACTACTTCATTGTCCATTTTAGATTTTCAACAACTTTGTGAGGTAGGTTTGGCTGAGAGAAAGAGAGAGAGAGAGAGAGAGCGCCTTTTGGCTGAAAAGGAATTTGAATCTGGACCTCTTTGGTTTTAGGATAGGTCTTAGTCCAGCACTTGAACCACTATATTACTTCACATTCTGTATATACATATATAGTGACATAATTAATGATCAGAATATTAGAAAGCATATAGGTAGCTCTCAATTTGGTGAGCAGGTCTATGGATTCAGGTGAAATTTGCCTATAATCAAAAAATGAGATTCAAACCCAAACCATGCATGCACACATATACACACACCCACAGGGTCAGTTCTCAGAAAGAAGTAGCTGAGCTGAACCCCCAAAAACTGGGAAGCTCCAGTAAACTATTGCAGGTTAAATCCCAGGCTGATCTGAGGCACCGTGGAAGAGTAAAAAATTATTTATATATACTCACTCAGTTCAGTCTAAAGAAAGTTAGTTGAACTAAGGAATGAGTTAGTTACAACTACCTAAACATCCTTTGTTTTCAGTGGGTCTTTATAAAACATTTTGGTGGATACATGACTATTGTTTTCAAAGAGAATGTGCCAGAGAAGACTAGAAAAAAAAGCATGCTAGAAAAATGCAAGCAAAACTGTTGAAGTCAATGATTGTTAGGCATCCTTGTAACTTCAATTAATTCCACCAGTGCTTGGAATTTAATTTTCTTTGAACTGTTTTATTTAGTTTTATCAGTTCAGTTAGAGGTATATGATGAAGTGCATATTGAATAGTTAGCATTATCTCACCCTGCTTGATATGTTATGAGTAATCTGCCACAATGACTTATTAACAGGAGGTTGACAGAAGTGTCTACAGAGTCCAACAGTTTCACCAGAATGATAAAGTGAGCATCACAGTGGTGGGGTGCCCTTTACATAATGTGATATTGAAACGCACATAGCGATGTGATGATATGACACTCATTTTGTTATTTGACCTCTCTTGCCTCTCTTTCTTCAAAATGCCTCAGTAGATAAGGTAAGAGATGATGCAGGATCATATCCTAGGTAATAACAGAGTGGCTATCTGTCAAGAAATCCCTTAATTTGGAAGTTGGATGTAAAGTTTTATGTGGTCCTTTCAACTTTATGATATTGTAAACTACAGAATTACTGTTATAGGAATTGTACTTGTAAAACATTGGGAAAGGGGAGGAGATATAGTCTAATGTGACATGACTTTCATCTAATTTAAATAAGCAAGGAATTCCACTCTTTGGCAAGAGCCATCTGAAACAAACAGAAAGAAGTTGGGAGAAAGTGAACTGGAAAGAGAAAGGGTGCTTTTGGCTAATTTTGGTTCTGTTCATTTACAGAAACAAAAATAAAAATATTCCATCATTGATTTGCAATTGATGCAGACCTGCATAGTTCCCAAACACCCTGAAAAATGTTTATTCCCTCTTTTCACAAAATAGAAATGAAGATGAAAAGGGCAAAGAAATAAGGAATAATTAAGGAACTTATCAAGCCTACCATAACTAAGTGTTAAATAGACCAACCATTTAATAAGCTTAATAAAGCTGCAATTAGCCCGTCATGCTCTTTGATATGAATAGAGTTATCAACCATAGTATTGGTAATCAGTTACATAGGGAAGAAATACACTACAAGGCAAAAGGATGGTATGCAAGAAATAATTGGTGATATATGTGTAAGAGTTGCTCTCCCACATCCAAATAGCTGACAAGTAAAATCTGAATGTTGCAAATCCATTGTACTGAATATTCTATAAGAAAGATATTTATGAATATTAGGCCTAACGCTGAAAATCTGTGCAAGCTATTTGTGCTTAAAGATCTACACTTTAAAATGATCTGTAACTGAAATGTCCTTTGAAGTTTGCAGTTTCCTACCTTCTTTGTGGCTGACCAATTTTTTGAAAGGTTGATGAGAATATGTTAAAATAATAAGACAGGCCTATACTCTCCCAGCAATAACTTTTCAGAAATTGCCACAGAAGTGTTTTTATGGTCTTTCCATAAAATAGATAACACACTTGTACCAAATAGCCTATGGTTCTGCATTTATCTGATACATAGCACCTAAAGCCATTTGACATTTGAATATCAAACTTCTTTAACGGCAAACTAGTGCATCAACTACTCTATGGAATGTAAGCAGAGAGAGATGGAACTGTTGTGTTAGGTGCCACAAAACATCGTTGATAGAGTTCATTGGCAGTGGTGCCAAAATATTTTGGAAATAGCAAATGTTTTTTCCATCACACCTGCTTTTTTTTTTTTTTTAATGGAAATACTCATTTGTCACTGAAAGGTCAAAGGACATGTGAAATTCCATGTGAAATAGGAATGGATTCTAAAGTTTGCCAGAAACTACTATTATTCAGACCCCATTAAAACAAATAGGACTGAAATGAGGATATGTAAATGTGCCTCTGCCTTTTAGGGTGATCTTATTTATTTATTTGATTTTTATCCCTCCTTTATTTTGGTCAACTCAAGGCAGCATATACACCTAATGCTCCTGCCTCCTATTTTCCTAACAACAATCCTGCGAGGTGGGTTGGGTGACTGGCCCACCTGGTCACTCAGTGGCTTCCATGCCTAAGGGAGGACTAGGACTCAGGTTTCCCCACTTCTAATTCAGTACCTTAAACACTAGACCAAAATGGCTCGATGTCTCTTTCAGAAAAATTAGCATAGTGCTGATCAACTGCATGGAAGGGAAGCAGATCACTGCATTTTCCTCATTCTTTGGTTTAGAGAAGGAACCAGTGGCCCTCCAGATACTGTACTTGTATATCATCCACCCCAAGGAAGTATAGAAGAACAATTTTAAGGTCAACGCATTTATAATCTCTGCTTAGAATGATGGACATTTTCCACAAAAAGTTGTGGCAAGGAAAAGAAAAGATCTCCTCACTCAAAAAGAAGAGAAATCATTTTAGGAAATTGGAATACTGAGTTTGGATGCTGGGGTGAAATCCAGATTCAGTTTCTTTGTCAAAATGAAACTTGAGATGATTTTTGACACTGGGTTGGTGCCTGAAAAATATCAGCCCCATATTTACTTCTTTCCCCAAATATTTAGGCACCAAATCACTTCTGTATTCCTCTTCACCAAGCTGTCAGGGAAAGCCTAGGATTTAGGAAAGGCTGGAGAACCATTCTCAGTGATAGAGTGCGTATTTGTTTCTAGAAGATCTTAGATTCAGTTCTTGGCATTTCTACTTAAAAGAATGGAGAATGGATGATTTCTACCTCATAACCTAAAGAGCTGGTAGTACTAAAAATAAACAAAACAAAGGACCATCTTTCTACACTATTATATTGCAGCTTTCTATGTTAAATACCTACATCATGAAATAATATGATTGTGGGAAGAACTTTACAGATTTTCCTTTTTTCTATACGATCCTGTATCAAGTAGAACTTTGAGTTCCACTTTCCACTTGAGTGGTTGTGCAGAAATGATGAATCTCAAATATGCTGATCTGATATATGACGAGTTTAGGAATCAAGGATGACAAATACACATGGGCATTATTTATTGAATAGCAGATATCTACATTTGGCATAGATATTCAGTTTAGAAAAGGACATTCCAGGAGTTTTGCCAGTTCCTATCAGCTAGCAAGGGATTAAATACAAAGCATCCCTTTGTTTTAGAGGATAATATACTCTTTGTATATTATTTTGAAACAAAATCCACATACTTTGGGTTCCAGCTAGGGATACCTTATCAGGGCTGCAAAAATCTAGCTGACCACTAGATAGAAGTAAAAAGATAATGGTCATCCAGATTATTGCAGCCCAGATATGGTAGCCCTAGTTTTAGATTCATTCAAGTATACTAGATCCACACAGGTTCAGCATACCACTCAAGTATATGTACAATAGTGTAGGAATCATGCAATCATACGGTTGGGAAAAAAACCCTTGGGGTTCTTCTAGGCCACTCCCCAGCCCAGAGCATGGATTATTATACCATTCCAGGCAAGCAGCTGTCCAACTTTTGCTTGAAAACTTCCAGTGATAGACCACCCCTGATACCAAAAGATTGGCTATTCCACTACCTAATAACCCTCAAGGTCAGGAAACTTCTCCTTATTTTGAGTTTGAATCTCCCTCTGTAAAAGCTTCTACCCACTGGTTTTTGTTCTCTCCTCAATATAATATTCTCTCCCGCCCTTCCTCTTCCTTGTGACTGCCCTTCAAATATTTGAAGACTGGGTTCATGTCTCTCTTTAGCCTTAGTCTCTTCTTTAGTCTAAATGTACCCAGTTCCTTTAACCATTCTTCATATAATTTAGCCTCCAAGTCATTTACTATTTTCATCCTTCTTCTCTGCACCCTTTCTGGTCCCTCAGTGTTTTTCTTGTATTGTAAACACAATATTCCAGTTGTGCTCCGACCAAACTATCACTTCCTGCAATCTCAACCCTATACCTCTGTTGATACAACCCTAGATTGCATAAGATTTTTTGGCCGTGCTGCACACTGTTGGTTCGAGCCAGGTACCACTTATCCTGTACCTGGTCGTCTGGTTTTTCCTACCAAAGTACAGAATCTTCCATTTCTCACCAATGAACTGCATTTTGTTGGATATGGCCCAATGCTGAAGTCTATGAAGATCCTTTTGAACCTTGAGTCTTGAGGCTGTCTTCGGAGGTATTAGTGATCTCCCTCCAGATTTGTGTTGCCTGCCAGCCTGATAAGATTCTCTTCCATCCCATCCTCTAAGTCATTTATGAAAATATTGAATAGCACTGGGGCCTGGACAGAACCCTTAGGTACCCCACTGAATACCCCTCTCCACGACTGCATATAACTTGGTTCTTGCACATTCCACCTAATAATAAATAAGCTCTGCAATAACCAAATTCCACAGTTTCATACATGTACTTGAGTCCTACTGTTTCCATGGGGTTTCAATCTGTATAACCAAGAGCACAACTGCAGCCTCAGAAAACAGAACAATTGGATTTTACAGATCTGAGAATAAAATGTAAAGAGTGGGTGGGATAATAGTATGAAATACAATTCTGGAAAGTTTAAAAGAAAACAATAAAATAGAAAAAGGAGTTGCTTTTTAGGATCTACACCTATAGCACATTCCTCTAGTAACTGACGGCTTTGTTGAAATCACTGAAATATCTGAGTTTATGTACTGAAGGTAGCAAGCAGGGTCCAAGATTTATTGCTTTTACTAAGCATAACAGTATGAGAGTATCTGGCTGCCTGATGGGTTGCATTTAAATGAGGGCGCCTTTGGTTTGATAGGTGGTGTATTTGTTCTGTGGCTAGAATTCACTCAAGGAAGGATTTTTGATGCCCTAGCCAATGATAACTGTCTGGGAAAATGGAGAAATCCAAACCTCCAAGTTTTGGATAGAGGACAAAATGAAATACTTGGATATGGAGAAGTGGAGCTTTGGGGAAGCCAAATTCCATGGGGATGTGAGGCAGCTCTGTCCAAAAAGCCCTCATGCGGTTTATCACCTTTAAAAAAGAATCGCATGAGGCCAAATCATGGCAATTTGAAGCAGGGAGTGGTATTCTTTTCTTTGGAGGGAAGGCTGCCTAAAATGGAGGAAACCATGATTTTGGACCGCATCACTGAGCTATTCCAAAAGGAGACTCTTACTACCGGTTTGGCTTCCCTTTTGAGATGGTTGCTTACTTTTAAATCCTTTCAACAAGACCTCACTCCATTTGGACAACCAGCATGAATCACTGCAGAGGAAATTAACACAGTATTTTCCCAAGTGCCCAATCTGGTTTGGATTTTCTTTTTCTTTTTTTGCATCTGAAACATAAACAGACACACGCACACAAAACGAGTTTCATAAGCTTACAGGCTGTGGCTGCAATTCAGCTTAATACAGCTGTGAGGTTACCTTGAATCGAAAATGCTTGTAATTCTTAGAAAGAAAAGATGTGCCTGCTCTGACCCAGAACAGCATTTTTGAACTTTGACTGGGACTCGTGGTTTGCCCAGGAGAACAAAGTTATGCATTTACCATCTTATCCTAGTAAATCACTGGCTTAATGGGCTCTCCCTTTTTGACTCTTCTTCAAGTGCTAGGCTGTAGTGCTAGACTCTGCAGCCCTTCTGTCTTTCTATTCTTCTGAGGTCTTTGGAAAATGTATTTCACTTGCAAATATTTTATTTGGTTGCAGAAAGTTTGAACAATTGCAAGGCATACGCTTTTCTAGATCTTCTTTGATGGGAAATTTAGGAAAATGTTCCCTTCCTGGATTGGAGGACACTGATGACTATTTTTTCTCCAAAGACTTCTGTATCTTTTAGCATGAAATAGAATACAGTAAATATAATGTCTATTTTGCAGAAAGGAGGGAGGGAGGGAGGGAGGGAGGGAGGGAGGAAGGAAGGAAGGAAGGAAGGAAGGAAGGAAGGAAGGAAGGAAGGAAGGAAGGAAGGAAGGAAGGAAGGAAGGAAGGAAGGAAGGAAGGGATTATACGTTTTGGTACGAATGTTTGCCTGCTATGTAAGGAATCATTTATATTATGCTTATTATAAAACAAGAACAATGAGCATATTAGTCCAATTTGCTTATTAGTCCAATTTCCTCGTAAGTCCAATTTATCATGCCTCAGTAGATGGATAGGAATTCAATAAACACATATCAAAATCAAGGCATGGAAATGCCATTAGTGTAATATTTACTTTTTGTTTCAGTTCCACATTCATGAAGTCTCTATATGATCATGTCATGCTTAAAGGAAACCTATAATGGTTTTACTCATCTACTGCTGACACCACCTACATGCTTGTACACATGTGAGTCACGTCTTAGACAATCTAGTATAAACTGCAAATGCTCTGTACCATGAAATGAAAACACACCTGTCTTAACTTAAGACTGACATATGCAGGCCCATGTTATTAGTGTAGTGAGACAAAATCTGCACACTTCACTTAAGAAATGGAGGTGTGGAAAAATGCAAATAATTTTTAGACAAATTCATTCTCAAATCTAATCTTTTTTCTTTTATTCTGAACTGTCTCCAGAATTGATAAAAGTGCTCTAATATTCTACGTAGCAGAGACACTATATGGCTAAATACTTTTTCTTGAAATTAAAACCTATTAATTTTAATGGGGCTTATTTCTAAGTAATCTATATTCCATTGCTTTTTCTTGCATTTCAATCACTTCAGACTTTAAAAGCTTACTGGGTAGGTGCAGCTAGCAGCATAATATAAGGTTATGTTATTTTTTCCATGGTCTATTAATATCTTGTTACTGTGAGGCTGTGCTGGTTGGTGGTTTCTAGACTGTGGTATTTGGCTTCAAGGTAAATGGGGAGAAAAAAACCCAAGACCACCTTCAGTATGAATATTTACCTCCAACTGCTACTTAACATAAATTACATTGGTTATTTTCATGCTTATATTTCAACAGAAGCTAAGTGTTTGATGTCACCCTGGCCAAAACTGCATTCCAATCTTCAGCAAATTGCATTGCATTAATTGATACCGTCATAATTTTCAACAAGCCTATGCCCTTTTTCAAAAGCTAGACAACATATAGACTGCAGATTGTAGAATATTAATTAAGGCCATATCAAATTACAGGCAAGGTCTCCAAAGATCTGTTCAATGAGACAAAAGGAATAAGTGAACAGATTCTGTGTCAAATGAGCCCCATATGGATATTACCTCTAAGATCCATTATCATTTTCATACTGGGTTGCTTTAATATGGAATATAGCTAAAAGCAGGGAGATTTATATCACATGGATGCACCACCCGTCTGCAAGATAAATTAGATGAACTGGGCCAATTCTGAATAAGACAATAGAATTTCCCTTGCATTGCTTCACACTTAACAGTGAACATACTGAAATGGTTTCTTTAATTCTGTGTAAGACTGTAACCCACTGGCCACAGAGACAGTTTTTTCCAAATAGGAAAGAGAGTTCCAGCTTCAAAGGAGGTATGATTTTGGAGTACCTTTTGCTTTCTTCACTAAAATCTCAGGACTATCAGTTTGTTGTCATCAGGACTGTGACCCAAAGGGATGAAGGAAAATTGTCATAACAGAATTCTATATAGCTCTGGATTCATAGGATCCAAACCCTTCCTACGCTCAATCACTGAAATTATGGGGAAAGTTAGGATTTACCCCAATTGCCTTCTCTTGCATCAGTTCCTGTTAAGAACTGTAATGGAACATGCAATTCTTAAGCCACCACAGGATCAAGCCATTTGGAATTTTGAGACATTGAAAGTAGTATCTTGAAAGGAGCACAAAACTCTATTCAGTTAATGCAGTTCAACCGAAATAGGTCTAATATATTCAGAATGTCTGGCTTCAGTCAGCAGTCTGATTGTTGCAATTCTTACAACTGTAGTTCCCAAAGTTGCCTTCAGTAGTTGCAGTATCCCACATAGAAGGTTCTGCAGTAGTCCCCTCCGGAAGTAATTACTGAATGAATTAATCTGTAATGTAAATGTTCAACTCTATAAGGAAATATTGTAGGAGAACAAATCACAACCCTATCTGTGCATGTGATTTTATGGGTGAGACTATAATTCACAGTCTGGGGGAACACCAACTCAGGTTGAAAGTTTACCCAACAACATGACTTCCATTTTTATGATGTTCCTTTCCATCCAGATATTTATAGGTGACAATTAACAGTTCAGGATTTCTACTGCTTCCCTAATAATTGTAAATGAGAAATGTAACTTACTATTTTCTAATTATTGGTAGCTGTAACCAAGTCACTAGTGTTGAATGGTACGGAGAGAAGGAAGAGCTCTGCAGAATTCACAGCCACTGACAAGGAAGAAAACATCAAACCTAATTACCTAATACCAGTTTCCAGTTATTATGCCAATTTATATAGCTGTCCATCTCAAACATATGACTCTGAGTGACTCAAAAACAATTAAAAACAATATCAAAACAACAAAGCAATACAAAACCTGTAAGAACAATGAAAAAATATGAAAAACCATACAACAATGTCCCCCAGCTCTGTTCCTCTGATTCAACACATATTTGAAACCACTCTAAGATCAGGTAAACCAACTAGGCCGCTTTGTTCCCTTTTCTAAGATGTACCAGAGCACCTGTGTCACAAACTATCTCCAAAAACCAGGATGAAAGCTAGACAAGAAGAATTTCTGGATAATATTTGCATGCCTTGTCTAAAACAGGAATGGGTAGCACTGATTCAAGTCAAAGAGATCTCAAAATACATTAAAAACATAAACACAGAGAGCTTCTTTAAGAAAATGATCTTTTACTTCCCTAACTCATGTGACTTAACTGCAGATCTAACTGCAATTACAGGCAAGAACTTTCTTTGCCAAAAAACTAGTCTACTCTCCCAAGGCCAGAAAGATAACAAGCATTCAGTGAAATCTGACAAATAGCTGATATTTCTCAGACCTTCTACTGATAACTGGAGTCTAGGTCAGAGCTGATCGAAATGATTTTATCTGTAAAATGCCACTTGAATAACTGGAAAACTTCTGAACAATTCTTCACTTCTTTCTGAGGACCAAATTGTAGCAGGCCCTTCATCTCATGGAATGGTATCAGTGAGGAATACTGAACAGATGTAAAGGTGACAGAGAAGTCATTTCCTTAAAATAGTCTTACTTGGATCTCCACTATCATTCTGGCTCTGTGCATCATTCATTGCCAAGCTCAAAAGCACTGGAAATGGTTTGGCTGCTTTGAACAGCATATGATTTACGATCATGCTGTGAATTGGTCATGTGCTTTAAGTAATAGCTGCTTCAGTGTATGCCAGACATCAATACAGATGATCCACCCAGCCTATTTTTCCACACAAACTAGTTGGGTTGTGTAAATTAAACTCCTGGAGCTATTTTTCTAAAATTGAGCCTATTTTAAAGAAGGAAATATGATTCCACCATTTCTTGTGCATCCTCTCTCTATTACTAATAGCAATTCAGAGAGATTTTTCAGTGGTATCACAGACATGGTAGGAATAGGAAAGTCATCTTACCTGTTTATCCACCCAAACATTAATTTGTCAATGAAAAGGCTTTTTGTACTCTTGAGCTGTTCACTGCTTCTATAACACATTTTTTCATAAAATCTCAATTCTGAAACCTGATATTTATCTTGTTAAAAATAGGGGGAAAAAACCCACAACTTTTTATGCAAAGCAGAAGGCAGGCAGGAATCAAAGCCAAACCATGCATTTTGTAATAAAGTAGATAGCTGAAAAATCTTTCTAAGTATTTTATTCTTATTTTTATCATTATTATTCAGACTTGGCAAATTTATACATAAAAAAATATAACATGCAGTACATTTAAATCCTAAGCTTTTCCTTGCAAATGTTGTATCATGAAACATATGTATAGATAATGCGTTTCCATCAAACAGATATCTTCAAAGCCAGGTCAGAAAAGTCAAGATGGTTCTCATGGCCCCACAGTCATGAGAAAGGCCACTCCCTTTGAAAAAGATAATATGATACTCATCAAAAAGGGTGTAGCTTTGATCATGCCACTGCAGCTACCATCTTGACTTTCTTGTCCTCCCCTGCAAACAGCCCTGAAATCAAATGTGCTTATTTCACTTCAACTATATGCAAAAATCTAGACCAGTGTTTCTCCATCTCATCAACTTTAAGACGTATGAACTTCAACTCCCAGAATTCCTCAGTCAGCATATTGATCTAGATCGTTGAAACCTGCTCATGCTTAAAGCTGCCTCTACTCTGTTAAATATTACCTTTAAGGGCATGCAATCCAACATTTTTACCCCCAAAACAATCCTTTGACTTGATTTTTCTCCATTAGGCATATGCAAATGTTTTCTTACTTTTTTATGATACCACTTACATATCTCTATATTTATATCATTATCTCTCTATTTACATATATATAGTATATATTCAGTATATGTGTTATATTTATTACTTTGTTTGCATAACTTACATTGCAATATTTATTTTCCATTTTATGCATGTGCATTGGAGTTTGAAATTCCCGAAGTTGTTAATTTAAGGCAGTGTTTCCCAAACCTGACTAAATTACCCAACATAGGGTAAAAGTGGTTTTTCTTTGGGTAGCAACACACGAACCCATTACCCAATCACAACAGGGATATTTAAATTGAGTTAAAGATTGCCACATGTACTAAAATATATTTGAAAATCTCCCAAAGTATTCCCATTAAGACAAAAATCAATGAAATTACCAATGATAGTTCGTTGAAATGACATAAAGATCATTCAGTGATATTGTTTTTATAATGCAGGTAGTCCTTGAGTTATGACCATTCATTCAACGACTGTTCAAAGTTGGGGTTTTGGGTAATGAAGGAAAATGTTTGGGAAGCACTGATTTAAGGGATATTATTATGCATTGCACAAAATGGGGAAGTAACAAAATCACTACCTCTAATCACCCAAAATTATTCTACCAATTTCTGCCCCTAACATTACAGCAGATGTTACCCATAAACTTATGTACTTATCACTCATGTCTTCACTGTTCATCAGGACTAGAAACTCGTTTTTAAAAATATGACAATTCAGATTCTTGAGTACATAAATTCTTACTCCAGTAATATGCTTTATCTAGTGACATCTGTGTAATGCAGCTCAGAAAGTTCAATGTACTTTATTTTGGTCATTGTCCAGCTATATGTTAGAAAAGAAAAAGAGATAAAAGATAAAACAAGATAAATAAAATGAAACATAATACAAGATAAATTAAACACAGCTAGCACATGTGAAAATTTCTCAGTTCAGGTAAATCACTTTGAACACTGAGATTATTAACAATAAGGCTTCACTGAAAAGACCATTGTAAATATAGCTAGAAGGAGGTAAATGGGAGGGTTAACAAATATAGTTGTTACTAAGCTAGGACAAATGTAATCAAGTCAAACTGTTCCTAATGAGGTTGTCAAATTTTGCTGGCTGTTATTCAAAGCTTGGTGACATTATACTGTAAGAGAGGACAGTGGTCAGCAAAAAGATAATTGAGATAACAAGGGTCAGTATGGCAAATGAACAAGAGATCTATTTGTGTTGCAGATCTTGGGAGGATTGACATTAGAGAGGCACCTGGGTGAGTACTGCTTGATAAGGGCTAAAACAGCTTACAAGAGAACAAAAAGGGAGCTGTTGTGAGCAGATTTTTTTTAAAAAGGTGATTAAGAAGAGGATAATGCTGGGCTCAGTCCATCTCCTAGTTATGTATACATGATAACTGGATTATTTACAAGGACGTAAATTGATGGACCTGAGCTTGGAGCTGAAGCTGTGGAAACACATTCAGGCGAATCTTTCTTATGAAGGGAGAGGACTTTAACTTCCATCTGAAACAATACTAATGCAGGGAGGCACAATCAGGTCTTTATTTTGTGGTTTCTGAGTGGGCGAGTCCAGGCACAGCATCCTGTATGTCCAGCAGGTGTTGCTGTAAGAGCAGGCAGAGTCTTTTTCCAAGAGAATCGAATTCAGTCATAGCCTGGGACTCCGCAGCCCACTATAAATGCAGGCATCTCACTTGGCAATGGAAGAGACTACTGCTGTGCTACTGGAGTGACCCCACTACTCAGGCATGCCGTGCTAAAAAACTTGTGGCAGACAAAAATAAAAAAGAATTAAATCGATCCCAAGGAAGAAAGTTTTTGTGTGTCTGAGAGAGAGGGGAGGTGGCCTTTTCCAATTGGCCTTAAAAAAAAAAAAAAAAAAGCAGGTTCAGAAACTGCAGTAGCCATAAAGAGAAAGGGATGCTCCACTCTACATATTCCAGACAAAATCAAAGTGTCATTAAATTGTTTTTAAATGCAAATTTACAGAATGAAAATCAAGGCAATGTGAAGGTACCAGCCAACAAAAGCAAGAACAGCTGGAAAGCCAGTGACCGATTACAAGTTCAACATCCAAGCAAAACATCTTGAATTGCTGGTAGTGTAATAAATTACAGTTTTCACTTTCCTATTTTGCAAGTGAAAACAGCACTACATCAGGCTCAAGAAAGGCAGATGAAATGATGACCTTTTTCTTGAGCCCACCTTAGTTTTCAGCAAAGCTCTGGGTGCCTTAAGTAGGAGAGTTACATACCTGGGCCAAGAAGCGGGCAGCTCCTCCTCTGGCTTTGGTAAAATGAGGTCTTGCTTGCCAGGGAATAAGAGATGAAAGCCAAAATTCCAGACGCTGTTAATTGTTGTCCTTCCCATGATTAATTTGCTCTCTTTAATGAGATCAAAGTTGAAGAGTGGGAGGTGGCCCAAGGTGTTCAAAGGGCAAGAAATGGCCATGGGCTGGGTTATTTCAAGTCTTTGATTGGACCGTTTCAGAGCTTGGACATGGAAACCTGCTTGGTGTTATGAATGAGAAGCTTTTCTAGAGGTGCATGATAAGGGAAATATAAACTCCACAGCTTCACTAACATACAGGGAGGAAGGGAGGAAGGGAGGAAGGGAGGAAGGAAGGAAGGAAGGAAGGGAGGAAGGAAGGAAGGAAGGAAGGAAGGAAGGAAGGAAGGAAGGAAGGAAGGAAGGAAGGAAGGAAGGAAGGAAGGAAGGAAGGATTTTTTTACCGATTATCTTGACAGTGATTTGTTCTTAGATGGCATTCTGGACTATATCTGTTTTGAATAACTCCCTTGATCTTGACACAGGCAGTTGAGTTTCAGACAGGAGAAGATATAAGATAATGGAATATCCATTAGGAGGCTTCTTAGGGTTTGCTGTAAATAAAATGTTATCTTCAAAGGAAGAAGCATCTTCAAGTGACAAAGGGCAGTTATGTCATCAGTATACTTTCTATAGCAATTTATATTCATTTGACCCTATTTTTCTTAGTTTTTTACCATTCTACTGCTATTCTTGTAATTATAGGTGAAAACAGTAGCATTTTATGTTCTAGCAACATGTTGGGGCAGATACAAATTTAATAGATCAATAACCAATATTTATATCATTTTCAATTAAAGATATTATGTTCTACAGGTGACTGTTACTAAGGATCAATAAAAGAGTGAATTAGATCATCATATATATTTGTAAATGGTTTAGTAGAGAATGCTGGTATTGGCCGTGATTATATAATACCTTTGTATAGAAAGTGATAAAACATTCACTATATTATTATAGTATATTATATTAATACTATATTACATTATCATATCTGTGATAAGGGATTATATAGTGGGAGATGAAAGGCTAATATGTTGAGAGGAAAAATCTTTCAGAAGAAAAGGCTAACAAAGCTGAATTTGAACCAATAGGGAATTATGGAAGAGAGACTAAAACAAATCAAAAGAGATAAAATAGAGAAGGTTATGAGCAAAAAGGGATAGAAGTCTAGAAAGATAGCCAGTCACAGTGTGTAAAGGTGTATTCCAAAAATCATGGAAAGTCTTTTCCACAGACTTTAACAGATGTTAATTTCAGGCCTGAAATATGTTTCAATATGTGACTTTATGGCAAAGAAAAGCTTGAACGTATTAATTAGACTAATATTTATTCTAGAAGTGACCTCCAAGGAATAAGCAATTAGACTCCCCACAACCGCTGCTACCAGATTGCTCCTGAACCCAAGTAAAGCAGCATTTTCCTAAGAAATGGCTTTAATTGTTTATATTCTATGTGTAGCTCAATGGCTTACAGGGAGCACTGCCCACCCTAATGCCAATTATTACAATCTGGCAAAACAGTATCAAAGGAAGGAAGTATTGCATGGCGCTGATCAAAATACCACAAGCAGCTCTAAGAACTCCCTTAGAAACATCTATCTCTTCATGTCTATGTATTTTGGCTGGCACTTGTTCAGTACAATTCAGAGATAATCCAAAAGGGTAGGGATGCAAATCTGTTTTAAAGTTTACTTTAAACCAATCAGATCTATCAGAAAACATTTCAATCTATTTTACCAGAAACTCAACTCAGATACCTTTGCTGTTGTCACTGTTGTTATTATTTATGCACTGATAGAAATGTGAAATGTTTTCGTGGAAGGTAAACGTGAAACATAATGAGCTACAACAAAAGAGTGCAACTATATCTCTACAGGGATTGTAATAGGACTTTGTTAATTAATCAACTAAGTGCAACTTCAAAATAAGGTCTGTTTTGTCCAGTATAAGGTTTTCTTCTAGTTACGTATGTATAGAAATATCTGTTGCTCTCCAGATATTCCACTGGTCACACTGACTGGAGCTGAAGTGAATTGAAATTCCAAAAAATCTGCTTACCCCTTGGATATAGGATTGTAGCTAAGGTTCTGGTTGATGAAGCTATCCATCAGTTGATTCAGATTTGTTGCTCAACAAGAATAAATGGTTAATATCTTTTTATTGTAAAGCAGTGGAACTTCTCCCATATTGTATATATCTGCATGTCTGAACAGATTGATAATAATTTAATTATAGCCTTGAATCAAACTACTGGTTTGATTCAGCCACAAGCGGGAGCAATCATAGGAACTATGGGTAGTTACATAAACAAACATGTTGTCTTAACTAATTGTACAGGACTCCTTAACCACCATGGCTTAATGTGTTGCATGTGAATACAGAATAACTTTCTAGCTTCCACAGAGTAGAATTGAAACCTTCAAGTAATTGTGGTTTCAAGTTCTGATTCTGAGTGGAAATAGTAGCCACTGTGAATTCAAAGAGCACATCCTGAGACGCAACTAATTTTACTTAATTGCATTGCTTGCTTGGACACAATTTTGCCTTCTCCACTCATGAAGACCCCTGACCTGCTCAAGCACATTGTGGGGAGAAATGTGGCAATCACCATCATAATGAAACAAAGTGGAGAATATATGGAGAAAATTCTGAAATATTGTTTTCCTTTACAGGAAGAGGAATCTAAGAACTTTTCTCAGACAAAAAAAAAACGTTCAAGAAACTATAGTTTAGTTGTTCCCTTGCTGCCAGGCTCTGCTTCTTTTCAAGCAATACGTGGGTGAATATGTCAAAGTTTGCTGGGTTTTGGCATACACTGATGTGTGCATATGTAGGTGAGTTTTCATTTTTTAAAAAATGGATCCATATTGAAGAATGATCACAGTCATCTGTCAGTCTAGAAGAAGGATTATACCAATATGATAATTTTGGTTTTAAAATTTCCTGTGACAAGTGAAATTGGAAATTGGGAATAATGAGAACACTAATAATAAAAAAATATTCATAGATTTGTTGGATATTAATTAGAACTTAATGAAAAAATAAAACAAATTTTTAAAATTATTTTTAATGAAACTATTTTTTATAAATCCATGCAATATTCCAACTGATTATAACAACAGTTTGCAACACAATTTTTTTGCATTTATTATTTTCCCCAAATTTTATACTTAGATTCAGATTGCCTGAAGAATATAAGACTTGTGTGTTTAGGATCTGAAGACCTGGCAGCCAAATTATTGTGCCAAATATGCTCAGACAGAAAAAGCAGTTTCTGATATCTTACAAATTTTACAATTAGCAGGTCTCTGCATATTGCCTCAAGACAACCGCTAATCTGCACCATTGCAGCAACCCCATTCAAAGCAATGATTTAACTAAGAAAATCAAGTTGGTAACCTTAAGTGGGTCAATTTGAGTTGGCTGGCCACATTGATCCAGTGGAAAAGAGCCTCTGTATGTAAACGGAACACATGTGGATAAGCCCCTTTTAGCTCTGGATTGAATGTAGATGACTGGGACAAACTGATGCTTTGTAGGAACATTTTGATCAATACTTTATTAACATTTATATGGCCACCCAACTCAGCCAAAGTGACTTTGGGCAGGTTTCAGAGAATTCAGCAGAACCTAAGAAACAAAAACAAAACTGTAAAACATAAACCAATAAACAATAATAACATAATAAAATGAATATTGACATTATTATCCATTTGGAGCTCCAACAGATTATGACCCAAAGGCCTGGTGAAACAGCCAGGTCTTGACAGCCTTTCTGAAGGCCAGCAGAGTTGGGGCCAATGGTATGTCATTAAATTGAAGTACTTTTTTCATTACTAGTCTTGGCAAATGCATTCACCCAGCTTGTAAAACTTGGAGAACATTCTGCTCCAACATAGAATGTAAAATTATGCACACAGTTGGTAAACTTTCAAACTAACCAGGCTCCACCAGAGTGCTTTTTAATTAGACCCTTATCTGTGCTAAAGATCATATGGACTATGGTAAAATGCTGTGACTTATTTTTTAAAATTAGTTAATGACACTTCCATACTACCTTTCAATAGAACAAAGCAGTTCTTTAATGTTAAACACTTACTCATTGGCCTGTAGATTTCTGTGAACTTAATGCTCGCTTCACTCAATACATCTGCCTTTTTGTTTGAAGCACCTTCTTTCTAGAATAAGTCAATTTCCCAACAAGTTTTAATGTAGCTGCTATTCTTTTCCAATCCAAATTGAAAACTCTTTCTTGTTTCTAAGCATGCTTGTTTGTCAACAGCTTTGGCTGAATTTCCAAGTGGTTCTCATCCATGACAGGTTCAAGAAACTATCATTCTCAGGAGAAAATGTAGCAAGATATATTAGCATGCAAGTGATGACCTTATGAGCTAGGAGGGAATGCAGGGGTAGTCAGAAGTTGACTCTCTCTACCCATTCCCCCAGCACTCATAAATACATTTCCAGTTCTAAAACAATGCTGAACACAGTTGATATCAAATGTATTTAAAAACAAAGAAACAAACAAATAGAAACTCTGTTCTGTGATGAGGCCAAGGCATAAGTAATTTAATCAATCTGAAAAGACAAGTTAACTAGATAATATTTGAAATACAAGTGCAAGTCATGTTTTCTTGGAGGGATTTTGCACCCTTTTTGTAATTTTATGTGATAGGCAATGTGGTCTCACTATTTGTGAGTTTTCAGTAATCCTACTCCCAGATCTCACACATTCTTGACTGACATATGATGAGGATGTTGAAATCACACAAGCTGGGGTGATAGGTTGACATGGCGACCATTTAAAATTATTTTTACATTATTTAAATTATTAAATAAATTATTACATGTATTTAATTGGGGGCAGCTATGGCAGATACCCCAAATCCACAGCTGCCATTTTGCTGATCCCATATATAAAAAGTTATATGCAATACATATAGACTAGCCAAGTTATCTTGATTGGATCTACCCAGTGTGAACAATTCTCTAGTATTAGTTGTGTCAAAGGAATTAACCATATAAAAGTAAATTTAGTTTCATCAAGCCAAAGAGTATTTTCCAAACTCATTTTTAACTTAAAAAAAAAAGGATTCTAAAAAAGTAACATACATTTTAGCCAGGTAGAGCCTAGTTACTTGGCTCTACACATCTAACCTTGAGAATGAATGCTGTGTATCTCAAAAACTTACCTTTTTAAAAGGTTAATTGGTTTGATAAAAATTGTTGCATATTTAACTCAGGAACATACACATTTAGTCAAAAGTAAACTGTTGGGTCCTTGGTGCTCTCTGAGCTTGGTTGTTTCTTTGGAGATATTTCATTACCCAATTAGGTAACATCATCAGTGCTAATGAGTGTGAAGTTTGCTCCCTGTTTATACACAGTAGCTTGCCCTGCTAGTTTTGGTGGGGGTGTGGTTTCTCCTTGACAATTCCTTGATTAGGGTATTGTTTATTGCTTTCTGCCTGATTGTTTGTCTGGCATTAATCCCTGCTTATCTGGGCGTTGACTGCTGGAGAGAATGTATTCCAGTCTTTTTGTTTCCTTCTTAGCTTTTTTATCGTTGTGTTTGAATGGTGTGTAAATGTGGCTTATCTCTATGTGTCTATTGATAGCTGATTTGTCTGAATGCCAAGCTTCTAGGAATTCCCTAGCATTTTTGGATTTGGCTTGGTCTAAGATGCTCACAGTTTCCCAGTTGAAATTGTGGTTGAGTCTGTCCATGTGTTGTGAGATTAAGGAGTTTTCATCATTTTACTTTATTTTTATTTCTTTATTAAATTTCTCCCTGCCCATCTCCACCTGTCATGTCTTCTGACTGCTAGTTGGTGTTCATGGATGTGCTCTGCTAGCCTGCTGCCTGTCTCTCCTACATAGTGGCTGTTACAGTCCTTACACTGTATGTTGTAGATGACTCCTGTTTTTTTTCTTCTGGGGCTACTGGGTCTTTTGGTTTGCTTAAGATGTTTTGGAGAGCTTTAGTTGGTTTATGTGCTACAATGATGCTGTGTGGTTGTAACTGTCTGTTGGTTGTTTCTGAGATGTTTTTTGATGTATGGTAGTGTTATCCTTTTCATAGCTTGTGCTGTTTGTGCTATAATGGGTTGAGTGTCCAGGCACTTTTTGATAAAGTTGTCTGGGTATCCATTTTGTTGGAAGATGTTGTATAGGTGGTCTGTTTTCTTTTTCTGGTGTTCCTGGTTGCTGCAGTGCATTTGTGCTCATCTGAATAATGCTCTTGCACCGCTCCTCTTGTGAGAGGTTGGGTTGTTACTTTGACAATGTAGCACTTGGTTAATGCAGGTTGTTTTTCGATAGATTTGCATTTCTAATTTGCCATTGTTTCCTCTGCTGATGAGGATATCCAGGAAGGGTAGTGTGTTGTTGTTTTCTTCTTCCTTTGTGAATGTTATTCCTTTGAAGATTTTGTTGATTGCCTCATATGTCTTCTTTAGTTGTTCCTTTTTATTATGATGAAGGTGTTGTCTACATACAATTATAATAAAAAAGGATGCATACTTTTGGTTGTATACTGGATCCATATCGGATCCATATTTTTGATTGTATGTGTGGGAGTACTATAGTTTCTAGATGCTGCATTACGGTCTCTGCTATTGGTCCTGAGAGTGGTGATCCCATGGGTGTACCTCTGATTTGTTGGTATATTTGTCCATCAAACTTAAAGTAGGTAGTGAAGCAGAGGTTGATGAAATCCATGAGTCTGGCTATTTCAATCTTAGGGTATTTGGCTAGGTTGGGTGTGTTGTGCAGCACTGCTACAACATATTTTTTTGCTAGTTCTGGATGTGAAGAGTACTGTGACATCAAATGAAACCATAATTTCATCTTCTTCCATTTCTAGGTCTTTTGTTTTCTGGAGGCATTGTAGTGGGGAATTGATAGAATATTCACTTCTATGAGATATCCCAGCTTTTTTGTGAGTTCTTTGGCTATGTTGTAAATTGGGGTCACTTTATAACGATACAATTGGACAAAGAGGTATGTCAGGATTGTGCATTTTTGGGTGTCCATAGAAGCATGGGAAGATGGATCCACTGCTTTTCATCCACCACTCTTATTCTTTTGTGTTTTGACCTTTCATGGTTAGGTCATTGAGGGTTCTCTTGATCTGGTTATCCAGTTTCTGTATTGGTTGGTGTTACTGGCACATAGGTTTCTTTATCCTCCAGTAGGTTTCCACTGAGTTTATGAGACTCAGCTTTCAATATATCTCTAGATGGGCAGCCTTGTGCCAACATATTTTTTACTCAAGAAAAATATTTTCTGATCTCCATTTGTTTTCCACTGAATGTATTAATCCAGAACACTGATTCAGTTACAAAACTCAAAACATCATAACTAGTTCCAGGGACATCTGCATGGGAATTGAGAAAGGAAAAGGTAATAGAAGCAGGAATTGAGGAACAGTGAAGCCAAAGAACCAGTGACCAGAGGGGGGAAAATGAATAGAAAAGGTAAAAGCAGACTTCCCTTTTCAGTTAAGAATGATTTTGCCTTTGAAAGGAACAGATCATAGCTTTTGAATGGTAGATTAAAAAGAAAGAGGCAGAGAAAGAGAATGGATTTTGGCTTCTTGGCTGCCTCTCATTAGAGATCTCAGAAAAGTACAGTAGACTTTGGTGAGATGGAATTCTTAAGATGATTTTCTACATGTTCAATGTGTATCTTAAACTAAGTCAAGGATTACAACTGCCATAAGTTTCCAGTGACCTCCTTCCAAAGGAAATGAAATTGAAAGATGCTGAACCCTTGGAATTATTAGGAGAATTGGGGCAAGCATATCATGAATATAGTAATAAGATGATTCAACTTTAGATTAGGTCACGACACTTAAAAAATAATGTTAAAAATCACTCTGAAAAATGTAACATAAATTATTGTAATAATAATAATAGCTGTAGTAATGGAATCATCATCATCAACAATATCTTAAATTTTAGGCTTAGCTTGTGAGCCAAAAAACACTTCCCTAGACATTTATTGGTTGTTATACTTTTCCACACTGTCATTTTTCTAGGAAATTGTAGATGTTCTCATTAAGCATTCAGTTCTGACCAAATTGCATCCTCCTGCTATGCCTTGTTGTTGGTTTATTTCTTTTGCCAGGCAGTATGCCACCTCACTGAACAACTAGATGGTTTACAACAAAATGGATGTACAATGTAATAACAGTATAGGAACCCATCAGAAGTCAATACCGAAAATTCAGCAGCATCCCTGATTATTCACTTCACTGTTTATCACCATGCTTCCAAAGGCTTTTGTTTAGTGCTTTTTGAAATAGTAGTAAGAAGGGATATTCTAATCTTGGGGAGCAACTTATTTAGATCAAGGGTATGACAACTGAGAAGCCTGCTTGAAAACTCCCACTCCTTTAATATTTTGTGTGGGAGGAATTCCCAGCATCGCCTCTTGGCCTGCACATATCGGATAGTCTGATTCTATCTGGAGCAAGTGATCCTGCACGCCCTGTGGTCTGTAAAATTTATTAAATGAATAATCCATGAAAAGAAATGTTCTACTCTTGATGGTCTAGTTGAATAGATTATGTAGTGCCAAGAAATAAAGACAAGTTTCTTTTTGAGATTGCGTGTATGTGTGTGTGTGTGTGTGTGTGTATCTATACACAAACATATATACACATATGTATACATTATATATATATATATATATATATATATATATATATATATAGGTATGTTTACACACATACAAACACACAATAGCACAACACATATATATGCATGGAAAATATTTCAGGCCAGCGTTTTCTTGTTGCTATCTGAATAGCCATAGTAACAAGTTAGGATTTTTTTTTTTTTAACCCCAAAGTTTAGAGTATCTTATAAAAATTCCTTTGTCTCAATATGCTTAAACATGCATGGCTTCAGAAAATTGAATTACCTTTTTTTTTTTTTTATCTGTTTGGGATCAGTCGTGTTTCCTCCTTCTCTTTGTGTTTACTTTCCTGCAGTAGCTCGCATCAAAATGTTTTCTGGAATGCCAGGGCTAAATCAGTTATGCTTAACTCAATATCTAATACAAATAGCTCCTGGGAAGCTTGAGCCACACAATCATAAAAGGAACGTTCTCTTTCAATAGCTCGCCACACTTTGGTGATATAGTATTTCTCTAATCACCAATCTTTATGTGCCTCCCTGACCTTGCCGCTCTCTGCCCAAACGCCGAGGTGGGTATCAAAGGTCTGTGTCATCGGAAGAGTGAATGGCTTTCATTTTCTCCCTTCTTGAAACTTCCGGTTCCTGGCATCTGCAAAGAATTATTCCAATGAGGAGTTTTGCTGCCTTGCGGCTAGTGGCCTGTAGTGGCCTGTTTGATGGAAGCAGCTTTTGCCAAAAAGGTTCTTGTGGTCAGCAAGTAGACGGACGCTGCTGTGTTTAGCAGACGGGCTGCTCTGCTTACTTAAGCAATTCTCCTTGGGCTCTCCGCCATCCCAATGGCATATCAGAGCTTGGGATGAGGCTGTGATAGAAGTGTCTTTGTTTTTCACCAGAGTCTGTCTGTCTGTCTGTCTGTCTGTCTGTCTCACTCTCTCTCTCTCTCTCTCTCTCTCACACACACCCATTCACACATATTCTTATCCTCAGGACAGCCAGTGAGATTTCAGAGCAACTAAATTCAAGGTTTTTGTTTTTTTTCATTTTAGCAGTCAACTAAATATTGGCCCAGTGCCAGTGGAAACATTTTTCTAAGCTTTGTTGGAAAACAGGTTGCAGCTCAAAAAATCAGGTGGTAAGGAACTAGCGTGTCTGTTGCATTTTAAAAATAAAACTGCTCAATAACTTTTCTTGTACATCATAAAATAAACCAAACAAATCACGCATGGGGGAAAAATCCATTTTTCATAATACGTGGTTTGCAATATATACACACGCAACAGAGTATCTTAACCTGGTTATTGGAAAACATTCACATTTATACAATGCTAATAGAGAATCCTGAAAGATAAATAAAATGCCTGACAATCTACTTGCTAAGTTTACACTGAAATATGTTTTGAGCCATATATTTCTAGCTTATGCTACATGTACATAAGAAAGGGAAGGAGCTTCAACTGCATGGTTCAACCTGCCATATTTACTTTTTTGGCCTTAATCCTGAAGATGCCCCTGTATCATATCAATTAAAATTAGAGGGGTGGGGAGCCAGGGGAAGCATCCTTAACAAACGATTAACCCAGATTAGCATCCCCACTCTTCCTAGAAGATACCGGAATAATGTCATTCAGATAACCCTCTTCCAGGACCAGAAAAAGCAGGTTATAATGACTAGTGGTGCTCAAATAAAGCAGGGAAAAGCCAAGACTCTCATCTCTGCTTGTGACTTTCCTAGAGCAGGGGGAAGAATATACTTTTCCTGGCTTGGCTACTACTATGCTGATAAAACAATTTTTCAAAAACTTATAGCTTATTTCTCTGTATCTACTGTATGTACCTATTTTAAAACATGTTAGAGATGATGAGAAGAAACATTAGACTGTGTGAAAAGTGACCTGATGTCCAAATCCTCCTATATATAACAATGAATGTGCTTATCTGCCCTAGTTATGTGCTTATGTCCCCTACAGAAGTTATGTCAGAATTACAGTTAGATAATTTTTTGTGCACAGGGCCGCTAGGTACAATGGACAAAGAATCAGAGTAACTTGGTTTGGGAGCAGGATGTAATTGGTTCATTTGTGGCAGCAAAAGCCATACAAATTCTATGGCACATATAATAAGAAATATGTGAAACAACAGGAAATTTATTATCATGAATGCTTCTGAGAACTCAACTCTACGTTTATTAGATCCATTGGAAGTAATCTTCATTTGAGAACTGTATTATGAAATCAGTGGGCTTCCACTCCATTTGGGAGAATTGATGCAGTCTATTGTAACAATTTCTAGAAATATAGTCCTGCTATATTCCAGAGACAATGAAAGCTGAGGCCATGTGTAGAATGTACAGAGCCCAAATATATGTGACAAAACATTTCACTTATGGAAGAACATGCTATCTTCAGTGCTGCAAGGTTTGGAGCACTGTAGAAAGCACATGATGTAATTTAAGAAACAGGAATAATGAGATTTTAAAATGAGACTCTTATTTCACGGCTTGTTAGATTTTATCTGCATGGATCAGGTTATGTATGCGTTTGTGAAAGGTATGCCAATACAATGTTGTACTGGTCAAATATTGCTTGGAATCTATCCAATAGTGTTTTATATTTCTGAATGAACTTCCCCCAGATTCATCAGAAGCCACCAACAGTTCTCAGTGGACTCTTCAAGAAAGGAGATAAGAGAGCCTTCTATAAGTTTGGTCAGAGCCAGCCCGTCTATTCTTCAGGCTATACCAAAATATAAGAAATATGTCTTATAGCATGCTGCAGATCCATCTAGCCTTGAGTTATTTACTCTGGCTTGTGATAGCCTTCTAGGACCCTAGGCAGAGAGAGATAGCACTATATATATATGCTTGATTTATTTACGTATTGATTCATTCAGTTTATATTCTGTCTTTGTATTCACTTAAATACTGCTTTTTCTATAGCAGGGTCTTCATTATAGAATAAGTTGCCATCATAGTTGAGGCAGACCCTTGTCTTTCTATTTATTAGGAAGGACTTAAAACCTAACATTTTACCCAGGAAAGCTTTACATACTGTTGTTTTTATGCTTTTTAAGGAGAATGTTAGTGTATGGTAGATGTGTTTGTATTGATTGATTGATTGATTGATTGATTGATTATGGGCCATCAAGTTGGCATTGAGTCTTAGTAACCACAACTCCATGATAAACTGTCCCTAACCTGGTCCTTCAGGTCTTCCATTGGTGCACCCATCACCACTGTAACTAAGTCCATCTACCTTGCTGCTGGTTGTCCTCTTTTCTTTCCTTCCATCTTTCCCAGAAATAGAGCCTTCTCCAGAGAGCTAGGTCTTCACATAATGTGTCATTGGAGCCTGGTCATTTGGGCCTCAAATAAGAACTCTAGTTTGATTTATTTGATGATCCATTTGTTTATTTTCTTGGCTGTCCACAGTATTATCAGGTGTCTTATCCAACACTAACGTTCAAAAGGATCAATACTTTTCCTATCCTGCTTCTCCCAACTCCCACTTCCATAGAGTGTCACAGGGCAAACCAAATGCTAGTCTGTGGGGTATTTCTTGACTGTTTGTTCCTTTACTGTTGAATATTGTTCCTAAAAGGCAGCAGCTGTCTATCACATATCTTCACACTCAATTTAAGGCTGGTTGTTGTACCTCTTGTCATTAGTTTAGTTTTCTTTATATTTCATTTTAGCTCCATTGTTTCATCGTGCTCCTTTATTTTTATTACTACAGCTTGCAGATCCTTTACATTTTTGGCCATCAGGGTAATGTCATCGGCACAGCACAGATTACTGATTTTTCTTCTTCCAGTTTAAAAACCATATCATCTTCTTCCAGTCCAGCTTCTCTTAATATATTTTCAACATAAAAGTTGAATAAATATGGGGAGAGAATACAGCTTTGTTGCACTCCTTTGCCAACCTGGAGCCAGTATGTTTCACCATGTACTGTGGCTTCCTGACCTACATATAGGTTTTATATGAGGGCAATGAGATGTTTTGGGATTCCCATTTTTCTAAGCACATTGATGTGATCAACATAATCAAAAGCCTTTCTATTATTAATGCACATACTGACTTCTTTTTGGTATTCTTTGGCTTTCTCAATTATCCTGCATTTATCAGCAATGATGTCTCATGTTCCTCAACATTTTCTAAAGCCAGATGGAACATCTGGCTTTTTTCCCCCCATGTAGGGCTTTAATCTGCATTGGATGATGCTAAGCATTATATTGCTAGCACATGAAATTAAGAATATTGTACAATAATTTGCATTAGGAATGAGCAAATCATTCAGGGAAATGCTTCAGTCACACCAATATGTCAAGCCTGCCATTGTTCTCAAAGCAGCTGTGTCTTCTTGAAAGCTTGATGCGGCCATCAATTTCACCATTGATTCCACAGGAAATGTCTGGAAAGAGCCTCCTTTCCCTCCCCACGGGATTCCAAAATTCAGATGATTGTGACATCACAGCAGAGGCCCAGAAAACTCCATCCTTTTGCTGCCATCTAGTGGCCATCCATTTTTTTACAATCCAGATATGATTTGTGGCCTCCAAATAATTTGCATATATGTATATGTTACTGTGTGTATAAGTAGCTGCCATGTACATTTTAAATCAGATAATAAAGCCTATGATATTGCAATGGTATGTGGAAATGACCTTGGGAGACAGGGGGAAAAGCCACAGCCAGGGGAATAGTTGGATAAGAGGCAGCTTAGCCTGCAGAAGGAATGTGGGCATGGCAAATGTCTTAGAAGGGACCCTCCCTCATTTCTTGGGCTGTAAAGGTGACAGGGGAGAAATGTACTTTCAGATGTGCAAGATTCTGTTAATGTAACCTTATACTAAAGTAGAATTTAAGGTAACCTTATGCAAAAGTAGAATTAGTTCATCTGGGTATGTTTTCTGTCTGCACTACCTCACAAGGCTGACAGATATGGCCTGCTACCAATGTGCTATAATTATCAGAATGGTTATTGAAAGCTTAGGTTGAACTGGGGGAAAGTATTACATTCTGCTTTCACCAACCTAGTGTCCTCCAGAAGTATCAGACTACAATTGCCATCATCCTCAGCCAGCAGAGTTAAAACTAGAAGGTTAGAAGAGATTGGAGAATTTAAATCTTTACACTGCAGTGAAATGCATATATTTTAGTCTTTGATTCCAAAAAGCTCCTTCTGAATTCACAGTCTGCAAAAGCTATGCTTTTAATTTTGTTTGTTTTGATTTCCTTTGCCCTTAGCAGACCTTCTCTTTTAATATCCATGTACTTCCTTATTTATGTTTTCTAACAAGTCATGACATTTGTAAGAGGGAAGAGAGTCAAAATGTTTCTAAGAATATTGAAAAGGAGAAAGAGCAATAGGTAACCATGATGATGCTAGCATGTAAATTGTGTGTGTGACTTTACCACAACATATCATGCAAGTATACAGTATAAGGGTCAGAGTATGCACTACAGCATCATGACACACCAGACTTCCATTGCAGATGGAATAACCTATGGGAATAATGTAACATTATCATTAGTTGTGCTGATCCTCTGAATAGACCTTAGGGTTAGGGTGCAACAGTTGATCCCCCAGAGTGTACTATATTTGCCCTAGACTTGTGGCTCTCCCTGTATTTGATAAGGAGATGTCATTTGAAATGAAAAGTTTTGCTGTAATAATTTTTAGTATGATTTGATATAAAACTGGGTTCAAATATGTGGACTTGGTATCTGCAGCAGGGTCTCAGCATCAGAACCACAGAAGTTTAATGATCCTCCAATTGTCAAGCTTGGTTTGGTTTTCGTTAATGTTTTTCTTTTAAACAGGATCACCAGCATACCAAGACTCAATTCAATTTTCCCTTCTGATGAGAATTCAGAGGCATCCTGAAGAGTTGGTTAACTCATGGTGTAGGTCAGAAAAGCAACATTTAGAAGAGATGGTGACAAGAAGCCAATAAGGAAAGTAGTTATTCTTGCCTTCTCCTTGGCCATGTCCCTTTTATTAGGGCAACAGCTTCCCACTTTGTCTGGGCCCCAGGCCACTGAGGCTGCTTTCTCCCTTTTCAGAGTCAGAGTGGCAGGAGAACAGAAGCTCTGCAGAAGAATCCCTACTAATTGTTTTGTCTTTTCCTCATCTTCACTATAGGACTTTTTGAAAGAAAAAAAAAGCACATTGCTTTGAGTTTGCATATTTTTCATGCATGGATTCCTTAAGGTCCTGAAAGCCATAATGTACCCATCCACTTATTAAAGGACTGTATAATTGGTGTCAATATTTTTGGGGGAGGGCTTCAAATCAGACTTGACTCCTGTTGACTAGCTGGACAAGTCCATGCAGACTTTTTGGCAGGATTTTGAGAAGGGGTTTGCATTGCTTTCTTCCTAGAGTTGAGAGAGTTATTGGCCCAAGGTCGCCCAGTCGGCTTTTATGCCTAAAGCAAGATTACAGCTTACAGTCTCACAGCTTATAGCTGCATACCTTTAACCACTACACCAAACCAACTCTCTTCTACTAGGCTGTGAAAAAACAAACAGCATGCTGGGAGGTTCAAAATGCAGAATTATTTCACAGCATACAGAAGCTCCAGGAGTTAGACGTGGGCAGGCCAACTCAGCCAGAATTGTCCAAAGCATGACTCCTAATTCCAGCTGTATTCTCAAATTACTACAGGGTGATTTAAAATGTTCCCTGCCTTCTGGTGCTTACAGATAAGAGAAATCAAGTTCTCCCTTGGCTGCTCAAAAACTCTGACTGGTAACAGCTGCATGCATGTCCCTTGAAGGTCATAACTATGAATGGTAATCTTCCAAAAGAATTCACTCTCTGTCTCCTCAAAACAGCAAGCTTCCTTAAAAAGTTTCCAAGACTCAGTGATCATCTTGGAATTTGTCCCTTGTGGTAAACCACTAAACTGTGTTGGAACATCTACTAGCAACCAGGAAGTTAAAGATCCTCTGGTGTAGGATGGGCTAATCTGACCATTTCAGTTTTGTAACATTTCTTACTAAACTTACTATCCTGTCTTAGTTTAGTTTGGCCCTCTTCTACATGAGTTTCCAAATTCAACAACAGTTGAATTTGGAATATTACTATGGATTTTCATGCAGGTTTGTTTTAATATAAACATTTTTTTATGCAAGATTCCAAGTACATGCATTTTTTGTAAGCGTTTTCCTTTAGTTTTGAGGATTTTGCTCTTCCTTAATATATGTATTTTTCTATGTAGCTTTTCTCAATACAGTATACCCATTTTCATGTGCATTTTAAAAAAATAATAAACTACATTGCAGAATTCTGCAATTTCATGCAAATTTCAATATATTTTATCATCCTTTCTTTTTAAATCTTGACTTCTTCATCAATATCAACTTTCTACAATTCAGCTTGATATATTTCAGAAACTAAGAACAGAAGAATTGGCTAATAGAACTCCCTAATGCACTGTATTCAAATTCTCTACCTATTTTCCCTACATTACAAAATTACTTTTGTACTTTATATGAGCAGTATTATATAATGTAAATATTTCTTTTCAAGCAGGTTGCTAATAGTATCATAGAACTGAAAGTAACCTTAAAGATCATCTGGTCCACCTTCCTGAAGATGAGGGAAATGCACTTCTCTAGAATCTAGATTAGATAGCACCATCTTTGCTTAAAAGCTCCTAATGAAGGCAATTCCACCACCTTTTCTTGTTTGATTCCTGAGATTTAGTTTAAATCAGGTTTTCTCTGAACTCACTGATACACATTTTACCTTTGAAAGCAATGGAAAATAAATTTGCCTCATCATGTGTTTGAAGATTCTTCAAACTTTTTTCAGTCGCTGTCTCTCTTAACTACTCTTTTTTAAGACAACTTTCACTTTGTTGATCTCCCTCTTAACAACCTTTGAGGAGTCTTGTGAGTGCTCTGTCTGGAATTCATCAACACCGCTATATGCCAAAATCAAAAGAACTGTAGGAATGTTGCCTGAATTCATGTCATCAATTTTTTCATTGAGAAATACATGCTAGAGATAGATGCATGATTGATTTACAGAATCAGGAGGTTTACCAGCAAAAGATGCATATGTACAAAAAGCAATTTTTTTCTGACTTATATTTACAAAAGACCAAAGCTCTTTTTGAAGATCGTTCCTTGAATCAACTCTAGAAGGGATAAATAACATAGGTAATCAACCCCAATGAATCCATGTTGTTTTCACATGGGAATTTTTAAAAAAAATATTTTATGTCTTGATTAGTCTCACTGGAGATGGGCCCCTGAGCAATCTTCCTGATCTTCTTTACTTTCCTTAATTTGAGTAGGCAAAGGTCTGGGGACTGCAATCAGGAATGCTGGTGATTCTCAAAGGAAGAAGGTCAATCAGGCTTCAGTCTCAAAGGAAAAAGTGCAGTTTTCAAAGTAACTTGCTTTAAAACTGTTCTCCCAAAACCATGGTTGTTCATGATAGGGTTTGTTCTTAGATGATTATAGATTCTTATGTTTTTATAAGAAAGAAGAAGCTTAAAAAAAAAAAAGGAAAAATTGTTCACTGCCCATGTTCAGGCAAACTAGTCTACTTGATTTCTTTCTAATTTTATTGGCAAAACTGGAGATTATCTGAAGCTTATTAAGATTAATATTAGAGCCAATGAGTATATTATAAAGTGTTGAAATTAGGAGACCCAAAGTCTACTCTCACCCATGAAGATATCCTGGGTGACTTTGAATCAGTCCCTATTTCCCAGTCTAACAGGGCTGTTATCAGAAAAACTGACAAGGGGAATGCCTCTTTCTCTTGAAGAAAAAGTTCTTTGACAAATTAGTATATGATACCAATTAGTAAGATAATTAAGCATGCACTAATATGACAACTAAATGGATACATAGTTGGTTCAAAAATTCCATTCAAAGCATCAGTGAATCCCACTCAATCTGGAGGTATTGAGCTGGATGCCAAAATATATAGCCTTGAGTCCTGTGTAGTTCAATATTTTTATTAATGACCTGAATAAGGAGATGGAGGGAATGGATGTGAATTTTTCAGACAACTCAGATTTGGTGGGAAAACTCATATCCAAGACGAAAAAATAAAATTCAAAATAATGTTGATAGGGCAGAGAAATCAAATAACATTTGTTTAATAGAGGCAATTATTCTTAGGAAATAAAAATCAAATGCAGGGGTACAGGTTGGTTGGTAACGATTGCAAAAACTGAGCCCGCAGTGAGGTTTGGCTGCAAAAAAACAAGTACACCATAACAACAACAACCATTTATTATTATTATTATTATTATTATTAATAATAATAATAATAATAATAATAATAATTCTACTTCATTCTGCATTGATCAGACTCTGCTCTGAATATTGTGCCAAGTTCTCTTGTGGGGGAAAAAAATAGAGAGGGAGTCCTATTGCTGCTTTGAGCTCCTGGAGGAAAAGTGGTATATTTATCTAATGCATAAACAAAGAAAAAGAAGGAGTCCATGGACAGGAGGCACTTGAGAACTTTTCTCTGGACTTCAGTCATTCCAGTTTGTTGTCAGTATGTTCATGCAAGGGATTTATTGTACGGATATCTCACTGAGATTATGCAATGGGCATGTGCCACCATTGTAATATAACCACACAGAACTTCAATACACATTTTTCAGCCACCATTCAAATTTCATTAAATCAGGAATCTGGTAGCACCTTTTCTAACGTTTTGTTAAAAGGCACAAGCAGTCGTGATCTGCAGCTGTCTTCGTCAGATGCACAGAGCGGCTAGAGGGATGTAGAATTTAAATAGGGTAAGGTGAGGGGGAAAGAAATGGTTGAACTCACATAGATCAAAAGCTTCAGGCAATCACAGAAAGTCTTAACAAACACAATGGGCTTTTAACACATTATAATTGTTAATTGCTAAAGTACTTGTACACTGTCTCACATGTAAGCTGCATCCGCATAAACAACCTGTCTTCGCCTCCCCCCCACATAGGCTAACATGTAATAACACGGCTGTCCTCCTACAATAATTCACATGACATAATTCATCACTCACAGTCAATACACAGATGAAGAATTCGTGTAATTAATGCTTTCTGAGACGTATGCTAGCTACCAAGGTAGCCTGAGCATCATTTTGCATGGCTTTCAAATTCCTTGTGGCTTTCCAGCCGTATACTTTAATAGTCCACAAAATCATATATTCCACTGGTATTTCACTACTCTCTCTACTTCTAAGCAAAGTGACGCAGTAGAAACCTGGAGTAGGAAGGGAATGTAACCCATTCTCTTCTATACAGTTTCCTAGCAAGATGTAGGTGGTGGGTTAAAAAAAAGAAGATGGCTTCCTAAAGCTTGGAACATGAGAAACAAAGAGGTACTGTACACACTTGCCAATAAACCATGGGGTTTACCACCCAGCCCATTTTTCTCTGGGCTGGGGAATTCTGGAAGTTGAAGTCCACACATCTTAAAATTGCTGAGGCTGAGAAACACTGCACTAGTGGAGATCTGTCTGTCTGTCTGTCTGTCTACCTACCTACCTACCTACCTACCTACCTACCTACCTATCATCATCTATCTATCTACTTAACTATCTATCATCTTTGCATCATTTGCTAACCAGTTCTAGGCTTTACAGAGTCATCTTTTGCCTGCTTCTCTGAAGGGAATTTAGCATTCTTGGGGAAAGAGGAAAGATGTAATAGATGAGAAAGGCATCTGAAAAGTGGGCCTTTTCTGCTGAGTTACTCTGTGCCTCAGTTCTCTCTTACAAAGATTAACCTAACATCCTAACTGCTGGCATTTTAATCTGAAACATGTTTGAGATTGATTGTCCCTAAGGCTACTTTGGCTGATTGTTTAATTAGTGACTGATCTCCTGGCATTTTATTCATATTTCAGATTTTGTTACCATTCTCTTGGCTGTTACTTTATGGTCTTGTAATTTTAATGTAAATTTAATTGACAATTATTTTATTGACAATGAAAAGAATGATATAATTATTTTAATATGCTAAACAAGCATTCGTGGTTAAAATAGCAGTATTAGCAAATTAGTGGGAGAACATTCTCTTGCTTACCTCAGGGTCATCATACTTTGATAAGACAACTTCAGAGGGAGTCTCTAGGATGAAACTGTTGACCTTAATTGTCTTACTAAATACAATTCCACTCATATCAGACTTCATTAAAGAGGTGGATTTCTTTCTAACTATGTATTAGAAACATAGCAGAGGTAAGAAAACAGTATATATGGTTTGAGATTGACACAGAAATTCTTTGGCCCTATTGGCATGACCGTTTACATTTTTCTCTTCTGTGTACCAAAGACTGTTGTCATGTTTACAGTGTACATATGTCTAATTTGAACCCTTTATTAAACTCAATGAGAGTGACTTCTATTAAGTGTGAATGAGATTGCAACCCTGAAGGGCAAGCCAATGCAAGTCAGTTAAAAAGCAAATCAAACTGAGTTCAGTGAGAGTTAAGAGGTATATTAGACTGTGACTTTAGGCTGTAATCCCATATAGATATATTACTAGAATATAAATTCAAGGGAATTAAGTGGCACTTAACTTCTAAATAGGATTGGATGGCAATTTATAATGCCTTAAGATATCCTTATTGGGGATATCTGTGTTTTATTTATATACACATCAATTATGCCAAAAGTTCATTTGTTATGCATCTGAATTCTTGAAACAGAATACAAAAATTAAGAAAATAGATGTAATGCAACTTGCAGATCAGTACTAATAAATTGTGTTTTTTAAAAAAAAGCAACCATATTAGATTATCTTTCAGCATATAAAGATTTGCAGTTTGTGAAAGTTTTTTTTTTTTTTAAATTCTAACCACTGGATAATTTAGTTTGTCACTCATCCCAAATGAGAACTCTTGGGGACAACTGTAATATTTCACTGAGTGAACACAGGGCCAAGATAATTAGGAATAAAGAGGTGAGCTTCAAGAAGAGTTGTCTGTATAATCTCACTTGGTAAAAGTGATGGTGGCAGGTAGGAAATCTGTATAATACCAAGCTTGTCACAAACCAAGGCCAGCTAAATAAAACAATTAGAATCTACATTTTGTATGATCTGAGATTTAAGCTCCAGGCTCTCATCATGGATAGTTAAAACTGATTTTTAACCATTCATCATAATAAAGGCATGATCCAAGAATCCTTCTTGCAAAAAGAAATGCAGTTATTCTGAAGATTTGCTTTTGAAATAACTCTGATAAAATAAGCTGTAGTGCAGGGCTCATTTTTAAAGCTTGGCACAAACATATATATTATCTAGTAAATGTGAATCATCATCATCATCATCATCATCATCATCATCATCATCATCATCATCATCATCATCATCATTCTATCTACAGGTCTATAAATTCAATTTATTCCCTGGTAAATAGTATAACCTAAATATGGCTGTGCATAGGCTTCTATATGCAATATAATGTTTTCACACATCAATAATGAAAGTGATTTTGCATAGCACATTCCATTTTGGTATATTTTAACTAAGGGCATATCCACATTGCATCCTTAAGCTGCTTTGATTCTGTGCTAATGTTGGCTTGACTCTAAAGCAGCTTAAGAAAATGCTATCAGGAGTGAGATACTTGGCAAGAGCTTGCAAGATGTTCAGTCTGGGGTCCAGGATACCACATCCTCCCATCTTCTGTTCTAGCAAAGCAATAGGCTAATCACTTTCTTTCCTAGGGTATCAACACCCACACATATTTCTACATACATATAAACACACAAAAAGTTAAAGCATCAAAATACACTTATGTCTATGCATAGGCACAACAGCCAACTCTAAAATAAAAATTATTTTCTTACCCCTAAGTTGGTTTGTAATGTCTTCTAGAGCTAATTTCAGTAGTAGCCTTAGAGTAGCATAGTAGTTATAACACTCAATCAGGATATAAGATACAGAATGGTTTAAAACTCAACAGAAAGTTTGTTTAAATGATTGAATTTCTCTTTCATAGTTCCTTATTGTTCAGTGGGTTTTTAAAATAAGTCCAGCAATTAACCCTTTTGTCACCTCAAGGTTGTGGGGTTTTTTTCCTTTCTTTCTTTTTTGATGCCTTTGAATCAGTGTTGAATCCTAATAACTGCCTGGACTAGTCCCTGCAGTTTTCTTGTCAAGGTTTTTCAGAAGTGGTTTGCCATTGCCTGCATCCTGGGGCTGAGAGAGAGTGACTGGCCCAAGATCACCCAGCTGGCTTTTGGCCTAAGGTGGGACTAGAACTCACAGTCTCCTGGTTTCTAGCCTGGTGCCTTAACCACTATCCCATCCTGGGTCTCACCTCAACTTTGTCACCAAAGTTTATCTTCTAGTAAAAAGTTTTCCTTCCCAGTCACTTGAGGTAAAAAGTGGGTAAATCTGTTTTACCTCAGGTAGTAGGAGGAATGATGAAATAACCTTGGACCTTTTTAGAGGAAGAGGAAGAGGAAGAGGAAGAAGATAAGGTGCTTAGGCAAAGTGGAAAGCAGTCCTTTAAAATGACAGAAGCAAGAAAACTATGTTTTGAATACAAAGAAGGAAAATATACCAGGAGTTGGCTTTTGTAAGTGGGTGAGGGTTAAATACAGGACAAAATCATCTACTCCAACATCCAAAATTGGTTGCCAGCCTGTAATGGTCATGGGACAACCTGACAGTGTGGATAGATGCTAAGGCAATTTCACACATAGAGTACATGTCACATTCAGCTAGGAAATCATATGTACACTACGAAACACATTTGCACATTGCTCAATTGGCTGCATTGCAGAGTGTGACTTGTTACCTAAATAAGTATCCAGTTAGGAAATTATGTGGTGCTGTCTTGAGTTGGGCTTGATTCTCAGCTGCACAATTGTTATTTATACTTCCCACTCACTGAAGGATGAAATTTCAGGGACAGCTTTAGTTTTCACTTCAAGGGAAAGTTAAGAAAATTTCTCCAAAAAGAATGTTAATTTTAAATTTATATTAGTGCTCCCTTGGGATTCTATTTATCTCCCCCATCCGACTTTCCACCCTCCTCCCCACCCCCAGGCCTTACTAAAGCCAGAATATCCATTAACTTTTATCAGGGCTTTTCTGTACAATCACATCATTCCATTGGTCTCAGTTGCTATGATTACTTCACAATGTATTCTGCTTTCCTTGGTCCAAAAATCATTTGGAGACGCTAGAGGCTGGAAACTGCACTTTTCCTGGGCAGCCTGTAATATAGGATGTTCTAACACAGCCCTAATTTTATTTTCCACATTCTGATCCTCTATTTCTACCTATGTCAGCAAGTACAGATAACCCTGCTTCCCTCCCCCTCCCCTGTGCTCAACCCCAAATTAAGTCACTCTGGCAAAGAGGAATCTTATATTAAATGCACAGAAACCTGTTCCAGAGATTCCACGGTCTGAAATGGGGAATGCATTGAACAGTCTCCCTAGCATCCAAAATCACTTTAGCTGAGTTTCAAACTCGACTTAATAGCTGACCCTATTCATCAAGGTGCCTTTTTAAGCCCTTTGGGGTTGGCTTCAATTTGGATTCCACTTTTATAAAATATTTTATTGCTGATTAGCCTTTGCTTCTGCTTGAAATAACTGCAGGGTTTAGCAGACTAAAGATGCTGGCAAGTCTAATAAAGATGGAAGGTGATTCCAGGGTGATGGAAGCTTGGCCTCTATGCATCCCCCACATGTAAAAAAGAGGTGGGGCTTTCATCTCACAGCTGCGCCTGCCATCTTGACTTTTTTGACACCCCCCCTTGCTCATGGATGATCCTGTTTTAGGTGCAACTGTGCAAGCACCTTAGCCACCATTTTGTAAAACACATTTTTATTCCACTGTAATCTCGGTACAGCAAACATGGTCACATAGTAGTAGCTGGTCAGCATGATGGGTCTTTAGATAAAGGAGACCAAATGGGAAGTGGAATTGAAAGTCTGCTCCAGAGTATGTCCCAAATGATAATACAATTTCATTTGGCCCATCAAGATCATTGGCTACTAAAGCAAAAATGTGTTTTGTTATAATTCAATCAATGGGTTTTTTTCCCAGTTATTAATATTGTGTTAAAGTGAATACAGTATTTTCAGCAATAAATCTGTCAATTAGATGTATAGAATCTAAGGGCTGCAGAGCTAGGCATTCTAAATTGGTTTTATTCCACCATTTAACACCTTGATTCTACTAAAGATAGGTTTGTCCTATTTTCAGGACTCTAGCATTAGAGTCCTTACCTTAGCATGATTCAAGGACTCTAAGATGTGGTAGGCAGAAGTTCTCCATTTTTTCAATTTTATCACACAGAATATTTCTGGCTGTCATTCTGATTTGCCTTATGCTACAAAGAATGGATAGAAGTGTTTGAAGGAGGGCTTCCTACACACTTGCCTTATTAGTATGGATGGATAGCCATGCTTTCTTCCAAGCAGCTCTTACGGGCTGTTTTAAGGAATACTTTGTGCCACGTGCATCTAATCGCATGGCTCTCTTGGGTCTAAATGTGTTCCATTTTCAGCTGTATAATGTTTAAAGCCTCTCATCATATGGAAGGAGTGTGAAGTGATGCCAAAGTGTCTGCTTATGTAGAATGCCCATATTTTACTAATGACATAGTCACAACAATTAGTAGACCATTTTACTAGATTGAATCTTGCATTTTTTTGGCCCCTAGGAAACTACTTTTTTTCTTGTAAAATCTATTAACACAGAACAGTTAATCCATCCAACCTGCATTAGTTAGCTATTATTAGAATTAGAACTAGGTGCAGGGAACCATAGGTTCAAAAGCCACCTTTGAAACAGTTGGGAGCTGGAAGAAGTGATTGTGGATAATGTAGAAATTATGTCTACCCATGCAAGGGAAGGAGTTTATCTAGTTAAGCCCTTCCTTCCTTCCTTCCTTCCTTCCTTCCTTCCTTCCTTCCTTCCTTCCTTCCTTCCTTCCTTCCTTCCTTCCTTCCTTCCTTCCTTCCATCTCATCCCTCTAACTGAAAAGAACTGCCTGTGCATGCTGGAACATAGAACACTATCTTATAGTGAGTTTGACCCAGGGGTTGCATTGATTGGCAGGTGCTTTGTAGAGTTCTAGGGTTGGAGTTTTCTAGCCCAGCTGGAGTTGCCATAGTATGACCCTGGGATTTTCTGGAAGTCAATTAATTTACTGTACCACTGAGCAATGGCACTTTCTAAGTATGTGTGGAATTCTGGGCTGAAGCACTGGGAAGACCAACATTGTACTGCAATGTTAAAATAGCTGAGCTGATGTCAAGATTTGTTTTTCTTCTGTTTAATATATTGAATACATCACATTTCTTAGTTTTTGTCCTCTCTAATGGCTGTCTTGAAGATGTATTGGAAGCTCTGGTGTTTAGATAATTTCCTTTTTGAAACTCTACCATCCTTCTTAGCATCTTATTCCATTTGGATAGTTTTCTATCACATAGGGACTCAAAACCTATCCTGGGTTTGACAAGAGTTGCGCGGTAGCTAGACTGGGCAAGTATGAGCATTCATGCTTGTTTGCTAGAGCACTAAACAAATAACTTAATTTCTTGATTCATTTCTCCTAGGGTTCATTGTGATCCCTTGTCACATTTATTTTACTGTTTCTTTTTTGAAAACAGCAGGTCCTGGAAGAACAGCATTTACAGCAGTTGCAAGTGTACCAGGCTCAGATGGCCACAATTGGCATGGTGTGTCTAGATGAGTACCAGCCTAGTGCCAGAACGCAGACTTCCCTGACAACTCTTGTATTACCTCATCCAACTGTGGATCAGCCTGTTCAGCAAACCTCCATGACTGGTAAGAGTCCCTAAAGACTCCACATAATAGGCAGAATAAATGCAGAGTTCATGTAGGATCAAGTGATTTAAATGCCAGGAATATCTCTTGTAGTTGCAGCAATGCATTCCTTTTTTATCCTCAGTCCTATGGGATTTGAGAGTGTTGTATTGGCTTCAAATCAACTAGTGCAGCTGATAATGGATAATATTCACACATCCATAAATTAATACTGTTGAGAAGCTCAGACAGCCAAACAACAGGTGCATTTTGGATATCCTCCAGCCCTTTCCCACTTTTCTTTTATTTCTCTCTAGTCCCTGTTGTATTTTGTCTTTTTCTCCCCTCCCTCCTTCAGTTGAGACCACCACCATGCTGACATGAAACCCTTACTAAAAAGCATGACTACAATATATATTTCTGAGATCTGCCTTTAGGAATGTCACTAATGTATACCAAAGGTGTTATTTTCCAATATGGTAAACACATTCAAAATTACCTGATCAGTTTCTGAAACCTGATGTCTCCTTTCAGCAAGGAATGGATTGGCGTGCACTTTTCATTGCATATGAAGGTATTTGCTGAGCACAGAATTGAGTCCCTTGCTTGCAAATACTGGATTTTTCTTCTGAAGACTAGAGTCCTCTTCACCTTTATAGCAGGAAATATGAACAGTCCAATTGCCCTTAAGACAGTCAATAAATATTAGCTGTGGGGTAAAAATTCAATTTGGAGATCTGCTTCACAGGCAGTTCAGTTTAATCTTTCAACAGAACCTAATTTCCAAAGCAAATGAACAAGTTGATTTGAATCACTAGATTGTATCCAAAACTGATAAATTGTTTTGGAAGATTCAGACAATTTTTATGCATGTGCAGAAATGGTTTATTTGATTTTTTTGAGAAGTCAGAATTGGATCAAATTTCTGAAATGAAATAGAAATACAAATTGAATTGAATTCTAAGTTTCAATTGAACTAACTTTTTGTATTGAGTATTTGATTTACACATCCATCTTATTTGCTTACCTGTCACAACATGCGTAATGTTAGAGTTGGACCTATCCTGCAGAATACAGTCTGACCATTTTCTGCAAGTGATGCTTTTTAAAAATTTCTTTAAATGGCAATTGAAAATCCAGGACAAGGAAGAAGTGTGGCACTGTTCAGCTTTATAATGTATCTATATTATAAATAAATATAAATAAAAATTGCCACCAATTATAAGTCTTAAGGATGATGAAAATATATATTAAAATAAATGTATGTTTTGACCCACAGACTAATTTTTACTCTGACCCATATGGAATCACATTCACAATTTGCATCACAACAATTAGATCAGAATCTGATCCTTCCTTCCTTCCTTCCTTCCTTCCTTCCTTCCTTCCTTCCTTCCTTCCTTCCTTCCTTCCTTCCTTCCTTCCTTCCTTCCTTCCTCCCTCCCTCCCTCCCTCCCTCCCTCCCTCTTTCTTTCTTTCTTTCTTTCTTTCTTTCTTTCTTTCTTTCTTTCTTTCTTTCTTTCTTTCTTTCTTTCTTTCTTTCTTTCTTTCTTTCATAGAAAGAGCCAGTTAAAATCTTGGCCTTTCTGATTTCAGAGGGGAATTTTGCCATTGGCTTGAATAAAGGCAACATTCCAACCAGAATCATTATCTTCCACTAACATTCCATAGCAGCAAGCAATTGAAAACAGTTGTCTCTTCCCTCACTGCCTTTTTTTGGGGGGGGGGAGTGGAGTAGTATTGGCTGGATTGTGTTAGGGAATCCTACATTCTATTTTTAGTAGGCAGCTCTGTTGCTGTGTTGTGGTACGGTAGCACACGTGCTGTGTGACCCACAGCTGCAGAAGTGAATTATTTGCACATCCTAAATCAATTTAGATGTTTGAAGTATATGAAAAAAAGGACATTCAGATTTCATTTTAGACTAAGGAATGCTCCTCACCAGACATTATGCAGTTTGGAATGTGAGAATATTTTACTACTTAAAAGTTTGCATTTAATGTTTCTGACAGGGACCCAGATCTCAACTTTTGAATTATTCATGCAGATGAACTCCTTCAAAAGTTACAACCCTGTACAAACTTCATTTTGGAATAAGCCCCATGAAACTCTCTTGGACTCACTTGAAGCTGCACTCAGAGTAACACTGTCAAACACAGAGTCATGTTTTGGTATTTTGTTTTACGTTTGAGGAAATTAATATTTCCATTAGCATAGTTAAAGAAAAGAGGGGAAGTGATTTAAAAAGAGGCCCAAGGCTTTGATTAAAACATGGAGCTGGTGCTAACCCCAAATAACTTTGGGCAGTTACCAGAATCCCAGGACTTGGCAGGGTCTCTCACCAGTGCCTTCACTTCTAATAAGAACCAGATGCCTTGGAACTGCCCTGTACGTTTACTGCAAGTCCATGAATGGTGCCAAATTAGCGTCACTTTGGGACATCACAGGATAAATAAATGGCGTTTCAAGCCTTGGTCCTCCAGGAAAATCCAGGGGGATACTCTGTCTTAAAGGTGCAGCCACCAAGGGCCTCTTTCCAAGGGTCCCCATAGAACTGGAGCCAGCAACGGATTATTGCTGAAAGTGCAGTATTTGGGCAAATACTTAAAGACGTCCTCAAGCCGTAATGACCCTGATAACCATAGGGACATGGACATGCAACTTTCTTTGCAGCAATAGAGAAACAATTAGCCATGCACTCTTCTAAGATTTTTATAATTGTTATTTCCCAGTCAGGTGTCCACTTCTGGAATTTTTAGAGTCTCCCATTCAAGTGCTAACTGGATCTGACCCTGCTTAGTTTTTTCAAGATCAGCCAAGATACCATCACCTGCTATGGCCCCAAATATTTAAACTGCTCAATGGAGAAAGAGGAGCTGGCACTGAAAAAAGCTTATTAGTCCAGCCATAATAGTGTTATTGACAATGTTTAGCTAGTTTTTTCATCTTGTAAAATAGAGTCTGCACTTCAAAAAGAGAAATAAAGGATATGCAGAAGGCGGTCTGATGTGCTTTAAATATTATAATTATATGTAACGTTTGAAGCTTAACATTCCTATAGCTCATTTTTTAATGCTACATTGTTGGGATAAATCTCTGTGGACACTCTTCTAAGATATGCCATATGTATTTGGACTTTGGCCAGGTCAAATTTATATTTCCCATGTGTTACTAGCCCCTGCGGCATGATTTATTCTGCTTCCAATGCACATTTGTGTCAAGGATTGGTTTATCCTGAAGTCATGTAATACAGGTAGTCCTTGTTTAGCTACTGCCTCGTTTAGTGACTTGGGGATCCCAGGTTGATACGGAGCTCGTCAAATGGCTAGTGTAAATGTGTTGCTGTTGCAAAGGGAAGTGGGGGGGGGATGTAGTGGGTTTTATATTTGGGGTTTTTATTTCTGTAAGCTGCCCAGAGTCACTGTGAGTTGGGTGGCCATATAAATTGCTTAAATTGCTTAAATAAATAAATAAATTTGCAGTTGCGGTAGTAATGAAAAAGTAACTTTGCAACCAGTCCTCGCGTTGACAAACTTTGCAGGTCTGTAAAGCAAAGGAATGCTGAAGTAGGATCATAAGCTCAGTTATGGTTTCACTTAGCAACCGCTTCACATAACAACCGAGTTGCTGATCCCAGTTGTGGTTGCTAACTGAGGACTCCCTGTAATTTCATTCATTTTCTTGGCCTATATATGACTCTAAATGTCATCATTACCATATCAATGTAGAGCATACATCGTAAAGGAAAAAACACACTGATGCAGAAAAAGACAACCCTATCTCTCCAATAAGAAACCTATGTGCAGTTTGGCATCTTCTGATCACCCCAACCACACATCCTATTCTACCTCTATGAGCATCCTGGTTGCTGTATTTTACTTTCTAGGTTGATATAGTGGTAAGTTAGTCCTATTATGTTTCTTTTGAAGGTATTGCATATGACACACTAATGTTGAAGCACCAGTGTTTGTGTGGGAATTATACCAACCACCCTGAGCATGCTGGAAGAATACAAAGCATCTGGTCAAGGTTGCAAGAAAGTGGACTGCTAAACAAGTGTGAGGTAATGGCCACACAAATATGTTCAATATGCTGGTTTTAATATGATGTATTTCTGTTCCTTTTGTAAGTACCAGCTGGATGACCTCAGGAATATTCTTTGTACATCATGCTAAGTTATACTATAGAACCTAAGGTCAGCATTACATTTATAAAAGGTACTGATGAATTTTTAAATTATTATTACTATTATTATTATTATTTTTAATGACCACAAAGGTATCCATGTCAAAAAAACTCAGGATGGTGACCAGTCGAAATCCTGCCGCCTTTTTATGTGTAGATACAAATAAAAAAGGGGCAGAGGAACTGCAGTCTTGATTTATTTTTTTTTAATCCCCCCTGTGGATGCCTCTTTGTGACTCTATCCATGGTGTGGAGCTTTGAATTGAACTTTGATGCAAAAAAAAAAAAAAATTAGAATCTGTATTAGCACATTCAAACAAAATTGGGGTGCAGTACTTACAAAAAGAGGAAGACATTAAGATCTCCCAGATGTTAATAATATTGATACATCAGTTTACCTTTCTTAAACAACAAGCTGAAGGCTGCTCTAAATGATTTTCTGGAGACATACTCCAGGAAATAGATGGAGCAGGACAAAAAACTGGACACAGCATGAACAAAATCTGAATTTCATTTCCTTTAAGCTTTAAATGTTATTTAAACTAATTACATATAGTTAATATGATTACTTGGAATGCATTTAATAATTTTCCCCTTCAATCCTAACAAAATTAAAATTCAGGCCAAATTTTGGAAAGACTGCAGGACCAAAAGGGTTTTGGAGGCTGCATGAAATCCTGAGATCTCAAATAGGGCACCTGAGTTTGAAAGATTCCAGAGTGAAATCCAAGCACTGCAGAGCACAGTGCGAGTGCCGGCATCCGACTGACTTCGCTAATCCTTAAAATGAGCTACTCTGCGAGTCGATACAAAGGAGGAATCCTGTGCAGTAGGAACAATTTGCTCATATAACATGTCCCCCCCCCACACACACACCAAATTTATGGCTCAGTTAAATATGCTGTGCAAACAGGGCCACTATGATTTTTAACTCTATTTTTATTTTAAACATAATACTAAAATCATTACATTTTAAATAGATTAGATTTAGATTTTTTTTAATCCAGCCTTTATTATTTTTATAAATAAGTCAAGACAGCGAACATACCTAATACTCCTTCCTTGTCCTATTTTCCCCACAACAACAACCCTGTGAGGTGGGCTGGGCTGAGAGAGAGTGACTAGCCCCAAATCACCCAGCCAGCTTTCATGCCTAAGGCAGGACTAGAAGTCACCGTCTCCTGGTTTTTAGCCTGAAGCTTTAACCACTAGACCAAACTGGTTAATTACATCTGCTTGTAATTTATCCCAAACAAGGCAGTACTGTTTAGCTTCAACATACAGTTGAAGCTGTAGATGTTAGATTAGACAGACATTTTTATAAGGAACAAAGTATATAAAATAATTATTTAGACAGATGCTAAAATTATTACTGTATTCTCACTTAGAATTAATTAAAGAATTTAACAACCTTAAATAATCTTGTGTATGTGTGTGCCTTTAAATCAGTGTGGACTCCTGGTGACTGCCTGGACTAGTCCCTGCACTTTTCTTGGCAAGATTTTCAGAAGTGGTTTGCCATTGCCTCCTTCCTAGGGCTGAGAGTGACTGGCCCAAGGTCACCCAGCTGGCCTCGTGCCTATGGCGTGACTAGAACTCAGAGTCTCCAGGGTGATCCCTTAACCACTGTACCAACTTGGCTCTCTAAATGATCTTAAGAATGTTGTTTTCATCATAGCACAAATTTTGCAGATCAAAAATACCTTGATGCTCTCTTAAGTCAATCATCCTACTGTTACAATGATCATTCACACTTATTCCCACAAGGAATGTACTGGCTGCAACATAATAATGGGATAGATAATGGATAAGTTAGCCAAGATTTATAATGCCACATTCCTTACATTTAGTTATATTTCTAAAAGTTATTTTTATTTGTAAAAGTTGATACTATGTTTGCATCTGATTTAACTAGTAGAACCTCTCTTTGTTAAAATTATTCTAAGCTTGTAAATATTCATGGAGCCCTTTGTTCCTGACTGGTAAGGCCCCTTTATGTGTTTATTCATAGAAATCCATAAGATGGGATTGGTGTTCTGATACTAAACTCACAGACTAGATTGTAAGCCTGAAGCCTTCTCAGTAGAGACAGAAGAACATTGTATTTGATCTTGGTGATTTCTAAGCATTGCAGTCCATTAGCATTACTTTCAGCCTCTCTGTAGGAAATCATGCTTATATAGCAATTTGTATCTGTTCTTCTGGCTTGATCTCCAGAAAGTGATCTTCATCAAATATCCAATCCCAGCAGCCACTCTTTGGTATGTACTGATTAGCTTTTTGCCCTTGCTCTCAGGACCAACCTGTATCTTTTGTCTTCTGTACATTTTGTTTCTTAGTATGTGGGCTCTTCAATGTATAGTTCAGCTTATGGTGTAGCTTTCCTGTAGAGGTACTCACTTCATCTTGTAGTGAGTCTGTCACGTGAAAGGGGCAGACTTTCCAGGAGTCAAAATATACTGGAATATTTTGCCTTTTCTCCAGTTCCGATCTTTCTTTTTTCTAGAACTACAATCCTGCTGGATAGTGTATAGGTAAAACATGTGTAGGGGAAAAACCACCAATTTTCTCTTATGACTGAAGTGATACCTCCCTAGACAGTCTTGCTCTGGGACCAGCAAGGGCATCTATAGATAGAATATGCACTTGAAAACACATTTATGATGGAACGGCACATGCTTATTATTCTGGGCCACTGGCACATATCCCTAATGATGCCTATACCTGTATTACAACATCATCTTTTCTCAGTTTCTAATGTAGGAGTAGGCTACTCATTGATGCTTTGAGGTGGGCCTCACTGTCCTGTCCTCATTTAAATTGTTGTTGCCAATTTAATTGTCTATTGCTTTTATATCAACAAAAGAATCCTTGGAAATAATCTCACTGTGCATCCTTAGGTTGATGGTAATGGTGTTCATCTCCTCTTCTCAGCTGCTATCTCTCAAATTACATTATCTCCTCATCTTCCAGAGTTCAGTGTCAGTGGCTGAGGGCCGCTGTTCTGGCCACAACTTTGTTCTGGACTTATCTCCTGCCTTCTATTAATACTAGAGTGTTGACCAGCTGATACTCTGGTTTCTGAAATGAGAAGGTTCTATTGCTTGACAGATACAAAAAAGTTTAGAGGCAGAATAAAATCTCTGGAGTACGTAGGGATATAACTATTAGCAATTTATGTCACTCATAATGAATATGAATCAATAATATGTTGAGAATATTAATATACTAATAATACATTAATCAATCCATTGAAGATTAACAAATAATGGAAGAAATTAAAGGGAAAAAGTATGCAAATACAAGAAATTAGAAAAGTGGGGCCAAGAAAGAGATGGTTTAATGTTATGGTTAAAAAGGGAACCAAAGGAATAAATTAAATGCTTCTGTTTTGCTCATTTGTAACACCACAGCCATTTTGGCCCTCACCTCATTTTATTTCCCTTTTGCAAGAGAGATATAGTGAAGCTTATAGTATTCTAAATTTCTGAATTCTATGCTACACACTATGCACAATGACTAATAATTACCCTAAATCTCTTAAACACTTTAATTAGCTTTTCTGGGAAATGTACAACTCTCAGTGGAAGGGAAAAGGGTCTTCCACAGTCCCAACCACCTGGGGTTTCTTCATTGATATGCTATGCAGTCATCTACAGCACATTCCAGGAAAAACATTTATATAACACCACATCCCTTTTCCCTTCCTTCAAGAAAATGTAAATACGTTTTAGGCGAATGAAATAATGTTATCAATCACCTGATATATAAATAACAAGGTGTTTTTTTTAAAATAATCCCTGGAGAACAGTTATTAAATATATTGTCTACCTAAAGTAACAGAATGTTGTTGATTTTGTGCAATTATGTCTTACTGTTTCTTGGCTGCAAATTCAATTTCAGGATTGGGAATGATGGAGAAATTGGAGATCAAAATCCTGCATAATTAAGTCCTTTGTTAGCCTATATTTAGTTGGATAGGAATTCCACTGATGTTTATCAGCCTTTTGAAAATGAGCATTGGAAGAGTAGAAGACAATAGATCAGCGGAATAAAATTACACCTCCAAACACCAAATTAAGTAAATATCCTGGTTGCCAGTGAATTTCTGGGTGCAGTTCAATGTGCTAGTTATCACCTATAAAGCTCTTCATGGCATAAGGCGAGGTTATTTGAGGGACTGACTATTTCCCATGCTTTATGCCCATCTGGGAAGATTGAACAGAATCAATGTGCTTAAGGTCCCTTCAATCAAACAGTGCCATCTATCGGTACTCAGGAAATGTGCCTTCTCTGTTGCAGTGGCTGTCTTCTGGAAGGGTATCCCCAACCCCAACCCCAGAGAGACCTGCAGCTCCCACCCTGATGATGTTATGGAAATCTTTAAAAACTTGGCTATTTTCCCAGGCCATGGGGTAGGGTGGTTGTGGAGTTCTGTCAGTGGTGTGGTTTTGTGGGGTACATGGATGTGGTTGTCTGGACACTTCAGTTTTTTTCTTTCTTGTTTTCTGTTTTTAACTCTAAGCCAGAATAACACCCAGAGTTATTCTAGAGTTGGGCAGCCTCAAAATCCAACAAACAAACGAATTAATAAGAGTTCATCTCCAAAACTCATTGCAGAATTTTAATTTTTAATGGGGCAGAGAGGAGAGTTATTAAATACATAGGGATTAATCATGCTAGCTCTAATTATTTAATTAAATTTAATTTGTATTTAAATTAAACACCGTCCAGTTTTTGTCCTGGTCCTGCTCATTTCTTTGAGCCAGCACCATGCACTTTTTGGAATGTGGCCTTTGACATGCCATTCAACGGTCCAATATAGCCCTAAACACAAACACAATTACATTCCTGCTGTATAAATCTTTGTGAAGGTTCTTTATTTCAAGCAACAGTAGCACCGTGAAAGAGTCTGTGTATCCTTGGATTTTTAAATGGAGAAAGCCCCTCTTCAGGTCTTTGATATGAAGATTTACATGAGTTAGTATGTTAATATCAGGACAAGCCAATAGATATTTACTGATGTCACCAGAGTAAAAAATATGAAAGGTTTAAAAAAAAAAAAGCAGACATATGGAATTAAAGCAGAGGCATATTAAAACAGATTACTGATTTTTTATTTTTTATTTTTCGGCAGTAGTAGATACAGAAAGGTAGAGACTGAAAGAGCAGTATTCTCTTGTTCACCAGCCATTTATTTTGGTCTGCCAGATATTTACCAACAAACTCTCTTTAGTCTCTAAAGATGGTAAGGTGCTGAAATGCTGTTGAGGGTAAGAATGCATCTCAAAGTCTTCTGCAAAGTCTCAAATGACTCCAAAGGCCCTGTGGGTCCCTACTCTGAGCCAAACTTCCCCATGGCGGTTCTAGCATCATGAACACGTTTTGAACCACATTGTTTAGCTCTTCTTTAAAAATTGCTGTGGTTAAATGTCTCCCCATCCACCTTTTGGGCAACTTACTTTCTCACTCAGCTGCTATTTTTCCTCATATCCATTCTAGAATGACTTTCTTGGCACTTAACTCTATTCTCATTTCTTCTTGATTCATGACCAGTGGGGATCGTTTTGTTTTGTTTTATGCTTGCCAAAAATTTCTTCTCTGTCTTTTTTTCTTTTTCTTTTTACTGTTCTTCAATCTGATGGAAAATAAATCACTTTTGATTCTTTTTTTTTTCCTAAGAAAGAAAGAAGGAGTTGTGGTGAGATTCTCATGGATGGGGTGTGAGGTTCTTCTGCTTACCTTAATTATGGGAAAGCCAAGGGTTGTGTCATGTCTTTCATTGTACCATCATCTTTCCAGTGATCAGTAGTTTCCCTGGTTTCATATGACTTAACTGACTCCCAAGGATAACTTTCCTTCCACTGGGCTTTTTCAGGATAAGAAGTTTGGGGAGCCAAGGCATGTAGTGCAATGAAAAAAAATGTAACATAAAAGATTATCTACCATTTCACAACAAAATAAGTTCAAAATACTTCCCAGAGAAATTTGAAGGAAATTCAAAAGAACCCTGGAAGCAAAGAAATGTATAGATGGGAACTGATGTTCCTGCTAAATTGAATTTTACCTGGCTAGTTTACAAAATTAAAGAGAACTCAAGAATCACGTTCTGGAGATGTAGGCTTTACTCTTTGCCATATTATAACATATAGTCTTATCTTTTTGCAAGACAAAGATTCTGTTAACCCCAAATAGAATTTTAAAAACTACTATTGATGGTGGGCTGATGACAGGCTGACAAATATTTCTGTATTACAACTCCCAGAATTATTGGCTACACTGGCTTAGAACCCTGGGAACTGTAGTCCCCACACCTCTGCAGGATACCAGATTAGGGAAGGCTGCTTCATGATACTGAAAAACAAGTATCCTGAAAGCTTGATTTGCTCCCACCTAAATAGGGGATAAGTCCTGACCTGGATCCCCCTCCTCTCACCCCCTGTGAAATCATTTACTGCATGGATTGTGTCATATTTAATGTAGCCTTCATAAAGGGTTGAATGGAAGGAAAAAGAAAAAAAGGAAAAAAAGAGGGATATTTATTTATGTCATACAAAGTGCTATGTTATTCTAACATGACATCAGTACATTTATTTAAGAAAAAATCATGTTTTTGCTTTCTTGAATCATATTAAACAATATCAGTGTCACATTCCTGTATGATGCAATTATTACTGCCCATGATTAATCCTATTCAATGTTATTTTGGATTTGCTTTCTTTCCCCTCCCCTGTATATTATCAGCGGAATATTATAGAGCTCTGCTGCTTTCTTTCAGCGGATTCGAGGTCGAAAAGCCAGTTTGGAAGAAATACAGCTGGTTCACTCCGAACATCATTCACTGCTCTATGGCACCAGTCCCCTGAACAGACAGAAGCTGGACCCCAGGAAAGTCCTAGGTCTGTAAAGGGCTCTATTCTACTGAGAACAGCACATTCCAGCACTGTCATTAGTCATAGCTGGTGTCAGTTTAAAATACTTGGCAAGCGATGTAACACCCGCCCCCCCCCCCAAAACAAAACACTTTTTCCAGATGCATTTCATTGTGGAAAGAGAATGTTGCAGAGAGAGCCAGCGTAGATTAGGGAAAGGCGCTGGCTCAAAGTCAGCCATAGAGATCTCACTCTGCTTTTATGATCATCTGGTTATTAACCTTTTGTGGTATAAAAATTTATACTTTGGTGAGTAACTCAGAAAAGGAATGGGCATGTGAGCTGTATCCTTAAGGGATAGTTTTCAGCCTCTTTTACTTGAATGGTCCTAGCAGGCAGAAGAGGAGCTACAAGGGGTAAGAGAGAGACTTTAAAGTCATGAGTACCATCTGGGTTCCACTACACACAGCAATGGAACACTATAGACACTGTACTGAAATATGAATTAATACGTATCAACATATTTCACTGGCTGAAGCGGGGCTTGGATGGTGCCTTCCCCAAGGTATGGAACAGCACTTGGAAAAGCCTTGCTGAATCATTCAAATGGCAACAGCTGCTATTTGCACGTCTCTGTTGAGGAGGGCGCTTCAGTGAATTCAAGGGGACTGAGTGCCTGCTAAATGTGCATTGAGCTGAGGGTGAATTCCTGCCTCTGTTCATCTTTCTGTGTGGTTTTGCTAGAATCAGGGCATTCCACAGTGTGCTTGGCAGGGCAGGCCCTAGATTTCTGTCCAATATTGCATGGACTGTCTTTATGGGGAAAATGGAAAACATTTTCCAAAAGACCTTAATATGATGGGATAAAGATACATGGTGTATTGAACTGGAACATTTTTCATAATAATATGAGCCTGCAAAGTCTGCCTGACTTGAACATATATTAATCTACTGAGACATCCAAACAGTTGGCAAATAATGGACTGTTTATTTGCGTCTATATAAATGTATTTAAAGCATTTTATTGACCTTTTCAGCCAAAATTGCTGAATTCCAAAGAGTATATTTTTTGCAGCTTTGCCTGAAGCATATGTTTATAATCGTATCCAATCCTTGAGGTTGGGGGCCAAGAGAAAAGCTCAAGAAGGCAGCAAGAGAGAGCAGAAGTTCCTGGCGTCCTACTGGGTGGACAGTAGGGCAGTGGCAGAAGATAGGCCTGTGGCCTGTAACCAAATCATCCTGTCTCTACACTCAATCCTGCCTCTGCTGCAGCCCCAGAAATGTCGCCAAAAGCTGTAGTTGTTTGTAGCGCACATTCTCTTCAAAATGTTGAGTTTTTTATTTAGTCTTTGTTGTTGTAGGGAGGGGAAAGCTTGAATGCCTGTAAAAATTCTTGCTAAGGTTAAGTTACATTTATAAAATCGTATGGCAATCCATTTTATGTGCCTCTTTTAATGATGTACACCCTTTAAAGTACCGTTCACAGAAAAATTAAGGGATTCTTATATGATTGGGAAGGAAAGCTATTCTTCTTCCTCCTCTTTCTCCTCTTTCTTCCACAATCACATACTGTATTTATAAAGCACTAAGAAGAAAAATAAAAACAAACTGAATCCCTTGTGTTTTTTACCTTGTAATTGTAATGAACAAACAGTCATCTATTTCAGCAGAAAAGTCTGGCCATGAACAGAGCACAGACCAAGAGATAAAGAGAGAAATGTCTGGACAAAGAGGATAAAAAGGGAAACCTGAAATAGTTCGATTTTTATGGAGGAGAAGGAAGGCCTCACCAGGTTCACTAACATCCAGAGTTCAGATTGCTAGGTTGAATCTTGTAGTTCAGCAAAAAGGCTGAATCTTGTAGTACAGCAAAAAGAGTGAGAGCTTGTCTTGAGAGCAGTGAAAACCAGGAATGGAATCTAGTGAGGACACAAGATTTCTGGTAGCACATGATCCGTAGCTCTTTCACCACCACCACCCCCAAATTGCCACCTGGTCAACTATCTTATGGCACCCAACTTTTCCATAGGAGCTTGCTGCTCTATCTGGGTTGAACACTGTATTCCAAGGGAATAGGCAGATTCGTTTTCTTGGATGCTGCAGGAATTTGAATCAGCAGGGGTTTGGGTAGAGCTGAACCTTTGCTTTGGATATTGTTTCCTAGACAATGACTATTGTACTTGACAAAGAGGCCAGATTTGGTGTGTGTGTGTGCGCGCGCGTGTAGGCTTGTGTAACCCTGATTTGCACATGTGTGTGTGTGTGTGTGCGCGCATTTTAAGGAAGACTTTGTAAAACATACACTATGCTTTGCTTTGTCTTCCACTGACAGCTTAATACTTAAACGGGCTCAGTCTACAACAGCTAGTAAAAGACATGCATGGGCTTTGGACTCTGGGATTGCCATGTCATATGTGCTATAAGCTTTAATAAATGTTTTGTGTGTGTGTGTGTGTGTGTGTGAGAGAGAGAGAGAGAGAGATCTGTATATATGCACCTACTGTACACACCCACCTTCCCTCTCTCTCTCTTTCTCTCTCTCTCTCTCTATCCCCTTTTCAGAAAAAAAGAAACTTATATTAAAAACTATAAGACAGGATCAATTTCATCATTCACAATTATTATTTTGTACAAGGGTCTGGTAGCCCTAACCTATGCTACTCTATGGTACCCAGAAAAAAAAAAGTGGGGGGCCTTCAAAACAAAAGAAAAAAGCTTTAAACAATGAATCAGCAATTTCATATTCCAACTGGGCCTTAAGAACAAAATGCAGGAATGCCACCATAGAATACAGGACCAATATCCTACTGCAGTTGGTTCAGTTTAAGTAAATAACTCAGAGGTCTTTGGGTCCCCCCCCCCCTGAGCAAATGCAGCAAAGTTGCTAAGGGAGGGATGAAAGTTCAGCTTTCACTACCCTGAAAAATTTACCATTTTGACTACTTATGCATTCATTACAATGTATCAGGGTTCCTCAACCTTGGTGACTTGAAGATGTGTGGACTTCAACTCCCAGAATTCCCCATGCTGGCTGGGAATTCTGGGAGTTGAAGTCCATACATCTTCAAGTCACCAAGGTTGAGGAACCCTGCAATGTATAATATACTGCATGTCACATTGTAAATCATTGCAGTGTTCAAACTGACACCATAGATCATTCTTTTAATAAGGGCAATTCAGAACATTTGCTCAGTTCTTGGCTTTCATTTCTTCTTCTGCTGCTCTTTCTGCTAATATAATATTTCTAAAAATCAGCATTTCTAAAGATGGCAAAATGCATGCATGCTAGAATATGTGTCAACCTATCCCATTCCATTGGCTCAGGCTTATGCTAAATACAATTGACATACTCAGAATCTGTACAATATGTGTGATGATATCATAACTCTGAGGCTCTTTGAACTGTTTATGCTTATCTGAATAACTACTGATCTGAAATTTTGATAATGAAAACCACTAGGAGACCTCCAGACCACCACCCCCGCCCCCCCCCGCCCCCGCTCCCCGGTTTCTATTAGCTTTCAGGCAAGGACACTCTCAGACACAAACACTAGTGGAGGGGTATCATCATAAACTTCCAGAATAGCTGAGCTTTTAAATATTGCATTTTCCAAACCCAACCGCAGAAATAACTAGATAATCAGACTTTATGCAAGACTGAGTTTTCCTGAACTAAGGTAGAATAACTGAGATTTCCATGTGCTATTTGTTTTGCCACTTTTCTAAATATTTTTCTTTTTGATTGGTATAATCAAACATATTTGTAAACCTATCACTGTATAGTCCCCCTCCTTGTAATGATCTCAGGCCAGGGGTGGGGAAGCCAAGGCCCACGTATTGCAAACTTGGCAACTTTAAGATGTGGCTGGGGAATTCTGGGACTTGAAGTCCACACATCTTAAAGTTGCCAAGTTTGAAAAGGATTGGCATATAGGGTCCAGCACCTAGAATGGACTTTTACCATAATTGCTAAAAATCAGCAGCACAATTTTCTGCATTTTGAGTTGGGAAAGACAAAAGCTGTAGTGTAAGCTTGCTTCTAAATGTTGTGCAGCCTCTGGGCACTAAAACACTGACCTTCTGTGACTCATCAAATTATTTCATTTTATCAAACCAATTAACATAAGAAAAAAGCATGCATACAACAGTATTAATATAAAGTACCCTCAAAATTAATTCTTATAATAATAATATTTAGAAAGTAAAGAGGCAAGGGTTAAAGGATAGACAGAAAACTCAGAAATATTGACTTTCTTCCACAAAAATCTTTTTCCCTCCTATCAAACGAATACCCATCTAGATCAAATGTACGGTTATTGACATCTAGATAAATTCTAAATACTAGGGATTTGGCCAAGAAGAATATATGCATCCCTAACTCATGCTGATCAATCCAGAGCAGTCCCATTTCAGCCTGATTGTGGCAATAACAGGACAAGTCCAATCCACATGTATTCACTTCCATCTTCTGAGTTGCATTTCCAATAACAAAGTCATTGCAGCTAACTCTTACTCAGCATTCTCTGAGCTGTTCAATATACATGGAGCATTCTGTTGTTGTAGCTGTATTAATCTCAGTTGAAAATCATAGTAAATGTTTTGTGTGTGTGTGTGTTTTTTTTAAATCCTGCATTGGCTTATCAGGATAGGATAAGAAGCTCATTATTTAAGAGGTCACATAAATAATTAGTATCAATTCCATCAAGTTCCTGTAATAAAAAGTTACTGCTTAAGAGCCATAGATAATTTCTCTTTATCTTCCAACTGCTTTGGAAATTCAGAAGTAGCAATAGATAGGACAAAATAGACTCAATAATACATGCTTGAGTTGACTAAACTATTGGAAGCATTATTCTGAAAATCAAACTTATTTTATAATTCTGCAGAAGGGTTAAAAACAGTTTCCTCAGAACTGAATTGATCCAAAATAATAGTATTGTGAGAGGCTTGGTTTATCTCCCAAATGGATTTACCTGCGATTTTAAAAATGGGATTATCCCTAATTGGGATTGTAAAATTTTCATACGTAAGGGGTCAAAAGTATATGTAAGAGAGTGGAATATAAATATAGATGTAGATTTAGATGGCAGATTCAGAGAGTATATGGACAGGATATTAAATTCATGTATTAATAAAATGAAATTAGGAATTTGTGGTCTATTAAACATAATACATTATTCACATATAAATTGTATGCTTTCCCCCCACTCCCTGCTACATTGAGAGAGTTTTGATCCTTAATCTGAACTAGCACTGATGGATTCCTGGAATTATTAGGAGTAATTTGCTCTTTAGAGAAGGGTTGATTTGTGCAATGCTATGAGGCTGAAGACACATGCAAAACTTATGACTCCTATTTTGCTTGCCCCCAGAAGTCCTGAAATGTTTGCTGTTATCCATTTTAAGAATAATCTGGGGGCTGTAAAAACATGCTTGGTTCATGTGTCATAGGTTGAGATGTATCTGTGATCTACAGGAAACTACACTACATGGTTGCAGTGGGACACAAAGCCTTTTGGCTTGCTTTCTGTTTGATGGCTCTAATTTGTGTTTTCAAACCTCTTACTAACAATCTTCTAACAAATTTGGATTTATTCAGCTTAAGCACCAAAGTAAAAACAGGCTTTATTTCAGCTCAGTTATTAAATAAAAGAGACTCCTAGTCTTCATTCAGTTTGTAGAGTTATGAGATTAAAAAAAAGAAAAAAAGCAATTTCTGAAGGGTTTGTCCCTTCAGCAGTGAGCAGGGAAGCAGTGAGATGGCCAAGTTGGTGAATGATACTATACTGTTCAGAATAGTTAAAATCTTAAAGTAATTATGAAAGCTTCATGAGTATCTCTTCTTGAGAATGGTCAATTAAAGAACAATATATATTTCAATCTATGTAAGCAGTGTGCTTACACAGGAGGTACACCAAGGTACCTCTTCAACTTCACATATGTGCTGTTGGGATTTGACTTGTCTGTAACTAGTCAAACCAGGAAAAAATATCTTTGGCTGTAATAGGTAGCTTGAAAATGTTGATTCACTATGTGGTAGCTGTGAAAAGGGCAAATTCCATGCCAGGAAAGTAAATAAATAAAAAAAAAAGTGCTAACATTGTAATGGCTTGAAATGAATCTATGTCTGCATCTCAAATACTATGTACAGTTCTAATCACCACATTTGACAAAAGATAGAAAAGTTCAGAAAAATATAGGAGAGGGTAACCATAATGATCCAAGTGCTTGAATACTTTCTGTATGGAAAAAAAAAAGCTAGAACTTTGGAGACTCTTTAGTTTGGAAAAACGGCAACTGAGGAGCAAAATAACTGCACTGTGTAAAATCATGTCATCTACTTGTATTGGGCTACAGCTCCATTATTTCTAGCAAGTAAGGCTCTTGCTGGAATTATAGTCCAACATATCTGGACAGGACAAGGTCAGAGAAATCTATTCTAGATGTTTTATGTATAGTTTAACCAGTCCAAAAATTTATCATAGCTTAACTTGTTTGGGAAGGGTTTAAGAAATGTTATTACTCTTTGACTAATTACTGACAATAATTAACAATATATTATTGGAAAAAATATCTACTTACATGCTCATTGTTATCTCTTATTTTTAATACAGGCAGTGCACCTCAAAAACCTTTTTCACTGCTGCCCTGTGGGGGTCTTGGAGTAAGTACCTTTTGCTTCTCTTTTCTAGTTAAGGATACAGATGCATATACTTAAATTATGGTATGTGTATATATTTAATGATTGAACATAACCAAAGAAGAAGATTAGCAATATAACTGTAGGTGTGACCATTCAGAGACTAGTTCCTATGTAAATGTACTCTGCAAACAAGGAGATAAACTAAAAACCATGTGAATCATATGGGCTTTAAAGGAAGGAAAGAGGTGGCACGGATAATCAATTCTGAATAGCGTTGTCAATGCCACATAAACAATGTTTGGTAGAAAAGTCCAGTGCCAACAACAAAATAAATACCTTTTGTCTTACATGTAGGGCAAATTTCTTTTGAGGAAATCTTTGCTTTGTAATTGTTTAAACAAATATGGGGCATAAATAAATAAGGAAAACGTTGCTTTATGATAATATCATAGTTTCTGTGTTCAGAGGTCTGTGGCTTTGGGGATGTCATTTATAACTTGGAAGAGAATCTGCCCTCAAATTCCTTGGATACACCTCAAAAAATTGCTAACAGTCTACCTCTTTTATGGCTCAGGGGAGGCAACACGAATCACATCAATATTGGCAGCCAATATGATTTTTGACATGCTGTAAAAAGCATAAAAGGGCTTAAGGCATTTGTTTAGATGAGGAATGGGCTGTCCAGCTGTGTCAGACCCCTAAGTTTGGGTTTTGGTCCTGGTACCTGAGGGACTGTCCTGCAGACAAAAGAGAATTCCACATTTATCTTATAAAATAAGGCAGCTGTCCAATTCAAAGTTTGTTAAAAAAAATAAAGGAAGAAAAACAAGCAGGAACAGAAAGGTCAATGCACAGTGTCAGATCTCTAAAATTGAATGAGGCTGTACTGGGGAAAAGTGAATGTAACACCTTGTAGGAATCCAGGTATGTAGTACAGAAGTGTTAAATTAGTGTTAACTTTGTTTCCTTTGGTCGACGTGGTTACTCTTGGCACAAAGAAAGATGGTATTGGAATACCTGAATGTAAATCTGAATAGTGTAGTAATGAAAGGCAGAATTAAGTTCATTTCAAAAAAGACTAGGCAGCATATCCAGGACATAAGGTACATGGGTGATACCTCATGAGCCAGAAGGCCAAATCTATTTTGCATAGTTTAGCTGTTATAATTAACATTAACTAAGTATGATATCTGTGAACATAATGGATGCCAGCATCAGCTATCATAGGTTTACAGTATCTCTTAAGAAGAATTAGCCATTTCTGAAGAGAAGGAGTTAACAACAACAACTTTGCTTTTTATATGCTTCCTTTTTATGTTTTGTCATTTGTATTTTATTGCAAGATTTTCACTGGCTTTTATAGCCCTTCTTAACCAGATGGGTCCAATGGCCAATCCTGAGTCTGAAAGAACTTCACAACCAGGATGTTCCTCCAGTTTATTGTTTGGATAGTTCTACACATGGACAAAAAGATTCACAATACAATTGTCACTAGCGGAACAGGTTGCCACTGAGGTGAGGAAGAAGGAAGCAATTTCATTGTGAATAATTGTCTTACTCCATGATTTGCTATGGAAGCAAGCCTGTTTACTATTCCTACACATTATGGCATATATAATATTTTCCATTCCTGAGCAGGCAGGGAAAACAGGACATAGGGGGTCTGCAACATTATGGGTGATGCAGGACTGTGAAGACAAGTTTAAGAGGTTCTTAAATCTATATGCAGGAGTGCCAGAACTCCTTACTGAGTAAAAAGTTTTACTACCTTGTTTGATAACCAAAATATAACATCAAAAGAACCCACTGTCCAGAATATTTTCCTTCCCATGCATCCTACTCATCTATCTATGTGAAATTTAAAGAGGAACCTCCTACCAGAATAACATTCTAAAATTTTCCTAAATACATGCAATGTAGTCTATTAATTGCATTTAATAAAATTAAATCAAGATTTTTTTCTGGCTCCACCCACTTTTTTGTACTGATCCTACCTACTTTTCAGAATTCAAACCAAATGCAAACCAAGTGTGGCCTTTGGACCTAAAAGAGGGCACCACTTCATTAGGTCTTCACACTGGGAAGTTTTTATATATTCCATTTAAATATAGAACATTGCTGGAGGGAAGATCTTTCAACAAATAATCACATGGGCAGTAAAATTTGAACCATTGAAGATGGCTTAGGTATGGTATTTCACTAGTACTTTAAGACTAAAGACTTACTGTCTTCCAGAAATGGCATAGTCTTTGCTGGAAGTTGTTATCTTAATGTCAATTCAGTTAAATATAGGAACATTCTAGGAGTGAAATAGATTGAGTCTTTACTTATTTGCCAGAAAGGGTGGAGAGGAGACGGCTGAAGTATATATATTTGTTCTGGGAACAAAGTGATTTTTTAAAAATGTTTCTTGTACCTACAAAGACACATGAATTCAGTAAAGAGAATATCATCAAAAAAATCTCTTTTTTACTGAAATTCCTTCTAATTTTTTATTATCTCCTAGATCATTCCACCAAGACTGGCAACTTTCTTAACTTTGCTAATACAATTGGCCTTATTTCATATTTATTGCATGCCATTATGACATGTTCATTTATAATTCAACCATGACATTCATTAGGCCTAGCTACTAGCAGCCTAACCTTCCAGTGTAGTCTTGAAAATAAAAATGGAGGAAGAGTAAGTACTTAAATTCATACTGGTCTCCTTTAGTCTCCCAAAATGTTTCATAGGTATCCTAACTGACTGCAGTGCGCCTTGAACGTCATCCCTGGGAGACCCAGATTACTCCAACTTTAACAATATTCTGATACATTGTAAAAATGTATGTCCATTTGGCTAGGAATTCCTCTTTTTGCTGTTTTTTCCCATTCATATACTATTGAATGATATGATTTTGCTGGGACAAAAGTATGAAATCTTAATCTTTTATCAGACAGATAATCAGATAGTAGGCAGACATTGTGGGACAAAGACTAGTCTCTCCAAATAAGTCAAGGAAGTTTTAAATCTCCCCAAGGCAATGAGAAAGCTATTAAAAGGTCTTACATTCTCAGCAGGGGATACTGGGAAGAGGGTGGAGTTAAGATGGTTGTAAGTCATACCCTTTGGTTTGTAAGAATCTTCCTAATCCCAAGATCTTCTGAAATGTTTTGAAAAGCATAATCAACCTTTCAGACTCAGGAAATGGTTTTGGTACCCTCCCATTTTTCTTTTTTTAAAAAGCATGAATCATGTAAAATTTTGGCCGTTGAATCTCAAGCTCTCATCCAAGAACACCAAATCTCTTTTGGTATTTTCAATTGGTCTTTAATTTGAAGGAAGTGCAGGCTCTGTTTTAGGCTGCGATAGCCTTAAAATCACTTTCCCATAAAATTAATGAATGAAGTGGAGACACTGGATCGTGCCTATTGCCTGTTGGCCTCATCTCCAAAGAAGCTGCAATTCAGACCCAGGGTATGTTCAACAAAGGGTCAAAAAATGCACCTAAATTTTCATAGCTGTATTTCTATAGATTCCCCTTTGTGTCACTCCACTGAATGTATAAACATGCCTTCCCCCATCTGATGCCCTTAAGGTTATTTGACCACAAATTGCCATAATCCCACAGCCAGCATGAAGAATAGTCATGTTGATTAAGAATGAAGGGCATTGTAGAACAACATATCTGGGGAAAGCTAGTATTAAAAGCATCCATTTGGACCTTTACCCAAGCCACTTTACTACTTCACTGCTGTATTTCTGAGAGGTACAGGAGAAAAAAACCTAGTCTTTCTTTCAGAACATATTACATGAGCCTTTTTATTTCCATGGGGAAAAACAGAAAACCGTTTGCATGCTGTAGGTAAAAAACCAGTAGCTTCCACAAAGAATAAATGCAAATTAATTTTTATTTAAGCCATCCAATCTTTTTAAATAACTCCACATACACTTCAGGGACAGGTAGTTTAATTTCTATCATCTGTGACTTTATTAAGGTCTAGTTTTGCTACACATGTCAGTGATTGAGCTACGCTGGAAATATTTGGAAAAGCCTGCAAATTCTATGTTCGTTCAGGAAACTCTGAATGAAGTAAATCCATATGTGCCTTAAAAGTCTTAGACTTCAGAGTGGGAATGTATATTCTGGCTTGTAACATTGTCATGAACGATTCTGCCTGTTTAAAGTGTTGCTGAAACCTGACTCAACTTTGAGTGTATTTGTATTTCAAAACTTTCTGCTTTTAAAAAGCCTGTTGATGTTAATTTTTTCTTGGTTGTTTATAGTATATACTATATATTGCACCAAGCTACTGTATATATATAATACTGATTAAGTTTCAAAAACTTCTCAGAGACAGAACAGGGCTGGTGTCAGCAGGTAGCATTTTCAGACAGTTGCTGATAGCCCATTGCTAACATTACTGTTTGAGGGATATGTGACAATGGTATTTTTTGGCAAGCAAGTTAAAGGTCGAGACTGTATTTTGCTCCTGAACTCTTGATCCTGGCTGCATCAGAAAAAGGTTTGTATCAAAGATACCTGACATTATTATTCCTCTCTATCCTGCAGTGGTAAGCCAACCCCTAGAGTACTGTGTATGATTGTGAATTGAGGATATTGGCAGGCTAGAGAAGGTTCAAAGGAAGGCCACAGAAAGTTGATGAGGGGACTTGAGGACATTTAACATTAAGGTTTCATCAGAGGCTAATCAGATCCTTATGGGGCAATCAGTGATTTGCCAAGGAAACAGCCAGTTCAAAAAAAGACACTTTTCTTAGTATCTCAGCAGGAGAAGAAAGGGTTAAATCCTCTCCCACAACACCTGCAAGTCAAATAATTATAATTATCATCTCTCTTTGCTGATGCTGTTTGCATTTTTAAAAATGCATTTAACCTCACATCCAGTTGCCTTCCAATTGTTCTGATCAGTGCAACCTTTTAAGTCCAGCAATGTGTAGTTTAAAAGAATGCTTGCAGTAAGATGAAATTGTCTTCTTGACATGCCCTACAGTCTTCTCCAACACCAAGCGGAAAAATTCTTCAGCATTTATTTCTATTTTAGGTCTCATGGCATTGGAAAACAGCTTTAGAAATACCTTTTAAAGGAAAAAAATAATAATCTTGGTGACGTTTCACAAGTAGACTGTGGCGTTCTTGCATTCATTCATGCATTCACTGTATTTATTTCCTGCTTTCCCTCCAGAAAACTCAAGAAAGAATATACAGCACTCACTTCTATAATGTTACTCACACAGAAACAGTTATGAGGTAGATTTGGTTGAGAGCAGCGGGTTTCCAGGAAGGTTTAAAAAAGTCAACCATGTTATTGAAGCCCTGTCTTTATTTATATGTGTCACGTGTGTGATACATGTTTAAAAGGGTGGGGCTTCAATTTTGTGGTTGTAGCCACCATTTTTGACTTTTTTGGTTCCCCTATGGATACCCCTAGTTGAGATATAGATACTGAGAACGGCCAAAGTCACTTGGTGACTTTGCTGGCTGACTGTTCACATGAACCTTGGTCTCCCTGTCGTAATCTAGCTATTTAAGCACTAAACTACAATAACATTCAAATTATTACAAGGATCCCAAGATATGCAAATGTGCACATGTGAATGCCCTGCCTTTCACTGTACAATTCTTTTTGCAATGATTGCAGCATTCCTGCCTTCCCATGCTTTCATTCAATGCCAAAACAAACAAACAAAAAAACCCATAATGGGCCTTTTCCAGATTGTGAAATATAGCCACCCTGGGAAGCTTCAGGGTGATTAAAAGACATGCAGTAGGAAACAGCAATGGCAACAGCAGAGTCCTCCAATCACTTTCAACAGTAAAGCAAGCTCAAAAACAGTACCAAGAGTAATATGAAGATAATCTCAAGTACCCTTCTGAGAACAAGGAATAAAAATAAAAAAATCTTTCATAGAGCTACCATAGTTCGGCTGTGAAAATCCAGATGACCACCAGGTTTAGAGTTTCAAGTGGTCTAAAATTTGTAGCCTGGATATGGTTGCTCTATTCTGTCGCAGGGGAAAAAAATGAAAATGCAAGCAGATTTTGAACAGCACTGCTTCCATCTCACAAGCAAGAACAGACATTAGTTGGACTATTCAGTCTCCACTGCAAACAACTGAATGACTACTAGAGGACAGCAAAGAGATATAGTAACACCCTAATTCTTTTCTGTATCTAGTGGTTATCTTGATCAGCCCAGGTCGTGTAGCCTTATCATTAGCCTTTCTTTGGTGTGTGGGTGACACAGAATTTCAAATGAAATGAAATGAAATTATGTTTATTTGGTCAGTGACCCACAAGATTTGAAAATATACATCACAAAAGTAAAATCAAATGGGTGAGATAAAATACTAGCATAACAAGGAGTCTCTATAATAAAAGTGTAACATACGCTACTATAATGGTATGTTAATTATCTGTGCAAGTATAAAGTATTTTGTAAATCTAAAATATTACAATCTATGACATAAAAATACATATCACCTAAAACAAGATAGCTAACACATAGGAAACCTGAAGTGATGAATAAAATAGAAATGGTTATTCCTATGATCAGTTATGCCTTATTTTCATCGTGGCAACACAGAATTTGCCCACTGCACAAATGATAAAGGGTTCTAGAAGATGGTTCACATAAACATTGTCTGACCTTCCTGGGAATTTACATATTAGGGGCAGAATGTAAGCAGACCTAATATCCCTAACAATACATGTAAAATGGATTTAATCTCCTTGTTACCACATGGGCAGGTATGCTCAGTTAATGGGGTTTTGGAATATATCTGCCTTGCAGCAATGCAGATGGTAAGATGTTGTGCCTGACTATGAAAAATGTTATCCTCGGTTTGGGGAAAGTTAGATTTTGTAGGTATCTTGCTGGTTCCCAAATGCCCTTATTTCTGCCATGTTGAGGCAACCTATTAACTTTGGCCTGAAACTCCATATCCCTTATTCTTTGGGTGAGCAGTTGTTTGGCTTGGTAATACCTTAAAGAAATTAGGAATAGTACAGAAAAACCATATAATGCCAACTTCTGCTCTACAGCCTGTTTCCAAGGAGAAGGTAAACTGTCTATCCAAACTAGAGGGGTCAGGCCGACTGGAAAGAATTGCATTTTCAGGCAGTAGTTTATCATCATCTTCCAGGACCTGACCTGGATTGCAGGTATTCCTGTCTCAAACCAGGTGTTTGCTGTTCCATTAGGTGCAGTGAGGATTGATCTCAAAAATTTTGTTTGCATTGATTCCAGGGCATCCTTCTTCACATAAATTCCTACTTGTACACCTTAAAGGATTTGGGCCAATGGTTTAGCCTTAAAAAATGTTAATGCTGCAGAGTTCAGATGAAATTCAGAACTGGTATATATTAGATTTCATCTAGTTCAGATGAGATGTTATGCCCCCTTGTTACTATAAAATAAAAAAGGTTTGAGCATACTAATCTATGCAGTAAACTCAAGTCCGATATTTGTTAAACTTCATGTCAATTGGTAGGTTGAAGGTCCAACAACGATTTGGAGGATCGGTTTGCCTTTGTAGCTAAAGATCATTATTGATCTTGGACAACAAATTCCTTGTCATTTCCAGGGTTCAACATTCCTTGCTTATTTCCTGCTTATAACTCTTTCATTGTGAGCAGTTCGCGACAAACTCAGTTTCAGTTTGTGGGGAACAATCCTGAAATTCAGCGCTGTCCTCTTTCATCTAAATCATAATATTTCAAGACTGAAAGCAACGTGCTTCTTTCTGGGGACCATGAGTGAGCCAGAATTGTTGCCCTTGTCCCCTTGCAATCTTCTCATTGGCACTGAACCCAAGAGAAGGAAGGGGTCATTCAGGCATCGAGTCTGCCTTTCTGCTTAGTGCAGGAATCCAGATTAAAAGTTCCTGGCTCATGACTTTCCAGGCAATGCTTGAATACATCCAGTGATGGTTGATTTCTGTGGCAACAGAACGTTGGAACAGTTGTGCCTTTAGCCTTATCCAGTAAGGCTCCTCCTATATTTTTCGTACATTGTGCTTGAATATAATCTATGCTTTGTCCCATGTATGACATACCTTCCACATAGAGGTGTAGTTCAGGAGCATCTACAGTCAGAGGTAAAAAAATCAATACGGTTGCTGCAATTACATGTTTGCACTGGCTATTTTGATTTTTTTGACCCCACCCACCCCTGGTGGATGTGCCTGGTATGGCTAATGCTAACATTTCAATTTTTTAAAGTATTATTTTACTTATTTATTTATTAAATTTCTCACCCGCCCATCTCCCCCCAATGGGGGAACTCTGGGGGACTCACACCAAACATTAAAAACATAATAATAACAAGACTTTTTTATTTAGTCAGTCATTTTAATTGATTGGTTTTGTTAAAAACCATATGTTTTCAAAATTAAAAACATAATTATAACAAGACTTTTTTTATTTAGCCAGTTATTTTAATTGATTGGTTTTGTCTGATTGAACTTGTTGATTTTTTAATCTTTATTATGATAATGTAGCATTTTCTACACTAGAAAATGTAGAAATATTATTAGTTATATTATGTATTGCTTTCATAATGTTTGTGTACTTCCTTGTTATCCATAAGAATATAAGATGGTTTAAAAAGGTTCAAATACAATCAAATACAATCAAGCAATCTTTTGTGCCATATTTAATTTTAGGCATTTTCTTTCCTGTAATCAATATTCTATAGTGTGCATGTACCCGTCATCAAATCTTTTATCAAATAGTACACAGCAGAACTAAAAGCAGATATTCATGGACACAGACACACATACAAAGAAACAAAAGACATAAAACAGCAAAATAAGTTTGTTAGGAACATCAATCATTGCCAGAAAAGTGTACACAACAAAGAATAAAGGTTGCGGGTTTTTGGTTTGCCTTTGGCTCTGTTTTGATGTATGCCGGTTATATGCTGGCTTCTTGTGTGTTTTTAGTTCTATGCTGGATTTTTCATCAGATTTTATGGTCCTATTTCATAATATTCATGTATTGAGTTGCTTTTTAAGCATTGCCTTCAGCGATTAAGATAAGATTGTATTTTTTTTAAAAGGGAGAAAACATGAATGCTGTGAAGGAATTATTCAGGAATTGAAAGTAGTCTTTTTCTTTTTCTTCTCATTTCTTTTCTTTTTTTCTAATAAAATAGTGTAGTGAAAAACTGAAAAATTTATATCATGAACCACAATAGAAAATGTAAATGTTTCCCACAAAATTGAATGAAATGTAGATTCCATTTGTAAATATCATGTTTAACACTACAGGGATCCATTTCTGCCCCTGAGCACTTTTTCTATGTAGGACCATTTTAAAAAATCAGCATCATCTGCTCTTGGCAACAGTCATATTCGCTTAGATGAAATCGGAAGGCATTCTAGGACAGTTTCATAAGAGGCTTTCAAAAGCCACAATTCCAGTATATGCATATTTTAGAATGTTTAAAATAAATTAATGAGAATATTGACAGTATTTGCTCAGGAATTTTCAAGCTAAGTGTGTCTGATTCCTTCATAATTCAAATGGTGGGAAAAATATCACAGGGGCATTATGTTTTTTGTTGTAACAAAAGGAACAGGTAATATATCATAGTTTACTTTTATGCAAAGCAGAGGTTGCCAGAAGCAACACAGGCACATGTGACATTGTTGGTGGCATCCATAAGTTTTCAAAGTCAAATGAATGTTCATTTTGTAAAAGTGGCTGAAATTTCAGATTGCCACTTCCCATAATCTTGCCTGAAAACCTAGGAGAGTTTGATCTAGAATGCCAAGAGCTATGTTTAATAAGAATTGCAAAAATAAGTTAAGATGGTACAATTTCAGAAGATGTGGGCCATTTATTAAAATTGTTTTTTTTTTAAATATCTCTGCTGTTGTGAGAAATTGCAAGAAGTACATTGTGGTAGCTGAAAAGGTTGCCAACCTCTGGTCTAAGTCAACATTTGGATTCATCTAGAGAAGTCATTGTACAATACTTAAGAACAATATTGCATTCAAGGCTGTATAATAATAGTATCACAGTGACTCATTTAGTTTTTAATAAATGACTCAGAAATATACACTGATAATATATGAGAATATATTCAAAAAGATTCTGTTAGCAAATGTTTATGTCAGATTCTTCTATCATTGCTTCAGAAGAACAGGTATAAATACAGGAACAATGATTCAGACAATTTATCATTGGTGCTTACAGAATAATGTGTTTATGATTTTTAGCTAATATCCTGAGGAAGATAACACCCAAGGAGTTTCTCCTCTTACTACACAACTGCCTTATTGTCCAAAGGCATGGTAATCACCTGGATTAGTGGCCATGTGGATCAATAGAATACACTTGCCTTATCCTGCATGTTCCCAAGTGTTAAACGGCTGCACTCTTTTTGATCTTAGATTAAAAATATCTCTTATTTCAGGGACATGCTCTACAATTGCTTCCCCCTTTTTTAAAAACTGAACTTATTCTGTAATAACCTTTTTGACAGCTTATAAATTGCACTGTTACTTTTGTTTTGTCCTTTGCAGGACCCTTAGAAGATAGACCATGTAGAATATAAATATAAATATGAATACACACATGCGCATGCACGCATACACACATATTGTGTCTCTGACTGTGGCCTGGTATCTTCTAATGAACCCATATAACTAAACCAGATCTGGCCGATGTAATACCGTTTGTAATGAGAAATCTAAACAGGGAATGGCAGTGAGGCATGACAGGAATGTGTTTCCATTGGAGAAGTCAGCGTAGAGAAAAAGTATAAGCAAAGCCATGTCCAGAAGGCCTTTTCAGCTGGCCAAGACGGAAGACTAATGTTATTGTACATTAGTTGACACCGTGCCAGCCCTCCCTCACTGATTTGTTTTCTCTTATATTCTTTCTTTTCTTTCTCTTTCTTTTTTCTCTTTCTTTTCTCTCTCTCTCTCTCTCTCTCTTTCCCCCCCTTCTGCTAACTGTTTGCTCAGGTGGACAGTGACACCATTTGGAATGAGCTGCATTCGTCCGGTGCTGCACGCATGGCTGTTGGCTGTGTCATCGAATTGGCTTCCAAAGTAGCCTCAGGAGAGCTGAAGGTGAGGTCTGGGTTGCATTGTGTGTGGGAAAACTAGGGGAGAAGCTGAAAGCAATGTTGTTCTGGGATGGGGGGGGAGGGAGAAAGGGGGATGGGGAATATAGTGGGTCACTAATGAGGGATAATTGAAAGGGCCCTGCTTGATAGTCAGGGGACAGTTTTATTACTTCATCAAAGACAGCATATACTACTACTACTACATCATCATCAGTATTATTGTTGTTGTTATTATTATTATTATTACCATCATACCACAGAAACATTTACACAATCATTGTCCAAGTGAAAATGACTCAGAGGATGTAGAGATCTGGCATGCTATTCCACAATTCCCTTTTGAAACTTTTTCTTTTAATCTTCTCAAGTTTTTAAGTACAGCCTCAAAATGCCACCCAAAGTGAAGAAAAGTAAATAATGACTTGTGGGCTTTGAAGAAAGAATGATGTTGTTGATTAGAAGGTTAATGATGCAGAATATGCCTTTGATAGAAATGATCTCAAAGCTCCATTTTTGAGCTTCCTTTTCACATGATCTGAAAAGAATGAGGTACAAATCCTGAATTATTGCCAGTCTAAACAATTTAGAAAACCTGCCTCCTTGACAGATATTAACTTGTTATTTGATATTTTAACAAATCTATTTAGATGTTTGACTATACAGGTGTACAGACTGAATATTCAGATACCCCAAATACTACTTGATAGTAACATAGCTATTTACAAACATTTAGGCGAAGGAGTTTGAATTTCTCAGAGTAACCATATTCAAGAAACATGGTTTACAACTTCCTCAAAGTACATAGTTTAACCAGAAAACCTAAGGTTTTTCACACTGGGCTAGGAGATTTTTAAAATAGATCTGGTCCTTATGTTCAATTTTTGGCCATAAGGAGATGTCACAGGAGAAGCAATAAGTACAATCAAAAATAGCATCCTGTACTTCATGTGAAATGTGTATCAGTGCCATTAGCCTGCTGTGAATTTGATCGCTCCTCTGATCAGCATGCCTAGAAGATGAACATGGACTCATGTGTGACATTAACATTTTCTGTTGCTATATCACTTTCTATTGCCTCCCACTGTATAATGTGACCTAGGTGCCCTTCAGATGTGTGGACTTCAACTCCCAAGATTCTCAATAGTGGCTCTGGTGACTGGGGCATGCTTCATGTTGAAGTCCATACTTGTGAAGGGTGTCCAAGTTTGGAAAAGATCGTGCTAACCATTCCAGGAGGAAAGAAGAGGAAAAGATAAAACAACCATAGTTGCCAGCTAGGACATCATTTTACAGTCTAAGGTGAACACATCTAAAATTATTGTAAACTCAAATAGATGTGTGCCTGTAATTAAATTCCTGCATGAGAGGATCTAGATGGAAAAACCCATAGCCATGGTTGTGTAGATGCAGAGGTGGTTCTGAGAAAACCCTGGGCCTGTTGCTGTCATAGATTTGGGCACCATCCAGCACAACCTGAACTGTATTAAGTATTTGCTTAAATCTTTGTGATTTCAAAAAGACAAGCATGACTAAATTTCTCTCAACAGTGACTGCCCTGGCCTTGAGCAAGTCATAATGTTTCACATTCAATCCACCATTTTTAAAAGGCAGAGCAATGTCTTGTCTTGCTGGGTTGTTACAAAGAAAAGAAAGTGCAAAAACAATAAAGCACTTTGTGCTGTAAATAAATGAGTTATAGAAAATATGTAGATCATGGCTTCTGCAATTCTTTTCCACCCGTGTACCAGCAGTGGCTGTGGAAGGCAACTGTGTTTTCTTCCATATATGTAATGAAATACCATATTGCCTTTTTGTGTGTGTGTTTGTGTGTGTGTACTTTCTCCCCAGGAGCTAATCAGGGTATCTTCAAATGTGGTTCCATATGTATTGGGAGGCAGGGGAGGCACTAGTCAGGATGGGTGCATACAACAAGATGTGTGTGTTTCTGTTTTTCTATATGTTGTGTCTGTATTGGTGTGTCTGTGTGTATTGGAAGTACAGGGCATGCTGCATCTCCTTTGCTCTAAGTTAGTGTTTTTCAGACTTAGCAACTGTAAGATGTGTGGACTTCAACTCCCATAATTCCCCAGCCATACTTACAGTATGAATGGATGAAAACAACTGATTTATTCCATTTTGTTCAGAGCAGCATTTCTCAAACTTGGCAACTTTAAGATGTGTGGACTTCCCCAAGCTGGCTGGGGAATTCTGGGAGTTGAAGTCCACACATCTTAAAGTTGCCAAGTTTGAAATACACTGCTCTAAGTCATATAATCAGGAGGGAGAGTGAGGTGGCTTAGAATGGAGGACTTTTAATGGACTTTTAATTGGGGGACTTTTAATGGAAAGTTCTCTGCAGCTCCCAGTCTAATCCTACCCATTTTCAAAATCATTCTTTCTTTTGCCAGATTCTCCCCCTCCCCCAATTTTGGTCCTATTCTGCTCCATTTTCTGAGAGTTTCCTGTTGGCAGGCAGACATACAGTACAGATAGACAGAATTCCTTTACATCATGTCTTTCCCACTTTCTGCTGTGGTGTAAAGCATAATAATTATGCTGTAAATATCTATAGTGTTACTGTGCATGTTTTATCATATTTTAAGCATTGCTCAAACCAACTAACTGTGGGTGACTTCATTTGAATATTTGCACATATATTGTGCAATTGTGCTCTGGTAGCTCTCGGAGAACTTCTTCTAGGGTGAATTTCACTTGTGTTGGAAATCTGCTGTGTACAAGTCACAGCCTGAGCTCTCAAGGTTCCCAACTTTTCCCCAGAAACTTGGGGTGCAGATCCTTGAGCCTTTTCAAGGTTGTGCCCAATGTGACAGAGGCAAGACTAAGGCAATTTGTTTCATTTATTTTAAATTAAATTAAATGAGCATGGGAATGAAATGAATATTTTGTTTCTGTTCTGACATTCCCCATTTCTTGGATCTACCCATTTTGTGGAGTGCAACACTGGTATGGCCACTCAGAGGCAAAATGTAGCCTCAGGCCAGGAAAAAAAATGTACTAAATTAAAAAATAAACACCTGAGCTAAATAGTACCTAGCTACTGTTACCGTAATATTTGTTTTTTAAGTTCTTCAGTGGCTGCAGTAAACCATCCTTTAACTGGAAACTATACAGAATGCTGACGGTTTTAAGATGGATATGTGGGAAAAGACATTCCTGTTCCAGGGGCTATATATGTCTTATTTTTCCCTCTACCCCTCAAGCTACTATGACATGACCTGTTTAAGTGTTTATGCCTACCACAAATGTTTACTCACTCAGAGATTGTGTCTTCTGCATTTTAATGGGGTAGGTGCTTTTCCGAAAATGAAATTAAATAAATAAATGAGAAAGAAAGCATAACACTGAAATAAAAAGGCCAGATAATAAAATCAACATAACAGCATAACATCAACATGAAGTAAGTAGCGCCATGGACAAATTAATCCTATTAATTGGCACATAAAGGTCAACCTTTTATTTAGACACTTAAGGCTTTGACTGGAGTCTTATCAGTTGCTGAAAAGCTGGAGGATGAATAGACAGACAGATGGACAGACAGACAGATAACAAAGTTGGTAGACATGAACATCCCTGGGAATTGTATTACCAGGACACTAGCACAGAGAAAGATGTCCCGATAAGACCACTCATAAAACCCCTGAAAATCTTACTAGTCTGATTCATATAAATAGAAACTGGTGTTTAGGCAACCTGATCCCAAGTTGTTAAAAAAAATAGGGGCCCACGAGTAGTATTTAAAGTTTCACCTAGAATCACCAAGGAATCACATGGCACTATATTTCATCTGACTAGTCCCATCAAAAATTTAGTTGATGCATTTTGTATAATATGCAGAACAGTTGTTTGTTTAACTTAATTACAATGCTTAAAAGAAAGATTTCATGTTTCCATATTTTCTGTTGAAAACAGGTTAAAATTGGGAAGTTGAACATTGTATGTCTTTACCTTTAACTGCTGCACCTTTCTTGATGTAACGTCATTTAAAAGTGCAGCTAGATAAGAATTATCAGACATGCTTTATGTGCAGTTGACACAACCAGGATTTTCTGGAAGACCTTTAATGCTTATCTTGGTAGATTTATGGGGCCTTCTTGTTGTGGTTTTACTCTATCTCTGTGTAATGAAGGCTTTAAAAACAAAGTTGTCAATCAGTCTACTTTTGTATGGATGCTGAAGTAGCTGCAATAAAACAACACATATGGCATGAATGGGGGAATTGCCCCCACCCATATTTGTTTGCAATTTATTTGAAGAAAATCTAAAAATTGCTCTGTAAAACATTTGTGTAGAACTTAATTTTGTAGATGGTGGTGAAAGATTGTTTTCAGTCTTACAGGCTGCATTGTCACATTAGGGGCTGTTCACTTGTTCAGCATCTATACACAGAACTAGGTACTTGCTAGCATACATATTTCATGCATGTTCTTCCTTGTCATCTGCTTTTCTTTCTTTTTCATCCCTCTCCCTCTTACCAGATTTGAGAAGGATCACTGGGAGCAAGGTGAGAACTGAGAAACAACTTCTTTGAGGAAAAGGTTGCTAATTTCTCCCAGCAATTTTTAGTAGTGTCACCAAGAGAGAAAAATCTCAGTCCTTGTTCTTTCTCTGTCTCTCACGTTCAGTCAATGAAAGATTGAAAGGAATCTAGATAATTTGCTTCCTTGTAGATTTCTTGGAATAGAGGTAGCTTAGGTTTGCTACACACCCAGCTTAGCAGTTGGGTTCTCTGGTGTTCAGAAAGCACTACCTTCTTACTGATCAAGTTTTCAACAGATGTTTCCCCCTCCATCCCAGTGAGGCCTCTTCAGTGTAACAGTTCAGATTTTTTTTTAAAACTTTTAAAATGATAATAAAGAAAATGCATAGTAATTTCCTGATTTTGTTTTTAAGAAATATTGGACAGTTTGGAAAAGGGATACTAAAAAAAACAAAACAAAAACATGTCATTTTCTAAAAAAATATTAAAACTTATTTAATAGTCTTGCAAATATTAGATATATTCCAAGGTAATATTAATTTGTTCCAGCAAAACCATCAAAGAATCTTGTGATCTCTTAGAACGGCCTCCCTAAACCCTGCATCTTCAAGATGGATTGGACTACAAATTCCATCATCCAAAAGCATTATAATTGTTGCCTGGAGATGGTAGGAACTGTAATAAGTACATTCAGAGGGCACTGGATACGAATCATTAAATTAATTATAAATTTTATCCAAAGAAGTGAGCCCAAGTCCACCAGTGCTGATAACTACTCCGCTGGAAATTGATCGCAATGAGATTTACATTTAGGGTTTAAGATTGCAGCTAGGTATTAGCTAATGAGCTAGAACTTAGATTTTGTTGCAAATTCATTTTGATTTTAAATCATGGAACTAGGCTACCCTAAGCTGTCCTTCTGTATATAGTTAAAAGCTACTTAGCAATGATTTTACAGTCTACAGTCAACATATGGAGAATTGTTCATCACAGACCATGGGAAGACTTAGTTGTGGTCACAGAAAGTATCTGTGGCACAAATGAAAAGAAGATTGACTAAATTCTGAGCCATGTCTTCTACTAGACGCTCTGTCAAGCTATGCCATAATCCATAAAATGACTTGGAAAAGAGTTTATTTTTAAAAAACCCAGTTCCTGAGTGTACCCCTGCCAATATATGTAAATGTCAATATAGCAACCAAACTTGATAACTGACCCTAAAATATGCAAATATGATTGAAATACTGAATCTGTAGCTATAATAAAACATCTTTTCTTTCCATCTGGAATCTCTTGTGAACTGTTTAATCTTTTTATTGTTCCTGGCTAATGGACAAAATACCAGCTGTGAAATTGTAAAACAATATAGCCTACTTGAATCTCACTTTAAAAAGAGCTAGCAATTACTTATTTTTGTAACAAAAATGTCATCTCCATTTGAACATAAACATGGGCAAAATGATTAATCAAAACTGAGCTCTTTCTCTTGTTTGGTAAAGGAAGCGAGCAGATCTTTGGCACAAAAATGACATTTAAGCAGCACCCTAGATCATAGCACGGTATGGCTGTGAAAAGTGGTAAAATATTTAATGGGGTTCTTTTATCTTCATTCTAACCTGAGGCTGTCTAGTGCAGCAAATGTTTATCCCATGTGATCTGCAATGATGCTGTAAATAATTTCATTCTGTATGCCTCATACCTATGATGTTTTCATTTGCATGGAATTTGCCAGTTCAGTCACTATGTACTAATAATTGATTGTGCCATACACATTGCACGAAGCAGTGCAAAAGATTTTGAGTTTTTCAAACTTCTTATTATTTTGCACTGGGTAGTTAGCCTCTTCTCACTTTTGTTTAAAATTCAAAGTGCTGAAAGATTTGGAAGAACTCAAAAATCTGTTTCACTATTTTGTGACATTTTGGTTGGCTCTAACACTGGTATTTCTTGACTGTATATTTTAGACATTCAAGGAGGTAAAGCCAATCAGTTACAATAAAATCCCCAAAGTCAACTCAATATTTTTGATTTTTCCAAAGTCACATTTCCTGTGACTTTGGAAAAACCAAAGCTGTTAATTCACTGGATAAAAGAGAAGAAGAAAAATATGTTGACGTAGGATTCAGTGAAAGGAAATTTGGGAATGGAAACACAGATGAGGATTGTTCACCCAGGCCACTATGCAACTTCCAGGTTTTTGCCAGATTTTTATCTGCAGGAATAATTTAATCAATAAAAATCAAAGATCTCCTTTGTCTTCCTTTTGATGAAGTTGACAATCAGTATTATGAACAAAGAGTTCGGGCAGAAGATGAAATGGTTGGGGTAAAAACAATCTTGTTTGGGGGTATATAGAATGTGTATATATATGTATGCATATACAGAAGAATATGTCTTATTTTGGTTTTATTGATATAGAGACTAAAAAGCAACCATCCCCCAAAAGTTATATTTAACCCAAGATTATGTACATACACATACACAAAAACATGTATCTATTAGTATCCTATTAAATGTCAAACAGCAACAGTTTTGAACAGAATTTGGTGGCCTTTCTGTAGATCTCAGATGACCCATCAGCTAAGAGAAGAATATTTTGCTTCTCTGGGTTATCTTAACTATGGGTTAGTAAGGGCATTATTAAGTCAACATATCCCACTATATAAAAAGGGCAAACACAGATGGGTAAAATGCACTCTTCCATGGGAAAGGTGGAGGAGAATATATTCTTCCTCTATGAAAATAGTTAAGGATTTCAGTGCATTAGGATTAGAGGCTTGTAAGATCATTCTGAACTAACATCTACAATTTAACAAAGTTGATATGAGATGAACATCCTAAATATCGTTAAATCTGCCAGGTTTGCAGCATCAGATGGCTCCCAGAAAGACAAACCATACTTGGTAGTGGAGTATATGTTTTGCATGAGGTTCCAGCTTCCAGGTTCAACATTTGGGGAGGAGCATAAAATCACTAAAGTAGCAATCTGAGAATACATGCACCTCAAAAGTCCTGACAAGCTAGCTGTTAATGTGCAGGGATGATTGTTTTTGTTGCTCACATAAGGAATCACTTAAGAATTTGTACTACTATTTGAGTTAAAAGTGGTATTATTCAGCACCAGGCATGTTAGATTATTGACTTTCTAAATTGGACTAAAGTAGGCACTATTGAAATTATGAGGACCAGTTTCTTGTGCATTATTTAAGCTCCACTGATATCAGTAGCAAGTAAGTTCAAGTAACTTCACCTGAACTCTCCTCTTATGTTTGATCTTTTTATAAGAAATGCTTGTGTGGAAGACAGCTTCATACTTGTTGCTGGAAGTTTCCTTGCAGCACTTCTCACAAAGATACTACGTTGGAAATAGCCCCACATTTGTCAGCAAAGTTTGCTCATTCCTTTTTTGCATCTTGACTTGCTTTCCACCCTGTATCTCAACCCTGTACGCTTAAAGCCCTCTCATGAAAGTTTACAACATACCAGCACAGCTAATATGTTAGAAATATTATTTGATTTAAAATATGTGTGATAGAACAGTTTTTTGCCTGTAAATTCCAAAATGCTGTTATAAAATTTGACTCACTGATGGCAAAACAAAATCAATCCCAGGATGATAAATTCTGACATGATCATGAACATCCATTTGTGCTGAACCAAAACAAGCACAAACTCCTTCAAATCCCTCTTCAAGATGGCATGTATGGAGTTGCCTTTTTGGTAGACAAGGATAATTTAACCAAATTAAAATAGTTTGAAATGAATATCCTTGGAACCTAAAACTGTAGGCTTTCCTGGGATGGTTCCTTTTGATATGTCAGGACTGATCAAGCTCAACATGATTTTTTACTGTATCCAGTCATTGTTACTCTGCTGTTTGCTATTTCAAGGAAACATGAATGAAACATAAATTTGCTTTTTTCAAATACATTTATCCATTCGATGTCAGTGAAGCTTTCAGAATAAAAGTCTAATAGCCAGAGCAGATCATCCAAAATATCTATTGGTCTTAAAAAGGTCCAGAATGAGGAGGTGGGATGGTTTTTCCCCAAATATAATAGATCTTGCTATGAACTATCATTCCCATAATTCTAGAATAAAGACATATTTATATACAAACAGTTAAAAGGTTCAGACAAACTAGTCCTCTGTTTATAATCCTCAGTTTTCTTTTAAGATCATGGACGAAAGCATGAAGTAATAGATCTTTTGATTGGCAGCTCTAGGACACGATGAGCAATCTACAGGCCCTGAGTTGCATGTAGCCTCTTAGTCCCTTCTGTATGGCTTCAGTGGGTCTCTGGATCTTTTGCTGAAAACTAGTGGTATAATTGCTCACCACTTTTGAAGTAGGAACTACATGAAAATGCTAGTATAAGCTTTATAGTAGGCTTAATGTCATTTTGAAATAAAGACCTCCTCCAAATTCCTACCACAAATCTAAGAAAGACTAGACCCAGCCATACTTTTCATTATTGCCCCCTTCCATTTTGGCCCCTTGTCACTCAAAAAAGAGTTAAATGCAGCTTCCACAATCAAAAAAGTTACCTGCCCATGTTCTAGAAGCTTCCCATCTGGAAGAGGCAAAGGCAAAAGTGCAACAACTTTTCTTTGAGTTTATTTCACTAGCAAATCATAAGTAGAAGATATGTTCTGCTATCCACCCTAAGCTTGACTTGCCATGGCATTAGCCTATTGCTTCTTCCATAGTGATCCTGACAAATCTTTTAAATATTTTAATTAGTTGGCTTAAGTGATTATAAGTCTTTGTTGTGTAGCATGTCTCATAGGCTTCTCTGTTAATTATCTGGACATTCTTGAACTTCATACAAAGGAAGAAAAACAAGATGATATTTAAGATTCATAATCTTTGGAAAATCAACAATGAGTCATGCATTCAGCACATACCTAAGTGATATTTTATAAATGAGCTCTTATTGCTTCTTCCAATAGGCCAGTGATATGAGATGAAATGATGACCTTTTCCTGTGGAGTGAAGACTTTGATAAAGCATTGATATGCCATTTTTCCTTTAAGCATATCTAGAGATTTTTGAAGCATTTCTTTTCAATCTTGAGGTTTAAAGCACACAAAATCAGGCTTCTAATATAATGACAGAGGCATGAATCTTTCCTCTAATGTGTATTACTGTCACTTGGTTTAAAGTGTATTGGTGTCTGTATCTTAGTATAAACAAGTGTCTGTGTAAAAATGCTTTGAATTTATGTGTGTTGGCTAGATTTTCAATATATTCCTTGGTGTTAGACAATCTATCTCTTGGGTATATTTTTGGTGTTTTGCCTGACCTTCCCCCCCGTTCTGAGATCACTGTCTGGTATTTACTATTGCCCCAATTCTCATTACCTTTGGTTAAGATGGGACAATTTTACATTAAACTTTATAGTCATGGAAAGTATTAAGACTTTCTGGAGAAATGAATCATTGCTGATTAACACAGATTGGCACACATGTTTAAAATTGATGAGTCGGTAGAAATACCAGGCTCCAAAAATAATTAGGCACTGGGGTTGTATTGCATCACTCTGTGCCCAACATTCTGATCTTGCAATTGTCAAATATTTTGGAAGATTAGCCAAGAAACAAAACACAGTGAATAACCTTCAAAAACTCTTTGATTATGGAAAAATGTATTTTGGATCATGTCAAGTGACACAATTTCTCAGTGCAATAAATAAATGTACCTTGAAACAGTTAGCCATGGAGCTGGATAGGAGTGGAACCACGATTATGTTCCTATGAGATTCCCAAAAAGTGAGTAAACTGTAGATGAACCAATGCACTTTTAAGAAGCAGCTTTGTGTTAAGAAAGAAGTCTGGGGTCTATATGGGTTTCCCTTTTAATTTAGGCACATCCATAGCTGTATTTATCATGTTGAATGGAACCTGGATTTGATAGGATTTTTATAATAAGCATATATCAAATTAGCAATTTGCTTTGACTTTATAAATGTAATTATTTCTTGCTCCTTTCTGCTTTTAATGGGACTGTGATTTTCATTTTATTAAATGCCCAAGGAACTATTGTTAAAGGATGGATGGAAAATTTAACAAATAAATAATACGAGACACCAGGCATCTTTTATAAACATTGCCTCTGACTGTCTGAGTTTTAGAAGCCTTCCTTCTCTCTTGTCTCTTTTTCCATGCATCCAATATCTTCTCTTCCATGTAATTTGATTTCCTGAAATAATATACTTTAGATTGAAATATCCTAGTGATTGTAGTATGGCTTAATTCAGAGTAAATACAATGCTACTCTGAATGTACTGACATATTTGTTGTGGATGAATAGGGTAGTTATATGTCCTATTTTAGAGATGAATGCCTTCTCATGGAAGACTTAAAAAAAAAAAGAGCCATATTTTAAGGTAGGGTTTATTCAGAGGTGTCCAAACCAATGGGAGACTAGTAGTTGATAAGCAAATATTTCACTTTTCCAACTTTTTAGCAATAATAGTTATACAAAATCTTGGCTGCTACTCCCGCTAATCTCAGGGATCTAATGAACAATGAACAAAAATGTTTCCAGAAACCTGAATCATAGAATATAGGAGTTGTAAGGACCTTGGAGATCATTTAGTCCGTTGTTCTTCCAAGTGCAGGAATCCACCACTATAGCATTCCTGACTATCCAGCCTGCTTAAATGCTTCCAGAAAATGAGATTCCATCACCTCCCAAATCAGTCTCTTCCATTGCTGAGCAGCTTTTTTTTTTCTTGATGTCCAACTGATATCTACTTCCTTGTAATCTGTATTTACTGTTTCTCGTGATGTCTTCTGGAATAATTCTGCCCCATTATCTTCATGGCAGCCCGTCAGATAAGCAAATACAACTGTCATGTCTCCACACATTTTCCATTATAATCACATGGTAATGCCCACCATCTTGATTTTTTGACCCTCCCTTCTGCAGACACGTCTGCTCCAGGCTATACATGCTCAATAACTCCAACTGTTCCAATCTTCATAAGTTTTTCTTCCAAAGGTGTAGCCCTGGACTGGATGCTGTATTCTAGATACGGTCTGACCAATGCAGAACAGAGAAGAATCATGATTTCTCCTTTGGTGGAGGGAACACAGCAAGCTCTTTGGGAGTAAGCCTCATCATCAGAGAGTATTTTAAGACTCACTGCCTGGTGAACTATAACACTGTGAGAAGAGAGCTTTTGGTGAGATAGGAAAATAAAGGATAAGGAAGAGGAAAGACAAGGAAGAACAACTAAAACTGGGGAGACAGTGAATGTAAGATGATGGCACAAATAAAGCAAAAGGCAAGAGAACCTGCAGTTGGACTTCGCTAATCAGACCTGTAAGTCCAACCCTGACTCCCCCAACCCTTCATAGATGTCTGGCTTTGAAACAGCTCCCTTCCCTGAAGAGATGGCAGAAAATGGAGCTGTTCCTCAGACAGGAGTGCCAGGTAGGAAGTCAAGGAGCTATTTACCATAAAGAAGAAGGACAGCCTAAACTTCTTCAGCTGAGTCTTGCATTCCAGACTCACCTATGGGGTAGGAGAGAGCCGAAGGACATAAAATGTTGCTGCCAAAATGGCTTATCTCTGTAGTTGAACTTTATAACTTGATTTCATGGTTTGAAAGATCGAAGCTTCAAAGGATACTGTATTTGTTTTAAACCTCCTTTCCTGACAGCTTAGGGGGCAGGTGTGAACAAATTAATGTGTCTCCCTACTTTTTGGTTTGTCCATTTGCCTCCTGACACTTGCAGCTGCTGATCACTCCTCACCTCACTGCCACATTCTTGATCCTGACATTAGACATCTCTTGATGAAGCCTAGGATTGCATTTGCTTTTTCTGAAGTTGCATTGCAGTTCATTTCAAGCTTGTGATCTGGCAAATCCCCACCCACCCTTTTTTTTTTTTGCATTTACTGATGCCCAGTATGCCTCCCCATCCTATAGTCATGGCTCTGATTTATCCTCTCAAAATGTAGGATTTTGTGTTTGTCCCCTTGAAATTCATCTTGCAGTATTTGCCCAACATTCCAATTTGGCAAGGTCTTCCTGAACCTTGACATTGTCACCTAAGGCATTTACCATTCTCCTATCTTTGTGCATATTTGATAATCATATTTTCTAACCTCTCATCCAAGTAATTTATAAGCATGTCAAACTGTACAATACCTAAAGTGAAGCCATACAGTATGCTACTCAATTTCTCTCCCCTGAAATGGAGCCACAGATGTACACTCCTTGGGATACAATTGTTCGATCATTTCTGTATGCATCTAATGGGAGCATAATCCAGCATAATTTTGTCAGCTGGTCCAATAGAATCTCATGGAAGACTTTACGAAATGTTTTGTGAAGTTAAGACACACGATGTCCTTTACGTTCCCCTTTGCAATTGATAGATCAGGTTGGTCTGGAACAATTTATTCTAGATAAACCCATGCTGAGCCCTGCAAACAATGTTCCCAAACTGTGAAATCTCTCTTCTTTTTTGAAGGTGTCCTTCATTTGAAGGTCCATCTAGTCGATTAGGGCCTAATGATAAAGTAAGAGCTCTAAGGGCATATCTGCACTTACTGTTTAAACTCCTCCTATCCTATACTCATACTGTGTTGATTCTAAGCTTGATTTAAAAAGTCCTCTTCACAACAGCTTGTGCAATATTCAGTCCAAACATCACATCGTCTCATTGGGCAGTTCCCCCACTGCTATGTCCTCCCATCTGTCTAGATGGGAATTGCCTCTGGATGGTTCTTCCTAGACAAGTATACTTTTGTGTGTGTATATATGTATATATATATACACACAGATATGCACACAAAGTTAAACTAAATTTATGTAAAAGTTAAAGCATCAAAATATACATGCAGGCATAACCAGACATGCTTTTTTAAAAAAATAAATTTCTTATTGTCCTGTTGCTTTCCAATGCTTTTAGAGCTATATTTACCATGAATGTTGTAATAACATAAAGGATGCAACTTTTGTCTTGTAAATTGAAGGTTGCTGGTTCAAAACCCAGTAGAAACTTTTTAAAAAATATTATTTTTCTTTCCCAGAGACTCCTACTTTTCCATGTGCTTTTTTCTCTAGTCACTCAAGTTATAAGGGTTTTGTTCTCAGCTCCCAATAGCCGAAATAACCTATGGACTATTTAGGAGCTGGAGGGTGAAACTCTTCTGCTTGAGTAACTGGAAAAATGATGAAATGATATGCTGACAGATTTCAAACCAGTAACCTTCTATTTAAAAAGCAAGTATTATAACCATTGTGCTATTACAGAATTCATGGTAAAAGTAGTTCTAAAAGGTACAAGAGACTATGATAAATAGCAACTCAGTTGAAGGGCCATTCCTGCCTTTGTGAAGTAGCCAATTAATAGTTGGGGTTAGCCTGCAACAAACTGAACTATGCTATTCTAAATGGACAGGAGTACTCACAGAAATATAACATGGAAAATTGTGCTTAGGAAGTGGGAATAGAAAAACAAACTAGCAGGTTGCTCTGAGTGTGAGTTAAGGATTAATAGAGGGTGATGTATTTCTGCCTTCTAGAAATGGTAGTTAGACTGTTCTTGTGATGGGACACCCAGGCAGAGTGGATAAACTCTAAAAAAGACAGTAGGAACCATTAAGTTGCCCATCAATATTAGCCCTACCTTCACAGAGTGAATATAGAGACTATGAACCTATTTCATGTATTTTTAAATCAAAGTATATTAGAGTTGTGCACTCTTTGAAAATGTTTAGGAAGCAATGCTTTGGAATTTATACAAGTGGAAGCATAGCACCTCCCTGATATTCATTAAAGCAGACCTTCCACCAAGCCTGGAAAAAGGTGGTGTTGCTTTAAGAGTTTCCATTTGCAGGTTCTCATGGAAGCTACAAAAAGATGTGGCTGCTTTAAAGAATAGTAGAGAGCTGTGCTTGTGTGAGATCTGGAAAACTTTTTCTGAATAATTTTCTAAGTATACACAGCCCTAATAATTATCCACATGTATACATTTAAAAATCACGTGCAAATTTACGTATATCTATGTCCACATTTTTCCTTTTTCTTTCTTTCTGATGCAGTCACTCTATTTTTATTGATGTGTCTCTGGTAGCCCCATGAATGAGCAAGAGAAAGAAAATCTAGACAGCTCAGTTTCATTTTCTCTCTGGCCATCTTCAGGCATTCAGTTCAATCTGTGAGCACTTGAAACTGGATAAAGAATGACATTTTTATATCACCTTACTCCATACTCTTCCTGTGAATTTTTTCATACCTCCTGGATCAATGCTTGGAAGATGGGGACAGGCAGTTTTAGAAGCCTAAAGAGAAAAATAATATTTGTATAATCCTAATGGTGGAAATTACCACCATTAAGATTATACAAATACCAAAGAAGACCACTGAAGCTGAGTGGATTTTAAAATCAGCCTGGATTTTAATTTTGATGGAGATTAAGTTGGATGGCATGCACCCAATAGTGTGTGTTTGTGTGTGTGTTTGTGTGTGTGTTTGTGTATAATATTTTTATTTTAGTTTTTAATAGACATAGTAAAAAAAAATACAGACTAAACTAAAAGATAAAAGAAAATTAAGAAAGTTTAAACAGTGCAAGAAAGAAAAAAGGAAAGAGAGAGAGAAAAAAGGAAAAAAGAAACAAAGGCAGTAATAAAGAATTGGCTTCCAACCTTTATCACACTGAGCATAAGCTAATCTAATAACTCTTCATCTTCTTTTAAAATTGCAAACAAAAAATTCTTCTTCCCGTAACCTAACATATCTGTACACAATCCTGAAATCAGTCCTGGTTCAGCAAAAAGTCCTTTAGAAGCTACCAGAAATGTAAAATAATTTTTCTCTGATCAAATAGTCCAACTTTATACTCCTTCCTTTTGCACTTCACAAACTTGGCCTTTAATTTGTTCCAGTGGTGTTGCAGGATTTGGTCTTTCATCAATTTTTGGCATTCCAAAAAATTCTTCAGATCAATAATATTTATATTTCTGTCTCATTTAACACAAAATATTATTCCCTCATTAATATATACATATAAAATCAGTGAAAGATGAACGGTACATTTCTTATCAGCAATGAGTGTTTACATCTTTACTGCTTACCCTAAATTTCTGGGCATCATTTAGGATTGATTGAACTGATCTTTATTCCATGGTGTGCTGGGAGGGAATGGAAAGTTGTAAGTGATGCATTGCAGAAATCAGTTGTTTAAGGTATTTGTAAAAAAATCAACACTTTTTCATGACTGGTGTGCATGAAAACTTACAAAATATCCACAATGTGTGTTATAAACTGTCTTTAAAAAGTCCAATAAAGTTGCAAGCTTTGGCAGGCTTCTAAGCTAGATTTATAGTGTAGTGAAATATGGAATTTCCATCATTCTTCTTTTTTCTAATCTCCCCAATGACCTTTTTGTATGTGAGAGTTTATCTTCATGCAAAAAGGAAAATTCTATATTTTCCATGCAGCTGGACATAAACAAAGGAACTTAAGATAGTTCTGAATTTGTTTAAAGTTTAATGTTTGCATGTATTAAAAGAAACTCTTTGATTTCTTGTCCTTTATTGTTGTATGCCCATATTGGATCTAAATATGATGTAGTTCTTAATATGATAAACCATGTAATTTTCTGGGATTTGAGCAGGGACACAACTGATAATTAGCGTAGTTCTAAAATTTCCATGCTTACAGTATGAGTGGATGAAAATTGATTCATTCCATTTTGTTTAGAGCAGTCTTTCTCAGATTTGGCAACTTTAAGATGTGTGGACTGCCCCTTGCTGGCTGGGGAACTCTGGGAGTTGAAGTCCACACACCTGAAAGTTGCCAAGTTTGAGAAAGACTGGTTTAGAGCATAACAACATGCAACTCCACATGATCATTACAATTCAGTCATTTTTACTCAAAAACAAGTCCCAGGAAGTATATAGGATTGCAGTTTGAGACTCTGTTGTGATCCCTTTCCCTGGGTTGCTTAGCCAAGTATTATATTTTATGTAATTTGCTGGGTTTTGGTGTTGTAGGAGGTTTGGGGTTTTTGTTTTTAGTTTTCTTGCTTAGCCAGTGCCTAACTATGGAACTTTGGCAAATGCTCATGCACGTGCATGCGTGCTTGCAGATATATATATATATATATATATATATATATATATATATCTCATACAGAATGATTCCACTTTCCCCCTTGTGTTTATATTTGATTTTTCCAGAAGGAAAGAAATATCCCTTTACAAACAAATAAGCATTCTTGTATTCTGGCACTACCAAACATGGATACCGGAAAATAAGAGGAGATATTAGACACAGACTTAATGAAAGAGAAAAATAAAGTGCTGTAATGTGCAAAGAAGTAAAAATGCATGGAATTGCCATGGGAATATTTTACTTCTGACATTGTAGGAGATCAACAAAAATGAAGAAATCTGCTCTGTTTTGCAACATAGCAATACTGACTTTTAGGAGCTCAAGTGAAAGACCTAATGTTCACTTCAAATTCCAACCACCTCTATTCTCAGCAATGTTGTAGAAAGTAATCGATATGCAATGTACATGCCCATGGTTTTACCTGCTATTAGAACAACAAAACTCTGCTTGTACATTGGTACTGGGGATTGCAGATAATAAGCAATAATTCTATCAAAAGGTTTAAGCCATGATAACTAGAGAGAAGCCCCGTATTCAGTGATAGTCTAGCAAAACAAATAGCAGGCCATTACTTTCCTGCCCAGTGTATCAGACTTTATGATTTTCATGCCTTATGCATGAAACTTGGGAGACATCTCACTGACTAGGAGGATGGACTAGAAAGATTTTTGTATTTGCTACTTTGATATCAGTGTCTATGTGTGTATACTACAGTCCAAGGATGAAGAACCTATATCCCTCAAGGTACAGGATGCTTCAGTCCCAGCCAGCATGGTCAATAGTTAGGGGCAGGATAGCAGATTATTTTACTACCTGGGAAAAAGAAAGAGGACAATACTCTCACTCATCCCATGTACAAAATAAATGGAACTGGCAACTGATGTGTTCTTTAGCACTGGTGAAATAGAACATCCATCACTTTATCTTGAACATATTACATTAACTTTGGCATTACTTGATGTGACACGCTTCTCTCCTCCAGCAACTTGTGACATTTGTCTCCTGAAACTCCTGAAAGATGATAGGAATTGTGGTTCAACAGCATTTGAAGAACCACGAGTTCTCTCTCCATCTTGTATGAAACATTAATCATTAACACTGGACAGCCAAGGTGTTGCTTCAGCTTATTCTATGAAATGTCAACAAGATGCTTAGCGGCCTTTAGTAGAGTACAAACCTGTTTTCTTGCTGCTTTTTGCTCCATAGAAAGACAGGAGAATTTCTCTGCGCCACCCCCGTCCTGCTGCCCTATTCTTTTAAAATCTGGTAATTGAAAACCTATCTTGTTCTTACAGAATGGTTTTGCTATTGTGAGGCCCCCAGGCCATCATGCGGAAGAATCAACAGCCATGTAAGTACCAGAGAATAATGCCCATCTTGGAGTGCTAGGGTTACTGGCAATCACCTGTATTGTGCATGTCTCAGAGGAGCTCTAATTGTTAGCAGATGACTAAAAAGGCTTTCGAGGTATCCCAGAAGTAGATTTATGATCTCAAAGATCATATAGCATTTTTTATAAAACACACACACACACATGCACAAATGCTCCTGAACATTATTTATAGCTGTTTTCCTGACCGATGTGCTTTATAAAATTTCTGTTCTTCTCTATTCCACAGGGGGTTCTGCTTTTTTAATTCGGTTGCAATTACTGCCAAATACTTGAGAGACAAGCTAAATATAGGCAAGATATTGATTGTAGATCTGGTATGTATTATTGGCAAGCATCATCATTTTAGTGCATTTAGATAAAAGGGGGAAGAGGGGAAGGGAGGAAGAACAAAAGTGTTGTATTTTTCTTCTATACTTTAGTCTTTCCTGCTTTTACTACTTAGAAGCAATAAAGGTGTGTGTTTTTCCTTTGAATTTGGGAACCCATTAAATCCAGGATGGCAGGATTGAAACCATAAACATGTATGTTTCACTCTAATGGTGTTAACCACAATTTTAAAGAGAAGAAGAAGCAGATCAGAGTGACTTTTATGGTTCTTAAATGAATTGATTCTTCCACTATTAAAATGACCGAACAAGTACCCAAGTTTACTTTTCCCTGCAGGATATAAGTCTGAAATAGTTTAATTGCATACCTTTAGTTTGGTAGCAAGTTTAATTCTCTTCCTTAAACTGATAATAACTTGGCATGTTTTGCAACAGTCATATTCTTGAAACAAAATACTTTTTCTCCCTAAAAGGTTTCCAAATTATGTATGCCAGTACAGGATGGCTTTCATGCAGAAATATACTATTGAATCGCATTTGTTTTTTAAAAAGGCAATCACTGTGGATTAGTTTTATCTATTAATAAATACTAGAGTTCCAAACAAATGGTGAACTGAAATGCAGTTGTCATATGGCATTTTGTTTATATATTCTGCTCATGAATAATGAATTGAGCTTTGCCTTTTACTTAAGGACCAACTTTATCCACAGCCTAAAGGAAAATCCAGAGATTGATTTATGAGCACCATTTTTGTTTTGCCTGCCCTTCAGGAGGAGCGATGTAATAAGACTGGAAAAGCATAGGCAGGAAATGAATCTTGGCATTCAAATCCAACCTGTTACATCTGCATTTAATTAATTTTTGCAGGTAATAAAAATTTAAATACAAAATATGAAAGGTATGAGGTCTTAATAGTCTAAATCTTACTCCTACCAGAACTCACAATAAATTATTATTGTAAAGTCATGGACTTAATATGTAATACTCCCACTCCCCAACATAATATGCACAATTAAAGACAGTGCAAGAGTATTTAGTCTAATGTTTAACTTTAGGGTGGTGATATGAGCATATGAGTGGCTCTTGTTATTCACAGGAGTTCCATTCAAACCTAAAACCATTGATAACAAAACCAGCAGATAATGAGAACTTGAGCGTATGGAAATTGGGGAGTTAGGTTCTAGATCCTATAGTCATCTTCTTCCCATGAGTATTTCCTCCCTCTTTGTCCCATAGAGGTTGTCTTCTTCCTGCTTGCAGAAACAGTGCCAGTTGCAATTACCAGCACTGTTATTGGAGGCTTCAAAAAACTACCCCAACACAAGCTTAATGCAATCATCAGAAAGAGCCACAAGTGGTCTGGGAACAACACTAATGTCCACTGAGATAATGAAAGAACCTTGAAGAACAGAGCTCCAGCATGAACCAGGTGGCCTGTGAGGAGTGACTCCACCAGCTGAGTGAGTTGCTGGTAAGAAGAATCAGGGCAGCTGTTGGGAGAAAGCCATGTGAAGCCAGTGAGACCCATGAGAAGCAAGCAAGTAGAAGAACTGAAGACAACCCAATTATTATGCAGACAGATTAATCATTAAAAACCTAGTCTACTGTTTTGTGTAAAATAGGGCAAAAACTTGATATGCAAAAAGCTTTATGAATATACTGAGGTCTGGTCTCTGTTTATCCATGGTAGATATGTGAAATTACAAATGATAGGGTTGTAGATATCAAGGGCACCTGTAATTAAGTATATTAAACTATAAAAGCAAAGCAAAAATGCTGAATAACTGACAAATAGCACCTTAACCGGTGCCACAGTTAACAACTTAATATTGATATATTCCTATGTTTATCCTGCAAATAGACCCAGCACTACAGGGATAAATATAGAACCAAAGCCAATGGAGCAATATCAACATATATGTTCACAGTAATAAGTATGCAATAATTCATCTATCTTGAAATTGTCTGCCACCAATAGTTATACAACGGAAGCTCATTCAGGACACAGACGTTGCTGAACAATCTCATGTGGTCTTTCAGCCAAGTAACACTGCTTGCTGCCCTTAGTACACAACCAAACTGTCATAAAGAAATCACAGAACTCTTCATGTGGATCATCATGAATCAAGAAAGTAGCAACTGACACCTCTAGGAGTTAACTTCCACTGGACAGGTCCTTGGATCCATTATCCCTACAAAACACCACCAGTCTTTTGCCTAGTGAACAACTGCAGAAGGAGTACAATTTTGTTCACAACAGTGAACCAGTTTTGTTGACCAACAGGACAAATGTATGCATAGAGAGTCCAAGGGTTCCCCAGTAAAAAGATTAAAATTCCACTGTGGAAACTATAGGTGCTGTACTTCTTGCTGTGTAGTTCAGGCAGTGTGTGTGTGTTTGCCTCAGGTGCAAGGAAAATCAGAAACTGCAACAAGAAAATGAGAGGTCATAGCAAAGGAACTACGTAGGAAAGAACAACAAGGAGATATGGGTCCAAACCCTGTCAATTTGATGACTAATAAAACCTTACTTCTGGAATCTGATAAAACATAATTGTTTTAGAAATAAAGGTTTGTAAGCTGAATTAAAAGGAACTACACTTTTAATTCCACACAGTAACTACCTATGGGAGGGTGAGTGACACCTTTCTTAACAGGTCTTCATGATCTTCAAGGGCTCCAGCCTGAAATATCCCTTTTTGTCTGCCTCAACATACCACACCCTAAAAATGCAATCAGTGCTGTCTTAAATGTTATTGAGAAAAACCAGCAAATAATATTCAGCTGCCATTCCTGTCATCTCCTCTTTCTCTTCCTGACATTTGCTTAGGTGCAACTGCAGTGACTGTCACTTCCTCATCTTTGTCCCTGTCCCTTTCCCATTCCAGTGAGCCCCCATGCCACTTCTTCACTGTGAAGTAATAGTGACATTGGGCAAGGTGGTTTCAATGAAACCTGTAGGACCATCAACAGCCCTTTGTTGTAACAGAAAACCCCATTTCAAGTTGTTTTCCATCACTGAAAAGTGGTGGGACATGGGCTCTCTCTCGAGGATTACCTTGCTCGCTATGTCAGGTGCTTCTCAAAGTGAAACATTTGGGGCAAGATGACTTCAGAGAACCCTGACAGACAACTACTTTATCTCTTCATTGCAAAAGCAAATGCTGTTAGAAGTTTAATGGTAAACTGTTAAAACAGCTGGGGGCACCACAGCAAAATTCAGAATGCTTCCTGAACAGCAACACACCCAGTCCACAGCTTTTATTTCTGCTTTTTATTTTACATGAGGATGGCTGCATGACTGATAGCAGTTCAGTAGGTGGACAGCCTTGCAGCTGGCCAATAGCTATGATAGCAGATACATGAGTATCAGTGTTGAAGTGGACAATTCTGCAGACAGATAACTATAGCTACTGTAGTCTGCCACTTTTCATGATATGCTGCTCAAGCCATGAAGTTCACTTTCACTCATGGAATAAATAGCTTTGAGTACAGACACATGTCAACACAATGTGGGAATATGGTCCAATGGAACCACAAGAACTCAGTACTACATACAAAAGAGCCCAAATTCTGTTATTAACAAACCAAAGAGCTATGAATGTAAAGATATATCCCTACATACTATGAAGTGTATAGTCCAAGTTTCTTGGCTTCAACTTCTATATGGTCTGCATGATATCCTACACAATAGTGTGCCATTCCATTATTGATTGAAGGGTCAGTGTGAATCCTCTCTTCCAATTTCTAGCTGGGGCTAGGAAAAGAAGAAGTAAGGTCAATATGCAGCAGTAGGATTCCTTTGTTGTGCAATAAATCCTCAATTTCATGGATTATGGTTTAATAGACTTCAGATTTAACAGTCAAAGTCTGCTGGATGAGTTTCACCTGAATTTTAGACAATAATGGATTTAGTCCAGACAATGCTTGGTTTTCTTTCAAAACCATATTCACTACTACTAGTGGAGTAAGTTTTCTCCTGACAAGTGTGCTTTTCTGCTTGAAAATTCACTATTTAATGAATATTAGGCTTTAATGGACACCCATCCCCCTGTTAGTCCATTAAATCAAGAATTTACTCAAATTACCAATTTTAGATTTGAATTCCTGCTTTATTTTTAATTATACAACTCTATTGTTCTTTGGATTATCTTCTTCAGTAAGATTCAGTGAAATACTTTGGATGTGCTCTAAGTTTCTTATGCTAGAAAAATGATCAAGATACGAAATAAAGAATAGACCAAATAGATAATGCTGATATTGATTTTAGAAAGCTATAATTATATGACTATAGATATCCATTGCCCATTTTGACAAGATACAGTGGTTGGGGGATATGCTGCATTAAATTTTATTTTTATTTCAGAAGTCATTGCCGATACATATGAAACATTTGTCAAAACGAAGATAAGGAAATTCCTAATCTTTCAGAGTTAGTGATTATGAGCACAGAAGAAAAAATAGCATAGCCAGATTGCCTCAGTTTATTTCCCTCTTTTTGACCCTTTGGGATGGGAAACTGATGGCCCTTCAGAACTTATGGGATGTTAATTATTTAAGGCATAGCCAGCAAGGCCAATGGTCATGGATGATTCAAATTATAATCCAATAACAGCTGGGAAGTCATAGATTCTCTATCCCATGAGCTTTTTCTATTCCTTTAAAAGATTTAAAGTTAAAGATTTACCTTTGAATAATAAATACCAGCATGAACTAAGGAATTCTTATAATACACCCTTCCTCAGTTTAGTGCTTCCAGGCCCATTGGACTACAACTTCCATTATTAGCAGCTATTGGCTACTGGAGATGGTGAAGTAGTAATCCAGTGGCCAATTTGCTACTGTGCATGTTGTAACCCAATACACCTGGAAGGTATCAGGTTACAAAAAACCAACATAGCAGTTTTGAGTGTTAAAAAGCTAAGAATGTAGATCTTGGTCTGATCTGGTTCTATTATGATGGATATTTTTCAGCCTTGGCATATGATCAGATTTATTGAAAACCCTAGTCTTTAATTGTGACTTTTTAAAATCTTGTAGGTAGGCTTTCTTGAATGAGGGAATGGCATTTCCTGTCATATATTTATTTAAACAAATACATTTATGTAGCCGCCCATCTCATTGTTTTGACTAGGTAGCCTGCAAACAACATTATCACTAAAAGATGAAAACACAATTTCAATAATATTTAGAAAAACCATAATTTACTATGTGCCTGTTGGTTGAAAAGAAAAAAATGTTCCACTTCAATCACTAGGGCAACAACTAACAACCAACCAACAGGGATCGCTCAAACACCTGGCCAAAATGCCTGTGAAATCATCCAGGTCATTACTACCTTATGAAAGGCCAGCAGGGTTGGGGCCAACCATATTTCCAGGGGAATACTCTTCTACAGGGCTGGTGCAGTGACAGAGAAGGCAATGGCAAAGGCTGTCTGTAATAGCTATATCCCTAACTGCAATCCCTTATTTTTTAGCAGAATTATGAAGTGGCACACTGGCTTTGCAAATCCATCTATTCTATGTCAGCTACCTTGATGTTCCTGAACAGAAGGATGAATGTGTCTGTATGAAACCAATATTAGAAATGTGGGGTGGGGGGGGGGGGAAATCCATCTTATTTTCTGATTTGAATTTACTTAGTTTCATAAGTCAATATGTGAAGTTTTCACATATTCACATAGATGCACTTTTCAAATTTAAAATAATAAATACAAGGTACAAAACTTAAACAAATGTACCCAAAATGCATGCATGAAAATAATGTGCAAAATAATGTGCAAAGTTAATGTAATAATGCAACAATATGCAACATTTTAATTAGAATTTTTGGGGGCAGAATACAGACAAAATGATGCATTCGTTTTTTAAAACTTTTAAAAAAAATAATAAACTGTCATCCACTATGGAAAGATCTATTAATCCTTTCACACTGGGATAGCATTTACAGAAATGCTGAACTTAGACATAATTTACTATCTGTTCACAAAGCATGAAATTGCAGTCAAGGACTTCTTCAGCCAATATTGCTCTCTGCTGCTAAGAGAGTCTCTGCATTAAATACATCCCCATAAAAATATGAAGTCTTCAAGCCAACACAATGTCTTGTGATAATAATAGATCACAATAGGAAAGCTTAGCAGAGGAACAAACTACGCTTTAGAAGCAGTTTCATATCCTCTTGATAATACCTTGTCACAGTAGAGTATAGCAAATTCTAACAAACCCTTATTAGATTTGTTGACAATTTTCCTGAAAACAGTGTAATTTTCAGTGATATTGCTTGTATCTCAGATATGTGCCGTATTCTTTTGCATTTGATGAAAATGTAGATGCAATTTAGCAAATAGGGTAGAGTCTATAACCAAGAATAATTGAAGTAATCTGAACATAACTATAAATCAGGATCCAGTGATGTGATATAATGCCATGGAGAAACTGGTTGTTCCTGAGACACTAAAATAATAGGAAAGAGCAGGAAAACACAATTGTTTCTTTGGATGAAAATGGCAGAAGCATTCCAAAAATTCATTTGCTGTATCAAATAATGGAAATTCGTGAGGCATAATCTAAACAGCCTTCCCCAAACTATCCATCTGCTGTGGGGGCTATGGATTATGGAAACTTAGTGCAATTTATCTGAAATACTTCAAGTTGGAAAGGCTATACTATATGTATTCCCCTATAGTAGTTAGATGGGTGATAGTGGTTTTTAAATTAGTAATAGAACAAATTGAGTTAAGATAATGTGTATTAATTGAAGCAGAAGATGTTTGTATGAACCAAAGACTGTAACATTTTTGAGTGTTTCCGCTATTAGCAGGTTCCAGGTGACCTCCATTACACTTCTGAATCATTAGTATCTTTTAACTAGCATCCAGATAGTACATTTGTATCTATATTCTGGACAATGGCCTTTTTGGTTAGGCATACTTTTTAATTATATGGGTTGATTTCTGCCCTTGTCATAAATCTTTGATGGCCCATGTCAATTAGAAGTTGCAAGAACTGACATTTTAAAGACTAGGTGACCCACACATTCATAGTAATGATATAGCCAGACACCATTTGTCTTCCTTATATTTGAAAATCTTAAAATAATAAACTGTGTTGATGATGCCATACTGATCACATGCAGCATTAGCCATTGCAGTTTCTCAGGATTAGGTTTCCTCAATTAACTAATGAGCTCTTAATAAATTTTACAATTAAAATATATTTTATGATTGTACTTTCACATAAGCTGTTTTCATTGAAATCACATAATCCTGCATTAGCATTAATATGAACTCATCAGTAATAATCTAATAACATTAACAATACATGAAACATCCCACAGGATTATTGAGTAACTCCAGCTAGCTATTGCTCCCAAATCAATGAACCTGCATGTTGGTTTGGGCTATCAGTAGATAGCTAGTATATTCAGATTACATTATTTGGAAGACTCATATCCCCACCAAAACAGAATACATTTAATTATATCAAGAGAGAGACCAAAGAATTCTAGGTCACTCACTCCCTTTTTTACTTGGTGTGTGGCCTTGCAAAATCTATAGAGTCACATGTCAAAGAGAAGTGTTTTTGTTCAATAAACTGATTAATTAAAGTTCTGGACTTTCAGCTTTGGAAAATTATCCAGAGCAATGGGTATGATTTTGCTGCCATACATTACAGACTAAGCCATACTGTGGTTTAGTTTATGTTAGCCAAACCTAAAAACAGTCAATATTTAGATGAGAGGCTGTTAACTGCAATTAGTAACTATGACATCTTTTCTTGCTAAGAAAAGTTAATAGTTAAGTTTCAGGAACTATTAGTGTTCCAAGAAGCAACCACCTCCCCCTCCTCACATCACATCCACAGTGTTCACTACTGGCTTCATTTTATTATTGTATGTACACACACACACACACACACACACACATATGCAGATATATCTGGAAATGCTAGTTACCAGGCATTGTAATAAATGCCAGGATCATAACTGAAACAAAGGAAGATTGTGTCATTTGTGGTACATTCTGTAATGAATTTCTTAATCATTAGTATTAAATCGTATTGAATAAGTTGTGTGAATGCAGAAGCAGGAATACAGAGCTTCTAAAATGCTGTTTGTAAATTATTATCATAATTTAAATATTTGAGCTTCTTTTCCTTAATCATTTTGGACTCCTTTAAGTTAGCCATCTCTCAAATGTTATTGTGTGCAAGGATCTGGTATATTAAATTACCAGTCCCAGACATAAATTACTATTCTGACTCAAGATCCCTCTGCCTTTTAAAACAACCCAGAAAAAAATACCATATGAACAAAATACTTAAGTTGGAGATGATTGGGCAATAAGAATAAATAACATCCCACAAATGCAATACAGACTTCAGTGAAGCTCTTCAGCAGAAATCATGGTCTACTTCAAGGTTTTCTCCATCTATAAATGGGACTACTGTATCCCAAAGTGAATGAAAACAGGTCTTTGTTTAGATAGACAGATTATAGATAGACAGACAGACAGACATAGATAGGGATGGATAGATAGATAGATAGATAGATAGATAGATAGATAGATAGATAGATAGATAGATACCTATATGTCTATTTATTTACACACATACAGTGGTACCTCTAGTTACGAACTTAATCTGTTCCGTGACTCTGGTTGCAACTCGAGTTGGTCTCAAGTCGAGGTAAAGTTTCCCATAAGGTTCAATGTAAATACAGTTAATCCGTTCCACCCTCCGAATTTGGTTGCACCACGAGGCAAATTTCCCATAAGGTTCAATGTAAATACGGCTAATCCGCCCTCCGAATTTGGTCGCAGCATGAGGTAAATTTCCCCCATCAGGTTCAATGTAAATACGGCTAAACAGTTCTGAAACATATGCATTTTATTTTTAAACCTCAAAAACCTTCCAAACGCCACAAAAACCTTCCAAACGCCACAAAACACACCACAAGCCTCACCGAATGTCTCCTTGCTACCGTGATCTCGCCCACAGGAAGTCGCGACCGCATGGCAGCAGGGAAAATGGCCACGGATCCGGTTCGTAAGTAGAGGTGGAATTCGCATGTTGAGGTAAATTTTTGGGGCCGGAGCTGGTCGTATCTTGAAAAATTTGTAAGGAGGGGCGTTCATAACTAAAGGTACCACTGTACATACATATTTAAGCAGGAATGGAGATATTCTTAGCATGGTAAAATGGAAAATGGCCTTACTGGTATTTATTTATTAGAGATTTATAGAAAAGTTTCTATTGCATTTGACAGATTTAGAAGCAGTACCATACTCAATTAATTACAGAGCTGCCTGAGAGCACATACTCCCCATGTTGCACCACTCATTTCATTGATATGTTTTGGTATCCACATATTTAGAAGATGTGTTCATTCCAGTTTCTATTTACTTACATGTGAGCCAGACTGACTTTCGAGCTCTTCTGAGGAAATCTTCTCTGAGTCTTGCCACTATCATGGGCCTATAAGGAATGAATACAAGAGAAGGCCTTGTTGGTAATTGCACTCAGAACTCCATCAGCAAGCAAAGATGTATTTATTCAAAATAGGCTTTGGGTATTTTAGCTGAATTATAAGTAAGTATCCATCTCCTGAGAGCCTTTATTTATTGCTTTGAAGTGTTTTAATCTGATCAGTGTTTAAGGGCATAACATTTAATGTTTTAGTTTCATTTTTATTGCTTTATAATATTAGCCATCTGGAATGCAACTTTTGTAGAAAAGCAAGATATACAATTAATAAATAAAATCAACAAGAAATAAGAATAGAAACAGGCTCCTTTCCAGCTCAGTGGGAAATTATATGGACTGGAATGTTTTGAGAAGCAAGTTGAGGAGAAGAACTGCTGAAGGTTGGTGAGGCAGGGAGAAAACAAGTCTCTGAAACAAATCCATGACAATCAGTTGCTCTGACCAAAAGAGTGGTCCCAACTTGGTCTCCACCATTTTTATTGAACAATTGTTTTTCGATTGGGTAGCTCTCAGATGTGTAGCTCAGGGTTGAACTGTGGAGTCCTTCGAGTTCTCTGAGCTTGGTTGTTTTCTTGCAAACATTTCTTGCAAACATATTATGTGGCTAGGTAACATCTTCAGTGCTAGAATGGGATGGGGTTTGCTCTCTGTTTATATACTGTGGCATGCCCTGCCAGTGTTGGTGGAGGTGGGGGTTTTGTTTTGTTTTACTTTTTCCCTCTGGTAGTTCCTTGATTTAAGTATTGTTTACTGCTTGTATGTCTGGTGGTAATCTTGGTGTTAATCTCTGCTTATCTGGGTGATGATTGCTGCTGAGGAGATGTTCTGGTCTTTTGTTTTCCTTTCTATTGTCTCTTTTGAATAGTGCATAGATGTTGTTTATCTCTGTGTGCCTGTTGATGGCTGCCTTGTCTGAATACCAAGCTTTCAGGAATTCCCTCACATTTTTGGATTTAGCTTGGTCTAAGATGCTGACAGTTTCCCAGTTGAAACTATGGTTAAGTCTGTCCACAGTATATAAACAGAGAGCAAACCCCATTCCATTCTAGCACTGAAGATGTTACCTAGCCGCGTAATGAAACGTTTGCAAGAAAACAACCAAGCTCAGAGAACTCTAAGGACTCTCAGATATTTCATTGCCTAGTGTGTGTGTGTATGTATGTATGTATGTATGTATGTGTGTGTGTGTGTGTGTATATATATATATATATATATATTAATTGCTTCAGTGTGGTGATAAATACTTACTAAGGTTGTGCAAAGTACCATTCCTCAAAGCATTGAGGCAGCATGTACTCTGGAAGACTTGAGGCAGCCATTTTGAAGGTTATTCCAATTTGTTGATTCTTGAATGCACATATACCAACAACACTTCTGCCAGCACTAGTGGAAAAGTGAAGTGGCTCTGAATGCAATGCGTGCTGCCCAGAATAACTTCTTGTGAGATGGGTGGCTATACACATTTGATAAATAAATAAATGAATGCAGCGTGTGCAAGGATGAAAAGGACAACCCTTGAAGGAGTCGTACTAAGCCTTTTGGAGATAGTGATAGTCTCAGTGCTTTGAGGAGGAGGGCTGTTCATGCAAATGGACTTAATTGCATTATTAATACTGATGCAGGTACATATTATGCAAATCAACAGTAGATTTGATGTCATGAAAGATTAAAGGGCACACTACAGTTCACTCCGGCATCCTTTTTCTCTTTTAAAAATGTTTACGTGGAATGACAAACACTGGGCCAAACAGCCACTATTCCACTGGGTCCTACTCTCAACATACACTATGATAAGTTCTAGGAAGTCTGGGAAGATGAAGACAACTGGAGTCAAGATAAACACTACCTATCATCATTGCAGTTGTCTAGTGCTACCTATTCTTATTTATCCCTAGTGCCCAGTCCTCTACCTCACTTACTTTGAACCTTTCAAGTTGGAAATGGCAGAGCATTAGTGTGTCATTGGCAACGTTGCTGCCCAGGTTTCCCTCAAATCAGGGGGCAGCCTTGCAAGAGGCATAACAGTTTCTAGTGGCTTCATTTCCAAAAACATTACGGCTTAACAGAGTTGTGACTCTTCTGTTCATTGCTTTTCTACACTTCCTTGTAAGGCAGTCCCATGCTTTTCCAATGGGAATTCATTTAAGGAACCATGATAAGCCTTACTGTTTAAAAGTGCTAAAGAAATCAGTGCTGCAAATAATTAGTAAGCATGTAGGAGCGGCACATAAGGCACACAGGATGGTGGGTATAATTCTTGGTCAGAGTATTAGCATAATTTAGTCATTTATTAAGTGTCCTGCCAGCTCATATCATACCAAATGAATGGCATTTGTGGCCTTTGGAAGCTCAGGCTGCTTGAAGCTAATGAGATCATATTCTTACACATCAACTGCACGTCATGATTTTATGAACATGAAGTATGAAGTCCTTTCTGCATCTGGGTTCCCTTTTGATGTGGATTTTGCTGCTGAGGGACTGCTAACTGAACTGAATGTTTCAAGGAAGCCAATTTACTCAGCTGGTTGCAAACCCTTTGACCTCAGTAGTAGAATTTGGCAAATCAGTGAATGCATGAACATTTTAGTGTTCTTCAAAACTGCAAAGAAACAAAAAACAAAGACTGCTTGAGTGCTCTATAGTGCACAGATCCCTTTGCAAAATACTAGTTTGTATTTTCAAGTTTTGCCTGTCCCCCCCCCCCTTTTTAAAAGCCAATGAGACCAAGTTAATTAAGCCTGAGGGGTTATGAACTGTTGGCAGTTAATAAGTCATAAAATTCCTCCATAAAACAGGATGCTAGATTCCATCACTGAGACAAGGAGTACAAAGGCCCGGTGTATAATATCTAATTGTACAAAAGGACTGGGATTTCTCAATGACTGCTCATCTGGAGTCTCAAGGGCATGTTCACTGTGGTTTCCTGATTTTTAGAAGCCAGTTTTAAAAAATGAGTGTATTAAAGAGTAATTTGCCTGAAAGTTCAGGGAGTTTGGGGTAGTGAAGGGTGGGTGGAAAGGGGAGAGAAAGAAGGAAGGAAGGAAGGAAGGAAGGAAGGAAGGAAGGAAGGAAGGAAGGAAAGACGGAAGGAAGGAAGAAGGGAGAAAGACAAAGATTGAAAGAGAGGAGAGAGAGGAGAAGAGAAAGCAAAGGGATCTCACCACATTGGCTTAGACATGATTGCATTTGTCATCTGTTTTCTTTCCCCTTTAGGATGTTCACCATGGCAACGGTACACAGCAGGCTTTTTATTCTGACCCCAGCATCCTGTATGTCTCCCTCCATCGCTATGATGAAGGCAACTTCTTCCCTGGCAGCGGAGCCCCAAATGAGGTTAGGTTTATTTCTTTACAGACCCATTTTTTATTTGTATCTTTTCAGGTAATTGCATTGCATGATTACCCCTAATTTTCTCATCCTCCACTGGTGCTTTAAATTGCACTAGATTACCAAATGGCCCACTGGGAGTGGGGACAGGGTAGAACAAGTGCATAACCCAGAACAGTCCTTGTCAAGTGGGGCCAGGTTGATTTGACATGCTGTTTGATGTTGGTTTCAAAAGGACATTTTTGTGTGTTTTCTTATTTTGATTCACTCTCTGCCTTTCCTCTCCAACTTCCCTCTGGCACTCCCCCCCCCCCATCTTCCCCCTCCTCCTTTTAGGTTGGAAGTGGCCCTGGAGAAGGTTATAATATAAATATTGCTTGGACAGGTGGCCTAGATCCCCCCATGGGAGATGTGGAGTACCTCACAGCATACAGGTTGGTTCCTGTTTCTTTTTGAAAGTGCCAAATAGAAGTAACAGGCTGAAATCTACCAGAGTTAGAATACAGCAGCCTTGTCAATCATAAAAATGACCCATGGTGGAACTGGCTTAAAGTAAACATCTCTTATTATGTAGTATCTGGAGACCTCTTTTATTCTAATTTTTTTCTCCCAAAAATCAGTGTTAATATTGCTGGCCGCCCACAAGATAAAATATGTTCATTTGGTGCCTGAAACAGATTGTTGCAGGAGTGTTGTTTCTTCTTATAAACGGATTCATAAGCTTTTTCAAAGCCAAAGAATGAACAGAGACTCAGAAAAAGAGACAGAGAGAACCCGTCAATGTAAACATATTTTATTGCAGATTCTGGTGCTTTGCTTCATTGTTACTGTATTTGGAAATCCACTCTTCCATAGTGATACTATTACCAACCAATTAAAAAGGTAACAATTGCCTTTTTGAACTCCTGGTGACTTCACAAACAGAACCATGCAAGTTTCTTGGCAAAAGTGAGGAAATAGTTCAACATTACCTTCTTCTGGGATATTTTTAACCTTCAAGTCTAATCTGCAACCTTCATATCTTCCACCCTAATACTAAACAGGTCTTACATTGCTTAGTTTCCCAATCCAGGCTAGGTCAGCTGCCACTTGCTGAGAACTAAGCAAATATATACGGAAGCAAATCCCTTTGGTTTCCATGGAATCTTTTATTTAAGACTGAGGTGCAAAGATTTGAAAAGAAATAGATATAAAGATATAGAATGAAGAGGTGCTTTAGTTGGCTTTACTGACTGACCACCAGGTGTAAGTGAAACATAGACAAGAAATGCAAGATTCTGCTTGTCCATCACATATTTGGACAACTCTGCTCAAAATGTCCATGTAGTGGACTCAGTCACCTATAAAGGGTTCCTCTGCATATTAATCTGTACTTGTTTGGGGTCCCAGGTGGCCATGTTGGACAGGACCTCTCTCAGGCAATAGTGTGATTGGCGCCAGCAAGATTCTGCTCTGTCTTTGGTTATTTAATGCATTGTTGGGATAAGTTGTGGAAATGCTCTTCTTACATAGCTAAAAATCTAACTAAGAAACCATATATTTGGTAAATAGGGTTTTGTTATTGTTATAGTAGATAAAACCGATCATTGCACTATAATAAGGGAGTAGCTCACATCTTATACACACTTTCCTGCTGAGTCACAAAGTATGGGCCCCAAGTGTACTTTGCATGATAATCTGGCAGGTGACAATAAAGCTAGTGTTCTTTTCACATGTACATACAATAAACTAATTGACTTCTATATAGGTTCTCATTTGACCTCTGTGATTGAAGCACGTGGGTTATATGCTTGTGGATAGCCTATCTGCAATCATTTAGGCACGGATGTGCAAATCATAAAGAGTGGGAGATAGATGACCACCATGGGGTCAGAAGGGGGTCCAGATTCCTTGCAGTCCCACTCCTTACTTCATCCTTTCAACAAATCTGTTGGAATGGACAGGGAACCAATAAGTTTCATAAATGGAGGAGTGCTCTGTGTGTGTGTGTGTGTGTGTGTGTGTGTTGCCACATTGCTATGAATTTTCTCAGCAGAAGCAACCCTATTTACTACACAGGATCTAAACACAGCTGATTGGGCAGCTAACTTTTGGTGACTTCAATCATCTTTGGTCACTGTGTGTGGCTCCATTCCACTGCGCAGTTAGTGCTAGAATCAAGGACCATGATGATTATGATGATTATAGTAATAATGATGGCTTATACCCTGGATAGGATCCAGTAGCTCTATACTGCAGCATGCAACTGCAGTACATTTATCCATTTTTTTCTTCTTGTGCTTTTCTGTGGTCCTCCTACTATCCCAACGATAGATCAGCAGCTTTTCCAGTTGAGCATTCATACTGCCCTGTGACTAAGGCCTCTTCTTGTGGAATCCTCCTGTCCCACACAATAGTCTCAAGCCTTCAGATGGCATCTTTAGCCACAATATGTTTCCTCCATTTAGAGACTAGTTAGTTTTCTAGCTTTATAGACCCCTATACCTAATAATTGGTAGGTTTTGTCTATAGTTATCCAGATTTGCCACACTTACCACAATTCCAGGCTAACCCCCTGTGATCAGTCAGAAGGCACTGTCAGAAGGTCCATTTCATTTTGCAGAAAATGGCAGTTGAATGCCCCCTCCCTTTAGGGGCTGCACTCCCAGTTTTTATTTGTTGTATTTTACTGACTCTAAGAAGGATGTTGGCCATAGGCTTACAAGGTATCTTTGTTACCATAAATTCTTATGGAAATCATCTCACTTTAGAATAGTTTCTATTATCCTCATCCTCTTACAGTGGGGAATATGGTTTGCATATATTGATTTACAAAAGGCTTACTTTCATATAGTGGCAGTACCCTATCACCACCCCTTTCTCTGCTTTATAGTGGATGAATTCATATATCAGTTCTCCATTTTGCTCTTTGGTTTAGTCAAGGTTTGCTCACATGATATTGCACATTTTTGTACAAAGTATTATTTTCTTTATCTATCTGGAGAATTGTCTCTTGGGTGGATTATTGGTCTCACCTTTTGTGCTATATTTCCCCTGACCCAAGGTTCTAAGTCAACTATAAGAAGTATTTTCTTGTCCCTTCACATATTATTCAGTTGATAGGGTGACAATCAGTGCCACCAAGGGAGGCATCTTCCATCTATTTCGGCAGATGTACATGTTACAAGATCTCTCTTACACGGTTTCATCCAATGTACAATAGTGAACCCTGCATTGTTCTTCAGCAGGGTTGGCAGCCACAAATTCTGTTTGATTTGCTTATGTCCAAATGAGCCTCTTAGAGACGTAATATTTCCACACTGTTCCACCAGGTTCAGATCATAGAAGTTTCTGCAACTCTATCCCCCCACATATCAGTGACTGGCTACAAGCAACTTAGGGAAACTCAATACTTCTCTCAAGATTTGCTGCATTGGTTTCAGGAACTAAAGGGGAACACAGGGAACTGCACGTAGTCCTGCATGCCCACATGGGATGAGACTATAGTAAAGAGTCCATTGGAGTTGGGAGGGAAGGATGGAAGGATGGAAGGATGGAAGGATGGAAGGATGGAAGGATGGAAGGATGGAAGGATGGAAGGAAGGAAGGAAGGAAGGAAGGAAGGAAGGAAGGAAGGAAGGAAGGAAGGAAGGAAGGAAGGAAGGAAGGAAGGAAGGAAGGAAGGAAGGAAGGAAGGAAGGAATTCTTAAGCTCTAGAAGATTCTGAATAGGCATGTATAGGCATATAACCCTTGTGTGTGAGTTCAACCGATAGGAAGATACCAAGTTATCGAGGTTTGCTTTAAACATTTCCTTTTTGTGAACCTGACCCCACTCCCAATTCCACATAGTATAAAGTAGAACATTTGTCTCTTCTCTTGTGCCCAGTTTTCTATTAGTGCAGTAATACATCTCAGGTTTTGACTGATACAGTTCAAAGTTCTTGATGTGGTCATACTTGTCAAAGCTGGACAAGTTGCTTAGCTTTGGTCAGGAATCACACTAAGTTAGCAACAGTTAACTTTCCAACTTTTCCAACTAACAGTGGAACCCACAATTTTTTGCTCTGACCACTATCATAACTTATAGCTTCAAATGTTATATCTAAAGCATACCTTCATGGCATTGCAAATATACCACAAAATCTATAAACCCTGCTTTCTCTGCCTCCCATCTCAACACTCTTGGGTGGTCTGTGAATGCATAGTGTTGAGATGGTTTTGCATTCAGACATAACACACCTGAAATTGACACTTAATGCCAAACATGGGGTGGTAGAAGGAAGCATGAAGTCACAGCCTTGCACTGTTTCTGTGAAATGGGTTTTGATCTCATATATGTCATTTGCCTATCATGGCAAACACCTAGTCAAAGATTCAATTACTTAAAAATACGCTGTCAAAACTAGTAAACCTCAAATGGAACTACTCTAATACCTCCATTAATCCTTTGCCAAGATCTTTGTATAGTTTTCAAAAGCAGTGTTTCAATGGTTTGGTGCTGTTATTCAGCTTCTCTTACCTCCTAAATTCTTGGTTTACAGTTAACCTCAGATATTGAATAAGGGTGTAATATTAAAAATCTTTGACTGCTACTATCAGAAAAATCCTCACAGCTACTGATGGCATATCATCTTAAGGAAGCAGAATTATATTCCAAGGCAATTTAACACAGGTATCAGTCTATGAATTATTTCCAATACAGCCTGAATCACTTTAATCCAAGAACACTTAAATGTTTGCAGTAAATTGTTATTAATAGTTAGATTATATTTCATCTTTCTCCCAAAAGCTCGGGGGGGCATACATGGGAGTTGAGAATGTTACTGGTTCCAAGTCACTCAGTGAGGGTTCATGACTGAAGGTAAATTTCAGAAAATGGAAATCGAGTCTCTCTGCTACCAAATCAACACCATAACCACTACACCACACTGGCTCTTGAACCGTGTATAGTTATTCTTCACACAACAGCTGTCTACAAAAGGACTCTCAGAACTCTTCCTATTGGTAGAAAAGAAAATAGTGGTGGGGAAAACACAAATTCATCAGATATCAATTCCAGGGGAAGAGAAAATACTCCAGCTATTTCTTCAGAATGAACTTTTTTTTTTTAAAAAAAGCTGTTTTTCCACTTTGTTGCTATGCCTGATTGCAGCACCATGATCCTTACAATACCCAGATCTAATGTCCTTCCAAGGCAATGAAGAATATTCTGAGAAAAATCCATGGTCACTCTCTTCTCCTTTTTTGAAAAAAAGGGCGGGGGAGGGTAAGGAAAGCAAAGATATCTTTTTTCTGATATATATTTTTTCTCACCTAAGTTCCAATCTGTCTACTGACAAGTAAGTCTCATTGTGTTCATGTGTGTTTAGGAAAACAGGCTCAATCCATTTGCAAAGAAGTCCTAGCTGTTATTCTAGCTATCTCTATGTCCCCATTATTATCCTTTCTCCCTTTCTCCATCCTCAGAATTTCAGTATCCAAGATGAAACAACTTCAGAGGCTTTTGTGGGGACTTTGAAAGTGGTTTCTGACATCAGATTGTTCTAAAGAGGTATCATTCAAACTGCTCTTAAACAGGGACATCTAACATACGTATCTGGTGGCCCTGAGATGTCATCTGAAATCAGCCTACTTGGTTGATAGCTTGAATCAAATGTTTTTGGAAACAAGCAAAAGAATAATCCTACACCTATGTCAGTTATAATGTACATTGCTTAGTCCATTTTGGCTAAAGTGACTGTGATTTTCTTCCCTTTCATTTGAAGCCAAGTATAGCCTCCCCAGATTGGAAGATCTCAAATTACTTAGGGAATATTGGGCAAATAAAAAGCAGAAAAAAATTGTAGATCATTAAAAGACTATAGATATGATTGCTGAAATATATATAAAATCCCAAATCAATCCATTGCAGGATGAAGTCCTCTTCATTGAAAATGATGGACCCTACTCTACCATGCTGGTCCAATGCAGGTTGGTAGTTAGAGGTTTTTTGACTTCCCAATGTAGGGCTGAGAGAGAGTGACTGGCCTAAAGTAGCCCAGATAGCTTCCATAAAGGAAGACTAGGGCCTGCATCTCTGTACGAGCACCTTAACATGGCACCTCATTGGCTCTCATATATGGAAGTGGGGAGGGGGGCAAGGGGATGGTTGAAGCCTAGTTTTGGTTTTGGCCAGATAGACTACTGATGGGCATACTGTCTTACTTAGGTCAATATCCAGGAATGCCTGCCAAAAAGATGGTTGTGTTAAAGAAGGGTGTTCTAAAAATTTAGTGGAAAATAATCAAAATCTGAGTTGTCTTTTCAAGTCTCTCTCCAGTTTATAAAGGGATAACTCTGTTATTTTTGGTTTCACAGCAGAAATAATAGAAATTTGTTATCTTGAAATATATTTTCATTTTGAATTATTTAACTCTTTCACACTGAATGTTTAAAAAAGAGAAATCTTATAGTGAAATCAATTACTACTTGATGTACTTGTATAATTTACTACCACATCTGACACGTTGTGTCAACACATCTCAAACCATGAATAACGATTAAATCATTTTAAAACTACAAAATACATATCACAATAGAACTAATATCTCAGAACTAACACACAACCATAGTTTACCATTATGAAAATGAGCTCCAGGCCTGTGTGTCCCCTCCTTCCCTTCCTGTTGTCTTCCATACAGTGATTGAAAGTTTCTAAACCTGACTTAATGGCAAACCATAATTTCGCAGCCTACCAAATACCAACAAATCACGTGTTATGCTGCTGTAAGTAGAATAGTAGTAAATGATTGACTATTGAAAAAGATGGACTGGAAAGTTCTAAACATGAGATACAATATGCAAAAAGGGGGAAGGAAATGAGCAAGCTCAGCATTCATGCTTGTTTAGTATTTCACCTAGAAATGGATCTCTTGCTTGAAGTCCTAATCTTTAAGGGAAGAGAAAAGGTGTTGGAGAAGCAGGAGTTTATAAATCTGGGCTCCTGTCTGCAAATTCTTGTACCACTATGTCATGAGTTTAGGTTTATGTCGGTATATTCCTAGTGCAAAAATGATTGTGCTGGAATATCTGTGCATCTGAATTTGAAAGAACAATTGAAAAATCAATAAAGGTTGGAGGCTCAATTGCAATTTAGCAATGGGCAGAGGATTTTCTGCATCAATCTGTCTGGGGAGGCAGGAAAATAGAATTATCAATGGAATTTCATTAGTGAGCTTCACACATCCCTAATTTTAACCTCTGCATAAAAGAACAAGATGATGCTTATTACTTCACACTTACTCAAAAAAAGAAAGAAAGAAAGAAAGAAAGAAAGAAAGAAAGAAAGAAAGAAAGAAAGAAAGAAAGAAAGAAAGAAAAAGAAATTAGTACTTGTCCATTTTAAAGGAGCAAACTGAGAAAAAGCCATAGAGGTCAAAGTATGGGAATAGCAAACTTTAGATTTAAAAAGCCACTTTGTTCCTGCAGAAGAAACAATTTAGGAGACCCAGAATGGGGTGGAGAAGAGCTTTGTGCATCAGAAACAGAGCTTGTATGGCATCTGACGGTTCAGAGGAGTCCAGAGAAGAAATTCAACCACTTACATGTCATTCTGATTAGGGAAGAGTAAATATGTTAATTTGGTTCTCTTGGTTTCTCATTTCTGCAAATCTGTCTACCTGAGTTCATTGAACTTAGGTCTTCTGTTTTAAAGTTCTCAGTAAGTGCTTTAATGTACATTTCCCAAGCAATTTTTTTTTTTGTTGCAATTTTGCCTAATATACACAGTTTCTGTAATTTTCCCTAATGTAATGGATTTTCTACGTAATTTTCACAAATATATATATTTTTAAATTTATCATAATTGGCCAATTGCCCTGCAAAATTTGGAACAATTTAGATATTTAATAACTGAATTTCCATTCAAGAACTGGCTTCAAAATGCACAGTAGAACTTCCCATTCCAAAGCAAAGTAAATACATTTATCTCCCAAACCTAATGGGGTTTCATAAGTATTCCACCTTAAAAAAAATGCCACATTTTAATAAGCATCATCTACAACTTCTAGAATAGTACTATTTTCACATTCAGGTTTCTAGACTTGGTTTCCATCCTTTAGAATATTTGCTTACTGTTTCTTCCTTTAGGGCCCAAAGCTAAATTCCTAACTTTGGGGACTGGGACTGGGAAATGGGAAGAAAGCAGCTCTAAGGGTAACTTGCAAATAAAAGATACACAGATGTTTTTGCCCAAAAGTAATTGATAGTGAGGGCTTGAATGTACAGGTTGTCCCAGAACTAATAGGGCAGCCAAAATCTGGCATTAAATGAGATTTTTTTTAAATTAAAAAAAATAACTATATATCTGCAGGATATAATAATACTACTGCTACTACTACTACTAATTTGTAAATAATGATTTATAAGTCACAGTGATACCCAACATTACCTAGTTGGGTAATGAAACGTCTGCAAGCAAACAACTAAGCTCAGAGAGCACCAGGGACTCCACAGTATAAATACTGAAACTGCAATAACTGCTATTTATTTCAGGGACTGTCCTATTACTTCTGGGACACCCAGTTTACTGCCAAGATCTGGAGGAATCTGCTAGTTCATAGGTGAAGTTTAAATAGACTCTAGTAGGCGAGCACAGATTTGTAGTATAATGTTGTTAAATAAAAATAGGCCATAAGCACAGTCTGAAAGAGTTATGGATGGGCCAGAATTGTGCTCCATTTGATACTGAAAACTTGTCAAAATTGGCAACCTTCTTAAGCTGAAGGAAATACACTGACGTTAAAAAGAAGAATGTGAACATGAGGCTAACAGATCTATCCGTGAATACGGAGGCCTTTGAATGATTAATTCTTCAAAGCCCGGGTTTCAATTCCAACAGAGCAGGGGCATCTGTGTGTGTGTTTGGAGGGGTGTGTGTGCCAAAAAGTCAAGATGGTAGGTGCATGGTTGGAGCCATGCCCATTTTTACATGCACAACTGTACCATTTCTTAAACTTCCCCTGCAGATCGCATTGCTACAGGGCAAGCACATTCAATATGGAACTATATCTACACAACTGAATCTAGCTAGTACAGATGTGAGAGATGGGATTTTGTTATTAAGATCTGCATTTTTTGTCAAAGAAAAAGGTTATATTTTCAGTAATCATATGAGGGAAAATGTCTGACAGTTTCAGCCATCTCTAGGAAGGATCTGGCAATAAATGAATAAAACTTGGAAGATTTAGTGGGGCCTGATCTCTTATTTGCCTGTTCTCTTAGCTTTGGCTTCTTCTGCTAAGCTGGGTGCCTGGTCCACAGTTTCATGGTGGTCCAAAACATGGCCTTGTACTTCCAGAGCCACAAAGAATTAGCTTCATGTCTGATAATTCAGTGCTGGCTCAGGCCTTCCAATTCTTGCTTATTAATTCCTCCCCTCTTCCTGGATTTCTCCCATGGGTATGTTCCTGAAAATGCATGTTCCTCATTCTACTCTTTTAAAGTCTACCTTCATACCTTCATGATAGCAGTGGGCTTGTTCAAACCTGCACAACACTATCATTCCCTACAATTAAAATCCTATTGGGAGGGGAGGAGGAACAGGCAGTGAATAGTTTAAGTCTCCCTCAGATCTTGGTCATCTGTACAGAGTAACTTTTCTACATTTAAAGGCCTATCAGCTAAATCTAATGCTAGTGCCATAATGACCAATCTCAATCCATTTCTGATCAGCAAATATAAAAGATACTGCATGTTTTAAAGCAACCATTGTGTTTCTTTTTTCTGTGTTTTCTACCAGTGGAAGAAAATATTACTCCAGAATACTATAAAAATGAATTGGAGAATATTTTAAAGACGACATTAGAGAAACAGAATAGCTTGGTGTCTTCATGGCAAGAGTGACAATATTAAGCCAGAAAGTACTGGCTTTTTTAAAAATAGAACTGTGTTTGAAAATGAACAGAAGGCAGCTATTGCCAGAATATATTTCCCAAAGCTCCAGAATCATCAGTTTTTCTCCAAACTTGTCCTGGCTTCCAAGTTTGTTCTCATATGGTGTAATCAGGGTGGAAAAGTGATGAGGAGATAAACTTACAATCCATGGGCTCACTTGCTTTGCATATCAATTTCTTTTGTTTGTCTGATTTAAACGTTTTAGAACACAGTTTATTTTCTAAATATGACTTGCCCAAGGGTTGATACTTTACTAAAGTCAGTGGTGTGGGGAGCAAATCGTTAAATTTTCTGGACTTTTGTGAGCTGGTTGAGAGCAGCACTGAGCCACAATGCCTAGCTCACTGATCAGCTGTTCAGAGGCTAGGGGCACACATGGTGATGACAATGGAGCTGGCAGAGCCAGTCGTTAAACATTTATCAGCACACCACTACCTAAAGTCATAAATGAGAGGCACACCACCGAAAAATTATCTCTTGCATTTTTTCACTTTAGAGGACCGTCTACTCCAGCGACTTGTCTGAAGCCATGAAAAGCACCAGCTGCTTTATAGTAGCTAGTGAGAAACTCTGAAAGGGGGCCTTTAAGAAAGAACTTGCCCCAGAAAAGTAGAAGGATTTATGTGGCACTTCCATGATAACTATTGGTTTATTTAATTCTGCTGAGCAAGAATCTCTGATCTCTTTGAATATTTTGGCAGCACAAGCTGCTGCATGCTATCAGTGCATGTCTTAATTTTGGACATCTTTTATGTAAATGTCCAAGGGATTAAAGATATTTCTGTTTGGAGGAAAGAATGGAAAAATCTAAGATGGGGTGAGGAGAGGAATGCTTTATTCAGAATGTACTGTAACACCTAAAAGTGTTCCGAATGGCTCATTATTCTTCAAAGTTTACGGGTTAACTAAACCAGCAACTCTGTTTTTAGGCATGTGGCACAAGCCTTTTTTTTTTCTTTTCCTTTGTACTTGGGAACTCAAACTCTTTCTTACCAAAAACAAAAAACAAAAAGCTCATCTTCAATTCCCTTTCTTGCTTCCCCAAAATTAATATTTTAGCACAGCGGATGAAGCTCATTTAATCCACTGGAGCTCCAAGACAAAATCTTTTCTTTATAGAAATTATTGTGATTTGACTTTCTCTCGAATGTACCATTTCTTTTATTGACATGGCTGTATAGGGAACAGGAAAAAGAGAAGATAATAAACAGTTCATCTTTAGATGAACCTACTTTAGATAAATTAAAAGCAGTTTGATTCAACTCCTATCACCAGGTTCCCTTAAAAAACAACTGACTTTAGCATTGTGTTCCTAATCCTTATTCAGTTGGTAAAGGGAAATATTTCAGACAAATGTTTTATAGCTGACAGGGAGATGAGAAATTTACCAGCGATGATGCTGGGACAAAAAAAAAATCAACTATGAGTTCTGATTTGTGTGTATAAATCTTTGTACATCTGATTTCATAAACTTCTGCAAGACATAGTTGGCCAGAGATGTTTCTAGGTAAGTTGAAAGGAACAAGCCAATAGTCAAGCTGACCCCAAACAATGCAACACAATAGCACAAGGTGGGTGGAGGCCTATGGAAAGATCTGTTTAAGGACATGTCCTTTGTAGGAGGATGGGAAAGTGTTCTACCATGGATTCTGTTGGGGCAGAATTTGGATGTTTTGCTCCTCCATATATCAAAGTCTTCTAGCATTCATCTTTCCCCAAATAAAAATGACTGCCTCCTCCAAGGCGTCTGAAAAGTATCTTATATTTTCAAAGAAGCTTACAGAAAGGGAATTTGCATTTCAGAAAGCGCAAAAGATGTGTCAAAGAATGAATGCAGAGCCATACATGGAAAAAAGTATTGCACAACTTACAATCAGGGATAAATGCATACACAATTCCCATGTGATTCAATATATTGTGAGCATAAATGGTCACAACATTTTCTACATTATTTTTAATTTGTAGGAAAAAGAAATTGGTCTGGAATACTGTTTTGCTAAAGTGGACATTAAATTGAACAGTTTTTTTTTAGCAATAAGGACATCCTGCCTTCTTGTGCGTAGAATCCTCTGTTGTTGTCTGAGGACTGTGCCCAATGACTTTTAGTTGCCCACTTCTGATTTGAAATGCTGTCACCATAACAGTTTTTGAAAACTATATTCCAGTCTGTAAAACCAGTTAATGATCTTTTCTGTAAAGCATGTATAAAATGATCTTTGCTGTGAACATGTATAAAATTTATAGCATTGCACCCCAGTGCTTTATATGTATTGTTTAACTGCCTTCTATTTGTAGATGTTTTATTATCCATTATGAGAAGAAAGGGGCCACTTCCAAGACAAAACAAAGCCAAAAGCTGCAGAGTTATGTGTTGCTTTTAAATATCTACTTTATGTCATTTGGTACTGAACACCAAAGTTTGCAGAAATTAAAAAAAAAAGTGGGGGGAAGAGTTGAAGGGCAAAACAAGTTGTGCTATCATTTTGTTACAGATCTCACTTCTTAATCCCTGACAACCACCTTCATTTTTTAAAATGTCCACTCTTTCTCTTCCACTACCATGAAGCGTCCTCCTCTCTTCCAAATCTCTTTCAGGAAAAGGATTCTTTTAAATTAAAATTCTAGCTCCTGTTTTCTGACAGGCTCCTTTTTAAAAATGGTTTGTACATACATAATTGTGCATTTTTTGGAATTATGATCATTTTAACACACACACATGCAAGATAAGCCCATCCTAAAAGTAAGGAGGAAGGCCAGCTTTCTTCATGTGTTGGATTTCAATGCCCATAATCCCCAGCCAGCATCTTTTTCTTGAAGCCCAACGCACCTAGAGTGAATAAAGTTAGGGAAGGCTCATATCTGGTTTGAAGAAGCACAGATGATGGAAACCTCCAAAGTTTTACTTGTGCTGAGTTTAGGTATCCTGACTCAAGGCTAAGATGCAAAACGTGCACCATTTTTTTGTTGGGGGGGGGGCAGCCTGCTTAGAATCCCTGAGAATGGGTAGAGCCAAGTCTGCTGCTGGAATGCAAGGCACTGTGGTGCAGAATTCCACGTAGCGACTCCATCAACATGGCATGGTTTCCATGCGGCTTTTGATTTTTCTTTTCTTTTCTTTTTTTACCTCCAACTGGCACCCCTTTTCATGTAGCATCCTTGTGGGGTATCCAACTTGCACACCAGGTTGTGGCAGCTCTAGATAGAGCCAAATGTTCCACCATTTTATAACATCTTCTGTAATTATAGGGTGTTAAGGTTTTGATTCTGCTGAATTTAGGTATTTAGGACAAGAATGCAGAAAGTGCCTCATTTTTTCATAAAACCATAAAATCACTGATCTCTGCAAGTGGGTCTTGCCCCTCCCCCCGCCCAAATTTTGGAGCATGACTTTAGAAATGCTGACAAAGCACAAAACAGATAGAAATTGGGCCATGACACTTCTGTAGTTAAAATATTGAGGCAGAAAGAGCTTCATGTATTGCTTTCATTAGGTACAAGCTGGTCTCTAGAAATTGCTTTTTAAACTTAACAGCATATTCCCTCACTGTTTCAGGTTTTTAAATAGGTTTCTTGATAATAGTTTAAACATAGGCTATAGCTGTTTATTAAGTACATCTTCCCAAGAAGCTTATGATAAGAGTTCTTGATATTAAATGAAACTGAAGAAAAAAACAGCTATTGATTTTAGCTGTGTATTTCTCATCATAAGAGAACCACTCAGCCAGGTTACCGAACTAAAATAAAAAGAAACTATAAATCCCTACTTAATAGTCAGCAGCAAAAACATTGATGGGAATCCAAGAGGTGACTCTTCAGAAATTATGATTTTTTTACATGCAGATTTTATAATTTATAAAATCTAACAAGAGAGTTAGAAATTAGGATTACTGAAGAAATTTAGTGATGCGTGCCCAATTCAGAATTCTGTGAACTTTGGGAATAGGTGAAATACAAATATAATAAATAAGTAATAAATTCAAATAAATTCAAATATTTTGGTAGTTAATGAGTTGTGAATTGAAGCCATATTTATTTCATAAGTACATTCATTTATGTTTATTTTAGTTGTTCATTTCAAACATTCAAAAATGGATATATAGTGGAGGTAATACATTTATATTTTCACCAGCATTTATGTCCTTAATTAGAAGTATAAAAAGTAGGAACTGTAACATAAGTTACACAGCAGAGTGATATTGTTCCCTGTTGTACTCAGTCGTGCCTTTTCCACAGGTATTCCATTCTGCCTCTACCTCGTTTTTCAAAAATCCAGCATTGACCTGGCATACTGTTCCTATTGGACCTACTCTGTTCGGTCTTTATATTTGCAAATCTTTGAGAGTTAGAGCACATGTGTGTATAAGACATGGAATTGGGTCAAGCCTTCTTTTTGTGCACTCAGATTTTTGCTTTTTTTAAGAATCCATTTAGAATCCATGATTTTAAACTTGCTTTAATTTTAGTTATACTGTTTTCATTGTTATGTTTAGTGACTTATACTTTTAATTGCTCTAAAGCACCCTGAGTGGCAGATCAACAGAAAGGCAAGATATATATTTAATTTTTTTAAAAAAATGTTGTTGCCTTGCAATATAAAATGGGATGGGGAACTTTCAGTTCCTGAAGCTATTGTATTAAATGATGGAGACATTTGAAATATTTATTAGGAAATTCAGACATTTTGCTTTCTATTCCATGTGTGAGAGCTCACATAAAAAATGTTTCCCAAAAAGTGAGATGAAGTGTTTTTGTCACTGAAGAAGATGAAGTGCTGAAATGCAAATTTTGTTTTCAAGTAAAATTCTCCATTTGGGGAAAGATTTTGGGAAGGCTTTTGATGCTTATTATGCTATATATTCTTTGTTTTCCTTTTTGTTCTGCTCAAACTTCAGATCTTTTCAAATTAAGCTGGCTGCTGTATTCCACCCTAAAAAGCTCCAAGAGCTTTGCTGCTAGTCCTCATACAATCCACTGCAGTTTTGGGAGATAACAGATGGGCGACTGCAACATGCAACCCATCATTTCAAACAAAAATAGAACATAATACCAGAAATGTACTGAATGTCATGCTCGGAAGGTAGGATAAATCTCAATGTTCCCCCTCCATTTCTCTTGTAGCCTTCTTTCTCACACTATTTTCTAACACACCGAGTAAATTGCCGTACGTATTGGACCTTTGAGGCTTGGGGCAAAGAATGGAAAAATTATTTACAAAAGCTTGAAAATATTTAATCACAAGAGGCAGGGGGCAACAATGTTTTAATTATCAGTACCTTGGGCCATTGGCTGGCTGGAAGCTTTCTCAAACAACCAAATGTACTGAATAGCTGTTTGCCAGCCTTAGGGTCAGGCTGAGATGAAACAGATAAGATAATTGGCTCTAATGAAATCCAGAAGGCCTTGGCTTTCTTCTTTGAGCTTGGATTTGAAAAGTGCTGTGGAAGTGAGCCTTAATTCAAACCAGTCCTGAACTAGGCCCATTTCTCAATGACTTTGATATTGTTTGAAGTTCTAAAAGTGTTCGCCACACCACTGGCCTGCTGGGCCGGGCCTCCCCGGTCACCTTAATTACTAAGCTTTATTGCTGACTTTACTACACAGGAAAGAAGCCATTATATGTTCCATCAACATCAGCTCTCCTCAGATTGGAGGAAAGGGCAGGGTGAAAGGCCACTGTAGGAAGGCAAAAGCTTCACTTTGAGGTAGTCAGATCATTTACCAGTGTTGAATTTCACTGGGCTACGTGTGGACATTCCTAACAACACAGAAGTCAAATTTCTATTATTTTTTTTTAAAAAGTGAAAACATTTCAAAACATTTTGTTTGCCCCTGATTTGTGAAGAAAGCCTTTGTTTTTAGCACTGGGATTCCAACAAAGAGCTAATTAATCAGATACCAAATGTTAAGGTGGATTAAAATAAGACATGATTATTAATATTTTTTCTGAATAGGAAATTAGAGAGGACAATATTATGTCCTGAGGAACTCCCACCCCCTCCCCCAGATTGGTTTTTTTATATATATATCTGTCATGATATCTTTAAGTGTAATAGGAGTAAAAGCAAGGTGTTCTGTGAAAACACAGTTCTGTAAGAGTTTCTGTGCAGGTAGATTATATCTACTGACATTTACAAAAAGGATTACTGCATAAGGTCTATCAACAATAATGACCATATTTTAATCCCAGACTCATTCTTTTTATAATCTTGCAAACCTTTTAGTTGTTACTTCAACCTCTAGGGCTTGTCTAATAAAGGATTTAAAAACAAAAGCATGGAGAACTCTCAAAGGAAAATAAGAAACAATGCAGCTCCTGTCATTTTGAAGGGGAAAAAATGGAGGCTGCATCCAGATATTGCTGTTCTGCTACAGGTTGTAAACAGAAATAGTATTAGTTGTATAGAGCCTATTTCCAGGTTCTGGAATTCAAACAACATTAGGTAGCCAAGTGAAAAACTCTTTCCCTTCCTTTTTCCAGACCTAAATACTGATGGTGGATTTTAAAAAAAATGTTTAGCAGCATAATGGTACAGGGGAATGGGAGGAAAGGGTTATACAGTTCTCCCTGACTGCCCCTTCCTTTGCTGCAGTTCAAGCGGGGAGGGGGGGAGAGGAGAGGAAATGGATATTAAAGCAATGTTCTCATTTTTTTTTAAGGGGTTGGGTTAAAGCAATTGTGTTGATTTCCAGAAAGGACAGATATTGTAGAGAAAGAAAGAGCAATTTGTGTGGGCCGTACCCAGTTGAAAATGGTACTGAAGAGCTTTGTGTGATAGCTAATTTCACTTTGGTAGATTGAATAGCTATTCCATTGTCTATAATCTCCGAACTTGGAGGGTGGGGGTAGAGAATAGAAGGTGAAGAAGCAAGGCATGGGAGGAAAATGTCTCATTCATGATGCCCTGCAAAAATGGAGGAAACCAAAGTTTGTTGTGTCATAGTGCATGCCTAATGTAGAAATGTCCTAAATCTGGTACTGAGGATGATGGAAATCCTTGAGGTGGTTTGCTTTATAAATAAATAAATCAGTGCCTGAGAGTTTTGATATGTGGGTTTTATTCTGCAGTTATTTTTTACACTTTATGAAGAGTGTAAACATAAATGTTTTCAAAACAAGTCCATCTTCTCACCACACAGACCAAAAAAAAATCTATTAAGAGGACAATGGTGCAATGTTTTTTTGCTGATAATGGTATCCTTCCACGTGTGCTGTTCCTTCCCAAAAGTTGGCTTATTTATTCTGGGGGGTGGGGGGAGACTTCAATTGGAAACATGTACTGTGATTTGTGCTACTTTGTTCCATGAGGAAGGAACAAGTTTGAGAAATGTGCCTCCCTTTCTCATTAATAAAAGCTTAATTTATTCAGGGCATATCCAGATCTCAAAAGGCCTAAGGCAGGAGTAGCCACTCTGCCAGAGGCTGCATGCATCCCCAACATTTGCAGTACCTGAAGGACCCTGAGATCTCATCATCAACACCTGGTGGCAAAATGGCCAAATTTTAATGGGATGTTTAAAAAAATGACAAATGAAAGATGGGAATGAGCATGTAGGGTCTGCTCCAATTCTTATCCTTGACTTCCAAGCTCAAAATCTGTTTAAAAATGCTACAGTCGCTTTTAGTAGTGATTGGGAAGTTGAACTATAGCTTCCAATACATGAGAAATTAGTCATCTTGAACTAAAATATTACTTCGTATTAGATGATGAAATAGAAATATGGCCATACAAACTTTAAGGATTGTGACTGGAATCATGTGGTGCAGCCCTATGAATAGAAATGTATAATTATAGGACATTTTCATTACTAGGTACTACATCAGAGTTGTAACTGCAATTCATACAAAACGGCCAAGAAAGTAGATGGTGATTTCATGTTAGGGTCACAGTCCAAGGCTTTAAGATGAAGAGATAATTATTTCTTCTATGACAATAATTTTTGGTACTGTTAGTTAGAGATCAGGGGGTTGTGGTCTAAAGGAAGATACCAGATTGGGGAAGGCTTTTGATAATATTTTGCAAAGCAATTTCCTTTTTGTGCTAGAATTATATTATATTTGAGGGGATTGTGACACTTATGATTTGGGCTTGCCGTATGGTTATCCCATTTTAGTTTAATATTCCTATTATTGTTACTTTGATTTTGAAATAAGAAATAAGGTTTAAAAATATTAATGTGATGCTGAACTATATACTGAAAACTTGGCATTTATCAATTTATGAAAAACGTTGGACTTATCAAACGTGGAACAGTTTCTATGAAATTGGAATAACCAAATTAATTTGAATTCGGATTGGATTCAGATTCACTCCTAGGTACTGAAAACTCTACTGTTTGTAAAAAGCTTGCAGTTTAAACTTAAACTTCTGTTAGCATTTTTACAGCAAGTCTCAGAATCAGTCTATTAAAACTAAAAGCAAAAGAGAGAGAGAGAGAGAGAGGAAGAAAGAAAGAAAGAAAGAGAGAGAGAGAGAGAGAGAGAGAAAGAAAGAAAGAAAGAAAGAAAGAAAGAAAGAAAGAAAGAAAGAAAGAAAGAAAGAAAGAAGATGGAGACTGACAGTTCAAACCTATGCAATTTTCTTTGCAAGTTCCACTATGTTCAATTACTGATATTATTATACTAAACTATAATATCAGTTGATCAGTTTTGGCTTAATGCATTGTCTGTAAACTATTTGTTGTGATTTCTAAAACAATGGTTTGTTGCATAATGTTATTTGTGAATCCAAACAACTCTGATAAATCAAACCATGGTTTAGTACAATATGTGAACTCCAATATGTTTTAGTTTAATTCAGTCATTTTCAGCTCTGAAATTCATTGATTAACAGAAATTCTGAAAACATGAACAAAGGATATACTAGTAATCATTTCAAAGTAACTTTCTTTTTCAGACAGTCTTTGAACTCTCAAAGATTACTTCATGTGAATGACATACAGGAGATCAAAGAAAATTATTTTTGCTTTGCTCACTACAATGGACATGAAATAATAGGAGATAATGGGGACAAATGGTAGCTAATGTGGCTTAAAGGTAAAATAGGTAATAAACCCAGAACAGGCACTAGCACATGTCTTTATTTGACTTTCTGTGTGAAGACTCACATATACATGCTAACAAGGTTAAAACTAGCATTAAGAACACAAGAACAACCATCTCAACAGCCCATCTTGCTTCTTATTGAGACTTCATTCCTATGATCAGGCCTATTCTGATTTGAATCATATGAATGTTACTTCAAGTAACAGCAGTGATGAAAAAAGCACAGGAGGAAGAGCCTAAAATAAAAAAAATCAGCTTGGAGAAATAACGTCCAAAACCGAATATGAAATAAAGTAGAATATTGCTTGCGAAGAAGCTAGCTCTTTCTATTTGCTTCTCTGATATAGCTAATCAGAGAAACAGAAAGAAAAAAAACAAAAAACAAGATTAAAATGTCTTCACTGTACTTTTGTATACTCCAGAGAATAACAAAATAAGAAAAATAAAACTTGAATTTATCTGTGTGTTGCAGAGTATTCATCGGTAGGGCAACTAACAAACCATTTAAGGTTGTATAATTTGAATAGAAACCATACATTTTCTCTTGCAGGGACAATGGATTAACTTCTGCCCCTGCTTTTATTCCTTTATATTCTATATATATTTAACTGGAATTGGACTGGGAAATCTTTTAAATATAGAATGCCTTCAAAACAGAAAAGTGTCCTTTAATAGCTTTTAACTGGACAAGAATGCATAACTTTGGGGGCTGGGGGCTCCATTTGACCTTTGAATGGCATGCTGGGGGGGCATATTTCCTCAGCCAATGGGTCGGGCCACTGTAATGAAGATCGGATCAGAACAAAAATGGAATTTGATTTAATTTACATTTAGATTCCATGTAATTTAATTTAAAAGTTCATAGAATAAAGCTTTTCATGTATTTAATGTTCTAACAGTGTTGTTAGCTGGCTCAGTCCTTCATTACTTCTTTCTTTTTGGTTGATTTCTAAAATCTGTTTCCCACAAGAGCTTTTAAAGATAGTTGTGCCTATTGCTTAGAACAGCTAGTTATATAGATGTATTGGTAATGAAACATATATATTTGAAGATTTTTTATTTTTATACTTGATTGTTTTAAGAACAATCAGTCATAACAATGATAGCATTTTTTATACATGTGGAAATAACTAATTGGCCCATACTAGGTGAGAGAATAAATGGTTGTATCTGCTGTGTGGTATATCTATAACCATTACAGTTGCCTAAGCATGTTTATGCACTAAGAACTAACTAAAGCACCCAATCAGGGAACGAAGGTAACTTAGAATAATCCATTAAAATGAAACATAGGGAGATTGAGGGATGATAAAATTCTTCTTTGCACAATGCAGAGTTAAATAGTGGAATTTGCTGTCATCACCTGTAGCAATGAACACCTATTTAGATGGCTTTAAAAGGGAACTTGCCACATTCATAGATGGCTACTGCTTTGGATGGATGTTTGCTATTTATGCAATTATAGGTACCATGCCTTAAATGCCACCTGGTAGGAAGCAGCGGTAGAGACGGGCTCTCCTCTTCTGCGATCTTTGTGAGCATTCCAGATGCATTCAGTGGCCATTCGGAGAGCCAGTTTGGGGCAGTGGTTCAGGTGCTGGCCTAGAAACCAGGAGACTATAAGTTCTAGTCCTTTAGGCATGATAGCTGGCTGGGTGTCTTTGGGCCAGTCATTCTCTCTCAGCCCAACCCACCTTACAGGGTTGTTCTTGTGGGGAAAATAGGAGGCAGGAGTATAAAGTATGTTTACCTCCTTGAGTTATGTATAAAAAGATGGGATAAATAATCATAATCATATTCTGTGACTCTATTCTGAACTAAATGAGTTCTTGACCTGATTGAGCAGGGCTCTTTTTATGTACTGTCTAGCAAAATTTTGTTTGCTAGATATACGCATACCACTTTTCAGTTTGGAACTCAATATGGCACAAATAAAGGTCCCTCCAGTTTAAGTTTCCCATGAAGTAGGTTGGGCTGTGAGAGTGATTGGTCTTAATCCAATGAGATTCTACAGCTAAGAACTTGATTCTGGATCTCCCTATTCTACATCACTATATTCACTGTCCACTGTGAGTTATGATGCTAAGACATATGGTTGCAGCTTGTTCTATTACTGTATTGCTACATATTACTATACATATAATAATATTACAGTACATGTAATAATATTAGATATTACATATTACTGTATTGCTACTGAAATTCATAAGATTGTCCACAAGATGCATATGCTTTTCTGCCTTACATCCCAAGTACACGGAACCTGCCAACATAATGTCTGAGGGCCTGCTAATACTGCTTCTTCTGCTATGAGCATGCTTCATTATTTAGATCATCAGAAGATGTCCTATGGGTACCTATGGCATCAGAAGCTTAGCTATCTGGTATACAGAACAGAGCCTTCTCTCGTGTGGCTCTCAGGCTATGGGATGTTCTCCTCCAGGACTGAGTTTTGCCCAAGCATCTCAGTATTTAGGAAAATGCTAAAATACTTCTTTTCCACTGAGGAAACTGTTTGGGTACTATAGAATATTGGATTCTAACTGGTTATTGTAGAATGTTGGATTCTAACAGAATTTATTTGTTTTATGCAACAAGAGCATTTTTATGTTCTTATGACCTATATCAAACTCTGTATTTCTTCTATCTGTTTGTCTGTCTGTCTGTCTACCTACCTACCTATCATCCATTTATCTTTTTATTGATTAACTTTATATCCTCTATTTTTTATCTTTTAACAACCCCAAAGCAATTTTTCATTATATTATAAATACTGAGTAATATTATAGATGTTGAGTGATGAACAGTTATCAAATGCAAGGTGTACTTCTAACTGAAAACATACATATAATACCTTCATTTAAGATGGGGGTAGGAGCTTATCCCTGAGAGCTGTGCACTTCATTCCCAAAATGTTCATGTCTGGAATCACTGCTGTATTTCTTTATGTTTGCTCTGAAGAATTTAGCGCTTTAGCTCTACTGGCACTTGGAGAATAGCATTTTGTCATCTTGGTCTGTTTTTGGCTTGCTTATGGTGTCTTGATGGCCTTTTAAACTGGCTCCTTTTGTTTTTATTTCGGAGAAAAATGTGTCATAGTTTCACAGAGATATTCATAATACCACTGAGACTCAGGAGGGCCAATAGTCCTGGATGTGGCTGCCATCTATAATCTTTATAGTGTCAACATCTTCCTGCTCTAGATCAGAGACATTCCTTTGTAAGTGGAAATAAATGTCTATGTTATTATTTTCCACTTCTTTGTTTTGTTTTTTCTTTTGCCTTATACAGAAGAAAACAATGTCTGCAACCATCAATTCTTAGAAGCTATGAGTTCTAAAGACTCAATCTATGACACAACTTCCAAATTCTTTCCATGTGAAAAAAAATTGAGCAACAGGGAAGGACTATCCAAAATAGTTATGAAATCACAAAAGCAAAAAAGGTTAAAAGCTAGCCAGATGAAAGTATATTAAAAACACTTTTAGAAACTGTTTTAAGCTATGACACTGAGGTTGGTGAACCATGATAAGTTGTACTTAAAGTTGAAAAGCAGTTTAATAGCAAAACTTCAACATCTGGAATTTTGATCTGCCCTTCTTTTGCCTAATGCTGAAGGTGATTTTATAAAATGGACTGTAGTAGAACAATCATGAAAACTAATGTAATATTTGGGACTTTTCTGAACAACTTAAATATATTTTTATTATATTCTAATTCATCCAGTAATTAAATATAATTTAAAAGAATAAAGGTGTCAAAATGGATCTGTTGCCCTAGAAATTGGCCCTCATTCAACAGTGTAAATGTGAAAATTGTCTAGTTTGAGAAATATTTGTATCAGGACAAGATTATCCTCCCTCCCTCCCTCCCTCCCTCCCTCCCTCCCTTCCTTCCTTCCTTCCTTCCTTCCTTCCTTCCTTCCTTCCTTCCTTCCTTCCTTCCTTCCTTCCTTCCTTCCTTCCTTCCTTCCTTTTAGATAACATTTCTATTGTATTAGCTCAATGTAATATATATGAAAATACCCCCACCTCATTTTATCCTCACAACTGTGCTGTATGGGGCATCGAAGCACTGACAAAAGTAAACCAGTGAATTCCATGATGAAATAAGTACTTGAACCTGGATCTCTCCCAGACCAGTTCAGCACTTGAACTACTGCTTTATGCTGACTTTCCTCCCATACACAATGTGGGAGTTACATGATTAAATTTCACACATTTTAAATATAAAATAGCCATATTTTCTTGAACTTAGATAAACCTTAATTCTATACATGAATATTTTGTTTCATACCATCAGGCATACTGTAATTCACTTGATTCCCTCTCTTTCTCCTAACAGAATTAGTAGAATTATGATAATTAAGAACATGCTGTTTTTCAGATTTAATAAAAAAGAGGTATTTGTTCCAAGAGTCTGTGTAATCTGTATATGAAAAAGACAAGATAAATATGGAATGGAATGAATGGATAGGTGAACAAGATATCTAAAATAAATATGAATTATTTCAGCTACATATACTTAGGTTTCATTAGAGATGGGAGTTCAGCCAATGGCATATACAGCTATAGATTTTTTCATGGAATATTTATTGTGTAAAATATTGTATAAAATATCCTCATATTAGATATATACAGACTGCAGTATTTTAAACTTCAAAAGATATGTTTCCCCAAATTGCATAGTCATACTGGATTGAATTCTACATGTACGTACTTATTTCTTCTATTTATCTTTTCTGAAGCATCCTCACTGAATATAAATATAATGTATATGCCTTAGATAAGTTGGGCCTTTGGCAATCTGAGAATTTTTTTTAGTAATATTTTCATAATGGCACATTAAGTACTAGAATTCCTTCACTAAAGAAACTCTTCACATTCTAATTATTCATGTTATCACTTTTAAAAAATTTTAGGCTACTTTTTAAAAAAAAATTGGTAAACAACATCAAATGTAATAATTCAAAACACTGTAACATAATATTTAAAACTGTCAACTGGAACAGGAATTAAGAAATCCTCATCCTCATCATTATCATTATCATCAATTCAAAAGCCAGACAGTCTTGTTGGACAGAGAATAAAGCTATTACTTCATGCAGCAGAAGCTGCAAAATGGGGAGAAGTTGAAGTCCACGATGCTTGGGAATATAAACTGGCCCTGATTTGCTTGGTGCTCTCTGCTGTAGTGGAAAAATGATCTTGTAACCAGTATTGAGAATCAACCACTAGCCCAACTGGCATTTGTATGTTGAACAAGTCTGCAGCCCAGTAAAAACAAGGCTCAGTTTAATCAATAGCAAACTGAAATAAAAGGGGTTATAGCACCAATTAAAATATAAAAAAGTGAAAGCTCTCTATATATCTTGGAAATGGGGCTGATTGATCATTTTATATTAATACGCTTTAAACTGCCCCTGGGAAGCCACTGTTTCTGTGTATGTGTGATATATATATCCCACAGATATACACACAGACACACAGACACACAGACACCCATACATATAAGAATCAATGTAGTTACAGTATCAGATTAGTTTTAGAAGTTCAATTTGTAAGTCAAAAAAGTGGTTTCTTTCATCCTAATCTACTTGGGAAGGGTAAGGGGTTGAAATTATCTCTTAAATATAGTTTGAAAAGAATAAATCTTGAAGGAATTAAAAATCTGAAATAGGAATGAAACTCTTTTAAAAATAAATAAATAAATCTTGCTTTTAAAAAAAAAACTGACGATACCGTTTGGAGAAAATTATATGCCTGATATTTTCACAATCACTGGAAATCATGTTCTTTCTAGATAAGAACACTCCCTAGACTGAACACATTAATCATATTCATTGGAAAGATTCTCTCTCTCTCTCTCTCTCTCTCTCTCCTGTGTGTGTGTGTGTGTGTGTGTGTGTGTGTGTGATCAGATTCCCAAGAACATGCTGGAAGTTATTAGTTTATTTGCTTTGAAAGAAGGAAGCAGTTCCAAAGTAGCTATAAGCTATGATGGTGTGAAATAAAAGTTGTAGATGGATGGGTGGGATAAGGTCTTCCTGTTCATAATTTAAAAAAAACAAAAATGTAGTAAAACATAATATATCAGGTCAAAATAGATAAATTGCAACAGAAAATATGTATCTGTTTAATATAGATTAATTTGGTTTAGGAGGAAAGAAAATTTTAAATTTCCAAACAAATGGTAATAAATGGCTTTCATGTTCTCCTTGTTGCCATCATCAAAGCTTTTAAGAGCCAAGTTCTCAACAATGTGGTTTACAAAATAAGAATAAAAATCAAAACATTTACAGTAAATCAAAGTCATTCTTTGAACTAGCATGAAATTAAACCGTAGTGAACATTCAGTACACACAACAAAAGCCTATTGTTTTAAAGGCTCTTCTTGAAATTGGAGATATTCTCCTTCTACAGGGTAGGAGCTCTAAACACACATAGACACAGAATATCATACCCAAGCCTTAATATAAAAAACACTGGAAAGAGAAGAGTTAATAAGTTAGAGCCACTGAATGTACAAAGCATGGAAATGTCTTCCTAAAACCAGCAGGGGGTGTTGTTACTGGATTGTGGTTGTCAAATTCCTGCAAGGCATGACCTTGGAAAAATCCTGACAATCTCTCCTGGCTTTGATTACATGATTTTAGGTTCTTTCCCCCTGCCCCCCGCCCATTTTTTCCCTTTCTTTCCTTACTAAGAGAGTCACCCCCTGCTTCCTACTTTTTAAAACACGAAGAAGGGAGGGGGAGAAGTTTGAAAAGCAAACATTTTCCCTCGAAAGAAATTTATAGTTCAAATTTACACCAAGTTCGCACTACCTGGAGCAATCTGGGTTTCCACTGAGACTTCAGAGTTCTCCTTGTAATCCATTAGTCACTTCCCTTAAGAATCAATCTTTATAGGCAATGGGGTAAAATAGGCCCAGATGTGTGTGTAATGTTAGACGCTCTCACATGTACCTGGAAATTATTCTTTTTCTCTTTTAAAAATTCCTAGAAAGTGAAGAGTGAGAGAGAGAGAGAGAGAGAGAGAGAAAGCGAAAGAGAGAGAGAGAGAGGATTTCTTGAACATGGAAATGCTCATACAGAACGTAGGCAATGTTTCATTGTGGTGTCGTTCTAATTGGTATGTTTAATAAAATAACCTATTCCTTATTGTTTGTCTATGTTTTATCTTCAGGACAGTGATTATGCCAATTGCTTCTGAGTTCAACCCAGACATCGTGTTAGTATCAGCTGGTTTTGATGCTGTGGAAGGCCATGAACCTCCTCTAGGCGGGTACAAGGTGACAGCTCAATGTATGTATCCATTTTTTAAAAAAGAGTTCCCTGTGCCCCTGAGATTATTTTATGCAGACTGGATTTTGTCTCATTTAGTCCTTTGTTATTTTGCCCAGGTTGTGAATTCAACAAGCCAATCTGAGAGAACCTATTCCAGCGTTTTCCAGAATATATTGAATAATCGTATGTCAATAATTAACTCCTATTTCCCCCAAAGGCTCCTTCCCCTGCCAAATAAGTTTTGTTTTTCTATCTCATTTAGAATTTCTCTAAACGTTGTTTTCAAGCACATGCTATTGCTGCTGAAGGTGTTTCTGTTACACATGGAACATCCCATACAAACAGCAGCCTTCCTGATCTAAACAAACTCCGTGGGAGGAGTTCTACCAGGATGACTTCTCTTGGGTTTTTGCTGAAGTGTAAGAAACTAAGAAGGTTGCAGACTGCTGAAAATATAGTTGCACAATGGAAAACAGGATATTCACACACACTTAGTATCAGGTTTTTGTTAGTATGTAGCAGGAATTCAGAGAATGAAAACAGGCAAATGCCACTTAAAAAAAAATGTGGAAAACGACAGGCCAGATTACTGTCACAGAGGGAAACATGAGAAAAGAGTGTGCTTCATCTGAACCCAAGAGGAATATAAATTTGGGGATCAGCCTTAAAAGCCAGAGAGTATCAACATTATTGTAATCTTTACAATATATATTTAGTTCTAGCTGTCTGTTGACAGGTCTCTGGGAAGCTTTAGCAAATTCATTCCTGCTTTGGGGGAGCCTGACATGTGACACAAATTTAAAAAAAAATGGTGGAGCTTTAATCACACCATCATGACCACCATCTTTTGACCACACGTTGCAGACACCCCTGGAGAAGGCCCAGACACTGTTCACCTGATTTTAACACTTAACTGTGCTTCAGCCTTAAAATAGTGGCACAACTTTATGTGAACCCTGAATTTCAGTTGTCCTTCAGTGGGTGTGCCAGGGGCCATATTTTCAAAAGTCATAAGTGGAGCAAATCCTAAATGTGATTTGATGTTACATTTGATTGTATATCAATTTAGTTAATGTTAACATTTCAGTGATATATTTAATAATGTTCCCCTTCTATCACAGTAAACATTTCAATTTGGTAGCGACATGAGGAGTTTTTGAGGGCTACAGCCAGAGATTTCAAGGGCTGCATGTGGCCCTGGGCATCAGATTGTGCACCATTGATAGGTAGGGCTGATTTACTCAGGCTGGAGCTGTTGGGAGGAAATTTTTGGCACTCTTAGAATTACAAGCGTGTACATATAACCCTTTCTTTTAATAGCCTGCCATTTGTTAAACAGATATATAAACAATAAAGTAACTTTGAGCTACTTTTTCCTGATCATGATTTTCCTATTATTTTCATTATCTTACCTCTTTTGAACCTAGCAGAGAATGTCCCTTAACCACTCTAGTTGCCCTTATTCCTGGCTTAGACTTCTCACTGATCTGGCAGAAGTAATTGATGGGAGGGTTTTTGTTATTGTTGTTCCTCATTGCCCTATCTTCTAGCACTCTCTCCATTTGAATCTGATGCATAATTCTTATTCTAGGACCAGAACACTTATGTTTTTTATTGACTCACATTGTCATCTTGCTGCAAGAAAGATCCTTCTTTCCATTAGCTTTAAACATGCCCTTTTAATTTGAAAAAGGGCTGACAATCCACAGCGCAGTTCAGTGTTTAACAGTGTATTCTTCCCATCAAACTGCAAGACAAAAAAATGCAGAAAAATGCAGAAGAAATGTTTGGCATGATGTTATTTGGGAAAAAAAAATTGTGACAATGTTATGAAGTCAGATAATGCAGTTTTCATAAGGTCAACATCTAGCTAACCACTGTCATGTTATTTCAGTAAACTATATCATACGCACTGCCACAAATATTGTAACACCCCTTAAAAGACTTGCTAAAGCTCTGGATTAGACCTGAAATATTTTTGATCTCCATACACAGCAATAGTTGATGTCAGTGGGAATGTTTGGAGTCATGGCACACATTTCTTTTTTCCACATTATATTCTTATTCAGTAATTTCTACATTTCCTTTCTACTGCCAAATGCTAAATTAGTATTTCCTTCACTGCGTTGTTAATTATTTTAAAAACAGAAACATAGGAGTGATGTTCAGAATAGTGTGAATTGCCAATCATGTCATTTGAGAAGAAAGATGTCCTGTCACTCACATACAGCTTCTCCACATCATTCACCCCAACAGGTCATCAGGGCCACGCGTCCATCATACATGTAGATTCTTGACTGTAGAACTGAAAGAAGGAGTGTGGTCATGCAGAGATAGGTTTGGTACAGAGATATATGCTTGGCATATTTTATATTTCTGTTTACAGTTCTGTTTCCAACAATTCTTATTTTTATATTCCTATTCTATTCTTATTCTAAGAAATCTATAGTCTTATATCACAAAACTATTTGAATGTTTCTTCATTTATTTTCAGACATGATTTTTAACATTGCATAATTGACCTGTATATGTCCCTATTTAGGTTTTTTTCCCCCTGTCTGAGCTTCATTCTTGCCACTTCTCACTGTCATTATGTTATTGTTTTATGCCTATTTATGTTATTGTATTTATTACTATTGTAATTTTTAATTTTAAAAAAATATTTTGTGTGTACTTCTAGACCCCCCCCCCATTAGACAAATACAGGAAAAATTCAAAGAGAGGCTGTATTCTGGGGCAACTTATCTGAATAAGTTTAACATTAATATGCAATACATTTTTCCTGTGAGGGAAAGGCAGAAATGCTTCTAGGATTTTCTGCCTCAGATGCCAAAATAACTGGCACTCGAACCCAATGCATCTTGGTTTGGGACATTATTTGCTGTTATACTTCAAGCTATGGGTGGAGAGAAAGTGTTTAATTTAAATGTTAATTTAAACATGAATAATGTGCTTTCAAACCAAAATGCAGCTGTATTTCAAATGTGAATTTTAGCTGACTGTCAGAGCAACAGTGTGTGTATTAGGGAAAATGACATTAAAAAATTTTATATTACAGGAAATTGCAAGTGAAGTTGTATTAAAAAATAATAATGCCTTAAGAAAAATGTGCACAAACAATTGTACAAATTTTAAAGCAAACTGATGTAGAAATGAGACAAAGTGAACTTAACATTTTAACAGAGAAACCTGAAGTGCTTGATTCATCTATAACTTATTCAAGCAGCAAAATATTTTGGGAAAGCTTTCTCATAGCAACATTTTTAAAATTGATAATTATTAATCTATTCAGTGTTATAACAATAAAAGAAAAGGGATTTTCTCTGTCTTAGTTTAAAAAAAAATGTTCCCTACTTTCCTATATGAGATAAAGGACTTTTCTTTTCTAAACCAGCAAGATTTGAAATGAAAAATACATTTCTAGTATTTTTACTTTTTAGGATTCTTGATTTACGTGGGAAACTCAAGGATGTACTAATATCCCATATAAATGTAGAGTGTTTAACCCTGGCTGGATTGTTCCCTTTTCAATTGGTTTGTCATAAAACAATCCAGAAGAAGTACGTTATCCTTAAACATTTATGCCACGGATCACCCCAGGCTGTTACTAAGCGGTTAGGTGGCAACTGCCTCTAAGATGGTAAACAGTCAAGTGTCAAGCAAAACACTGAAAGTTGGGGCCTTCTGTCTTCCATGGGAAGGCTGAACTTAGTGACTTGTTAGAACTTAGCTCTTGCTTCTTCTTTGTTATCTTAAAGAAAATATTTGGCACTATGGGTCAAAGTGGAATGATAATTTGTGGTAAAGAAGGAGGGCCCTGAAGCATTTATATTGAAGGCATATCATTCAGACTGATATTCAGGACTTCCTTACGGCTGTGTTCTGTTAACAACATTACTAATGCATATAATCTATAAATCAAATTACTAACACATGTAAACTGTTGAATATAGCCATGCCTATCCATTTTTTATTATTATTTGTAGAGGTTACTCGCAAAGTTATTTTTTTCAGAGGATTTTTGTTTCAGTCGAAATATACCCCAAGAGTTAAGTTGTCTGACTTACGTATCAAAGAAATGGGTAGAGTTGGAGAAGTACTAAGAGACAAGTTGAATTACAAGAGGAAAAATTGAAAATCAACAGTGCAAGGTATTTTTGCAACCAATTAAAATGTCACAAAATATTGAGGCAGATTTCAACTTTTCAGACCTCTTTTCCTGCTGGATGGTGGGGGGAAGAGAAAAAGCTGGCAATGGTACAGCTCCCCCTCCTTTCCTAAATTGGAATTTAAGAGAAATTTATCAGACATAACTGGATTAGCTTCTGATGTGTTATAAAAGATTATAAAATGCAACTGGGAGAATTGGGACTTCAAAACAAAAATAAAGGCTTTCCCATTTTTACCAATATAAAATCGAGGAGCTATTTGGTTCTGGTTCAAGTTCTATTCACAGGTCCTTTGAGTAGAAGGGAAACAAAGTGGCAGAATATTGGCAAAGTAGGAGCTAAAGTTTTAGATGATGCAGTAAGTAAACAAAGAAACAACCCTCTTGTGGCATGTGGATATGCTTTATTCACTTACCATATGAATCATCACAAATTATTATGATAGGCCTAATAGAAGTTATTACAACTCTTGCAAATATATCAAAATAGCAGAATTATTTTTAGGAGGAAAACAAGAGAAATTTAGATCCTGAAGATACAAATGCAATCTTCTTAGGCAGTTCTTTGGAAGTGGGGGAATGCAACTTCTTGTTTGCTTGTTCAGCAGCTGCATTTCAAGCTGTGACAAGCTGTTGACACTTCTAATCTTCCAATTCTGCGTGGTGGACATTGGAGGCCCAAGAGGCAAAGGAGAGGCAGAATTTTTCCATTAAGGTACTGATCCATCCTTTCTGTCCTGTAAGTAGGAGCTGATAAGACAAGAAAGGCCATCCACAGCTATTCCAGACACTGCTTCTTTTGTTTAAAGAAATTACACTGAAAACAATATATCTGAGCAGGACTTTATTCTTAAGAAGTTCACATCTGTGATATTAGAAGAAAACTCTGAGTAACAAGGAGAATATAAGATTCTTTCACTAGAGCTTTATGCAAGAACATAGCAAATAAATAACTGGTTACGTTATTTACTCGTGGGAGGTGAGAATAGTCCTGAATCTACTGGTAATATGTTAGTTTAGAGCTTATGGTTTCCTGCTGAACTTTTAAAGGTACCAAGAATTGTTACCTCAAATGTCTTACCAAATAAACACTACTTATCAGTGGCAATAATCTCACACCACCTCCTTGGCCATGGACTTAAAAAAAAAAACCAAAAAAACCCCAAAGGCACAATAACCCTTAATCTACCAGAGATCGTTCTGGAGAAGACAGACAAATTTAAGAGTCTGAATTCTGCTCTGGTGTGTCATATAAAGTCATTAGAAGCAGTCTGTGACCTAGTCAGTGAGTTCATCTTTTCTGCACTTTTTCTGAGACAAACCCTTCTTTCGTAGCTTATGTCATCATTGAAAATCCTCCATTATCCCACACATATACTGTATTCTCTTAACTTCTACTGATTAGCTAAATTATTTTTTAAAATGCGTATTAATTTTGAAACTATTATGAAATAAGGAAAATGGAAAGAAAATAGAAAACATTGTAGCACTTGTCCCCTTTTTTAAACACTCCTTTTTCAACATTGTGCATCATGGGCCACACACATCTTCTGCCCAAAATAAAACTCTGATGTTAACAAGATGAGAATTTTACTTTGTAGTGAACAGTGTGATTGTAAACCATTTATTTGCAAGATGGTGGGAGCTGGAACAGGATAATCAAGTAACTTTGGAGGTTTTTCCAAGGTCTATGTAGCATTTCTTATTTTTGTATGTGATTTACCTCTAATGAATTACTAAAAATTAAATGCTCATGAGTGTTAATGTAAAGAAAAAGGCACAGGGCAAGTCTATTTCTATTTCTAATTATATAGTTCAGAACAGCTTTTGCCAGCCTGGAATTCCTGTATATGTATTAAGTTCAACTCCCAAAATTCTCAGCTGTGTTTAGATAAACAATTTAATTTAAGCAGGAAAAAAATATGTAATCCTTTCTTCTATTCAGTGCTGAGTTCCAAATTAAAGCATCACAGACAAATATTTGTGTAGCCTCTTTTTGAACACATCCAACAAAGGAAAGCCTACCATCTCTATGGATGATAAATTCAAATTAAATGCTGAAATTCATATTGAGTGCTGAAATGAAAGGTACTTTTATTTATTATCAGTTTCTCAGATTTAATATTCTGCAATTCTTCTGACCATGCAAGTCTTTGGAGGAAACCAAATCAAAATACAGTGATCATAGGTTGGAAATGAATAGGAAAAAAAAATCTATTCCCAATTTATATCATTCACATATTCCATTCTATTTTCATAACAATTTGTGAGTTAAAAATAATGAAATGACTATGTAGTTAGTTCTTTTTAATGTCTCTTAAAGAGAAAACTGTATTTTATATATTTCAGCGTAAATTATTCTTTTAATTCATTCTATCCTCCGCTACAGCTTTTCAGATGCATTTCAGGCAACAGAGACCTCTGTAGCAGCAGGTCCATGAGATAATACAGAGTGGTTGCCAGTCCATTAATTTAGAACTATACACTCTCAGTTCCAGTCTAAAATTCAGTTCAGCTGCACAGATTGATGGTTGTGTTATTAGACCACAACTTCCTATTCCAGTTCCTTACAGCTTTTAAAAGAGACTACCACCTGATTGATTGTTATAGGATGATAATTGTAGTCCAGTTCAGTTGGAAGGACACTAAGTTGGGCAAGAATGAATTATAGTGGTGTCAGTGGCCTGAAGGTGTCTGTCTGTCTGTCTGTCTGTCTATCTATCTAATAAATCTTTAGATAAAAGCAACAAAACAGAAAAAAAGTGGCTGTGGAAAACCAAGAAGAAGAGATGTTGTTGTTTCTCTGGATTGAGAAGGACAGGAAAAGAAAAGCTCCCTTTCTAGCAAATTATTTTGGCTTTTTGTACATTTCTGACAATATTTTGAACTATAAATCAGGAAATGAAATGCTATAAATAGGGACTTTCAAGCATAGCCTTGGAAGAAACTAATTTGTAACTTAAGCACAAAAATGCAGGAATGCCAGCTTGTCTTCCTAGATATAACTAGAATATACAGTGACTTTTAAAAAAAGTCATTATTATTCAGCCCCTGAATTGCCTTTAAATAAAAAGCCTGGATAATGTCTTAAAGGAAGATTTTTTGTTTACTCTTTGTCTGAGGAAAAATGCAACACTTGTATACATTTGGTCTGTCCTTCACTTGTCAGTCTTACAATCCAGGCTGGCACCATATCAAGACTGCAGATTCATCGAACTGTTCTATTATCACTGTCAGGGGCATCCACGGGGAGCGGGTGTGTCAAAATTGTCAAGATGGTGGCTGTGCAGTTCAAGTCCCATCCCTTTTTACATGTGTTGCCCACGTCAATAGGGATGGGGGGTTGCGTGCATTCAGCTATAAGGCATGCTGATTATAGATGATATTTCAATTCATTAATCCTCAAATAAACTATTTGAATTGGCATATAAACAATTCAAATGGATCACTCCCTCTAAAATTGAAAAACAGAATCAAACTGGGACCAGTGGGAATTAGAGAAATATTTGAGAACCTTAACATTTAGCGGAAATAGAAATCTATATTAAAAAAAAAAAAAGACCCTAAAGGAGCACAACTGAAGAAAACAACTCCACCCTTCAAAGCCATCCAGCATAGAGCATGCTCTGTAGCCACAGAATGTTAGATATTATTTGAAAAAGAAAAAAGAAAAAAAATTGGCCAAAGAAATGGAATAGTCTGTTTGAACTCCTTAAAACTTTAGGTGTTCTGGATGAGGGCAAGGCTGGCTAATCAACATTTCTATTTATTTCACTTTATTTCCTGTTTCTGAACTTGATCAGTACATCGACAGAAGACAGCTGCAGAAACTAGAGGCTCAAATTAAACAGGAGAGGTTATCTACCATCAGTAGCAACTCCTGCCATTGCAGAAAAATAGCTAGGATAATTAGTCCTTGTTAATCACTAAGACGTGGCTAATTGTTTCATTTAGAGGTAGCAGATTAAGCTGATTTCAGTTGTTGTCCCCAAAGATGAGCGGATGGCCATCGGCTTGGGGTGATTTAGTAACATCTTCTATGCTTCACTTGCCACAGTCCCTGGAAACCAGAGCTGAACTTTCCCTCCCGAATGATGAGCACCAACGGATGGAAGCAATCTTCCCCAAACCAGTTCTTCCAGATAAACTGGATTACAAATCCAATCATTCCCAGCATTTCCCTCTTTAGAAATGAAAGTGTGAGAGGGAAAAGGAAGTGAGAGAAGAAGGAGGAGTCAACTGAATTTTGAATGAGAATAACCTGACCTTAAATAAAAGCCCTGTCACATATTAAAAATAACTGTTTGATGGAAAGAGTTGATTTTTCTTTTCTGAGGCTCTGGGGACTAAAATGCTTTTCCAAAACCAAAATAGCAATATGTAAATTAAGAGCACGAAAGCCCTGTTTTATGGTTTAGGTTGCAGGGTAATTCATTTCTATCTTTCTTGCCATTGTTTTTTAAAAAATAGTCACAACATCAAAGGGAAACGGCATGTGTTCTAAATCAGAGCTCCAGTGCTGAAGTATGACAGCACAAAAATTAAAACTAAATAAATGTGCTGTTTTAGCTCTCATATTTTCCTCAAAATTGCTGCTTATGAAATCAGTTGCTTTAAAGACGTGGAGTTTGGTTGGTTATTGGTTTAGTTCCCCTTCTAAATTCCTTTATTTGTTTGATCTTATTTTATAAACTGTGATGCTGGTGCCATGGCAAAAACATATTCCCTCTCCTCTCCAGAAATACAATAATAAAATCTGTTTGATCTTACTTTACAAAATCTGATGTTAGTGCCATGGTAAAAGATGTTTCCTCTCCTCCCAAAAAGTATAATAACAAAATCAGTAGTCACTGCATGTTTGAATACCTGATCCAGTTGTTAAAAGTTTCTCAAAGATGAATGGAATAAAATAAATATTTCTGTCAAAAAAAAAAACACAAAACAAAAAACCAATATGGGTTGATTTTAAGCATGATGTCACATGATTGCCATTTGCAACCTCCTGCTGGCTTCCCTACTGAGTATGCTTATCAGAAGCTGGCAGTGAAGGTCGCAAATGGCAATCACGTGACCATGGGACGCTGTGACTGTCATAATTGCGAGTCAGTTGCCAAGTGCCTGAATCATGATCATGTGACTGGGGATGCTGTGAAGGCCACAACTTCAAGGACCGGCCATAAGTCTCCTCGTTCAGCCCCATCGTAACTTTGAACGGTTGCTGAACGAATGGTTGTTAACCAAGGATTACTTGTATCAAACTACCACCATGAACCTCAAATCCCCTCCCCCCAAAAGCAGTTACAAAACTTTTAAAACAACAAACTGTGTTTTCCACTTCTGTGTTATGTCCAAAATAGGCCTGGGCTTTGAAAAACACCTTTTGTCTTCAGACATTGTGTGAATGTGTGCTGCTGAATCACAATTTGGAAATAAATAAAAAAAACTGTATGCACTCACTGTGCCCTTTTCTGGATGATTTCCAAGTTCTGTAAGGCCAGGCTATTGGACATATCAAGTATTATCTCACATATATTCACAGTATCTTTTTGGCTCAAATATATAATAATTTGTTACATTCATTGTCTTACTCATTCACCAACACACCACAGATAGTTTATTCTTTTGCTGACACACCCTGAGCAATTTGTATAAAGCATACTTTTTTGATAGCCAATATCCACCCACATATATTCACTTAGGAACTATATCAGAATAAAGGAAGAATTCATTTGTGTTGTTTGGATCAAAATACGTTCTGGAGTTTGGATTTGGAAAGTAAGTTAATTTGTGTCTTACTCATAGAGGAAAAGTATATTTAGATGCCTGGTATTAAGAAGGGGGGATTAATTACACCCATGGAATAATAAAACATTAGAACATTAAAAAAAAAATCTGTAGCTACGTTTCAGGCTCAGAAGTTTAATTATGTTCACATCTATAGAAAATAAAAACCTGCTGGCAAATCTGCTCTACAAATTAAAATCATTTAAGTTTATGGTTTCCCTATTCACATTCTTAAGTTGCAGAAGTATTTTAAAAGTTTAGTTCTGTATCTTAACAACGTAACATAAGAAATCAATTTCTGGGCCTATACCCTATACATCAGTTCTTCCATGGAATATTTTAAGGGCCTGGGTGCCTTAATCTTGCCCTAAAAAATGTGTGGTTGGGGGACCATCTAGGTATTCTATGCAGCAAGCTTGAATCAGCTGTGGCTAGTAGCATTCTATCCCACTCCTGTTGCAGAGCAGAAAGGCCAGAGTACACATACATGGTAGCTGCTCCAGGCTGTTGTGATACCAGCAAAGAAATAGCAGCAGCCCGAAAACCAGTCATGGAACTCCAACATCACACGCACTCATTTGTTTTTAGAAACACATGCAGGGAAGTACCTGATGAAAACTGTAACAGTCAACTTGCTGGTACCTCAAGCAAGCCATCATTTCTCTTCATTGTTATTACTTCTGTGTCTTGTAATACGTGGGATTGTGTCTACCATTCTTACTATGGTAGAAACAGCTGCAGGGACTAGTCCAGACTGTCACCAGGAGATAACACTAACTTGAATGCCAGAAAAAAAAAAAAAGTGAAAAGTATTTTTACTCCAACACTGGTATCATTTGGAGGAGTGCAGGAAGAAATAAACTCTAAATGAAACTGTAGGTTTAAATGTAAACTTTTATTTAGGAGAGTGCTTCCTCTCAGCTCATATCTTGCTTTCTGAGTATGTATCCTAGCATGCTTAAATAATCCTTCCTCTGACTGCATTTCAGTTATTAGCAGTTATTAGTTATTAGCACCTATGAGAAACCTATGGCTAGAACCAAAGTATGCCCTTTTAATTGATAAAAATAAACGTTTGGGAACTGTGTGGAAAATATTACCTTGATGTCTCTTAAGGACACACTGCTTTCTTCTAAGACATGGCATTCCTAAGTTGGTTCTAGTAATTCATCTTCTAAAAGGGAAATCTTCAGGTATAAAAAGGATTACTAAGAAATCTTTTGACAACAACCATTTCAACAGATTGATCACATTTCCTGAACACCCATTCAGTTGGGGATGTATCTCTGGTTTTGAAGTCCATGCTGATTGATAACAGGAGGTTACTGCAGTACCCTGTGCTTGGAAAATTCAGAGTTGTAGAGCCAGATGTAGCACCTGAATATCAACCATAGTTTCCAGTGTTTCAGGAGGATTTATAACTAGTTAAGTAAGGGATCAAAATACCTTCCCTGATCAAACTCCAATGGACTATATTGTATTGGCAAGAACCTCAGGTTTCCCTTGATACATCTTTGTAATAGAATATAACAGAAAGTTGCTCAAAATGTATTATTTGGAAATTACAATTAATCACGAGGCTTTGTGGGCCAAATTTCAATTTCAACACAGCTTCCTCTGTTTTGTTGAATTTCATCCATTACCTCTGCAATAAAAAATGACAAGAAGCTAGTTTCTGGCTGTTTATGGCATGTGTCAGGTGGATCCTGGGGAGGGGCACAAAGCCAAAAGGGAAGTGACTAATTCCCCAAGATGTGTCGTAATGCCTTAGAAATGTACCATGCTTCAGAGTCCCTCTGCTACTACAAAATGGAATTGATTAAACATGGTGGCTCAAGTTCAGATGTGCAGAGCACTTTTGAAGGGCAGGTGCTAATCAATGCCAAGAGAGTCAGCTTTCTCCCCAAAGATATTTACTAACAGAAAAGTTATTCCTGTTGTATGCATGGAAGCTTCAGGATGGTGGATTATTTACATACATGATTCAAATCTATTTATCAAATTTATAGATAAGGCCTTTTGCTTAGGGTGGTTGGGAGACTTAGGTACAAGGTTTCATCCAACCACAAATGTTCAGCAGAGTGCTATGAGCAAATCAGATTAAGTCAGATTTTATCACCCAAATTAATGATATTCATGAAATCCAATAATAAGAAGAGATTCCGGGCCCCTTTATCTTTTTCAGACAGGATCACTACAACATTTTAGGACACAGGCTCATTTCTGACTTCTAAGTAACTTGCCTAGGGATTATAATATAGTGGCTATTTTTGAAGGGTCACAGATAAATCTGTAGGATGCAGTGTCAGAGCAGCTGGGTTTTCTACTTTTGAAAAAGTAGAATGCTGCTGATTAGAAATTTTCAGAAAAATCTGACCTGCAAGTTATCTTTACTTATAAAGTAAACAAATCCTTCCTTCCTATACAGATAGTTGTTATAAAGGAAAAAAATGAACATAAAATACATTATTGTGAAGGGTGCTAGGGTGATACAAAGTTGTAAGAACCACAAAGGGGTCAGTTATGGCCAGCTGAGAAATGTTGTGGATATTTACAAAATGCATAGCTATGTCAGCATCTCCATCTTCAGAAATACTGCTTGAAAACTAGCAGATTGTCAGCCAGCCATAATACAGGGAGCCCAATCTATCCAAGCCTATTTTGAGAACATGATTGTCAGCTGTCTCACAAAACATCTGTCCTGGAGGGATTTTTATTTTTATTTCTATCTTGTGCCTTTGAGTCAGTCTTGGCTCCTGGCAATTGCTCTTGGCAACTCCTGAAGTTTTCTTGGCAACATTATCAGAAGCGGTTTGTCACTGCCTCCTTCTAGGCCTGAGAGAGGGTAACTGGCCGAAGACCACGCAGCTGGCTTTGTGTCAAAGATAGACCTAGAACTCGGTCTTCAGGTTTCTAGCCTGGAGCCTTAACCACTAGGACAAGCTGGGTCTCCTGGCGGGAACAGTCATCCACAAAAGAGCTATATCTATAACAAAACAAAAAGAAAGCCCTTGGGTGTCGCCACCCACCATTTTAATTTCTAAGATTGCCTCAGAGGTGAAGGTGAAGCCCAGAGAAATAGTGAGAAGTGCAGGTCATGCTTGATAGTGGTGATTTGCAGCACGTTGATTTCCTACTCATTTTCTTTAATTAAAAGAATGTCAAAATAAAATAAAGTCAGGTAAGAAAGTCACCTTGTTGGCACCAAGGAACATGTTGGGAGGCGCCTTGTTGCCCTAGGAACTATGTTCAGGACTACTGGATAGATTATTACTCTTATTTAAAATAAAATAGCTATTTATATATAACAGTTATTTTCAAAACATATATACAATTTGAGGCATTGAAAAATAAAGCTTTTGACATATTGCTGAGATCTTGATATTTCCATTTTTATCTATTTAATTTGCTATTTTATTTGTATGACTAATTTGCAGTTCTTCATATTTTAAAGTATAATGCTATGACTGAAGTAAAGTGATTTATATTCCAATTAACATAAATAGTATAAAAATAAAATGATTAAGTATTTTCAATCCTATGTACTTAAATACAAGTGAGACTAATTAGAATCAATGAGCCTTCCAAGTAAACACGGATAAGATCAGGCTGACTGTATGTTCACATTTTTCATTTATAAAAGAACTTGAATCAATTGCTTGTTGCACATTTAGAAGGCAACCATGGATGCTATACTGTCAGTTAGTTATTTGGAAGAGAAACAGTATATTTGATAATGATAACCCAAATTTGGATAATGAGATACCGCTTTAGTTGCCATGCATTTGTTTAAATAGATTCTAATTAAGCAATTACAGATTAATTCTTGCAAATAATTATTATAAGACCAACAACCACATAATGAAACGATCAATTCTTTAAATGGTGATTTCCTGCAAAGTAAGTTTTAAAACTGCTTCTATATTTAATACATAATTACAATCTAACACAATAAAAAGTCTGTTGGAACATACGCTAGAACTTGTTCCCTAATTATTTTTTTTAACTAATGATTTTTTAAACTTTTTTTTTTTTAACTACGTGGTTAGAAAACCCTATCCACTGCCTAAAAGAGAATTATCTTTTATAATGACATGTTTGGATTAATGCCTGTGGAAAAAAGTCTTTTTAGCACTAATGAAAACACATGACATTCTTGTGATGGCAATCATTTTCAGGTTATTCCATCACCCTATTCAGGTGTTGTAACACTCAGACTTTGGTTAAGCCTCATTCCACACCAATATAATTCAGATGTTATGTTTCAATATAAATATCTGCAGGAAAGAAGGTTTGTATATACAACTGAATATGTGTTGATTTCTTAGCAGGCTATCACCTTGAAGTACTATGGTGAGTATTTGGGGTTTTGGAATACCTGAGTGAGATTATTAAATCATTAAGATTGTAAGGATAAATCAGTTTACATATTATAGGGATAGTGATCCCTGCTGTTCCTACAACAATATGGAATATGGAACCAGATGATCTCCTGGTTTTATCTGGCAGAAGCCTGTGTTATAAGCCATGGCAAGACAATGGTTTTCAGACTTCCTGTTTTTTGAGCATCTCTTCCACATTGGTTCATTAATTATTCACAGAACACCATCGAAGCACCTTCCCCAGAAACAAAAAAATCAGAAGTTTCTGGGGCTGTTGTAGGATGCACTCTCAGGTCATTCAAGGCACTGGCCAGATCTATAAGCTCTCATCATGGATCTTTATGAACTAAAAGTGCTACCAAGAACATTATTTCCTGTAATTGTATCAGATAATTAATATTAGTGGATTAGCTTTAGCTATCTGTCAGTGTTTTTCCCCCCAGTGTCAGTCTTGTCACTGAGGAATCTCTGATACACATTATGGCTACTGGAATAAAGCCTGAGTGTACATACTGTTACAACTTGTGACAGTTAGTCTTATGGCCTGGTTTAGATACTGCCTAAATTGGAGAAAGCAGTACTTTGAGAGTTGAGGATGGAGCCCTTCAGTAATTCTGTCTTCCAGTTCTGTCCCAGTTCCTCCCACCCAAGTATTACAAATATTCTCATTTTTTTCCCCCATTGACTATTTGCTGTAGTTCCTTGGTTTCTTTCTATTTGCTAAATTTTGGAAATTTGAGCTACGAAAAATTAAGTGTTGGCTGGGCGGTGGTGGAGAGAAAACACATGATAATTGTTCTTTGGGTCCTTTGGCGGCATTGATCTTTTCCCAATGATCCATCTCTAGCAGTTCAAAGGATTGGGGACAGCCTGAATTGCTATGTATCAGGGTGTTATCGAGACTGGTCATGGAAAGCAGTTGTTAAGTTGACAGCCTGAAATGAAGGGCATCTTCTCCAGAGAAAGGAGCCCCTGCCTGGCTCTCCCAGTGAGATGCCACTGGGTAAACTCTTTCTCTGGTTTGCCATGGGCTGGGCAGTGGGAATGTCCCTGCCATGCTTGTTCCTCCACCCCACCTGGGACTGGTGTCTATGGAGTATGTCAGGATCATTGGAAAGCAGTCTCAGGGCTAGCTGCTTTGTGGGGGGCACTTTGCCAGCTACAGATGAGAGCAGTAGTGACTGGAAGTGCTCTTGCACAGCTGGCAGGTATGCACGTAGCTGGCTGGGGGCTGGGTATTCAGGTATTCAGTGGATAAAGCTGAAGATATTTTCTGTCTGTCATAGCGATTCTGGCCTGTTGTGAAGTATTGAGGTAACCAGTTGTTACCTAACTTGGATAATACCCCTGTGCGTATGTCACTTTGAATTCTACAAGGAAGAGAGGCAATGTATAAATGTAATAAATAAATTGGTTATAATAAATAGGGGACGAGAAACAGCCCTATTTTTTTTCAGTGCTCACTAATTCCAGCCTGATTCTGGAAGGGTGAACTATCATTTCATTCTTGTATGGATGTATTTATTTAGGACACCAAGCTTGATGACTCAGGAAGTTATGTAAAAAAAAAAGTGACCCAGTTAATTTTAGATGCTATTGTTGGAAGCATATCAATGAAAATTAATCAAACGGTCATAAAAGCACCACAAGGATAAAGTGCAGAACACTGGTGGGTGGGAAAACTCTTGGCAACGGCCACTACAAAGGCTTTAATGAGAGGAAAATACATTCTCAAGCAAATTAGAGAGCAGTGGTATGATTAAATGGTAAATAATGGTTATGTACTTGACTAAAAGACAGAGACAATAGAACATTTGAGAAGTAATATACTGTCAGTTTGCTCTGTATATAAGTTTCTTTCTGAGTAACTTAGCTTATTCTTTTGAGGAAAACAAGGAGATCTCAATGGGCCTGCAGTAGTAAGAGCTCTTAAAAAGAACAGCAGGTAACAGAACCAAATCTCACATGCAGGATGATGATGATGATGATGGTGGTGGTGGTGATGGTGATGATGGTGATGATGATGATGATGATGATTTGGCTGCCCAACTCCAATGGACTCTGGGTGGCATACAAAACTAGGGAAAATATAAAAACAGCTAAAAGCATTGAATCACACAGACAGCCCAGGCTAAGATAATGTTTCAAAGCTTTCTGGAACCCCAGGAAAGAGGACAGCATCCTCATCTCTGAGGGGATGCTGTTCCAGAGGGTGGGGGCTTGCAACAGAGAAGGCACGCTTCCTAGGCCCCACAAGATGGCAATGTTTAATGGAGGGGACCTGGAGTGCACCCACTGTGCTGGAATGTACTGGGCAGACAGAAACAGTTGGAGATAAGCGATCTCTCAGATATCCAGGCCCTGTGCCATACAGAGCTTTATAGGTAATAACCAGCACCTTGAATTGCTTTGCAAGCCAGTTGGTGCCATTGCAGCTTGCATAGCAGTGGTGACACATGAGCACATTGAGAGGCACCCATTACTCTCACACCACTGCATTTTGAACCAGTTGTAGCTTCCAGGTGATCTTCAAGGGCAGCCCCATGTAGAGCGCATTGCAATAATCCAGTCTTGAGATGACCAGGACATGAGTGATTGTGTGAAGGGCCTCCTGATCAAGGAAAGGGTGCAACTGGTGCATAAGAGGGACCTGTGCAAAGGCCCTCTTGGCCACAGCTGCCACCTGCTCTTCAAGCAGTAGCTGTGAGTCCAGAAGGACACCCCAGGTTCCACACCAGTCTTGACTGGGGAAGTGCAGCCCCATCCAAGACCAGAGATGGTGACATCCCTGACCCAGAGGGTCCAAACAGCCACAGCCATTCAGTCTTGTTAGGATTGAGGCAAATTCTGTTTTGCCCCATCCAGACCCAAATAGCCTCCAGAATACATTGACTGCTTTACCTCTGCCACTTGTGGTAGAGATGTAAAGTTGGGTATCATCAGCATACTGATGACCTCAGACTGTAGGATGACCACACCCAGTGGTTTCATGTAGATGTTGAACAGGAGAGGGGAGAGTGTTGAGCCCTGAGGCACCCCACACAAGAGGGGTGACAGATGTGATCTCTTCCCCTCCGTCAACACTGACTGGAACCAACCCTTTAGGAAGGAGGTGAACCACTGGAGCATAGTTCCTCCCACTCCTAACCCCCACAGCCAGTCCAGAAAGATACTGTCGTTGATAGTGTCAAAAGCCACTGAGAGATCAAGGAGTGCTAGGATGGATGTACCACTCCCATCTTGGGTCCACCAAAGGTGGAGCAAGCGCGACCAATGCTGTCTCAGTTTTGCATGTCATGTCGGCACCTTCATCCACAATTAAATTGTGGATGAGGGCAGATTCATTACATGCTGACCTGGCATTCAAAAGCAGCAGCCGGAGGCCATCCAACTGAGTACTTCCCTGTTAAATTAAAAAGACCAAAGACAATGATAAACTACTGAAATAATAACAGCAAAGCTAAGCCAACAGTAAAATCAAAACAACACCAAAGGTAGTCAAACAGTTCTTAAATTACGTAAAAAAGTCTTCACCATTGCCCCTACCCCCAGTTCTGCACCAAAGTAGAATGGGTACCAGGCAAGTCTCTCAAAAGAATCCTCCACAGATAGAGGCAACATTGAAAAGATCTCTCTTCTAGCCTTCTTCTTTAGGTGGGTGCGCCTGAAGTTCAGTTTCAGTGGAAGTTACAATTTAAGAAGAGATAAATATGAGGGGGGGGGGAAGCTTCTTCAGATAACTTTGCCTGAAAAAATTTCAAACTTGAAATGAGCATTTTAGTCACCCCATTTGGACAAGCTTTAGGATTGTCATTTACCAAAAAAAAAAAAGAGGAAATGCATTACTATAAAAGCAGATGAAAAATTGCACACCCTGCATATTTAGAAATAATTACTATAATTTAAATAAAAATACAATTTTCTTTCCATTGTGAGGATGACTGCAAAATGTTCTGTTTAAGATTGGGAGATATGTCCTTGGTCAACTTCAAGGTCTTCAGTCCTCCCTAATTACATTCCTTTATGTTCAAAGTGATTTGCATTCTGAGTTTGTGTGAGTATACCATATAGATGATGAGATACAGGCAACAGTATGTTGGCTTGCAAGATGCTATCTAGATTACGGATCCTAGCTTGCCTAGAATAGTGTGAGTTTGCTTGGTAAACCTGAGCCTTCGTTGCACTTGTGGCAACCTGGCCAAAATATGCCAAAATTAATACTGTCCTTACTGTTAGCAGGGAATGTTACATGTGGCATGGATATGTCTAAGGGAGGTAACATAGTCTATAGCTTTCTAAAAAGTATTATGTGAAAGCCTTAATTAACCAAAGCATGATGGATTGTGGAGATAAATATTTATGGCCCATCTGCTGATGAACAATAGCATATGGAAAGTTGCGACCCAGAATGTAAGAAGAGTAATTGGTACAGAGCATGAATTAATGAATTAAATCTTTCATTTTAATTGTTAATTTCATAGGGGAAATATGAAATACATCTGAATAAATTGGTTTGAACTTGTGGAGTTGATGAATACATGCAGGGAAGTGAAAGCATAATTGTAATAATGAATAAAAGAGCCAAAATGTATGTCAGAAATAGTGTAATCTAGATTGTTAAGGGCATGTATGAAAGTAGTAATCCATAGGGTAGTGATAGTTACTACAGCAAATGGTGATAATGGAACAGCCAGATAATGAGTTTGGGGGAAATTGTGCAAGATTTTGAATGTATCAAAGACCAAAGTAATTATTTTTTAAAAGGGAAAGTGGAGTGTAAGTTATACATAAATTGTGAATAACTGCAGCACGTAGATAAAAATATGCACTTTGGTAAAGTGTTTACTAAAAATGGGGAAAGGGTGAGAAAAAAATAAGATGTAGAAATGTACTGGGTAATAGATAGTTTGCTATGAGGAATGAACGTTTGTTGAAAGAAGCCAGAATGGATGTGTATAAGATGTGCTCCTGACTACTTTGGAAGTATGAATTGGATATGTGAAGAGAAGCATAAGTAAGTTGATGCAGTGAGAATGAGGAACATAAGAAGTATGTATGGGTAAACAAGAAGGTGAATTATGAATGGGTGGATTGAATGAATATGGACTGAAAAATGAATGACCAGCATGAAGACATGTTGGGCTGGTTTAGGCACGTAGATAGAATGAATGAGGATAAATATGCAAAACAAAAAGAAAGAGTGAATGGGTTGAGAAGCAGAAAAAGATGGAGAAAAATGTGGATGGATGGAGCTGATGAAGTCCTCAAAAAGGAAGAGATGAGAAACTTAAAGAATAAAAGGCAATGTACAAAGCTGTGTATGGACAAAGTGGAAGAAAGAATGGTTTGCCAAGATTGAAAGGAATGAAAAAGCATAGTGCATGTTTTTGATGTAAACTAGTTTTACGTATATTTCCTTTTCTTTTTCTTAGCTCAAGCCTTTAATATCTTTGGCTTACTGTGTCTACCTCCTTTTTTATCTCTGCATAATGCTGCTTACTCCAAAAGTGAATAGTATCAGTATTTAGGACAGAAGTCTCTGAATAGCTCTTCAGATAAAACATTACACAGTAGGAGAGATGGCCACTCTAAGTGAAATGTCAGAATTGACTAATTAATTAGCCTATATGTTAATAATTGATGAAAGGAAATGATTATATGAATGAAAGGTAATAATTATATTGTTATTTTATTAACTAATAACCAACATTATAACAAATTAATATTAGTCAATATGAACTAACATGTTGTATTTTTACTTAAATATTTCTACTACTACTAATATATATTAATTAACCATCTAGAAGTACATATCTTTGGGAGAAGAAAAATCTTACCCTTCTCTCAAATTTATAATTAAAATAAATTGAAATTCCTAAGCCAGTCCATCTGTACACTACTAAAACTCTCAATGTGTTTATCTGTTTGTCTGTTTGTACCCTCAAGTTAGCCCAAACGGTGCATTATACCGCAAAAACTTTTGAATCAAGATACCTAAAATCCGCTAACTTAAAACAATGTGTAAAAAATCCCAGACCCATTACTCCTGTGGAATTGAAATTTCCACGATGTTCAGACCAGTTTAATTCGCAAAGTTGTGGCTCTTGCAGCATCCCTGCGGCCACGTGATCATGATTTCCAACGCTCCCTGCCAGCTTCCCACAAGCAAAGTCAATGGGGAAGCCAGCAGGAAGTCAGAAGTCACTCCTGCTCCCACTGCTTTTTTGCCCACCTGTGGTCATTTTGTTTATCAGTTTAGGTAAGTAAATATTGACTTATTATTGAAGTTTGTTTGCCACTACAATTATTTTCCTATTTATGATATATACTCTTCTTAGATGATCATGGGGCCATCCAGCATTGGGGTAAAAAAATATGGTCAGCCTAAAATTTAATGTTCATTTTGGTCACATCAGACTGCACTACCTTTCTCTCAAAGGATGACCCAATGGGTCATAGAGTTGTCTAGTATATTCTATACTTCAACTTACATTATCCCCAGCAAAAATAATTAAAGATAAAGGGACAGTAGAAACTATGGTACGAAATATTTAGAGGGCATCTGGCTGTTTTTCTTTGCCATAAGGAAGGAATACAGCATTTGCTGCCAAAATATCATCATATTTGGTTTCTCTTTTATCTATTTGATAACTTGACATAAATTTATGAACCCTTATTGCTTCACTGAGAAAAATATTAGTGGATTTCAGAATGATAAGAGATTATGAGTCATAACCAACACCTCGAATTACACATGGAAGCAAACTGGCAACCAGTGCAGCTCACAAAGCAGGGATGTCACATGGGCTTACCGAGGCATCACTACCCCACACTGCTGCATTCTGGATCAGTTGAACCTTCCAAGTTGACTTCAAGAACAACCCCATGTAGAGTGTGGCCACAGCTGCCAATTGTTCATTGGTGCAAACCCATCCAAGGATAAAGATGGGATATCCCCAGATCTAAGAGGCCCTAACATCCACAACCACTTGGTCTTGGTAGGATTGAGCCAAAGACACTTTGTCCCCATCCAGGCCCCCACAACCCCCAAAGCCTCACTTGGCTGGCCTATGGTCAAAGATATAATTAGCTTTTACCAGCATACTGATGATACTGAACCCCAAACCAGCAAATGACCTCACCCAGCACTTTCGCACAGATATTGAATAGGAGGGGAGAAAGCATTAAATTCTGTTGCAGTCCTGGCTCCACTGCAGGCCATCAATAAGTACAGCCAAAGCTGTCTCCATACTGAATCCAGGCCCAAAATCCAACTGAAATGGGTCTAGATAATCTACTTCCTCCGGGGTTTTCATCAGCTTCAGAACTGGGAGTTATCCCTGATATATTTGTAGGATATATTTGCATATATAGGTAACCTGCTTCAGTCCAAATACTCTAGAATAGATCAGTCTAATAAATGGAACTCCATTTTGTGTAAAATGAAGAAACAGTTGGAATTGGATTGGCAAATGTTGGTGCCCACCAAATTGTTGGTTCTAAAAGACTTGTCTATTTAAGGCTCAACAGAAACCCTGATTTTCCATCTTAAAAAGACTTTCCATTCCAAAATTTCTCCTGAATGGTTGCAGTTCACAGAAAATGCCACACAAGTATAAATCTCACATACCACAGAAAAACTACCTCCTTTATAGCATGGTCTGCCCAAATGGAAATGGTTTGAGAAACCATGGTCACAATTGGCACAATAGTCCATGGTCACTTGTAGAAGGCCTATGCCAGGATCTGCTGCTGGATTCTTGAGGTTTGATGTGATTCAGAAGGTGAGAACTAAAGGAATACTCTTTCTGTCTTCTCATTTGTCCATACCTTTTCTAAACACAACTGGAGTAGCTTTTGGAAAGCTTATCCTTCTGTGATAGCAGAAGACAGGGCCTCAGCTTCTCAAAACCTGATGCCTCTGTTACTGGTTTTGTTTTGGCTTTTTTTCCCTTTTTTCTTTAATTATTGTCTAGGATTTCTTTCACTGCTCAGCTGCTTGAACACTGCAGGAGGATTTCCTTTAGGAAGTTAATTTCTTTTGAAGGTTCTTGGAATATGCAGGATCCAAACTTGTCCTAAGATTTTCCATAACTCAGCTGCCATGGTGCTGTTGGTTAAAATATTTTCACTCCCTGCGGCAAAGTCACCTGGCTGTGTATAATTAGGCAGAAAATAAAACATAAATGCTATTTTGTTGGCTTTGAATGTTCGTAATATAACAATGTGTGTGTGTGCGCATGCATGCACGTGTGCGCTTTTCCCTATTGAGAAATTGGACTGCTGTAATGATGTATCTAAGCTTTGCACTGGGTTTTTTTTGAGATGGAATTTTCGAAACTTACTCCACAACCTGACCATGTCAGTTGCCAAGTCCATGTGAAAATAGTGCCTCTGAGTGTGTCCAGAGTGTATTTCCTTCATTACTGATTATGCTTAGACCATTTCTGAGGAAGCAGGGCTTCCTCTACAGATACTATGGTTTCAAGCAGACTTGAATGCTGGAAGCTCTCCTTGTAAAATTAGCATCTGGCATCATCTTCTGAGCTAACAGTAAATATTCCATGCTGATACTTCCTGTAAGCATCCAGGAGAGTGCTCCTACAAAAAAGAAAAAAGAAAAGATCTCTGACTTACTTACTGCAGAGGAATTCATAGCGCCTTTCACAGGGAAGATTTCCATTGGGTGTTGCTCAGTACATATTTAGCTTTTATTTTGCATTCTTTTTACTAATCAGCCACAAATATGCTTTCCTTATCTCTTCTTTCATTAATGTCGTAAGAAAAATTATGACATAGAACGGACAGAGCTTATCCCTGAAGAATTTCACAGGCCTCTGTGCAGTGGGCTCATTGCAAGAGGGCCGTTGTCCCAATTACAACAAATTCATTAAAGAATTCTTGGGGCACAAAAGCGTAAAAAGTTAAGGCTTCAGTGCTATGTATTCCCATTGGATTTGGTCAATCTTGTGGTGTAGATATGCACAACATTGCATTGTAAAGTTATTGAATGCATGAAGCCTTACTATAGGTGGTTCTCATTATTTGTGGGGTTTCCATTCCAAACTTAACCACCACGGATAATAAAACAGTGGGTAACAAGGCCTTGAAAAAAACTGATTGATGCATGAACAAAAGCCCATCTACTATTTTGCACATGCATACAGTTCTATCCAAATACCCCAAAAGTCCTCCTTCAAACAGATTCACATGCCCCAAGCCATAGACGTAGGAAAGCCTTTATTACAGATAACAAGATCTTGTTTGTACTTACCAACCATGGATTGGTTGGTAATGAAACTGTAGTTAATAAGGGTCACCTCTGTCAATATCTGCCCCCAGTTTCCTGAAGTTTTCTTCTGCTGCAAAAAGAGGTTTCTGTTTTTCTACACTGTTTTCAGGGTATTTATAAATGTCTTATGTTGGTGGTTTTGACTTCAGGTTATTGTTACAAGATGACAAAGGGTGCCATTACTACAGGAAGTGGATGAACTGGTCCATTCTTCTTGTTTCCCAGTACATCCTAATATGCAGTGATTATTTCATACACGATCTTCTAATATAATGATTTGCACATTTTATTGACTTGGCAGGTTTTGGTCACCTCATCAAGCAGTTGTTGACACTAGCAGGTGGTCGCCTGGTGCTAGCCCTGGAGGGAGGACATGATCTTACTGCCATCTGTGATGCATCAGAAGCTTGTCTAAACGCTTTACTGGGAAACGAGGTAACCAACGTGTTCAAAGTTAACAAAATAATGCAAAATTCCTGGATACTTACCATACCATGCTGGATTAATAATCTGTAATAAAAATGGGAGAAAGAGTCAAGTGGAATTACTTCACCTTTGTAAGTACTTACAAAAAGAATAAGTTTGGAGATGGTGGAAAACCTGTTTCATCATCTAGCCATAGGGTGGAAAGTCTAAGTATCTTTGGAAAAACAATTCTTTTCTTTGAGCGGAAGTCATTGCTGCCTACAGAACAGTACCTCTGGATCCAGCCCAACAAACAAAGAATAAGTAGTGTGTTATCCATCCCTGATACAACTTTTTTGGACATCTGGTCTTCTGGTGGTTAATTTCCTTTATTTAAATGAAGCTATGCCAAATCATTGCAGTTGAGAACTTCATTCATTAGTGAGTAAATTGCCTCCTTCAGCTATTAACTCACAGAGTCAGCTAAAAAGCTGATTTCAGCCTATTGAATCAATAACAAAGTGCCAAGGATTGGACTGAGACCCTTTTTTCATAATTTGGAGATACAATCCTCAGTAGGTCATTAATCTGGCAATTAGAATTTTTTTTGTGGAAATTCCGTTTTCCAAATAGCATAAACATTGCACTCACCTTCATTCAAAAAACACTGGCAAGGCCAACACTGACTCCTCATCATGGCACATGCAATTGAACTCAAATTAGAGAGGTCAGGAAAGGCCTTTGTAAGGCACTCTGCAGTTTGTCAGATGTATTTATTCATGTGTTGAGGATTAGAATTCATAAACATGAATGCAGGGGCTTTGAAATACTTTTGTATTGCTGTTGTTCTTGGCTGGAGTCTGTCCATGCAATAGTATGCTACTCCATCCACACAACTTATCAGTAGATGCACACACACACACAGACACACAGATATACCCACAGACACATCAATCTATGAACTAAGTCACTGTAAACACAGCAGTTACTTCCAGCATTGACAATGAGAAAATCAGACATGAAGATGTAATAATACAGACTAAGTACTAAGGTGCTTCACAAGAATTTGTCTCTGAATTTCTGGAAGAAAACATCCTAGAAGAAACAAACATACACACACAAAGATAACTGATTTTTGCATAGAAAGTAACCAGTTGAGTAAGATATGTTGTCTTTTACTTAGCTAATGCTATTTGTTCTATTCAGTGAAAGATGGCTTGTAATTTAAACATGCAAGGAAAGGATAAATACAATTTTATTATTTATTATTCATTACATTTATATGGCGCCTGATTCCCAGTGACTCTGGGCAGTTTACAAAGGATTTAAAACATGAAAAACATGACAATTAATAGAATATGAGAGCGATCACTACAAAAGTTACACATTCATTGAATTAATTCCTTAACTCTGCTGCACTTCGTTAGAAGTTAAAGCATAGGAAAACAATTGTAAGCAGCTTCTGAAACAGTTGTATGAGCCTAGGGAACAGCACAGTTACTTTAGTGAGGCCAAAAGAGGTGCTTTCTATATGTGTTCCCTATCTGGGCTGAAAAAATCCAGATGACCACTGGATACCAAATACAGCATGTTCTGGATCTCCTTGCTGCTGTCTCTTGATTGTCTGGGTTTTTGCACCCAAGATAACCCTTCCTCATGCATTGTAAAGCCACAATTTCTGGCATAAGCAGGTTTAAAATTTCCTGTTATATGGAAGTGCTCCCTCAACCCCCTACCCCAGCCCAGATTCTGTAGGATCTCAGAACTTTCTATTTGCTTGTGAAGTTCATCATGCTATAAAATAGCACACACATCCAGTTCATTCTGGCTGTTCTGGTTTGATGGATACCTCTTGAGTTTTGCCACAGCAGGCAACTAATGGCATAGCCAGACCTGTCATGTATTGTTGTTGGTCATCAATTGTACATAATCTGTGCTCTTGCATTGGTACTTGATTACCGTAGGCTGCCTATATGTAGTGTAGTCCTTACACGTTCATTGGTGTTAGTTCTTCCAGAAATTTCAGAAAGAAGCAGCAAAACAATCTACTCCTGAATCAAGTGCCTTTTGTTTGATCAGTAGGAAAGACACAACAAGAACCAACCCTGTTTCCTTGGAATATTATGCCTCGGTTATAATACATTTAACTTGGAAGGGAGTCCCATTAATTTCAGTGTATTTGATTTCCAAGTATGTGTGCTTTGGACTACAGCCCAAATTTGGAAATTACACAGAAACCTAACTTGGATCTAAATCACACTTACTTGCATTCCAGTGAAACCAGTGGGACCAACTTCTAAATGTAAACTTTTTTAAGGTTACAGTATTACACTGAGAATCAGTGAGCTTCCTCCCAAGAGCATTTATGTCCGTTTACCATCGCTTTTTAAAGATAGAAAGGACATGGATTGAGTCTATGTAGATATTCAAAATCCAGGTTTCCAGAAGCTTGTTTGGGCTTGCCTGTTAAATGTGGGAAAGGGACAACATTCCATGTGACCATGTTACATTAAGTGAAAAAGTCCAAGGTGGAATTGTTCACTAGTTTGATAAATTATGCTTAGAATATTTGTCACAGTGTGGAATCCTGTGCAGATGAAATTCTCAATTGAAAGGAAGCCAAGCCAAACATATAAAGAATCTCACTTCAGATCTTCCCACCTGATGTGGGGATGTCAGAGGCGAAGCTGCTTTGAACAGGGACACTGGAGTAGAAGCAAACCTGAACCTCCTTTGCTGTTTCAATTACATGATGGCTTAGCAGAGCTTGGGTGAAACTAAGTGGGCAGGAACTAGTGGTTGTTTCTCTTTAAAATCGCTTTCTAAACTTCCCTAGGGGGCCACTCAGAGGGATATTCTCTTGAGAAGTGTGAAAAGATTAAGCAGTTAGCTCCCTTCTGAAATCTGAAATAAAAATACAGAATCCTTAATTGAGGTATTTGGGGTAAGGAAGAAGAGTGGAAGGGAGATTAAGCTACTTCAAGATATCCATGGTGCAATCAGTTGGTGATTTTAAAGCACATCATTATATAGGCAACTATCAAAACAAAAAGGCCTGTTGTTTTAACTAATTAGAAGAAAAGCTTGAATTGCAAAGGATAAATTGTTTAGATGACTAATTGCTTCAGGTTATAGCACAAGATCCCTACTTTAGAGGCAGGTTTTTTTTTTTTACTGATAATCTCTTAATTATTCCACCAGCATTTATAATGGTAAAACATCTCTCTGTGTTTAAGAAATACATAGCACTTGACTCAAAGGGAACTTTTGTTAAGGAACCTGCAGTTAGGCTGACTTTAAATTCTCTTCCTAAAGCTGATGCTTTGGGCCAGTCCTACCATTAGACAAAATGAGACAAGCCACCTCTGACAGCTGATTTGGGATGTCATGCAACTGAAAGAGCAGAACATGTGACAGTTATTAAATTTATCGTTGTGTTTTTCCTGCTAAAGAAAAGTAGAACATGAGATTTTCTCCCTCAGGTGCCAGAATAACTTGATTGCTTTTAGTCTTTTGAACCTTGACTTGGGGAGACAGGAAGGAAACACCTGCTGCCCAGAGGCTGCAGAATGCTGACCATGGTGCGACTCTAACTTTGCATCTTCAAGTTGCTGAAGAAAAGCAGTGAAACTGACACTGAAAGAAAAATCCCTTTATTTAAAAGGAATAGATTTAATCCATGCAACTGAACCTTGTATCTTGGTCGAATTGAGAATTAGCCAAATATCAACACACATGGTATATGTAACTGCAAGATCTCAAATGTCAGGGCAGCAACAAGAACCTTTTGAGCAGCAGAAAAGTGCTGAGTCATTGACAAATGGACCCATTCTTTATGAAGTACTTTCTTCTCTCTATTCATTCTCAAATTTCCCATTTTTCTAAGAGATTGGGCAACTGCATGATGTGTGAGCTCACATCTCTTTATAAAGGCCCAGTGGACCTTGGCACACTTTACCCAGTCTGCTTAGAGATGCCATTTCTTTGAAAATGCCTTTTCTCATACCTACAGATTTCTCTGAAAGCAAATGCAAGAAAACATAGGAGAAGCCAAATGGGCTGGCTTCAACTCTTTGAAAAATATCCTTTGGTGTATCTTTTCAGGCATATCCATCAAATGGTTTTGTTGCTCCTGCACTGACCTTAGTCAGTTGTTTATGTAAAATTCTTTTATAAAGATGTATTTCCACTCTTTTGCAGTTTTTGTGCTCTTTGGCTCCAGAGCTAATAGAATGCCAAGAAGTGTAGGAGTGAAGGTGATGTTGCAATGTCTGTCAGCTGTAGAGTGATTCCTTTTGTTCACTGCTGGGTCTCATGATATTTTCCAGGGACACCCTCTTGACTATTTAGTTTAATGATTTAAAAAATGGATCATTGCCATCAGAAATTATTCTCTGCACTACAGATACTCTCCCTCTTGGAGAGGACATAACTTGTTACAATCCATGGGCTTTTTTTTTTTAAGTGGTGCTTTCCTAACCATGGTGCATCTGGGTCACAAAAGGTGAGAGTGTAATGGCTCTACCTCTGGATTCTGATGAGGTTTTACTGACATGGCGCAGAAGCTGACAGAGGAACTGAGGCTATTGCCAAAGTTCTAAAATGGATTGTTAGCTGTTTGCCAAAGCTGTTAATTGGGATAACGGTTAAATGCATGATGTAACAAAGGGATAATGATTAAATACATGAGAATAATTACATTGACTACATTTACTTAGGTTCAATTTACATTTCAATTAAATTACAAATTGTATCTGTAATACTCATTCCAATAATATTAGTAGAACTGCCAATATACACATATGACATGCAATAACCTTAGCTTCCCAAGCTGCATTTGCACTCCTGATGCTTTAGGAACTAAGATTATTAGCCTTTTGGTGGAGTGCTATCAGCATCAGTGTCTTCATTTTCAATACATACATTCATTTCTTTTTAAGGAGTATTTATTGCAATTATAGTTGAATAACATTGTTCCAGCAAACCTATCATTTTTATCTAGAATGAATTATATCAGTCAGGAATTTGGAAAATAAGTCTATTTTAAAGCTAATGTAAGGAAAATAATTATTTTAGTTAACACCCAATTAATCTTTAGAATTGGGGGGGGAGGGCATTTGGGATAAGGTTAAATATGCTTATTGGGTTTTTTTCTCCAGTCTAAGTAATTTCAGACATTGCAAACACCAAGCTCTCTTTAATTCTTTAAATATTCTTTACTGAATGAATGAATGAATGAATGAATGAATGAATGAATGAATGAATAGGATTGTACCATATCACAAAGTCATGTACTCAAATGATAAGCTTGTGTAAACAATGACAAATTGCCCATAGTCTAAGTAAATACATCTACACAAAGCAAATAGTTATACATGAGCATCAAGACAAATTTCTGCACAGGTGGGGCCAACATCACGAGTTGTACATATGATGCTATATTAATATAATACTATGTTCTGCTCACAGGTATTGTGTAGTGTGCATAAAATTGATGTGTGAAATTTTCATTTCTGATTTTAGCCATATGAATTATGGAGGGAATGTTTATATGGTATGATCTTTTCAATTCTAAAGCAGCTTCAGTAATGTTTTGTTTTGGTGTACAGCTGCACATATAGACACAATGGAATTTGATTTGTGAGTAGCCTACCAAAATTACCGAAATAACTAACATTTTTAAATGACTATTACATAGACATGCACCTGCTCAAGAGACTCTGTAGATTAGTCTTGCAGTCATTGGAAAGCCCCCTTGGAATTCAATTACATGGCTGAAAAATAGAAAGCAAAACTGTGTCTTTCTCCCCACAGAACAGCAAGGAATCGTCACAAGTTTTCTTCTTCTCTGGCTGATATTTTCAGAAGAATTCAATATTTTTGATGTGCTTTGCTTCCATTGAATTTGCAGTATATTCACACCCTTTTGTATTTGGTTTGTTCTATTTTTTGCCAGTTGGAACCCTTCTCTGAAGACATCCTTCATCAAACACCTAATGTGAATGCAATGGTCTCTTTGCAGAAATCCACTGCAATTCATAGTAAGTGTCAGGGCTTACCCATCTTTAAATGTTTAGTATTGCCTTTATTAACTGAACAGTTTTTGAAGTTATGGAAACAATCCATTTTTGACTAGTCATGGCATCATCTAGTCATCTGGTGTATTCTTTCGTCCTCCCTCCATGAATAGAAGTTTCCAGATACCAGTTTTCTCCATCCATTGGCAGCTCTCCCATAAACTGGCACTTTCAGCAACTGGGCAGCTGATCCTGTTGAAAGACATGCATAAAGAAATGATTGTTGGCAGTTCAAAGTATATTGAAGAACCTGACATTCTTAGTTGCATGATATGGCTTATTTTAGAGCCAACAATCGTTTGGATTTTGAGGGCAAGCTGGGGAAGTGCAGAAAGCCAACTAATGGTGATTGTTTCCCACCGTTGCCTGTAATGCCACAGTATCCAAGAATACTCTGGAAGGGAGGGCCATACTGTCTTATACTGCAAAATAAATCTTAAAATTTTAAAGGATATTAAAATTTAAAAGTAGAGAACCTTTTTGCAGGAGCTCGTTATTAAAGCTGCAGCCTCATCGCTATCTTGTTTCCTCCCATGCCATAGTATCTTTTCTACCCAATTCCAGTTTACTTTTTAAAAAATTTTTCCAGATACATGGGCACTCACCATTTTTGTTCTCTAAGAATGCCTAATAGTCTTATGTGGGGCTCAGAGATATTCCAAGTATTGCCATAATCATTCCAAGCAAAGCTGGTTTTTGTAAGCTTTATAAGTTGTGCAGCTGAATAATTCTAATTTTTTCAGCTGTTTTGACAATTCTACTGCTATAGCTCTTAATCCCTAATAGCTATGGCATTAAATTTTGAAGGTTTGTTCCATAATCTCTGTATTTCAGTTGTTAAGTCCCAATGTTAAGTTGTTAAGTCCCAAAGAAATCCCTCATTTCTTTTTGAGCTACACTATTGTGCTTTGGTACTGGCACATCCATAAGTCAAACTTGCTTGTCATCAACTACTGTGATGTCTGGAGTATTATGTCCTAGATTTTGGTTTGTCTAAATCCAGAAATCTCAAAAAATTGTTACAGGAGCATTCTGGAACATTTTTTCAATGTTGCAATCATACCAATATTTTATGACATCAAAACCATACTTTTTACATAAATCCCAATGTACTATTTTTGCCAGCGTTCATGTTTTGTCTTATAATCTGTCTGGACAATTTTGGTACAGGTGATCAAGAGTCCTGTCTTTCTCTTTACATAATCTACATTTGCTGTTGTTTCCAATGCTTTACATTTTCCTTTTTATGCATTTGTTATTAGTGCTTGTTCTTGTGCTGCAAATATTTGCCCATCTGTTTCCTTCTTGATGGATCCAATTTGAAGCCATTGCCAAATTGTGACACTGTTCACCGTGCCCTCAGTTTTTTTCAGGATTGACCTGAATGCAGAGGTTTATCTTTCCAATTTTTCATTTGCTGGTGTAACTGTGGGAAAAGGTTATTATTATTATATTTATGCATTATTTTTTGTTTATAACTATTTATAATAAATGTGCATTATTACTATTTTAATGCAAATTATCTCTTAGAAAATAAAGACAGGTGGATCAGGGCTCCTGATGGGAAATGTTTGTTCAGAAGAGTGATGATAACCTTTATAATGGAGCCTACAGAGCCCATGTCTGAATTATATCAAGAATGCACCATCTTGTTTGAATCAAGGGCCATCAATAGATCCTTGTGGAATTTGTCGCATGGTCATATGTGGCAAGGAAGAAAATAGGCATTGTCAAAGCGGAAAGTGAATATTTCCTAAATTATATTAATATCTTAATTAATATCCTAATTTCTTAAATCCCATCAAAGTTTTTTTTTCTAAGTTAATTGCTTACCTATGCCATTACCTCTCCCCCATTTTGTGCAGGTCTAAACCCACTAAGTTTAGTTTTAATTTATATTAGTTGAGGAAACAGAGCTAGGAATTGTATAAAAGCCTAGGTGGACCTAGATAATGTGCCTTATTTGATAGATATAATAAACATGGATACCCAAACTATTCCAAAGCTTGGATTATTGAACTTTCCTATAAGTTTGCATGAATATGTAGGATATGTGTATGAACACTGAAATCCACATTAACATGCTGTAATGTTCATATATATATGTATAATATATAATGTTATAAATATTCAAAAATGTTTAAACTTTTGACACTCCAAGGATGGAGGGAAAGTAGGACTATGCCAAGCTTCAGAAAGGTGCATTACTTTGAAGAAGGTTTGTGGAAGCACCTCTTCAAAGCTTCTTGTTGGCCTCTTCCACTTCTAAAAGCAAAGTGAAGCTCTGGCATTACTTCACATGAGGGTGTTTCAAGCTTTCGTCTGGCAGACCCAATAGCCAGACGAGGCTTCTGCAACTGCATGGAGAAGTGTCTTCCAGGACCAAACCTCCCAAACAAGGCTCCTGAGCCACCCAAAGGCAATCCTGCACTTGGACCAGAAGAACTGCATTGCCTCTCGTCAAGCAAAGTACAGCCGCTTTGCACAGGCAGAGAAAAGGAATAAGAAAAAAGTCTTATTTCCACAACTGACAGGGAAATATTTGGGATAGTTTACATTTTTGTTAACAAAAAAGAACTGGACACAATTTTGTGAGTGTTACAATACATTTTCATTCTGTCTGCTGTGAAAAATGATCAAAGCAAACATAAGAACATTGAGTGTTGAGCTGATTTCATTGAAAGGAATAGGAAAAGTGAAGGTGTCTCTTCTTTGGCCAGTTTTTATTGGCACCCTTGTGAGCTTTTGAATCAGATGGAGGTTGAAGGGATGCAGTTAGAAGGCCAGAATCCTGGTTGTGGGCTACTATTACTTGAATTTTTAATGCCCTGACAGAAGCTCAAAAGGGAACCATGGGATCATTTCCTTTATGGCAAAGTAGAGTATTATTCCTATGCCAATAGGAATTGCTTACACATATGCTTTTTCTTGAAACACCCACTCACCCACTTTGTGAACACTGAAATCCATAAATAAATGGGACTGAATAGTTTGTTCCCTGCAAATGGTAACTGTCGCTTAATGTTCTGTGAGAACATTGTGGAATGTCTATATAACTTGGTTTGCTTGTTTTATTGAATAAGATTGTAGTCTCTAAGTATACCATTGGTAAGATTTTATTTTTGTATTTTTACATGGAATTTGTCAGATATAACAATTGTTTAGTGCTTTATATACAGGGGGGAGGAGTGTTGAGCATTTTACAACTTGGAAGAAAGCCAATTTTCTGACGCTTTTAGTGGATTTTCATACATTACTCAGAAGTAAGTCCTATTGAGTTCAGATGGGACTTAGTCTAAGTTAAGTGGGTATAGGGTTGCAGCTGGGAATCTTAATTTTGTAATATATTTCAGACTTTATCCCCATAAAATCCTCCATTATATATAGATCCTAGTAACAGCTTAAAGAGTTCTGGTAATTTCTTTCAAAGGAACTGTCTCCCTATCATGTTGCATAAGTTGATCAAGCAAGTTTTCTTTTACCTTCTCCTTGGCCATTTTACTGTTTCTAATAAGGATACCTATTTTGTACATAGATGAAAGAAATCCTGTCTCTTCATTTAGACTGTGCTGCAGCCTAAAGTGATTTGCCTCCAGTTTAGTTCTGAGTCATTGTATTTACTGTTGGACTCTAATGTTATAGCTTTACATAAAGAACTCACCTTTTCTTTGTTGAACCCCTAGCACAGACCTCCTCTTCCATATGTGTGACTGCCTTTGGTCGCAATCTCCTAGCAAAGCATGGGGGGGAGGGGTAGATGACCCCATTCTATGACTGAATATGCCACAACTATATGTCAGTTGAGATTTACCTACTATTTTTGGCTTGGAAAAGGAAGTCAAAAAAGCTTCCCCACCCAACTTCCAAAGACTCATACCAAGGTCTGATATGATACAACCACACCAGTTTAGGTGATGCATGACAGCTTTAAAGGTAACTTTATTTAGAGACATATGACATAATGTAAGCAGAAAAAATCAGCAGCGGTGGCAATATGAAAACTCTGAATTTATCCTAACGTGGTAAATAAAACTAGTCCACCATCAAAGATGCTTTTTATACATGTCTACAGCAAAGTTTGGAAGGTATCTTAATTCAGCCAGTTAAATCTGACAAATCTTTGAATTAATGCACAATTTCATTTTAGCTTTAGGTTCTCCTAACTTATCCCTTTCTGTTAAGTAGAGTTCTCAAAAACCTAAGCTGTATTACATGTGTTAGCCTTCAAAGTAACACAAGACCCTTTGTTGCTTCATAGGCAGATTGTAAGTTCGAGCCTGTAGTGATTCTGAAAGGAGTTGAAGTCACCATCCCTATCCCAAAGATCCTGAAAATTGTTTGAGGATTCTGTGAAAAAGCTGTCCTCTCCCTAATGCCACCTCTTAGTTCCCAGGAATATTCTTGAACTGAACGTATGTCTACCCAATAGCAGGTCCTTGGAAGAAATTTTAGCCTGGCCAGACTCTCATGCACTCCAGAGTCCCAATTAGAAGCATTAAGCCAGACTTCATCAGGTTGGTTCCTTTCCAATGTGCTGGGAGCCCAACTCTCAGAATTGCTACTTGGAATTTTAGGAGTGTCAGTGCTAGCATATCTGGAGGACACACCACAGGGAAATTATGGTATCAGAAAAAAAATATGTGTACTATTCATAATGTTACATTTCTGGCTATTTATTTATTTACCTGGTTACCTTGTTTCTCTTTTAAAACAAAAAGTAATTACCAGCAGAAATTTTAAAACTCTTTTAAAAGACGCCAAAAGTTATATCATTATAATTATTTTATCCTGCATTTTTAATAGATATTTTGGTCAACTCAAGGCACCCCTAATACTCCTGCTTCCTATTTCCCCCACAGCAACAACCATGTGAGGTGGGTTGGGCTGAGAAAGGGTGTCTGGCCCAAAGGCACCCAGCAGCTTTCATACCTAAGGGAGGCCTAGAATTCACAGGCCTTGGCTTCCAGGCCAACACCTTAATCACACCAAACTGGCTCATGGACTAATATTTCTTTTCCTATATTTTTTTTAAGCCACCCTACAGTATATGGCCCTATACCAAAGAGAGCCAGTTTGGTGTAGTGGTTTAAGACACCAGGCTAGAAACTGGGAAACCATGAGCTCTAGTCCTGCCCTGGGCACAAAGCCAGCTAGGTGACCTTGGGCCAGTCCCTTGGGCCAGTCCCTCTCTCTCAGCCCTAGGAAGGAAGGAAGGGGAAACCACTTCTGAAATCTTGCCAGGAAAATTGCAGGGACTTCTCCAGGCAGCCACCAAAAACTCAAACAAACAAACAAACAGGCCATGCATATAATCACATTTTAAATAAATTATTGTTCTAGTACATCTCCTGATGTTTACAGGTGAAAGAACATCCAGAGCTAACAAACCTGATTGCTCTGACAGCATAATGATGGAGTCTGTTCTGGCATTTCTAGTTTCTGCTCTGTCATAGTCATTTCTGGACTGCTGTTTGTTTTCACCAGCCCCATTTCCTACTTACACTTGTGAGAAATGTATCTTACATTCTTACAAATGCCAGATCTTGAAAATATTGATACCGCAGTAAATTCTCATCCTACAGAAAATAATCCACTGTGGCTACTTCTCAGATGCTAGCAGTTCATTAAATTCTGTGCTGTCTTTTCAGTTTATTGCTTTCTCAGAAGGCTGTGACATAGACCTTGGAAACAGAGAACTTTCCAACTTGGCACTGAGGGCCCCAGAAGCATAACTTCATCACAGCCATTTGGAATCCCAGCTACAACTACTCATATACTTAGAAGGTTTCTGTGTTGGACCTAGGCAATTACTTGGGTTTATACCACCGTGCTAGTGAAAATTCCCATAAATTATGGTGTGTTTTCTTTAGGGAAGTACTGGAAGTCTGTGAAGCCTTATGTCGTGCCAGTTAGCTGTAAGCTGGCTGAGGCTCAAGAGAGAGAGGAGACAGAGGCGGTCTCAGCCATGGCCTTACTTTCAGTGGATGTTGAACAGTCTTTTCCACAAGGGCATGGCAGGTAGGTCCAAAATCTTAGACATTGCAAATGTCAAATAAATGGGTTGCATGCCTGAGGAAATACATTAAAAGCTCCATTTTTGTTCTGTTTTGTTTTTAAAACCTAGGGTCTTTTTGTGCTTTAACTTTTTCTTTTCTTTTCCTTTTGAGCCATGCAACTGCAAAGAAAAATTCTACATGGTCTTTGGATTCTTAGGCTCATACATTAATTGACTATAAACGTTTTTTAACCATAATTTACTTTTGCACTCTGATAGCTTCTTTCTTTATTACCACACCTACAACATTGCTGCTGTTTATTACCGTGCCCACGTTATGTCGAAAGGACTGAAGATCTGAACAAAGTACCATTGCTATGCTGTTGTTCCTAATGTTAAACAAAGCATGGCCCCTTCAAAGCTTTTAAAAACAGCAGCTAAGAGAACCATCATAAATGATTAAAAAAAAAAAATCTTTGCCCCACCTGGAATGTCACACTAATGTTCACAATGTCATACAGTAATAAGTGGGTTCAACATTCACCAAGTAACATCTATAATATCAGAAGCACAGAGCATGACAAAGCTCCAAGGAAAAAGATGAGCAAATCATTACCTTCATTATTGTGTTCAATGATATCCCCAAATTCCAATCCAATTGGACTTCTTGTTAGGGCATTATTATTATTTTCTCCTATTATTTATGGTATAGTCATATAATCCTGCAAACTTTAAATCCATCCCTCCTCTGCCCTTTGGGTACTTTCCCATAGATTCCTCCTGTGCTATATATCTAGCCCTCGTAAACATTAAATGCCAGTTGGGAAAGCCACCCTGAGGCATTAACTTTGCTAAGTTAATGAAGATTAGTAAAATAGTTGCAAGAGAGAAGTGGAGTATCTGTACTCAAGGCATGCTTAGACCTTGCATAGGTTCCTAGCATGCAAATTAGGACATCAGCTACAGAAGTGGTTTGGGTTTCACCAGGGATTCTCCCAAAGCTTTCTGGGAAGTAGAAGCAAGCAAAGAGTATTTGCATCTTCATTCAGAACCTTATCAGTTCAACTTATCAGTTTCAAGTCAGTGAATTTTCAGGAGCTCTACAGTAGTGAGCAAGTAGGACCCACAATATGGTCTGAGGCACATGATGAAATAATCTTGCTGAATCTGTGCATGTATTGACCTTGTTAATAGCTGCATGAAAGGACACTTGGGAACCCTAATGTGTGCCTCCTTGAATTTCATGATGAAATAAAGATGAAATATAAATACATAATTGTATGTAGTTATGCACTTTTCAGCCAAAAAGGGCCCCAGAGAAGCCTGCAAAAATCAATAAATAAGACAATTTCTATCCTCAGGCTTACACAGAAAAAACGCAATACAGATGAAAAAGAATTCAGAGGAAACAGAATTCTTCCAAATTCGCTACAGTAATTCTGGAGATAACTCATTTACGCAGTGTGGCCAATCTATCTCATTTTCACTATTCCCACAATAAGGGTATGCCAGGGTTGAGGAGCCCGGGACTGCACGTGAATGGTCTATTTCAAAAAGGAGCGGAGCCAGGTCAAAGGATGAATTGAGCTTGGAACAATAATTGCATTTGATGTCATTTCATTTACATTTAGAGTTAATCCAATTAATGAAAGATTACATTATGATTTTGTCACGTATATATATTTCCTAGCAAGTTTTAGAAGCCCTTAGAATCACCCCTTAGGTTTTCACAGACACGTGTGGCTTGAGGCTTTCTTATTTATCTCTGACTTAAAAAGAGCATTTACAAAACAAAGTGAATATCTGATGAGAACAAAAGTGGCAAACTTTTTAAGATTTTTTTTAAAGTAAATCGTTTTAAAAGTAGATGAGTAGCATTAGTAATTAAGTAGCATTAGTAATTAAGTAGATAAGTAGCATAAAAGTGGTGCTGTAAACTTAAGCTTCCATCCCTTAGGTATAAAAAGGGATAAGGAAGATCCAGGATTATTTTAGAAAATATTGGTGTCTGGATTGGACTGGCCAAAACCAGGAGTTGTCTTCCTATGATTAAGGCAAACCATATTTTGTTTTCTAAGTGAAGTGGGATCAATGAATAACAAAGGAGAGTTCATTTCCCCTGCTTGTCAGCTGTTGTTTCACACTGACCAAACACGGCTGACTTGGACATGAATTTAACAATTCTATAAAATGAAAGAAAAACTGCCAACACACTTCACCAATCAAGTATTTCCACATGATGTGTGAATAGTTCAATGCACAGAGCAGTCTCTCTTTCTCTATCTCTGTCTGTTTCTTTGTGTGTGTGTGTGTGTGTGTATGATCAAGTCAGAAAAGTTTTACAGTGACTCTATAAAAAAAGAAAAAGGACATTATACAGTTTTTACATTTATTCATGCCAAATGCTTTTGGCACTTTTGCAGAACAAGGAAGAGTCCAAATGGAATGGAATTGGACTGAATCCACTGAATGAAAGAAAGGAGAATAAGGAGGGGAAAAAATAGCCAAATTCTGTACAAATGAATTGCTGTGAATGCTGTGAAGAGGAAGGCTGTGGATGCATTGAAAAGACATTTTGTGTAGCCCACCTAGCAGAGTCCTAAAGCATTCTGATCCTAATTACTTGGGCAGATATATTTGCCTGCAACTGGCATATAACCAAACAGTTTTCTTTAATTCCCCAGGCCCAGAAGTTCTTTTGCCCTACTCTGAGCATGTTCACCCTGAGCCTGCAATAGTAGAGTTTGTCTTGTAAAGTACTGAGTTGCCCTAGTCTAGGGATTTAAAAAGAATTCCATAATAGATCCTGCTGGAAGTGAATTTGGATGTTTCATTCCCAGAGAATCCATGCCAGAATGGATGTTAGAAAGAATAAATTTCTGCAAGTATCATCCTTCCCTGGAAAAAATCCACAGCAGGCAAACAAGGATTGTACTCACTTCTTTGAGTTGCCAAAGGATCTCTTCCATATTTCAACTTTTCAAACTTCTTTCTCTTTTAAAAAGCTTCTTCCCAAATTCTTCCTGTAATAGAGGATTCTAACTTGTTCAGCCTTGGGGCCAATTTTGACATTCTGTATGGATTTTAATTTTTGGAAAATAGTAGAAAAATTGCTGAAGGGGCATCTGCCCCTGGAAATATATAGTTCTCTGGGGATTAAATGGTCTATTCATCCCCACTTAAGAGCTTCCATTTCAATAACCTCAATAGCTTTAACAGTAGACAATAAGATGGGAAGACATTACTTTGTTTAAGAACATCATATACAGTAAACCTATGATGGAGCAGGATTTAGGCCATTCAGGGAGATTTTATACTGAAATTCTTGATTGATTTTGATCTTCTACTTAAAGAAGTCAGAATTCTACCTTGTTTTTCTGTGCTTACTGGAAAATATAACTGTATTGCATATATGGGAATGTATATTTAAAGTACTAAATGTCACTTAACCCCACAGATTTCTTACAGCTTTAATTAACTGCAGAGGGCTACATTTATGCAAACACAACACACTAAAGAATCATCTTGATTTTTAAATACTATTCTAGAAATCTCTCACAAACTACACATATGCATTTCACTTTACAGAACAGTGCTGAGGAAAACAGAATTGTGTTTATTTTTCCCATTCCCTATTTGCACATTATAATCTATGTCAGTGTTTCTTAAAGTGTGGTCTGAGGATCCTTGGGGGTCCCCCAAGACCCTTTCAGGGGTCTGCAAAATCAAAATTATTTGCCAGATATTGAAGATATTTGCAAAAGTTTAAAACCATGTCACTCTTTTCATTATTATTTTTCATTTGTTAAAAAAGAATAGGGATTTTTCATGAAAAATGTTTTTATCTAATGGGTTTAATATTGTGATTTTTGCACATTTCAATAAATAAATTTTCTACGAATGCATCAATTTTAATTTTTAATACGGAAAATATTGATAAATATAATCCATACAAACAAAGGCTCTTTTGGGGTCCTCTGTAATTTTTAAAAATGGGAAAGGGTCCTGAGAGCAAAAAGTTTAAGAAACACTGATCTATGTAATACTGTGTATGGGATCTAGAATAAATTGCTGACCATTGAGAATGCTGGCATTAATGAATGCATAGGTATGTGTGAAGATGAATTGGAAATGTCTACAAAAATCTTCACAGGACAGACCACTGTGACAGATTGCTTGTCATTGCCTACCCCTTTCTCACAACCATAAATTATGCTTATTTAGCATTTATTTGTGCAGCCCACTCCAACAATCAGGATATATCCAGACAAATGATATATTCAGCATTAATGCTAAACAGCATTCAGACTAAAGCGGGATAAGATTTTTATGCAAATGGTACAAGATTTCACTTACATTCTTTAAGTGCAAGGGAAATTATATTTTCTTGGGGCAGCATTTACATGAGGAGGAGGAGAACTTTAATCCAGGTTCTAAGTAGTCTTAAGAAAGGAAATCAAATATATAGCAATTGCAAGTTTCTTTGTCAATCCCAGATTCAGACTTGAAACATCTTTCATTATATTATTTTATAATGCAATGCCTATTATAATTTGAGACTCAGTAAACCTAATTTTTATAGTGAAATAAAGCCACATTTTGGAACAACAAAAACAAAGCATAATTAGCTTGGCATATCAAATTATAGAGTTTAAACTAATTAATAGCTGACTTATTTTGAGAGTGTCCTAATCAGCTACACCCCCCCCAACCGTAATTGATTTGCTAAGATCTTAAATAAAGCTACTGCCTCCCTCATCCTATTAATAGGGTGGGTGCTTCTTTATTTAATTTATTTATTCAATTTGCATGGCCGCCCATCTCAAACAAGTGACTCTGGGTGGTGAACAATCATAAAATCAATTTGCTTGTTTTGCTTTATATAATAAAACAGAACAAAGAGAAAGACAAATATATTAAAGAATAACAAAAAGAGAAGAAGAATTTCTTTCTTTCTCTCTCTCTCTCTCTCCTTTTCATGCATATATAGATGTATATTTGAAATTTTATATAAGTTTCAAGAAAAGATTAGTGTATTTCCTTGACATCATCCATACATAATCTACATCTATGGTCTACTCATGCACAAATTGCAAGTAACATCAGGTCTTCAACCCACCAGGTAATTGGACCTATCAGTTTCTCTTTCCAGTGCTGTAGAACCTCTTGCCAACACTGTGTGTCCTTGTATAAATAAGTTGGTGAAGCCAATAGAACTTCAAATATGATCATTTCAGTTTCCCACCTTATTTATTTATTTATTTATTTATTTATTTATTTATTTATTTATTACCTTTATGAAAACTGGGATTAGAGCTGAGAGGACACATAATAAGTCAGATAAGGTGGAATTCAGGAAGTCAATAGATCAGTGATGCTGAACCTATGACATGCGTGTCAAAAGTGACACGCCGTGACATTTTGAGTGATATGCCCATGTTGTTCGTTCCTTCGATCACTGTCCATTGTTCATGACCCAATGGACATAATTCCCCAGGATTGTCTGTCAGTAACTGCTTCTTTGAGTTCTTGTAATTTCATGTGTGTGTCAGCAGTGGCAGTACCTATTCCAACAACAACTATTCTCCCTGTCTGAGTTCCCAAAGAAACTGAGTTTGTTTTACTCATATTTCATTTTTGTAATTATTTGACGTTTCTTTATATCATACATAGCACCACACATGATTGGACTGTATTTTTAAAAAATAAATGAATATGTAAAGAATTGTTTTTCTTTTGTTCAGCAGGGGGCAGGGGGTGACATGCTGGTAGAGTCAAGTTGGGCAGTTTCTGAATTTTTGACATGCCAAGCCCAAAAGATTCGCCATCACTGCAATAGACTCATTACACCTGGGGTAAAATCAGGATGTTCAATTATGTTGGATTCATGTTGAATTATTAGGCAGGAACAAAGTAGCCTGAGTTTTTAAGGATCTATTGCTGTAGTCTGATGCCTGCCCAGTTTTATTCAGTAGTAAACCCCATGGAATACAGAATTATATTATTTTAAGGTGACTAGATTCCAAAAGTAAAAACTGGGACACATTAATTTGTATAAATTTACATATTTATTAATGTTAATGCATAACTCAATTTCCTGAGAGTCCCATGAAGAAATTACTCCCCCCCCCAAAAAAAAGTTAATATTTGGAAGGCTTCTGTATATTGAAACAGTTTCCAAAAATTTCAGATATTTCCTCTTCTATTTTGTGCTCTCAAGTTGCGTGCAAAATAATTTCTGGATCAAAGCATCAAACCAAGTTAATGGGTAACTAACAAGTAATAGATGCCTTTTTCAGTCAGGAAATGGAGAACAGAGTAGATCTTGTGTTTCATCCTCAACTCCCATTCCACCAGAAAATTGTTGTTGTTTGTTCCTTCGGTCACTTTCCATTGTTCATGACCCAATGGACATAATTCCCCAGGATTGTCTGTCAGTAACTGCTTCTTTGAATTCTTGTAATTTCATGTGTGTGTCATCAGTGGCAGTACCTACCTCCTTGCTTTCTGCCAGCCTCTGTTTTAATTGCCTTTGATGTTTCCAAGCATCAGAGTTTCTCCAACAAATCTTGCCAGAACACTCTGGTTTTCCTTTGTCCAATATCAAATGACTTGGCCTCCTTGCAGTCCAAGGTATTCTCAATAATTTTCTCCAGCACCACAATTGAAAGACAAAATTTTTCTTTGTTCAGCCTTTCTGATGATCCAATGTTCACACCCATATATTGCAACTGGGAAAATGATGGTCTTGCCAATACATACCTTTATTGTCAGCATGATGTTTCTACACTTTAATATTTTGTCTACGGTTGGTGATTATCCTTCTGCCAAGTAACATGGCTATAGTCATAATCCCTGTGAAGATCTGAGCCTAGGAAAGTTAAGGCTATTACAGCTTCAGCTTTGTCTATTTTCATGGGGTTGGCTTTGTTTGTGACTTTTTTTTTTTTTAATGGAGCAGCAAGCTGGCTTTCACACTTCCTTTTTGACCTTCAGCAAGAGATTCCTTAAGTTTTCCTTGCTTCCCACCAGAAGGTACTCCAAAGTAAGCCTAGTCAGGATCAAGGGAGCCTGTTTACCTGATACCATTTCTATGAATGTTGCTTCAAATGCTGTTCATTTGGCAGTCAAGCATTCATGTCAGTGCAATGAGCAGCAAATGCTGAACTTGTTTCCCCTGCTGTTGCTCGCACAAGCCAAGCCTCTTGCTGCTGGCCTAAGTAAGACTCCTACTGTTGATACTGCTGCTGCTATCTAGCTGTCTGTGATGGGCTTCCAGAAGTCAGGACATTTTCCTGGTTTTCTTGGGGCAGAATTTAGATAGTGGTGGTGATAATGGTGATGATAATATTGATAATAACAATATCCAGACCCGAAGGAGTCATAATGAGTATCATAGCTGAGGAGCAGATATTTGAATTTTGGCTTTCTCAGTCCTAGTTTGACAGTAAGTCTACCCACGATACTGACTCATAGAATTGCCTCCAAATAAGCATGAATATGGATTGCTCTGTAATTCATGATGTTTGTCACAGCCATAAGAAAACCTGCAGTTTGAGGATCAGTCAACTTATCTAGGGTTTTTCAATGCTCTAGGTAAATCTCCTTGAAGGAAACACTAACAATGCTAGAAACACTTCTGAAAACCATTTAATACCTATATAGGACAGAAGAGAGGAATGTGTAGCCTTCCAGACATTCCTGAACTACAACTCCCAGCATCCATTACTATTATCATGCTGTCTGGAACTGCTGGGAGATATTGTTCAGTAACATCACAGTATCATAGAATCTTAAATTCAGAGAATTGGAAGGGACCACTTAGGCTACAAGATCAAATGCTGTAGTCCATGTAGAAATCCAGATTAAAGCAACCCTGAGATGGGTGGTATCTAAATTCGAAATATAAATAAATAAATAGTTGTTCAGGTTCTGGTAGGCATATCTAACAATGAAGACTCCACCACCTATGTGAATAATTGTTTCCACTGTCAAGCTTTCCTAACCTGAAACTGTACTCTGCTTTCCTGCATCTTAAATGCACTCTAACCATAAGTAGACTCCATCTGTATGACCCATTTAGGTTCCTGAAAAATGCTATAACATTTCTCCCTGTCTATCCTTGGGGAGAATAAACATAAGCAGTTTCTTCTGCTTTTTGTTCAGTAGTATCTCTTGTGGTCCTTCAAGAAATATGTAATACTTCTGAGTTGTTGGCTTCTGATATATGCTTGTTTAATTCTCTCCTCAGACTTCCCCATCCCTTCTCCATCCACCCCAGTTGGGGACATTTTGGAATATGATAGATTCAACTTTTTGTGCTAGGGCCACCTGTAATTCCCCAGAGCCTTTCTCATTTTTTGGCCAAATGGAAATTTTCAATGTGACTTAAGGGGAAAAACAGCAGATAGATGGCCATTAATTACATGAACTTTCTAATTAATTGCATTAAACCTAAATTTAATCTGGGCCCTATTCCCCTTTCCCCCATATACTTCTTTAAAATTATACCTTTAGATGTGTCATTAAAACCCAGTTGCTGCCTCTTGTCTAAAAACATTGTGAACTGTTTTAGTTAGATGAACTGTTCTGTGGAGGAGAAAGGCAGGAAGTTGACTTCTACATCTAGTTGGATGTGCCTTACTTGGATCCAGTCCCTATTTTTAGTGTTTTTCACCAGCATACTCTCACAGCAAATACAAACAGTGGTAGTTGGAAAGTAGGGGCAGGTTTCTAACTGTTGTGTTGATTTCTGTTGTGTAAAATCAGGTCTTAGTGTGTGTATGAATGTATATTTTGTGTGTGAGAGGGAGAGGGAGAGAGAGAGAGAGAGAGAGAGAGATGGAAGGAGAAGGAGAAGGAGAAGAGGACTTTTCTAAAGTACTTGTCAGTTATATTGGAGATTACATACTTGTTCAGAGTAAGATGAGTCATTTCCAGCTCAGAATTTGAATAACACAGTTCTTTCCCCGGCCAACTAATTTCTGACTCATTTACCACCAGAAGAAGAACGAGAAAACAGTCATGGCTGAGCATCCTTTTTAAGGTTCTCCTGCCCTTGTTTTTTCCTCTCCTCTCTTGTTAAAATGATATTATCATGTAAACAGCTATTTCATTTTGATTCATTCTGACATGCTGAGTGGAGCAGGCTTCAGGGGCTAGTTGTGATCAGTGCTCGAATGTTTGGTTTTGTTAAGGAAGAGCTCTCTCTGTGTCCATGTGAAGCAGAGATTTAATTGAAATTGTCAAGAGAAAAAAAACAGGTATGAGAGATGAGGTTGATGGCAGCTGAAAGAAAAGAGAAGAAAATGATGCTACTATGGATTTAAATAAAAAGAAGTTTCCATAAACAGCAGCCAGAGTCCTATAATGTTCTGCACATCGTATGTGCCGGTAACAGTTCATTTTGCAAATGAGATTATACAGGACTGATTAGAGCCTTGTGTTGGACAGAAAACTGCGTCCTCATCTTTTACTTTGAACGTATTCAATGGGGGAACTTCCCTTTGAATGTTTCAGAATTAGGCAGATTTGTGAGAGAGAAATGGGATGATGTAACATTAAAAAAGTATTGTATATAATTTCTGCTGCAGCTCTTTTCTCTGATTTATGACACTTACCATAATATGGAAACTAATTAATTTCGTTTGTCAGCAGCCAGGATGGGTAAATGAAGCCTCCCTGTGCAGATGCAGTCTGGCCTTTACTATTGTTACTTTCTTGAGAGCTTGTTGAAGTTGGCAGTTCTCAGAAACATAATCTTGCACTGGATGCATCCAGCAAGCCAAAACCTTATTTTTATGTTAGTTACGGGAATTAAGTTTGAGAATATGTAGTTAGCCTAAATGAGTCTCAACTAGAATTTGAATGGATATTTCCAGTATCAAAATCTGCACTACCCAAATTGGATCTCAATAAAATATTAGAATAAATGTGGCTTTTTTAAAACAAATGTACTAAGCCAAGAATGAGTTGTGTGTTTTTTCTCCAAACAAATGCCAAAAGGTTAATAACAGCTGTATTATATAGTATTACATTTCATAACTGTTGCAGAGATTGTGACATTATAGTTTTATTTTCTGTACCTACAAAATCAGGTAAGATAGATTTGGACTATGCAGTTAGTTTTTATTAATTGAGTTGTTAGTATGCGGTTAGTAGTACTATAAGCTTTCTTGAGTCCGTTAGCTCTCCGGCATGCACTCAGAGACATATGTACATTTCAGCCTGACAAAATCTTTTCCTATTAGTTTTTTCCTTGGGTGACTTTCTCGGTATCATTCTGAGCTGGGAGAGGCTGTACCCCATTAGCTAAATATACAAGACTCACCATGTGCAATAAAAACACTGATGTACTAAGCCACATTATTTTTTTAATAAAAAGAAGTCTCTTCCTTCCTTGTTGTTCTAACGCACAGAATTCAGGGCCAGCTCCAAAGAATAAAAACTTAAAATGCTGATGATTTTTTCCATCTTAGTAGCAATTTCCCATGCCAGCAGAGTCATGTGTGATTGGCCTGGATCACATTTTAGCTGTGGAAATATTCACAAGCGATTAGTCAGTACAATTATATGTTTTGCTTCTGCTCGTACTGAATGTGGAACAAGTGTGCACACACAGGCATGTACACACAATGCCCCCCAAATAAATATTTAACATATTAATGCATTTTTCACCCTACAAGTAATTTCACTGGTGAAAATATATTAAACACGTGTTTCCATCAAAAATGAAGTGTATATATGTGTATATGTGTACATGGGCACGTGCTTGTGTTGAACGTTTTTGAAATCAGTGTGGGTTTAGAGTTAAATATCTGATCTTCCAATCCTGGTGGCAATACATTTTTAAAAATAACCTTTAATTCATCGCTCTCCTGAGGTATTGGCATGGGGCAGGGGTGTCCACAGGTTATGGTCCAAAAAATCAAGATGACGGCCACAACACTATGATTGTGATATTTTAGGATATGCAAATAAAAACCTTCAACCACACTATTGTAGCTGCCATCTTGACCTTTTGGACCATACCTGGATTGGGTATATAGCTTTATTTTCTCTTTTTAATACTCCCAATACCTAATTTAGTTCAGCCTGCTAGTTGTCTCTCAGGTGATTTCTAATAAAGGCAGTGTGGATAATCAGATTATTTATTATTATTAGATACCTACTCTGTGGCAATGGTCTGCTAATCAAATTCAGAATTGGAGTGCGGAAGTTTTAGGCAGGCAAGCTGCCAATAAAATCTTAAGAGAAAAGCAGCGCAACTGAGTTTTAAATTCCTTGCATGTTACCTGATTTTGAAGAGGGTATTCCATTGTTAAACTGGATAAATTGAATCCATAAATATTTCTTTTGAGCAGAAAAGGGGGCTTGCACCTTTCCCCCCATTAAACAATTTGATTTTGCTGACACAAAGCATGTGCGTTTCTAAACTTAACATTATAAAATATTCTGACAATTTTAATATAAACAGGAACCTTTTGCAGTGATTGCTTGGATCGAAAATGTTTTTCCACTTGACATTTGTTTATATATCCAAGGAAAGAAACTTTATTTATGGCTAGCTGAAGAACACAAATAAACATGGGGGAGAGCTGAAAAATCAGCTTTGATTATGCATGAAAATCTACAATGTCATTGTGTACTCTGGTTCCATATTCTGATTGCCTGTTTATTTTTCTAGAGCTGCTGGCGAGCCTATGGAAGAAGAGTCAGCCTTGTGAAGTGCCAAGTCCTCCCCTGACATTTCCTGTGTGTGACATCATTGTGTATCCCCCCCCCCCAAAAGCACCCTTAGACATGTCTTGTCTGCTGCTTGGGTGGCAGAGATCAGTTGGAACATAAACACTGGGCACAGAATTCTGAACAGCAGCTTCACTTGTTCATGGGAGAGACTTAAAAGAGTCTAAGACTCCTTCAATGTAACCGCTAGAATTCTAACAGTAAACCAGACTTGGAAAGAAAGACAGAACCTCGAGCCGGCTTTTGTGTGCTCTCTGATCCACTCCCCGGCTTCAGTGGTAGAATAGAAATGTTAAAGTCATTCTGCATTCTTGTCTATGGTTGTCTATGAAAATCGAAACAGCCTGTGAAGCCGCTGGGGAAAAAAAAACTAGACAGGATTGCAAATCTCTCCCCTGTTTCTGACATGTTAAAATACATTTTACAGGGACTTTTTCCCCCTCTGGTCAGTCAAAATAGTTCACAGGATTGATTGGATGTAATGAAATTATGGATTATTCCTCTATGGTGCCACTTTAACGATGCTAGAGCAACTTCATGAGAGGAGCGTTCATTTCAAAAGGGAAACTGGGGAGCAAGAGAGCTCCCTTCTGCTGCTTTTCAGCTGTCCCAAATGCAAGAGTATTAAATGGCTCTCTCCTTTAGCTTTCTGTTGTTGCTGATGGTGGTGTTTGTAGTTCTGTTGTTAATGTTAATTAGAAACCCACGGGGAAAAAATATGCTCTGCAAGGAGAGAATGATGGCTTGCTTTGGCATAATGCTGTACAGTTTGGAGATGGCATTAGCGAGGCAGCGTACAATTCACTGTACGTGATTCAGCTTTCAGAAATCAACAGTTTTGCCCTATCTGACTTAATCTTGTTTCAGACCATTGCTGGGCTCCACTTGTAAAAGAGGGAAGCAAAAGGGACCTTCCTGAAGTTTGCTGGAAACTCTAGTACTTCTGCAGATTATTATTATTATTATTATTATTATTATTATTATTATTATTATTATTATTATTTTCCTTTTTGGGTTGGCATGTCAGTTGTTCTCTTTCACTGAATCTCATTGAAGCTTGGAACTCGGTAGCAAGTTTCTGAGAGGCATCTCCTGTTATTGATTTTCCTCTTTGATGCATAGCAAGATTATGCCACAAGTCCATGTGGATTCATGAGTGTTACTGAAGAGCTGTGCCTTTTGCTGATAATGAATGCTTAAACTCTTACACATGTTGCCTTATTGTCACAGAAAAGGAAGGGGGCTAGGGTGTCCCTTTGGAAGATTTGCAAAGCGGTAGAAGAGTGATGCCACTAAAATCTTTCTCTCAGACACACACACGTGCACACATACACGTACAGATACACAGATGTACATACAAATCTATACATACAGAGAAAATCATGTATGATCTATGATTCACCGTTCTATTTTACACGGTCTGATAGTTGACATTCCTTTGATCGGCAAGCGATGATCTTCTTTTATACATTTTCCAAGCTCAAAGGAGATATTAAAGCCATAAGTGAGCACTGTCATGCTTTTTATTCAAAAATCTAAAGAGACTTTAATTAAAACAAGGTTTAGAGAAAGCCAGAATATGAAAGATATAAAACAATGTGGTTTCAGTTATAGCAGACTCAAACCTGTAAATCAAAGATGAAAGATTTCACTCAGATAGAATTATATAATTTTCTTTTGTTATACAGATGGGTTGCATTTTTCCCCCAATGTGTTTCAGTTTGTTTACAGTTAATGTTTTAATGTGAAAGACTTTTTACGATTCATATGGAAATTGTCTGATATAATTTGGAAATCTGAGGTAGTGTTTGAAGTAGGAAGCTGCAGGAAAAATTCACTAGATTAATCATCGAATTATATTTTGTTATGAAGTGCTACATGAGATGCATACCTACTATTAATTATTGGAAAGATAATTTATCACCCTGTTTTCATGATTAACAAGTATTCTGAAGACATTAAACTGTCTAAGTGTGAATACTGAATTTTGTCCTTTGATGCAAATAAGATTACATTTGTGGAAAGAGTAATATATTATGAACATTCATCTAAAGGAGCCTGCATGACAAATTACTTTGTCTGTCTAATAGTTATTCTATAAATTATGCTTTATGAAAAAATCAATCACTGCACCTGAATTTGTTTATATGCCAGTTTCAAGCTTTTAATTCATGTCATATTTCAAATGGCAGTGCTAAAAATAACCCGCTTTCTAACATTAACACTGGTGTTTCCATTTGAAGACTCTGTAAAAATTAACAAATGGAAGAAAAAATGAGAAACCAAGATTTGAACAATTTATTTTTGTTTGAGAAAAAAATAGCTATTTCAGCTACATCACATTTCAGCTGGATACAGGTAGTTTCCAAAAACTGAACCCAAAAAATGAAAGCTGAAAGCTTGTGCAGCATTACTTGGAATTAAATCCTACTGAACTCAGTAGGTATTCCTTCTGAGCAAACATTCATGGTTTCTGATTCTAAATTAAATTTAGCTTTTCATTTCTTGCAGGGTTTATGTGATACAACCTTATTTTCTGGTGTAAACAAGCAATACCAAAGTGACAAGTCCAATAATCTATCAAGGAGGGTGGATAGATTTGTGAAGATCTACACATAGAGATGATAGAACAACTGATAATAAGTATTCAACTAATCCTAAGTGCTCTCACTTAATTTCATAGAGCTTATCTATATCACCTTGTGGTGAATAAAGAATTGCTTGAATAAGCGGCTATATAAATTTAATAAATAAATAAATAAAAATATGTTAATTATAATGAGAGCAAAAAATACACTCATTTAAAAGCTTTGCATTTCTTTTTTGCCAATTAAAATCTCTGTTTTGGTACATTTAAAGACTGAGACAGGGATAAATCATTCAGAGAGAGAGAGAGAACGAGAGAGACAGAGAGATCCTAGTGGATATGTCATATGCCTAGCGTTACTGAAGATCATCAGTAATTAACCTTCAATCTGAAGTTTCAATATCAAGGTGATTTGATTGAATCAGCCCTTGAAACTTAGTTTTACAACTGAATTACTGAACCAAATCAAGGACCTTTGAATCTATCTGACAATTCAAAGGACTTCTGATTGGGCACTCATACACTTTTACCAAGCAAAAGCTTTGAATCAATTTGACTCAGTCAGGTCTTGCCTGATTCACACACCTCTAATCAGCAGGATGAACCTAGGATACAGCTGGCAAAAATCTAGACAAGAACTCACTGAGATCAAGATGTGCTTGCAGTAAGTAATTTTAAAGTAATAAAAGCCAATAAATGCCTTTCCATTTCTTATTTATGATGCACCAAATACTTCACAATGGTTTGCCAAGCCATTAGGAGAATAGAATTCTATCCATCTGGTTGAAGTGCTGATCTCTATAAATGTGACATTCCAAGTTAATGCACTTGGCACAGACAAAGACTAAAATGACAATAGTTGCTATAAGGGTGCACAATTCTTGTATGGACTCCCTTTAAGCAGAATGAGGAGCCATCATCCAAAAGAGGATGAAAAAATTGGTTTGATTTAATTTAATTTTAATTAGACTAATTAATTATAGTTGGTAAAATTATTCTCCATATATTTAATTATTTCCCCCATCTGTCACCTTACAAAAATCAATTTGGTGATAATTCTGGGATAAACGGGGGGGGGCACATCCAAAGCTTTTGGGGATCCCATACAATGGTGGTCTCTCAAGTTATGGGCTCTTAAGTACATCCATATGTTTTTCATTCTTTTCCCTACAAATGGTGCAAGATTTAAAACGTTTGGAGTTCCAGACTACAAATAAGATTAATCTGTCTGCAAATATAAGATTTGGATGTACCAGCTCTGTCTGATTGGGAGAGCCTAGATTGGAATTATGACATGGAGAAAAATCAACACCCCCACCCCCACCACCACTGCTATTTGTTCTTCCCATTTGTATTAAGTGCAAGACCTGTGGGATAGAGGCTATTTGTAGAAAAGAAATGATCATATCACTTATTTAGCACAAAATATAGAAATATGTTCTATATGCAGGAAATACTAGCCTAGGAGGAAAGGCTTTTAGCTGAAAATAGCTTGTACAGTAGTTTGGCCCTAAAATCATTCAGTTTCAAAAGTGACTTATCATTGGGATCTGGAGACAGCTGTTCAAAGCTCCTAAAAGAACCAAGTTAAACGACTTTTGCTGTGCTCTGCCCACTGTATGACATTCTTATCACTTCATGGGTACCAATTCATTGTTCCATACAGATGATATAATATAATGAAGAGAATTAAGCAAGTCTTTACTCTTTGATCTCTCTTCATGCACACACCAACATGAAATACAATCACATTTTAAAGCAGGAAAGGAAAAATCATGCAGTAATCAGATAAAATTGATCCACCATGTCCACACTATCACTAAAATTAGATCGATTCCTGTTAATTTTATACAAGCTCATTCCTATATCCAGTCAATCTACATTCATCTGTTATCTCTTTAGATCAGTGCAAAAACATATGCACATTTCTATATTGTGAATGCATTTCATCATGTCAAAACATGCATTTCTACATGTAGTTTGGCTTAAACAGCACACAATTAATGCATTAGAGAACATAGTCTTAATCTGAAAACTGCTTCACAATACAACGGTGTGAAATCTGAATCAAAAGAGAAACATACAGAAATGCAAAATACTTCATAGTTAAATACAAGACAAATAAATTCTCCATGCTAAAGTAGGATTGCGGGATTTTTTCCCTCATCTGCAAAAAATGCACATCTTTAAAATGAAAGGTGGTATGCACACACCAACATGAAACTGTATATATATCATGAGAGGAAACTATATATACATCAAAATATTTCTGTAACATTTGGTAGCAGAAAAGTATTTCATATCCAAATACATAGATAGAACTTCTTTTAATTTATCAAATTCTTCAAAATGTCATTAAATGTATGCAATAGCATAACCTTGGTGGAATCAAATGCAAATTTAACAAATACTGTTAATGATGGAGATCAACACAGATTTGAAGCAGTTTGAAGTGGGGTGGGAGGGATACATGAGTTTCTTTGTGTTACATGATTGTTTCCAAACAAATCTGATTTGCACTTTTGAAAACTCCCATCCACCCAAAACCAAGCAAAACTGGAAAGAGATGGCAGAACACAAGCAGTTTCAAATTTATCTCAATTCTGAAAATAAAGTTATCACTTATTCCAGATGTTAGAAAGTAAGGTTGAAACAGAATGCTGTGAAGAAGCCTCCTAAAGGTTTTGTTTTTATTATTTTAAAATAATTGCAATGCTCTCCATCTTTCCCTAAAATCAGTTGATGTCCTTTTCCCCAGCAGTGCTAAAAGCAGATTGTGAAGGGGATAAGTTTGACTGATTTTGGAACATAGATGCCTGTGTCATAATCCTCTTGCTTCGCAGTATCCCTCCTTGCCACAATCTGTAATTAAAATTTCAGGAAATCCAATTAACTCATCTTGCAAATATAGCCTGCTTGAACCATCAAGCATAGAGCTTTACTGAGAATGCTGGAATGGGTAGGAATCTTGAAACTGACAGAATTAGTTTTAAAAGCTGGAATTTTGGAAGAGTCAAGTTTAATGTAGTAAAACCCCTCTATCACTGACCATGTTTCCATAGACTTTAATTAAGTTGCAAAGTTAAAGTTAATTTTTTTAAAGTATCTTTGTACTCATTGCAATTCTACCTGTTGCAATTCTATCTGTTTTAAAATATAATGCCACATAAAGAGAAAAAAATCCATATATCACAATGTGAAAGTTACAGCAACATTTCTACCTGAAAATGATAACATTTTACTCCATAATTAATTTTTCTCTCCTTCCAGGAATAATGTTTAAAAACACCCATAGAGGTCATTAGTTACAACACAGTAGAAAGATATTTCAGACTATTTCTTTCCAAAGAAAAGCTGCCAATGGTGCTAATGGCAGGTTTCTCCGCACACACTGTTGTTCCACCCTTGGTCAGAATCCACTATAGCTATGATTTTGAAGATAAAACCAGGACTCATTCAATGCCTCCATATCTTTTTATCTAATTGACTGAAACATTTCAGTGCCAGTAGGAACATTTTGATCATATAAGTCAAGGTTCACGAAAAAGAATCAGGTTGATATGACAAAGAGGAACCTAAGAAACTTTGTTCTTCTTTAGCTTTCCTCCATCTTGCTTCTCCCCAAATTCCCAAAGTCTCTGAGAATACAAGGAGTTCAGTTCCAGAACATCTGGAAGGTACAAGTTTGGGGTAGACTGTATAATATTGATAATGATGATGATGAAGAAGAAGATTCCTGATAAGTTTCTGTACCTGAGTGCATCCAGAAAATAAGTTAAAGTGCTCCATAAACTTTATACATGCTAACTATATAAAGTCTGGAATTGCTTGAAGTTGCCTTCAAACAGGTTTTTTTTTTTTTTTTAAGTTCCTTTGGTCTTGTGTTTTCTATAATTATTTGGCTCTGCTCTCATTCTTGTGTGCAGTAAAAAGCCTGTTTGAAATAAGATCATTTGATGTGTGTGTGTGTGTATGTGTGTGTATATATAATAGAAGTTTCGGAAGTAGCATCTGAACATGCCACCCTCGTTGAATCAAAGGATTTTGGCTATTAAAACATGAAGACACTGAGCACCAAAACGCTAGAGTACATTAAAAAAGAATGGGCCACAACCATTAATATGAAAATAATGACACATGTCAGCCTGAAACCACAGAACAATTCAGAGCAACTTCAAGCACTGATTCTATCCTTAACTTTGTCCATTTGCCAGTGTGTTAAGTTTCCAAGCCTATTTTCTTTTTCTCCATTTAAAAAATAAGGGACACCTCCCAGGCTCATCTTGCACGCAACACACTGAGTTTGCAAATGTTAGGTAAGAAAGTACAAAAATCTGTAAAAACCTAATCTGGTTTCTTCTAATCCTCTGTTGTAGTTACTCAACAGAGAACAAAAATATTATTTTAATGGCAAGAAAGCATTCTATAGAGCAGGATTTATAACTATCATGACTGAGACAAGAAAAAGAGAACTCTGTATCCACTTTCAAAAAATCTCATAGAATCTCAAAAACTCATGAGATCTGATCAAATGAACAGCAAATGTTAGATTTCCTGCCTAGCACAAGATCTTGTATGAGAACAGAAAAATCTCATGAGATCTTAAAGTGAGAATGGTCATGGGAATCACATCAAGTTTTTAGCAGGATATATATATTTTAAAAAAACAGTGTTGGCATTCAAGCCATTGCATAAACCAGTAGAATGGCACCTGAAATCATCGGAAGCATGCTGTACATCCTCCAAGAACTCTCTTTGTTACAATTTTATTTCAGGGATGAAAACTGAAAAATGAACACTGATACACAAAAGAAGACTATTTCCTCACTCCAATCAATTCTTCAGGATATGCCAGTACAATTTGCTTTTTTTGTACATGATTTCAAATTTTCCTACTTTCTCTAGAGCCAACAGGCATTAAAGATAAAAAAATAACTTTACAATGGTTGAGAGATTTTATTTCATTTTTATTAATGAGGATGTATTTGGGGCTAGAGGGTGGGTAAGACTAAGCAGGAAGTGAAGAACCCTATCACAAATAAAACAAGGCCTCTGCAGGCTATGAAATTAAATTAAATGAATCACTGGGATTTCACAACATCATTATTCTTTGTATTTAATGAGTTTTTTCCTTTGTCTTAAGAAGGAAAATAATGTCATCATCATCCAATAGAACAGGGATGGGAAATGTGTGGGCCTTCAAATGTTGCTGGTCTATGATTTCTATCATCCCTCACCACTAGCCATGACAAAGTTCAACAACAGTTGGAGATGCACACATTGTCCACCCTTGTGACAGAAGGTCAATAGCAGATCAGGCTTGTTAGATTTCTCATTTATTCTCATCAACCACAGAGATGATTGGCTATTATTTTACTATGTCAGATATTGCCAAATATTGCATGAAGCCAAGGATATTCTTGTGTAAGTGGTAGCTAATTTTCTCTTTAACCCATATACTGTCAAATAAGAGCAACGACAGGAGTGAAAATGCCTTTCTCCTCAGCTCTGTAAATATCAGATTGACATGCAGAAATACTTCTCAGTTTAGTGCAACACTCTATAGATATGTGTCTTCTCTGCTTTTCCACCTATGGCACATGTCAAAACTTCTATTAACCTGCCATACCTTATAATATTCCCAGGCATTAGCTGCTGATTGATACATTAGAATAAACAGCCACTGGTATCCTTAAATGATAGTCTTCAATTCCCTTCTGCCCCAGCCAACAGAGTTTTGTATATAGTATTCTCCTTTTTGTTTATTATTACTACTACTACTACTACTACTATTTTTTTTTATTATTATTGTTGTTGTTGTTGTTGTTATTATTATTATTATTATTATTATTTTATCCTGTTTCTATCTATCTATCTCAAGGTGGCAAACATACCTAATATTCCTTCCTTCTCCTCTTTTCCCCACAACAAGCACTCTGTGAGGTGGGTTGGGCTGAGGGAGAGGGACTGGCCCAAAGTCACCCAGCTGGCTTTCATGCCTAAGACGGCTAGATGTCACAGGCTCCTGGTTTCTAGGCCAACACCTGAAGCACTGCACCAAAGTGGCTCTCTGTGCTGCCATTCTCAAAGGTGTATAATTTACACATACCTATATTAGGTTTTAGTATAAAAATACAGAAACAAAACCTTTGCCTGATAGATTAGATACATAGCAAAACTACTGATAGTACAAACCTTATTGAGGTCAATGGAACAACTTCCATGTAAATTGGAATAGGATTACAGCTTAACTTTCTTATTAGTTTCATTGTATATCTGTGAACTAAATCTGCAATCATATGTTTTTCATCATTCTTGGTGCACCCGGCATGCTAAGTGTGCATTTCCTAAAATAAACCTCTTTGATAAGTCCCTAATGAAAATGAATGATTTGATTTGTGCTCCATTGATTTGTTCATGCATTTTGTGTATAGCCAAAACAATCTTTTGTGTTTTTTCGTGGAGGTTGTTCTAAAAAGGGGGTAGATCTAATAAACAAGAAAATGTCAGGATATGATTCATTAAGAAGAAACCCACATCATGTTTTCTACAAGCATCCTTCTTTATGAAACAATTTTAAAGCAGTTAGTTAACTATAGTAAATAGAAAATTGCTCTATCATCAACTCTTGTGTTCCAGAGATTAAAGACATTCAAACAGCAGAAGAAGAGAAATTAGAAGAAGAATAACATTTGCATCTTCTTCTTATTTTCCTTTTACATGTTCCTCTTTTTTTTTAGTGTTCGGGAAGAGTTGACTGAAGCTGCTTGCAATTTGGTTGTAAAAAAGCAAGGGAACAAGAGATGGTGAAGATTAAACACGAGCATCACTGAATTGTGATGGGATTGTTCATGATTTAAAAAAAAATCTAACCATAAGTAAGCATTAGGCAAGAACAGATCTTGTGCCTATTTGCTGTTGAACTAAGATAACAGTAAGAATCTGGCCCTAGTATTGGGAAAATGGAAGGTCAGTATGGAGGTCCTGGGGTATGGTCAAAGGGCAGCAAGAAGAAGTGGAAGTGACTCTACATCTTGTTTTCTCTTTTGCCTAGGTATCATTTAAATACATTTGGATTCCAACTGCCTATTAATTGTTGTTATTATTTTTAACTGTATTGTTTATTTGTTACTTGTTGATTGTATGCAACCCAGACTCACAATTGTTCAAGTTGGGCAGCCATATAAATGTCTTAAATAAATAAATGGGCCTCATATCTCCCTAATGTTGACATTTGTAAATGTCCAGAAGGTCACATGCCAGCAATTTAAACTATGAGCCAGCAGAAAGCATCTGGTTCTCCCCTATCAGATGGCTGTGAGGTGGAGTTTTTACTCTTCTTTCTAGATCTTTAGACCTAACTGGCCAAATTTAATCTAGAGAATACATACTGAGATTGAAATGCTACAACATATTACATTCCCAGAACTGCAGAGTTAACTAGAAGTGTGGCAAAAGATCTCCAGAACAGAAAGAGTATAATCTTGGACTAAAAATGGAGAACAAAGAAGGAAATTCTCTACAACTGTTGGTTTAACCCAGAATTATGTTTAGATTCATGGCATACATTTAATATTGTTCATCTGCCAACCAGCTGTAGCTAAATTTCATGCATGCATCTATGAATATCTTAATCTTGTGAATGGTTCAAGATGTGTTCTGATCTTAGGACAACCTTTTCAAACTCCCAAACTTCTGAATCTGGATTTACCAATGTTTGTACAATTCACACAATCAAGTTAATCTGTATGCATCCACTATGACATGCAAATAATCAAAAGGAAATGAATTCACCCTGCATTTCTTCATGTATATAGCCCCCCACACATATATACATACACGGGAGGGGGTGGGGGGGCTGGAATAATTCACCCTGTGAAATTCATTGTGTTCACCAACTGGTATGCAAATCACATTTCTGCAAGTGATAATTCACAGGAAGCAAGAATGATGTGGCTTTCTCGTGCATTGTGAATGGATAATTTAGGGCAAAGGTTTTATAATAATTCAAATTGGAAAGGGATTTCTTATTTATTTTTCTTCCATATTTGAGTTACATATTCTGAAAGTCACTGTCACTCTCAGGAGTTCTTATGTCACCACCATTTTAAAACATCACCATCCTTTGTCTGGCTTGTGATCCTACTAGATCATGATCAGGAGCAATTAAACCACAGCATCTCAGACCTGATCCAATTTGATTGTTAGATCACATCCCAGCCATTATGTGCAATGTTTTTTGCCATCATGCTGAATGGAGAACATTTTCACCATTGTTCAGAAATTCCTTGTTCTGAAATATTGGCCAGGTGATAATTATTTTCACAGAGAGGAAAATGCCCATAACTTAAAAAGCTTCCCTAATTAGGTTCGGCTCTCAGCTTAACTTATCCTGATATTTTTCCAAAGATTTTATTTTACCAACAACTGTTGGGATATTTTAGCCTGAAAAATTACTTTAAAATACAACTGTTGAATAAGATGTAATAAATGGAACATAAATTTCCAATCCTAAGGGTGATGATTTAGTTTTAAATACCAGTACAGATATATCACTGTAATAATGATAAATGAAGGGGGGAAATAACTTTCCATTTTATATCATGAGAGGTTTCTAAATGCCAACACAAGACTCACAGCTTTCTATTTTAAAGAAGTTTTCAAAAAGAAAACTGAGCAAAGAAGTTCCAGATGCCCTCAAGGTCATATGAAAATCTTATGAAGTCAAGGGAAGACATCATTTAACAATCAAGACCTCTTTAACTTCACACTGAGGTTAAGAGGGAGAATCAACTGTGCCAATTAAAAATGGTTTTCTCACTATTCCCATAGCTTATTCCCATTTGACTTTATTTATTTTCCACTCTAAACATTGGCTTCCTTGAACTATTGTTTCCCACAATCTAGTATACTGACTCTAAAAGAGGGACCTCTGCTCAAATTTACAAAAAAAACCCATATACATATGTGCTAACTTCATGCACAAATCATGATACTGTCATTTTATCATTCATCACTAACATGCTGTAATGATATAAATGGTCATAATTCAGGATTATGATGGACCTAAATTGCAATGCAAAAATGAATTTAAATTAAAGAGTGCCCCTTCATGAATGAGACCCCTTCAGTGGGAAGCAAGTCCCCCATTCAAATGGAAAAGCAGAGGGAGAGAAAGGCAGGTGTTTTCTCTAACGTCATTCTTGCAATATCTTTTTAGAAACCAATTCAAAACACAATTACAGAAGAGTCTGCCATGTTGTAAAAATAGAACAAGGAAGATGGCTTTACATATTGTTTCGAGATGCTTACTTTCTTTTTAAAAAGTGGAATGGTGATGATGTGAGGAAGCATAACACTTTCTTAGCCTTCTGTGCCTTCAACAGAAACATGTGGGATTTGGTGCTGGCATGATATTCCTATCTTGGAAATTATAGCAGGTGAATCAGTGCATTTCTAGACTTTCATCTTTAACACACAAGAAAGAACTTTTGCAGTTGTTACTTAAACATTGCACAGTTACTCAGAGGCAGAAAACGTGTGTGTGCATGCAAGTAATAGTCACATTAGCCCACGGGGGCTGGGGGGGGGGAGAATAATCTAGAATCCATAGTTGGATAATATAGTTCGCAAACCAAAATGGCACAGAGGTACCAGTTTTTGAGTTCTCCAGATCTATTTGTCAAGCAAAATGTTACAAACACGGTGAGATGCAGAAGAAGCAACAGAGACCCAGACTGAGCCCACATCTTTGAACCAAGAGGTCTGCAATTCAAAGTCAGTGAGTCTCTGATCTAAATCTTTTGGAAGAAATATGTTAAACAAACAAACAAACAAACAAAATCCTATATTCAAAAAAGAGTTGCTACTTGAAAAATACGCACACCCACACTCTTTATCACCTATGTTGCATTAAACAGCGGCAGGCTACATTTATATAAGGTCCCTGATGACCAACTATCCCTGTGCCCAGCAAGGTATAATTACTGATGACCTGATTGGGGTGTTGTCCATCTAAGTCTGCTTCCCAGCTGCTGCTTTCACCTCTTAGTATTTTTCTTCTTCAAACAGTGGAAAAATATTAAGAAGAGGATGTGTTCTAATTGGGTCAGATGCACTGTAAGTGGAGTTTAGGGGAGTTACTCTCCCCCCTCTCCATGTTGCACTTCTTCCATGAGGATCAAACATACCATGAGCAGTGAAGTGGGGTTCTAGAATAGCCCAGGGTTTGCAGGACTCCTCTAGGACTTTGTTAACCCAATATGAGTGATCAAGGGAAGTTAGCTTAACCATAAACAAGCTTATTTGGGGTAAAAGTAACTACCTCTAATCTCCCAGCTGACTTATTTAGTTGTTTCCATGGCATGCTAGCTTCCTCTGGACCAAGTGAGGCATATCATGTGAATAGCCACAAAAACATCGCTTTTTTGAGGTGGAACTTTTGAAATGAACTTTTTTAGACATGGGTGGAAAAATTATAAGATAGAACTGGAATAAGAAATATAGTATGTCAGCTGCATCAGTCGAGTATTATAAGAATAGCATGGAGAATTCTTGTAGTGATGGAACTCATATTCTACATAAGATGGGATATAGACAATGTACCTGCTGCTGTATATACTATGTAACCAAGCTATAGGGCAAGGATGCTCAACTCAAGGCCTCACAACCACAAAAGCTCTCTGCTTAGCCCTCCCCTTCACCAAATTGTAACTCGGCATAAGAGGAATTTACTAAAGATGATTAATTGAAGCAAGGCTAAAAAGTTGAAGGCTCCCCCAAACTCAACTCCTGGTGATTGCAAGTCCATGTTCTTAGAGCTTTCTTGGCCACAACATGGTAGCGGTTTGCCAGTGCAAGAGGAGTAATCCTATTAAACCTGTTTAATTTAATTTTAATGAAATGGAAATTAAATTAACTTAAATCAACTGGGGGGGGAGGTTAAGGCAGTTGCATACATGTTATTGAGACTGCTGTTGCTGGAGAAAACTCAGAGATCAAGCAAGGCTTCAAAAGTAGATCTGAGATGAAAAGATGTAAAAAACTGGGAAACAATATATATGATATAAATCACTTGTTATTTCCTACACTCAGTGGCAGCTATTGCCATATTATGCTATACCATCTAAACTACTCCCTAATTGTATCATAGGAAATAATACGTGAAGGGCAAGTAGAATATTAAAAAATAGAAATGAAAAGCAAGTGATAGATACTGAATATTATATGTTCATCTTGAGCATAGCTTGAGCAAATTCTTTCTTTCTTTTAAAAGATGGTTCTACTCAGCACGTCAGCCTTTCCTTTGTTAACTAATCCTCTGTATCTTCATGCTTATTCAATGTAACTCATTTACATGTGTGTGTATAAAAGAATAGCTATATGCACATGTGCTTGTTTGTTTTATATCCCGCCTTTCATACAGGAGCTCAAGGCAGCATCGGTAAAGCTCCCTCCTCCTATTTTTCCCCACAGCAACAACCCTGTAAGGTAGGCCAGGCTCAAAGAGAATGGCCCAAAGTGACCCAATATTTGATAGTATTATTTCTTTGAATGGAGGGTGATCTAAAACAATGCTTCTCAATCTCAGCAACTTTAAAATGTGTGGACTTCAACTCCCAGAATTCCCCAGCCATGCTGGCTGGGGAATTCTGGGAGTTCCACACAGCTAAAAGTTGCTGAGATTGAGAAACACTGATCTAAATCAAGATATTTAAAATGGAGTTGCATTAAGTGAATTATTAAACCAGTGCATTCAACAAGTATCTATTTGTGGACCAAATTCAGAGTTGCTCTTTTATTTTACTTTATTTTTGCTGTATGTGATTATAAAGTAAACCAGTGAGATAATGGCCTTGCTTCTGGCCACAGACCCCACAGGAATGAATCAAAGGGGTGGTGCCGAAGAGGTATGCTCCCTTGCTACACTGTAGGTGCCCTGTTTGTTCCCCAGGCCCATCCACCCAGCAGTGCCATAGTCAAGACACAAGGGGAAGAATGTCAGTACCACCCTTATTGTGCTTGGGCCCCCAGTCCCTCTGCACTCCAGCCTGGTCCATTTCACCTTCTCTTCTTCCTCCCCCACTGTGTGCTTCAGGGCGCTGGAGGGTGAAATCAACCAGGCCACAGAAGCCCTTCCTCTAGCTCAGGGAACAACGCAGACACAGCCATACCAAAGGAACACTGACCTTGTGAAAGACCCGAGGTAGATCTTCCCTTGAACAAACCGCAGACACACACAAACACACTCCTTGACATACACACGCACACCAAGGAAGGGGGGAAGTTCCTGGGTGAGAGAGGATCTGGCCAAAGCACCAAAGGCCAGGGGGGCACAGAGCCCAGCAGCCGGATGGGGGAGGCAGTCCTGCACAGGCCAATGGGAGTCCAGCAGATCACTGGCTTCCCAAGACTCCATCTCCATGTGACCTAGAACACCTGCATGGGATGCTCCTGTCTTGCCACTTTCCCAGGGAGCTTCCAAACTGGGGACCGCAGAGCAGCAGCGGTCTGGCAGAAAGACAGAAGCTCCTGGCAAAAGGTAAGAAGGGCATCTTTGAGCTGGGGAAAAAAAGGCCGCATGGACGAGCCTATAGGGGAGGGGGCACTGTGTTTAATGTATGAACTCCAGAGCACAGTCGGTAATCTTTATTGGCCAGACCCCAGATATTGCTTCTGGTTTGGGATACTACCTTTTCAGATTCAGAAAAACTGAAAGAGCTAGAGAGAAAGGCAGTGAAAGTGATCAGGGACTGGGAACTAAGCGTGTTTAGTCCTGAGATGACAGGACTGAGATGGAGCATGTCACCATATTCAAGTATCTGAAGGGGTCTCACCCAGAAGAAGAGCACGTTTCACTCAGAATAATAGCTGTAGGATACAGGAAGGCAGGCTTCAGTTGAAAAAAATATCCTAACAGTAAAAGTGTTTGATCATAGAACCAATTATGACAGGAGAGGACGTGCTCCCTTTGATCGGTTATGTTCAAGCAGAAATTGGATACCCATCAGTTCTGGAGGCTTTGATTTGGATTCTCGCACTGGGCATGGCTCGATGGCCGAAATGGCCCCTTTTAACTTTGTGATTCCACAGTTTGCTATCTTTCACATTTGTTGTTGTTGCTGCTGCTGCTGCTCTTTGACCCAGAAGCTGCAGGAAGGAAGGCTGCTGCAATCCCTGCCTAACTTCGAGTAAGACATTGCAGTCATCAGATCTGACTTCTCATAAGGATGCACAGGGTCTGAGGCAATGCATCTCTCTGATCATTCTTCCTTGAAATTTCCCCAGAACTGAGAACTACAGCAGTTGCTCCTCTTGCAGTGAACAAGAGAAAAGCACTAGAAACAATAATAAATTATGCCGAAGTTGCACATTGTTTCAGAATGTATTCTCCTCTAATTACATCTGAGAAAACAGATTACATTTATGCTCTAACCCAGTGTTTCTCAACCTCAGCAACCTTAAGATATGTGGACTTCAACTCCCAGAATTCTCCAGCCAGCAAGAAGTCCACATATCTTAAAGTTGCCGAGGTTGAGAAACACTGCTCTAAACCACTCACATGTGCACTGCCAGCACAAAGCCATTTCATTGTTTCGTTCCAAAAGGGTATAATCATCATTCAAGGACAAGCTCAGAAGTTCCACCCTGCAGTTCTATCCTATCAGTATTTTAGCTGCCTCACTCAAAGTAGACAAAGCACAGGATAGTTTCTCAAAATATAATATTTTTTCCTAACAATGTGTAGGATGGGTTTTCAAGCAGCCATGGTTTCTGTGCCCTGCTGGGTACATGTATTGGGTAGCTGAAATAACGTCTGTTATACTTATGGGGCATTGCTTCAAAATGGGGGGTGGAAACTAGATGAACAAATCTCCACTCCTTTTTAACGCACATGGCATGCCTTGATCGCCTGGTTACATCTGCCATTTTGAAGGCAGTGATCCTTGCAGCCCACACCCCTGCTATGTGCAGTGGGTAAGGAGGCTAATGACAACACAAGTGTGGCATGATCACACAAATGGTGCAACTCAGGTGCCTGCATCAGACATTTTGGGAGGCAAGTGCCTAAAGGCAGCATTGATGGGATGATGTCGCCGTGCATGTATTATTTTGGCATCGTCACACTTTGCGGTGGATGCCGCTGGCTACTTACATGGCATGCCTTACATCAGCAGGAAAAATCAAGCGGGACAGTTTCCTACAGACATTGTGAAGCTCACTAAAAGGAACTACAATTGTGTAATCCAGTAAGAACTTTGTGGAGATAATTAGAAAGACCCACAGGAGGACAGAAGAAAGAGAGTATTTTGTGCTTGGATTGGTGCCCAGAAATGAACTGAGTTTTTATTTAAAACCTACAACAAATGCACAAGAATTCAGGGGTGATTGCATGAACCTATGTGGTTTCATAATCAGACAGATGGATTAAAACAAACAAGCAAACATAGCAGCAACTGCCATGTTATTAGTCACCAAAAACATGTGACCTTTCTAGCACCTCCTCCTTCTCCTACAGTTATCTGGAGGGTGAGCATGCTTACTTTACAACTAAAAAGGAGGGTGTCTGCATTGCCTATCATGGGCTTACCAAGAAGCAACTGGAGGTTCTTTGAAGGCAGCCTCCAAGACTGGGGGCAGAAGGGCGAATGCTTGTGGCCCTGGAGATGGAGACTATGTCCCTGCATTCAAAGCATTTATAGACTATTCATCAACACATTTAAAAAGTCATAATCGATCAATGGGAAAATTATATAGCATGAAAGTGACCAACCCCCCAAAAAGAAGTAGATTGCATTTTTAAAAAGTCCTTGGAAAACATAAAGATCATCTGTCATTGAAATAATATCAGACTGAGCGTAAGGAGAGCCTTTCTGAGGAAATCATTGAAAAGCTGAGATGCCACCCTTGACAAACTCCTTACACAAATAGTTAATTGCCACACTTTGAACTGCCCCCAGAAGGGCTCCTTTTATTTATGGGAGGTACACCATCCACTTCCCAGTTGCCTGAATTGGTAGGGAGAAGTAGTTAAAACCAGCTAGGGATTGCTGAAGAAAATCCAGGATTTCACAACACAGATCAGCTGCTCAGAAAATTTTGTACAAAAACAAAGTCCGTTGGGATTTTGTTGCCCACTGTTATATATCTCTGTGTTTTCCTCTTATTCTTCAGCCATACAAGCAAGACAGGGCAGAGGACATCATCAGGCAGAGGACATCATCATGCACAAGATGTCATTCTAAGAGACACCAATCACCACTACTAAATCATGGATGCCTTTCAGTGTGTTAGGCTGCCACCCTAAGCTGATGAGATGCTGCAGTTATGCCCCTCTGTCTAGCTGACCAGCCTCACTAAGTTCCTGAGCAAACCAGTGCCTGTTTTTCTATCACAAAGGGATCATTAGATGATCCCTGCTGAAAAGACTCCCTGCTGAAAAGACAGCTGTACAGAAGTTAACGCTAGTAGAATCACTTAATAATATAGAATTTGGGATGTCTTTTTCTGTTCCTATCATCCTGTTTGGTTAAGCTGCTGTTTTCCTAATCTAATATCTGATACTGATGGCAAAGGTCATATAGTCAAGGGTTTTATGAAACATTGAATAATCAGCTTGGTAGGTTGCTTCACCACAAGCTACACGTTTATAAAACACTACAAGCGAAGTCTCTTGGGATCTATCATATATGGTGTTTTGAGTTTTGAGTTTTGTTTTTGTTTTTCCTGAAAACTGGCTGGAGTTCTGTTGCCATTCAAGTATAGGACATTTGGAGCAGTCCAAGAGTAGTCTAGTATCTCATGTGGAGCTTCTCTGCTATTGCTCCTTGTATGAATTGAATTTGGCAAGTTGGAACTTAATGGATAAATCAGAAAGAGTTTTGAGATATAGGCAGCAACATTCCAGTTTAAAAGCCAAAGATGTATAAATATTGGAAATATTAAATATACAAATAAAAATTAAGAGGTAGGGATGCATGCATGTGTGTGTGTGTTAATGGGACCTGTAACAAAATAATGCAATTCAGGATCCAAAAGCCCCAGCCATATATTTTTGCGCATACTCCATTGCGATATTCCATACTTTTCCTCCTGATTTCCAGTTTCTTGTCTAATAGGGACGCAGGAAAGGGAGTGTTATACTTCCGTAAGTGAAATGTGGAGTTTTGTTGTACCCTATTTTGTATATATCAGCTGCCCTATGAAGGTATGTTACAACCTTTAGCACCATCAGCAAGCATGACTTTCTTGGAAAGTACCAAGCTTGGGGAAAGCTGTGTTAGGAGCTACGGAATCAGCAGTTTCATACAGATCCATCATGGAAGAAGATTTGGTGATGTCTTCTGAGTCTTTTGTGCTTTAGATGAGGCCTGATGCCACAAATAGCAATTTTCTGGGTGAGCCCTTAGTTGTAGTTGCTGCCCTTTGACTAAGATTTAACCATGCAAATACAATATTTTTTTAATCTTAAATTGGAACCTGTTTGGAGGAAGGTTTCGTTGTTGGTGTTGGAGAACGGACATGGAAAGAGTGCTTCACTGAAAATGGAGATTATTCTTCCAGAGGTGGTTTCAGTCTAAATTGTGCATTTAAAAGGGGACTTCAATCTCCCTTCAAAAGCATATAGAATTTATATATTATGCTTGGCCAACATGTGTGGCTACTTTTGATTCTGGAGTCATATAAAATGCATTGAAGTGCTTTTGTTCATGTGTGTGTATCCTCACACCCACTATTTACACAAAATGTGCATAAACAATGGCAAATCACTTCCATATTGTTGCCAAGAAAAGTACATGTACATATCCATGAAGTCACCAGGAACTAGCTCAAAATCTGTATACTGCCTAGAAGGAATGTTTGTGTATGCGTGTGTATTCAGGAATACGTTCAGAAGGGAAAATGTCTGTAATGTGTTCACGTGGGGAGCTGTCATCACTTTTCAGTCATTAGTAACCTCTCTGTCCTATATCTTCTCTCTTTCCAAGCAACTTCCCAGCATAAAGGAATGTAGGTCGCATTGAAAAAAGGTTGGATGCTAAAAATGACGTGTGGCTTTCAGTCAATTGAGTTAATTAAAAAACAGAGCCTTTTTTTTTAATAAAAGAAAGAATGGAACCAATTCCGGTGCTACAAAGTTATTCTTTTAAATAATCTCAGTTTTTGCATTGAACTGTAGGTCAGAAGCAAATTATGATTACATCTGCAGTACCGTCTGCAATACTATCTACCTAACCGTTCATGAATATCCATATGAAATGGTTTGCCTTATTTTTCTATGATTGATTCTTTGAGAATTCTAGAGATAGATGCCTTCAAAACAAGGTACTTAGAGATTAAGAAAACATAACATTTTGTTTGATTGTTTCTGCACCCATCTTTCCTAAGTAGATAGCTTTTTTATATGCAGATTGCTAACCAGAAAACGATGGCTGCTGGCCATTTCCATCCTTACTACAATGTAGTCCATCTTAATTTTTTGAATCCACTCCAATAGAAATCCATTTTTTTTTAATTGCCATAGGACTCAATTTGTTTTCTTCTTGTTTTCCTTAATAGCTGTGTCAATAACACAGGAAAAGCTTCCCTCCCCTTCTGATATATCCAATGCTAGTATAGAATAATGTAGAAGCTGATAAAGGTGGTGATAGGTATGCAGAGAGATCCCTTTCCTACTGCTTATGAAAATTACAGGATTTTTCTCTGACTCAGATGAAAATCTGAATTTAGAGCAGAACTCAGGGACTAGTCTTGAAAATGAGCATTACACATCTCTAAGGTTCATGCCGTTGCTACGGAACTGGATCTCCATGACATCACTACTTATCATTAGAGATGAGCTGAACATTCTTAGAAGACGTCTTATATGGACGTTTGAGATTTTCAGAAGAAATTTATAAAAGAAAAAAAGTGGGCTGGGAGCCTACAGATTTGTGGTCAGTCACACATGAAGACTTGCAATGATGGTCATTTTGAGACTGAGTTACAAAAACAGTTGCTTCTGCTTTGTTTTCAAATAGAAAGTTGGAGGAAAAAGCAACTGTCACTGTCATTAGTGATGGTAAACCTCATCCACAAGAAACCATTTCAAATGTTTCTTCCTTTTGGAGATATTTGAGGAAAAGCCTCCCAAGTTTGTCAGCCCACAAATGAAGCAGAAATTCAGATTATTTGGGTATAGTTCTCCTCAGTCCAGTTAGAAATATTAAAAACACTAGATAAGGAGTCCAAAATAGTGGTTAATAAATATACTTGGAATAATGTTATGGTTTTTTCCTGCAGAGAATTTGGGGTTTAAAGAGAAGAAAACACACACCATAACAAATGTTCTATTTAAGAGAACAGGGATAAAAATCACCATGATATGCTGGTGAACTGCTAGAATATGGCTGGAGAGGACCAGATTCAAGACTATCCACAGGCATGGAAGTTCTCTGGGTGACGTGGGACCTCTCACTGTTTCCTAGCCCAACTATCTCATGGGTTGTTTCGTGAGGATAAAATGGGAATGACAGTTCCATCTATATTACCTTTTGCTCCTGGAGAAAAAGTTGTTGGTTTTGCAAACAAAAAAAATACATTTAAAAATATGGTTTCTGGCTACTAAACAGTAAATCAATCCTCTTTTTTATAATATTTATGCTCTGCTCAATAATAAAGATGGAGAGGGACAATTAAAATTTAAAATCCTAAATGGGATCATATACAAACATGATCTAAAATAGAATACAACAAACAACATAAAACTGAAATAAAATCCATAACAGCAGATAACCTCAAAGCAAGGAATTTTAAGAATTAGAAGATTTTCAGGATTGATGGGTATCTCTTCAGCAGGATCCAAAACAAAGTGTTTCCATTATTGGATGGATATGAATTCTAAGGGGGGGAAAAGGAGAGACATATAAGTCCTCCTAATTTTATAGTTCAGCTTTTCTACATATTGCTGTGAAAGGTCTGCAAAAAAAGAAAGAGAAAGAGAGCATGCTAATCATTTATAAAATGGAATAGTGATTCTAGCATAGTGCTTACAGAAGGTTCCAGGTATAAGCTTTCCTCCAATCTAGAGAAAGAGAACTTTCTACAGATGATTCTGTCTGTCTGTCTGTCTGTCTCTCAAGGAAGGGAGTTCCTTTGCTCTTAATGGGTGGAGCCACTTGTCCCTCATGATGTGAGGATAACAGAACAGCAATGCCACATTTACCCGCAAACATTCCGTTGTCTCTAAGAAAATAACCATTGGGGACACAGTGCAGGTGTTGCAGGATGGAACACAAATAAATACGAGAGACAGAGGTCAAGGCTGTCAGAGTGCAGGTCAATGGGGAGGTGGGGTAAAATAATATTCCAGCAATAAAGCACACTTGTCAAATACCATATCTTTGTCAAACGTGTAATATTTCCAGACTTCATCAGTTATCACTTCCTCACTGCATTTATTTTCTCATTGGTAATTGAAATGAGAGCGAGAGAGAGAATCTCCTCAAGCAGGGCAGACATTCCAGGTTCCACCTCCACATCTGTTGCTTCTGCTTAAATCCATCAACTAAATTATTAGCTGAAGTTCAACAGCATCCATAAGTTTTCCCTCAATTAATCCATCAGCTAGCAAGTCCCAGAGGGTGCCCCATGTGTAGTTTGAGAATGAAAATCTCAAGTATTGAAGAGAGAAAATAATAATAATCCACTATATTTATTATATCTGATTGTGAATGCTGATCTGTATTAAATGACTGAGAAGGTACACTCTTTACAATTACGTGCACGCAAGAAGTAGAGATGGGTTTTAATGTTTTGGCCAACAATCTCACTCGTTCCTTCCCTATTACCCACTTGGAATAATGTCCATTACCTCCTTGAATTCTCAGGCGGCCCTTGATTGCCTTATAGACTCTGATCAAAAGACCGTACTTGAAACATGCTTGCTCTCCTCAACAGCAATTTATTTAAATATGATACTCTGCAGGGGGAGCCCATTCAAAGTGAAGGCACAGCAGGCCGTTTATCATTTCCATCCGAGGTATTTAAGATTGTGCCATCTTGAAAGCTTTATAAAGAAAGAGAGAAAAAAAAGGAATGGAAGTAAAAGCAAAGAATAGAGGGGGTTAACAGGGTGATGTCATCTTAAAGGCCGTTATCTATAACACAAGGCAGATACACACACGTGAGCACATACACACGCTCCCTCTGAGGCTTGGCAGCAAGTGAATCTGTAACACAGATTGACTTCCAACCTGGGAAGAGTGCTAGAGTTTGGTTTTTATATTAATATCAGCTTCTGCAGTAGACTGCTACTTCTTGAGGAAAAGAAGCTTCAACAAAGAGTTGGTAGAGCAGGGATTTATTTAATTTTTTTGTCACTGTTTTGATAACTATAGCTATATCATTTTATATAACTGAGTGCAAGACCCAAAGAAAAATGACATTCCTTTACCATCAATGGGTTCTAAAAGTTGCCATCAAAAATGCATTCCTATATTAAGTTTTCTTATTGCATTCACCACATGATATAACTCAGTGTTTCTCAACCTTGGCAACTTTAAAACATGCGGACTTCAACTCCCACAATTCCCCATGGTGGCTGGGGAATTGTGGGAGTTGACGTCTACATGTCTTAAAGTTGCCAAGGTTGAGAAGCACTGATATAACCCTTGCCCAAGCTGATATCCTCCTATCCTATCCCTATTCAGGTTCCACATATCCTACTCTTGCAGAAGATTGCCCTTCTCTTCTCAAGCATTTCTTTCTTTCTCCTCTGGTTAATAGGTTAGAGCAGTGCTTCTCAACATCGGCAGCTGTAAGATGTGTGGACGTTGCTGCCTGGGGAATTCTGAGAGTTGAATTCTACACATCTTAAAGTTGCCAATGTTGAGAAACACTGGGTTAGAGATACCAACCTTTCCTCATCATCCAGATGATCAGTGATCACTTAAGCAGTTAACCAACTCATTCAGCCCCCACCCCAAAATGCCAGCATGCCCAATGAGATTCCCCATATTGCATACCCCAACACTAGTGGTATTAATTCTCCTTCCTTACATTAGATCATGTGAATTCTAAAATCACTGACTCCTGGTCTAAACCTCTCTAATCAAAGGATTTTTTCCTTCTGTAGCAGATATTAGTAGTAAATATCAAGGCAGGAGAGGCTGTTTAAACGGGTTTGGCAATTTTGCTTAGGAACCATACTTCTCAAATGATACTTTTTGCCTCCCGGGTTTCTAGGGAATATGTCTAAGGACACAAAATTGTTACCAAGGCAGGTGGGAATAAAATTATTAGCCAGGTTTCTAAAATGTATGTGGCTTCATGCAAAACCAGTATGTTTAACCCACCCATGTTACCCTTCTCCCGCACATTACAAAACCCATGAAAAAATGCACCACTGAAAATCAACAATTTGCAAAAATGGGGAAAGGGGGTTACACTTGGCCCATTGTCCATGCATTGCCATCTAGAGTTAGAAGAAATCTCATCTTCTTAGGTGCAAGGAAGCAAAATGATTTTGAGGCTGGATTTCTTTGGCCTCAAAGAACTATTACAAGAAGTTTGATGAGTGAAGTTTCCAGGAAGGTATTACTGAAGCTTCTGGATTTGCAGTATTTTTTTTTGTCCAATCCATACATGTATTATCCAGGAAAAAGGGGAAAAATCAGCTGATACACCTTCCTCTCCATTCCCAAGAAAATACTTCAAAAATACATCCTGCGGTGTCTTTCACCTTGTATCCCAAGACATCAGGCCAAAGTATTCCAATACAAGTTGAATTAAGGATGGAGTGTCAGACCTGTATTACAGCTTTAACTCTCAATTTCCTGGCTCTTTGTGGGTTTTAGGCAGACCCTTCACATTACTTTAATGTCTTTTGTGTGTGTGTGGTTTAATATTTCTAAGAGCAGTAAATTATTTCCAGCGTACATTTAGAAGGAGGAAAAAAAGACAAATTTCTCCTGTGGTTAGTGACCACAAAACAAAATAAGAAGCAGAAGTACAGGAGAAGATATTTAAGGAAAGGTTGCAGAACTTTAAAAACTTGACTTTGATGTCTTAGGAAAGTAAAGTTCAGCTCAAGCCTGATGGTTAATTCTTTTCTGAAGCCATCCAGCAAATAAATATTATAATGTCCACCATGCCCACAAACCATTCTGTTTCTACATACATGTAAGTGTTGCAAATGGGAGATTCGCCATACTTCCACGTGCTTTACTCCCCCTATGATAAAAATGAACTGCCAAAAAACAAATCTGTTCAGATGAATGAGCCTAAGAACAATTACTGTTGAAAAAATTGAAACCTTCTACTTCACATTGTTGTATTTATGCATGGAAAATGTTACCCTTGTGATACAAATTCCAGTTGTGAGCAGCTGTAGTTAGTGATAGACAGCTGTTGTGTTTGCAATATGGCCCAGCTCACCTTTAGCCCCTCCTTTTTGACCCTCTGACATCATCAGTATAGCTTGTGATGGGTCATTATCACACCAATCAATAAACAACCACCCAAATCCTCAGGCTGACACAAGTTCAGAAGACAAAAAGATGCCTGAGACATTCTCCTATGATCAGGATGCTCTGGACAAGGATGCTTTAATATTAGAGCATACTGTGGAGAGAGAGAGACATTTATGAGTCCCCAACGAGGAAGTCTGTAATCAGAAATGTGTTGAGGGTGGAGAGCTGAAAGAGGAAGACAACACTACAAATTACCTCTATCAGAAGTGTAAGGGAGGCAGTGGAGTGTAATGGTTTGAGAGAAGTAGGTGACTGCCCCCTTTCTTGGTTTCTTCTACAGCTGCAGAAATCACACTGCTGAATTTCAGCAACACACCAACAAGAAATGGTGGTGCATTTTTCAAAGTGTCTTGTGAGCATTCTGCTTGCATGCTTTTCTATATCTTTCTACTAAGAGGGCAAAAGCTTATTTTTTAAAAAGAAAAGTAGAAGCTTGGGAGAACAGTTTATCTCTGAAGACTGTTCTGATCACAGGGGTTGGTTGGAGCTGTACTCCTACTAACTACAACTCTGAAATAGCCAATAATTTATTATTTATTTAATATATTTATACCCCATCTTTCCTACATCATGGAAATCAAGGTGCTATTCATGGTTTTGTCAGGTGGTACTCCATCTGGTCACTAATCAGACTGAGCCCTAAATTAATCTCATTAGGGTGAATTCATCCTATGCCTTTTGATCAACATAAAGTATTGTTTGCATCTTTGATAAGCACAGCTTTCCCCAGATACCCACCATCATTTAGTCTGCATTACATTCAGGTAGCAAAGCCTTTTTTTTTTTTCCCCATCAAAGCAGCTTATTTCTGGAGAGAACCTTCACCCACTGAATTTCCACTGGATATTAAGCTCTTAAAAGTGTTACACGAACCCCTGAAAGCTTTGGGCATTATTCCTATATCTCTCCAAAAATTGCACTGAGTTTAAGGACTTCAGTATGGTGGATTCAGAAAACATTCTATGAATGTGTAAGTGACTTTTCTTATAAATGCAACTTGAGAGTAAGCCACACTGAACTCTCTAGAACTAGCTTCAGGACAATAGAACATAACTTTACTATATAAATGTGCAAGCTAGATAAATCACAATGTTTTTCAGTGGGGGATTTCTGTACTTTCAGAGGCTCCCACAACCAGATAAAACCTGCACTTTTCCTGTATCATAGCCCTAATATCTTTGCATTGAATGTAGCATCTGCCCATAGATCTCTATGTGCACAAACTTCCATGAAATACCAATCATGTGTTCCCAAACCCAGGAAAGTCTATGCTCTATGGAAGTCTACAGAAGATTATCTTCTGGATAAGAACATGCTTGATGCTTGGACAACAGAGGCAAAAAAAGCTGTATGATGTTAGCACTGCTTCTAACACTAGAAGCTTCCTAATAGCTCTTTCAAGGTATGGGTTCTGTAGCATCACATGAAGAGGGGTTGCATTATATCAAGCAATAAAACTCCTGTCCATACTATTGAATATTTTCTTGGCCTCCAATGATGAATAGTGGGGACTAAAACAAGCAAGGTCAAGAAACAGAATGCTTGACTGTTACAACAAAAATGCACAGATGTCATCAGCTTCTTCCACATAGAAATGATCATTAGGGCACACAGACAGGAAAAGAGACGTGTGTGTGTGTCAATATCTCTCTCTGTGTTGATTCTTATAGTTTGCAATTGCTGGTTTCCTATTCCGTTTATGGCTGGATCTATGCCTGACAATTGAAGAATGTTATTGTCCTCCTATACCAAATGAAAGGTAGCAAGAGTGAACGCAAAAACTACAGGGGGATTGAATGAACGTGGATTGAACAAAAAAGTGAGTGATCAGTAGGAGAGAAACAAATGGTGCTGGTTTGTTAATATAGAGAGAATGGATGAGGATTGAATCCAAAATCCAAAATCTGAAGGGAGAGCGAATGAATCAAGTAGAAAGGGAGAACCAAGAAAGTCATGCTTGGATGGAGTTGATAAGATCCTCAAAAATGGATGAGACATTTAAAGAAGAAAAGGCAGTGGTGTGTGAACCAAAGAATGGTTTGCAAGGGTTGAAATACTGTATATGGAAAGATATAGTGAATGGGGTTGGAGTGTACTTCCTTTTTATGTATCTCGTCTTTAATTTCTTTATCTTACTATTACTTACTCCTGAGCTTTATATAATATTGCTTAGCATGAAAGGACTAGCATGATGGGTATATATATGTATAGATAACTAACTATCCCTTATTTACTACAAGGTCAAGATTAATTTTCAGTGGCCACTATTCCCTTTACAAGGGAAAGACAACAGAGAAGGGCTTGATCAGCAAATATAAACTTATATTATTAGGTTTCTTTTCAAAATCAATATTTAAAATCCCCCTTTTTTAGGTCTTTTAAGTGCTTCCATATGTTTCAGAAATAATTAATTTTATAACTGATATATTGGCCTGGCTCCTAAAAGCAAATATCCTTCTCAGATGCTAAACATTTGACAAGCTTCAAATTTGGGGAAACTTTTCTTTCAAAAAATTTCTGCAAAAATGTGGTAATTATTGAGATATGCATGGTAGAAGTCTGGAAGAGGATGGACAGAATCATATATTGAGTGTTATATCATTTTACCACCAACCAGTAAACAAAAAAGTGATTCAAAGCATCACTCAGCTTTCTGGAATACCCAGCCAACTTGATTTAAGCAACACAGAATAAAGTTCATTAAAGCAATTAAAAGTGACTTAAATTAGGAGGTAGACAGTGAAAGAGTTTTACTTCCCAGCTGGAACAGTCACTGCTGTTTGGATATGGAGTCCAAGTTGATACACATTTTAAAAAATGTTATAGCCAAGTTTTAACTGTGTTTTTATTATTTTGAAAGTGTATAGAATTTGGGATTTTAATTATACTTTATAATCAGTCTTATAAATATCATTTAAATGCATTTATAAGATTTTGGGGGATTTTTAATATTAATCAAAATAATAATTTTAAGCCTGATTTTAAAATAAGCAAATAATGTTCTCAGGGAGAAGTAAAGGACTGAGGTGGGGCCAAATTAGCTCTTCCTGCTCCAATCCCCTACCATTAGAAGCACTGCTTTTTATCTGTGGGCTACCACTACAAATATAATTAATTTTCAGCATAATGATATTTAATTCTGAATAACAATGCAAGATTGCATTATTAAATGTTGATGATTATTCTGTTTTTATCTGCCAAATGCTTTGTATGTGGTGTCCCTAAAACTCTGAAATCCTATTTGGTGGGATATTGTTTTCTTTAGGTATATTTTTTTAAAAACTCTGTACAATCTTGGGAAATCATATACTTTCTCTTAACATCAAACTGTAGAATGCAGCTTCTTGGAACAGAGAAAAGTCTCTTTTGGAATTAGCTTGCTAGACTAGTTGTGGAGTTCCATTTAAGGAAAAAACCTTGAGACATATGAAACTTTCACAATAGCTAAGGGCAAGATGGGCTGAACAAAGAAGAAACATACTAGAGATATGTCTTCTTTAAAGGAAGGAATAAGTTATTCTTGATTGTATAATCTTCCCTTTCTGTTCTGAGCAAAAGTACTCTGAAAGATTGTATGGTATCTGTGAAATTAAGGGAAAGGAGAGTATACATAAACAGTGAAGAGAGAGAGGGTGAGTCTATTGTAGTATTTCTCAATTTCAGCAACTTTAAGATGTATGGACTTCAACTCCCAGATTTCCCCAGCCAATATGCTGGCTGGGGAATTCTGGGAGTTGAAGTCCACACATCTTAAAGTTGCTGAGGTTGAGAAATACTGGTCTATTAGTAGATTATCTCGTATATGGCAACTCAGCCCAGTTAACAAGAACCTAACAAAGAAGCATTTAAATCATTGAGAAAGACTCTACCACAGCCTTGCACCTCTGGACAGCTTACCTTAAAGGATATTGCTCTTTGTAGGAAAAGCTCTCCATACTTCCTACCTCCTGAGTCTTCAGGATAAGGTTCTCCTTCATAAGTTCAACTTTTTATCATCATAAATCTCACCTCCAAATTCTTCACAACTGACAGTTTTCAAAAGGGCCACCTATCTGGGGCCCTCAAATTTCTGCACCCCAATTCTAATAATCTATGTAATAATAACAGTGCAACTCCTGGAAAGTCTTACTGTACCTACTAAGACTAAGCCAGCTGGCTCTGTAATTGCTTTTAATGTGTTAATCAGCCTCCAGCCAAATGGGCTTCAACAGAATTAATTCAAACACTGTATTTTATTAGCCAAATTCCTTTTGATTTTATTCTGGAAGAATATAGGTCCAGATGTTAATTTAAAAGACATTGTTGTAGCAAATTAATTGACTTGTCCTGGTGATCTTGCATCCCAACCAAATGCTACCCCACCCAGTACTTTTATTCAAAACTTCATCACAAATAAACTGCCAGTCATCTTTATCTCAAACCCTCAAATCCTAACAATTTCAGGCTCCTTTCAAAGGCACATCACTTAACTACTATTTCTCCATTTTTACAATAGCTACCTATACCAAGAGAACTTTATATTACTATTTATTCTAACAATTGTCCCTATATTTTGATGCCTCCCATTCTACAAAGTCTTAAAATAGTGGTGGCATTGGTTAACATTATTGATTTGGTGATTTCTTTTTTTTTTTCTTTTAAAGTGTGGTTGTAAGACCAGGATTAATGTTATTTTATTTTGTCCCAAACTTCACAAAGCCAGGAAACTGAAAACTAAGGCATATATTTTTTTAGACATGTCTTATGATCAGTAATGTTGTGGGTAATGTCTCTGGAGAGGGCTATTTTGCTTCATGTAGCAATAGAAGATGAAGCCAATATAAGACATTGCTGATCCCAAGCACTCCATTCTCCCTTTTCTGGATTTGGGTCTGAAAGACCAGAGAACAAGACCAGGGTTATATAGAGAATAAATTGTAAGTAAGGACTATTTCTGATAATTGTTGGGACTCAACGTTAATACCCAGGAAAAAGATGGGGAACCAGTGGCCTTCCAAGTATTGTTGAGCTACAATTCCATGCATCCTTCATTATTGATAATGTTGGTTAAGGTTGCTGGGAATACTAATTCAGCAGTATAGAGAGCCATAGACCAGTCTTCCACAATCCAGGGCATTCTTCCCCAACCTAGGCATCATCCAGGTATGTAGATTTAAAACATAGCATTTTTCAATTAGTGTGGCCATTGCTGACAATTCTGTGAGCTGAATCTTGATTTAAGAAAGGAAAGCTGATGACAGATATCAATCTATGAATCTGAATCCTGGAATTGTTACAAGACAGATACAGCAGGATTGTTGGAAACCTGGAAACAGCAACTGATCACTCCATTTCTATCAGTGAGGTCCATATGTAGCATAGTCAGGTGAATGTTGTTGCTATAGGTATAGGAGGAGTTAGCATTTTGCCTATAATTGTTCATCGTCTACAGTTTACCCTTGACATTATCAAGGGTAGGGTTAAGATGAAACTTGCTGCACTTACAAGCTTGGGGGGCCCTCCCGGTGTTCCCCTGCCAAAGAGGTGAAATACGAACTTCAAATAGGAAGATCTTGGAAGTAAAACCTAAGAAGGAAAGGGATCACCCAAATTCAAAGAAATTGAGAAACACTACATTTATACATTATTTCATCATCTCAGATCTAATTTTCATGGCCACTGTGGCTGTTGTTATTTGAAGTAAGTTGTTTTAAGAAATAAATGATGCAAATATATATATACTGTGCTCCAAACAAAGAGACAGTCCAACTGGATCTGGAATTGTAGTCCAGAGAGGGTATTACTAGAGAGAAGTCTACAGTATTTGGACCAGGTATCACACTACAGTTAATCTGCTGGCATATTGTCATAGTTGGTGTAATGTAACACAGTGACAAAGGGCAAACTGGGAAATCCTCAGTCTTGCAGCAATGTAAACTATCCCCTCTGTGCCTGAAACATCTGTTGTCTTGCATGCTCTGTAAAGAACAGCTGGAATGAGGATTGAATCCATGCAGGTGGAATTGGTATAATCTTTGCACTGTTCATTTCTCAGTGTCTGCAGTCATCCAATGTAATTCTGCACTAGGCTGTAGAATCTTCTTCCCAGCAAGGTCACCTCACACTCACTTTTCAATATTGATTTATTTTTATTTCCACATTTTTCCCTAAAACCAGGCGATCATAACAAATATGTAATTAATGTATAGATTAATGTTTAATTTGAATTTCAAAAATATACATTCCATTTTAAGGCATGAAATTCTCAGTGTTCCCAACACAATTCATTAAAACTAGGCTGAATTCAAAAGACTTTCTAAAAGATTTCTTTACGGCAAGAGCATGTTGAAAGGCAAGCAATATAGATCTTCCCAGGAATGAGTTCAGGAGCTTAGAGGTGACTATCATGAAAAGATTAGAGAGCCATACTGGTGAAAGAGAGTGTAGTGTAGTGGTTAGGGTGGCCAGGGACCATAAAAATCCAGGTTCAAGTCATACCTTAGCTTGGAATCTCATTGGATAACATTAGACCACTGAGTCCAACCTATTTTTTGAGACTGACAAGGAGAAAAATGGTAAATGAAGCAGGTAAACTGCTTTGAACTATTGGGAGAAAGCATATATTTATATATTTTTCATTTCTTTCTTTATAATAAATACAATCATGTTGTGAAGATACTCATCTGAGTCTCCAGAAACTGGAGTCTTAAGATGGCCTCTGCAATTCATGCACTAATGCACAACAGCTCTATGCTATCTACACATTCAGTTCAAGCTGAATTAAACTGTGAAACAAACTGGAAGCTGATACTGCTCTTTCTGTAGGGGACTGACGTGCTTCCAAGAGGCAATACTGGTTAATAGCTTAGCTGCCTCATTCTGGGAAGCTACTGGATTCTTTTCAAAGGCAACCCCACATAGAACATACTGCAGTGATCCAAACGTATGTAACTAAGACAGACATTAACTTGGACAGATTTGCAGACTCCAGCCTGCTGGCACTACAATTTCAGCCAGGCCAACACATATGTGGCCACCACCAACTTTTAAGAGGAATGCAACCAGACCTAACACTATTCAAATCCCTCTAGCATTTCAGCTGAACAGGACCACCACAATCTTGTCTGAATCAAGCTTCAGTCTAATCAATACATCATTACCTCTGCCAGGCTACTGTTAAGAGGTCCAATGGCCATTGCTATGTTTTTAATGCTGCAAAATCCTTCTCATTATTTGGAACTGAAACTGACTTTATTCTACTTGTAGTTCTTATTAATTGGCTAATTTGTTTTAATGGAGGAGGAGGAGGAGGAGGATTACATTTGTTCTCAATAATGTATGGATCAAGCAGCCCAGGAGACATTTTCTCTCTCTTAAGAATGGGATATAACTGTAACTATAGATAAACACATACATAAACTATCATTCCAGCCCTGTTTTAGGTTGTTTTTATATTATCAGTTAAAACAAATAAGCTGGTATCCTATTATTGGGCATTAAATATGTAAAGAAGCTTCCTTTGACAGTGTGGAAAGCTGTAGAGATCTGAAAGGAGGCACTGGCTATGCTCCTGGAGAATGCGCAGCCACTTTCAGACTAAAGAGGGTCAGAGAGAGGGACAAGAAGAGAAGTTCCCTCAGTTCCTTTTTAAATACAACCTAACCCAAATCCAGAAGTTTTTTTGGTAAACAGGACTCATTTTTTAAAACGAATATATGAAAAAAACAAAACTAATATATTTATCCATCCAGATAGAACCATGTTTGTAGTTCTGAATTTTCTGGCTAGCGCCTTATACTTATCAGCTGCATAACATGCAGGTACAACCGTGGGCATCCATAGGAAGTCAAAAAAATCAAGATGGTGGCAACAACCATGCAGCTGAATGTTTGTTTTTTTCCATGCAACATACATGCAGTACATATAAAAATGGGTGGAGGGTTGATTGAACCGTTGTGGTTACCATCTTGACTTTGTTGACCCCACTGGGAACAACCTTGGGTACAACATGATCCTTTTCATGGTGGGAAGAGTAGGAGAAAGAGCCCATTTGTTCCACTCCTAGTTGTAGGGTAATACTATGTTTTCATGGAAAGAGCCCTGTGTGGATCCATCTGTCACACTGGCCTATTTGAAAGTGATTCAGATTTTTGTTGACTGGATGGTATGGCCAAGCACAGGTCACGTTTTTGAAAACAGGTCCAACCACCCAAATCCTAGAGAGTTCTTGGCACCTTTGGTGCCTATAGGCATCAAATGATATATATATATATATATATATATATATATATATATATATATATATATATTATATTCTAATATTAACTCTCATGAATTCTGAAGCCAGAAACCTGACTTAGTCTTATTAATTTTAATTTCTTTCTACCCTTTCCCCAAGGGCCTAGCCTGCTGGCTGGGGAATTCTGGGAGTTGAAGTCCACACATCTTAAAGTGGCCAAGTTTGGACAACACTGCTCTAGAGCACCCTCCAATTGTATCTCTGCTGCAACCTTGTGAGGTAAGGTAGACTAGGGCAGGGTGGCCAGCCCAAATTCACTCCCTGAACTGAAGATGGGTTTGAACCTGGCACTCCCCTAGTCACTTTCACAACTACAACACAACCCTTTCTAATTGGTCCTAAAATATCCCAGCACTTTCCCATTTTATTTATTTTATTTTACTTTATTTATTTACTCAATTTATTAACCACCCATCTCCCTTTATCCAAGCTACTCTAGGCGATGTACAACAGAGTTAAAAAAACAATCAATAAATACATTAAAAAGTATAAAAATATTTTTAAAAAGTGAAACAGAAAATAATAGGTGAAGGGATGTTAAAAATAATGGAGCCACCTCACTAGATCACCTATCCCCTGGGGTCCCCAGGCCCCAACAACCAGGTCTTGAGTGACTTCTGGAAGCTCAAGAGTGACAAGGCCAACTTCTCCTAAGGGGAATAAAGTTCCACAGTGCAGGCACCACAACAGAAAAGGCCCACATATTAAAATAATATTTCAATGTTAATCTTCAATATTCCTGTTTGAGTTCTAATTGGGCCCTTGAAAATGGTCAACGGTCAAACTTCTTTTAACATTTGAGCTCTTTTAATGTTAAGCACACTTTAGAACTCAGTTGTCTTTTTTTTTTAAAGTAGGATCACCTACTGTACTACATTCCAAGGTATGAGAAGTCTTTGGACGAGCATCCTAAGAACATCGTATTCCACTCACTGGACCATTTCATGCAAGTCAATGCACTGCCTGGTTCAAGTAACACCATAATGCAGGTGGTTTGTAAATCACAGTTTACGACTCATTTTATTCTGTGAACACTGCCAGCTGATTCTGGTTCAGCAAGCCTTAGGGTGTGGAATAACACAGCCCTTGACTAAGGGAGTCTGCCTGCTGAGCACAGGCAGGCTTACTTCTGAGTAAACACAAAAGACTGCCTGGCTTCAGGAACCATCTGACGTGGAAGAAAATGTACAGGGATTTCTCTCTCTCTTTCTCTCTCTCTTTTTTTTCCTATAGCTTTTCAGAAGGGTAAGATGTTCTACATCTGGCAATGTCAGAAAAGAGCTTTGCTCATAAATCATAGCCAAAATGTGCTCCTATCACTCCCCCCGCCCCGCCTTGGGACCCTTCACATGTTTCACCCTCCCAGGACTGAAGATCAAAGGACTGTTCTTTACGTCTTAAACACCTAGGGGAGGCAGCGGCCCCTTTATCTAGGGAGAGGATGCCCCTTGATCCGAAGGCGATCCAGAAACCTCTCAGAAGCCTCCTCTCCACCCTGTCATTGGTTTCGGTCCTGAAAACAATCCCTGCAAGTGAAATTCCGAGAAAGCAACTGCCTTTGTTTTGGAGAGTGGCCATAAGAATAATAAGAGTGATTTGGTGCAGCGTGAAAAAGGAGGAAAGCCTTTCTTATTTCATATATTATTATTTCCAGAGAGGTAAAAAAGCTAAACTAAGTGGTTCAGCGTCAGGTGTTAGGCTCCATGTTGGAGGAGGAGGAGGAGGAGGAGGAGGAGGAGGAGGAGGAGGAGGAGGAGGAGGAGGAGGAGGAGGAGAAGGAGAAGGGGAAGAGGAAGAGGAAGAGGAAGAGGAAGAGGAAGAGGAAGAAGAAGAAGAAGAAGAAGAAGAAGAAGAAGAAGAAGAAGAAGAAGAAGAAGAAGAAGAAGAAGAAGAAGATGATACGTGTAGCAAAATATATGCAACCTGTCCTAACAATATTTTAATGAACTTTTATAAAAGCCATTTCTCTTCCCCCTCTATTTTGATTAAAAAACCTTTGTCCCTTGTTAGTCACTGGATGAATTCATGCAAAAAATATCTTCCTCCCCACCCTCCTTTAAAGGTAACCTACCAATAGTTAGGTTAATAAATGTTTTGCAAATGATAATATCCACAACACACTAAGCCATAAACCAAATATATTGCATTATGGTTTAGCCTAATGAATGGACCTCATATGAGGGCCCTGTTCATTTAAGCAAAACACAGAAAATGGAAATCCTAAGGTGATTCATTTGCAAACTGGTTGATTCCTAATGGTAACCCCACATAAGCAGAAATGGAATTTGTAAATTCTAATTGACACAATGGCCAAGATGATGCAGTGAGACAGATCAAAAGGAGGACCTGAAGGTGATGATCATTTTTTCACCTTGGCTCCCCATAAGTCATACCTAAAGTATGCTCTGTGAGTCAAGAGATAGAGGATAACATGCTGTTGGACTTCAGTTAACGAAGGAATAGGAGTGTGCAGAAGAGTGTTGGTCTAATCTGAAAAGGTAAGCTGCACTGGAAAATTGATTTGATAATGCCCAAATGAAATTGTTGAAATGAGTCAAGTTCAATCTGATCATTGAAATACAAGCTTTTGCACATGCACATCTCAGTTGTCTGAACCAACTCAAAGTGACTTATTTGATTCTTGAACAGAGCTTCAACTTGTTTCATTACTTCTGTTCAGAAAACCACTTTGATTTGGAGATTCAATTAAATGTCATTCAAAATGAAATCAAAACTTTACACAGCCTTCCCAGAGAAAGGAAGCAAAATTAAGATTCTGTCTGCAGTAGAAGTAGGGTAAGTTGGTGGTGGAATGGGGGGAGGGAATGTCTCCTTTGGTTTCAGTGACCAGCATCAGAAGACCCATGAGTCTTACGCCATCAGTTCTCTGATCCCATGGAATCATCACTTTGTGGGATTGGAGAAATAGAACCAAACAAGCCATTCTCTGTCATTTATCTTCCTTCTGTGCTTCCTGTCATCATGGCAAGAGAAGCAAGGAGAAGAGACCTGGTCCCTCTCTCCCTCCCCTACCCCACTTCTCTAGAAAAGAAATGGATGGGGTCTTCTGTCCCTTTATAATGGGAGGGAATTGCCAGCTGATAAGCTGTGGTCTTCACTAGATGATTCCATGATAAAGCTATCCAGCTGCCTACTGCCCTGGATTAGATATTTGCTGCAACATCTAATCCATTGTGTGTGTGTGTGTGTGTGAGAGAGAGAGACAGAGAGAGAGAGAGAGATGTCCATGTCCAGTGGTCTTCCAAAAGTCCTTTGTACTGGACATATGCCAATAATGCCTCCATGGAGCAGATCCTGCACAGCCTACTTTGTGGAGAGTGCACCTTTACCATAGGGAGTGGCTGAAGCATTGGTCTTTCAGCTAGCACTCTGGGGATAAATGTATCTGTTTGGTGCTGGGAGAACTGATACTAGGAAAAGCCACTCTTCTTCCTTCTTTATGTAACCTATGGATTGCAAGAGAATCAGAGGAAGAGACAAGCCAGGGAGAACAGCTGCCTTGGTGCCAGTTCTCCAGTCCTGCAGAGTGATCCCCAGTCCCAGTAAAGCTGTCTTCCCCAATGGATTAGGCATTGTAGTACCTAACTTGTTGGTGGGAGTGGGCTTTTCATGCTTGCTCAGCGGTCTTAGGGAAGTCATGCTGGGCAGATGTCAAAAACTACACCTACCCCCACCACTACTGTGCCTGCTGTATTAGGGCTGGTTGGCCAGTTTTATCTGGGGGGGGGGATAAAATATTCCTTTTCCCCCACCTCCCTTCCCCCAACATTTTATGATACCACTGAATTTGCGATTTCCATCCCACTCTACACATTTCGTTTGCCATTCCTCCAAGAAGAACGCAAGAGGAGTAGAAGAGAGGCTCTTTGGGGACACCCTCTCTCTCCCACTGCCAAAAGGTGGATGGCCCTGAACAGTTAGCAACTGGGGGGTGGAGCCATGGAGCCAGCAGCCTCAGGTGGCCAATAGGAACAGGGAGGCCCCTGCCTCTAACCTTATCTTGGTAGGTTGTACAGCATATGAGTTGTACACATCCTACCAAGCTTGGGCTGGAAGGAAGAAGCTATAAAATGCAACTTCAGAAGTGGAGTAAAGAAACGGGGTCAATGCTCAAAGCTTTTAAGTCCTACTCATGGGAATTTGTAAAGGTGTGGTTCTAAGGGGGAGGGGAAAAAGCGGTTTTTGCTGGTACCTAACAAATCTTTTTCTCCCACATTAAAAATGATCATGCTATTTCTATCCTCTTCATGAAAGAATGCAAATTTAAAAGAATTTACTCTTTAAAAAGAAGCTTTGCTCATCTGGATGGACCCTTTTCAAGATCCAGCTATTGTACCACAGAAAGGACTTTGTTGCATCTGTTAGGAGATTGCCAAGAAAAGGAACTCCAAATCAGCATCACAATTCAGGCTAAATGTGCAAAGGATGCTGAAATGCTCATATGTAAGATTGATGCTTCTTCCCTTACTCTCCCCCACCCCATCCTCTGGTGTCTTCTTTGGACAAAGGTAGCTATTATTTATATTTTCTTTTCTTCTTAAGAAGCCCACTTGCTGCTCAAGTGCTTCACTTTGTAACCATAATAATTTAAATGTTGGGGAAGTGAGTCCTCCTGACGTCTCTAGCAAGCACGTACCAATATATGAAATGCTTGACTTAACTGGAGACTTTGCATAGCACGGATTTTCCTTGTTAGGCGTGTCAGCAGTTCTCAGTCAAGTGCAATAAATTTCTGGAAATTGACATTCACACTTCCAGCCCAAAACAGATGTCTGTACGTGGGAATAAAATTCCTAGATCATTAACAAGAACAGCAGCCTGACAAAAGAGGCATTCCAATTTTGGTTTTTGTTTTAAACTCAACTCCTGGCTTCCAAAGATGTGAGGGGTGTGTGTGTGTGTGTAAAATCCCACTGATGGCAAGAGAGTCAAGACAAGCATCTATAATGCAGCTGATGTGAGCTGGGAAGGAAAACAAACCAACCCTCAACAGATTTAATTTGGTTTGCAATTGAGGAAGCAAAGGCGTTTCATGCCTCTCACATGGAAATTTACCAGTAGTTTGGGCACCCTGAACAAGTCATAGAAATTTCAGAATAAGAAGGTAGATACTCTAGGAGGTCTTCCACATATCCCACTTGCCAGGGAGCAAAGATGCCCCACTGACCGTTTCTCAAGGAAATGAATGCAGAACCTCAAGTTCAACCTGCCCACAGCAAATGCAGTCTCTGACTTTGCTCCACTTTAAAAAATAGTGTCTCCAGAATCTTGTAGCAAAAGCCATGAGCCCTGCTCCATCTGAGTGCATCCTAGCAAGGAAAGGCTGGATATAGGAGTCTAAGCTGCTTCTCTTGGCTACCTGGGACTGCTGTGAGCACACCACCCATCTGGTTCCTGGTCATTGATTTTCAGCATTATTTCCCTTTTGGCATCAGGAATGGCAAGGCTCTTCCTCTGGGCCCCAAATCCATCTCTTTCACTTCTCTTCCCAACCCAAGACTAAGAGGATAGCAAAGGAGGGAGGGGTCTTCTGGGTGCTAGTTCTCCAAGCACCTCCACCCAAAATGCCCCCTACAGCTAAAAAGCTGGTTTCCCCATCTTCTTTCTCCCATAGGAAGGGAAGTGAGGTGGAAACCACTCTTGAGTGAGCAATTGCCTCTCCTCTAATGTAAGTGCTGCAGCAGCTAAGTGACAAGTGGAGAGGCTTTTCATGCGCCTACTTAAAATCCCCAGCTATGGCTTAGGACTTGAAGCACCTAAGCCAGTGTTTCTCAACCTTGGCAGCTTCAAGATGTGTGGACTTCAACTCCCAGGATTCCCCAGCCCATTGGAGAATGGCTGGCTCAGGAATTCTGGGAGTTGAAGTCCACACATCTTCAAGTTGCCAAGGTTGAGAAACACTGACCTAAGCCATGGGAGAGGGGAAGAGTCAACTGTACTCTGGAGCTGCAGGCTGTAGAAAAGCTGCCCATGGCTTCACCCCAGGAGTGCCATCAGCTTCTCATCTCCCCCTGGCCATAACCTCTCTTCTAGTTTGTTGCCAAGGCAGAACGGGGGTTGGAAGAGTAATCAGTAGTACTTCTTTTTAAGCCGGCATACTTTTCTGCAAGCTCCTGCAGTGGCTGACAGTCCTTTACTGCTACTGTCAAGAAGAGCCCTTGGCTGAAGATGGGACTGTAAAACAGCTACTGTAGAATTTTTGTCAGCAATTTTTGAATCCAGGTATTTGGGAATCAACTGAGACCAAGGGCTTTTCTCCTAGGGTACATGTTCAAATACCATTAGGGAAAGAGGGCCTAGGAAAATACATTTTCTCACCAGACTTCATTGCAGGTAGCAATGTCAGCTTTAACTATCTGCTAATATTTTAAACAATGTTCAAAAATTAAACAATGTTAAAAAACCAAATAGTGTTTAATTCCCTGGCCATTTAAGTAGATTATTCACAATCCTTTTTTTAATATTATTATTCCTTTATGTATGTGAGAGAGGGAGAAAGGGAGGAAGGGATCTGTCCTCTAAACTGAAATAAACATACATTTGACAAAGTTATATCACCTATGGCAGCAATTTTATACCTGTGGCTATTCAGAAATGTCCCATTGAGTCTCATTCAGCAATCCTGCACGTATTTTCTTGGAATCAGCTAAATGATGCTCAGTTCAGAGTAGGTGGCTACAAAAGTACAGATTTAATCCATTAATACATCACATGTTTCATTGTCTGTAATAAACAAAAACTGTTACTTTTCTGAAATACTAATTGAATTCTAATGTAGCTTGGATCCAGAGATGGTCATATAAAGAGTCAACTCACAGATATTAAAGAGTTTAAAATAGTTCTCCTTAGATCTGCTTTAAGTCCCACTGGTGTTAGTAAGATTAAGGATGACGAAGTCTGGATCCATTCCAATAAACAAACATTAGATGCATCACAATGTGGAAAGTAAGACAAATGACTGACTGTGGTTAATATTTTCACATCTGCCTGGGTTTGGAAGCTAAGAGCAGGATGAGAGACCTTCAGGAACATCAGGGCTGTAGGTTAGACTGGGAGGTTGAAAAATCCTCCCTGAAGAAGGCGGCCATGGCAGATCTTTTTTTTTTTTTAAATAATCCTGCCAAGAAAACAAATGAAAATGTCCATGAAGTCACCAGGAGTCAAACTCAACTTGAATGAGATTTTACCTTGGCCTATAAATATCAAGTAAAACATGGGTTTTAAAATTGTACTGGGCCCCATGCAAAATCCCCCATGCTCCCTCATTTATTTTTGTCCGTGGATTCTTTTTCTTGGGCTGGGGAAAAGAGTTTTATTGTTTTTGTCCCAAAATCAAAGCAAGTTTTTTTCTCCTCTCCTTCCTTATCCTAACTGTTTAAAAAAGAAGGGGAGAGGAAAAAATCTGTCATTACCCCCATTTCCAGATTCCTGTTTGAAATTCGCGATTCAAGCCGGAGGACATTTAATAGCTGGCTGGATTAAATATAGCAGACTCCAGCCTCCACTCTCTTTGAAAAGACAGGTCTCGGGGTTGTGCCTAAATTCACAGGATGAAAACTGATCTACGATACATGTTTTAAGTTTAGATCTGAGGGGAGGGAGGGTGGCGCGGGGAGGAAAAGCCGCTCTGCTCTGGATCTGGTTTATATTGGTGTAAAGCCCTTGAAGTTGAAAGGTGCTTCAGGAAGCTCGTGAAGAAGAAGAAAAGAAAAAGGGGGAGATGATGTGTTTGTTGGGGGGAGAGATGCACCAGAGCAGCATAGCTGAAATATTTCATTAACTTGCATTAACACATGGCTCAACAGCCCCCTCCCCTCAAAGCAGAAGTGGGGGGAAGAGAAGGAACCCAACATACCTGCCAATAGCCAGGGCTCCCTGGCTGGAGTTAACCCTTTCTGGGTTCAGCTGCATTGCCTTTGCCCTGAGATCCTGTTGGGTTATTGAAGGGATACAAATATATGGGAACCCAGAAAGAAGCCTGTAAAGAGCTTTTGGATGAAGGAAAAGTGATTCTCCTTTAAAAAAAATATTTTGAGCTGCATTTCAGTAAGGGCATAGATCACCCCTTACCTACTTCATCCATGTAACAACACTATGAGATAAGTCAGGTTGAGAAAGAGACTTTGGTGTGAGCCTATCCCAGTGTCTGTGTTTGCATCATGTTAACCCACACTCAGCTGAGCTATGGTTTACTCAGGTCACCCAATTTTGAGGTGGTATTTACATGGGGCCATAAATTGGCTACACTGGCTGAGTCCACCCAACAGGCTAAGCTAAAATGTGGCTAGACTCTGGTTCAGTTGTCATCAAAACATAACCAGTGGGATTCCCTGCTTAAAGGGGGATTTCCAGTTGGAAATTCTAGAAAATGTTGGAATCCTCCAAATTTATTAGATGTTCTCTCTCATAATAGTCTGAAAAGCAACCTTTGATCATGCTGGCTGGGGATGATGGGCATTGAAATTCAATGAACCTGGAAGGCAAGCTGATCTAAACATATTGGGTTCAAAAGTGTAGACATTTCAATACCATTATTTAGAAGTTAGGTCGTTGAAATTCTGCAGCAAAATTGGCTAATCACAAGTATAGAATGCTTTTTAAAAAGTTAAAAGTGTCCACTGCTGATCTGAATGCTTGCATTTTTCTGGCAAAAATGAACTGCAAGTGAGGAAAAGTGGAAGCAGCGGGGAGGGGTACCTCTCTTGTGCTGGCAGGGATAGTAGCAGTTGTAGTCCAACACATCTGGACAGCACCAACTTTGGGAAGGGCCCCTTGGTTACTATTTTATCCCCCCACCAAAAAAATCTTTCACATCTGTTCCCATGATCAAAGGATAGTGGGAAAAGACTTATTTTTAGAAAAGGGGAAATGCGGAATTTTGGAATCTAATGCATGCTTATTCAGAAAGCAATGCTTCTGAATGTACCCCTAGGTAAATTGGCATGGGTTTGCAGAATTGTGACAGCAAGGACATCCAAATAAGTTGGATTCACAAAACTCTGTTAGCCATGGTTTGCATGATCATTTTTTACAGAATAAACCAAAATTGGCTGAGTTCACTCAACACCTAAATCACAGACAAGCAAGCTACATTTTGGCTTAGATCAGTATCTATACCAGGACATAGCACTGTGGCTGACTGATTAAAGGCTGACTGATAAGTTTCTATCAGAAGTGGTTATGGGGAATTTAAGAAAAAAGCTGTAATCGATGGAAATGTTGGCTACAATGTATTTCTAGGGTAGATGTGCACTGGATGATAGCTTTTACCTGTCATCCAGGACACCCTTGATAGTCAACTCCACTCAATTCTATTAAGCTTAATTTAGAAGAGACATTGGCTCCCAGATCACATCGTGCCATAAACTATCCAGCCACACTAGCAGGTTTTGCAAAGCCCAATCCTGTGGTTAGTTTATGGTTCAGAATGTTAACCAAACCAAGAAAATTGGGTTAATTATGTAAACCATTATTAAATTAACCATGAATAAGTCTGTGATGCAAACCCAGGAATTATGCTGAAAATCTTTCAGATGCTACAAGCTTCTTGAATGGACATGTGATACCCATTTTTAAAATTACAAATCATTTAAAATAATAAGTTGAAGCCTTGGAGTAAATCTGCTCCATGCAGGCTGGAAGTGACAGGCTAGATAATCCAACACAACTCAAGAGCACTTGGTTGGGAAGGCTGCAAAAGAAGTGCACGGGGGGGGGGGGGGGGGAAAGCTAGACAAGCAAGTATCTTTCTTTCCTGGAAAAAAATATGTAGAAATGATTGCTCCTGCTATAGGCAATTCTGGGGAGGAAATTTCATCAATGCATTTTGAACACTTGGGGACTTTTAATAGCTGTTCTTCCAATAGCTTGGTTTGTACAACATGAAGGTGAAATGGGGCTTGGCTACTTGGTGGCTAGTTTATGATCCAGTGAGTTGGGACATCCCAGATTCAGTTAATTCAGTATCCCATGATTCAGTTAATCATAAGTACCCTTGTTCTGTGAACACAGCTTCAAGAGTAGGACCTCACCCCTGAAGGAAGGAAGTCCAAAAGAAGAAAAAGAAAAATACAACCTTTATTCCCCAGCCCCTCCTGTACGGTACAAAATCTAGGTGTCTCTGGAAGCCCCACTGACTGAGGAGCTTACTCCCAGTATATTGGCAGCAGTTTTAAAGTCAACAGGGTGCATTGACCATCGTTGAAAAAACCCCAGCAGCTCACCATAAGGCTAGAAGATGAGGGCTGCACAAATAAGAACAACCACGAGATGGCAGCCACGAAATACCGAAAACTTCCACTCTCTGCGCCCACCTCCTGGTCGTGGGGACCTTTGTGTCCAGATCTCGCAGACCGAGTTCTTCTTGAAGGAAGCCCCCGCAGGTAATGCCACTAGTTCTGCTCTCTCGTAGCGAGGGCAGCCCCAGACGCCTGCGTTCGCCCCACTCACTCCATGAGAAATAAGCCCACCATCGTTTAGCCCAGGCAACGCGCTAGCTTCTAGTACCGAAAATGGGATTAATTGAAGATAACCTGTTGTGTGAGAAGAGCTAACCGAGAAAGCTACGAGGCGGCCAATTCGGAGTTGTCCTGGCTCCTTGTTAATTCGCGTGGTGGAGACCGTCTAAGCCTGGAGGACAGAAGAACAAGTCTGCGGGAGAGGAGGAAGTGTTGCTAGCGTTTGAGCAACGGGCCCGATCAAGGAGGCATCTTTCCGCGCGCTTCCTGTGGAACTGAGCCGGAGCCAAGGACGTACAGAAGCCAGTTTCTGTTTCGCTGCGTTGAAATCGGGCAGGAGAATCTCTCTTTCTTTTGCACCCATCTCACGCATCCTGCAGAGTCTGTCAAAACTATTCCCCGTGTGGGTCATTCATAAAACGCTCACACGGAGTTTTAGGAATCCGTGTGGCCGATCTGACCGGGAGATGAGAAAAACAGAAATGGGACATATTTGTACCGGAATGTCAAGGGATCCAACTGAGACCCACAGTAATTACACAGCGCTAAGGACACGAGGAGATCTCTTTTTCTAATTCTTTACCAACAAATTTTATTAGAGTTTGAAAGCACATCGGGGAGGAGACCCACTCCTTCCCTTTTAGGGTGATAGTCAAAAACGTTCTATCCCTTCCCAGAAGAGGAAAGCTTACATATGTTACTCCGCTGTGGGATCCCCCCACAAGAAGGCCAGAAGGTCCCATTTCTCTCTGGAGCAAGACCTGCTGGTTTCGGGGGAGTTAACTTCGGCGAAAGCATGTTTAGGATTGGGGTTGCAGCCTCGTTTTAATTTCCTGATGAGGTATAAATTATAATTTCTGTGTGTGAAAAGTGCCTTTCTTTCAACCGCAGGAATCCAGGAGAAAAGGGGGCGGAGAGGCAATGCCAGCTCCCTGAGCCCCAGCCCCCAGCCTCTGAAGGCTGGAAGTCCCGACGTCGGAAGTCTCCAGATAGGAACTGCGGGTGCCAAGGCTGTTCCAAAGCAGGCAGGAAAGCCAGCTTCCCCATGGGTTCCAAGGCGCCTCTCACTATTCTCCCGGCTTCCTAAGAACCAGCCTGGGTGATGGGGGCTCTTCCGAGGTGGGTCTGCGGTTGCTTCCAGGACCACCCGCTGGTTTTCTGGAGGAATTGGAACGTGGGCTTCCAATCCAAGGTCAACAATCTGGAGCCCCTGAAATACAGGGAATCTGTGGGGATCCACACAAATCCCTGCCCCCTTCCTTTCTCATTCAAAAAGCTGCTGAAATTTAAAAGGGATTAAGGGATTGATTGATTGATTGATTGATTGATTGATTGATTGGAGTTCTCCAATCCTAGTGACCACATAGATAGATTTTCTCCATGACAATCTATCCCTATCCTATTTTTTCAGTTCTCCCAATGGTGCACTCATTGCCACTGTAACTGAGTCCATCCACCTTGTTGTTGGTCATCCTCTTCTTCTCTTTCCTTCCACCTTTCCCAGCATTAGAGTCTTTTCCAGAGAGCTGAGTCTTTGCATAATGTGTCTAAAGTAGGATAATTTAAGCCTGGTTATTTATGCCTCAAGTGAGAATTCTGGGTTGATTTGTTTGACATTCAAGGTATTCTGGGAGTTGTTGTTCCTATTTTACAACTGGAGAACTTAGAAGGATCCTCAACCCAAAGGAGAAGAGGCCAGGTCAAGTCAAGGCTCTTTATTTCCATCATCAACCAGCAAAATGAAGCTTTGAACAGTAAAATTGCAACCATCCTACTGAAGTAATAGTTTAACTTATATACTATAGGCATTTATTACAATGTTTGATTGCTAATCATAAAATAAAAATGTTTGATTGTTGACACAAATGTTTGCTAACAACTAAAATTGTAAATTTAAGATTTTAAACCCAAAAGAGAATATAATGAAAATTTGCAAAATTTGGGAGAAAGAGCCCATCATCATCTTCTTAAGGTTAAACCTCCACTAAACTATAATATCATTTGATCCTGGCTTAGTGGGTGCATTGTACTTTGGTCATACACTGTAGTGTAGTGGTTAACTTGCTGGATTGGTACACCAGGGAGACACCCAGGTTCAAGTCCAACCTACCTCCCAGGGTTATTGTGGGGAAAATAGGAGGAGGAGGGATGTCACCTTAAGGTTCTGAAGAAAAAAAAAAAAGAGGTGGGACAAATAAATAAGTGATCCATCATTTATAGCAGTCTTTCCCAACCTACTCAGACTCCAGAATCCTCAGCTCCCAGAATTTTCAGTAATGGCCATTTTGGCTGAGGACACTGAAGTTTGGGGGAACTAGTTTGTAACTTAGCAGCTAAGACAACACAACATATGAAGGCAACCAACTGTGACTTACTCAACAAGCTGTAGTTAAACAAATCGTGGTTTAGCACTATGTGTAAATTCAAATTATCTTCACATAATCCATCCTAATTTCAATGTTCCTTAGTCCCATTGTTTTTAATAGGAAAATTAAGTGCCTGCATAAGGCTGCAAAATCGCACTGAGAGCATTTGTATAAATACACTACTGAAACCAAGAGGGCTTAAAAGTGCTTGACTTAAATGTTCATGTTCTATATTTTGACATTTTTGCTGAAATTATTGAGGCCTGGATCCGGATGAGGTTCTCCAGAGGTGGAGTGAAGGTTAATGTATGATTATTCAGAAGTTAAGTCCTCTTTTCTCCAGTGGGGCTGCTTCCTGAATGAATGTTTATAGAATGGTGCAGTGAAATATATTTCAAAAGCAGGTTTTCAAGGAGACTCAAACTATGCAAAAGCTGTGGTTTTTATAAAGTAACTTGGACAGAAGACTTTTAATTTCTATTGCAATTGACTCCACGTGAGGCTGCTGAAGATGACAGATTGACACTGCAGTCTTGAAGCTTACTATATTGACTGGTCTCATTTTCAAATACAATGCAATATAGTGTGGTACTAGCAATAATTTGATTTCCTTTAATTTCCAGTGACAGAGTATTGAGACTGTCAATTTACTGCACACAGATTAGATTGGCAAAAAAACCCAAAAAACAAAAAACAGCACTGTGCATTTTTCCCCCAAATGTTTGGAAGATAATATATGGATCTTTAGCCTTCATCTGCAGAATGGGCACAGTGGTTACCCTGAAATATAGGTTATAAATGCTATAAACTATACAAACAGGATAATGTGGCACCATTAAAGTGAACACTTTTATTATGGCCACCAAAACCGATGCCATAATCCATTTGTATGAGACTTTTAGATCCCAATACATTTTTTGCTTGGTGTTTTTATAGCCGTTGAAGCAGCAGCACACTGACTATAAATTAAAATGCTGTGCAAAGCCACAGCTCTAAACCTATGCATTTGAAACCCCTGTCTGATTTATTCATTGGCTTTTCTTCGAGAACTCAAGGTGGCTTTCACAGCCATTTCACCTCCCATTTTATTCCTACCACAACAGCCCTATGAGGCACGTTGGGCTGAGATAGAACAATTGGCCAAAAATCAATGCGCTTCCCTAGTTGACAGCAGACTTGCACTTCAAGTTTCCCAAGTCCTAGTCATGCACCTCCACCACTAGATTACACCAGCTCTCATACTTATTTATACTTAACTCACTTGGGACCACTCCATTTGAAGGGAATTTTGTATATAAAAATACAGGAAGCTGCCCTACATCAAGTCTCAGTAATATTTATCCATGATGAATAACAGCCACTTTCATAAAGTCCATTGTCTTATATTCTTTTCTTAACAGCTAAGAACTTGAACTTGAGTTGAAAAACATAATATTATTTGCTCACTTTTGCTTTAATGTGTTACATGTATTCATACAGGGATCTCCAACAACTTGTGTGAATCCAGCCAAATTGTGTTGTATTAGCACAGTGTGTCTCTGCATAGCCATAAATATCCAAGAGAATTCATGATGACTTCACATGTATCATGAAAACATTGCATAAACAGGGATAATGGGATTCACTTTTAGGATTCCTTGGCTGCAAACATACACAAATGTTAAATTTGGTGGATCTAGTGTGTGAGCAGACACAACTAAGCTTGCAGGGAACAGTATTGCACGCTACGGCAGTTCCCACTTGGAATATTGCATAATCATATCTTGATAACTCTTCCCTTTTATTTGCAACAGGGGACCGATCTCCAGATAAAGTATGTGTAAACCATTGCAGTATGTGTGGAAGAGCCTTAAGTTGTCATCAGGTGTGCCAGTATAAAAATGGCATTTCCCCCTTAAGCTAATATTGTATCACCACATCCTCAAGGTGTGTTAGATTTGGACGGCTTTGACATCCCTCATCTTGGCAGTGAACTCAGTTGACCGGTTGAGGGTGTGATCAAAGATATATGCTGGGAGGCACAAGCACAAGCTCTCTCTGGTCATCAGCCATCCTCATTTCTCTCTAAGAGTTTGCTCTCTCCAGTTCCCTTCATACACATCCCCTCCCCCCACCCCCATCTCTATTTTGGCATCAGCTTCTCTCCAGGCATCCAGCACGGTAGAGGAGAAGAAGGAGGGCATGTTTGTGCTATTGCATTTTAACTATAGCCTGAAATGTATCTTTATCTTAGTATGTAAAGTCCTGTTTTTCCTCACTGCAGCATTCAGATAATAATGAGAGAAATGCCAATATTTCTCTATATTTGTCCATTTTAAACACCAATAAATTAAGATGCAGGGTTGCCCAACAGCTAGTCTGCTTTAATTCTGCTATCAAGAACTCAGCCTAATCATGGCAGTGCCTGCCTTCCTCCTCTTTTTCCTAAGTTTGCCCTAAGAAACCCTCTTGATACTTCAGCCATATATCCACCTTCTTGCCATCTTCCACTTTAGTTTTTCTGTTACAGATCCTTGATGCTAATTTTCTAAAGTCAGTGATCCCTGTACCATACTCAAACTTTTTTGGACTACTGTGCTTGTCCAGAAGTAATTCAGGGCCAAGATTCAGGTGCAGCATTCACAGGTCTCTTCAGGTCTAGGAACTACAAAGCCAAGGCAACACTGATGGATGAGAAAGAAGTGGAAGGGGGAGGTAATGACAAACTACCATCTACAGAGGTTCTTAAACCTTCTCCCACTAAAATGATTTTTATTTATTTTCTGATGACATACTAGTTCTTAAAAAGAGACTATATTAACAATAGAGGATCTTAGTATCTGTGGGTCTAGCTGTGTTTACATGGCACACTTACCCATAATTAATCTAACCATGGTTTATTCAATTTATCCAATTTTCTGAGTTAGCAAAACACACCAGACTAACATGTGGATGGCCAGCTCAATTCAGTATAGCGTGAATCATCATCAGTTCCTAATATACATGTGAATTTTCTTCCAATATTTGGGCTTGTTTTGCTGTCAAGGATTGAAGGAGGGGGGGAGGCTCAGCTGGTAGAGTCTATATCTGCTACCTTCTCCCACTCAGTCCCAACATATGGTAAAAAAATCAGGCTCCTTCATAGTTCAAACCCTTTTCCATAGCAAAGCTCTCCTCCTTTATTTACTTAGGTACATCAAACACACCCAAGCCGGGGGGAGGGGGGACAAGACACTCAGATATCAAACTTATTTCTGTTGTTAAATCTCGTGAGTTACAAGGTGAGCAACACTCTCCATGTCTTCTCAGGAATAACTCCCATTGAGGTGAATGGGCTGGACTTTATTTGCAGCAGGTGGCAGCATCTGGCTGACCTTGTCTGGGCTTGGAAGCTATGTAGGATCAGGTTGGTTGGTACATAGATGTGAGGCCCTAGGAAATCCCATGGATGTAGGCTAGATTGGAACACTGAAAAAACATTTTGATAGAAGGTAATGGCAGGGTTCCATGAAGTCAACAGAAGTCAAGTTTAGCAGTTATGGGAGTGGAACTGTAACTTGCAGGATAAGAAAAAGCAGCAGACCCAACATACTGGCACCCAGCCCAGTCTCAACCTCATCAAGAGGTTTAAAAGGAAAAGCCGCCATCAGCAGGTTAAAAGCAAGACTTTAATCTGGAAAATCAAACCTCATTTGCTTTTAATTTTTTGGACTTTTTTTCTCTGCCTCCCCCCCCCCCCCACTGGACTACCTCAGCACTATTAAAGGCTATCAGTTTTATTATAGCATCATAAATAGTTTTTCTGAACGTTCAGCAGAAGACTCTACTGGTGATTAGGGTAGCCCCCAACTTATTTGGGAATAAGCTTCATTGACTTCAATGGTACTTTTTGAAACATTGTGAGAAGGCAGCTCTATACATTGGCAAGACTTTAAGATATCACACCTTCTTTGCTGACATGGCACATACCTTTTCAAACCATACTGTAAGAACAAAACAACCAAATCTGACTATATTTTTGGTAGAATTCATACAACACACTAAACCATGGTTTCCTTGTTGAATAAGCCACAGTTGCTAAGCCATAATAACTCACAGTTTACAAGACACAATGGCTGGATTCACACACCATGTTAAGCTATAACTCAATAAATCCTTCTTTGGGTTGGGCAACATGAAAACGCTTCAAGAAGATTTTGGACACAACTGTGATAAATTCACCTGTAGAGGGGTACAATTCAGAGTCAATGAAAGACATTTATTTCTAGGATCCACCAAGTTACTGAAAGCTCTTCTTCAAGTTGAATGTTGAAAAAGAAAAGTTAAGAGGCACATCTATTTCTCTGCTTTTTAAAATCATTGAGTCAGAAACGTATCTCTTTCCTTGATTTTTTTTTTTAATTATTGAGGAAGAGCTTTGAATATTACAGGCACATTATCTAAGGAACGTTGACCAACCCCAGTAAGAATCTGCACTCCTTGAACCAAGTTACCTGTTTAATAGTGCACAACTCTTGCTACTGCAAAAGCTTTCTCTGCTAATTAATCAATCTTTTTGTTAATGAGCAGAGACCCTAACTCTCTGTTAAGGTGTAATTTTTAAAAGGTAATGTTTACCTTGTTACTGGAAAATAACTTGCTTCTAGTATCAAGTACAGGATTGTGCTATTTATGCAACTGGAGTCGTTTCCTTCAGCTTTTGAAATTCCATGTTAGGGTCCATGATCATTAACAAAAAGATGGATTAATTAGTAGAGAAAAACTTTTGCAGTAGCAAGATTCGTGCACTATAAAACATTAAGAAAAGATAAGGCATACATTTTCATGGAAAGTATTCCAGTCTACAAGTTTATATCAAACTGCATGGCTTTGACTGATTAGGACTGGTATCCCATATTCACATAGGTGTATATGTATTTAATACTAGGGACAGACATTCTTTCCAATTAAATAAACTTTTTTTTAAAAAAATAATCCCTAGTATTAAATACATTGAGTGGGAAGCTAATCCTATTGAGTTCAAAGAGATTTCTTTCCAATAAATTCAGTAGCTTCAAATACCATCCTACAAGCTCTTCCGTAAAAACATTTGTATTAAGCAGCATTTCCAGGTATGATCGCAATTAAGTTACTATATTAATCCACAGATCCCAGTAATTAACTGGAAACATTTGGAAGTAGAGAGTTCTTCTTAAAACAATTGCCTTTAGGCAACTTTTAAAACAAATAATTGATTATTCCCTCTGGATAGTAGCCCTTTCCAGAATCCCATCACATGTTTGATTTCCTAAAGTGGAAACAGGGCATTCTGTTGAGGTGGAGGGACCGGGGGGGGGGGGGGCTTGTGCAAGTGATTTTAACCTGCTCCACCTTGAAGTGACCTGCCAAATGCACTTTCTTATTTTATAGACATCTGGGAATTCCATACATGCCTTAAACGCCAATTACACACCTTCTTCAAAGGACACGTGTGTTGATTTGCCAAGACCATTTAAGTCCTGGAAGCAGAGAGGGTGAAAGAAATTTCAGATCTATATGCATGTCCTAAAAAGCAGGTAAAGGATCGTATGTGGTAGTTAGTCCTCATGTTGCTGAGTGAATGAATCTATTCAGCTTGCATTGTCCTTGATCTCTTTCTCAAAAAAGGGCATCGAAAATGGACTAAGGTGTAATCCTAAACACACTAACCTGAGCAAAATATGCATAGGATTGCACTGAGAGTTATGCCATCCTGTACACACACAATTAAACTTAACCACTGCGGTTGTACAACATACTATAAATGGGGCTAGGCAGTTTATTGTTCAATGGATTATGGGAGTCTCGCTATTGTTTTAGTATATCCTGTGCTCCCAGCCAAGAGGCTCTACATTTTTTATTGTACAGGATCAGGATATCTCCACAATAAAATTAAAGAATTGAAACACAGTCCCAATTTATTTTTCCATTATTTTGGATTCCTTCACACACTTCTACTTCTTGAGGCATCAACATTAATGGGCACAGTATAATGGCTAATGAACAACCTTGAGATAAGGTGCAATGTAGTGAAGAGAAAAATGGGGGGGGGGTGCTGAGCACACGTTCTGAGGGAGAGACTCTGAGTATTACACAGTTCTTGCACAGGACACACTCTTGAAAACGAAAATGTTTCCATGAAAGCATGTTGAAAATGAAGAGATAATAAAAAGGAACCAAAAATGGAAAGCAGCAAATTGGATTCTAATTGTTTTTCAACCAAGGTATAAGAAGCGAGGGTTTACAAGCAGGAGAGAGCAAGAAGCAAACCTATTGCTCAGCACCCATCCTTCCCTCTTAGTAACTTTTGGGGTTCTCGCCAAAGGTTATCTTGGGGATACCTCTTAATAGGCCAACTGGCATATTAGTAACATCCTGAGCCTAAACGGAATTGATTTGGTTTTAACAATATTTATTTCCACAAAAGTGAGCAAGGCTAGGAGGAGCCAGAAATCAAGAACCCAACACCTGCTTGGCTTACAGACAAGAGATGTAGCTGTCCAGATGTTAACCCCCCATTAGACCGAGCCAGTGCAGCCAATAGAGAGGGATGACCAGAGCTGCAGTCCAACATCTGGAGGTCATTCAGGGGATCTCAGGCAGCTCCTGAGGAGAGAGAAAATCTTTGCTACTTCCAATCGAGCAGACAATAGCATTATAATGTACACCTCCAGACTGTACCATTCTAAAATTAGACTTGGATTACCCCAAAGGGTAAGCCTCTGTGGTCCATCTCAGAATAAGGCAGCATGTTTCTTTTCTTTCAGCACGTCTTTTCCATTTGCAGTTCACAAGCCAGAAATCAAACCTCACACTTTAATCGTATTTACTTGGAAAGATGGTTCTTTTAAGTGATGGAGCTCTTCAAATTATACTCCCTCTTAAAGCCTCAATTCCCCCGGTTTTCTTTGGTTTTGTTTTAAGTAGGTTTCCTGGAAGAAAACTTTTGCTGCGATTCTGAAATCAGTGACGAAGAGACAGCTGATTCGAAAGTAGGTTTACTCGGAAACAAATCCACTAAATTCGAAAGGATTTACTCCTAGTAACTCTATATACTGTTAAGGGAGGATGTTTTCCTGGAAATAATTTCACGAACACACAGATCTGCAGAAATTGCGATCTAAATTAATCAATTGCCTGTCTTTAAATTTACATACACGTTGCTCGAATTACGCAGTTTTATGATGGCTACGGCTCCAACAAAGACACCGGCTGCCTCGGTTCCGACAACGAGAAATCCCAGGAATAGCAGCCATTTTGGTTTTGCGGGTTCTGCAACCTTCCTTTTGCTCAGAAGAGTATTTTGATTTCCTGCACGTGTTGCCGACCGGGGCTGCGGTCCAACCCCCTGAGATCCAGATAAGTTCCAATGAAATGAAGGAAGCGGCTTTCAGGCGTTTAAGTTTGGAATTCCAGCGTGTTTCATGCTGCAGTTGGCTGAGCGCTTCCCTGGAAGGCCGCCTCACTAAATCGCGGGGAGTTACTCCGGAGTGAGCCTGCCGAGATCCCTCTCTCCCCATCGCTCAGACCAAACGCCTGCATTTCTCCACCTCCTTGAGTGGTCCTTCCCCTCATCCGTTTCTCTCAGGGGCACCGAATCTTAGTTCGATTTCCCACACGTTTCAATTTGTTTTTCACCTTTTCAAAAAGACCTTAAAATGTTTCAGGGGGAAACCGCCTGACATCAAGAGAGCGGGGACAAACGCTCACTTTGAAGGATGCCTGGGCAGGACTTCAAATGAAACCGTATGCCTGAGAAGAATTTGATACTGGACTAGGGAAAATAACTAGGTCGGCGTTTGCCAAACCATGGAATGTGCAAGAAAGCTCCATGGGCTCGCCAAGTTCCAACCCGGGTTGCTCCGGCGGCTGTTCACCCTCCACCTCCTGGGTTAGGCGAGGAACCCAACCCGCCCGGGCAGGGAGGCCTCGCGCCGCTTTGAAGCCGATTGGCAAAGCAACGTCCCAGGGCCCCTTGCGAGATGAGCAGAAAAATATAACTTCCCAGAATGCCTTGGGTCGCCTTCAAGGGTTCTGGTGGGTCTGGGCAGGCACCTCTTGCTTCTCGTCCCGGCACCCGGATCCCGAAGGAGGGAAGCCGAGAGCCAGCAGTCCTTGGCTGTTTCGAAAGACGGCGCCGATGCCGTTGTCAGCCAGGTTTCCGAGCAAGACCCCGAGAGCGGGCTGTGGTCCTCGAAGGCTCCTTTGAAGGCCTTCCCCATCTTCAAAGGAGCAGGAGGAACTGCTGTGCCGTCTCGCTGCTTGTGTGGCTGTTCTCTTCCACGCGGGGCTCTTCAGGCGCCTTGGACTACAAAGGCCATCCCCGCCTGGCACAGCCCGCCCTTGAATGATGAAGTTGTGAGCCCATGCATCTGGGAATGCTAGGTGGGGGAAGGTTGCCTCTCCTTCTGGTCTGCCCGGTCCATCTTTAAAGTTCTCTGCTCTCTCTTGGATCTTTCCAATCGCTCCTAAAGACCTCGCCTGGATTTCTAAAGCTCTTGATGGCAAGGGAAGAGAGCGAGTGGCCTCAAAATCTATGCCCCCGGTTATCCCAGTAGGCTTTAGCTGTGGTTCACAAGATCAGATTGGGAAGAGGGGAAAAGATGCCGATCCAGTTCTACACAGGTCTCCTTCAAAGTCAGCCCCTCTGAGTTCATGGAGACACAGGTAACCAGGAAGAGATTGTGAGAACCCTTTTGAGGCGGTTGTATTCGCTGGCCTGAAAAGGACTGGGGCTGATGGTGGGTTAGCCCCATCGCAAACATCCAATCCTGCTTAGACGTCGCTCCTTCGTCGAGATGGACCCTAGTGACCTCAGACACGGACAAACTGTGTAGTCTTCTTGCCAAGAATAGGAAGTGGTTTCTTTTTGCCTTCTTCCGGGATGTTTTTTTCCACTTCCCAGCCCTGGAATTCCTTGGAGGTGTCCCCTTCAAATAGTAACCAAACCCTGCTACTGATTGCAGGCGCTTCCCGCCATCAGTTGTTTCTCTTTCATTCAGCTGCAAATCAAAACAAGCTGCATTGGAAATTAGCGGCTGTTCCTTCCCACTAAGCCGTTTGTTTAGCTCAGACTGCAAGGCAGACATTCTATTTAGCAATACATATGCATATATACATTACAGTGCAACCCTAAGCATGTTTTACTCTCAAGATCAGGCCTGCTGTGTTCAGTGGGGCTTGTTCCATAATAGATGCGTTTAGTATGGCAGCCCTAAATAGCAAGCCTAAATGTATTTAGTTGGGAAGAAATTCTGCTGAAAATCAAAGAGACACGCAACGGTAAATGAGGTTGTTTGTTTAGAAGTATGCCGGCTGGGTTCAACACGACTTGATTCTAAAAAGAGGTGCAATACAAGGATCAACTCTTTCCCTTCTTGCTCTGAAATAAACCTCTTTAGTTGAATAGGAGTACTCTTTGCAAACTGTTACAGTCTAAGGAATTAGACTGAAACTGATTTGTCTGTACTTCAAATGAATTAGAAGTACAAAGCGTTAACCGAATAAGAGGAACAAGACATATTAAGGCAATTATTTTTCAGCCTAGAAATCAGCCTTAATGGGAACTGTTATGATTTTTCTCCCAACTCTACCCCAAATGCAATCAAAGCTGATAGTCCACTACAGCTTAGATGAATATTACGATTATTATGATCATTACAATAGCAGGAGCAATTCAAGAGAGAACAAGAAACAGGCAAATATAATTTGATGTCCTACCTTTCGACATTGCCCAGAAAGGGATCTTGTTTGGGTCTCTAGGTTCACATTTGAAGGTTTCCCTCAAGTATCTCCAATGTTAAACCATTCGATCTTATGAAACCAAAGCACCATCTTCACTTTTTCTTGGTGATGCGCACTGCCGAAATACGTTTCTTCTTTCTAAGCTGGCGAAAAGTTTGGCTGCAATTTCCAAAGTCCTGCCTGATCCGCTTTAATACACCCAGATTCTGCCGCTTCAAATGTGTACGTATGCATGTTTTTTTTTTTGCATGCGCGGGTATAGACACATATGCATACACACACACAGATCCAATATACCTGCTGTCGAGAGCTAGATAAGAAGCTTAAGCCAGCCCGGAGTTGTTAATAGGTAGATAAGGAAAGACAAACAAGGCCGACAAGAATGCCAGCGCAATCTAGGCTAAGTAAACATCACTTGGTTTGGAGGAAACCCGCCACTTGTATTTCTCCTAGACTTCGCTGGAAGTTTAGAAAGGAGCGAATAGCAGTTGCAGGCTGGGGAGCCACCAAAACTTGAAGCGACCTGAACAGAATTCCTTCGTGAACCGACACCGAAGGAAGATGTGAAGGCCTATTTTTGATGCTGGTAGAAGCTTCCTTCTAGAGCTGACAGCCTGGAGATCTGAGATAGATCGACACTGATGTTTCAGCTGGATCTCCAGCCCACGTGAACCGAAGCAAAAAGACAAGCTGATGGACAGCAGCAGGATCATTTAAGGTTTACTCAAAACAACCCGCTGGTACCTCAAGGAAGGGTGCCGAGGGACTGCAGCCTGTGGCTTGGACTAACTGCGTGGAGTCCCAGGCTCTGGTTGCCACTGGTCCTTACTTGCATAAAAGCTCCACTGGGGTTCTGCCCTTGACTTCAGCCCAAAAAAGGGAACGTACCTTTGTGTCTTTAGACTTTGGCTTATGGAACGTGTGGATCGATGGGGTTACTCAGAAATCTGCAAAGGGATATAAGGGAAGCCAATCTGGCACTTGCTGTTGAAGGAGTTGCATAAACATGCATCCTTTTTCTACTGAAATACGAGAAGACGGGCCTTTCCTACGTCAGGAAAGCAGCAACGGGGATATTTATCCTTAGAAAGGGATGTATTGCTTTGAAATCGTACTGGGAATATTCCTTGGCAATTCAGTGGAAATGAATGGGATTGGTTTCCAAGTTATTTTGAGCTTACCGGATCTATTTAGTCTGAACCAGCCTCCTCTGCCCTGACGCTTTCCAGATGTAGTTGGACTCTGACTCCCATCACTTCTGAACCACCATTTGGACTGGCTGGGCATGATGGGAGCTGTACCCCACACATTCTGAGAGTGCCAGTTTGAAGGCTGGGTGAGTTAAACGTCCTAAAGCTACAAAAGAGAGAATCATTTCCCCAGCCACTGCGCCCATCCTAGTTAAGTCCAGTATAAAATCAACGGGGCTCTCAAGTGTCCTTTAGAGTAAATCTAATCCTCGCCTTGCCATTGTTTGCAAAACAAAAAAACAAACAAATGAAAAAACCAAAAATAGGTATGCACCTGAGGTGTGATTGTGGATGCTCCATTTATTTAGCACCGCAAAAAAACCCCTGTAATGCTGATTTCAAACCCAAGATAGCAACAGCCTCTACATTAGTGAAGCTACTAAAGACAGAGGGGACATTCTGTATTATAAATACAGAAGGAACAGAATCCCACATCATTTCACTGCTTTTGAACGTATCAAGCACTTGGCTGTTTTGATTGAAAGAGGGTTAAAATCTGAAGTCCAGCAAACCCACAAATAGAATCATAAAGCTGTCTCAACAATTAACACTCCTGTGTCTGTCAGTAGCTGGTTTATTTGCGTTTTTCTCCCATTTGTTTATATTCCCCCCTCTGTCCGACCCTCACCCCCTACGCTTCTGGGTAACTCCAGATCTATCCGCTCCAGTATTATTTACCTTGAGTTTCAAGTCTATTTTCCTCGGTACACATCAAACTGTTAACGTTCTTTAACATTTCAATTTATTTATTGCAGTAAAAATATACAATGATATTTACAAAACAATCATAAAAATAGGAATGCATTTAGACACCGGATCTATTTGCATTTTAACATGGGTCATCAATAAATAAATAGAATGTTTCATTTTCGCCCCCCCACCTCCCTTTTTTATTTTTTTTTCCAGGAAGAATTCCAAAACAAAGCAAAATTAAAAAGGAACCTGAAAGGTTTTGCGTATGAGAGTTTGAGCCAGTAAGGTTTTGCTGCTGAAACATTTTTGGGGCGGTGGGTGGGACGGTTTTCCTTTCTTGCTCCTTTAAAAATGGGGTTTCGTTGTCATTAGATCTGTTCAAAAAAGAAGGGTGGGGGACTCCAGTAACGTATTTCCTTTCATGAGTGGCTCATAAGCTCTCTTGGGAATGCATGCATGCAAAAAGAGGGGAAAGGAAGTAGGGAAAAAAGTTCCAACATTCTTCGTCAAAATGGGGAGGGGGGGAGCAGGTTCAGATTTCGATCAGAATGCAGAGATGTTTGGTAGACCATCCAGCCTTCACTCTGGATCAGCCACCTCACCGTCAGAGGGGCTCTAGGTCTCTTGCCTCAATTGCTCTCCCCACGCCCTGCTCTTTGCAACCTGGGCCAAGAACGCGTCTACATTTCCAAGAAAATCCTTGGCGTGCTATTGTCTGAGAAGGGGGAGAAATAACCCCGGGAGGTGGATTGAGGGCGAATCCAAGTGCAGAGTCTCTAGATTGTCCATTTTCTCTCCTTCCCTTTGAGAACAATGTCATCTGGGAGGAAAAAAGAGAGAGAGAGAGAGAGAGAGAAGGGGAGGGGGAGAAGGGAGGAAACTGTTACTGGAAAAGAAACATTCACTCTCTTAGAAAGAGACGACGAAAAGAAAAAGCTTCTTTTCGTGACCCTCCAGAACTTTGACTCTGCTCGATTCAAGCAGAGGATTGCAAGGCTGCGTGCGGGTGTGAGTGCGCGCGCGTGTGTGTGTAGGGGGGAATTAAAGCACAAAGGAAGGCGGGGGAAAGGAACATTGGCAAGGCATGAAATCAGGAAACGCGCCGAAGGAAGCGTCACGGAGATCTATCTCAGCGAATCTAGTAAATGGGGGATACATTATCCTCCTGGAGCTTAACTAAACCTTCCCTTAAATACATCCCCGCTGCCTTTTGGGGTAACTTGCTTCCAAGGAAGTTTGCTTCAGGAGTCCAGGATCCTTGAGCTCCCCAGTCGCCTCGTGGGAAGCCTGCCACGCTTACAATCTAGCCTATGGTGGGAACGAGGTGGGGGTAGGGGGAGTGAAAATGATCCGAGCCAATGTGAGCTGGCCCGTTAGCACCCTGGATTGAGCACTGGGCCCAAGAAAGCTGAGGAAGAACATGTCAGGCGCAGAATTGTTCAGATACACATGTCCATCACATGCAACCACGAATCTTTGAAACGGGGTTCTTGGTCTGTGTTCCGTCTGCGCAAGCTCATGGGCCCCGGTCCCTGCACAACTTGACCGAGAGCAGGCCAGCATTCAGCCAGCTTTTCCCATCGATGGAAGTTCTGCTGAAGTAGCCCCTTCCTATTGCCCTCCATCCCTTCCCTGGGAAGGCTAGCCTCCTCCACTCCTGCCTCTCCTCTCTCCCAGCCAAGTTCTCCTCTCACTCCAATTCAGCCCAGACTGCCATTGGTGAAGGCTGGGGGGGGAGGGGGAGCCAACGAGGACCAAAAGAGGGATCAGCCGCTGGTGCCTCCTTCCCCCAATCTGGCGCCTTTCGGACGCCTTGGACTTCAAGACCCCTCAGCCCAGCCAAATGGGGCACTGGCTGATCAGGGAAAGGGAGCAGTTGGGAAAAGGCTGGCCTAGTGCCTTGAACCTGATCAGGTTTATTCCAACATGAGCCCAAATTGCTTCAGAGTAGAACTTATGCAAAAAGGATTTCAGGCTGCCTACAGGACTTTTTCCAATTGATCCTCTCATCTCCAAAAGAATGCATCTTTACTGGATAGGTAGAGCTGATTTTTGCAAGGGCCTAAGTCAAAGCTAACTCCCGTGCATGAAGAATTGAACTCAGTAGGACTTCTGAGTAAACAGGCACAGGATCAAGCCCAAGGCCCTTTTTCTTCTCTCTCCAACCCAACTTTCCATACAACCTTTAACCTTAGAAGTGGTATTTCCACATGCTCACTCTCTTTACACCAAGGCCTGATCCAACAAGTTAGACCCTGAGTCAGCAGTGGTAGGCTGCAGTACAGGCACCATCTTACCTGGGAGTAAGAATCGTTGTGTTCAGTAGAACAAGGATCATATGCTCCTACTCACACTTGTACCTAAAAGTCAGTCCCAACAAAATAGTGGATCTTGCCTTGGAACAAATGAATGTACTGTTACAAGGTAATTCTATATGAATTTACTCTGGAGTATGTAATAGGACTTAATCCCTAGGTCTGCAACTTGAAGGCAAAGAATCTATGTTTGCTTGGCCAAAATGGAAAAATTCATTTCATCCTGCCATTTTTGTGCAGGTGATTAAGGCTCTCTATAGGCAAAAGAGCTTGGCTCCAAAAATAAGGCTCCAGGTGCCAATAAAATGAAAGAGATTTCCTTTAATTCCAAATTAACAAATTTAAGCATCTGATCCCATGTACGCTTTATGAACACAAGATCCCAATGGAATTTTCTAGCAGGAAAATACGCAAAAAATGTTAGGATAAGAACTAAAGCTTAAAAAAAATGATTTAGGATTTGGGTAATTAGTGCCATCAATACACATTTCCACGGCAAGATCAGGCAAATACTAGAAGTGAAGGTCATCTAACATAGGGTGACTTTCCTCATAATTGGACGGCATAGGATCACGACTGCATTCCCACTGAAGTCATGGTCCTTTTCCAGCTATAATCCAGGGCAAACCATGGAGAATAATTCTTGCTTGTGGGATTGCCTTCATAATCTTTTGTTTTGTTTTAAGTTTTGTGATGCCAAATGAAGTTCCTACACAAGGACTCCTTGGATGGCAATTCTAGAAAAAACTAGTAGGCCTTTGGTAATCCAACTGGCTACACTGGAGAAAATTATGCTTTGGAGTTACCTTTAGCCAAGGAATTCTAGCAGACAAGACTTTTAGCTTGGCCTCTGCAACCTCCACCCAAATTTTGGTAAACTGAGCCCATCCTGCGATTTTCTCGCGAGAGGGAAAGAGGGCAAGAAAGAAACGTGCAATCAAGTGCTCAGCCTATTACAACTGTCCCTTCCTTCACACTATTGGGAATGCGTGTGGGACATCCACGAGGTGCTAGAGGACTTAGAAGAAACATTCCTAATGTCACGCAGCTCTAGGAGAATTTGGGAGAGTGATTTTTCCACGCAGTTCACTTACAGATACTGGCAGACTTCATTGTGAATAAAGCAAGAAGGTGCACAAGAAAATGTGCTTGGATGTGTGTAAATGTTCTGGGAAAAAATTGCAAGAAAAGCTTAGTTTCTTTCAACTAGGTGCTGCTTCCAAGGGGAAACCTTGGGGTAGAAGCCCTGAAATAGCTCAAGTGGAAAAAACGTCTTCCAATAAATATGGATAAAAGTGATCGCCTCTGAACAGCAAAGAATGCAGAATGGGGAGAGGTTGTGCTTGGGAGCTAATAGCTGGATTTTAAACAAAGCTTACTCCCATGCCTGAATTTCTATAGGATTTTCTTCTAAAGCAAAGGACCGAGATCCCGTTAAAATCAAGAACAAGTTTGGAATATGGATGGAAGAAGATGCGGTGGTCAAGGCTGGGACAGACAAGTGGGTGTGGAATGAGAGTGAGTACTTGAGCCAGGGAAACCATTGACATCCATCTGAAAGTACCTCTGGAACCAAGGGTGCAGGGTTGCTCAAGGATTAGTTCCCCTGGTCCTCAATTTCTTTGCCATGGGAAGCAGAGTGGCTAAAGAGGGGTGGTACGGTTTTCAGCTCACTTTCCTTGAAGCAGGAGGTGTCACTCAGCTACTCCCCACCCTCAGTGGCACTGGTTGAGAAAGGGCTAGGCTAGGTTGGTGCCCAGAGGGACTCACCAGGAGAAGACTGAGGCCGCCATCCTAAGCCTCTCTGAAGTTGCAGAGGATTCCTTGTGGCCTCCCTGCCTCTTTTAGAAAGAGCCCCCCCCTTCCTTATTTCAGAGTGCTCTAGAAATCGAGGGTCCCCATGATCAAGGACCCTGGTTAGGGAAGGAAAAGCCGAGTCCTCGCGAACGCCTGGCCAGGTCCCTTGGCGGAAAGAGCCAATTGTTTTCCGAGGCGCTTGGAATTGCTAAGATTTCCAGGCAGGAGATCCCGGGCGGAGCGCTCTTGGCACTCCCTAGGACAGCCAGTCCCTAGAAGGGCCCTAGGCGGCCTCCTCACAAGGGCCCATCGGCCCCTCAGCCCAGCCCCGCTCCGCCGAGCCCTGCGCTCTTACCTAAGTCTCCGGGCGCGCCAGGCTGCGCAGGACGCTAGTGGGAGGCGGACATGGACCAGGCGCCTTCCATGCGCCAAACGGAGAAGGCGTAGCTGAGGCGCTCGTGGGCCACATAGCTGCAGCTGGCCATCTTGGAGTCGAGTTCGTCGCTCTGCAGAACCTGGTAGAGGAAGTCGATATAGCGGGCGGCCAGCTTGAGCGTCTGGATCTTGCTCAGCTTGTCCGACGGCAGTGTCGGGATGATCTTGCGCAGCGCCGCGAAGGCTTCGTTCAGCGACTGCGTGCGCTGCCGCTCGCGGACGTTGGCCATCACCCGCTGCGTCTGAAGCTCCTCGTACGACTGCGGGCTGCCCCCGCCGCTGCTGCTGCCCCCGCCGCCCCCGCCGCTGCCCGACTTCTTGCCTCTTTTGCCTTGCGCCGGGCTGCACGGCTCCTCCGCCGAGCCGAGCCCCCCGCCGGCCGCCCCGCTGCCCCCGCCGGCGCCGCCTCCGCCAACTCCTGCGGCCGCCCTACGGCTCGAGCGCCTCTTGCGTCCCCCTCGCTTGCCGGCGCCTTGGAGCTGCTGCTGCTGCTGCTGCTGGCGGTCGGGCTCCTCCTCGCTGTTGCTCAGGCTGTCGTCGGCGGGCGAGACTGGAGAGTTGGAGTCGTCCTGCTGCTGCATCATCTCGGGGGCCAACCCGCGGCGCACCGAGCGGCCCTTTGGAGGGGGCGAGGGGGGTGGGGGAGATGCCTAGCCAGCCAGCTCCCCCCGGCTGGATCCTCGGCCTGCGAGAGGAGAAGAAGAGGACGACGGCGGCGTCAGGGGTGGGTGGGGAGGACCTCAGTTGGATGGGAGGGTGGAAGCCATGGGGAGTCGGAAAGAGAGGCAGCGGAGGAGGGGGAATCTCTCTCTGGCGCTGTCAGCTCCCCTCCCGAGGGCTCCTCGGAGCTAGCTGGGAGTTGGGCGAAAGTTGCAGCCTGGGACGCTCTTATAGCTCCTGCTGGCGGAAAGTTTGGGGGCAGCGGTGTCATTGGCTTGACGTGGAGAAGGAGGGACTTTGCCGAGGCTGAGACGAAAGTTTCCGCTTCCCCCTCCCCTCCTCTCCGCTGCCTTTCCCAGACCGTTAGCCAGAGATCGGAGGGAGCCCCTTCCCCAAGCCGCCGGCTGCTCTTAGTGGCTGCAGGACTGCAGCAGATACTCCCTCCCCTCCCCCTCCCAAGCACACCAGCGTCTGAAGGGCTTGGCAGAAACGGGCTTTGCGCGCCTCGAGTTCTCCTCTCATCCTCTCCTGGGACCCGCAAACTTTTTCCTTCCGAGGCGATCCACCTAAGCACTTCCTTGATAGCCATCTCAGCCCCGTCGAATCAGTAGGCACTGCGCTCCATCCTACCATCAGCTGCTTGGAAGGAGGGCCGATTTATGTCACAGGGTTTACTTCCGAGTCACTCCTATCTGAACGCCCGTGTGCAGGTCGATTTAGGGTCGTCGGAATCGGTTGCCTTCACTGGCCACCAAGTCCTGGAGAAGGTACTGTCTAGCCCTTGGGTTTGAGGTCCATCCTGAGGCAGGAGCCCCACCACAATCTAACCAATTCCGTCCATAGCCTTCGAAAAAGTTAAGCTGCAGTCCTAAATAGGCGCAGTTTCCCGCATTGAAATCAAGTGACAGCCACACGTTTTACTTCCGAGTAAAGAGTCCTTGTATCTGTAGATCCCAGAGTCCAGCAAGAACGGTTTAATCAAACCCCAATCCACTTGAGCCCCTAATTACAACTAGAGTGTGAACTGGGTTTTGGAGAGGGATTCCACTTCTGTTAGGAGTGAATTCCAAGAATATCAAAGGAGGTGATAATTTCACATTCACAATGTGAAAGAATTCTGGGCCTTGTTACATTCCAGGGAGCCTGCTCAAGTGCCTGCGGGATCCAGCTACGTGGACAGAATCTGACTGGATCTCTCCAGCCGTGGCTCGGGGAATTCGATCACGACACCTCGGTCACCAACATTCCGTTGCAGTTTGGAAGCGAAGAAGTGCGCTTTCCAGGGATGGCCCCTCAGCCCGGCTCCCTTCCCCAAGCACCTCTGTGCCCGCTTCGGACAGCCCGGCCAAAGCGTTGATCCCATGCAGTTCTTGGATGCCGGGTCAGCGGCTGTCTGATGTAATTGGGGGGAGGGGGAAGAAGAGAGAGGTTCCCTCTTCCGATCTGTCAAAAATCAGAATTGGGGTGCCGTCTGGCTTCATTTGCTGACTTCTAAGGGTAGGGATCCCAGCTAATTTTCGGCAGATGCCACGATCCTTGGGAGGATGGGGCGGGGGGGGGGAGGGAGAGAGAGAGAAGGAGGGGGAGAGAGAGAGAAACACGCCCTTTTCTGAAGATGTCCCAGAGTATCCACGAACTCGTGGCATTAGCATTCAGGCGCTGTGTGGGCTGCATCCTTCCACAGCGGAAGGACAGCGGGTTCTCTCTTCTCCAAAATAAATTGGACCAGGACCCCTCTGTTATGCAAATAACAGCAGAGGAGTTTAAAAGATGTTCGGATGCCTGCGGTATAAGCTTTGTCATCTTTCTGATCACTGCGGTATTTGCCCTTTTTCTCAAGTATCTTCGCCTCTAGCTTGGTTTATCAATAACATTGCGTGAAAGAGGGAGAGTGCGGTGTGCTGCAGATCGTTAGAAGGGGATATTTCCAGCCACCGAGAGCACCCAATCCTCTGCGTCCTTCAACAGACAAATACGATAACTATCACAACACAGAAATTCAAACAAAACCAGTCTGGTGGTGCTCTTATTATTTTGTCTTCCTAAAACTCCAAACTTTTTACTCTGCAGTGTGCAGAGACTGGGGCATGGGGAGAAAGTCTGTCTTCTTAAAAAGAAAAAGCTAGAGAATCTGGTTCATTGAAAAGATTTCGTTGGTTTTCCGAGAACGTTGGTGCCCGGAACTAAAGGTGCACCTCCCACCGGCCCCCACCTCCCCCCGCGGCAGCTGCCTTCACTTTTGTAAGTAAATCAATCAGCTCAGACAGAAGTAGAGAGGTGAGATTTGCAGAGTAATTGCGGTGCTGCCCCAAGACCTGAGAAAAATCCATGTGGCCCACATCTCTTGAAAGGCGAGGAGAACTTTTCTGGCAGCCGCTGGATCCACGTTTGGGGCAGAGGGACCTGTTGCCCTTCAAGCAATGCTGAACTGCAAGATCCAGCATCTGCTGCTATTGGATCGAAGTCATTCTTAAATAAGCCAAAAACTCAGACAACTGGGAATGAGGTCCACATAAGCCAGAATTACAAACAGCGAGATTGGATTTAGTAAGGGAGGGAGACATCCTTGGACGCCCCCTACTCACCCACCCCTGTTCCAATATCCTCCTTTGATTTAGGGCAGATGACACATCTAGGAGGCAGCAGGTTGAAGAAAACCTGTTTAGGCCTAGTTGAATGTAGCCAAAGTTTGGCGACTTTTTACTCATTTTTCTAGTAAAAAGCAGTGCCGGGAGAGGGAAATGCAGAGGACAGAGAACCATCTCCCTGGCTCCTCTGCTTTAAATCCGCCATCGTGCTCAACCCGCGTCTTCCTCGTGTGGTTCGTGCAGCGGCTTTACCTCTTCGGCCTCTTTTCATTTCGGAGAAGATGATTATAAAGTGTCCTTGGCCAGAAGAATGTGTGACACCCACCCCAGGAGAGCCAAATTTGGAGGAGCCTTCCCCACTTTAGACATTCCCCCAAACCTTGCAGAAGCAGGACGTCTGATCCATGAAAGGGAAGTCCCCAGTGCATTCGGGCAGATCGGCTGGGGATGAGGTCGGAGTGATGGCAAAACGCCCTGCCTTCTTTCTGGAGCCTTCTCACCCATGGAGGAAGGAGCATTTCTCAAGGGGTTTTTGCGTGATCATGAGGACAACCTTGTCTTGGAAGGGATTGGATGAAATGGGAAGGAATTGGCACCTAACGCACATTTATAACTTGAGTACTTTAAGTTTTGATACAGTCGTCCCCTCACTGGCCTCACAACAATGCTGTGAGATAGGTTAGGCTGAAAGAATGAGCAACCAAAAGGATTCAGTTAAGGGTCGTTTTAAACAAGGGCTGCTTGACTCACATATCCTGCTAAATATGTTGAATGTCACTATGGTTCACACAGCATAATAGGAGTATATAGAGATTCAGACCCTTTATGTTTAGTTCAGTGTGGGTATCACCCACGAATTTCAGGTGGGGGTCTTTCCAATTGTATTGGAAGAGGCCAGGAACTGAACTCAAAAGCCTTAATTCTATCGCCAACTTAAGGACCAACTTCTGCTCTAAGGGGATAATAGGCCTTGATAATCCGGAACTTTTTCTTCTCTTCTAACAGCAAGAGAGGGATCTCTGCTACTTACTCAAGCACACTTTCCCTTTTAGTCCCTGCAACTAATCTCTTCCGAGGTCCTAAACCTGACTCTTGAAGGGTCATCAACCATTATATTCCAGGCCCATGGAAGCACTGGAGAGCTGTGGATGACCCTCTTCAGCCCTGAAATTGGCCTGGGAAGTCTCCATTCCTACTTTGCTGTAGGAGGCTACCTAGAATTTGTCAAGGAATTTGGTTTCCTTCTTGGCATCTCCAACTGGGTGGTTTAAGTGCACCAGAGCTGCTGCTTTCCCAAACTTTACCCCTCCCCTTTCAGCCAAAGTGATTGCATTATCTGGAACTTACCCACTCTGATCTAACAGAACCACCCCACAATATATATCAGATGGAGCTTTTAATAAGCCACAAGTCAGATGCTGGAAAAAAGGCATAAACATAACCCCTTCAAGTACTGCCAATGAATACACACACACACACCTCCTTCTGCCTTACTGCACTTGAATACAATTGCCAGCCTCCTTGAAGCAAAGCTCTAGTTAAACTCAAAAAGAGATCTGTCTTTTTAAAAAGGATTTTCAACTGTTTCAAACTTAGTGGATAATTCTTAAAAAAAAGTGGGGGGAGGGGAAGCAACATAAGAACTTTGCTTTCTTGATCAGCAGGGAAAGAGAACATCCATTTCACATATTGTTTAGAGGATTTTCACACATGTCACTTCTCCACCCTAGCTTTTAAAAATCTATTGGTAATGAGAGCATAAAACCTACATTCTCAACACTGGGCATGGCATGAAAAGAGGATTCTGTTCTGATCCACTGTAACCAGAATTAAAAACACTAGCCTAAAATCAGAAAGTCAGGAGAACCGGGTTGTATCAGACAATAGTGTCCATAGGGTATGGTCAAAGAAGTCAAAATGGCAGCCACAATGGTGAGACCAAAACTGTGCCTATTTTATGTGCTTGTGTCATGATCACACCGTCTTGGCTTTTTAATATTATACCCTGTGGGCACCCCTGGTATCAATCAGTCTAGAGATCCCTCTAATCAAGCATTCTGTTCTTAACAAAAGCCAGCCAGAGGCATATTAGACAGAGATGAGTGGATAGGCACAATCCCAGCACACATATACAGAGACAGGTGTCCTAAGAAAAGACATACGGTACTGCTACAAATATTAGAGGTAAGAATAGATAGGCATCATGGTCAGTAGCCACTGGACCTTTCCCCGTGGCTGAGTTGTATGCTTCCAAGCTATCCTTAGGTCTGCCGAAAATAGCGCGGTCATGAAATTGGTTTTTCCCACTGTCCATCCCTTTCCTGTCTCTAAGTTAGTCATCTAACTTTCCTCCAGGGTAATGAGTGATAAACCCTATATACACCTTGAAGTATTTTAAGAAAAATTTAAGATATTACTTTAACATCAGTACATCTATGGATCTGAAGCTGAGGGAATGGTAGACTGAGGGCTGAGAAGAAGGCAGTGTCATGAAGACATGGGAGGAAAGAAAAGATGGCCAGAGCCGATTTGTGCCATGCAGTGGGGGAACAACACACTCTGTGAGTATGTTTAAAGCCAACACAACACCTTGGGACAGCAAATCCAAAAACTATTGTCCATTTCTCCTGAATCTGGAACTCTTCAGCAGTGGTGGACAGCCCCTGCTTTAAGAATTCTGGAAAGAAGGAGAAGGAGCCAGATACAAAAATGCATCCTAGGCCCAAAAAAGCTTTGAAGTACTGTTTTGCTTTGATGATATTTTGTGTGAAGCCCCCTTGCATGGCGCTTTGTAAAGCAACACCCCCTTCTAAAGAGTAAAACAAGGCTGCCACATTGCTTCATTTTGGACCCTTCTGAGCTTTTCCTGACACTTCAGGAAAAGCTTCTGCACGTGTGAATCGCATCCCTACCCTTCAATGAGATAAATAGAATTGCTGTCATGTTTCTGTTTTTCCCCCCTAAATTAAACATCTCCAAGTATTATGTTGTTTTTTCTTATAGTCTACTTGATCTTTTTCTTCACTAGTGACTAGAATTGTACATAATCATCTCTGATTTTGATAGGATTGCGATACTTGCATGTTTATTTCCTTCTGTAAAGATCCCTCACATGGATTTTGCATTTTTCACAGCTGTTATCATTGGTATGACCAACCAGTAAGCAATGAACTGTTTTGTGCTGCCTCTCTCTGTACCTTGAAATAGATTATGTTAATCTTGACTTCAGAGGTTTTTTTAAATATGATTTTTATTGAAACTTTTAAAGAAGATAAAAACTAATGCAAACTAATATAAGTAAGGAAGTGAAAAAAGCAAGCAAGCAAAGAGAAAGCAAGAAGTGCAAGAAAGGAAAAAAAGTTGAAGAAAAAGAAAAAAGAAAGAAAAAAATACAAAGAAGTAGCTTCCAATACTCTTCACAGCAGTTATAAGTACAATTATATTTTAACCTCTCTCTCTAAAGTTACATCATAATACTCTTCTTTCTATAATCTATCCTGTCTAATTATCAATCACAAGTTCATTTTTTTTCAATTTTACACAAGTCCATAAGAGGTTTCCAGTCACCAGTACATGTAGATAGTGTCTTTTCTCTAATCAAAGAAGTTAATTTATCCATTTCAGCAAGTTCTGTCAATTTCACCAACCATTCCTCCATAGTGGATAGTGTTGAGTCTTTCTATCTCTGTGCATACAATAATCTTGCTGCAGTAATCATATATTGAAACAATCTCCCATGGCTTTTTTCTAACCATTTAATGACTTCAGAGGTTTTGTTTCTGAATAAACCTGCTCGGGATTGTGCCTCACAAACAATAGGAACAGCCTTTCTGCAATGGACCAAAAGACACATCTGAAATTTTGAGAGCAAGTTGGGGATCTCATCATGAAATGGCAACCATGATGAGTCATGATCATCACCACCCACCCATCAGGCAGAAGGCAAACAGGTAAGGTGGTTGCCTGCCATTCCTCTAGTAACTCACCCCAGAAAGTTTACCTTTATCCTTTTCCTGGCCATGTGGACACATTGCCAAAGTGCTCTGATGCTTTTAAAAAATATATTTTTATTTTTATTTTCTAAGAAAATCTATGGAGCTTCTGTGGAATGAGAGATTTCTTGTAAATAAAGGCAATACTTCAGGCTGACACTTTGTTTTATAGCATGGCAATGTCCACTTATTCATTATTTTATTTCAAGTTATATGGAGTTGACAGGCATTAAGTAAAGTGTCCATGAGTATGAGATTGCCTATTTCTGGTATAGCCACTGTGTAGTCTATCTATTATTCATCTTTCCCATCAACAACACAATAGCCTGGCATTTATAAAGCATGCAATGAAGTCATCAGTCATCTTCCATTCTTTGCTTCCAACTTCCTATCCAGGACACCTGTCCTGTAAGCCTCCAAGTGTTGTTGGCTAGTGATGAAAAATGATAGGAATTGAAGTCCAATGAGATCTGGAGGGCCAAGATTCCCATTGCATCCCATTTTGCAAGCACCTGCGAGTTCCATCTGCAATATAATTCTATGAATGGCTAATCAGAAGTAAGCTGTAATAGGTTCAAAACAAATTATTCCTTAGTATGTATATAGAGACAGCCAGTTTGGTGTAGTGGTTAAGGCACCAGGCTAGAAACAAGGAGACCGTGAGTTCTAGCCCCACCTGAGCCAGCTGAGTGACCTTGGGCCAGTCACTCTCTCTCAGCCCTAGGAAGCGAGCACTGGCAAATCACTTCTGAAATCTTGCCAAGAAAACTGCAGGGCCTTGTCCAGGCAGTCACCAGGAGTCAAGACTGACTTCACTCACTCACACATTCACTCACTCACTCACGTGTATATAGAGGTCAGCAGCCTTAGATGGTGTTAGTGTCCCAGAAAACCATCTGAGGACAGCTGTTTCAAAAATGAAGTGTGCCTTCCCTCACTCAGAACCAAACAAAGTGTTATAACTAATGAATAATTTACCTCAGGGTCTCAGAAATACAAAAAGATATATCAGTAAAGGCTTACATACAAATTCGACTTAGGGACAGACCTTGGGAATGGAACTCATTCTTAAACTGGGGACTACCTATGTATAATTTGGCATCACATTAACACCTTTAACATTTAAAGATTTTCTCATAAATCTACTGATATATATTAAAATACCATTCCAAAAGGACCCCAGATGAGCACATGACCATATCATATGGGTCAATAAACCCTCACATTTTTTACACCTCCAATAAAGAAAATCTGATGTCCATTCTTTCAAGTACATTCATTGGGGAGCTAATACACTCAAAACTGTTGATACCATTTTAATATTTTTTAAGGACATTAAGCCACTGATGGGGCATTATCAGAGATTCTAGTTCTTTCGTCCATGTTTGGAATGCCCCAGAAATGTCCACTTTAAAAATATTCTTGAGCTTTCAATAGAGATATTTTATGGATTTTACATTCCATCAAGTAATGGCTTTTCAATCTCTATTACAGTTCAACACTCAGTTGTTGTGGTTGGTGGAGAGTGCTGTTTGAGAAACACAAATCAAAGTTCTCCTTTGGAAAACTAAGTGCTTGGGTAGAACTTTGAATCCTGATCATTCTTTGAAGTGAATTTCAGTGAAGTCACTGGATTTTGCTTTCAACTCAAGGATTTTTATAACAGTACAGAAGACGGTCAAATCAAAGGATTCAGTCCTAAGCACATGTAACTGGAAATAAGTACTACTGGGAGCACTGGGACTTATTTCTAGATTCATTCTAGAATTGCCCTGCCTGGCTTCACCTTAATGAAACACTTTTGCCCAGAGGTGACACTATGATCCTTGCCAAGGTGAGGAAGTGACACACTTCTATTCAACAATGGTCATTACTTGAAGCTTCATCTAGCACTTCCTGAGTTGGAAGAGATTTTTGTGCAAAGAACTGTTGAAGATCTTGGAAATGAGATAAAATAAATCAAAACAGCCACATCATTTCACTTCTAGAAGTGAGTAGAAGATACGTGGCTTGGATATGCTTCAGTGGAGTGATTCATTCAGATCATCACTGAATTGAATTACCCCATCAAAGTGTGGTGATACTGTACAATATATTTAAATAATAATTTTAAATAAGATACTTGCTTTTCTCAAATCATAGGCATTAGTTCTCTGTTAATGGTGGTGGGGAAATATTAATGCATAATTTCAATCATGGAAACATCTGTATATTGTGTAAACAAGTCATTTGCTGTAGAATATTTCTTTAATTTTTTTGCTATCATGATGACATTTCTATATGCTAATGAAGGCTTGGTATTGATAACATTTGGCAGTGAATTCAAATAAAGTTCTGTGAGTTGCTGTTGTTAATATCTTGCCCCTCTGCCCACAGAGGTTCTGACACAAATAGAATTTAAAATAGTAACTAGTTCAATTTGTCTATTTAATTCAATGGTTCAATTTGATTCATAAGTTGATTTAACGTGATAATTTGATTGAATTATATCTCCAAACTAAAGCTTCACATAGCTCTAGAACAGTGTTTCTTAATCTCATCAAGTTTAAGATGTATGGACTCCCAGAATTCCCCAGCCAGTTCTAAAACATGCCAGTTAATAGGCACTCTTCCATTTCACAATTAACAGCTCCATATCTGAGCACAAATTTGAATATGGTCCTCTCACCTTCAAGACTAGTGGACATCATATTCTTTTTCAAGGAGGTATTCAGATTACTTTGATAGGCATAACAAATTGTCCCATAGACATTCCAGAAGCAGGTGATTACAACAGATTCTGCTTATTTATTTATTTATTTATTTATTTATTTATTTATTTATTTTTCTGAAAATTTATATATTTATAGAATTTGTATGGCTGCCCAACCTGAAGATTAAGATTTTGGGTGGCATACAAAAACCAATAAGCAAAATACAAAGAACAACTGAAACAGTTAAAAACAAATAAGACAATTAATCAGTGATAGGGAACTCCAATTGGATTTCAGTCCTTCAGACAGGAACTCTAATCATCCTAACCAAAACACTGAAGAAAGAGCCAGATTTTAACTGCCTTTCTAAAAGCCTGCAGGGTTGGGGCCAGCGGGGTGTGTGTGTGTGTGTTTTGTCAGGGGAGGGAGAAATAAATGACTGTTTCATAGTAGAAAGAGGGAATAAAGTCCCTTGGACAGGCCTTTAGACCCTTTTGGACCACCAGGCTGTTTATGAACTTGGGTCTTTTCCAGAGCAATCAGTGTTGCACCGAATCCCCTTATTACTGATCTTTTAAAGAAGTCATCTGGATTGTTCTCAGCAAAGCTATAAAATGAAGAGCAGCTATGTAAAAATCCACAAGATCAAATGCTTTTTAAAAAAGCTGATGAATATTTGAGGAAAAGGGTGCTTGGTGGGCTTTGACCATAAAATGAGGTAATAACCAGCTGTGCCTATGAAATGAGGTGAGTTAGACCTTGGGCAGTTTGACCTGGATTGTATTTTTCTTTATTAATTTCCAGGGCTAGATCCAGCCAAGTCTTGGATGTAAGCCTTAAGGATAAAAATGTCTGCTGAAGCAGAGCACCTCATGCATGACAATTGAATGAAAACACTGTCAAATGGCATTGTGGTGGATCTTCACTTTGCTTGGATTTTTGATGGCATGGGTGGTCATATAAGACTAACTTATAACTCTGAGATATTCTAAATGGATTATGTAATGACAAAGAAATCAGCCTAAATGTTAAGAATGCAGATGTAACCTATCGAGCCCTTGGGGTTCTCTGAGCTTGGTTCTTTTCTTGCAAACGCTTCATTACCCGGCGAGGTAACATCTTCAGTGCTAAAATGGGATGGGGTTTGCTCTCTATTTATATTCTGTGGCTGGCTTGGCCTGTCTTGGTGGGGTTGGGGTTTTTGTTTTGCTCCTTGGGTAGTTCCTTAACACAAAACCCCCATCCCCACCAGGACTGGCAAAGCATGCCACAGTATATAAATAGAGACCAAACCCCACCCCATTTTAGCACTGAAGATGTTACCTAGCCTGGTAATGAAATGTTTGCAAGAAAAGAACCAAGCTCAGAGAACCCCAAGGACTCCACAGTTCAACCCTGAGCTACACATATTCGCCTCTAGATGTAACCTAGCACTCATTAAAAAAAAGGAAACCTGTTTTCAGAAACATTGAGAGAGTCATTAGGTTGCTCATTGTGAGCTACAGAGCCCAATCCTATGCATGTTCATTCAAAATAGGTTACTTAGATCAAAGGGACTTATCCTAAGTATTGAAGTTACAACCTATATCTCCTTACCTTTGTAAAATTAATTTTCTACTGCTAATCCAGTTAGCAGAGGACAAAGTACAGATGCACGTAATCGTATGAACAGTTTAACTTGATTGGACTACCATAGAGCGCTCTGTATGGTACTGTCATTGAAGATCACCCCAAGTGCAATAGCCTGGTTACTGGCAGGTGTAACTCACCAAGAACACATTACAGTTGTACTGTGTGCCTTACATCGGTCACCAGTTGGTTTATGGAGGCAACTTAAAGTGCTGGTTTTGACCTATAAAATCATATATGGCTTGGTGCCTAGGTACCTACAAGAACACCTTCTGCTCCCTGAATTCTGTGTGTTCTTTCCAGGAGAAGCATTAGGTCATACCCCATTTTTGTAAAGCAAGGAGGAATGGAGGCCAGGAGGCACTATTTCTAGAATTTCTCCCCTTAGGATTAAAGCTTGCTCCATACCTTCTAATGTTCCAGAAGCTACTGAAAATGGAACTATTCCAAAGAACATTTGGCTGAATAATTTATTTCCCTTTAATTTATTTTATTTGAATAACTTTATTGATTTGTTTATATTATTTTGTTTTAAGATTTGCTTTATTTATTTTCCATTACTACTGTTAGTATAATTTATATTGTATTATTGTAACTTGGATTAGTTATTTGTTGTTTTAATTTAATTGTATTCACTGTGGACGTTTTAACTGTTATGAATGTTTTTGTTAATTGTTTTGTAAGCCATTGTGTTTTGATTCAGCAGCAAAGTAGAACAAACAAATAAACCAACTGTATGTATACCAATGGTTCAGAAAGACTAAATTCAAATTCTCAGATGTATAGTAAAACAAGTGTCTATGAGGACATGAAGTTGAGGATTCGGGTGACAAAGAATTCAAGAAAGATTTTAGCAGCATAATAAAGGAAATCTTTATAACTGTTAGATTCCTGATATTTTGCAGGTAAAAAGGCCTTGATTGAATTGTTCTACTTACATAGGCTTTTTTCCCCCCCCAAACACACAAAGCAGATCCAATTTACTTATTTATTGGAATGATGAATTTCAGGGTATCATATTTCATACAAACAAACATGCACACATTAGAGCCCATATGTGACTTAAGTATGGAGGAATCATGTTTGCTACTTCATCCCATGTAGATATGATTCCACAGAACTAGTACTCCTGTTTCCCCAAACTGCTGATATAGTTATCCTTCAGGTTGCTCATTCAGTGAAACAAAAATTGATCTTTGTAAATACAAAAATCCTAAATTGTAAAAAACACATTTGAGAAGCTCATTACAAACAGAAGTGTAAGGTATCTTTCCTTACAGAACTGTTCCATTGCTTTCTCTTGTCTGTCTGTCTTTCTGTATATCTGTTTACCTACCTACCTACCTACCTACCTATCTATCTATCTACCTACCTACCTACCTACCTACCTTTTAGTGGAAATAAACCAATATATAAGAATGACATAAGAATATTTATTTTTAAAAAATTCAGATAATATTTCCTTTTGCTGGGGAGAAAAATGAACTTTTCTAACTCTAGCTTCACTATATCACATTGGAGATATCAGTTCAGGTGGTATGAAAGTAATATGCTGTATTACTAATGGCCACAAGAGGACACAATTTCCCAGAGAACCCCTTTTTAATTAAAGATTTTTTTTTTCCAGGAAGAGCAAAACATGGCTATCAGTTTGGTAAACCATAACAAGCTATATTTTCTCAACATAACACTTTGGTAGAAGCATGTCCGAAGCACATTTTTCTCTCTTTCTGGTGAGCCAGGCTTGAATGACTCTTTAAACCTCCATGGAATTATCTGAAATTTAAAATAGTATTTCTGGCAGTGGAGTACATTCATATTCTCATTTGAGTTCTGACAGAATTATTCAAAGAATAAGACTTAGTTTATTGTAGCATCCAAAGTAGTTATGGAGATTCTATCATATCATTTGTAATTCTGTCATGCAATGATTCACAAAGATTATTATGATATTGATGATACTTTTATATAAAATGATGAGCAGGTACAAGATTTGGTTAAAAAACCAGTCCCACAATAGGCTGTAATGCTTCCAATTATATACAAATGTAAACAGGAATGTCTGCAGGGGGAAGGCACAAAAAAGTCAAGATGGTGGCTTTGATCACACAATCATGACTGCCATCTTGACTTTTTTGGACCCCCATTGCAGACACCGCTGCATATAAATCCTACACAAAACAATGGAATGTGTTGTCAAGTATCTGGAGATCTCTGAGTTATAGTACAGTATATTGGGACAAAACAGTTTCCCCTAAATTGTGTTTTTCTACCTCATTCTCATAGTGCTTTAGAATTTCTTTCTGAGTTTGTTTCTGAGCTCACTTAATTACTGCCATATAGCAAAGAATGCTATTAGCTGTGCCTGTATGCCTTCTTTGCATTTTTCCATCATTCTGCAGAATATCAGAGAATGCTCTTCAGTGGCATAGAGCGGGGAAAATACGTTTTCCCAGATATTGCATAAAGTGGTGTGTGTGCTCAGCAGTAGAACATCTCTATTGAAAGGGCTCTGTTTGAAGAAAAAAAATGACCTGGTCCCTTGCAATAACTGAAGAACAACAGAGAATTCAAGACTTGAAAACACAATCATTATTTGGAAAAGACATCGGGATCAGAGACTTACTTAAATCAGTATACAGGCTACAAGTAGCTTCTTCCATAGAAAGCTGAGATTTATGCACATCTTGGTTAAAAGTTGTTGCTGTGAGATGGGCAGCCATATAAACCATATAAACAAACGTAAACAAATAAATCAGTTTTAGCTGCAAATGGGTAAGTCGTTCTGATGCTACTGGATGGGTGGGAATGAATATCTGGGCATTGAGAGGAACCTATGGAAGGGAAGGGTTAGGAAAGGGTGATTTCTCCCTGAAAGTCAGTAGTAGTCAAAGGTTGGTGTGAATGAAAAGGAAAAGGCATTTGTTTCCCCAATAGGCACATATGCTCTTAAGGGTAAATGGAAATATTTCCATCTAGCTCGGGGGTAAAACCATTCCATCTCCCTCCTGACCCCCACCCAGTACAACCAAGGACCACACAAGCAGATCGGTTTGGACCTTAGGAAATGGGGAAGAAGAACCATCTGGTACACTCATTCAATGAAAATCCATCTCATACTTTCATGATGATCATGGCTGCTTGTTAGATGTGGAAAGAATTCCTTTATCGCACCAGTTTGCACATTTTCCAAACACATATTTCCTTTTAAATTATCCTTGTAGCCACAAGCCCTTTCTATTATTGCGTCTATGAGTTTTGATCATCTGAGCATCCTATGAATGGTGGAACATGCTACTAATTGTAGAAATCCCTTCCTGTTTCTGTAGATGGAAAAAAAACCCAAAGCACAAGAAGTTGTTTAATAATGACTTACTGGCAACAGGCTTTACCTGTTACTAGTGGGAGATTTTCAATTTTTCTCCTCTCTCATTTGTGTGTCTCATATAATTTTAAGATATACAGTATATGCCTGGCAGTCTCCTTCTTTTCTTCTAATCCAAGATTTATTCAAGCACATGAAAGGCCGTTCTGTATATATTTCCTCCCTCCTTGTTATTATTGACATTCTGCCAGAAGTGTGTTATTGTAATTTACAAGAGTGGCATAGGTTTCTGTCTTGAGGAGTGTATACCTTGATGTTTGATACCAGGGAAACACAGAGAAAAAGATGGAAGTGGAGAAAGTTATAAATTCAGGGAAGAATGGCTGGATTCACACAACATGCTAAGCTAAGATCACACTGCTAGGATTACAGCTACACTTACAGTTAGGATATGGTATCCCATTCTGTAGACCAAGGACACCAATGTTCTAGTGGGTTAAGGTTAAGGTTAGGGTAGGTTGGGCCTGGATCTGCTAGTCAGCCATAGTCAGGGATTAAGGATAATAGGAACTCAAGCCAAGCAATTTCTCAGGACAGTTATGCTGTTTCTCTCTTTTTTCTTAATAGGGTGTAACTTTTTCAGCTAGGGTAAGATTCCAGCAGAATGTCAACCCTTTGAGTCAGGCCAGGTTGGAGAACAGACAACTACTAGAATTCTATTTTATTGATATAAGTTGCAATAACAGAATATTGAAAGTGTCTCTGAGTTTCCCATTCCCCCCTCTTAGAATCAAAGCTGGGATATCCTGAGTTTCTTTCTCATTCCCTTTTCCTTTCCAGGAAAAGTTGACATTTACTAAATGATTCCTGCGTTCCTTCTTCAAGGCTATCTCAGGCATTGACAAAAGTGTCAGCCCTTTGAGGTGGACCAGGTCAGAAAACAGGCACTGCAAGGATTACAGGAATGCTACTTTATTGTTAGAACAGAATCTTGAAAACATGGCAGAGTTTCCCTTTGCCCCCACTTATACCAAACAGAATCAAGGTAGGGTTATTTTGAGTCTCTTTCTCATATTTTCCCCTTTCCCAAGACTATGTTATCTTTTTTCCTCCCTTAACGGTTCTGCATACCTTTATCAAAGTTATCTCTGCATTCTCCTCTAAGCAGCTTACTTTATGATCTGCTACAGTAAGATGCTAGAGATCCGAATGATTCACTTATTCAGATGACTAAACCATAGTAGTGTAACAGAAATCAGGTTATATTAGAAGCCAATGGCTTTTCTTCTATTGATCACTTGTAGAGCTGGCTCTATAGTAAATAGAATAAGGCCATCTCATGTGAAAGCACTGTGTCCGTGGGGGAGGGCTCAAAAAAGCAAGATGGCAGTTGTGACCATGGATCAAAGCCCACCCCATTTGTGTATGAATGAACATTGTCTACAAAGAGGTGGGGCTTCATCACACAGTTGCAACTACCCTTTTGTCTTTTTTAAATCCCCTGCAGATGGCAGTGGGTGACAGAATGCTTAAACAATGTTCCTGTTATTATTGTTGCGTTACTCACAACATATAGAGGCAAATGTTCCTTAGAAGCAGCAGATGTTTTAAACAGCAAACAGAAGCAGTACTACAATATACTATAGATCATGATACAGAGTCCTGCAATTTATATCACCTTCTCCCAAATAAAGATGAAAAACAAAAACAAAAATAGAGGGAGACATTCCAAGTAAATGATAGAAAGGACTTGAAATAGTTTGGAAAACACCATTTGTAATGTAGTTTCATTTCATGAATTTCAAGTAAGATTTGGAGCCTATAAAATCAAAACAGGGATAAAATCAGAAGCGAAGGATAAGAAAAGACAACATAATAGTCTTTACTATTTTCAGGTTTCAGATATGAAATAGGCTGTTACATTTTTGCCCATACTTGTCTTATCATTCGGACTCAACTACTGACTTTTCTTATTTGTCAGGTGAAATGAATCTTTAATTTATAAATGTATTCAGCATTTAAAATACAATCACCCAAACCTTCACGTTTGTGTTTTTCCTCACTACAGTAGTTAATGTAACTCAGTTCTTGTGGTAGGAATTATATACTGCCCTTACTCTTGTTCCTGGCTAATAAAACTGATTGCCTCATTGGTTATTATGCCCCATTGGGGTGGGAATGGAGAGAGAATATTTTGAAGATGTCATTGGCTAATAGGCAATGGGGTGTTTTTCCTACCCTCTCTCTTAAGAAACAAGTGTAGCCCTTAGGAATCTACCAATGACAGATCAAGGGTAGCCAAGACCAGTATTTCTCAACCTCAACAACTTTAAGACGTGTGGACTTCAACTCCCAGAATTCCCCAGTCAGACGTTCACACATCTTAAAGTTGCTGAGGTTAAGGAACACTGGTCTAGACATATATTGACTCATGGAAAAGGGGAGGCAGAAGTGTCATGAAGTTCACACACCATGGCTCATTGTCAGCTTAAGCAGGGAAAACTGTTTAGGGTTTTTTTGCCCAGGAAAGATTAGCATAAGATTATTTAAAACATGGGTTGGGAATAAGATGAGATCTGTTTCAAGGGATCAAAGGAAACATCAGGGTTGTCAGGTCATTCTGGTACCAATATAAACTGTGAGTGGGGAAAGTCTTACATGCAAATTTATGAATCTGAATCTCAAGGTTTGTTTTGGCTTTAAATCACTTGGCTTTCAAAATAGGCTTTACAGATATTCTGCTCATAAAGTGAGCATAGGACTGTTGTCTTAGCTACATACTTCTCCATCAACCTGGGCCAGATAGGTGGATTTCAAATCTTAGCAAGTCCACTCATTTAAAGGGCACGCAAGTTGGGTGTACAATTTACTAGTAATACACAAAAGAATTGCTTTTTGTATTCTGTAGTCTGGGAAAACATGGGGCATACTTTGTTGTAATAGTTTAATGCTGCTATAGGGTGTTAGCTATTGAACTGTCTGGCTGATCTACCCCAGAGACTTTTTCTTGTTCCTATTGGGTTGTAAGAAGCAAAGGAAATATTCCTTGGCTAATGGCTAATTCCGCATCCGTTCATGATTAACAGTTGTTTTCTGTGTACAGAAAAGATATCATCTTAAGAGAAGCTAAAATATCAACTTAATGATCATTTGGCAAAGTTTCCAAGATCTGATAAGATTTTGTGGAAATTCAATACCAACACCAATGCAGAATAAAATTAATTCCATACAAAAAGGAGTTTAAAAAATAAAGAAGAGGGAAAACCTTCCACAAATTCTTCCCTTCCCCTCAGAAAAGCTTTCCTTTTTGTTTTATTGTTTGTTTTTGTTTTTATGGATCTGATTATTCTCTTTTAAAGCCTAAGCAATGATCAAAATCAGACAATGTATTCCCTTCTGGTGCATTTTAGAATCAACATTCATTCATTCACTCTTGCTTTACTCTTTAGCTTATTAAAAGGAGATAATCCATTTTAGGAAAGAGTGTAATGACTCTTTTAATAGTTCAGTTAGAACTGACTTCATAGGAAGGGCCAGCTTTATCATTCGGCAAAATGGAACTATCGTTTTGAGTGGTAGAACAGGAGTTGTTGTGAATCGTGATCAAGCCCCCATGTAATGCTTTCCTTTATCTGCTCTTTTAATCATTCTTTACTGCACGTGGATTTCATACCTTTTACATGCATATGGCTGATATCACTTGTCCAGGGTCTGAAGGGGATCTGAGGCCCATGCTCACGCAATCCATGGAAGCTCATTAGGCTAAGGCTTTCAGCCTTAATGTTTGATACACAAAACTTATGCTTGCCTATTTAGGTCTTAGAGCTTACTTTCAAATTAAGTGTGCATAGGGCTGCATTTTAAGGATTCCCAATCAGGCTATAGGGTTCCTCATCTGACCACTTTTTAGCAGCAGGTGTCACTGAAATGTGCAGGCTTTACTGCCAAGCAAGTACCTTTCAGAAATAGATTGGAGGAATCCAATTAAATCTGACTCAACTTAGTTTGCGTGCACAATTTAATTTTTGTATCAGCCTGAGAATTTAACACACCCCCATATTCACGCCTATATATATACTCATGTCTTGGTGAGCAGTTTCCCCTAACATATGCCATGTTGAAATGTTTGAGCCAGGAACTGCTTGACAAAATCCATTGAAGTACATGATCCAAAGAATAACTGCCTTCTGAATCATGTATATTAGTCTGTGGATTGTGGTTCAATTAAAAATGCAGACCAATCAAAGTTGTTCCCTCTCTCTCATATAGAATGATAGCTTACATTTCTGCTGATTTTTTTTTTTTTTGATGTAACAAGTTAGATTGCCACGTTAACTCCAAATCCTAAACATATGGCACAGAAATAAGTCCTAATGGAATCAAAAGATTCTTTTGTTCCATTGATGTTGTATTTACAGATAGGGATATGAGGCAAAGGTTGAATTTCTTATTAAATAAATAAAAATATATAATTAAAGCCTATTCTGTATTCTTTTTTCCAACCCTTCTGCAGTTTTCAAAAATGACTTGTGGTTTATCAAGCTTGTAAAATAAGTGTGCTGCCTGAAGGCCTTACTTATCAAATTTCCTCTTTATAAGAATGTTTATAGCTGACTTCTCTATATACTCCATATTAGTGGGCTTATTATCATGAAAAGAGCAACAAACCTGGTAATAAACACCAATCATGAGACCATCTGTGCCATAATTTTTCTTTTGGTTCTTCTTTGAAAAACTTGATAAAGGTTTGGACTTAAAGTTCCTTTTCTCTTTCCAAGAAGAAGAGCTCTTTGATTAGAGGAAGTATGTTCCATCTGAAGAAGGAGAATTTTGGGATCCAACTCAATGTCCTTTAAAGATATATGATTTGGTTTGTAATTTGAGATCTTTCAATATTATCTTTGAATGGGGAGGGGATAAATGAAGCACATCTATAAGGCAAGAGTAGAAACTGTTTTCTGTTAAGATGATTTTGAAATTTATATTAAGATTGACTTTTAGGAGATACTGCCATTGGCAGGATTTTTTTTCCCTTCAGTTGACCCACCATTTTGTCTGGTGGTCAGAATGCAGCCAGAATTCATAACAAAAGATAACAGTCATGTCCTGAGTGTGTTGGAAAAATGTGGCTATTTTGCTGTTTAGGGGACTACTGACATCCATCTGTTGCCAGCTGCCAACTTGACATGACATTTGCTCTATGCACAAATGGAAACATTAAAAAGAATGCAGTAGCTGCCTTTAGCATGGTTTATGAACAATGTTTGGTTGTTGAGAAGCACTCACAGGGCATAATTAAACTAAAAAACGTAAGCCAATCCTAGATGTTTACATGGTATGGCTTTCAGTTAAGGAACTTTGGGAGTTGGAATTTTAGCAGTAAGAGTCTCTATTAAAGATTCCTGATGCCTGCAGAAAGCTAAAGTTCCAGAGTTTCTTTCATGAAGAAAGAAACAAACTTCATTTATTAAGTTCCTTCAAAGTCGCTTATCAAACATTTACAAAAGCAACACAAATGGCAAGGAATATACATATAATGAACAAGTGAAAAAGAAATAAGTAGAAAATGTTAATGAAAAAGAATGGAGTCAGACTGCAGACAATACAAATTTTGAAGGGGAGTTTAAATACAAAGATGTTTAATCTTTCTGGAAGATTAAATCTTTTTAAAAGCCATTCTATTTTGAAATTAGTTTCAAAGGAGCTTATATTATAAATATGGCATTCTTCTAAGATGGATATGGGAACTGACTGCAAAAGAACTAATCTAGTCAAACTCTCTCAAATTAGCCTGCTCCGTGGCATTGGTGGCCAATCAGCAGCTCACATATGGCTTCATGTTTTTGATCCTACTAAGCTCATCCATATTGCTAAAATGTGGATCTTTTGAACAACAAAGTGCTAAAGTAGGTGTGTTTTAAGTCTCTGGTGGACTGCTCTAATTTGAGCATCTCCTACAATCCAAAAAACAGGGCCTTCAATCACCCCCCAAAACTTCCCCCAAAACAGGGCCTGATCCATCTTGCTGGACATGAAACTCTTACAGGCAACTTTTTTTCAGGTGTTCCTTCCCTCACCCCCCTCCCATTTTTCTTGTTGCATCATTCTTCACTGCTTCTTATGAAATAGTTTGCTTTCTGCTTCACACACACACCCCACTCCCCACCCCCACATATATATATACACACCAGGTCAACAGCCTCCTTCTTCTCATAGTCCCCAGTAAGATAATTGATATGGCTGGCTGGGGAATTCTGGGAGCTGAAGTCCACCCATCTTAAAGTTGCTGAGGTTGAGGAACCCTGCTTTAGCAGCATATACAAGTAGTCATTCTTGTATATGCTGTCATTCTGTTGTTGGTGACTTTCTCTATTTCCCTTGTAGAGCTGTCAAATCAGAGGCCATCACTACATCTTGGGAAAGAAAATTCCATAGTTTGTCTATATTATTATGTACTACTAGATGAAGAAATATTTAATGTTGTCCTTCCTGAGACTCTCATTCTTCCATTTCAAAGGATGAGACAGGGGTCCTGGATAGTGAGAGTGGCAAAAACTTTTATCTTCATTTTTAGTCACTACACACACACACACACACACACACACACACGATAAACATTCCCAATAGATCACTGTTTTCTCAGAGAGGGAATGCTCTGGTCCTTCAATCAGTTTAGTAGCCCCTTTCTTCAGTGCTGTCTTGTTCATTGAAAGCAAATAGCAAATGGAAAGAGAATCAGAATTATAATGGGCAACTAATCCAGTTCAGGCATAGTATTTAGAAACACATCTGAAGTCAAAGGGACCATTTTGCATGCTATCTTTTCCAATAATGGAGAAAGTATATACTATAATATTATAGTATAATGTGCCATTAGAAGGTGTGAGTATAATTCTGCCTTGGATTGGGCACATACATGAAAACCTGACATACAAAATGTTCCTGACACATGAATATCCAAGGGAGATGGGGGAGGGGGAGGAGAAGAGCAGGAAGGAAGTCTTCATACATCAGATTTAATGTTATATGCATTGTGTGGGCTGAAGAAACTGTGTACATCCTCTTGGTTTTCACACTCTCACAAACTTCCCATATTCTCATTTTTACACCTCCTGAAAATGTGAATCCTCCCTAATTTCATTTCCTCTTTGTGTGTGTATGTGTGTGTGAGAGAGAGAGAAACAGAGAGAGAGCATGGGGAGAGGGATCTAATCTCTAATAGAACTGCAAAAGAAGTCTACATTTTTAAAAACTTTATCGTTATAAAAAGTCAGTGCTTCAGTTTAAAACAAAACACAATGAAAAGGGAATATATTGGTTCTCCAAGAGTCCTGCCCTCTTCCCCCTGGGTGCCACCTACTCCATATGTGGTCATTGGACCAGACCTTTCTTTAAAATTGCCTTCTTTTCTTGGTGCTGCTTACATGAGAAAATAGGCGTTTAAAATGTGCAAGTATGCAATGCACATACATGCACACTCAGAAAGGACATGAGATTGCATATAACTTTGGCCCCAAATCACTCTTTTTATTCTGTTGTTGAACAGAAAAGAAGTAAATGTCCTGTCCCCATCGGCTCTGATCCCATTCATTATCCCCATCTCTCAGCTGAGGAAATCTGCATTTTTAAAGTGCTGCTGGCTAGATGAAAGAGGCACTTAATGTCTCACAAGACAGGACCTTGATCAGCAGAGGACAATGTATCTTCCTTACTCAATCCCTGAATCCATTACATGAATATTTCCACCCAAACATCTTGAAGAGCAGCTTAGTTCCCGCCTCATTCCAAGCCTTCCCCTCCCTTCCTCTGATTCAGGACAGTCCCAATGTTTCGTTCCCACTCAAAGCCCACTCCCTTGCTTTGGAAAGGCTCATCCATGTCCTTAATCCCACCCTTTACATTTCTTGAACTTGGTTCCCGGGAAGTTAATTGTCTGCTGCATCCTACCAACCTCTTTAAAAAGCAGCTGGAGCACTCCATTGTCCCCCCTCTAAAATGACACCCCAGCAGCGCCACTTCTCTGACTTTCAGTGCCAAGCTCAATCCAGGAGGTCAATTCCACTGATGTAGTCTTGGATTCGGTACCACAGCTTCCGAGCCCACTCCCCAAGCTGGCAAGGAGTACAACACCCATCACCCCCAACATGGTTGGAGATAACGGATGCTATGGTCCACCTCCTCCAGTGGGACACAGAATCTGGGAAATGTGAAGTAAGAAAAGAGGAGCAATGCCCGAACTGCCCTTCTCAGCCTCAGCACTCGGGTCTGCTGTCTCTTCTCTCCATCCTTGGATGCAGGCATTTGTTCCCACCAGCTGCCTTCTTCAGCCCCGCATTCTAGCTAGCTTGGCGGCCTTCCAGAAGCTCCGTCATAAAGGAGATGTAGACGATCGCCAGGCGCAAGGTCTCGATCCTGGAGAGGCGCTTCTCATAGGCAAATGTGGGCACCTTCCTCCTCAGCTGCTCAAAGGCTTCGTTGAGGTTGAACATCCTCTTCCTCTCCCGGACATTGGCCGCCTGGCGCTGCGTGGAGGTGATGATCCGCTTTCTTTTGGGTCTGCCCAGGAAAGCAGCTCGCCTCATCCGTCCCTCTTCTTCCTCCTCTTCCTCCATCTCGGGTTCTCTCCCTTCCAAGGCCAGCAGTCCTCCTGCAGCGGACAAAGGTCTTTGGCCCAAGGGTGCCACAGAGGTAGAGCAAGTGTAGAGATCCACGCAAGGAATCTCCCCAGCGGGCTGATCCTCAGTCAGATTGGCCAGCAAATCGAGCATGGAAGGGGGCACAGCCATCGCTTGGTGCTGGGCCATTCGCTGGCCTTGACGGAGAAGGAGCCCATGCATGAATGAAGGACGGGGGCTCAGGCCGGCAATCCCTTACCCCACATGCGCTCCTCTGGTGCCCATCTCAGCCAGAGACGCGGTGGGGCCATTTATATTTATCCCCCCCCCAGATCGGGGTGTGGGTGTGGGAGAGGCTGCCTAATTCGGATGAGGAGAAGCGATAGCCAAGGCTGTCGGAGAGGCCGGGCTGTGCCCACGAGACCCGCCGGCAAGGACGCCGCCTTGGCCCAAAGGATTAGGGCCAGGTCCTTCTTGGCAAGCCGCTGCACTGCCACCTGTGGCGCGGCACTTTTCTTTGCGTCTGCAGCCGCGACCAAAAGATTTTCCAGCTTGGATGGAGCTGGGGGTGGGGCAGGGTGACGGCGGGGGTGGGAAGAGAAGCTTTTTCAATTGATGTCAGACAAGCGCAGGGATGATTTTAATGATGTCTTGAAGAGGGACCCCGCATGCCAAGGGTCACGGTGGAATGTTTGTCCCGTATCCCAGCGCAATGGGAGATGAATGACAAGGGCCTCCGCTGCCTAAGTAAGCACTGGCGGGCGGGGGAGGAGAGAAGAGGGGCGAACTTCCATTCCTAAGAGTAACTCTTGGAATCATCCACGTCCAAAACCCATTTTCTGGCAGGAGTGTGCAAATATCTACCCAGCGGGGCAGGCAAACACGGCTTTGCAAAGGAAGAAAGAAAACCGCTTTAGGCTTTTTTTTTCTTCTTTCCAGAGTCTCAGGGCTAGAGGATGGTATTTAGGAGTCAGCCCTGTCCAAAAAGAATGGTGATAGTAATACAATAAAGACAAGTAAGCGTTTGAGGCAACTCTCTCTGTGTGCAAGGACAGACTCAGATGTCCAACAGGTCAGCCAGGTTTTTGTCCATTCGAAGAGCAGAGCTTCTCAGACAAACAAGCAACCTCACGCACAAAACATGGGTGGAAGGACGGCTGCAGCATTTGTCTGTTTGACTACAGTTTAATTTTCAAGGCGTTCATCCTTTTCTGGGATCCCTTGAAACCTGGATCAGATGCAAGTTTTTGATATTCTTGAGATAAAAAAGGGTTTTAGGACTTTTAGGGGTAGACTTCTTTAATATTACTTATTGCGTTGTTAGAGTTGCAGCCTGCCTTTCTTCCAGGTGCTGTGTGGCTTACTTAGCACTCAGCTCCAAGGAAATGGGAGAACTGCTAGGAAATCTGAACAGTGTAATCCCATCACGCCTGGAGGGACACCAGGTTGGGGGAAGGCTGGCTCAGCAGGTGCCTACCCTCCCCCTTAAATTACTCTGAGGCTATATAAGTGGGGCTATTATAATTGTATCTTAATTCTTTTCTTCCCATTTATCTTTTACATTGGAATCATGGTAACATGCAATCAAAGCCTGCTGGTCCCTACAGGTGTTTTTGAGCAAACTTTTGGCTTTCTTTTGAAGTATGAATCCTTTCAGGTTGCACAATAATTATTAGTCCCTTACTTCAGTATGCTAAAAGAAAAAGAAAGGAAAAATCTCTCTCACTTTCTCTCTCTCTGCCCACACCCCAAAAAGCATAGCTGGCATGGCTCTTGTTTGGCTCCAGGTCAGTAAACATTCCCCTCTCTGTTTGTTATGCACACTTGCAGCAGCTGCTGCGAATCAACCAGCCTTGGCTGTGGAAAACGTAGAGTGATTATTAGTCCTCAACGCCTTTTAAAGACGAGTCAGAATAGATCTCCCTTTCTTCACTCCTGTTCTCATTCTTTGAAAAGCAAGCAATCCGATTCACGTTGGACGCAGACAACCTGAGGGCATGGAGAATAATCGTATAAATGGGAGTTAGCATCTTTTATGAAACCAGGGGATACAAAGTTCCTATTAAGTACATTGGACAGCTCCCGGAACTTAGCATCATCCAAGGCGGATGCTTCAGGTAAACAACCGTTGTACCGCAACAGGGTTCATTATTTTGTCCCCCAGTCTTCTTTCTTTCCTGAACTCTTGCAGGCAGAACCTTAGTTTTTGCAGCATTTAGTTGGCACAGGTATCAAAAAAGAAAACGTAATCAGATCAGGTCATATGTATTGTGCAGCTGGATTAATAGTCGTGGGGGTGAATTCATTAAAATTAGTTTCATGCCGTTAATTCTGTAGCACTCATTTATATGGACTCATTTCTCTGTCACTTGCTTTGCATAATGTGGCAGAATCCATAGGCAAGTTTAGAACTAAACTCCACTGAGTTCAGTGGGGTTTTCTTCCTGGTATGTATGTATGTGTATGCGTGTGTGTGTGTGGGATAGTAAGCTGATTTTTGTAAAACAGACAGTTATGTAGATAGTGTGCTGGCATATCAGTAGGGCATCAGATCTAGGGAAGGACTGAAGTATGGAATTGTTTACAATCTTCTGCCTATTGCTTACTAGTTCTAATTTCTTTTCTTTAAAACATTGTAACAAATTCTTCAGCTTGGAAACTCCTTCAATAAAAAGGTGGATCATGAATATTTTAAAATAATAAATATTTGCTTTGTTGACTGATTTTAGTGATCTATGGGCAACCACTGTCCATTGTTTTATATGCTGTTTGCTATTTTTCCTATCTAAACTGTACAGATGGTATTACAGGAAGGAGGGATGGTATTCCAGGCTATGTTTTTCCCAAAACTAAAGATTATTCTTATGCAGTTGCAGCAATGGTGAAATTAGTGGATTACAACATAATGCTATACATGTCTACTCATAAATAGTTCTCACTGAATTCAGTTGGGCTTACTCCCAAATAAATTGGGTTAGAATTACATTAAACCATATGTGTTGAAAACTTGCAGATATCAACTGTTAGGTATACAAAGATTATTATTTATTATTTATTTAAAACATTTGAATGCTGCTTCCCATTAAAAATATCAACAAGGTTTACAATAAATGTGCATGCATAGTATGTTCTTATATCTACATTTTTTTTTTACTAAATATTCAGTCAAGTAATTATATCTTCAGAAGAGAAGAGAGTTCAAATGCAGAATGCCATTTTAACACAGAAACTCTAGATGCTATATCAAATTGATCTAATTTGAATATTCAGCAATTCAAAGAAAGAAAAAGATGTGTGTTAAGGTTTGTATCCAATTTTTTTTTTTAAATTGCAACTATTAGGGTAACACTTATTAGTCAGCATCCAATACTAGACAGTAAACTCTTGATGTGGGCTCTTGAATCAGTCATAGAGAAATTAACTACAGAGCTACTGTATGTTGGTAATGCAATCAGTATCTATGCCCAGTTTCATGAATGGCAGTGGATCCTTCAATCACATTCTTTAGGGACAATTATAAAACCTGGCTATACATTTTGAAAAATGTTTGATTTTGAAATTCCTGGATATAAAAAAAATGCAATGGTCAAATACAGATTTCTTTTTCATTTGGTTCTTAAAATGTTAAAATGTTAAATGTTGTTTATAACCTCATGGATTACTTATTTAGAAAACAGTATCTTAAAAAAAAACAATAATAATATAAGAACATTTTGGCAAGATTTTTTCCCATTAAAAATAGTACACCTGTGAATATAAGTCTTGCCCAAAGCTAGTCAATTAAATAATTGTTGAATCTCTCAAATATCCCTTCAGAACTATGAAGCACCAGAAAGAAGAGTAGTTTGTGCTGGTTTTATGGGACAGATGAAGACAGAATTTCAGTCTCCAAGTTTAAGATTAGGAATTTGGAAGGATGGTAATGGTTTACCATGGCAATGGACCTATTTCACAAGGTTGCTACACCAAAGTAAAACATTTACTCTATAACACCTTCAACATTTATTCATTTTTTTGTAAATAAGCATTATTGATTTTAAAATAATGTAAAGTTTATTTACATATATGTAATTCCATTGGCAGGAATGTAACAATCGATACGATGACAAGTTTGTTGCTTACAACATATATTATGGAAGAGAAAGAATCAGAAAGAACAAGAGAACAAGCCAATGATTCGGAAATATACATAAAGTAACACATTTCTGCTTCTCCAACTGAAGGCTATAAAAGATGAATAATGGAATGAGTTAGACGGGACTGACAAATTATCTTGCTCAACACATAGCCTGAAGGATCTGGTTTTATGCACCCATCATGCTTCCAAGTAAAACAAACTTTGTAATAAAACAAAGATTCAGAAAAGAGCTTTCAATATGATCAAGAGACTGATGCCACTTCCCATGAGGAAAGGTTATACCATTTGGGCCTTTTTAGCTCAGGGAAAACTAAGGAAGGGGAGATATGGCTGAATACATGAATAGCGTATATCCAACGGACATGCTTTTTTCCAAAGTATTTGAACCATGAATCATCCCAAACTAAATAGGATAACCCACTTATTATTTATTTATTTAATCATCATATTTATATGGCCACCCATCTCACAAAAAGCATGACTCTGGGTGGCATACAAGAAAAATTATAAAACAATGATATAGAAATAATTTAATCCAGCAAACTAAAAATTGTGATTAAAAAGCAAAAAGAAGGCAGCAGATATTAACAGCAATGGAGCCACCCCAGCAGCTCACTGGTTCCTTTAAAATATAACTTCAAAAATAACTTTAATAATAATTATAATTATTATTATTATTATTGTTGTTGTTGTTGTTATTATTATTTTAAATTTATTGGCCACCCAACTCCAGTGGACTCTGGGTGGCATACACAACTAAAAAAACACAAAAACAGTGAGAGATATTAAATCAACAGGCAGCCCAGACTAAAATACTCTAATAACAAAACCCAAGAAACAAAACAGGGGCCGCTAAACAATGACAAACATCAACCCCAGGCCTGAGGCCAGAGCCAGATTTTCAAGGTTTTCCGAAACCCCAGGAGAAAAGGTGCTATCCTTATCTCTGGGGGGATGCTGTTCCGGGGGGGGGGGGGGCGCAGCAGAGAAGGCACGCTTCCTAGGCCACACAAGATGGCAACATTTAATGGAGGGGACCTGGAGCAGACCCACTCTGTTCGAATGCACTGGTGTGCAGAAACAGTTGGAGACAAGCAGTCTCTCAGGCATCCAGGCCCTATGCCATACAGGGCTTTAAAGGTAATAACCAGCACCTTGAATTGCACTCGGAAGCTGACTGGCAGCCAATGTGGCTCACGTAGCAGGGGTGACACATGGGCTCACCAAGAGGCACCTGTTACTGCTTGTGCTGCTGCATTTTGAACCAGCTGTAGCTTCCAGGTGGTCTTCAAGGGCAGCCCCATGTAGAACGCATTGCAATAATCCAATCACAAGGTGACCAGGGCATGAGTGACTGGCTGAAGGGCCTCCTAATCCCACACATTAAATACTTAAGCTATGGATTTCATTACCAGAATATATAGTAATGGTCATCAACCTGGATAGCTATAAAAGGGGATTGGATAAATTCATGGAGGATAAAAGTTGGAATGGCTACAAGTCATGAAGGCTATATATTACCTCTGATAACAGAGACAGTCTGCTTTTTAAATCCAGTAATTGAGAAGCGTGAGTGGTATGCCTTTTAATTCCATAGGGATTGGAATTAACTGGGAAACATGGATGGTATGGTATTTTTGTATTGATGTCTTACTTGTGGGCTTTCCATAGACACCTAGTTAATCAATTTAGAACTGAGATGCCTTTGATTACTCTTCTGGATGACCTTTGTCGGGACCTAGATGGGGATAGTTTACCTCTCCTGGTTCTTTTAGGCCTTTTAGGTAGGCTTCTGATATCATTGACTTATCTGATTGGATTGGTATCTGCATACTTACAGGACCTTATTCTCCAGTCTTTATCATGCCAACTTACTAACCTTTGAGAGAAAAACTCCTCATGGTCTCGTACTTTCAGGAGGAAAAGAAAGCCAAGGCTAGAAGAGGCTGCTTCTCAGTGGCAGTGCCAGTGTTTCAGAACAGTCTCCCCATGTAGACCAGGCTAGTTCACTTTTTGATAGCTTTGAGAAGGTTATTAAAAATTGAGTTTTTCTGGAGAATGTTCCAGTGATTTTCACTTACTGCACCATCTTTTACTTTTTATTTTTACTGTTATGGTATGCATGATTATCAATTGTTTAAATAAAGATTAGTCCCTCTTTTATGTTGTTTGCATTTTAATCTTATCGTAGTTATTTTAATTTTTTCTTTTTATGTCTTGGGTGAAAATCATGAGATTGTGGCAGGATATAAATTCATGAGTGAATCAATGAATGGATGGATGGATGAATGAATGAATGAATGAATGAATGAATAAAAGATGATAGTAGCAGAGTCTTTGACCTGATTCAGTACAACTCTTCTTCATTCTTATTATCTCTCAGGATGAGCAAGTCTGGATTTGACCATCCACTTGATAAGGCAGCAGCTTAAAACTGTTTTTTTTTTCCCCAAACCAAGGGCCACATTTGAACTTCAGGGGTGTGCTGGCGCTATACTTCTAAAAGTAGAGAGGGCTATCTCAAAGAAGTGGATAAGTGACAAGAGAGGTTAATTGGGGTTTAAATTAATTTTAATTTACTGTATTACATATTGTGCAAGCAGCATCAAACATATTGTGACTTACTTCAGAATAAATATGCATAGAAGTTTCCTGCCAAAAGTTTTAATTTGACTTTAAAAGAATTGTCACCTCTGATTACAGTTGTGCATCTCTATTCTGTTTTCTAAGTAAAAAAGTAATTTTGTATAATAGCTGTGGAAAACAATGAAAGCAATTTAGATGTATATATCATTATTTCAAATAAAGCTTTAGCATCAAACCTGCTTAATATTTTCATATTAGCCAAGAAAAGCCATTTTCTTGGCAAGGAAAATAATTGCAAATATGCTTACTCTACATGGACCTATTAAAGAAATATGTAGTTTTTGAATTACTGCCAAAGAGGAAGCATTGAATTCTGGATGCAAGTGCAAAATACAGCCAATTCCTTCCACCTCAGCACAATCTTTTCAGAATTATCAAGTGGAAAAGGAATGGCTCTTGAGTTTTCTGCTTTGTTTTTCCATTTCCCCCCACCATCACATTTTCCTTTTATGTTTTATCTTTTAAATTTTAAGATTGGCTTGCTGTTTCTCTCTCTCCACACAGATTGGATGTCTAGAGAAAAGGAACTTCTCAATTTCCCTCATGTGTTCTGCTTCTTAACATTCTCTCAAGCTGAGCTTAAAATATGTAATAGATGTTTTGTTTATCCATATAACAACAGATACAAATGTGTGTGTGAATCGGTATCTATGGGAGTGCATGTGCAAAAGAGAAAAGACAGACAGAAGATAGTGTGGCGCGAGATGGACCAATGATCTTATATTACATAAAACGGCTTCCAATGGTAGCAAGGTATGAGGAAGGAGACAGAAATAAAGGGAGAAGGAATTTCAGTGGGAAATTCTGACCAATGTCAAGAAGAATTTCCTAACAATAAGAACTCACCTTTGGTGGAAGTATTTAAGTAGAGCTGGATTCATCTGTCAAGGCAGAGGTTGGATTAGATTGGGAGTCTCTAAATTGTGGCCCATGGGCAGTGTGTGGTCCACCAGGTCATGATCTCAAGTGGATGTTATGCATTCCTCCTTCAGGATGAAAAGAAAGTGCAGGTGGGCAGGCCAGGGGACAGCTGCATTCCCATCTCTGCATCAAGGCACTGCCACAGCCTGGGCTGGGGCCGGGGCCGGGGCCGGGGCCGGGGCCGGGGCCGGGGCCGGGGCCGGGGCTGGTGATGTGCTGCAGTGGTGGCTATGGCAACAGGCTCTGGCCTGGTTAGGATGTCCTTATTCCTTCTGTCTCTCAGAGCATCTTAGGTGAAGGACTGGTCCTGCATAAGGGCGATGGCAAAATCCACAAGCCTCCTTCTGGATGAAGACTCTGGAAGTGGGCAGAGGTCCCTCAGCCTGCAGTCTCTTCTGTACAGTCAGTAGCTTAACTGTTCCTGGTTATGTCCACGCAGGATCCATTACCACATGCCCAACTCCTCTGTCAGTAGCAACCTAAACCATCATTGAGTGGCCATCACAGGAACTAAATTGAAGTGGTAAAGAAGTAGCTGTGTCAGGAAGCAAATTCTTTTTATTTAAGACATTTATTTTTAAAAGGATACCATGATATGCTTCATTGTCTTCATATTTAACACTGTCCCCAACCCTGTGTCTCCTTATGCAGTTTCCTCAATATATGTATTAGATTGAAAGTTCCCTAGAATTATATGCTAGAAACAAATAGCCTGTTGCTCATAAATTTTAGATTGCTGGCATGGTGATTACATAACAATGCAAGATTCTCTTGCAATATTATTTCTTACGGATATGCTGAAGCATGAATTGGCTAGCTGGCTCATTTATTCATATTTTGCTGTTAGCTATGATGTTGGGTTATTTTGCAGTGAAATAGCCAGAAATAAATACAATAAATAAATGATCTTAGGGCATAAAATGCAGTGATTATGCTGATATCAGTTGATCTGCACAGCGTTTGCGTAGTAATACCCTGGGAACCCTCAAATATGCAACCTTGAATTATATATATCATGCCTGCCTGCCTTTTCCTGGTTTAAGAAAACATGTCTACCAAACTAAACAGAAAATAAGCATGTACCCAAATTAGTATTCCTGTCTTAATATTATTTCCTGAGCTATTGGCATAGACATGTATTGGATTCAGTTTGTCTGAGTTGGCAGCTCTTTCATCTTTTGCTAGGAAGATTCTTGTACAAGGGTTTGATGGTCTCATACAGATAAAACTATCTAAGTCTTTCTGGGTGTAATAACTTTCCAAATGAAATGACTCTATTTCTTTCAGACATCTGAAAGAAATACAGTACCACAGATTGTTCCACTTAATGTGAATAAGGTGCAGCATATCACTTTTATGGGGATGTTGAGTGATGATATTCGGGGCACCTCCCATTGCTATACTCCTAAGTACAATCTATAATCATATATCTATATTTATATTTCTCTGTCTTATATATCCTGTTCTTAATTGTATAACAATCCCAGGACATTCACATATAACAATCATAATTATAAAATCCAGGAAAAATACACAATAATCAGTTAGTAATCTAGTTTAATATACACTGCCCTTAACCCATCTCACTCTAAAATACAGCTCAAATTACTGATGAAACTTTGGCTAGAAAAGAATGTTTTTCATCTGATGTGGAAAAGCAGTGAATATTGGTGCAAATCTAACCTTCAAAGAAGGAAATTCTGCATCTGAGAGACATCATAGAGTATTCCCTATTTATTGTTCAGTTTGGTTTAATAATGGAGCCCTGCTCACTGTTTCAAGTGACAGAAAGAATATCATGCTTTTTCTTTATTTATATCCAAACAAAAATTCCATCATAAACAAATAATCCCAAACAAAGTAACTGCCAATAAAATCTCACGACCCATTTCTGGAGTACGTCTGAAACCCTATTCATAACTGACTTTGAATAAGCTCCACTGGACACATTTAGTATTAATAAAATATCTTAAGCTAGTTCAAATGCAACATTTAGTTACTTATTAGAAATGCAAAAAAAGTTACAATGAAGCATTGTGATTAAAACTGCTAATGCAAACCACAGATATTTTCAATGCAAAGGAAAGAGGCATCTCATTTTTACTTGATTGTTTTCCTAATTCTCTAAACTTTTCTATGCCAGTTTAGAACAAAGAGTAATACATTTTGAAAGTCTTATTCACTCACTAGAGCAAAAAGGACCTGTTAATAATTGTGATCCAGCTCTAAAAATATCCCAAAGCCGCATTCCCACTCTAGTTCACAATTGACTTTATGGTATGATCAACAGTCAATTACTTAGTGATTCATAAATGTTGCTGCAGCCTGTTTTGCTAGCCTACTGCAGTGAGCAGGTGCAGGAACATCTATGGCCATGCCTCTCCATGGGCTCAGCCTTGTGCACTGGCACAAGGATTTCATTTCACAGTTTCAGAGAAGCTGAAGATATGACCCTATCATTGCCATTTGTCACACATTTTTATGCTCTTTTATCCTACTGTAGTCTTGTCTCCCACCCTCTGGTACTGGAGTGATAGCCAGGAACAAAGCTCGGTGTCAATCTTCAATAAGCAGAGGTGAAATCCCATAGGGAAAGTCATATATGCATGAAAGACACTGACAACCCCAGCACTCTCAGCTGTGCAAGAGTGATGGTGCTTGAGACAGCTGACTGTGCATTATTGACAACATTTCTATTTGTCCATTTCAGCCTTATATTTAGGTTGCAGAACTTTTCATTTGAAGTCCAAAGTGGACATGTGTGTGACATGGATACATGTTTATTAGTTGCTTGTGCATTGCATTAGAGAACTCCTGGCAGCAGACACTTTCCCCCTAATCCTTTAATGCAGATAGTTGAGTGTGAATTTCAGTTGCTTTGTTATAGAAGATATAACTTGAAAAGTAAACAAAGAAACAAGGAAAAGCTACAGCCCTATAAATAAGTAAGCAAACAAGGAAAGCAAACAAGGAAATCCTACAAACATTTGCCCTGTAGGAAGGTCCACTGAATTTAATGGGCTTTATTGTTAAATGTATAAGGCTCCAGTTCATGGTGTAATTCTGAACATATTCAAAGTTAAGTTCTGGTATGCACAGTGAGGATTATTCCTTAGTGAATGCACATGGGATTACAGCTTAATTCTTACATTTACTATTATTTACATTCAGTTGAGAGCCAGGTGGTACTAAAGGCAAGCCCTGTTCAGAGCTGCACTCTTTCCAAATAACAGGTTGCTGCATACGAAGTGGTTACTGATAGACAGTCCTGATGAAATGATGTCCATCTGGCCATGAAGAGTCAGAAGGGACCAAATGACTGAACGATAACGAAGTTATTATTGTTACATGTATAGGCCTCTTGCAAGCCTTGCCCACTCAGATTGTGCAATGTGTAGCAAATGTTTTGTGTGGTATAGTGTTAAGTCTCATAGGAACATAAGAAGCTGCTTTATTCTGAGCCAAACTATTGGTCAATCCAGCCAGGCAGAGTCAACATAAGTGGCAATGGCTCTGTTAGTTTTCAAGCAGAAGTCTTTCTCAGCTCTGTTTGGAGCTGGAAAATTTAGAAATATCTGTTTGCAAAGAGAACTCACAGTTCTTCCACTGAACTGTGGCTACTCATGAGACATAACTAAAGGTAGGTTTGGAGAATTTTCAAGATTGTTATGAAGCCACATAGAACTTGGAATAGCTTTTCAGTGCATAGCCATGGGCAAAGGATCCCCAATCCAAGCTCTTTCTGTGTATAGATCTCTCTTGAAAAATAGAATGATTTATGTGAAAACAGTAATTTAAGTAGGATACAATTCCAAATTAGTGTACTTAGGCTCATAGTTTAAGGCAGACAGGTGTATAGAAAATGATATAATAACTATCATTTCTCCATCAAAAGTTTTGCAACAATTTAAGAAATGCTTTGCCATGATGTATTTTAATACATAATCTGATTCTCATTTCAAATGTCAAACCCAGTTTCAATTCATTTAGCTTCAATTTGGTATGATATAAAGTGATTGGAAGTTAGAATCTACAGTAACTTAAGTACACTTTTGTTTACTTAAATATCAAATTGTAAGGATAAATCAGTTGCTCTAGGAGTGAGGGTTTTGTTTGTTTGTTTTTAGCTTTAATACAATGCAGAATAGTCATGCTATAAAAAGGACATTGTTTCAGAATGAAAGATAATGATATAATGGCAACGTGGTATTTTGTCTCTTGATCTTGCTATCATTTCTAATCTATCAATACAAAAATTTTCTATCTAGCCATTCATCCAGATGGTTGACGTTATATATGATTGCATGAAAGCTCTGATATAAAATGCCTATGGCTTACTGGATTACTCTGTGGCCACATGTTTTAAATTATTATTTTTTTTAAAAAAAAGAACCATTGCAATCTTGCAACAAAAGAACAAGACTTTATTGTATAACAGGGTTGCAGATGTGGAAAGGTGCTCACAATAAAGTCAAAATATATTTTTTTCTCTATGCATCTGGAATGCTAAAAGAATCTCTGAAGTCACCAGAAACTAATGCTAGACAGTCTTTAGTTTGCGATTAATTTAATATTCAGGAGGAAAAAAAGGTCTTTTTCAAAACTCTATGCCATTCATCATCATATTGTCATTTATATAATACCCAAATGATTTACAAGTCAAGTTTTTTTTTTTAATTTCTAAAACAATGTTAAGACATCAAAGAGTTTCTGATGCAAACATCAAAGAGGCAGTCCAAATCAGAGATTTCTGGCTAAGACAGTTTAGTTCATTTAATATCCTCTGGTTTTCTCAGGCTTAAGTTACAGCATATAAAATTCTTGGAATCTGGTTAAGGAAGCAGTGCTTTTATATTTATTGTTTTTAACAATACAGTTCTTTTATGAGGCAAAATACTTTACAGTAGAGGTAATACAATTTTTTTTAAAAAAAAAATCAGCCTGAGAATTAGATTCTTCTGGATATGTAATTACAGAGATATCATAGAATGTATACAGTGATGTGATAAGTCAAGATGGAGAAAAATGTTTGGTTTGACTTTTTAAAGATGAAATTACCATGAAGCTGTATTTTCTGGATTTACATTCTTCAAGTTTTGGAACCTTGAAGTTAGCAATTCCTCCCCCTCCCCACTACATGTACTTTAAGGAAAAGTGTACATATAAAATGAGCATCACTTGTAGAAGCAACAGAAAAGAGCATACAAATATCAAGATGAATATACACACAAATGTGTATGACTTCTCATACTTCTCCCATTCCCTTCTCTTGCCCTCTTCTTTAGCTGATGTATCAATAGGCTGAAACAACTTGAAAACAGGAAAATAGGAACCTGAATGAAACTATAACTGACAGATTCATCCACCCCTGGTATTTACAGAAGAAACATTTTTTTAAAAAAAATTGCAGTATAAAATTCAGCAGGAAACATTAAAATCAAAATCAACCTTTTTAAAGCATGAATACTAAGATTGAAATCCATTTGGTTTCTACATCAGTAAATTGTTTTTGATTCATGTGTCCTGGTTTATCTGGTTTGTGAATGAACTTGATGGATTAAAGTATTGTTTAGAGGTGGGAAGGCCAATGTGATGTTCTCCAGATGGTCTTCTATCAGGCCCAGCCACAATTATTGGCACTGTAGTCCAAAATATTTGGGGGGCACCTGATAACCTGGTTTCAATTTGCTACAGAACTCAGGAGTCCAGGGAGTTTGAATTGATTTAATATGCCAGTTGAAACTGCCAGATGCCTAATAAGAATCAAAAATATCAGAAGAGATCCATTTTTTTTCAGACCTGTAAACTTCACCATGAATTTGATGATATCATTGGGAGAACATGTCCTGCTGGGAGCCTCTTTACTGTTGGAGGAATGTCAGGGAAATCATTTCTATGTTAAATTCAGTATAAAAGGCTAATGAAAGAGTCATAACTATTTGATCTACACAGGATGGGAGAATATTACACAGCATCCAAAAAGATGTTTTATATTAGTTAAAAATTATCTGTTGAAGGATTTTATCTCCTGAATTAAATGGCTGTGCTATATTTTTATGGAATATATTAATATCACCTCTAGGTTGCTTTCAGTAAAAGTTAAATTACATTATAGTTTCAATACTGATGGTCTGTGTCAGTGTTTCTCAACTTTAGCAACTTTAAGATGAGTGGACTTCAACTCCCAGAATTCCCCATGCTGGCTGGGGAATTCTGGGAGTTGAAGTCCACTCATCTTAAAGTTGCCAAGGTTGAGAAACACTGGCCTATGTCCTTCTCAATCATAAACTCTGCTAATTTCCATGAGGAACAGCAGGAAGGGCAAACACATTCCTTGATAGGTGTTACCACCTAAGAAACCTTCAACTCCAGTGCTGTATTCTAGGATTAATACTAGAAAGTTTGATGATGCTTCCTGCTATAAACCTCCACTGCAATGCCTTCCCAATGGAAAGCCAACCAACCAATCAACTCTGAAATTAAACCCTAACTGTTGTGCAAATAGAACAACTTGTTTAGTCATTTGTATTACATATTTTGAATTTAGTTTTGGATTACTATTTAAATATGACTTAATTTAATTTTGTCTCCAGAACTATCTTTTTAAGAGAGTTTTTTCTCCTAGCTAGTGTTTTCTGCATGGGTTGGACTATAATTTCTTGAAATCCCAGCCATCTTGGCCAATACTATAGAACTCTGGAAATTTCACCGTATGTCAGATAGCGAGCCCATTCTTCCCCTTCTGCGTTCATTACAACAATACAAAGACAATTGCTCCTGAAGTAATGCATCTACTTAATGATAAGTCTCACATTGCAATATGAATGTTGATCACGTCTCATCTTCTCAAAGTCCCGACAAATTCACTCTATTCACTGCAAATAACATACAGACTTAACTTTTGGACTTTCTTTTAGATCATGTTATGTCAGTAAAAAGATTATTATATCACTGGCAGAGCTGATGCCATAAGGAAGCTCTACCCCTGCTTTCTGCTTCTATTATCTACTTGCCTCAATGACTCTGTTGGGATTGCTATGGCCTCATTATTTGTTAGACGTTATATAGCTTGGGACATGATTTTAAGGATCCCCCTGACAATTGCTTGTTGTAGCACCATCAGTCTGTCAGATATTTCATCTGGTAAATGTGTTTATGTGAGCTCACTCTGGCCCTATAAATCTCATGCTTCATGCTACAAGAGTCTTACAAGTGTTTGAAACTAGCTTGTTTGCCATGACAATTATGTTGTTATACAGAGAGATAAACATGGGTTTGGAGACATTGACAGAAAGGATACTGACAAAACTATGGAGAAAGACCACAACAAAGTAGTAGTTTTCCAGCAAGAACATAAAGTGAAGCTTCCCCCCCCCCCCATAATCTTCAATCAAGGAAGCAATTTTTAATAATACAGCACACAAAATGGATTTATAGCAGTTTCAAGATATTGGGTATTTCTCACATGCTTTTGCTTTGTACAAAGTGGTACAAATATAAGGAAAATTTCATACTCATTAAAGAAAAAAGCTAAAAGACATTTAAATATCTCTCAGTGTATATGGAATTGAAGGAACTATCTAATGGCTAGAGTTTAAAAAGTGGCTGGAAATCTAATTGGGCTTTAATATGTCCTTTCTTGAATATCTCCCCATGCAGCTGTACAACTACCTGGATATTATAAAGCTAAAGAATGGAGAGCCACGATGGTTTATGAAGAGTCTCTGCGTTCAGTGCAATTACCTGTCCATGCACTTTCTTTATTCTGCCAATTTTTCTGCAGGATGTGATGTTTCTTCTTTCTCTCACTATGGTGAGACTCCCTTAGCACTATCCCTACTGCTTATCCAAAACCAAATAAAAGGAAAGGTATTTGACCTTTCCCGTTTTGTTTCCATGCTTCTGTTTTTTGAGAAAAATTTAGGAGCATTCTTCCTACTGGAACTTTTCCTTTTCCTGATATGTAGGACCAAACCACAAATCAATGGACTTTATCTATCATCTCTTGCTACCTACCTACCTATCTATCTACCTACCTACCCTGTTATATAAACCAAAATTTAAGGAAAGTTTCCCCTCATACTGATTTTCCAACGAAACCCCCGGGTTCAACAAGTAGTCCTCGACTTATGACCACAATTGAGATTGGAACTTCCATTGCTAAGCAAAGTCAGTAAGTGAGTCATGCCCAATTTTATGATATTTTTTGCTGCAACTCTTAAACAAATCACACAGTCATTAACTGAATCTGGCTTCCCCAATGACTTTGCTTGTCAGAAGCCCCCTGGGAAAGTCACAAATGGTGATCATGTGACCCCGGGATGCTGCAACCATTGTAAATACATACCAGTTACCAAGCACCAAATTTTGATCATGTGATCATGAGAATGCTGCAACAGTCATAAGTATGAGGACTGGTTGTAAGTCACTTTTTTCAGTGCCGTCATAACTGCAAACAGTCATTAAACAAATGGTCATAAGTCGAGGACTACCTGTACAACTTCTATTTGTCTTCAGACATCAGACTGGAATGAACCTGGAGCCCATGTTATCAAAGATTCATCATCAGTGCTTAGGTAGCTCTTATATGCTATTTTGGCATACAGGCTAGGCTTAAATGCTTATATTATATTTGACAAGCACAAGCCATGGACAGTGGGGGAGATTTTCATTGGGAAATTGGTGTGAGCAAGATGAAGAAACTTGCTAACAGTCTAGCCAAGTACTTATGTTTTATCTTCGAAATTTCTTGGAGAACTGGTGAAATGCCAAACAATTAGAAGGAAACAAATATTGCCCCTCTTCAAAAAAGGGGGAAAGGAGGTTCCAGGAAATTACAGACTAGTCAAACATCAAACCCAGGAAAATTCTAGAGCAGATCATAATTAGATTGATCTGTAAGCACTTTGGGGAAAAAAGAGAAATTCCCAGAAGTCAGCATGGTTTTCTTAAGAACAGTCTTGCCTAACAAATTATCTCAGTTTTCAATCAATTAGTATATTGGGGGAATGGTGCAGCCATTTATCTTGGCTTCAGCAAAGCATTTACAAAGTACCCCTTGTCCCAACATTCTGCTTAGAAAACCAATTAAATTATGGCTGGATAATCTGACAATGAAGTGAATATACAGCTGGCTTGAAAATCATGGTAAAAGAATGCTCATCTATGGTTTCCTCATCAAACAGTATTTAGTGCAGTGCCACAACATTTTGGGTTCTGTACTTAAGACATTTTATTAATGTCTTGGATAAAGAAGTAGAGCTTATGCTTATCAGATTTCAGGATGACACAAAAGTGGGTGGGATAGCAAATTCCCTAGAGTACAGAATAAGATTTGAAACCAAGTTTATAGTTTTTTTTTAAAAAAATGAAGATTTTTAAAGCTTTTGAGACAAAAGCAAACTTCTTGACTTAGAAACAGAAATGAAATATGCAAATATGGGGGATATCTGGCTTGACAATTGTACATGCACTAACTGATTATAAACTGAATGGAAATTATCAGTGTGATTTAGCTGCAAAAAAGCAAATGGAATTTGAGATTGCATCAATAGAAGTATAATTTCCAAAAAAATTGGAAGGAATCCTTCCACTGGTCAGAACCCATCTCAACTGTAGTGTCCAGTTCTAGGCAGGAAGGATGACTGGGGAAATGGAAATAAAATCCTCTGAAGAAAGAGTGAAAGAATTGGGAATATTTATAATTTTAATTTCTTATAGCCATCCACTCACACACACTTCTGGACAGTTTATTGAGTCTTGAGAAGAGAAAATTGAGATGGGGTCTAACAGATTTCTTCAAATCCCCCCTCCCAAAAGTTTCATACAGAAGATCAAGACCTACTGTCTTCATCCTAATGTAGAACAATTCAAGAGTGATTTTGCTGGAACTAACTGCATACTGTACAATTAATACAATCTACACAATTGGATGCATCCTATTATACTTCCTGGTACACCGCACAGTTAGGTACATAAAGATTGCTGACATTAGAGATATTATTAGATTGTTTAGACATCTTAATTCTAAATTCAAAAGAACTTAGGGTCTTTCACTAGAAGTATTCAAGGAATGGCTAGACAGCCAGCTGCCAGGTATGTTTTAATTTGGATTCTTCCACTGAGGAGTGGGTTGGACTCAGGGGTCTCTACGGGTTAACTCCACCCCTCTTGGCTGTGGTCTTGATTTAAGCATCTTGGTTTGTCATAGGAGCTATTTACAGGAACCTTAAAACAAAGCCCTCTGTCTTCTTTGATATCTGCACCCAGCATGCAGCTTGTTCTTGTTTTTTGTGTCCCCAGGGTGGTAAGTATGCCACATATATCCTCAACCTCCAGATCCCATGATATCATTGAAATGTATCATTAAAAAACAACAAATGACATTAGAATTATGTTCTTCTTGTTATTTTTATAAAATTATTTGAATATTTTTGTGTTTAAAAGATGAATAAATAGGGGAGATGCTTAGTTCACCTGTGACATTGTTCATAATTCTTCATGTTCCGTCACACGGGCTATATTGACCTAAATGAACTCCTACAATAGGAAAAGTAACTTGTTCTCTTTCAACAAATATTCAATATTCAATGTGTAAACCTTGAGAGCTATATCAGCGGTATTAAGATATTTCTTCTCCTGAATATATGCAGCCCTCTTCTAAAGCCTTGCTAAAATCTTCTATGGAGGCTGACCTCCCTATTCAGGGATGTTATTAAAATTAGGCAACAGCCAGTTTGAGTGACTGGTTCCAGGTTCACTTCTCCCCACTTGTTTGCAACAGAACCTTAATAATTTGCCTAAACTTAAACTCACAAGTCTCATTAACAAAGTCAGCCCATTCCTGTTCTCTCTCTTCCCCTATCTTCAACTGTAGAAAACTGGCTGCAGTGTTTATTCCCTTACCCCATTCCATCCTTAAATATAATAAAACTGACAGTTGTTTTGCAACCTAATAAAAGCGCAATTACTTCAACCTACCCAGCACACTGGCTTTCCAACATAAGGCATTGTCCTACAAGTAGAAGAGGTGCAGTACTTAGGTTGTCTAGAGCAGGTGCACAGACTCAGCACCAGGACTCAGTGTGACACCTCTCAGGAAGAAGCCTAGGAAGTCAATACCGTGACCACCACCCCAAAAAATTAACAACTGATTTTTACACTCTGGACTGATCAGGCTAGTATTGAAGAAAATTACCTGTGTTTACTCACCACCCTTCTTAGTCACCTAAGTGATGAAGTTCAGCTTTGTCTCTCTACTCAGTCAGGATGCAAATTGCAGTTGCCAGTATCTTTATTAAAAGTCTGCAAAGTCTGGTCAAGAACACTAGGAACATACTGAATAATGTGTCTTTGGGCAAGACTTGACACATAGGTAAATTAGCTTATACAAGCAGTTTGAATACAAGGAAAGATGCATTGGCTATTACTACCATCTACAAAATTTCCCTCCTTCCTGTGAAATAACAGGAAGTCTTCTCCTTGCAGTTATGATAGGTAGTATTTTAGCTCTTGGGATGTTTTGCTGCTAGCAATAGCAGTGGTTATCTCCCGGCTGTGGTGTTAACTGCCTCCTGATCACCGCAAGGACATCTTGACCATTTGTGTGTGGGGGTGTGTGACTTCTTCAAAAGCAAGAGTCTCAATATGGATAAGTAAGGTTTGTTCCAGATTTAACCCAATACATTTATCTTCCACACTAGAGAACTTTCTTGTCCCCAATGGAGGTAGAAAACATTATAATTTGACTAAGCCCAGAATATCTGTTGGCAGCAGCTTAAGCATGTCTTTTTCCTGGATATTGAATCTAGGACCTTACATCTGCAAATCATGTCCTTTGCCACTGTGTCCCAGCCACTCTCTAAAGAGATTCAAATGACTTGATCTTCAACAGTGTATCAGTAAGTCCATCTAGGTAAGTTAATAGCAATAACCAAACATTGCTCTTCTATTTTAACAGCCTTCTCCAATCTAAGATGCCAGGTGTTTCGGATTAATTTCTAACCAGATAACAGGAAAGGAGTGGTAAATGAAGCATGTGGCAATTCCACACTATACAATGATGGTAGAAGCACCCACAACTCAGTAGTCTTAAGATGCATTTCTGTACTTTGGACAAGTGGAAGAGAGTCCAGAGGGCCTCTCATAAGACACCCATAAACCTTAATCTCCCCTTTCCTATTAAGTACTTTTGTACTGTATACCTTGACTGGGCTATCCAACTAACAAAGGTCCCTTAACTTGGAATTTGCACAGACAGAAAGAAAACTGGGGCTGTAGGAAGCAGCTATACAGGAGGTAGACTAGAACAAATATGAAGAAAGTGAGTGGTAAGACTTCCTCTTCATTTTAACCTTTGCTCATTGTCTTTATCTCCTTCCTTTTTTCCTTTGATAAGTTATGTTTGCTTTCATATTCATATTGCTTGATCCTTATCTTGGATACTTTGTGAACATGTGCTAAAACTGTATTATCAGACAAAGAGTTTCTCAGATTACAGTTTACAATCCAACAATGTACTGAAATAGGTTTATTCAATTCCGGCCAGCAAAAACTTATTTGTGAAACTGAAATGATGCCCAGGTAGGCTGAAGGCAGAAGAAATTGTTTTGATGGGTTACCGGTGGCTGGAGTTAAGTTTGTATAACAGGGAAGCTGGTGTATCATAGTAGGAGAAAATCCTATTTGATTCTTTGGTTTTATTAAGTTGGCATTTCTGATTTGTTGTGGAAAAGCAGGCTATTAAAATCAAGCAATTAATTTTTTTACAATGCATTCTAATAATCTGTTAGAAAGTGGGGCATCAAACTCTTAGATAAAGCAAGTCAACTAAATGAGAGGCTAGCAATATTTAGCTAGTTGGGGACAGTTTAAAAACTTCTTTTAAAAAATCCATTCAAGTAAGCATGGCTGAGTTGAGGAATTTTTCCTCATTTTGTGGGTTTTCTGGCATTGTATTTATTTATTTGATTTTAGAAGAATTAAATCTATACAAAGGCTTTACACACATTTCTTTTATTTCCTGTTATGTTATTTACCAATGCTCTGTGATTTGCCATTAGATTTCAGTAGCATAATCCCCTAGGATTCATATGGTCCAAAATAAAATAATTAAAATAAAACTCCCAACTTAAATGGCCATACATACATACATACACATGAAGATCAAAGAGTTTGGTATCATTCTTCATTTTGTTTCATGCAGTGCAAAATTAGAGCTGTAAATCTGTTAATAGTCATTTGGGAATACTATTAATATGAACTGAATATACTTTTCTTCCCCCTTCATAGGATTGCATTGCATTATAATTTCAGTAATGATTCTTACGATCATTTCTGTGTAGCATTGTTTCTTATAGTCAGTTTCAGCAACACATAGGAAAAAACATTCTTTTCAGAGCTCTTTTTTTTTTTTTTACTTTTTTCTTTTTAAAAACATTTCTATACCATTTCCCATTAAAAGAAATCTCAATGTGGTTTACAATTAAAAATTATATTTACAGTTAAAAGCAATAGGTTAAAATGTTTAATGAAAACATACATGAAGACATTTTATGCAAACACAGTGCAAAAATATAGGTTTAAAACCAGTGAGATAAATATAAAAATAATAATAGAAAATAAAAGAAGCAATAAAGAAATAAAAAATAATTTTCAATGTGCAAAGCAAATGGCAAACAACTAGTGCATAAAAGTCCCAGAGATATAGGTGAATCTTTATTTTTTAGTTTGTTTTGATTGCTGCACTTCTTTTGACAGGGAGGTAAGACTCTGTGTGGTTTTAAAAATGCTTGTCTCTTTGGCAATGGGATAAAGAGCTACTGGGAAAAAAAAAAAAGCCAAATTCCAGGGGTGCACACATTCCCATCTTTGACTCCCAGACTAGATCTACAAATGAGTCTAGTGTAGAGTTAAAAGTTAGCATCTAGTTGGTAGAGCTAAAGGCATCACAGTTAATTAAGCTCAATCTGTTATGTTTATTATAAAATTTACTGAGAGCTATCTAGCCACCTGACATAGTACTTGATATTTAGAACTGCTTAGTTTTCATATTTCATTTACTGGCATGAATAAGAAACTAGCTGGACTGGATAATACAAAATATTATTTGCCATTTTATATCTTTGAATTGTCAGCATGTAAACATTGAGAAAGAAATTTCAAAATTTATAAAACCCTAACATGCCAGATTTCTTCTTTGCCTACATCTGTTGCAGCTTGATATTTTTGTTACTTCCACCATTATTTAAATATGCTGTAGTAAGGTGCAGTTAACTCAATATGTTAGCACACCAGATCCATAACCAGGAATCATAATGTATATTGCAAATAAGAAAAGTGAATACAATTTCAGATCTCGCCTTGTGTTTATATATGTCTTTTGAATAGTATTTGAATAATCCAATTGATCTTCATTGTCAGAAGAAATGAATGCATGTTTCCACATTTTAAAGATCGTTCACTGCTTCCCACAAAAAAAGAATATTTTCTGAATAATGTTAACTGTAAAAGTACGAAGCTGATTATTATTCTATTTTAATCTTAGAACTGTGACATTCCTACCTTTCCTTCATTCTTCTGCCTTTTAAAAAATGACTAAAGCTGTTGTCCCCTGCTGTTTACATACGTATACAGTTGTTTTTTATATTGTTCAGTTCATTTCCTTGAAATGAAATTAATCTTTTAAACACACAACTACTGACTACATCAAGAACTGTATAGAACCATATTTCCCTAGCAATGCAAATAGCTTTTCTTTTCTTTTTTCCTTTCATGTTTCTTTCTTTTTTCTTTTTTCCACTGGAAGACAGAGCAAAAATTTAAACAGATTTTGGCTAACTCAAATGCTCAGATGGTTTGTTGAATTGCATCAATATATCTAAGATATGTTAACATTTTTCAAAGATTAGGTTTCCTGTGGCTTTCTGTAGTTTTTGCAAACATTGCTTAATTAGTATCATTTAGATAAACAGAACTGAATACATAACTTGATGACATTCATATATTTCCTATCATGATCTGGCTGCTGCTGGTTAGTACGGCAAAGTCCTCCTTCTCCAAAATCATGCTTAATTTTCAACATAATCATGTCAGTGCAAATTTAAATTCTTAGTTACAGTCGCTCAGAAAGGCGCTTGCTTCTCAGCCCTGCCTCTATAGCTGGCTACTTTAGTTTTACTTATTTTCTTAACAGAAAGGGAAACACAATGCTTACATTCCAGGCATTGCTATGGTGACAGCAAGAAACTGCAGCTGTAGACCTGAAGCAAAAAACCTGAGGTAATGTTGGGCCCTGGAGACTCGGTAAATATTAACTGTGTCGAAGAAAGCTAAGAAGAGTAGCCAAAAATATACTCCCTCAATATTGATGAGTCAGTTTCTTCAGGGGCTAAAAAGAAAACACTATCTTGAGATTAACTCTGACTTTTCTGTGATTTTTATGGGTGTTTCACAATTTGACATTCTGGCAGTCCTTTTCATGTGTGCCAGTATTTTAATATTTGGCTTCAGTGCTGGGTTTTTGCTGAAGTCTAATCTTTCAGATTTCTTCTCAGAGCCAAAAGAATAATAGCTGAGAGACCCTATATGGGCTTTCTAAATGTTGGAAACTAATTGTGCTCAAGACAGATCCTGTTACCAAATGAGCAACTCCTAAAAAGTTAGTAGATTGCTAACTTTTTCCAAGGCAGATCTCTACATGAATGTTTATTCTTGCCATCGCATCTCTCAGGATGACCCTGAACTGATAGCCAAGATGGTGCCCCCTCCTCCTTCCCTCCATATACAGAATCCAACTGGTCTGGTGGTTGAGTATTAATTCCAGAGTGAGGAGGAGGAGAAGGAGGCGGCATTCAACATCGGACACAAGGCAGCAGTGTCACTTCAAGAGCGCAGGCAATCTCTAAAGGGTCTCAGGCGGTTTTATCTCAACCCCCAACCTCCATCTGAAACAACAGTTTCAGCCCACCTAACAGTAGGGCTGGCTCTCCCTTTTATTAACTGCTCCTTCACTTGTTAAGAACGCCATATAAAGTTCCATTACCTGGCCAATGAATTATCAGGACACAAGCAAAGTAAAACACAAGAGCCATTGAAGAGTGAAGCCTTTACCTGAATCTCCAAATACTTGGATCCGGGGGATGAAAAAATGACTCCTTCCTGCTGAAACCTCCTGTCAGAGCTTCACCCTCAGCACAGAAATAAGTCTCTCTCTAGAAATTCAAACATCGCAAAGCTAGATGGTGAAGTATCTTCCATGCCCATTTTCTACTGTTGAGCTTGAAAAGCCATCAGGCTTGGAACTCTTGTCAATTTGGGAACTTGAAAAACTGTCTTAGATCAGATCCTTCCCATGCCAGCAAAGAAAGGTAATTCTACTATGTTCTCATTGCTATTAATTCACTCTCTAGAAGAAACTTCATTTGGCTTCTCTTTCTATGCAAAAGAGAAGTATGGTAGAATCTTTTTTTTTTTCCTGAGCAGAAAAAATTGTATATGTGTGACAGGAAGGTGTGCATTTGGATGGGAGGGGGTTGTGCAGGTATGAATGTGGAGTGGTTTATGTGTGTGAAGAAACTATGTGATAGGGGATACATACATACATACATACATACATACATACATACATACATGTCATAGGAGACACATGTGTAGAGAGGTGCATATGTGTACATATTTAGTTGATTAAATGTGTATGCATATAGGTAACTGCACATATACATACCATGCTCAGACATACAATACATTTCCTCATATATAGTTACACAAGCCCCAAGGTGTAAGGAAATATTTGTGTGTGGTGTGTGCATTTACATATTGGTGTGTATTTATCTGATGTGTGTTATGCGCATGTGAGGTAGACCAGTGTGTATATCTGTGTGAGATGGGAGGTGACTAAATTTGAAATATAAATAAATAAATAAAATATAAATATGTGTTTGTGTAAGAGAGAGCGGTGTATCTTTGCATGCACAAATGGCCTGTTCATGCATGCATTCTGACAGACCAATGTATTAATTGCTTCCTCTGTTTCCAGTCTGATGAATGGAATTCTGAAAAAGAAGTCACAGCCTTCTGAAGAAGTTAACATGCCATAATAATAACAATAGATTGTAGGCTGCTGGAGCATAGAAGAGCAGGTTGTAGAATAGTGCTATTCAGAAACTAGGTGTAAGAGTCTGTAAATCCTGAGGGCTCTGCATTTGCCTAGGAGAATGAGGGCTTTTCAAGTACAGTGCAGTTCAAGCTTATTTATGAACCAGCTGGTTGAATTTTGTAGTAGTCAGACCCAATATTACATGATGTTGATTGTGTTCTCATCTATCAGTGTTGGTGGAGAGGAAAGACTAACTTATAGCAGAATCATGGAGTAACCAACTGTGAACAGTTTGTGCAAGCAAATGCAGATCTTTTATTTGCCCAACTATGGTGTTAAACAAAGAGTTAAACAAAGGAGTGAACTAATACTATCTTGCCACCTTAATGTCTGTTCCCTGAATTGCTGCCCCCAGTATCTACTGCCTTAGACTGTTGCTTTAGTCAACAGCCCTAATGGTAGGGCTGGCCCTGAAAGAATCATGTTGCCTTGGATTCCCCATCCCACATCAAATAACTGAGTGTTTTAAAGTTTCTCTTTTTATCATAATGGTGTTTTCTTTATATTGAACGGTCACTGGTATTTTGCGAAGGATAATTTCATATTCTGCCTACAGTCATTCTCTCTTCCCCACCCCACATTCACGTACTCTGAGACATGCAGGCAGTGAATGTTCTTGCAATGATTTTTGAAAAACTGGCTTCATTACAAAGTGCTGCAAAATGTGTTCAAATTCCCTATAGGATCGGCATAGCTCTCGCTATAGAATTTTACAGTTTTGTTGATATTGCACAGTAACCTCTCTTTCACCTCCTTGCAACACACTCACACTATACTTAGCATACAGTTATATTTTCCACTTTAACCCAATCTTTACTTTCATAATAATGAGGCTGGGAAATGCTGCATTAACACAGGTTGGGTTTTTTTTTTTTTTACTTCTCATAAAAAGAACTCCTTCTGAGCCAGCCTTCTGTGTGTGTGCTCTGGACCACCAAGTCTTTTTCTTAATGAATTTCCACACTGTTGTAATGGAACACCACCATTCAGACAGTGGGAGTTTGAGCAATGTGCTTACACAAGTTCTGTCTTCCCAACCAGGCAACACCATCCGTCACTGTGATACATTGTGCATTTTGAGATATTCTTAGTGAGGCACAAGATTGTTTCATGAGACCCAGCGTCACTTGGCAAGTGTCTTTTCTGGGGCAAAGCCTTCATTTGCTTTGTGGATCAATCTAAATCCAAGCCATTTCAGTGATGCAGAATGTTCCTTATTATGTCCCTTCACTTTTTTTTACTATTGGGAAATCTACATTAATTGTCATTTGCAACTTCTGGTACACAAAAACTTCATATATAACTTTCTCTAATATATCACATTTCTATGCGATATTTCCCACTACAACTGTTCTCCCTCTTTTTCTCTTTTTGAAATCCTACCCTAATATACACTTTGGGAATAGACAGCTACCCCAACGTGTGGTTTCTTAAGTACAATTTTCACAAACATTTGTGTGTGTGTTTGTGTGTGTATTGGGGAGAATATTTTGTTTATTTTATTTGTTATATTTATATTCATCCTTTTTTCCAGGAGTTCAGGGTGATGAACATAATACTACATCTTCTCATTTTCCCCACAAAAATCCATGCCATTTTTCTTTTATAGACCATGTCTTCATCAACAGGCTCCTAGGATTCAAATGAAAATGTTTTTGACTGGTCTCTCTCATGACTTTCATTTCATTATTATTTCTCTATCTGACCTATTGGTATTAAATGACCAAGGTGGCTAACAGAACAATTTGTTCGTTTGCTTCTTTATTTTTTTTTGCTGCTAAAAACAGCCAAAGACATTAAATCAACAGGCAGCCCAGACTAAAGTACTCTAATAACAAAACCCACAAAACAAAACAGGGCCCATTAACAATGACAAACGTCAACCCCAGGCCTGAGGCCAGAGCCAGATTTTCAAGGTTTTCTGAAACCCCAGGAGAGAAGGTGCTATCCTTATCTCTGGGGTGATACTGTTCCAGAGGGTGGGAGCTGCAGCAGAGAAGGCACGCTTCCTAGGCCCCACAAGATGGCAACATTTAATGGAGGGGACCTGGAGCAGACCCACTCTGCTCGAATGCACTGGTGGGCAGAAACAGTTGGAGACAAGCGGTCTCAGGCATACAGGCCCTATGCCATACAGGGCTTTAAAGGTAATAACCAGCACCTTGAATTGTACTCGGAAATTGACTGGCAGCCAATGCGGCTCGCGTAGCAGGGGTGACACATGGGCTCACCAAGAGGCACCTGTTACTGCTTGTGCTGCTGCATTTTGAACCAGCTGTAGCTTCCAGGTGGTCTTCAAGGGCAGCCCCATGTAGAACGCATTGCAATAATCCAATCACAAGGTGACCAGGGCATGAGTGACTGGCTGAAGGGTGTCCCAAACAAGAAAATAATACTGAAATATAATAAGTGGGTCTGTAACAAAATAATTGTAGTCAGTGCCTGCTCACATTCAAGTATTCAGCATTCAGTGGCCGCTGAACATACTTAAATTTAGCACTTGAACTGTTCCTGTCATATGCTCAAGCAGACTTGACGCTAAGCTAGCTTTAAAAAGTCCTTATAAACACACTACCTTATCCTCCCATTAGACAATTTCTTGGCTTCTGTGCCGTCCCACGTTTCTGCTCCGGGAATGCAATTACCAGTCACTTTGCTTTGTGTGGAAGGTTTTCTTGGACATATATACATTAGTGTCTCTCTGTGTATATAATTTATATGTGCAAAATTAAGGCATCCACATGGAATACACAACAAATAACATTTTTAAAAATTCTTCCTTACTGTCCTATTGCCTTTTTAAATAACTTGTAGATCTACCTGTATCATGAATGCTGCAATAGTATAATGGCTAAAGTTCTTGCCTTTTAAGTAGAAAGTTGCTGGTTTGAAACCCAGTAGAAAAATGTCTTTTTGTAATTACTATTTTTTTTATTTCCCTGAACTTCTTACTTTTAGCTGTGTTTTTTAAAACTAAGTCTAGTGGTGCACCATAAGCACAAGAAAAAGAAAAAAGAAATTGTACTAAGTCAACAACCTTTTATTTACAAGACAAAAATTGTAACCATTGTGCTTTTACAGCATTCAAGATAATGGGAGCTTTGAAAGGTATTAGAGACCGTGGTAATCATTGCACATCGTCACACACACACACATTCTCATAGCAATCTTTCTGTCCAGTGAAGGTTCTGAATGCTCTGTTGAAAAGACATTCCTGCTTCTGTGAAGAAGCCAATGAACTGCTGAGGTTAGCCTGCAACAAACTGAAGCACAATGTCACAGACAGGAATGCTCAAGGAAACATAACATGGAAAAGTGCTTTTCAGAAATAGAAGTATGTGCCCTCAAGTTGCTTTGATGGCAAGTACAGATTAGCAGAGGATGATGTCATCCATTTCTCCCTGTTCTGGTAGCACAGTATCAGGCCGTGAGAATAAACTCCATGTCTTCATTAGGTTGTTTGATGAATGTTTTTGTACATGTATGTGCAAAGAATGGGATTCATCTACATCTTCATTCTCTCCCTCATGTGTCTTTGGTTCAGTCTGGTATTATTTTCAGTATTATTTCCTCCATAGTTCAGGGAGGGATGGTGGGAATGTGAAAAATAGATCTTGTCTAAAGCTACTAATATATGTGTAGCACAGTACAGCCTTGACTGCAGCACTAATGTTACTGGAAAGAATAATAAATAACATTAATCGGGAATTTATCAGATCTTTATATCTGCAATTCAGTTCCAATTCTCTTATTTCAAAAGAAGAGATCTTGGGGAAAGAATCCAGAGGAAGGACTTGCAGATCAGTTTTCCCTTCATTTTAAAATGTTGCATATATTCAAGTATGGTGGTTGTTTTTTTCTTGAAAAGGGAACTTGTAGCGATCTCTTTAAAAGCTCCTCATTGTCAGTGAAAGAGTAGAATTCGCCTTGGAAGAGGGCAAGAGGTGAAATGATGGTTGGCCTAAAGTATACATCCACATCACTAGCTTGCAACTTGGATCAGATTTTGACACTGATTGGCCAGCTTCATTCTCAGTAGAAAGCTATCCCCTTGTATGCAAATACCATTTACAACTGGCACTTTGCAGTTGTTCACCTTGCATTTAGCCTGCAGAGAAACACAGCTGCTCATTGTAAGAATTCTGACTCTTTGATAAAGATGGATTGTGGAGGAGAGGGAGTGGTGTGCTCCACATATTTTTCAGAGCTAAGTTAGATTATAACGGATGTGTGAATGAGCTGAAATACAACTCACACCAATGCTGCGTGTGTTTGATTTAACTCTGGAACCATTTTTTCCCAATAAAGAAGAACAATGGGGATTTCTCCTAAGCTCCAGCCACCACTGCTTTGGAATAGAAGCTCTTTTGAGGTTGTTTGACGCAGCCTGCTGCCTTTGGCAACAGATATTCAGGAGCTTCTATAAAAGGAAACAGGAAGAGGTTTCTTGAAGGCTGGTTGACAGCTTACATTTGGAAAGCTTTTTGGCTCTGTTGTGAATTTGCTCATGTTGCTCCTCCTCTTTGCCTTGATGTATCTCTTGGGTTAGCTGCTTTCATAAACCTCTTATTTTGATCTGAATGTGTTCAGTCCAGTTTGTCTGCAGGGCCTTCATGCTGGCCAAACCACTTCTTTTCCTCTGTTCCAACTACCAGGCCTATATCTCAATGTACCCTTAATATCAAACAGTATTGCTCAGAAGTGGACAACTTATAGCCCATGGACAACATACAGCCACCAGTCTCATTTTCTGAATCTCAAAGATTGTACAGTCAGAATTTGGTGACAAAGCACAGGTTTTCATCTGTGTGTGTATTTGTGTGAGTGTGTTATAAGGGCAAAATTTAATTTAAAATAGGTGTGTTAGTGCTGAAAGCACCCTACAAAAACAGTTAACCCCAAAAGATTTGAAATTTCCAGCCCTGCCTCCTCTAGTGATTGCATTATATCCCCATGCTCCTCAAAGCCACCAGAGACCAATTTTTTTTAAAAAATGTGCAGCTCTCACACACTCTTCCTATATAGGTCAGTATCTCTGTTCTAATACTGTCAGCCAGTTTATGGTTGCTTAACAGAAGATTCAGATTTAGTTGTGTATTTCTGCTCCATAACATCCCACATCACTAAACAAATTAGTGAGCAATTTTATACATACCTATTCAGTAATCATTTGCATTAAGATCAATTGAAGTTACTTCTAGGTAAATAAATAAACAGATTGCCTCAGTCTAATGCTCATAAGAGCTGCTATATGCTCTGGCAAGGCATTGTGGGATTTTTTTTATGCACTACATCTGGAGGATAGCAAGTACAGAAGGCTAAGCTAGAGGTTTGGAGGCTTCGTCTCATTGGTAACTTTCAGACTGTGCAGGGGTATTTATGCTCTGTGTGTCAAAAAAGTCAAGATAGCAGCCACATTTGCAAGGTCATTGCCACCACCTTAACTTCTTTGCCACCCACCCAAGACATTGCTGAGTCTGTGGTTGTCTCATAATTCCAGGCATGAATGTGTTTAATTGATATCATGATGTTTTAAGCTGTGAGATAGCCTTTATAGTTTTGAAATCTGAGACCACAGTGTCCTTTGTATGTACAGGGGTTGTGAATATTTTTCATCAAACAAGAAAATTTTCTCCAATGTGTTCCTTGAAATTCTTTGAAATCTGGTAATTTCCTTGGTGCAAGTTACAAGGAATTCAGTTTATGTTAGTCTCATCATATATTTTAGAAAAAGTATCAAACAGTTCCTGAGATTGTTAGAAATAGTGCACAGAGATTCTGGAGAAAGCTTATTCAGGCTAGCTCAGGCAGTGTTGTCAAAACAAATTTGCTGCCCATAATTATATGTGTACTCTATAATAATGGATCGGCTATCTTATTTAAGAAGCCACTGTTGGCTGGAGATTGATTCAGGTGGTCAGCTTCTGAAACTGCAGCCATACAAATGAATATTGTTCCGTCTTATTTATGAGGCTGAAAATGTCATAAGGTGGCTGCTATACAAGTTACACCTCTTAAGACCCTGCCATGAAGATCTGTCTCCAAAGCCCTTTTCATTACCAGAAAGGATTTCACAAAACCTATGGGCTTATATAAGGACTCTGGAATGCCTAAGATGTATCTGTCTTTTTATAAACTCCTTCAAATAAGCTAAAGTGCCTTTTTTTGCATCTAGCTTTTAGAATGGATTCTAATAGGAGGCATTGTTGAGGACTGCAGCAGGGAACCATGGATCTGTTAATTTACAGAGGTTATTCTGTTACTTGAGAAAAGTATCATAATACTGACACAGACCTTGTACTCATGAAAATAACATGCCTGGGACACCTGTCTTAAAATAATCTTACTTTACTTCTTAACATCAAGTGCTAAATTTTGAACATTTTGAAAATTTTGAAGCCTCTTTCATGAGGGAAGGACATTTTTGAGAAACTGGAAGGCAGATTCCTTGCAGTATTACTTCCAAAGTTATTTCTTCTCAATGTATTCAGTAAGCTACTCTGGTGCATTCATTCTTCAAACATACTGTTTTTCCCATTCATTCATTATTTTACTTTGGTTCTGAAGTCAAACATATCATTTCATAATGGGCAAACCATGGAAATCTGAATTATAAACAGAAAATACTGTACTCTATTCATATGGCAAGGCAATTATAAAGCCGTGTTCTTTGTATTTGCTGTCCGAGCTGTACATTGGCTTGGATCCAGACTAGACGTCTATGAATGGAAGGAGCTGAATAGGTCCAAAATCTAGGAATTTTTCCACTTACAGAAGAGGAGAAGAAAAATTATTCTGATTTCTGTTCCTCTTAATGCCTTATCCACAACCCCACTGGTCCAGAAGTACTTTGAATATACTGGAAAAGAAAAAGAGTCAGGTATGCAAAAGCAAAGGTGTGCAAAGAGGAAAGTGAATGAAAATCCTTTGCCCCATTTTTCATGGCAAGTATATCCATAAATGAAATTCAACTGAAAGGGTGCTCCTCTCAGTGGGAGTAATTATTTAATCTCAGCCAATCATTTTTGAAATTCAGAATTCATGTAGCCTACCTTATGTTTTCAAACATGTAATTCCATGAAAACTATGAGATTTCAAGGAAATTCTGAAATTTGACTTTTGTGCCTCTAAAACATTTTTTCTAATCCAAACATTTTTAGCATCTTTTTTGTTGTATTTGGGTGGGGTTTTTTTCTCCATTATCCCAGCCAGCATGACACTTGACTCTATTGGCTGGGATTATGGGAACTGCAATCCAATATACAGTATCTGGAGGTCACAGAGTTGTAGAAGGCTGGCCTTCAGGATTCAAAGATATCAAGAAAAAATACTGAACACTGTGGAGTTTGTTATTCACATTGCGATCTAGTGTTCTGCTCGTTATCTTTTTTTTTTTTTTTTTTACAGTGCTACAGTAAGGAATGTTATAAAATTCACCTTCCATTTCTATTTGGACAAAGAGGAATAGAATAGAAATGAAAATATTAGTTTGAAACATTCTAACTCAGTCTTCTAAATAGTTGCCAAACCCAACAAATGGCTTGGTAATCCAGCTATAATCTGGGTGATATTTTGATCCAGTATATTAAAGTGTATGGAATGTGGACCTGGATTTGAAGAATTTGAGTTCAAATCCCAATTCAGTCATGAAGTCCACTGCCAGAATTTGACTCGGTGATCTAAATCCTCTTTTGATCTTATGTGTTGTAGTTAAAATGTATAATGGAATGGCCCTGTGTCCATTGGTTCCATCCACAGTACCTCTGCATGAATTTCTGACCTCACCAGATTGAGCCAAGATCTTCTCAGATTTGTTTGACATGAATAGAATTTTTATGTGACCATAAACTCTAATAAACCAGAATTTATATCCCCCATCCAATTAGGTGAAAAGTTCTGCTCATGTTGAAATGAATGTGAAGCATCTTCCTCTTGAGATGTTCCAAAACACTAGAAAAGATGGGAATAAAGATCAGAGCTGGGAGCTATACAGGTAGGCTCTTGTCTATTACATATGCATAATTTCTAAATAGAGGTTTATTCTAACACTGTTCATTGGGTTATTCTTTTTTTTTTTCCTCAAGGAGAAGGAAACAAATATGGGATCCACTGTTTTATTATTACAGTTTTGAAGTCAGATTTTGTCTCTTTTTCAAGCGATAGTGGGAAACATAGTTGTGATGATGGTCCAATAGTCCAGCTAGGAATTTCTGTGAAATCTGTGTACTTCCCTCCTTTCTTCTTTGTCTTTTCTTCTGTATGAATTACAAGAAAGTTCTTTGTCATTCTCCTACAAAAAAAATCACTATCCTGCAATTAAATATGGAAGGGTATGTTAAAAAAAAACAAAACCAAAATTGTTAGGTTTGGGCAAAAGTATGTTTTGAATCTCAGAGTTCTTAGGCAAAGCTGGCATTTCATTTTGGCTTTATAAGGCAGTATGTTTTGCTGAGCAACACTGTTCAGCAAAAGAGCTGTTTCGTCACATGGTCAGACATAATGCTGACACGTGTGGTATCTGGCATTTTGGAGTGTAACAGAAAGACTTTTATGCAAAATTCTTTCTATCAGTGAATGTCTACAAATGTTATTCACTGGGAAATTGGGACACAGTCAAAAATCATATCAAGAAGCATAATTCGAGGGGCTTAAAATGAGTCTCCAAACCCAGCCATAAAATTTAGTAAAGACCTGGTGCCTTTTAACAATCAGCCATAAAATAGCATTTGCTACCTAAACAAAATGATCTTATGGATTTTTAAGGCTATGTTCTTTTTTATTTTCCTACTAAAGGCTGCATCAACAAATCTTTGTTTACTCCTTGCCCCCAAACATTAATTTTGCATCAGTAGTTCAGTAAAAGTAATTTCATGCCTAAGCAAGAATGAAAAGGGAATAAAAAGACAAACAGAGCTTACAGGAAGAGCTTTTTGCTATTATTAATTATGAATCATGTGACCTGGACAAACTTGGATTACCAGTTCAGTCCACTCCCCTGTAAATCTGACTTGGCCTTCCCATGCATTATTATGTGGATTTCATGCAACCACTTCCCTTTCTGATTTTTCCAGAGACAGCGTATTAAATTTCCCAAATGCCATTGAATGCAAAATGCAATCCTACTCCTTAGTTTGTTTTGTGTAGTCATTGTTCTAAAATAAGAAGCAGCAGAAGTTTCAAGCATGGCCTTTTTCTATTTTTATATTCATTCAATAGTTACTATTCTTCATAAATGTTACTGCCTTAACATTTGTATATATTTCTTTTTTGAAAGTCTGCTGACCTTTCAACTGAGAAAAATTGAAAGTATTTCCGAGTTTCTCTTTCAAACCATAGCCAATATTTACCTAAAGCCAAGGAACATGTTTACTTTTTCATAGCAGGGTATCAGTTCAATAACTTTTTTTAACAAAGCATTTTAAGTGTGACCTATTCAATCTTTTGTTACATGTTAGCATTTACTAGAAAAAGTTTAATGCTGTGCTTAAAAACTTGCTGGTTTTAATATATTTGATATGTTTACAAATCTTTTATTTGTATTCTTTTTTTCTTTTTTGTTTGTTTGTTCTACTTTTTGCTTCTGTATATTACAGCAAAAGTTAAAAGCAGCATTTACTAGTAATAATCCCATCATTGTGATAATTGTTGGCTGTGTATTCGAGAGTGATTATATGTATTTAATACAGGAGCGGGGGGAGGCGGGCAAAAGAAATAAAGACGGCAACTCTGTGTGATTGAAGTCCCACTCCTGTTTTGCAAGCATTATGTGCATGACACACCAAAAAAGGTTGGGGCTTCAATCACACAGTTATAGCTGCCATCTTGACTTTTTTTGAACCTCCTTACCAAAGCCCCTGATTTAATGTTATTTACTGTTTAGTTTAGCAGTATATAAATTAAGTATCGTCTCCTTCATACTGAGCTTGATTTCTGGTGCCTTCATGGATACATCATCATAGCTTTATTGGTAGCCAATTGGAAGTTGTTTTTGCTATTTCCTTCTTTGGGGATATTTTTTTGACATTTTAGTCTTGCTACAGTCCTGGTATTCCTTGGAGATCTCTCATCCAAGTTGTACCCAGGCTCAGCCCTGCATAGTTTCCAAGTCCAGGCAAGGTCTGTACACTGCTCCCACATGCTGGAATACTGAACTAAGGATAGGCAACTTTTATATTGTTGGAAATGGCATCCCTGCATTAGTTGTGAATTGCGTGACAGGCCTTGCAAGGCTACCCACATTCCTTTTGCAGTTGAATCATTCATGGGTTTAGTCAAACATAGGCATGTCTTTTTGATTTCCATCCAATTCTGCTTCTTGGTTATTCTAGACTAGGGTTATTTATCTGGTGAATGTGGACCATGCTAGCTGGGAATTCTGAGAGCACATCTAGAGAACACAAAATTTGGAAAGTTGCACCAAGGTGTGATAGAATATTAGGAACTAGTTATTATGTCCTTAAATCATTTCTAGACAGCCAGAGGTGAAACTTTCAATAGTAATAGAAGCAAAAAGCATAACTTTGCTCTAAAGCATATGCAGTCTACATTTCAATTAGTGGGAGAAAATAGGAGTTGAAGAAAGCAAAAGAACAAAGGAAGGAATGGGTAAAGAAGGAACGTGAGCAAAATCTAAGGATGAGGTTCATTTCATTTATCTGTAATTAAGTTATTAGGCAGTGTAACATAATGGACAGGAAGGGAGAATCTGCGGAACACTCCCTATGTCCAAATAGGCTTCTGTCAGCCAGGTACAACATGGTAGAACAACTGGAGGAAAAATGAGTGTACTAGTCCAGGAATGGCATACTTCCAGGGAGCACTCTGGACCTATCAGAACTTTTGAGCTCTCCATCATGTTTCTTTTCCTTCGCTGCTACTCTTAGTGGCAGACATTTCTAGTTTTATAAAAAAGAGGCCCCATTTTCTAAATCTCCTTCTAAACATGTAGAGAGGATTGTTCATAATAACTGTGGGACTCTCAAATGCCCAAATCCCAAGAACCATATATAATAAAATATTTTAAATAATATGCAAAGAGAAATATTCCTTTGAATCCACTCAGCTCCCAATAATTACATGGACATGTCCAGATAGTTTTCTTGGCAACAGCATGGAACTGTTTGCCACTGCCTTCTTTTTTTAATTCCTAATCTAGCCTACAGCTCTGGAATCTCCATGGAATCTTTCTTCCAAGTATTAAGCTTGGCTTTTCTTGAGATTGGTATAGCTCAATATTATATCTGGGCTGGAGCTTGTAATTGGATGCTGAATATAGTTGATGGAAGAGGATTGTAGAAAAATACCCCCTCTCCCAATAGCAGTCTCACTCATAATAATTATTATTCAATCATCATCCAAATCTAAATATGGGTTTAGCAAATAAACATTAAAGCCCATCTATTGTGTTCCTGGAATGGTATAGTACTCTCCTCCTACAATATGGGAATGAGTAAAAGTACTAATTAGGAACACTCTAAAAGTCCTATGAAGCACAGTGGTATGGTGTGGTTTGAGTGAACTCTTAGCTATCCACAGAAACTAGCTATATATCGTAACAATATCCTTTATTGTGAGCAGCCACTTTCTGAAAGAGACAAACAAGTTGAAATTCAAACCTGTAGTTCTCTGAGATGCCCATACATCATATACAGTGGTCACCATATGGCTGGGTCAAGCAGGCTCTTGATTTCAAATTCTCCCCTGTGTTCCAAAGGTGGAACCTATCAGTAAGTGACGTGTTCTTAGGTACCAAAATAATGAAGCAGAAAACAAAATGTCCCACTTTCTCTATACTCTTGAAAAGTCTTGCTAATGCTATGTAGGCAGTAGTTCCTAAATCAGGAGTTGGTGACTGCATATGGCCTTTCTGAAATCTTCAGAATCCCCCAGATTGTGCCATCAAAATTCCAGGCTTTCCCCTCCAAGAGATATCACTGTGACGTCTCCTGAAAACAAACAAATGAATTAAAAACCCCAGATTCAAGGGGAAAAAAACCAGACTCCTCTGCTCTAACAGCTCTATCTTGCTGTTACAATAAGACTGGCATGCATTTTCAAGGGGTTTGTTTTTTATTTGTATATATCAGAATGAAGGAAGTAGCCAAGCCCTACATGGCTGTGTTGTTGTATGTTTTTATCTGTTTTTGTATAAAGCCGCCCAGAGTCTATTGGGTGGCATGCTCCAGATCACTTTCATTAGGCAGTGTCATCTTGTGGGGCCTAGGAGGTGGGCCTTCTCTGTCACACCACCTGCCCTATGGAACAACATACCCCTGAAGAGCCAGATAGTCCCAATCCTGTTGGCCATTCATAAGGCATTAAAGCCCTGGCTGTTCCCCCAGGCTTTTGGACTGGGAAGTTAAGCATGCTCTGTTGGTTGATTTGTTTAGTTCTGCTCTTTGGATTAGAAATGGAATGATGTTTAGACCTTGCACATATGTTATATTACTCATTTTTGGATGTTATTTTTTATATTACATTGTTGTTTTTGGTTTTAACCTTTTGTTCACTGCTCAAGTCACTGCTGTGAGATGGGTGGCTATATAAATTGTTTAAATAAACAAACAAACAAACACAGAAGAATGGAATGCCAAAGCCATCTGTCTTTTTTATTGATTATGATGCGTGTGACATTGAGATATACAGGAGAAAACAAGCCAGAATGCCACTTTTACCTGCATCAACCTTAATGTAGATCTTTCCAGGAAATTCTAACCAGAAAGTCTGTTCTGAGCAGGAAAAGAAGTTAATGAACAGTTTTAAGAGGGGGAGAAAAAAGAATAGAGAAATTTAGCTCATAAAAGCATTCACTTGAAAACTGAGGATGTGTATGTAAATATTAGTAATCTTACAAAAGAACAAAGCATGCCATAAAATGAGCTTTAAATTAGGGCCACACAGCTTTCTACAGCTGGCTTGCTGCTGGTTGAAAATTAGGTAGAACTGTGGCTGGTTTAATGACAAGGCGAGCAACTACATCTTGGGTTGATGGCAAAGGAGACTGAAAGCCAAAGATAGAGAAGCTTTGCTTGATTATAGTGATTACATCATGCTCATTAGAATTTAAACTAACTAAACCCAAACACAGACATCATATCTTTATTTGATAGCTGTAGTCTAGTAAATAGTGGGAAAGGATGTTGTGTATGGATTAGACTTGATGAAATAAAACCAGACATTCGTTTTGAACCTGTCTGGCATTTGAAAATCAAACCTTCAAAATGAGGCAGTAAAGTTAACTTGTAAAGGCAGAAGTCTTTGATTGGGAAGCATCTGCACAGTGTTTTTTCGCCTGCCTTGTTTTAGGAGAAAACCACCTCAGCAACTGGATATGAGATATACATGCACATTTTGGGGAGCTGCATAAGATGTCTGTGGGAACAGAAGGTAGCCAACAATGTTCTCCTTTCTTGCTGCATGGCAAGAATATGCTCCTTACTCTTTGATGACTCACAGTTGATTACTAAAAATGTCCTTCTTGCTGCCTGAACTAGTAGTGATAAGGCAAAAAATAAAAACACTCCGTGAACTTGAATTCATGTTCAGTCACTTGCAATACACGGTTATTTGTGTTTATTTAAAGCCCAATTTTTTAGTACAAATCCTTACAACTTAGTGATAGATATACTAACAAATTGGAAATACATGGCTTTGTCTCTAAATACACTTACTGGAGATCTCTCTTAAGAGCTATTGAAATCAGGGGGACTTAGGAAAGTTATCTACTTCATATATTTGTTCTTAACAATATCATAAGCCCAAGTTGCAGCATGAATAACATCCCATGGCAGAGTCTTATAAGGCTGAGAATGCTGGACTGGAGTGTTGGTAAAATTGGCAAATCTCTTATTGAAAAATGTAAAGGAATGATGTCCTCATCAGCTTTTTTCTTTTTACCATTGCTCACTTTTTGTGTGAGCTATTATCATCTTAAACAAATACAGAAAATGTGTATTTGATTAGCAGCTCATGTTGGTTAGAGTAAACCCTTATCCACAGTTTAAAGCAAATATCAACACAAGCAATGCTTTTATTGAGTTCATGATTGCAACATGCTCTTTTCAGCACAATATGAATCCACCCAATTTAAAAGATGGATTATCTTTTGCAGTCCTGGAAAATTAATCCTGTGACCCTGGATGTTGATGCAAAAGAGAGAGAGAGAGAGAGTGTTATTAGAATAGTTTCTAGTACTTAATAGCGAGAGAAATATCTACAGTGAAGTATACCATCTCCTTGGTTGAAGTTTAGCACCGGCACGCTCTGAAAAATATTTTTAACATAAACAGAACAAAGTTTGAGAAAAAGATCCATTGTAACTATATTATGTAAATAGTCAAAGAACATATCTGATAGGAAGCAGAATTGAGTTTTGGAATGGTCAAGGTCTAAGCTTGCTCAAGAAATCTAATTATAAAAGTGGATTGTCCTACAAAGATCTTCTGTATTTTATTATTATAGAATACTAATTTCCTGAGCTAGTGTTAATGTTTTAATTATGAACATAAATGTTAAGTTTACTTTTCCAAAACAAACACATTTTTAAAATTCAAGTCGACAAGCTTGGATATCACTTTGCTATGCAAAGACAATATTTGAGACTTTTCTGATCTCAATTAGCTTTTGAAAACTAATCGATGTAATTCTTTTGGTAAAAAGCACTGTCATATTTAATTTATATGTCTCAAGATTCTGGGCAAAAAGTAACAAAGATTCTAACATAAACAACGCTTAAGTTATACTGCTAGCCAGGTTCCGTACATCTCATAGGAATGAAATATTTAAAACTTAGCATACAAAAAGTCTTCAGTCCAGTGAACAGCTTAATTTAGACTTGCTTCTGTAGAGGTGGGACAGCCGCCTCACAATATAAGCAGGAACAAATGGCTAATTCATACAAACGTAGTGCAGACATATGCAGAGGACAGGACAGCCAACACACACAATTCAGAATAGCTTGTCTTGGCTCTACCCAAACAATAGTAGCCTAACAATTTGGAACTTATTGTCGAAGGCTTTCACGGCCGGCATACAAAGGCTGGTGTGGGTCTTCCGGGCTGTGCGGCCGTGTTCTGGAAGTTTTGTTTCCTAACGTTTCGCCAGGATCTGTGACTGGCATCTTCAGAGAGCAGGAGCACAGACAGGAGCAGTTCTCTCTGTGCCCAGGATGATTTGGAACTTAGCTTGCAGGCAGGGATTATACCAATCCTGCAAGCTAAGGGTTAAATTGATAAGAGTTTGCTATTGCCTAACAGCCAGAGTGGAGAGTCAATTACTAGTATGGATATTGTTAATTAACTCTAGAAGTTTCTTCTGCTTGGATGCAGATGGGACTGCTATTCATTTATTCTAGCCCATTATTTCTGCTAAAACATTAGTTGTGCATCCTGCTTCTTCCCATTATGAATACAAATTATTATTTCAGATCTGAAGAATCCTGCCTCCTCTTCCATAAATATTACAGTTGTGTTATCTTCTTTTCCCATTCCAGGAAGAAGAGCACTGGGATTCTTTGAGAACATCATAAAACCCAGCTGATGATGCATTATTGTGCTTCCCCTCATAATGACTCATGGCATGGAATGATGTTCCCATTTGAATCTCATAGCAGTGCAACCTTTGCCTCTCCATGCAAGAAAACATTAAGTGCTGATTATATTTACTTTCATGTGCTGCATAATATGTATCTATTATCTTATGCACATGGAAATGATTTTTGGAGGTAGAATGGAATTTGCTGAATTGTGTGCTGCAGATAGTCATAGTGTATGATGAGTTTCCAGCTATCTGAGAACGATTCTGTCCTTAACCTTAATGTCAAAGTGATGAATAATTTGGCCCATTATAATTTTTAACAAGTATACTAGCTCCAGATTTTCTAAATATGTAGGAAAACTAAAAAACATGTACATGCATTTTTTTTCACTCCTCTGAATTTTGCAGTGCATCTTACTAAAGATAATTCACAAACTAGTGTGCATTGGGAAAAAGCAAGAAAAAGTGTGAAATATAGAAAAATATGTTTAAAATACATTGGAGAAGTATCAATGATTCATTAAGATGAAGAAACTGGGTGAAAAGACGCTTGGCTGTTCATATATGAAACTGATACACAAATGGCAACTTGAAGCCACTACCCTTGAACAATGTTTGAGACATTGATGGGCCATAGGAAAGAAGTAGCAAACTGGATTTTATATTTGTTTTTATTTATTTACTTAAAAGTTCTATGATACTTTTTCCATTTTTATTAAAATCCCCAATTATATCATTATAACCATGGTGATTTTAATGGAAGCTAAGCTACAATGCATAGGTTGAAACCTAAAAGTTGTGGGTCAGCTTCTGCTCCTGGCTGTGAATATACTCTGAAGTTTCTGAAGTCCCCATATTCCCAATAGCCTCTCATTGCTAATCAGAATCACTTAAGAGCAGACAAATCTTCCAGATGTTTCAGTAATTTTACAGAGTCTTTTTAAAGAAAATAACATTTCAGTGCTATAAGTGGTAAAACTTTGCAATAACTGAGACAGGAATATATATGTGTTGCCACAACACAAAGCATTGATGATATTCTTATTCTACTGAATAGGTCAGGTATCTGTCAGAAATACAGCAAACAACTTAAAAGAGCATGTTTGCCTTTAAAAATATCACCAAACATCCAAAGTATCTAATTAAAAAAAAAAGTTAAAAAAAATAATATAGAAAGGAAACATTATCAAAGCTCAATGGTTTTTAACATGGAGTTCCAAATGGGGCAAACATTAAAGTCAAATTGAAATTAAATTACAAGAAGATTTTCAACTTGTCAAAAATAATTGCAATGCCGCATGTTTCAAACAAAGTAACCATTGTAAAAGGTCTCCGTTTGGGAGCGGGGAGATTAAAACAGTTGTGTGGGGTAGCTGTAGTAAAGAAAAAAAGACTCATTTTTGTTTGTTGAATTTCTGAGGCCAAAATCCACAGTGAGAAAGAAAAAGAAGGAAGGAAGGAAGGAAGGAAGGAAGGAAGGAAGGAAGGAAGGAAGGAAGGAAGGAAGGAAGGAAGGAAGGAAGGAAGGAAGGAAGGAAGGAAGGAAGGAAGGAAGGAAGACCTATCATCAGAATTCTTACACAATATGTTGACCAGGACCTATTAATCACATGAAATCATATACAACACAATCCTCTGTATGTTTACTCTAAATAAGCATACAGTGGGACTGACTCTAATATGTGGATTGGCTTGAAGCCCTACTTATCCTCAATTAGAATAGATTCATACAAATAGAACTGGGTTGATATATTGCTATTTTTTTTAGCCTCCCTTTTTTTTACATTGCTTATTAAAGATTTTGATGAAAAAATAAAAGCCCTTGAAATTTTTACCATTTAAAACTATAAAGATGGTTGCTTTTTCTGATCTAATCAAATTACTATATTCTGCTAGCTGCTTTTAAGATAAAAGCAGGCAGACACCAACTCTACCATCAGACAAAGTGAGGTATCCATCTTCTAGCATGGATGGATGGTAGATGCTAGGTGGGTATCAACAAAATGTTGGAGGAAAAAGGTGTGTGCTCTATGGCTTACCTGATGCCTCCTAAGCCAACCTTGTCTTTAAAAGTAGTGAAAACCTATTTTATCAAGTGTTGGAAAAGAGCCAGTCCAACTGACTAGAATGGGATGTGATGTGATGCTATTTTCTTCTTTGCCATAGACAAAATAAGTATCATAAGCTGGCCCTGTGTACAACAAATCTTTTTTTTCTCTCTGTATTGTGCATCCCATACAGAGACACACACATTCACACACTGGTTTATATTGTATATTTATTAGAAAAGTCTCTTAAGCTTTATTTTAAGAAGTGTGCTTTCAGTATTTATACAGGTAATTATACACATTCAACTATTAACTTTACTTCTGATTTTCTGTTTATTTGTTTTGGTGTTCTCACTTTGACATATGCACATATTCAGTGAAATATTGGATTATTTCTGAATTTGTGGATCCATATAAAAGTAATAGTTGTAGTGATTTTTACTCCAGTATTAAGCTTTGTAGATGAAGCTAGAAGATGTCATTATAGAAGATTTCTGAATATTCTTTGAAATCAGACAGACAAATCCAAGCATACACTTTATAATTTGTTACATTTTTAAACTATTAATAACTGGAGTTTTCTGGATGGGTTATACTGGAACAATTTACTTACGTATTTATATATCTAGTTACTCAGCCACTCAGGCTTTTACGCTGCTCCACTTTGAAGACTCTGAGTGGCTTACAATATCTGCTCAAGTAAGTAAGATTAAAACAATACAAAGAACAAAATTAAACAACTGATCACAACCCCACCCCACCAATCAATAATGCTCCAAACCTTGAGAATAAAAATCAATTCCCTGTCCCATTCCAGAAAGTTCTCTGGAAGTACAAGGTCTTAACCACTTTACAGAAGTCTAGCAGGGTAGAACTAACTTTATGTCTGAAGGAAAGATAGTTCATTAAGGGGCGGGGGCATCATTGAGAAGTCTCATGCATGGGATCTTTGATGGGCACATTCCTTCAGAGGTGGAACTTTTAATCTCCCTTCCTGATCACACTGGGCAGGCAAATTCCACCTGGAGTAGCAGGTTTTGGAGATATCCAGGTCTTGTGCCATATAGGGTTTTGAAAATTAATACCAGAAACTTGAATTGTACCCAGGAGCTAAATGATAGCCCATAACTACTATTGCAGCTTCCAAATGGTCTTCAGGGACAGCTCTATCTAGAGTGAGTTGTGATAGTCCAGTCAGGAGAAAACAAGGGCATGAGTGACCATCACCAAGGGCTTCTGTTCTAGAAATAGTGTATTCATAGTCTGCCATGAATCCAGAAAGTCCTGTAGATTGCAAACCATCTCCATCTGGGGAAGCACAACTCTATCTGGAGCAAGAGATAGAACTCTCCAGAATAGATCAGCTTTTGAATCCACAACTGCTCTATCTTGCTAGGATTCAGCCTAAATATGTTTCTCCCCATCCAAGTCCTAACACCCTCCAAGCACCAGGACAGAATCTCTACCACATTTTCAAGGGCAGTAATGTATAACTGGGAATCATCAGCATACTGATGATACCTCAGCTCAAGAAGGAGAACCACTACGACACAGTGTCTTCTCCAACATCACAGCTGGTCCAGAAAGATACCAAGATTGATGGTACTGAAAGCAGCTAAGACATCCTGTAGGACCAGAAGAGTTGCATTCCCCATATCGCACGAGGTCATCCACAAGGACAACCAATATAATTTAAATTTCACATCCAGGCCTAAACCCTGACTGAAAAGAATCTAGATAATTTGCAAATTTAGCCTCACCATCTTCTCAATTACCTCCCCTAAAAGGGAAGGTTGGAAACAGGTTAATGATTATTCATATTATCCAATATAATACAGGTAGTCCTCGTTTAGTGACCACAATTGGGACTAACAATTCGATTGTTAAGTGAAGTGGTCACTAACTAAAACCACAACTGTGCTTATGGTCTTACTTAAGCTTTCCTTTGCTTTTCAAACCTGCAAAGGTCATTGATGCAAGGATTGGTTGTAAAGTTACTTTATCACCGTCATAACTGCAAATGGTCATTAAACAAGGCAGTTGCTAAATGAGGACTATCTGTATAATCTATTCTGAATCTTCTTTCATTATAGTCAAATACAACAGCACTTATGCAAAAGATTCTCAATTTAAAAATTAGCATCTTCCCTTAATAAGATTGTGAAAAAGCCACTTCCTGAGACCCTTGAATGCCACTGCCAGTTCAAATTGGCAATTATAAGACAAGACAGACAATATTTTCATTGGGTTTTAAAGCAGTTTTATATTCTCATAAAGGGATAAGTATCATAACCAATGCATATTCTTATTGCAAGTCTGCTTTGAATTTGGTCCTATCTCCAGATCCTGTGATGGAATGGAATAATTAGGAATAGATTTTTATTTTCTCTGGGAAGAGTGGATGGGTCTTTAACTGGCTGTGTTTGGATTCTGGGTCTCAAGAAGCTCTGATCCTGATCTGTTTTATTAGTCACAGAATATTAGGGTGGAATGGAAGCAGGGGGACACTGAATTTCAGTGACTGACTGAACTACCACCTAAACAAATTGATACTTGGGTTTAAATGTGAAATTTAACTGAGATGTTGATGTTGAGAAACTATGGACAGTCTTAGTTTTAACACAGGCTCTACATGATTATGTCATCTTGAGATGCTGTGTTCTTCTGAGTACATTAGATAATTGATTTTAAGGGGAAAAAAAGGTAAATCCCTTTACCTTTTATTTTAACATCTCATAATATCAATACTACATTCAGGAAGATATATCACTATTATTTATATATATTAAAAAAAAACCCTTAACTTCATCACATCTCATCTATTTATAGCACACACGCCCTTACAGGAGGGGCTACTATCACATCATGATACATTGTAATCAGTCCAAAAATTAAGCACTCAGATTTTAAAGGAGCATGACTCAAAAATTACCGCACTGAATCATATGAAATTTAGCACGCATCATAAAGTTTTAATATGTCTGCAAATTTCATTTGATCCTGGAGAAAAACAAACTGAAAAAAGTAACCCCCCAAAAAAACCAACTGTGTATTTTTGCATAAGGCTGTAGAAGAATAAACCTTGCTCTGGATTCATGGGAAGGGTTGAATTAAACTATCTCTGGAGCAACTTATTCAGGCTGTTTTCAAAGGTTCAGATCAAATCTTAAACTGGATCAGGTGGTTTCTTCATATCCTTATTTTTGTGTTCATCCAATGTTCATGAATCACATCTTGCCTGAGAATTTCTATCTGGACAGCACAAAAACCATTCTGAGTAACTAATATAAAAAGATAATATAACATAAAAGGGTCGTGGGACAGTATTGCAAGTGAAATAAGCATGTATTTTAAGTATACAATATTCAGTCAATTGCAATACAAATAGTATAAATTTGTTAATGAACCTCAAAATTTATTTACCCATTTTCTATAAGAAAATTATTGTTGATATATTAAAAATAAAGGTTTCATATGGGACAAATCACACAACCAGTTTGGAGACTGATTAGAGTTGTGAAAATCTATCTTCAGATAATATAGTTTGGCAGTACTCATATCTGATCTCTGCTACACAATTAAACAAACTCTGATTTCTAACCAGTCACAACTTGATTTAGTACAGGTAGTCCTTGACTTACAGCCACAATTGGGACTGGAATTTCTGTTGCTAAGAAATATGGTCATAAACCGAGATGTCATGTGACTGCATAGCTTAGAAACCACAATCCCGGCACTCCCCACTGCCATTATTAAGTCAATTCCACTGTTCATTAGCCAAGGACCCACCCCAATCCAAGCCATAACTGGCTTGGTCCCTCCCAGCCTTCAGCCTCAGTAAGGAAGGGACTGACTCCAACTCCCCCCACCTGCCTTTCTCTTCCCTCATCTCTGCCTTTTTGGCCACCCTACACCCTGCCTTGCAAAGTGGCAAGCAGTCCCAGAACTGCATGGCTCTGGGGCTGCTTGCCATGCTGCGGCTCATGGGTTTCTTGGTTCTCCTTTCCCCTTCGCTTGCTCACACCATGCCCTCCTTCCCTCCTTTGCTCGCTTGCACTCACCAGCACCCTTCTTCCCCCTTTGCTCATTTGCTCGTACACACCATGCCCTCCTTTCCTCACTCACATGCACCAGTGCCCTCCTTCCCTCCTTCACTTGATTAAGGACTCTCCAGGGGTGCTTCTGGAGCTGAAGGAGTGCTCTAGGGGTGCTTCCAGGCACTGAAGGACTCTCCAGAGGCACTTCCAGGGCACACTCTGCAGCTCACGTTGGAAACTGCTGCCCATTCATGAGGCTTTCTCCTTCTTCGTGCAAAGCCCCAGAGCCACAGTGCAGCATGAAGGGTGCGTGGTGCGTGTGCGTGAGCAAAGAGAGAAGGAGGCTGCTGGTGCATGCAAGCAAGTGAAGGAGAGAAGAGGGTGTGGTGTGTGCAAGTGAGTGAAGGGAGGAGGCCACTGGTGCGTGTAAGCAAGTGAAGGAAGGAAAGAAAACATGGTGGGTGTGAGCGACCAAGCGAGAGAAGAAAGGCCAGGGTGGGCAAGGGAGATTTCCCAAGCAACTTATGACCTCTCCTACCAGCTTCACCATTAATTTTGCTTGTGGGAAGTTGGCAGGGAAGGTTGCAAATGGCGGTGTATGAACCAAGCTCCCAGATTGTGATCACGTGACTGTGGGGGCACTGCAACGGCTCAGGGAGCAGTTGTAAGTCCATTTTTTCAGCACCATCGTAACTTTGAACAGTTGCTGAATGAATGGTCATAACCTGAGGACTACCTGTATACACTAAGAATTATTTTTCCATATGTCAGTTATAGCTTCTCTAACCTTAATATAATTCTTTGCTCTCAGACTTTGGTCAAAATATTTATGGGCTTCCTCATCAAATAGTTCAGAAAATCTTTGTTAAAGCAAAATAAAACAGAACCTGGAAGTGAAAACAGAAAAACCCAAGGAAGTTAATCTCTTGTTTCATTGGTTAATTGTACAATTTTAAAATTGCATAAAATGTAACTTTGTGAGTCCCAGATTTTTATTCTGGGAAAATATATTTTATAGCTTTTGTGTCATTTTTCTAAACCACCTATTAATGGAACTAATTTGGATGAGAGATCTTCCCACAGTACTAGAGAAGACTTCCAGTTCATTACTCAGTTTTCACAATTAAGAAAATTGTTTAGGGCAGATTTTTTTTTTTAAACAGGACCCATTCCTAACAACTCAAATTTATAGCTGTAGGTTACATAGTAGCTCAGCAACTCACATATGGCTTATGTCAGTGGCAGAAACCATGTTATTTTCTAAATTACATTGATTTGTAATGTGGTATTGAAAGATCTTAAGCAGAATCATTGGCTATAAATTACCAAATCTAGTCCTTGACATTCTTATCTAGCCTTCAGATTCATCAAAACGAGTCTAAGAGTCAAGTCTTCTATGTGCACAATGCTACCAGTCAAAGAATAAGAATGAAGATTGTTCAATTTCCTCTCTCTTTGGAGCCAGGCCAGGCTGACATTTTCCCTTCTGTTGGTTTTGGCAAGAAAGAAAAGGGAGTGGGAATTTTACTGGTCTGTTACTGATTTTTTTTTTAATTTTTGTTTTTATGAAAAATGTTGAAACATGGGCTTGTTGTCAAAATTGTTGCATTATTAAGACTGGGTGGAGTGAATGAAAAAATTGGCAGCTTTCCAGAAAGCTATTATGGTGCTGATAATGGTGAATCGTATTCAGCCATTACAGTGCAGCGGAGTTTATTGTAATAAATTTTACTACAGTCTGGTGACTGACATGCATAGTTAATGAATCAGAACCAACTCAAAGGTTAATCTTCTGGGAGATAACAAATTCTGTCCACCTGAAATTAGAATCTAAGTATGGTATTTGTTAGTTGCATGATGATGTGTTTTGGGGAAAGGAACATGAAGAACAAATGTTTATTGGCGGCAGATTTGTTAGGCCTTTAAGACCAAAATACTGAAAAAGCAACAATCCTAATAATGATAGTTGAATCAAGTACAAAACCAGAAAAAAAGAGAGGAGAAATGTGACCCACCAAATAAAATATGTTGGACATCAGATTAATTGCATGAAAAAGTGAGTGTTCCTTGGACAGTGTAATTTAAAAAAAAAAAAAGTTCAACGTAATTGCAGATTAAAAATGAGAAGGGTTTGCCTTAGAACCAAAGAGGCAAATAGGTTAAGTCAAGTTGAATTTATCTACAGGAAATTTTTGAATACATTCTATCTTTGTGGAACCACTGAAATTAACAGAATACTGCACTCTGTCTTCATAAATAACTGGTTCAGAATATTAATTTTGGTAGTAATTAAGTATGGAGGTCATTGATGATCCCATTTTTTTACAAATGCAGGCTGCAATAACTGCTCACTTCTGGTACTGTCAGGCCTAGCCCAAGGAACTCCAAGAGACAATGCAAAATCAGTTCAGCTATGTTTGTTAGCTACAACCTCTAGCAAGAATCTTCCCAGACTGAAACCCCATCTCCTAAGACAGCCAGGCACAACAGTGTGAATTCCTCAGGGAGGTGCCAGTCTCATCCTCTTGTAGTTCCCACGCTCTTGCAGTGAGCTAAGAAAATGCTTATCTCCCCGAGCCTCGCCTTCATAATTCCATTCCATCACAGTTATATACATTTTAATGTTCATTAAAAAAAATATTGTAATATAAGACAAGTTCTACTAGATGAGGCCAAATTTCTATGTGGTCAGCAGTAATGAACCAGATCCCTGTAGGGTACTCACAAGCATGAGACGCCTGAGATTTCCTGGGTTGTGTTGTCTACCAACTTGTACTTAGAGGCATACTGCTTTTTAAAAAGAGTAACTATATAACTATCATGGTTTGGAGTCCTTGATAGTTGGATTCTATACTTCTCATACTCTCTAATCATCTGTGGAAATCTGTAAAAAAAAAAAAAAAGAAGTGCGGGGCTTCACTTGGTGTTTGAATTTTTTAAGAGTATCTTGGAATAATTATTAGGAAAAAATCATTTGTAAATATAAATATTTCAAACTGCATGTCTCTGATGTAAATATATTATTAAAAATCCCAATACATTTATGGGGAAAGTTACAACAAACCACTTGATTGTCTTTACTTAAATTGTAGTTATCATATAATAATGAGGGTTTAATTTTCCAGACTTCCAGTTTTTTCATGGAGCATACATTTTGACCAAAAATCATTATGTGATCCTTTGCTATTATGTAAACTTGAGTCTTCTTTTAGTAATAACTCTACAATATTGTCAGTGTTAATAGCTGAAAATCATATTTGGAGGATGATGGAATGGAAATACATCTCTTATCCTTGCTCACATGATAAACTGAGACTTTGGATAATTCCAGCTTGATCCTAAAAAAAATAAGAAAAAAAATCATTGGCTAGGGATATTGGTGTTTTAGGTCAGCTTTTTACCAAAGTTGGAATATCCCATATTAAGCAATGTTTTAAAGAGAATACTAAGTATATTTCTGATGAACTTAAAATGAACCTAATTTAACAAAACATTTTGTTCCTGTTTTACTGGACACCTCATAGATGAATAAAAAAGGGATGGCTTTCAACTTGGTTATGAATGGAAATGTAAAACATTGGAGGGGACTCTTATGATATGGGTTTGTCCTATTTCTCTCTGTTCTGGTTTAATACCCATAAGTTTGTAAACATGGTTTTTGGAAGAGTTATTATGTTTTAAATATATGCGAATATGATTTTGAATTATATACCCAAAATTTACCACTATATGAAGAACAGTAGATTTACTAAGCATCAGATGTAGCAAAAATTATTACTCTTTTATGTTTCAGTTTTACATCTTGGATTGATGGCATACATTTCCTCTTGGTGTATGAGCTTTCTGCTTATTGGCATAATGGGGAGACTGATTATTCTGAGTGTCAGGGTTTAATGATCTGTTTAAAAACTGATTATTCATCTTTCTTTTCTCTTCTCCAACATTTTTGTACTTCGTCTTTTCCCTTTTTTTATTTTATTTTTGAAACTGTTTTCTTTTTATCACTTTTGTATACTATACCAAGCAAGCAAATAAGCAAATAACAAATCCAGGAGAAGTATATTCCCCCCGCACTCCAAAAGCTACTACTGCTGGATAATCTGCCTTTATGCTGGCTGAAAGCACTTTCTTCTGGCTGTGTCCAAGATCTGCCTCCCTACCAACTTTCAGAGATAATGTTTAGCCTACTCATTGTGTTCCTTGAGAATCTTATTGTCAAGCAAACAGATAAATAATCTAGCTAATATATAAGATGTCACAAAGCTATTTATTTATGTATCCATTTGTATTGTATGCCATCTTCTTTTTGGATTCTGAGTTGTTTTTACTGAAACTGACTAACATGGTTTCTCTTTTGCAAAACATCTAATGAAAGCCCTCTCTCTGTCTTCCCTCTTTCATTAGACCACAGTACTATGGATTCATTTCTTCTGCCATTTCCTTTATAAAAGAGACTTTTTTTTAACAGTAGGAGTGAGTGAGTTCCCATGGCTAGTGCATGTCTAACTAAGGGCATATCCACATTTACCGTTTACCCATCTTGTGCTCACGCTGGCTTGACTGTGAGCTGGCTTTAAAAAATCTTGTCTGCACTGAGACACTTTGGCAACAGTTTGCAAGCTATTCAGTGTGGACTGCTAGCTACCACATGCTATGAGGGACAATTCATCTGCTGTGGTGTCTTTGTAGTTTTCTCTTTCAGGAAAGCAACTGTCAATCTCTTTCCTGGGATGGGTCTTCCTGGACCTTTATATATGTATGTAATAAATTGAATTGTATGTGCAGTAAAATAATAGTATCAAAATATACATATATCCAGGCACAACAAAAATCTTTAAAAGAGCCTTTCTTACTATTCTGTTTTTTTAAGAGCTTTTTGAGAAACCTGTAACATACAGGTAGTCCCCAGGTTAAGAATGCCTGGTTTAACGACGACCCATGGTTGAGAACATAGCCAATTGTAGCAAAATTCGAGTTAAATACACAGTGATTTTAGTTAAGTACACAATGGTTCAAGTTAATTACACAGTACAACTTATACAGTATTATACAATAATACTGTTCTGGCTTACGTACAAATTTGACTTAAGGACAGACCTTGGGAATGGAACTTGTTCTTAAACTGGGAACTACCTGTAGTAGTATTACAGTATAGTCATTATAACGCTTATACTTTTTTTTATAAGTTTACTAAACATTACAGTTAAAAAGATAAAAATGAATACAAACTAAAAATAAAAGAATAAAAAGAAAAAATAGAAAATGCAGAAAAGAAAAAATTGAAATAAAAATAGAAAAGAAAGAAAAATAAGAACATCGTTTTAAAAAAAGAGAAAATAAATATATAAAGAAGTGACTTCCCCCTTCATTACAACAAGTATAAACAATTTTATAAACTTATCACCTTCTCTTAAAATACAACAAATGATCTCTTCTTCCCGTATCCCATCTCTTATCTATAAACAAATCCATAAAGTCTCATCATTTAAGTCCTGATGTCAACAAAAGTCCATTAAGGGTTACCAGAGATAACAACATATTTATTTTAACCTTGATCAAATAAACCAACTTTATATTCCTTCCTTTTAGCAATCTTGATCTTTAAGCCCTTCAAACAATGTCCTAGAACTTGATTTCTTTTCATTTTTATTTTGTCCCTTCCTTCTCACAAAATCCTTCAAAACTTTAACAAGTTTCTTTTGTAAATCCAATATAGGAAAGTTATTCTGGTCACTCTGTTGGTCTGTTATTTGTATATCCCTTTTAATTATGAAGACATCAGCCAATTTCATTTGTATATCCAGTATAGCATCTTTTTCTATATCATTCTTGTAGCCTGTCATTTTTAAATCCACTTTCAAATCAGTCTCGTCTTGTCCAGTAAAACTTGTTCTTCTTCCATAGCACCTTTTAAACACAGTCTATAATGACAGACACAAGTTAGCTTCCGGGACCATAGTTCACAAATATCCTTCAATACGTCCAATATTATTTTGCTCGGTTCTGTATTAGTAAGTCAAATTTAAGTGTTCTCCTTTAATTGTAATCTTTAATTCCTTCTGGTTCCCTCTAGTATCCAGCCTTCAAAGTTCCATCCTATCATGTTTTTTTTTTTTAAAGAAATCAAAACAATAGCATTTTTCCACAGGAAGGATCTGATAATTAATTTCAAAATCTTATTTCAAATTCATCTGGACCCTTAGTCCATTTGTAACTGTACAAAATCAATATTCTAATTACCCTTTTGCTGTTTATTCCAAAAAAAAGATAATTTTTTAAAGTTGTTAAACTTGTACTTAAAACTTATTTTGCTAAGGATTGAAGGAAACTCACCCAGTGCTGTAAAACCTGTTGATCCAAAGGCTCCTAATAGCTGAAAAGCAGTTAAGAAGCAAGTTCTGGAAGTGATTAAGAAATGAGGCTTGGTGAAACTTATGTCCATATAGATTGCATTACAGCTGTGAGCATGATTGAAATCCCTCCCAGCCGCTCAACTCATGAGCCAACCACAAAAATCTCAGTTCCTGCAGTCTACCCATGAGGAGCAGCTGCCCAGAGTACAAGTGGGTGATCTCACAATCTCTCCTTTTTCGGGGGAGACTTCACCAGCCAGAATTCACTGTCTAGCTACCCATCTCCCCCACAGTGCCATCCCCACTCCTTCAGGGATGTCTAGCTCACCATGACTCCTCACCGGAAGGCATAACTCTTATCTAAGTTAAAGGTTGCTGGTTTGAAAAGCTGAACAAACTTTCTTTTTTTCTTCCTGTTCTTCCACTGTTTTTCCGGTTACCTTAAATAGAAAAGTTTCACATTATGATGGATTTAAAAGTCACCGTATAAGAACCAAATTAAATTCCAAGAAATAAGTTAGTAACTTCTTGACTTTGGATTCATAATTTATTACTATAATTTAAATTAAGAAAGGATTTTCTGCTCATAAATTAAGTAATAAAGCAGTTAAGAAGTAAGGTGGTAACCTTGTAAGGTGATAAAGAACCTTGGCTCACAAATCAGAACATTGCTGTACCAGACCACAAGTTACCAGTAGAAGTGATCTTTGCCTTATCGAATCAGCACACTTTTAGTGACAATTGTGCTCTATAGATAGTTAAAATCTATATGCAAGTATAAGTATATAAAATCTCCTTCAAGTAGAGTTGGACTCCTAGTAATCCCATGGACACAACCATGTAGTTTTCATGGCATCAGTCCAGAAATGGTTTGTCATTGCCTTCTTCCAGAAGGTTTTTCAATTGCTCAGTCTAGCCTATAGCTCTGGGATTCCCTAGTGATTTTCCATCTCTAACTAGGCCCAACCCTCTTTAGCTTCCAACCTTGGGACGCATAGAACAGGCATTTCAATCTCATGTTCAACTTCACTGTTATGTCTCTCAGAATTATGAAGTGCAGATCTCATATACAACATTGCTAATGACAAAATATTATAGTTTAAGAATTCTGTGAAGGGATTTTAAATTTCATCCAGCAATGAAAATGGTAGGTTGTTGAAATGCACTTCCAAAAAATGCCAAAGTGGCAAAGGAATGATGAAATGACAAGGACTTTTAATTCCTAAAAGTGTAAAAATCAAAAAGAAAACGAAAGTGAAGAACATTTCTTAGCATACTTTTTTTTTCTTTTGCAATTATCCACTGTAACTTTGTAGCCCCCTTTCTTCAATATCTTCACTGATACTGAAATTAAATTAATTCAGTGCAGGCGAAGAAATAGAATGATTGTAAGACAACAACTTTATGTGGCATGATCCAACTGCAGCCTGGATGTGAAACCTGCTTGTACACATAATCAAGTTCCTACTGTTTATGGAACTTCAGAGAAATTGGTATATCCTTAGCATGGCCTTTGAACTCACCAGGACAGTAATGCCTGTGATAAATGAGTTTATTTATAACTTGCTTAGCTGATGTCTTTTCCCATTGAATCAGCAGGCTCTCTACATTTTGGGGATATAATTTCAAGGGCTGTTAAACCTCTCTGAGAGTTTTGTAGCCCTCCTCTGGAGCTGAACTGTCCAGCATTCAGCTTGTTATGATAGAACTACATATGAAAGCCATTCAGAAAACTGACAGCTTCAAGTGCTAGTTTTTATAACTCCAAGTGGCATTTAATCTGAAAAAATAACACTACCAGAATCAGCATATAATTGGCTTTCTACTTCAAGTCTTTCCTGGTATTCCTATCCTGTAAAATAAGTCAGTGCATTGTGAAAGAAATGTCTTTAATATGCCCTGTGAGGGGGAAGGGGAGCAGTTCTGGCCTTGATCTAGAGGGGGAGGGGTTTGGGTGGCAAAGAAAAGGAAATATTAGAAAAAAACAATCATAGAGATTAGTTTTTTGCATGATTATGCCATTATGTTAAAGCTATATCTCACAAGCTTGATAGAAACAGCAATGCTGGTTTTCATGATTAGAGTACCAGAGAATTTTAATAGTTGTCCTCTAAGAAATTATAGTATCCACATAACACCACTATTTTTCCTTCTAGCTCTGACATTTTAAAAATGAAAAGTGTCAAATGCATCATATGGAAAGAACTCAAGCACAAAAGCTGTATTACGTGTGTTCAGATGATGCCTAGAAGCTTATTAATTAAGTATAATAGATCATGCTATTAAAAAAATTTCCTCCCAACAGACATTGAAATGGACATTGGATTCCATAGTCTTTGCACCACAATGTAATGGTAATGGAAATGTAATATTCCAGAGTTATTACTGAGAATAATCTACTGTTAAGCACGTGGTAGCACTTAGGTAATCTTAGGTGAGCTTGAAAAAAGATAAGTAGGGTCAAATCTGGTTACCATTTGAATGGGTGATTGACCAGAAAATCTCAGAGCTGAAAGCTAAACTGGAAAGTTAAAAAAAAAAAAATCTCAGAAAGCAATGGAAAACCATTTCCATATTGCAGGAAAACTATATGGGCACATCCATGAAGAATCAGAAGCCAAGAATGACTCAAAGGAGTTTTATGTTTTAATTCTGTCCAACAAGCCGACAGTAATTTATCAGCCTATAAATCAAGGCACCAATTGTCCCAACTGTACATACAAGTTCTTGTTATAGAGTAAAACATTCAGCCAACCAAGAAACATGGTTTTTTTTTTCCTGACCATAGCAAAGAGAGCATGTCCCCAGCTTCATTTAGACAAAGCAGACCTATCACTCAGTACAGAAAGTTGTAACATCAGAAACTAAAAACATCTCAAACGTTTGCTGGCCAATCCTAGCAGTATGGAAAAGAGGAATGAGTGGCTTTTTCTAGTCTGTTGCTATTATGGATGAATTAGGTTTTTTTCTCATTGATTTGGAGATATTTTCTAATAGAAAGTTGGAACTCAACTTTTTAAGGCTACCAGATCTGGTTGATCACTAGATTTTTTTTTTTTATTTTTTTTTTTGCTGCCCAGATCAAGTAATTTGATATTTGAGTAAAATTATATTTATCCAAGTAAGTTTTTTTTTTTTTAAGTGAACTGTGCCAGTTCCAGGTTGCATAGCTCTTCCCATGCTATGTGGACATACCAAAGGGATAGGAAGATCCACTGTCACCTCTGTCTCCTCAAAATCAGCCCTTCAAATAGTGGAGCAGTGAGAGGTAGTAGTGACCCCTACAGTGAATTGGTAGGAGGTATCCAATCTCCTACTTTCCCTATGGGCACACCTATTTCTCTGTCCTTGGATGGGAAGAATTGAAAGATTCTTTAGCCTCTGAGATACCCATCCAGGGATCATAGGATTATAACCTCCAAAACATTCAATTTGAAATAAGTTAATTCAGACCCCTGTGACTAAAGTGATGATGGGAGAGAAGTCTCCAGATCTGGTCCTTTGGTTAATGAATTCTTTCCATCTTCCTCAGCTAGAAACTGTGAATTTTATAAAAGCAATGCCCTTGCCCTCTCTCTTTCTGATTTCAGTGTTCATCTATTAATGAAATGAGATGTTTCTGACATGTGGTGGCAATAATGGCAAGTTTCAGTACTGACAGTTCTGAAAGTCAATTTATATTTTAATCAGGAAATGATTATCATACAAAATTTTACTTGTTCTGTCTCTGTGTTATATTTTAATAGCAATTTATATATACACATGCTAATAAGTGGTCTTCATTCTCTATAAATATTTCAAATTCTGTCATTTGTCAAAAAGCCTCTTTCTTGAGGTCGCTTTTTATTCTTTAAAAAGAATAAAAATTCACTTTTAAACATTTTTATTCTTCCATTCATAATTTGCATCAGCCATGGTAAATTTCAGCTTTCAGCAAATAATACTTGCTGTGTCTTTAGCCTGTTTCTAAAATCTGGGTGCACCATATCCACATACATAATTACATTTTTCTTACAATAATGGTCTCCAGAATAAAAGGCATCTGAGGGTGAGACAAAAAGTAAGATTGCTGGACTCGTTTATTGTTTTATTATGGTTTTTGTGGAATTCTGTGTTTTTATCAAGCTCTGTCTTATATGTCCTTTTAAGGCTTTGTCTTCTTTTATCTTCTTTTGTATCCTTATGCCTTAAATATCTGTGAATTCTGTTGGCTAAACCAGTACCTTCTAATATTGACATTCTGCTATTCAGGGATTTTATCCATTTCATTATCTATGACAAACACCTTGCATTGTAATATAATTTAAACTTTGGGAGAGCAAGTCTACCTCTATCTTTTGAAACTTGTAACTTTTTTTATTTTACTCTAGGTTTTTTTTCCTCCTTTCCAATAAATTTGTTATCTTTTCTTTGCCAATCTTACCATTTTTTTTTCTGGAATTGAAATTGATATCATTTGAAATTAAAGAAAATTATCTTAGGAAATATATTCATTTTAGCAGTTGCCATTGATCCTAACAGGAGATTTTTTAATTTTTTTTCATCTTTCTAAATCTCTTTTTAATCTCTTCCCATAATTTGATGTCATTATTTTGAAATATACCTTTGTACTGCCTATCAAATACAATCCCAAATATTTCACTGGGTCTTTTGTTGTCTGGCAATCTGCCTCCTCCACAAAACTTGCTTCTTCCTGGGGTAAGTGTCTTATTTCAACTCTGCACACTACCTTGAGACAAATAATAATAATAATAATAATAATAATAATAATAATAATAATAATAATAATAATAATTCCTCCTCCTCCTCCTCCTCCTCCGGAAATTACCCTGACATCTGTTGGGAGACAAAGTCTGCCAAATAGTGTCCTTCTAGTAAAGTCCTGACTTGTCTTGCTGACAACTTTCTTCTTCAGAGAGTAGAGGAAAGCACAAGAGGATCAGCAATCCTTATCTTGATAGTGACACTATGGAACATTTGGATGATGAACTAGAAGTAAAAGGAACATTGGGAGAAAGTGACTATATAAAGCTGGAGTTCTTGATATTAAGAGAAACAAAAGCTATGTTCAATGCGTGCCTTGGACTTCAAAAAAACAAATTTTAATAAACTCAGAGCAGTGATAAATTGGATTCCATGGCAGGAAAAGTTAATGAGGAAAGGAGTCACAATGGTGGGAGTTTTTAAAAATAAGGTATTAGAAGCTAAATTAGATAAAATTCCAGCGAGGAAAAAATGGAAGAGAGTACAAGCAACCAAACTCACTGTATTAAAAGCTTAGTGAAGATTCGAAAACAAAGACAGACACACATAGAAAATGGAAATAGGGACAGATTGCCTAGGAAGAGCACACACAGAATGTAAAAAAAATAGGGACAGTGACAGAAAGTTTAATGTTCAGAATGAGCTGGATCGGCAAACGATACTAGAAATAACAAAAAGCTTCTTAAAATACATTCAGAATAAAAGTAAGAGAAAAGAATGAGTATAGCAGCCTATCTCAGTGAAGAAAGCAAATTGCAAACATGTAGCCGAAAATAAGGCAGAACTACTGAACTGCTCCTTTGGGTCAGGCTGCCCTGAGAAGAGGGGACACGTTCCACCAGGCAACAGCGAAGGGTCTCTGATAAATAACTAATAAAAGCCTCTGACTAATAAAAATTGGGGCAAAGAATACCTAGCTACTTTGTATGACTTTAAATCTCAGGACCAGAGGAATTGCTGAGTACTGAAATAATTTCCTGATGGCTTGGCTAAATATTTATATTCTGTAGAATGGATGAAGTGCCAAATGACTGGAGGAGGACACCCCCCCCCTCTATTTTCAAAACAAGGGGAAAAGGAGGTTCCAAAGGATTACACAGCATTCAGCAAATCACAAAGTGGTAGATCTAAAAGTACACTGAAGACAACATGACCATTATGAGAAGTCGTCATGGATTTGTTAAGAACAAGCTTTGCCAAACCAATACCTTATCCAACTTTTTGTTCAGGTAACTTCTCCAAAACAATGTGAGAATGCTGTAGACCTAGCACACCTTAATTTTAGCAAAATGTTTGACAAAATACTCCATGTTATTCTAATTAGCAAGCTAGTTATGTATTATCTGGATGGCATGAAAATTAATTGGATCCTGGGCTGGCCCAAAAACTATGCTCAAAGAATGATCATCAGAGGTTTCTCATCAAGTCAGAGGAAGTCATTGGGTAGAATGCCACACTTTCACCCTGAGTGTGGTGACTCTTCAACATATTTTATTAGTAAGTTGGATGAAAGGTGAATCATTTGCAGATAGCAAAAATCACAGTGCCTGTAATACAGCACAAGTACTCTGTGTATCACAGTCAGGAGTAGCAGAATTTTATTTATTAGCTTATATACAGTCATAAAACAAAAGAAAAAAGCCTCCAACACACAAAGCTTGTTCATAGCATAAGCTAAGCATACCTAGATCACATTCAGATCTTATGGCTTCTAACAGTTATTGCTACAGCACAAAATTTGACCACTTTTTTGGACATTTTGCAATACTGGTTATTGAATAGAAAGATTTATAATTATAGCAAAGATGTGAAGTATTAATTCTAACCCTTTACATATCCAGCTTTATGTAGGTCCAGCATAGATAAAGATTGTGGGGTGGGCCAGATTAGATATAATGTTATGCTTCCCCATGGAAACACATCTATCACTGCAAGATGGGCTAAAGACTCACACCCATATATCTGTTAATTACTTTAAATGGCATAGCCCCATATGGGTCGTAAGAGATACATCCAAGCTCTCACCAAAGAACTGCATTTGTGATTAAGCAAGGCAAATGGAACATAGATTTCAAGAATTTAGACTGGACTGCTTCTAGTGCAGGGGTTTTCCTAATATACACAACACTGAACCATACAGCAAAAGACTTCAAACTTCAGCAGTTTAAGTTGAACTTAAACTGTTGTACTGTTGAATATCAGGTCTCTGCACAATAAACTGCATCGATCCTTCATGTAGTAGATGACTGCACAAAGGTGGTGTGTATTACTGAGATCTCACTGAGCAGTGGTAGAGATGTGGTCTCAGTAATACATAAGATCTTCTCCTGTGTTTCAGGTACTGCAGCAGCCACAATGACATAGCTAGGGAGGAGGTGCGGCTGCTATCATATAAGAAACAATTGCAGTGAAAAATAGCACTGCCCTGGTATAATGGCATGTAGGAATGACCTTGAGGTAGGCGGAGGAGCCACAAACTAGACAATGGTCAGACAGGCAGCAGCTGAGTCTGCAGAAGGAATGTGAGTGTAGCAAATGTCTCAGAAGGAATTTTCCCAAGTTTCTTGGGCTATAAAGGCGAGTGGAGCAGGGGGGAGAGATGTACTTTCAGACTTGCAAGATTCTGTTAATGTAACTTCACAATAAAGTTAGAGCTAGTACTTCTGGGTGTGCTTCTTCTTTGGATGACCTCCCAAGGCTGACACCTGGAGATGACTGGTCATGAGTGCCTGTGTGTGAGGTTGGGCTGCAGGGACAGCTTAGGGGAGCTGATGGTGTACTGAAAGCCCAGCTGCTCAGTAGTGGCCCTTCACAACCCACAGAACTTCACTTCAGGGCTGGTTTTGCAATCTCCAATGTTCCTAGCCTGGGCAACTTCTAACTCCATGCCCTGGAAGAAGGCTGTAGCTGGCTCATGAGGTCATGGCCACCACAGTGACATTTGGCTTGTCCAGATATTGGTAGCTCTGATTCATGTAGGCAGGCACAGACTTGATCTGGTTTTTACTTTGGAGCAGATGAGACTTGATAGATATTTCAGCTTGGGTTTCTTTTAAGCTTATGGAATTTGAAGAAGTCCATAGGATCCAGAGTAGTAGAAACTCTACCATTTGTGGATAGATCCAGCATTTCCAGTGTGTCTGGATTGGCAGGTCATAAATGTCTCCTCCAGGTGTAATGCCAATTCCCCTAAAGGAGACACTGGTGCACCTTCTCCTGAAAGAGGCATCTCTCACTCTGACTGTTTTTGGTAACTTCAGTCCCAAATGTCCCCTGAGGAACATTTGCCCAGTTTCAGATGGTATGCAAAATGTAGCCTGACCTGGACCATGTTGCCCTAGTAACAGTGACTTATACACTGATCACCTCATGACTGGACTGCTGCCTTTGAAGAAATATACAGTAGGTGGTACAGAATGCGGTGGCCAGAGTCTAGTTGCTGATACTCAAAAAAACCCCACCAGTCTTGTGATTGCTGCACTGGATCCAATAGACTTCCGGCCCCACTTTTGACTGCTGCTTATCATCTGTAAAACCTGTATAGCGTGCCACTCAGTTGTATCAGGGACTGCCTTGCCAAGTATGATTCTGCTTGTCCAATTTGGACATTTGGTGAAGGCCTGCTCTGAATTCCTCTTCCATGGGAGATTAAGAGGTTTTGGACTAGGAGGCAAGCCTTCTTTGTGGTAGTGCCTGGAGGTACAAATGGAACCACACTATCTCCTCTCCCTTACCAGAGTACAATGTGATCGTGTCCCCTTCAATCCTCTTTTCTCCAGTTCTGGATGTCAATGTTCTGCTCCTAAACCCTCTGTCATTGCCATGATGATCAAACATCCAACTATGAACCTATTAGGCACTTTGAGGAGAAAGTCACTCACATCCATGCAGAACTTGCTATTTTAGCAGCATTTCTGGCAATTTCAAGAGCATTCCCTGTTCTTGTTTAGGGATTTATGTCACTTTTTTTAGTTGGAAAATGTGGACAAGTAGTCTGTAACCATGCCGGCCTCAGCTATTAAAATCTACCAGAAGTATTCTACGGAGATCAGTCAAGGGAGTGTTAGGTTCTTCATTACATAATTACTTTGAAAGAGGCACTAGTGCAGCCCATCCTAAAGAGTATACCCCTGGATATGGGAGTATTTGACAACTTCTACTCTATCATGAATATCTCCTTCATATGGAATAGGGTGGCTGCTGATCGGCTTCATGCATACTTCCATGGTCAGCTCCAGAGCATGGTTTAGGGACCTTCTGCTTGATCCCATAGCTATTGGGCTATGGCATCATGCACATGGCTATTTAGTCACCTTTGGTATTTGCTCTCTAATTAAACTGCTGGATGAGGTCACAAAGGGTTTTGGTACTGGGTGCTACCAGTACCGTGATGACATCCATCTCTGATTTTCCCAGTTTCACTACAGATCATGCTGCAGGGATTGCCTAATACTTTTCCTAAAAGAATTGCACTGGATTCCTATACATTAGTGGTCAGACGTTAAGGTTTTATTAATAATGTTTCAGGCTCTTAAAGATTTAGGACCCTGATACTTAAGGGAGCACCTTACTCACTATATGCCTGCCTGAACATCACAACCTTGGGGAAGGGAAGACATCTCCTGTGTCCTGTGAATGGGAAAGATGCATTATGTGGGGACATGGGAGAGGTTCTTGTGTGTTGTGACATCCTAATTTGAAATGCCCTTTGCCTTGAGGCCGTATGGGCACTGACATTTTCTGCTTTTTAGCATTAGAAGAAAACCTATATTTTCATTCTTGTCTGTTAGTGTTATTTGTTTATTATTGTGTGGTTTAAGTCTCATGTTTAATGTAATTTATTATTTATTTTACTGATTTTTATGGTTTGTAACACACAATGAGAAATCATGTCACATAGAAGAAGCTCAAGACCCATTCTGTAATCATTCCTAATGGCCAGGTTATGAAATAATGGATTCAAGGCACAACTGAATGTTAGGAGAATGTTCTTAGGAATTACAGCAATTTGATACCAACTACTCAGAAAACTAGTAGGCTCTTCTTTACTTATGTTCAAGCACAGTTTAGTTAGATATTTTTTATGGATGCTTTAGTTTGGATTGCTGCATACAGCAGGGCTTTACATACAGTGGTGTAAATGGACCCTTGCAATATAATAGTTCTATAATTATTTCAGTAAAAAAGTTTTATATATATATACACACACACACACACACACACAGAGTTTATATGACTAGACAACGCTGCCCAACACATTACAATGAGGATGGAGTCTAGGCCATCAATCAGCTTGACAATTTATGCTAATCAATATCTAATGCTGCTTGTTTTGACAAAACAACCACTTTTGGGGTAACATGGGGATTTTTTTTCTTCTGTTTCTCTCCAGTACCAGATTCAATCTATGCTATTAAACATGGCAATGCAACTTATCTGACTGGCATATGTAAAATCAGCAAACATGCAGCCCACTGTTGTTTATGTATCTCTAGCTCACGTTAAGCTAGGAACTTCCAAATATTGCTTGCAACTTCAGTAGTTCCCATCATTAGGAACTAGAGATGCTGAGAGATGTAGGCCTGCAAAAGCTGGAAGTCTGCAAGTTGCCCACTCCTGCTTTGAGTATTAAAAATAGTATCAAGTTAAATTAAAACCCAGGATACCATATTATCAGAAATCCATTTTAGGTATTTTTGCACTGACAAATATATAAGAATTACTTTGTTAAACAGATAAACATACACATATATCTTATGTTGGTAATTATCTCTGGATTAGATTGACTAATACCTATACAACACTTCTGTTAATTTCTTGAATTTCTTTTTTTTTTTGGTAAAACAGTTTGTGAATTATAACCAAAATGTTTCAATTCCCTTGATGGAGAATCCCAGCATGCTGCTGATTCATTCTTTAACAATTCTTTTATGTAAGTATGCGAGTAGTGAGATGGGCGACATCAGGAACACATGTGGGCAGTGGGAAAAAAATAAAAGGGCTGTTGAATGATGTAATGACTTAGTACAAAAGCTTTATCCGAAATAGAAAAGGCCAAAAAGGAAAAGGTGCAATGCCTACAAAAAGTTTGAATCCCAAAGGATTAGAGGATTGATATTCAAACTTACCTGTTTATCTTTGATTTGAAAGTTGGATTAGTCTTCTGAGATCAAGCTTGTCCTGAACATTCCCAGATTCTTTAGTCTTTCAGCACATTGAGAGTGACCTTTCAAACCTAACCTTTTCTTATTTCCAGATGCAACTAAGAAATGCAATGCTGTGCTAAAACCTGAAACACAATACAGCTAGAACAAGCTAGAAGAGATACCACAAATCAGATCTATTGGTATTTGACCAAAATAGGTTCCAAGATCTCTTATCTGAACAAAAAGTTTTAAACATCCCCTTTTTGATACTTCTAAGACTGCATATCTTGATGATCTTTTTAAGACAGGCACTTTTTAATTTGAATTATTTCTTATTCTTAACTTTGTTTACATCTTCAAAATCATTTAATTAAACCTTGCCTCAGTAATTTAATAAAGGGGCATAATAGATTGAAGATCTTTGTTTATGGGTTACTAATTTCACATACTGAATTATCCTTAGACTCCCATCACTGGCATCTTTCTGGCCCATTAAAATTCCTTCAAACTATAGGTAGTGTTGAAACACCATGGGGGAATAATAGCCTAAAAGAAGATGGGTAACTGTGGTTCTCCAGTTGCTTTTGAACTATAATCCCAAACATTCTTCATAACTGATTGCTGGTTTGGAAGGCTACAGATTTCCAATCCTGGCTTAAATGAATTTGGTGCATTATTACTGTTTGTACAGATAATGTATTTAATAGTATCATAAAATAAAAAATATTTTTATTTTTTATGTTAGGTTCTGGAAAAAAAACACACCAAGATGGACACAGTGACAGAATCATTCTTTTTTGTTGCTGAAATGCAATCTAAATTCAGTATGCTGCATTAAGAGTTACATATATTGCTTCCCTAACTTGAGTTTCATCCTTTTGGAAAATGTTCCTATTCGAATTGAAATCATGGAAATATTTGGAGTAATTATTGTGGATCCAGAACTAGATTACTTTGTGGAGAATATTGTAAATTAATAACCATTTTGAGCTGTTATACAATGTTTGCCCATTTGACTGAATTGTTTCTACATTACCATTTTAGGTTTGGTCTTGGCTGCATAGAAAAATTACTCTAGCTGCCTTGTAATGGCTCATTTTTGGCACAGTAGTTAATAATTAGCAAGTCAAAAATATCACTAGATGTAGCTTCCTAATAATCTAGTTTAAAAAGTTGGAGGCAGAAAGGTTTTAAAGTAAAAAAAGAAAAGGTAGCATTTTGATACCTACCCATTGCATTCCCACTTCTGTTTTTTTTGCTTTGTCAGATTACAGCTGGGAAATATTTTCAGTCAGACTTATGGAGAGATACTCGGCTGGGCTCCAGATAGTTTACTTGCCATCAGTGTGGCATATACAGTGTGTGAGTTCTGCTGGTAGAATACAGTCTTGGAAAATGTTGAACTGCTATGGTAATCGTATTTTTGATTTCATGGAGAGAGGACTAAGTATAAACAGTCTGATGCAATAGTAGATAAATATAAATGGTTTTTCACCCTATTTTAGATGGCCAGATTGGTTTTTAGAGGATGGGGCATCTGGGCAACAGTTGGGGTAGATTTTTTTCCCCTGAATCACCAAAAAGGATGATTTTGCTGTAGTTCAAGAGAGGAATCTGTATAAATACTTTCTTTACATATAATATGAATTAGTTAAATGCCAGGCAGGATCTAGTTATCAACTTCCTCTTTGAAACAAGTTAAGCTGAAGCATATCAATACTTTCATCATTGTTTATGGGACAATAGAATTTAATCTCAATCCAGTGTTTGAGGATTTGTATTTTATAGAGTTTGAGTGAAACAATATTTGGAGAACAATAGGTAATTCTATACAGAAGTCTGCCTATTGTTAATAGAAAATTTGATCTGTTTTAATGTATTTATTATCTGATTACTGTCCTGCTTCAGTAACATACTGAACTGATTTACAAGTAGTTTATTAGTGAGTAGCAAGCAATTATGCATACAGCAGAGGGAAAGACACTGGCTGCAAACACATGCATGTTCCACCTACTTTTACAGAGGAGCAAGATCTTGCCAGAGAGAGTTCAGTCCAAAGCCAAAAGAGAGCACAGGTGAGTGTAAGTCCACAACAGTCCAGAAGCCCAGTCACCAAGAGTTAGTTAATCCAGATCAAAGAGCCATGGTTCAGCATGCAAACAGGAATCATGAATCCAGGAGCACAGAACTAAGATTAGTGTCATTGTTCCTAATGAAGAAAGCAGCTGTGGCAGCTGTTCTAATACAGTATAGATCACATGCAGGTGTGCCTCTGTTAAGGGCATTCATGTCTTGGTTTTTTGAGAAGTTAAGCAGAGAACCTCTGCTTGGCTCTTCAGAGTTCCTGATGCATCCTTTGGAATTGGGGCCTTAACAGCTGACTCTTCCCACATTTGCTCCAGCTGAGTACTGACTTAGTCATTCTCAAGTGATTGATTGTTTACCAGATCTGGAGGTTGAGCAGGTCCCTCTAACTCCTCCAAGTCAGAGAAGACCATTGCAACAATTGTTTTTCATTTGTTATACAGCATTTTGAACATATATTAAGGAAAATCAAAGTTGGTATTTGAGATACTTTGATCTAAGTTTAAGAATTGTCCCTTTTCCAATGAAATATAAGAAAAAGGGAAATCTATAACAGGAAAAACAGTGAGGAGAAGGTATGGTCAATCTTCTTCCTGCTTATCAATTCTTGCTATTTGTTCATTCCATGTTATTCTCCATGTCCCTTCCCCCTTTTAAATGGGCACCTTGAAAATTATAGGAGAATAACAAATACAAGCTTGGAAATAAAATTGCTGGCCAATTATTTAGTTCTTATAATAAGTAGTTAGTTAGTCCTATAATGCCCTGAAGTAATACATTATACATGCATTTATTATTTTGCATATATACATTTTAAATGGCATCTGTATATTCTGTGACTGTCAACATAAGAAAATTCTTCTGCAGTTCTCTTTCCAGATGTTAAAATCATGTATTGTCTTCTTGGTTTTTGCCACTTCTGTGTATTCAATATTTCCAACTGTTCGTGTCTTTCATCTGTTTCAGATCTTCTGATGCATAGCTACTCTAAAGAGAAGAATATTGAGTTGTACAGTACATTACCATCTAAAGCCTGTGCTCTAAAGAACTGTAAGCATTCATCACCAATTTTTTATGGAATGATATATACGTACACATACTTGACTTTTGAAGTGGGTCTGCACATGAGCATTTTTTTAAAAAGGAGTACTTTTTAAATGGGATAATTGACACAAATTATTTCAATGACCAGGCAAAGATGATGGCCAAACAAGCTTATGTATATAAGATTTCCCTCAAGATTATAAATACAGTCTTTAAAATGGGGGGAAAAATAGTTCTTCATTCACCAATTTAAAACATGATTTGAAATGTTTGAAACTATTCCAAATGCTGATTGGTTAAGGGTTGCTTTCTTTAAATCAGTAATTACTCTTTGAGTTACTTCAACAAAGCAAAATTCCATTATGAAAAAGCTAGATTTTATTTCATATTAATTTTGATACCATTAATCTATGTTTCCCTACAAAATTAGTTATAGTATTCTTAGTACCAGAACTATACCTCCTCAATTAATCTTCATCTAACTGATTTCATGTGGAACCAATTAAAGCAACTTTTTTCAAATCCTCAAATATCTCTGCAAGAGCATCTAATGGGAGGCTGAGCCCAAAATGCAACAGAAATGTCAATATTTCATAGTGCTCTTGAACTCCTTTCTGTATTGTTGTACATTACATTATTTCAGATTCTTTTCTAGAATGCTCTGTGGAATTCTGCAAATGAACCTGACGTTATGTGAGCATTTTCTGAACTGAAGGGTATTTGAGGAATTGACCTGTCAACTTTATTTTGAAAACAATTTTGCATTCAAATGGACTTTGCAGGATTAGAAGGCATTAAACCAATTAAAACAAAGAAATTGCTAGGCAACGGGTAAAAGTAATCTACAAAAAGTGGGATGCTAATCTTCTAAAGTCTTCAAGAACCATTGTTGGTTTGTTAGCTTTTTATTTACATGGCTGCCCAGTTCACCAATGCAAGTCTGGCCAGGAATTAAAATACAATATAAATACAATGTTTACTGAAAAAAGGAAAAAGAAAAGAAACACACCAACCCAGCTAACTAACACAACGTGGCTCCCAAACACACCATTCATTAATAGTGTGGGCTTGTTTACTCTCCTGGCCCCCAAATAAATAAATATAAATAAATATAAATAAATAAATTTGTACATCTTGTTCACTGGACATAAGAGAAAGTTTAGTATCCTGTTATTCATGCTTGTTCTTTCCAATTGTGTTAAATTCTGATCTTTGGTCATACTGGCTGAAGAATATAGGTTCAACACATCTAGAGGACATTAGTTTGGGGAAGGCTGTTCTGTGTGAACTGAATATATAAAAACTATTGATTCATTCATTCATACATACATATACACATAAATTTTCATGTGCATACATATGCTACTGTTGACCCAACTACCTTACTTGCTAAACTGTACAGTACTGTCGCAGTCAAACTCTACTACTGAGAAAAAGTATTGCTTAAGCTGTCATCTTTTCATTAGAATTTCACATGATCTCAGGTAGCCTAACCCTAACCATAGGGAAACATCAAAGTAGGCAGGAGATTAACAGTGCAGACAGGACATGGGTCGCAGGCAGAACTTCAAACACTTCAAGTTAGGCTAAAGTTCCTCAAGAAAAACATTGCTGCTTTTATGAAACTTGACCCTTGGGGGAAAAAAGTTAATACATTTTTAACACAATCACTTCACTACATGTTGTTTTATAGCACTTCAATAAGTTATTCATCATTTCTGTAAACATAATTGCTTCCTGACTTCATTGATTAAAAAAAGCAATATTTGTGGAAATAGCATAGGAATAGAGACATTGAGGAAAGTTGACTCTTTTGTTCATTATAAAATGAAGGGTTCATTATATTTCATTTCAATTGAAAGGGATACTTCAACATTTAACTGATTGTGTTAAATGAATGTAATTCAAACAAATAGAACAATAATATGAATTGTTACATATAAAACCTTGTTACATTTTAACAATTTTTAAAAATAACTCCAGAATCACAAGGTTATTAAGTAGGGAAAAGTTTTAATAGAAAACGGGTTGCCAATAATCACAGCCTAAATACAAATTAATATAAAAGTTTTGACTGAACCTTAATTTGAGTTAGTATGGAATATTTTAGAACAGTATTACAAGAGGTTACTGGGATTATAGAATACCTGGTCCATAACTAGGGTTTCATTTTCACTACCATCCCTAACATGATGTCTCCAAATATGTTGGATTTCAACTCCCAGAATTGCCAATCATCATGTCATTGACTATATTGTTTATGGAATAGTTTATTTATCACCAGTCCTGCCAAGAGTTGAGGAATGTGGTAAATATAACCTAATGAAAATGTGTAGTCTGAGTATTTGATGATCATAATCTATCAAAGACTTTGATCAGGACGACAGAAGCAACATCACATTCCATTTTAATGTTTCCTGAATTTTTGATTCTGCAAAATCCACAGACCAATGGATTACATTCTGGAAACACAACCAGGGTAATCTTGGTTCTATTCCCATCTCTATTGGAGATTGACTTTTACTAGTACTCAGTTCTTCAGTAACTTCTATGGCTTACTGAGTTGCTACAAGTGGGCCTACTTCTTCTGCAGACAGCTGCCAGACCAACCTCCACTTTGCATAATGTTTCTCAGAACATCTTTCAACCTCTTCTCTTTTGGTTTTTACTCCAATTCCTGTCAAACAGTTACTGGGTCAGAGGGGGATTAGCATCTTTCTTTAATTGGTGGATTGTGATCACTTGCAGGAGTGATGTTACTCCCTTTGCTCTTAATTTCATAAATCCAGGTGGGAAATTACCCTCATGTATTTGAAAGGCAAATGGAGTATGGACTGCAAGAAAGGGTGCAAGTAGCAACAGTGGCATGTTTTGCTCTGTATTTTCCTGCCCTGATCCATGTGCTTTGCTTTAGTTTGCTCTGGGTTTAAGCCACCTGATTTTAATTTTAAACTGGGTAAGTTTCATGTCCCATTATTTGAGCTTCTTTTGTTTTCTAATGTATTACTCTGCTTTTCTAAGCTAGAACTCCACTATGCATTTAGAGGTGCTGGGACTGAGTTTAAAAGAGGTCATATACAGTTCAGAAATGTTTAGAAAAGGAGGGGGAAGGGAACTGGGAAAGATCTTTTAAGAGGGTATTTTGATGGCAGCTCTGTAATTCCAGAAACAGCTGATGTTCAGAGGATGTTCATGCATCCCTTGCATGTAATGAAGATCGCTATCCCATAATATAAGATCACATCTTCTAAACTACTGTTTCTGTAGCAGGCAGGAAGTAATTCTAAATAGCTGCTGCAATGACTACCTTCCATTCTCTATTCATTAGATGTGTGTTGAAATTTATTTATTGAAAGAAAAGAAAATTGGTCTCAAAAATTCCCATGAATGCAATACCTTAGCAATGAGGTGACTGGGATTTGTTGGTATCTGGCTTTTTGTGTATAATCACCCTTCTAGTCAGTGGACTGCAGCTTACCTGACTTCTTAAGCTTTAATTAAATCCCAAATAGAAGATATAATAAGGGTATTCCGATCATTTCCCCCCCTTTTAGATCTGGAACCAGAAGTCAGGGAGGCAGGGGAGTGATGTTGAAATATGAAACAGAGAAATGGTAACATTCTTCTTGCACCATCAAAGAAAGCTCAAAAGTGTCATGATAATGTGATAGGAAAAGTAGTTTTTTGTGAAGGGCACAAGACTTTTTTGGAAATCAGCACATTTCCAAAATTCACATTTATTTGTTTGCTCAGTTGATTCAAGGGAGAGGCAGAGAGAGAAGGAAAAAAAGCCATAATGATGCCCATAAGAACAAATGGATGGGCCCTTGATTTGTAGTATGCTGGCATTTAGGTAGACTTGGGATCTCTTAGTGTTGTGTATTTAGAAATGAAATTATCTGTAAACCTCAATACTCATGCCCTTTTAACCCAACCCTGATCTCACCTGCTTTGCCTAATATAGCTGAATACTTCCAAGTACCATCTTTGAAAGCTGTTCTACATCCTCCCCCTAACCATTTAATTTATTGCATAACCTTTACACCTCACTAAGAGACTTCCTGAGTTATTGTAGTTACTCCTCTCCCCTCCCCGCCTCTCCTCCCCATTACACTGGCAAGTAGTCAAATGATTGCCACTGAGGCACTTCAAGCACTGATATATATTAACTTTAGAAATTGTCTAGCTAACATTGACATTCCCTTCCTTTTTCCCTTTCCATTCCCACTCTCTTTCTTTTCCTTTCTAAAAAAAATAAGGGAGGAAATGTATGCTTATTGGCTGACTTTAAAACATTTGCACGTAGCTGCTGGCATTTGCTCAGGTACAGTCTTTGCGAGGGGTTTAATAGGTCAGCTCAGCTCAACGGCTTCTGCCTGTCTTGCCCGCCCTACTTTAACAAAGCCCGGGCTATGTTTGTACAGCTGCATTTTTAGCAGTGGGAGTTCCACCGATCTCACATGCCTTCAGTTCCTCTGCCTCCTCTTTGCCATTTTACCAGTGCACAAATGCCCACAGATTTGAAACTATAGGAGAAAAAAACTGTCTGACTAGCAGGTTAAATGCTCGAGAATTCAAGTCCTGTTTATTTTCTTTGCTTGATTTCCTGCTGTTACAGTAAGTAAATGGTCTTTTTCGCCTTTTCTACTTATTTGTCTGTCACTGTCTGGATAAGAATGAAAGAAACCATAGCTTTCAGCAACTTTTATGGGACTTCAAGGAGCCTCTGTTCTTTATGTGCTGCTCTGATATTTTTTTCCTCCAGGAAAGATGGTCACAGAGACAGGTAGATGAACTGTGACTTCTCACCAGGGAAGAGTGATATTTGAATAAGTCCAACAAATACATGTTACTCAGTGGCAGAATGGCAGCTCAAATTATTTTTGAATTTCTGCCATAAATTACAAAACTAAACATCTGGGGAGGTATTACATTTGAAATTGTATATAATGGCAAAATCAAGACATGCTGTTTTAAAAATGTATCATTAATTTCCAGTCAATCTTTTGTTCCTTTCCCCTGTCTATTAAATGGTAAAAGAATGCAATATATTTTTTAACTTTGGTAATCTATTGAGCTAATAAAAAATTGAGCATATTAGAATTAAAATTAAAACCAGTATAATGTGTGATTTCAAAAGAAGGCTTTAAAAAAATCTTTCCATGAATTATTGCCAGAGCACAGGCCAGTTTTGCAAAAGGAAAGGTTCAAATCAGAAAAATATCAATCGCAAAAGACTAAAATTAACTTTTCAAAATTAGAAGACCATTAATGAATAGTTTGAAGACCTCACTTGTTTAAAGAAAAAAAACCTAGTCACTCAACTTAGCATTGAGTTTTCTTTTTAATTTGTATTTATTTTATGCAGTTTCTAAAAACTATCATCAGAACTGTCCAATGACAATTTCAATATAGTAAAACCATGTTATCAATATGTATCAGATTTAGAGTTCTTATTCCACAAGATCTATAAGCCATCCCTGTCATGGATTCTGGGTGGCTCACCATCATTTCATTGAAGTTCAATCTGGTTACTTCTAAAATAATCCTAGACTAATTTTCTGAACACCCAAGACATACAATATTAAACATTTATGATCATCTCTTTGCCAGGTTTAAGCTTCAGTCAATTGCTACTGACTCTTAGTCACACTGAACTATACATGCAAATATCCATAATATCTCTAGAACTGTAAATTATTATGAAGTGGTGAGTCATTGTTTGAATCAGTCTGAAAGGAAATGAGTTGAGCTAGACAATTCTGCAATCTTTCTTGACCAGTTCACAAAATGGCTTATTTGATTTCTGTGCCTCTACCCTGTACTCATCTATTATTTTTCTTCTACTTCAAATTTTGCAATAATCAAATGCTATCTTTTTGCAGTGTCAAAATTTATCTACGTCATCACAGTTCTGTAACAATCAGTAGTTGGTAGAATATATCAAGCAAAAAATTATCTGGAAGTCCTTAAGTAGCAAGAGCATACACTCTTAGCATGAACTAAACAGATTTATGATAAAGCCTAAGTCCTTCAAGAATGGATCACTCTGGCTCGGAAGAACATGTGCTCTCATTCAGTGGAATAGTTAAGCAGAGGCCAGCCAGCAATTTCTCAAAGATGTTATCACTGAATCCTGCTTTGCAAATCCTGCATATAGTAAGCAGTTAATGTAAACCAAAACTGTACAACCTGATCAGACTGTGAACCAAACTGGCCTTTGAATGACACTGGTACTACATTCCAGGAAATAGGTGGAAGAATGCATATATGATGATGGCTCCAGACAAAAATAAATGCTTTATTAATATTTGAAGTTTAATGTAATTATTACATCACATCTATAATCTGCAAAATACAACAGAGTAAAGACCATATCCATCCTCAACCTACCTAGTTTCAATCTTCAGTTGGCGTGCTAAGTCATTATAGTATAAAATTTTTTTTTAGCGTAGATACCAGAGTGTGGCTCTGTTCACACAACATATTTAATTGGGTGAAAAGGAAAACCAGGAGAACCAATGAACCTCAGGTTAACTGACCCTTTCCTTCTATAATTGATATGAAATCCTAGAGAGACCTTCTGAAAATGAGGCCTTTCTAGGCTCTCTGTCTCTATAGTTTTCCATCTCTACCTCCTCCCCATCAGTAACATAAACACACATACAGGTAGTCCTCGACTTACAACCACAATAGAGACCAGAAAATTCATTGTTAAGCAGTGTGGTCATTAAGCAAGACATCACATGACCACACCTGAATTTACAAGATTTTTGCGGTGGTCATTAAGCAAATCACACAGTTGTTAAGTGAATCACATGGTTCCCCATTGATTTTGCTTGTCAGAAGCTGGCTGGGAAGGCTGCAAATGGTGATCACATGACCCACATGATCATGAATACGTGCCAGTTGCCAAGTGTCCAAGTTTGGATCATGTGAGTTCAAGGATGCTGCAATGGCCATAAGTATGAGGACTGTTCATAAGTCACTTTTTTCAGCACCATCGTAACTGTGAACAGTCACTAAATGGTCCTAAGCCGAGGACTACCTGTACATATTTGGGACTGAAATGGGCAGAGATGATAACATCCTCCATCTTTGTTTACAGTGGCATGAATACAATCACTGCGCTGAGGATTTTAATGCTTTTCCCCCTGAGACAACAAAAGAAAAACAATGGGGCATTAGCTGAGCAACTGTTAACATTACCACTTAATAAATGATGTAGATATCACTGATTGTGTGTTGTTTGTTCATGCAGGTGAGGTAAATAAGAGGGGATATCTTGGTTACCATTTGTGTTGACGCCAACACAGCATCCTCTTTTAGGACAGGATCAAAAAGGATGTGACATGATTTCTAAGATCCCTACCAAATATATTGTTGCTTCTGAAATTTAAAAAAAAACCCACATGGGAGTAATAAGAGAAAAGGGGTAGATAAGCTACTTAACAAACCTTTCTTAGATATAAAATGTTTTCTGATAGAGATGATGGAATCTAGAGGAGAGGTGGGTTGACACGGGTGACCTACCCACTTATTTAGAGAGATATTTGGAATAAGATCTGTGTTTATGTCGAATAGGATCTTCGATCCATTCCCCTTTCAATTTTTTTTGTTACACTGTTTTGTTATACTGACGCTCTAAAATAAGACATGATTATAATACAAATTCTTTCGTTGTGACAGAAGATGCCGCCTTCTATGCTAATCAAAACAATACAGGCACACTGAGTTGCATGAACAGTGGTAATCTTGCTAAAAGGAAAGATTATTACAAAGACCTAGCTTTGAAGTGGGTATGGAATGGGAGAAAGAGCAAATGCTGGCAGAACTAAACAAACATGTGAGGGGGAAAACATTAAAGAGCTCTTTGTTCCAAACAGCAGAAGTTAACTACCCAAGGTTAAGAAACAAACCACCCCCATATACTTCTCAAGGGTCTGAGGAAGGCAGTTTTTGAGATTTGGTCCTGCAGGACTGGGAGATCCTTTTATGCTATTCTAATGTTAATGCCTGATTAACAGAAAACTAAAGAACAGTATTTCTTTAACAAAGAGGGAGTAACACAGATTAACAATATGATTAAAGTAGACTTAAGGGTGGGCATTAGTTATGGGATGAATCCAAAAATGAAACAGTGGACACTCTGATTACATATGCTATTGGTCATGAACTGAGAGCCAGACACAAAAATGATTCTTAATTGAGACTACAATGATGTTATGCCTTTATTAGAACCAAGCAAAATGGCACAAAGGAGACCACAAATGTCCAGGTTTTCCAGTTCTCTTCATCAGGGATGTAAAAAAAAAAGGGGTGGGGGTTGATTGTACGGTTGTGGCTGCCATCTGGACTTTTGACTCCCCTGGGATATCCCCTGTGCACAGGGTCCTGGTCTGACAGAGTAGGAAATTAATGAAACATCACTGTTTTTATTTCAGCAAACCCAGAAAGCAATTTTGGATGAGGAAGAGGGAGGAGGAGGAGGTGGCAGAAATATCAGTGGAGTCAAATTATTTTGGTGAAGGGGATTGAACCCTCAAGATATAAAGGTGTTTTTCGGAGTACAGAAATGTATTTTCTTTGGGAGAAATTTATTTTATTTGTTTGTTAGTTTTCTATCCTGTCTTTCAGGAGTTCAGGGTTGTGTGCATAGTGGTCTCTTCATCCATTTTTCCCCACAAGAAACCTACCAAGTAGGCTGGGCTGAGAGATATTAAGGAACCCAAAGTTAAACATTGAGCTTCTGTGGCTAAGGGTGGATTTGAAATTGGGTCTCCTTGGTATCAGTCCTTCACCATCACCATTATACCACACTGGATGGCTGTATATTGTATTTCTAACATTCTTTAAATAATCGATTCATTCAATGTTATTCACCCTCTCTTCCTTTTTCAGAGCCAGGCACTGATAAGACTTGAGGGGGAAAACGTAGAGTAGAGTGTACTGATTTCTGTTCTAACTGGGATAATAATCTGGGTACAAGAAACAGTTATATTAGTAAAAGTGGCATGATTGTGTAATTCCCATCTGGTGGAGATTTTTCAGGATTCCTTTATTTCTATTTCTATCTTTATTTCTATCTTTCTGCAGGTAAATGATGGACAGCCATGGTCCACAGGGCACATGTGGATCATGGTGCCATTCTTGTACTCCTCTAAAATTCATATCACCAAAGATCATACCACCAAACTGGCAGAAGACCATTTTTGTCAGCACAATTTTTATCTCTTTTCTAGGTAAAGTTGCAATCAAAATGGGTATATTAAGCCCAAATGTTACCAACAAAAAGGGGTGGTGGTGGTTAAATATTTCCACCACTCCAGTGACATCAACACACATCTTACATACAAAAGCCTACAAAATATAAATTAAAGTAGAAAAATTATTTCCTCTACTCTAAGTAATGCTGTGTTTTCCTTTGAGAACCCACAGGGATCTCCCTTATGCAGACATTTGATCACATGGACCACTTATAAATTAGGAATGGCTTACACACAGCCTGCCTTTTCCCCCTCCAAACCTAGGAATATAGGAAGGATTCCCCCATGATGTTGAGGTGGGGCTAGCCAATGTAACCAAACCCTTGTTCTTATTTTGCTTGTGTACTTGAACTCTGATAGTTGAAAGTGGCTTAAATGTTAGGTTGTGCTATTTAAAGGAAGACATTTGATGAGCATCATTTTTCTAGTGACCTTTTTTCCTGCTTGAAACACAGAATTCACAATACAGTATAGGCTTAACTAGATTGTAACTGGGGTCAGTATGTCATGAGAACACTTAAACTAATTCAGAGTCACTGCCATCATAGAGTCAGGCCTACTCCTTCCACATTATTATTACTTTGCACATACCCCCTACATAGTGGGCCCAGGGGGTAAAAAGCAAAATAACCAAAGAAACAAAGTCTGTCTAAAACTTCATCTCTATCAGGGAAGGCAGAGGATTCATTAAATCTCTAGTTACAATTTGTACAACAAAGCTTAGAAAGGAATGCTATAGTCCTAGACAAACTCAGAACTGTCTGAAGCTCAAAATAACCCCTTAAAGCTAGTAAACTCAACTAATTCACTGTTCCTATGTGCATGACACATTAATCTCCCCATGACAAAGAGGTTAGCTTGGTTACTGCAGTCTTAAGCATTTTCTTGGTTCACACATTATACTGAATCACAAAGTAAGCTAACTAGATTCATGTTACACAATGAACCACAAGAAAACCAGCCAAATTTGCCAACTAATCAAGTACAGCATGTGGGGGTGTGTGTGTCTGCTAGCTTTTCTACCCAATCAGCTTAAAGTATGATGCAAACAAAGGTGAAGGAGGCAGAGTAGGTGCATGGCAAATAAAAGGTGAAGGAGGCAAAGGTGTAGGTGCCTGGCAAATAAAAAATTATCATATGAAAATTGTTATGTATGATTTAGCCAATGGTCTTCCTCAAGGCCAAAGAAATTGTATAGCCTGATATGCTTTCAAAATGATTTTGAGGAGTCAAGGACAAGCACAAAGTCCTTATATGGCTTTCAGAGTCCTGTTGGATTGGACCAGCAGAAGCAAGCAAGCAAGCTGGCTTATGAATTATCCCTTATAACAAAAAGCATGGATTTGAGGAGGGATGCAAAAGAAGCAAGAAAGGTGGGACCAGGTAACATAACACAACAAAGAACTGGCAATTGAGACAACACATATCCTTCTAACAGATAAAATCATGCACAATATATGTGCCTTTTCCCTCTTAATCATAATTGCTGCTAACCGTATGTTTCCTTCACAGACACATAACTCACTGCAGCCTTAACTTGGGCATGTCAGCACTTAATATTTCCTGCTAATGTTACATCTGGAGATGTTCAGATATTAACCACAGAACTGAGGGCAACCCTTAATCATTTGGCAAGTATTTGAAGGAAAAGAGGTAATACATCACAATATTTTTTTTCCCTTTACAAATTCATTCCAGCAATATAGCAATGTCATTCTTTAATAGTTGGTTGTAATTCTGAGAATTTGTGACCAGGAGATGTAATTGGTGATATCTTTCTTTAAGTAGGACATCCAAAGGGGCCTGGCTCCAAATGCAGTGGCTATAAGTTTACAGACTGTCTACCAGTATTCCATTTGTATTACAAGATCGATAGATCTTCAGTGGTCAAACTTCCTAATGTTCCAGCTTTCCTAACATCCAATCAGATCACTCTAAAAACATTTCAGCTTCTAGCTTCTGTTCAGCTGTTCAATACCCTGGAGAGCTGCAGTCAGTTAAGTGCAGATATTACCAAACTAAGTAGCCTTCTATTGTTGCTGTGTTTCTAATTCCAATAATCTGTTGTTCTTTAATGTCTGATTCTTTATCTGAACAACTCTAATGTGAAGATTCTGCCAAGCTCAAACCCTCCCTCCCTCCCTTCCTTCCTTCTGATTTCTCTGGCCCTTTTGAATATGAAGGGGGTGGCTACTGTGATAGATTATGAACTCTGCCTGTTCGGGACCACACATAATCTTCTGGACCCTTTGGTTTATAGCCAGTGGAATGATGCCTTTGAGAAGGACATTAAGTGAAGAGAAAAGGAATCATGAGAATCTACAGAGACAAGGAAATCAATTGTCCTCCACTCAAGCTATAATGTTCAGATTTTCAGCTTTCATTTAAAAATGAAGTCTCTTGCTCTTCCAAAGCTGAGGAACATTGGCTTTTCTTACTGTTATTTAATAGAAAAGCCAATGAGATAACAGCCCTAATGATAATTGCTGGCTGGATTAGAGATCTAGCAGATGCATTTGCACAACACACTATGATTGATTAATGTTAACTGTGGTTGGGTTGGGTTTTTCATGGTATGTGCTGTGAAATCCATCTGATTAGAATGTTCATCAAAATTTTCAAGATAAGGGAAAAGCTGGATCTCAATGGTAGACTGTACTTTGCATACAGAGAGTCCCAGGGTTAATCTTTACCCACTCCAAGTACGGTGGGGAAAGAAATGTTTGGGTTCAAAGTTATTAAGAACTTCTGCCTGTTAGTGTTAACAGTGAGCTGGTAAAAAGAAGTTTCCCACATTCCCTTTCTTTGATAATTCATATGCTGTTGTTAATTTATGAAAAACGTAGTATTGCTAATAGAAATATCCAATACTTTTGGAATAGAAGTAGCCAACATTACTGTACATACCTTAGTACCAAGCTCAATGTTTTTGCAGATGTGATCAATACTGAGGTATTGATCTCCCAAAGCCTTGAGAAAACAACTCAGTGTCTAATATATTCCATAAATATACCATGTTTCACTTATGGAATGTGCTACTAAAACAAGAAAGCACATACATGAGAAAAATTGACAAATGTGCTCTACATGCAAATTACAATCTTATCCTACATTGCAAATATATCCTTCTCCTCTTCCCCTGAAAGAACATGCAAATATCTGACAGTATATGTTTTGACAACTGATGCATCATTTAAACAGTGGCAGAAAGATATATCTAAATTTGTGTGGCAGGGGAAAAAACCATGAATTAAATATAACGTGCTACAAGATGCAAAGGAAAGAGGAGGATTGTATCTGCCAGATGAAACTGTATTTTGCAGCTTGCTGTTTGGTTTGGATGAAAGGGTGGACACTGCTGAGAAATAGAAGGAGTTAGAAGGACACAACTTCAGATTTGGGTGGCATGGATATTTGTGGTATGACAAAGTCAAGGTTAATATGGATTTTAAAAATCATTATGTTAGATGTGCCATATTGAGAATATGGAATAGATACAAATCCAGGTCATGCCCTAAAACATCTTTGTGGCTTTCAGCACAAGAAGCATTTTACTATAGATGAGAAATGATAGGCGAACATAAATGACTAACTTATTGGGAGATACTAGCATTTTGTCAAGGGGAATGTAAAATAAAATCAAAAGAAGAATTGGTGGTAGAGGGATATAGTTTTCAATGGTTTTCTTATTTACAGTTATTAGAAAGATTTTAAGTAGATAAAAGAGTTTATGGTTTTGAACATTATAAGACTGAGCTTGAAATAGAGTTGTGTACAAATGGTGAACATATAATTGCTAACATGTATAAACTTTTATTGAAATTTGAAACAGAAGAAGAACAAGCAAAAGAATGTATGATAAAGTGGGCTAAACTTTTTGGTTATAATATACAGATGGAACAATGGGAAAATATGTGGTTGAAAGGATTGAAATTTATGTTATAATCTTACAGAAAAGTTTTATGAAATGATGTACCATTGGTATATGTCACCAAAGAAATTGTCTAGAATGTATAAAGACACTTCAAATTTATGTTGAAAATGTGAACAACAAGATGTTGTTGTTATCATGTTATCATGTTTGGACATGTAAAAAAGCTAGAAAATTTTGGATTCACTGATTCAGAGGATTATAAAGATTAATATACAGTTAAGACCAGAGGTTTTTCTTTTGGGATTGATGGACAAACAGTTGAAAAAAAGTCATGGAACTTTGTTTTTGTACATGATAACTGCAGTGAGATTATTGTATGCACAAAGATGGAAAGATTTAGCACTACCTATGATGGAGGAATGGTTGCTGAAAATGATGGAATTTGCTGAAATGGCTAAATTGACTTCTTTGATCAGAGAAAAGACAATATCTATGTTTATTGCTGACTGGAAACCACTTATGGACTTTTTGTGTAAAATAGAAAAAAAATGAACTTATGATTTATGGTTTTGATGATTAGGCAGGATAGATTATACAAAGAAGAGAGTTATGTTGTAACCATAGAGTAAGAGGTATATATCCCCTCTCCTATGGGTGGTATGTGTCTGCCTCAATCTCAGGTCCTTTACCAGAGGCCTGGGAGTTTGAGGGTTCTGCGCATTATCTTAGCTGTTCCTAGCACTGCACTCTCTGGACTGAGAGCTCTGATGTTTTCCTGGGATCTGTTGGAGCCACTCTCCCAGCTTAGGAGTCATAGACCTGAATGTTCCTATCACCATGGGGACCACTTTTCCCTTTACTTTCCACATCCTCTCTAGTTCTTCCTTCAGGCCCTGGTACTTCTCCAGCTTCTCATACTCCTTCTTCCTAATGTTGCTGTCACTTGGCACTGCTTCATCTATCACCACTTCTATCTTCTGGTCCTTGTCTGGTTGATTGGACAGTACCTGCCTGTCCATCTGGATCTGAAAGTTTCACAGGATCTTAGCCTTGTTATTCTTCCCCATCTGGACTTGGGAGGGTCTACCCATACACTGTGCAGATATTCCTGTTCACAATGCCAGCTACTTGGCTGTGCCATACACTGTATGCTGTTCCTGCCTGCATCTTACACCCTGCCACTATGTGTTGGACTGTCTCTGAGGCCTCTGCACAATCTGCATCTTGGGTCCTGTCTAGTGTGGTAGACCCCTGCTTCTATAGTGCTTAGTGCCTGTTCTTGTGCTGCTATGATCAGTACCCCAGTGCTGTCTTTTAGTCCAGCCCTTTCCAGTTACAGGTAGGATTCCCCAATGTCAGCCCACCTCAGCTATCTGTCAATGGTACATCCCATGCAGGGTCTTCTCTTGCCATGATACCTCCTCCACTTGAACTTTCTCCCATGTCTGCTGCTGCCTGAGGCATTCTCTTAGCAGTTCATCTTTGGGTGCCATTTTACTGATGTACTCCTGGATGCTCTGGGTTTCATCCAGGACAGTGACTTTGACACTCAGAGACCCTGCCTGCCTTTTTTCTAGCTGGTGTACAGTCTCTTTGGAATTGGTGTAGAAACCTCCATATATTGTGAGGAGCTTCCAGGTCTTCATATTGGCAGCCTCCATGTCCTCCTTTGGTCAGCTCACTATACCAGCAGGGTATCTGATAACTGGCAGGGCATATGTGTTGATGGTGTGGATCTTGTTCGTTCCACTGAGCTAGCTCTTCAGGACCTGTCTTATCCTTTGGTAGCATTTGGATGTTGCTGTCTTCTCATCATGGTTCCCTTGTGACTGTGGAATACCAAGGTACTTGTAGCTGGTCTGTATGTCTGCTATGTAGTCCGCTGGTAGTTTCACCCCATCAGTCTTAACTACCTTCCCTTTCTTTACTACCATCTGGCCATACTTCTCCAGTCCAAATGACATCCCAATGTCTTCACTGTAGATCTGTGTCACGTGGATCAGTGAGTCGATGTCTTGTTTACTCTTAGCATACAGTTTAATGTCATCAATGTAGAGGAGGTGGCTGATGGTAGTTCCGCTCTTGATCTTGTATCCATATCTAGTCCTTGTGGTTATCTGGCTGAGAAGGTTCAAGCCTATGCAGAACAGTGCATCACCTTGGTATATGCCACACTTAATGGCCACTTGTGTGAGCTGTCTTGAATTGGTTTCCAGTGTTGTCTTCCACAGTCCCACTGAGTTCTTGAGAAAGGTCCTTAGTATCCTGTTGACTTTGTATAGTGCCAGGCATTCACAGATCCATGTGTGTGGCACTGAGTTGTAAGCTTTCCTGTAGTCAATCCACACTGTGCTCAGACTGGTCTGTGTAGCTCTTGAGTCTTGGGCGATTGCTCTATCTATGAGCAACTGGTGTTTTGAGCTTCTAGTGTTGTTCCTAAACCCCTTCTGAGCAGTGTTTATGTACTGGCCCATATGGTCCTGTAGCTTGGCAGCTGTGATGCCTGATAGGACTTTCCATATTGTGGGGAGGCAGGTTATTGGCTGGTATTTGGCCTGTGCTGTTCACTTGTGGGGGTCTTTCATGATCAGCACTGTCCTTCCTTGTGTTAGCCAGTCTGGGTGGGAGCCTGCTGCTAGCAGCTGATTCATCTGTGCTACTAGGCATTCATGCAGTGCTGTTAGTTTCTTTAGTCAGTAGGTGTGGATCATGTCCAGGCCAGCTGTTGTCCAGCTCTTCAAGTTCTTGACCTGCTGTTGGATGTCTGCTACTGTGATGGTGACTGGTTCCTATTCTGGGAGATTGCTGTGGTCTGCTCTCAGGTCCTGCAGCCACTTTGCATTGGTGTTATATGTCTTTCTCCCATATGTTCTTCCAGTACTGTTCAGTTTCTGTTGTTGGTGGCTCTGCTGATACTGTGTTGTTGCATTGCAGTTGGGTTATACCTTGGATGGTTCTTTGGAGAATAGGGCATTTATCTTCTTGGCCTCTGCTTCTCTAGTGTATCTCCTTAGTCTGGTAGCCAGTGCTGTGAGCCTTTGTTTAGCAGTCTCTAGGGCTTCAGATGGAGTCAGGCCCTTGTATTTTTTCAGTAGCTGAATCTTATCCTTAATCTCCATACCCTTCTGTAGTTCCACCAGCTGACTAACGTCTCTCTGAGTTGCCTTGATCTTAGCCTCCAACCTTAGGGTGGCGGCGGTGGCAGGATGTACTGCTGTTCTTCTTGATCATGTAGCCAAGCATCTCCAGGATTACAGCAGCTGTAGCATATACCAGTTCATTGGTTTGAGTTATGGTGGTAGTAGGAATTGTCTGGAGGGCTCTATTGGCATCTTGTAGCATACTATCTGATGGTACTTCTCCACTGAGCCTTGGTAACCAGTCTCAAGCATTGACTGTAGCTAGTTTATCCATGATCTTATGCCTCATATCAGCTGCTGAGCTCTGTAATGGAGGGAGTGACAGTAACATTCCCGCTTCAGATGTTGGCTGCACATCCGCTTGTTCTTCCAGGTCTTTTTGAGTTTGAGATGTAATATGTAGTTGATTGATCTCAAGTTGTGAAAACAGCTTCCTCTTCACTATGTTGAAGTGTTGGGTAACTAGCTGTTTCTCAATTAGTGTGGATGTAAGTCTTCTGTCCATCCATAGTTCCCTCATACATTTCACAAGGTTAGAACAGTACTGGACATTATAGAATATCTGGAACAGCACAATAAAAAATAAGCTGCACTTATCTTTTTGGTAATGCAGAGAAAACGTCTGACAATCTTAATTAACCTTTTCTGTTTAAAGTTTTAGTGGATATCTATTTTGGCGAGAACTTTATTATATATATCTCACAGAAAACACAAATTATCATCAATGGAGATTTAACGAAACCATGTGAGATTCAAATAGGTACAAGACAAGGATGTTCATTATCCCCACTTTTGTTTATCTTGGTTTTGGAAGTTTTAAATTGAGATATAAGACAAGTTAAGAGGATAATGGGAGTAAAAATCAAGAAAGAGACATATAAATTGAGAACTTTTGCAGATGATTTAGTGCTAGTGTTGGAAGATCCTTTGAAAGGGATAGAGATACTAGTGAGAAAATTAAAAGAGTTTGGTGCATTAGCTGGATTTAAGGTTAACAAAGAAAAGACAAAGATGTTAACAAAAAATAAGAAGATACAAGACCAAATAGAATTGATGGATAAAACAGGTTTTAAGACTGAGAAAAAGGTAAAATACTTGGGTGTTAATCTGACAAGTATGAATTGTATGTTTTTCCAGAATAAATATGATGAGACATGGAATGAAGTCAAGAAAGATATGTTAAGATGGGAGAAATTACAACTATCACTTTTGGGAAGAATCTCTGTGATAAAAATGAATGCCTTACCTAGGATGCTATTTTTCTTTCAGACAATACCGATTGTGACTACTGATTTACCATTTAAGCAATGGCAGAAGGATATAACTAAATTTGTTTGGCAAGGTAAAAAACCACAAGTTAAATATAAAATATTGCAAGATGCTAAAGAAAGAGGTGATTTAGCCTTGCCTGATTGCAAACTGTATTTCACTGCTTATTGTCTAGTTTTGCTGCTTATTGTCTAGTTTGGTTGAAAGAACAGGTATTGTTGAGAAATATCAGACTATTGAATTGGAAGAACATGAATTGAGATTTGGGTAGCATGGCTATTTATGGTATGATAAAGTTAAGGTTAATGTAGACTTTAAGAATCATTTTATTAGTTGTGCCATTTTGAGAATTTGGTAACTACCTGTTTCTCAATTAGTGTGAATGTAGGTCTTCTGTCCATCCATAGTTCCCTCGTACATTTCATATATCCCCTCTCATTAGGTATATAATCATATGTTCTCTATGGAGCAGATCACAATTTCATTCTTTTTCATATGGAGGTTGAACTGAGAAAGATTCCTGAAACCTTAGTGATCTGTTGCCAGTCAGTGTAGGTAATATTCAGTTATGTGGATTAGTGCTTTTACTTGATGTAAACTAGGTATCACTGGTGTGAATCAATCATTAACCACATACTTAAAAATCAATGTTGTCTTTAAAGTCCCTTATTGATCCCAGTTTTGAAACTCATATTTTGTAGTAAGAGCTATTGACCAGGTGGCACATGACTCCAGGTTTTTGAGATGATGCATCTCAGCTTGGACTGCTTTTCTAAGGCCATACAGTTCATGTGATGCTTGTGTTCATATATACCCAGAGAATATGCCAGCAAAATAATATCTTTGGCATCTTGGAGAAATCAGAGAAATTAATTGTCTTTTCACATACCCTTCCCCTCCTCCAGGATAAACAGTAAGTGAAATATTTCAAGGATAGTTTGCCATGGAACTATTTTGGTAGGTGTGCAGTTGGGCTGTCACATAATTCCTTTTCTTCTGATTTGAAAGCATGATTGTCTGTAGCCCAAGCTGCCTGTTTTCAGTCTCTATTTCTTTAATCGTTGCCAATTTTAAAAATAACAACAAAAAGTCCCATCAAGTGATTTCTCTAAAATAATTCCCAGCAATTATTTATTGAGCTTGGCCTGATTACAGAGGAGGCAATAGATGTGTGCCAATATCTCCATTACAGGTTTTCCCCTCTCCAAAATATCTTAGATTAAAACAGAGCTCATTAAACCAGACTTCTTAAAAATAACTATTATTTGGGGAATATATACCTTATACTGTATATTGCTCAGTCTCAAGTTGATGATTTGAAGTCAGCTCAGACTGCTAAGGACTACAGGACAAGGATTTTCTACAACAGTCTTCCTGAGTGTGGTATCCTCCAGATATGTTGCTCTACAACTCTCACCATCTCATCTGGATGGAGAAGTTGGGAGTTTTAATCCAAAGACATAGGGTATTGGATTTAGAAAGGCTGTTATAAGAGATTACCTATTACTTTTTTTGAGGGGAGGTGCCTTCAAGTCAGTGTTGACTCTTGGTGACTTCCTGAACTAATCTCTGAATTTTCTTGACAAGATTTCAGAAGTGGTTTGCCATTGCCTCCTTCCCAGGGCTGAGAGAGAGTGACTGGTCACCCACTGGCTTTGTGCCTATGATGGGACTAGAACTAACAGTCTCCCAGTTTCTAGCCTGGTGCCTTAACCACTACACAAAACTGGCTCTCTATTACATACAGGATGTAAAATAATTTCAAAGATGTTGGGAGGGAACTTCTAGACAATTTTATTCAGCAAGCATGCTAACTGCAAGAAAATCACATTTCCTGAGGCTCAGATGGAAAATCTACTGTTTCTGCAGAAGTGTGGTTTTCCATCCAAAAAAAAAAACAACAGCCTGCATTTTTTACACTGGAGGGTCTTAACACTTTATGACAGCTTCTGCCTCTTTAAATATAGTGTCTGCAGTAACTGAAAGTCTCCCTTGCTTTGCTGTTTCTCTCTAGTGGCAACCCTAAACAGTAGGCTATAAATAAGGTGCAGTCTTATGAACTAGGATTCTGCCTTTTAATTTCCATTGCATAGTGACAACATTGTCAAAAGAGAGAAGACTGCGCTGTTGTCCTTGGAGTTGGAGGATTCTAAACCAACACTGTGGATCCATAATCTTCCTAATGTCTCAGCAGGGTCTTTCTCATTAGTTGAAATCCTACACCATCTCTAATTCTACAATGAATTGGGGAGCATTCACAGGTTTCTTATGTGCATCAATGTTTTCTCCATGTAGGAGAGCTAAGGAATTATAATTTCCTGCCATTTCCTATGTGGAAAAAAATGGTACCCTTTTCATCCTCTGCAGATGAAAGACCATGCCATTATTCCTTCTGTGCAGACACTGGGAATGTGGGGTTTCTGACTAAGGGTTTCATCTGAAAACCGTAGCTGATTTCACAAATACTCCAGTGCCCTGAGCACTAACAAGCTAGGTTCCTGAGTACTCAAAGATACTCTCAGCAGAGGCTAAGATAATCAGTTGGAGTTGCAGTCCCAAGGAGTCCTGCATGGTCTGCTTCTGAAGCACCATCTGAAGATTTAAATGAGTGCCAGGCTGACAAAACCTCATGCATTTTTTTTTCCTGCCAGTTCCCAGCTGTTGGATAAAAAAGAATTTGCTTTAGAAAGTGAAAGAAAGAGTACTCCAGTTAAATTCTCATGGGTGGAGTGTGGTATGTGTGTGTAAATGTCCTCCCTTTCCTTATGCAGAAATCCCTGTGGTAGTTGGAAGTCTAGGGGGCTTTCCATGTTTAAATTATATTCCAAGGGACAACATCATGAGGGAACTCTTTTCAATTTTTTCAATAGCAGTCCTACTCTCATAGTTAAGGAAGATTCCTGCCTTTGATAAATTGTTGGAGAATTTTTCTTTCTGTTAGAGAAACATGGAGAAATAATCTACCTAATTTTTTGCCCACATATTTGGTGAAGGATTTGGAAAGGCCATCTGTGCTTAGGAATAATATTAGTGACTTTCAGTGATTGCTCCTCAGAGCTTCCCAGGGTGCTATGTGACAGCTGACTGGTACCTTGGACTCAGATTTTGCTTGGTCTGGACAAACTACTGTGCTGTGACCATCTCCTGAAAGAAAATAAAAGCTGTTCCCTCAAAGTTGTGCCACCTCATTCATGTCTCAATGTACAGTGTTCTAGTTGCTTCTCTTACTCTCTTGAAGCAGAAATATTATATTCATAGTCCCCTCATCCCTTGTTTTTATCCTGCAGCCAAAATTTATTTATTTATTTAGCTGAAGAATATGCACTTTAATGACATGAGACAAACTGGAGCCAGTTTGGTGTAGTGGTTAAGGTACTGGCTTAGAAACAAGGATATTGTGGGTTCTCGGCCTGCCTTAGGCATGAAAGCCAACTGGATGACTGTATTACTACACATAACCCTGGCTTCAACACCCATAATACCTTATTAATTTCCATAATTTTTTGTGCCGTGTTCTAACTTCAAGCAGTTCATAGAGTAAAACATACAACATAACATTAAAGAACATTTTTAAAAAATCAATTTGTAGCAAGAAAACACAAGTAGAAGACATATTTCCAGTGGAGAGCTAGAGGTGAGTAGAAGATTACAATGCCTATTCCTGCACTCCAGAGATGGTTGGTGGCCTGTACTCACAATGGGGCAATCTGGTGGGGTCGATATGCCTTGAATCTTCCTACACCTACTTCCTACTTCCTACATTAATACACCTTGTTACATAATTTGCTTAGTTTAACTGTGCTTTAAGAAACATTTTGCTCCTAATTCTCCACCATTCAGCCAGATGTGATGTTTCTGAATTTTATTACTATGAGAGAAGGAAGAACAAAAATTTCTACACACCCTTTATCTGTGCCTTTAATATGTCCACCCCTCTATTTTTCTTTCTTTTTCCTAAGCTAATAGCTCAAACATTGCTGCCTTTCCTTCTATGAAGAACTGCTTCATCATCCTGACTATTTTGGTTTCCCTTTTCTGTGCCTTTTCCAACTCGACCATACTCTGTCGTTGTAGCAACAGTTATAATACAGCATATCTTAAGTGCTTTGAGAATGTTAAATACTTTACCACATCTGCTTTTATTATTGCTGGGCTCAGAATATCTATCAAAATTTATATTGCCACTAATGAAATGGATGTGAAAATTTATCCCGCAGTTGGCAATCTTTGTGGGGCTGGTAGATGTGTTTGAAATTTGAGAGGATGTCATGAGTATTTTCACAAAATGGCTGCTGTTGCAGAGAGGGGGATAGCTTACACAATCTAAAATAGTTGTCAGGCAGTCACAAAATATTCATTTAGCAATATTCTTCCTACCACAACCTTGGATGTTGTTTAAAATCCTAGTTTAACTACATTTTTGTTGTTGTTCCCAAACAAGGTACTGAACTGTAGTCTCCCATAATGTTCAGTATCTAACAATGCCTATAGGTAGCTTTTCTTCTAGTCACAATAGTTCAACTCTAACTTTTCTATCTGAACATCATGCTAGCTATCATCGTGCTATGTTTATGAAGTATGGTTTGAGATGCATATGCAATATTATAATTTGCAAAGTTTAAACAATATTTTAAAGCCAGCCGTACAGAGAATTCTAAAAAGCCAAATGCTAACAGCCTTCTGAAACATTAGTAGGGTTGGGCCACCCTTATCTCTGGGGGTAGGCTGTTCCAGAGGCCTGGGCTCCCACTGAGAAGGCTTGCCCTCAAGGTCACTAGTGATGAAGTTCCCAGAGGTTGACCAACCAGGATACATTCCTTTGTGAGTTTCTTTGTTGGGTAAGGACCTTTTCTAGATGCCCAGACAAAGGCCAACAAAAACCCTTGAAAGCTGACTAAAGGGCACAATCCTGTTTAAACTGGAAAGAGAACACAAACTTTATTCAACACCATCTGTGTAATTTTAGATAGCCCCCAACTCAACAAGATGAATTCCAATTTGTGTGTTCTACTCCAGAGCAGAAAATGTTGTTTTTGGAACCATGTTGAGCAGCCATTGCCATTTTACTGTCTACTGACAGAAATTAATGGTGAAGGCCTTATAGAGCAATTTATCAACAGTCTTTTGAATTCACACTTTCCCAAATTTCATATCTCTAGACTAGGGAGCGTTTGCCTGCCGATTTATGTCAAAATGTCAGTGGATGCTAGAAATTGACCAGGGAAGGCTCCAGGGAGTAACTGATCTTAGCAATGCTGAGTTTGGTTAAACTCCTGGAGGACGAGTTTTGAAAGGAGCTGAAAGGCCCCAGAGTGGGCCTCTGACTGATCACAGAAGATATGTAAACACAGATGCAGCCAGCAAAAAAGGCATACCAAAGAATTGTAATTAGCACGTTGTGAGGAAAGGGCCAGAAGGACAAGCTTTTGGAAGTAAACAGTCTCTTTTCAAACTAAATGATACAATGCAAGGGGCAGAAATGAAAAAGGAGAAAGTTCACTTTAACTCTTGCAGAAACATGCATTACTATATGAAGAACCCCAGGACTGTTGGCCATCAAATTCATTTTCCAAGGACAGTTTCCACTGCTAAAAATATACAGTACTGAATATTCATTAGTCAACACATGAGTGTATAAAAAGTCAAGTGGTTGATGGAGGTTTTGCTGTATTGAAAGGGTGGGAGATAGAACTTTTCTGAAAATAGTGGGTACATCATTTGTTGATTGCCTGGATTGGTTCAGTTGTACAAGTTAGAATTATTGGATATGAAACATCAGAGCATTTAGCCTAATAAATTAGGATTGCAGTATTGACATCTTGACAAATTGTATCTTTCACCATTTAACTTTATTTTCTCCAGTCTAGGAACATTTAATGAACATATACTGTATACCCAGCCCACCATCTTAACGCCTCCAATGATTTCTTAAGTTATAGTCCATTTGTAACCCTAGAGTTACTCAGAAGCAAGTTTCACTCACAAATGTATGTAATGTGACTGAGGCAAGGTGGTCTTATATGGATCCATTCCTATTTCTGTGGAGTTCTCCTATACTTAGATGGGGTTTGTACATGGGAAACTGATGAACAGTGCTTCCCTCATTAATTTAACACGAGCCATCAAAATTTGTTGAGATTCTCACAACATTTTTGGAAAGCTATAGAATCTTTTTTCACAAGTGTCAAGAAAAATGTTCTGTAATTATGAAGTAGTCCTCATGGCTGTCACTGCCAAGTTATCCTCTAAAGATCTGACACTTTTTAAAATAATAATAATATTTAATTAAAAAAATCAAAATATGATAGTGCTTCCCAAAACCAAAAACCAAAATAAACCTCAATTAAACAAAAAGGGACAGAAATATTAATCAAGATAGTAGGTGCTGTAGATACAAAATGACATACCCATGAAAAATTCATAGAAGATTTGACATAAGACAAATGTGTCTGTTAGTGCTCATTTCATGATACAGTATAGCACCTTTTTTTAAGGGAAGGATTTTACAGCCATGTGGAAACTTTTAGATTACATTTTCCAGTAGCAAGTTTTATTTTCAGACATTTATCTTGTGCTACTTCCTTTGCTTCAGTGTAACCTTTGATGGTGTTTGCAATCTGACTGGAAGAAACTCATACTGAGAACTGGGGAAGAAAGAAATCGACTTTGTTTGAATAGAAATATAATTCAGGTTCATTATGCAAGATTGGCATTTATGACATAAAAAGTATGGAACATTCCCTTTTTTTTCAGAATATCTCAAACATCCCACATTTTTGTATCGCCACCACAGCACCAAAACAATGAAAAACAAACACAATATAACATGATTATTTTTTTTTAAAAATCACACCTATTGTTCAAATCATGTTATTATTTATTTGCTTGTTTAACTTATTGCAAATGTATCTCAAAGTGATTTACAGTAAAATTATAAAATACATTAATAAAAACAATATATTTAAAGAATTCGAAAACTTATTCATTAAAATGGCAAAGAAAGACAAAAGCAAAGTAGAAGTAATAATCCAATCCTCATGTGGGAAAGGCCTTGATGGGTCTAAAAGATGCCTCAAAGCGAAGTTTCCAGAAGAGAGCCATCCATTAGTACCCCTAAAGGTGATACCTTGCAATGCAGCACATGAAGCAGGAATTCTATCAATTGCAGTGACCATCCAGGTCTGGGATAAAGAAACAATCTATCAACTATCTTGCTTCCAGACTGTTTAGGGCCTCATTTACCCCATCATTGCATGCAGACCTGGGTTCAGAAGATGCACAGCCTCGCTTGATTCCTCTGATGTAGTATGGTGATATCGGGATATTGATGACTGACAACTGGCCAGGTGGATCATAGATTGTTAAGAGCATTGAGGTCAAAGTAGGGCTTTATGATACTCCACAGCATAGTTGCCAGGCTGGAGAAGTACAATCACCCAATGCTGCTTTCTGAGACTATTGCTGCAAGCCAGAGCAAGAGCATTGTAATACCTGTGCCCATTGTAATACCTGACTCCAGAAAAAAAGCCACAGAGAAATTGAACATGAGCAACAGAGTTGGATCCTCTTTGTTCGTCTCTTGCAGGATGTCCATCAGGTTTGAACCCAGACTGAAAAGGGTGAAAATAATCCTAAGGGACAGAATTTGTGTCACAACATTGTGGCATGTGTTTTATAACTTGCTCAACCCCTCCCCATGCCACAGATGCCCATGGTACTGTTGTCTTCTCTGATTGTTAGGAAAACTATCAGTTTCTGTACTGGGTTTTTTTTCCACCACATACTCTAATACACATAATTGGATAACAGTGGAATGTCCATTTTGACATTCAAAAATGAATATGCTTATCTAATTAGAACATGTATTTTCTACCATTCTACCTGACAGCAATCCTCCAAGTTGCCTGACAATAAAACAGTATACTTTTTTTAAAAAAGTAGTTTAGAATGATAAACTCAATAGCAAGGATGCTTATTCCAAACTTATTCCACTAATTTGTGTAAGTGCAGCTGGTCCTTTGGCTAACATAGTCCCAACCTATTCAGGACAGCAGTTTTCAACACATCACCATATTCTGCCACCAAGTTTCCACAAATAAGGATGCAAACTGTTCTCAGTGAACCACAGACCCATTCCAGCATCTTTTCCCTTATGCGTGCAGTCTAAGGAAAGAGAGTCCACACAGAAGTGTACATAGAACAACACTGATCTATTTTGTTGCCAAAAGAGCTACTTGGGGACTGTGGTGTAAGCATGCTCAATGGTTGTATTCAATGTTATGAATGGTCTGTATTCAGCCACTGATTGTGTGTGTGTGTTTTAACAAGGTTTTAAATAATGGTTTTAGTATGGTTTTTATGTTGTTTTTATTTGTATTTTGTTCATTGTTCTTGATGTTTTAAGACTGTAAGCCACCAAAGTCACATGTGAGATGGGCAGTTATGTAAAATAAATAAATAAGTAAGTAAGTAAGTAAGTAAGTAAGTAAGTCCGTATGTATGTGCCTTTGAGTCAGTTTTTGATTCCTGGTGACTGCCTGGACAAGTCCCTGCAGTTTTCTTTTTTTTTTTATAATGTTTTTTTTATTTTTACAACAAACACAAAACAAACATGAACAAACAAAAACATAAAAAGGCATAAAAAAGCATCTTCCATTTTATACCGTGTGTCAACCAGTTAAACTCGTTGGTGCCCCTTTCATAATCTTAAATTCTCATATCATCTATTCAAAATATACTTGTATACTTATCAATTAACAATTATTAATCATTCATAGCTAATCTATAAAATCATATATTGCAAAAAATTTTAACTTTCAATAGGATTAGTAATACATCTCCATCTATCTATTATATGTGTATATATATGATAATTAATATCAAATTTCTATTATAAAATTTCCTAATCTATTACATTACTATATTTTCTCATCTAATCATTAATAAAAACAAATCCCGTGTCATATAAAATTGCTTATCTTCTTACTCTAATTTCAAATCTCAATTTAACTCATCTCTGCACATTCCATAATTTCCCTGCAGTTTTCTTGGCAACGTTTTCAGAATTGGCTTGATGTTGCCTGCTTCCTAGGGTGGAGAGAGAGGGATTGGCCCAAGGTCACCCAGGTGGTTTCGTGCCTAAGGCAGGACTAGAACTCATGGTCTCCCGGTTTCTAGCCTGGTGCCTTAACTGCTACACCAAACTGGCTCTCTAAATAAATAAGTGAATAAATACATTTGCTTCAATCTGCTGTTTTAAACTGCTACATGCCAGCCTTTCCTAACCTGATGCCATCAAGATTTCAGCTCCTATTATCCCCAGGCAACATGCCAACAGAATTATGGAAGTGGAAGTTTAAGACATCTGAAAAGCAACGGGTTTGGGTGGCTGGTGAACACCATGAAATAAACTTATTATGCATAGGGAAGCACCTTTATATTTCATTTTTCTTCACTTGACAAACAGGTCAATGTTTGGTTTATATCAAGTGATGTTTCCTTGATAATTTTCTTCTGCATAAAATTCTCTGCTCTGTGAACTTTTCACCCTCAATAGGAATGAAAATAAATCTTAAAGCACTGTAGTGGTTTATGGGAAAGTGTTTCTGTGTTGTAACCCACCAAATCAGTACCGATTTGGCTTCAGATGGTTGTTACTGGTTTCAAAAAGTAGCAAAAGATTGATGGAATGATTAAATCAAATGTTATTAATGTAGAAGACAAACCTTTTGGGTGGAGTTCCAAGCATTCTGTGACAACCTATTATACAATGCTTTACATATCATGCCTGGCTGAAAGAGTGTTATAAAAATTGCTTCTGTGTTCCATATTATTTGTCTAAAGAAGTAAATATTGTTCATATTTATAGTAAAGCAGCTTATGTGGAAACAATAGGTAAAGTCACCAGAATAAAAATAAACTCAGATTCTCTGCCACAAAAAGAAACATATTGTGCTCAAAATTAATTATGCAAATCCTCAGCTGCTCAATGAAAGTTCTAGAATCACCCACCTTTCCAGGCTAAGTGGGTTTGGATCCAGCAAAGGTTCAGACAGCTTAATGTTATCTCAGTTTGGTTTTAACTGTAGTTTGGACCCCATCAAGAATGTAGAGGTTAGAATTAATCATTTGCTGAAAGCTGCAGGAAATTAAGTCAAGAGTACACATAACCTTAGAGCCAAATGTTGCCCATTCTTGCCATGTAATTTCAGTGGAAATAATGAATAATGGTATCTCATTTTAGAGATACCACTGGTTGGATTCATCTTATTAATTTTAGTGTAAAGATTACAAGGTTGGTTTGGGATTTGGGAGTTGAATCAATGGGCAAATGTTTCTAGAGTGGTGTGTTTCATATTGAGAATGTAAAAGAGTCTTGCCTGTATGAACCTTTTTCTTATTAGTCAGAAGTTTTGTCTGCCTGTAATATATGGAATCATTTTACTCTTAAATATATTTAAAGATTATTTGATTGGCTCAAAAGTCCATGTGACAAATACATATAAAAAGTCTAAACTGCTGAAAGCACAATTTGATCAATATTTAATTAAAGCAAGCCCCAGAAATGTCAAAAAGAATGCTCCCGCATAATCATGTGTAGGATTGCTGTTTCAATGAATGATGGCACTTGTCAGTTGTGTGGCTTATCTATGTAACAGCTAATACTGATGAAATACTTACACTTAAGAACAAAACATGAATGAGAGGAAAACTGGTTCCCTGAAAATAGCTAATACAGTTTGCAAGATGATGTTGACAATAAATATTATGAACTTATAACTATGCACCCAAGTAAAGATTGATGTGATTAAATTATCAAAGCATCCTCTTCTGAGACTTTACTCCAAGACCATGGATGGTAAAGAATATGCAATGATAATCTGTTTTTACTTCTATTATAGTTTGCTACTACTAACCAGGAATGATTAAACATTGCAGTTATGGATTAAATTAATGCTTGTTCATGATTGAGCATTGTTATATAACAGTATATTAGGGCATTTAATATGGATAATACCAAGGATCTTCTTGAGTCAAGCTGAACTCCTGGCAGGAATATGAAAATTGTTTCCCATTGCTTTCTTTGGGGATTTTTTTTTTAATACCCAGTCCTCCAGCTTCTCCCAGTCTTAGAGGTTTTCAAGGTCCAACCCTGTTTAGCATTTCAAGATGAGCCAAGGTTTACTAGGTGGGATACAAGGTAGAATACAAAAATTACAAATACAACTTTACAATGGATCCTGTAATTACTACTTCTGCTTTTTAAATGTATACAGCATTCAGGCTGCATAGTGCAGCAACACAATGGTTTATCCAAAGTCATACAAGAAACCCAAATATAGTCCTCAAAAGGCCCTGATTATAATTATCTTAGATGTAATGTCAAGATAAGAATCCAAATATGGTTTTGGTAAATTGTGATGTATCATTTATTTTTCATAGATATTACGTTATAAAAGATGACTCCTCATTCATGTGCCATCGGTATGGGGCAAATGACAAAATGTGCCTGGTGGGGTAATTATGCAAATAGCATGGCTTACATTCTTGTGATAAGACACAAATACATAATAGCAGTATTTACACGATGATGTCACCACACTCACATCATCAATTTGGTGTTGTTATGGTTTGTTGCAGATGCCACTGTCCTCATTACTTTTAAATCAGAATTTTACCTATTTTTCCCCAGTTAGATGACTATTCAACAAATATTTCTGCATGTGATATTTATAAAAATTCTTATCTGCTAAACACTGGTCAAAGACAGCCTGAAGTATTGAAGTTGGATCAAAAGAAGAATGCCCAAGTTGTTTCCTCCCCATTAACCTGCTTCACCGTGTGGGAAATCCTTTGAGACCAAGGCACTGTGCATGTGTGTTTTCCTTCTTCTTTTTCCCTAAAGGATCAAATGAAAGAAAGCAATTGGCATGCCGTATCTGCTTCCCAGGTTATTCTGGTTTCAAAATGCTGCTGACTCCTGCTGCCATGTCTTTCCCCTTTACTTTGGAGGCAACATCAGAGTGGAACGGCGGGTGACCCTGTGCACTTGCTTCAAATGAGTGTAAATAGAAGATGATATTACTTGTCTGAATGAAGTGGACTATCCCATGGAGGGGAATAATAGCTGTCGCCTAGCACCGGGTCTCTTTTCCTCTTCTGAAAAAGACGAGGGAGAACTTAAAAGTCAAGGAGACCCCAAGATGAGGGCGAATGTTGATTACTTTAAAGATTAAACTGTTACCCTGGTGAAGTCAGCAAATACTGTTTCTAAGCAGTGATTTCAATGTCTCTTGAGTGCCATGAATCTTAGCTTGGTGATTAGGAATCAGTGTTTTAAAGATGTGAATATAATTTTATGGGACCTTGCAAATTTTATTTGGTGTTTTGACAAAAAAAGGATACAGAGATTACATTTGACAGCAATGCATGACACATATTAATTTTTGTTTAAAAGCTGTGTTAATGCAACATACAATGTTGCAATACTATAAAACTCTTAGTTTTGAAATATTGTAAAACTCTTAATTTTGCAAAAGAGCAGCACTTTTAATAAATAGATTGGCATGATGCATAATGTTCTTTCCATTTGTGGTTAATTGAATTTCCACAAGCAGCAGTAACTGCATTAATATTGAGGACTGATGGAACGTAGCTGTTTCTTGGCAAAGTTTGGATTGTTATTTCATTAAGCAACTAGGTAAGTATTAAAGCTCACCCAGATGGTTTATATATTATAATAATCTTCTTCATAGAAATTCTCACAAAGAAAATAATTATGCATAAACAGGTTCTGATCCTCAAGAGCACAGTGTATTTTAACTTGAAATCCCATAATGACTATGACCCTTAACCCTGATGTAACCATTTTCCATCCAGGCTACTTACAGAAAGACACCAAATAATACAAGTGAATGCAAAGGTTAACAAAGTTAGTGGACCAAACAAACTTGATACTGAGAACGAACTTTCACATGCAGCAAGTAAATAAACCTATCTATCCCCGACTGATCTATACAGAAGAGCTGAGATACCAAAATCTAAATGTTATTAACTACATAATATCTATTTACAGGTAAGGTTAGTATCCTTTAGAATTGATAACATGCGATTTCTTTTAAGAGTTTATGCAGCAGTGTTCTCTGTGAGATTTTTTAGAACCACTCTCTTAATGATAACTGAAATGGCCGCATTCTGGAACAAAAAATATCCTTTTAAAAACAAATCTTTAATATCGTAAAACTTGTTTTATTTTATTAAAGCTGTTTAAGGAATCATGATCACTTTTTTTAATGGTTTTCATTTCTTTCAATTCAGTTTACTATCCCACTGAAATTCTTTCAGCAGAAAAAGTATAAGGTTATGCTTTGCTAACTGAGTTTTAGCAATGCAACGGCAAGTTGTTCCAGTTTCTAAGGAGTGTGCTATAGTTCATCCAAAGTGAAGCTGGCCACTACTGAAGACAAAGCATCTTCAATTCTGGTCTGATCAAAAAAGTTAACTCTGCTAGGAGATGAGGTATATATGCTTTGGATACATGGAACAATGAGTTTATCCATTTCATTTAAAGTTTTAAAAGCATCTCAAAGAAGAGGTTTGAAAAAGTTCTTTACTGGAACGTTAGAAAATCAATGGTTCAGCAAAATCAGCCACATTCACACACACCCCACACACATACCCTTTTTAGTTGAGATACAGTGATGAAATACAAAACAGGGTTACAGGGTACCTCCTTTTCCCCCAATAAGTAACAAATAGGTGAGTTAGGCTTTGTGCAGTGTTGTCTAAACTTGGCCACTTTAAGATGAGTGGACTTCAACTCCCAGAATTCCCCAGCCAGCATGGCTGGCTGGGGAACTCTGGGAGTTGAAGTCCACTCATCTTAAAGTGGCCAAGTTTGGACAACACTGGCTTTGTGTATACTTAAAGCCTACTGGCCCCCGAAGTGAAAATAAGTTATGGGGATGGCTCCCGTGATGTACAGATGCCAGTGTGACGCCCACAGGCAGCTCAAAACAGCAATTGCATGCTTCCATTTATATTCCCCATTTTTCTTTGATACTGGAAATAAAACACAACCTCCTTAATTCTAGCCACTGCAAGTCTTATCTTCCTTTTGAATGCTACCTAGATTGTGGGTATGTCAGCTTTAATTGTGCACTCAGTACAAAAGTACTTCCTTTTTCCCCCCCAGAAACTTCTAACATTCAGATTCATTAAATGATTCTGGAGCAAAACGTCTCCCTAAGCCATTTGTCATATATATAGGGTTTTTTTCCACTTCTATTATTCACATTTCTGTTCTTTCTCTCTCCACATGCAGAAGACCATGTGACCTTTCTTCATGTGGAATGTCATCTATAAATGCAGAGTAGAAATCCTGAGCTTTGGTTGTTATCAACCACAACCAAATTATTTAATGATTCAGTTTATTGCAGCCATGGGGGGGGGGGGTTTGGTGCCTTTGAGTCAGGCTTGCAGTTTTCAAGTCTCTGCAGTTTTCCTGGCAAGAGTTCAGAAGTGGTTTGCCATTGTCTCCTTCCCAGGGCTGAGAAAGAATGACTGGCCCAAGGTCACCCACCTAGTTGGTTTTGTGCTTGAGCCAGGATTAGAACTCACCATCTCCTAGTTTCTAGCCTAATGCTTTAACTACTACACCAAACTGGCAATCTGATCCAAACTGCCAGCCATGATTGCCTGTTTTTTACTATCTGCAGAAGATTACAAATTTCAGAGAGTGACATATCTTGCCTAAGGTGGACAATTCAAGAGCCATGTCACACAGGAAGACAACACTGAAGAGGAGGAGGAGAAGAGAAAAAAAAGGCAAAGTCAGACACCACTTCTTAAAATTACTGTACTTATCATGACCAGATGGGATGAATAGAAGCTCGGGGGCATGATGGGATCTCTATAGGCTGGGTTACAACTGGGATGAGCTCAAAAGAGCTAGCTTTTTAGCAGAAGTGATGAAATAGCTCTTATTGTCTTTCCTCTCTCTTTTCCTTATGGAATGGCTAGTATGCAGGCTAATCTCTTAGAGATTATGGTGTAGCTGTTTTTCTTCTCACTTTCTCTGAAGTCTGAGGGTATGCTTGTTGGCTAAGTGACAGTTGGAGAGAATTACTAAGTGATGATTAGAAGTTTAAAATGTTGGCATGAAATAGATATAATAATATCGACCACAAGAGTGTAGATTTCTCAGTGTTTCTGTGTTTTCAGGGAGACCAGGGTTCCCTTGCCACTCCTGTGTATGAGATAAACTTTGACAGCTATGGAGATCATTTCCCTAGCCCACAGCTATTAAGGCAGACCAAAGAAAGTTCTGGATTCTACTAGTTTTCCCATTTTAATAGTATAAAATCTCTTGTCCTAACTTGAGGATTCTTTGAAGATCAAAAAACTGTTACTGTTATTTGAGTGATAGTTACTGAAGAATTCTTGCCTGTTATGAAACTCAATATTCCCCAGATCTTACATGTGTGTGTCTATGTATGCATATGCACACGCACAGACACAATTTTAAAACAGACTTCAAGATATCCTGTGTTGTGATTGACTCAACAAGTCACAGCTGCTATATACAATTTTCAAATGATTTTCATTTGGTATCCATTTTCAGTTTAAAGCAGCAAGAAAACAGCAACTTCTTAATTGCAAATCCATAACAGCATTGTTGATCATGCCAGAACAATAATTATTTCATTGGTTAGCTGTGACTACCTTTTACAATTCAAAATGTAAGTCATTATCTGTACAATCTGCATAGTTTATTTTGGAGAAATAATAATATTAGGAAATATAATTTACCAAAGCTCTATCTGTTAGGGGAGATTCCAAAAGTAAATGACTGTAAATTTTCTTAGGGATCATTTTAAAGAAGTCTATAGAAACAAGTAAATCAATGGACTGGCATATTGCTCTATTCTGTACTCAACATGAATTGAACTTGACTGGGAGGAGAAGTGTAGTTATTTTTATCTTAACACAGCTAAAAAAAAAAGACTCATGGTGATCTGTATACCCAACTATCTATATGTGAGATAAAGTCTACAATATGAAGATGAGGGGTCTCTATCTTTTTCCATTCTGTATCATTTTTGCACATTTTTACCCATAATTTCCATCCATTTCCACTTTAAGGTATACTTACGTACATATATAAATGTATACAGCCTCCCATTATATATGTTGACTTATTTTTTGTAGACTTAAACTTTAGTACAATGTATTACAGCATTTATTTAACTATGTATTCTAGCCAAGGATATCCACAGCAAGAGTCACAGGCTTCAAAATGACAGATATGACTAGATTATTAAAGCCCCCACCCCTTTTTAATGTGCATTACACGCATGGCATGCATGCAAAAAATGGAAGGGCTGTACTCAACTGCACTGATCATTTTGAAGCCAGTGATTGTTGCTTTGGACACCCCTGTATCCAGCTAATTTTCCTCTGCATTTTTGAAAGGTGTGCCTTAGGTAATAATATAGTTATTCAGATTATTGGAAGGTGTTCTGTTTTCTTTCCAGTTGACTAGCCTGTCTAATCCAAGGTCTCTGAATGACCTTTGTGGCTAAGTGGGATTTGAACATAGGCTTTTCCCCCATCCTACTAATTCTCTGTACCAGGGGTTCCCAAAGTACGGCCCGTGGGCTGGATACAGCCCGCCGGGGTCATTTATCTGGCGTGCCCGCCTGATTGGCCGCCACTGCTGTCTGTCAGAAGCAGAAGTGTCGGGGCTGTGTTGGGAGCTGCAGGCGATGCACGAGGAGGGAGATCGCAGAGCCGGACTATTCTACATGACAGGTATGTCGGGTCCGGCGGCTCTCCTCCTCTCCTCATGTTTTTTTCAAACTATAGTCTGGCCCCCCAGCATTCTGAGGGACCGTGAACTGGCCCCCTGTTTAAAAAGTTTGAGGACCCCTGCTCTGTACTAATCTGTTATATCATGCTTAGTTTTCACAATGTTTTTAAAGATCAAAAGAATCGTCATCTCTAATGAAGACAGGTTTTCTTTGTAGACACATTACAATTGTACACCTCTATGTAGGTGAGGAGGTTTTGTTTTCCACAAAAATAGGTGACAAGGGAACCACTAAAAGCCAGTCACATTAGTCTTTCAGTTGAAGGAATGATCTTTCCAGGAAGGAACACCTGGTCCCTACAGTGATGTCTTTTCAGCACTAGGAGGTGTCCACAGAGTGTGATTAAAAAAAAAAAAAAGATCAAGATGATGGTCATGATAGTACAATCAAGGCTTCTCCTGGTTTTTATGTTCATCACATCTGTGACACATAAAAAATGGCCAGAACTTCAGCTGAACAGTCACATATACAGACAAAAATATGTGGCCCAATATACTTCTTTTTATTATCTATATTAAGTTTAATGGGAATGGCCACAAAGCTAAATAAAACTATTGTTCTACTGTATTTGAAATAGGTTGGGAGAATAGAGAGGCCACCTCAATAGATTCTGAGTTATTGTATAAATAATCAAGATAGATTTGGAATTACTGACTTTTTTCTCCAATCAAATAGCTTTCCTATATTCCATAATTTCAATTTAATTTTGCTAAAAATCTTTTGAAGAAAAGAAACCTCCAGTATGCACAGTGTATCTGAACATCTGCCAAGTACATTTGTTGATGGTAATTCCAAAAGTGCAAATTTTAAAATATATATTTAACGTTAATACTTATCCACACCACCATTTTTCCCCATTTGTAGTAGTTCTTGGGCCTTGATCCATTGCACACACATTTTAGCAAATTCTCTGGGACTTATTCTTCTCTTACAGCCAGGGATGTATTCACATTTCTCAAATAGTTTTACTAACATTACAATTTCAAACTCTTGAGAAACAACTTAGTCTTGGAGTTCTAATCAGTCTTTCCCCATCTTCCCCTTCATCTTATCTGACTTCATCTATTATGCCTTCTCTTTTTTCCCAGATATTTTGGAAACTTTGAAGTACTCTGACTGAACTTCAGTTTTCATAACTCCAAGTGACCAAGACCAGTTGTGAACAGCATCAGTGCCAGGTTGGGGAAGGCTAATCTAAACAAGAGTCCACATAGTCATTCTCATATCTTAAACTCCTAGGAATGGCCATGATGTTGTACCACTTAGTTTACTGACAATCGTAGGTAGGTAGGTAGGTAGGTATGCAAGAAGTTCTCAGATCAAGGCTGATCTTCCCCAATATATCAGTCTCATAGGTCCAACAAGAGAATGCTACCCATTTACCTCTTTCATAATAAAATAAACTCAAAACATTTCAGAGTAATCTGATACCTGATTACAAAAAGCAGGGGAGCTTGCCCAATAATTCCAGGTTTCCTCTCTGCTGATCAGGTTTCCCCTCATCTGAAATTTAGATAAATTTTCTTCTCCTTTTTCATATAATCTGATGCTGCTGCCAATCTGCATTGTTCTGATTGATTGATCTTATGTTAATTTTTATTGCTTTGCTGAAATTAAGAGGTGGGCATAAATATTTTACATAAGCAAACAAAATAACTATATGCTAGGTAAAGTTATGCAATCTTGAGTCCCTATATAGAATGGAATCTAGGGGTAAAATGTCAACTGTTACAGGTGGGATACCTACCACAGATGCACAAACTATATTATAATAATTAGATATGTTTGATAGTATCATGTACATACAACAAAGTGAAGTGCCTCTTTGAAGATCAGTGTAGCTCTAATAAAATCAGTGCAATGTTAAATATCCTGAGAAAGAACATTGTATCCCCAGTTCTCTCTCTTTTTAGTTTCTGAATGTATAGTAAGCACTACTCTATTGTTGGTCTTTAGGACTGTGTAGGAAATAATGTCATGGACTAGATATGTGCACTAGATTTTCATTAGATCAAAACTGGAGATTCTGTGGCCTATTTACATATTGCTGAATAAAATTCCCAGGAGCCAATGTGAACAGTGATAAGGATACTTGGAGATGCAGCTTACTAGCATTTGGAGGACTGCAGGCTCTTCGCTTCAGTATAAATAAGGTATGCATATGCATATCTAAGATTATGAGTGAGTGATGTTTCACTATTTCTTTCCATCCTGCAAGGCATGAGGCACAAATTGTTACGTGTTTTATCTGTGACAATAAAGGAATGCACTCCTAGTTTCTAGCTCAATAGAGCACCCAAGACAAGTTAGCGGTCATTGAATGGGAGAGCATAACTATCTAATGTTGCATTTGATTCCTAGATGAACTAATTAAAAGTTGCTGAGACTCAGAGGAAAAACATTCTAGCTGAAAAACTGCTTGCTCTGTTTAGTTTCATTAGGGACAAAATTTCAGTGAGGGCCACACTCATTATGCTGCAAACATGTGATTTTTTTGCAGCCTATCAAGCATGCATCTTCCTCCCACTCCAACTTATTTTTCCATTTTGACATTAGAAAAATATACAGCCCAAATCTATACGACTTTGATTAAATGTTGATACAGCTGATTTCAACACTGCCAAAGTCAGTGACCATACATGGAATCTAAACAACAGCTAGTAATTACAGTGTCAAAGGCATGTATACACTGTGTGTTATATTTCATTGTCTGGCATGCAAATATAGCTTTGGTTTCCTTTGCACTATTTCCAAAGTATAAAGAAAGCTAACCAGAGAGTTCTGTTTCATTTACACAAAAGAACAAGGTTCAATCATGTTTGATAAGTTGCAAATTACTGGTAATACCACAAGTGTTGTTACAGCTGCTCAAAGTGGTCAGGAGGATGTTCAAAATGCAGCAACGGCATGAATCAAAAGAAAAAGTCTAAACAAGTTTGAATGATAGTATATAGTATTTGCTAACTTTAGCCTGGTATTGGGGCCTATCTTCTCCATCTTAAAGGAATGTGAGAGATGCAGAGTAAGTTCCTGTCCTCATTAGGTCTTAGTAAAATAACCACATCTTCTTTTCCTTGCTCTCCTCATTTTTATAAACAATTATCAATGCTTGTTAGTTTGGTTGGAAATGTGGACTCAAAAGCAACCTTGGGGAATTATCAGCCTCTTTAGCCTCTTTGATGTTACAAGGATATTTGCTGTATCAAGCATTTACAACTGAGAGTGAAATAGTTACATTTACAATATATGAGAATTGCACAAAGCCATGGATTGCTGCAATATGTGAAAGGAGGAGGTTCTCTTTTTTCTGAATGAAAAAAACAAAACAAAACCCAATATTCTAAATACTTATGAGAAAAAAAAATAGTGAATTATGGACATTATATGAACCAACTGCAAATTCTTTTAAAGATCCTTTCGGTTTCACATAGTCATTGATGGTCTTAAACTGTGTTTAGTTTGCTGATTTGTCATAAGTCTCTCCCCTGTTGCAAATAATCCATTATGGCTTTCATGGAGATACCCCAATTTATCCTCTCAAATGCCTATATGCTGAGGAGGAATCTACTTTTTTCTTTTCATTGAAACACATATATCTTTAGCACATCCAGTTCTATATGCTAGTCTCTGTAGAGGGTAAGGAAGATGACCCTGACAGAGATAGACCAGACCCATTCTGACAAGGGCTAAAACATGGCTCATGTTCAAAACAACAAGAAGGCATGTGCAAAAGACTCAGACAGACACCTCCCAAATTCATAAGAATATAAAGCAGGGGACGGAGTGCGTAAAGCATAGCTAGACTTGCAAGATTCTATTACTACAGCCAATATTAATAAAAGTAATTTTAATCTTCAAGTGGAATTGATTTCTTGGCTGGGTCTACATGGTGTGGCTGACAGGCTTTAACCTGGTACCTCTTAGATATTTAGGATTTGAAGTTCTATCATACTGAGCCAACATGGCTGTGCTATCTGGAGATGATAGGAGTTATAATCCAAATATGTGGAGACTGAGAAGATGGGAAAAAACCACACTATCAGCTGTTCTAGCTCCCCAAAGAAGTCTGATCAGTTCCGTTTAATGTATGTTGCCCTTTGCAGTTCAGTTTAGGTGTAATTTCTGAACAAAGATCTGTTTACCATTAACAATGGAAAAGCTTCCAATGTTCTCAGACAGTTCCCTGGGGCCGAGTTATAAAATCTCAAAGCACCTACTTTTAAAAGGCAGTTGAGTTACCAGACACCTTTCATGGTCCTTTCTTACTAAGACTTTTACAGAGCAAAATAGTAAGTAGTGGTATATATCAAGCCATTGGGATTGTTTCCAAGTCATTTGCACAAACTAAGTGTGTGCATGGAAGGAAATAGAATAAAAGAAATATAGGTAAGGAGCAACAATAGCCAACTCTTGTCCTCATCTTCTGGGTGTGTGTAAGTGGATCACAAAACACGTTTAAGAATGTGTTAAATAAGTCATTGTGGCATGCCACTTGAACACCTTTTGTCCATCAGATCTTGTGAATACATGTAGTGAATTTTTGTACTACATGTTCTAACCATATAGTTGTATATTGATATGGCGGGGGAGGTGGGGTGATATGTTAAATGCCTTGGCCTTTCACTATGGCTTGTTTGCTGAAATCTTGTAGCTGAACTGTATCTGGAGCAGTTCTTAATGTGCCAATGCTTTTCATATATAGCTGTAGTATGTTAATATCTTGGGCCCATTCATGATGCCAGGGTAATGTCAGAATGAATTATATAATAATATTACATTTCAAGTATTAGGCTAATGTCACATTATTTCATGATAATCTGTCTGTGTATATCAGAATCAGTTTCTAATGCATGTGCAACCCTTCTTGTATAGTCATATATAACAATAGGAGCCACTTTTTATATTTATGCGATCCATTTTTCACTGTTATTTCAATGTTCCTCTCATCTGATTTTGAGGGCAACCCTGTAAGGCAAACTAAGCTGTGAAAGAATGAACTGCTGAAAGGCACCCAGGCAGCTTCTTGGCCGAGAGACCTCTGAACCTTCCAGACTTAGTATCCTATTTTGGTTATTTCTTCTACCCTACAGAGCAGTCTGGGCAGCATATCACCTTCCAGTTAGGGTTCAATTTCCTTTGGACTAGCCAGCATGGCCAGTGAGGAGGGATGATGGGAGTTCCAGTCCAACAACATCTGGAGGGCCACATATTGCCCACCCCTGCTGTCGCCTATTCTTCCAGGCTGCAGTCCAACTAGAACAGCTTGCACTGAGATAGCCCCTTGGGAAAGTTATAATTTTCAAAACTGTTTAGAAAAATCAGATATATTTAAAGGCATTACGGTATAAACATAAACTCCCTAATGAGCTGTAGTAAAATGGCTCAGGGCTATAACTTGTGAAGTTCAAATGATTTACCCTTTTTTTTTTTTTTTTGGCCATGTATTATTTTCATTTAATCTGCATCACAAGGACTGTAAAGAGACCAGCTGTTCACAGTGAGTCTTAACAATCCCAGCCAAGGGCTGAGGCCTCTCCCATGGTTCCTACTTAATGTGTTCGGCTGAAGACATATTAATTGATGGATCAAATGGAGACTTTCTCTGCCTAGCACTAATTTTATCACCTCACTCTGAATACTACTTCAGTGGTTTGATCAATCTGAATTGAATTTCCTGATAAGACATGATACATTTCTGTAAGTCCATTTCATCAGACACCCAGTTCTGTTATACTCTTCAACACTTTCACAATAATATAGTAGACTGTGTTTGAAGCAGTGACCTGTGTATACAGTATTTGCTTGAACTTCAACAACTCCTCTTGTTACCTATTGTGGCAAAGTCTAGAATTTAAGGTCCACATGAAAAACAAAACCCACTTGTTTTTTTTACAATGATCAAAAGGTACATACAAATATCTGCATGGTGGGAGAAAGTTACAACATGTAACATATATTACAGAAAATAGCATATTAGAATGTTTTCTATTAGGGAAAATTTATCATTAAAATTTGTATATCAGGCAAATACAAATAATACATACTGAAAAGTGCATTAAAAACACACCTCAGACTAACAAAGAAGCATAACAGACTGAATATAAGCCATGTTTGTTTCATCTTTCTTTCTTTCTTTCTTTCTTTCTTTCTTTCTTTCTTTCTTTCTTTCTTTCTTTCTTTCTTTCTTTCTTTGTTTAACATGTTTAGCTTAGCATGTTACATGAATCCAGACCTTAGGACTATAAACCATGGTTTATGGCTTAGTACCATTGGTGATTAATATAATAAACAATGATTAACTAGACCACAGTTTAGGACCCCATATAAACAGAGAAATAACAAGAGAAGTCAAAAGCAACAGATTCCGTCATTCCATATTTAAATCAAATTAACGGCTAAACTTTTGTAAACTCTTACAAAAGTGGCTTTTTTAGGCAATCATTTGTGTGAAAATTAGTAAGAGAATGGACCAGGGTAATGCCTGCTGGGTATCTCAATGCAACCAACAGACAAGTTTTACTTTTCCATGGAAGTGATTATGCATACAAGATCCTGTTCCAGATGAATCTGCCTGGCCACTGAGTACAAACCTGCTGAATATTCCATCCCATTGACCGGAAAGGGCATGGAAGCAGCCACTCCTTTGGAAGAGGCAATTTTCTAGAAGATCATTCAGACCTAGATGTTCCAGAAGGCCTTTGGGGAACAGAGTTATAGTATGTTGTCCAAGTCAACAATACAGTATATTACTGTATTCTATTTTACACTAACATTGTATTACTATTACAGTAGTATTGTATTTTAATGCACTGTATTTTGTTACTGAGAGTGTGAGAACCAATTTGGTGTAGTAGTTAAGGCATCAGACTAGAAAGCAGGAGAGTGTGAGTTCTAGTCCCACATTAGGCACAAAGCCAGCTGTGACCTTGGGCCAGTCACTCCCTCTCAGCCCTAGGGAGCAGGCAACAGCAAACCACTTCTGAAAAACCTTGCCAAGAAAACTGCAGGGACTTGTCCAGGCAGTCACCAGGAGTCAACATTGACTCAAAGGCACAAAAGAAAAAAAAGAAAAAACCAAACCAAACCAAACCAAAAAAAAAAAAAAACCCTCTGGTTGAAGTGTATTATGACTGAAGCAGTGTATACATTCTATAAATAAATCCTATATGCGTTCAAGAGCATGTATTCAAGTGTATAACTTTTGGATACATGAGAGACCAGGAATGGGAATAGCTCATCCTCCATACATTTCTACCTATACAATAACACAGAGAGAGCTAGGAATTTTCCATTTAAAAACTAATATAAAGGTATCTTCAGCAAAAATGAGCAATGAAGCATTAGCCAAAATTACTGCTAACCACAATCATAAGCCTAATCAAGAGAACATGGGTTAAAGATAAATAATAAAGTTTGCAAGATTGGATAGATCCAGGAAATGAGATCCAAACTTTGATATCAGTGCAAATGTTAATTGCCTATTGATTTCAATAAATCTATTCTAAGCATAAATACCTGTACTGTTATTTACCTATTCAATGAAATATGTATGTTTTTATTGTTACATTTAATTATCCAAGTTCTCAAAAGTGTATTTTATAAAGGGCCAGTAAGAAAAAGAAGTCCAAAAGGGGGAAGGGAAACAGTATATGAAGTGGTAGATTGTGAAGCCGCAAAAAAAGGGAAGCAAAAACAATGTGATTTTTGAAAGATAAATTGGCAAAATATAGGAAATGTACAACATACACAGGAAATCTACATCTACTCAGAGTTATACTGTACAAATTTAATGTTAAAAGTTCAGACAATCCTTTGTGTATGTTTGTTTTTAACTTAAACAACAACAGTAAGGAACCATAATAGTAATGCTCTCAAATAGCAGTAATTGTTGTGGGCAGTGCAGAGAGAAATAAAGCTAAATAGGGGTGAGTACTGAAATACTGACAGCTGAAATATCCCAGGAGTATCAGCTATCCACAGAACTAGAGAATAGGGAACAAACATCTCCTTCCTTTATAATGAACTCTTTTGACATGATGCGCCAGGAAATGCTAAACTCCATTTAAGTAAATGGGAGCTGCATAAAATTGTTGTGTAGCTCTCTTTCAGGGGACGTGGTGGCGCAGTGGCTTAATGACGCTGAAAGTTGCTGGCCAGAAATGGTCGACGCTTCAGCGGTTTGAGTCCAGCCTTCGCGTTAACAGGGTGAGCTCCTGTTTCCTCCCCAGTTCCTGTCAACCCAACAGTTCAAAAACTCATGTGAGTAGATAAATGGGGACTCTCACTCTGGTGGGAGGAAAAATGCTGGCGGCGCCTTGCAAAAAGGAGTCGGGAGCAGTTGCCGGTAAGCGCGAAAAACCGCACGTGCCCAAAAAGGGTGTGAAGCAACGGAAACCCCGCCTCCTGCGCTCGCCAGCTGGGTTCTGCTCTAGGAAGGAGGCTCTGGCAAACCACTTCCGAAACACCTTGCCTTGAAAACTGCAAAGGACTCGTCCAAGCAGTCACTGCAGAGTCGGTAACGACTGAGCGCAGATTAAAAAAAAAAGAAGCTCTCTTTCAATTTAATGAGGCATGTATAAAAAACTTCCTGATTCTCACATGATTAAATGCTCTTCTGATAATGCTAGCAGGTCACTTTAGACTGAACAATCTGATGCCATTTACCATTAAATGGCTAGTGTGGGTATGGTTCAAGGTGCTAGACAGGGATGAGAAAAATCAGGTTCAACTTCATCCTTTGCCATGTAAATTCACTGGATGATTTTGGGCCAGTCATAATCTTTCATAGAGTTTCATAGGCACTGTTATAATAACTACCTAGAGTTCCTGGGAAAAAACTAAGATACAAATCTAAGAAAAAATAAAAGAAATAAATGTATTTATAAATTTACATTTACTTCAAAATGTGGTAAGGCATTATGTACTGCCTTGGTGGTGGGTGGTCCTGTTCATTCTGCTGAATCAAACTTTCAGAATATGTATTAAAAGTCCAACCCTTCAAAGTGTAACTGAGCTCCTCCATACAAAAGTGTGTCAGGGAAAGGACCAAGCTAGGATCCTACTTCCCAATACTTAATTGTTGCTGTTACCACATCCCAGGTTCTACATAAAATAGAGCAACACTAGAACTTGTTGTTCTATTTTATGTAGAACCTGGGATGGGGTAACCTCTAGTCCTCCAGAAATTGCTGTATTACAACTTTTAACAACTCCAGCCTGAATTGCTAATGGCAAGGAATGCTGGGATTTGTAGTTTAGCAACATCTGATTTTGCTACCTGTGGCATAAAAAGTGGTTGTTTTTTTTCCAGATGAACTTCCTCATCTGAAGTCTGAAATGGTATAACTCAGATTCAGGTTTACCACTTCAGTGAGAACTTGACTTCAGATTACCCTGCATCCTATGTTTTAATGTTAATGTTCCATTAACTTTGCTGCTTTCAGCAGAGAAAAGATTATCCCACTGTATGCTTCATTCTTTAATCTATTTTTTCCACCCTAATGACTTAACTCAATTGAAAGATGTATGAGGTAAATGAAGATTATGGTTAACCAATGCAGTATTCATTACAGTACTACTGTATAAATTAGCAATGGTAGAATCAGACAAGGGTTCTGGTCTTGATTAAGTTTTGGTCTTGGCCAAAAGCTTTCAGTGTATATTTCTATTTGAATCCAAGCCAGCACCTGTTAGAAGATAATAGAGCAGAGTAAAACCACATTTTAAAACTCTTTAATCAGAGAAGAAGAAGAAGAAGAAGAAGAAGAAGAAGAAGAAGAAGAAGAAGAAGAAGAAGAAGAAGAAGAAGAAGAAGAAGAGGAGGAGGAGGAGGAGGAGGAGGAGGAGGAGGAGGAGGAGGAGGAGGAGGAGGAGCTTCCTACATATAGAGTATTGTTACATTAGTGTATATAGACTTCCCTTATTCAGTGCTTTTCAGATATTGTCAGTGTGTATGGCTCTAATGTAAGTTACAGGCCAACACATTTGGAGGGAAAGCTGGACTGATGCACAAGAGATTTTTATGGTACATTTCCTGAGGTAGTGGTTTTTCAGTTCTACATGAGGAAATTAAATCTCATCTTAATCAAAAGTAAATAAATGATTTTCCTCTCTCATTGATGAAGTAATAGGTGGCCAACAACTCCAGGCAGGAAATTGAACAGAAGTGGTATTCCCTTTGATTTAGATTTAGAAAAACTTGTTTGGTCACATTTAGCTTTAGTTCAAGGCACCACAAGAAAAAGCAAAACATCAGAAGGAGTCTGGTAGCACCTTTTCCAACTCATCAATTTTACTGAAAGGCATCAGTTTTTCTGAGCTGCAGCTCCCTTCGTCAGATGCTGATGATTGGATTGTTACTTTTTATTTACATAAATGAAGCACTTTTTTGTAAGTTGCAAGTGGTAGAATGTGAATTTCTAAACTATCTGCTAACATGACAGAATTATATTAGGATTCATCTCAACCACAATAGACAGATAGGCAGATGGGCAGATAGATAGATCCTCATGGAATATGCAAGTTAGAATTATAATTTAAGGAACCAGTGCAAACCCAATGCAAAATTTCAATAAGTAAGAGCTTGCCTATTGAAGCAGTGAATGAACAATGTGGCTATCAATTTACCTAACACTGAACTGTATTCAGTGTTAAGTAAATGTAATTCACTAAACATAACAGTGTCTGTGTGTGTGTGTGTGTGTGTGTGTGTGTGTATTAGACTGAGAAGGAGAGATCTCAGCCGAGCTTCTGCTTGCTTCCATCAGAACCATTGCCTAGAATGTAGTCCAGTGTCCTCAGAACAAGGATTTGGAGTGGGCACAAGGTTCTTTGGATTAGGTGTTACTTCTAACTTCCTTGCTCTGTAAGTTGTCTGGGTGATATGTTGATGCTTTAGCTCCCTTATCATTTTGGTTGCCCTGAGTGGAGTTGCACTATCCCATTTGGGACTGGTGCACAATCTGGGGGTCTTTCTGGACTCTCAGCTCTTTCTTGAGGAGTTTGTGACCAGTTGCACCTGTACCTGGAGCAGGAGGCCCTCCTCACATTCACTCATGCCTTGGTTACTACATGGTTGGACTATTGCAATATGCTGTACCTGGGGCTACCCTTGAAGTCGACTTTGAAGCTACAGTTGGCCCAGAATACAGCAACATAAGCAGTGTTAGGCAAATCTTGCTATTCCCATGTAATATGCCTATTCCATGATCTACACTGTTTGCCACTTGGCTTTCCAGTGTAATTCAAAGTGCTAGTTTTTAATCTATAAAGGCCTAGACACATAGCATCCAGCTGTCTGAAGGACCACCTCTTGTTGGCTTGCTTTGGATCCCCTTAATCGAGCAATGACATCTAATGGGATCCAGTAAGTAGGCCTTCTTCTACCCTTGAAGATCCACAAGGTTCCCATCTTACCCATTTTTAAGTGCTCTTAAATAGCCTCGATTTTCCCACAAGCCTTGATTTAGCTAGATGGATAGGATCAAGGAGTTGTGAGGAAATTGGACAGAGGGATTTTGCTCCCTTAATGGATGCTGTTTTTATTACTGGAGTAATTTTGTATTTATTGATGTAAAGCTGCCCAGAATCATCTTGAGTTGGATCATCATCATCATCATCGCATAAATGCACTAAAAATCTCTACAAACAGCTTGATAAGATATAAGATTTCCTTCAATCAGCATAGGATTGAGATCCAGGGTGACTGCAGAGAGGAGGTCAAAAAGTCAAGATGGTGTACCCAACCATGTGATTGAAATCCTGTCCTTTTTTACTTGTGTTGTAATCCACATTGAAAAGGGACAGAAGTTTGATTGCATGGATTTGGCCACCATCTTGATTTTTTAAAATTCCCCCTTCTCCTGTGTCTGCACCCCTGACTGAGAGCTAAATATGAAGGGCAGTAGCAAGACTGGCCTAGTTCAGGGACAGCACAGATGAAATACATTTTTAAGTCATGAGAAAACAGCAATTTAAATAAAAGTAGAAAACTTTAGCTTAAAGATGTAAATAAACTCCCAAAATCATATTCACAGAGAACTTATTCATGACCACAAAATACTGCCATTTCCACTCCAAGGCTTTCTACATTTGCTTTGCATGCTCTCTCTTTCTTGCTGTCATTCTCTCACACATGCCCTCATTCTCATGGTGGGAAGCAGAGGTTGGTCCAAGAGCTGGGTTGTCCCTGGTCCTCTACTCTCAGTAAGTGGAATGATACCAAGGAGTGAGATTTCCAGAAGAACCTAAAGTTCCCTCTTATTCTCTTCTTCTGGAGTCCTTTCTTGTCTCAAACATAAGCTGCAGGTTGGCTGAAGATTTTAAGCAAGTAGATGGTTATGAGACTACAAGTAGTGGCCAAAAATATCATGACTTTGGCCTTACCTTACTGAATGAATATATTTCAAACCTATACCTTTTTTATGTATGTATGTATGTATGTATGTATGTATGTATGTATGTTTACATTTATATGCTGCCCATTTTCCCCAGATATCTATATCTATAATCTCCACATAAAATATTTCAAGAAAACAAAGACTGCATATAAATTTCTTGTAGACAAGAAAAATATATTTCAAGTCAGAGACATCAGAGGCCTTCAGAAGCCATATGTTCAGTATATATTATTCTATAGAATTGCTACAGCCACCTCAAAATTATATATGAAATGAATAATTCCTGCCTAGAGAATACAGGTGGTATATCTATGGATAATGGGAATTGTAGTTTAGTGCAATTGGAAGACACAAGTTTCAAGAACACTGTGGTACCCTGACGGTTGGAGTTCTCTTTAAAGCAAAACATAATGGCTTCCTTTACCATTCTTTCACCTAATTTCTCTTGTAACTTGTTCCAGTGCAATGGCAAATTTGGGACTGTGTTGATAGCTCAGAGGTTTCCAGGGATTGCTGAATGAGTTCTTAAAATAACACTATGACAGAATAATAATTGTGAGCCACTTCTACGTTCCAAGAAAAGTATTTTATGAAGATATGGAAAAATCCCATAAGGATTTTTCTTTAATGTTCCATTGCAAATTAATATTTAAAAGATTTTACAAGCCATTGATAATGTTCCCAAGTTCCACACTAGTGGGTCTTTGGATCTCAATGTATACATGTAATATGTACAGATGCCAATCTAATGAATTTCATTCCCTGCTTATGGAAAATACTGACTGCAGTTCCATACATGCTAAAGGGCTGGCTACTACTGTCTGAGTACAGGACAATCTTATAAATATCCTATGAAAGAATGAAAAGTGGTAACAGCACAGTGAAATCAGCTGACATAAGTAATCAAACAATCCCAGTACCAATAGGTCTGTTTGAAATTTCACATAGGTATGAGCAAAACCAGGAATTATTCTGATTTTTCAATCAGAAACATAATTATGTTTGGTCCTACATGAGTCTCGTGTTTTTAGATGATGAAAATCAAGCCAAAGTGAAAACTGAGGCTTAGAAAAGGCATACGTCCCACTGATGTTCGTTGTTTATTTATCTATTTATTTTATATTCTACCTTTCTGTTTCTGTAACACTCAAGGTGGCTTACAGCGACTAAAAATATAAATGAAAACACATTAGTAAAAATATTGCAATAAAAGCAATATTAAAATCAACATCAAATTAAATGAACAACCAAAGCTTGGTGAAAGACTTTGGTTTTCACCATTTTCCAAAATACTGGGAGAATGTAAGCTAAACATACCTCCATGGGGAATGCATTCTGTAACCTGTGATCCAAACAGGAGGAGACCCTCATCTGCATACTAGGTAAGTAAGTTTCTACCAGTGGGCAGATCTTTCAAAGGACCACTTCTGTGATCTAAGTAACTGTGCAGATTTATAGTGGTAGTCCCTCAGTTAGACTCATAGAAAGCAAGTGTTGAAAGGGATTTTGGAGATTGTCAATGCCAATTCCTTGGCCAATACAGGAATCTACAACTACAAAATCCCCAAGAGTTGGCCATCCATCCTCTGTCAAAACACCTCTAACAAAGAACAGTCCACTGCCACCCAAGGAGTCTGTTCCATTGTTGAACAGCTCTTACTATAGGAATGTTTTCCTGATGTTCAACCAAAATCCACTTCCTTGTATTTTAAATCCATTGATTCTTGTCTTCTGGAACTGCTCTGAACAATTCTACTCTATCTTCTACATGACAGCTCTTCTGATCCTTGAAGGTAGGTAACATGTCTTCCAGCAGTCTTTTCTCCAGACTAACCATATACAGTGCCTTCAACCATTCCTCATAATTTTTTCCTACCAGGCCCTTATCATTTTGGTTGCTCTCCTCTGGACACAGTTTGCCAATATATTTCCTAAAATGCAGTGTCCAGAACTGGTCACAATATTCTAGAAATGATATGAGCATCATAGAAAAGAGAATAATGCTGACTTCTCTTGATCTTTACATTGTCCTTCTACTGATGCAGCTTTTGATTGTATTTACTTTATTTGCAGCCATATCACACTGTTGATTCATGATCAGCTTCTAGACACCCAGATCCATTTTCCACATATAGCTTCTCAGTATGGCCCCTTTGATTTTTACTACCTAAAAGTAGGACATTGCATCTGGCTGTGTTGACATTCAGCTACCTGTTGTTCTAGCTTGTCTGGGTCCTCCTGAATCTTGATACTGCCTTCTATGGTTCTTGCTTTCCCTATATCATGCATATTTTCTAATCTCTCCTCCAGATGTTTTATAAATAAACAGCATAACACCTAGAAAGTAGCCCTGAGACATAGCACTTATCACTTCCTTCCAGCTTGACATGGAGCCATTGATATACTTTTGCTGGGTATAATTGTTTACTTGCACTCTATATTTCTAATGGCAGCACAGTTCAATTCATATTTTGCCATCTACTAGGATCTCTTAGGAGATATTGTTGAATTCTTTGCTGAAATCTAGGTACATTTTATCCACTGTGTTCCCAAGGTCAGCTAAGGAGATCAGACTGGTTTAATATGACTTTTTTGTGATAAGCCCATGCTGGGTCCTGCTGACCAATGCATTTTTTCTAAATGGTCACAAATCAATTCCTCAAGAGCATTTTTGCCTGGTATCAACATCAAACTGACTGGTCTGTAGTTGCCTGGGTTTTCTTTTTCTCTCCTGTTTTGAAGATAGGAACAATATTGCCTTTCACCAGTTCTGGCACCACACTAATCTTCCAAGATTTCTCAAAGATCACATAATGGCTCTGAGATGACATTCCACAAGCTCCTTCAGTTATAATTGATCTAGTTCTGGAGACTTCAACTTATTATAGGAGACAGATGGTCCCTATTCATTTCTTTACTTTCCTTGAGTTCTCAGTCCCTCCTTGTGTCAGCTGTTCTGCTTAGATCAGAGGTGTCTGCAGGGGGATAACAAAATCAAGATCATGACACACATAAAAAAGAGGTGGGGTTTTGATTGCATAGTTATGGCTGCCATTTTAACTTTATTGACCCTCTTCCCATGGACCCCCTGGCTTAGATCAGTTTTGAACACAGTTCCCCTTTGAGGCAAAGGTCAAAGGAGGAATACAGGAGCTCTGCCCTCCCGCCATCATTTTTTTTTTTTTACTGTCCTACCATCTTCTCTGAGCAACTGATATTGTCTTATTTTTAAGACATTCCCAACCATTCTGCTCTCCCTTGGTATCCTGTCTAATAATTCACTATGTTTGTTGAAATTTGTCTCCTGAAATATATTGTGAAAGTACAACTATACTCCATTTTATCTTTCTATAGTATCTTGAACCCTATAACCCTGCACAGTTTGCTTTGGTGAAAGCACTTAAACAGTTCATAGTTAAGGCAGATTTTTAAGGTAATATGGTAGGTAGTTCCACAGGACCAGGCTTTAAAGTTAAACAAATGAAATATGAATGGGATTAAGATGTTGCTTCCCCACATATTTACTAAAATATGTTTTTATGAATGTTCATACAGTAGACATGACAACTGCTCTATAAATACAGTGGTATCTTGGGTCATGAACACTTCTGTTCATGACCAATTTGGGTCACGAACAGCACTGTTTGCAAAATTTTGCTTCCGTTCGCGAACGCCAGATCAGGTGATGAACAGGATCCGCAGCCATTCTCCCTCCCATGACACATGGTCATGGCTTCCTGTAGGGAGGGGGACTCTCCCTCCAAGCAATAACTGCCTCCCCACCCACCTTCCTGTCCTCCATGCCAGAAGTCGCCTCGAGCAAGGTTAGCGTTCTCTCTCTTCATACTGCACTGTACTGTATTTTGTTTCATATTTTTGTGGTTTTTTTAAAAAAATACATATGGTTCAGAACGGATTAACCGTAATTACATTGAACCTTATGGGAAAATTTGATTCTGGACGCAACCAAAATCGGTTGGTGACCAAATTCGGAGGGGTCAGAATGGATTAACCGTATTTACATTGAACCTTATGGGAAAATTTGATTCGGGTTGCGACCAATTCGGGTCGCGACCAGAGTCGCGGAACGAATTAAGTTCGTGACCCAAGGTACCACTGTATCACCTACAATGGATGATTGTAAGTGTCCTGTAAATACGACAGAGCTATTGAGGGGGAGAAAGAGGAAAAGATCACTTGGAATCATCAAATTCACCTGAGTGGACATTTGAACATTTATCACTAAACATTTGGGACACCTGCTGTATGAAATATCGTAAAACTATCTGTCTATTTATTGGAAATGTACAGTGCAATTCTTTGGGGGAGAAACTATATCTTGATGTAATAGAGATAATCAGAAAATGGTGGCCGTCCCTTTCATTAATGTTATTGTGTTGATGGTGTCAAATGACATAGTATTTTGTCTGGACCAGTATTTTACTAACATTCTAATGGAACTAATTACAAGACTCAACCACAGTACATGCAGATTGCATTCCAATATACAAAGGAACATTTCTTCCCAAGGGTGTCTGCCAGGAACGGGGATTTCTTCCCATACCATCTGCCCATCTCTTCAGATCTTCTGATGATCTTAAAAACTCCAGAACTGCCTTCCTTGTCAGAAGCATATGATGTAGCTACAAAAGAGGCCACCTCAGCTTTGACCTGTGTTCTCTAAAGCATTATCCCTCAGACTTAATTTACAGTCCTTTTAGCACGTTGAGTCATTTTTAATTAAACCAGCATTTTAAATTCTACAGTCTCTCCACCTGCTTCAAAAAGTGCCTTTTATAACACCTGTTGTTTTTGTTTTCTAAGGAATGAAATCATCTTCTGATTTGCGTTGTTGTACACTACTCCACAGTTGATAGACATATTTAAATAAATAAATAAATTATTCCATTTTTTTCCTGTTGTAAAAACAAGAAAGAAAAGTAAGTATATTAAACCTCAGGTAGCTTTACCATACCCATTTTCCTTCCTTTAAAAGAGAGAATCATCATCATCATCTAAAAAGCTGAGTACTGTCTTCTCTGCTCATGTAATTGCACTAATATAGACCATGTCTCTTAAGCTCTCAGAGATAAATTTAAAAGAAAAAAGTCCTTCCCCCCAGCTGTAAAAAAGCTTTTCTACCTCTCATCCATGGTAAGGAAGAAGTTAGAAAAAACATTGGGTAAACAAGGGGGGATCTGCAACTCTATGAGCAATATTATGAGAACAACCCTTCGTTCTCCTCTCCCAACATAAATTATGGTGACCAGGGCTGGTTGATTCCATGCTAATACCTAGTTTTACAGTACCTTTGCTTCAGCAGCCAACTGCTAGAAAGCCTGTATTTGAATTTTTCCCTTGCAAATTGTTTCTGACAAATTCAATTAAACATGTACATATACTGTTTCCCTATGCAATGGTACAGATCTATAATTTTTAACAACTGGAAGAAGAATGTTGAACTACATAGACCTTTGATCTGACCCAATATGGTTCTTTTTCTATTCTTGTATTCTTAAAAATGTAAACAGCTTCTTAATATGCATGATTTTTTTCAGGGGGTTTTGTCTGCTATCACCATAACATTACACTGAATACTGAAGTTGATGAATTGTATTCTAAACATGACAGAACCAGCATTTGCCAGTTCTGCCATGGCACAAAAATATACATCTGAAGCTTGAATATTTATAAATTCTTATGATTTTTATAAAGTATCCTTCCATAACTATAATCAAATGATAGGTCATTCTCTGTCCTTAGAAGTATCCTATAATTTGACCCAGAGTTGTTGGCATCCCATGTAACAATCATGACGCTCCATGTGCCTTGGATCCACATCTATTGTCCTTCTCTGACAATGGCAAATTCTGGATCTATGACTTTTAATGTATAGTTGATAGACATAAACTTTAATTTGATGGTGGTTTGTGGCAGATCCCACATAAAAATCATGAAGACTTATTTTGTATTTACTATATGCAATTATGTTCTTGCCCATTTCTGGTTAGCCATGTCCCCACAGCACCCATTTCATGGTTGGCCACGTCCCTATGGCAAACCAGCTTCAGAAAGGCTTCATTTGCATAATAGGATGGAATGTTGGGGGGGGGGAAATCCCAAGCCCATGTTACTTGGGTTATGAAGTAGCCTTTTTAACGTGTTAAATGTAGTCTTTGTTTTAGAAAACTGTGTTTGGGAAGTATGGAATGCGGCTTGGCTCTCTAGAGAGAGATCTGTCTTAAAAAGACTGAAACTACCTCATCATAATTACTAATTCAATCCTGAAGGCTAAAAAGGATTATTTTTATGGTGACTGAGTGGTTTTCCCCAATTGTTGGTTGAAATTACTGGTTACTGAAAGAAAGTACTAGGTCAGCCAGTGAAAGCAAGCACTGATGACGTAGGCTACAATCCTCTACGTGCAGTTACCAGGGAGTAAGCCAACTGTGTGAAATGGACTTTCAAAGAAGGCACATGTGTGCTGAATTCTGCAGTTAAGATATTTTCGTAACTTTCCTATCCTGTACATATATACAATGGAAGTGATGATGTGGACATTCTGAAAAAGCAGGTAAGACCCCAGAAAGGAAACTATCCAGCTCTTCTTCAACAAAGGCTGTCCCTGTCTACTACACCAATATCCTGCTTAGAACCTGTCAACCTTCTTTCTCTCAGCCACCAAAAACCTGACAAACAAGTATATATCTTTCCATCCACAGTTGATAATAAGTTGAAAGGATAGCACTAGCTGGACACCATCAAGTCCAGCAGTTATGGTTGACAACCTTGTTGCCTTGAAGACAAGTTTGTATAAAAGGAAATGAAATAAATACCATGATGAATGTAAAACTGTGCCAAGACTTAAGAGACTTTTCACCACCTTTCTGTCAGGACACACTTACAAGACTGGGGAAAGCCAATTACATCAAGGCCACATGTTTTTCTCATAATTGAAACCTAATTTCTGATGGCCCTAGGGAATCTATTCATCTTTAATTGTAACATGAAGCTTGTATTCAGGAATAAAATAAACTCAATTGTTGGAAGATGGGGGGAAATTGAGCTTTTACTAAAAAAAACAAGGAAAAGGGAGAAAAGGGGATGGAGAAAAGAGAACTTGGCATATTGATTATCTGTTCTTTCAGAAAGATATTAATATGGAAAACTTTTCTCTAAAGTTTAAGGGACTACATGATGAGTCTTCTATGAAAACTATTTCTTGAGTGGATATCTAAATAGAATAGTGGATTGTAACTATTTTAAGTAAGTGAACAGTGTTTTGTTGGTATTCCTTTTCAGCATGGTGTGCATTAAACAAACCCATCTCTCAAGCAAAATGACTAAATAGTAGGAGCACTCAGCGCATCCCATAAAACAGCTGAAACAACATCTAGAAACCAATATGTAATTCAAAAGCTAGGCTAATTACTGATGGTTCTTGTAAAACAGCTTCTTGTTTTACTTTGCTTTAGAATGAACACGTTACCGAATGAAAATTCCATATTTTGATTTCAGTTGAATTATCTTTATGAAGATGTGTTGAAGGCCTGGTGAGAATAGAGGAGTCAGAGAACTGGATTCTGGAAGGTAGATTGTATAAATCCTGACAAAAATAAGCAAAAATAATGAAATCCATTGCCATATATTTATAATTCATGTGTCTGGTTGGAAATTTCTTTGCATTCAGTTTGGCACTGAAATAGTGAATGGAGATCCAAGGAAATGATCCCAAATAAATTGCCATATGTGTTATATGTGAATAGCAAGGACTGGGGACACCCAGTAGTCATTGTGCTTCAAGAAGATGGAAAAAGAACACTATTTCAAAATGGAAAACAATTGTTCCAAATAAATACCAGGAGGTTTAATGATGCCTCCTTACGCCAGTAGCCTGATACAAATTGGAACATCCAATTTATATGCTTTTACTTTACTCTGACCATTAAACACAACCATGCAACTACCACATTAAGTTCATTCTACATTCCAAATAATAAATTTCACTGAATGCAACATTTTGGAGAATAAATCCCATTTAATAAAATGTGTCTTGGTTCTGATAAAAAACTAGTAAAATGGCATTGTTCTATATTAATATTTAATCAGAATATACCTTCAAATGTAACAAGCTAATAGATGGAAACAATGGGCAATGGATGCCAAATGACCATTAAATAGTAAATTGGATTTTTCTCATGTGTAAAATGACCTTACTTGTGTGTAAAATGTTGAATGAATTTTGTCCATTGCATCCAAATTCTGCTAGATTGAGGTCTGGTAAATTGAAGGTTTAATAAATTTTCAAAGTACATATTCATTTATCATGCAGATTTCTTTTTTTAAAAAAATGCTGATTAATATGGAAACAAGGCACAACAGGTTTATGAATGAATACTTGCAAACTCAGCATAAATTTGGAACAGACTTGCTTATTCCAACATGTGAATCATGCAACCATCCTGTGCACACATAGATACTTTCCAACTTACTGCTTCTTCTCAATTATTTGTATTGATGATCCTTATAATTATTATCAATAATAATTATTGATTAGCAAAAGCAATCTTTTTCCTCATAATGTATTGACTTCTTCTACGTAAGCCTTTTTTCAGAGTATTTTATATATAATCCTAAATTTATTTATTAAGAAGTAAATCCCACAGAATTCAGTGCAATTTCAGTATCACCATGCTTAGGATAGAGTTGTTAATATTATTTTTTAAAGCTCCTGAAGATTCAGTAGCATATTTTCTCAATAGTTAGATACGAGTAAAAAAAAATGGTCAACACCTCCAAGAATGGAATAAATTTCATAGCATCCATATATGGATAAGCAAAGAGAACTCTGGTAGTAGGAACACATAAAGAAGAGAGGAGTATGACCAGAGAAGGTGGTTCTTTTGGTAAATTCTGTGGTTGGGTTTTTGTTTTTGTTTTTGTTTTTGTTTAAGAAATGAAAAGCTCATCTTCTGAATAGCTACTCATTATAAGGTATGGGAACTGAGAGCTGATGATTGTGGGTGATGGAGCAATTGCTTCTTGCTGAGTAAGCAGAGACTCTAAGAGGAATATAAGGCACTCAGATTCCCAGCAACAACCTCACCAAACCATCAGGGATTGCTAACAGGAATTTGCCTGCAGATTCCTTAGAGAAATTTAACGGGGAGTCCCTAACAAATTTGTTACCTGGCTAACCAGAAGAAATAAAAGCCTTCTACTGAAACAGTGTGAAAATAAATAGAGATGAATTTGCAGTTATAACCTATTTTGCTCTTGGTAGTGTTTATATTCCTGTCCAAAACAATATAGCATATACAGTATTTGCAGCATGTTTAAGCTTGGAGTGATGCTAAGAAAAATTGGAGCAGCACTTAGATCTGGATGTGTTCAAATAAACGCTACATAGTTGTTTGTCAGGGATATTTTAATTTGGGTTTCTACACTGATCAGAAGGTTAGACTTGATACCCTTAATCTTGCCTTCTAACTCTATATTTCTATGATTTTTAACATGGTAAAACAAAGAACTTAGCAATTAAACAAAATATAGCATGGACATTACTTATCATTTAAAATGAGATATCCCAGTTTTTTCTTCATATTTTCTAATTATTATTTTTCTTGCTTCCCTTGCAGCTGTGCTTGCTATCATCCTTAGTCATACCATCCATCATCCAGCTACTGAAGCCAACTCCCTGCAACAAAGAGACACTTGTAAGTTTATATTGCTGCAATAAATTTTTGGACAATGAAAGTTCTTTGGGAAAAAAAAAAAGAACTCAGTAACTCCTGGATATACTGCACAATCCAGATCATCAAATAACCTCCATGCTGGGATTTGTGGAATGTTCCATCTTTAGTCAAAGCTGGAGACCTAATAAATTAATAATCCTATAGTGTATACTGTAAACATGAAAATCACTGGGTCAACAGAAGAACTCCACCTATTTTTCCCCTTCAGAATCTTACAGGTAAAGTTTTCCAAGTTTATACAGGTAAAATAAAATATTAATTGGAGGCATTGTATAAAATATATTATTTTTCAAATGGCCCTTGGGGCTTACAATGAAATGAAAACTTTGATGAAAACAAGTTTTGAAAAAATAGTTTGTATATTCAGGCATCTCAAACAGCATCTACTTTTACATCTCAGTTCTTGTATTCCTTCAGTTTGGTTCTTTTGTATTCTTAGTTTGAATAGGACCATCTGAGAATTCATTGCTTTTGAGTTGTCCAAGAGCACTAATGGCAGGAAGATGTTTATGTTAAAGGAGAAAGTTAAAGGATTGAAAATCTCTCTATCAGCACTATGAGCACTGTAAGCCAGTGAAACATCTCAGGCATCAGATATCAACACTTCTACTTTTCTTAGTTTGACTGATACATAAACCAGGATTCATAGATTCAAACATCATTACTTACAATCCAGTTGGTTGTTGTACAGTCTCTTAGTTTAATTGACCTTAGTTTAGCAGACTCTGGATATGTCAGTTAAATTAACATTTTTGTCCATTAAATCAAGGGTTTGGCAATTAATTTGAGAATTTACAGCAATTATGTCAAATACACAATCATGCAGATTTATGATTTCTTATTTAACAAGCACCCCCTTCCTCAAATGGTCTTTTAAATCAACACTTTATTGTGTGTGTTTTATGCAAAGCTGGGTACAAAACTAACACCTAAATCATAGACAAAGCTTCTTGTTGCTCAGTAATTCTTTTATTCAGTGAAGAACCTGTGAACTTTTATGTATAAGGTTTATTTGATAAAATTAAGCAACAGAAGAATATAGAAAACTTGAAATTAACTGTCTTGTCTAAACAGCAATAGAACAGCAGGCCAATGATAGCCTCAACAAAAGTTGTATTTCTGGCAGAGAGAAAGAAGAGAATGTTGTCTAGCTATCAAGTAAACATTTCAACTCTGTTCTGCTTCCAATCTTTGCACATGAGAACTCCACCCGTATCTTATCTACTTTCTATATTTGCACTGTATTATTCTTAATAATATCATCATCATAATTGTATTGTATTAACTTCTTGTAATTCTAATTACATTTAAATTTAATGTCTTTATTCTGGCTCCATCTACTTTAAACATGAAGTCTCAGCTTGCCACTCAAAGGATTAGTATGCTGCTCAGCCAACAAAGAAGTGCTTCTCAGACATCTGTTGGTCTAGGCCAAGGTGACCTGTTTCCTTTCCAGATTTGCTGGACTACAATTCCCAGCAAAGTTCACCAATGGCCATATTCTACGGGAATATTAGGAGTTGCTGAACATCTGCCTACTCCTGTCCTAAATATTCACCGCATAATGATGGTGACTATATGGAGACAAAATGTGGATCTTAACCCATATTTCAATTTATGGGGAGCCCCATGAAGAGTAATGCTTGTAAGTATAAATCCAAGTGAAGGTAATCACTTTAGTTGATTATGCGTCATCAAGTCAGTGTTGATTCTTAGCAATTATACGGATGAAGTGAAGATCATAAACATGGGTAGTATTAACCCATGTTTATTTTGGTCTTCCAGGTCACAGATGACTTCTACTCTATTGCTTCAGGAGTTCTTCATGTGAGCTCAGAAGTACATCCCACTGAATTCAGTGTGAATTTCTCTACATGGGCTTAGGATGGCAGCTCTAAGGTTCTTTGAGTGCCATGATACAATCTATGGAAAATAACAACCCAAGGAAAATAACAACACTGTATTTTTGCAATTATAAGCATTTCTGCAATTCTAATCTTCAAGTTTTCTGTTTTGATAATAGCCACTTTGTAAAGTTTAATTATGAGGTGCAACTTTTTAGGCTGCCAAAGCAATAGACAATGTCCCTATATATTTTAGCAGATGTGATTTCATCAGATGCTGCAATTACTGATTTACAGTCAGTAGTTAAAAATGTTATTGATATATGTATTACTCAGATATTCTACTGGGAGAGAACAAAGTCCACAACCAATTTTCTAGGCCAAGACCTATACCTGCCCTAGAGTACAAACTCTGGAAAGCTTCACAAAACATAGTAATAAGCCAAGAATTCAAGAGAATACTAACTCCATGGCTATAACAGAAGTTGGAAGAATAATCTTTTCTTCCATATATGTATACAAAAGAACAAAGAAGGTGTTAAACTAGTGAACTTTGTTTCTTGACATGCTGTCTTTAGGAGACATAAATCATAGTCTGCAGTCTCCTAATAATGGTAAATAAGATCCTTACAGCATTATAGGGATCCTTATAGCATTATAGGGATATTTATTGTCCATAATGTCTTCAATTTTGTTTTCAGTTTATAAGTTCCCTCTACAGTAATTAGCTTGAGAGACAGTGGCCAAACCAAGAACAGTCTTACTTATATATATATATATATTTTTATTTATATATATATATATATATACACACCCTGCATGGGATGTACCATCGACAGATAGCTAAGGTGGCTGACATTGGGAAATCCTACCAGTGGCTGGAAAGGGATGAGACACTGATAATAGCAGCACAAGAACAGGCACTATGCACCAGATCCATAGAAGCAGGGGTTTACCACACTAGACAGGACCCAAGGCGGAGACTGTACAGAGAAGCCTCAGAGACAGTCCAACATATAGTGGCAGGGTATAAGATGCAGGCAGGAACAGCATACACTGAATGGCACAGCCAAGTGGCTGGCATTGTGAACAGGAACATCTGCACAGGGAATGGGCTAGACCCTCCCAAGTCCAGATGGGAGACTCCACAGAAGGTCGTGAAGAATAACAGGGCTAAGATCCTGTGGGACTTCCAGATCCAGATGGACAGGCAGGTACTGACCAATCAATCAGATATCATGGTAGTAGACAAGGACCAGAAGAGAGTGGTGGTGATAGATGTAGCAGTGCCAAGTGATAGCAACTTCAGGAAGAAGGAGTATGAGAAGCTGGAGTAGTCCCTACTCCAGGTGGTAGGAGTACTCAGGGCTATGATTCCTAAGCTGGGAGAGTGGCTCCAACAGATCCCAGGAACAACATCAGAGCTCTCTGTCCAGAAGAGTGCAGTGCTAGGAACAGCTAAGATACTGCACAGAACCCTCAAACTTCCAGGCCTCTGGTAGAGGACTCGAGATTGAGGAAGACACATACCACCCATAGGTGTGAGAGGGGATATATGTATGTATGTATGTATGTATGTATGTATGTATGTATGTATGTATGTATGTATATCCATCCATCCATCCATCCCAGCTGACATCACTCTTCCTAGTCAATTAGCTCGCCTTTGCCTGAGAGTGGAACACAACTTTGAATGACTTGCTCAGTCATGTGGCAACCATTTTTCTAGTTCTCCACATTGTTCAGGAGGACTGAGAAGTTGATATTAACTTTCCGGTTTCTACTCTTTTGGCCCCCGTAGCACAATAGGGCACAGAGATTCAATGAGCAAGTTTTGAAAGGTCACCTTCACATCATGTGCAGCTAGGAAAGCTGGGGAGCCAAAACTGAGATGACTACTGGCATGAAGTGACTAGAGAAGTCCCATTTTTGTGAAATCTGTTTAAGGACATTGTCTCAGTTATGGATGTTAAATGGAGGAGTTAACTCTCCAGTGAGTATTTTACATAACATAAAGTTACCATTAAACAAGAGCCTCTTTGATTCTCTTTGTAGCTAAATCTAAACTGTTCTGGGTTAATTGGCTATGTCAATTAACACAGCTTTGGACCTCACATATCTTTTTCTCTCATGAGCCAGTGAAGCATGTCACGTGGACAGGATGAGTGAATGTCATGGGTTACTTATAATTTGAACCCTTGTCTTTCCAGGCATTGTACAACTGCCATTACTCTAACACTATCTCAGGAGGGCTGCAATATCTATGCTAAAGCAGATAGTTGAGGTGGGCATTGATCTAGAAATCAAAATATTAATTTGGAGTCAAATGTAGGTTTGAAAATAAAATAAAAATTGACAGCCTAATCTTTGAATCTTGGCAGAGAAATTTTACTTAGAAATATTGTATTTCAAAAAACCAGCCCTTAAATTATTTACAGCCAACTTGCTGCTCAACAGTCCAAAATAAATTTACAAAAGCATGAGAAAAAGGTGTGGCTGTTGGGCTGTACTGATGTGATCAAAGTAGGTCAGGCAATAGGAGGAAGATCGAGAGATGATTGAAGGCCTCTGCGAAAGAGAAGGAGGAATAGAGGGGGTTATAATTTGGTTTATGAATTGCATTGAGTTGAAAAAGGAAAAAGAAAAATTATGCTGTAAAAATATCATTTTTCGAAAGAGAGCATTTCAAAGGGAAATGTCTTTTAGTTTTAGGAAATTGTATTTTGGTAGTCGCATCACCCAAAGAATGTTACAATGAAGCTTCTTGGGTAGTTGTAAAAACAGACTTTATGTTATCAGTTGTAGTTTAATTCAGTTTAAATTGGTTATATTTTCAGTAGAATGAGTAAAACCCTAAGGTTTTACTATTAAAAGATATATTTATAATAATAACTTGCTCCCCAAGTTTATTAACACCTAATTAACATCAGTCTGCTGGAAGTATTATATAGGGATCTTGTTGTAGTAGTGTATATTAACTAATTAATATTTATTTTATTTTAATTAATATTTTACTGTAAATTGCCCAGAGTCACTCTGTAGTGAGATGGGTGGTGACAAATCTGAAATATAAATAAACAAACAAACAAACAAGAATTATGCACAGCAGAGAATCCTAGGAGCAAATAGTTTCATCCTTGTTCTTAAATGCAAGGATGCATATTTCAAAGCAAAAAGAAAGAAAATGTTCTTTAAAAATATTTTATGAGGCAAGGATTAAACTAATCAGTGCTGAGGGTAGCTCACAGAACTCAGGAAAGAGGGCTAAATTCACTGACAAAGGCTGTTCTCATTTCCACAAGTCAAATATATATTTTTTCATTGACCTCATTAACAGTTAGATTGTGCCTTAAAGGGTCAATGGATGTCTTAGTGACTGCAGCTAGCAAAAAGGCTGCATAAGAGAAAAAAATATTGGGAGCATTACCAGCCCAAATTAAGCATCTCAGTTCTATGCACATTTATTTGGAATAAGCTCTATTATGTTTATGTATTTTATCTTCCCAAAATTAAGATTGTTATTTTAGAACTGTTTTGTTTCAAGGGAAAGGATTATGTATGCATTTAATTTTTCTGTTGAAATCAATGGGACTTAAAAGTCCTTAATTTTAGAGGTGTTATGGTTGTGTCCTTATTCTCAATCTATTCACAGATACAAACAAGAACAATCTGTAATTATCCTATGTATATGCTTGAGTTTATTGTCGACCTGATGCTGTCCATTTCTGGAAAGTTATTGTGCATTCCATAATAAAACATTATAGATTGCTTTATTACCTTTGGGAATTCAGCTGTGCTAGTAAATTCTAGTTTAAGAATGCTTGCCATTTAATTTAAAAAGAAGTTAGTCATGCAACAGAAATCTTTGTTAAATGTACTATATTGCTAAATAACATATTTTTCCCATCATGGTGACTGAAAATAGACCTGTGTGTTCTTGATTCAGTTCTAACCATCTAAAACATTGGAATTTGACTTTTTAAGTAGGTTGGCTTACTCAAGATTGGTTCACACATATTTTTAAATAGCAGTGATTGATTCAATAAACCACTATTCTGTAAAACCAATATTTGGAGCCAGAGTTATTTTTTTTACATCTTGTGATTTAGCATGACTTAAAGTAATAGGTGCAGTCATTTAAAATAAATTATTAATTGGCAGTGGTGGACCAAGAAATACAGAGTGATGAGTAGAATAACTAACGTTATATTGAAAAAAGTGATTAGTTAGAAAAATTTGACATCCACAGTTAGCAAAAGTATGCAACAATTAAATAAATAGATCCTCCAAGCTGAATAGCACTGTTGACACTAAATATATCCCTTATGGAAAGTCTACACTATACCCTTGGGACATTTGTTGTCTTTGGGACAAGCTGCAACTGACTCATAATGACAAGATGAAATAAAGGAGTCCAGGATTAGTAAGAGCTATTTCTAAAGTTCTAAGATTCTCAAACTGAGTTCTACAGAGGTCCATCTCATGGTCAGAGTGCTTTTAAGTTTCTAGAACAAAATCCCTCCAGCCTCCCTGCATTCACTATAATCAGCTGTCTAATGGCTGCTTGCTGACACTGAGGTGGTCTATGTTTTACAGGCCAATCCTCTGATGTCACAGAGCTCCTCCAGGATGATGTCATATGACTTCAGTTTCCATAACGAGATCACTCTATATAGAGTTTGCAGATTAGTGGCTCTGTCAGACGTTTTGCTTGTTGCTATCTGGAGCCCATGAAACAGCAAGGGGGGTAGGCTATTGCAATATGTCTCCCATTCTCAGCCTACCGGCTTTCAATAAAGTGGTAAGTCAATTGCTGTTTCTACAGCTTCCCATTTATGTGAGGGTTTTTTGTTTCTTGAGTTTATTTTTGCTGTCACTTATCACGCTGGGTTGTTGTTACTGATTCACAAAATTAATCTGTGATGTGTTTCATTGACGCTCTTCTTTTGTTTTCTTTTTTTATCCCTGCAAGTCAGTGATGACTCCTGGCGACTGCCTGGACTAGTCCCTGCAGTTTTCTTGGCATGATTTCAGAAGTGGTTGCCCATTGCCTGCTTCCTGGGGCTCAGAGAGAATGACTGGCCCGAGGTCACCCAGCTGGCTTTGTGCTCAAGGTGGGACTAGAACTCATGGTCTCCCAGTTTTTAGCCTGATGCTTAACCACTACCCCAAACTGCTCTATCACTGAAGCATGCTAGTGATAATATAGGCAACATTAGAACTAAACTTCAGGAATGTAGTGAGACCTATAGAGACCTATACTGACCAGGTCTCAAATGCATTTACCAGCTGTAAGACTGCATATGCTATGCAATGTGTAACTGTGATCTTGCAGAAGCAACTCAGAAAGAAAAGTGTAAAGAGAAAATACTGTTCTGTACTAACAGTGGGTTTTCCCTGAACTGGCTCTCTGCGTCATGAGAGTCTGCAGGGGGACAAATGGAGGGGTAAATGACGAAACGTACAAGTGCTGGGACTTACGGACTTGCCTCAGGCATCAGGATGCAGATTCATAATCACAGCATTTATATAGTGACATCTGTGCATGCATGTTGTCGTTTTGGTGTTATTCCAGTTTGGTGCCAGCACTGCTACTCTGTGTGCTTTATGTTAGAAACTTTGTCAAATGATGCCATGAAGCCTTCAAACATTCTGTGGCGTTTTCCAACGAAGCACGGTGAGCTTCCTGGTAAACCAAAACCGTTTCCTCAGAACTAGTAGAGAGCAATGCCTTCTAGTTGGACAGTAACGCGTTTTGTTGCTAGGGATGGAGAAGAAAGCAAAACAGAGGCATCATTCAGAGTTTTTCTTGGAGCCCAAGTGGGTGAAAGTCGCCCTATTGCTGAGAAGCTTAGACATCTAAGTGCTGAGCTGATGGAAGGATGCTCAAAAAGAAGGCAGGACGAGCTACTGATAGTCTCTTGCTGAACGATTCTATGCAACATCATAAAAAAATCTATGACCGACAATGTGGAGGAGCAATTACTATCACATGTGCAGGTTAGTAAATGTTTGCAATACAACTGCACAAAACGATGTGCAAAGCATGGACGGGAGAGGGGGGTGGTGTTTAATTTGGTGGTCCCCTCATTTTCCAAACATTTAATTAGTGGACCATGATTACAAAAAGTTTGAGAAGCAGAGATTTAAAGAGTACGCTTAGGGTAAAAATGTATATACTTTTTATCAGGTTTTATTCTTCCACATAATAGTGGATCCTGATTTTGCTACGATAGACACAGATACAGGTACATGGTTTAATTTTTCTTCTCAAGGGTCATTTCACTGATCTGTAATGCTTTTAGTTATAGTTTCCCATAATATTGAGTAATGTCACCTGAATGGTATACACAGTCTACTTACCCTTAAACTCTCAGAGAAGAGAGATATACATGTTATATTATGTCATGCCCCCACATACAGGGTTTTACATGACTTTCACATATCCCTTTTGGAGGGTGGGGGGGTGAAATTTCTTTACTTGTACATAGTGTATGTCCTGTGGTATTTTCAGTTGCACTGATCACCAGGAGGCTCTGCATGACCAGTTTAATCCTTATTGGACAAATACTTACATCTAAAAAGTCCAAATAATATTAAGTGTGCATGTATGTACTTCTGCATGCGTCCTCCAATTGCATTATTGTTACCATGATTATTTTTATTATCTTGTTCTGTTTAATTTAAAGTAATAAACAAAATATATTTAGAAAGGTATGTTTTAATGCCATTGTTATTATTTTTATTTTCTTCTTCTGGGGTTATATTTAATTTAATAATCAATTGATCAATCAAATAACATGTATTTAGACATCTGTGTTTTAATGCCAGTGCATTTGTGAAAACTGGACCGAATGCTGTTGTGAGTGAACAGATGCACGATTGAAGAGAAACGACTTAATCTATCCCTCATTTGCTCTGCTGTTAACTTAAACCACTTTAGTTTTTGTTAGAATACGCCTCACTCCAAGTGCATGTGCTCTTAGGTAGCTTTGGCAAACATCCTTCTAAAACATACACTTGGAAAGAGTCAGAAAATAGTCAGATGCAAAGGCCTTTGAAGTGTCAAATTGACCCAATGTAAGAAAACTGACAGAGATCTCACTGGAAGATTTGCAAGACTGTGCTACATGCTCACATATGGCCATTCTGGCATTATGCACACACAAGCTTGACCATATTCTGGCAACTTTCCAGCTGTGAAACATCATCTCAGAAGAGATGTTCTATTATCTTTCCTTTGAATGTTTTATGTTTTTGGCAAAGATGACTACCATCAGCTCCAAAAAAGAAAGAGAGCGCCCTCTAGCCACCATCCTTCAGAAGAGCTTTCATCTTAGCCTCAGTGTTTTCTCCTTTAAAATTAGGGCTTTTATCTCCTGGGCAGTAGCCTTATAATCAAAACATTAATCATTAGTCTGCTGCATACTTATAGTTATTTAGTTTATCTCTGCTACTCAAATAAGAGAAATATGGCACAGAATATACTATATACTATAATCAGTTTTTGCAACTGATTAGATCAATTTTAGCCACAGTTTATGATATGACTTTAGATCTGTGTCTTTCAAACTTGGCAACTTTAAGATGTGTGGACTTCAACTCTCAGAAATCCAAGTACATAAGAGGCAGAGTTTGCATCACAATGGACAATTGTGAAATCCTTCAGATCTGAAGGAGTCATTAGCAAAATGCAGTTTGTGGGTTACTCCTCTGCCTTAGCAGGAGGAGCACAGGAACTTTGTAATAACAAGCCTAGATCAAACTTGCAGCTTATGGAAGTGTTGGGGGGAAGGACAAGGGGGAGTGAATGATTAATTGTTCATTGTGATGCAACTCTGCCTCTTTTGTACTTGGATGTGACATCACAATGGAAATATGAAAGAACAGAGGTTGCACTGTGACATCACAATGCATATTCCATCATTTTGCTGTCATTGTGGTTATGTCTATGAATGTGGTTATGCCTATGAAATCTTAATTACTACACATCCAAAGCTGTCTTTTACCTAAGATTCAGTCTGAAATAAAACAGCTACATACAAAATACACCTGGAGGACAAATGAACAGGTCATTCCAAGTATAGATAGGTCACTTTGAATTTCTGTTGCTCTTTGTATTGTGAAATCTTCCTTTGTCTGCAGGTGCCAGCAAAGTGTCAAGAGTAAACCCTTACCTCATTGTGGAATCCAAACAGCTTATTCCTTCAAACTGCTGTAGTAGAATATTTCTAATGGTTCAAATTCCTGATACATTTTAATTACTTCTGTTTCATTTTGTTTTAATAGCAACTGACCATTTCTCAGCTTTTCTTGGCTCAGGGCCTTAAGAAATGTGTTCATTAGAGTTTGATTTAGGTTTTCTTCCTAGCCTGTGGGTGCTCTTAAGTCCTGGGCTGCCAAGCATACATCTGTACCGGATTTTAAGTAATGGTCTTGAAGAGGGCCTTATCCTTCTCTAAAGGATTAATAGTCCAAATGTTCCTTTGAGTACTTACAGCAGTGATGGCAATGATTATTTCTGAAGTTTGTCGTAAAAGCATGCTTAAGGATTCAGAAAAATATTTTGGATCTGGTGAAAATTTGTAGTAGGGAATGCAATAATTCAACTGGCACTTTCTTCTAACAATATATAATACCTTGTGTTTATGGAACTGATATTTATCTATCATGCCCTTCAATATATCAGCATTTGTTTATGTACTGTATGTTACAAAATTTATCCATTTGTTTGTTTTATTATTTATTTTACTAAGCTAATATACTGCTCCAATCTTGGACCAATTCTCGGTGGCTTATAATCATACTATATAAATATTTATATCTGACTCCAAAACCTGGGAGGGATACAATGAAGTCAAAACAGAAAAAGAGATTTAAAACCACATGAAATCCCTGGGTCAGATAATGAAGAAAAACCTTAACCCTAATGCAACACAGGTGTCATTTAATTTAAACTAACTTAAGTACCGAATGTCTACTGGAACAAACCTGCTTTGGCTAGTTTTGGAAATATGGAGTAGAGTCCATTATATTTCCAGAGGTAAAATGTTCCCTGAAATGGGGGTTACCACTAAGGAGACCTGATGCTTGGCTCATGGCCCACACACATCATGAAGAGTAAAGATGTGTAACAGATCCTCTCTAGGACCCAGACCAGATTCAATTTTGGCACAGAAATATTATTTGGTTTACAACTGAACTAAAATTTCTGCACCTGATAGCTCTGAAATTAAAGCATAACATAACACAATTAATTAATTGTGTTAATTAAAACATAATTAAAACACATAAAATTTTAAAGTATAGGAATACTCTTGAAGTGAAATGTTGAAGTGAAAAATTTTTATATGTTGTAATTGTTGGAAATATATATTTCAAAGTATTCATCTGTGCTGTTAAAGTCCATTTTCCATTGTGTAAAATAATATCTTTGAATATTTTCAGAAATCAGTCTTTTAGCATCTGATTTAACTAGTGATCCAATAATCAATTTGGTATGTCCTCTTTAACAGCCAGAGAGAAAAATAACACAAGGAAAACTACATTCCAGATTTTAAAAAATGATATCCCAATATGGAGGTAGCTACACTGAACCAAAGGCTCTCCCAAGGTAGAAATAATTTTAACTAGGCACCTTACAACAATCCAGCAGTTACAGATCAATTTTTATCATAGGAGATTCACAGGAAATTGGATGGGATGAGAGTCACTATTTTATTATGGGTTGGATAATGATGAAATTTAACTTCCTGCCAGGCACTGAGCTTTCTAAAAATAATGAGTGTTGAGGGATATAGATGAGTAAGATGGCTGTGGCATAGAGGATTGATTGAAAACTTACAAAAAGAAAAAGAATCATACAGATACATATTATGGAGGCACTGTAGGAGGAGATCTGTGTTAGTCTGCAGTGGCAAAAAAATCATCTTCCAAAACTTATGCCAGAAAAGGTGCTATCAGATTCCTGCATACTTTGTAAGAGGAACTAAAGGGCAACCCAAGCACTGACTTTTCAGAGGGTTGTTACCCACCCAGATTCCTCTTCCCAGTTTGGGTTAGTTTCCCTGTTGATTGAGGAGGAACATCATCTTTTCTAGACTGAGCTTCAGTTTGATCATTCACATCCAATCTAATACCTCCCCACATTCTGGCAACAGTTAGGGCTTCTATTAAATAAAAAAATTGCATCTTTAACATACTCTCAGATATCAGGTAGTACTTCTAATCTAAATCAATTATCATGAGAAAGGCACATACATTTTATTACAAATCAATGTTTAATTTGATGGCTTGCAGTTACTTTATTTCTGCAGTGATCTCAAGATATTTATGGATGATCAGATATGGTTGGAACCTAACACTGCACTTCAAGGGTGCCAATCTTCATGTTGAATGTTTGTCTTTGGTCTAAACTGTACCTGCAGAAATATGCTGCAGCAATGATGGTAGAGCAGAGCAGCCATAATGCTAAAATAGAATTTGTAGCTTCTAAATTCAGTGATACTTTGTCTAACAGTGATGAGGCACTTCCTATTCAGCTTCTGGGTTTGTGGCTATCATCACTGGGGAAATCTGACATCTGGAAACACAATTATAGTGCAGCCTTCACAGAACTGAAACTAGGACTGGTTATAGCTTCCAGAGGTCTCTAGGAGTTTTCTGGCCCAAAGTTATAGTCAAATCTTCTGATGAAGTTCAGGGGGAAATGTTAATTCAGAACTTATATCCAACCCACAGCATTCATAACTTGGCTGCCAACTTTTTATCCAATTTGCCTAGCTCAGCTGCTCTAGCCACACCAAGGCTAAAGACCCAAACATTTCTGAGCTGTGGGCTGCTTGATGCGGAAGATTTTGCAGGTGGCTTGTTCGCTCCTGGCAGAAAAGCAGAAGCAACATTTAATTAGTCACCAAGAAAATCTTGGTTCAGGAAGAAACATGTATGTTTCTGAGCCATCAAAGTTGTAGTGACCTCAGCATTATGGGACTCTGGTCTGATAATAAATATCCTGGACAGAGTGGCCTTTGCTATAAAAATCCTTCATTAGCTTGATGTCAGTGGTTAGTATTGAAGCATCAGCTTATTTTATACAATTTTAACCCAGGCTCCCAGACTACCTACTGGGTCTTGAATCTCTGCACCTATTCATCAGCTGGGAAAGAGATAATGGAAGGGTATAACCTGCTTGTTACAGAGACAGAGGGGCAAGGTGGTGGCTGATCTCCCTTTCTTTCAGGATGCGGCCTTAACAAGGAAGTCAAATTGACAGCAAAAGTGGCCCCTCCAATTTAAAGCTCTTGATGATAAAACATCTATTATCCAGGTTTTAATTCTGGATGAAAAGCACTGGCCTGACACATATCATGGAGACCTTTTTGAAAGAAAAAAGGATTTTATATTTTCCAGCTCTGTCTGCCAGGCTACTTTATTGCTCAGTAAACTAGGATTGGGACTAAATTGTCCCACCGATTTCAGTAGGATTAAACATCTCAGTTTAGATCTAATACTATATTTTTCTTTGTTCTAATCTTTTATGTGAACTGCCAGGAAAGGCAACATACAGTATCTATCCACTGAAGGCTCTTGTGATGCCAAAGGGCTATTTGCAACTGGGATTGCGCGCAAAATCTCTGCACAGTTTACTGATCTATTTGGTATCTTTTCAGCCAGTTTCTCTGTAAACACAGTATTTTTTCAGACTTGGGATATGTGCATAATATTATGTTCATGCAGCAGAACTACCTGCCTGCAGAATTGGTTCTTGTTCTGGTAGAGCTTCTGTTAGGACCTAGATTCCTGCAAAAGAGATTTGCCCAGGAGACTCTCAGAAACAAAGCAGTCACTGTAGGAATAGTGCTGGTGCAAATGCTGGTCTTAAAATGATTCAGTGTGGATAGAAAAACAGAAAATATTAATCACAACATGTCTCAAGACCAAAGTTATCATGCATCCTTTCAGGCAATGGGTTACTACTTGAAAATAATTTTTAGCTGAAAAAGCTGTGAAAATACGTTAACATGCATCAACTCAGAATTGTATGTAGCCATAAAGTGTTGTTGATGGTGCTTAAATTACAACAGTAGACTTCTGTGGAGGCAGATATCCTTCACTAATATGCACACTTTAAAAATAAAGCTTGTAAAAATAAAACTCCCTTTTAGTTTACAAATCAAAAACATCCCTTAGCTATGAACCACTTGGGAAGTGTTCTATAGGAAGTCCTATGTACACTGAGAAGTGTTATATAAAGAAGAAATATAAACTTCCAGTTAATAACCAAATCTCCATCCATGATGCACAATGTCAAGTGTGTGAACATATGAACAAAGAATATAATGCTTGTTCCAAAGTTCTCTGAAGAACTTCTTTAATCTTAATAATAATCCTCTTAATAATAATAACTTATTAAACTTGTCGAGAAGATCATCTTGGTTTTCACGCGCTCACACAAGCAGATCCAACAAATATATCCCAGACAAAAGAAAGTTAAACACACACACACAGACAAATCAATAAATCCATGCTCTTGCAAAAAGTGATCTGAATGACCACTTCTATATGTATTTGTTATAATAACCCCTCTTATGCAAGTGATTATGGGTGGTTTACAAAGATTAAAACACAGAAACCCCACGTATAACTGCTCCCCCCACGCTGCCCAAGGATAAGCAAAGCTCCCCCCCCACACACACATACACACACACACAAGCATGTCAATAATGGCAAAGTTCATCTACCCATCTGATCCAAATGCCTTGGGAAACAGCCGGGTCTTCATTGACTTGCAAAAGGCTATAAGAATCAGAATGGGCCATCAGAATCTCTGCAGGGATGCTGTTCCACAGGGCAGGCACAGCCACTGAGAAGGCATAACTCCATGACTCTGGGGTCCAACAAGTTAGCACTGTTGGGTAGAAATGCCCCGAATTGGGTCCTTCCTGCTAGATATGATGGGGCAATGTATTTTTATCATCTTGCATCCCTGTAGTACTATCATGTTAAAAAACAACAACATTGTGCTATACGTGTGTGTCTGTGTACACGTGTGCATATATTTGATAATAGATCGTTAAAAATATTCTTTCTTTTCTGGTTTTCTTTTACTTTTTTCTCTTTCTTGCACTTTTAGCTTTCTCTTTTATTTCTTTTTCTTACTTTATATTAGTTTGTATTAGTTTTTTATCATATAAAAGATAATAGATTGTTGGGTAGAAAACCACAAAAGGAAAATATCTGATAACAAAATTTAAAGAGCAGAAACAAATATTCCATAACTCTCAGAGAACTTATTCTTTATAATATTGTTAGAATGAGTCCTTGTTCCATGTTAGGCCTTTGATATTCTTATATCCTACTGCAGAGGCCAAGACTGAAACAAACCTTTTAAGGCAACCATAGAGCTACTCTCACTGCTGGAACTCCTGACTTTTATTACCTTTTCCATTAAAATTAGATAAGTCTGCCTGCCTAGTTTAGAAAAGACAGCTTCAATGTTCATTATTTTATGGAGTGAAATACCAGCGATATGTTTAGATGAGCAACAAAGTGTGCCTGCTACAGATTGCAATAAATACTTCTTGCTTTCATGTTCAAGGTTCAAAGATTTGCAGGTCTGGAAAGCTTGATGGAGAACTGAGGCAAGCCAGGTTCAATTAATTAAAACACATCTTAGCCCATAGCTTGTAAACTATGTGTTCAGAACCCTGCAGAAGATAATAATTTTGCCATGTAAAGTCTGCAAAACAAGATTTAACTGTATGACATCCTAATAATGTGGCTCAGAGAATTGTCCTTCTCTCAGAGACTGATATAGAGTAGCAAATTCAGTTGTCATCTTTGGCATCCATTGGGGCCATGATCACTGAAGAAAAAGAAATTCATATGCAACTTTATATTTCTACATGTAGACAGCACTGCACCCATTATGTGATTTACGTTGGGTTGGATTGATGGATGTTATGTTTCTTGTGTCCTTTATTAACTGCATTTCACTATGTCATTTTTAGAATGTTTTTAGAACTGTTTAGTGTATTAATATGGTACGGTTATGATCTGCCATTATTGGGCAAATCATGATAAGGATAATTATGGTACAGTAACAACCAACCCTGAAAACCTGGGGAAAGGAGAAAAAAAGAAAGTGCAAATATTTTTTGTATCCAAAGGGATTTGATTATGCCATCATTGCCATCAAGTCAATGTCAGCTCCTAGGGACTACATAAATAGACCTTCTTCAGATAATCTTTTCCCAACCTAATCCTTCTGGTCTTGCAATGGTACATCCATTGCCACTGCAACTGGGTCCATCTATCTTGCTGCTAGTCATCCTCTTCTACTCTATCCTTCCACCTTTCCCAGCATTACAAATTCTCAAGACAGCTAGGTCTTATTTGTGTGTGGTCATTTGTTCCTTGTATTAGAACCCTGGACTGATTTGTTCCATAATCCACTTGTTTGTTCTCTTGGCTATCCATGGTATTCTGAGGAGACTTCTCCCACATCACTTTGACTGACTTCTGGAGGAAGAAATGGCGGACTGAAAACAGCTCTGCAAAAAACAGAGCTCACAGCTGGAATTAATTATAAAGAATCCTTCCTGTGGGAAAATGCTTTTGTTCTGAATTTAAAAAAAAAACATAATAAAGTAAGTTTTTTAAAAATTGGACACTAAAAGGAACTAAACATTACAATTAAAGGAGAAGAACACATAAACTCAACTTACAATTACAGAATGGAGTAAAATATTCTAATATTGGACACACTGAAGGATATTTTTGAAAACTGGACTCAGAAGTTAATATTAATCATGTCAACAGAGATATCTGCCTCTATGGAGAGACTGTGTCTAAAAAATGTTATGGAAGAGGAACAAGTTTTACCTGACAAGAGTTGATAGTGGATTTACAAATAACAGGCTACAAGAATGACATGGAAAAAGATGTTACACTGGTCATACAAAAGAAACCAACTGATGTTTTAATAATTAAAAGGGATATATCAACAATAAACCAAGAGAGTGACCTGAATAATTTTCCTTTATTTGATTTACAAAAGAGGCCTGCTAAAGTTTTGAAGAATCTGATGAGAAGGGACAAAGAAAAAATGAAAAGAAATCAAGTTCTACAACATTATTTGAATTGAATAAAGATTGAGGTTGTTAGAAGTAAAAGGAAGGAATATAAAGTTGGTTTATCTGATCAAGGTTAACATAGATATGTTATTATTTCTGGTAACCCTTAATGGACTTTTGCTGACAACAGGACTGAAATGACGATACTTTATGGATTTGTTTATAGATAAGAGATGGGATATGGGAAGAAGAGATCATTTGTTGTATTTTAAGAGGAGGTGATAAGTTACTGAAATTATTTATTCTTGCTGTGATGAAAGTTGGAAGTCATTTCTTTATATATTTCTTTTTTTTTCTTTACTATATTTCTACTTTTCTTTCTTTTCCATTTCTCTTTTTTTTCCCTTTTTTTCTGCATCTTCTATTTCTTTCTATTCTTTTATCTTTTTTTTAGTTTGTATTAGTTTTTACTGTTGTAATTATAATCTTTACTAAAATTAGTATAAGAAAAGGAGTCCTCTCCCACATCAACATTCAAAAGCGTCAGTACTCTTTCTATTATGCTTCTTCAAAGTCCAAATGTTATTTCCGTTGAATATCACAAGAAAAACTATTTCCTGTACGGCTCCAATCTTTGTAGACACGCCACAGCATCTGAATATTGTTTCCAAAGCTTTCATTGTTATTCTATCAAGCGCTAGATTGGGGTGTATTTCTTGACTGCTAGTTCCTTTACTGTTGATAGCCAATCCTAAAAGACAGAAGCTAGCCACCACTTCAGTATTTTCACTGTCAGTTCTGGGGTTGGTTGCTGTACCTGTTGTGATTATTTAGGTCTTCTTTATATTTAACTGTAGTCCCATTTTTGCCCTGTGTTCCTTGACTTTCATTACTACAGCTTTCAGATCATTTGCATTGTCAGTTACCAGACTAACAGCCTCAGCAAAGCACAGGTTGTTAATGTTTCTTTCTCTAATTTTAAAACTATGCTTATCTTCCAATCCAGCCTCCCTCAACATATATAGTATATAGATTTAAAAATAATGAGAGAACGTGCATTCCTGTCTCACTCCTTTGCCAGTTTTAGACCACGTTCCATCCAGACTGTGGCTTCCTGACCTGTGTACAGGTTTCTCATGAAGACAATGAGATGTTCTGGGATTCCCATTTTCCTAAGGACAGTCTACAGCTTGACATCGTCAACACAATCAAATGGCTTTCTATGAGTATGATAAATGAAGCACATATTGACTTCCTTTTTGTAGTTTTTGGCTTTCTCAGTTATCCTGTATGCATCAGCAATAATGCCTCTTGTGCCTTGGCCTTTTCTAAAGCCAGCTTAAGCATCTGGCATCTTTTTTTCATGTAAGGTTCTAATGTGCACTGGATGACCTAAGCATTATTTTGCTGGCATGTGAGATTAAGGACATTGTATGATAGTTGCACCACGCTGTTATGTCTCCTTTCTTTGTTATTGGTATGTAGGCTGACCTTTTCGAACCTGTTGGCTACTGTGTCCTTATCTATAGTTTGGCTAGAACCTTTACTGATTCTTCTCCAGCTGCTTGTTATATTTCTGAAGATATTCTATAAATTCTTGTAGCCTTCCAGCTTGGTAATGACCAGAGTACTGATCTAACTTCATCTTCTAGTACTAGAGGTTCTTGCTAATAGGGCATACCTTTTAAGGTATCTTGGATGTTCACTTTGTTTGATCTTTTCTGTATCAGACACTATCTGTCTAATGGTAGCCTTCAGCATACCAGTCTAAGGCTAGAACTTCTTTCTGAGTTCAGACACTTTTGGAAGTCTTTCCTTGTTTTTCCATGTCTGTTTCCATCTTTAATATCTTTACAGATGTCACTGTAATACTGTTTCTTGTCTCTTTTAACAGCTCTCTGAAACTGATCATTAAGTTCCCTCCTGAAATGTTTGTCTTTCTAGGTTTTAGCTTCTTTTCTTGGCAATTTCAATGATTTCTTCTGACATCCAGTTTTCTTTATTCTGTGTCATAGTCTTTGGCAGTATCTTTTCACATTCATCCTGAATAACAATTCTGATTTCATTCTGTGGTTACTCTGGTTCCCTATCAATGAAGTGCAGAACCTGAAAGCAATTCTTCATTTTTTTCCTTGAAAATGTTGGGTATATGCTCAAGATCATAGTGTGGAAAGTGGTTGACTTTGTTCTTCCACTTTAGCTCAACTTGGAACTTGCATATAAGCAATTCATAATCTGTTGAACAGACAGCCCCTGGCCACATCTTTGCTGTTCCACTCCTAATGCCAATAATAAAGTCAATTTGTTTTCTGTGTATTTCATCTGGTTATGTCCATGTATATACTGTAGGGTTCATTGAAAACTGTGTTAGCAATGAAGAAATCTAAAGGGATATCAAAATATAATTAACAGGCTCTTATTCATTGGAGAATTTATTCTTCATTTATATTCCAGACAGGAATGGCTTTTTGACTTTTAAGAGTTGGCACCAACTTGATGGCACATAATCAAATCAAATATATGTTCATATGATAAAAAAATAAGGAGAATTTAATATCATTAAAAGAATGTTGAACTATGTTGGGTTTAAACTATGTAAAACAGCAAACAACAATGTGCAATGTGGTAAATCAGAGGAATGGAGGAATAGTTTGATGGGGAAAAATAGATATATATGTAATTCACATTTTGTTGGCATGTAAAAAGTTAACACTGGGGGGAAAGATGCATTTTGATTCTTTTCTAAAGCTCCTTTAAATAAAACCTATAAATTTCTGGTCTTTGTATAACAGGGGCTTGTTAAAATGCATAAACTATTTTGAGCACACAGGAGAAAAATACAATTGTCTTATATGGCTTTCAGGAAACATATTTTGGCTGTTAAAGTGGTTTATCCATCTGTTTATACTCTCACACAGAAAATTTAGTGACTTTATTTTGTTCTGTGCAAGAATCAGAAATGCCAGTTCAGAAGTGGAAGGAGAGCTCTGTTTTTTGTCTTAATACGTTGTGACATTTAGGTTAGTTTGCCTGATGATTTCCTTTCTCTTGTTTTTCCTTCCCTCGTGCCTTAATCGTGACTTTAAAATGAAGCTCAGTACGATCTTATGGAGTTATGAGTTCAGAAACCCTTAGGAAACAAATAGTCCATGTCACTTGAACTAAACTTGCATATGCAGTGACCAACTTAGGACAAGCTTGCTTATTAATCAATCAATTAATTAATTAATTAAATTTATATGCTGCCCATCTCCCCCTGGGATTTGCATATGACCTGAGATTAAACAGTATTAATAGCTATTTATTACAAATACGACTGAGGAAAGTAAATGAAGTTAAGAGGTGAAAGAACATCCACAACCATCTCATGGCTAAGATGACATTTGTACCAGGAATGTCCATTTCTCCAATCAGGTTCTCTGCTCACTTTCATTTTGAGGTATTAACTGATATGTGGCAGAGGACCAGCATGATGGCTGCTTGTTTGAACCAATTCTCAATTTGATAGTCCATAGGCATATTGTCCTCTCATGGGTGTCTTCCTAGGGAATGCTTTCTAAATATAGAATTGTTAGCCCATTTATTTTTTATTGCCACCATTCATATTATATATACAAGAGATGCAGATTATAAAAGATAATAGCCATTTGGTTTGTAAAATTGGATGGATGAATAGAATAGGTGGATGGCTATAGTACTTTCTAATAGTCCTAAAAAAGAAATAGAATGAAACAGAATTTGAGAAGTTAAAAGGAAAAAGGAAAAAATCCTGGTGATTATTCAGACACATTCCTGTAGCTTTCTTGGCAACTGTATGGAAAGGATTTGTTGTTGTCTTCTTGGAATTTTTTTCCAACTTCCAGTCTAATATACAGCTCTGGGCTTTTCTCATGGTCTTCCCCCCAAACATTAACCATACCTGTCCTTGCTGAAGTATTTTGGGATCAGTGAATGTCATTTAAGGTTGTCATATGTTACCAAATAACGAGTGGAAAGAGTATCATAGACATGACAAATATGAATCTCTATAAGGTGTGACAGCTCCTGTGCTGGTACAAATGTTGGCCTTGGGAAGTTAAACTGAAACATTAGAAAGGGAAATGAAAAAAAGAGAGTATCCTGAGTGAAAAAGAGAATATAAACATCTTCACTTGGTCATGGATTGATAATGGATAGCTAAAACAACATTGTGGTCAAGGGCAACCTCTAACCTTCCATTTTTGACTAATGAGCTTAATTGATACATAAAATAAGTGGCTAACTCTCAAGACCTGTGTGGTACAAAAATATAGCCAGTGTTGTTCTTATATAACGGATTTCTGCAGAAATGAAAACAGGAACTACTACAATTTGAAATAAAAGTAGATTAAGAAGGTGACTAAACGGTTGTACTTGGTTCAAGAACTTTTACACAACTTGCCTGCAAATGACTCCAATCGTATATGTAACTAGGCTTTGGGTGCAATAAGTACAGAAAGCACAATGAAACATTAGAGGCAAATGGATCTTTCTAGGCAGGATAATAAAGTGGTCAATAGAAGAAGAAGAGATTCTAATCCTAGAAATAAATTTAGTACAGCAGACATGATGCTAGACAAGCATCATAAGGAATAATCTTGGAAACCAAACAAAACCTGACTTGGTCAATCAGAAAGCAAGAAGGAGCCAGGACAATTGATACCAGGATTCAGAGCAGTCACAGTATATGATTTAAATAAGGAGAACAATTTGGGAACTGTACTCAGGATGGAACTGAAAAGAATGATAAATAGGGTAATCTAGAATTAACATAAACTTTAGAGTCTTTCTCAGTAGCTTGAATAATGCAAATCAGAATTATCAAAGTCATTCTACAAGGGACATTTAGGTATTGGTAGACAAAGAAAAGCCATTATATGGGGTATGTGGAAGACTAAACACTTGCCTCAATTGTCACATCATATACTGTATTTATTAATTTGGTACCCTCATGGTTAGCTGGTGGTAACCTGGTAATTAAGAAGACCTTTTCATATGTTTGCAAAATGGAAATACATGAATATATGGAAATATAATAAATGGATATGGAGGGGTTAGAATAAAGTCAGAGTGGAGGCAGCGAGATCCGTACCTCCTTGTTGGTGCTGCTGGAAACAGCCCTTCCACAAGGTTGGCTGAACATGGACCAACCAATGTTAGGGTCGGGTGACAAGCTGCTCAGTCAATTCCTGTCACAACTTATGGGTCAACAGCCATATACAGTGCTGTGGCAGGAAACTGAAATGGCGTTCGTTGATCCAAAAAGTAGACCCTGCACCTGCAGGAAAATGCTAGAAAAAAGAAGTGTAAGGAGAAGGAGAAGGAGAAGGAGAAGGAGAAGGAGAAGGAGAAGGAGAAGGAGAAGGAGAAGGAGAAGGAGAAGGAGAAGGAGAAGGAAGTCAGAGTCGAGGTAATGAAGGTGAGAACTAGGTACCTATACTTGACTTATATTGGGTGAGATTGGAAGGGCTGCTGAACAGTGGGGGAAAAGGATGACAGTAGTTGGGTGGTCATTTGAAAATCTGCCTGAGTAAGCGTGGGAAGATAATGTTGTGGAAATTGATGGATTCTGCATTTGAATGCACATGTAATTTAAACTCAAGATCAGGACATTATCGTGTTAAAGATGCTCTTTGTTGTTGCTGCATTACACTATCTCAGCTACTTTCCTAAGCTGTAGAAAATAGTTTTTGTTCATTTATTTGAATTGTATATCACAATCCAGGTTTCTTGAAATATTCACAAGAAAATTGAAATCAAATGTTTTCAGTTCTGACAAGAAACTTGCAGGACTGGAATGTGCAGGTAGTGGACATGGGAGTATGTTGTGCATTACAAGCTGCAAGTTTCTTTTGATATATGTGCCGGATGGTTAACAGGATGTCTAAGTCCAGAACTGTTACTGTTAGGAAGGGAGTGTAGAAAGACAAATCAGTTTAAAGTGATTATGCTTCAGAGCACACTTAAAGAGTCAAGAGGCACTTGACTTGCAATCTGTTCATGTTTTCTAAAACAGACTCATCCAAGTTTTATTCATTTAAATTAGAAAGTAAATTAAGGACAGTCGTGTTAGTGACTTGTGCAAGACAGATTTCTTATAGATTTTTCCCACTGAAATGTAGAGGGACATTGTTACATTCCTTCAACATATTTAAATTTCTTTGCCGTATCTATTTCTGGAAGCCAGTGTCTGGCAGCTTGTTTATAGTTAATTTGTACCCATAAACCAATGCATACTTATACAGAAGTAAGTTCCACTGACTTGCAGTTTATATATAGTTGCCTGGGAATAAATCCTTTCCAATTAATTGTCTACTCAAGCATAGTAATGTTAATTGAAATGAAAGGGACTGTACATCAAAAGCTAAGGACATCAGAAATCAGTTTTAGTAAAGAAAGACATAGGATTAATGCAAAGAGGATCCAGGGTGTATATATTTCACTGGCTTAGGAATATAGAACTGCTGAAAAAGAAAAAAATGGGATGGAAACCCAATTATCCTGGAAAAAACATGGAACCATAGTTGTCATCATGAAAATTGTCAGGAATCTCAAGACACACAATCATTATGGACATTATATTCAAGATCCAAGGGAGTATGAGAGACAGAATCATATATAACATATAATTCTCAGGACATATACAAGTAAATGAATATAGGCCTTTGCTGTCTATAATGCAAAGAAAAACTTACACTGAAGCCATCTTCAGATCGTCCACAGATTTTTTTAAAGCAAAATATTTAGGAATCCAGGATATGCTTGTTCTACCCTTCTTTTACCAATACCTACCATGCCCTCAGGCGCCACTCTTCTTTCATTAAATTTATAAATCTGAATAAGAATTGTATTTGTGTTTGCATTCATTTATATTCAGGTATAACTTTCCATACAACTTGATGGGGGATATTGCTTTCTCAGCTCTCCTGAAAAGTGTTGTGTGCCTGTTGTTGAATGCAGCATCCTTCAGGCTGCCTGGCCCAATACCTGAAAACTGAAGATTTGAAGAGATGTATTCAACATGCATATGGGATGTGGAAGGATGTGCCAATACAGACATTGTCTTCTGAATACATTTTTGTTCTTACTATGGAGAAAGCTAATATCATAATGGGGGAAAACAATCATTAAAGCGGCTTCTGTCATTTTAATATGAAAATTTTATTAATATATTGCAATCACTGAATATAGACCAGGCAAACTGAAATTGAAAGACATTCATCAAACAGGACTTCAAGCCAAAGGTTACAATTATCTATGCTTATTTGTTTGTCTTCAGTAGACTAGAAATCTTGAAAACAGGATTGGTGTTAACAAGTTTCCGCTGGGGTGAGGGAAAAGAATAAGGAAGAATCATTAGTTGGAAAATAGTTCTGAAACCTCAATTTTTGTCCTGCTACTCTATCCTATCAGAGACCAAAATAAAAGCTGAATAAAATGGTATAGAGGTCATGTGCTGTGAGCAGGAGAAGAATTAATCATGCCTTTCACCCAGCTATACCTTGAAAATATATCTTATACATATAATGCCCCCTACAAACACACATATGCATTAATGTTACAATATTCCCAAAGTTCATTGTTTTTCTGGCTTCCATCTTAAATGAAAATCTACTTATTTAGCATTTTCTCCTAACTTGCTTCAATTAAGAAGAGGAGAAGACTTGGAAAAGAAAATGCTTTGTTGTTGTTGTTTTTTTACTGTTTTTGTATTATGTATGATTCAGTAGTTATTTCAAAACTAAAAGACTTGTAAGTCCTTTCTCATTTAGCTAAGATATTCTCTATCTCGCAAAAGTCACAAAACTGAAGTTCCTTGAAAAAGATTCCTCTTCTGATCAGTGAAATTAACAATACAATCCTATACAATATCTGTTGAGGAGTAAGTTCTATTGAGTTCAATGAATTCTGTACCCAGATAAGTGGGTAAGAAAACATTGTCTAAGTATGCATTAAGACTAAGCTACCAGAGAGCTACACTAAAACATGATCCAGGGTGTGCACGACAACAGCACAAAACATTTTGTTCCATGCTTGGAACAAAACAGCCTCATGTGATATGTTCCATTGGGTATGTTCCATTGGGACAAAAATCAAAACATTTCAAATGTTCTGCCATCAAGAACAACGGGAACAGAACAAGCTCATGCAACTGTGTTTTCATCTGTAAACCACGAAAATAGATGGGGTAGAAGCCAGTGCTGAGTAATACCTAGAACCAATCCTACAGAAAGTTTGACAGTGTGCACATGTGTGTTAGATCAGGTGCAAAAATCCTGCCCACTGCTACTTCTATTGTTTATTGGGATTTTTAAAATATTTAAAATAGAAGTATTTTATTCTGAACTAAGCACTTGAAACACTATCTCAGGAGCTTGGAACATTTTGCACACACCTAAACAAAAGTAAGTTTTAATTTAAGGGCTGCAAATTCAAATCATACTAACACTTTAGTTCAACTTAATTAATTACAGACTATAAATGTAACAGAAGAAAAATGAAAATGCATTTCATTTTTCTTCTGTTACATTTATAGTCTGTAATTATATATATATATATATATATATATATATATATATATGTGTGTGTGTGTGTGTGTGTGTGTGTGTGTGTATACATATATATATATATATATATATATATATATATATAGACTGTGTATATATTCCTATCTGTGTTTATCAGTTATAAGTTACCCAGAATGTATCAGTATTCTGAAAAAGTTTTTGGTAATAGGCCAACATGTGAAACTTTAACTAGTTTATCTATTTAAAAAAAAAGCAGAAGATATGTTAAGTAATTGTATTACAGTTGTTTGGCAGAGTTTTTGGGAGGCAAGAGAATGATGAATAGTGTGCTAAAATCATCCATCATCATCATCATCATCATCATCATCCCCATCTATAATAATACAGGTAGGTATTATGGGCCATCACCACAAGGCATGAACTAAAAATATGTAAGAGCAAATATTAAGCATCAGAACTGGTTCGTAGATTGCACATTGTCACAAAATATGTACAAAACTAACATGCAGCTAAATTCTGGAACCCTGAATCTTTTGAATGATTTTAGGTTCCTCTACATATACTAAGAATCTGGTAGAAATTAAAAGTTCAGTAATGAGATCCTCAGCCTAGCAACTGTATCCACCACGCTCAGAATGAGTAGCACTTAATTCCACCCTTACATTGTCTTTGGTAGTTTAAAGGAAAAAGGGCATAAAAATAAAATAAATACATTAAAATGTCTAAATGATCTTTTACTTGTATTAATGCCCTGTATTAGATGTATATCCTACAGATGTCACAGAAATAATGGTCTTGATACAGGGATTTTCCTTCACAGTAACAGGAGCGTTAAGAATTTCCCATTCCCAGATGATCGTCTCCAATGTTTATCTAAATCCTGCTTTAAAATCAGAGCTGCCTGCATGCGATGCATGTAAAAAAAAGGGGGTGCGGCTTTGATTGTGCAGTCACAGCTGCTGTGTTGACTTTTTTGACCCCCCTCCCCAGACGGCCCTGTTTAAAAAAGTAACCAACCTATAGCTGTTTTGAATTGTGAAATATTTGTACAGCCTTAACCCTTTATAGGAAACAGACTGATAATCATGCAGTGGAAGTTCAGATGTCTTTTTAGAAGTAAATCCAATTCCATAAGTGTGCGTACTACTGCAATCTAAACTATCCTTTTAAGTGGTAAATTGGATTTGTACTTCTGGTTATTTATCAATGGGTTGCTCTCAAGAGCAGGCATTTCTTAACAAGGAGCTTCTTTCAGATAGTTTTTTTCTTAATTAATTACACAATAAACTTCTGGATCTCTGTCAAGTTGCTCGCTGTGAGAAGGCCAGAGAGAAGCCCTGCTGGGTGGGTAAACTGATGACTCACTTTTAATATCAGGCAGAGCCAGGGTCTCTAGTCTTGCCAAGTGAGCTCTACAGGGATCCCCGCTTCAACCCACTCACATTTCCTCAGCACAGCACTCTTTTTCAGAAAACATAGCTTAAGTGAGGCCCTTTGCTTTGTAAAGAGAAGGGCTTGATGAAATACAGGATCAGGGAAGGGAAATTCTATGACAAGGAGATCCAAAGTCCTGGCTTAGTACACAGAAGATACTGTCCCATTAATTGAATTACCCAAAGAATAATTCTTTTTAAATGTTATCTTTGGTCATTGGATTCCAGGATGGATTATTTGCATTTTTCTTCCTTAAAGATAAAACTTCAGAATTCCTTCCTTCCTTCCTTCCTCTCTGAAGGCTGAATCTTTGCAAAAAAAGAAGAAGTTGTACTCAGTTTTGATTCATGAGCCAATAACTTTTGCAAAGACAGGCTACGTGGTTCTGTATTTTGATATTATGACTTAAGTCATCATGCTATTTGGAACTTTTTAGGAGTTTGTTAGACATATTTACTGGAAATCCCCCAGTCTCTGCCTGGCAAAATTTAGAGTTTGGAGAAATCTTCCAGAAGGATAGTCTCACCTCTAACAAATGTGTGTTTCATTGCATTCCAGCATAAAATGTATGTAAGCATGTATGTATGTATGTTTATAAATAATTTTCATGGCTGCCCATCTCATAGCAGTGACTCTGGGCAGTAAACAAATATAAAAATCCAACAATTAAAACTATCATCCATAGAACTCCAGGTAAATGACACCTTCCAAGCACAAAATGACAGGGTGAAACAGCCAGATCTTCAGAGTATTAAGGAAGGCTAAAAGGGTCAAAGCCATTCAGGTCTTTGGGGGGAATGCTGTCCCACATGGCAGGCGCTGCCCCAGAGAAGGCACGACTCCTGGGTCCAACAAGACAATATTGTTTAATAGAGGGGACCTGGAGCATGCCCTCTTTGCTAGATCTCATGGGTTGAGCAGAAACTGAGTGAAAGGCAGTCCCACAAACAGCCTGGCCCCTATGACAACTGATACATGTGCTGCCATACTACATATAATAAAGGTAGCTTATTGTCACAATGTTTAAATACATAGCACCACCTTCTTATTGCATTCAGGTTAGTGTTAAAAAAGGCAAAACACTTTAGGTTCTGACTTATAAGAATTCTCTGCTTGGTTATGAAAACTCATTACCAAACTGATTGCAAATTGAACAGTTCACTCAGAAATGCTCAGTTACTCTCTACCAAGAGTGTATAACTTAGTCTTTTGTGACAGCCAAAAGCTTCTCTCTGATAGGAGTTCTTCCACACCTGAAGATGTTGAACAACTCAAAAGAAAATTGGATAAGACTTCAGAGGAAATAATACCCTGTAGTGGAGATACATCTCTGCAATACCCAATATGCTATTTGTGGCCACTATTTAATTCATATGAAACATACGATCAAAACCTTCAACTTAAATTTCTGTTGAAATCAAGTGGAAGCATGCTTCTTAGTCTTCACATGAATCAATTTTCCTAAGTTTTACTAAGAATCAGACATAAAGAGATGCACTCCCCCACATGACTTGGAAACATACTGTTCTAAGATAGGTATGTCCAAAAGAAGTTGAGGAGACATCGACATAAATAAAGAATGCGACTTTTCCACCTTCAGCACTCATAGAGAAAAAGTGCTGGTCTTTATCATCCTTTAAGACAAGGGAGGGAACCAGCGGCCTTCCTGGTGCTGCTGGTGGTGACAGAGGCTATCAACTGTGATTCAATAAGACCTGGAGGATCTCAGCCCTCATTTAGGAGGATTCTTCTACGTCCATGATGGATAGTTTGAAGTGAACAGAGCATGGTGTATCTGAGTCAAAAGCAGGCATTCTTTTTTTGCCCATGAAGTCCCAAACAAGCAAACAATCCTGCTGAAGCAAGAACCTCACAACCCATTGCCACTTTAGATATTTATACTGTGAAGGTGCTATAAAAGAAATGTCTGCATGTCTTGCCTGCTATTTGAGTGGTTAAGTTACAGCTATAGTTTCGCTGATTAAATCTTGTTGCTGTTAAGCAACCAGCCTTCAGAAAATAAGATTAAAAAATGCAGGGATCATTTCCCACACACATGGCTTTAAAAGCTCAAAACAAAGGCAACTACTTCCCTGTTGATTTTCTCCTTTTCTCCCTAGAGTCACCAATGTCATTTGGTAACCTCACAGATGCAACTGATATACAAGACTGGTAATCAAACTTGCTTAGTCTGGGTTGTTTTTTTTTTTTTAATGTTTCACTCTTCCCCCCCACCCCCTTAAGCCAGCAGTCTTGGAGAAATAGGAAATGTATTAACATTTCTAAACAAATGAAACAAAATGATAACAAAAGAAATTTTGAAAAGGGTTTACGATTATTTCAAACTATGGGATCTTTTGTATGTTAAATGCCACACAAGTAGTGAATATGCACTTAAGTCCAATAGCAAGGCTATGGAAAATGCAAACTGAAGAGCAGCAAGGTGCAAAACCATTAACTGGAGCAGTCTGGTACCCTCCAAAAAGTTGGATGGCAATTCACATCATCCCATCATTTTAGAACAGAGGGAGAAGGCAGCCTCTGGTACATTCCAGAGATATGGGACTATTAATCCCATAATTTTGACAGAGCTTTAATGGTTGAGAATTCTGGGAGTTGAAGTCCCATCTCATCTGAAGATTGACAGGTTCACAAAAGCTTTTCTTCGGCAATCCCCAGTTGAGAGGTCCAGAATGCTCTTAATTTCAGGGACCTTCCTATGGATAAAAATATCTGCAGTAGTCAATGTTCCAAGTGTTGATTAGCACAGAAGAACCTTCTCTTCCATCCTGGACATAATTAAATTCCTACTGACAGTTGCAGGTTTTGAGTGGATAAACAGCATACAGCAATTGCTACTAGAACCTGTAATCTTTCATAGTGCAGTTGTCCTGAGATTGCTTCAAAAAAAAAAAAAAAAAAGACAGAATCATTCTATATAATTTTTTTTATTAGTATTGCTAGGAATTCTTTGTTCTGAAGTAATAGAAAGCACAATTAAAACATATTTTTAAATCCAGGAACAAATATAATATAGGTTAGATAGAATGCTGAGATGTGCATCCAAAGTTTCCACCCCTCCAACAGAGGATTTCCTAGGTGCTAGTAAACCTGGAAATCATCTAAGTACAATACTATCTTTTAATACTATGATTCAAGCAAGAGTTTTGTTGTATAGGCACTTATTTTTCCCCATTAGTCTGCAATGTCACTCTCACTGTAAATGAGACAAAGTAGGTTGGAAGGCTGAGTTATATCCCCAGCCCTTCAAATGTTGCCTGCCCTGTTTCAAATTCGCAAAGATTAGAATATGTCTATTTTTTTTTTTTAATCCTTAGCAGTATACAATTAACATACAATAACCATACAAAAGTCCCAGACACCTGAGATATTAGAGTTTTACAATATTTTAGGAGATGGTAATATAGTCCTACATCCTACATCATGCAAATTATTTCCTCTGTGGTGCTTTCTCAAATCAGCTTCAGTGCTTTCTCCAGTCCTCCACAGAAAGCTACAACAGAGGAAATGAAATCATATCTGCCAGAAATGTCCATCCTCCTGATGAATGAGCAATACCTTCTACCATCTTTCTAATCAGGAAAAATGAAAAGCTACTGCTTTTCTTCATCTTCCTCCTCCTCCTCCTCCTCCTCCTCTAAGACAATCTTGATTTTGTTAAAAAGTACTTATATCTTGATGCTTTAGGGCAGTAGTAGATACAACCTGCTGACTGTGAGCAACCCTCACCAAATGTTAAAAGCTCTCTGCAAATAATCATTTCAGACCAAACATCTGTGGCCTTAAAGCTACACTTACATATCCTAAAGCACTGTTAGTGTAGCCACAGTTAATGAACAATTCAAGCATATTTTCTTCCAAAATTTAAAAATAATTGCATAAAGCTGCTGATGAGTATTAAGTGGATTCCTGTATAAGTGATATTACACATTATCTGTGTGTGTGTGTGTGTGTCACACACACACACACACACAGTATGCATGTTTTAACTGGTTTAGTTTTAGACTGGACAGCTAAGATACTACTCCCCTTTCCTGCTACCATGTATCTTCCATACTGCTCCCTTTTTTCAATATATTTCCTCATATGTAGAAAACATGCTTTAACTTGTTTTTCCATTAGTTGTCTCTTGGTTATCACTATTATAGCAAAAACAATGCAACAATAATAGAGGTCTTTTATTTTTAAAAACATGTGTGGTACTTTCTTGGCTCCTTCTTAAATGTTATTATTATTGGACCTTTTACAATTCTGTGGACTCCAAAGGAACCCTACAATTTCCTTTGGTGTAGGGTTTCTCCTTTTCCTGTGTTTTCATGCCACAAAAAGGGTGTCTCAAAAACTTTCTTCTCTCTCTCTTCCCCTAAAAGAACTGGAATAGCCTCAGCATATTCCTAATCTAATTAACATCCATAACACTTAGACAATAAATTGACTTCAACTGCTCTTGAAGCTCCCTGCCACCTTGTTAAGTTGCCTTCCAATGCAGCTGTAAATCAAAGGGGAAGGGCTAAGGTCACAGTCCATGTTTGCTGTATGCTTGAGTGAGAGACGCTGATGGCTTTACCAACTGCTCCTTATGTTGTTTTTGTAGAGCTGTAGAAGGGGGCACATTGCAGTCCCAAACCTTCTTGTTCATCCTGAGCAGAGAGGCAAAGTAGCAAAGGCTCAGTTAAGTGTAAATGTCAAAGACGAGGCAAATAAAAGAATTTTTAAAAATCGAATAGATCTACAGCTCATTGCTTAACATGTTTACTCAGGAGTAAGAACTCCAGAGTTCCATGGGACATTTTTTTAATGTAGCCAAAAATCAAAACAAAGACTCAGAAGTAAAAAGGCCATCAAAATAAATGTGTGTGTGTGAGAGAGAGAGAGGGGGGGTATTAATAGGGTGTTCCATGCTTGAACTGAAGTGCAGGTGTGTGGCTTTAAAAGTTATGTGTAAATAATTGTTAGAAAATTATAGCCTGCTTAAAGCATTCCCTTATTGCATTCTATTTATAAAAAGAAAGATGCATGATTCAGCGCTTTGGACACATGAGAATACAAACCATTAAATCAGATCATTGATCCATGTAGCCCAATTCTGACTATTATGGCTATTGATAGAGATTGTTCCACTCCTTTAAAAGAAGAAAACTAAGTATTAGGAGGGGCACCTTCTGATACAATGTATTGTTCTAACAGTGAATTATTATGTGTTTATTTATTTCACTACTTGTAACCCGTCCTGTATCAATGCATGTCAGGTCAGGATTCAGTCAGTAAAATAAAACTCCTACTAATGCTCAAAATGTAACCTAAGATGAAGAATATATGTTCTTCCAGGGGGTGCTGAACTACTTATTGAATTTAGTGGGACAATAGACCCACTTAGTTGGGTCTACTTAACAGAGTCATGGGTAATTTAGGTCCTCTTGCTTTTAAGAGGTGTATTGGTTAAAATTACTAAGGTCCACTACCTAAGGCGGTAATAGGCAATCTATGACCCTAGGGCCACACATGGACCTTGAATCCCTTTTTTGTGGCTCACCGAGCTTCTCTGATCTCAATTCCTGACAATAAATAGTTTCTTACCATTTTGACATGGGGATCTCATTGTAGTGTAAACTCTTAAATCAATGTAGCACAGATTTTAAAATAAAGAAACAGTCTTCTGTCTTTCATTCTTTCTCACCCTGCCCCTACCATCAAAGACTTGGGAAAGTAGAAAATCTTGGCCTTGTCTGTATTTGCCTGCCCACTAGAGTCCTCACTTCACTCCAGAATGTGTGGTTCCAGCCACCAAGAGGTTGTCCACCCCCGGCCTAGAGAATCATGCTGCAGTTACATTTAGATCATATATCATTTTCCTATTAGCTGCATGCCATTACACATTGGCATATTTTCAGCATTGAATATTGATGAAGGATGAGTAGTAAAGGGCAAATTCAGCAACTTATCCATTCCTGGGAAATCCAGGAGGGGAGGAAGGGATCTTTTTTGTATTTCCCCAAATTGCTAACCAAATATTTATGGTTGGAGAGTGAGATCACAAAGCAACAATATTTAAAGCACGTCATCTGAAAATCCTATACATCTTTTTGACACTTCTTGCTTAAAAATAAATTGGATAAATAACTACTTCAGAAGATTAAAGACAGAAATACTGTGATCTGGATACTTTATCCATTATCCATCTCCTTAAAGAATCTATCTATGATCTCTGATACTTCTCTATAAACACAGATTTATTTTATTAGTTTATTGTTTTTAGCGTGGCATTGGTGCATGCATGGTGAAAAAAATCCCATTACATCTGAAAAGAACGGATCATATTGTGTTTTACCACAAAATACACTGTAATTGCTACTGCATTACAAATAAATATTTCAATAAGGAAAAGCTGAAGCAGTTGTGGAAAAACACATCTCATCACTGGCTCACTTGAATTGGGTATCTGTACATATGGGCTTTATTTTTAAAGCATGTGCAAACCTTACATTTTCAGCAACAGGATTGCTCCATAGATATGGAACTACCCAGTTTTTGCATTTGGTAAATTATGTATCAATCCTATAGGAATTCTTAAAATATATTATATTGTCTAGTATTGATAACAGCAAGGGTTGAACTACACAGAAAGGTTCATCAAACAGAAGAGAATGGAAATTCTACTACATTAAGGCAGCAGCCCTAAACTTACTTCCTAGGTGGTACACCACATTGAACTCAATGGGACATACTTCCAATTAACGTACAGGATTCTTCAGCAAGATTTCCAGCTTCCATGCGTGTGGTCAAGTATCTTAAGATTGATCTGGCTCACATATCAGGCTAAGCCATAATGTGTTTGGTTTGGCTTCAGCTTAGCATGTTGTGTTAACCATAATTTATGGCTTAGCATGTGGTGGTTTATTCAATAAAGCATAGTTCAGCAAAACTATGTCATATTTGGACATTATATGTAACTTATCCTTAGAAAGATTATCTTTCTGTTTGATGGCCTGTCAAGGAACAATCTTCTATTTCTGAATTGTTTCCAGCTCAAGTCTGTCTTACAGTGGGGTGGGGGGACATAACTAGAGCGAGAAGGACCCTGATGTTGCACAGAAGCATTTAATACCTGGAGAGCAGACCGAGCAGGCATACAGTAAGTATTGCCACAGCTATGCTGAGATGTCCTGCATTTCTATTTCTATTAGTAACTACTTTTAAATGTGTGCCTTCCCATAAAAGTTTGTGCCAATTTTGTATCACTTTTAGTCTTCAGTTTTCATAATGCACTGTTCCTAATTCCATGTAATGCACAACCTACTCTCTAATATTATTAACAAGGATTCTTCTCTCGTGAACAGGGATAGGTAACCTCACACTTCCAGCTATTTTAGATTACAAGTCCCATGGTCCTTTACTATTTTTCCAGTCCATGTGAATGTCCTGAATGCATGAAAACTAAAACTGAGGATAAAGCTATACTTGCTGGATTTACCTATCCCCTAGACCAGTTATTTCTGGCCATTATTCCATTATGAATATGACCTCAATGCTCTATACCTGAAACCATCTCTGAAGAGCATCCAGAAACTTGTAGTTTCTAAGAAATCAGATCAGAACACAACCATACTAAAAAAATGAATTTGCTTGCCAATTTCATTCCACTCTCTCCTCTCCTAATATGAGGAGGAGGAGGAGGAGGAGGAGGAGGAGGAGGAGGAGGAGGAGGAGGAGGAGGAGGAGGAGGAGGAGGAGGAGGAGGAGGAGGAGAAGAAGAAGAAGAAGAAGAAGAAGAAGAAGAAGAAGAAGAAGAAGAAGAAGAAGAAGAAGAAGAAGAAGAAGAAGAAGAAGAAGAAGAAGAAGAAGAAGAAGAAGAAGAAGACTCTTGATGGCTCAGAGCTTGGCTATCTAAGGAAGTGCCCTTTTCCTACCAGATCTGCAGAAAAGATTGTTGTAAAAGCACCAGAGACTTGCTTTTCAGGAATACAGGAAAGAGCCTTCTCCTGTACTCCAAGACTGTGCAATGACTATTGTTGGATTTCCAGTTAGTCCCAACATTGTGCTTTCTTTTCATTGTGCAGGGAGTCAAGATGCATCTTTTCAGTGTAACTGTTCACATTGTATGATAATGTTTTATTACGTGCAGTAGTTTTATTTCTCTATTATAGACATTGTTGTATAAGCATACTTATCATTGTTTTAATCTAGCTATTTGTTTTGTCATTTTGTTAGGTACCTTAAGCACTCTGTGTGTGAGACACATACACACACACACACACACACACACACACAGAAGTCAGGTTACCAATACAATAAAAAAAAATAGTTATGTATCTCCAGGAAAGTTACAAAACTATGTAGATGATTTAGAAGGAGACTAGAAATCACAACAAAGCAGTTGTTAGATGGGGCACGGAAACAACTTGAAAACTGTGAGAAAGTGCCAAGTATGGGTGTGGACAGATCTTGGCTCACAAATATCTCTGATTATATCTAGTGTGGATACAATTTTGGGCCACGTATCTGAGGACCTCTGTCAGCGTAGGAGCTTTTTTATGGCCTCCATGAAGGATGGTTTAGTCAGAAATTATGTCCTCTGATGTTTTGCAGAGCTGGCTATAAGCAACACAGCCAAATAAAAGAGAGGGCAAACAGTCACCCAAACTACCAGGATAAACACAGACCCCTCCCATGTTAAATTCTGTTTTAAGAATAATAGCCTGAAATGCAACCTTCAAAACCAGTTTCTAGAAGCAAGGATTGTTTCAAAATAGGCATCCATAAAAGTCAGCATGCATAAAAGATGGGGTAGATCAAATGAAAGTATTTTGGTATTAAAAGCCATTCATTTTGTTCAACCTAAATCTGGATTACAAGTATATTAAATTTTGTGCCGCAGTGATATATTTAACACAGGCTACATTGTGTTAATTTCACAGTCCTCCCCAGTCAGTTCCTGCAGAGGTGTTACAGAGAATTAATTGCCATTTATTTTCAGTGATTAAGATACTGCAGTTAATCAAATTGTAAAGCCTGGTCAGTTGTAGAAAAACAATGACAATTTATTATATATCACATTCTCATTTTTCTTGGTTTATGGTGGAATCAGCTTAAACATTCCCTAATATTCCCTTCAGCAAAATAGTTTTTCCCTCTTTATCCTTCCTTAAAAGGTGATGACTTTGTTATATGCCTATCCATCAGCTTTTTTGTCAATGGCATTGATCAGAGACCTGGGGAACTACATGTGTTTTAGCCATCATGAAGGCAGTATTATTCTAGATACAAAATAATGAGCATCATTTTTTCTTCTTCTTCCTTTAAAGTAGGCAATAATACTAGACAGATGATGCTACAGATACAGATGTTGTTATAGATTAAAAAGAAAAAAAAACTAGAACTAGATTCTTGGCAAAATCATGTATTTTTTAGGAAACACCCCATGAGGGGCAAACTATTGTTAGTAGCCTTCTATGAAAATATGCATCGCTCCTTGTAGTGGGAACAAAACTTATATTAAGATTGTAATAATGCTTAAAATTCCACTGTCATCTCAGATCTGCCTGTTATTCTCTTCCCTCTATGTGCTATTTTATTTTATTTTACTATTAGAAAGAAACCAACCATTGAGACAATATCACAGCTGATCCTTGGTTCATTAGCTGGGAAAACTCCTAGGATCTCTAATACATAATAAGCTACTGCAACTGTTGGGGAACATTTTCTTTCATTTATTTGCTTATTTATTTGGCTACATTTATGTGAATTCTTCTGTCCTATTTAGTATCCCAGGAGTAGAACACATAAAAATGTGGGTGAAAGAGGAATACAGTAATAAAAAAACAGTTTAAAACACAATTACAAGTAGTCCCCAGTTTAAGAACAAGTTCTGTTCCCAAGGTCTGTCCTTAAGTTGAATATTTATGTAAGCCGGAACAGTATTATTACGTTGTAGTATTGTGTAATGAATTCAAATCATTGTGTATTTAATTCAAATTTTGCTACAATAGGCTCTGTTCTTAACTATGGGTTGTTTTCTTTCATTTATTTGCTTATTTATTTGGCCACATTTATGTGAATTCTTCTGTTCTATTTAGTATCCCAGGAGTAGGACACACAAAAATGTGGGTGGAGGAGGAATACAGTAATAAAAAAACAGTATAAAACACAATTACAAGTAGTTCCCAGTTTAAGAACAAGTTCCATTCCCAAGGTCTGTCTTTAAGTTGAATATTTATGTAAGCCGTAACAGTATTACTGTATAATACTGTATAAGTAGTATTGAACTTGAACCTTTTTGTATTTAATTTAAATTAAATACACAAATGAACTTGAACCTTTGTGTATTTAATTCAAATCATTGTGTATTTAACTCGAATTTTGCTATAATAGGCTCCGTTCTTAACTATGGGTTGTCCATAAACTGGGTGTTCTTAACCAGAGGACTACCTGTACAATAAAATATGAAAGAATTGAAAGCAATGTAAAAGACCAAAACATAATAATTTGCTGATTAAAAATGTAATGAAATCATTGCCATTCTCCTCATATCAAATGGCTAGAGAAGGTGTTCCACAATCTAAGCGCTATAACAGAGAAGACCCTGTCTTCATTGTAAAGGGGGATAGGGCTCAGAGGAAAATCTCTGCCATAAAACATGCACAGATATAATGTGTTTTGTTGGAATGATGGTTAGACCATCTATTATGACTTATATAACTAATCTTGATTTTGAAGACCCTCCCACCTTATTTTATTTGAAAACATTAAGTATAGGATCATATGGGACATTGGATGAACCAGTGATAAATGTTGCCATTTTAAAAAGCCACTGAGATGGTGTTGTTGTGCTTGTTGATGACTTTGGAGGGCTTGGAACCAGGGTGGTGCAGCTGTCCTGGCTGTCCTGAATCTCTCAGTGGCTTTTGATACCATCAACCATGGTATCCTTCTGGACTGGCTCCTGGGGTTGGGAGTGGGAGGCACCATTTTGCAGTGCTTCTTCTCCTTTCTCCGTGGCCAATGTTAGTTGGTGTTGGTGGCAGGGAGAGGTCGAGCCCTAGGCCACTGCAGTGTGGGATGCCTCAGGGCTCGGGACTCTCCCCTCTCCTCTTTAACATCTACATGAAACTGATGGGTGAGGTCATCTGACGGCACAGGGTGCAGTATCATCAGTATACAACTTCACCCCGGCTGAGTTGGTGATGCTGTTGTGATGCTGACCAAGTGCCTGGAGGCTGGGAGGGTCTGGATGGGGAGGGGGGAACCAACTTTGGCTCAACCCTGGCAAGATGGAGTAGCTCTGGGTTTTTGGCCTCGTAGGGTCTGGTGATTTGTCATCTTTGACTCTGGATGGGGTCGCACTTCCCTGGACTGAGCTGGTGCACAATTTGGAGGTCCTTCTGAACTCAGGACTCCTGCTATGGCTAGGGGGGCCTTTGCACAGATCCATCTTGTGTGCAGATTGTGCCCTTTCCTGGACCAGGAGGCCTTGCTCGTGGTCACTCATGCCTTAGTCACTTCCTGTTTAGATTGCTGCCATACACTTTATAGGGGGCTGCCCTTGAAGACCACTCGGAAGCTACAGCTGGTCCAGAATACAGCGGCGCATACAATATTGGGTGTTCCTAGATTTGCCCACATTAGACCTCTGTTGCGTGACCTGCACTGGCTCCCATTTTCCTTCTGGGTGCAATTCAAGGTGCTGGTTATCACCTTTAAAGCCCTACATGGCACAGGACCTGGATACTTGCAGGATCACCTCTCCCTAAGAATATCTGCCTGCCCCAACAGATCGGATAGAGTAGGCATGCTCCAGATCCCTTCCCTGAAATCCTGTCATCTAGTGGGACCTCCGAAGCATGCCTTTTCCGTGGCTGGCCCTACCTTATGGAACACCCTCCCCATGGCCATTCAGCAGGCTCCCAACCTTTTAGCCTTTCAGAAAGCCATCAAGACCTGGCTTTTTACCCAGACACTGGGATAGAATAGAGTAGATAGCATGGAATGTTGGAGCTGGCTGCAGGCTGATTATGGCACTGGTTTTTATTTTATTTTATTGTTTTATCATTTTGTGATTATGTTTTATCGTTATTGGATTTTACTGCTGTTGTGAGCTGCCAGAGTTGTTTAATTTGTATGGGCAGCCACACAAATCGAATGAATGAATGAATGAATGAATGAATGAATGAATGAATGAATGAATGTTAAAATCTCTACAGTTCATCTTAAGCACAAATCTTCCATGAAACCAAAGAAGAATCCCTAACTTGATCTAACTCTGTAATAAGCTGCACATCCACTGAAATATTAATGCTGATTATCAGCTGAGAATAAAGGGATCCTTTTAAGAATATCATTAGTAACCTTTTTAAAGTAGTTATGGGAACATAATATTGTCTTAAGAAATCATGCTTGAACTGAAAACTATGCTGGACGTTTGGCAGCTGAGAAGCTATAACTGCTTTTTCCAATCTTCCACTCTTCAGGAAGTTAAAACCCCCAAGTTTCCTATTATTTCTAGAAGATATAGTACCATGTTGGGAAAGACTAGCATACAAATGGTGGTGGAAGGTCCACAATGTTGGCACAATAGCAGAAGGCTTGGAAATGCTGGCTGGAGAATGCCAGCTGGGGAATGCTGAGAGTTGAAGTCCACACATCTTAAAGTTGCCAAGTTTGAAAAACATTGCTCTAGTCCAACTCCTTGAATTACACAGAATATTGGATCAGTACATCTGCTGGGCTCACAGAAGTGTCTGGATTGATTGGGAGGATGATTCCCTTGGTCCCAATCATCCAAGATTGAGCAATAGTTTTTTGAGGATTTTGGAGTTAAACTTCAGAAGGAAGGTCTTTCTACATTTTGCTTGATACTGTTTCTAGCTTGAAACAGAGATGGCTTTTTAAAAAACACACTAGATAAAAAGTGTGACCAAATATCTACTCATATCTATTTATCTGAAGTTAAATGCACATTTTTATCAACTCTTATTTTAGCATTCAATGGTACCAAATGACACAAAAATCCATTTAGTGCAATAAATTGGATTACTGACCAAATTGTTAATAAATACCAACAAGGAGCTGTTCTTCAGGAGGAAAAATATACTTTAGTATTTACAGGTTTGAGCATGCTCAAAGTTTTGTGAAAATTATAAAATTCCTATTTTTCTTCTCCCACCCTAAACCAGATACAATGCTTCATCCATATTTCTAGCACACACTTAAGAGAATATCCCATTGGGGTTTTTTGAGTATGCTGAATTTACAGCCCATCATTTGAATAAAGCCAGTTAAATTTTAAAGCTAGTTAAGTGAATATTTGGCATAATACAATATATGCAAATAACAGTGGTATCAATCCGACTAGAACATGGCTGTGAAAACACTGAGATAATTAAATCATTCACTGTGTCTATGGATATTTGGTAAGTGCCCATTTAGAAATACAGCTGTAAAGTTCTCCCTACATTTTTGGTATGCACTTTGTTGGCAGGAATATTAGGGTAAATGTCAGAAATGCTGTGAACATTGGTATATACTTCATAAGATTTTTAGGAGCCAGCAAGAAATGTCAGATTATTATGGTATTCGTCAATTGTCTCAAAACCAAGTCTAGTGTTTTTGGTAAATGACCAAAAGGACAAGTCTTGGGTATAAATAAATTTAAAAAAAAATCTTGTGATTTAACTATGCCTGATATTCACTGCTGGTACAGGTGCCTTCATTAAATGGCGCAATTTTGCCCAAATGTCCATGATTGGTGGAGTAATGGCACCACTTACCCTGACAAGCTGGGAAATACCCAAATTAGGAATAAAGACATTGCTTTTATATATTTTTTAAATGATATGTTGTGTTAAAACAACGTTACGTAGACTATCTAGAAAGTTGTTCTAATGTCACAATAATGCATTGTTTTTATACATCATTTTTCTTTTACTTTGGCCTATTCCAATCAGTTCTAAACACTAGTTATTCCTTCTCGTGGGAATGAACACCCACCCACATACACACATATACATGCACACATACACACAAATGTGAATTTCCTTAGCAACATGTGTCTCTACTTACTTATGTATTTATTTGCTTTATTATATTTCGGCACCGCCAAATCCGAAACAACTCTGGGCACGCAAACAAGCATGCCAACCAACTCTTTCCTATATCTGCCCACTGTTCAAGCTGCATTTTTGCTACTCAGAAGTTATGTACAGTGTAGAATTCTTGAAAAATGAATACAAATGCAGGCTTAGCATATTCTCTGAAATATGAACTAATTTCAAAGATTTTTCTTGGCTGATTGCTATTTTGATATGTTGATGAGCTGATTTCTGGTAGAAATGTTGCACATTTGGGCAAAGTTTAGGCAGCCTCCTGAAATGCAAAGAAAGACTGCACACAAGACGAGACTGGAGGACTCCAAGAGATCTTTTTTACTGCTTCATTGAGCACTCAGTTAAATCAACCACATGCCATATTGGTTGGGGAGACTACTAGAACTTAATCTGAACTTTGTCTTAATACATAAGGTAGTTCATTAGTACAGGGCCCATGACAGCTAAAGCCACAAGACTTTTTTGCTCCAGTTCTGAATTAACTATGCTGAATTCCACTATTCAGAGTGGATTTCAGCATAGTTATTACCTGCCAATAAATTAACCCGTTTTACAGTTTTGACAGCCGTGTGACTTACCCTAAACAGTATTTTTAATCACCCAAAGTGTATCATAAAATATAACACTTTAGGAGATTATATGGCTAAACTCCCTACTTTGGGATGATGATGATGATGATGATGATGATGATGATGATGATGATGATGATGATTTTATATAATGATTTTAACTTCCAGTATCTTTGTATTGGCTGCTAAATAAGAGCTGAGCTGCAAGGCTAAAGCAATCATAAACCTACCATTTAGATTGCTTGCATGAATAAACTTGTAACCATATTGCTAGTACATTATAGCACAGTAACACATTATCTCATAATATATCATACTGTTGTGCTAGTGAAATCCCAAGCAATCTGTTTATAAAGTGAACTTTATCCAAAAGTGTTTGTTAATAGTTCAGAGTTCAACAGGACTTACAAATATTGTCTGCAATATTTGACTCTGCAGATCCTCTGCATATGAATGCAGAACAGTACAGTTTCTTCCCAAATTTGTGAGCACTGCAAATTTAGGATGCAATTTAATTTGCATTTAATTTGAGATTAAAAACGAAATGGATTAGGCAGGTGCAAGGTTGCAACATTGATCTCTTAACACAAAAGGATGAGGATATTTAATTTGTTCTATGTATGCCCTAATTTCCTGGTGGTGGGGTTTTTTGGTTTTTTGGTGTTTGTTTTGTTTTTGGTACCCATTAAGAAAATAACTTTAGCATTCTTCATCCCTCCCTTGCAACCCCCCCAAATCATAAATCATTTACTACTCCTTGAATGTTTTGCTGGTTTCAAGGCAATAAACTTTATTCGTACCCATTGCACAGAGATGGGTTCTTTAAGACTCGGGAGCTTTTTTTCCTCCCTTTTTTATTTGCTACAATCTGTTCAGTGTCACTATGTTAAGAACAGCAACATGGCTCCAAAGCTCAAGTCTGGGAAGCTGTACATCAGGCACACTTTAGCAGATTTATGTCATCAACTCCCACACAGTATCAATCATTCCCCGAGATCATAATTCGCCACCAAAGCAAATGCTGTACTGAAATCACCAAGACAGACTTCAAACCAAGCCAGTTGCAAGTTTTCAGGTGCTGTGGAGGAATTAGGAGTGGGGGTGAGTGCTTGAGGTTAAAGAATTCTCAGCAAACTGTCCCAAAGGGGTTGAGAAAGGGAGGGAGAAGAGAGCAATGTTGCCATCAGCACAAACACAAGACGTCTCTGTTAAAGAAACCAGGACGCATTTTGAGACAAATAAACACAGATTTATCAGTCTGGCTGCAATTTTATGAAGTGCAACATTAGGTCTCTTCTGTCTCTTTCCAATCTAGATCAGATAAACAGATACATCCAGGACTGGATATGTCAGGGTATATGATCAGTAGCAATAGCCAGGAGCCTTTCAAAGCATTTCAGGGTTATTTCATTTTGTTTTCAGTTCAGCATCCTCAAATGTTAAAATCCTATTGGCACAACAATCATGCCTTTTTATTATTATGCCAATTCCTAAAATATATTTCAATATAGAGAAAGGGGGTGGTGGTGATCCTTGTCTAGTTCAAGAAGAATTCAAAATATTCCATTTCAGAATTGCTTAGAACATGATGACTTGATGGCAGTGGAAGCCCTAGCTCTACCATGTTCTTTGCTCTACCAAGTTTGCACACAAACACAGACATGCAAGAAACTAAAATGTGGCCGAATGCCAGTCTGCAGCTTCATCTTCCTTTTCAAGCCTGCCTCTGGAGTGATGAGGTTTATGGATCCCATAATTTAACATTCCATTGCTTTCCCTGAGTTTACCCCAAGAATTACCCTGGAGATAATCTACTATTTTATATTTTATACTGTAATATCCAAAATGAATGTCATCCTCAGTATATTAAAGGAAAGATGGGATGTAAAAAATCCATGACTTCCATCAAATTTCAAAATTTGCTGTCATGATAATTTTAAAGGAAAAGCTTAACTCCCAAATTCCACCTGAGACTATTTGTCTCTTTTCTACTTCTGAATGCAGAAACCTCCTACAAGTGCTAATTCCCACCTGCTGTAAAATGATATCCCATTCTGACAACTTTTATTTATTATAGGAAACCATCTCCCCTTTGGTATTTTCTGAACATGGAATTAAAAATTAATTTGGGAAGATTCTGCAGAAAAATGGTGATCTCCAGGATCAGGCCCCATTCCAGGTTGAAATGGATCTTCCAGCACACTTCATTAATGTTCTGGAAAACAAATAGAATGTATGTATGCATGTACATGTATGTACAGGTATAATTTCCTTCAGAAAAAAATGTTTGTGGTTGTTGTTGGTTTTTTTTCCCTTAAACATCTTAATGTTTGTTTAAATGTTTGGGGAAGTCATTAATCAAGACTAGCTGCCATCAGTCTCCAAACTTGTAAAAGTCAACTGAAGGAGGCAGAAATACTTTAAAAAAATGTGTTAAGCTAAGGGAATCATATGGAACTTTTTAAAGGAATGTATCAAGGGAATTTGCAAGCTGTAACCTCCTACAACTGCAGGAAAGGCTACTGAAAGTGTGAATTAATTTAACACAGAATTTGTCCTTAGTCATTCGTAAGAAATAACAGACAGTGAGGAAGTGTAGAGAACAGAGTGGCATGCAAAATTATAAATCAACACAGGAGAGATGGAAGGTGCACTTGAAAAGCTTGGCATCATTTTAAAATACTCTAGACAGGATGATTGATTTTCCATAGGGGAAAAGATGTGCAAAGTGGGGGAGGGAAGCAAAGGAAGAGCCTATCATGTTCAAAAGGTCATGAGAAGAACCAGAGCAGAAAAGAGCATTTGATCAAAGACAAACTGCCAAATCTGTGTGCTGAGATATTGGCAGTTAAGTAAAAGATGCTTAAGATACCAAGCAACTACAGCTGCATTGCAGTATGGAAAATTGGAACTTCTTAATTAATTAATTAATAAAAAGTCAGTTCCTATTTAAATTTAGCCCTTTTAAACCACGAACTATATTTTTAATTCATTCAGTTTTCCAGTTTTTGTCATCCACATTTTCTTCTTTGGTAGGTTCTCCAATAGTTCATAAAGAAGCTCTGCATCTCAGGGTACATGTCTACATGCAATATATTATGTATATTTGTTTCCTCCATAGGTGTCTGTTCCTAACTATGATAACATCAGAATGATGCAACATGCATCATAATATCACAATCTAAGTTCTGCCCTTTCATATTGACATCATGACCTATCCATGAACATCAGCTGGCAGTCAGAAAACATGATAAAAATTCCTTAATCTCTCACACAGATAAATTCAGCCACAGTTTTAGCTGGGAAACTTTTTGGCACTTTTGACCAAGCCAAATCCATAAAAGGCTATGGAATTCCTGGAAGCTTGGCATTCCAATAAATCATCCATCAACATACTCATAAACTCCATCTACATTCCATTTAAAAGATACAACCAAAAGTCAAGTAAGGAAACAAACAACATCTTCCTTAGCAACCAACATCCAGATGAGCAGGAAACAGCACCAGATAAACCATCAGGGAGGAAGCAATACTGTAATCAAGGAGCCATCAAGGAAGAAACTATACCCCAACCAAGAGTGGCAAGCCAAGCTACTATATGCTGTATAAAAACAACTGGCAAATTTCCCTTTCCCATGCCCTGATGATGTTACCTAGCCTGGTAATGAAATGACTACCGGGGGGGGCAGGGGAGAAAGCAACCAAACTTAGAGAACAGCAGGAACTATATTAATCTAAGTATTAGGTTAATATCTCAATACCAAGAATATAAAGCTACTTGGAACAGGTTGATAAGTCTTTTGGCACAGAATGCCATAAAATTGTAAGAATAATTCTAATGGGAAACATGAAAAAGAATGCTTGGTGGAATGATGAAGAGATGCATGCTATGGATGAGGAAAGAAAAAAGAAAAAAAGGAAATAGCTATCTAGTGTAAATGTTAAAATATGGTTGTCACCTATGGAGTTGCTCTGCACTTGTTTTATGTGTGTGTCAAGACTACATCAGTGCCTATTGATAGAAGAAGGTAGCAAAACTACAGGGGGATTAATTTATTAAGGCTCCTGGAAAGGTGTTTGTCAGAAGAAGTATCAATGAAAAAAAATTGGCAAAAGCAGTGTTCTTTTATACCACGTACAGGATGTGCAGACCAGATTTTGCTCTTCAGGTCATTTACAAATGCATGAATGTGAGAAAGAGAGTTCACTGTACATTTTTTGATTTAGAGAAAGCATATGACAGAGTGAATTGGCTTGAATTATAGAATTTTTGCTATAATGAGTATGTAGCTGAAAGCTTGGTTGCTAGATGCAATAAGAGCAATATGACAGAAATAAAACATGCGTGAGAGGAACTGGAATGTTTAGCAAATGGTTTAACATTTGGTAAGTGTGAGATAAGAATGTATGTGTCCCCTTAGTAGTTTAATGTATTAATGGATAAGAAATGCTTGTGATGATATCAGAAGTATGTTAGCTGGAAACAAATATACACATACTTTTTTATGGCAACAATACTATGTTATTGGCAGAGAATGCAAATTACTTTCTGCAAATGTTAGATTCTATGCAGTGATATAGCATGAATCTGAAAATCATCGTATCCAAGACCCAGCTTGACAAGGAAAGTAGAGTGAACCATTGCAGGTTAAAAATATGTGGCAAAAAAACCCTACAGCAAGTAGAAGAATTATTGTACCTTGGTAGAGTTTTTAGTAAAGTTGAGAAAATGGATGGAGAAAGCTGGTAAAAACATAGTGAGTTGCTGTTGTAAGGAATTTAGATCCAAAGAATCTAAAATGGCAGTGCGTAAGAGCAAGCTACTGCCTGTTTTGCTGTATGGAAATAAGAGCTGGATATGTTCAGAGAAACATAAAAATTAAGTTGAATGCAGGGAAAATTGGGTTCTTAAGAAGTATGTGTGGTTAAAAAAGAAGAAGAGATAGGGTCCAAAATGAATTGATGTTGAATAAATGTGAATTGACTATAAACGTGAGTGAAGAGTACAAAAGAATCTGCATAGGTGGTTTGGTCAAATAAAAAAAAATGAAAGAAGATCAAAGTGCAAAACCAATATATTAAAAAAGAATGAGTGTTCAGAAGTAAGAGAAGACCAATAGCACTGTGGTTAGATGAAGGTGAGATCTTCAGAAATAGTGAGGTGAGAAGTTTCAAGACAAAAGGCAATATATGAAACAATGGATGTAGTGGAAATAAGGATGATTTGCAATAATAGAAAAAGAGGTATAAATGATGGTGGTGTAAATTATTTTAGTTTTGTTCCTTTTTCTTAGAAAAGTTTAATTTAGTTGGCTTACTATTTCTTACACCTCCTCTATACAGTAACTGTACAGAAAAAAATCCTTTCATTTCTATGTGGCTTGCAAATGAAAAACTCCCAGTGACTTGTCCCACAATTTTTATTATGTTAGCATGGAATTTATTATCGATATATAAAACAATACTCCACCATGTGGCATTATGAGAAAGCAAAACAAAGCTGTGTTTTAGAAGATTTCAATAACTGATAAGATGCATGGTTTGACTTTCTTAGAGATACTACTAAGTAGAAATGGTTTTGGGTTTTTTTCCCCTGTACAAAAATGTTTTGAGAAAGTTTCAGAATGAAATAAACCTTAAAAGCATTTGATAAATCTCAGCCAGAAAAAGATATAAGTAAATCCAATTAGCATGCCTAGTTCTTGGGAGGGACCATTCTTCATCAGAATGTCCCACTTGGAGATACCTGGCATTTCCAGTTCAAAGAATCAAATAAAGAATCTGAAAGAGGCGTTATAAAACCAAAGAGAAATAGCGATATGGATGGAGTAACATTCAAACATCATATGGATTTTGTGAACAGGCAGCTAGGGCCCTCATGTTCTCTGCTGCACCTGTTTTTTTAAAATTTCTTTCTGCAGAATAATATTTAGCTGGCCCTATGCAATCACACAGATATTCCTAGGTGGTTTTTGGGGGGGGGGGGGGTTGGGTTTTTTTTAAGGTGCAGTAGTTGCCTCCCAATACTTTGGAAGTGTGTGCATCAGTCTTCCCATTCCAAGACAATAGTAAGCTGGAGCAGCATAGAACATTCTCTCGTGAAAGGCAGCCATTTTGTGAGTAAGCAATCCCTTTAAAACAGAGTACAGTGATACCTCGGTTCACGAACGCTTCTGTTCACGAACAATTCAGTTCACGAACAGCAGCGTTTGCAAAAGTTTGCTTCCATTCGCAAACTCCGCATCGGGTGACGAACACGACCCGCGGGCATCTTCCCTGCTCTGACACGTGGTCGTGGCTTCCTCTAGGTGAGATAGCCTGTACTTTGTTTCATATTTTTGTGGTTAAAAAAAAAAATACATATGGTTCAGAATGGATTCACCTTATTTACATTGAACCTTATGGGAAAATTTGATTCAGTTGGCGACCAATTTGGTTCATGACCACGTTTGTAGGGGTCGGAACGGATTAACCTTATTTACACTGAAATTTATGGGGAAATTTGATTTGGTTCGCGACCAATTTGGTTCGTGACCAGAATCATGGAACGAATTAAGTTCGTGAACCGAGGTACCACTGTAATTCTAAAGGATCCCCAGAACATGCTCCTAAAATTCAAAATTATTCTCTGCTTCTGCTCTTACCCTGTATAAAACATTAGTTATGTTCTATAATCCCCTCTTATTTGAGATTTATCGGGTAGATATTTTTGGTAATTTTTAAACATATTTCATGGATGCAAAGAATATTTAGATTAAAGCTGGAAGACTAAGCACCCTTACCTGAGCTTAAGTATATGTCTCATTTTACTAATTGGGACTTACTTCTTGATAAAGATGAGCAGAATTATATATGCTTTTTCTGTAGTGAGAAACGTGGGCATCTTAGTTATGGCCAGTAAAGAAAGAACAGTCATTTCTGTTGTTTAAAATATATGAGTTTGTTTAACTGGGGCAGTTGAGTTTAATTATACTGATCTATAAAACAGTCTTATTGCCTGCTCAGAAATAGTAAGCTCTATAAATTTCAATGGATTTACTCCCAGATATTTTGGAGAAATGCATTGTAAATTAATGTAATCAGAACTGATTAGCCATGATTAAAGAAACCCAATTAATTTAAAAATAATAATGTTCTTCAGCCCAGGCCCTAAGGGGATGGTGTACTGATCTTTATAGTAAAAGCTTTCCCACACCAAAGTAATCCCACTGAATTTATTCAGTCTTACCTATACATAAGTAAGTGGTACTTCATGTCAATTGAAAGGTTATTACTGAATAAAAGTCTAAGTGTTTAAATCAATGGAACATATAGCAGTTCCATTTGAAAAATGATCATTCCCAAATTTCTCAAGTTTCTTTCTCCTTTTATTCATGTTTTGGGCTTGTATTTAAATACTACTACTACTACTAACTTTGGTAAGTGTTTAATTACTTATTCACTGCCTGCAGCATTGTAGTATTGCTTAATTTTCTCTGGAGCTGGTTTTCATCCTGTGACGTTCAGATAATTTAGAGACGTAAGTATAATAGTTCATTGTATGTGTCTCTTCTGAGTTTATTTTTGTGTTCTGAGTTATTTGTGTGGATGGGTGGGGGTAGGAAGACATTGTGTAAATAAGAAAAAAGTATCTGGCTGCCTACGCTTTCTGATCTGGGGGGGAAAAGTCCTTGGAGGACTTCCCACTTGATGTATTTCTTGGGATTTGATGGAATGTGCAGTCAGCAATGCTACAGACCATTAAATGCAGGAATGAACAAGGAAGGGCTTGCACCACACCCCCTTGGTTGTATTGTAAGGAAGATAAAAGCTGGAATACTGTACTTTTCAACTAAGATTGCCAAGTATTTTTACCCTTTAATCACAAATCCACCTTGCATTATAGAAGGCATCTTCATTCATTTAAAAGCCATTTCTTTCAAATTAACACCAACTTGCAATTGGGTTGCCACATTTTAGTCATCAATATTATTTGGAACAGAGAAAGCATCATTCTTTTTTCCACAATGGACCGTAATTTCATAATTCAGCTTGAAGATGATATATAGTTCATTCAAGTGTTTTCATGGAGCTTTATTTCCAGCCTGATGGGATTTTGCTCATTCTGAAGTCTTAAACCCATGGTGACAATAAAAATCTAAACTCTGGGTCATTTCAGATGGCAGCCAACAGCACTCCTTTGGCAAGAAAATGCCTACATTGCATGTTTAGTATTTTAATGCACAAACCACAAATCATGTCTCCAACTCCTGTTTGTGAGCACCCCATGTTGACCACTGTGAACAATAACAGACTAAAGTGGGTATTGGCCTAATCCAGTAGAGCTTCTCTTTTTCTTATGAAAAAGAAAACATTCAACACTTATCCTACAGAAAGCATCTACTTTAGAATGATATATACAGCCTATCTTCCTTTTCTGAAGCTTTCCAACCAGAGTTATGGATGTTGCATTACATTATACACTCATGTGCAAGGTTTTACATGACTTACACACACACAGGTTGGAGGGAGGGGAATTTCCCTGTCTTTACACAGTGTATGTCTTACTTGGTAGTTTTATTTATATTGATCCCCAGGCGGTAATATATATCTGTGTCCAATACAGAAATTTGTGACTCTTATTTGTTCTATAACTCATTTGTTTTCTTGGCTGCTCATGGTATTCTCAGGAGTCTTCTCCAACATCAAATTTCAAAAACATCGATATTCTTTCTATCCTACTTCTTCAAAATCCAACTTTCATTTCCATAGAGTATCACAGGGAAAAACCACTGCCCACAGAATTCTGATCAGGTACATAACCATCGTCAAAATGCAATGCCCTATGAGTTCAACTCCTGGTAAAAAGAGTTTGGACTGCACAGAAAAATCTGGAGCTATGTATATCTGACGAGTTCCAAACAGGACAAAATTGGTTGCATACTGCCTCCCAGAAGCCAATGTAAGTAAAAACACCTATGGAAACCACTACCTGAAGGAATTGGGTCATTTTCTTTGTTTTTGTACTAAAATTATTCAAAAGCACAATACTCACAGTGCACGTATTCCTATATCTGATTCATCAATCAAATGACAATAAAGCATTGAATTGGAAGAGGTTTTACAGGTAATCTCTTGGTGCAAGAACTCCTAAATGGCCCTCAGTCTGTTTTAAACATTTAATGAAGGAAGTCCACTGTCTTCCAAAATGTCACACTTTACTATCAAACACTTTGTACTGCAGGAAAGATTACCCAATATTTAAGAGCAACATCTTTTGTTATTTAAACCCATTAACTGGCATCCTGTCCTCGAGAGTTGCAGAAAATGTATGTATTCATCTGTGTCACAATTCATCAAACCTTTAAAAATGTTCTTGTCACTGTCAATTATATTTCCACAGAACCAGACATACTCAATTCCTTCAACCTTTCATAAAAAAAAGAAACAGAACAAGCTTCTTATTGAAAGTAATAGGACCTAAATTTCTTGATACCATTATTTCTCATTATACTTTTATGTTGCTACCTATTTCAGGCTCAAGGTCCGATACATCTTATCCTGTTAGATGACAATTATTCCTCTTGGAAATTCCAAATAAATGACAAATTATAGAAGTAGGGATTCTCAAGTGAGATATTTATGCCCCTGGAACAAGATCAGACAATCGTGGCTCCTAAACAAAGGATTCTTGATATAAAATTACAAATAGAATAAAGCAAGATATCACTTAGAGCTCAAATAGGACACAGCAGTCTTTATTTTAAACCAGCATTTCTGGCTAAACTTATAAACACTGAAGTTTGGAGGGCCTTTATACAATTGCAGTTGAATATCTTACTGTCAGCAGTGTTGGAGGGTAAATAACGCAAAATCTCCTATGCTGAAAAGCTTTGCCATTGTAAAGATGGGAGCATTGTACAGGACCATGTCTTGCTTTACTGTAATTTTAACTGAAACACACCAAATGAGTTACTAACATCTCTTCTTAGCCCATTTCCAGGTCAGACAGAAGAATTCTATGGGCAGCTTGTTTTGTCAGATAAAGATCCCAAAGTTACTCTTGCTGTTGCAAAGTCTGCATTTGTAGCCTGTAAAATTTGTACGATGTTGATAGCAAAGTAGCCTAAACTGGATTACAGATCTTTTTATTATGCATGCTATATTGTACTTTATGTTATACACTGTATTTTCTTTTATGAAATCTGGGTCTGCAACCAGTAAGCAAAGTTTGATTGACGCTACCTAGAATTGCATTTACCTTTTTACATGCTACTTCACACTGCTGGCTCACATCAGCTTGTTACCTACTAAAATTCCAATGGATTTTTTTGGATGTGATTATTTCTTTCATAGTCATTTGGAATAAATCCAGTAATTAAGTTTCCCAGCAAGAAGCAATGAGTATGCAGTGATGTTACATATATGCATCTTCCAAAACGATTCCTAAGTGTTAATTTTGAATCGGTAAAAACCTCATCATTTGATTATCTATGGCAGATAAGGTACTACAGGTAGTCCTCACTTAACCACCATTCATTTAGCAACCGTTCAAAGTTATGACAGTGCTAAAAATGCTACTTACGACTGGTCCTTGCACTTATGAACATCGCAGCACCCCTGCGGTCACGATTGCGATCCGGGCACTTGGCAACCAGCTTGCACATACAGTGGTTGCAGTGTCCCAGGGTCACATGACCACAACTTGCAAACTTCCCAGCCAGCTTCTGGCAAGCAAAATCAATGGGGAACCATGTGATTTGCTTAACGACCAACACAAAAAATGTCATAAAATCAAGTGGTGTCATGTGATGCCTGACTTAGCAACCACCCTGCTTAACAATTAATTTTCCGGTCCCTATTGTTGTCATTAAGCAAGGACTACCTGTAATTAGGTTCTAATAAGGTACTAGTTTAAGTACCTTAAGTATTTAAGTACAGCCAAGTTAAGTATCAGAATTTTGCATAAATACTCCTAATATATATACATCTAAAATATAAGAGATCAATTTTTCCTTTACAATGTTGGTATAAAAGAAGCCTTGGAAGAAATTGGGACCCTAACACAGATCACAAAGAAATTTCCATATAGTAATTTTTCAGGCAGATCCTTTAGTATCACTCTGGAAAGAATATTTTAAAACTAAATATACAGTTACAGAGGAAGAACTGAATTTAGGGCTTGGACTTTTTTCCTAAAACTTTTAAAAACACTAACAGTTGCTGGTTAAAGGCTACACAAAAACATGAATGTCTTTTCTCATATTATTTATTATCTTCTATACATTTTTGAAGTCCATATGTACAGCATCTACAATGCAATTCCTCCAGCCGATCAACTATGATGCTAAAATGCAATATAAAATGTCAAAATATTTCTGATAGAAGAATTCTAAATACAGGTAAGGCACATTGGTATTATTCAGTCTTTTTCACTCATTTCTCTTCTTTTTAGCTTTGGATTTTGACAAACCAGGGAGTCCATTTTCGTCCTCACAGAGTTTTCTTTTCTTTTTCTTAGATTTACCATGATCGCTATGGTAACCACTTGAGTCACTGGCATGCATTCCCGACTCTGCTCCATCTTGCCCATTCTCTCTCTCGGGCTTATCACATATACCATTATCATCCTCATCATCACCATTTTGCATTTCTCTGTCTTCTATCCCAACACTTGATGTATCAACTTCCATCTCCTCCGAGCCAATATGTACATCACAATGTTTTTCATGTTTTTTCTTGCATTTCTCCTTCAGTGTCTCTTCTCCAAGACTACAAAGGAGGGGGAAAAAAACCTGAGAAAACAACTTTCCAAGACCAGTATCATATTAATGCAAGAGGTGTGCTCGTTAGTCACCTATAAACCTAAAGGTACCTACTTTGCTTTAACATAACTTTTGTCTACATTATATATATATTTTTTCTATTCGTGTCACTTACATAGCTGTCAAAAAACTTTTTAAAAATAAAATTAACATTTGTAATTCAAAAGCCCTGCACTTATATGGAAGCAATGTACAGTTTATCTACATTGATTCATACTTGACTACTTTCATTTGTAATACTACCATCATAACTAGATTATACTTTATCCTTTAAATGGAAGACAGAAGTGCTAACACAAGCAGACATTTTGTAAAAAGTATGTATTACCTGTTTTTACACAGTCTTCCTCGTATGCAGAATACTCCAGCAGCATCTGAATCAAAATGTAACACCTTAAATACTAGTCTATTACCTAATTGAAAACCAAGGTTTTTCCATTCATCTGCTGATATGTGATCTGGTTTGGGGATAGAAGCATTGAAACATTCATGAACCAGACAGCCAATGTGGCTAGGTGCCACTTTATTAATTATACCCTGGGAAAGAAAAAAGAGAATTGCAGCAGCATATCACATAATGTGTTTGGTGAACTGTACTTTGTCAATGTTCAGCACAGGTACATAGAAAGTATATGGAACTATGGTGCATTCTTACATTTTTGAATTATAAATATATATAAACAATTAATTTTTAATTTTTTAGGAGCTAGCTGATCCAATATCCTTTTATCCCGAGTTGGTCAGAATCTAATTCTGTTTTTGCTCAGTTGACTGATATTTCAGAAACTCTATACAGTTTTTCCATAATCAATTGTTGAATTGATTTTTAAAAACTAGCATGTTTTTAAAAACTAATATGTTGCAAGAGTTGTGAATATGACCATCTGATATTTTCTTCTAAAACGTTTTAAGAGATATAGTTCATATAAAACAATTTCAGTGCTGGTTTTAGCCAGCTACTCCTATGAACAACTATAGAACCATACTTGAAAAGGATTGTAATTTGCAACAAAGATTGTTAATATCAACACTGTAACATAATAAATCACAAATTGTAAAACTTAAGCATGCCTAAAGGTAATCAACTACAATAAAAAATCCTTAAAGACTGTATGTTGTAGAAAAAACTAAGACAATACACATACTTTATATGTACAATATAAAGAGCCAAATTAGTATAGTGGCTAAGGTGCTGGCCTAGAAATCAGGAGACTGAAAGTTCTAGTCCCGCCTTAGGCATGAAAGCCGGCTGGGTGACTTTGGGCCAGTCATTTCTCTCAGCCCAACTTGCCTCACAGGATCATTGTTGTGTGGAAAATAGGAGACAGGAGAATTAGTGTGTTCACTGTATATAGAAAAGGTGGGAATAACAACAACATACTGAGGGTTGGTCAAACTTTTTGTATTTTTAATTATACCATGGATACTTTATTGTATTTTCTTGATTGTACTGTAATAACACTCTTTATTGTTGTTGCTTTTATTATTATGGCAGGATAAATCCAATAAATAAGTAAATAAGCAAGTGATCTTACTACATATGTTTGAGATGAGAAGAACTGTACAAACAAAAGTACTGGGTTATTTATATACATACCACAAGCTTTTTCCCTGGCTTAGGCTGAAAGACAACAAAAGTAGCTTCTATGTCCAGATGGATGGCCCCAATGTCATCAATTATATCACCCAGTTCATTGGTTATTTTAATATCATCATAAGCCACAGGAACACCTTGAAAGCTACAAGATAAAATAAATCACTTACCAATATAATCAGCATAAATGCACCAAAGGCCTATAGGAAACACTGCAATTATGATCCTTGTCATAAGAGAGCAGTTACAAGCAATTCAAATGGATGAAAGAGAGCTACACAAATGCAGATTTTATGATTCTGAGAAAAATGCCATAGTCAAGAGACCCCTAGTAGTTTGCAATGTAACAGATGATTTCCACACAATTCTCTTATGGACTACTTAAAAACATACTGACTAAAACTAAATTTGTTCTGCAAGTTCTTCACATAATTAAGCAGCTATACAAATCCTATAATTAAAATGTTAACTACGAGTCAATGCACCACTGGAAAATATCAAGGAGGGTACAGTTGAGGTAACTGCTTAAAGCCACAGAATTAATTTAGGAAAGAGTGCATAACATTCCCTACTTGTGTGAACTAAATGTGTGTTCATATCTCCTCTGCTTCCTACAAAATAAACATGGATGGAAAGCTCTCCTTCTTTTGTTCCATCTTTATACAGTAAACTGCAATCTTAAATAAATGGTCATGTTTTCGTCCTCTTTACCTCATGCAGGCTACCCAGACAATCTCTGAAGCTTCTTAAAGCCATAAACCGAGATATCCAAGAGATGCTTCTGCCAACCAAAGTTTAATGGGCATTACTGGAAGAAGGACCTTCTTAGCGATGCCTTTATTTGGAATGTTCTGCCCAAGGAGACTCACCAACTACTACAAATGAGATCCCAACATTTTCAGTCCTTCAAAAATGTTTAATTCAATTAATCCATTAATTCTCAGATCATGGTTTTAAACTTCTTAAAATTATATTCGCAGCATGGTTTCTATACGTTCCAAAGCAATGCACTGTTTGGATGTAATGGGAGCAAACATGGTTTAGGACAGAAAGATACGGAAATACAGTGAGTCAAGCATTTAATTTCTTTGGGGTAGTATTTCTGACTTCTTTTCTGTACTCTTTGTAACATTACCTACCCTGAAAAGGAACAACACGATGGGTAAGTCTATATGCATGAATTTTTATTAAGACTGATTTTACGGAAAGGCGTGGGACAGCAGCTCTGTTTTGAAAAGTAGGCTACAAAGCTCTTTAACATAATGGCCAGGGCGGGGGGCGGGGGCGTATTTTGTTAACCGCCTTTTGTGAGGGAAATAGGTAGCTCAGGCTTCCCGAAGATCCGTTGAACCAGGATTCCCGGAAACTGTGTTTAGCGCTGGAACTGGAGAACAATAAGGCGATGGGGGGGGGGGGGATATGGAACAGCTTCTCGAAAATTCATCGGAACTGCTCGCTTTCTCACCTCTTTTACAACCCGAAGTATTTAAACGGAGTATTTTTACACGCACCGATAGGACGTACCTCTCTGAGTAGCGGCGCAGTTCCGCATCCAATTGCGCGCAAATCCCGGTCCTTTTGCGATTCAGAAAGCGCGGCGGGAGCGCGATATGCCTCCGGTGCGACATCACCACAAGGCAAGAGTAGCGGTTCTCCGTCAGCGCTCGCGCAGTCTCGAAAGAAGGCAGCTCGACGCAAGTGGGAAGGGGCGCCGGAGCCGAAGGCGCCGCTGCTGAGGTCACAGCAGCCGCCGCCGCAACCTCCGCCACCCCAACAGCCGAGCCGGCCTCCATCTCCGTCGTGGTACCCCGAGAAGAACCCGCCGCTCTACGTCCCAAGGCGCCCTCTTCCCTTGAGGTCGCTCAGCAATGACGTTGACACGATAAAGTAGAACATTCTGCTCGGGCCAACCTATAAAACGGCTAGGGGCAGGAAAGGAAGAAGGGCTCTTCGCTTTCCGGATATGTTTTAGCGGCCATCTTGTGTGTGGCTTTGCTTACCTACCATCGCTCTTCCCGAGTGTGAATGGGGACTTCCTCATCCGGTTCCTGAAGCCTACGGCGAGTTTCCTGAACCGAGAGGTGGCGCTGGGACATGCGCATTGCGACACTCGCATCACTAAGCCGGGTGGCTTCTTCCCCGAATGGATGTTAGGTGTAAGGCGGCGGGGTGGGAAAGTCCCTGAGTCCGTCCACGAACCATTAATCTAGATGGCGCATAGGATGAGTCACTGGGATTTTAATTAAGGTTTTAAAGCTTACTCTAAGTATTACGTATAATAATAGAATTTTATATGAAAAGTTATAGAAATTTGTATGAAAACCTATCAGTGCCCTTTTCTTGTTTTCATCAGAATGAGATCAAGATTCTTCGTAGAGGGATAGGCAGTCTGGTGCACTGATTTATTTACCGAATGCTTAAATTGTCTCAATCAATTTGGATGGTTAACGATTGATTATGTGCCATCGAGTCATTTCAGCTCTTACCAACCACATAGAGAGATTTTCCTCATGACAATCTGCCCCTGACCTGGTCTTCCAGTGGTGCATCCGTTGCCACTGTAACTAAGTCCAACCACCTTGCTTGTCCTCTTCTTTTCTTTCCTTCCTCCTTTCCCAGTATTACAGCCTTTTCCAGAGAGTTGGGTCTTCACATAATGTGTCTGAAGTAGGATGATTTGAGGCTGGTCATCTGTGCCTCGAGTGAGAACTCTCTGCTGATTTATTCAGTGATCCATTAGTTTGTTTTCTTGACTGTCTTCTCAGGAGTCTTCTCCAGCACCAGAGTTCAAAAGCATCAATACTCTTCCTGTTCTCTTCTACAAAATCCAACTTTTGCTTCCATAGAGTGTCACAGGGAATACCATGGCTTGTGCAATTCTGATCTTTGTAGGTATAGATACAGCACAGCATTTGACTATCTTTTCCAAGGCCTTCATGGCTGCTCTACCAAGTGCTAGTCTGCAGCATGTCCTGACTGCTTGTTCCTTTACTGTTGATGGTTGATCTTAAAAGGCAGACGCTATCCACCACTTAGATATCTTCATTGTCAATTCTAAGCCTGGTTGTTCTGCCTGTTGTCATTTGTTTGGTCTTCATTATATTTAATTTTAGTCCTATTTTTTTCACTGTGTTCGTTGACTTTTATTACTAGGGCTTGCAGATCCTCTGGATATTCGTCTAGCAAGATAGTGTCATCAGCATAGCACAGGTAATTGATATTTCTTCCCCCAGTTTTAAAACCACACTCATCTTCCAGTCCAGCTTCCTTTAATATATAATTATTAAAATATTATATATTAATAATTAATATATTTATTCAGCATATAAGTTGAATAAATAAGAGGAGGGTATACAGCCTTTTCTTACTCCTTTGCCAAGCTAGAGCCAGTCTGTTTCACCATGTTCTTCCATACTGTGGCTTCTTGACCTGTTTATGTTTCTTAAGAGGACAGTGAGATATTTTGGGATTCCCATTTTTCTGAGCACTTTCTACAGCTTCAACGTTATGGACACAAAGGCATTTATATAATCAAAGAAGCACATAGTTTTTTTAAAAAAAATATTATTTGGCTTTCTCAGTTGTCAAGCATGGATCAGCAATAATATGACTGGATCAAGAGAGTGCTTTGTAAGGTGAGAGTGCAGCGCTACTACTTCGAATCTTGCCCTCCCTCAGAGTGGCATTACAGCCTCCAAATCCAGTCATGCATACTCTTGCTCCCTATGCTTAGTGTTGCAGATTCTATGTTATGGCCACACTACCTTTTTATTTTTATTTTTTTAAGAAAAACGATCATGGGAATAATCCAAACCAAAATTAATTTTAAGACTAGAAGGAGGTAATGCTGCAAATAAAGTCCCCCCTTTTTGGGGAGGCCTATAATGACCACAAATGGTAACTTGTATCATAGTGACTAGTCCATTTGTTTTTCAAATGAATTCTTTCAGAACCTTTTGAAGGAATTTTCCTATTATAGTTGCAAAAGTAAGAAGAAACATGACTTTGTGCTGTTAGGTATTATCACCCTTTTTCTTTGATAATAAACTGTACCAGTGTATTATAATGCATAAGGTGTTGGGCTAAAACTGGTAAACCCAGCTTTACAGCTAGACACTTGTACTCAGTCAGTGATTTTGGCTAGCCATCCTCTCTTAACCCCAGCATACTCTACATGGTTTTTGTTGTGGGAAAAATTATAGGCCACTTTGAACTCCTGAAGGAAAGGAAGGATACATCAAACAAAGTTAATAAAAATGCTGTAGTTGTAGATGTGGTTGCCTGGACTCATCTTGCATATAAAGATTAGATAGACTCAGACTGAACTTGATAAATCACTGTCCTAATTTTACTTACCTTTTGCTTTTTTAAATGCTTTGAAATAGAATACAATAAAAATATTTACATTTGCAGTTTTCTTTCCTTCAGGAGTTCAATCCAATATAATTTGGTGGAGGGGGGGACAGGGACGATGATAAAGGTACAAAATTTCACAAGAGTCCCTTTGACTACAGTAATAATTCAAATACTTCAAATTTGCTACCTTTTATGTTATCAGAATCTACCCAAGAGAGCCATTTCATTCAGCCTGTTATAAGCTTATTTAGATATCCAGTATTCCCAAAATTTTCTGACCTTAACTATTAGTACTCTCAAACAACCAGCTGCTATAGCAAAATACTGGGGTTAAAAAAATGTTCAAACAAAAAGCATATCAGCGTTTTAGGCTTAAAGTTTGCAAGGACATATGAGGAAGTATATAAATATAGATAATTTTTAAGGGACAGTATTTACATTAACTATTTAAATTAGAATTGCCTTTTAAATAAATTATGCTATCACCCAGACTTCAAGTACTAGAAGGTAAAAATGACTAGATTCAGACACATGTGCAAGCTCTGATTCAGATCTATTAGTGTAAACTTTAGCCTAGATTTAGCATCAAAATAGTAGAGCCCCACTTGTTTCAAAAGTAGGCATTTGACTCATTGCTTACCTTTTTTTTTTTTTACTCCTTTTCCAATAAAATATTCTTCCCACTGTTTGGAAGCTTCCATCCCTCAACATTTGGGCAAAGGTCCAACACATTTGACTGTATGAATGTAATATATTATTCTGTCCTTCCTTTTTGTAATAAATGCAAGATTGGAACATTTGAATTGCTCCTCTCTTTTTCTTAATTCAAACTTCTCTAACCCTTCCGGGATAGTTAGATGAAATAAAACCTGTATAAGTAAACAGCTGTAATTTAAGAAGGTGTCACTGGGCGGCACACTTGAGCCTTGGATGGATCTTGAGTTCTTAACCCCATTAAAATCAGTGAAACATTCTCCACTGTAATATCAGACTGCTTAATTCCAGTGTTCTGCGGAATGTCTGCTAAATTCTGGACCTAAATATCTTCCAGTGATTCTAATCAGGGTTTGTAATCTAACTTTGAGACAGCAAAGATTTCTTATGAAAATTGTATCACCTTCACTTTATTCTCTTGTGTTGTTAATAACAACATTTGGTATGTCAGTGTTGACATCCTAAAACAACCTTATAAATATTGTGAAATGGGCATTCTGCAAACCATTTTCACTAGCATTTGAATCATTTCTGGAAACTGAAAGCCACTAACATTTTATGTAAGCTTACCCATACATATATTTCATAATCTTCAAATTTGTTTTTTTACTTTGAAACTGATTCACACTTGTCCTTCCATCAACTCTCTCAATCTTGCTTGATTCACAATGTTCATGTGCCCAGAAGGAAAACCCACTAATTCTAACTGTTCTTCAAGTAAATATCTATTGTTTGTTCAGAAGATGTATATCCAAGGATATCATTCCTATCACCATGATATTATTCAATATGAATTATAACAGTTAATCAGAACAACAACGAAAATCCACTAAACATTAACAACCAGAGAAAGTTTTTAAGTGGGAATAAATAACTTACCAGTGAAAATCATCATCATCAAATTACCACACCTTCTTGCTGGAATAAAAGAAATGCTTATGTGCAACGGAAAGCCAAGAAAGAGAAAAGCTAAATGAATCTTTGGTAGCAAGGAGTTTTCTGTGTTAGAAATGGTTACAAAGAAGATCTCCTCTTGTATTCCAGATAATATATGAAAAGTAGGCCACCCTTGCAAATCTTAAGTATTTCCTTTATTAAGTCTTCTATAATTATAGTAGTTAATTATCTCACTGTAGTATGAGATCTATGCATAACATCCATAAGAAATTCACAATCTTTAAACTATCAAATTATAATTATATAAATTTAATATAAATTGCAGTAATGACTGAACCTAATCATATGAAGAGAGAAGTTATCCAAGAACAAGAAGAATGGTTGAACAGCCTGGAAGAGGACATGTTAAAGCAAAACTAGGGCAAGGGCAGTTTGATTCCATGTGTATTTACAGGTAGTCCTCGTTTAGCAACCACAAGTGGGACTGGCAACTTGGTTGTTAAGCAAAGTGGTCGCTAAGTGAAACCATGACTGTGCTTATGATCTTACTTCAGCTTTCCTTTGCTTTACAGACCTGCAGAGGTCGTGAATGCAAGGATTGGTCGTAAAGTTACTTTTTCATTACTGTCATAACTGCAAACAGTTGCTAAACAAGGCAGTTGCTAAACAAGGACTACCTGTACTCAGAACTACTTCTTGATTTACATTTTGTGATGGACCATATCATTAATCATTTCTGAGCTGCAGCTGATTTGACTAGCAGCTGGACTGAAGGGCTAACTGGAATATGCTGTGAATAGGTACCACCCAAATGAGAAGTGTTGTCACATGACCAATCCAAGAAACACCAATGATGTTTTGTTTTGTTTTTTTAAAGGTTTATTTACTAAGAAATAGAAACAATCCTTTAATATGATTGTTTAGAAAGTATGACCTGCCTTCCTCCATCAAGGATTTTTCCTGCTGAAGAGCAAACACAAAGTCCATCTAGCAATTTTGCTGCAGTCAATCTATTCTAATAAAACACCTAGATTTGCTTCCAGCCAGATCCAGTGACAAAATTCCTTTTTTATCCTTTCCTAGAACATGTACACTATCTGTATTCTAATCATCCCCAGCCAGAGTGGGTAGATGCTGATTGGGTGTGATGGGAATTGTAGTAGAATTCATCAAGAGAACAACAAATGAAGAAGCCTACTGCAGAGAAAGACAGATCATATCACTGAAGGCCCATAACGTAGTCCACAAAATGAATACATCAATAATCTTTCTTTCTCTCCTATGTATCAAAACATTTCAATTAGTTTTATTTCTCTTGGCAAGAATCATTTACTTATGGCTTTGTTCTGAGCTAAAATAAATTTACTGTGACACAGTGAATGAGATTGTTTCATTGAATTTCCAGTGTAAAAAATCTCATGGGATTTCTATCCAGTTTAATGAAATAAAGGAAGTTTGGGTAAACTTTCAGATAAAGAGAAGTTTGTTCCAAATCAGCTTGTGACGCAACATCTTATCCATGTCAATATTTCTCATGTCTTCAGGGAAAGAGACTGCAGGCACTTTGTGGAAACAATGCATTTTACTCAAGCAGAGAAGAGCCACAGACTAAATGCTTATATCAGGCTAAACCATGGTTAAAGCAAATTGTGGCTTACTGAATAAATCACAACTGCATTTGCATAACTTCAAACTATTAAGTCATGACGGAAGGAGGGTGCTGGTGGATGCAAGCAAAAGAGGGGGAAGGAGGGTGCTGGTGTGAGCAAGCGAGGGGGGAAGGAGGGTGCTGGTGCATACGAGCGAGCAAAGGAGGGAAGGAGGGTGTGGTGTGTGCGAGTGAGCGAAGGGAAAGGAGGGTGCTGGTGCATACAAAGAAGGGAAGGAGGTGCTGGTGTGTGTGAGGGAGTGAAGGGGGAAGGAGGACCAAGAAGCCCCTGAGCCACAACGTGGCAAGCAGCCCCAGAGCCATGCGGTTCTATAGTCTTTAGATAGAGCTGTCAGTCTCCCATCCAAGTGTTAACCAGGCCAAACCCTGCTTAACTTCTGTCCCCAGACAAAATACTAGTAAAATGACAAAGATTGCTGTTGCTCTTCTGCCTACCTATACCCATGGCCAGAATAGAGACATTTCTCAGAGTCAGAGTTATTTTTTGTTCCTTATTTACAAAGTCCCCGGCAAACTCACTGAACCATTGAAATACCCTTGAATCAGGATAGCCAAAATAAGTCTGTTTAAGCTATTTATTTTTATAGTTAATTCCAAAGTTCTATAGTAAAAGTCAATCTCCTGGCTATTGTAAGTCATAACACAGATAAGTTACTTTATGATTTTAAAAACTGGACACTAGTGGGGACTAAAGATTCTAAGCAGAAGGAAAAAAAATACAAATCTGTTCTTGATGTCAGTTAATACTGGAACTTACAAAATAGCACAAAATATTATAACATCAGAAACATTAAAGGAGATCTTTGAAGAATAGAGCCAGAAATTAGTAACTACAGTATCAACACTGTCAGTAATGATGTCTGCTTCTATGGACAGACTATGTCCAAAAAAAAGGAAAAAAAAGTTAATGTAGGAATGACAAATTTTATCTGACAAGACAGAGAAAGTATTGAAAGTGGAACTACAAATCACAGGCCAAGAGAATGATTTGGAAAAGGACTCTTTACTGGATATGCAAAAGAAACTGGCTGAAGTTTTAAAAATTAAAAGGGAAATACAAATGATAAAGAGAATGGCCTTGAAAATGTTTTCTTATTGGATTTACAAGAGAAGCTTGTTAAAGCCTTGAAGAAGTCTGTGAGATGGGATAAAGAAGAATTGAAGAGAAATCAAATCCTACAACAATATTTAACTGAATTAAAGATTAAGACTGTTAGAAGTAAAAGGAAGGAATGTAAAGTTGGTTTATTTGATCAAGGTTAAAGTAAAACTCCTTTCTTTCTTTCTTTCTTTCTTTCTTTCTTTCTTTCTTTCTTTCTTTCTTTCTTTCTTTCTTTCTTTCTTTCTTTCTTTCTTTCTTTCACAAAGTTCTGGCAACCTGTTACAGACTTTTTGCTGACACCAGGATTGAAAAGTTGATGTTTTATGGATTTGCTTATAGATAAGGGATGAGATATGGAATGAAGAGCTATCTGTTTGTAAACTTATAGGGGGTGAAGAGTTACTAACTTTGTTTATACTTGTGATGAAGGTTGGAAGTCACTTCTTTATATATTTCTTTTCTTTTTCTTCTTTCTTTCTTTTTCTTTTTTTCCTGCACTTTTTATTCTTTTTTTCTATTCTCTTTCTCTAACTTTAATTAGTATTAGTTTTTACTATTGTATTCAAAATTCGTAATAAAAATTATATAAGAAAGAAAAGAAAAGACCCTTGAATCAGAAACCTGGATTAAGTTTATTTCATTAAAGTAGTTTTTCCTCAGTATATTGATATTTCTATTTTCTAGTATAGGATTTTATTTACTTTTGCAACTGTCAATACCTTTCTCAAGGTATACCTTTTTTTTCCCCCTTTACAAAAAAAACTTTTTTTTTTTTGCACTTTTTAAGGGTTCATTTCCCAGGGCCCTAAAAGGCTCTGAAATGAATACTGTGTTCATCTAATTGCGGCTAAGGGGAATTAGTAGAAGCTGTCTCCTTGTTCCCAGGCAGCTGAGGATCCAATGATGTGCTGCTTGCTGCTGCATTAAGCTCTTTGTTGTTTGGAGAACTTCTGATCTTCCTCTAAAGATTTGACTTGGCAGCTGTTTGGGTTCTCCATGTAACTGGTTTGACTGTTTATGTCTCCTTCATCCACCCACATGCACAAAATCAATTCAAATCCCAAGATGTCAGAACTCAGTATTATTTAAAAAAAAGAAAAAACAATACATGAGAAACATGGAATATCTGAGAACAGTGGCAAAAACATTAATGTGAATCCACAGATTTGTAAGGAAACATATTTTTTTGCTGAGATAATACACACTTGTGGCTGTTTGACTCCTGGTGATGTCATGGACTCAGTACAGAAATAGTTTGTCTCAGATGCCTTCTTGGATAGTCTGTGGCGTCCCAGTCTAGCCTACAGCCCCATGGTAGTCTCCCATCTACGTACTTACTAGATCCAACCCAGTTTGGCCTTGGAGCTGAGACAAAATCAGATCACTTGTGACATGAACAAAACAAAAGGCTAAAACTTCAGATAAAATGGGGATGTTGTTAGATGAGAAGGTTGCCCATTTGGATAGAAATGCATTCTCCATGAATGCTCCAATGACATTTTAATTAGGAATATATGTTATCAATTTTGGCAGGTTCATTAGCTGTAATGAACCTATGACTCAATGACTGGATTTACTTGAATATACTAGGCACATCCAGATTGGACTCTTGCAATTATCTTTATTTGTCTCTTTAAAGCAGCTTAGAACTTGCATTTGCTTCATAATACAATTTTTAGATTGCTGGTAGTAGTGCTGTATACATGAGAGAGCCAGTCTGGCATAGTGGTTAAGAAACCAGGAGATGGTGATTTCTAGTCCTGCTTTAGGCACAAAGCCAGCTGGGTGACTTTGGGCCAGTCACTCTCTCAGCCATGGGAAGCGGCAATGGCAAACCACTTCCGAAAAACCTTGCCAAGAAAACTGCAGGGACTAGTCCAGGTAGTCACCACGAGTCAAGACTGACTCAAAGGTGCGTGCGCACACACACACACACACACACAAAGAGTAGTATACATATGCCAATAAAATCATCTTCATTAGTTATTACTCTAATTGCAAGATCAGTTTAAAGTGTTGCTGAAAGCTCTTAGCAGTCTAAAATCTCCCTCAAATTGAACTCAACTCCTGGTGACTATATGGACATGTCCATGTTCCTTTTCTGGCAACAGTATGGATGGAATGGTTTGCCACTGCCTTCTGGGATATTTTTCATCTTCCCAGCCCTCATATTCCTTGATCTCCCATCCAAATAATAAGCAGGTCTAATTGTACTTATAGGGGACGCAGTGGCGCAGCGGCTTAATGACGCTGAAAGTTGCTGGCCAGAAATGGTCGATGCTTCAGCGGTTCGAGTCCAGCCTTCGCGTTAACTGTTTCCTCCCCAGTTCCTGTCAACCCAACAGTTCGAAAACTCATGTGAGTAGATAAATGGGGATTCTCACTCCGGTGGGAGGAAAAATGCTGGTGGCGCCTTGCAAAAGGAGTTGGGAGCAGTTGCCGGTAAGCGCAAAAAACCGCGCGCGCCCAAAAAGGGCACGAAGCAACGGAAACCCCGCCTCCTGCGCTCGCCAGCTGGGCTCTGCCCTAGGAAGGAGGCTCTGGCAAACCACTTCCGAAACACCTTGCCTTGAAAACTGCAAGGACTCGTCCAAGCAGTCACTGCAGTCGGTAACGACTGAGCACAGATTAAAAAAAAAAAAATTGTACTTAGCTCCTGAGTTCAGACAAAATTGGTCAGCTACTGTCACCAATTCAAAACTGAATTATTTGAAGGAAATCTCACCAATTTTTCCTGCCTTCCAGCTGATGTACCTGATCTCTAAACCAGTGGTTTCCAGCAGGATCACTGGGTGGATTCAAGAAGCTTCATTGTTTTCCTCTTCCTTCCCATAGCCTAGCTGAAGAATACTAGTTTCCCATAAGCTGCAGAAGAACATCTGCAGCAGATAGCTGGGAGTGTTGCTCTACTGTGGTTGTATGTATGCATGACTAGGTGCACATGTATGGGTGTGTACATGTATTGTCTCAGAGCCTGACCCAGCCACCAAGACACTCTAGGAGTCAAAAATACTGCTGTTCTAAGTGTTAGTATTTCTTCAGTTTAAAAATGTTTATTTTTTTTTCTTTTGAATTAACAGACATGTATGGGTATGTATCTGTGGGCAAAAAGGTTCAAATATATTGAAACAATATCCTATTTCCTGCAATGTATTGCCAAAACATACAGTTCAACATTCTGCATGTGAAACCTCCAAAAATGAGTTTCCCTCTTGGCTATAGTTATTCAGAGCATACTGAGATTAAGAATAGAGTAACAGTATATGGCTTTTTGAGGTCATGATTAACTAATAATGGAGGATTAATAGTTGGTTAGAAGAATTAATGAAAGCTTAAAACAAATTGCAATGAAGTTTGCTGGAGGCATTCCACATCTTCCCACCTCCACACCACTGCCCACATTCTCCACTGCCAGCAAATACATTTAGTCAAATAAATTGATGTATCTGGTAAAATAGTCATTTTTAAAAGAAGTAGAAATAAGCAGAAGTGTAGTCAAGTATACATTGAATATTTAAGTGTTCTTTTGCTAGCTTGGAATGAATTTCAGCTAGCATTTTGCACCTGGATGAGGGAATAATAGTTATCCTCCCTTGTTCTTCTTCACTTCATGAGCAAACTGACTAGACTAGTTCCTAAATATCCTTTCAATATGGGCAATGGGTTAATGTCATCCACACCACTTGAGGGTAGCAGCTGTGGTTTCATCCTGTCCCATAGAAGTCAAGTCACATGAAGGTCAAGCCCTTCTATGAGGCAGGATGAAACCATAGGTTCAGGCATGGGTTGGGTTACCTTCTATCAGAGAACTGCCTACTCCCACCTGGTACAATTTCTTGTTTGTCTACAGAGCTGGTATGCAATGTCACCCACCCATAGTGCCTCCCACGGTGGACTGGCTCCTCAGAACAAGGTATAAGTAGGCTGTTGCTGTTTTTGTTGCCAGTTTATTCCTTTGAAAAAACATTTCCACTTGTATTGTTTTTTTTATCCTCAGTCACAGTGACCGATAACATCTCAATAACATCTGGGAACCTGAAGATAAAGCTGACTACTTCCTACAGTGGTCATCCAAATACTTCCCCATGTATAATGTGACTATCAAAGCCATTTTTAATTCCTTTCTCCCTAAAACGAATGTTATTCTCTGGCTTAATGCCTTGGAAGGCCCATATTCCATTTAGTGGCCATGGTAAGCAGTTACAGACAGAGCTAACCATTTCGAGTTTGACTATGAATTATTATTCCTGCTTCTCATCTGTAGGGAGTATCTTTCATAAGTGATGCATCCCTCTATTATTTTAATTCTTGTTAATAACCCACCCTCTTGTCACTTTGGACATATGCATAATGCTAAGCCATGGTTTATTTCAAATGCTAGCCAAACAAACCACATTAAATGTGAACAATGCCTTTACTAGTGTAGGTATTGCTGTGATGAAAAAGGAAACATGTTATAAGTAAAATAAGTAAGTAAATAGGGTTGATAGTTATACAGCTAAACTTTAGAAATGGAAAAATCAACCAACAACGCATTGGTAAAATAAATGTATCATTTTTCTTAACTTCATGCCACTATTATCCAGTTATTTGTATCTGTAGAGAGCAATTATGGATCTGAACTCCAACATAGGCCTCTAATATGTCTCTTCCATTCCATAAACAGAAAGAAGTCCTTTCTCAGGAGCTAGAAAAGTGAAGATGGTCAAAGTGGGACTGGACCTAAAATTGGTACAAAGCTTCACTTTGCACTCTGTTCACCAAAGTGAAACTATGGAATTTCCTTTAACAATGGATCTTTAGCTGGGATCCATTGGAAACATCTTAAAAGGTGAGTGGGGGCTGGCAGTATCTTAAATTCCCTGTCCTTTTAGTCCCAAACATAAATTCTCTTCAAAGTCCCATCTGTCATGTGATGTGGCTATTAGGGAAGCTATAGTTAAACTGGAGCATCTAAAAATGGAAAACTTGCCCAACTGAGATATTTTAAAATGTGTTACTCAGAATCCAATTGCGTTTCAATTCTTGATAGTTTGACAGCTCAGAAATAACTTTTTAAGGAAAAATCCAGGACTCTGGATACTAGTCATGTAAAATAATGAACTGATTTGTGAAAGCCTTGTGATGAGCTAGATTCTGTTAATTCATCTTATTGCCATAAATATGTATTCAGGACAGGACAATGTAAAAATTTTAGCCACAAATCACACACACCAATTTGCTCCTCATAATCTGGAAGTTTCTCTTCTGATTGTTAAAATTTAAACCATCTTGCCTCATGAAAATACATAACTCATTTTCCATCAGTCATCAGGCATAAATATTCTACAGCCTGTCTAAATGTTAATATACACCAGGAAGAGAATTTTTCAGATCATTCTGACACATTGAAACTTATTTGATTAACCCTTTTGTAGACTAGCTTTGACTAGAATGGCAATCAGCAGCTTAGGACCAATTCACACAATGTTGAAAAGTGAACCTGCTGGCCTTTTTTATTTACATAAAGTCTTTCTATCCAGCTTTTTCCAGGTTTGAGTGCTTCACAAAAGTGTCAAATATCATATATCATTAAAATGAAGCAGTCATTAAAACATAACCATCCTGGATCATGCTGAAAGCCTATCTTCTTCAACTACTTGTTTCCCAATGGAGCAATCTGGGTACCTCACATGTGTGGCCCTGCAGTTAAGAAGAGGGCAGCACTCGCCTTGGGCAGCAAGTTTTGGGTACTGTGAAAGAGTAGCTAAAGATGAATTATTTACTTACTTATCATCTTTGCTTTAGGAATGGGAGATGTCTGTGGGAATTTCTGACTCGTGCAGAATAATTTGGATGACTATTACAAAGGTCTTCCTATTAGTTTTATCTGAAGCCAAAAGATCCAAATAAGCAAAGTACAAATATAATCTACATTTGGCCTTATCTTCATCAATGATGCATCCCTCTATTATTTTGATTCAAATAAAATAATTGATAAATGTTACATAAAACATTTAAAACTCAAACTTATTGATGTGTTACTGAATACCTTGTTTTTATAGCCATAGTTTAAAAAAAATGTGTGGGAATTTCTGACTCATATGCAAGATAATAAGATCTTCCTATTCAAGACAGTTAGTATAGCTTAAGAGTGAAACCAATTATCTAGGACAGTGTTGTCCAAACTTGGCCACTTTAAGATGAGTGGACTTCAACTCCCAGAGTTGGCTGGTTGGGGAATGCTGGCTGGGGAATTCTGGGAGTTGAAGTCTACTCATCTTAAAGTGGCCAAGTTTAGACAACACTGATCTAGGAAGTGGTGCCCCCAAGCAGATCAGAAGGGAAATAGCTGTGCTTGGGAGGGGGGAGTTTTTTTGTTTCATTTTAGCATCCCTGATGACTTGTGCTTGAACAAATACAGCAAATGAGGGCAAATTCACCATTGCTTTGTAGGCATCCCAGGAAACCTAAATAGGATGATAACTATTATATGGGTCATTCTAGCAGTGATGCATTTATAGCTGGACCTTGGGGTCAAAGTCTAGGGCTCTCCAACCAAGAAGATTTCAGATGATTACCCAAAGAGGCCAATGTCAATGTTGAGTCATTCACAGGGTGACAACAGTTGGTGCAACATCCTTGCCTCTAGTTAGGAGTATGTGCTGGGCATGTTCATAAAAATAAATTGCTGAGCATGTTCATAATTATAGATGCTCATTTAATTATTTTTGCTTAAACACTTTTTTTTAAAATTCCTGCAATAAAATTGCATCTGTAGAGAGACAGTACCTAAGACAATTAAGTCCAGCATTTGAAATTAACTAGTTATATTCCACTTCCTTCTGATTGCCCAAATTCCAGGAGGGAGAGCTGGAATATTGCCAGGCAATTAGTTAATTCAGGAATTAAAAATTGGAAGAAAAAAAAAAAAAAGACAGGGCAGACTGGCAAAAAACTCAGATTCCAGGGAGAAAAAGAACTGAGTTGAATGCAAAAAGTTACACAAAGGATTAGATGGACTGAAATAATTTTATTATTCTGGCTAGGACTTGACCAAAGTAGGGAAGAATCTAAATAAGAGTTAGATCAAAGGTGTGAAAAAGTTTGTGCCATCTCTGCAGTTTGGGGACCAGGACAAAAAAGTGAGGGAAGGGGGAAGCTAAGAATCATATGTAATTTTGTTTAAGTTAAATTAATGTCAGCCACAAATTTTAGAATAGCTTTGAGGAGCCACACTGAAGGTATATAAGCAATACATTTGTGGATTCACCTAATATTTTTATTTTTTTACCTAATATTTTAATTTTTTTACCTAAGAGTGGGAGAGGGAATTTATTTGATAAATATTTTTAAGTAAATTGCTTTTAATTTGTATTTATCAGATTGCAAAATTCATATGTGCACAATGTAATCAACTCCAAAGATGTATAAGGATGTGTACATTAGGTTGTATATGAAAAGGCATACATAAGGAAAAGCTATATATAGAAACAGATGTAAATTGTTCTGCAGCAAAGAGATTCGTCTCTCTCTTTCTCTCTCTCCCTCCGATTACTGCATGACTGATATGGACAAGAAAATGCATGAGATCCATTCCTGCTTTCACTTCATGCCATACTGTCTGATCAGAAGTGGATAAAGTCAATGGAAGATGCCAACAAGTGATAAGGGGCTTATTTTAATTGAGGTAAGTTGGGAAAAAAAGATGTTCACTTGATAGCAGAAGTAGAGACCTTAGTTGGTTTCCTTGCCTCCCTTTCCCTTCACAGTATAGATTATACTTGCCATGCCAATAAAATATGCTTATTATTTTTAATAAAGGAGAGGATAATATTACGTTTCTAGAAATGGGGAAGATATTCAATAAAATTCCAACAATATTCTTATCAAACACTGATGCTTCTAAATTTAATGAAAAGGTGTCACGTGAACGTTATTTTTGGCAGCTTCTAGTTTGGCAAAGGTCTCCATGCTAAGCCCAGATGTATTACAAAGTCTTTTGCCTACTTGTCTATATTCTATGAACTTGGCAGCAATGTCTGAAAAAGTAATTTAATTATACGTACTCAGAGTTTATTGTCCTTGGCCCATATCCTGCTTCTACAAATATATACTGTACATAGTAAGATTTGTGTGTCCTGAAAAGTAATAGCATCTGTGCCATTGCAATCCACAATCTGGGCGCAGGCCAGATCATCTTTTCTCCATAAACAATTTTAAACATTCCAAGTGTTGTTCAAAGGACAGTGGTTCCCCAATGTAGCAGCAGTGGTGCTGAGATAGGAAGCCCTGCAATAACTAAGCTGGAAAGAGATAGAACTCCATAAACTTGGTGACTTCTGACCCAACCAGCAGAGAAATGGAAGAGACATCATGGGTCTTTGCAACTTGTCACATGGATGCAAGGGTTTGGATTCTGGGGCAATCACCCTATGAGAAATATGGAGGATATTTTTAATTTAAAAAATATCAGAAGAGGCAAATATAGTAAATGTACTATATATCTGCATGAACACTATTTCTCTTTCTCATAATATTGAAACATCCAGTAAAGCTGAGCAGTGGAAGATTCAGGAGAACTAAATTTCACAATGCCCATTGTTCAATACTGGCATTTACTAATACAAGATGTGCTCTGGTAGTCAGATTTCCATGGCTTTAAGAGGAAATTAGAAAAAGAGGAGTGGGGGATACAAATATCCCATGCTCCTAGACCTGATGACTTGTGAAGTGGTGGTGGTGGTGGTGGTTTGGAATGATATAGATGAGAGCCAGGACAAAATTTTCATTCCATTTACATAATTCTCATTTTCATCTATCTATCTATCTATCTATCTATCTATCTATCTATCTATCTATCTATCTATCTATCTATCTATCTATCTATCTATCGTCTCTGAGTCAGTGTTGACTCCTGGCGGCTGCCTGGATAAGTCCCTGCTGTTTTCTTGGAAGGTTTTTCAGAAGTGGTTTGCCCTTGCCTGCTTTCTAGGGCTGAGAAAGAGAGATTGGCCCAAGGTCACCCTGCTGGCTTCGTGCCAAAGATGGGACTAGAACTCAGAGTGTCCTGGTTTCTAGCCTGTTACCATAGCCACTCCACCAAACTGGCTTTCTACCGTCATGCATTTGGTGATTATCCCATTCTATTATTCTAAACATTACCAAGTTTGGTAACTATTTTTGCAGGTCCCTGGGTCCTCTACAACTTTGTGAGGGAGCATGCACCCTTGAAGCATCAGGTATACATCTTTGTTCTTCCTTATTTGCTGGATAAAGGTTCTGGGTTCATTTTTGTTTATGGGCTTTCAGAGTGCTCACTGTAGGAAATAGATATACTATGGCTTGGATTGTGGGGGATAAGACAAGATATGGCCACAGAAAGAACAAAAAGTGAAATTCTAAATTCTACCTCCCAACACCTACAAGTCTGGTTACTGAAGACCAGCCTTGCTAGATCCTTGTTAGGTTAACCATATTACTCTTAGCTCTCTTTGGAACTGTACAGTGCAAAGGTGGATTTCACAAATTCATCTTATACATTTTACTGGAAGCAGGACATGGGGCACTCCATTATATATCAGCATAAATATACCACATCCTATAGAAGCTCTTTCCATACCCAGGATGTGTTGACCACCATTCCAATAGGAAGCTTTACCTCAGGGGACAAAACAGAAACTTTCTTGACCCTAGTTTCTCTAGTTGGCACCTTGGACAGCCTTACCAACGGGTCTGGGTTCAGGCAAAAACTTTATATCATCCTTCTTTTGCATATATGCGTCAGCAGTGTTCTTAGGATAAATATATCTAGTAATTTAAGTAAAGACATCTTGCTGCTTATATTGTTTCTTAATGCAATGTACGTATGTTAGATTTTAAACAAAGAAAAACTATTTGAACCATATATTTTTGTTTGTACGAGGAAATCTGTAATTTATAAGAAGTTCCATGCTTCTGTGTATCTACTCTTTGTATGACTATGGTGATTGGTGGGTACCTCAGTTGACTATGCAAGGGAATAGTATTGTACAGGATGGAATATATTATGCTTATTTCTAATGCATTATATTGGTGACAAATGTTCATTTGCTAAGGGATGCAAATTCAGTAAAGCGACAACAATATATGAGCTGTGATTAAATAAAGAGGATTTGAATGTTTTCTGAGCACTTGCCTTAAACTTGCTTGAGAGTTACAACTCACCCTTGTTCTGGTGTCTCCCTTGGATTTGTAGATCATTGTAAAAATTGTTCTAGGATGATTAAAAGAAATAATCCAATCCTTATGTTTCATTTTATTTCACATCTTTTATGAACAAATTATGAAATATACTTCATAAATTGGAAATATTTACAGTTTCTTTACAGCAAGGCATTATTTGACCTCATAGCATTCTTAAATCATCCTGTCTTTCAAAACACAGACACCAGTGCAGGTGCAGTATGCTCATAATTCATTCATTCGACTCTGCATAGGAAAGACAACATTTTCAAGTCCAGATTCTCTTCCTGTTAGCGTGCAATCCATTATTTAAACCCTCTTATCTTTTTTATAGCCGTGGGACTTTTTTCCAAATCAAGAAGTCATTCCTAAAGAAAGTCTGAGCAAAGTCTGAAAAGTCTGCTTCATATATTATCACAGCCATTAAAATTACTCAGACAAAAAAAAATTAGATGTGGTAATACTTCTCTTCAAAATGTGCAATTATATATCTTCTGTTAATGGGAACCAAAGCAAACCTCGGAAAGAAAATGTGACTGTGCTGTTGTTGTTTTGAAATTGTGAAATTATTGCAAGTAAGAGCCATAATATTTTAGGACCTTCTCTCCAAGCTGTGGGCTTCTTGATTTTCCCTTGAAGAAAATCCTAACTGTAGTTGTTCTTTAAACGTTGTAAATCTTTTAGTATGCTCTTCCATTGTAAATTAGATGTGGTCCTCCGTTACACATGTTATCGGCCATTTCCTGAAATGGGTAGTCAGAATCAGTTACACTACAATAACCTAGCACGGATTTAAGCAATGCACCTTTTGTAGCTTACATCTGGCCCATGTTAGCACCCTTTCAAGGATCATTTCCCACAAAAGAATGAGTCCATAAGTAAATTGATACACAATGAGATAAATTGGGCCTAATCATATTATGGGGAAAGCCTTGGCACTATTCAGCCCAAAGGTCTCAGGCTGCTTACACTAGCCAATGTTAAATTAGTTATAGCATATATATCCATAATATGATGTGATGTAACAAAAGTATGAGAGATTAGTGACAGACATGCTTCAGCCAGAAAATTATAAAGTATGCACAGGCAGAGCAGAATCTTTTTCACAAACTGACCTTAGCCATTCTAGCACATACACAAAATATTAAAATGAAGCCATCCTTGATAGCCTGCAGGAGTCATTGAAGTAAAATAGGCTAACTGAGCTTCAAACTCATCCATCCATTGTGGCATTTGTAGTTTTTCTTTGTATCCCTGTGTTACCTCTCACTTCAGCTTTTATTTGTGTTTCATCTTCTTTTCAAAGTGGGCCCGACCAGATCTGGATCTTGAATCCTTCCTGGTGGGATCCCTTTTCTGGCTGTATTACACTTCCCCACAACAATAGGGCCCCTGTTCTTCATACAGCGACCAATATTCCTAGGTAGCAGCAAATATAGGAAAATCTTTTTTCTGTGAAAAGCAGCATCTCAAATGATTGCCATAAGCCATTTTTTTCCTACACGTTTATCCCATCTCCACCTTTACTTTAACCTAAGGAAGATATGGACCACATGTTCATTGACAAAAGAGATGGTGTTAGAACATTCTCCACAGTCCATACCTTGGACTCAGCTGGGATTTCCAGATAGGGTGCCAGATAATGTTGACTGAGGTGGGGGTGTGGTGATGTAGACACCTGTCTGCTGGGAAACAGAGTGAGATGTATAAATTCACATTCCTTTAGCTTTTAAGCAGCCAATGGATGAGGGTAATGCAAGTCAGTCTCATAAAATAAATTGAGCCTTGAAAGAAAGTTCAGGACTCACCCAAGTCACTGTCTCAACTTTATAAAATGGGGAATAATGGAGCTTGTTTACCCGAGGAGTCTCAGCCCTACAAGGTAGCCCAGACTGAGAAGCCAATGCCATAGGACTACTTTTATTGTAACAACTATAGTAACAGAAACTTGCAAGTCTGAATGTGCTTTCCCCTCTCTCCCTTTATCTTCGTGTGAATTAGGGAAAAGCTGTCTGAGACATTTTCTTTCTCACTTTCTTGGCCCAGGCTCAGGCCTCTTTTATCTGATTGTTGCTCCTATCCTTCAAGGCCATTCCCTCTTCCCTCTACAGTAGTGAGAAGAAATGGTTTATCAGTGGCTAGGAATGTGGGGTTATTTGTCTCATTTCCATTGCCATTTATAAGGCATTACGGAATTTTAGTTGTATTTCTCTGGACACATATTTGGGCCATTTCCAAATTATAGAATTTTTGCTGGGAGTTGTGAAAACTGTCACCTTCATAGTGAACCACAAGAAAAATGCCCAGATATTTGAAAATGCTGTCTCCTTTTACAAATGTCTTCTACCTGAAATCTATCTACCTGTGTGTGTGTGTGTGTGTGTGTACACATGACTAAAACTCTCATTGTGTTTATCTGTTTGTACCCTCATGTTAGCCCAAACAGTGCATTATACTGCAACAATTTTTGAATCAAGGTACCTAAAATTCGCTAACTTAAAAAATGTATAAAAAATCTGTGTGATGGACTGGAATGGAGGAAGGGGGGTGAAAACGGTGCTCTCGTCTCCAGAGCAACGCTCTGGAGATAAGCGGAGAAAGCTGGCACATCCCTAAACATTCCAGAAGAGAGTAGAGACTTGTGCCTGGGAACTGCTAATCAGTCTGAGAAGATTCTGTAAACAGGTGCTGGCAAATAAACCTTGCTGATTGAACCTGCATGGTCTCCAGGAGTTCTTTGGACCAGGCCTGACATCAATCTTCTCAAACTGACTAGCGGTTCCCAGGCACAACTCTCTACTATCTTCTGGAATGTTTAGGGATGCGCCAGCTTTCTCCGCTTATCTCCAGAGCGTTGCTCTGGAGACGAGAGCACCGTTTTCACCCCCCTTCCTCCATTCCAGTCCACCACAATCTGGGACCCATGACTCCTGTGGAACTGAAATTTCCACGAGGTTTAGCCCAGTTTTATTCACAAAGTTGTGGTCATTGCAGCATAACCATGGTCCCGTGATCATGATTTTCAACACTCCCTGCCAGCTTCCCACAAGCAAACCCAATAGAGAAGCCAGCAGGAAGTCAGAAGTCACTCCTGCTTCTATTACTTTTTTGCTTGCCCACGGTCATTCTGTTTATCTGTTTAGGTAAGTAAATATTGACTTATTATTGAAGTTTGTTTGCCTGTACAATTATTTGTCTATTTATGATATATACTCTTCTTAGATGATCACGTGACAGTCCAGCATTGGGGTAAAAAAATATGGTCAGCCTAAACTGTAACATCATTCTGATCACATCAGACTGCACTACCTTTCTCTCAAAGGATGACCCAATGGGCCACAGGTTGTCTAGTATATATAAAAGCTGGGTGACCCTGGGCCAGTCATTCTCTCTCAGCCCTAGGAAGAAGGCAATGGCAAGCCAATTCTGAAATCTTGCCAAGAAAACTTCAGGGACTAGTCCAGGCAATTGCTAGGAGTCAACATGGGCTAATTCAAGCAGGACAATAACTATGTAAACAAGCTCCTAATAACCTACCTCGTAGTGGTAGTTTTGTCATTTTTATCTACTAGCGAACAAGTCCCAGCTTTTTGGCTTGACTGCTTACCTATATTAAATTGGACGAATTTACTCCTAAATTATTATTAATACTGACTACTGATAACCAATTCCTTAACATTTTTTCCTATTTGTGAAATCGGCATAGTAATTATGTGTGTGTGTGTGTGTGCATATACAAACACAAACACACACATACATATACACACAGACACATCAACTATTTGTATGCTCATTGTTTTGGGTGACACACCTCCAACTCTAGCATTATCCTACATAGCTTTTAATGAAGCCTTTTCTACAGTATGAATGAAGATTTCTGGGAATGATCATCCACTGAATTAAGATTTTACTTAAAAAGCACCAAGTCAGATTGGTTTATGTGTTTCTCTTAAAAACAAGATTTCTAAATAAATGCATTGTAATTCCCTAGAATTCAGCATACCTTGGAGGTAACTCTGGTGTTGGGGGTATCACTGGGCAGCTGGGCAGTTCGGTTATTTCAATACCCCTCAATCTCTAATACAAAATAACAATTATAAATAAAGCACGATCATTTCCATAGATATTGGTGCATATCAGTACTAGATAGACAAAGCTGTACTTCCTGTACAATGTAATCTTCCCTACTGGCTCTTCAGATCCTCTACCCCTTTTTCCTGAATATCTCATGCTTGAACAGTCTGTCTTGAAAAGTCTGTCTGTCATACACAACGTCCCGATAAAACCCAAGGGAAAAAATAGGAATCTGAAATCTCTGCTAAGGTTAAGAGTTGAAAAATTGAGTCCCACCTGGTTACATTTTTTACAAAATAGCTCTTTACCCTTAGCTACACTAAAGGTAGATTGCCCAATCCTGCCCCAGTACTGATCAGGAGACACATCATTGTTTGCTCTCCCACCAGCAATCCAAAGTGGTACAATCCAACAACATGTTCATTGTATGTAGCTGCAGATTGTGTTGCTTGTCCTCCTACATGATATTAATCTTTGGTAAGCCCCAGCTTTACTGACTACAAAATATATTTTCATGCAGGAAGGGGAACAGATATACAATTACGCAGCCATTAGCTTATTTAGGCCAAGGAGTTCTATATTTAGTGCAAAGCATTGTATACGTTATACAATGGAACAATGTAGTTAATGGACGCATTTTATTGAAATGAGAGTACTGGAAAGGCTGGAATATCTAAACATAACTTTCTATATTGGAACATAGCTGATACTACAGACATATATCATTTCCCAGTGAGTTATAAAACTGATAGAATTTTCTTGCATTGTTGATTGTGTGCATTAGAAAACAAATTGGTTTTTTTTTAAAAAAAACAGACTGTAACAAATCAGAAGGCATGCCAACTTACTTTCTCGGCCATTTCATGAGAGTGATGTAATGAATGTTCTCTTTCTGAAAACATTCTTCTTTGTTCATAGCTGGCTAGTCGGCAAGTTAGCCATGAAGAAAGAGTACAGCCACCAATTCCAATGCATGCGAGGGACATAGAGGTAAGGTGTAATGGATAGTGAGTTGAGGATTTCTTCGTTAGGGCTCGAAGAAACTGGAAGTTTAATATTCCTCCAATTAGCCCGCAGATACAGCAAGCAGAGAAAAGTATCATCTGATAGGAGACAAAAACTCACATTATTGTGAGACGATCAGATGGAGGAAGCAACTGAGATGTGTATTCATTTGAATTCCCCCCCCCAAATTACTTAACTAAACAACTTGACAAAAATACATATGAACAATGAGAGTGGTCGCTGTAAACATTCCATTAACTGCTCTACTTTACCTAAGTTTACTATATTTCTCTTGTTTCAGCTAAAGAAATGAAAATTGAGTGACATGGTTTTAACCCTGACCTAGAAAACATGGGCTGATTAAAGCATGTCCTTCCCGTTATGGCATCGTTTTCATATTCCATTCAGTGTTTTATTGGTAGACGAGAATTGTTATTTGGAAACATCATAACATGAAAAACATGTATACATTTTTTACATGAGCCATGATAGTGAAATGAGTAGTTTTAGTCAACCATATCCCATGCCAGGAACTGTGCTGTTCAATACCAGTAAGTCTCAGGCAAATAGTATATTGGAGTATTTAACTGAACAGCAATTTGGAGAGGATCCCACCACACCAAAGCAACCAAAAGCTAAGCATATCTGAAAGATTTTCTGTTCTGAACTGCCTGAAGAGGAAGAAGAAAAAAATGGGGAATATATCTTTCCTTTTGTCTGGCCCCTTCTACCCACTGCAGTGTCTTATTCTTTTTTTCACCGTTTGCTTAAATCTTATCAGTAACATCGGCTGGCCATATGGAATTGTAGCGGTTAAAGTGAGATTAATCAGAGAAGCTGAATAAATCCACCAGCAGCTTGTTAGGCTTGCTAAAATCTCTTGAATAGGCCCGTTTCGTTAACAGCCCTACTGAAAGATTTGCTGTTGTATGAGCTAGCAGTGGAGACCTGCAGGATGATGAATAAGGACAAAGGAGGGTAAGAATTCCCTTTTCTACCTCTCCCTCAGTCAACCTCGACATTGAATTGTTGCATTTCCTTTATTTCTTATTTCAACCACTATCTAGTTGACGTGAGTATATAATATAAGCAGTTTTACTTACTCGGGAAATTTCATAGCTTCAATAAGTCTGTCTTTGCATCTAAGAAATTCATGAGAACTAGGTCAGTGTATCTGTGTACCTCACAATCCAGAAACACTGAATGAGTCAGTCCACAGTGTTTCCTATCAGTTGAAGGCTATAACAAAGTTATGTCAAGAACAGTCCAGACTGAGTAATTTGTTTTATCCAATGGCTGTAATCTCTGTGGACATTTCATTAGATGAAAACATATCTAATTTTTGTGAGGGTTCTTTCTGAGCCTGATGGCAGAAATGAAGAAAGAACATATAAAGAGTCCAAGATATGCACAGCTTACATTTCATTTATGAATACTTGTGAAAAGTTTAGCAAAACACTTACAATAAGTCCTGACTTTTTTTTGGCACAGAATATTCCGCATACTCCACAAAGCAAAAACTGTAATGAGAAGAAAAGCACATTTGATATTTTTATGGTCTAGGACAATAGCTGAATCCCTGCTATATTTTAAGTACATAAACAGTAACAGAATATCATTATTCCAACTGAGGTTACATGTAGATTGTAATTTCCCTCTGTCAAGAACAAATTTCGCCAAAGCTATGTATAGTTAGAGGTATTATTTCTAGTGTTATTTTCAAGGTCAAATACTGCTTGCTTCTGAGCAGGATCCCTCTGTTCTAAACTATATGCTATAATATGTATATTAGGTATATTACCCAGATTTGGGTTTTTTTACTTCTGTACAATAATTTACAGCCATTCTGTGATTGTTATCAAAACAGTAAAGTAAAGCATTCTCTTTTCTCTTATCAAATCAGACTTGGCAAAGTAACCTATTAGTAAGAATATTCATGATGGTAATGTGACAAAGCAAATAAAATAAATAAAAATTAAAAAAAAAAACAAATACTACAAGTTAGGGGTGTCTACAGGGTATGATCAAAAAGTCAAGATGGAAATGCAGTCAAAACTCCAAACAAAATCTGCCTAACAATTACTCATTCCTCAAAAAATCTTCAGAGGGGCTAGGGGATTTTTGAAAATGTACAACAGGGCTGAGAAATCTCTTTAAATCTTGTTTAAAGACTTTAAAAAATGCTATACCTGGAAATTGCCTTGCTAAAGTATATGGTAGATCAAAGCAGATTTTTGAGAATACACATATCCCAATTTTTAAGTAAATGAACATAGATTTCACTCCAGGCTTGGCTTTCTTTGACAGCTCATTAATATATTTTAAAAAATCAAACAAATCCATTTTTATCCCTATCTTTCCAAGAAAATGTAGTTTGTTCTGTTGGCAAATCTCATTCATCCCAGACTCTCTTTGATGATTATATATTCTGTTCAGTTTTGCATATTCATGCCTAGAGTCATTTGTTTAGTGAGATGGGCAGCATATATAAATTTGAAAAATAAACAAATAAATAAATGTTTCAGCTACAGACGTGGATGCTAGTCAGGGTCAAGCCCTTATTCCCAGCAATTCATTAAGCAACACTGTAATTTAGCAATGTAAGTTAGCAAATTCCTTCGCAATGAAGCAAAGGTGAATATATGGTTAACTTCTGAATCAGTGATAAGAGATTGAAAGCCACTCTCAATCATGTGATCTATTATGGTCTCCTAAACATGATAATTGCTCAGTTATCCCCATGTAGCCATGACAAAATGTTTCTGCCAAATTCTCTTTCTCCCTATGTATGAAAGTCTGTCTTTATATATGTGTTTGCACATTCCCTGTGCTTAAATAACTGCGAAAAGTAATATTTGATTGTATGTGTTTACACATACATAGTTTTATTACTGAAAAGGAAGGATCTAAACAAAAATACCAAAAAAAAAAGTCTTGGCTTTTGCTTCCAAATGTTAAGCACTGCAGCTATTGATTGCTTGGTGAATTTAAGAATTTTGTTCAAATTCATTATCAGGTAAATTCAGAATCAGTAGGGGTATGCAAAACATTTTAAATTCAGAACAGTTGTTAAGATTTTAAATAGGTTGTTCAACTGTTCTGGAAGTATTCTGAGCTTAAAACTTCCCATTTTAAGCTCAAAAATTTCTTCTGAAACATAACTTATTTTAAGCTTAAAGCACTTCTAGATTGATTTTCAAAAAATTCAAACTCAAAAAAACTATTTTGAGCTTGAATAGTGTGATCTCAGTTTCAAATTTGAAACCCCTAACATACATAATTTCAGCCGATTATTTTTAAGAAACATCTGAAGCAGTTTTCTGCTCAAAAAGTTTTTCTAAGAACTTTAATCCATTCTTCATCCAACAGTAGGCTCAATAAAGTACTTTCTTTGTTCTCTGAGGACAGATCAAGCCTAAAATTAATTAATTAATTGCATTTATATCCTGCAATAATCAAATATTACTGTTGGCAGTTATTTAAGCACAGGGAATGTGCAAGCTATAAAGGCTTTAATTATGGTCACACCCATTCACATACACCTGTGTGCATGTGCACACAAACTCATACACATGCACACAGCTGCACACACCCCAGTTCTTGGTAGAAAACTATCTAATGCCAATAATAATGTACATAATATATGATGTATATAAATGTATATAAATAGTGAGGGGGGAGGGTCTCCTTGCCTCTGCAAAGTTTAGTATTAGGCCATTTCTATGGGGCATGGAAAAAGTATAACAGTAATATAACATGGGATGCTCATTTCATTCATTAAATGGGGTTGACTGCTAAGACCATGAAATATTGGTTCGTAGTTACTTTCAAAAAAGTTGAAACTAGCCCTAGTGACCTGAAATCTAACTGTTTGAAGGTCTGCCTGTCCTTCGGCCACATGAATTTCCCATCAATGTGATCTTTCTTTGAATGTCTTTTTCTGGAATCCCTAACTTTAAGGATTATTTATTTATTTTTATTTATTTATTATTAAATTTATATACTGCCCATCTCCCCCAGCTGCTGGAAAAGGCCTTTTCTGACTGTATTCACCTGATGTTGTCTTTGATACTTATTCATACAGTGAAATATATGTTACCTACACACAAGAAGCTAGGCAGATCATCATCATCATCTTCTTCATCTTTATCATCATCATCATCATCATCATCATCATCTCACAATTAAAATTCCACCTGTACTGTATGCCTAAATAGGGTCTTCACACCAAATACTGCAGAACAGCTCCACTACTTAAAGTGGGCAATTCTAGTTTTGGGGAGTCAAGGTGCTACAAAGTGAGGAGACTCCTAACAAGAAGGCAACAGCTATCCTGCATCCAACATCTCCTGGAGGATGGGTATACACAGTGCTCCCCTTGTGTATGTATTGTGTGTGTGTGCATGTGCCTTCAAGTCAGTGTTGACTCTTGGCCACTGCCTGGATAGGTCCTTGCAATTTTCTTGGCTGGGCAGATTCCACCTGGTGAAGATGATGAGCACCCAGACCTTTATGTAGGATCCAGCTCCTTGAATTGGGCCCAGAATCCTAACAGAAACCAATGTAGCTTCTACAGTACAGATGTTACTCTACTAAATCAGCAGGCAGCCACATTCTGTGCTATTTATAGCTTCCAGATCATCTTCAAGGCTGCTCCATGTAGAAGAATTTAAACCTAGTCAAACTAGAAGATAAAAGGACATGATTCACTTTCTTTAGTGTTCCTGGTCTAGGAGAGGTTGCACCTACCAGACCAGGCAAAGCTGGCTAAAGGCTCTCCAGGCAACTTGTCAAGTCTTCTGCCACATTTTCTGATAGCCTGATGTAGATATATATAATTTGGTATCATCAGCATATGGGTGACATCTCACCCCAAGCCAATGAGTGATTTCTCCCAGTGGCTTCTTGTAGATGTTAAATAAAATAGGTAAGAAGGCCGACTTGATACCACACACTGAAAGATCCATGGGGGTCAAACTCTACTCCCCCATCAACACAGATGGGGAAGGAGAACCACTCAATCAGAAAGGAATGGAATTACTGTAGAACATTTTCCTTAATCTCCAACTGCACACATGATCCAAAAGGATACTAAGATCAATGGTATCAAATGCCATTAGAAACCTGAAAGAAACAAAACAAAAGGGGTGCACCACCACAGGTCATGCACAAGTACCATCAATGCCTTTTCTGCCCCACACTCAGGCCTGAAGCCCAATTGGAAGAGATAGTCCATTTCATCTAGAGCCCTCTGTAGTTCCCACCCACCCCGTTCCCTTTTGCTTTCTCTCTGGGAAAGGATCTGGCTTATCTCCATCAAGGTCATCTTTACTCTCTACAGTTTGGTAGCAGTGGGTTGATGTACAGCAATATCCCCAGTTCATCCCTAGCACCTAACATCACATAACACCTCAGAACTGGCTTTCTGTAGAATAATACATCCGACAACCATCAACCCACTATCATTACCACCCATTACCACCCTTAGTGCTGAAGGTACTGATTCACCCAAACCCCAGCTGGGTATGACTCGAACAGAGGAACTCTCTATCCTTGCCTAGTCAGGTCTTAAGGATACATGCCAAGACCATTCCTCTACACTAAGACATGGAGGAACAGTGTCTTATTACAAGTGAAGCTGGTGTTCATCGTGGGCTGAAGGCTTCCACAATCTAGCATCCAGAGGTTGGGGCTTGGAATGGGGGCTGGAAGAGAGGATTGGAGCCAAATTTCCTATCCCCCTTCCTTTTAATGGTCTCCCCCAATTCCCATTATGCCTTCCTATGTCCATCACTACTATAGTCCTTTCCCTACAATAGTTCTCTCCCTGTCATTCCCCTAGCCTCTCCCAACTTTCATTCCTATCACTCTTCCTAGTAGGCCCAAAGGGGTCTCTCTGTCTACCTGGAAGCTACTCCAGAAGAATGGCCCTAAGTCACCCTTTCTGTGCATCCTTACATATACGTATACTGACTCCTGAATCTCAGCTTCCATGTTCTCTTACTTCAGAGAGCTAGGGTAATCTTTTTTTCATCAGAATGAGTACTAGTAGACATTGATGGACTATGTGCAAAATGCAGGTGGGATGAAGCTTACATGGGGATTTGAAGATTAGATTAGAAATGTAATGGGATATATTAGAGAAAGAATTATTCTTATTTAATGTATTAAAAACTAGCACTTATGATAGCCTTATTATTTCTAAGACCAGAGATAGACTGGAAGTTATCTATTTTTCATACCTTTTCTTCTTTTACTTTACTTCACCTTTTCTTTTCTATTTCTAACTTTTAAATATGTATCTTTAAAATTTCAATAAAATATTATAAAAAGAATACTAGTAGAAAAAAATTGCCTGGCACTAAATGGTTTAAAGAAAGCAATACCAAAAATGGAAGAATTGTTTTAATCATGAAATTTGTAGTTTAGAATCTAACTCAAGATGGAGATTGCAGACTAAATGCACTAGTCATTAGTGGGTGTTGCAACCAGGTGTCCAGGTATTCATGTAAATTGAGAATTAAAAAAAAAATACTGAGGTTTAATGTGAGAGTCAACATGAGGGTGGAAATCCAAGTCCTCTTTTAAATATAACTATAGAATCATAGATTTGGAAAAAGTCATTTAGCCACTAGGTCCCATAACCTACTCAGGGCAGGAATCCAGATTAAAGCATTCCCAATAGGCAACTGGTTAAATTTATATTTGAATACATCCAGTGAAAAAGAGGAGACCATAGTTTCTCTACATATTTGGTTCCACTTTTAAACTGCTGTCACTGTTAGGAAGGGTTATTTTTCTAACATTCAATCAGAAACTAATTTTCTGTAAGTTAAATCCATTATAACATGTCCTACACTCTGGGTTGTCAGAGAACAGATCTCAATGTTCTTCTTCTTTCAAATATTTTAAAACTATATCATATCCTACCTTTGATCTTCTCTGGCATAAACATGCCCAGTTCTCTCAGTCTTTCATTACAAAATCTCATTACTACTCTCCTGGCCATCTTCATTGCCCCTCTCTTTATCTGAATCCTTAAAGAGTTGCATTCAGAACTTAACACAATATTCAGGTGTCAGCTGATCAGCATAATGGAAACATCCCATCCCATGATTTCAAAACTCTATTCTGTTGTTGCAGCCTAAAATTGCTTTTGCCTTTGGCAGCCACATCAGACTGCTGACTCATACTCAGTTTGTAATCAGCCGCTATTCCAGTATCTTTTCCATAAATATTATTGTGAAGCTAGGGATCCCACATCCTGTACTAGATGTCAGCCCTGAATTAAGTAAAATAAAGAAGAGCATGCATAAAACAGCTTCTAAACCCCGCAAAGTAATTACAATATCTATCTTAAATTAGAAAATGGTCCTCTAGAGCCCAGGAATCTTTGTGTGGAAAATTAAACACCAGAGAGATAAACCTATTTATAACTACTATTATGTCATAAATTCATTGCTAGTTAACTCTTGCAGTTCAGGCATTTTAACAAAAGTATTCTTTATTTTTTATTAATCTTTGTTTCAGGGTGTGTGAAATAACTAGCTGTGGGTATGCTGTCATCTTAACAGTGAATGCCTGGGTATTCAACACACTCCAATGATTGGTTGTGCTGTTTCTATGGAGAACTAACTCATTCTATTTGAGTGGTGATTTCAAAAATTGAGAGGTATTTGTATTCAACTCAAGAGACTAATTACAGCTCACTTTGTATGGCTACAACAAACAAATAAGACATTCAGAAGCCGAGAGCAAACAAAACAATGTCCAATGTTACATTCCCAAATACCAGAGTTCCATGTTTTGATATTTAATCTACTCCAATAACTGAGACAGCAGGCAATGATGAGGCTTTCCACATAGATTTGAATAATGGAATGATTGACCTTAGTTGCCATATGATTAAATTCCTTTTTCTATAAATCAATAGAATCATCCCGAATTTGGGATTTATAAAATTAGATGACTAAGTGTCTTCTAGAATAATAGTCTTTCTCTCTTTTTTGATATACTAACAATCAGTAGGGTTTCACAAAGCTAAATGGATGCTTCACTTTGATGATTTGTGCAAAGCATCTCCTTGAAGCTGCTTTGCAAAACATTGTGCCCCCCCCTTCTAAAAACTACTATGTACTGTAAGGCCTCATCTGGAAGCTCCAATCATGTTATTCAACATTTCCAGCTTCTTCTGTGCAACACATGTGCAGAAGCCTCTTTCAACTGCTACAACTGCTACATGAGGCTTCACAATGCAGAACGCTTTGATAAGGCAAATCATGTCACCTCCATATCCTGAGGTGAATTACATTGCGCACTGCAAAGTGCTTTGTCAAAGCAAGATAATTTACCTTGCATACCTTACAACTGAATATCATTTCACATTTCAAAATAAATGTAAAAGGATATTATGAGATATTAGATCATTCAGTGCTTATATTCGGAGATATTAGATTGGTCTGTGTTCACAATCTACATAAATGTATCTGAATTTGATCTTTTAGTGCAAATCTATGCATACTTATCCAGAATTCAGCCTTCACTTTAATGGAACTTTTTTCAACATACAGTGGCATATAATTGTAGCCTAAATGACTGTTTTCTCTTATGAAACATAGAAGGTAGAGTAATAATACCCAGTAGCGTACATGTTTTGCACACCTGAGTTAATATTGCTTAACACATCTTGAAAAGAAGAGCTGAGGACACCTTTCTGTAAGGCTTTACAGACAAATAATTCTGAATTAAGATTGCCCAGGGTGTAGACAATCTCACATGTTTCTAAAATGTTGCATAGATTCAGACTAAGGAAAATATCAGCATTAAATAGTTGTTGTCTTAGAAAGCCAACAAGCGTCAAGGATTTTCCAGATGTTGTGGCCTATTCACATCGAGTCATGAGAACTGAAATCTGAGACATCTGGAACTTGGTTGTAGAACATCCCAATTATCAAGGCATGCTCCTCCATCAAACTAGAGCGATTTTGATTGGGATAGTACAAAGTTTACTCCTGAGCCTTCCGTTCCTCATCAAATTTACTAAATACTTGGATTAAGAGGTAGAGCGTATAATTGTCAAATTTACATGACCAATTTGGGTGCAATAATTCACTCTCTAAAAGACAGAGATATAATTAAAAATTATCTGAAAATTACAGAATGGAATGTTTTACAACAAAAATGCCAAATTATCTGAAAATTACAGAATGCCAAATTCTCCATCTAAGAAAAAAAAATCAGATGTACAGGTATAGGATGGGGTAAATCTGGCTTGTAATAGCACTTGAGGGAAATATCTCAGAATAGGAGTTGATCTAAACTGAGTATGAGTCAGCAATATGATAAGGCTGCCAAAACGCAAATGGAAGTATAGGCTGTGTCAACAGAAGAAGAGTTTCCAAATCACAGGAAGTAATCATTTCACTTTATTCTGCACAACTAAGACTCCACTCCCAAATGGTGTCTCATTCAAGAACCATATCAAACCGAAGGAAGTTCAAAGACAGGCAACAAAGAAGATTGAGTGATCTAATTCCTATAAAAAGAGATTGAAGGAACTGGCATGTATACTTTGAGAGGACTGAGGGAGGATATCCCAGTAGTCTTCAAATATCTGAAAAGAAGCCGCACAGAAAAAAAAATCTAGCCCTGTCCTCTATCAGCCCAGAATACAGGACATGGATTAATGAATATAACTTACAGAAAAGCAGTTTCCAATGAAATGTTGGTGGGGGAAGGGGGAACCCTTCATAATTGTCAAAGCAATTCTGGAAAATTCCATGGGATCTCCTTCATTGGATGTGTTCAAGCACAGGTTAGTCATCCATTGATTGGGGATGCTTTGATGTGGATTCCAACACTGAGCAGAGGGTTGGACTCAAAAACCTAAAGCCCCTTTCAGTTTTATAATACTTTACACATGTAACCCATGTATAAAAGGAAATGTTTATACTCATGGGGCAACTAAAGGGGCTCCTATTTGACAGCACAAAGTATATTCTGACATAATACATATGTTCACTGCGTGGTTCAAGTGTCACAATATACAAATAATATTTATAAATAAATATATTGTATTTACTAATAACAAAACCCTTGGTTCTTTTACTTTTAGAATGAAGAAGTCTAACGATAGCTCTATTGTCAGTCTGTACAGCAGTCTGAGCATTCACGGAATATGATAGGATCTCTTAACCAGATTTGTTAAGACTTTATTAACTGTATACTATTAGTTTTGGTTGCATAATTAACAGTTTCATTCATTCCAGTGGAACTATTTATGAATATTAATCATTTGAAGAAACAGTTCTGCAGAACTGTGACATCAAAATTAATTAATGAAGGTTCTGAATACATCAATATAGCACTGAGAACTGGAATATCTTCATGCTATATGGTTGCTTTTGTCTATATTATTGTTATCATTGCTAAGAATAATTTTAAAACAGTAAGATAAGTACCAAGCTAAAAAATATCGTCTCTGAGGGATTCTGCCTTGCTTTATCTCTTGTCTTCTGAAATCTTTTTTAATTCACATTGCTTTTTAGCTATCACAAGCGTATTTAGATTCTGAGGTGAGCCTTTTAACCTTTACAGGCTGTGATGATTTATGAAATTGTTATTTTGCATTTTATCATTCTTTTTGGGATGTTGGATTATATCCTGTGGAGTTTGCTAAAACGATTGGTAAGACAGGAAAGGAAAATGCAATGTTTCAATGTAGATAAATAAGAAAACATTTTATATGGTAGCTTCAGAGGATCAGTGTGGTTCTTGAGGAAATAGATGTAATAGAGATATGGGTGATTTCCATCTATGTAAAATAGGGTATTCAGAGTTAAGGTTTCCATAGTAACCATTCCTTTAGCCCCTTAGGTGTGAAACTGGGCTTCTATCTAGCTGTAGCTATTTGAAAACTGAAGTGGGTCAAAGGTCTTTAATAACATCTTCATGTTATGTTATTTTTAGGAAATGAGAGCATGCAAATCAGCTTTCCCCTAATGCTTATTCCCTCAGACTTTTTTATTATTATTATTTTTATCCTGCCTTTTTTCATATACAACTCAAGGCAGCAAACATATCAATAGTCCTTCCTCCTCCTATTTGCTGCACAACAACATCCCTGTGAGGTGAGTTGGGTTGAGAGAGAGGGACTGGCTCCAAGTCACCCAGCTGGTTTTTCATGCCTAAGGTGGGACTAGAACTCACTGCCTCCTGGCTGCTAGGCCAACACCTTAACCACTACACCAAACTGGCTCTCATTAAAAAAAGTTACTCCTGTTTCTGTTTTCTGCCTTATCCTACTTCTGTTACTTGAATCCATCACAGTTAAAATCACAGCACTGGATTTCAAGCCTATTATTTGAATCAAACTTTGACCAAAAGAAATCATTAAACTGAATTGGGGCTTTTTCAGATTAATAAACTGAATTGTTAGACTATAGTCAGTGGATTAAAAGCAGAACTGCACATTGTTCAGTTTTGACTTGACATATTGTTTGAACCTAGCCATTTCGGTTTACAAATTATTTGTTTTGATTTCTGTTTATTTTTTGTATATTCTGTTTATTTTCTGTATATTCTGTTTACAAATTATGGTTTACAGATTAGCATGGTATGAAACCAGCTAAGGGTGTCTTACTCATGAAATCATACAAGCTAAATTACAGCTATAAAATCATTAGCCCTGCACTAGGGCCACAGGAAGTCTGGCTGTTGGCTAGGTTCTCCCTAGCCCTATTCATGTGGAGGTGCTACTTTAACCAATTCTTTTAGAAGCCAGAGATTAGGGGACATTTAGTTATATAAACCAACTCACCATCCTTACTTGCCACAGGGAATTACAAGAACTTTACATCTGCAACAATGCTAAGAGTTCATCTTGAACTTTAGTACAATACAGAAAATGGCAATTTCAAAACTCCTTGATAATGCCAGCTTAGCAGATAAAAGCTGGAGATCCATAAGGAAACCAGTCTTTCTAAATGTGCAGGTCATCTGGTAGTCACACTATTTTTTTTCCCCTTCTTAAGTATATAGTATTCATGGAGAACTAGGTGATTCACAAAAAGCTAGTTTGCAATGGAAATGAATAAGGTTGCAAGAATCCACATTTTGCTCATGTATGAGACATACAATTCTGAACACATGTGTATGCACAGAAACAAGTGATCCAGAGAGGAAAAAAAGTGGAATATATTTCTTAAATGGCATAGTAGCATAATAGCTTTAAAATTAAATCTAATTGATAGGACAATATCAACAGGGCAATATTAATTAATGGGGGGGGGCTTAAGAAAGTAAAGAGAGTGATTATAATTGTGCAATCACAACTGCCATCTTGGCTGCCCTTGCAGGTGACCTGCACACATGCCCACAAATATTTGATACAATCTAAAAATATGAAGATGTGACTCCTAGTTATCGCAACTTTCTGTAGATACTTTTCCTGCTCCACAAAATTGATCTGGCTGTTACTGTTTTCCATTATCATTTAGCATCAGGAATTGTATTTAAATAAAACAACATGCAACTTTTCAGTTTAAAATAAGAGATCATATGCATACAGAAGCATTGCTGCATTATTTTTTCATTCCATCAAACAGGTGGAAATTTACAAATAAATTTGCATCTATTTCCATTTAGTTGTCTTTTTTAATTCAGTTCAAATTATGAAACCTACATAATATCACTTTTTCTTTTGTTCTAGCAAATGAAAACTGAAAATTGTGTAATGCATGTTATGATTCAATAGAAATATAAATAAAAAATAAAATCTTCAATCAGCTTATCCCATGACATCCCTGTAAATTTCAGTTGAAAGTTCCACTGATGTTCCACTGAGAGTGTTTTAATGATTATTGCCATCACTGTAACCTTAAGTAGTACTGGACACTATCTAGAAAATTAAGCATACTTACAGTAAATCCTGCCTTATCCACATGGTTTTTAGTATTAAGTTAAATTTAAAACATCAGTAATATCCATGGAAATTGAATATTCTTGGCTTTCCTTGGCATGCACCTTTTATACCAAGACAAAAACCATTGGAATTTATAGGGTACTTCTACAGAAGGTGTTTAAGACTATGGTTACCTAAGCTTGCGCTTTAAGTGTTCAACTCATGAAATTGAATACAGTGAAACTGAATATAATGTAAACATCAGCATTTTATTTGCCCTTCTTATCAAGAAATTGATCCAGTGATATATGATGCCAGAATGAAAAATGGATACTCCCAAATGTAAAGTTGCCTGTTGAATTGCTAGTGAAATCTTAAGTAGAAGATGTAGGAGTTTTGCCCCAGCACAAGCAAATAATGCAGTGCTTCAAAAATTCCCAGATCCCCCCTTTTTCAAATATATATATATATATATATATATATATATTCACATACAGACATTTATTTACTCTGATTTGAAACTGTTGTATATTTGGAACAAGGTTACCTGGTGTTGTGTGCATAGAGTGTGGTTGGGAAGGGCAGAGTTTTGGCACCCCCTGATTTTCTGGCTGCACCATTCATGGACTCCAGTGTTCTGTGGCTTTGGGGGTGGGGGGAAATCGCTTTCAGTTGGCTTGCTCAAATAAAGTTCGGGTTCTTTTATTCTAAAATGCATTGAAGGAAATGGAGATGCAGTCTGTACCCCTGGATCATGCAGGTCAAAAATACACAAAGCATGCAAGCTAAAGAAAAGCAAAGCGGAAGAGAGAAAGGCGAGATGCGCAAAAGAAGGGGAATTCGAGCGCAGACTGCACATCGGCATTCACCATCAAGAGTTAAAGAGAGTGAAATGGCTAACGTACACACACCCCGCTCCATACCGGAGAAGAGTCTCCCAGCTGAGTTGAACGCTCAGAACCCGCAAGAACGAAGCTGAAGCTGACTGCCCCCACGGCCACGCTGGAGACTCCCAGCCCTATCTCCAGCATGGAAAGCACCAGGAGGCTCCCGATGATCTGGCTGCTGGTGCACATCCTCCCTCGGTCATCCTTCCTACCAGATCAGCTACTAAAACCACACATTCGCCTTCGCCGAGCTGGGGAGACGAGGAATGCTCTCCCCTCCGCTGAAACTTTTTTCTGTTCTTTAGCAACCAGGCATATCCACAGCCCCCAAGGCCAGGGCGCCTCAGGACGGAGCGTGCTTCTCGCCCCAATTCGAGACCCAGTAAAAGAGGTTGTTTGCTTTGCAGCACCGACTCGGACGCTTGGCGCGCGTCGTCTCGATGATGCATCCAGCAGCCTGGTTCTGGACGTATCTTCCCCCCGCCACCTTTTTTCGTCCCGGGCAGAGAGCGGAGACGGCGGAGCGAAGTGCTGGTGCTGCTTCGCGGATCTTGGGCTAATGAAGGCTCCGTGGGGAGCTGTCCGCGGTACTGATCCCTCCTTCCCGAGCCTTCGCAATGAGCGTGCTCTTCAGGCCCTTGTGATCACAGGGTTCTCTTAAGCGAGCTCGATCTCTTGACAGCCCCAGTCAAGCGCTTGTACTTCTTTCTTCTTTCTGCTGATGTTCCAATAAAGTCTCTATATCCCTGAGCCCTGGTGGAGGCAGATTAAATTCAGCACCAGTTCTCTTTAGCACACAGAAAAGGGAGAAAGGGAGAGATGTCAACCTTGCCTGATCACCACCTCCTTCATTCTCATTGGAATGACCTCGCCAAGAGTTGGCTGGAGGGAGGGGACACTGAAATAGAAAGCCCAGCCCCAGCAAGAGTTAGGCACCAGTCTGATGGAGTCAAAAATTTACACAGCAACCCCATCACAGCACAAGAAATGTGTGAACATGTTCATCTGTGTTATTGTCACATCTATCATGTGCAAACTGAAAATCCCTTCCACACACAAGAGCAAGGGTCTCTTCCCACTCCCACCATTTTCCTTGATCTCAGGGCAGACTTAGTGACTTTGTATAAAATATTGCAAACAATTTGTGGAGTTACATAATATTTCTTCTTGTTGTTTACCTGCCCACATTAAGAAACAAGTGATATTTGCAACATTAGAATGTTGAAAAAAAGAAAATGTTATGGCCTCAGTTATGGGCTTCATGTAAATTGTAACAAAGGAGTGGAAATATTTAAGTAAGATTAAAATTCACACATGTGCTCCTGATCCTTGTAAGTGTCAGATTGTTGCAAGTTACTGAATTCAACATCTGCAAGTTATATGTCAATCCAGCATCTTTTGGAGCTTTTTTTTTTTTTTAATTGTAAAATGGGCAAATGTTCAGTGTCTTTAAAACATAAATGGGTTCAAATGAGATCAAGAATGACAATTTGATAATGTGACTTTTTCGTTTCTAATTTGCTTGTTTTATTTTATTATTTTTTTCCTTTCTTACATGTAACTACATAAGCCTCAGAGCATGCTCCGAAAGGAAGGTCAGGGTTATTGAAGTATTGTGGAAACTAAGGTTGGCTGGCTGTGATTAGTATGTACATGGGGAATCACCTAAGAACCTAATATGTCTCCTTGACTTCCATGAAGAAAGTTGGGATATAGAACCACCATTCCTGCAGAGTTCCCTGCAAGATCTGTTCTGCTGAAGGACAATATCTTCTTTGTTTCATAGTGAGCCAGCTTGCCACTTCAGAAGCAAACTAATTCATAAGTAACTCAATGCCTTGCTTGAACTGGTGCATTTGTCCTGTCCTGTTTCTTTGGTGATCTATATAGGTACGTCCTGCTAAGAGAGATGGAGTAGCAAGGGATGATGATAGCAAATAAAGGATAAATCAAATGGGGGAAAGGGGGAGTGACTCATTAGTTGATGTTACACAGGTGTTTTGTAACCTGTCAGATACCTGCTACCTACCACCAGATTGCAGCATATAACATAAACTGGTGTCTGGACAGTACCATGTCACGCAGTAGGAGGAAGACTTGAAAAATGTAGTGCTCCCTTTATGGAAAAAAAGTTTCCACTCATAAGAGTCATATAGAATGGTTCACTTAACTTAATTTTCTCACTGACATATTATAGGCCGGAAGATTGAAATGCTATAGCTTAGATTAATTTAATCAGAAGGAAAATTGAGGCTTTCCAGATAGGTCTGTAATTTGCTATCATTGCTATTTCTTCCAGATAACTTTTGGCTGAAGAGTAAGAGTACAGAACGATGCTCAGGAACTCATAGGAAAATTAATGTGGAAATGCATTCAGGCTCCGTTACCATCCCAGTACTGAATGTAGTTTCTAAATGGACATAAGGAAAATTTGCCTCTGTATGTGTGTTTGTTTATTGTTGTGATGGACCTTCAACAATAAATCAGAGTCTAATGTTACATAATTTGGCAGAAAAATACTATAAACTTCCAAATTGAGCTCTTTTTTGCTGCTTTTATTGACTTAAAGGCAGCTTTTGATTCCATTGCCCAAGAAAAACTTTGGAGGAAACTAGCTAACTCATTGACCGATGATCGTATGCTTAATTTGATCATCCAGTTACACTGCGATACCACTCTGCAGGTTAAAGGCACTAATTTCAGTGATCTAACACAGCCTATCCCCACTCATACAGGGGTTAAGCAAGGATGTAACTAGCCCCCCTATTCTTTACCTTTCTTATTAACAATACTGTAGCTTCTACCAATCCAGACTATGCTTCACCCATCATCAAATCCCAATTTTTCTGTATGCAGAATTTCAAAAAGAATTTGAAACTTGAAATGGGTGATTCAGACATTTTCAAATTTGAATTATTTTGCACATGTTTAATTCTAGGTAAAATAATGCTTGCACATACAAGCAATAATATGAGAAGTTATTCTAAAATTTCACCTACTGTCTTTCTTATTCTGGACCTTTCCAAATTGTTTAAAACTGGCATTACTTTTGATAATATTTTTATTTTTCTCAATCTACAATCAGTATACATATGGTGCATACCTCTATGATGTTCTTCAGGTCAGTTGTAATGATCTAAACACAAATAGCAACTTTACTAAAGGAAAGTAAATCTGGGCTAGGATGGAAGATCCTATTTAGTTCCACTGAAAGTTTGGGTAGAAATAAGTAAATATAATATATATTCAATGTCTAGTGGTGGTTTATTTAAAATGCCAATGGCATGTTGAATGCAAAGAACAGTACAAGCAAAGACAAACCTGATTATAAGAACAACCAAAATATATCCTGTATGGAACATATTACTGTTTCTGTACAGCTTTTCCTATATATTTCTCCAATAATTTGGCAAAAGGATTGAGTGACATGAAACTGTGAATTCTGCATACAGTTTCTAATTCATTGATGGTAGAGAGTATCATATCATGAGTTCCTTTTGCTAATTATCAGAAAGAAGCACAGAGGGAGAATGCTGGTCAGGAGCAACAACTGCTCACTCTTATAACATGCAGTTTAACATTGGCTTCAAATATATCCTTGCTTTTCATCATTTAGAATACCTTGGCTAGTGCTGTGGGATTTCATTTAAGCTTGCTGGTGAAGGGTAAACTGCAGACAAGTGAAAAGGACAAAAGCTGCAATTTCTTTTTCCTTCTCTCTGCCTTCCAAAATTTGGTCTTTATATCTCAAGGCAAGGGATGAGAAATAATTGCTTAGAGAAGAATTGTTTTTCAATTGAAAGTGCCTGTGTTTGTCTTCTGTTCTGCCAAATGGAATGCCACTGTTTTTGTTAAAGCCATACATAATACACAGGTACCTGGGAGGAAATGAAAAAGATGTTCTGCAAACTCAGATTCATGATGGGGAGGCATCCACTTTTTTTATTTGTTGCTCTGCCATTTTTCAGTCCAGCAGCTGAGCCATGTTTCCATATTTTGTAGTGTCTGGCTATGATCCGTTTTATGCTGTGATATCTAATAGAATGAGGCCTACAATAGATCTTACATTCTTATTTCAACAAATACAGTAGTTGAAATTTCCCATCAGGTTTTAGTTTCCAATTTTCTTTACAGGGAATGCTTAAAACTCATGCCATGTTTTTAAAAAAAAAAAATCTGCATTTTTTCTACCACTCCTTTTTCCATTTAATGAAAAAAGAATTGGTTTTCTAAATGTCATCCAAAAGGAGAAAAGCATTGTGATGAAGTTCTCATGAGATGAATCTGGGGGTTCTGCTTTTCTGTAGTTGTGAGATAGCCAAGAATTGTGAATGCCATCATGTAAACATCTCCTCCATGAGGAGGAGTTTATTCATAATGTCTTCCTTGGGATTTAGTTGAATGGACTACCTGCAAAGTTCAAAGTGATTGGAAGTTGTGTAACAGAAAACAGCACCTGCAACAACAGCAAAGCAAACTAAAAACACACTAGAGAATTTGAAGATAAGTATGTAAAGATAAGACAGAAGCCTTTTTCATATGGGGAAAAAAATTAAATATATTGTGAATCAGATTTAGGCACATTACTTAAAATGCAGTTCTCTGATTTGGACATCATGGAAACCTAATTTAGCAAACCAAGAAACTTGGGCATGGAAGAAGAAGGGATGGGGAGGATAGGGAGAACTGAGTTTTTGAGCTCATTTCTCATTCTTATGCTAATAAATCATAGTTTGACAGTTTGGAACTTTCCATCTGAGGTGGCCCACAGTGGAGTGGAGTGATGACATAACATGAATTATACAAATGGTTCTGGGTGTATTTCATACCATTTCCAAATAAGACTTGGAAAGCTACCCTGCCTTTTAGAACCCTGGAGAATTTCTGTCAATCAGTGGCTGTATATGTACAACACAGCCAGCCCAGTCACCTACTGCCCCAGTCATTCATCTCAACTCTGTACAACAGCAGTGCACATTTTGAGTTGACCAGCCTTCCATTAATCATTTTTGAGCAGAGATAATAATATTAATAAATATTAATAATAATAATAATAATAATAATAATAATAATAATAATAATAATAATACAATTCACAGTGGTACAATTAGAGTCAGGACTACCACAGAGTCAGGACAGACTTGGTTATTACCCCTTTCTGCACCCTTTTTGCTTCAGATGGCCATGGCAGATGATGACAAAAACAGATGGGGTATGAACAGAAGTCCCATTTTTCAGTTCCTCTCTAGGAATTCATCTATCTCAGAAAGGAGAAGAGTCAGTTAACACCCCCACTCCCACCCCATAAGCCAATCAGAGAATTACAATTGGGAAATACTGTAGTCCCAAGCAAGTCCTGAATTGTTTGGGGCTAAAAGCTACAGGATTCAATTAAGTATAAAATATGGAAGACACAATGCAAACAAGTCTTCTCCTCCCTGATATCCTATAAATATTTTGGACTGTAACTTCTACCATCTCCATTTAAGAGGGCCAATTTGAAAGGATAATTGGAATTGTCAGCCAAAATATCCGGAAGCTACCAGTTTAAGAATGCTAGCGTAAATAATATTGTGGTATTGGTTCGATAATGCAAGAAAACCTCCTATACTCCAACATAGTACTTGGTTCTCCCTTTTCTTCTGACTTCATAGTTGCTCCAATGCCTCTATACCCTTCTTTAAACTTAATATTGCTTTAGAGTTGTCTCAAATCCTAGAACTGTTATGTCCAATTTTGGACTTTATGGCTGTATTATATTACAATTGCAACCATTCCCTACATGTAGTGGATGGGAGTTACAATTCAAAATATGAGTAGGATATCTGATTGCCCTACTTGATTGACTCACATCCTAAATCTAAAAAGGTTCTTAATGGAATGGCACAGTAATATAATTGTTTACCCTGTTGATGTTACATGATGATGATGATGATGATGATATATTTTGCAGAGACCTGACTCTTAAATGCAAACGCAGATTATCTGGCAGGAATTACTATAGAATATAAATGAGAAACCACATTCTTTTATATATTCTTAACCAACAAAGAAATATGCACCAATTATCAAATGTTGTGATTTTTATAAAGCACAAAATCTCATTTCAAAAATCTTTATTTGCTTACAACCATGATTCCATGCATTCTTAATGTGTTTCCCTTGAATTTTAATACTACTGCTAATACTGGAGGTGACCTTAGTGGTAGATATTGATATCAATATTGATATAGCTACATACAAATACACACAAACACACATTAACAGTAAGAATATAGTCAATAGTAAGCTCTAATTTCCGATAACTAGCCTGTCAGGCTTCACTCAGACCAGTACTAGAACTAGAAGGCTCACAAGCAGAGATTCAAGGACTTGGTTGTTGCGGTTATTGTTATTATTATTGCTGTTGTTATTGTTGCTCGCACAGTCAGCCAGTTGTTTAGACTAGATTTGGCATTTTTATCCACCTATTGAGTCCTTCCCAAGGACCTGGGGTAGAAAGATGTTGTTGTTTGATGGTATTAAAGGTATCGTCACAGAATGTAAGCTGTTCCAAGTAAAGCTGCCTTTTGCAAGTGACTGATGGTGATTTTGTCAATGCTGATGGTCTTCAGGTGGTGTTCCAGAAGTTTTGGGATTGCACCCAAGGTGCTACCTATTATTACTGATACTGTCTTTGCTTTCTTTTGCCACAGTCATTCTACTTCTATTTCCAGGTCTTTGTATTTTGTGATATTCTCCAGTTCTTTCTGCGAAGAGAGGAGTCTTTGGAAAAGACCCTGATGCTGGGAAAGATTGAAGGCAAAAGGAGAAAAGGACGGCAGAGGATGAGATGGTTAGATAGCATCACTGAAGCAATGACCATGAAACTGAGCAAACTCAGGGAGGCAGTGAAGGACAGGAAGGCCTGGCGCAATATGGTTCATAGGGTCACGAAGAGTCGGACACGACTTAACGACTGAACAACAACAACCAGTTCTTTCTCTTCTATTCTGCTTCTCCAGGTATTGCAATATCCAGATTTTTTTTTGTCTTTCTTATTAACAGTTGTTAAGTCTGGGGTGTTATGTGGCAGGTGCTTGTCTGTTTGAATTCTAAAGTTCCAGAACACTTTAACTTCTTCACTTTCTACTACTTTGTTTTGTGGTCCCACCAGTTCCTGCTTGCAGCCAAATGGTATTTCTTGCAGCTATTCCAATGCACCATTGTTGCTACTTTGTCATGCCATTGTTTGTAGTCGGTCTGTCTGATCTTCATGCAACAGCTGACTAGGTGGGCCACTGCTTCTTCAGTTTCTGTGCAGAGACAGCCTTTGCTGTCTATTGCTGTCTTCTCAATTCTGGGTTTATATCCATTTGTTCTTAAGGCTTGGTCTTGTGCAGCCAGAATTAGCCCCTCAATCTCTTTCTACAACCTTCCTGCTCTTAGCCATTGCCAGGTCTTCTTGTTTTCTGCTTTGCCTGCTAGTTTCGTTTGTTTGTTTGTTTGTGTACTGGCCATGTAATACTTTGCCTTGCCATGTCTCTTTTCTATTCTTCATTTGGTTTTTCTTGTAGGCCAGTTTGGTCTCTTCAATACTCAGTAAGCCTTCATGGTATACTAGCTTCAGTGCATCTTCTTCACTGTCCTTCAGATATTCTTCTAATGCTCTTTTTTCTTCTTCAACCATCTGGTGTGCTTGCAACATTCCATGCCCATCTATGCTCCTTGGTAAGTAGAGTCTGTGAATGTCACTGCGTGGATGAAGGGGATGATTCACTGTCATTATTTTTCTGGTCTTCCTAACCAGGCTTCTAGTTCTGCTTGAGTCCAGTCCACTATTCCAGCTGTGTATCTAATGACTGAAATTGCCCAGGTGTTAATTGCCTTGATGGTATTTCCTCCACTGAATTTGGACTTTAAGATCTCTCATGATGTATTCACTAGTAACCTTCTTCTTGACTTCAGTGTGCTCGATGTTGTCAGCTTGAAGGATACCCAGGTATTTGTAGTGATCTTCCTCAACCAGCCTCTTGATGTTATTTCCATAGGGCATATTGATTGCTTCAGTTTTCACTATTTTTCCCTTGTTGATGGTAAGGGTGGCACATTTGTCCAGTCCAAACTCCATTGCAATGAGGCAAACAGTTTTCTTGGCAAGGTTTTTCAGAAGTGGTTTGCCATTGCCTCCTTCCTAGGGCTGAGAGAAAGTGACTGGCCCAAGGTCATCCAGCTGGCCTTGTGCATAGGCGGGTCTAGAACTCACGATCTCCCGGTTTCTAGCCCAGTGCCTTAACTACTACAGCAAACTGCCTCTCAATATTGAAAGACTGAGACCAAAAATGTCTAGTCACAAGGAAATCTATGACTGAAGATATCATAATATTCTAGTAATATATGCACTGCAAATGCAACTCGTTTTACAAAATGTTCAAGTTTGTAGTGTCAATCCTTCAGAGATATTATTTCAGGCATGAGCAGCTGCTATCACCAATTAAATTTCATATGGCCTATGATTTAAACAAGCAGGCTGAAAGGACCAGTGCTTCCCTTTTTGGTGGGAAGAGAGACAGAGGCATCAGAAAGAGACAGAGATACCCTACTCAATTTGGCAGTGTCCTTGCCCATTTCTGTCCTTTGCTTTTCCAGCAAGAGGGAACTTAATGGAGAACATATCCCCCAACAAGGAAGGATGTTGAGAGTGGTTGTCTTGCAGCCCTGTAAGAAACTGACAATTTGGAACCCTTTCAGACAGGTTTCAGACCTGGTTATAGCTCTGAAACAGCATGGATTGTACTTGATGGTGATCTCTGGTGGGACTGGGATAGGGGTAGTGCATCCATCTTGGCTCTCTTTGATCTCTCAGTGGGTTTTCATACCATTGATCATGATATCTTTCTGAACCAGCTCAGGGGATTGGGTGGGGAGGCACAGTGGTTCTCCTTTCTTTAGGGACAATTCCAGTCAGCATTGGTAGGGAGGGACAGGTCCAGCACTAGACCTCTTCTTTGTGGGGTCTCTCAGGGTTCCACTCTCTCCCTATTCCAATTTAATAAAGTAGAATTCTGGGGGGATTTTTAAAGAAACCTAAAAATCAGTGCCATCTTGCGAGACCCAGGAGACGTGCCTTCTTCGTTGCGATCTGCCCTTTGGAACAGCATCCCCCCACAACCTCCAAGTTTCAGATGGACCTGACCCTGTTTCCCTTTCACAAGGTATTAAAGACCTGGCTTTCCCCTCAAGCTTTGGGGCCAGATGGTTAGCTGAGCCCTGTTGCTCTATGTTTGTAGGATGGAATGGATTTCTTTGTACTTCTGGCACACTTATATTGTTACTGTTATGTTTTTAATTGTTTTGGACTGCTGTTGTTTTTGTTAGCACTGATGGGCAGCCATATAAATTGCAAAAATAAACAAATAAAATGTATATTTTGAATTGATTTTTGTAGAGGCCAAAAATTAGTATAGTTGAAAATTCAGAAATAAGTCAACTTTATCTTAAACAATGTAGAAAACTGAGCTTAATGTTTTATAGTGAAAAGCCAAGAAAGTAATAGTGAAAAAATCATGCCACTTAAAAGGCATCATATGTTGGTTTGTAACCTCACTGACATTTAAGCTACACAAGCACACATGGAAAAAGTACTTATTCCAGCAGATTTTTCCTCACTGCCATCTGTACTTTGATTAACTATAGAATTTGATTTGAGTTCTTTGTCTACATGTTACATTTTAAAAATAAGAATATAGAAAAATTTGGTAACTTAGCATTGAGCAAAGGATCAAGGTTTTCATTGTTGACCAAACCACTATCTGTGAACCAAGTCATGTAGCCCACTAGAGCCATAGGCTGGATCTTCAGCCTTAAATGTGATCATTCAACTATGGTGTGCTTTGAATCTTGCCTTGGCCCGATGCTGCTGCCTGGTGACTCAAGAAGTAAGCTCTTCTGGTCTTCTCTGACAGACACTGCTAAGTCTTCACCCTATTCACCATCTCTCGTGTCCATGTCTTCCACAATATCAGAGCTTTTAGTTAGAACTCAGAATCTACAATATTCTGAATCCACAATATTCTACAATACAAAATCTACAATATTCTACAATACAATATTCTTCCCATACTTATGCATTCCTGGGCTTTTCCCCACTTTTCAAGACCTCATTTGTGGCAATATTTTATTTTTGTATGTATTATATTATGGTGGTTTTCAATGAAAATGCAGTATTTCAGTTGCAGTCTGCTGAAGCATAATTATTTCACTTCATATGAAGAAGTGGATTTTGGTGATGTGTGTATCAACTCCTTTCCCTACAAATTGCTCCCTGATGGTGACCCCTGTAACATTTTCTCCCCCACCCCCAGCATTGTACACACCCCACCTTGAATGTGAATAGCAGCAGTGTTGAAATTGACAGTGGATTTTTGTAAAGCATTCATCATTTCAAATTTGGCCACAGGTTTGTTCTAGATAACTCAGTATCTTTATCATGATGCGAATCAAACAACCATCTCTATGGGAACCAGTGGGCTCAGTTCAATAGAAGCTTTAGCCCTATGAGCCTTAAGTAGTGGAATGATATTGGGTACTAATGCTAACACATCAACTGGTGATGTGGCTAATATGTGAACTCCCACTGTTCAATATTGCCTTACCTTAACTGAATTCCTCTCATGAACATGTTGTAGTAGGATTTTTTTTATATAACACATTCCACGTACGTATTCAAGTGCTTATGCATCACAATGGCTTTAAAAAATAAATGTGTTTAAAAAGACCCCTTTTCTGTGTTTTTTAGCAATCAAAAAGACATTTATTTTTATGGCAACAGTTGTGAAATCAGCAGTCAGGGTTATATTGTTTTGTGGGAGATTCTGTGCATCATTTGGGCACAAAAGATTCCAAAGTGACTTGCTAGTTTATTGCTAGGAAATGAGCATCCGGGAGATATAAGCATAAAGCAATGAAATATTCCTAATTTCTGCCATTAAAGCATAGCTGTGTTCTCAGCTTTAACAAAAACAGTAAAAAGCCGGGAGCATGCAACTAACTACGGACAGATCAACATATCACAAGGGGCTAAATTTATCAACCCAAATAGTGTCTAGAAAGCTTATTTTCCAGGGGGTGCTGTTACAGGGATGTAAGGCACCAAGTAGAACAGCTTTCAGAGATTTTTTTTTTTTAATCTATGCTATTCAGACAATAAAGCCAACCTTATATCCATTTCTTTTGGAGTAGAGTCCACTGAATTTAAAGTGATTTGCTCTTGAGGAGATAGGAATACTACTACTCTGAAAGGGATCCAGATAAAAATATCCAACTGTAACTATGGTTTGGGATGCCTAAATCTACCAATCTAGCTGAGCCTGCCAAATCAAAATATAGTCACAACTCCATAAATATCTAACAGCAGGGGCAGACAGTGATGTGCTGTGGCAGTTTCTTGTCAAGCACACACCATGAATACATTTTTTTGGCACTACTGAGAAGTATGTTTCCACAACAAATCTCTTGCTTCAATCTATACTGTCTTTATACTGCAAGCTAGAGAAACTCTGCAGCATCTCTTGCTGTGGTCACTGTTATTTTCTTTAATGTATGCTCAGACATACTGCAAACTTACAATGATTGGTTTGTAAGCCGGCCAATAAATGCAGCGAGCTACAGACATCTCCCAACCTCTATTAAAAGTTGCCTTCAAGGAGGCAATATGTCCCCCCTTACATATCTCTTGATTCTTTTACTGGACAGCTTTTTTTTTCTGTTAGGCATGGTATGTCCTTAATAGAATTTGGTTAACAAAGCTGAAGTAAGCTGTCTGCATGACCAGAGTTAAAAGTAGCTAGTGACCTTCATTCTCTCTCTAATACCTCTTTTTTCCCCCCTTTCTAATACTCCTCTTAACCTCTCACATTTTTCTTTCTGACATTCTCTCATTCCCAAGCACCCAACTATAGCAATTATGCGTGCCAACAGTTAAGTGTGAATCCATCTCTTTTATAGGAACATTGAAATGAGGCCAAGAACCACAAGAAGGGCTTCTGCATGCCATTCTAGGATCATATGTTCCTCACCCTTGTTCTAGCCTGGGCATTTGGGATATAGAAGAGAATCTTGGTGGTAATTACACTTAGATTCTAGAAATCCTTTGTCAGGGAGGACCAACTTGATCCTTCATTGATGGTTTTCCACTAGATGGGAAATACCATCCTTCTGAGGAAAGTTCAACAGTCTCAAAATTACATTAAAATACTCTTTCACTACAGCAGTGTCTCTGGTTTCTTCTTTTTGAACATCCTCGTGGCTTTAAAAACATACCCTTTATGTTGCAGCTGAGTGGAAACAGTCAAGAAGGATTTTCATTCATCTAAACAAGTTTGGGTAAGAATTTTTTTCTTTTTATGTTAATTCCTACCCACCCCCTACACAGATATAAGGATGTTCATTAATGAAGTCCATTCCCACCCCTCCAAATCTCTACATACATTATTGCTAAGCAGCAGCAAAGCTGACAGATGGTTTGCTTACATCCTAATGACTGTATTTTTGCTTCAATATTATGCTTATTACAGTTCATGTACAAAGTGAAACTTAACAGGTTCCTCTTGCTCTTCCAACTCAAACAATTATAAACAACAGACATTGAAAATATGATAAATGTAGCTTGGAAGGGGAGAAAAGCTTTTTAGTAATCCAAGTAGTTAAATTATTATAGCAATAAGATAAAATACAAAGGGCATATAGGAATCATGGGCTCATGTATGAATGAAAATCTAGGTGAGTCATCTCTGCATCAACCCATTATGAACTGGGGGTTGGAAAATTGACAGTAAATCTCAGGAAGCTGCATTTTAGTGAGTAGGACATTAATTGATCAAACCAAGTATTGCAGGCATTGGCCACAGTAACTCTCTAGAGTTTATAGAAAGAAGTTTTCCAACACTGTCTGAGGATGCCAAGGACTGACCTGAGGATTTTCTGTAAGCAAATCAGGTGCTCTCCCTCTGAGCTATGACAGGTTTATACACTTCTTTCCATGTTGCTCAGAGGTACATCATTCTGAACTTTGCCATGTTTTGTCTCTTGGGGGGAATGGTAGTCTTAGAAAAGAAAAAAAAAAGACAGCCAATATCTAAGTAATTTTATCATCTAGAATGGCTTGGGGTTACAGTGGGTGTTGTTAACTTCTTAATTTTGCTTTATTTATTCTATTCGTTATATTATTTAGCAGCCTCCCTTCATGATCTCAAGGCAACATACTTTGTATGCCTCTCCAGTTTTATGGTCACAACAAGTGTAAGGTAGATTTAGACTGAGAAATACAGGTAGTCCCCAGTTTAAGAACGAGTTCCGTTCCCAAGGTCTGCCCTTAAGTCGAATTTGTATGTAAGCCGGAACAGTATTACTGTATAATACTGTATAAGTAGTATTATGTATTTAACTTGAATCATTGTGTATTTAACTCGAATTTTGCTACAATAGGCTCTGTTCTTAACTATGGGTCATCTGTAAACTGGGCGTTCTTAACCTGGGGACTACCTGTACTGATTGGCCCAAAGTTACTCAGTATGTTTTATGGCTGGACAGGGATTCAGTCTTCTGTCTCCCCAGCCCTAATCCAACAGTCGCAGACTTTAAGCTTTTCTCCCATCCGGAGGATAATAGGAGCTATATACTTGGAAGGTTAGAGGCTGAGGAAAAGGAAAATAAACAATGCCTGAAGCTTGGCCATTATGAAAGATAGAAAACAATGTTTTTAATTCTCCTGTTAAAACCAGTAGCATGCAAATATTTGCTTTCTCTGTTGTGCATTCTTTAAACAACTGATAATTCAGCAAAACTGAGTGAGAAGCAAAGCCACTAAATAAACTACCTCTAAGAAAAAAATATTCAAGGCTCTCAACTCTCAAATGCAATACAGTGCATTTTGCACAGGACAACTGCCTCTTTCTGTTCTTCTCTCGGGGGAATTGGCTTCTAGTCCTGGTACAAAACCATGCTAAGTATATTCAGATCATTTCATACATACCTTGGCAGCCTCTTCTGAGAGCCATCTTAAATCAGTATTAGTTTTACAGAGCCTTTCATGCTTTGCAAAGGTACTATTTTCAGATGAGCCAGTCACCATGACGTAAGAACAATCCTATATATCTGCTCTAAAATAGATATTTAGATATTTTTTCAAAGCATTTACCGTGGCTGGAAGAGAGAAAGAAAGAATCAGATTAAAATACCGCATCGTGCCTTTGTGCAGAAAAATGGGTGGGAGAAGTTAATTCACAAGGTTTTCCCTTTGTCATTTTATCTTCCCAAATAGATAATCAATATAGAGGGAAACCAGAAATAAACAAAAACACTGTCGTTTTGCAGCTTTAATTATAGTAGCTGTAAATACCTGCCTCTTCAGTGTAGTGAAATAAGTCCCCCTTAGCTGTCAGCTTGAATATCATGGTATGCATGAACATTACAACAGCAACAAAAACTTGCTAGTATGCAAGACATGTTTTTATGGGAAACAGCACAATATCAAGTGAAATAAGTAGATATTTGGTTTTTATGCCTTCAAGTCAGCGTTGACTCCTGGTGACTGCCTGGACAAAACCCTGCAGTTTTCTTGACAAGGTTTTTCAGAAGTGGTTTGCCATTGCCTCCTTCCCAGGGCTGAGAGAGAGTGACTGGCCCAAGGTCACCCAGCTGGCTTTGTGCCTAAGGCGGGACTAGAACTCACAGTCTCCAGTTTCTAGTCTGGTGCCTTAACCACTACACCAAACTGGCTCTCAGCTATTATTGGGCTGGTTTAAATATTTAGTGTGTGTATAGATGTCGTGTGTGTATGAGAGTGGCATGTATGTAATAAAAGCACCTACTGTATCCAGTGTTTGTAGTGGATCCATACCTTAGTCCAAACCAGCTTTAGCCTGGGTGAGTCAGAGGCTGTAGAGAACTCATATTATATTCTATAAATATGAGAGTATAGTGGTTACTGAATGCAGGATAGTGGCTATGGATATCAACTTTATATTTGTTCACTCTCATTCTCTCCTTAACAGCTAGTTTTTAGTATTTAATTACATGAGTTTACTTGACAAGCTCACTTCACTCAGCAGTCTCCGTTATAAAAAATATATATTTTCCCTTTAGATCAATGTTTTTAAAAATTTGGCAATTTAAATATGTGTAGACTTCAACTCCCAGGTTCCCCGGCCAGTATGCTGGCTGTGGAATTCTGGGAGTTGAAGTCCACACGTTTTAAAGTGGCCACATTTGAAAAACTCTACTTTAGACAGACCTGAACTGTTTCCCTTTCTTTCTGCTCCTCTTCCAAAAACACTTTTTAATTTTCCAATTTGGGCAACTTTGGAATATATATAAATAACACCTTTGGTCAGATGGACAGTGTTAAGATTGAAAAAAGATCTGACCATTTTTCTCATGCCAAACTGACTTTATGGGGAAACCCTACTTTAAAAATTGGGAAAAAGATGGAGATATGGAAAAATTGGGTGGAAACTGAGATACTGACTTTGGACCAAGTGATAGATGATGAAGATGAATTTTTAACGTATGCTGTGTTAAGAGATAAATATCATCTATCAGATGTAACCCAATGACAATATTTACAATTACAGCATTTGTTAACAACATTGCTTGGACCAGCAGTATTTTCAGCTTCTGAGACACCTGAGATATTAGAACAATTGTTAAATCCTTTAAAACTAAAAAAACTACTGTTAGTTTGCATAGAAATCTGTTATCAATAAATCAATTTGATATGCAGATGGTAAGGGATGAGTGGAATAAAGAATTAGAGGTTTCTATATTGCCTAGACAATGGGAGAGTGTCTTAACTTCTATACCAAGAGTGTCAATGGACCTTAAATTACAACTTATACAACAAAAAATAATATTTAGAATTTATTGGACTCCATTATGTCTGTATGGAAAAGGATTGTCAAAAATAGCGTTTTGTTGGAGATGTAATAAGGACAATGCCTCTTTAAAACATATGTTTTTACAATGTCCTATACTTATTAAGTTTTGGGAGAAAGTACTGGACTATATAAATATGATTGTGTGACAAAAGCTAAAATGTTCAGGGGATAATATTCTTTTGAACTATATACCTTGTACATGGAACTTGACAACTAGACAATGTAAATGGATTCTCCATGCCCTTACTATGACCAAAAGACAGATATTGCAAGATTGGAAAGATAAATATATGGCCCCATTTAGTCAATGGATTGAAGACCTGATTGCACTTGCTACTTATGAGCAGATTGCCGATAGACATAGACTTTGTATGGACAAGTATAATGAAATGTGGGACTCATTTATACAAAATATACTGGTTAAAAAAAAACAAAAACCAAGGTAGTCATATAACTCTATTAGAAATATACAGTATATGTATTTGAATAATATTTGTAATAGCTAAGCATATAAAATTGGAACTGTGTACTATTATAATGATTTTTGTGTTGTATTTTTTCACTTTTATGTTAAAGCACTTTTATGTATTTTTCCTTTTTTTTGTAATTAAAAAAATTTAATTAAAAATTAATTTTTAAAAAAGACACTTTTTCCCAGTTGCCAACTGCTTTTCTCAGGAAACCTCTTTGCCTCCCTTCATGCTGACAAGGAAATTAATCTCTTGATGGCTGTAACTAGCCGTATCTACCTTCCCCCATTCCTCATTATATGTAGTTCTTCTATACAGATGTTTGCAACTGGTGGCTCACCCATATGCAGCATTTCTTGTTTTAACACCTCTGGAACAGTGAGATGCTTTGTGGGAACTGTCACTAATTTGCTGGTGCTGCCAATGAATTTTTCAGCCTTCTCTGCTAGATTCAGGAATGGCAGCTGAGAAACCACTGAACTGTTGCATGGATGATTCACGATGCAGGGTAATTCACACAGTATGACAATCCAAGTTTTGTTAATGATGGCTAATGAACAAACCACATACAACCCATAATCCATGATTTATGAGCCACAATTATGGGATTCACACGCCTTATGTTGTGAGGTAAATAAATGATTTCATTTCTGAATGAGTGATTTTTATCAGTCATTAACCAGATACAAACTATGAAAATGCCAAATCTGTTCAGGGATCCACTCTCCTCCTGCCATTACAACTCAGTTGGGATACATTCACCCTTCCCTTTCCATGCAGACTTTTAATTCATATGGAGAATCTACACAATGGAGGGCCAGGTGAATTTTTCTTTCTGGCGTATGGTGGTTGGATTATGAACATGAAGATGAAAGACCCTACCACTGTATTAAAAATTAGGTACTCCTTTATCATAGTTAAAGTTAATAAAAATGCCAATTCAAACAGCTTCAGTCCTCTTCTGTGAATTCTAATATGTTATAATTACTTCCCATCTAATAAGTTCAAATTATTTCCTTCTGCTCCTCCATCTAAAAATTAAGTCCAGATCTCCTTGGTTCAAACAAGTATGTTCTGCCATGTATCATGACAATGTCTTATTATATTGTCTGATGTTTCTTTTAGAAGATATACAGTCACATTATAGATCGTTGATCTTATAGCTGTTGGATGTCATGATATTAAGATCTCACTGGGCAATGGGAAAAGAGCTCTTAGCACACTGAAGGATGCTTTGATTAATGCTATCAAGAAATGTTCCGCCAGCAGCTCTGAATTACTGGCAGAACTTGGCATTCTTCTGCCTGCAGCTTTTGATTTCGTTCCACCCAGTTGTGTCTGTCCTAAATGAAATCATTCTATAGTCTACTAAAATAGAGCTTCAGCATAATTTTCAAATAGGCCAAATGCTGAAGATGCAGATCCTGTATTTGGCTCCAGAGTTCTTAAAGAGAAAAGGAAAAAAAAAAAAATCAAAATTGCTGAGGAAAGCCAGAGACCAGGAACCAAGTGCAGTAACACTTAATCCCTAGCTTGAATTTTTATCAGCTCCTTTTTATAAATATTTTTTGCCAAAATAATGAGGGGGAGGAGGTAAGGGAGTGAATAAAGTGCACACAAAGAAGGGGAATGACAAGGGGACCAACTAAAAGAAAAATATGCAGAGTAGTTTGAATTTATGACTTAAGGAGGAGCAAAATATTAATCTCTTTCATCTTTTCAAATGCTCCAAGATCACAAAATGGTTATTTATGTGTGTATGTTTTATCATTTAGGATTCAATCCTGATACTGGTTTCTTTTGCCAAGTTGCTTTTTTTCGGTCTCTGATAATACTCGGCAGTGATTTATGACAAAGATTGCAGGGAATTTTCACAACAGTTCCAGAAAGTATCAGATGGTACATAAAATAATGTATATTTCATAAAATAGTCCATACGAAATCATTTTTCCATCCAAACAAGTGCTCAGGATATAAAGAAGGCAAAGATGAAAAAGAAATCAAGGGCAACCAAAAGAAAATAATGTGATTGAAGAAAGTTTAAATGGACTATGTAGATCATGCAAGACAGACAAATGTTTAGTAAAACTGAACTGGAACGTGTTACGATCTTACAAAGGATAAGCAATTAATAGTCTGATACAGACTGAAATTCATTATAACACAACACTGCTTGGATTCACTGAACATATTTGACTATGTCAAAACTAATCTGCATTTGCTGAATATGTTAATCAGTTTTAGTGTTAACCTTGGTTCATTTTTATGTATATGGTTCTGTTGTACTAATGTAACTCACAGGGTTAGTTTATTATTCACTGTGTTGTACAACCCCAGCAAATGGGCTAATTCAGTAACAGGGTTAAGCTTCCTACATGACTATCTTCCAAACAGCATATCCTATTTCCATGCCACATACAATGTAACCCTAATTTAATCACTGCTTGGGCTCTTCATTGCTGTGACATATACCCAGAAAAACATATAAGGACTTCTCTGGTCTTTTGTTTTTAAAGGAAGGAACATCTGCTTTGATTTCTCCTGACTACCCAGATGGAACGCATCTTGTGATTTGCATGGAGAACAGGCTACCAATATAAAACCAGAGTTCAGAGCTGCAGAGCCACACATAGATTTAGAACATTTTCTGTGTTTTGTTTTGGCTAACGAAAGCCGTCCGGTTGGGCACCGCATAAATGATGTGTAAACTGTACCCCCAATAAATGGTGTGTAAACATAATCTTGGGGGTGAAATACTGAAGCAGGGAGTATTTTTTCTAATCTGAGCAAAATTCTTCAGGGCATTTCATTAGGCTTCCTCAAGATGTAGTTACATTATGTGTGAGAAGACATTCATTTCTCTTTCTGGCACTGAGATCTAGAAATCAAGGGGAAACAGTAATTACCCTGTTATAGAAGTGCGTGCCCCATGGGTTTAAAAATATAAATTAGGATAGGAAAGGATACTGATAGAAACATTTGAGAAAGACAACAGAGTCATTTAGAGAAGTGAAAAAAATTCAATACCTTAGATCTATTTATAGGAGAAGACTTTTTATAAGGAACTCTGCAGAGAGAAGTGCTCTTAAGCACAGTTAGCTAGAACAGGCACCATATTAAAACAAGCCCATCACGTACCTATTTTCCTAGTAGTGTTTATATCGGTTGAATTGGTCATCATAATTCCCTGTGCTCCCATCCAAAGGTCTTTCTTGTTACTAGTTGTCTTGTTGCTCTGTTACTCAAAATTTTAAAAAGCTTCTGTATGTATTGATTTGTGGTATACCACTATCATAGGATGGGCAATCCACCAGAGGCTTGAACTGAATTTTTTTGAGGAGGCCTCAGTAGGTGATATAATGATTTAGACCTCAGACATTCTGTTTCCTACCCCTCCCACCACCTTTTAAAAGAAATGTGCTTCCTTTGTCTGTTTTATGCCTATTCTGGAGTTTATTATACAGTTTTCACTTATTTTCTGTCCTACGATCTACTGCCCCCCCCCCTTTTTTTTTTGGTTAGCAAGGACTTTAAAGGCCACAAAAAGAGTGTTCAATTCTGCATGCAACTCTGGAACCTCAGTTGGCTGACACATTAAGAATTGCAAAAATTGGGAAGGTTTTGGCGAATCGCTCCCACAACTTTGGGGGGGCTCTATATGGCCCTAGGGCCTCAAGCTGCAGCAAATAAGATTGAGGGGAAGGATCATAACTGTCACAAATTAATTTATCTCCAGATAAAGTTTCTAGGGTTGTGCAAATCTTTCTCTAAGCTCCAGACCTATCATAGTAGACAATTTTGGCAAGATTGATAAATAGGAAACTGCTGTATATCAGATCACATACTGCATTAACTAAAGAAAGCTCAAAACATAGGGAAAGGAGATATCTCCTTGACTCAAAGGTGTTCATCATGACCAAGGTTAGCAAACTCATTAAGGCTGAGATTGTGAAAAAACACCTTTAAAGAGTTGTATTTTTTTCTCTCTCATGAAAGCATTCCAAAAATAATATTTTTTCCCAACAGCATAGTCAGGACCAAGAGCTATGGCAAAAGTCAGCACAGCTGTAAAATATACCACTTCTGAGCCAAGATTGCCTTTTAAATTATTATTTGGAGAAAGCTTAAATAGTGTTATTGCCATAGAAAATGTTTTTTTCTTTAGAAAACATCCCCGCTAGACCTTGCTTTCATACCACCATAGAAAATATCCCTGAATTAAGAATGAAAGTTACTCTGTACTTACATAACCACAAGATGTACGCATACATACACACACAGCAACAACAACAACCACAACATAGATTTCAGACTCTTGTAGTGAAAGAAGATGTGGTGAGGGGGCTGAACTCTTTTAATAAATGAGACACATAATTTAATATCTTCTGTTTATTGTGCTTTCAAGTTAAGCTTATGTTTCTGCAAGATAATTGCCAATGACTGCTGGTTAACAATGTCCTTTACACTTTCACATTTTTCTTCTGTTCAGCAAATGTCATGTACCTATATTTATTTGCTTGTTTTAGCTCATTTAAGGGAAAATGTGCAAGCTCTCTTTTTATGCTTTCAAAAATGGGAGGGAATCCATGTTATGCCTGCAGCTAACAGATATAAGCCTTTAGAGAACAGTCAAGGAGGCTTTGTGTAGACAATGCCATGGATAATCAGTTTCTTTGGGGCAATATAGCAGAAATTGTTTCAGCCCATTACTTTCCATGAATGCTTAGCCATATTGGAACATGAAGCATTTTTCTGACTTTTAGAAAACCATCACTGACTTCTCTTCCAGCTTGGGAGGAGAATAAGCTCATTGTGATCACTCTGGCCTATTCCCCACCCCACTGCTCTTGTGGAAAGTAACTGGAGTTCTGCTTAGCTGAGGCTGCTTGTGAGTGGATCTTCTCTGTCTGGGCATTTGTACTTGGGAGTGCTCAGCCCCTTGATGTTTGTGAAGTATCTACTATGGCAACTTTTAGATATTGTTGAAGATCAGTCTCTTTACTCTGACACACCCTGTAGGCACACTGCAGGAATTGGTTCTGTTTTACTTTTATCTTCACTATGATTATTATATTTTAGTGGTTTTATTGTAAATCAACTCAAAATTAGCAAGAATGGGATGCTATGTTGTTGTTGTTGTTGTTATGGTTGGTCACACAGTCAGCAGACTTGGCATTTTTATCCACCTATCGAGTCCTTCCGAAGGACCTGGGATAGGCAGATGTTGTTTGATGGTGTTAAAGGTATCGTTGCAGAATGTAAGCTGTTCCAAGTAAAGCTGCCTTTTGCAAGTGACTGATGGTGATTTTGAAAATGCCAGTGATCTTCAAGTGGTATTTTAGGGATTGCACCCAAGGTGCCTATCACTATTGGTACTATCTTTGCTTTCTTTTGCCACAGTCCGTCTATTTCTATTTACAGGTCTTTGTATTTTGTGATTTTCTCCAGTTCTTTCTCTTCTCTTCTGCTGTCTTCAGGTATTGCAATGTCCACTATCCAGACTTTTTTGTCTTTCTTATCAAAAGTTGTTAAGTCTGGGGTGTTGTGTGACACGTGCTTGTCTGTTTGAATTCTAAAGTCCCAGAGCACTTTGGCTTCTTCATTTTCTATTACTTTGTTTTGTGGTCCCATCGATTCTTGCTTGCAGGCAAATGGTATTTCTTGCAGATATTCCAATGCACCATTATTGCTACTTTGTCATGCCATTGTTTGTAGTCAGTCTGTGCGATCTTCTTGCAGCAGTTAACTAGGTGGTCCACTGTTTCTTCAGCTTCTTTGCAGAGGCAGCCTTTGCTGTCTGTTGCTGTCTTCTCAATTCTGGCTTTATATGCATTTGTTCTTAAGGCTTGGTCTAACGCAGCCAGAATTAGCCCCTCTGTCTCTTTCTTCAACTTTCCTGCTCTTAGCCATTGCCAGGTCTTCTTGTGATCTGCTTTGCCTGCTAGCTTTTTGTGTCCTGGCCATGTAATACTTTGCCTTGCCATGTCTCTTTCCTATTCTTCATTTAGTCTTTCTTATAGGCCAATTTGTTCTTTGGCATTCAGTAAGCCTTCATGGGGTATTTAACTTGAATTTTGCTGCAATAGGCTCCGTTCTTAAGTATGGGTCATCTATAAACTGGGCATTGTTAACCCAGGGACTACCTGTAAGTGAAATTACTTTGTCATGTTGCTGTTCTTACTGCTTTGTTTTTATATGTAGGTTTGTTTATAAAATAAACATCATGTCTGTTTCATAGACAGAGAACTCAAGCCAGTGAACAAACTCAATCTGGGCACCAGAGAAGAAAGAACTGCTAGCTTCCAAGGGCCAAAGGTGGACCATGGCCACAAGTTGCTGGTATGGGATCCAAACCTTTTGTTGGCCTCCCCTCATGAGATTTGTGGACTCAAAACCTGATCAAGTCAGGCAATAGTGAAAAAATGCAGGAGAGAATATATGAAAGGATAATTTGGAAGCTTCCATTGATGAAAAAATGCAATAGCTAAACTGCTAGCTGATACACTGTATAATAATCACATTGTGCTGCTTTTAAAAGGTTAGCACTAGTTCTCCTTCATTCTCAACAATCACTTCAAGAGTTGCCTTTTACAGTACAGTATCTTTAAAGTCATAAATGACCTCAGGAGAAACTGCCTCAGGCTCTGGACTGCTTCAGAGCAATCGGCTTACTGCTGTTAGTCATCAACACCCGTGATAATACCAAGCAACATTAGTTGCTAAAGAGCCCTTCTTAAATTTTTATTAATGATTTTATATTTTTTATAAATATACATTTTATATTTATATAACCTTATGTTTTTGTGAAGGATCCATTCACTCAGTAACTTTTGCCCTCCAAACTCATATGGAGCCATGTATACCTCTGTGTGAATGGGGAAAGAAGAAGTTATGGGGAGAAAAAATAATAATCACACAGTGGGGAAATTATTGGGTTGGTTTTAGTGCTTCACTGTTGCCCATCCTTGAGAAATTTAGTCCTTTAGCTTTTTTTTTTTTAAAGAAGGAACATGAATTCTATTCACATTAGGAGTGGAAAAAGAAGAGACGTTGGGATTGAATTGGCATTCATAAGGCATAAGACCCAGAGCAAGACAAATAATATTTTCCCTTCATGGAATTTATCCTAAGACAAGTATTGTGGGAAGTACTCTTTAATTCTAGGCATGTTCCACATAAAAGGGGGGTTCATTAATATGGCTGCTATTGCCTTAAGGCTGTTGAAGTGCAACAATTGCTTAGATTGTTCAGAATGAACTATTTCTGACTGGGTGGAAAAATTATTTCTTGAAAAGAATAGGACTTGAAATGAACTTCTTAAAATAAAAATGGCTGATTCCATGAGCATTGGTACTTGTTATTCCCACTTCTATTTTTAACTGAATAATTTACTAAGATACATTTAGAAAGATCTTCCCTAATGCACTTTAATTTGCGTCATTCTGACATTATGAAATGTTAAAGCAGCACTCCCATGTCTGAAACCAATGAACTTTGTTTTTCATTATTACCAGGTAACTCTTTATAAACATGGAATATAGTTGTACATACACACATAATAGTTGGAAGACTATCATGTCCTCTTCATGTCCTACTCAGCTTGCATGGCCCTGATGCAGTTCAAAACCTATGGAGGACATGAGATTGGGAAAGATCTTACTAGACATTCCTTAATAACATAAGAGGACACTGGCCTGCAGTCTGCCACACAATTGCACTCATTTCACATGCTACCAAGGTTATGCTCAAAATCCTACAAGCTAGGCTTCAGTAGTACGTGAACCGAGAACTACCGGATGTACAAGCTGGGTTTCAAAGAGGCAGAGGAACTAGAGATTAAATTGCCAACATTTGCTGGATCATGGAGAAAGCACGAGAGTTCCAGAAAAACATCTACTTCTGCTTCATTGACTATGCAAAAGCCTTCGATTGTGTGGATCACAACAAACTGTGGCAAATTCTTAAAGAGATGATGGTACCAGACCATCTTACCTGTCTCCTGAGAAATCTGTATGCGGGCCAAGAAGCAACAGTTAGAACCGGTCACGGAACAACCGATTGGTTCAAAATAGGGAAAGGAGTACGACAAGGCTGTATACTGTCACCCTGCTTATTTAACCTATATGCAGAGTACATCATGAGAAATGCCAGGCTGGAAGAATCACAAGCCGGAATTAAGATTGCAGGGAGAAACATCAACAACCTCAGATATGCAGATGATACCACCCTAATGGCAGAAAGTGAAGAAGAACTAAAGAGCCTCTTGATGAAGGTGAAAGAGGAGAGTGCGAAAGCTGGCTTGAAACTCAATGTTAAAAAAACTAAGGTCATGGCATCTGGACCCATCAATCCCTGGCAAATAGAAGGGGTAGAAATGGAAGCAGTAACAGACTTCATTTATTTGGCCTCCAAGATCACCGCAGACGGAGACTGCAGCCATGAAATTAAAAGACGCTTGCTCCTTGGGAGGAAAGCTATGGCAAACCTAGATAGCATATTAAAAAGCAGAGACGTCACCTTGCCGACAAAGATCCACATAGTCAAAGCTATGGTTTTTCCAGTAGTAATGTATGGCTGTGAGAGCTGGACCATAAAGAAGACTGAGCGCCGAAGAATTGATGCCTTTGAACTGTGATGCTGGAGAAGACTCTTGAGAGTCCCCTGGACTGTTAGGCGGTCAAACCAGTCAATCTTAAAGGAAATCAACCCTGATTGCTCACTGGAAGGATTGATAATGAAGCTCAAGTTCAGATACTTTGGTCACCTAATGCGAAGAGAGGACTCTTTGGAAAAGACCCTGATGCTGAGAAAGATTGAAGGCAAAAGGAGAAGAGGACGGCAGAGGATGAGATGGTTAGATAGCATCACTGGAGCAATGAGCATGAAACTGAGCAAACTCAGGAAGGCAGTAAAGGACAGTAAGGCCTGGCGCAATATGGTTCATGGGGTCACGAAGAGTTGGACATGACCTAACGACTGAACAACAACAACAACATGCTGTTAAAAGTGATGCTTGGGATTTCAAGAAAGTTGATGAAAAGTGAATTATTTTTACATTTCTTCTGAGCTTCCATCCACCTAGGTACCATGTGGATTGTGAACACTGCTGTAGTTAATGATTTAAGAACATTACTATTGGAGGTCTGGGAGTCTCTCTGCCAACTCTCAGAACTTTCAGAGCTGCATTGTGCTTATAATGATAACCATCTAAAGTAACACACAAAGATCAGATCAAATGGGCATGTCCACCAATTCTTCTGCTAGCAAGACTTGAGGAACAAAAGAGAAGAGTCTTCTCCAATATGGTGGCTTCCAGATGTTGGACAATAACTTCACTCTATTACCCACAAGGCCTAGTAATTCTTTAGAGAAGTGGAGAATAACTTTCATTCATATCTAGTTATTCTCCTGGTACTTGCACAAAGGTATCTACAATTTGATAGTGGAATATTTCAAGGAGCCAAAAATCCCATTGTTCTGCCACCCCTGGAAATAAGTATTTCCCTCACATACCTCTGTATCAGAAATAACATGCATGCAAGCATGTCTCTCCTAGCGTTTGGTTTGAGACTCTGGGGAATTACTTCATGCCATGCTCCCCATCTTCCAGTGAAGTTTTATAAGCCCTGGAAAGTGGATTTGCAAAGCACATGATGGAAGTTTACTTCCCATTGGGAATGGCTTGCAACAGTTTGCAAATCTTACTGGTTATGTCAAGACAAGGTTACTGTCTCACTTTGAGGAAGGACTTCTTAGAGCCAAGATGCACAACTGATTGAGCAAGAGCCATATGAATCACCCATAACCTTGCTTGCTGTTGCCACATAACTCTTCCAAAATGTGCAGCTAAATTATAATTTTCAACGTGAAAGAAGGGGAAATTTAAAAAATCATACTGAATATATTAAATTTAATTTAAATCAAATGTTATTTTGTTTCCCTTTCCCATTTTTTTCTTTTGTCCTGCTCTTGCTTATATTTTGGAGTGCAGCCACTAGAGCCTACTCAAAGGCCAAGTACATCTCTCAGCCAAAAAAAACCAGTTTCCCTGTCTCCAGTTTAGAGCAAGGTCTAGGCAGGCACAGCAGAGAGCTTTGTTGACTCCTTCTGGATGCTACAAATGATGAGGCAGTAATATCTCTGCAATTTTCCTGAGTAGCTTGAGCTTCCCAAGTAGCTTAATGGAGCAAGCACAAATCCTCCAAGCATCCGATATGGCCCATCCAAGCTAGGCCACCTCCAGATTAGAAACAATAAGAAGACCACTGAAGGGAGACCCATGGCACTTCCTTGAACACCACTGGTGCTAGCATTCCCACCTGCAATCCCTTGCTCTGAGGATGGACCCCTCAGAATCCAGTACTGATTAATGAGTGAGATCACCCAGACCACTCTCGCTAATCAGCATTTGCATTCTGCTGGTTGAATGTACAATCCTGTAGTAAGCTCACAGGGTGCTAAGACCACTGAATGTTGCAAGGGCCTCAGCTATGGAACGAGATGAGCTTGCCCATGTCCTTTAGAGTTAGGCTGAAGTAGTTGCAGGCTTATATAATTTTGTCAAGGAAAAGCAACACTCAGGACTGTTAAATGTCACTTCGGCATATTTTTCAACTGATTAAATAAAGAGTTAGTTCTGTCCGGATGAGCATGAGTCCAGCTGATTTGGCTGATTTGGCAGATTACTTTACTTGAAAGCAAGATATGCTAATCTATTATCTCTCTTAGTTTTATCCAGCTCAGTAATGCTGTCTGGAGTGAAATAGCTGCATTCCAAATTTAGCATCAAATAAATCTACAAGCAACAAAGGGCAGCTGTAAAGTGTCAAGCTGTTTTTCAGGTCTCAGTTAACGCACGGCAGAGCAGAGCAGAGTAGATGCCAAGGCAATGCTGTCGAAAGAAGCAAAATGGCTGTTTTTCTCCGAGATAAAATTACTGTGATTCAAGTTCGTCAATTAGAATAATGACCTTTTTAAATTGGTTTTATGTTTCTGCTGGGGTGTTGTACTGGACTTCGGTACTGGGGTGCCACCCCTAGCTCTCAGCATAGAGATTCTGGGCCAAGAGTAGACAGAGGACACTTGTGAATGATTTAATTGGCAACAAGATAGTAGCAGAGACTCCCTAGAGTTGCGTGCATGGGGAAACACAGCTTCACTGCATATTTACAAAGATGGAAGTCTTTGTGACTGGTGGCTGAGCAAGGAGAGAGGAGGGGCAGAAAGTGCAGTGAAAAGGTTGATCCAGTATGTAGCTTATATATAAAAAGTGTGAAATTAGAAGGTAAACTTCCAAGGTCAAATAAGTGGTGCAATGCTGAACAGCACGTCAGACGTAATCAGACTTTCATCTGAAGATCCAGTTTGCAAAGAAGGTTATGAAAATTCATAAGGTATCACGTTTTACTCTTCAGGACTGTTTTATCAGGATTCTAATAACTCCTCAACCCATCCATCCTAAAAGATTCTCTGAGCAAAGTCCAAAGGATCAATGCCAGCTCTCCTTTCATGTATGAGGCACTAACGTAGCAGTTGCTTTCCAAATGTGCTCAGGAGGTACAGGACAAGCAATAGAGTATCATTTCTGCTGGGTTTAGGTTCTGGAAAGGCCACATATTTTGGATGCCCAAAGGCAGAATTTTTCAGCAGGGGCATCTGCAGGGATGTTGAAAAAGTCAAGATGGCAGCCTCAGTCACACTATCACAACTACTATCTTGGCTTTTTTGCCACACACACACACATACACACAGAGCACAATATCCCTAGTTTGGAGGCTCCAGTTCCTTGCTTTAGCAAATTTTCTCTCTGTGAATGAATGTATATAGAACTGCACCATAATTACTTTGCCATTGTGTGAGGGTGCTTCTTTTTTTTAGATAAAAAGAAAAAATAGTAATCTTTTCCTGTCCACTGGTCCCATGGGGGAAGCAGATTAAGGGGGTGTTTTCTTGCCCCCTTTCTCTTATTAATGTTTCCCTGTTCTCTATCCAATTCATAACTTGTTTTTATTAGAGGAAAATTCTACTCCATGTCATCAGTTTAACCCTGCCAATAAAACTTCTCAGGGTGATTCTTCCTGCTTAGATAAATAGCAAGCACCTTCCCACAATAGTGCCTACAAATAAAACTGATAGTATCAGAACTTTGAAATACGTTGTACTTGGCAAAGCAAGGGAGCTGTAATTGCCTGAAAAATGATATTAAAGTAGGGAAGAAGAAAGGAAATAGTGTCCCAAAGACAGGTCCGAGCATGTACTGTGTGTTCCATGGGTGAGGCAATTGTTAGAACTGCTTTGCATATCTGATCATAAATAAGTTGTGTTGAGTTCCATGGCCGTTCTTCTGGGTAATTATAAAACAGGCATGAGTAATATTGAAATGGTTGCAGTTTGCATATAACATTTGGGAGAGGGTTGAGGATTGTTGCAAGGGCAAAATAGCTAGGGCAGGACTTTTTATTTTTTCCTCTGGTTTGAGGGGAGCTTGGGGGTGAGAGGGGGAATTGTAGCCTAAAGCAATTTTTCTTTAACCTCCATAAATATTTCACGTAAGCCAATAACATTTTCTAACTCTTTCTGTAATTTCTTCCTTCAAGTCATGACATATTGCTAGTAAGTGATAAGGCAGGCTGCAATTTCCTTTTTAAAAAAAATAATAATAATATTTATGTGATTATGTCAGACCTGCCAATCTGATCTTTAGAGACCGGAATTCTTCACTATGGGCTCAGTTGAACTTAGTGTATACACATGCGCATGTATAATTGGGTATGTAGGAATCAGCCAAGAATCTTGAAAAGGGCAGAGGAGCTTCAGTCCCTTTAAGGTTGACTAAGAGGCTGAATCCCCACCAAAGATCATCAGGCAAAAAGTATGTTATATTAAGAATCAATTTATGAAGAGAATAGAGGGGAGCACCCGTGTCCCAGAATGAAGGCATATGAATGCCCATTTATGGTATATTCATGTATTCAGTATTCCTATTTCTTACACAATTTCTTATGCTATCTCTTCCAATACTCTTACACATCTACTCTGCTCCATTTATAGAATTCTTCAGTCTTAGAAGGCCCTTAGGTCTACAAGCTGATAACTGAAAGATGTTTCAACAGAACTTATTGCCATTTGGCAGTTTTCGGCAACTTATATTCACATAGCAACTCCTCAGATATGTACTCCACTTTTGCTCAGAGAGAATGATATTGTCCTGCTATTTTCAAGTTTGGATTCCTCCATAAAGTTAGTTTAGCATGTTGATCAGGGTCAAACAAGAGTTAGTTCGCTGTTGCACCCCAGCACCTCCCTAGCAGCTTATATAGGAGGTGCAGGAATTCCATATTTGGTACAATAATTGCACCCTACCAGCTTCCAACTTATACATGGTGCCAAGTACATTGACTGTAGAAGAGCCTAAACTGGCAAAATCTGCCAGTCATTGATCCAAGTAAGATGATACCTTTAAAACTGGGAAATTGAATCTTCCTTCTCTAGCTGTTAAAGTTAACTAAAAGTGACAAAACAATGCATTAAATTTCTTAAAATATGTTTAGGAATATCTAAAATATATTTTAGGAATATATAAAGATTTATATCCCTGCCTAGGTATAATATAAATCAGTCTAAGTCAGAATGGGTGCTTTTGGAAGCTACTGTGTTATGAATAGCAGTGTTTCCTCAATACCTTTGATGGTCTCTGGAGGTCATCATTTATCCTGGGTTTAGGGCTATCTAGAGATATCTCAGATTAAGCAGAATTTAAATACATAGTTATTAGAAGTAGGATGGGCAGGTTTTGTGTAAATTGGGTATATGGGGAAATATTAATACTTTCAAAATGAATGTCTTGCCATACATAGCTCATCTGTATCCTACGTGACCCTAAAAAGGAACTGGGGAGCTGTGTGCAGCCTGCTGGTTGCCCACCCCTGCTGTACATTTCCACTCTCATTTGTTCAAGCTGATCATTCAGCCAAGCACAATATACTCCAATTTTAGAACTCTTAACAGCAGAAATAGAAACAGCTTGTGCTCTATTTAGAATACTTACTATCAGCAAAATCCTGAGCAGATTTCCCCAATCAGATATTCCTTCCAGATAGGACCTTACTGGTTGAGTCTGATAACAACTGTAGTTCATTCATTTCTATATCAAATGGGACTGAACCAGCTTTAAAGCAACCAATAGGAGATTAAGCCCCTCAACTGAATCAGGTGGTCACCACACATCTTTAAGGTAAACCATAGATGTCAGGCCACAGTACTCCAAAATAGCTCATATTAAAGTATATAAGCTGAATCTAAATCATAGGTTGTATAGCAACTCCATAGTATAATATGTATGAAGGAGCGTGTCTTTTTAGCTATTCTAAACTCTAACACTAGGGATGTTCAGTGCTTTGAATCTGAAGGCCAAAAGGTGCCTTAGACCACATAGCACCTGTCTGTAACTCTTTTCCCCTGGGGTATGATACAGCAGCTGCAGAGATTAGCAATGCCGTCCCAGGAAAATGTGCAGCTGATTTAAGGACATGCACACAGGTGCTCCATTTGTACCCCAGTATGCTCCAAAGCACTTTTTTTCTCCTCAAATTCAAAGTACTGCACAGCCCTAGTCTTTATCACATGCATCATCAGATATATGGAATGTTATTATTCTGAAGACAAAAGAAGGATTGAATAATATAGTCTGTATTGTTAAGACAAAGTGATTTTTCAGGATTCATATGTTAGGTTCCAGTTCTAAGTCATAACAAGGGGTTTTTTTCTTTTCTTTTCTTTTCATAGCACTGGAGACCTGACTTTTTCCTTTGCAAATCCACAGCAAAATGTATTGTCCTTTCCATGGTTTGGAAGCAAATATATTGGGGATTGGCATTTGTCCATTGACTTGTTGATGCCATAACTTTTATGCCTCCCTACATGTGCAACTAGATATTAAATGTTTTTTAAAAATTTACGTTTCACGATTTTCTCAGAAAGTAATTCTTGATTAAATGCTAAATGTCCTTTTAATGTAGGGGAAAATATATTGATTTTCTTTTTTCTTCCTTCTCTCTCTCTCTCTCTCTCTCTCTCTTTCTCTTTTATATTTCTAAATCAGACCATTGCTGAAGGGAAGGAGTGATATTTCCTAATTCAGCACAAATATCCAAACAATTCATGAACATCTACCACTGAAAGAAAACAGTGTCTTCAGAACGATCAAAAAACCAAATTGTTTAGAAAAGTGCACTAAAGTATTCTGAGGTCAAAGCTTGTTGAAAATGTCTGCTTTGGATTTAACCAATCTAATCTGAGCAACAGGAAAAGTAGTTGCAAATCAATTTAGAAAGATAATGAATTATTAATCTGTACCCCAACCTTCCTTGAAAGACTCAGAGTATTAATCAAAACTAAAGGTACCTCTATTCCACAAGAGTTCCACTTCTCAATCCCTCAAAAGCAGTTGGAAAATGAACTGCAGTCTTCTCAGCTATTGCCAACCTCAGAAGGCTGGAATATACGAGCCAAACAGTATTCTCCCTAACCGACCAACTGAAAAACTACAGTTGCAAAAAAATGCAACTGAAAAGTTGAATTGCAAAAATTGGCACTCCAACTTGTGGCACTCCATTAATGATTTTAATTCATGTTGTATGTTTCTGGCTGGTGATTCCCTTCCAAAACAACAGTTACATAGGGAGGGAAACTGCCAAACTACTCAGGCACGATCTCTCTCTTTCATTTGAAATAGTAGCTGGAAAACACACTGACAGTTAAATATTTACAGGGAGGAAGGAGTTTGAGTAGAGGCCAGGACTTGGAAAACAAAGTGATGCTTGAAGTCCCATCAGTGGGAAATCACATCACCCTCCAGCTCTCCAAAGCTTCAACATCCCAAGAGGGAAGTTGTGTTCAGTGCAACTTGGAATATGTAGCACCTGAGCTGGAAATAAATCTGCTCAACTGCCAACAGACAGTGGCATTTGATTTGGGAGAGGTATAAAGACACCTACACAGAGGCATCCAAGGATATATTCATTAAGAAAGGCTTCAAGCAGGGCAGAGAATACAAGAAAGACATTCCAAGCATTCAGGCTGAATAACAGCAACTGAATTTTGAATCAAACAGAGAAGTGCTCACTCATGCTGAGTTTTTATCTAAAGAAAGCTTTTTCTTTCTATAGGAAGGAAGGAAGGAAGGAAGGAAGGAAGGAAGGAAGGAAGGAAGGAAGGAAGGAAGGAAGGAAGGAAGGAAGGAAGGAAGGCAGGCAGGCAGGTCGGCCGGCAGGCAAACATTCCGGCTGTCCTTATAACCAACAGTTTTAGGTATAGCAGTTTTGAGATGCTGCAGATTAACTGAGCTTTCCTCCTTTTAGTCAATACAGAACAACTGCATTTTACTTTTGAAGCCAACACTAAGATCCATGTTGATGGGCCAATATATGGAGAACTGCCAGTTACTGCCTTCTTTTTGTTTTGTTTTTTTGTACTCTGTGTTTTATGGACAAATTTTAAAAAGCTGAAGTTTAATGTGATTGCCCATAGTAGTAATATTCAAGATTCTTCCAATGTGATTTATGGCATTAACAAAGGATGGAATTTCTAAGTAATTATGGAAACACTACCCATATTAATGATCCCATAAAAGTGAATGGTTCCTAAGTAGCACTTCTTTTCCTGTTCTTAATACTGACCACCGTTTGAACTAAGGGTAGAGTTTTAGCCCAACCTCTCATGTAAAGACATGTCAACGTTTCAGTCCTGTATAAAACATTGGTTTTATACGGGAAGACATTGCAGCGAAGGTTATTTCAGTTTTACTGACCACCAGGAGGCAGTATAGGACCAGTTCCATCCTTACTGGGAACCATGAGTTGTATATAACCAGATCTGTGGGGTACAAAGCCTCTACTGAGAATTGAACTAATGGACCACTACACTTTACATAATGATATAGAGTGCATTTGCTTTAGGAGTTATCTAGGTCCAAGCACTCAGTGGTGTTGTGGGAAGGGTCATATGGAATTTATCAGAATGGTATATAAGTCCACTTCCTTTAAGTTCTGAAAGAGAGAGAGAGAGAGAGATGGTACATCAGGTCATGCCCCGATATACAAGGTAACCTTTCCACCACAAAATGAAATTTTAACTTAATCTAAACTATATCACTTAAATACTGCTAATATGACTGTTTCTTATTAATTTCATACTTTTTTCCTTCTGTCACAATAGGGGGCTGCCTTCAAGACTTTGGGAATTGGGGTAGGTGGACAAATATGGTTCTAGGATTTCAAATTGTTCATTTCATAGTTATCATATCAATATGATAATAAATAAATAAATAAATTTCTATTAGAGATTAGCCTTATTCGGTACGAATGATCATGTTTTATCTATATCAGTGTTTCTCAACCTTGGCAACCTGAAGATGTGTGGACTTCAACTCCCAGAACTCCCCCGCCAGCTGGGAATTGAAGTCCACACATCTTCAGGTTGCCAAGGTTGAGAAACACTGATCTACATGGTCACATATTCAATCTCTAACTTTTCTATTTAGAAGAATAGGTAGCAGTGATGGGAAAGATCTCTGCTTGAAGCTATTGCCCTGGAGCCAACGCAATAAGAATTGAGAAACTCGGTTACGGAAACTGTTTTACTAAAAAGGCAGCACTCCAGATGTCACAGAATGGGATAATATTCCATTTCTTAAAACCTTCTTTGTGTTCTTATACCTAATCTTCCTATCAATTCTCTATAAATGTTATGCGATCACTGGTAACTTACAAGCACAGTTTGATTTGAACCGAGATTACCATCCACTTGGGTGTTTGTCCATCTATGCACAGATGTTTTGCAGGCTCCTTCTTCCATTTCACTAAGCAAAAACATAGATTGAATACTTCTGCTCAAATCGCCCTTATGCAGCAATATCCCAGCATCTAGTAAACGAACTGAGGTTTAGAATGTAGCAGTTAGATTCATTTGTTTGAGAATTTATAAGGCTGACCATCACAGTCTAATGACTCTAGGTGGCTAACAGTAGATTTAAAAAATACAATACAATACAAACATTTTTAAAAATACAATACAAGGCAAGGTAAGGTAAGGCAATACAAGGCAACCGAGTCTCCAAGCAAACAGCTAACGTTCTGGTTCCAATGTCTGAGGGAAAGGCCAGGTATCCAAAGCTTTCCAGAAAACTGATGGTTGGGACTTTTCCATAGGGCAGGAGGGCACACCCTCTGGGTCCAACTAGATGACCCTGCTTAACAAAAGGGGACCTGGAGTATGTCTGCTGTGATGGATTTGGTGGGATGGGTACAGCCATCAGAAACAGGCAGTCCCACAAGTAACCTGGCCCTCTGCCAAGCAGGGCTTCATAGGTGATAACCAGCACCTTGATTTGCACCCATACATCTACTAGAAGTAAGTGCCAGGCATACCACAGTATGGGTATGGTACAGTCTGGCCACCATATGTCTAAAACTGTGTGCACCACTGCATTTTGGAGCAGTTGCAGCTTCCAAATGCTCTTCCAGGGCAGCCCATATGGAGCACATGGGATCCAAAATCCTACCAAATTACCCACACATGATTCATGGTCAGTCATGATCTTCATGGGCCTGATTCCCAAGATTTCTCTCTAGAACAGAATTCTATTTCTCTCAAGAATAAAATAAAATATCTTCCTCAAATCAAACTCAACTCCTGATGTTTGCTTTCTTAGCAATAGTACAGAAGTAGTCTGTAGGAGAAATAGTTTCCCCAGGATGCTTGTTGACTTCCAAGTCTAGTTTACATCCTAATGGTCTCCTCTCTAGCATATTGTCAGTCCCACTAGGTAAATGAGGTCAGGAAATCAGCTCCATGGGAAAACTAAAATGATTTTTATTGAGAATGGCTACAATAACAGACTCTTGCTAGTCCAGTTGTGCTGTACCTCCTCACTATTCTTATACTCTGCCTGAGTCCACTTTCAGAAGTTATCTCATTGCTCTGGACTTAAAAAATGGTTCAACCCCTTTTGCCTAGGTAATGGTTCTTGCACATTTCCATCAGTGTTATCTTGCTTACTCTATGCACATATGCTGCTTACCCTTTCAAGGTCATCCAAGGTCAGCTAGATGCTATCACCTAGCTCAGCTTTCTCAGAAATCACGCATACTGGTTTCTTACAGCAAGTACAGACCTTCTTTCTGTAGTTTTCCTAACTACCTGTCAATGAGTATGTGAAGTAGATACAAACAAATCAGGACAAAAAGTTAGCTAGGAAACATATTACAACCATTGAGGGCCTAAGATCTTGGGGAAGAGCAAAACAGTAGAGAAATGTTATGTTTTTACTCTGTTGAATATTGAACAAAAAATGAAATGTTGAATAAAAAACACTGGCCAAAATATATGTTTCAGCTATTGCAACTTTTCTTGAATTCTGTGTTTAAGAACAATTTGTGGCCACATTCATAGACCTGGAAAGTTAGGTCTAAATTAGCATGATCCCTTATGCATCCTCATTCTCATCAACAAGATAATACCCTTTGGGTAAGAAAAAGCATATGCTTGTGTTTATATAGGGACATACAGTTAGAAATCATTAGTATAATTTATATTGAAATACTATATATTATCTTGTAGTGGGGAAGGCTGAACTTAAATGACCTGTATTATATCTTACCCAGATTTAAACTGTTCATGATCATCATACTCTCATTATGAATCTTTGTCTGTAAATTATGCTTGGGCCAATCCAGCAGTTCAAACGGTGGATGCCTTCAGATTAACCTTTATTAAAAGTGAGCACTTGGCCATTTTATGTGCTCCCAATGGCTCCCTTCAGATAACACACTGGACCATAAGCTAGTCAACCATAATAGTTGATAAAAAATGCATTTACTTAGTTGTAAGCGGGTCATGTGCATATTATACAACAAGCAATGTTATGAATGTGATCCCTGATGCAGAACCTAGTGAGAGGGTACAGAGATCCCAGCCAGAGAAGTCCTTCTCTCTTTTTGATGTCCTATACTCAGAGGAGTTTGTTCAATTTCCTCTTCATAGAAAAGAGGCTGCCAATAAAAATAGAACGCACCAATCTGGTCATATTAACAGACAATCTGTGTGTATGTGACTGAGTGAGATGACAGTCCTACCTACATGGACCTTTGAATTGCTCACTGCTGGAAAATATTGTGGGAGACATATACTCAGAAAGGTTTTCTATTCCTACTCTAGAAGTTAACAAGGAATGGTAGCATTTTGAAAGCTACTTCCTGTGTTCCTTCATGTTCCACACTAAGTATCCCTGAAGATATGTTGGACCCATCACCTTGGTCTCTGATACCTTTGTCTCTGCTGTTTAGTGCAATAGCTTGATATGTCTATAATTTTGAAATTAACTGCTTTATGGATCTATGGCCAAAGTTAATTCCTAGCATTGCTCTAAAAGAGAGAAGGTAGGCTGTCTCTCCATCACCACCACCTATTCTTTTTCCCCCCAAAATAACTCGGGCTTATAATATGACGTTTTGGGTGTAGGAAGAGAGATGGGTGAGATAAAAATTACTCATAAAGCACAGCTGTTTCCCTTTTTATTTTAAACTGTTAGCTGACATATGTTTCCTAATACTTAAATATTTTTTTTAAAATCTACAGAAAACTGTATATATCAAAGGGATTGTTTTGAAACTTTTCAGTTAAATGCTTTGGCAGTAAAGAAGGATGTGTATCTCCTTTTGCTAGTGGGAAATTGAGGGGTGTTTTCTTTCTAAAAAGTTCATTGGCACAAGTTAAATCAAATCTGGCATTAATTTGTTACTGAGTTGCTCAAAGTAACATTTTATTATTAGGGTAGGGGATTTTCCCCCCTTCTTTACAAGCTCCAGCAATAGCTATGTTGACAGCAATAAGTACATTGCACATGAGATCACGCAATGGTGGGGGGGAGGGGGGAAGCAGGAAAATATTGTCATATTTTCCAGTAACAATTAAAAGAGAAGATGGCCACACAGACTCTGAAGAGCAATGCTTTCGGGTGGGCTGTGAAATCCACATGTTGCATTGTTACTGCACGTGCCAAGCAGCATTTCCAAACAGCATCACAACTACAAAAATAAATGAAAACTACGGCTGGTTTACCAGTGACATTTGACTTCTTACATTTCCAACAGAATTCGGCTTGTTAGTTCTGTGGGTCCCACAGGAGAATATCCTTTCAGTTGTGCTCATTTGAAGCCAATTTTTGTTTTGCCTCAGATGTTTTCCTGCTTTATTTGAAACCAAAAGATCCTGAGCAAACTTGATGGAATTAGTTGAACAGGCATGTTAACCGTTCAGGTTATAAGCAAACATAGTTTGCAATCCATTATGCTTTGAAATGAAATCAGTTAAAAAGCAAATATGAAACAAATGAGTCGAGTAGCTATAAGAATTTTTATGTCATAAGAAAGTAAACAGAGTTCAAATATTATTATTATTATTAATAATACTGAATGGTGTTGGTATTAAAAATGGGTTGAATGATTAATAGACAATAGCCAGGTTTTCATCTGTTAGTCCAGAAGTTAGAAAATAACAATTTATGTTATGTTGTTGTTTGTTCATTTGCCTATTTAAAAATAAAGTGGCATGGCTCTTGGCTCCATTCATTTTTATCTCCACAAAAAGAACCTTGTGACGACTGGTCAAGAGAAAGTGACTGGTCCAAAGACATTCATTGAGATCCAAGACTGAGTGGGAACTTGAATCTCGGTTCCTTAGTCATGGTCTGGATTATGCTGGCTTTCAGATGCAGGAAGTAGGAGTCCAAGCAATACTTATGCTGCCCAGAATGAAAACAAATTAATTTTGTGTGCTTAGTATAAGGATCTAGCAATGATATCCCCCAAGAAGAGCCCATGAAGAGCCATCTTTGCAAGAGAGGTAAGGTGGGATTGAGCAAAATAGCTTCAATCCTGGACAGGTCACCTCACATGACACATGTCACAGGTGGGAACTATTGAAGGAGCCATTGCTATGAGCATAAGGACCATTGAAGGAGAGCCCTGGTGCTTGGAATGCCTGCACAGCCCAGTCCAGCACCAAGAACTCAAGGAAAGCCACCTGATTCTGACAAAATGGAAACAAATGTGATTCCTCTCCCCTTAAATTTGCTTTTAACTCCCTTTTGGTTCATGGTCCAGTAAAACATCTGCAAGGCTTATGGCACCTACTTTTCCCTTTAAATCTCCCAAACCTGCAAAAATGTAAGAACAGGTGGATCTATTTTTAGACCTACTCACCGGGGAGACATTTTGCCAGGTAGCGGGTGACCCCTGGGGTACATTTTTTTGCACAACTGAGTGCTGTTTCAGAACATATAGTTACAGTATTTCAATCCAAGTGTCAGTTTGGAACATTCCATTCTATATCCTAGTTGCTCAGAGTGTCACCTGGGAATATTTCCAGCAGAAGACTTCTGAAGATGCATCTCCCATTGGGTTGGAAAGTGGGCATGTTCAAAGGATGCTATGCCCTTAGTTATCAGCACTCGCTGTTTGTATTCACCACTCGGGACATACATATAGAACTCTACAGTGCACAAGCACTATGATCCGATGTAATCTCATTTGTTACTTGTTGGAAAAGCAGCTCAACCCATCACCTTCCTTTTCTTTTCCCGCAGGAAAAAAGACAAGAGTTAGAACTTTGATTCAGATTTTTCCTCTATCTCAGATAGGGACCTTGTACTGCTAAAACTGAAAACACAGCAGATGCACTCATATCTCTGAAACGAAAAGAAATCCAAGATTCCTTTGTGGCCTGATGCTCAGTAGTAACTGCTTTCTTCTCTTCACTTTTGTTCTGTTAAACAAGGGATTATATATTCACCATTCAGAGAAAGGACACAATTACTTTCACTGATTGTGAATTCAGCTTTCATAAGGTTTTGAGTGCTGTAGCAATAAGAGTGATACCAGCCTAAGAATTCTAGATTTTATTGATTGGATGCCTAAGTTATAAAGTTCAGATAATTATCTTGCAACAGAGGCTCACTGCAAGTAGGTTGCTTTAATTTAATTTTGCAGGCTTCAAGCTAAATCCATAAGCAGTTTGATTACCTAGATAATTGCAAGCATAAAACCCACAGAATTGTGATGTTTAGGGAGTGGGAAATGAGCCATGGAATATACACACTGGAAATGCCTATTCCCTAAATTAAAGACACCCAATCTGAAGCACCAGAGTCACATGGTGCCTTAAAAATGAACAGGTCCGCCATGCCCTTCTAAAAGTTGCTACCAAGTTGGAATTTGTCATATGATAGGATGGAAGCATTGTTAAATGCATAGGAGTAATAACACTAACAATATTATTTGAATTGTAAAATACAGTTTAGCTTTTGTCCAACCACTTCTTGGTTCTGACCACTGTTATTTGAATACTGCGTAAAGGACAAGGGTGGTTCTTGCCCCCGCCCACCAAAAAACTTGCTCCCCTCTATCCTCAGCTGCACATGGCACCGTATCCATTCCCCCAAACATTTTTTCTACATATAATATTTTTATTAAGGATTTTTATTACAGTAGTAAAAATGAATACAAACTGAACTTAAATGAAAAAAAAGAACAGCAAGAAAGAATAAAAAGTGCAAGGGAAAGAGAAAAAGAAAGAAAGAGAAAAGAGAAAAGAAGGAATATGGTAAAGAAAAATAAAAGAAATATATAAAGAAGCGTCTTCCATCTTTGTTGCAACAAGTGTAGACAAGCTTAGTAAACTAGAAGCAAATCCATAAAACATCGATTTTTCAATCCTGGTGTCAGCAAAAACTCCATAAAGGGTTGCCATAACTTTGCAAATAAATGTTTTATTTTAACCTTGATCAAATAAACCAACTTTATATTCCTTCTTTTACTTCTGTGTTAATATTTAGTTCATTCAAATATTGTCATGGGACTTGATTTCTTTTCAATTCTTCTTTATCCCATCGCACAGACTTCTTCAAACATTTAACAAGGCTCTTTTCTAGATCCAATAAGAAAACATTTTTCAGGTCATTCTCTTAGTTTGTCATTTGTATTTCCACTTTAATTTTTAAAACTTCAGCCAGATTCTTTTGTATATCCAGTAAAGTGTCCTTTTCCAAATCTTTCTCTTGTCCTGTCATTTGTAGTTCCACTTTCAGTACTTTCTCTGTCTTGTCAGACAAAATTTGCTCCACATCTGTCATTCTCTCATTGACATCTTTTGGACATAATCTATCTATAGAATTAGACATTATTACTGACACTGTTGATATTGTAGCTACTAATTTCTGGCTCCATTCTTCAAAGATCTCCTTTAATATTTCCAATGTTTGTAAAAAATTTTGTATTTTTTTTCCTTCTACTTGTAGTTTTTGCATTTTTTTTTCCTTCTACTTAGAATTTTTAGTCCCCTCTAGGGGCCAGTTTCTAAAATCATAAAGTCACTTATCTTTGTTGTGAACCAAGACAGCCAAAATAACTCTGGTTCCCACGAGAAGCTATTTATTTTTTTATAGTTAATTCCAAAATCATAGTAAAAGTCAGTCTTCCAATTTAGCTGGACCCTTTATCCATTTATAACTTTCTTAAATCAAAATCTTATTTAGTTTTTTGCTATTTATTTCAAATTCTTTACATTCTTAAGCTTGTAATTAATTTTTCTTTTCTTCAGAGTTGAAGCTAAACTCACCCAACAACTTTTCAAACTTCTTGTTCCAAAGGTCTCTAATAGCTTTAACATGGTTAATAGGCAATTTCCAAGAGTGATTAGAAAATGAAGCTTGCAAACATAGTATCCTTTAAAAGGCTCCGCCATGATTGCAAGCAAGACAGCTAATCCCTTTGTCTCCTGGTGCTCATGCTCAAGGAAGACTGCTTTCCTCAGTCTCTTCACAAGGAGCAGCCATCCAGAGCACATGTGGGTGATCTCCTTTCCTCTCCTTATCCAGAGAGGTTCCGAAGAACTGGTCTACTCACTGGCTCTTTGGTCATTGCCGTGGTTGTCAGCTCTGCTTTCACAAAGACATCTTCAGTTCACCATAACTCCCCTGGAAGTCCCCCCATCCCACCCCACCCCAAGAGTTCTGAAAGGATTCACCATAATGCAGAAGACAGCAAGGTATGCAAGCCTTGATTTCAGCGGGATGTAAGTTGCAGAATGGTGCCCTGGAATGTGATCCAAAAGTTCCACAGTTACCAGAGAATGGAAACACATGTGGATCACTGGTGTGTAAGCATTCATTCCTATTCCCAACTCTTTTCCCATCTCCGAAATTATCTTGATATTACTTGCCTTGAACCATATAGATAAAGCTGTTATTGTTGCTTTTATATTAATGTTATGTTTAAATTCAAATTTCCTAAAGATTTAAACTTCCTGAGATTTTTTTATTGATTGATTGATTGACTGCATCCTGAATGTGTATGCTTGTATCTTCAAATTGGTGGAATGTGAGCAATGGTATGTTGGCTTATAACATAGCCTCTAGATTAGAGATCCTTGCTTGCACAGACTGTACTGTCAGGCATCTGATGGGGTAGGGCACCTAACCTTCTACCTTCTTTCTTGCTGTTGCTGCTGCTCAACTCCATCTCCAAAAATACAAAAATTTGTTGGGAAATTACTGTAGACAATTTCCAGTTTAGTTTGCACCCAGCACACTCACAATCATTCCCTGTATCCCTGTATTAAGATCAGTTAACCAAAAAAGAAAAAAGAAAAAAAGCTTGATGTTTCAGGGGACATTTAAAATGTTGACTAGCAAAACAGGACAAAAAGGCAGGCAGAAGCAATGAGAGAGAGAGAGACAGACAGACAGACAGACAGACATAAACAGGCACTGAACTTTCCAAAACCACTGGAAGCAATACTGTGGGAAATTAGCATAAACAGGCCCTTTTAGGGCAGCAAAATAGAGATGACAGTAGGAGACCAGGTCACTCCGTTCTGCACCATGAAGGAAACAATCTGGTGGATAGGAATGAAGTATCTCACAAACATGACCAAATCAAAGAGGAAGAAACAGCAGCCTTCCTTTGCCTGTCTACCTTTTCTACATAGTGGCACAAATTGGCCCAAGAAAAAGTGGACAAATGAGTGGTTAGAACAAGGAGCATCCATTGAATCTGGGCTTCCATCAGAATGACAAAAGCATTTTGCCCTTTCTATGTGTGGGCAATGCCCAATTCACATAGCCAAACTTCAGAGATTTCTGCGTGATCGCTGCCACAATAAAGCACACATTTTCTCCATCTCCCCTCATTTGGGGGTTTCATTTCTTCATTGTTGATCATCAGTGGAAGGAAAATAAGCTAGGCATCAATTGCATTTTTGTCAAATGTTATTATATTTAACAATGTTGGTGAAATTGTTATGGCTGGTGTGTGGTATGCTTATTTACTTGCAAGGTGGCTAAAGGCTGTGTAGGATTGTCCTCTTTTTCACCTAGTAGCATCTCTGCAGCTTCTCTGGCTTCCCGTTCTAGTTAAATCCAGAGGAGAGGCATCAATGGAGAATTCCTGCTGCTGAGGCTTGTTCAGAATGGAAAGTATAGGCAACCATGGAGACTTTAGAGAGATGAAAAGCTCTAACTTAAACCAGTAACACCAGCCTCTTCTGCCACTTCCAATAACCTAAACTCAAAAACGTAAAAAGAAATGTAAAAGAAATGATTGTGCATGCCAAAGCAGAAACATGTTTTGCAGGAAAATAAGGCTTTTGAGAGCTGTACTGCAAGCATTTTTTAGGTACAGTGCTGTGAACAAACCAGCATATATACAATTATATGGTGATGATAATGATGCTTCAGAATAATATTCTTGCTTGAAATATCTGAAATGCAGACCATGTGCCCATTGCCAGAATGGAGGACTTGAAAATACAGAAGGAAATTGAGACTTTGAGATGTCAGGATCCCGGTGTTATTTTGGAGAACTGTTCTATCTCCTACTATACTGCACACATGCCTCCATATTGTTCAGTTATTCACCTAAAAATCAATGGTTATTTATAAAGATATTGTGAGTCCACACTGGTCCCTTATTAATAAGGGCATTGATGCTGAAAGGGTACTATCAACTTCCAAACTTCCTCTGCTCAGGGAAAAAAAAAACATTGAGTTTTTGTCCAATGGCACAGAACAATTATTATGAAACAAAACTGAGAGGTTGGGGGGCTGGGGGTGGAGAGAAAAGGGATACATACACATGCAATTGTAAGAGTACTATTTATAGCTGAATTTACTTACCCCATGTTTCCATTTCTGTCTTCCTGGGATATAGTAAGCCATAAAAATGCATTGTCTGTGTGTCCTATTGAATGATATATCTCTGAAATGAGGAGTTACAAAGCAGGAAGCATATAAGAGACAAATCACATATGCTGTATTATTGCCAGCTTGTATTCTGAAAATAATGTCATGTAGAATAAAAAATAAAATTAACCTCTGTTTGTGTTGGCCTACAGAAAACTGGAAAAGGAATCACTGGAACATTAAATAAGATTCAGCTGTTACAGCAGAGAGAATAAGATTATTTCGAAGTATAAATTAGGCTGGAAGTTGAATTTTTTACACTGTTTCTAGCTTTAGCATTGGAGAATCTAGGAGAATGCTATCCTACAGAATACCAGCCATCATGCTATGAATGATGAGATTCTCGATATCAACCTTCATGTTAGTAAGAATATTATATTTCAAGATGATACAACACGTTTGGCTTTCAAACTGCCACACTGTATTTACAATTACTTTAGATCTGGGGAGAATGCATGTGCTGAGGTCAATGGCACTAACCTGAAGTGTCTCATCGTGGCTTCTCTGTATGCCAACATTTTCAGGAGTCACATAGAACAGTGATAAACAAAATGCAACATTTCAAATCTACTAAAGCTTTTTTTCTCTATTGGGGGAATACTGATGAGATGTTTATCATATGGACTCATGGACAAGATTACCTTGAGAAATTGGTCAAGACTCCAATTATTTTCATTATCTGAGCCTAGACGGGGGGAAAAAAACTTTAGGTTTGTAGGTTGTTCTTGTTTTTATTAGGACTCTAAGATTCACCCACCAGAGCCAAGTGCAAGATTTAAAGTATTCCTTCTAAGCCTAGGCATTTGTTTTGAATACAAGAATTGAATTGTGCTTAGAGTTCTTCTACATCAAATTCCATTCCTGGTTACTCCCCACCCAAAACAGTGTATTTCAAACAGCATATGAAAACAATTGGCAGTTGGGAATACAAATCCTCACATTTCAACTAAACCTAGAGATCTTCCATTAGATTATGAACTACTTTCAGCTTATCTGTAACTATACATGCATCATCTTATGTCAGAAACTGACTTCTGCTATGTGTATGCACATATTTCTAGTTTTCACTTAATGCACATATCTTACAGCATAAATCCATCTGTTCCTCTTTGTCCTAATAAAATTAAATAGCTTATAAATAAGGCCATACTGATACTTAGGGATAATCTGCTACAACTTTAGTACAGAACATTTAGTAACTGCCACATCATCAAGGGCTTATCCACCTACTTGTAAGAAGCGAAGTGGAAGAAAATGAAATGGGCACTTCTAATATGCTTCCATTTCTGTAGAGGATCAATTTTAACAAGCCTAGTCATTAAGTGAGAGAGGAATAGCTGACCTTGAATCACACTCTTTGCATACTTCTATTAGAATTTGAGGAAATAAAGTGCTTTGTGCAACTAAGCTATCATCTTTAGTGCTGGAACTTACTGAAAAAAAACATGGTTATGTTCTTCTGGCCCACTTGCTGAAGATTGACATTGCCTCAAGCAATTTGCTATCTGAGAAAAAAAAAACAGAGATAAGGAATACTCAGATTCAGAAGACAAAGTAAAACTCCGTAAACTAGCTTTTTTCTACTGCTTTCTATGAAAGAAAGTGAATAATACTGTACTGGGATGTAACTCACTTCCTGGTGTTTGGTTTGATTTACTGATGAAATAAATGCGTAAACAAATACAAAAAGCTATTCGATGGTCTCCGAGGACTTGGCTGTTTCTCTAGAAACACCGGGATCATAATGTAGTTCTCTCCAATGTCACTTCCATCTACCCAATATATATTTATTTAACAAGGTCTATAACCAGCATCTATCCATGCATTCCACTCTGCAAAATAGCCTTTTTGCATATCACCATGTGAAGTGAGTGGGTGGTGTGTTTTATAGCGGAATCTGGATGCAGTTGTATAATGCAACAGGATGCACAGTCAGAAGAAGTCCACTGATCATGGAGTTCTAATAGAGGGCCAACTTGAAAGGAATGTTTGTGTGTATATCTATAATGCCATTCTACATTTATTGGTGATGGTACACAAAATAAAGCTAAATTTTATTTGTGAAAAATATTGGAGATGCCACTGAACACAGCTACCCTAGGAAGTGACTGCATACGTTGTTTTTCTCAGCATTTGCCCTTCTAATTTTGGGGGGGCAGGGGGAGTTAAACATTTATTTCTCTCAGGTGGACTTTAAAGAAGCAGGATAGGAAGAGTATTGATACCTTTGAACATTGATGTTGGAGAAGACTTTGGTGTTGGAGAAGACTCCTGACAATACAGTGAACAGTCAAGAAAACAAACAAATGGATCATTGAGAGTTCTCACTCGAGGCACAAATGACCAGGCTCAAATTATCCTATTTTGGACACATTATATGAAGCAGTCAGCTTTCTGGAAAAGGCTCTAATGCTGGGAAAGGTGGAAGGAAAGAGGACGATCAACAGCAAGGTGGATGGAGTCACTTATAGTGGTGATGAGTGCATGTTAGAAGACCAGAAAGATCAGGTTAGGGATAGATAGCCATGGAGAAAATGTATCTATGTCAGTGTTGTCCAAACTTGGCCACTTTAAGATGAGTGGACTTCAACTCCCATAATTCCCCAGCCAGCATGGCTGGCTGGGGAATTATGGGAGTTGAAGTCCACTCAAAGTGGCCAAGTTTGGACAACACTGATCTATGTGGTCGCTAGGAGTTGAAAATGACCTGATGCCACATAATCAATCAATCATTTAGCTCAGGATTGTGCATATGTGTAAGGAACAAGGATTGAGTGCTGAGGATTAATCGCTTGCTGAAATATTTTATTTTCACCCTAAATCCACTATTCTGGTTTTGTCCATTAATCCTTCCTTGGAATACAGTGACTGAAAAACTGCATTAAAAAGACTCTGGGATGATTCATCTGATTCTCTGATATGTATGCATGACATAGAGGGTGCACCCTTTTCCTCCCTGTTTTTTGGACATGACTGGGGTCAAACCCAGATCTTCTCTTTGCCTAATCCCATCAGGCTCAAACTGACCCTCTCTGCCCCAGACAAAGCCCCCTATAATCCCATCTATATCTAAGAATAGAAGCCTCACTCACCAGCTCGCAGTGCAGTCCCAGGGGAGCCCTAATAAGGGAATTGCAACATGGAGCAACTCAACATTCCACCTCCTTAACAAGGGACTTCTCCAACTCTGCTGCATTCCTCCATTTTGCCTAATGATAGAAATAACCTCAGTTACATGGACAAGGAGCTGCTTAGTTTCCCCAAGAGCTGTCAGCCAATCAGATCCCTAGGATTTCCTGCCTTATAGCTCTCAACTTCTGTAAAAAATCTTTGCTTTCCCATTGTTCAGGATTTTTCTTTCTTGTAAAGCAGGCACCCAATGTTGTAAATAAGCATGGTTCCTTCTCCACTGTGTTATTTTTGAATTTTCCATGACAATAGTTTCTATTTCTTGCCCTTTCAAAAAATAAGGAAGATAGCAGTGCCCTATAAATAATATAACACCCCAAAAAGCATTACCTTGTAAACTTGATGTTCTGTCATATGTCAGTTATTTTTAAAATAATTTACATAAATTATCACTTCAATCAAAGTAAATATTAAAATGATTGCTCAAACATATTTTTGTATGTATAAAAATAAGCAGGGTGAATATTGAAAGGCAAAGCTAATGGGGAAAAAGTCAAGTTATGCAACTTTCCGTCAGATCAGCATCATTTTAGCTTGGTACAGCAAATTCTATATTTAGAGCTGTTTGGCTCCTTTTGCAACTTATTCTATTTTCCTGACTGATCTAAATCACCATCATATCAATTCTGATTGATGTCACATATTTTCTAACCATAGATATATCTTTCAGGTAATCTGGTGGGAATGGCAGAAATTTGGCAGAAGGCACAGCTGTCAATTTATTTTATTTATTAGAGCATGCTGTGGGTCTCAAAATTCAATATTAGCTTTTTGAAAGTGTCACCCATAACCCTTTTAGAAAATCATCCAAAAGTGTTGGAGTATGGGGAGTGAAACCGAGGTCAACTGATAAATTCACAGTCCCACTTAACGGCATTCCTACTGGTTTCCAACAACTGAAGAGATGTGAAAGTACCTTTCTCCTACCTTATGCTCTAGGGACAATTGTTCACAGCTAGTATATGAGGCATTTCAGGAATGCAAATCTAAGGCAACCTTAGATTTATAGGGTCAGAGGAGCCTCATTTCCCAAAACACCCCAAAAAGTGTTTTTAAAAGCCAGGCCAGCTCTGGCATTGGCATATGGCATGATTTTGTGCTCAGAGAAGCCAAGGTTGGGCATTTCTCCCCAAAACCTGGATGCAGTACCCAGGGTTCCCTCAACAATTGTAATGGTTAATGTGACAGAAGGGAAAAAAGAATATACAGTGGGATGGCAGTCTTATTATCAGCGTTTAGCTTAATGTAATTGTAGTTAAAGGTACATTGTTGTCCTTCCTCAGTGTCCTGCCCAGCCTAACCTTTTGAAGTGTGACTTCCCAAAAGATTTGTGCGCTGCCAGTTCCTATAGATGTGACCAGGAGGAGAGTTAAAGAGAAGAAAAATCTCCTTCCGCTGATATAAACTAAAAGAGCTTAAGCAGTACTGTAAATGTTACCTGCTCAGCCAGAAAACCCCATAGCTTTGCTCTGTTAATACTAAAGATGCATTGACATCTCTGGAATTTTTTTCAGTAGAGGAGATTGATTCTCAGTAACTATCCACTTCTCTGGCATTTTTAAAATTTCTTTTAAGAAGTGCTATCATTATACTCTGGCAATTGCCAACGGTGGATGATGATTCCAAAGCCCAGCTTTTTGAAAGATTCTTCACAAAAGAAGCATTCCCTTCATACAATATTGTTTTACCTTTTAATTTACTTTCTGCCTCTTGTACACAGGGAAGAATTCTGGGAGATGAGGGAGCATCACCCTCATTCTAAAAAGCCTGGGAATGCTCCCAATAGAGAATTCAAGACACAGAGCCTCAGTACAGCTGCCAGAGGAACAGGAATCCTGCTTTCAGAGCAAGAGCAGCTGAAGATGTTAGGTTTCCCTCAGTAATGGTGTCATGTAGTCAAAGCAGACTAGTTATGTGGTGCCCTTACACTGCAGGTCTCTTTTTAGTTGATCCTGCTCAGGAAAAATTCTCTTCAAGTTTTTTAAAAAGTCACCGCAGCTAGAGAAGGAGTTCATATACACAGTGTCTATAAAACAAATAGGGAAAGGCTGCACTGCTATACCAATTTAACCAATTTCCAGATTGTGAAAAAATAGTTTAAACGTTATTGAAGTAATATAAATTTCCATGAAATTTGTTTAGAGCTAGTCCTTGTCTAGGCAGTTGGTTCCTGGAGTATGAATATAGGTCATAATTCAGAAACTTTTAAACCTTTCTTTCAAGGGCTAGAGAAATTCAGAAATATTTTCTCTCCTGTTGTGCGGTCCTAATGCAGTCAGGACAGACTAGCCAGGAAACTTAGTTGAGTACCAAATGAGAACTCAGAATCTCCCTGTTTTGTATCATTTGGACAGAAACTGGAACAATGTTAGGACTCTGGAACTATGTGTGGGAGGAAGTCATATGTTACAGATGCCCTTGGTTTTTAAAGGACCTCCGGAGGATGAACTGACAGAAGAGATGCCCAGGGTGGAAAATTAGGAGTGAATCTAACCAGACATAGGTCAGAGCCTTTGTTAGAGACTTCCTTATGGTGATAAGAATGGCAAAAAAGGCGTACTTCTCCACCCTTACTGTGTCCTCCAAGTATTGGCCACCAGCCCTGTTTAGGGTGACCCAGTCCCTTCTAGGTAAGGAGGGACTGATGAAGCATCTGCAGAGTTGCTGTAAAGGTATTCTTGATACTTGGTGAATAAAATCACTCAGATTTGCTCTGAGTTGGATTCCATCTGGACAGGATATATAGGTGACAGAAGCCCAGTCTTGTGATCTTATCTGAGTGTGAGTCTGTTAGTCCCAAGGAAGTGGAGAGGTTCCTTGGAACTGTAAGTATGGCCACCTATATACTAGATCCTTGCCCTTCCTGGTTGGTTAAGGCCTCCAGGGAGGGGGCATGTGAGTGGATCCATGTGGTGGTAAATACATCTTTAATTCTACCAGCTCTGAAACAGGTAGTAGTGCATCCCTTCCTCAAGAGACCATCCTTGTATCCAATTGATCTGTGCAACTTTTATCCAATCTCCCCTTTGTGAAATGCCTCAGGGCTCTCCCCTCTCCCCCCTTCTTTTTAATATAAAGCCACTAGGTTAGATCATCTGTTGGTATGGGGTGAAGTATCATCAATATGCTGATGATACCAAGTGGTACTGTACATCTTTGCCCTTGCCATCCAAGTGAAGCTATTGAGATTCTGCCCCAATTTCTGGACTCTGTGAAGGGGAGAATAGGTTGCAGCTCAACCCTGCCCAGATTGAGTAGCTATGGGTTCTAGGTCCCTCAGATCTGGGACCTGAAGTGTTTCCATCTTTGGTTCTGGACAGGGTGGCACTGTCCTGTTCAGACTTGGTGTGCAATCCCACCTCACAAGCTCTCATGAAGAGGGCATGCTCCATGTTCCCTATATACATTGCCATCTTATGGGACCTAGGAAGCATGCCTTTGGTGGCTGCACCTGTTCTCTGGAATGATCTCACCCTCACCCACCCACTGGATCTACAACAGGCCCCAACTCTGCTTGCCTTTAAAAACAACATTAAGACCTGGCTTTTTCCTCAGGTGTTTGGGCAATAATAATTTATTAACAAAGCTTGGTAGGGGGGAAAAGGAAAAAAAGGGGTGTTAATCATCCTCACCAAAGATGAGGCAAAGGGCCACATCTTCAGGACCCTTTGAAATACCAGGAGGGTGGGAGCCATTTGAATCTCAAGAGGAACCTCACTCCAGAGGGCATGTGTAGACACACTTCCACACTATTTTTTTTTCTGTTGTTTGTTTTTGTTGTATATCACTCAGAGCAAGACTGAGTGACTTTGGCTGTTTGGACCTTCTGGTGCCAGGGATCTTCCATCTTTGGTCCTGGATGGAATGGCACTGCCTCAGACAGACCCGGTTAGCAATTTGGGGGTCCTCCTGGTCTCACGGCTCCTGTTCAAAAAGCAGGTGGCAGCCATGGCTAGGAGGGCCTTTGCACACTTTCAGATTATATGCCAGTTGTGCCTGTTCCTGTACCAGAAGGCCCTGCTCACTGTCACTTATGCCCTTGTGACCTCCCCTCTGGACTACAGGTAGTCCTCAACTTACGTCCACAAAAGGAACTGATTTAAGCATACTCCTGGGGCAGCATAGGGTTGAGCTTCACGCTGCAAAAAAACCCAACAACAACAGGAAACCAGCCCAGAGCTGCAGCACAGCACAGCATGAAGTCCAGCCCCAGCCGAGCCCAGGAACGTGGTACAAAGGGTGCACCACAGCTTTGGGGCTGCTTCCTCCTCCTCCTCCTCCTCCTCCTTTTTCCAGCACAAAGCAGGTGGGGGGGGGGGGGTTGAAGTGCCCCTGCAGTCATACGTGCAGGCAGGCTGCCAAGCACCCAAATTTTGATCATGTGACTGCGGGGGCAATACAACAGCTGTAACTTTGGGCACGGGTTGTAAGTCCCTTTGTTCAGCACTGCCATAAGTTCGGTCGCTGAAGAAATAGTCATAAGTTGAGGACTGCTTGTACTGCAATGTGCTCTACATGGGGCTGCCTTTGAAGAGTGTACAGAAGCTTCAACTGCTCCAGAATGTGGCAGCATGGACAGTAAATGGCACTGGTTACTTGCCATGTGTGACAACACTATTTTATGAGCTGCAGGGGTTGCCAATAAGCTTTTCTGGGTGCAATTCAAGGTGCTAGTCATCACCTTCAAAGCCCTTTATGGTTTGGGACCGGTTACTTGAGGGATGGTCTCTCCCCAGTTTTTTACTGGTCCAATCCAGTCTGGCAGGATGGCATGCTCTGGATTCCATCAGCTGAGGAATGCCTTTTCTGCTGTAATGTGCCCACCCTGTGGAACATTCCCTGCCCAGAGTCATTTGTTGAGATGGGCAGCCATACAAATTGAATTAAGATTTTAGTTTGATTGAATGTTTTTAGCTGTTTTTATGTTTTCTCTAGTTTTGTATGCTGTCCAGAGTCCATTGGAGTTGGGCGGCCAATACATTAAAATAAATTATTTTAATAATATAAATAATTATTATAAAATAATAATTAATTTATAAATAATAAATTATCTCCGTCTAGAGATCAGGTTGGCCTGACCCTGCTGACCTTTTGTAAGGCCCTAAAGACCTGGTTCTGTGCCCAGGCTTGGGCTCCTAGTGTGTGAAGTGTCCCTCTGATGCGTTAATGATTGATGACTGTGATATTTTCCTCAGCAGCTATGTATTTTAATTTGCATTTGTTGTTGTAATTGCTTTTATTTTTATTTTTAATATTATTCGCAGCCCAGAGTTAAATGTTGAGATGGGCGGCTATACAAATTGATTAAATAGGAAAAATAAATAAAATGTCACATTGTTTGAGTTGAGTGACCCTATAAATCCATTAAATAAATAAAGATGCTATTTATATGTTATCTGTATATTACCAGTCCAAGAGGCTTTTAAAAGGACATGAAACAGTGTGTATATGTTCTGCATATGTTGTACAAAGATCAGTATGTCTTATTTCTCTGTTCTCCACATATTCCTCCTTATAGGTTCACTTTCAGGGGACAAAGCTGCTACCTTAATAACTTTAAAAAAGAAAATCAAAATATAGAGATTTAACAAACCCATTATCATTACAACTTAACAGCTGGTAATGAAAACTGAGAACATCAGCTTCAACAAAGAACAGCAAGAGCGACTTAGTTTGCTAGTTGTGAAATGGTTTCAAAGATTGTTGTGACTCACTGTGACAAACCTATTTGGGACATGTGAATGAAAGTGGATACATTAATTTATGCAATATGAGTTGTGTTATCTGTCCATATTAAAATAAAAGCATAATGACCAAATGAGTGACTGAAAGTTTCACTTTTGGGGGGGGGAAGGGGGCTTTCAAAGGTATTATATGCTCATCCCCTTTGAAGTGAGTGTATCCTTCCAGTTAGACTATTGATTGCTATGTGCTCAATAGTAGCACTCCAGGAAGATGTGAAACTCAGGTCAATACAGAATGCTGCCACTTAACATAAAATGTTAGCTGGAGTAATCCTATTACATTAATTTAATCTTGTAAGTTTGTCCCAAAATATTTCTCTTAGTTGTCATTTAATTGGTGACATTATTTACAGATCTCTAAGCCCTGTAACTGGGTTACAGCTATGAAGATTGAATCAAAAGTAATGCTTTTACCACCATAGCTTTAGTTTAAAAAGGGATATTTTAATAAACATAACTGGCAAATAATTGTTGAAATGAGCTCCTTTTTTACCCACATTATTTCTCCACATAATCACTACCGTTCACTATGTACTTTTTCCAATGATGGACAAGTTTCTTAAAATCATCAGGAAAGAACTTCCCACTTTGTTCAACCAGCTCTGGATGATCCTTTCCACCTCTTCATCTGAAGCAAAGAGATGCCTACAAAACTATTCCTTCATTTTCTGGGAAAAGATGGAAATAGCATAGTGCCAACACTGAAATGGCAAATAGAAAAACAGTGAGATCCAACCTTGCAATTTCCTCTTGGGTGGCTTGTAAGGTGTGAGGCCTAGCATTGTTGTGGTGCAGCAAAATTTCCTTTTTGTGCTTCCAAACTCTGCTTAATCCTTGTTTTAAAATGTTGACTGTAGTGATCTGAATTGATAGCAGTACTAGGTTCAAGGAAATTCACATGAATAACACTACCTGCATCACCCCAACCTGTAACAATGAGTTTTTGTGCTGAAACCTGGGTTTGTTTGTTTTTTCCCCCTGCAGGTAAGTCTTTGTGATGATATTCCATGAACTGATGCTTCATTTCTGGGTCATAATGATGAGTAAAGCTTTGACGGCTGTCTCAATGCTGTGAAGAAATTCCTCACTTTTATTCTTATGTGTAACAATTGTAGGCAAATTTCAACTCTTAAAGCTTCCATTTCTGCTGTCAACATGCAAGGAATCCACCTTGCACAAAATTTCCACTATAGAAGAACATCAATAATATGACCTATACATTCCTGTGAAATGCCAAGCTTGACAGCAAGTTCCCCTTGAGTGATCTGCTGATTGTTCTCAATCAGTTCATCAATGTTTTCATGTGAAATTTGTTACTTGCTGTCACAGGTTGTCCACTTCATTCTTGATCACACAAATCAGCTCATCCCCATTCATTATTTTTACATTTGTTTGGCCCAGTGATACACAGTACTCAAATCAGCAAAGTCATCACCATAAACAATGAATTTCAATTGCAGGGACTCCTTCAGTAGCCAAAAATTCAATCACAGCATGTTGCTTAAAGCTCACCAATGAGTACTCACTACAAGCTTCCATTTCAAAAACAATAGCAACACAACCTGTTTTCACAGCAACTTCACATCAAATGAAGTAAAAGAACAGATATTCTAACATATCAGTACTGCCATTATTCTGGGAACTAGAAAAGTTAAATGTTCATCCGCAATAATTCTTGCAATGGGATTCCCATAAAAGTGTCACTGAGAGATGATACAAACCCACAAGCTGAACCTTAAATATATATCCCATTAGGTTGACCTTGGAGTTGGAATGTATCAGTTAGCAAAACAAAATTTAAGCCCAGAAAAAGGAGAAAACATTAGAAAGAAACTTAAACTGGCTCTGCCTTAACTCTCTTTGTTATAAAAGAGAGAGAGAGGGGAAACAATGTCAGTTTTCAAGATTCTCTTTTTTTCAGCGCCTGCCCTCTGGAAAAAGGTTCCCTCCAAGATCTGGATGGCCGGTACTCTGCTGTTGTTTAGAAGAGCCAGGAAGACCTGGATCTTAACTAGGCCTTTGACGAGGGAGAGGGAGAGCCCTCACTTCATCACCCTTACCGTCTTTTACTTTTATCTTTTATCTTTTATTGCTTTTATTGCAATTTCTTTGATTGCTATGACTATATTCTGCTGTTATTATGGCCTGTATCAATAGAGTTTCAGTATTTTTCCTGGCATTTGTTTCCTGACCTGTGCCACTGTGAAGGATTGACACAGGCATGTGTAACTAGCAACTCCAAGGCTTCATTTGGCTCCCAAACTATTACTACTACTTCCATTTTCTTCCCTATTTCCCTCCCTTCTTCTTTCTTTTTTACATCTTCCAAAAGCCCTCTTCCTATGTTTACCAAAAATATGTTGAACAAGTGGCATATGTTCCCATCCATACGCAGGTGAAAAACATTGGAAGATTGCAGCCTGCTTCCTTGGGATCAGAGAATGAATTGCAGAAAACCCACAACTTTTTTGGCCACAGGAATTAGCACCAAAGAAGGCATTCCTACCTTGTCTCTTTCCTCCAGCTCAGATTTTCATTGTGGGCAGAACCCCTATTCTGCTGAGATGGAATGAAAGTCCAAATTGAGGTTGGCACTTCTTTGAGCCAGCATACTTGGGGGCCTCTTCCTTCCCTCTTTCTCTCCCTCACTCTTCTTTCCAATTATACATTTGTAACATCTATAAGTTACAAATATTTTACTTGCCATTTACATACTGTAGCTAAAATAGGGCTTTGGGAAGGAAGGGAAAATAAGTGCCTTGATTATTTACTAGGTGAACCGTAAATACAAATTACAATCAAAATGTTTTATGCTACAAATTACTGCACTGTTTTGCAGAACACAGGACTGAAGCTGAATTTCACAGGAATATTAAGTTCCTGAGACTCCTCGAGCTGTATTGATTGTTCATCAGCAATCTTTCTGTCTGGGAACAATAGATTTTCCCCTAAAGTATTGGAAGTTGTATCTTTCTGTGTATTAGTGTAAAATATATGGGAAATATGCAGTAACTTTCTACAGCTCTTTGAGATCTACTTTCTGAGGGATATGGAAAAGAAAGGCTAAGGAAAGGCAAACATTAGGAGTTTTAGCATCATGCATGGAGCAAAAATCAAAACATGTTCAAGAACTTAATTAGGAGGCAATGTTCAGAACAAATCTTCAGAGCACCATTCAGTAGGAGAGATTCTCAGAGCCCTGTGAATACTCCAGTCTACCGTAGAAGTATTTCCCAAATCCTCTCTAGCTTCTAACCCAGCCTCTGGATAGGTGAAAAATTGACAAGATTTGATATCAATTTTTTACACCTCTAACAATTCTTGAAAACCTGCTAATATTAGTCCTAGGTTGATTTCATTTCTTCTTAAACATGAACAAAAGCTTTTTTTTTTTTTAATGTTACTTTGTTCCTAATGCTTGCTTCTCTATTATTCCCTCTAATCTGCTTCTTTATTATTCCCTCTATTCTTTCATTGAGAAAATGGTTCAGGGCCAGTCCTGCCAAACAGGCAGAGCTTTTCCATTGTGCCATTCTGTAGATAGTCAAATGCTCAGAATTTTTCTAGAGGAAGTCTGTTCAAGTCTCAGCTTGAGAATGCAAAACCTGCCTCCATCATGACCACAGCAACGAAGTAGCTCCTGGTTTCTTAAGGAGGATGAAACTGGGTAATTATTTATAGAAGGGAGGAATGGGTAACCGGTTTGATCTTTCAGCCCTCCTTCAGAAACAGCAACTCTGGTATCTCCCAAGCTGTATCACAGTCCTTAGTCCCACCACAGGCATATTGTGATATTTTTCCTTTTTGTTTTCTTGACAATAGCAATTATTTGTTCAAATCATTTTCACAATTCCAAAATTCTCAATAATCCTTTGAGAGCACTGACTACGAGCTATCTCTCATGCTTCCCTTTCTCTCTAGCTAGCCAGAAATTCTCTCTAACCCACACCATCTCATCACCAATCCAAAGGCTTACACTAGAGCAACTGATGGTGATCTGATTACAACTGTCCCCTTCATCTTCAGAGGGACCTGCTGATTCCTGAATGCAATTCCTGAATTCAATGTTTTGGGTTTCCTATTGTATTTCTGCAAAAAAAGGGCTACTGGTATTGGTTACCCTAAAACAATATCTGGGCAGCATCACAATCTTGATGAAGGACTGACACCATTTTCTTCTGCTGAATGACAGAGTTTTCTTCTGCTGAATGATAGCGTTTTCTTCCGCTGAATGACAGAATAGCTTACCCATCTTAATTCCCACTAGGGAAATGAGGCCAGGTGACTGTACAGCTGAGATCATATGACCCGTACATGGCCAACCACATTTTAGCAGAGAGTATTTTGAGAGCCCATTTAATTTATTGTTCAGTTTATTGTGCAAACACAGAAAATTGTGTTAATCACAGTGCAGTTAACTATCATGAGTGAGCATGTTGTGTAAACACACCCTTTATGAAAAGAACAATGGACTCCCATTTTGAGTGAGTTGCCAAGACATCAGCTTGGGCTCCGTGATCATCTCAAGAGTCCACACAGTTTTCCAGGAATGAATTATGTAAGCTGCCTAAAGTTGCTCTAGTTACTGAGGCAAATTTAAAAAGTAAATAAATAAATAAGCAAGACAAATTGACCTGGGCTGATTATGGCTTTTCACACTTTAAGCCTAGCTTTTCTCTTATGGCATCCATGGGCACCAGTGTGTGGCAGATACCAAATTGCCTGCCCCACCAGATCTTTGACACTGATGCAAGGACTAGTTGAAAACAAGTTGGGTCAAATGGGCTCAAGAAGCTTTCTTAGAAAATAAAAATGATGGGTGGCTGTAATGGTATTTTATGTGCTCCACATACAACAGTGAGCAGGATTGTGGGGAAGCTTCTATAGCAGTGCTTCTCAACCTTGGCAACTTTAAGATGTGTGGACTTCAACATGGCTGGCTGGGGAATCCTGGGAGTTGAAGTCCACACATCTTAAAGTAGCCAAGGTTGAGAAACACTGTTCTATAGGAACAGAAGGGCTCATGTGGGTGCTAGGTAGCGTTTTGTAACAAACTATGCTCCCTATGGCATGCCCTCCAGCCAGCCATTTTATAAAAGTGCCTGAAACTGAAACAAGACGTGAAGTTGGCAGTCTCAGTTGACTAGTTTTAACCAAAGGTGGATCACATTATTTGATTAAATTTCAGCAGTACAAAAGTTAAGCCAAAATGAATTAACTATCATTTCATATCTCTTATTCCAAACATAATCCGTAGAATCCCTTTATTATATCTATTCTGTGCTATGAAGGGCAACTTAACGTCAGGTTTATGAAATTTAGCCAATTATGGTGAACCTACTAGAAAGCTTCTGGCATTTTTTTGAAAATGTCAATAGTCATTTTAAAAAGTCGAACTGTGTAATAATTCTGAAAGTACCTTATTTATATAACCACTTTTATCAACATTCAATCATTTCAGTGAGATGTCTAAACTGTTCCACATTTGTAATCTTCTTTCCTTCCTTTGTTTAGGCATTAATATATTCTCATACTAGTTGTACTGAAAATCTAAAAATAAATGAGGTAAATAAAAAAATCTTGCATATTTATATTAAATGGATGTTTTAATACAACTAAAGCCCCCACTTCCAGACTATGTCTGTGCCTTCTATTTGACATGTTAAGTGTCAATATCTTTGTAAAAATGTGAATCAGGCAACTGCTTACCTGTATTCTGAAACAGATGTTCAGTTCTTCTGTCTATGCAAATTACTATAGTTTGCACTGACAGTTCTTCTGTCTGTGCAAACGATTATGTCTGTCTGTCTGTCTGTCTGTCTGTCTGCCTGTCTGCCTGTCTGTCTGTCTATCTGCCTGCCTGCCTGCCTGCCTGCCTGCCTGCCTGCCTGCAGTGATTCTCAACATGGGCCATGCCATATTTCTAGGGGGGCACCCAAACTTAATTATCAGGCATATGATCAATTTGTCATAATCCTCACATCTCATTCTCTGTGCTAATTTTAACAGTATAAATATTGAAGATTACTACTTTACAATAAATATCTAACAGCTAACAGCAACTATTGGGGGAGGGGTCACAGAGGTAAATGAGGCTTAGAAGGGGGCTAGGAGCAAAAAATGGCTGAGAACCCCATCTTAAAGGATAAAGCATCTAAGCTGTGCAACATTTGTGCATGTTTCTATCAGCCCAGGAATCCCATTTCTGTGGCCTTACTTGACATCATCTCAATAAGAAATCAGAAGGGGAAAAACTTCTTCTCTATTGATCTTTTTCCAGTCTCCCATTAGCCCTACCCATATAGTCAATGGTTACAGGTGTAGTTCTCCACATCTGACTTCAGAGTTGGTCCAAAAAATGTTAAAGAGACTGTATTTGGGTATGAGTTCAAGTCTACATTTCACTGATTTCAGTATTTTTTTCCTGCTCTAAATTTTGTTGTACTTCTTCAAAGCTTAGGATATTAAACCTACTGATGTAAAAGCTTTTATCTTTTACATCAATAGTTCTGTTTTGGCTAATAAGGATCTATATTTGGATAACAAGTTCAGGGATTTCATGGTATCACCAGGATGAAGCACTATGCTACTAAACAACTATTATGGGCTGCACCTTCAAATCTTCCTTGCCCATTTCCTAGGGTTTGGTTTCAAGCACTGGTGGATGGATTAATTAGATCAGTGTTTTTGAAACTTGGCAACATTGGGTAAACTTCAATTCTCAGAATTCCCCAGCCAATTTATAACAGACTTTCTAAACCTGGAGCCTTCAAAAGCATTGAGGCTACAATGTCTAGTATTGATTGGAGGGTACTAGGTTGGGAATGGCATCAAACTGGACAACATACAACTTATAGACATGTGATGAATAGATGTGCTGAGGAAAAGGAAAGAAGAATAAATATAAAAATAATCCTCTAATTCCCTTCAGCAAAACACCTAAAGCATAGCCAGAATATTTTCAAATCTCCAAATTCTTGTTGCACATAAATATTGCATTCTACAGAAAACCCTGTCTCCTACCAATATCATGAAACAATCAATATTCCTTAAAATGGTCTGGCTTCTGTCCAATCATATCAATAGGAAGCCCTGAATCATATGATGCTCCTTCCACCATGCCTGCATTTGGAAATAGCAAGCCACTGCTCATTTAGGCCTCACTTGTCCCTGGATTGCTCAGTTTCTCAGTAACAAATCTTGAATGTGCAATGAGTTGCCATCTTCTTTAATGCTTGCTTACTCAAGGAAATAATATAGAAACCCCAGCTCTGAATTCCTCTCTTGTGATGGTGAGATGTTGCCTAATAGCTCCTCTTATAATTTAACACATCCTTATAAAATACGGTGGATATCTTAACATAAAGTGTAACTGGTTTCATGCATCTGCACAAGCAGATTTTGAAATGTATGTATGTAGAAAATTTGATTGGTGAAAAGGTTGTGTGCTCTGAATCCACAATCCTTCACCATGCCAAATGGAAGAGCTTGTATTCAGCTACTGGCTTGAAATAGATATTTTATATTAGAAACCAAGTTGCTCACGCTCTAAAACAACCTAACTATGCCAAAATTAAGTTAACAAAACCAACAAGCCACGTGCATAATGGGAGAATGAATACCTTCTGGCTTCTGTAATTAAATCTGGGTTATGACATTCAAGGCTTTCAGTCCTCTTACACAGCTTAATAATTCTTTTTATATATAAATAAAAGTACAAGTACAGCCCAGAGCAATACTCAGAAATCAAAAGTATTATACTTCTTTCCGTGAGGTGCATACCATTTTATTAAGCATGACACAAAGATTTTTGTGTCCTTTGATGTCAGTTCATTTAAGACTATTTACAGTAGCTCAAGTTTTCTTTATTTTTCTCTGAAGTTCTCCGGTAGTATTTTTTCAGTTAGATAATAAGAAATATTTTGAAAATCAGGTTCTGGCCAGTATCTGCTGTAAATATAATTCTAGTTTAATTTGAAACCACTGAAGATTTTGATGCAAAACAAGATCTCGGATGCACATATGGAGTTCCTTTTGAATATAGTTTAAATCAGGAAGTCTTGGACAAAAAGTATTGCAGCTTCTGTTTTCTATTTGCTGGAATGTTAGCAGTGAAATCCATGTTCCTTAAGAAAGATACAGGTAGCCACTTTATTATAAATCTGACATTGTTCTATCATCCTCACTGACCAAAGAGATTGTAATGGGACAAACAAGGTATTAAGAAGACATGGAGTTTGATTTATAGGAATTCAATATATGCAACATAAATCTAAATGGCAAGCCATAAATGTTAGATCCCCCAATAATGATTTTGATTTGCTATAGCTTTTTTTTTTTTTTTAATCGGTTCAATTGTGTCTAATTCTCGGAGACTCCCTGGACAAGTCCCTGCAGTTTTCTTGGCAAGGTTTTTCAGAAATGATTTTCCATTGCCTCCTTCTTAGGGCTGAGAAAAAGTGACTGGCCCAAGGTTACCTAGCTGGCTTTGTGCCTAGACGGGACTAGAACTCACGGTCTGTCAGTTTCTAGCCTGATGCCTTAACCACTACATCAGACTGGCTCTCTCTTGCTATAGTTACACCTTTACTAAAATGGAATAATTTTGATTTATAATTAGAAGACAATAGGACGTAAAAACTGAAATTAAATTCACAAATATAGAAAGAAGTCTTCTGGGCTCTTTATAGATGTTAGAATGTCAGAAATGTAGCTTCTTTTCCAACTATTTCCTTCAGAACTAGTTGGAAAGGAAGCTACATTTCTGACATTCTATGATGTAAATAAAGGGTCCGTCCCCCACATCTTCTATCAATTGACTCTTGCATTTCTGTCCTCTCTGAAGTTTTGTTATTGGCTAAACATTCCATGACAGTAAAGCTCATGCTGTCTCTGCTTAATTTGAGGGGATGAGGGTGTTGCTCCTGGTAGAAGATCCATCTTTCCTCCCCCAAATAGCATGTGATGATCTACCTTAGGCCCACATAGTATCTCCTGGTCTTTAACAGGCAGTTGTCCAATGGTAGCTCAGCAAAGGTATCTCAATTAAAATAAAAACTTCCTGTTAACATGAGAAATGTCTGCAAACTTCTTTCTCCTTCTGCCCCCATATATTTCCTTCCTGAGGTTCTCTCTTTAGAACCTTTGTTCAAACATCCCTAGGCTGTTTTTGCAGATGGACTCTGCCTGGAGGTGGAAGGTTCTAAAGAGGAGTCCATATTCTTCACCCACAGTAATAGTTTATGTCATGCTAAAAGCACTTTACCATCCTTCTGGATACCTCTAGCCTTTAATAGATGCTAATGGTAGCACTGTAGTGATCCAATCATTCCATGGCAATTCAGTGGATACCGAGCCACTCTAGTCTTATGGTTAGGTTTTAGTTAGACTTGGACCAGGGAGAACCAGGAACAAATCTCCATTTAACCACTCAGCTCATTGGATGACTCTGGACCAGTCACTTTCTCTCAGCCCAATTTCAAAGGATTGCCACAGTTGGAATAAAATCAGGAGGCATCTATATATGCTGCTTTGAGAGAAAGCTGGATATAAAGAATAAAGAAATACACCCTTTATGAACACACCCCATTGTGTTCTCATTAACTTCACAGAAACATTCTGTAGGATTTGAGCCTAACCCACTGATTTCAGTGACACTTATTTCCACTTGATATTCATGATGCAAAATTAATTACTTATAAAATATATTAACTAAATTATAAGTAAATATTATTTGCTTATAAACTTCCTTGCCTCATGTAGATCCATAAAAGTGAATCAGAAAACAGCAACAAAAATCCTTGATTTTTACTGCATATTTGTAGTAGTGGTATTCAAGACTTCCCAGTACTATTAATGCACAGATCAGTAAACTTTTTTTTAATCTATTTCTTCTAAGTTACTTTAGTATGTCAGCAGTTAATCCCCAATTCTGTCATGCATTATCAGGTTGCTGTTAATTAGATCTAGACAGAGAACTGTGAATCATCAAAGACAGAGGTGTTTTTGATTTCCATTTTTATATTGCACAAGAGAATGGAGGTAAAAATCCATTTTTCCTAGTTCATATGTCATTTTTTTCCCCTCCTGGATTCTGCAGTTTGTGCCCTACATCTTTTCTACATCTTTGTGCTTAGAACTGTGTGATCTCTTGGACTTGAACTTCTAGTTATTTACTTTCTCTCCCTGCCCAATTTGCTTGCTCTGCTATATACAGCAGTTTCAGAAAAAATGCAAACATGTCCTGCATTAATATATCTTCACAAGCAGCATGTCATTATCAGTCCAACCCAATGCATATTTACACTGAAGTAAGTCCCCTGCATTCAACACAGCCATTGGTATGCAGCCTAAAGTTATATTTCAACACAACAGAAACTGAAGAAAAACAGACAAGGAAGTTTGGTGAAGGATGTTGTTTGTAGTATCAGTAAACTGAAAATCAGTATGGACAAAATCCATTTAATCAAAATACACAAACTTTTAAAAAAAGAATTAACCAAAGAGACCAGAACAATATTAACATACATTTCAAACACTGTATCTTTGGTTGAATAGAAATTCTTTCAAAAAGGATCGTTCACCCTTCTTTCCCCTGCTTAAGGTACACTTCAGCAGATAAGCCTTATCCAGAATCTGAAATAGTTGGAATTCTTTATAGAAGCAAGGTATTAACACAATCATGTGCCTACTCATATTACCAGCTGTAAAACATTCACTAACAGAAAAATCTGTTTAACAAGTCAAAATAAGTATGATGTTTTGATTATTTATTTCCCAATAATATTTCATCCCCAAACCAGGTCTTTCCCAACAAGAACCTTAACCATCATCCTAATACATAATGATATTAAACTGTTTGCTAACAATTATGAACAGCCAGTGCAGAATTAACGAACAAACATATTGCTTATCAAAGACTTACTACTTACTAATGGCTATTATACAGAACTTTAGCCAAGTGTTCATAGCTTTTAAAAAAATTATAGGTCCAATTCTTTTATATATAATATCACTACAGTGAAGGTATCTGTAAAATGCTTAATAAATTATGATTGCCACCCTTTGCACATGTATTAGCATAGCACGATATCTAATACTACCCAGGTTGCTCACATATTTGGAAGATGGGATTAGAAATAATTCCATATTGTTTCCCTCACAACCTGTATGAAGAATTTCAGCCTTTAACTTAAAAGGCTGTTCTATAAATATATCACAAAGCCATACAAATTATTTTTCAAAACTCCAGACACACAAAGTAAGTTTACATTTCAAAAAATGAAACCCAATCCCATTTAGAATCATAGCTTGAGATTTTTGACAGATTCAAACCATGTTAAGCCTCAAATGCTTTGTAACTTGGGATTAAGGTATGCAAATATGCCTAGAAAGCTACAGGAAAGCACAACAGCGCTTGCATTTTTTGTACCAGATGAGGAAAGTACATCTCCCATCTTCCGTTCTCCTTACTTTCTATAGAGGCACTATAGTGAGTGTACTCACTAATTGTATTTCCATCTGGTATGGAGGCTGTAGTGCCTCAGACAAAAAGTCTGTGCAGAGGGTAATAAGGGCAGGAGAGAAGATAATTGGGATCTCTTTGCCTCTCATCCAAGACCTAGCATATGTGTGCTGTTTGTCTAGAGCTCGACAGGTCATGACACCCCCCATCCTCATCATGGCTTGTTTTGTTACCCTCTGGAAAGAGGTTCCGCCGTATCCGATGTAGAACAGGCAGACTGGGAAATAGCTTTGTTCCCCAGGCTATTAGATGTTTGAATGTTTAATGTCAAATGTGTATAGAATGTATATTTTATAGTAACTACAGTATCTCGATTGTATTTTAGTGTATGATTGTAATTGTGAGCCAACTGCAACAGAATTTCATTTTATTATGCACTTGGTGTATAGTGTATAATGGAATGACAATAAAGTTATTATTCTATTCTATTCTATTTTCTATTCTATTCTATTCTAGATAGCAAGGAAAAATTCCTATTGTCAGAGTCAATAAGAGTCAACTAACTCAGAGACACCAAAAAAATATTTAAAAAAGCTAATCAAGTTTAACAAATGGTGTAAATGCAACAATCAGATCTTTAACTCACCTGATTAACTGTGTTATGTCATCTGAGTCAACAAGCTGGAATCAAGTACCGATATGGTATCTCTGTTAAGTTTTAGCAAGGTATAGCCTTTACTCCTGCAATGATTCAGGAGGGCTATTCTCAATATCGGCATAAGTTACAACTTCATCATAATGTCCAAGGGATCATCCTTTTCATTATCAAGAAACTTAGCTGCCTTGATTCTGGTTCCCTTCTTGCCAATGTATTCATGCTCTTAGTTTTACCACTGTGATGAACTGTGATTGCTGTTTTTGCTGCATTTTAAAACCACATTTTCCAATTACAACTGAACATGTAATTATTCCTTACATACAAGAACACAAAACCAGGAAGATGCTAAACTAAATGTGTAAGCTCTGGTTGAAATGGAATGGAAAAATACAATTATTCCAGCAATAAGGTCAGGAATGTAAAAAGAAAAAAGAAAAAAAGATAAACACAGGGCTCAATCATGGGCTGATATAAACTATGGCTACAGGCCTGGTACTACAGCAGATGGTAACATCTGGCTGACCTTATCAGGTTAGGAAGCTAAGCAGGGTCAGGCCTGATTGGTACCTAGATAGATCACTAGAAAATACCACCATGGCTATATGCTTTACTGTCAAGATAGTAGCAAATTATTTCCATAGAGTTGAACGTGCCTCCACCCCCCAACACCCCCCCCCCGCCCCAAACCTGCTAAAAAGCAGATGGGACAACCACACAGAGATGGTGGCATGTTGCTAATTTGCTGGGAATAAACTGCCATTCCTGAAAAAGTCCACAGGCAGGTTGATAGGAAGGACAAGTGTCATTAAATGCTCCAAAACAAGACAGACCTGTAGACAATTATAGGTAAGAGAAGCAGTTGGCTATTCTGAAGCCAGATAACAAATAGGTGAATTGGTGAAGACTTCCTTGAATTTAGTCTTTACAGTATCTCCTGCTTAGCTCTCATTGAGAGAAGCATGAGTCAGTTATAAAGATACCTGGCTCAATGCCTAATTTCTACTGGAAATCAATGCCCAGTGCATACTAAGTCCAAGGGAATATACAGTATCCAGCTGATACACACAATGAAGTAGTGTGCCTGATTATCATAAAGCAGCCTTCCCAAATTTGTCTCCAAGTTCACCGGTTCCATATTATTGATCATGTTGTCTGGGAATTCTGGGAACTGCGGTCTTAACTATTTAGAGGAAACCATATCTGGGAAGACTGTCATAGAGCAACATATCTATATGAATGTATGTATTCTTGATTGACTTAGAATTGAATTAACATTTGAGCTCTATGGGCCAATATCTAGGAAAAATTCTTTTTCTCTAGAAAGGAAAACTTGCTTCTTAGCATCAATACTGCATTTCCAATATGAAATATTCTGCATTCTATCACAAGTCTGTGCAAATCATGGTTACTGCATTTGTGTTCTTTTGATCAATGCTAGCTAGGTATATAGGTTTAAATAAAAATGAGGTAAAATTGGTGGTGCTTGAAAATCAATGACTCAGTTTTTTAAAAGTCGAAGCTATACATTATAGGCATTAATTTTCACAGAGACTCTAAATGTTCCTTGGTGCAAATGTTCCTGTTTAACTGCTTTACAATCCAGGAAGATTGGTTATAGAATATCTTTCTAAATTTGAAGATGACTTTTATTTTTCATCCAACATGGAGAAAGCGCTGGCCCGAAGAACCTCCATGCAATTGACCAGGATCAGAGCTCCAGTTATTTCTCGCCATTGTTTGGTCACAGGATTTTTCATTTTGTCCAAAGCTAAATGCAAGTCTTGCAACATATCTCTGTAGCTGTCTCCATAGTGAGCACCCCAGGTATAGAGAAAATCATAAGCTGGTTTCCACATCATCTGAAATTTAATAATATCATATGTTCAGATACAAAACAATTCAGTAATAAGTGGATGAAACTGTGCATACAGTACAAGCAACTGAAGACAGATACTGAAATGTTTCTGTTGGCTCTCCTTTATATACATATCAGGACTTCTGTGCAGAGCATCATAAAACACAATCAACTATCCATTTATCTTGCTAAATTCCAGTCAGTTATATAAGCCTTTTCCAACTCCATGGATCACGAACATTTAAGCAACTTAATTCCAAATATGGTCATGGATCAATGCATATTAAAATTCTCCCACACAACTCAATTAGAGAAGTTCTCCAAAGTGAGATACTACTCTCCAGGAATGAGTTATAAGTTTAATTCATTGGAACAGGGGCAGATGAGGTCTGTTCTCAGTGACGGGCCCTCAGCTCTAGAATCAATACCCCAGCATGGCATCCTGATACTTGGCAAAATCATTTTATTCTCCCAGGTCTTTTAATGTGCTACTATTAACTTAGTCATGCTGAAATGGAGCCTTTAAATTAACTGTCTCTCTCCAGTTCTGTTGTTTCGTAGAAATCATTATTTTTAAAAAATTTCTTTAAATTTTTAGATGAGACTTTAAAAATATTTGCAAGTCACCCTGGGAAGGCCTTCTTTGGGACATGATATACAATTTTTCCATAGTTACCTGTAATTAAAATCTCTTCATAAAATAAAAAAGTCTTGACATCAACTGCTAGGCTAGTATCAGTATAAAACTAAACAGAACTTTATTCTGATTTATGCAAAGCTACATCATATGAGAAGGAAGAAGATCTACCAAGGAAAACTGCGACTGTTTTTCTGAATAAGGATAACCCAAAATCCAGGAGCTATCATGATAAATGGAAATGACTGGAACAGAGTCATTTCAAAAGATACTAGAGTCTTATCTCTCATCTACTCAACCAACTTCTGGGAATCTCTGGTTTAGCTATCAGTTTTCTTCCCATTTATTAACATCTGCAAAGTACAAATGAAAACCAAGCTTTTTGCAGGAGTACAGGGAGGAACAAGGGAAGACAAAGATGGGGAAGGGGAGAAGCAGGCAATGCAAAATTGTATTACAGGTAGTCCCCGGTTTAAGACCGCCCAGGTAACAGATGACCCATAGTTAAGAATGGAGCCTATTATAGCAAAATTTGAGTTAAATACACAATGATTCAAGCTAAATACACAATGGTTCGAGTTCATTACACAATGCTACTTATACAATATTATATCTTAATATTGTTCCAGCTTACATACAAATTCGATTTGGGAACAGAACTTGTTCTTAAACTGGGGACTACTTGTACTATTTTTCTTAACTCTCAATTTAAAAACATGAATCCATTCCCAACTGAAGTCATATATAGTTACAGGAATATTTCAACATATATACACTTCCAAGGCTGCATCTAGGAAAGAAACAGTGAATCAGGATTGAGATTAAGGTAACATGAGTGGAGAATTCATGTTATCTTAAAACTTCTTAAAAAGATGTTCCATCTTAAGTTTTCATTTTTTAAAAAAATCATATGATTTTGAAATATATTTAAAAATCATAATTGGAGAGATATCAAAGCAAGAAATAATGATCACAGTTAATGTTAAGGATAACTCAACACCAGCAGCTGCTGAAAAAAATAACTCTGAATGTAGTGATTGGATTTTTTGGATCAAATATGATCAGTTAGACTTTATTTGCAAAAAAAAAAAAAAAAAAAAGACCGTTTTCTAGATGTCATTTCTGCATATTCAGCCAGGCCTTGGGAGCTGTGAAAATCAAGCTATACACTGTTTTGCTTTTTTGCCACTATGTCTCTTTTTATACATTTTATGATTAGGACTTGTGCCATGGAGATACACTTCAATGTTGCATTTAAGCCCAATTAGAAATTGCGGAAGAACAAACAGAAGCAACAGAAACTTCAGTGCATACTGAATAAGCATGTGCTACTTTTAACACCTCTGAGTATTTTGAAGATATTTTCATTACATATAATAATGTTTACAGACACTTTATTATTACTGAATGATATGCAAAGAGAAAAGTTCACAAATGAAATGTGTGAAATCAAAAAGCAGTCAAAGGTAGGTATTTGCAGAGCTAAGTATCTATAAACTGATTAGGCTGGTAATTAGATAAATATCTTTCTCCTTTTTGTTTCAGAAAGAATCAAAATATTCAACAGATAGCTCAAATATAAAACAGGGGAGGGAAGACAGACAGACCAAAAGGAGTTTTGCATGCATGAAAAGATTATCCAGGTAACAAGCCATTTCCGTCTAGTGGATAAAGCTCCAGGCTACAATCCAGGAGACGGTGAGTTCTAGTCCTGCTTTAGGCATGAAAGGTGGTTGGATGACTTTGGGCCAGTCCCTCTCTCTCAGCCCAACCCACCTCACAGGATGGTTGTTGTGGGGAAAATAGGAGGAGGAAGGACTATTAGGTATGTTCACTGCCTTGAGTTATTTATACAAAATAATAAAAGCGGGATAAAAAATAATCTTAAAAAAAAACAAGTGAGATGCTGGTTTATGTAATGCTTTGGATTATTCTTGCTTGCTACCTTAATGATTAATTTGTATTCCTCGGAACTGTCATAAATCTCTTCCAAGTATCGTGAACTTCTTTAAAAGCCCTGCTTAGATTTCTCTCTCTTTGGAAGTATCAGGCTTCCGGCTTTAATGCCATTCTTCTTCCTGAGCCTGTGAAAAGGTACCAGGAAGGCCATCAGTTAACTCCTGACCACAGCGGCCATGTCTATCTCAAATAGGACTCTGGGTGTGCCAATAGGCAAGCTTATTGCAAAATTGGATGTTTGTTTGTTTGTTTGTTTGTTTATTTATGCAATTTATATGGCCGCCCAACTCACTCACGGTGACTCCGGGCGGCTTACAGGAATAAAAATCCCAAATACAAAACCCACTACACCACCCCACCACCCCGGCGACAACAACACATTTACACTAGCCATTTGATGGGCTCTGTATTGAGCTGGGATCCCCAGGCCCACTGGCAAAACCATGTCTTCAGGGCCTTAATAGTGATTAATATTTTTTAGGGATTAATATTTTAATAGTGATCAATATTTTTTTTAACAGTAGCCCAGCTGTAGAGGTTTTACTCTGGGCTACTTGTATACTCTATTAGAGAACTCTAAAATACAGGCAAGTACATAGCTTAAAATATATACTCACATTAAGCTAAATATGTGACAGAATATACTTAGACACAGGCAGGCCTTCAAATACCATGGCCCTGCCCCAAAAAAGGGTTTCAAACATCAAAGTGGCATTTTGATTTGGACCCAGAAATAGAGTGACCACCAGTACAAATGATACAGCAGATCCCACTGGGAGCTAGAAGAGGCAATACAGCACTGACAGAAGACCACCAGCAGCCCTAGTTCTAGTGACTAAATCCAGCAAGTGCATTTTGCATTCATTGAAAGTTCAAAACAAAAACAGCACCACGCAGGCTAAATCAAACCACAACATGGCATGATGCAGTGTGTACACCCAGTTGTGCGCTGTGTATCATACACAATACCTGGAACTTGTTGCAGCACAGGTAACCATGATTAGGCTATCTGTAATCTTGCTTTATGCTGCTTTTATGATTTTATGGCCTTTCAATGCATTATGCTTTAATACTGACTTTTAACATTGTTATTGCTTTAGATAAACTCCATTAAGAGTATGACAAAGAGGCAAAATAAAAATATTTAATACATAATATTAACATATACCAATGGCAATTCTAGCTATTTGAGAGAATAATGGTTTTATTGGTAACTACAATTACCAAAGCTATTATCAGTAAAAGGTGGACTGCATCTATACATAGCAATAATTGCCAGCCTCGTGCATTCTTAAAATTAAACCGTAATCTTCCTTCCATATTTATTTATTTATTTATTTATTTATTTATTTATTTAATTTGTCCCCGCCCATCTCCCCACAATGGGGGACTCTGGGCGGCTTACAACATACTAAAAAACATGAATACAGTTAAAAGTTATAAAACCAAACATTAAAAAATAAAAAAGCTAAGAAATCCAAGAGGCCGCTGGGGCCACAGCATACCACTAAGGGGCCAGCCAACCCCAATTCTGATTTCTTCCCTCCCTGCCCCAGGCCATTAATATTGATCCAAATATTAATGACAAGGATCATTTTGTAGATATTGCACAGAAACTGACAGTTTAAGATTCAGTCCAGCATAAATACATATGGGATTCTAGCTTTACTCTGGATCCAGGCAAACCAGGTATTGAAAATAACATTCTTATTTATGCACATTATAATTTAAAATATAGCTGTCACTGATGCTTTAATTTCACTCACAGAGCAAAGGATTGGACTCAATATTTAAATGCCCCCTCCAGGTCTATGATGGTACAAAGAGATTTACCACAGTAAAAGTCAGAATGCCAAATATCATGTTAAATTTATACTGAGACTGAAAAATATTAACTTATACAGATATAGAAGAAGATTATAAAGAGAAGAAACCACACACTGGAGTCTGAGATAAATGAGAGAGACAGAGATTTCACATGGAGAAAGAAAAGTTAAAAACTGGGTTATGAAAACTAAAGATGCTCCTGTTGTCAAAATTTAGCCAATGTCACTTAAATTATCCACATAGGACTTGGCTGGGATAGGGCAATTCCTTCAATCAGGATCTGGGCAACATTATATATAGTCTCTAATGTCTAAATTCTAGACTATTTTGTAGGTTTTCAAGATAGAAGAAAAGCTGTTTGAAACAAAGGGAACTGCTCAGTGTGTGTGTGTGTGTGTGGACACCATGTACTCTCTTACCTCTAACAAATGTGCTTGACAGTTTTTATATCTTTTCAACACTTGTTTTTATTTAACCACAGGTACTGTTAGCAGTGAGATCAAAGAATCTACTGTACAGTAGGTGCTGTAGTAGAGGATCAAAGAAACTTGTGAATATACAGTGGTACCTCGGGATACGAACTTAATCCGTTCCGTGACTCTGGTTGCAACTCGAGTTGGTCTCAAGTCGAGGTAAAGTTTCCCATAGGGTTCAATGTAAATCTGGTTAATCCGTTCCGCCCTCCGAATTTGGTCGCAACCCGAGGCAAATTTCCCCATAGGGTTCAATGTAAATCCGGTTAATCCGTTCCACCCTCCGCCCGAATTTGGTCGCAACCCGAGGCAATTTCCTCTTCAGAGCCTGACTCCCGCCAAGCCTGCTCTGCATTTTCTTTGGAGCCATGCTAACACGCACACCAAAAACCTTCACAAAACACCGCAAAACACACCACGAGCCTCACCGAACATCTCCTTGCTACCGCGACCTCGGCCACAGGAAGCCGCGACTGCGTGACAGCAGGGAAAATGGCCGCGGATCCGGTTCGTAAGTAGAGGCAAGTTCATAACCCGAGGTAAAATTTTCCTGCCGAAGCTGGTCGTAACCCGAAATGTTCGTTAGTAGAGGCGTTCGTATCCCGAGGTACCACTGTACCATGGAAAGTGACTCCCTCTCTCAAGCTTCTCTTACCGTGTGTCAGTTTTCAATTTAAAGAATTATTGTACTTTTTTTTGGTAGCAAATGAATACAAGAGAAATATTGTGAATCTTACCTCTGGAGCAACTTCTCCACTTTTGCCATGGTGGGGAGTTTCGTAAGCATCAATTTGTTGTTTTGTAAGTCGTGCTAATTTTTCCGCCAACTCTCTCCAGCCCTTCCCAAGTTTTACAGCTGCAGTAAAAATAACTGTATCCTGAGTAATACGGGCTACTAATCCTTGGCAATCTAGCTTTAAAAGTGCCTGCAAAAACAAATGGGATGGTTGTATTTGCAAATTTGTAATAACAAATAATTATAGTACAATCACAATGTAACAATTTGGAAGCATAAGTATAAGGAAGAATTATATCTTTATCCTGTATAGAGTAGTCATTTTCCCCATATTCTCTGTGAATCTGTGAAAAGCTGTCTAGAGGTTAAAAACAATTAACTTGTGAGATTTCAGGCAGAAGAAATATAAGGGTTTCCTCCTCATTATGTCTGAATGTTCTTATTCTGACTGAATCTTATCAGGATGCATTATGGATTTTGCTTAGCTCCAAAGATGCTAGAGAAGAATAGCACAACATTCAGACGGTTCCCCCAGCCGTACGCTTACCTGGCATTTTCACATAGCTGCCTCTTTTCAAGACTCTGTGGTCACGAGTCTGTGACTTAAAAATTACATGCCTGTAATGGCTGACCTAATTTTTAGGTCTTCCCCATCTTTTGTTTTAATACTTAACTTCCTGCTTTAATGCCTCTTTCTGAGAAAGGTAAGTGAAAGCTTGGGAAAGAAAACACTTTGAAGGTATCTAAGAAATGCCCTTTATCATGCAGAAATATAACATTTCTAAATAAGGAAATTATTTAAATGGGCAGTACTGGGAAGGTGTCATAGATCTCCAGCAAATGTAAATAGTATTTCTAAAATATTTCTGCATAATGGCAATGCACTTGATGGACATATTGGAAAGCCTCAAATCAAGTGTTTTTCAACATTATTACCCCACAACAAAGAGAATGGCATAGTCAGTCACAGTTAGTTACACAGGCCTAATTCACACATTATGGTACTGTATATTAGAATGTCCTAGAATATATTTATTTGTTAGATTTGTATTTCATAGAGATGTCCAAGGCCTCCTGCGGAGCTGGTGTTCTATTTTTTTTCTCTGAAACTACAACTACAACCACATGAGGTAGATTGAGCAGAGAAGCAGCATCTTCTCCAAAGTAATAAAATGAGCTTCTGAGGCTAGAGGCCGATGTTAATCTGAGTCTCCGCTTTCCCAGTCCAACACCTCGACCACTATACCACACTGGCTCAATGATCTCGCTTGGTTCCTATTGACGTTGGGACCGGATAAATAGATTAGGGAAGCTCTTTATTATGTTGATTGCACCTAAATTCCCTGGCTTGTCCTCCAAACAAGCAAAGTTGGAAACCATGGCTTGTACTCCATGTCTGATTCTATCTTGTTTGACAGATAGAAGCCAGGAATCTTGGTTTATATGACATGACTAACTATGTCCTGTTTATCCATTCCTGTTGGTTGAGGGAACAAGCAGGAGCAATTGAGGCTGGCCAACTATGATATGCAAACATTCCCAGTCATATTTATTAATTATATATGCATATTTTTAAAATGTTGCCATTTTTTAAAATAAATATGATTTGGCTTTTAAACAGTAGACCTTGTTAGTTCATCTATCTAATTAAAAGGATGGCATATTCTTGAGGAATAAAAATTATAAAATAAGAGATAGAACCTTTTTCCTGTTAGCCATTGCTTTAAATTATAACTGCAGAGAAATAATGAGAATTCCTTAGGTATCTCTTGACAATGAGAAAAGCCATACTTGCTATTTTTAAGCTACATGGATTTTGTCACTGGGGACAATTTGCTAACAAGCACTGTGACACAGAAACAGGAAAATGATTTTTGTATTTATATTGTAAAATTTGGCACTCTTCATTTCTTCCCCCTCCCTTCCTGATTTTTCTTCTTTCTTTCATATAATTACAAAACATTTATTCAGGATATTATGGAACCCCCATTTTCAAAAGATGCATCATGTAAATTCATTCTAATATCTGTATTAATATATTAAAGTCTTGGAATGGCAAAAGACATGCAGATATTTCCTTGATTATACTTAAGATGGATTTAGATAAAGGAGGAAATATAGGAAAGTTTGCAAGGTTTCTGAATGAAAGTATCTGCTGGATCTTTCTAATTATTGTCTAGGACTTATGTGATGAAGCTGATGATGATAATGAGGATGATGAAGAGGGTAGTATTGGTAAATACTTTAATCCTACCTTTCCTCCACAGAATTCAATGCAAAACTATCCTATAATATAGGTTAAGTTCAGACGAGACATTATAAATAGGCACAGTCTTCCCAATATGCTCCAATACATTTTTGACTATCAACTTCCATAAAGTTCAACTAGCACAGACAGTCTCAAAGGCAAAGGAAGCTGTAGTTCAAAACATCTACGGTATATGGCTCCAGATTGATGATATTCCAACTACTTCACCACTTCATCTTAACTTTGTGAATCAAGGGACAAAATAAAATTATATTTGGTTTTATGTTGGTTCTCAAAGTACGTCTCAAGCAGAACTTTTGTAAACTGATACTGTGATACTTTTTATTCATCTAATTTGAAAGCCAGTTTGGTGTGGTGATTAAAGGCACAGCCTAGAAACCAGGAAACCACGAGTCTTAGACCTGCCTTAGGAATGAAGCTGGCCCGGTTCCTTTGAGCCAGTCACTCTTACAATGTACAGTGTAAAGACTGTAACAGCTACTATGTAGGACAGACAGGCAGAAGACTAACAGAATGCATCCATGAACACCAACTAGCAGTCAGAAGATGCAATGAAAACTCCTTAATCTCACCACACATGGAGAGACCCAGCCATAGTTTCAACTGAGAGACTGAACATCCTAGACCAAGCTAAAGCCAAAAACGTTAGGAAATTCCTGGAAGCTTAGCATTCAGACAAATCAGCCATCAATAGACACATAAAGATAAACCACATTTACACACCATTCAAAAGAGACAATAAAAAAGCTAGGAAGGAAACAAAAGGACTGGAACACATTCTCTCCAGCAGCCTACATCCAGATAAGCAGGGATTAATACCAGACAAGCAATGAAGCAGAAAACAATACCATAATCAAGAAACTACCAAGGAGAAAATCACATCCCCACCAACACTGGCAGGCAGGCTACTGCATAAAAACAAGGAGCAAACCCTACACTCACTAGCACTGATGATGTTACTAATCGGGTAATGAAACGTCTGCAAACAACCAAGCTCAGAGAGCATCAAGGACTCCGCAGTTCGACCCTGGGCTACATATATTCTCTTTTACTGCAGTCACTCTCTCTCAGCCCTAGGAAGAAGGCAGCAATGGCAAACCACTTCTGAAAATGTTGCCCAGAAAACTGCCAAGAGTAAAAACTCCTGAATTCAAACACATGCACATAAATTAAAGATATTATGTGAGAAAAGGCTGGAAGTATTTTTACTGCTTTGTTTTACAGAGCAATCAAGGTATTAGGGTTATATGAACAACCTTGATTAGATTCAGATTCGTAATTTGGCAAATCGTTTTTGCTTTGAATCAAATTGAATGTGGATTTTCTAATCTATTCACAGAAAGTGTGTTTATCCACATGGAGTTAGCCAAGTAATCTGCAGTCATTTGTGGGGAGCCTATGTCCTTTGACATAAGAAGCTCTCAATGAGAATTAGTTGCTGTACTTACTAGGTTAAGAATTTCAAAAATAAAAACTTCCCACACTGCAGAGGTAAAGTCACTATTATGTGCAAGGCTGATAGGAGCAGAACAAAAGAACTGACTATGAACTAAAGGCATAGAGAAAAAGATAACATGAAGGTTCTTTTGCTTTCTGGCTCATTCCTAGTGATCAATGATGAAGGAAGATCCTAGGCTAGTTCATTGCCCAAAAGATGTACAAAACAGGCATTGACAGTGCTTGAATTTAGATAGCAATTCTCATTTAACCATTCAAAAAGGAAAGTGTTAGATTTGCTCTGGCAAGCAGAGTCTTCTGCACTTAAACAAGTGCAAAGACAGATTGCAGACTAATGTAGAAAAAAAAAACATAGTACAATTTCAGCAGCTTGGGAATAGGAGCTAGTAGAGTCTTCTCCTGTCCATCTTCTATTCAGAAAAATGTAACTGCCTGGAGATCAGATTCTGGAGCAAATGAAATGAACAGCAGAACATTTCATGACAATAGCAGAACAGCCACAAGAATGCTGTGGTCCTCCAGAAGCTGTGTTATTACATCTTTAATGAGCCATAGCCATTAATTATGCTTTCTGGGACTCATAGATGCTAAAGTCTGAAAACCACTGGAGTGTCATAGGTCCTCTATCCTACTTAGACAATAAGCAGTAATTGAAGGAACTGTATGTTATTTCATATTCTAACTGAAGTCCAACACATTAGGTGGAGATTTTGTATGCTCCTTAACTGTAGTAGTATGTGCTTACCCGTGGCTTATTGATTTATGAGTTACAATACTCAGTTTTTCAAGCCAAATACACACTACAGTATCCTGATTATGAATTTACTAGGCAGAATTTCAGTTAATATGCTTTTGCTAGACAATGGATACACTTAATGTTTTGGTGGGGCAAGAGCTGCAGTGAGATGGGTACTGATTTATTTATTATAAGACTTGCATGACCATCCATCTTAAGAAACACAACTCTGGATGGCTCACAACAGTCACATAAAACCAAACATCATAAAAACAATAATAGCAAAAAGCAATAAAGGCACAAACAAATCCCCTTTGATGCTGCCAACACCATTATCTTCCAGCTCCAACCTCACCCTATCTCCGTGTTTGTGGGAAGAGCCAGCTCTTTATGGCCTGCTGGATCTCAAGGCACACTTCCTAGGTCCCACTACATGGCAACATTTAAGAGAAGGGAACTTAAATGTGCCTACCTTAATTGATCTGGTGAAATGGGCACATATGTAGTTTCAGGGATAGGTGGCCACAGATAACCTGGCCCCATGCCATATATGGCTTTAAAGGAAATAACCAGCTTCTTCAACAGCAACCCCATATAGCATGTGTTGCAGTAGTCCAACCAGGAAGTGACCAAGGCACGAATGACTGTGAGCTTCAGAGTATATGGAAAGGTGAACTTAGCATCTGCCTGTAATTCCTTATAGTAGCTGCTTCTTTTCCTGGGATTGTGTAGTGCAGCTGCTTTAGGGTACTGCAAGAAGGTGCTACATTCATGGCCTGAAGCTCCTTTTGGAGACCAAAGCGCTGCACAGCTTTACTAAATACCCACTGACATCATCACCTGATTAGCAGGAGGCACTCTTCGATTTAATGCTGGAATGGGGATGTGAATGTCTGGGGGTGGGGGTATTTTTTCTTTCACAGACAAGAGTTTCAAAATACTGAGCATTTTCACATTCAGCTTTGTTTAAACAACTTCATTATAATCCAAACAAACCTATAAACACAGATGGAGAAAATGAAGTACTAAGCCAGAAGATTCTTTAAAGTTGCATTGCAGCTGCTGCGCACACCAGACAAGCTTTCAGATTTAAAACCATCATTGCTATCTACTCACAGGCTCTGAGCTAAAGTAGGAAGGCCAATGTCATAACAAGTCACTTTAAAGAATTATGCCTTATTTGCCTCTCATCAGCCCATCCCAGCAGTACTTACAACAGAGAGTTCATACAGGAATCGCCTTGTGCTTCTGTGAGCGTGGCAAATTTCTTTGAGTTTCTTCATAATATACGCTACTTTTTCTGACTCTTTTTCAATTTGTAACTCGTTGAAATCATCCTGGGACAAATCTGAAAATCGAAGAGCATCAGCCAAAGCTTTCCAATCATTTATGTTCTCGGATACTGTGGATAAGATTGTTGAATAGATATAAGTCAATTTTTTAAAAGGCAGTGCAATTTGTTCAAGGAGGCTGCTGGTCATGATTTCACTATCCTCAACATCCATAGTCTGGTTTTCAGTTATCATTTTGATATTTTTGCAGTGTACAAGGCCAACTTTTCTTCTAAGAACTCCCACATACCATTCCTTTATTTTAGTTTGTCCAATGGCTTTGACCTTATCTTCCCCAAGGATTGCTATTGTATCGCCTTTAAAATATTCTAGTAAATAGTCAATTTTACTTTGACGTAACACTGTTTTCAATGCCATACCATAGCGGGTAATATTTAAAACCTTGTCTTGAAAGGTAGGGTATTTTATGGTGGGCATTAATAGTAATGGTGCAGATTTTATTTCCTTACGTTTTTCAATTCGGTTTGGCTTGTTAGTCATGCCCATTAATAACTTTGGAGGTGGTTCAGGTGTTGTAATGTAAAACTGGCATGCCAGGTTATTTTCTGGGACTTTGATTTGAACACGGAAGACAAAAATATGTATTTTCCTCTTGCTGATTATAGAAAATGGAAAATGTTGATGAATCACTCCACCTCCTTTCAATTTTCCTTCTTTAATTTCTTTCCTCTGTTCTTCTTCCTTCACTTCAAAATCTGGGTCACAGGAGACAACAGAAATGCTGAGGTCTTGTGGTTTCTCAAGTACAAACGTGTGTTTTCCCCATAGTTGGAAAATAACTGGGGGCAAACTCTTTCCTCCCCTTTTAATGTCACATACTGTTAGTTTCTCAGGAACATAGTTGTGGTCAAACAAAGCAAACACAACAGTGAAAGATGGATGGATATGTTTTGGTCCATAAATCCCAACTGAAAGTTTTCTGTGGATATATTCCCAAACACTTACAAGAGAATTAACTGTATTTGTTTGAGCTACAACAACCATATACATCAAATGACTAAGGTCTGTTAGTTTCACTTGTACAGTATCTTTATGAATGTAACAATTGTGCATTTTTTCAAATGGACCTTCCTTATTGCAACTACACAGACAAACAATTTCAGTCATTACCTGACTAAAAGGATCCTTTTTTACTTCAGCCGCAATTTTCATTTCTAGTAAAATAGCTTCAGTAGTATTGAGGTTACTCAAGGTAAGTTCAATCAAAGGAGTCAAGGTGGTTGAAAACTCATGATTAAGTGATGGAGAATCAAGAATTGCCTGCAGGCCAACCTCTTGGAATTCTCCGAGTGCCACATGACCTTCAGGGAAATGAACAGCAATATCTGAGTCAGGAAGCTGCACTGAACCACCTTCATAATTCACTTTGCAGACTATATGGGTTTCTATAGATTGGGTTTGTGCCCATCCAGGACTCTGATTGATCACATTCAAATCCAGACAAGATCGGGCCAGTTGTCGTTGATTCAACCAAGCTGTCTTATAGGCTTCGCGGTCATTCTGAAATGCTTCACTTTCTGGAGGTATGATATAGTTGGATGATTCTGTACTAGAAAGTTCACATCTTACATCTACAATATCCAAAAGGTCTGAAACACTCCTAGATTTTGTAGATCTTTTGGAAGGTTTGCGACAAAATAGATAGTCAATATTTAATTCATCTCCTGATGAGGCAGCAGAATCCCTACCATTTGAATCTCTAAAAAATAAATCTGGATCTTCTTTCAAGATAGATATATGTCTATTGCTTTTTTCTTTGTTGCACGATTGAGCTATGTCATCTAAAAAAGGATTGGATGCTGACAGTTCCTTCCAAAATGGATTTGTCTTAAACCCACCAGGGGCATCTTGCTTAAATTCTCCAGCCCAGAGTGATTTCAGATATAATTCATTTTCCTTGTCATCTGTTTTTGGGGGATGAAAGAGAAAGCAATATCAATTCTCATATCAATTTATTTAAATATATCAAGTATAAGGTGAAAGAAAACAATTATACATTTATCTACCCATCAACTCATTTTTAAACTAAAGATTTCTGTGTCCATGCTGGAAAATTACCATGATTTACTTCAGATTCTATTTACATTTTAAATACAAAAACACAAGACGTAGGTATTGCCATTGTTCAGAAGTTATTTTGAAAGAATTTGCTACTCCTAAGACATGACTATGAAATAGCAATCGGCCAAGTATAGAATGTAATCCTACATTTTCTTGGGAGTAAGATTCCCCAGAATACAATTGGACCGAGTCCGAATAAATATGTTTAATATTGTACTTTTAGAATACAATTGTTATTTTCTTCAAACTGGAGTAGGCTACAAGATTCTTTATCTGGTCAATGAGACAGTCTAAGAATACTGATGGGTATTATCTACCCTGCTGCCCAACAGTTTTTCTGATCCGGTTCACTGAGTAAATCTCTAAGGTAGTATAAAAATGCACTTGGGATATTCATCATTCATGGTGAGGTTGTGCTAATAATGCCAGCCCATCACTTCACTGCCTTTTTAACAACCGTGGGTCTGTCTTAAATTGTTATGTCCTATTAGACATAGGACAGGACATAACCTGAATTTAGTTTTTGTCTTGGGATTCCTGGGGAAGGTTTATAGTTATCAAAATCTTTTTAAAAAAAAAACTATTCTCATTTTGCTTGCAGGGATGGGGTTCCTATTAAGAAGATTCTTCCCCAAGACATAGAATCTTATGGATTATTGAAAGCTCTGGGAAAATTTCCAAAAAGCAGAGTCTGTGATCATTTCACTTGCTTCGGTGACTTGTGGAATGGGAAAGCAAAGCAAGCCACTGATACTGTCACTACTCAATATTTTATTCTGTACTGTGGAATGTTGACTTCTCTCTTCTTAGGAATTTCAGCAGAAGAAACTGGCATGGAAATAATGGAAGTGCAAGTGGTGTAAGATTTGCTATGGGCTGACCAGGCATGTGGTATTCCTCACAAACCACATTGTACACACTGAGTGTTTTCATGGAATGATTCCAAATTTTAGAGTCATAAAACCAAAGTAAGTAATGGGGGAACTTGCCACTTTTTCCACTCCATTTGTAATTTATTTATTTATTGTATTTATATAACTGCCCATCTCACATAAAAGTGACTCTGGGCAATGTGTTATAGCTCTACCTTGATTGTCTCAACAGGTGATAGGAGCTGCCTGACATTACCTGGGTTTGAAAGCTCAGCAGGTTAGCCCTGGTTAGTAACCTGAATAAGAGACTACAGAGAATATCAGGATTTTAAGCAAGACTAGGAAGTTAAAAAAAAATCCCTAAAGAAGGTAGTGGCAATTCTTGGGTACTCCTGCCAAGAAAACTACATGGATGCATCAATGAAGTCACCAGAAGTCAAGCTGAATCTATAGGAGGCTGTAGGAACCTTTATCATTTTTTTAATACTAAAACCCCCCAACCATTACAACTGCTCTTCGTAGTGGAATTATTTATTCTGATCATCCTTCTCTGTACATTTATTCTCTAAATACTCTTGACAAATTTTATTTGTTTATATTTAAAAAAAAAATGAATTATATTTTTCCTTCTTCAATATAGTCAAAAGATTCACATCAAGGAGGTGGCCGTTTTCTTATTCTTCCAGTGTTCTCACCCCCTCCAAAAAATCTTGCTTAAAATATCATCTTAGCCACCAATACTACTTATATGGAATATCTCCAGAGTATGATATATTGAAAACCAACCCATTGTCCCTGGGAATATGATAGGTACTTTTCCTTAGAACCACATTTAACAATTTTTAGAAAAGCAATGGCTGTGGTAGTAGAACAAAATCACATATAGATAGATCCATTATTTTCCATTTTTCTTTGATAACGAAGTATTGCTTTTTAAAACTCAACCTATTACAGGGCTTATTTTACTTATTTTGTTTGGGTGTCATAAGCCATCCTTGAATTTCAGGGCCACAGTGGCCTTTGCATCTCAGCTAGCCTGCTATAAGCAAATGACTTCTAAAACAAGCATATATCAGCAGTAATTACATGTTATGCCCAAGTAGTTATGCTCTCAGTTACATACCTATCCAATCACTTCTTGTAAAGCTTCCATCATCCAGGTCAGCCAGAGATCCTTCTGATTTACTCCATGGAAGTTCCTTTAAATGACAGGAAGCTGACATTTTTCTTCCTAGCAGATTTAAGATAAATTTGTAAACAAATGGAGGAATACTTAAAACTGCAAAACATCATTTATAATATGAAATGAAACTCAGTGTCTAAAGAATTGCTCATGCACGTACCTACCAGCATCGCCTTCAAACAAACCACCCCAATTGTTAAGGCACTCTTTTCTGGGCATAGAAAGAAGAAGCCAATTAACAGAAGATTAATTTGTTTTTTATATTCTGTCTACATGTAATATTGAAAGACTGCATGTGGCCTATTCTAATAGGCTACATGTTCTTCTAGCTTGAATGTCCAACATTCTGTTTATGTAAAAAAGCAAACTTATATAGTTGTAAATAAGACAAAAAATATAACAAGCAAAAAATCAGATTTTCTTTTTAAAGTAAACAACACAGGAACAGGCAACCTATCCCTTCAGATGTTTTAGAATAGAGTTTCCACTATCCCTTGCTATATCGACTAAGGGATGACAGAAACTGAAATTCAAAATATCTGGATACTAGTTTGCCTAGCATGTGTAACTATTATTTAAAGAGAGGAAATTCACACATAGGTAGTGAACATTACAAGACTATAGCAATACACAGCATTATATCATTGAATTTAATAGGATTTGTTTTGAGTGGGTATGCACAGAATTGCTAAAAGCTAGAACAGATGACTAAGCTGTTAGTTGAGAGCCAGTATAGTGTTTGGTTAGGGTGATGGACAAGGACTGAAAAAACTTGGATTCAAATCTGTCCTCTATCACAGAAGCCAATGGAGAGACCTCTCCTATCTCTAAATCCAACAGTCCTGGTGTCCAGATGACAATTTGCATATACACAAATTCCTTGCCACACATCAAACTCTCTGCTGCCTAATGCCTTTAGGCCCTGTATTGAACCCAAACATTTTTATAGAAAATAAAATGGCTGATAACTGCAACCTACTACTTTCTTTGCCTTCTGCTCTATGGGCATTTGGGGAATGGCCATTCTACCATACCAACCATTTTGTAAGTGTCCATTACGTAGTCTCAAAATTCCAAATGTATCCACCAGCAAAAAAAAAGTTGGTGACTTTGGGATTCTTGTACACTACAGAATGTCAGTATATTACATTAATATAGTTAGTACATTGAAAAAAGTTAGTAAGGTTAAAAAAGTTAATAATGTTACCATTGCTATGTAAATTCTGTGAGCTCATTTTGTTTCTGCTTTTCAACAATAGCTTCATCAATATAAAACTACCTACAATTAATTTAGTAGTCATGAGCAAAATATAATTTTGTGACTACAGTATTAGCTTATCTCACAACAATGATATTGGCAACTAAGTCCTGTCCTAATGACAATTTTTTCCGGATCCAGTGATACTTAGCTGATTTTATCTATCATCAAATATCCTTTCGAGGTAGCCATAGTATGAAGTATTCAGGTTGCCTCAACTTATTTTAATTTAAAAAAAAAACCCTCCAAGAAAGAACTGGGTCTATATTTTATTGCTAAAGCACTATTAATCTTAAAACTGTTTCTGGCTTCCGTTGATATGAGAGGAGATGCAGATACTTGCTCAATTAATACCTTGTACTTTTACCTTGCACCTTATACATCTCAGCAGGTGGCAGCATCTGCCTGACCTTGTCTGAAGTTAAACTGCCCTGATTTGATGGAAGACTTCCCAAGGCTGTGGACTAGATGGGGAAGTCCAAAAAATCCCGGAAGAAATCAATGGCAAACCACTTGTGTCCTTGTCAAGCCCTTTATCGGAAGGGAATAATCAAGGAAGCGAGATTCCCATGGGCTTTAATTGGTTTTAATGTCAAGAATTAGGAATTACAACACAGAATCTTGACAACAGTTAATCCTCTTTTACTAGTGACTTTATTAAGGTGGGAGGCCCTCTTTGAAACTTTTGCATTTCTTTTTCCCAGCCTGACTGCATGAAAAGCTAACAATCGTTTCTTTTTTTAAAAAAAAATGACTATAACAACTTCTCCCATCTGTTGATTGTATCTATAGATTCTTCTTTCTCAGTTCCAGCACACCCACTCCAGTCACGAGGAGTCCACCTCTGCTCAAAGGAGACTTTCCCTTGTAATTTCATCTCATTCTCTGTGCCTTTGTATCCGCTTCAGATTGGATATAGGGAGAAATGAAAGCTAACAATTTACAAAATGGTTTTTTATGACTCAGTATGATCAACCATTGGTAGAAAGCAAAACTCAATCAAAAGACTAAAATTTCAGTGGGTTCTTGCTAAACTGAGAATATGCTCAGTAAAGAAAACTTCTACTATTTCTAAATCACAATTAAAGAGCAGCACAGTAATTGCTACAAAAAGACTACTTATTATACCCACCAATAATGCAGAACAGTGCGTACTCTAAATGGGGAAAACAAAAGTACAATTCAGCAATATTCAGCCAGATTGCCATAATTTAAATTAATATAGAGAGTAAAGAAACAGCAAAGACAAAATAAATGGAACAGCACACAGCTGCTAAATGATGCAAATTTTGCACACATTTAAAAAAGTTCCTGACTTAGATAAGAAAAAGATAAAATTTCTAAAGTGGGAATATAACAAGGCAGATAACACATGTTGTTTGTACACGATGTGTAGGGACACAAATGTGGTAAGAAAGTCCCTCTAAAATACTTCTTGGAAGTTTGCTAATACATTTATGTCTGAACATTTAAATATCAGATTAAGTGAATAAATGCAGACTTCCAAAAAAAAACCTCATAAAAAGGCTTACTGATGTTCTAAACACTGACAGAGCTATTAGTCAGTGAGCTAAGAAATTAACAAGGGAAAACCTCTTCTATGTTGACTTCCTGCTCCAAGAGAATAGTTTTCATGTCAAATGACACTTAAAAAAAAAAAATCCAAAAAGGATGCATAACAAGCTTTTTCAGTCAATATAATGTAGTAAGGAAGAGAATAAGGTCTTTTGAGGTAAAACAATAAATGAAGTTACATGGATACATGGATACCACAAAACTGACGTGAATTTCAAGCACTTTCATAATTCTTTAATTGATGTTTTACTTGTAGATTACTATTCCCCTTCATACTGATGTAATACAGCAGCCAAATGATTTACTTCATTCATTTATTTACAAGGGACTGAACAACAGGCTTTATAAATGACTGCTGTGTTTAAATTGTGACTGACCCCCGATCTTCATCCCTATTGCAAGCGCTGGATTTTTCCAGCTCCTAAAAGCAGTCACAGGATATTGGCCAATCTGACATTTAAAGAGTTAACATCAGGAAATTATACAGGTACCTATTTTCTGGTCACCTGGGGTTATTAAATATAAAATGATGATTTAAAATGCTTAGTCCATTAGCATTTCTTCTTTAAAAAAACTTGAACCCTAATTATGATTTACCCAATTTTTTTTCAGAGCAGACTGGTGGTATATCTAAACATCATGGACTGAAGCAATGCCAAGAATTTAAGGAAACAACTGACATAATGCTAACAGAGAAACTGGGAAACTATCAGCATTTTAGACCAAGCTAAATCCAAAAATGCAAGAGAATTCTTGGAAGCTTGGTATTCAGACAAGGCAGCAACCAACAAACACACAAAGATAAACAGCATCTATGCCAGTGACACTGATCTACACACTATTCAAAAGAGACAATAGAAAAGACCAGAACATCTTTTCACCAGCAATCATCACCCAGATAAGCAGAGATCACCACCAGGCACACAATCAAGCAGTGAACAATACCCTAATCAAGGAACTACCAGAGGAACAAAACAAAACCGCCACCCCCACCTACACTGGCAGGGCATGCCACAGTATATAAAGAGAGAGCAAACCCCATCCCATTCTAGCACTGAAGATGTTACCTAGCCAGGTAATGAAACATTTGCAAGAAAAGAACTAAGCCCAAGGAACCCCAAGGATTCCACAATATATCAGTTCATTGGTTTGAGTTATGGTTGTAGTTGGGATTGTCTGGAGGGCTCTATCGGCATCTTCTAGCATACTATCCAATGGTACTTCTCCACTGAGCCTTGGTAATCTGTCTCAAGGGTTGACTGTAGCTAGTTTATCCATGATCTTATGCCTCATATCAGCTGTTGTGCTCTGTAATGGAGGGGGTGGCAGTGACATTCCAGCTTCAGGTGTTGGCTGCACATCCAGTTGTTCTTCCAGGTCTGCTTGACTCCAGGTTGTAATGTGGAGTTGGTCTATCTCAAGTTGTGAGAGCAGCTTCCTCTTCACTATGTTGAAGAACCGGGTAACTAGTTGTTTCTCAGTTAGTGTGGATGTAGGTCTTCTGTCTATCCACAGTTCCCTCATATGTTTCATATATCCCCTCTCATTAGGTCTGCTGTTGTAGTAGCATTCCATCAATTCTGAGTTCTCTTGTCTCGTCCATGTATGGTTTGTTCCAATAGCCCACTTATTGTCAGATTCCCCAATATCTGATGCAGACCTGGTTAATCCGGGCGATGTCCGAACCGACATGACTCTCTTGTTCGTGTCACTCTCATATTTGAGGTAGGCAGGTAAAGCATTAGGGGGTCTTTGCCCAAGGACCCCTACTGGTACCAACCAGGATTTGAACCCCGGTCTCCTGCATCAAAGGCAGTGTTCTAACCACTATGCTATCCAGCCACCATATATATATATATATATATATATATATATATATATATATATATATATATATATAAAAGAATCCTATATACTATATTCATTCATTCATTCATTCATTCATATATATATATATATATATATATATATATGAAAGAATCCTATATACTATATTCATACATATATATGAAAGAATCCTGTAGCCCAATACAGGTAGTCCTTACTTACCAACTACAAATGGGACCAGCAATTCTATCGCTAAGTGGTGCAGTCGTAAAATGAAACATCACATGACCATAACCAACTTATGTCACTTCATCAGTTCCACTGCATTCATTAAGCAAGTCACCACGGGTCTTTAAATGCAATGTCATGTGACCATGACTTGTGACTTCCTTCTGGCTTTCCCATTGATTTTGCTTGTTGCAAGCTGGCTGTGAAGGTCACAAATGATGATCATGTGACTGCAGGACACTGTGACACCAGTTGCCAAGCACCTGAATTGAGATCATGTGACCACGGGGATGCTGCAACTGTTGCAACTTGAAGAATTGGGTTGTAAGTCTCCTCTGTCAGCACCATCGTAACTTCGAATGGTCGCTGAACAAGTGATCGGTAAGCAAGGATTACCTGTATATTTATTAATGTTATCCTATTACTAGCTGGCTGAACAGCAACTTGAAGATTCTTTCCTTGCTAATCAAATAATCATTTAAGTTACCACTAAGCATTTTGGAAAAATAAGTATTTTGAATTTAGCACTACAAGTCATAAGAACCATTTTGAGAAATGCTTTGCTTTTATCACTTCTAGTAAACTCAGCTTACAAAAGATTAACTTAATAAACCTTACAGATCATAAGATGTTACATCAAAGCAGGACCGTTTTAAAACCTCAAGCCTTATAAAAGGTAACAAAGATTCATTATGCAGCAGAACATATAGTTCAAAATAGTGGTATGTAAGATAAGATACAAATCTACAATATATAAATGCTTCAGATGATTGTGTGGATATATTAGAGCTAATTTACCGAATAACCTAGAATTATTCCATATTTGCCCTTATAAAACAAACACAATTTTGAACTGGTGTTTTTAATTAATTAACTTATTTATTTTTGGTGCCTTCGAGTCAATGTTGACTCCTGGCAACTGCCTGGACAAGTCCCTGCAGTTTTCTTGGCAAGATTTCAGAAGTAGTTTGCCATTGCCTGCTTCATAGGGCTGAGGGAGAGTGACTGGCCTAAGCTGGCTTTGTGCCTAAGGTGGGACTCGAACTCACGGTCTCTAGCCTGGTGTCTTAACCACTACCCCAAACTCTCATGGTGACTATATTGCAACCTAAATTAGGCTTGTCTAAAAAGAGGGAAAACGCTGGAGCAGAATCAAAGGTTGACTGTATTATTAAAAAAAAAAATCCTAGAAATTAAATTATACAATTAAATTTAGTATAGCAAAAATACAGAATACAGTAAAGTACTTTGAGAAGAAATAAAGCACATGCCACACTGATAATGGGCAGCTTGAAATTAAGTGAAGCTTCTCTGAAAATTCATGCATGTTAATAGGCAATTCAAAGAGGTTGTCTTTTGAATGCAAAGGTCAATTAGTTCCATATTTTATTCATTCTTTTATTTTTTAATTATGGAAACTTTGCACCTATTGTCATGTATAAATGATAATATAATTCCAGTTGTGCTCTTTGATTTTATTAAGAAATCATATTTTACAAGTATTTGGTAAAAGAATATTACATAAAAAGTAGAGAACACTAAGTTTTCTGATGTTGCTAACCAGGAAAATGATGAGTGACTCTAGGGTCATTTACAGAAGAAGTTACTGCTCCATTACCCAAACAAGGACTATATGAATTCAAACGTATTTTATCCCCAGCTTTTCCTTCAACAGCATTTCTGTCAATGCTATTCAAAAGAAAATAGATAACATTAAACAACTAATAATAACCCTAATGCACTGTTTTATTATTGATCTCAACAAACTGTTAAAGGATATTGTTGAGTTAACTTGAGTAAAATATCTGGGGATATCCAATTTTAGACAATTTACCAAGAGAAACCAGGTTTAAGCATTACAGCCCCAAATGCTTATCAAATACTTACCATCCCAAATTTATCAAATTTTCCATAAATGCCAAGAAGCGGGTCCTACATATTTAACTGCTACAGCAAACCCACTAACACGTGAGTTGATAGATCTAAGTCGAAATAGCTATCACCTGCTAGATTAATTTGCTTAATTTTTTTTTTTTTTTGCTCTTATCCAAACGCACCGTTGATTTTGCTGTTATCACCGAAGATAAATTCCTTGTGTATGTTTTATACCTGGCCATTAAAGTATTGGTATTGGTATTGGTATTGGTATTGGTATCTTGTCACTATATGGAAGTGTTGTCCAAACTTGGCCACTTTAAGATGAGTGGACTTCACCTCCCAGAATTCCCCAGCCGGCATGGCTGGCTGAGGAATTCTGGGAGTTGAAGTCCACTCATCTTAAAGTGGCCAAGTTTGGACAACACTGCTATATGGCAATATCAAGGATGGTTACCTGTGGCACTTAACATGCTGCAGAACAGCATGTCCAGTGGTGAGGAACGGTGTGAGTTATAGTTCAACAATATCTTAATGACCACGAATTGTTCTTTCCTGAACTGTACACATGTGTAGCAAACTGTATACATGTGTAGCAAACAAAGAAGTACACCAAAGGTTTTGATGAGGACTGATTTTAATTTTACAAAACCTCCCAGGGCTTTCACCAATATGCTGATCTTGTCAGTCATCTAAGATTCTTTGCATTATCAGATGAAAAAATGAAAGAGATGTAGAATGAAAAATTCTAAAATTTTAGAACTGTTACATACTTTGTGTGAGAAAATTTAATGCAAATTGGACCAGTATCCAAGTGATGTTGGCTGATCTTGAAAGAGCTAAGCAGTGTTGGATCTGGATGGGAACCTATTAAAATTCCCAGGATTTTAGACTTGAGTATGAAATCAAAAAGGGGAAATCAATGGCAAATCATCAATACAACTCATGTTTCCCAACTCACATAAATAGGTTTTCAGGAAGTTACAGGCATTTGCAAAGGAGAGAAAGTTGTAGAAAGGATTTATAAGCAGAACTTCATTTGCCATTATCAACATCCAGTTCAAATTATCTCCAGTTTCATTTTATTTGAAACATATTGGACAAAAAATAGCTGATAGAACTTATCATGTGTAGCAGATTCTAAGCCAAGTAAATACTAAAAAAGGTTTAATCCTATGTAACATCTTAATTTACATTACATTTTCCCAATGTTGTACCTAGCAAAAACACAATTTCATAGAATTAATCACCTAAAAATTTTTTCATTGACCTGTGTTAAAGTCAAATGCACATATTAATTTTGTTAAGTCTACCTTGGTTAGTATTCCACAACCTGGTGCCTTCCAGAGGTGTTAGACTACATATCACAACATCTCAATCAGCATGTCATGGGGATGATGGGAGTCGCAGTTCAACTCATTTACAAGGTATTGGATTGGTAAAGGCTGATTTAGCTAAGTCTTATTGTAATAAATCAAAATAGAAAAAAAAAATTTAAATGGGCTTTAAGCATTTATAAATAGCTTTTTAGTGTGTTAAAGTAAGTCTTTCTCAAGCAAATATTAAGAGAGCTAGGTACAAAGGGCCTTTTGAAAATTTATAAATTTGTGGGAAAAGGAATTGAGTGGTTGATTTCTCTGAATTTCTCTACAGGAGAAGGAATTTTCCAACAGTTTCTCAATGGTAGGACTCCTGGGAGTTACTACAGGATGTCTTTTCTTCCTTGAGATTTAACTGAATTGTGGAAAGTCAGAGAAGCTGAGGACTCTTGAAGAAATTATTGTAGTGGTACAAGTACCCACAGCCACATCATCACTAAGTATAAGAACACTCCATAAACATTTCACCAAAATTATTTTTCTCTTTGGAAGGATTTCTAGAACAAAATTTCTTTCATCAAGTTGAATGTGCATTGACAGGAAAAAATGATAAGAGAATTATTATTATTAAATTTATTAAGGTTGCGCATTCCAAAAGACTCTGGGCAGCTTACAACATCCAGATATACAATTAAAACAGTAAAAACCATGACATTTCTCTGCACATTTCTATAATATTCACAAAGGCCACCTTATTTATCAAACGGCATGTTATTTTAAACAGAGAAGTGTGGAATCTTGCAGAGAAACCTACCCTGGCAAGTTTTTTTATGAAGTACATCCACCTCATTATTATGCATTAATAAATGTATTCATCTTTAAGAAGCCAAAACTCCGGCTGTTTCTGCTAGACAGCTATTTCTCTGGCCATTATCTAAAGCTTCCTGTGCTGAGGTTTTAGCAATATACATTTATCTTCATTTAGTTGATTAATCACCTGTTTTCTAACCAATCAATTCAACTTCTTAATTCATTTCAAAGGCCTGACTTACATAGTATTGTTTAGACTTAAAAATATTTACTTTACCTACTTCCTGCACAGAATGTTATAGTCCATAATGGACTATCATGACATACAGCTCTATTTGCATACTGAAAGATACACTTGAATATTACCTTTCTTTCCAGTGGGAACCACTTGACTATAATTTAACACCTGTTATTTGCCCTGGGCTGCCTAATAAATACATAATCAGGATACTGTAGTGTGTATTTGGCTTGAAAAACTGAGTACTGTAACTCTTACATCAATAAGCCATGGGTAAGCACATACTACTACAGCTAAGGACCATAGAAAATCTGATTTACAAAAACAGTACAAAAAAGGAGGATAAAAGTACAACAGGAATAGAAGCCCACCAATTGAAAATGTCATTTATTTATTTTTTACATTTGTAATTCCCTTTTGCTTCCCAAAAACTCTGAATGGGGGATGTCGTCCCCCCATGCCCATTTGATTCTCATAATAACCACAGAGTTTGGCCAAGAGTTGCTGACTAGCTCAGTCCCCCAGTGAATATCATGGCTAGGTAGCAACAAGAAAGATTATTATGGACTACAAAGAAATCAGTTTACTTCTACTTTCCAAACTAAACCTTTATTATTTATCCTTGCAAGCGGAACAGAAATTACGCTCTTCATAGTAGACATCTGTATCGACTGCCAGATCCGCAAGGATCTAGGAGTGCAAATAGGAATGAGAAAACAGGCTAAGGGTTATATGAAATACTGAATGCCTTATACATTATGCCAGTACTGGTAACACACGTTTTAAAAAAAGAGCTCTACAAACGAGGAAAGGAAGGACTCCTACACTCGCCTGGATGAGAAATTTCGAATTTGTGAGCACCCACAAACTCTATTGTAGTATCGCCTGTGTAACGCTTGTAATTTCACAAACTCTTAGGGGATAAACTGATTAACCGACTCGATTAACACAGAAATCGTTCTTTACAGTAAAAGAACGGCGTTTTAGACGGCAAGCTGGGAGCTAAATTTCTCAAAAGCCAAGCTCACATTTGGGCACTCATTCACCATCCCGAGACAGAGCTACAGTCCTCTTCTCCGTCTACTCCCATCTCAGCCATTTCTCATTTCAAGTTTGAAATGTGTAATTTAAACAAAATCATACCCTTCTCTTCCCTTCCCCCAAACCTGCATCGGTTAATTATCCTGAAGCATCACTTTGGAGACTTACGGGTGATTCAGGATTCTTGATAATCCCGCGCGGGCTTCCTAAATGTGAATCGATTACCTTCCTAATTAGAAGCCTACCCCTTGCGGAGTGGCGGCAACGCCTTCTGGAAAACTGAGTCCTGCTACTGTTTCCGAACGCCCACTGAACCAGGCGTTTCGGAGCGCTTGAACTACACTACCCATAAATCCATTCTCCTCACCTGAGCTTCTAAATGAGACCGGGAGAACTGGTTTGGTTACTAAAGTTTCACCTTGGGCCGGAAAGAGACGGAGAGAGAAACGGGAAGAAAGTAGTTCAGTTTGCATTTGTTTTCTGTGGAGTTTGTTTAGTTTGGCCAGGCTTTAGTTGAATGAGTATTTAACTACGTATGGATTCTAGAATAAAAAAGTCAGGGAACGTGGAGGTTAATGTCTGCAGTTACAGAGTCTAGATTTCAAAAATGTATGAAATACATAAAAATAAGACGAGACCTTGTTTTTTAAATTACCTGAGAAACTTTGAACTGCCAGCAAGTGGACAAACTGAAATGGGCCAACAGCTGTAGAAGGTAATATTAGAGGGAAAGAAAAGAGTTGTCAATCCCACTGATTTATGGGGAAGGGATAATGCAGGCATCAGTAACATTGCAATGTTTGTATCATCCCCTTACTTTTAATTAAAATGCAAATTATCATGATTTCCCTGGGGGGGAGCTCTAGACCAACGTGCTTCTAGGCAGAGCAACATTATGGCTCTTGGAAGGCCCTATGCACATTTATCTTTGTAGGCCCTTATTATGTAACAATCCAGTTCAGTATTATAAAGGTATTCCCTGGACCTGTATTATTAATCAGACACATAATAAAGAATAGTAACTTAAATATATTTTATATCCTGTGTTTTACTTTCTACAACTCAAGGCAGCATGCATAATGTTTCTGCCTTCTGCTTTCCCCACAATCACCACCCTGTGAGATGGTTTGGGCTGAGGGAGAGTGAGTGATCCAAGTCACCCAGCCTGATTCCTTGCCAAGGGAGACTGAAACTCCCTGTCTCCTGGTTTCTAGTCTAGCACCTTAACTACTGTACCAAACTGACATAGTGATTTTACTGCTACATTTCAAGTTTTTGTTAATTTAAAACATTTTCAGAGACCCCAAAAGTTTTGTAGACCTTGGGCACAGTCCCTGTTGTGAGGATAATGCGGACATACTTCTGGGAGACCTGATGTTCTCTATAAAGGCTTATAAATGTGGAAGGATCTGGTTCTTAGTAGGGCAAGTCAGAGGAGTATGATACAATAGGAATTGAGTCATACATAAATGCAACTAGAATCATTATCTTCCTTGACAAAAAACATGAACTTCCATTCTTTGAAAGTATAGAGAGTGGGTGTTTAATTTCTGAACCTTTATTTAATGGACCATGATTACAAACAGTTTGAAAATCACTTCTCCAAGCCTCTGCTCTAGCTTGTTGCTAGGATGTTTTGCCCTGATATAGGGTATGCAGGTACGTTAAGCAAAACCAATGGTTTAACCATCCAGTTCTATTGTCTCGCCTTTCTCTACCTTAAAAACTGGTGGAATCATCTTCCAATTCCAACACTGCTGATAGTTGCCAAATAGTTTTGGCAAATGGGTAGTCCCATGGATTTAGCTATATAGCAAACTATGTTACCAAGTCTGCTGTGGATGGGATTTAACCCATAATTTTACCATGAAGGGGTTTGTTTTCCAGATACTGTTTATGCATAGGCATCCAGTTCAAGTCATCATGGACCTCTTAGCATCACACAAATGACACTAATTATGTCATTTGTGCAGTGACATATAGTATGACATATAGTATGTCATTTATGCTATGATATGATGCATATCATTTGCACCCCTTGCCCTCCTCCCCCCCAGAAATCCATGTGTTCATTATATACTAACATAACAGTTACAACTGAAGTAGTTTTTTTTTTTTTTTAATTGAAGCACTGAGCTGGTAACAGGCAGCCCTGGAAGTTGAATATGGAACTAATTATTATTTTTTAACTGATTTCTGGCATTAAGTATTATACTAGCTCTTTAGTGGAAGTTTAGATTAAAATTCACATTACATTAAATTTCAGACTAGTAATTGTTCTCAGAAGTGAATTATATTAATAATGCTGAAGGGTGATTCCACCGAATAACTGTTGATTTCTGGTTTCTGACACACTTCCACAATGACTAAAATAACTACCTAGCCCCACCCAGTAGACACCAGATTTAGATCTTGACGTTAGTCTTTGGAATGCTCAACACTAGTGTTGGCTAATAAACAACTGTGTGCTTCAATGGATTAATCAGAATATTTGTAGAAGAACGTGCATACCATTCAGGCAGCCAATAACAATAGGAGCTGTCTGCTCGCTCACTCGCTTGTTCATTCATTCATTCTTTTTTTTTTCCATGCAGCCAATTGTGGCTATTATTATGTCAATATAATAGTTAAATAGTTTGAGGTAGGATAATTAGAAAAGAACAGCCAGGCATGACTAAAAAGGTGAGGCCTGGGTTGCAAACGAAACAAAACGGGTTTATCCAGAAACTGAGACACATAATATCCATCTTATTCAACTTTTTACCTTCCAGTTATCATTAAAGACATCTAGGGACACCAGGTTGTAGATAAGTGCAGTGTATGTATGTATGTATGTGTGTATATATATATATATATATATACATACATACACATACACCCACACACACACACACATACATATACATACATACTGTATACATACAAAGTTACATTGTACAACGGTCAGTCTTGTTCAATATCACCAGTTCTTGCTGTCAAAAACTCAAGAAAACATGCAGTTTTCTCAGCTTTTTCTTTTGAATTCCTTTTGGCTGGATGTGTTAGGGGCTAAACGTGGCAAGTTATGTGCTTTATTGCTATAGCATCATTAAAATGTACTGCATTCCAATCTTTGTTACTTCTGTGGGAATCTATGGTATGCAAAGTGTCAAAGTATTCTTCTGTCATTTCTTGGCAAAGATAAATTGCAAAAAGAAAAAAAATGCTGTATTTAAGGACGTTAGTTATATATTACAAGCATTTTAATTGTTTCTGTGCTTTAGATACATCAAAGTTATGTCTCTTCTTTAAATCAAAGTGCTTGTTTCAATAAGTTTACCTAAACAAGAGGTTCATTAAATTATTTATAGCAACAGCCAGTGAGTGTGCAAAAAGTAACAATTAAAAGGGGGACTTGATGACAGCTATTACTACTAGGCCCTAGAGTGGAATCTGGTTGCTCATATCATGTTCAAGAGATACTTAGAGTGTGAAAGAGAGTGTGATTAGTCAGCATAAGAACTGTCTAATCATAAGCTTCCTCTGAATCATAGTACTGCATGAATAACCAACTCTGTGTCCTTCAAATTCTGTTCTCACAAACTCTTACCATTATCCAACCTTACTGGGACTGTTAGAAACCAAAATCCAAAACTTCTGGACAGTGTCCGGTCTGTCAGTGCCCAATAAGAATGGTTCTGTTAACTTGATGAGGCACTGTTACACTAAACTTTTAAAAAACTTTTGACATGGGAGGGCAGGGGTTTGTCTGAGTTCTTAAACTGCTTAGAGTCAGACTGAAGCAGCACAAAAGTCACAGTAGTTAATTAATAAATGCCTCACCAAAGACTTCTCAACAAACTTTCCAATCACAGGATTAGAGGAATTCTTATGAATCAGTAACTCATAAAGAGCAGGAAGAAGGTTGCAATAAATGGACAGTCCTCACAAGAAGGGCATGCAGGAAGTGCAGTCTCCAAGGATTAGTATAGAAACTGATGAGTCTACTTTTGTTGTTAAATGACCTGGAACGGTGAGGTAACTAAGCTTCAAAGTGATAAAGATAAAATGGATTGCAAAGAACTCCAAAAGGATCTCTCTAGCAAAATGGCAAACACTCTTAAATGTGGAGTCCCTGGTGCTCTCTGAGCTTGTTTGTTCTCTTGCAGACATTTCATTACCCAACTTTATCAGTTGGGTAATGAAACATCTGCAAGAAAACAAACCAAGCTCAGAGAGCACCAAGGACTCCACAGTTCAACCCTGAGCGACATATATTCTCTTCTATTGGAACTCTTAAATGTATATGAAGGAAAAATTACGTACATTGGGCAAAAAATCCTAACTTTACATATGTTTATGAGGTCTAAAGTGGGAATGACTGGCTTGGGTTGCTGTGGATATGCGAATCAAAATGATAACCTAGTGTGTATGGCAACTCTACCAGGCTATCTGAGGGATGACCTCTCCCAGATTTCATCTGCCTGTCTTACCAGATCCAACAGAGAGGGCATGTTACAGGTTCTGTTGCCTAAGGAGCTATATTTGGCGAGCCCCAGGCAGTGGGCTTTTTCCGTTGTAGTGCCTGCACTGTGAAATCTTCTCCCCCATGAGGTGAGGTTGGCTTCAACATTGTTGAGCTTCCAGAGGTCCCTTAAGACTTATTTATGCCAGCAGGCCTGGAGTTCCCAGGGGACGAGGGAATTAGTGAAGTGGCTCCCTTATTTGTAACATCCTTTTATTCTCTGTTTTATTTTGGTTTTTATATTTTTAAGGTATTTATTGACTGGTTTTAGCTTTGTTGTATACCACCCAGAGTCACCTGTGGTGAGATAGGCAGCTATATAAATTGGTTTAATAAGTAAATAAACCCTGAAAAAATGGTAGGGATCATCAAAAACACATTAATTCCAGTTGCCTTCAAAGAAGGAACAACTGTCTTGATTACCTGGGTGTAAATTGTGCATTATTATCTAGTTTGCCACTGGGTGAAAAAAAGATGCTGGATTAAATAAAAAAGTAAAGGTAGTTTTCTTGGCAACAACACAGTATTTTTTTATTGTCTCCTGTAAAAAACTAACCAGTTCTGACCTTCTTAGCTCTTTGAGATCTGCCAAGTTCAGTTAGGTGCCACCACTTAGATGGACAAATAAAAGCACTCTCATCAAGTAGAGCATATCCATGCAGTTTTGCTGGCAGCAGTACAAAATTGGTTTGCAATTGCCTTCTTCTGGACTGTGTTTTAGATCCTTGCTCTAGTCTACAAACTTGAAATTCCCATCCAAATACTGACTAGGCCTGATCCTGTCTATCTTCTTAGTTCAGACAAGATCAGTCAAGTGCTGCCATCTGCTGATATAACATACTCTTCTTATTATGATGCCCATATTGAATTGCCTCTGACCTGGATTAAATTTGACAGATTATTCCTAAGATAAGGCCACAAGTTGGAGCTGTTGTTGCAAGGAAACTCTTTTAATAATTGTTGTCTTTTAAACACTATGATCCTTGAAAGATGTCCCTGATGCAAATTGTTACTGAAATCAGTATGACATACTTCAAAGCAAGAATCTACAGAATGGCAATCTCCTAATTTAAAAGTCATTTGTAATAAGACATTGTGGGAGGGGAGCCATGGTAGCCTATGGTAGCCAAAAATCAGGAGGAGTCTGGTAGCATTTTTCAGACTAACACGTTTTATTAAGAAACATAAGCTTGTAATTCTGAAAAAGGTGCTACTAAACTCCTTCTGATTTTTATAACATGATGCTATCCCAAATATTATTTATGAGTGACAACAAAATGAATTCTATTTTCAGGAATAACATTTTATTAATACAGACAGTCCCCTACTTGTGAACATTTGTGTTGCGAACTTTCACTGATACAAACAAGATGGACCCAGAAGTAGGAACCGGAAGTTGGAACTGGAAGTCAGGAGAAGGTGGGAAAGGGCTAGTTTGCAGCACAACACAAACCAACCCTTTCCCACCTTCTCCTGCCTTCCGTTTGCACTGGAGGTTTGCACTGGAGTTGGAGTTCCCAGAAAGGGAACATCATCTGTAAGGTGCTAGGTCTCCTATAAAGACTGTTATTCTGGAATTTGTAGAAAGGTGGGTATCAAGGGCTGAGATTAGTTTTATTATCCTATTTTTCAAGATAAATATTTCTATGAATGCTTCCAAATTAAAACATTGCATTCCATGATACATAATATACACTATTTAGAAATACATAAACGTGATGTTGAAAATAAATGAAAACATTTGGGTGACTGAAAGGTATGTATAAACCAAACATTCTTCTGTGGAATATTTGACATTTGACAGTTTGAATGCCATCCTCAGGAAGACTCCACAGTGAGCTGCTAAAGAAAGTGAGATTATTTGGCACTCCTAAGAAAACAAATTCTAAGGTACAGGTTAAATGAGCCTGTCCTTGGAATGAGGTCATATCAGAGAAAGCTAGTACAATATTATTAATTTATATTAGCCAATGAAAACAAGCCTTGACTGTTACAAGCAAATTAGTTATCTATGAAATAGGGTTTTAGAAATTAGGAATAGTGAAGACTATACTTACTTTATTTGACTTCTAAGATTCTGTCAGCAAGATTAGACACAGACTGTAGAAAAGGAACATCCTTATTTTCAGGCAGCTGTTGGGAGGTGGGGAGAAGCCATAAGTCGTTGCAGATAGAGTTCTATATACTGCGCATACTGCCCTGTGCTCCATAAACTAGCCTGTTTTTCCAAAAGATGTGAAAGGATTGAAATACTGAAAAGGTATATTGAAATTTCTTTAAGAGATATGAATGGATTAGGGAGTAGGTTGCATATCATCTTTTGTTTCTGAAATGAATTTCTTGACAAGTAAAGCAAAATTATCTTTGGCATTTTTCAAAATGGCCGTTCAGAAAGTCAGTATAAACTTTTCAGAAACAAAATAAGAAAGGAATATGTACTTGTTTTGAACAAAACTAGAAGCCAAATGTAGGTAACTCATTAGTGAGTAGTAATCTATTTTTATACTAGGCTTGTTAGCAATAGTTAGCTTCTTCCACAGTCTTTCACATTCTGATCAAAAAATTTAATCATTCAAAAAAGCAAAATAATTGACATCTGGATAACGAAAGTAGATTTTCGGTACCCAGCTTACAGCTAAAAGACTTAACGTTCAGCATTGGAAAGATAACAATATGGCCTCAACTATCCAGTGGACTGCAGAATTGATGTTACCAACCAATTTACAAACCAATAACTTATCAATATAGATTGTTGTTGTTCAGTCGTTAAGTCGTGTCTGACCCTTCGTGACCCCATGAACCATATCGCGCCAGCCTTCCTGTCCTTCACTGCCTCCCTGAGTTTTCTCAGTTCCATGCTCATGGCTTCAGTGATGCTATCTAACCATCTCATCCTCTGCCATCCCCTTCTCCTTTTGCCTTCAATCTTTCCCAGTATCAGGGTCTTTTGCAAAGAGTCCTCTCTTCGCAATCAATATAGATTAGCTATGTAAATTATAATAAATTATGGCTTCCATTCATTGAAATGTTTATTATACAACTTTTATTCATGTATGTGTCTAAATATATGCCCTGTATGTTTTTGTTTTCTTTTTAACTTAATTTTTCTTTCTTTATAATTTGTGTATTCTTTTTTTTTTCTATATTCAGTTTATTTAAAAAATTGGAAAAATAGAAAGCAAAATATAATCCTTAAAGGCCTGAAATTTTAAGGTTATTTGGAACTATAATTATTTTATTTAAAAATACAGGTAGTCCTCGCTTAATAAACATTCATTTAACAATGGTTCAAAGTTACAATGGCCTCGGAAAAAGTGCTTTACAACCTGTACTCACACTTACAACTGTTGCACCACCTCTCTGCACCACCCCCCGTGGTTACATGATCACGATTTGCAACCTTTTTTTATGACGGTTGTTAAGGGAAACATGTGGTCATTAAGCAAATTCTGGCAAAAAACATTCATTGGGGATGCTGGAGTCACTTAACCATGTGATTCCCTTAATGACTGCAGTGATTCACTTAATGACCACATAAAAATGGTTGTAAAATCCGGTCCGGTCACATGGTGACTCACTTAATGACCACCTGCTTAATGACTAATTTTCCAGTCCCTATTGTGGTCGTTAAGCAAGGACTACCTATACCTCTATTGCACTATTTTAAAAAAAAACATAAATTCTAGACACATGTGGGAATAGGCAAAGTAATACTTTAATTTATTAAGTAAAATATTTCATAAAATAATATTTAATGAAGTCATGAGGGAATTCTAATTTAGATAACTGTAAAAGGGGATGAGAAAAATCCATGGAGGAAAGATTATCAATGAATACTAGTCAAGATAGTTATATAATGCAGTCAGAACCAGAAGCACCAAGGAACTAAATCCCTCTTGTTAGGGAACAAAAGGAAAATTATAAGAAATAAAATTACGCTTAAATTTCGAACCCCATTATTATGAATCTGATCATTTAGTCATTAATAAGGACTTAAGCAAAGACCTGGTACCTTATAAAATACAGAGATTTGTTCAACCTAACCCTAGCTGGCCTATGATAAAAAATATTGAAAATCATTGGTATGGTAGAAATCAGTCATCATAATAGCCTTTAATAGATTTCAGCAAGGTATGAACTTTCAAAATTACTACATAAAACTTATTTTGGCTGATTTTATATATATACATAATTGTGTTTCTATAAATGATTCACCATTATATACTGTACTTTTGTTTTTCATAACATGTTTCATCTATGCTAAACTGCTGTTGGACCTTAAGTTTTTTTTTTTTCCTGTTTCTGGTATATAATTAACTTACCCCAGGATGTGTATTGATCTTAACTATTCAAGGTGTTTTCCCAGCCCTTATTGGTATTTACATATATCTTATTTTACATCATATTTATTATTTTCACAACCTAAACTTCTTTTTTATTATCAGTTTATCAAAGAAAAAAATTGAAAGTTTGAGAAAAAGATCTCCAGCCTTTGAATATATGACAGTGCCTGCCCCCCACCCCCACACAAAGCTCTAAGTATCTTTGGACTACAATTCCCAGTTAGAGCAGAAGTTAGTTGTGCTGATTGGAAATTCTAGGAATTGTAGCCTAAACGTATGTGGAGAGTTCCTGATTTGGGAGCCTGGTCTAGGCTGCAAAAATCCCTTTCTTGATGAAACTAATCTCCCAAACTTGTACTTTGTTCCATGCATTATGAAGCTCTTTCATTTTAGGAGAAACTTCATATGGCTCTTCAGGATTATTCAGACATCATCATACTTCTCTTTTTTCATGCCTTTCATTTAACTTGCTTGTAAGCTTTTTCTTCCCATTTCAGATTATTATTGGTGGATTAACTTCTATAGTTTGGTATAATCTATTGTATAATGAAATAATTCTTTTCTAAATGTTCACACAATCCACAGAAAATAAATTAATCTCAGAAATAATCTTACACTATCATCAATGGGATTTCTAGATACAAGTTCTCCATCTTATAATTGATTCCCATACTATATTCTCTTTTAACACTGAGACCACAGTTATCTAAAAGAAGGCATTTATGGTCAATTTCTGAACAGGATGTGTGGTTGACGTAGGCCGTGTACTCATTTCTTTGCTCTAGAGAGATTTATCTGTATATATTTTGCCACTGCACCGGTCGGTCTCCATAGCAACCTGTTTGCTCCCATGGCGAAATGAGATGGGGCTTTCTCAAAAAGAAAAAAAGAAGAAAAAGAAGCCTTAAATGTTGAACTTATGAGTTTTATTTATCTCTGTGTCTGTTGTTCTTTAGTATTTAGGGGCAAATCTTTGACTTCTCCTTGGCATTGATATTTAATGCTAATTTTATTGAAGTTAAGAAACAGCTTTCCCAAAGGAAGCAGCAACAATAAAATCTAACCATATTTCCTTGTCAAATTGAAAGTTGCATTTGCTTATTTACATCTTTAAGTATCTAAATATAGTGGCATTTGGTACAGAAAATCTGAAGAGTTCCCAACAGAAGACAATTCTTCCATTTGTTTAAGCCACATTGTTACTTCCCCCCACCCCTAAGGAGTAGCTGTTTCTTCTGTCAGCTCATTGTTCTGCACACTGATTAGTAGCTAATTAAAAACCAGGAGCTTCAATGTTTTTGGTGAATGGCCACATGTTGCAACTGCTGTCACAAAATGGCTTCCAGGATGGACCCTGCTGGTTACATTCTCCAGAAGGCAAACTGATATGGCTAAAATGGGAGGAAAAAAAAAAAAAAAGCTGGCCAACAGCCCATAGATCTCATATGATTTCAGAACACAAAACAAGTTTGCAGAACCACCTGAAACCTCCTGTTTTATAGGAGGCAGAACGGTGAAGCTGAGAGACAACAACCCTGGCCAAGAAACTGGAGATGTCAAAGGCAGGCTCTGAGCCCTAAAGGCCATCGCATATTTCTGCCCACCAAATTCACCTGTCACAGCAAACAAACTGCTGATGATCAGAAGAACCCACCCGGCAAACGCCACTCCAATCTTTCATTCTCTCCCACACATCTTCAGTTTATCTTTCCTATTATGGATGGCTGGGTACGTTTCAAAATGAAGCCCCAGCCTAGGCCGTCATCTTTATTTTTTAAGAATGCCTCTAGGACCAGAAGAGGTTTTTAGATATAAACGTAGTGCTGAAGCCTAGACTGCCAGTCTCCCAATTTTTTTATTGATAAAATCTTTAATAATCAGGAGACTTCCTATGGAAGTCTTTAACTGGGAATAGCCCAATTATAAATTGTGCCCCTGTGCTGCAATAGAGTCCTCTAGGCACGCAATATTCAGACACAGGTGGACCAGAATGTTGGCTAACGATACATGGCATCTTGTTAGAGTTAAAAGAGAGAGAAAGAGAGATTTTAGCCTTCACTCAACAATTCCAGGAAACTTGTGGAATTATCAGAGTTTGCCTCCACACAGTCATCCTTCCTGTATTGTGCAAGCTACCTTTTAAAAAAATCTGTTTGTAAACTAAATACTTTCCTTGTTTGTAAACCCTTATTAAATACAGCTGAAATGCTGATGCATCAGCAGTTTCTCCCAGTATTAATGCATGATTGCTTCAGAGCCCAGGTTCTACTGAAACAGCTCAGCATCTGTTTCATCTGGAGGTAATGAAGCTTTCGTTTTCTGTGCCAACTTTTCAAGTCCAATATTTGATATGTGAAAAAAAATTGCACAGATGGGCTATCACAATCTGTAGTTTTTTAATGCTTGACTTCCTCTTGCCTCCCGCTTCCAATTTGCATTCTCTAAAATCTTTAGATAGGCTGATTATATGTGTGCCCTGAGTAAATGTTGGCTAGGAGTACCTCTTGCAACGAAGATACTCTCCCATTTCTATTGCCACGTACTTTCTTTGCAAAGAAGGAGAGAAAACAAAGATCTGCATTACATAACAGTGAATTTTACAGCTGTAGTTTGACAGTAGAATACAGAACCAAAAAGGGGGTGGAAAAGCGGATAATATGTGTATCAGGGATTGTACTGATAAATTCCAGAAAAAGGCTTTGATGAAATGCTGTTTTGCCTCCAAAGTCTATGCAAAGCACAACATTTTATATGCTAAGTACTTCATTATGAGTGTTAGTGAGGAATGCTTTCAAAATGTATTTGATACTAAGGTATTGAACATGAGGTAAGAGTAGACAATGATTTCCAGATGTGGTTGGCATCATGAGATATATAACAAAGTTCACAATAAGAAAGGATAGCAATAATAAGTAAATGAGAGTAAAATGGATAAACACATGCTTCAAACAGAGCTTTAAAAAAGAAACTTGAAAATATAGCAAACAGTAATTTAGCAATGTAAGAACATAGTTAGAACAAACCTGCTATATCATGCAAAAGACCTAGTTCTTCCAGAGTTCTGTTCTTACAACAGTCATCCAAAAGCCTCTGTAATCCTCACAAAGAAGGCATGAACACCTTTACTTACTCTCATTCTCTACCAAATTGCAGGTGATATTTAAATGATAGAAGTTTAGGATGGCTGCCATACCTTGCTTTGCTCCTAAAACTTAAAGGCAAGCACTATTCAGTGCAGTTCAATGCATTGAATAGTGTGCCACTTTGTATTCAGCGGCTTAAAACTGTTTTCCCCATTTACTTCTCTGTGCAATAGGAACTGTAAAGTTGACTTCCTATCCTGGGATGGGAAAAAAAAAAAACAATGCCCCAAAAATCAATGTTTAACATGTGGATTACTTCACTTTAGCTTCTCACAATGGGTAGATCTTGTGGATTCAGAAGCCTGTCCTAAGAAGAGTTATTCTTCACTCTTTTCTTTAAAATTCTCTATTCCCAACAAGTACTGCAAGCACATTTTTTAAAAATATTGAGTTTACATAGTAGCTTTGGTTCAAGGTTTAGATAAGCTATGTTCTGAAAGTCTTAAGTTCACACATCTTGCTTAAAAAAAGGATATACCTGTAAGATTAGGATGACTGACTATAAGGCTGGTGGAGAACACAAACACATTCTATGCAGGAGATACTTAAGAGAACCCCACCCTTCAGAACCATTCATTCCTTGGATTAGCTGGATACTATGTAATTGCAATGCTTGTTTAAGTGTCCTTGGGATCTTTCAAGAAAGAAAGATGACTACAGTAGATGAAACTGGCTCCAATTATTGGTGCCCTGCCCTCTCTCTGATAGCCCCATTAAGTACTGACTGTGGTTAATATTGTTGATCTTGAAGGGAGCATGTAGTTGTCATAATAGCCACTTATTCATTTGTTTATTTGTTTATGACTACAATTATCTATATGCCATCCACTCAAGCAACTCTTTAACTTCCATAAATCAGTCTGGTCACCTTTAACGCCACCAAGATGTATGGCTATCACTACATATTGTAATAGCAATTTCGGTAGTTTAATTATGATCTACGGCAGGGGTGGGCAATGTTTGAGATTTTGGGGGCTACAGCTCAATCTCTTAACCTACTAGTTCACAACCATATTTCATCTGGGTATGTGCTAGGGGAGCACAAATAGGATGCCTGTGGCCACAGTCAAGCCACAGGCTGTCCACTCGTGCCTTCATATAAAGTTCCTCCTTTATTCTCCTTTTGGCTTTATTAGATGATACTTGTGTCTAATATCATGTGAAATTACTTCCGTTAAAATAAACATTAGGTTATTCAGTTATACAGTAATGAAGAAAAATAGTCATTTTGGTTATATATTTAGTGGAAACACCTTTTTTGATCTTAGGCAATAAAAAACTATATTAAATACTCACTGGTTTAACAGCAGCATTGACATAATATGCACATGCGTACACAAACACGCACTTTTTCATACTTTCTGATGGTGATAGAAGTTCTGATGTAAAGAATACGCTCTCCCTCTTAAAGGGTGCTACTATTTATTTCAGTGGAGGTGGAAGCTATGTGTGTGCATACTTCCTCCATGTAATGGATCAACTGTGAGTACCAACTTATTCAGTGTAATTAAGTGTGTCATCAAGGAAAGGTAAGAGTATCACTTCTCACAGGTATTCTTCCCAGCCTCATTGTTGCAAGCAGCTTTTGTTCCAAAGTAATACTGCCTCTGAAGAAACTGTGTATTTAATGGAGATGTATTAACTATCTAATTAAACTGTTCACATTATGACAAATGTGCTTGTCTTCTACTTTTTGGCAGGCTTCTTGAAAATTCATTCCCTAATGCTTCAGTATGTAAATGATTGCAAATTGCCAGCATCAGGGGAAATTCATACCAGATGGCACTTACAAGATTGGACATTTTTCTCCTGATAAGGCCTAAAGAGACAGAGTGGGGAGGTAGAAGACTTCAACAAAAGGAAGAGGTTACAATATCTTGCTCTCTAACATGCAGAGTTCCTTTTCCAGACAATCAGCAAGGGACTATTTAGTGGTTCATGGGGGGGTAGGAAGGAGAGTTGTCTTATTTTTCATCAATTTTTTTCTTTGATACTTCTGTGTTATCTATGACCATCAATGGTTGTCTATTGGACAAAAATGGTATTTCCCAACAATTGATTCTTTCAATTGAAGATACCAAGGGTATAATGCAAGACCTTCTAAATACAAAGCCTGTAGTTTACCCAAAACTCCAACTTTCATACATAAGAAATGTGGTTTGTTTTGAATGTCTGTTCAACAAGTAAATAATATGTGATGTTCCTTACGGTTCAAAGAAGCAGGCTATGAGAGAGAAAACATAGTAAAAAAAAATCTTTATATCAGAAATATACACTGTGTTTTATGTGTTAACTTAAACCTTATATTATGGTATAAACATCTGATCGAGTAGGTGCTGATCCATAACATTCATGCCATATTAAATCTGTTATCTGTTAGGTATTACAGAAGAAAATCACTTTTTGTTGCAACACCTATTCTTTCGGTGGTGAGTTCCATAGTTCCATTAATTCCTCATTCTGATTACACCTGTGCCAGGATGAAAGAAGCATATTAATCAAGTTCACATATTGATATTTTCTTGTTGCTTCAGTTCAGAAAAAGACAAAAAACTCCACATTCTAACTGTCATTATTTTCAGATCACAACCACATTTCTCACTAACTTCATTTCTCACTGTATCACCTTTACCTCATTTTTGTTTATGGCAGCTAAAGATACATATGTAGTTCTAGAATTCTGACACCCTGTGCTTCTAATGATACCAAAATATCAAAACTATTACATAATCTATGTATTATTTATTAAATATTAAAAATGGCCAGATAGCATTTATACACCAGCACAATAAAGTAAATTACATGAATGGAACATTTTAAAGTGATGAGAAAACTAATGTAAATGTGGGAGCTGAGAACTAGAACTTCTCAGGATAGAGATGCCAATTATGGCAATAAGTGGCAGTCACACGGCTTCAAGACCAAAAATTACTAGACCAAAAAAATTCATAAAACTGTGGGAAAGGCAGGATAAAGAAGCACCAGAATGAAATTACAGGGGGTACAAGTGGCTACATTTTCATTCTGACAAAGGACAATTTTTATCCTAAGGTGCAATAAGTGGGCAAGTATAATAAATTTGATGAAATAATAAACTTAACAATTGTTGATAAGAAAGACAAAAAAGTCTGGAAAGTGGACATCACAATACCTGGACACAGTAGAATAGAAAAGAAAGAACTGGAGAAAATCACAAAATATAAAGATTTGCAAATAGAAGTAGAACGACTATGGCAAAAGAAAGCAAAGATAGTACCAATAGTTATAGGCCCCTTAGGTGCAATCCCAAAACTTCTGGAGCACCACTTGAAGACCATCAGCATTGACAAAATCACCATCAGTCAATTGCAAAAGGCAGCTTTACTTGGAACAGCTTATATCCTGAAATGATGCCTTTATCACTATCAAACAACATCTGCTATCCCAGATCCTTGGGAAGGACTCGATGAGTGGATAAAAATACCAAATCCAGTCTAAACATCTGGATGACTGTGCAACCAACCATAATAATAATTCTTATCTAGACATGCATCATGCTGAACGTCTGAGATTCTTCAGCTGAGTTCAAACCTAGGAGTCTAGTCAAACCATATCAAGTCAAACCTTTGGGCATTAACAATGAAATACTGATCTGCAAGCCTGATAGAAAAGCCTATGAGTATGAGAGTGGAATGCAGGTGGAATCACACAGTATGGACTCATGCAACAATCTTATTAAAGTTGAGTATGGAGGACATCTGGGTTCATTTCTGCACACAGACAAAAGTACACAGCATGTCCTTAAGTTAGTCTCTAAGAGTATTTGTTCAACAATTCTTTGTTTTTATTACCACAGACGCAAAAATGGAAGAGTTGCATAATTTCTTTGATTGGCAGCATTAAATCACTATCACTCAACCAAAACTACTTCCTAGTAGGTTTGGAAACTATATCTGCTGTCCTGTGCAGAAAAAATGGATTAAAAAATAGTATAAAAATGAAGTCCTCCATTGATTCCAATTCTTCACCAGCTTCTAAACCAGAGCATATATGTGGCACTGCATGCAGCAATCAGCAACTGTAAATCCGTAACAAGACAATGAATTGTTGCAACTGCTGCAGCCAGCATGTTGCAGCTAATTTGCAACAGGTTACATGGCACTAGAGTGACTAAAGAAAAAGGCAGGACTGTTTTGGCATAGCATACAATGTGTTCATTCTTAACTACCATGTAATCTTCAGTAATCTTATTTGATAAAGCACAGAGAAACTGCCAAAAGTTCTATCACAATTGAACACATGCTGCAAAAGTCGAGGTACTTGGCTGGGGATAGCTTTTACAAGCATATTCCTGGTAGTTGGATATTCTGAATGCTGAATTTAAAACCATAAGCACACACAAATAAATATACCTGCAGAAGTTAACAGTAGCCCTTGGCTGCCACCTAAAGGTTTCGTGGGTCGCTATAAATTTTGCCTTTCAAGCATCTAAGCCAGTGTTTCTCAACCTTGGCAACCTGAAGATGGGTGGAGTTCACCTATCTTCAAGTTGCCAAGGTTGAGAAACACTGATCTAAGCACTTCTCACAAATGGGGGGGGGGGGGGGCAGGGAGAGAGGGACTTTGCTACTACAGTATACATATGCCAAGCCCTTTCATTTTCAAACCAGAAATGAAAGTGTAAAACATATTTTTCCTCCCTGCATGCAAGCTGTCTGGAATTACCAGTGGAACAGTTCTTTGGGGCAATTTCCCAACGAATTCTATCATACTTATGAGATATATACATCATGAGATATCTCAGAGTATATTTCTTGCATGTAATTGTGTCCTTGACCATTCAATGATCTTTCTGTATTCAAGTAATATCTGTGTAAGAAATTCATCACATCTATAGATTTATTATCATCATCATCTTAGTACTGAGAGATAGTACATTTCAAAGGCCTGTTGATTTAGGAGAATCTGCAAAAGATTCCTTATCTCTCTTCCACCAGAAAACAGAACAGTTTGTTCATTTTTACCAAGGAATAGTGGAAATGAATTAGCTTAGCCAGATGTCAGTTCCCAAAAGGATGAAGGACAGTCCACGTTTTCCACCCACATAAATACCACAGTCTTCCTGTTATCCCAGTTTGGGAAAATGTAATCTTTGTGTCAGGGAGGAAACTCCCTGTAGACATACTTGGAACAAACACTGCTTCTTCCACCGTAAAAAGGATGAATGATAGTAAGTCCCATATGAAACTCAACTATGTCCATAAGAATAGTTCAGGAGATAAACTTGAGTTTGATCCATATGTCAATGTGTATCTTTCTGGATTAATCTTCATGTTAATACTATATTGAAATCTATAAAGTTGTAAAGCATGGGACATTATATCAAGTGCCCCTGTCATATTACTCATGCAATATATACCTCAGTAGAGCCAACTGGAGATACCAATTGTGTATCTGATAATTGGAATAAAATTATTTACCTTTGCATAGTCAAAATAAGGATCTAGGTGATGCTACTTCTTTTATTTATATCACTCTTACTACCCCAAGCCTTTATCAAAATCCATATTTTCACAAAGTCTTTACTACAGTTTTCTAGTTTACTGGGTCTATAATTTAATCTATGTACATGAAACCAAAACTGCATATTCTTTCACCGGTTTACCCATCCTCCTTCTCCCTCCTTTGTTATTTCTCCTGTTTTGCATTCCTCAGACAGCAATAGATCCTATATTATGGATGGTGATGATCAACAGTAAGAGAATGCCATTCTCTGCTTTCATTCACTCTCATCAGTTTATTCTTAGCTCCACTGACCCTACATTTTCTATTGCTTTCTACTTCCAAGTCCTCCTTTTCTCCTTTCCACCCCATCTACATTTTAAAAGTTTGTTATCTCTTGTCTCATTCTGCTTTGTTTAGTTTTTTTCTGAGTGGCAATATAATGCTAATTTTAAACCGGTAGGATAAAGTAAATCCCTTTTTAGGTTGGATTGGGAGTTTATTTATGGAGGGCAGAACCAGAAACTGTTATATATGCCAGGTTCAGAATGATATTGTTAAAGCATCATTGCTCAGTGAATAATAACAGAAAAGGCAGATAGGAAAAGGGAACAGGACTATGGAGATGAAAAGCAAGTTTGAAAGAGACAGCAGAAAAGAGATCTGGATACAATTAAAATCATATATTAAACCTATACATATATTTTAGCATACATTAGTAAATTGAAAAAAAAATACACAACATGTCAGTTTAACCATGCGGCATGGTTACTTGATACAGCTATCAGATCTTATTGGTTAAGGTGGTTTACAACATGGAGTGGCCTGTTATTTGTCCTCCACACTATTCTGTAGCCAATCGTGCAGCAGGCGCCAACTTTGCATGCAAACTCTGAATATGTGATTTACAGACGCCTGTTGTTGACTTTCAACCAAGAAAGTGCTGAAACACTCAAAAATGAAAGTACAGTGCTTTTACTGTCCCAATAAGGATATCCTGTGTAGTTCAAAGATTTATTCACTGACATGACCCAATGATGTTAAACATGTGTGGGACGAATATTGTGCAATACATAATACTGAATTCTTTTTAGTGGAACAGTACTTTGGGTAGTAATATGATGCTAAATTTAGTATTATTTGAATTACTTTGCAACATCTAGATTCTTTCCTTACTCCGTTAAAATGTTCCTATTAATGTTGAAAAACATTGGAATCAGTAGACCTGGGGATAAGAGAAGTTGCATTTACTAAGCAATTGTTATGACTGGCTTCTGATTAAAGTGAATGAGTGGGTTAAAAAACCTGGAAGCTCTAGCTAAAAAATAATTCACTTTGAAGTATTTCTTAGGGGCTTTAATTTTACAGAGAGATGGGAAGGAAGCAAAGACATGTGAAGTCTGGAGCCAGCATTATTAGCCATTCCAAAAACTGTACTTCTATCATCTTTGCAGTCTCTTTAACAAAATGAAAAAGTATGTAACTTCATTAAAGCTCACACTGATTTTAGACAAGGTGAAGCAAAAATGGCTATCCTGAATCCTAAGACCACCAGGTTTTCCCCAGTGATTTTAAAGACAGCAAATTTTATGGTCTGATTCATTTGTTGCTATAGCACTGTAGGAACTGTTTTTGCATGCTCCATAGTATGCAGTTTTGATAATATTTAGGAGGAGGAGGAAGAACTGTGTATGAAATGCCTATTAAATGACCAGAGCAGTGAAGAGTCAGATGGCAAGTAGTGACCCCCTTGTTATGGCAATGACATACAAAGTGGGCCTAAGAGAAGAATATGTAGTTGTGAATAAACATTATCCCTGGATCATTTTACATATTACACAACATAGTAATAGGCTGCTTTCTGTCACTTCTTATAATCATGAAAAGGGCATTCTCTGGCCTGCTAAGCCACGTAAAGCTCATAGAAAATATTCGAAGTACAGGTAGTCCCCAGTTTAAGAACAAGTTCCATTCCCAAGGTCTGTCCTTAAGTCGAATTTGTATGTAAGCCAGAACAGTATTATTGTATAATACTGTATAAGTAGTATTGTGTAATGAATTCGAACCATTGTGTATTTAACTCAAATCATTGTATATTTAACTCAAATTTTGCTACAGTAGGCTCCATTCTTAATTATGGGTCATCTGTAACCTGGGCATTCTTAACTCAGGGACTACCTGTACCTGTTTTACTCACTGCAAAAGATGAAAAGTGGGATTGCATTCATGTACCTTCTGCTTTGAATTCAAATGCCTAATTTGTGCATTACACTTAGGGCAGATGACAAGCCACAATGATCTTTTGATTCTTGGTATGTTTTGGACTTCCTTATATTTTATTGTTCCCCTAACAGTCACCTATAGCTCAGTTCTAACTTCAGAATGGGTTAATACGTATTATAAACAGAATGCAACCTTATCCATAAGTGGAGATCTTGGACTCACAGGTGTGCTTGGAATCTCAGTTTAGAACAGGTAACAGCTATAACTCATTAATTTACCTCTCTGCCATTTTCTTTCACGTTCAGAAGAAGCTACTGTATTATACTTTCCAGCAGTATTGCACTACAAGTTCCATCATACCCTGAATATAAAGTATATGGGAACTGTAATTCAACACAACTGGAAAACTATATTAATAGTTTCAGATATGTGAATGAATATAATGTGCTTTTATCTTACACATGGTATTGTGTTATGATTTTTTTTTCTTTTGAAATACTTGAGCTGGATCTAGATCTAGTCATACTAAGATGTTCTGCTGATATAAATTTATCTGTGCTAAGTCTGACTATATCTGGATCAATTATCTTGATTCACTTTGAGTCCAGGTTAAAATTCAAAAAAGATATTTACTGGGTATTCTGTTCTATTTGTAAGAGTAAGAAAGCTTTTAAAATCAGTTAATCAAACATTTTAAAGTCAAGACCCATGCTGGCACCAGAGTGAACTACATAATCCAGATCACAATATACCAAAATCAGTGGGCAGATTATTTGTAACTTGCCAGAAAAACAAGTAACTCTCAGAATGTGTTTGTACAACACACCTATCTGTAGTTCACTTATCTGTGTAGTCAACTCATTTTGGGGGGGTTCATAGAATGCACAGAACCATACATGAACCATAAGGGATGGACATAGATTCAAACACGATTGGCTCATTTGTGATTAAAAGCCTCATGCAAACATAACATCAGTGATTCCCAATAAATATATATGCTGATAACAGTAATCTGTTACAGTCTATGATTAACTAAAATAAACAGAAATATAAACAAAAAATATTCATGTTCAGTCAATAACAGACAACACAAAATCCCACCACATTGTCCATCATTGTGCTGAAAGAATAATTGTGTACATGGAGTGGGGGTCTCTAGAAAAGTGGCAGCAAAAAAATAAATGGCCCACCATCTCTACTTCACCTTCCCCATACAGATCAACACATTCAGCCATGGGAATGTTGTGATATTCCCCTGCAGTAGAACTAAAAGTAAGGAACTGAACTAAAACAGAGGCTGCTCTACAATGTTTGTGTGATGTTAGGTACTGAGGAGTGGTTTCTCCAAATTCCCCAGGTGTGGAGTAACCAGAAACCAATGCCTATTTCCCACTCAGGATTGGAAATTAATTGAAGTTCATTTCCATTCCTCTAAGATGGCTGAAAACCATCATTTAAAGCCAGGGAAACAATAGGTACTAAGGAATAAATTAGCTTAAAAAGTGTGCAGGCCTCAGCTGAAGCCTTATTGGACCCCAAACACAGAGATTTCTATATACAACATGGAACAATGAAGATGGCTCTGACAAATTTGAATTGAATAACTTCCAGAGGACCACAGGTCTTGAATGAACAGACCTATATAAAATTATTTATTACCTTGGTTTCAAAGACCCAGAACCATAGGAATATAGATACAATCCTTAGCATGAAAGAAGCCAATGATAGCCAACATGGTACCTTTGGGTATATACAGGTAAGAATTTCATTAGGAAGGAGCACACAACATATTAAAACATGTTTTGCTTGCTTGTAATGTAGGAAATTAAATTAATTACAACTAGGGATGCTTGTAAATAAACTACAGTTAGCTGGATTTGAAGAATGAACTGTGAAGCATGATTTTAGCATATTCTTCAAATCCGGACAACTGTGGTTTATTTAGTAAATCATGGCTTAACATATTGCATCAGCATCACCATGCTATTTTGGTTATTTATATAGTTAACAATCATATGGAAGAAGAGAGTAGGTCCACTCCTGCTATTATCTGCCAGGGTATAGGGAGCATCTTTTTAAGGAACCTGAGAGAGACAGACATGCAATTCTTTGTGATGACTAAATCTGCAAGATCAGGACACTACAACATTGATCTGGGGAACTTATTTTATGAGAGTAATGCCTGTAAATCAAGAATAAAGCTAGAGTTCATGTGCCAGTTAATTCAGTCTTCTTTGTTGGTTTGTGATCAAAAATATGATATTCTAGTGCCATATTAATTCAGACAGTTGTGTACATGTTTTAAGAGAAAGGAATTCTTCACACTCAGTTTTCCTTAGGAGTAGTATGGAGATTGTGTACATTCTTCAGCCATAGAAATAAATAAAATAAAACTGATCAACTATGATATATGTCTGAAATTAAGACTACAGATTTCTTTTCAAATAAAGCTGCACCTCCAAACAACACATACTAGGCTATAAGCCCCACTGAAACACAATGAGATTTACTCCAAAAAGTAAATATACATCTCCACTGCTAGTGAACAATGGTAAAGTACACCTACCTACCTATTCAGGAGAGGTCATTTTAGTTTATGTGTATGTAGGGTAAAGGGAGATGCTCACAGAAAAGGCTCCATCTGAAGTGTGGTTCAGTTTTGAAGTGATCAAATGAAGTAATACCATAATTTCAAGAGTTATTTTTGTATTTTGGACTTTTCAACACACTCTTGCTTACTTCAAAAAAAAAGGGGGGGGATTACACTGACACAGATACAGTGAGAAGAACTTGTAGGGTGGGCACTTAAATTAACACTGTTTCCAAAAGGGTTTAAATTCAGAACATTTGTTGCATTATTTATAATGCAGTAATACAACAGATAACTGATATTCTGCAATGATCGAATGTAGATTTCAATTAAATTCAAAGGCTGGTAGAGCATATTTCTGTGTTTAGGATTGTAGCCTGGTTATTTCTTACTGGAATTAGTCAGATTCAAGTTAGTTACAAATAAAAACTCTCCCTGACATTTCAGTAAGATTCAAATATAGCTAAGTATATTTTTAAGGGAGGCCAGTTGGCAGTTATCCCATTTGAAATTAAAGAGATATTTTTGTATGTATGCACTCTATACATGTGCCAAGAAAGAACATTGTTTTCTCCTGAAATATACTGGGAGTTATGTATTGTTATTTTTTTGCCTTTCCAATACAGTAGGCTACCAGGCAGTTAACACTAAATATAGATTGTAATTAGTCATAGACAAAGCACTTGCTGCTAAAATAAACAATTGAAATGGTGTATACTCATTTTAGGAGAATATAACTTTGTTATACTGTAGGTATTGGATTTGTATTAGTTTCTGCTTCCTGTATAATTTATTAAACTGAAGCAGGAGAGGATGAATTATGAATCGAAGCTCTATTCACACAACATGGTAAGCCATGATGCTTAATTATGGTTTGCAATAATTAAGCCTCAAACCAAACCATATTTTGGCACAGCTTGTTGTATGAACCCATTTCAAGTATGTATAATTTAGATTACATGGATTGAATAGTATGTGTGACTAGACAGAAAATATTCCAAGAGCCCCAAAAAATTACCCTAGACCAAAATGTGATATAGTACAGTACATAAGCTAAGAGATCAATGGCCAATTCACAAGCTATAATTGGTTTTGTTTTTAGCTTAGCATTATATGTGAACCAGGCTATTATGGCCTATAGAATTAAGTAATCCAGATTTACAAAATCTGCCTTATTATTACATGTTATGTGAGCCCAGCCAGCATGTTATTGGAGTAAATACCTGGGGGGAAAAGGAGGGAGTTTCCTTGATTTGAAAGACGGTACTTTCCATTCATTCATCAGTTAAAAGAAACCTTTGTTCATTGCTGTTTGCTCATCAAGCATTGAGAAAATAGTAAACTTGTAGTGCAGAAAACCATTCAAGTTTTTTTCTTTATTTCTGTTCTTAATCCAAAATAGTCCATTAAAACTTACTGAAATATTTTTTTAAATGATATACAGGAGATGGGAGCAAAAGTATTATGAACAGAGTGATATGAATGAGGACATCCATAGATTATAATTGTTAAAAAGATTAGAATGAGGAAAGACAGAAAGGATTAAATTTATGACTCGCTCTTGAGTGGGAGAAAAATGCATGGCCCTTTATTTTCTGTAAAGCCTTGTTCTCTTCCTTCACTTTGGAAGTATCTAGCAATAGTGTCTATATAATCTATATCTCTTTGTGTATTTCTCTGAAATTATATGTAGGTTAAGTCTCCCAACATTTATGGAGTCTTTCAATCCACTCCAAGTTAATTGTTCTGTGGGCTTAATGCTACCACCAAGAAAACTTTGTATGAGCTCTCAATTGCAGCCCATGTGGAACAGAGTTAGTCCTACTTGGAATTATGGGAAGAACCATTATAGCTCAATGCTAAACCCATGTGGATAATCCCAGAGTTAAGCTGTATGCACTAATCAGCTAGATATAAGGGGCTGGGAGAAAATAACTACAATCAAAGTAAATAGTAATGGGCTAGACAAGCAATCTGACATCCTCTATAGTGGCTTCCTGATATAAATCAGGACCCACTAATTATGGGGTCTTAATAAACTGAATAACAGTACCAATTGTTTTCAGTATCCTGTTATATATTAAGCTGTATGGTATATTTGAATGGGATACAGTCTTGAAGGCAGTCCAGTATTATAAATCTTATTCAAGCAGAGATCACTAGATGATCTGGAGGAAGTTAATATAGCTGAGGCTTAATTTTGATCTAAATAAGTGGCAGACAATCTTTGGCTGGCTGAGGGTTTGCAACCAAATACTATTTGCCCCTGGAGGGATGAAGACTAAAGTAAGTGGGGCAAACCTTATGCGATGATGCATGCTGATGGAAAAGGATTTTTTGGATGCTTCTCCTCAAAGGATGGGTGGGGGGCAAGTTTCAGAGCATAAGCTTTAAAATCATTATTTTAAGGCTTACTGCGTGGTACAAAAAGGCACTGAATGTGTTTTGGTACACATGTGGGTGCGGAGTCCTTGGTGCTCTCTGAACTTGGTTGTTTGCTTACAGACACTTCATTACCAGACTAAGTAACATCATCAGTGCTGGTGAGTGTGGGGTTTGCTCCCTGTTTTTATACAATAGATTGCCCTGCCAGTGTTGGTGAGGGTATGGTTTTCTCCTTGGTAGTTCCTTGATTAGGGTATTGTTTTCTGCTTCACAATTTGTCTGGTGTTAATCCCTGCTTATCTGGATGTAGGCTGCTGGAGAGAATATGTTCCGGTCCTTTTGTTTCCTTCCTAGCTTTTTTATTCTCTCTTTTGAATGGTGTGTAAATGTGGTTTATCTCTACGTGTCTACTGATGGCATTTGTCCGAATGCCAAGCTTCCAGGAATTCCCAAGTCTTTTTGGATTTAGCTTGGCCTAGGATGCTCAGAGTTTCCCAGTCAAAACTATGGTTGAGTCTATCCATGTGTGGTGAGATTAAGTTTTCATCATGTCTTCTGACCACTAGTTGGTGTTCGTGGGTGTGGGTACCTAATTGGGTACCTACCCAAAATACATTCAGGGGCCATATGAAACCCTGACCTACTCCTGAGCTAGAATTATTAGGAATAAGTCAGTCACAGAACCGTAGTAGATACTGGAATGTAGATGTTCTGGAACAGCTGAAAGAAAATATTCTGGCTGGATGCACACATTGTACTAAGATTTAAATTGGTTTGTTTCATTTAACATAGTGTGAACCATGTCACTAGTTAATTACTTATAGCTTGATGTTATGCCTGAATCAGGCTACTGACTTACCAACAAACCACAGTTAAAACAAACTGGCTTAATATGATGTGGGAATCTAGGAATAAATTGGAGCTAGATTTAGTTATGCTTTTAAATCTGACTAACTTATACAGTGTAATTAATCCAAAATACACTGTGTTGAATCCAGACTAAGGTAAGTGGAAGTGAATCGCGCTATACTCAGTGGGAATTATTTCTCAGTGTTGTTTATAAATGCAGCAAAGCCAGATTTCTGACTGATGTAAGAATATACAGGCCTGCTTTACCCTAAGGCAACATGAAGCAATCACTTCAAATAAATTACTAACAGAGTGCAATTTTCATGCCTCCCACTCATACAATAATGGAGAATGGGTATCCTGCCATGTTGGCTCGCCTAGCACTGATTATATTTAATCAACCTTAACTCCAGAGATCAGAACTGAGAAGCAGAAGAAACAAACACAGCCCTTCCTACTCCACCTCCAGCTTCACAATCTCTGTCAAGGTTCTGCCTGGAATTACAAAATCAAGTAATAACGAGATGCTATTCAAACTCTACAGCCCTATTATGGGAGGCCTTTCCCTGTTAGGTTAAGCCCGGGCTCTTTTTCCTTGTGAACTAGTTGGAATCCCGGGTTTGGCCGCAGGGCTGTCCCGGGAAATCCACCCGAACAGGGACGAATTCAACAGGTGTGGTTTCATCCACACTGGTATAACTGGGCTTTCTGAATTTCTGCCTGCTGTTGCGTTACTATTCAGAATGCCCGGGGGAGTCGGGGGGAGTTCCTTCGTTCGAAAACTGAAACGCTTTCCTTTCATTCTCCTGGCGTGGTAAGTGACTCTCTCGGATGAAGTCAGCGCGCTGGACACAGGCGGCCTTGGGCTGCTTCCGACCTCGAAGAGCAGAGCGCGTGGGTTGATTGTCAAACGGCGACAGAGCGGAGGGGCGGAGAGAGCGGCTCGCGGCTTTGCAGCCCTGGAGGGAACAATAGAGGCAGGAGCGAGAGCCTGAGCGCCGCGACAAAACAAAGAGCGGGCTGGAGACGCGTCCACGCCCCGCTCTCCACCCACCCGTCTCCCCTCCCTCACGTCTCCAGTTTTGCTCTAACCTGCTGCGAGCGAAGGGAAGGGAAGGGAAGGGAAGAGACCGGCCCGGGCGGGGAGCCCCACCGGCACCAAGCGAGCTCTCCGATGCCCAAGCTCCCGCGCCATTCTGCAAAAGCTTCCCCAACCCGCCGGGGGTCAGAGACGAAAGCCCTTGGCGCAGATATGCTTTCGCTCCTCACCTTCCTTTCTTCTTTCTGATTCCTCTGCTACAAACTTGCTTTGGGTTGCCAGGGCACCGGGCTCCGGAGAACAGGCAGACAAAAGGCTTTGTGAACAGCTGCTCTACAGGCGGCGGCGGCGGCGGCGGCACTCAAGAAAGTTAAGCAGGGCGCCGAAGCGGATGGAGAGTTTCGCTGCAGAAGCAGGGCGCCGCTTCTGCCGCCCTGGCCCTGCGATTTCGCGCTCGGCCGAGGGATGGCCGTGCTGGCCCTAACATGCGGCCGCGCTGCCCCTCCGGCTCCGCTGCCTCCTACCTGCGTCTCGGTGGGGGTGGTAGCTCAGCGCCCTGCCGCCTCCGTCGTTGCCTCTCCAGGGTTGGTGACCCCGCGACGAGCTTCTGCGCCGAGACCATGTTCGACCTCCGAGGGCAGCAAAACTGCCGCCTGCTTTGCATTATGTGGATCCCACTCTTGGCTTTCATAACGGTCGGGCTCGTCTCCCTACACAGATGCCAACGACATCCCGGCCCGGTCCTGGGAGTGAGTCGTCTGCTCGCGGTGGTTGTGCCAGGCTCGGGCCAGCGCCGTAAGTTTGTTCTTCCCACCCGGAATCGCAACATGTTTCCTCCCCCGCTTCCCTCTCCTCTCCTCGGCCTGTCTGTCTCTCCACACACAATCCTGGAGATGCACCTGACTCGCTGCTTGCAGTTGCGTCGGTGTCAGCCCCGTTATAGCATAGTGGGACTTGGTCCAAGCACGCGTAAGATCGAGCTTTAGTTAAATTGTACTCGAGAATCCTTCTAATTTGGAGTTTGCTTAGAGTGCAGCTCTAATGTGAAGTTCCATTTATATGAATCGATATGAACGTGGTCTCTACTTCTGGTTGGGTTTAATATTATAAACAAGGCAGGAAGGACTGACCTAAAGTAAGACGAACTTAGAAGACACAGGGACTTCATACCCTTTGAGTACACCTCCCTGGAAAGTAATCCTGAAATGGTGTTGAGTGCTTTGAATATAGGATTCTAACAGCTCCTTATCCTGACTTTGGAGACATTGATAGTGATTTCAGATTTTTTGCCAGGTGGGTTGAATGGTTGAGGCACCCTTCAAGTGTATATAAATTCTGTCACCAGGATTTAAGAAGCAACCTTACCCAAGATCAGAAACATTGGTTCAGCTAGTTTGGTACTGAATGTTTGTGTGCTGATAGCAGCTTGGCAGAATTCAGAAGGCCATCTTTCTCAGTCCTGCTTGCAGATACAACAGCTGAACCTTGGACTTTTGGTGTGTAAAAGACACGATGTACTACTGAGCTTAACTGTTTGCAGTTCATGTTTTTCATATGCAGCTATCCCACTAGAGGAGCTAATTAGTGCTAAGATGCTGTTATCACTAATTACTTTTGTTCTAAAGGGTGTCTGTACTTACTTTGTATAATTTAATCGTCCTGCACTTCTTTGCATTCTCTTGCTATTCAGCTCCATTGTTTATAATATCTTTTCCCTCTGAATCCCTTGAATAGGTATCAGATTGCAGGAGATCTGTGGCAAGGCTTCCCGTGGTCCATGGGGCCCGGATCCTTGAGATAGTTGTATAAGAAAAATATGGTCTGTCCAAGTTCTGTGCTTTAAAAAGTATACCAGGTTGAGGAGTTCATGAAGAGTATATAGGTATTTGCATATTGCAGTGAGTGGAACTTAACAAATCAACTATAAACAGGACAGGAATGTTAGATTTTTCCAGATGCATCGGTTCATTGCTGAGCCAAAATCTGAGCAGTTGTTTCACTTTTTCCCCCATTCCATGAAATGGTAATGGAATTCTTTAGAAACAATTGAGACCGTTCAAGTGTCAGAAAATAACCTAAGTGGAGTCCCTGGAGTTCTCTGAGCTTGGTTCTTTTCTTCCAAATGTTTCATTACCTGGCTAGGTAACATCTTCAGTGCTAGATAACCTAACCTAAAATAACCTAAGTGGTATTTGTAACCAGATAACGTGGCCTAAGTAGAGAGAAGTTCTTTCATTTCCTTCTCATCCTTATAAAATTATTTCACTAGCCTCCAGTCATCACATAACACTAGATGTATTATGTGATGCTTCTCTTGTGGTGATCAGCACAAGGACACCTATACAACCAAGTTACATATGCAGTCTTTGCCTGCACTGTGATAATTCTAAATTCTTATCTAAAATATTGTAACTTATCTGTTGAGAGAATGTCTTGGACTGTTTGTGATCTTTGGAATAAGGGAACTATATTTAAGGTCTTACCCTGTTGTGAAATTACATGAGATTGTTTTAGGCTGATATGTTTCTTAATTACAGTTTGTATTCTGTGAACTGGCAGCTGCACTGGAAGGTTAAATGCCCCTCTTCAGGTAAAGAAATGTATGTTTAGATTTGGCAGGAGGACATTTACATGGAAGGAACTAAGAAGTTCCTGCATATCTAGAGCTGTCCAAGTAGATCTCTGAGTTGTTGGCCTATTTGCTGATTGCTTTGCTATGTAGTAAACCTTCTCTAACCTGATGTTCTCCAGATGTGTTGGGATTACCACTCAGAATTTCCAATCAGAAGTTAGAAGCCCAACACATCTGGGATGCTTAGATTGGGGAAGCTTGTTTTAGAATGTGACTGAACATGAGAAATGTACCTTAGCTTCTGGTTTGATCAGAAAGTAGCTGAAATCCAGAGATTAATTGGCATTCAGCTTAGTCTGATATTTGATTTATATACTATAATCTGAAATAAAGATTTTATTTCCCAAATAATTTACCTATGAAATAAGATTTCCTGGGAACATGATAATGGAGGCTGTTCCCCCCCCCCCCGCATCTAACCTTTTTTGGGGAGAAGAAGGGAATTTTCTTAAATGTAGGATCATCATCCTTTCTGGTAAATATGGTACATCACTGCCATGTCTAAGTGCCATGGAGAGTGTGACTTTAACCGTGACAGATATGAAGCAATCTAAGCATGGGACCTGGTACAAATTATAAGGTTATGACATGTGGATTCCAGATTAACTTTTTGATCACGTGGGCATATGTTCTTGAATGACAAAATTAATCATTTGCAAATTGAAAGTTATAGTTTTTATTATTGGGGTAATGAATATTATGTTCCATTACTTAATATTTGTTGGGGGGGGGTAAATGTTTTCCTTTGCATTCAGCTTATGCACCAAGTTTCAGCCTGGAGTCAATTAAAATGTTCATGCTGAAACAAGTATGTTGTTTCATATTTGACAAGTTAATAGCTCAGTTTGAACATAACAATAAACAATAGTTTATGGAAGAAGTTCCTGGCATCTATTCTGCCCCTCCCTTTTCTTCTTCCAGTGCAGCTATGGAGAGGAATGTGCCTAAACTATAAACTGTGATTTAGTTCATGGCTTGAGCTATCTTCAAAAACTAAAGTTAGCTTCTTTTTACTACTCCAAATTAAGACAAACTGCAATTTGGCCAGCTTCAGATATAATGTTTAACAGTGTTTAGTCAAACATGGAAGCGACATGGAACTCTTACTCCTGTTGTTATGCCACAGAAGAGGAATGTGAAAACCCAAGGTTCGCTGCTTTTTAAGCTATTATAATATCTAAGGTTTATTATTATGAGAGAACAAGGCTGTACAGAAACGTTTGCCCAAAATTGTTAACTGAAATTATTCTGTGTCCCCCTATTTTTATAAGATGTCTTGCTTTTTTAATTTAAATCAAATCCATTCCAAAGGAAATTTAAAATTAAACTGGTTTGTTTAGGCCATATTTAATTATAAAAACTAGATCTCATTTTGGTATCCTTATTTATCCATTCAAAAAGAATGGGAAACCGTTCTCAATGGTTAATTGGACATTTAATATCTACTTTCTTGTGAATGAGGAAGAAAGACAGAGGAGACTTTGTAAAAGCCTGCAGCATACACATATCCATAACAAGACACATCTTTTGTTGTGATGCTTAAATGCAGCTTTTGTAATAGAATACTACCATTTTAATGGTATGCCATCAATTTTAAATGAGTTGGAACCATATCTATATTTTCTAAGCCATAAAATTTTATTTTCATTTGTTAAACTTGAGGACTTCTACTATGGAAAAATTGTGAGAGTTAATAATAAATCATTATGTTTCCTCTATTTTGCATTTTTAATATATTCAAAATATAATTTGTATAGGATGTAGAGTCACTAGGGCATCCTGCAAACAGACAAGAGGTTTTGTCCACAGCATAGCACCTGGCTAGTATCTTTTTCTACTAAGTCCTTAACTACTCCAGGTATGAAGCTATTGTGCATTGCTATTGCTAGCACAGATTGGGTTGGTGTTATGCAAATATACTAGCAGTAGTGGACAGTCCACTTCTATCAAGATGCTGCATATATGGTACAGTGCATAAGTAAGTTTTACCATGTTGGCATCCTGAACTTACTATCATTGCTTCTATACAACAACTAAAGCCATTCTCAGACATGAGCGTGCATTTGTTTCTATAGAAAGCTTTGCCTCTCCGTCTTCCTCTTTGTAGCAGGTTGGGTGGGTGGGTAAATTCAGTTCTTCAGAAAGGCTAGTTCTGAATTGTCCCAATGTCTGTGAAAAGTTAGCAAATTTATGTTTATCATTTCAGCCAGTTCTTTTAGTTACTCTTGTCTACGTAAACAAAACAAAATGCTTAACTTATGAAAAGAAACACAACGTGAAAGTAGCATTCAAATCTGGCAATTTTTAGAAAAAAGCTTAGAATGCTGATAGCTAGAACAGCTTTACTGCCCAGTGACAAAGGATCTCTTGTTCTGTGACTTTTACCAAATGGTAATTGTAGCTTAGTTCAGCCAAATGAAACAAATATCTCGTGCTGGGATGAAAGCATAGGTGAATGTGCCAAAATCATTTTTCACAACAACGTGCCTTTATTTTTTTTCAATAATTTGAAGGTTATCAAATGAATGCATTTTAATAGCAAGAATGGAGATAATTACCTAATGTTAACTACATTAACCTGGAGCTTGGGAAGGGATTTATTTGATAGGGATAACAGTTCAAATCTTACTAAGTTCTTCCTAGAAATGCTTAATATAAGGCAAAACGTGTAAGCAAAAATTGCCCAGTTATAAGCGAAACAGGAGAATTTAGGAAATTCCAAGTGTACATAGATCACACATAAGAGCTAAAAAAACTGAAGGATGGGATGGTGGAAGGGAGGCAGTCTGAGGCAAAACTTGACTTGTAGGGGAACCATGTTCCATTTAGTCTGCCCACCTTTCCTCTCTGCTGTTATTCCCATTTGTTCCTTTAACTGGACTAGAAGAAAAAAATGAAAGAAAGGTTGCAAGAGTGAAAGCTTCCAAAAGGTTGCATACAAGGTAATAAGTAGTATATGTAGAAGGAAGTGTGACATGTAAGGTAATAGAGGATGCCTTGCATGTAAATCTATTTCCAGGGTTAGCTGCTGACGTAGGGGAGTTTATTGGCATTAAATCCAGGCTTTGGGAGAAAGACAGAACCTGGTTGTCTTCTATAGCCATTCTCAGAGTACCTTTTGAGTCTTTCCAAGGGCAGAGTGGGATCATATAGCATTTTCAGGATCTTCGAAAGATTTCAGCAAGTACTATGGATCTGCTTCAGTTGGGCTTCTTTTGTTTGGTGTGTATGTTTTTTAATGCATCCACACATTATGTAAGGCAAGTTTTGAGCCACCTGGAGAATTTTATGTGAAATGAGAAAAATCTAAAATGCTTTGAGGCTTTAATTTCTGAATAGAAATAAATTTGGCCACAAAGTGTGGGGAAAGGAAGAAGAAGGATTTCTGCTTAGGAAGAGTCAATGCCATCATGGCACATTTTTTATCTGGATTGTGTATAAAAATGTATATTAGGGTGTTAGCCCTATGAGGTAGTCCAGACAAGAAGCACAACCAGGAGTACTAGTTCTATCTTTATTGCAAGTTACATTAACAGAATATTGCAAGATTGAAAGTATTTCTCCCCTCCTTTCCTTTTACTCTCTGGAAAACTAGGGAGGGTCCCTTTGAAACATTTCCCATGCCATCCCCACTTCTGTGGGCTGAGACATCTTTTACATACCAGTTATTCCATCTGCAACTCTCCTTCCTGTCTCTCAAGGTCATTTCCACATACCATTACATAGGGGTAGCATGGCAAATGTTGAACCATTAGACATTATCAACAGATCAGTTATATTTGACTTCACACTCTTTGGTCATGCTTGGATATAATGTTAAGGCCCAGTTTAGTGGTCAGAGAATGAGTTATTTACCTATCCTCCCAGGATTTGTGGGAGAGAGAAATAAGAGGCTTTTGTTTCTTGTTTTCAGGTAACTGTAGTTTGTCTAAATTTGAACATTAAGACACAGTTCTGACGATGGTTTAAGCCAATGAGCAAGGACCATGAACCACATTTTTGAAGCTGGCTTATTCAGATATAAGGTTTAAATAATTTCAGCTCTGAAAAGAGTACTTCAGCTACTCAAGCTAAACTAATTTATCCTGTCTAAATCTAGGGACTCCTCTTCTTAATTTGTTTAGAAACTTGGTTAAGTAAATATAAACCAGAAGTGAATGTTCACACTTTGCACCATGGTAGCAGATTACAACACAGAGAGACACTTTTACCTCAAATACTTTTATCTTTAAAATAAACAGATCATGTTTACGTTACAGTCAAATCATTAGAGATAGATATGAGAATGGGATAATTTGGGCACACTCAGTAGACCTTTTCCTCAAACATATTGTGGAAGTCATAGGGTAGGGTTTGGAGGTCATTGCACATGTTTACTATGATATGAGGGCACCAGCAGTTAAATGGAATGTGGTTTCTTCCTAACTCTCAGCACCAGTTACAGATGTGCAAAAGGCTTTGCCAGTAAGTCCCTCAAAGGCATAGCCAACAAGGAAATCTTTGTTGTATTCCTGATGACTCTGAGGAGTATAATGCTGCCTATAGTAGTGTTAGATTTATGCTGGCCCTTTATATGCGGATATCATGTGATGTTGCAGTCAACAATTGATGAATTCAAGTGCATATTAGCTCAGTCTAATGCTGCTGAATAAGCAGGACTAGTATCAAAAAGCTTGGCAGCTGTTTTTTTCTTATAATCAGAAGAAAGGAAGTATTCCAGACCTGCTGTAAAACCCAAACTCCAAATTCATTGCTACTTTGTAAGTCCCTTTGAACTCATTATTGCCTCTCAGGCTCAACAGATTTTTCTATACCCTGATAAATCAGGACAGAAAAAAGAATGCTCAAGAGTTGCATTTACCTGCATGGCAACAGGTAAATGAATAGCTAAGTGTTAGATGAATGATTTCAGTTTGTAATTTCTTAAACTATTGTGTATTGCAAGAGAAAAATTAAGGTGCATGAGAAAGAATAAGCCTGAAGGAAAACAATATTGAATGAGCATTTTTCAAGTATGTTTCAAAGAAAATGAATAATTAATATTTTTATGCTTGAAAAGTATATATAAAATTCACTTTAATACTAGGAGTATTCTGAGGCAAAACTTGAATAACAACATTCATTCTGTCAGGAAGAAACATGAGATGTGCATTTTGGTGAAAGTAATAATCTTAGAATTATTTTTTGTTTGTGAAGCATATTCTGTTTTTTATGGGACACTAATTCCAAATACTGTATGTGCAGAAGATTGACAAGAATCATCTTTTGTTTGCAATATGCTTGAAATGAGAAAGTTGGCAGTAGTAAAATTAATATGAAAAGGTCTCTCCCTCATGTTTAGTCAATATAAGTTAACCATACGTATTAGCACAAATGAAAAGGTTTAAATATAATGTAGACTACACATTTTATGGTACTGAGAGAAAAAGCATTAAAGTTTATTTAAAAATAAATAACAAGCATTTTTTTTAGGAATTTCTTAGTCTGGCTTGGTAGACAAAACTATTTTTCTCTTTATGCCAAATTCAAGGAATTCTCCAGAATTCCAATTTTGCTGAGAAATGATTATTCTTATTGTTATAATTAACACATTGAAAATAAGTTGCAGACTGTCCAATACAGTTATTTTAGTATCATTAAGGCTTCCTGAGATAATAAGTAACCTGTAAGTTGTTGATATATGCAAACATTAATTCCAGAACTGTCTGCTTTTTAGACAGATCTAGCTCCTTGTTTCTCCACCTCTGCTCCTACTCTGGGGTTTGAGAATCAAATGTCTTACTGCTGATTGAACAACTATGTACTGGGCTTAGATGACTGGCTGATTTTAAGAGAGCTAATTATAATGTTGGGGTCCATGTAATAAATCCTCAGAGTAAAGAACTTGATTTGAGCATTTTGTGGCTTGCACAGTATGTGTGGCATAATCTAAATCAGGTCTACCATTGCATTTTGTCTTGTCTGAAGAATATCCTCCCTCCCACCACCAAAAAATATTCATTCTTGCAATACCTGGCCTATTAAGTCTTGTTTAGGGAACTGAAATGTAATTCTCCTAGAATGCATAATTTGATGTATGCATTGACATTGTAGAACCAACTATGCCTAAGGGTTTTATACATACATATGACTGCTCAATGTATTAGAGCCAAAGTGTGGCTTCTCTTGTTTTAAAATACCTATTGGCACATAGCTGTTATTTAACTAAAGCTAGTAGAAGCTTGTCTGTTGATTTTTTGGCAACATAGTTCTTCAGTTTTGTCTGGATTCTACTAGTAAAATGGTAAGAAAAGTCTATAGTGAGCCAAGTTGTAAAAATATTTCCAGCTTTATTATAAGGTTTAGAAAAGAAAGAAAAAACATATAATTTAGTTATGCCTTAATTCTAATTTTTTCGAAGTAGACTGGCAGATAAATCAAATATTTTATGAATGAATACATGTCTGTAAATGTTATTTCTGTAAGAAATTATTGGAACGTACTATTAACCAAACAGATTTTGAATCCTATTTTTAAAATTACGTAACCCGAACTCGTGTTTGTCTCCTTTTAACGCTTATTATTGCATGATCTGAAAACAAATATGGTTCATCAAGCCTTGTTACAGGCCCTCTCTCCTGCTGACTTTTGTGTGTGCAGTGGTTGCTCTATTGTTAGGCTCTGAGTTGTGGATAACAAAAATTAGTTGGACAAAAGCATATCCTTTGCTAGGTTCTTTCTACTGTCAAGACTTGCACAAATACAAAGAGGGCCAAAAAGTATACAACAGAGGGCAATAATACAAGTTTGGCACTGCCAATTCTGTGAGGTAGACCAGATCAAGAAACCAGTTAAGTTAGATGGACTGATTGAGAAGAATGCATCTTACCGGTATACTTTTCCCTGTAATATATCTCCAGACGATATACATTTCAGTGATACAGCTTTTGGTGAGCTGTATGAAGTCAGAGATACAGAGAAAGCTAGGTGATATATATATTTTTAATGACATGCTAGAAGTAAAACAGCACTTAAATTGAATAAGTAAATATTGTGTAACATGATTATCTTTCAAATACGAGTTCCAATAAACAGACTGAAATGAAGACTCAGCGAGATTTATACCATGAAAATTTGCTGTTCTTGTAGTTCATTTATCAGCATATGGCTCACATCCAGCTCTTTGCCATATGTTTTTAAGTATGCATTACCAAAATATATTCTGGAAGCATGTTCTGACTCTGGTTTGGCCTGCCTAGCTTTCAAAATTGTTTTTAATGTGCTGCTATTCACTTTTTAGTGAAAAGAGTCATTGACATTTTGGTTTATTCCTTTCATCTCATGTTGGCCCACACTGAAAAAAGAGGCCTATCATTTAATACCAAAATGTTACAATTTCTGTTGTAGGATTTGAAATAGATAAACCTTTTAATTTTCCTCTTCTATGGATATGGAGCAATATTTCATTGCTGCCACGCTGAAACTCTGCAAAGTGACTGGACACAAAACAGATTATATTTCAATGGCTCTCTTCCAGTATTCTCTGACAAAGGGTTGAAAATAGTTGATGGCATGCTGTCCCTTTGTACAGTGCAAACTTCTAGCAACGTATCAAGTATCTAAGGGATATGGTTTGGAAATAAATGGTAGCGGTCATGGTAACTTGGCCAAATTAGTGCAGCTTTTTAACCTGAGAGATAAATGCTCCGTTTATGACAAGCAATAACTAATAATAAAATCTAAGAAAAGTTTACAGCACTTGGTAGGAGGCAGGTGCAGCAGTAATGTTAACTAGGGCTACCAGTGGGATTTCTATGAAATATGTACCCCGTGCCTGCTTCAGCTTGCCAGTTCTATAGGCCTGTATGTTGACCTGCTGGGAAAAGCTATAACTGAAACAGAATTGCCATGAATGAACCAAGCAGGAACCAAGTTGGGTGTACCTACCGGCTGAATCAGAGTAGGTGACATATGGCATTCTAGCTGTTGATCAAAAATGCTCAGCATCCTTAGGAAGCATGAATGCTGGGAACTGTAATTCAATAGCTTCTCTACTGCTAAACATTGCTGATCCCTGGCTAGAGTATAAAGAAGCAAGCCCTATCTCTAAAAAACACAAAGATGTTACTATCCAGCCACCAGAATTGTTCTGATTTGTTTGTTTGCTTGCTTGCTTTTCAAAAAGAGATGGGGAAAATCTTACTCCAAATTTGAAGTTTCTAGGACCTTCTACGGAGTATTTATGAATGTCCCTCTTTGTATGCTATGATTGCATCACTTCCTATTTTGGTTTAGGATCAAAATGCTGATAATATTATATTCATGCTCTCCAGTAGAGCTGCCCTATTTCTAAAATAAAAGATGTCATTAGCATGAGGATTAGCATTTTACAAGCTATGCTTTGGTCCTCTGAACGTTTGCAATTGGTTTAACAGTCTATTTCTTATTATAGCAGACAACAGATGTGCTATTTCAAATGCAGCAACATGTACTGCCTGTCTTGCTGTGGGTCCAGAATGTGGATGGTGTGTTCAAGAGGTGAGCACTTTCTTTGTATTAGTCAGCTGATGTTTATTTGTTTACCTTCCTGTTCTCTACATATACAATAGGGCTATGCAGCATTTCAGTTTTGAAGGGGAAAGGTGCTTGGGAAACTTATGGGATTTCTCACGTAGGATCATTAGCAAAGCAGTTGTGTGTTTTCCTGAAATCGTGCAGGGACACAGCAATTTACTTTCTTAAATAGTTGAACCTAAAAAAATATGACAGAAGTATACCTATAAATAAAATTAGTTTTAATAACTTTAGGAAGCTAAGCGGGATTGGGTCTGGCTAGTATTTTGATGGGAGATCATTGGGGTAATAACAGGTATGAAGGCTAGACTGGGATATACAAAAAAAGAGATCCTGAGAAGCTATAGTGGCAAAATGATTCTATATTGTTGCTAAGAAAACTATATAGATGTGTTCATGACGTCATCAAGAATTGAGCTGAACAGGAAGGAGACTTTACTTATTTTAATACCTGTCGTGACATGGGGAAAAAAATCATCCCTTTTACTATCTCCTGCCATTCCTGAATATCCTCAAGTCATCCAACCACCCAGCTGACTGACTTACCTGTGTCCCAAGCTGGCTCTGGACCAGCTGTAGCTTCTAGGTGGTCTTCAAGGGCAGTACCATGTAGAATACCTTGATGATTGATAATGGTTATGTGCCATCAAGTCAGTGTCCAAGTGTGAAGTGACCAAAGAATGAGTGATTCAGTAGGGCTTTCTCATTCAGAAAAGACTACTAACTAGTACACAAGATGAAGTTGTATAAAACCCTTCTACCCATAGCTGCCACTTGTTCTTCAACTAGGAGATGTGAGTTCATGAGGAGCCCCAGATTATGAGCCAGTTCAACACAGGAATTACAAACCCTCCAGATGGAATATATCTGGCTTCAGATGGCTTCCAAAGCTATTCTATCTTGCTGGGATTGAGTTTAAGCCTGTTTCTCCCCATCCAGACTCTTAACCTCCTCTAGTCACTGGGACAAAACCCTAACCACAGTTTCTGATTGCCTCAGGCTTGAGTATCATCAACATATCATTGACCTCCCTCAGTGGTTTCATGTAGATGATAAATAAGAGGAACAAGCACTCCATGGAAGACCCTAAGGGTCATGCACTTCTCATTTCCATGACTGACTGGAACTACCCCATTAAGAAAGGGGACAACTACTGCAGAACAGTGCCCCTATTCCCAAATCTTGGAGAAGGTTCAAAAGATTTCCACAACTTATGATTTTGAAGGTTACTGAGACATCAAGTGAGTCTAGAGGGTTGCGCTCCCATTATCTTGGCCTTGCCACAAGTTGTCCCCAAGAGTTTTCACCAAGTTATTCCCAAGAGTTGCTACCAGTACTCAGTTCTGAAACTTGACTGAAAAGTATTCAAATAATCTATTTCCTCCAAGGCTCTCTGTAGCTGGAGTCCCAGCAACTACATAGTCTACTATTGTAACTAATGCTGGTTTCTTATAGCCTGAATATATGCTTAATTCCCATCAGCATCCAACCTGCTGCACTGTGCAACACTATCTCACCTGTCTTCAAAATAAGTGGTATTATAATTGGTTTGGTTATGTTGGCTTCATTGTTGGTTGGGATAATAATTTTTTGATTATGTGATACTACAGTATATTTTCTGGAAATGAAAGTTCCCCAACTTCTTACAATTTTGTTATTTATTTTGCCCTTTTTTTTTTTTTTTTTTTGGAAATAGGATTTCATGGCTGGAACAAAGCTGAAGGAACGATGTGACATAGTTTTACATTTAATCCAAAGAGGCTGCAGGCCAGATTTCATAGAAAGTCCCAAAGTTGATGTAACAATACCCAGTAATGAGGTTAATATTCAAGTGATACCAGGAGAAGCTTCAGTGCAGCTGCGTCCAGGTTTGGTTATCAGAAAGATTGTTTTAATATAAAAAGTGTATTGTGTTTGGCATAATTTAGGAGGCTGAGGAGAAAAGGCCTTGGATAAAAATTCTAAAATGCTTTTTCCACTGAGTCAAAAACAGATTCTGAAGATTCATCCAGTTCTGAGAAGAGAAATGAAAGGATTCTAACTTATTCAAAAAAACAACAACTGTATAATCTTTTGGATACACTAGTTAGTTCTATACTTGATCTAAAATTACTACATAACAATTGGCTGCAACAAGTTTTAATGTCCTTGGCATCTTCTTAAATAGCTAATGAGCCTGACTGTCGTTATTATCCATTGTCTTAATTTCCACTAAATGTTCATTGAAATTGGATAATTAGAACTGAATTGCTCTATATTTAGTTACTCCTTTCTTCGCCTAAATTCTGTAAATGACACTTTGTTTACATTGCCTATATTTCTTAGGTGAATTTTATTTTCTTAAATTGAAGATAGGAATATTCTTCCAGGTGTGAAACCTGACTCTATTATGCATCTTCCCTTCCCTTCCCTTCCCTTCCCTTCCCTTCCCTTCCCTTCCCTTCCCTTCCCTTCCCTTCCCTTCCCTTCCCTTCCCTTCCCACGCATGAAAGCCTGTGCACTTACGCAAACACACAGAGTGAAGATCTACCAGCAAGCATAATACTCTACTTCTGCTGCAGAATGCCTGCCAGTCATTCAGGACGGGCTGCAAGCTAGCCTTCATGTATTGCCAGGAGCAAAAAATTCCAGCTGCTCTGCAAACTTGGGAAACCAGTTTTTTTCCCTGTCTTTCATGCCTCCTAATGGGGTGGAACGTACATTCCAATGCATTTCTCCTATGCCTTCTTTTTTTTACTGAGGACGCTGACTGCTCACCGTGCTCCCACCTTCCAGCTTTTGTTTCACACTCACTTGATAGCAAACTCCAGAAAGGATCTGCATTTATAGTTGGTGGGGACAGAATGAAAGCTGAGCAGACTGAGTTTACAATGCATTGGGAGCGGCTGGCAAATTCAATAGCCAGGGCATGGTAAAGTTCTCTATCACATACACATATTTAGATATGATTTCAGCTTTTTAATAGATTCTCGTTTTCTCTTAAGCATCTAGGTTATTTATTCATGCCTTCTACAAGGCCAGTTGGTTTGATGTTCATTAGTTTGAGACCTGACTCTGAGTAATATCTGTACTGCATGTGAATTGGGAAGGATTGTCAGAAGAGGCAATCAGTGATGAGCCATTTGGATGAGGCAGGGGGTAGAAGAAAGTTGAATGAGAGTCCAAAAGGACCAGCCATTCAGGCTGCATGTTGCAGTGCATACACAGCTATTGATGCGCATGAGAATGTTTGAAACACAGCGAAGACAATATATTTTCAGAATTGGGCCCAGATTTGTTTTCTGTAAATATCATGTTGTCATTCATGTTAACAGTACGTAGGTATAAGCTCGTTCTACTGCAAAATGGGTGCCATGGTATGTTAATACAGACTAGAATAGAAGTCATTGTTTATTTAGAATGATCTTGTTCTGGACCCTTAGGAATTTAATTTGATTATTAAAATGAAAGAAAACAACTCCATTATGACAAACGATTTCAGTTTATGGGAGTTATCTAGAAGTTTGGGAACTCTGTGTGAACTTCATTTATATCTTCATAACAAGCAAGTCATTTGAAAGTTGTAAGCAGTGTAGGTTTTCTGGCTATTTCAGCTTATGTAGAATTGAGGCAAGTACAACTATCTTTTCTTGCAGTCATGGAGAGTGCATAGAGGAAACAAATGTAACCCAACTGACACTGTATAGATCACCTACCCAGTTGTGTTCCAGGTTCTTCTATTAATGGCTTTTTCTTCTAGAAGCCTCTATTTCATTTATAAAAACGTAAGGTTTACTTGAGCTTTAACATATTGAATTCTGATTTGTTGAGAAACCTAGCTCCAGCAAATCTAGCTGTATGAATCAGATACATAAAAAAGAAAAAAGCCTCTATTTCACACAAAGTCACACACAATGTCCTAGGGTAAACATCCAACAAGCTGGGCACATTCACCAGGGCATGGAAATTTTAAAGTGCAGCAATGTGGTCTTTATTTTTAACTAATTATAAACAAAATAGGCATGTGAAACTTCCACAGACTTATTACATCTATTTTGTTTGTTTGCTTGCTTTTTCTCAAACTAATTTTTGTCCCATTTTCTCTGGTGGTATCAGAACATTGCTGTCATAGCCTCATAGTCTTCAGAGTTTGAAAAAAGTGGTAATCAGCAAAAGTAGAGGTAGTCCTCATTTAATGTCCACTTGTTCAGCAACCGTTCAAAGTTATGACAGCACTGAACGAGGGGTACTTATTGGGTCCTTGTAGTTACAGCCATCACAGCATCCCCATGGTCACGTGATCATGATTCAGGCACTTGGTAACCGGCTCACAATTACAATGTTACAGCATCCCGCAGTCATGTAATCACCATTTGTGACCTTCACTGCCGGCTTCCAACAAGCAAAGTCAATGGGGAAGGAGGTTCCAAATGGTGATCCCGTGACCACAGGACTCTGCAACTGTGTGGGATTTGCCTAACAGTGGCAACTGGGACTGCCGGAACTGCTGTGGTAAGTTGGTGTGGTCACATGACATCACACCTTAACGACCATATTGCTTAGTGAGAGTTACCAGTCCAAATTACTGTCAGTAAGTGAGGACTACTTGATAACTATTCCTCACTGGGAAAATATTACTCACTTTTCTGGTATATAAAGGTGTCTGCAATAAAAGCCTAGGTAGCTTTATTGCCATTAAAGTGCTAGAGAGCTTTGCTGCTGGCCCCATCCATCACATTGTGTGGTTTTTCCACCCCGGAGAACCACACATGGAACATAAATATCTGCAAAGGGGAACCTAACCTGCATTACCTGTCATAGACTGGGAGAAACGCAGTTGTACAAGACTTCTGATCCATGCACACAGACCTTAATGTACATAAGTGCTCTAAGGCAGAAGTGTACCCTTGGTGATATAAAAGTGATCTGTTGATAATGGCAAAGCTCTAAAATCCACCTTTTGATGACTTATAAGGAGGCTTAAGTTGATTTTAGCCAATATGAATGATCTTGTAAGTTTAGATTCTTTCTCAGGGCAACCTGGCCAATCTGTTCATTCTCCTATTCTGTTCTTTCCCCTTATAACAGATATCTCTGTGCCTGGAAACAAAAGAGTGCAGTATTTTGAGCCACCTGACATTTCAGAAAAAATCTCCAGTCTGTTGAAAATCAGCTTATGAAAGATCTAACATATTTCACATTTTATCCTCTTTCAAGGAAATTGGCATAAATGAGTTTATCCCAATCTCCCTGGTCCTACAGCAACCCTGTTAGGGAGAGTAGGAGTTGCCTAAAGCCACATAATCTGCCTGTTTATATAACCCAACATAATTTTCTTATTATCATTAGCAAAGGAGACAGGAAATTACCATTGTGGTAGAAGTAGTGTTTCATTGAAGAAGTGTTACAAAGAGAGATCAGCATGAATTCTGCTAGAAGAAACGAGTTTGCATAAATTCAGAGTGGAAGTGCTGAGGGAAAAAAGGTCATTTTGAAATCTCATATGTTTTTTATTACTTCCTATCGAAGGAGCAAGAACAATAATAACCGACCATATATGTCTTACAGTTTTTTAATTACCATAGAAATAGAGCATTGCTTCCGACTATTCTGTTAGAGAACAGAATGTAATGTCAGGCATTGTTTGATATGGAATTATTACTGGAGAGTTTTTGTAAGTGGCTATTTTTGATTTGTGAAATCTTCCACTTCATTTTCTAAATAACTGCAGTTAAGTGTATAACCAAAACCTAAATCAGGGTTGGACGATTTGCAAGCCCCATGTGGCTTTCAGCCCCCCCCCCCGCTTTTTTTTGCAGCTCAAGAGCGCTCAAGATTGTGCCACCAAAATGAATCAGCAAACCATTGAATAAGGAATGCAGAAATTCATCCTTATTTCCAGCACAAAACTAAAGAAAAGGGAGTTACTAAAATGTAGTTATTTCCAGGGGGATTAACGAACCTATAATTGTTAAAGATCTCCTTCAAAAACAAACAAAAAAAGCAGAAAAATGAGCCAAAATTCAAGTGTGCTCTTTGCAGTTAAATAGAATTTTTCCCCCAGCTGCTGAAAAGAATGCCAGCCCTGCCCTAAATTGGGGTTCATCTTAATGATATTTTTTGGGGGGGAAATACCTAATTTTGTAAAAAAACATTTTGAACTGAATATAGTTTCGTCAAAGTCCAGATAACACAACTATCAGCAGATAGACAGACAGATGCAATATTTATTCCCACCTTATTTTTGGTCAACTCAAGATGACATACATACTTCATGCTGATAACCTAAGATAGTAATTACTTTTTCTGAACACCTGTGATCACAGTAAAGAAGGAGGGCATATAGGCATATACTAGGTCTCATTGAGAATTATCCTTACAATGCTAGACTGTAGCCTTTTCTTTGTGACCTATGCTGGGAAATTGTGTAAGAGGAACTTCTTAAGAACCACAGTTCTCCTTTCTGTTGTGGGCTGTCCAAGTGGACAACTGCTACTGAAATAATAATCTTTTTTTCAATAGTAAGAATGATGCATGCGATGAGCCAGACAGTTAAATAACAGTGAATTAAATTGGCATGGAACCCACAGCATTCTAGCGGGGGGGGGGACAAGTGGGTCACAGTAACAGCAGCAGCATCACAGTGTTGTGACACAAGGTCCACCCCTTTTTTAAGTACATGAATACGTTACATTCACGCCTAAAAGGGACAGAGCTTGCACCGTGATGCTGCTTTTCTTGTTTTGTGTACACCATTGGGTGGAACCTAAAATGGTAGTTCAGCTTCCTGATCAGGGCTATCCCACTTTTTTAAAAGAAACAGATTCATTCACAACCCGCCAGCCCTGAACTATTAGTTGTAATGTATATGCAAATCCTTCAAAATTTGAAACATCAATATTATTTCTTCGCATAATGCTAGATTAATTTATATACTCTAAAAATTGTGCACGTTTTAACCTAGAATTTGCTTCATCCTGTAAATGTCTTATTTTTAAATATGCAAGCTGAAATCTGTCATGAAATATCTAATGTCTTAGCATAACATTTTGAATCCAAATTTGTTTTTCTTTTATGCTTTGATTTCATTAGGAACTATTCTCTGTATATGTTTATGCATTTGTACTCTTTGTTTATTAGTATAAGTCAGTCTGTTTCTTTTTTCTTTTTCCTGCTTTATTTCTAGAAAAAAGGTATGCAAACATTTTTATTTGGATCATGGTCCTAATCAAATCCCAAGTTTTGTCTTTCTAAATGCAGTTTAATGTATGTCAGCTTAACCACTTGTGTTGGGAGAACTGAGCACTGAAGTAAATTATTTGGGGAGGGAGGGAGACCTTTCTCTTAGCATTTTAGAAGAATGATATCACTGGGATGATATTCCATTAGCAAATAATTGAATAAAGGCATTTGTTTTGGGGCATGTGTTCCATTTGGAGCTGTGGTGAAATCCTACCTTTTTTTCCCCCAAGTAATAAACAGAGGGTAGTAATTTCAGCTACACTGTGCTATTTACATCTGCGTGTACGGTTTACTTTCACTACCAGAAGGAGGAGCGATTGACTCCATTTTGTGAGGAAAAAAAAATCAGAAGCTAGCATGTAAGGGATCAGAATAATATTTTGCATTGCTGTCTGCTTTGCTTAGAACATCCGTGTTCGTGCATGTGAGAATTTTAATTCAGCAGAGTTCTTAGAATCATAGGGTTGGAAGGGGCCTTGGAAGTCTTCTAGTCCAACCCCCTGCCCAGTTGACCATGGGATGATGCCATCTTTGGGGGATCTACTGAGATTAATTACCTTGCTGCCCAAGCAAGAGGAAAAACAGGATACTGTCTTCTCCCTCTGCTCAGTGGAAAGTGTGGGACTTCTAGCTCTGTATTAATGTGCAGTTTATATTTGTACATAGCAATTTTTTGTTATTGTTTTATGCCTCATGGTTGCTTATTTATTTGCTTATTGATAGTCCAAAACCGAGTCACAAAATTTAAAATACAGCATACCATTAATACATACATATGTAACAATGCTTACATATATAAGAGGAAGAAACCTTATACAGTCCGCAATTCACTGAAGGCACCAAATGATTTCTATAAGCTAAGGCTATACATAAAATTTTTACTACTGCCTTCGAAACACCTGGGCATTGGTGGTTCAGTAAGAATACCTCAATCTCTTCATCATGAATGGAGTCTGTCAGACTCAAGACCTGGTGTATTAGCTCTGATCACCAATAAGAGTGTAGTGGGCACTTTAAAAGGATGTGTGAAACAGACTCAACTTCTGTGTTTGAGCAAATACATACTTGATCTTCATATGGAAGTTTGGTATATCGACCAGTTGTTACCCTAGTAGGGAGGGTATCTATATGGGCTAGGGGGAAAACCCTTCTGTGTGGGGCATACGGGATCTTATAGAAGTAATTGGGGAGTGTCCAAGGGGAGAGAGCAATTTGCCCGTAGGAGAGATGGGAAAGTTTGACTTGGTCTACCTGAATGTCTAAGTCCCATACCCTCTGCTTAAGTTCTACCAAGGTTTTTTCTAGATCTAAAGCAAGTAGGGCTGGTATTGACAGTCCACACTGTTTCAGATCTTGATCTGTTTCTTTTTCAGAGTAGATTGATGTACATCATATGGAATAAGATGTACAAATTAGGTTCCTTAAATGATCTGTTTTGCCCAGAACTTTAGCCAATGTAACATTGCCCGGGCCTCAAATGAGATGCAACCTAGCTCTAATCTGGTGATGGCATTAGAAGTTGAGTAAGGAATGTGTGCTATTGATTTTAAGAATTTTGTTTGTATTTGTTCAAGGATTGAGAAGTTTTTGTAAATATACATCTGAGATCCAAACTGTTGCTATACTTGATGATACATATAATTTTTCAGCTAAACTGTTTCTTGCCCCTAAGGATATTACAGATAATGGAAAAAGCATAGGAAATGGAATGGCTGGAGAAGGATTTTAGATACATACACACACACACACACACACACACACACACACACTTAATGCTTAATTACAGTTTTAAAAGCTAAACTAAATTAAGCTAGTTGTGGAAAAATATTCTGCACAGGATTTGGTTTTAAAATAATTTGAATTTTCAGAAGTATTGATTGCAGTTCTGCTTTTTGCATATTAGGATCTGAAGCAAGTTTTATGCTGAAAGTCCGCCCACTGGAAAAGTATCCTGTGGATCTCTATTATTTGGTTGATGTGTCTGCATCTATGCACAGGCATATAGAACGATTAAACTCTGTTGGATTTGAATTATCTCAAAAGATGGAAAATATTTCCATTGATTTACGACTTGGATTTGGATCCTATGTAGATAAAACAGTGTCCCCTTATATTAGTATTCACCCAAAAAGAATCCATAATCAGTGCAGGTGAGTAATGTTAAAAATAGATGCATATAACTCAAAGGAAAGAGTATGTGTGAACATTCATGGGCACAAATCTATGCATTCAATATCTAACTCTCTTTTGGAAGAGCAGAGTAACAGATGAGTGAACATGCATTTACATTAGCTTTATCTGCTACAAGACTTAGGTAAATATGTACTGTATTATCATAACTATAATATGAAGCCTTTAATAGCTGATTACTCTAGTACTATGGATAAGGCTGGGAATGTATTTTGTTAGAGCCCAAAATTGTGAGATTGAGATTTCCAGGTCTGTCTGTAGGGTATGGTCAAAATAGTCAAGATGGCAACTGCAATGGGGCAATCAAAGCTCTGCCTGCTGTTTATGTACATTGCTTGAATGATGTGCATAAAAGACCCAGACACTTTAATGGCAGCATTAACTGCCTTTATTCCATACTCTTTGGATGCGCCTGTTTCATACTACTAAAATTCTACAAGTTTAAAAAGTGCATTTAATTATAATTCTAATTTCTAATGTTTTTCCTCCTTTTCTATAACAAAATAAAACAATTGAAAACAAACTTAATGTGCCCCATAGTTCTAAAAGTATTTCAGATTTACTTTGATTTTTCAGATTTACTTTTATGTTTGGCAGTAGGCTACTGGCAGGAGAATGGAAATGACATTAATTATTACTTATGCTAGAGAGGGTGGCTGCATTTTTTTAAATTCTTTTTTTATTAATCATTTTTTAAGGAAAAAATATTTGCATTTTTTTCTGTATAGATAGCATCTTTCCCATTTATTTAAGTCACTTCTGAGGCAGAAAATTACAGGTGGATTTGAGAGGGCAGCTTCCTCCTGCATAAGAGTCACAATTTTCTGTGGTTTTCTGTGGCTATTATATTATACTTTCAATGAAAGTAAAAATAGAGATATTTTTTTAATTGTCTACTTCTTTGATATTTTTTAGAGACTGTGCCACCAAATATAATTAATCAGCACTTACAGTCTTACATATCCTTCGGAGTTACATATCCCAACAAAATAGTTAAAAGTTGATTTTTTTCTGAAATAGGTTGGTTTGTTCTGAAAACATTAACCAAAACATAATTAAAAATTTGAATTAATGGTAGACTTCTTAATTGCCAGCATGTATAAAGGGATTAATAATTAATTATTATTATTAATAATAATAAATAATAATAAGCCTATGAGAAGACAGAGATTCCTATCTCAGCTTCTTAAGCCTAGAAATTACCAATGTAAAGTTATAAATCTGTATTTGTTGTGCTACATTGCCAGATTCAACTGGTTTAAAAGTTCTGTGTGGGAGTTACAAGTTACTTCTCTTTGATTCCAAACAGTGATTATGAGCTAGATTGTATGCCACCTCATGGTTTTATTCATGTTTTATCACTGACTGACAAAATACCAGAATTCAGGAGTGTAATTAATAAGCAGAAAATCTCTGGAAATATTGATACACCCGAAGGAGGCTTTGATGCTATGCTTCAGGCAGTAGTGTGTCAGGTAAGCAATAACAGATAATTTGACTAAGCATTTACATTTTATTATTCTCTTTTTGGGATGATATAGTCTTGTAATACTGTAATGTTATATGCAAATGGTAGCTCTTTACGAAGCCAGGCTCTTTTTGTATTGCAGCTTTACATTGTTTAGTATATTCATAATCACTTTTTGCCTTCTGTACCCATCAAAATGCTTTTGTAGATATATTTACAGTAGGACTTCGGGTACAAAGAAGTTGTACTTTCAGATGAAGGGCTTGATACAACCAGTGGTGTTTCAGATGCTTGGCTTAAATCCTTTTCAGATAGAACTGGATCCTCACAGTGGTGCTTGTGGTCAACCATGTGACCTTCTCCCTTGGCACCTTCTAGGCTCCATGAGCCATGGCATTTTTGTTAAATGACTGGCCATGTCATTTTGTTAGCCATTTTATGAATTGGACATATTCCTTCTCTATGGCCATAGTGCCATCGTGAGCCCATCTTAATGGAACATAACGATGATATCTTAAAGCACTACAGTAGCTCTTAGTACTTATATTTTCCATGATATAGCTTTTGTTGTTGTTCAGTCGTTAAGTCGTGTCCGACTCTTTGTGACCCCATGAACCATATTGCGCCAGGCCTTCCTGTCCTTCACTGCCTCCCTGAGTTTGCTCAGTTTCATGCTCATTGCTTCAGTGATGCTATCTAACCATCTCATCCTCTGCCGTCCTCTTTTCCTTTTGCCTTCAATCTTTCCCAGCATCAGGGTCTTTTCCAAAGAGTCCTCTCTTCGCATTAGGTGACCAAAGTATCTGAGCTTGAGCTTCATTATCAATCCTTCCAATGAGCAATCAGGGTTGATTTCCTTTAAGATTGACTGGTTTGACCTCCTAGCAGTCCAGGGGACTCTTAAGAGTCTTCTCCAGCACCACAGTTCAAAGGCATCAATTCTTCGGTGCTCAGCCTTCTTTATGGTCCAGCTCTCACAGCCATACATTACTACCGGAAAAACCATAGCTTTGACTATGCAGATCTTTGTCGGCAAGGTGACATCTCTGCTTTTTAATATGCTATCTAGGTTTGCCATAACTTTCCTCCCAAGGAGCAAGCGTCTTTTAATTTCATGGCTGCAGTCTCCGTCTGCGGTGATCTTGGAGCCCAAATAAATGAAGTCTGTTACTGCTTCCATTTCTACCCCTTCTATTTGCCAGGAATTGATGGGTCCAGATGCCATGATCTTAGCTTTTTTAATGTTGAGTTTCAAGCCAGCTTTCGCACTCTCCTCTTTCACCCTCATCAAGAGGATCTTTAGTTCTTCTTCACTTTCTGCCATTAGGGTGGTATCGTCTGCATATCTGAGGTTATTGATGATTCCCCCTGCAATCTTAATTCCAGCTTGTGATTCTTCCAGCCTGGCATATAGGTTAAATAAGCAGGGTGACAATATACAGCCTTGTCGTACTCCTTTCCCTATTTTGAACCAATCGGTTGTTCCGTGACCGGTTCTAACTGTTGCTTCTTGGCCCGCATACAGATTTCTCAGGAGACAAGTAAGATGGTCTGGTACCCCCATCTCTTTAAGAATTTGCCACAGTTCGTTGTGATCCACACAATCAAAGGCTTTTGCATAGTCAATGAAGCAGAAGTAGATGTTTTTCTGGAATTCTCGTGCTTTCTCCATGATCCAGTGAATGTTGGCAATTTGATCTCTAGTTCCTCTGCCTCTTCGAAACCCAGCTTGTACATCCGGTAGTTCTCGGTTGACATACTGCTGAAGCCTAGCTTGTAGGATTTTGAGCATAACCTTGCTAGCATGTGAAATGAGTGCAATTGTGCGATAGTTTGAGCATTCTTTGTCATTGCCCTTCTTTGGAATTGGAACGTAAACTGACCTTTTCCAATCCCGTGGCCACTGTTGCGTTTTCCAAACTTGCTGGCATATTGAGTGCAGCAGTTTAATAGCATCATCTTTTAGTATTTTAAATAACTCAGCTGGAATACTGTCATCTCCACTAGCTTTGTTGTTAGCAATGCTTCCTAAGGCCCACTTGACTTCACTCTCTAGGATGTCTGGCTCAAGGTCAGTGACCACACCAGCGTGGACATCAGGGACATTAAGATCTTTCTTGTAGAGTTCTTCTGTGTATTCTTGCCACCTCTTCTTAATCTCTTCTGCTTCTGTTAGGTCCCTGCCTTTTTTGTCCTTTATCATGCCCATCTTTGCACTAAACATTCCTTTGATATCTCCAATTTTCTTGAAGAGATCTCTAGTCTTCCCCATTCTATTGTTTTCCTCAATCTCTTTGCATTGTTCATTTAAGAAGTCCTTCTTATCTCTCCTTGCTATTCTCTGGAAATCTGCATTCAGTTGCTTATATCTTTCCCTTTCACCCTTGCTTTTCACATTCCTTCTTTCCACAGCTATTTGTAAAGCCTCATCAGACAGCCATTTTGCTTTCTTGCATTTCTTTTTCTTTGGGATGGTTTTAGTTGCTGCCTCCTGTACAATGTTATGGACCTCCGTCCATAGTTCTTCAGGCACTCTGTCTACCAAATCTAATCCTCTAAATCTATTTATCACCTTCACTGTGTACTCACAAGGAATATGATCTAAGTCATACCTGAGTGGTCTAGTGGTTTTCCCTACATTCTTCAATTTAAGCCTAAATTTTGCAGTAAGAAACTCATGATCTGAGCCACAGTCAGCTCCTGGTCTTGTTTTTGCTGTCTGTATAGAGCTTCTCCATCTTTGGCTGCAATAATCAATCTGGTTTTGGTATTGACCATCTGGTGATGTCCATGTGTAGAGTCGTCTCTTGCGTTATTGGAAAAGAGTGTTTGCTATGACTAGCTTGTTCTCTTGACAGAACTCTATTAGCCTTTGCCCTGCTTCATTTTGTACTCCAAGGCCAAACTTGCCTGTTAATCCGGTTACTCTTTGACTTCCTACTTTAGCATTCCAATCCCCTATGATGAAAAGGATATCTTTTTTTGCTGCTAGTTCTAGAAGGTGTTGTAGGTCTTCATAGAACCGGTCAACTTCAGCTTCTTCAGCATCAGTGGTTGGGGCATAGACTTGGATTACTGTGATGTTGAATGGTTTGCCTTGGATACGCACTGAGATCATTCTGTCTTTTTAGAGGTTGTACCCCATTACTGCCTTTCCCACTCTCTTATTGACTATGAGTGGAACTCCATTTCTTCTAAGGGTTTCTTGGCCACAGTAGTAGATATAATGGTCACTGAATTAAATTCACCCATTCCCGTCCATTTCAATTCGCTGATTCCCAAGATGTCGACGTTCAATCTTGTCATCTCATGTTTGACCACATCCAGCTTGCCTTGGTTCATAGATCTTACATTCCAGGTACCTATACAATATTGTTCTTTACAGCATCGGACCTTCTTTTCGCTTCCAGATACATCCACAGCTGAACGTCCTTTCGGCTTTGGCCCAGCCACTTCACTCTTTCTGGAGCTACTTGGAATTGCCCTCCGCTCTTCCCCAGTAGCATATTGGACACCTTCCGACCTGAGGGGCTCATCTTCCGGCGTCATATCTTCTAGCCTTTTAACATTGTCCATGGGGTTTTCTTGGCAAGGATACTGGAGTGGGTTGCCATTTCCTTCTCCAGTGGACCACATTTTGTCAGAACTCTCTGTCATGACCTGTCCGTCTTGGGTGGCCCTGCACAGTATAGCTCATGGCTTCACTGAGGTACGCAAGCCCCTTCGCCACGACAAGGCAGTGATCCATGAAGGGGTATATAGCTTACATTCTTTTATTTATTGCAGAGCCGTATTGGTTGGCGCAAAGAAGCAAAGCGTCTACTTCTCATGATGACTGATCAAACTTCTCATTTGGCTCTTGACAGTAAATTAGCAGGGATAGTAATTCCAAATGATGGAAACTGCCATTTGAAAGAGAACGTGTACGTCAAAGCAACCAGTATGGTAAGGTATATGTCATAATGCAGTGTTACCTTTGGGCTGTGTTCCTAAAGCATTAAAAAGGTCTCTATGAGAATCATCTTCTGAGAGGTATGAACTTCTGCTCAAACCTTCTCATTCAAATTGTTTCAGGGCTTTGATTGATCAGAGAGGATATGCAGTACATTTGTTCTTGGTCAGAGTACCTTTATGTCTGTATAGATTTTGGATAATGTGGTGATTGATGGCTAATAGAAGGAATATTGGTAAAGCCATTAGCATGAATGTTCCTGCCAGTAGGAGTATGTGTGTTCAAATGCTAATTCATGTAAACATTAATGAAAAAGAATAAATGTTGCAGGAAAAATATAGAGCAGAGCTTTCTCTTAGGTACTAGGCCATTAAAAATTGAAAAACAGTTTTATGTAGCTGTTGAAATACGAGGAACTGAAAAAAACATTCTCTTTTTTTTTCAAATACATCCCTTTACCTTAAGAAGTGATGTGGTTATGCTTGAACGTATAGAATTTTTTCCATTCTATATGAAGTTGGAAAAAAAAGCTGATAGAAGGCAATGGCAAACTATTACTGTATTACTATCAAGTAAACGTAGGAGTCAAGACATCAAGCTCAACTTAAAAAAGACAGCCTTTTTCTCAGATTTCTGTGGATTTTGATAAGTACCTTCCAAAGAATGAACATGTGTGGTCATATGAAATTAAGGAGTCACTGACTCCTTAGGCTTAGAATTTGCCAGTTGAAGATAATTCCACAGGTGAACAGATATTCTGACTCTTCTAACCCTTCAGGTTTTGAGTGTTCCTCTCTCTACTTTTAACAACCATGGGTTTCTCTAAGGGACTATTAGCATTTGAGAATGAAGATAATTCACTGTCACAAAGAAAAAGTTTATGGAATGGCCTTTACAGTTCCCAGATCTGAATATTACTGAAAATTTGTAGGGAGATACGAAACATGCAGAGTCTGCAAGGGGACCTAAAATTATTTCTGAAACAAAAGAATTCTGCAAGGAATTGTGGTAAAAAAATCCAGAAGCAAGACTAGACAAACTCTTTGCTGGCTGCAGGGGACATTTGGAATCTGTTATTTGTGTCAAAGAACTGACTGAAAGGATGCTCAAAATGTTGCACTAATTACATTGACTGTTTCCTTATTTATAGAGAAAAAATCATGTTTAGACAGTTTGTGCTGTCTAAAGGAAGTGCCAGCATTTGTTCATATAGGGATTCATTGAAACATACAAATTGACCAGGGCTACCTTTTTTTTTTTTTTAATGCAACTATATGTTCACCAATGTTTGAATCACAAATAGCTTGGTGATAGGCTGCACGCTAGGGTTTGGCAGTAAATCTTGCCTCTCCGTGCACTTAATCTCCTACTTAGAATTTGGCTCACCCAGCAGAAGACTCTTACACATGACTGAGCTAAATTAGGCTCTTTATTGCAGAGAAGAACAAAGCCATGTATGCACAGCTGATTTGTCCACTACAGTGCAAAAAAGTCAAACATGTTATGTAGTCTGTCCCCCCAGAGTTTAAACACAAAGCTTTTTCCTCCTGCCTTTTCAAGTTAATAGCTGCTTAGCCAGACTCTTGATCAGTGTTTCTCAACCTTGGCAATTTTAAAATGTGTGGACTTCAATTCCCAGTATTCTCCTGGGCTGGCTGGAGAATTCTGGGAGTTGAAGTCCACACATCTTAAAGTTGCCAAGATTGAGAAACACTGCTCTTGACAGTCTTGGGAAGCAGCTGGTAAATGTTTGCCTAAAAGTTCTCTGGTTTCTGCCGTACAAGCTTCAGCCCTTTCATTTGGGGTGATAAATAACATTTTTGTAACTAAACTATGCTAATAAGCAGCAACAAAAGATTCCTTTGTGAGAGTTGCATTATGATCTAAGAATTTCAGTAAATGTTCATAGATGACCAGTAAATTGTATGAAGCACTGGCCCTGGATTTAAATTAAACTTGCATATGCAGCTTGTTATTTTTTAAAATGAATAAGATTTGTATTAAAGAATAAAAATATATATATTTATGTAAGTTTCTTTAAGTAAAATGTTAGGTTTGGCAATTATAATAATCTATAAAAGCCACATTGCATATCTTCTTTGTGATTTACAGGAGCACCCATCACTTGGCCAACTTTCTGAAAAGCTCATAGACAACAATATTAATGTAATATTTGCAGTCCGAGGAAGCCAATATCACTGGTATAAGGTATTTTTAAAGATAGAACTATGTTATTTGGAAACAAGAAATACAGTGGCATTATAATCATAACCTAATATTTTCACAGGAACTTTTGCCTCTGCTACCGGGAACTGTTGCAAAACAGATAGAATCAGAGGCAGCAAATCTTGGGGATTTGGTAATAGAAGCTTACAAGGTATGTGCCTGTGACACTAATGAATCATAATATGGTGATAGTATATTCTTTATTTTTCAAAATCTTTATTGAAGTGAATATTCTATGGATTCCATGTTCATCCATGATACAGGAAGATGTTCAGGGAGTACATGTATCTCTATAAAAGATAAAAACACAATTCCTTTATAAATGAATGTGGTTGCAGCTTTTGCTTTAACTGACTACTTTTCATGATAATAACTTGAACTGATATGTGTACAATAACTGAATAAAAGATATTGAGGGTTCTACTGTTTTCACATCAATGAGGATCTTTTTTATATTGTGAAACAGCCATTGGACTGTTTTCAGAAATAAACTAAAACTCTACAGATGTTTTGGAATTCGGCTCAACTCTCTGTAACCTTAGATATCTTGGCCTATGACAGGACTGTGGGAGTTACATTCCAAAATATCTGGAGGGCAGATTGCCTACCTCAACCCTGTTAAAAAGGCTGACACTTCCGTAGGATTCTTTTTACACACACACCTTTCTGTTTCCTCTTGATAATTTTCAGTTAGGTTGTGTTACATTGCTAGCAGTGTTTTTTTATTTATATGGCATTTTTATTATAGACAGTTCTTAGCATATCTGTGATTTTGCTGTGATTCGTATAATTCAGTATTTCGTTCTTCAGAGCTATCTAGCTATTGCGCAATAAATGTATTTGACCATGATAATTTTTATTATTATATAGTACCCAAATACATTTTGCTTATATTCTGCCATGAATTTCTGTTGTGAGAATCCCAGGTCTGTTTTTATTTCTTCTTCTCCTTCAAAGGAAAAAACTACTTAAATCCAAAATATATACACAGTATATATATGACATATGCAATTATAGCATTGTGAGCTAACTGAAAAATATATCATTAGGCTATCCTAATGTATTATTTTAGAAAAATTTAAGAGTATACTTCATGCTTTATGACCCAATCCAGCATATTTAGAATAATAATTTGTAACAACCAATGCTGTTTAAGATTGTATATTTTACTTAAATTTCCCATGGAGGGTGATCGGAAAAGAGGCGTCCTTAGAGGGTGATCAGAGAGGACTACCATGTGATCCATGCCCCACCCCTTTTTACATTGCAGCTGCCATCTTGTTTTTCAAGTGACACACACACACACCTGCAGCTGTATTGGGTGGTATTGGTGGAAAAGGTTGGAAGTCAGTGGAGTGAGAAACTCTAATAGTCTTAAAATAATAGACAGTTTAGATAAGTGGCTTTTTAGTTGCTAAGCATTTCTTTACACATAATGTCCAGTTAAGAAGGTAATGTGAGAAATTGCCCTGTGGCATCAGAATGAAAAGAAAGGTCATCCTAAGCATTGAATCACACAGATGTGAAAACCAATTTCTGTACAGAAAACAGTTTTCTCCTTTATTCCTAGACTGACAGGTTATTCCACTCTATTTGAATCCACCGAGTTGGGCTTGCTAATAGGTGGTATGTGTTGCTACACAAAGGGGTAGAATTCTTTTTATTTTGCTCTTGTTTTGTTTCAGAAGCTGCTCTCTGAAGTGAAAATTCAGGTGGATAACACCCTTGAAGATATACATGTCAAAGTTACTGCAATCTGTCCTGATGGAAGTAGAAAAATGGGTTCAGAGGGATGCAAGAATGTGAAATCCTCAACTGAAGTATGAGCATTCCTTTTTTTAACAAGGGAGATGAAATATTTTGTTCATGATATTATGATTACTTTTCAATAGAAGAAAGCTTTCTGTGGATTTAAAACTGTATTTCAAAGAATTGAAGTTCTCCATGTTTCTGCCATGGATTAATTTATTTGGAGCTTTATTTTAAATTAAATCAAATGATTTATTCTTAGGCTCTCCAATAAGCTGAAATCAAGTTAACGTTTGTTTTCTAGAATTCCTCTGTGCTCTTGTCAGGTTGTTGTAAATGCTCATATATTCTACCTAAAGTCTTACCGACTTGAAGTCATTTATTTATAAGTGGGAACTGCAAATACATCAAGCTAGCATTTCCCTTACAGAACACTGAAGCTTAGGAATCAGAACAGAGTTGAGTCAGCAGTCCCCCAGTAGAGAAATAGAAGTACAATATCATTCATCCAAAATGCTGGTTTCACAGCTCCATGATAGCTCAGCTGTCCAGTACAGAAATCCATGGCTGGTTCCTGACCAGCACAAAATCCTTGTGTGCATCTCCCCTAAATCTCTATTAAAACATTTTTCATTATGTAATCATTTTAATACTTTATATTTTTAATCACAGGTGTTCTTTAATATTTCTATTGCCATGAAAGAATGTGGTACAACTGACAGAAGAAACTATGTGATGCTAAAACCCCTTGGTTTCAATGAGTCCTCCAGAATTAACATCCACAAAAGATGTATGTGTCAGTGTCAGGACGATGCAAAACACAAAAAAATCTGCATCAATGAAACACCTCATGACATTGAAGTATCCACCTGCAAGGGGAGCATATGTGGTTCCAGTGAAAAATTATCTTTGGAACAGTGCAGGATGCAACAGGACCATCTTCTTTGCAGTGGCCAGGGAGAATGTGTACATGGGAAATGCATTTGCTATAAAAACAAATATGGCACAGTATATGGTAAATACTGTGAAAAAGATGACTTTTCCTGCCCATATTACTTTGGAAACCTATGTGCTGGTAAGGGTGGAATTTTGTTATGTTTTATTCATTCATATTTTAATCCTTCTAATACGATTTATAATCTGTCAATGTTGAGACCCAGGCTGAGAAACATATTCTATCTCTCCCTCTCTCTCACACACACACACATGTGCATGCTTGTATAATACAATTATAGCACTATTGAAATACAGAATTGTATAAGCAAAAATAGTTGTGGTGTGGTAACAGTGTTCTATTTTTTTTTTTCCTCCAAAACACCAATCCAGCCATTTCGGAATTGGTTTGCCATTTCTTGGAAATAATTCTCCCAGCTCTTCTGGATCACATCTAAAAAGGTTGGCAGGGTTTATGTGCAAGAAGAGAGAGGAACTATGCAAACATTTTAAAGGATGTACATTGCGGCAAAGAAGAAAAGATGGAGTCATTTAAAAGAGCTTGGAGATGTTTAATTGGCAAGCACTGATTAAGTTGAACAAGATTCAGAGTAGTGGCGCATAATGAACAATAAGGCCTGAGGTGACAGTTTTAAAAATAATAGTTATATCATTGTGCTGGAGAAAGAGATGGGAAGTCAACAAACGGATCTAAGAACTTGAAGTAACATTAAAGTGCTACTTAACAATTCACACTAGGTGCATGTCCCAAATATAAAACCTCAGCTGAATCAAAGGCATTTTTCATATCTTCTTGAAAATGCCCCTTATAGTTTCATAATGAAATAGGATAACATTTGTTTTCAAGATTCTGCCTAAAAGTACATTTTTTATCTGGAAGAACCTAATGGGACCTCTAGTAAATAATGCAGTCAAGCCTGTACCTTTTTTTTTCTTTTTTTTTTTTTGGCTCTGTACTTGTAGGCCATGGAGAATGTGAAGCTGGCAAATGCACCTGCTTTGCGGGCTGGGAAGGTGATCGCTGCCAGTGTTCCTTATCCTTGCGAAAACACTGCATGAACTCAAATGGCCAAATCTGCAGCGGAAGAGGAACTTGTGTATGCGGGAAATGCAAGTGTGCTGACCCCAGCAGTTTAGGTCGTTTGTGTGAATTCTGCCCTACCTGTAGAAAAGTTTGCAGTGACATGCGGTAGGTCTGTTGTGTTGGAAATACTTGTTAGGGTCTTTTTCATTGGAAATATTCTAAATCCATGTACGTAGAATACCCCATAAACTTCTTGCTTCACAAGGTAGTTTGATTCTGCTTTTTATTTTTTCCTGGTGTTTCAGGGAGAGAAAACATACCGAGAATTGTTCTGTGAAATAGTTTTTAGCTTTCAGGAGAGTGGATAAATTGAGATGGTGGGGGTGGGGGTGATGATAATGATGATGATGATGATGATGATTTGGCTTAAAGTGATTGCTAGAGAATTAGAATTGCCTATAATTTCTTGTTAATGAGTTGGCATTCCCACATGCATTTATTTATTTACTTACTTTAAAAACTTATACGGCTGCCTATCTCACATAGTGATCCTAGGCAGCTCACAACCACCAATAAAAACAAGAATAAAAGCAGAAGAATAAAATCCCTAACACTTCCCACACGGCACCAGACCAACCAAATTATTAACCTCCTGACTCAATCCCCATCCTAGCCCAGTGCTTGGGGGAAGAGCCAGGTCTTCATGGCCTTCTGAAAGGCTAAAAGGGTAAGGGTCCTTCAAATCTCAGGAGTGAGGCTATTCCAGAGGGCTGGGGCTGCTACAAAGAAGTTACAGCTGCAAGGTCCCACCAGATGACAACATTTAAGGGAAAGGACTTGGAGTGCGCCCACCCTATGTGACCTATTGGATGGGCAGATGCATACACACAGAAACAGACATACTTTATATCTCTCCCTTGATTTAAGATATTGTCATGTTTTAACTTCAGGTACCATTTTGTGTTCCCTATTCATAATTTGAGAATTCTGAAACTTCCTGGTTTGATGAAATTCTCCTTTTAAAATGTGGTAGGCCACAACTCCAAAGACATTGCAAGCTGATATCACATGCCATGAACCTCTAACTTTGTTGGGTTAATAGTGATTGGCAAAGAATACATCTACTGGCAGTTCAAGGCAGACATAAAAGATCAGTGGAATTAGTTTTTATTTTTCTTGAGAGTAAAACTTTGATGGGTTGGTCACTAAATTTTAATTTTCCAGTATAAGAGTTTCTGTTATAGTCTCTGTTTGATTTATGTTTCATAATGGTAGGAAACCTGTTGTCAGTTTTCAGCAATCATGCCACTGAAATTGGGCAGCAAATTAAAAAAAAAAAAGTTGTAACAAAACAATTATAATCTTAGATTAGAAGAATTCTAATTAGAAAGATTCTTGGAATGGCAAAATAGGCTTTAGAGGTCATTTTACACTTTATTTACATTTTTATTTATGTGTTATTAAAAATATCTCTATACTGCTTTTTATTAAAAAATCTCAGTGGTACTTACAGTAACCATAAACATATTCCAGAATAAAACAAAAACAAAATAAAAAAGTAATAAATAGATTTTTTTTTTAAAAAAAGAGGGTGGGTTAAATAAGTGTTTTCAGCTCACAACAAAACTGTCTCACTTGAAATGTTCTGTTGGAAAACTCAAATCATATTATCACAAAACTTTAAATAGTTCTTGAGTGGGTTTTTTTGATACCCTCAGAACAAAACTTTAGAAAATAAATATTTTGTTTTGCAGCCAGAACACTTTAAAAGGATCAATCTGAGGTCAGACCAACTTATTTCAATCTTGTTTTCAAAGACTTGGATGCTCAAAATTCTATCTGTAGGAAGTAGCCCAGAATCCTTATAGAATTGGGCAGCCTTATAAATGTAATAAAATCAGAAAACATTCTGATCTTGAAACAAAGCTCTTGAAATTCCTGTAGCAGCAATTTCAAGCTCAAAATATGTTGTATATCCCTTCAAACAGTCCATTTAAATGAAACAATTAGGTGTTGAGGGCAGAGATAAAAAGATGATTCTTTTAAAAAGTGATCTTTGAAATATATCAGCATTGTGGCCTGATCCTTCAGCATAGACTCCACCATTGAAAAGGCCCACCTGGGTGTCATTGCCAGTCAGGAAGCTGTGGCATGAAGAGTATCTTCCAAGAAATACAAGATAAATTATAGTATTTCTTGTGAAGCTGTTTTGTATTCATTGCTAGCTGAAATGATGATGATGCTTCAGCCTTTTACGGCACATTTGATACCCATCCATCTCCTTGATTAAACAACCTGGAACAAGGGAATATTGTATATTTCTTATTCTAATGAGAGCAAGAGCCAATATGCAGAACACACAAAGTCCATGGTTGGTTTTTTTTTTATTGCTGTGAAATCCAGAGAGAAAAATAAAATTAAAGACCCACTCTGTTTAATTTTGTCTTACAGCAATTGTGCACCCTGCCAATACTTCAACTCATCTCACAGTACACATGATCAGTGCAAAACCACTTGCACTTATAGAATGCATTATCTTGAAAGATCAGGTAGGTATAAAGATATCCATGTAATCATTTTTATATCAACCTTCTTCAACCTAATTATTAAATTATAGCTTTCATAGCCCTCACTCAGCATGGCCTTTAAGGAAGAGTTTTGTTTATGAAACATTTCTTCATCCCCAGATATGAATTTTGCCTGCTCTGTGATTCCTTTTAAAAGAACTCATAGTTGATATTAGATATTGTCTCATAGCTGGAGATTAATTGCCAAATGTAGATGAATTATATATTTTAGTGTAGCCTTTTTCTTCTTCTGCCTTTTCTTTCACCTGTATGTTGCTAAAATGCTTAGAATTGTCTTTCTCACATATGAATCACATTCAATTTTCAGCCTGATGATAAGAAAACTCAGAGGAATGCTCGCATATAATGCTTTAACAGTTCTTTGTTCTAACAACTCATTATTTCAATATTCATCCAGGAATTAAGATCAATATCTTTTTCCTGTGGAAGGCAAGTAACAGCAAATATAATATTGAGAAAACATTGATTATTAAGCATTCCTAGAACTTTGAGCATTATTTTTGCTACTGGCAGAATTGGCCAGAATAATTCAGGAAAAAATGGTTCTCTAAGCTTATCGATCTTCACTATATGTTGTCATTTCTGCAAATAAGGCTATCTTTATTCCACATCATGAGGTATGATCAATTGAAATGTGCAGCTTTTTTTTTATTTTGAGCAAAAACTCATCTTGCTCCTTCTAGGTATCTCCCCAATGTACAAGTACCACTGGAGAAGTCTATACTTCCTTAAGCAAAGTGGCTCTTGATGATAGCTTCAGCTCTGTTAGTCAATGTCTGAATATGGAGGGATTCACTTGGGACTCCTAGGCCTTTTTAGAATAATAATTAAGATTTTTACTACATTAAGCCTTGGTTTAACGTTGTTGCCTTTTGTGACTTTTCTTTTATATATATTAATCACCCAACTGGAAAACTAGCTTGGTGTAATGGTTAAGGCACCAGGCTAGAAATTGGGAGATGGTGAGTTGTAGTCCCACTTTGGACATGAGACCAGCTAGGTGATTTTGGGCCAGTCACTCTCTTTCAGTCCTAGGAAGAAGGCAATAGCAAACCACTTCCAAAAATCTTGCCAATAAAACTTCAGGTCTCAATCCAAGTGGTTGCCAGGAAGTACCACTGACTTGAAGACACAAATATAGTCATTGAATTGAAGGCACAAATGTAATCACAAATAATGCACTTAGCTGATCTTAGTTGATCTCAGAAAGATGAGCAGAATCAAATCTCAATAGTATGTAGATGGGAAACTTCCAGAAAATCCCAGCATTGAAGAAACATGTTGAAAGACACACTGGCAAACCTTATTATTGCCCAGAAATTTCCCTTGATGCCCATCAAGTCATTCAATCAAGCCTGACTTGAATAAAACTTTACCTTACATATCAAAAACAACTCATTTCCTTGCCACAGGAAAGTAACACAAGACTTGGGCAACCATCAAGGTTTGCCACACCACAAAACTCTTAGAAAATAATGCAGGGGGCGGGGGGAGAGTTAAATGGTTTAAACAGAAGATAGAGTGATTGAGGCTGGGCATAGAATAGAATGCAGCCCTCCAATAGAAGGCATAGTTGACTGATTGTTCCTGAAATGTTTCTTTATCTTAAGATCTACAGAAGGAGCTCTTCTGAATGTACTTCAACTTTTAGAGGCCAATCTTTTGGACATGTCCTTCTGTAAAGATCACAGGCTATGGCATGAACTTCTTCAGGACATGCATTAAGTACATGCTTTCTCATGTGCAAAATCTGTAAAAATGCCCTTCTTTGGCTAAATCAATGGTTTTGTTGTTTCTTTTTTAATTTTATATAATTTTTGTGCAATTTTAACTAGTAACTTGTTTTCAGTAGAAAGACAGCATATACTTCAAACAATAAATAGATCTTTATTGTCTAGTTTTGGTTTTTATCCTGAACAAACTTGTCAATGTAAAAATGGTTATTTAACATAGAAGGTATTTGTTTTGCAGTCTAGATATGTTGCCTAGGTTTTCTCACACTGTTTTAAATATGATGGATAGTATGAATGTATGTATGTGTGTATTTATTTATTTATTCTGTTTCATTGCAGAATGCCTCTCCGATGATTCAAGTTATTTCAGAATATTTTTCATTATTTTTATAATAACATTTTTGATTGGTTTGCTTAAAGTGTGCATAATCCGTCAGATAATTGTATATTGTAACCATAGTAGAATCAAGTCTTCAGCAGGTTATAGAGTGCCTGCAGCCAAAAAGGTAACTGATGAATGTTTTCTTGAACATAATTATAATGCTAGTTGTACAGGGCCTTCTGACCAGCTATATTTTCTCCTTCAAGGATAAGACATTCTTGCCTACTGTGTGTACAAAAACAGTAACTTACCGGCGTGACAAGCCTGAAGAAATAAACATTGGCAAGATGCAAGTAAATGAGACATTCAAATGCAGCTCCTGAGGACAACTTCTTTCTTCAGATCTTTTGTTTTCTCGGTTGAGAGTTGTTGCTGTTTTTTTAAAAATATATTGTCTAATGCTGTGGGTATTTACAATTTTGAACACTGTAATAAAAAAAAACTGACTCGGAGTCCTAGTTGCACACCATGCCTAGGTTTCAGAAAGAGCTGCTTGTTTAAAACAAAAACAAATGTGCATTAACTACTGTTTAATGTGATTAAATTACTGGTTGCAGCTAAGATGTATTTGGATTAGGAGCCAATTGAATCCCATTTGGTAGTGATAGGATAAAATTGGTTTAAATGGAAATGTTTTGGAATGGGTGGATTTTATATCGGTTTGCAAGGCCGTTCTGTGTTGTAGCACTTTAACATGATGTAACTTATTTAGTTGTGTCACAGAATGTTAATTGAAACTGGTATGGCAAAAATGCACTGTTCTCACTTTAGAGGTAGCTAACACAGATGGGGATTATAATCAGAAACTCTCAAATCTCATTTAGAAAACCGTAACCGACAGAAATCAAGAAATCAGCTACCCACACATATTCCTATTCTGAGCACTGGGGACAGAGGGGAAGCAAAAAATACAGGAGCTGATGGGCCTGTAGAGAGAAAACAAAAGGAATTTTAAAAACTCTGTTAGAAGGGTACGGTTACTCCTTACTTCCCCAACTTCAGCAGATCACAAACCCAGAATTTCTAATTGCACTAGTTTAGAAGAAAGTGGAGAAATGCACTTTCATCCAGCTTGCTCAAAATATATGGAGGCAACAGTCCCAGACATCTTTTATATGGTAGCAATGCCTGTAGAACATATTTCCATGGAAATATTGTCTGCAAATGTTCAGAAGCTGTTGGAGGAACCTATTCTTCCTGGCAGCTGAGTGTATCTTAGGAGGGAAAACCACTTCCCCAAGCAAGGGTGTCTACAGAGTGTGGTCAAAAAAGTCAAAATGGTGGCCTTAGTGGTGTGATAAAAGCTTTGCCTGGTTTTTATGTATATCAAGCACCCTTGCAGCTGCCATCTTTACCTTTCTGTCCATAGTCTGTGAATACCCTGTTTCTAAGTGAAGCGGCAACTTCTATGAGTCAGGAAACTGATCACTACATACTGTTCACTATTTACTTTGTTAAATATTTGCATCTAGTTTGCTACAAAGTCTTCCTAAAATTGGATAGATTTTTTTCTGTAAAGATATGAGTAAACATAATGGACCTTTTAAATTAAAGTGTTATAGTCAAATATAGGGAATTCTTCATTTGTTATACAAAAAATATGGTAAAGCATTCAGTTGGAGTAATTTTCTATTGTTCAGAAAAGTTCTGTTACTTCAGAAAAAAATTCTATTAGTTCAGAAAATATGAGGTGGCAAACTGGCCAGATCAGAATGATCTAGATCACCACTCTAATACTATGATCCAAATTAAAGTTACTTGACTAAATTAAGAATTAATATATTTAAACCCCAAATTTTATCTGAAAGCAAGTCCAACTGAATTCAGCAGGAGGACTTACTTTTTCGGGTAGGCATGTATAAGATAATATTTGAGACTTGGTCATACGTGAACTTCACACCCTAATACTATGTTGTTGGAATTTCTATGTGCAAGCCCTCATATATTGATACAAATTCCCAGGACAGTTTGAATGTCCGAAACTCTGCAAAGTGATCCCATGGATTTTTTACGTTTGATTTTTAACAGAACTAAGAATTTGGACATATGCTCTACTAAGGCTTAAACTGCACAACTGTAGCACAGTTTCTATTACTGGAAAAATATATATTTGTGCTTTTATTTGGATTGTCCTCATGCCCCAGTTTTGCACACTCATAAAAAGGTACTAAGTGTTAAAATATTTAAGTTGTATGCCAGTAGAACAGTATAATATCTAGAATTTCTGATCAGGCCTTTCTATTTTTTGCCATGTCAGGTTTGATTTCATATCCAGATATAGCTAAAATAGACCTAACAAAATGTATATTTTGTAGTGTTTCCTGATGCTTTTGTATAATGTGTACTGTTGTGTTTTCCTTTTTTTAACCAAAAAAGGATGGATCTGTCATGTTTTTGTGGATTTAGATTTTACCACGTAGATTCTTTCTAGGAAAGAAATATTCAGAGAATAATTATATCATGTTAATAATTTTTTAAAATTGAATTCCCTATTCTATGAAGTATTTTGTAGTGTACATGACTAACTCTTTTATTTCTGTTTATTTATTGATTTGTCACTTTAGCATATTGTGAGAAAGTCTATTTTTCTATGAGAGCTATAATAATTGACATTAAATTAATACTAAATTACCCAGTCTCAAACAAGTATTGTCTCTAATCCATGTTTGAAGTTTGTTATTTTTATTTAACAATAAACAATAAAAATTTAATTAAAGAAAATGTCAGCACCACTGTTTATAATCCTACATGTTCTAATTTCAGCCACAGTTTGGCAGAAACAAAATCTGCAACATTTTGATTGCTTTGGACAAAAACAGAATCCAGAAGGATCACCAAAAGTGGGCAAGACTGGGCCACTGCATCTCCCAGTCTTCCCAATAATGTCTCCTGCCAGTTGCCATCAGTGTTTTTATCCAGGACTTTTTCCTTTCTCCAAGCCACTCCTGCCCTAAATAACTGCATTTTGGTCCATATTCTGAACAAAACATCTCCCTTTTGTTCTCTGTATGGACCAAAACATGTGACGGCCTTAAACCTGCTTGATACATGGAAGAGTCATCCATTTCCTCTTGGATGCTCTGTAGCTGTCTTCCCACCACTGCCTCAAGCACATTCCGTAAAAGGAGAAGCTTGGAGACAGCATAATAGTTGTCTAACACAGCTGTATCAGAGGAAGGCTTTTGAAGAAATGAGTGCACTACAGCTTCTTTCAAGGCTTTAGGAAATGCCCCCTCCCACAATGACATGCTATCAGCCTTGTGAGGTAAACCAGACCGGAAACATAGCCAGATGAGCCAATTCTACTTCATTGTAAGGTTACATTAACAGAATCTCGCAAGGCTGAAAGTACGTTTTTTCCCCTTTACAGCCCACGAAACTAGGGAGGATCCCTTCTGAGGTGCTTGCCCCACCCACATTCCTGCTGCAGACTAAATTGCCTTTTATTGGATGGTTCCCTTGGCTGCGCCTCTGCCCTGTCTTCCAAGGTCATTCCCACGTCCTATTACAGGTGCGGATTATTTCCCTAATGCAGTTGACCACAGTTCCTCTTATTAGTTCACATTGATCTTTTAAATGGAATAGTTTGGGTCACTTATTTTGGTCACTTATTCATATTGGATGATGTATAGTATCCTCCTGCCATTTAATACTGGAACCTCATATGACATGGTTTGTTACCTCATTTAGCATAGCCGTATTAGAGCAGTAAAGTGCTATGTTGAACTTGCAGCACTTTTGAGAGGAAAATATCTGCTCCGATGCCACCGTTTTATATGGAGGTCTTTTTTCAAGGGTGGGGGGGGGCATTTAAGAGGTCTTAAAAGCAAGCAACGACTAAGAAGTACAACAAATCATATACCTATTTCTTCTTTTTTTCCAGGGTAATAACTGTTAGTAGACTCATGAAAAAAATGGCATTCTCAGATATTCAACAACATTACCCGCACTCTTTAGCTACTATGCTTGCTTGGAGCATGGGCCTTTGGTACACATCTGAACTTGGTTTTTGATAAATGTTCTGCCTTCAGGAACAATGGCTAATTGGAGAGTTCAGTATGAGGGGAAAGATGGCAAATTGGCAGTCCACAGGCCCTTTTTCTAGCATGTCGCTTCATTTTCAAAACAACAGTTTGGCTTTTAAAAAATGTCCACTTATGCCAAAAGAAGCATTGTTAAAGTCTCATTTCAATTTCAATATGGGGAAAGGGAATCTTACAGGAGAAGTAAAGATAACTTTCCTGTCAATCATTCCCCACATGGTAATTAAGAGGAAGCTATGGAGGTATGGAGTTTGGCGTAATGGTTAAGGCACTGGGCTACAAACCAGGAGACTCTGAGTTCTAGTCCTGCCTTGGGCACAAAGCCAGCTGGGTGACCTTGGGCCAGTCATGGTCTCTCAGCCCTAGGAAGGAGGCAGTGGCAAACCACTTCCGAAAAATTTTGCCAAGAAAACTGCAGGGACTTGTCCTTGCAGTCACCAGGAGTCAAAAACTGGAAGGCACAAGATGATGATGATGGTGATGATGATGATGGAAAAGGGCAAACAGGATAAGGGAAATGAATGGGCTGTGATGTAAGTAGAACTTTCTGTATGTAGGACACTCTTATGCTGGTAGAAAAGCATTTCTGATTTCCAGCCTCATCTACTTTTCTATTCCTAGACTGCTTTCACTCAAAAGATTCTGAAATACCCACAATGGAGGAATAGTTGGTGAAGATGATGGAAGCAGCAGAGATGACAAAATTAACTTGTTTGCTTGGAGAAAGATCAACTACTACAGTTATTAGTGATTGGAACCCCCTTGTGGACTTTTTGCTGAAAAAAGAAAAAAAAATCAACTGAAGATTTATGGATTTGATGATTAGAAAGGGTAGGTTATGGAAAGAAGGAAACTGATGTAACCTTAGGGAGAGAGGGTAAAATATGAATGTATTTATAATTGGTGTTAAGAAGATGGAAGCCCCTTCCTTCCTTCCTTCCTTCCTTCCTTCCTTCCTTCCTTCCTTCCTTCCTTCCTTCCTTCCTTCCTTCCTTCCTTCCTTCCTCTTTTCTATCTCTTTTCCCTTATATCTCTTTTCCTTTTCTGTTACTTTTCTCTATTTCTCTTATCTTTAACTTAAAATTTGTATTGTTTGCACTCTGTGGAAAAAACTTCCTTAATAAAAATTATACACACACACACACACACACACACACACACATACACTTCCATACATCCATACACACTTTATACTTAGGGTGTAGAACTATTCATCCACATAGTTTGCATTCTCTAAGTGAAAGCAGTCTATATACAGTATATATGTGTGTACATATGTAGTACACATACTGTATATATGGGCTGCTTTCACTCAGAGTATGAAAACTATGTGGATGAATAGTTCTACACCCTAAGTACAAAGTTCCTTCTTTCTGTAGCTTCTCTATTCCTACAAGAAGCCATACTACTCTCATCTGGTAGATTTGGCTATGGTAGCCAAATTAATAGTAGGTAGATTGCATAATAAAACTCCTTAGTGTAGATAGTAAACATGACCATAAAATCTCTGGAGAAGGACAGAGCCAAAAATTCAACCTTGTCCTTCACTTTTTTAAAGATGGTGTCACCATCAGTTCTTCTTCATTACATAGAGCCTAGAGTGCTGATATTCTGCAAGGATGAATTCTCTTATCAATACAATAGCATTCTTAAAAGGAATTGTGGGATATATTAACAGAATCTTGAAAGCTTATCCAAGTGTTTCTCTGGCCAATCTTAAAATCAAGGCATGGTTATTGTGAGTTTCTCTCTCATGCTTCCTTCAATCTCTGGACTGTGTAATATTCTTCAGGAGCTTTCTTAACAGTTTATTCCTTCTTTCCTCCTTCAATGGGTCTGTCATGCCTTTCTCAAGGTCAAATCTACATCCTTTATCCTTCTTCAGTAATTATGAATAATCTGCTGATTCCTCTGAGCCACCATCAGCAGCTGCTATGGATTCAGATTCAGGAAAAGCAAGCTTCTCTCCCTTCTGATGAAACACTTCAGCCATGGATTATTAAGGAAGATGATTCTGTTTAGTAACCCAGAGAAGGGAGAAACAGCAGAGTCAGTGCCACCATCTTCTTCCCTGTTGAGAGGAAAAAAGTCTCTTCCTCAATACAGTCTTTTATGCATTTTATCTATCACTGCTGTTCTAGGAAGAGCAGGCATATTAAAGAAATAAACCCCTGGGGAAGCAGTCAACCTGCCCTCCTGCCCCCTCCCCCCACCCGCTTGAATAGCAGACAGTACCCTAGCCTTTTCTCTGACTAGCTAGCCAGTTAGGGCTTTGGGAAATGGTGTTTTTATGGGAGACGAATAGGCTACTGATAGCTACCTAGTCCTAAGCTGGGGGAGAAGGGCTTCTAATGTCTTCTAGACCTACCTTTACCTAGTAGGCTATAATAGCATGAAGCTTATAACACCTGCTTTCCAAATAGAAGGCTGTTCATCTGAAACCTAGATAATTTTTTAAAATTACTATTTTTCTAAAAAACTATTATTCCAGACAATGAGGACTGATTCAAGATACATATAATTTATCAATTTCTGAAACGGCCATTTTTTCCACTAATCAAAAAATAAGGCAATATATTCTTTTTGACATAGATTCAAAAAGATTTTTTTTCAAAAATTAACTTAGTCTTCAGGTCAAAAAAAAATTCTATAAATCCAGGTAAAGATTTTTGATCCTCATTAGAAAGACTCAAAATATCTACATATAATAGCAACAGCACTTTCTATTCTACACACTTTCTAAATATGACAAATCATCAAAGATTCCAATGCTAAATTAAACATTGAGAAAATAATTAAAAAAAAGAATTTTAGGTATTTCCAATTAAGGTTTTTTACTGGGATTTTATGATACAATGAGACACAGCCATTTTCTACCTATTACCTCCCATGTTTTCCCATTGTAAATCCATTACAGGAGAAAGCATGAGAGATCTGCACAGTTCCTTTGGATTTTTAGTATTTTGAGCTTTTTGAAACCTGCCATTGTTAATAAATCTCATAGCTGATGAAGCATAAATACATTTAGTAAATTAGACTATGTTTTTTTAAAAAGTGAAAAACAAGAAAACAGTTGATTGCTACAACCTCACTTTCACGGCTTAATACTGTGGGAAATGTGACTTATTATAATGATGATTAAATATGGCCTTCAACTGAATTGAAGCTGTTAAACAATCTGTTTACATACATTTAACTGTATGTAAAATGTGTATGTATGGGTGACTGGGTGTATTTTACTGAACGTGTGAGTGTATTTGGCTACAGTTTTTGAAATGAACACCTTTTTTTTTAACTGCCATTCCTCTCTGAACTTTCCTCCTCCATTTTTTAACTAGTCAGTTCTTCCTTGAAGAGTTGTTTATTCTTCTGTACCTGGATTATGTCTCTTGAAAATCTGCTTTATTTCTGCAGTCCCCGAAATTAGGAACTTTTTTTCCCTTATGCAGTATCTTGGTCAGGAATATTCTGGATTTCCATAGTTGTTTTGTCCTTTTTAGTATTCCCTGGAAATATTTTTTCCAACCATTATATCTGAAGGCCAGATACATCCTGTGTATAGGATAACCACAAATCACAAATCAGAGTCCATACTGAATTTGCTTGAGGAAGAGGGGAACTGGTTTTGCTCTGTGTTGCTGAAATGTCAAGCTGTTTATCTGAGTTCTTTGTACAATAGCATAGACCTGAGGACCAAAAAGAAAAGAATATTGTAGACTAAACCTTCAGGCTATTAAAGATCCAGTTTTAAGTGTTTGGCCTTGCTACCAGCCATTAGCCGCAGATACTATCCCTTTCTGTTGAACGGCAGTGCTTCAGATCTGGGATTCCTACCCCAGTTTGGTTGATTTGGGGAATCTCACAGACAATGAGAATACTTAATTAGGACTAGCTCAAGTCTTCAGGAGGTGCAGTAATAAACATGAGGCTGTCTCAATGTGTCTGTTGTCTGAAACATCTGGCACATCAACTTTGGGACTAATTGTTATTTGTTAAACCTATTTCCCACCCTTGCTGTGGCAAGTCAAAGCAGTATACACAGTAATCTGTTGATCATTTTCATTCTTTAACTTCACAACTTTGTGAAGTAGATGGGGCTGATTGATAGTAACTCAGTGAGCAGGGGTATCCACAGGGTATGGTCAAAACAATCAGGATGGCAGTCATGATAATGTGATTGGAGCTCTGCCTGTTTTTTAATTTGTGTCCGACTTTTGCCAGTGAGTTGCCATAGTTAAGAATACACTTGATCTCCCTGGCCCCAGTCTACCCTTAACCACAACACCACGTTGGTTCCCTGATTTGATGTTTGTATTTTGCCAGGATGTTAGTGGCCTGGAGATGAGAAAGTTGTCAATATTAAGTATCAGTCCTACACTTAATAATAACTCTTTATTATTAAGCCAATAAACTAAATGAGAATCTCATCTTGGCAAGCAGGGATACTAATTTTCTAAGGCATTTTAGTAGATGTTGTTTCTATAGGAATTCATAAATTAATTTTTTTTACTTTCTTTTTATTCTATATCTTTACCGCTAAGCCTTGATTAATCTTATGGTAATGCTTAAGGAATTACTATGACGTTCAGACATTGCATAGCTGCGTCACTTTATTCTGAGAGTAAATTTTAAAGAGGAAACTATGAATGAAATCTGAATCCACTATTATCAGTGGATTTTGCCAAGTATTTTTGTGGCTAGGAAAACTATACACAGAACCACTGTCTTTTCACAGAGGCCTATTGTTAACAACACTCACCAAGTACCACTCCTTTTCCATTTTTACATACCTACAGTAACTGCGTGCATGCATTAACTTGGTTTTGATACTCTAGAAAGGGAAACAATACAATGAGCCTAAAATGCCATTACTCCTTTTTGAAGACCTCCAGCAGAAAATATCCTTCCTGGAGATGGTTTTGTAGACCATAATGGCAGAAGTGGATCTGTTTGTCTTGCTCTTGAGAGTTGATATTGTAAAAGTTTTCATGAAATATTCTACTTCTTTAAAGCCATTTGCCCATCCCTCTTGGTTCATAAAATGAAGTCTCTAAAAAAAAAATCTGGCATATCCTGAATTTTTTTTTCTTTCTTTTCAGATTAGTCCTTTCCCCTTTCTAGGTCCCCGGTCTTTCATTTCCCCTTCCCTTTTAACTTTTTTAATTATTATTATTATTGGAAGCTTGCCTACCTAATAATAGGCTTATTTTACTTCACTCTGTCTCAAGAACTAGATAACAACTTATCTACAGATATGAAGAACTCTGTTTCTGGCCAGTTTATTTACACTGTGAACAGAAAGAAGGAAAAAATCCCATAGCATCCATATCTAATATCTTCTAAAGAGATTGTTGGAGGAAACCATGTATCACAATATTGTCCTCTCATACACAGATGTTCTTGTGCACCCTCCACTTGGCTGCTTGATGCCTGAATCCCTCCCAACTGCCAGAACAACTCTGAATCTGGTTATATCTGTCTGAACATCTCCCTGGACTGGACAGCATCATTCCAGCTGACACAAAAAGATTCTGCAGTATGGCATGTATTCCTCTGGCCAGCCTTGGATATTGTCCATAGAACCTTAATAGCAAAATTTTGTTGAAATTATCTCTTGTTTATGTGTTAGACTTGAAACCAGAAAGAATTATGGATCTGAAATTTCTCTCAGGATTTGGATATAAAACCATAAGCATTTCAGATTGAAATCACATCTTGTTTATATGTCCATGTTTTCTAAATATGGTTAACAGTGAATGACATTTTCAATGAGACACTGAAGTAGTTTGGATTGTGACATTTGGCTTTCTCACATCTCAGTAATATTTACAGCCCAAAGTAACCTACCCACCACCCAGACACACAGATGTCCATGATAGCTCTCCTCTCAAGATGTCACCCTAAGGCATCACTCACCCACTGAGGCTCATGGATACTCAGGTCTTTACGTCTTGCACCCTGCCAGCCTGCAGGTAGCAACCCACCCCATCCATGTACTCACAAGGGAAGAACACCCAAGGTCTCCATTCATTGCATGATGCTACCATTATAATTTAAATAATCATTTAACAAGCATTATGGTGCTTTTTTTCATCATACATTTCTTATAATGTATTATACATTATAAGATCCAGCTTCTCTGATTATAGAATGCATGGTATGAAATTCTATAGTAAGGTATTTAAAAAGCATTATGGTTCTATTTTGTCATAGACTAGATGTCACCAGCAGTGAAAAGTGCACGTTGATTCCCAAATATTAAAGATTATAATTACAGGAGCAAAAACTAATACAAACTGAAAAAATAGAATAAAAAGGAAGAGAAGGTACAGAAAAAAAGGGGGAAAAAGGAAAAAGAGAAAGAAAAGAGAAAAAATAAGAATATAGTAAAGAATATAGTAAAGAAAAGAAAAGAAATATATAAAGAAATGACTTCCCACCTTCATCAAAACAAGTATAAACAATTTTAGTAACTTATCACCTTCTCTTAAAATAAAACAAATGATCTCTTCTTCCCATATCCCATCTCTTATCTATAAACAGATCATAAAGCATCATCATTTCAGTCCTGATGTTAGCAAAAATCCATTAAGGGTTACCAGAGATAACAAAATATCTATTTTAACCCTGATCAAATAAACCAATGTTATATTCTTTCCTTTTACTCCTAACAATCTTAATCTTTAGTCCCTTCAAATACTGTCATTGAATTTGATTTCTTTTCATTTTTTCTGTTGGTTCTCACAAAATTCTTCAAAATTTTAACTAGCCTCTTTTGTAAATCCAATATAGGAGAATTATCCAGGTCACTATCTTGGGTTGTTGTTTGTATATCCCTTTTAATTTTTAAAACATCAGCCAGTTTCTTTTGTATGACCAATGTAACATCTTTTTCCATGTCATTCTTGTAGAAATCCACTTTCAACTCAGTCTCACTCTTGACAGGTATAATTTGCTCCTCTTCCATAATATCTTTTAGATAAGTCTATCTGTGGAGGCAGACCTTTTTAAAATTAACTTTTGGGTCTATTGTTCAAAAATATCCTTCAATACGTCCAATGTTAAAATATTTTGGTTGTTTTTATAATTGTAAGTTGAGTTTGAGTGTTCTTCCCCTTTAATTGTAATTTTTAGTTTCTTCTAATTCCCTCTAGTACCGATTTTTAAAGTCTTATCTCATTATTTAAAAAAAATAAAATTAAAAAGCATTTTCCCACAGGAAGGATTCTTTATAATTAATTCCAAAATCTGATTTCAAATTTATCTGGAGCATTAGTCTATTTGTAACTTTCTAAAATCAAAGTTTTAATCACCTTTTTGTTGTTTATTCCCACCCCCCACCCCCCAAAATTAAGTTCTTAAACTTGTAGTAAAACTTCTTTGCTAAGGATTAAAGGAAACTCACCTGGTGCTGTAAAATTTGTTGATCCAAAGGTTCCTAATAGCTGAAAAGCAGTTAACAAGCAATTTCTGAAAGTGATTAGAAAAGGAAGTACACAAATTCAGTGTTCTTTCAAAGGTGATAACCACGGTTTGAGCAAGATGGCTATTCCCTTTTCTCCTAGAGCTCTAAACATGCTGGAGACCACTATCTTATGGTCTCCTCACAAGAAGCAGCTGTCTGGAGCACTTGTGGGTGATCTCAAGTCCTCTTCTTGGCCAGAGAGGAATTATTGAAGAGCCAGTCTACTCTTCAGCTCTTCATTCTGCCACTGTCTTCAGTCCGCTATTTCTTCCCCCTTATAACTGCTGTAGAGAAGATTGGACGATACTTCTTTGTATCTTTTTTCTTTCTTTTACTTAAGAAAATTATTCTTTTACTTTTTCTTTCTTTCTTGCACTTTTAGCTCTCCCCTTGATTTCTTTTTCTTTTTTCTTCTTTATATTAGTTTGTATTAGTTTTTACCTTTGTTTTTCAAACTATCTATCATTATCTTTCTTTCTCTTTCTATCTATCTATCTATCTATCTATCTATCTATCTATCTATCTGTTTTTCAACGGCTGAGAACTATCACATATTGTCAGTCTCATGAATGTATAACCCATTCAAGAAAATCACTCTCAAAATCATATGTGCATGTGAATCAGGGCCATAGTTACAAGAGTTCTTAAAAAGAGTCCTTTCTTGGATTTCAGTAGAGTTCTTTGCCTCATCATGTATAACTTCATTGGCTCCTATGTATTTAGTTACATCTAAAGATTGGCTGGGATTCTCAGAGTGGTGATTGCAACACATCTAGAGGGCACCAAGCTGAGCAACATGGCTCCAAAATATTAATATTACTTCTTACTTTTGCCGGTTTTCTTTACCACACACATTGCTAAATATTAAATCATAATTTTTCAGGCACCTTAGACATATAAGCCTTGAAATGGTGCCTGCATAACATTTGAAGGCTTGATCAAATGAGAAGTGTCCATGCTTAAACAGGACAGTCAGTATTCTTTTTCAATTACATTGGCTTAAAAAAGATTTTTTTAAGTTAAAACTTAATACTGAAATGATTTAGGATACACAGTACTCATTTGTAACAAGAGTAACAATGTCATGAGCCTAAGGCCAGAATATTTTTCTCCTCCTGATGGCATGTACTGTACCTTTGTGTAGGATTTTGCAAAGCTTATAGCATTACATTTGTTGGGTGAGTCAAAGCTATCGCTTAATCATTCTGACTTTTACTACTTGTGCCAGAAATGTTGATGCTGTCAGAGAAAATGTACAGATAAAGGTAGGAATGGGAGAATCAGCAAGTCATAGTAACAAGGGATGGCAAAATATGGACAGCTCTTCATGTACCTGCATCTCAGATAATTCTTGCTATCTTGATCATTCTGAAATAAGGACAATTGAGCAGAGGCATTCTTTTATTAATTTGTTTGTTAGGTTTATATCCCTCCCTTTTTATTTAGGAGCTCAAGGTGGCATATATAGCATTCTTCCCCCTGTCCCCATGAGATATCTTGAGCTGAAAGGGATAGTGACTGGCCCAAGCTCACTCTTAGCTGAGCTTCTGTGGTGAATGGTGGACTAGAACCTAAGTCTCCTGGTGTCAGTGCAACATCTTAACCACTATAGCATACCGGCTGTCTCTGGTTTTAAGATTGCAGGGCGATTATTCCTATGTATGTGGGTCTTGTAAATAGAAGTAAATGAAAAATAACTATTATAAAGAATTGTGTCTTGCTGCTATGGATGCTACAAGAGAGGGAAACACAGCCCCATTGTCCCAAAGGCAGGGATAATCTGATAATCTGTTCCTTGCAGTGACAAATTATGTTCACTCAAACAACATGGGTACAGGAACAGTATATGAGGGGAGGGTCTGAATGAATAATGTTTGATTGAATTATTTTCTTGCTTTAAGTGAACTGCTTGCACCTACTCTCTCCTATACTAATCTTGTTTTATGCTGAAGGGAAGTTCTCTTTTTACCTGTCTCTGAGCAGAGTCTCCTCTATGGAAGCTTAAGAGACTGGCCACAGTCTGCTCATGTGTATTGTTTGAGCCATCTTCTAGGATCAGCTACCCACGGATTAATTTATGAAGCACAGGAGATCCTTGCTCCTGACTGAAGAACGTTGACAGAACATACTTGTGACCAGAGATGGGTTTTTACTTCTTTAAGAGGCTCACAAAAATGTGTCTAGTAATAACCTTATTTTTGGGAACAACTCTTCTAAACTTCCTCTTTCTAGCAGGTGCTTAAAACTTTTAGGGATATTCCCCGTTTCAGTGCATGTACTTCATCTGGCGACTTCATCTGGTTTTGGGAGTTTCAGGAAAGAAAAACATCACAGCTAATTGAACGCTGTTTTAATGCTATTGTGAGTGCAATTTATTCAATACACCAATTAGCTAATAAGTGTAAGTGGTACAGAAGAATGAAGCAAAGCTCCTTCACAACAAAAACAGTATTGTTACCAAATTAATGTTGGTTTGCCTAGTTAGATGGTCAGACCAACTATGAAACATAATATTGCAGAACCAGATACACGCCGTGAGAATAACAAGACCCAGGTGAGCAATGGAGTTCTTCTGAAGGCTGGTGCCCTTAAATTGACATTTTTATACCTTCTTCTAGGTCATGATTGGTTTAGAACTCAGGTAAGCAGATCAAGATCTCTAGAGTACATTTTCATTATGCTGATGCTGGATGTTGGTTGGCTAGTATCACTCAAGTCATCCAAGACCAGGAGCTAGTCCATTCTCATAAATCTGTTAGGTCCCCCTTCTCCCTCTTGATCCTTGCTGAGGTTCCAGGATCTTATCCTGCCCTTATGGTGCATCCATCGCTTCAGACTCTTCTGCTGAGGTTCTGATAAGCAAATTATATCCTTTTGTTTCTTAAATTGGCATATTTATCAAGAGGTTCTTGCTCCCTTACTCATAAACAAGTTGTATAATGAAGGCCCATAAGCTTTTATGCATCTACTGAAGTCTGAACCAATGTTCAAGTTCCCCTTTTTATCCTATTCCTCTATCCCTAATATTACCTATGAAGCAATGCCAGGCAGTAATAAATAGCTCAATCAACAGCCTCTAAGCAGTGTGGTACAAATGGTTATTTACTTTGTGTATAACAGTCTATACTAACCTAAGCTTCTAAACTCCTTGGAACAGGAAGATAATGAAACACCTCTTTAGCAACTTTCCCTAATTAGGATACCCTCTTTGGAACATTCTGCCCCCGGAGGTGTGATTGGCCCCTTCACTCCTGGCCTTCCATAGGGCTTTGAAGACCTGGTTCTGCCACTTGGCCTAGGGTGGGGATGGAATACCTCAAGCATGGGGATGACTAGCCCCATAGAGGCCTTCTGTCTTCAGCCTCAGATTTTTTATTTTCTTGGACTCTCCTTCCCCTTTTTTAGAAATGCTTTTAACTGATGTTTTATGTATTTATATATATTTATGTTTTTAATGTTTGGTGTGAGTTGCCCAGAGTTCCCCCATTGGGGGGAGATGGGTGGGTGAGAAATTTAATAAACAAACAAACAAACAAACAAACACATACATACATACATACATACATACATACATATATACCCACTTCTCTGGTTACACCATTAAGAAACCAGTCTGATCAACTATGACTATCCCTGGGCAGTTTGTGCTGGAGGTGAAGAGTCCAAGAAAGAGGCAAGTATATTGTAACTTGGAATAACCATCTATGTGATACTTCTTGCCCAGGTCTTAGTGACCCCAAAGTTGGTGTGACTGTTGGAGAGACAGATCCTAATACAGACCAGAAGCTGGCCAGTTCCGCTCTAAATACATACAGGATCTCATATTTGTTTAAATTATGAATGGCATTGGGGATGTCATTATTGGAAAAATTAAATAAGAGCAATTAGAAGCCTTGGTCTCATTCATTCCCATGTAGCAAGCTCACCTCATACTGGTTTAAAAGAGTAACTGTGCCATCCAGTGGTGGTAGAGATTACTGCCTATAACTCAGTGCAGTAGAGATTATATGCAATTTGTGTTCATAACAGCCCACAGAGATGAGTTAGGTTAAATATGATTGCGTGGAATGTTTTGACAAGAACTTGCTTTCATGTTGGATATGTGTTGTAGGATGAGGAGACAAAGGAGGATAAAATTATATGTGACTAAAGACTTCTAAGTGTAATGTAATGCGCTCTGGGTTTGGCTAACATTCATCCTTCAGAATTTCCAATCAACTGGCTAGGAATTAGGTTGTAGTGAAACACACTGGGAGGGCACACCATTAGGAAAGGCTTATTTAGAATGAGTGTGTCACCTGAGGCATGCACTGTATTCTATCATCTAGAGAAGATTTGGTTCAGTGCAGCCACATGTGTTTAAGACGAGAGCCACACCAGTACCATTTTGCAGCTATTCCTGCCATTGATCCAAGACTACCATGTACTCACCTTAAAACTTTCCTGCTACCACACTAGCTCTCACTCTTCTAGACACGCGTAATCCTAACTTAGTAATTAGGAACCCAAGTGCATATGACAGTGTTTCTCAACCTTAGCAACTGTAAGCTGCATGGACTTCAACTCCCAGAATTCTGGAAGTCCATGCAGCTTACAGTTGCTGAGGTTGAGAAACACTGGCTTATGAGGTAGTTTTGAAAGCACCACTCATTAGATAAAATAATGAACAAAAACAATAAATAGTTTACAGGTACTTTTATTGGAATGAAGGCGAAGCAGACTGCTGCTTTTCCAGAAACTGGATGCAATCCTCAAACAAGCACACACACATACACATTTTCTTTTGTATTACAGAAAGTTTTATTGATTCTTGTTCCTTTGTTGCTCAGCAAAAAGCCCTCTTACAATTTCTGCCCTGCATTTTGGTGACCCAGGGTGCTTCCAGGCTAACAACTATAAACATCACAAGCAAATAAATTCCCTTCAAATGCAAACCGACCACCTTCTCAATCACTTTCCCTAAAAAGGGGAGATTGAAGACCAGATGAAAATTGCCAATACCATTGGATCCAGGGATGGTTTCTTGAGAGGGGGATAGACTACTGCCTCTTTAAGAGGCAAAAAAAACCACCCCTTCCCTCAAGAATGCATTCACCACTGCCTGGATCCAAGAACACATCAGCCAACCAGGAGGAAGATGGATCTAATACCCTGATGATTTCACTCACTGCCCACTTCCTTAGGGCCAACAGGTTCAAACTGTGTGTGTGTGTGTGTGTGTGTGTGTGTGCTTGTAATGGAGCTGAAGTAAGATGTGTACTGGGGACAAGACATAGGAGTTTTTTTTTAATAGTAATTTTATTAAAAATTACAATTAAAAAGATAAAAATACAAACTAAAAAGAGAATAAAAAGAAAAAATAGAAAGTGCAGAAAAAAGAAAAAATAGAAAAGAAAAATAGAAAAGAAAAAATAAGAATATGGTAGAGGAAAAAAAGTATATAAAGAAGTGACTTCCCCCTTCATCACAAGTATAAACAATTTTAGTAACTTATCAACTTCTCTAAAAATAAAACAAATGATCTCTTCTTCCCATATTCCATCTCTTATTTATAAACAAGTCCTTAAAGCCTCGTCAGCAAAAGTCCATTAAGTTATCAGAGATTACAACATATCTATTTTAACCTTGATCAAATAAACCAACTTTCTATTCCTTTTTTTTACTTTTAACAATCTTGATCTTAAGTCCCTTCAAATAATGTTGTTGTACTTGATTTCTTTTCATTTTTCCTTTATCCCTTCTCACAAAATTCTTCAAAGCTTTAACAAGTTTCTTTTGTAAATCCAATATAGGAAAGTTCTCCAGGTCACTTTTTTGGTTTGTTATTTGTATATCCCTTTTAATTATTAAGACATCAGTTGGTTTCATTGGTATGTCCAGTGTAGCCTCTTTTTCCATATCATTCTTGTAGCTTGTCATTTTTCAATCCATTTTCAGATCATTCACAGTCTTATCCTGTAAAATTTGTTCCTCTTCCACAGCACCTTTTAAACACAGTCTATCTATAGAAGCAGACACTCTTAAAATTAATTTCTGGATCCATTGTTCACAAATATCCTTCAATATGTCCAATGTTAAAGTATTTTGCTCCATTCTTTATTAGTAAGTCAAATGTAAGTGTTCTTCTCCTTTAATTGTAATCTTTAGTTCCTTCTAGATCCCTCTAGCATCTAATTTTTAAAGCCTTATCTTTTTTTTTTTAATCCAAAACAAAAACATTTTCCCATGGGAAAGATTCTTTATAATTAATTTGAAAACCTTATTTCAAATTTATCTGGACTCTTAGTTCATTTGTAACTTTCTAAAAGCAAAGTTTTAATCACCCTTTTGCTGTTTATGCCAGAAAAATTGTTCTTAAGTCCTTAAACTAGCATTTAAATCTTCTTTCGCTAAGGACTGAAGGAAACACACCCAGTGCTGTAAAACATGTCAATCCAAAGGTTCCTAATAGCTGAAAAACAGTTAACAAGCAATTTCCGAAAGTGATTAGGAAAGGAAGTATGCGAACTCAGTGTCCTTTCAAAGGTGCCAGCTGCAGTTTGAGCAAGATGGCTATTCCCTCATCTCCCAGAGCTCTAAACCTACTGGAGACTGCTGTCATGTGCTCTCCTCATGAGGAGCAATTGTATGGAGTGCTTGTGGGCAATCTCAAGTCCTCTCCTTGTCCAGAAAGGAATTACAAAGAGCCAGTCTACCTGCTGGTTCTTCATTCCCCGGGGTCATTGACTTCACTTTTAGTGGAGCCGTTTTCAGTTCGCCATTTCTTCCCCAGAAGTCCAAGACATAGGAGTTTTGTGAAAACAGTAAACTGAAAATAGTAAACAGTAAACTGAAAATGTTCTGTGAATGTGAGGAGGTCCTGATTGGGAAGCAGAGGGTCTTTGGACCCCTCTGGGCAATGAGTTGATGCAGCAAGGCTTTATGACAGCATCAGCAACAAAGCTTAGCAGCCACAGAGGTATTTCAGATGACCGGACAAGGAGGCCTGTTTGGCAGCCATCTTTGATCTTGATTGAAACTGAACTGTGCAGCTATCTGGATTTAGTAGCAAATGAGTGGTGGAGCTACAACAGCAAATGCACCGTTGCTCAGTTGTTTGATGATACAAAGTGTTGGGTTGTGGGAGCTGATGAAGATTCAGCAATTTTGTGCTGGTAGCAGCAATGGAGACAGCTTCATTTTAATTTTGGGTGGTGGCACATTCGGCTGGACTGACTTTCTCTCTCCATCTCAAGTGGCGGTGGTCACAGCGATCCAGGGATACTTGCCCTTAGTGTTCCAGAAACATGGTACTGAGTAACAGGGGAACAAGAGCTGGGGAGTGATGTGGTAGGGACCATCTTGTCACATACTGTACATGCTACAGTGGGACTAAGAGAGACTGGAGTATGCACCATTTGTTTCATCTTTTTATGACACCATAATTTGCCATCTAGTTACTCCAAATAATTGGTTGTAGTTATGTACAGGACTTGTGATCTGTAGTGAACACGGACTTTGATGGACTGTATTGAGTGTCTGGTGTTGGCTGGGATGTAAACGTATCACTTGCTTTCAGACATCCATGAGGTCTAGTCCCATCTTAGGCACAAAGCCAGCCGGGTGACCCTGGGCCAGTCACTCTCTCTCAGCCCGAGGAAGGAGGCAATGGCAAACCACTTCCAAAATCTTGCAAGAAAAGTGCAGGGACTAGTCCAGGCAGTTGCCAGAAGTCAAAAACTGACTCAAAGGCATACACACACACACATAATTAAGGACCAAACAATTTGCATTTGCAAAACATGGTTGTGGCCATAATTATATGTATGCATGAATACATGGATCTTTCACCCTTACATTTTGGAATGGGGTGAGGGTGGGGGGTTGGTTTTAAACTTGGCTGATTTCAAAAAAAGCTAATTAGGGACCTCATTACTATTCAGGTGGGAGAATATCAGTTTAGGCTAGACTAGGAAACAAAAAATACATCCCAGAAGAAGATACTACAAGAAGTATCTATGAGGTCACCATGAGTTGACTTTGATTCCAAAGAATCTTTACCTTATGAGCCTCTTTAAGCCCTTAAGCCCAGTACAGCTTTCATGTGTTGAAACTTGTCTTGCCTATTTCCAGTGACAGTGGTCAGAGAGAGCTTCATCGTCCACAAAAAGGTACCATGGGGCATTATCCATCATCTGGGACCCAAGCTACCCACCTCTACTATATCTTAACTTTTTGTTCATTCAAACTGGGAAATGTCAAATTATTTATCTTTGGCTGGATTATGCCTGACATGTTTTCAAGCCAGTCCCATTTTGTTCCAAGAAGATAATTTTACCTCTTTGCTGATATCTAAGATGTGAGAACATCATCACACATTAGGACTTTGATTGTAGATCAGGACAACTGATCCTTGCAAAAGATCCTCCTGATAAATTGAATGGGTCATTAATAGGAAGCTGTTGTATTGTTTAGTCACTGATGCTAAATACTGTTCACACTTGGGCTGGAGCCCTCATCTGGATTTCAGCACACAAAGCATTTTATAACCATGGTAGACATCTACTGTATATAAAATGTTTGTATTATCTGTTGATGTATATGCAAACTGTCAGGTTCAGTCCAAAGAACTCCAAGAGACAATGCAAATACAGTTCTGTTGCGTTATTAGCTACAACTCCCCAGACTGAACCCTAGTTCCCAAGCCAGCCAGTCACGACACCATGAATTCCTTAGGGAGGTGCCAGCCTCATCTTGAACTTCCCATGCTCCTTTTGGGGGCTAAGAACACACTTATCTCCCTGAGCGTGGCCTTCATAAGTCCATTCCATCACACAAACACAGATCAGGTCTACACTAGCTTCTTTGCTGTGTTCTTATACTTTCCCTTTTTATATTTTTTTTTCCATGATACATGTAACATGTGATCACTTAGAAATTTTGCACCTGTTCCCTGAAATTTGTATAAAAGCCTATTACACCCTGAAGAATCTTGAAAAAAATCAAGACTTAAAAGGAAGTATTACAAAAATCTGTACAGGTTATTTCACCTTCGTGACAGATAAAAGATAGAGAGAATTATGAAGGAAAGTGACACTGACCTTCCAATGAAGATATATGCGTTAAAGGTAAGTTACATCACTGGTATGGTTTACACTGAAAAACAAGTTAGTTCACTTTCTTAAACTGCAGACTGTAGATTTTCTGTAAATAATGTCCATATAAGTAAATGACCCTGAATTTATAACAGCCCACCTCCAAAAGGAAGATTAGATGGGGAAACCCACCCCACATCTGCCTCTGTTATCACATTCTCAGCAAGCCAACCATCCTATTTCAAAATTAAATTATTGAGATGAAATTTATTTTGCCTTTTTAGTAAATACAGTAATGTTGGTTAATTTCAGCTCCTGCTGATGAAGTGATTAATAGGTGTTGACTGACTATCAGTACCATTTGTAATCATTAACATTCTCAAAGATGAGAGTAGTTAGCCCTCTGTTCTGGGCAGAAACAAGAATGTGCTGCTTTATTAAAGATTTTTCTTTACCTATGAATTTAAAACACCACAATAAAAATGGAACTTTTGAAAATTAGAAAATAAAAGTAGTACCCAATACTATAATATTAGGTGTTCCTGCATAATTTTTCAGGCATTTTATTACAGTTTCCTTTTTTAAAATGGAGTAGGTGAGAGACCAAGAGCTTTGGTTGCTAAATGTTCTCACGCTAAGCTAAACTGTGATTTAACCACAGCTAATTGGCTTAAAAGCCAGTCAGAACAACTTACCTGCAGAACATGTAATATTAATAGCATTACTTAGCGTTATTGGCCAATTCCGGATTTTATCTCCTTTTTAATATACAGTACCTCTTGCTTTGCACCTCTGTGGATTGATTATAGGCTTAGGCATGGAACAAAAACAAATAATATACCAGGAAACCAAGCATAAATCATGATCCTCAATCACACATCAAGCTGAGCCAATGCTGCAGTCAGAACATACTGTCCTAAAATGTTTATACACTGACTCTGTTCACTGTAAATAAAAATAAATAAAATATCAGTTTAATGCGATAGACAAGCTTAATTCCACAATCTGTTTAGCTTTTCCTCTACTTAAATGTTCACAGTTTGGAATCCTTCATCCTGTACATTAACCTAGTTCTAGAGTCTAGTTAACTTATTATTGGAACAATGTTGTGACCCATTTAAAGTTATTTGGGGATGGCTTGCAGAGTAATTTGCACTGTCCAAGATCAGGAGCAATGAAAGAATGCTGTGTTTTCTTCCAATTATTTCCTATGTTCACGAGAGCTATTACACTGAATTGGTTGTAGTAAATAAACATGGGAAGAAGAACCATTTCGTGGTAGATGAGGATAACATACCTTGCAAATAAAATTGAAATAAATATCTGTGAGAAAATACATGCCTGCCAGTTCTGTGATTATGAATCGTTCTTTAAAAAAGAAGTGAGCCACAATAAGCCACAGGATCCTCCTATCTCTTGCTGTCTTAATCACCAGCTGTTACTTTATGTGGACAGTGACTTGAAATTTCTGGCACGATGGCCCTGATTTTGACCTAACTCTATGGGACCTTTAGCAATTCCTTTTCATCAGTTGTAAAGCTTGAACTTCCCCACAACCACATTCCTTAGCTGATTTCATTATCATGTTTTCAAAGATGATCATTCTTTATCTTTACATTCTTATACGCTACCAGTAACAGCAATTATATATGCTATTTAAATAAGAATTTGCTCATTTGTCTCTGACTCATTATAAACAGTTCTTTTGTACAATCTCCTAATTCTATTGCATTCTTTTCTTTAATATATTCTTCCTCTCTCTTGCCTTTTAAAAAGTTTCTTCTAAATAATTTTCTGAAAATTTCTGTATTATTCATGTATAATTTGTGGCTTTGGTATTACGATCGCCTTTATATGAAGTCTTCCTTGTATGCACAAGTCTGATTATTTCCTGCAATGAACTGCATTCCTTCAGAAATATTAGAAGTTCCTCCAAAACTAATGCAGAAATGAATTTTGGACATTCAGCACAAAGAAGTCTGTGTCAAATGAAATCCTATTTGAAGATACAAGAATGCACAAAAGACTTAAGGATCTTTGTAATATACTTGTATACACTAGATATACATACATACTGTACTATCATGTCTAGTTATGAAAACAAATATAGAAGCCACAGATATCATGAATTTAAAGAAATGAAAGAAGCTCCATAGTTTTTCAGCCTTGCACCCTTCAGCTGCGTGTCTCCTGTGTGTAAACTGGCTAGAAATTAAGCCACCTTATCAAATCCTTTTCTGGATTTCAACCCTGTCCTTTCCTTTGGCCAGGAAGTGCTCAATCTGAACTATATTTACCATGACCCCTGGTTGGTGAAGTTCCCTGCTTCTTTACCCTTCCTTGTCCCCTTGTTTTACCCTCTCCATAAAACAAAGCAAAACAACATTTGTAAAAACTTGTGAACATGTAAAAAAATAAATAAATAAAGACAGTGGAGGGCAGCAATCAATGACCAGAATGGGGTAGCATTTCCACCACAGGAAGAGTAGGAAATTAATTGGAGGGGAGGGATTTGATTGTAAGGAATGAAAGTGCAGCCCACAAACTGAATAGTACAGATTAAGCTGGTGCAAATGGAAAACACTATGTTTGTCATGGCGGCAGGAAACATAGAGGGTAGTTGCATTAACTGCTGGCTGGGGTTGGGTTGAGGACAGCATCGTCTGTCCTTGCCCTACAGAAATGGGGTAGCTCAACCTCATACCAAGGTAAGCTGGAAATGTGGATTTGCCATCAGTCAAGCTTTCATTTTTTAAAGAAACAAGCCCAAAGTCATGGTAAACTAAGAAAGATGGCCATTGTCAACCCCTTCACATCAGGGACCAAAGAAGGAAGCAAGAATTACACCAATAAGGATTTTTTTTTTTAATGCCATGGTTAGAAGTAAGGTCCAGAACCTTAGAAATTGTGATAGGATCTTCTAGCCTTCATTTATTAGTGAATTTGCTAAGCTTTAAGGCTTTGAATTTCTTCCTCCTGGATTTTTGGCAGCCTGGAGCAAGCTAATATTTATGAGGGAAGTTACTAACAAACTCCTTTCCTATCTTTTGGTTTGTCTCTTACATTCTTCCATTCAGGGCCAGCTTTGGACATTTTGGTGCCCTAGGCAAATTCATATTTCGGCACCCTTTATGATTTGGCTCATCTTCCAATTTTGTTAGGAATTTCAAAAAGACACCCTCTTTTTTCTTTTTCCTTGGGTTTTTGGGCTTTACACTTATGGTTTTCAGCCCTGGAGATATTTTTCCTTTCTCAGATATTTTCACCCTATTTACACAGTAAGTAATTGTAATTACATCAGCACCCATTACAATTCTGCAAAATTATATTTAACTCTTCAGCAGGCATGCTGGCTCACAGTGTGCACCATTACTGCTTTTCACTTTTTTATTGTGTTTTTTTGGACATCTTTTCCATTTTTGTGCCCCCTAAAATTTGTTGCCCCTATGCTGGTGTCTACTTAGCCTTAGCCTGGAGCTGGCCCTGTCTCCATTGCTGTTTCAGCTTTCCCATAATTTATCACAAGCACATTGCTAGTTTTTCTCTAGTGCAGAGCATTGAAACTTGGTCCAAATTTAAAATCTAAACAGGATTCTCTGTAGCTATTAGGTCCCACACAGAGAGCTTTGAATTATAACCTAAAAAATACATCTTTTTTTTAATGCCTTACCAGCCACGGATTATAGATCCACTGGAAAGATATTAGTGCAATATAACATTATATCCTATATCCCAATATAATGGATATTTGGAAAGTGTTTTTTTAATTGCTCATTGATGTCTTTACCCCTTAAGGTCCATCCTTTCTCAAATTCCCCTGGGTCAACAATGACAGTCAAAATGTCCCATTTTGATTTAATATTCATATTATTGTTATTATTAATATGATTTTGGAAAAGAAATAAGGTTTAGATATGTTAATGTGATACTGAATTATATACAGAGAATTCAGAATTTATCAATTTATTAAAAACTTTATGAAGAATTTACGAAAGATTTATAAAGCATGAAATGTAGTAAAAAAGATTATTCTGCTTTGATGGAATATTATGCCTAATCAGGAAGACTGTATGGCGGGAGGGTTTGATTTCCTTCCCACAATCCCCCCTTTGTGAATAGAATAGAATATTTTATGTGTACCCAGATAGCGAATGTATGGCCATAAATCATTATGTGAACCATATTTGTACTCTTTGTCAATTTGCATCATCATTAAAGATATCTACTTCAGAGGGGAAAGATATTGATCTTTGTTTGGGAATAGAGGAACACTCCCTAAAACTTCCTAAACAAGGGGTAAGCACTGAACAAAACAGCAGACAAATATTCCTATTACCACAAAGCCTACAATTCCCAGAAACAGTCCTCCAAATCCTGAAGCCAATAGCACAAGTATGAAGCAGTTAATTAGAAAGCCCATTTTGCTAGTTTCAAAGTCTGAGATAGTTTAGAGTCCTAGAAAGCTTTTCAAGCCCCACTGGCCAGTTTCTGGATCTTTCACAAGCTTGACTGGTGGCAGTCTAGGGGGTGCAGCAACCTCGATGCTGTGGTCCACCATTGCAGGCTTCACCTGTGACCAGTGGATCCAAGTGTTTTGTTCTGCCACTTTCACTGCTGTCTGAGTTGCTAGCAGCACTTGGAATGGCCTCTTCCACCTCAGCTGTACTGGGGAGCTCCTGGTGAAGAAGCAAATCCACACCCAGTCTCCAGATTCAAAAGTATGGAGGGCTTCCTCCAGAGACAGGGTCTGGGTCAGGGTGCTCTGTCTCCACAATTGTTGGAGGCTCCTACTCTCCCTCTTGGCACCATGTCAAGTTGCACTAGAGCCACAAGTCCAGATATTGAAGTGGTTGGTTGGTTGAGGCAGGTCTGGACATACAAGTACAAGTCTCTCCATTTGCTTCTTCTTTTGGGGAGAGGTTTAGAAGAATTGGTCCTTAACTTGCACATTTCCCAGTCCGCATTTCAGCTCAAAAGGTGATTGAAAGATCAAATCCATGCCTCCAGGGTCCCTCTGAAGTGATGCCTCAGATAATTCCAGCAACCAGTAATTGTGATTTTTAAACTTTTGCCCTGATTACGGCAGGAGGAATGTATGGCAGGAGGACTTGATTTCCTTCCCACACAATGTTCCGTCCTCTTTAGCAATGGAATCCTTAGCTCAGCTGTCTTGTTATAAAAGCACAGCTTTTGTTTTACAATATAAAAATACTTTTTCCTTTTATTTACACTTATCTCACTTCCCCAAAACTTGTTCATGAATCAGATCCTTTAGATTTCCTGTCTCTCAACCCTAAAGTGTATAAGAATCTCTGCCTTTCTATTGTTCAGGGTCCGTCTTTCTTGGAAACCAGGCACCCAATGATGTTTGAATAAAGAGCTGGCAATTTCTCCTTGGCATTGTGCTCCTTTCTTTGGCAAAAATTCCATGACAATTTGATTTGTTGTTTAAAAATCGAGTTGCTGTTATATAACCATTTTTAATTATTCCTTTGGTTTATTATTCCTCTGGTTTATCATTTGTTTTTATTTATAGTCTTTCTTGTCTCCTTTATCAGAATAATAATAAGAACAATAATAGCAAGAACAACAGTTACAGCACTCCCTATGGAACTTGAAGGTACAACATAAATCCCCATTAAAGGATAAGAAATACTTGGCCATCAAAGAGGAATGGCAGAAACTAACGGATAAAATTAAAGAGAGGGACTGGGCATTAAAGCCAGGAACTGGGCAAAACTCCACTCAGGTACCAGTCTAGGCAGGGAAGAAGCATTTCAGAGTCTGGAATGCTGATCCTGATACCACTATAAATGATAGTGACACTGATCCTAATCAAGTGGACAGCTGACCTCCAGTTTTAGTGTCAGAGACAGCTCAATTAATTGACTCCTTGAAGGCAGTTAAGGTCCCAAGTTCTGTCTATATCCTGAGACAATCAAAATGAATTCAAACTAGTGAGCACCTCTGCTCAGGTCCCTATTTTCAGATATCAATCAAACTGGTCATATTCCAAATCACTGAGGTTTTGCAATAATCATGCCAATTTATAAAAAGGGCAACAAGAATAGCCCAGTTAATTATAGATCCATTAGCCTTCTGAGTGTGGTTAGCAAATTATTCACTAACACCAAAATCATAAGGTATAAGATTGGACAGAAACAAAAGGTATAATTGGGGATGAGCAGGCAAGATTTAGAGAAGGGAGGTCAATGATAGATCATATTTTTGTTCTTTACCATATACAAAAGTACACTCAGAAAATGAAATCCTCTCTGTATATGTTTTTTTTAGATTTTCAATCTACCTTTGATTCAATATTTAGAACCATCCTTTTGGAACAATTTAAAAACACATCAATTGACAGTTGCCTCCTTTTTCTGCTGCAGAATTTCTGTTCAAACACTTTTCTAAGAGTTAAGTGTAACTCACTTGTGTCCCTCTCTGGCACCATATGCATGCAAAGAAAAGTTCATGTATCTTAGTCCCATCTTTATTTATATGTTAATTCTACGGTGGATATTTTATATGCTCCCAAACTGGGTGTAAGTTCTCCATACTTGTTTATGCAAACAATGATGCTATTATACCACAGACCAGTATTGGACTTAAAAGAGCAATATCAGCTATACTTTGCTATAGCAAACAAAACCAACTCCAACTCCAAAAAAATCAAAAATCCTGTTTTTTGGCAGGAGAGTCAAATAGCAAAGCTGAATAACAGAGGGGAATAGAATTTACCAGGTAAATACCTTCAGATATCTTGGGGTGGGTTTTCACTCTAAAGGGACCTGGAGCACACATCATGATAGTTTAGCACATCTTGCCTCAGGATGGTCACTGCTGTGAGCACTTCCTCTTTAATAAAGGTGGCAACCTAATAATACCAGTGGCATCAAAACTTTTTTGATGGCACACAGGGGGGAATTTATGCTAAGAAAGACAAACTGGAGACAGTGCAAATAAAATTTTTGAAAGCCATACTTGCTGCTCCTAACAGGAATATTATAGAAGGCATTACTTCAATAATTCATTCAACATATTCATGGTTTATGAAATGACATCAATTCTCCAACCATATTAGATGTAATATCCACCAATATTAAATTATTAATGGATGTTTTAACATAATATATGGACAATAATGAAACAGCCAATAAAAACATATTGAGATCATTAGATTTGGAAAATCTTTTTAAGTAAGTAAGTAAGTAAGTTCTTTTTTCTTTCCTCCTTTCCTCTTCCTCCTCCTCCTCCTCCTTATTTATTAATTATTTGGAACCACATTAGCTGTTATTTAGTTTGTTATTGTATGGTTCAGTTTGAATTGTCTGAATTGAATCTACATCTTCTGTTTTCTTCAAGAAAGTCAGTGAACTTTATATAAAGAAATACATTTTTAAAAAGGCAGCAGTGTGAACCCACTACTATAGATTATAACACACATGTAACCTTTCAAACACTTCTTGTTATTCTTGGCATTGCAATGCTGTGTGCCTCATGTTCATGTTTTAAACACAGCAGATACTGTACTATGTTCACAGCATATGCTAGTAAGCAGCAGTTGTGTTTTGAGAGCTACCACCTCTGCAATGCCTAGGCTACCATGGGCTGCAAGATGAGATGATGAGCACAATGCTATGGGAGGAAATATTCTTAGCAGTGCTGTCATCATTGTCTCTAATGACTCCAAGGAAGTCATTAGCTGTATCGAAATGTTGGGAAACTGTTTGCCAGGAAAGTGTCCTCCAGCGACATTGTCCTCCGTTACTTCAATTCTGTTAGTCACCTAACAAATAAATCTCCCCAGCGTTGTCTCACTCTTGACCAAGTTATGATATCCAAGCTGTAGAATTTGCATAAGTTTGGAATCTTTTATTTGCTTCAGGTAGATAAATGGACACTTCTTTAAACTTATTCATTTAAGCTCCCTGTCAGATCCATGGTTTTTCTGATAGCAAAAGAAAGACGTTGGGTTTTTGTTTTTTTTAATTCTTTCAAGATTGCTGATGCAAATGGTTTGAAGAAAAAAAACACCTTGAGCCAGGAGAAAGGGCTGATCCCATCTGCTGCACTAATTCCAGCACCTGTGGTTTGCTAGATCTGTAGCTTAAGGAAAATCCCATACACAGATTCCAATCTTGTAAAGGTTTAACTGACTTAATTTCCCTGAAAAAAGAAATATTGAACGTATTCAATTCTTTTCATTAATTAATCATGATTAGCTTTTTTCCTGGAGCGATCATCGCCTGCTGTTACAGATCCAAACTGACCTGTCATGTTTATTGCCCAGTGTGTAACTTTAAAGATAAAGAAAAAGCACAGTTTTTATCTTTTTGCTACCAGGATCTAGTTTTCCTTTACTGTATTTTTGTAAGAGAAGTTTCATAAAAGAGAGATACAAATTTACAGAACTAGCTTTTAATGACAGCAAGTGATGTATAAGGATTTTACATTAGCATAATCACTAAAGATTTGTGATGCAGCCTTTAATATATACCTTGAATGTCATTCAACACAAAAGCAATTGTCAGTAAAAAATGCAATGCCATGTGGTCCATTAATTCTGCAAACCTTTGCATCTCTGTTCAGAAGAAAGGCACACCAAATTCAATTGGACTTCTTGCCAAGCTGTTCCCTTTGCAGAAGCATAGCCTCGACATCCAACTGATGTTGGGTTAAAGAGTCCATATAGATTTTATGGAATGTGTCAGCCACTGCATGTGAGCTGGGCAAGTGAGAAAGTGTGGTAGTCAAAGAAAGAACCTGTATCCAGAATACCAACTACATTGTCTACAAACTGATCCATTTATATACATTTCTTTCCTCCTTCCCCCTCTTTATTTCAGCCAGTCTTAAACACATTAGCTGCAACCGAGCAAGTGACTGGTGCTGCACAAAAAACCTTATGGGTATGAAGAAAGGAAAAATGTGCAGTTGTGCAATAACAAGATACAGATTGCAGGTGAAACCTCACATAATGTTATACATTTCCTTCAGTCACAAACGCATCACTTCTAGTAATTTAGTAGTTAATTATTACCACATTCTGCAAGGTATCCGAGTTTCAGGAAATTCAATGAATCAATGAAAGTTGGTTTACTCAGGCTATCCTCTGAAAGTTGGTTTAGTCACGCGATCATTTTCAGATTAGATCTGTATTTAATGAGTTTCCCAAAATCAGTCCCCAAATTCACTGCTTTCTGCATCATGCTCTCTCTGTATAAAAATAAACCGTATGCCTTATGTTGCCTTTATTTTGCCTGTTCAGAAGCTGCTTCACTCAGCTACATAGTTGTTTGGCACAATTTATGAAGCTTCCCTCTTTATAGCCTAGGAACAGAAATCTCAGAGCAAATGAAATTAATTTGCTTTTGAATTGAATTATTGGTTGTTTGATTGATTGTGTGCCCACCTAGCAACCACATAGATTTTCTGCAGGATGATCTGTTCCCAATCTGGTCCTTTCAGTCTTTCAATGGTGCACCCATTGCCTTTGTAATTGAGTCCATCCATCTTGCTGCTGGTCACCCTCTTCTTGTCTTTCCTACTACTAATAGAAGAGAATATATGTAGCTCAGGGTTGAACTATGGAGTCCTTGGGGTTCTCTGAGCTTGGTTGTTTTCTTGCAAATGCTTCATTACCCAGCTAGGCAACATCTTCAGTCCTAGAATGGGATGGGGTTTGCTCTCTGTTTATATACAGTAGCCTGAAGATCTTACCCAGCAGGGTAACGAAATATTTGCAAGAAAACAACCAAGCTCAGAGAACCCCAAGGATTCCACATTCCCTACTATTATTCCCAGCACTATGGACTTCTTCAGAGAGCTAGGTCTTCATATAATATGTTCAAAGTATGATAATTTGAGCCTAGTCATTTATACCTTGAGTGAGAGTTGATTTGTTCTATCACCCACTTATTTGTTTTCTTGGCTATCCATGGTATTCTCAGAAGTTTTCTCCAACACCAAAGTTCACAAAGCATGAATACTCTTTTTATCCTGCTTCTTCAAAGTCCAGCTGTGGCTTCTATAGAGTGTCACAGTGAAAAACATTGCCTGCACAATACTGATCTTTGTAGGTAAAGATACATCCTGGCATCTGAATGTCTTTTCCTAGGCCTTCATTGCTCTTTTACAGAGTGCTAATCTGTAGCACATGTATTGACTGCTGGTTCCTTCACAGTTGATAGTCAATCCTAAAAGGCAGAAGCTATTTACCACTTCAATATCTTTTGAATATTTTGAATATCAGTTGAATAATCCTATCTCCTTAAAATCCCCAGTTCCCAGGCCAAATCAAAGCAAGCCTTGATTCAGAATTGGGGGGGGGGGGGAGAGATTAGCCATGTAAAGAGGGAGAAAAAAAATTGGTGGTGCTGTAAGACAGGTATGTCAGGTTTCTCTGTTGGTTTATGAGCAAGAATGCAGAAAATCATCAAAGAGGAACTTCTTTGAATGCAATGTAATCATTGCATGTGAAAAGAGCTTTTCTGCTCTGTCACTCATTTTGTGTTGGTCATTTCAAACAGAAGAAACATTCTGATTTTAGATAAATGTGATGCCTCCGGAAAAGCCAGACGAAACCACAGACAAAATTTTACAAGGGCTCCCCACTACCTTGCCCCAAGGCCTGAGCAAATAGCCACATTTTCAATTCCTTTCAGAAAATCATCAGAGTGGGAGCTATACAGCTGCTTTCTGTCCTGCACTTAGTGTTTAAGCACAATATAAATAATCGTCATCCTCATCTTAAAATACCAGTAGTACTTTGCCCAGTCTTTTACTTTCAGTGATCATGGTGAGAGATCTCTAAGTACTGGTAATATGCCAGAAAGGTAATATTCTTCCCTTTTTATGAGTATCTTCCACTACAAAAAGGTAATGATTTCCAGAATGAAATTTTTAAAAACCCTTTGGAAAGTTGATGTATTATGATAATACAGTCCACAAAAGTACATCTACATTTAAATATTATTAAACTGGCAAGGATGTATCCTGAGACTGCTCGTACCTCCTAGTTCCTGGGATGCAGACTGTCTTTGGATCAGAGATCCTAGCTTGTATAGAATAGCATCAGCAAGCATGGGGTAAAATGGGGCTTTGTTTATACTTGTGGTGTGATGGCCCAAATGTGCCTAAACTGACTGATATCATAACCTTACCATGAGCAGAGAACACTGCCTGTGACACAGAAATGACTGAAACTGATAAATGAGCCTACTCTTTCTTTATTTTATTAAAAAGCTGTAAACATCTCAGTTCATCAATACCATGATGGGCAGTGGAGGGCAATATTCATGGGGCCATCTGTTGACTACCATGGCATATGAAAGATTGCAACTTGGAATGTAAGAGGAGTATATAGTGAAGAACATGAATTAATGAAATGGAAAAGAAAAAGGGATGTAGATCTGAGTGAAGGTGGTTTATCTTGTGGGGTTGTGAGAATATGAGTTTTCATTTGCTTATCCTCTTATGTACTAACCTTTACTAACCTCAGTGTGCATCCTTCCTAGAATGGGAGGACAATAAAGCCAATCTCTACTAACTCCAGTTAAGACACAAATATCTTCCTGTTTGCCTTTGTGACAAGGCAGTGTTTATCAATTGAGAATATGTTAAAGTAGTTTGTGCTTGGATTGAGAAGTATATTACAGGGGTAATAATCTTGGAATTTTGAATCAATACACATATGCAATTGCTCTTGAAATGCATTCTGTTGACTTCTGTGGTTGGTGTTGCTTGCTACTCAGCTCAACAGTGACTACACATGAAAACAGAATTTTATAAGTTGATGATAACTGAAAGCCAGTTGGGTGGCCAGCCACTCTCTCTCAACCCAACCCACCTCACAGAGCTGTTATTGAAGGAAGATAGGAGGCGGGGGCACTGTGTATGAAGCCTAGAGTTGTAGAAAATAAAGGTGGCATAACAACAACAACAAAAACAACATTCCTATGAATTGTGATAATGAAAGATCCATAGATGAATTTGGGAAAAAATTATGCAACATTGAGAATGAAGGTGACTGCGAGGGATGTATTATTCTGTCAGGTAATTTGAATAGATATTGAGAATGAAAACCAGGAAATTGCAGAATGAATGAGAATAATGACTATTTGGTGAGTATCTGCTTAGGAAAAAGTCTAAGTCTTTCAAATATGCAGTTTAGGCATAAATCTATTCATGTGCCCACATGGCAAAAGAATGAACCTAAAAGCATAATTCATTTGATAGTTGATAATGAAAGACAGGGAGAATTAGTGGAGAACAATTACAGGGAGTCCTTGGGTTATGATGGCAACTGGGACCAGGATTGCCATTGCTAAGTGATGTGGTCATGAAGCACAGCATTACGTGACCACATTGTTTAGCAATGACAATCGCAGTAGTCTCAGTTGCCATTATAACCCCAATGTGGGTCATTCAGCGGGAAGCGGTAGGAGTCCCAGGTAAGGAGCGGGGGGGAGAGGCCAGGGGAGGCCTGGGGAGGCCGTGTGCAAGTTAGGGAGGCTGGGGGAGGCCAGGGGAGGCCGGGGAAAGGGGATGTTGTTGCACCATGTGAGCACAGGAAGGCCATGGGGTGGAGGGCATATCACCATGCAAGTGCAGGAGGGCCAAGGGGACCTATCAGAGTGGCTTGTGACCTTCCTGCTTGCTTCCCCATTGACTTTGCTTGTGGGAAGCTGGCAGGGAAGGTCACAAATGGCGAACATGTGTCCATGGCTCCCTGCAAGTTCCTGGATCGTGATCACGTGACTGCACGAGTACTGCAATGGCTGGAACTTCAAGAACTGGTCATACATCCATTTTTTCAGTGCCGCCATAACCTTGAACAGTTGCTGAATGAATGGACGTAAACCAAGGATTACCTGTAAAGGATCTGAATGTGGAATAGATCATTATTAAGTAATGTCAAGAAGGGGTCTTGGAAGAAACAGACATGAAAGAACTATGAAAGAAGTGAAAGAAACTAGGATGAAAGTACTATAAGAAGAGAAAGGATACATGTCATATATAAAAAAGCCATTATAATACAGATTAATCTCTCCCCATCACCATCACTCCAATGAATGGAAAGCAGAAGTTAAGTAAGGAACAGGATTAATGCTGTGAAAATATCAAAAAAGTGTAAGGCTGCAAATGTAGGTAATGTAACTGGAAAAATATTAAAATAAGGATGCAATTTGTTTGTGGAGTGGCAACTTATCCCGCTCTTCTGTGAAGACTGCATCTGCGCCTACAGATAGGAAGAATGCCATTGCTGTTTCTCTATGCAATGGAAAGGGAACAAACCATAAGGGGAATTAGTTTGTTAAGTGTATCTGGGAAGATATTTAGCAGAATTTATGGATAAATGTATATGAAGGTTTATATTGAGGTTAGAGGTGTGTTGACTGGGGATGCAAATGTATGGGTAGTTTTGTATGCAAACACAGTATCATTGGCTAAGACCCGGAATAATTTGCCGTGAATTTTAGACAGATTATATGATGAAACAGTGTGTTTCTGAAAATTAATCCATCAAAGATCAAGATAATTGTAGTTGATGGGCAATGGTGTGCACATCTGCACACCATTATGTGAAAATTATACATGAAATGCAAAAAAAAAAAAGTAGATAAATCTACCTAACTTGGTAGAATATTTGCTAAATATGGAGAAATGTATGGAGAGGTCTGTTATAAAGCATGGATATTTGTTGAATTTTGTTGAAGCTAAAATGGCTGCGCCTAACAGTGTGCTCTCTCCTGCTTTGTTAACTGTTAGAGCTGAGTGTGTCAGGAGAAACATAAAGATAAGTGGAATGGGTTGGGTAATAAGATTAAGAGAAGACAAGAAATATAAATATCAACCTTTATATCTATTTCAAAATATACAAAAGAGAAAAATTAGGCATAAAATATTTCTTCAACAATGCATAAAAGTAACAACAAACAAATAAATAATATAATACAAATACACCAAGACAGCAGGAAATTAAGCAATGAGCCTAAAAGGGAAAAATCAGAAAAGCAAAATAAGTAAGAAGAAGAATACTTCTCTTATACAGAGTTCGCCACCTGATTCAATTATGCTCACAGCCAAAAAGCAATCTCTTGTTAACATTATAGTTAGTTCTACTACAGCTGTAGATCTTGCAAATATCCAACACCCCTTCTCAAGATCTTATCAGCATAATCATTATTAACTAGAATTAAACATATTCAACATTTCACGAAAATGTACAAACTTTTCTCTTGTTAATGGCTTGGTTAAAATGTCAGCAACCATTTCATCAGTAGGGCAATATACAATATCTATTAGTCCCTTGTGGTATAAATCCTTTACAAATTGGCACCTTAATCCAATCGCTCTACTTCTTGCCTTAATACTTTCTCCTTTACATATAGTAATACAGGCTTGGTTGTCTTCAAACATCACAACTGGTGTAGGTTCATTAATACCAAAGTCCTTTAATAAATGAAGAATCCATTCCAAATCCTTGCATGCATTCACTGCTGATATACATTCTGCTTCCACTGAGGATTGAGCCACAACAGTCTGTTTCCTACTAGTCCAATCAACAAGATAATTTCCAAAATAAAACAGATATCCACTAATTGACTTATATTCCATTGACTCTTCTCCCCAGCTAGCATCCATGTATGCAACCATGTATGCAACTAATCTAGGATTTTCACAAGATGATATCTTTAATCTTAAGTCCTCTGTTCCTTTCAAGTATCTCACCACTGTCTTTATAGCATTCCAATCATGATGGTTTGGTGAACTCACTTTTCTACTTAAAATATTAACAGCTGCTGCAATATCAGGTCTCATGGTTTTACTCAAAGAGGTTTACCTATAGTTTCTTGGTATTTACCATGATTTGTAAATAACTGTCCATCCTTCAATTTTAAATAAGTTTATTCTAATGGAGTACTTACAGGTTTACAATTTTTCATGCCAACAAATTGTATAAAGTCCATGATCTTTTGCTTTTGACTTAAGAGAAAACTTCCATCATTAAGTTTTTTAATTTCCATTCCTAAACAATATTTTACTTCTCCAAGCTGTTTAATTTCTATTTCAGTCTTTAATTTATTAGCTATTTCATTAATATCTTCCTTGTGTTGACAACATATTAATAAATCATCTACATAGGTCAGGATATATTGATGTTGTCCATTCTTAAGTCTCATATATAAGCAGGGATCACCCTTTCCTTGCTTAAATCTTTGATGATATAAAAGGTCTGTTAATTTATCATACCAACTTTTGGCTGATTGTTTAAGCCCATACATACTCTTATTAAGTTTACAAACAAGATTTTATTGTCCAATTTTTTGAAATCCTTCAGACTGTACCATATAAATTTCTTCTAAAAGATCTCCATTAAGAAAAGCTGTTTTAACATTTAGATGTTGTACAAACATATTTCTTGAACAAGCAACATTAAGAAATGTCCTAAATGTTGTATAACTGACCACTGATGCAAATGTATCAAAATAGTCAGCTCCATGTCTCTGGGAAAAACCTTTCACAACCAAACGTGCCTTATATTTATCTATACTTCCATCTGAATTATATTTGATTTTATATACCCATTTATTTCCAATAGCCTGTCTATTAGGAGGTAATTCAGTAAGAGTCCAAACATGATTTTGTTGTAAAGACTGATATTCTTCCTCCATAGCTTCTATCCAGTTTTCTCTTTCTAAGATAGGTAACTTACTAATTTCTTCCCAATTTACTGGTTTTTGCAAATTTTCACAAAATCCATATCTTTCCGGAGGTCTACCTTTATTACTTCTATCTGATCGTCTTACGTTAGTTGTTTGTTCTGTTCCTGTTCCACATGGTTTAATTCTTACTTCTCCTTCTGTTATAACATCTCCCAAAGATGGACCTGCTGATTGATCAATGATCTCTATAGGTAACCCAGTGACCAATTCTTGTGGAACGGTATCTATGCTCTGTAAATCAGTTGTTAGTATAGCCTCAACTGTCTTTTGCATTATATTTCTCTCATCCACATATACAACATTACAACATTTAACTTCAAGAGTTTTAGGATCAAAGACTCTATACCCTTTCCTCCTAGAGGGATATCCAACAATAATTCCAATTTCAGCTCCTGGATCAAGCTTCCCCCTTTTTTCTTTTGGAACATAAGAATATACTTTAGCACCAAAAGTTTTTATATGCTTTAAACTTGGTTTCTTTCCAAACCATAATTCAAAAAGTGTTTTACCTGTTACTTTACTAGGAATTCTATTATGCAAATAAGCTGCTGTAACTACCGCTTCAGCCCATAAAGAGTCAGGTAGTCCAGCTTGCATCAACATAGATCTAGACATCTCCTGTAATGTTCGATTCAATTTCTCAGAACATCCATTCTGTTGTGGAGAATAAGGTATGGTTACTTTATGTTCTATACCCTCCTGTTCCATAAACTTCTTAAAATCTACATTACAATATTCTCCACCTCCATCAGTAAGTAGTGTTAAGGGTGCCTTACCAAATCGATTCTTAATTGCGGCTACATAGCACTTAAACCTTTCAAGGCTCTCAGTCTTCTTTTTAAGTATATATACATAACTATATCTACTCTTAAATTCAGTAAAAGTAAGAAAATATCTGTTCTTGCCTGCAGATAATGGCATAGGACCCACTAGATCTGAATAAACTTCTTCCAAAAAATCCTTATCTTGTACATTGGATTGTCCTGAATAACTAGGAGCCGTTCCCTTTGCTTTTATACAGATTTCGCACCTTTCTTTTGCTTTATCACATTTAACAGCATTAATTCCACTTCCTGTCAATAATTTTTCAGTACTTTGCATGTTCCTATGAGCTAACTTCACATGCCATGAATAAAGACAAGTTTTATGATCACAGATATCTTGCCTAGTTTAACATATAGGCCTCCCCTCATTTGTTATAATATTATCTAACATCAAAGATATAATGAAATCCATCTTTTTCATCAACTTTAAGCACAAGACCAGTTCTATCATTAATAATTTTTCCTGATTTAGATTTAAGTATTACAGTATAACCATTCTTCACAATCCTTTTAGTACTGAGCAAATTATTTGAGGCTTCAGGAACAAAAGCAACATTTGTTAATGTAAGGTTCACTACCTCACCTCTAGAAGTAAAAACTCTTAAAGGTACAGTTCCAATTCCAAGAACATTTAGTCTTTCTTGATTTGCTTGCAATATCTCTGGTCTATTTTCTGTATCAAGTTCACTGAAACTTTCTCTAAACCGACAAATATAGATAAAACTACCACATGGATAAAATGCCTTCTATCATTTATACCTTGATAATCAGATATTTGAAACACTTGATTATTATTGCAAACATTCATACCATGATTAAACCTCTGTTTATATCTCTTATTTGGTCTACCATTTAATGGTTTAAAGTCTCTGTAGCTATTAAAATGTCCTTGTTTACTAAAAGACATTCTTTCTGTAGGAACATTTACTCCTCTGAACTTTTGACCTTCTATCCCTTTAAATCTACAATACTTAGCAATATGCCCAATCTTCCAGCACACATAACATCTCCTTTCCTTAAGATCAGGTCTCGTTCTTAACACTGACATTTCTCCAGGCCTGTTATCCATGATCCTTTCAAGGCCAGAGTCTCTCAAATGAGCAATGGTATCATCTAAATCCCCTTTTGCAACAGACTCAAGCACAACCTTTTGGGTTGCAAAGGATTGTGGTAGACTAAGTAATATATAAGTGTGAAACTCAGAGTCAGATAGCTCTGCTCCTGCAGACTGAAGCTCTGAAAGAAGCTTTGACGTTTCCTCTCAGTGCTTATCAATACTGGTTCCTTCTTTCATCCTCATACTATACAATCTTTCTGTCAAAAATATCCCATTCTTACTTGATCTAATGCAATGTTTCCCCTGAAGAGCATTATATAAACCTTCAGCTGTTCTATATTTGGTCACTAGTGGACTTTCATGGTCTTCTATACAGGTATATAATATCATTAAGACTTTTGCTTCTTTCATTTTATACTTTTGCTCTAATTTGCTTTCAGGCATATCTTTATCCATGATATCTAAACAGTCCTGTACTTGAAGCGAAACTCTTAACCTTGCATTCCACATTTGAAAGTTATTCCTATTTAACTTTGGAATTAGAAATACACTGTTGTTATTACTTACACCCTGTTGGAAACTTTGAGTAAATATAATAGCTTCATCTGTTAAAGTGCCTAAGGTTACAGACATTTTAAAACTACTCTATGCAATCCCCCCCCCCATGGATCACTGCCTTGTCGTGGCGAAGGGGCTCGCATAACTCAGTGAAGCCATGAGCTATACCTTGCAGGGCCACCCAAGATGGACAGGTCATGACAGAGAGTTCTGACAAAATGTGGTCCACTGGAGAAGGAAATGACAACCCACTCCAGTATCCTTGCCAAGAAAACCCCATGGACAACATTAAAAGGCTAAAAGGTATGATGCCGGAAGATGAGCCCCTCAGGTCGGAAGGTGTCCAATATGCTACTGGAGAAGAGCGGAGGGCAATTCCAAGTAGCTCCAGAAAGAGTGAAGCGGCTAGGCAAAGCCGAAAGGACGTTCAGCTGTAGATGTATCTGGAAGCGAAAAGAAGGTGCAATGCTGTAAAGAACAATATTGTATAGGTACCTGGAATGTAAGATCTATGAACCAAGGCAAGCTGGATGTGGTCAAACATGAGATGACAAGATTGAACGTCGACATCTTGGGAATCAGCGAATTGAAATGGACGGGAATGGGTGAATAATTCAGGTGACCATTATATCTACTACTGTGGGCAAGAAACCCTTAGAAGAAATGGAGTTCCACTCATAGTCAATAAGAGAGTGGGAAAGGCAGTAATGGGGTACAACCTCAAAAACGACAGAATGATCTCAGTGCGTATCCAAGGCAAACCATTCAACATCACAGTAATCCAAGTCTATGCCCCAACCGCTGATGACGAAGAAGCTGAAGTTGACCGGTTCTATGAAGACCTACAATACCTTCTAGAACTAGCACCAAAAAAAGATGTCCTTTTCATCATAGGGATTGGAATGCTAAAGTAGGAAGTCAAGGAGTAATCGGAATAACAGGCAAGTTTGGCCTTGGAGTACAAAATGAAGCAGGGCAAAGGCTAATAGAGTTCTGTCAAGAGAACAAGCTAGTCATAGCAAACACTCTTTTCCAATAACACAAGAGACGACTCTACACATGGACATCACCAGATGGTCAATACCAAAACCAGATTGATTATATACTTTGCAGCCAAAGTTGGAGAAGCTCTATACAGACAGCAAAAACAAGACCAGGAGCTGATTGTGGCTCAGATCATGAGCTTCTTACTGCAAAATTTAGGCTTAAATTGAAGAATGTAGGGAAAACCACTAGACCACTCAGGTATGATTTAGATCATATTCCTTGTGAGTACACAGTGAAGGTGATGAATAGATTTAGAGGATTAGATTTGGTAGACAGAGTGCCTGAAGAACTATGGACGGAGGTCCATAACATTGTACAGGAGGCAGCAACTAAAACCATCCCAAAGAAAAAGAAATGCAAGAAAGCAAAATGGCTGTCTGATGAGGCTTTACAAATAGCTGTGGAAAGAAGGAATGTGAAAAGCAAGGGTGAAAGGGAAAGATATAAGCAACTGAATGCAGATTTCCAGAGAATAGCAAGGAGAGATAAGAAGGACTTCTTAAATGAACAATGCAAAGAAATCGAGGAAAACAATAGAATGGGGAAGACTAGAGATCTCTTCAAGAAAATTGGAGATATCAAAGGAATGTTTAGTGCAAAGATGGGCATGATAAAGGACAAAAAAGGCAGGGACCTAACAGAAGCAGAAGAGATTAAGAAGAGGTGGCAAGAATACACAGAAGAACTCTACAAGAAAGATCTTAATGTCCCTGATGTCCATGCTGGTGTGGTCACTGACCTTGAGCCAGACATCCTAGAGAGTGAAGTCAAGTGGGCCTTAGGAAGCATTGCTAACAACAAAGCTAGTGGAGATGACAGTATTCCAGCTGAGTTATTTAAAATACTAAAAGATGATGCTATTAAACTGCTGCACTCAATATGCCAGCAAGTTTGGAAAACGCAACAGTGGCCACGGGATTGGAAAAGGTCAGTTTACGGTCCAATTCCAAAGAAGGGCAATGCCAAAGAATGCTCAGACGATCGCACAATTGCACTCATTTCACATGCTAGCAAGGTTATGCTCAAAATCCTACAAGCTAGGCTTCAGCAGTACGTCAACCGAGAACTACCGGATGTACAAGCTGGGTTTCGAAGAGCAGAGGAACTAGAGATCAAATCGCCAACATTCGCTGGATCATGGAGAAAGCACAAGAGTTCCAGAAAAACATCTACTTCTGCTTCATTGACTATGCAACAGCCTTCAATTGTGTGGATCACAACAAACTGTGGCAAATTCTTAAAGAGATGGGGGTACCAGACCATCTTACCTGTCTCCTGAGAAATCTATATGCAGGTCAAGAAGCAACAGTTAGAACTGGTCACAGAACAACCAATTGGTCCAAATAGGGAAAGGAGTACAACAAGGCTGTATATTGTCACCCTGCTTATTTAACCTATATGCAGAATACAACATGAGAAATGACAGGCTGGAAGAACCACAAGCCGGAATTAAGATTGCAGGGAGAAACATCAATAACCTCAGATATGCAGATGATACCACCCTAATGGCAGAAAGTGAAGAAGAACTAAAGAGCCTCTTGATGAGGGTGAAAGAGGAGAGTGCGAAAGCTGGCTTGAAACTCAACATTAAAAAAACTAAGATCATGGCATCTGGACCCATCAGTCCCTGGCAAATAGAAGGGGTAGAAATGGAAGCAGTAACAGACTTCATTTATTTGGACTCCAAGATCACCGCAGATGGAGACTGCAGCCATGAAATTAAAAGACGCTTGCTCCTTGGGAGGAAAGCTATGGCAAACCTAGATAGCATATTAAAAAGCAGAGACGTCACCTTGCCGACAAAGATCCGCATAGTCAAAACTATGGTTTTTCCAGTAGTAATGTATGGCTGTGAGAGCTGGACCATAAAGAAGGCTGAACGCCGAAGAATTGATGCCTTTGAACTGTGGTGCTGGAGAAGACTCTTAAGAGTCCCCTGGACTGCTAGGAGGTCAAACCAGTCAATCTTAAAGGAAATCAACCCTGATTGCTCATTGGAAGGATTGATAATGAAGCTCAAGCTCAGATACTTTTGTCACCTAATGCGAAGAGAGGACTCTTTGGAAAAGACCCCGATGCTGGGAAAGATTGAAGGCAAAAGGAGAAGAGGATGGCAGAGGGTGAGATGGTTAGATAGCATCACTGAAGCAATGAGCATGAAACTGAGCAAACTCAGGGAGGCAGTGAAAGACAGGAAGGCCTGGCACGATATGGTTCATGGGGTCGTGAAGAGTCGGACACAACTTAACGACTGAACAACAACAACATGCAAACTCCTCTGCTAAATTCTCCTTTAGTTCACTTACATAAATCACTTTATTTCTTTAAAAATTTCTTGCCATCAAAAAGAAAAAAAAGGGGAAAAGGGGCTCTTTGCTTTGCTGTTTGGATCAAAAAAAAACGAACCCCAAACTTAATAATAACTTTTAATGTCTTCTTGTAAAAATAGTTTTATCAGCTTCTCAAGCCCAACCATCCTCTACTACCAATTTGTTGGGTAAAAGATTAAGAGAAGACAAAAAATATAAATATCCATCTTTATATCTATTTCAAAATATACAAAAGAGAGAAATTAGGCATAAAATATTTCTTCAACAATGCATAAAAGTAACAACAAACAAATAAATAATATAATACAAATACCAAGACAGCAGGGAATTAAGCAATGAGCCTAAAAGGGAAAAATCAGAAAAACAAAACAAGTAAGAAGAAGAATACTTCTCTTATACAGAGTTTGCCACCTGATTCAATTATGTCCACAGCCAAAAAGCAATCTCTTGTTAACTCTATAGTTAATTCTATTAAAGCTGTAGATCTTGCAAATATCCAACACCTGGGACCAGTGGGAATAAATTACTTAAGAAGAGTAGAAAGTAAAACAAAAAGAAATAGGGCTAAGAATGAATGGTTAATGAACAATACGACAATGAATGACCAGTATAAAAGATGTTCATTGAGACTGTTTGGCCATATAAAGAGAAGAAATGAAGGTTGAATTACAATACAAATTTATAAAAGAGATTTCAGATGTGAAGCAACATTTTATAGACTCCTCTGAGAGATGATAATAATCACTGTAGTCAGGCTGATCTAGATGTAGCATTCTAAATCTTCCCAAAATGACTGTACCATAATTATAATTTGTACAATTGTGAGAACAGCTTTCCTGTATCTATAATAATTATCTTGATATATCTGGGGTTTTTTTTTTGTAATTATGCCTAAAAAACACAGGCCTATATTATCTCACTACAATATAAGTGATTTTCAACTCAGTGAGATTTATAACTGACTAAATATGATTAAAACTGCCATCAATCACCTAAGTCAAGTTTAATTCAAAAGTTTTCACAAGAATAGTGAATGATTATGATCTTCATGGGAGAAAAGTGTTCAGAACTCTATACCAACATAATTGCATAGACTATTTATAAGGTATTTCTTCTCCTCTCCTTTTATGGTATAAAGTAAACTTTATTGACCTATGACAAAGTTGCAGAGCGTGTCTTGTTCTGAAATATGAACTTCTGTGACCCGAGAGTTACAGACAGATTCTTTTATTTTACCAGTTAAAACCTTTCCTAAAGTCTGTGTATTATATACATCTCCTCAAGGTCAATTAACATGTACTTAGTAGTTTCTCAGGACCAAGTTAAATAATAACCTGCAACTGGTTAATTTATTTAGTATGCAGTAACCATGCTAAAGCTAATCCTGTCTGGACTTGGTCAGTTCCAAAGAATGTAACTTCATTATTGGAATATACATTTAGCTCTTTCTCTCCAATCTTCTGCTGAGGTATGGAATCTTTGAATTTCAAATAACTGTCCACTTACTTCAGTTAATAAGCGTCTACTTCCTCCTAACACAGTTCTTACTTTTAGGAAATTTCCTCAGTGTTTACCAGAAATCAGCTTCCCTCAATTCTTTATTTCTAATCCTACATTATGATGGTGAACAAGGATAAAGTATAATGTTCATTTCCTTAATGCTTCATAGGTGTGACTTTTTTCCAGGATTCTTGAATATCCCAGTGTATCCAAATAACCACTAGTAATTGTAGTAGAAGAGTAAGAAAATTCAGGTGAAGAAAGGTGTTCACATTTTCCCAGTAGCTGAGACAGCCTAATCCTGTATGTTTTTACTCTGAAGTAAAGGAAAAAAGTGGTTTGGACATGATTATAGCCTTAATAACATATACATGATTACAGTGGCTTCTTCATATTTCTTCTTTATTTACTTTTTTACATATCTGACGAAAGTCAACTTTCAGCTAGTACTGTGATTCAAGAGTCAGTGTTCCACAGAAATGACAAGGTGTACCTGCTGGAACTCCCTGTTCTAAATCATTCTTAAAATGACAAAAGGTCTCTTGAGGTTTGGCAACATCAGTTGTTCAGTAATAAAACCAATCTATAACTACCCATAGACATTTGCTGCTTGAGACAAAACACAAAGTGATATTTATAACAGTCCATTTAAGATGGACATTATTATTTGCCTTAAAACCAATTAAAAATGGTCAGCTCAGACTACCAGTTCTCTTAGCTAGTATATCTGGCATGTTCCTGCTCCCATGTCTGTGAAGAAGGCTAGTGACATTTTTTTTCTCAGGGCAGCAGTGCTTCAGATGAATTCTTCAACCCATACCAGTGATGTTGCCAAGTTGTAGCAACACCATCTTACTCAACATTGGCACTTGGAAAAGATCTTCATCCATTCTGGCCAGCAATAGGCTAACCCCAAAGTGCAGGGCAGCCCCTGGCATGTACAGGTCTGTCTTTCCAAGGGACAGGATTTGCCTTAGGGCTCAGTAAGAATAGTAGTCAATGTTCCTTGGTTGAAGATTACTTGGTGCTGCTTGGCTCTGTACCCATATGAGATTTCAGTGCCAAGCAAAAGTGAGGGGAAAAGGAACTCATAAAAGCTGCGAACCATACATATATGACAAAAAAAGAGAGCAAGATTGAGCTATATTTCTTTTTCTTTTTTTTAACCAGATGTCTTAATTTCATTGGCTTTCTTTTTTCTTTGCATAATTTTCCTTCCTCTAAAAAAGAAGAGTGTAATGGGTGCAGTTGGAGATGATTTTAAATGGTTGCTCTGAGTTTGCTCTCTAGCAGGGGCTGGGGTTACTTGAGTTCCAAGAGCTGAAAACAAAGGGGTGATATTAGCTGCTGCTTCTGAATGCTGGAACTGTTCAAGCTTTTACACTGTTTAACTAAGGTCTTCTGAAGAAGAGGAGAAGCCAGTCCTACAGGCTCTTAATCTTCCCGCTGACAGTAGAAGTGAGGGAATACTTGTTGTCATTTCTGTTTAGCAAATTCTAAATAACACAAATCTTTAAGTGACTCCTAACAAGGATGCTATTTCAACAACAACAAAATGATTCTGTATGAGACCACAGATGATGATCCAAGCAGGAAGGGTTGAAGTGTCACAACTGAAGCTGCTCAGAATAATTCTCTGGGTATGTCATTTCTTTCATCAATGGTGTAATTGAAAAGTGAGTTCCATCTATTGACCAGATTGTAGATAATCAAATATGGTCTTAATAATCCATGAACATTTAAAGGTAGCATTTGACACTGGTTGTACTTATTTCAGCTTTTGAAAACTGACAGATGAGACTCAGCAGTATTTGGTGAGGGACGTGCAAATGGTCTTTAAATAGGCAGCGTTTATAGACCATTGTTTATGAGATTCTCTGACACTGATCAAATCCAGAAGCCAGTCCTTTAGTCTTAAATACATTTAGAAAATAAGCCAGAATGAAAAAAGTTGGATTTATCCCTACAAAAATTACATAACCCTTTACTGAATGGCTATTATAGCATGGTGTGATGGTTCGATACGATCCAGAAAGGATCAAACCTTCCCCTTCTTAGCAGAGTTAGGGAAGAAAAAACCCTGCAGCAGATACAGTTAATTATTGCTGAAGTTATAAGCTAAACTACATTAAGCTTATTACAAAGCTAAATACTGTAGCTTTGCTATGAACAAAATGGTCTGTTTCGTTACAGTCAGCTGCTCCTAGACATTCGGTTTTGTTTCAAAAGGCAAGTAAATGCTCTTGGGTGGATAGGAATGCAGGCAGAGGGGACAAAGAGAAGGAAGATGGTTTCTCCCTTTAACCCAGTGTTTCCCAACCTTGGCAACTTTAAGATAGGTGGACTTCAACTCCCAGAATTCCCCAGCCAGCATGGCTGGCTGGAGAATTCTGGGAGTTGAAGTCCACCTATCTTAAAGTTGCCAAGGTTGAGAAACACTGCTCTAACCTTAGGAAAGGTTCTTAAGAGGGAGGGGTACTTTTGAAGTAAAGCAGCTCTTTGCCCCTTATTGAAACCCGATCTCAGGGGAAGAGGTTGAGCTCTCTGGGCGTGTCTCCCGAATAGCTCCAGGCGAGCCTCGCACCAACCTTGCTGGGCGAAAGGTAGGTTCCTAAAGCCATCCCATCACCCAGGCGAAGACATTCGCGAGGTTTCCTCGGTGCCGCCGGAGGATCCTCGGCTGACCGTACGCGAAGCTTTTCGCTGAACGACCCCGCGTGCGTTTCCCCAGAAGATCGTAGGTGAGGAGATGGCGAGTTGCAATCTGAGGACGGGGTGGTGGTGGGTGAGGACAGGAAGCAGGCTTGATCCGTGAGGGCAAAATACAAAAGAGGATCCTGTGGTGGAAAAGAGGGAAATTCGGCTAGGATATGGCACTCCTCAGCTCTTTTTCCTCGCTGGTCATTGAAGGACGACTTTGAGCCATCCATCTCTCCCTCATACTGGCACTCTGATAACTTTTGGAGCCTTTCGCTGTCTAGAAGCCTTGGACCCACTCTGGGGCGTGTGTGTGTGTTGGGTGTGTGTATGGCTGCTTTCCCCAAGCTGGTGCTCTCCAAGTGTGTTTTAGTAATTCTCCCACAATCTTCACTCTATACTTGCTGGGAGATAATGGGAGTTGTGATCCAGTAGATCGGGAAATCATGGGGTTGGAGGAAGCTGGACAACTTTAGTCATACACCCTCTTGGGCACACAGTCCTACTTAGAAAAAAGATTAAACTCAGGATTTAGTGAGGTGCATGCCCAATTAAGGGAGATAATAGCCACCCCTAACTGTATTGTACTGCAAGATGGATAAGCCCCAGCTAACTCAGCCAATGCCATACTGGTTGGGATCATGGCGTTCAATGCTCAGCATCTGGAAGGCTCATATTTTAACATTACATTGTAAGGAGTAAAAGAAATATGTATCAAAATAGCTCGAAGATGAGTATAAGCCTGTTGGGTGTCTACTCATGCCAATGTAGAGGCGTGAATGTATTTAAAATAAAGAGTATTAAACCCCTTTTCCTTTTCTGCTCTTGAGACTAAAAGTTCCACTCGCCTGCCTGCCTGCCTGCCCGCCTATCTCTCTCTCTCTCTCTCTCTCTCTCTCTCTGCCTTTGAGTTAGCATTGACTCCTAAAGACTGCCTGAACAAGTCCCTGCAGTTTTCTTGGCAAGATTTCAGAAGTGATTTGCCATTGCCTCCTTCCTAGGGCTGAGAGAGAGTGACTGGCCCAAGGTCACCCAGTTGGCTTTGTGCATAAGGTGGGATTAGAACTGATGGTCTCCTGGTTTCTAGTCTGATGCCTTAACCACTACCTCAAACTGGCTTTCCCATTCATCTAGGCACCTCAGATTATGAATTTCTATGCACTCCTTTGTTTGCAGAGTTGATAGTTGCTATGAACCACAATGATAATCCCTTTAACAAGAGAGGAATTTGGTTACAGATGGGAAATGAGGCTATGGTCTCTGTTTAAAGTATTATGTCAGCAATCCTATTTAAGAAAATTCCTATACATTTTATACATGTTTAAACATATTAGACATAAGTAACTGGGATATATATGTTTATATAACTGGTGAAACAGCTCTGGATTTTGGTCAACAAAGAAGGAAAATAAAGGGTGTTGAAGTTTAAGTCCTTTTGTATCTCACTATCTCCAATGTCATCCCTATACACACACTGTAATGTGATCCATACTTTGCTCTATGTCATGAAGTGGCTTGCTTGGTTTTGGTGGAGCTTATTGTAGGATTCAAGCCATTATGGACTATAAATCACTCTTTATGGTCTAAGAAGCTTGTCTGGGGAACTCATGGTTTATCTAAACCCACAGAAACCACTGTTTCCAGTTAGTGCAAGCCATTTCAGATTTTAGTCCATGCTAACTGGAAATGGTAACCAATCTGTGTTTGGACAACATGCTTAGCATTAAGAAAGCCATGGAGCAAGGTTAAAGGGCTATTTAGGTTGGGAAATAAGATACTAATGTGTATATTCCCATGATGAGGATTTAAGGATCTGTTTATAAGTGGGGAGAGATTTCTTTTGCTTTACTTCTTGGAGAAAGTAATAAATTAGATTACAAAATGGATTTTTTTTTATTAAGGTTAAAATACATATGTTATTTTTGGTAGCTCTTAATAGACTTTTGCTGCTTAGGACTGAATGATGAGTTTTTATACTTTGATTATTGATATGGGATGAGTTATGGGAAGAAGAGATTTTTTTTTTTAATTGAAATACTAGGGAAGGTGTTAAGTTACTGAAATTGTTTATATTTGTCCGGAAGGAGGGAGGAGTCATCTTGTACGTATTCTCTTTTTTTTTTTTTTTCTTCTCTTTGCATTTCTCTTTTTCATTACTTTACTTTATATTTTCTTTAGTTTGTGGCAGTCTTTTATTTTTGGACATGTAAACTCTAATAAAATTATTACTTTAAAAAAAGATACTAATATGTATATTTCCTGTAAGCCTTAGCATATCATCCAAATATTTTCACCATGTTATGTAAACCCAGCTAATCATTTAATAAACCATGGTTTAGGAAAAAAATGTCTGAATCTAATACATGAATCAAGTCACTCTGTATTGGTACACAAATATGTAGTTTATACTTCATACATCTGTGAACCCATGGAGTGGAGAGAAAAGACATGGCAAGGAGAGGATGCTGCTAGTGAAATTGGGATCATCTGTCAACCAAACTGAATCATCATTGTTCTGTCAGTAACCCACCATGTTTTAAGGTTCTGTTGGCTTAATTGGAAGGCAGGCTTTAGCTATCAAGGATTTAATTCATGATAAGGGGTCTGATCTGGCATTACTAAGATTTGCTTGAAGAAGACAGAAGGAGATGGACTCAGTTGTGATCTCTCTGGTTTTTGGTATAATGCCCATTTTGATGGTTGAGGAGGAAGGTTCTGCTTGAATTCTATTCCACATTTCCAGGGAAATGAATATATAAGTTGCAAGCTAAGGTAATCTATTCATCTATATCATGTCTTATAGCTTGAAAAAGGTGCTTGAAAAGCCTGTATCTTAAAAGAAGCCTCTTTCTCATTTACCCCAGAACAAACAGCAAAAGCCAGGGCTGTCAGACAGGCAAGAGATTTCTCCACCCTCCCAAGAGCCAAACTAACACCTGAGCTGGAAGAGTGCCAGCTGAGTCCATGTGCAATAGGCTGCATGGTCATCTGGAAAGTAGACTGGAAGGTTTAATAGTATCCCCAAAGACTGTGTTTTCCTGTGAGAACTTGGCCCATTTCTTGAATAATTTTTTAAAAAAAATATTAAGTGAGCACTCACTAAAATTACAGAGCTTCTGGGGAAACAAATTCCTTAGGAAGATACTAGTTTTCAACAAGAGATGCCTTCCGTCCACAGAAATATGCTGTGAGTCAGAAAAATTAGTAGGAGAATGCTCTGCTAACACTTGCAGAAACCATATGACTGGTTAAGGATTTGGCTATCTTGGATACTGGAAAAAATATTCACAGAAGTATCTTGTCTGAAGAATGTTTAGAGGGACTTTCTTCTTTTCACAACAAATTATCTATATAACTTAAATATCAAGCTAATTAAACAAAAAACATGTTTCCCAAACTAGATATTCTAAAGTCATTACTGCTTATGGCATCCCTAACTTTATGTGTCAAAAATAAAGATTATCACTGTAAATCACAGATGGGCAGCATTTTAGGGAGTGAGGATTGATGGGGAAGGGTTTGAGGGTGTTATTGTTTTAACTGAGATTTATATATCTGGAAGCTTATACTACTTTTAAACCCTTTCCGCTCTCAAACTGGCAGGGAATTGGTCCATCAAGTTTCCAGAAATTACAGTCAGGGGGCATCATAGGAGACAGGATCACATGTAGGCTTGGGGACCTCAGGTTGCCACCTCCACCTATACAGATGGGGAAATATCCTTTTCAAAGGTTACTCAAAATAGTCAGATAGTGCTTTGCTGAGACAAGAATATGGAGTATACAAGACTACATGCATAGCAATGGGGTATGAACTGTCAATTGAGTTTCCTTGCTTCAAGATGAAGTTGACATAAGCAGAGGTGAGATGAATTTCTAGGGGACCCTGAGATTATGCTGAAGACTGTATACTTTTTAACCAATATTTTATGACAGGGAAACCTGACAGGAAGTAATTGAATTAAGTTTACTTCAAAACTTTTGAAGATTTGGGATGGGAGATGGTATTTTGACTAAACACCAAAATTAAGAAGATCGTCTTAATAAAAGTGTTTGATGTGAATTTTAAAATTATATTATTTCTGAAATGTGGTTTCTTTTGATGTAGATCTTTTTGAACCTGATTTGGTTCTTTGACTGAAATTGGGCCAGAGAACAAATCAATGAAGGATAATTTTGGAAGCTACGCAGTGAATGATGTTTCTAGACCTGGTAAACTCTGATATTTCTAATAATTTATTTATATTTAGATACCCTTTTCTAGGCCACCCCATATTAAAAATATCCTTGTGTTATAACCAATCACTATTCAAATAAACTGCTTTTTTGGGGTTAGAATGCTTTAGAAAATGCAATGATCTTTCTTACACTTGATAAAAAGTTTTTTTCCTTCCTTTTAGAAGACAGTACCACAATAAGATAATGTCCATAACTTGGACATGTGGGATAGGAGAGAGTCCTCTGAAGTTCATCCTAAGAAACTCTTGATGAATGGCTAATCTCAGATCTTGTATTATTCCTTTAACAGATTGAAGTCCTGTTTTAAACTATTGGGTGATAAACAGCCGTGTTTTATATTATGAGGCCTTTGGCCTACAGTTCACACTTTGGAAGAGAAACAGAACATTGTTGAAGGTGTGAAAAACAGTAATTTGAGATTAAAACATCTCATTCAACTCTACTGTACATTCAAATAGTTGTTAAATGGAAACATCGTCAGGAATGGTGTCATTTTTGCATTATGCATGAACAATTTCCTATATAAGCATCTTTTTAAAGCTACATATGCAAATGTTTTAATGATGAAGGATATATTTGGTAGAAGAAAGCCAATTATTTTTGCCTTGCTAATATTAGCTGTACAGGTAGTTCTCATTTGGCAACCACAACTGGGACTGGCAACTCAGTTGTTAAGTGAAGCGGCTGCAACTGTACTTATGATCTTACTTCAGATTTCCTTTGCTTTACAGGCCTACAAAGGTCATAAATGTGAGAATTAGTTATAAAATTATTTTTTCATCACTGTTGTAACTGTGAATGGTCACTAAATGAGGACTACCTGTATAGCAATGCATTTTTTAAAATGTTTACTTTCTTAATGGCATTTACAGGGTTGCTTCATAAGCATGCCAAATCTAGACCTTTTAGAATTATATACCATATGCAGTTATTTTACAGGCTTAATTGTGTATAGATAGATCTATTAGTATGATGCTAATTCTAATCTGCTTTCTCATCAGAGTTTTCAAGCAATGGCTGTGACAACCCTGTTTTCCAGCTGGATGAAACTCCTACACAAAAGGTTCATTTAAAAAACAAGAAAATGTAAGTTTAACTTAAGCACTTCCATATTTAATTTGCTACAAATTGCTTCAGTTGACTTATTCTCCTGCTCAAATCTTTTTAGAAAGAAAAATGAGCCCTTTAAGAAGAAAGAAAATCAGACAGTTGGATTTTTGGAACTGGTTAGTGTGTAATCATATTGATGTGGGTTCTTTTTTATTTGTTTATTTCTGAAATGGGGGAGAGGACCAGTTTAGAATATAAGTTTTTTAACCCAGATGAGGCAAATGGTTACTTAATTGTAGCATGCTTTGTAAATCTTTGACTGAAACATCTTTTTCCAGCATGCTTAAAAATTCAGGCTGATGCACACATTTCAAAGCAGTGTAATAAGTTACAATTCCCCTCCCCCTAAAAATGCATACAGGGGCCTAGAAGCATTCAGATAAATAAAAATGATATTAAACTCTGACATTTTCCTCTGCAACTTGTCCATTTCCCCCCTTTTTAATCTAAAGAATCTTTAAAAATGAAATGGGGTGGGGAAGGGAATATGTTGGATATCAAATTAGGCATCTTCAGAACCAAATTGTCTACCAATGCAGTTGGACAGTTGGCAAATGTTTTTTGAGTATATACATTAAGTCCATCAAATAAGAATAATGTACAAATGCTTCTGTCTTACTGTCAAATAAACCTGTTAAAAATTATTCGATCACTGGGTGACAAATCTGGAAACAAGACTGACCAGGATCTGGAATCCAGCTGGCGTAGAGGTAAAAGGTGAACAAGCAATTTTTTTGTAATTTGGCTTCCAAAAATGAAAGCTGGATACAGCATAGGACTTAGCCAGGTAATTGTCATCATCAAGACAATTTTGTTTCTAAAGCTGTTTGGAACCTTCACTCACTATTTCATTTATATTTTTCTTTATCAATTTAGTTTAGCTTTGCAGATGCTCTAGATATCATTTTAATGATTTTGGGATCCATCACAGCTGCTGCCACGGGAACCGGACAGCCAATTATCATCATTATCTTTGGCCAGATGACAAACAGTTTTGTGGCAACTAGTTTTAATGTGTCTACAGGTAAGAGCTGCCTATCACACTAGGCTGTAATATATTGGATTAGGATATAGCACCAAACCAGTCAATTGTGGCTTATAAATGCTTAGAGCAGTATGTGAATCCATTGGCTGATAACATTGGAAGAACTAAGACTCTGAATGCTAATCAACAATATTGATCTTATTGGAATATAATAAGAAAAACATTTCTCCAGATCTTTAGTATTTAATAAGAGAAATTAATCTTTGATTTATTATGTGCCATCAAGTCATTTTTGACTCCTAGTGACCAATAGATAGATTTTCTCCATGATGATCTATCCCTAACCTGTTCTTTTAAGTCTCTCAATGGTGCACTCATTGCCACTATAACTGAATCTATCCACATTCCTGCTAATTAATCTTTACTTGAAGATAAATAAGCCTTTATAAAGTTTATTTTAGGGAACTCAATGATAGGTGGCTATACCTAGCTAACCTTGGTTGATCACAGAAAAACTGTATAGGATTGGACCTAGTAAGGATAAGAAATTATCATGAAATTCTAAGGCTGTGAACTAAACCGGAAAATTGAAAAAGCACCCTAAAGGAAGGCAGTGACAATAACTTTCATGATGTTGCCAAAAGAAAGAAAAAAAAACCTGATGTGGACATATCCATGTAATCCTGAAGAATCTGGAAGTTATAATATTGCACACATCAGTCAGTTTGTAGTCTGGTATTAAAATGCCTGAAAAACCAGATTTTGAGATCAAATCTAAAAATTAGAAAGAGAGTAGCAGTTTATCTTTAATAAATAAAAATTATCCTTCTAGGACCTTCTAGGACTCTACTATGTGAAAATTATCTGACAGTATTGCTGTCCAGTATCTATAAGTTATCTTCTGATACTACTGTTGTTGTAATCTTCCTTATAGGAAATGCAGAAATGAATAACTCAGCATGTCCTCAAGCTGCTTCAGATATAGAAAGTAAAATGGCCACGTACGTACCTGTACAGTTTGCTATTAGAGCCAGTTTTGCTCCTCTTCCAATCTGTACCTGGTTTATATCTGACTGTCTTTATAGTTGCCTTATTTAATAGTGAATTACATTGAATTTGTTTGTATAACTATTAGCAACTCTCTTGGAGTGTTCAAATTGGTTTCCTTTCTCCCATATAACTTTATGTCCGCAAGAATGTACTTCATGTTTTTAACATTGGGGAACCATATTTGGGGCTTTAGGGCTGAAAATATAGAAATAAATTATTAACAAGTTTATTGACTCTTGATGTCTTCAACAGGCATGCATACTACTTTGTTGGAGTTGGCTTTGCCGTACTGATTTGTAGTTTTATTCAAATCTGGACCTTTGTGACTACATCTGCAAGACAAACAGCAAGGATACGTGACAAATTCTTTTTTGCTGTTCTTCATCAAGAAATGGCCTGGTTTGATACTACACCAGTTGGAACACTGAATACAAGACTGACAGAGTAAGGAGGCTTTGTTTTGTTTTGTTTAATATGAAATTTGGAGAAGACAGTCACTGCCATGGACCCAAATGAGGTCCAATTTCCATGGTTGGTTCAGTTAGGGCCAAACGTGTATTTCCATATCATTGATTAACCACATTCCCTAATTAGGTTTACTTGTTTGTTTTAAAATGTTTGCCACCCTTAAAACAGAGTTTTCAGAGGGCAGCTTACAACATTCTGAAATTATAATTTAAAAATATTTATACTGATTAAACATAGATGGCATAATATCAGAATACCTATTAGACCTAGGATTACTAGGTATCTGAACAGGCAAAGGAGGACACAGACAACTGGAAAGGAGGACAAATGGGGATAAAAGAAGGACACAGTGTATTTATATTCATTGGAGAGGAAGGACTTACAAGGGAGTAAACAGGCAGACAATGGGGAATGCACATTGAGAGAAATGTGCTAGCGTGGGTTGTTTGCCTAGCACTTTCACCCCAGGAGCCAGCTAGGAGACAAAAGCCTTCAGCAGGTAACTGATTAAGATCTTGTCAATTTCAGGTAGCAGCACATGTTGGCTGGATGGTACCTATCAACTAATTAAGGTCATAGAAGGGAGATGTTAACTTGAGGCTAGCACTTATTAGGGAAGTGCTGTGCTGTGGAGAAAAGCTGTTCAGAAAGAGATAGCTTGTAGATACTCAAAAAGCTGGACAATACTTGATTTTAAGGTTATGCCTGTTGGATGGAGGACATGAGGACAAAAAGGAGGACATGCCCTCCTTTTGCCAGAGGTCTGGTAACCCTAATTAAGAACTAGATTTGTTAAAGCTCTACAGGAACTTCAAAATTAAAATATTAGAATAATACGCCTCAATAGAGCAAAAATGTTTTTCCCTGACACTAGAGGGACAATAAGGTAGAAGCCAACCCAACTTCATAAGGGAGGGATTTCCAGAGCTGGAGGGCCACCACTGAGAAAGACCCCTCCTGGGCTACCACTCATAAGAAGCACCTCAGCATAAGAAGCCACATTTTTCTCTTTCTTGATCAAACTGCTAAGGCTTTTTGTGTGGTGCCATTTTCCAAAAGCCAGCATCCTACCTGATGGCTATTTGGAAGCAATAGAAACTGTGTGAGTTCACAGATGCTCAACAGAGTTTCATAATTGTTAGTTTGTACTTCATCTGCATAGCCATGATCTCTGCTCAGTATATTATTCCAAAGTTATTAGCATGAGTTAAGGTCTTTGTTCTGTCCTGCATTTGTTATTGTAGAACAATGATTATTGAATGCTTCTGAATATTGCCCTCTATTGAAATGAGACTCACAAAATGGGGTGAGCAAAAATATAGTCTGTCAAACATTAGAGTTTCAGTATTAAGCATTGTTCTCCAATGTACAGCTTCCCTTCAAAGTATTTCATGCATGGAATAAATTGTTCCATTAATTTCAATAGAGAGCAGATCCTTGTGTATAGAACAATGTGTAGGGAGATTTGCTTCCTGTATAAAAAGAAAAGAAAGGAGTAGCTTTTGTGGAATGGGGGATGTTTCCATTTATTTCTGGATGCTAAAATTAAAAATAATAACTGTACTGGGGTGCAAATTTAATTCTTGACAATTTTTCAAACTTGGAATCTGCTGAAATTACTACCTGGGCATATATTTAGTAAGGCATATTTTGTTTGACATGTGTTCTGAAAAAGAAACTTCTGAAACTAGATTTCTGGAACTACTAATTGTGGATATTCATCTATCCTCTGAAATATCTCATAAAAATGTAAGCCACTACATTTGATTTTCATGGATGTTGGTCTCTTCTGAATATGTGAATAAAGGTAATTGACAGTAACTGTTCCTCTCCTGTTCTCTTTAAATCGCAGGGATATTAACACAATTCACAAAGGCATTGGAGACAAGATCAGTTTAATAATTCAAGATTTTTCAACATTTCTGACAGGCATTATAATAGGATTTGTGTATGGATGGAAACTGACCCTGGTGATATTGTCTGTTACCCCTCTTATTGCTGTCTCTGGGGCCATATGGTCGTATGTAAGTTGCTGGGGGTATACATATTAGGGCAGGGGACACATCAAAGATCATCTAGTCCAACTCTTTCCTGATGCAGGAAATTCATTACTGCAACTTTTCCAATGGATAGCACCATCCTATACTTAAAAATCTCTAGTAAAGCAAAACCTACAATCCTTCAAAACAATTTATTTCACTGTTGAAGAGTTTCTGCCAACACAATCCCCCCCACGCCCAGTGTTTAGTCTAAATAATTTCCTCTGTGATTGGAGCCTTTTGGCTCTCACTTTAAACCATGGAGACAAGTTTTGTTTTTGTTTTTTTAAAAAGGCTTGCAAATGAAAAAAAAATGGCAAGGAAGAGGAGTGCATGCAAATACCAACATGCGTGAAAGTGTATTTGTATTTCAACATGGTTCTGAAATAGCCTTCTCTAAAGATTGTCTACCATTTTGCTTTAACACAGAGACACAACAATTTTCCTAGCACATTAAAAAAGCAATCATTAAGTAGTTCCAGAGGAGACAATGGCATTGTGACATCACAGACTAGAGAGACCTGGGTTTAGTTTAGTCTAACACAACTAAACCCAACAATGTTACAATTTCCCAGTATCAATAAACACCCACAGGCTATATGCACAGTTACCCTCAAGGAGAGAAAAGAACCATTTTCAGACCTCAAAGGCTCACTGAAGCAGCCTGGACTTAAAGGTTTCACAAAAAGCTAATGGGGTTGGGGCCTTTTTGATATCAAGAGGAATGCTGTTCCAGAGAAGGAAGCCATGACTGAGAAAGCTGCACTCTGGGATCCCTGTGAATGACATTTCTTAAGGGTAGGGACCTGAAGGGAGCATCCTCTTCCAGATCTTACAGGATAGGCCCTGAGCGGTCTCACAGATATCCAGATTCTGAATGAGGAAGGGCTTTATAGATGACAACAAAAGATGAATTTCACACAGAAACAAAGTAGTAGCCAGTGCAGCTCTTGAAGCAGACACGTTACATGAGCAAATCATCTTCCCCCCATAGCTGCTCAAGCCACTGCATTCTGGATCAGTTGCAGTTTCTGTGTGATCTTCAAGGGCAGCCTCATCTACAGCTTAAAACAAAAAGTAGCTAAAACCAGCTTCAGCAAAGCAACTTAATTAGTAGACACGTTTGTGCAGAGAACAAGACGTACATCAAGCTTTTATTCAAGGATATATTCAAGTCCAGAATTAAAGTATATAAACAGAAAACACTCTTCTGTTTTCCTGTTAGATTAGATAAAACCAGTTTCTCCAGTATGATGCTCTTCAGATGCCTTTCCAACAGTGCTGACCAATGCTTATCCTGACTAAGGAATGATGGTAATATCTTCCAACATATCTCGAGGGCACTAGACTGGAAAGGCTACCTAAAACAATTATACTATTTTAAATATAATATACTACTTAATTCTAGAAATTGAGTTCAATTATTTTTTCTTGACCAGATACTATCAGTATTGACTGCAAAGGAGCTATCAGCTTATGCCAAGGCAGGATCTGTGGCAGAAGAAATCTTGACAGCCATCAGGACAGTTGTTGCTTTCAACGGACAGAAGAGAGCTATAGAAAGGTAAGATGACATTTACATGCTTGTGGGACACTGCCTTATGCCAAGATAGCAATCAGTCCTCAGGTTCATTTTTGTGTTAACATTGCCTGTGTTAACTAGTAATGCTTGTGCAATCTTTCCCAGATCTTTATGAGCTAGTACTGGAATGTGCATCAAAAGCTGGCACTCTCATATCAAGCCTATCCCCTTTTCCAGTCTTTAGATTTCCAGCCATCAAGTTGTTGGTCCTTCTGTAAATAACTACCCTTTGGACCTGAGATTATGTATATCATGAGAAATTATATAATTAGATTCCCCTTCCCTCTTTCCAAAAGCTAAAGGGAAGCAGAAGAGATCAGCAGCAAAAGCAGTGCTCCAATCTAGTATACGAACATACTTCACCAACTTAGATTTATGGAGCCGATAGTTTTCACAGTGAAGATGGCAACTTGGCTTATGAAAAGTATGTGTCCTTCTTTTTCATACAACTGCACATGAAACAATCACCTAGTGTTTGAATTGCCATGCAAGATAAAGTTTTATGAGTTTTCCTTTTGTTGAATCATGAAATTTTGGAGATCAAATGAATTCACATGACATTAGAGTTCATAATGTGCTCTTGCTTGTTCTTGTGGCTGAGCAAATTTCAACCAATGTGTATTGTGCACTTGAACATCAATTTCTTCAATGGAACATCACTGGATAAAATGTGCCCGCTTTTCTCAAGCAAATGTCTTCTAAAAAGAGAGGTCCAGGGAAATGTCAGTGAGATTTCAACAGCTCCAGGAAGTGAATATTTTTAAAGGAATGATAAAAATGGTACAAATGTTTGCTTATAGGGAAGACATAAAATAAAACTATCCTGAATCTAACATGCTGGATCTATTTTCAGGTATGATGCAAACCTAGAAGAGGCTAGGTCTATTGGAACAAAAAAGGCTATCACCACTAATATTTCAATGGGTGTGTCCCAGTTTTTGACATTTGGATGCTATGCCCTTGCTTTTTGGTATGGAACCAAGCTCACGGTAGATGAAAAGGATAATTATGATATTGGAACAGTACTAATTGTAAGTTTCGATATTCTATCGAATGCAAATGTTTAAAATAAAAATCTTTTAATTTCAATATATCTAACTTAGTGAGATATCTAATAAATCGAAAGTTTCTTTCAGGACTTTTCTGCTCAGGAATAACACCTTCTTTAAATATTTTCTACGAAAATCATTGTCAGATAGCCACCTGTCTTAGGAACCTGGATGTAGTTTAAATGCATAAGGCAGGGATGCAAAATATTTTCCAAGACAAAGAGCGCTTGAGTGGTGCATCAAGGGCCTTACTCAAAACACAATGGAGACAGTCAGACCAAAAAGTACATTTGAATTCATTTCATTCGCATTAAAAGTAATCAAAATTATATAGAGAGGATAATGTACTCAAGCACCAGTTAATGATATATTGCTAAATGAATGATCCCTGAGGAAGGAGAGATTTAAACCATTCACAGCTTTGTGTTGATGTTAGTATTTACACCATTTATTAACGAAAGAGTCTATGCTTTCTTTAATTGTACTTCTGATCTGTTGATCACAGTAAACAGGTTAATGAAAATTTACATAGAGGTTTCATTGAAGATTTAGGAGACTCAGGGCCCCATCTTTTGACACTAAAATCAATGTGGTTAGGGGCATTTGCAAGGGATCAAAAAAGTGAAGGTGCCTCACCTTTTTTACACTTGTGTCGTGCATGTGATGCACATAAATATGAATGGGCTTTTTTTACACACACACACACAGAGTATGCTCTGATTACTATCTGACTCTGCACAGATTAGCTTGGCCCACAAATTGTTATCCACAGTACCTCTCCCTCTTTAAGTTAGATACTGGCAACAATAACCTCTGGATGGGGGAGACTCCAATAGTTAAGGGAATGTATTATAGAGCATATAAACATGATGGCTTTCTTGCAGCACATACCCAGCAAGATGATCTATGCTGAAAATCATATTACTGACCATAAATTATCCTTGCTGGAGTTACTATAGAAAACTCCTTTGGAATCAGAATAAAATTCATTAAAACAGATCTAAATAAAACATCAATGCTGCCTGATTATATGAAATAATCATATTATGAATTGTTACCAAATTTTTTTAGGTTTTTTTTTTATCCCACCTTTATTATTTTTATAAATAACTCAAGACAGTGAACATACAGTACTTAATACTCCTTCTTCCTCCTATTCTTCCCACAAAAACAACCCTGTGAGGTGAGCTGGGCTGAGAGAGATTAACTGGCCCAAAGTCACCCAGCTGGCTTTCATGCCTAAAGCGGGACTAGAACTCACCATCTCCTGCTTTCTAGCCTGATGCCTTAACCACTAGACCAAGTTGGTTCTTCAGTTTAAATCAAACCATGAGATATCTAGGATTATAACAATACTCTGGATAGGGAGTCCATGCTCCTCCAGAGTTGCTGCACTATAACTCTGGGCATCCTCATTACTGGCTGTTAATTAGTCTGCTGGCTTATTAATTGATGCCACAGTATTGAGCGCCTATATTAACCATTTCATCCCTTTTCCTTAACAGATTTTCTTTTCTGTGCTTATTGGTGCATTTTCCCTTGGACAGGCTTCTCCCAATTTGGAGACTGTGGCCAATGCCCGTGGAGCAGCCTATGAAGTCTTTAAAATTATCAAAAAGGTATATATGGGTTATGATATATAAATATACTGTGGATATTTGAACGCTTCAGTTGTGTATCTCTTTGCATCTTCTGAAATAAGTGAAATAACAACCTTGTGGCATATTACTTGCATGAACAGAGTATCCATGGCCAAAGAAGCAATGGGGTACAATGTGAACTCCTTGTCAATGGATTTAGAATCTAAATCTAAATGAATCTAAATCAGTGTTTTTTCAAACTTTCAACTTTAAGACTAGGGAATCCTGGGAGCTGAAGTCCACACATCTGAAAGTTGCCAAGTTAGAAAAACACTGATCTAAATCACGTGGGAGTTTCCTATTTTGGAAAAAGGAGTCTATGGCAATAGTGGCATGAGAATAATGTGACTTCAAAGGCTAAATCTAGAGCTCCACTGCCCTCTTTAGCACATTCACACGAATAATATGAGAATACAGCTTGTAAACTATCTCAGCATTTCAGCACTGCAAATAGAGGATGAACTGAAAAAGATGTCTTAATTCAACAATATTCCATTTGATTCCTTCCTTTACTATTCTAAGTTTAAAATAGCAAATTATCTATTTGGTAGTTATGAACAAAAGTGTCATTTACAGAAGGCAAGAACAGAATTGCTTCCTACCTTTGTTTCAACCCATGGTTAAGTCTCAGAACACTTAGTCTTTTGATTCATTATGAGAATATAACAGCAACCGCAGAGGGCATCCTTAACATGGTTACCCCTAATTAGCCTTAACTGCTATTGATTCTCATATAACCAAGTCCTGGCTTTGAAATCTGTAGGAAATCTATTCCCCAACTCCTTATTTGAAATGGCAGCTATAGTTCTCAGAAATGCAACACTGTAAGAAGAGAACAAAGTATGTATCATTTTGCAGACTGTAAATCTCAATGTTATTTAACATTGAACAAAAACATGCCTGTCTTAAATTGTGTCTATAGAAATTATAGATATCTTCCCCATATCTTTCCAGCCCCGCCCCATAGATAGCAGTTCCACTGAAGGATTCAAGCTAGATAAACTCCGAGGAGAAATTGAATTCAAAAATATCCATTTCAGTTATCCTTCTAGACCTGATATTCAAGTAAGACAGATTTTTTTCTTCCTCTTTTTCGTGGATGCAGATATCTGTGTAAAAGAAATGTTTAAGGCTCTTTTCTGTATGATCAAGGAAAGGTTCTTAAAATATATAATTACAAGCTTCTTTACAAAATAAAAATATTTTAGCAGTAATAAAAAGGCGTATTTATAGAAGATAAAGGATCTTTATTAAATGTCTTAAATGAGACCCTCATTTTTAAAATGTCTTCACTGACTAAAAATGGGTTAGATCATCTTGAAGAAGCAATCTTTGTTTTTCCTGTATTGTAGGCGTGATATATACTATATTAAGCCAGAGAGGTGGCTAAAGTTTCCTGTATTTTAAATATACTGTATATATTTTGAATAATTCCAGATTCTTAAAGGTTTGAATTTAAAAATACAACCCGGGAAGACCATTGCTCTTGTTGGTTCCAGTGGCTGTGGGAAAAGCACTACCATTCAACTCTTGCAAAGATTCTATGATCCAGCACAAGGACAGGTTTGTTTTAACCCAAGGGCAACTGTGACATCTTATTATTGGGGCTTCTGGATTTGACTTTTCAAATAAAAAACCAAAACAGTGCTGACAATGCCAGTAACAACTGTTCTAATGTACAGTATCTAAGAAAGTCTTCTGAATCTAGCAATCAAACATCTACACTGGTGGTTCTTACAAACTTCTATCCTCTTTCCTTCAGATTACTATAGATGGGCATGATATTCGGACACTTAACATCAAGTGGATGAGGGAAAACATTGGCATTGTAAGCCAAGAACCAGTTTTGTTTGCTACCACAATTGCAGGCAACATTCGTTATGGCAGAGAAGATATTACTGATGCTGAAATTGAACAAGCAGCCAAAGAAGCAAATGCTTATGACTTCATATCGAAACTTCCGGATGTAAGTTGCTCAACTTTCACATTCTTGTAAGGATGGAACTGTAGTAAAGATAGGAAAAAAATTAACCTAAACATTTGCTTCCTTCCCCCCTCAATTTACGGTATGTGGTTTTCAGATCTACTACCCATTTTTCCTTAAGCACCATGTACTTTACCGTAGAGCAGGTGTTTATTGAAGCCAGTTTCATACAACTAAACTTAACGCTTGACACCTTGTTATGTAGCTGATTCATTTGGATGATCTTTTTCTTTTATCTTTTTCAGAGGTACAGAGCATCTGCAGCCAACCAGACATTGTTAAACGAATAACTCTCAGGATCCCTCACTGTAGAGATGTCTACAGTGATTTTTAAAAATAGGGGAGCAGTGATGTGTGCATGGAAGCTTTTAGAGCAGTGTTTCTCAACTTTGGCAACTTGAAGACATGTGGACTTCAACTGCCAGAAGTTGAAGCCCACATGTCTTCAATTTGTTAAGGCTGAGAAACACTGTTATAGAGGCAGAATGATGGTCACGGTGTTGGGATCAAAGTCCCACCCCTTTGTATGCACTGACAAAAGGGAGAGAGCTTCAACTGCAATGTTTCAATTGCCATCTGGCCTGCTTTGACCTCCTCTCCCCATAGACACTGCTGTTCCTCTGATCTTTTTCCATTGCTAGCTGAACATACAGGTACAGAAGTGGAATGTATTTCTACTGGTGAACAATAAAGCACACTTTTCACTTACAACCCCCCCTACATGTTTTGTTTCTCATTCAAGCATGCTCTGTAATATTACCCAACCCATTTAAATAAACTTGTATAATGCCCAACGCTCAACAATTCTGAGAGGCTCATGACAATCAAATGAAGAAATTAAAATAAAATCCATAAAGCATAGAAGAAATATTATACTAAAAATATTCTGAGCTAAAGATGATGAATAGTACTTTGACTGAGTATTAGGAATTCCTGAGTTGTTGAAAAGGTATGAGCTTGGTTTAACTTAAAAACATAAAGGTTCTGTTAAATTATAACAAATGAAACAAAGTGACACAGAAATTTTTGGGAGCTTACATACTTACAACTGTTTTGAGATGAATAACCTTCCACCTGTGTGACATTATTGTTTCTTTTCTTTTTTTCTTAATAAAATATGCAGGAGTCTGCATTATTTAAGAAATAATCTTTTTTTAGGGAGTTGCATTAACCTGATAACTTTTTAAGTCCCTAAAGTAAATTGTATTTAACATGGCAAGAGCCAAAGATGAATGAAGAAGTTATTAACCAAATAAATATATTTAGAAATTGAAGTTAAATTTTATAAATAATAATGAAGTTGATACTGAACTTCACAAATAATAAACTCATGTTAACTTGCCACAGCTGTTTAAATTTCATAGGTCATCACATTTCTATTTTTATGGATGTGTGATGTGTATCTTGGCAATCATGAAAAAGGCAAGTTAATTCCTGGAAGTAGTCTGCAAACTAAAACATGATTATGGCTCTTCAATTTTGTTAAAATTCTCTTATCAAAATGAACTTATCACCGTATGATGGTGAGAATTTTTTTAAGGATAGGAGACATATTTTTATTATTATTATTATTTTAATCTCTAAGGATCATGGAGGAGCTGGTGGTAACACACTGGTGGAGCTGCAATTTACCCTTCTTTTTTCTGTGTATTTGGGGTTGAGTTTTTCTTTAATGTAGGTTCATTAAACCTATCAGGAGTTCCTGCAGACCTTTGACAGCATTATTTCAGAGAACAATGTTTTCTGGCTCCATGCATTCTATGAATCATCAGTTGTCCATTCCTGCTAGATAGCTGGAACCATGAAGAAGTAACTGATGTTATAAATCAGAATTTGTCCTGTTATTAATCTTTACAGTATTGTACTATATCTGATATAGATCATTTGAAGTTATAAATATTATTAGCTATATAGTACTTACCCCTTTGAGTGTTTCAATATATCAGAACATCATGATTATGAACAATGGTCATGTTTTTAATATCATGCTTGTCAGGTATAAGAAAATATAGGTGTGTAGGGTCTTCTTTGTTCTGTAGTAGGACTTATGATTCCCCCAAATAGAGCCAGGTGCAAAAAACATCAGATTAAATAATTCTGAGCTTTGTTTTGAGTTCAACAGCAGAATTGTGCTAACAGGCCTTGCATACAGACACACAAATCCTGGTGATACATACTGTATTCATTCATCTGTAAAAATTAGAGTGGTTAGTGTGGGGAATCAATTTCTTTCTGTAATTTTTAGCCAATTAAAAGTCAGTAATCTTTATTGAATTTTCTGTAGATCATCCAGAGATCATCTATTATATTAGGTGTTTGACCTTTAAAAATGATCTGGAAAGTTGAGAGGGTGCAAAGTGTGGTAGAAATGCAGAATGTCTCTGTAGTGGCAGTCAGCCTAATGACTACAGAGAGGCCCCAGGCTCAGGAATCCCACCCCATCTTCTTCTTTCTTGAAGCTCATTTTCTCTCCTAAGCCATGATATTTTGGAATGAGGTCAATTCTTTATGGTTATTATACAATTTTCTTTGTTTTTCTTGCTAGAATAACCTTTGGATCATACACCTTTCACTGGCAGACTCTTACATAAACAGGGTATCAAAAGCACACTCATTCTGGTTACATGGGTGCTCCAGAATTTTTCTTGAATGAAATTATTAGCTGATATGTCTTCTGAATATTCAATCATTGTATATGAATTTTTGCTGTAATTGAGATTGAGCTGGCCGTCTCACTTTTGCAGCTCTTGCAGTCATTGTTTAATTATAGTTAATCACTGGCTTTGTTTAATTATGGTTAATTATAAGGTGGTTTTGTGCATCAGTGTATCAGTGTATACTCATTTACTTCCTTTGGGTAGAGAAAACCTCTTTTGAGCAATTGCAATCTTTAATAACACAGGAAACATTCAGAGTCAATGCAATAGCTCAGAAGTAGAGCAATGAAATGTTGTGTTTAGACTGCATTTATACAAATGAATGAATGTGGCTCAGACCATGCCAACAGGGGACTTCCTTTTTCTCTTCTAAGAATCTTTCATGTCATTGTTAATTAAGCTATCCCTGAGACTTTGAGAGATAAACTCTTGGCACAGTTCATCTGATCCAAATGCCGAGAGCAACAAAGCTATCTCTATATTCAAGGAGAAAGAGTGTCTGCAGATAGAAAGTAATCTGTTTGCTTCAAAATTGTGTATGTGTGTCCACATGCACCTGCAGTACATATTGTATGTTTGGCTAATATATTCAATATACTTGTTTGAATGCTAGTAATCTTTTCTCATTTAGAAACACATATGAGCGTATATAGTTTTCATCTCTATATTTTGAATATCCCAGAAATTTAATACCATGGTTGGAGAAAGAGGAGCCCAGCTCAGTGGGGGTCAGAAACAGCGTATTGCTATTGCTCGTGCCCTGTCCAGAAACCCCAAGATCTTGCTGCTGGATGAAGCCACCTCTGCTCTAGATAATCAGAGTGAATCCATAGTGCAAGCAGCACTTGATAAGGTAAACATGCCTAATTAAGGCTGATTATGATTGTGTAGAGCTTCAGCTAGACATAAAGAATGACCTTAAGGGGTTAGAACCAGTTGGTGAATAAGTGTAAGTAAATGCATCCACAGGTGATCAGCTTATTGTCAAAAAGTAAATGTTGTTCAAATATGTATTATTTAGTAAAATATGTATTTCATGACAGTGTGTGATAATTGAGTTGAAACAATAACTAATGAAATGAATCAATGAAACACAAATCCCTGAAGAAGAACAAACAACAGAAAAGCTATTGTCTCTAGGACACAGATGAATATGTAATCAGTTATTTGGTGGGCAGGCAATAAATTAAAGGCAAAGTTATGTTGCTGCACATATGTAAGGCCAATGTGGCTCGTACAACAGCATGAGGATCCTATACATTGTAAGAGAAAATCCAGCATGAGGGTCCAACAAAGTTTGCAGGATGGGAGAATAGAGCAGAGGATTTGTTTAACTGAAGTCCAAAGTGGGGTAGCGTTACTGTTTTTAAACGAATTGTTTTGTCAATTTACTTCTATGATACACAGACACATACTCTGAAATGCCATGACTGTTGTAACAACAAAATAAAAATCAGCTAGCAGCAAAAATGCTAAAGGATATCAATCTTCCAGTGTTTCAGAATGGAGAAGGATAGGCACAGCACGTATTATAACTTTTGACCAGACTCAGCATTGTTTGGTCAGTAATTAAAGCGGATGCCCAAATAAAACCTAAAGGCTCATCCTGCATGTATTAGATGAGTTGTTTAAGAAAAAAGATGCCATTAATACTCTAAACTTACTAATGAAACTTTCAACCTCATAAAATCAAAAGCAATAAAATTTATCCACAGTTTATCATTTCATTTATGAGCTTCCAACCATTTCACAAGCATCTGATTCAAAACTGAATGACTGAAAGTGTCATTAACGAATTGTGTACACATGGATGTGCTTTTATTAATACGTGTGTGTGTCTATGTTTTTCTACAGTGTGTGTTTTGGTATTAATCACTTCTGAAGAAGTGATTCACTAACCATTTATCCTGTGGTTCTATTAAAGTCAATGAACTTTCCAGAGAAAAGGGTCAGAAATTTCCCTTTAAGCATTCCAGTTCTTGTTTTCTTCTATGAATTGGGGGATTGTTTCCATTTTATAAAAGGATTCATTGACAGAGTTAGTAGGTTTAACTGAAGCTAAATTACCCAAGATTATCCCATGATTAATCTACCAAACCAGGAGCTTTGTTTAATCAGCTCCAGATGGTGGTGGATTTTGTCTCCCATTATTCCCAATCCACCAAAAGAAAGTGAAATCTAGCACTATATAGACAATATTTCCATTATTTTAATCAACCAAGACTACACAAGAATATATAATATAAAAGGGAATGATCATGAGTACTTTCATAATTCTTGGAATGTGCACAGACCAAAGGCCAATCTGGACATAAGGCCAAAGATCTTGCAAGGCTACTCTGAAAATCTGGAAAGTGGCTTCTTTATTTATCTGATAGCTATTTAGGTTTTTTTTTTAATGATCCTAAATGGCTTCCAATAACCAGAAATAGTGGTTATATTTATAGTATATAACAAAATGGAACAGACGTACATTTTCTGTTTTGTGGAACTGATAGCAACTTTTTCATGGGGAGAGTATTATAGTTTCACTGTGTTAATTATATACTTATTAATATTATATATAAGTATATAATTAACACAGTGAAACTATAATACTCTCCCTGTTAAAACATTGCTATCAGTTCCACAAAACAGAAAATGTCTGTCTGTTCCGTTTTGTCCTGTCCCAGTGCTGATTGCTGTAGGGGTCAGGGAACAACGTGATTTACACTAGAGAAATGTCTTGGGGAGAAAAGGGTTTTTGTTTTTCCTAAAAAATTATAAGCTAGAGGTCTTCAAAGCAATCCTCTACTGTTGCTAAATAGCAAACCGAAAACTGTAGGCTCTATTACAGTTGTCCCACATTATACCTAAATTGGTCTGAAGAATTAAAGCACTCTGTCAGTAATGAAACTTGATGTAGCATGATGTTAACCAGATTAATTTAGCTATAAACGTAATGTGAAATCTGCCCTGCAAGTTCCTGATGCACATCCAAGCATATCTTATCCAAGTATATCAGTCCAAGCATACACAAACAATTATGGTTTGCAGATATATTGATAGAAAATGTGAGATATAAACAAGCACTGGAATGTCTCGTTGAACCAAATAAGTGACTTACCAACAAAATATTTGAGAAATATATATCATTTATGTCATGAGCTAAAACCTTAATGGATCTGATCTCTCTTAACCACTGTTTCTCAACCTTGGCAACTTTAAGATATGTGGACTTCAGCTCCCAGAATTCCCCAGCCAGCATGCTGGCTGGGGAATTCTGGGAGTTGAAGTCCACATATCTTGAAGTTGCTAAGGCTGAGAAACAATGCTCTAAACCATACTTGCAGAAATAGAGGGTGAAGTTGTGTAGAAATCCATATTTTAGATGATGGCCTTTTTCTTTTCCTTATTTTTCTTTTAACCTCCTTTGAAGGCCAGGACTGGGCGCACCACCATTGTAATTGCTCACAGACTCTCTACAATCAGGACAGCTGATGTTATTGCTGGCTTTGAGAAGGGTGTTCTGGTCGAACAGGGGACACATAATGAACTCATGGCACATAAAGGAGTTTACTATGCCCTTGTGATGCAGCAGGTAAGGAAATTCAGTGGCCTGATTTACATGTGATGCTATATGCTTTATGAGGATGATTCTCAAGGGTGCACCTTCTCCCCCTTTCCCACATTCTAGCCATAAAGGGTCTGGAATCTTCCATTTCAGGCAAATTACAATATAGCATTATCTACAAGTGAAAAAAAAATCATGCCACCTTTATAAATGATGGCTAGAAACTGTCTTGTTTTCCTTCATCCTAGTCAAAAGAAGCTACAATTTCTACAGGTTTAGATGCTGCAAGCTGAACATGGACACAAATGCTGTAGCTGCCCAAAATAGGGTAGAGAAACATATAAGCCCACTGTTCCATAATGCTGAACTATGGCCAAAGTTAATGAGATGTTATTGGCTGTCTCCAAAGGTGAAAATAATATGACCCTTAAGCTACGTGAGCACCTCATGAAATCTTTGTCCTTTTTTTATTTATTTAAAATCTGAATGTTTAACATCTTCCTGTTGCTTGGACCTGTCACAGAGGAATTAAAGCCTCAAGTGTACTCAGTTAGGAACAAAATGCTTTTCATTGGTATTAAACACTATTTCATGGATAGAGCAGTGTTTCTTAACCTTTGCCACTTGAAGATGTGTGGACTTCAACTCCCAGAGTTCCCGAGCCAGCATGGCTGTCTACTTAGAAAAAAAAAACATATTTTTTAAATCTTTAAATAAAAGTTAAAAGGAAGCTGGTACGTTGCAAAGCAAGGCATTAGCCTTCAGAATGATCTCTCTTTTTCCCTAGAAGGCCATTGGATTCTGTATGGATCCCACATATGTTAGGAAATGAAAACAGTAATGCTTCAGACATAGATAAACTTGGGGTTGATAGTATTCTGGGAGGCTAAACAGGGGAGCAGGAAGCAGGATCACTAAATGGGTATGGAGAGCTACAGGGATGACCTTGGAGAAACTATGGAGAGATAGTTACAATAAACATACAAAAACATGCTTTAAGTTCAGGAAACAAAGAAAACATTAGGAAGGAACTCCAGTGGCTCCACCTGAATTCCCTGGGGCATAGGAAGGAGGGAAGGGAAAACACAATCAGGCTTTCAAGATTCTGTTACTATAGCCTATCTCAATAAAGTATAGTTCCCTATAGACTCATGGAGTCCATTTCCTGTTCTGGTCTATCTTGAAGGTCTGACATTGGCCTTATGAAAATATATGAAAGAGAGAGAGGGAGGGAGAGAGAGAAAGAGAGAGAGAATCAAAAATACTTAGCTAGCATTACATATACTATTTCACATATAAATATATCCACATCTTTTGAAATTAGAGTTCATCTGTCTGTCCAGGAAATGTAGTGATACAAGATGCATAGGCTTGAGAGCCCAGGTGTAGGAGTTGCCATATTGAATTTCTTCTCCTGTCAAAACATTCCTACATGCGAAACGATCATTTTAGTAAAACAATACAATAAAACCCTGCACGTGGCATCTATAGACAACATTGCTGTCGATTGGAGAACGAAAATGAAAGTGTTGTTTAAAAGAAGCCCTAAATCTAGCTAATAATTTTGCAATGATATCAAGTAACCAATGATTTTGGAACTGAATATTTCAAAATGCAGTATCAAAACATATAGATTTCCTGAGCATATCGATTTAATTGTCATTGGTTGTAATTAAAAGGATTAACCCCATTGGTAATGTATTTTTTCCCTAAATCAGCTGTTTTCCTTTTATAAATGTTTAGAGTTGTCAGGGAGAGGAACAAGAGAGTGAAACATCAAATGAAGAGACAGAATCTGAGATGGAGGATGAAGACAGTGAAAATTCTGAGAAAGAAGATTTAAATGAAAGAGTAGATCTAAATGATTTGGGAAATCCTAATGGTGGCATAGAAGTGGCTAAGAGGGGAAGTTTTCGAAGAATATCCAACAGACGTGGCCTTGGTAGGGCTTCTACGAAAAGATCCTCTGAAAGGAAAAAGAGGAAGAAACAGAAGAAGAAACCAAAGAAGGACCACGTGGTTAGTATTATTTCTAAAACACCTTGTGTGGCTAAACACGGTATAACCCCTCAGTAAGTGATTTAGTGTTTTGTGTAAACTGGTATCCCCACCTTGTGGTTCTAGTAACAAACCAGAATTATAAGAGAGGCTTTGTTCTTTCCTTAAATGCTTTGTATTTATTCATGCGTTTGATTTCACTTTCAGAAAAATTCATGGGCAAAGATATCCATATTGTTAGGAAAAGTAGACATTCAGTTTCATTCATCCCTGCCCTGTGTTTGGTAATTATGACAATGTACAAATCAAACAATTTGAACAACTTGTGAAAATCCAGTTGGAAAATGTGTTACCTTCTGGACTTTTAAAATATATTATATTTTAAACACACCATGTCAAAATTTAATCTGAAACGCATGACACTAAAATAATGAGAAATCAAAATTAAAGAACAGGCAGTAAGGCCTAAAGCACGCAGTAATTCAACAGAATGATTCATGCAGAGATGTTGCCATTCATGAGGCTTACTCCCACTTTTCAATGACCTTTCTAGACAGATTTTGAGACGAATTAGCCTTTTGTTCTTTTTCTTTTGTTTTCACATGTGTACTAGTTGTCTGAGATCATAGAAATGAGTGGGCTTGAACATATAAGCCAGTTTCTTCTCAGTACTGTATAGTTTGGGTAATTCTCAGTGACATTTTGCCCACCAGTGGCATTGCCTCTTGTAATCTCTTCATTTGTCGGTAACAAGGGGAATTTTCTCTCTTACAGGAACAGACCCTCCAAGAGGTTCCTTATACCAGGATTCTGGCTCTGAATAAGCCTGAATTCTGCTATATAGTGGTTGGAGTCATTGCTGCTGCCATTGGAGGAGGGGTTGTTCCTGCCTTTGCAGTTCTGTTTGGCAAAATCATTGGGGTATGTTTAGGACTGCTCGGTGCCTCTGTTTCCTTTTTTGCAGAAGCTATCGAATGCAACAAATCTACCGAATGCAACAGAATCTATCATACACCACAGAAGCTGAGGTTGTTTACAATCTCTTTAGCAATGCTAGCTCAATGGGATTTCAATTTTGCTGCCATCTCAGTTCTACCTCTAGCTTTCCAAAAACGTATTCTAAATCATTCCTCCCAAAAATAAATGAATAATTTTAATCCATGTGACCCAAGATAGTATAAAGCAGGAGAGAGTAGCCTGGAGCGCATATGTTATTGTTCTTCTGATGAGTATTTTGCATTTTGTTCTGATATGGTCGTTTTATGGACAGACATATAAATTGAATAAGTTAATAGAATAATAAAATACCATACATAACTCATTTCAAAAGCCATGGGCAAGGAAGCCATTCCCTTACCCATCACCTTGCTGTATGAAAATGAAGAAGGAAAAGAAAGGGGAATATAAAGAAAGAGAGAGAGAAAATGGAAGCTCCACCTTCTTTTCATTCTGGCTCTGCACAATACTTGTTCTGCCCCCGCTTTCCATAGATTATTCCTGTGGAAATGCAGGGAAGGGAAGGGAAGGGAAGGGAAGGGAAGGGAAGGGAAGGGAAGGGAAGGGAAGGGAAGGGAAGGGAAGGGAAGGGAAGGGAAGGGAAGGGAAGGGAAGGGAATCTTTTTTTCTCCCATATGAATCTGAGGTCTAGAACAGTCCTTTTGTCAAGTGCCCCTGCCTTGAAACATTAGATGACTCATGACTATGAAAAAGACCAGGGGTGTCTGCAGGATATGGTGAAAAAACATCAAGATGGCAGCCATGACAGTGCAATTGAAGCTCCACATATAACAATAGAAGGAGTTTTGATTACACATCGCAGATGCCATTTTGACTATTTTTCACCATATCTCGTGGATCCCTCTGACTTTCTCAGAAGGATCTCCCTAACGGTGGAGTGCTTTCCCCGCATAGGAGACAGAACCTTCTACATTAGTTTGATTCAGCCACCAAGTTATTTATCAGAATTTTATTTATTAGCCACACTGAGCATTATTTTTGGTGGACAAGGAGATATAAATTTTAAAAAGATAATTCATTGAACCGTTTGATTCACAACTGATGAAGTGAGTTGCAGCTCACAAAACTTTATGCTTTTCAATAAAATTTGTTAGTTGAAAAAGGTACTACCATACTCCTGATTTTTTTCCCACTATAGACTAACACGGATCTCCTCCTACAATTATTTTGATATGTTTGTTCTATCCATATTATAATTATAAGCACCTGTAGGAAAAACTGTGACATATAGATATTTCAAATAAGTAAAGTTACTTTTAACTTTTTTTTTCTTATAGTAATATGTTTTCCAAGCTTCTACTTGGCCCTGATTAAGTTTCACCTTTGAATTCAGTGATTTTGAGCAGAGTCTCAAGGACTGGTCATGATCCAGTCTTCTGTTTCTAGAAAGCTATGAGATCAGCTATAAATTTTGTTCTGATAGGGAACTACCAAATCTGGGCTGCAAAGCTCCATGCAACCACTAGATGGTGGTAAAGAGGTCAACTGTTCTATATCTCTTTGCTGCCATCTAGTGGTCATTTCCTATCATCTGAAATAGAATTGGTTTGGAATTCTTCATATCAAATGCAATGTGATGCTCAGAATAGGTGATAGTAATGTGCAGTGTAGCAACATGGAAGCCAGGGACATTGACTAGCAGGAACTGGTCATAATTTGAACTGCATAGTTTGTTGTGCTGGTGATTAATGCTATGCTTTGCAACTAGGCTTTCCAAGAACAAGATGATGTAAAGAAAAGCCGCAATACAGTGCTGTATTCTCTCATGTTTCTTGTGTTGGGAGTGATCAGTTTAATAACTTATACAATCCAGGTATGTGCTAGCATAAGGCCCACTTAATAAGAAATTGTCACAAAGGAACATCCTCTAAGAAGCAGAGGATTGGGCACAAAGTTACTCAACCAGTGCAACATGAAAAGCCTTACAATTTTAAAAAGATGGACTTTTGACACCATGCTTTCTTTATCTATCAGGTAGAAACACTTCACTGCAATCCCATAAATTGCACATGTGTCTTTCTGACTGATTTGGCTACATCCAGACTTTCTCAACATTCAGCGTGCTTTTCCATGAACTTTTTTATTCAAATTGCATTGTACAGTTCCTCATGATATCACTATCATAATTAGTGATTTTTCCCCCCTTAATCTGTGGTATGGTTCTGTCTTTATTCCCTGAATGTTTGGTTAAGTTCTGCATTGATAAATATCGGAACTGTCACCCCCATCTCTTGGATGTTCCCCCTTCAGATGTTGATGGTCCTTTTCTAGAAGTAGAAAGCTAAAGGTTTTGCCTTTTACACCTTGCAGGGATTCACCTTTGGGAAGTCTGGAGAAGCTCTCACCATGCGGTTGCGCTCTCTTTCCTTCAAAGCGTTGCTGCAGCAGGTAACAGAGCGTGAAAGGGGAAACAAGAGCAGTTTAGGGACGAGGTTGGCTTCAATGCTTGCCTTCAATTACAATGGATCAAACTTTAGAAACATACTTTAGCAAATGTCAACTAATGAATGAAAGCAGAAAATCTCCATTATAAAAGTAAAAGTCCTGCTGACTTTAGGGACGTATCAATGTCGTTTTCTTATCTTAGCAACGATGTAATGCTGATTTGCCATTGACTTTTCAGGGATGTTTTTATAAATCCCCAGCTAGCCTAAGCCCTGGGATTGCCTGGAACATTCTCATCTAAATACTAAACTGGCCCAATTCTGCTTTGATTTTCCAATTCAGCCAAGGCTGGTAAGGAACTGCCCCCTGCAGTCCAAAATAGTGCCTTGTTGCATAAAAAGCTAGTGCTTAAAAAGCTATCTGACCTCCATCTAGCCTAGAATAGTCTACATAGATATAGGAGCGATGCATTTATGCTAAAGCAAGCCCTTCACTTCATCCTTGTAGATTCTGATAATTTCTGAATGGAGTTACACTGCAAAAAGATTGATTCATTAACCTACAGAACATTCACATATCTCTAGAGGCACTAAATTTAACATACCTTCTTTAAGTTTAACAGTGGAAAACAACATTTGAGGGCCCAAGTATTAATTTTATTTTCATGAATAGCTAGGTAGGAAAAAAAACAGAGCTGAATCAAAAGCGGCATTTTTAGATTCTTTTTTTTAAATAGCGGCAACAAATGCTGACTTCCAGAGTCCATCATATTTTGTTTGGGAAGTAATATGGAAGAACAGATTGGTCCTATTATTTCAGTGTTAAACTATTTCAACCTGTTATGCTCTTTCAGCCCATTCTACTTCTTCACTGTTCCTCCATTCTACTGTTTTATTTGGGTGCATCCACAGGGAGGGTGGAGGTGGATAAAATATCAAGTTGGCAACTGTGACCATATGATTGAAGCTCTGCCCCTTTTTAAGTAAAAAGGGGTCAGGGCTTCAACCATGCAATTGCAGTTACCATTGTGACTTTTTTGACCCCCTGTGTGGACACCCCTCATTTTGTTATTTCAGCCTTTTACTAAATTGGTGAATTAAAATCAGCACTGATAGACTATTCAACCAACTGTTCTGTCTACAGCTGCTGCCTTGATCCCACCCAGGACTGATCGCCTGACTTTGATTCCAGTATAGTGGAGGACAAAGTGTAACAGATTTTACATGCTTTGTGACTGCCACTGAGTGTTGTGGACTTCAATGGAAAAGCACTGCTTTTGCAACTAAGGGTGACTTAAGCCTGAATCACTGATGAACTGGGAATGAGATGAAGGCAATGTCAGGGGGTCCTAGCAGAAAAAAATGATGTTGCCAAGGCATGTTTGTACCATGGTTAGGTAGAAGGGAGAAAGGCTCTGAGTTCTAACAAGAGTAGTTGATAATTTCAAATATTACTTCAATTTGTTGGTTTTTGTTTTTAGGAAATTGGCTGGTTTGATGATCACAATAATGGTATTGGAGTTCTGTTAACCAGGCTTTCAACAGATGCTTCTCAAGTTAAAGGAGTAAGTTTTTTCCTTATTGTTTTTGTGTCTTTTATTGGAATTATAATTGCCTTGGTTTCAATAAGAGACTGTTGCAGGTCACAGGAGAATAAATCCATTATTTGAACCCCTTTAGCATTTTGAATATATCAGTGCCAGTGTCTTATTTTACGACTTCAGACAATTATTCTACTTGCATCTTCCAAAACAAGCTTGTTGGGGATGATACATTCCACAGGATTCCAAGATCCTGTGAATCAGTCTGGCACTGAAGATATAACTTTGCCAGCTAACTTACTGGCTTTGCAACGTTGCCAGATGATATATAAGCATAAAGAGATGCTTCTGCATCCACCCCATGGTACTTTTATAAAAATCCCAATGGGCAGTTTCAACTAATAAAGAGAAACTATGTAAATTGTATTTTTCAAGAAAGTTAGCAACATGACTTGGAAACGCAGGGAATAAATGTTAATCATGCCATCTGATGTGAACTTTCCATAAAGTTATGCCTGTTTCAGTATACCTTAGCAAGACATAGATATGTTGTGTTATTATAGAGAAAGAGAGCCTGTGAGCCTTCAGATGTGCTAAACTAACATTGATCATGTTAGTTGGTGATGCTGGAAGTTGTAATTCAGCCACATTTGGACAGCGTCTCATTCCCCTGTTGTGCATTGAATGTTATAAAAAAAAAATGCTTTATACCAGAAAAGATATAATTTGTTTTTGTTGTTGTTGTTGTTATTGTTTATTTTCAAGGCTACTGGAAGTCGATTGGCCTTATTAACCATGACCACCTTTACACTTGTGACAGCTCTTATTATTGCTTTTGCACACGGTTGGCAATTAACACTGCTCATCCTGGCTTGTATTCCCTTCATCATTGTTGCAAAGGCTATTCAAGCGAAATCGACGGAAGGTCATGCAGCTAAGGATCAAAAATCCCTTGAAGAAGCTGGAAGGGTATCTTATACATATATAAACACATGGATAAGTTTAAGACTATGGTGGTGACAGTAGGCAGGAAATGCCATATGATTTGAACTTTCAATAAAGTTACATCCGTTTCACTATTTTAGCAAGATCTGAGTCTATTTTAACACAGCCCTTAATCTTCATTTTTTCTCAATAGTGCTTCTCCAGGAAAATCTGGTCTGTTGATTGACATGCCACCCTTCCTCAAAATGTATTACAGGCAGTGCAATGTGAAATCACTAATACAAGCTTAGAGATTCTGTACACTGAAACAAGCAGGGGAAAAAGCACAACAAATGGAAAACTCAGATTTCATAAGCAAGCCTGCAAGAACCTGGCCCTCTGGATGTTGCTGCATTACAATTCCCATCATCCTTTTAGTCATGCTGACTAGAGCTACTGGGAGTTGTCCTTCAGAATGACTTGGATGGTCACAGGTTCCCCGGGCCTCCAGTGCAAGATTCATACACATTGCACAAAACTGAAAAATGTTCCCCCACACAGTCAGTCACCCAGTTCAGCTTAGCTTGTTTTGATCAGCAGAGTGGGAGAAGAAGGAAGCATTTTATCTCATGTTTTCTGTTTTTCTTTCTGGAGAGGAAGAAAGAACATCCTGATTTCTTCTCCTCCCTCCCCTCTCCGGGAAGAACATAGGTCAAGGGAGAAGGGATTCCAGGAAGTTAACTAGTTAGTGGAAGATTACTTTGAAAAGGATTGGCAGAGATTTCACTTGCTGGTCTGCATTGCCTTTTGAGAAAAGCCAAACAACAAATGTAATTGATGAACAAAATGATAGGAAAATCTTTGACTTGTTCTTACATTGTCTAAACTATAGTTTATTTAACAATGGTTTAATAAATCACAATTGTCTGGGTTCACACATGATAAATCATGAAACTATAGTGGCCCACATTTATAGTATGCCATCCCACATGTTTTGTACTTAGTTTAGCATCTGTAGGTGGGTAATGCTACACATCACAAAAATCCTCATATATGTGGGTAAATGCCTCATATTTTCCTTTTTGCCAAACCTAGATTTCAACAGAAGTTGTAGAAAATATAAGAACTGTAGTGGCATTAACAAGAGAAGAGAGATTTTTTGAGAACTACAAAGCAAGCTTATATGAACCATACAAGTAAGGACTTGATGTTTTATACCTTCGTGTGTGTGTGTTTGTGTGTGTACACATGTGTTTGGATGCATATTCTTCCTTGTAGGCACTATTTTTAATTGCTTTTTTATTGAACAGTGTTAAAAAGAAAAAGAAACCATCAATAAAAATGAAGGAAACGAAACAAAAAAGAATAAAAACATATACAGTATAGCAATAACGTCTCTCACACACAGACACAAATGTAATTGTGATGCAAACATTTTTAACATCTACATTCAATATTTCTGTCCAGAACATCATGTGAACAGATGAAGTAATCTGTTGGGGAAAGCATTATTAATATAGCTAATAAGCGGTGGTCAGATTTTAATGCATGTATCCTTCAGAGTACAGTTTTAAAAAATCTTTGGTCCTCCTTTGTTTACATCAAAGCAATTTCCCAGTCTTTTCAATATAACAGATCCAATTAAACATGCATTTTACTTTTCCGATGTGCTATGACAACCGTACCAGCTGTTCCCAAATTCCATCTAGCCCTGTTATAGTAATCCACACCAAGAGTCCTTGCATGTGAAGATAGGGTGTAGCTATTTGGAGATTGAGCTTTTCAGTAGGAATCCCCTGTCTGCAGAATATCTCTCCTTCTGAAAAGTCCACATAGTTATCTACTTTTTTTTTTTTTTTTGGTTTGTTTGTATTTTGGATTTGGTGTTGTTTTGCTCTAGGGAAATCCTCAGCTATTCTTGCAAGCATTTAAATTCTTCCTTTTCTGTGGATAATTAGTTCTCTCTCCATAGGGTACTTGGGGGATTTTTAATAGTGCTTGTTTTAATTTCTGCTTCTTTTCATCACAGTACCACTTTACTTATTTATGATTGGATTTTTATTTCCATTCCGATTGTTCATTACTAGAGAGCTTTTTAAGAATTAAATTAATAGTAACTGAGTAGAAGGTTTGAAATGTAGAAGCTTTGCCTCCTTTTCCTTTTATTCTATGATTGCTTGTGAATTATCTCAATTATTCTCTTTTATTAGGGACACCCTGAAGAATGCTCCTATTAATGGGTTTTCCTATGCCATAGGCCAGTGTTTCAACTTTTTTATAAATGCAGCTGTCTTCAGATTCGGAGCGTGGCTTATTGCCCACTGTTTTATGAACTATGAACAACTGTTTATGTGAGTGTATTTGCTTTTGGCTTTTATGGATGGCAATGAATTGAAAATATGAACTGTTATCAATTTTCATATGTAGGTATGTGCATATATGTGTGCTTTTAAAGCAAATGCAGTCATGTTGATAGCGAAGGAGAAGTCCACATGAGTAACATCTTAGCCAGGTCATACGCTGCTTATAGAAAGGCTTACACATTTAGCGTGTATAGGTGCCATTAGCCAGGCTGCCTTTGGATGTTTTCTTCACAACCTAAAAAAAACACACACACACAATTTAAAAACGTAAACTAAAAAGCTTGAAATCTCAATCCTTTTTGGTATTCTCACATAAAATTTGTCAAGATTCCATGCAAAAACTTGGAAATTCTGCAAAATAAGAGGCGGGATCTTTGAGGTGATATTGTCAAATCTCATGAGTTTTTAACATATTCCCCAAAGATTTGGAGAATTTTCACTATTGTGGTTGTATTATTTGTTTGTTTATTGACCTTTGTGCCATTATGTGAGATTACAGAATGATGGCACCAGCTGAAAAGTTCTTGGTGTCATATACAAGGAATCAGTCTCATTCTCTCCCTCTCTCTCCCTCTCTCTCCCTCTCTGTCCGTCTCCCTCCGTCTCCCTCCGTCTCCCTCCCTCCCTCCCTCCCTCCCTCTCTCTCTCTCTCTCTCTCTCTAATTTATTGGCTACCCATCACACATGAATGACTCTGGGAGGCTTACAATACCAAAAAACACAGAATAAAACAACCATACAAATAATACAAAACATTAAAACAGTTAAAACCATGCAATGCAGTTACCTGGAGAGCACAGTCATTCAAGAACAGTACAGCCATTTTATGGGCTCCACACCTTTTCTGATCCCCAGGCCAGATGGCAAAGCCAGGTCTTCAGGCCCTTCTGGAAGGCCATCCAGATTGGGGTCAGCCTGACCTTGGGGGGAATGAAGTTCCATAGGGTGCATGCAGCAGCAGCAAAGGCCCTCCTCCTGGGTCCCTTCAGATGACACTCTCTAGTGGATGGAACCCGCAATGAGCTGTTTCTGCCAGACCTGATGGGAAGGATAGATGTCACTGGGGAGAAGTGGTCCCTCAAATAACCTGGCCCTGATTCCATATAAGACAAAGCTGATAGTTCCTACTAATAATGATAATATAATAAGTCATTGGGAATCTCCAGTTCAAAAGTAGTACTCCTCTGGATACCCCTTGCTGTGAAGCAACAATGGGGAAGGATTGTTCCTTTCATGTCCTGTTTAAGTTATAGTAAGAACTGGGGCATAATGTCAGTATCTGCCACTAACTCAACAGCTTCTATTCATACTTATCAAGACTTGTGGAACTTTTGGCATACAGTATTTAAGGTCAACTGTCACTGAGAAGGGAAAGATGGACACTTTTTCTCAAGTTGTCTATTATAACCTTTAATCTTGACAAGAGATAATGTTGAATTCCAACCTCTAATCTTTGCAACAGAGTATCATAGTTTCATATTTTCTTGTTCTGTTTGATGGATAATTCGTTTGACTGAGGGGATAATCTTTGGTTTAGTTGCTGAAGTAAACTGTCACAAGACAATTCTATGCATATCTGTCTAAGACTAAGATGGACTGAGTTCACTGGGACTTCTCCAGGAAAGTACATATAGGATGACAGCTACAAATACAAGCTCTTGACTTAGTCTTCTTGGATAGCATGAAATCCTTTTGCTTCAATTTTTCATGTTAGGTTGCACTGCATGCAGTACTTTTTGTCTAGTTTTATTGCACGTAGCGTATATGGCCAAATATACAGACATTTGGCAAAATGTTTTACTTGATCTTATTTAATGTCTAGTATGCCCTGTAGAGATACAAAACTCAGAGTAATGGGTTCTGTTCAAAAAGGCTTACAGTGTAGAACTCTAGTTGCAAAATCAGTGCCATTTACAGCTGGCTTCAACAAAGTTGTTACTTAAAAGTATATATTTATATTTTTTTCTGATACAGCTCTAGTATTTTTGTTTTTTATTTCCAGAGTCTTCTCATCAGTGATTTTTGCTGCAATGAATGCTGGCCAAGCTAATTCTCTTGCACCTGATTTTAGCAAATCAAAGGTTTCTGCCCAAAGAATATTTCAGCTTTTGGATCGAAAGCCTCTAATTGACAGCTATAATGAAGAAGGGGAAAAATTAGTAAGATCTTACAGCTCATGCTGTTTTTAATATATTAAATTGGCATGATTTTTGTAGTGCAATGGAAATTGGCAATAGTATTGCTTTGGTTTCTGCAAATTTGATCTGAAAATTTATTAGGTAATGTGTATAATTAGCTATCTAATAAATGAATAAACCAATAAATTCAATACTGCACAATAAACATCATTTTACAATCCTGGGACTTACTTCCAAGTAATGTTATTTCTATAAGAGTTTTCCCCCAGTCCCTTTGTTTCAGTGGGAAATTTAAACTCATTCTTAAATTGAACTTCACTTTCATCAGATTATCCCCTTATATTTTAATGTGTTTTAAATGTTTGCTGCATTGTATTTTGTAAACAATAAAAGGAATAACAGGGGAACTAACCATTCCTCATATACAGAAATGACCAAGAAAATATATATTGCCTAAGAAGAATAGCCATTTAAAAAATGGAGAACATCCTGTAATTCACTTTTTTCTTTATTTCAGTTAATTTAAAATAACATCAGACTGCTTATGTAAAAAAAAAAAAATCAAATAGTAGAATTTTCTTTGGACATATTATTGTAGTTTATCAGATCTGGAGAGTAAGAGTTAAAAAAAACTATCCCACGGAGAATCAATGTCTTTCTCTATATAGGATGGAAGTACTTTATTGTTGTTACTACAACCATTCCACTACTGCTACTACTACTACTACTATTAGTACTACATGAGGAGCACAGGAAAAGAAAAAGACAGAAAATTGTGCAAAATCACAGCATTTTTGTGTTTGTTCTCATCGTTTCCTCACCTCTCCCCACTGTAGGAGAAATTTGAAGGCAACATTGAATTCAAAGACATCCATTTTGCATATCCAACCAGACCAGAAGTTCAGGTTTTGCAAGGGCTCAATGTAAAGATTAAGAAGGGCCAGACTCTGGCTCTGGTGGGTAGCAGCGGCTGTGGCAAGAGCACTTCGATTCAGCTTCTAGAGCGATTCTATGACCCCCTTTCAGGACAAGTGGTAAGTGGGCCTTGGTTCGGCTGAAAACATCTCTTTGGCACATGATGACATATCTGAGCTGTAATATCTAGGGCTACTTCTCTGTCAGGATCATTAGTTATGAGCCATTACCTTTACCAAATAAGTAGTGATTTAATGTGCAGCAGTAGGGGTAGTTTTATCATAGCCAGGATGAGAATAACTCCTCATGGATGACAGCACATATAAGAGATTTTGCCTCAAAAAATGAAGAAGAAAGATGTTGTATACAGAGGGGACAAAGCTGTGAGGATGTAGAAAAGCAGTCCAGACACAGGTGTAGGCAGAATAACTGGGAAAATGTTAAAATATGGATGAGGTTTGCTTATGGAGTAGATCTGCTGCTTCCTTAACTGCATCTGTGCCCAACAACTGGAAGAATAATGTTATTGTTTCTTTATATAATGGCAAAATATACCATTAGTGAATGAAAAAACTACAGGAGGATTAGTTTGTTAAATGTGCCTGGGAAGATGTTTGACAGGTACAGGAGATGAGGAGGAGCAAAATTTGGGGTGTACAGCGTGGCTTTACTGCAAACAGAAGATGTGCCTATAGGTTTCCACATGGCCTGAGAGTCTAAATAATTTGCAGCAACTTTAGATAGATTGTATGATATGCCAAGGAATACAGATCTGAAAAGTAATATATTGAAGACTAAGATAATGGTCCCCTTCATGGATCACTGCCTTGTCGTGGCGAAGGGGCTTGCGTAACTCAGTGAAGCCATGAGCTATACCGTGCAGGGCCACCCAAGACGGACAGGTCATGACAGAGAGTTCTGACAAAATGTGGTCCACTGGAGAAGGAAATGGCAACCCACTCCAGTATCCTTGCCAAGAAAACCCCATGGACAATGTTAGAAGGCTAAAAGATATGACACCAGAAGATGAGCCCCTCAGGTCGGAAGGTGTCCAATATGCTACTGGGGAAGAGCGGAGGGCAATTCCAAGTAGCTCCAGAAAGAGTGAAGCGGCTGGGCCAAAGCCGAAAGGACGTTCAGCTGTGGATGTATCTGAAAGCGAAAAGAAGGTCCGATGCTGTAAAGAACAATATTGTATAGGTACCTGGAATGTAAGATCTATGAACCAAGGCAAGCTGGATGTGGTCAAACATGAGATGACAAGACTGAACATCGACATCTTGGGAATCAGTGAACTGAAATGGACGGGAATGGGTGAATTTAATTCGGGTGACCATTATATCTACTACTGTGGGCAAGAAACCCTTAGAAGAAATGGAGTTGCACTCATAGTCAATAAGAGAGTCGGAAAGGCAGTAATGGGGTACAACCTCAAAAATGACAGAATGATCTCAGTGCGTATCCAAGGCAAACCATTCAATATCACAGTCATCCAAGTCTATGCCCCAACCACTGATGCTGAAGAAGCTGAGGTTGACCGCTTCTATGAAGACCTACAACATCTTCTAGAACTAGCACCAAAAAAGATGTCCTTTTCATCATAGGGGATTGGAATGCTAAAGTAGGAAGTCAAGGAGTAATCGGAATAACAGGCAAGTTTGGCCTTGGAGTACAAAATGAAGCAGGGCAAAGGCTAATAGAGTTCTGTCAAGAGAACAAGCTAGTCATAGCAAACACTCTTTTCCAACAACACAAGAGACGACTCTACACATGGACATCACCAGATGGTCAATACCGAAACCAGATTGATTATATACTTTGCAGCCAAAGATGGAGAAGCTCTATACAGACAGCAAAAACAAGACCAGGAGCTGACTGTGGCTCAGATCATGAGCTTCTTACTGCAAAATTTAGGCTTAAATTGAAGAATGTAGGGAAAACCACTAGACCACTCAGGTATGACTTAGATCATATTCCTTGTGAGTACACAGTGAAGGTGATGAATAGATTTAGAGGATTAGATTTGGTAGACAGAGTGCCTGAAGAACTATGGACGGAGGTCCATAACATTGTACAGGAGGCAGCAACTAAAACCATCCCAAAGAAAAAGAAATTCAAGAAAGCAAAATGGCTGTCTGATGAGGCTTTACAAATAGCTGTGGAAAGAAGGAATGCAAAAAGCAAGGGTGAAAGGGAAAGATACAAGCAACTGAATGCAGATTTCCAGAGAATAGCAAGGAGAGATAAGAAGGCCTTCTTAAATGAACAATGCAAAGAGATTGAGGAAAACAATAGAATGGGGAAGACTAGAGATCTCTACAAGAAAATTGGAGATATGAAAGGAACGTTTAGTGCAAAGATGGGCATGATAAAGGACAAAAAGGCAGGGACCTAACAGAAGCAGAAGAGATTAAGAAGAGGTGGCAAGAATACACAGAAGAACTATACAAGAAAGATCTTAATGTCCCCGATGTCCATACTGGTGTGGTCGCTGACCTTGAGCCAGACATCCTAGAGAGTGAAGTCAAGTGGGCCTTAGGAAGCATTGCTAACAACAAAGCTAGTGGAGATGACAGTATTCCAGCTGAGTTATTTAAAATACTAAAAGATGATGGTGTTAAAGTGCTGCACTCAATATGCCAGCAAGTTTGGAAAACGCAACAGTGGCCACGGGATTGGAAAAGGTCAGTTTATGTTCCAATTCCAAAGAAGGGCAACGCCAAAGAATGCTCAAACTATCGCACAATTGCACTCATTTCACATGCTAGCAGGGTTATGCTCAAAATCCTACAAGCTAGGCTTCAGCAATACATGAACCGAGAACTACCAGATGTACAAGCTGGGTTTCAAAGAGGCAGAGGAGCTAGAGATCAAATCGCCAACATTCGCTGGATCATGGAGAAAGCACGAGAGTTCCAGAAAAATATCTACTTCTGCTTCATTGACTATGCAAAAGCCTTTGATTGTGTCGATCACAACAAACTGTGGCAAATTCTTAAAGAGATGGGAGTACCAGACCACCTTACCTGTCTCCTGAGAAATCTGTATGCGGGACAAGAAGCAACAGTTAGAACCGGTCATGGAACAACCAATTGGTTCAAAATAGGGAAAGGTGTATGACAAGGCTGTATACTGTCACCCTGCTTATTTAACCTATATGCAGAGTACATCATGAGAAATGCCAGGCTGGAAGAATCACAAGCCGGAATTAAGATTGCAGGGAGAATCATCAACAACCTCAGATATGCGGACGATACCACCCTAATGGCAGAAAGTGAAGAAGAACTAAAGAGCCTCTTGATGAGGGTGAAAGAGGAGAGTGCAAAAGCTGGCTTGAAACTCAACATTAAAAAAACTAAGATCATGGCATCTGGACCTATCAATTCCTGGCAAATAGAAGGGGTAGAAATGGAAGCAGTAACAGACTTCATTTATTTGGGCTCCAAGATCACCGCAGATGGAGACTGCAGCCATGAAATTAAAAGACGCTTGCTCCTTGGGAGGAAAGCTATGGCAAGCCTAGATAGCATATTAAAAACCAGAGACGTCACCTTGCCGACAAAGATCCGCATAGTCAAAGCTATGGTTTTTCCAGTAGTAATGTATGGCTGTGAGAGCTGGACCATAAAGAAGGCTGAGCGCCGAAGAATTGATGCCTTTGAACTGTGGTGCTGGAGAAGAGTCTTGAGAGTCCCCTGGACTGCTAGGAGGTCAAACCAGTCAATCTTAAAGGAAATCAACCCTGATTGCTCATTGGAAGGATTGATAATGAAGCTCAAGCTCAGATACTTTGGTCACCTAATGCGAAGAGAGATCTCTTTGGAGAAGACCCTGATGCTGGGAAAGATTGAAGGCAAAAGGAGAAGAGGACGGCAGAGGATGAGATGGTTAGATAGCATCACTGAAGCAATGAGCATGAAACTGAGCAAACTCAGGGAGGCAGTGAAGGACAGGAAGGCCTGGCGCAATATGGTTCATGGGGTCACGAAGAGTCGGACACGACTTAATGACTAAACAACAACAAAGATAATGGTATTTGACATGGAGTGAATGGTTGCAAGTTATATATAAATGATGAAAAACTATAGCAACTAAATGAATTTGTAGAATGTTTACTAAAGACTGGAAAGTGGGTGGAGAAATTTTAAGTTGGGCAAATACTGGTAGAAAGGGATGGGATATTGGGTGAACTGTTACGAAGAATGTATGTTTGTTGAAAGAAGTTAAATGGCTGTGAGAAAGAGCACGCTTCTGCCAACTTTGTTATTATGAAAGTGAGAATTGGATAATTGAGGAGAAACATAAAATTTGAAGGCACTGGCAATATGATATTTAAGAAATTGAGCAGTGAAACAAGAAGAGATGGCTTAAGAATCTATAGGTTCTGAATTAATGTGGACTGAATACAGAAGCAGCATAAAAGAAGTACACTGAGGTGATTTGGCCATATAGAGAGAACAGAAGAGAATAGAATCCCCCAAAAACTATATAAAGGAACAAGTGAATAGGTGGAGAGGAAGGAGAAAACCAAGAAAGTTGTGGTTGGACGGACATGATGGGATCCTCAAAATGAGGGAGATGTGAAGTTTAAAGAACAAAAAGTAACGTATTAGGCAGGGTGTATAAGTACCACCACCATCAGTTTGGTGTAGTGGTTAAGGCACCAGGCTAGAAACTGGGAAACTGTGAGTTCTAGTCCTTCCTTGGGTACAAAGCTACTGGGTGACCTTGGGCCAGTCACTCTCTCTCAGCCCTAGGAAGAAGGCAATGGCAAGCCACTTCTGAAATCTTGCCAAGAAAACTTAAGGACTAGTCCAGGCAACACTGACTAGAAGGCACCGCCCCGCTCCAAAAAAAGAGTATGTAGTGGAAGCAAGGATGATTTTCAAGGGTAGAAAAGTGTGACGTATAAAGAGATAGAGTGAATTGTGTTGGTGAAAACTAAATTCAGTTATGTTTCTTTTTCTTATCTTCTTAGTCCAGTTTCTTTTGCTTACTATTACTTTTTTTTCCTCTGTTTTGCATAACATTGCTTATTCCAGAAGGGAACAGTGCATAGAGTATGTGTGCTTGTACAGAGTATATTTTCAACCTTGCAGTGAAGAGAGCTATATTTCCTTTCTATTTTCAGATTGCAGACGGAGTAGACACCAAATCGCTACATATACAGTGGCTAAGATCTAGACTGGGCCTTGTGCAACAAGAACCGATTCTGTTTGACTGCAGTATTGCAGAGAATATCCAATATGGAGATAACAGCAGAATTGTTAGCCAGGAAGAAATTGAAGAAGCAGCTAAAGCAGCCAATATTCACGATTTTATAGAAAATCTCCCAGAGGTATCTAGCATCTTTTTTCTGCATGAGATTAATTATCCCAGTTTGCACAGATCTCTGCTGTGAAGTAAGGCTAATGACCAGGGGAAAAAAAAACAAACCCGAACAAACAAAAAGTAAGGCTATATTTTGAAATTCAACTGATAATTTTTCTTCTTATAATTCAGGTACCATAATTTCATTTGAGATCCATAACTTGGACCTTGGAAACAGTGGAGGGAACATATCCCAAAAGGAGGGTTACCAGACATCCAGCAAATGGAGGATATAATAATCTTAAGGACATGTCCTCCTTTTCGTCCTGATATCCTCCATCGGGCAGGTGTAGCCTTAAAATCAATATTTCTGAGTGTCTTTGGGTTTTTCGGACTGTTTTCACATTGAAACTTTCATGTCTTATGACGTTGTAAATTATCTGCTTCTTTCTTTCCCTAGTCTGTTGACAGACTTAAGAGTCTAGTCTTTAGATCACATGACTCATCATAAATTTCTAGGGTGAAATTTGAAAATCATCATCATCAATTCTATATTATCACTAGCATATGTTCTTGAAGATAAAGATTTGTTGGAAAACTATTGTGAAACCAGTCTTTCTGATGCTGGAGAAAGTCATTTCATATACATATAATCTTATGGACTTTTTTTTTTTTTGATAGTTTTTTGCTGTAATTTTTGTCATGGATGCCAAAAAGTCAAAACTCCTTCCCCCCCCCCCATTTGTCCTCCTTCCAGTTGTCCATGTCCTCCTTTACCTATTAAGATATCTGGTAACCCTACCCAGAAGGAACCCTGTTTACAAGTGAAAATAATGTCTAGACAAGAACTGATGCACCACTGTAATGATTTTTATTGTATTTCAGCAAGCCTAACGTAAGACAGACCCTTTCTCATATGTGACTTTAATTTTTAAAAAATGCATTGCTATTTTTGTTTTGCAACAGGTACTTGAAAGTAATAACTTGATACTTACCTGGTGACATTCAGTAACTTTTTAAAACAAGGGGGGGGGGGTGTTGACAATCTCTTACGTATTTTACTGAAGTTGTTAAATGTCTACTTTTTTAAGCTCAGCTGAACTGAGGTAGGTCAAAGGGAATTGGCTGATTATTCTCTTCAGTTCTCTCATTCATATAACAGTGCTACATACTGTGAAATGTAGGTATATTAGTTTATTTTCAATGAAAATTCAGTGCTCCTACTTGACTTCTTTATTAAGAGTAGTTAAGGAATATTTGATGTGATCTTTCCATATAAAAATGAAAGTGCAGGCTTCTTCTTTTAATTGTTCAGTGGACTGACTTGTTTTAATATAATTCTCTTAGATTATGAAAATAAATATTTCAAGTTTTATGTGAGCCAGCAAACTATTGTTGACATTCCAAACTCACTACATTTCTCTAAGAAAGTGCTTCCAAGCCACTGATCCTCTAGAGCAGGGTTTCTCAACCTTGGCAACTTTGAGACGTGTGGACTTCAACTCCCAGAACTGAAGCATGCTGGCTGGGGGATTCTGGGAGTTGAAGTCCACACATCTCAAAGTTGCCAAGGTTGAGAAACCCTGCTCTAGAGGAGTGAGAATTCTTGTCCTAGAACCCAAGCAACAGAATTTTTTTTAATGCCAGTCAAGAATTTGCAATACAATTAGAGGAGTACCAAGTTGAAGATGTTTCTATTCCTGTGAAAAATTACAAAACTGTATTTTAAAGATTAGGCTGTTGTCCTATTAAAGTGCATCTTATTAATGCTACTTACATTCGTTTTTCCTTCCTAATTTACAAACTGTCTATACTTGATATTAGAGTTATGCAAACTATCTTAAGACTCTGTGTTGACTCTCTTACAATACCAATAGTGTTCTCTTTTTAAAAACAGAAATACAATACTCGAGTGGGTGATAAAGGAGCACAGCTTTCAGGAGGGCAGAAGCAAAGAATCGCTATTGCTCGTGCTCTTGTGCGAAAACCTGCAGTTCTGCTTCTAGATGAGGCCACATCAGCTCTGGATACAGAAAGTGAAAAGGTAAGTAAAACCACAGCTGACTTCCTACCTCATATATAAGCAATTGGCCACTAGTTGAAAAATGATCTAAACTGGAAAAAAAGTGCATCTCTGGTGCCATTATAAAGATATTTCCCTTTTGCCTTTGACTGCAGATTGTCCAGAAAGCATTAGATGATGCTCGAAAAGGCCGAACCTGCATTGTTATTGCTCACCGACTGTCAACAATCCAGAATTCTGACGTCATAGCAGTCATCCAGAATGGCAGAGTAGTAGAACAAGGAACTCACAGCCAGCTGCTGGCATTGGAGGGATTTTATTATGCGCTTGTCAATGCCCAAGTACCCCAGTAGTTGTATTGATAGAGCCAGAAACAAAAGTTTTTGAGAAGTTAGACCAAAATGCAATATTACAAACCACTATTCAGCAAGTCCAAGGCAGGTTTGGGTTTTCAAAGAGCAATCCACTGTGCCACATTGAAACTGAAGCACCAATAATATGGTGGAAGTGGGTCTCTTGTGCACGAATTACACTTTTCATTCATTTTAATTTTTTTTTTTGCACAACCCATTGAGCACACTAAAAAGAATTCACTGAATCAATATGAAGATTGCTGTTCCATGTTCCATTATCAAGGAATTCTCAGGTGCATGCATAATATTTTGGCTATTTGCATGAAGATACTTATTTATATGTTGCTGTGTTGCACATGTGTTTTTTATTATAATGCTGATGGTAACTTATGTAAGAGTAATAGAAATGTTGAAAAAACTAGTAACTCCATAATGAAACTCAGTGGGGTGGTAAAGTAGTTCTGAAAGTAATCAGCCCGGTCCTACTGAAAATATCTTCTAAATATAGACTTCCAAAATAATTCATTTAGAAAATCAAAGTCCAAAAGTCCAGGAAGCAGAGAGCAAGTGATAGCCAAGGTGCCGGTGGAACATACATCTCCTCAAAATGTTAAACTTCAAGAAATAATAAAAAGAAAACATCCTTAAAAAATCTAAATAGTGCATGATGTCTCTTTTTCTTCTTTATTCAAAAGGGGCAAACCAGGAAATAAAAAATAATTTTCTACTGGCTTTACAGAAAACAAACTGATATCATTTTATTTGTAATTGCCACACTAGACTGAAACAATAGTGACACCAGTTAATGTCAGAATGATATTTCTGCTAGTATAATTTTGAAAATTATGTTCTGGTTCCTCTTGATAAGGGATTCTGCATGTTGTAATTTGACTCCTGCTTAGTCATACATTGTAAATTTTCAGGAATCTTTTTTTTTTTTTTTTGGTCTTTCTTACAGTTCTTTCAGAATCTCACTAGCATAGGAGTTTAATGTCTTTGCTTTATATTCCTCAGCTTTAGAATGGAGTGTAACTTTATCTCCAGTATTAGCTTTGTAAGCTAGTATTAGAAGTCAGGAGACTTTCCCAGAGGCTTCGGTTAAACTACAGTTTCTGATTGTTCTCTTTAACTATGTTCTACTTGTTGCACTCCACAAGAGGTTTGCAATTTAGTATTCTATTAAGCAAGACATAGGAAGCTTTGTAGTATCACAAGAGAATCAATTGTCCCTTGGAACAATGCTATCAACATTTATCAAGGATGCCCATAATAAAAATGTTGGTCCCATCAAAACAGCCATAATTGTTCAATATCTGGCACTATGGCACTATAATTTTGAACTCAAAGACCAAGACAAAATAATTAACACCAAGGGCTTTGAAAAACTCTATCATGACCATAACGCAAACTGAAAATATACTTATATGCATTATATATACTGTACTTTAATAAGGTACTCAAAACTTCACTATGCCTAATCAATATCCTCTGGAAAAAAAAATCTATCCATGGGGCCACTAAGAGTTGCCACTGACATGTTAGCACTTAATCAATCAACCAATAGGTTGAAACTTTTAATTACTGTATTAGTCATTATTTTATATAAATTATACACATAATTTACATAATTAATAGGGAATATTTTCAAATGATAAATCAATTACCAGCCTATTTTTAGAATCACTGTGTGCAACATTGGGGGAGACTTGGAGATTCAAAGACCCCTTAATTTTAAGGGGACATAATGTGAAAGATTCGTTTTCCTACTCCTATGTAAACTAACTTACTACTTGGTATATCTGCAGCCTGTCCTGAGTGCCATCTCAAGCTAGCATTCCATTGTGAATTTCCTCTCCTTTATGCAATACCCATCACAGCTCATGTGGCTGAAAACAAGTTTTGTCCATTGCCACCAACCTCTTCACTCTCCCACCAAAGAAATCTTCCTCTTTAGAAAAATGATATAATGCTGATTATGGTGGGGAGGCCATAATGAGTAGGGGAGGCCCTACTTATGGTGGGGAGGCCATAATTTACTCAAAGTAAATGGGCATATATGATCAAGAGATAGAAGGTGGTAGTTTATCTTATAAAGGGCAAATCAGCCCAGGTGGTGAGAAACTGAGGAAGAAGCATTTCAAATCATTCAAAAAGACTCTGCTTTGATAAACTCTGCTATGAATGAGAGTTGGAAATTCCTCTTGTAGTTTCCAATATTTTGTATCTTCCCCCAAGACTAGCACTAAACATGCCTTGCTCAAGTCTGTGTAATTCTTGTTTCCTTGAACTTGCCCAGTTTTGTGGGGCTTGATAATTACTATGTTTGCAACGATGTTTCAACACTGGAAAAATAACTGTTGAACTGGGTAGTACAAGATACAGAGACATAAAAAAGAGGAATGCAATTACATGCAATGGGTGTTAAAAACAAATTAAAAAACCCTTTGCCCATGATATACACTGACATTCTTGAACTTGGGTGTTTGTGAAAGACTATGTGATACATCTGCCAATGTGAGTGCTGAGAATTGCAAACTAGGCTGGAGGAGGAGGCGGAGGAGGAGGAGGAGGAGGAGGAGGAGGAGGAGGAGGAGGAGGAGGAGATAATGATAATGACAGGTAACAAAATGTGAATTGTGATGTCATAACATGAGCTCTGTTCTTTCATACTTGCATGATGGTGTCACATAAAAGTATGTAAGGGATAGAGTTTGCATCACAACATTGCAATGGGTGCTTTGTCCCTTGCAGACTCCCATATGTGAAAGGAGAATAAAAGAATGAAAACTATTACATAAAGCCCAGTTAGTAATGTATGGCTGTGAGAGCTGGACCATAAAGAAGGCTGAGCGCTGAAGAATTGATGCCTTTGAACTGTGGTGCTGGAGAAGACTCTTAAGAGTCCCCTGGACTGCTAGGAGGTCAAACCAGTCAATCTTAAAGGAAATCAACCCTGATTGCTCATTGGAAGGACTGATAATGAAGCTCAAGCTCAGATACTTTGGTCACCTAATGCGAAGAGAGGACTCCTTGGAAAAGACCCTGATGCTGGGTAAGATTGAAGGCAAAAGGAGAAGAAGATGGCAGAAGATGGGATGGTTAGATAGCATCACTGAAGCAATGAGCATGAAACTGAGCAAACTCAGGGAGGCAGTGAAGGACAGGAAGGCCTGGCGCAATATGGTTCATGGGGTCATGAAGAGTCGGACACAACTTAACGACTGAACAACAAAAAGGCCAGTGGTTGTGATTTAATGGACCTAAATCTTTTAGATGGCCATAGGTATTACTAAATAAGCATGATTAAGGACAAACAGGAGTCCTCAACTTTTCTGTATCCATGGGCACGATGGACATTTTGAGAAGATGTTGTGGGCACTCAAAGAAAGTGGCTGCTCTTCTGTGAATTACTGCCAGAAGACATAATGATGAAACCGTGCCTTGCTATTCCTTTCTAGCTTTCCATAGTGCTCATTGTCAATCCCAAATTCTTTTTCTTTTTTTAAGGTGGATATATTTACAAAGCCACAGCGTAGCAGCCACTCATCATCTTTATTTTTTAAAGCTGCCTTGGGAGTTAGATGGAATTCAAGGGTTTTCTGGGAAATAAAGATGACCCTGCAGGCTGTTGCACCAAAGGCAGGGGCACAAAGATGTTGGTGGTAGAGGTCCCAAATTCAGTGAGAAAGAAATCAGGTGCCAAAATAGAAGGGGGGGGCAAGAAGGGAAAAGTAGAGGGAAATTTACACAGGCTTTAGTTTTAGCAATGCTTTGCTTTGAGCTGCATGTACCAACCAATAAAGGAGTATTTATCTGAACCAAGTCTGGTTTCATGAGAATTCTTCCGGAATTGGGGTTTGGACTTTGTGGACTTGACATTGGGGATCAGGCGCATCCATGGGAGAGTCCAAAAAAGACAAGATGACATGTGTGAAGTGGTAAAAAAAGGGAGGGCCTTGAATTGTATGATTGCAACTGCCATATTGACTTTTTTTTTTACCCTCCCCCTCCCCCAATGCTCCTGTTGGGGGTACCCATTCTGGAAAATAATAATATGTATTTTAAAGTAAAAGTAATAAAAGGAGCCTTTGTAATTATAAACATTTCATAAGGAGAAAAAATGGTACTAGAAGTTACATCTGTCACCCTAAATCAGAACATGGTCATTTCAAGCCAAGAAGTGGTGTCTGACCTATTTGTTGCCTCTTCCTTACTTGCCCTAACCCTGCCCTAACCCTCATTTGCTCCCCAGGATCTGAATGTCTTAAGATTCACCCATGGCTGAAAAATTAAATAGAGCAGGGGAGACATGATTATAGATTAAGACCAATATTATGGAACAATTTGCTCCTGGCCATAAGAGTTTGACATGGAAGCTTTTAATAATTTTTAAGCTCTAAACGTCCCCTGAAAACAACTGTTGTTTTGCTGTCCTGCAGCCATCAGATGGACCATGATCCATTGCTTTTATGTACTATAGGGCTTAAGGAATTTTGTCTATTATCACAGTGTCCTCCCCAAGATGCTGTACTCCATTCAGTACAAAATGAGTTGCAAGCACCTTTCTACTTTATTTTTCATTGCATCAAAGTCTCATGGCTTCTATGATGTTCAGTTTCTCCCCAATCCACTATTCACTATTTCAAAGCTAACCATGCCAATCCCAGTCTAACTATTAAAGCCATTTACAGGCTGAATTCATGCACAATATTAAGCCATAATGTAGTTTTTCTGGTCTGACTCAGTGCAGTGCATGAACTCAGCTATCTGCGCTTTATAAACTGTCTATGGCTTGTTATTATGCATGAATCCAGATATTAAGGCTTAGTCAATAAAGATGGATAAAAAATCATTTAGCTTGCAAGAATTCAGCCAAGGAAACTCACACACAGTACCTATTAGGCCTATGGTTTGTGATCTAACAAAGAATATGAGAAGACTTATGCTTCTACATACAGACCACTCCTAATGGAGAACAACGATACACTGCATTTTGATTTAAATAATCTGCTGCATTCATTTACAGTTCATTGTTTGTTCCTACACATTCAGTTCCTATGCTTCTGCTGTTTTAGCACAATATAACTAGTCTTCACCAATTTACCTCCTGTAAATTTAATGGAACAATGAACAGAAAACTGCAAAAATGAAAAGGCCAGTTCTGCCACACAGGAGCTATGTGCTATGACATGTATAAAGTAATTTTATTTGTAATACTTATAGAAAAAAATCAGTGTTTTTTTCTTTGGCATCATTTGTTGAACAATTCAGGATATATCTCACCTTTTTCTCTTTTATGGAATGTAAGACCATTTCCAACACAAAGACTCATTAACTTTTCAAGTAATCATAAAACATAACATTATTAAATCCTACAAGATTTCTGTGATGTTAAAAAGTTTGGGAAGAGAGGAATTTTTGCTGAAGTTCATAGTGTTCCAGGAATCCAGAATTATTATTATTATTATTATTATTATTATTATTATTATTATTATTATTATTATTATTATTTAAATTTATTGGCCGCCCAACTCTGGTGGACTCTGGGCAGCATACAAAACTAAAAACAAAACAAAATATAAAAACAGTTAAAAATATAAAATCAGACAGGCAGCCTAGACTAAAATGATCTAATCAATAAAACAAAACAGAGGCCTTAAACAATGACAAACATCAACCCCAGACCTGGGACCAAAGCCAGGTTTTCAAAGCTTTCTGGAACCCCACGAGATAGACACCCTGTCCTTATCTCTGGGGGGTTGCTGTACCACAGGGTGGGGGCCACAACAGAGAAGCTATGCTTCCTAGGTCTCACAAGATGGCAACTTTTAATGGGGGGGGACCTGAGCAGACCCACTCTTCTGGAACATATTGGGCAGGCAGAAACAATTGGGCAGAAAATGGTGTCTCATATATCCAGGCCCTATGTCATAAAGTTCCTCTATAGAGGGGCCATCAAAAATCTTCTCCTTCTGGTAGCTACCAGTCTCATATCCCATAGTAACAACACCCTAATATGAACCCTATGTACTGACCTTAATTCATAGGAAGACGTTGTGTGGTAGCAAACAAGTTGAGTCCTGATTGTTAAGAATGGGAACTCTCTAAACCTGAAGTGTTTATTTGCACATATGGAGAGGGGAATTCCTACATATAGAGCAATGTGAGAAGCACTTCATGTGTTTATCCAGGTTCCATCCTTGCCTTGCTACTATCAAATTTGGCATAGTTATCTTTCGAGCAATGTTCCCAGGTTGCTACTTTCATTAGAATGATTAAAGCAGCATTGTGACATCACACCACATGCTCTATTACTTTTGTACTTTTATGCAATATCATGACACATGTATATAAGGGGCGGGCTTCTGTCATGATGTCACAATGCTTCTTTTGGCATTTCGCTCCCTTTGACACCCCCCCCCCCACCATGGATGTCATTTCAACTTTTCTTATGCACTACTCCAATTGTCCAAAGCAATACTGGGGAGAATGGGAATGCAGTGGGGAAGAAGAGTGATGTGGAGAGTCATTCCTATGTCTGCCATGCACCTTATGGCCTGCTATGTCTTTGTTAGGCAGTCTCAACAGAGGACAATGTCTCTCTGTTAAGAACAGAGGTGACATCTTCAAAAGCCAAGTTTATGCAGATATTTATGTGTGTGTTCCCTGTTTTCAGGTGCAGAAACTCACACTCTGCCTCTCTAGCAAAAGCAGGGTATAATACATATAAGAATGCAAAAGATTCTGGATATAACACATCAATAAAATCCCTGTTCTGTTTAAAGTGAAGTGCATATAAATTGGAAGAAATAAAACTGAATCATTGAAGGAAATGCCTAATCCATGCTGTTGGGGATAAGTTTGTCCTAATGGCAATATTGACCATTATACATCGTCTAGAGTTACTTAAAATAGAGTTGTCTGATTAAAAACCTCTGGCTATATAGATGTCTGTGGTCTTAATATCTACAGAAAATTAGTCTCAGAGCTTTCGATCCATTACAGAGCAGCACTGCGTCATAGAGAGTTTTCTAGATCTGAAGCTTTTCTCACACAACACTGACCTCTTATGGCTCAAAGGGATACATATTAAAAACCTTTTATCTCAACAAAACAGCTCCCAGGCACCATATCTGAGAGAAGAAATTCTGAAAGTTTGAAACAAAATTGGATTTAAAAAAGAAACATTAACAAAATGTTGTTAATAGAATCCCTGCAAAATTAGGCATGTAATTTCAGCTCTCCCAATGAAATCCCATGTGTCTGCTTTGGGTGAATAATGCCCATTGTATATACTGAGTTTAGGGGGGAAATGCTGATTAAGAGTTAGTCAGTTTTAAAAATTGTCTTCGAGTATCTGACTGCCTGCATCATATAGACATTGGGTAGATTTCTCAGTTGCTCCAGACTCTTAAGATTAGAACCAAAAAATGGAAACTGCAGGAAAACAGGTTCTAGCTAAACACTAGAAGAAATTCTTAAGAGTGACAGAAAGATCCAGAGTGGATGGCTGGAATGTCTGTTGCTGGCACTATTTAAGCAGAGGATTAATGGAGATCCTGTAGTAGCATCCCACAAGGCAGTTTTTTCACTGAGCAGTTGACTAGACTAGGTAGATTCCTTGAAACTGCTTTTGGACCCAATTCCCCAACTGCTTTAAAAACAACAACAACCTACAAAACAACCCACCAAAAATACATTCATTTCTGGCCACTACTTGAGGAAAACTTGGTAGTTGTGAGTTAAGAGGACAATCCTCTCTTGGACAGGAATAAATGAATACTAAGGGCATTTCCTCTTCCATAACTTGCTCACTGTGGCAAGAAGATGTCTCACTCACCATTGTTAAAGGACATGTCCCCACAATGTTGACACTCCAGTGTGCCATGGAGGCTCCTAAGATCACATTTAGATGTTCCAGTGTTAAAGAAGCAATTCTGCTTTTCCCAACACAACTCATGTTGTACAAATCACCTCCACAGCAACGATGGTGATGACATGGTCAGCAGCTGAGATCTGCCCAGCTCCCATTGTACATTAGGCTGCTGCAGGCATGTCGCCTCTCCTCCGGTTGCTTGAACTGCCCTCTGTGGTCATTTTACCTTGGGCTGCAAGAAAGACTGGATACCTGACTTCCACAGAGCTATATTCTAAACTGCTACCACCACCACCACCACCACCACCCCTTTCATGCTGGCAGAAAAGAGGATTGTTTTTTAAAACTCTGATCTTGCACTCAAGATCAGAAGATCCATATTTAAAGTATCATTCTCACATCTGTCAAATTCAGAAAGAAGTGGTAAGAAGTGATTTAAACTTCCCCACCCATCACCTCTTTTTTGAGCTGGCAGATCTATTTTCAAATATGGGTTTTGTGATCTTCCAGCACCTGATCCATGGGAAGGTAGGTTCTGTCTTCATCTGATCCTCAGCAGGGGTTTCTGCTCAGTAGAACAGGTACCACCATGCCTGGGGAATCAGCTAGCTAACAACCAGGTTTTGACAGATGGTTATAAGTGAATGTTCAGATAATCAGAATAATATAAACAGCACTGGAGATAATTCCGCTAAAAATATTATCCCTCTTCACCTGAATAATAGCTTTGATTTGTACAATGTATCAACATTTATTCTATAGTCTGATCAATCTCTGTATAATTTTTGTAGAAGTCTCACTGTAAATTTTAAATTGGCAAAATTAAGGAGACAAATCTTTTTCCTATAGAGTCACAGTGGGTCTATGTTTTTACTTTATTCTTGAAACTCATATTTCACTTTTTTATTCATATCATACATATTTGAATAATTGAAACTCACATTTTATTGATACTACTACAACAATCTATTGTAGTCACTGTCTCCTCAAAACAATAGATATGATTGGTAAGTAATCATACTCCATCAGAGTATGATTAATTCAGTGAATTCAGGAAATTACAAGCTGCAAGAAAATGTTTGTCTGCCACTCAGTAGTTTGATGTAATTGCTTAGCTGTTTCGACCAACTTGTTTCCTTTTACACTCACCAATCCTTTAATTATGATGGAATGAAAACTCTTAACCCTGTTTAAAAAGCCAGACTTAGGAATGAATGGATTTTTAATTGAGTAATTAATTAAAAGAGATTTATTGAAGTAGATTAGATTTTTCCTTCCCATTTTCTTTTCATTTTACCATGAAATGAACTTAAATTAGACATTGTACTGGGGAAATTACATAGATTTAAACTGAGTAAACTTAATCTAATTTTTTATTCAGTGCAGGGGGAAAGCCTCATGTGACTGGCTTTTTAGGAAGCCTTTTGTTGTTAGGAAAAGAAAGCCCTAGTAGCTGCTTGAGACTACAAGCTGTTTTTGAGCTTTAAAGTTCTTCATCTTGAAGACCATCTTTAATGCTCCTTCTGTAGGTAGCCTGCCTCATTAGATAAACTGGGTAGCTATAAGAGAAACATCCACCAGGAGCTTCTGCAGGGGGGACTCCATAGAAGCGAGATGGGAGCATCCAATGAAGATCTTTTCTCTCAAGCATTTGAATACTGCAATCTCTGTGTTTTTAAATCTGTGAAAATGTATTGGATGCTGGTGGATTTTCAATTTTTCTTAGCTGCAACTGTAGCTGATTTTGTTCTTTGTTGAATGTTTGCCGCGGTCATGTTTTAATTATGAGGATAACTGTTGATCCCAACCAGAGAATGTTTGCAGCAGTCGTGTTTTAATTATGACTGCTGTTGATCCCAACCAGAGAATTTCTACTCTTGCTGGTATAGAGAGTTTGCTAATAAATACATGAATAAATAAATGGTACATGTGCCAGCTCTCTGAGGGGCCATTACATGGCCTAATAAGTTCATGATCCAGAGTATGATTCTCAAAGACCCCCTCAGAAGACAAGTTTGCATGATCATGTGTGTTCTTTTAAATAACTCAGTGGCTTGATAGTAATTGAAATGAAGTTAGTAGTTCGTGATGTTGCAAAGTGGGGTGGGGAAAACAAGACTCTCATATCCTTTCTAATATAATATAAATGCCAATTTTTGTGGACTGGGCATTCTTGTTGATGCCTTGCCAATCACCCATTCACTTGCAAATAGTCCTATGATATTCATCCCATTAAGCTTTCTTTTTTATGATAATAGTAAGCATATTGTGATAAATTAGAACAAAACTGGCTTTACTATGATTATCACAATGGTCCTACGAACCACCTCTTGAACATAGGCATTGGGCTATTTCTTCAGGTTCATGTCATTGCAAAATTTCGTATACACAAAGCTCATCAGCCTTGCACTTTACTCAATTCATGAAAAGCAGAAATAGCGTCTTCTAAATATTAAGTTGCTAACCTGTACTTACAGGAGGTGGGACAGTATTTGGTTGTGCAATTTGCTGGTTTGATAGGAAATATTACACATGCCAAGGCAGATTTTGCTCTTCCTGCTTTCTCACTGACTTCTGAGAGTTTCCAAAGGGTCTTTTTAAGACAAGCAGGACTAAGTCTGTGCTGGACTCTAAGCTCTCCCCACCACCCAGCCATTTGTAGCCCATCAACACTGATAAAGTATATACCTGATTAATCAGTGATCAATGATTTCCCTTCACAGTGGGAGAATGGGAGCAACAGACAAGAAAGGCACTTCCTTCCACCTCCACCCCATTGTTTTGCAGCCTGCTGAGTTTTAAAGCATCACTGGAATCCTCCAAAAGAACAAGAGGGGTGTCCTCTCTGCTTGTGTATATGTGCAGGCAAAAGTTTCTTAGATTTCTTCCTTTTGGGTTTGTTTTCTAGGCAAGGATGTTTTTTTCCCCTTTAATAGATATGCATTCAGTCATGTGTTCTTATTCCAATTGTCAGAAGTAGTATAGTCCAAATTCAGTACCTCAGGTTGAAGAGAGCTAGACATCTGGGTACGGTGCTGAACATGGAATGGAAGTATGGAGAAGTGAGCACTGATTGGAAGCTCTACTAATTCACTTTCCACCAATGTTGACACTATTTGTGGGAAGTGATGGTTCAAGATGTAAAGGCAGAGATTTCTGTTTCAAGCATTTGAGAAAAATCTATCTGAATTCAAGCTGCCTCTTCGTTTTCTCTGCATTCCAATATCCCCAATCTGGTCCAAGGTTTAGAATGGAAGTGAGTTGTAGAATACAAACACCAGTTACAGTGAAATTCTCTCATAAACAATTTTCCCTTATCTTTTTTAATTAAAAGGGCAAATTGGTTTCAATTATTTTTAAAAATAATTCATTTATGCAAATTAGGATTTTTAAAAATGTACACAGGCCTGGGAGCTTAAACACAGGAGAAACAAATCTGTTCCCAAAATTAAATTTAATAAAGCATGGCCAAAATAACTCAAAAGCAAATGGAAACCCCCAAAACAGAGCCTTCAGGTGGAAAATCTGGCAAGAACCTTCTTTAAGCTCAGTATGAAACAGCAACAAAATCAGTATATTGTCAACCAGTTCCACTAGTGAACAATCTGTGTCATGTTCTTTTGACATCATCTTTTTGTAAATAACTACTCTGTTTTTGAAAGCTTCTGGTCTAAGGGTTAATTGTTAGCAAACCATGCATCAGTGAATGTGGTTAGAATGCAACCCTCCAGGTCTTTTATCATCCCTAAGAGGCACACAGGAGTATTGGGCTTTTACAATGAAGTACAATTTATATCTGCTCAAGAGCTCCTCTGTTGGCAAATAAAGCTTGATAGTGGAATGATTTGGCACATCTTTGCCAGCATAATTAGTCAGTAGAGTAGCACTGGATGTTTGCCACGGGAAGTATTCTATAGTATAGTCTTATGTATGTCTGTTCAAAATAGGAAGAGTAGTACCTGGTACTTACTTTCAAGTAAATGTGCAGAGAGCCAGTTTGGTGCAGTGGTTAAGGTACCAGCCTAGAAACAAGGAGAGCCAGTCACTTTCTCTCAGCCCTAGGAAGCAGGCAATGGTAAACCTCTTCAGAAATCATGCCAAGAAAATTGCAGGGACTTGTCCAGGCAGTGGCCAGAAGTCAACACTAACTTGAAGGTACCAAAAAAAAAGGGGGGGGGCAATTGTAGAGATAGAATTGTAGGTTGTTGGACTACAGGTCCCATTGGTCATGCTGAGTGGGTCTGATGGCAACATCTGGAGAACTACAAGTCCTTACCCATGGTTTATAGGATTGCAGCTGTTGTGTATGCAAAGGAACGCCAGCCACTGAATGTTTCAACTTTATTGATTCCAGACGTGTAAACACTCTGCCAAGCCTCTGACTCTAGTGCCATCTACTGATCAAAGTCATAACATTTCCATATAGCAGCCTTCAAATTAGAGTCAATGTGGTATAGCTGTCAGTGTAGGATTAAGACTGGGGGGCACCCAGGTAGCTATGAAAATAAAAATGTGTGCTGCCTTATGTATCTAGAATGGCAGTTTTCAAACATTTTGGTCTCAGGACCTCTTTACATTCTTAAAAATGATTGAGGACCCCAAAGAGCTTTGGTTTTTGTGGGTATCTATCAGTATGTATTGTATTAGAAATTAAAACCGAGAAATGTTAAAATATTTATTTATATGATTTTGCGGACCCCTGAAAGGATCTCGGGAACTCCCAGGGACCCCAGACTACACTTTGAGAACCACTGATCTAGAGGAATAGCTTGATATAAATATAATAAGTGAATATATAGCCAGAAGGTTATTGTGCTTTTGCAAATGCATCATGGTGGATTTTATTACTGCAGCAAGGTCAAATAAAGTTTGCTTCTTTGTCAGCCCCAGCCCCATGTTCCCTCATGCAGGATTTGTAAAAGACAGGATAATAAGCAAGACCATGATATAAAGGTAGGCCATGCAGGGCCAGAAACTACCTCTAGTCCTCTAAGGCTAACTGTATGGCCTGCTGCAGATCATGTAGCCTTTCCCAAAAGTGATGCCGTAGACACCTGCAGATAAGCCCATCCACGAATAAGCCAAACCCAACTTTTGGGGTGTGTCTTGGTACCTAAAATTCTCAGCTTACCCACGAGTATATTCGGTACTCATTCTGAAAAAGAATGCCAGACTTTAGAACATATGTTTCCTGTTCAATCAAGCTACTGAAAGGAGGAAAATTGACACTTGCTTTCTTCTGAGTAAACCAAGACAAAGAGGGATTTCCCTGTGGAAAAATGGTTGACGGCAACATTACCAAGGTGGCCCTTCCCAGAAGTTTCAGAGAAGATCCAGAAGCAACATGGGTGGAGGCTGGAGACCCTGTCATGGAAGGGAGCAGGGCCCAATCCACTTCGACTTGTGGGTGTGCATGCATGCATGCACCGTGTTGTAAGTTGGAATACTATTGCAGCTGGAATATGATGAGAATTGATTGCTTTGCTTTAGCACAGAAAACCAACAGGATTTCAGGTTGAGATGATAGCATATCATCATTTACACTCACTGCAGCAGTATTCTCTCTGTGGAGGAATCAAAACAGGGAAACTGACCATATAACAGCACAAAGAAAACCATACAAGCTGCTATGAAAGTATTCAAGATCATTCTCAGTATCTGCTTTTTCAAAAGAGAGGGGGGGGAAAAGAATTTGTTGGGAAAATACTGTATAACTGTGGCAATAACCAATCTGTTTTTCAAACACATCTTATTTGCTAAATATAAATACATTTTCCTCCAGCTAAAGCTCTTGAGGGATAGACAGGAAAATGCTTCATTTTTTTTCAAACAAAGCATTTTAAATTCATATTTTTGCCATTCAGATCTCAGCTTTCAAATTCTGTGTCACGTACACAATAGTAAATTTACTATCATTAAAAGCAAAACACATTCAGAAAGGAGTACATATGTGTAGGTTGAAAAACGTAAAAACAGTAAGGGTAAAATTTCTAAGGATGCATGAAGCTTTCTGATATTTTCTCTGAAACAGGAAGAGTATGGGAGTACAGATAGCCTGCAGTTTAAGAATGAGTTCTGTTCCAAAGATCTGTCCTTAAATTGCATTTGTATGTAAGGCGGAACAGTATTATTGTATAATACTGTATAAGCAGTATTGTGTAATGAACGCAAACTATTGTACATTTAACTCAAATCATTGTGTATTTAACTCAAATCATTGTGTAGAATTTTGCTACAATAGGCTCTGTTCTTAACTATGGGTCATCCGTAACTCAGGCATTCTTAATCCGGGAACTACCTATACTCTTGGACACCTACACCATAAGTCCTTACCTCAGCAACAGCAATAGGACAGATCTTGGCTACTTTTCTAGAAGTGGCTGCATGCATGTCCCTGAAAGGAATAGCATTTCTCTTCATCTCACCAGCCAGAGCAATCTAAGAACAAGGGTTATTAAGTCTGAGTGCCGACCCTTACGAAAAGGACAGTGCATAGAGTGTGTGTGACAGACTCAGTGCCTTCTAACTTAGCAGGGGCATGTTAGTTCCTGAACTAGGGTATTGTGATACCTTCTCTCCAGTAATGTAGAAGGCAAGGTATTAAACTCTGCCAGCAAGAGGGCTCTCCAGTGCAGCAAACCCAAGATGTTATAATTAGATAGCTGGAGTAAAATGTCTTTAGCTTTTTCCCCCATTATAATTTATTCTTCTGAAGATTGGAATCAAGGATACATTGCTTAAGTACCAAGTTGACTCCCTCATACCTGAATGAGACCAAATATTGGATCAATAGACCATAATTTTCATTGTCTAATTCTATTTCTCCCCCCCGCCCAAAAAATGATGGGTAACTATACAATAAGGCCAAGGGGCAAGAGATCCTTTGTTAAAAATTAGTTTGGACCAAAATCCAAGCTGATGTAACTTCACATGAGCCATAAGGGAAGCCAGCCCAGATTCCAAAAGTAACTAAGAGATCCACTCTGAGAGACTTGGGGTATAGATTTTAAGAATTTGGAATGGTCAGCTTCAAGGGATCTTAAATCTTGCTCTAACTACAAACCTGTAACCCATAAACAGAAGGGTCATCACTTCAGCTTATAAATGTTTACAGCAGAGGACACAGAATTGCCACTCTGTTCCCAGAAAAATGCAAAATTGCATTAGCAGCCTTATAGGCCTAGTCAGTGATAGCTTTTGTGAAATGGCAGAGGACTGGAAGATAATTCCCATGAATTTGAAGGCCTTAGCTTGTTCTATACTGGAACAAGCTTTTTCCCCCCTACCAATAGCTGTAGATGGGCAGCATTTAATATGACTTGGAATAGTGAGTTTTTCCTCTCCACAATATAGAGTATAACAGATTCTCTTTAAGCTTATTTGTGATGTAGAGAGGTGGCAGCATAATTAGCATATACAAAGATTGAAACAGGTTTTATTAGCCAAATTAGAAGGAAGGAATTTACTATTTTACACAGGTAGTCATAGAATTGATAGAAAAGTTGAAGGTGCTGGATGGTATAAGTTGTATATCTCAATCCCTGACTAACTGAGTGATGCTGCCAAGGTCTTGTTCCAGTGCCTGGAAGTTATGGGGGTCTAGAAGGGAGAAACAGGCTTAAGCTCGACCATAGCAAAATCATGTGGCTATGGGTATGTGGACCTTCCATTTTTAGTTCTGAAGGGAGTTGCACTTTCTAGATAGAACTAGTGTATAATCTGAGAGTTTTCCTGGACCCTCACCTCCTGCTTGAACAGCAGGTAGCAGATGGAGGCCTCTACACAGATGTGTCTTGTCCACCAATTGCACCCATTCCTGGATCAGGGGTCCTTCTTATTGTCAATCACACCTATGTTACTTTCATGTGTGGACTACTGCAATGCACTGTACTCAGGGCAGCCCTTGAAGACCACTTGGAAGCTTCAGTAGATCCAGAATGCATTTTCTGGAGCAATTATGCCCATTTAAAAGCTCTGCTTTGCAAACTGGTAGGCTTCTAGTTCAATTCAAGATGATGGTTATCACCTACAAAGCCCTAGATGATATAGAGCCTAGTTATTTGAGGCACCACTTCTCTCTCATTGTTTCTGTCCATCCTATAAGATCAGACAGAGATGATATGCTCTGAGGACCATCCATTAAACAATGTCATTTGATGGGATCCAGAAAACATGCCTTCTCTATCAGTAGAGAGTAAGGAAAATGACCTCGATGGAGATGCAAGTTCCATTGCCAAGGCAACAAGCAGTAAAATATTTTTAAAGTCCAGAACATCCAGATAACATTCAGAAGTAGCTCAGAAGCTTCCCTAGTTAACTGAACTATAAGGAGGAGGAGGAGGTACAACACAATCAGACTTGCAAGTTTCTGTTGTTACTGCCAATCTCAATAATATTTTGTTCATTGTGTTCAGAAGGCTGATTGGGTGGAAAATTGCTGGATTGTTTCTAGCACCTTTCTTAAAGATTGGAACTATTATTGACCAACCCTCAAGATCTGGAGAGAATAATTAAAAGAAGTAAATAAAGAGACCCCCAATCAAGGTTTCAGGATTAAGATTCCCCCAGTTGTTTTGCCATTTTCAGCTGTAGGAGAGGTTAACGGATCTCAAGAGGGGACATAGGTGGCCACTCTGGGATGTAAGCTGAGGACAGCTCAAGATAGATTGAGTCATGTAGGTCACATGAAAATGCTTAGCCCAGGCCTTAGGAGGAATCAATCTACCTGGCCCAGCAGAGATTTTTGGGAAAGAGTAACCTATTAAGGGCCAAAATGCTAAAGAGGTCTTACCTTTGACAGTTTGGACTAGCTTACTCCAGTTGTCCAATTGTGCAGCCTGTTTTTTCTTGTTAAACAGTGACTTCTGCTTTTTCAATTCAAGCACTAGCTCCTGCAGATGATGGCTATTACAACCTTAGACCTCACCACTGGGGCTAACAAATATGTTAACATAAGTTACTTCCATAATAGGGACTTGTTCTCAGTCAGACAATGAAGCAGAGAAATATCCTCTATTCCAGCCAACTCAGCCTATTCTAGTGGAACATGTTTATTACTTACAAGGAATTAATTATTGTCACTGAACATGTATGAGCTCTTTAGAAGCTTTCAGGAGGCTATGAAGTTGACCACTAATTTTTGACCTTTTCTTCTTCTTTCCCCTTTGTGGCTTGTTTCAAATTGTTTGTTTAGATTAAGCAGCACCTCAGTAAACAAAATAAGGTGGTACAATAAGAAAACAATGCTAACAACTCCTCATGTCCCCCTCCAAAAGATCTTAATAGCAACACAGTATGTCAATTAAACACACACACAATTTTAGTTGGGGCAAGAGTTACATTCAATTCTGGTATCATGTACCATGTACCATGTACCATGGAAGAAGAAGAAGAAGAAGAAGAAGAAGAAGAAGAAGAAGAAGAAGAAGAAGAAGAAGAAGAAGAAGAAGAAGAAGGAGGAGGAGGAGGAGGAGGAGGAGGAGGAGGAGGAGGAGGAGGAGGAGGAGGAGGGAGGGAGGGAGGGAGGGAGGAAGGAAGGAAGGAAGGAAGGAAGGAAGGAAGGAAGGAAGGAAGGAAGGAAGGAAGGAAGGAAGGAAGGAAGGAAGGAAGGAAGATTGTATGTCTTTATATATATATGACATTAATTTTAACAATTACCTGGCTTATAATTAATATATTAATTCTGTGGAAAAACTGATGTCCCAGCATTTGATTTCCCATCACTAAAAGTAATCTTTTTTTTAATTACACAAAATCTGTTATCAACCCTTAGAAATTAAATAATTAAAATACACAAGAAATATTGTTCTTTTTTTCTTTAAACAGCCACCTGCAGGCTTAAAATGGAAAATACATAATGTAACAGAATGTCACTTTGAAATTGGATGCAAACATGGGAGTGTTAGAAATGAAAAGCGTTGTCGAGATTCCCCATAAAACTGTGGGCTTATGGCAGGGATTGTATAAGAAAAGCTTTGCCTGGAAACACGCCAAAATACATGAAAACTGGTAGACATTTATAAGTCTGTATTTTCCTCAACTATTCAAATCATTGCACTGGCAGATGTCTTGGAGGTCACTGTTCTCTGTTCATTCAATAGTTTTCTGATTAATACCTCAGTATGTGACTGCATTAAAATATACCTCCTTGGAGATACGGAAATTCTGACTGATTTTAAATATTTATATAATGTTGGTAAACATGTTCTGCATGGAGAAAATCTGTCTATGTGGTTGCTGAGAGTCGACATCAACTTAATGGTGTGTAATCAATCAAAACATGTCCCTGTGGGCAGCATTTACACATATCTGAATCCAAATTTTCTTTATGGCATATTCTTTCTTTTTATTTATGTATTGCATTTATATCCCATCTTTTCTCTAGAAACTCAGAACAGTGTATACGGGAAGGATTGACTTCACTCAGACACAAGTTTATTACATCAATTATAACTAGGCATTATTTTCCTCTTTCCAGAGTTTCATTTGTGTGTGTGTGTGTGTCTGTATGTGTATGGACGGAGATGAGAGAGAGAGAGATTCTCGCAATGCTGTTTTTAGCTAGGGAGAGCAGGATACATCACAAAATGTGATAAAATAACAAAATGTCAACTCGAAGAATATGACTCTAATGGGTGTCTCTGCAATAATACTGCTCTGTAGTGCTCAATATTACTCCCTGTGAGTCTGTGCTGGGAATAGTAGGCCTGTATGGATCAGCACTAATTCAGTTTGAATTCAAGGTGGGAAGAATGCCACTTTGAGACTTGAGATGTTGTGGATAACCAAGCTTACTTCAAAACGCCTCCAGCGTTGAGCATTATTTTGAAAAAAGACCCATCCATAGAGTATAACACTTATAATTATTTCATACTTTGGAGCAAAGGGGACCAGGGATTATATAGCTTTTGGAAGACACTTTCCCTGTCAAGTTCTAGCAGGATATTTTGAAGAATTTCATCTTAATATTTTTTTAAATCATCCAGCAATTTTTTTAAGGCAAAAATAGCAAGGTTGAAGAAAGAACAGCACTATGGCCTCCAGATGGGATCTAATTGTATTGAACCAATGTAAAAAGTGCTCCACCATAACTTTAATATAAAAATAATCAAAGACAGTTTAAACTGGTTCCTCTTTATTTTTCAGGGACGGCAGACTTGGCTTGAGATGAATGACCATTGATTCACCTGTGTTGGGGGGGGGGGCATCTGGAGTGGCAGGAGGGTTGCCATCATTGGTTAGCAAGCTTGTCCATTCCTTGAAAGGTCCCACAGGACCCAGCTATGTCAGAGTGTCAGCTTGCTGACAATATTTTATGATAGGTGGTTAGTTATCAGAGGGAGCAGATTCTGCTGACATCAGGAGATACAGCACCCCCGAAACAAGCAGACCACAAAGAACCAGGCTGGCACAGAAAAAGTAGCATTAATCACCTTGCCACATCTTTTTCTCAAAAACCACAAATGTGTTAGTAGAGTGCTCCCTGTTCATTGACAGACTTAAAGCTGCCCCACTCATGGAGAACTGAAAAGCAAAGAAGGTTCAGCCAAGATGTCCCTATTTAGAGTGCTGAATGCTGAGGTGAAGACCCAGCTGTGTTGGCAGGATCAGCACAGGCACAGGTTCAGAGGAGGCGGCCTTACCAGAATCCACCTTTTCCACATTCAGTGGCTAAAGCTCCTCACCAGAACATCCTAGGGGAGAGAAGCCAGTGGCACCATCGCTTTTCCTTCTTTGGCACCTGCGGACCAAGAGCTTTGACCAGCCACTTCTGGAAGACTGGCACCCCCTGGGCGAAGTTTCAGAGGGAGACAAGTGGTTGATGCTGCTGGATTGCCTCCACTAGACTATGTCCATCAGGAACTTTGGCAAGCAAGTACCAGAGGAAATGGGTGGGTAGCAGACAAGGCAGTACCCCTAGCTCACCTTCCCCCAGACCCCCTAATTCCAAGGAGGCATTAGCCTGGGTGCCTCCAGCACACCCTGCAGGATTCCCCCAGACTTAGCCAGATTGGCCTGGAAGACCCCTCAGTCCTCCTTTCAATCTTCTCCTGCAACACTTTCTGAAGAAACCTTCTCTTATCATCGTGAAAAGGATTATATGCTACAAGTGTTGACTGGCAGCACATATTTCTACAATTAGATTAGACACACTGGGCCAGCTTTTGGACCTCCTTGGTAAGATGTTATAGGAAGTGAAGTCCCACATTCATATGTACAACACCAGATAAGATGTATTTGATGGTAACTAGGAACAGGACATGCTGCGATACTCTCAATGCCATCTATATTTCAATATGCCACAGATCTATTCCACTTGGTGAGGCATGAAGCTGCAGCCCAATACTCAAAGAGCTGAGATGGACAACCTGTGGTTGCAGGCTGCATGCAGCTTCTATATCATCACACCCTTCAGATGTTGCAGATTCACTTTTGCTTTCCACACTATCACCCTAGGTATCACTTCGTCTTTCGGATCATGGGTATGTGTGACATAGATAGAGAAGGTAGGGAATGGGACAGAAGAGAGCTATGCAATCTTGCCTTCTACAATAATCTGGGTCTGTGGATGATGCTAATCCCCCCTCATGGACTCACACACATACACACAGATCCTAGGCAAAATTAACACTAACTGATCTCAGTGTGTTGTGTGAACTTAGTATCAACTGACTTCCACTGAAGCAATAGTTTGTCATAGGAAAAAGGTAATGCCATTTCTGAATGAACGAATTCAGTTATCAAGAGGCAATTAACTTAGTTAAGCTGAGTAACAGGTATTATATATAGGTTGCATGGTTATATTGGCTTCTCTCAACAACTTAAATCTCCTGACCAACTTTTAGAGGGTTCAGTTAGTGATGACACATATTACTTTAATGCATAGCTGTGATGTAACAAAGTGTTCAGATGATCTGTTCCAAACCAAGGTACTGGCTTTAAAACGTCAGAAATTGTTAAATAAGCTGATTGTTCTGCCCCACTTTGAAAATGAGTTAGAAGGAAACGATGCACATTGAACTATCTTCCTCTTGATATAGCCACAAAACACCTGGGACATAGCCCAGCTTGCAAGTCGACTCCTGTTAAAACGAGGCAAGACAAGAAGAAAAAGTAGCCTTTCTACTTTTCATGCTAGCCCTTCTCAAGAGTTATTGCAGCCTCTTGTGTGCAAGGATACATTAACCGGGACTCCTGCATTATCAGAAGGCAAGAACTGGGATATGTCCACACGTATGTTCTACAAAATAGTGTAGGCAACACTAGAGAAAAGAAGTAAAAAGGCATGGCTCAATTAAAGAATGGAGTACGCATCAGATTCAGACTAAGCCTAAATCTAGAATAAAGCAATGGGAATTTTGACTGATCTTTCAGTACCTGGAAACAAAGCAGGAGTAACCCACTTTGGCTCTGGTTTGGATCTGGACATTCAAAAAGCTTCACCCCCAGTTTGTAGTTGTGCAACTTCAAGCCATTGCAGTAGCTCCTTTATTCTAGGGCTCCACTTATACCCAATGACAGCAACAGTAAATTAACCTGGATAACAGCAATCACACACACACACATCACCAGCCCATAACTTAGACAACTGTAAGCCATCTGTAGCTTACCACTGTCAAAGTAATGTTTCTCCCCTTATTTGGAAGCCTTCAAGTAGCAGCTTCAAAACGTGTAAAATCTATTACGCTTTGCCACCCCCAACACTGGAAATGAAGTCAGGTGACAGTAGTGGCAGTGACCAGAGAGCACCGTTCTGCATTTTGCCCCCCAAAGAGCTGGATAGGGTTGTTTTCACCATTGCACATTTTCATGCTGTTGCAAAGAAAACACCAGGGAAGTGCACTTGAGCTCATCTTCAAGGAGGCTTCATGTAATTTTTGAACATACACTTGGGGCAGATGCAAAGGCTGCCACTGTGTTGGTGGTTATAGTGCACTATAGTGCACTATAGTGCACTATAGTGCAAGATCACCCAGCTGGTATTGTTGAGAAGCCCTTCTCTGTTGCAGTGCCAGTTTTGTGCCAGGCTGCAGCAGTCTAGCAGTAGAATGGGAGGACCAAGCACCACTCTATGCTACAAGTGATTCACTTCCTTCTGTGACTCCCTTTGATGGTTCATTTTTAAAACCACTTTATTAAACATGTTACAACAGAATGGGATGTGTGAGCAGGAGCACAAAGAGCAGCCTAGAGACACCCTTGGTTTCAGACCCACCTGTTTTTCAGTGGTGCCAGGATTGGCAACTACTGCAACTCCTTCCCCCTCCATGCACACACACACACACACACTGATTTTAAAAGATTTTAGCTAAAACATCCCTGTTTCATTTTACATGCCTGACTCCCTAGATCTGATCAGAAAAGTTTGGTTTGCTTGCACATTTGGCGACATTCTCCCCCCACCCCAAAAAATCCATGTTAGGCTCTGAGGCAAGCAACTCTGATTTAATGAATCTTATTCCAGAAACAGAGGCAATCCATATTCAGCCTTTGAGTCTGAAGTCTGAAGCTCCAACTAGTGCCCCAAACATAAAGCTACCAGAACCGGGGCTGCAAAAAATCCGGATGGCCACCAGAGAACAGCAATGTTATGTTTATGTTTATGTTTCTCTTGCCTGCCACCTAATGGCCAACCAAATTTTGGCAGCCCAGATTTTCTGGAAGTCCTAGAAAACCAAGTGCAGGTTTAAAAAAACATCTTTGTAAGAGCAGCTTCTGATAAACTAATCTACGGTATGCATTTCTGCTGACTGCCCACTCGGAACCAGGAAGTGTTCTGCTAGTACAACAATGTAGGGGTCTGATGTATCTTTTTGGACTGGTGGGTACATCTGGAATGTTCAGAGTGTGTCATTTGCCGCTGTCAAAATGACAGGCATAGTGGCACAGCCAGTCACAAAACTCCCATTTTCCAAATGGCAATCTAACAAAACTCATGATAAACTGGTTGGTCAAGAAGCTGCTTATAAGTCAGGCAAGAGGCCAAATGCTGAATCATACATTTTCTCCCAAGAAGAACAAAATATTCATTTTGCAGAATGCAGGGTTGGTGGTTGAAATCTACAAATTCAAAACTCCCATATGCACATCAGAAGAAACAAGTGAAACATACACAACTGAAGAACAATCACATACATTTTTAAAATATTCAAAATGTTTGCTTTATCCTCCACCACCTTCTTTGTGCTGAGAACGTCACTTCAAGTCTACCAGATTTCTCTACAATCCCAACTTCCTTTCACTTTCTAGGCATCTGGGCATGTTTCAAAACCCAACCCTGGACTGCAGCTATCCACCATTTTTGTGTTAAAAAATTCTTGAAACAATGATCGCATTGCAGTTTCATACTTCTCTGTGCAGCATGCCAGACTCCCCTGATGCTTTTTAAAGTTTTTTATTAAAAATATTGCAAAGAAAATTAAAGGGCCAGGGAGTCTGGCAAGTACCATAAAGATAACCTACATATCCACAGAAACTCTGACATCCATAAAGATCATATTAGAGATCTTTGTTATACAAGCAGGGCATTGTCTAATCCCAAAAGCAGATGGGGCAATCTCTATTCACGCACCAGAATTCTGTGCACAACATGATACTGCCCACATTAATCTAATAGCTTGGTTATTTTTAGATCAAACTTGTTTTGCAGAGAAATTGTAGGCGTCACCTTAATCACAAAAGTACCTGTGAGATTTTGCACTGAAGTGTTCACGGCCAGATATTCTACTCTCTGTCTAATATTCAGTATCCAAAATCTCACTTGTTAACATTGACAGTTCAAAGGAAGTTTAATAAAAAAAAAAAAAGTCAGCAATGTAGTTAGAAATACAGATCAATATTAATAGTCAAGTAAATGGGATCCTCAGCATGCAGAGTGCACTGACATATGTCAAAAAGTGGAAAGTTTGAACTTAAGGGGCGGGAGCAGGTATTTGCGAGCTTAATCTGGGATTTTGTATTAACACAGAATATCAATATTTATGAATATTGCTACAGACATCTTTGCCAAATGTTGGGTTAAAGGGGCAGTTGGCAGTACAGCTCTCTCTTTTTAAGCAGCACTGTGCAATATAAGACACCTGCAAAAGAAAAGGATAATTTAAAAAAACCCAAGAAAACATTAAAAACAAATCCAGAATATAGCTCCATCTTTGGTATTCTTCCCTTTCTCCCCATACTGAATTGCATACGCTGGGCAACATTTCTAGATCATTAGATTTCTAATTTTTCATTATCAATTTGCTGAAGCACCAAGACTCTCATTTAGGTGTAGGTATTTATATTTAAAGTTTCAAAAAGTACTGCTGGGAATCAAGAGGCCTGCTAGCTGTACTGTAACACATCATCTGCAGAAATGGCAATCCACAAGACTTTACGGGTGCATTTAAAATGCAGCCAAACTTTCGTTTGGCAGAAACCTACTTTGCATCCTGGCAGGTTTAAGCATATTTCCTTAGTGCCATTGAAACACCAGACAATCAGTTCAAGTGGATCCGATATCGAGGCATTCTCCTCGTGTTACGGATGGAAAATTAAATCAGACAGGTTGCTGACATTAATCTGCACCGTATTCAGGCCAAGATTTCTGAAGAGATTGAATAGTGAGACTTGGGTGAGAAAGAGTCGGTGTAGAGTTTAATCTAACCTATATAGCAGACACAAGATAATCATACCTTTTGCCACTTCCAACAGATGCATGCTGATCCAGCCTGACTTAAGCCCCAGTAAGAGAGGCTCCAGAAACTACTCTGGCCATGTATTCTGTTACATGGCACATTATCTGGACGAGTGAAATTAATTTGTTTTGGTTCGATTTTTATTTGGCTCAGTGTATACCACTGTCTGTTGTCTTACATAAAATGTTCAAGGACACAAAAGGGTGCTGTCCTCTTTAATACTGTTTTTAAAAGGTCAGCTTTAACCCCAGTATGAAAGCAACTGAAGTGGAGAGATTTGGTCTCCTCAGTGCCTAGGAACCTGCCTTAACTCCTTTACAAAGAAAGTGTCATCAAAACAAGCAAACATTTCTGTAGCATGCACAAGGACTTAAAGCACTTAACATGCCATATCCACTTGCACTCCTACAAATATGGCCTGATGGATGTTTGGACAGGGAACTTCATGATACATATTAGCAACTATGCTATACTTTGACAATGATGATGATAATGATGGTAATGATGGTGATGAACATTTGCAAGTAATTTCCTGGTGGCAGTAGAAAAACCAGGTCCAGCTAGAATTGCTAGCACGGTCCTTTCACACATAAATCCACACACTGTCTATTCTTCTCAACAGCAGTATGGCGTATTAGTTAAGATACTCAACTGGGTCTGGGGAAACCCAGCTTCAAGGCCAACTTTAGCTGTGGAAGGTCACTGGCTGACTTTGGGCTTACCACTAAATTTCTTGGCATAGCCTACATTGGCATAGGATTGCTGCCAGAGGGAATTTGTTGTTCAGTCGTTAAGTCGTGTCCGACTCTTCGTGACCCCATGAACCAGCCAGAGGGAAAGTGGGATAGAAGATGATCTCTGCTGTAACCAACTGTGCTTTCCAAGAAGACCATATCAATGGCCAGTTTGTGATATCTTCACAGAAATCATCTTAATTTTATTTCTAGAGAAGTAAAGATAAATATTTCAGTGTGACTCCCAACCTAGAGCCATTCAAATGTGTTGGATTACAACTCCCTTCATCCACAACCAGCATTCTTGCTGGAGGTAACACTCCTCCCCCCCCCCCATGATAATGAGAAGTGTAATTTAATCCAGGCACACTGAGGAATATATAAAACGACATATATGAATTATATATATGAACTACATATGTGAGCTATAGAAAAGCAGCAGCGCAATACCCCTTCCACGCCTTCTTTTTAAAGATCTATAAACTACGGACGGAAGTTGCTCTCATTCGGCCGACGCTTGTTTTCCTCCCTTACTTCGGTTTTATTCCTTTGCTTTAACCACCGAGCCTGAAAAAGGTTTCCGCTTCGCTCTGTTCCGGTGAGATCCGAAGTGGCTGGAAGAAGGGTTGAGTCCCGCCAACGGTCCCAGCGAGAGAGGCTGACGCCAGCGAGGAGCGAAGCGGCTCTGGGCAATCGCAGCCGGCTTCTTCAGATCCGCGGAAGGGCATTTGGGCTGGCAGAAAGCGAGGTGGGCAGAGAAAAACAAAATGCTAACCGCGAGATAGGCGAGGAACGGCGGTCAACCACTTCATCAATAGGCAAGAAAAACACAGTGCTATACATACGTTTACATGTCGATCACTCGTCCTCAACCTTTTCCGACTTTCATTTCCTTAACTGGCTTTTAAAAAACAACAACAATACTTTCTGCATAGACCCTGCGTTTAGTCCTAACAAAACTGACCGAGAGTTTTGGCTAACTTCGAAAGCTCGCTGCCACTCGCGGGACTCGCGGCGCCTCTGTCTTTCGGGCAGCGCCCGTCGCAGTTTCGGTTCCGTCGCCAGGCGGCGCTGTTCCTCCGCGCCCGACGTCGGCGCGCTCGGCTCGGCTCCCAGGCTCTTCGGCGCTCAGCAGGAGAGGGGAAGAGCCCAGCGGGCTGCCAGGTCCGCAGCAGGTCGGCTTTAGAAATATCGCGCCGTCGCTCTCCTCCGTCCCCCCGTCCCCCAGTCGTAGGGCGTAAGACGAAGAGTGGAGCTGGAGGCCAGCGCCCCCTTGACTCCGAAAGGCTCCTTCGCCCTCTCGCGCCCCAGAGGCGAGCCGGGCCACCGAGACGCTCAGCTCACCGGCAGAGCCCCGAAAGCGGAGCCGAGGCGGAAGGGAGGTAGCCGCAGCTCCAGAGTTGCTTTAAGACCGGTGGCCAAATAAAACACTAGAAAACGCCGGCGGGGGCGCTAGTAACGAACTGCCCAGCCACTTGCTTCGGACACTGTCACCAAGAACTGCCTCCGGACCTCTGGCGAGCTGAGTCGGTGGCTCTCGGGGGTGGCCTTAAACTTGCCACCGGACGCGGGCCTTCCCGGCCAGGGACCAAGCCATCTCGTCTGGTTCTTTCAAGCCATTCTTCCCAGATGCGGCCCGGAGCGATGGGAGGGGTAGTCACCTGGACAGTAGTAGATGGGGGAGGCCCCTCGGTCTGCCCCAGCTGATGAAGAATTGCAGGGGCCTCTTAACCCAGAACATAGCTGGCCTAGCCTGGACAGGAGTAAAATCGGGGGGAGGGATTTCCCCGGGTAAAGACGTTTCCATCCCAGCCCTAGGAACAAGTGCCTTGCGGTCGCTTCACAAGGAACTCATCACCACACAAAGCTCTGCCTTCAGCTCTGTGCCAGGAGGGTGTAAAGGTCACCAGCAGATCCAGATCCCCGCATGCCTGGGGGGACTGCATGACTGACCCGGCGCCCCACGAGCTAATCTTGGTCCTCTGCAGGACTTAATCCAAAACCATTCCTACCATCGCGGATGCTGGTAGGACTCCCAGTGTTATCTCTGCATTGAAATCTTGGGAGCTACAGATCCCCCACAAGTTGGCAATTGAAGCTGCTGGCCCTCATACAGTAAGTCTTGTGGCCTTGGGAAAGTGAAAAGTGGTCCCAAGGTGGGGAGGTTTCTACTCCCTCCTTCCCTCCCTCACTCTGAAAGCTACAATCTTACAGGCCCTAATAGGGAAGTCAGTCTGGCTTCTTCCCCAAGAGACTCGCGCTACAACAGTGTTTTGGGAGGGCAGCCCAGCCACCTGGTCTGGACATGCCACTGAATTCCCGGGGCTGAGCTTCCAATGAAATAAACAGAGGCTCAGAAGAAGCTTCTTCGAAGGAAAAGGCAATTCTCTGAAAATAAAACCTCAAGCTAGTCAGCCAAGGGAAGGGTCAAGCCATTCTAAGATTTCTCTGAGTGGCTCTGGAGCGCATCTTTCTTCCATATCGATAATAAGTGCCAACGCTGAATTTAGAATGCATATAAATGCACTATAAATTACCCTCAAACTTTTTCTTGCTCTGACACCTATTGAATGAACTTCCTATCCAGCATCAAATCATTATCACAACTCTGTGTGTGAGTTTTTCCCACCATTTCTCCAAATAGTTCAAAGTAACCCCCCCTTTCCTTCCCCTTTATCCCTCGACAACCCTTTGAAGTTGGTTTGACTATGGAACAGCGATAGACCCAAATCCCCTCCTGCCTTTCCAAACTGAGCAGGGTTTTGAACCCTATCCACATCCAACCCTGTTGCTGAGGTCACAAAACACACTCAACCTTAAACCAGGGTTAACAAAACACAATTGCTGTGTCTACAGAACATGCTCTACCCGAACGAGCCGTTTTATGGTTTCATGGGATGGCCTTGTTCATATATGAATCGATAATGGCTGGCTGGGTTCCCACAACACAAACAACCCAGTCCCATTTTAGCCTAGCCTAGCCTACTGTGTGACCCCAGCACCTGCTGTGTACTAGCTCTAAAAAGGAGGCAAGTGAAGCAGTCCTTCCAAAGGACTTCAATGCCTTCTCAGTTAAGAAGGTGAACAAGCGACCTTTCCAAAGGGGAAACAAACTGGCTAGTACCAAAGTTGCTTTTGAAACTCAGAGACTCGGGGTCGGAGCAGTTTCTCGCTGCCCCCAACTGAGGGTGAGAAGAATCTTAAACCACCACAGGAAGATCCGTTCACACCTTACCCGTGTCCCTGAAACGCGGCAGAAAGATGCCTGCAGTTGGTTATTCCATACCTTAATTTAAGCCTCTTTTTTCCTCCTTTTTTATGATATGTCGGAAAGGTGTCTCCACGCATACATACAGCACAATATATAATTTACTAGCCCCTCCAAAGCCCAGGCGAGTATTTATATGTTGGCTGAGTTACAACCCTATCCTAAATGCGTTTACTTCGAGCTGAAGCAACTACACATATTTCCAAGGCTGCGATCCTAACAGCCTTCCTTGAACAGGATTCAGTGGGTCTCACTTTTAAAAGAAGTTTAGGATCTGGCTATGTAAGACTGCATATTAGGACCCCAGCACTGCTTAGCTTCACCCTAGTCAGTGGGGTCACATCCCACCATTTCCAAGGAAGGGGTTAGGTATGGCCTGCGCTAGAAGGCGTGAAGCGCATGCACGTTCTCCGTCGGCTATGCAACTGCGCACAACAGCAGCGGATACCGGATGCGAGTCTCTCCCCTCTCCTCTTTTCCATTGGCCCCAAAGGCATCCCGTTTGCTTAGTCCGGCTCCAGCTGGAAACACCTAAGCGGAGAGAGCCGGGCGCGATCCTAAGGTATTAAATTCAAGTGTTAGTTCTGTCCCGCGCCACTCGCTCATTGAATTAAACTGAAGCCGGACACCCAAGGCAGCTTTCCAGAAGATCCATTCACAGAGTCAAAGAGCAAATAGCCAGGGTCGAAGTGCCACCCCCCTTCCCGCTGTCTCCCCCCCCCCCCCGCCCCCGCCCGGCTGAGTTTTCCCTAGCCAGGAGAGGTTTCGGCTGAAAGCACCGGTGAGCCTGCAGAAAGCCGCTTTTCTTTTCTTTTCTTTTCTTTTCTTTTCTTTTCTTTTCTTTTCTTTTCTTTTCTTTTCTTTTCTTTCTCTTTCTTTCTTTCTTTCTTTCTTTCTTTCTTTCTTTCTTTCTTTCTTTCTTTTCTTTCTTTCTTTCTTTCTTTCTCTTTCTTTCTTTCTTTCTTTCTGCGTTACGGCCAAGATCTCCCTCACCTCCACAGTTCCCACTCAGCAGCGCAGTGTAACCAACGCACACGCAGGGCATCAAGCCAAAAGGGCCTCAGCTTTCCGCCGGGGGCGGGAGCCAGGAATCACCTCGGGGCCCTCCTGCCGGGCAGCCAAACCCACTACCGCGCCCAGCCTCGAAGCCCACCTCGCCAGGCAGGAAGACGGGAGTGCGGCGCTGCCTCGCCTGCCAGACCTCCAGGCTCCGACTCTCCCTTTCTGCCCCTCGCGCTGCCAGAGGAAAAAGTTGGCCGGAGGGATCACCAGCGGCACCGCGGGGAAGGGCGCCCGGGATCCCGGCGGCCTTTTTCTTTGCTTGAAGGAGAAGGAGGCTGGGGAGAGCAGCAAAGGGTGCCTTGCAGGACCGTAATATAGTCCCAGATTCCGGGAGAAAACAGCAACAGCAACAATACAACAGACATCTTTTTACAGTTTTGGCCATTTCGCAACTCTCAGCTCCCCGACTGGACTAGGACTCTCGTTTTGCTGGTTAATTGCCCCGTTATTTACAATACAGCCCAGCCTAACTTTCACTTTTGCCTCCCATTTGGAAAAGGAGGTGCCACCCGAAATCACTGGCCAAACCGCAAGGTCCCAACGCTCCGGATTGCACCGCGAGTATGAAGGAAACCAAAGGGAACAGTCCGGTGTCAGAACTCGTCCAAGCTCTACATACCGCTTGCGTTTCCCTGACTCGTTTTCTCTAGATCTCTCTGTTCGCTACTGAGGGAAGTGGCGACAGGATTCGGACAGCACCTTCTAAAAAATCCACCCACTACTGAAGATTCTGTAGTCTTTCCGCTACATTTCAACCAAAAAAGCTTTCCTTTTTAGGGCGGCGAACAGCCAGGGCTCAGGAACAATCATGGACCCCAGGACAGTTCAACCCCTTCCAAACTTTACGCTTGGATTTAATGAAGAGCGACTAAGTAGTTCTGCTCAGTTGTCAGCCTTTCAGCCTTAAGCTATTTTCCCTCCATATCTCTGGTCCTAAACAGCTTGACCCGGAAAGTGAATTTTGCACAGCTTCAAGGGACCTGTTTTTTTTTTTTATCCTGTTATTAGGGACAGTAACGGGGGTCAACGTATTTAATATTTCTTTAATCATAATAGAATAATACCAATTTTGTATTCTCACTCCCTCCCGCTCTGTAAGAGGAAATAAGTGATAAATCAAGCTACTTTTAAATAAAAATAAACAGTCGCGCGCACACACACCGAGCCAACCACTGAACAATATTTCCGAAATTTAACTGCCTGTTTGATCTCCTGAGAAACCTTTCATAAACAAATTTTTGAATGCGAAAGTGCTCATTGTCGATGTTCACAAGCAACAGCAAGGGGGGGGGGGAGTAGCAATGAATAATATGTTATATTAGCTGCTAAAGCCTCTTACCTCAAAGTAAATCCAGCTGCGTTTAATGGCGCTTCTTTCCTGAGCATATATTTACCTATTACTTTTAGGGAGACTTCCACAGGAAGATTGCCCAAGGGTGCAGTGTCTAATATGCTGTTTTCAAAAGGGACCCCAGTCCCGAAAAACAAATGGCAAGGTCTTGAAGATGCCCCTTTATTCTCCTGAGAAAGAAATTAACTAACCTAACAACGAATATTTTATGTGCTGTTTATTAATTCCATTTAAAATCTTACAGATAAAAGTCAATTACATTTCATGCATTTAAAATGCAAATTTAAAGTATTCCAGAGAAAGGCTTTTTCTTTCTTTCTTTGTTTCTTTCATTCTTTTCATTTCAATGTGAAATATCCAAACTTATTTCAACATTACAATGAGACAATTTGTTTGCAGGGTTTGCAAACTTGCAGACAACAATCCTATCCATATTTGGGAATGATCCCCACTGAAGACAGTGGGATTTCCAAGAAAGCATGCATAGGATTGTGATGTTAAGGTAACATTAGGAGTGTGTTATTAACATTCACCATCTTTATTTTCAGGAAATACGCACAGGCCATTATTTGTCTGTATCACTTGGACAGTTTATTTAATACATGGGTCTGGATGAACCCACTGTGTGAAATATAGGAGAATTCTCACTTAAACTATACCTGAACTGTCAGAAAATGCAAAAAAGTACATGCTCCATTAAATGAAATGGCATTCAACATTTATCCAATCTTGTTTGCTTAATTACAGTCTTATGCCTAACTAAATTAATATTCAAGCAAAACTATATTCTGAAGTGCAATTTGCTGTTCACTTCAAAGGACGTTTTTTTTAAAAAAAAAATGCAGTTAATTAAGACTGCAACAATAATGCTTTAATATTTTGTGACCAAAAAGAAAAAGAAAAGAAAAAAAGGTATATATAAAAGAAAACAAAAGCTCAAGTGTACTTCAATATATTTTCAAATATTTACTGGAAGTAATATACAAGAAAAATACTATACAAAATCGTCCCCTGGACAACTGCTCCTCTCACCAATACAGTGGTGGAGTTATATTAAATTGATAGCTATTTTACAACGATTTCCGTTGTACAAGTCATTAGGTTTAGAACTATTTTACAAATATTTGTCTTTATCCCCTTGTGGTGTTTTTGTTTGGTTGGCTGGGTTTTTTGGCAAACTATAGACTCGCAGAAAAGCCAGGTTGCTTTCATATTTCTTACAATCAGAAAAATAATGCTACAAATTATAATAAATTATATCCTTGGTGTTTTCAGAGTATCACATTAACACAGATGCTGGGACTCTGGAAGTCAAGCAGAGGTGCTGGTACTTTTTTTTTTTTTTTTTTAAGAATTGGGAAGAAACTTATCTAAACTGAAGTAATTCAATTACATTATTTTTTCTAACTTCTAAAATAAAAATAGATAGGGGAGATTGGAAGTCCCATATATTTAACTAATGGGTTTTAGCCAGTCAACTAAATACTTTGAGTCTTACAGATCTTAGTGAGAGAGAAAGTATGAGAAATGATTTTTAACACTCATTGAAATCAATGGGACAGGCTTTAGCTGGCTCATAATTAGTAACTTTCAATAACAAATATAAAGTTTATATGATTAAAAATGGTAACTAAACCAACTAATTACACTTTCCCCAAGAAGTATTTTGAAGAGTCAAATTTTACCATGAGATAAGCTATGATCAGTTACAGCAGAAAACTGATTAATAGCCCAATTCACAACTTTTAAAACTAGTTGGACCTATAGAGGTATAAGTTAATTGTCCAGAATGGGTGCAGCCCAGCCTTATGAATGTTAGCCAGGAAATAAACTCCTTTATATTCAGTGGAACTTATCCCTAGGAAAGCATGCAAAATATAGTATTTTAAGGCAATTTATTATGCAATCCTAGAGATACTCAGAAAGGAGCCTCACTGTCTGTTTAGGTTTGGAGCCTTAATTCAGTTTGACTTAATTCTGAGCAAATGTCCATAGGATTGAAGGGTAAGATTAAAATTCTGTCTATAAAAAGAATTTTGGACTTAAGGTCTAGTAAACCCATTGTCACTGATTTCAGAGTGAATATGACTGGATGCCGATTTGGTTAAAAGAAGGGGATTTTTCTTTAATGGCTGCTAAATCTGATCCCTTTTTCAGTCAATGGCACCTCAAGCATCCATTTACTTGAAAATTCCTGATCTGTTTTCGTTGGAACTTTTTTGAAAAAACGAAATAAAGGACAACCTCAAACTACGAGCAGACTCTCAGTTACTTTGAGCCACTCACCAAAGCACAGAGTACTTGGAAGTGCTGGACAGAAAAGAAAACGATAAGCCTAACCCAGTTTATTTCATTACATCTGCCAAGGCGGGATCCTCTTGACAGAACTGAGTTGCAAATGGTGCGCTCGGGGATCACACGTACATTCACTCTCACCTCCACACACGCACACTTTTTAGGCTTCACCCCCTTTCTCCAGAGTAATCCCATCAACTGCAGCATTCCAGAGAAAGCGAGCGAGCGCTGCAGTTTCGGAGCAAAATGGAATAGAAGTTTAATGTTTGGAGCAGTTCTTTGAAATAATAATAATAATATTAATAAAAAGCATCCCATAATATTCAAAGTGCTTTCAGCGGGAGATTTTGGGCTCTTCCCCCTCCCCCTTCCCCATGCCCCCGGACAGCCGCCTCTCCTTCTGTGGTGCTTGCGGGCGGCTCTCTGGTCGCTTGCCGAGAGCCCGATCCCCGCCCTCCCGCCTCTTGGAGCTCCCCAAACCTCTTCGCGGAAGTCTCTGGAGCAGCTGCTCGGCGACCCGAAGTCCCTTTTCTGGGGAGGGGGCGGGCCCGCGAGTCCGGCACTGGCTGGAGCGCGTAACTTCGACGTCCAGACCCCGTTTGGCCCAGCGGGCGGGAGGCTAGAAATGGGGAGGCTGAAGGCGCGGTGATCCAGACGAGAAAGAGAGAAGGAGAGACAGAAGACGGGGAGGGGGAAGGGGAGGGGGAGGACAGGGGCCGGGAAGAGCAAAGCCGGGTCCTCCTCCCGCCTGGCCTCCGCCGGCGCGCTCTGGACGGCTTTCACTCCAGGCCATTCCGATGGCCCGGCTCGGGGGGCTGAAGCAGCTCCGGCGAGTGGCAGGGCGGGCTCCCGGGGGCGCTGTGCTCGCTGTCGGTGTCGCTGCCCTTCTTGCCGCCCCCCGAGCCGCCGCCGCCGCCGCTCCCGCCGCCGCCTCCGCCCCCGCCGCCGCTGTGAGTCTTGACGTGCTTGCTGAGGTGGTCGCTGCGCATGAAGCGCTTGTTGCACACCGGGCAGGCGAAGCGCTTCTCGCCCGTGTGCGTGCGCAGGTGGCGCTGCAGCTCGTCCGAGCGCGTGAAGCGCTTGCCGCAGAAGAGCCAGTTGCAGACGAAGGGCCGCTCGCCCGTGTGCCAGCGCAGGTGCGCCTTGAGGTGCGACGTCTTGCCGTAGACCTTGCCGCAGCCCGGGATGTGGCAGCTGTGCAAGCCCTTGCGCCTCAGGCTGGCGCCCGCCGGGCCCAAACGCTCCGCCTCCTGGCAGTTGGGGCAGTCACAAGTGGCGCGGCCCGAGTAGCGCCGGGCCGACGAGCGCGGGGAGCCGCCTAGTGGCGCGGAGGGTCCGGCGCCCAGCATGGAGGCGCCGGCGCCGGCCGTCAATGGCGAGGGGGCCGCGTCTGGGTAGGAGCCCGGCAGCACCGGCTTAAATCCGTCCATGAGGTGCTGCCCGGCGGGGCTGAGGAGGTGCGATGAGGCGGCGCCGCTGCTGAAGGCCGAGTGGCCCGCCAGGCCCGAGTAATCCGAGTTGTAGGCGCTCAGCGGCGAGTGCAGGGAACCCGCCTGGAGGCCGCTAGCCGCGGCGGCGGCCGGGTGGACGCCGTTGGGGTTCTGCACGTCCAGCCAGCCGGCGCCCACGTCCCACCAGCTGGAGGCGCCCGCGTCGCTCGGGTGCGAGGGCTTGAACCAGGACTCGTAGGGGTGCGCCATGCCCACGCGCGGGTAGATGCCCTGCAGGCCCTCCACCGAGGTGTGCACCTTGGAGATGAAGACTGGCTGATGAGCGGCGGCGGCTTCTGGAGCTGCCCCTCCGCCGCCGCCGCCGCCGCCACCGCCGCCCGACGGCCCAGGCGCCTGGAACACCGAATAGTCGTTGGCGAAGGGCGAGCCGGCCGCCGCGCCGCTCGACGTGAGCGAGAAGGCGCTGGATCCGGGCGAGCCGGCGCAGCTGAATGAGTCCGACACCAGGGCGGCCGCCGCTGCCGCCGCCGCTGCCGCCGCCGCCGCGTGAGCCGAAGAGCCGTTGCGGGTCGAGGCCGAGACTCCGACGCCACTCAGGCTGGAGCCTACCACGTTGCAGCTGCCCGAAGAGGAGGAGCGTTTCCACGGGTGGAAGCCTTTGCCGAAGGACGAGGCGCTGTCCGACAGGACCGACGGCGAGGGGCTGGGGCTGCCGATCTTGTTGCAGGTAGCGGCGAGCATGGCCAGCGGAGTAGAGCCGAGACGCGGTTCTTCCTGCAGGGAACGGGGAGAGAAGTCCGGGACAGCGCCCGTCATCTTCCGCTGGCAAGGATGCCCGCGGCAGCCCGCCCCAGAGACAGGAACTACGCCCGGCTAGCCTCGCCTGCGGACGGGGAAATGGGGGCTAAGGCGAGGAGCCCTCGCGGTCCTTCACCCCTCCTCTTGATTCCCTGAGCAGCACTGACCCACTCCCCCCCCCCCCCGGGCTCTCTGCTCACAAGCCCCGGAAAGGCGTCCTTTAGGAAAGCTCGTTGGTTCCTTTGGATGAGATTGGCTCGCAGCCCGGAGTCCGGCCAAAGAGCTCGAGGACTTAGTCTCAGTCCCATCCAGAAACCCAGACTCGGAAAGGAAAATCTGAAAACTGAAAAGCTTCGGCCCCGACTAAGCCCCAGTCCATAGGCGCTGAATTTCCACAGCATATGCTTCCTCCTTCCCCTCCGGAAACTACCAGGAGTATCGGTGCCTTTAATCCGCAGCCGACCTCATCTAGCGATCAAAATTGGCTGTAGCCACAGATCAAAGTTGCTTTTTTAAAAGGTTCCTTTGCTTTCCGAATTCATCCTCGTAGCGTTCTTCCACGCCCCCCCCCCCCAAACTTTCATATTCACACCTCAAGGAAACAGAAAGAGACAGAGACAATCAACATACCTGCAGGAAATGTCGGGCTCAGAGAAATGTTAAAGGGGGGGAATCAACAACAACAACAAGCTGCCGCGATTTTTTTTTAAAGATCTCACAGGGAGAGAAAAAGACCAAGCGAGGCAGCTGTTTTTCCCCCCTCCGCGTCGATTACAGAGAGGCCAGTTCTCCGGGGATACAGGAATAGCTCAGCCCAAGCTCTGGAGGTTGTTAAGGGCTAATGCCCTTAAAACCTTTTCCTGCACGCTGTCAAGGGGGTTGAAAAAAAGTGGCTGCCCTCTTCCCCCTCCCCCTCTCCTTCTCTTTCTTTTCTCCCGAACTCGCTTGGAGTTAAGAGAAAAAGCAAAAATAAAACCCTCAATAGCCCCCGGTCAAGACAGGGGCTGCCTTAACCCTGCTCCGCGATCGCCAATAAAAAGGACCCAATTAAAACAGCAAAGGGGGGGGGGGAGAGAAGAGAAAAAAAACACACCCTCGGACTCACCCCTAGAAGTGAAGTTGCCATCCCACAAAGTGCCCTCCTCTCAGAGGATCTTTTTTATATTGATAAATCAGAGGCAGTGTTTTTTTTAGAGGTGTGCAATACAATGATCAGTTCCGCCCATTCCACCACAATTGTAGCTCCCTCTCTCGCTTTGAAGTGCCGCTGAGCCCGCGCCAGCCAATCTGCGGCGCCATCGGCCGCTCCGCTGCGTTGCCGCGTGAGGTCATCAGCGCCGCCGCCGCCGCCGCCGCCGCCGCCGCCCGCTCCTTCCAGGGCTGCTGCACAGCGCAGGGAGCGAGCTGGCGAAAAGGCAGGCGCCTGGCGCAGGCGGGCAGGCAAGGGCGAGCGCAGGAGCCGAGACGCTCCGCGAAGCGCGCTTCTCCTACCCGCGTCTTCCTTCCGTTCTGCACGCTCCCGTTTCGCGGAAGGTCGCTCAGATAGTCATCCCCGGAGACAGAAAGAAAGAAAGAAAGAACGCGTTTTATTCGCTCTTCGTGGGATTGCACATAAATGTGACAGCCCGCGCGCTCGCTTTCAGAGCTGCGACTATAGTTTCACCGTGTATCTCTTTAGTCTACGATCTCTCCCATCCTCCTCCCCCCATCCCAATTCTCCGCAACAATCGTTTGGGTGATTGGGAAAACCCCGCTTTCCTGAAACAGAGGAACCTTCCCTTCGCCCACCCGACCACCCACTCATCCAGCCTCCCCCCGCCCCCCGCGCGCTTATGTAACGCCAAGGAGTCTGGTCGTGTGAAACGGCGGCGGGAAAGAGTCCTCCTGGATCAGGCCACTTTCTCCTTCCTTCCTTCCTTCCTTCCTTCCTTCCTTCCTTCCTTCCTTCCTTCCTTCCTTCCTTCCTTCCTTCCTTCCTTCCTTCCTTCGGGTGGCTGAAAAAAGATGAAGCTGTGTATATAATGCCCATGTAGATATTTTTAGACCCCAATTTCTTAGTGCTTTCCTCGTAAAATCCTTGAACAGGATTTTAGGCATCCGAGCGGCATCTTTGTTCTACTTTGGGCAATGAAGAGTTTGGGGCTGGGATTCGGCAATGGCACTGCAGGCTTTTTGCCCGTTCTCCTCTTTTTTGTTCAAATCGGAATAGCTCCGTTTTCAGTGGGATCTCTTGTCCCAGGTGTTAAATGGAAGGACTGTAGGACACCGAAGCATCGTTGTTTATTATTATTATTATCACCACCACCACCATCACCACTACTTTAAGTGGAACCTGTTTAATCAGAAAAGGAGTCTTAGTTGTACAGGGAAAATGTACCTGGAAATTTATTCTGGTTCTGGTATTAAAGTCAGATTAGAAGGGCTCAGTGTTATGAAGGTTAACATCAATGTAGAGAGCGTCCCAGCCCCCTGCTTGCATTACGTTTGTAGCTGGAGTTTTTTTGGGTACCCCTGGGAAAAATCAGATACAAATACATTCCGGGGCTGGGATACCTCACCTCTGTAGCCAATTCTAGATTTCTTTTTCTTTTCTTTTCTTTTCTTTTCTTTTCTTTTCTTTTCTTTTCCGGGGGTGGGAGAGGCTTTTAATGCTTTGTGGCTATTGACTGTACATCATAGCTATTGATTACGGGGTAAGAGGCATGATCATACTTGGAAGTAAGGAGCGAAGTAAATTAATGAACTGCTGTCTTTCTCTGAAGGCTGACGGTTAGCCATGAATGCGGCGCTCCTCTCGGCGAGCTGCTCTGAGTGACTTGAGCCTGTTGAGAAGGCGGGACAGGCCAGCCCAGAAGGAGGAACGGGTGGAGGGAGGGAGGGAACGGCGTTTAACAAATAAAAAAGAATTAACTTCGTGCCTTTGGTCTCCTTCTATAATGATATTCATTTTAAAGACCTAATGCACACTTGTTTAAATTTCGGATTTAAATTGAATCAATACTACCCCTTGACCCTCCCCCCACCACACGCACCCACACAAAGGGGGTGGGGGTGGGAGCGCGGGTGAAAAAGAGAGAGGGAGTGCTTTATGGGAGTGTCCCGGACGGAGGAGTGACTGTCGAGGCTCGAGATCTGTTGACTTTCTCCGCTGCACCAGAAGGGCACCGCGGAAGAAGGGCTGGCAGATTTGGGGGGCCGGGAATCAATGGGGTCAATGCCCCTCCCCAGGCCGGGGAAAGATAGCTTGGTGCTGCCTGTTCTGGAGAGATCCTTGCAAACAAGGACCATTAATTAGATCACATTCGTTAGGAAGAAAAGAAAGAAAGTGCTTTTCCCTACTTTTTCTTTTCGGTTTTTCATTTCTGAGTCTCGCCGGCCCCCAGTTGTTATTTGTTTTGAGAGGACTTCAGAGATGTTTATTTCCCTAGATCTTTTCTATTTTCTTTTCTTTCGACTTCACTACTAGGAAGCAGCATCTACCCAAATTAGCAATTATCACAACAACTTGGAAAATATCTCCACAGAAGAGTTGCACCCTCTCTGCCTGGACAGAGAATAAGCAACGGAAAGAAAGAGAAACAAAGCCTCAGTGTAGCTCAGTTGCCTGGGGTATCTCCGAACAGAAGGAGAGGGGAAGAATGCAACTTGGTGTGCAGAGGGTGTATGTGCGCAGGGTGCCCTATTCACTGGCGGCCTTCACCCACTGCCATATGCCCCTTCGTCTGGAGTGAAAATACAGATTAATCTAGAACCTGCGGTTTTCCCGGCTAGGCGCAGTCCACAGACAGCAGCAGCTCTTGGAGTGGGGGGAGGGGGGGGGAGAGGAAGAGATAGGAATTGCTGAGGACTTGGGACCTCAAGGGCAAGAGAGAGCTTCCTTCCCCAAATTCATGGAGCTACCAAGCGTGCACCAATTCCCTTCGCTGTTTGGCAGAGAGAGGTCCGCACATTTTCTTGCAAACCTGTAGCATCCGCTGCCTTGGCGAAAGTGACGGGCCATTAGCATTCCGTCTGCATCTGCACATAAATTTCATTTGAATTTCAAATTTAATAAACCAGGAGGTTTTTAATCATCCCTGGTTTTATTTGTTTGATATTAACATGCTTATTGACCGGGTCTGTTGACCAGTTTGATCATTACAGGACAGCAAAAAGTTAATTAAAACGACCACAGCTCCTTAATCATATCATCTGTCTCATCCATGTCGCTCCCTTTATTACAGTCTATGATGGATAGTCTCCCAGATTAATTTCTCTGTTTCTTCGATTTGGACAACAGCTTTGGGGACCTAATTTACATATCGGGAACAACTTGCGCAAGTCTGCCCAGCGAAGACCCTAGTGGCTCGGGGAGCCATTAGGAATTTCATCCGCCCGGTGAGCCGGAGATTGGGGGGGGGGGGGGGGTTGGGAGGTAACATGACTCCTGGACTCCCAGCTGAACGCGCAATCTCCCCCCCCCCCCCGCTCTCGGGGGTGTCAGGAAACAAACTAGCTCTCCGCGCAAGGCCTGAAGGAAGGACGCGACAGCTCTGCCGGCCTTTCGGTTTGATCAAGCGGGGCAAAGCGCTCTTTTAGCCGATTCTCAGGAACCGAATCCCGATCCGAGAGGAGCCAGTGTGCCTTCTGCAGCTTGGAGAAAGGAGAAGAATTGGTCCTATTTCAAGGCGCTTTCCCTGGGAGCAAATGCTGCTTAACTCATGAAGACTTGCGTGCGGGGGTCACACACGTGCATAGGTTGTCAATTCATCCAACCACAACCACCCCTCCAGCTATTGATTAGTTTGTGGAGCAAACCAATTGTGGGTTTTATTTGTTGGAACATGGGTGTATGTATGTATGTATGTATGTATGTATGTATGTATGTATGTATGTATGTATTTTACTGGATTTAGAGACTATCCAACTCCCAGTTTGACATTTTAAAAATAAACACAAAAATGAAGAGGGAAAACTTCGAACACACCAGGAAAAACTTGTCACGCACCAGAAAAAAGACCGACAGAGGCTCGACAGCCATCCTAACCCCAGGTCTGGGAGCAAAGCTTTTGGATCAACCCAGGACGGGAGCTTTACAGATCTCCCGGAGGATGCTATTCCAGAAGGCAGGTGCAACGACAGAGAAGATGTGCTTCCTAGGTCCCGCTAGGCGACATTGTTTGATTGAGGGGACCTGGAACACGCCCACTCTGCCAATCTTATTGGGTGGGCAGAAACTATTGCAGATAGGCGGTCCCCTCAGGTGGCCAGGCCCCATCAGTCTGAACTCATGTGGACACAGGCATTTAAATGCGGACCTTGCATGGGGTGAAGTCCAAGTAAGAGAAAATTCTGATGCCCTTCTGGCTGGGATTCTTGGGAAAGGGGAATACAGCCCTCAGATCCTGACAACGGTGTGGAAAAGGTCTGCTCTTGTCTTCTGGTGTGTCTTTCGACTGGCCAGTGCCCTGGAATTTCCCAATGGTCTTCTGTCCAAGTACTAACCAGGCCCTGTTGTCATTGGAACAAGTCCCATTGAATAACATGATCAGTATCCCACCCCAAGAAATACAGTCGCAGTTCCGTCCTAGGGGAGTGGCGTATGGTATTCAAAAATATGGAAGGACGAGAAGAGAACTGGGTCTAAATCTCTAGCCAAAGTTGTCATAATACATCTGAAGTCTTAGAAGGTGGCTCCTTTTCTTTAAAAAAAAAAAAAGCATATAGTAAATCTTTCACACTCCTATCCAGATCCACACTTTACTTCTGCCTAAGCTTTTTCATTTCACCTGGAAATTGTCTAAGGAAACAAATAAATTCGCCGTATGGCTGAGTAGCAACAGCTACTTTGTTTCCCACCTTAAAGGCAAAGTATTATTGTATTTGTATACAGTATTAATCTGTCTCAGCATTATTTATCCCTTGTCATTGCTAAAGAAAAATATGTGGTATCCAAATAGTTTTAAGCCCACTGATTCCAAGCAGCGCATGTTAAGCTCTTGCTTAAACTCTCTCCCACAGAATCAATGGGAGCCGGAGATGGAGTGCAGGAAGGGAAGGAAAATGCTTAGTTTTCCGGGACCGAAAAGCCTTTGCTCCACTATTATCTCTGCTGCCCGTTTTTATTGTTCCCCTGGCTAGTCTTTCGGTATCCAACTAGCTAATTAGCCTTGGCCAAATGGCTAACATGGTTTAAGCAACAATTTCTTAGGGAAAAAGAAGGTGCGGGCATTCAGGCGTGTGAGTGCCAACTCGCACCTATATTACTCTGGGAGGAAAAAAATGAATGAGTTTCCTTCCTGCAGGTGAATCGAAGTCCCCTCCACCATCACCCCGCCCACCTTGCCCGCGCGCGGGCCCTTTTCGTTCCAATCCTGAGCTTTTCCAGCGCGATCCTTCTCTCCTCCCAGCCCTGAGGGGTCGCGGCGGGCGTGTCTTTTGCCAGGGGGGCGTGGCTGAGACCAGACGGTCACTCGAGGGGAAGGCGGCGACCTTGGAAAATCTGGTTATCCTTCTTCTTTTCTTTGGCTTTCTCCGGACGTCGCTTCGGGGCCTGACAGACCAGGCACAGGCTCGGTTGGTTTCCCTAATCTGGGGGAACTTGTCGATCGTGGCTGTCCCAACCCCGCCTCTCTCGCTTGTTTTCAGGCCCACGACTCCCGGATGCCGCTGAGAGCTGGTCCTGCAGGATCCTAGGAAGACATGCTGTTGCCTCCTCCGTTCCAGAAAGCCTTTTCCGACCCGAGAGGGGCTGGAATAGGATCCCCCGCTTGGCGGCCACGATGGCGGGGAGGGGGGATAGGAGATGAAGTCCATCACACATCTGGGGGGCGTCAAGTAGCAACATGTGAGAGAAGCAACTTAGGGAAAGCTGTCCTGACCCACTTTCTCCGTCGCCTGCCATTCCATTTAGGCCCCCAGGGCGGAGAGAGACTGGGAGGAAGGGCTGTCTCAGCAAATCGCAGGCGTTCCTTGCCACCCCCACCCCCACCCCCAAAGAAGAGTCCTGTTTCCGCTGCTTCCCCCCTTTTTTTTTTTTTACTCCTGTTTCCTTTATACCTCCGTTTCTCGCTGGAGAGTTTTAAAATGACCAAACCCGCCTCCTCAGCAATATTGATTTTTTTTTTTCCATGTCCCCCCTCCTCCCCCTTCTTTCATCCTGGAGGTCAGGCTCCCAGATTACCGCGCATCTTCTCCAGAAGGTTGACAGTTGCAATCGTGCTTCCTTGAAGATGAATGTTACTTTGGGAATTGCGTTTAATTACCAATAATCTAAAAGGTGCTCGGAGCTGAACGGTGGCGCGCTGGAGCTGTTGTTGGGGTTGTTTAAAACGTCCGTATATTGGACTCGGGGAATATTTTCACAACCACCGAAAAACGGTGCGGAGAGGGACTAAAATATATAGCAAAATAGGGGGTGAGTGCAGACACTCTCCCACCAGCTGGCGTTTAATGATGCGCAGCAGATACAATATTAAGCCGCGCGGTGCCGCGCACTCTACCCGGAGTCCTATAGAGATCAATACGATTCTCTCCCATCTAAAGATGCCCAAGTTCACAGCCTTCATGCGAGATCGCCCGCCGGCCCGAGGGCGCGGCTTTTCTTGGAGCAGCTGAGTTTTTGCCCCAGATCTGGCCTGTGGTGTGCAGCTCAGTTCCCTTAACCCCAGTAGCATCGGCCTCCACCCAGGCCGAAGCATCCGGAGGCTGCCAAACAGCTCTAAACGGTAAGCCGGAGCAGATGAAATATTACCCGGGGCATGGAAAGGGGGCGATCATGTCCCTCCTTACAGGGGCTTAGATGTGACGCTTTCCATATTCATAGTGTTGTCCCAGTGCCAGAAAGCTCAAACGGAGATGCTCTTATGAATACATATACTGTACACAGATGTGCGAGTGTGTGAAATACCTATATATCCGACCAGGTATCCGCACCTCTTCTCTTTCCAAAAGTCTTAGGGCTGATCCTTTGACCTAATACAATTCTCTTCCCCCCCCCCCCCCCGCCTTGCATTGGAACTTAGCTTTTCCTTTTCGCCCACCTGAAGCAACTTGTGAATCGTGTCTCTGTGTATACACTTGAGTGGGGGAAGTGGCCGTCGGTTATTCCCGTAGCCTGACCTGGCTTTAAGAAGCGGTGGTGGGGGTGAGCAGCGCCGAACAGATGTCCCCGTTTAAGCCATTCTTTTCCCACATGCTCGGTAGAGATTGCCATCGCTTAGGAAGCTCGCTTCAAACCTGGCCCATTATGGGCAAGTTATTCTGGACCACTGAGCACGAACAAAATGGGCTTCAGATCGCGTGCTTTAGAATAATTCGAGGCCAGCAAAAAGCTAAACCAAAAAAAAAAAAAAAGTCCATTAAAAGAGAGGGAGAGCGAGAGCAAGCTGGATGGCATCAGAAAAACTTATTGAAAAGATCTCCCCTCCACCACAACCATCATCCCCATCCCACCTCCCCTTTATAAATATGGTATAATTTACAGAGCCATTTAATAATCCAAAGGGGCATTGCAAAATAGGAAGAAAGAAAGGGAAAGGGGGAAACCAGAAAAAAGAGGGAGCCCCTTTTCGCGTTGTAAAACCTCTCCTAATTACCTGCCAGAGCAATTAGCTGACTATCACGAAGAAATTAGATCGCTCAATGTAGCATACATAATGCGAATCATTTTGTAAGGCGAAAGGAAAACGAGACCTGGAGTTTTCTTTATAAGGAAATAAGCCGCCATCCTGGGCGAGCCCTCCGTGAGCACGAATTACGGATGTCTAGGCATGTAGGGCAAAGAAGCCGGACGTGAACCAACCAGCCAACCCCCACCCCGCCGCCGGCCCGGGCACAGCGCGCCCCCTCCATTTACCCCGGGAAAAAAGGAGGCGGGCGGGCGAGGAGCGCAGGGAAAGCCGCTTCCAGGCGTTTAGATTCAGAGGCTTCCAGATCGCTGTAATTAACATTGAGCGACTTCAATAGGGAAACCTGTTTTCCAGATGATTTTGACAATGCGGCTTTATGTCTCGTTTGGCAGTTTTCGAGAGTTGGAGTCGGTTCCTGGCCGCTTTGCTCGCCTCTCATCTGTTGAGCCTAGATTTGCCCAAACCCAGATTTCAGCGCGGCGTGTGCTGGCGAAGCTGAGTGGCAAAGCACTTCTTCGCTGACCCGGGGACCGACTGAGCAACGTGAACCCCGGGAAACTCCGACGCACTGGGGCCGTTTGTCTTCTGAGCCTTTGGTTGCCCTCCAGCCAGTTCTACTCCAGAGCAGTAATTTAGCGGTCAGGCTATTTTTATTCGAGGACTGCAGTGGGCGAGTTGGCTCCCTCCTCCTCCTTATTTTGAGCAACAGAAAAATAACTGGATCAACTACAGTCATGACAACTAGATTTACACACACACACTCCAACCCCCCCCTTTCCAACATTAACATCAAGGTGTTCTATTCAAAAGTATCAATAATCTTAACATAAGTATAAATTGTAGGGGGAAAAATACACTTCATTTTAAAACAGCCATTCTGCCTTTGCAAATTACAATTTCCCAGATTTAGCACTTGGCAATCTTCCACACTAAGAAGTTGTGTGTTACAAGCTGCCAGCCTGTAGTAGGGATGAAGAAGCAAAGTCAAGGGTCCCCTGAAGTGTGTGGTCAATCTTCTCCAGTTCCACCAGAGCTAGACTTGCAAACAAACGATAAAACCCAAATTGTGTTCGATCCTCATGACCTTTGGACACAATCAGCCACCTCCAAACCACCTGTAAGGAAAAAAAAAAGGGGGGGGGACATTAAAAACCTTTGATGATTTCCTTGTAAAGATGTAACTGACAAATAGCTTTTAAAAGCCAGACTGAAGTGAAAGATACAGTATCCTACTAGAGGTGGTATTTTTGAAGCAGTTTGACAAAGATAACATTTACTCACCAACCAGGGCGAGCAAATAATTTATTAGCTTTCTTTTCCAAAAGGTCATCAAGCTACAATTCAGGTTCAACATCAATTCAACAGTGACATTATTCTGTCTGTGATAAAAGCACCTGTCCCTTAGCCTTTGCAATTCTGAAATAAATAAGGAAATAAGCGAACTTTCTCACCAGTGAAATCCTGCTGAACTTCAACTGAGAACTTACTTGTCAATAAATAAGATGTGGCTGCAAGAGGTCCTTGTGCATTCAGAAGTGTAGAGGGGGGTGGGAAAGAAGGAAGGAATGGTTTTATTTTGCCCACTTACGTAGATTTAGATAGAACCCTGCAGGCTTTTGAGTTACATTAATCTGGCAAAAACATTCCATGTAACTACAAAGTTTCCTTATTGCTATGCCAACAAAAACTGGTCCAAAAAAGGGGGAGGGTAGGAGCCCCAAAAGAGAGAGAATGAGTGAGAGCTTAACATAGCTACAAATTGCTCAACTGTGTGCCTCCCCACTGCTGTTCTGTGATTTTTGTAATGCAGCAGCCCTCACCCAGCTTTTCTATGCTGGCATAGCTCTCTCCAAAGCAGCAAATGTTTAATGATTCTGACTTATCAGTTCATTAGAAACGACTGTGTAGATCCAGGAAATAAAATGCCTGCAGGCATTCCAGGCCAAGTTCTGCAGATCCCTAATGGGGCAGAACTGGCACTGAATGGGTCTGAAGCACAAGGAGTGTTTTTCTCTGCTAAAGACCACAGGAAGCATCCCACTGAGATGCAGGGATTAAACATCCATATACCAATGAGATTAGAAAGAAATCCGGGCTGAACTTCTCAGCCAGATGGGTAATTCATAGCTGCTCTGGTGACAGTCATGGAATTGCTATAGAGTCACTCTGGTTGAGTCGGACAGGGCCAGCCCTACTGTTAGGCTGAGTGGAGGCAGAGGCCACAGGGCAGCTGGTGTTGGGTTTCACGAAATGGAGGTCAGTGATTAAGCATTACATGTAAGGAGTGGGGAACTGATGGAATCACATTTAGGTTTTTTTACTTCAGATATTCGAATAGCACTACTGGCCTTGGGTGCAAAACACCTTGTTTGAGGAAAAACCGTCATTTGCTTCTTTGTCTGGGCTGGTCCTAGACCCAGAGAAGAATCCCACTCACATTTTGCATTGCATTACCTTAGATCAGTGTTTCTCAATCTCAGCAACTTTAAGCTGTGAGGACTTCAACTCCCAGAATTCCACAGCCAGCATGATTCTGGGAGTTGAAATCCACACAGCTTAAAGTTGCTGAGGTTGAGGAACCCTGCCTTGGATGTAATCATTTTCAGCATTATCCAACTTGCTCATCATTCACTCACAGAAGTGTATGGAAATTTTGCAGTAACACACGTAGAATATTTCCTTCTTGTATATTTCCAAAATCTGCAGACCCCTTAGTATTAACATTAAAGTATTAGCCTTTCCGACTTTCATATTTATTCCAGTAGTTCCTGAATTGCAAATCTGACTCATCCATAGGGACAAAAGATAACATTTGCCCCATTGTTTCTTGGCTTATCAATGTCTTCTGGCTCAAGTTGGGCTCCAGTCTTACTACTTGGACTGAAAGCCATCAAGAATTGGGCTAATAGTCAGTCCAGTGCAACAGCCTTCCAACAGTCATTCAAAGCCAGAAAGGTTGCATTTTCTACACACCTACATACTAGCAAATGAAGTCCACCAGAGTAAGACACGTGCTTCTCTGGTGGAATCCACACATCCTGGAAAACTCCAGTTTGCCTGACCACGCTTTATGGAACAACAGTTGGCTGAATTTACACTGCCACAGAATATGGTTTTCAAAGCATAGTTGCTGAGTTTGTGCCATATACCAAGCCAAACTAAATGAAGAGAATTGTGTTTTGTAGGATCCCAGCCCCTCCTTATTCTTAAGCCTTTGGCAGTCTACATTCAGACCAATGCATGCCTGGACTGTTTGCCCCTTTCTGTAGTTAATGAAGGTATGTGATGAGTCACATCAGGACAGAAGAGAAGCAAGGAAAATCCCAACGGCATCTTGACCCTTCGGCACCTGAGTATTTTCCCTACTACAGATCTCCATCAAGTAACAGGTCTTAAGAATTCCTGTTCTTCCAGGGCTCTCAGATCTTCTGCTTTAAATCCTTCCTTCTTACTTGCAGTGGTACATGTCACATTCACTTTCTGTCTTGGTTTAAACTAGAGATGAAAACAAACTAAGAAAGAAGGGTTTGTCTTCTGGCAGGTTAAAACAGTGTCCTGTACTGAGGTTGGTATAATTGTACAAGGTGAACTCCAAAGTGTACACTTTTAAATTCAACAGGACTTGTAGCCTTTAATGGTTCAAATATCACTGATCCTGTTTACTTAGATTCTAACTGACATGGTTAGCAGGAGTAGAATTGAAGCTTTTTTATATGTCCAGTAAACCCATAGAAATCAACAAGCTTAAATCCTGCTGATCTGGGCAGAGTTGTCCTAGGTATTGGATCCAACACACAATGATTTTAGTAGTTTTGCTGGCTTTGCATCTGAGACTCCAGCCTTATCTTCAGTATTTTGCATGATCAAAACTTTTCATTCAGCATGGTAAAACAAATAGCTAATATATAATTCTGCCCCCGGAGGTGCGATTGGCCCCCACGCTCCTGGCCTTCCGTAAGGCTTTGAAGACCTGGTTCTGCTACCTGGCCTGGGGTGGGAATACCTCAAGCATGGGGACGGCTAGCCCCATAGAGGCCTTCCGCTTTCAGCCTCAGATTTTTCATCCTCTTTGTCTCCCCTTCTTCTTTTTAGTAATGTTTTTAATTAAGGTTTTATGTATTTATATATTTTATGTTTTTAATGTTTGTTGTGAATCGCCCAGAGTTCCCCCATTGGGGGGAGATGGGCGGTTGAAAAATTAATTAAATAAATAAATAAATAAATAAATAATCAATCCCCACAAACAATTTCAGTGTTCTAAGTCCACCTCTCCCATTTAAAAGGCCACTAACTTAAATGAACTAAAAACAATGGGGGGGGGGGAAGTAGACTGACACAGGATATGAGAAGAAATTGGAGAAGGGGCTTCTCAGAATCTTAAAATGACCTGAGAGGAAAATATTACTACAGTTTGGGGAATATGGGAATCATGCTTACAGCTATAAAGTGATAGTCTCTGTTTCTCCCCAGGACTGCCACCAAAATTTCACTGACTTTGGAAAATGATGGGTGAGGAAGGGCATCAGCAATGCCATTATAAATCTTCAAAACACCTCTGGTTCTTTTCTTGCACAAACCACAGCCCTTTCCCTCTTGTGCTTTCTCCACAGGTACTAGACCAAGCTACCAGTTTGTTAAAAAATAAATTGCTCCTGAAAGGGGATAAAAATGTGCAGATACATTGTAACACTGTTATTGGGAAAGACCACTAATACCATGAGCGTCCAACCATGAAAGATGTGGGGATGGAATGGGGGAGGAAGAGAGAGATACTTCTGAACTTTCAAACAGAGGGTTTTTCCAGGTTTATTATGAGAAAAAATAAACGGGATGGATCATGTCTGGGCAGGCCCTGCCATCCTCGAAGGCAGTGGCAGAAATGTAAGGAGAGCAGGGGAGGAAACTATCTTGGGGCCTCACTGAGCTTCTCTTGCCACCCACCTCACCCCTTGCTCTACGCCAGTGTTTCTCAGCCTTGCCAACTTTAAGATGTGTGGAGTTCAACTCCCAGAAATCCCTAGCCAGCATGCTGGCTGAGGAATTCTGGGAGTTGAAATCCACACATCTTAAAGTTGCTAAGGCTGAGAAACACTGCTCTGTGCTTTCAACCAACCTGATCAGGTAGAGTAATATATGAGCTGTGAAATTCTGGACAATCACTAGATGGCAACAAAGAGCTACAGAAAACTCTATCTCTTTGTTGCCCTCCTGTGGTCATACAACCCAGCTACGGCACGCCTAAAAGAGCAACTTTCAGGTGGTTCCATGCAGGTCTGATAAGGAAGGGCGAGAGTGCTGCTGCTGTGGGAAACAGCACCCTGATGATTCTCCTCTTCCCTTTCTCCTGCCCTCAGCTGTGGCAACCTTGAGGGAGGGCTCAGCCCAGAGATCTCTCACCATTCATCTGCCCTGGGTTGCAGGGAGCTCTGCTTAAGGCCCTGTTTGGAAGAACTTATTCCAAGTGAGGGAGGGTCTTTCACCCCCTTGCTCTGTCATAACCCCCCGCCCTCAGCATAGCTTTTTTCCTTCTAAGTTTGCTGCAAGGAAATAGCAAGAGTGATATCTGTAGGATCTTATTAAAAAACTGGGGGTGGGGAACGTTCATGTAAATGTTCTTTCAAATCAAACCTGGCAGCCTATACACTGTAAGCGAGGGACTACCTGCCTCCCCCCCCCCCAATTCTTACATTTTCCAGGAAATCCTGAAAATGTATAGAAATGCAAACACCAGTAGTTGTTTATCCCCAGAGGTACCAGATCAAGTAGGGAAGCTAGTAAGCAAATCACACTTGCACAGAATCATACAAACTTCTGACTAATACAGTATCTCATGACTTCATCATAGTATTTTATGTGCTTTGACAGCCATGGTTCATTGGCTTAGCATCTTGCATAAACTCAGATGCTTCAACAAACTGTGGTTAAGGTGTGAACCTGGTCTTCCTTCTAATGCATGAAGATCTCAAAGATTCCTTTTCTGAAAACATTTTCTCTGCCAATGTTCCAATTAACTGTTTCCTTTTCCCCCTGAAGGCTACATGATTTGGCTTAACCTAAGGAGGCAGTCAAAGGAAACAAGGCCCAGACTTGAAGATTTAATTAAAGACTCTGTTTCTCTATTCCCACCCCCTAATACAAGCATGGTTTCATGCTGGAACCCACCCAGCCTCATGTGTACAAGTAAAATCCTCCATCACTAATCACCTGGCAAATAGAGGTTGCGAACAGTTACAGAGGCAAGACTTTGGCTGGATTAAATTAAGGAGCACACGTTTGTTTTCCCTGATGCTTTCAAACAGGAGCAAGCAACTTGGTACCTTCCCAATATTTCAGAGCACTCTCTTTTGTCATTAGCCATTATTTGCATTTGGGCAGGGGCATTCCTATCTTCATCCTATGCCACATAATCAGCCTAAAGATCCCAATGGGGCCACAAAGGGTTTTTGCATTATGGGCTTGTAATCAATCCCCCTTTGACAGATCCTTGCAGGAACCTTCAACACTGAAAGCTGCAGGAAAATGTGGGGGCATATTTATAGAAGTCTGAGGAAAGCTGGGATTGGTCAATGCCTTAAATGACTTGGTTAAAGGACTCTTGTTACATGTGTACCTACAGGAACTCCAAAACACCTTTCTCCCTTTGAATCTGAAGCACTGCCATATTAAATACAGTGAGAATCAGTCTTAATCCCTCCAAATACCTATTGTAAGGTGAAATACATTCTGAATGTGCTTCAGATTTCCTTATTACAATATTACTTATTCCTGGACTAATATTTTACAGTGGGGAGTGGGCCAGGTTCTGAATTACACTTTGCTGTTTACATGTAGCAAGACAATACTTATAGTCAGCTTTAAAATGTAATCCTGTGGGTGCTTAGGCACTGCTCACATAACAGATAAGCCATGATTGGCTGAACTAGCCACAATTGCATGGGCCCACCGTCCGCCACTAAACCAACGTATTGATTTTGGAGTATGCTACTTGTTACAGGCGAGGAGACTGATTTTATCCTCTGGCTTTGATGGCATTGTCTCACAGTGCCTCAGTGACCACAGAGACAAATAATCACTTATAAGGGAACTGCAGGAGGATGCGGGAGGGAGAAGCTGACAAGAGGAAGTGACTGAAACTGACAAATACAGGGAAACTGGCAAGTAGGTAACAAAAGCCCAGTTCAACATTCCTCATTATTTTCTAGATAATATAAATGAGGCAAAACAGCATGGGACATTAAATACACATTTGAGATTACTATTAAAGTAGAATAGTGCAGAAATATCTCCTTTTCTTCTTCAAATAAAACAGTGGTGTTGATTAAATCCACAGGTCAGTTGAACTCCCCTCCAAGATAATGGGTGACAGAGCACTAAAGATGTGGTGTCAGTTTAAGGCAGAAAAAACGACATTGACGCCAATGTTGCTAATGGTGAGTTAAGGCTGTAGCCTGGACACTGTCACAAGGCCAAGAAAGGAGGTCAGTGTTATCAGGGCACAATTCTGCTAAGGTAAACTGCAGGTGTAGGCTGGACCAAAAAGTCAGAGAGCACAGAATTGGTTATCAAACAAAGGAGCAATGTAAAGCCTGTCCTCATTACTATAATATCAGTGGGCATGGAATAGAACAGCACAGCTGCAAGTGTCCTACAGGCTATTTACATTTATCCTGAAAGGGTGTATTTAGAAATCCTGGTATTCATAGTTGCACAGGAGAAATTCCAGAATGCTTATTAAAAATACTAAGTAGGTAGGTATGTTTGAGTAACCCTGCTAGGAAGGGGACAGGCTGCCAGTGAGCTCTTACACTGAATTTGAGTCTTGCAGACAAATTCTCTACAGGTCCACTCAAAAGTTCATTTGAGTGCAAGACCCTACTTCTAGAGGCCAGAATATAACACTTGCAGCTTACAGGATGGCAGCAGGCAACCATTTTACCCTACATTTTAAGAGTAAATTTTTCTCCAGCACTTGGCCGGTTGATGCAGATGTTCATCCAATTTTAAGGTGGCCAGCAGCAGCAGCATCAAAACATTAAATGAAAGATTTCCCCCATGGAAAAAATGCAGGGCAATTTCACCAGGTGAGTTGGTTTGTCGTTTGGGTTTTATTTCTGCTATGACCTACCCAGAAAACTTCTGTTCATGGATGAAAGCGGCCTTGCTCTCGTACAAAAGGAATAAAGTTACAATTAAAACTAAATGGGGGCGGGGGGCGAGGGGGACACTATGTTGACCAAGCCAGTCTGCACGGCGCTGTTGCTATTTAATTCACTTATTGCGCCTAGTGGACATGGAGCCAGGAATTCCACCCTGACACTTGTCTGTCAAAACCGAAACCCAGTATCAACCCACCCTTCGTGCCCTAACTCCGTTGTTTCAGCAGCTCCAAAGGTAAACCGCGGCGTTTCTCCGTCCCTCCCACCCAGCTCCGCCTCGTCTTGCCGGCAACAGCTTTCTTCGCCCACAATGGCCTGACCTCGCTCGCGCTTCCACAGACCCAAACATGCACGCCTGTCCTCCTCCCAAACGCCCCCTCCCACCCGTCCGCCGTTCTCAGCCTCGTTTCCTCCCGGAGGTTTCTCCGCCAGGTCGCTTGCGCGCACTTTCTAAAAGCGCCGGACTCAAAGGACGCGCCCTACGAAAATAATACGGGGGGGCGGGATAGGAGGCGGCAGAGGCGAGCTCCGCCCACTGCATCCCAGCGTGGCCTGCCCTCGTCCGCCTCCTGGGTCGCGCTTCTCCTCCTCCTTCGCCGCCCCACTCCGCCCTCTCGGCGAAAAGAGTGTCCGGCGTTTGGCGAGGCAGGCTCGAGGAGGGTGAGAGGCAGGTGTGCGTTTCGGCTTCAGCCTTCCCGGCCAGAGGAGAAAGCTTCACGGCACGAAGCCGCGGACCCCGGTGGCCCCACTCCGCCCTTGTTCCTCCGCCAGCAGCTGCGGAGCCTTGCGGGGAGCTTGTCCACAGCGAAGGGAGAGGCCCAGAAAGAGCGGCGCAAAGACTCCCCTCCGTTCTAGCCCCGTTAAACGCTGCTCGCGGCTGCCCAACCAAGTTCAGCGGAGCGCAACTCTCAGGACTGACCGCCACCCCAGGAAGAGGCTGGCAGAGACCTCCGCCCCCTTTGGAGCAAATTGGCCAAGGGGAGGGGATGAGCCCGCCTTCGCAATAATGCCGCTCGCGGCACCCTTTGTTTGCCAGTGCCTTGCGGCCCGATCAGGCCGGAAGGGAGGGTGGCTCAAAGCTGCTCTCACCTCAGGACAATCGGGCGCGGCCCCGCTGCTCCCGCCCGCATGGCAGAGGCGTCCTCAGAACGCCCTTTGTGGCCTGCTGAGAGTTCCTTGTTGCTGCTGGCCTTTTCGTTATTTTGTGATTATTCACGTTCTTGTGATCGCGCTCAGCTTACATGCACAGAAGAACAGGCTGCTGGTGGCAGGACCCAGGACGTAAATAGAGCTCTCTTTGGGACCGGGCCAACCTCTCTGATGCCCCCCCCACCCCGCCAACATTAGTCATCAGTTAAACAGCTCCTAGCTACATTTGAGGAAGCAGAGCTGTCTTGTAAAAAAAAAGATACATACATGCATGCATACATACATATTATATATATATATATATATATATATATATATATATATATAATATAAATTATATAAATGTATATATACACAGTGAATATGTTTGTGTGTGTGTGTGTGTGTATAAAATATAAACTATACTTGTGTCCTGGGCTTTTCCACACACATCACTCTCCGAGAACGGCGCCGCAGCAGCAAGCATTGCTGGCAGCGCCCGGTCTACCCAATCTGGGTTGCCAACATCCGACCTACTCCTGGGGGCGGCAGAGAAAGCGTGCTTGTATCTCTAGTGGTCGCCCTAGTGAGCCCCCGCCGAGGCTGCCTGCCACGCGCCCGCATCCCGCTTCGGGCGGCCGCTCCGCCCCCACCCATCGCAGCGCCCTGGGCAAACGCCAAGTCCCTCTCTGGGCGCGTGCAGCCCTGCAGCGCATCCCGTCGGGCCGGGTTCGGTTCCTTTTAAGGCTGAAGTCTTGACCCCTGCCTTGACCATGGTTATCCCAATGGAGAGTTCTGCCGCCAAAAGCATGCAATGAAAGATACTAGTACGTTTTAAATAACGCTTAGGGTGCTCTCATGAGGTGCCTGGAGAGGAAGAGAGGCGCAATAACGAAGTTTAATAACAATAACAATTGAACTGATGCAGAAATAATGATTCAACAAGGTGCTCCTCAACAAGGTGGTTGCCTCTCAAATTAAGCCTAAATTGACCTCACAGAGTTGCTGTGACAAGAAAATGTGGGGAGGAGAGAACCATGCATTACACTCCTTGCAGTCTGAGAGTAAAAGCTATATACGGATTTTAATTAGTTGAGATTTTAAATGTATGTGTTTTATTTATTTATTTTAGTGTGAGCCTCTCTGAATGCTATCTGGACAGAAAGGAGGGATCTCATAAATCAGTAAAATGTACTGGAGGTTTTCTGGCCAAGTGGATGTAGTTTCCAGGTTAGCTTGAACTCCAAATTTTTTTTTTAAAAAAAAGATAGCCAAGTTGCCTGGAGTTCCAGCCCAAACCATTCATATGGAAATGAACTCCACTGAAGTTAGCGGCATTTGTTTGAACTGGTGTTGGTAGCTTTAATGCCTAAAAATTCTCCAAATTCACATACCAAGGACTTTTTAAGGGGCTTTCTATAGTTTCCATCAATTGAGAAGGCCCCACATTTTTCCATGTTTTAAAAATAAGATAACATGGGAAACCCGCTCCAGTATGGTGAAACTATTCTTGTTTTAATTCTTTAAATTCCCAGCCTTGAGTCAGAAACGGGATTAAGAGCAATCCAAACGTAACAAAGGCAACCCTTTATTATGATGCAAATCTGTCGATGTTCCCTCCTACCCCTGCATCGCAGTGGATCTGATTCCTTTATTTTCAGGAGCTCCCTGTGGTGCAATATTATTATTGGATCTAGAATTCAACAGGAGCTTTCAGGACCTACACATCTTTTATTCACATCCCTACCATAGTCAGTTCAGCCTTGACTAAATCGGCATGCCAGGCCTTCTACCTCCTGTTTTCTGGGGCTGCAATCCTATGCACAAAATCCCATAGAACACAGTGGGATTTTCTTCTCAGTAAATACGTGCAGGCGTGTAGGCGGACCAGCTGCCAATGCTTTTTCAATAATAGCCACTTTCTACCACCCTTGGTGTGTGTGCTAGTGGGCTAGGTCTGCAATTCCCAGAATTCCCAGCCAGCATGACCCTTTCCTGAGCATTTGTAGAGCAGTTGGGTGTGACTGAATTTGACTAATGTCCAGTGGTCCTGGGGAGACTTGAGTCACTGGGAGGGAGAGGGATGTCTGCACAGGCAGATAAGTGCAACTGTTGCTGCCCTGCAGAATAATACATCCTCAGAAGGGTGGCCTCTTAGGGCCTGCTTCGCACAATGCACTAAGCCATAATGAGTTTTGTTGCACTTAGTAGCATGTGTAGACCTAGGCCTTGCGGTTTATAAAGCATTATTACTGTTCATTATTTATGCAACATACCATGCTTAAGCGTAATGTTGGAACCTTGCCTTTAAGTGCGCTTTGGCTTTCAAGAAACCTCTACCCTCTATTTAAAAAAAAAAAGACAGAGGGGAAAAAAAAGGAGCTTCTTAGAAAAATATTAGCTCTTCATCTTTAACACTATTGACTTTTATTGTGACTGGCTTGCTTTATTTATTTATTTATTTATTTATTAATTAACAAACTTTGCATCTCCAGGCAACTCTTCTTGGCTGCAGGAAATGCCTAGAGTGAAACAAATTCTTAAAGATGGGACGCTATTGGCAGCCTTTTAGGTGTGAAATTGCTTTGGCTTTATGGGCTGCTCACTCAAGGTCCAGGGCAGCCAAAGAAAAGGCATCTTTTGACTTCAAAGGCCACTTTGTTAATCTTTCCAGCTCCCCAGACCAAAGAAGCAATTTGGAAACACTCACGGCAAACCAGCTCAACAGAAATAGCGAGTCTGCTTGGAAAAAAACAGCTTCAGGCAAGCCACCTCTATTTTGCTCAGCTCAGAAGGTCTCCTCAAAGAAAGCAACAACAAAAGTAACGTCAGTTATAGACCTTTGTTAGCCTCTAACAAATAGGCTTCTCCCGGATATCAACATTTTTTCATTCCAACTCCCATTAACCAGTGAATGCAACTGTGCTGTTCTCCCGAGAAAACGCATTATCAGAGACATCAGCATCTCCAGTCCTTACAATGGCTTACAAAGATATGTCTGTGGGAATTCTTAAATTACATTTTATGTCCTTCGCAAAATAGAAAAGGCCATCCAAAGACGACTAAGCATGCCCACTTATTGCAACTGGAAGTGCTTCTCATTGCTTTTTGAGTTGAGCTAGCCAAAGACCAGGCTGATAGCAGTGGACCTGATGAGGTTCCAGCGGCTGTGATGTTATCCCTTTGAACTCTCTAGCTTTTTATTATAATGTAGGGGCAGATAGCTGGCCTGATAGATTTAGCGCTTTTAATCACTTTTTTCCCCCTTTACAATATGAGACCATTTTTAACCAAATGATGCTTCTTCCTGATTATGGTTATTCACAAGCCGATGGTTTAGCATGAGGGAAGCTGAAGCAACTGCAGTCATGGAACTGCTACGGTTGGCTCAGCATGGACATTGGTTGCTTCAAAGGTACCTGAGGTGCTTTCTTATTTGATGCAATCCATGACAGAATTAAATCCCATTACATATCTCTATCTAAAGCTCAAGAACGTTTTTAAAGTGGACATTTTGGGGATATTCCAAACATGCGTGAAAGAACTGGAATCTCTGATAATGCCCCATGAATCATATCCTTCCAAAATATTAAAATGCTATCAACAGATTTGAGATTAAAGTTGTTCATCAAAAATTGTATTACAAGTATATTAGCATCCCCAGAGAGAATCTATTTGAAAGAACCTACATCAGATTTTCTTTGTTGGAGGTGTAAAATTTTTGAAGATTCATTGACCCATATATGGTCACCTGATCATTTGGTACCTTTTTGGGATTGTATTTTGATGTATATAAGTAGACTTATGGGAAACTCTTTAAATGTTAAAGATGTTAATGTGATGTTGAATTATATACCAAAGCTCTGGAACTTGACTGTTTATCAGGAATTATGGTTGTATTGAGCATGGCAGTGTGTGTGTGTAGACTCAAAGAATTATGTTGAGAAACTGGAAAAGTTATATTCCAGATATTAAGGAAATGTGGGACTTATCCATCTTGGGAAAGGCACTATTTTCTACTAATCAAAGATGAAGCAATATGAACTGCTTTGGCAAAGATGTTGTGATACTTAACAGTAATATTTTGTATTGATTATACCACAGTACTATATGGTATTTTTTAATAAACCAGTCACTACTGATAAGTTTAATATATAAAGTAGATTTTTTTTCTTTTCCTAGTTTGGTTTTTTATCTTTATCTTTTCTTTTTTGGGTTTCCTTTATTTTTTCTTTAAGGACTGTTTTTTTTTATTGTGTTTTTTAAAAGTAGTTTGGTGTTTTGTCTATATTTTTTATTTTGAAAATTAAAAATTTTGTGAAAAATGATTACAGAGTTTAAAATGTAGAACTCTGGGTTTTCAAGAGGCTGGCTGGCCCACCCGCCTGCCTGCCTGCCTTCCTTCTTTTTGTTAAATTGTTGTTAAAAAATAACAGGAATATTTCAACAGCTAAAAAAGCAAGCCATACTTTTACTTCTTTCAATATTTATACCTCACCCACTAAGGATCTCAAGGCAGGTTATAATCCATGTTATATAAAATCTATAAGAGTTTTAAAAAGTTGAAATGAAAATAGATGCAACTTAAAAAAATTAAAGTAGCAATGATCAGAATAAAGCAATAGGCAGGGACTTTCATCAGATACAACACAGGTAGAACACAGTGCATCCAGGCAGCTTATGTTAAATACCCAATGCATCTGGACTTTGTCTGATGCTAAAAAGCAAATAATATTCATGCCAAACTGAGTTATAGTGAAAGGTTATTTCTGCGCCCCCATGTACTGCATCCCTTCCAGCTGTGGAATGCTGGAACCACCAACACCCATTTGATTTTAATGATTAGGGAGAGGTACTTCCTGAAATATGAGTCCTAGATCTTTTAGTGACATAAGCAGAATTACTAAAACCGTAAGTCTGACGGGTAGCATGGAATTCCTTTAATAATAATACTGACTTAAATTGGTAATAGAGTTTCTTCACATAGAGATGGTGCCCAGCTCAACTCTCATGATGATCCCACTCTATAGCTTCATGTAGATGTTTAGGGCTGATTTTAGTTGTGGTTGTTGGAAGGAACAGTTACCCTCAAGTAAGTAGTTCACATGGGAGGGGGTAGTTACAGTGAAGGCAGGAGAGAAATGGGGATAGTGAATTTGTCTAGGGCAGTACAATTATTAGGGATGGAACAGCAGATGGACCAGGCCACTGGTTTTGCTTCTCCCCCAAGAGAGTGCCTGCTTGCCATGAATTCCTTCCATTCCTTCCTCCCAGACACCTGAACACACTATTGGTGAGTGATTGAAGAATGCCACCATTACTGCTGCTGCTGCTATGGATTGCCTGAAAGTGGGACATGGAGGCAGCCAGAGTAGTTTCCCAGGGCTCATTGCTGGCTGCTGGGTTCCTCTCTTCCTAAACCCCTTGTAGGACATAGACCTGCTGCAGTGGCAGCAGTGGGGAAGACATTCCCTTGCCCACACTCAATTGTTGCAACCCGGGGAGGCTTGATGCCTGAGCTCTCTCCACATTGGGAAGCCCCATTGCTTTGAGGCCAGACAGTGCTACTTATGCCCCTGAGTTTAGTGCCAAAGAAACCTGGATATGTTTGGAGCTAGAACTAACCTCAGGATTAATTGGCTGGTTCAATTAATTCAGTTTTGGAGTCTGCATGACTCAACAGTACCCCTATCATTAATGATGAATGATGATGAGTCCCCATCAGCTAAGTATGTTGGATGAACAGGGCCATATGGACTGTTTGCGCTTGTGAAATCTTCTCCATTCATTTCCGAAGAATGATCTGTGTCCTCATTCCCCACAGCATGCATGAAGCAGGATTTTCTTTTCTTTTTTACAGCTAACATTTAACATTTTTCCATGGATTAAGACATAAGGTAGACAGTATAAGCCAGCTTGATTCAAATAGTGAATTTTTCACTTGTGCAGTTGTCTCGTCCTCACCACTGGAAATATTTTAAAATCCTGTATGTAAAGAAATAGCCTATCAAGATAATGAGATGGTTCCCTTTGAGCCTTTTATCTCTGTGTATTTGTTCTTCCCCTCCCTTTCCAGCCACTACTTTCATTCCCTCTCACAAATGGCTGTCAGTTTTATCTATCAATCTCTCAGGTTCTCAGCATTATGTGACTCCTTATGGGCTGGTTTGAGTGTTTCTCTCTCCCTCCCCCCCTCCCTCCCCCTCTTTAAGGCCATTTCTCTGGCTTCTTTTAGTACTTGTGCAAATCTCAAACTTCCTTTGAGTCTGGGTACTCTTTGCTGAACTTTGGAAATGGAACATAAGATGACAAGATGGTCAAAACTGATAAGAAGCTATTTACAGCCCTATACATGCTGATATGTAATATGTAAGCACGCTTTGGTGGAATAGTAGGTATTCTTCCTTAAAGCATTTTTAAATACCATATTTCCTATTCTGAATTTTAGCACTGGCCTAAAGTCACAACTATGGTGCCATGACTTTATGCTAACAACATTGTACTGGCACACTGCCATCCTGGGAGGATTTTTGCTTGTAAAATATTTTGCTTTAAAATATTTTAAACTCATAAATAAACTGGTGTGATAGTGCAGAATGCCCTCAAATTGGAGTGTCGACACTTACCTGCTAATATCACAGTATTTTACACTGAAGGCACAATTTTAAATATTTAGCAGAAAGATATAATTTTGTATCCTTAAGCCACTTCCTAGAAACTCCTGGGAGAGATTCCAATATATTATGTAGACTGGTCCTGATCGTTAATTAGCTCGTTTGCATATCTATAAAGCAGCTTGACACCCATGGTTAGAAATCTCATTTGTACAAAAGCATATCTAAAAAATAGTTTTTAAACTGTCGGTGAAGCAAGTCTGTGCCTGGATTCCCCTTTGCCAGATGACATTGTGTCACTGAAAAAGTACCAGCATTAAGTTTGTTATCCTGGAGAAAACCCCCACTTACTCAGAAGCAGCAGCACTAATTTCTATAAGGTTTCTTATGAGTAAGCAAGTTCCTGGGACGGGTAGCTTTGCCTACTTGCTAATACTGCTTAGTGCTTTGCAAGGGCTAAAGAAGCAGCTGGCTTTCTACACAAAGAAATTGGGTTCTGAAGCTGTCAATCTTCTCTGTGTGACAGAGAGGACTTTCTGCTTGCTTTGAAAGGGTGGCTCTGCATCTGTCATTTCATTCAGTAATGTGGCCCAATATCAGGACGGCTACAGCTGTCTGCTCTCTTTCAGTGGCTTCTGGGATAGAAAAATATCTGGGAGCACTGCCTCCACCCACCCACCCCCGTTTTTTCTTTCTTTTTTCTTTTTTTCTTTTTGGTCAGCGAGCTTGTTCGCCCTTCATTAGACAAACTGTTACAAGCCTTTGCGTGTAAATGGTATTGTTTCTTCTTTGCCTGAATAGTAATAGTAATACTTGCAGTTTCAGAGATTTCTGGGACGGATTTTCTCTTTTGCATCTTTCAGTGCCTAACTAGCTTTCTTTGCATGTTCATGTACTCTTTTATATATCTGGTTTTATGAATTATTAAAATTTAGCACTTACACTCTAAATAAATTACGTGTTTATAGAGAGAGCAGTAAAGTGCACTATGTTTATTTTCAGAGAGATGAAATTTTCACCCCAAGTTCAAAGTGTTGAAGGGAAATAGATTGTTAATTTTCAAAGGTTTTTTTTTTAATTACTGCATTCAAGACTAGAAAATGGTTTGCAAGCTTACTTGGAAGATAGTAATACAGGAGTAAAAATAAGTAGTGGCACAAATCTATGCATACTGACTCAGAAGTCATTTGTATTGAAATCAGCAGGTCTTGTTCCAGAATCTGTATGTATCTTTCCACAGCCAGATCCCTTATTTCTAAGTCAGTTTTTATGACAATAACCATTTAGTAAAACATTTTGGGCTGAGATTTGGAGTCACATACCTACTGTGAGTTCTAGGCCTCCCTTAGGCATGAAAGCTAGCTAAGTGACTTTGGGCCAGTCACTCTCAGTCCAACCCACCTCACAGGGTTGTTGTTGTGGGGAAAATAGGAGGTAGGAGGTACGTTTGCAACCTTGAGTTGACTCTCTGTATAAAAATGAAGGTGGGATAAAAATCTAATAATAATAATAATAATAATAATAATAATAATAATATACACCAGTAACTTTCCTGTATATATAAAAAGAGCACAGCAAGGCAGTCATGCAATACTTCTATATGGAAACAATTTTCTCCTTTGATCTCCATGGTTTCTTTCAAAAAATCAACTCCTGCCTGAGGCCAAAAGGAACTAAACTTTTTTTTTTTAAGATAAATTGGCACTTAATACAAAACAAGAAAAATTCAGCACCCAAATTACACAGCTTTACAAAATAACATGATCTCTTTCTCAAACTTTATACAAAACAAACTGAAATCCTAAGAACAGCAGCAAAGGGAAAGGGAAAGGGAAGGAGAGAGAAAGCGGGTAAGGGAAAATGTTAAGAAGACTGGTACATGCATACTATGTTGGATGTGAAATATATTTTTTATATTGTATTTATATTGTATTTTTTCATCTTTGTCAGCTGCCCAGAGTCACATTTGTGAGATGGGTGGCCATATAAATCAATATAAATAAATAAATAATAATTGGAAAAAAAAGTATTAAAGATAGTCCACTCATTGTTTCCTTGCTGTTCCCTGCTGGATTTTTTCAGTTACTTTCCTATACTTGTATACCAGATTCTCCTTTTAATTGGCAAGCATCATACTGATTTGATACCATTTATGCCAACTCTCCCCAAGTTGGTGTGAAGTCTGGCCCTGTCATTAGGCAGAGTGAAACAACTGCATTCATGTTGCTAGGCAGAGAAGTAGAAGTTTCTGTCTACATCCCTGTGAATGCCTTATGGCCCATTTAGCATCCATGACCATTCAACAGTGATACAGTTACCTGCAACTCTGGAATATTATCCAATATAGAACTATTACATGCAAAGAAATCTTTAGCAAAATTAAGATTTCAGTAGATCTGTTGCTGAAAAAAAGGTCAGAGAAGTACCTGGTCTTTATTTTGTTTAATGTGCTGAAAAATTTGAGCGCACTACAGAATAAAGTTCCAGCTGCATCTTGCATGCTTCTGGCCAGAGAAGAGTTTCATGCTTGTATAGCACAGAGCAAGCAAAAGAGGATGTTATTATTTATTAATTTATATGCTGCCTTGAGTTGCTGGGAGTCTGGCAGCATATAAATTTAATAAATCATCATCGTGATCTACCTTCTTTTGTTTTTTCTTTTTCTTTTTTGCTTATGGACTTGCACCTAGAGATCTTCAGGGGAAATGAATACTCTGTCCATAACTGCAGCTATAAGAGCAGTTCAACCTTTCTGGGAGGGAAGGGTCAGGGGACCCCAAAGATATGTTAAGTGTGGCAAAAGTGCTTGGAAGTCATGAGGGCCTGGATCTATACCTAATAGCCTGGCTTTACAGACCTAATTGTCTCAGATCTGGACCAGCTGAGATTGTTTCTCCCAGGACTATTTCCTTATATCTATTTACCCATATTTATTTATTTATCTGTCAAATTTATATGGCTGCCCATCTTGCACAAAGTGACTCTTTTACCCACATAGAACTGGATATGCAGATCTGGAACCGCAGGGTTAAATGCATTATGTTTTCTGAATCCTGGGAAGAACATCATGGCAAGAGAAACACTAACATGATTCCTTATAGTGGTCATCTCTTAGCTGCAATGCTGTATTTAACTTTTTTCCTTCCTGCCAGAAAGAATAATCCGTTCCAATCACCAGGTCAATGGGGTTGCACAGCTGGTTGGTCTTTGAAAAACTTTAAAGTTAAGGAGAAACTTATGATTCTATTGCTCATCCAGAGAAATGGACTGACTTTCCTTATAAATCTTTGCTCTTTTTTCCATTTATGTTACATGTGTAAGATCTGGTGTGACAGACAATCCATATCTTCAGGGCTTCATGTAGCCCCAGAACTCCCTTTGAGTGGCCTTATGGAACTATCCACTAGGCACAATTGCCAAACATTGGAGAAGCAGTTTCCTACCATTCTGAGGCAGGAAATACACAAAAGCAGCAACACGCCTTAAAATGAGGTTAACACATTTTTAAAAGTAAAGTTCTCTGAAGCTCCACACAAAAATCCTAGGCGGAATCCAGGTTTTGTCCACTTCAGCCCTTTGGACCCTTAAAATATCAAGTGTGACCTTTCCAGCCCCCCCAAAGTGTGCATCCCTATTTTGGACTGGGAGCATGCAGGATTTCCCCTAAACTTTAATTTTGGTAAGTGCATTGATTATTTTAGTCACTTTATGTGTTACCAACATGAATGTAACTAGGAGCTAATTCCATTCATTTTTTTTTTATAAATGTAATTGATATTTTTAGTTATTTTTGGCAAGAAGGGATTGTTTTCCAGACATCTTCTAAAAACTCTGACTCCCATTAACTTCCAACATCCAGGAGTACAGAATGGGCCAGGTTTCATCCTGGACATCCTCTTTTGCTCGCTGTATGCTATACGAGCATAACATTCTTCTCTGGCCACAAGCGTTACACAAAATGAGCTTTCTTTGCCACTGTTAATTAATATGTAGGCATTTTGTAAGTCTTCTTCCCTGGGGTGAAAACCATTCCCAGAGCTTTACACAGTTAATTAGCATGAAGCATGTAAGCTCTGTGTTAACCTATGCCATTACAACCTAAAGCACACTGCAATAGTATTTCCTTTGTATTTCAGGTGTAAAACAATAAAACCAGGTAAGTGGAATCTAAAATTACACATTTATTTGGGTTGAATATGTTTTTGATTAAGCAATACACTTATCTGGGAGTAAAGCCCTTTTAAATTATTTTAGAATATATTCATATAACTGGTTTGTCATTATTTCCTAGTTTTGTGGTCAGAGAGAGAATTTAATTTTATTGCTGCTCAATTCATTTGATGCCAATGAAAGTAAACTGGATTAAATAATTGGAGCCTATAACCCCCTTTGCCTCCTATTGATGTATTTTGCTTTATGGAATACCTGAAGCATTTTTCTTCCTCTGAAAGCTGAATGGATTGTCATAGTTGAAACCTATGCTATATGACAAAATGTCTTTCTCCCTTGCAGCAAAGTAGAAATGATCCTACGCATCTCATGTTTAAACACAAATGGGAGTATAGGCTGAGAGAACGGATCCTTGTGTCGCAGGCATCCTAGTTCGAATGGACACTATTTTCTTGAATGGTTTATTCATTGGATGCATTAGACTTTTATCCTAGCTATTGGAATTACTGAAAGTGACACGAACTCAGCTTCTGGCAGACAAGTTATGCTTGGAGAAAAGAAGAAAGGAGAAAAATGAAATATAGAAGCTTCACAGGAGAAAACGTCACTGGTCACATAAGTGGAAAATTACCAGGTCAGAATGGGGAACCTCTGCTCCACACAATGTTATTGAACTGCAACTGCTACCATCCCTACGTTAACTGGAGTCCAGTTAATCTAGAAGTTCTTCAGCCCTATTTTATGGAGAGCCTATCCTGATGTTGCCCTTATTCTGGAGTGAATACTATCAGATCTGGACTGTAAAAATCCAGTTGCTAAATGGCAACAAAGAGTTTTTATCTGAAGGTGATGGAAAGCTATAACCTTGGAGAAGCACCTTCAAACAGCCAGAACTTCATGCTAAGAAATTATTAGATTACAGATTACTTATATACTGTGACACTTCTGCTCCGCAAGTTGCATTGGTTGCCAGTGGACTTCAGGTATAATTGAAGATGTTGGTTATCACCTTAAAGCCTTCCATGGCATGCAGCCTGGTTATTTGAGGGGTCATTTATCTCTAATAGTTTCTGCCTATCTGGTAAGATCAGGCAGAGTGGATACATCCCAGGGCCCTTCAATTAAACAATGTTATCTATCGGGACTAGGAAGCTTGCCTTCTCTGTCATGGTGCCTACCCTCTGGAATGAGGTCCCTCCAGAGATTTGTATGGCTCCCATCCTGATGATGTTATGAAAATCTTTGAAAACCTGGCTGTTCTCCCAGGCTCTGGGACAGGGTGACTGTTCAGCCCCTGTAGGTTCATTTTTGTTGTTACATATGTTTTTCCCTTCTGAATGTACACGATCTGTTTCTTAATTTTTATTATTTCTTGCTTTTCAGGCGTAATTTGGAGTTGGATGGCTTCTAAAATTGTATATAATAAAATATACCGAATAATAAGAAAAAAAGCCTCACTATACTTCAGTGAAGACCTCTTTACAGAATTTGAATAGTCTCTACGTCAATGGTAGAGGCTTGCATTTTATTGTGGTTTATAGGAATCAGTGAATTCTGTGGTTCTAACTACCAATGCTGTCATTTTGGTAGAAGAGATAAGAATGTATAACCAACTGTTCTGATTTTTTTTACTTCTAGAAAAATCTAAATATATTAAAAAGCTTGAGTCACAAATAATCCTATTATCTGAAAAATATTTCGGAGAAACCACTCTAGAATTCAACTCTTTATGGACTGGAATTCAGAGCTTTTTTGCTGGAGAAAATTAATGGCTAAATAATGTACTTAGCCATGGTTCTTCTAGCATGTACTTTTAGGAGCCAAAGGAACTTTTAGTTGACTTAGATGCTTACGTTTATTCTCTCTCGTTTTATTCCAAGGAGTTAAGAACAGTTTACAAACCTATATAGTAATAGAAATTCCATTCACTATTTATTCACAATGTCATCATCCAGATTTCCAGGGGAGTCAAACAGAAAACAGCTAATTAGGCCAGTGATGATTGAAATAGGATACAGTAGTTCTGTCTTTAACCATGACTATCAGAGGAACAACAGGAATGAGGTTGGGAGAACAAATGGAATGGAATGGAATGGAACTTGTTCAAAAGAACAAGTTGACTGACACTCTAAAGAAGACCACTCTAACATGCTCCAACATTTTGCTACAGAGCAAGCCTCCTGAGTTAATTTATCACAGACCTCCTGGTTTTGGTTTTTGTTTTTTCTGTCTCAATTACAGATTAAGATAATTCACTAATTCTTATTCTCAAATTATTCCATTTTGAGAATTGAATGGTAAATTTGTTAGGCTACAATCCTGTACCCATTCATATATAAGTAAGTCCCAGTGAGTTTAATGGGAATTACTTCTGAGTAGATATGTATAGGATTGCATTGTTAGTGAGCTTATTATAAGGTTTTAGATTGATCTTTCCAGGGACATAACTTATTATTTTTCCATTCAAAGATTAAAACCATTACAGAACATACGATCTGGATGAAACAGCTATAGAGTTGATTTTCGCAAGGTTTACAATATTCTGTGTAATGTATTCATTGAATTATTTAAAGTATTTCTTAAAGAGATGCAATAAATCTTAAATCTTTCCCTACTGTGTTTGATTACTTCCATAGTAGAATAAATAATATACTGTAAGCTTGATTAGAACCAGAATATTTTGGGGTCATTATATGATATTTATTAGGATTCTTTTTTAAAAAATAAATTGTTTAAGTGATTAGTTTATTAAAGATTTTAAAATCAGATGAAACAATATTTCCACCCTGATATTTCTGCTTCCATCTTATGGAAATCATTTAAAGTTTACTGAATTCTCTCACTAAGGTTGCAAAACTAGGTGACATGGTCCAAAATCATTTAGATATTCTAACAAGATAAATACATGATTATTTACTGAGTGATAATAGCATTCCATATAACTACATGAGAACCTAGGAGCCTATAATTTCTGCCTATATAAGGATATTTGATTATGATGATGAGTCCCTTTTACTACAGTAAAATATTTTGATTGTGTCCAGATGTGTGCAAAAATGTATGTTAACATTTACTAAATCAGTGACTATCAATGATTATTTCACCATAACATGCTGTTCCCACTTAATGTCACAGCTAGAAATTTTATTATATTTCTACAGCAAGTTTCTGGATGTTGCCATAATTTCTTATGAACAGTATGGGACACCATCTTTCTCACCCTTTAATACCTAGCCATTTTTCTTTAATTTGCAGGTTTGTTTATTTAAATTTATTTTTCCTTTTATTTAAAAAAAACCTATTTTTTATTTTTAAAAAATCACCTATGGTGGTTTATAATTTTCATGAACAAAGGACAAAATCCATATTTATGAATGCAGCATGGAAAATCAGGGGTTCACTGAAAACTTTCCAGCTCAGTCAATGCCTGCCAAGATGTCTTAGCTACACCTTCTTCAACCTGGGCACCCTCCAAATGGGTGATTTCAGCTGCTGGCTGAAAAAGACTTAATTCTAGTCAGAAGACAAGAAGAGAGAGAGAGAGAGAGAGAGAGAGAGAGAGAGAGAGAGAGAGAGACAGTGATGCCTCCTTAAAGAAGGAGTTCTGGCCACACAGAAGACTTTCTTCAGTATTCCATCCAACTGCACCTCAGGCAGTGAAAGGAAGGAAGAAAATCTGTAGCTTCTTATCTCTTACCTGTCTATCTATGTGGTTGCTAAGAGTCAAAACGACTTGATGGAACATAATCAATCAATCTTATCTACCCACTTGAGTCCTTTGTCATTGTCTTGCTGGTCCCAACTGTGATTAAATTCTTTCAGATTTATTTTGTTTGAATGGCCAGTTCACATTCCTATGCAGATGCCTCTAAGCTTTTTACACAAAGAGTCGTAACCAAAATTAATATTCATTTTTGTTTCCTACCTTATCACTTTTTTCCCCCTCAAATATATTGTTTTCTCAAGATTCTTGCCATCGACCCATCTGGCAAGCCACTTCTGCTGCCCATGGATTACTACTGCAGTTTTTAAAAGAACAAATGTGATGCCACCACCACCACCATCACCACCACTCACTGTCAGAACAAGGACCATGATACCTAGGGTCAAACAAGTTATTTGGCATCTGAGGTGGAAATCCCATCAGCATTTATCTTCTTCCCTGGTATTAACAATATATGAACAAAAAATTAATGACCATCGTACTCTGCCTAATATCTTCTACCTTCACGAAGGCCCTTCCTATTTTGTATAATTTTATAGAGGTCTGATAATGTTATATTTCACAGGCCTCTGATGTTTGCATCTGCTTCTTTTTTCTTTCACAAAATATCAGTTAAAGAGAGTAAGACTCAGCAGCTGCTTTTGATTGGTCGCTCTCTGTCTGGAGCATCCATAATGTTATTGCTTCCTGACTGAGAACATTGCACCCTAGGGGCAAAATATTTGGTGTTACCTGTTTTTCCAATGAGTAATATGACTTCCATCACTGCATATTATATATCTCTCAATATATTAATTGCTGGGGGATCTATGAGGAATGGTGTTATTGCCTTCATATCCTGCTTGTGAGACTTAGAGGTGTCTAGCTGGTCATTCTGTGAAGAGAATGCTGGAATAGGGCTTTTCTCTAACCTTAAAGAGCCTTTATGTTCTTTATGGCTACCATTAAATCTAAGATCTCTAAAGGGACATCCCAGAAAGGAATCATCACTTTGAAGCTAGAATAAGACCCACCACCTTTCTGAGGAACCATATCTTAATATTTTTTGTTCTCAGTCAACAAAGATGTTGAAATGAGTCTGTTCCAAATGTATGCTATCTTCTGATATCAGATTTACTGCTTGCTGCAAAATGGTAAGAAGTGACAAAGTGGTGCATTCAAGGAGCAAATAAACAAGGCTTGACAAATAGCTGAACTATCTAGATTAAGTGAAATGGAAAGGTTAATCATTATAGGGCAGAAGGCAACATCCAAGAGAATTCACTCAACCATGATATTTAAATATTGGGTACAAAAATATGGGCTCAGCATTCATATTTGCATATTTGGGGATGTTTAATCCTGACACATTTTATTTTTGTTATTTAATATTTATGAATTATAAATATTCATATGTTGCCCTTCATTTAAATTATGATTAGAATTACACTGCTTAAGTTCATTGTGAAATATAGCTATATTATTAGATACTATAAATAAATATTGCATTGTTAATGTTCATATACAGTACTTAATTTTGCTAAAGCAAGGTTGTGTTTAAGTTAATGCCTCATTTCCCAAATGCTGTGGAATTTAGGGCTACCGGAACAAATCTGAGTAGTCACTAAATGCTTAGAGTTTCCCATATCTTTCTGTTAGATTCTTGTGATTATTTGGATTTTTACAACCCAGATCTGGTAGGAAGAGTGGAATTAAACCTTTCTCCAGCTAAATGTGGCAGGCAGATTTTTTAATGGGCCTATGTCATGCCTCCCCAAAACATGTTGTTCTTCAGATGTTCTTCAGATATGTTGTAATTACAGATTCCAAAGCATCAGACTGTGCTTTCTAGAATTCTGGAAGTTGCAGTCCCATATACAACTAAAGGTCACACTGCAGTCCTAATATATCTGGAGGGCATGTGATTGGAGAAGGTCAAATTACTATAACTTTACAATATTTATTTATTTATTTAAATTTGCTATAGCACCCAACTCCAATGGGCTCTCCCTCAGTGGAGCGTAGCAATCTAAAACAAGAGCTTACTAACCTACAATCTTCATGTCATATTAAATTCTAGTTCCTGTACTGAATTTGGTAAATTATCAATATGCTTCACCAGCATTCCTAATCCTCAGGTTGTATTATTAAATGGGAAGCAGACTGACACTAATAATGTCAGTTTGACATATTATCACATAAATGTTTCCTGTAAAAGGCTATTCCAGATATCAGTTTGCATAAATGCCTTGGCAATTTGGATCTATTGTGTGAATTGCTTATTTTAGTTAAATTTCCAAAACCATTTATTTTAGCATTTCTGGTAGTTGATGACATTTGACTGGTAAACATGTCATCTTGGGCCAGCTAAATATATCTATTTCATAATATTTTTTTTCTTTTCAAACTGGCTTTTCTGTTGCTTCTTTCTTGAATTGAGTTCTAGATAACTATCTGTTTAATATTTGGTCTGCTGTAAATGCAGAGAAAGGCAAAAATGTGATTCAAAACTCTGGTATTATGAAATGGAGTTCTGTCTTAATCTTTTAGTAATAAAACTGCTTATTTCTGCTCTTTATATTTGAGCACACCGACATGACGAAAAGTGAATAAAGGACTATATTTCAAATGGTAATGGTCCACATTATCTTTTTGACTGTCTTACAGTAAGAAAAAGTATAATTCAGTTACAATAAGTAAGGAGGAACCAGCTTGTCCTGGAGCTGAATTTGACATCCTCTAATAGAGGTGGTTCCAGCAGCTGGTAGCGCCTGGTTGACCATGCCTTGGCTTGGAAGCTAAGCAGGTTCATGCGTAGTAAATATTTGTACTTTTAGTGAATCCCACAAATGTAGGCTAAACAACAACAAACTTGGGAAAGGGCTATGGAAAACCACTTCCATATTGTTACCAAGAAAACAATATGAACATGCCCATGAAGTCACCAGGAATCAAATATAAGGAGATGTGCTTACTTTTATTTCTGATAAATGATGAAACATTTCTGAAATGTCATGCTATGCTAACAATGTCTAAAATCTAGAAGAAGAAAGGAAATGGTTTATACTTAGATTGTTCTATAATGTGCATGTTTCATTTCTGTACTACAACCAATAATATAAAATTTTGTACATGAATGGTATATGAGCATACCGAAGGCTCTCCACTTGGGCACTTGCATACGAACCCTGTAAAATCTTGAACATCACCCATATTGCTGTTGACCTGGAAATTCTGATGTTATTATATTAAGATTAATCCTATTAACTGTGTGATTTAATTTTAATCAAATCTATATATCAAATTATATCAAATTAGGTTTTTATGTCAGCCCCACAACTCACTAGTGCCGTCTATGTTCAATTTCTGGAGTGTGGTTTTTGGCCTCTCGCTGGAAAGGCCAGAGTGGCCATCAACCAAAACACACACACACACACGATTTGCACTTCTACTATAGAGGACCTTTCAGTAGATGGTCGTTCTAGCAGTCACTGTCCCTTTGACTTCAGTGCTTTATTCCTTTAGCTCAGCCTTCTTCACTGTGGCACTCTATTGCTAGAACATTTCATCCCCTCTTTTCACAAATAAGAAAAGGTCAGATAGAAGCTTAGTTTCAGGGTGACTTGGACTGTAACTCAGCAATAACTGCCATTGGAGCCATTTATTGAACTCAGTCTTTCTCAGCCTGATGTTCTCCAGAAGTGCTGAGACAATAGCTGCTAAAATTCTCCTGCTTCAGGTTGTTTTTGCACTGAAGCAGTCCTCATATATTTTCAGGGAGGCCTAGATTTTACCAATAGAAAATAACTGCCAGAAAGAAGAAGCAGAGCTGTGTTAAGGAATTTGAGGGTATAGCACAACACCATGTTGGAACTTGTTAGACTCCAAATGTGGTATTGCACTTAACTCCAATACCCAGCCCTATGTTAACATTGCAGATAGATTTCTGTAAAGTGAGATGTTAAAAATGGAACACCAACTGAATTTGAAACAAAAATGAACTACGAACCTAGAAGATATATTAGTCATCACATAGTAAAATCCTGCTCCTGAGAATGACTCCATCAGTCTGATCCATCCACTGGCTGACAGGAAGTTGCATTAGCTAAAGGGCAGTTGGTCCCCCTTGAAAACCTTGTCAGTCCAATGTACTCTTTGACTAACATGGAGATGTGTTGGCCCAGGGCAAACACAAGAAGCTGTCTTAGGAATGGAGTGACAGAAGCAGGCAGTTGTCATCTTTTCACCTTTGTCCCTTCACTGACGCTGCCCCTCTGCTTCAGATGCCTTCTCTTTTCCGGGGCCTAATGCGGTTGCATACTCTTGCAATTACCTTAAACCAGCCCTGAGATGTCATCTCAGGTTCAAAGAAACCATGATACCTGAATGAATACAGCAGAAATCTGTTTGGGCAATGATAAATGAAATGACAAAGCCTGTCCTGTGAACCTAAAACATAGAGATCATCCAAGTGAATGCTTGAAGGCAAAGGGGGACCCACTTCTTAACAGGCAAAAGAACCATTTCCATGTGCTCTTTTGTAACATCTAGCCTTAAAGAAACAGCATGCAACACTGCCCATTTATTGATCAAGTTTAAAACAATGTGGGATGGGGTGAAGGAGGAAAAAAAATCAAAGGAAGGAAAACTACTTGCCAGTATAAATACTCTATCTGTATGCAGGAGCATCTGTAGTCAGAATTGTTAAGATGGTTTTGTATGTGTGATGTATGTAAAAAAGAGGTGGGTCTTCAATCTCATGGTTGCAGCCACCAACTTGACTTTTTTAACCTTCCCCTCCATCCCCCTGTCTTATGCCCAGCACATGCAGGACTACATTATTCTTTTTCAGTGCATCACAATTGTGATATAAGCTCAACTATCACAGACACAGTACCTCAGATGAAGGGCTAAATCCAAAACATATAGGGTGGCACAAATAAAGATTATTTACTATATAAAACAAGTTAGTTTTCCTTCTCATTTTTGTTGGATTCTTCTTTGGAGGGCTGTTGCTTTCTATACAGCAGAGGTCCCCAAACTCTTCAGCTCATCGAGCCCTTCATGAAGTTTCAGATTGTTCATTGACCCCCAAACATTTATTATATGAAAATACTCTGATAAATACTATATCAGCTAATAGTACTATGAATAACAACAACAGAAACAACAACAATGAATACTCCCATTGACCCTTAGGGGCCAATATTGACCACTTTGGAGAACCGTGCTATACAGACTTGCTTCTTCTTGATACAATTGTTCCTTCTAGCATGTTAGCAGTCACCTTTCCAAAAAATGAGAAAAATCACACTGTTTTTAAATGGGTGGAAGCTGAAACAGGAGAGGAGGTATTTGTATGCAAAGATATTTGCAGTGCCTACTTAGCCAAGACAGGCAAGTATTCCTCTACAGAAGCCTGTTACCTCAGGCTCTGTGTCTCCTCAGAAGTAAGTCCAACTGAATTTATATGGCTTATACCCAGGCAAAAAAATGTAGGATTTTAACCATTTTAATTGTAATATCCAATTATTTAATTTCCCCCCCCCACACACACACAAAAAAAGCAGTGTTAATATTTTATAGTAGGAAAATGTAAAGAATACTGTCATTTTTATTTTGCACCTTTGACATTGGGTGTTGTATTTTCATAGTTACTTTTACTTAAAGTTTCCAGGTATTAATTAATATGATGGGGCTTTTTATATCATTTTTAAAGGATTTTTTTTTTCTATAGCTCCATGTAAATCTTGTCATCTTCGTATTTCCAGCATATTTTATGCAAATAGTTGCTTAAAAATGAAAATTCTAATGCCAAATGAAGAAAATTCATGGCGTGCATCTTGTCTTGCACTTTAATCACTGTATCCCCGGGAAAGTATTGACAGTTGTCCCGTGGATGCTATTAAAGCTCCTGTCCAAGGTTAAATGAAATTGCAGTTTATCAGGGCAGCATTGAGAAAATAAGGGAATCTGTTCATGGCTCTTGATTAATGCCAAGCGTGATCAACACAAGGGGGTTCATTAAGCTATACATCATGTGGGTAATTTAACATGTCATTGTGCCTGCTGTCTGCCTTAACTCTCTGCACAAGACAATGTTCCAAAGTTGCATCAGCTACAGATGTAGAACTTCTGCATCGCAGAGTTTAATCACACTTGCAATGACTTGCCAGCTTAATTTTTATTCATCAGTTCGATTTTTCAAATATCTTTTCTTTTTTTTTTAAAGTTCATAACTTTGCAGTCTTGATTCATCATGTGCCGTATACATAAGCAGCATATTAAAATCTCAGAGACTGCTGCCAAGAATATACTCTTCAAGTCACAAGATCATTCATTCACTTATTCATTCATCAGCCTTGCATTCTGGAGAGAGTGCAACTCTGTTTAACTAAGGCAGATTTAAATCCACCTAACCAAAGGGTTATTTTCAAGCTGATATTGACATACCAGTTTGAGGAGGAAGCTGAAGAGAATATGAATTGCTACTTTGAGGAACTAGGCACTCTTCAGATGAAGCTCATTAAGGCTTTCTGTAGTCAAAGATATAACAACCAATCCTTTGAATTAGAAGGAAATGATTGGGTTCAGTTTGTGTTAACACAAGTTAAAACTTCTGTAGATCTTTAAAATTATTGTACCATTTTAGTTGTTGGAGCTTATACTGGCTAACTTCACAGAATGCAGTGAACCGTGGTTTAACTGTGGTATATTCCACACATTATGCTAAGCCACAAAGCATGGTTTGCAACTCACATAGAGGGGGTTCACACATCACACAAACCAGACCAAATAGACAAAGCCCAAACCCTTAACACTTATGGCTTAGAGCAGGGGTCCTCAAACTTTTTAAACAGGGGGCCAGTTCATGGTCCCTCAGAATGTTGGGGGGTCAGACTATAGTTTGAAAAAAAAATGAACGAATTCCTATGCACACTGCACATATCCCTCCCGCGGAGTATGAGGAGAGGAGGAGAGCCGCCGGACCCGGCATACCTGTCATGTAGAATAGTCTGGCTCTGCAATCTCCCTCCTCATGCATCGCCTGCAGCTCCTGACACAGCCCCGACACTTTCACTTCTGACAGACAGCAGCGGTGGCCAATCAGGCAGGTGGGCCAGATAAATGACCCTGGCGGGCCATATCCGGCCCACGGGCCATACTTTGAGAACCCCTGGCTTCGAGCAATGTGCGAACCCAGCCATTTGGTATGTAACCCTGTGTGTTATATTATATTGAAAACATAGGCATAAGAGTGCACAGCTGATAAATACTGGGGTTTTGGCCATAATATAAAAGTGTTATGATGTTCTCTCCCTGCTCTGTAAACAGCATTGTAAAATGAACTTTGAGTCTATATTTATTCAATTTCTTGCTTTCCTTCTGAGAGTTTAAAGTAGTCTACATAAAGGGATCTCCGCACATTCACTTCTTACAGCAATAGTTCTGTGCAGTAGGCTGAGCTCGGAGAATGGCTGACCCAAAGTGATCATGGAATCGAAGCTGAGTTTCCTTGGTTTTAGGCCAACACCTGAACTACTACACCACAATGGATGTTTTGGAAAGAGGCATGGGTCAGTCCTAGGTGATATGCCTCTCCAAACCATCAATGAATAAATAAGTAATCCTTGCTGCAATATAACATGAGTGTGTGTCCAAAGGAATGACCTCAGTATATTATTTCAAACCACTAATGGTAAAAAAAAAAAAAAAAAAGGGCAAATTATTTCTTCATTGGTTGAAAACCTTTTCCAGAGGAGTGGTTGGAGCAATCTATATATCTGTCTGAGATTCAGCAGAAATAACATTGCTGCCTGTAGAATATCATTACTTATTCTCGTCAAAGTAATGAGATATTGGCATAGTTTCTTGCAGCAGTTGGATACAATATCTTCTAAGGAAAGAAAATGATTGCCAGAAGGATGAAGAAAGGAGCAACAAAAATTATTGATGAGCTAGAACAACTCTTCTATGAGGAAAGATTATGGTGCATAGAGTATGTATGTATGCATGCATGCATGTGTGTGTGTGTGTGTGTATGAATAAATAGAAAAATAAGTCAGGTAGACAATGCAAGAGCTGGATAAAATTAAAATCACATGAAGAAAATAGACATAGAGAAGGTTTCTTCCGCTCTTAAAACATGGATTCATTCAGTTAAGCCAAATGGTAGGAGGGGTCTTTTTAGTGCAACTTATATAACAATGACTGCCAACTTGGATGGCTTCAGAAGGAGGTTAGATGGACAATTATGTGTGGAAGTGGTACAAAGAAGACTGGTGACAACATTCTTCAAGAAATTGTGGGAACAGACTACTTTTAGCTTTGAGAAAATACTTCTGAGAGGAGATACGATGGCACTCTTCAAAAGTTGTCAAACTGAAAAGTCCAAGAGCTGTTTTTGTATCTGAGAGTACAGACAGTACCTGGAATAGAGCAGGGACTGGACTTGGTTGGCCTAATTAGTCTTCCAGCTCTATGATTCTATGATGCCTACATCTCAAGGTCTATTTCTGGAGAATGTGAGTAAGAGGGTATAAAAGTACTCATGACCTGCTTGGGAGCTTTCAATAAACATCAGGCTAACTAAGATGGAAACAAAATGCTTAGTTAAAGAGGCCCTTGATTTGATCTTGTTAATACCAGAGATGACACACCAAGTATAGCTGAGTATAGAAACAATACTGGTAATGTAAGAGTTTTACCCATAGAACACACTTCCATTCACTGATTTTTTTTTCCTATTTGCAAAAGGAATTATCACCTGTAATTTGCATATTGATTCCTGTCAAAATATGATGGTCCATATGTGAATGGCTGTCCATTAACATTTTGTGCCTCTTCCCTCCCACAGAAGTCTGTCTGATTCAGCAGATTGCATCATACACAAGAATCTTGAGAATAAATATTTTATTTTTATGTTTTCAACAAACTTTCTGAAACATGTAGGTTCCACTGTGAATATATACACTATGAATATTTTCATTAGGAATATTTTTTTCAACAGTAACTCTTACTGTGTACATCTGAAAAAAAAACTTTTTTTATTTTAATTTGGGGGTTTGGAAATGCTTTTAATTAACTCCAAGGGAAAATAATAATGGCGTTAGTGAATATAAATGTTAGAATAAACTATACAAGGTGATTGTTTAGCTTTAATGATAGTCATTGAAGAACTAGGCAGTGGAATGGGGTGTTTTTAATTAAATTGGCATTTAGTTTAAATTAGCCTCCATTCATTATGACAGTATGAACATTCTTTACCTTAAAATGAAAAAAGGTCATTCCCATATCAACTGTTATCTTCTTTAATACATTTTTCTTTCTTTCCTTCTTCTAAAAAACCTGTATTGTGTTCTGCTTCCATTAATTATCAAGGGTTTATTTACAAGACAATAATTAATTATACCTTTGGGGAAGCTCAAGTATCTAAGATGAATCAAAGCAGACTTGATAAGAAGCGATGAAAGTCTCACATAATTAAGCAAGACACTGGAGACCAATTGTTTATGGAATTATTTTGCTGGAGTTAATTGATACTAATTATTTAATCTGATTTTCTTCTTCCCAGTGAATCTTTCACCAATTCATTGCATTATGTTAATGGAAGAGAGACAACCGACTTTAGCAAGGTGTTCTCTCTGCATCAGGATCTAATTCCTCTGCAGAAATTTTACTGGGTAAAAGCTGAACACTGAAATTTCAGAATTTTTTCCCATCAAGGTTCAAGTGTTGTACAAACTGTAAAAGCTTTTTATGCATAATAAATACAAAATCCTGTTTCTCTGTTTTTTCTTTAAGTTGGACATTGGATTTTTGACATTTGATTTCATTGTTAAATTATTTTTCGGTTATTATTCTTAACTGGTTTGGTCTGAATCCAATTAAGAAAACAGTTATCTTCTTCCCTAAATTATGAATTGTGTTCTAAATGTAGTTTGTGGAATAGACCTGGATGCATGATAAAATTAAGAAGTTGCTAATATTATCAGTTTCATGCAGAAATTATGGAGTTTTATGATATTATGGTTGAAAACATTATCAAGGTAATTGTCGAATAGTCTGATCCAAAATTTAGATTCTTCAAAGTGGGGTTGTTTTTTTTACAATGTCTTTGTTATTTTCTCATTTTAAAATCATTCTTCAAAGGAGCTGGAGATGTATCTAACAAATGCTTTATTCTGTACTTTTGCCACTTTTTTTTTTTTTATCTGTGCTCAGTCGTTACCGACTCTGCAGTGACTGCTTGGACGAGTCCTTGCAGTTTTCAAGGCAAGTGTTTCGGAAGTGGTTTGCCAGAGCCTCCTTCCTAGAGCAGAGCCCAGCTGGCGAGCGCAGGAGGCGGGGTTTCCGTTGCTTCGCGCCCTTTTTGGGCGCGCACGGTTTTTTGCGCTTACCAGCAACTGCTCCTGACTCCTTTTTTGCAAGGCGCCGCCAGCATTTTTCGTCCCACTGGAGTACCCATTTATCTACTCACATGCGTTTTCGAACTGTTGGGTTTACAAGAACTGGGGAGGAAACAGGAGCTCACCCTGTTTAACACGAAGGCTGAACTCGAACCGCTGAAGCGTCGACCATTTCTGGCCAGCAACTTTCAGCGTCATTACTCTTAATGTTTCAATTATTCTATATTTATGGAGCTGGCTAACCCCCTGGTTGTGCTGTAAATAGACTAAGTCTAGTTACTCACATGATAAGACAGTATAAAACTGTGCTTGTACTTTTCTCAATAATGTATGCTGTAAGTTAATAATAGCATATTCTAGAAATCTGTGTTCCTATTCCTAAGTGCATAAAACAATCCTTTCACTTATCTACTTCTTAAAGACTGCCACCTTATGATTTTCCAATATTTTCCTGACCTTTTTAGCATTTTAGCATGGGTGTTAAGATCAGTTTTACAACCAGGCTACGATACCAGGTACGATAGATTAGTACCATTTTTTAAAAAAATGATACTTCACATACTCACACAGGAGCAAAAGTTTTGTTTTGTGATGATATTAAGATGATAGAGGCAGTGGTAGTATGGCACGAAATGCCCCCGTAAAGATATGAGCAAACTTTCCAGACAATATTGTCAGATGATCGAGGTTAAAGCAAACTTCTACAACTAGATACCCCCCAAATTTCTTGGGATAAAATCTCCAGGAATTCCAGCCAGAATTTATCCCCACAACTGTGCCAATCTGTCTAGAAATGTCATCTATTTTTAAAACCAAAAAAATTGAGAAACTTTTCTTAAAAAAAAAAAAATGCAAAACAAAATTGAAAGGCTCCAAACCCCCTGCACTGATCCCTCTGGTATTGGGCAGTCTTCATCCCATCAGAAATATCTTATTCTGTAAATTTCACCTCATTCTGTTGAAGAAAAGTATATTTAGGAAGTTATGGTTTTCTATGTATGGTTTTCTGGATCTTGCTCATTTCTGAAGCGAAGAATCAATTCCCAAACTGATTTTTGAGTCTGTTATACAGATAGCAGCATCTACAGGAGATCAGGTAATCCAAACAGGTGAGGTGGTGGTTGCAGGGTTGTGATCAAATCCCCACCCTTTTGTACCCACAACTGCCACCTTTTCTGTTTTGACCTCACCTGCAGATAACCAGGGTTTTTTTTGCTTCTAGTCTTGATAGGCCTGCACAATCTCTCTTTGTTCTACTTGGCCTGTGTGCCCAAACCACAGTATTTCTCAGTAACTGTGTACTCAGCAAGGGATGGAAATATATCTCTTCCAAAAAAAGTCAGTACAATGTAATGCTAGAGACGTTGATCTGAGATCTACTAGATTAAAAAAAAATAATTCTGTAAATCATAAGAATCCTTATTGCCTCTCCATATTGATATGTACTTTATTGGTCTTAAATGCCTGAGAATCAAGACACCCAGATCTATATCTGAGGCCCTACATGCCTTACGAACTTCCTAATAATATTTTGAGAAAAGGCTTGTTCATTCCTGGAGCATTCTTAAAAACAGATGCTAAGGTCAAGCTTGAATTTTAAAGAAACATTATCCTTTATTATGAGCATGTGTGTCACCATTCTTTATATATCCAGAGATGATGTCCTGCTGCTAGGTACAATGCAGAATTGCAATAGAGAATTTCTAAATTTGTATGCCATCTCACTTCAAATCAGAGGTGCATTGTATTGTATTATTTTGACATCTTTGGTGTTGTTTCCCCTGCTCTTCCATGGATGGCAATTTTTACTTAAGACATGGTGTATTGTTGTACATGTGCAAAGCAACTTTCTTCTACTCTGTCTCAGAAAGCATTGTATCATCTTCAGTTTTGTTTCATCCTACCAATTTCATGTCAGTAATGGCTGAAGATGTCAAAACGGCACTGAATTTTCAATACAAACCTGTGCCATGGATTACATCCTGGTATTTCAAATATTTGATGGAGCTACCACATTTCATCCCAATATTTCAATATCTGATGCAGTTATTTTATAATCGGACTTCAACTTAGTTGGCTCGTGAAGAAAAATATATATTTTTTAAAAATCTGATGACCAGTTGCTATCTTGGAGAAATCTTTTCTTAAATCATTTTAAGTTTGAAAGTCTCCCATTTTTTTCTCAGAAAGCACTGGATTGCCACATCATTTCCCCATATCTACCTTATCATTTGCTTTAATGATGTATAATTACATAATAAACATCCATGATTTAGTGTCATATAAACAACTCTAACCTTCATCTATCCCAAGTTTTCTTGCTCCTCTCCTAATTTCATCTGGCTATAAGAACACTGGTAGTGGTCACTTCCATTTTAGCCTTAATATAATTTAGTGTACCATCTAAAGCCTGAACTATAGTTAAATCAACAACTTCAAGAATTATGATTTGAAATTGGTTTGTTAAGATTAATTACAGTTAATCGCTGGGCTCGGGTATCATGGCATACTACAGATAATCCAAGACAGAAACAAAATTTTCTGGACTTCTTTTATAATCATACCAGAGGAGGAAAGGAAAAACACTAGTACACAGTGAGGCTTATAACATTCAACTACTGTATTGCTTATTATTATTTCATAACACTCCATGTTACATTATCTCATTGTTTTATGTTGATGCAGTTTGTTTTTAAACTAAACCTAAATCAATTTCAATTAAGTCTATTGTTTGCCTCTTGTGGAAATTTAATGAGCCTTATAAATGTACAGTTAGCAGACAAGGTAAAAGATTGTTTGATAGTAGAATAATTATCAGTGTAAATAAATGGGTAACATATACAGAACTGTAGTGTCTTTACTATTCATCCTAGAATAGTAGGTTCTGTTTGGCAAACACATTAAAAGATTTTCGAGCTGTAATAAGCGGAGAAAGGAAATACTGGAATGTAAACTGTGATAGGAAAACGAAAGTATTTAAAAAAAAATTATGCGTATATACTGTAGTTCTTCTTTTCCAGATATCTTAATTAGATTCCTAATGTTAATGTCTTCCTTATATTAGTATCAATGAAGGGCACTTACAAAGTTTATTTTTTATTTATTTATTCAAATGTATTAGCTGCCCAACTCCAATGGACTCTAGGTGGCATACAAAACTGGAAAATCCATAAAAACAGATAAAACATGAAACCAAACAGCGTGCCCAGATTAAAACAATCTTACAAATAATTATGTATATGCTAATAGAGCTTGCATGAATATATATTAAAACAATGAAAATTTTGATTACATTTGATCTAAATGTATAAAAGCTATTTACTGTAAGCATGGTTAGCCTCTGTGCCCTATGTCATACGTTGTAGCTCAGATGTGACTACACCCATACAGGTATATGTAAATTCAAAAGTATTTTATTTTACGTATTGTCGAAGGCTTTCACGGCTGGGCACAGAGAGAACTGCTCCTGTCTGTGCTCCTGCACTCTGAAGATGCCAGTCACAGGTGCTGGCGAAACGTTAGGAAACAAAACCTCCAGAACACGGCCACACAGCCCGGAAGACCCACACCAGCCAACTATTTTATTTTACATATGCATAATTGTATGGCATTGCCTCCAATGTCATTTTCTACCCATTAAGCTATTACTAAAAGGGAACACTACTTTATAGAATGCATGTGCTTGGGCAAAGGATGTACTTCAACCAACTAAATTGATCTTGTTTACTCATTGTGGTGAGCCTTAAGGCATTTTGTTTAGTTTTGGGTTACCATGTTCTATGTGGTTTATAAAACATGCCTGTGGCTTAGCATGGTGGGGCAAGCCTAATGCTAAATAAAGTGCAATTAAGCAAGCCATGGTTTAGTTACATTATATGAATTAGTCGTAGATCTTGATGGAAAAAGCTGCAATCCACACCAGGTTGACTGAGTGATAGCAATTACTCCCTCTTTTCTTTTAGGACAGATTTAGGTTTGTAGAAATACTGTATATGTTTTGTACGAGAAATGTCCCAAATTTGACCTCTGGCATTGTCAGGTAGCACTGACAAAACTTTGGCCTGAATTACTAATCAGTGCTGACAATATTGGGCTAGGATAGGGTTGTATAACGTTTTTCAGCCTGAAGGCACTACTTTTAAAATCCTCATTATTCTTTCACCTCTGAAGGGTGGAGGGGATATATCTGGTGATATTTTGTCATAGGTGATAAGGCTGAAAGAGTATTTATTTATTTATTATTCTAGGAGTTAAGGGCTTCTAAGAATGAAAAATAGGTATGCTACACCTTCTGAAGCCTTAACACACCTACAGGTTGTGCTCTGTCCATCCCTGGGCTAACTAAACCAATGATTTGAGTCACTAGATGACATTCTATGTTTCTCACTTTTGTGTAAATTAATTTTTATTCAAGTCTATTAAATCTACAACTTAACCTAATGTTGTTTGCTGCTTGCCTAGTTTTTATAAACCCTGCCTGATCATTCTTAATAACTAATGGTATCACTTGCTGTAATCTGTTTGCTAACATTGCTGTTAAGATCTTTGTATCAACATTAATCAATGAGATTGGATGATAATTAGCACACTGAGTATGATCTTTTCCTGATTTTGGTATGACTGTAATATAGGCCTGATTAAATGCCTCTGATAATATTCCCTTATCAAATATCTCATCATACAATTGACAAAGTTTTAGCACCAAAAGATCTGTCAATGTTTTATACTACTCTATAGGAAATCCATCCAATCCTGGTGTTTTACCACTTTCCATTTTTAAAATTATTTGTTTCAACTCTAGCTCATATAGTGGAGCAAATAAAAACTTGTTTTTGTGTATCATCTAAGTGTGGTAGGTTAATTTTATTTAGAAAGGCCTCTATATCTTCATTTGATACATTCTCTGGTTTGCTATATAATTCTGAATAGAATTTGAAAAAATGACAATTTATATCCTTTGAAGTTCTATATATTTCATCTCTTTCACCTCTAATAATTGGAAGCATTGCCCTAATCTTTCTTTTGTATTAAGCGATTAGCCAAAATCTTACTGGGTCTTTCCCCATTCTCCCAATATCTCTGTCATAAACATGTTAGCATGAATTCTGTCTGCTGTGAAATAAAAGTATTTAGTTCATATTTCTTCTTCTGTATTTCTCTGTACAATGCAGTAGATGGGCATCTAACCATCTGTGTCCATAAATGCTTCAATTCATCTTTCAAGTTATTTTCCCTTTTATTTTTAATCCTAGTTTTATATGATGCATAAGCAATAATTCAACCTTGGATATATGATTTATATGCTTCCCATTCAAAAATTTGGGCACTTGATGTTCCTAAATTCAGATCAAAGTATTGTGAAGTCTCTACCCAGATTTGTTGTACAAATTCTTTATTATTCAGTAAGGAGACATTGAAATACCAATTTCTCAATACCTTGACCAGTTTCTGAAACACAATTCAAAGTAATTGCATTATGGTCTGATACATAACAAACATCAATATTACGTTCTTGAATTTGGTGATATAAAGTCAATGATATTAAAAAATAATCAAGTCTAAAAAATTCTTGTGCATACTTGAATAAAATATATATCCTCTTTTAGTTGGATACATCAAATGCCAAGGGTCTATTAAATTCAGTTCTTCCATATAAGTTTTAATTGTTTCCCTCACTTATGATTTTTTTTTTTGGATCGGTGTATTTCTATCAAGCTCATGATCCAATATTCATTAAAATCTCCTCCTATTACCACTTTATTATAAATGTATACATTCAAGTGTCGAAAACATTCATAAAACATAATAGGAACATCTAAATTAGGTCCATAAACATTATCCATTGCTATTATAGTCCCTGCTATTTTAGCACATAAAATTAAATAATCCCCATTTAGATCAGAAATATTCTGTTGTACATCAATTGGAAATGCTTTTTGAACCAAAATGGTCACACCTTTAGCTTTTGTCAAGGTGTCTGTGAGATAAACCTGTCCCACCTAATCCTTCATTAATAGAGATTTATTCTGTTCCATTAGATGAGTCTCTTGTAGATAAACAATATCTTTCCTTAACGATTTTAAATATGCTAAGATTGCATTCTGTTTCTTAGATTCTCACAGTCCTTCTACATAAAGACTAATTTCATCCATTAATTTTATTTTGGCCTACTTATCAATATTCTCCCAGTATCAATTCATTTTATAACCTGTACCATTTAACAAATATCTAACAATGAACTTTTCTATGCCTGAATATTTATCATGTTTTCTAATATTGCTAACAGACATAGAACCTTCATAGAAACTCAAATTAATATTCAAATAGCATTGTATTACACATACAGTATATAGAATCTATACTTAAAAGAAAAAAAGAAAATGTGATTATGTGCAAGAAAGTAAAACAGCAAATAACATTATTTAAAAAACTAAAAAAAAACTAAAAAAAAAAGACAAATACGTGAGATAGCACTCTATAGTTTTGCCTCTCTCATTATAAGTAAATATACAGAATAGTTTCAAACCAGTCATTCAAGCTAATATATTATGTGTAAGAATCAAATTTCTCCCTCAACAGGTTCTATGGAATGAGACTAAATTAGGCTGATAAACAGTATAACTGACAATATGTCCAGACTTTTTATCTTTAAATTTCCCATAATAAAATGAAGAGAGGAGTACCGGAAAAAAAATGAAAGTGTAGAGCATTTTAAAATAAGGCTTTTGCTGCACATCTCTAGGCAAATTCAGCTTCTTCCTCGACAGATTCCATGGAATGAAACATAATCAGGCTTATCCATCAGCAGATTTCAAAGATAAAATAAAGGCCTCTGCATTCAAGGATTATCAAATTTGTGAATTGGGTCTCAATGATTAATGCAGAATGTAGCTGGAAAATGCACGAAATATTGAAGTTGTATTGATCTAGCAAGTCTTCGTGCTTTTGTGAACAGCCTTCTCTTTTCAGAGACTTCCTTAGTAAAATCAGGATAAATTAATATCTTACTTTGGCTAGAACCCCACAAACAGAGACTTTACTGATTCCTGATGAAATATACATAAAATCTCATCTCTTGTGGTAACACGAAGGAATTGCACAATAATGATATTGGAATTCATTCCAGTCTTCCTTCTCATTAACGGATTCTAATCACATGATCAATCTCGACTGAAAAATCCATTCCCAAAGGAGGAAGCTTTCTGAAAAAAATTCTCCATAAATTCAGCTAGGTTTGATTGACTTGGAGGGTTTTCAATGCCAGCCACATGTAGATTTTTCCTGCGCAATTATGATTCTAATTCAGTAATTTGTTTATCCAAAATATTATGACTGGCTTGAGTAATTGTCTTAGGGAAAGCCAATTGATCCTCATAGTGAGCCATTTTTTCTTGGATCTGTTTTAAATCACATTTAAGCTCTGCTAGATCTTGTTGGATTGGCTTCAAGACTGTACCTGAGCCAGGATCTCTTTTAACAAATTGGTAAAAGAATCTTCCTCCGCCATCTTGCCTGGCTTGGCAGATAGTGTCACAGTTGAAATTAAGCCATCTATTGAACATTTAGGTCTAGCTGCCACCCCAATAGCTCATTAAAAACAAAATAATATGTAATGAAAAGTTTTATTTACCCAGTAATGCAAGTCCTTATCCACATAATCCAATAATTCAGAAGTTTGAAAACACCTTAATCAGGAGAAAGACGAGAGACGTGCACTCAGAGTGCCATCCAGACAGGAAGTCAGTTTGTAATTTTATCATTAGAAGTTGAAAAAGCTTTTGACAAAATATATAGACAGTACATGTTTGCTGTAGTAAACAGGTTTGGATTCCCTTTGAAATTCATAAAATGGATCACAATATTATATGAGTCACCCACATCTAAAGTAAAGGTTAGTGGCATGTTTTCTGCTACTTTCCCACTATTTAGAGGAACTAGAGAAGGATGTCCACATTCACCTTTGCTTTTTAATATTTGTGTGGAATTCTTGGCTTGTGCTATTAGACAACATAGGGAGATCTATGGAGTAGTACATACAAAGTCAGTTGAACCCACACTGGTTTTATTTGCAGATGACATTCTTCTGTTTATTTCTAAACGTCACACTACTATTCCAAAGTTGATGCAAATGACAGATGCCTTTAGTAAAATAGCAGGATATTTTATTAATTGGTCCAAATAGGAATTGATGCCAATAGGTGAAAAATTGGTTACCCATCCATTTAAGAAATTTTAATTCCATATTTGTACCAAATCCATTAAATACTTCAGTATGTGCATACCAAAAGATATAACTCAGTAATACGTAATATAAATATAATATATAGAGAGGTTTCTTCAGATATTGATAGATGGGAGTCATTAAACCTCACCCTTTGAGGAAAGGTGAATGCTCTCAAAAGGAATATTATTTCCAGATTAATTTATATTCTGAAAGGAATTCCAGTTCATATATCTGGAAAATATTTTCAGAAAATAAATTCTTTGTTTAGAAAATGTTTATGGGGTTCTTTGATTCTGAGAATATCCCTACAGAAAATGCAGTTACCAATGGATGAGGGAGGATTCGATTTTCCAAATCTGGAGCTATATTTTCAAGCTTACCTAATGTCAAGTATTAAATACTGGAAGCCAACAATTGGTGTTAATTTTCTGATTTGGGCAACTTTGGAATATACATATTTAGCACCTTTGGTTGGATGGACAATATTAGGATCTAAGTACACTAGAACTCTAGTATCTGTGGAAACAATTATGTCAGTCAGAAAGCTATGGAATGAAATGTCTAATAAAAAAAGATCTGACCCCTTTTCACTTTTGTGTAAATTAAATCAATTGATTAAACTGTTAATATCCATATGATGAATCAACCAACATTTCTTTAACTAGAGGATGGTCCTATCTATAATCTAGTGCATGGTGAAAAATGGCATTAAGCACCCTTAGCTTTATCTGGATTATTGGTTATGAGACTGACTTTAGGCACATTGAAAAATCTCTATGATTATCAACCATGTCAGAAACAGTATTACATGCACTTCTGAAGCCAGCTTTGCAAGAGCTGAAATGTGAGATATTATCATTACCATTCATAGTTAAAGATAAGGTATATATTATTTCAAAAAGGTATTTCACTAATACTTGTTAGTTATGGTTTTAATGTCTAGTTGAATATCTTACAAAACACATTTTGGGATTTCCCTTTCCTCCTGACAATCTTTGGTGGAATATATAGCACCAGGGCAGCCCACATATTCAGTTACATTTTGCTCCTATGTGCCTGGAAAAAGGAAATTTACATTTTATCTCTTATTTTAAAGGAGCATCCTCTTACTATACTCTAGTGTCATGGGCAGCATTCTACACAGCAATTACTGATCCCTGGCTGAAGTATACTTCCTATTATATTAAACATTGCAATCAGTGGGGAACAAACTAGAATCAATTTTAATTGATCAGTCAGGCTTTTAAATAATTGGTGTTCATTCCACTTGCCTGACAAAAACAATACTAACTGTGCCTAGGGCTTGACATCAAGTCTATGTGTACTCTGTTCTCACAGCAAGACGTTCTCCTCTGAGAAATGTGGAATCACTATAGGATGGCTTTCATAGCACCCCAGGGATAGGTAAAACATGATGGGCGGTGGCATATTGAGTTAGTCCATTTCTTTAGGTTGAGTTGTACTGGAGTATTAGAATACTGGTGCAACCACAAGCAGTCAACTCAGGCCCACTTGCTCTGCAAAAAAGGTGCTAAGTGTGTATGCTCAATTCACTCAAAGGCATGTTATTTGCTGAAATGTATCTCTTCAGATGGCAGCTTGGGGAATTCCACAAATGGCCTTTATACATTTTTCTGCTGGTGAAATCATCATCTCAAGAATAGGAATTCTAGTTTTCTCTCTGGCAGGTTCATTCTGTAGGTAAAAAAGGCTGGTTTGCTTTGGAGGATAAGTTGCTAAACATGCTCTGCCTATCAATGGTGGCTGAAATTTTAATGAAATTTCCACTGATTGGGTAACTTGGCTGTTAGAAACAAGCTTAGATGGAGGTTATTTCTATATGTCATAATTTAAAATAATTTTTTTTACAAAATGATGTATCATTGGTATATTACACCGGTTAAGCTGTCAAAAATGTACAAGGAATATCAAATCAGTGTTGGAAGTATGAAAAGGAGGAGGGGACTTTTTATCGTGCATGGTAGACTTGTAATAACGCAAAGAAATTTTGGGTGCAAATCCATGCAACGATGAAAAAGATATTGCAGATCAACATTATGATGAAACCAGAATTATTTCTATTAGGTTTTATGGATATTGAACTAGAAAAGAAATATGGGAAATTACTATTGTGCATCGTAAGCTGTGACAAGATTATTGTATGGAAAAAGAAGAATAATGAAATACCCACAGTAGAAGAATGGATTATAAAATTGACATAGAATGTGGAAATGGCAAAGCTGACCAGTTTGGTCAGAGAAAAAACAATGAAGACTTTTTTGAAAGACTGGAAACCTTATATGGACTTTTTTCTGATGGAAAAAAGATCGAAATGATGATGTATGGATTTGGGGATTAAAAAGGGTTGAAGAGGGAGGAGATTGAATAAGATGGCAACTACTCACTAGAAAGAAGGGTTAAAGCCATAATTCTATATTTTCTTTCTTTTTTCTTTTTTTTTCTTTCACTTCTTTTTTCTTTTTTCTATCTTCTCTTTCTTTTTCTTTAAATTTTTAATACTTTATTGTATTCAAAAATTCTAATTAAAAATAATTTTTTTAAAAAGTTTATTTCCATAAATGCCACAGACTGAATAAGGAGTGCAACACATATGGGTGGCATGATTGAGCTGTTAGCAGAAAAGAAAAAAGGTGTTTGTTCTTTCTCTTCTGCTCTCCAACTAAAGTTTTTGACAGCCCTAGGCTGGATCTGGTAAAATCTGTACAATGCTGTGTTTTCCTTTCTAACAATATGTGCTTGAAAGATAAGGCTTCCTGTTATCAATTCACAGTCAAGAAATTACTGCTACCATTAAAGACTATGAGCCTTTTTGGGATTTTGTTATCTTTCTTGTCTATTTAAATGAAGTGTTTGATCAAGAGTAGTGCTCAGTGCAATTGCCACCTAAGTGTGAAAATCAACCTCTTTAGCTGTTTCCTGTTCCATCTTTGCAGCTCACTTGTAATCCAACCCAAATCAGATCCTGCACTTCACTGACCATTCATCTGTTGTATCCTGGGCTGGTTGTCCTTTAGTGCTACCAGGCAGCTTGCCTGTGTCCCATTCACTTGCTTATTTTATGCACTTGCCAATTACAGCCTTGTTCTTGAGGATGATGATTCCTTACTATAATTTAATTCTTACCAGGACTGTACCACTGGGACTACGCTAATTGCTTTGCATTAACAATTGGAATCAAAGTGAACAGGATCATGTTGATTGGATAGACTACAAAATTAAAAAATGATTGTTCAATTGGATATGATAGAGGTGGAGTTTTGAGGGGTGAGAAGGAAGGACCACACTTGGCTTTTGATTGATATGCAGGTGCTGCATTCCCCAAAGTGGAGAAGGCCAGGATAAAGAAATGTATTAAATCAGGATAACATTTTCTTGGGTTTCAATTAAGTTAAATCAATAGATTGCAAGCTCAGTAATTAATAATTTTCTTCTGTTATATTCAAAATGTGTCATTTCATGGAAACTTTTGGAAGGGCTTTGCAGACCAAGCCCAAGGTTTTTGCATAGTCACACAACTCCTAGGTTCCTGTATGCTTCTGATATGTGGTATAAAATATCATAATAACTTTATAGAATTTATTGAACTGCAAGTCCTAGCAACTCAACAAAGTATGGCCAACTTTCTCCAGTTTTGTCCTCCAGATGAACCAACTTTCAATGCCCATTCTCTGGTTTATACAAGTCCAAGAGTTATTTCACATGACTACCAAGTCTATAGGAGTTGAGATGTACTTTCCATTGCTACAGCTCAGTCTTCGTAAAGCTTCATAAATAGAAGCTTCACACTATGGTGGCATGTTAAATAGGCAGATTTTACTTAGAGCAAAAGGGTTGCATGGTGTATTTGAAAACAGCTGCCAAGAAGTTGGCATGTTCACATGGTGTGAAGAAACCTACAAACATGAATATTGTTGCTGTTAGCAGATATTCCTTGGGGTGGGGTGGGGATTGATGGACAAAGAGACACTAAAACATTCTGTAAAAAGAAAGTTGATATTATGCATTTCAAGCCATTCAGTTAAAACAGAATAGGAGAATGAAAGCAAGTTGTTGAGATTTAACTATTATCCACATAAATGCAGACTATTGCTCTGACATCTAGTAACCGTGGTTCAGGCTGGAATGAAATAATGAGTTATTTAAGGGTTATTAAAATAATGAGTTATTTAAGGTTGTGGGTGGTTGAGCAGGAGTTTCTGAATTCTGGAACAAAATAATTTTTTAAGAGTTGCTACCAAGTTTCATATTGGCTTTGTCTAATTCTGTGTAAAGTATTCTAATTTATTAAAAAGCTCACTCTATAGTAAGCTGATAATTGAATGCTGTTAAAAGAATGATATTCATTGATTTGGCTCTTGACCACAGATATAACTTAAGTGAACTTGTCTAACAGTGCTGGGGCATATTTTGGCCATGATCAATGTTTTCGAGTCTTCTCTTTTAGCCTTTCTTGTTTATTTATTTATCAGTGTCTGCATTGTTCTACCTTGAACCATATTTCATCTGTTAAATTTATCCTGACAGAAAGTTTCATTCCATCCCATTAAGTGAAATTTTTTTTTGCTGGTTAAAGATTAAAAATATTTGCTGAGTCTCCTATTTAGATTGGCTGGGCTGCCAGATGAACATAGAGAAGAGAAGAAAAAGGAGATATCATCATCATCATCAGCTATATAAATCAATCCAATGAAATGTTATTTGGCGAGTAAACATTCCTTTGCAAGATGGCCACAAGCAAACGAACACCCCAGCCTTTCAGTCATAAACAGAAAATAGGAATGGAACTATGTCACAGTGCCTCTGTTTGAGAGGGGGAAAAGTAGGATTTGAGTAAAGGAAGTTCTGGAGAAAAGGGAAGAGCTTGTAAAAGCAGAGGGCTGTGCCTGAGTCCATCCCTGAATTTGTCAGGCCCTGGCCCTGGAATATTGCATCCAAGCCAAGATTCAAGCTAACAGTTTTGCAGTAATGATAAAGAGAGAAACTTTAAACCTGTACAGAATATTCTATCCTGAGAAAGGTCAATCAGCCTCTTTCAAGGAAAGGAATCAATCAAGGAATCAGGATTTCTAAGAGAGGAGATATGCCTTCTAAACAGTCATCTTTTAATTTTATTTAACTTATCCTAATTCTCTGAAGGCTTTGTCTACATTTCCAGGGCAGAAATAGGTAAATCCTAGCCTTGTGAGAGTGAACCCTTTCTTTTTCTTTCAGCAACACCTTTCAGTTCCACTAATTAGAGCCACATGTAAAATAGTGCAGAGTAAACATAGAATAGCACAAAAGGTGAATCAAACGGATCTGTGTACTCCACCAGATTAACTGTACAAGACCAGATCCTCTGCATTGCTGTAGAACAGAGGTAAGCAGCTTTTTATGAAGTCAAGGGCTGCACTTAACATATGGGAAGTAGTTGAAGTCATATCGCACATGTGGGTGAGGCTAAAAGTTGAGTGGAGTGGAGATTCAATTTCCTTTTAACAGTGATAAAAACAATTTTAACTGTTTTCCTCCTCAAAAAGGTAGGAAAATATGTTATCACTTTCAGCAGTCACTGAAAGTGGAGGAGTTGAGGCCATAAAGGGTCTGGAACAACAGGTTGCCCACTCCTGCTATAGAGCAAGACTTCTAACAGCTTAATTCTTTGAATGGAATATGGAAAGAGAATCAATTGTTTTGAGAAATCCTTGCAAATTTATTGTTATCAGAAATCCTTACAAATCCACTGCAAACCATTCACCATTTCACTTCTGTTCTGTTGCTCTTCGCTCTTGGTCCTGATATTTTAAAATTGGATGACATAATCAGTCCCATTTTGTTTCAAGGTTATTATTTATTAATCATATTTTTATTTCACCATTTCTTAAAAAAGGCTTAGGGCACCGTAAATTAATTGTGTCAACCCAGTGCAGTAGGATAGACTGAAAGACCAATTTCATCATCCCCTGATTGGTGACCCTAAATTCTTACAGCCAGCTCTCAATTATAAAACACTGGCACTAGCTGACAAATTGTGGTAATTAAGTAGATTGGGGCTTAATGTAATATAATGTATTTTGTAATACAGTGGAACCTCGAGTTACGAATTTAATCCCTTCCGTGACTCTGGTTGCAATTCAAATTGGTCGCAACACGAGGCAAATTTTCCCATAAGGTTCAATGTAATTACCGTTAATCCGTTCCAGCATCTGCGGACCACACGTCAGGGGCAGAAAAATGGCCGCGGACCACGCGGCAGGGCAGAAAAATGGCCACGGACCATATGTCAGGGGCGGAAAAATGGCTGCGGACCACGTGTCAGGGGCGGAAAATGGCCAGGGACCACGTGGAACGGGCGGAAAAACAGCCGCGGACTACGTAGAACGGGCGGAAAAATGGCTGTGGATCACGTGGAATGGGCGGGAAAATGGCCACGGACCACGTGGAACGGGCGGAAAATGGCCGCGGACCACGTGGCATGGGCGGAAAATGGCCGCGGACCACGTGGAATGGGCAGAAAATGGCCGCGGATTGGGTTCGTAAGTCGAGGCAAGTTCGCAAGTTGAGGTAAATTTTTGGGGCTGAGCTGGTCGTATCTCGAAAAATTCGTAAGTAGGGGCGTTCGTAACTAGAAGTACCACTGTAATTGGGGATTATTATCAATACCTATATATAGGAATGGGGAATAAATTCAGTCTGTTTAAATGTAGTCAGTTTCACATTTTTGTATCAATCTGGAACCAAGAGCTCAAGATTGGTAGTTCCCCAAGTTTTGTAATGTATAATTAAAAATATGTTCAAAATGGAGGATTATGTAAAGCCATGTAAATGTTGTGAAGATAACTTAAAACATTATATAAAGAAAAATTATATAAGACAAAATTGCAAAGCAATCTACAGTATGTTAGGAAAAATTGAATTCAACAATCCATATATCAGAAGAAACATGCACATGTTTGTAGAATTCGCAAACTGATCTAGAAAAAGAACAAACCACACTGGAAAGGACTAGAAAAAGAGAAAATCATGTAAAACGATAAATTTGTCCATCCTTACTTATGAACATGATTACTTTTATGTGACAAGACAACCCCCCTGTGTTGAGTGAATTCTTCAGCAACTAGTAATTCATCTCGTAAAGGATCCCCAACAGCTACTGTGATAGTTAAGACATATTTAAATAGTGCAAACAGTCCTCAATAAGAAATATTATCTAGTCTGCATGTATCTGCCATCCCCTCATTATTATTGGACTTACATTATAGATCCTGCCTTATGTTGTAGACCCTGTATTAAACATCTAGGAAAGCCTTTTCAGCAGTGGGGATCTTTCAACACCAGACATTTTACAGAAAAAATCCAGGGTTTAGAACTTTACAATGTTTTACTTATAGCTTAATTGCTATTTTAGTGCTGAATTTATTGCTATTAATTGAGGCTTTTATTATATTGTACAAGTTTGTATTTTGATTTTTATCTTAACAGTTTAGAATACATTATCATTTATTTGTACACTACCCAGAGAGCTGCTGTTACTAAGGGGGCCATGATGTACCATCAGTCGATCAGTCAGTCCTGTTGTTCATATTAATTCTGAGGGAACTGTTTTGGAGTATGTAATGTGGAGACTGCATCTTGATTTTAATCTTCATCACACTTTCTAAAAAGCCCACAAAATTCATTGCAGTAGTTACACAAAAAGACAGAAGCACCCTGGGACAATTTACATGTATTTGTGATCAAGGGCAACTGAAAGTTATGAGAAAAAAAGGATGAGCTCCCTGTTTTATAATCCCTAAAGTGGAATTAATAGAAAGGTCATTGAACTGTTCTCTTGGAAGCCTACAGAAAGAATGTAATGAAAGAAGGTACAGGCGTTCATCTAGTGGGGGCTGGATTTTGCAACTGATTTGATAGCACAGGAGTTAATTTCCCTGGTGACCCAACTGCGATAGTAGTTTATCTCGTCTCCTTTTCCTTCCCACCCATGAAAATGGAGAGTAAACTGTCTGTTTCAATGACTTACTGACTACAAGGAGATAAGCATTTTTGTGTGTTTATTAATTTGTTTATTTGGTGTAATAATGCTAGTGATTTAATGAAGATAAGAATTCTGATGAAAGGCAACAAACTTCCCATTATGCAGCTGGCGCATTTTAGCCGTCAGAATAAATTAAAAGATAAAATGCACTCTCACTTGTATGATTAAGAGGCCAAAATTAATCACTGTAAAAGAGAGGCATTTCAGACAGAAAAAAAGTGTCTTTTATCTGCAGTAGGCTATGACAGAAACACACATATGCAGTCCATGGCCTCTAGTCTGTGCGTCTCTGTATTTTTTTTAAGGAAATGGTCCTTTTTATGGATCATTATCCATAAAATTGCATTTAATGACAAAAGCACTTAAAATACCTAATGGAGAAAAAAAGGCTATTGGAATGTCCGTCAACATTCTAAGTGTAATAGGCATAGTGCTGCAATCCAAAATTTAGCATTAGTCTTTTTCTGAAGTGATTGTACTATAGCAATAGGGTTTTTAGATATCTGCCACTCCACAATTTTCCACAATTATGGTCCCCAAAACAATGGGGTGGATATTGAGAACTTCAGACAGCAGTTTTCCAAGTGTAGCTCTTAGGGATGTGCGGAACTCGCCCATTCAGTGTTGTGATAATTCACAGAACCATGATGGTCCTCCTAGCTATAAGGGCAGTTTGCTGGTTTTCATAAGTAAATTTTCTGGAATGGTGTTGAAGCAGTCCTGGATATGGTGGTGTGGAATGACAGCCTTGCAGTGGCCAGCATGAGCTTTTCCTTCCCTTTGTTTTCTCCCTTGGAACTGAAGAACACTGGACCACACCAAAATACTTGTTTGTGTCTTGGTTTATTAAGGTAAATAAGATTATCTGAGCTCAATCATAGCATTTCCACTTGAACTGGAACCAGTTTTGATTGAAAGTTCAGTTCTAGTTATTGTTGTGATATATTTAAGGCTTAGAGAACCTGCAACATTAAAAAAACCCCTTTAATTAATTATCACAGTACAATACATGATAAATGAGTATATACAGTAAATTTCTCCCATAGGTGGCATAAATGAAGTTTAGTTTGTGTGGTTACTTTCTAATGGTTAGCTGGTTTCCCTTCCCTTCCCTTCCCTTCCCTTCCCTTCCCTTCCCTTCCCTTCCCTTCCCTTCCCTTCCCTTCCCTTCCCTTCCCTTCCCTTCCCTTCCCTTTTTTTGGAATATATGTCCACCTCTGTTGCATTTGAAAAGAATAAATTACTTTCATGTCATCATTAAGATAAAGATAAAGTGGCCAATATTTATATAGCACTTTGTATATCTGCATAATTTTAACAATATTTATGAGAAAAGAACTGGTCATCCACAGTGTACCATATGGCACAAAAATCACTGAGTGAGATACCCATCCCTACTATTGTCTCTGAGGCTGAAAAATAATTGATGAACACAACCCACTAAGATGAGACTGAATTGAAATGTGAACTATAGATGCATTTGCTCAATGTTGTTTCTCTTATTAACTTTAATACATTAGTAATATGAAGTGATCACTGAAAAAAAGGGCATCTTGACACACTAGGCTGTAAACAGCTCCCCAGATCTTTCGTTTGTGTGCCCCAGACTCCCCTCTGATGGTTAGCTTCTGAATTTTCATGGCATAATTGATGAGAACTGGTAATATGGTTTTGGACATTTTGAGTTAGACTAAAACCAACATCTGGGTAATGGGCTTAACATAGCTGAAAGAGTGGGGTGGTGGCGGTACCTCCAGTACCTTCTATGGACCTTAGATGAAGACTCAAAAATCCCATATTACCTACCTTACATTTGTGAAGCTGGGATGATTTGTGAAGCCATCTGAATGTCTATCTTTAATTTTTGTGTATTCCATGACATATTATCATGGTATTTATCCTGTATTGTTGTTAACTTTTACTGTGTGTCAGCCTGAGTAGCTGTTAATTAGGCAACCTTACAAATTGAATAATAAAATAAATTGTCCTAGCTACTGACACCCTTGCTGTCTCCAAAATATTAAGTGTGGCTCCCAGTTATCACAAGGGTACTCACTCCTGAATTATTAGGATGTTTGACTATGTACAGTATATCAAAAGAATGAGAACAGGCAGAAAGGGTAATGTAAAATTAGACTAATATACATGAAAGGCAGAGTGAACATCTAGCTTGGTCCAAAAGCAGTTTTTTTTTTAAAGATAGATAAATAAATAATATTTCCAAAGCAGAATTTGGGTCATCTGCCAGATCCCAGCAAAGTGTATTGCAACTGATACCACCCAATTTTATCTTATGATGACTAGTTTGAACTGCCATTTTAAGTAAACTTCTTAGAATATTAGTCTCAAAAGCAGCTTGAACTGAAAAGAAATGGGGAAAAAGGAGGCTCAAATAGATAACCTGCCTTGTGTCAAGTTAGGGGAGAGTCCTGAAGAAGCAAGATGCATCACAAGCTGAAAGTCTGTGCCAGTCCTGAAATTATTCAATGGCAAATTATTTTGAAAACGATAACAAGCTTCTGAAGAAGCTTTATATATAACATAAGTAGAGAATAATGATTATAAATGCTTAGTCCCATGTAGCACCCGCAATTCTTACTGAAAATTATGTTTCATAAACTATCATTCACAGTGGAGAGAGAGAGAGAGAGCAAATAAGGAAAAGGGGATTTTACCTTACAATTAAAAAAAAACTGAAATGCTAAAATACACCTCACATCAGTGTTTTTCAGCCTAGAAAGATATGTTTATGGTTCTCATCCAGGCATAATAATCATACAAATTATATTAAGGTTGCCTACATTTTTTTTTCTCAATGTGGTTTATTAATGTTCCCTTAGTTTCCATTCTCCCACCAGTATGGAAGTGGGGGAGGGAAGGACAACACATGTTTGTGAATGGGCATGGACACGTCTATTCTGATTAGTTTAAGCTGGTCCTAATGAAATAATTTCCCTTTAAGAATCCTTTTCCATGTTTTCCTTGAGGAAGGCATTTAATTAGCAGTGAAAGTTCATCTGGCATTGGGTTCTGACAATGCTTTCCCTATGTCCATCTCACAGTGAAGGCCTGCTGGTTAAGACAGGCAGGCATGAACTCTACCAAAACCATAGGAGGAGATCAGGGATCTCCTCTAACTATATCTCACTACCTATGCTGCCTTCTGTAGCTTCTTCAATCATTACAAGTTCTTCACTTGGCTAGGAACAGCCTGAATAGTAGTCTGAACAGTCACTTCATCAGTAATCACTTCACTTCCACTGTTCTTGATCTCAGCTGCCAAAATCTTCTTTGCTGAAAACTCACTTTGGCACCTTTGCCTCTGATGCTCTCTCTATCAACAAATGTAACTGAATTTTCCCTTTCCCAGTGCCCCATTAGAAAGAGGGAGAGAAAGTAAAAAAAAAAAAAAACTGTTCTAGAAGAAGGCAATAACATACCATGTCTCTACTATTGCCAAGAAAACTGTAGGGCAGTGTTTCTCAACCTTGGCAACTTTAAGACATGTGGACTTCAACTCCCAGAATTCCCCAGCCAGCATTGAGAAACACTGCTGCAGGGTGTCCACAAAGTGACAAGGAGCCAAGCATGATTTGAGCAAGACTTTACTTTCTATGTATTTATCTGCCAAGAAGACTTCATCTTCATATTCTAATGAGATTCTGGAAGAAGGAACATTTCCTTAAATTTCCAGCTATTGGCTATATACAATCAGATGCATGTAGAAGCTCAGGTCAAACCTACATGTGAGTCTTCTCAGGCAGAAATACCAGGCTTATCTTACATCTTTCAGTTTGACTGTATTTACTCTTAACTCACCTAAATACATTTATTGTAACACAGCAGTTTTGGAAGCAAAGCAAAAATACCAGCAAGAATAATAATTTTTAAATAGCATTTGAAAGGTCTCCAGAGGTGTTCTCCCTGGGAATCTGATGAGATGTGAAGAGCTGTCCCTTCCCCCACCCCAAACTGTCATGTAGTTTGTTTGAAATTGGCTCAGCACATGGAGTTGTTTATTGAAATATACTGCATAAAAATAATCCTCCTCTTTGAACGGCAGGAAGGATTCATCTACAGAAATGTTTGTCAGGCCTATGCATGTGTTGAAATTTGTCAGAGGGACGATCAATAAGTGGGCAATGCTTGAAAAGTAAATCACCTGCGGAGAGCCAGAGAATTGTCATTGTAGTAGAGCATCTTGCTAGAAAGAGGAATCTATTCCTGTTCATTAGGAAGGAAAATGAAGGGGATGGAAAGGGAGGGAACGAGGTGGGAGGATTGGCTTATATAAAGAATAACGGTGGGGGGTTAACTCTTCCTGTTTGCACTATCACTACCCATGTTTTTAGTTAATTGATGTCTTTAGGGACCTTGGAGAGCAGTCACAAATTGTCTCCTTCTATACCAGATTTCACAGAAAATGTAAGCCTGCTTGCTCATTTCTAGGAGAAAAGAGCCTCTGGAACTGGGAAAAAAATATTGAATTGTGAAGTGCATGAATATAAACTGAAACTGGATTCATCTCAAATATTCAACACCAAGCTAATACTTATAGAACTGGTTCCACATCATGCAAATCCAGGCTTTGCTTAACTATGGCTTATTAAATACAATAAAATTGCCTGCATTTGTCCAACATGTTAAGCCATGGGTTAACAACAGCTGTAGTTGAGTTCATATAACATGCTAGGCCCAACCCCCCACACAATTATGGCTTAGCACATTATAGAAACCATGTGATAGACTTGGAGTTACTATATCTGTACAGCATTTCCAAAGGTATAAAATGTATTTTTTTTAGCAAAAAATGCAAAGCAGTTTGTCAGTTGAGGAGCCAGTCAAAACAGAAACAAAGGCATTAGAGTCTTTCCATGTAGTTCTAGAAGTGAATTTCATAGTGGAATTCTGAAAATTTATGAGAAAAAATGTATCACAAATATACTATATTAGTATTCCCCTTCAAAACGTAGATGTAGCCTCCAGATCCCCTCCAAAGGTTGCTACCAAATGTTTTGAGGGGTAAATTATTAAATACACGGGAAATAATGGAACTCAGCTTCAGAATACAAAGGAGCTCAAATGGAGCACTGCCTGCCTCCCCATAAACTAGTGTTTCTCAACCTTGGCAAATTTAAGATGTGTGGACTTCAACTCCTAGAATTCCCCAGCCATCTTAAAGTTGCCAAGGTTGAGAAACACTAGTTTATGGGGAGGCAGGCAGTGCTCCATTTGAGCTCCTTTGTATTCTGAAGCTGAGTTCCGTTATTTCCCACACTGCCATAAACAATCACATCTTGTTTCACAATTGCATTGCTATGATGGGAGCTGTCCACTGAAGCTGAATGATCCTGGAAAGAGACACAGTTGCTTTAATGATTTAAATTAATGTAGAATAAAATTAATTTAAATGTAGCTTTTGCCCTGTCTTTGTCTTGGTTTTGCTCACTGTTTTGAGTTCAGTCTCCAGTGTTCTGCTTAAAGCGAAAACTGATTCTAGTCCTGAAAAATGTTACACACTCTTACTATTGCAAGGTTTGAGATTTTCTAAATTACTGCATCTTCACACCACACAGGCAACTCTGAAAATCCACACTACAGTCCTAAGTCTTTGACTATTATGTGATAAGTTACCTCAGGCAGTGCCGGAGTAAGTGGGGCGTCTTCCTGAAGTCAGTGCAGAAATACGGAAGTTGGCAGCCTGTGTAAAGAAAGCCCACAAATGGGAATGGAAAACTGGAGGCATGGGAAAGAAATCTCATGAGTCTTGTAACTGGGCAGATGGTCCCAATAAGCCTTATTTGTATCCCCACCCATACAAGCTGGGGAATTTTAAAAGAGGTGAGTGCGGATTCATAAACGGTTGCATTAAAAGAAATTGACTTTCAAGATAGCTAAATTAATCTAATCTGTTCCCGTGTCTGCCGTAGGAAACAAATCCTGTTGTGCTATAGGAGCAATATTTGTATTCCTTTTTTTGCATGTATACTTCCATGCAGTCATAAGAAAGGGTTAAACCATTTTGGTCTTTTCTGTGTCTCAAATATTAAGAGACACATCAGTTGTTTATATGGTTGGGATATGCTATTGGCTTAGCAGGGGAATAAAGCTTTTACGTGAATTCACCTGCAAAAGTCACCAAGAATGTTTACACAAACTCACTGGCCCCTGGTTACAAAGACTTTATCTACATCCTGACAGCATGGCTGGTGATAAACTGATATTGTATGTCTCATTGCTGGTTTCTTTGAAGAACTTTAATAGGGTTTTTCTTTACAGAGGAGTATCAGACAAATACTTTAAAAACATCTCTAAAACATCTCTTAGCAAATACACTTAGGAACTTTCATAGTTAATTAGATTTCTAAAAGAACATTCAGAAGTTTGTTCAAGCATCTTGGGTGTTAAAATTGGAATTTGACATTTCTGGTTCAAATATCCTATCAGGTCTTGTGAGGTGTAAAGCTGTAGGGCATCTTGTCTCCTCTCAGCATCTCTTGCCAATGTAACAAAACTATCCATTCAACTTCAGTGCATGTTTTAACTAGAGGCATTGGTGAGGGACCTGTGGCTAAAGTATCTAACTGTGATGGAATGGAATTATGAAGGCCAGCTCAGGGAGACAAACATTTTCTTAGCTCACCAGAACCACGTGGGAGGATCAAGAGGATGAGACTGGCACCTCCCTGAGGAATTCACACTGCTGTGGCTGGAGGACTTTGGGAGCTGGGGTTTTAGTCTGGGAAGATTGATGTCAGGCCTAGCCCAAGGAACTCCAGGAGACAATGCTAATTCAGTTCAGCTATGTTTATTAGCTACAATCTCTAGCAAGAATCTTCCCAGACTAAAACCCCAGCTCCCAAAGTCCTCCAGCCACAACAGTGTGAATTCCTCAGGGAGGTGCCAGTCTTATCCTCTTGATCCTCCCACGCAGTTCTGGCGAGCTAAGAAAATGTTTGTCTCCCTGAGCTTGGCCTTCATAATTCCATTCCATCACACTAACCCACTGGTGGAGAACCATGGCCTGTGGTGCACACATATTCTGATGGATGGATTAAGTGCCATAAAGTCAGTGTCGACTCCTAGTGACCTCAGGTTGATCCATCTCCAACCTGGCCCTTCAGGTCTTCTAACAGTACTTTCACCACTGCTGTAATCTAGCCCATCTTCTTCTTTTCTTTCCTACTTTTTCCAGCATTATAGACTTCTCAAGAAAGCTAGGTGTTTGCATAATGTGTCTAAAATATAATAATATGAGATTGGCCATGTGTGCCTTGAGTGAGAACTCTGGATTGATTTGTTCTATGATCCATTTGTTTGCTTTCTTGGCTATCCACTTTATATTGTCTATCCATGTGATTTTCTTGGCAAAACACAGAAGTGGTTTACCCTTGTGTTCTACATAGGGTGAAATCAGGCCTTTGCCATTGTCACCAGAGCAATCATCCACCTCCAATGTCTTCCTTTGTAGCTATTGCCCAGTATAGACGCCTACTTGCTTTAGCTAGATAGCTGGGAGGATCTTCACACCTTGAGTAACACTGCTGGGAGTACTCTTGGCATGCACTCTGGCATTCTTTGCTCATCCCTTCCTCCCAGTAATACCACTCTGCCATTATGAGGCAGTACAGCAGGACTTAAGGGGAACACATATTCTAGGCCCAGTTTTATGCTCCACTTAGCACTCAATTTCATTTGGACTGAAATGGATAAAAATGGACTTATTAGACTTACATGGCTGCCAAATTGGAAAGGCTCAAAGCAGCTTACGTTAAACATTCAATAAACAGAATGCAAACAATACATGAATCACTCAGTAAATTAGGAAATGGATGTGTTAAGTGTCATACAGGCAAAAGACACTGATCTAGAGCTTTAAAATACTCCTAACCCCCACCCCCCAAAGCCTCCAAACAGGCTGAAAGTTTTGGGCCACATTACCTTAAGACATCACTGTACACATCCTCTGCAACCATCAGAACCAAAGGAACATTTAAGGCAACCCCCAATTAGAAGAAGGTTGTCAGCTGCTGTGCTGAAGGAATTAAGCCTCTCATATGAACTGCTAGACTTTTTAGTAATTTCAGATCCAATTTGCATTTCCTGGATCAATGTGTAAATTTAAACACAATTATATTTTAACATGTACACTTTTTCAGATATATGCTTCCAAATTAAGCTTTTCCAAATATTGTGATGAAGTTCTTCACTAAAAAAAAGGAATACCAGTAAATGTGTATATTAAAGTAAAGAGTGCACAGAAAGCTAATATTATTGAAACAGAAATGTATTATATTTGGGGGAAATGACTGTTAAAAATATTTACTGAAGAAAAGTACAGTATATTAAAATGAATATATGCTGTGCACATGAAAATGCATACACAATTATACAGAGTCTCCTTTTTAAAATTTACAAAGTGGTATAGAAATGGGATGAAATGATTTAAGATTAGAGAAATGAGAAACGGAGAAATTCTAACAGGCAGATTTCCTAACTTTCAACAAACAGCTGGACTCTTCTTCATGAGTAAGTTCCAGCTAAGTCAGTAGCAAATGCCTATAATGAGAGCTCAGTGTGCTCATTTCACCAGGGTATGGTTCCTTAACAATCTTAGAACCAGAAACTGTATGTGTTTGTAGATACCTTTAAATTTTTATATCGCTCAGATGAACTGTGGTTTTAGACAAACAGGGTCGACCTTGGCCTTGGCGTCTGTGGTGAATAGAGCTTGTTCTCAGAGGAGCACTCTGAGCTGACAACTTCAATTTTGAGATGCTTGTGTGGTAAAGTTCTGACCACAATGGAGCTAAACACAGGCAAGATAGTGCTGCTTTCAAAGCCATGACCCTGACAAAAATAATTGGAGTTACTTTGAAATAGATTACATGGCCAAGAGAAATGAAACATGAAATGATTAAATGATAATGAGCCCTAAGATAAAAGAAAGAATAAAGGTACAGAGTTTTGGAGATTGTTATAGATTAGCTTGAATTCTGATAGGATGAGAAAGTCCATAATGGTACTTTGATGGTTGAGGCAACTGAGCAATGGTGGAAGCCATATCACTTCAGCTGTCCATCAATACACTCTAAATAGTTCCAAAATAAGGCTTTTGTCAAGCACGGAAACTATAGGTGAACTACAAAGGTATCATGAAGAAGAACCTGAAGACTAGTTTATCTAAAGGCAGGTAAAGACTGTTACAGAAAGATCTCAAGTTTGTTGGTAACACAGCAGTGCCTAAGTTGTAACCTAAGTAGAGGTGTCCAGATTGTTGGTCATTGAACTGTATTTGTAATTTTGAGAACGTGCTATGAGTACTCTCACATTTGATAGACATTCAGTAAGTAATCAAAATTTGAAGTCAATGCTACTTTCTCAAGCCTCTGTCTAGCCAAGATGTTGTCTAGCACAGGTTCCTCAACCTTGGCAACTTTAAGACGGGTGGACTTCAACTCCCAGAATTCCCCAGCCAGCTGGCTGGGGAATTCCGGAAGTTGAAGTCCACCCGTCTTAAAGTTGCCAAGGTTGAGGAACCCTGGTCTAGCACATAAACTTATTTCTCAATTTGTTGTTTTTTTCTAAGCAAGTGGTCACTGCTCAGTATTCAACACGGCACTGGATTGTAGCTTCCTATCATTTTTATTTTCCAAGAATGTTCCAGGGTATATGCAGAGCCCAGAAGCATTTTTCAAAATAAAAATTATGCTTGATATTGGCATTTTGCTTTACAAGATGCTAGCTGCCCATTTATTTATTTATATTTTTATTAAAACAATATTTTTTTTAAAAAATCAATAATAATAAAGTTATTATTGCATTGAGCCTGGCAGACACTGGAAAGATTCTTCAGGTGTCAGGTTAGAGGCCAGGCTTCTATGAGTGTATAAAAACAGAAATTGGTCAAAATCTGTGTTAAGTTGGATCACACATCAGTTCCTAGGAATGGTAGCACATGTGTGCAACTCTGAAATGCAGGCAGGATAGAAGAAATTTCTCCATTGAATTAGAGAATACAGTTAGTTTGGACATATGCTCAAGTAAAAATTTACTATAAGTCTTCTTCAGTAAACTGTCTCTCACCATTCTGAAGCCTTTGCATTTTACAATAATGTAAAGTTCTCCAGTATATTAAACTGGAAGCAGAAATGGAGAAAACGGGCTCTCCCCTCCCCAATGGGCAATGCTTTTCTTAATTTCAGCAGCACCGAACCTTTAAATCCAATAGTTTTGAATAAAAATGAAGAAAAGGGAACAACATCTCTTTGGAATTAACTGCTCTCATTTTTGTCCAGTGTTACCCCTGTGGGAAGTTATACAATGTTCTTTTGCAGGATTAAAAATGAAGCCAAATGGACTTTTGCTTTCCATATGAGGTCAGATTTATGCTAGCTGTTTCCCTCTAGTGCTTCATGGTGTTGTCACTGTGTTCCTATACCATAATTTGTTTGAACACTTCTCTGTTTCTTTATTGTAGCTGAAAACTGTAAGGGTCAGTGATCCTCTGCACCACCACTTCCATTTCCTCATTACAAAAATTGACCTGGTTGCTGTTGTTTGAAAGGGCTCAGGCCATTGTCATTCAGCCTTCAAGACTGTTGAGCAGTAATAACAGTATAGAAAGTTGAAGCAATGGCATAAAGCTGTCCAGCACTGTGTATTCTTCCTGGAATCCCGTTGGAATTTTACAGCACAGCTGGCAAGCATTCTTTGCTCCCTTTCAAGTGTATACTCTGTATTCCAGGGAATCTTTTCTTATGCCCATTAAATCATTTAAACATATTAAAAGGCAACGTACTGCAAGGATATTTGCCAAGTCTCTTTTTCCATGCGGGTGACTGGGTATCTTTCTGTTTAAATTCTGACTCACAGTGTTAGTGGGGGGTGGGGGTGGGGGTGGGGGGGCAATGGTTGCTCACAACAATTTGAACATTTCTAGAAATAAAATAGGAAACTGGAGTAGGATGCGTGCATATTGCTTTGTATTCAGCTTCAGATAATACTACTCCATGAATCTAGTTTTCTAGATCTTCCCCTGCTAGATCATGGTTGCAGAGCAAATAGATTGTGCCTGACACTTGGCTAAAGAACGACTTTGTAAAAATGTACCAGTAAAAGCAGCTATTGCACTTTTCATATGTAAGGTTCCCCAAAGATCTGATGGGCATTTGGTGGGAATTTAAGAGAGAAATCTTCTTAGTGTCTATGCCCAAATTTGCCCTTTTTGCAGTTACACTACAATGTTAACTCATATTCAGTTTGCAACCAACTGATTTCTTGGAATAGTTTATAAGTACTATTACCAAGCCAGATATTCCCACCTTATACATGGGTCAGTCAATTACTCAAATCTTTCAGGTTTTGAATTTTACTTCTCTATTCAACAGTATTAGCTGTCCCTCCCACCCAGATCAGTGTCATTTGCAAATCATAATTCATCATGGAAAGGACTTGCTTCAAAGGAGGAAGACACAAGCCTGTAAGAAAGAGCTCATTAAGATGTTTTGAAGTACTTCTGAACAGAAATATAACTAAATATAGTATTATCACTCAGTTTTGAGTTTTTTGCATGACAGAGAATCCATAAAATGGATTAATGGATAATTTCACAAGACAGTTTAAGATTATGTTGCCCATGGTGGAAACACAATATTGGTATATTGTGTTACAACTTCTATTCTTTGTCAGCTCTTGCGCTTTGTTAGCTGGTGTCTCCTAACAGCAATAAAAACACAAAATGAGTAAGAATGTGAGGGTGACAAACATATACCTTTGCAAAGCCATCTGAATGTACTTTATGAGCACTATTCTAATTTATGATATCAATAATGCAATAGTAATAATGGGAGTTGGGGCTGAGGAAAAAGAAAGTCAATCCATGGTCATTCTTTAGATTTATCCATTCAAAGATTTAGAAAGAGTTTTTAAACCTTTTCTTTTCCCTTGATCCATGATACAGCCCTATTGATAGGATTTTTTTTTTTTTTAATGTGCCATCAAGTCATTTTTGACTCCTAGCAACTACATAGATTTTCTCCATGATGATCTATCCCCAACCTGGTCTTTCAGGCCTTCCAATAGTGTACTTATCACCACTGTAACTAAAACCTTGCTACTGGTTGTCCTCATTCCTCCCACCTTTCCCAGCATTAGAACCTTTTCCAGAGAGCTAGGTCTTCACATAATGTGTCCAAAGTAGGATAATTTCAGCCTGGTCATTTATGCCTTGAGTGAGAACTCTGGGTTGATTTGTTCGATGATCCATTTGTTTGTTTTCTTGGTTGCCCATGGTATTCTCAGGAGTCTTCTCCAACACCAAAGTTCAAAGGCACCAATATTCTTTCTATCCTGCTTCTTTAAAGTCCAACTTTTGCTTCCACAGATGTCACAGGGAATACCATGGCTTGCATGATTCTGATCTTTGTAGGTATACAAACATCGCAGCATTTGAATATCTTTTCCACGACCTTTATGGCTGGTCTACCAAGTGCTACTCTGTGGCGGATTTGTTGACTGCTTGTTCCTTTAGTGATGGTTTAGGATGGTTGATCCTAAAAGATAGAAGCTATCCACAACTTCAGTGGTTTAAATTGTTTTTCTTTAAAGTGCCAAATCATCGATAGTATTTAAACAAACAAAACTAAATAGTCAAAACAATATACTTACATACATCCTTTAGCTATCCCAGTGCTTATGAATAAAATGTTTTCATACATCAAGAAGACTCATATATCAAGAAGGCTGCATATCCCTTTGCAGAAAAGTGCCAGCTGAGTAGATTTTTTTTAAAAGATCAATTATAATAGTTTTTTCCCCCCCTTCAAAAGTGACTTAATGGGGTCAGGTCAGCTAAATTCTATTGCCTGCAGTGTAACTATATTTGGTTCAGTGATTATGCAAATAAAAGTACCACTAACCAAGATGTGCATTATATAGAAAAACTGCTGATATTATAAACTGTGTGAGCTCAGCTTAGGCAATTCATAAAGCACCATCAGAATCTCTTACTTCAATTGCTCCTCTAGAAGTCAATCAAAGACCCAATAATAGTTATTCAGAATAAAAAAAGAAATTAATTGCACAATCTAAAATGAATACAAATGATAAATGTCTTATATGTGAGTCACAGAAGGAGAGAAACTCTTGAAACATGTATAATGATTTAAATGCAAGCAATAGTTTTGAGCAAGAATTTTCTTAAAGCAAAAGCATGAAATGCATAGCATGCTTTCATCTTCTTGTTCAGAAAGGGCATAATTCCTTTTTTAAAAGCTAAAATACATCAGTATTTGTGTTGCATTTTTAGGTGAGCATTTTTCCTGCCTGTATATTGGTCATAAAATTGAAAGCATTTATTCTGATATTTGAATCTCATAAGATTTTGTCGTATTCTGATCTGCAGTTAGAAGTCATGAGATTCCTTTTGTAATATTGAAAAGAACATCTCATTGTGCACTAGAGGAAGAAGAAGATGTAGTCTAGCACAAATCTTTTTTCTAAAGGTAAAGCAGGCCTGGCACCAGTTCACTCAAGAGCTGGTACAAACATAATGATAGGAATGTGCACTCCTGTGGTGATCAGTACTAAGCAGTTACCTGGAAAGGCACTACAGTGTGTGCATCATACCAAAGATCCTTGAGTCCATTCTATGAACAGTTGAGCAGCAAAGAAAGATCTCTGAATCAGTATTGCAAATTTAGGGATATTAGGGGTCTGAGGTTAGGGCTCAGATGTTAAGAAGCCACTTTGGTTCAGCAAGCATATTGTGGGAATGACCTTGGGAGACTGTGTCCAGAGATGCTGCCTAGGGAACGGTCAGATAAGAGACAGCATAGTCCGCAGCTGGATAGTGGGTGGGGCAAGAGGCTTAGAAGAGACCCTCCCTAATTTGTCAGGGGTAAAGGAGATGGGAGGAGAATTGTACTTTCAGACTTGCAAGATTCTGTTAATGTAATAACAGAATCTTACAATAAAGTAGAATTCGCTGATCTAGTCGTATTTCCTGTTTGGTCTACTTGGTAAGTACAAAGTACAATTTTCCTCCCATATATATCTCCTGCTTCAATAAAAGGTAGTTTTGTGATGGAATGGTTTGATGAAGGCCACGCTCGGGGAGAAAAGCATTTCCTTAGTCCCCAGCAGGAGCGTGGGAAGATGAGACTGGCACCACCCTAAGGAATTCACAGTGTTTTGGCTTGCTGGCTTGGGAAGTTTAGATTGAGTCTGGGGAGACTGATGTCAGGTTCAGCCCAAAGAACTCCATGAGACAGTACAGATACAGTTCTGTTGCATTTATTAACTTCACCTCCAAGACAGAAATCTCCCCAGACTGAATCTAAACTTCCCAAGCCAGCAAGCCAAAACACCATGAATTCCCTAGGGTGGTGCCAGTCTCATCTTCTTAACCTTCCCACGCTCCTGCTGGGGGCTAAGGAAATACTTATCTCCCTGAGGGCACCCTTCATCACACCATTCCATCACAAGTTTAGAGTGAAAGGAAATATGCAGTAGAGTAGATCCTGGTCAAGACTCAGAACAGGATACCAAAATAACCCTTAAAGTGGGACATCTGGATGAGACTGAGTTCTACTAACATGAATGCAAATAGAGACTCCCTTCAGATTTTCCTGCTTAATACAGCAAGATTGCAGACTGAGGAGGAAGTGGTTTGTTTGGGGCAGACATGGCTCTATGCTTTTTATACACATTTAATAACACTGTTTGATATTATCACCAAAAAGTGCTAATGCCTAATAACTAAGTGACTAGCTATAGTTATTCAGTAAGTTTCAGGACTGAATTGAGATTTGAACCTGAGGGCAATTCTGCACTGTGGCCTAAACTGCATGTCTAGGCATCTAATAAAGGAAAATGCACTGGAATGGAGGTGGTGCACCCATCCTAGTGCTCCTTGATCTCTCAGGGGCCTTCAGTACCTTCAATCATGGTATCATTCTGGACCAGCTACAGTGGTTGGGAATTGGGGACACCATTTTATGGTGGTTCTCATCCTTCTTCATGGCCAGTCCCAATCAGTGTTGACAAGGGGGAAAGGTCATCCCCAGGCTCCTCTTATATGGATATCACTTTGGGATTCAGTTTCAGCAATATGCTAATGATATCCAATTATACATTTCAACCCCAGTGCCAAGAAAGTCTATTTAGATCCTATCCCAGTGCCTGGATACTGTGTGGGCCTGGATGGGAAAGAACCAACTCAAACTTAATCCTACCAAGACCAAGTAGCTGTGGCTGTTAGGGCTCCTTGGATCTGAGGATTTTCCATTTATACTCTTGGATGGTGTAGCAGTTCCCATTCAAAAATGGTGTGCAATCTGGGGATCCTCTTGGTCTCACAGTTCCTGCTTGAAGGCAGGTGGTAGTTGTGACTAACAGGGCCTTTGCACAGCTCCATCTGGTACACTAGTTATACCTTTTCCTAGATCGGGAAGCCCTACTCATGCACTAGTAACCACAAGGCTCAACTACTGTAATGTACTCTCCATAGGGCTACCCTTGAAAACTACTTGAAAGTTTCAACTGGTCCAAAATGCACCACTGCGGACAGCAATGGGCATGCTTCAATATGCCTACATGATACATCTGCTCCATAAACTGCACTGGCTGCCAATATGCTTCCTGGTATAATCCAAGGTTATGATCTGTAAAACCCTACAGGGCATACAGCCAGGTTATTTGAAGGACTGCCTATCTCCCATGGTTTCTGCTTGGCTGGTACATGTACTTCGGGTCCCTTCAATTAAACAATGCCATCTATTGAGATACAGGAACCATGCCTTCTCTGTTGTGGCACCTGCCCTTTGGCATGATATCCCACCTGAAATTCATGTGGCCCGACACTGGTGGCATCCCGTAAAGCCTTGAAGATCTAGCTGATCTCCCAGGCCTTGGGGAGAGATGGATGGGACCACTTACTGCATGCCTTTTTGTTATTTTTCTTTCTGCCTGCATATAGTGACTGGATCCTATCTTCCTTTGGTTTGTCTTGGATTTCCATGGTAATATATTGTGAGCTGCCCAGAGTGTAAATTGAAATGAAATGAAATAAATAAACTGGGTCAATTAACAAGAGTTTCGTTTTTATTCCAAGGTTTGGAACAAGCTAAAATCTGAAAGCAAAGTATCCACATTTTGTTCAAATATTGTCTTACTTGAACAAAATAAGTGTCACCATATTTGAAGTTTCTAAAAAGAAGACATTCTGGATATATGGTTGTTTTGCCTAATGCTCCATCCATCCATCCATCCATCCATCCATCCATCCATCCATCCATCCATCCATCCATTTCTTTGTAGTCTACTGGTGGTTCTGGAAGGCACCTCTCAGTTTATCTCTACTACAGTTGTCGAAGTCATTCAGTTGTCAGGTAGTGTGATGGAATGGTTTGATGTTGTAGCAGGGCTGCCGCCAACAACTGTGGTGTCAAATTTGCCCCCTGGGGATCTGTTGCCATGATTCCAATTCCCCCCCTCTCGATGGTAGTAAGAGTCTGGAGAGATTGATGTCAGGTTCAGCGCAAAGAACTCCATGAGACAGTATAGATACAGTTCTGTTGCATTTATTAGCTTCAACCTCTCGGACAGAAACCTCTCCAGACTGAATCTAAACTTCCCAAGCCAGCAAGCCAAAACACCGTGAATTCCTTAGGGTGGTGCCAGTCTCATCTTTTTAACCTTCCCACGCTCCTGTTGGAGGCTAAGGAAATGCTTATCTCCCCAAGCGCGGCCTTCATCAAACCATTCCATCACAGGTAGGGACTTGAACCTGGATATCCCAAGTCAAAACCCAGTTCATCCAAATTTACAAGTCCACTGTTTCACACATTTCCACCCAAACATACACACATAATTCCAATTGCATTCTTTCTAAATCTTGTCCTCTATGCTGTAACTGTTATTATTCTGCTCATCCAAATGAATATGATAGACTAATTGACTGGGTGTTCATTCCAGATTCTAGCCAGGGGCCTAAGAATCAGGAAGCATTGCTGTAAAATATGTTGTTTCACAAAGAACAGTCTTTTGCAAAATTAGTGGTGTCAGGTCCAGTAAGTTTAGAATGTCTAAATATCTGATTAATCCTTTTGTTCTTGCACCAGTTACAACAGGTATGATATCATTTTTTTCCTCTACAATATTTTGACCTCAATTTCCAAATCATGATGTTTTATTATTTTCTCCAATTGTTTTTCATAAATTTGACTGTTTCCAGGTATTGCTGTATCAGTGAACTAGACCTTCTTCTTTTCTGTAACAGTAATGTCTGGTGCATAATGTTTTAAATACCTAACAATTTAAATTCTGAAACCAACAAAATTATGATCTCTTTCTTTTGCAAAACTTTTTCAGCCATATCATCCCAGTAGTTTTTGCAAACAGGAAAGACAAATGTTATATATAAATTCCAGTCAACAATATTTGCAACCCTGTAACAGTGTTGTTTATACTCAATGATTTTAATATAGCTACTAATGAGGTTATCTACAATTTCATCCTTAATTTTACATAACTGGCATTTCCATTGTTGGAAATATGTTCAGTTTGGGCTTTCAAGGTATTGGTTTGCAAGACTTGTTCTTGAGTTAGATGTTGATCTGCTTTTCCTTTAATAGCATGTATATATTGGCCATTGAGTGGTTTGCTTTTCCAGGTGTTAATCTGACTTTGAATTATTTCATTCTTGTATTCCAATTTATTTTTTGTTGTCTTAAAGAATCTTTTCTTGCAAACTTTAATAAGAATAGCCTCTTTACCTTTACAGTCCTCTACCACCTCTATTTTGGGGTACATATAATCTGTGAATGTCACTTCTTGGGTGAAGGGCATGTCGTATGGCTGTTGTTGTTGGATTTGGGCTAGGCAACACAAAAGGGGGAAGGATGTTGGACTCTGAAGTGAGGAGGGTTGGATTGTGGCTTGGGGAAAGGTTAGGAGAAGTCAGATAATTTATGTCAGAACATATTGTATTAACTGAGAAGCAGGATCTACAGCACCCTAATCTGACTGAAATGGTACACTTCTGGGAAATCTGTACCATATGATTTTTCAAGTCACATTATGGTCATCATTAACAGTTTTTAGTATCTGAAGCTCGTTCCTCCCTGACAGAAGAACTCTTCACACATCTAGTTTTTTACAGTTCCAGTAAAGTGAGAGAAGGAGCTGCTGTTTCCAGTCTCAGCCAACATATTTTGCAGTGCTTCTGCATGTTCACTATAAAATAAAGGTATTTGTAGACAATGAAGTATAATTGTTGAGGATTTCAAACTTAGCTGAGCCTTTTTTGTCTCTATTATTCTCTTAAAGTTGCATATCTTCAGTTACATTATTGGTGCCCATCACCCATTCCATAACTGTGATCATTATTAGGCATGCAATTGCATAAGTTGGCTTAGAAATAGTGACAGCCTCCACTGTAAACACCGTTGGCAGCCACGGCAGCCACACTTCAGTGTAAACAACGTATGAACTCTGTGCATCTGACATTTCACACAATATGCTCTCCAGCTTTAAGAAAACATTATTTCATGTTCTTACTCTAATCAGTCTTGTCTGCCATCCCCAAGAACAGAGAGGTTCATTGTTATATGCAGCTGTCATTTGTCCCATCTTCTTGCTCTTTCTGACTTCAATATCTTTGTGGTATTTAGTGAAAGTAATTTTCACTTAGAAATTTTCTGCCCTTTCAGTAAGTGCAAGTGTAGCACTTCATCAATGGCCAAAGAATTCCAAGCTATCTGGGATGTATCAGGACAGTTGATAAAACCTTACAGAGCAACCTATGATAGTACATCCCATCATAAATAAAAAAAAAAGTAGAAAGGGCCTTTGTCAGTGTTTATCTGTAGCGCTTTTATTCTTTGCCCTTGATTTCCTCTTCAGAAAATTGATGCACCCTTAAATTGAAGCAGGAGGCTTGACAGGTGATGGTTAAGGTGATAACTGCTCAGATTTCATCAGCCAGTGTTTTTCTGGGGGCGCAATTGTAGGAACTTTCAGCTAGATTACCTGTCATCCACTACATCAGATAAAAGAGGGAGAGTTGAAAGATGCAGTATTGCCACTGTACCTTAGAGGAAATGAAAAGTGCAGGTAAGGTAACCAAAGATAGAAAGAAGTACAATTATTTTCTAATCAGGCTATTCTGTCAAGAATGTCAGGGCTGAAATTGGCAACCATTGGACAATATCCATTGTTGCATTTGCATTGTTAAATATGCCAAAAGGGAGGAGGAATTACAGCAAAAGACCCTAAAAAGGATAGCCAGTCACTCAGTAGGTAGCACTTCATGCTTTAACACTTGACTATAGACATTTAATTTTTCTGTGGCTTGAAAGCACTGTACAACTTATATTTAGGCTGAGAAAATGATCCATTTTAACTTGTGTTTCAATATTCCTCCATAAGCTGGCATCTTACTCTGATTGTGAAGCTGTTCCAGAGTTTTAACTATTCCACTGCTTTGTAAAAATGAAACAAGCAGTCTTGTTGAGGTGCCTTCATTTATGCCATACAGGCGTAACTAAACTTACATTGTCAAAGACTTGCTGTAAAAAGCAATGACAACTGGGTGTAAGGTCTGCCTCTTGTGGGAGGTACGTAAGTTGATTCTGCATCCCACACATTGCGCCATCAAATACATTGTAAGTTTTCAGGAAAGAATGGGGAAGAGAGGCAGCTGATGTCAATGAAAGCAAACCCTTCCCATTGATAGTAAAAATGAATAGGATGGGAAAAAGTCAAGGAGATTCTGAACAACTGATCATCCCATTCTGGGGTTTCTAATGCACCCAATAGCATCTGCTTTTAGAAATTCTTCATCATCATAGGAACATCATCATCTTCAGCAGAATCATGAGTTTAAAGAATCATGAGTTTGTCTCGTTATACAAGCCACCCAACGTTTCCCAGATCATAATCAAATACATTAAATCTGGACTAGCCATTTATAGCACTAAATTAATGCTCTCTCATTCATCCACCAAAGTCAGGCCATAGCATTTGCTCTTAAAAATAAAAACTTTCCCATAGTAATCAATGACAAGCCTTTAATACCAAGTACTATTAGAGGAAAAACAAAGAGGAATAAAGCAATTCCTTGATATATTATTTGGAGCAATTCAAAATGTACATGTTTCTACAAAGGACAATGCTGAAATATTTCCAGAGGCATATACACATACTGTGGAAACTAAAGTGGCTAAATGAAGGTAAAACAGGAAGAAAAGCTGGGATACATTAGCTCTCCCCACATGTTCATGGGCTACCTGGGTTAGGTAGGTGGCAGAAGAGCTCATAAGTTAACAGTTTATGAGCAGTGAGAAGTTATTAATTTGGTCCAGTCTTCAAGCTTAAAGATGATACCTAAGTTTAGTTTACATGCAAAGACAGAGGAAAGAGAAGCCATCATTTATCTTACAGGGAAGGAGAATGGGATTAATTAACAGACTTATCCCTAGCTTCTGACAAAGTAGAAAGTGGGCTTTTAATTTATATATCTCCCGTATCATCTATGATTACATGGACTGGCAGACTATTTCTAGCCATTTTAATGCTAGTGGCTGCAGTATGCATGAAAATTGTTAGAGAAAGAGAGGGGCAAAAGAGGTTTCACTTCTTGGGCTTGTCAAAGAGTTTAAAAGATTCACAGGGTACCCTCTAGTTTGCAAGCTTTTGGGTAAAACTTTAAGTGAGTTAAAAAATACCTCCAGCATTTTTAAAGGACAATTTGGATCCAAAGTGTTCAGAAAAAGAACTAAGATAATTGCTTTCTCCAGGTAATCAGTTCTGGCAGCAAAGATAGGGAGGCAGAATGTGACTAAGCCTTTGTTAGGGAGCTCAGAGCCACAACAGCATTCAAATGTTTATAATTAGTTCAACATCTTCAGTGGCATTTTCCCACAAGTTCGGAATTACCTGCTTAGCCATTACAACCATTGGTTAAAGTTAGTGTCTCCCAGAAGGCATCTTTCCTACCACACATAGGATAGATAGATAGATAGATAGATAGATAGATAGATAGATAGATAGATAGATAGATAGATAGATAGATAGATAGATAGATATCAGGTGTTTTAAGCAGGTATCCACCACAGAATAAAGTATTCTTTTTGGGTGTGCAAGACAAATGGTCAGGCTTGGAAAAATAAAAAATAGGCAACAGAGTATAGTGGAGATAGTGTCAGGTAAGACTCGTGAACTAAAAGCAAGGAAATTTCAGGTCAGTCTTGGGTCAACTCCATGTGCAAAGAAGCAAGAGGATTGATTGATTGATTGATTGATTGATTGATTGATTTGCTTATGTGTTTCATTGATTTATATCCCACTTTTCTTTCAGGACTCAAGAAGGCATAAAGAGAGCTCTCTTTTCCAATTTCTGTAGAGAGAGAATGAAGTCATTCATGGCTAAGGGTGAACTTGAATCTGGGTGTCCCTGAATCTGGCCAAACAAGAATGGAAGCTAGGGTGCAACTCTGAGGGCAGTTATTGGGTTTCAGATAAAGAACATCAAGATCTCAATAGTTCGGTGGTTGTGCTCAAGATGGGTTAAAATAAAGAGAAAAATACAAGTTACGGGAAGGTTTTAGGTTACAGTTTGCTTTTAGATCTGTTTGAAAAAAGGCATATGGCTAAAGAAAAAAAAAGGGGATTGACTATACAGTGTATACAGTAAAATTACTCCAGAGCTCTTTTGATCTTCTTTACCTGTTAAAACAGGAAGGCAAAAACTGTGGCCAACAGACCATAGTACTTTTTTAGAGTCCCTAAAACACTCCTAGAATAGGCAGGGCCAAAGAATTCAACCCAGATTTTTGTTGTTGTTACACACTGTGTGGAGCATCCAGTTTGCCCCTTAAAAATCCCAACATTCTCTCAAAATCAGGCCTCTTTTGGTCTTACTCACTTTTGAATTATGGCCCTTGATTGCTTCACAAAACCCAGTGTGACCCCTGAGCAGATAGATGCTGTGCACCCTTGAGTTAAGAGATAAGAAATAGGCCTGTGCAGATCCTCAAGACACTTTGCAGTTCACAGGCACAAGTGCTTAAAGGCCCAACCAAGTTGCTTCAAGGGTCTCCTGAGTTCTTCAGTGTGTGCAGGCCTGGAAAACATTTGAAGTTATCACACATACCTGAAGAAATTGGGAAGGTTAAGTCTTCAACTAGCTGCATCTGCTGTGCACTTTTGTACAGCACACTCTAAAACATTTGTCACTCATGAGTGAAATGCCCTGTTGAAGGATCTACACAGCCTTAGTAATGAGGTTTCAGGATTGGGCTATTTTTTTTCTTCTTCTTCTTACCAACACTCTGGACTGGCTAATTCAAAGATTTTCTCTGTATTTAGTGGCAGGGTGACCTTTGCAATTAGAGAGACATTGTCATGTTAAAGTGACATTCTCTTTAAACCGATTAATAAAAGAATATATGTATATCTGCCTAACAGTGGAGAGGAGACATAAACAATGCAACTAATATAGCTCTGGCTTGCATTAATTCTACAAGCTTTTTAGCTTGAATGCTTTTCTTTTCTTTTTTGAAACAATAAAAATGTTGAGCCAAGTACAATGTCTAAAGAAAAATGTACAGAGGAAAAATGTGCAAGTCATACAACACATCCAAGTTTCTTTGTAGCATTATTTTAAATAAATATTGTCTAAACAAGGACACATACAACCTTTCTTTTTTTAAAAAAATATTCCTATGTGAGGAAATGACTGGCATAGATATTTTTCAACTTGATCTCTGTCATTCTGTGAATGGATCACATAGTTCTCATTAAAAAGATCTAATGCAATTCAACTGAATAAAATAATGATAAGCTAAACTTTCTGAATGTAGATATTTTAAAATAAAACAATTAAGTTAAATAGTGAGATAAATAACTTAGACCTTTTGTATAAGATACATTTAGAATCAAATAAACCATATTAAAAGTGACTTGATCATTTGAATAGATTTGGGGAAGATAATGGAGTCTGCTCATTTTAATATACCTTCAGAAATATTTTACTTCTTGATGATGACAGCAGCTCTTACTGACAACTATTAATACATTATAAACACCCCATCAGAGTTATATAAAAACATGTCAGTTTTAAAGAGAACATCTTTGACAGCAAATTTTCTGATTGTGAAACAGCTGTGCCTCCAGTACAATGCATTAAGTAGTTTATTCCTTTTAGATAGTTAAATTGTGCATGAAATGTTGCTGGCGCAAGGGCTCCAAATCTGGCCTGATTAACGAACATCTGTTACATTGGAAAAATTCATGTCTACCCTAATTAGCTGTCAGGCTGATGTACATCAGCCCTGATGGTGAGGGATCCTGTGCTGTTTAAGTCAAACAGGTTTCTCTCATATCCTATCACCTGCCCTTTCAAATTTTTCCCTCTTTGGTGCTGGGGTAATTAGAGATTATTGAAAATACAATAGAGCAGGTTATGGTCAGTTATAGTCCCATCTGTGCATTTTTTTCCACCCCACAAAACTTATGAACTCACATGTGAAGTCAACTAAAAAGCTTTCAGCCAAGCCACTCTCTACTGCTGTTAATCCTAATCTACTTTGTAAGAAGCTATTCAAAGCAATTTTAAAGTGATTCCAATGAGACCACAGTACTTTAAATGATTTGTGAATTATCCTTAAGACTAACAGAGGTTCTTATTTACAAATCCACCTTTTAGGGGCAAATGAATGGATGTCTATAGCTGTATATTCATTCGATGTTGAAGGACAGACAATAAATAATTCTGAATTGGGGTTCTCTTTAAATAAATTATTTCTGCATTGACTTTCAAAATTTAATACATCCCCAAGGCAGCAGTGAACTAAAGATAAACCTGAAAAAAAAGTGATATACTTAGGACATTTATTTATAGTTTTTAAAGCTATCATTTAAAAAAATGGCATATATTTGATATGGCAGTTCTGTGCATGTCAACTGAATTCAGGGGAGCTTATTCAAAACGAAGTGGGTATAAAAGGGAAGAATAAAACTATTTAGAAAACAAGTTCATGAACATAGTGATGCTTTTGTAAGCCATTTCAAACCGTTCAGGGGAGATGAATATACATTTATTAAAAGATTGAACAAATTGTATAGGAACTGAACTGTATAGGGCTCATGAGTGGCTCTGAACATCTTTTTCTGCTACGCTCAGTCTTCAATAAGTTCTATACACATCACAGTCGTTACTGGCTATATGAGCACATAAGAGCTTATTTCTGGATGTTCACATTAAAAGTAATTATGGACTGTTTATAGAAGTACTTATGGTCAGTAAACTGTAAAGTGCCCAGCTCTGATTAAGGGATAATAAAGAAGCAAGCAAAATAGGTCCAATGAACTTTATAGGTGTTTCATCCTGTAGCCATACCTTACATTGGCCCAACTATTTGCTTGCATTTTACCTTTTTATAGGGCTTTGTCACCTTCATACTTGAATACTGGGTCAACAATTCCTTCTACATTTGTTCATCATTCTCATTCATTCTGATAGGAAAAATGAGTTTGATTTTTTTTCCAAAAAATATGTGAGTAAAAGTCTCATGAACGGATTGTAGTTCCTTTTACTTATCTTAGAATGTAGTCAAGATGTGTGTGTGGTCCATCTTTCATTAAACCATTGCCATCCAGAGCTCTATAACCTTCTGAAGCTTGGTGTGCTACAATTCAGTTCCCAAAGAGGATCATGGGGAACCTTCTGCCACTGAGTTTTTTTAGACTGGGCAGTTTAAATGTGGGCAGCCAGGAAGCTACTAAGCGATGGGGTGGGTGGTGGGTAATAGGAAAAGAACAATATCTATATTCTCCGTATCTTGTAATGATAACACAAGCTCAAAAATATATGAACATAATTTGTAAGACAGCCTGAGAAAAAAGTCTCTTTTGCAGAGAAAGAAAACTTTCAGGAAAAGGACAACATTGGCAAAATATTAATATAATCTAGGGTTGTGTAGAGACCACAGCTCACTCAGAAAAGGTTTTAATCCCCCCCCTTTTTTTTTTTGCATACTTGCTGCATTGTAGCCACGTGCGGTATAATGAAGCTCTGAAATGACAATTCAGGACTAGAGTTTTGTAAAGGTTTTTGATTCAAGATAAGACCCCAATTTGCTTCACGTAAAGAGAAATATCTTTCAAAATGCTGAGCAATGCCTTGTATTCCAGCTTTCAGCTTTGGAAATTCACCTATTGTTTTTAATAAGGTTTTTTTTTATTGTTCTGATACATGACTTGGGTATTTTTAATTCAAAGGCAATCTATAGATACATAGATCATCTAAAGATATCTTGTTTTCTTCCCCATTACCTTCATAGACTTGCTCCTGTATGGATGCAAAACTTAAGAGTCACCCTGTAATGATCATTTGTACCACTGAGTATGACAGAAAGATTAGCTGTAATTTTACATGGAATAGCCTAACCTTCAGACAGTTCAGCTAGGATTACTTACTCTCTCTAGGCTTAATTCAGAATCCTCGGTTTTCAGCAATAATCTTTTAACCACTGGGGTTGAGCCTGTAACTCTCTGAGCAAATCAAGCAACACCACTAATCTTTGTTATATTGCTTGAGTGCAAAAGAATTTTAAAAATTCATCCATGTTCGAAAGCAAAGTGGATTTAAAAGGGGTGCCTAACTGCCAACTCCATACATGCCATCTGTTTAGCTGGTGAGAATCCAAAAGATTTTTGCATGTAATGGCATATATTCCAGCTTGACCATATACAATACATCTATGGCTGAGAAATCAGTTAAAAACACAGGTAGGCTGTGTTTTTATCTAAGGAAAAATGTTTTGTCTTCTTCATAACTCAGTTCCTTTGCCTAGTTCCAAATTCAGATAATATCTCCCCATTGATACTGGGCAATAGAAACACTAAAAGTGATGTTCAACTCTTGGTTCATTCCTAGAAGAAAACAAAACTAAAGTTGTTACAGCTTTCGGTTTGTGATTAGTATCACTCACACAGGTACAAGGTGGCATAAAAGTAAAGCATGTAATGAAGATGTAGATTAGATTACTTTTTTGTACTTACTGTCTTTTCTCCAGGAGCTCGAAGCAATGTATGTGGTCCTCTCCTATGTAAACAGCTGTATAGAGTGAGTTTGGCTGGACTGTTACTGCTGGCAGCAAGAATATCTCTGCTTATTTGTTTAGAATCTTTGGTGTGGGGGAGATATTTCATTTAGGCAGATGGGGAGGCTCTCAGAAAATTTCTACCTATATAATTGAACTAAAGCAATTATATCATAAACTCTTCTTCAATGCAGGAAAAGACACACAAATGAGGCTGGAGCAAAAGATACTATATCAGTGACTATTAGTTTTGAAAAAAGTTAATAAAATTTATGGAGTTATAATTATGGCATGAAGATAGTGAATAGAGTTTGGTGATGACCTTCAACATGGACAGGTTCAGGTAGGGAATCAACACATCTTGCCAAGTTCAACTTTCAAAGGCTGCTAGTTGTAATGAATACAATACTTCTCAATATCAGCCTCTTGGGAACATTCCTGGAAGGACATTATTGCCTTCATAGCCTGTTCATGGGCTTCTTGTTAGAATCTGAGGGGCCAATATGGGAAACAGAGAACTAGGCCTTGCGGTGATCTAGCAGGAGTCTTGTGACTCTAATTTGATGCTTAACAGTGAATGGCTACACCTACTATCTTTATTTCTGAATAGGGCCCAAAGAGGTATTTTGGTGAATCCATAGATAGCTGCCTTTTCAGAGGAATGTTTGAGGTAGTTTTTCCTCTTTTTTAAGCAACAAGCTTTTATGCTAAATGATAAGTGTGCTCCCAGCTTCAACACTAGTTTGAAATGTGGCATAGAACAACCTCAGATGCTTCAAAGTAGCTACAAAGATTAGTAAGAAAAGTTTCAGACTTATCATAGTCTCAGGTGGAAATTGAGGGAATAATAATATTAATATATGAACCAAAAGGTTTAGATACATATATGCAAAGATTTTGGGCAAACTAAGCTGAGGGCAAAGGAAACAAGCTTACCTGCTGCAACAGAAAAGTGGTTTTTGTACTTTTAAAAGTTGTGTACAAGTTTCATCAAGTGCAATCTGATGTCCCAGGCTAGGAGTTGAATATTTCTGGTGCAGTTTTTCCTTGTACAAAAAGGTAAATCCAATTTCAGAGAAAATAAACTATGAAGTGATTTTTTATAACACAAATAGAAAACAAGTTTCTATTTATGCTTATTTCTCATGGGATAACAGTACAGAGAAACTTACCTTGGGATAGGATCACCTCTGAAATATGAGATCAACATCTTAAATATTCAGAGCTTTCAAGGGGCCTTTTAGAATCTAATGACAAATAAAATTCATAAGATTTCATGACTAAGTATATTAGTTATGTATAAACAGGTAGTCCTTGCTTAATGACCACTATAGGGACCGGAAAATTGGTTGTTAAGTGGGGTGGTCATTAAGCAATTCACCATGTGACTGGACCTGATTTTATGACCATTTTTATGATGGTCATAAAGCAAATCACTGCAGTCATTAAGCAAATCATGTGGTTGTTAAGGGAATCAGGTGTTCATTAAGTGAATCCAGCTTCCCCAATGGACATTTTTTGCCAGAATTCGCTTAATGACCATCATAAAATGGTCACAGATTGCGATCATGTGACCATGGGGGTGGTGCAACAGTTTGCAATGGTCATAAGTGTGAGTACAGGTTATAAAGCATTTTTTCTGAGGCCATCGTAACTTTGAACCATCGTTAAATGAATGGTTGTTAAGCGAGAACTAGCTGTATAAGGACAAAACTTAAACATGTCCTTATATGGACCGTAATGGTTCATTATATCTTTCTTGCAAGTGATTAATGCTGATTAGAATGCTGATTTAAATGAATAGTGATTTATATTGTAGACAAGGGAAGTTTTGACCTGTATACTATGAAGGGGCTACTGATCCCATTTGTCCTGTAAAGTCATCTTCACCTGATGGATTGCAGCTTGAAGACATTCAGATAAGCTCACAATAAACAATAATTGGAGGATAAAGGGTGGAGTAAGGTTGCCACCTCATCCTGTCTTCTTACTTAAGAGAAATAGAAGTGGTTGTGAGAGTGTTGGACTAGGAAGAGAGAAACATGTTCAAATCTCCAGTTATTCATGAAGCTGCTGGATAACTTTGGGCCAATCATTATTTCTCAGCATGCCTAATTCATAAGATTGTTGTGACAGTAATATGGGAGTATTAAGTAACTGCTATTGATGTACAGAAAATTGGAAATGTGCTGGGTTTCATGCTTGAAACAAAGCAGCCCCACTCAAAATGTTCCATCCAAATGTTCTGAGCTGGCTGTGTTCTACCAGAACAAATTCAAAACGGCTTAGGTGTTTTAGACCAAGATCAAAAATAAACTTCAAGAACTCTAGAAACAACTTGTTTGAAGTTCAAATCTGTTTCAGAGTTGAAATAACCTGTTTTAAGGTTAACTTCTATGACCGCAACCCATGAAAAGTCCCATTCAAAACAGCATGGTTTGTTCCGAACTCTAAATAAAATTCTTGGATCTCATATGTTTTCTTTCAAACTCAGAATGCTTAAAAATAGCCCCTTTGCTGGTCTTTGACCAAAAAAGCAGTATTTCACTTCATAGCCCTTTTGAAGTCAAAATGCTTTTAAGTGGAAATGTTTTGCCCATCCTCAGTGACTGCTTTTAGTTCATGGAGAAAATATGTGATATAAATGTAACGTCATATCATAAATAAAAATGTTGCCTTTTTAATGATGAGCATTTTATGCAGGATTACACTTGCAGTTTCTGGCTAATGTTAGTACAGCAACCAGCAGCAAAACTGTTCATTTTGTTTTTTTTTAAAAAGGTGGGAAACATGGATACTGTACATGTGAAAACTGATACCTGTGGCAAGGAGATATTTCTGAATGGATATCCATCCATCCCCTTACCAGATGCTATTGTGGTTCGTCTGACCCACTTCTTCTGATATCCTTTGTTTCAAAGACAAGGTTCTATGCCAGAATGGCCCTACTGGATGCTCTCCAGATTTGATGGAATTACAATTCCCATAAATTTCAGCCATGCAGCAGATGATTACACAACAGATTGGATCAGCCAATTGCTATTTCATTTTTGTGAGGGATATATTCATGACAGGAAACTCTATCACAAAGATTCCAATGTGCCACTTGAGCTTGGACTTACTATTATCAATTCCAAGTGCCATAGGTTGCTTGACTGACAGCTGATCCATTGTGTTTGAGAAACTAGAATTGTGAGCGTACAAAACTTCTTGCACATCGGCAGTTTTTAAAACACTTATCAGGGTAATTGGCATGCAGTACCTGTACATTTGTGGAATGAATAAACAGCATTAAGCTAGAAGAAGCCTACTGAGTTGCAAATTATTTATTTATTATACTTATATGTGGGTTTCTAGGATAATATAATTTTCCATAATATAATCAGTATTAACAATAAACTTCAAAGAAAGTAAAACAATAACACTAAATATGAAAAACAAATAAGAATCAGTTGTTAATACTCCAAAGCCTTCCACCATAGAAAAAGCACCAAGATTCAGTAAAGAATATACCTGAAGTCATTTAATATATCAGTGTTTTATTGAAATAAACTGGAGTTACATCTGAGCAATAGCTTAGCTTGCAATCTTATACAAATTAACCTGGAAGTAAGCCCTACTGAATTCAATGGAACTTCCTTTGGTAACTCATAGCGTTACATTATTATGGCTCTAACTCAGTTGACCTTTAGTCTTCCAGCTTTATAAATAGCCATAGGATTCTTAAAAGTTCTAAACTGCCAGTGTGTTTTTTTTCCACTAAAAGCCTAGAATCTTCAATATGTCAATTTAAGCACAATCTTTTGATCTGTCATCTTGTGTCCATTAGCAAGTTCACAGGTATCCGAAGCTGAGAGTCAATACAGGCATAAGATCAGGAAAAGGGATTCAGCTTTCCTTCATCCCCCAATCCTATTTTTCTTTCCATGAGGTCAACTGAAATAACATTGCTAGTTTGTTCTGTTCCTACCTTTCAAGGAAAATAAATCATTAAGTAGACTCTATAAGTCAATCTGATTCACTGCCTGACAATTTTATCTCTTTCCCTAACATGGGAGCAATAATGTGAGATATCAATTACTCCAAGAGTCTTCCTTCTTGAACATTTGCTAGACTCACACTGAAATGGGCATCCTGTCTTCCCAGTCAAAGCTCAGGAGAGTACCTTTGTTTTCTGGTCCTCCTCTAGACAATAAAACTAAGGCTGAGCCATAGACATTTCACTTCCAGGCTGCAAAGCAGATATTGATGTAAGTCTTAGACACTGAAAAGTTAAAGATCAATACTTGATTTTGTTTTTGTCAATGTAGGCAGAATTTTCTGCTAGATCGAGGGTTGGTTTCTTTAGAGGAAACTACAACTGAGCAAAACTAGGGGTAAGAGTAAGGAGGAAACCAACCAGTTTTGTACGAAGAAAACTTGGGAAAAAAATTAAATGTAAGTTTTGTGTTGACATAATCCAGGTTAAATCTAAAGAAGAAAAATACTTACTTTTGTCAAATGAGAGGCTATTTTATCACTCAGAGAATGTCACATCAATTGTAAAGCCATCAGCCTCCAGGCTTGTTGGTGATTGCTTCATATTTACTGCTAGTCCAGCAATGGAGATGGTACTTTTACAGTCTTTGGACAGACTAGAGAGTGTGACATTTAAAGTGTTGATTTTTGCAGCACTTATGTTAATTGTTGTAATTTTCCTGATGAACCACCATTCTGGTTGCCTGATGCAGCCAAGATAGTTTTACATTTTCTATGCAGGCCTTCTTGCCATTTGGTCTGTGTAGTGTCAGCTTCGAGTGCTACTGAAAGCAGACAAAATTGCAAGCAAATTGCATCAGATTGCCAACATTGTGAAAAGGTAAATTGCTTGCAAATCTATTTAAACCACTGCCCTATTTTCATCAGCTTCAGTACTTGGTATTCATGATTGCTTAATTGGCGACCTTTCCTATTGTGTAGTGCTTTATGGTGTAATGGAAAGCGATCTTTACCAAACCAATTACCCTTTTTTTCTCAGCACTACATTATTGCTGTGATTGCAACTGCCAGTCCTTTGTAAATGAACTTTCTGATTTCAATGATGTTTTTAAAATGTAAGATAGAAAAAAGTGGCATTCATATTGTGTGATGTTCTATTTTGAAGCCTCTTTGTAGTTGCCATTGTCTGGGAAAATGGACTGAAGGGTTACACAGTACCTACAAATATCCATGTAACTATTATTAATATTATTATAATGTCTTCCTTTGTATTGCAGCTCAATTAGGAAAGGATAGGAGAAATATTTTGTCACCCTGTCAAGTGCACAGGAAGTGCTTTTGAGGCTTCTTTTTGACATGTACATTATCTCCACTAATAATACAAGATTCCTGTTCAAGGAGTGGGAATAAGTCTACACAATCGATGGCCCATTTAAATTAAATAAATAAATAAATACATAAATAGGACATTTTTAAAAAAGTGATTAAATAAACATCTTAGATCACCAGGATTCCTAAATGTCACCATATGCTGAAAGAGCCTGGGCAGCATAAAATAGGGGGAAATTGAATATGCCCTATGTCTGAATTGTAGGTAACAACTATGTGTTCCAAAATATAAGGAATAGTGAAAGGACATTATAAAACTATATATTCATACATCATTACTAGCAATTTGATTTCAGCAATGAGGATCTATTGGTTTTTGAACATTTGAACAGAACTGATTTTGTGAAAGAGCAAATTATTGGTCAATTACTGTTCATTCTTTTCTTTGTAACATATATTGTGACTGTCCAGAACTCTAGAAGAATGTTAGTCTTATACATATGTTTACACGGTTTTAGAAATTATATCATTTCTTAGACATGGCAATACAGAAAAAGCTCTACAAACAAAATTAAAGTCATGCTTTAATAGAATAAGGGAGGTAGCAAATGAACACATCATTATACCCCCTACAGATTGGAATTCTATTACATCAAACCAAACAAAAGGGAGGCGGGGAAGAAAAACTGCTATTTTTGGCCCTTGATTTGAACGATTAAGTTAAATGGTCCTTTGATTAGATTGTTCAAAGAATTTGGTCCTTTCGAGATAACACTAGGTTTTATTATCAGTGACAATTTTTAGTGAGACTTTCCTTGCAACAGGGTACATAATATTCTCCAGGCAAAGGTAATTAAGGGCTGGTGTCATTTGACATATGCCCTGTATTATTTTGGAAAGTAAATTCCATTTACCAGGCTATATAAGTGTAAAGATAATGTAAGTACCATTTAGAGGGACAGTTTTGATATAAGCAGAAAATGCGCATGTCACACAAACAGTGTTATGAACACTTGTTTATTCTGGCCAGAACTTTAGGCAAAATAAGGCAGGTGTCTCAGCCTATAGGCACTGGGTTGAAAGATGGGCAGGGATGTGTGAGTGAGTCATATCATTGCTTTGTATCCTATAAGCTAACCTGTTACCTAGAGCAGCAGAGGAGGACAATGTCCTGTCTTCAATACTGAAATAGGATTTAGGTTCCAGTCTGGTTACCTTCCATATAGAAAATGCTGGGAGATCCTGAAAATTAAATGAAGATGAATTTGAGTGATCCATAGTACCTAACCCTGTAGGAAAGAAGAAAGCTGTAGCTTATGATTTAACTAGACCAACATATGACCATTGATCCCAAATTCTTTGACCATGATTATAGCCATCATTGCCCACTGGTCATTTAGTACCTGTGGGCAATATTGGCCAGAAATGACTTTTTTTGGAACTTGTTAGACCTCCTGATGCATCTTATTTTTAGTTACTATATTAGAGTAAGGTAACCTAGATTAGTAGAGCACATCCAGGGAAGCTACCTTGTTTTGTGTTTGTGCATACTGCCATTGCAGCTGTTTTGTGAATAAGCACCTACTCATGGCAGCCATTTTGGAAGAGCAGTCACAACCAAACTTCACATTTCTAAATGTGTCCATTGGTCCAAGCTGACATACCTTTGTTTTGGTCTGTACTCCAGATAAAATTGTACTAAATTGTTTGTAGTTTTCTTAGTCATATCCTAATAGCATCTGTACACTACTAAAACTCTCATTGTGTTTACCTGTTTGTCTGTTTGTACCCTCATGTTAGCCCAAACAGTGCATTATACTGCAACAATTTTTGAATCAAGGTACCTAAAATCTGCTAACTTAAAGAATGCATAAAAAATACGGGACCCATACTTCTGTGGAATTGAAATTTCCACAATGGTCAGACCACTTTTATTTGCAAAGTTGTGACCGTTGAAGCATCCCTGCAGTCACATGATCATGATTTCTGATGCTCCCTGCCAGCTTCCCACAAGCAAAGTCAATGGGGAAGCCGGCAGGAAGTCAGAAGTCACTCCTGCCCCCACTGCTTTGCCCCCCACCCGTGATCATTCTGTTTATCAGTCTAGGTAAGTAAATATTGACTTCACCAAAGTTCACCACTACAATTATTTTTCTATTTATAATATATACGTTTCTTAGATGATCACAGAACCATCCAGCTTTGGGGGGGGGGGGAATATGGTCCATCTAAAATTTAATGTTCATTCTGGTCACATCAGACTGCACTACCTTTCTCTCAAAGGATGACCCAACTGATCATAGGGTTGTCTAGTATTCACTAGTATTTCATCTTGATATATAAATATAACTACTTTCCCATTCCTACCCATCTAATGTTATGGCACCATAGCATATTAGCCTGCTCCAACATTTCTTATAGCATATCAATTTCTGGTATGTAATTATATTCCTACTTTATTTTCATTCTGATAGGCACCACAATTGTTTGCGTGTCTGTGCTAGAGATTCTGCATAGCCTCTGCTTTTATACAGAAGTTGGAAAGCATATAGATGAGATGTGCAGTTGATCTAATTAGCAAATTACAATAGTATACTCATAAACTAAAATAAATGTCTATATGCATTGTATTGGAACAAAAGTATGTATTTTTACATCAGTACTTGAAAAGCGTCCTTTTAACAAATAACAAAATGATAAACATTCATCTCAACAATCAGTAATTCATAGCTGCTCACAACTTAGTCAATGAAACAGTAAGAGACACAACGGAGATGCTATAATATATATCTTTTATTTGAGTCATGCCCATACCAAATGCTTCTTTTTTTCATATAATTCTTATAAACCCTTCTGCCTGCTCAAGGAGAAATACACTAGAAACACAAGCAAAAAGGAATTAAAACTCTGATTTATGTAGTTATTTATTCTTTCATTCATTCTCTACCATCCCACCCAACTTCAAGGCAGTTGGCAGACTGGGGACACTCATCATGTAAGCCATGGTATGTTACTAAGTACTGATAATTAGCCTTATTACTACTGTACTACTTTCTTGCACTTCTGAAACTTACAATAATCAGTGTGCTTGGTCTGTTGAAACACTGATAGAAAAAAAAAAAAGAGGTTCATTTTCTTGTAGGAGATACCTAAGTTAGTTTCTACAAGGCAGTCCACGTATCCATTTCTGACGATTGAATGAACTCTCAATAAGGAATTACAGTCAGCAATCAAGACCAACTGAAAATTCAATATTTAAGCCTAGAAATACTGTTCTGAATGTTGAACTCAGTAAGTTTTGGTGGATCTTACTTCTTTATAGATGGCATAGAAGGAAACATTTTAAAATGTTATTTATTTATTTGCTTATTTCTATATTGACTGCTTGAGCAGCAGATGGAAGGAATCTTGTGCAATCCTGGTGCAGAATTTTGGTTGCTTAGGAACAAAAGGGAATATGATCAATGTATACTAGATGAAGAAACACGTAAAAAGCATACTTTCATTCAGCTATTCAGCACCACCTCAAAAATTATTATTCAAAACAGAACTGAATTTTCTTTCTCCATGTTGAAATGGTGAAGCAGATGATCCAGATTTCATAGCTTAGTTTCATTCTAAACAATAACAGTGTAATTATTCTTGACTGGTTTAGCTTTATGCATTATGAAAATCAATATATAAATATATTCTCGGTTATTTGTTCATTCATGCCTTTTATTTATACTCTCTCTGCTGTTAATACTATGCATATTTAAGCTTAGTTGTAAAAGAAAATAATGGGAAATAGCGTTAAGAAATGCAACTTCAGTGAGTTCAGCAATGTTAGTTAGGATGTTTTGCCCTTTCCTTGTATTTAAATTTATGCAGGAATATTGGATATTTTCTATAGGATAATCAGTAATCAGTTAAAGCTGTAATCCTATACTTCTATATGTTTGTTTGGGAATAAGTCCCATTAAACTAAATGGATCTTTTCTGAGTAGACATATTTAGGATTTTACTGAGCAGTCTCAAAAGAGCAAGGAAGGACCAATTGGTTAGATGTCTGATGTTTATGAGGAAACCAGATACAGTGGTACCTCTAGTTATGAATGCCCCTCCTTACGAATTTTTCGAGATATGACCAGCTCCGGCCCCAAAAATTTACCTCTACTTGCGAACTCCGCCTCGAGTTACAAACTGGATCCGTGGCCATTTTCCCTGCTGCCACGCAGTCGTGGCTTCCTGTGGGCGAGATCGCGGTAGCAAGGAGACGTTCAGTGAGGCTTGTGGTGTGTTTTGTGGCGTTTGGAAGGTTTTTGGTGTGCTTGTCAGCATGGCTCCAAAGAAAATGCAGAGCAGGCTGGCAACTGACTTTAGACAGGTTTTTCCCCAGAACTGACCCTGCAGCTAAGAGGCAAAGAAGAGAGGAAACCCCTGAAGGAGATCTCCCCGATGTCCCTTTGGAGGGGGACTCTCCCTCCAAACAATAATTGCCTCCCCACCCCATTCTCCCTCTTCATACTGTGCTGTACTGTACTTTTTTTCATGTTTTTGAGGTTTAAAAACAAAATGCATATGTTTCAGAACTGTTTAGCCGTATTTACATTGAACCTTATGAGGGAAATTTACCTCGGGGTGCGACCAAATTCGGAGGGCGGATTAGCCGTATTTACATTGAACCTTATGGGGAAATTTGCCTCGTGGTGCGACCAAATTCGGAGGGTGGAACGGATTAACCGTATTTACGCTGAACCTTATGGGAAACTTTACCTCAACTTGAGACCAACTTGAGTTGCAACCAGAGTCACGGAACGGATTAAGTTCGTAACTAGAGGTACCACTGTATTAGGTAATGAAAATGAATCCCTCTACTCCTTAATATAGGAAAGAAATGATGGATCTGTGCTTGACAGCAGCAAATGTACAGATGTTGGGAAGAACGTAAAATGGAATACAGGTAGGGCAGAAATACTCATCCTATTCAGCCATCTTAAGAACCAGAGCAATCTCCATCTGATTTTGACCTCTTCACTGCCATAGCTCAGATGAAATATTTGTCTTCCGTTGGTAATGTAGGATTGTGGCTGGTGGAAATGCATATGCACATATATATATACTCATATACAGAAAGGCTTTTTGTTCTTGCAGATGTATAAACTGAATGGGGAAATATCTAGAGAAAGGAGATGTCATTTGAGCAACACTGGGGCTGGGGCTCATCTAGACTATTTGCTGGGTAGGCACTCTGGATTTTACAATGCCTGAACAGATTACCATTATTTAGTGATTAGGATTCTGGCATATGGGTTACTGTGGAGGAAATTGCATTCTCAAGATTGCATATCTTGAAGGTGTTGATTGAGCTGATGTAGTAGCATCTGTGATCAGGAGTATCTTTTACTGGCTTTGGATGATATACCAGCTGCACTAATTATGAGTACGAGCCAAACCACAATCATACCCTAGTAAACCTAAAGCTAGATTATACTCCTCTGTATGTGTGCCTGTCCACCTAGATTCATTTTTTAAATTGAAACATATAAGCACTTCTAATCAATCAACAACCAATACATTAATAATGCCCCTAAAAGTGAGTCAGCTCAAATGCAGTTGGCCTAGCACAGGCAAGTCAGAAGATCTAAGTCTGATCCTATTTAGCATGCATTAGTTATCATTTCTGGTCTCAATGCAACTAACATTAGCTAGGATCTGCTACTTCAAAGACCACCTTATTCTATGTTTGTGGTATTCTACACTCCAGTTGACTGAGGTTCCAAAGAAGGGCACAAGAAATACAACCTTTACTGTTGTGGCATCAACATTCTGGAATTATATTCCATAGAGAAGGCCATATTACTAACAATTTACTGGTAAATATCAATTTAAAGAGTACTTTGCTCTTCTGTTTGGTGATTCTATTAGGAACTTGACTTTTGTGTCTCCATGCTAACTAGGCAAGTGTTTCTCAACTTTGGCAACTCTAAAATGTGTGGACTTCATCTCCCAGAATTCCCCAGCCATGTTGGCTGGGGAACTCTGGGAGTTGAAGTCCACACATCTTAGAGTTGCCAAAGTTGAGAAACAGTATACTAGACACTTAAGATTTCCCATAGTCCTGAGAATCAAGCAACCATTTTCAAGCTAAGAACTACATTATGGCATACTGAAGGCAATACCTAAACAAGTGGTTGGGAGTGCTTGATTTGGGGAGGGGATGCCTCTGTGCTGCAACTGATCTACCCCATCATACTGGAAGAACTGTTTGTGTAGATGTGTTTTTTTTAAGGGGAGTTAATAAGTTTCAAATATATTAAATATTATTTAGATTTCACTAAGGGCCTCTTCTTATATCATATATACTGTAGGTGCATCTCTAAGCAAGTAAAGTATTAAAATGCAATATTGGCCCAAGAAAGTCATTCTTTGTGTCTATAGTAAAGGACAATAAGATCTTCCTCATGCATATATTTCTATTCCCTATATACATAGAGACCAACTGGACACAGAAGGTGAAGTTTACTTCAACAAGGGAGAGTGGATAGTCTTCTGTCACACCTAAGGACAGCAGAGCAGTTAGAAGATTCAGAGGGCAATGAATAGGAGGTTCATAAAGACCAGCTGATTAGAGTCACTGTTACCACCCCATCTCTTTTCAGTGTCTAGTGATGGGCGTACACATGGTTTTTTGGAAGACAACACAACATTCTAACATTTTGGTTTGATTTATTTTAAGTCCAAAAAGAATCCATTAGTTGGGCAGTCCCATCTACTGAAAAGCAAAAGTTGCATAGGAAGCAGGTCTGAGTGCTGGGACTTCATCTCTTTAATGCAAAGGATCTGTATGCCATTCCCTGGTGTATAAAGTCAGCACCAGAGCAATCCCCTGTTACAAGATAAATGGTAGCGTGAAACAACTGAGCTTATCCAACAATTGCCTGAGCATCACAGTCAGTGTCTTTTCTATAATTATTGCATTTAATACAGCTAGTTACTTGCACAAAAGATCTTCCGGATATAGCAATTTCCACCAAGGGCTGTTTAGGAATGTGCAGGGCCTATCATTTAACTCTGATATTGTTGGCATGTCAGAATTGATCATAGCTTTTGATGGAACACCTCTTGGTTTTTTATGGAGTGCATCAAAGTGACATTTCACATTGTTTAAGTAGAAGTGATATGTTAGTTTATATTTTATCTAAAACTGTGGAGCAGATGACCTCCCTGAGGGCCTAAATGCATGAATCCTCTACCCATATTATAATTAATAGGGGAACTAAGGGAGAAATTCATAACAAAAGGCTAAAGAGTTGGGCAGAGCAACTTGTCAAAAAGAAGGAAATTCCACCACAGATTAGCTTATTTTTAAGCATGTCAGGCTCTACATACAAACATGATCTATTGCTTCCTTGTAATGTCTGTTTAGGCCCAGGTGCTCCAGGCAATGTCACCGAACGTTGTAAATTTTGTCTGAGTCAGGGCAATTCTGATTGATCTCTGAGTGTAAAATCGATAAGAAGACACTGTCATTTTCTTAAAGGATGAGCTTGAAAAGGAAAATAAATTAAGACTCTACTGAATGTCTATCTCCCATGCTCATTAATTCAGTGTGGTCTGTACTTTGTTAATGTTATGTCCACAGCTTTAATCTTCCAGGTGCTCTTCCTGCACAGAGTTGACAGCAACCCTTTATTATGTTATGTATATTTCATCTCCATGTGATGGAAATAAAATGCTTGTCTTCTTCCTCTCTTTAGCTCCTGATTAATCCTTTTTCTTATTTTTCAAAAATATATCACTTGAGTGCTGATTAACTTAAAAATGGAAAGCCATTGTCTTTTTTGTATGTCCTTCATCAGAGCTTTACATGCAGGTTGCTCATCTATCTTGGATTGTTATAACAAATAATAACTCTTGGGCATTTTCTCTGTGGTTATTCGTTGCAAGAAGATTAATTTACTTCTGCCCCTTTTCCTTCTTTTTCTCTTCATTTTGCATATCCAAGATTTTCTGGACATGCTTTAACATGCTTTTGGGGTTTCTGTTTGTAGGGAAAATGAGGGGACTTAACAGATCGGATAACTTGTCCTTTACCGCATCAGCGGCTTGTCTAACATTTTTACAACACGTGCCTTAGTTGTGAAACAATTACTGTCTAGACGACATCAATTATATCCTTAAAGCAAAGAACACCAACATTTTCATGGGTTTCTTTATTTACTCTTTTATGCTTTTATTTCTCTTTCTTATTTCATAAGATATAGGTGTTTTGCTTTCAGTTTTCTGAGAGGACTACACTCCTGTCCCTCATCTGATTTACATCCTTAGAGATATTCTTATGTTAATACCAAATAAATATTTCCTTTAAATTGATAGGTTACTTAGCAACTTTATTTTGGATAATAGACTACCAAGGTTTTCTTTAACTAAACTGAGATTACCATTTGAGGAAGGTGGCTTTAATTTATATGATTTGCGAATAATCTCATTAGGCTAATGTTTTATCAGCCACCAGCATTGAAAATGAAAATGAAAATATAGTGGGATATTACCCTTTATGGACTATGTTGGAAAGCTATTACTTATTTCCCTTGTGATCATGGCAAGTTACTGGAACAATTTATATTAAAAAATCTGTTTTATGTGTGTGGTGAGAAATATGTAGGAGGATTTTGTCTGGGGGAGGAATGGTGGACTGAAGACAGGTTTGCAAAAGCGGAGCCTATAGCTGCGATGAAGAATGGAGAGCTGGTGAGTAGACCGGCTCTTCAGAACCTCTCCAGACAAGAGGAGGGTGGGAGACTGCCCATACAGTATATGCTCCAGATGGCTACTCCTTGTGAGGAGACTGCAAGACAGAGGTCTCTCATGGGTTTGAGTGCTGGGAGATGAAGGAATAGCCATCTTGCTCACAACTGAAGTTGGCACCTTTTAAAGGACACGAAGTTCGCTAACCTCACTTGCTAATCATTTTTGGAAATTGCTCATTAACTACTACTAAGCTATTAGAGACCTTTGGAATGACAAGTTTGAAAATGCCAGGTAAGTTTGTCTTCAATCCTGAATGAAAGAAAATTTTAATTGTAAGCTTAAGAATTTAAAGAATCTGAAATAAAGAGCAAAAAGCTAAATAAGATTTTGGTCTTAGGAAGTTAGAAACAGACTAAGGATCAGATTTCTGGTGAGGACATGGTGAACTAGATGTCCCTGAAGGAGTGGGGATGGCGTTATGGCTGAAATCAGCTGAGTCGAGTGGCTGGGAGTCAAGGGATTCCATCTAAGCTCACAGTCATAATGTAGCCTATAGGGACATATAGTTCAGCTGAGCCTCATTTCTTAATCACTTTTGGAATTATTTTTTACTGCTTTTCAAATATTAAGAACCTTCAGAAAGTTTTGTGGCATTCACTGGGTGAATTTCCTTCAATCTGTAATGAAAGAAGTACAAGTTAAAGACTTAGAACCCCCCCTTTTTTTTTTAGAATAAACAGCAAAAGGGTGATTAGAGTGTTGATTTTGGAAAGTTATAAACGGGCTAAGGGTCCAAATGGATTTGAAATAAGATTTTGAAATAAATTATAAGAATCCTTTCCATGGGAAATTGCTCATGTTTTGAACTCTAAAGAAAAAAAAAGATAGGATGGGACTTTGAAGGTTAGATACTAGAAGGAACCAGAAGAAACTAAAGATTACAACTGAAGGAGAAGAACATTTAAATTTGATTTCTAATATAGATTGGGGCAAAATACTTTAACATTGGACGTATTGAAGGTTATTTGTGAACAATGGACTCAGAAGTTAATTTTAAGGATGTCTGCCATTATAGATAGTCTGTGTGTAAATGATGTTATGGAAGAAGAACAAGTTCTACTGGACAAGACTGAAATTGATTTGAATGTGGATTTAAAAGTGACATGCTACAAGAATGATATGGAAAAAGATGAAATACTGGACATACAAATGAAATTGGCTGGTGTTTTAATAATTAAAAGGGATATACAAATAATCAACTATAAGAGTGACTTGGATAATTTTCCTATACTGGATTTACAGAAGAGACCTGTTAAAAATTTGAAGGATTTTATGAGAACAGACAAAGAAAAAATGAAAAGAAATCAAGTTCTAGAACATTATTTGAAGGGATTAAAGACCAAGACTGTTAAAAGTAAAGGGAAGGAATATAAAGTTGGTTTACTTGATCAAGGTTAAAATAGATATGCTGCTATCTCTGGTAACCATTAATGGACTTTTGAAGACCAGGACTGACTGATGAGGCTTTAAGGTTTTGTTTATAGATAAGAGATGAGTTATGGGAAGAAAAGTTCATTTGTTGTATTTCAAGTTTATTGGATCAAGATTAAAACAGTTATATTGTTATTTCTGGTAACCCTTACTGGCTTTTTACTGACCCGGACTGAATGATGAGATTTTAAGCATCTGTTTATAGTTAAGAGATGAGATATGGGACAAAGAGATTGCTTGTTGTATTTTAAGAGAAGGTGATATGTTGTTAACAGATAAAGATATAAGAGATATAGATAAGAGATGAGATATAAAAGTAAAAGGAAGGAATATAAAGTGGGTTTATTTGATCAAGTTTAGATATGCTGTTATTTCTGGTAACCCTTAGTGGACTTTTGCTGATTAGGTTTAAATGACAAGGTTTTAAGGATCTGTTTATAGATAAGAAATGAGATATGGGATGAAGAGATTGTTGTATTTTAAGAGAAGGTGATAAGTTGTTAAATTTGTTTATATTTGTTGTGACAAGGGGGGAAGTCATTTCTTTATTTCTTTTCTATATTCTTACTTTTTTCTTTCTTTTCTATTTTTCTTTTTCTATTTTTTTTGTTTCTGCAATTTCTACTTTTTTCTCTTACTATTTTTTGTACTTTGTATTAGTTTTTATCTGCATTCTAATAAAATTATTATAAAAATAATAAAAAAATAAACAGATGAGGGGTCCAGATAAATTTGAAATATTGAAACTGTTACAATAAGATTTTGGAATTAATTCTAAAGAACAAACAGCTTCTCCTAGGAAATAGATCTGTTTTAGGTTTTGGAAGATATAACAGAGATAAGTAATTTCATGATTTAAAAACTGGTCACTAGAGGGGACTAAAGATTTTAAGTAGAGGGGAAAAAACAAAATGCAAAACATTGTAACAATGAAAATACTGAAGGAGACTTTTGAAGAATGGAGTCAGAAATTAGGAGCTACAATATTAACAATGGCAGTAATGATGTCTACTTCCATGTCCAAAAGATGTTATTGAAGAAATGATAGATGTAGAACAAAATTTATCTGACAAGATAGAGGTGGTATTGAAAGTGGATTTACAACTGATAGGCCAAAAGAATGACTTGGAAAAGGATGTTTCATTGGATTTACAAAAGAAATTGGCTGATGTTTTAAAATTCAAAAGGGAAATACAAATGATAAACCAAGACAGTGACCTGGACAATTTTTTCCTATTGGATTTACAAAACAGGCTTGTCAAGCCTTAAAGAACTCTGTGAGATGGGACAAAGAAGAAATGAAAAGAAATCAAATCCTATGACAATATTTGAATTAACTGAAGATTATTAGAAGTAAAAGGAAGGAATATAAAGTTGGTTTATTTGATCAAGGTTAAAACAAGATACGTTGTAACTTTGGCAACCCCTTGTAGACTTTCTGCTGATACCAGGACTGAAAGGGATGGGATACGGGATGAAGAGATAATTGTTTGTAACCTTAGAGGAGGTGAAGAGTCACTAAATTTGTTTATACTTGTTGTGATGAAGGTTGGAAATCACTTCTTTATATATTTCTTTTCTCATTCTTTATTATATTCTTCCTTTTTCCCTCTCTTTTTCTTTTTCTTTTTTCTTTTTTCCTTGCACCTTTTATTCTTTCTTTTCTTCTCTTTAAGTTTAGTTTACATTAGATTTTACTATTATAATCAACATTCTTAATAAAATTATATATCAGAAGAAATATGTAGACCGTATTGGGGTGTATGTTGGGATTTGATAATGAGACTCATGAATAATTAACTCTTTGGAAAAATCCTACTTTGAAAATAGGTGGTTAAGTGTTCTATTGAAAAGTTTGGGTAGATTTTAAACCAATTATTATGTAATGACTGTTTTAAGGATTTTTCCTGATTCCAAATTGAATTTGGTCTTTCCAGTTGGCACCTTCTACTTAAGCATGTTCTGATGGACCAATATGGACCAGACACTGTGGCTGCTTCAAAGGCACCTGAAATATTCTCTTATTTGATGGAATTCATGACAGAAGTAAAACCTATAATATATCTCTATCAAAAGCTCAATAATATTTTTAAAGTGGACATTTCTGGGGTATTTCTAACATGGTCTAAAGAACTGGAGTCTTTAATACTGACCCATCAATGGCTTCATGTCCTTAAAAATATTTAAATGATAACTACAGATTTGAGATTAAAATTGATTCCTCCAAAAATTGTATTTAGGGTGTATCGGACACCCCAAATAATGAATTTGAAAGGATGGACATCAGATTTTCTTTGCTGGAGGTTTAAAACATTCAAGGAGCCATTGACCCATATGATATGGTCATGTGATAATCTGGTATCTTTTTGGAGTAGCATTTTAATGTATATAAGTAGATTTACGGGAAAATCTTTAAATGCTAAAGGCACCAAAGCATTGGAATATGACTGGAATTATGGTACCAAACATGGCTGGTGGCTAAAAGAATTATATTGAGAAACTGGAAAAGTCATATTATTCCAGATGTTAAGGAATGGCTTTCAGAACTGTGTGACTTACCTGTTTTGGAAAATACAATATTTTCTACTAATCAAAAGATGAAGCAATATGTACTATATGGAAGAGATTTTATGATATTTTACAATAATATTTTGTACTGATTATGTTATAGTATTATATGATATTTATTACTAAACTGGTAACTATTGATCACTTTAATATATACAGTAAGGTACGTTTTTTTGTTTTGTTTTTGTTCTTTAATGTGTTTGGGTTTTTAAAAAAAAATCTTTTTCTTTACTATCCTTTGGGTGTTGTTATTTTTTTTTCTTTAAGTTTACACATGGTCTCATTTAATTATGTGAGGAGAAGTCCCCATACATTTACTGGGCAAACAATTGCAGAATTCTGTCCAATACAGAAATTGTTCAAGAGACAAGAAAGCAAGAAAGCAGGCAGGCAGGCAGGCAGGGAGGCAGGGAGGGAGATTGGACCAAGCAATTACAAATTACACCGAAGATTTTGAGATCTTGAGGATACATACAGTCGTGTGAAAAAGAAAGTACACCCTCTTTGAGTTCTATGGTTTTACGTATCAGGACATAATAAACATCAACTGGTCCTTAGCAGTTCTCAAAAGTAGGTAAATACAACCTCAGATGAACAACAACCATGACATATTACACCATGTCATCATTTATTTTACAAAAAGAAAGCCAAAATGGAGAAGCCATGTGTGAAAAACTAGCTACACCTTATAATTCAATAGCTTGCAGAACCACCTTCAGCAGCAATAACTTGAAGTAATCATTTTCTGTATGACTTCATCAGTGTCTCACATCGTTGTGGAGGAATTTTGGCCCACTCTTCTTTACAACATTGCTTCAGTTCATGGAGGTTTGTGGGCATTTGTTTATGCACAGCTCTCTTGAGGTCCCGCCACAGCATTTCAATCAGGTTGAGGTCTGGACTTTTACTGGGCCATTGCAACACCTTGATTCTTTTTTTTCCCCAGCCATTCTGTTGTAGATTTGCTGATGTGCTTGGGATCATTGTCCTGTTGTATGACCCAATGTCAGCCATGCTTTAGCTGTTGGACAGTTGGCCTCACATTTGACTCTAGAATACTTTGGTATACAGAGGAGTTCATGGTCGACTCAGTGACTGTAAGGTGCCCAGGTCCTGTGGCTGCAAAACAAGCCCAAATCATCACCCCTCCACCACCGTGCTTGATGGTTGTTATGAGATGTTTGTGCTGGTATGCTGTGTTTGGTTTTTGCCAAACATGGCGCTGTACATTATGGCCAGACATCTCCCCTTTGGTCTCGTCTGTCCAAAGGACAGTGTTCCAGAAGTCTTGTGATTTGTTCAGATGCAACTTTGCAAACCTAAGCCATGCTGCCATATTCTTTTTAGAGAGAAGAAGCTTTTTCCTGGCAACCCTTCCAAACAAACCATACTTGTTCAGTCTTTTTCTAATTGTACAGTAATACCTTGGTTCACGAACGCTTCTGTTCACAAGCAATTCGGTTCACGAACAGCAGCATTCGCAAAATTTTGCTTCCGTTCATGAACTCTGCATCGGGTGATGAACACGACCCACAGCCATCTTCCCTGCTCTGACACGTGGTCATGGCTTTCTCTAGGCAAGATCACGGTCGCAGACAGACACTTGCTGTGAAGCTTTTTGGTGTCACCTCAAGCAAGATTAGTGTTCTCTCTCTTCATACTGTTCTGTACCTTGCTTCATATTTTTGTGGTTAAAAAAAAATACATATGGTTCAGAATGGATTAACCTTATTTACATTGAACCTTATGGGAAAATTTGATTCGGTTGGTGACCAATTCAGTTGGTGACCACGTTCATAGGGGTCAGAACGGATTAATCTTATTTACATTGAACCTTATGGGGAAATTTGATTCAGTTCGCGACCGATTCGGTTCGCAACCAGAATCATGGAACAAATTAAGTTCGTGAACCAAAGTACCACTGTACTGTCATGAACTGTAACATTTAACATGCTAACTGAGGCTTGTAGAGTCTGAGATGTAACTCTTGGATTTTTTGCAATTTCTCTGAGCATTGCATGGTCTGACCTTGGGGTGAATTTCCTGGGACATCCACTCCTGGGAAGATTGGCAACTGTCTTGAATGTTTTCCACTTGTGAATAATCTTCCTCACTGTAGAATGATGGACTTTAAATTGTTTGGAAATGGCCTTATAACCCTTCCCAGATTGATGGGCAGCAACAATTGCTTCTCTAAGATCATTAACACACACCTCAATGCTCAAGACCAGCAAACTCCTAAAACTTCAGCTTTTATAGAGGTAGTCACACTTGCCGATGATCAATTGATCAAGGGCATTTGATTAGCAGCACCTGGCTGCTATTTAGCTTCTTCATACCTATGGAAGCAGTAAGGGTGTACTTAGTTTTTCACATATGGCTTCTCCATTTTGGCTTTCTTTTTGTAAAATAAATGATGACATGGTATAATATGTCATGTGCTGTTCATCTGAGGCTGTATTAACCTAATTTTGAGAACTGCTAAGGACCAAATGATTTTTATTATGTCCTGATACAAAAAACCATAGAAGTAAAAGAGGGTGTACTTTCTTTTTCACACAACCATACATACATACATACATACATACATACATATATATTACACACACGCACATACATTATATATAGTTTTAAGTGAGGACAGAAATATAAGGATAAAAATAATCTTGTGTTTTTGCTGCATCCAATTTAGGCTACCTTGGAATGATACTAAATTCAGATTATTTACTTCTGAATACCTATACCTATGTTAAGCTGTTCTTTGACCCTTCCAATCAAATGAGCATGTCAGGATCCCCCATTCCATGTCCTCCTGGATGTACAGACAGTTCCCAGAATTATCAGTTGGCAAGCCTCTGGACCCTGCTCTCTAGGGTTCCTTAGTATTTATACCCTCTGAGAGTTGACAGTATGGCAGGCAAAAATTAAAAAAACAAACAACTCTTGTGAAGAGTTTGCTAAAGGCCGGCCTTTGCTAATAACATTTCAAAACTGTAGAAGATTAGAGAATATCTGCTTGAAGGTATGTCACTGCAAACACAACTAATTTGATGTAGGATTATTTATTTCTTTTCATTCAACCCTTGTTCCTTCAATTTTCTTCACAACAATCTTGACAGGTAGGTTAGGCTGAAAGATAATGAGATTTGTAGCAGAGAATTATTTGAACATGGATTTCCCTATTCCCAGTCCACCCTAATCCTTAGACCACCCAAGTTCTCTCAAGTGGAAAGCAGCATTTTCCTTGGGGTGGAAAGGTGGCACACCCACAGACATCTTTTCCATTCCACATTCCATTGCTGTGGTGGTGGTTGTTAGACAGTTTTGTGTAGAGTGTGTAATTCCACCTAGTATTGGAAAGAGAAATTCTGCATCTTTATTTTACCAGTTCTTAATCAAGGTGATGAAAGAGAATATTTATTTATTGATAAATCAAACTTGTATGCCGTGCACCTCACTATACAAGTGACTCTAGGCAATTCACACATAAAAAGCATAAAAACAGTTAAAAACACAGAACAAAGTTTAAAAGACTACAAATGGGGTTAATATGCTTTTAAAAGTTCTTTAAAAGGAAAAATAGTGGTTTTTGGAGAAGAGGAAGTTATTGCTGTTATTTAGATATGAAGTGGCCAAGGGGTACGAATGGACTTCCTGCCTTTCATGGGGCCTTCACCTCCTCATTAGTCCCGAGGTTCCCTCCTAATCAAGTCCCAAGGGAAGCCCCATTGGACTAAATAGCAGCCCTACTGCCTTACTAAGGAGGTGTCCAAACTTTTGAGAAAGTGTTGGAGAATTTCCCTTTCCTCTGGAGAAGTTTAGGAAAGTCTTTCAGACAGTTTTTCTGCCCCCAGATTTGGCTAATCATTTTGAAAAATCCATTTATATACAGTTCTAATTCTACCCTTGTTATGGCTTTTGGTTTTACATAGTTTTGTTTTTCCTGTTATTTTTTTATAGTGATGTGAACAGTTTCAAGTTCTCAAATATGAGAAATAATTCTCCTCTCTCTCAGCGTCCTTGATATTATTGCCTGCATTTGAACCAATTGCACATTCATTAAGTACCCCATAGAGACATCCTTTCAAGGTACCATCATTAAAATAAATTGTAGACTTATTTTGTATTACAGGTGATGATGAGGCAGCCAACATATGCTGGAAAGGAAGCCAGAGATTTCCTTCTATCACTTTGGGGAAAGCTAGCATTTGGAAGTCCAGCTGTTGCTTCACAAAGGTATTTTCAAATAAAAGTGGTAAGAGCCAAAGCTTGCTAGAACAGACATGAAGCAATAGGGTCACTTTGCAACATACATGCTATCTCCAATAACCTAGTTAATGTCTGACTTTAATACATTTTGTAACTCTCCTTCTAGTCTGAACTGTACCCTTAAGAAGAGTTCTGCTGCATCAAGTCAACAGCCTATCTAGCTCAACATTCCTTATCACACACACAAAAAAACCCAAAATCTGATTCAGCAAGCTCGCAAATATGGGCAAGAGATTGACAGCTGTCCTCAACTGTTGCTTCCTGGCAGCTGATATTGAAAGCATGATGCTGTCCATGATTTCAGAACATAGCCTTGGAGCCATCAATAACTGTTCTCCATCAATGTCTACAGTCCCCTTTTAAAACAATCTAAACTGTCGCCATTACCACATCTGATGGAATTGAATTCCACAGTTTAACAATGTGATGGGCAAAGAAGTACCCATGAATCATTCTGGGCCCTTAAATGCCACTTAAGCCCAGTTATCTCTTGTGTGATCAGCGTAAGAGCAGTCTTCCAAATAACCAATTGCTGGCTGATTTGAAGAGTGCTTCTATCTCACGTGAGCTAGAAGAGACTCACTAACAGCCCTGCCAGCACAACATATTTTTCCTCATCTTGCCTGTCCCAACCCCTACCCTGAAAAACAGAAAGAATATAAGAATGTTCCAGGAGTCTGAATGCCTTACAGACTTGTAATGATTTTTAGCAGTACAGCAACATTATGTTAACATGCTTACAAACGGTATCAACAGTCCTCAACCACATTAGGGCTGGTGGGCCTAATCCACTACATGCCTGCATCGTGTACCGTTCAATTTCCAGTTCTTTGTATTTAAAGGGGAGTTGAACTTACATTTGCTTGAACACAAGTACAATTGACTCTCTATGCAGTTTGCGGCCCTCTTAAAACAGGATCTGAGTTTGTCAAATATAGCTATGTATCCTGAACTATGTAGATCCTATGTAGAAATGTATCTTACTTATACAACTGACTCACCTTAGGAATATAAATTATAATGATGCCATAGTTTTCAGTTCATCCTAAAGCTCAAAAAAACAAAACAAAAAACCCTTAAGAATAGGTCCTAAAATGGCAAAGATAGCAATCCATGATAAAAGCAGAAAGGAAAAAGTTGAAGGAGGATCTATGAGCTGCAAACCACTTTCCATCTCCAGCTTTCTCTTAAAATTCCACATCCCTCATCCAAATATTTGTATTGTGAAATCCATTGGGTGCAGTTTAATTCTTGTAAACCATTTTGGGGAATCAGTTTTGAAAGGCAGTTTTTCTATTTAGTATTATTCCACATTTTGGAGATCATCATTTCTTGTTTCAAAAGTTTGACTCTAAGCAGTGCTATTTTGTGTATGTCTACTCAAAGTAAGTTCAGTGGAACTAAATTCCACCAGATGTATATATTAGTTTGGAAAACATCAGTCGTCAATGTTGTCTATGATCCATAGAAAGCTGCAGTTAGCCACCCTCTAACCTAGCTGCCTTCCACTTTGAGCTACCCAAATATTTTAGACTGCAGCTCCTAGAATATCAATAGCATGTTGTAGCCTGATGGAATGGAAAAATATGTCATTATAGATACATTAGTTTGTGTGTGTGTGTGCGCGCACACACGTGTGTGTGTATTCAGAAAAAGAATACACAAAATTATAAAAGAAGGAAAACTGAAAAAAGAAAAACATCTAAGATGTATATTTATAGACATACATATATCAATAAATTGAAGTCATGATTCATTACAGTTATCCATAGCTGATCTGTATTAATAAATTCTGCAAACGATTGAATAGTTAGAGCTGTATGTTTGTCTTTCTGATGCTGAACAGTGAGTCTTTTGATTGTAAGTCCATTTTCTTGGTCCAGAAGTCAACTCCCATGTGAGGTGTTTTTTTAAATTCTTTTATAATTTTGTGTATTATTATTATTATTATTATTATTATTATTATTATTATTTGTATTTAGTTACTGATATCTGTACATAAAGATGTGGATATAGATAGATATAGATGTAAATATAGATATGTAAAAAAGAAAAAGTATGTTATCTATACCAATGTTTCTCAACTTGCCAACTTTAAGATGTATGAACTTCAACTTCAGGAATTCTCCAGCCAGCATTCTGGGAGTTTGTTCACACATCTTAAAGTTGTCAAGGTTGAGAAAAACTGGTCTATACTATATTTCTAAGACTAGCTATAGGATAGTGTTTGTGTCTGTCATCTTTAACACAGCAAATTATACATGAACATGTTGTAAAATTATCAACATGCCTCATGAAACAGACGAAAATATATTGACAACAGCTATTAAAAGCAAACTTATTGGACACTCTCTATCATTACATGTATGTACGCTTCAGCAGATAGCAAGGATGCAGAATTCTAGATTCTTTTCATCATACAGTAGATGATCCACATTTACATTGGGAATGGAAATCGTTCAGGGTGTCCGTAGGATTAAAAATCATTCAAATGTTATCCCTTTTAGATTCATGCATGTAACTGTGCCACCAACTTAATTAAAAGTGTCACTGTAATAATGAACTTATTTTTAGACCATCTCCATGTGGCATTTGGCTTCAAAAGGCAGGTAATTCAGAAAGTTGTTACTCTGGGTATTGGCGGTGACACAAAGCCCTCATACTGTAGCTCGGGTCAGTCAGTACATTGTGGATTTTTTTTGGCAGGCTTGTGCTAATCAGTCACATTAATTTCTGGATTAATTATATGTCTGCTAATTAAACACTATTTTTATGCCATGTCAAAATCAGTTGTGAATATATAGCTATATGGTACTCAAGCTTATCTAACATTTATTTTTCGAGAGAATTTCAAGAGAAGGAGATGAGAAAGCTTTGCTTAAGTTCTTCTTTTCTTAAGAGCAGAGTGTCCCCTTGCTCTAAAGGTTTGGAGGTGGTTTTAGTGGCTGCACAAATCCAACTATTTCTTTTCTCCAGGGATGGAGAACTGTTGAGAAAAATTTTCAGCACCTGCATAGTGCAGTATACAGATAGTCCTCAGGTTATGAACAGCAATTGGAACTGGAATTTCCATCGCTAAGTATCATAGTCATAAAGCACAATATCACGTGACTGTGTCACTTAGCAATGGCAATTCCAGCAGCCCTGATTGCTGTTGCTAAGTGAGGACCACCCAGGTCATTAAGTGAGGACCTCACGTGACTGCAACTTCCAATTTCCTGCCAGCTTCCCCATTGACTTTGCTTGTGGGAAGCTGGCAGGGAACATCAGAAATTGCAATCACTTGACTGCAGCTTGCTGTGATGTCATAATTGCAAGCTGGGCATCAAGTGCCCAGACTACAATCATGTGACTACAGGGATGTTGCAACAGCTAGAACTAGGAGGACCTGTCATAAATACCATTTGTTCAGCGCCATTGTAACTTTGAATGGTGGCTGAACGAATGGTCATAACCCCAGGACTACCTGTAATTACTTTTCTGGAATATTCTATAGAATTGACAACCAGCAATGATTTTTTTTTAAGTGCAGCTTTTGAGTACAGCAGTATTTATATAGAACTTAATATTCTTTATTATACTAAAAATATTAGTATAAAGACCTTTTATACCAAAGAGCTTTTCCAGAAAGGAAGAGATACTAGATGGGAGGAGTATACATATAATGCTACCACCAACAGGACAGGGGCACGCCGTCTTAAATGCATGCCTCACATGCATACATCATGCAGCATCTCAGATGCAACATGGTCATGATGATTGTGCTGGCACCTTCCACGTACAACTCACTCAGTGGTGATAGAAAAAGCATGCCATTTGCTAAGTTTGGGATTTTTCATTTTGGAAAAGTTTAGCTTTTCCATTACAAAAGGTATGTTTTTCCCAGGGAAACATATCTGAATGATCTACTCCAGTGTTGTCCAAACTTGGCCACTTTAAGATGAGTGGACTTCAACTCCCAAAATTCCCCAGCCAGCATGGCTGGCTGGGGAATTCTGGGAGTTGAAGTCCACTCATCTTAAAGTGTCCAAGTTTGGACAACACTGATCTACTCAAACATGATAATAATTTACTTATATAGATTGCTTTTTATAAATTAATCTGATCTTACATGAAGCTGAGAGGAATACAACTGAAATCTATTAGATTACACCCAGGTAACCATCTATAAGATTGCTTCTACCTATGGACTTTATATAGAAAGATAATGTTGCTGCGCTATGCAAGTTTACCCATTGCAGTCTACAATACTACAGTTTTTTATCTGGTAACATGATGGATGATGGTAAGCCACGCTAAATTCAGTGAGACTAATTTTAGAGCAGGTATATGCAGAATTGTATTTCAATGGCTGGAATTACATGCCATTCTAAGCCATGTTTAGTCATCTATAGCTGTGCTTATCCTGCGGAACAGTGTCCCCCTGAGATTTGTATGGCTCCAACCTGTTGGGCTTCATAAAACTGAAAAATTATCTCTTCCAGCAGGCCCTGGGATAGGGTTCAGTGATCTATTCCCTGATTATTTATTTCTGATTATTGTAATTTATTCTTGATTATTGTAATTGCTTTGTATTGGTTATCCTCTCCATTGTGTGGCTATGTATTGCTATTGTTTTCTATTTTATTATTTTATGGTTGTTTTAATCTTAACATGTAAGCCACCTACATTTACTTTGGTAGCTGAGGCAGCATGCAAATTGCCTGATTGACTTATAAATACATCATTTAATGAATGAACAACAATTGGCTAGCTTCACACAATTCACTCAGCTCAAACAAAACCAGACATAGAATAACTTAACGGAGGGTATGAACCAAGCCGGTGCCCTTTAGAACACATCCACAGAGGACTTTGTGCTACTTCAGAATTGATTCTAACCCCATCAGATTAGAAATACTGACTTGCTTTAAAAGCTGAATTGCTTACACCACCATACTACCATTCCCAGCTTATTTGAAACCAGGCCAACAACCCCTTTTTTTTTGAAGGTTGTGGACTTTGGTGGAAATCCATGCTGTTCTTTGTCTTTCAGTTCATGCCCTCAAAGCAGCCATGCTATTTCAGGACAGGTACTCAGAAAAGAGCACAAGCAACAGACTGGGGCTTTGGAGACTTGCTGGTTCCCTGCTGAAGAAGAGGGGAGAGTTCCTGTTTGCTTTGCCTGGTTTACTGTGTATATGACAAGAGCTATAAGGATCTGCATATCCCAGCTACATTCAAATGGATCTTCTAGAACCTGTCTGCAATATTTAGGATAGATCTCTACTCCAGCCACTCTAGTAGCATGCAACCATAGTTGGAGATACTGGAAAAAGCACCGGGTTGCAAAATCGCTGCTATGGTAGCATTACACATTCAGATGCTTTCCAGATATTCTGTACATGAGATTTGATGTACATACATTCAACTTCATGCAAACTCTATGTGTAACAAAGGGCAGCCACATAGGAAAAGGACAGTGATCTGGCATCTTTCACGTGACAAGCAGCATTCTTTAAAGGGCCAAAGGCAACAGTCCAGCCCAACCGAGGGTGCCTGGAAACGCTAGTCCACAATTGTCAGGGATTAAGCACAAACCAGGTGCTGCTCCTGAACACTTGGAGAGTCTCTGGGCATGTGGTCCCACAATCTCCCCTCACCCCTCTCAGCTTGCCCTGTGCTATATCTACCCAGGAAATTTAAATTCTAGTTTAGTCAAAAAATCAACTTACGCTAGCCTTTCTGAAACAGAAGCTGATGCAAATCAGGGAGAGCCTGTATATTCAGTGTGCCAGTGATGGCAAGGCATCTTGAATGTTTCCTTTTTTCTGCAAAGTATAGGGAAAGAGGATAATCCTTCCTTCCTTCCTTCCTAGGGATTTTTATCCAGGACTTTTCAGTTTAGGGGATAAAGCACTGACATGTTTGTGCTCTCCTATTGCTAAGCTGGAGGGCGCTGATTAACTCATGATGATCTCCGGCTGATTTCAATGCTTTAAGATCAGCAGAAGTGAAGGAAGTTTCAGGTTGGTTTCAAACTGTTTGAGGGGCTGAGGGAAACAAGTGGCGATGTAGAAGTGCTTTAAATTCCTGAAGCTGGGAAATTGAAAAGAAATGATATTATTCATACAACTCGGTCATGTTGTAGAATACCAATATAGTCATGTTACCCTATTATGTAAAGCAGCTCTCAGTAGGCCTGGTCATGGGCAATTGAACTCAAATTAATAGGTAATTGCATCCAATCATCTCAGCCTGTTTTGATGGTCAGCTACCTTGGAATGCACTTTCAGGTACATTCACCTTCTCAATGGGATCTTTAAAAAGATTCTCAGATGTACGGGTGGTAACAAACCTGGTCTAGTACAATTTTCAGCTTTAAAGGTGAATTGGTCAGAATCTTGGGCTGTTTGGTTTAAGATTTCCAAGAGCCATTGTCACTGTGAAGTAATGCTTTCTGTGAGCTTGCTGTTGTGTCCTTCTACCAGTTGTTCTCTCTGTAGATTGGTAAAAAGGCCAGTTATTATTAGAAAGGCAGCTTCAGTCTTATGGATTTTCTCTTTTTAGGCAAAAATGAGTCCATAAGCTGTTCTGCAGGTCCAACTGTTAGAAAGGCTAGAAAATTGAATGCAAAAGGAAATACAAATGTTATGAGTGGGAAGGTTTCAATATTGCATTAAAAGATAATGCTCACATGGGAGAATTAAGATATAATTACATCATTTCTTTCTTAATGCCAATAATAGTATGAAATATACTGTCATAAAAATATTTTAACCTTTTAAATGTCTCAGCATAGTTAAGCATGGTGACTTTAGAGGTTCTAAAGCTAGTTATGATTCCAAAAGTCTGACATGCTTTTCCATGTAATTGTTTTCTTTTTCTTATATATCTTTATCAATTTGTGCCTAAGGTTTCACTGCATATATATGTATACAGAAGTAGTTTGAAAGTGGCTTGGATTTATAGCTGTACATATTCTTTGCTCATTTATTCCAGTGGAGATTGTAGAGCTATACCTTATAGTTGTAGCTTAGATACTGTATAAAATATTATTTTCTCCAAGATTAAGTATGTTTGAGTGAAACTCCACGTTCAAAAAGTGGGGAGCAGAAGGCAGCATATGTAAAACATAAATATTAGCTGCTGAAAGAGTGGTGACACTTATTAATGTTTTACCACCATTTCCTTCCAAATTAGATAAAGCACTTCATATAGTCTTTAATTGATATAAAAAGTAATATATGCTCTACAAAACCATTGCTTTAACTCTTCTTATATATGTTTTAATGATATGCTTAAGAATGAAAATGAATCACCTAGAAGGCTAGAAATATGATGGCAGCTATTACGAGAGCAGGCAGTGATGAAAGCCTTCCATGTCCGGCATAATAAATGCAAGTGTTGGGTTAAAAAAAAAAAAAAAAGGTAATGGTGATTTTGCAAACAGTGCTCTGTGTGTGTGCATATATGTGTGTGCTTGTGTGCACGTGCACGCACTCATTTCTAACCTTGATGGCTTAAAGAGGGAGAACAAGCTTTCTCCATTACACCATTCTCATTTAATCCTGATCCGCCACTTAGCTTCTCAAATTAAATTGGACAAGCCCGATGCCGGGGCTCTTTGAGCTGGACCTCATGTGTAAAATTGGCAGACAAGGGATTTGAAAGAGCGCCCCCCAGGACTTGTCACATCAGCTCAGCTCAGCTTCAGCTGCTCGGGTAGAGTCCTGGGCAGGGTCAGAATCCCCAGTGGTGTTAACACTATGGGCCACTGTGGAGAAACAGCCCTACGAGACAAGTCTCCAACAGCGCCCCTTCTTCCTTCCCCCTCACCTGCCTTCACCATTCAACACATAACATCACAGCATCAAATATTCATGAAGCCGCCAACCAGGGGCTGGCTTCTGCAGGTGGCTGTTACATCCGTAATTGCCGGAGACTTCCCTCTGCAGCGTAAAATTGTTTTCATTATGTGTCATGCACACACAGCCGAGCGAGTGTTGGGCCTGAGTGGTTTCCCATGAGCGAGAGGGAGGTGGGACTTCACTTAAACAGCCGCTTTTGGCATGGATCTGAGAGAGGGAGAAGCAGCAGCAGCAGCAGGCAAAAGCTCATCATTAACTCTCCTTCTCTTGTCAATGAAAAAACAACCCCCAGAAGGGAATGTGGAAAACTCTCGTAAAGATTATCCTAAATGTCTCAGTTATTGGGAAGATCTTCAGGGACTTCAGCTGTTCTTAGGGCACTTAAAGCTGCTTCAGCTGAAAGGAGAGAGTGAGTTTCCACCTGACTGGAGTTCCCATGGTTTGCCCTGCAAGGCGATAAGCAGGTTTCAGCAACAAACTCCTGCATTGTGAGACGATAATGCGCAGTCAGGTCCCCCCATTTTGATTCAAGGGTGCCTTTTTCTTTCCCCCCTGCGGTGGACTAATCACAGCTCCACTTTGTTTAATTGCAGCAAAGAGAGAAATGTGTTTAAGAAGTCATTCTGGCCTCCTTTAAATGAATGCTCAGATTCTTTCAAGACAATAAACAGGATGCATAAGAAATAAGATTTAATTTTCAGATCAAAATAGGCAGAGTGAAAAGGGATATTTTTTGTGAGTGGGTTTTTTTTTTTTTTGGTTAGTCAAAGAACAGGCTGATACGGGAGATGCAGCTCTAAAGGAGGTTGGGAACTTTGTGAAAAGAAAAGAAAGCAGCAACAAGTGAGATTAAGGTCTTCGTTTTTATACAGCTTAAGCTGTTTTTGCGTAGTGGGAGGATCTGTACAAGAATAAAACCTTTCCAGAATTGGTGGGTTGGTAGCCTGCTGGGCACTTTGCTTCTGATAAAAATGCTTGTAAAAGTATGTCAAGCCCTTGATAATTGACACAGATTTACCCACCATAGTTTTGCAACTAAGACCTGGAAAACCTTGGGTTCAGGGTATTGTAAATTATCGCTCAAGGGTCATGAACTCCATACTGCAGGGAGGGCTGGATGGAAAAGCATTTATCAATCAAAGCATTATTTGGGAGATGGGAAAAAAACCCAACACCCCTACCCCCAGTCCAAACTCTACACATGCCATCTCAACTCCATTAAAGTCAATGGGGAACTCTCTTTTGCTTTAGTGAAACAATGTTTAGGGCCACATGCACAAAATGGGAAAATGGGTTTTTATTACGGTATGATAACAAAATGGTAAAAATTATAATTTCACCACAAATGTTTTTAATTCCATTGATTAAAAGCTTCCATTCAAACATTTTCCATTTTCAGATAGGAGACAATATCCTAGAGGTAATCCCTGAAACATTTTTTTACTTTTTCCTCTTGATACCTATAAAATTGGCATAATTTAGTGACAGTTCAGTATATATATATACCTTGGACTGATAATAATGAGATTGAGAAGTTCTTTAGTTGATAGTGTTGCTGCACTGTGTGACACACACACACACACACACACATGCATGCACGCATGCACACGTACTCGTAAATGCAAAAATCTACCTATTTTACCCCAACTCAGTCCAGAGAGGTGCTTAGTTGCTATTTCTACTCTGCTTGGAATAGAAGTTTTGTTTCTCTCAGAGGACCTTTTACGTACATTTGCAAATCACTTACGGCCAAACTTTTTTTATCAGAAGTGATGTGACTTGTCTTTTGTTTCTAGCAGTCCCTAACGGCGAACTGTGAGGTCTGATCGTTCTGAGCAAGAGTTTAGCATAAAATAACCTTCGAGAGCATCTGCTGCGATTTTTCTCTCCCCATTGGGGTGAATCAGTGAGGTTATTTGCAACAGTGAAAAGCTATGCTCGGAAAGTATTTCTGTTTTGTAATGAATGATGGAGTTCCTTTTGCTCTCAGCCACTACGGGCCCCTTCTGAATACAGCAGTGACCGCTTCAAAATGAAAACCACAACGTATTTGAATGTAGTATTATGCCTATTGGCTCTTTGAGTGAAAGGCGGCTTTAAAAAGTTAGGTATATCATTGCCAAAAAGAGCTAAATAGTATTGTCAGCATTTCGAGAAGGGATAGGTTCTTTCTCCAGCCCTTCCCCCAAACTCCATTCTGGACAGCTGTTAGTGACTTACCAAACTTTTCATATGGATATGTATGTTAATGACAGGCAATGAACTGGAGATGAAGAGTCCCAAACACAGACGGAACTCTTCAGTGCACATCAAAAGCCTTTACAAAAGGGGCAGTAAAAGAGGCAGTGATGGCGGAGCCGTCACTTTTGTACACTGAATTAGTTCTGCAAGCAATGAAACTGATCTTTTCTCCTTGCCAGAAAAGTCTGGTGATTTTTGTGAGACTCATTAGCACACGAGGCATTTGTGAAGATAATTGACTGCCGCTGATACTACTGGCTGTCACAACAGTGTCAACCGTGTATGTGCTTTTTTAATAGTTTGCATTTCTCTCTCTCTCTCTCTCCTTCCTCCTCCTCTTCTTTCTTTAAATGATTCTGTGAAGATCTGCAATCCTACTGGATGGGAAGGAAGAAAGGAAGGAAGGAAGGAAGGAAGAACTAATCCTATGATCCTTTCTTGCGATCTCCTTTTTTTGGGGTGGGGGTTGCTACACTTGTATTACAATTATTGGTGGGCAGAGGAAGACTAGGGTGGGGAGTCTTATGCAAAACCTAGGGAAGTGGCAGTCAGCTGGGCTTGGGTGTGATAAATATTGAATGTTGGCAAATAAGGTGTGAGTGGAAGAACATGAACACTGCAGCAGAATAAATAATGGAAAGCAACAAGCAATCCAGGTTCTCGGAGCCTTTTCTCAAAAGCAATGCATTGAATTGGGAAACTTAAGATTTCTTTGGAAACACTCTCCACCCCCATTTTCTGTCTTTGGGAATAGGGTACACTCCCTATTTTTAAGAGTATACAGCATGAGCAAGCTGGAAGGAGTGCTAATTCTTCTGTGGCATAATCTCTTAGATACAGAATTTATGTACCATTTTGCTTTCTCAAATAAAATAATGATGCACTTAATAGGTTTTTTCCCACTCTCATGAGTGCAAATTGAATTGAATTTACACTGAAAGTGTATGTGTATGTGTGCAAGCATCAGTGTAAAAGAATAAATTATGACCAGCAGCATCTGGCTGTGCTATTGTTCAGCAAATGGAGAGACTGTTAATGCTGTGAGCTCTATGCTCCAGCGAGTCCTTAATACTACCAGAAATGTAGAAACACAAATTACAGGCTAAATTATGGTTTTTTAAAGTCTTTTTGCAAATAAGTTTTCTTCACACATCCCTCCCCCTCCCCTTAATACCCCATTTAAGTTTCTCAACTACCATGGATACTTCTGGAATGAGATTAAAGAATATTTAAAAACAAAACACGAATTAAAATTCCAATAATTTCTATTCTTTGTGATCACATAATCCAGATACATTGCAGAAAACTCATATATGAAGCTCATAGCATGAAAATCAATATGATTTTCCAGTGTTAAAAGTGCATTTTTAATTTTTCTAACTGACCGCAATGTGTACCTTTCAGAACTGTTACAATATTATGCTGACACAGTTGTATGCTATGTTTCCATTTTTAGGATCATGCAATTATAGAATCCTTTGCATGCATGAATTTATACATACAAGGAGTGTGTACATTTCTGTATGAAGTGCAATGTTTAGAAAGAGTTTTAATGAAAATATTGAATGTGGAGCCTATTTCTCAGATGAATTCTTACTGCTTGTTCTGAAATGAAGTTTATCTCTAATATCCATCCATGGATTCACTGAATAATTCATGCAAAGTCCTATAGAACAATCCTATGCATGTTTATTCCAGCAAATCTCATTAAGCTGTATCAAGACCAAGCAATAAATATGCTTAATTTAATAAATTTCACTGATTTTAACATTTAAAATGTTAAATTAATAAAAATTTAATAAATTTTCACTGATACTTTTATTAACTCTGGATCCAACACAGTTAATTCACTGAGGTTTATTCCCAGGTAAGATTACAGCCTCAGTGGAGATTCTGTACTTTATCATCACAGCTCCCTCTATCCAATACATTTTTAAGTGACAAAGTTATACATGCACAAAATGCTTTAAGCAATAATTATTCACATGGCCTGCTTAAATTCAGTTTAAATTGGTGGACGGTAAGGGAAATTGTTATATTCAGGATTTCAGCCTCATAATAATTACTCTGAAATTTGTCACAAACAAACTGCTAACTCCTTTGAGGAGAAAAAATGCATTTCAAAGGCAATGTCACCTGAATCTAGACGAAATACTTCTATGGTGCTTAATCTCTCTGTACTCCTCTCTCCCATCTTCAAATTTTGTGGTAAGAAATGGTAGGAAATCACTCTTGAATCATCACTTGTCTTGTCAGAATAGGCAACAATCTAATTTTAAAACATAAATGGAGTTAAATGAGCAGATGCAAGCCACTATTAATCAGGGTTAACACTATCAGTTTTTCTTGAAATTAGGTACACAGACTAGTATAAATTAAATCTTGACTAGCTTTTGCTATAATTGACACAGATGAGAGTTCTAAGGAATAAGGTTTCATCTTGACTGTGGCTTCTGATCGGCTACTTTGGTTAACAAGCAAGTAGAATTTTTTATGCACCAGTCTGGTATTACAGAAAAGTAAAGAATCTAACTCTCCAGTATGTCTCAACTGGTCTGATGAACACTTAAATCTCTTTCAATGTATTTTATCTTTTTTTATTATTGTTGTTGTTAGCCACCTTTAGTGCTGCTCTTGATCAAAGGTGGGGGCAGATATAGAATGCACAAAATAACCAAAAATAATAACTATACAGTATTCAGCTATACTGCACAATATTCAGACTCAGGTCAGATTTGCCATCTTTCTTGCTAAACATATTCCTATTCAGTCATTCTTCGTAAGTTATATGTTCAAATGCTTCTTTATAAGTATAGCTCTTTGGTAGCTCCTTTTAAATTGTCAACATTTTTCTTGAACCGTTGCCCAAGGCTAAAGATGATACTAAACAGGAGTCCTTATCTAAAGTGGTACTGCTAAGTAGCAGCTCTTGAATGCTCAGTGAACAGGTAGTTACCAACTGCATAGGTCCTTGGTATCCATTACTGATTTGACTTCAGCAAATTACAGTCTTGTACAAATTTAATTTTGTAGATCTCTACCTGGCTCATAGCCGTCTATCACTGTGAATTTAAGGATTTACCCTCCTTCATTCACTTAAAATGTTCTGATTAATAATCCTCCCAGTAGCTCAAAAGAGATTCTTGGCATATGCCACTGACTATTAATCCATTGCTCATTAGGAAACTTGTTTCTAGAGTTGTAAAAGTGTCATTTAACCCAATGTTTCTCAACCTTGGCAACTTTAAGATGTGTGGACTTCAACTCCCAGGATTCCCCAGCCTGCAGGGCTGGCTGGGGAATCCTGGGAGTTCAACTCCACACATCTTAAAGTTGCTAAGGTTGAGAAACACTGTTCTAGCCATTTATCACATCCTTGGAAAAATATCATTTCAAACACCTAAATGAAATTGTTTCTTTCTCTTATTAAAACAATGTAATAAAAACAAAGGAAAGTTTAGCTGTTTTCCCCACTAAACTGACAGATGATTAAATAAAGCCTTTATCATCGAAAGACAAAAATGTTAAAACGTTCTGGATAGAATTGCATGATTACCCAATTTTAAGCGCCATTCCTGGCTGTGGGAACTATTGAAACTCAGTTGATGATTTTTGGCTAGTTGTTTTCTGTCTGTTTTTGTTGTATGAAAATATTAGAGGACGAAAGTATGTATGTTGTCTTGATGTCCTGAAGGAAATTAATAAAATAAATCCTTCTGAGAATCAACTGATAAGAATGATACACTTCGGAACCTTATGAAAGCAAACAGCCTTTGCTAAATTATGACTGGAATATTACATGTCACAGCTATCAGAGATCTGATGAAATTAATCCAAGTCCTGGGGGTGACAAAATGCACAGTAGAATGTTCCTTGAAGTCTGTTACCCTCCCTGCCCTAAATTTATATTTTTAAAAGGCAATTTTAATTTAAGAAAGGAATTGGAAGCTAGTATCTTGCAAAAATCTGTACCTTCAGTGACGTTTCTCAGTTTCACATAAATCCCAGAAGAATTCTTAGAAAGTAGAATGACGGATGGTTATACTCCAGTGCTGTTTGCAATCTGGAATATAACTGCTTATTACAACACCCTCCTTGATAACCATTGTGGTTCAAAGCCTATTACATGTTTTCGAAACTCCCAATGTGCTCACTAGCCCAAAAAAGTTGGTGACCCTTTTCTAGGTCAATAGTTTTATTACTGCTTTCCTTGACTCCTTGGGACTCTCAACAATGCCCCTAGGTACTCCTGTGCTGTTAAAATTCAGTTAAATTCCCTACAGAGTCATGAGAATTCCTGCAGAAAAGACAGTTCTATTTAATTTCCTCTCCAAAGTACACCTAACTAGAAGTGATGAGCTTATCCTAGGGTGCATTTTTAGTTTGTATGTTGCAACAACAAGGGTTTCATGGCCAACCTTAAGGGATAAAGAGATGGTTCACATATAACCAAAAATATTAACAGTAGATAATCTTTATTGTTGTTGCTTTTATTCTGGTATAAAAGAACAATCTCCATTCTACAATTGTCCAGTAGAATCAGAGGAGTCTGGGAAACAATTCAGGCACTGATTTAATTATTGATTTTGTTATCTATTCCAGTCCTTGCTGATGTGTTCACACTAGTAATAGTATTGCATTACCATTCAAATTCTAGAAATAGAATGTAGGTTTAAGTATTTTTACCCATTTGAGAGGAAATAATAAGTAAGGATACACAATGTTTCAGATTCAATTTCCAAAGGAGGCTTTGGAACATACAGATATGTATGTGACAGCTGGACAGGAAAGCCATATGATATTGAGAAAAGATTCAGCTGCTTTAAAGAGTTGCAGATCAGTACTATGTTTTTGCTAGTATGTATTCAGAGTAACATTTTCCACATCATTTCTGAACAGCTGTACAACCCTAGAATTTAGATGTGGTGTTTGGCTGTCTTATGCTAATAAAAATGGGAAAGGAATCAGTATTTTGCTTTGTTGAAACAGCTCAGATTTCATCTTTCAACAGCAGTAAAAGCTTAAAATGATGGGATGCAGTCTTATCATTTCCAGACAAGGAGACCTATAGCAATGAGCTGATACTAAACTTGATGCTAGGCTTCCTATTGATGTCAAGGGAGGCTTGAAAACAGTAGTGAAATAATTAATAAATTAAGATTTCCCCACTCACTTTCTTTGTTGATACTATTATTAAAATTTGTCATCTCTACTAGAATTTTTTTTTTAGATATGTGACTTTCTGTTTCAACAAATAAACCATGTGCTTTAAGAGAAAGACTCTTCTTTGTGTCAGCCCTTCGAGGTAGTCCAGACAGGAAACCAAAACCATGAGTACTAATAATACTTTATTGTAAGGTTACAGTAATAGAATCTTGCAAGTCTGAAAGCACTTCCTCCTTCTCCTGCCTTTACTTTCCAGAGAAGGAGGGAGGGTCCCTTCTGAGATGCTTTCTCCACCCCATCCTTCCTTTGGACTCTGATCTCTCTTATCAGACCATTGTCTAGCCTGCAGCTCTTCCTCCTGTCTCCCAAGGTTATTCTCACACCCCGTTACACCCTGTTAGTATGTTGCCATTTAAAATTAAGAAAACCAAATTCAATTCACATAAATTTTATTTTACACTATTTTAATGATTTGGAGTAATAGAGAGGGAAGGAGTTATGGGCAAAAAACACCCCCCCCCCCTTGTTTTTTTAGCCAGTAGAAAGCTAGTGTGATGTAGTGGTCAAGGTGTTAGACTTGGACTGGGAAGACACAATTTCAAGTACATCCTTAGTCATGGAAACTCATCGGGTGACTTTGGATCAATCACTCTTGCTGTCATTGCAACTCACCTCACAGGCTTGCTATTGTGGGATAAATTGAAGGGAGATCCCCACATAAGATGGCTGGAGCAATTGGAGGAAAGACGGGATATTAATCTAACAAATAAATTAATAGGCTTACCTTGCTACTTCCACAATCCATAATTCCTGCAGTCTAGACATGGGAACAGATGCACTGTAGAGTTATATGTCATTTGCCCTAATTATTCAAAAAACAAATTTCTATGCTTTTTAAAAACAGGGTTTTTTTTTTATCAACTGAATACAGTGACCAAGAAAATAGGGAACATATCTGTACTCAAAAAAATTTATAGAGTCCGAGCTAGCTTAATGTACTAACGTTTTTATTCTGCATGCCAGTCAACTATTTTCTTAGCTTTGAAAACTAGCTTTAATTCTCTCTTATATAAAGCTATTCACAGTCCATGAAAATATTTTTAAAATATCATTTATTTATTATTACAAAAAGTAATGCATTCTCAAAATAATGTGAGACTTTACTTCTGACTACAGAAAATATAATTGATTTGAAGTGAAATGGGCTTTTGTATATAATGTTTAAGCACTATATAAAAATAGTTCCTTATCTCTTTATAAAATATGACAATCACATCTTTTTCACCAACAGAGAAAATGAGGAATTATTATCAGAGGCTCCCCAAACAGTGACAGTTATTCAGCAAATTAAATACTTCAAAACACACACACATTTACGTTTGGAAAGATGAATTACCTCAAATGCAGCTCACCCTCCTAACTTTTCTCAAGATGTAAGATTAGTCACTTTTGGGAGCAAAACAAAATAAAGTAACATATTGCTTGAAAGATGCAGGCAATACAAGGATCTTTTTAGTGGCTTTCATGGAAAAAAAATTTAAGAGTAACCAATTTTCTTCCCCTTAACCAGAGGAGGAAAAAAAGCATGGTACTGAAATTATTTAAATTGACAGAGCCTTTTAAGCAAGTAAACACATTTTAACTAGTATTTTTCCCATCCCCTCCATTCATGCCTACTATAGAAATTAGCCTTCACTCTTCCTTCACTTACACATGGATACACACACTTGCATGAACACAAGAAAAATTTCTTTTCTCCTGTCAGCATTCCAAGCCAACAATAGTTAGATTAGTGGAAATGAGGGCCTCCCCAGAGAAAGGGCATTCAGCCACAGAAGGCTCCCTGCAGGAACAGCTGGTAGGGGTTAATGGCTGCTGAACCTCACAGCGAGGGCCTATTCTCTATTGTGTGTTCAACTCCTGGGAAGGAGGGAGACCTGTGACAGCTTCTGGGGTGTGGAGGATCAGAGGTGTAGCAGTTAGGTCACAGAGGTAGTGTTCAGAGGAAAAGGCGAACTTTGGCTTGCAGGGAGGAAGGGAAAGAGTGAGCCAGCAAGAGTAATGGCAAAGGCTGGGGTCTGTGGAAAATTGTACACAAGCTGCCACTGGGGAAACCACAAAGGAGTATTTTGCAACATGCCGTATAACCTTTTAAAATCATAATTGCCATTGTTAAAAGAACAATTGAGCAGAGACGCTGAATGAATTATTCATACCTTGAAAGGGACGGGATCCCACATCAGCGCCACACACACACACACGTCAGATATATATTGTTCACATTGGGGGCATTAATTGCTTAGCATTCGGTTCTTGGGATTAAGTGTGAAAGCTCTATTAAACAGCCAGAAAGCTCAGATGATTATTTAATACCTAACTTGCTCAAAGAGAAGTAAGGAATGATTCTGAAGCCTGTTTTTGACATCCAAAGTTGAGATCTTTTCCACACAGTGTTCGGATGAGAAAAGGGATTATAACATGCCGTCAGCTTTGAGCTAAACTTAGTAGGGAGGAAGAAGAGATGTGTTGATAGGGCAATTTTCTCCAGCCCGGCACTCTTCAAATCTGTTGAATCAGCTCCAACAGTCCCTAGCTGGCATAGCCACACTGATGGGGAATTATGATGAACGTAGTCCAAAACATCTAGAGGGCATGGTGGGAGAATCCAGTATAAGGACAGTACATTTGGTGAGCTTGACAGTATAACATAGTGAACCCCAACCATTACCTAATGAAGCTTCTGACCTTCCACTTTAGGGTAGGGGAGAGAATGTCTACATCAGACTGAGGTTTGGCTGCTGATATGACTGACCGTTGCTGCCTCCATGACAGTCCTTCATTCACCATATTCTGACCTTTTTAAATGCTTTTTTAACGGTAATTTTTAAATCCATTCTACTGAAATATATTGTAGCATAAAGAAGGTTTCATATTTCTTCTTTTTGTATCAGTGCAGAAGAGAGCTGCATCATACCCACTACATATCATAAATGCTTAGAATATTTCATGCCTGTTGTACGTTTCATGTTGATGTTGCTGCAATGATGAAAACTGCCAGTTGTGTTTACAGGCTTTTCCATGGGGCAGGGGGAAGGGGCTGGAGAAAAATGGCTTCATTTGGGGTATAAAGCAACACATGAGATATTTTCATGGAGTGCAATATGAGTCCATTGAAGACTGCAATGCACTCCTTAATTGTCCCACCAGTTTAGATTGCAATGGCTAATTGGAAATCTGAAGCTAAAACCTAAATGTTTTTAAAAAGACATTTAAAAGTAATGCAATGTGTTGTACATTTCAGCATCTATTTTAACTTAGGAATATGGGCTATAATATCCCTCATTCTTATTTGGAAAAGAATAAGTGGGGGAAATGCATGTGAAAACATAAGGAAGCAGACCTTTCATCCTGTAAATTAGTCCTGCTTTTTGATTTTAGATTGATTTTAGAATTCTCAGCAAGCTTTTGTTTTGTTGCTTCCCCCCAGACAATCCCAAATCCACACTGCTAAATCACCAAGCAATGCTAAAGTGATTCCCTGCTTTTTCTGTCGAAAAACCAGTATAGTGTAAGGAGTAATATTTTGTCCATAATACTCCTCTTATATTTCCCTTAAAACCTTGCCACCCCAAATCCCACTCTGCCCACTGTGGCCTTTGGCTGCAATAACAACAATAATAAGATGCTTCTCCATCTGCTCAAAAATTATCAGCAGCCACGTCTTAAAAGGAGGCCTTGAAGTGGGGTTTGGATTTTTTAATAGCCAATAATAGCTGCTGTGAACCTCCTTCTCTCACATACAATTCATGAGCTACAATGTTCTCAAAAAGAAGTCTAGACTGGTCACTCTCTCTAAACTCAACCCACCTCAGGTTGTGGGGAAAAATCAGAGGAAGGAGTGCAATGGAGGAAAGAAATGTTTGTTCAAGAAGAACGAATAAAGTAAGAGTAATCAACCCTTGGTCAACCTCTAGAGATCAAAGAGAGATAATAGTTAAGTGCGTGTTTCTCATTTCAAGAGGTGACTGCCCCCATGTCCTTGTGTTTTGTTATTATACTGTGGCTTCTACTTTACCATACTAAAAAAATTAAATGTAAAGAACATTTGCACAATGGCTGCTCAGAATGGAGAGGGCCATGAATCAAAATTATAAGAGGGCATGTAATGGATACAAGTTGAGGAAGGCTGTGTAGGAAATGCAATCAGAGCTTCAAAAAAACTCTCTACTGCTTGACTTAAAAAAAAAAAAAGTCTAAAAAAATGGGAAGAAAAACACATTCTACGCATTATCTTTCTATCTTCAACTCTGAAAAACCACTTTGATAGAGGAGTAATGACAGAGCGATCAACTACCAATGTCAAAAGGTCTTTCCAGAACTCAAGTCTTGGTGTCAACATTTTCTTGGCAACAGTATGGAAGGGTTTTGCCACTGCCTGCTTCTGGGATGATATTTCAACATCTTATGCTAGCCTAGTCTCGCACCAAGGCTTAGCTTCCCAGGTGCCATTATATTTCTTATTTCTTTTCTGTAAAAGAGAAGTTGAGAAGCTGAGGGAGGCATTTGCTGACCTTGTTACACCTACATTCATTTGAACATTGTTAGGATACAAAGGTAAGTAAACCTCTCGAAGTCAAAATATATTCCAACAATGGACTTTTTTATGTTATGGTTTTGTTATGCGTAATAAACTACTGATCTCTCCAGGATGCAGCAACTGACAGCTTGTACCTGAGACAAATTTAGAAGGGGATGCTATTTACAAAAAAGCAGAAACACACACAGAGCTCTCTTGAAAACTGCTTGGCAGCACAGACAGTTTGTTGCACAAGATGTGCAAAATGAAAGGGTTAAGCTTTTTCTGACTTTCAGGTACAATGAAATTATGACAGGAAGAAAATTGTGCCATTTTAGCATGAAAATGCTTGTACAAATACTGTCGTTCCTTCCTTCTTACTTTCTTTATAATGCCTCAACGATAGCTAAGATGACAGACATTTGACAGGTATCTGTAAGCATACAACCCAGGCAGCTCATTAGAGTTTTTCTTTCTATGCATCAGCTTTCACAAAGGCAAAAACCCATTAGCATCGACTATTTTGCAGATTAGAAGAATTAAGGGCTTCAAATGTTGGCTTATACTAAGCAATGTCATTTGTGAAGTGATGTTTGCTTTATTATTTCCCTTTCTCTCTCTCTGCAACTAGACTGACATGACTTTAGCTCAACGCAGGGTGTAATGTTCAAACCCAAGGACTTGCTCAGCGATGAAAAGAAACACATTCCCTTTTATACATGACTGGAATGGCAAAAAGGGGAGACTTCACATGTACTATTTAGGCTCATTAGAGTCCTGATTATGATAGTTCTCCGGTGTAATCTTTAATCGACTTTGACACTAGATTTGCCCCGTTACAAATCCTGTCATGCAAATTAAGTCATTTGTGTTGTTTGATATGGAAAGATCTGCTATGAAATGAAAGATTAGTTCACAGATGAGGCACCAGAGACTGCTGCCCCTGTGCACCATGCAACTGATTACAAGGATGACAGCATCCATTTTTACACCGCTGTTAACATTTAGGAAAGCAGATTAAATTAACAGAACTGATTTTGCTTCACATACATGGCTGTTTTGAATAAGAGTTCATAACTCTGTAATATTTTACTGCATGACAAAGGGAGACGGTTGGCAAGATAAAATACCATACGTGAAAAATGAAAGTAAAATGTTGATGGGTGATTTTTGTTATCCTCTTGACTGAGATACACACATACACATTGTACCCATCCCAAGTTTGGACATTTGGAAAACATTACATCTGCTAAGGAGAAAGCAGTCGAGTTTTCATGACATAAATTTAAACACAGATTTGTAAAATATTATGTGTATAATCCAATACGTTATAACTTTAATTTCTTTGTTCTTAGAGGTTTGTGAATTGCTTTAAATCGGGTTCACATAATACTGCTTTATGCAGGGGTGTCAAACGTATACTAAATAATTGTTCTCTCAATTAGATAGACTGATTCTATAGAAGTTTCCAACAGGAGAGAAATAATATATGAGCTTGCACACAAATCAAGCATGCAGGTGATCTATTATATTCACTAACGTATTTAATTTAAATCAACACATTATTAATTGTACGTAGAATGAAGATAGCACTATGTAATAAGTAGGCTGTGTGGACCATTTCGAGCGGTGCATAGCAGCTGTCTTGAGGGCCTCCTCACAGTATCAGAGTATGAAGACCATACAGAGAAGATACTTCTGCTGGGATTGCCGCTGAAGCAAATAGTTTTTATAGTCCTCTACATGGGTGTTCATGGGGGTCGGGGGGTGAGGTCCAAAAAGTCAAGATGATGGCCACATCCATGCAATCAAAGCCTCACCCTTTTTTTTACATACATTATATGGTTGTGCCCATACAACCATGGTCTATATAACCATACGATGTCAGGCTCGCACACAAGCCAGTTGGTCAATTCCTGTTGCAACCAATGGATCAACATTTGGTTGATCCAGAAAAAAAAGCGGACCCTACATCTGTGGGAAAAACACTAGGATGAAAAAAAAATGTATGGTTGTGGCCATTGACTTTTTTTTTATCCTCCCCTGCGGAAACCCTTGGTTCTGTCTATAGTCAATATTTATTCAACCAGGTACCAATAACAGAAGCAAAGGGATCGACTGTACAAAAGCAGGACGGAGATAGATCTTTTTCAATCCCTCTACAACCTGTTTCAACTTTGAAACGTTATCCCATTTCATATCTCCTTTTTTCTTCTCACTATCCAAATAAAATGCAGCACTATCTTGCATGTATCTCATTTTGATCTTTATTTTTCTTCTAGATTATCTTGTATTAATTTTTTCCCATAAGAATAGCAAAATAAACAATTAAGATAAATCTAAAATACATCAGTGTGGGGAATAACCAAACTGACAATAATGACAAAGAAAGACCAAGTAATAAAAGTTCTGGAAGCATTAAAAACATTGCTATGATTATACCAGATCACTTATTTTATTTTATTTTATTTTATTTTATTTTATTTTATTTTATACAAAATGTGCAGCTGGACTGACTCAAGAATATATTGTCTATTAGCAGGCAAACTTATAGGTGGCATGAACTGCAAATGGATACTAGTTTTCAACGAAAATGTCAGTGAACCTTTGCCTAGTGAAGACAAAAACTTGTTTTGTGAGCTTGTCTGGTGAAAGTTCATTTCTTCTGATTAATGTCTGGCATATGATGACTCTTTCAATATAAAGATATTTCTAATCTTTTCGTCTATATGGCAAAGTTTACCAGGCACACTTTCATTGTGCAATCACCTCTCCTGATTCACAGAATTTTATGGGAAGTCCTGACAATGCTATGCCCCATCTTGTGTTTTCATATTACCAGAAAAAAAAATCCACTAAGGACTGAAATACGGTATAGCTATATAATGTATTCTATTGGAAGCAGAAGAGACCATTTTTCTAGTGGCACCCAAGATTTCTGTTGGCAATTCAGTTTTAAGTCAGTTCAATTTTGATCTATTTAATATTTAACCTGGTGCTGCTAACATGTCCAAAACTAGTTTCTAGTAGTTTTATTAATCTTCCCCCAAGTCCACCATCTCCCGCAATCACTACAGCACATGTAGGTTTTCTTAGTGGGTACACATGCAACTGATATATCACCTTTGTCAATTCTCTTTAAGAAAATTCAGTAGTGTTTTGTTCCATACTCTCAGTTTTCCCCAAATTAGTATATTTTAGGTGTCTTCCATGTTCTTTGAAATATTTCAAACTTTTGTCATACAGAATTAATACATTGTGCACTATGGGACCCTCCCTGTAGTTTTCTAATTCTGCAACTTAAAAACAGAGGCAATGGAAGGCAATTATCCTGAGTCTATTAATGGGATTGACCCCATTCCAAGTAGAGCTCAGTATTAGAAAAGCAAGAATATAGATGAGTTAACATCTATTTTATTTCAGTACTGAAGAACAAGATTATATAAGAAAATTGCTCAAGTGGTGGTAGCAGTCTGGTAATTAAATTATTATTATTATTATTATTATTATTATTATTATTATTATATTTAGATTTATATTACACACACTCATTGCTGTTGTAACTGAGTCCATCCACCTTGCTGCTGTTGATTCTTTTTTTCTTTCTTTTCACACTTCTCAGCATTATAGAATTCTCCAGAGGGCTATGTCTTCATATAATGTGTCTGAAATAGGATAATTTGAGCCTGGTCATTTGTGCCCCACGGGAGGAGTCTCAGTTGACTGATGATCAACTGGTTTGTTTTCTTGGCTGTCCATGGCATTCTCCTGAGTCTTCTCCAACACCACAGTTCAAAAGTGTTAATACTCTCTCTAAACTGCTTCTTCAAAGTTCAGAGATGGCCCTTAATGGAAGGTCCTGAATTCAACTGAGTACACTTTTCAATACAGGTAGTCCACAGTTTAAGAACAAGTTCCATTCCTAAGGTCTGTCCATAAGTTGAATTTGTATGTAAGTCAGAACAATATCATTGTATAATACTGTATAAGTAGTACTGTATAATGAACTCAACCCATTGTGTATTTAACTCAAATTTTGCTACAATAGGCTGTGTTCTTAACTATGGGTCATCCTTAAACCGGGCATTCTTAACCCAGGGACTACCTGTATATAAAAACAATACAGCAATGAAGATAGCATTGTAACATATAGAAATATCTGCAGTATTTTTTTGTTGGCCTCTCCATCCATTAATTTCTCCTCATATTTATTTTTAGGGATTTTTATTCAGCATTTTATTCTTTAATTCTGTTTGACCTTACTTATTGATTGATTTAATTTATATCCCACTTTTATTTATCTATTATTTATTTATTTGTCAAAGTTATATGACCACCCATCTCACATGAAGTGACTCTGGGCAGCGTATTTTTCCTCCAGGAGTTCAAATAATATATGTAGCATTCTCCCATTTCCCCCCACAACAACGACTCTGTGTAGTAGATTGATCTGAGAGTGAGTGACTGGCTCAGAGTCACCAATCAGTTTCCAAGGTGGAGGGTAGATCTGAACCTGGGTTTCTCTGGTCCTAGTCTAACTCTTTACTCACTATACCACATTGACTCCCCACATTAACTACTAAACCATTCTGCTCTTATAATAATTGTCACCTGATTCAATGTCACAATTAAAATCAGAAATGTTCTTTTAAAAACCAAATCCTATGCCAGAATATGATCTACCTGGATCTATAGTGAGTAATTTCCCATAACAGATAGATTGGCATTAGTGTCCTTTAGGTATTCAAGGGGATCTTTGTGTTGGTTGTCGATGGATAAAGAGGAGTAACTCAACAAGGGCAATATTGCCATGTTTTATATGAGTGGTCATGAGAAAGAGTAATTAATGAAAAGGTCATCAGTGCCTTGAGAAGATGAGGATGTGAGTTTGGGAGTATCCTAAAGGAATTGGTAACTTGCTGTATATCCTATACAGAATGGGTTGCTATCCCAATTACTGTGCAGGGGTTTCAACATTAGTCATCTGCAGGCTTTGTGACACAAATATCTTTATAGATAACTTGTGAGATATAATAATCTCACAAGTTATCTGCAGTGGTTTCAGGTTAGATAAGAGTTCAGTATAGGAAAGTCAGTAACCTACAAATCATGTTGTTTGGAGGCCCACAAATCTTTACAGAAATCTTCAAACTAGCCCATCTGAACTAACCACCATTCTCTGTAATTGTAATGAAAATATCATGAACATTTGAGGTTTAACCTAAGCAATGGTTTTTCTCCAATCCCAAAAAAAATATGTTTAAACTTCTAGCTGCTGCTGCTGCTGCTGCTGCTGCTGCTTGTCGTTGTTGTTGTTGTTGTTGTATCACACCTTTTCCCCTGGCAGAAAAGTCAGCTTCTATGTGGTTTTCCCTTTATTTTATCCGCATAATAGCAACTCTGTGAGGTAGGCTGGACTGAGAAAGAGTGACTGCCCCAACCTAACCCAGTGAGTATCCATAACTAAGAATCAATTTGAATTTGGGTCTCCCCAGGCCTAATCCAACAGTGACTCTCGTAATAGAGAACATATAGAAAAAGTGTGCAACTAATGGTTGAATAACGAAAGCATGTCTGTCATTTATGACTGTAATAAAAGATACTGTGGAACAAGAAGGGACTTTGATTTCTTGCAGCCAGTCAGATATTGATGAATCATTTTCTTGACAAAGAAAATTCCAGTAATTTTACCAGTTACCTATCAATTTATGAGAAAGTCCTTTTAGCACATTTAGAGCTTATCAACATTTTCTTTCAGCTAAAAATCAGAAAATCTTCCAAATAACCATCCCAGGATCTTCAAGCATTTGAACATTCACTATGTAGTCTCTCACACCCTCAACATAACTAAGAATGCATAATATATGATTTCACTCTTTTATCATTTCTTAAAATAAGTTGAAGTCTACATGGAGGCAGGTACCTTTGCTAAGTAGCAGACTAATTGGTTAGATTTAAAGGATTTAAAGGTTCTTATGTAAATCCTTTTTTGGCAAAATCTTCTTCAATTACAATTCTTCCATCATTCACTCTACAAAGAGCCCTGTCCCCACAGGGCACAAACTAAGAGTAATGCACAAAACGTAGACGTATACCAATGGACAATCTCTCCTTCCATCAGTGCTGTATCTTTTGCATGTGTCTGAAATAAAAACTGTCATTAATTTTTGGGGCAATCTATTAGTACAAGATAGATAGTTTCATCTCAGAGAAAATATTAACTGCCATGATATTTGAAATGGAACAGTTGATACTCCAGCTACAAACTGAGCTAAATTCTTCTGTCACTTTTACTACCCATGCAAGATTGTCCATAGACTATACCCTTTCTCTATTTTCAGTCAATGGCAGTGATCTGGAATGCTGTGATGTTGTAAGGTATGTTTCAGCCGGCCTGCCATGAGACCCACTAAGTCTGCATTCCTAGTTCATCACGTGGGGTAAGGTTTTTTTGATCCTAGATTCTTTAACCCTTTGAAAGTATTGGTCACAGATTCTTTCCCAGAATTTCAGAATTTTGGACTGCAAAAATCCAGGACAAGTTTGCTTCTTTTTAAAATAAGAGATATGGTTAGAAAAAAACAATAAACAATTTCTGTTGAAGCCATTCTATAGATACAGGGTATACCACATTCATGATTTGTTTTCATAATCCAGCTACTGTTGGTTGGAGCATAGTTAACTGTTACTAAATGAGAAAAATATGGGATTATCTTATCATATAGATGCCTCTACTTTCCCATACCCAATTATTGGAAGTATGCTTCAGAACAGACTGCTTAATGGAGGGAATATTAACTAGTCTGATTTCTAATTTGTTGACCATGAAATTAGAAACTGAGCCAATTTTAGCATTATATAGTAGAAACCTGGGAACCATATCATTCTGTAAACAATACATTTGAGGAAAGTACCTAAACATATCATCTTACTTCAGTTTAGGTTAGGATTTGGAGGTTTACTAGCAAGCATAGAAATTACAGGGGTAAGAAGACAGTCATGCTGGTACCTCTTTCTACACTCTATGTACCTGAATGACAAGTTGACTTGAATAAAAATTCTTAGGAAAGCATAAAAGGTATTCAGCCTCTTTTTAATGATGAGCTAGACACACACACATACATACACATCCGATTATTTGATATTCTGGACAGGGCTTTCCTAAAGAAGGTAGCCTATTTTGCACCACAGAATACAGATTAATGGTTGAAACAAACAGAGATTTTACTCAAGCACTTTGAGGAGGATCATGTATAAAACATATTAACCCAAGAGTTGACAAGTTATTACAAATTTCTCACAACTGATTGAATCCACAGATAATCTTAATATCTCCCTGATAACATTGGCAAAATGAAATTCTTGAGTGTCACTGAAGCCATATTTTTTTCTGTCACCTGGAAATGACATGCTATAAAAATGCCAAGGTCCATGAAAAACTAGATATTAGATATATACAATTACAATAAATTGGAATGAGATACAGTTAGCAGATAGATTCAAACTAGAATAAAAAAATCTATGCTGATAGCATATTTTTGTTTCCTTTTGTAATTTGTTTTTTAGTTTCTTTTTTTTTGGTAATTTAATGTATGTTTATTATCTTAATGTTGTACACAGAACTATAACAAAGTGATGTAGTTACTTTCTAGGAATAATATTAAAATTAAGTTGATTGGAGTATGAAATGAGATCGTAATTGATAAGGGTCTAACATGGGTGAACCCCCCCAACTTTAATATAACTTTTTGCACATATACTTACACTTTCTATCCAAGATATTTTCTTAGATTGATTTAAGACTATAAATTTCATTTTTATGGTAGCTCTCTCACAATTTACTCTGTTTTGCAAAATGTCATCTGCTACCATTCAGCATTCTGTAAGAATGAAATAAAGGACACACGTGTCTCATTTTTTTTCCCCAGAGATGATTTTCTGTCTCGTGCTGCCTGAAGCTGCCTGCATTATAGTAATGGAGTCTATAAAATGTAATAAGCAAAAGGTGTACTTTAATTAGCCAAGCCATGCTATGAATCCATAAATCATGTTTATGCATATGCAAGGTATATCAAAAGTTTCGCTCAGAATGATCACGGTTGAGAGAGTTTGTTGATTTGGGAACAAAATGCCAAGATGCATACTTCTCTTCTGGTGATCAGCACATTAGTAGCCAGCCAATAGTTAGTTCGCGCTGTTGTGCCATTGCTTCACCTACTTCCCTGGGTTGGCATCAGAAAAGCATGTGTCTTCTTTTGCCCGATTCGGTTTGTCTAATGAAACAGGCCAAATGAACTGTTACAGAATGACTCTGCACCACAGAAGAGAACAGTTTTTTCAAGAGAAGAAAGGAACTTTGTCCCCAGAACCCCCCAATACCTTCGCTTTGTTACTGCCACTGAGCATCAAAAGAAATTGCCAGGAGTCCAATGAGGTGCTATTCATTAGAAATATTTCATCTTGTCTGCGAGAAATGCTAATGTCCTAACGGCTTTCTCCTTTATGTTCTCTGCAGGTGCAGGCACACTGCATGCAGACCGAGGATCGGTATCAGATTCTGTAATGCATACATTTGTTGCATTGAAAACAATATATATAGGTAGGTAGGTAGGTAGGTAGGTAGGTAGGTAGGTAGGGGTATAGGATATATATATATATATATATATTTATATATATATATATATATATAGGAAATATATAGGAAAGTTGCACACAAAAATAAATTTTCCTGCCTTGAAAGTTACAGATCATTGACAGAAATGACTTACATTTGAGTATAGGGCCCTATATTGAGAATTTCCTGTGTTCCTAACATTACTTAATTTGGTGTTCTGTTTTCAGGCCATGGTTTTGGATTTATTGATGTTTCATTCCCCTGAAACTAGAATTAGACTTGGATGAAAGAATTTGCTAGTTCCAGAACTTCAGTGAGCCCTTGGACTCTGAAGCAAGAGGAAGAAACCTCTTTTACATAGGCTATCATATTCTGTTGTTACTTTAGTAGACTCCAGATTGCTTGAGCCAGACAAGCATTGGCTTGTATATATACATTTTTGTGTTATATGGAATCCAGATCTGAAGTGGCAAAGAAATCCCCTTGCACCCAATGGTAGAATATATGCATTAGATGCAGAAATGTACTACCACCTTCAGTTAAATACATTGATACTTGGAAAATTCAGAGATCATAAAGCAATTGATCTAGAAGCATCTAGAAAACAATGCAGTGATTATTAGAATTCAGAATGGGTTTTTCACAAACAAACTTTGTCAGGTTAATCTTATTTCAGTCTTTTGACTGGATAACTTTCTTAATTGTGGGAATGCTTTGGGCATAATATATATTGTCTTCTGGAAATCATTTAACAAAGTAGTCATGTCATTCTGATTAGAAAGCTAATTAAGTTTGCGCTGGATGTATATTTATTAAGTAGAGCCACATCTGAAAGAGTGCTGAGAATTGCTTACCAGATTGGAATGAGGTATTGTAATGTTATGTGGGAATGACCTTGGGAGATTGAGTGAAGAGATGCTGCCTAGGGAACAGTTAGATAAGAGGGAGCATAGCCTACAGCTGCACAGTGGGCAGAGCAAGAGGCTCAGAAGGGACCCTCCCTAAGTTATCAGGACATAAAGGTGATGATGGAAGAATTGTACTTTCAGATGTGCAAGATATTGTTAATGTAGTCTCACAATAAAGTAGAATTAGCTCATCTGGTCATGTTTCCTGTCTGGTCTACCTGGGAAGGCTGACAGATATCAAGTGAGGCACAGAGGTTGGTTCTGATCCCAGTAAGCTTCAATATTAATTGAATTGGATAAAGAGGTAAAGAGTATGCTTATCAAACTGGAAATTGACATGAAAGATTAGGAGAGGTAATAGTCTAGAATATTATTTTGAAATAAAATTTAAAATTATCTGGATAGGTTAGAGAAGTGGGTTAAAAATGAAACTCAATACTGATACATATAAAGTTATTTATTTTGAAAAAAAATCAAATGCACATATAAAAGATGGAGAAAACCTGGCTTGGTAATAAGATGTGTGAAAAAAAAACCTTTAAATTGTAGTTGAATATGAATCAGCAATGTGATACAGTTGTTAAAAAAGGAAATGCATGTTTAGGCTGCATCAATAGAAACATGGTTTCCAATTGATGTGAATTAATAGTTCATTATATTCTACTTTGGTCAGACTACACCTCAAGTGCTGTGTGTCCTGTTCCAGGTTGTACTTTTAAAGAAAGATTCAGAGAAATTGGAACAGCTACAAAGAGTAGCTATGATGGTGGTGGTGGTGGTGATGATGATGATGATGATAATGATGAATGGACTGAAACTGAACAGTTTTCCAAGGAGAGACTAAGAGAACTGGGTATGGCTACTCTTGAGAAAAGATGACTGATGGGGAAAACAGTAGCATTTTTCAAAGATACAAAATGGTGTCACACAAAAGAAAGTCACAATGTGTTCTTTATTACCCCTTAGTGCAGGCTATATAATATTGATCACAATTTAATGGAAAGGCAGATTCTGGCTGATTATTAGGAAAAACTTTCTAATGATAAGAACATATGACCGTGGAACCAATTACTGGTAGATGTGTTCAAGCAGAGGAGAGACAGCTATCTAACAGAGTTGCTTTAATTTGGATTCCTGGACTAAACAGAGGGTTATGCTTGATGCCTAAATGGATGCTTTCAATTCTATGATCATATAGCAAGTGATGAGGGGGAAAAAAAGCATTGCCAGAGAAGGCAATACTGATCTAGGAGAGAAATACCTAATTTACCTTGTGAACATGTATTTTAAAACCTATATTCCTATTATTGCTTAACTCCATTCTTTTATTTTTATGCCATGGTTTTGGATTAATTAATGTTTTACTCCTGTGAAACCAGAATTAAGGATTTTTCTTTATACAGGGAAACTAGACAATCACAGTTCGGAAGAAAGGAAAGCTGCAACATTTTGCAAGGAATCCTACCTGCAGTATTACTTCTGCACCTCTGTGCTCTGAATTTGCAAATAAAGTTCTGGCCCAATTATCTATTCCAGACAGCAAAGTGCAAATGTACTCCTATAGCTCTTATTTTGTACTACCATCCCTAGATACTGAAGTAACTTTCCCATTCATTTTCTCCACTCAGTTCAAAACAGCTTTCGAAATACATAAATTATCAACCAAGAGAGTAACTCAACCCATAATTAATTCCTCCCCAATTGGAATTATATGTACTAACTTGAAATCACTTTCAAATTAAGTGTAAGGAAATAGGAGCACACACACTTTACAAGAAATTGCTGTTTCTCTTTTACAGTCACTCATATCCATCCGCATTCGCCTGGAACTGGAACCATTGATTCCTTCAAAATCTGGATCTTTCCTAGAGCTAACAATGTATCTTTGGCTCACTTTACCACCAGCTTCCTGTTGCAGAAATTAATTTCTTCTTCAGTTTGCTGAAATAATGGCATAGTTCTTTCTATTAGCTATAAGCTAAAATTCAGGGAAGACAGATTTTTTTTATATATATATATATATTCACTGACATTTGTTGAGATGTCACTGTGGTCAGGTAAAGTTCATTGAAAACTCTTGCATCGGTCCACTTGGTTTCAGGGGGCGGACAGCAGAGGATGAGTAACAGTGGAAAAATTAAAAGTGCATAATGTTTCAACAAAGTTTACTTTACATCTTGCAGCAAATCTTTGTACAATACTTCTCAAACACCCAAAGGAGAACAGTTGTATTATACTGAGTAGGTAAAAGACAACTACTTCCAAAACTTTACAATTTACATTAGAGGCTTACTGGCTGCATGAACGGCTTGATGACTTTGGGATTGCTTATATTCATGTACGGAGGAACTAATTTTGAAAGAGTGCAGTAACCATAGTTTAATCATAGTTACTGCCAGCCATTCAAAGTAAGCCAGGTTAGGACTCTGATTTGGAACTGTCTTTTCCTGCTGTAAGCTACAGTAACAGAATCTCAAAAGTCAGATTGAGTTTTCCCCTCCCTCTTATACTCTAGCAACTTAGTGTGGAGTCAGTGTCAGCTTTTTTCTCAAGCTTTCTCTGTTTCCCGGGCTTAACACATGTTTTTCCAACCATCTGTCTCTGTCTAGTCTCTCCAAGGTCATCTCTATAACTTCCTACAGCTCCACAGTTACTTGCCACAGAACGACTGATGAAAAGGTAGTAATTGAAGACAATATAAACAATCCTAATTACATCACAGGATATCTGCAAAAGTACCGAGTGAAAAAAAAGGAAGACCTTACATCCTTTTAATGACTATTTCTATCTGTGCCTACCTAGAATCTGTGGCATAGATACTGCTTCCGATGGATGGATGGATGGATGGATGGATGGATGGATGGATGGATGGATGGAAGGGCTGAGACTATATCCCGGTTTACAAGGTATTTATTTCTGCAATAATTAGTTGGATTGACTTAGATACTCATAACTGTTTCTTTTCCTACATTCTGCAGTACTCACCGTGCTGTGCTGTTTCCTTTTGCAGGATCATTGCAGCCAGCTTAGTCCTGGCAACAGGTGGACATATCTAGGTGCAAAGGCATGGTTTGTCAAGTAGCTAAATCATTTCTGCCAATCCCCTCCTATGTTTGAAAGGATGATACCATTTCCTGCAACAAGTTATTGGTTATCTTTAGATTCTCTAGAAAAAGAACGCACACTTTTGACGTCTCCTGGTGCATTTTCCCAAAATGCATCTAGCATATTCCTTTGAACAATGTATTTGATCTTACAAGGCCACAATATGTTGATTCAAAATTGAATACAATCACTCTAGTAAGAACACCAGTGTGTAATGCCATCCAAATCCAATTCAAAATAGGTATAATTGATTGATTCTTTTTTCGTTTTGTTTTGTTTTCCTAGAGCTTTCTTGAAGGTAACATTGTTTTTTCTCTCTCCAAATTTTCTGCCCTCCTAGAAAGACTAAGATTTCTCACCAGCAAGAAACTATATTTCTTGTCCCAAATTTCCCTCTTCTCTTTTCAGGAATTTGCCCTTCCTTTAAGTTCCTGGACTTGAAATCCAGCGACTGCTCAACGTGCTTGCAGTCATGTTTACAGCTCTATAAGTGACCCCATTCTGGTTTCCTACAAATATAGTTCAGTCTGACTCAGTCTCCACATGTCTACCATTGTTTAGGTTGAATAGGAAAAACTCACATAATTGTAATCTGTTTTTGTTCATTTTTACAGAGCTAGATATAATTTGCAGCAGGGTTAAGACATTAAGAGTGGATGAATGGGCCAGATTTCATAGAAACAAGTAGAGGATTTAAATTCTGATTTTTTAAAAAAGTTTCTGTAACTATTTCTCACTAGAATGCATGGAAATTTACAAAAAAACTCATAATTATAAGAAGATGAAGGATGCCACATGCCATACAAGTCAGAGTGAGTTGTGGTGTGGGTGTGTGTTTGTTTTAAAAGTGCCCATAACTATCTGCTTTGGGACAGAACATGTTGAACTTGGCAGTGAGAATTAGCTTCTGATGTATAGAACATCCAAGACAAATTTTAGATAATTTGAGGGTTTATAAAGGATAGGTAATTCCTGAGTGCTGTGGAACTGGGTTCCCTGATTCCCTGATCCAGCTTCTCCCCCTCTCTTCCTGCAAAGGTAAAGAAACTAACAGTAGGGAAGGCCAGGCAGGATTTGTGACAAAGAGAAGCTAATTACAAGGTGAGAAATGTTTTAATGGTGGTTGACTCTTTGCAAATGTAGCTTGTCTTCTGAACTGCATAACTGATGTCAAAAAATTTCCCGTACCTAAAGCCCAGCGTAATATGAATGACACACTGTTCTCATGAGGCAAGACCTGGCTTGCACTAAACCTTGATTTATTTAAACCATGCTGGGTTTGCATAATACAAAGCCATAAGTCATGTTTACAAACTAGAACGTCTGGGTTTACATACCATGCTAAATCATAAACAGGTGAGCTGCATTTTGATGTAACACAAAATTACATCAAATATAAAGCATGAATCACAATAAGGCTGTGAAGACAAGCAAATTAGTACTGAAAATTACCAGTCGGATCTTGTGGTTCAAGTAAGGGTGTTAGGCTACATAGAGTTTATGATCTGAGGCCTTAAAACCACAAGAGGCACTTAGTGTCCCTCTAAAGATTGTCGTCACATTGTAATTTTAAAAGCAATTGAAGTGGCAATTTATTAAAATGCCTGGGGAGTAACCATATTAATTGCATTTATTTAATTAATTTAATTTTCATTATTTTTGAAGGCCTTTAAAACAAACTTAATCTTTTGTCAAGGTTCCACTCATATCTTTAACATAGCTCTACTAACCTCTGCACTGCTGTACTATAGCCCTCTGGCTAAAAGCAGTTGTGCACCATGGGCTAGAAAATCAGACTAAGGAAAATTATGTAGAAATCTACATTCCTACTTAGCCGTAGAAACTTACCGGAAAACTTTGGGGTATATGTACCTCATTCACAGAGTTGTCTACCTCATTCACAGCCCCTTCAGGAGAAGAGCTCTCTTGAGGTCCTGGTAGGAAGATCAGGATACACATGCCAGAGTTTATGCAGAACATGTCTGTTCACATTTTATTGCTGTGGATATAGTTAAAATTGTATTAACTATAACTATATATACATATACTATATACAGTTTCAAATATTAAACAGACCAAGCATCATACAATCTTGTTCAGTTATAAGCAGGGGAAAAAATGGATTTTTAAAACTACTGGAGATGCCCAACGGATCCCAATAGTATCAAAAACTCCAAATCTGTTCTGAATGAATTTCAGCAAGAGTAACATTGAGTGGCTCTTTAAAGCCATCAATAATGTCTGTGACTCCAGTCCTAAAAAGCACATTGATTGAAAATCAAGTCCTTTGCACTGTGCAGTTTTACATGTGAACAAGTACAGAATTATGCTATTAAGTTAGACGGTTTTATTGTCTGCTGTCATTTGTGTGTGTGTGTTCTTTTATATTGTGATGGAAAAGATATATTAACATAAAATCACTGACCTGTTCAGAAATTATCATTGTTTTCCTCTCACATTTCCTTTTTTTCCTCTTCCTCTTCTTCTTCTTTCTCTACACCACAAGAAGAGCTATAATTAAATGGCTTGGGCAGAGACCCATTCTTAAAGAACTTCCTCTTGCTTTTAAGTACTTCTGCTCAATCTCCAAGGAAACCATTTCTATTTGTGACTCCTTTAATGGTTGAATAAGTAATTTTTACCTGCATTTCTATGCCTGATGTGTCATGACAGATTCTTAAAGGTATCAGCAAATTGATATTAATCAAACTTTTCTGTGTTTTTAGTTTTTCCCTTCAGATGAAATATTGCAGCTCTGGTTGTAACTGCACATACTATGAAATGTGTAATTGAAAAAGAGGGCTTAATGCTGCTACTTAAATTTTGCAGGAAAACCAATCAAATAGCAAACAGCAGATAGCAAGTACTCTTTAGCCCATCAGCCTTCATGAGCTGATGGATTAAGTGGCTGTGCACCTCAGTAACAAGACTTTGGATAATGTACTATCAGTTAAAACATATAATAAAAAACAAAACTATATGAAAAACAAAAGTATTATAAAAAGAATGTAAAAACCTACCTATAATCAATGAAATAAAAATGAGGAACAGCCCAGCATATAATTACAATAAAAAACCACAATGCAATAACATTATAAAATTCCAGCACTTTGAATTGGGCTAAGAGAGGGATCAGCAGCCAATGCCCATGATGGGACACCATCCTTTTAAGATCATATTGATCAGTCCACATTAACAGTCCAGCTTCAGTAGGCTGGAACCTTCTCCCATTTAGACAAGAAATGCCCAGAATCTCTCTACCAGCTCTAGCTTTAGGACAGTGTTGTCCAAACTTGGCCACTTTAAGATGAGTGGACTTCAACTCCCAGAATTCCCTAGCCAGCTGGCTGGGGAATTCTGGGAATTGAAGTCCACTCATCTTAAAGTGGCCAAGTTTGGACAACACTGCTTTAGGACAACTAATTGGAGATGGCACACATTTATTAAGAGAGCAAGGTTTTCATTATGCTTAAATACTTAAACTAACACTGTACCTGGCCTTATTTTTCTATTTATTGTAATGAAGGTAGAGTGGAACCTCGGGTTACGAACGCTTCTGTTAACGAACTTTTCGGGTTACGACCAGCTCCGGCCGCAAAATTTTGCTTCAGTTTGCGAACTCCGCCTCGGGGTACGAACAGGATATGCGGCCATTTTCCCTGCTGACACGCGGTCTTGGCTTCCTGTGGGCGAGATCGCGGTAGCAAGGAGACGTTCGGTGAGGCTTGTGGTGTGTTTCGTGGTGTTTTGGAAGATTTTTGGTGTGCTTGTTAGCATGGCTCCAAAGAAACTGCAGAGCAGAAAATTTGCTTCAGGTTGCGACCAATTCGGGTTGCGACCAGAGTCACGGAACGAATTAAGTTTGTAACCCGAGGTACCACTGTATATGCAGATGTTGTGATAAAAAGCAATCTATTCTCACTTACAAGTAAAGCTCTACTTTTTGCTGTAATATCAAGCAGCTGATGAATGTTCTAAATTTTCTGTGGCAGCGCAGCCTTTTGGTATCCCATAACCCCCAAGATCCGATTGGCCCAGACCCAGCTGGACTTCTGTAAAGCATTGAAGACCTGAATGTGTTCCAGGGCCTGGGAGTCAGGAGGCTAGATGGCCTGTTGAGAAGTTTGTGTTTCTTGTTGGGTTTCTCCTCAATGACCATTGTTGGTTTTTTGTTCTACTAATATTGTTTTTATTGTTTTAATGTGTTGTTAAGTCACATTTACAAATTGGGCAGCCATATAAATCGATTTAATAAATAAATAAATTCACAATTCATCTGTTGTTAGACTTGCATTCCTGTAAATATTTTAAATGAGGCAAGAATCCTCAGTTGCCCCCTCCCCCTTCTCCAACTACTACTACACCCACTGATGTTACTAATGATTTAAAGAATTACCAACAGTAATGGACATAGCATCAGCCAGAGTCAATGACTTCCATAAATTATGATACATAATGTGCTACTTCCTTTGCTATTCTTGTTAGGTTTTTTTGTATCAAATCTATGCTGTTACCTTCGGACTGAGGTAGGATTTTTTCCCATTTCTCACAAGATGCAGTAGAAGACAAAGTGCAGTGTGGAAAAGGCTGACAAATATCAAAGCTGACATTTTTATCTTTGGGGCTGACTAATCACTTCAATTTTCAACTGGCCTAAACCACGTGTTTATCAATGCCCTCTTAGGTAACATCAGTGAGCAAAACTAGTTTTAAGTGGATCAAACAGAAGTATGGATTGAAGTATAACTGTGAATATTGTGTGCTGGAAAGCAACTAAAGATGACACAGTATAAAAATAGAAGGATATGCCTTTCAGATTCTTCATTTGTTTTATAGCTGTAAATAGGTTGATGTGTTTGCATTTGGAAAGTCAAAAACAAAATATAATATATATTTATTAATGCTATTCCTACACATAAGACATTTTCTTGAAAATTATTGATAAATATAGTAGTTCTTTAGAGAGACAATATTCCATCTATAATATAGGGAAAGATTTTTTTTTTACTTTGAATTATGTTGTGGCTTGAATCCTAGAATTAAATGTATATGCAGTTGATGGGGTTGTTGTAATGCAGCTATTCATTCATGATTCATTCTGTATGATTTCTTTTCTTTTTTTTCCCAGCACTAAAATGTAGTTGCTGAAGATAGTCTTTCAAGTCTGGTCAAAGCTAGGTAATTATTATATTCCATTAATTGCTCTCAAGTGTAATAATAATTATTAAGACTTCACATTTATTGAGCTAATTTCCCATTCAATTCATCTACTCAGGGACAGATTATTTTAAATAATTTACTTAAATGCCTCCATTTTCTAAATCCCTTTGGACTTTTCTGTAGCAGACTTCTGACCCACAGTATTTTTCTAAGCTGCCCACAAAATTTCTCTACTTTTCCTATTTGGTTTTACTTATTACAAAGAAAATATGTTATGAATAAGGCCATGTCACATCTATATGCAGATAAACTGATCTATACTTATACATGACTATGGGTTCAGTTTTCATAATTAATGGAGTGTAATGTGCTACCATCATAATATAGTGATGGAGTTAACTTGGGAGGCATTACACTTAGTGGAAGAGTTGAGGATTCCATGATAGTGATACTGATTTTATTTCTTAGATGTATCTGATTGTGTATAATCATTCCTCTTGCTTTTTGACTTAATTCGGTAATAATCTATCTGAGTGATTACTGACTTGTCAAGATTTTTATATGTATTTAGTGATGGAGCTAAATTTATGTTGTTAAAGTTTGAGTGATTATTTAGGATATATATCCTAACTTATTTGTAATTATTTTTCCATCCATGATGACCACTTAGGTATTTTTTAAGTAAATGAAGTCATGATATCCAATCCTTGACGAGAAAGGCTAAAATCTACATGCATAAAAGATAGGTCCACATAAACTGAGTGTAGCAGAAGACAACCAAAAGATATAAGTCAGAGGCGATCAATCTTCAGAAGATTAAACTTCAAACCTCCATAACTGTTATCAAATTGTAATTTTTATTGGGGCAGAATGGGGAGGTTCCTCAATATATGAAAGGATAGGTATTATTAACTATATTGAATATTAATTAAATATAAATGATGTCAAATATTATTCTCTTAGCCCATTTTGGGTTTGACCCCCAGCACATCACTCAAAGACCAAGTGTGGCTCTTGGCCGTAAACACCTCCCAAGCTCTACATACAGAACTACAGCTTTATCAATCATTTAATGTTGAATTCCAGACAAGACATTTGAATTGCTTTTCTGGGTTTGTTTTCATCATCCTGATCTGAAAAAAATACAGCCTAGTTCAGACAGTCTTTCTTTTCTACTACTTTAAAATTGCGTGGAGAGATCATGCATTTTTCTCTTGCAGGGATAGAGCATCAAACTTGATTTTTTATGTAAAAATAAATCTGCTTGACACCACACAATGGTTAAAGGTTCCTATTTAGTGCTACACTATAAGAAAATTGTTAAGAGATATTGCGATTGTAGAAATGCAGGCCTTGATACGTATGCTCCTGTAAGAACCTGGGGCAGGCTGCTCTTGCCTTCTGCACAGTATTTACACAGCCATTGCTCATTCTTCTGTCCCTGATGGATTTGCCAATTCACTAGATAAACACAGGAAACAGATATTTAAGTGTTTTACACATTGTTCCAGTTGTGAACAGTAGATGTTGAGTGTACTCTAATCAAATCAGCTATCAATTCCTCCACTGCCACCACCACCTGCCTCACACATGCAAACATGCACAAATATGAAGTAAGCATACAGGAGGCATATTTTTTGTCACTGCATCTCCCCCTTTCTTTGTCTCTCATTTGGATCCAGTCAACAAGAGCACAAGCAGCAAGCTTGTAAAATGAGTAAACTAATTTTGTGTATTGTCGAAGGCTTTCATGGCCGGAATACAATGGCTGGTGTGGGTCTTCTGGGTTGTGTGGCCATGTTCTGGAAGTTTTGTTTCCTAACGTTTCGCCAGCATCTGTGACCGGCATCTTCAGAGTGCAGGAGCACAGACAGGAGCAGTTCTCTCTGTGCCCTGTCTGTGCTCCTGCACTCTGAAGATGCCGGTCACAGATGCTGGCGAAACGTTAGGAAACAAAACTTCCAGAACACGGCCACACAGCCCGGAAGACCCACACCAGCCATAAACTAATTTTCTTCATTTGCTGTGGCACCAGCTTGCCATGTTCATTATATTAAAAAAACCAACTCATGTTTCTGGGCTGAGTTAGGGATTCCAGATGTACATATTAATCTCTCATAAATTGTCTCAGTTTTACTCAAGTCAGAGCTGGAATCAAATACTGAAAGAGAGGATTTTATGTCCTTCTTTTATTATTATTTTTAATTTTTATCTCTAGCAGGTCTACTGGTCATGCTACTCTAAGGATAGGACCCATGTGACAGTAAGTCATACATATATACAGACGTGACCAAACACCATAATTTTCTGCCCTGTTTTATAAAATGTAAATAGAGTTGTTCATGGTCTCATTCAAGACTGGTCTGAAACTTTCCTGTGCCAAGCAGAGTTGGAAGAAGTGGCACAGGACTTCTGTGACATCGCAAGAACTCCTGAGTCCTGCAGTCACATTACTAAGTTTGTCTCCTCACAACAGGACTGTAGCCTCTGAGGCCCCAGGGCTGTGTTCATCCCTGAAAATGTTTGCTGTTCTCCCCTTCACTGTTGCCACAAAATTGAAATTTCTAATATAACAGAAGCAGAATGTGTTAAGTAAATGAGGAGTAATTGTATTAATTGTATTAATTTTATTTTAATTAAATGCAAATGAAATTAAATCAAGTGTAGTTTTATTTCTATCTCACTCACTCTTTTGTGCTGGCCTTGCCTAATTTTTGAATGTGGCAATCATGCCGCTTATACAGCAAATGTGACTTTTGGCCTGAAAAACTTGCATAACTGTGCTATAATGTTGGGAAGAAGAATCTAGCCCTGGAGGTTAGCTGGCAATAAGGATGGAACCTGAGATCATTTACATGCAAAGCAATGTTTGACCACTCACTTTTTTTCCTTACCCTCCACATAGTATCTCCTATGTGATATGTTAAAATACAAGGATAGCCAAATTTCTGAATTCAGTCAGGGTCTGACTATAGGAAACAACAGAGATCCTTACTTAATTTTCAGATGAGGACTATGATGACAAAAGGAGACGAATCTCCCAATCGTAACCTTTTCTGTACCCCATCACTACACCTTCACAGCAGATTTTCCTTTCTGAAGAAGAAATAGCTTTATTGTGGGGCAGGGAGTTATTAGGGCAATGTCATGATGAAGGGTTCATACTTCCCTCCTGTATCATTAATCTTATGTAATTGCTCCCTTTCCCCACCAACAGTTTTTCCCAAAATGTTAAAAAAATGTGCCTACCAATACTGAATTTTCTTTGGCTTGGTTTAGACAGAACGGTAAGCTAGGACTTAACCATGATTTGGTGAACAAGCTTTCTCATTCTAATTCACCTCTTATACTTATGGATTGGTTCATATATCACACTAAATCAATAATAAGCAAAACACTACTATGGCTTAGCATTACAGTGGTACCTCGGGTTACGAACTTAATTCGTTCCGTGACTCTGGTCGCAGCCCGAATTGGTCGCAACCCGAAGCAAATTTCCCCATAAGGTTAAATGTAATTACCGTTAATCCATTCTGGCGTGGAGGACAGGGAGGCGGCTATTGCTTGGAGAGAGAGTCCCCCTCCCTAGGACCATGTGTCAGGGGCGGAAAAATGGCCGCAGACCACGTGTCAGGAGCAGAAAATGGCCGCGGACCACGTGTCAGGGGCGGAAAAATGGCCGTGGACCGTGTCACGGGAGGGAAAATGGCCGCGTATCCTGTTCGTACCCCGAGGCGGAGTTCACAAACCGAGGCAAAATTTTGCGGCTGGAGCTGGTCGTAACCCGAAAAGTTCATTAACAGAAGCGTTTGTAACCCGAGGTTCCACTGTATATGTAGACTAGGCCATTGTCTCATCTTGGAACAAAAGAACTACCTTGTACTAAGTCAAACCATTGGTCCATTCAAACCAGTGTAGTCTGTACTGACAAACAGTAGTTCTCCAAGGTGTCCAGGTTGAGTTTTCCAGCCCTTCTTCAAGCTAGGCATTGAAGCTTACCACTCCCTTGATATGTCTTTAGTAAATTATGCTATGTGTGAAACTAGCTAATAAAAACAAACTTCTAGGCTCGGTTTATGATGTATCTAACCAATGGACTCTTCTAATCGTTTTATTGCAAAGACATTTGGTGTGGCTTTAGTTTAACCACAACATTATTAGAGACTCATAAAACTGAAAATATTCCTTTAAAAGAGCTACACTATCTTGAAAGGACTCTGGTGCTAACAGTTGTTGTCTGTAATAGGCTAGCATCTTTAGCATAGGTGGAGGGAACCTGTAGCCTTCCATAGATTGCTCAACTACAACTCCCAATACCCCTAGCTAGTATGGTTAGTCTTGTGGGATCTGGAATTCCTCACCCTTATTTAACAGTTGGTGAAATGATTTATTACCTGCAGCTAGGGAACTGAAGGGAAAAAGCAGTTGCAAGAACTGATTTAGGCAATGCCCAAAGCAAATATCCTGAGACCAGATTACAATAACAACAGTGAATTGTTACTATTATAAGAAATAGTTGACAATTATTCCTCCTTCCCAAAAGTTTGAGGTGTCTAACCCATTACATTATGCAAGTGGGAGTAAGCAATATGTGAACCAAACCTTAATTTTCCTAGAAATAGGGCTTGCATAGAAGTTGCTGGAATCACTGTTGGTTCGTTCTCTTGGCTGATAGCAGAAGTGGAAGACTTACAAGCCATGATCCAAGGATGCAGATAAATTTATTGAAAGAACTAGGAAAGCTGTTAAGAAAGAATTCCAGTGAGTGCTGAACATAAAACACATAATTTTAAACACCTATGCAGAAAAGGAGTGAAAATGTAAGAGCACTAGCAATGATGATAACATAATATTATGACAAAAGTAATATTTTAATTATTTCCATTTATTATTGTTTTCTGCTTCAGGTATAGTATATAAGTCAGATAAGAAGCATCTCAGGGTAATTCCCTAAGGGACTGCGTGGTCACTTTGACACAACATCTGTGTTTTCATAGTAACTATGAATGTAAGATGCTCATAGTTGCCACTGCCATTCTTCAGACTGCCATGTCCACAATGAATTGCAATTTGTTGGAGCTGTGACAACAGCTTTAGAAACAGCCAAATATTAGGACTACATGACCCCTAGATAAGGCAGTCCATGATGCCCCATATTGAATGCATGGTGTATCCAAGGACACAAAACCTAGGGCTTCGACACCAATCAATTGATTATTTTAAAACATTTTGTTCCATACTCTTTCTCCTTTCAACCCTCCATCTGTTTTCCTCTTCCTTTTTATTGTTCCTTATTTGCCTCCCACTTTCTTTTAGGACCCACTAGTGACAATCTTTTGAAAAATATATTGGGAAGAATACAACACTTCCTTGAGGGCTGTTCTAAGATTCCAACTCACACACTACACATGATGTGTGCCAATACTTCTCGATCAGTCACAAATCTTGACAAGTCCAGCCAGTTTATCTGAATTTTTAGTATACCCATAACATCATTTATTATTATTCTTTTTTTCATTTTAAGATTCTATTGCAGATCAAAGGGACTTGTAATAAAGTCACAGAAATTTAGTTTCTAAACTGATCCAGAAGTATAAGCTAGGCATGCTATAACTGGGTTGCTAAACTCCAGATTAACACTAGATGGCAACAAAAACCTAAAGAAAACCCTTTGTTGTCCTCTTGCTGTTCCTGGATTGTTGCAGGCAAGATATGATATGTCAACAATAAATCACCTGATTGTGATAGCAGTGAACCTTAGAGAGCCATGGAGAACTGTATGCATTTCTTTGCCCAATTCCATGGTTTATCTGTAAAAGGCTTTTATTTCCATGTTTTAATTAAACTTGGTTTAGAATTATAAGTGAATCCTAAACTATGACTAATTTTAACAATGGTTTGTTGAAACACATCAACTTAATCCATGGTTTGAAGCTGGTTTGCTTCAACAAAAGATAGGTTATGATTAACTACAGTTTGCTGGGTCACTGGTTGATCAAAATAGAATTGAAAGCTTCCAAACTCCCCTTCAGTCACACTACAGAGAGTTGAGGAAGCATACAGGTCAAAAACTCACTCTTGTCCATAATTATAAACTATGATTGTCCAAATCAGCTCAAAAGTTTGGAAACCATTGTTCTAGAATATGGTCTTCCAGGACAAAGCAGAATGATGTAAAATAATGTGTGTTGTGATGTCACAGTGCAAATCTCAATCTTTCATACTTGCATCCTGATGTCAGGCACAAGTACATAATTCACATGATTTGGGTCACAATGCACATGCACGTTTCTTCATTTGACCCCTGCCCCCCTTACAGTGTAGAAAAAGAAAAGCTATAAAACTTGGGTCTGTGTCCACCAAATTTCTGTGCATTAACTGTGTATCAACTATTCTCAACCCCCATGGTAGCCAGTTTTGGGGATACACTGTGAGTGCACTAACTGAAAGCATAATAATCAAGCTTCTAGCAACTTTTCTCAATCTCTCTCAAGCTCAAAATTCTGAGAGTTAATTCTAACACATCCCGAAATCACCAAGTTCAGAAAGTGTGGTTTACACTATGAAGGTATCAAAAGTCAAGAACTCGGATATCAGCCTGCCAAAACTTGCAGGGGGGAGCCTCCTGTCTCTCATACCATCGGGATGTAAATTGTAACCTATAAAATGGCAATTTGAAAAAGGAGTTTGTTAAGTGATATACTTTTTATAGCTCAAAGAGTGGTTGAATAAAGCTAATCCGTTTGCAGTTATCTTTTTCAAAGGTAGTAAAATGAGTCTCTTTGAACTTAGAGTACACAGAATGTTTGAAGTGCGTACTTCTCAGCTAAAGGAAGCAACGTGACTCTTCTTTCTTTCTTTTGGCTCACTTTGGTACTTGCCTTATGGGAGTGATCAAGATATTGAGATCTCTGTTGGAAAGACTAGATAGATGCTGTGTTCTGATATGAGTGTTTATGGGCCGGGCAATTGTTGTTGGTTTAAAGAGGCAAAAGAACTCTTAACCTGTACTCCTGAATAAAACTATGGCACCTAGGGTTATGAAAGCCTGCACGCCAACAGTACTTCTTCAAAGAAAATCCTAGTTTATCTCAGTGGTAGGACATATGTGTTGTATCCAGAAAAGTTCATCCTCAGCATCTTCACAAAATCTCTGGAGAGCTGCTACCAGTAAGTATAAATATTACTAGAGTAGATGGAGTGTGCCCTAGCTCAGAAATTGGCCAGAGTGACAATTGGTTTCTTCCATGGTTGAAAAAAGGTTTCTGGTCTCACTGGCTCTTTGTATTGATTATGATTGGTTATGTGACGCGAAGTGGTGCGGACTCTTAGAAACCATATAGATATCTTTTTTTAATTGTAAGCCACTCAGAGTCACAAATCTATATGGGCAGCGATAGAAATATGATATATAAATAGATAGATGAGAGAGAGAGAGAGTTTATCCATGATGATTTGTCCCTAATCTGGTCCTTCAGACCTTCCAATGGTGCACCCATTGCCATTGTAACTGAATCCATCCACCTTGCTGCTCGTCATCCTCTTCTCTTCCCTTCCGCCTTTCCCAGCATTAGAGCCTTCTCCAGAGAGCTGGGCCTTCATATAGCATGCCTGAAGTAGGATAATTTGAGCCTGATCATTTGTGCCTCAAGTGAGGACTCTGGGTTGATTTGTTTTGTGATCCATTGGTTTGTTTTCTTGTTTGTCCATAGTATTCTCCAACACCAAAGGTCAAAAAAGTCTTTTTATCCTGCTTCTTCAAAGTCCAGGCTCTTTGCACAGCTAACAAAATTTATCTGATTTATGCTATGTCTTCTATCTCTAGGTTTGCGTTTTTGTTCTGATTCTTAACTTGTTCTCAACCGTTCTCTGAGTTTTGACTCCTAACTCCATACTTTACTTCAGGCTGCTATATTTAATAATAACATTAACCAATTCAAGTTAAAGGAAAGCTGTTTCTAACCGGCATCATAATGAGTTACAACATTTGTATATTTTCATGATAGGACACAGACTTTATATATCATCCAGTCAAAAAATGTCAAGGGTTTCTTCTACATTCTGTGAACCAATTCCAAAATCTGTTGCATTTGTTTGAAATGAAAATATCTTGGAACTGGTGATGGAGTTATTGTTACAATTTCAAGAAGAGGTTCTTCAACAGAAATGCGAGATGGTAAAAATTGAGGTTTGTGCCAAGTTTGTCATCACTGAGTATTGGACACTCTCTTTCTTGTCTCCATTTGAAAGTTTCTTCTGTTGCTAATTGTTCTGACATGGTATCGCATGAACACATCATAGTCAGCCCACTGTGAAAGATCACAAATTAAGTAATAATGGTTGTTCTTTTGAAAGTGACAGACAAGCAAACCATGCCTACAGGACTCATTATAGCAGTGTATGAACATAGAAAAGATAAAAGAGCCATTAAAAGGAGCAAGGCAAATGCACAGTGATCAATGCAAGCCTAAGCCACACGTATACTTTCATGGATTCTCTGCAGTGCTGACTATGCCTTGAATTTCATTTTTCTGTGGCACAGTTCCCAAAGGCTATCACAGCCAAATAGTCTCTTATGATAGTATATATTTCATTAGTCTATTTTTATATTCTGATTTAATATCAACATCCTGCATGACTTGATGAGATAGATGATTGTAATATTTTCCAAACAACAGATGAGCTGGTAATTAAAGACTACCCACAGACCTTACTGCATTGCCAAAGTAAGGGGAGGGGGGACCCCGAAGCCAACCAAATTATACTGAACTTTCATTTGATGAGGCCAAACCATGACCTTGATCCTATAATATATAAAAACTATATATTGAAGTTGTCTGCATTTAACACTTACATAATGATTGTGGGGTCATGGGAAGGTGACAGATCTATCATGCATTTCTTCCTGGATATGATTAATTATGGAGAAATATCTTCATGTGAATGCGCTCAAGAAAGTTCAGAGGACATGTTAAGCACTTGCATCGCCATTGCGGAATGGCTCTCTAGTAAAATATGTTATTCCTTGCACAGCATATGTATCTAGACTTAAAAAGCAATGAAGTTTCAATACAATCAAGCGTCAGTAATTTCAAGTAAAAACAAGTATCGCCGTTAATATCCTCATCTTTATAAAACTGTTACCATGATCAAAATTACACACATGGTTTCTTAAATGACACATAGCAAACATGAATGTATAGATTTATTATCAGATTTGGCATACATTATTTATAGCATAAAAAGGTGAAACATCTTGCTGAATGTGTTAAGATTAGGATTTATTGTTCAAGAATCCTTGAACAATTTTATCAAAAGCCCATTTCTAGATAGTGTTTTTCTGCCATAAATCATACAGCAGAAATTTGCCCAGTGGACACCAAGAAGAGATAAATGAGAGATGAGAAAAGAGGGTCATCACAAGTTTGGTGGATTTTTCCTCCTTTATTTATTTATTTATTTATTTATTTATTATCCTATAACCTGTCATTGGCAGAAATCCATTTATTAGAGTTTTGAGATGATTTTTTTTAACCTACTCACTATGTTTTCCATATTGGAGCGAGCTCCTGAAAGTAAAATGAAATCTAAGTGAAATCAAGTTCCCTTACCTGTTAAATGTTAAAGAAAATAAGTCACAGGATCTGGGTGTGGAAGCAGGGGTAGTATTTTGGGGCAACAGTTTCAATGCAAGGTTGAACAATCTTTCTGATCTTGAAGATGGCATCTGTTGCTAAGTTGGGAGCTGTTTATACAGATCCACCCATACATTCATCTACATATTTCCTGCAGGGTTGCTGGGAAAGAATAAGACTAATAACTTTTCCTCCAACTATTACTGGTTTTCTGCTGCCATCAGCAGAGGGAAATCATCCACCTTGTAAACAAATGCCACGTTGTATGAGGAAATAAGGTTTCTCTCACCTCCACTGATTATCTGCTGCCTAAAGCTAGAGTTGTTTTAATGCTGGTGGATAAACCTTTGGAAGAAGAAGGAACACAGGAAACAGAGACAAATGTAGGATTCTTCACTCAGGAAAAAGAAATCAATTGCCCAGTATAAGATGTGGGATATCTGGCTTCATGACAGTACTTGTGAAAAGGAACTTGGAAGTACATTTGGTTACAAACTAAGTATGAGTCAGTAATGTAACCTGGTTCCTGACATGTTAGGCTACATCAACAGAAATATTGTTTTAAATCACAGGAAGTAAGAGTTCTACTATATTCTGCATTTCTCATGGCCCCCTCAGTTCCAGGCACACATTTCCCAGAAGGTTCAGAGACCTTGGAACAAATGCAAGAAAGGCAATGATGATGATCAAGGAGCTGGAAAATAAGTCTTACAAAAAGAGGATGAGGAAACTGAGTATGGCTAGCTTTGAGAAAAAGACAAGACAATATAATAAACTTTTCAAGACCTGATGGAGTGTCACACAAAAGAAGGCCAGAATATGTTCTCTGTCATCCCAGAACACGGGTCATGAAATAGTGGTCTTAAGTAATAGGAAAGTAGATTATAGTTGAATGTTAAGAAAAAATTCCTACTGTTAGAAGCAGTTCAGCTGTGGAGCCAATTGCTGAGGGAAGTGGTCAGCTCTCATTCACTAATGTCTTCAAGCAGAGAGTCAATAGCCATCTGTCAGGGATGCTTTAATTTGGATTCATGCACTGAGCAAGGGGTTGGACTCGGTGTCCTTAGTATTCCTTCCAACTCTCTGATTCTATGATCTGATTCTAAAAATATTTTCACAGGACAGCTCAAAACTGGGTCTAATTTTTCAGAAAAGTGATTCATTCTACTTGGGTTCCAACTGAAACAATGCAAAATCTAACATTTCACCCAAGCTGTTCCATTAAAGAATATTTTACTTTAGTGCAGATGATTTCATGTCACGCTGCATTAGCTTATGCACACCTATATTGCACAATCAAGAAGTACAAGTTATATACAGCCAGCAAACATGAAAAGGTGGCTGGTGCTGTCTATGTCCTCATATTCATTGTTACAACATACAAACGAAAATCCAAGATACATTCATAAAAGTGATTAAGTAGTTCTATAGGGGCTAGGGGAGATAACTTGTATTGTGCCATGTTATATTTGATAATTAAAATAAAAGGGAAAGAGGAGTGGTGACCTGAGACCAAATTAGATGAAATTATGGAAGATCTATGAAAGCCTGAACTGGATTTTGGGAATGGTGCCAATGCAAGGTATGTTTAATTCTTGCACTCTTTTATATGTCTGATCCCACCTGGGCTGTTTGCCTCATGGAATTGCAGCCTTGGGTGCAGAAGAAGTTTAGTTATTATATTGTTTTGATTATTTTAATAAATGAAATATCTTTTTTTTAATGGAATTAGGTGTTGGAAGCATATTTGTCCATACACAAGTATACAGCCTGTCAAACTTTAAATAGATCAGTTTTAAAAATTTTGTACAAAGGGAATCTTTATAGTTTGGGACTGGTGGCAAAAATCCTAAACCCCTTCCACTAACATTTTGATGAAAATGTGAGTACTGATGATTGCACCTGAAGAGAAACAACAACAATGCCTCCTCCTCCTCCTCCTCCTCCTCCTCCTCCTCCTCCTCTGCCGCTGCTTCTGCTCCTGCCCCTACTCCTGCTCCTTTCAACTTGTTATGGCCACCCACTCCAGCTTACAAAACCCAAATACACAGAATTACAGAAAGTGAAGTGGCAGTATCTTTATGGTAGATGTCCTCAAGCCTGATTTTGTGCTCTCCCATCCCTGATTGAGACCATAAGTGTCCTGCTCAATATAACATAGCTCCAAATAAACTATGTGATGTTATATTATATGCAATATAATACATATTATGTTATGTTATGTTACATTACATTACATTACATGCAACATCTAATAGGCCATAACAAATTCCATCAGGTTCCCAAACCAAATTAAATGCACCATATTGGATAATGGTAATTCAAGGCCAGCATTTTTCTCAGCTGATACTTGAATATGTTCCATCATTTAGGCATGACATTTTGCATCCAAGGACTGATATAATCACATTAAAAATAATAACCCAATAAGAGAAGTCTGCTAGCCTAACTAATCCAGGATCACATTCCATAGTGGCTTATGAAAAATTGGCAAGGAGGACATGAAATTCTCTATTCTTGATCAACTGGTAAACAGAGGCATGGTGCTTGATGAATGGATTGTGATTTGAAGCCAAATGTCTGTAGTGACAGCAGGAGACAGGAGAAATGGGTGAATATGAATTAGGATTCCTTATATGTTTCGTTACCAGTCTCAATTCATGAAAGTACATTCAACTGAAGAATAAAAACTGATATCTGAGTGTGGTTACTGTTTAAGATTGAAATAGGATCAGGGAAGCTGAGGTTAACATTCTGTCAAGCCTTTGGGGTAGTCCAGACAGGAAACCAAAACCATGAGTACTAATACTACCTACCGGAAGGTTACAGTAGCAAAATCTTGCAAGTCTGAAAGTACTTCTCCTCTCCCTTGCCTTTACTTTCCAGAGAACTAGAGGTGGCCCCTTCTGAGAGGCTTTCTCCACTCCTCATCCTTCCTTTTCTTAGCAGACCATTGTCTAGGCTGTGGCTCTTCCTTCTGTCTCCCAAGGTTATTCTCACATCCCATTACATCAGGTTACCATATCCAGATTATGTGAAGAACACTGGCAGGAAGGACAAACTGGCCAATCAGCCCAGAAGGAAGCAGTTGAACTTGGAAATCAGAAGGGTCTTTTGGTCTTATCTAAGTTTCAGTTAACAATAAAATTTACAGTCCGCAGACTTCAGATACAAAATTCATATTTGATTCCATATCCATGGAAAATGTAAACAAAGGGGAAATTAAAGGAGGAGTTACCATTTAACAGTCCTACAAAACTTTGTACAAATATTTATAGTTTGGAATGTGATACTGTATTCCCATGATCAATGCTGTATGCCAACATCATGTTATAATTATGGAAAGAGCAGAAGGGGAAGGAAGAGAGAAGGAGGAGGAGGAGGAGGTTATTTTTAGCTGTTTGCTAACATATGAATACACAATTCACACATAGAATACCATTAAACATTCAGTATCCTTTATTTCCCAAGCAGGGGTGCAGAAGAGATACTGCTAATACAAATTTTTGTCACTCATGTATGTGTCTTGAAAATGCTGAAGATAACAGATGCACGTTCTAGAAATTCTCAGCCAATATGTTCTGTTCCAGGCTTCCCAATATCAGCTCTAGGTTGGTGAGAATATATCCTATACAGCCCTGACCTCGACCTTCTTCTTGATTACAAGTTTGTTTGGACAAACATCATTTGGCTTTGAGTCCAGAAGGTCTTTGTTCTTGCACACCTAAGAAACCAAATCCAAATATCCTTTACCGCAGTCACTGACTAATAGTAAAATAATAAAGTAGTAAAATAAAATACAGCAGTAACAAAACATTGATATACAGGTGGGAATAGATAATGGTAAAATGAACTCCCAACCAGATTACACGGAACCTACTACTGTCTTTCATTAGATCAGCTGAATGTGATGTTCCACTGTAGCTTAGTTTGCTGTTGAAAGTAATTAAATCCTGCAGGCAATAACATAGATTTGACTAAAATAAGGTTCTTAGGTCTTTGCCTGAAAAAAGATGATGCCTGGAAAGAGGTGCTAAGGAGAATATTATGGGAGTCTCATAGACACTATATAATCAACCTAACATACCCACTTTGGAAAAGGAGATTCATTCTCTGAAGGACTCTTTCTGAATCTGCCCTTAAGAATTGTTGATGATAACATGTCAGTAGTGGGGATCTTTCCACATTAGCTGGAAAACCCCTGCAATACTTATGAACCATAAGCTGCTTGTAGTACCTGGATCCAAAACAATTCTTATGATTTCCCAGCTCATCCCTTGTAGAAATCTTGCTAAATTTAATTTAGGATTTCATGTTCAGAATCCTTTTCTTAAGCTTTGCCATGGCCTGCTCATAACCCAAGATCAGCAACAACTCACTGCTATTTGTCAATGATGTCCTCTTTTCAGGGAGATCAAGCAATGTCATCTCCAGGAAAATGTTCTCTGTATAACAGTTAAGTGCACTTCATCTTTCAGTACAAAAGTGTTTCAGAAGTTTGGGAGATATAATTCAAAAGACGCTTATCCCAATTCTAGCTGGATTTGTAGTGGGGTTTGGCATCACTAGAATGATATTCATATGGTTTATGTGCCCAACCTCACTCAACCTCATCCCATCCCATCCTATGACATGAAAATTCTGTTTTGAACATTATAGAAGAATCAAAAAGCACAGGGCACTCAAGCAGAGCTTTATATAATATCTAAAATTGGTGGAATCATCTCTACTGTAGCTCCTACTGATTCATTTTAAAGCAAATTCAGCTGCTGTATCAAGTTTCCAATGCATACAGATCTAATTGGGATATCGTTCTGTACATGCTGTTAGACATGGTAGTGACAAGAAGAATCTTAGCCAGTGCTGGCAGTCAGCCACTGCATACCTTCCTGGAACAAAGTGCAGGGTAATTAAAGAGCAGGCACTAAGGGAGCACTGCAGAGAAACACAAAAATAGCCATCACTAAAGTGCCAGAGAACACATTTCTGGTAACATACAAGGATTGTTCAATTTACTTTAAAATGGCTATCATTAAAAGAGATTTCCTCTCTCTGTTTGTGGGGCATGTTTGTGCATTAAAACAGATCTAAGGTTAAAAGATGAATGATAAAGCAGTAGGTATCTCAAAAAAAGTGGCATTTTCATTAAAAGGTATTTAGCCACATTAATCTGATTATGTGTGCAATATGAGCTTACAGAATACTGGAAGAAATAATGTTTTTACAAGATTTATGTGAATATGACATTTTAAGGTAAGCATACTGTAGGATCTTTAGCTCACTTCTCAGATTTGGTAATTTGAAACGTCTTCTTGGTTTAAACTATGATTCTGTAGGAGCATTCAAAGAGATCACTATTGTTGGGGTTTTTTTAATGATAAATTGGCTGACAATATATTGTGAATATTTTTGTACATTTGTTCTTGAAAGTTTGGGAGCTAGAACGGGAGGTTAAGGAGGCAGAATATTTCTTAGGACAGAGGTGGCAACTTATATCTACAGATGCTGCTGAACTACAACCCCCAACCATCCCAGACAGCATAAATAATGATGACTGATACTTGTTAGATCACCAGGAAGCTGCCCACAAAATAATCTTGCCAATTGTTTCTGTGTAAGAGTTTTTCTTGTTATTTCAGAGAGCTCTCCCGGAAATGAAGCAACAGGTAACATTTCCAATTATATGGTGACATGGAAGTAGATGATATAATTCCAGAGTTAACTGATTGCTCATGCGCAAGATAATGTTCATTATATGTGTGCCAGTTCAAAAAGATCAGGTGACTATTAGCAATTAATGATGATTTTGTCTGAAAAGAAGGAGTGAAGTGATCAATTTCTGAATATGCACTATGGGCTTCTACCTTGGTTGCCTACTAAAGAGGTTCGAACTCAGTGGCCTAAGTGGGACCTTCTAATTCTATGATTTTGCTATAATTTGTAGAAGCGAAATTGGAATATAATTCTGTACCTCAATATTTTCATTAATAAGTTAAATTCAACATATGATATAGTACAGCATAATTAATTTGTAATTTTGATAACATTACCAATTTATCAGCAAATACACATCTATCAATCTGTTACGTGAGCAAACACATATTTTCAGTCTGATAGGATGAATGGTGATGGTCCAATCCAAGAGCGAGCAACTCCCATCAATCCTAGGTAACATGGTTTAATCAGCACAAATACCGTATCAATGAATTATTGTCTGCATTTTTACTATTTAATATAGAAGCCAAATTTAAAAGTTATGAAGTTACTGACTTCAGAATTTATTCCCTCTTGTGTCTTATCCCATTTGATAATAGTTGCCTAATTATGTGAGGTGGATGCGTGTGTGCACGTGTGTGTGTGTGTATGTGTGTGTTTGAGTTGGTTCAGTAAATATGTTTAAATGAAGGGAATAATGAAAAAATATTCTACATAGTACTATAGTACTGCGTAATACTATAATAACAATGATATTGGTTCTGCTGTTATGATTATGATGATTACAAACTGTGCTATTGGAGGAAGTTTCATGTTCCCTGAAGAAAATAGTTGTATAATTCGAAAGCATAACATCCATAGAGGTAACGTTCTCTACAAGTCAAGCTTAACTCCTAGTTATCCTATGGATATTTCTGTTGTTTTCTTGGCAACAATACACATAGTAAATTACCACTGCTTTCTTCCAGAATATTTTTTTTTAGCTTCCCAGGCTCATCCACAGCCTTATATTCTTGTTGGTCTTCCATCCAATTATTAACTAAGTCTGAACCTGCTTAGCTTTTTTGAAATCACCCAAAATCACCTAGGAGTTGCCGTCTGCTGTTGTATGTCATCCATAGGCAGTAGAAATAAAATTACCTGCAATACAATGTATTAAAATATACAAAAATCTTAAAAAGCTAGGAAATATAAACAAATCTGTTGAATGAAAGTTTATGTGCTATTTACTTAGTCCGTAAGGTTCCACAAGATCCTTAGCTCTTACTACTACAAGATTTCTATCATTGTTTCTAGGAATAATTTTTATGTGTCTCTTCATGCAAACAATAAGATTTTTAAATGACTAGTGCCAACTTTTTTTCTTCTTGAATGATGAGCAATATAAATATAGTACCTGCACAGTATGGAAGGTTCAACTATATTAAAAAGCCATTTTATGTACCATTATTACTACAAACTCTGATCTTTATGAAATCTCTTTATATAATGTTTTATTATGTAAGACACATCTTTCAGTCAGGCAGTGTAGCCTTACACCATCTTACTTTCATTGTTAAAATAGAGCTTAATGCTTATAGTAAATAGTGATAGAGAAATCAAGAGAACTCTTTAAAGAGTCACTTAATGACATTGTTAGGATTCTTAATGTAGTTACTAGGTGAAAGAGCTGTCAGTAAAGCATAAAGAATGAGTTGTTGTTCTCCTGCTGCCATGGTCTCAACTGATTTACAACCACTTTGTGTTTGATGTTGGACAGGATAATTTCATCAGTCTCCAACCCTTGTGATCATGTCCCAAAATGACTAGTCAGGTGAAGACCTGGCAGAAGATTGCTTGTCACCTGTTGGAAGTAGCTGTCTGCTATGAGAAGTCTTCACTCATAAATGTAATCATCTGATAGTTATTCATTGAGCTATACTTCATGGTCTGGAAAGAGGAATATGGGTGCAATCTCTTGATGTTAGGAAAATATTTGAAACAAGAAGATGTGGCCATTAGATATATTGAGACAGCACCTTACACCAGAACAATTTACATCTACTTTCATCTCTAAGATGATTCAGGAAAAAGCCATTTTAAATAAGAGATCACCAACCTGAGAAGTGATATGCAATAATTATTTCAGATAGGTAGTAAAGCCAATGATAATTGGAATGATGTAAGAAAGCATATAAAAGATTCATGCATTATGGTAAACGTTGATAAATTTTGAAAGATACATACTAAACAGCTGGCTGTATCCTTGTGTTTTTATGACACAGTCTCCTAGAATCAAAAAGGAAACATAACCTATATCCCAGGAGTGGCTTTAGGGCTACAGTGCACTGGTATCCTTATTTATGTAAAGTTTTATTTGTGATATTCAAAAGACGCTTTGCTAAAGCAAATGCAAAATGTTACGGACTTTCTGGTTGATGTTTCGGTACAATCAAAGCTGAGGGCAGGATAATGGGACAGTGTAGACAGAGTAAGTTTTCAAATGTTTTAGAGATAGGAATGGGGCACAACATTTGTTTAGTTCACATTTTCATGTAAATCCACTAGATTCAAATCAGTAATTATGTAAACTCTCCAGAACAGATATTTTGCACATATAGCTGTTAGAAATGTCTCTTCATTGTCAGGTATTCATAAGCATACTCTTACTTAGATTCTCAGTATTTATATCTGAACCTTCGGTCACTAAATTTCGAACATTTGTTATAATCATTACATTCTATTTACTATTAAATAGTGACATACTGGGAGCTTGTTTACACACACACACACACACACACACACACACATATATATATATATATATATATATATATATATATATATTTACAGTTATACAGTCTTGTCTTTGTTAGCACAATGTAAGAATGTTTCTCATATTGCATACTTTACTTTTTGGTATACCTTCATGTTTTTTAAAAATTATCTTGTTTTTCGCTATCTGATTAATGAGAAAACAATTTACTAATAAGAGAAGACTGTTACGTAGCTTTATATAGTTTTACTATACTATTTCCTTATTTACTATACTATTTCCTTATTTTAAAAAGAAAATTAGGACCAATTTCCTTACATGATTATAATATCCATTACAAGAAATTCAGTATATATGGAGTAGCTAGAGTAACAGCTATTAGATAATGTTAGAGTCACACATGGTATAATGATTGGATTAGGACTAGCAGCAGTGTTTAAGTGGGGTCAAAACAGGCAAGATGGCAGATGCAGAGCCACAATGCCAGCCCTCCCCCCTTTTTATGAGCAGCAACATTGATGTACATACAAAAGGGATAGGGGTAGCATCATGATGCCATGTCTGCCATCTTACCTCTCTTGACTCCACCTGGATGCTAGTGAGACACAGATTCAAATCCAGACTCAGCTCTGCAATTTATGAGATCACTTTGGACCAGTCAGTGTCTCTGAGATGAATTTTGTTATTGTCAACTAAATGAGGAAGACCGTATGAAATACTAAAATGAAATATACATAAATACATTCTGCCTTGGGAGATTTTTCTGAAGGGCAGTCATAAAGTTATGAAATAGTTAAATAAAATTGTTTAATATCTCCTTTGTCAGAGGATCAGTACAAACACTGAATGACATTTCTATGTATTAGAGTTAATATTTCATGGCCATTTTCCATCTGAAAAACATAGCAGTCTTGGAACATCAGATACCACAGATATACTTTTCAACACAAATTAGGATTAGCATCAACATTAGCTTTTCCTTTATTCTTCACATTTAACATTCAACAAAATAATTGTTCCAGAGCTGAGATTACTTGCCTGTGGCTTGACTATAAGGAATATTTGAGAAGTTGTATTTTGAAAAGGGGATAAATGCCTTCTTAAAAAAGACATGTTATAAAGGACAAATTGATAGTTCTGATTTTACAAAATCTTTCCAGGCACTATGCTTTTTCTTTCCTTTTCATTAAGTGTTTCAGTTTAATAAGTTGTCCCCTGTATAATATGAGAAGAAAAAGCCTTTGGGACTATTGAGTATTCCTTTTTGTGGCATTCAGTGCCATTCATCTCTAGTACATCAGGAGAAAATTGCAAGTAGGTGTTATCCCCCCAGGATGCAATGCAACATGTTGTTTCCCACAAGCCAAATCTTGTAGTTCTGAAAAGAGGGTGGGTTTTTTTTTGGTAACAGAAGAGAATCTCTCATTCCTTCTTTTTTACCCCTTATTACAATAAATCTACAATTAGTGTAACGTATCCTACAGCTTGAGGAAAAGGAAGAAGTCTCATTCATACGGTAGACAGCTTTTGTTCCTGTCTGTGCATTTTTTGAAGTCTGTTTCAGAGCAACATATGAAATCCTCCGCCATAAACAAAATGGGTGGCATGAAATTGAATTGTCCAGTAATAGAATGGTATCTGCCGGCAGAACAGATTTTTTTTCCTCCCTGCCCTCACCCACAACATTCTTCACTAAGTTTTCTTCTTTCCATAAAATTGGAGAATCTTCCAGAGCAGATTTGAGGGCATTCAAGGGAATGCAGATGGAAGGGAAATATGAAGAGGTATTCCTATATGAACAGAAGTTTGCTCACTTAAAATGGAATGTGTCCTATGCCTCAGGTACTGAGGAAGGCAATCTTCAACTCAGAACTGCCATAAAGTATTCATTAGAAACAATCAACCTGTTTAATTTTTATCTCCTTTTCTAAAAGGCATGAATACGTGCTATGGGAGATACTGGAGTCCAAAGTCAGCCAGGTACTGCCAACTGCTAATATAGAAAAGCAATACATAATAAAACAATGTTATAAAGCATGAAGAGACAGAGAGAGATTCCCATCTTTAAGAGCATACCCCTTTTATAACAGAAGCTTTTTCAAATCAGGCAGTGTCAATTGGACGCTGTCACCTGCTGAGTCTGGAGAATGCCTAAGATTTAAAAAAAGAATCAATAGAAGAGAATTTATGTAGCTCAGGGTTGAACTGTAGAATCCTTGGAGTTCTGAGCTTGGTTGTTTCCTTGCAAACGTTTCATTACCCAGCTAGGTAACATCTTCAGTGCTAGAAGGGAGTGGCGTTGACAAACTACTGTATATAAAGAGAGAGCAAACTCCACTCCCTTCAAGCACTGAAGATATTACCTAGCCGGGTAACAAAACAACCAAGCTCAGAGAACCCCAAGGACTCCACAAAAAAAAAAAAAAAAGAATGTTTTGCCCATCACACAGAACTCTTTGAGAATATTCTGTAAATGGGAATCCATTGCTGAGAATGTCATCACCCTTAAAAACGATCTTTATCAGCTCTGATGGGAAAACGTGAGAAGGGATTTGGCAGAACATCAGGGAGAATGGACAGTTGGCAATGCATGTATGCACTTCTTCTAATATTTGGGTTAAGCAACTCCAGTGGGTTGACCATGTAATTCCTAGAATCCCTATTCACCTTGCCTAACACTCTTGGAGGCTGCAGTTCCAATCCGTTGGAAGGCATCCAGTTAGAGAAGTCTGCGTTAAAGGTAAGAAGGTTGAATTGGACTGGAAGAGTTGGGTGTCCCTTTTTTCCCCATCAGTAAAAACAGAATTTAGAAAACATCACTGAGCTAAAATGATTAATGTTATCACATTGTGTTTTCAGATCTACTGGCCATGTATACATCATGTGCTGGTAAATTGTTTAAAATAATTGGAAAATTATGTATGCAAAGTCTCCAGGCTGGCCCTCTTGGTCTGCAGGTTTTGGATGTCATGATAAATTTTTAGTTACCTGATTTCATATGACTGTTATTTCTTTTGAGAGAAGCTACTTCATATGCTAGAACCAGTCAGCTATCTGGAGAAACTGTGCACGTGGTCTTTAGTGGGTGGGAGCAACCTAAATATTAGGTTTAGCATAGATCACCATTTCCCCCCACAATGTAAGGTACATACATTGTTCAAAATAGCTACACCATAAATGCCTTAAGGAATGGACAGTAATATTGTTTTTCTTATCAAAATATAAATTTGCAGTTTGGGGCAATTAAATCAAAAATAAATGCTTCTTTTACTTGAAGGGCTTTGGGGGAAAAAACCCTTGGCAAATAAAGTCATGATATGTAGCCTAATCTATAAACTGGTTAAACCAGAAATCACAGCAATTTTAATGGTTCTAAAATACCTGAAATTGTACACTGGGGTGTCATTGCTTTCTGTAATGCAACTTGAGAAATTAAACCTTTCTTTCCAGTCACAAAGTAGATTGCTGTTCATTATGTGTTTACCATTATTAATTGGGGAAACATTCCACCTGAACTAAAGATTTAAAATGGAATGCTAGAATAACAGAAAGCAAAAAGTAATCATGAACAATGCTGCCCAGAAAGCAATGATCACATACCTTATTATGTGCATTGTGTGATAGCTATTATTACAATATAATATTGTGTTTATCTGACTGGTTAACCAGAGGCTGAGTCAGATTAGCCATTAGGCTCCCAGTGCGATTAGCATCTGTTTCAGACCCCATGTCCAAGCTGGCTCTCTTGCATGAGTGCTCAGGTCAATCCTCCCCCTACCAAATCTCACAAGATCACCAAAGTTCAGTTATCTCACCTTAAAGCATGGCACACAATTGTGGCACCCTTATGTAAAATTTAATTAGTTTTTCATGCTACTGCTGGAGTTTTCACAACATGTTGGTCTTTCATTTGGTTATTTTTTGAAAAAAAATGTATAATTTTAAGGTAATTTGGTAGATGTATTGTCGAAGGCTTTCACGGCCGGAATATGATGGCTGGTGCGGGTCTTCCGGGCTGTGTGGCCATGGTCTGGAAGTTTTGTTTCCTAACGTTTCGCCAGCATCTGTGACCGGCATCTTCAGAGAGCAGGAGCACAGATAGGAGCAGTTCTCTCTGTGCCCAGGATGAGGTGATCCTTTTGTGGGTATTTATAGAGATCTGAGGGGGGGGGGATTGGGGGTGTGTGGTGGTGGGGTTAGGGGAGGCAAGGGGGGGTTATAGATCTCTATAAATACCCACAAAAGGGTCACCTCATCCTGGGCACAGAGAGAACTGCTCCTGTCTGTCCTCCTGCTCTCTGAAGATGCCGGTCACAGATGCTGGCGAAACGTTAGGAAACAAAACTTCCAGAACACGGCCACACAGCCCAGAAGACCCACACCAGCCATAATTTGGTAGAGTTGCAAAGTCATTTGGGGTAGCAATAAGCATCTTGGCACTTTTGAGCTCTGGGTTGCTAGCTCAGTATAGCTTTAGCCAGCCCTTGGCAAACAGCAAGCTAGAAGTTAATATAAATCTTATTTTGCTAGTCTTTTGAGTATACTCAGGCCATACTGGGTGTGATATTGTGGGCGTTGAATTTCCATCCATCTGGAGGGTACCAGCTTGAGAAAGACTGGACTATATTACAGGAAAAAAGGAGTACGTGAAGAAATGGGTGTGCAGCAATATATCAGCAGTCTAGGGTATGATGCAAAATACGGGTTAACCTGTACTACAGATGGCACTTTTCTAGGGTTAGAATTATGTGGGAGTAGAGAAGTTTCTCTGTGAAGCTGCAAATCAGTTTAGTGCAGTTGAATTAATTACCAGTAGCTACAGTGAAAAAGCAGCTTCAGGTAGCAAATGTTAAGAGTCACCATTTGTTTTTTCAAATTGCAAACATTTCTACAGCATCCAATCTCAAGATTATTGTTAGTTATCCAATATGCTGGGAAACAGAGATGCATCTGTGAGATTTTCCTGGTGCCAAAATAACTCGACCACCCTTGGAAATGACCCCATTGCCCACCTTGGTGGTGGGCAATGGGGTCATATTTGCTGCTGCTTCTCAGAGAAGATGTCTGACACAGCCCCCAAAGTTTTCACAGAATTACAAATAGTTATGAAGACAGTGTGCCAGCACTATATCAAATGACAATCCCATTCTGTACCAGCAAGAAAAAAACAACTACAATCATTTAATTTTTTTGAATTTCAAAGCAGCATGTATTAGTTACTATCCTGAGGGTCTGATCATTCCTCCTCCACCTTCCCATGTGACCTTCCCTCTGCGTTAGGGCCAAGTGATGTTAACATGGAATTCTGGGTATTGTAGTCTAACACACCTGGACAGCACCAGGTTGGAAAATGATGTTTTTTAAAAAAATAATCCACTTCTTAATCCTATTGGATGTGTAGTTTAACTATCAATATTTGTATGTGGCAGCCCCGTTGTCCATTCCATACACAAAGCAGTATAAATGAAATACGTACAGCCGGTCATCTGGATCAATGGGAAATGGAAACAGCCCTTCTTCTGTCCATGCCTTTGCCATGGCCTTTACTACAAACAATATTCGAGCCCATCACATTCAGTTACCACTACAGGGTGCCTTATAGAGAGATGCATAAGAAGCAGCGCTTTATAGCTACCACCTGCAAATTTTACTGTGTTGGCAAGTGACAGCAGTGCAGTCCTAGAACAGGATAATTGCTGGAGACAGAGTTGGCACAAACAGTAGATGGGAGATATGTTCAATTGCACATGAGTATAGTAGGTGAACTGTTAAAATAAAGACCTGCCATTAAATGCTGAGCATCTGGCAAATCTAGATAATCTGTTTTGGTTACTGCAGAGAGGGTAAAAAATCAACTAATACTTTTTTAAAAATACACTCCATTTATATGATAATAAGCTCTGATTCTAGTGTGTCAAAATACCTACAAAACAGGGGGGTTGGTCAGCTTTTTTTAAAAAGTTACTCTGGGGGTTTTCCCAAGCAGACTCCTGCATTTTTCCAAACCCAAAAAGAGAATCATGACAACGAAGCTTCAAGCCTGGGTAAGAGCTTTATCCTTTCCCAAGAATCTCAGGGACAGATCCAACATGCACAGTGTAAATGTTGACCTGCAGTTGTCCTGAAATATTTTTTTAAAATAGAAAGTGATCTGTAATACCAACAAGCTGTGATTGTAATATATGCAAAACTAGAGATAACCTAGTTCTGGTAAATATCTTGCAGTTGTGCTACACAGAACAGCAAAATGACTTTGACTTACCTGATTCAAGATTAGAAGATTATAGACAGGGACCAGTTATATGGAATGTACCACTTTTAAAACAACTAAGCTATTTTCCAGTCTTTTCAAGAACAATTCAAGATGCTATTTACAATTTTAATCTCTAAAGTACCAGAGAATCAGATATTATAAAGATTTCCTTCTGTTCTATGAGCTGCCTTTCTCAGAGCTTTCCTTGACATCAGAGAGGAAGTGGGTCAGGATCAGAAAAAAAATGCCTTTTCAGCTTAACACTTCTGTTTTTTCAGGGATCTTGCCAAGTGGTGATTATCCCTGACAAAAGTAACCACAAAGACTAGAATTCATTTGGGGATTAAACACTATTTCTAACAGAGTAAGCAGGAACCCAGATTTTATTTTATCTACCTATCTATTTTAACCAATATCTATGGCACACCTTTATTAGCCTACTGATTTGTTTTTGTTTTTTTTTGAATGGTCACAATGTACAAGTAATTCTCCAATCATCTTTTGCAATGATTCTCTTTCTTTCTGTCCTTTAACAACAGTTGTGTTTAGAGGGTATCAGCCTTGTAGACGTCTATGATGTTTGAAAGAGGTACGACTCTCCACGCTTGCTTGCATTATGCCAGTTGCTTGAATCAAGGCAATGTGCCTTCCCTTCAGAAGCACCTGCCCCATAGAATGACTTCTAAGCAGGATCTTAAGACTATTATATTTCATCTTTTCTTCTGTATACTGCCTTGCTTGAATACCTCTTAATATTGGAATGTGAGATATAAAAATATTGAAACAATTACCAAAATAAATGCACGCTATTTTACTGGTCTACCTTTCTTGGTACTGTTTTCAAAACATTCTTTTCTAAATTGCCTTAGGAGCTTCTAGAGGGTTGATGAGGATGACAGAAAATATTCTAAATAAATGTCATAACTGGGGCCATGGAGGAAACTGACCAAAATGTGGAAATAAACAAAGAACTTAAATGCTACTTAAGCACTGGGAAATGGTTGACTATGGAAAACAAGGAACTATATCCAGCTAACCATTTTTCCTTGTACTGAAGAAGCAAAATAATACAACGACTACTATCAATACGATAGCAATAGCCCTTATGAATGTATAAAAAACACAGAAAAAGCACCCCATATCTACTATAACAGGCACATCCCCCCTCTGCAAATGACATGTATAAAAGTCGCTACATTTTCTGCCACATTTTCATTTTGGCAGACATCTGAACATTTTTGGCAGGGCCATGGTATAAGGGGTAAAAGACAAATGGTTTGTCATGAAACCTTTAACTAAACTGATATTTCGGCAGTGAGAGTGCCAGCATTTTTCTTTTGTTTTCTCCTTTGTACGACGTGCATGACAGCCTCATCAGCATTGTTAATAACTTGGCATTACCTGGCTTACTATTCATCGCTCTATCAGTCACTCAAGTGAGTTTCAGGAAAACATGGGATGCCAAAGCCTTTCTGAGGAAATCATTCTTTATATGCAGTTAAAGCGAGAGGAATGAAATTCTTTAAAAAAATGATTGGGCTTAGGATATCCCTTTTTAAAATTACTGTCCCACTTGTGCAGAATTAAATATAATATTGGTATGAAAGATCTCCATAACAAAGGCCATTTGGAGTAGGATAGAACTGTGTTCAGTTTTTACAAATGCAGAGTCTCAATATATAGATATTAACAAAGCTGAAGAAAGTAGTGATATGTCTTAGACTGATGAAGCTATGCCATGAATATAAAATTTATGTGGCATTTACTGTCAGATGGTTGAAAAAAAACTAAACAATCATTGATTTACATTGGCTTCTCCAATTACATCTTCATGTGCAAGAAAGAAGAAAGGTTCAAAGTGTTTTCCCAAATACTACTTAAGATCACCTTGGAACCTGAAATGCATAAATATAGATGATGAAACAGAGTGGTCTTGAAATCTGATAAATATCTAGTCAGCAACTTTTTCATTCAACAGAATGCAATCCAATGGATCATCATATTTCAAAACAGTATTTGGAAGATACTGTAACAGTATTTGTACTATCTCTGAACAATTCTTTTGGATCTCAATATTATTCCATAATCTACTGCTCTCTTGTTCTTTTTTAAATTGGATATCAGCCTAAAATCAAGGCTGTACTGCAAGGAGAAGGCAAATCATATCCTTTGATGTGTCAAAGAACTGAGAATAGAAAAATGGGAGAATAGAAAGAAAAAAAAGCTTTGTAAAATTAAGTTATGATATTACTAAAAGGTTTTTTTAGGCATTCTTGGGATATAGAAGAGAATATATGTAGCTCAGGGTTGAACTGTGGAGTCCTTGGTGTTCTCTGAGCTTGAATGTTTGCTTATAAATGTTTCATTACCCGATTAGGTAACAGCATCAGTGCTCTTGGGATATTCTTGCAATATTTTTTTACTTAAATTACATATACAAATATATCTTAAGCCTTGACTTTCATCCTAAAACAGGCATACAGGCTGATTTATTTAACAGGATGTGGCAAAGCCTTAAAGTTTCCATCTGAAATGTAGTGAGGGACTTTTACAAACCCTAGCATAACATACAGACCAACATTTCTCCGCAGAAACCTATTTAGTGGCACAGATGTTCACTAGTTCTCTCTTACAGGTAGTTTAATGACAAGACTGTTGATAACCTACAAAACAAAATGGGAAAATGGCCTGTACATGTTTACAGATACTTTACCTTGATAGTATCACAGTCACAAATTATAAAGCTGCCAGGAACATCATGGAAACAAGCAATTCTTTCTTTTCACTCCTACTTGTGCAAATACACACACATGCACAATAATTATTCTGGAAAGCTAGTTCTCCCCCTCTTTTTATGAAGGATAAATAGCTGCAAATGCATTTTTATAAAGAAATTACAACAAAAATAAAGTAAAACAAACTGTTTACAAAAAGAAGGAGTGAAATGAATGAAACCTGACTGATTTATAGAGAAAATGAATCTGTGAAGCCTTTTCAATTTTAGGCACACTTTGAATATATATATAAAAAACCTTTTTAAAAATCATGACTATAATGTATCCAGGATTATAATATATCACTTAAATGATAATCCTACAATAAAAATATTTTAGGGGTACCTTCACTCAGATTTTTGTAGGGCTACAAACTTTAATGATCTGAATGATTGCTTTAAAAAATGATAAACTAAAAATGCTATCTTTAAATAGGAATTATCTCTTCTTTTACATGGGAAGGATCCTCTCTGCTAAAAGGATAACTACCATGATATCTGCAAATATTGTCAAACTCTTTAATATATTTAGGCTACCTGGATTAAACAACAGTATTCAGATTAAGACACCCTTAAAGAAGATCCATGGGATGTAGATTTGCCATGGCTAACTGAACTGTATCCTATTCTTTCAAATGGGAAGGGCAATGGAGAACTGGGAAGGAAGGGAAAGAGTTCCTATGGTAACTGCACCCTACTGAGCATCAGAAGAGAGGATTGTTAATGTGCTGAGCATTGTCAGTGACATCACTGATAATGTCATCAGTGTATTGGGCAAGGCACCATCATGTTCATTCTACCACAGTACTATCCATTTTAATAGAGCTTTTTATTATTATTATTATTATTATTATTATTATTATTATTATTATTATTAATAGAAATTAATAAATTTCTGACAGAAAGCCCAAAGCCAACATGCAAAATGGCCAAGTCCTAATTTAGCTAATATTAGGTGGCTGATTGACAGCCAGTTTGGTGTAGTGGTTGAGGCATCAAGCTAGAAACCCGGAGACTATGAGTTCTAGTCCTGCCTTAGGCATGAAGGAAGCTGGGTGACCGTGCACCACTCACTATCTCTCAGCCCTAGGAAGTAGGCAATGGTAAACCAGTTCTGAAATCTTGCCAAAAAAACTGCAGGGACTTGTCTAAGCAGTTGCCAGGAGTCAAGACTGACTCAAAAGCACAAAATATATATAAATATATAGGTGGCTTCCAACCTTCTTGAAGCCTACTAAGAAGAGAATTGTTTTGTTTCAAAGTATTGGAAATTACTTAGGACTACCTTCAGCCAGATGTAAATTGGTGCTGATATTCTGTGGTTCTCAGTCTGGATGCTGAACTTATACCTGGTATAACTTGGCTTCTCTCTTGTCCTGTCCCTTTTCTGATTCTTTTTCTGATTCTTCCATTGGCATATTTCTCTGCTCCACTAGCAGATCTCTGGCACACAAAGTGAGGCCAACCAACAAAAATGAATTTTATCCAAAAGAGATTTCAATTGGCAGAAGATCCAGTACATTTTTGCATCCTAAATCAGGATCTAACTCTTTATTATAAAATATAAGTAGGATTTTCTCATTTCTCTATCATTTTCCCATCTCCAACCTATAGGTTCCTTTAGAATATTTATGACCAATTGGACAGTTTCATTCTCAGTGTTAACTGTTTAATATAACACTCAACTATTTATGCAATGAATTTTCAACACATAGCTACAATTTTTGTACATTCCCCTGTATTCTCTCAAAGATCCCATTGCTCAAGTTACATGTACAGTACATTAGAATTTGTTATATTTAAATACTTATATTTGTTTTTCAGAGTTTGAATACTTTGAAGTTTACCTCACTTTTTGTATCTCAGGCTGTCTTATTTAATCAGACTTGAATAAATACATCCAGCCTCATGGCAGACTATCTTACAGAAAAATACTTTTTGCTGGAGCACTTCAGTCAAAACATTCTATGAAGATTCAACAGCCTGAATTTTTCATGATATCCAAACTAAATATTGCTTGGCAATTTCTTTGTTATGATGATAACTATGCAATGTACTTTGAGACTAAAGTGACCCTGTTAAGTGACAAGGTTGTTCAAATGGAGCATAGCCAAGAAGTTCTTTGTGAAGATATCAGCTGAGGGAATAGCAACAAACAAACAAATAAATAAATAAATATTCTCACAGCAGCTACACATCTGCCAGCAAGCAGTGTTTTGTCAAGTTTGCCATCTGGGCCCTTCAGCAATCAATCCGGCCTCTTATGAGACTCCAGCTGTTTAATCCATCCCTTCAGGAAAAGAAAGAGATTAAACATGCAGAAAGATTGGAAGTAACTAGTGCAGTCTTCTTCAACTTTGGAGCCTTCAAGATGTAGTATATCACTATACCCATTAGGGAATTTGTATTCCCACTCCTTTGGAGGACTCCAAGTTGGAGCACCTGGAACAGAATGCCTCTTCCATTCTAACATTCAATTCAAGATTCAGTTGGATTCTGCTATTATAATAAAACTTGCTAAAATGTAGACTGTAGAACTAGTATACATATGTGGTATATGACAAAGAGGAATGAAATCAAATTTTACCAAAGTGGAATTTTATACTGATTTGGGTTTCTAGTGTAGTAAAATGTAAGGTGTTTTGTTTTGTTCTACAGAGAGCACATTTACTTGCACCCATACTAGGTTGTCAGCGAGATTCCTGCTAGACTTGCTGATCTAACAATGACTGATCTCTGTCTAAGGCCTCATGGCCTAAGGCCCAGCCAAAATTTTTTGCCAGTAGAAAACATGAGATGGAGCTACAAACCATTGAGTGAAAAGTCAAGGTCCCACAAGGTTTCAGGAACCCTAGATGCAATTGCCATACCCATAGCCTTAAGATGCCCTCAACCTTGGCAATACCAGTGTGCTTGGTAACAGGCTAATATAGAGAAGTGAGTTTTGAGTTTGTCTGGGAACCTAGAGTATATAACACTCTACAAAATAGAACAAATGGAAAAATCATATTTTTTTTCCTCCTCTTCCTCCTCCTTATCTATCACTTCAAAAGTGAACTTGATATCCCTTTTGTTAAGACACTAATTAAGATATTTTTATATTGGAGATGGGGGAAATGGAAAATTACAACTGCACAAACAGATCACCAACAGCCTTGATGCCCTTATGCTGTTTTTGCTTTATAACTTACATTTCTGCTAAAAGTTTTGCCCTTATCCTATCTAAGGACTATTCATAGCCTTTTTATGTTGAATTTTGATAAACCCACATCTGTGCTCTAAATCCATCGTATCAAAAGTCCTCTTTCCTCCATTTTCCCTTTTGATCCTGATTGCCAGGAATGGCTTGGATTCTTCTTTCAGTATACTAAAATCAGTGTGCTTCTACCCAACAGGTACAAAGTTTGGAGAAACGTAATTCATTTCAAGGTTTTTCTTTTTTTCTTTTTCTCTTTCTTTTTTTGACAAGCTCAATCTGCTTCTTCTAAAAATCTCCTGGGATGCATTTCAATTTAATTTCTTAGTTATCTCTTTATGACTATGTAATTTAGGAAATGGACCGGGGGGGGGGGGAGGTTGATAACACAATTCCATTGATTTTTGTTTAATGTATTAATCCATTCATTTAATGTATTAATTCATTTAATTAATTCATTCATTCATTATAATGTATTAATTCATTGTATGCATTATTAAGCTGCAGAACCTTTGATAAAAATCTAGAGATCTGCAGCACATTGGGCTATGGATAAAGGCTTAGCTAAGGCACTCTTAAAGATAATCTCTTTTGCTCTTCACCTGCCAAATTGTGTCAACCCCACTTCATTGCCAGGCTTTTATTGGATCAATTCCAACCATAAAAGCACACGTAGCCATTCCAATTATGCAGAATTTTTCTTGAAGAAGAATGGATTGTTAGCATATTTTAAAAACATGTTCACCATTGTTTTTACCTTTTGCCCAATCTCAGTAGTTTAGTTTTTCAAATGGAATGGAACTGTCTTGTCTATTTTAATTGCCCTAAGCCTTCCCACTGTCTCTATCAAGTCGAGCAACATTTCCAATGGCGCAACTCAATTCAACTTGTTGCAGAAAATAACAGAGACTTAGGGCACAAGCTTCCCATGGACTAGAATTTATTCCATTAGATGAAATGCAAAAAGAAATGAAATTCTAAAAGTACAACACTGTGGTTGATAGCGACCATTCACAAAAGTAAATGTCATTGAAAAGACAAACATCTTGAGCATTGGTAAGGAAGAGGAAGTAACTCTTACCATGTTCATATTTTAGGAAACAGAATCGAAATTCATGTTTTTCCCAGGCCAGTGTTGGAAATGCAGCAGATTTAGCTTTCCCTGCTCTTCTGCTCTATTTTTTATCTAGTTTCATAGTATAATTCTACTTCCTTTATATACTTAGCTATTCGTTATTTTTCAGCATTCAGCTTTATTCATGAAGCAATTTGTTTTTTACTTCCTCTGAAGTTCTTTTACTCCAGAATCTTCACTCACACAATGGAGGGTCATTTTTTTTAAAAAAATATTGCCACTTCAGATATCAGATGTTTGTCAGATTAATAAAAATGATCTCCCTCCTCCCTCCTCTCTTTTTCTCAATAGTTAGACCCAACTCTGCGTGTGTGTGTTCTGGATATAATAAATACAAACTAAGTCAAAATAATTAAAACAAGGCAGATTGCCACTGATGCTGTGTGAATCCTAGAAATGCTTTAATTGAGTAAGAGGTGAATGTAATTAACATGCTAATTGTCTGCATGCAGAAGGCTGTTGAAAATGGCTTGAAAAGTCCTTCAGCACAGTTTGTTTGCCTTCACTCTTAAGCAGGCGAGACAGTTCCCCCTCACAGCCTTGTTTACATTATTAATTTGCTTAGCAAACTTCTCTCCTCTTGTTTTGGATAGTTAGTGTGCACAGAAGGAGTGAAAGCCCTGTTTGGAGAGCACTTGTCAAGAGTGTTATTTGCTCTGGCTCAAGCAGATGAGCAGGCACAATCAGACTGAAATGCAGGGGGTTCTCCCCCCGCTTCTTCCTCGTCGTCTTCTAGTCACATAATAGGCCCTTGGCTTATCAAAGGCTCTTATCTGACTGGGGAGGAACAAAATCAAAGGTAAACTTCAGAGCTCATGGAATTAAAAGACAAATGAGATGTCATAATTATCGAAGTGGCTAATTTAGCAAATTAAGCCATTCACATAGGTGACATAATTGCTTGTCACAATCACTCTTTTTCTCATTAGCCTTCTTCCCATCAGCGTGAATATGTGAGGCAACATCCTTTAGCACCAGGAAACAAACTCCTGACTGCTGCTATGGCTGTACTATTGCTATAATTTATGAAATAAATCAACAGGCATATATGCTTGTTTCACAGGTCTTATAAGGAAAAAAAAATCTGGAGAGTATTCAGCCAGTTTGCTGAAACTTCAGATTAAATAAATAATCATACTGTATTTAATAAGCCCATCAGCATGCAACACATTCATTTTGTTTTGTTGACAGAAATATCTTTTAAATTATTGTTTGACCATGGCAGATTTTCCTTCAGTGGAGAAAGACCCATGTTCTGCAGTGGAGCTAGCAGGAGTGTGCAGGGGTGGAGTGAAAATAGTCAAGATGGCTGCCATGACAACACGATCAAAGTCCTGCCCCTTTTAGAACTCATATAAAAATGAGGTGGGCCTTGATCGTGTGGTCATGGTGGCCACCTTGACTTTTTTGAACGCTACCTCCAGACACCCCTGGGAGTTAGATGTCATCCTTTGTACTGGGAGAATCTCCATGTGAATAACAGATTGTTTTTCAGGCAAATCTGTTCTGGAATGATGTAGAAAGAAGTATTTTCAAATGAGGGAACAACTGCTACAGGTCAGGCATTGCCTTCATGGAACATACTGTTTTTCTGCATACCTGGCTAATATAATAACTTCATACAATCTCCAAAGATCCTATTTGTGTCCCAAGAGCTCCAGATGCCTCTTTTTTCCTGTTGTCATAGGGACTAGGCTCTTGAGCTGCACTTCTCTGTATCCTATTCTGGTTAAGAGAACTTTCTTTTTTGGTCAATGGAATGTTCTCCTAAGTTACTTCTTTATTATTATTACTTATTTATCAAATTTGTATGGCTACCCATGTCACAAAAAAGTGACTCTGGGAGGTGTATAACACTTAATTAAAAAACAATAAATATATAAAAAACATTCATTATTAAAATCTATAAAAAGCACACAAACAAGAGATGATGTTAGCCACAGTAAGGGAGCCATCACAAGATCTTCCCGGTTCCCTAGGACCCTCAAGCCTGATGGCATAACCAGGTCTTGAGGGACTCGTGGAATGTTAAGAGGGATGGAGCTAACCTTACTTCTGGAGGGAGAAGATTCCATAAGCTGGGCGCCATGGCAGAGAAGGACCACCTCCTGGGACCCACCAAGTATAATTCCCTGAAAGACGGGATCCATAGCATTCTCTGCCAAATCTGATGGGACAGGAAGATGTAATTGGGGAGAGTCGGTCCCTCAGATAACCTGGCCCCATGCCATGAAGGGCTTTAAAGGTGAAAAATAGCACCTTGAAATGGACCTGGAAGCAAACTGGCAATCAATGCAGCCTGTGGAGCAGAGGTGTGACATGTGCTGTTCTAGGGGCACACATAACTGCCTGTGCCACTGCATTTTGCACCAGCTGAAGCTTCCAGATACTCTTCAAGAGCAGCCCCATGCAGAGTGCATTACAGAAGTCCAAAAGGGAAGTGACTAGGGCATAAGTGACAATGAGCAGAGGCCCCCCAATCCAGGAACGGGCGCATAGCACAAAGCTCCGCAAAGGCCCTCCTAGACACAACTGCCACCTGCTCTTTGAGCAGGAATTGTCAGTCCAGGAGGACCCACAGGTTGCACACTGGGTCTGTCTGGGACAGTGCCACCCCATTCAGCACCAAAAATGGCATAGTCCTAGAATCAGAAGGCTCCCAAACCCAAAGCCACTCAGTCTTGCCAAGGTTCAGCCAAAGCCTGTTGTACCCCATCCAGAACCTCACAGACTCCAGGCACTGGGATAAGACAGTCACAGCATTGTTTAATTTGCCAGGGGCAGAGATGTACAATTAGGTATTATCAGTGTACTGATGATATCTCACCCCTTGGTGATGGATGAGCTCACCCAGCGGCCTCATGTAGATGTTAAATAGGAGACAGGAGAGTACCAAACCTTGCAGCACCCCACAGGATCTCTCCTCCTCAGCTACCATTGACTGGAACTGGCCCTGGAGAAAGGAGGTGAACCACCACAGCACCATAGCCCACTCCCAATCCTCTGAGTCGATCCAGAAGGATACCATGTTTGATGGTATCAAAAGCTGCAGAGAAGTCAAGTAGGGCCAGGATGGATGCACAACCCCCATCCCACCCTCACCAGGGATCATCTAAAAGCATGATCAATGCTGTTTCCATCCCATACCCACGTCTGAATCCCAACTGAAAGGGATCCAGATAATCCACTTCTTCCAAGGTCCTCTGAAGCTGCTGCACAACCACCTTCTCAATCACCTTCCCCAAAAAGGGAAGGTTAGATACTGGATGAAAATTGTCCAGTATAGTGGGGTCCAAGGATGGCTTCTTGAGGAGGGGAAGAACCAAAGCCTCCTTAAGAAGTGAAGGAACAACCCCCTCACTCAAGGAAGAATTAACCATTGCTAAAACTCACTCACATGACACTCCCCAGACCGCTTTAACCAGCCAAAAGGGGCATGGATCTAAAGATCAGGTGGCTGAGCTCGCAGCCCAAAGGACCCTGTCCACTTCCTCAGATCCAACAGGTTCAAACCGTTCCCAGATAACAGGGCAAGACTCCTCCCCAGGCATCTCCACCAGGCCTGGAACAAAGCCAGCATCCAAATGAGAACAAATTCAAGCAACTTTGTCCAATAGATGCTGAGCAAATTCCTCCACACACCCCTGCAAGAGGTTCTCCAGGACCCCTTTACTCAGAAGGGCTCCTGTCACCCAAAACAGGGCTGAGAGGCAGCTATCTGAAGATAAGAGCAGAGAAGTAATGACACTTCACCAACCTTATTGCCACTAGGCAGGCCTTAATGGTGGCTTTAACCCATGTTTGGTCGAGTTCATCCCTCGTTGAGTGCTCGCTCTAGATGTCTCTTTTCTCTCTTCATCTGTCTCAACTCCTCTGTAAACTACGGGGAGTCCCAGGATCCCCAAGAAGGGAGAGGTCACATGGGTGCAATCCAATCCAAAGCCTCAGCCACCCTCTTCTTCCAGGCAGTGACCAAGGTTTTGGATGAACAGTGCAGCTATTTGAGAAGTATTGATGTAGTATTATTAATGATCTAAATAGATGAGATGACTTTCCTAAATTTTGAATGAAAGCAGAAATTACATTATCTTATGATTTCACTTGGCCAACCAAATAGTATTTCATATAAGAAATGTGTGAAATTTGTCTGAACTGCAACATTCTTTATTAGTCAGCAAGCACAAAAATTATTAAGGTCAATTTTCAAGAAAGGAAATGCGTCTATATTGCTCTGTGAATTTCAAGGCATGACATTGTAAATGGGCAAGGTTAAACATTTGGGATTAAAAACATGACTGTGAGATTGATTAGGGTCTTACAGTCTTGTAAGTTGGTGGAACCTAGCTGACATGACTTATAGTTTGCTGAATTCAGAGAGATTACATTGATGTCATTCATTTGAAGAGATAGTTTATCCTGAATGCATACAGTGAAGCTGTCATCTGTATGTTTCACAAATATTCATGTGGCTAACATGTTTTGATTAGAGTAGCACCAGGACACAGCATTCAGTAGGTCAGATGTCTGAAGTGTTACTATGCAAAGACAAAATCTGCCATTAAAAACAAACAAACAACCCTTCAGCAGCCTTGGAACTGATGGTGCCATCAAAATTAGTTCCTGCCCATATGTATTAATATTGTTTTCTAAATTTCATCATATTTGTGATAACCTTTAATAATGAAGGGCTTGAAATTCTAACCTAATAAAAGCAGTAGTCTTATAACATTATAAAGATTAATAATTTTATTATGACATAAACTTTTGTGATTCCTAACAACTAAGTCAAGGAATGAAATACAAATTATTTCTGTGGCACGATCACATTATCCTGCTTGCTTGAGATTGGACTGTATAATTCTCCCACTTATACGTGTAATTGGTTGCATGTGTATACATGTATAACTATTATATATATTATTGGGGCTGGTAGATAATGACAACTACATTCTATTATATAGTTTATCAAAGGAAAAAACCCATTAGCTTAATTCACGTTTAACATTAAGCCAAAAAACTAAATCAATTTATGGCTTAATATAAGGTATGAACCCAACACAGAAGGCAATGAAAGTGAAATTTTGTACCTGGGTTAAAGCATTTAGATTAGAACATGTGATCTATGCAGACTTTCCCCAGCGTTCCTTATTCTTTGGCTGACAGATTAATTATGTTAGGTATTATTTCTACACCATTGTGGTTGATGTTAACCAGGATACGTTCCTGATCAAGATCTGAAGCCAGAGTCTGAGGAAGGATACAAACATGGGCTGGGCAGTGATACATTTAGAAGAGAATATATGTAGCCCAGGGTAGGACTGTGGAGTCCTTGGTCCTCTCTGAGCTTGGTTATTTGATTGTAGATGTTTCATTACCTGTCTAGGTAACATCATCAGTGCTAGTGAGTGTGGGGGTTTGCTCCCTGTTTTTATATAGTGGCTTGCCCTGCCACTGATGATGGGGGTGTGGTTTTCTCCTTGGTATTTCCTTGATTAGAGTATTATTTTCTGCTTGATTGTTTGTTTGGTGTTAATCCCTGCTTATCTAGATGTAGGTTGCTGGAAAGGATGTGTTCTAGTCTTTTTGTTTCCTTCTTAGCTTTCTTATTGTCTCTTTTGAATGGTGTGTAAATGTGGTTTATCTCTATGTGTCTGTTGATGGCTGATGAAGTGCCAAGCTTCCAGGAATTCCCTAGCATTTTTGGATTTAGCTTGGTCTAGTATGCTCACAGTTTCCCAGTTGAAACTATGGTTGAGTTTGTCCATGTGTTGTGAGATTAAGGAGTTTTCATTGTGTCTTCTATTTGCTAGCTGGTGTTCATGGATGCAATCTGCTAGTCTTCTGCCTGTCTGTCCTACATAGTGACTGTTACAGTCCTTAACTATATGTTGTAGATGAGTCCTATTTTTAATTCTTGGGCTACTGGGTCTTTTGGTTTACTTAGGATGTTTGGAGGGCTTTCGTTGGCTTGTTTGCTCTGATGATGCCTTGTGGTTGTAATAGTCTAATAGTAACATCATTTCCCCTGAGGTGAGATCAGCCCTATCCGTATTTGACTTTCAGAAAGCCCTCAAGACATGGTTTTTCCATCAACCTTGGGGGTCCCATGGTAAGCCCACAAGATAGTTGTGTGATGTTAAGTGATGGTTATCTCTCTTGCTATCTTGAGGGTTTTTTTTTTCTGTTTTTACTTAGTGTTTTATGATGTTTATTGTTTTTTATGTATTGTACACCACCCAGAATCACATTTTGTGAGATGGGTGGCTATATAAATTTGTTAAATAAATAAATAAAATATAGCAGTCTTTCTCAACTAGGTGCCATCCTGATGTTATAGACTACAACTCCCAATTATTCCCAGTGAGTCTGATGTCAGCAGGTTATAAAATATTCTTATAAAGTGGGGAATGGGTCTCCGGTGACCAATTTTAGAAGCCCCAAGAAGAGGCATAGATTATATTCCTGATGCCCTTTGTCTAGATTTGATTTTCAAGACAAAAGATGGGGGTAGTGAAGTTTCGGCTCTGTAAAGGTTGCCCTTTAGCTATTATTGCTGGCCTGCAGCCATACATCCTCTTACATGGATAATTAAAGGCACCATCAGTGTAAATGTTAGACAGTGCAAAGCAGTTCCTGCTTAGGCATCTTGTACACTACATTCCTTTGTGTTTTTAAAATGGTCCTGCTCATGCTGTCCCCATTTCTCGCCCTGCAATAACCTGGTCTGCCATTAGATCTTTTCCCCAACAACTTTCATGGTTTATATCAAACGTTTATTTGCACTGACACCCTCAAACTGTCACTCTGATTTGGATCATCAGCAAGGACAGTCCTTGCTGATGATCCAAATTCTCTCCTCTAATCACTTTCATCTTGAAAATTAAATACTCTTTTGTACAGTAGAAAGCCATTTTTTAAAAAATGGGGGAAAAAACCCCAGATTTCATTGGTTTTCATTATGGTCAGGCCTTCCCAAAAGTCCTTTGGCTCATGGATAACCCCCCAAACTCCAGGTTGCATTGAACTCCTAACAGTTTGTGTGGCCAGCACTTTGTCTACTATAACTTTCTAATTCAGTGTTGTCCAAACTTGGCCACTTTAAGATGAGTGGACTTCAACTCCCAGAATTCCCCAGCCAGCATGGCTGGCTGGGGAATTCTGGGAGTTGAAGTCCACTCATCTTAAAGTGGCCAAGTTTGGACAACACTGTTCTAATTACTTTCTCTCTCTCTCTTATCCAATGACTCTTCCCCATTCATGTGAGAAGAGAGCTCCTCGCAGAGTACCACATGACTGCATCCGTATCTGCAGCAGAGGACCAGAGTGTCCAGCTAAGTAAGGAGCATTCTCTCAAATGCTGCCTATCCCCCCCTCTGCCCACATCCACCTCCCTTTCCCAAGCAAGTTCCAAATGCCAGCCAGAACTCATGATGATCTCTTGCAGCAGGCTTTTTCTCTAGGATAACCACCTCCCATCCAAATCATGACTATCTCCATCAGTCTGGGACAGTTGGCAGTATGCAATTAGTCATACAAAGAATTCATGTATTTTGAAACATAGAAGTGTTTTTAAAAAATCCAGAATATAACTAAAAGGTATAAAAAGGAAATTTCATTGGCATCACCTTTTAAATGAGTCATTTTATCGTCTTGGTTGTTTTTATTGTTAGCATTATTATTAGTTTTCTTTGCGCTGTTAGACATCAGAGAAATCAGAATGAATTTTACTGCTTCCGAAAAACCACAGGAAGCCATTACTTTGGAATATATCTCACAGCTACGATGCATATTATTGAGGCAGCCCTTTTACAACTGTCTGCCTGTATAATTTGCACTAAGAGTCCTTTATTTTAGCATTTTTATTTATTAAAGAAATGGTATATACCACTTTTTATTCTAATCAAAAATCCCAAAGAGGCTTGTAATAAAGTAATAATCAAATCCTATCAAATCCATCACTATAAATTAAAATAGTAATATATCACTACTACCATAATTAAGAATACCTGGCAATACTACCCTTTAAGGTAGTGCCCTGGCATGACCAAGGGAAACACTAAGAAATATTACTGCTTTCCTCCATACCATTGCTAAATGAGCATCAGTAAACCAGGGTACAATCAACAAGGCATCGTCTGAAGATTCCTGTGCAGAATGTAAAGACCAGGGCAGAAGGGCCTATATGGCAGATTTCCTACCATAAATTGCCATAATGAGTGCTCAGTCTGAATTGGAAGCCTGCTGAGAGTTCCTGCTGCCTCTATGATGCTCTTCTTGCAGTTCCTATGTTGTTTGGCCTTACCATATATTGGAGTAAGGATATTCATGTCTGTAATGAGTCTGGCACACCTGCCAACCTTGCGAGGTAGCATGCCCAGATGAACTAATTCTACTTTATTGTAAGGTTACGTTAACAGAATCTTGCAAGTCTGAAAGTACATTCTCCCCCGTTGCCTTTACAGCCCAAGAAACTAGGAAGGGTCCCTTCTGAGATGTTTGCCACACCCACATTCCTTCTGCAGACTAAGCTGCCTCTTATCTGACCATTCCCCTGGCCTGTGGCTCTTTCCTCTGTCTCTGAAGGTCATTCCCACATACCATTACAACACCTGATGTTTTAATCATTCACCTACCTGGTCAAAATGCACTTGTCAAGTTACATGCCCTTAAGTCACATCTCATTCAATGTTTCTATTTTCATTGTTTTCACTGATTAAGCTACCTTTCAGGTCAGCATGATGCTCTCCAAGGGAAAAAGTAACCCCACTCATGCCAGTTCTCACCCTAAAGTAAATTCTGGCACTGCTTTTTTCTTCAAGCATCTGTTCTTTCTTTCCTTCTCTCTCTCTCTTTCTCTGTACCTCACTTTTTATTTTCACCAAAAATATCAAAGAGGCTTGTAATAAAGTAATAATCAAATGCTATCAAGCCCATTGCTATGAATTAGAAAACTAAAATATCACTAGAACAAGACTACCTGGCAGCCACTGTTAATGCTGATCATGATGATTCTCTCTTCATCCTGAAGGAGAAGGAGAAGGAGAAGGAGAAGGAGAAGGAGAAGGAGAAGGAGAAGGAGAAGGAGAAGGAGAAGGAGAAGGAGAAGGAGAAGGAGAAGGAGAAGGAGAAGGAGAAGGAGAAGGAGAAGGAGAAGGAGAAGGAGAAGGATCATCATCAGCAGCAGCAGCAGCAGCAGCTCTTCTGAATGGCTAAAGAATCCTGAGATAAGGAAACCCACGATAGTAGTTTGATGCTCAGTATAAATTCAAATAAACCAGACTTTAAGTTTCTTTTATTATTATTGATTGCTTTCATTCATTATCCTGTTTTATTCTTCCTTTAAAAGATTATTTGGTTGGACTTTGGGGCATATTTTAAGTATGTCAGCACACTGCCTGTATCTTCTAGTTGGTGGAGTGCAGGAAACAGAGTGATAGTAGACAAAGGTATGTGATGCCTCCTTGATTGTATAAGAAATGCTTGTGGTGATGTTAGAGATGGCTGGGTTGCAGGTGTCAATGTGTTTATAATCTTTTTTTTCTTATCTCTTTAATCGCTTTGCCTTACTAATTATTCTTCCTTTTCTGCACTTTGTGTACTGTTGATTATCTCGAAAGAGATAGTATGATCAGCATGATGTGTGTACATAGTGATCTATGCTTAGAGATTCTACAGCATTGTTGTTGTTAATCCAGAAGCAATCAGTCATGTGACCTCCCCTAGTTAGTATGAAGTGATAAATTGAGGCAAATTATTTACTAGATTGGACAGAACTGGACCTAAGTTTATCCTGAATTAAATTTGCAGTTTGGTCTGATTCACATGTTTAAAGTAGGCAAACGTGAAAATTGTAACTTCATATAGTAAGATACAGCACAATCTTGTTTGCATGTTGGAATGGTACCATTCATTATGTATCAATTTAGTGAAGATTGTACCCTGAATCCTTTTTGCAAATTTGAACTTGATAAGTATATAATTAATTGATTGATTGATTATGTGCCATAAAGTCATTTTGGACTGCTAGTGACCACATAGATAGATTTTCTCCAAGACAGTAATCAAAATAAAAATTTATATGGAGATACACTGCTTGCATATACAACATTTCTATACAGCTTAAATGTACTTTGTGAACATTTAGAAATAGTTCTAAATAATATGAAATGGTCATAATCTTGTTATATCATCCACGTCTGGGTATTACAAAAAATAATCTCCCTGATATATCAGAATCATGTCAGTGAACCCAGTACTAATGCAGTCATATTTGCTGAAGCCACAGACAGATTACTGAGCGCAAACAAAAAGTATAGGTCAGAAAGCTTTCCGAAAAGGCCTAACCTTTAAACAAGTAAACAAAAAACAAAAAAAACACCAAGCTTTTTACATTATTGATGAATATGAAATACAGCACATATCTTGAGGAAGAGTAATGTTAGGAAAAATCAGTTTTGTTAAAAATCAGCAAGTATCCATGCTTTGGTTACAATATGCAAGCTGTAAGAATACAAAGCTATTTTATAAACTGGTAAAATGTCACAGAGATAGTACAGCTAGGAATGGATATGATATTCAGAAATAATTCTATAAATTTCCCTATTAGTACAAAAAGGAAGAGATTTGCCTGTGAGACCATAGTGTGTGCTTCTGCTTACAAGCCTCCATAAAACTGACACCATTGATCATCTAGTGAGGTGATAGAGAATAGATTATTAATATCCTAGTTTGTTTGCCTATATTTCAATAGCATCATCATTATCATCTGGCACACAGATTTTTGTTCCTGCAAGCAAACTTGGCTACTAGCCATCTCATATTATTTATGATGAGCCTAGGACATGTATAAACAAATTGTTTAATTGTATAAATACATTATTTAATGGAAGATAATATCTTTCTAATTTGATTGCCCCATCATAGAATTATTTAAAACATTTTGCATTCATCTGTCAAAAATATTGCACATATAATTTATATTTTAGGCAAATAATTAAACAAATTAATTCATAAAGCAATTTATCACAAGGAAGAAAGAAACTGTATTAATTTCTCATGCTGATATTATTATTAGTTCATGCTGTTGTTATTATTATTTGCTTAAACTAATGTTATGCAGATTATTACTGAGTACAATTCTTAATTAAATTGCTTATCTTTACTGTTTTCTGGTTAGCTAAGTCTAGGAAATGCATAATAAAAAATCTTTTATTAAGAAATAAATAATGATCCCTTTTGTTTTTAGCTTGAATGAATGTTTTTTATAAAAGGCTTGAAACATGGAAAAATAGGATGTAGATAAAATGCTGGCAACTGGATCAAAACATGAACATTTTGTTTTGTCCCTGAAGAAGCAAAAGCAAAGACTGAGACAAAGTTGAAGGACCCAGCTAGGTCAAACTGGATGACAAGGATAACAATCTATCTTGTGGTGGCAAACTGCCATTGACTACAAACACCAATGCCATCTGGCTTGCTGTCAGTAGTGGCAAAAAATCAACTTAAGATCAGGTTTCAAGAACAGGTGGCAAGAAGCATTTGTTACATGTGCTTCTGACAGATCTGGTTCACCTGGACATTCACTCATTGTTCCATGTTGTCATTGGCTTTTGACCCAGTGCAAGTTAGCCAGTGATCTCCAAGAGAGAGAGAAAAAGAAAATTGAACTTCAGCCATTAGAAAGAATGAAAACTGGGATGCATTAACAGCATGGACAAAAGAGGAGGGGAAAGGCCAAAATCAGGATAACAAAGGAGCATGTCAAACAATGCATAGACAATCTTAATGAATTTAAGGCAGTTATGTCATTCACACAAGGACCATATAAGAGTTTAGTTGGCAAATGTCAAAATTCTAGCAATCATATCTAAGTTTTGGATGAAGAAAAGAAACTCAGGCTCAATCCCAGAAAGATGGAGTGGGTGTATGTTCAGAAACTCCCTGACTCAAAGGACATTCCATCTTTGATTCTGGGTGGAGTTGTTCTCCCTGATTACAAACTAGTTTGTAATCCTCCTGGACTCACAGCTCCTGCTTAAAGCACCTTTGCACAGCTTCATCTGGCATATCAACTATGATCTCTTCTGGAGCAGGAGGCCCTTCTCACAGTCCCTTGTGTCTTAGTCACCTCCCATTTGGACTACTTCAATGTGTTTTCCATGGGGCTGCCCTTGAAGACCATGCAGAAGCTACAGCTGTTCCAGAATGCAACAGCTTAATTAATTATGAGCATGCCTGGGTTCACGCATGTACCATCTCTCCTTTGCACTGGTTACCTTTTTGCTTCCAGATTCAAGTCACTGGTTGTCACCTTTAAAGCCTTTCATGGCTCAAGACCAGGATAGCTATGGGACCATCTGCTGTGCAAAACTTCTAACTTTCCAATTATATTGGAAAAGAGTGGGCTCCCTCCAGGTTCCCTCTCTTAAATAATGTTATCTACAGAGATCTTGGAGGTGCACCTTCTCAGTTTCTGCCCCCCTTCTATGTAAGCACATCCCCCTTATCCTAACACTATTGGAATTAAGGAAAGCAATCAATACCTGTTTATTTCAGCATACTTTTAAAAGGGAGATAAATTGAGAGATTACTCATGTATGTACATTCAATATAGTAGTTTTTATTATTATTCTGCATATGAAAATTTTGTTCTTAATTTGTTGATGTTACTGCCTGATATTTATTTGGGGGTGGAATTTTAATCCTGTTTAGATATAGTAGGCTTGTAAGCCTGTCAATAATTGGAGTAGTATATAAGCCTAGTAAAATAAAATAAATAACAATACATGAAGAACTTGCAATGTCTCAGGATAACTAGAAAATAAGGGATATAATGTTTACTTTCCAAGGGAAAAGAGGATGACCCTGGAAATGACAGGACAATTGCCTTGATTGCCACCAACTGGAAAATATTAGAATAAGCAGTAAAGAATTCCACTGCAATCAAAAAGAGGAATCTGCATACATAAACTTACTCTATGTATGGTGCTGCTGGTCAGTTAGCAGCTGTGCCCTCACCATTCTCTGATTCCAGTTCACTGTGTGAAACCCACTGGGGTAGATGTGAGCACCTTCTTTAATTACGTCTTTAGTATCTTTACATCTCCTCCCTGGCATCTGCTGTTCTTGACATGGGGAAACTAATCCAGGAATGCAAAAAGTGTTGTATTTAGTGTCCCCCTCCATTACCTGCGTGTACCTATCCAACACTAGTACTCATGGCAGGAGTATTCAACATGGCGAAAGTAAAGCAGTTAAAAGACTTTGCTGCTCTGATACTTTCATATATTTTGGGCTTCATCTCCTATAACAGAAATTTGAAGTCCAATACACTGGAAAGACCAGAATAAACTGACTATTTTATTACATAGGAAACAAAAGGAATTGCCTTTGTACAAATGTCAGAGTATTAGTCCATATAGTTCAGTATTGACTACTCTGATTGTCAACTAGAGAATAAACAAACTGTTGACAGTGGATTTACGGGTTCATTTCAGCTCAGAAGTCATATATACATACATACATATTCATCACAATATTTCCTTTCAAGGTAAGCAGTGATATACCAAGCAAAGAAAACAGAGTAAGAAACAGTCAATCAAAGAAAAGGAGAAAAGGAAATGAATCTAAATCTAATTTACATCAGTATTATTCACTATTCCTCTCCATACCTTTCCATTTTTCCACACCATCCTTGCTTCCCTACATATATACTCCAATTTACACATTGCCTTTTGCTCTTTAAAATTCTCTTCTCTCTTTTTGAGAATCTCATTAACCCAATCACACTTTTTCAGTCTCACCCTTCTTCTTGACCCATTCACTTATCCTTTATATATTCATTCATTACCTATTCATTCTTGACCCTATCTCTTCTTGTTTTACCACCAAAGGTCTTAACTGAGACATCCCCACAACATACAACTGTACGTTTCAACGGATACGCCTAACCCTCACTTCCATATATCAAAATGGGCAGAAGAACACTTTTACACAGCCATATTTTGCTTCTTTCAATGAACGTTCATTTTTTGCAACAGATTACATACTGCTCGCTAACTTTCTTTCAGTACTTACGTGTCTTAAAATTTCTCTATCAATTTTCTCATCTTCAATAAAGATTCTGTGAAGGTATACTGATTCATCTACTTGGTCTGTTTTTGTTTTGGGGGCTTTCTTTTTGTTTTGCTATGGATGTATAAACTGCAGAACTTCACTCCTTTTTTCTTTTCAATCATGAGCTACTTTGGTTTATACATGAATTTTCAGATCAGCACTCCTCACTGAACTTACTATTCACTGCAAATCATTCAAATTCTCAGCCAACAACAAACCACCAATTGTGTAGAAAAGTACACATACATTCACATCCCCAACCACACACCTATAATATTACCTTGAACATTCTTTGTACATTTATCCATAAATATGTTAAATAATCAAGGGGACATCACCGATCCTTGTCTTACTCCTTGTCCAATGCTCAACCATTTGTGAAACCTTCTATTTATTTTCAAGCATGTTTTATTTCCATCACATACCAGTCATTTTCAGCAACCAACTTTCACCTCTATATAAATCCAAAACATTCCATAATTCAGGCCAATTCCTTTTATAATATACTTGCTCTAAATCATCAAACACACAATAAACTTTCACACGGTCATGTATTTGTCAATGACCTGCTAAAGAGCAAAAGTCTGGTCTGCACATTTGCTGCCTGGCATAAAGCTGCACTGAACTTCCCAAGTTTTGCTCATTGTCATCTTTCAGTCAGAATTATCCCAACAATTCCCAGATTCGCTTAACAAACTAATCCTCCTTTTGTTTCTTCATTCACTCTTGTTATTTTCCTCTGCATAGAAGAACAATCATATCATTCTTCCAATCACCAGGCATAGCTGTAGTCTTTACACACACATTAAACAAGTGACACAGCCCCTCCATAAGCAAACTATACTGTATTTTAACATTTCTTCACAGTAGCATCTACACATGCATCCTTAGCATTTTTCCATATTCTCAAAGCATTTATGACTTTCTCTATCATTTGTCCCTTGGACATTAATTCTTATAGCATTCATTTCAGGACAGTACAGGTCCATTGTGGCACATTTGGGGCAGAATTTCACAAGTGCAGCCAAAGCCAGGTTTTACACCAAACATCCTCACGCTGTTCTCTACAAGCTAGCATCTCTTATCTAGAAACCATCTTGCAACAAATATATTGTTGACCAGCATCCCACTGACCAGGAGGTTCATGCAGTACACTGACACACACCTAAAATGCCACTAGATACCATAACACAGTATTCTATTGTAACTGTCTCTTTGTATATAGATATCATGTTTTTGTGTTTTTAATAGTGCTACTTTCAGATTTGAGTTTGTAAGATTGCAGAGTTTAGCCAGTCCTGCCATTTAGCAGAGTGAGGTCCTTCAGACAGAATATCCTGGAGAGCCATAGCAATAGCCTTCTTGCTGAGAAACTCTTGAACTTTCTGATTGCATCAATGAGCCAGATTTGAAGGAGCCTTGGGCACCCTCACCATCACATTTATTCTCTTCCTGAGTGGAAAGCAAGAATAGAGCTCTCTCTGCCAGCCAGTTTGTTGGTAGAGAATTGAACCTCATCTGAATGCTTAAAAATATGTGTAGCTGGTGTTAAATTTGAATGTGTTCTAAGCTTTGGGAACTGTTATCTGTTTATTTACATTCCTAATATTGGAGGACAGAGCTCTGTAGGCCACACAACAAGTCCCTGGTTTCCCTAGACCAGCCAGTTATTTCACAGGAAGTGTTGAAGTAAGTTTCAGCTGCCAGTCCTATCAATTTCTGTGCCTGAGATGAGGTGGTCAGCACCATCTTGACATTCATCTCACATGGAAAATTGCCTTGTGTCAGCCCTGCATTCAGACTGAGTTGCATTTTTAGTATATCTTTAAGAAGTTGATCTCATTCAAAATCAAAATTAATAAAGTAGAAGAATAAAAAATATTAAATAGAAGTATACATGAGCTTTGAAATTTTATCCATCAAAGTCTTCTGCATTAATGGAATCTTCTATTAATATTTCCCCCTTTTTTATTCTTTTCACTCTATTGTGTTTCATTCTAAAACCCAATAGTTGTTTTAGAGCTATTACATAGAGCAAATGAGTATCTAAATTCTGTTGGTGCCAGAGCAGACATGGAGCGTTAATGGAAGAATCAAATAATATAAAACAAGTTCCAAACATTCTACTTGTTTTGTCCTTGCCAAATTTATAAAAATGAATTGCTTTCTTATTTACTAACTTTTCATTTAAGAGCAAGAAATCCTTGGGAAAAACATCACTATAGGATTCATATAAATAAAGTTGGCAGCTAAGGAAAGGAATATCACATGATAATCCTCAGCTTAGCTATTAACACATTGCCAAAATATGTGGCTGATGGCCGTTCTGGTATTAAAGAGATTACACTTTGCCCTCAGCCACACAATAGCAATCTTTCAGTACATCCTGGGGGATAATTGGATGGGATTTGGTTGTTCACTTTTAAAACTGAAGTGTGTTTTTAATGTCTCCTAAAAAAAAAAATCCTTGATGACTCATATTGACACATGACTGTGCTTTAATGCTGCTAGAGTTTTAATTTCAGAAAGTGTAGACATGGCTGGGTTTTGAAGGTCCTGAACCAAGGATATGGCATCATTTTCCATGGCATGATAATATGGCCAGCCCTCCCCCTCCACATAAAATGCAGGGACTTGACACAAACAAACTGCTCCATAATCTATTTCATGCATACCAATTCAATCAAGCACCTCTAGTAATTATTTTTTTGGCTGATAACCATTTCACCTGTATTTTGTTCCACTGACATGGAAAACACTGCAGCCAATTGTCCCTATTACAGTTCCTCTATTTCCCCCTAGCGCACTTCCATGGGGGAAAGATGTGAGCATGGAGTGTACTTAACTGCCAGCCTGAATGGCTCTGTAATGTAGCTTCAGCATGGCATAAATTAAGCTGTCATTTTTTTGGCAGCAAGTGCAGAGAGGCGATTTTCCTGTACTGTAACATTTGAAACAACAATTTTCTGGCTCCAGAACTAACTGACAGATCTGTGTGATACATGCTTGATGTGGGTGCTCCGAGTGGCTACAGCTGGAAACAGCCTTGGGGGGAAAAGTATTGTCTTTAGGAGGAAATCAAGCTTGTAGCATTTCCTAGTCTTTCCAAGGAGCCTGCCATTCAAACCATTTAAGAAGATTTAAAACACAAACACACACACACACACACACACACACACACACAGACATTCCCCTCTCAGCTTCCAATTTATTAGGCTTTGCAAGATGTATGCAAAACTAGCTTCCCTCTATGCAACCCGCTATTTTTGATCACAGTGCAGCCGTTGTATCCATTAGCAAGATTGCTCACAGAGGGAGAGAGAAGGCCACTAGGTTTTATTGGCCTGTGTAATGAGATGACAGACTGAGTAATGGCTAGGTTTTTAGAAGCAGGCTTGGAATTCTTGACAGTTTTCAGTTTCATGGAGAAGGAAGACAATTATGAGCAGCTATCAATGGAGAGTGGAAGAGAGTTGCCCCTTCTTGAAGAGTTGGGGAGATCCGTTTTCCACAAATAAAAAGCAGAACCATTAATTTGTATACATGTATTTATTAATATTAACCCAGAATTCCATTTCCCAAGAGTCCTAGGCAAAAATTATCTAACCTCTCTCTCTCTCTCTCTCTCACACACACCTGCTATTGTTAATGTTTAGAAGGGCTTCTTCATACAGAGGAGTTTTCAGTACTTCTAAACACGTATTATTCCCTATCGGGCTGTTATCTTATGTGCAAAATTATTTCCAGGTTAAACCAAGCCAATGGATGAGCAATAAGCAATAGATCCCCCTATTTATCAGTCAGAAAATGGAGACTAGAGTAGATCTTCTCTTCTCTCGTCACCATCTCCCATTTCACCAGAAGATACCCTCAGATACCTACACAGCCTAATTACTTGATGACATTGTATTGTTTATTTCCCACACTGCCACCACCCATTCTACCCAATGTACTCAAACTACTTACATAGATGCCGTGAATCCTGAACATGGAAATTGTTTCCTGTGCTGCAGCTTACATGAGATTGGCCAGGACCAGCTACGGGAAACCAATATTTTCCTGTTTTTTGGGGTGGGGGGAATGCCTGTGACACCTTCCTCCCAAATTGGAACTGACTCAGCAAAATCATGGTACTCAATCACCCCATGAGTAGTTTATTTATTATTTATTTATTTACACAATTTATTAGCTGCCCATCTCACTTTTTCCAAGTGACTCTGGGCAGAGTACAACAGTGTTAAAAAAACAATCAATAAATACATTAAAAAGTGTAAAAATATAAAAAACTAAACTAAAGCAAAACATAATAAGCAAAGAGATGTTAAAAATAATGGAGCCACCTCACTAGATCACTCGTACCCTGGGGTCCCCAGCCTGCTGGCACAACCAAGTCTTGAGGGACCTCCAGAAGCCCAACAGGGATGAGGTCAAACTCACCTCAGAGGGAGGAAGATTCCACAGTGTGGGCACCACAGCAAAGAGGCCCCGCCACCTATAGCCCACCAAATGTAGCTCCCAAGGTGTTGGAACCCATAACATGCCCTTTCTGTCAGATCTGGTAGGATGGACAGATAAAACTTATTGAGTGTATAGGAACACCAAGTTTTGTGGTGGGGGAAGAGAAGGCTTTTCTCTTCCAAGAACAGAGAAAATCTCCAAACGCATTTTCCAAAATATCAGGAAAATGATTCATCAGACAGAAATAAAATCCTCCAATCATTAATGGAGGCTACAAGCCATACCTATTTCTATATGCTCAACAGGTAAAAAAACAGAAAGAGTAAATGAACAATCAGCAGGGCAAATTATCAGGCTGTGTTATTTTCAAAAGTCTACAAACTTCTTCTCCTAGACCAACCATTAAGAGCTGAGTCCTAATATCAAAAGATATTAATTTAATCACTAAGTTCCTATTTTTAATTTATCTGATGTATAAAAAGTGTGTCCTTTTGGGGAGGGGGAGGGGCTGTTCCAGTATGATTTCTATACTAGGAGTGGGCAGCCAATGCCTCCTCCCAAAATCATTCCACTGACATTTGATGGGGAAATGTCTGAAAGTGACAGTGGGATTTTCTGCACTGTTAAAAATATATACAAGTAAAATAATGCTGTACAGTATATAATGTTCACTCCTTCAAACTTTCAAACCTTCTTTTTTATAAAAAGCAGAGTTTTAATCCTGCCCTTCTTAGTGATGTCACCAGTTGACTACCATACATGCAACAATGGAAAGGTCCCCCCGCCCATGCTGTTTAACATTCCCCAGCCAGAGTCCCTCTAGATGCAATGTGGTGCAATTAATTCCCTGCTAACATGCCCAAAGAATGTGTAGTTCTAGGCTGTTTTACCTGTTCTGATTTAATGTTGTATGGAACAGAGAGGACAAAATCAGTAGCTCAGGGTAGGGGGGAGGGTGTCAAAATCAGCAAGATGACAGACTTTTTGATGCAAACCCCAATCCTATTGTACATATGTCACAATGTTCTGTCTGCCAACTTGCTAAATTTTAACTCCACCACCCTGCAAATGCCACTGGACAAAATATTACTTTTTCACAATTGTTTCACTACTGAATGGAGTGATAACTATGACGTTTTCAAAGATACTAATTTGTACACACTATTCATGACAATATTTTTTAAAATTAGATTTCTCATGGCAAATCTGTTTTTGCCCTTTACATTACTCTCAGCATTACTCATAAAGAACTAATCCAGTTGGTGGTGCTTTGATTGACAGATAATTTTTAATTTATAAAAACAGTGACTTTTTGGAAATCTTATTTGCATGCCTTCCTCTTTATGTTCATATGTTTTGGCCTCAGCACACAGTTTTATTACTTGTAAATCAAGATCCTTCTTAATTATTCCTCTGGGAATTTCTGTTAGCAGACTCTGACAACTATGTAGCCAGTTCTCTTTGTTGCTTGGTCTAAAGACTCAGGTCATAGTACTGTAATTTGAAGGAGTTCCTTTGATATCTAGTTCATGCTTGCATTGATTTTTATGACCTTACTATTAAGTTCCATGTAGACTCAAGATTGTAATCAATTTGATTGACTGGAATAATAGAATATCAAAATTATTATGGTGCTTTCCCACCGGCTGGAAAGTTAAAATATACTAAACATATAGTCCTGGACCACCCAGTTAAAAGTGCTTGAAAAATTTGACATTTTATCAGTGTCAAAAAAGAAGCCAAGACAAAAAATGATATGTGAAAATTTTGGATATCAAAACATATTAATTCAACACAAACCTAGGATGAGTTAAGAGATGCCATTCTAACATGATCAACCAAATTTCTTACACATGAACATTTTCATGTTCACAGTAGAATGGTAGTAGTATGGTAACCAACCCCACATACAATTGCATATGTTTATAAAAACTCTTTTTAACTTTAAAAATTATAATGGCCTTTATTCTGTTTATAAGTTCAAGATGCTATATAATCACGTATCACTTAAGTTAGCTATTTTCCCATTTACAAGATGAATGAACACAGATCATTCCAAAACTCAGGAACATTGTTACTAATAGAAAATTGAAGATGCCTATACTGAGTTATCAAAAATCTTTTATTTAGACTACAAATAATTATATCACAGGGGTGTCTATCAGATTTTAACTAAGTTTGAATATAACCAAAGCCTCAATATAAATATCTATTTGAGATCATTACAGGCAATGCAATATTTATGGAAAAAAAATGGTAAGCTTAAGCACATAAAAATAGTGTAAAACCAAAAAGTAGAAATTACCCCTTACTTCAATTTGGTAGTTAATAAATATAAGCTTTTTTTTGGTTAACCCAGCCATTTAAGCCATTTAAAAATTTTGCATTATACCCCACACCTTTGGCAATACTCTAGTTTATCATAGGCAGAAGCATCTAGAAAAACCACAGTGATGTCCCATGTGTTATGATGTCATTGTGCAAATAACACAAATTATATAAATCATGTAAGTTGTGTCAAATTACATCATTTGCATCATTTGCACAATTCTACCATGATGCACATGATATTCCTTTCCCCACCTCACCAGTGGATACCCTTGATCATAAGTCATATAAAACAAAAAATAATGACTTTTGGTATATGTACCAACTTTAAACTAGATTATTGATTATTATATTATTACTGAGATTATGTTGCTCATAATATTAATATTTATTTTTTACCACTGGTATCATTAGCAACCAGTCTATGTATGTAATGCTATACGAAATTCTTAGAACATATCATTTTAGTGGGAATTCTCTAAATGCCCTCATATTTGAATGAGAATAAAGTGTTCATCAAATTTTGCATTATTATTAAATGAAAATGATATTTCCAATATTTTTTTGTTCTCTCTAGAGTGCTACCAACAAGTCAAGAACCACGTTTGCAGCTCTGTTACTTTATGACTATTATTTTGTTACTGTCTAATCAGTAACTGCTGTTTTAGTATTACCCTGTTTTGTCGATCTTAATCCAATGGCAAGTAATAAAGATGCCTTTGGTAGGAACACCATTCGCTTCCAATAATAAACAATTTTTGCCTCTTAAATTGAGTAGGTTTAGTCAACCCATAAGAAGAACATACGACTTCTCATTGGAAAGATCTGATAGTGAGAAAGCAATTTTTTAAAAAAGGTTGAAAATTACATATACTTTATAGTATGAGTAAATTACTTCGATGGATTTAATCATAAAAGAATAACAGAAAACCATATTGATTTCCAAATGTGAGCATTACAATATATTGACCAAGTCCCATGCAAGAAGTTTGTGTGAAATTAAAAAAAAAAAATCAATATCTGATTATTAGGCCAACAAGAAGGTGGCAACTTTGAGATGGACTCTTCTCAAGACTGTCTAAATACCATTATGCAGTACTAGCTTATGAGTGTTACATGAGAGTACTTTATAGTGTTAATTAGGTTAAACAGAATGAAAAGCATCGATGTGCTTGACTGGCTATCCTCTCAATATGGCTTTCACAAACACTAAAACAGGAATAATTGAAGATGCATTTCCAGGCCAAGGAGATGCTGCTCACAACACTTGGGACAGAGCAAGAAAAATTAATTAAAGTTGATTAATTAATTTCCCATAAAAAGTAAAGTCCTGGCTCTCCAGGCATCGGCAGGGTGTGGTTAAAAAAAGTCAAGATGGTGACCACAATGGTGTGATCTAAGCTCTGCTTGGTTTTTTTGTGTGTGGCACATAGATGCTTGACTTTTTTGACCACCCCTGTGGACACCCCTGCTGGCTCTTATGGAAACTGAATCACAATATTTTAATAAATGTATTCCTAGTGAATGGCAATTTTAATAGAATGGCTATAAGTAATTTCAAAGAAAAATCATAAGTAGTTTCTTTTTGGCATCTATTCAATTGTTACTGCAAAACTGATATTAATACCTTCATTATATTTGCTGCTGAAGGTAGCTTTAAAATGAGGTTCAGCAAACTTTTTTTCCCACAATATGATCATACCTTAATAAGAGGATTGGCTAATGAGCCAGATTCCCTCCCATTCACTATCACATAACAATCTAGTAGCACCTACACCAATTGCTTACTTGGGTAAAAAGTAATAGCAGAAAAGTATTTAATGTATTTTTTTTAAGGAACTCTAATGTAATTTAGCAGCTGGAAACCAGGAGAAAAACTAGAATCATATGACCAAATAGTGCTTTGCAGACCATAACCTGAGAACTGATTATTCTAAAATGTAACTACATACAGAGAGATTTCATCCTGTGCTTCATGGGTATGCATCAAAATTACAGTTTGCTGCACATGGATTATGCAGCTAAGATATGTATGTTACATTTCCTAGAGCAAGTATGGTACAGAACTACTGTATACCATTATTGAGTTGTATGGAATTTACACTAAGTCTTCCTTATATGAAGATTTTAGGCAAACAAAGCAAAAGTTGGTATTTCAGAACTACGTGAAGAAGCATATGCAGTGAGATGTTTAAAGTCTATATACTATTAAGTACCCAGCAGGCCTTTAGACTTCTTCCTCAAAGAAGTCATCTCCCTAATCTCTTTGATGCTGTCCCCATATACATACACTAAAACTGATCCTTAAAATATGTACCCATTATTTTTTATAGACTCAAAAGACACTGTGTTTCAGACAAAAGATACCCCTATTTCATCTGCCTTTTGTATCCATTCTGAGTTAAATTCCATGATAGCTATACATCTGCAGGATATGTCTAATGGTATTAGAGGATTTGTAGATACCTCAGTCTCCTGATCTTCTGAAGGGCAACAGGAGGTCCATATCATCATGTGATGGTCCTCCTGTTGACTTTCAGAAGATCAGAAGGCTAACTGGTCATTCACCCCTGCTTTCACTGGAAAGGGATCTGTCCTAATATTTTCACCCCATGTTTTGGCCTTTGGGGGGCATAAGGATGGGAATGGGAGTGGAGCATTCCCAATAGCAAGCCACTCCAAAGCCAGGGCAAAATGCCATTGTCCAATTTTTTTCCCAATCTCTGAATATTTGGGGGGAAGGACACAAATGGGATGCTAGAGGCCCCATGTGACCCATGGATTATAATCACCCACTCTGTCACTAAAGCCTGTGTGAAGGCTGAATCTTAATAGTGTATGGAGGATATACTGCAAAAAGAAATCAAGTCCATTATAATGTCATAGGTGATGCCAAGACAAAAATACCTTTAATGAAATTTCATTTACATTTAATATATGTCATTAATTTAACAGTTAACATGGTCATCTACCAGCTTCTTAAGAATGTATCCCTTCAGCACATTGAAATTGCAATCTGAGAGGGACTTTGTAGGCCAAAATCTATGTTTTCAGAGGCTATATATAATCCCAAGGCCCTCAGGTTGTACACTCCTGTTTAAAGAGCAAGATGTGTAACCCATGTTTCTACTGAATTCTGCATTTTGGTTAGTATCCCAATAACCCAGGACCACAGCTCCCTTACAAAGATCATCGGATTTTTCTGGCTGTAGAGTTCTTACATCCTATGACTGACATCTCTCTGAACTGTAGAGGCAAATGCCTGTAAAATACAGTGCAAATTCAGGATCAGATTTCTGATCTTCCCATCTTTAAAATAAGGGAAAGGAAATTGTGGCATGCTGTACTTGGGAGGCACTCCTGACAATGAAACTTTGTCCCACTACTAAATCTTTCTCCTCATTCTGTCTCTTTGTTCATCTATCATCATCACAACCATCTCCCCCACTCTTGCCATGACTAGCTGTATCCAGCTTATATTGCTCAGAAAATTTATATTATAAATATGTCCTCTTATACTGTGGGAGACTCATGAGAGAATGGCAAGTTTCAGACAATCTAGATTAAAATAAAAGATGGAAAATTATGTCTCCAGATGTATGTTGGACTGAGGTGCCCATGATATCTCATCATTGGTTGTACCAGTGATGGTACAACCCAATGTAGGGCTGATGGGAACTGAATTTCAACATTGTAGAACCATATGTTGCCCATCACTGGTTGAAATAATCGGTTTTTCATATGTTAAGTTCCTATTTTGATATCATGGGTTCCCTAACCATAATTCCTCCAGATTTTCCATGCTGTTCCTCTTTTCTTTAGGATATATATTGATCCTGTTCTTCCAAACCTTCATCCTGTCTCCCAGAAAGGAAGATAACTTTTCTCCACAGAACCTGGACTACCAATAGCTTTGACTGATGCTGAACATTCTGCATCACTTTACCCTATCTGTATCAGAGGATTCACCATCATAAGAAAACTATAATATGGTAGATAAATATGTATGCTAAAATGCCATATTTTTAAAATAATTCTTTTAAACATTAACATATTGGGAGCAAAATAAAACTTTTGTAAAATTAAAATAGTAACTCCTAGAATTAAAGGAATAGAGATATAGGTACTTTTAAGTGCAATAATTGGACAAAGTTTCATACTTCCTGGATTGGTATTAGAGACTGAAGCAGGTTTAGAATTTTACAACTACTTCTCTCCTTCTGCTTAGAACTATCCCAAAGGTCAGAACAAGTGGAGTGAACTGTATGTAAGTCAGACAGTGATATAGAGTTACATTAATGTCTGATTGTAGGGAAGAGTGCCACCTACCGAATGACCAAGACAATTTTTAAACAATTCATTGCCAAATGTAGAACGTTCTCCCTGCCAACGAGTAAACTAAGTTCCTAAGCTATCTTAGGAGCATTCCACATAATACTAATACATGCAGGTCTTGCTGATATTTTATTGAAAAACATGCCTTTTGTTTCCACAGCCCAGTGAAAACTGATGCTCAACTGGTTTCTGGAAATTAGCCTGTGCTCTGTTCCATATGCACTCTCATGCATTTGCTGTTAATGTTTGTTATATAATCCAAATCTGATCTTCCAATATGCTTTAAAGGGCTTTTCTAGGGAAAGAGTTCTGAAAATGGAAATTAATTGAGCAGGTGGCAGACATTGAAAAAAAAAAAAATCTGCATATTTGGAAGTGCCAAATAATGATCATATAGTCAGCCTACTAAGAGCCCATAAAGAATCTTAGAAAAAAAGTGGTAACACTAATTTGTTATGCCATTTTAGGTCCCTCATAAAGCTGCTCTTGCCTTCACAAAAATATGATATCCCACGGCATGTCTTATTCTCCAATGATAAAATAGAAAATTCAGACAAACAGAAGATGAATATTTTGAACAGTTTTGCCTTTGGCCTCACAGAAATGTTGGTTCAATTCAATAAATTTCACTCATCCATCCAGTACAATTTTTTCTTCAATTAGGCCATATTAGAGTTATGAGAAATCATGGAAATTATTTCAGATGGAAACACCTTTGCAATTTTTAACATTTCTTTTAGAGTGGCCTTTAATCTATCCTCAGAATAGACCTGGGTGCCTACTTCCAGATGCTGTTGACCGGCAAATTCAAGGCTCTCACTTTCCCTTCTCATTATCTTTGCCTTAAAATCAGAATGGAACTTCAGACAGATAACTTTCATTTGACAGCCCTTTAAAGAGGACTGTGAAATATTAAGGTCATTTGTTGAAGATGCATTTCTCTGCTTAAACGTTGTATTGGTATTGAAAACTAATTATTAAATGGATGTTTTAATTGGTAAACTACAATTATTATATTGAAGTTTATTTTATTCTCTACCATGAATATTTTGTGCACGGCAAGGCTTGAAGTACTTTTCACAACAATCCAATGTTTTGACATTTAGAAAAACATCTTAAACCCTGTAGAATGTATTAACCAAGTCATAAACACGTTTTGTTTCTCACACCTATTTATTGCCAGTAATGGTGAACAGGGACAGTATGGTGGTAATAGGGATCCAATTTCACACTACATCTTATGATTTTTTCAGAAGTGAAATTATATAAAGGTTCAGAATTAGTTCTTCCATGTGGTTGTATCTGGAAAATATCTAGTCATTACATTAAACTAGCTAAAAGTTCAATATTTTTTTCACTGAAGCACTTGTGAATAGTCCAGCCTTCTTATAACATGGGAATAGACATTCTGTCCAATATACTAATCTATAGATGCATAACTTCCAGCCCCAGAGCAACATGAGGCTCCACTTTCATTCCAAAAATTGCTGCGGAATTATGAAATACATGTGGAATAATGATATACTATATTTAATTTAATCTAATTTTGTTTTGGACCTGTCTACTTCTTTGTACTGCTTCTACCCCACTGTTTGGAATACTTAGCAGCATCATACCATTTCATGGGCTTTGGTCTGAAAAAGATTGCATACTCATGTATTAATCACTTGTTTAATAAGAAGCAAGAACCATTGTGATGAAAACAATTTTAATACAATCTCTAACTCTGACTTCTTACTCATATGCCTGCAGTTGCTGTTAGATCATGGTTATCATGACAAGTATTAACCTGCAGTCTTCCTATACAGCCTATGTATTTCCTCAGAATGTATTTGTCTTAGAAAATTAGATTTGTCACTGATAGAAAATTTAGAAAATCAGTGTTTGTCTCCAAGTCTGAAGCATCAAAAGCACATCTGCATGATAAGTTCCCTTCTCTTTCACAAAACAATAGCTGAGGGAGGTTTCAGTTTCACCAATAAAGATGAAATCTTTAAAGGCAAGATATTATTGGAAGAACGAGTAGAACATGATAGGCTTTTAAACTCTGAAATATTTTGTGTTGGTCTAGTTCACAGCGCATCTGTTTTTATTGCTAACTTTGGGTCAAAACCTAAAATGTTGTGCATAATGGTGACCAGTAAAACTGGAAATAAGGAAGTGAGAAATAGGGATAAGATGAACTTCATCAATTACATGGGCAATCATCAGTCCAGTCTAAAAACACAACTCTGCCAAGGGAGTAGTGTCTTTCTTCTCCAAGCCATTTTAACAGCACTTAAGCTAAGTGAAATACTAGAGGAAAGAGAAAAGGGGGGGGGGGAGAGGCTTACAAAGCTAAAAGGACATATTTTCACTTCACCAGTCGTAATCGTAAGTAACTGTAAATGTAAGATAATCCACACAGATAATCATGCTTTGAAAAAAAAATGCTGGTTTGAGTAAATATGATTTGAAAATGCTTTTTTCCCCATTCCTGCTTCCGTTCCATTCACTCCTCTGTTATAGACAATATAATTTAGGTGCTACTGTACCACGTTCACATTGAAGTTATTTATTTTAAAATAACTCAGACGGAGAAGAGATGCTTTAAATTGTGAGGCGATTGCCTGCATTGTGAGTTGTTTACTTGCTCCAACTCCTTGCCACGGACTGTCTTTCTAAGCTGTTAAAAAGAAAAAAAGAAAAAGAAATCGCTCACAGTGGGGAAACTTAATGACTCTACCTGACTTTATTCCATCTCAATTTGTGTCCTTCTTCCAGATGCACTGGGCTTTTTGTCTAAAGTTTGTGTTGTTGTTGCTGTTGGGTTGTTTTGTTCCTGGCTGCTCAAATCTGTCAAGAAGCCCATTTGTATGCACACAGCTAATGCAGTCAAAAGAAAAACCACAACCTGTCAGATGAACTGCCTGCACCTGTACGGGGCAGTTAAATTGTCCCATCTACTATTCTTCTCCAAGATCAAAGGACCCTGACCGTGAGGGGCTTCAGAGAAATAAAGAAAATGATATACCCTTCTTATCCTTAAGCCAAAAGCAAAAAAAAAAAAAAGGGTGGGTGAGTAGGGGGGACAGTGGTCTTGCTCAGCTACCTGAAGGAGCTTTTGTCTAGCTTGAACACAACATCCCCACATTCTTTCACATGTGCAGAACAGTGGAGGAAAAAATTCATTCACTCCTTTTTATGGTGACGTAATCATTGCTTTGGTGTGTTTTTAACCTTGGAAAAAAAAATGGTCTCTAGAGCTCCAAAACAAGCTTTATCCTGTCCACAGGTCAGTTTTGTTACAAAGGCCAATTAGGAGGGCTACCTTCGCCTGCAGCAAAAAGCCAAGTAATGGTGGGGCGAGCCCCCATGGAGAAGTGATGAATAGCCCATAGAGCTATAATTTGAGAGAGGAGGAAAAGGCGGGAGAAGCAAGGGGGGGGCTTTGAAGCATTTACCTTACATGGAACCCTATTGTCAGCACAGGCTGTTTGATCTTAAAATAATTTACTTAATGATCTCACCATGGAAGCAATTGCCAGCACAGGATTAGGCTATAAGGGCCTAATGGACATGGGAAAATTTTAGATTGTTCTTCCAAGCAAGGTAGGTACAAAGATTTGGCTCTTTGGATTCTTTATGAGAAGAGGCACAGCTGCTGTAACTTTGCATATGGTATCAGAGCCTGGAAAATATTCAGGATTTGTTGCAAATATCTCAGTGCTGAATGCATATAATTTGATTTTAAAATTAATTCTGACAATTAGAGATCTGCTTTGCATGTATTCATTCCCTGCATATATGCATTTCCTGGAGTACTATGGTTTGTTTTCAGAAAACTTATTTTGGGACAAGCAAGGTGTTTAATAAGGAAAATCAGCTTTAGGGCAATTGTGATGGAAATATGAGATGAGTATGGCTGAGGCCCAAATAACTACTCTACGCCTAAGGCATGGAAATGCTCAGTGAGTTGTTTGGCTCTTCACAAAGAACAGGTGCCCTCCTAATATCCACTACAGCGGAAGCTGCTTTTTCAAGTTTCTCTATTTCCAAAGGTGTCACATGAAAGTACATTTGAGAAATATAAGACTAAACCCACTTGAGAGTGCTGAACTACTTTGAATTATTCTTCCGATCATAGACCATGTATGTACAGAACATTCAAGGATATATTTTTCAGAAGCTGCTGCTGCTGCAGAGTCTTCTAAGCGATACTTACCGTGAAAATCACCCTTGTTTTTCAAACGCTTGAGCTTAATGCATTCATAACATTCATGGGATCAAACATTACAGCATAATAGGAAAGTGAATGGACAATCTCTGCAAATCACTTAACTTTTTAATTAGCCTCCATTGCAGTTGTGGAGAATCAGGCTATGGTGATTCCCTATATTTCGGTTTATTTCCTTTGGGAGAAAAGACAAATGAGGCAAAAAGGGAAGATGTTATGTGCTGCAGTAGAAGTGGTTATTTTGTGAGTTTGTGGCATGCATTTACAAAGAACAAAAAGCATGCATACTTCAAATGAAATATGTAGATATTTATATAGTTATTGCCATAAACCAATGACAACTGCCACTGTTAAGGAGACCAATATACCACATACAGTTGCCTTACAACTTTCAATTATTAATAATGTTTATCTGAGGATTCAGATAATTCCTCCAGAATTTAAAAAAAAAAAAAAAAGTTGAGGGAACCTCCATTATCTACTTCTGCCTGCTGCTTCTAATAAACTCTGGCAGCCTTACTCACCATCTGCATATTTTTCCATGAGAAGATGCTCCTGGGTACTGAAATTTTCCTGCAACACTCAGTTCTCCCCTACTTGGGTTCCACGTGACAATTTGCTCCAGCCAATTCTAGTCAGGGTTCTCAATTGTAGGAAGACACTATGAATTTAGTGCAGTCTAAGTCCTGCATATGAGAAGATCCTGAACCTCTTGCATGGAGTTGCTCTGAGAGGGCCTGCTTGCCAACTTGGTTGGGGCAGGCTACTCTGTGCAATCCATGCCCCTTCCTGTGTTTTTCTATAGTTTTCATTGCTATCTTCTGCTGGGAAGTCACATGATCCTTATACATGTGACTGGGACTTGTTCATGGTGGAGCTGGGATGGGGGTGGTGTGTCCATCCTTGTCCTCTTGATCTTTCAGTGGCTGTCACTGAAAGACTGCTGTCAATCACAGCATCCTTCTTGACTGGCTGAGGAGTTTGGGAGAACCATGTTCTGGTCCTTCTCCTATTTTCTTAGCAGCCAGTTCTAGTTGATTTTGATGGGGTGGGGGGAGAAGTTACATCCCAGTGCCTCATGTGTGGGGTGGCTCAGGGATTGACACTCTCTCCCCTCCTGTTTAGTGTATGTATTAACCTGCTGGGGAAGGTCATCCATAGGTTTAGAGTTCAGTATCGTTAATATGCAGATGATACCCCATTGTACATCTTAATCCCGGCCAGCTAAGTGATGCCATCAATGTCCTGTCCTATTCCATCCCATCTGGAGGCTGTACAAATCTGGATGGGGAGGAACAGGCTCAATCCTGCCAAGACCAAGTCACTATAGATGTCTGGGCCTCTCAGTTCTGAGGACTTTCCATCCTTAGTCTTAGATGAATTTGCCTTTCCTATGGTGCACAATTTGGGGGGGTGACTTGGACTCAAAGCTCTTGCACAAAGAGGGCCTTTCCACAGCTTCATTTGGTGTGCCACTTTCGCCAATTCCTGGATTAAGAGGCCCTTCAGACAGTCACTCATGCCCTAGTCACATCATGGTTGGATTACTGCAATGTGCTGTACACAAGGCTGTCCTTAAAAACTTGGAAGCTGCAGCTGAGCTAGAATGCAGCAGCATGGTCAGTAATAGGCATGCTCTGGCATGCCCATGTGACACTAGTTCTTCACAAGCTGCACTGATTGCCAGTGGGCTTCCAGGTGTAATTCAAGGGACAGGTTTTCACCTATAAAGCTCTTCATGGCACAGGGCTGGGTTATTGGAAGGACTGCCATGGTTTTTGCCCATCCGGTAAGACTGGCCAGAGTTGGTGCACAAACAATGCCACCTATTGGAACCCCAATGCTTCCGCTACACTGTTTAAGTGTAAACTGCCCAGAATTTTTCTGGAGTTGGGCAGCTTCTGAATTTAATAAATAAAAATAGAATATACCTTATAATTTTTATGAGGAGAGATCAGTCACTAAATATTGAAAGCTGGGCCAAATTCTGTAGGGGGAGTGAAAGAATCAATTGAATGGGGGAGAACTTCACATAGGGCCTGAAGAGATTTGTTTGGTTCAAGAGAGCTGGAGAGATAGGTCTCTGAAGGCAAGCCACTTGGTAAAGAAGCTGCAAGTGCTTGAGTAAAGAAGCAGGTTTGGTAGAAAGAAAAGCAAGGTCCTAGGGCAAGAAGAACTATGGTTAAGGATAAGAAGGAATATGACTAAGATAGTTGAATATCCACAGAACTATACTGATTTTCTGTCGGGATAATTCAGAACTTAATTAAATCAATTAAATAAACAGATAAAATATATTCTTAATCATTGATAATAAATGATGGCTGTGTCCTTGTTGACTGCAAATTGACAAATGTTGATTAGGTTAAATGACAATATTAAAACATAGTCTGTAGCTTCTGGTAAAACTAGTCCACTGTATTATATTATAGGAGGAGAGCTGGGGAAGTCTTAGGTAGTCCCAAATCAGAAGGAACCTGGTAGCACCTTTTCTGACTAACAGATTTTATTAAAAGGCATAAACTTTCATAAGTTACAGCTCACTTGATCAGCTTATGCCCTTTTAATAAAAATTGCTAGTCGGAAAAGATGCTAATAGACTCCCTCTGATTTGTATTGCATTGGTAATTAAAATACTATTGGGGTGGAATGTTTTTGTTTACCATATTGATTAGTTTCTCTCCAAAGTTAAATTCAAGCTAGGACACTTCTTTTGTATGTTTTCCATCATGTTGTAGGTGCCAAACAATGCAAATGAATGTTGGATCTCTTTTGAAAACCATATTGATATAGTTGACTGCAGTGAAAGCTAGTGAGGCTTAAGAGTTAGCCATGTTGCTTAGTCCTGGACTAAGACTAGGGGATCCAAGTTCAAATCCTGCCTGGTGGAACTTGCAATAGATACCATCTTTCACCTTAACCTACTTTGTAGGATTGTTCTGAAGAAAAAATGGAAGGAAGAGAGAACTGCATATTTTGCCCTGAGTTCCTTGGATGGGTAGAAAAAAAGATGGTGATTATTATGAAGATACCATAGAAACTTTCACTGGGACATGCATAATAAAACAACTCATAGATAAAAGCACCTATTTTGAATCAATCAGTGAATGAATATCTGTCTAACTTGTCCAGTTACTAACTGTCCATTAAATCCTATAAATATTTATTGTTTTTCTATAAGCAACTGGGCAACCCTCTAAATAGCTCCATAATGGCAAGCACATTCTTCTTTGCCACGCAGACAATCAAACTGTACAACCGCAACAAGAATGAGCGTGAAACAAAATCTGTGGCTATGAGGTGGCAACCTGTGTCTTCCTGGGCTTCTTTGTTCACATCTAGCTCCAGGTTTGATAGTACTTCAGCAAAGCGGCCTTTCAATGTCAAGAAGCCTAGGTAATGGGTAAAAAGTACCATTTTAATTGATAACAAATTTATATCCACTTGCTGCCTAGCAATGATTAGATTACCAGTTTTCAGTTTACTTTAATACTTCACTGAATGGCAGGCTTCAGTAGAAAGGCCTGTGTGAAGTTGTCCCTGAAATATTTCCAACAGAGGTACAGCTATGAAGAACAGAGGTACAAATCACCCAAGATCCAGCTAATTTTTTTTTCTTTTTTTCTTTTATTTATATATCAATACTCAGAAAAACATCGTGTCAACTGGTTCCCTTTTCAGGTACATAAATCATTCACCCAGCTAATTTTCTTGATGTGATGCAGTGAGCTGATTGGATTTGTTTCAGTTGTTGATTTGTTTCAGATTAAGGATTCAAGTCAGCTAAATTGATAAAAAGTGTGTGTGCATGCCCATAGTTTACTGAATTTGTGAATCAATTCAAAGTAACCTGATTCAAGCTGGCACATCAAATTAATGTGACAATTCAATTCAAATATTTCATTTGCAGTTCTCGTTGGAAGCTGCTGGCCCTTCGCGAGATCTTGCAGGAAGAAGGCTGGGCCTGTCAATGTTGGGCTTGCCTCCACTCCTTGCTGAAGCCCACAGGCAGGTTCTCCAGGAGCACTTCCAACATGAGATGCAGAGTTCACACTGCACCTTCCGGAAGCCCTCATCTCTCCACTTCCTCCAGTTCTGCTGCCACCCCAAACAGTACCTCCCACACAGCCACTACCTTCACCTGGGAAGCTGCTGCTGCCACCTCTCCTGCCTGACCCAGTGATGGAGCACACTGCACCTCGCCAGCCGGCTCCACTGCTCTCTCCATGGTCTGTGGGCTATCACTCCTTGTGCTGGTGGCAGAAGATGGGGCTCCTCTGCCCACACTGCTGCCCTGCCTCCTCCACCAGCTCCATCCCACTGCCTCCTCCCAGGCCAGGCCTTGTGAGCTCGCTTCAGCAGATGAGACTCTGCATCTGCTGTACTCACCACGCACATCCCAGAGCTGTGCCTTCACCCAACTCCTGGATCCCAGGCCAGCAGCAGGAGGAAGAAGACAGTGAAGGTCATCTGGGGTGATGGCAGTGATGGGGGGGCAGCAGCAGTACACAGAATAGTGTAGGGCAGCCAAAAGGGAAGAGATGGGAGCAAGATAGGCAGGTGAGGGGAGTTGAAACAGAGGTAATTTGTGCAGGACAGGAGAAGCATGAGGTCCTCATCTAATGACTGCAGTCGGGGACTGCCAGAGCTGCCGTCGCTAAGTGGTATGGTCACATGATGCTTTGCTTAACAACTGCTTCATTCATTGATGGAAATTCTGGTCCCAGTTAAGGTCATAACCCGAGGACTACCTGTAGTACACAAAACCAAAATAAGCAGGCAAAACAGTATATAATCAACACATAATCAAGAAATGATAACATACACTCTCAATACAAAATGGGCTCATCTATTGTCCCGATTCAGCACATAGGAGGAAAATCAGATCTGGACTCTAGCATTGTTTGTAGTGAGAGTTTTTTTTTTTTTTTTAAGCTTTAAGAGGGAAAAAGAAGAAGAATATCTAGATTCACGAATGCATAGTACAGTTTTAAAATATATAGATTTTCTGGTCTCACCACTTTTATTATAAAACTGATATCTTCATCAGCCTTGTCAAAAAAAGAAGAAGGAAAGTTTGCAGGGACGTCACTAGAATGATTTTGTTCATCTTGGAAAGACTGGTAAACACTATAATAGTGAATAGCAATGTATTCCGAGGAAATGACTTTGGCAAGAGGGAAGAAATTAGTACCTTTAAGAAGGCTTTGGGGTTCTATAGAGGCTAGATCACTTACTTTACTTTCACATTTTCCACTGATATTTATTACAGCTAAATAATACAACTTGTACATTACTCAAATTTCGCACAGCACAAACAATTTTTGGAGCTGCATTTTTTCCCTGTAATGATACATCTTGGATCTACATTTCAGTTCAATAAAAAGCCTGAAGCCTTAGTAACACAGAATTGATCAACCATTTCTGTTAGATGTACTGTAGTGTCTAAACCATGCAAACCTAGACATCAGTTCTAACCAAGTATGTAGATCTAACTTCACTAAATTTGCATGCATATATGCAGATATAAAAATTAAGCATCTAACCTCAAAAAGCAAATGTGTAACCACAGACATGGAGAAAAAATATAACATTCATGATGATGGTCCTTTGTCATTTCTCAAGAATTCAGTCTTTTCCTTCCTTCCTTCCTTCCTTCCTTCCTTCCTTCCTTCCTTCCTTCCTTCCTTCCTTCCTTCCTTCCTTCCTTCCTTCCTTCCTTCCTTCCTCAGTTAGAAAGCACCACACCAAGAAGTTAATTCTAAAGGGACACTAAATGAAGCTGTACCCCAAAAGAACACTACATGTTCAGGAGCCAAGTCAGCTGCTTAGTATTCCGTCTCAAGAATTCCGTGTAAAGCACACAGGGGTATTTCTAGCATTTGTCTGCAATGCTTTAAACCAGGATTGCCTTTCCCTCAATCATGCTGGTGTTGTCCTCTCTGCAGGAGTAGAATGATCCCATGAATATACATATAGTACACATGCCTTTAAATATGAAGGGCTTAACAGCCTCAGTATGAACCTCAGCTTATAAAATCATTACAATATATAAGAGCGAAAAGTTTTTAACTGTGTGGTGGCACAGAAAACAAGGCTTACATTTATATTCCAGGTTCCTGTCTTTTTAAAATCATGAGTGGAACTTGCAGTGACTCTGTTCTGAAACTTAGTGGGTAAGTATGATTATGATTACTGAATAATGTTATGCAGAACTGGGAATTCTAATAGGTGGATTTTTTCTCACATTATTATGATAAGTTGGACCAGCCATAATGATGATGTGAGAAAGAATGTGGGGTTATAACTACACCAGCATTTTCCTTTATGGATGATGTTTAGAAAAAATGAAAGGAATGCTCACCCAGTAGTGTTGAAGAATCTTCTGAGAACAACATGATGATTTGGGAGGGGGAGAGCTGAAATCCTATGCTGAAATTATAACTTGTTTGGGGAAACCCTATCACTGATGGTGTGCTTTATTCTTCATTATAAAACTGTAGTGCCTATTCCCCAAATCTCCACAGAATGTCTAACCCTGAATGTGTGAGCGTCTTATATCGTGTTGCATTATATATCAACTACTCGGAATTTAACATATTCAGAACAAAGAATAAACCCTAGGAGATGGAAAAATACTGTAATTCAAGACATAAAAGTTTGGATTTCAGAGATGTGTGATTTAGGCATTTTTGAGAAAATTATATATTCAGTTAATCAAAAAATGTCACATTATCTCTCCCTTTGGGAAACTTTTGTGACCAGGCTTGGTCAACATTAAAAGCTTAATTTTTCTTTTTAAAGACTTACAAAAATAGTTGAATTTGGGCTATAGTTGTAATTTCAGTTTTTTTGTGTGTTCCTTTTATGCATTTTCTTGTTGTGTAACATTCTTTTTTCCTTTTGTTTTTGTGTATGGTAATTTTTTTATTTTTATTTTATGTTATTTTATGTATGTAAAATAACGTAAAATAAAAAACAATTTTTATTTTACATTATTTGAAATGGATTTATTGAAAATGGATCAATAAAAGTGTTTGATTATTGGAAAAAAAAGTGTGTGTGCATGTATACACACAGAGAGATATAAATACACATATCCATACATGCCTATACATATACATATACACGCATACATACATACATACACACACATACACACACACACACACACACAGAGCATTCAACTTACTATTTTCTGGCCAAGCCATTGGAATCCCTTTCCTTAAATGTGCCTGATACTATGTTGTACTATGGCCATACAACAGGACTGGTAATCAATGAAGTACTTCCACCTGAACATCTCCACATATTTCCACAGCAAATTTATAAATGGTCCTCATCTTGTAATATTTCCAAGATTATAAATCACATCCCCCCCAACCCCTTTTTGAATTGTAATGTTTATAAGGGATGTCAGATTGAGAGGCACTTTATTTCATTTCCATTTGGAAATCTCACATCATCTACATTCCGAAGAGTGCTATTGTTCCATCATTTCTGCCTCTGCAATTCTGCTTTCAGCATGATTAAGCAGAGGAAACACATATCAGAACACTTTTATCCACATAATGCTACATCTATATTTTGCTTCTAGGGTTGCATTTCCATTTTTCCATTATGTTTTGGAAACAGTATAAATCAATCTATAGAAATGAGTTGCAATTCTGCTATGTTTTGCAGTTTTACAGTAATCCAGTTTATTCATAAAATGAGTAAGATGTCATTATTATCCACTGGCTACAATAAGGATGGTGATGGTGGTGGTGGTGATGATCTGATGATGATATAGTTACATGTCTTCACTCTTAAGAACCAATAGTTTTGAGCAAAAAAAAATTGATATGGCAATTAATGTGAGCAAACCTTCATGGCAATTTCTCCAACTTGTTAGCATATAGGTCTTCAAAAAACTGAACACATTAGAAATCTAAATAAGCACTAATAGGATAATGATTTCAATAAAATAAATATATACCTAGAACCTATGACTTTTTACCTGAGGTGTCATACTTTTGTAAAGCCATGACTTATTTAACCACCATTTCTTTAAAATACTGCAGTTGGTTTGGGCCACACAATACATTCTCATAAGCTATGGTTTATTAACTATAATGGCTAGGTTCACAGAACACCCTAAGCTAAAGGCAAGCAAACCACATTATGACTTAGCAGATGTTTGAATCTGATGGTTGAAATAAACTGAATGTATTCCTACATGTGTAGATATTGGGATTACAACCATAATCCCAATATCTATTTCTACCTTTGGTTGGAATCAGAGTGAAAATTCTACATTTCAGCAGAATTGTGCCTTTTGTTATTATTACAATGTGCTCACATCTTGAAGAGAGATCTAGGAATTATTTAAAAAACAACCTCATTTTTTTTCTTCAGAGAAAACCTGATACCCACCAAAGAAGAAAACACCATTTTTCACAGTAGAAAAATCCAGGATAAGTAGATGAAATGTAAGATTTACTCTACACCATTACTTGAAGGCTTAGGCACTAATTTAAGAAATGGCCTTTTAAATTTATTTTTATTTTATTTACCGGTATGCAGTTTAATTAAAGCTATTTAATTAAATAAGCTAACTCTACAGAGTTGTTATCTGGGCAACCTTTTTGTTTGACATGCTAGAATTCCAGAGTGCTAAAGTCCTCAATGGTAAATGACCACTTCTTAGAACTTAGTGTTAAGATGTGTTTGAATACTTTTCAATTGGTTGAAGTGTTTTCAGACAGCTAATATGACTCATAGGCTTGCTTGAGAAGGAGTTTAGTGCTCTGGATAAAACCTGCTTTTTAAACTTCTTCAGAAGGGGTCAAAGACCAGGAAATGCTCTCTCTATAATTCTCATTTTCAAGTGAATTGGCCATGGCAACTGCATGAAGAATGTTAAGTGTGAATTTCATTATGTTCTAGAAACCTTTAACTTAGCATTATAATGACTCAGATTACAACAGAAGCCAACTGCAACCATTTTCAGCAGGCAGTGTAGTTTAATTTATAATTTAATAAAGTAGCATTTTAACTTAAGTGGTTACCTTCAAAAACAGAGAATGGAAATGGTTCATTTGATAGCTACTAAATGCATCCTTTTGCATGTTACCTGGAAAAAAAATTCTGTGCTTGCTGACAGGTTAAATGTATAGTATACACAGAAAGCCAGCATTTGTCTTTGTCAGACCACAGCAGCCTCCACAGCTTTCTTATTATTTTAAACCTTCTTCATTGTCTTATAAACACCATAATTACATGCTAAAAATCTTATGGAAAACCAAACTCAATAAATTCCCATAATGAACAAAATATTTTAGTGTTGCTCAACAAGTGACCTATGTAGTCCAACATGATAAAGCATTTCTTTACCAGCAATAGGTCTACTTGTTTTTCTTTCTCTGCCAGCTCTCCCATAAATCAATGCAATCTGTTAGAATAAGATTATCTTCCAGAATATGTAATCATATCCATTTTACGCAACGTAATTATTGTCTCCCTTCTCTTCTCTTTCTGCTCAGGTTCAGCATCATCAACATATAACATTCTTGGCAGCTGCCATGACTACAGCAGAGCTCAGTGCTGTCAATTGCCAGTTTTATTTTAAATGACCTTTGCTTTATTTCTTATTTACTGGCAGAACAATCTTGAAGTCTTGCTGACATCCGTGGCTTGCTGACATCATAAATAAACATCTGTGCCGTGTAGGTGAGAACCCATAACAGCAAAGGAAGCAATCCATGATACCTTTTTAAACAAGGCCCTATTCATGATACACGGAGGAGCAAACTATGCTTAGGTTTAATGCTGGTTACTGAATATGTATATAATCCCTTCTACTGGTTGTCCTTTCACTGTGGTGCTTCACCAGAGAACCCAAAAACTGAAGGTGTGAGCACTGTAAATACACACACATAAAGCAATAAAATCATATTTATTAAAATGTATTACTAAATCAGTCAGAATTTTGCCAAACACTTTCCCAGAACCAACTATTATTCACTTATGCCTTAAGCAAGATTATCTTTCCCTTTTCACAGAGAATTAAAAACACACACACACACACACACACACACACACAAAGGAAAGGCATAGGGAACAAATCCTCTGATCAGGGTCCCCAGACCAGAAGAATCTAATGCCACCCAATCTGTAAATCTAAGCTTATATCTTCTTGAATAATGACATCATCCCAGAATAATTTGTAAAAGCATTATGCACAGAGAGCAGAAAACCTTACAAAATGGCCAAATCAGACCTCCCCAAAATATTCAGAGCGAGGGCATTTGGAAATAGCACATTTCAGCAAAGGGACTGCAAGAAAACCATGTGTCAGCAAAAAGGGTATCTATTGCCTGACATTAAGCCAGTTGTCTGGATACTGTTGCACGTTCCTGAGATGATTCAAGTGCAATAAAGAAGTAAAAGTAATGCAAATAGCTAAAGACAGAAACACGGATGTATAAAGTAAGACAGATGGAAAAAGATCAAGAAAGGGAAGCAGCCCATTACAAATAATGGACCTTGAACCAAAGTGAGAGAATTCAACCAAAGATCCTTCAACAGGCCTGGAGGTCTCCAAATTTACAGCCTGTGATCATACCATAGATAAGCTGAACTAATATAGCAGAATGATCTATTACAGAATTCATTTCAGACAACCTTAGTCTCACAGTTTTACCTCTTTATATACTGCTTCCCATTTCAGATCTCTATCTATCTATCTAGTTGCTAGGATAGAAAATGACTTGATGGCACAGAAAATCTCAAAGTGGTTTCCATTTAAATTGGTTCGTTTAAACAATTGTTTTAACCAGGTTACTTCAACAGTGTGAAGTTAGTTTCATTGTAGGCAATACCTTGCATGAGAAATACCCATCATATAAAATAGCCTTCCTTGTCATGATGATCTCAAGATAGAATACTACAGCTATAGATGCAACCTTACATTTCTAGAAGATGCCAGGCTGAGGAAGCCTACAACAGTGGAGGATGAACAGGTTGTGGAGCAATAAGAAAGTTCTGCCATGTGATAGTAGTTGGTCCCATTATTTGGTTCTTTATCTAGCAATTAAGGTGTGGCTACATGGAAATGTGCGGAACTACATCTTTAATCTCTCTCCCCACACACACACCAAGTCCTGCTGTGTTGCCTCATCATGATGGGTGAGGGTGTTCCTGGGAGAAATGAGCAAATAATGTCAGGACTGTATACCAAGAAGGTGTGAAGGTCATCCCAGCTGCCCACTAAAGCAAGGAGGCATCTATATTGGGCAGCAGTGATATTGGAAGATGCTGGAGGCAGATGATCACTTCAATGACAATGGCAAAGGCATCATACTGTGCAGGAGAAGGCAATGGTAAACTACTCCTGTATTTTACCAAGAAAACCACATGGATAAAAAATATAAAATGACTGATGACTGACAATTATCTTACTTTGGTTACATTATGTGAAGACCTCACTCTCGAGAAAAGGCTCTAATGCTGGGAAAGGTGGAAGGAAAGAGAAGAAGAGGGTGACCAGCAGCAAGGTGGATGGACTCAGTTAGAGTGGCAATGGGTGCACCATTAGAACAACTGGAAGACCAAGTTAGGGACAGATTGACATGGAGAAAATCTATCTGTGTGGTTGCTAAGAGTCAACACCAACTTGATGGCACACAATTAATTTTATATATATCTTCAACTCTGTAAACATAAACAAAACTATAGTAGTGTGCCTGAATCACTTTCTGTTATCCATGTTAGAAAATTTGTATTGTTATAGTATTAATGGGAAATTATCCATTTACAGGCAGCCAATGTTGATCTTTATTCTATTTTCCCCAGCCTCCAATATACAGTTCATTCCCAAAGGATTAAATGGTAAATAACATTAAACTTAAGGGGAAATTAGAGTTGTACAAAAAATGTGTAAGTTCTTGATTTTGTAACCATGTTAATCTTTGCCTTCATAGGTTGTGCCTTCATCCTTGCTGGTAACATATAAATCAAATCAATCTTTATTACAGTAATAGACCAGCATAAAACATGTGTATTACTTATCTAATCTGATAATAACATAATTTCAGAAATTTAAATATGCATTCAAAATTAGATGAAATTACTTTCTTCATCCCCAGGTTTAAGGAATATATCTTGTTTTGTTGATGGTAGAATTTGTTAATATATTAACAGATAGTTTGTTTATATATTAATAGGTATTTTGACCTTGTATGTTAATAGTTGTAGGGAGCTTTATTAAACAGTTGCTGATGGAGAATTGTGGGAGAAATACTCCAGTACAAACAGAGTGCAGACATTTCAGGGAAATTGACAAGCTATTACCACAAGTGAAAATAAACTGAGAAATATAAAGAGGATCCTAATTTTTCAGCTCTTATCTTGTCTCATGGACTTCGATCCTTGTATCTAAATTCTGTTTGCCAAATTCCAATGTCATGTTTCCAATGGAATATTCTTGTTTTATCAGATTTTGATATAGATCAGGGAAAATTCCAGGCCCTGGTGGCTTTTCTATAGGATGATATAAGATATTCATTGGCTTTCTCACTCCATGCTGCTGGTGATTTACAGTGATCATTTTTTAACCCTCTGCTTATAACAGGGATTGTCAAATATGTTCCATGGAATTCTAGGGTTCCAGGGAATTTTTTTTTATTTTGCTATTTTTCAAAATATAAAATATAGACAAAACACCAAAATACATAAAAAATACAATTAAATGAAATAATCCTTAAACATAAAGAAAAAAAAATGGAAACCAAAATAAAAAAAGTAAAAGCTAAAACAAAGAAAAGGAAAAAATATAGCTTAGATATTAAACTTATCACTAGTCATTAGTTTACTAATATATACCATATAGTACTATAGTATAATCAATACAAAATATTATTGTCAAATATCACTAAATCTTTGCCAAAATAGTACATATTGCTTTATCCTTTGATTAGTAGAAACTACTGCCTTTTCCAAGATGGATAAGTCACACTTAAAAAAACAACAACATTCCTTAACATCTGGAATAATGTTTCCCAATATAATTCTTTTAGCCACCCCCCATGCTCAATTCAGCCATAATTCCTGATAAACAGTCAGGTTGCAAAACTTTGGTATATAATCCAGCATCACATCGACAAGTTTAACATTTAGAGATTTTCCCATAAATCTACTTATATACGTTAAAAAATCATTCCAAAAGGATACCAGATGATCCCATGACATATGGGTTAATGAACCCTCAAATTTTTTACAACTCTGACAAAGAAATTCTGATGTCCATTCTTTCAAGAACATTCTTTGAGGAGTCCAATACGCTCCAAATGCAATTTTTGGGTTCTGTGGGAGGGAGGGAGGGAGGGAGGGAAGGAAGGAAGGAAGGAAGGAAGGAAGGAAGGAAGGAAGGAAGGAAGGAAGGAAGGAAGGAAGGAAGGAAGGAAGGAAGGAAGGAATTTTCTATCATTAGAGCTTGTTCAGGGATTCTGGTATTTGCTAATGGGCTTATCACAAGTGGAATAATTTCTTCACTGCCCATTTCTTCCTCTAATATTTAACTGACTTTGGAACCATTGGCCTGTTTTTTCAGGATATTTTGGGTATTAAGGTAGCTAAATTATTATTATATGCTTATTATGTTTTATTGATAATTGTCAGTCTCTTTAGAACATGTATGAATATGGTACATTTTAGTACTGCATCAAGTTTAATTGGACTAAATCTAATATACACATTGGATCTAAGTATCTACAGAAATCTGTAAAAAATAGGATCACATGTCTGAATTCTTTTAAATATCTTTTTATAATTATTCCCAGAAAGATTTCTTTGTTGGTAGAGTTAAATACCACAAATTGTTTATTTCAGGTAAATACAGTGATACAACTAGATGGTTAAAAATCCCTCAGTTTATGCAAAATAGATAGATTACATTATTCCTTGATTGATGTGTATTCCCAGAAGAATTCCTATGTTGATATTTGCTAAGTATTTTAAATAGATTGACAAGATATTGAGAATGTATCTATGGGATGGTTGTCAGACTCCTAGATTTTCTTTATCTAAATTAGGAGTTTCATATGATGGAGGGAGGAGATTTTTTCCTGAATTAGAGGTCTATCACTGTGTTTATATTTTAACTCTACTCCTTAATGGAATTTTAGTAATATATCCCAAACACAGTTAAAGGGGTAAGTTATCATCATACACAGTATCTTTGCAGAGACTTGCTTCTTGTTTTAGTTGCAAGGCAGTTGTTTTTCCTCCTTAAAGGATGCTGAGGAAGAAACTTAATTCAATCCTAATTCTCATGAAAAATTGATACTGTGGGATGATCCCAGCCTGAAAATTGCTAATATATCTCCTTCTGAAGCTTTTGGACAAAAAAGGAATAATTTATTATTAATCAGCCTTTTAATATTATATTTTGCAAAAGGAATTTAGATTGCCAAGAACTGCTAAATGGCAATACATTCAATTAAAACATCTTCCATGTCTTTACAATTTGGGCCTAATGCACGATCAGCACCTGAACCTCCTAAATGATTGGAAATTATACCACTGAAAAAGATGCTAAATTAAATTAAATCTACATTTAATTTTTACACACAATTGAAAAGTATTACTAAGTTTTAGTAAGCTAAAAAAGGGAAAACCTGTAAGAAACTTGGAATAAAGAGCTAAAATTTTAATATTTTTTATTATATCCTGTTTGAACAAATCAATGGGGTAACATTTTTAAATGTATCATTAATTCAACAAAATATTCTTTTTCACATTTTCAGATACTACAGAGAATATGTTGCAACAGATGGGTTTCAACCACTGAATGTTGGAATGAATATTTCTGAGGGAACTCCAACTCATCGGTCTTAGTCTTATCCTACAGCTGCAATGTTTGGGCTTCATATTTATAAAGTTGCCAGTAAGGTGCTGGGAATAGAAATAAGGGCAAAGGGCATGAATGTGTATTAAATTAAATACCAAAAAATGTGGTAGGATTTAGCAAACATGGTGTGTAAAAGTTGTTTTACTCTGGTACAAAGCCTCTGATACAACTGATCTGAAGCCCTAGATTGAAGATATATGTTTACTTTCTACGTATGGCCCGGCCTATTATTGACACTGGGGAAAGTCCATCAATAAAATGGTCATAGTGTAGTTTGGTTTTTGTTTTGTTTGTTTTATATACATTTATTTCAATAAGCATTTTTATAGTTTTGTTGTAGTCTCCCCCCCCCCCTTTCATTCTTCTGTTTCAGGGTTTCCATTCTTCTTAGCTTTTTTTGGTAATTTTTTGTTCACATATTAATTAAAACAGCATAAAAAAACTTTTCTATAAAATTGCAGGATATGGCTCTAACCAGATCCCACAACAGAATTTTTTATGTGAACTTTCAATTTGGAAAAAAACAGGAAAATGTTCCAGTTCCATTGTTCACTAAAACAAATAATGCTGCAATCCTATGCATACTTATGAATATAGAGATGGACAATCCACAGACCATCAGCACCCCATTCGCTGTCCCAGCACCTTGTAATTTTGGTGCAGAATTTGATGAACTTTCCCAGTTACATTTATGTGCAAGTTTGCACACACCATTTTGTAAAGCATTTGAAGTATAATACAGTATTACAAGATAGTAGCTGTGGCTTCTTATTCTCGGTAGAAAGACTGGAGCCTTGAATTTTTACTAAAATCACACTGTGGATAAATGTGTAATAGTTTAGGGAAGGCAGAACTACAGTATCAGGCTGTTAAACTTTACAAGTGATATTCAGTATAAATGTACAAAGGCAGAGAAAAGCATACATTGACTTTCAGGACTCCTGGAGGTGGGAATGTAATACAAAACAAGCTTTCTTTAACCACAACAGCAGTCATCTAACAGCATACCAGCTCACTCAAAAGCTCAGAACTCAACAGTTGATAATCATCTTTCAGCTCAGGTTATTGCATGCAATTTTTCACATTCATTCAGCTTTCTTCATACAGCTCTTAGTAAAGTAACTCTCTTAACAATAAAAGCTTTTATTGTGGCCCATTACACTGAGAACTAACCACTCCTAGGTTTTTTTTTTATTGGCTTTTTGGAGTATTTATAGCAGTCTTTGTTCTCTTTGCAAACTTATGCAGTTGGGTGTGTAGCAATGGGGGGATGCAATTGAGTATGCCTGATAAGATCATTCATATATGTAAAACACACACTCACAGAAAAACAGTGTTTTAAAGTTTTAGCCTTACTTACTGCCATGTATTGTTGCTCATGATTTTCACTCATCTGAAATCATTTCTCCCTCTTCTTAACTGTTTAACACAAAAATATATGCTGTCAGCCAATTTCATCCTATAAAGTTTAGCATAAACCTGATGGGCTGCAATGCTGCTTCCTGATAAACTGGTTATAGTGTATGCATACGTGGAATATAAACCTACCAGGGACAAGGTAAAATCCCTTAGCTCCAAATAAATGGACTGAATTTCCTGGATACGAACTGTACTTTTTGAATTTTTTTTTAAATCTACTTTAAATCTTTAAATCTACTTTAAATCTACTTTGTACAATGAATGGGCACATTTACATAGATTGGCTCTCAAGAAAGTGTTTTTTTTTAATACACATGTTCAAATTACTTGCCATGCTTATAGCTGACTATATATAATAGCAGTGGTCTCAGAGTGAAGATGTGGACCTCCTGTTCTGGTTTTATATTTCCTTTTAACTTACATTCTTTTGTTTCCTCATAGATAAATATGATATTATGCTATCTTCATTTTAAGAGGTCAGCCATTTTACCTGTTGTAATAACAAAGACTTCTCTGGTGCATTACAGATTAACATATACACATTTGGATTATTCTCACCATTTAACTTTACATGTCAGCAATCACAACTATGCAGATTACATGTTTTATTCTCTTCAGTTAACTTCCAGTCCCTTTCAGACTTTAGTTAGCATATTGGTTTCCCCAAGTTAAAATCAATTAACTTAAGGCCAGTCCCTGCTAAATCTGTAATAATAAACACCTATAAATAGAAGAACCTGAGAAAGAACTGAAGAATGATTGCTTTACTGAAGTATCACTGTGCCTCAATGAAGCATCTTCACCTAAGAAGGCTTTTGTCATTCACACCAAACTTCAGAAATTAAGCTTGGATAGGTCTCAAATCAACCTCCTCCCTAGACAATCTTATAATTTCTTTGTGCTGGTACAAACATTTTGGGATGGGGGATGGTGGATGGGGGTGGGGGGATGGGGGATGGGGGATGGGGTGGGGGGAAGGGAGGCCTTCATATGACTAATCTGTTGTATAATCTGCAAAACCTTTATCCAGTGCTTTTGTAGATATGTGTATGTGTGCGCACCTTTGAGTCAGCGTTGACTCCTGGTGACTCCCTGGACTATTCTCTGCAGTTTTCTTGGCAAGATTTGGAAGTGGTTTGGCATTGCCTCCTTTCCAGGACTGAGGGAGAGTGACTGGCCCAAGGTCACCCAGTTGGCTTTGGTCTAAGGCAGGACTAGAACTCACAGTCTTCCACTTTCTAGCCTGGTGCCTTAACCACTACACCAAACTGGCTCTCTTTGTAGATATAGGCATAGATTACACAAACTGCAATACATAAATTCATCCACTGTGGTTTGTAAACGATAGTTTATGCTTAGTATATTATATGAACCCAGACATTGTGGCTTTTTCAATAAACAATGGTTAAAACCAATGGTTTAGTTTAATATGTGGATCCAACCAACATTTCTCTGAAAGAGGTCTGCACAAGCTTCATGCAGTCACCCAGATTATGTTACATTCCTATAGCTGGCAAATCATCTAGATTCAAGACCTAGGCTCTCTATATAACCACAACAGGATGGAACATTCCTGAGCAATTAAATTCTACTTTTGTAACAAATCCGGAACATCCAAATCACATTCTGTATAAAACAGTATCATAAGACAAAATAAAAATGTGATCTTATTCCTAAAATGTTCAAAATGTCACTAGCTGGCATTTCATATTAAAACAACACTAAAAAAAAGTCAACTTATATTAAGGTAGATGCCCAAGGAGGAGCTAAGAAAGGAGGCAAGGAACAGAGTCATGATGCATTCCCAGTGCACCAAATGATGGCTTATATTCTAGGAATGCAACTCTTAAGAGTCCAACATTTTCATATATTAACACGTAGTGCTTATGTACCTAGGTTTACCTATGACAAGCCTGTAATTGTTGTTCTAACAAAACCCCAGTGCCACTAAAGCATCCATAAATTGACCCCATGCTGAGATACATGAATAAATGGGATTCCCCACCCCCCACCCCAAAAGCCTCTTAATTTTTTATATCATTTTTTAAATATAAAGTGGCATAACTGGTAGGAACTATTTAGTGCCTTTATCATTCAATCAAGCATTGTCAGGAAAGTAGGATCAGCCAAAAGATAAATTTTCAAATTTACTGGCTAGATCCATGACATCAGAGACATAGTCTTCTGCTTCATTGCTTTCATTATTTCATTACTTTCTCTAATATATGCTTTATTTAAATGCAACTATCTCAGATCAGAGCTGAGTCAAGAGTTGAAAGCCACAATTTCCATCCAGCATAGCTGGCTCTTGCTCTTCTCTATCAGGACCCACTGAGTTACTCTCAAAGCAGTTTCTTAATTCCCTTGATTCAGAATGCCTTTTGGACCTCCTGCTTCTGGCAATAACTGTTTCCATGCATTTTCTTACAGTTCTCATTGCTGTCCCCAAAATAGTCTCTCTTTGTTGTCATCCTGGCTGCTATTGGCATACTTCCTCTGCTGAAGCAGAACTTGCTGCTTGTTTCATCTCATAAGAAAAGATAATGAATTATTAGGTAAAACATATAAGACACTTACTTCTGTGTTCACTGGAGTTTATTCTAACAAAGTGTGCATAAAATTGTGGTATTACTTAGTCAAATGTTGTGATTTCACACAGGCCTGTGAATTCTAGCATGTGTACATGAGCCTACCTTACCTATTTGTTTCAGTGTGACTAACAATGTCACCATCAGTACATTTTTTCTGTAGCTATTGTAGTGTAGCTGGGTTCAAAAACAGAGCCTGCAAATGTATCCTTAACATTTTAAAGGTAAGGTTCATGGCCGTGATAGAATATAAAAATGCAAAGGATCAAATTTTTATTCTAGTTATGTTAGGAACCTAAATAATTTCTCTGATTTTTATGCTGTGTGTAATTAAGCAAATATTTTATTCATTCCTTTACCACTTTAAACATCCCTGTAATGTTAGTAGATATTGTAGCAATCAGTTGAGATTGGGGTGGAAAGATCCCTGTGTAAGAATAATTATGTTTTTGGCTCTGCAGTGAAAGCTTGCAAAGCATAATTCTATACAGGATCATTAGCAAAAAGGATGGGAAATAAAATAGTCTTCCTGTTATATGATTCAGCTTATGAAAATATCCCTAGAGGATTAGTTTTAAGATGACATGAAATCAATTAATTTTAATAGGAAATAACACATTATGTGCTTAATAATTCACCCAATTTCACAGGACAAAACAAATTAAACAATGGATGGTGAACTTAATAACTGTTCTTACCAAATAATCAGACAGTTTTTCAGCAGGAAAGCTTAGCAACTAATGAAGAATGAAGCACGTACCCATGCAAAAGTTAATTGTATAAACTGAGTGAAAATATTTTATCTTCTCCAAAGACTGTTGACTTGGGACTATTGTCATGTATTTTAAAGGTTTTGAACTTTGTTGTTGGAAGAAAGGTATATTGTCGATACCTAAGTGATTTAATAAACCAATAAAACAAAACAAAATAAAGACTTCCCATTATGAAACCATATGAAAATTTTTCTATGCTGTATAAATCCATACAAATTGATTAAATACACACACACACACACACATGCATACATCTACATGGAAGAAGAATGCAAAATGTCCACGCTGGCTTTAGAAAAGGCTGGGGAACACGAGGCATTATTGCTGATGCACACTGGATAATTGAGATAGCCAAGGAATAACAAAAAGAAGTCACTATGTGCTTCATCGATTATAGAAAGGCCTCTGATTATGTCAATTACATCAAGCTGAGGAATGTGCTCAGAAACATGGGAATCCCAGAACATCTCATTGTCCTCATGAGAAACTTACATACAGGTCAGGAAGCCATAATATGGATACAACAAGGTGAAATAGATTGGCTCCAGATTGACAAAGGAGTGAGACAAGTCTGTATACTCTCCCCTTATTTATTCAACCTATATGCTGGACATATACTAAGGGAAGCTGGATAGGAAGATGAGTGTGGTTTTAAAATCGGAGTAAAAAATATCAATCATTGTACTATGCTGATAACACTACCCTGACATCAGGGCACAGCTTCTTAATCCCTGTCATTTCCTAAAACTGACCCTAAATATGTGCAATGAAATTACATTTATGTTTTACCTTGGTAGGCCACTGGTACCTCTTCCAAACACCTTTCCTTTTCCTTTCTCTTGGAGTGTAATCAGCCAGCATAACAAACATGCATCTAATGCTATTTTGAATGGAAACCCTACTTCACTACTACTAAAGAAGCATGGGTCTTACCTTTCCTCCTTCCAAATTAAAGTTTTTTAAAAAAAACTCAGATTGTGAAATACTTCTTGTGAAATAAATGCAAATTATTTTAAACAAATAATCTGCCTTGAGCACAGCCCTCAATATCTACAGTATTCACATTGCTCTGTTTTATTTGTTTGTTTGTTTATTATTATTATTATTAAATTTGTATGCTGCCCATCTCCCCCAACTGGTGACTCTGGGCGGCTCACAATTAAAAAACTAAAAGCCTATAACAATTAAAATAACCCATAAATCATTAAAAACTGCATCCCTTAACATCCCCTATAAACCAAACGTTATACATAAATACTAAAGACATTCAAGATGATTATGTTATATTATGTTATATGAGGATATAAAAGAAGTTGGGGCAAGCCATTTACCATAAGGAATTTTGTGAACATTTGAGTATTTTAAAGGAATCAGCTTACTGCAAACCCCTCTGCCTGGACCATGGTTTCATCCACAGGCCTGACAGCAACTTCATCACTTTCCTGTCACATTTGGCATAGTAATAAAGATTAAACTGGAAAAAGACAGGATGGAAAACCAGATGAAATCACTTGGCAACCACATTTAAAGTGTCCTGTTAATCAGGAAGCAAGAAGAGATGCTTGCATGGTTGCCTGGCAACTGCCCACATGGCCTTCCCCCAATTTCTCCTCCCCTCTCTTTCCAGTCTCACCATTTCTGAGCACAGCACCCCTGATTTTTCACTTGAAGTGGGGACAAGGAAGGCAAAGAACCTGTCCCATGTAGGAACCTTCCTACATCTCTTGCATTAACAGAGCTCTGAAAGATCTAACTCAGCAGCCTTCCATGGGCCAGATTCTATCCATAGACTGCAGTCTGCTGTTATATAGTTGATAGATCTAAGGGTGACTTATAAGAGGTAGAAACATTAATTTCAAGACTATCCTTGCATACATGTCTGGTTGTATTAAAAACACTGGTTAGAGGGTAACGTCTGTTGAAATAGAGGTTACATATAGTTTGTGATTCTTAGGATTTTCTAAAATACAGAATTAAGCGGTTGAGGCTGAAATGCAGGAGAATCCATAAAAGTAAGAAGGGCTTCTTAAACTTTCCTCCTCAGCTAAAAAACATATTTACCTACCCTAGGGGAAATATATGTGTACCCGTACCTTTTTTTCAGCTGGAGTAAAGAAGGTTGGTTAAATTTTTGCCAGGAAAATAGCCCACAGGGAAAGGGTTAATAAGCTCTCTCTTCATTTCCTTGACAATTTCTCCTTTAAACAACACTTTCTGTGGCTATATTCCACTAAAAACAACTCTGTTCCCTAAAAAAAGGATTACAGAACTACATATTCCAGGACATTCTGCCATCACTCCAATTCAGTAAAAACATCAAGCAGTTATTGATATTAGGCAATATAAAAAGCTGTATTTCATTCCAGGTCCTAAGCAGTTGCATTAGACTCACAGTTACATCATTTTTTCACAAATTAGAAGATATATTTGGAAAATTCAGTTTGATTTCTTTTTTTTAAATTACAGGTCAATTTTGATGGAATTTTTTATCATCCTAGTTAATAAAGGGTTAAAAAAGCTGAGGCTAGGTTTTTTTAAAGTAAGCACTGGAAAGGTGCTGGAAGATGAAAGTGGAGTCTTAAGTGGTCATGTGGCTAGTGCCATTCATCTTGGTAGTGACTATCTGTCAAAAGCGGCAACAGCCCCTTGTTAACAGCCCTGACCTGTACAGTAATGAAGGGAGAGTGCACAGCAAAGTGTCCATTATCATGCAGTTGGGAGCAGTAAATTGGTTCAGTTTACCTCAATCTTGCAGCAAGTTGAGATGTTAGATAGTGGGGATCAGCCAGAGACATTTTTTTCTTACGATCATTTATGTCAGATCACATTATAGCAGGAACTTAGTCACATTTGTGATTTCAATTAAACAGGTTTCCATGATAAATAGCTGCTTTTGGGGAACGCGTGCACTGGTTATCTGTGAATAAGCAAGTAAACTCACCTGCTAATATTTTGACAAGGAAGCAATGATGGGGAAATGGAATGCACTAACATGACAATCATATTGACAAGTACCAAATACCACATTCCTTCGTCCATATCTTTGCAATGCTCTGATATACTCAGTATCTGCTGGGAAACACAGTGAAACCTACATGTTTGGGCAAAGTAAATTTCACTGTGTTCAGTAATGCTTTCTCCTAGGTAAATCAGCATAGGCCTGCACTGTTAATTTAAAATAGTTTACACTTTTAACATGAAACTACGGGAATTTTACTCTATCCAATGCACAGTTTTAAGCTGAGACATACAATAAGAACATTAAAGGACAAAAAAAACCCCACTATAATTTGCTGTATCTGCCATTAACTACAATAGGCACCAATCCCTAGTTTAATTCTATTAAGTATGGAATGACTTAACCACAATCTCCTAAAAAGATAGTAAAAGTAGGAAACAGTAGTAAGCCTGTTTCCAATAACCTCTACGAAATTTAAGAAAGTATCTGGGAAGCACCACAAAAATTTGCCTTACTGTAAACTTTTCCTTGAAATTCCTGACAAATAGAGGTGTTTTTTTTTAATCATCAAGAATAGGGAGATCCCTTTAAACTATGCTGTGAGAATACATCAGACTTAGAAACAATGAAAGTCCAAAGTAAAAGGAAAAAAAGGAATGTGGATTCATTCCTTCAATGCCCACGAAACACACTCCTATTTTAATCCTTTTGAACCTGTATTAGTTTTTAATCTTTCACAGAATGCATCCATAAACATATGGTGCCTCACCTAGAACAAGATTTTATATTGAATGGGATATTCATCATTTACATAAAGCATTTCAAGATATGAGTGACTGACCACAAGCCTGACTGCACATCAATTGATTGAAGTTACAAGCCATTTGCAATGACAGCAAACTTGGCTTATTGATTCTCTATGTTTGCAGACCATAGACTGGGAGGAGAGGTTGTGGTGGGGAGTTAAGTCCTCCAGCTAGAAAAAAGAGGATGGAAAACATAGACGCAAATGAATGTTCCTTCTGAAGCGAATGTACCACCAAAACTCATTTCTGGAATTTGCTGAGCAGCTAGATTTTTTTTCTTCCTTCCAATAAACCACTACTGAATTGCAGATGATGGTGTGAGAGCACTACAGGTGTTTCTGAAGGCAAAGCTGAGGTTTGTTCCAAGCATTCCTTAACATTTAAAATTAGGTTTAATCTTGTCTAACAATACAATGGTGACCTGTCATACTTTTTCCTTTTCCAGAAAAACCTACCTAAAAGGTATTTGCAGGTTCTATCTGATCTGTCTGTATTTCCTGACATTGACAATTTAAATATTTGTACACTTAGTTACCAGTTCCTGGTTCCTCCTCAAGTCTTGCTATGTTGTCTCATTGTGGGAAGGTGTATTCTTGGATGGGATGATCAAGGAACACTGGGAATACTCACCAAAAGTACAGTATATACTCCCAGCAGGAGGTGGAGGACTGAAGGTCACCCTAGTTGCCCAGCTAAAGCAAGCAGGCACTTACATTAGTCAACAGTGATATAGGAAGATGCTGGAGGAGGACAATCGCTTTAATGATAGAAAAGACATCATTGCATACTGCATGGGAAAAGCCAATGGTAAATAATGCCTGTATTTTACCACAAAAACCACAAGGATAGAGATAATTTTGTTACCAAGGTGAGATTTTAGCTTTACAAAGAGACCTCTCAACTGTTTTCTAGTGTGCTGGCTTTCAGCTGGTTCAGTTTAATGTGGAATAGAAGCTCCTGACTTAGTAATATCTTGAACACAAAAACTTTAAAACATGAGGTGAGGATGACTACCTTACACCATTTAAATCTATACAGTACATGCGCATAGTGCATAACAGTGTTTTGCTTTTGGTTTTCTTCATCATAATCAATATTTAAAAGGAAGTTTCAGACTATATAGGGATATGAAATCACTTTGGAAAAGGCATGAGTCCTAGACAAATATTCCCATTTGAGAGGTACTGGATTGCTGGGCTCCAGTACTGCAGATCTGCTTCAAAGTTTGGGTTTTCATCATTTTAGTTCAGTCCAACTTTCTGAACTTTTGAATGGAAAGCAATGGGCAGATAAGAGACACAGATGGAGAATGGCAAAGGAAAGATATATTATTGCTCTGAACTAGAGGATGATTTTCTTCTTTTTGTATCAATCACAGTCCTTTGGGAACGATGTTACAAAGAATAAGTCCAAAGCAACTTTATAATTTTATCTGCCCTTTGCATGCCTGTATTTGTCTTCTATCAGCCATAGCATGTATAGAGTACCACCTATACCCTGTTGTTCATATTCAATTAGTGCTGGCTGCTCCCAGCTTCACAGTCAGCTAGCGGTGATTCATGAGGGACAAGTACACCTACAGACACCCAAGTGAACTGAACTATTTGCAGCTCTGCCACTTTCAGCTGCTCTGGCATTTTTTCTTTGTCTATCCAGGACAGGAAGGCACTGTCACACTGCTAAAGGCGATATGTGCCAACAATCTTATATTAACGGCTCATGAGCTCCACAGGAGCAGGGAGAAGAACCAATCGTGCCTGCTCTGCATCTCTCCTTCCCAGAAACAACTGGTCTTAAACAAGGGACAGGTTAGAAATGTTTGTTTATCCCTGAAATAAAAAGCAAGAAAAAGAGAGAATCTATCTCATCCTGAAAGGTAGTATAACGTAGTATGAAGCACAGTCATACAGCACATTACAACCCAGAGCCTTGCATATCTACCAGTGTTCTAAGCAAACAGATGTTTTTGTTACCTAAGCCTGTATCTATCTCTGCTGAGAGAAAAAACCAGAAATGGGGAGAAAGAGAGTTACAGGATAAAAAGTGTGAAAGATTTTAAGCTTAACTTAAAGTAAAAGATACAGCAGAAGGTGGTAAGGAAAAGACAACAGAAAGAGGGAGCCAGGGGGGAAAGGCTAGATGAACAGATGGATGGAGAGTTTTTCAGACAGGTATAGGCAAACTGACCTCCATTTTTTTCCCTTGTAGGTCAGTATGATGTGATATAAAAAGTTAAATTCTTTAACTTTTTTTTTAAACCCCAAAGTCGAAAAGCACCTGTCTAGCACCAAAATGCCTCTACTTATTTGTCTGAGGTCTAACAGACTTCACTTTTCCAGAAGCCACTACTCTGCCTCTGGGGTTCATCAAATTTTCCCCCACCCCAAAAGGTCTTTTTTAAAACTTTCCTATTGCTATCTATGGCTTAGGATGTCAGCCAAGGTTTCAGAAAATGAGACAAATAGGATACCCATCATGAATCTAAGGCCAAAGTGGTGGCATAGCTGAGCTAATGGGGAGAGTTCCAATAGTAATATTTTTCTATATATAGTCTGTAATTACTAAGACCAGATTTTATATAAGCAACAATTTCTTTCAAAGTATTATTCTGTATCTTTTTTTTTCAATGGTGCCCTTTGACTTTTCCTTTCCTGTCCAATATTATGTCCATAATTTCCTTTTATTTTTATTTCTTACTTTAGCAGAATCAAATTAGACACTCTGCTAACAAAGTACCAATTAGGGCATGGGCCTGATTGAGGTCCCTGGATTCTTGACAAGGAAATTTGATAAGGAGTATATTTCTTAATCAAATGGGATTGTTTGATAGCATAGTCAGATATTATTTTGTATTAGCAATTATTGATGCAACTAACTATGCATTTTTCATAGTATAAGTTACAATATTATACTTTATTCAATCTCCTTTATTTATTCTGCCAATAATATTTTTGATGAGTAAGGGTGGATACTATCTGTTATGTTCCACACTGTACCACAAGTTACATATTAAAGATACTGTTAAAGAAAAGTATGTTTTTTCACAAAATTTCTTTGGATATAAATGAAATGGTTATATCTGCTCACTTGGCAGATACCTAAGTATAATTTGAATTGTGCTTTAGTTTGTATATTACATTCAAATTCACTCCAGTCTGAATTAAACAGGTGGCGTACCACCTGTACATAATGATTAACTTTGCCCATGTAATAATTTACGTGAAAATGCTTATTGAACCCTGATAACTTCACACCTGCTACTAGAGTAGTATCTACACTTGAGCAATACATTTTTATCAAGGTGTAATTTGGGAAAGTTGATACAGTTGATTATTATCACCAAGAGAAACATTTAAAAATAAAATGTCTCTTATGGGAAGGGACTAGATCTTCTTATAAGCCACATTTTCTACCAAACGTGTTGATGCAAAAGTAGTTTACTTGATCAAGAAGATGACAGTAAACTGTAAGCCTACTACAATAAGCTTAATAGCATTCTGAATGAGCATTCAAAGACGGGTCTTAAGGAGATATCATAGTGTGGTTTTCCTCAAGCAGACAATCTCTACAGGTGTCAAATGAGAATTACAGAAACTGTAGCCTCCTCAGTACATCCAAAAGAGATCAAGATGGGGAAACAGTCTTACACCTATGGTTCCATCCTGATCCCAAGAAAATTCATTCATTCATTCATTCATTCATTCATTCATTCATTCATTCATTCAGTAAATTTATATAGCCACCCATCTCACATAGGTGACAATGAGTGGCGTACAAAGTTAAAAACAAAAAACAATACAACAAAATAACCAAAAAATAACAAGAATCATTAAAAACCATTAAAAACCATAATCTGTGGAAGGGCACACTCAATTATGCTGCAGAGTCTTAATATTGGGAGGTTGAAGCTAGGATACTTTCTATGGTATGGATCTGCACAGTTTTATCTCCCAAAATTGTTATCATTTACAAAGTGTTGCCAATAGAGTTATCCAAGGAACTGGAATGAAATATCATCAACATGCATGTTATATTCAGCTCTTTTCTCTTTTATCTAATTCAAGTGAAGCAATGAATGTCTTATATAATGGTCTGGATTCAGAAATGAACTAGATAGGAATTGATAAACTGGTGCTCCACACCTTCCCCCAATAGAGTTCACTCCCTTGCCAATGTCAACTATTATATTTGGGACAATTCAACTTGGTGGACTAAGATGGAACAATATAAGGCAATGGTTCTACTTCCATTTAGAAATGCTGTTGCCTACCAGAAAAGTCTTTATGGGGAAATGGTAGTTTAATAGTTGCAAGCAAGTAGGCAGCTTTATTATGTACTAGTAGCAACTATTCTACATTTCCTAAATAAGGTTAAATCAGGCAATGTATTAGGGGCAATGTAAGATAAGGACTACAGTAGCTAATATGGAACACAGCTGAACATTTGGTAGATTTCTATCCCAATTTCCAAGTGCCCCTGACAAAAGGCAGAGCAACCCCAGCAACGAACTGTCTGAATTGTGGCACTTGTTGCTTTGTATTAAAAAAAATAAGGCTATGTTTGAGGACCCCTTTGAACTTGAGGCAATGTCAAATAGACCTCCCACTACCCACAGCACAATGATTGGCCTTTCAACGGGAATAGAGTTGTCAGTTGTTCAACAAGTGCAGTAATTCGTAGTTTATCTCCAGATACAAGATGCTGAGACTTGCCTTTAAAGCCGTATGCTGCTCATAGCTTGGATGCCTGAAGAATTGCCTTCTCCAGCATTAGGCTACTTGTACTCTGGGGTCACCTTAGAATGAACTCTCAGTTGCCCTTCCCATTGGAAGAGAAAAGGTGCTCCTGACTTACAAAATGCTGTTCCCAAGGAGATTCATTTACTTCTTCAGGAAAGGTTTATATTGACATACTTGGGCCTTTATGTATCTGTAATATTTTGGCGCAGTGGCGCAGCGGCTTAATGACGCTGAAAGTTGCCGACCAGAAATGGTCGACGCTTCAGTGGTTCGAGTCCAGCCTTCGTGTTAACAGGGTGAGCTCCTGTTTCCTCCCCAGTTCCTGTCAACCCAACAGTTCGAAAACTTACATGAGTAGATAAATGGGTACTCTCACTCCGGTGGGAGGAAAAATGCTGGCGGCGCCTTGCAAAAAAGGAGTTGGGAGCAGTTGCCGGTAAGCGCGAAAAACCGCGCGTGCCCGAAAAGGGCGCGAAGCAACGGAAACCCCGCCTCCTGCGCTCGCCAGCTGGGCTCTGCCCTAGGAAGGAGGCTCTGGCAAACCACTTCCGAAGAACAGTTGCCTTGAAAACTGCAAGGACTCGTCCAAGCAGTCACTGCAGGGTCAGCAATGACTGAGCGCAGACAAAAAAATATATATTTTGTCATGCTTTTCATTTTTCTATTGTTCATATCTTGGTGTTTTTTTTTAATTTGCACACCAAATAAAACACTTATATTGAAGAGGTGCCAATAAATCCTATATAATAAAATAATGGCAATTAATAGAGAGCTCAGTTCCTTGAGACATTCCTTGCACAAGTTCCATCAGTCACAAATAAATAGTGAGCAGTGTTGTATATGCAGAATTCTAGATCTGAAGCCAATAAATCTAGGGGTTCATCACACACCTCACACAGTATTTTATAATTATCTTATGATGAAAGGCAAGCTATAAAGTGAAGGAAGAAAATGTGTGGTGTGTGTATTAATACAAATGTAAATGTACATAAATTATATTTTTGCATATAAATATATTATTACAAAAAGTACAGATGCACAGCTTCTGGTGATTTTGTTACTTTCAGTTAGATAGAGGTTTACATTTTTTAGTCATCTTGAATAAAAATAATAGCTTACAAGTTAAATTACAGACAGCCTTGGGAATCTACTTTGAAAAAAGCACAGAGTGTTTTTGAATTGAAGTCCACAAGGAATCCTCCTGCGGAGCCATAAGTAATTTTCTTAATTTTTGAACTGCACATTAAGCACATCGTCAGCTGTTGTAAATGCGTAACCAACAACAAACCATTATGTATCTTTCATCTAATTACACAGGCTTATTATACACCTGTACCAGTGTGCCAGCTAGTATGTATAATAGTTGTGGTTTTCTCCATGAAAACAGCTTTAGTAATGCTTTAAAGTACATAGTCAACCCAACTTAAGGAACAGTTTTGGTTTCATGCAGCACTGTAAATTGTAAAACATGTTCATAGTCATACTATATTAGCTTAGATATGCATTATGCAGCATTAAGTTCCCTTTTGTTAAGCATTTATTAGCCACAGAGGCAACTGGAAGAAAACAAATTATATTTGGAGGATGGTTAATGGAGCATGTAGATTTGCTTTTTTAAATTAAGGACAGATAATGCCCCATCTAAAGAAGAAATAGCATTCCTATGCTTTCACAAAGAATAGTTTATGGCAACCCACAGCAAGAAAGACAGATTCATCCTGTACAGCTATTTGATAGTGCAGATTTTTTTTTTTAAGATTTCTTTGTTAGCCATATTCCAAGACTTCGATTTTTATCTCTATGAATAGCAGGTTGGACATGATCTTCATTTCTTTCCATCTTTATAAATTATATGCCTATAGGCTATGCAAAGGTTACTGCTTCTAAAACACGAGTCATGCCAGCCTGCTGTACCAATTTACCTGTTATTCTAAGAAAGGTGGAATAGGTTTGGGGTACCTCTGCTTGGTCAGTGGATTTTAGCCAGTTTCATACCCCATGATGGAGTATACCAACTGCTCTCATAACAGGATTTGGGCAGAACAAACCAAAAACCAACATCAGAACTTTTGAGACTGAGCTGGGGGACCTGCCATGGGGTGACACCCCTGAAATACAGTGGCAAAATGGTTAGATTTCAGCAGCACAAATGTCGCTGATTTTTCAGGATTTGGGACAGTTTTTTGGATGGGAATGGGATTTGTTTGCATCTGAAAGGCCTTCTTCTCCTATCTGCATCCTTATATATTCCCCCCCCCAAAAAATTAAATAATTAAAATGACCCGCTTTCAGGGTTTGGAATGGTTTTCAGCAAGAGAATGAAGGGCTCCCACTCACATCAAAAGGCAAAAATCGGAGCAAAAAAAATGTTCATGACCCTTTTTGGTGGCTTCTCAAACTGTGTGGCTTTCTGCAGCTCTTTAGAAGGTTGGAAGGCTGATTTGTGGCCCCTAATCCTTCAAATGTTGCCTAATGCACCCTATACCCAACCATGGCAGATTACCTAGTAAAGACAGAGAAAAAATCGTGTTTTCCTGGCCCCTTCCTGGTAGCATTAATGACAAGAGATTTATTTAAACAAGCTGAAAGAGTTAATCAAATATTCTACTTCAGAGCAAGGGTGGCTTCAGGTACTTGAATCCATCCATGCCTAGCCTGTCCCCTGTCCAATCACTATCCACCCTCTTCCCCAACTGGGCACCAGTAACTTGTACAGAAATAACTTCACTGGTCAAACAGATTAAAATGGGAATAACCTCAGCTAATGACTTCATTACCACAGAAATTATTCATAGCCATTTAGATTGGTGGACTCCAGTAGCAGCTTCTCTTTTTACATACATTGATAGTACTGTATGATTTTCACCGGAATAGATCCTGGGGATGAGTCCATATTTATAAGAATGGCAAAACAATGTTCTGTCTAATTACCAATCAGCTTATTAAAAATAATTACCAAAATGTATGCAATTCATTTAAGAGAGAAATAACTGTATTGGGTTTAGGAAGAACATAGATTAGCAGAAGAGAAGGATGGTTTTAGGGAAGGATGGTCCCATACAGATCAAACTCTGATATAGTTTCTGGTTGAAAAATACACTGGCACTTCTAGATCAGCACTTAATGCTGCCTTTGTAGATTTTAAGTCTGCCTTTGATTCAGTTCCCAGGAACAGGTTCTGGCATTGGCTGAAAGGATCCTTCAGATCCTCTACTTTTGCTAAGGCTTCACAATAACTTTAGAATAAAAGTTTGGTGTTCCATCTAGGACCAGTATACAAGGGAAATCTCGATGGGTAAAGGAGTTAGGCAAGGTTGGATCCTGGCCCCAATTTTATTTAAACTTTATTAAGGATTTATTAATCCTCTGGTGTCAGCTTTAGGTAAATTGACACATCATCCCCCCAGATTGACACATAAATACATTCAAATCTCTTGTGTGCAGATAATGTAGTCGTTTTGGCACTTACTGGGGTAGGCCTGAGGAGAGCCATACAATCCATTGCAGAGAGGAAATTGTAGAGATCAGTTATGATAAAACCAAGGTAGTTGTCTCTGCATAGTACCCCATATTTCACAGATGGCTTTAAACAGACATGAGCTGCAACAGGTTAAATTATTCAAGTATAATTTTGGAGAATAATCTTTCATGCCACAGGAAGCTGAAAAGTGCATCTAGAGTACACTCTACAGATGCACAAAAATCAACTCTGACAATGTAAGGCTTTTATAGATCCCGGGGAGCATTATATATTCTAGCAGCTATTAAATTATTTACTGCTAAAGCTGGAGCACAACTTCTGAATGTGTTCACATAGGACCCTATAGAAATAAATCATTGATGGAGTCCTTACAATCCAAATTTCTAAGAAATATCTTTCAGGTATCATGATGTATGTGACTCTCCAGCTGCAAGCTGGTATATACAAAATTGAAATTAAGCCAAGCCTCATGTAGTGAATAAAGAGGAAGGCCTTGAAGGACAAAGGGAATATCTGCTACCAAGGCAACGATTAGATAAACAGAATTTGAGTCCAGGCCAAGAAAGTAGTTTACAGAAATGCCTCAAACCGCCTCTCCCCCACCCCCACCAATTCTCATGAAGATAAAAGAGGGAGGAAAGGAAGCATATTCAGACTTGCCATATTCTGTTACTATAGCTGTTCTAATAAAAGTAGCCTTTGGTCTGCACAGTGTCTGTTTCTTAATCTGGTCTACCTCATAGGGCTGATAGCTCAATACTCTGAACTACTGGTTGAAAACAGTTTTTTATCCTATCAGATTAGTAACTTTAATCTCTTCTGGTATTGTATTGTATTGTATTGTATTGTATTGTATTGTATTGTATTGTATTGTATTGTATTGTATTGTATTGTATTGTATTGTATTCTATTCTATTCTATTCTATTCTATTCTATTCTATTCTATTCTATTCTATTCCATTCCATTCCATTCTGGGTGTATTCTGCATAAATTGAATTATTGTAGATATTCACAGTAAGTAATATGAGCTCTAGGCTATAATTCTGCCAAAGCTAAGCTCAGGCACAGAATAATAGATTAAAAGCTATGAAGCCCAATCCTGTGTGCCTGTAGGGGTTTATCTATGTGCTTACCCCCTGAATATTTTAGGCAAATTGAAATACCCAAATATAGATGGGCTTTGATGTTAGCATGATTCAGTGTTCTACCTATTGCTGTTCTACAAGGGAAGTATTAGAAAATCCCATATAATGAATGGCTTCGTTCACATGAAATCGGTCAGGTTGAAACAGCTACTCTTTTTTTTTTTTTTTTTTTTTAACTGCCTATTGATATTTGTGATTTACCCAGGCCATCCAGATTCATTTTATCTCTGGTAACTTTTGTTTGATAGAAATGACATAGTTACCTTGAATGTTGCTAAATACTGTTAGATTGCCCATAGATTCCAAAAGGGATAACTAATTGCAAGAGTATAAAAATGTGGTTTGTGTTTATGTTATATTATTTGAGATTTTTCATATTATGCACCATATTTTACTGTATTATAGTATAAATATGAATCACAATATACTAGAATAATTGATCCTTTTTGCTGTTATAGATTGATAAGTTTTATACGTTTAGTCTCATAGTTTAGTTCAACAGATTTTAGCTTCTATTCATTTTTATAGGTTAAGAGGCTTTTAAAGGACTATAGACCCAGTCATTCAGCTTACTTTATAGACTTTATTTATATTTTTTTTATATTTGCCTGTTTTATTGTACTGTAGTACATGCTGATCATTGACCAAATAAAGTTTCTTCTTCTATCCAGCCTTTTTTTAGTCTTCCAGTCTTAAAATGTCCTACTTCAGAGGTTTTCATGGAGGAATCCAACAACTTTTATCTGATCTTAGATAGCAAAACTATTGCTATATTTTTATATTAAAAATGTGGTCTCCGGGTTACTTTCTCCAGGGGCTAGAAGACTGAAGCTCAGGTTTAAGAAATACTAGCATCAACTTACAATTGCAATGGCATAATATATATATATATATATATAAATAAAATATGCCATTGCAATTGTAAGTTATGTAAGTATATTATGGTACAAATCTTCCATGTTATACCGTTGATCATGTTCTCTACTTCCATGTTATACAGTTCATCACATTTTGTCTAGGTAATATTGAACAAAATAAGTGGAATTTTTGTATCTCTTTTCTTCCACATATTAGAATTCAGTTTATACCATTTTATAATTGCCATTACATGTTATTTAAATGCCAAACGCCAACTAGCATTAAACATACATTAAACTTTTTTATGATCGCAGAACCCATTATATCAGATAAGCCTTTCACATCCTCTCTCTTTTCCCTTGGGAAAAGTTGAGGTTACACTATGAAAGACAACACATGTTAGGATGAACATAATCCTATTATCATAATGGAAATAATACTATTACAAAGGAATAAACAACAAATGGTGCGTGAAGTCCTCTGAAAATTAAAATTCACATGGGATTCTCTAAGGGGATAGTGCTGGTCTCAAACCTGAATTTGATAGTTTCTTGGGAAGTCAAATGCATATTGAAATAAGCAATTTGTTCTACAAAATTATCTCCAAATTAATAGCACTATAGACTAGCCTTGGCTTCACAGAGAAGCAGGTGCCTGAAAATCTGAAACCGCAAAACTCTGTTCTGAGAAATAAATTAAAATAGGATGCTGTTTTTAGCAATTAAAATACTGCAAAATATTGTATATCTGTTTATCTATGTAGAAGCCAGACAATATATTCTGCACCCATGGAAATTCCCAGCCTGCCATTTCTTTATCATGGATTCAAACTCCATGATAACGTATCACAGAAAATCTCCAAACAGGAACTTGGGGAAGAGTAAACTGACCCACGATTGCACAATTTATTTTTCTCATTCAGTACTGTAGCAGTTAGGTAAATTATTCTATCTTCCTCAGTCATTTTTCTTTTAATCACATATTACCCTTAGCCTTGTTAGTAACAATTGTGCCCAGTGGGACACTGGAATGTTTTGTTTTGAGACGCAAATCCCCATTCAATCAACCACACTCGAATGTGTAACAGGGCTGTAAAAATCTGGAGAATGCCTAGATGGCAACAGAGAGATACAGGAAACTAAGTCTTCCATATTTTTGCAAGCTAAGTCTCATAGCCCTAATACACCACAGCATCTGATCCTCACCTGGCTAAGTGAAGAATGAGAGAAATTAATGAGAACTAATGCTATCGATGGCTACTGGTTAAGGTGCGTATTTCATCCAGTAGTAGAGACAGGATGTCTGAAGAACACAAATGAGAGAGTCTACTAATGAATGTATGTCCTTTTTATTTGCTCCCAATACCCAATTATCTGAACAGAATATTGAACTAGATAGGACTTTGTCTGGATCCAGTGTAGCACTCATCCTCCTTCTTACACATAGTTAGAATCACAAGGATTTATTATAAACCAAGAAATAACTAATTAGTTCCTGATTTGTAGGGAAACCTGTTTGTTTGGATACATAACATCTTACAAATTAGTGAAAACTAAGAAATACTTAATTCTTCTAAGCATAATAAGTTTTACACATTTCAGTTCATTACTTGAAGCGTGTTAAAATTAGACTGCTAATCCAGTGAAATATCAGCACCACAGCAAATCATTTTCAGCACTCATTTTCTTTTCCCAAAGAAACAACTCGTCAACTGGGGGCTAAAATGGTTTGATGAATGCAGTGACTGACTGTGATGTCCTTTCAATGTTATCTAGATATGTTTCCGAAGTAGGTCCCAGTGAGTCCCATCTGGCTTAATTCCAGGTCCACTAGAAGTAAGTCAACAAGTATAGGGTTGCAGTCTTTAAAAAAAGTTAATTCTTTCTTAGAAAATTGAAGAAGCAAGCATACAAAAACAATGCATTTTTAATGTTTTTGTTCCAGTTGTGCTTATATAGTTAGTTGGCCTGTGAGTAGATATTTTTACTTTGTTACTTTCCAAGCTACAGAATTACTGTTCAATGGTTAGTAGTAATACCACATTCTAAAAAAGACATGCCTAGGATGTTGAGCTTGTAGGAAGCTTACTCCCAGGTAAGTATGTAATACCCTTAATATTCTTCTACTATCAGTAGTAATAATTCCATTGAAGAAATCCCTGTTTTAAAAAGTCAGTGTCATATTGCAGGCACTATCTCTCAATTTAAAAAATCAAACTCTGCATAGAGTTATTTAGAGCATAATCAGTCTGTTATATGCTTATCTGTAATTATTAATTTTTTTTTTTTAACAAACAGCAAGTAAAATGGACATTGTTCTTTGTGACTATACTTGTTTCCAATGTATAGGGAGTATGTTATAACACCGTTGTGCACAAATAGAATGCCTTTGATAGCATATTGTTTGTTTGGAGTCACCATCTTTTAAAATTTAGTTTTCACAAGATATACTGTATCACCTACAGGAAAAAAGTAAAAGGCTTGGATTTTTTCCCCTCATTCTCTTCGGTAACATCATTTTATATACACTATAACAAATATTACCCTTTCACTTTCCAGCAAAATGCACATCAGATTATATTTTATGAGTTTTTTAAAAAATCCTCTTTGCTTTCAGTTTTGAGTAGATTACACTGTTTACACACACACACAATTTGTAAAGACAGCTACATATACTTTTACCTTCTGAGATATGTCTATTTTTTTTCCTGCTGTGTAAGGTTGTCCCTGAAGTTAGCCATATATTGCAACCTGTCGTTGATCTTGCTTTTATGCATAACTGTGTACTTGTACTTTCAATTTCCTATAGGATTTTCAAGATCAGGGAATTGCAGGGTTGTCCTTAATAATTCTGTTGCAACAAGCAGCATATGATTGCAACACGATGCCTTAGACTTCGTACATATGAAATGAGAAAACAGACATTACACTTGTCCATTCTGATACCTTAAACTACACACACACACACACACACACACACAAACCTCATTCTTGCTTGTAAAGGACAAGTGTCAGATTGTCAATTTTGATATCTTCTCCTTCCTATCTCTCTTGTGAAACAGGTGTAGGGCTAGAATAAGTGTTACCTACTAATTAGTTAAACAGAGTCTTTAATAATAACCTAGATTTGAGTATTTTAAATAGTTACCAATTTTGCAGTGCCCGTATTTTTTTTAATGATCATTAGCCATTGTGATGACTACACTGATCTCCAACAGCAGGCATGAATTTTCTGAATTACTCAGCCATATAGATATCTAAGCCTTATGGCAAGTCAGTGTCATCTTTAACCAATCTCACAGAGCTGTTATGAAGCTAAACACTCTTTTAGTCTGAATGGATGAAGGATGCATGTATCTGAAACTATGTTTTCCCTCACAATGGTCATGCAGGCACAACTATGACAAATTTCATTTTAGCTATGGACAGCTAAATAAAATTGGAGTCATGTACAGCTGGTTCCTTGACTTACTTTTAAGGCTCAAAGATGTAAACCTTTTGTTATTAATATTGTATTATTACTATTATTATTAGCTTTTCTGCTATTGTAAATGAGATTTTACAATTTAAGCAGCTGCTTATGATACAACCTTAAATCTAGACAGCTGCCTTAGTATGTTATGAGGAGGATTTAAAATATTGTATTGATTTGTGCCCTGTCTGACCTCTTTCTCTCCTAGGCTACATCAAGTACTAAGGCCACGGTATTGTCTAACTAGCAATAAACAGTTTTTCTGATTATAAACACCTTGGATTTGCAGCTCTGTGACCTCTAGTCACCCAGAAAAGGTATTTATTGCCTCATATACGCCTCCACTATAACACTAGCTTCTCAGTAATGCCACTTAAATCTACAAATACTGCCACAAAGAGATGCTTATGAATATGCTTGATGCAGGATATTACTCACAAGTGGAAACACTCTTGAAAACCTTCCAGCTCTCTGACACAGACATTTGACAGGACAGTCACTAGAAGACCAGTTTTTTTGGGGGGGGGGTTGTTGTTGTTGTTTTAAACAGGTTGATAATGTGCTACTGTAATCCATATGGCAACCATCCACCAATGCAAAGTTTTACATGTTACCATTTTTTTAAAAAGGGGGACGCGGTGGCGCAGCGGCTTAATGACACTGAAAGTTGCCGACCAGAAATGGTCGACGCTTCAGTGGTTCGAGTCCAGCCTTCGCATTAAACAGGGTGAGCTCCTGTTTCCTCCCCAGTTCCTGTCAACCCAACAGTTCGAAAACTTATGTGAGTAGATAAATGGGGACTCTCACTCCGGTGGGAGGAAAAATGCTGGCGGCGCCTTGCAAAAAAGGAGTTGGGAGCAGTTGCCGGTAAGCACGAAAAACCGCGCGCGCCCGAAAAGGGCGCGAAGCAACGGAAACCCCGCCTCCTGCGCTCGCCAGCTGGGCTCTGCCCTAGGAAGGAGGCTCTGGCAAACCACTTCCGAAAAACAGTTGCCTTGAAAACTGCAAGGACTTGTCCAAGCAGTCACTGCAGGGTCAGCAATGACTGAGCGCAGACAAAAAAAAAAAAAAAAAATTTTTTTTTTTTTAATTTAAAAATCACTATATTAAGGTGGAAAGAGAAACTGATTGGATTATTGCTTGCAGTAGGAGCAAAGAATGTTTGTGTCCTTTTAGAAAGTTTGATTCCACTTCAATTTTGTAAGTGGGAATGTGCACATTTTGTAATTTTCAAACAGATCAGTAATATGAAATCACTTTTCATGTTTTTTTTCCAGTTTTTGGATGTTTTTAACACATACCATTTAGAGTTAGTCCCTTTCAAGAAAACTCACAAGATGATAAAGCAATGATATAATTAGCATATTACAAACTGTATGATTACAAAATCACCAACTAAAATACATTAAGACGTACAGACTCACTAAAGCTGTGAGATGGGTAGCCATTTAAATAAATTAAAATAAATAAATAATATAACATATAAATAAATACATAAACTATCCAGCCACTATTTTAACTTAGCATATTATTTGAAACCAGGCTAAATATGTTTATATGAGGGTTACAGAAAATAATTAAAGAGTGCTTTGATAATAGCTAACAATTTTGCTTAGAAATGGTATGGTAGGAAGGTCCCACAATTGACTCCAGAGATCAGGGGCATCAGTAGGGGGAAGGGGGGGTATCAAAAAAGTCATGATGTGCATAAGTGCACAATTGGCTAAGTCCACTATGTGAAGTTAGATCCGTAGCTAATGAAGCTGGTAAAGCAGGAACCAGGTTAGAAACGAGATCAGGTACCTCCCAAAGCCATCAAGAATACAGCCGAGGGTCCATTGCCTGGGAAGGAAGGGGGGAAAAAATACTAATCTGGAACATAGTTTATATAAAAGTTTTGACTTCTGTGACTACAGTGGCAAATCTTCTGTGAATATGGCTTCATTCTTGTCTTCAGTAAGCAGACTAATTTGCTGAATCATGTTTGGGAGCTGTCTGCCAAATCAGTCAATTCCTAAATAAAGGGTTCAGTGTCTGGAGAACTGAGAGTTACATCCAACCTGATATGAAGCCCGGCAAGAGCCTGGGATTAGCCAGAAAACTCAATTCAGAGTCCAAATTAATAGATTTAATTAACACAGTATAAGAAATGGCTGGGAGGTAAACCTGAGATAAAGAGGTACAATTATCTTACATAGTCACACCTGGAAATGCAAGAATGTTACTTTTCAAATATCCTTAGACCCAGGATTAGAAGGTAAAGGCTCAATCGATCTTGTGGTAGAGGTCTCTTCAGGAATAAGATCCTGCTTAAAAATGGGAATTTTAGCTGGGCTTCTCTGTCTACAACTGACCCTTTGCTCAATTTTCACATTTGATCTTTCTATTTATAGAAAGTCTGATTTCCTAGTTTCCTAGTCTGGTTCATGGCCCGGGTACAAGTTTGGTTGATCATCTGGTCTTCTGTACTTAATACAGGGCAGTTGAAGTAAAAGTTGTATATGTGAGACCCAAGAGGATTGTTGCTAGTCAAACAGATAATATTCAGCTGGATTCTTTTGTTACACTGAATGACTAAAGTACTCTCAACTAACCTGTATCCACTACTAATGGTTGTTTAATTCTACTACGTCTAAAAATATTGATCTGTTTAAACTTAGTACAGGGTTGTTTTTTATACTTGGCTTGTCAAAATGTACAAAATACAACCACTATAATAATAAAGTTTAAGACATAGAATGTCTTAGGAATCTTAACAGTTAATCTGATGCAATTTTCTTAATAAAATTCAGAGCTATATATTATTTTTATAGTCTGTGTCATGTCTGACACCATGTAATTTTTGAGGTATTTTATAATTTGCAAGGCAAACAACAACAATGCCTCCTGTCTTCTGAAAACTTTCTTGCTGCTAAAGAAACAGCCGTGACTTTGTCACGATTACCACAGTAAATCTTTTGAGTGAAGGTATTCAATGCCAGCTACAAAGCTTTCCTTTATTTCACCATGCAATAAGGAATGTTAGAACCACATTGCCCAGTCCTCCAACTGAAGGAAATGAAAGATCACTCACTGCAACCTATTTCCAGAATTCACCTGCTCAGAGAACTGAAGAGTATAGTAATAAAAGAGCAAGAGTTTTCAGGCAAACTTTTCTTGTGTGTAGTAACAGATTGAACTGACTCGTGTCATTCTCTGAAATAAATATGTATCAGAGGATACATCGATCTACATTTAGACCTTAAATTGGGGCATGCCAAAAAGCATGGGTGGAAAGAGGCCTAGGGCACAATAGGTTAAAATATATGGGAACAAAGCATGTATATCTCTCATTCATACAACAGGCCGGTGAAATTAAAGTGCTTCCACTTGAAGGTGACACTTCTCCTTTTGCTTCACAGACAGATGAACAAATGACTAACTTGTTCCTTTAATGAACTTACTGAACTGATGACAAACAAAAATGAAAATATCCATGGCACAGAGATCAAAGCAAAGTGATTCTACTATTTAATTTGTATTTTTAAACTACTTATATTCTGGTTTAATTTTTGTTGTTGACTTGGATGCTTGCCAAAGCAGAAAAGTAGGATAGGAGTAGAATAATTAGGAATAATAAGTCAAGTTTGAATGCTATTCAGACAAAATAGCATTGGGGTTTTTTTTAAAAAAAAGAATGTCCAGTATTCAAAATAAAATGCCTATGTACTGGAGGTAAAGACTTCATATTTATCTGTGGGAAACATTCAGATTGGTTCTTCATTACACTGATCAACTCTGAATCCATTTAGTATGACCAGAGAATCCACAGCTCCTCCTGTGAACTTTCCATAGTCAATGAAGCATAACTTTGATTTCCGACTTCAGCCTATCACCCGTGTTGAAGTAGGAGCATGGAGACCCAGGTTCCAGTCCATCCTCAGCTAATGAAGCTCACTGCATGACTTTGAGCCAGTCACTCTCACTCAGCCCAACTTACCTCATTGTAGTGTGGGGAAAATTAGGAAGAGGGAGTCCTTCTTGAGCTCCTGAATGAAAAGGCAGGATTTAAACAAACAAGCAAACAAATGAATTGCATGGATATTATTTCTTTTTTTAAAAAAAGTCAGTTTAAAAAGTTATAACCCACCATTTGGAAGTTATGAGATGTGACCGAACAACAGTGGAGATGGAAGCTGCTCATCTTCTCAAGGCTATGCCAGAGAAGAGGAGGTGGAGGAATGTGCAGACCTGACCAGAAGGGAACCTGATTCCCATGAAAAAATAAATGTGGCTTAGCTTAAGTTGTAGTGAAACCTTTGCATCTGACAGTAAACGTTGACTTGATTTTGAAATTAACTACACAGCTAATTCAAATATTCAAGATTAACTAAGGTATTATTTTAAAGAAACTTAGTATTTACATTTTTTATAAAAATTGTTTTTAAATATTAGTTTAAATTCAAATATAAATTAATACTTCTATCAAATGACAAAATATCAAACTTACTGATGGTTTCAATTAAAATATGTTTTCCACCTGCTATTTCTTTTCCAAACCCTACCGGCAATATTCAGAAGATTACAAGTTTAAAATTTTGCCTATAACACATAGCATACAATCTCACTTTTACTTCATTATCTCCCATGTACCATTTATTATATGTTAGAGTATATTCTGCTTTTCTGTTAAAAGGCACTTAAAGCCTATATTCCTTGTGACCAAACTTGAAACCCTGATACTCAACATGTCTGATACATGAAAATAAAACTGTTTTGTTTTTGTTATTTTCAGGCAAGTTAAGCCTCCTATGTGAAATCTGTATTCACAGAGGCAATTCAAAACATTTTAAATGAGTACCAGACCTATGAGTTTTGAGCTTGCATTGATGAAATAATGCTGATAAAATAATGTAGATGAAAGCAACAACCAGATAGGCTTTTGCTGCAAATCCTTTAATTTGGGATCTTCCACTGAGCAAGAGAAACTTCAGTGGCTTCTTTCAACTATGTTTCCATCAAAGCAGAGTTTTAAATGTTAAATCAAACTGCAGTTCCTGTTAGAAGCTGCCTTTTTGATGATATGGCAGCTTAGGGGAATAACTCAGAAGTTGTGTAAGATTAGGAACATGGGCCAACCTGAATGCTTACTGGCTTACAGTAAGGGAAGTCTTCTCAATGAAGCCCTTATCAGTGAAGTCCTAATCTTCTCTGACCTTCCTTCCCAATGTTTGACCCCACAGCTGTGGACATATATCTGCTGCTGATTAACACAGTTAGAAAGAAATTGCCCATGTTCGCAACTATCAGTGCATGAGATTTTGCCTTCTCTACAGCACAGTGGAGGTGTTGTCTATGTGTACCTACATTACATCGTTTATATCTTGTTTTACTGTTTCTCAGTCACAACTGGCAACCATAGCATATGAGGCAGTTCCATTTTTAAAGGTAAGAGATATGAGACAGCATGTGGCACAGAAAGTTATCATGGGGTGAAGTAGCAAAACTTCAACTTGGGAGCTGGAACTTGGATGCTGAGCCCAAAAAAGAAGAATGGAAGCATATGATTGATCTAGGCATGAACATCATATTTGCTATCCTAGAAATTATTGGGTAGCATATTGGCAGAGGTGTTAGCCAGAATTGGGCCAGATGGATTCACACCCTAAGTTCCCCCATACCTTAGTAAGATGTAACAAATAAACTTGCGGAAATCTTTTATCCCTGCATGTTGCCATGTATTTCACCTTCCATATAAACCTTATATGGAATCTTGCCACATACTATACTAATTCTGCACCCTGTCTTATATTCTATGATTACTTTGGTGTGACTGTAAATGCATCAAATCCAATACATGAATTAGGTATCTCACCATTATTATTATTTCAATGAAATATTAATACAACGTACTTTATGGAAACAGCTTATATTTTTCCTTTGTAGAAATTCCTTTTGTGGAAGTTAGGTAATTCATACATTAAAACTAAAATGCAGTATAACTATAAATATTTAGAAAGTTTAGATCAATACCAAATGACTTCATTAAGATAAGTGGTATTACAATGACTAGCAGATGAATTAACAGTCAGCACTTAAAAGAACCATCAACAACTTCGTAGTGATATTTGCTTGGTTCAGTATTAGGAACACATCTGAATACATGACTAAATATTATAGGTCAAATGTTAACTTTGCTAAAAGAAATAGGATCACTTCAACTGAATCACGATTTAGCCATTGTTTTAGGGACAAACTTCCCCATCCTGGAATTTTCCAAGTGAATTGGCACTACAGTTTCTAGAATTCCAAAGTCAGCATGATCCTGCTGGCAGGTAAATTCTACTAGATGCAGTATAACACTAGAAGATGCGAAGCTGCGAAAGGCTGGTTGACAATAAACATTTGCAGGAACAAGTAAAAATACAGAGTAAATATCCTTGCACAATAAACTAGCTAGCTTTCCTTTACAAATTGCATCCCTTTATTTTATTAATATATGTGTTGCCTAGTGAAAAATAATTAGTATTGACATTTAAGTTTTCTTTAATTATTTATCTGACCATCGCACTATCAAGTGGCAGATAACCCAATCTGATTTCAACAGGGTAACTACAACAGTATAACCCTCTTTGTGCTTCAGACCACAGGCTGCAGTTCTAATATTTATGTGCTCCATGTAGTACATTGCAACAATTTATATCTATTAGAGATTTAGTAAGACATGAAAGCATAAGTGGATTTAATCAGACATGTAATTATTTTTTGTGCCTGCAATACAAAAATATGCATAAATGAATTTATGGTTATTTGGCAATCCAGGGGAATCATGTTTATAAATGTTGAAACAGCTGCTAGCAAATCTGAGTTGAAAATCAAGGAAAACAGCTTTTAGTATCTACTAGATAGGTGAGCTATAAAAGATATAGAGTCTTTTTTAGTATCTTACAGCCATCTGGGAAAATTCAGGGGAATCTGATTCAAATCAGCTATATTATGTTTAGTATGCATATCTCTACTTTAGAAGGCAAATTTATTCTTAAATTATGCTGACTGAAAAAATTATAGGATTGCTACTAAATCTTTGTTTATGCCACTGTGGTGAAGTTTAATGGCAGTGACATAGGGAGGTTTCTGTTTGACCCATTGCCAATATGGGCCACTCCCTGTTACCTGAATGTAAGGATGGATGATGTAATCCTTCTCCCACTCCCAGCCCATTGCAAATGCACCCCACACCTTCTTTTCCAGCTTTGAGTCAAAACTGCTGTTTTCTGATTGGAGCCACCTTAAGCCCTTCAGAGTAGATGGTCTGCAGTGCCTTGTTCCCTTCTGGCTGCAGCCTCAGCAATGATTGGCTGCCGTGCCCGGCCTGCCTCCTCTCCTCCAGCAGCCAGTCACTGCCCTGGACTGCTGGGCTCCTATGTTCTCCCCTGGTCAGCAGTTGCTGTTTTTAAAAAATGATTTTGCAGTTGATTAGATGGTGACCAGTCTGCTAGGTGAACTATCCTTAATCCTAGAACCTCGTGCTCCATTCAACCTTTACATCTCCCAGTGGACCCCCTTTTAATTTCTGCCCGGGCTGGGTGGAGCACCCTCCCCATCCCTTTCCTTTCTCTTTTAAACACATTTAAGATGAAAGGTAGAATGTTGTTACTTTCTTTCTATGAAACTGAACTATCAGTTCTCCTTGCCACAACATTTCCATGGACCTACAGAAGAACTAAGATGAAAGAACAACCTGTTCCCTATTGCTTGGATTGTTGTAGCATCAGAGCAACATGAAACCATAAGGGGGAAGAAGAAAGGGTTTGTGCCATAGGAGACCATGGGGGAAGGATGGAGGAGAAGGCATCCATATGTGCAATCACCAGGAAAAGCAAAGGTAAGGCACAGGGCTAACGAGAACGGAAAAACCCTAAAAGGTCCACGCCAGGAACTAGCCACAACTGCAGGAATGGGAAAGGGAAGAAGAGGGGAATGACCAATCAAGTCTTGTGGTGGCCATAGTCTGGACTGAGCCTGTTGTTAACCCACTGCAATCCAGACTGGAATGTCTGAAATTGGCTTAAGAAATAGCTGGAAGCAGCTTAGGTTGCAGTACAAAACTGCTCGTGTCTACAACTTTCCTTGTGCAAGGGCAATTCCGCACTGCAGCCAAAGCCATTTGTCTCCTGCATCGTCCCCTGCTGTTCCTGAAGCTGACTTTAAACATTTCAGTCCAGACTGCAGTGGGATGGCAACAGAGCCCCATTGGGAGTCACTCTGGCTTATGCTACTGCAAGACCTGAATCATGGTTCCCCTGCTTCATGCCCTTCCCATGAAGCTCCCTTTCTGGCTCTGGTGTGGATGGGTCTCTCAGCACCTGCCTTTTCCTTTCAGGAATTGTTTCCTCCTCACTAATCCCTATGCCTTTCCTTGGTTTTCCCAAATGTTTGCGCATATGGATGCCTTCACATCCCCTTACCACTTTCTTTCCTATGACTCTAATACACACCCTTTTTTTCCCCCCTTTAGAGTACCGCAATTACCCTGATGCTACAATGATCAAAACACAGGGATGAGCTGTTCTCGTGTTCCTAGGTTCCACTGCAGGTCCATAGAAAATCTGTAGCAAAGGAAAAAGCAATGGCTTTGTAGAAGCAAGTGATATTCATTGGCACTTTGCTCTGTAGCTTTCATCCAACATGCCTACACTGCATCTTAAAGATTTAGAGGAGGAGAAAAGAAAAGGAAGCTTTCCAGTATTATGGATAAGGGGTGGGAAGGGAAGAGGAGCATGCTTCAACCAACCTGGCTCAGAAACTGAAAGGGTGCCCACTGGGTTGAATGGAGTGATGAGCTCTGGGGTTAGAAAACGTAGGCTGAGGAAAAATTATTGATTTAATGGGCCATTACTGAATCAACTCCAAGATAATAAACAGAAAGCCGCTGCCAATCCATAGAGAACACAGCAGCTGGCAGACCATGATGAAATGGCTGACCAGGGCAGCAATTGGCTGCTGAAATTGGAGGATGTGTGCCAGATGGTGTAGCCCAGTGTTATCCAAACTTGGCCACTTTAAAATGAGTGGACTTCAACTCCCAGAATGCTGGCTGGGGAATTCTGGAAGTTGAAGTCCACTCATCTTAAAGTGGCCAAGTTTGGACAACACTGGTGTAGCCAATCAGAGCTGGGGCCATCCCTGGATCCAAAGAAGCACCAGACCATGTGCTCTGAAGGCCTTCAGGTGGCATAGGGTGGAAAACAGCATTCCGAAGCAGAATGTTAAAATGTGGGTGGGGAGTGCATTTGTGATGGGCCAGGAGTGGGTAGAGACAAACACTGCATAGTATTTGGGGCTGGATGTCTAGTGTCATTGCTACCTCTTCCCATCAAATAATTTTGAAGTTACATTACGGTTCCTAGTGTGCATGAATTGTTGTAAGCCACCTTGGGGGAATTTTTAACTCTTAAAGTTGGCCTTAGGAAATAAAAGTGGCAGGAAGGAAAGATGAATCACTTCTCTCTTGGCCCCATACCAATTCTGCCAAGTTCTATAACTTGTTTCTTCTTTTTAGAATGGAGGCCTGAGGATTTTTCACACGTCCTTATGATAGCGTGTTGTTGTTGTTTAGTCGTTAAGTCGTGTCCGACTCTTCGTGACCCCATGAACCATATTGCGCCAGGCCTTCCTGTCCTTCACTGCCTCCCTGAGTTTGCTCAGTTTCATGCTCATTGCTTCAGTGATGCTATCTAACCATCTCATCCTCTGCCGTCCTCTTCTCCTTTTGCCTTCAATCTTTCCCAGCATCAGGGTCTTCTCCAAAGAGATCTCTCTTTGCATTAGTATGATAGCGTACACTTCTATGAAGTTGCTTCAGATATTGTCATGTAATGCAACAGTACAGCTGGAAGTATTGAGAGAGAGAAATTTTAGTATATCTATACAGAAGCAGAAGCTGTGAAACTGTGGCACTATGTCTGATCCTCAACTTGATAATTTTATTTCTTACTATTGTGTAGTCCTGGAGGTACAGCACCTATTAATTCTATCCTGGTGAAATTTATTAACTCCAGATGAAAGGAGACAAATATTTTTGAATGGCAGCCTATTGCTAAGGAGGAATCTGGCACCCCTTAAAATGACAACAACACAGCTTTATTCCAATGTACAAGGGTTTAATATGAGAATGACTCCTGTAATCATGAAACTTCCCATCCCTTCTCATTCTCTGATCCATCTGGGATATTTTAAAGCTTTTGCTTCAATTTTCAATTAGTCATGCCTTAGCATTACATCCAAACCATAAACTGTGATTAATCTGACAGTTACTATTTGTGGTGTTAGATTTGCAGTGGCTGATTCCCAGACGAAGTGATGATCTTATGCCCATGAAACAGCTGTCAAGTAAGGCCATTTCACACATTTCATGTGAAAGATGGTGTTATTCATTCCTGCTATTGATAATTCAGGGTTTGGGGGGTTTGAAATATAAAATATAATAGAATCCTGAATTCTTGCTCAAGTATTCTGGATCCAACTGAGATTCATGGTTTCATAACGGAAGATGTGAATACAAACCTTTCACCCTTTATACAGTTACCACAATCTAGTCAAAGCATATATAAAATATGGGGAAAAATTGCCTCATTTTGTGCCATGTGGAGTTCTCATCTTCATTTTTATTCAGCACCTCACAAGATGAGCATAATTAATGTAATAATAAGCATAGATTGTTGTAGCCTTGATTGAAGGCTGCTTCCATTATGGGGAGCAGTTTGAAGTCCACATTCATTTTCTTAGATAACCTGAGAACTTTCAGGGAAGGTTTGGTGAACTGAAGACAGCTCTGTGAAAGTGGAGCCAACAACTACAGCAAAGACCAAGGAACCGGTGAGTAGACTGGTTCCTTGGAACCTCTCCAGATAAGGAAAGGAGGAGAGATCACCTACATGTGCTCCAGACAGGTGCCCTGACAAGGAGACCAACAGGATAGCAGTTTTCCATGGGTTTGAGCACCAATGATGGGATTAGCCACCTTGCTCGCAACCAGAGTGGAAACTTTTAAAGGACACTAAGTTCGCAAACCTCACTTTCTAATCACTTTTGGAAATTGCTCATTAACTACTTCTAAGTTATTAGGGACCTTGGGAATGACAAGTTTGAAAACACCAGTGTGTGTGTGTGTGTATTTTTCTTAGATAACCTGTATACATGGGCCCTGAAACATCTGATGAATTGTTTGGTAAATGATTGTGGGATAACTTTCATTTCTCAGATTATTCTGTTATTTTACATATCTTTCATCTAGTCTTAATAGGAACTTCTACTAATGTCAAATTAGACACCTTTTTCATTTTTTCCTCTGAACTAGTTGACATTGTGTTGGCAAAACACTATTGTGCAAGAAATAATTCTAATGTTATCAATACTTCTGTGAGATTATTTTATTAAAACAGTCACATCCACACCAACAGCAATGCTGTTGCCCTATCATACTAACTGATGCAAAATTCCTTTTGACGTAACAATGTTTTCAGGTGACTTATTGCATTTACTAAAACAACTATTCTTTCAGATTCATTTAAAAGTATCAAAAACTTTCCCCCATTTTATCTGCAACAATTCCTATGATAAAAAGGAAGTTAGGAACAAAAAGAGATAACTATGAATTTTCTCTGTCAAAAATAACACTGTTTCCTTAATATTAATGTACTAGTAGTGGCTCTAGGTGGAACATTAAAACTTTGCAGAAATATTTACGACAATATTTTGTATCAGTCTAAAATGTTCTGTCTGGACATTAATGCAGCAAAGGACAAACAATTCTGCTCTTTAGAATGCTATTTTCTGAAGTGTATATCAGCTTTGCACTGATAATTTTCAATGAAGGCAAAGACATGGCTGCAAAATAATTATGTGTTCAATCTTTAGTGTCTGGCTTTTTTCAAATGATGGGGTTCTCTTTCATTCATGTATTAGATGCTACTGCAAAGATCAGTAATGTTTCCCACAAATTACAGATTGAGCACCCCTCATGCTTCTATTTATGGCTGAATCATGTTCTTCTGCAACCTCAGCCCGATGGAGACACGTTCAGCCCTCCAAGAATGTTAATCTCGTTTAAAACCACAGACTGCCCTCTATTGCTAAGAAAAGGTTGTGTCTTTGCCATTTCATTTCAGGCTCAACAAGAAAGGTGACAGTTTCATAATTCAGTGGCTGCAAAATGCCAACACTGCAATAGCTGAAAATATTAATTTTAAAAATTAAGCATATGTCATTCCTGATACTGTGAAAGCATTGCAAAGCCAGCAGACAAACCTGAATGGCATTTACAAGAATATGTAGAAATACTCAGTTAGTGGAGGTCCCCCCCCCCCGCCCTTTCTCTTCCTCTCCATGGTTCAGTTCCAGAGATACATTGGCCAAGGAACTGAAAACAAAAACAGGCTTGTTTTATAAGCTCAAGAGGGTTATAGACTTGTTTTTCTCAAACTCTCTGTGCCACACTGGCAAACTGAGGGGAATATCAACACAGTTTCTCAAATGGCCTGGATATCAGTTGTTGAATGACAAATAACTTCCATAAATACAGAATTGGCTCCCTACATGGTCCTCAGCTGTTTTTGAATACCAATCATCATTTTTAACTTTTAACTTTTAACAGGATTGCACCAAAAATTAAGGGTCCAGAGAAGGGGCTATTTCAATGTAGTAAAGCAGTAAGAAAAAACAGCAACTTTGTAGTGTTTAAAAACATCCAATGGGGGGGGGGGGGGTGAAACCTGTTACTAGGCCTGCTGAGACCTAAAAAAAGCAAAATATTTATATCCTGTATTTCTATTAAATGGAAAATTGATGTTGAGGAAAAAGTTGAACTTCTGCTATTGCTTACTTATTATATGCTATTTATAGCAAGTGTTTGTCAAATAGAATATTAATTGACCACACCCTTATTTATCTCTAATTGATTTAGTCAGAAAAAGAAAACCTTAAGTTTAAACGTGCATCATCTGGGGAGACAATTTGATTTTACTTTTTTTTTTTTTTTTTTTAAGTGCATGGGAAAGTGCCTGGTATGCATGTACTAACTTAATACAAACACGCTGATAAACGTCTCAGGAATGTTTTCTACAAATGTAGTCTTCCCGCAGATTTTTTTAAAAAATCATTGTAGTTTTATAGACACAAGCAAAAATTGTATCCACTTAGTTTACCCAATAAACACATTATCTTGAGGATAACTAGGCACTAATGGATTCCTAAAGTATTTTTAAAACTTTTGGGGGGGATCAAAACTTATTTAGAATACACAGTGGCAAAACAGTCCTTGTGCATCCTCTCCTTTCATTGGGCAGTGCATTAAATAGAGCAAAAAATATCTTCCTTAGAAACTGGATTCGTGAATATTTATCATTCAGAAATAAAAGATAAAAAATAAAAGCCCATCTGGGCCAAAAATATCTCAAGATAAAATTTTGGAACTAGGAAGGGGAAACAATTGAATAGATACCCAATGTGATCTATTTTAAAAATTCAGTGCAAATGTATGTTGTAGAAACAATAAAATGAATTTTAAAGACGGAAAAACATAGCCATTGAAGGCTCATAGTGTTCCTACTTAGCATTTGCCTGCAAAACACATTTGTCCCCTTAATGTTATGATTAAAACATATATTCATGAAACTGATGGTTTAGTATATTGTGAATATGATGTTAAATCTTCTGATGTGCATTCATCATACCATTTTGCATATTATCACATTTTTGTCAAGTCTGCACATTAAAGCTCGTGTCTGAATTTTAAAAATTCATGCATGATTATTTCTATTCCCCGCACAGGATAAGAAAGGGGGGGGGGAGGACAAATGCTACTGTATTTCAAGTTAACAAATGATATTCACTAATATTTTGTAACACATTTTTAAATAGTATATGTAATATAATTTCTGCCTGTATTTTAAATACAAGAACTGTATATAGAATACTACAGAATGGTAATATATAGAATGGTATTTAAAAAATGTTGGATGTAATTTAGGCTCCTCAGTACTACAAATGATCAAGCTTACATTTTTATAACAAGTGAATTCGCACACACGGTCTTAAGTGGTTAGGAAGAAGGTAACCAGTGTCAATTTGGTAAAGTGCAGTATACAGGCCACAAAGTAACTGCAGTTCAGTCACTAGCTCTGATCAATTGACCTCTCTGCTTGGTTATTGTGAAGATAACATAACAAATAACCAGTTAGTTATTGTGAAGATAAAATGGGGGGGGGCACCTTGAGTGAATTCTCTGAACTCCTAGCAGAAAGGCAGGATCCAACTGTCATACTAAATGGAAGAAATACATTCACTGATAGTCATCACTGTGATTTGTTCACTTATTCCCTGCCTTTTAGACAACCCAAGGAAGTTAGATTTATCCCCATAAAAATAATTCTGAGAGGTAGGTGAACAGCAGCTAGTGAATTCATTGATTGAGAATTAAACCTGGCTTCTCCAGTCTGACAACTTAACCACTACTGATTTCTAGATAAACCACTACTGATCATTTTTGGGTGGAATAAGTTCACAGCTAGAAGATTTTTTTTAAAATTATGACAACTTAAAAGACTGTGAAGTTTCATTCACACCCTAAGGAGAGCAAAATTTCATGTTTTTAAAAAGTTTGATAATGTTGGTGAGCAGGGTTCCCCAATCCAGGGCTCCCCAACAGTGTTGTATTACAGATCCCATCATTCTCAACCAGCAATACTACAAAATCGGTTTGTTGGAGGTCATGGAAGTTTTGGCACAACCTAATTTGGGGCACCAGCTTGGAAGAAAATAGTAGTGATTCCCACAAGTGATCATATCTAATTCCACACTGGGTTCACTGTGGTTTGCTTGATTTTTGCCTAGTGCATTGTGATTCTAACAGTTGGTTTATTCAGCAATTTATGGTTAAATAAACCATAGCTTTACATAATATATGAATCTAGCCTTAATGCCATGACTAGTTAGAAAAGAGTGTTCTGTGGTACAGCGGTTATAAGTTCATCTAAGATTGTGGACACCAAAGGTTCAAACCTTTATGGAGTCAGGAAGCTGCCAGTTCCTCTAGTTTATTTCACAGGAGTCTTATGAGAATGAAGAGTATGGGAGAATATTTATATCCAAAGAAATCTTGGATAAGTTAATACTGTTTAACCTATTGATTTAATTAAGAACTAGTTTGACTTCAAACTGGGTAAACAACTTCTGCCTGAATCTTGACATTGAATTTCATGCACTATTGACACCCTTATATTTTCAGGCTGGCCACAAGAGGGCACCAAAGGGTTTTTGTTGTGGCCTGGACTTCTTTACAGTACTTATAAGTCCTTACCTGCTTTATATTATAACTTTGCTAGTAATAACATTATGAAAATTTACAAAAGCAGTGTTTAATTTCCTGAGACAGAAGAATGCACGTATTTCTGTTTCAATGAATGGGAATTCAATCATGATGAATTTACTTCACTGATCTCAAGCTAAACTAAATAAATTTCAGCACAGCCATACAGATATCTAATCAGAATCAACTTCTATTGAGAACAGTGGAATTTACTCCCAGGAAAGGGAATATAGGACTGTACCTTTAGTCTGGGATCCAATTATCCGCATTCATTCATTGCATATTTGATATACTATGGCTTTATAAAAATAATTACAGAATTATTTGTAAATGCTTCTGTTTTTAAGGAATATATTACATCGATTGTTTATGGGCCGAGTCCATTCCATGAACCTGTAAACTTCAGTGGAACTTTCATAATATATGTAATACCAGATGCCAACCCCTTCTGTTGTAAGTCTAGGAGACAGAGAGAAGAAAGTGTTGGGCAGTGCTTTTTTGTTTTTGTTTTGTGGCAAAGTATTGCGCCAAAAAGTTGTTTAGCCTGGAAGGAAGGAAGGAAGGAAGGAAGGAAGGAAGGAAGGAAGGAAGGAAGGAAGGAAGGAAGGAAGGAAGGAAGGAAGGAAGGGAGGGAGGGAGGGAGGGAGGGAGGGAGGGAGCGAGGGGGGAGATTTCTTGTGGAAGATCTTAAGGCAAGAACAAAACATCTGCCCTAAAGGAAAAATTGAACATGCATTTTTGATGACAGCTTAATAAATGCAACATGTAGGAAACAAAAAGTTGGTTTCAGTCAAAATAGTCCATTCCACCCCCTGGTTGAGGAAAATTGAACAAGTTGCTTATCATACATGAAGATTTAAAACATAAAACAATGGTTTCTCAAATGGTTTCCAGATGCTCTGGGAGCTAAATGGCTTGAAAGCAGAAAAAGTTACAAACGTTTCCAGAAATTCCATGGAATTCTTATGTTATTTAAGTCAGGAGCAAAATGGGTAGCTATTTAAGAGATGATGAAGCTGGCAGGCGATGGCAAGTTCCTTGGGTATCAGATTCTGCAGGGTCTGTTGATGGAGAACAAACCTACATGTGGCATATCATCTGTCTGGCACATTCTAAGCTTGCCTACTGATCTCTGGCATAGTAGGTGAGGTTGTCGCATTGCAGTACTAAAGCAAGAGTAGAATGCCAGTCATCCATTTCTATGCACAGCATGGGACAGATGCCATCTCGTCCATCAGGCAGCACAATATCCTGGATCAGCCCTTGACGGCAAACCAGGATGGCACAATGGAGAGAATGCCAGGACAGCAGGTTAGTTTGGTTGGCTTTAGGCAAGCCACTCTATCTCAGTTAACCTATTATACAGGGCTTGGTGGAGAATTAATCAGAACTGTAAACTTGTTTACATGCTTAATACAGTATCAAATAATAAGAAAAAGAACAGTGGGCTTATTTCATGACTAAAGTGTGTGTATGCTATGTATGTATAATAACAGACTTTTCTTTATTTATTACATTGATATGCCTCCCAAATGCATCGTGGCTTACACATTGATACAGGCCCTGAAAGGTGCATCTCTAAATATACAGCCTTGCAGTGAGGGACAGCATTTTGTAGCAAAATAACTTTAGGTTTAGACAGAAAAAAAATAGAGAGAATGAGAGGTGTGGTACCTTAAAGATGATATCATTTCATTATAATGTAAGCTTTTGTGGATTAAAATACTTTAACATATGAATGGAGTAAATAACTGGGAAAAAAGAAGAAGGAAGAAAAACATTGATAGTGAGAACAGGCAGGATTGTTTGGGGGGGCTGTCAGGCAACATAAAAGCAGAAAATTTAGATAGTACTGATAAATAAGGGCATGTTTCCTGATCAGTCTTATGTAACAAACTCAGTGAAGAGTCTTATCATCCAACACTATAAAATTATAATAACTTTTCTCTCTATTTGCATTTCTGCCCAAAATTAAAGTCTGGAAAGTTTCATTTCTCTAGTACAGGTTTTTCCAGCATGCAATGCTCCAGCCATGTTGGGGCTACAGCTCTCAGAATTCCTAGCCAGCATGGCCATCCTCTTAAGGAACTCTACTTTATCACAGGTCAGCAACAATCAACAGAAGAAAAGCCATTTTTTAAGAAATATGAAAAATCTCAGGAATAGCTTAGAAGCTGGGTTCAGTCAAACTGGTGGAATGAGCTGTAGTAATTATCTTGTGACACTGCAGAGACATGAGCAGGAAAGGAAGGTCCATAGTCACATGGTACCTGAACCCTTCAGAAATATTAGAAGACCCAGCTTCAGCAATAATTTTAAAAAATACATCAACCATTTTGCTTGTGAAAAGGTCAGCAAAACATGCCAGCAGCATTCTGTCCAAATGCTCATTAAAATAAGTCATGACTTACAAACCTGAAACCAGGAATAGGCACAGCAATAATTGTGAGCACCAATTTATTCATGAGTATCTGTTATGGCTACTAAGCTTCCTGCCCCATTGATCTTTATTTTAAAAAATATTCTTTAATTGAAAAATAGACATAAGGAATTGGCACATTTCAAAGGAAAACACCAGCCTCTAGCATTATCTTTAGGTTCAGTACTGTTCCTGGGTACTACAGAAGCCCCAGACTAAAAAAAATACTGTAGCTGTAGCCTTATCTTTTGTTCAGAAGCATGTGCCATGAAAAAACTGGGACGAGAAAGGGCGTCCAGTAGCGAGCTAAACAGGAAGATGGGAAGAAGCTGTCTAGTTTGCCTTCTAATAAGTGGGGATCCTGTGATTGATCACATCCACCATGGAAGTCACTTTGTGAACAGATAAGCCTGGCTTTGGAAGCCATTTTGTGATCTGTGATTTTGTGAAATTTCAAACTGGTATACCAACTTTAACAAAATATTATCATTGTACTATTCCTAGCAACAAAAGTTGTGAATATCCAATACCTGAGAGGAAACATAGATTCTAACAATGGTTAGACAGCTGCATGAGTGGGGGAAAGGGAGACTTACTTACAATAATAAATTGTAGCTTTTACTTGGTAAGTGATGGAGAGATGTTAGATCTACAATAAAAAGATAAAACCACAAAATCACATTCAAACCAATAACATTAAAAATGAATTAAACTGTGAAATGATTACACTGGACTGTTGCCTTCCAACACTAAATTCCTAAATGGCCCTAAGAGAAGCTATAGAGAAAGGAAGTTGCACAAACATATCCCTGGAAATTTAAAATCATTCACAAAAAGAAATTTAAGATACAGGAACTCTCTTTCTCATTTTCTGCAACACCTTTTTAAGAGCAGTTGGCAGCAAAGAAACGTGATCCTGCCTGAGTGAACCCTTTTATTCAAAGACTGTCTCAGAGGGCATGTTCTAACTAAAAGACTAGATGGAATCCGACTGAGAACAGAAGCTGATCTTTAACAGGATTTCCTTTTAATAGAAAATGCTATTTAATATTATTGATGTGGGTGTTACAGTTGGCTTCAACATGTCACTTATTTGGAGAGCCTTATACATCCTTGGCTAAGAAAACTATAAAGAATTCTGCCAGTTCTTTGACAAGTCACCCAGAAGGCCTTTATTGTTGTTACTCTTATTATCACTAAGTTCAAAGAGATGAGAAATATTTCCTCAAAAAATGTTGGTTCCATGCAGTACAATATATGGAGAAGAAAGAGAGGTAAGTCCAGACAATATGATTCTGTATGGTCTGATTTTAATTTACTATTCAATTTCATTACAATTCAGTTTTTGAATAACGTTATATAATTTAAATAACATAATCTATTTGTTTTTTTTTCTTTTATTTTTAAAATGGTATTTTCTGTATACATTTAGAATTAGATATAATTTCTACATAATTAGGTTTTGTTTAGCTTTTACTGTTTTTAAAGTTTAATCAAATTATATTTAAAATGATTTTTTTCTTCTAAGAAAGATTTTATGATTTATTCCACATTGCTTACAAAACTGCTACATTAAAAATAATATAAAGTTTTGAAATGAAGCACTAAAAAAGCGAAGCTATGGATAAGCTAAATATGGGTTAGCTTTTTATATTATGCATCAGGATGCTTCTACCTACTGAAAAGTTTCTCCATTTTTTTTTTTCATCTTAGACTTCCAGATGAAGAAATCTTAAAGTATGCTTGTTAACGGACAAGAGAGATTCAGCAAAAACGCCTTAACATCCTCAGAATGTTAGCTATACCACTGCCAAGGCTGATATATAGCAAAAATGCTCCAAAATATCATTCCTGTGTTTCAGTTCGCCACTACATATATGCACCAACAGAATGGCTAAGAGAAGGCAGACTTTTTGACATTAAGGGAAGGACATGCACCACATCCTAAACCACAGCAATATGCTTTTCAGTGGTTCAACTTTACCATAACACAACAGAAAAATTGCTTCCTACTTATTTCAGATGGACAAAGGCCATCTGAAGTCACCAGAAGACAGCAAGGTGAAACTGAGCATCAAAATATGATAACTACCACTTAGTTCATTCAGCTAGTGCTGCAGGTAGAATAAAATACTGATTTTTCCCCACAGGCTGTTAAAAATGTATATTAAAATGGTCCTGGTTTAAGTTGCAAACAGTCCTTGTTTAAGTTGCATGAATATTCTAATACACACACACACAGAGTTGTCACACAAAGATAAGCACTTGTTGTAATATAGTCTTAAGCTTTAGTTTCTATAATGTAATTCTTTTACCCAACATGGTTTTTAGCATTAAACAAGTTTTTGATCTATTAATTTATTGTGCCACTACATAGTCCATACAGGCTTCTATGTAAAGTTACTCTTTGTATGGGCATGCCATTACTAGAACAATATTTCTGAAACCATTTTAGAAAGATGGACAGTAATGTTTCTGAATCTGTACATTTGTTTTCTTATTCATTTATAAAGTACTTCAATCAACTTCAAGCAGTGTACCAAAGCAACAACTACAGCCGGTGCAACTTGTCAAGAGAATTATAGTAAACCATGTAGGGTTTACTACATGATTCAGCTTTGCACTTTTTACTTCACTGTTTTTCGCACTTGTTGCAGGAAATAGCACAGAGGGAGTGAAAATAAAACTTAATAAAGGAAACCACATTTTATAAAACAGAAATAGGCAGAACTATTTCCTGTCAGTTGAAGTAGGACAAGCTTCTTGGTTGCTTGTACAAGGTGTCACCTCATCTGAGAAAAATGGAGAGGAAAGTCCTAACCGCTGTCCAATGGCTTATAAACAAAGTTGACTCACTCCTACTCTGCCTGGATAAGCCAGCAGCCATCTTAACCAAGCAAAGCTTGAATAAACAAGTCCCATGGTGTGCACCAACAAAGCTGGATTGCTATCACAATTCACTTCTGCTGTGCCGGAAAAAGATGGCACCAAAGGATTTTTTGTAGTTGCTTCTCTGAATAGTAGATCTGAATCCAAAACAAATGCGGAATGAGTAATTTGAGTGGCTACCTCAAAAGCATAATCTAGATTTCAGGAATTATGCAAAATTAAGAAAGCCATCTTTCCTATTAAAATATGGTTTTAATTAGTGCTTGAAAAGCTTTCATTTTGCAAGATTGCACCATTATTTTATTTGATATATAGATTGAATTATAGATATAGATTTATAGATTACATTAAATTACTAAGTGTTATATTTATTTCTTGCCCAACCCTAACTTCAATGAAATTATTACCCTGATTTATGGAGAGGTAACACAAATTCATTTATTAATTTAGAAGGTCACAGCACTACAAAGTGCGAGACCTCCTGCCTTAATATGAAAAAAAAAATGTTCTGTCTCTGATTCATTATGACAGCTATGCATACCACAGGAAGCATGTATAAAATGAGATTCTGACACATGTAGAGCCCAAAAGGTTTGCTGTCATGTGATAAGCCACAATTCTTGACAGCTATGAAAGGAATAATTTATAGGAAGCTCTACAAAAAGGCATATTTATTCATCATATGACCTAAAATAGTGATTCTCCTATTTAGCCATAAATGGTGACATACAGTACTTTAACTTCAAAAAAAAAATTAATTTTATTATTGGATCAGCCTTCTGACCAAATCTTTGGGTAACTGTGAACATCATGTTAATGCTACTCAGTTTAATTTCTTAATAGCTTGGCTTAGACATGGAGAAACTATGGCTAAGGAAAGCTATTATCAGTTTCAGTCACAGTAGCACATCATCAAAAACACACGATACTGCCTTATTGTTAGCCCATCTAGCTTAGTATCTGTGTTCTACTTTCATAAACATATCATTTGAAAAGCCAATTTAGATGCTCCCCAGAACCAAGCATTTTGGAAGATTTTAAGCCTAACTTGATTCAATTACAGGTGATAAATAGTATCAAAATAATATGTTGATGATCAAAGGAATTATCAAATAATTATGCAAATATTTTTTTACAAAAAGTAAATGAGATTAAGGTGCTGGACTAAGATTGAGAAACAGAAGTTCAAGTCCACTTAAGCTATAGAAGTTGACCAGATGAATTTTGGCCAATTACTACCTGTCAGATGAACATACCTCAAAGATTGTTGTTGTAGAAGAAAACTGGAAGAGGAAGTGAAATACACATCACTTTGAGTATATAGAGGAAAAGCAGAATATAATTAGAAATTAACAACAATTAAGATGAAAACTAAATGAAATGGATTTGGGAGGCAGCACATGCAAAACTGGCACTGATTCGTCCATCTCTAAATAAACAGCCTCCACTTTCATTTGAGCTTCTCTAAGAATTCTTACCATATTGTTACCTGGACCAATAATGTCATTTTAATAATGATGAATTATTAAGTTTTTGTCATGTCCACTGGCGTATTCCTCCAGACTCTTCCATACCACTCTCTCTCTCATTTTTAAACCAAAAGTAAACATTCTGTGCCTCCCAAAACCCATGTTTTAACCTTCCAAAGCCCCCTCTGCCTGGGTTGCCAAATTTCAGCATTATTGAAAATTAGCAGTATACTTGATGTCATATTGGGGCAGGAAGCATATAAAAGCTATAGTGTAAACTTTATACAATTTAACAAATATTGTCCCTAAAACCTAGAAAAGTGTAGTCCCTGTACACGCATGATGCAACTATACAGTGTATGCTTTGCATTATGCTCCTTCCACCCCCACACCCCGAAAAACAAGGCTGTTTAGCCCAGGTATAAGAAGATACGGTCACTAACAAGAATGGCAAATCCAATTGCTCACTTACATGAATGCAATCCAATCCTAGCAATATTGAATAAAAAAGGCTTATTGCCAAGTATATTCATAAAGAACAAAGATAATAAACTTAGTAATGTCTTAATGGGCATTCACCACAATGCTCAATTTAGATTAAAAATCTGCACTACTAATTTTATTTGTAACATTTAAAACATTTGAGTAATGTAAGAAATGTTTACATATAAAATTATGTTGGAAGTTAATTGCTGCTATTTGTACACATTAATTTTATCTAAGTAAAGCTTTTCATGACTTTAACACAGTATGCTTTCATTTAGCATCTGAAACATGCATTTCAACAGAAACCACATCAGTTGAAGTAGGATTTCCTGTTGAGCTTTAAGAGCAGTCAGAACTATTGAAGTGTCTATGTAGTTTACAGTTGTTATCTACCATTACAGGAGATACAACTTTGACATAAAAACACTTCTCTAGTTCTTCGCTGGGAGACTAAAGTGTCTAGGTTACATAACATCAAATTAGTTCTGTCCACCTTAGTTGGATGTACAGCCACTGGTGATAGCAAAGTACAATAAATTGCAGCTTAAGAAAGCTGCTTTTGATGTCAGACAACTATCCTGCTGATCCAAAATAAAAAATATGTACCCACAACCATAAATCAAGGTGTACTTCTTAGACTGACGGAGATCTGTTCATGGTCGTACTCCTATCGTACCTCCAAGCAGGAGAGGATAAATTCTTTTATTCCTTAGCAACAACATTTTCAAGCATCATGTAATTCTATCAAGTATCAAAAAGCAATTTTCATATCTCCTACACATAATACCCTGAGAAGAAAGCAAATGTTTTTGCTATGATTTATGTGCTGCCTCATCATAGCAGGGGGTGGTGGTAGTGGTGGTTCCTGGAAAGGATGAGTGAAGAATGTCAGGAGTATATGCCAAGAGTATATACTCCTAGCAGGGTCACCCAAGACATAAAGGTCATCCCAGCTGCCCAGCTAAAGCAAGTAGGCACCTTGATTGGGCAGCAGCAATATAGGAAGATTCTGGAGGCAGATGATCACTTTAGTGACAATGGCAAAGAGATCCATTCATATTGTGCAGGAGAAGGCAATGGTAAACCACTCTTGTATTTTTACCAAGAAAATCACATGAATAGAAAATATAGATTTTATATAAATAAAAATAAAAACTTTATGTGACATGGGCAGCTATATAAATACAATCAATCAATCAATCAATCAATCAATGGCAGGATGATGGGCCCCTCAGGTCAGATGGCACTCAACATGCTACTGAGGAAGAGCTGAGGATTTTTCAGAGTACTAATGGTGTTTATGACGTGGCTAGATTAAAGCCTTTGGGACATCTAGTTGCTGATGTTGCCATTCAGGAAAAGAAAATCTGAAGCTGCAAAGATAGAATTACGGTAGGGACATAGAACAAAAGAAGCATGAACACAGGAAATCTCAACACAGTGAAAGATTAAATGAAACGACTACAAATTGACATCTGAGGCATCAGCAAATTGAGATGGACGGGGATCGGACACTTTCAGTCAGGACATTTATTACTCAGGACATGAAAAACAAAGAAGAAATGATGTTGCTTTTATAGTTAGGAAAGGTATAGCAAGAACAGTACTTGGCTACAATGCAGTCAATGACCAAATGATATCAATTAGACTTCATGGACAAACCTTTGATGTGACAATCATTCAAGTGCATGCTCCAACCACCGATGCAGAAGAGGAGGTTGACAACTTCTATGATCAAATAAAAATCAACAGAACATGTGCTGCTTATGATTGGTGACTGGAATGCCAAAGTTGGTAACATGAAAGAGAAAAATATAGTTGGACTGTATGGCTTAGGAAACTGAAATGAAGCAGGAGACTGACTTATCAATTTCTGCCACTCCAATGATTTCTTCATAGCTAACACTGTCTTCAGGCAACCAAAACAATGCCTCTATACATGGACATCACCAAATGGAGTATACAGAAATCAAATTGACTATATTATTGCTAAAAGGAGGTGGAGGAGCTCAATTATAGCATCAAAGACACGGCCAGGTGCTGACTGTGGAACAGAGCACAAACTGCTCATGTGCAAGCTCCAAGTTAAGCTAAAGAAGAAGAAGAAAGCCAGTCAGTTTCCACAATATGATTTTGAACATATACCCAACATTTTAAAGGAGAACATCAGGAATCACTTTGAAGTCCTGAATTTCATTGATAGAGAACCAGAGGAATTATGGAATGAACTTAAAGAAGTTAATGGTGAATGTGAAAAAAGAGTGCCAAAAATGCAGAAAGAGAAGAAAGGAAACTGGATGTCAGAACAAACTGTGGAAGTTGCCAAGAAGAGAAGAGAAGCCAAAGCCAAGAAAGACAAAAATCTCAGAAAGGAACTTAACAAAGAGTTTCAAAGAGCTGTTAGAAGAGACAAGAAGCAGTATTACAACAACATCTGAAAAGACATTGAAGATGGAAACAAACATGGAAAAAACAAGGCAAGTCTTTCAAAAGATCTCTGAACTCAGGAGGAGTTCCAACCTCAGACTGGTGTGCCAAAGGATGCCAATGGACAGAGAGTAACCAATTCAAAGGAAATCAAAGGAGGTTGGAAGAACTATATTGAAACACTATACAGTAGAGATGTCAACATCCAAGTTACCTTAGAAGACAAGAACCTTTAGTACTAGAATTTGAAGTTAGATCAGCAATCCAGCCATTAACAAGTTGGAAAGCTACAGGAACTGATGGAATATCCACTGAAATATAGCAAGCAACAGAAGAATAAGTCAAGGTTCCAATCAAGCTATGCCAGCAAATCTGGAGAATGACATAGTGGCCAACTGATTAGAAGAGGTCAATCTACATTCCGATACCAAAAAAAGGAGACTTAACAGAGTGTACAAACCATCATACAATATTCTTAATTTCACATCCTAGCAAAATAATACTTAGGATCATCCAATGCAGATTAGAGCCTTACATGGGAAAAGAAATGTCAGATGTTCAAGCTAGCTTTAGAAAAGGCCAAGGTACACATTAGTGCCAATGCATGCTGGATAATTGAAAAAGCCAAAGAATAACAAAGTCAGTATGTGCTTCATTGATTACAGAAAAGCCTCTGATTGTGTCAACCACATCAAGTTGTAGAATGCTCAGAAAAATGGGAATCTCAGAACAACTCATTGTCCTCAGGAGAAACTTAGATACAGGTCAGGAAGCTACAGTCCAGACAGAACATGATGAAACAGATTGGCTCCAGGTTGGCAAAGGAGTGCGATAAGGCTGCATACGCTCCTCTTATTTATTCAACCTATATGCAGAGTATATGTTAAGGGAAGCTGGATTAGAAGATGAGTGTGCTTTTAAAATTGGAGGAAGAAACATCAATAACCTGCCCTATGCTGATGACACTATCCTAATAGCCGAAAATGCAAAGGATCTGCAAGCCCTAGTACTAAAAGTCAAAGAGCACAGTGAGAAAATGGGACTAAAATTAAATATAAAGAAGACTAAATTTATGACAACAGCTAGAACAACCAGCCTTAAAAATGACAATGAAAATATTGAAGTGGTGGATAGCTTCTGCCTTTTAGGATTAACCATCAACAGTAAAGGAATAAGCAGTCAAGACATGCTGCAGACTAGCACTCAGTAGAGCAGCCATGAAGGCCTTGGAAAAGATAGTCAAATGCCATGATGTGTCTATACCTACAAAGATCAGAAGCGTGCAAACAACAGTATTCCCTGTGACACTCTATGGAAGCAAAAGTTGGACTCCTAAGAATATCATGGACAGACAAGAAAACAAACCAATGGATTATTGAACAAATCAACCCAGAGTTCTCACTTGAGGCACAAATGACCAGGCTCAAATTATCCTACTTTGGACATATTATGTGAAGACCCAGTTCTCTGGAAAAGGCTCTAATACTGGGAAAGGAAGAAAGATAGAAGGAAAGAGAAGAAAAGGATGACCAGCAGCAAGGTGGATGGACTCAGTTACAGAGGCGATGAGTGCACCAGAGACATGAAAGAACAGGCTAGGGATAGTCTTGGAGAAAATATATCTATGTGGTCACTAGGAGTTGAAAATGACTTGATGGCACTCAATCAATCAATCAATCAATCAATCAATCAATCAATTATATTTTTAACTCACTGTTTTTCTATAACAAAACCTATTCATGTACAGTAGTTGTCATAATTTAATCAAAAGAAAACACAAGTTCAACCATTCCTAAATAAAAGGGAAATTTTCATCACAGACTTCATTTTCAATTTCCTTTGGAAACTAAAGAGAAAGAAAAGCATAAATTCACCTCTGTATTTATTTGGGATGGAGGTTATCGCTGTCTGTAATTCAGTGAGACTTCCAGTTTAAATATGTTCACAACAAAAAAATTGGTTGAATTTTGTTAGAAACCACCTGGTTCCTTTGTAGCATTTAGTCCCTGCATTCATGACATATGACAGCTTGGTAATAACCTTATAGTTTAATCTGTATTCTTAATAATTGCTGGCAAAACAGCAACATTGTATCTGGAATTGCATACTGGTTCCTACATCCAGATGTAGACAGACTAAAATATACAAGCATAACCTTAGTTTTATAAATTGTATTACACTGAGGCTAAATGTCGCAGATAGACAGTCTCTGCCTTCCTGTCATGTGATCTTCCAGACATATAAGGTGTGCCTGGAGATGATAATCTGAGGCTGGGAAAATAGTGGGGAGAAAACAGTTATGTTTTTTTCCCCTGTGCAATGAATTTCTCTCACCAGGAGGAAAGGAAGATGAAATGAGCTAAGGAGCTGGAAGGAAGGAGATACAGTTGGAGAAATGAAGATGATACCTGACAAACCAACTGGGATTTAGGCAGTTTTGGCAGCTGAATAAACGGCATAGTTAGGCTGGATGGAGGACTACTGAAGATCTATAGGTTCCTGGGTAATGGGAAGATCACCAAAGAGGGAGGAAGACAAAAGTAGTGTGAGATCATGCCTGCGTGATGCAACAACCCAAATATGGAGAAGGAGTCTGAAGATATTGCAGCTAAGTTTATCTGAAACCTTGATTAACTCTAAGGAAAATCCATTACCACTATCATATTTCATAATAACTTTGTTGACTTCAGAAGAAGTATCATCTTGCAAACAGGGACTGCTGAACAGCAGAACAATTAGAATCATGAAGTCATTTACTATTTTTATTGCATTCTAGTTTTTTTTTTTTTTAAATGGCAGTTACACTAGCAAATGAGGGGGATCAGAAAAACTAAAGCAAATGCTTTACTTGCATGCTGCTTATAGAGCTACCTGGCTATAAAAGGAAAGCAGTCCAAAAAACTTTTTTTAAAAAATTATTATTTATTTAACAATGCTGTGAATAAAGAAAATAATTATCTGGTTTAAAAGACAGACCTTGTGTGCTATGGTTTTCTCTGTCTGATCCCAAGAATCCTCACACTCACCCCCATGACATACATGCTAAACATATCATATTCAGAAAAGCCTCACATGCTGAAATACATCCATTATCTAAGCATTTCTCAAAAAACAAAAGCAAACATCCATCTTTTTTGGTAATTCTTCACTACTAATCAAAACTCAAAAATGAACATAAGTACATGGCATAAAATAAAGGTACAAAATGGAATCAGTAGATATTCCTCCAGATATAAGGTAGTACTTTATTGGGTCCCAGTTCCAATTTTTGCTTCTAACATTAAGTTCATAATTAAGTCAAAGTGAATTCAATGGTTATGATTTGAGACTGTAACTACTGTAATATCAATGATGTTATAAGCTAATCCTTTGGTCATTCTTTGTAATCATAGCACTGTTTTAATTACTATGAACTTTCAGTATCAAACTAAAAGCACAAGGGCATTATGAAAACACCCTTGGGGGAAATCCTGACATATTTCATGATGTTTAATTTTCAGGGTAGCTGCAGGTTTGCCTTGGAAAAGTAAAAGTGTATCAGGACAGTTCTTCGACTTTTCATGGGCAAGCCTGATCAGCTTCAAAAACATAGCAAACCCTGCCCTTCCTCCCGCGCTTACAATTACCAGTTTTGAGTTACTTTCTCTCTTTAGTGCCATCTCACGTTTTACAGTGCAGGAATGCTGGACTTAGCCATGCAAACCATACTATAGTTTAGTTTGTTTCTTGAACCCTGTCAAAAAAAATTAGCAGCAACCAGCAAAATTTTGCCAAGGGCAAATTCAGAACCAAATGAGACTAAACTCAAACACATTAAGCCAGCTTATTGAACTATGGTTTATTGAATCTACAACAAAGAGCTGGATTCACACACAGCATTAAGCCATAAACAGTAGCTGGAATCATAGTAGATACTAAAACAGAATCAAGCAATCACATTATGGCTAAGAATACTGTGCAAACCCAGTTGTTGACATTCCAAAATGACCTCTCCATAACCAGGTCTCAGTAGGTGTAACATGGAAGTAATATAATATGGTGGCTAGATGTAACATGGAACCTACAAACCACAAAAGGACAAAGAGAATTTAAACTCCACTGAGAATTTCCCTCCCCTATCTCTAGTTTTTGGATGTGGGGGGATCAATGAGAAAGTATACATCTAGCTATAGAACTATTTATTTTCTTTGAATATCCTATCACTGACCTCTCACATGAGTGTACAACCGAGAGGAGGTTATGCTTAACAGATAATAGCAGTGTACCACAAGAGCCCCATTCTCCAAGTTCAGATGAAACAAAAATTGCAAGATAAGGCAAATTACTCAACAAGCTATGTTGCAAGGCCCAGGTTCTAATAGCATATGATTTCTTTAAATGACCTGCCTTAGGTCATCATCTTTTCAAACTAAAGAACAGCTCTAGAATCTAAAGAAAAAGATGCAGACTAATCAAGAATGCCTTTAAAATCTCTTTAGAGATCTTTTCTATAGTTATAGAATTTTTTTCATATTTTTTTATCCTGCCTTTATTATTTTTATAAATAACTCAAAGTGGCAAACATACCTAATACTCCTTCCTCCTATTTTCCCCTCAACAACAACCCTGTGAGGTGAGTTGGGCTGAGAGAGAGTGGCTGGCCCAAAGTCACCCAGCCAGCTTTCATGCCTAAGGTAGGACTAGAACTCACAGTCTCCTGGTTTCTAGCCTGGTGCCTCAACCACTAGACCAGTGATGGTGAACGTATGACACATGTGTCAAAGGGGACACACCATGATGTTTTGGGTGACACACCAGCATTCACCAACACAAGACAAAAACTATTCCCCCTGTTTGAGTTACCAAAGAAACTGAGTTTTTTTACTCATATTTCGTTTTTGTAATTATTTGTCGTTTCTTTATATAATACATAGCACCACATGTGATTGGACTGTATTTTTTTTAAATAAATGAATATGTAAAGCATTGTTTCTCTTTTGTTGGGCGGCGGGGGGGGGGGGTGACACACCAGCAGAGTCAAGTTAGGCATTTTCCGAATTTTTGACACGTTGAGCCCAAAAGGTTCGCCATTACTGCACTAGACTAAACTGGCTGTTCAATCCTGCCGCTACCAATTTGCAATCCTACAGGAAGTTTACTTTGAATTTTTTTTTCTTAGAACAAGAAAATCAAATAAGTAACATTATCACAAGTGTGAGTTTTGAATGTGTTACTATTCCCGGCTTTTGTTTCTTTTTGGCCCGCCAAAACGTTTTTGCCCACCAATTAATTACATCCGCTTATTTCAGCCAAATGGGTTAGGGTTATTACTTGATGATTGATAGCTACCTCTGCGAATTTAACTGTGCCATAATCGCAACAAGGATATTGCACCAATTGATTTCCCTCTGCGGCAAGCAGAAAGTTTTTCAGCTTGAGATTTTAACGGTGGGGCACTGGGGGACAAAAAAGGAGCAATACTTGTAGTCCTATCCTCTGTAATTTGACTCAAACCACATTCAAACAAGAGTATTTCAGGCATTTTTGTGACTCGAAACTGTCTCCGATATATCAGATGACGCTAAACACTAATTTAACACTAATTTAACATCCACAGCCTTCTTTACTCTTGACATTTCTAAACCCAGCGAGGCCATATCCCATGGCAGCCCACGCCGCGAATGAATCAACCACCAGATACACAGTTCAGCACGAGCGATAGCATCGCAAAGACGCTTCCAGCGAACTCCACTGAGTACCGTAAAGCCAAGCCGGTAACACCTGGTCTGCGTTGCGCACGCGCTAACTATGCTGAGAACTACAAATCCCGGCATGGACTGTGCACCCTTACAGCCAATCACAAACAAGCGTTTAAAAAAAACCACCACCCTAAACGCAGCCTTGAATTTGGAGAGGTATTCTGGCGGTGGGGGATAGCCGTTTCCCCTTCTTTTTGTATTCCACAAGGGCGGCAGCAAACAAGCAGCCTAAACTGGCATAAGGAAGATACAAATCAGTCTCAGCTATTAGAAGGATCGAGACCTTTAGTCAAAAGGGTGAACAGACTCCAGCGGTGCCTCTTTCCCGCGCTTTAAGAAACAGGCGCAGGAGTTGGTTCGCGCCTTCTTTCGGGTTCCTATTTCATTCGTTGTCGGCTTCGCCGAGGCATGTCAATCAGCGACAGAATCGCTTGGGCGATAGGGGCGGGCTGAGAACCGAAGTCCTTCTGCGTCGCCCCACCCTTAATCCCGCCTCCGCTTTCCTTTTTGCTATGGGGGAGCGCGCGGCCGAAAGAGGAGAAGGGAGAACCAGCCCCGCCACGGCAGTTCGCCTGCCGCCTTCCCCCTCGCGCCTGCCTGGGCGCACCCTTCCCCTCAGGCTCGCGGCTCCCGCCCTGTGCGGCCGCGGGTCCTCGCTGAAGGCCGACCCGCTTTCGAGCCAGGGCCCGGCTCGTGCGCGGCTTGCGCCGCCCTCGCTCCTCCCCCGCGCCTCCCTCCCCCGCCCCTCCTTCTCCTCCAGGCCAGCTGCTGCTCGCTTCGCTTCCCTCCTCAGCGGGGGTCAGCCGAGGCCTCGCCGGGCCCCGCCCTCCTCCCTCCTCCGCTCCCTCCCCCCCTTCGTCCGGCTCTAAGTTGTCAATCAGGCGCCGGGGCTGAGACAGGCGACGGCAGCGGGCGGAGAGACGGGCAGCTACGCCACAGCCCAGCGGCGGCCATTCGTGGAAAAATAGGCCGACCTGCTCCTCCCAACTCCGGCAGCGACCGGCCTTCTCTCGCCGCTACCCCCAGCACCCCGCCCTCCGTCCCTCCCCTCCCTCCTCCTCGAGCCGCGCCTCAGCGGGCGTTAATGCGGGATGAGCGGTACGTAGCCCCCCTCCTTCCCTCCCGCCTCCGCTGCCTTCCCGCGCCATCCCACCCAGCCGCCTCATTCCTCCCGAGCCCCTTTCTCTTCCCTCCCTCCGCCCCTCCTCCTTTCCCCCTCTTCCATTCCTCCTTTCTTTCCTAGCCCTCTCTCCCATGCACATCCATCCATCCCTCCTTCGTTTCTGTTTCCTCCCATTTTCCCCTCCCCTGCGCCTCCCTTCTCCTGCCCCTAAAGCATCCTGGGCCACTCAGTAGCCGTGGATGCTTTAGGGGCAGGAGGAGGGGGAGGGTTGTGGGTGGTTTTTTCCCCTCTGCCTTACAGTCTCCGATAGCAGAAACCAATCAAAACTCCCCTTTCTGGGCGTTCACTCGCCAGCCCCTGTAGGCCGGGTTTAAAACCACGTTTCTTAAGTCTCCCTGTTTTCCACTAGAGAGGTGGACAGTGGCTTTCAACTAGCAGGAGCATGGAGGACCGGGGGTCGGTGAGAATGTTCTGATTATTTTCTGTGTCAAAATAGAAGTGAAGGATGATGCTTCATAGATTTTGTTTCGTTTCTTTCTTTTTTTTTTGAAGATCAAAAGAAGGAGGAAGCTATGCCCTCCGAGGGAGAGAAATCTCCTGAGGCTGAGAACAACAATAAGAAAAACAAAACTGGAGCTTCTCAGGTAAAATGTCTAAGAAAATGGAGGAGAACAAGAGAGAGGGAGGGAGAGAAATGGCAAACATCCTTCATTATTTACATGTATTTCCAGATGGGATGGGATGGATTTTCATCCAAATGTACTGCAGAGATTTTTGAAAGGCTCAGTGAAGGAAGACATTATTAATTGGAGTGGGTAATATGGTATAGGTAATTTGGGGTTATAACTTTCCCCTTTAACTCCCTCTTCATAGCTTTATGTTTAGCTAACTTTATTAGTAATATCTAGAATGCTGTTACTGCTGCTTCTTTGTAGTTCAGGTCCTAATACTCATAATATTTTTGTTAGGATTCTCAGCCCTCTCCTCTGGCTCTGTTGGCAGCAACATGCAGTAAAATAGGAACTCCTGGTGAGAATCAAGCAACTGGACAACAGATTATTATAGATCCAAGTCAGGGTTTGGTGCAGCTTCAGAGTCAACCACAGCAGTTAGAATTAGTAACAACTCAGCTTGCTGGAAATGCTTGGCAACTTGTTGCAGCTCCTCCTGCTTCAAAGGAGAACAACAACCAGCAAACATCTTCTGTTGCTTCAACTGCAGCAAGTCCCTCAAATAGCAACAATGGAAATGTATCCCCCTCAAAAACGAAACCAAGCAATTCTTCTGGAGTAACCCCAGGACAATTTCAAGTCATCCAAGTACAAAATTCAGGTGGTAGTGTTCAGTACCAAGTGATTCCACAAATTCAGACAACAGAAGGTCAACAAATTCAGATAAATCCTGCTAATGCCACAGCTCTGCAAGATATACAGGGTCAGATTCAGCTCATTCCTGCAGGGAATAATCAAGCTATTATTGCAACTACAAATAGGACAGCTTCTGGTAATATTATTGCTCAGAATTTGGCAAATCAAACAGTGCCTGTCCAGATTAGGCCTGGTGTTTCTATTCCATTGCAGCTGCCTATTGCTGGTACTCAGGCTCAAGTTGTAACTTCATTGCCTATAAACATTGGGGGAGTGACTCTAGCATTACCTGTAATAAATGTTGCAACTGGTAGTAGTTCTGGACAGGTTGCCCAGTCCACTGAAAGTGGACTTTCCAATGGAAACCAGCTATTGTCAACACCTGTCACAACAGCTTCTGTTAGTGCTATGCCTGATTCTCCTCCTTCCTCTTCCACAACTACAGCCTCCACACCACTAACAGGGAGTGAAACGTTAGTTACTACTGCAGAAACAGGCCAGTATCCAAGCACAGCAAATAGTTCTGAAACTAGTACTGAAGAAGCTCAGACTACCACATCTGAAACAGAGGCACAAAATTCTACTCAGCTTCAGTCTAATGGATTGCAAAATGTGCAGGATCAGTCAAATTCACTACAACAGGTTCAAATAGTAGGTCAGCCTATTCTCCAGCAGATCCAGATCCAACAGCCTCAGCAGCAGATAATTCAAGCAATTTCTCCACAATCTTTTCAGCTTCAGTCAGGACAAACTATTCAGACCATTCAGCAACAGTCTTTGCAAAATGTTCAGCTGCAAGCAGTGAGTCCAACACAAGTACTCATAAGAGCACCAACTTTAACCCCATCAGGGCAAATCAGCTGGCAGACAGTACAAGTTCAAAATCTTCAGAGTCTTTCAAATCTCCAAGTTCAAAATGCTGGGCTACCCCAGCAGCTAACTATTACCCCTGTATCTTCGAGTGGTGGTACAATTGCTCAGATAGCACCAGTAGCTGTTGCTGGCACACCAATAACACTTAATGCTGCTCAGATTGCTTCAGTGCCTAATCTTCAAACAGTAAGTGTAGCCAACTTGGGTGCTGCAGGTGTTCAAGTGCAAGGAGTGCCAGTCACCATTACAAGTGTTGCAGGTAAGTCCTATCCATTTGGATGCATAATAGTAGTGTATAAAGATATACTTGCCTTTATACACAATAGTATATAAACATAAATTTGCCATTAGCAAAATAGTATCATGCACCAATATTGCCTGATAATTACTAAGTCTTTCTTTTCTTTTGCTTAATTTCATGCTGAATTAGAGGAGTCTTAAACCCAAGTTTTCAAATGTGATTTTTGAATGGTGCAAAGGGCTGCCATGGAAAGCCTGGAAATTCATAGTATGTCTGTACTGTGAGATTTTTGGGGTTCTGGCTATGTAATAAAACTTAACACTTATGTTTCTGTCCTGGATTGGTCAATTTCTATCTTTACACCTTTTACAAAATGTGTGATTCATAATTCCTAAGGTTTCTCATGATTTTAGCTTTTTGTTATAAATAACTTAAGTTGCAACTTTAAAATATTGATTATACCCTCTGCATTAGATAAATTTCTAAATATATATTTACATTTCAATAAAACATTGCCTGAATTATATGTATATAGTATGTTTTGATCTAATAATTTTCTGGCTATGTTCAGGAGCCTGGGATTCATTTATGCAAACTGACTACTAATTTGCTTCTTCCAGAAAGTTACAGACACTTTTAAATCTGCAGAATAGGAACATAAAATATTTTGAAAGATGTAGAAACATACATGAAGGACAAATCTTGTCAAAATTAGTATATAGTATAGTTTGTGAAGTAGGAGTGTAACTATTTTTCAGCTGTAAAATATTTAATTGTTACCATCATAATGAATAGTTCTGCTAGGAAAAATAATCCTGTTTATGAATGAAAGATGAATTAAACCAGCAGTTCCTTTTTGGAATTGAGATATTAATACTATATATAGAATAAGAGTCAGGCACTGTTTCTTAGTAAAGAAAGAGGTCTACAAAGTATGGAAGAGAAGCATTTTCTTTTACCTGCATCATAGATAATAAATATACATTTGTATAAAGATAGTCTTCTCTCTCTCTTTAGGTAATGAAAACATTTGACCAAAGTTGGCATTTGTTTTTAAGAGAATCAGATTAAATTCTCTTTAAAGGAATTCAGATATAACAATTATTCTATCATTTCTTCCTCCTATATCTACAGTGATTTAAAAAAACTTTGTTATTTAATGTAAACAGTAGTTTATTCTTTTAAAAAGATCCACTAAACCAAGATATGGTCATTTATAATTATGGTGAGGGAAAAACAGTGGAAGAAGAACCTACATAACTTGAAGCTCAGGTCATAGTTTACTGTTACATTTTAACAGTTCATGTATTTTTTTTTCACTTTATCAGTGAGATTACTTTTTTCAGGCTACATTGTGATCTAGTAAATAGTTTTGAGCTTTATTACGTTTTAGTAGGTTGCAGATATAGTGAATTTATATAAAAGGCAGTAGTAATGAATATAATCCTCATCTATTTCTTTTTACCCTTGCAACATCATGTGGCATGTTTTCTTTCTGATAGGGAGATAATTTTGGATTGAAATGCACAACAAAGATTCAGTGTCAGTATTACATATCCTCATCCTTGTTTTATAGGAATGTGACTGTAACCATGATTTTGCTCCTGTCTTGCCTCACTCCACAATTATTACTGAAAATCCTTTCAGAACTGCCTTTCCCATCAATACATTGGTGAGATGACTTATCAGTACAACCAATCACCAGACATAATGATTGTAGTATATGAAAGATCCAGAGATTCATGTGGCTCCCACCCTTAAGTTGTTCAGAAAATTATTGAAGACCTCATTATTCTCCCAAGCCTTGGGGAACAGTGATTGTGGGCCTCCTTTTTGTCATTTTCCCTGTTTTGTTTTGTTTTGATTTGTTTTGAATACTTTGCTGTTCTGGTCATTTGCATCTTTTATATACTTTTATATGTATGTAGTCTTAGCTGTAAGCTGCCCAGAATAATTAAATAAATGTCTTTCAAGTACACTTTGAGTTAATCCTTTTTGGAGCCTTCATCTGTAATAATTGTGCATGATAATAATAAGCAAAAGTAGCAGTTTCCTCTCAGTGTATGAAGTAAAAACAAGTTGTATAAAATTATGTAAGTTTTAAAAACTTATGTTAAGAACTTTGATAAAATATAAGCTTTTCTATTGTATAACAATGTAGATGATAAACTATGTATTCTCTCCTGACATAAAATGTGCTCTCAAACATAATATTATATCAGGGGCTCAAACTTATATTAAGTTATGTCTTTGAATTAATTTGGGTGTCTGATAATTTGGATCAAAATTTGAAAAACAATTATATCTAAATGCACATCACTGTATTTTGATAAGCATGATTAGATATGCAAATTGGATTAAAGAAACCATATGGAGATTGAATATAGGTCTGAAACCATGAATGTGAAGTTTAGACATACTATTGGGAAAAGATTTCTAGAATAAATAGAACTTTGAACTTCTACACTACTATGGTAAAAAATCATATAGTTTGCCTTATGCATTATAGGCCTTTGGTATGGTATATTGTTTTTGTCCTTCTGATGTTTAATGAAAGTGTTGTCCTATATTACTTTTTAAAATTTGAATTGCTATAATACGTAGAAGTTGTTCATGTCAAACAACAAAGAGGAATATTTTTCATTTATGGGTTGGGTAGTGAGTCTTCTAATGCAGGATTCCATAAATTAAATACGTATAGCTGGAGAATATAATCTGGTATTTAGATTAATTCCTACTAGATAAACATTGGATAGGTCTGTGTGTTTATAATTTCAGGCCTTGATTTACAGTGAAGTTCTAAAAAGGTTATATTTTTACAAGTTGTATTATAGACAAACTTCACAACTTAAGAAACCTTAAGATATGAAATAAAGAGAAATGTTTAGTTATCAGGTGTAACAATAGCAACATTAAGACAATGTAATATATTTTATTGATCTATTCCTTTAAATATTATGTGGTGGCTAATCTGTTTGATTACTATAAATTTGCTGCTTTTAAATATTTCATACAAAGGCCATGTGCTCATTTTCCTACAGTTCCATTAACTGACTAAGCAAGAAGTATATATAGTCTTGGGTAATGATAGTGCCTAAGCATTCTATCTAAATAGGTATAAATGTCTAACTTTTTTTTAAACTGATCCATTATGAATACAGTAAAGGGAATCTGATTATTTCCCAGGCAATTCCAGCAAACACTAGTAACACAAGTTTACTTTTGCCAGTCTTTAAAAAAAATGGTCTTTTAAATTGAAACATGAAGACATCTTTCACTACTTATCTAGTAAAAAAAAAAAAAAAGCAGTGCAACATTGAGGTTTACTTGAAGTTTTTTTTAATTAATATTAAATCTGATATTTAGCAGCAGTCTGAAATGACAATCTACCCTTACCCCATATCCAGTCATTTGTTATTTTCATAATTTTCCATCTGTAAAAAAAATTAGTTGATTTCTTAATGTGCTTTGGTGTTTTTTGCTTATGTTGGTTTGTACTATGTATTATTTTCTCTGTTCAGATTTCGGTGCAACGTTATAGTTCTAATAGAAGAACTAATTGTGACTTGTTGAGTGGTGACTTAAATATTCAAATTAAATCGATTGGAGGAAATTCAGAATCCTCTTAAGAACTCCAAATTTTCAACCAGAAATTACTGGAAACTGAAAAGGATTAGTATCCATCTTTTGTTCAATGTAAGCATATAGTTGGAGCATTCTGTTTTCCATATTTATTTTATATAAGTATGTTGTTAGTGCTTCCTGTTTCATAAACTGCTATATACTTAAGCCTACCTTGCTATAGCCTCTTTGTCTAATTTTTGTCTCTCTTCCCAGTATAACTGATGTTTGAAGTGTGGAACCTCATTGAAAAAATTATTGCTGGAGACATGGTTTATGTTTTAAGCACACTCTATTAAAACACTATATAATAGCAATTTATAAATATCATCATTACACATTATGTTTCCAACTTTCCAATCATATATTGTCCAGGTATGTTAAACCAACTTTACAGAAGATACCAGCTTGAGAAAGCCTGATCTGTACAAATTGACACCATTAGCTTTTGAGGGAAGCTTGTTCCATTTATATAAAATTATACTGGGATAAATATTGGGATAAGGCGCTTAGAATTTAAATTACTACTATGTATTTTAACATGTATTTACATTTTGAATAGTTACCTAATTTTTAATGACCTATATGATGGCCTTTTGGTTACCCATAGGTTAATATTTCCATCTGATACTGGTAAAATCTGCTATGAAAAGTCGTGATATTGGAAAAGTGAAAACAACAGTTGACTATATAGCAAGAGACAAAAAGCAGCCATAAATATATTTCTATTTGAAGCAAAAAGAGTAGGGTACTGCTTATTTGATGTTTCAGTTTTAGTGACACATTGATAGAAATATATTTACACTAAGCACACTAAGATTCTATATGTAATATGTGTGTAAAAGAGTTCTGAATGCTGATTTTGGAGAGGTGAATTTTAAAAAAAAAGTAGGAAGAAAATTAGGATGGGCAAAAGTGGACCAGGAAGATGCTAAATCTCTTGTTATGGCAAATGGACTTTTAATTTAGGAAATAAATTAGAAAGAAATGTAATGCTGCATGGTACATTTATGCTCAGTTTCCCCTTTGCTTTCCTCTCTACTGAAATGATTGCTTTTTAAAAAGAAATGTCAGGAGTTTACATGTCAGCATGTAATGTGCAGTTGAAGGCCTTTGTATCAATTGATGTTGAGAAAAGTTATGAAATGGAATTTGGGACTATGTAATCAATTTTGTCACTGAACTTCAAGAAGTGTTTATAGTCTGTACAACTATTTACATACCTTACTATAGTATACATACTTTATTTGTTTTTTATTTTAATATTAAACATGAGATTGAGAATCATTTTCAGCCCAAGGACTGAACTACCTATTGGCCAGGATGTTAGGAAGCACAGGTGGCATATATCTCACTGTCCCACATATATCCTTTTCACTCCTACTTCCTTTGCTGACACATAGAGATGCTTGCTTTATTGGTGCTGGAGTATAGAACAGCATACAGCTTTAGGCAGTTGTATTCCATGTCAGGTCCCTCTTAATCCAATGGATTATATTTGGCCTGCAGATCAGAGGAGAAAGTGCTGGAGTGCTTTTAGAGATTGAACAATTTTCTGTAGTGAAAGCTGGATCTAATTTCTAAAGATCATATTATAGCTTTCCTGGTTCTGTTTTCCTAGTTAAAATCTATTAATTCATGCATTATTAAAGTGTAATTAGAGAAACACTAATTTCCAAATAAACTGGATGTGTATTCTCACTCAAAAGATCTGGTGGCTTTTGCTGGTGGACTTGAGTATTGCTGCTTTCTCTTATGCTATGCCTTGCACTCTGGGATTGAATTTTATTAAATAAGTGTAGTTGTGTGTAATCTAAATCAAGCAGTGTACCAAATATTAAATTTGTATTACTAAAGTTAGGCACGTATAAATTTTTCCCTGATGTTGTTATGCCTTCAAGTCAGTGTTGACTCCTGGCAGCTGCCTGGACTAGTCCCTGCAGTTTTCTTGGCAAGATTTCAGAAGTGGTTTTCTATTGCCTGTTTCTTAGGGCTGAGAAAGAGTGACTGGCCCAAAGTCACCCAGTTGGCTTTGTGCCTAAAGCAAGACTAAGACTCACGGTCTCCTGGTTTCTAGCCTGATGTCTTAACCATTACACGAAACTGGCTCTCCCCTGATATTTTTATGAAAAGGGTTTTTAACACAAAGCTTTGAACTTTGGAAGAAAATTCCTTATAGTTTCCATCTATTGAAGGCTGCGTCAGGCCTAATGGTGTCACACTGTAAATCTTCAGCTGTTCTCCAGTATGGGAACAATTTTGTGATTCATAGTAAATGCATTAGATTTATTCTGCTAAGACAAGCCACAATTTGTAGTTCGGCTAAGATGTGGTTTATTCAGATGCAATAAGCATAACTCCAGATTTGAGCATAGCACTAAGCTATTCATACTGGCAAGTGTGATTGAAGCATAGCAATGCCATAGTTTTGTCTTTTCTATACATTTCAGTTGATTCCATGCAGGTAAAGGGTTTAACTCTATGCAGGTAGTTTCAGCTAGCCTTCAACCCCCTAATTTGAGTCAACTGTCACTGGATCTGCTCATATTATCTAGAAGTGAAGCTTATATAGAACACAGTAGACAGCTTTTCATAGGCAGAAAGGTATTTTCACTATTGTATAATTTGCTGTGGACCACACTCAAAAGTAGATAGGTTTAGAGCAAAACATATATATAAATGAGGATCTATATTAAGATCTCAATGTATCTTTTCATACATATACAACTTCATCTATTTCTTAAATATTATGTATTTAATGTTACATTTTCGTTATGTTAACATCCTTAGAGATGGTTTCCAACTAAAAGGTGGTGGTGTAATTTGCTGCTTAATTCTATTGGTAAACAAGGATGTTTTAAGGGTTGCACCATACTGTAGCCTTGAGAGGTATATACATTAAACCTCTGTTAAATCCATTGAGGTATATTCACATATGCCCCTGTAAAGTTGGGACATCAAGTATGTGATGGTTTTGTGAGGAAGCTAAACACTGCAATCTTGATCCAGTTCTTTCCACTTATTTATAGCAAAAGTAGAAAACCCATGGGAAACATAGAGCCCAACCATTGACTGTCTCTTTTACCTTATGCTTGTCTTGAATGAAGTGAGATATCTAGAATGGAACCCCAGAACTAAGGCTTTAAAGCTCTCTTGCAGCCCTTGAAGGTCCTGGTTGTAGCCCTTAGACTCCCAGAAGCCTCACAAACAATAATTGTTAAATATAATAGATGGGTGAAGCTGTTATATAGCTAAATGGAGAATATTCATACTTAATCTTACTTATTTGGATTAATTATAATTATTTAACAAATCAACATTTGTTTTTGTTCTGACCCACTCCTTTTTGGAATTTATCTCCCAGCACACAATCCAAAAGCCCTGTGCACCTTTAGCCCCGGATGCATCCCTGATCCATAATATCAAAGTTTTAGCTATTAAGCCTATACAATCTGAATTGAAGCCTTCTGATTTCAGCTTGGTTGCAGTTACAACATTTGCTCCAGCTTTATAAATTGATCTTCACTAACAAGTCATGTGTCTCTACTTCAATCCTATAGTATATTTAGGCCAAGAATACATTTCTTTGAACATTCTATGGGCTGAAAGGTTCACAAATACTCAGTGGAGAGCAAAGTAATCTCTGGATGCTTACACTTAAGCCAAAGACTGTTTCATAAATGAAATGGGACATTTTCCCCCTGTCTTGTATTCAAGGGAAAATACCTCTCAATCAGTCTTCTTAACTATGTCTCTCCAATCTTAAAACAGGAATATATTTCATAACAAAACCAGATGCTTATTAGGACTCTGCCACACCTTTGAAAGAAGGAGCATGTTCAAAGAATTTCTTTTCAAATCATGAAAGCAACTGCATCATTTGCAAGACTGATTTGCAAGTTCCATGAGTCTTGGAGGCTGCTTCAAAAATGATGCAGCTGCTTTCATGATTTGAAAAATGCTTTACGCTTACTCATTGTAAACTTCCCATTTGGATTACTGCAATGTGTTTACATGGGGCTGCTCTTGAAGACCACTCAGAAGCTACAGCTGGTCCTGAACACAGCAGTGTGCACAGTATTGGGTGTCCTAGGTTCACCCACATTATACCTATTGTGCAAGCTGTACTGGCTCCTATTTTTCTTCTGGGTGCAATTAAAGGTGTGTTATCAACTTTAAAGCCCTACATGGCATGGGACCAGGTTATTTATTGTAAATAATTGTTATACTGTTGTTGTGTTGTAAACCGCCCAGAGTCACTTCCTCGTGAGATGGGCAGTGACCAAATTTGAAATATGAAATAAAACTTGCAAGACCACCTCTCCCTGAAAGTATCTCCCCGTCCTACCAGATTGTATACAGTAGGCATGCTCCAGGTCTCTTCCCTAAAATCTTGCCACCTAGTGGGACCTCGGAAGCGTGCCTTTTCTGTGGCTACCCCTACCTTATGGAACATCTTCCCCTCAGTGATTCAGTAGGCCCCCACCCTTTTAGTCTTTCAGAAGCCCATCAAGACCTGGTTTTTTACTCAGGCGCTAGGGTAGAATGAGGATATTTGGAGTTGGTTGTGGGGCATCCCAAGGGGATGATCAAGGCACCGGGTTTTGCTTTGTTTTATGGTTTTATGTTTTATAATTTATGATTTTATAGTTACTGGGTATTATTGTTGTGAACTGCCCAGAGTTGTGTTTTAAGATGGGCAGCCATACAAATATTTTAAATAAATAAAATGAAGTGCTTCCTCTGAAGGCTTTATATATCTTTAATGCTTATTTTTCATAATAATTTTTTCACAACAAAACTATTTCACAGCAAGAGATAATGCCATGCCGTATTTTAAATGTATTGCTTTACCATCATTCTCTGCCAGACTTTCTTGTGACTTCAAAGCCTATCAGTAGTGGTGATAAATCTTTTCTTTACATTGTCAGTTTGAGCCTGAAAAGCAAGAGAGTTTACACACACCTGTGTGGACAATAGGAGTTTTTATTTAGCTCATCAGATCTAAAGTTTGTGGAAATTGTGAACTGAGAATAACCAAATTTAGTGACTCCAACTTTTCAAAATATGTATCAGTTTTTATTTTCATCTCCTTTTCTGATATTCCATCACCATGTTTGGAGAGATTCTTCCTGCAATCAGATTCAGATTACTCTTGATTTTATTGTCTTGAATGTTTTGGCTACATCAATTTTTATTTGTATATCTGGACTATTTATGAATACATCTTAGTAATAAGCATTACTTACATTTTATAAAAGTAGTCCTAGGATAAGGAATAGCAAAGGAAGAATAATAGGTCCTTAAGAGCAAGTAATTTCATGACAGGTTAGGGCAATAGCTGATGAAGTAGTCACTTTCTCACAATGTGTGAAATAAAGGTTAGAAATGCCAATTAACAATAAAAATGGGATATTAGATGTAGAAAGGGAGAGAAAGTTGCTATGGAAAAATGAGCAAGGATACTACATGTTCTAACAAGAAAGACATGAGTGATTTGGAAGAATTAAAAATGATAAAGATAGATGCGATGAGAGAATAGAAAAAAAGTTGTAGTAGTCTATAACAGGAGTCTGTACCCAAGTTTTAGTGATGAAGATTAAAAGATTTTTTTTTTAAGTTGATTGTCTATTAAGAGGGTAAAGATATGTGGGAATGACCTTGAGAGGTGGGGGAAGAGATGTTGCCTAGGGAACAAGCAGATAAGGGTGGGGGAGCCCGCAGATGCATAATGGGCAGAGAAACTCACGATCCTCCATAATTTATCAGACTGTAAAAAAAAGATGGTGGGAGATTTGTACTTTCAGATTTGCAAGATTCTGTTACTGTAGCCTAAAGTATAATGAGCTCATCTGGTTGTGTTTCCTGTCTGGTCTACCTGGGAAGGCTGACAGAAATATATTAAAAATGAAAGTAAGGCTTTAAGTGCAGCCAGTAGGATAGCTAGCTGTACTACATACCTCTGGTCTCTGGATAAAATAAAAGTTGATTTTTTTTTTTAAGGTACTCTACACATATAATTGTAAATAGATTTGAAATCCAGAACTAATAGATACAAATCAGCCTAATGTGCAATACATTTATTTTACTAGTGCTGTATTGTTATTAATATAGTGATAGCTTCTGCTCCATTAAATCAAAGGAAAATAAAAAGAAAAATGAGTTATCCTTCCCACCCAAAAGCCCTAAGAATATTATGCTTATACTAAAGGGTCAGTCAACTATGTGGTACCTGCAGGTGCATATCAGGCCCCCAGTTTATTTCCCCAATGTAGACTATGAAATCTCACTCTGTTCTCAGCTTGTTTCCAGGTGTCTTCCATTTATAAAGATTTCTTTTGCTTTTGAATGCATGGATGAGGTTGATATCAGGAGTACTGTCGATATAAGCATGTTGATGCAATTGGGGATGGATGGATATAGGAAGATCCTTTGTGGCCTTTGTCACACATATGGGTTATGCTTCTGTGCGAATACATATTTGGAATCTTCAAAGCTGAGAGAGATGTTCAAGTGGGAAACTTGCCGTCTCAGTGGGCATTCTAATTCTTCAGGGTTCTGTTGGACTGTAGTAACATTGAAAGGTTTCTTCTACAAATGTAGGTGTAAACCACTGAGGAAATCTATGCATTTCACTGGTAATAGACCTGGATTTGATTTTGGCTCAGATCTTGAATTATGACTTTGTTTTGTTGTAATACGTGTGTTTTACTTTACTGTGACACCCCCCAAATTCTATGGTTGTGTGGAAACAGTTTTATGAGTGTAATACCTATGGGGAGCAAGCTTTTGTTCATGGATGGTCACTCACTTTTCTTAATGTGCCTGGGATGTTTTATCAGTTGCCAAGAATTAAATAAATAAAACCAGGAAAATTGAAATTGTGCTTCAGAACTATGAGCACTGCTCATAGGGACTGAATATGGCTGCACCAGCAGCTCCTAGTTCTTAATCTTCTATCTTAGAAGCTTATCTAGTTTCAAAACACTCTTCAGTGATAACTTTGATGGCACTATCAAACTCAGTGCCAGTTACATCACATGCTGTGTTCTCCCTTCATCCATAACTACCAGGTACTTTGTACTTATTTAAAAGGAAAAAGAGCAAAGAAAAGAAAATGACTTACTGGCTTTTACCTTGGCTAAGAAAAAAAAGGCAGTAAGATCCAAAGCATATTTCTGTTTAGATTCTGTTCCCACTGACAGTCAGATCTGTCCAGTGATCCATTATCTGTACTCCAGTGTTTTGGGCATTATATGATTTCACCAATTCTTTCCAAACTGATATTCTTTTTTAGTTATTTATTTTAATAGTTATTTTGTGTGACCATGCTTGTGTTTAATACTGTGCCCAAAATAAAATGGATTTGATCTTCTATCTCTGAGGAAATCCTCATTTTATATTTTATTTTCTGATAGGGAGATGGCATCCTTCCCCTAAACAATTGTTTGTGAATTAGGATGGGGTCATAAGAATAATAAAAAAGGGCAATCATTACATCAGACATAACTGATGGAAAGCCTGGATACCCTGGCAGATTGGTGGTGGCTTGGGAGAGGCTTTTTTTTTTTTTTAATAACAGCTAAACGGTTTTTCTTTTATTTTCTTGTTTAATTACTATCCATTCCCATCACTTCACCTCCATCTCTTTCCTTCCTTCCCAGTGAAGCTAAACATTTCCCCTCACCCCTTCTCCATCTTTGGTTTTTCCCTCTTTTCGTTGTTTCTGCTGAAAGAACTTTGTATGTATTTGTGTGTTTCTATATGTGAGAGGGAATCCATTTGGAGGACTAATTAGTTTTGTAAATGGGGTAGTTTATTTTACAGACAATTATTTTAATCAGTAGTTATTCAAGTAAAATTATTTTTCTTGACTGGGCTCTTTCCTCTTTTTTTAAGTGTGGCTTCTGGCAGGTTTATATACATACAAATATATATGTATGTACAAATACCAGTGTGTCATTTTGCACACACACATTGTGTGTGTGGGGGGGTGAATTTCCATGATTGGCTTCAGCTGTAGTTAATAACATGTTGATAAGTTAGGAAAGCATTGGCCAATTTTTTTTTTCTGTGGCCATAATTTTTCTGTCTACTACCCTTCCTTTTTAGGGGAAATCTTCCTTTCAGATAAAATGATAGTACAATTCTGCCTACTTAGCTTGGGTTTTCTGTCACTAATCATGTCTTACAATTATACAAAGTATGTACGGGTGTCAGTGCAATTTCACCTATGGTATGTATATGTAAGGTCATTGGCCCAGTGGAGCACTCCAGTTCCTGTTCAGTTCTCCCTCGATGCACATTTTTCTTGTGAATATGCTTTAAAGGAGGAGAGAAATAACTTTCTGTTCGTTTTCATACATGATTTTTTGCTGTTTAAAGTGCCTTTCCTCTTATTGTCTCTTAATATTTTATTGCATCAGGGAGCCCTTTAGGCTGTATTTCTTTGAAACTATGCATTGACTTCAGAGTCTTTTTCCCTTCCTTCTGATATATATTTCCCCATATGCGAAAAAATTTAAGGGGTAAGTCTGTTAAATGAACAGTTTACTTATCAGAAGGGATCACTGGCTAGAAAACTCCAGTAAATCCATAGTGACATACAAGCTGACATATATTGGAAGTTATGAAAAAATGATATTGTTTTGAAGGCAAGAACTGCATTTTCTCATACTGGATTTCAGATGGCTTGGTTTGAAGCTGTTCAGAGCTTTAATGGCCAGAACCAGAAATTTGAATTGTGCCTGATAATTATTAGTTGTTTACAAGCAACTTTTTCTATTGTGACAGTTGACTAAATTTGCTACAATATGTGATTCTTACATTTTGCTAAAACCTGTGGTAACATGTATTCCTTGTATTCAAGATGGAAGAATAATGACTGAGAATCCTCGCCACTCTTGGAGCACTCATAGTATAAATGTGGGGTTTTTAAAGCTGATTTGTCTGTATATTGATACATCCTGCTCTATGGTGCTTGTTTTAGGAGACAATGAGAGTTGTTTGCCCTTCCTTTCAGAATTTACCTCAATGCGTGCACGCACGCACACACACACTGCAACAATTTGGTTTTAAGGGAATTTGATTGAATTTCTTAACCAAATAGACTTTGCAAATTAGGAATTTGACAGTAATTCAGGAAATACCTGTTAACCTATTCAGCACTTTGACTTGAATTTCTAAATTAGTTTGAATTATCAAGTCAGAAAAGTTCTGCATGCTTCTAGGAAGCAATATTGCTTGATTTAATTTCTCAAAATGAGTTGGATTTTTCTTATGACTTCAAAGTTCTTATGACTGTCCCTGCAAATGTGTGATTCCATTTATTCATAAATTATTACTAAAATGTATACACTGCATTATTTGCAATGTTGTTACATTTATAAAGGCCTGCTTTTTTAAACAAATACAGTCAGTTTTATTGACCCTAATTTATTGTTCCTTACATTCACATTTTGCAGCCACCTTTCCTTGCAATGGTTTTACTGTGCAGTGTGGAAATTACTACAGTGAAGACAGCAACATGCCACCTCAGATGAGGAATTCAGCAGTTTTGTCACTGCACAGTTACTGAATATTTATAGTTAGCAGAGTATATGTTTGAGTGCTTATTAACTTCATATTAAATATAAAGAACTTTGGGTTTAATAAATTTGGAAGGAATAGCACCCCTCTGTTTGAAATATGCATATGAGAAGTATTTATTTATATGGCTTGCTTCTATATACCTATAGAACTGATTCTTCTGTGTTGATCAACTCAGTCTGGTAACATGCCCCCTCAACAGAATGTTAACCTTTTCTTGTAACTGAGAGATTAAGGGAATCAGCTTGCAGCCAGTGTTTTTCTCTTGCAGCCCTTGGGGTTTTTTTGTTTTTTTTTGAGATTAGTGGTCATTGTTCTGGAATCTAATAAAAACCTAGTTTTCAGAGAGACCATCTCAGGATGAGTGCACACCACCTCTCCTTTTGCCTTAGTTTTAGTATTGCTTTACTATTGTAAACTGCCAGTAGTCTATGCAGATTGTGATGGTATATAAATGAAATAGATAAATGTGTCTTTCTCCATCTGTTATGTAGTAAACAGAATGCAAAAATATATTATGATCTTACTGTGTTAAGCTATAGAAGTTAAGATTTTTCTCATTTTCCAGGTCAACAACAAGGACAGGATGGAGGCGTGAAAGTACAGCAAGCTACAATAGCTCCTGTAACTGTAGCAGTTGGAGGACTAGCTAATGCAGCAATGGGTGCTGTTAGTCCTGATCAGATAACTCAGGTGCAGCTACAACAAGCCCAGCAAGCATCTGATCAAGAAGTGCAGCCTGGCAAAAGATTAAGAAGAGTTGCTTGTTCATGCCCTAATTGTAGAGAAGGGGATGGAAGGTAATTGCCATAATTGCTATTAAATATTAGGTTTCTTAGGGCCAAAGTATTTATTCCACTTACGTATTTCTGTTACATCTTTAATGACATTATTTTAATTAATGTAGTCCTTATTTGAAATTGTTCTGACTTTAACTATTAGTGGGTTGTATTTGATAGAGGCAGCAATGAACCAGGAAAAAAGAAGCAACATATCTGCCATATTGAAGGCTGTGGTAAAGTATATGGGAAAACATCTCATCTGCGGGCACATCTTCGCTGGCACACAGGAGAAAGGCCATTTGTATGCAATTGGATCTTCTGTGGGAAAAGATTTACAAGGAGTGATGAATTGCAGAGACATAGGCGAACCCATACAGGTGAGTGAACAGTCTGTATAAACATTTAAAAAATAAAGTTCATTTACATTTTAGTGTTCTGACTTTTAAATGTATATAAAATTTAAAACCGTTCCCTTCAATAGGAACTTACTGATAAATCCTTCAGAATCCTTATTGAACTAAGTTTTCTAGATTATTGGAAATGAAAGCTCTATAACTATTTAAAAGTAATTGGAATACATATTTGTCCAGAATCATAATATATGTTTCTGGATTTTTTTCCATTTTCTTGAATAATCATAATTTCTCAGTTCTTTATCCCTGATATAAAGTGAGTATTTTGGGGAGTCAATCCCTGTATGTTACTTGGTGAATCTGTTTTCAGTTTGTATTTGAAAAATTAAGAATTAGCTGATAATAGTACAGTGTAACTTACAGTGAGTACTAAGTGGGCAATTTTAAGGATTTTATCTTTTTAGGCATTAGTGATCCTTTCCATGCTGCTTTTTAATACATATAATTTCAGATTCAAAACTTAGTATACAGGGAGAAACATTGTATAAAAAGAACTCTTTGACTAGATCCACAAGATGTAAATTGGAAGCTAACTGAAAGAATGCACATCTTAACCATTAAAAGGTCATATTGAATCATTATTGCTATGTTTGAGAAGATACTCAAAAACGTAGTAGTGGACCAGCTGAAATATTCTTGGAGAAAACCAGTATTTTAGAACCCAGTTAGATTCAAGATCTTATTTTGAGACTGATTTGGCCTTTCTCACTATGATAGGTGTCCTAAGGGATAGAAAGAACATTATTATTGCTCAATTTCTTGGTAGCTTTTAGCAATAATTATAGTTGCTTTTAGCACTGTTGACTGATCATCCTTGTGAATTTGCATGGTTGGTCACTCAGAATAAAACTTTGCAGCCCCTGGTAATTGTATGACACTGAAAATCACATGATACCGTCTTATCTCTGATGCTGCTCAGATTATTTCTTAGGCAATTTGGAGAATAATGTGATCAGCATGCTTCTGAAATACAGCTCAGTTTGTAAGAAATATCTGAATCAGGACCCAATGACAAGCTCAGTGAGAACTAATTAGCATAAATAGATGCTGGTAACAGAGTTTCTGTGGCCTGGCAGTTCTAGATCTAGGATATAGATAATTTCCTATCCTGGATATTGAACTTTCTCTAGAGAAGCAGGAATGGAGTTGGAGATGCTCATAGAATAAACACTTTACTGGAGGCCCAAGTAGCTCTGATGGCAAAGAGCATATTTTATGACTTTTAAATGGTATTGTGGTTGTAGTTGCATTGATAACCTCATGTCTGTGTAACTATAATTTACTCACTGAGTGCTACCCTTATGTACTGCATAGAAGCTGCTGCTAGTGAACAGTGCAACAAAAGGGTTACTGTGCAGCACACCTAGCTGCTAACATACAATATTATATTATTAAAATAATTGCACTGGCTACTGATTATTAATAGGCCTGGTTCAGAATTGTAGTATTAACTTAGAAGGCTTTGAATGAGTTGGAACCAGGATCCCCTTGAATTGTCTTCTCCTGTATACATCTGCTCAACTATTGCAATCATTGTTAGAGGCCTTCGTGATTGTACCACAGGATCCCTGTATCTCCTAAAGATGTTAACTGGATAGTAATCTGAAATACAATCTTAGCTGTTGTAGTTGTGGTGCCTATACGTATTTTAAAATGGTTTTGCTCCAAAAGAGAAACATTCAGTGCCTTTCATTTCAGTTAAGGTGCATGTGGAAGACATTTTTTATGCTTTGGTGTTGATATAGGATATCTTTGATTTATGCTTCCTTGTGTTCATTGTTGTACATGACAAACACTATAGAAATACTTTAAAATATATAATTATACAGGTAGTCCTCGCCTAACAACCATTCGTTTAACGATGGTTCAAAGTTATGACAGCCTTGGAAAAAGTGCTTTACAACCTACTTGCATTTACAACTGTCGCACCACTCCCGCAGTCACATGATCACAATTTGTGATGGCCATAAAGCGAGTCACTGCGGTTGTTAAGCAAGTCATATGGTCGTTAAGCAAATTCCAGCAAAAACTGTCCATTGAGGAAGCTGGATTTGCTTAACAACCACATGATTCGCTTAACAACCACAATTCACTTAACAACTGCAGTGATTCACTTTACGGCTGTCATAAAAATGGTCATAAAATCAGGTCTGGTCACATAACTCAATTTTCTGGTCCCTATTGTGGTTGTTAAGCGAGGACTACCTGTAAAGCTACTTAAGATGTTTTGAATTGGTCATAACTGTAAAGAAAAGGAAGGAAGGACTCAAGCAGGCCTAGCAAGCTCTTCTGTTAAATGTATGCATATAAAATATATACAGGCATACCTCGTTTTATTGCACTTCATTTTATTGTGCTTCATAGATACTGTGTGTTTTTGTTTTTTTTTACAAATTGAAGGATTGTGACAACCCTGCATTGAGCAGGTCTATCAGATGATGATTAGCATTTTTTAACAATAAAGTATTTTTTAATGAAGATATGTACATTTTTTTAGACATAATGCAGTAGACTACAGTATAGTGTAAACATAATTTTTATATATACTGGGAAACCAAAAAAATCATGTGACTCGCTTTATTGCGATATTTGCTTTATTGCAGTGGTCCGGAACTGAACCCGTAATATCTCTGAGGTATGCCTGTACAATTATTTCAGTGTACTTAAATTCTTCAGTGTATTTAACTACACTTTAAATATAATTCACTGAGAATCACTTGAATATATGTTTTAATACAGTAAACCTCAATTTAATAGAACTATTTGGCAGATTTTACATTTGATGGACAAAAACATCATCATCTAAACCAAACATCTTTTCAACAGATAACACCTTCCCTATTAACTCTTTAGCCCCATCACTGCTGTCACTCATATCCCAGCAGAGTATATCCCAGCTGCCCACACATCCTGTTTTTCCCAGCACTTTCCCTTCTCTCCACTCAAAAAATCCAGTTTGCCCTTTAATGGGAACTTTGTTTTAACTTCCCCCCCACCATCAGGTTGTTAAATTCAATGATTACTTAAAGATACAAAATAAGAAATTAATTGAAGCTTCAAAATTGCTATATTTTAGGAAGCCAAAATAGAAATACAAGAAAAACTGTTAAAGCCATGGCACTATACTATAGATTATACATAGATAATTGCCCATGATGTTAATTTGAAAAATATTTCTTGACAGGTGAGAAAAGATTTGAATGCCCAGAGTGTTCTAAAAGATTTATGCGAAGTGATCATCTCTCCAAGCATGTCAAAACACATCAGAACAAGAAGGGTGGAGGAACAGCCCTTGCTATTGTTACCTCAGGTGAATTGGACCCTTCAGTTACTGAGGTTCTTGGATCTCCAAGGATTGTTACAGTAGCAGCCATTTCTCAAGATTCAAATCCAGCAACCCCAAATGTTTCAACAAACATGGAAGAATTCTGAAGTAATGTTACATAGATGCCTAGAACTGCACTTAAGTTTACATACCTTTCAAGATACGGAAGTGGGCTGGTAAAAGTGTATTACAGAGCAGGAAATCATGTATTCAGTCTTGATTTCTGTAAGTATTCCAAGTTGGAGAATTAGCACAGGAAGTGTACTTTGTACAATAAGACAACATTTTTGAAAATGAAAGGAGAGCCAATTCATATATATAAATTATGGATAAAACAGATGAGGAAAATATTGCTCCCACACTGTACTAATTTCTGTAGCTCTGTATCACATAAAGGATTTTTAATTGGAAATTTTCTTCTCCTTTATCAGATGTAAATGTTTGTTGTAACAACAAACAGTAAGAATATGCAACAGAATGGCTATTGGTTAGAGTTTTTCCTTACAAAAATCTAGTATTTTCATGGGAATTTACTTTGTCCAAAAGGCACAAAAATGCGAAGTACTCTAGTGAAGAATCCTTTTGTTTATTTTCTTTGAGAGACATATGTATTAAATTTGGCCATCTTTATTCATTTGTTAAAAATCAGATGGCAGCATGTGAAAAGGATCTGAGGTACATCTCAGATAATTTTGGCCACTACATTGTAGTAGTGTGTATAATGACAATCAGTAAACACAGATTATTCTCTTTCTAGGAGAGGTAAGAGATCTATAGAGCCAGTGTATTCTGTAGCAAATATTGAATCTTAGAAATATATTGACATAAAATTTTAATTAATTTCTATGTAAAAATTAAATATGATATGTGTTACAAATCTTATATCTTAATTCATCCCATTTCAAGATACAGGATCTATTCTTAAAACATGATTAATCTCTGTTTTGAAGCCAGTAATTTAAATATTTAAATTTTATTAAACATGTGGAGATAATGGGAAGTAGAGTGCTATAAACTATAGCATTTATGCACCACTGACAACATTTTTCAATAGCAAATATTGTGGTAAATGTACTGAATTCTTTAGAATTTGACATATTAGCCAAAGAAAAAGATGAGCAACCAAAAGTATAACTCTGAAGTAATTATCTGTTACCGTTGTTCCTTATGAAGAATATTGGCTGGGATCCAAAGAGCTAATTCTGGCTTGCTCAAGAGTTTCTGTCCAGCAAGTAACATTTTGACCTTTTATTTCCTTTGAAAAGCTCTTGTGCCATACAACAGATTCCTTTTTAAAAAGGATGCCCTTTTTTGACGTCTCAGTGTCAAAAGTGATTTACTATGCGGCATTGGAAACTGCAATCTGGGAAACTCATGTTTAAATCCTTTTGGATGCACAGTGTGTGTTGCAAAGGTTTTTTGGAGTCTAGCACATTTTTACATTCTCCCCCTTCCTACATCACAGTAACTAAACCAGCAAATAGTAAAAAATATTTTGATTTTTCAGAAACAAAATATATTCTAAACATATGTGAGAGTGATATGTCTCTAATGTGAGTTTATTTAATAACAGCTCACTGAAAAAAAGTAAACACAAAATGAAAATTGTTACAGATCCAGCTCTTCTCACTGACTATTATTCAACCATACTAACTTGGTTCCTTGGATAGGGATACACATTTTGTCCATATCAGTTGTCAGCATCTAGATGAGCATATTGGTTTATGGACAGGAATGTCCATGTCTTAATTGCATGTGTGAAAAACTGTTTCCCTGTGCAGCTATCCTTTGCTGGATTGTGGCAACTGTTGTAAATTTGAATGCAGAACAAAAATATGGCTAAAAGTACTTTGGATTTTTAAACAATTTTAGACATAAAAATTACATTTTGAAAATCTTCCCTGTTGAAAAACTTCTCATGAATACTTTTTACATTTTTACAGCAAAATAATTGGGTGATATAACTTAAAAGTACAGTGCAGGAAATTAAGACGTTTCCTTTAACATTATGCTTTGTGTTGGGAGCTGCTTGAAACTCCAAACAAACAACTTTTATAAACATATACAAGTTCCAGTTTTGTGACATTGCATGCATTTTTAAAGACAAAGATCTACTGATAGTTGTTTGTACTGTGTACACTTTAGGAATGCCCTGTGTAGTGAAATATGAAGCTGAAAGTCTTTCATACTTTGAGCTCACATATATAGCAAAGAAAACAATTTTACACTGTGGTTATAAATTTCAAATTTCTTAAACCTTTTGTAAAGATTTAACAAACTTTAAATATTAGTTGGAGTTTTGTATATCATTTTTTATATCTTATTTAAAATATTCTCAGCTGATATATCTGGCTTTAAAACATCAGAATCAAATTGACAATATATTTAATACAGATGGCCATTAGATAATACTAATTAATTTCTGTTGCAGATGAATTGCAACATAAATTAAATATTTTATCATTATGCATTACAATCAGTGCTAAAAAAATCTAGTTAAGCGAATAACGTTTCCTAATAGAATCATGTTAACTTAGAATTTTTTAAAAACTTTATAAACTAAAGGGTTGAGTACTCTGCACAGCTGTTAAATATTCTTTTTGCATACTTAAGTATGCAGATATGGAATGAAAATTATTGTAATCTGCGGCAAATCCCTATTACAAGTATATCAAAATCTGTTTGGTATCACAGAATCTAATGTAGATTAATTTGTGTTAGCAGGTGCACTTATTACTCCTGGAATTAAAAACATTTTGATAGTCTGTTCTGCATACCATTCTGAGTCCACTTTTCAGTCTTAGAAGGATCGTAAATTTCAGTGTCCTTTATTTGACTCAGTGGGATATAACTGTTGTATGTAATAGGGCACAGATGTGCAGTAGTAGCTTGTTTAATGCCATTTCACTGTTCATTCCCTTGGCCACCATTATAAAATTTTGCTTTATCGTACTTACCAGTGCAAAGTGTATTTATCATGGTAGAATTCCAGTGTTGGAATAGGTTTTTTTTCTTTTTAATATGCTTTATTGGGATAGGGTTGTGTACGTGTTTTCTGATTACATTAGAAATTGGTGTTATGTCATTATTTATCACATTGTTTCATGAGAGAAGTAATAAAAATACGTAACTTAGGAGAAAAAGTTTTTGTTAGGTAAGCATGATGTTTGAGTCCTATTTTTCAATTTTATAATTGTTTTATTGCAACAAAATTTGTATTTAAGTCTCCATTTCTGAAGCCTTGTGATTTTTTTTTAATGCATGTCACAATTGTCATCCCACAAAAATTGATGTGCAGCATAAGGTGTTAAATCTACATAATTATCTTGAAACAGAGAAATAGTTGGTGGTCAAATTGTAAATGTTTTGCAAAAAAAAAAAAACTTATAAAAGTTTTGTAGTAATATTTCACTTGTAAATCTTTTGTAAGAAAAAGAAAAAAAGAAGAAAAATAGAAACACCCATTCTAGAATCTAAAAATTAATTCTGCCAGCAAAGTCTTTACGGCATTAATTTTTACTATGCTAATTTGTATAAATTTTGTGTGTTTTTGTGGATTTGGAACTAAAACTGTGTAGATGTTGTTGCCTGCAATAACACTTTGCAAGTAACTTATTAAATTCTCTTGGATTTACATGTATTTTATTTTAAAACATATATTATTTTTAATCTTTAGCTTAATAAGTAAAATATTCATCATTTTGACTCAACTCATGTAGTCAACTAATATACATAATAAAACAAAAACCATCAACATGGAAATAAGTAAAAGGATACATTCCAGCTGAAACACCAGACGATGTCATGGAACAGTTGTAGATTTACCTCTAGATAAACATACACAGAACTGTAACACATACAGCAATGCAGAGCAGCAGAGTAGCACCAATAGAAAACATGTTGATCTTTTCAGTGTTTCCATTTTCCTGAAAGACAGCCAGTTTAGCATAGTGGTTAAGGTACCAGGCTAGAAACCAGGAGACAATGAATTCTAGTCCTGCCTTACACACAAAGGAAGCTGGGTGACTTTGAGCCAGTCACTTTCTCTCAGCCATAGGAAGAAGGCAGTGGCAAACCACTTCTAAAAATCTTGCCAAAAAAACTCCAGGGGCTAGTGTGTGTGTGTGTGTGTGTGTGTGTCCTACAAACAAAATTTAACATTTTGAAATACAGCAAATATGAGCAAAAATGTATGTAGACAGCCCTCATTATTCACAGAAGACTGACCCTCTGTTCTAGCCAAGCTACCAACCAGAGATAATGAGATCTTAAGAAAATGTACTTTATGCATGTGAGAAAAGCCCATCCACCATTTTGCATAAGTGTAAAAAAAAAAAAGTCAAAATCACAGATACATTAAAACCTTCATCACAGATACCAACATCTGAACTCTATTCATGAACTACAGATACACACAAAATTAATGGATTCACAGATAATGACAGTCAACTATACAATCTTTCTCCTTCATATCTGTTTCTGAATCTCTCAGTTCTTCATAGGCTGGGGCTTTCTTAGCAGGATTTCTGCTGTTTGTTTTTAACCTGTTATGATAGACTCAAGAGGCACTATGGCATTAAAAAGAATATTTACAGGGCTCTCTTCATGTTCCAAAGACCAGTCTGAGACTGAATCTATCTTCTTCATAGGATTAGTAATCCTGTGCTGAAAAGGGCTGCTATATCAGGCAGTTCTCTCCCTGGATAGATCTTCATTGTCTGGGCTGCTTTTGTTCATCTTTTTTTCTTGCAGCCTTAGTCCTGGTGCTCTGTATCCCTTGAGTAGACATGGCAAATGCCCATTATTACAAAGAAGATAACTTCTCAACCTTTAATAAAATGACACATGTCAGACATAACCCTTGTGAAAGTAGGTCTCTGTTATATGCAGGAAGCATAAATAGGCTGTTAAGACTGTCCAGCATTGCCTGTCCAACAAACTAACAACAAAAATAACAAATGCTGGGATCCAAATACTATGGACATTCAAGAGAATTACACTAACATAAACATGTTTTAATTTGCTTTAACCACAACTCCATTTCTGCTCCATATTACTAATTGCGTTTGAGATTTCATCAGAAACAATTTCCAATGACAATCTGTTCATTGGAAAAATGCTGGGATAGCTTCCTAGATCCACATAATGAACTTGCTGGTCAGATTTCCAAATGAAAGCAGCTGGAAAATCAGGTACTGTTCAAAACAGCTCTTTCAGTTTTTAGAACCAAAGGTTCAGTCAAGAGAGGATTTTTGTCCTAGCACTTTTGAAATATATTATGCATACATCGAAAGCACTGTGTTGTGAAAAAAAACTGATGTAACCAATCTTGCTTGAGTATGCTACCACTCATGGACCAGAACTTTCTTTGCTTGCTCTTCCGCAGCATATGTTCACATCTACAGTGGGGCAAAAAAAGTATTTAGTCAGCCACCAATTGTGCAAGTTCTCCCACTTAAAAAGATGAGAGAGGCCTGTAATTTTCATCATAGGTATACCTCAACTATGAGAGACAAAATGTGGGGGGAAATCCAGAAAATCACATTGTCTGATTTTTAAAGAATTTATTTGCAAATCATGGTGGAAAATAAGTATTTGGTCACCTACAAACAAGCAAGATGTCTGGCTCTCACAGACCTGTAACTACTTTTTTAAGAGGTTCCTCTGTCCTCCACTCGTTACCTGTAGTAATGGCACCTATTTGACCTTGTTATCAGTATAAAAGACACCTGTCCACAACCTCAAACAGTCACACTCCAAACTCCACTATGGCCAAGACCAAAGAGCTGTTGAAGGACACCAGAAACAAAATTTTAGACCTGCACCAGGCTGGGAAGACTGAATCTGCAATAGGCAAGCAGCTTGGTATGAAAAAATCAACTGTGGGAGCAATAATTAGAAAATGGAAGACATACAAGACCACTGATAATCTCCCTCGATCTGGGGCTCCACGCAAGATCTCACCCCGTGGGGTCAAAATGATCACAAGAACGGTGAGCAAAAATCCCAGAACCACACGGGGGGACCTAGTGAATAACCTGCAGAGAGCTGGGACCAAAGTAACAAAGGCTACCATCAGTAACACACTACGCCGCCAGGGACTCAAATCCTGCAGTGCCAGATGTGTCCCCCTGCTTAAGCCAGTACATGTCCGGGCCTGTCTGAAGTTTGCTAGAGAGCATTTGGATGATCCAGAAGAGGATTGGGAGAATGTCATATGGTCAGATGAAACCAAAGTAGAACGTTTTGGTCTAAACTCGTCGTGTTTGGAGGAGAGAGAATGCTGAGTTGCATCCAAAGAACTCCATACCTACTGTGAAGCATGGGGGTGGAAACATCATGCTTTGGGGCTGTTTTTCTGCAAAGGGACCAGGACGACTGATCCGTGTAAAGGAAAGAATGAATGGAGCCATGTATCGTGAGATTTTGAGTGAACACCTCCTTCCATCAGCAAGGGCATTGAAGATGAAACGTGGCTGGGTCTTTCAGCATGACAATGATCCCAAACACAGCACCCGGGCAACGAAGGAGTGGCTTCGTAAGAAGCATTTCAAGGTCCTGGAGTGGCCTAGCCAGTCTCCAGATCTCAACCCCATGGAAAACCTTTGGAGGGAGTTGAAAGTCCGTGTTGCCCAGCGACAGCCCCAAAAGATCACTGCTCTAGAGGAGATCTGCGTGGAGGAATGGGCCAAAATACCAGCAACAGTGTGTGAAAACCTTATGAAGACTTACAGAAAACATTTGACCTCTGTCATTGCCAATAAAGGATATATAACAAAGTATTAAGATGAACTTTTGATATTGACCAAATACTTATTTTCCACCATGATTTGCAAATAAATTCTTTAAAAATCAGACAATGTGATTTTCTGGATTTTTCCCCCCATTTTGTCTCTCATAGTTGAGGTATACCTATGATGAAAATTACAGGCCTCTCTCATCTTTTTAAGTGGGAGAACTTGCACAATTGGTGGCTGACTAAATACTTTTTTGCCCCACTGTATTTTGACTAGTTCTCCTAAGTCTTTGGAGTAGATAATGAAGAACGAGCAGAGGGCAAAAGAAAGGAATGCTTAAGTAGTATTCCATTGGTAAATACCATTTTTCAGTTGACAGTCATCAATGGATACAATTTCTTATTAGCAGAGGGCTCTAAAATGGAATATATAAAAATATACATTGTTTACAATGAAGTATACAAATCTTTCAACTTAATCTACATACATAAGCCATCATGCTATCCTCTTTCATAGTAAGAAATGTTATACAAAATGCAGAAAGAGAGTAAGAGAGAGAGAGAATTTAAGGCATGAGGCAAAAAAAAATGAAAAGAAACTATAGTTAAATCTAGTTTATACCAACATCATCCACTCTCTCTCCATACCTTTATTTACAAACTATCCTTACATTCATCATGTCCATATACTGATTCATACATGGTCTTTTGTTCTTTAAACTTCTCATCTCTGAGGATCTTGTCAGCTCCAACTAAGCGTGACTTCCTTGGACTTTCCCTTCCTCTTAATACATTGGTCTTCCTTCATATATTTGTTTTGCAATGTGATCCTTATTCTGTCTATGCAAACTACCTCAGTGGTCACTCAATTTGATACTGAAGCCATATTCATTCTTCACCTATTCACTCAAATGCCTCATTCCCTCTGCATCTTATGTTTTGCTGACATATTCAGTTCTGACCTTTGGTTAACAAAGTGGGCATGGGGAAGCATAAGCCATTTTTGCTTTCAATTTCCTAGCAACAAACCACATAGTACTCATTACTTTTCTACCACCATTTTACATTTTAATATGTCTCCATATCACCATCTTCAGTAAACATCCAATCACAGTACACAACATTTATTTGTACTTGTATGTCATCATTTATGTATAACTTGTACTTGTTCACCCCATTAGGAATGTGCAGCTATTCATGCAGATATATAGTGTGACTTTTCTTGGGTTCACATAGCAGCTGCACAGTCCCATTAAAAAAAAAAGTTTGAATTGAGGCATACAAAAGTACATCTTTAACCATTCATGTCTTCAACCAGCACGCCTCTGACATCACAAGTATTCCTTATACATGTATCCATTACATACATTACATTACATACAATACATTAAACAATCAAGCAGATACCACACATCTTCTTAACTCCCTGCTCAATCTTGAGCCACTTGCTAAATACAGTATTCCATTTATTCTCACGTATGCTTTATTTCCATCATATAAGGCTCGTACTATATTCAGCAGCCAACCTTCAACTCTGTGATTGTGCAAAATAATCCATAATTCAAGCCTATGTCATATACTTTCTCTAAATCAACAAATATAAAATAAATTTTCTCACATTCATACATTTATCAATGATCTGCTGAAGAGCAAAAATATGATCTGCATACTTCCTGTCCAGGGTAAAGCCATGCTGCCTTTCCCACATTTTGCTTGTTACCACCTTTTGTATCCTTTCAATCAGAATTCTGCCAAACACCTCCCAGGCACACTTAACAAACCAATACCGTACTGTAGTTTTTGCATTCATGTTTCCTATCTTTCCTTTTGTCTTAGGGAACAATAGCAACATTCCTCCAGTTGTCAGACAAAATGTAGTGTTAAGTTAAATTATACAATCACATTATAAGCATACCATAGACATATTTTGTCATTTCCCCAGTTACACTGTCTACTGCAGCTTCACAATTTTTCAGAATTATTTATTATTTCATTTTTTCCTTGGATACTAACATTTACAGGTAGTAAATGTTACCGACCATTCATTCAGCAACCATTCGAGTTACTATGGCACTGAAAAAGGAGACTTACGACCAGTCCTCCAAGTTCTGGCTGTCACAGCACCCCCACTATCACATAATCACAGTCTGAGTGCTTGGCAACTGGCTCACGCTTACACCGATTGCAGCATCCCATGGTCACATGATCGCCATTTGTGGCCTTCCCTGCCAGCTTCCCACAAGCAAAATCAATGGGGAATCCAGTAGAGAAAGTCACAAGTTGCTCCAGTAAGTCACTCGCACCCTCCCCCACCTGGCAGCAGCCAGCCCCTCTGTGCTCACACTGTGCACTGAGCCTTACCTGCCTGCCAGCCAACTTGCAACCCATCTGGGACTCGCCTAATGACCTGCGATCCTCGCTTAACAACAACAATGGGGAGTGCTGGGTTTGCCGTCGCTAAGTGGTGGAAATGCTGGTCCCAATTACTATTGTTAACTGAGGACTCTCTGTATAGCATTTGTTTCAATTCTACACTGGTGTTTCAAAGTTTGTGAACCCTTTTGAATTTATAATATTTTTGCATAAATATAACTTAAAACATGATCTGTTCTCCGCACAAGTCCTAAAACTAGGTAAAGAGAATGCAATTAAACAAATGAGTCAAAAACATTATGTATGTCCATTTATTTATTGAGGAAAATTATCCAAAACTATATATTTGTGTGTGGCAAAAGTATGTGAACCTCTAGGATTATCAATTCATTTGAAGGGGAAATTCACTCAATGAGATGATAATCAGGTGTGAGTGTGGGAGGTCCTGCTTTATTAAGAACAGAATTCTTTTTCTAGTTTTAGGACTTGTGTGGAGAACAGATCACATTTTAAATCATTATTTATGCAGAAATATTGAAAATTCAAAAGGGTTCACAGATTTCTAAGCACCACTGTATTCTACAACAGAGCACTATCATTCCCATACAAATCTCTAAAATTCATTCCAGCATTTCTTCACTTCAGTTTTATCTCAAATCATTTTATTGCTTTTGTTTTTAATTCCATTCACCCTGTTGGAGCTCTTCATTTAGTCCTTTTCAACTACTTCCAAAATATTTTTTTTATTTCTGTCAAAATCAGTCAGCATTTTCTCTGCTTCTTTTAATCTTAAATGTTCCTTTCTCTCTTTGATTACCATCTTTGCAATATGTTTACTGTATACACATTGTACAATATATATTTTCTCTTTTGCAATGCATTTTTGTTTGAAAAACCTAATATAGATATTTCTTGGACACTTAGGGCCCTTCCATTTGGCCACTGATCCCATCATATTCATTTTTGCATTGCTTGGGGCACCTAGGAATTATTCTCGGCTTCCACTCCTTCCACCTGCCAGTGCTTCCACCTTGCCAAAAACAGGAGACAATTAATACTCTGTCCTCCCTTTTCTGTTCACCTCACTGCATTGGGATTTCATAGCAAGGGGGAAAAAAAGAAAAATAAGTTAGTACTGTTGATAATACTTCTCTGTCCAACAGGATAGGATGGGGAGGAAGAAGCCAAGGCACTAGAGCATCTTGGCTTCTGGAGAGAGGGCTATTTCAGGTAAAACAGGTCAGGCCTTCATGCCAATGAGAAGCTGCTCTTCCCTGCAGCTCCAGTGGAAGCACGGTGTAACTGCTCTTACAATATAGCCTTGGAAGTGGAAGCCAAGCCAATTCATTTATATAACAGATTGGCTTGACTTTCCAAGGTGGCTTGAAGTCACATGGCACTTGGGTTAGCTGAGGACAGGCACAGATTTCATGGTATCCACTGTGTGCGGAAGGGAGTTAAAACCATCCATTTTCTTTAGGAAATACATTGTTAATTCAGTCTCAACCTACTTGTGAAATTCTTTGTAGCATCTACTGATTCCTGGATGTAGATTAGCCTTTCATTTTCATGACCATGGCAATCCCACCTTGAAGGCCGGATGCTTGTATAAGTTGATAGGTATGTGTTGAAAGCCCTCCCCTCCCCACCCCCACAAACCATTTTTAAATTATTGGTAAATTATTTTCCCACTTCAGCCCCCAGAATTCAAGATCTTAGATCTTACTCTTAGAAAGTAAAGAACTCAGAGGATAAACAAGATGCATGATCATTTATCATCTACTTCATCCGAAGAGGAAAGTGTGCAAATGAAACTCCTTTGCTCACTCTTTCCTTCCTTCTTTCCTTCCTTTCTTTATACAGCCGTCCATCTTGTACCAAAGTCTGGGCAGCTCACAACCAAAAGATAAGAGATCTATGTACAATAAAAAATATTAAAACCACCAGTATTCAAACCAAACCAAACCAAACCAAACCAAGAGGGGTACTCCCATGCCCTTCTTCCAGAGGTTGAGATGGTATTGGCAAGGGAAAGCATGTTACAGTGAACAACCCTGAACATGAAAGAAGGAGGCCATTCGGCCGCACTGACCTGAGAGTAAAGCCCACTGAAGTCAAAGGGGGCTGGCATCTGAGTCTACCACCATAGGACTGCATTGTGCATTTCACCACTCTCTCCATCAAAAGCCAAATGCTTAGCTGCATCCTCCCCCGGCTTTGTTGCGGCTGGTGGTTCCTTCCTCAAAAAAGCGTGGCCCTAATTGGCTAAAGCTGTGATTTGTTTCCCTTGAGCTGCGGCTGCGGGTGGCCTGAGAGTGACTTTAGCTGGTCCCCAGGGCAACGGGACGCTGCTGCCGCCGCGGCAATAAAGGGGAGCTGAGCGAAGCCGGCGGCGGCTGCTGCGCTGGTCTCGGGGAAAGAAGACTCGGGCGGGGGGGCTGGCGCAGCAGAGGCAGGTGACCTGCGTCGTTGAGCCCCCAAAGCGTTGGGAAAGGACCCCGAGGACCGCGTAAGAGACGAAGGGGTGCCCCGACGACAAGCCTTGTTGGAAGGGGCTTCAGTCGCCCGCTTTCAAACTCGCGCTGACGATGGAGGACGAGGAAGACGAGACAGTGCAGGAAAAAAGTTTCGCGGAGGACGAGCGGGTGCAGTTCGTGGGCCGCCGCCTGGCCCATTTGTTGAGGCTCAAAGAAGAGAAATGGAGCAAGCTTCTGGAAGAAGAAGAGAACCAAAACGTCGTGGCGGACTTTTTGGAGAGTAACCGCCCGGCTTTCTTGGCCTTCTACCTCTCTACGGCCGGAGGATTGGCTGTAGGGACAAAGGTAAAATGAGGGGAATATGGTTTCGTGAGCAGTTACTTAAACGGGTTTGCTCATTTACTGTTTGGGGGCTCTTTGGGCACCCAGTCACATGGATTCAAACGCGCGGAGGGAGGGGGGGACTTAATAAATAAGTAAATAAATGCAGGCTCAAGTTTGATATTCATGATGACCGGGTATGTTCGGAGCAGATGACTTCAAAAACTTTTACTACGTCTGGGAAACTTACCAGTCACAGCCTGCGTTCATGTTTTCTGCACCATCTCTCCTGCATTTTGTACAAAGAGGTGTACTCTGTGTAGAAACATAAAATGTATAAATCCATTTGCAAGGACTATCTACTGAATAATCGGATATAAGTTTCTCACAATTATGATGGCAGTTACTTCTTCCCCACATCAGATGCAAACATGACTGCTGGCCACTGTGGACTTTGTCCATTTATAGTTCTTCTTTCACCGTATCAATAGATAATAAATAACAGATTCAGTGGACTTTCCCTAAAAAGATTCTTTATTCCTTACTCCAGAATGTGTTTGGTCTATTTAATATTAATCTCTTGAATGGATTACTGTACCACAGGTCAATCAGATATTTCTATTTGGTTATTTTAAAGTTATAATTTCTAAATGCTACAAAGAATCCCATCTTGCCCTGTCTGATTATAATACACTCAGGCCTCTAGTCCTGTCAGCTTTCTCAAACTTTCCCACAAGATACACAAAAATGTAATTTTCTTTGGGAGGTCCTGTAGGACTGCTGCTATGGCTTTAATATAACCAATATAATTCAGGGCAATATTTTAAATAATTAGTTTAGGTTAATTAGTTTGAATTGACATTTGATTACATTGCTTATATATAATAATGTAAAATCAGAGTTATATGACAAGCATAAATTCAAAGAAATATGGATCATGATGACTCTGATTTTTGCTCCATGAATGATTAAATCCAATCAATGTGCAGTAAAAAAATACTAATCTATTTTGTGTTTTATATTTAAATTGTTTATTCCAAAACTTAGTCTCAAAAAGTTTTATATCACTATCTCCTCCATATATTCTGTAAACATTCTTTATACTAGAAGTTGTGGTTTATTAGAAAATTATTAGTTTCCAGTGTTACTGTACACAGAGTAAAATTACTTAAATAATTAAAATGAGAAATAATAACCCAATTTGGCCTTCAAAGGGATAGACTGTATTGTTAATTTCCTACAGCTGTATTTGCAGACAGAAAGTTTATGGTCAGACATTCATTATGTTAAGATTAAACTTCATATTGAAACAAAGCCAAGGAGAATATCTGGCTACCCAACAACCCTTTTACTTACTCTTGTTGTTTGCTTCAACTTCAGAGTTTAAAATTCCTTGATTATTTATTTATGTTATCATTCTAGCATATTAAATCTCTTTCTTCAGTATGTATATGTTTCATTTCATTAATGTTTGACAAACTATTTTTGGCATTTGACACCGCCAACAATTAGTTTTCTCCTCAAAAGATGGACTCAAAATAGTTCTGATCAATATAAAACTTTGATTAACTGTATTTGAAAAAATGCCCTGTTTTAATTACAATATAAAATCAAGTTTATTGATGCTGGTGCGCTTAAGTAGAAATTGGTGCCATATTGTGGAAATGTAGAAAGAAAAGAAAATAGCTAGTACAGGTAGTCCTCGCTTAACTACCACAATTGGGACTGGGAATTCCATCATTAAGTGGTGCAGTCATTAAGTGAAACAACATGTGACTGTATTGGACTTACAGTCTCACTTCCAGTGCAGTCATTAAGTGAATCACCTATGGTCATTAAGCAAGACATCACATGACCACAACTTGTGGCCGTGAAGTGCACAAATGGCAATCAAGTGACTGCAGGACACTGTAGTGGTCATAATTGTGAGGACTGGTGGTAAAGTTACTTTTTCAGCACCTTCGTAACTTTAAACGGTCACTAAACAGGGCAGTCATCAAACAAGGACTATCTGTAAACTATAACCATATGTCCCCCCTGCCCCTCAATGGATTGAAATTTTTGAACCTATTTTTTTCATTTGAGGAGGTTGGCAGGATTTTAAGTGGTAAAATAAGTAACCCCCAACTTCACCCAAATTAGGCTCATGTTTCCTTGGGTGGGGCAAGGAGGAGGTTTAATCTCTGCACGACTTAAAGTCTTTTAAACAGTTTCAAAAACTTTAGCCACACCACACTTGGTGACATCACAATGTCACCAAGTACAGTCCTCAGGTAGAATGCAACCAACGTGGGGCTTCCATGAAGCAGGCTGACAACCCTCACTGCACATAGTTTTTCTTAAGGGGCAAAAATGGCTATGAATATGAAACATCCAGCAGCCCTATATACAGGGCAGGATATATAAGCACTGTTACATTTTTTAGCTCTCTGTGCATAATGTGTATTGCATATTGTATGGCACAGGGCCTGGATATCTGAGAGACCGCTTATCTCCAATCGTTTCTGCCCGCCCAGTGCTTTCCAGAGCGGGTGCGCACTGGGTGGGCAGAAACGATTGGAGTACTTTCCAGAGTGGGTGTGCTCCAGGTCCCCTCCATTAAACATTGCTATCTTGTGGGGCCTAGGAAGCATGCCTTCTCTGCTGTAGCCCCCACCCTCTGGAACAGCATCCCCCCAGAGATAAGGATGGCACCCTCTCTCCTGGGGTTTCGGAAAACCTTGTAAACCTGGTTCTGGCCTCAGGCCTGGGGTTGAAGTTTGTCATTGTTTAATGGCCCCTATTTTGTTTCGTGAGTTTATTAGCAGAATATTTTAGTCTGGGCTCACTGTTAATTTAATATCTCTCACTGTTTTTATGTTTTTTTTAGTTTTGTACCTTGCCCAGAGTCCACTGGAGTTGGGCAGCCAATAAATTTAAATAAATAAATAAATAATCTCTGTGCCCCTTCAACTTTCTTTTAAGTATCTATTTGGTTAGAAAAGGGAGTGCTATATAAACTACTGTACTAAGGGATTCTTGGCAACTATCTTGGGATGCTTGTGATTCCACAGATTCTGTAAAACAAAGATAGACAATACACAGACCACTTGTACCCCACAGCACCCATTTTGTAGGTCCTAGAACATCCCTAGAAAAGTCCTAGAATGGATGGGACCAAAGTCTTTGGACTTTTTTTGATGGGTTAGGGGGCTTAGGGCATCCATTTTACCCCTTGATTCCAACTTGATCTCAGTGAATGAGATCTGCAGTACCTGGGCATACTATGAATACAGCAACAAATCAGCCATTTGGGCTCTGGGGAAGTTGGGGTGGGTTACTCTATTCAGGTGGTGATGGGCAGGGGATGTTATGATGGGAGTCAGAGGGAGGGCCGCTCTCGGGGAAGGCACCCCTGATCTTTGTTACTGGTGGCATGTTCCAGCCCACTGTACTCAGACCCAGGCCCTGGACAGCAGATCCATGGCAGCCCTGGCTTTCAGCTGCTGCTTCTTAATGCCAGGTTGGTTAACAACAAGGCCCGCCTTATATGTGATCTGATCACAAGTGGGCCGACCTGGCATGTATCACTGAGACCTGCTGGCCCCTTTCAGAAATGTGCCCAGCCAGGTTTACGGTTTTGCACCAGCCGAGACCCCAGGGAAGGGGAGGAGGGGTAGTGGTTGTCACCTGGGAGTCTATGTTGGCCTCAAGGGGCACTGCTCCACAAGTGGCCAGTTGTGAGAAGTTGGGCTCACGAGAACAGTTGGGATTGTTGCTACAGTACCAGCCTCCCTGCTGCGTAGCAACCTCCCTGCCTGGAGGCAGTCTCGGGGCTGGTGGGAGTTCCTCAGACTTATGGTTCTGGGGGACTTCAATATGCTATCCCTGGGATCTGCCTCGGAGGCAGCCCGGGAGTTCATAGCCACCATGGCGGCCATGGGCCTGTCCCAGATTATTCACAACCCGACTCGGGACAGTGCCTCACACCGGACCTGGTTTTCTTGGAGCAGTGGCAATGTGATCTGAAGGGGGAATTATATCTGTCCCCTGTCATGGTCCGATCATGCCCTGGTGGCCTTGAGATTCTCCTATGCTACCCCACTCTGCAGGGAGGCAGGACCCATTCAATTGGTCTGTCCCTGGTGACTGATGGAGCCATTGGGGTTCCAGAGGGAGCTGGGGACTATACCCAAGGATCTGCTGCATGGTCCAGTGGAGACCCTGGCTGCCACCTGGAATAGGAAGGTGGCTGAGGCCTTGGACAAGACCACGCCTGTGCAACCTCTCTTGACCCATTGAGCCTGATACTCCCCATGGTTTACAGAGGAGTTGAGGATTCTGAAAAGGATTAAGAGACATCTAGAGCACCACTGGAGGAAACAGGGACCAAATCCAAACGAACACAGGCTAGAGCCACTATTAAGGCCTACCTTGTGGCGGTAAGAGCGGCAAAATGCCCAAACTCCTCCGCTCTTATTGCATCTGCAGAATGCTGCCCAGCAGCCCTGTTTAAGATCACCTAATCTCTTCTGGGAAAGGTGGGCCCAATGACCCACCTACAGGGCTGCACAGAGGAGTTTTCTGGGCATCTGGAGGATAAAATCACTCAGATACGTTCCCAGTTGGATACCAAGCATGTGGCATGGCCTGTGGAGATGCCTGGGATACATACCTACCCTGTTATCTGGGAACAGTTTGATCCTGTTGGACCTGAGGAAGTGGACAGGGTCCCCCGGGCTGTAAATGCCACCACCTGTCAATTAGATCCATGGCCTTCCTGGCTGGTTAAGGCAGCTCGGGAGGTGACATGTGGGTAGGTCCAGGGAATGGTGAATTCATCCTTGAGAGAGGGAGTATTTCCAGCGGCCTTTAAAGAGGCACTGGTACACCCCCTCATCAGGAAACCATCACTGGATCCCACCATACTGGACAATTTTCATCCAGTCTCTCACCTCCCCTTTTTAGGTGGTTGAGAAAGTGGTGGCGTTGCAGTTCAGAGGATCCTGGATGAAACGGATTATCTGGACCCTTTTCAGTCGGGTTTCAGGCCTGGATTTGGGACTGAAGCAGCATTGGTCACACTTTTGGATGATCTCTGGCAGGAGTGGGATGGGAGTAGTGCATCAATCCTTGCTCTTCTTGACCTCTCAGCGATCTGTGATCTGAGTGATGCTGTGATTACTCTTTCGCAGTGCCTGGAGGCTGTGGGGGTCTGGATAGGGGACAACAGGCTTCAGCTGAACCCTGGTAAGATGGAATGGCTGTGGGTTGGGGGCTCCTCTGTATCCAGAAGTTTACCATCTTTGGTTCTGGATGGGGTGGCATTACCCCAGACAGACCCAGTGCATAATCTGGGGGTCCTCCGGGACTCACGACTCCTGCTCAAAGAGTTGTAGCAGTTGTGGCCAGGAGGGCCTTTACTCAACTACATGTTGTGTGCCAGTTATGCCCTTTCCTGGATCAGGAGTCCCTCCAATCAGTCACTCATGCCCAAGTCATCTCCCATACAGACTATTGCAATGCGCTCAACATGGGGCTACCCTTGAAAAGTATCTGGAAGCTACAGCCGGTTCAAAATGCAGATGCACAGACAATTTTGGGTGCCCCAAAAATGGCACATGGCACACACCTGCTGCGTGAGCTGCATTGGGTCCCAGTTTGCTTCCGGGTCCAATTCAAGGTGTTGGTTATCATCTTTAAAGCCCTACATGGCATGGGACCGGGTTACCTGAGGGACCATCTCACCCCCATTATATCAACCTGTCCCACCCAGTCAAGCAGAGAGAGTATGCTGTGGACCCTGTTGATGAAAGAATGTTGACTGGCGGGGCCCAGAAAGAGAGCCTTCTCTGCCATGGCCCCAGCCCTATGGGGTACCCTTTCCCCAGAGGTGACGCAGGGCCCTACTCTTGTGACCCTCTGGAAAGCAGTCAAGACCTGGCTCTGCCAACTGGCATGGGGCAAGAAAAGGGGCAACCAATCCAGGGGGTGGCTAGCACCTTGAAGATGCTCCCATATGTTAATATCTTTTCAACAGCAGCATCTTGGAAGAGATTATTATTTATGTATGCATCTGGTTTTATTGGATTTTTATACTATTTTCATTCTATTTTAACTAATATTTATTTGCTGTTTTTATTGTAAACCACCCAAAGTCACTTCCTCATGAGATGGGCGGTGTCTAAATTTGAAATATAAATAAAATAAAATTGTCTGCAAAAAGTTTCCCACCTCCATAGTAACTTATGGAAATATGAAATTTTGCAGTGTCTTACATAGCATGAATCCTTTTCTTTCTAGAGTTAATTCTAAATAGTTGCAGGGGTATGGGCCAAAGCTTTAATATAAAGTGTCAACTCCACAGTGGGATAAATTATAGGCTTAATTTTTTTTATTATAATGTCTCTTTCTGATTTAGATACCCAGTGTTATAAAACATAAATTAGTTTGGGTTATGAAGACTGCAAACTGCATTGGAGCAGAAAACTACAAGGAAGATCTCAAATTGTCAGAATTATCTGCACTACCCTTGGAGCATGTAATGGTATTCTTAGAGGAGGTACTGTTTATTTGTTTTGCTTACATATAACATTTACAGATTATGTTTTCTGTGGAAGCTCAAGGCAGTACACATGAAGATTTCACCTCATTTTATTCTGTGAATTAGATTGTTGGGAGTTGGTGATTGGCCCAACATCACGTAGTGAGTTTCAGGGTTTAGCAAGGACCTGAATCTAGATTCCCCCACTTTAAAACTATTTCAAAGGGCTTCTGTTTTTTTAACTCTTGGATCTTAAATTCTGTATATTCAATACTAGGCAAATAACTTTTAATAAAAGTTGGGTTTAAAGAACTTTAAAAAGAATTTTTGTAATATGTTATCCTAACATTTTTCTACTAGAAAAGGATTGGCTGCCAAACAGCCTGTTCTTTTTGGAGATCTGGAGGTTGAGTCATGGCAACTGGACTTCTTGTCCAAGCAGCGAAACGTATCAAACCAAAAGAAAAGTCCAGTTCCCATGACTCAACCTCCAGATAATTCCACCTGGATGACTGAGAATCTTCATCAACATATTCTTTTTGGAGAGTACCAGACCTCTATCTTCTGAATGTACAGTTCTCATTTTTAAGAGTGTGGAAACTCTTGCTTAACAATATTAAAAAGACAGAATTTATATTGAAGGGAATTATGGTGGAAATGTTTAAAATATTTCGAATTTTGTAGAAAGCTGAGAGATGTAATGGTGAAAACAGCAAGAATACGCTTGTAACTGTTTTCAGGCAGTGTTACAGAGAATGTTTGGAACCTCAAATGCAGTGTGTTTGTAATGATGAAATAAGAAGTTGCGAATAAAGATTCCTGCTTTGAAACTTATTTGGGAGTATCACTTCCTCACTAGAGGATGATCAGTTTTCCTATACTGATACTGTGAAGAGCATTTGTTCCTTTGTCAAATGGAAGAGCTTTCCATTTGAAATGTGAAATTAGTTTGAAAAGAGTGCCTACTAGAGAGCAAATCTACTGATGGGCAAATTTATTTTTATGCTACTTTAAACTCTGAAGCCCATTATCAGCCTGTGTGGATGTCAATAGCTTTTACTGAAGAACTTGTTTGGTTACTCCATCATCAGAAATAAAATGGATGATGTCCAACGTCTTTTTTTCCTTCAGCAAAGAATTCACATGGCATTTATTCTTTAATCTGTTTAGTGCTGGGCAAAATTTGTCTTTTCTCCCAGACTTTAAACTAATTCTCAAATATGTTTAGTTGTGTTTTTCATAGCTCTGAATTTTAAAATCCTTGAGTGTTTTTATGTCATACAAAGTGCAGTATATAAATGCTGAAAAAAGTAAAATGTTGAATAAATCCATACTTAGCCACGGAAGGTCCAACAGCTTAGCACTAGTCATGGTCTCTTAGCTCAGCCTATCTTTCAGGGTTGGTGAAGGAAAAATGGGAGAATGCTAGGCAGATCGCTTTGAACTTCTGAAGAAAATAAATAAATGCTTTTGTCCTGTAGGTCAATAAGAAAAAAAAAGCAGCGAATGAAAGAAAAATAGGATGATAATACAATGTTGTGAATAGACAATATGCTTTGAAAACAAATTGGAAAAAGCTAAATAGCTATAATAGTATTGTTTACTTTCTGATTGAAAGATAAAATACATATTCACACAATTAATAAAAAGCATTTTTGAAGCTGCTATTAACAGAATGGAAAGCATTCCAGAAGACATGCTCTTTAATTGCCATCTTTAATGTACATTTTACGTATTTTATGTGTGTGTATGTGTGTGTGTGTACACACACACATACACAAGTTGGTCAAAGACAGTAATAAAGGTTTACCTACCTACCTACCTACCTACCTACCTACCTACCTACCTACCTACCTAATGCAACATTAATATTGAGGAATAAAGCAGACTGGTGAGAGCCAGGAAATAGCCAAAAAAAATCTTGTTATGTCATAAGAATTATATTTTTCAAAATATGCTTGAGTTGGCAGTCTGTTATGTATCATACTATCTTTCTATTTTTTTTTCCTAATTGAAATAATATTTAAAAAATAAAACCACAATGGGACATGGAACTAATATGAATAATGTCTGCAGACACATTGGCACCTATGTGTAGCAGGATGGGCACCCATCTTACAGTGCATGAGATTCCTGATCTTATTGTTGAGTACTCCACCTTATTTCTAAATTGCATATTTTTTTACAGTACAATTTGTTCTACAGAAGCTGGCATAAGTTTGCATTTATCACTATGGAAGAGGTATTGCAACAAACAAACTTTTCGAATGTTATAGTTACAAATCATAGTCTTACTGGAACTGTTTATTTGATGATATATGGCATAGAGATCAAACATTTCACAACATCAAAAGTGCTTGATCAAATATTTAATGTTTGTGATTGATTAGCATTGAAGAGCAATCTTGTGTTAGAGACTAAATAGTTTTTTAAAAAACATTTTGAAAGTCTTGTAGAATGTACAGTATAAGAGACAGATCTGCTAACCATTTCATAATTAGTAAAATGTAAAATGTTTGCCAGTTAAAAACAAAATTCATTTTGCACCAGTATTGGGCTTAATATTTATATTAATATTCAGTACTCACAGTTTGTCTCATCTTTTTGGGGGGGCGGGGGGGGCAGCGCAGGGCTGGTAACAGAAATAATCATCTCACCAAAACCAATAATAAGGAAGTTGTTGCATTAACTGGAAAGGTGTTCATTTAGAATCTACTGTTTCCTAAATTCATTCAAATTTCATTTTAAAATTTAGATTTCACTATATAATAAATAATGTTTAATGGCTGTTCATATAATCAGTTTGATCTTGGGCTGCCTTCCATGAACAGAATGGAGTTCAATCCAATGTCATGGCATTTACATAGTAAAGGAAACACAATTTATCCCTGTAGTTTGAATCCTAAATGTACAGTCTGAAACTCAATTCAAGGGACTCTTCCATGAATGCAACAAGGCCAGAAAATGTTTCTCTATTTTCTCCTGGTAATCCCCTTTGCTACTTCTCATGTTCCTCTGGAAATAATCCCCAGAGCATGTATTTACAGAATGAAATGAGAATTGGCAAATAATGTTAGTAAGAGTTAATTTATGCAAAGTATGGCCCAGCTATCAAAGTTAATCCTTTTCTGATCTAAACTAGTCTCTAAATCATTTTTTAAATCAGATGGAAAATTCATAAAGTGTTATCCTTCCACTCTGTTTTCCCAATCAATGTTGAAGATTCCTGAAATCGTTTTAGAGTAACAGTAGAGGTGATGGAAAGCCCATGTCCTTCATACATCAAAGTTCATATTTCGTCTGAATCTGTACTTATTAATGAGACCAAATGGAAGCTGAATATAATGTATCTCTGTTCATATGTATTTACAAGTACTAAAGAACATGGTATAACATGTATGGGGTATATATGGGGTAGTCTGTTTTGTGTTGGCCATAGGAATTCTATGTTCTTAGCTGATAGTCCAGCATACAAATTTAATAATAAATAAATAAAATAGTAGAATGGAGTATAGTATTTGCAAACCTGTATTTGTGTTTACACCTTGAAGCGTTTTGAAGCCACAAACTTATCAGTGTGTGTCTGTACATATTAATACAAACAGAATATAAATTAACAAATGTAAACCTTTTTGCTGTAGAATTACAAAATACATAATGCAGTAAGATATCCTCTTTCATTAAATAGTCTTCCTGTGAGTTGTCAGTGCATAGTGTTTCACTGTAGAAGTTAATGTAATTGTTTTGGGGGTGTTTATCAAAGAAAATGTAGTTTATGTGGACTATAATAACAAAAATTAGGACTTCAAAAATAATGTAAAGTTTGAAGATTTTTTTTTATATCATTGACTTCTTGTCCCTTCTGCTACCAGGTTGTAGTTCCTGTTCTTTCCAGTAAGAAAAATAATGGATCTTGGCCACATGTTATTTCCCAGGATATGGAGCGGCATATAGAGATAATGAAAAATAAGACCTATGTTATGAATGGAATTGTGTCTGGGAGAATTCTTCTTCCTCTTCCAACAATTGCAACAGAGACGGAGTTGCAGGATATATGCACTGAAAATAAGTGAGTACTATATACCTATATGTGTAAACACAGCACACAAAGATATCAGACTTTACGTTCTGTCAAAATATATATTTTGGGTCAAGTTGCCATCAGTGTTATTAGTGTGGTATCAGATAAAAAGATTGCAGAGTTTGTATATCCGTACCACAAATCAACTGAAAGAGCAGCTACTTCTTGATTTTCAAAATGCCCTTGTGATGCTAATATCATCTCAGAACATATACTTTACTTATCCCTGCAAAGAAAAATTCTGTCTATTTAGTGTACTTTAAAAAAAAAAATTGAGAATTGCTTAATTCATCAGTTAAACAGAGAACGTGATAAGATATTTAAGCAATACCATCTATTATTGGATCAGAACCAAATAATAAAAGCACAGCCAGAATATAGTGCAGTTAGTTTCAGTGTCATTTTCAGCATCTCTAAGAATGGGAAACCATTCTTTATTCTCTACTTTTCAGGCAGAATTCCCAGATAAGGTCAGTACTGCATGAAGTAGAGTCAATGGTTATCAAGTGGTCACACCAGATACGAAACATTTTGGAAAAGACTCAACCTCCTTTTAACAATGTTCATCCAGATCCTCAGAGTGAACTTAAGTTTTGGAAAGAAAGAAAAGACAATCTCTTGTGTATATATGATCAGGTAGGTAGCTTCTACTCTAATAATAATTTGTGACTTGTTCTTTAATAATATGTACTGGAGGAGAAAATGAAGATGTTAATTTCTGATCAACAGATGAACTTTGGGGGTGCAAATTAGTCTATAGTGGCTGGGGGCATTCTACAGAATAATTTATTGCAGCTTGCTTAGATGTGTACATAGCTTCACAATTTATTTATTTAAATAAATTATATATAAATTTATAAACTTCAGTCGGTGATTCTAATCAGTGTGCAAAAGCAAAAGCTGCAGCTAATAAATAGTAGCTGTAATAAAATACAGTAATACACAATAAAAACACTATAAATATGATTAAAAAAAACCAATATTACATTCCTGGCACAAGGAGTTCTACAGTACAAAATTCCAATGATCTTCCAGAACAGCACAGTTTTAATGAGCTTCTGGAAGGCCATGAGGGTAAGATCTTCTCACTCATGTATAGTTTAAGAATGAGATTTCAAAAGTGGTACTACTAACACCAACATTCACAAATATCTTGCTTGTTCTGTACATAGAAAGGCATCCACTACAAGACGATGTGACTTTCCCATTTCCTAAACATGCTGGATTAACGGATGGCCATTAGTGTTCTCTACAGTGGCGATGCATGCATTTTGGGAGAACAGGTTATGGATAGATTATCATGGAGATACCTATCTATGTGGTCACTAGAAGTCAAAAGTGACTTGATGGCACATAATCAACTACTGTTCTCAGTTACATTCTAGAAATTGGCCAGACATATTATCCAGCAAAACTTTGGCAGAAGTTCCAGAACATGCACTCAAACACACAATATGACACAAGTAGATAAGAATCTTTATTGCAAACTAGTGAAGCCATGTAAAACAGTTGATTGCCCTCTGTCTAAGTGAGGATGCAAATTCCCTCTTATACCCCAGGGCTGCTCAAATCAGTTGCCACTTCTTTCCTCTGTATTTAAATGAACTCTTCAGTGCACTTCACTGCCTTGCAAATGAGCAGCTGTTAATTGTTTTAAGTGACCTCTGGCTCTTGGTTGAACTGTCACATAAACTTTGCATTTGTTTAACCATGATAAAAAATCAACCACCATTGGCTGATTTAAGAAGTAAAATGTTAAATGTGGGACCTATTAGTACACAGTGGCCACCAGACCCCTTGTGGATTAGCAGGTTGATATGGCAGCAAGCGATCTGTACACTTTAAATTATGCTTGGTTGCAAAACGGAACTCAGTGAAGCTTCTTTAAGTCTAACACATATATCTGGAAGATATTTTGAGTCAGCTGATTGCAGTCAACCTATTTGGTTCATACTAAGGCTTGAATAATTTTGATAAAGCAATTATGTCCATAGGGGCCATAACAGGTAAAATTGCACACTTTATCTTTATTAAAAATTAATTGATAAATAAGACTTGCAGTGACAAGAATTAGTGCAAAAACAGCCCTTTTGGGGGGAAAAACAGCCTTTCTGGCCATCTATCCTTTCAACTATTTCTATTTGAGAATACGTAGTTGAAGATTTGAGCATGTTAGAATGATTGGCATTTCATTCTTAAGTTTGTATAGGGCCATTTATGAAGCTTGACCTTTCCAAAGTCTTTTTAAATTCACCTTGTCATGTGGCAAATGCACATGATATTTACTAAAGATCTTTTTCGATTCCAGCTTAAGAGCCCTATTGTTCAAAAACTGATTGGGATCTTAAAAGTCAAGATGAGCAGTTATTATCCAACTTTTCAGGATATTTATAAGGATGTAGAAAATGGTAAGGCTTCTTTGAATCAAATTAACATATTTATATAAATGTGGACCAAATGATGTTGGGCTCAGGCGACAAGCCAGTTGGTGAATTCCTGTCGCAACCAATGGATCAATATAAATAAAAATGTGGACAGAATATATTTATCAAATCCATGTTTTTTGCTGTATCATAATAATTTTGCATTAAAATATTGCTTTGGGAGATATTCTGATTAAGTCAATCAGTCTTATATGCCATACTTCACTGTGTTAATTTTGGATATTTCCCTATGTATATAATTAAAGTAACATATTGTGTGTCTTGTAAACATTATTTTGAAGCTGTCACTTGTAGACAATCTGTTTCTAACATAAAAATGGTTTTAAAATGTTTTGCTCATTTTTACATATTGATTAAATGAAATGTCAATGGAAAATCATTAAAATACATGTTATTTTTATAAGGTACTGTGCTCCAAAAGAACTAAGCAGATGATTCATTTCCACATTGCTCTCAGGCAGAACATTATATCATTGTCTTTTTTTGCAGTTTGAAAAAAAAATGCACACTAGTTTGTAGCTGCATGTTAACCTTTAATCAGGAAAAGTGCATTTAGAATTTTGAAAGTATGTTGTGGCTGTTCTCATACAATGATTACCAAGCAGTTTGGCCAAGCGTTCCACAGGATGCTTTCTATGATGCCAACTTAGCTATTTGCAGGATGCAGATAATTTTATTTCCCTGTCTCCTTGTGTTACTGGAGCCAGGTGAAACAGGGAGCCTAATGGTCTTGGAGTAGCATCTTTGGCCAGGTTGATTACTATCCTTGGAAGATTATCATTTTCTTCCTAAATGTGAGTATCCATAAGAATACTGTATATGCTAGCCTAAGTTAAGGAACTACACTACAAAGTAGTTTCAGTTCCTTCTTTCTTCTACAGCACTTATTGAAGCCCAAGATATCGACTTATATCTAAAACCCCTGCAAAGACATATTCAGTATTTTCAAGAGACAGAATTTCCAGGGATACGTATTTTGATTCCCCCTTTGTTTCACACCATCTGCCTGATCTGGAGTCATTCCAAATTTTACAACATGCCAGCACGAATCATATCTCTACTGCAGGAATTCTGCAATCTGTTCATTCATCAGGTAGCAACATTTTAAATAATAAAATAAATGGAATGTAATAGATACCTATTTCTGTACGAACTTGTCTGACGATTAAAGTCAGGGAGGGAGGTTTACTTAAATATATCCATGCTTTTAGAGGCCCATATGTACAGCATACAAAAGAAGGATTTCTCCTACATTATTTACAATATATGAAATTTATATCATGTTTACTTCATAGGCCCCTGCAAGGGTGGGGGAAGTGAAGAAATGTGCATCATGATATATAAACCCTGTAATTTAGATACTTGTTCCAATGATGAGATACACAAGGATGGCAAGTATGAAAGATTAAGTTTGGCAAGATGAGACTGGAGTGTACATTTATCACTTTTTTGTAATGGATGTCTAAACACCACTATTTCCAATTTTAGGAAGAATTTAAAACCTTCCTTTATAGCGAGGCATTTTAAGAGGTATATTAATAATAGCACATTGTTGTGTTAGTCAATTATATTTTATATTTTAAAACATTTGATTGCATTATTTTTTTCCCTTAGGCTATATTATATCTTTCACCAGAAAATATTATGAAAAGGGAAACAGAAGAAACTTTGGAACAAGTACAAAGTGCTCTTAATACTTTAAGGAGTTTTAAGGATGCCTTTTTTAATGAAAGAAAACAAATCGCAACTTATTTCACTAGCAGTCAAGAAGTTAGATTTTGGGATTTTCAGCCACAGATGGTATTTTCCAGATTTGATATGTTTTTAAATCGCCTGGAGAAAATAGAGGTATTATTTACCATTCTATCCATTAAAATTATGGTTAGAGTATATTACTTGAAAAATTATGTGGAATTTTCTTTAATGGGAACTTTACATGACAGCAAGGCAAGTATTTATATATGTAGGGAAAGAGAAGAAAGATTATTTACAATTATAACTCCCGAAGTTATAGTTAATTACCTGAATGTGTGTATATAACTAAATCATACGCATGTATTTCCTTTTAATGCTAGAATTGGTTTTTTTTTTTAAGTCCATTAATTCAGTGGCAGAAATACCAGTGTTCTTTTAATTAATATAAATTATAGGTAGTCCCCTGGTTAAGAACACCTCGGTTACAGACTACCCATAGTTAAGAACAGAGCCTACTGTAGCAAAATTCAAGTTAAATACACAATAATTCACGTTAAATACACAATGGTTCAAGTTCATTACACAGTATTATGCAATAACACTGTTCCAGCTTATATACAAATTCGACTTAAGGACAAATCTTGGGAACAGAACTCGTTCTTAAACTGGGGACTACCTGTATTTGCATAGGATGCAGCTTTCTTTAATTCAACATTACTTTTACATAGACAAAAAGGAATAGTTGTGACCGTATGATCCAGAGATAATGGACATTTGCCAACCTAGTAAGGAAAAAAAAAGCAAAAAGGAAATAATTGGTTCCTGAGATATTGTAGAATTTAATTTATTAATGATGAGTTTTGCAATACTCTACGAACTAACAAATTAATTTTTTTCTTTTCTGCATTTTCTATTTTTCCTTTTCCTTTTATTCTTTTTAGTTTATATTAGTTTTTAGCTTTTTATTGTAATATTTAATGAAATTACTATTAAAAAAAGAATCTAAGATTGTAAAATTGGGGCTGGAGGAAGTCTGTTTTGCTGTGGCCTAAGAACTAGACCCTGGTTTCTCAGGACAGACTCACTTGTTCTTTTCCTCATTCTGTCATTCTGTTCAAAATAAATCTCCCCCTTTTTTCTGATTTAAGTGTCTGTAATCCCCCCACCCCCATACATACAAAGATAAGCTGTGATTATTATCAGAGATCAGAAAACAGCAACTCACTATTTGCCTTCGAGATGACACTGTATGTCTCAGGGCAGTCACATATATGAGCACCCAATCTACATGGGTCAAAAATATTGCCTGTTTCTGTTTCAGGAGACACTTTCATTAGATTTAGTTCATTATGACAAGAGTATTACTAATGATTATCTTTATTTTTTCAGAATATTTTTGTTACTATGCTTGAGTTTGAAAAGTTGGAGAAACTGGAATTTGGTGGAATCAAAGGGAAATATTTGAATGCTCAAATATGCAAACTGAATGAAGAATTTATCGAGTCTTGTAACACTTTTAAAGAGAAAACATATGACCCTTTAGACTACAGCAATATGGTAATCTTTCATTTAGCATATTGTGTGTGCCATTTTTATAGATAAGAAACACAAGTGTGAGGTATAATGTAAAAATGAAGTTGACTATATTTAAAGACTGATCCAAAGATGAGTAAAGTGAGAAAAGTTTGAACTTGGAAATTCCCACCATACAAAGCTTGCATTTTTTAACTATCAGTATTTGTGCTGCCTATCAAGAGCAGACTTTCCCTGTCTGATGCCCTTTAAAACTGTAGTCCAGTATTTTCTCAGACTGGAGAAGATTACTTAAGAATGTTACTCTATGGAGTACAAGATCCCAGGGATCTCATACTCTGTAACACGCCCCTGCCCGCCCACACTTCCCAGTACCTGCCTGCTGCCCTTGCCGGCCTGCCCATGCTCTCCAGTGCCTGCTTATTGCCCTTGCCGGCCTGCCTCCACTTCCAGCGCCCTCCTGCTACCCTTGCCAGCCCACCCATGCTCTCCAGCACCTGCCTGCAGCACCCCCCATTCCCCCACACTCCTTACCTGGGGCTCCCACCTCTTCCCACTTAACGACCCGCATGGTCTTGGAGTTATGACAGCAACAGGGACTCCAAGGATTGCTGTCACTAACAATGAAATCATGAGATATCATACAACTACATAGCTGAGTGATGGCAATACCAGTCCCAGATACAAGGACTATCTGTATAACATTATCAGGAAAATTATATGATGTTGGTAGATTTTGACAGCCACCAAATTCTGGATGCAATCTTGCTGCTTAAATCTGTCTGAAATAAATGGGATTTTGTTTTAATTTAAATAAATTTGTTAACATTTAGAGGCCACCCAATTCCACCAGGCTCTAGGTAGTTTAAAAATTTAAAAACAAGAAACAATATTTAAAAAAAAAAAAAAAGCTCATGCGGAAAAAACAATTCATAAGAAATAAAAAAATGCTGCAGAGGCTCAACGTCTATCCTACCCCAAAGCCTAGTAGAATTGCTAGGTCGTCACTGCCTTTCTGAACATCATCTGAGTGGGAGCCAAATGGATGCTGTTCCAATTTTCTATGTCAAAATAGAAAAACCATACATGTACGATTGCAACTTTGATTGAAGATTTTTTTTTCCCCTTCTCAACTTTAAATATTGTACTGCATTTACATATTCTGGAAAATCACTGTGTGATCCAAAGCGTTTGATACTGCCGTTCCTTTACCAGAAAATCATAGCAAATTTACAATATATTCAGAAAGTTTTTTTTAAGTGAGCCCTGTTTAGTAGAATCTATTAAATTGATATAATTTACCATAATGATTCCTGGCTTACTTGTCTGACTTAAAAGCTAATATAACTGAATGTAAGGATTGTTGCTACAACTTAAAATGAGAAGATTAAACAATAAGGCTTGATAAAACTTGCTGGAAAAATAACTTGATACAGAAAGATAAGCAAAGTTTATCACTTGTTGACCTAGTTCAGGCTATTTTTCCAAGTAAGAAGAACTACTCAGATGTAATTCAGGTATACCAATGACATAGCTAAATTATTTTAACTTCTGCTGTAGATTTGAAGTTGTTAGGGGACCCATTTTCAGATGTTAATGTACTTTGCTTTACTTACTTTTTAACATGAGATAAGCTTGGCCTGTTGAATTTGGGAATCCTCCTGCTTCTTTAAGAGGAACTCAAGACATCTGTTCCAAAGTCCTGCCCTAAAGGACTACTGCAGCTACAGTTAGGTCTACCTGACTGCCAAGCACCACTTTTACCTTTATATGAAAAGATCAGAGCAGCACAAATATTTTGAAGCCTTCAGCGTGCCTGGCTTTTTGGAGTCCTGGATATTGTTGTTACTGTCTCAGTCCTGAAAATGTTCAGTGAGCATTACAAACAAAGGGAGTTATTCTCCCTTTGTTTGCCATTTCTTCTCTATTCTAGTCTGGTAGGAAGCCCAAATGATTTGAACAGAATCCTTAGCCAATAGCATTAACTTTCTGATTTAATAGTTATTTCCTTACATTCTTTATTGATTATATCCTGCAATTCCTTTAAAAAAAAATAAATATATTTGCCATGAATTTGCCTTCTACAGGAATTTGAAGAAGACTGTGCTGATTTTAAACACAAAATTTTGGAATTTGAAAGACGTCTTGGGTCAATTTTTTGTGTGGGATTTCTTGATTGTTCAGGTTTGGAGTCGGCATTTAAGGTCAGTTACATAAATCACAATAAATGAATGTCATATTTTTGGCTGCCAAATCTATATTATAACTTATCATAATATTATAGTATTATATTCACAGTGGTAAGAGTGCAGATAAAATGCTCAGAAACACGTTTATAACAGTGGAAATTAGCTGACACTATTGGGTGTAATCTTGGAGTAATTATTTAGTAAGACACCAACATTTAAGCAAAACGACTTTCAGGATTAGTCCAAAAAAGTATTACCTCAGGTAAAAGACAAAGTACTTCTTCCTCAGTTTTACATGTAGACTAAATTGAATCTTCAACACTGAAGATAAGACATAATCTTCTGTACTAGGAGGCAGAAACTAATTTAAGGGCTGATGACTCTCCCATATATCCTCCAGTACCTCCTGCCTAAAGTCATCACCTTACTCTGTTTCATGTTAGTGCTGGAGATGAAAATTATCCTATATATGTCTTTATGTGAACATTTCCCATTTGTTGCATTGATGCTCATGGGGAAAAGGTTCTTAACCATTTGCTGTATCATTCATTTTTTGACTTAAAATGGGTGGACAACTGGGGGAGAGGGGAGGGCCACACTTTTAATTTGTTTGATATCCAAGAACTGCAGAGGGATGGCTATGATGTCATCAATAGTCAATAGCCAGTTGCAAATTTTTGTTCTTTTTTAAGAGTTTAAGTGTGTTAAAAGGCAAAATGGGCATATTAAAAAAGAACTTAAGACACCCATTTTGTTCCTTAGACACCCCAAGGCACTCAAAGTAGTGTTGAGGGCTCACAGAGATCTAAAATGACAATAGCAATAATTGGATGCAAGGTTCAAATGTACTTATATGGTTCCTAGAGAAACATCCTAATGATTATAGAACCTGCGACACTGAATTTTCCCTTTTGGGATAGAATATGTCATACACAGACATGCACCTGCAGAATGGGAAGAACCTATGCCAGCCCTAGAAAATCACTATGCTGTTTTCCTTCCTGTTGAAACCACTGGTGGGGATAGACAAAACGGTGTGAAAAACACTAGTTCAATAGGTTTGGAAGCAGTTTTGGTCTGCAGAAATGATGACATTGGGATTTTCTCAGTTATGGTTTTTCTGTTTCCTTCCTCATTATACTGTTTGAGAGGTTTGATTTAGACCAGTGTTTCTTAAACGTTTTCTTTCAGGACCCCTTCCCACTTTTAAAAATTATGGAGGACCCCAAAAGAGCTTTAGTTTTTATGGGTTATATTTATCAATATTTACTGTTTTAAAATTTAAAATTGATGCATTCATTGCCACTACCACTTCTCATAATTGTTTGATGGGAATTTAATATTGTATTAAATATTAAATTTAATATTGTATTAAAAATTTGCAAGGGCTGGCAAATAATCTTAATTTTATGGACCCCTGAAAAGGTCTTAGGGAATCCCCAGGAGTCCTCAGATCACACACAAGTTTGTTATGGACACAGCTTAACCTAGCTAGAGTCCTAAGAATGTTGGGGGAGAACACTGTGTTTTAGATAAGCCTAATAGGATTTTTTTTATTTTTTACCAGAACAAATTATTTGAATATACTCTTTAGCTTCCTAAAGTGTCCTGGGCATATATTGTCATTCAAAATCATAGTTTTAAGACTATCCATAATAATACATTCCAGGCTTGTGAGTTTAGAGAGAATTAAATTTAGCAGCTCCTGTTTGATGCTTGACATCTTGTATAATTTTGTCACCTTGACAGCTACTTCATATTTTTCAAAATAAAAGTAACCTTTTCTGCTATTGATTTTGTACGTGACAACATTTTAAAGCAAGCAGCTGCTATGTTTAACTTATTAGGCCTATTTTTATGAGAAGATGATATTTGTAAATAACTTCATTAATGTTAGCTATACATTTTCAAAATTGCTATGAAACAATCAGAATATAAATATATTACCTCTACTTAAATAAAGCATAGGAAAGAAAATCTTGGTATTTTATCCCTTGGTCCCTGAAATGATTCCAATTGTAGAATGTTTTTTTAATTGTTAGTCTTTATGATGTGCTTTTATTGCACACTGCCCAGAGTCACATTCTCTGAGATGGGTGGCGATAGATAGATAGATAGATAGATAGATAGATAGATAGATAGATAGATAGATAGATAGATAGATTCCAGAGGGCTACTGCTAATGATTGTTTAAAAAATGCAATAAATTAACATGTCAATTCTGAAGAATAATTTTTATTAAGTTACTAACTTTTTAGGGAGAAGTAATTGGAAATGTAATAATTTTATATTTGATATCTGGGAGTTAAACTCAAAGCATTGATATAGGTAACAGGCTAGAAACCAGGAGCCTGTGAGTTCTAGTCCCACCTTAGGCACAAAGCCAGCTGGGTGACCTTGGGACAGTCACTCTCTCAGCCCTAGGAAAAACCTTGCCAAGAAAACTGCAGGGACTAGTCCAGGCAGTCACCAGGAGTCAAGGCTGACTCAAAGGCGCCCCAAAAAAAGAAAGATTGGGCATACCGTTCCTAATATAATTAAACATAGTTCTTTAAGCAGAGAACATGATGAATCTGAACGATCTTTCTCCTCTTGTGTTCCAACTTCCTTGATCTTAACCTGGTGCTTTTGTTCAGTTCCTGTTGCAATCAAAATGGGGAACTTGCATCCTTCAATTTAATAAGATTAATCTGGTACTGAATTACAGTACCCCCATATTGGCACATAATAGAAAACTGATTTAAAGAGCCAGGCAAATTGAAGGACCAACAATCTTACATAAGTGGAAAGAGGGTAGAAACAAGAGATGTGATAGAGGAATGCATGAATTTATTGCTCGCTTCTGGATTAAGACAAGAACGTAACTTCCAAGCAGACCCATTGCACACAATTTTACTTTTGCCATTCAATGTTTGGTTAGTTTGGGTGTCGAATTAATGGTTTTGTATGTGATTCTTTTTTTTCAAACTTGCCAAGTTAATCCAGTTTTTCCTGGAAGATAAATGAAGATCGGTGATCCGTGCTATTTAATCAAATCTGCTTATGCTTGCTTTTCATAGATTGCTCTTGATTTCTGCAGTCAGGGATTTTTGTTTTGTTTTGTTTTGTTTTGTTTTGTTTTGAAGTTCTGTTGTCTTACCAAATAGACATAGGAAGTTAAAGAGAAAACTTACAACTGTCGCATTTCACTTTTGTTACAACTTTTTTCAGACTTTCAGAATGTTAAATTGTTGCTCTACTTCTTTCTGTGCTGAAAAAAATCTGGAAAAGTTCGGTACTGTTCTCTCCAAGCTGGGAACAAGGAAGGTTGATATAATCATGTCCTTTATTTATACAGCTTATAACCATTCTTGGATCTTTTCTGGAGAAACCAGTTATTGCAGATATTTTTAGCACAAATTATAAGATTTTGCTACAGATGTTTGATGAAGAGTTGAGAAATTGTAAATACTTGTATGATGAACACCTTAAACAGGTATGTGGAAGTTTAAGAGAAAAATAGTCCATATGCATTTCTCTTAAGATCTCTTTCTGCAGAATTACCCACCTCTTCTTTAATAATTACAGGAGGAAGAGGGTACTGAAATCATAAATAAAAACATGTCATCAACTTCAGGAAACCTTAAATGGTCTCGAGAAATTAAAGCCCGCATATGGTCATTTTGGTCAAATTTCTCATTTGTTCCCCATCAGTAAGTAAATCTCTTTGGGAGTAGGAATTCTTCATGCTGGTTGGGGAATTCTGGAAGTTCACACATCTTGAAGTTTCCAAGGTTGAGAAACACTGTGGTAGAGACATTGTGTTGAAGTAAGATTCAACTGAAATTCAGATTGGAAGAAATGTGGGTGAATGGCACTCTGGGCTATATAAATATGATGTAATAATAATAATAATAATAATAATAATAATAATAATAATAATAATTCTATCTTTTCATTTTCAAGCAAACATCTTGAGCCAGACATGAGTGGTGTAACTGAATACTTACTGCAAAATATTTCCATTCAAATTCCCATTAAACAGTATGCATTTTGCTGGCATCAATCAATAAGTTTATTGTTGTGACCATTTTGCTAATATGATATTTTGTCTTCCTTTTTAGAGTCATGGAAAGTTTTGAAGGTACTTTAATTTATCAGAAATATATAGAAATGTTGAGGTTACTTGACCAATATGAAGATCAGATCTATTATAAATGGAAATCCAAGGTGGATGATATTTGTCTGTTTAATTTAGATCAACCTCTGATTAAGCGAAATGATAAAGATGGTCTTCTTAGTGTGAATTTTGACCCTAAGGTATGGTATGAACATTTTAATTTCCTAGATATGCTGGCCTTATGAATAATATTGTAAACAAAAACGTGAAGTCCATTGAATTTAACTGGACTAGTATGTATAGAATTGCAATCCATCTTTCTTTCTTTTTTAATTGCATATTTAATGTTAAGAAACTAAATGAATTCTGTTTACTAAAATTATTTATCGAACTGTATTGCTAGAAGGAACAATTATTCATTCAATTTATATTCTGAGTTTCTAAATTCCATTAGATTCATTGAGAATTGGGAGACTCTCATCCAAGCTAGTTTGGCCTCCAAGAGAAGAAGCAGGATATAAATACATTAAATAAATAAAAACAAAAATGAATAAATTATGAAATTTAGATTACTAGATTAATTTAATTTAATTTAATTAATTTAAATTAATTAATTTAATTAATTTAATCTAAAGCTTAATTTAAATAATATTTAATATTTAAATAATCATCATCATTAAAATTCTCTAGCATTGATCATATTTTTGTTGAGTTGTAGACTTTACAGTAGTAATGTAGTGATAGTAATATATAGTGAGTAGCATCGTTCTTGTTAAATCTAATGGTACCTGGTATTTTCAAATGTGACAATGCTATAAAGCTTGCTAAGTGAGATCTAACACATTTATCCTTACCTTTAGTCATTAAAATTCCTTCTATGGCGCCTATCCAGTCAAGTAAAATAGTGTACATCTGAATATCAGTGCTGGGAGCAAATGATAGGAAAGTACTCATACCCTGATTGTAAGCTCCTAAAACACATTCAACAAACTGTTTTTAGAATCAGAAATGCTGGATTTGACAAAGGAAACTCTCTTGGCCAAGATCATAAATTGAGGCCTGTGTGGAAATGGGGGCTGAGCCATAAAAAATTACACCATAAATCTGCTCAATTAACTCCTTCATTTAATTTACCCTGAAACTCCCTTTGACTGTGAAAAAAAATTCCTCTGGTCCAGCCATTGCAAATCAATCTTTCCTCTTTTGTGCTTCCAACCTATAATGTTGTATTCTAGCAAAGAAAGTACAGTACATGAGCATCTGCATGGAGACATGAGAGTGGTGGGGAATGATGACACATGTGTCACAACATCATTGTGCAAATGACAAAACTTCCATACTTGCATCATATGTAATTGTCATTTTCATAATGATGCCACAATATACTTGTTACTATTTTGATGTCGTCATGCTTGTAACAGCCAGTTATGGCATGATATGTAGCAGTTGTCAACCTGCAACCAATAAATGATACAACATTTCACCAGCCAGCTTATGCCAACCAGTTTCTTCCAGCAAGCCTTCATGTATTTTATAGCACTGGCATGTCTCCATGCAGACAATGGTGAACAGTGATATAGACATACTGTACTTATACATCACACTGCCCCATTATTTTTTAAAAGTTGTTTTATTGAATAAGTCTCAGTCAATTAGATTCCCACTAATTACAATTAGATTTTTGCTAACTACAAACTTAACGAACTACAGCTACTGCATTCGTGTAACAGAATAAGTCACCAACCAAGAAAACCCTATATTGTACCAAAAATCACATTTGTATCTATGTGCATATTTTATTTATTTAAAAGGCTTATATGGCTGCCAATCTCACTGTATGACCCTGTGTGACTAACAACAGTTTAAAACAGCAAGATAATGTAAGAACATAAACAGTGCCCATCTAGTCCAGTAGTCTGTCCTTACAGTGGCCAGCCAACTACACAAGCAAGACCTTCAGAGGCAGTCAGAAGGCTAATAGCTATTGATCCCCATTGCTTGGTACAATCATTTTTTGAAGCCAGTCCAACTGGTAGCCAGCACCACATCTCTTGGTAGTGATTTCTAAATATTTTTTTTCACAATGCGCAAAAAAACCCACAAATAAAATAGCTATAACAACAGCCAATATGATGTCCGCTGTTAAGATATGACTCAAAATGCCCCAAAACATTGAAATCATCATATAAACCAGGCTCACTAAACATCCTGGCCCAGCACTTGGGAGAGCAGCCCAGCCCAGGTCTTGGGGGAACAGCAGAAAGCCATCAAGGAGCCCTTCTGGGTCTTGGAGGAAATTTTGTTCCACAGGGTAAACACCACAGCATTGTGGTGCAGCGTTTCAGCAGCATCAGGTCAATACTGTGTGTAGGACTGAATCTAATATCATATGACATGCTTCCTTGCTTCTGTTCTATAAAAAAATATTTTTAATCTTAATTATATTACTGCTTTTTAAAAACAATTTAATGCATGGAACTAAAGCACATCTGTAGAAAGCCACTCCATTTTATAGTTCTTTCACTGGTGACAATGCAAATTGAAGAAGAACCCTGCGAGATTGGCTATTTCAACTGCTGCTACTTTACTTTGAAGATTCAGAACAAAGCAGTTGTACCTGCTGAGCTGTTTTGGTGCTGTGGTGATAGTGGCTGCTGCAAGAAAGGTGTGCCTAGAGTGCATGCCAGCCTAAGTGCCATGTTCCGGTGGTTCTTTAGAGCAAGGCACCAGAGGAAAGTGTGGGTCTCTGGAGCACCTTGGTGCCTCAAAACAAGTTATGGGTGAAGAAAGACACAGCAACATTCTGGATGCCAATGTCTCATTATCACAGCACTCAGATAAAGTGTTGAGGCATCCCGCTAATTTGCCAGCAGTGCAGCTTGGTGGTAGGTGGGAATCTGGCCCCAAATGACTACATTCCCTGACCATCGTTCAAGAGAGTAGATTCATTCTGCCTGTCTTCAGTGGGCAACTAGTTAGTCTGGGGAAGCCTACAACCAAGAGGTGGTCAAGATATTACCTTGTCTTTTTAGAACCTGAGGCATCATATCTCCAATCCCAGAGGTGACAAATGGCCACTGTTATAACTATAGTTAATAGTAATCTTAAGCATATATTTAACCAGTCCTAATTTAAAGCCATCTAATGACCATAATCATATAGGGTGGTAGTGAATTTCATTGTTTAAAACAATGCCCTGCCAGGGCAAAAATCTTTCACTGGAAATATAGACTGAATCAGCACCTAAAAATAAGTGGTATTTAGAACTAATTTATCAAATATATTTTGTTTCTTAAAGCTTGTAGCTGTTTTAAGAGATGTGAAATATCTCTTGCTTATGGATCAGCCCAATATTCCAAGTTCAGCATTAGAATTATACAAGAAGAGGGGAACATTTGCTAAGGTATGTACCTTTTAAAGTCTGTAATTATTCATATTTAGCTTAGATTACTTAAGTTTTTCCTTTTTTTCTTACTAATAGATCTTGGTGTCCTCCAGATTAGTGGACTTAATCTCCCAGCATTCTCAGCATTGGACATGCTGATAGGAAGTTCTGGAAGCTTAAATTTACATAGAAACTGGAGGACATCCAGGTTGGGGAAGGTTGGTCTACATAATTTAGTGTTAATGTAGTACTCAAATGCATTAAACCATGTTGAGAAGACTTTCCTTCAGTATTATGGCATGGGTCAGGGATAGAGAACATCTGGCCCATGGATCTATATCAGTCCACAGGTTGGCTGGATCAAACCATGTAGCCTCAGAGAAGTTTATCCCTACAATACTGGTCATAAACTGATCCTGCCAGCTTTTCTGAAACAGCACAGACAGGATTGGCTCTGTTTCAACCACATCATGCCTTTCCCCTCAAAGAGAAAGATGAGAAGCAGACAAAGCTGACTGTTGATGGAACCATTCCTAGACTGGAATGTACCTTGATGGCAAGAGCCATGTGCCAAGTGAAACTTTTTTTCATTTCTTTTGCCAGGGGAAAAATAATTAATGCTATATTGCTGGATTGATAAAACTTCTCCCTGACATCGACTGAACACTAGGTGAAATCAGGGATTGTTTCAGCTTCCAAACTGAATCTAGTTCCCTGTCATGGATATTTAATTTCCCATCTTACCTGCTGTGCAACTGTTTGAAAAAAATATTGGGCTATTATTGTTTTACATATAGTGATCTTAATTATGAGCTATTTATGTATAATAATTCTAGCTAAAATAGTTAAAGGGTTAGAGACAAACTTAGTCTCAAGGAATGGGGAAAAGGCTGGAAAGATGAAGTAGTAATTCAATAGTGTGAGTGACTCCTCCTTCAAAAACCAATTATTAGATCGAAATTGGTATGGCTTTTATGGGAGACACTTAAACATGTTGTGTTTCTTTTTTCTATATAAACAGTACACAGAAAATCTTGAACTTGTGGTCCAATGGTACAACAAAATTAAACAGACTGTTTTGGAGGTAGAATACCCTCTTATTGAAAAACAGCTGATAGTTGCTGATGATCAGCTAAAAGAAGCAGAAGAAAAGCTCACGTGGCAGGAAGAAAATTGCTGGGTATATATTGAGTGTGTGAAAGCTAAAGTTCATGACTTGGAGCAGAGACTTCAAAAGTCAAAGGACAATATTAAGACCATCCAACAAATTATGAAGTCTTGGATGGAGCAGCCTTTCTTTTCTAGAAAAGATAACAGAAAAGAAGCTTTGTTAAATCTAGAAGACAAAGAAGACCGACTTGCTAAAAAATTCCTGTCTTTCCAAGAAGATGGCTGCAAGATGCATAAACTTGTAGAGGTAATATCTAGTACAAGTTTTCATGAGAAGAGAATATTTGATTTGATTTCTGCAAGCGATATACACACATCTCTGCCAATGCATAAATCTATTCAAATCTATCTGTTCAGTTCAGAGTGAAAAATGTTGTTTCAGCTTTTCATGTCATTTAATACACAAACATTAATTAATCTCATATCAGTGAGATTCATTTGGAACTGGTTGAAAATTATCCAGTTAATTAGTTTTTTAAGTGGAAATTGTCACAACAGTAGACTTAAATTACCTATTTTTGGGTGTGTATTTTTAGGAAAACCTAATGCTCTTTAAAGCAGACCCAGATTCAGATTCTTGGAAGATTTACCTGGAGTTCATTGATGACATCATAGCTGATGGCTTTTTTAATGCCATAATGTATAATTTAAACTTCTTCTTGGAAAACACAGAAAAAGCTTTGCAGCCAGCACCATTATTTCAGGTTCAGATGATCCTAAGTGCTGTAGAAATTGAATTCAAACCTTCACTGGACAAGGAAGCTGGTGATGGCTTTTATGATCTAATAGATGAACTTTTAAGCAATATTTTCAAAACATCTGCTCAAGTGAAAAGAATAGCATCACATCTTGAAATACAACATTACCAGGTAATATATTTTGTTAAAAGAAAAATCAAGTGCAAGACTGTATGCACTACACGTGTAGTTCAAGAAAGGAATAATCATACTAAGTTTTGGGTATAATTTTTCCTCCCTTTTTTTGTTTAAGAATGACATGGATGGTATATCAGAGCTATCCGAGACCAGGGAAAAGATTATGAACAGAGTGGTGGATGTTATTACCAAAGCCATGAACTTCAAAAACTCTCTCGACTGTTATGCGTATCTCTGGGTAGATGACAGATCAGAATTTATGAAACAATTTCTCTTCTATAGTCGTGTATTGACTTCTGAAGAAACAGAGACTCCTACAGATGTTGGCACATCTGATCAACACCCAACTGCTGAGCAGTTTAAAGAACAGGCAAGAAGTGGATATTTCTGTCTCATTTAATATTCAGAATCCTTACTCCTTCCCCTCCAGTATGAAATTAAGCTTTTGCATATTTTTAATACTTATGTATTGTAGATTGACATATATGAGAATCTTTACATTCAGATGAGCAAATTTGAAGACTTCAGAATTTTTGAAGGCTGGCTTAAAGTGGACTTGAAACCTTTCAAACTTAGTTTGCTAAATGTTATTAAGAAATGGAGTTGGATGTTCAAAGAATACCTTGTGAGATTTGTCACTGATAGGTAAAATCTGTTTTGGTAAAATTATTCTATTTTACAGGCTGGGGTGGCGTGTGGAGGGGGGTATAAGTGAAAAGTTAACCTGTGAAATTCAAGGGAAAATAGCGATACAGGACCTCAAAGCCCAATTCTAGCCTCATCCTTGTCGACCTTTTAAGCTTGGGCTGCTCAGCATCCCTCAAAGTCTTGTACAGGTAGTCCTCATTTAGTGACTGTGTCATTTAGCAATCATTCTCAGTTACAATGGTGATGAAAAAGTAACTTTAATACCAGTCCTCACATTTATGACCTTTGCAGGTCTGTAAAGCAAAAGAAAGTTGAAGTAAGATCATAAGCTCAGTCACCGTTTCACTTAGTGACCACTTTACTTAACAACCAAGTTGCCAGTCCCAATTGTGGTCACTAAATGAGGACTACCTGTATCTAAATCCCACCAGAAGTTGCCACAAAATGATATTGTTAATGTGGTAGGAGAAAATATTAAATAAAAGGGAAGTAATCATCTTAATTATTTGACTAACTATTCAAAATGAATTGAATTTTCTGGGTCCCATATACTTCTTTTTCCAAATGTACTATTTTAAGTACAGAAGATGAACTTCCATACTAGGGAGTATACCAGTGAAAAAATTGGTTTCAAAGGCTACACGTACATATAGTCTCCAACCTCTAAGTCCAGTCCTCCACCTCAGTCTTTGAACCATGGAAGGTATAATAACCTTTACAGCCTAAAGGATTCTGTCCAGATGCAAACTTACTTTTGGAGGTTCAAAGCCAGCTGGGTAAGATTGGACCATTCCCTCTCTCTCAACTCTAGGAAGAAGAAGGCAATGGCAAATCATTTCCAAACATGTTGCCAAGAAAAGTACAAGAACTTATCCAGGCAGCCTTGATCCTTTGAGTCAAAAGTGACTCAAAGGCACACATGCACCCCTTTTGTTTACATATAGTAAACAAAAATAGTTGAAAGGGCATTCATATATGAAAAAAAAAATGACTACCACAAACTTCTCTCTTTCTTTTCCTCTTATAGCCTAGCTGACCTAGAAGAATTCATTAAAATGACAAACCTTGGATTCCAAAAACAGTTATCAGAAATAGATTATAATGGACTCATAGATGTTATGATTCACCTCTTGGCTGTCAAGGATAGGCAGTCGGCTACTGATGAACTTTTTGAACCTCTAAAAGATACCATTGTACTCTTGGAAAACTATGGGCAGAAGATGCCAGATCATATTTATGTTCAAATAGAGGTATCCTCTATGTTGTACTCTTGATTCCAAATAGAAGCTCTGTATTTCTTTGAAGCTAACTTTCAGTCATCCAAAATGTTACTGAGACAAATGCAGAATAAGCAGAAAAAAGATCCTGTGAACTGTACTTTTAATATTATTTGGTGGCACCATGGAGGATGGATGGCAAGATGGTCATATAGAGGTATCACTAAAGTAGGTTGGGTGGGTGACATTTTAAAGGATTGCTTTTGTCTTGAAAAAGTAGCTTATTACGTTTTCACAATTTCCCTTTTCTTCTCCTGAAAACGGTGTGAATTTTTACGTCTGTTTATTGATGTGTTTCCATTAAAATTCAGTGGCATGATCTGGGAGCCTCAAAAAAGAGGTTGAAGAAAAGTATACAGGCCACAGCCTGTGATTGTCCATCCCTATTTTCCATCATTGATTTCTAAGATCTTACATGGGCCTCCTATCTTTCAGTATGACTGAGGGGGAGACCAGCATTATTTGTCAGATATTCCACCTTCCTATATTGAAGGTGCTGTGACTTGTTTTTAAATGAGTTTTCAAAACAAGTGAAGAATTAACATTAATTGTAGTTGAGTCTGAGCCAGGCAATTTTATATGCTTTATGTACCTGTCATCTTGATATTTATGGCAGAGTATCCTAGCTGTGTGGGAACAGCTCGTGAGCATCCACCATGCAATTGGCAGAATGTGAAAAGGGACTCTAGCTAAGCTGTCTTTACATGGTTTGTTCTTTGATCTTTTAGGAATTGCCTGAAAGATGGAATGCCACCAAAAAACTTGCTGTGTCTGTAAAGCATGAAGTGGCTCCTTTTTTGACTTCTGAGGTCACTATTCTCAGAAAAAAATGTGCTGCTTTTGATGTAAGCTGAAATTACATTTTTTTTTTAAAGCAACACCCACAGACATACTTTTATGAGGATGAGATTGGTGACATAAATTTATTGCCTATGTTTCTTTCAACAGGGGAAGCAGATAGGATTCAGAGAAAGATTTAGAGCAGATGCTCCCTTTCATTTTGATGCCAAAAAACCATATGCACTTCTTGATAAGGTAATGGAGAAATCTTAAAGGTGCATGTGATGCTGATAATCTCTCATTACAAAATGGAGATCTCTATTTACATATCGTACAATTTGTACTTGGCATTAATATTTTTTTTTTCCGGCTGAGCTTGACGTGTAAGTGTTATATTATGTGAGCTGGACAGCTTAAAATGTGCATGATTGTTTCCCTGAAGGTGCTCTAAAAAGAGGACAATATGTCTGCATTAAAAAATACATCATTTTTTGAAAAACAGCTTTAGTATGTTTTTTGTGAAGTGATTTCCCTTCTGTCTGGTTTTTCAGGTGTTAGCTGAAAATTATGTTAAATTGAACATAATTTTCTAATTGACTTCAATAGGATGAAGGTTAGAATTTTTTATCATAAATCAAAGCAGCTTCCCTCAAGCTAATGTACTTCAGATGTGTTGGAATACACCTCCCAGTAGTCTTGAAGTTGTGTTGCAACACACCTGGATGGCATCAGGTAGGCAAAAGATGCTCAGTCTTCTGTAAGACAGTATTAATGATTTGTTCATTCTAGCTTTATTCATAGTTAAATGAACAACTTAATGAAAAATAAAATTAGATAGTTATTTCAATAACAACTAAAATATATAACTACATTATACGCACAAATTCTGGAGGGGTGTGCACTGATATATGGCTACCTCTGTATAAATCTAGAGAGGTGGAAATTGAGATGATGGAAATTTGGTGTTTCTGTGGATTTTGATCCATACCAGCTGAAGAGTTGTCCCATAAATGAACCTTGTTTGTCTTTTGGAACTTAGAATAATAAAATGAAATATGGACTATTCAAAAGTCATACCTATAAAATATCTCCAGTATGTAATTCCTGTTGCCTTCCGTGTATACTGCTTTGAATTACAAGCAGAATTTTCTAATATTTTCCCTTTTGAAGGCAAATCAGGAACTGGAAGCACTGGAAGAAGAAATGTTGCACCTACAAGAATCTGCCAACCTTTTTGAAGTGGTTATTCCAGAGTACAAACAAATGAAACACTGTCGCAAAGAAATAAAGTTGCTGAAGGGAGTGTGGGATATTAATGTTTATGTCACAGTAAGAGTATTATTTACTTCTCCAAAAGCATTGTAAACTAGCTATTTATTTTTATTATGATTTTATGTATATAATGCTTTGAAGTGCTTTGAGATTTTAGAGGCTCTCATACTTTAACATAAATAATGAAGTGTAAATATTGAACTGTCATTTTAGAAGCAGAATTTAGGTTTTTTAAAAGTTTGAACTTAGACTGAGTTAATACACTGAAAAATGCACTTAAAAAAAAAAAAGCTTTATTTAAAATGCAAAATCCCATGAATGTGATTTCTGTATAAAGAAAAGAAATGAAAAAAAGAAATGAAAAATAAGTGGAAAAGACCTGGAGCAAATTTCTCCAAACTGGAAAGAAAGAATAATTATTATTGAACTTTGAATTTGGGAGGATTGGTTTGAAATCCAGGTCAGAGACCCATTTAGTCCAACGTTCTGTGTTATTCCAACCAGATGCATTAAGAAACTCCAAAGCAGAATATGAGGATGATAATGCTCTTCCAGTATTGCTCCCTAGCAACTGATGTTTAAATCATATTTGTGCTCTTTGATCCTGAGAGTAGCATGTGACCCTTAAGATTAATAGCCATTGGTAGTCCTTTTCTCTGTAAATTATCTAAATTGGTAGCCAACACCACATATGATTGCAGCAACTTCTATAGTTTAATTATGAATTGCATTAAAAACTTCATTTTATTAGTCCTAAATCTCCCCACATTTTAGTTTTAGTGGAGGACCTTAATTCTATGAGAGGAAAGAAATCTTCCCTCTGACTCCATTTTCCTCATCATGTATAATTGTTTTTATACTTCCATCATGTTTCCTTTTATCTGCCTTCATTCTAAGTTTAAAAGCCCCAAATCCTGAAATGTTTATTGTTAGAAAAGCAACTTTAGCCCCCTGATTATTTGATTGCCCCTTTCTGCACTTTTTCTACCTTTATAATATTCTCTTTCAAGAGTGTGACTAAAATTGTATAATTTTCCAAGTCATAGATCAGTGTTTCTCAACCTTGGCAACTTTAAGATGTGTGGACTTCAGCTCCCCGAATTCTCTAGCCAATTCTGGGAGTTGAAGTCCACACATCTTAAAGCTGCCAAGGGTGAGAAACACTGTCATAGATTTTTAGATAAGTGTATTTAGGAAAAGAAATAACTAACAACTCAGTCAACATTTTCAATGAGTTATAGAAAATGCCTGCCACTAATTTTGGAGCTACTCACTCCCAGCTTAGGCCTCATTAATGAACAACCACCACCACTCTTCTCCTTCTGCTTCTGCTTCTGCTTCTCCCCCTCCCTTTTTACCACGCCAAATAATTTGGCATTAATCTATCTCAATACTCATTCCTAACTTCAGGGGATAAACAAGTTAGAAAGCATCATTTCCAATACAAATCCTTGGGGAACTCCATTGTAAAAATGCCAGTGTACTCCTTTTCTTGTTCTTTAACTCAGTTATCAGTACCTGAGAGGATCTCCTTTTTTAACCCATGGATACTAAGCTTGTTCAAGACCTTGTGTATTGGTTCCAGAATATACAGCATTGATACTACTTAGCTTTGGGAGGCTGCAGATGGAAAGAAATCAAGGAAACTATATCAGCAAATTGCTATCATGGCAGCGAATAAGACAGTTTAACATTGCCATTCTTCAAGCCCCTACAACTTACTGTAGGTTACCTTGATTTTGTGTCTGTGTGACTATGAAAGTATTTTAATGTGTATCTTTGTCAAATGTCACTGACATTTCAATGCTTCTGTTTCAGAGCAGCATTCATGATTGGACTAAAAGGCATTGGAGAGATATTAGCATGGAGCAGATGGAGGTTGAGCTTAGAAGATACACAAAAGCAAGTATTACAGCTACCACTTACCTTTCCCCCATTTATTCTGCTGCTTTATCTACTGTTCTCTTATATGTGATTAACTTCTGTTTCTCTTGTAAACAAATTTTGAATTTTTCTCCACTCTCGCAAAATTTCATACAAGATTACCATATCTGCACGAAAGTTTAGCATTCTTGCACACAAGCACTTACAATATTTTATTTTTAAAAAATGGGGAGGCTTGGTTAGTACTTTTTAAATGTAAGCACTGTGATGCCAAATCTTACAATATTTTCTTACAGGTGGTCCTCAGTTAACATCCACTCATTCAGCAACCATTCAAACTTACAAGAGTGCTGAATGAGTGGTACTTACGAGCAGTCTTCAAAATTCTGGCCGTCATAGTCCCCCCACGGTCACGTGATTGTGATCCAGGTGCTCAGCAACTGAGCTGGATTTCTGACCATCACAGCATTCTGTAGTCATGATCATGATTTGCAACCTTCCCTGCCAGCTTCCCACAAGCAAAGTCAATGGGGAAGCTGACAGGAAGTTGGAAGTCATGGTTACATGAGGTCCTCGCTTAACAACCTGTGGTGATTTGCTTAATGATGCTAACTGGGGATTGCCAGAACTGCCATTGCTAAGTGGCACGGTTACGTGACATCACACCTTACGACCGCATCACTTAGCAGTGGAAATTCCAATCTCAATTACCATTGTTAAGTGAAGACTACCTGTCATTGGATTAGCTGATGCTAGATGACATAAAGTATTAAAGTAAAGCTTTTCCTTAGGAGATATGGTCATTGGATAAAGAGGTTCGTTCTTGGAATGTATATACAAGTCTGGAATTAACTATTAAGAACCTTTTGACATCACTAAAGGTCGTAACAGAGTTGCAGAATCCAGCAATTCGAGACCGACACTGGAATCAGCTCATGGATACAATAGGAGTAAGTATTTTTCTAACTTTGTTGGAAAGATCTCTTGATATTTCATCACATCTTACATACAAATAAGTAGGAAAAAAATCATTTCTTGATTTCTTGAATCTCTTGTTTTTTTTAAAAATAGCTCCATTAATGTTATAATTGATATTAATAATTTTGAGTAGCAAGCCTGCCCTCTGAATTTTCTCCCAGCATCTGAGTGGCTCCCACCCTACTTGTGTTTCAGAAGGCCTTGAAGACCTAACTCTTTGTGTAGGATACATGTAACCCGTTCCAAGCAGTGGGTGTGTGTTTCGTTGCTCAGTTTTGCCATCTTTGTACAGTGTACAAATTTAATTAATTAATTAACTAAAATACCACTGCTTATGAGAGAATATTTGTAATTCAGCATGGAATTCAGTCCACCAGTTGCTCCTCTGCAAATTCTATAGAAGGAATTGAAGAAGAGCATGTTATGTTGCCGACTGATTCATTGTAATAGTTTTACTATGTTTTATGTGTTTGATTCTGCTTAGTGGTTTATTTTGCTTTTTCAGTGCTAATACATTTATTTTAGGCTTTTGATGTCTTTTGCTTCAAAATGATAAGAAATTGCATCACCAATTAATTTTCCAGCATTATTAAAGGAATATTTGTGGCCCCAAGTTTCTTTGTTTGTGTGTTTGTTTATTTGTGCATGAATGTATATACAGGCCACTCCAATCATGGTAGACTGAGTAGCCTACATGAGTAGCCAACAATCAGTTTAAAGCAATACATGAAAAATAAAAACTGAAATACCATAGGTATTGTGAAGCAAATAGTTCATATGCAGACATTCTTCTGCAGGGAAGAATAAGATGACATACCAAAGGGACATCAAAAGAACCAGATCTTTATAGGTTCTCCAAAACTCAGGTGCATGAGGTGCTCATATATTCATTAAAAGTACACAGTGAATACATAGTCAAGTATCTGTTGCTTTTCAAATGTATTTTTCAGATTCAGTTTTTCATAACTGAAGATACAACTTTAGCAAATCTGCTGGCGCTGAATCTGCATAAAGTGGAAGATGATGTCCGAAATATCGTTGACAAAGCAGTAAAAGAGCTTGGAATTGAGAAGGTTAATCCTGTTTCTTTTCAGCATTGTTTCCAAGATTTTATTCTGAATGTATTCTTGGATTTTAGCATTTCTGAGTCTTTTTATTTTTAAGTAGAACTGAAGAATTACAGTTTTCTCCAGATGGTTCTGTTTTAGCTAAGGTTGTTAGTCTTTCTGAGTTTGGTAGAAAATATTGTTTATTGTGATTTTGTTTCCATTTCCATTTCCTTTGGCTCAGTTATGCCTCCTCTACATTTTCAGTGTGTAGAATTTTGTGCTCTGTTTTATTGATGCGCAGTTGGGTACATTGGGTACATTTTTAAGTTCAAGTGAACTTGTTGACATTTTAGGATTTTAGATATCATTATATTAAAATGCCTTTTGAATGATGATTGGGATTATGAAATAACATTCATATGCACATTGGTGAAATACTACTAAAAAGAATTCTGATGAGATCAAGTGTATGATCAGATTAATCTTACTTTTTGCAGTGTTTTATTAATGCATACTCACACAGTGATTATGTAAGACGTAGGAAAGATGGAAATGAGTAGAATTAACTGAACTTGGATGCAAGTGGCATGTTTTCACAATCCAGATTTAATTTTGGAAGTGTTCCTACTTAAATTAAAATTCAGGAGAAGGAGAACACAAGACAGTGTGAAACAAAGATGCTTTATTAGGGAAATCCTCTCACACTTATTCTTCCTATATTTTGGGCCATTTGGTAGTTGTTTACAAACAGAGGCCTGTGAAACATTTTGACTTTGAATTGTTTTGAATTTGAAATAACCGCTTCAAGTTCATAACAGTGTTTACATTTGAAATATTTTGTAGATTTCAGTTTGCAAAGATTTCATCATATGTTAATGACTTGTACACAAAATCTATGATATTAATAGTATATACATTTGATAAATTATAGTAATACATTTCAGGTGTATTGTTTAAAATATTGATTTAAATATTGCTTTCCTCAAAATGTTTCTAATCAGTTTTTCAATATGTTAACTAGATTCTGATAGAAATTAGTCAAACATGGGCTGCTATGGAGTTTTCTTATGAAGAACATTACAGGACCAGTATTTCCTTGTTGAAAATAGATGAACAGCTTTTTGAGACTTTAGACAATAATCAAGTAAGATGTTGTTTACTAATGAATAAATGTGCTTGTTGCTGAATTACTAATGTGCTTTTTTAAAAAATGGACTAAATTCACATCTCTGTTTTTACAATTTTATTTACAGTGAATCTTAGCTGTCCCAGATGTTAGCCTGTAAAATTATATGTGTTCTTGACTGTATATGGTTTAACAAAAATTCCTGTCTGTGTAGGAGTTTGCAAAATTACAGGTCCTTGGTCTCTCTCCTTTTCTCTTAGATAGTATGGAATCATTTAATAATATGCTGTCCATTTGCAAGGTTTGAAAATGTCTTTTGCTGTGATTTACTGTAATAATAGCTTGCAGGAGATTTTTGTAAAACTTTTGTAGCTATGATTCCTGTGTCTCTTTGAGTAATTTTCTATATCCTTTAATTTCATTTCCCCCTCCTCTGTTTCTCAAGGTTCAGTTGCAAACAGTTCTGCAAAGTAAATACATTGAATATTTCATTGAACAAGTTTTAACTTGGCAAAAAAAGCTGAATGTGGCAGACTCTGTCATTTATATATGGATGGAAGTTCAACGTACATGGTCTCATCTCGAAAGCATTTTCATTGGTTCAGATGATATCAGAGAACAGCTTCCTCAAGATTCCAAGAGATTTGATTGCATTGATGTGGATTTTAAGGTTAATGAGAAATAAGTCTCCTAAGTATATCATAATCAAAATTTCCTTTTCCTTTTCCTTTTTTAGATGCAGTTTGTACCACAATTTAAAAAAACATTTCCATGAAACATATAAAGTACCTATAAAATAATGTATAATATTTTAAATAATTAACCATATTAATCTGTCCCAAAGATATCAGTTCAAACAAATAACAAACAAAATTATTCCCAAATCGTGTACATAAAAATATTTTGTGAACTATTTGCATTAAATATTTTCTTCAAACTGAATAGTTTAGAAGCAGTAAGTAACATTTAAAATGTATTTGTTCTGCCTTCCATTTCTTCAAAATGGTTATGGCATATTTCATACAGAAGTAAAACTTTAGATCAATGGATCTTTAATGAATATGGCATTTGAAACCCTATTTCAAATTCTGAATTATTGTGAAGTAGCAAGTTTGGGTGATTTTTCTTGGCCTTATGTAAGAATATCTCAGCATTACCTGGTTCACTGTGTTGCTGTGAAGTTTCAGTGCATTTTGACATTCTCAAAGAGATAAACATGTAATCAATAAGTTTATAGATTCCATTCAAATGGTAATAAATCCATTCCTTGCAACTTGAGATGTAGAAAAGGGCAAACTATTGTAAAGTGGTATTATTGAATTTTCAGTTTTAAAAGCAGTTTTGTATAAGGAAGCAATAAGAGCAGAAAACTGAGCAGTACCATCTATTACTACTTCCTGCAGAAAACAGGAAAAAGAATCTGTCCTACAGGTAAACATATCCCTGACTTTGGCTGGTATTGGAAAAAAGCTAAGTGGAATTAAATTAATTAGTATTAAGGTAGGAGACACCAAAGCATTTGGTAGAATGGAAGGTCAAGAAAATATTCTGGAAGAAGACAATGGAAACTATTTCCATAAAATTGCCAAGATAATTACATGGACATATGCATGTAATCACCTGAGTTGAAATTGACTCAAGGATTTTTTTTACTTTGCAGGGGAAAAAAAAACAAAAAACCACTAACTAGGAAGGCTAGCCCAAGTATGAAAATATTCCTCTAGAACTTCAGGCACCTTTTGTGAGGAATGGTGAAGCACATGGGAAAATGTCCTTGTACATCCATTTGTTTAAAATATTCCTATATCTCTCTTAATGTATGTGGTACTCCAGTATGATCTGGGCACTGATGAAAACAGAAACGTGTGTTGATGTGCATACTATGCTACCATTTTTGTGGGATATGGATTTTTATTCCCTGCTCCCCGAAGTGTAGCAGTTTACAATAAATATATTGTTTGCTAGGAAAGATGAAACATCTTCAGTAAATACTAAAGATGAATAATGTGTGGGATTATTTCATGAAGATAGGAAAGAAGTCAGAATTTGTCTGGCATCAGTATTGGCCATTATGAAATTGTCACAGATTTGATTTGAACTATGTAACATTGTCATTCCTATGAAATCTAGAAAATGATAAAATGGCCTGTTCACTCATGTATGTGAGCCGGTGTTGTTTTACAGCAACAGTTGTTTTTAAAATCAGGGCAACTGGGGTCAGGGTTTTCTCATGCATATTTGAGAATAACCTATACTGGTACAAATATGCTTAACTTTCTGAACATATGTTTATATGACATAGCAGGGAAATATTTTTTTCCCCTCAAAAAAGAGGAATCACAAAGATGTTTGTACACAAATCAAAAGAAATATTTTTGCTCCTGTACCTAGGAATTAATGAATGATTCAGCAAATACCAGAAATGTATTGGAAGCAACAACCAAGCCTGGGTTGTATGAAAAACTTCAAGATTTACAGCATAGGTATTGTTGAGCCTATTATTTTTATATAATATAACTAAATATATAATCATTAGCAGCAAACAGTTATATATCATGATTTGATCATTGTTTATAGAATCTCATTTAAAATATGTTACTGATTTTTTAATCATAGATTTGCAGGGCTTCATAAGGAATATTTCTACCACATGAAAAAAACTCCCACATTGACATTCCATAAATGCAGTCATTTTAATAACATGTAATGCTTCTTTACTCATATGCACTTCTCATTCACTTTAGTGGATTGCTCATTAAACAGTTATATTCATAACTGTCTCATCTTCTGAACTGAATAGAGAACTCTGTTTCATCTACATATATACGGTACATTTGAATTTCTCATAGTGCATTGGCATACCTTGTGTTTATTAATTCTGCTTATGAAGAACAGTTGCATTCATACTGAAGGAAGTCTGAACTATTACTTTCCTTGATAATGAGCTATTAAAACTGTTGTGCAAAAAAGTCATACATTCTTAAATAGAAATGTTTTCCTCCTCAATTTTCAGACTCTCTCTGTGTGAAAAGGCTCTTGCTGAATACTTAGAGACTAAACGTTTAGCCTTCCCCCGGTTTTATTTTGTTTCATCTGCTGATCTGCTAGACATTCTCTCAAAAGGAGCTCAACCCAAACAGGTAAACTTCCTTGCAATCATATCTAAAGCATTAGAAATACCATACTAGAAAGTGAAATAAGGGGATGATTAAAATCTGAGTAAACCTACAGTTTTTCAGTTGTATTCTGTTTTGTAAATGCAGGTGACTTGCCATCTTATTAAACTTTTTGACAATACTGCTGATCTTAAATTTCAAGACAGTGAAGATCAGCACAGCAATATTGCACTAGGGATGTACAGCAAAGAAAAGGAATATGTCCCATTCAGTGGACAATTTGAGTGTGGTGGTCAGGTATGTTGATTCTCTGAAGTGTGATATTTTTCTTTATGTGCTAAAGTTAGAAAATGATAAGCAGCAGTTAACAGAGACTGTTTTGACTAGGCATGAAATATATATAATGAAAAATAGCTCTCTCCATCTGTAATGCATAATGCAGTTTAAACAAGACAAAAGCAAAAACATCATTTCAGTTTGTATTTTCCTTTTTAAAAAATGAAATGTGTATTCAGAAAGGACAATGCATTTCTGATTTACCTACCTATTCTAATAAAATGGTCCTAAACACACGTAAGTGAAAATAATTACCTTTTGAGTGTTAACATGCTTAGCAATATAATTATGCTACTTTACAATGAACTTTTCATGACAACTCCTAATAATAAATATTACAGATAACTTCCTACTCATATGTGTTTTTAAAACTTCTTTTTAAAATGGCTGTTAGATTCATCTGGATAGTACGTCTACAGTATTTTGTAGCAGACAAATTTCTATTTTGGGTCTTATATATAATTTTCAAAATCTTCTTAGTTACCTCTTATTCTACTGTAGTCCTTTCTGGGAATGATCACTGGATCTTCATGTTACCAAATACATTTAATGATGGAAGAATTGGAAGACGAGCTATGTTCATACACTTCAGGCAATGGATAAGGCAATGTAGGCTTCATTTTCTGCTGCTGAAATTAAATTTCACACTATGAGCTGTCAAAATAAATATGTCATATAATTTTGAAAGGCTATCGTGAGCAACTAATACCATTAAAACCCAAAGGCAAAAAGAAAAAGTTGATTATGCTTGCTTGAGGGTCATGTTGTATAGGATCAAGTGAATGTAGCACAGTGTGATGGAAGACATAACAAAACTCAAGCATATTAAATTACAGTCATAAAATTATGTAGGTTCTCCCTTCCCAAAAAGAAAACTTGAAGAGTTTTTTTTGGGGGGGGGGGTTAGGTTATGCAGAAAATTGTTAGAATTATTATTCTCTATGTTCTTTCAACAAGTGCAATGATAGAAAAAATTCCTTATTTTATTCACAAAACTGTATTTGAATCAAATACTTGATTCAATCTCTCATGAGAGCACTTCCAGGAACATTAGTGTACTTTGGAGAGATGTGGTACAAAGTGATGCATAGATCAACAATAGAAAAACCTGATCTAAAATGGGCTTGCTCCATTGCGAAGATTCTTTCTTGGAACATCCAATCAATAAACTTACCAAAAAAAAATTAGCTTATAATTTGCTAATTATACATAGTAAGTTGATAATATGCTAGTTAGTTGGATTGGTTTTGTCGTTTCCCTGCAGATCCTCAAGAAATACATTATAATACTAATATACAAATGACCATCATACCTTCACCCTTGGACTATTTATTCTCCCTTGGGAGTTGTTTCTTCTTCTTAATGGTTTCTTGGGCCATTCCTGGGACATGCAGCTGTTACAACTTTTTCTCATTCTCAGAACTTATCTCTTGCTTTGGATAGTCTAGATCTCAAATTTGAACTTCAGCCCAGCATGACGTCTCATGTAGAGCTCACCATTTTCTCTGCTGTTCCAATCATTTCTGCCAATCCTCAGGTTTTGATCATTAATATTACCTCATAAGCACTGTACTCACCTTGTTTCCTGAACCAGTTGATTATAGTTCCAAAACCACATCCTTCTACATCATCACCCATTGTATAAGTTGGGACAAAGCACCCAGTTGTTCCTTAGAAGGTCTCTGTGGCTACAGGAAACAAATTGTAGATTGACAAACTCTCTTGGCCTTGAATTACAGCTGTCTTCTCAGGTGGTAGAAGATCTAATATATAAATTGGTTCAAGATGCTGTTGCTTCACCCTGCATCAAAGAATCCCAATGCTGGTAGCTAAATTTGGACAATCTCACCAAGGGTGTTCCCTTTACAGTTCCTCCCTATTGCATGTACTTACTATCAGTGTGCCCATGGTCAGATGGGGAACCTATCTTCAAGAATGCTACATCCAAAGTATCTGGTTCAGGCACAAGACACTATGTTACAATATATTAACAAGCTCAAACTCCTCACAGTTTGGAAGGATCTCCAATTCTTCTAGGGTTGTTTCCAGAGCCAAACAGTTCATATTGTATTAGACAAATCCACAGCAGTCTGGGATATAAATATCTGCCCATCTTCTGTACCTTATATTACAGATATGGCAGTGGTTACTCTGTAGATATATCTTCATTTAAGTGATCCATGTGCCTGGAACTGACAACACTCTTTCTGGCTACTTCATCCATAAACAGACATCCATGAGTGGAAACTACATCCATCAGTAACAATGATATTTGGGCACAAAAGTCCAGTTGGTACAATCCCAAGGTCAACCTGTTCACAACACAACCCAATGGGCAGTGCCTGATCTTTTGCAGCAGAGGTGGATATAATGAAGTGAAAAGACAAGTTGGGATGTGGAATATACTGTATGAGCACAAAACTATTCACATAGTGATAATCCATTTGCTGGTGGTGTATCTAAACTGTCCCACTGAATTGAATCCTGTAAGTTGATTGAAGTAGGACTCCACTGAAATAAAGCCAACAAATCAATTATAAGTGCAACCAGTTTTATGTGAATTGAATCCAATGTGCCTAATTGTTTGTTACCTAAAAAGGTAGAAACCTGGTTGAAACGCCTGGAAGATACCATGCGTGAAACAATGCGTTATCACATCACAGAAGCTATAACTGTTTATGAGGAAAAACCCAGAGAACAGTGGATCTTTGACTATCCTGCACAAGTAGCACTTACTGGTTCTCAAATCTGGTGGACTACAGATGTGGGAATAGCATTCAGCAGACTTGAAGAAGGGTTGGAAACTGCTTTGAAGGATTATCATAAGAAACAGGTATTGATGTTTTATACACACACACACACACACACACATACACACACTACCAGACCATACTGTATGTAAACAGGGTTTACAACTACACGTGAAAGGGAGAAAAAAAGCTGTTTGCCATGCAGCAAAACTGTAAAGCAATTGGTGAGATGGGTGGCTATATAAATCAATATAATAAATAAAAAGAACAGCTGAATGTCAATGATTTCTTGGTATTTAAAATTGCTTATATGTGTCTTTTTCAGATTGTTCAGCTAAATGCTCTTATTGCTCTACTGTTGGGTGATCTGACACCAAGTGACAGGCAGAAGATCATGACTATTTGCACAGTAGATGTACATGCAAGGGATGTGGTGGCAAAGCTTGTATCTCAGAAGGTAAGCCCGCTAGTCATTGTTTTAGATTTAGACTGCTATTCTGAATCTGAGTCCAAGGAAAATATATTTCCTTGGACTTAAATACTTTGGCTGTTGTGCTGTCTCATAACTTCTGCGGTGTGCCTGGAGGGAGAATATACTAGCATTCATTTCTTTTAAACTGGAGTTTTCTGTTATATCTGGACGCTAGCTGAGACCCTCCATTTGCCTCATAGATTAGTATCTCCTGAAAATTCAGTCTCTCTCTGAATGTGGGAATATGGCTTGAGAACAAGTGCCTAAGGTCAAATAATTCAGAGCTAAAGAAGAAACATAACTTTACAAGCTGAAACTGTAAAAACACCCAAAAAATTTTACAATGTTTATATCTTCATCTTCCTCTATGTGAACTTTCTGCAGTGGAATGTAGTGGAAATAAAATAAGGAGTTATCTCAATGCATACTGTTGTATTTAACTTAATGACATTTCTTCTCATAAGACATCCAAAGGATTGCACTGATATTCCCCTAGCTCTAGTCATGCTAAAAGTATTTATTGTATACTTAGTACAATAAAATAGTGCATTTTTCATGAATAATAGAGGAGAGCATATTGAACTACTCTCTGCCTACTCTCATTGCCCACATAACCAACATCTGTGCTTTGTGGATGGATACCTGCTTGCATTTGCTTCTGCATGATTGGGAAATAAGGACAGTTAGGATAACATATTGCTCAGAAACAAGTGTATGTGGAGATCTATATATTTAGGCTTTCAGTCCTCATATGTCCAAGTTTACTGCATGGATATCAGGATTAGGGCTATTTTTTTATGGGGCTATATAAAGAAAGATAGATAGATTAGATAGATAGATAGATAGATAGATAGATAGATAGATAGATAGATAGATAGATAGATAGATAGATAGAAGAAGGAAAGGAAAGGAAAGGAAAGGAAAGGAAAGGAAAGGAAAGGAAAGGAAAGGAAAGGAAAGGAAAGGAAAGGAAAGGAAAGGAAAGGAAAGGAAAGGAAAGGAAAGGAAAGGAAAGGAAAGGAAAGGAAAGGAAAGGAAAGGGAGAAAGAGAGAGAGAGAGAAAGAAAGGAAAGAAAGAGAAAGAAAGGAAGAAAGAAAAGAAAGAAAGAAAGAAAGAAAGAAAGAAAGAAAGAAAGAAAGAAAGAAAGAAAGAGTTGACAGGGCTTTACTCTTGACTTAATCATTGACTGTAAAGAGAAACAAACACTTCTGAAAGGGCAAATCAAATGGTGCCATGATGTTTTTACATAACAGTGTATGTCTTCAGCCTCCCTGTTCTAGAACCTGTATGGTTGACATTAGAGGATATTAAAGGCAGTAGACGCTAGTTTCTGTAACCTAGGAAATTCTTCATATGCCAGAAACATGAGACAAAGATCTTAATTTCCACTGAATCACTCATATTTTAAAGACAATCCAGGCTGTGTATGATGTTCCAAATGGTAGAAAAGAAACAAATGAGACATTGAAGATATAATTGTTTGATGGAACCCAAAGGGTGTAATAAAAATGAAATAGTCAGATCTGAGAAATAAAATGGTATGAATGATGCTGGAAGGCACGTATAAAATTGACTCACATCAAATACCTGCAGTTTGTTTCTTGTAAATGCTAAAACGGAAGAGGAAATTATGGCAGAAATTCTAATATCTGTTGCAACTAAAGCCTCTATTAAAAAGGCAATCATATATTGCATTTAGTTTGTTATGGTGTAGAGATGCCAAGGAATGAATCTAATCTCTTATAATTGCAGACACTGGAGTTACTTCTGAAGGATTGTGAATGAGGCTGGTGATGACAGCTTAGGCATTTTGGCATGACTGGATTTTTTATTCTTTAACAGCATCTGCATAAATAACAGTTTTGCAATGTGGTATGGTGTTTTTACAGGTTGCTAGTTCCCAAGCTTTTCCTTGGCTGTCGCAACTACGCCATAGATGGGATTGGGCCCTGAAACACTGCTTTGCCAACATTTGTGATGCTGAGTTTCAGTATTACTATGAGTATTTGGGAAATACCCCTCGGCTAGTTATTACACCTTTGACTGACAGGTAATATTTGCCTAACAGTGGCCCGTCCCTGAGCTGTCTTGCAGAATGTAAAATTGTACATAAAATCTCATAGTATCCTTTCCAGTGAGAAATTCTTTATATTATGAAGTCCTCTTATTTTTTTAAAAAAGCACAATTACAAGGTAGCATAATTGCATTGGGTTACAAAATAGCCCTATCTAATCTTCTCAGTTATATAGGAAGGCTTGGGTTGGCATTTAAAAGAGCTTAAAGCTCTATGATGAATGAAACACCTCCCTTTGAAAGATTAAAGTAGAAAATTTTCTGGAAAGCTCACACAGTTGCTTTCCTGGCTGTTTGTGCAAGTTTGCATGCATAACCACTTCACTGCCTGCAAACCTTTGCACAGTCCTATTAGGTTTATTTTCAAGAAATTAATTGAAATAAAAATTTAGGATGGAAGAAATGAGCAAACTGCATACCCAAGAAAGGGAATATCAGGTTTAATAATATTTCATTTTTTGTATACCATAACAACCATCATAGATTACAGCTGAGCTGAAGAAACATGTAAGTATTAATGCAAGCTAGGCTCCTACATTTTAATCCATAGAGGAATATGTATGTTGCAATTCTGCAAATGACAACTTAAAAGTATGTTTTGAATGTGTTTGATAGACTCTTCAGTTAAGCTGCTACGCTTGCCCATTTGATGCAGTCAGACTTAGATCTGTGTAAACCTACAAATGATTGTGCTATTAGATGGAGTGTCTGATACAAAAATCTACATAGCCATGATGTTGTGGAAGGATCAAACTAATTTCCAGGACATGCTTTTTTTCTTCTTTATATGCTGTTCCAATCCCCCCATTTTACAGTATGCTCATATTCTTCCTATGTTCCTCAGAGTCATTTATTTGCCATACTGTGCATCTGTTTGCAGTGTTTTAAGCAAGAAATAATACCATCATGGAATTTATTTATTGAAGAGAAACTTAAAAAAAAAAAAAAAGTAATGCAAATTCCTCAGTTATCATTGCTCTTGTAGCTTGTGGTTTTGCAGTGTCCATCACTGAAGAAAGTTTATGTTTATGTTATTGTAATTGTGCTTTTATTGTTTAAAGGTGTTACATTACTCTTACCCAGTCTCTACACCTAACAATGAGTGGGGCTCCTGCAGGTCCTGCTGGGACAGGCAAAACAGAAACCACAAAGGATCTTGGACATGCACTTGGAATGATGGTCTATGTTTTCAACTGTTCTGAGCAGATGGATTACAAGGTGCTTTGGTTATCTGCAATCATTTGTCTTCAAAGAAAGACTATAAGGATGGTTTTCTCTCTCTTTTTTCCTATCAGAAGGAGCCACTGTTAAAGGAGACTAAAGCAGGCAGACATTATTTCGAAGTGATCTTTTCACTATGGGATGAATTCTACAACTTGGGTAGAAGTAGATTTAACAAGTTTTAATTTGGCATGTTATCTTTTTATGCTTATTTCTAATGTAATGTAAAGGAAATGAAACATTGCTTGGTATTGTATTGTTACAAATAATGAATTCAATTACCCATATTCAAGAATATAAAGTAATATCACTGGGATGGGACTGAACCATGTCTAGAGTGTCTCCTTAAAATTTGTCCCAACTGCAAGCTTTGTACTGTAGTGTTTATTCCATAGAACTCAGTGATGCTTTCTGGTAGCAGTTGACAAACACATCCGTCCCTATATCTATACAGACCAGTAGCTCTATGATATCTTGAGCTTAGTAGACAGAGAAACTCTAGAGTTAATAATGAATCCATGATTGAATACAGTAATGCAAATATTTGTGCTTGTTGTTTATAGGAAAATAACTAATTTCTCCTTTATTTCTCATATAGTCCATAGGAAACATCTATAAAGGTTTGGTTCAAACAGGTGCTTGGGGGTGTTTTGATGAATTCAACCGAATTTCAGTAGAAGTTCTTTCAGTGGTGGCAGTACAAGTAAAAGCTATCCATGATGCCATCAGAAATAATAAAAAACAGTGAGTATTGGCTACTGCCTTAAATATTTAAGGGATTAAACATATCATGAAGATATTAATAAATGACCTGCCAGTACTGAATTTTAATTTTTTATAGTACTTTTATCTCTAGGTATGTATTAATATTTCTGTAAGAATTATTTATCTCCATATAATTGGTTTGGCTCTCACTTAGCATGATCTGTGAATGAGCCATAGTGTTTTTAAGGCATGGTTATATCTATCTGCGTTGAGCAAAACCAGCTACATGCAGTTTATTTAGTAAATTTTGGTTAAACAAATCACAGGCTAACGCAGTGAGTCTTTCTTTAACAGTGGTGGTGGGGAAATGTCTATCACATGGAGGACTGCAAGTACATTTGGCATACGGCAGTCTGTTTAGCACCTACAGTTTCATCTTCCAAAACTACCATGTTGGTATCCAGCCTTTCCTGCCAAATCTCTTATTTTCCATGGGATAAATCTTCCTAAAACAAGTTACAAGAAGAATTAAAATACTTGTTAAAAGTTAAACGATATTAACCAAATAATAAAACAACTGGAATATCTTTTGTACAGACCTTGTGGATATATAAAGATTATCTTTACCTTTCACCTCACTTTACCAGAATCCTTCTTGATAATTTTTTTGTTATCATTATATTTATTTAGTAATTGATTATTAGGGCTTCCCTTTAAAAAGAAAAATAGAGCATAAATACACATTGGCTGTATTTTATATCATGCTGGGGCAAAATATAATTTGCTTTTGGTTTAGCTTGAAGTGCAAAGCCACGCATTGTGCCTCAGTTTTAAGTCTGAATCAGGACATTACAATTTATTCAATAACAATGTTTTAAGATATTCTGACTTAATGATAAATGTGAATGCTGTCACTGAAATAAAATGAACCTCCTTTAAACATGTTCAATGGCATTAGCATGTATAATATGTTTCCTTTTAATAGCTAGACCTTCTATGACATCTTAACAGATTTTTTAAAGTTCCTCAAAGAGGTTTCTACTGAAAATTGGATAATTTGGCAGCTTGAGTGGTATTTAGAACGAGCTGTGTATATTTCGTACTCCAGCCATAGACTTTCCTTGTGTTTTTTGAGTGTAATTTGCAAGAAACTGAAACCAGAGACAATTACTTCAGTTGTAACAAAGTTTGCTGATTTATTTCTTTATTAATGCAGATTCTTATTCCTTGGAGAAAACATTACATTGAAAGCGTCAGTAGGAATATTTATTACCATGAATCCGGGGTATGCTGGCCGAACAGAATTACCTGGAAATCTTAAAGCTCTATTCAGGTGAGTACAAAGGACAGTATAAGGCTTTCAGAACATTTGTGCCCCCTAATGTCAATTCTTTAATTTGCAATAGTTAACAACTAGATCTTTTTAATATAATGATTTAATGAAAGAGCTCTTCATAGTTGCAGGTTCGATACCCAACAGAAAGATATGGGAGATGAAATTTTTTTTCCTTTTTTGCTAAATGCACAATAAAAGAGGTTTACTATTGGAAACTTAATCATAGCAGGAAAAAACTTAAGTAACGAAGTTAAAAGATAAACTTAAAATAGCTTCACTGCTATTTTAAGTTGGAGCACTGAGCCATATTTCCCTGTCCACTTCTATTTTAAAAAGCCTCTATCGTGTACTTTAATAAAAAGAGGGTTTTTTTTTTATTTAAGAATGCTTAAATACTTAACATATAAATGCAGAACACAGTCACATGATATCAGTCCCTGTGCCACTGTACAATATAAGAAAGGGGGCCATTCTCTTTAGCAACATTTTAGTTCTTTGTGAAGCAAAGATTAGTTCAAAACAAAGTAACTCGATTGATTAAAATTCTATACATCTATACATTTCCTTAGTTTGAAAAACTTAATTGAAAAGCATTGTTTCTGTTGATAGGTATTAAGATTTCTTGATTTTGAATTTAGCAGTGGAGTATCAAAATCACAAGTTTATTATGAAGCATACATCATTGTGGGCTTCAGAACAAAATCTTTCATTCCTTTCTAACGAGCTTATTTTGGCTGTTTTCAGAGACATTTGACTTGATGAACTGTTGATACTATTCCCAAACGTTTTTGTCCTAAAAGAAATTAAATCCAAAAATCTTGTTTTTACCTATATTTGGGAGAAAAGATCACCTTGGAGATTATCTATTAAGTGACAGCTTCCTATATTTATTTTCCACAATAAAATGTATTGTCTGTAAAGGATTGCAAAAACTAACTTGAGAAAACTGACATTTTCCGCTGTGTTTGAGATAGCAGTAGTAGAAAATGCTAATAATCAGCAAGCAGCCTTGTCCTTATTTACTTTGAAAAAAAGTGTGTGTTAAGGTGTAATTATTTGCTCTCCTCAGCTCAGGCAACTACATTTGTAAAAATCACTGCCTTGAATAAGGAGTTAGTTTTCTTCTTCTCACTATGCTTACATTATAGTCTCTGATTCTGGTTTAATGCCTTTTGCTTGGTTTTGTTTTTATTTTAGACCCTGTGCAATGGTGGTCCCTGACATTGAACTAATCTGTGAAATAATGCTGGTGGCCGAAGGGTTTATTGATGCACGCTTATTAGCCAGAAAGTTTGTTACTCTGTATACCCTTTGTAGAGAACTTCTCTCTAAGCAGGTAAGAAACATCTCTTGGACCTTGTGCTTCAACAAAGCTAATTTATATTTTTGAAAGCAAAGGATTGCCTGAGTTATATTTGAAAAATAAGTGATATATCCAGTTCATTACATCTACAATTCCTATAAAGAGAGTCCTATAAAGCTATCAAAGTACTTTCAGTTAAAGCCATATATGTTATTATTTAAATGTTAATATGTTTTTCAATGGTGTAGCATGAAGAGACTGGAGATATGTTTTTCTCTTTATTTCATATGTAATACTAGAACACAAGGTTAACCAAAGTTAATTATAGGCAATTTAGTATAACTTAAGGGAAAATATTTCTTCACCAGTTGTATTTGGCATGTTCTGAAATTCACTACCATAAGATATAATGTTGGCAATCAATTTCTTAGGGCATTCATGTCCTGCTTCTAAACTTCCATATTTGGTTGACCAAATGGGATATTATATTAGATAAGCTTTTAGTGCGATCCAGCATGGCTCCTCTACTCTAAGATAAAATAAAACCTTTGCAAATAAAGAATAGTATTATTTTGTTCTAGTTTTCATGGCTAACAAATAAGATGCTAATTTAGCAAAGAAGGTGAATATATTATATCAAAATCTGGTTGTGTAACCCAAAATGGCTTAAAATGTTCTTTCATGCACCTTTTTTTGTTGTACATAGAAGATTATGTGTTATGGAAAAGATCGAAATCTAGATTTCTCTCTCATTTGCTGTTTTCTATGTATAGAAATATGATGTGATTCATTCAGTAATTTGGGATGGAGAAAAATTAGCTTGGTAATAATTTTATTACATCTTATTCAAAATCAAACTGAACAGAGTAAAGAAGTACTACCTTATGAGTCAGATGCTACCAGATCACCTTCTTCATTTACCACTATAGCTATTCTTAAATGTACTATTATACCTGCTTACTTTATTATAACTTGATTAACTTTATTAATCTGGATTAATTTAGATTTGAATAACTGAATATTTCATTTCAGAATTTCATCCCATCATAGACCACAAGTATAGTAATGTATAATATCAAAAATGAAAAAAGACTAGAACAACTTAGTTTCTACATTTTAAAATATAATATGAAGGACAAGTTAGTAGATTTTGAAAGTGATTTTTAAAATTTTCCTGCATATATCTCATCACAGGATCATTATGATTGGGGTCTTCGGGCTATTAAATCTGTCTTGGTAGTTGCTGGTTCTCTGAAGCGAGGAGATAAGACTAGACCTGAAGATCAGGTATGCAACATAATGTGGATATAGACTTCATATATCTACTTCCCAAACTTTTCAACATCCAGGCCTGTTGGAACTACAGTTTTGCAAATTCCTAAACAGGCATTTTGTCATGCCCATCCTTACAGGGAATTCTCTCTCCTGCACATGCAGAGGACACCAAATTAGAAAAGCTATAATTCCTCCAGTTTTTCTTTGATAATAAAATTATATCACTTTAATTGGGTGATTTTTTTTCTTGTCACTGAGAGGAACAAATTCATATATTCATATGGATTTTTTTTTCAAAGCACTGTTTTTATTGGTGTATAACACGCACTTTTTCCCCTAAAATTTGGAGCTGAAATCCTAGCTGCGTGTTATACGCCGATATGCCCTACAGCTTCTCACCTCAAGAGGCAGGGTTCAGAGAGCAAAGTGCTGGCGGCCAGGAGAGCATTTCTTTTTTGGTAGCTGCCACAACCCAGCACTGCCACTCCAGATGGCTGCAGAGGGAGGCACGGAGCCTGTGGTGCACTGTGCAATGCCCCCCTGGCCGCCCACCGAGAGCTGTGCCCGACCCCTCTTGGATCGCCTCAGGACTGGTAAGCGCAGAAGACGCAGCCTCTCTTCTGGTTCCCTGGAGCCTTGCCCACTCCTCCCTCCTTCCTGTCAGGAGAAACTTTGGTGCGGAGGGGCGGCCCCCTCCCCCGAGGGCTCCACCATGCCATTGGGAGCATGGGAGAGTCCAGGGACCTGAGTTCTCCAGTACTCAGTGTGTCAGAGCAAAGTGCAAAGAGCAGATCCACAGCAGTTCCGCAGTTTGCTAAAACTGGATGGGCAGGGAACCGCGCACCACCCATTCCCTGGGCCTCCAACTTTGCAAACCAGCCACTGTCCCAAGTGTACTGCGCCTGGAGGAGGAAGAGTTAAGCACCGATGTGTGTGTGTATGTGTGTATGTGCACACATGCATGCGTGTTTGCGAGGTTTTTATTCCTCCCCGTGGTTGCTCCATGATTTTGAGAGACTTGCTGAGTGCGGAGGAGATGGGCTTTGAACAGGAAGGCCAAGAGCTCCCGGACAGAGCGGGGCACCTCCTGCCGCACCAAGCCTCTGACTTTGATAAGGCTGAGGGACCGTGCAGTCCGGAGAGGTAAGTGTTGCATGCTGCCCTGCCCCAGCAAGGGGATCAACGCTCCTCTGAAGGCTGCTGGAGAACTCGGGTCCCTGGACTCTCCCATGCTCCCAGTGGTGCGGTGGAGCCCTCAGGGGAGGGGGCCGCCCCTCTACGCCAAAGTTTATCCCAACGGGAAGGAGGAAGGAGCGGGCAAGGCCTCAGGGAGCTGGAGGAGAGGCTGCGTCTTCCATGCTCGCCAGCCCTGGGGCAATCCAAGAGGGGACAGGTGCAGTTCTTGGCAGGCAGCCAGGGGGGCATTGCACTGCATGCCGTGGGCTCTGCACCTCCCTCTGCAGCCATCTGGAGTGGTAGTGGCTGCCAAAAAAGAAATGCTGTTCCGGCTGCCGGCGCTTTGCTTTGACACACTGAGTGCCGGACCACGCGGGCGATGTTACTAAAGACTGCAAACAGAGGAGGCATACCCTAATAATAAATACCCCCCCAATACACTCGGACCACCAGGGAGTTTTAGCCCCTACTGCTCCACCAGAGATCTTACCTGCCTGCCTGCTGCAGATAGGTAAGCAGGAAGGGAGGGAATAAGTACCAGTATGGTAATAAACAGAATACCATTACCACACACTACACACAGCTAACAAACACTAATGATACACACACACTACACACAGCCAGCCTACAACATACAAAAGAGGTGCTTTTTCTTTCAACTTACATATTTACCTTATAAGTAGTATAAATATTAATAAACAAAAAGTTCAGAGCTCCCTTTATTTTGCTTCCCAGTCATTTATTTTAAATTTAAGTTTTTTTACTCAAACTTCCTTCTTAAAATTGAGGTGCTTGTTATATGCCTGTGCGTGTTATACGCCGATAAATACAGTATATTTTGACTAGTGAAATTGATCAGAAACTTTGTAAGTATGATAATATGTGGCTTACTGCCTTTTCCAGATACTTATGCGAGCCTTGAGGGACTTCAATTTGCCTAAGATAGTGACAGACGATATCCCCATTTTCATGGGCTTAATCAGTGACCTCTTTCCAGCTCTGGATGTTCCAAGGAAGAGGAACTTGCAATTTGAACAGATGGTTAAACAATCTACCCTGGAGCTTCACTTACAGCCTGAGGAGACCTTTATTCTCAAAGTAAAAAATCCATTGCCTTTAATTACACTCGGTAAAAAAATTCAATCAAAATAATTGCAGACAGGTTGTACTGGGTATGAAGGTTATCCTTATTGACCTTACTGTGTTCTCATTGTGTCCTTAAAATGCTAGTCTTTCAGTAGCAGTACTGTATGTTAATAATTCAGTGTTAATTAGAATACAAGCATATTATCATAAGGATGTCTAGCATGCACTATTTTTCATAGAAATGCCATTCCTCCCCCTATTCCTGCTTTTTCTTAAATGCTGGTTCTTAGCTATTGGTGTTCAACTTTAACACAGTACAAAAGAATGGAGACATCACTTCATTGGCGATTGTCGGTCGTCTGCTTTGCTCTTTTACTTGATAAGAAAACAGAACAGAATTAACTTCTGATATAGGAGAATGTCTACCAGCATTAAAACTCTGCTCCCAAGATATCATCACAACAGTCAAATTTGCCTGCAGTGTGAATGGATAAGTGTCAGTACTGCTTGTGAAGCAGCAGAATTGCCATCTAATTTAGACCTGGCTCTTGTTTTGCAGAAAAGCCCTTAGAGATAGCAGCCGCATGGTAGAAGATAAAAACCAAGCTATGGAATAGTAGCTTGACCACTAGTATAACTGGCTCAGGATTTATCTTCTTCCCAGTAACTTTCCTTGGTAGAAGTCATATTACTCAGAAAACAGAGCTACCAGTGATATCAGGAAACTGGTACTGCCAGGCGTGGCTCCACTGAGATGCTCTGCTTGATCTCACCTCTTTTACAGCCACTCTCCTAATTCAAATTATTTTATGAATGTCTTTTACTACCTCTTTAATTTTATTTATTTATTTATTTATTTATTTATTTATTTATTTATTAGATTTATATTGTAGAGCTACCTGTCTCACAAAGCGTGACTCTGGGCAGCATACAAACATATTAACAATTAAAACCATAAAACATTTTGCAAGTGATTTGGCCTCTCCATTGGCCATTCCTTCATCTAGCCACTCGGTATTGTGTCAGTTTGGTGTTCCTTCAAAGAGTTCTTTGATTATACTAATGTATATATTAGTGCAGTCAATCCAAAAGAAGAGGACAGGAATGAACCTCATATATTTTCATTATATGAGGTTTATCCATTTAACTAATTCTGGATGTAGAACCAATGAAGATAGATGTATCTTCAGGTTGGCCAGTTGAAAGTTATTTGGGCAAAGCAGCATTTTGGTTTCCAGAGTACAAGGGAGAATGTATTAATGTGGGAGGAAAAATTAATGTCTTTTTGGTAATGGGAGGATGAGGGAGAAACATCCATTAGGTACTTTTTTTTTTTTTTTTTGCAGGTTGTTCAGCTTGAGGAACTGCTGGCTGTGCGTCATTCTGTCTTTGTAGTGGGAAATGCAGGCACAGGAAAAAGCAAGGTACAAAGCATATCTTTCCTCATTTGAACTGTTATTGAAAATATTATTTTTAGGCGAAGTGGCAAAACATCATTTGCTTTTATTTCAGCTAAGCCCATCAGTACTTTTGTGAAATTGCAGTGGCTAAATGTTGTTGTAATCAAGCTAATCATGAAAAGAAAGTGATATTTTTTTTCCATTGGAATTCAAGCTATCTAGGGATTAATCAGATCAAATAACAATTTCTTTGGGGAAAAGAACCCTTCTAACATCTTTTAGTGCAAGAAAGAGAATATCTTATGGGCTACCTTTCGTAAGGCATTGATGACCTGGCTCTTGCCCCAGGCATTGGATCAGAATGTTAGATAAGCCTTTTTAAAGTGATTTATATAATTATTTGATCACAGGCTTTATTTGTTATGGATACATCAGCTGCATATATTTACTATAGCATATTTTAAATTGTTGTTTTTATTATATTGTTGATTTTTAGGTGGTTGTTAGCTGCCCAAGGTTGCATGGTGAATTGGCAGCCATATAAAATGAATGAATGAATGAATGAATGAATGAATGAATGAATGAATGAATGAATGAATGAATGAAAAGGCAAGAGCAGGTCTGAGATAAAATTGTTAACAATTTAGGAGAGCTTTTTAGGGGAAGTGATAGCCTACTGAACTCTGATTTATCGGTTATCTCTGATTTTCCTGAAGAACAATATTTTTATGTTTGTCATTTCCCCATTATTCCTGCTTAGTCTCTAAATGAAACTAATATGAAAAATCCAGTCATTTTGTAGTATGGTAGAAACATTTTTATGCATAATTGTTTCTGTCCCATTGTCATTTCTAATCAAGCAAGTCTTGCAAGCTAATGAAGCACTATTAAAATGTGAACAGAAATAATGTTGGCAGATGTGAATGCAAAAGAATCATGAGAAAAACTAGAAGATATAGAATTATAATTCTAGATTTGTGGGAAAAGTTGTAGATCTGTTGCCATGCTTAATGTTTCTTCAAGTCCTTCAAGTTTCTTCTTTAAGTCCTTCAAAGCTGGCCTCTAAAATTGGCTGCAAAAATCAAAACATTTTACCTAAGATTCTATAGAAATGTTCATTATTTACATTAAAAAGAACCCTTTCCCCCCAAATTTAACTTTCAGTTTTCTTTCCTTGCTATTCAACAGATTCTGAAAACACTGAATAAGACTTATATGAACATGAAGCAGAAGCCTGTTTGGAACGATTTGAACCCCAAGGCTGTGACTACTGATGAGCTCTTTGGGTTCATACATCATGCTACTAGAGAATGGAAAGATGGCAAGTAAAATATATGATTACATGATTTATTATGCTGATTTTAATACCAGCTTCCCCAACCTGATGGCTTCTAGATGTGTTGGGACACAGCTACCCTTAACTACCAGCCAGTACAGCCAGTGATATGTTGGGTAAAAATTCTGGGAGTTGCAATTTCCGTACCTTTTTAAGTCCTGTTGTTTTTACCTTTCTTCACACTATTTGAAACCATGCCTAGATGAATAGAGTTACATTACTCTCTTACAAGGGAAGGGGAATCTGTGGAATCAAGGTTGTCCCCAAACTCATATTTGTAGTCCAATATGATTCCAGTTGCTGAAAATCAGTGGAGTAATGTCCATGTTTGTAAGATGTGAAACCCATAAACATTCAAATGTGACTATTAAAATAGACTGAACATGGTTTTAAAAATGAATATAAAAAAACCTTCTCCCCAAATCCAGGAAACAAAAACCAGAAAATCCTGAGGCTACATATTTTACATCATCAGCTTACCTATTGCAACCCTTGGGCTTTTCCCAAACTATTAAGTTTGGACATCAGGATACACATGGCCAAACTACACAGGATAAATGCCAGGATACAGCTTTCTGAAAGCTGTACTATTTCCCACTACAAATGAATAGAGGACTATGCTTCAATATTTTCTCTATAAAGAAAAAACAAATTACATTTGTGTACATAAGTAGCATGTTAAAAGAATTCACTCCATGACATGCTATTTTTCTATTTGCCAGTTTTTTAATCTTCAGCTATATCCATCAATAAACATCTAGACAAAAAAACATAAGCAAAACATCATTTAAAACAAACTAGAATAATAATATCAGCATAGAGAAAACAGTTACTATTTGCTGTTTAATGCCTATAGATGATGCTATAGACAATGCTACAGATAAAGTCCTCTTTCATATGGTACATCTGAAGATTACATATCACTGAATACTTCATAGAAGAGAATATGGTCTTTCAAATATGGTAGTCCAAAATGTTTGTTCTTCATATGTAGATCGTTAAATTTCATACTTGCTACCTTCTGCATATACCCCATATGTTCTTTCCTTGATGCCAAAGCATTATCTAAATGTATCCACATACCAATACAACCTCACTGTATTGTGATACACAACTAGAGAGCAGATATAATTTTCTTTCAGCCACCACAGAATTACTTAAACTAGCCACACAATAATTCAGTTTTGGATCTTGCTCTCCAAGTTAAGTGTATGTTTGGAACAAGCCTTTAGGAAAACTCATGTGCATGCATGAAAATATTTGGGTACATTTTCAGATTCTTTTGCATCTGAGATAGAAACTTGTTTTTCATCATTTAAACATTATTATCAAAACCTATTTATATGCATTTTTCAGGACTCTTCTCCTCTCTTTTGAGAGAGCAAGCTAATATGTGCCATAATTGGCCAAAATGGATTGTCTTAGATGGAGACATAGATCCTATGTGGATTGAATCACTCAATACTGTTATGGATGATAACAAGGTGAGCACAAGAACACACATTCTCATTTTTTCTTCAATATTCATTTTCTTTTGGTTTTTTTCCCTGTTAAATGCTTTCACTATGTGGCTGAGGTCCAATGAAACTTTCTTGTTCTCTTCTGTGAACAGCCAGTTAGAACTCTTTTTCTTCTTCTGAAGCAAAATGGTTTCTCATTACATTGAAACTTGAGTAACTGCAGCTTTTCAAAACTCCGTTTTGTTTAAAAACAACTAGGAATCCTATACTTCCTTATTCTGCATTGATGACTAAGCTGAGGTAAAGCAAGCCTGGTTTTATGAGTTTGGAGGTACTGGAAACTGACCTTGTTAACATTAATTTCTGCAATTAAACAGTCTCCTAGTACTAGTACTTGCCAGAGAAGAAAAGGGAATTAAGAGGTACATAAGTCCAAATTGTCTTATAATTTGTTGAACTGGTGGGAATTCAGGATTTTCTATAACTACAAAATTGATCCTTTAAAAAAAAACTTAAATATTATAATTGCAATGGTAAAAACTAAGGAAGGAAGGAAGGAAGGAAGGAAGGAAGGAAGGAAGGAAGGAAGGAAGGAAGGAAGGAAGGAAGGAAGGAAGGAAGGAAGGAAGGAAAAAAAGAGAAAAGAAAGTAAGAATATAGTAAAAAAAAAGAAAAGAAATACATAAAGAAGTGACTTCCAACCTTCATCACAACAAATATAAACAATTTTAGTAACTTTTCATCTCATATTTATTTACAAACAATGATCTCTTCATCCATGTCCCATCTATAAACAAATCCATAAAGCATCGTCATTTTAGTCCCGATGTCAGCAAAAGTCCATTAAGGGTTACCAGAAATAACATATCTATTTTAACCTTGATCAAATAAGCCAACTTTATATTGCTTCCTTTTACTTCTAACAGTCTTAATTTTTAGTCCATTCCAGTAATGTCTTAGAGCTTGATTTCTTTTCATTTCTTTTTTGCCCCTTCTCATAAGATTCACCCAAGCTTTAACAAACCTCTTTTGTAAATCCAATATAAAAGAATTATCCAGGTCACTCTCTTGGTTTATTATTTGTAAATCCCTTTTGATTTTTAAAGCATCAACAGATTTCTTTTGTATGTCCAATAAGAAAAACTTTTCCATGTAATTCTTATAGCCTGTCATTTGTAGATTCACTTTCAGTGTCAACTCTGGCTTGTCAGATACAACTTGTTCCTTTTCTGCCATTTCTTCCAAAACACCTTTTGGACACAGTCTATCCATAAAAGCAAACATTGCTATTGACATGGTTGATATTAACTTCTGATTCCATTTTTAAAAAGTGTCCTTCAGTATTTCCAATGTTATAATATTTTGCGTCATTCTATAGCTGTTAATCAGGTTTATGTATTTTTCTCCTTTAATTAAAATCTTTAGTTCCCTCTAGCGTCCAATATTTAAAATTGTTTCTCTCTTTTATGTCTTAGAAAAAATTCAAAACAAAATTCCACTTTCCCACAGGATGGATTCTTTATAATTAATTCCAAAAACTTATTTCAAATTTATCTGGACCCTTTATAACTTTCTAAAATCAAAGTCTTAATTAGCTTTTTGCCGTTTATTTCAATTTTTTAAGTTCTTAAGCTTGTAGTTAAATTTTTCTTCCATTAAGGATTGAAGGCAGATTCATCTGGTGTTTTCAGACTTGTTGATCCAAAGGTCTCTAATAGCTGAAAAGTAGTTAACAAGCAATTTCCAAATGTGATTAGAAAAGGAAGTATGCAAATTTAGTGTCCTTTTAAAGGCGCTGACTGTGGTTTGAGCAAGATGGCTCATCTCCTAGTGCTCCAAACCTGCCAGAGACCTCTGACTTGCAGTCTCCTTGCAAGGAGCAACTGTCTGGAGCACTTTTGGGCAATCTCCCATCCTCTCTTTGTCCGGAGAGATTTGAAGAGCTGGTTTACTCACCAGTTTTTTGTTATTCCACTTTTCACAGAGTTGTTTTGTCTGTCATTTCTTCCTCCAGAAGTCCACTTCAGAATCGATCCTTTAGCCCAGATTACGAATCCATGATCAAGCATACTCCAGAGATTTAGTACTTCAGCTCCTATTGATCTTAACCAGTATAACCAAAGGCTTATGTGGGAGTGATAATCCAAAGCATCTGAAGAACCGATGACCTATTGCTGGTGTAGATCTATATGCACTGAGAGAATATCTTTTACATAAATTAGAACTTTTTTTGTATGTGGAGATCAGCAGTTTTTTAAATTAAGAGATTACAAACCATGTACAACTAATTCTACTTTTTGAAGTATTTAATCAGAACCTTAAATATTAGCTTCTGCTGTATCCTTCCCATGGAAGTTGATAGCATTCTTTGTAACTGATTGTGGCTTTGTGTGTTCCAAAATATAAAAAAATATTTATGCACCTCAAGATGTATTGCATTTATAATGGATCCTTAAACATGAACTGAACTCTAAAAAATAGCAATTAGCTGATCGCTATAAAAAGGAATGCAGTGGGTTTTACTGTGAGAGTAACATTATCCTATTCTATACATTTGTAGGTGCTGACTCTCGCCAGCAACGAACGGGTCCCTCTGACTCCATCAATGCGACTGCTGTTTGAGATTCACCATCTGAAAACAGCCACCCCTGCTACAGTGTCAAGAGCAGGCATTCTGTATGTAAATCCACAGGATCTTGGTTGGAATCCGTACGTAATCTCTATGGACTTATTCTTGCATAAGACCTTTTAATTTCAATATGAAATATGCAATGTCACCAAATTACAAGCCCAAGACAATTGTTATCCAAAATGCTTTTTGGTTCTCTTTTCTTATGGCCTTTTTCTGCTTCTCTGCTCAGTGTTGTTGTTATGTATTATAAGATATATTTTCCAATTGATTTAATTTTATACTGCTGTGTTAGTCATCTTGAAGCTTTTTATTTGAAAAGCAGATTATAAATATTTCAGCAGATTAAATTATGTTTATTTATTTAATTCACCCTCAGTATATTGTGCTGCTTGGGATTTTCTTTAAAACATGCTCCAGTATTATTGCAAATCAGAAATTTGTTCAATAATATTGTCTGATTGCTGAAAGGAAGACTGGAGACATTTGAAATTTTGAGACTATGTCAGAGATGCTTTAATAAAATTGCAGCCATAGAAGGGTTATATGTTCACAAAATTGTTCCCATGCTGAGTGTGAGGAACCTTGCCATCATCCTCTTTAAGCTTCCAGGGCCCTGCCTGCCACTTCTCAGATGACCTTTGCCTTTTTTTCTGGGCAGATGAACAAAGCACCCTATTGCAGCCAATGTTTTTGTTTTCCTCAGGAATACCCAATATGGCCTACATGAAGCCCAGAAATATTCTTACATAAATACGATTCTAGAGTCTGGCATTTTGTTTTGCAGGATGCCAACTTTCCATTAACTATTTTTTTTTTCAATTAAAATCATTGTTTTAAAAATTAAGTCAGAAAGACACTGATGGACACCCAAGAAGATACCTATGAATACAATATTGCTGAGCTTTAAAGTATTCAGACAGGGATTTACAGCTAGTGCTTTAGGAACCAGATGATATTACTTTGCACCCAAAGGCTTGCTTGCTTGGTTATTTATTTATTTACTTATCTATCAAATATATTTATCAATAAGCTAATTGAACAGATGCCCTTATGCCTTCCTAGCATGGAAAATTGTTGTTAGCCTCTATATTGTGACACATGGGTCTTTGGAGAAATCACTGGGTTTTTCTTTTCCAGATATGTTGCAAGCTGGATAGAATCAAGGAGAGATCAATCTGAAAAAGCAAATTTGACTATTCTCTTTGATAAATACGTTCCTCTGTGTTTGGACCAACTCAGAACAAACTTTAAAACGATAATTCCCATCTCTGAGAATAGCATGGTGCAGGTATGACTTTAATTGTGCAGACATTTATTATTTACATTTCTTTCATTCATAACGTTCAATATGTTTTCTCAACATATTGTGTTGACATAGAAAAGGGTTCTTTTGTTGTAGTAACATGAACAGGATAAAAGAAGCCAAGTTCAGAAGAAAATCCTTGAATATCTATTGACCAATGCTTTTAAAAACAACTGTGCATAAGGCACATTTTGATGTATAATTTATGCATTTCCTTTACAATGTTGGTATCAGTTATACATGCAAAACAAGTCCATAAATCACCACCCCCTAAATATATGACTATATGATTTCAGTGGAAATTATTGCAATGTAAATCTGCATCAGATTTAATTAATATAGTAATACATAGCTAATTAACTAAAATTATGTACAAATAGGGAAGTATCTCTTATTGAGAACTAGCCTATCCTCATGGCTGTGGAAAACATGCAGTAAAAGACAATTATATTATACTGATGTGTGAAGTAACTTTTTGTGGGAAATTGTAAAGATTTAGAATCAATACAGGCAGAGAGGCAATAAATGTTCCCATCATGATATCCACCTGAACAGTCCAGGTAGTTTCTGGGTTATAATGGTTATATTCCTACCTCAGGACTACCTCTCAAAAGTGGTTATGAGAGGTTTCTGTTATGGGGACCCACCAGGTTCTTGGCTTTCTTCTCTGATGATCAATATTTACATAAAGCCTTTGGAGTGGTAATCGAGATTTAGGATATGGTGTCTTGAATCAAAAGAAGTCATGCTGTCTTGAGGAAGTGATGAATGGAATGAGGGGCAGAAACTAAACTGAATCCAGATAAGGTGGGAGTACCATGGATAAATAGTTCTCAAGTCAGGGAAGGCAGGCTGCTAGGAACAGGTGTGTACTATGGGGTTTCTCTTTGATTTCAGTTTGTCCCGAGAAATATAGGTGGTATTAAAGACAAGTTTCAGTTGGCAAATATTGCTTCCTCCAGTTCCTTTCAATTCATGTACTAAGATGAGCTGTGGAGGTCATGTGCAATTCATAGTGTGGTAGCCAGGAGTAGATCTCCTCAATGGCAGTGCCCCAGTTATCACTCTCATTCAAGGGAAGTACATTTGATCCCCATGTTTTCTTCTTTTAGACTATATGTCTGTTCACCTAGACATTTGAAGGACAAAAGCTGCTTCAGGACCAGAGTGCATTTCAGAAGGCTTCTCTGAAATGTAATTTATTTACTAACTTTCTGATATTTTACGATAGTTGGTTTTATTTGGTTTTTTTTTATATAACAATATTTTTATTGTTCTTTTGTATAGTGCTCTGGGCTCCTCTGGAAGGCAGAATGAGATAGAAATTTATTTCTTTATTTAAAAGATTTATATGGCTGCCCATCTTAAGCATCTCTGGGCAGCTCACAACAAAAATACATTGTTTTTGTTATCCAGGATTTATAGTAGCACACATGTATTGTTATTTCAGACTGTATAGGGGGGAAAAAACTTATGCTATACACAGTATTACAATCAAGTTGAATGATATAATTGTCCAGTTATGGAACCAAGTGCTAGAGCACATGCTTTGCATGGTGATTTCAAAAAGACTCCTGTATGGAATCTCTGAGCTTGTTCCCTGTTCTTTAGGTGTAGGGATTTTTTTTCCCTGTTGGAATAATGTTCTCTGGACATAAACCAGGACCAGGAAATTTTTTGTAGACAGACTACATTTTTTAAAAAAAGGCCTTGAGGGCCTCAGTATCAGTATGAAAGAGTGATGTCATTAGAAAATGGAGAACTGTAATTTTGCATTTAAAACATGGGGTTTGGAATTTTAAGCTCAAAACAGAGTTATGCTACCCATTTGTGTTTTGGAAAAAGAACAATTGTACTGCAGAAAATTAGCAAATTACTACTGAATTCAGTGACACAATCTTAGAAGGATCCATAACAACAAACATGAAACAGGAAGGCCACAGATTGTACACCTACAGTTTGATGTCAGGTTCTTTATGCTGTTATTCTCTCTCTCTCTCTGTTTTTCATTCCTTCATGCTGAGCGCTTTGTCAGGGGAAAAGGAAAAAACCAATAACTTTTGCCTGAAATTAGTTTGAATGCTGCATGAAATTAAGCTGAATAATCCTCCTTGTTATAGAATAGTTTCTTATTTTATAGGACATTTGCTTGTGCTCACCGTATCAACAGTATTGAGTGATTCAATCCACATAGGATCTATCTCCCCATCTAAGACAACCCATTTAATGTTTTCCATTTTCCTGTTGTTATTGTTTTTTTGGTAGACTCTTTGTACTCTCCTTGACTGTCTACTGACCCCTGAAAATTTGACCCCTGATGGACCTAGAGACCTATATGAAATATATTTTGCGTTTGCCTGTGTGTGGGCATTTGGTGGGGCTCTATTTCAAGACGAGGTAGGCAGAAATCAGCTTATTTAAACTCCAAAGGTTGGGGTTTATTCAGATAAGCAAACTGTTCTTGATATATGGTCTTTTACCTATGCAATAAAAATACAGTCAACAGAGTCAGTAAAAGAGGCTGAATGAAATAAAGTGATTCAATGTCTTGTTTACATTAGGGACAGTCCCCATTGTCAGAGATAATATTACCAATTTCAGAGTGGATCATGAGCCTGCTAGAAATGCTAAAAAGAATTGAATTGACTTGTATATTTTTCATATATCTTGGCTGTAAGATGAAGAGAAATAAATTACACAATCAAGGCCATAAGTGGAGCAAGATATTTGTGGGATTAGAATGAAGTCAAACTGGTATCAGAGATAACTAAGATAGAGGGGTGTGGAGGAAATAATGTAGATTAGGTCTTTATGCAGCATGTTGCCTTTAAAGGAAAAAATGTGGCTGAATGTAATACCTGCAGCTGCTTGAAGGAAATGTAGGCTGGCACTGCGTTTGCAGCCCTATATGGTCTAAAACACTTGTTTTCCTTTGAATGTGAAGTGTTGCATAGACCTAACACAGGTGTTTATGTGGAAAGTTGTGTGATGCTATACCTTTTCACCAGTAATACTTCTAGTACACTACTATACTAGAAAAACACAGAAGTAATCAAATAGGTATCCAGTTTATCACAAAAGACATGCACAACAATTTTCAAAAATTATTAGAGATATATATTCAATGATTTTTCCTTATTCTCTTGAGAAATGCTCATGATTAGTAAAATAATGTAAGAAGGGAATTACATTATTTTAATTGTAAGAAAACCCAAGCAACAGATTTAGATTGCTTGGTAACTGGTTTAGTTTTTTAAGGATAAAATCATCTAAAGCAATTCTCCCCAGCAGAAATATTTTCCTATATTGAAGCAATGAAAATGCTTAATACTATGTCATTTAAATTATTTCACAATATTGGTGTATGTTCCTAAAAAATGTTCACTGAATAGTTAAATGATTGTACAGTATAATAGATACAATTAGATAACAGAATTAATATTTTGTAGCTTTACAGTTACCAAGCTGAATTCAGCCAGTGGTGGCTTAAAGAGATGAAATCTGTGAAGTTCCCATCCCATGGTACAATATTTGACTATTATCTTGATCCCAAAACTAAGAAATTTTTCCCTTGGAGTAATAAAATCAGCAGTTTTGTCATGGATCCAGATACACCCTTGCAGGTATTTTTAATTTGTTTGTTAATAGAAATATAAGATGAATGTAAGGAATTTTAGATTTTACCCTTGTTATTTTAATTTTTTCCTAAAAATAAGCCTCTGTTAAAATATGTATACACATACAGTGTTAGTTTTATAGGCTATGTTTTGCACCCAACAACTGGAGAAGGAAACTGATGGAAACCAATTAAATTTATATGGTAGGGAATAATTTCATTCCTTTACAAAGGATATAGTGAAATAAGTCCACAGAACTACATTTTTAGAGACTTAAAGTGAAGTTTTTAGTTTCTTTCTCATGGAAGGAGTAAAAGTAGGAAGGGGAGGAGACACATAAGGCCAAAACTGACTTAGATACATTTCTGCAATAATTAATTACTGCATTTTGTTGCATACAAATGTAGTCAGTGTGAATTATCATCAGCTATTATTGTACAATTTTTCAGCACATGGTCTCGTTACATTTTGCCAAAATCAATATCAACATAAGTAAGTTTAACTTGATAAAAGGCTTATGTTCTAAAATGCAATGAGTCTGTTGGAAACTTTATGGAAACAATGAGTCTGTTGGAAACTCTGTTGGAAACTTTATACATGTTTTCCATATAGTAGCCATTGAAGTAAAAGAATACCATATTGGAATGGTCCAAAATTTGATGATACTTTTCTACAGGGTTCAGCAAGGGACCCTATGCTGATGCTTCGAAGGAAGCAACATCATATTTAAATTCCATCGTTTTTCTTCTAAAGCTCAGACAAAGCTTTGCATATTAAAAATGTTACTTTTCACATTGTATAAACCTCCATATTCATCAGCTCTGCACTCTGCGCTAAATGATATTTGACATTTAAAAATAAATTTCAGTAGCATGTTAACATAAATGTGCAGGCTACCTGTCTTGGTTTGTGTCTTTGTGTGTGTATTTTAGGCAGTGCTCATTCACACATCTGAGACCGCATGTCTTAAATACTTTGTGGAATTGCTATTGGAAAAAAGCAAGCCAGTGATGCTGGTTGGAAATGCTGGAGTAGGGAAAACAGTGCTAATTGGGAAATGCCTTGCCGGCCTTTCAGAAGATTTTCTGGTCTCAAAAGTTCCATTCAACTATTACACTACTTCAGCAACGTTACAAAGTAAGCTCCTCCGTTGTCATTGTTAAGGCTATCACTGCATAATGAAGTCCAGTTAAAGACTAGTGTTGACTCTTTGTTGACCATTTGCAGTCGTTGTATTTAAAAGATGTAGTAGTAATGTACTAGTAGATACGACAACTTGAAACATAAATATTATTAATAATAGTTTTTCCAAGGGATGACTATGCCCTGGAGGACTCTCTGTGTCCCCAAGGAATGTTCTATGCTGTTTTCATTGATTTGAAGGCAGCTTTTGATTCAGTGCCTGGAATGGTGATAGCAGAAACTAGCTGCTTCCTCTACTTATCACTGGCTTCTATGGGTAATGATAAAGCTACATGAGGACTGTCATGCAACTTAACTGCAACATCGGTGGGGCTTTAATAGTATTAGAGTATTAGAAAGCACTGGTTAAGGGCACTGAACTTCCATTTATGTATTAGTGTGTGTATAATTTTTATATGGAATTATTAGAATATTATTAATCTCTCTCTGTAACCTGCTTTCTTATGTTTTCTGGGCCATTTTTTAATAGCTTACGGCCCGTTTTTTTAGGTTCAAACAACACAGAGGGTTTTTAAATCATATGAACTAAAATTTCATCTTTCCTCTTTGGTTTTTCCTGCATGCAAAAGCAGCCAAGGCTGTTGTACTATATACTTAGTACTCTCCACAGCACACTAGATGAGAAAGGCTCTGGCAATGGAGACATCTTCAGACATCCTAAGTAGTTTAAGGCTTAATATCAGTGCTTTAAATTATGCCTGGCAAACAAATGGCAATCACCACAGCGCTTCCACTACAGGCATCATCTGTTCTCTGTAATTTGATTCATTGGCACTCTCACGGTCATGTTTTGCCCTAGTTGCAACGTCTAAACACTTTTCAAGTATAGTCCTACATAGAGCTCAAGGATATAATGACATGTCTCCCTACTTATTATGTAGGTCATTGGTGCTATCAGTAAAATGACTGGTTGCAGGGAATATTGGGAGCTTCTTTCAAAATGGATATGGAACGGATCCTTCTCCAGCATAAAATGCTGGTGCTGAATTGTAACCATACAGTATTTACTTTGTTCAAATTGTTCTCATTTGCAAAAATGAACAGCAAACACATGTATAAACACATTCCTTTCTTTTTCAAGCATCCTTTTTTGGAGTTATAACTTCTCAGGAAGAAAATTAATGCATTTTGTTAACTTAAAATATAGCACACCTTATATTCATACTTGTTTAAGTATGTTTCTGGAATATTTTATTACTCCTTAGATTACACACAAAGGGCACAGCTAAAAAAATGTTTCAGGAGCACAAAATTGCAAACTAGTTAATGCCATTTTGGAGAACTATAATTCAAGACTTAATACTTTAAAATCTGCTGGTAAGGTCAGTGAACTCATTTGATGTGCCTGCTGTTTTAATAAGATTATTATAGCATACTGAGCACATGCTATGTATACAGTATATAAAAACATGTACCCAATTTTAGTATTAGGACACTGATAACCCTGAATAAAGCTCATGAGAGGATTTTTCTTTTCCTAACTGAAATCAGAGATGTGTTCTGTGAGATATCCTTTGGTATGTGCTGTGTATGCGAGAGATGAGTGGAGCTGGGGGGGAAAGAGAGAGGGGAAAAAACAATCTGTGAAGAAGGATGTTAAGCATGTTAAGGTTTACCTATTCTTAAGGAAAATAATGAATGACATTTCTGCTCTAACAGCCCATTAATCAGCAATTTACAATTCATTCAAATTACATTTCAATTATATTTCAGCTAATGATTATGCTTTAAAATGATTTGTTACTGGTAATAAATAAATGTCAGTCATTGTTTCTTCACAGTGAGGTTCAAATAACTGGTAACTTATTGCTAATAAAGTGCCTTTTTAAGGAAAATGCATTTTTATGTAGGTTAACAGTTGCTATTGTACAGAAGCCAGAAATGAGAACAGCTTGGAGAGGAAGGTCCCACTCAGTCAGTAGTACAGTTTATGTCCAGTGCAAGTTCCTTCTAGGTCAGTGTTGTCCAAACTTGGCCACTTTAAGATGAGTGGACTTCAACTCCCAGAATTGGAGTTGGCTGGCTGGGGAATTCTGGGAGTTGAAATCCACTCATCTTAAAGTGGCCAAGTTTGGACAACACTGTTCTAGGTCAACATCTTACAGTATTACAAAAGGAGGGGAAAACACTTCCACTCTGTGCAAAAGATGAAGAAAGCACTGTGGCTGCCAGAAGAGCAATTTAATCCAAGTACAATATCCTCTTCTATTTTGGTACTAAGTTACTTGGGTATTTCGGAGCCTAAGCACTTTTTTCCATGAAAATTGGTCATGAGTACCCTTGTTGGAAAGCTAATTTATATTGTTAAATAATCATGCACCCTAACACATTTTAGGGATTCTTGAAAAGCCCTTGGAGAAAAAAGCTGGCCGTAACTATGGTCCAGTGGGAAACAAAAAATTGGTTTATTTTATTGATGACTTGAACATGCCAGAAGTGGATGTTTATGGGACAGTTCAGCCTCACACACTGATTCGGCAACACATAGATTATAGACATTGGTAAGTCATTTTTTAAAATTATCCTCAGCTCAAATATGTGTTCTTTGATCAAAATGCGAGTGCAAGTTTGAAGTAACAGGTTTCAATTAAGCTTTTCCATATTTCTAGGAAATTTTAAATATGGCAATGTTTGGTTTCTAGGGATTTAGTATTATTTATGGCTTTGATTATTTTCTAATGGAAGCTGATGGCCATATCTATTGTGTGAGTCCAACTATCACCTGTGAGGATGTACTCATAGTCATTTTTAGATTAATCATAAATATTTAAAAATATTTTTGTCTCCTTAGGTATGATAGACAGACATTAACTGTGAAAGAAATTAATCATTGTCAGTATGTTGCCTGTATGAATCCAACTGTTGGCAGTTTTACCATCAACCCCCGACTTCAAGTAAGATTACAAGTGTCTCTTGTTTGAAATATATACAGCTGCCTAAAATTTATTTCTGTTTGCAGAAGATCTGGCAGATGATTCTTTGGCTTACATGACAATCCCAGTAATGCAAAGAGGCTCTTTGGCCAGCTGGACATAGCTATCGGTTCTTAATCATGAGCACCCCAAAATGAGGGAAAATGTGTTACGATGCCATTATACAAGCTAAACTCTGTCCTCCCATTCTTGCATCACAACATCAGCCCAAGGATGTAAGGGATGAGGTTGATATCACAACACATGTTTCATTACTTGCTTCCTTTGTCCATCTGCACCAGCGGACACCTATGTTACTGGCTACTTTTGGAGTTTTGAAAATATGTGACAGGCATTCCCACAGTCCTGGGTGGCTTTGCCTAGTCACAGAGTAGCAGCTGAAGTGGATGTGGCCAACTGCAAGTGGTCATTCAGTAGAAGGCGAACTAAAAATGTTTTTCAGAATGATCCCCAAACCTTTTTTTCTTCTTGTTGTTGTCTTTTGACTTTTTTTTTTTTCCTAGGCAAGGGATTGCATTTTCAAACAAAACAGGGATTGTAAAAACCATTATTTTTTCTTCTAAGAGTGCCTTCAGGTCAAGTATGAGATCTGGAGACATAACTGGAAATAAAGATAAATGTGGAGCATGTCAGTTTCCACTCAGGTGCAAACTGGATACTGACAGACAGCAAAGGAAGTTCTGTAGGTGTATTAGTACCCACAGCTACCAACTCATGATCTTTATAACACCTCAGAATTTTGGCTCATTTCTATGGGGACAGAGGTGTTAGTAAACTTGAGGGTTACCTGAGTGGAAGCATGACTGAACAGATAGCCTAAACAAATAGGCTTGCTCTTCTGTTTTCTACCACTTCAAAACTTGAGATCCAGTGTTGTAACCAGGGGTCTACACTGAGCGGGAAGGTTAAAAAGTCAAGATTGCAGCTAACACCATGCAGTTAAAGCATCACCTCTTTCTGAAGTACGGGTTAGGCTATTTGGGCCATGGAAAAAGCTCAGTTCCCTGGCCTAATCCACTGTGTTTTATTATAGCATTTCATGAAGGTGCATTTGATTTCTCCTCTTCAAATAAAACTCTCCAGTAGAACTGTAATAAAACAGGTCTAGTTGCTATTAAGCAGTTGCATGTAGGTTTGGGTTTTTGTAGTGCAAAGCTCTGGAAAATAGTAGTGTACAAGTGGATTACTTTATGTCCTTAGATAATGGACTAGAATAACGCTGTCTTCTTGGATTGGACATCCAAGTCTTGCAATAGGACAGAGGGCCTTTGTGGTCATTTCAGGATTTACATACTTGGGCAGCAATACCTAGATTTCTTTTTTTGCTGTTTACAAGAACAGCATATAAAATCTTTCCCTTAGAAATAGCTCTTTTGTAGATTTGAAAACTAAATTGCATGAGGATTCTTATGCCAAATGTGTCTTATTAACTATTGCCCTTTGCTCACAAGTGTGTTCTCAAGTAGCCATTCATATAACAATATCACAAAATGCTAAACTTAATGTCTTCTTCATATTTTAGAGGCATTTTGCCGTGTTTGCCATGAACTTTCCCTCCCCCGATGCTCTGAGCACGATCTATGGCAAGATTCTTGATTTCCATTTTCAGCGATATAATTTTAATCCATCTGTGTTAAATCACGGGCCTTCCCTGATTCAAGCTGCAATATGGCTTCACCAGACAATGGTTCAGAGTTTTCTCCCAACAGCTATTAAATTCCATTATATTTTCAACCTTCGAGATCTCTCTAACATCTTCCAGGTCTGTAATGAGTGATACTCTAATTTGCATGCAAAAATCAAATTTAGTTAATATAATAACAGTTAAGAAATCAATTTATTGCATTTGAAACAAATGGGATCCTGTTTGAAGACAAAGAGAAATAATAGTTTTAATGGTAGATAAGCTGTGATTGGAGGAATAGGATAACTATATAACCCTTCTGCATTAAAGTCATGCCTGCCATTGCCTTTGTCACTTAGAAAGTGTAAGCAAATGACCTCCCACATCATATAGAGCTTGAGATAGAGATGAATTAGTGTTGTGAAGGTAAAAAAAAGAAAAGTCTGATGTAAAATAAATAAATCATCTATAAGTTCTAATTTAAAACAATGTGCATTGCATTTCTTTAAAAAATTAAGGAAGGAAATCAAGATAACATTGCCCATTGCTGATATTGTTAGAATAAAGAGAACTATACATAGTTCTGCAAGTTACCATGTATTCTTAATTGGACAGAATGAAAATATGTTAAATAATACAAGCCATCCTCAAAGGCTGAACTATTCTTCGTTAGCGTCCCTATTAAATAAAATAGAGTGTCAGAATTTAACTTGGGCCTTGATTCATTTAGGAGTGTCCTAAAAATGTATGTATGGGCGCCCACTCTCAGCCCTGATAGTATTGCATAATTGCAAAGAAGAAAATTGTTGTGAGTATAAATAACAATAAGCAGAAGCAGTTCCAAAACAGTTGGGCAAGCAGATGTTAGAAGGTATGATATACATGCAGTTCTCAGTTTAGAAACAAAGTTGTTGATGCCAGCTTTAGCTACTTTGCATAACTTGCTCTTTGTGTGTTATGACTCTTTTAACATACCCTTTCTGTTTCATTTAAAGGGGATTCTGTTTGCTAAGCTGGAGTGTTTGAAGCATCCAAATGATCTTGTTCATTTGTGGCTTCATGAGTCTTCACGTGTTTATGGAGATAAATTGGTGGAAAAAAAAGATTGCAATTTATTTTATAAAAAGTTGATAGATACCGCACATAAATATTTTGAGGTAAACAACTAATATTTATCTACCACTAATTATTTATTTTAATCTTCAAGGATCCATGAAAAATAAGTGAAACAAATAAACGCAGAGAGAACTATAATGTAACATTCTACTTTCCTTTATAACCTTAAGCACTGAAAAATACATCTGCATTAAAATATTACAAAAGTCATAGTGATTACTGTTTGGTTTGAGAGGGGTTCATATTTATGCTCTTTTCAGAAAGGACATCAGCCAGATAGTGAGAGTTCTGGCATGCTAAAGAGAGTTTAAAAACAAAAGAAAAAAGAAAAAGAAAAAAGTTTATAGCAACATTATTTTTGCTAACTAAAAGAAATCTTAATAATTTGTGAGGATCCAGAGCAGCACGTCTTTCTAACTTTTATGATGTATGGTTGCCTTTAAAATAGTGACATGAAACAGTATATTCTTAGAACCATTATAATGCTAATTCCCTGTTATTCTTCATATCTATAGTAAGAAAAAAAAATAAGAGACAGTTCTTCTGCATAGGATATAGGTTGCTTATCTACACACAATCTTTCAACCTCTTGCTCGGTTAGCTGCCTCTGGTAGTGGTGAAGAGAATTTATAATAGACATCAGCAAGTTAGAGAATTTGGAGTACAAGCAAGCCAAAAAGAGCTTAATTCTTTATTTAAATTCTTTTATATATTTATTTTTAAATAATCTGATTTTTTTCAAAGTATTCCCAGTGATTTGATGATGCTGTTGTCCACATTGGACTTAAGGACTGTGCATTATTTGTTGGTCAAAACTTAGTTTCCCACCTCAATAATTAGGCTTTAAAAGTGAGGGGCGGGGGAAACAGCTTTGAAGAAAATAATGTTCAGGGAAGGCTTAAATTATTGTCCCTAGAAGTTCCTCTCTCCCTTGTAAAACAAAACAGTTGGATCCTAATACTATTCTTCCTGAGCCAAGAGCTTGCACACACTGATCTTTTTTTTAATAACATATGCATCGTTAAAGCTATGATGGCAGAAACCTATAATGCTAACCCCTTTATGCATGTGGATCACTGGTGCTGCCGTGCTAAAGCTGGCATTCTTAGCTGGCATGATCAGTTCATAGACTGAGAATTCAGGAGACGGTTTTGTAAACAGCCACCTGCAGATTGCTTTGCTATTAGTGAAATGAACTGCCTCCTCCTGAATTCACAGGAAAGCTGTTAGAAAGAAACTAAGAAAATCTCTACCATAATATATTGGGAGATAAATTGTTTATAAATGGCCGTTCAGTTGCAGAAATTCTTGTAACCCTGTTCCTTTCATCTGAATAAATCTTGTTAAAGAAGGTTATGTGAGATTGAGAAATACTTTTTGGTTTGAGGCAAGTTTTGACTATGAAACATTTATGGCAAGATAAATTGCAATGCACTTCAGAGTATTGAGTTTCTCTTTTTGATGTTATGTTGCCAACTTGCCAGGATGTGGAAGATCGTGTTCTTCTTCAAAAACCTCTTATTTACTGTCATTTTGCAAATGGTGTGGCAGACCCTAACTATATGCCTGTCAAAGACTGGGAAGTGCTGAGGAAGATATTCTTGGAGGCTCTAGAAAACTACAATGAAGTAAATGCATCTATGAACTTAGTTTTATTTGAGGATGCTATTCAGCATGTGTAAGTATTTGGGGTGCAATTAGAGCTAAGTTGTAACTTAGACCATATGCATTTAGTTTGGATTTATTTATTTACATGTAGAGATACAGGAACAAGGCACAAAAGTTTTCTGTTGCTGAATCCTGCATGGTTATTGGTATAACCAGTGTACAAAAAGTGTATCTGGGGCAACCCAGGAGCATCTGTTTCATGATCTTCAAAGCCCCATAGTGGGTGAGAAAACTTTGGGTCCTTTTTTGTATTGAGGGCATTTTAAACAGCAAAGTGGTTGAATTAAGCTTTACATTTGAGCCTTTAGAAATGTGGCCCTCAACACTCCATGTGGTCTCAAGTCTAATGTCCTTAAGAAAATGACATCTGAAGCTAGAAATATTTCCTTGCTGAGATGTTTGCTTACTATTTTTCATACACACACACACACATACACACACACACACCCCTATCTATCTATCTATCTATCTATCTATCTATCTATCTATCTATCTATTCCCCAATGAGACCAAAATGCACAAATTGGCAAGATGATTGATGGAGCATCTTGAAGCAAGTCTCATTCCTTTTGTACATGTGATAGTCATGCACATGTTAAAAGGGGGTAGAGCTTGCATCACAGTGTTCCATCCACCATTTTGTTAATTTTGACACACATATACACACCTTTATGGATGTCACAGGCTGATGATAACTTACTGAGAAGTCTGTGTTGGATATGGGTTGGTGGTGGTGTTGTTAACTTGATTATACAGTACACTGGGTATTTCTGGGCCAGTCGCTATTTTTCAGGTCAGCCTCCCTTACAGGATTACTGCTATATGGGTAAAATGAGCAGAAACATCTGTATGTGCCTCCTTGAGCTCCCAGAGGAAAAATAGGATATATGTGTAATGGAGTAATAAATCATAATGTGTCAAAAACTTTCATGAAGCTTATCGTGAAAATTTGTTGTTATATCTGAAGTACATCTAATGATTCTGTTTTACACAAGCCAGTTGCAATGTCCCAACATGAGAATTGCAACATTATTCTGCAGCTGCCAATATGTTGTTCTTTTTTCATTGTCAGATGTCGTATTAGCCGAATCTTGGAGTCCTCCCGTGGTTATGCACTTTTGATTGGAGTGGGTGGCAGCGGAAAACAAAGTTTATCAAGACTAGCTGCCTACCTTGGCTCTCTTGAAGTATTTCAAATTACACTGAGAAAAGACTACACAGTGGAGGATCTCAGGGTATACACAACTGTTATTGCTCAATCATCCAGAGAATTGCTGTGTTTGAAAGGATGCTATTTGAAACCTCAAGTTTTGAAGTAAAGTCATTGCATTTTTTATACATAGCTTTTATTCTCTTTTGGCGACACCAAAGGATAGCCTGAATACTGAAAGTAGGAGAATATTTGCTCTTGGATTTGGGAAAACAGGACATATAGAACTTTTAGGTCTAACGTTCCTGTTCTGATAGACCAGTAAGAAGAGGTTGGCGCCAAACAATGCTTGGATTCATGCATTGCACCAAGTCAAAATGTAGTTTTCTTACGTTTTGGCCTAGCATGGCTTAATTTGTTGTGTGGCTTAAGCCATTATGAATAAAAAAACACCAGAACTACCAAGAATGAGCAAATCCACCCAAAATGACATAAAGCCCCTAGAACACAGTTCTGGAAATGTTAGTGATAGAAAATCACTCATGAACTCTGCTGTAGATTGCAATAAGCCAAAATTTTGATTTGCTGATTTTTCTGGCTGCCATAAGATTTCCATTTGACAATCAAATATTTTGGTTTCTATCACACTGCAACTTAATGTTTTCTTTAGCAAACAAGTATATAGCCAACCACAGCCATGTTTTCCTGACTCTGTCTTCTCTGCGGATTACTTTTATTTACTTGAAGATTGATTGACTGATTATGTGCCATCAAGTCAGTGTCGACTCTTAACAACTACCTGGATAGATTTTCTCCATAATGATCTGTCCCTAACTTGGTCTTTCATGTCTCCCAATGGTACGCTCATCACCATTGTAACTGAGTCCATCTACCTTGCTGTTGGTCAGCCTTCTACTTTTCCCAGCATTAGAGCCTTATCCAGAAAGCTAGGTGTTTGCATAATGTGTCCAAAGTATAATAATTTGAGCCTGATCATTTGTGTCTCAAGTGAGAACTCTGGGTTTGTTTGTTTGATTATCCATTTGTTTGTTTTCTTGGCTGTCCACAGTATTCTCAGGAGTCTTCTCCAACATCAGAGCTCAAAAGCAGCAATACTGTTCCTTCTTCAAAGTCCAGCTTTTGCTTCCATGAAGTGTCACAGAGAATGCCATTGCTTGTACTATTCTGACCTTTGTAGATATAGACACATCATGGCATCTTAATATCTTTTACATGGCTGCTCTATTAAGTGCTAAGCTGTGCCATGTTTCTTGACTGCTTATTCCTTTACTGTTGATGGTTGATCCTAAAAGGCAGAAGCTCTCTACCACTTTGGTATCTTCATGTTCAATTCTAACTCTACTTGTTGAATTTACTTGAAGAGAAAACTCTTTTTCTCAGACTCACTGAAAAATACAGTAATGGAGGTAGATTTTTTTTTAATCTAATCTTCCTTTCAGTGGGAGGGAATCATCCTAAATTCAAGGACATGGTCCTTCCAGATAAACAAAGTAAAAGGCAAGAGAACCGATGCTTCTAGACTGTCCTTCCATTGAAAAAGAATGCAGGATAAATGTGCTCTTGTACCTTCCTATCTAACAGAAGTGTTTAAAAATGATTTCAGCTGTCAATTATCTGCAAGAATCTTAAATGTTCTGGAACTGTATCTAAGTTACATACCTCTGTGCATTTGCTAATCATATGGATCTTTCTCATGGAATCAGTATACTATGAGGAGATTTGGTAGGAAAATTTGATGATAAAGACCCTGCAATCAACTTCATATTTATCAGAATAACATAGGCCTTTTCCAAACTTTAGGAGATCTTCTTCTTTGGAACACATCAGACTTAATAAATCATAGACCTATTGAGAGGCCCTGTTGCAGACACCTTTGTTCTGACTCTGAATGATTTCTCAGAATATTTCAACTGTATATTTAAAACTACACAGACATGATTGGTATTGTATTAACACAATGAACAGACACTGTGAGCCAAGTGAAGGAGTTCTAATAAGAAGTTATTAAGCAAAACTTCAGTAAAGTTTTTGAACAGGAAGTTGATTAATTACTTGTTTCCATGTTCATCCAGCAATCATCCAGCAATGAATTCTATATATCTGTTATCTAAAAAACAAATCAATGATAGATTTCAAAAGAATCATCTGGAAAATGATGAGTCACATTAAGGGATGTAAATTATGAGAAGATGTAAAGAAACAGCATTAAATTACTAGCATTTTCCCAGTGATTGTTGCTTCCCTCCTCCTTGTTTCTGTATTTTAACTTAACATGAGTAATTACCTCCTTTCCTTACAGGTAGATCTTGCCAGTTTGTATATCAAGACAGGAGCCAAGAACATTCCCACTGTGTTTTTGCTGACAGATGCTCAAGTTCCAGATGAACGCTTTCTTGTGCTGATTAATGACTTGTTGGCATCAGGTGATTAGACCTACACATTTCTTGAAAGATTCTCTCAATGACAAATTATCTGCTGTTTCAATGAACTTTAAAAAGGGTTATTTGTCTTTGAGATGTTTTCCAATGTGGGTGGGGTGTCCTTTGACAAAATATCTATTAACCCTAGTAAGTTCAATATTGTGCATTGTTTGCTTAAAAACTAACCATGTTGTTTCTTGGGAGCCAATATCAAGGTTATGTAGTGCATAGGTATATGTTTCACTGATTAGTATTTCTTTTCTACTGGTTCACTTTCACTGCTTTAAATGGGTTGATAGGCTCAACATAGCAGCTCTGTTGGAAGCTCTGCTGGGGTGAAAAAAAGCAGTTTATGTGAGTGCTTTAGATTAATAGTGGAATAACAGTGACAGTTTAAATACTAGCTTTTTAATCAGGAAATTAAGCATATAAAACACTATTTGTATTAATTGGCTACACAGAGAAATGAATCCTTGTAGTGATGTTAGCCTTTAGGGACAGTTACAAGAAACCGTGTTTTAGAAAGCATAGAAATGTATTAACCTATATATCTTTGCAAAGCATATTTTATAATTTTCCAAAATAAAGAAGGGAAGCTAAGGAAATTGCATTCATGTTTAGGGCAAGTGAATGATTATTTGAAATAAATAAATATTTATATTTAATAGTTTGCTTTCTATTTATATATGTTTGTATATGTGTATGTGCGTGCATGTGTGTGTGTATATATATCATATATATAATCATAATTTTAAATAAAACTAATAGCACTCATAACTGTAAAGATATCATTATAGTTGAAATAAGAAATTCTTATTAGATTTACAGGAACAATAAGTAAATTTATTTATTCGCATTTTTATTATATGGGTTTCCTACAACTCTCTTTTTCTATTAAAATGAAGGAGAAATTCCAGATCTGTTCAGTGATGAAGATACAGATGGCATTATTGCAGGAATTAGAAATGAAATACGTGAACTTGGTCTTACTGATACTAGAGAAAACTGCTGGAGCTTCTTTTTAGATAGAGTACGACTGCAACTCAAGGTAAGAATTAGTTTATCGAGTGTTACAAAGGAGAGCATATGTTTATTTAGATCTTTTATGAATAAAGAATTTTTTGCTGCTATTTCTGTATCAGAGATAACTCATAAGTATTCCACCATAGGATAAGTCCTTATTTGGTTTTCAAATAATCTAATGGTTCATAAACCCAATATAAAGCAAAATATAAACATCACAATAATCTTTTTCTCCCATTTGGAGTTGGAGTCTGGTTTACTTTGCCTCATATCTTGTGCTATTGTGCATGTATATAAACGAAGTTCTCTATTTTGCTTGAGATAGTACATTTATAATGATTATAAATACTGTCACATATTCTCTTCTAAAACCCCTCCTATTCTTTTCATCTTCTTTGATCTTTTTAATTTCACCTATAGCTCCATTATTTTAAACAGTTTTTTAAAGTATTTTTGAAACATGCTTGCCTTGCTACTGCTTCTCAGGTGTCCTACTGTGCAAAATTAGTATTTCTAGAGGCAGCTATATCAATGCAGACTTTCCACAGGCCACAAGTAAAGACCATGGACTGGAGAAGATATCAGTTAACTTATTCAAAAACATTTGTAAGAAAACATGTAGAAAAGGAAAGGGGAAATAAAAAGGGGAAGGTCTATAGTAACATAGGGAGGTTTTTCAAAGCATTATTGGATAATAATCTCTATTAAAATGTATCTATCTTATTTCAAAGTAAAAATGTTAGGGTTGGAATATATGGACAGCCAAGCATAATTGAAGTGTTTTGTTATTTTAAAATAGCTAGGCAATTATTCTGTTGTGCAGGTTTTTCTAATCTTGCTGAGAAGCCTTGAGGAATGACAGCATAAAAACAAAAATGTACCCAACCAAGAATGGACATATTGCATCAAATAACTTTAATCACATCCAACCATCATTGAATCAGTAATATTGAAGTGTACTATGTCAGAGGGGTTGCTCTGATGACTGAATGCTATAGTTAAGTTTTAGCTTCATGGGTTAACACAAATGGGCCTCATTAACTGACACTGGACTGAGCCAGGAGGCAGCCCACGAATGAGAAGAGTTTGGTGAAATGCACCAAGCCCAGGGTTTGTACAAAACCCAGTACAAGCGAATAAAGCACCATTTTCTGCAGTTAAAATCCTAATTTGACTAAATTCATTAGCTGCTAGGTAAATTGCAATTTTGTTTGTGAGTCTGATGGCAATGGCTCATTGCCACCGCAGTTGACTGCATTATTCTCCTTGATTACCATGTTATGCTTCATTCTCTCTCTCCCTCTCTCTCTCTTTCTTCTCTTCATCTGTACAGATCATTTTGTGTTTCTCTCCTGTCGGTTCCACATTGAGAGTTAGAGCTCGGAAGTTCCCAGCCATAGTTAACTGCACAGCTATTGATTGGTTTCATGAGTGGCCGCAGGAGGCCCTGGAATCTGTCAGCAGGAGGTTCATTGAGGAGATGCCTGGGATTAAGGTACAGAATTTCAAGCTCGTCAATCATATGCAAAAGCAACACAGCGCTCTGGGAGATCAATAATAGGACAAGCTAGGAGAGGAAAAAACTTTTTGTTTCTTCACATACTTGCCTTCATCTAAGGCTGCAGCGTTCACTATGGTTACAATATTCCTGTATTACAATACAGCCAGTTTCTTCAACATGGCTTAGAAAGTGGGAAAGAAGAAAAGAATTGAAAAGGAAGCAAGTGTGCAAGGATCCTAATAGACCTTCATGAGCTTTTACAGTACCATCTGAAATTAAAAAGTCCTACTTGGGGGCTTCAGTTGAAGCATTTATCTAAATTTACGGAAGTTTGGTTGGGGGGTATATGAACATAGAGGAAACAGAACATTGTCACATAATTGGAATTTCTCACTCTCCTAAATTCTAAAACGGTAAAGAAACTGTGTTCAAAACTCAGCTAGCAGGTACATTTCTATCAGTTGTTCTTTAAGTAAGTGCTTGAAATTAGAACATTTTCAGTCTTTTTCCCTTCAAGTCCTTGTAAGATAGTAGTAGAAGTATTTGATATTTGATTTCTCCCTGGATCAAATGGAAGAAGAAAGTACAGGAAAGGTCAAGATTTACACTAAGTTGATTAAACACTGAAGAAAGATTTATATGATCTGACGTCAGTGCTGATGACAGAGTGATACAAGAATAGAAGATTCAGTTGTTGTTACAGAAGAGATTCTTCTACTGTAAAGTCAACAACTGTTAAAAAAAAAAGACAATGATGCCTGCTTTCTTTATGGATATACAAAACAACAGGAAATGAGAATCTTTGTGCTAGAAACATAGTTAATGCTTTAACTTGATAGAGCAATGATGCAACTAGTTGCACACAAGATTTGTCCTGAAGCGAGACAGTAGGGAATGGCTGGCTGGAGTGGTGCTGAATTGTGTGCTACTATCCTGTGCTATAAAAGAGAAATGTATAGCAAGCAAACGCTTTAAAAAGTGACAAACACAACCAATGAAGAGCAGTAGCAAACCTCAAAATGGAAAAGCTGCTTTTTGCTTAGTAAATATAACTCACTACCTTTGCTAAAAATCAGTCTCAATCAACATAACTCCTTCTTTTGAGAAATGCCAGTAGGTCTCAAAACTTTCATTCCATCTAAAAGTGAAAACACAGAAAGATTTAGAAACAATCTAAACAGAGGTGTTGTTTGGCACTTAGGTCTGTTTCTCCTAAAATGCATTTTTTTGGTCCTATACTTCTGCTGCCAGTGCTGAGCAACAAAACAGCTTTTGTAAAATTACAAAGAGTGACCAATGACATCTACTGGCCATAGAGAGACTTGTCTTTATTTTCCTATGCCATGCTATTCAAATAACTTTTCAAAGATTCAGAAATAGTATTGTAGTCATATCATTTCTTCTGGTTCTATTCTGCTCTATTCGGTTCAAATTATATCCATCCAATCTACAATATATCCATAATATTAGTTTTGTAGAAGTATGATTAGAATTATCCATTGTAACTTCTATTTCATAAAATGGATACAAGGAGGATCTAGCAGCTACAGCTAATTAACTGAATGGTGGTTCTGTGTAAAATCATGGAAATTTTTATTTCAAATTATCACACGTATAGAACAAATTTAGCTGAAATATAAACATGGTTTTAAAAATGTACATCTTGATACTTTAACTTTTAAAAGTTGTTAGAGGTGAAAAATGAGGCCATTGCATGAAGTGATAAAACTAAGTTATTTAACATTAAAACAAAGGGCAACGTTTGCATTAAAATTGTAAATGCATATGTAAAATACTGCATCTTGCATTCTTTGTCACTTTACATAACTCCACTAGTGGCAGTTAACCAGAAGAGAAATCTTCAATTGTAGGAAATGTAATAAATTAAAAAATTTGGCTAAGTATGCAGCTAATGCGAAGAAGCTGAATTTCATGGAAACAGTGTAATATCCATAAATCTGCAAAAAAAAACCCACCTTCAGAATATTTCTATTCACAACACCTTTAAATGGTATTACAGAACCAAGAGAATGCAGAAAATGGCAACTGCAATATTTGGCAAGCTCTTTGAGGATTTTTTTTTATTTGTGCAGGATAGGACTTCTAAGTTAAGAAAAAAAGCAATAATGGGACAGAGATAAGAACACTATAAATGCATACCATGGACCAAATGGATAAAGGAGTATTTTCTTCATCCACCATAATACTAAAATCCAGGACCATTCAGTGCATATTGATAGTAGAAGATGATAATAAATAAAGGAGAATAAATAAAGGAGAAATTTATCCACATAGCACATAGTTAAACTACAAATTTGTGCTGCAAGATATTATACATGATAATACTGTCAACTAAAAAGGGGGATTCTACAAATTCACAGAACAGAAGACTATCAAAATGAAGTTTGCAGTGCTTTAGATTTCAGGGGGGAAAGATGCTTTGGAGCAGGTGGGGTTGCTAATACAGTACTTGTCTACAACTTCATAAAGCAGTTGCATCTTTTCCTGGATTTCTGCAGCTTGCCTGCCACGTGATCTTGGGAAAAGAAAACTTCGGTTTAAATAATTGCAGAGAGGTACTGTATATGCACTTCTTTACCTTTGAATCCAAAGCACAACGCAGCCCTACTGTCAACAGCTACTAGTCATGAGAGCTATATATTGCACTCAGCATCAGAAATAATATATCTTCCCCGTGGGGAACATGACTTAAAAGTGCTGTTACAATATTGTGTAGGATATAGGCTATAGTTTAGGTCTAATCCAGCATACTTTATCTATACTGTTTATATCTGTGGCTTTTGAATGTATCGTAATTAATTAGTGGCGCTGGACATACTTTGATGCTCAGCCCTTTTTCTTATTAGTGTTACTTTTCTGCTGGAAGAGAGAGAGAGGTGTGTGTATATGTGTGTTTGTGTGAAAATGATTTTTCAATGAAGGAGAGAATGGTTAATAAGTACAGATGGAGGGCTCAATTAATTTTATAAACAGGGAACTTTACAGACAACTAATTTTAATCAATACCTATTAATCCAAATAATTATGCATTATTTTGTCCCGGCCCTGCATTTCTTTGAATGTGGCTTCTGCTGGATATATACACAACCTATATGTATGTATATGTATGTATGTGTCTGTATATACAGTTTATATGTGTGTGTGTGTGTGTGTACGCACAAACACACATACATGGATTCAGGTCTATTTTGTCAGCAGTGATATAACTTCTTCTAAACTTGTTTTGGGGATAAATGTAGTTAAAAACCATGCTGTCCCTATTCTAATATGATAAACTTTACTAAGGTTCTCTCCTTTTTGTGTGGTTTTACTTGGGGAGGGGGAAGAATATTTTACCTCATTTATGCAGAGATCCATTCATTATGTACAATTATAATTTAATTTAACAATAGCATTATATGAACAATTCATATATAATTTTTTTCTGTTTAGTCAACAAGACCTTTCCTGAGTGCTTAATTTTGTATATGTGTTAACTTTGTACACAAGCTTTGATAATCTGCTGTGACTTTATCACACATACACCATAGATGCTGCTGTGTATTATCTTATTCTTCTCATTCTTAATCTTCTTAAGGTAGTACCAGATGAGAGAATTGCTGACGTCTAAGCTATACCTTCAAGTATCATAGAATTGTAACAGCTTTGTGAAGTGTAGTGACTATTTTGTTACTTCTTGTGTTGGGTACTGTTCATTAAAAATCATATTCAGTAGTATTACTCTTTAGTTATTAAATTATGATGATCCCATTTTCACTGTAGCTGTTGCTATTTTTACATTCCCAAAATGGGGATTACTAATTCTTCAAAGCCTAAATGAAGAAAAAGAGAAGCCATACTTGGCCCAACACTGAATAAGATGAGGCAGCAGTGTCTGTAGTACACATGCTAAAAGCCTTTTTCCTCTTGTTTTTAACATCAAATTAATTTCACCTTTTGAACTTTAGAAATAGGAACTGAACAGAAAATAGCATCAGGATCAAGTGGGTCAAATGGTGGGAGAGGGAAGAAGCAAGATTGCATTGGGTAACCCAAAAGAAAAATGGAATTCATTTCAAGTAAATATCCAAAAGAAAGAGTGGTTTAGTGAACTGTGTATTGTGTGCGAGGATTTTTACTAGCCTAACCGAAAGATGGGATTTAACCACTGCAGGGAAAAAAATAATGTCTCCTCTGTCTAGAGTTTTCTGTCAGCTGAGGGCTTATTGATGTGAACTGGCTTTCTCTCTTAATTTATACAATTTATCTATTGTACACTGATTTTAAATATCTAGGGGAAGCCATTTATTTCCATTTGTTAAGGACAGTTGACCACATATAACGGTCATTAGAGTGCATAAGCTACATTATCCAGTAAACTTGAGACAACAGATTCAAGATCTATAATTACATTCATTAGTAGAACCTTCATTCAACTTCTAATTGGTCCAACCCCATGATTTAAAAGCCATAGTAACTGCATGTATTGAGAGGCTATAAAAACCAAGGAACGCTGGGACATTTAGGTGGATTAAATGGTACATAAAAATAAAAGGTTGCTGCCAACTTTGCATCTTAACCTCTGATCAAACAGGAAAAATGTGCCCATAGGCTTCCCATATGAATTTTTGGGCTTATGACATTTCTGGAAAAAGCTCCACATATGCAGCAGTGATGCATGGATGGAAGTTCTTTCAATGAGAAAGCCAAAAGGGAAGCTTTTGGCCTCAGTCCAAAAACCTTTGCCAGAGCAGCAATTTTCATGCATATTATTGGATGCAATGATTTATGCAAACAGTCCCTCCCTCCCTCCTTTCTTTCTTTCTTTCTTTCTTTCTTTCTTTCTTTCTTTCTTTCTTTCTTTCTTTCTTTCTTAGTAGGAAGAAAAGTCCTGCTATTGATGTTTCCAAACTAACTAGATGATTTGCTGACATTATTAACAATTTGTTCAGCAATGCTGCTTAGGATGCAGAATTGTATGGCATACATAGCAGTTGATGTTGGACCAATTTTTTTCTAAAAAAAATTAAAAACTAAATATTGCGCTGTTAACATTCATGAGGACATATATGAAGGATCATCTATAACTCTGTTAAGATTTTTTTATTCAAGTTTCATATAAGAGGGATAGACCCATGCAGACTGTCTCCACCCCCTAAAGTTCCTAACTATGTCACATTAAATGTGAAGGATGCTTTTGCTTGTGTTCAGCTTAACACAGATAGAACTCTCCAAATGATCAACTCTTACTCAAATGATCCTATGTAGAATTCCTCCCATTCAAACTGCTGCAGAACATGATATAGTGAGACACTGAAGATGCAAGGTGGGTATGCACAAGATGATTTGGTCAGGTCTTCATGACCTTGACCAGCTTCTTATTTATCATTAAATACTTTGTTTAGGCTAAATACCTGAATATAATATGAGTGGAAACTGATTCCTAAATATTGATTGCCATTGCTGGACATGCCATGTACAGATGTTATAAAAACATGTTTCATTTAAAATATATATATTTCCCATTATACTGCTCATTTAAAAAAAGAATAATAAAAAATACAAGTACTATTGGTTATAAGTTTATCCACTGATATTTCATATTTCTAAATTTAAAGGGGGGAGGGTGTAGAATTTTACTTCTAAAGAAGGTCAAATTAGCCATAATATTATTTGCCTTTTGGTGTGATAGAGCTGATCCTGAAAAAATAAGGTGTAATATTGAACAAAACACCACCAAAACCTTGGAGATAACTGAATAGTGGAATAAATAATTTATGCTAATGAAATTACTGCAATTAGTAGTTCCACAATGACCCTTTTAGAAGACACAGCTGTTAATGTCAGGAAGTGTTGTCACTGCTGACCTTATCATAAGAGAAAGTGACAAATTGAAAATGCAAGGAAGACCAATCATCAAAGAGGTCTGCTCAGAACGATTAGAGTTTTGTGAAAAACAGTGTGAATTACAACCAGCTGCTCTCGGGCTCAGCAGCTCAGCATGTGCCCCATGCTGTGCCATTTTGTTAAGCTTGATAACAATAGTTATTTTGCCCCATTGGAACAAGTTGTCTCAGGCCACTTCCAGCTCTACCGGAACCCACTTCTTTCCTGGCTGATTTACAAATAAAAGTGTTACCAAAAGCTTTTCAAAACTGCTACATAAATGTCTCATAAGGATCATGGCTGGGCAAAAGCCAGTCGTTCTGTAAGAAAGTTCTGCTTGTTAATATGCTTCTGTATAGAGAGAGAGTGTGTGCAAAATAGAAAGTGATGGGAGGAGTAATTTAACTACTTAAGGTCTAGCAGACTTTGCTTGCTGTCATTTTTTTCTAATGTGCATGAAACATTTCCATTCAAAAGTGAGAGTTTAGTCACTTTGCATCCAAGTCATGTAACTCTTATTTCAGTCTCACTGCCATTATTCTAGTTTAAAGGCAGTTCTTGTTAAAGAAGCCATGCTCAAAAATAAGTTTTGTTCCAAAGATAAATTACAAGTTGTCTAAATGAGCTTCTTTGTAATATTAATTATGTTGGCTTGAAACGTTTAGCTGTATCAACAACCGCTCATGAATAATTTTCCAAAAGATCTCTAAGCATTATTGACAATGCTTTGGTAAATTATGTGTGACTTTCCTAAGAGTTGCTGTAGCTCATTTAATTCATATTAATTGATTTTTAAGTTTCCCTTGATTAATTGAACTGCATACATCTTGAACTGAGTGCAATAAATAATCATTAAAATGAGGGAGATGTGATTCCACAAATTAGAAAGTTAACTACGGTAGAAGTCACAGAGGACAAAATGGAAATTGCTTACATGGATACTGCAGCATTTTAATGCATTACTATATAATAAAGTGAATATTTTGGTAACAAATAGGTCATTTTCAAATTATTTAGATATCTTTAAACAAATGTACAAATCATGCTGTCATTGTTTCATATAGATGTATATTATATAAAATATAGTTTTAGATTAAAGCATCAATAGTACTGTTTTTTGACCTTGAAATTGTATTAATATATTTATATATGTCTTTTTCTATATGGGCTATTTTAATGTGTGAAATCTTAGTTGTTTGAATGCACCTGAGAGGCAGATTAACAGCCTAACCCCTAAGCTTATCAGTCCCATGTAAAAGGATCTCTGTTCTGCTGATGGAATTAAGCAGGAGCCTTGGGTCCTGTTCTGCTGACTTCTACTGGGATCCTAGCACATTCTGTCTATTTCCTTCTGTGTAGGCACTCATGCTGTTTTTCTCAGATATAAGCTACATTTGGAAACACTGAGTTTTATTTATTTATTTGATTCAGATTACATCAGTTGTAGGGAGGGGGGATGATACTAAATGGAATCAGAGCAAGCAAATGGAGTGGAAAGTTAACCATTTTCTTCCCTGCTAATGCCTGAAGAACATCTAAAAAATAATGAAATTTTCCCTCTCCATGCATGTTCAGATCCCATTAACATCTCCCCGCCGAGTGTTGCAATTTGCATTTTAAAGCACCTCCATATGTTTAATCCATGTATTTTGGCCCTAGCTCTGACCTCACTAGAATTAATGGGGTTACAACTCCCATCAATTATGCATTGTTTGGGAATTCCAGATGTAGCATGGCTTTTACAGCTGAGATGATGAGAAAGTCTTTTTTAAAAAAAAAAAAGTTTCTGTGGGGTCTTGTGACTAAACAATCATTTGAGGTTGATGCCAATGTCATCTGTTGACCTTTGGTTAGAACATATTATTTGTCAGTGTCAATATGGCCCTCATTGCCTTTCCCAACTAATCTTTAGAGTTTATGTTGGGGGAGGGGGCTTAGAGATATTGTTAAAATAAATAAATAAATAAGATGTGTTGGTATTTGGGTCCTGTAATTCACAGAAGAATGGCTAATAACTATGTTGGCTATATATTATGAAAATTGAATTCTAATATATATATTTAGGAGGTATCAACTTGAGAAGCCTGTCTGATTTCCAAAATGGTGCCTATGAACCAAGGCCTGAATAAAAATATCTGGTACAAAATTCCTTGGTCTTCAATATGAACAGAGAGGGATATCTGTTGTGTCTAGTTGTGCACTCAGTCAACTCAATATTTTTACTTCTAATTTAAACTGTATTTTACATACTTTCCTTTCAGCCACAGTTTTATGACTCCATTTGCCATTTTATGGCATATGCCCACGCTAGTGTGAATGAGATAAGTTCAAAATTTCAACTAAATGAGAAGAGGTACAATTATACAACCCCTAAGAGCTTCCTAGAGCAAATAATGCTCTTCAAGAATCTTCTAGAGAAGAAAATCCAGAAAATTTCCCAACATAAGGAACACCTCATAAATGGTATTCAGAAGCTGAAAACAACTGCTTCTCAGGTAAAACTTATGATAATAAATAGTATTTTTGCTGCCTAATTTGGAGCTTGAGTTTTAGTTTTATAATTATTCAGGAATACCTAAAAGACACAATTATCTTAGACCCTATTGTGTAATTTTGATTAAGAGTCACTTTGAGAAGAGAAAATGTTTGTTTGTCTGTTTGTTTAATGTACAGGCCTCCTGACCCCATCCCAAATCTGGCCAGCATGCAACATAAGATAATTAATAATAGAATAATCCAGAGATCATACAAAGCAAACATCCAGAAAAAGAATGTCCATACAACCAAAACAAACATCCTACAAAGCCTACCAACCACTGTAGCCCAAGACCTGGGGAAAGAGTCAGGTTTTAAGGGCTCATTTAAATAGGGTCAAAGGAGAGGCATAGACATCTTGGGGACAAGGGGGGACAGCATTCCAAAGGGCACAAACTGGGACAGAGAAGGCCTGTTTCTTGGGTCCCATCAAGTGACTTGGTAATCACTGGATCAAAGCATGCCCAGTTCTGCCCAATGATGTAGGAGGAAGCTATGGAAGACAGACAGTCCCTTAAATAATCAGGCCTCATGCTATGAAGGCTTTACAAGTGGTAACCAGCACCTTGAATTGCACCCAGAAGCCTAATGGTAACTGGTGGAGCTCATGATGCATTGTGTTATGTGGGCATATGGTGTCATGCCCATAACTGCCCGTGCCACTACATTCTGGATCAGCTGCAGCTTCTGAGTAATCTTTGAGGCCAGATTTATGTAGAGCACATTGCAATAGCCCAAACATGAAGCGATCAAAGTCCAAGTATGACATTTTAAGACCTATTAGTCTTTAACATGCTGTCAGATATTTCATTAACATGTTTCCCTCCTGGAACTTTAAAAGGAAAGAAAATGGAAATGATGGGCAAATATTATTTCTTACTCTGTTGCCAAAGCAAAACTTAATTCTGGTTACCATAACTGGTGGACTTTGTACTTTTGCTTTTTGAGTTAAAGGAATGAATAATTAAAGAAGATCTCACTCTCCTCTAAAGTCCTGTAGTTCTATTGGGGAGAAGTGTTTCTCTGGAGCCAATGGACCCTGTATTCAGAATGGTAGCCTATCAGGGTTTGTTTGTTTGTTTGTTTGTTTGTTTAGATTTTTTTCCTCACCTTTTTTTTTTTATATTCAACTATCACTTGTTATAAGTGAAGAGGAGGCATCCTTTCTTCTTCCCATTATTGATGCCAGTGGAACAGCAGTAAATTACAGTTAAATGGATGTGATGAAATGGGGACAGAGAATCATCAGTGGGAAGTGGAAAGGAAGATGGAAAGTAAATAACTGTTTAGATGTGATGTGAGTAATTAGTTTGGATTGGCATGGAAACAAGTAGAGATAGTTTGGGTCAAAGAAGCACCTTATACCAAATCAATTTCATCTAAGCCTAGTAACTCACTTTTCAACAGCTAGCTTCTTTAGAGAATCATCTTAGAATCTGAAGATATATCTACCACATTTGCATCTGTGTTTATTTGGGGTCTATTTAATCAACCCAGAGATGGGGAACCTGTGATCTTCTAGATGATGTTAGATTATAGCTTTCACAAATAATCATACATGACTGTTAACCATGCTGGCTAAAGCTGATTAAATTTGGTCCAGTAATGTTTGGAGAATGACAACAGGTATAGCAACCAGCTTTAGAACTGACAATGAAGATATTGAAATTGAGGGTAGCTTCTCCCTTTTAGCATCAAGGAACTAGCAGCCAAGAAATATGCTGCAGACTAGCATATTTGGTACTTGGTAGAGTAGCAATGAAGGCCTTGGAAAAGATATTCAGATGCTGTGATGTGATTATATCTACAAAGATCAAAATCATGCAGGCATTCATTTTGGCTGTGACACTCTATGGGAGTGAAAATTGGACTTTGAAGAACAGTATTGATGCTTTTGAACTTTGATATTGGAAAAGACTCCTGAGAATATCATAGATTGCCAAGAAAATGAACTAATGGATCATTGAACAAATCAACTCAGAGTTCTCACTAGAGGTACAAATGACCAGGCTCAAAGTATCCTACTTTGGACACATTATGTGCATTATGCACACCTAGCTTTCTAGAGAAGGTTGTAATGCTCAGAAAGATGGAAGGAAACAGAAGAAGAGGATCACCAGCAGCAAGGTGGAGGGACACCATTACAGCAGCAATGGGTGCATAGATGGAAAATCTGTAGGACCAGATTGGAGACAGATCTGGAGAAAATCTATGTGGTCACTAAAAATCAACACCAACTTGATGGCATATAATCATTATCAGTGTTTGGAGACTCCTTCTTATATCTGATCTAGAGCCATTCTTGTAATAAATTCAACAGCAACTTGTTTTCAATGAAGATGAATAAGAAATTCATTCTGTTCATAATTTAATGGGAAAACCCCACATCCCTAGCTATATGCAAATTACAATGTTATGTGCACAGTTTTTTTTAAATTTAGTAACAGATATTACCACTAAAAAAAGTGCACGTTAAAGGAAAATTGAGAAAATATGTATATGTATATTAGTAACAACAGCAACAACAACAAAACCCAAAATATGCATTTTAGTAAAAATTGCACATAGAAATATTAAGGAAAATTGCTTACAAAATGAAAATATTAAGGAAAATGTAAGAGACTTTAGTAGTTAGTAATTTAACAAAAAATGGCAGATTTAACCTTCCACAGTATTCCAGGCTTCCACTGCCTCTGAATATAGAATGTTAATAGCATTTATTGTACCTGTTTTCCAAGAGAAACTGATAAAGCAGTTGTTAGAGGGGATATACAGTACTGTGCAAAAGTTGTAGGCTGGTGTGAAAAAATGCTATAAAGTAAGAATGCTTTCAAAAATATATATTGTAATTGTTTATGTTTATCAATTTACAAAATACAAAGTGAGCAAACAGAAGAAAAATCTAAATCAAAGCAATATTTGGTGTGACCACCCTTTGGCTTCAAACCAGCATCAGTTCTTACACTTGCACATTTTGTACACTTGCACAAAGTCAGGGATCTTGTAGGATTAGAGTCAGGTGTATGATTAACCAATTATACCAAACAGGTGCTAATGATCATCAATTTCATATGGAGGTTGAAACACAGTCATTAACTGAAACAGAAACAGCTGTGTAGGAGGCTTAAAACTGGGTGAGGAACAGCCAAACTCTGCTACTAAGGTGAGGTTGTGGACAACAGTTTCATGTCACAGGTCATACACCATGGCAAGACTGAGCACAGCAACAAGACACAAGGTAGTTCTACTGTATCAGCAAGGTCTCTCCCAGGCAAAAATTTCAAAGCAGACTGGGGTTTCAAGATGTGCTATTCAAGCTCTTTTGAAGAAGCACAAAGAAACGGGCAATGTTGAGGACCGTAGACGCGGTGGTCGGCCAAGGAAACTTAATGCAGCAGATGAAAGACACATCATGCTTACTTCCCTTTGACATTGGAAGATGTCCGGCAGTGCCATCAGCACAGAGCTGGCAGAAGCCAGTGGGACCCATCTACTGTCCAGAGAAGTCTGGCCAGAAGTGGTCTTCATGGAAGAATTGCAGCCAAAAAGCCATACCTCCGATGTGGAAACAAGGCTAAGCCACTCAACTATGCACGAAAACATAGGAACTGGGGTGCAGAAAAATGGCAGCAGGTGCTCTGGACTGATGAGTCAAAATTTGAAATATTTGGCTGTAGCAGGAGGCAGTTTGTTTGCCAAAGGGCTGGAGAGCGGTGCAATAATGAGTGTCTGCAGGCAACAGTGAGGCATGGTGGAGGTTCCTTGCAAGTTTGGGGCCGCATTTCTGCAAATGGAGTTGGAGATTTGGTCAGGATCAATGGTGTCCTCAATGCTGAGAAATACAGGCAGATACTTATCCATCATGCCATACCATCAGGGAGGCATGTGATTGGCCCCAAATTTATTCTGCAGCAGGACAACAACCCCAAACATACAGCCAATGTCATTAAGGACTATCTTCAGTGTAAAGAAGAATGAAGAGTCCTGGAAGTGATGGTTTGGCCCCCACAGAGCCCTGATCTCAACATCATTGAGTCTGTCTGGGATTACATGAAGAGACAGAAGGATTTGAGGAAGCCTATATCCACAGGAGATCTGTGGTTGGTTCTTCACTGAATTCATCATTTCAGCCTAGTAATTGTGCAAACATAAATCAATGAAATATAACAAAAATATAAAAAAGAAAGGTGTGCTTCATTTTCTAAAATAGTAGTTATACATATCTTTGCTGCTTAGATAGATTCATAGGTAATGTGAATGGAAAAAGGACATGTGTCCTATAATAGTCACTTTTTAACCAACTAAGGAAGAGAGTTCAGATTTGATTCTTGATCTGAGTGCAACCCTTCAGAAAGCAATCAATAGTCCTACTTAACCTGCTGCTTCAAGAATGATCATTTCAAGGGCTTCCCCACACTGTCTGAGCCTTGAATAGTGAATTCAGAGGCATGCTTGGATTGCTTCCTGAAGCTCCCATTTGAATAGTCTAATGTTTGTGTGTATATCTGAAGCCTAGTGTTTGGTACCCACATTTTAGAAAGCTGTCCATGCTGAATGTTTTCTTCAAACAAATGCCTTTGCTATTCTGCCTTAGGTAGAAGACTTAAAATGCAAACTTGCTTCTCAAGAAGCAGAACTGCAACTGAGAAATCAAGATGCAGAAGCTTTGATTACTAAGATAGGGCTTCAGACTGAGAAAGTAAGCAAAGAAAAGGCCATTGCTGATGCAGAGGAGCAAAAGGTCAGTATAATTCCACAATTTAGTCATGTTGAGCTATATTTAGCACAGAATAAACCTTTGTAGGTGAACAATTTTGAACACCTACCTCTCCAGGGAACATAAAATCTAAAGAATTATTATACTTACGCATATTTCAGCATTTCACACCATGATTACCACTTGACCTTTCTTTACATTATGCATTTTTCCAACCTTTTAGTTCTTTTAATGATATGAAAGAACAATAAGTATGAAGCTCATTCAAGCATATAATGGATGGGGATCCTGAGAATCAGACAAGTACAGGAATAATACAGGAAAGGTCAGAGAGTCATCTCTGAGCATTTCAGATTTCTTTTTTTTTTTTACTTTTTAGTTCAATTGAACAACTCAATTGTTCTTGAAGTCCATTCCGCTGACTTGAATTTTCACCTTCAAATTTTGCATTTTATGATGTATTTGCCGAGGTTCCACATTAGTTGTTCAGTTCCTTCATCCTTTCCTTTTTCATACTCATCTTTCTTTTAAAAATAGGCTATTTTAGCTTTATTAATCCATTTTATGCTTTTACCCCAAACTAGACACAAACTGAAAGCACACTTATAATGCTAACTTATTTTATAGGTGTACTACTGTTTGCTCACAAATAGCCATTTTCATGCAGGATTCCAGAAAATTCTGGATTATTGTGAATGAGAGGGCATGAAGCTTGTTAGCTTCTGCTCTGGTCCATTATACTGTTTCAGCCACTGATAAATTAGGAATGATTTCTTTATAGCACATGGGTTAAAAACTTTTAGGATGGCAAGGACCGCACTAGTCAGGGTCATAGTCATATGCATATTAATACATTCAGTAATATACATGTGCATATTCACCCATGTTTTTTCTCACACACCAGGGCTTTTCTTGTTGGTTTAGTTGGTTCTTGAGAACCAGTTGCCAGTATTTTCTGGGCAGGACTTGCCACTTGGTCTTTGGTGGGTTAGGTCAAGTAGCATGCTTAGAAGAGTAAATGGGAAGTGGCTTAATGTCAGATCTTTGACAACTGCCTAAATTGAAAGGTTTTTTTCCCCATGCCTGAATTTTACAGAATTCTCTTTAGCCAAATTTATGAAGGTGAAGGACTAGTAGTACAAAACATCCAGCAAGTGAGCTGTTCTTCAGTTTAGACCCAATATAATTCAATGTACATTAAGCAAAGATTTTCTGAGTCTTTTTCCTAACACCCTTATGGTGCATCAGACAGGAAGAGGCTCTCCTTACTGTACTTCTAACAGGGAAATCTGCAGTTGGTTGTTTATATAAAGGTCACTTGATTCTTTACCACTCTGAGCACCAACTTTTATATCTAATTTAGATATCGTTCCTGTCACACTTCCATTGTCTTCATATCCTCTCATACTTAATTCTTCTCCATTCCTTCTGCCAGTGATTCACTGCAGACTAAGGGCTTGCTGCTGCCAAACTGGATGATAAGGAACAGATTAGTAGGTTTCTTGTTCTCGTTAACAAGAACCTTTCCATCTATTCTCTGCCAGATAGGTATCATGTTAATTAACTAAAACTGGACAGTGTTCCCCATGGGCTAAACCCTAAACCAGTAGTACTAAAATTACAGAAACTAGACAACTCTGGAAAACCTTGTTACTTTACAACACCAGGTCCCCTACCACCAGATTGTTCTGATAATTTTAGGAATGTTAGGGGATGCTATTAGCATATTTCCAAACACTTCATTAAGTAATTAGACTCAATACATGATGTGATTAACATGAGATAATTACCACGCTGGGACAGTTCGTAAGCATGAGACTGTTTTTCATGACTCTAAAAAGCAACTCATATATTTTATTCATGTTTTAGCTTTTCTAAAATATATTTATAAATTGATTATGAATCAATCATAGCTTTCTATATAACTTTAATTTGAAGCTGCTTTAAAAGGTGTGCTGACTACTTTACAAAGATGAATCTGCATATTTTAAACAACAGAGTGCAGAAAATATTAGAAAGTAGACAGATATTTTTCAATGATGGATCCATAAATATCTTCATGTTATATAATTTAGTAACACTGGACATGCTTTCTTTTCTTTTTTTTTAATGTACCAGTGCACATTTGGACAGTCCATAGGTCCCATAGGGCACTTGGCTGACACCTAAGTAGAATCCTTTCCTCCCCAGTTGATTCAATATCTTTCCACTACTGTGCTGAGAAAGTCAAAACTGATGTATTCTCAACTGTTCTCAGTGATAACAGTTCCATGCACTCACCATCATTCAACTGACTGCCAGTAGAAGCATCTGAAGAGTGAACCAATGGTTCTTGCTTCAGCATCAAGGGCAAATCATGTGATGTGATTGCTCTTCAGTTTCTGTGTGCCACAGCTGTTTTTCCAGCCAATCACCTCTGAGGCACTCCAAAGGTATACACTGGGAATTATACAGATAAGTGGAGGCAACAGTGGGAGTCTGGATCCAGGAGCAACTAGTAAAAACAAGGACCTCCAAGTAGAAATATTCCTGCATTCATCATATTTTGAAATGGTATATTAATAGACAGGCAGCTTCATGGTACTGTATTTTCATTTAAAATAGTCATTCCAGCTTGGTGCCTTCCATATGAGCTGGAAGTACAAATTCATGAAATTCCCAGAATTTCACACCAGCATGGGCATTGGCTGTCCTAACTAGAAATTCTGGGAATTATAATCCTACACATTTGGAGAGCACTAGATTGGAAAAATCTTTAAATATTCAGTAGGCAATTTTATAGTACTTTAGATGACTTTTGAAAAAAAAATGTAGAATTTCTTAATCCAATATTTCAGTAGTGCATATTATTGTGCATTGAATACATTAAACATTTGATAACAGACCTGACACAACCAAAGGTCTGATCTTATTTTGGATTTCTTCTACAAATGAATTAATCTTGATCCCCCACCAGAAAAATAGTTATTTACAGACTAACAACATTACCACTGCAAATTAGTAACTACTGTATTAATCCAACTGCAAGTTATAATTCAATATCATCTTGCTATTTTCTTTCTCAAAAATTATAAATAATTTGCTATACTGAAAGGGATTTAATGCAACCTATAAATGAGAAATTTTAAGGATAATATTGAAACTCCTTAAGGAATTTCATTTTTTGTTCATAGTTCATTTCCAGCCATTTTCTAGTCTTATCTTCTAAAGCAGGGGTTGGCAACCTAAAGCCTGCAGGCCATATGCAGCCCACCACCTGAAGTCATTTGGCCTATAGTCCCAAAAAGAAATATGATGTTCACCCAACCCTCAGTGGTCCATGCCTTAGGTCACTGAGGTCTTTTCCTCCCCTCTCCAGACTCTGCAGAGCATACCCTAGTTTTCCTTAAGAAAGAAATGCATCACTATGGTTCACCCCAAAGAGTCCTCTCAAGTGCCAGTATATTCTCAAGTGCTCAAGAGAGAGGGAAAAAGCAGCTAAACATCCATTCACAGATAGGGCCTCTGGCCCTTACACAGAAGAAGGTTGCCAACCCCGTTCTAAAGAAACAGAAAATATGTGTCATCTTCTCTATGATAACCATTCAGACTTTGGAATAGTTTCTTTCTTCCCCACCCCACGTGGAACATCCCAAGTCATTCACAGTCATAAATAATAAAGTTATTTTCCACACAACATAAGACTCCCATCTAAATCTAGTAGCTTGATCTTGATCAACCACGGCCATAGTACTGCAGCTTCAGTTACCTGGAAACCAAACTTTAGCTTACTGCATTTGTATCCTTACAGCCTAATCTGAATCATGTTTACTCAGCATACGTTTCATTGGCACTTATGTACTTTTAAGGAACGAAATCTTAGAGACTATTCAGTTAAAACTAAGAGTCTGTGTTGTTATAGGTGGCTGTGATTCAAGCAGAAGTATCTCGAAGGCAGAAAGAATGTGAAGATGATTTGATGAAAGCTGAACCTGCTCTGGTAGCTGCTACTGCAGCTTTAAATACCCTTAATAAGGTAAAGATCAAAGCATTGTATGGTTATCTTTGCGTGTTGGCTACCTTTTTTTTTTTTAACAAAGCATTTCTTTTCTTTTTAACATTGGGCTTTATTATGTAAAAACATGATTATTTTCATTCTCATCATCATCGTCATCACACCTTTCCTATGGGAGCTCAGGGCAATAAACATAGGGTCTCCCCTCATTTTTTTAAAGAACTTTAAGTTTTTAAAAGTAAAAGGATAAAAATTAACAAGAACTAATAATCAAGAAGAAAGCAGAAAGCTAGAAAGCAAGCAAGAAAGAAAGAAAAACAAAAGTGATGGAAAATAAAGAAGAAAAAGAGGAAAAAAGAAATACAAAAAGAATAAGTTCCAACTTCTTGTATAGCAGATATAAATGAATCATATAATAGCCTGTTACTCTAAAACTACATCTTAAAGGGTCTCCCCTTATTCTGTCCTGACCTGTACAGTACCAACCTGTAACACAGATTATGCTAAGAGAATTATTAGCCCAAAGAGCACAGAGTGAACTTAATGGTTAAATGGGGACTTGAATCTGGTTCTCAATTGCAATATAGCTTTCACTTTAACTTAAGGTTTTCTGTTCAGGTATAGTGAAGCCATCATTTTTTATGGCTTCACTTTGCTTACATAACCTCACCTTACTATTGAAAGAAGTTTGCCCACCATGTTAATTAAAATCTCTATTGACTTTTGAAATGTGTATGTCTGGTCTTTCATTCTCAGGTGAATCTTATTGAACTGAAAGTTTTCCCTAATCCGCCAGTTGCGGTGACCAATGTCACAGCTGCAGTCATGGTCCTTTTGGCAAATAAAGGAAAAGTACCAGAAGATCGAACTTGGAAAGCTGCTAAACTTACCATGAAAAAGGTATTTGCAACTTTGGCATTTACTAAAACGTGCTGTGATCTTTTCAGACTTTTTCTGGGCATGGAATCTGTTCATGGAAAAAAAAAAAATCCCAGAATCTCCAATTAAGAGCGATGAGGCTTCTGAATGGCAGCTTACAAGCCTTGTCCTTTTCCCTCTAGCTTATAAAAATGGCTGTCGACATCCTAAACAGCAGTTTTGATGTGTGAATGGATAGCTAAATGTGTTTTGAGTTTTCCAGCCCACCATCACCTTAGTCCCTTGGGGGAAAGGTTTTTTTTTTTCCTTAGTCTCAGGGGACTCCGTGCAACACCCAGTCTGAAAACCCCTGACCTAATTATTTGACATTATTTTTAAATACTTTAAAGTACTTAATACTTTAAATGATATCCTATATATCATTTCTTACTTAAATATTCTGTGATCCCAAGTCATCTTTTATAGCAGGCCTGTAGAACTTAAAGATGGGAAAGGGCCATACTGATCAATTAAAAATTATCACAGGCTGCAGCAGAATCGCTAGCACACCGCTCAGCTGTGGGAAGCTGGTGAGATGCCAGCACCACTGCAGCCAGCTGCAGCAGTGAATCTTGGAGGTGCTTAGCAACATGTCTTTTGGGGCAGCACATTTATTTCCTCTTTTAAAAATGCAGAAGGCTTGGACACATGTTGTGCAGGGGTGTTCTGTAGGTGTCTTCAGACAGTACAGTGGTACCTCGGGTTACGAACTTAATCCGTTCCGTGACTCTGATCGCATCTTGAGTTGGTCGCAACCCAAGGTAAATTTCCCCATAAGGTTCAATGTAAATATGGTTAAACAGTTCTGAAACATATGCATTTTATTTTTGAACCACAAAAACATGAAAAAAAGTACAGTACAGCACAGTATGAAGAGGGAGAATGGGGTGGGGAGGCAGTTATTGTTTGGAGGGAGAGTCCCCCTCCAAAAGGACATCGGGGAGATCTCCTTCAGGGGTTTCCTCTCTTCTTTGCCTCTTAGCTGCAGGCTCAGATCTGGGGAAAAACCTGGCTAAAGTCAGTTGTTTTTTCCTGCGCTGCATAACCCTCCAGAAATGAGAGAACACGTTGTCATTCATCATGTTCAATGCTCTGTTTGTCACAGTTCTGTTGGGGTGGTGCTTCTCAAGGAAATCCTGGCACTCATTCCATTTTGCCATGATGGATTGTAGTACTTCACTGCTCACCTCCTCCCCGTCGTCCTCTTCCTCAGTGGAATGCTCCTCGCCAAGCGCTTTCTATTGCTCACTCTGGAGCTCAGCAAGTTCTTCCGTGGTCAGCTCCTCCTTATGGTCCTCAACAAGTTCCTCTATGTCTGCATCATCGACAACCAGACCCATGCTCTTGCCCATGGACACAATCTCCTCCACTACCTCTGCATCAAACCCTTCAAAGTCACATTCAGCGACACATTCTGGCCACAGTTTCCTCCAGGCTGAGTTTAAGGTCCGGCAGGTGACATCTCCCCAGGCTTTGTCAATGAGGCTGATGCAGTGGAGGACATTGAAATGTTTCTTCCAAAACTCTTTCAGAGTCAAGGATGTTTCCTCAGTGACATTGAAACACCTGGTGAAGAGCACCTTTGTGTAGAGCTTCTTAAAGTTGCAGATCACTTGCTGGTCCATGGGCTGCAGAAGAGATGTCGTGTTGGGGGGGAGGAACTTGACCTTTATAAAGTCATACTCAGCATCCATATCATCCACCAAGGCTGGAGGGTGTGCCAGGGCATTGTCCATCAGAAGAAGGCACCTTTCAGGCAGCTGGTTGTCAGACAAGTATTTTTTAACGCTGGTGCGAACACCTCGTGCAGCCATTCCATGAACAACTGCCTTGTGACCCACGCTCTCGCATTGGCCCTCCACATGACAGGCAGTCTGGCCTTGTTCACATTGTGTTCCCTGAATGCACGAGGGGTCTGGGAATGGTACACCAGTAGCAGCTTAATCTTCAGGTCGCCGCTTGCGTTCGCACACAGCAAAAGGGTCAATCTGTCCTTCATGGGCTTGTGCCCTGGCAGTGCCTTTTCCTCCCGCATGATGTAGGTTCTGTTTGGCATCTTCTTCCAGAAGAGCCCTCTCTCGTCGCAGTTGAACACTTGCTGAGTGACATATCCTTCTGCCTTCATGAAGTCCTCAAATTCTTTCTTGTAGGCTTCTGCAGCAGCCTTGTCAGAACTGGAAGCCTCACCATGTCTTGCCACACTGTGGATGCCACTTCTCTTGCAGAATTTCTCAAACCAGCCTGTGCTGGCTTTAAATTCCTCACTTGCTGCACTGGTAGAGGGGTTTGTCCGCAGTAAATCACTGTGCAGTTTCCTGGCTTTTTCACAGATGATAGCTTCACTCATGCTATCACCTGCCAGCTGTTTCTCAGTCAGCCACACTAACAACAGCTTTTCCACCTCTTCTAGCACTTGTGTCCTCTGCCTCGTTAAGATCGTTACTCCTTTTGCCACATCAGCTCCTCTGATGGCATCTTTATTCTTCAGAATAGTCGAGATGGTCGACTTCGCCATCTTGTACTCTGAGGCCAGATCAGTCACACGAATACCACGATCGTGCTTTTCTATAATGTCCTTCTTAAGTTCGATTGTCACTTTTTTCTTCAAAGCCTTATTCTTGCCAAGCCTGCTCTGCATTTTCTTTGGAGCCATGCTGACAAGCACACCAAAAACCTTCCAAAACCTTCCAAAACACCACAAAACACACCACAAGCCTCACCGAACGTCTCCTTGCTACCGCGATCTCGCCCACAGGAAGCTGCGACCGCGTGGCAGCAGGGAAAATGGCCGCGGATCCGGTTCGTAACTCGAGGTGGTTTGCATCCCGAGGTAAATTTTTGGGGCCGGAGCTGGTCGTAACCCGAAAAATTCATAAGCAGAGGCGTTCGTAACCCAAGGTACCACTGTATTTGGTTTAATCAAAAGTAACAGTTGTAGAATGAAGATCTTGAGCAGTTAACCTTGGTAGTTCCCCAGGCAGATCAGGGGTAGTTAAAGAAACATTTTTGAACTAGTTTAAGCAAAACACGTGTAAAAAATTAGGAATTTCTGTTTTCTTTTAAAGGATTCCTCAAAATCCTCCCACAAAAGAAAGATGAACCAAGAAAGATTTTTGTTTGTTTGTATTGGTATTGGGGAGAAGGTTTCATTCAATTGATTTCTTCTTAATTATGGAATTGCTTCTAAATTGAAGATGGATAAACTTTAAATATACTTCATAATCCTATGTTTCATATATTTATTCTCCTATTTTCCAGGCTGACTTCATTATTTCTTTGGATTTTTAAATTTTTTGAACTGTGAAATAGCTTGTGGAGTTGAAGTGTTGTTGAATTATAACAAGTTAGGTACCTTAATTGCTACCTTCCAGGTTGATGAATTCTTGCAAGCTTTGATTAACTACGATAAAGAACATATCCCAGAGAATTGTTTGAAAGTGGTGAAGGAGCGTTATTTGAAAAACCCAGATTTCAGCCCAAATTATGTTCGCACCCAGTCATTCGCAGCAGCTGGTCTATGTGCCTGGGTTATCAACATAGTAAAATTCTATGAGGTACCAAGTATCTTTCAATTCAGCTGAGTTTACACTGTATTATTTAAATATGTTATAACTTACAATAGAAGTATTGCCAGCAGAGATAAAGTAATAAATTGTATACAAATTATTAAAGATGCATAAAGGATAAATTATTGTTATTGTTAGCTGCTGTTGTTAGAACATAGATATCTTATTTGTCTGAAAGGAAGATACTTCCAAATTAAAATATAAATAGTGCCTAGAAAAAAATAGAAAAGTGGATAGAAAACAATTAAAAAATTAATAAAAGCGGAATGACCAAATTTTCCCATCTTGTCAACCTTATGTTGACCCACGAATAAATGTTTGTGTGTAATGTGTTTGTGTATGTGAATACATAGATATATGCATATATATATATGGCTTTTGGCATACACACATCCACACACACACACATATATATATGTGCATGTATGCCAAAAGTCATATTCCATAAATCCACCAAGCAAGAGGCTAATCTTCAAGAACATCCAGCTTTCAGCCCTGATGTGTATATCATAAGAATTCTAAACCATTATCCTTCCCATTCACATTTTTTAAGGGGCAGAGTGAGTGTATTTTCCTATTAGGCAAAGATGGTACCCATTTTAAATTTTGATCATATAATGTAGTAGAAGTTTCCTGAACTGGATAACTTCAGGTCTTTTGATCTAAAGTCCCATCATCCTAAGGCCATTGTACTGAGTAAAGCAATGGGCTTCTTCCATTCCAAGGTGATTACTGTTCCTCTTCCGTACAACATCCCATCCTTTCCCCAAAGGGTCTGAATTATCTTTTAATTATCTACAGCAGCTCTTGAGAGGGGGAAGAAGAATTTTGCTACCTTCCACTTTTGCTGATGGAAAAATGTTCGTAAACAGAAAAAAATATAATTTGATTCTTTAGCATGAACGTAGATATCAGACCATTGGGCCATCTGTGCTAGTGTTAGAGATTCTTGACTTGAAGTAATGTTTCAGGCTCCAGCTGTTTTTTCCAGTGGCATTTGAAAATTGGGGTTGGTATCTGGGGCTTTCTGCATATAAATTATGTGCTCCGTCATAAGTGATAGACTCCACCTGTCAAAACCCACACATCTTAGAAAATCAAGGAAGCAAGAATTACATACATTTCACTAAGGAATCTTTAATGCTAGTCTGGAGTAAATACAGAATCATGCGAACCATAAGAGGAATTTCCCACCCTCATTTAGAGTGAGTTAATTAATTAATTGCTTTGAATGATTTGAAATGTTTCTTTCCAGGTTTCCTGCTACCTGAGCTAAGTTTCCATTTATGAGATAAGCTGTCAGCTGCTATCTCATGACTATTTATGTCTATTCTGTCTCTCTCATATTACCACTGATTTATGAGCAACATAGCTCTCATTTTTTTACAGATTGTTCCTCTATAAGGAGCATGAAAATTTTTCTAAACAAATAAAATCTAAGTCATTACAGACCCTTACATAAAACATAATTCCTAATCCTCAAAGACCCTGAAGATCTCACAAAGTTATAAGTATTAGTGAAATAATATATGTCAAACTTTTCAAACATGGTAAGTATTCTTGGTCTATCTATCACATTCCTCAAACCTGCTGCCTCCCAGGTGCCATTCCCAGTAATGTTGCCAATGTCCATACAGGCTGGGAATAATGAGAATTAATGTCCAGCAAAACTGATAGGCGCTATGTTGGGGGAAAAAAAATTCTAATATGTTTAAAAACATACCTAAGCCAAACTTGCAGGTAACGGTACAATCTGAAAGAGAACTCCATGATACTGTAAATTGGGGGGGGGGGTGTCTCTTCCTTTCCTAATCAAAGTAGCATGCATATTATCAGGAATCTCTTTTCAAACTATGACGATGGGAGCCTTAACTAGTCAAGAAATGAAAACCCTTGAAACAATGTAGCACTCAATGGGTGAAATTTGTTAATTGAATAGAATGTTCCCTAAATAGAGCTGTTTCACTCTGTACGGCATGCTTATCAAAGAGGAGAGAAAGTTTATAATGTGTTACACTGAAGAGGAATCCCCACCCAATTAAGTGTTGTTTGGAAGATTCCAAGACTACTGACACATTTGGCAAAGGAGATCCAGATTACAGGTAGTCCTCGATTAATGACCCTAATTGAGACCAGAACTTCCATCGCTAAGCAAAGCAGTCATTAGGCAAAACATCATGTGACTGCACCACTTAGCAATGGCAGTTCTGGTAGTCCTGGTTGTGGTCATTAGGCAAGGACCTCACACTTCTCCTGCCCTGCATGAACTGCCAGCTCCATCCCACTCCCTCCTCCCTGGCCAGGTCTGGCAAGCTCCCTTTGGTAGATGAGGCTCTGAAACTCTGCCACGCTCGCCTCTGCTTCAGCACCCCCTGCTTATCTCCCTCCCCATCTTTGCCCTTTGGGCTGCCCTGCACTCTGCTGCCTTCTTCCTCCCACTGATCTTCGCCATCTTCTTCCTCCCACTTCCTTGACCAGGCGTGTCTTGTCAGCAGCGGAAGGAAGAAGATGGTGAAGGTCAGCTGGAGGTAGTGGGGGGCAGCAGGGGTAGATGGCAGTGGCAGAGTGCAGGGTGGCCAAAAGGACAGAGGTGGGGAGGAGATAGGTGGGAGGAGTTGAATGCATACTGCGGTCATAAATGCGGGTGGGCTGCCAAGCACCCGAATTTTGATCATGTGACCATGGGGGTGCTGCAACAGCCGTAACTTCAGGGACTGGTTGTAACTACCATTCGTTCAACACCATCATAACTTTGAACAGTTGCTGAATGAATGGTCATTAACTGAGGACTACCTGTACCTGCCAAGGAAGTCATTTAGGCCTGCTGTAACACCATGCTTCCCTCTCACTACTGCTTTCAACAAAACATGATTACCTGTTTTACACATGTAGATTTTGTTGTTAGTGCTCATTGCTCATACTCGTAATGTGTGCATAAACTACTTCCAATTACACTGAAATTTACTGTTGTCTCCTTTCAATGATGGGATTTAAATCTCTGTAGGTGAGTTTTTAATTCTAAATACACTGTCAAGATCCCTACCTGATTTGGCATGATAGTATCTTCCAGAAAAAGCCCCTGCACTGCACTAGTGGTTTAGAAAGCAACTCTTAACACATTATTGAAAAACACAAGAAGCTAAAAAGCATTATTGCAATTCACTGGTCTTGGTTATCTTCATGCTTGGCCAGCAAATTACAAAACTTTAAACAGCAGTGCATGTATAAAAACCCCACAAACGTGACATCAAAGAATTACTTGAAATGTGTTAGATTATTATCTTTTTGTATGCTATTTTTTTTCTGAATGTACTGTCTATCTGCTACCTACATTTATCTGTTCTATGAGTTCTTTCCCATGACTGAAGAGCATCCAGAAATCTTGAAAAGAAGGGCAGAAGCAATCAATTCCACTTGAAATATTGTCTGATGAATTACTGCAAATACAGAATAGATACTCTTAAAACAGTAACATGTTTCTGTTTTATAAATCAGCTTTGGAAAGAAATTGTGGACTGTTTGTGTTCCTAGGTATACTGCGATGTGGAACCCAAACGTCAAGCATTGGCCCAAGCAAATGCTGAACTCGCAGCGGCTACTGAAAAGCTGGAAGCCATCAGGAAAAAACTCGGTGTAAGCATAACTCCAGTCCCAACATCATTCCATTCCTAAGCAAATAGAGTGTTTTTGATTTCTTCTTGTAATAATGCTAAGTTCTGTATGTAAAGAAAAAGATTTTATTGCCTTACCATTTTAGAATAGCGACTGTTATTTTAATGTCAAAGATGAGAGGTGGTTGGATTTGCCATTATTGTACCTTTTCCACCTGAAAATTCCTTGCATTCCTTTTGCAAAACAAATGCAGGCTATTTTGATCAGTTCCTTTTTCTAGCTATAATTAAAGATCTTGGTTATTCTCAAATGTATTAATATAACCTGGGCTTATACTAATTTTAATTATTTAGCTGTGTTTATGATAAAATTCAATACTGTCTTATGTGCGGTTACTTTGCCATTGGATGGTACATTTTATCCATACCTTGATCCATATGCTCACTGGCTTTTAGTTCTCAGTGCCTCTGCATAATGCACATATTCTGTATCGGAGTTCCTTAAAAAAAATAATAAAATCCTTGATAGTCAACCCTATCTCATGGATTTCCAATGGAATCCTTTCCCATATGGAAAATGTTGCACTAATTTTTCATACAGAAGTTTTTTTTCTGGCTGGTAATTTTCTGTAATGATTAATAAACGTTGTAGCTATTACTTGGCAATCAATAATACATCATCAGTTTGGATGGTACTGTGCTAACAACCCATCATTTTTAATGCCCATTAAAATACATTTCAAAATGACTAATCTTTGTCACTGCAAAATGAACATTATGGTAACCATTTTTAAATACTTTTTCTAAGTCTCTTCATGAAAATACTTTGCATTGTTAAATATCTGGGAAAGAATTCAATTCTAAATTTCTTCTTTTAAATATATAAACAAGGCTTCTCTTGTAGTCAAAAGACACATTTTTGCTTAAACATAGGGGGATAAGCTCCATTTCCTAACTAGTGGCTGAGGAGAATTTGCATTTCATTTAGCAATTGCCCTTCCCACACGGTTCGTGTTCAGATTTATAGGAACAAGATACTGCTATTAAACATATATTTGACAATCCAGGAGTAGATCTTACTTTCTAGCCATAAAATATATTTATTATAATAGCATTAAAATAATACCCTTAAAATTCACAATTCCTCCACCTCAAACCATAGAAGTTACATTACACAGGTGGTCCATATGAGATTTCTCAGGACTAAACCCTTGTATAATTCTATTTCACTAGGACAAAATGGGGAAGGAAGGGAAAACTCACATTAACCATTTTTCACAGGGACCAAACGCAATAATGAGAAATAAATAAATGCCACATAAGGGGAAGTTCATCTCTAATCCCATAAGCATACTGAATAGAAACCAGTAAATCAGGCTAAATCTGTGAAACTGGCAAAATTATCAAAAAAGATAATTTTGGATGTGGTTATGGATCCAGCTTTAATATACTATCCTATTTCATATAGTTGAAATAAATAGCAACATGACCCTATGAATCCTTTCTTAGCCTATTGTCTTATAGAGACAACCTTTTATGCACCAGTATAAACTAACAATAAAGTTGTAATTCCTTGAACAAAATTTACTTTGGGTTACCCCAGACCATTAGAGAATTCTTCCATACGGAGAGGTAAAGATTTTTTTTTTTTAGGCTACCACAGTCAGACAATGCCAACAGTACCAACAGGCAGCAGTATTAGTAGAAGCCAGCCACATCAGCAGCCACTCCAGCTAGACAGAGAGAACACAGCAGGAGAAAAAAGAAGACTGGGAGAAAGAAGCAGCAGTGGTGAAGAGAGGCTTTGTAATGCCTAAAGAAGATGGCTGATAGCAGCTCGAGACAACTTAAGGAAGATAGTAAACATGGTAATGGTAGTAGCCATTACTGTCTGTTACAACACCAACAGATGCAAGGAAGAATCAACCAGAGCTGGTCAGAAAGGATCATGCCAGAGCAAACCAAACAGTGACAAGTGAGAGTGGGTTAAAGAAAGGGTCAAGCTTGTGCTGGCCAAAGAGCAGCTCAAGTCAAAGCAGACCAGATGCAACAAGTGACCAAGAGAAGCAAAGTCAGAACAGTCAGTGCCAAACGGCTATCACCACAAAGCTAAAACCAGGAGAACCAGAGCTTGGTGTAACAAGAATTAGTACTAGAATGTGTGGCATTGGGGATGATGTCAAGCAACACTAGCAGCAGTCCCAGCACTGTAGTAGACAAGTCCAATTGAAACAGTTGACAGTGGAGGTCAATTCAGCAATAAAAATAGCCAAAGAATAGTTGTGCCTGGGACTTGGACTGGGATCACAATAGATAGGGTTAAGATAGCACTTAAAATTGGAAGAGAATATTATATAGAGATTAAGGGTTAAAATTGGTTAAAATCTGTATCATCCCTGAATTGATGACAGATAGACAGGAAAAATAATATTAAATAATAATAATATAATAATATAAAATAATAATAATGGGAACAACTTTTAATTATCTGGTGTTCTTTTCTTTTCCTTTTTCCTTTTTTCTTTTCCTCCCGAACAAAATATTTTGGTCCTGGCAAAAAATACTGTGCTTCAATTAGGAAGGGAGGGGGAAGAAGTACTCCATGTTAGTTTCCTTACCATTCACTGCATTCAAGACTTGTTCATAGTTCATTAAACATGATATGATCACAGTTAATGTTCCACATTGCTCCACTCTCCATTTAAAAGCTCTCAGAGGAGCTGTTGGCATTTTACTATGTAGAGTGGGTCATCTTTAAAATCAGTACCATAAACAAATTTGGACCAGATACTTCATTACCCAGAAGAATTCCAGTCACATTTGTGCATCTGGCTAACAAGGCATTATAACAGTTTCACTTTTCCCCAGTATTATAATGCTGCCACATTTTCCTCTAATCATTTTCTGAGTTATTATTTAGTAATGTCTTTCTCCAAAATGCTTTTTGAGACCCTGAGATTAGGTAAGCTCTCTAACTAACCATGTTACTTATAATAGAGCAAAATGCAACTAATACCTGACTCAAATGGAGTGGTTTGAAAAAAATATGGTTTTCAATAATTTTATATTCTTGGCAATCAAAATGTCTGTATATTGTATACATAGATTATGTCTTTGCCTCCAAAAGATTCAGGGGCTTAAAAGGGAACTTGAAAATCCTTGGTTAGATTTTTTTTTAATTCTTGTGATTGAAAAATTCAGCATAAATCAAAACTTTTGCAAAATAAGTTTGTCTTTTATAGTGTTTTTAGGCTAAAGAATGAGTATCTCTTTTAGGAAATGACCTTAATCTTCCCCATATATTCACTTTGCTAAATGAGCCATAAAGCCAATAGAAAGTGATCAGTTCTTTCATTTTACTTGGGACCTGCGATAGGCTATCTTCTCTCTAACCATCAAGTTAATGCTGGTGTCTCAGCCATATATGTTCAAGAACTTTTAGGCAAGGCATGTAGTTGCTTTGAAGTGATGGAAAAACTTTAAACTTACATTCCAAGCTCCATGAGCAATTTTTGTGAAATTGATGTTTTATATAAACAGCCATTTGTATAAAATAATCCACAAATATTTTTTCCATTGGTTGAGTTTTATGAATTTCAAGAATGAAGGGATGAGATTATGATGATAGGCAGGATAAATGAGCAAGAAAGAGAAAGAAGGAACCAATAGTAAATTCAAAGGTTTGGGACATTTGATGGTAGTTGTGGCCTGTAGTACTGATGAGTCAACAGCTTATCTTATCTTATCTTATCTTATCTTATCTTATCTTATCTTATCTTATCTTATCTGTATGCTGCCCATCTCCCCCAATGGGTGACTCTGGGCAGCTCATATATGAAAGTATGGTAAAACACAATTAATCCATTCCCAATTTAAAGGAACTGGACCACAATCTGTGCAAGCTGACATCATCATTTGAAAAAGCAACAGCAGAAAAAGTCAGATGCCAAGAAGAAGTCAGCCATACCAATAACACTATTGAGCTAGCCAACAGACTTGTTAAAGGACTTCAGGCAAGTCAACTTTCATTCATTCTCTGGGTGTGTGTGTGTGTGTGTGTGTGTGTGTACCTTGTCTAATCATGCCTATCCATTTAGCTTCTAAAGGTGTGGTTCATTCCTATTGACAGTTTCCTAAGACTTTCTAAGCATTTCAAAATGTCTTAAATATAGTGCTATCCACAGGTAGTCATTCTGTGTGCTTAATTTGCTTAAGGAATGGCACGTTATAAACTGTTGTCTGCACTGTCAATTACAAAGGTATGTCCAAACCATCTTCAAACTCATGATGCATCTGCAGGAGAAAACCTTATTCAATGCTGGTCCATCAACTTCATCAGCTTCATTACTTTTAGTATCAGTGGATTAGGGACATAAGCACTCAAAGCAGGCACCAGCTGTAATTATTTTGAAGTGACCATTGGCTCCACCATCTCCAAGGTATCCTTCCAACCAATGCTGGGAAATTCTGTTGTCCATCTGCGGTAAAAAAAAATGAACAAGACTAACCAATGTCCTCTAGAACCAAATCATCCCCATATTTGACTACTTTTACTCTGCAGGCAATACCAGCAATGAATTCAGCCTGAATTACAGGAGGAGCAGATCAGCTCCACATACCCCATTATACAGTATGTCGAGCATATCTCCCATCTGGCATGCATGTCTCTCTATAGAAGGTTGGAAGCCTTTTCTATGCCAGAAGACATGCAGTCATATTCACAACTGTTTTGCTTTGCAGAAGTTTTGGACTTAGATGTCCATTACAGTAAAGCATCTCTAGGTGATTCCAAATTTTCAATTCATCTATATCTGTGTTTGCCTGTTTGCCAAACCAGTTTTACCTATGCTCCTCCAATCAGCCATGATACTTGGGAGTGTCTAATCTCCATTCTGCTTACTTACATCAAAAAAATTAGAAGAAACTTGCAGGATTTGAAAGGAAAATTGTATTTTTTTTCTCAATATGCACCTCTGAATTAATTGGTAGTGGAGGCTGCCCAGACTAAACTGGATAAAACTTCATACTGTTTTAGTAGACCATGAGAAGTGAAAGCTTTAATACAATGAAGTATTGGGGCTACTCTACAGCTCCTTTTTCCCGTTAAAAGCATCAAGCTTTTTCTTGGAAGAAAAAACAGTTCTGTTGGGAATTCTGGACTCCCGTATGTAATGAATGTATGACAGTCTGCTGTCTTTGCGTCACATTTTTTTATATATAGGCTGAATTTAAACTCTTTGTAAGTAAGTCACCAAATCTGCACATAGGCCTGAATACTTTCTGACAGCATAGTCAGACTGTGGTTAATAAACACTGAGACTGAACAAGCCTCAGTTCAGGACTATCCATACAACAATGCACTTAACCTTTGGATAAGGGGATACAATAGTAACAATGTTTATTTCTTGTATTCATAAAACCTATTAATTTTCTAATAAGGACAGGATGCATGTCTAACAAAAATATATGTATGGTATTTAGTGTTATAATTACTTATGTTTGTAGAAAAGCAATGTCATATCAAACAGATGATTATTTAATGGACAATTTCTAGACAACAAACCACACAGTGTGTATTAAGTAAACACAAATCCATTCAAAAGAATGGAGTCTTCTGTTTCATATGTAATATATATTCAGAATAACACCATGAAAATTGAAAAGTGGTTTGTAGTTGGGCATGACAATTGCTCCATGTATTTCTCTGGACTCCAGTCAGTAGTTATCATTTATTATATATTGATTTTCAGTAAATGACTAATAATGCTACATGCAATAATACAATACTGGTGAAAGATGGATATGTAATTTATATAGCTTTTGTTTACAGTTGTAAGAAAGTTATCTTTAAAAAGTCCTCTGGTTTGTTTTTTTTTAGTACAAAATGATTTAGCATTGGAAATCATATAGCAAATTAAAACAGACTTGGTTAGAGAAGCCAGTGTGGGCTTAAATTAAAAGTACTACTATTTATGTTTGTGATGACCTGCTAATTACAAGTCATATCCTCTAGATAATGTATTTAAATGACAAAATAGTAAAATTTATCACTAGCATATAGCCTGTGTTTGAAAGATTCTAGTCAAATAAAAGCCATTTTCATGCCCTTCATTAGGTCCTGCAATGTCTTAAGACATCTTACATGCTACTTTTTCTGAGTTTCAGCTTGTTATTTCAGCTGATAAAAACATTTTTACACAATAATGGGATTTTTTTTCTCCTGTAGATTACTGTTCTGTAAGCAAAGAAAGAGGGAAAATTAATTGAGAGCCCCAACTCCTTTCCTTGAAGAATTTTTTTTTTTTTTACTTGAACAGGAGATAGTTAACTTCTAAAAAGCATCAAGACTGATGATTTTGTCTATATAGCATTGACCTGGAAGCTCAACCATTCAGCCTAATAAATCAGGCAATTTATATTTAATCATTAACTAACTCCCGAGCTGAACAGCTGTTCAAAATTAGAAATGGGTCACCCCGGCCAGGATGATATTACAGGCAATCTATAATGCATTAGAATAAAATTATAGTGATTTTTAACTGTCTGGAAATTTATTACATTGCATGTTCCAACTCTTAAACTCTTGTTAGCCAATGTCACTTGTGATTTATGATGGTGGAACAGTACAGTAAAATTACTGAAGATTTAAATAGACAATCATTCTATGTTTAGTAAATCTTCAAATTTCAAAACTAGTTTGAGAATGAGGTGGGGGGCACTTTATTGTTTATGTATTACCAGCCAATGACCACAAGGGGAGAGATGGATAAATCAAAAGTCCCTTGCAAGTTAATGAGTTTGTTGTTTGATTTGCTTCAGTTGATGATTTAAGAAAGTAACTCTTGTATTCTGCAAAAAGTGAGAATGTTTGAAAATGAAATAATACAGAATTGCAAATAGTACTAGTTTTTTTTAACTTTTGCTTATGCCTAATAAACAACAGTTCTACTTAATTAGATGCTGAATTTTTAGTCATTCCTTCAGAGAAGCACTGGATATATAGTTGCTATATCATTAAATTTGAACAGCATTACCAACTTCTGGGTTCAAATCCCCACTCACTGCATGATCTTGAAACTACTACGTCTTTTAGCCTAATCTGCCCCACAGCACAAAAAACAAAACTAATAAATTGTGGTCATGCCTTTCTTATTTACTACATTTTTTTCATTTTTTTTCCTCCAAGAAATTTAAGGCATGCATGTTGTTCTCTTTACTGTAAAGTAGGCTGAGAAGAATTGACTAGGAATATGATCCCATTTCTTTCTGATCCATCATGCAGACCGCTACTTCATATTTGGCAACTTTAGGACAGATTAAATATTCTATCATATTTAGCAAGTGTTACCAAAACTATGAAGTAATATCTGAGCAGAAAGATAGGATACAATTCAGATAAACTTTTATTGTTGCACATGTTATACTATGTGATTATTCATAACAAGACATTTTCTCACTAATGCCAACATTTATCACCACTGAAATGAAGGAATTTCTGCTTACTGTCCAGCAGTTATTCTGAAATCAGTCTTTCCCACCTCCAAAGTACCATAAGCACTCCGTTCTTATAGGAAAAAGAAAGATCTGCATTTTGCACCTGGAACTTGTCCCACAAGAAGAAACAAGTAACTATTAGCTTTATTGGAGTCAGTAGTCATCCTCATTTGGAGATGCTAGAGGGTGTTTTTGGTGGTGGGGGGGGAGGATAAGCACCTCTTTTGTATTTTGCCCAAATAGAAATACACATAAGGTGACCCCCCTCCTATTCTATAACTTGTCTTTCAGTCTGAAAATATTCGTTGGAGCCACTCAATTAAATCCTTTGAAGAACAAGAAATAACTGCGTGTGGCGATGTTTTGTTAACAGCTGCTTTTGTTTCTTACATTGGTCCCTTTACTAAGCTTTATCGTCAAGAGCTGGTGGAACGTATGTGGCTTCCATTTCTGAAATTGCAAAAAGTAAGTTCTTCCAATGCATTGAATCTTTGTACCTCCATGTTTTGCTGGCATGTTGTTGTTGTTGTTTTTAAATGAAAATATATTTTGCAAAAAAAAGAAGCTAGTTTACCAAATAGTATAGGGATATATTATTGCCAGCTGTTTTATTTCTGATACTCTTATTCATGTTTTGTCATGTCTTTTGTAAACATTATGCGACAGATTGTGAAGAGTCTGAGAAAGAAATGGCAAGATCTCTAAAGAAAAACAATCAACAGATGGGAGAGCTTATCAAGTAAACAGCAGCTCAATCTGTGTGCAGAAACCTCGAGAAGAAAAGTTTCAAAACTTGAAACAGACTCCATACTAATGAACTCGCTCAGAAATTAGGGCTGGAGATTCCTATTGCAGTTTATAAGATTCTGGCATTATCTAATTCTCACATTAAAACTCCTTACTGAAATCTGAGTGATTCTTGCTTCTTTGATTATGACTTATAATAAGGCTGGACACATTATAGAAAAATATTTCTTTTTTATTTTCAAGATTCCTATTCCAACGAGTACAGAGTTAGATCTAGTTGCCATGTTGACTGATGATGCAATGATCGCAAAATGGAATAATGAAGGATTACCCAGTGATAAAATGTCAACAGAAAATGCTGCTATTCTAACAAACTGCGAGCGCTGGCCACTTCTCATAGATCCTCAACTACAAGCAATTAAATGGATAAAGAATAAATATGGAACTGATCTTAAAATCATGAATCTAGGACAGAAGGGGTAAGTACAGATTGGATAACAGCCATGACACATTTCCTGGCCACCCAAAGTCATTTAGCATATGTAAAGTAAAGTACATGTTGGATGGGTGGGTGGGTGTTTCAGAAGAGATTAATCTGCACTTATCAAATATGCCACTGTTCTGATTACTTTCCAATGTGTTGGGTGTTGTTACACTGTTAAACTGGCTACCTAACTTGAGCATGATTTTAGAGAAAGTTATTTGGTTTCTGTTTTCAAAAACTCAATAGGAATTTTCTAAATTTACTGTAGGGACTTTCTTCAGTTGAAGAAACTGCCCCAGGTATGTTTGAGACAAAGGTATATGAGCTGGTTGCTTTCAATTTTATATTCAGCTAGGGGAGTAAAATATAAAAAGATTAAGCCAAAGAACTTGGCTTCCTAACAAACCTTAAGCTTCTTGAAGGGTGAGATCATGGGAAATGAAAGCATGGTACAATTAATTCCATTTGCATTGATAACTGACATATAGAGTGGGAAACTTATCTATTATTGGGTAAGAAATTGCTCAATTTATTTCACCTTAAATCACTCAAGGTATCTGGTGGTAAGTAGATTAGCAATGCTTGGATCTCTGCTAGCACTGTTTTTAAAAGTCCTATGGAGAGAATCAATAATTATGTTCAGCTATGCTTTTCATTGATTGCCTTGGGCAAATTCCTATTTTATGGTTTCATGTTAAGGTTCTTGAAAACTATTGAAAGAACTTTGGCTTGTGGAGATGTTGTCCTGATTGAAAACTTGGATGAAAAAATAGACCCTGTGCTTGATCCTCTGCTTGGAAGAAACACAGTTAAAAAGGGAAAGTAAGTACTTTCTGAAGAAAATAAAAGTACAGAAGTGGTATTTGTGATTGCCTTTCTTTTGTAAGTACTGTTCTGAGAACAATGTTACTCTTTTTCTCATTACATTTTGTTTTGCATTCTAGCTTAAGGTGTCGTCATAAGATATTTATATAAGAAATGTATATGGATAAATGAAAAAATAGCGAAAAATATCTAGGGATAGTCCAGGGAGGGGAGACAATTGTGCTATGAAAGGAGTGGGAAATTAAGGTGTTACTTATAAGGGAGCAATTGATAGAACCATAAGTCTCCCATATGAAAGATGTACTTGTTTCTGTCGAGCAAAGACCATTGTTAAAATATTCATTGTACATCCAGTGGTGATTGAATTTAATATTCCCAATTGTCAACAACTTTAATTGTCATTGTGACCAAGAGGCATTACTCTTCTTTTGGGTATACACTCCTCAGAAACCTTTAAAAAGGTTGCAAAATTTCTATCAATAGGTATAGTTCATAGAAGCCATCTGGTTCCTCCCTCATGCTTTAATTGTTGGTTTTTAATTGCCTCAGGATTTTTTTTGCATTTTTAATATGCTTTTACTATATTCCATCATCTAATACTATTGCTATTATCAGGTTCAAATAATACATTGTAATGCACTGCCACTATATTGCACCAACTTAGTATGTGTTTAGAAAATGAATATGGCCAATGTTAAATTCGAGTTTTCAAGGGTGTTGGCTGCACCTTGATAGCTTAATGGAAACTACATTCTATACTTCATCAGATAGTAGTGGGTATAACTTTTAAAGATGATTACTGTGTATTATGATGCTATTTAATTAAGCAATTTATTACTTTCTTATTTGAAAGTGCTCAAACTTTCACTCTTCAATATATATTTCTCTGAGATAATTAAGACTCATGAGTAGTGATGGAGGTAAACTTACTCAGTGAATTTAATAACTGAGCAGGAATTTTTATTGCACTTATTCAATTCTGACTTCATGTGAGAAAATAGAAGTAAAAGTTCCAGTTTCCAACATGCATATATATGCATGTAAAGCATATACATATGCTTTATGTGCACATTCAAAAGGTTGGGTAACACTAAAGCTAGCAGATTTATTGTTTGTCCTTTTCTGAAGTAGGATCAGTTCTTTCAGATATATGTAATATACTCTCAGGTTGGAGTTGATGGGCAGATACATACCTACATGTTATATAGGTATAGAAATTGGTAAATGATCATACCAAAATGCTATTAAATTGTTAGAAGTACCATCTGAGGCATTTCTATGAAAAGCTCAAATGTATACAAGGTAAATACAATGACCTTTTTAGTTTCTTGTACTTCATGGCCTTGAAACTAGATGATAGATAACATCATCTATTATCATTTTTTACAAAGCTTAAATGTAGATAAGATAGTAATTATGTACAGCAGCAGTAATTGGCAATAAATGATTAATGTTGCAAATTGAAATAGTGTCTGTACATACATGTAACGTCTTTTGCAACTTGGCGCAAAAAGACTATATTTCATCAATCTCAATCAAGTATCACTATAAACACGAACATCTCTTAAGTGCTGTTCTGTTGCAATAGACTGACCTCATTCTCTCTGTGAAACCAAACAATCTTCAGTTGCTCTGTAGTGAAACTCCTTCCATGTGTTCTTTTAACAACGTAATCCACAGACTAATTCATCAGTTGTTGTATTCACCTTCTGTGGCTACAGAAGAGCAAAAACATGCAAACCAGCTTTACAAAGTTTTCAGCAGGTTGTACTTTTTGTTTATTTTAGTAATTGTCAGTATTTCTCCCACTCACACTCTACCTCTCCCATCCTCTTGTAATAAAGAAAGATGCTTATGATAGATATGATGCAGATCAACAGTTTGAAGTTCATTAATAATTGGAATGTTGCAGAGTATGAAGTAATGAATACTAATTACTCCTTTCATGTCTGACAGCACCCTATGGACCAATACATCAGCTCAGACTTTAATTTGGTTCTAGTAATGGTTTTATCAATAGTACATTAATTCTATGTTTGAAAAGATATACAGATGAACCTGACCTACTACGGCTACTGCTGACATAAAAGGGCCACATACTGACAACAACTAGGTAATTACAAATAATTAGATCTACTGAGCTTCAGACAATCCTAATTTTAAATAAAATATATCTTATGATATCAATCGACAGAAAGTGTTACTAGAAAGATTTATCAGCATATGTACCTTCCAAAGCAAATTTACTGGCTTTGCATATTATCAGACCTCATGATCTGTGAAGCTTCTCAAAATTATATGCTGCCTCTACTTTTGGAAAGTTGTTGTGAAGATTAAAATTTATGAAAGAAAATCCTGAAATCCAGATTACAATGTTTTCAGCATCCAGATTGCCGTTAGTACTAATAAAAGTCTGATAAACTGGAAGCATCTCCAAGCACCTTGACTCAAAGGTGTAGTACTACTATGTTCATGTATGGATAATATGCATCTGCATTATATGGGTTTTCTGGCCAGGCTGGCTGCTATTGTGCTGGTGTGGGTCAGCAGAAGGAAAGAGAAAAAGTGGGGAGAGGAAGCTCAAATATAACCTTGGAGTGCAGCTGTGCTATTATGAGGGCAGATGAGCAGCTCTGGCTGCTAGCCAGGACCATTGTGGGGCAGATGGAGGCAACATTTTGATTGGCCAAGCCCAGTATACAATATAAATCTTGGGGATTAAAGCCTCGGGGGGGGGCACTACCTCAGTTGTTGGGGGTCATGCTGCCAGATTGAGAGGTAAAAGGAATGAGAAAGAGGGAAGAGATAAAAGATAGTCACATTGCCACATTTGAGCCTATTCTGCTTGGAGGCATCAAGGCAGAAAATGCCTTTGGAAAGACTGTGCAGGAAGTTGGTGGCTGGAGAGAGACAGCACTGTGCATGAACTGATTTGGAGTGTGCAGTTGCCAGTTCCTGGACCCAGAGGGAGAAGAGGGTAAAGACGTCAGCCAGAGGCTTCTCTGGGAGAAAAGAAGTAAAAACTCAGACAGAGGGATATGTGTCACCCAAAAACCAAGGCAGACAGGGACAGAGGGAGTGGGATGCCTGCAAACCCAGACCAGGAAGGATTGGGCAGAAGACCCGGAGAGAGATGCATCACACAAAGTCTATGCAGTGGGACAGCTGACAAAGTCTGAAAAAGCAGGATGAAAGTCTTTAAGCACACTCCAAAGTAACTCAGTCAATTCCCTGTTTCATAGTGAAATGCTGAGAGGGATGAAGGAGGAGAAAGGGGGGAGTTGGTAGCTAAGCAACGGAGCTGGTGATTGCTAGCAAATAGCTCTGGGAGAGAGGTAGACAAAGTTAGAGACTGGGAAAGTTTGGACACTCTGCTATAAATAATTCTGTTTTTTCACTAATTCCTGTAAGTATGCTTGTACATAGTAAAAGAAACAAAACCCTAACCCTCTACCATCTCTGTGAAGTAATTGTTGTCCTTAAACATACACGCACCCCTCTAAAAGAACCCTCAATCACACTGTGGCAATATCCAAATGCCAGGTAGAAAAATGCATTCTCATTCTCAAAACTGGTTAATCTGTGTACTTGCTGAAGCTTTACTGTCAAGTGCACTGGGAGTCTTTTCTAACCACCATGTAAGCCCTCCAGAAGTCAATTATGCTGACATACGATGGAGCCGACCAGAAAATATTATTCTAAGAATCATATCAAACCTAGGGCCAGCCCTGTCCATCTCCTTACAAAATGCCTATGTGCTATATAGTTCCCAATCCACTTTTAGGAACCTTAAACCAATTTCATTTGCAATATATTATTGTATATGTCTATTGGTGTCTCACAAGCAACAAGGTTGGTTCTGTGCATAAGTGTGGAAGTAAGTTCTTTCTACATATGCTTTGGTGAAAAGAAACCAGCTACCAGGAGGACTCTACAATCCAAATTGGTGTGCAGATTGCCATACTAAAGTCTATGAAACATACCTTATACTTCAAATGAGCAATATTGATAGTTGTTTCATTCTGATAAAGTATCTGATATTAAACACAAGTTTTCATCTAGCTGAGATGATATTTTCTTTTGTATCCCTTCATGCAATAGCAAGATAATCCAGTTGTTGTACAGAAAATGATACTCTTTGCCTTGAACCTGATGCAGACTTGTTCACCTTTTTGTTTAAATCTTCTCTCTCCCCCCACTGGTTTGATCAACTTGTAGAGTCTGCCTCCTGTGATTGTAACAACTTCTCTCTATACCTGATCCATTACAATTCACTCTCTGAATTAGCAGCTGGATTCAGAAGTTGGATCTGGCAACTTTTAATTTCAAATAGCAGGTTTTGAAATGGGGCTTTTTACATGTTCTTGAAAAAGGACTTGTATAATTGATGGAGTTTGTTTAGTATGTTTTCTACATTTTTCCTATCTCAACAAGTCTTTGGGTTCTCATAGGTATCCTGTGGTAATACCCTCTTGTTGTATTAAGTGGAGAAGCTCAATGTCTTTAGGATACAATGATTTCTGAGAGCAAATAATTGTTTAATTGTTTACCCTTTCTGTTCATATATGCATTAAAGAATGATATAAGAGCAAAGAGCAAGAAATCCATTTGTTCATTTAATTTAGCTTTGCATTTCTCTTCCTGCACAAGAATATTTGTGTATATAAAAGATTTGAGACAAGGTCACTATGGAAATCTATAGTGTGTAGGTGTAGGTGAACAGAGATATTCCTCCATTGTGTTATAAAGGTCTCTAGAGTTGGCCAATATAAATTTCACTATGTGAAGGTGAAAGATTGCTCTATCACAGTTTCTCTAAGGATTCTATTCACATCAGCTGTGTGCAATTTTGAAAAAAAAATCCATGGTTACTATACCTTGAACTCCACTGTTAACCTCTACATAAATGTCTTTTATTGAATTGGATGAATTAATTCTGTCATCTTTTCCCCTCTACTTCTTTGGCTGATATCATAGCTGAACCATAAGAGAGCAATAGCACAAACATTTATTTTTCCCAAATCTGCAATTAACCAAAAAACCCAACATAGCTATAGTGATAAAACTCACTGAATCATTGTGCAGTGCTTGCCTTTCATAGCTGATAACCACAGAAATTGGAAATAATTTATTACTTCTGAGCATTGAGCACATATAAAGTGCAATTTTAGTATAAGGCTCCAGAACTCGTTTTAAAATGAGGCATTTTAGCATTGCAATAGCTTGTTATTGTTCCCCAGGTAAGTTTCTCTGTAAATAAAGGAAAACAGTGAGTTACAAAATTGCCCTCTTTGTTCTATTGCCAATTTCTGAAATCAGTCTTCCATTTTCCCTTGCAGCAGAGCACTTATTGTAGAAGTTCAGCATATGTTCTGTGAATATATATAGACATTTTATGATATATTCAAACTGTATAACGATTTTTAAATTATTATGACAAAAATCTAACCATGCAAAGGGAACAATATTTTGATATATAGTTTTGTAGCCAATCTTAGGATTGGTTCAGTATATTACATTCTATTTATGGAGCCACCTTTCTTCAATTCTCTCTGCCTGTCCCATAAGATCAGATCGGATGGGCATGCTCCGAGTGCCATAGATTAAACAGTGCCATCTTGTGGGACCCTGCAGTCATACTTTCTCTGTAGCTGTCCCACCTGCTAGAATACCATCCCCTGAGAAATTCGGTTGGCCCCGATCATGTTGCCCTTCAAAAAAGTTCTAAAAACCTAGCTTTTTAAACAGGCCAGAGACCAGGGTGATTTGTGATCCTGACTGGTGAATGACAGGTGGCTGGAACTTTATTTTTATTTTTCCCCAATGCATTATATTTGTGTGTCTGCTTTCCCTTCTCCCATGCTTGAAGTGTGCAGTGCACTTTCAAAATTGGTTATGACACCTGTAAGTATACTTCATGCATTTAAACAGGGAATGCATAAATGCCCCTCTGAATTTAATTTTTGTTAGATGATTTAAAAAAATAATAATGGAAAGCTGCATGTTGGAAAGCAAAGCACAGCATCAGTTTTATTTATAATAATGTGAGCCATGCTAGGGCCCCTTTGACATGCTTTTTGCATGTAATCCTACAAAACTACATTATTTGGGACTCAACATTGTAATGATTTTCATTTTAATCAATCTCAGGTATATCAAAATTGAGGACAGAGAATGTGAATTCAACAATAATTTCCGTCTCATTCTTCACACTAAGCTGGCCAACCCCCACTACAAACCAGAGCTGCAGGCTCAGACCACTCTAATTAATTTCACAGTCACAAAGGATGGATTGGAAGACCAGTTGTTGGCTGAGGCTGTTAGTATTGAACGACCTGAGTTGGAGACAGTTAAGGTAAATCCACATGATGCTATGGTGACACACAGTCCATTAGATTCAGTTATAAGATGATAATCACCAAAAGTCAATGTAATCTCTCATTCCTTTAATCTAAATAGGTAAGTTTATTTATAACCTAGGCAACTAAACTAATATTCCCTATCTTGATATGCTACTACTTTCATTGATCAGAAATATTAGGTGGCAAGACTCTTTAGTCAACTAGAACTGTGTATGGTGGATCAGTTAAAGAAGAATATGTATATGAATGTACATTTGGGATCCCTTGTGATTATGGACTTCCACCTGCATTCTATCCCAGCTGTCCAGATATATGTGATCGGGTCAGTGCTATGAAGCATTGGATTAACTGATTCCTAACTTATGAACATCTTAACAAATCTCTCTAATTATTAAGATCTACAGGGAAGGATTCCCTACTGTCAGAGGCCAAAGTTTCTGCCCTGCTGGAGAAGGTCTTCTGTATTGCTTCCAAGCTATGGAATTTATTCCCTGAGGATTTGTTCCCACTCTTCTGCCAGCTGTTTAATTGCTATATAATTTTAATATCTATTTTATCATTAATTTGAATTTGTATTTTTACCTTTTTATATAATTACCAATATTGTAACCTTGATTGTTGCCACAGAACATTGAGTTGTCTAAAAGGGGAAGGGAGAGGGGAAATACTTATGAAAAACACCCAGGTTGTAAGCTAAAATGAAGGATTTACTAACAGCTGCACTCTCTCTCATTTTACACTTACTTTTGTTACTCCTCATTTGATATTGCCTTTTGTCCTGAAACTGTGTGTCTGAATTGGCATTCTTCCCTAAAATGGGTTTGTGAATATGAGCTCACACACACATTACTCATACACACATTAATAACTTTGATTTGTCTATATATGGAAAGGCATCATATATTCTTAAAGGAAATCTTTACTGGAGAGAAGGGAAGAATTTGAAACAATTTGTCAAGTAGGTCTGACTTGAGATAGGTATAATGAAGAAGTGCTTTGAGGCTATTTTTTGAACACAGCCTTTATATATGACACTGGTATCCTCATCATAGCCAGATGTCACTGTTGCTACACATTTGGTCAGGGTTAGGCAAGGTGGGCTGCTCTGTTACTGTTGAATTGCAATGCCTATCAGCTCTTGCAAAATGGACAATAGCCAGGAATAATGTAGCTTCAGTCAGAGTATCTGAAGTCCTAAATTATTCTTCCCATGAATAATCCCTATTTTAAACCAAACTTCTTCATTATGTTTGCTAGTCTCTTCTGACAAAACAACAGAATGATTTCAAAATTCAACTGAAGGTCTTAGAGGATGATCTACTTTTCCGCCTTTCTGCTGCTGAAGGCAGTTTCTTAGGAGATACTGACCTTGTGGAGAAACTTGAGACAACAAAATCAATGGCGGCGGAGATAGAACTCAAGGTATTGCAGCTTTAGGGTTTGATTTTGTTAATTACCAATACATATTTATCTGAAGACAAATCCAGATATACAAGGCTGATCTCCTTCCTTCCTGTGTCATGTAGGTTTTGGCAGTGTGATGTCCCAAAACAGGAAAAACTATGGGAAGCCTTGGAAGACGATGAATTTACCATGATGGCTAATGGCCTGACCTCCCCTTTTTAAATGCTCAGTGTCTATTGTTATGATATTGAACCCACTTAGCCAGTGACCTTTAAAAGTTGATTGAGGGAGAGGGGAGGAATCACAAGCCTTCCAACATCATAGAAGCATTTTAGAGATCAATTCACTGTCCTTGAAATCTGCATCAGTTCTATACATAGGAATTTTTTTATATATAATTTATTCCAATTTATTAGAAGCTTGACTTTAGGAAGAGGTGCCACATTTTTAAGAAGTGATGTATCTTTCTAGATTATATTCAATGAAATTAATAAATGGCACCTCCCACCCACTTACACTTTTAGTTTGAAGTTGGCAATAGTGCACTGAAAGAAAAATGGGGAAAATTGTTTTTCAGAAGTTTAAAAATGATATTTTCCAGTGCTTTTTTACAATTTTGCCTAGTTGTGCCAAGTTTGATTTACTTGGGCTGTCAGGAAAATAGGTAGAGATTTCTTCTGTTATAATAATTCTATGAAAGTAAAACCATATTACTCAGATAAAATATCTATTGACTAATACAATACAATTTAATATTCTAACATACAGTATTATGACCATCAACACTTACAGATCTATATGAGATTTAAAAAGCATGGATTTAAATTCCATCATTTTGAGACTGCCATTTCTGTGTAAACCATATTATTTTGGAAATTGACCTGTAAAGTCCTATAGCTGTTTATTTACAGTTTTCATCTAATCATTCTTATCTTCCATACCTGAAATAACTGTATAGCTTCTTAGAGACTGGAAATTATCACTTGTGATCTTTGTATCATAAGTGATATCTTCAAAACAATACATCAACAGTCGTGAACAGCTATAGATTCGTTGTAGATGCTAGTATTTTTAGTTCTCATTTTAAAGCATGCTTTTTTAAAAAAAATTAATAAAGATTTAGCAGTTCAACAATTAACCAATGTGAATTATATGCTAGTCCATCTGTACAATTCTTATTTTTAACTACTGCCCGAGTAGTTCTATATAAGACTGCAGCTTAAATGTTCTTGTGGATTTTCTGTAACAGTAATTATGTTACAGAATTGTTTGTTGTTATCAAACAGGCTGCAGAAGCCAAAGAAAATGAAGTTAATATTAATGAAGCCAGAGAGCATTATAGACCAGCAGCTGCAAGAGCATCTCTTCTTTATTTCGTCATTCAAGATCTGAGCAAAATCAATCCCATCTATCAGTTTTCACTTAAGGTACTTTAACTTTTTCTTGCTCTGTTTCTGAAAGTAAAAGTAAATGCAGAGCTGCAAACAGTTTGATTATCAGCAATCATATGCACAGAAAGTTGGAAAGTGATATGATAACTTTGGAATGTTGAAGTCACTTATTTGGCCCTCCTGTTTTTATGATCCACATATTAAGTCAAGTTTATATTATACTGAAAATTTGCAGAAGATTTCTAGCCAGAGAAATGTGAGATGGGTAAAGAATTGCTTGTACAGGACTGGCAACAGTTGCTTTATCTTCTTAGAATCTGCTGCTATTCTCCAGTGTCAGTGGCTGATATAGTAACAAGAAGCAACTTGGAAGAGAACATCACAATATTAAAATTGTTCCAAGCTACTGCAAGCAACCCTATCCAGGCTTTTCTCATTTTCTGTTCCAGGCTTCAGCCAGTTATGGTGTCTTCCAGTAATTCATCCATGCCACCTTTTCCATCCATGTCTTTTCCATTTCTTTTCTGTTTGTTTGTTTGTTTGTTTGAGGAGAAAAACAAATGACATCCAACATTCCAGGACTTGATCATTTCACATTAGACTTTATTATTTCCTCTCCCCTACATCAGAGTTTTGCAAATGGGTTTTAAAAATGTTAAAAATGTCTGTTATTATGTGACCATATCATGATATAGGTCCCCTGAATTCTTCAAAGACTGTGAGTATGTTAATATTTTAAGGCATTTGCCTCCCTAGAATGAATCCATCTTTCTTTTAAACTTTGTACAAAAGTCAGCTGATTTTTGTCTCCCTGCTAAGGGAAAATCTGTTTTCATTTGTTATTCTTTTGACCCTTCATTCTTGATTAACGTAACACTCTGCCTTGCAGAGGGTTGGTTTTTTTTTTAATCACTGCTCCAAATGTTTCTAACACAAATTAGATATCCACTCATTTAAAATTCATGTCAGCATATTGCCTCCCAGTGCATCCATTTCTAAAATCTTGTAGCCTGGTACTTTTACAACCAGGCTCTGAGAAACACATTTACAACCACAGTCTGAGAAAAAGCCACAAATGGTGCTTCTCTTTCTTAACTCAAGACTTTTCTGGCACCAGAGGAATCAAATTGCACAAATACTTCCTTCTATTCCTGGCAACAGAAATCCAATAATAGTATATAGTTTAAAGCAGGGTTCCTCAACCATGGCAACTTTAAGACAGGTGAACTTCAACTTCCAGAATTCCCCAACCAGCAAGGTTGAAGTCCGCCCATCGTAAAGTTGCCAAGATTGAGGAACCCTGCTTTAAAGAATCAACAATTCCATGCCTGAAGACCTCTTTCTTCCTAATAATAGAACCATTCAGATTCATAAAACACTTCAAGTTAAATACATATACTTCCTCAGAGACTACAGTATATCAAGTGAGTGTGGTAAAACCTACTCCCTTTATAACAAAATCATCACACATCCCATCCAGATCATCACATTGCCTTTTATATACTCCCTGGAGATCCTTCTAAACCAAGGTGTGTTTGTAATTTCCATATTTTCTTTGTGATTCCATAATTTCTTTGTGATGTATGGAAGTTCTCAAATTCTATTTTTTTTATTTTATTTTATTTATTTCCTACCTCATTTACTCATAGAAATTTCTACAGTGCAATAATCAGGTCCTAATTGTTTTTCAAGAAAGTGTTCTCCCTTGACATTGGTTTCTGAAGCTTAACTTGTTCAGCTAAAAGAGCTAGACAACATTCTGGGACTTGGAAGAAATTTTTCTAAGGAATTTTAACATTTTATTCACAAAAAAAGTTATTACTATAATATCTGCTTTTTGATCTAGTAGAAAGATCAAGAGAGAAAGAAAGGGTTGTGTTCTGCAAAATTAAGGATTCCTGAGTGTGCTGATCCCACTCTATCGTTTCCCTCAGTGCTCTTATGCAGTATAGTTTTGTTTAAATTTGAGGACTGAATTACTTGTGGAAGTATTTTCTCAATTTTTTCTTTTGAGTTTATAATATTGCTGAATTATATCTGTGTATCTATGCTTATTATGTTTGTTTCAGAATACTAAAATTCTAGTACATTCCAAATGCAGCAGATAAAACACAGATTGAAGTACAATATTTGAAAAGAGGGGTGGCCATTTTCTTTGTCAAGAAGTCTTATATGTTGCTGATAATTTTTTATGTAGCCTAAATCTTTACACCTATAATTACAGAAGTCATTAGTATATTGCCAAAAACATTCCTTACCAAACAGAAACTTTGAAAAAAATGTATGTTTTGTTTTGTTTTGTTTTGTTTTGTTTTGTTTTGTTTTGTTAGGCTTTCAACAATGTATTTCATAAAGCCATTGAGCGAGCAGAGGCATCAGATGATATCCAGGAGCGCATCTCCAACTTGACAGAAGCTATAACATATTTCACCTTCATTTATATCAGCCAGGGACTTTTTGAGAGGGACAAACTCATTTTTCTTGGCCACACAATATTTCAGGTTGGAAAAATTTAATTACTTTTATTATTAGCATTAGCATTTCAAAGTTGGGGATGCATTTATTGAAATAGATCAGCATTTTGCAAATTTTTACTGTATGAGTTGAGGTTACTAATATGTATAAAGCTGCAGGATAGATTTGGCAACCAAATTATTAATTGCCATTCAGTGATATATACAAAACAGAAAACAATAAACTTGGAACAAAACAGTTACACACAAAATATCCAATTGGATGTTTCACATTGTCTGTGTTCTGATGGAATAAAGCTTATAATGACTTCAATGTTCCAAATTTCATTGGAACAAAACTTGAAAAGTTTCAACCATGTTTGTCATAGGAAATAATGGGAATTTAGAACCAGTTGATGCTTCCTGCATGGTATTACCACCCCAAATGCAGGAAAATTGGCCAAAGGGATGGCTCGTTAAGTATTTTTTTAAACTTTAAAATAAATCACTAGAGGAAATAATGGGAGTACAACTCTTATCTAGTGAAAATTCTGTTTTCTATTTAAGAAATAGAAAGCTAGAATAAATACCGGGTTGCTCATGAGCCTTTGCTAAAAAGAGCTTTAGCACAAGCAAACTGGGCAATTTAACCAACCTCAGCAGCATTAGAAATATGTGTGAAGCACAGTAATGAATGTATGAACACATTTTTGCTTTATCTACCTGCAAAATAAATCATAGCGCAAACCACCTATAATCCATGACTACCAATCCATGTCAGTTATAACTTCCCTATACAAAAGTTTTTGCTTTTCTTTTAATTACTGTACCTTACTCTCTTACATATTCTCTCTGAGCATGTGCTTAGATTCTACCTTCCTCTTAATATTTTGTTCCCACATCATCTTATCCAGTCTAAACCAATAGCATCAGGGTTCCACTGCTAAATTAGTTAGGCTGGGAGATCTTGGAAAAGACAAGCCACTAAACAATAAATCACAGTGCCTGGAACAGGATACTCAAAACAAGACCACCTATTTATTTATTTAGTTTCAACCCTGAAGCAAATAGCATGTTTTGTTCCTCCGTGAAGAAAACTTAATCTTACCTGTTTTATTTTATACTCATATAATTCAAAACGGTTATTTTGAGGTTAGAACATTTCAAGGTAGGTCCATGTTACTAATCTCTTCAAAGCCCAGCTCCACATACATGGGGGGGGGGTTATTAAGTTAATGTAATCGTTAACTAAAACTAGATGGTCAGATCTATGTGTAGATATAATTACGTTCAAAGTAAGAAATTACATTGGCACTACAAAACAAGAGCAAGAGCTGAGGTAGTCCTTTTGAGAAGGAGCAACTGGAAACTAGGGCAAGCATAGAATGGAATATTTTACTTTGACGCTCTATTCTTGTATCAAAAGCAGAAATAAATGTCTGCCTAAGGAATTAGATATATGCAAAAGTTAATGGTCTTATAATAAAAATGGTAATTATACCTGTAATAGAAAGAAATATGTCTTAGCTGCCCAGAATTATAACAGATTGGGGTAGCCTATAAATTTCATAAAATGAATGAATGAATGAATAATATGTATTAGCAGACTAAAGTTAATGGCTTTATATTTTTGTTCACTCTTTACTTCCTAGATTTTGTTGAGGAATAAAGAAATAGAACCCACCGAGCTGAATTTCTTGCTACGATTTAAAGTTGAACATACTTATAAAAGTCCAGTTGACTTTTTAACAATTCAGCCATGGAGTGCTATTAAGGTAAGCACAGAAATACTTTTTTCTGAGATTTCTTATCTCAGGATACTGCAAAAGTGCAGCACTTCCTATGTCTGAGTGATTGTTAGCTTAATCATGAGCACTTTTATTTCAATACCCTAATTCCCCAACGTTTAAATGCACATTGTATTCTATACACTGGTCTAAAATTGCTTTGCTTTGAAGGACATACAGTTTTCAATATATATACTGCATTTCATTTTTCCATCTTGGTTTTAAATAAATACTTTTTAGAAATCTGAAGTGAGAAGTCTATTGAAAGATGACTTAATATTTTCTCTATTAACTGGGGCCTTTAGTTGTGGGGGCATTTAGCTAACATTAACTTATATTCTGAGAATCATGCTTTATACAGTAATTTGCAGTAAAATTGTTGGTACATATGATGGTATTTCTCTCTTGGTCCTAATAATCTGAAAGCCAACAATTCATGCATACTATTAATGCATTACAGGCCATTGCCTTAATGGATGAATTCCGAGGATTAGATAAAGACATTGAAGGTTCTGCCAAGAGATGGAAAAAATGGGTGGATTCAGAATGCCCAGAAAAGGAAAAACTACCCCAGGAATGGAAAAATAAAACTTCTTTCCAGAGACTTATTATACTACGAGCATTACGCCCAGATCGGATAACTTACGCTCTGAGGTATAAAGTCTGATTTGGGGGAAGAGGACCAGAAATTTGAATGGGTATATTGTGCTGTATTCACATGTTCATCTGCATGTTTGAACATGTTCATCTTATGCTGTTTAGCACTCTACAGTGAAAACAAAGGCTCAGTTGTAATGAATCTGGAGTAGCAAGCTTTATATAAGCACACATCCAGATAGCACTAACCATGTTTTAAAGGTATTAATCTATTCATATCTAGCTGCTTGTCTCACAGATCTGCCTGTTCCATCACATCTTTTTTTTTCCAAGGTTGCCTATTAGGAATAGAACATAGGGTGTGGTGGAAAAATCACATGGCAAATGATACATATGAAGTAAATATTACATAGGAGCAGTCTTCATACTTTATGGATTTAAAATGTCAATTCAGACAGGTCCTCATGGTTGTGAATTAGGACCTAGGTTAATGGCTTCTAATTCTGATTTATATGTATGTACATATTTCTATAGAGATTTTGTAGAAGAAAAGCTAGGTTCAAAGTATGTGGATGGCACAAGAATAGACTTGGCTAAGTCCTATGAAGAAAGCAATCCAGCTACTCCTGTGTTTTTTATTCTTTCTCCTGGGGTGGACCCTCTTAAAGACATGGAGACACTTGGTAAGCCTTATTTCATTATACAAATATTGTATTGGTTTAACATTATGAGGATCTGGAAATTCAGCAACATAAATTTTCCCTTCTCTCAATCTCAAAAAGTTAACAGAATGCAAATCAGAAGTTTGTGTATTAGTAAAGTATGTACACTTCTTATATTCCTTCTCTGAGCGGCAGAATAAATAATTTTTGCTTTCATAGTTCTTGGACAACTACCATGAACATGTGAACCTCATCAACTAAAGACCAATTTACCGTATTTTTCTGACTATAAGACGATACTTTTTTCTAAAATCCTTACGCTAAAAATTGAAGGGCGTCTTATTCAAGGAAGTCAGCCAAGGAGAGAACCGCGCAGTGGCAAAACTGCCTATACTTTGTCTCTGCAAACAGACTTCCTCCTATTTCCAGCCTCCAATCACGAGTGAAATAGCTTGAGTCTGCAAACAGACTTCCTCCAATCACGAGCCTTATGTAACTGACATCAGCTGATGCTGAACAAACCAATTAGAGGAAGGCTGTTTGCAGAGACAAGCTATCGGCAGTTTCACTCGTGATTGAATGTAATCAGTTATGCAAAAGAGCATGGAAATAGAGCTGCAGAGAGACGGTTTGGACCTCCTCCCACCGAGTGTATCAGGTAAATGTTAACTAATTACTAAATAAAAATGTGTTCTGCACTATCTTTAAAATATTGATTTCTTAATTTTGGGTTGGAAAAGTGGGGGTCATCTTGTACATGGGGGCGTCTTATTGATGGAAAAATACGGTACTTTAGATGGGAGAATAAGGGAAATTTATGTTAAGAAGGGTTGGAAAAAGAAATGCATGCTTAATGGGAAGCATGAAGCATGTGTTGCAGCAATTGCCCCGGGCCCCACATGTAAAGAGGTATGACTAAAAGATGTATCAGTATTTAAACTGATCATAAAGATCAATACTTTGAATTCAAGACACAAAACCCATATGTTAAAATATAATCCTGATATTTATTCCTGCATTTAAGTAATTCTGTTTGTTTAAGTCCATTGACTTAAATAGGCAAAAATCAATGGGGATTTGGGGAGCAGGACATGAAGAAGCCTTTTGCGCTAGCCTCTCAAAGTCTTAGACCATGATCTTGCCATTCCCTTATTCATAGGCATTTGTTATAGCTATTTTGATGTGGTTGGTAACAGAACATTTCTCCAATAGTTGTTGGATTGCAAAGTCCACAGAGCTTCCCTTAATACCTAAGTTATGACTGGTAACAATGGCAGCTCTTGCTTTGACTTAGAGCAGGAGTTGGTCTTTAATTAATATGTTAAGCTTACCAAAAAAAACCCCACAAACAAGCATTATCCCGATATAAAGCAGGTTTAAATTTGGAATTGTTTTCTTCAACAGGAGTTAAGTTTTTAAAGATTTCCCCCTCTCTACCCTAACCCACCATTCACTGTGGAAGAGTGGATAAAAAGTGTGAGCTATTAACGCTGCAGTATGAAGAAATTTTTAGATTGAACATTCCTCTGCTTGGCATAATGCAAGCTCTTTTGTGCTGTTTCTTACCTTTTGACTAGATGAGGGCCAGAGGGCAATTTTCTCCATGCTCGTGTAATCTTGCGCCCCCTGTGACTAAATAATGGTCATTATACAAACTATATTCATTGTGTAAGAAGCTGTCGCATTGTACTTAGGATTACTATTCCCCACTGACTCTGCTGAGAATACCAGGTTAATACAGCTGTGACCTGACTGTGCTCAATTTAGACCCCAGCCTCACAAGGTGAGAAACTAACACATTTTCCTCCTGAACCAATCAGTTAAAAAACTGATGTGATAGCTACCACATGTTGCTCCCTTTTTTTATAAGGGAAATGACTTGCACCCCCTGTATGACTTTATAAAGCTTGGTAACAATACCTAGCATCTATCAAAATGTCAAAAGGTTCATTATCTTAAAACCAAGGGAGCAGATTTTTGCAGCTTTCCTTCTCTAATATTAGCCATAAGGCTGCTCTTGAGAGCTCACAATTTTGCTTGTTGAAATGGGGCTGACTGAAGTGCTTCACAGAAAAGCTTATATGTGCATTGTTCCAGTGATAGAGAAATTATTGGTGCATTATCCTCTTTTCTCCTCCATCCCTCTCCCTCTTTCTACTTTTATTTATTTCCCCATTCCCACCCCTGTTGCCCCACTTGCAGGCAAGAAACTTGGCTTCACAATTGACTGTGGGAAACTTCATAATATCTCTTTAGGACAAGGGCAAGAGATTGTGGCAGAGAAGGCAATAGAAAAAGCTGCCAAAGATGGGCACTGGGTTATTCTCCAGGTAAGTGTAAAACAATACAATTGATGTACCTGCTCTGCTTCATTGCATAGCAGTAATGGAAGTGATCAAAAAGAGAATGGCTTTCTGAGAAATTCTGAGAGAAGGCAGTTTTGCCCAGTGTTAAAGAGAGATTTCGTTTCAGCCTTAATTATAGCAGAACAAAATAGAGTATTTCTTGGGTGGTTTTGTTTTTTTCTTTGTCTTATAACTGAAATAAGCTCTTAGCCATAGCAAACTACTACTTAGGGCAGGAAGCGCGAGGGAAAATCATGTGTCAATAAACTGGGGGAAGCGCTGTTCTGGGGAAAGTGGTTTAGTACAACTTCCTGTGTTTTTGATCTTGTCTTCTGTCATTTGGGTGGCCAATCTTAGTTAAGCATTTCATTAGGAAAAAGTAATACATGTCAGCAAAAGCAACATTAGAACCTTGACTTCAGGTCCTGGGCTTAGGCCCTAGTTTTAGGAAGTTTGTTTGTTTGTTTGTTTGTTTATTTAACTTCTATGTCACCATAATCTGGACTGACTCCCAGCAGTTAACAACAAAGGTAGGTAGGTAGGTAGGTAGGTAGGTAGGTAGGTAGGTAGGCAGATAATTTTACCACACAGAAAAACAATAAAACTTCCACAGCAAAGAAATAAATTAGTTAATAAATTATAAATATCAATCCAATGAACTTAATAATGTAACAATTACAACTTGAATAACCAACAATCCATGATCAAATGTAAATAGTGTCCTACCATTTAACAAATGCTTTCTGGAAGAGCTAAGTTGTGGCACCTTTCAAAAAGAGGTCCAAGAGGGAGCAAATCTGATCTCCACAGTAAGGCTATTCCAAAGGACAAGCATTGCTACTGAGAAGCAGCATTCAGATCATCAGCCCCACTTGCTTCATTGATGTGGGTATTAGCACCATCTCAACAACCTTCCCTAAAAAGGGGAGGTTGGAGGCTGGGCAATACTTCTCCAAAGTAGCCGGATCCAGAGAGGGATGTAGTACAGCCTTTTTAAAGGTGTTAGCATCATCATTTAAAATATACATATAAAGCAGTTGTGCCAAACATTTTATAATTATCTTTTCCTTTAATTCTATAAGACAGATACTGACTGAATCTGAAAATACAGAATGTAAGAACATATTCTATAGAAATGCAGTGAGATTTCCTTCTCCGAAGTACATAAATATACTGGGAAAGAAAAAAAAAGAAATAATGTAAAAGAAAAATGCTTTTTGATAAATATTGATTACCAAATATGCTAAATCGTTTGAAAAAGGAAATGGAAATAAGATAAAATACAATAATGGAGTTGATAGTATCATAGAATTACAGTCTTGGCCCCCAGTTTGATATGTGTTTTGTTCTTACAACAGGAACAAGGGAGGGCGGAGCTATTTATGTAGTGCCACCTTGCCTGGCAGAATCCCAATTATGACGACATGTTATTATCATATCAAATATCACTGCAAATGGAATACACTTATGGTTGTGATTTTGCAGTCTTAGTTGTCAAAGAATTTGTAAATGTTTTATACAACTTTAAGTCCAATTTTGGCAAAATGATTTCCACAGTTGAGTTGAGAGGAAAGATGTCCAAGTAGTTTGGGACATCCTGGCAAATGCAGCTTTCCAGCCTGGATCCAAGCCCTCCAAAGCACCTGTGATCCCTCATCAGATGCATTACCTATGTTGGCAAGCAGGTTTGCTTTACAAGCAAAGGCTTTAAAATTCAATCTCATGGTTCAGGTTCAAAGGAGAGGTTTGAATCCAAGACCTGTTCAGTCTCCGCCTCTGGTCTCTCATCCACTGTGTTCCAGAGATTGTCTGACTTCATCATTAATGATATGTGACAGTGGGGATGAGGAGATACTGTTATTTGTAATAGTTATGGTCCTCTGAAATTCTTCTGAGTGCCTTCTCAGAACTTTGTAGAGAGGCAGCAGAATTAAATGCATGGGTAAAAAGTTACCATTTTGTAAAGGTGCCAAAGTTACCCTTACAAAATCTTACTTACTGCATATTTGGAGATAATAAAGTTCTTGTTAATATAAAAGCTATTAAAATACAGTCTCTGTAGTTAAAAAAAAAGTTTAATTTCCCTCTACGCATTAAATTTAGAATTTAAAATGAAATTACACTTGTGAGTTTACTATTTGTTTTGGTTTTTGTTTTGATTGTTGTTTTGGTTATGTAAATGCTACCTAGCTTTGTAAGGACTTGATAATATAATTAGCTAGGACCATTTCTAAGTAATAATGTTGTGCTTATAATGAAAATTTTGAATTTTCTTAAACAGAACATACATCTTGTTGTGAAATGGCTGGGGACCTTAGAGGAACTGGTGGGCAAATACAGTAAAGGAAGTCACCCTGACTATCGCCTTTTTGTCAGTGCTGAACCTGCTCCAACTCCTGAAGAACACATTATACCTCAAGGAATATTAGAAAACTCTATTAAACTTATTAATGAACCTCCTACAGGAATGCTGGCTAACCTTCATGCTGCTCTCTACAATTTTGACCAGGTAATAGCAATAGCTTTGCAGATTTTCATACCAAAGGATGATGAGTTTTGGAAGTAAGGAATTTAAGGAATTAGATAAATTAAGGAATTTATAATTCAAAAGCCATTCCAAGGGGAAACAGGCATCTTATTACACAACCTTTTACAATATCAAGAAAATATCACTCGGACAGGAAGCATGTAGATTCATTTTTCCTTCCCAGTCTAAGTATCTATGACAAATAATTGCATCTGTGTACTTCAAATAAGTTAACGTATATTATGTCTGAGACCTGAGCCATTTAGGATGCTCCTTGCTATATATTGTGCCTTGCTAAATGCCTTCAGTCAGTCTGTTTTTGCAATCAGATGGGGAACAAATAGACTAGATTTGTCAGGCCCAATTGGAGTAAACAGCCTGTGCATCAAGTCACGTACCTGATCAACATGTGAATTCTTAGATGACATGGAGGAATGCAGTATAAAAAGTTGTTCTGAGTTGCATGTAGTTTTGAATAATGTCTTATTATACTACCTGCCAAATAAATCTGCCAAATAATAGTGCAGTGAATGGTGTCTATATTCAAAAAGAGGAATATAGCACTTAACATGTTACTAATGCATAGCTTGCTATGGTAACAATTCCACTGTTTCTTTTAAAATTTTTACTAAACTGAATATGTTCATAGATTTTGCATATTTTAGCTAATGGATTCTGCATGGCATAGTTTATGTGCCACTGTTTTTTTAATTTATTTTTATTGCTTTTTAATTAATAACAAGAAAAAGAAAAAAGCAAAACACAATGATAATAATCATGTATGTGTGTGTGTATATATATATATATCATCAAAGAAAAAAACTGTTTTACAAAAAAGTGAAAAAGTACAACAAAGAAAAAAAAATAGCATATGTCACTCTCATTATAAACAGTTACAATTCTATATATACTTATCTAATGCAAATATTATTCAAGTATGTATATATTTCTAATATGTTTATATGACTATCATTTTTTAACCTACTGTATTTTGTATAAATAAGTCCCACATTTCATTATACTTGTCCATACAAAGTCTATGTCTATAGGCAATCCGCTTGTAAGTGGCAAGTGCAATCAGGTCTTCAATCCATTGAGTAAATGGGGCCATACATTTATCTTTCCAATGCTGCAATATCAGTCTTTTAGCCACAGTAAGGGCATGGAGAATCTGTTTATGTTGTCCAGTTGTCAAATTCCATGTACTACGTATGTAATTCAAGAGAATATTATCCTCTGAAAATTTTAGCTTTTGCCCCACAGTTACATTTATATGGTCCCGTACTTTCTCCCAAAACTTAGTAAGTATAGGACATTGTAAAAACATGTGTTTTAAAGAGGCATTGTCTTTAATGCTGTCTTAGACAATCCTTTTCTATACAAATATAATGGAGTCCAATAAATTCTAAATATTATTTTTTGTTGTATAAGTCATAGTTTAACACTCATTGACACTCATGCTATAGAAGTTAAGACACCCTCCCATTGTCTAGGCAATACAGAAACCTCTAATTCTTTGTTCCACTCATCTCTCAGCATCTGCATACCAGAATGATTTATACCTATAAATACTAATAGTAGGTTTTTTTAGTTTTAAAGGATTTAACAAGTTGTTCTAGTATCTCAGGTGTCTCAGAAACTAAAAATGCTGCTGGTCCAAACAATGCTGTTAACAAATGTTGTAACTGTAAATGTTGCCACTGAGTTACATCTCATAGATTATATTTACCTCTTAACACAGCATATGTTAAAAATTCATCTTTATCATCTATCAGTTGGTCCAAAGTCAATATCTCAGCTTCCATCCAATTTTTCCATATCACCATCTTTTTCTCAGTTTTTAATGTTGGGTTTCCCCATAGAGTCAATTTAGCATGGGAAAAATGATCAAATCTTTTTTATTAGATATTATATTCCATAGCTTTCTAACTGACATAATTGTTTCCAGAGATAGTTTATGTGCCACTGTGTGAAAAATGTAATTATTGCTTATATGGAAAACATAATTGTAAGCTCTAAGGCCTCTTGGTGATGTGATTTGATACAAATACTGTGTTTTCATATTTCTTTGTTTAACAGGATACACTTGAATTGTGTACACGAGAACAGGAGTTTAAAAGTATTTTCTTTTCTCTCTGCTACTTTCACACCTGTGTTGCTGGGAGACTCAAATTTGGACCTCAAGGATGGAATCGAAGATACCCTTTTAACCTGGGAGACCTCACCATCTGTGTTAATGTGCTCTACAATTATTTAGAAGCAAACACTAAAGTAAGAACTAAGAAATTAAGCAACTTCTTGGCAAAATCATATTTTTAATCTTGGAATTTAGAAACAAACATACTAAACAAGAATGTAATAAATTTGCCTTTAAAAGCAATAGCTGGAAACATGCCTGTTGTTTATCAGACAGTTCAAAAATTCTCACAGAGGATACATAAACTTTCTAACATAGGTTGAAGTGGTTCATTGCTACTGGCTTAGCTAAAATAAACAAACAAATAAATAAATAAATAAAATTCTCCTTCATTATATTAGCAAAAGCAGTGGTTTATATATGCATATGTGCCAAATTCATTAGGCAGGTAATGAAGCATTTGTACAACTGTAATTACATACAGCAGACCTGACAGTTCATAACACTGCATTAATAATCACTACAATTAATTCTGATCATAGAAGCAATTTACAACACCTCATATATATAAATAATGGTGCATTTCTTTCATGTGTCATTATTATGTATTAAAGAAGGCCACCTTGTTGTGACTTTCTCGGGCATGTTCCCACTGAATTTGTCTTTAAAATTAGATGACTGATTCAGTTTATGATTATTTGTCATTGGAGAAACCATGAAGATGATATAGTCTGTTAAGCCACCTATGCATATGTGTAAGAATACCTGTAAAGGTACATGAATAAAGTTGACAGCCTTGCTGGAATGAATTTTGTGCAACTTGAACATACATTTCACTAATAAGGTCATAACAAATGACGGTCAGTTTGGTGTAGTGGTTAAGGCATCAGGGTAAAAACCAGGAGACTGTGAGTTCTAGTTCCACCTTAGGCATGAAGCCAGCTAGGTGACCTTGGGCCAGTCATTCTCTCTCAGCCCTAGGAAGCAGGCAATGGCTAATAACTTCTGAAATCTTGCAAGAAAACTGCATGGACTTGTCCAGGCAGTTGCCAGGAGTCAGGTCTGACTCAAAGGCACACACACACAATAAGATACTAAGATCAAGTACTTTTCTGGTGCTTCAGGAAGAGGAAATGTGTTCATAGCAAGCTCCTTGAAACTTGTTTTTGTACTCATGCTATTACTGCAGAACCCTTTTTCTGCACATTGATTGCTTTCATAAAATAAGGGCCAACTCAACTGATACTAATTCAGCAGAATGAACACAGTTACACAAATCCTTTAGATTTTATAAATGTTTTAGTTCTATTTGCAAAATGTTTTAGTTCTATTTGCAAATGAACTAGTCCCTGCTGTTTGCTCAAGCTCTTTCTGATCAGATGGAAAAAGTTGCTTATATCACATTTTGAAGAAACAGCGTACACTTAATGTGTGAATCTCAGTATATGCTTTGTTATGTCTTAATGGTTAAAATAACTTTATGCTGCATTTTTTAATGAAGAAGGGAAGGAGTTACATAATGCCAGTCACAACTGTAGAAATTAACACTGTATTGTATAGGAGTGGTATAGTCAAAATATACTACGTTATTTCTCCACTGCCTAGAGTCTGTCCTCATTAGGGGTTCCAGCTTTAGTCTGCCATTCAGGCCTTGTGAGAAATGATATACTGAGGACGGGAGAAAGGAAACAACAACCCCTTTCTGCAGACAGTATGTGTTTTCTGTGGAGTCCTTGATGCTCTCTCAGCTTGGTTGTTTGCTTGCAGACATTTCATTACCCAACTAGGTAACATCATCCGGGCTAGTGAGTGTGGGGTTTTCTCCTAGTTTTTATACAGTAGCTTGCCTTGCCAGTGTTGCTGGAGGTGTGGTTTTCCCCTTGGTAGTTCCTTGATTAGGGTATTGTTCTTTGCTTGATTGTTTGTCTGCTGATAATCCCTGCTTGTCTGAGTGTTGGCTGCTGGAGAGAGTATGTTCTGATCTCTTCTGAATGATCTATTTCTGTGTCTATTGATGGCTGATTTGTCTGAATGCCAAGCTTCCAGGAATTCCCTAGTCTAGGATGCTCACAGTTTCCCAGCTGGGACTATGGTTGAGTCTGTCCATGTGTTGTGAGATGTCTTTTCTTCTATTGGAATAGATGTTTTCATTATTCTTATCCTTCAACCCAGAAAGTTCACAGGACTTTGTTGGTCATTTGGGGATTTCTTTTAAAAGGGTGAGGGTTTTCTTATTATAGACTTAGGCTTATCTACGGTTACCTTATGGATGCAGAAGCCACTTCCCTATTTTTAGACAGCCATTTATGTGCCAAATTCACTGGCATTCAGCCAACAAAGTTTAGCTGAAAATGGCTTAACACTGAATATTTCTATGCTCCAGACTGCTGCTGCTCAATATGGTAGCATGGTAAGGAAGAAAGTGCTGTCTTACTTTTGTTTCCCTTTTCTAATATTAGACATTTATTGTATAATAACAGGTTACATGATATGCTACTATCGCCTTGAAATTTAGTGCAAGACATTTAAAGTACTCAATTTTCTGCAGTTTCAAGCTAGGTGATACAATCTTTGTTTCTTACATTTGTCGTTTAATTATGTAGTCAGTTTCATTTTGCAAATTTCCCTCTGTGCAGATCTACCCTCAGGGCATTTCATTTTTGTTTTATAGTACAATTAAATACTATGAAATCCCAAGTTTCAGTATATCCCATGTATCTCTAGCTTTCCAAACATGAATTATAAAGAATGGAGAAAAAAAAACATCTGCCGATACTTTATTGTTCTGCTACTCCAGAATTGGTGCTTGTATGTAGTCCTAATTTAACAATATGCAGCTTTCTTCCAGCCGTCCTTGTATGATGCATTTCATAAAAGACATGTGGACAGGACAATAAACTAGATTGACTTTATATTTAAATGTACATTTAATCTAAATTTAAAGTAAAATAAACGTGTAAATAAATTTAATTATTAGTCCCAGTTTATTTATTTTCCTTCCATTACATTAAAAAGTTTAATTTTTTAAAGGTTTCTGACGATCATACCCAAGACCCTTGGTGGGCTCATGTAACCTCAATGTAACCTTGCCCACCCTAGTGTCATTTTGCTATGGGAAATTGAACCCTGGAGTTAAAATCTACATACCTGCAGGACACTGAGGCTGGGGAATGATGTAACAATCTGTTGCTAAATTGTCTCATGTACCACATGAACAAGTTGTCCGTTTTTTTTAGCAAATAGGTTTTGGATTTAGAATAATTTGATTTTTAAAAATGTATATTTTTTTCATTTGCTTGTTAAAAATATTTTGTATTCTAAATTGTGTAGAATTTTGAAATTGACAGGTTAGACTATAAATGTAATTCATATCCATATGAATTCAGAAAATTCAGCAATTTATCCTTTTGGAAACAAAATGCTGATGATCTGATTTCTTTTAACTATGTTTTCAAAAGCCTTTTTCTTAAATACAGAAGTCCCAGATTTACTAAATCACCACGAGTAAATTACTGGGACACCCCAAAAATCAGGTTTTCTCTGAACAGCACATTACAAACCATGCTTTGCTCATTATCATCTGTAAATGGAAACTTATTTCAATTCATGTTAAGGAAATAGATTAAAATATATTAGAACATTTTAAAAATGCACAGCTATTTTGTTCATATACTCTTTGCTTTCTCTTTATACCTCTATGTTTTATATGCTGACTCACAATAATAACTGAAGAAGATAATCCATTTCTATACATCATGTTGTCAGAGCATGTTGTTCCCATGTTCCTGTTATGAATCTAGTTTTATGCAAAACAAAAGTAAAAGTATAGCATGATAATTATTGAAATCTTAAAGGCTTGGAGTTTGCTTGTTGTTATGCTGGTAAAGTCACCAATTTTGTTGCAACACTATGATCATAAATGACATTAGTTTGTCCTTTTAGAAAATAAGCTGACTTAACATTCAGTTACTGATTTGATTGTGTCCATAGGTTCCTTGGGAAGATTTGCGCTATCTCTTTGGTGAGATTATGTATGGTGGACACATCACTGATGACTGGGATCGCAGACTGTGCCACACGTATTTGGAAGAATTTATGAGCCCTTCACTGGTAATCATTTATAGCAATGGGAGGAAATCATAAATATATTTTATTGGCTTCATTTTGTTGGCAAGACTCTTTCTCGTACATATATTCATACATATATACATACATATGTATACTGTGTGTATATATATACATGTATATACATATACATATATATATGTATATAGGTATGATAGAGATAGACATGGATACACACACACACACACATATGCATACAGATGTTGTGTTAGATGCATATAATAATGTGCTGCTGTGTCTCTGTCTGCCTATCATTAGCTTGGAGATTTTGGAACAGAACTATTGCTTGTTAAACATTAGAGAGACCAGCAACTCAGCCATTCCACTTGAAAATAACTTTCCCACTTGCATTAAAATATTGATAAATGATTTTGGTGCAAATTATCTTTAGGTAAGTGTGTTTGGTGTTGCAACACTAAGTTATAGTACGGGGTGAATTTCATATTGGGAATCATTGTGAAATGGATTAAAATTAAAACACAAATATATTAAGTCATTTAAATCTCTTGTGTGATAAACCTTGTATCACTCAGCACTGATTGCTACATTTCAGAAAGTATGCAGTGGACAAGATACCCCAAAAGCATCTGGACAAATTTTACAAAGGGGGAACTAAAATGACCCAGTCCCCTACAAAGGAAGGTTACAACACTGAGGGCTTCAAAGCTTAGGAGAACGAAAGGTTATGTGGGAACTAGATAAAAAAAAAAGTGGTTTAAGAGAAGTTTTTCCTTTACTTTCATACTTTTAGAACCTAAGTTTATATTATACAGTAAAGCCAAATAGTGGGAGATTTGGGGCAAAAAAGGAGGCATCTCACACAGCAGCAGAATGCAGAATTTGCTCACAAAATGCTGGTTGTTCACCAACTCTGGACAGCTTTTAAAGGGTGTAAATAAATTAAGGTTGAATAAGATTATATCAGTGACTAACTAGTGATGAAAACAATATGTAATTTCCACAATTGAAATCAATATACTTCTAAATACCACTTGCTGGAGAGAGAGTTGTGTTCCTTAGCCCTTTATCTGGCTGCTGAAGAAACACAATACTGAATTAAACCATCTTTGGTCTATCCTCAAAGGGTTCTTACACTTGCAGTCTAAGACAGAATCATGTCTGGTTAAATCCAGTGATGCCAAGGGGATTAACAATGCCAAATTGGAATATACTGCAGCCTCTGCACACTGTCTTTTCCAAGTGTTAAGCGTATATTTAGAGGTGATAGGGGAGGGCACGTCTAGCACCAAAAGATCATCTGTGATATGGAATACAGAGAGCCTTGAGGCCATTCCATCTTTACCATGCTCGTGTTGGAAGCATCTGCTGTGGTGAAAGCAAAGTGAGTTTGCTTGCATTTATTTGCTCCTTAATGAGTAGGTTTTCATATGTCAGAAAGCCACGTTCAGTTTAACACAATTGGAAGTCAATTGGAAGGCCCAGGAGTGAGTTACCATGGAGATGGGGAAAGATAAACACTACTGTACTTCTGACCTCCACCGAAGCTGATTTCTCTACATGACAGCTGAGGTCAAGGGGGCAGCGTGGGAAGCTCATTCCATCGGTACCTCGTCTATATCTAGCCCACGAGTAGGAATTGCTATTTCTAGGCGAGGCAGTCCATTAACCTTCACAGCCTGTTCTTTCTTTCAAATAGGTGTCAAATATAGGGACGAACCTGAAAGAAATGATGGAAATTAGATGCCTTTGGTTAACCAAGCTTGAATGTGGGTCTACTTAGATATTCCAAAACAGAATAGTATCTTTTGGTTTAATTGGACAATGGTCTCTCCCTGCATAAGCCATGAAACAAAAATTTCTTCAATGACAGGCAAACATAAAGAAAGGTCTAGAACTACAGCACATCTGTTTTCTTTCACATGCATTTTTACTGGGTCTCGTGTTAAAGTTGCACCTAATCGAGATGATCGATAAAGTGGGGTAGGGGTGTGGCAGTGGAAATTTCAGCATGGTGTACATGGTAATTTTGGGGCCAAAAGCTTCTGTACTTTAAGGATTATGATTAAATTATGGCATAACTATACCCATACAAAATTTATGTACAAGCAACTATCATCAGTATCCTAATTAAAATAAATGCTCTATAGCTAGACAAACTGTGAAATGATCCATGAGAAAAATACATTCTGTAGAATTAATGTAAAATATGTATTTAACTTTAAGAGAGATAGATAGGCATTAGTTTTATATCCTGCCTTTCAATCGGGAGCTGAAAGCAGCATACATAGTGCTCCCTGCTCCCATTTTTCCTCATAACGATCATGTAAGGTAGGCTGATGAGAGAATGACTTGCCTAAAGTCACCCTGGAAGCTGGGCTTCTCTATGCCAACAAAAGTGCCAGAAATGTTGGGCTGATTTTTTAGTCAATTTTTAAATTTTTCTTCCTTTCAACAACTCAAGTTGTTCCATTTTTTGTGGACTTGGATTTCCAAATATCCTTCCATGAATTTATTGATTGATTGACTGGACTTATGGCCACCTATCTCATATAATGACTCTGGGTGGCTCACAACAATCCATAAAAACATGGTTAAAATCAAAAGTACCCTTCCTGCCCAGGTGCCCAGCCAAACATCCTTGAAGTTCAGTCCCCATCCTAGCCCAATGCTTGGGGGAAGAGCCAGGTCTTCATGGCCCTCCGGAAGGCTTAAAAGGATACGGATTCCTCTGATCTCAGGTGGGAGGCTGTTCCAAAGGGCTGGAGCAGCCACTGAGAAGGCGCACCTCTGAAGTCCCATCAGGTGGCAACATTTAAGGGAGAGGACCTTGAGTGCACCCACCCTATACAAAACAGGTTTCCCATAGCTGTAACACATGAGGCTGATCCATCTGTACAATAAAGCAGGTAATATTTTACTTTTCAGTAGTTTGAATTCACTCTCCTCATTGGTGAATTCAAATGACTGAATACCAGGACTGGACCCAAAACAGGCCATTGAGCTGCAAGAGGGAAATATGGATCTACATGTAAGCATCTGCAGTTATGCAGCGTTACACCTGAAGGGAACAGTCTTATCCCCTCATCACAACCATTGATGACATGTTCTGTGGTCTCCAGGAATCATGTAAAGGTGGAAACTAAATTAGAAAGGTATAAGGCAGCTTCCCTCATCCCAGGAACTGTTCTGGTGTTTGGGCTTCAACTCCCAAAATGTTTAGCAATATCCATGTTGGCTGGGTTATTCTAGATGTTGGCTAGGACCAGCTGGTGTAAAAAAAAATTTGAGCCCCTTACAATTTACAGAAGGGGTGAGGGAGCTAGGGCAGTACAATGAGAAGGGAAGCATAACAGGGTCTCATTTTGTTCGTCTTTGATACTTCTAAAAGTCCAATATTGTCCAGTGCACCCCTGGAAATTAAAAAAAATGTAATACATACTTGTGTAGACTGTTATGGACCCATGTGTAGAGAGACTCTCTCCCAATTAATCTACAAGAATAAACAAGACCCATTTGCAATCTGTGGATGGAGGGGCAGTAAGCTGGGGAGAAGTAGATTACCACATGTGTATTGATGAGATTTAAAAAAAAAAAGCCTCTGCTTACTCAAGATGGCTCGCTGAAAGGTGGTCTACAGGTTGGGGCAGCTTGTCTTAAAATACCAGTTGCAAGAACAATAGCAGGAGAGGGGCTGATCTCATGTTTGTAAAGGTATTGGGACTAGAATGTGTCTTTTCTTGGTGTTATAGGGGTAATTAAAGATAGATCAGTAAGGCTATAAAAGAAAACCATCAGATAACTTTTATTGTGATTTTCCAAAATGGACATTGCTATGATATAGTCAGTCTTCAGCCATCTGTTGCTCTCAGCTAGAAAAATTCATAAAACTAATTGTATATTCAGATAAACGTTATTTAAAAATGTTAGGGCTAAGTTGCATTTAAATAAGGCATATAAGCTATACAGATAAAATGCATATGCTAGGGCAGCTGTGTGGAAAAATATATATTAGTATAATCACATAAGTTATGTTAAACAACAGACAAATGTGGAAAAATACCTCATTACAATTTGGCAATATAGATTGATTTCCCTGTGACAGAATAGAATTTGCCACTGATCCATACATCCTTTTATGTTATCCAGAGGACTATACAATTACTTGTGAATGTTCTGCATGAGGTTTCTTGCTATTTAAAGACAACTTCTTTAGCAAGGTTGCATCCAGAACTGTTCCTATTATACCCATCATGGATAAGAGAGATGCCTTCCTACTTGAAAAATAACCTATTGAAAGTACTACAATAAGAAATAAGAATTTTACACTTTCACAGACAATATCCCAGTGTTGAATGGATTTTGCTTGAAGATGAAAAATATTCTTTTTCTAACTGCAGCTTGAAGGCGACTTTGCTTTGGCTCCTGGTTTCCTATCTCCTCCCAATTTGGATTATATTGGCTACCACAAATATATTGATGAAATGCTGCCCCTTGAAAGCCCTGCACTGTATGGCCTCCATCCTAATGCTGAGATAGGTTTCTTAACGGTGCTGTCTGATAACCTATTCAAAACTCTGCTGGAAATGCAGCCCAGAAATCTGCTTGCTGGAGAAATTATAGGACAGTCAGCAGAAGAAAAGGTGAGACCGTGGTGTTCTGCAAAAGCTTATTCCATAATACCCTCACAGAACCACATTAATTCTTAATTTTAATGCAATCAGAGTTAAAACTTTGTTCCTCCTGAACATAAATATTTAACAAGTAGGTATGTGTGAAACATTCCATGCATTAACTGTTCCGCATATGGAAGAATTAGCTTTAGTCCATGCCTAAACTGAAACACTTATTTCAGTTATGTTCATCTATACATGGAATGAAGCAGGGGCATTCTGTTTCGGATACAGACCGAAACGTAACTGTTTCAGGCCAAGGTGGGCAGAGGGAACAGCAGGAAAAAGTAATGGAATTGGTGATGGCTGAGAGGAGGTAGGGAAGGGAAGACCTTGAGATCAGGAGGACCAGTAGGATATACCACGCCAGGAACTGTTGAGGGTAGGAAGGGAGACAGGGCAATGCATACCAGACTTACCCTAAGAGCCCCAAAAACCTCCTTCCAATTTTGTTTCATTTGAACAACCAAAATATTTTGGCTTTTGTTTATGCTGAACTACAGCCATTTCCAAACAGTTTGGCAGAACTTCTGGATCACAATATTTTGATTCAAGTTTGAAACAAAATGCATTTCCTGTTTCATGCTTACCCCAAATGACAAGCATTATGTATATCCCTGTATTCTTTTATGCACTGTTCAACATTTATTCCAACCAGAGCTTGCTGTATAGAGCATGTATTAAATGTAAACAGAATACTTATCTGGTAATTTTGCTCTGCATTCATAACTTAAGGTGAAGAATGTTCTGGATGAAATTTTGGAGAAGCTGCCAGAAGAATTTAACTTGGCTGAAATAATGCAAAAGTCTGCTGTACGAAGCCCGTATATTCTTGTGTGTTTTCAAGAATGTGAGAGGATGAATATTCTCATTAGAGAGATACGACGATCAATTAAACAGTTAGACCTTGGATTAAAAGTAAGGAATATGTAACATGTACTATGAAAAAAAAAAAGGGTCTTAAACTGGGATTGTAAATTTAAGCATTTGTTCTGGTCCAAATTTCTAGGGTGAGCTAACATTTTCATCTAGCATGGAAACCTTACAGTCATCGCTGTTTTATGACCTGGTACCAGATGCATGGAGCAGTCTGGCTTATCCATCTACTTACAGTCTTGCACAATGGTAAATGCATTTCTTTAACTATTGGACCTCTTTAGTTACCTTATAAATCATAAATTGTATTTTTCAAAGCTAAAAAAAAGCATTATTTAAATTTCAAAAATCTTTTTGAACCTTAAAATGAACATAATTACATTAGTATGATTTTGCATGTCCTACTGTTGTTGACATTTTGATATCATTAGGTATGTCTCAGAATTTAAGAGATGAAGAGCCTCTAAAATTTTTCCTAGATCGGGTATTAATCTGTCCCCAATTTAGCATATATTTTCTTGTTTATTAGTAGATAATATAATTCACATACAACAGGCTATTCCATACAACTTGTATCACCTACTACTAATAAGCAAGAATATAGATGTTAAAGTGATATAAATTATATAATGCAAATTATTCCCAAAATTAATTCGTTGTATGCCCATGTTTACCTTGCTATATTTTTGTTCAGGTTTAATGACCTCCTTTTACGATGCCGAGAACTTGATACCTGGACACAAGATCTTGTACTTCCTGCAGTAGTGTGGCTTCCAGGTTTCTTTAATCCTCAGTCTTTTTTGACTGGTATGTTCATATTGATTCATCATATGTAAAGGTCAAGCAAAATATCCTGCATAGTAGGCCTATAGTTTTAAAATAATTTTGAAGAACTGTTTTTTCTTCTTAACAGCTAGTTTCCTTTAAAATCTCCAAAGTACAAACATCAGTTTTCACTTTGGTGAGTGGGCGGCCATATAGATTGATTGATTGATTGATTGATTGATTGATTGATTGATTGATTGGCTGAATGAATGAATGAATGAATGAATGAATGAACCAATGAATGAGTGAATAAAAGAAGCTTATTTAAAAACTTATCAAGGGCGAAGGTGGCGGAAATCAAACACTGATAGACGATATAAGACACACTGGATGCATGACATGCTGAACGTACTTGTACCCAGATTATTTTTTCTATGAGTAGAAAGGAGTGTGATTTCCAATAATGTATGAAAAGCCACATAGGTACAAGTAAGGCATGGGTACTGACATTTGCTGCTAAACTATATTATGGCTTAGGTGTCATAGAAACTGCATCTATAGAATCAACAAGATTTTTAGAATAAACGGGGAGCAGTGAATAACCTGTATCAGAAGCTGCTTCACTATTAAAGATAAATTGGTTTGGAATAGTTTCTAGAAAATGCTCTTCAGTGCCAAGACAAGCATGACTTATATTTTTAAGAAATACCATAAATTGTATGAAATTAATGTTTATTGCAATTACCAAATCTTTTTTATCATCCAGGACCGAGCTAGCAATCTACCTGATTAGATGAATCTAGATTTACTTCTAGAAAGTTGGATCAAATTTTTCCTCTAGAATAACGTTCCTGTTGTTTCCTATAGTTATACTACCTTATCTATAGTAATTAGTATGCAGCCCTTAAAATAATAATTTCTACCAACCATGTATTCTTGAAAGCCATTATGCAAACTACGGCACGGAAAAACAACTGGTCTCTGGATAAGATGTGTCTGACTACCGATGTCACCAAAAAGAGTAGAGAAGATTATGGTCATCCACCAAGGGAAGGTGCATATATTTTTGGGCTTTATATGGAAGGTAAGTTTATTGAAATTCTATAATTGCGATGACTTAGTTAAAGCATCCAGCCATGGAAAAATGATCAGTATCAGACATAGCAAATAGAAGTATACTTTTATTGGATCAATGACAAATGTAGCAAGTTTTCTATTTCAAAAAATTCAGTATTCCTTATTATTTTAACAATGCTGTGAAGTCAACATGAAGCACAACACAGCAAAAGATCAAAGTATATTGTCTATTTGCTGTTCAAATTTTGAAATGTATATACTGTATTACTAAGATACTAGCTATATCCTCTCCAAAATAACCAGGATTATAACCTTAATCAACAGTCTGGTACATCCTCCCCATGTCTCAAAAGTACTAGATAGTTCTTGTCAAAAGACAGTAGATACTTTAAATACTAGACTTAACATTGTTTTCTCCTTTCATAATAAGAAGCTAAGATTCAAATTTTGTCACAGTATATAAAACATTACAGTGCATTTATAATACAATTTATTCCTACAGTATCTTTTCAAAAGGAAGCCCCATTATTTTTAAAAAGAAAACAGAATTTAGTATCAATAGGATTTCAGGCATATGAAGAAGCACACAAATTGTGACTGATATTCTACTTGGCTAGCTGCACACTTCTGCCCTGCAAGTTAAGATGTGTATTTCTGTGGTTGCAGGAGCAAGATGGGACACTCAAGCAGGAGTTGTAGCTGAAGCTCGACTGAAGGACTTGACTCCAATGCTGCCAGTCATCTTTGCAAGAGCAGTTCCAGTAGAGAAGCAAGAAACCAAGCATATTTACAAATGTCCAGTTTATAAAACTAAAGTTAGAGGGCCCACCTACATATGGACTTTTAATTTAAAAACTAAAGAAAAGCCGGCCAAGTGGGTCCTTGCAGGGGTAGCTTTACTTCTGGAAGTTTAGCCATATACTTGCAGGCACAAGTCTTTGCTACTTAAGCCAAGGTAGAATAGTCCACATATTACATCATGTATATTTCTGTTTGGAATTATCACAAGCAACCCTCAAAATAATGCTTCTATTTATGCTTATTTAATGCACAAGCTGTATTTACTTTACTGCATATAAAAACAGTACGCACATACAAGTGAACGTACCAAATAATTAAGTCACTGAATCACGTATGTTATATATGTAGAATGCAGATGATCCTTTGATTATTTTCCCCCTCTTTCACATAAAGGAATAACATCTCAAATGTCCATAAACTGCATGTGTGGTCTCAACCCAGATCAAGCTCAGATATACGCTGTTAGACCAATCTAAGTTATTTTTAAAAAGACACTTGTATGTTATATGTATAACACAGCATGTAGCCTGGCCCTAAACAAAAACTCAAAATATCTTAATTATAGCCAGAGACTAAAATATGTTTTTCTTCTTTTAAAAATAGTAGGACTACTTTATCTGGATTGCAAAAATCCAGACAACTCCTGTATGGTAGCAAAAACATATAGAACTTAACTCTGTTGTCATCTTCTGTATTTTCGCAGCCCATGGTTACCATAAAAAATAGACCCACTATTAAGAAATCTTCTTCCATTTAACATTAGTATAAAAAATGAAAATAAACTTGGGTTAAACGATCCAGTGCCTAAACTAGTTGTTTGTTGCCCTAATTAATTTGCTAAGAGAATTAGCATATTGAATATGAAAACAAACGGTCAAACAATGATGAATGTGCAAAGACTTCCATACTTTTCTTGCTATTTATGTAAAATATTAAGTCATAAACACTAATTTCTGAATGTCAAGATACATACCAATGTTATTGGTCAATGACCGAAATGAAGTTTCTGTCTGTCTGTCTACCAATGTTATCCTTATTTCACCTCAAGTATCTAGCCTTTCTTTCACAAGGACACATAAATGGCAGCTTAAAATGGTGTCAAATCAGTGGTGAAAACTTATATTACATCATGCTTCTGCAAAACACAATATGACTGGGCTATTTCTACTTTGAATATAAACTCCTTCAGTATGCATAAAGTGCAGTCTTAGATGATGAAATGGAAAGAAACTGAGGGGAAATTTGCCTTATTCTTTGCATCCAAAGAAACATAAACCTATCTTTTGTCATTCTTTACAAAGCATCGTGCTCTTCACTTTACTACATATTAGCAGAAGACAAAACTGATAAAAATATTCCAGATTAAGATTCATTCCTTTCCCTGTGAAGCTTTTGGCCATGAGTTCAGCTTGAGCCCTTTAAATCCAATTGATTTGAATGACAAATTTCAACAAATATATATATATATATATATATATATATATATATATATATATATATTTTAAGACCATGCTGGTCCTTCAAAAGAGGGCATTTAAGAAGCACCTCTTTTTAAATCATTAGAGCAGCCATGTCCTGTCCTGGACTTCAGAAGGTGCTCCCAGCTGGCTCTGCAATGGGCATACATACACATCTAGTTAACTTTGCTGGAGAAAAAAATTAAGGGATGTGACAGTGGGGAAGCAGCTTCTGAAATAGCCACATGACCTTAAGAAAGGACACTGCTACTTCAATGATTTGAAAAGAGGTGCTTCAGATGAGTTTCCAAACCACCTCTTTTTAAAGGATTTGACCAATTCTGAGCTTAAATGCTTATTTGTTTTCAATTGGTAAGAGTTAAACTGGGCTGCATTATGCCCTTCCAATTTCAAACAATACTGGGCTTTTTATATCATTTTTCTGTGTGGAAAGAAGAATTAAGGGTAATTTGGGTTGCTTGCCTTCAGAAGTTTAAAGGTCTGAGAAGCACTGATTTAAATGAGAGTCAATATACTATTTCTAGATATAATATAAGGTGTAATATTTTAGAATTAGATTGTGAAACTAAGACTCGAAAGAGAATTATTTTGTAGATGAACAATTTAAACAGTAGGAAACCATATTATTTATTATATGCACAAAAATATTGCTCTAGCACTGGCTTTTTAAAATTGACATATTCAGTTCCCAATGTTAACAGCCTTTGTCCTCAGAAATATTTAATAGATCAAAAGTGATTATTTTCTACATTTTTGAAATTATTTCAACATAATGGTAATGAATGAGAGTTCAAGATTTAAATCTTTAAGTAAAAATAGTATACGTAAATCACCAAGATTAAAATTCACATAGCTATATCTGGTATTTTCAGTCATCCACACCAAGATGCTTTTGCAAACTGTAAAAGAAAAAGCAGAAGGTTTGGGGGTTAAGAAAGAGGACGTAGCTATTATGAGCTCCATTTCAGAGAGTTATAATCACACTAAGTGTGTTGTTCTAGCTTCTAATGGAAAGGGTAAGTCTAAAGGGTAAGGGTAAAAGGGTATGGTTTTTATAGGAAAAAAAGCAAAATCATTAAATGCATTCATAAAACTATTTTTCAAACTGAAAGTCTCTTTCAACCTTTGCAAAAATATTGGACATGATAGCAAATAATCAAAACCTCAGATAAATAGAATTATTACTTGTGCGACGGTATGACTGCAAAAGTTGTAGAAAAGTTATATGAACACAAACAAATCAGACTTACCCATAACCTCTGTGGTAGACTTTGAGGTACGATGCCACAGGATACTGGGGATTCCTATCTCACCAAACATTAGAGTATGTGAGAGAATCCTGGGTTTTACTTTGAACCCAATAACAGGTAAAAACACAAAACGCAAACAATTCCCACTTGTTCATTCTGGATTTTGTGGCATCTGTAACTGCTCATGGATGCAGCAGTAATGTATTATAGAAGATATGCACCAATAATGATGTGTTCAACAGTTATCACAGACATGGATATACAATGGTGCCCCTCCAGAGGTTGTAAACTACAGGTCCCACTATCCCTTGCCTTTGGGCTGTTGCTTAGGGCTTTGCTTTAGCAGCAGTCCTGGTTTAAGGGTCTCCTGTGCATTCATATGTATGCTCAAATGACAAAGGGAGACCCTGGAAGCATCTGCCTAAATCTTCAGGAGGATGTGGTGTGACACCTCCAACAGCAGACTGAGAGTAGTGCTTCACTAATCATTTCTCTGAATAGTTCACCCAGCTCTGAAAGCCAGTGAGCTGTAGTGGGGAAGGAGTTGGAGTAAGAGCAGGAAGACCCAGAATCTGGTCCACCCTCAGCTATGGAAGCTTATTGGGACCCTTTGTGCCAGTCACTCTCTCAGCCCAACCTACCCCACTGGGTAGTTTGATATGGGGAAAAATGGAAGGAGCACTAGGTACACCACCCTGAAGAAAGGATGGGGTATCAATCTAAATAAATAAAGCACAAGTAAAATAAGCACACTAAATTAGACTATTACATACAGTGATTTCATAGAACTTACAATATCAGAAATATTTCTAATACAAACTACCCTATACTCAGTATTTTAGGTATCTGCTTACCTTTCAAGGTACTCTTTTACATTGTTGTAACCATAAAACTTTGCCAAGTGGATAAGTGCTCCTGTGGCACAACGACCATCACGTTTACGACAGTAGCTGCAGTTACATATTCCACGGCAAGGAGGGCACAGCCACTCCTTAAAAGTGGGAGAAGAGTATTAGTTCACCTTATAAATAATATTTTGTGTTATCACATAAGCACAGCAATCACAAAATTAGTGCCTGCATAAAGATACAGTGTTAACTTGTTTCTGAAGGCATATGTAATAGAAAAAGCAACCAGATCACCAATAATTTCACTGTATATCCCATTTCATTGTACATCCCACAACTCAAGCAACTGGGGGCTTACTGGATCCAGAAGTGCTGATTTCACATCTTCTCCATAGCGATTACGAAGACATGGCCCACAGAACTGTCCCCGCACACCTCCACAGTCTTCATTATGACAAATCGTTTTTGTATCAATTGTCTTTTGTCGACACTGATGGCATGTGCTTCCCTAATATTGGCACAATTGAGATAAATTATAATATTATTTTTAGAAGGCCATTTCCAATGCATCTGGAGATAAACATGGTGTTTTTCTTCAACCTGTTCATATCATCCTTATAAAGACTTTTACAAATTATTATTCTCCAAAATCATAAGTAATTGCACATTTTTGTTGCTGGAATATGAAAAAGCTTTTTCCACAACTCCCAATACAAAATGCATGTTTCAAATAATGCAGGATGAATCAGCTAATACACTGAACTGGACTGGAATACCAATTTATAAGTGGAGCTTGAAAAGCCTGCACTAGTTCTACAATGCTGTAGCAATGCTTCAGGTTTTACAAGACAGCAACACTAAAACCAGCCCGTCAAACTTAATCTGACGCTCACACTAATTTCATTCTGGATAGTGATAACTATTGGGCAAAAATTACTTTACTTAGCATTATAAGCAATTCCAAATCTCTATTCTATTTTTTATCTTGCTTTACATTCCTGATAAGAAGTTAAGTATTAACTTCTTTTTTGAGGCAAGCACTTCTCCTGATACCTTGACAAGATAAATAACTTATTGGTAGTTATTTTATTGTCTGTGTTCTAAGAATCATCAGTATAATTATAGACTGTAATTAAAATATTAAATACTTCACAGTACAATATGACAGTAGGGAAGATTAACACTACCCTGTTCATGGGAAGGTGAAAGAAAATGTCATTGAACCAATACAAATAATACTGTGGCAGTTTGATCATTATATAAGTGGAAAGATACATAAAGAACATCATGAACATAAAGAGGGTAAAAAACTGGTTTGATCTAAAGCATTGTATTAATTAAATGTATGTTAGCCAAAGTATATAAAGAAAACAATTACCTACCAAAACCTTATCATAGATTTTATCTTTAACTGTAATTGCAATATTTTCTAAGTCTTCATCTGTTATATCATCAACTGTTCGGAATGAACTATATCTTGATAATCTTCTTCTTTTGGGCATTCCTAAAACACCCTATAAAGGAAATTCACCATCTCTAAATCAAATGCAGCTTAAAACACTGTACTCAAAGGGACTTGAATCTAAATAGGCAAGTATAGGATTACACACTAAAACATTTATATTTTGGAAAATGTAATGTTGTTTATGCTTGCCTTAAAAGTAAGTCATTTTTAAAAAATTATCTAGTAAAATAAAACAATACATTGTTATATGTTTAGTTATAAATTGTTTCTTAAACCATAGAATAAGTTTAGATTTCACTAATTTACTAGACACTTAATCTTTTTATAAAAATAGCCTTCCCTGTTTTCTCCCATGACTTACTTTTCTGAAAATGTAATTCTCCACCACTAATTGACCGTATATCACCACTCAATAGTTGCAGGATAAAAGATGAGAAAGTATTACAGAAATGGTAGAAATGAAGAGGAAGTTAAGTGCAATTCATTTGTACTTCATGCTTTTTCTTGTCCAGCCAAATCCAAAATTTTGTATTTTTTTCCAAAATTCATTCTGTTGCCTTTTACACTCCATTTAATTCCTGACATGATTGGCATTTTCTAGAATAGAGCATATTCAAATTTCATAGGCAATTTAGTGAAATTGCTCCTGGATCAGGATAGACAAGGTGTCATCCCCAATATGTTTTGGACTATCCTTGACCTTCAAAAGACCCACTAGAGCTTGTCAGTTTAGTCCAAAGTCTATTGTAGTCAGAATCTATTATGATTGGAACAGCCTGTAAGCCTAGCATTCAAGCAATATCTAAAACTCAGAAGACATCCTACTCATGACCATGACAGACACTAGGCCGTTCACTTAAATGTTTAGCTCATGCTTGGTAAGTACCACCCTTGCTACTTGCAATTTACTCTTTGTTCAAACAAATCCAGAACATAATTTTGGCATGTACCCCTTTTAGTCTTTTCTTCAATAAGTTCTGGTGTTTGTAACTATTAAGGTGTTCAGCGAATCTGACAGCTGAAACAGTATAGTTCTCCAGAGCAAATTTTTCTGGAGGACGAGCGTTCCTGGCCGGGTTAGTTCGACGCTGTATCTGGCCTTCTGAAAATGTTCTCCTTGGTGTTTTCTTCTGTTTCTAGAGAAAAAAAGAGAGATTTCACATCTGGACATTTTCTTTATGGGCACATAGCATTAGCTATAAAATTATGGTCACCTTTGTTTAACACACCTCAAATTCATTCTTTATTATTAATCGATGAATTATGGCACACTGCCGGTCGCTACATGATTTAGGGGAGTATATAACAAGAGCAGGTATGTATTTGGACAAAACTAGAAGATGAGTTAGAGATACAGAATTCTTACAAACATTAGTTACAGAATTCTTTGATCTAGGATAGACAGTACTTCAAGAAACAGGAAGCATTCACCAACCACCGTCATTGGAAAAGGAGGCAGTTGTCCACTTTTCTACTGCTATATTTAGGTTAGCCGTTGTTGCTGTTGTTATTAGGCAACTACAACCTTCCACAAATTGCTTTTCAACATGTACTAAATCTACAATTCACAGGTTGCAGTATATTCACATCAAAAGAGTACTAGTCTGGGGAATGCAGTATTAGGTTATTAACAATATGTTAGCTATTGTATTGGTCAAGGACGTGCACAAAACTGTGAAAAACTAGTCTTGCGTCCTTCAATTAGTCTGTGATTTCACATGCCTTTCTGAAGAGCGTATACACATATATTGGAAGCTCCTGAGTCTGAAAAAAAAACATATCCATGCATACATATACTAGAAGAAAAATTCTGCAAATGCAAGAATAGGGACCTAATCCTTTCTGAGTCATAAGTGTTTGAAAGGAAAAGTCACAATTTTATGACTTTATTGTTTTTAATACTTAGTCCAAGTATAAAATATCTCAGAAAAAGCAGTCACAAACAGTATTATGCCTCTGCAAAAATTAGTGATATACACTCAGTCTTAGAAATGCAACACAAATTTCTGTGAAAAATTTCGTTAATACTTACAGGAGTTGAGGAAGGGGTTTTCACTGGAAATAAGGCAGGTATAGAATTCAGTTCTGCTAATAACTGGGCAAGCTGAAATGGGAAAATGGATTGATTTTCTCTATAAATCCAATACTTTTTAATGGCAATCTTATCTATATACTATTTCATGATGCCTTTTTAAAAAATATAAATCCTCCCATTTTTAAGAATCATTTTACTCATGCATCACATAGTTTTTAAAATTGCACTGGTATGATCAGTTTCACTGTGGTTCAGAATATTACAGCAAAAGTTTGGAGTTAATAATGAACTCATGCATATTTCCAAAGTTATGGAAGCAACTGCTTCACATATAGATGCCACGTAAGCAGGCTTTATCACTCATTCAAAGGGAAGGACTACAACTGCAAAGCACACCATGCTTTTTACAGTGGTGCAATGCTTTAAAATGAAATAAGTACCAATATATGGTTATACACAGTCACAAGCATAGACAAAAATAACTAATCATTTCAGTCCTTCTTCACCCATTGAGTGACGAGAGGAGGCAGTATGAAGGCAGACGGTATGCCAAATTTTGGCACTGGTCTTACCCACTGCAGGTATGAGATCCAAGGAAAATATTTGCAACTTCCAAGTGGAGCTCCACTGAAAAACTTTGGGCATCATTTTTTGTAGTCATATTAAACTTCCAGCATTCAGATTAATACTATGTGATATAGTATTACAAGAATGAATCTCAGTTTTCCTCTTGGGTGCAACCACAAGAACAAGTCTATAGTTGATATGGAATTCAAACCCAAACAAAATGGTGATAGTTTGAACTACAGTAATGCATAAAGGCTTCATAAATAAGGTTTGAAAATGACTTGTTCCTACTAACCATGATTCTAAATAGGTTGTCCACTTTTGGATCCCTCACTAAAATGCAGTTAATTTACCTGTCAGATACAAAATATGTTTGATAAAACAAATGCGGGGGTTAGAATTATGTGTGCAACAACTTCCCATTTCTTTCTTTTCTTGACTATTAATGCCATCTAAGAATGCTGAATTAGTTCTTACCACAGCTTTATTTTCTCTGATATTCATATCTCTTTTCAAAAGCGCATTAGAGTTCTCTTCTGGTGCCTCATCTCCCTCGGATCCTGAAGAAGTATCTTGGTCTGCCTTTCCCCAAATTTTACTTTTTGTTTGTTTAAGAAAAGGAGATTCTTTACTGTCCGTTAAACAGAACTTAGGGGAAGTCTTTTCAGCTGATTTCTTGTTAGGAAACTGTAATGCCACACGAAATCTAAAGCTTCTCTTCTTATGAGATGACTTAATTTCCTTCTCTTCTTCTTCCTCCATTAAGGGTGAGTTATTCTCTAGTTCTGATTCCACTGCCTAAAAAAGGGTGAATAAAGCAACCTATGTTACAGTTGTACTTGTATCATGAAAAAAGCTAATGTTTTATTTTCCTTAGCTACATCAATCATATTAAAAGGTATCTTTAAAAAAAAAATCTGATTTTTAAACGAAATAGATTCATAATTATCTGATTTTTAATTTAAACAGTTATTTCATGTGAACTGTTCAAGTTGGCTTGGGTACATAGAAAAAGAGCAAACGACAGATGGCCAGGATTTGCATAAGATGGCAGAGAATATTATAGTAAAAATATTTTCAATTCCAGAACCAAACAAGAGCTAGCTTATTGTCACAACTGAATGGTCAATGAATTCAAACATATAACTGACTTCACAGGCACCAGAGTTTGTCTGAAAAACTTTAAGAGAAAATGCACTACAGAAATTACAACTATATGTTGAGAACAGCTTTAAGTCCACAATCCTACACAATACTAAGCCCCATTAAACATTATTAGTAGACAAGTACTGGATTACGCAATAAAAGAAATTCCATATTCACTGGAAGAATGGGTGCTCTGCATAATCAAGGATACTTGTACATTCCCTGAAATTCCCAGTTAAAAGATGATATAAAAGGCATATGCCTGAAACCCTAAAGAGCATAAACAGGACTTTAAATATTATTGCTCCTTCTTTTCACTTTGATGCTAAAACCAGTGTACCATGTTCATTTCTTCACAATTAATATTAGTTGCACTGAAGAGCCTACACCTCAACTTATCCTCAGGCCAACAATGCTTTCTTCTCCCGCAAGCTAGAGCAACAGAGATACGGGAATAAAATGTGGAAATATTGTCAGGGTTACCCACATTCTAAATGACAATGCTAGCTACAGTCCTCAGCCAAAATAACCAACAACTGAACATTTAAAAGATATATAAAAGTACATGAAGCCATATTATACTGCCACATAATTCTTGCCATTTACTTCATGTTCACTTGAAGAAAATCCTTCAAACACTTCATTTTCTGAGTCTATGTCTTCTGTAAAAATCTTTCTCAGCTGCTCAGTAAGGTACTTGGACTTCAAATGGGAATCCTGCAACATCAAGCATAAAAACACAACACTGTTCTCAACATGAAGAGTACCGCAAATATCCCCCAAATCTTTACAATTAAAACAAACAAGAAACAGGCAATTTAACAAATTACTATCCAGATGAATAACAGAAATAAAATATGAAATCCTTCCAAATGAAAAGGATGATAAAACACAGCCATACATAATAAAGCCCAACTGGATGACCTGTGTATAGAGAAGGTCAGGAGTACAACTTCTTGATTTTCTTGAGCTTCATGGCTTTTGATACCACAGACCAGGGGCAGATAACTTGATGAGCTCCCTTTATACTGACCACAGGCTGTTTTGGTTGAGACTTAAGAGATATAACGTAAAACATCCAAAAAGACAGACAACATTTTCATCCAGGTTGGTTAATTGAAAGAAGATCTGTTTTAAAATAATTTCATTCCTTCTTGAATGGATATTTATAGTTACGGGAACTAGGGAATTATTACTCTGTTCTATGAGAAATCTACCAGAGGGTATTTCAGTGGTTTCTACTACCATGCTATTACAACATGTACATGAAATCAGGGGATAGGCTTAGTATAAATGTAGACTACACCATGAATAGGTAGGTGATAACTTCTGGCTTTACTGCACCTTTCCAGTGAAACTCTGGTTGGCTTACTGCCTGGTCAAAGGACAATAAATTGATCTCAATCCAGATAAGATAGATACCGAGTGGATCCAGACAATACAATAAGCCACACATTAGCTAACCATATTTTAGCTTAGTGTGTTCTGCAAACTCAGCCCCAAGTCTTTAATGGTTCAGTACAGTGTGCAAATTCCTAAAATTTGATTAACTGAATAAACAATGGTTAAGCTCATCATGTGGGTAAGCACACAAACACAGCTTCTGTGGGTTAGTGGATCATTCCATGCAATAAATGTGACTAACCTAAGAACCAAGCCAGTTCATCGCACAATCTGAATATGGAAAAATTACAATTCACCATCATCTTCCGACCTCAGGCATTTCTCCAAAAATTGTTTCAAATTTCAACAGTTTTTAAATGCATTATTTAAAAATTATTCCATTTATTTAATTTGGGGGGAGTGCTATTTGGATGCCCAGCAAGAAATATATCTTAATACAATCATTGTATTCAACACTAAGACTTATTAAAATAAATTAGAGTCATATTGATGGAAGTGATTTATTGACTTTTATTCAGCCCTATGGTGACTCTGGGTACTAGTATGAATTCCCATCTCCCACAATGCTAATTAAAAAATTAGAAGTATGCAAAATTCTTTGAATTTGAATGGTTTGAGTATGAGACAGGCTGTTCTGACCTCACTAGAAATGTTCCAATGTTGTTCCAACTTTATTGGGAATATTCTGACTCAAAACAGCCTCAGAATGAGGTTGTTTCAAGGAAAGAACACTCCCAGAGAGTGTGGACAGCCAGTTTTGAGCAGAGACCAGTTAACTTGAACCTGAAAGAGATGAAACAGTTTGAATTTGAAACCTATGTTAAACCGCTTCTGAGACATGTCTCATTTACAAGGTCTCAGTGATACAAGGATGGACACAATTCCTATCCCCCCTCAAGGGCTTTCCTTAGAGAAATAGCACCTTCAGCTACAGTAATAACTATTGTGAGGTAAATTGCTTGACAAAGACCCTATTTCCAATTGAGATAAATTATGAATTATGAATTTGAATTAGAAATTGGGAACTACACTAGGCTCTCTCTATAAAGCAAGAACAAAAAATTCACTTCATTACACTTTCTTTGCTTCATTGTACTGTATTTTAGAAAGCAATTCTACAAGAAAAATCAAGTTGCAATTTAGGCCATGGGTAAATGGAGGTTTACAAGGAGTTTTATTTACTGGATGAAAACGGTGCATAATTTGTTACAAAGGTTTCCCCTACCATTTTTCTTGATTCAAGCAAATCGAAACTCTCACAGCTGTCTTCCAGTGACAATGTTTCCATGGGAACATCAGATCCAAAACCAAGAAAGTCTTCATCATCACTTGGGGCATTAAATATATCAGCCAATTTGAGCATCTGTTCAATTCATAAAAAGAAATGGAAAATAGTCAGCTGTGCAAGATTAATCACTTTGTACAATCTATCACATTTATACTACCATGTTGTTAATTTCCTACTCAACTCTATTCCTTAAGCAACACCCAGGAAAACATAAAAAAATAAACCAATGGAGAGAAGATGCTAGGCAGGTTGATTCAGGTTGCCAATCAGTAGATGTGCAGGTATAGGCAATAAATAGTTAATTATTTATTACCAATTTATACACCACCCCAAGACTGGGCAGTAAATATGAAACACAAATGGGAGTCCTTATCCAAATGATAGTCTAGAACTGCTGAATGACAGAGAATACCTGAGATATCTAGTCAATTATAACCTAGCATATAAAGTATTCTTACATTTAAGAACAATATGTATTATTAGCAAGGTTATGCTCAAAATCCTACAAGCTAGGCTTCAGCAATACATGAACCGAGAACTACCGGATGTACAAGCTGGGTTTCGAAGAGGCAGAGGAACTAGAGATCAAATCGCCAACATTCGCTGGATCATGGAGAAAGCACGAGAGTTCCAGAAAAATATCTACTTCTGCTTCACTGACTATGCAAAAGCCTTTGATTGTGTGGATCACAACAAACTGTGGCAAATTCTTAAAGAGATGGGAGTACCAGACCACCTTACCTGTCTCCTGAGAAATCTGTATGCGGGCCAAGAAGCAACAATTAGAACCGGTCATGGAACAACCGATTGGTTCAAAATAGGGAAAGGTGTACGACAAGGCTGTATACTGTCACCCTGCTTATTTAACCTATATGCAGAGTACATCATGAGAAATGCCAGGCTGGAAGAATCACAAGCCGGAATTAAGGTTGCAGGGAGAATCATCAACAACCTCAGATATGCGGACGATACCACCCTAATGGCAGAAAGTGAAGAAGAACTAAAGAGCCTCTTGATGAGGGTGAAAGAGGAGAGTGCAAAAGCTGGCTTGAAACTCAACATTAAAAAAACTAAGATCATGGCATCTGGACCCATCAATTCCTGGCAAATAGAAGGGGTAGAAATGGAAGCAGTAACAGACTTCATTTATTTGGGCTCCAAGATCACCGCAGACGGAGACTGCAGCCATGAAATTAAAAGACGCTTGCTCCTTGGGAGGAAAGCTATGGCAAGCCTAGATAGCATATTAAAAAGCAGAGACGTCACCTTGCCGACAAAGATCCGCATAGTCAAAGCTATGGTTTTTCCAGTAGTAATGTATGGCTGTGAGAGCTGGACCATAAAAAGGCCGAGCGCCGAAGAATTGATGCCTTTGAACTGTGGTGCTGGAGAAGACTCTTGAGAGTCCCCTGGACTGCTAGGAGGTCAAACCAGTCAATCTTAAAGGAAATCAACCCTGATTGCTCATTGGAAGGATCGATAATGAAGCTCAAGCTCAGATATTTTGGTCACCTAATGCGAAGAGAGATCTCTTTGGAGAAGACCCTGATGCTGGGAAAGATTGAAGGCAAAAGGAGAAGAGGACGGCAGAGGATGAGATGGTTAGATAGCATCACTGAAGCAATGAGCATGAAACTGAGCAAACTCAGGGAGGCAGTGAAGGACAGGAAGGCCTGGCGCAATATGGTTCATGGGGTCACGAAGAGTCGGACACGACTTAACGACTAAACAACAACAATGTATTATTAATGTAAGCCCAAATCTGCCCCAAAACAGACAATCCTTTCAGCAAAAATAGAGCTTATCATAAGACAATTAAGGAACAACATCACATAGTAAGACATCTTAGTGAAACAAATATACTAGTTGCTGCACAGAGCTCTAAGAACAAGTTGAGAAACATTGTTGGTTTCCATGACATTTTAGTGGCATTCCAGTCCAGATCATTGTTATGTATCTGCTGACAGCAATTTCATTTTCCCCAGGGCTAATAGTTATATAGCCAAAACAATGCACTCATAATAAAACATTATCTGCAGGTTTTGAAGATCTCAGAGAACAAATACAGCATTAAATATGCATTTCCTAAAAAAATAAACCGACAAAGTTCAGCACGCTCAGTGATAAAAGTGCTGTCTGGTGGAAAAAATGGTATATTCTGAAATACAAGGGTATGGCTGAACAGGAGCATCCCACGGAAAATATAGAAGAAATTGCCTTTTACCAAATCAGATTAATCGTCCACTGAACTCAGTACTGTCCACACAGACTGGCAACAGCTCTCTGGGGTTTCAGATCACAAACTTTCCCCGCCTAACTAAAAATGCCAGGAATCGAATTATGAATTGAATCATGTGCTCTATTAGTGAAAAAGAGTTTTTCCGTAATATATAAGCCAAGACTGTTCTATACTATTCTCAGTCCTCTTCTAATACTGTTAAAGCTTTCCTACATTCATTAAAAAATGAAGCTCCATAGCTTTTAACAATTTAACAGAAAATGTACATGAAGAGCCATGAAGTCTAGTTGCAATGAATAACTGGCTTCCAGGAACAAGCCTATTAATTCTTACATTATTGTACAGTTGAGCTAGCAACTGCTGTGATCATTACATGCCAAACTAATTTTGTCTTCTGCATTTGCACTAGAGAACTCATTACAGAGTTGTAATTACTGATTATTAATGGGAGGAGCATTCTCCAGTGAAGTACATTTTTCAACTTCTGTGTATGGATAGTGATGGACTCCGAAGCTCCAAAAAATCTTTCATTCCAGCCTCCCTCCTTTGTACTGATTTTTAAGAGTCATATTAAAACATTCAGGAGTTCCAGTGTGGCCAAATACCTTAATTTAAATGAGAGCTATTCAACACATACCAGGTGTACAGTTAGCAACTTTTATGGAGAACATGATGGTGATGCATTATGTTCTCCATAAAAGAAAGATTTCTTGCTACAAACACTCTTTTCTTCCATCTGCTTACTAAAGTTTATTTTTTCCATTCCATTTTAGCAGTTTGGGCACAATGGTTAATTGACTGAGGTACAGGCTTTTAAAACCCACAGGTGAACCCCCTCCCTCTCCCCAAGAGTGTTTTAGGCTAGGTATGGTTTATGGTAAGGATTTACCCCTTTGACACACTTGTCCAGGTCACTGTCTTTCAATTAGTAGGTTGGACAACTTTCTTAATTCCGAGTATGAGATCAGTGGCATCACAACCAGAGAACTAAGGTCTACTCATCACCCTTCCCTGGTTAGCCTTCCATTATGTCCAGGATCCCTGCAAGACCATGGCAAATGCCCTTCTGTATCATACAGTGTCCATCAAGATCTATCCTGGAAACCCCCAAGCAGAACATGAAGGCAATAACCCTCTTCCACTGTTGCTCTCTAGCAACTGGGTAAAATAGCATTCAGTTATCAAGAACAGCAGCCATCCAAAGGAATCCCAATTTTATTTCCAGCTAAGTTAGGGAAATAAATTTACCCTCATAATGGGTTTGGACTATCTCCAGTCACCGAGAGCCAAAAGAAATCCCAGGTTTTCATTCCAGATCTAGGAAAAGAAACTGGCCCCAAAGCTGGCAAAAATGCTTATGCACTCAAACGAACCTATATTTTCAAGCCCCAATTTAGGCCGGGGGGGGGCGGGCAGGGGAAATAACCCTGAATTTTCAAAGCAGTTATACTGATTCCCGGCAGTCATCCACTGCAGCTCCAAGCTTGAAGGTGGGAGATCGAAGACAGAAGAAACACCAGGAGTTCAGTACGCACAGCTGACTTGCCCAAACCTGCAGGTCCCCTCACTAACATTTTTTGTTTGAATGTTCAGAATTTCTTTTAACAAGGCCAAAAAGAAGATATACAACAGACTTCACAGCTCTGTTATTATTTAGCCAGTAATGGACAACCTGATATCCTCTTGATATGTTTCATTACAAGTCCCCCTCAGTTCCAGCCAATGCTTATGATAATCTTCCCCAACCAATGTGCTTTCCAAATGCACAGATTTCAACTCCTAGAATTTCCTGGAGTAAAGTGATAGCTTGGCTGCGGATTTGGGAGAATTCAACACACCCAAAGAGTTGTGTTAAGGGCTGTAGCAGAGCTGGAGGGTCTACCAGCGCTTCTCTCCACATCATCTATCTTGGCCTCTTTAAGCTAAAAGAATGGAGCTAGAGCTGCATCTGGCCACCCTAACAGTTACAGAATCTGCAATCCGAAAGTATCTGATGGGCACCAGGTTGCCTATCCCGGCTTTACCAGCTTTACGGATCCGGCAACTGTGTAACCACATACAAGGATACAAATTCCCTACCAGAATGTCCCCCTCCTGCACCATCGTTATGAATCGCTGCTCATTCCGGACACAAGACGGTGGTGGACACTTTTCCGATCCAACCTGAAGAAACTTTCTCTAAAGGACAGGATTTCCCGCTTCTGAGAAGACGCCGACCCAAGAGGGGGCGACGGGTGCGCAACCATTCCCTGCTCCCGAGAAAATCGAAATCGGCTAACTTTTCTGGGTGCAGATAGAAACTTCGCGAGAGCCAGGCTCTCCAATCGCAGCCTCCCAGCCGATTGAAAAGCGCGCTCTCTGGCGCGCTCTCCTCCCACTCTCGCTCGAGGGAGTTTGAAACCAGAACCGGGGGGAAAGACCAACTCTTGGCCGCGTCGCTTGCAGGATCCCTCCCCCCACCTCAAAACTTCTTGCAAATATCGGTCTACCTACCGCCGGACGCAAGGCAGGCGGGCAAGCTTGAGGTTAAGACGGTGGACGAAGGGGCGGAAAAGGAGGCGGCGACCGAGGAGGAGCCAGTCGAGCGGGCTGGGGAGAGGGCCTGGTTCTACCGGGACGCGAGCACACGTGACGGGGCTCAAGGCGGAGACTGATGGGCGTGTGGAGCGTCCAGTCGGCTTCACCCATGGGGGGGGGGCGCGCCAGGGGGAAGTGTTCCCACGAGGGCTGCAAGTGCGCGCGTGGTCGCTGCTGCCCTTTTAGGTCCAGCCAGTCCACTGTTGACTTAAGTCTTAAGTGATGTGCCTTCCTTTTTTAAAGTTGGATTAAAACCAGTTTGTTTCATGGTTTCTGACAGGGGCGCAGTTAAAAAGTCATTCGTGAGTTATATCAAGTCCCCGAAAGGATCTATTTTGCTTCGGCACAGGCCAGGAAGAAGCTGTGGGTTGCATCTATAAATGCATGTACTTCTCCTTAAAAAGATGCACTAATAATGCAAGAACCGAAGTGAAATCTCTAAAATTCAGTGAATGCGGATCAACATCGAATACCGAACTAGATCTAAGAATTATCTGAGCATTATGTGATAGAGAGATTGGGTGGTAAAGTAGATAAAGGCTGCCTTGCTAAGGATCATAGGCAAGATGTAGGGATTTGGTTGGTTATGCTATCTGAAATTCCATTTCTGTATATTAGTCCATCTGTACTTCATTGATCTTCCCTGGGTTGAGGTTGTTGTAAAGAGTAATAAAGAGTCTAGTAAAGGCATTAAAATCCTTTTAATGAAATCTGCTCTCCGTTATCACGCAGCTAATGACTAAACTGCCCGCTTGTTTTGGTAGTCACAATTTTGAGTTTTATAAATATATGTACAAATACTGTCATTGTCTTGCAGCATTTTCTTGGCAAATCTTTCCCCACTGGTTATGAACACATTGCCCATAGCTGCTGGTTTCACCAGGTCTTCCACCAGTGGTGTGTGTTTTCTTTTGCTTTGTAGGCTGCCAAGTAAAGTAATAAACTAGAGTGGCTTTTTACCCAGAACATAAAACTTTATAGGCTGGAGTATCAAATTGCTGTTGCTTAAGTTATTGGCAAGGAGCCTATTCCATGCCAACAAAAGGGGTATGTTTAGCTTCAAGATGCCTCTTAAACTTATTCAGCTTTAGTGATTCATTACTTCATCATAGATTTTGGCGGGTGGGGGTGGAGGTTGCCTTCTTGTCAGTTTTTGACTCCTAGTGACTGCTTGGAAAAGTCCCCGCGGTTTTCTTGGCAAGGTTTTTCAGAAGTGGTTTGCCATTGCTTGCTTCCTAGGGCTGAGAGAGAGTGACTGTCCAAGGTCACCCAGTTGGTTTTGTGCCTAAGGTGGGACTAGAACTCATGGTCTCCTGGTTTCTAGCCTGGTGCCTTAACTTTACCCCAAATGGCTCTCTATATGTCACATGCTGTAGCTTAATTATTTCACAATCAGTTGAGAAATGTGAAACCTATGTCTAAAAAAATTCCTTTGTACAATTTTGCCATATTATGAGGTTATACACATTCAATTTTTTTTTTTTTTTGCATACTGCAGCCAGATTTTCCAAACAAGACAATCACTGCTACACATAATAACTGATCAATACAGAAGGAAGTTAATCTATTTATTCTGCAGTGCAGAATTTTCTAGGCACAGACACTGAAATCAGAATGAATGCAAGTGAGCAGGACTGGATAAGCTTTTGAAATAGTGGAAAACTCATCTATTCATTCAAGGTCAAACTTGATGCTTGCTGTTCACTAAAGGTATATTTGAAGTACTGTATATTTACTTCAATTCATCCTGTATCCCTTTCAGTTTATTAACAGGTGTGCTGATCAAGTCTGGGATTGCAATCCATAAATTGGGAATCATTGAGCCTGATGTTTCTCTGGTATTGTCTGGTGGTTGTCCAGAACAGTAGACCTACCTGCCAAATTTTAATTTTATTTTTTACTTATGTTATTTATTTTCTGGACTTAAATCCTGTCCCATGTGAGATGTCAGGAAAGGAAACTACCCTTGCTCTTGATGGTGCACGCTGGGTAGGTAGCCAGGCAGGAGGACAGTACACCTTTTCTGCATTCTTCATCAAGAGCAGCAACACGCACTTCATTGTCACTCACACACCTTGTGCTGCTGCTCCTCTATTGCTGCTCCTCTTCTATTCTTGACCTCATGCATTCAAAGAAGGAAGCATGAGCATGTGTGTGTGTATGAACATATATTTATTAAAGATTTTTTACATAAGTAAAAGATAAACATAAAAATATATAAAGGAAAGGAAAGGAAAAAAGATAAAAAGTACAAAGAACAGTACAAACAGAAAAAGAGAAAAAGATAAGCAACTTCCAATCTTTTTATAGCAGTTACTAACAAACTTAGTATCCCTCATCCCTCTTTAAAATTACATTAGATTGTTCCCTTCTATCCCATATTCAACCCTTTTAAATCAGCAAATCCAAAAATCATTTCATTTTTTCTATTTTCCACAAAAAGTCCATAAAGGGTTTCTAGTCTTTTATAAAAGTACTTATTGTCTTATCCCTGAATCAAACAGGTCATTTTGCTATTTTTGCAAATCCCATCATCTTCACAATCCAATCCTCCATTGTGAGTATTTCAGTCTTTCTCCATTGTTGCACCTATAATAGTCTTGCTGTAGTTAACATGTACAAAACCAGTCTTACATTAGTATTTTCTAATTGGCTATCCATAAGTCCTAATAAAAAAAAATCGAGCATGCACAGTTCTTAACTCAGCCAGGAATGGTGTAAATCCAATCAGCTGTGCCTTAATAAAGAAAACCAGAGTTAAGTTTAGTACAGGTAGTCGTTAGCTTATGTCCATTCATTCAGCAACCATTCAAAGTTACAGCGGTGCTGAAAAAATGGACACATGACTGGTCCTCAAAGTTCCAGCCATAGCAGCACCATAGCAATCATGCAATCACAGGCTGGGCACTTGAGTTGCAGTGAGCCGCCATCACATGATCACCATTTGCAACCTTCCCTGCCGGCTTCCCACAAGTAAAGTCAACGAGGAAGCCGGCAGGGAAGAATACAAGTCACTTCAGTAAGTCGTTCCTGCTGCTTTTTCTCCTGCCTGCAGCACCACCTCCTGCCTGGGCGTAGCCTCTGCCAGCCTTCCAAGGCCTCCCGCAGCTCCCCAGACCTGCACGTGGCTTCCCCTGGCTTCTTCCACCTTCTGCACCACCCCTGCACTCCTTACCTAGGATTTCCAACTTTTCCCACTTAACAACCTGTCCATCCTGGGGTTACGACAACAACTGGGAGTTCTGGGATTGTTGCTAAACAATGCAGTCACATGATGTCGCACTTTATGACCACATCACTTAGCACCGGCAATCCTGGTCCCAATTGCCATCATAACCCAAGGACTACCAGTATACAAACCTACCCATCATATAATTATTATTCACAAACTCTATGTTTCCTTAGCTAGATACACACTATGCTCAAAGGAAGCAGGGCGTTGTCAGGGAGGGTCAAAAAAGTCTACCATATAATCAAAGCCTTGTGCCTTTTTATACATGTCATGTAGGAAAATGAACACTTGAAATTTTCTTTAAAAATTCTACACTCCCAGTATATTTGGCATGGGTGGGTTTCTGTTCTTTCTTAATGGTCAAAAGTGCAGCTATCTTAAGAACTTAAATATTCTTTAAAGTATTGTATATAATCCCCAAGGATATTTCATCTTACTTGATTCTTTCCACCTCTTTTTCTCCTCGTCAAACTTTATAATTATATACAATTTCATATTTTTTTATGGTGCAACTCCCATCCCTCAGTACAGTGGTACCTCTACTTACGAACGCCCCTACTTACGAATTTTTAGAGATACGACCAGCTCCGGCCCCAAAAATTTACCTCTACTTACGAACATGCCTCTACTTACAAACCAGATCCGCGGCCATTTTCCCTGCTGCCACGCGATCGCGGCTTCCTGTGGGCGAGATCGCGGTAGCAAGGAGACGTTCGGTGAGGCTTGTGGTGTGTTTTGTGTCGTTTGGAAGGTTTTTGTGTCGTTTGGAAGGTTTTTGAGGTTTAAAAATAAAATGCATATGTTTCAGAACTGTTTAGCCATATTTACATTGAACCTTATGGGGAAATTTGCCTCGTGGTGCGACCAAATTCGGAGGGCGGAACAGATTAACCGGATTTACATTGAACCTTATGGGAAACTTTATCTCGACTTGAGACCAACTCGAGTTGCAACCAGAGTCACGGAACGGATTAAGTTCATAACTAGAGGTACCACTGTATTTCCTTTTATCATATCTAGGGATTGGAAAGCTTCTCTTTTAATTTCATGAAGGAAACCTTTTGGAATTCATTTGGCTCTAACCTTCCCAACTGTATCCCAGATTGTTCTCACTCTGCAGCTATAGATTTTCTAGCCATGACCAACTTCTCCCCTCCCCATTTTTTAAAAAGCCTTCTACATTACTTCAAAATGTCTACTTTAAGACCCAGTCATCTTTATGTTACTAGTTTTTCTAAAGATTTTCATCTGCATCTTTGCCTGGGTGGTCTGTTCTTCATCTGCAACATGATACATCATATTCAGTGCATTTCATAACTGTTGGGTCTGGAGTAGCCTTTGACTTTGCTCATCGCCCCTATCAGAGTATTTCTGATGATTGCTCAGACAAGCCCTTTGAATTTAAATCATGCAGTGAAATTCATAACCATAATTCTACTTGAGGCTTATGATCACACCCTATAATTGGGCTGAAGCACTTTTGAACTGCTGCTTTCTGAGCAGAATAAATGTCTCCGTAAAGATATTATTATCTCCTCTAAAAACATATCAAAATCTGATCACTTTTACAGGTTGCTCCTCCTTGTACTATTATAGTGACATGAAATATAATTACACAATAAGGGCATCATCTCCACGTCATGCCCTTGCAAATGGGATAAGTGTGCTCTTAATTGACTAAATACAACATTCAAATGTTTTTCTTGGATACATTCTCAAAATAGATCAGTAATATTAAACTAAAACTCAGTCTGTCAGCTCAGTTTTTTCACATTTTTGCTTTCAATAGTTGTTAATCTGGGTTCCCATTTTAGGAATGACCAAGAACTCAACTTGCTTCCACATTTCTCTTCTTGCTTTCCCACAGTTCTCAATGAACACTGACATACCTAACTTAAAAGGATTATTTGCTGCTGCTGCTGCACACATTGTAATCCTCTCTTTCCTGCCTTGTAAATCAGCTGGTAAGAAAAAAAGAATGGCTGGGACCTGTTTTGCAGTGCAAGGTGAATCACCTGCTTCTAAGATATAGTTGCATTATTAAGACTGTCCTGGAGCCACAGAGTCTCTATATGTTTCTCTTGTTTTCCCAGCTTTTCGTTATTTCTGTATAGGGCCACAAACTATTTTAATGGTGGCTATTGGGTTTCTCTTTCTTTATATGTTGTCTATAAACAGCTCCCTTTTCATATTGTTTTCCCTAAAACTTTGGTAGTTCATTTCCCAGGGATGCACAGGAACAACATCCCTGAACCTATGGAAAAAACACTTTCTACCTCACATTTTATTTTACCCTAAAACTGTCCTTGGACTGTAGTGAATAAATAAATGCTTTGCTACTTCACAAAATTATCTGGTCTGCCCGTTACATTAAGACATGGATTGTTTAATAAACCACAGTTGGCTGGTTTCAGACAATATAACTAAGCTATAAACCATGGTCTACAACTTGAATTGTCTAGGTTCACAAAACCATATCACATTATAACAAGGTACACTTTAGACAAACCACTTTATAACCAGTCATTCATACACATAAGAAAGCTTTCTCAGGACTGTATGATTTTGTTATTTCCTCTTGTTTCAGCAAGTTTTACATTACTAAAGTTGGTCATGATGTCTAGCCAACCATTAATGTAATTTTTTATATACCAAACTTCATCTGAGGGTATTTGGTTGGATGCCATAAATCTAGGGTACAAGAATACTGCCAAAAGTTAGGTTTATGTCAGTTCTCTCTGGGATTTAGAGAACAGAAGTAGAATTACATCACGATATACAGTATGTGCACCTGTGGGGTCCAGAAGCATTCTTAGAAATAAAGCTAAGTCAAGAGGCTCATATATTGTATTGATCATGTTAACATACAAAGCACCTCTGCATATGAGTAAGGATGCAGATTACACAACACATCTAGCTATTATGAAAAACTGGAAAGTTTTGGATTTAAAGATACCATGTCATTTTGTTGCTATTATACTTTTGATATTAATGTATGGCTGTTTGCAAAACACTGCAGTTTTGATGAGGTTCTGAAACTCTGCAATCCAGTTTCCATGAAAATGTTGTTTCTTCTTCTTCTTTCAAGTGTTTGATTTTAATTTTAATTAGTGTAGGGGACCCTGGATATGACCTTGGAAAAGGCATCCATAAGCTGTTAAGACAACAACAGGTACAGAAGCATGTGTTAAGCCCGGGGGGGGGGGCAGGAAAATACTAGAAATATTCAGATACACTCCCTGGGGTGTAAGAGGGAGGGAAGGGAAACAGGCAGACTTGCAAGATTCTCTTACTATAGCTTGCCTTCCTATGTATGGCAGGATACTCTTTTTTCACAGAAATCCAGAACTCGTCCATGGGCAGATCAGTGAATCTCATATTGAGTGTACGATCAGACTGCAGCTCACAAACCTCTTCTTCCTTCAAAGTGAAGTTCTCAGGCTGAGCAGAAGATGCAGAGAAAGGATCCCTCACCCAGTCGTACATTTGTGTTGAAAGGGAGGGAAAGTACTGATCAGTTTTATTCTGTAATACTTCCAGGTGGTTTTCATTAAATTTGAGACTTTTTGGTATCCTTCCTCACTCAAGCCCAAGCAGCAGTGGAAGCATTTCAATATTTCCTTTTGCAACATGATTTTTCCAAACATTCAGTTTTCTTTTAAATCCAAGAATCTTGTCACTTGAAGTCAAAACATTTTCTCCAGTGCCTTGCAGAGACTTGTTCAGCTGGTTCATGTGATGAAAGATGTCCGCTAAGTATCCACCTTTCTACATCCATTCTCCACCTTCAAAGCATTCAGCAAAATGTAGAATACTATTTTCTCAAAAATACTCTTGCAATTCTGCCTTCAGCTCAAGCACCCTGTGGTGAACTCTTCCTCTGCTGAGCCACTGTATTTCTGTGTGTAATAGGGAACTTATGTGCTCTTTGTCCAGGTTTTCACACCATTTTTTTTAAACATTCTTGAGTAAACTGGTCCTTGTTTGATAAAGTTAACCATTTTTGTAACATCATCCAGAACTTTTTTCATTTTATCTCCAAGAGTTTTTGACACCAACATCTCTCTGTGAAAAAAGCAGTGTGTTGTGACAACATCAGGATTTTCTTTTCTTACAAGAGAAACGAAACCTCTCATGGAGCAAACCATTGATAGAGCACGATCAGTACAGATGTTAACACAGTTCCTCCAAGACAGACAAAACATTAAATACATCTTGGCCTTTGCGTGTTTCATGTAGCTCTTTGTAGCAGAAAATGTTTTCTTGAATTTCATCATTCATCACAAATCTTACAAATGCCATAACATAACAGTTATTGGTAAAATCTGTTGACTCATCATCAACTTGGATAGAAAAGCTGCTGTTCTTCAGTTTATCACACAAAACCTCTTCAGCATCACGTGACATGTCATCAATAGGCCGACTTGTACTGTTTGACAGTGGAACCTTTTCAATTCTTGTACTGCATGTGGTCCTAGCATTTTCCCCACTATTATTGTATAAGCTGACATGTTTACTTTCTCACTCAAAGCGTGACTTTTACTTTGCTGTGTAATAACTTCTGCTCCTAAAGAACTTGCTTCTTGGGCTTTTTTATTGACTGTCATTTTATTAACAAAAGCTTTACTCTGTTTGTTCCGTGATTCCAATAGCTGCTTAAAACAATCAAAACTTTTACTTGTCATATGGCTGTGATTTGCAGTTAAGTGTCTTTTTAATTTTGCTGGAGCCATTGCTGCATTTGTAAGTTATTTGCCACAGAAGGCACAACAGAATAAGACAACTTGAATCACCAGTCCATGTAAAACCCACGGATAAATAGCTTTCATTTTAAAGATGGACTTTTTTTTAATCCATTGATGTACCAGTACAGGGAAATGCCTGACAAGATTTAAATTCTTCATTATCATCATTGAACTTATCAATATTGTCCGTTGTAGAATCCTCCTCTTCTCTCTCATACCACCTCTTCAAAAATCGCCACATTGGACCCTCAGACATGACTGGATAAATGTGTACAAAATTTATTTAAAATAACGGAATAAAATCACTACAGGGAAACTGCAGGGAAAAGATGCAGGAGGGGGAAACTGAAATACAGACTAAGTTGGACGAGTCCATTAATTTCTTGAAAAATGCACTTCTCTCTCCCCTTCCTTCAATATATTCCTCCCTTCCTTCAATATAGTGTTCACCTGTTATCAGTGGTCTCCCCTATCTCCCATCAAAAATTATGAATGGATTCAACAAAATAAACACAGCCTACAGTGCACTACTACAGGGCTCAGAAAGAGTTGTAACCAGATTTTTGTTCAGTCTCTGCTCATCACTGCGAGAGCACATTGCCCGAATTTGAAATAATTTTTTAAATAAATCATGATTCCCAGGGAATTCCTAGTGACTTCTCACAGAACCCTAGGTTCCATGGAACCTGATTGAGAAACCCTGGTCTGTATTGTAGGGCTGACAATTAGTCTGTTCACTAGCTCTACTTGAAAGATTCAAGAGTATCTCTGTAAAGTATATTAAGGAACACAGATTGACAGTTCACTTCCAAGTTTACAGAAACTTTATCCTTTTTATTATTTTTATTATTTTTCTCATTTATTTTCTTTCTACCGATCTGTGTTATTTAAAGAGGGGGGATGAGGAAAACAAATGGAACTGAGGTGGGGGTACCATATGGGCTGCGGGTAGCTTCTAATTTAAATGGGATATATTAAAAAGAGTAGTCCTATGGAAAAGAAGAAAGGAAGAAATTGAGATGGTGAAATTATGAGACAGTAACACTATCACACACACACACCCCATTCTTTTGTGCTGAGGGGGAAATATAGACATTTTATTTTATCTCTTTATCTCTTGGAATTTAAATGAGAAAATTCTTGATTTGTATCTGGAGAATGAAATAAATTTGGATCCTTTAAGGACTGCTTTTGTGCTCCTTTTGTCCACTTGCCATAGCCCAAAGGAACAGAAGGCAATTCTCTTTCTCTGTGGGCAAACAGTGATTTTCATCTTTAGAGAGGAGTGTCTGAAAAATGCCATATGATTCCCTCAGAGATATCCTCATAGGGGTCATAAGAGCCCCCTGAGATATTTTAACATTGGCCTTTTTAAGACGCTTATATCAGTTAAATAATGCAGTACGTAAATTAAAATATAAATACCTGCAGTAATCTCTTCAAAAATGCCTAGCTTGACTCATAATTTATTAACAAAATATCAATATTTTCCTGAGCCTTAAAGGCTTAGATGTTCAGCAATGTAGTCAAGTGTTGCTGCAAAATAATACAAATATAAATCTTTGTAGATTTGCAATTGAATTAAATATATTCAGGTTTTTGAAATCTCACATCAAAAAATAAATGTGTTAGCTTAAACGATTGACTTTATGCTTTCTGGACTAAACTGTATCCCCTTCTTCTTAGGTATAAAGATCTGAGAGTCTTAAGTGAGGATTGCTTGTGGGATCATGCTGTAAATCCCTCAGAACTGTGATTATTCATTGATAGGAGCTTCTGAGAATAAACTAGATTAGGTACTCCCTGCAGCCCAGAAATGTTCTTGAATGAAATCAAGGTGGTGTTAGGCACAGCACAAAATCTTCCTAGGGAGCCATTTAAAAAAAGCCAGTGATTACTAGATTCCTGAATTCCATTTCCTCTTTGCCAAGAAATCTGTTCATCCCACAATGGGTAGAAACAGCTTAAATAGCTGTATTCTGCATTTCCAAAAATGAAGGTCCAACACTTCAGTATTCGTTGCTTCTTGCTAGCAAGCTTTGAGAAAACCCCTGAGCAACCCAATACAGACTGTTAAAACCAATTTCTTGCTTGGAGACTTTCTGTCACTCCAACGATGCAATTTGTTCTGGACATGGCTTGAAGGTCAGCTGTGTTCTCTCCTACTACTTTGTTCCTTTTGGTTTCTAAATATCTTGTGTGAATGAAAATCTTGGAAACTCAAAGCTTGCAATTATTATGAAAACCTTCAGTTGCCTAGTTTCATATCATATATTCTATTTATCTGTTTTTTTCTAGCAGAGTGAGCATTCAAGACAACTAACAGTAAAATGTAGAACACAAATATACAAATAAAAGTACTAAAATTAACTAACAAAAGTGAGATTTTTATAGATACTATAAATGCAGATAGAGCCAGGACTGTACACAACTTCCCAAAAATATATTTCATAATATTTCTTCTTCTATCCCTGAATAAATCTATTTTTCTTGAAACAGCATAATGTAATTGCAATCAGGCAAATAAACAAGCTTAAAAGTGGAAGCAATAAAAACTCTTAAGGCAACTTACTGACAGATATATTGTGACATAACTTTCATGGATTAGAGCCCCTCTTCTATGTATATCATTAAATCATTTATAAGTCCATATAATATGAATATGCAAGTATTCCATCCACATACTAAATATCAGAAGATAGAAGCACAATGATGATATACAGAATGGACAGATTAGAAATTTCACTCACAAAACTTAGAATAAGTGTAATAATCATTCTACTATATGTACAAAGTACATTTTAAAAGACAATAAACATGAAAACAATAAAACAAGTTACTGAGACTATATTAATTATTTAAAGAGATCAATATTCATGTTATATGTGATCTTTGTTTAAAAGAAGTGAAACCAATTTTTTCTAAAATTTAGATATCATATATTCCAAAAGTGTACTTTGGAGGAATCACTTATTACTAATAAAATTTAGGGAAATTTGTTATCCTCAGGGAGACAGGGCAGCCCTAGCAACAAAGAAAAATCATCACCCTTGTTTTGTAATTACGTCTCTTGAAAGAACAAAATCACAGCAGGACACTTTTGGTTAACTGAAGAACATTTAATTAGAACTTCTAAATTCACATTTTAAATAAGTTGAGATAAAACTTAATAGCCTCAGGCCTTTGGTGTAAAGCATCCAGCTTTGAGCTCTAGATGTGCTGGAAGGGAAAAGCTTTGAAACACAACCTAGCTGGTAGCTACTACTCAACAAGGGTCAGGTCTAGAAGTAAAGGAATAGTATTTTTTTTTACTTGTTCCACCTTAGATTCTTCATTTGCTTTCAGAAAGGTTACACACAGTACATATTCAAAATTAGAAATTGCTATATGGTTAATTCATTTTTTCTTGTTTTCCTCTCCACTTCACACTCATTTTGTTTCAGGGTGTTTCAAGGCTGTAAAGAGACTTGAAAAAGAGAGCTTTTTTACAAGCTCTACAAAACAGGCCATTGAGCTATTTACTCAAAAATGGTCTATCTATTGGCTTTGTATTGTGATCAGAATGAGTTTTCCATTCTTCCAGTCCAGCCTGTCTTCCTGCCACAGAATCTCAGTGCTACAGAATGGCTTTCAATTTATTAAGTTCTCCAGTTTGTCCCATTTGGTCAATGCTAGGTTGTTCTTGAGAGATGCAGAGCTGTTGACCATCACTACACATGAGTGGCAAGTCTACTAAAAACATTTAGAGGTCACCACTGGCTGACCTCCATGGCTGGCTGACTCTATGGCTCTCAAAGGCTTTAGAGCAGGGATTCTCAAACTGTGAGGTATATCTCCCTTGGGAAGGTGCAGACAGAGGCCAGGGAAGGTGTGAAGAACCTTTTAGTACATTGTTACAATAAATCCACCTTTTCCAAAGTCTCATTGTATTGTTTTCATTGTTCATTTGTGTTCATTTTGATGTTTGGATTTTTAGGGGAGGTGTGTACATTAAGATTATTTTTAGGGGAGGTGTAATGGCAAAAACTTTAGGAACCCCTGCTTCAGAGGCCCTTAGGGGTCCGGTGATACACTTCCATGCCACAACTTTCCTGTGTTTTGCCTTGGCCTCTTGGAAAATGCCTCTAGTTGCTATTGGGTCCGTGTTTGTGTGTGTGTGTGTGTGTTTATTAAAATATTCCACACTTCCTTTTCTTACTCTAGTGCTATAATGGTGGCTCCTGGTCCAAAAAGGCTCGCAACACTCAGGCATCCTATGTAGATTAAATCATGCTTTTGGATTATAGCTTGTATTTCCTTAACATAAGGAGAAATAAGATCAAACTTGCTCCAGTTTCAAAAAGGTTGGTATTAAGTCTAATTTCTTTGAATAGGATAACCTCAAATAATACGATTCGATACTGTTTGTACATTGGGGTTCTTCTGTGCCCTCTGACTTATCTCTGGATGGAGTTGCAGTGCCCTGAAAGAGCATGTCTGTGACTTGGAGGTTCTCCTTGACTCACAGCATCTGATGGATCAGCAGTGGAGGCTAGTGTGCCTGTTGAGGCTATATTTGGGACAGGAGGACCTGACTGTAGTAGTTCTCACCTGATCACCACCCGATTAGACTACTGCAATGTGTTCTACTTGGAACTGCTTTTAAAGACCATCCTGAAACTTCAGTTGGCAGTGCATGCAATGGCCTGGGTGCTCACAGGTTTACCAGTTGGGACACCTTACGTCTAGCTTGCAAGCCCTGTACTGGCTTCCTATTAGCTTCCAGGTGCAATTTAAAAAGCTGGTTTTAAAACCCTTCTATGACCTGGCACTGGGTTACTTGCAGGACCATATCTCTCCATTAGAATCAGCCCAAACACTTTGATTCTGCCATGGGAAGCAGCTGATCGTCCCCTGTTTTCAGGAGGTTGGGACTGGCCCTCAAATGGCCTCCCACTGCAAGTCCGCCTGTCTCCAATATTACCAACCTTCAGGAAGAAGTTGAAAACAGCTTTTCCAGAAGGCTTTTGGGGTCTGACACCATGTATTTGTTTGGGGATGTTTTAATGCATTTGTAAGATTTTTGTTTGTTTGATTATTGTGTTTCATTTATTATTGTGAGCCACCAAAAGTCTTCTGTGATTGCAGCAGAATATGAATTTTATGAATAAATAGATAAATGTCTCATTAAACAAAAATGTTTAATTCATGCTAGATAAACAGTTGAGTCATCCCTTCCTTAAAAGTTCATTTTATTTAAAGCTGACCATTTCTTCACTCATTTATTTGTAATCTATACCCTAAGAAATGATTTATAATAAATAAATACATAAATGCAATGTGTTAAACTTTGCTTAGTTTAGGAAACAATTACGTCCTTTCCTGATCCCCTGGAGTGCTTATGTTGTTCAGTGAACTGTCAATATTATCCCCCCTAATTATATAAACTGGGAATGAATATCAAAAAATGCAGTCACTTTAAAAAGCAGATATTTATATTTTTACAGCATCTTCTAACTCTATTTTGATTATTTAAATTTGCAGCTGTCCTCTTACTGCTGAGATTTTTTTTTTTTACCCTCCTACTGAATTTAAGCATTTCTTTGAGATTGCTCTCTCTTTTCTTTATATGGGAGTGTTATTTAATTTTACAGGGAATAAAGCTTGGTTTTATGCTCAGAATTTTCTCAAACAAAACTGAACAGCAGCCCAAACAACAGCATTTTTCAAGTTTCTTTTGCAAATCTGCTAACAAATGGAACCAAGCAAGGATCCAAATGAAGCAAGAGAGAGATTGACTATATGCAAAATGATTATATAAAAACCATTTCATACAAGGTATCACTTCTGAGCTGGAAATTACATGAATCTATTTAAGGCTGGATCTATCAGTAGGGACTTTTCATCGTGTGCGTATTGGAACTGTGAAGTATTTGAGCATGTACGATGCCAGGAGAGAAAAAAGGAAAAGAAGTGACTGGATGGTTAAGATAGGACAGAAATTCGTTACGAAAGTATAAAATAAGTAGTTATTGAATACTGATTAACTCAACATAAAAATTCCTAGGTGAATCTGAAGAGCTGGCACAATTGCTGGAATCAGAGCTCATATGTCTATCTGGATGAACAGTCACAAAATCGAGAGCAATTTAATCTTATTTTATGAGGTAGCTATTTTAGCCCAAAGCTTCCTGAAACCAGTATGCATCTCTGGAGTGCACACAAAACAAACAGAGAAAGCTATGTTATTTATAAGAAGTCCAACCAAAATCAGTTTGTCCACCAGTGTTAAAAGGGATATTATGTGTGTGTCTGTGTGAGAAAAGGGTATAAATAAGACAGTTGACAATACAGTAGACTTCAGAAAGTAAGAAAATGCTGTCTACTACTTCATTGGTTCTGACCAACAAAAGATTTTGGTGCTGCAGGAATACCATGAATTGCTAAACCTTCCTACTGGCTCCATAATCTTTGCTCACCAGACAGGTTTTGGATTCACTCATCTTAGTTTCTAAGCCAAGATGCAGTTCCACAGTGTTTTGTGTGCATGTTTATGAGCTCAGTGGACAAACTATGGCCATGCAGGCCAACTTCCTTAGGAGCATTGGTGCTGGATGGAGTATAAACAAAAAGGACAATGAAAGCTGGTATTAAGAAAAGCCCTACAGAAATCAACTGGTGTCAATACAGTCTAGATGGTCTTTGTTATTGGGCTTTAAATAAAAAAATAGTGATGGAATAAATCATACTCTCTCTAATCTCTCTCTTGCTAAATAATTACATTTTAAAAAAAGTTCAAGCAAAACACTTTGATTTGATCATTGTTTTCCCAGACAGGAATAGGCTTATCTTTCCTTCCCAGAAAGAAATGCTGTTAATAGAAGAGCTCCAGAAATTTGTCAGGCTGCCCCAGGAATAAAATAATGGTTGAAGAAAAACAAAACACAGTGCCAAGAAATTATTTGAACAGTTAGCAGTAAAATCCAGTTCACAGGGTAATGGATTGTCAGACTTGTTCCCTACTTTGCTCTGATTTTATGGACTAGATTAGCCATTTCAAAATCAAACTAAAATCTCATTTTAGAAAATAACTTTTTTAGTAGTAATTTTATTAAAGATTACAATTACAACAGTAAAAAATAATGCAAACTTAACAAAAAAAGAAAAAATAGAGGGTGCAGAAAAGAAAGAAAAATAGAAAAAATAGAAAGAAATAGAGAAGAAAGAAAAAATAAGGATATAGTAAAGAAAAAGAAAAGAAATACAGTGGTACCTCAGGTTACGAATGCCTCTGTTAACGAACTTTTCGGGTTACGACCAGCTCCGGCCGCAAAAATTTACCTTGGTTTGCGAACTCCGCCTCGGGGTACGAACAGGATACGGGCCATTTTCCCTCCCGTGACACGGTCCACGGCCATTTTTCCGCCCCTGACACGTGGTCCGTGGCCATTTTCCACCCCTGACACATGGTCGTAGGGAGGGGGACTCTCCCTCCAAGCAATAGCCGCCTCCCTGTCCTCCACGCCAGAACGGATTAACAGTAATTACATTGAACCTTATGGGGAAATTTCCTTTGGGTTGCGACCAATTCGGGGTGCGACCAGAGTCACGGAACGAATTAAGTTCGTAAACCGAGGTTCCACTGTATATAAAGAAGTTACTTCCCCCTTCATTACAACAAGTATAAACAATTTTAGTAACTTATCACCTTCTCTTAAAATACAACAAATGATTCCTTCTTCCCATATCCCATCTCTTACCTATAAACAAATCCATAAAGCATTGTCATTTCAGTCCTGATGTCAGCAAAGCTCCATTAAGGGTTCCCAGAGATAACAACATATCTATTTTAACCTTGATCAGATAAACCAACTTTCTATTTCTTCCTTTTACTTTTAATAAACTTGATCTTTAATCCCGTCAAATAATGTCTTAGAACTTGATTTCTTTTCATTTTTCCTTTATCCCTTCTCACAAAATTCTTCAAAGCTTTAACAAGCCTCTTTTGTATATCCCTTTTAATTATTAAGACATTAGTCAGTTTATATGTCCATTGTAAGATCTTTTTCTATGTCATTCTTATAGCCTGTCATTTTTAAATCTACTTTCAAATCTGTCTTGATCTTGTCAGGTAAAACTTGTATTCCATAACATCTTTTAAACACAGTCTATCTATAGAGGCAGACACTATTAAAATTAACTTCTGGGTCCATTGTTCAAAAATATCATTCAATATGTCCAACGTTAAAATATTTTGCTCCATTTCATGTAAGTTGAGTTTGAGTATTCTTCTCCTTTAATTATAATCTTTAGGTCTCTCTAGATCCCTCTAGTGGCCAATTTTTAAAGTCTTATTACTTTTTTTTAAAAAACAGAATTCAAAACAAAAGCATTTTCCCATGGGAAGGATTCTTTATAATTAATTCCAAAATCTTATTTCAAATTTATCTGGACCCTTGGTCCGCTTGTAACTTTCTAAAATCAAAGTTTTAATCATCCTTTTGCTGTTTGTTTAAAACAATTTTTTTTAAGTTCTTAAACTTGTGGTTAAAACCTTTTTTCGCTAAGGATTGAAGGGAAACTCATCTGGTGCTGTCAAACTTGTCAATCCAAAGGTTCCTACTAGCTGAAAAGCAGTTAACAAGCAAATCCAAAAGTGATAATTCTCTTTGTCCAGAGATGAATTATCGAAGAGCCAGTCTATTGCCAGCTCTTCATTCCATTGTGGTCGTCAGCTCCACTTTTTGCAGAGCCATCTTCGGTCCTCCATTTCTTCCCTGGAAGTCCATTTTTAAAAAATAACTTTAAAGTATCTCATCACCTAGAAAGCATCCAAAAGCTTATTTTTTGGTTTGTAATTAAAACAAGTTTTCCATAGAATGGAGGAAAATAGCTAAGAAATTATCTTGTTTATATTCTTACTTACTCTACATCGAAAAAGCACAATCAGCCACTTGAGTATACAGAATCTTTCACCGTCAGAACTGTTAGTCTGCATTATCAACTAATAACGCTAACCATATCATAAAAAAATTCAGACAAGAATAACAGAAAAGCAAATTCTAGAAAGAAATGAGAAATGCTGTACTGTAGATAAAAAAGCCCATTCTCCTTATCCTGTCATACAAAACAACAATCTTAAGTTTGCACAATAGGCTCAGATTAAAGGATCTGCTTGTTTCTCCTCTTCAAAAAAAATAGTTTATGTTGAACTATTTAATAACATTTTGCTGGGGAAGATTTGTTTTGATTCCATGTAAAGAGGAACTATCTTCATGAAATTTGCATGTTTATGGCCATGTATTTCAAATGAATGAAAGATGACCTAACTTTCTAAAGAATAAATTAATAAAATCTGGGGTTGGTTTTGGTCATTTCTTGGACAGCTCCTTCCCCAGCAAGAAAAGATTATTCTCTTAACATGGTTAACCCAGTGATTCCTCTCTCAGTCAATAAACAAAGTTAGTTAACTGTCTGAGGACACTAGCACTATTTTAGCCCAAAGAAAACTATGATCTTCAGCTATATTGTAAAATATTGCCCTTTAAAGAGAAATGATCTTGAGTAGACAACAGCACAGGAATAGAATTATTATTATTATTATTATTATTATTATTACTATTACTATTACTATTACTATTACTATTACTATTGGCAACATTTGCTGATTTATACTTCGATTTATACTTCTTGGTGTTTGCTGTCATACTAAAACCAGGCTAGTCATGTCTTTAGTGCTTTCTAAGTATTCAAGGAATTCTTAAAAGTGGGCACGTCTTCTTTTATGCTGCATCTTTCAATAAGGAATTTTTGAGAAAGTTTATCAATTTTTAGATATATTGCTTTTAGCTGTTTGTGAGAGACTGTTTCTTTATCTATATATAATGAAACAACAGTGCCATCTGCTGGCCAGAATATCTATGTTATTCATAAACTGAACGATAAGGAAATCCTGTTGAATTCTCTTCATATAGTCAAATAAACGTGAATCTCGGCCGATCTACTCACTTCCAGACATGTAAATGTGCTGTTTATTTATACAGCACCATAGTAGCCAGTTAGGTTTGAGGTATAAGATCAAACAACTGTGTGGCGGATGCTATGGATAGTTTATTTAATCAAGAAACTTCCATTCTCCTGGCTCCTGATTGAGGAACCTGTGATCCATACTTTAGTGAATGAAATGTATGCAGTGGGAATTCCTAACAAATAACAGTGAATGGCAGCAGCTTGGATGACCATATCCATGATCATGAACAGTCCTATCACACATCAATATATGAGAAGTTGTACTGCTCTTGCATTGCCAGCAGGACTCTTTATGGGTTGGTTTGTTTGCACAAGGGCCACTCTTTCAAAAAATATAAATTCTTCTTGCATGGATCTGTAATTGTTGAGGTTTTCCAGATCAGCTATGAAAGACTTGGCATGGAACGATTGCTTGAATTATAGGATCCACAGGAACTACTAACCTAATTCCCTAAGTGGCTGTTTATGGATATTTAAGCAGAAAAAATAGAGGAGTGAAGGGGTTGAATTTAGGGATTTCATTCATGGCATCTCCCCTGTATTTTCCTCTATAATTGAAAATACTGAACACTCTTAAGTGGAGGGTCCCAAAGCTACAATGAGAATTGCCCAGTTACAAAAATCAAAGTGATCTTTTATTTGCAGTCATTAATGGGACCACATGTAGCAATGACAGGAGGAGTTATAGCTATGAGGTGGCACTTATGTTTTGCATGAAAAAGATCCTAAGTTCAGTCACAGACTTCTCCAGATAGGATTAGAACAGCTATACCCTGAAAACCGTGAAAACACCACTGCACAGGGCTGATGATGCTGGACTAGACGTATCAATGGTCTGAATCAGGATAAGGCAATTGTGTACCTCTTGTCATTACTTGGACTTCTTTGTATTTAATCTTGATCCTATTTTTCACTGACTTTCATTACTAGAGCTTCTAAATCATTTGCATTTTTAGCTATCATCAGTATCATCAGCACAGTATCAGAGTAGTATCATCAGCATAGTAAAGGGTATTGATATTTCTTCTTCTAGTTTTAAAACCACACTCATCTTCTTCCAATCCAGCCTCCCTCAATATATATTCAATATATAGGCTGAATAAATAAGGAGAGAGTATACAGCTTTGTCTCATCTGGACTTTTGCTGACCTGGAGCCAAGTCTGCTTTGCCATGTTGCCTCCAAACTGTGGCTTCCTGTCCACATGACATGAAGGCCATGTTATGTTTGGAATTCCTATTTTCTTAAGGGCATTCCAGGACTTGATATGGCTGGTACAACTGAAGGACTTTCTATAATCAATGGAGCATACAATATATTGACTCCTTTTTGGCATTCTTTGGCTTTATCAATAATCCAGTGTGCATCAGCAGTAATGTCTCTTGTTCCTCAGCCTTTTTAAAAATCTGCTTGAACATTTGGCATCTTCCTTTCCATGTAGAGCTTTAATCTGCATTGCATGATCCTCAATATTATCTAGCTGGCACATGGAATTAAGATAGTATACAAAAGTCTGAACACTCTATTTTCTTTCTTTAACATTGTCATGACTTCCAATCTGTTGGCCTCTATGTCATTCTCCAAATTTGCTGACAATAGTTTGGCTAGAACTTTTGCTGATTCTTTTGTTGCTTGCTGTATCTTGATAGATGTTCCATCAATTCCTCCAAGCCTTCCAGCTTGGTAATAACTGGGGTGCTGATCTAATTTTATCTTCTAGTATTAGAAGTTCTTATAAATAGGGAATATCTGCTAAGATATCTTGAATGTTGACATCTCTACTTAATAGAATTTCAGGGTACTCCTTCCAACTTTGATTCTCTTTGAATCAGTTACCATCTGTCTATTTGCATTCCTTTAGCATACTAATTTGAGGTTAGAACCTCCTTTTTAGGTTGAAAATGTTTTGGAAAACTGTCCTTGTTTTTCTGTGTCTTTAGATATCTTTACAGATGTAGTATTGCTTCTTATCTTTTCTAACAGTTCACTGATACTCTTTATTAAGTTCGTTCCTGAGATCTTTGTTTTTCTTGACTTTGACTTCTCTTCTCTTCTTGGCAATTTCCACCTTCTGTTCTGGCATCCACTTTGGCAGTCATGTCCCACATTTCTTTTGTTGCTTGCTGTATCTCTGTAGATGCTCCATCAATTCCTCCAGCCTTCCATCTTGGTAATAACATCTTTGATTTATTTGTGGTTCTTTGTCAATGAGGCTCATGACTTCAAAGGGATTCCTGATGTTTTCCTTGAAAATAGTGGATATATGCTCAAAAACATTTTGTGGAAACTGGTTAGCTTTGTTCTTCCACTTTGGCTTGCACATGATCAATTTGTGTTGATGAGCCTAAAAGTTGTTAACATCCACTTCTTCTGCATCAGTGGTTGGAGCATAAACTTAGATAACCATCATATTAAGGGGTTGTCTGCAAAGTCTAAGTGATAGTACTTGGTCATTGTCTGCATTATTGTCTTGCTAATTTTTTCCTGACTATAAAAGCAGTGCCATTTCTTCTTTATTTTTCATGTCCTGAGTTGTAAACAGTATGATCTTTTGACTCAAAATGTCCAATTCTAATCTATTCCATTTGCTGATGGCTAAGATGTCAACATGTAATCAATTTACTTCATCTTACATTGTGCTGAGCTTTCTCATGTTCATGCTTCTTACATTCCATATAATTCTGTCATTGCTGCTTCAGACTTTATTTTCCTGCACAGCAAATATCAGCAACTAGATATCTCAAAGGCTTTAACCTAGCTGTGTCATAAACACCATTTGTACTCTGAAAGAACATCACCAATTTCCCACTAGCATGTTGAGTGCCATCTGACCTGTAAAAACCATTATCTGACACTACATCATCAATCACTTTATCTTTGCTAGTTTTCATTGCCTTCTCCCATGGAGCATGAAGTGATGCCTTTGCCATTGTCACCAAAGTGATCATCTGCCTCCAGCATCTTCCTATATTGCTGCTGCCCAGCAGAGGTGCCTGTTTACTTTAGCTGGGCAGCTGGGATGACCTTGATGCCTTGGGTGACCCTGCTTGGAGTATCTACTCTTGGCATACACTACTGGCATTCTTCACTCATCCCTCCCAGGAACATCTCCACTGTTCTGAACGTTTATGGTACTGTTTTCATCTATTTCCATGTGTTCATATCCAAACCTTTTCCACTTCTGAAAATGTATGGGCAAATAAATAAATATATGAGCCATAGGATGCAACACTTCCCATTTAAATACATCACAAGTTCTTTGGACCCTCCTGATTCTGGAGTCAGCATTGCAAGGCAGAAGCAAGTGATCTTAACTCTTGCAAATTCATCATAGTAAGATTATGCTTTTAATTTACAAGAAAGAGACTGGCAAGCAATCTTGTATATTTCCACATTAGACATCCAGATGGAATTTCTATAGTTTCCTATTACAGGATAACACGCTTAAACATATTTGCGAGTATCTCTAAAATCCAGAGGGCAGCAACTAATAAAATGCATAAAAACTTTAGACAGTCCAAAGTTATTGCAGTACTGATTGGTCAATAATACTGAAGTCATTATCAATTACCCCACCCTTTTCATCTTTATAGGAGACGTAAGTTTGACATCTGTCCTGAAAAATATGTTAGATATAATTTTGGGGCAATTCATTTTTGAGCTACATTAAGCAAAGCAGCCTCTTTGTGAATGCTTATGCTTCACGCTTTTGAATCCTCACCTACCCCCCACCAAGATCACCTTGTCATCTCAGGTGGAGAGAATGTTGGCAGAAGATGAACAAATCACAGTCGTGTCTCTATTCTTGCATCAGGTATATACACTCAAGCCTGCCAAGCATTGTCAGGGGAAGAAATCCTTATTTTTTAATTGCCAATTCCTTTCTCCCAATTTCTCCAGAATTGATAATCACTCTGGAAAATTTATCAGATTTTTTTTTTTTTTTTTGGCATCTCCCTTGCATGGGTTTCTGTTAGTCAGGTAAGTATTTCCCCTCAGACCGTATCTTTCACAATTAGTGACCACCTTCACTTTATCTGATCTGGCATTCCCCTGACCTGACCTGAGGGCTAGAGGGGATTGTGACAAAGTGATTCACTAAATGTTCCATTTTTCTCCAAAACATATTTTAGATTTTAAAAAGACAAACACTGCTTCTTCCGTATTAATAACATGATTTTCTTAAATCCTACAGTCCAACAGGAAGTCAACTAACCCCCATCTGCTCAACAGTCATTTACAATTAATTAATCAGTTAATCAACAGTCCATAACAACTCCAATTAATTATCAATTAGCATAGTATCCATCAAGAACATCACAATTAATCAGTTACACAATATCCAGTTCAGTTTGCACCATACCTTACTCAATACTTACTCCATATCCCTTTCCATTTGGATATCCTTTCCATACAATTAGTAATCCAGGAATTAAAAGTGTCCTGGCAAGTCAAAACACACACCAGATTTTGAGATACTGCAGGCCAAGATCACAGAGCTATTAATCTGTGCAAATTCCAATAATCCATTAATAATGTAATTTCTCAGAAATGCTTGTATTTTCCTCACTTCGCTCTTCCAATAGTTTTGATCAGTTAACTTAATTCAACTCTGCCATTTTAGCTATAATTGACACACTTCTAAGGGGAGTGGAAAACTTCATTTCTGAACATAAACCATCCTTTTATCTACTAGTAAGTGCTGTCTTAATATGGATTGGCTCCAAAAATATTCCTACTATTTCTGAGACTTTGCTATATGCTTCCAATATACACTCACTATTAGACCCTTTAGCACATCTACTGAATAGTTACAATAGAGAATCGAAAATGAGATTCTGAAGTTCTACATTACTTAATCTTGCAAGTATTCCTTACTGTTAAAATTTTATTTTATTATTTTATAGTATGCATCAAACATGGATTAATTTAAAGACTGTTTCATAACTACATATCATCTTCCATGTCTGTTCAAGCACTATAATTCTAAAATATATTTTCCACAATAATTTCAATGTTTATCTTTTACAGTCCAATTTTTTATTTCACAATTTCTGGCCATGTATATTCTTTAAATATGCATGAATACTCCCAATATGTGCATTTTCTTAGTGCTTCTGATGTTATAAATATGTTTAAAAATAAAATCCTTATTTGAATCTACTAGAAGAAGACATTTTAAGAAATTTGATTATTCTCCATTAAATCTGTGTTCTTCAATGCTGTTTATAATTCCCTATTCCTTTGTCTTAAGTTTTAACATCTCAAGCCAACAGGATACATTCAGGTTTACAGTATGACCCAATTCTGCTGTTAAACAATAACAAACCAAATGAGAACTTGTACTAAAAAATGTTTGTTGATATACTGTTAAATGATACTTATTTAACAGTATGTTAAATACTCCTTGACAGTATTTTAAATATACTGCTATGGTGTAAAAATACATGTAATGAAGCCCCCACTTGATTTAAAAAAAAAAAAAAATTCTTAAGCTTGCGTTGAGAGAATCTCACTCCTGAAATTCCTGAACCCTACAATTTTAGGCTAATGCAAAAGTCATTGCAGGAGACATGAAGTAGGGCAGCACTTATGAAGAATCTTCTTCCCTTTACTTGACACTTACTTGAACTTAGCCCTTCAGTACATTATTTCTGTAAGCCTCAGAAAGACAGGATTCTTTGGCCAATAGCAAGTTAGGTTTCGAAGCTTGGAAGAGCCAGTTAGCTTCATCTGAGCAACTGAGCCCAAATCAGACAAATAAGTAGTATACCAGTGCCCACTCCCTGGAGTGCTTTCAAATAATCCAGCTCCAGGAGTGCCATGGATTCAGGAAGCTACAGGGCACCAGCAGGCAATTATTGATAGGTAGCCTCTATCTTCATTCCTCACTTTCCATGAAATTCTGGAAGCAATACCACCAATCTTTCAGGACTATGCAACAAAAAGATAAACCAGACCTCCTTCTTTCCTCCAGCCCTGATCGGTCTGTTATCTGTTTTTCCACAGAGGCTGGTTATTAGGACTCCTTTCTTTTCTTGCCTTCCTTGTCCTTTCTGTCGCTGGAGGTTTTCAAGAAAAGGTTGGACAACCATTTGTCTGAGATAGTATGAGGACTCCTGCCTTGGGTAGGGAGTTGGACTAGAAGACCTCCAAGATCCCTTCCAACCCTATGATTCTGTGATTCTATGATTCTCTTCTTTCTCCCTCCTCCATCTATCAGGCAGAGGCTGGCTTTTCAGCTCCTTTTTCATTTCCTCTCCTTCAACTGAACTACCTCCTGAAGCTAGGGCTTATGTGAGAGGATTCCCCCCCACCCTTCTTCTGTCAAAGACAAAGAAAAGTGCTCATACGGACCATGTTTTGGACATGTTCTCTTTCCCAAAGTCTGCACTGGATATGCTGTCCCATCCCTAGCACCAGAGAGTGTTCATTGCTGTTCCCTCAATACTGCTTACATGCTATTTCGCCAATGGTGGCGATTCTCCCCTTCTTTGCCATTTTCCTTGACTGTTACATCCCACCCTGAGGGCCTAGTGAATGTTCTTTATACTTCCATTGCTATTTCTTCGACACCGTTTATTGTTTTAAAGGCTATTTCCCCATTGAATGTAATTTCTCCACTGATTGCTACTTCTCCTTCACTGCCATTTGTCACTGATATACTTTTATTGTCTTGTTCCTTAATAAAATCCCAACCCCCTTTCTCAAAGGCATGTAGGGTCACCATTTCAGAGGCTCACATTCACTCTGGGATGTGTAGTTTTTCAATCATCCTTAGTTAAAAGATCTCACTTGTATTCTGGTCCCTGCTGGACAGTCCTTCTGTAATACAACGTTATCCACAGACACAGTATTATGGAAGGCGTTCTTTAATTGTTTTTTGTTGATTTCTCTCATTATCTGAAGAAATACGGGATTATTATTCTAAACATTAGCCAGCTGCCCTGCTGTAATTCCCTTATCTAAAGAAGTTTCTCCTTTCATTTTCTTTCTTTCATTCAAAATTCTCTCACTATAGCTAATCCTTAATTGCATTTTAATGGTCTTGGCTGAAGAATGTATTTTGCCATTACTACCTGTTGATTAGAATTTCTCTTTATGTAATGTAGGTGGTACTAATTGTTTACTAATGAAAACCTTATTAAAATCAATACAGAATGAAGGCCTTAACTGATGAAGAAAAAAAAACTGGATTGCTTTTAACACACAATTTTAGGCTTCTTTGTTGTTTTAATATCAGAATGTAAACTTAAGCTGCAAAAAGCACGTGTTTAAGTACTATGGAATTGCTCCTGAAGACTGAAAAGGAAGAATGAAGTTACAGGCAGTCCCCAAATTATGTAAGCTCTGACTTACATAAATCCAGTGTGGCAGACAGGAGCTCAAGAACGGCGGTGGGGGTGTCCACAACGTATGGTCAGGAAAGTCAAGACAGACAGGGCTATTGAAGTTCTGCTTGTTTTTTATGGGTGGACATACCTATTCTGCTAGTTGGAAATGGCGCTTTGGATAAAAAAGATGGATGATTTTATAAATTAGCCCTTCCAGAAGGGATAGGGAACGCATGATCAAAAACAGGTAGGTTTAAAATTTAAACTTCAGATCCTAGAGACTACATTAAGTTTGTCACAGCTTCCTCCCCACAGCATACTATGATTGACAATTGAGTATGTGCCATCAAATTGGTGTCAACTCTTAGCAACCACACAGATTTTCTCCATAACAGTCTCTAAACTATTCCTGTAGTTCTTCCAACATACTATACCAGTATATAAAGCTGATACTTAATATTGCTTGTTTATTATCTTTATGAAACATTATTATCATCCTTCCTTCATTTCTTTTTTTAAAAATTACTAGATAGCCTATAATTCAAAGGACAGAAGAAAATCAAGTCTTGTTCTCTCTTAAAAAAAGAAATAATGAACATATATTGGTAAACAATTCTATATATTAACCAGTGAGATATCTGAAGCAATTAAAAGTTCCTGTACCTTCAGCAGATTTAAATCCTTAGTTGTTTTCCCCCACTACTTATTGCTATTTTCAAATGGGATAAAAAATGAAGCATGAGTCTACACAATCATTTTTCTGTGCTTTGAGGAGAATTTGTGCAGTTACTTTACAGTGAGATAATGTTATTGATTAGGAGGAAGCAACTACTTCAATTTGATTTTTTTATGAAATACAACATATTTGTTCTATTTTTTTGTTGTTGTTTCTTTGTAAAGAATTACTGCAGTTAGCCTGTAAGTGAAATGTTCTCCATTCTCATGCTAGGATGCTGCTGACAAATGATGGCACATATCATAGAAGGTGAGCAGATATCTGAATCCATAATGTTGTGGATTAAAATAATAGATGGTTATGGTGTTGCCATTTTAGATATAGAGACAGAGTTGGTATTTAGATCTTCCAACAAAGAATGGCAAAATGTCTGTGTCCTTGGTTGCTCTTGCTAAATATGTATTTTATGTTGGGCATCTGGTTCTAAGTACATGCCCTATGAGAAGAAAGTATCATTGTCCATAGTGGGTTGTAGATCACTAGATAGATATCTGAGAGGCTTTAGCTGGGAGATACCAGTGACAAAGTGATATTCTATTATTTTCACTTCTCTGTCTTCCTGTAGTAGGTTACTCCTCAGGATGATTCTGTCTTTACTGATCTGTTGTTATTTTTCATCCTACACTTGTTGGTTTTTGTAATTATAGAAGTAGCTGATTATTTAAATCCTTCAAAGGTGAATCACTATTCAAAAAAGACATGCCAGATTAAAATGTGTTAACACATTATTTTCTAAATGCTGTTGAAATCTGCATCTTAATCATTGGATCCAATTCTTAATCTGTATGCATCTAACGAAAATGTGCCAGATAGATGCTAGTTTGTGATGAGTCTATAAAGCATTAATAGGATTGGAATGCCAAGTCTATTAATGCTTTAGACTTGTGCCCAGTGTTCTGCATTGTATTATAAAAATAAAGCCTGAAAAATTATCCTTTTCTCTGTACTCTTTTCAAGAATATTTACAACTATGTCACACTAAAATCAAATGGCAAGTTGGAGCATGAGGGGAATTATACAACTACCTAAGCGCTGGGGGATGGACAAGTGTGTTTGTTGAAACAATGGCATATTCACAAAGGGACCTGTAGCAGGCTAAATCTTACTGAACTACAGATTTTCCATCACCATATTAGAAATAGTGCTTTCCTCTAAAGCAGAGGTGCAGTCTCCAAGAGCCTGCCTGGTGTGTGGGGACAAAAATGATGCCCCAGGTCTTGCTGAAGTCGCATGTTCCTCCTATAGAGGAGAGAGACTGAGTTTTTGCTTGTTCTCAGTGGGGATGTGGAATTCAAAACTCTCTAGATCAGTGTTTCATGGCTGGCTAGGGAATTCTGGGAGTTGAAGTCCAAATATCTTAAAGTTGATAAGGTTGAGAAACACGGCTCTAGATATTGTTGGACTCCAATTCTCATTAGTCCTATCTGACACAATCAATGCCATGGATGATGGGAACTGCACTTTAGCAATCCCTGGAAGTTCATGCTTTCCCTACCCCCTCTAGAAGGGGTAATTCATAAAATTCTAGTATTCCTCCATGTTTTTCTTCAAAAAAGCTGTCTCCAAAGCACCCTGATCCAACCTGACTTCCAAAGATTTGTAGAAGCTGCTGGTGGGGCCCCAGTTTCATGATGTAAGGTGATGAGATTAAGGCCAATTCTGGTCCTTTCAGTGACAGACTCCCAGAAGGTAGTGAAAACAAAACTTTTCCAGAGGACTTTCAGGGATTGATCATTCACCATTGGTGATTTTTTATTACACAATTGCAGTTGTTATTTACTGTTTTTTTAATTATTTTTGTTATGGATACTTTAATTTACATTATGTGGTTTGGGGGTTGGGTTAATCTTATTGTAGACATTTTATTATTTATATGGTGGTGGTTGCAGATGAGTTTGAAAGGATTCATCAGCATACACATTAAAATAACAGCAACAAGAGCAATAACACATCCAGCAACTACTAGGCTGAATATTGGCCTTATATATGTACTAGTGTGTGCAAGCTGTACATATCCTTACAGCAAAACCCTGGCAATTTCACAGATGCAACACCAACAAAAGTTATTCTGTGGGCTTGTGTTTATGCGAGGAACAGCAATAAATTCCAGTTCCCTGAACACTTCACCCTGTATTCAAGAAGTTACTTAGAGTAGAAGCTCAGAGACATAACATGGTTAGATAAGTTGTTTCACTCAGACAAGATAGAAGATACTGCAAGACACAGAAAACAAAGCACAGAAAGCATGTTTACATATCTATATGTCTACGTCTAACTCTTCTCCAGAAGTTAAATTATTCTAAATCTTTTCCTCCCACCTTTTGGAATCAATGGACATTTGGATGTTCTTCTCCTGGCTTTCGGATTGGGAGAGATCTGCTCAATGTTGATATAATGGTTCTAGCTAGCCACTAGTTTCCACTTTGCCAGAATCAGTCCTTGCAGCTGATAGACTGAACAGATCTTTGAAATCCCAGTGTAAGTAGAATGTGTGATATACCAGGTCTTTGATTAGTTTCCAGAAAGTTTTGAGTTTAAATTCAGATTGGAGCCTTTGCAAAAGTCAGCCAACATTCTGAAATTACTGAAAAAGTCATTCCTAGGGAAGTTATCAAAACATTATTCCCATTTTTTGAAATTCTTCAGTGAATGATTGAACTCATTACAGAATTGTTAATATACTGAGTCTTTGTTTTAAGAGTTAACTTCTTCAACACTTTCTCACAGCTATGAATCCATCATCACTTTGTAGCTTTATATACTTACATTTTTACTTTTCTGGTCAGATTAATTTCAAGTATACCTATAATATAATATTCTTTCATTGATCTATCTGTACATAATGGCTGCTTTAAACTAAGCCATATCCACACAGCTACTTTGCCACACTCCCATTTTGTCCTGCAGCTAGCTGAAAATCATCCCTCTGAATCTTGCTGCCTCCACAATCTGCCCTTATTGTAGACTGAGGATAGGTTCATGTTGCATTGTTGTCCGTGCAACTTCCACATGCAACATTCTAACATTCCAGCTGTGCCCATGTCATCCACCCTGTGTAAATCCCCCTGTAACTGTCCTTCACAACCCTGTGTTACTCCATTCACAGCATTTGTTTCTTTTTTCTTTCCTGTTGTATGTCAACAAATCAAACTTTTAAAAAGTTATTTTTTGTAACTCTGGGTCAACCGGTTGACCAGCAGGTGATAACAATTTTTATTTTTAATCTCTTTGCTGCCATCTAGCAGTCATCCAGTTAGTGCAGCCAAGAATCAGAGGCTGGATCTGCTGTTGAAGAGCTGGAGTTTGAGAAAGGGGTTTAGCTGTGGGGATTGGAGTGGGAGCTAGAAACTACCCAAAGAACACTATGTAAGGAGAGGAAGTGGAAGCAGTGGCCACTGGTAGGAGAATACCCTGCCTGCTGGAAGTAGAAGACATTACTCCTTTCAATTACACTTCCAATAACATGTTTTGAGCCAAGCTAGGCTTGACATTTAAGAAAAGGGAGGGAAAGTGGCTGCGGAAATCAGAGTTGTCTCCCTTGCCACCAGCTGCTGACCTCAGGGACCAATGGAAGAGGTCAGTTCCACAGCAGACCAGCAGGACCACCCCCAACTGTGTCACCTCAAGCCTGCTCGTCCATGCATCATGGATTGTCAAATGGAAGGTCTTGAGCCAGGATAAGAGGTACAGCAGTCCTTCTGGAGTGGAGGACCAGAAAGCATCTGTTAGCACTTAGATGTAGGCAAGTTCAAGAAGCAGGCAGGGCAGGGATTCCAGGAATGTTTTTTATTGTTGTAGGGTAGAATAACAGAACCTTGAAAGCCTGTCAGAGTTTCTGCCTGCCCCATCTTATGCCAAACAAAATCAAGGCAGGGTTATTTCGAACTTCTTTCTTATGTTTTCCTCTTTCTCAGGACTATGTAATGTTTTCTGAAAGTCCCCCCCCCCTTTAACAGTTTGCTCATTTCTTCCCCATTCCCAGTGCCAGGTATATATTCCTTCACAACATCTTTGGGCTGCCCCAGCTGCAGGCTGACCTTGAGATACAGGCAGAGGTAGGAAGAGACATGCTCTGGAAACAGTGGGTGGGGTGTTAGATAAGGATCTAAGATACACATTTTCCAGGATGTCTTTCCCTATGCTCTTCTTTAAAAATTATTTCTTTTACTTATATTGACATAGAAATTGAGGGCAGGGTTACTGGTTGGGATTTATTTTATGAGCTTTGTAATGTTTACTATGTTTTAGTTTCTTGATATACCATTTGCCACCTTGAATATTTTTCCAAAAACAGAAAATGGAAATGTTGGTAAGTAACCAAGCAAAGTCTATAAAAATTAAACAGAACTTGGTGAAAACAGCAAAATGAATATGACCAATTTCTTCCTATATTAAATTTTCCAAAGATTACTAACCAGGGGCGCAGAGACTACCACTGTATTAAAAACACTGGTCTAGCAAATTAGAGAAAGCTACTTCTAAATTAAGGCTTCTGACATTATGATTATAAATGATGATCTGGGGATAGAAATATGGGGAAGGTAGTGATGTAGAAAATACAATCTGGCTAATTTTGAAGAATATAATCACATTTCTGCCTTTCGTACATTAAAGTGTCAAAATAGAGGGTTTCCATTTTAGACAACAGTAATATTGTTGCTATTAAATCCTCTTTTTCTCACTCTCTGTTCAGGTTTAAATGAGTGTTGGGGAGAAACATGTCTGGCTTTGTGAATTTGAGTACTTAGCAGTACTAAGACCAGATGCCTGCTAAATAGAATGCCAAATAAATGTGCTGGCATCTTCTGTGTTTTGGAAAGATGGCTGGATGATGACGATTCCATGGTAACCTGTTCTACAGGAACTTGGAAAGTACTGTTACCATCTCCAGTATGCTCTACCCATGATCACCCCCCCGTCCCCACCCCCCATGAATTTCAAGGAACGCATACAGCCAAAGGAGCTATATTTATGTAGAGCTTTCTGCAGAAAGCAGCAGCAGCAGCCTCATAAACACCCAAAGTTGCTTCTCACCAGTTGCCTCCAAAAACTCAAATTCTGCTTCTCCACCTCTTGGCTGCCTTTAAATACATGCATATGCACACACAAACAGTAACTTTTTTTTTTTCTTTCACACACACCTCATACTGATTTTAGACTATTCCTTGGCAGGAGAACATGGAAAGTATTCTCCATTCCAGAAATGTATTAGCAGATCATCTGTGTCTGTCAAATAAGAATCATTAGTTATTAAACTATTCAAAAGGCTAGAGGTGTTCATATCTTTGTACAACACAACTAAACAAAAAGAAATGAACAGATCTCTTTTTATTGAAGTCAAGAAACAGAACACCACCATTTTATTCTTATAATGGTCTTTCTACCCATAAACATGAAATCCTATTTATGTTTTCTCAAAAATAACTCTAACTTTATTTAATTGGGTTTACTACTATATAAAAATAAAAGTCTTGCATTACTTTATTAGCACGTATTATGGGATACGTTTTCATGGATTACATGTGTGAGGCTGTTATTTTTAATAGATATATGCTTACAGTCATAAAAAAAGACATAAAAGCAATGAGATCAAAGAAAATAAAGTAGAAAAAGTACAATATTACAACCGCATTAAAGGTTGAGATGTATGCGAAATAAGCAGCCATAAATTAAGTTTTAATGCAAGTGTTACAGAATGTAACATTACCAGCCTCTGGATCTAACTGCAAATGACATTTATCATAGCCCTGGCATGCAAAATAAAATAATACTATTAGGTTGGTTAATTTTTGGTGAGAAAAGCCTCTAAATTAATTTCTTGTTAATATTATCTGCCTATTTCTCACATTCTGTCTGTGAAAATGTTTAAACATAGCTAGCTGTTCTGCATAGCTATCATGTAGATGGTGTTCCATGCTGGAGAAGCACCCATATACAGTAAATAATGCAATGGCATTGATGGGGAAGGAGATTTCTCCCATGGAAATAATAACTTCACACCTTGCAGTGCATTGGCTTCTTAAGAAAAACTGGCCTGGTTAGCGCCAACCATAAAGTTGTGCTACTTATACAATACTGAAACACCTCCTATCCTGCTATGTGTTTATGTGTTCATATGTAGAGGAACCCACGTAAGGGAGATTTCTTGTTTACCAAGGTCAGGACTGTGAAGCTACGATGTTCCAGACACTGTGCTCCCAGCACTATTTAACATTGGGTATGCCAGCTGAAATAGCCAAGAACCGTAGTTTGGGAAGATCTGAAAATCCACAAGTTCCCCGGTCCTGATCAAGTCTGAGTCAACCAGATGCTTTCCAGATGTGGGCCTTAAATTTCTAGAAGCCCAAGAACAGGGACAATTATGGGAGTCGTAGTCCAAAACAGGTCCCAGTTGCCTAGCCCTGCCTTACAGGGTGAAACAAGGACTAACTGGCAGGGCTGACTTTCATTTAGTCACAGAGGGATTAAATTACATTCTTCACTTCAGTTTAATGCATTTTAATGTTTATTTCTATATATGCAGGACTCCTTAATTTAGCATAATTATTGAGATGAACTTCAGCTAACACTACAAGAAAATTGTAACTTGTCATAAAACAAGAGGCCCATATTGTAGCTGAGCTGTTAACACACTGAGATACCCTGTTAGAATATCTTAATAATGCAAATAAGTCCTCCTCGCTCCCCACTATGATACTGCTTTGGTGACTTGATTAATTATTATGAAGCCAAATGGCTAACAAAAGAGGGTATAAATAAAAATATCTTCTCATGTCCAATAAAAGAGTGTAAATTTTAACTACGGTGCATGACAGCAAGTGTAAGCAAGAATTATACACAATGCAACTCGCTGAATGAGTTAATATGCTCAGGGCCTTTGTTGCTAGAAATAGTTGGCTCTGTATTATAATCATCCATTGTAGTTGCACTCAGCTGCAATTTCAGTTTCTCCTTTCAATACATATTCAATGACATTTTTAACAGTGCAGGCTTCCAGCACTAGCAGGGTCTGACACCAAAGGATTCTAGTGCACCAAGGTTCTTGGAGCAGTATGTTCTGGACCAAAGGGTTTCAATCCAAAGGTCTCAGCAGCCCGATCAGACTTCAATAGACTTCAGTAGACTTCCTATTTGAAAAGATGTCACAGCATTCAAAGATCCAAGGATTTTACGCTGATAGGGGGCAGACAGCAACTATACCACATTCTAAGCTATGGTTTATGGCTCAGCCTATGTGTGTACTTAATCAGTTCTGTTTTATTCAACCATTAAAGCTAACAGAGAAGTGTAATGTGTGAACCATGCTACAGTCACTCAGTGATTCAGCTCATTGTTTAGTAAAGAAGGGGAAAAATCTGCTTTTTCTTTATTTAGGTAGCCTATCATTTTTTGATAACACATTGGATGGGTAGTGGGTTTTTTTGTTTTTGTTTTTGTTTTTTGAAGGCTGCTCAAACAATGCAAGAAGTTTAAAATACTTCTTTGTTCCTGATTGGACATGAACTATGGGAACATATTTTGCCATTAAAACAGTTTCACTGCATCCCAATTTATTTCCAGCCATGACTATTGGAAGTGCTGCTGTTTTCCTCTGAAGCCCTATAGAACCATATAACTGCAAAACTCTTACACCAACAACAGGTGAAGGATCTGCTTATTCCACACTCTTGCCTGGATCTTAGGCCTTTTGATTTCTGGGCTCTGATTAATCACAGTCCCAATTTATGCTATGTGAGGATATCAAGTTAAAACAGCGTGGCTGATTTAATCTGGGCTAAAAAGCATGTTACTATACCCCCACCAACCATACTGTACTTTAAGGATGGAACTCTGCATGTATGCCTACTAAACAAGCTTTTTAGTTTTACATGTCAGGCAAACTCAGCCTATGGGTTGCTGTTTACTTTAAAAAATCATTTAATAATATGTATGCTACTCCTTCAACAAATGATGATAAATTCAGCTAGATTCAAGTTCAAAGGGAATTTGGAATTGGCTGAAAAGGGCTGAAAATTGGAAGAACAGAATTAAGAAATGTATCAACTTCCCTTGAACTTTACAACCTTCTCCTTCTGCCTCCCCTATACCCAAGTACACAGTTTAGGGGAAATGTATCACAACACTTATTCATTCTTGGGAATTTTGTGATCCCATTTGCAAAGCTTACAATGGCAACTGCATTTTAGCCACTTCTAAATAGCCAGCATCAGCATAAAGATGGAGGTTAAAGTGACTATCTTGTGTTTTTGTGTTTGCCCCTTTTTCCAGAAAGAATGCACATACAGGGTATTTATGTAGAAAACTGACATGGGCAGATACTGTCCAGTCTATGCAACCCAACATAGCTTCCTCCCCAGTGAAATCATTTGTTTTGACTGCAGATGGGTGCGGATAAGGTTTGCAACTGGACATAAACGTTAAGACCTGATGAAATGGTGAACCTGCCACTTTTCACAGGAGAGCTATGAGACATATCTTGAACAGCTCATAATAAATTCTAGGACTATTATATTTGGTTTCATAGAACATATCTTGGTTTTTAAATCTTTTGAGAACAATGCCTTTGTACAAAAGACCACTAGCAAGGAATGGCTTGTTCTTGAGATCTTCCTGTGACACATATACAGTTTTTAGTAGTTTGCCAAATCGCTCTAAGATTTCATTTAATATGTCTGTTTCTGTTATGAAAATGTGCAAAGTGCCCATGGCAGCTAGATCCAAATGTAATTTAATTATAATACGTTGTACAGCTATGTTAATAGATATAGGAAAGCTTGCCCTTCTGTATTCTGCAAAATATGGAAATTACAAATAAATGGGAATGCCTTCCCGAACTCTTTTACCTACCTGGTCAAACAATACATAAAGCAATTTAAATTGGCCAGTGGAAAGTTTGGCAAGAAATACAATTCAGTCCTGAAGCAATCTCATCTCAGAATTAGTCTTTTCATAGGCAACAGATTCCTTTCAGAATAAGTACTATATATATTCTGAAACAAACATACAAAAAATATGTGCTAAAGCAGGGGTGTCTGCAAGGAATGATAAAAAAAAGTCAAGATGGCGGCCATGATGGTACAGTCAAACTCTGCCTATTTTTTATGAGTGGAGCTTTGATCACAATGCCATGGCTGCCATCTTAACTCTGTTGACCATACCCTGTGGACACCCCTGAAATTTGGACCTGATCTAACAGGAGCACACAGAACACCCAGATCTACTGTCTGTTCACATACCCAGTGTTAACACGAGGAATACAGGGAAAGCATCTTATGATAAAACTGGATTTGCAGAGAATGCTTGCAGCTTTAAAAAGAAGGCCTTACTAAGGAGCTTAGAATAACAAAGTTCTGCTTAATGAAAAACAGTTGAAAATATATAATAACCACTTAGTCAACCATTTCTTGCTGAGGTTCATTCTCCTGCCAGGATGACTTATTAAAACATAAATCCACAGTAGGGAAGCTCTAACTTGGGGTCAAATACAATGGATCATGCAATTTTGACAAACAATTTACCCTGCTGGAAAACCCCTCTCTCACCACTAGCATTTTTTCATTGAGACTATTTTATTTTTCTTTGCCACAGCAGGAGCAAGAAATTTGCTCTCACTTTACACCAAAGCAACCTTCCAACTACAAGCAAGAGAAGCATTTGCCCCCCCCCCGCCCCCCAGGAAGGAAAAGGATGTCTTCACTCATAAGACTCCTAAATGGATGTGCTGCTGTTTAAAAAAAATCTATGCATGAATGTTTTTCTTTATGTTGTTTAGATCTGGAATGCTGCAAAACACAAATCGGGAACGTTGGGGTGGGGGAGGTAAGAGAAAGGAAAGGGGAGAAATTAAGCAGCACAGAGATTATAAGAAGCAGCTTTCATTCAGTCATTCATTCATTCATTCATTCATTCATCCCTGTAGGCTTTTGCCCCCGGCTGGTGGGTTCAATTACTTTCCCTGTCACATCAGAATTTTGCAAGTCAATACATTTGGAAATATCACTGAAAACTAGAAATTAACATGATGCATAAGCAGTTTTTATATTGCCATGTAGTACTTGCACCGTGATACTGTGATGCATTTCTGGTTTTCCTTTCACAGTCCTGCCAAAAATCCCCCCCCCCGCCCCCAATATCCACTCCGTTCTTATTTCCATACAGTGGAACAATCTCCCAGTTACTTGTTAGGGTTGTGCAGCATGGAAAATGATTTGGAAGAAGTTATTCAGATCCGCAGGGCTGCAGCGTTTCTCTTCTGTTCATTAAGTAGCCGGATGCTTTCTGAGCCTGAGGAAAAGCTCTTGAATTAATTAATAGGAGAGAGGTGCTGCACTTCTGCAAATCTGAAGCATTTCTTTCGAATCGTTTTCAAACTATGGCTGGCTCTGTTGCTTACCAGGGAAAGTTATGTCCATAAACACTTAGATCGGGCCATGTGATCAGCGTGTAAGCCAGCCTTGTTCACGTATGGCAGTGTTGTCCAAACTTGGCCACTTTAAGATGAGTGGACTTCAACTCCCAGAATTCCCCAGCCAGCCATGCTGGCTGGGGAATTCTGGGAGTTGAAGTCCACTCATCTTAAAGTGGCCAAGTTTGGACAACACTGACGTATGGTAAAGGAGATAGCCATGCACTTGTCAGACATAATGTATATACGTGGTCTATGCAAGCTAATGCAAAGAAAAAGAAGTTCATCAAAAAGCAGAGGAGAACTATCTGGTGGCATTTGAAAAATAGGCACAATTGTAATTCGTTTTAGCATTTGAAAATTGATATTAGTGCTATTTTCTGGGTTTAGATTAAGGTGCATTGCAGTGTTTTATGATGCTTAACTTAAATGTACTTAATATTGTATGCTAACATGTTTTTATAATATTTATTATATACCTGCCCATATAAGTGGTCCATCACAGGCAGTGGATAAACATTTTAAATAAATAAATGCATCTTGGGTGATTAAATACGGACTTTTCTTCCTTGTATTCTGATCAAATCAAAATAATTATTTCCTTCATAATGGAAAGAATTGTTTGTTTTTTTATAGTCCAGATATACAACTGTCAGTTAGTTACAAACTAAGAAGCTTTCTGCAGAAATGAAGAGGGGGAAGCTATATGGAGCCCTTCGCATCAGAAAAACGTGTATTTCTCCTCCAGAATAAAAACCAATAGTATATTGGCCAAACCACAACCATACACCCAGAAAGTCAGTAAGAATCCATGGGTCAAGCCTGTTCCATTTTTCTTTTCCATCTTCTACTGTTTTTACAGACTGAAGATCTATTTCTCATCCATACCTTAAAGCAGGGTTCCTCAACCTCAGCAACTTTAAGATGGGTGGACTTCAACTCCCAGAATTTCCCGGCCAACATGGGAATTCTGGGAGTTGAAGTCCACCCATCTTAAAGTTGCTGAAGTTGAGGAAACCTGCCTTACAGGAATAAATTCTTGGGTGCAGAGGATTCTCTTGGCTGAATTTCACAAACACCCTAGACTGAAAACCTGACTGAGGTGAAGGTTGACAGCCAATGTTATGGTGTGAGTTGGGTTTAAATAAGTAGTAAGGCAGGAAAGGGCAAACAGGACAAATGAACTTCATGGCATAGTGTTCCTCTTGTTCTAAGGACCCATTTCACACTATAGAACACGTACATTTATGATATTTATTGTTGTATACCTGCCCAAATGTATTCTAAGAATTGAAATGTTGCCATTTCCTTCAACAGAGGAGAGAATAGTTCTATCCATTCTTGCATATACTAGCCAAAAGGAGAATTGGAACTGCATCCCCACTAAACTGCATTTGAGTGCCAGAAATTGAAGTTTCCCCCTTAAGTAAGGCACTAGTTAGAGAAAACTGAATTTTGAAATATTGCATATCATAACACATAATAATGTTGAAATACTTTTTTACTAATTTAACAGCTATATCTGGGTGGGGAACCTCTGGCCACCAAATATTATAAAATTATAATTCCCAGCATTCCTCATTTTGGATCATACTCCCTTAGGCTTCATAAATTCCATATGTTCTTCAACATCTGGAGAGCCAGGGACTCCCCAGTCCTGATCTAAAAAATAATGCATGATTAGGCCCAAGCTACATCATACTACTGCTTTACATCTTCTTCACATCTGTGAAATTTAAAAATGTGTGACATTCTGATGAAAAATCATTTGCTCTTGAAATTTCAGTGGAATTCTCAGGGGGGAATAGTGGTGTTTTTGCATTTATTTAGCTATGAGATGGCCAGAGGATGCTTGCTAATATCCTCTTCTTTCACCGCTCAATCAGTCCTCCAGCAGTATACAGTTTCTCTGGCTTTCTGCATTTCAGTTAAGCCCCAGGAAAGATATCAGAATGAAGCTCCTTCCCCTGGACTTATTTTGGAAGCAGAAAATATAGGCAGTCCTTGGCTTCAGAGTACTAGAACAATAAACAGCTGGGCCAGCAGTAACACCCTCTATCATCTGCAACAATAAAGTAGCTCAAAAACACCACAAAAAGAAATCAAAAGGGAATTCTCAAGCATCTCTGAGAATAATATAGAAAAACAAAGCCTCTTATGCAGAAGAAAATGTCTGAAAAATCTGCAAGGCAAGTTTTGGCACAACAACATGTTAAATCCTAGTTATAAATTCTACATTGATGCTTATGAATATGTCCCATCAAATTGGTGTTGACATTTAGTAACCACATAGATTTTCTCCATGATGATCTGTCCCTAACCTGGTCCTTCAGGTCTTCGACAGTGCACCCATTGCCACTGTGACTGAGTCCATCCACCTTGCTGCTGGTCATCTTCTTCTCCTCTTTCCTTCCAAAATTATATATTAGCCATTTCTATTACAGGATATACAAACAGGAAATAAATTATGTTGCTGCGTCCTCTTTTTCTTTTTCACTTTTTATGTACGCATGTCAGATACTTGGAAGTACAAACCAATGCTGCTCTTGTGTTCCCTGAATGTGGATATGATGGAAATATATTTAAATTTAAGGCATCATTTTCTCTGCCTAAGTGCCTGGCTACTTGACAGGTTAATATTCCTGCTCACATCAGAAAAGCAAAATACAATATTAGAACAATAAAAATAGAAATGTTGTGCACAAATCAGGGAACACTCTATGAAAATCTACTGAATGAGCATGGATCTTCTTATTCCAATTTCATAAAAATGTCTTTCATAAACCGGATAGTCTATGTTTAAGGAAAGCTGAAAGCTGAGTAGTATAACTGAAATAGCTATATGGAGAAAAGTAATGATTATGCACAGAAATTTGCAATACAGGGCTGGGTATCTGACTCTTAGCGACTACATAGATAGATTTTCTCCATGATGATCTGTCCCTAATCTGATCTTTCAAGTCTTCCAATAGTGCACCCATCGCCACTATAACTGAGTCCATTCACCTTGCTGCTGAATGTCCTCTTCTTCTCTTTCCTTCCACCTTTCACCATTATAGACTTATTCAGAGAGCTGCGTCTTCACATAATGTGTCTAAAGTAGGATAATTTGGCCTGGTCATTTGTGCCTCAAGTGAGAACTCTGGGTTCATTTGTTTTATGATCCATGTGTTTGTTTTCTTAGCTGTCCACAGTATTTTCAGGAGTTTTCTCCAACGTCAAAGTTCAAAAGCATCAATACTCTTCCTATCCTGCTATAAATTAAAGGAACTGGAGTTCAACTCATCTGCAGGGCACCAATTTGAGGTTATTGATTAAATTAAATTCAGCTAAATATTTTGCTAATAGTAAATAATCTGAATTAGTTGCTGCCACAACTTAAAATAGGCTTAAGCATACTGGAATCAAGTATCACCTCACCTTAAAAAATATTTTTAAAATTAATAAGGCAGTTAATCAGTTCAGAATGCCACAACTGGATGGCAGTAATCTGTAAAGTAAGGTGGCTGAAAAACAGTGATAGTCTTAGGAATATTTACATCTGAAGGAAAAAGGGGAAAAAATCAAAGCATTCATCTGCTCAGCTAATCTCAGGTGGAGTTCATCTTTTTAATGACAAGCTTTGATATGGGAAACAAAAATGTAATGTTCTCCCTGGAATCTGCAGCTTAAAATGTTGCATTTTCACTGCAAGCCCTGGGGTCTAGTGAGAGGAAGAATGTGATGGAAGGCATGAGCGGGGAGGATTCTGGAGTGGAACTTCAAGGTTACAGGGAAGAGGGAGAGACATTCCAAGGAAAGCGCCTCCTCAGCCCCCAGATGGACGGTTTGAAAATCAAGAGAAAGAGACTGGCCCCTCCCTAAGGGCATGATGGTTATAGTTGCTATCGTTGGGGGATTAGAGTTAGTCTGGCGAGATTCTGTCCATTAGGTGCAAGCTAATAAAGAAGCTGAGCTGATTTCTGGCCTGTCTCGTGGTGATTCCTGGGCTGAACATGACAAAGAGTTTTATGAGGTCCCACAGGTGAAGAGTAAGACTACATTCCAGATTCAGAAGCCATCCATCCAACAGGTGGGTGAAAAACCTGATATCAGCATTTAAATTCAATTGATTGGCCCCAGCAGCCCAGCCAGACACTAGCCTAAAACCTGCATGGATTCTGATATAATAGAAAGATCCTATTGAATTCCAATTTCCATCAGCCTTGTCCCGGCAAACATATCAGAGGAGCTAGAGTTTAGCAAGCTTTGGAGGGCTACCCATTTGCCCACCCCTGCTTGTATAAGACTGTAAAATAAATGCTGTTGATTCGGATACAGGAGCCAACCAGATGGCTGTGCTGACAGATCTAGTGTCCATTAATTTGCTGAATTACCTATTCAAACCATTAAAGCTAGTGACCATCACAGCATCACATAAAACTAGCTGTACAAAATTTTAGCTGGCAGACTGCTTCTGATTGCTGACAACAGTTGCAGCAGCATGACCATCTTTTCCAAGTTTTCTTCCTGTCAAATAATTCCTGGTCCAACATTTTCCTGCTTTTTTAGAGAATATGTAGAAGCCAGAGGACATAAACAGATATGACTTCAGATTCTAAGACTGAATTTCTAACTGGATTCCAATTTCCAAGTCGTTTTGATTTGGAAGAGAGATCTAACTGTCCTGTTGAAATGTATTACTTAATAAAAGGTGCACTTTTGACTTGTGGTATTTGACCAAAGGAATCTGCAAGCTCTAATCTAGCCTGTTACCAGTTTTAGAAGTGGGGTTTGCTTGAGGATGCATGAATCAAAATGAATTATGAATCTGAAAATTGTCAGTTATGATGCATCGCACAGTGCAGAGCACAATGATAAACCACAATCCAGATTTTCAGCTTAAATAGCTTTACATTCATGCAAGCAAATTAACCATAAAATGGGGGGGTGAAGGAGAGAAAAACAAAATATCCCAAGAAAGAATAAACTGCAGATAATAAGCACCAATCTGGTGTTGAATGCTGCCCAAGATACCAATTGTTTTAAGTCACGACAAAGACAGCTGAATGCTCATCTTGTGGATATAGAGCATGGATGATTGCTTGCCATGAGTATCTTCTCTCACAAATAACAGTTTTTTCGCTCTTAATTTTCTGCTAAATTGGAAGCTAACTGCTTCCCACATTGTCATTGGAACACCTGCAGCTGTGCTGGATTTCTGCGCACCATTTCTTTTAGGTAAAACAGCACTCCGCTTTCCTTCAGCTCCACATTATGCTTATGTCTTCCTTTCATTGCGCTACAGCACTAATGATTCAGGCAGGCTGGTCAGTCATTAAGTGACAAGCAAATGATACTGTATGCAACGTGTGACTAATCGGTCTGAACAAATGAAATCACAGACTTGCTTCTCCCATCATTCATTTCCCAAACAGTAGCAATGTGGCGCACAGCAGGTAGTTCAGTTAAAACCAGCCTTGTAAAACAAATTTCCTGCCACCGTTTTAAGTGCGCACCACTGTGATGGGCTTGAGATGCTGCAGTTGAGAGACCCAAAGGAATGAAGAAAGGTTTGGGGTGGAGGGGAGGGGGGACGCAGAGAAGGAGGAGGAGGAATCTTTAGTACATACATTACTGTAATTAAGGGTTTTGTATCTTATTGATGTGGTTTCTGTTTAGATGATTCTCAGAACTGACTGTTGCATTAGCAAACCCCAAACATGTCACACCTAACATGGAAATGATCAGAAAGAAAAATGGGCATTTGTTTCAACCAAATTTTCAAAGTATTGTTAGTATTGTTAGTATTGTTTAGAGGTAGAACTGAAATCCTGAAAGTATTTCCTGCATGCTAAAGCATGACATCTTTAAAAAACAGTACAGGATTGAGGTGTTGAGTGGAGCCTTCTTTTTCATGTCGTTGAATGAACTGACTTTTTTTTTCTCTTACAAATAATTATAAAATGATTGCATCTTTCAGTTGTCTCATTTGTCAGTGTTACGTAGATTTGTGCAGAACATGCAGAGTGTAAGTCTATGATCAGAGCTGAGATTAGAATAGTGATAAATGACGAGAGTCGGGAGCGTCCATAGTCAAAATGATGAAAACAGCATTGCAACGTCATGGCACAAGTGTCAGGCCTTTCATACATGTATGCACTCCAACCATCATGGGTTGGCGCCTGTGGGCAGCTCTGCATAGAGTGCTGTACATCTATGATATAAGCCTTAATACTATTTAGTATCATGTCTATCACCTATCCCCAGATTATACAGTCTGCATGCCACTCCCAAATTTTTAGGTTCAATACTCCTCATTTTGGAATCTGCAGTGTGGCTGAACATTCCAGGGTCTCCTTCCTGGTTCTAAACCCTGCTAAAAAAATGATCAGGCATATGGTAATGGTGGGGAGATTGCTTTAAAATTAGGTTTCGATTACGCTAAGGTAGGGAAGGGCAAGCTACAGATTTTCCCTTTGGATTCTGCTGCAAACCAACATTAGGTTTTTGCAAGATGATTTTTTTTTCTTTTTTGCACTTTAAAGTCTCCCACCACCAGGAAGCAAATCCACAAGTATTGCCACATTATCACCACACCCTCTTGGAGGCATTGAAAACAATTTAAAATGAATGGTGTGGCTCTTGGCTACTAAAAAATTGTTCCTCTTCCTTTATGGAGAGCTATTCTTACAGGGTTCACTGAAAGTCATTTCTGGAAATAAATAGGTTGTCAGAGGTTGGTGCTTTGCTTTGAAACATCGCAGCTTTCTGCTGATTTTTTTTTTTTAATTAAAAGAATCTAAAAAACAAAATCTTGTGGTTAAGGAAGCAGACCAAACACAAAGGAAGTGTTAGTGAACACAGGCACCATGTTACCTGTCTCTGATGTACGGGTAGTTCTTGTTTAGCAACCACAATTGGGACCAGCAACTTGGTCATTAAGCAAAGTGGTTGCTAAGTGAAATCACGACTGTACCTATGATCTTTCTTCAGCTTTCCTTTGCTTTACAGACCTGCGAAGGTCGTAAATGCAAGGATTGGTTGGAAAGTTACTTTTTCATCACCGTCATAACTGCAAATAGTCGCTAAACAAGGCAGTCGCTAAACAAGGGGTACCTGTATTATTCATCTGGCAGTAACTTTTCAAAGACTAAAGTTATTTAACAGGAAATTCACAACATTAAAGTGAAGGCTGTCTGCATGCAAGATAAAATGCATGCTTTAGGACAGAAACAGAAATCCTAATTTTCATTGTAAACATTGTCAGTTTATTCAAACCATATTCTACCAAGCAGGCAAAATTTCTAGTTTTCATTCATACATGTGCACACACACACACACACACACTACTGGCCACTAGTTTAGAGGTAAACCCAGCAGTGCTGGTTTTTTCTGGTTAGTTGGAAACCATATGTAGCATGTGATGATTTCTGCCAACCATACAAGGGCTACTATTTTTATAAAATGCCATCAATAATATGTATACTCCTGATCCATACAATGGTTTAGAGAAAAGACTCCTTATAAAAACAAGAGTGGTGCCAGGCATAACATTTTTCTTCCTGAAAGTGAGCTGGTCTATTGAATGCATTAAGAAACTTGACATTTTTTATCATGTGTTGGAAATCTTATTTCTAAGGGGCAACTCAAGGCAAAATAGTCATAGTGCTTCATTTCATGGGACGAAAACAGTGTCTATGTCATGGTGTTTAAGCAATTAGGTTTCATTACTGTTGCTAATTGTCTTAAGCACCATACTTCAATGAATAGGCAAGGTCTAAATTCAATAAATAGTAAATAAATAAAACAAGAAACCACACATTTATAATATCGGAACACATCCAGCATTCTCTTAAATTCAACGTAGCTTTTAGACATCCCAAAATCTTTAAAACTCTCTCTTCACAAAACTTTATTTCAGAGCCTTTGTAATGAACTGGGGGAAAAATATACATTACATTACAGAAGAGATTCACTCTTTTCAAGTGTTCTTCTACTCAGTTGAGAAATCAAACATGGGAGTTTGCCCTCATTCCTATCCTTAATTCCTCAGCCCACCTTGCTTTTGGTATCTATCATTCCAGTGTTTAGATTAAATATTTCAAAACTGCTTCCAATCACATTTGCTTAAACTTTAGCAAAAGAAGTATTTTCTGCTGTCCCTCAGTTCAAGTAGATTGCAGATTAGGGGATAGAGACAGAAGTGGGCCTATGAATACCAACTTCCCTTCTCATGAACCTGAATGCTACATATTACTGATTTTTTTTCACTAATGCTGTCCCTATATTCAATTAGCAATTCAGCCTAAACCTAGGTCCAATATCTGTCTATGCCTATTAAAACTGGAATCAATAGCCATTCACGTGTGGGATGAAGAACTGGTGAATGATTTCTCTGAATTTCCATAGAGGTCAGAGAAATTTCTTACTGGCTGAAAAATTTCTTACTACTGAAAAAGCTCAACAGGAGGAGTTCCCTCCTAGTATTTTTCAGGGGATGTAAGGGAACCGTGGGAAGCCAGAGAGGCTGCAGACCACCAGAAAGGCAGTTGTATCATGAAAGCCAAGATATTCACTGATACCCCATGGCCACTTGCTTATTAAATAAGGGCAACATTGCAGACTGCATATGAATATCATTTGGAAATTTTGTTTTCTGCTTTGAAAGAATTACGAAAGCAAATTCACTTTCATGAAATTGAATGAGAACTGATGGAAAAAAAGGCAGGAGAATTTCTCTGTCTATCTCTAGCGCCCATACATATTTTACATTCTATGTGTAGGCAACACAGGACTAATTCCTGCGTTGTGTTCTTTGTGCTTTTCCACTAAGCTTGTATTCCAAAGAAGTTCACATCAGTAATCTTATTCTTCTGAAGTAAGCATGTCGAAAATAAATTCTTTTAAAAATGAACTGTAATTCAGTTAAATATATGTAGCAGTCTGATTTGTATGGCTTTCACCAATGTTCAGATGCTTTTCTTTCTTGTCGTGTTTCCTTTTTAGTAGACAGCTTTGCATTTTGAAATAGTATTTTGAAATACTAAATGAAACTAAATTTTGTGTGTGTGATATCCTGAAAAGCATTCTATATTCCAAGAATGAATATAGAATGGTGGCGAATTGTTTGCATTTAATGGGATTTTTCACTATTAGATAATGAAAATGAAGAAGGCTAGTGGAATATTTGCTTTATACCCAGGCCCAGTGAAATGAAAAACAAGAACACGAGTTATAAATTCCCTTTTTAAAAATGGCTAAAGACATCTCTTCAATACTTCTTTTTCTACAGAAAATATGTCCCCTCACCCCTTCCCAAACCACTTCTGGCTCTTCTAGATTTGACACCCTTTAATTAACACTTTCCCTTTCTCCCTCTCTCTCTCTTTCTTTTTGGCTGGCAGTGCAGGCTGTGGGTTGCTTGCGTGACTGGATTCCTACCCCTGCAGCGCAATGAGGCTCCCTGTGGCGCATAAACAAAAAAAATCTCCCAAGAGCCTAACCCGACCATTTTCCTATGAATAGAACGCAGTGTCTTTATCAGGACAGAAAAGAGCTGTGAGTTTGCCGCGGGATGCATATTGAGGGGAGGGGAAGGGATGGCAATATGCAGAGAAATAACGAGCACGCACCTGTTTGAAGCCATATTTACTAATGCGCCGAATGGTGGGGGAAGGGAAGGTGAGCAGCAGTAATGTTTGATGATCTGTTGGACTTCAGCCCTCATCTTGAAGTGTATTTAAATGATAACATCATACTTATTCTCACCATGGTCATATATCTAAAAAGACGACTCCTATCAAGAACAATCAGAAACATCAGGGAAATAGTGCAGTCACCAGTTTTTGGAGTAGTCAGGCAGCTTTCTCCAGCCAAGGGCCTTGCCGCTGGGTGAGGATTCCAGTGTTCAGAATGCCTAACCAACTAACTCTCCTCCCAGTCCAAGTCACAACATGGAGGAATATGCCAGGTTACTTCAGTTACTGCCCCCTTTCTCTACATTTCATCTCTCCGAAAAACATTTAAGCTGTTTTCTGTGGCCTTCAGTCTAATTGCAACGGTCTTCTGCAAAACATCATTTCAGACTTCTGATAAGTTCTCTGACCCTTCCTTCTTATTATCTTCTTGGGAGGGAAGGTAGTGTGAAAAAGAAAAAAAAAAGCGTGAAGATTAATCAGAAATAAAAAAGAGAGTGTCAAAGAGAGACAGGACATCCCTACACACTTTTGACTTTCGTTCTTCCCATTACTCACTGGATAAACTGGTTACCGTGGTTTTAATACTTAGATTGCTTAGTATTTTATCTTCTGTATTTATAGCTGATAGTGAAATATTTTTTCTATTGATTTTACGAAATGTTTATGCTTTTAAACTGAATCTTGAACCTCTTATAACAATTGCACAAAATTCTGGTCAGTGACTGTAATGAAGTTCGACGTCATCGTCGTCTTTACTTGAGCTTTTCCCATCACATGAATCCCAACAGATTATCTGTGAGAGAGTAAAGTCCTCATTTAAACACAATGATATAACTTGTAAGAATAGGATGTACCAACTATCTCAGCTTGGTGTTTAAAAAATGTGACACATACTGGCAAGAAATTGTTAGTAGCTACAGCATATTATATTTCCATGTATATCTGAAATCAAAGGTTAGCCCAGGTACTATACCTAAGGATTGCCAACGAAGTGTCTATTTGTAGTTCTGAGGACTACTTCCAGTGATCATAACTTTAGATTTAGTATAGCTAATTGACAACTTTTCTTCCTTATAATGTTACCCAAAATTTACCAGTACCCCCTTTAAGACTATTCTGTTTAGAGCAGCATTTCTCAACCTGAGCCCAAAGTCATCCAGTGAGTTTCCACGGGTGAGGGTGGTCTAGAACCTACATCTCCCTGATACCAGTCCAGCACCTTAACCATTATGCAGGGCTTTCCTTGAATGCACATCTAAGAGGTGAATAAATCTGTAATTTTCAGGATTATATGAGTTGTAGATTGTATATTGCTCACAAAGGATGGAAAAGGCACAGACTCAAACTGGTAAAACCAGTTCCTTTCAGCTCAGGTCTCAAAACCACTCCTCTTTTTGCTCTCTGCCTCTATTTACATCTTCCCCTGCTGTTTTTCATAGATTGAATGATATGTGGCAAAGTCAGAAGGACATTATCATATACTGTGGTGGTGTACTAAATAACATCTTGAGTGTATAGAAAAGGCATTCACCTTTTTCCCTTTCCCATTTTACAGTCTATGTTTACCTCTTGCTATATCATATTATTGACCTGCCATACAAGTAGAACACCAATAATACTGGATATTTTGAACATTAATAAAAATATACATGCAGCTGTCTGCAAAATATTGTAGGGCGTGCCAGGTTGGGTAAAATTCTCAGTGAAATGTTGGCCATCCCATTACCTCAGATAATCTTTACAGAACTACTGAAACTACTTCCTGAATACAACTAAAGACATTAACCAATGGACACTACAATTTCCAAACACGGACTCTGGCTACACTGGTTCTGGCTAGTTCAACACCGCAATAGGTAACACATTTACTTGAGAGCCAGCTGTGCTGTAGACTGAGCTTTGTTCTCAACATCTTCCTGTTGCTTTTAGTTATCCCCATGGCTATAAAGCTAGTCCTAAGAATGACAAAAGTGACTCTCCTCTTAGAGAGCACAAAGAAATTGAACTGAATCAACTTATACTTTCCCGATATGGCACACTCTGTCCCATCAGTTGTAACCAGCATAATCAGAAATAAGGAACTGTGAGAGTTGTAATCCAAAATGTCTGGAGGATATCAAGTCCCTTATTCTTCCATTTCTTTTCCATTTCATAGGTTATCCCATGCTCTCTGCACCATGTAGATATACCTTTTGCAGTGCAGTTTTATGCTGGAAGACAATTTAATTTAAAGAACAAAGCTTCTGGTACAATGGGAATAAAGTGTGTGCTGAATAAAAGAAAAGACTATGCACTTCTTCCATCAGAAATTACTGATTATGCCACAGCGGTGTTTTGAAGAGGTGCACATACATTAAAAAAAAAAAAAACTAAGTAGTTTGAAATATCCAAAGGTTTTGAGTTTTATCTTCAAGAAACATCAAATCTTTGAGGAATGGCAGTTAGAGATTAAAACTCTCTGGAATCAGCAATCACTGGGAGTTGAGTAGGTCCACCCAGCTGATAGCTCAGAAAAAACAGTGCTGCCATAATACTTTACTGAGAATAGAATCAAGCTTGTGATCGGTTGGCAGCTGAGGTTTACAAAACACTTCACTGCTGTTTAAGTAGCCAGAATAAGGGAGAATAATTAAAAACTGCTACTTTAGCCCTCATTGAAAAGTGAAAGATTAAAAGCTGCTTTGGCAGCCAGCGAGTGGTGCTGAAAGACACAGCTGGGCCAGGTGGGTGTTTGGCAAGAGCATCTGGCCAAACCAACGATCAGCGGGAGATGCTGGGGTGGGGGTGGGGGTGGGGTGGGGGTGGGGGGCAAGATAGAAGGAAGAAGCAGTGAAGCATTTCTTCTGCTCCACACAGATGCTGATATAATGGTCAGCCAGCCTAGGAGCATATGGTGTACTTGTAAGCTGTGGGAGCTGCAGAGTGAGATTCCTTAAGCAGTGAGAATATCTTGATCAATTTGTCAAGTTGTTAGAGGGTGAGGTGAGCCACCTACTGTGAAGATGCAGTTTGCTTCTGCTACCTGTGATAGTAGAAGTCTAGAAAGGCACTGTTTTTGCAATCAGATGCTTTTCACAGTATCCTTAATGGTGGTTAGCGGCTGCATGTAAAGCTTCTATATGTGCAGTGGAGGGAAAGGAGTGGCTCACTTGAATTCAGGGACTGGGAGGCATGATGAAGCAGGAGCAAAACAACAAGAAGAGATTACAGGCCACAATAGTACTATAGTAGTAATAATTTTTTAGTGAAGTTCAGCTTGGCTCCAGTTTCAGTTAATCAGGACAAAAACATGCCAATTCATCTTAGAGAGGAGCCAGTGTCATGGAGACAAATCTGGAGCTGAGTCATAGTAATGAAATAAATACATGCAGAGAGGCTTGAAGTAACATTTCTTGAAGGTTTGTGTTGTGTTTTAATCTGGTAGGAAATAATCTATATTGCTAGCTGAAAATAACATGTATGTGTTATCACTCACACACACGCACACACACATTCTGGAAATTTGGGGATGTTGTGAAAGTACTTATCTCCTCCTTCCCTGCAATTAATTGACAGAATAAATGGAAAAGGTGGAAGAATTGGGAAATAAAACAGCAGTTAAAGAAAAAAATGTACCGTATTTTGATTCCACAAGTACTGTCAGGCCCAGGCCAAGAACAGCAGGGAAACAATTCAGCCAAGTTCAGTTATTTTATTGCTTACACTATATAGACAGAACCTTGCCAGACTAAATCTGTACTACTCTAACCTAGTGGATATACCCTGGGAGATTTTGGGGAGTGGCTATCCTAAATCTCTTCCTCTTCCCACGCTCCTGCTCCAGACTGTACTGTCTCTTGTCTCTCCCTCCTTCCTGAGAACCTGCTGTGCTATTGCAGTCCTTCAATCACCTCCCCCTTCATAGATACCTTCCATCAAGGTACAGGATTCTTACAAAGCCTGTCAGAGTAGGGCTGCAGTCAGACCTGTGATATGGAGTTGGAGAAGGAAGGACTTTATTCAAGCAGATAGGACTTCAAACTAAGTTTTTGTGGTTTGTTTTTTTTGTTTTTTTTCTGGTTTCAAAAGTGAGAAGAGTGAACCTGGGGATCTTGGGTAGATAAACACCAGAGATGGCAAAACGTAGGGGATCTGGGGACTTGGTATTGGATCAATAAGACAAGATTTAAACTTCAGATTAAAAAAAAATTACTGGCCTAGTTTCTACAGTAAAACGTTTTCTAGTAAATCCAAGGTAAAATAAATCCCAGACATTTTGTGGCAACCACAATATAAGAAACCATTTGTGTAGGAATGGGCTAAGTTGACAGATTTGGTTTACTTAAATTCCTAATTTTTCTGTCTTTAATTCAGATTATCCCACTTCTATATTAATTTGAGATGGTTTTAAAAAGAGTTTTCACTAAATCCACATGTATTTGTACTGCACATTTTCTCCTAGCTTATGAATATGTTTGCAGTTTTGTCTAATGTGCACAGTTGTTGCAAGCAGTTTTTTTCCCCTGTCAATGTGCATTTTAATCATCATGGTTACCAATGAATGCAATTTTTTTGCAAAGTTTCTTCTAATGTAACAGTTTTCTTTTTTTAATGAAAACCTGCTTCACAAAATTTAGAGAAATATGAATAACTGAAATGTGAATTGATAGCAGTTTGGAAATAAATTGACTCAAATGTCTTCACACCATGTCATTTGCTACTAAATAGTGCTTATGTACACAATAGTACACAAACACTAGGGGAAGAAATGTCATTTTTACAGTTACTTTGACTGCAATTTGATGGAAAATCTATTTACCACCACAAAGAATATGCTCTCTTGGTAAGTTTTTGACTGATTTTATTCCTTACATTTGTTACCCCCACAAATAATCCCAAAGCACATGTTCTCAAGTAACATCAGCATAAGCAGTCTACTTCTGTAATTGTCTGGAAACAATGGGAGCTGGTGAAGAGAACTGTAGTAGTAGGAACTCGGAGCATCACTGTGAAGCAATGGCTAGTAGATTCTTATTCTGCTCATTAGACATTTGCTGAAATGCAACAGATGTCTTCAAGTTAATCCTTCAGCCAGGCTGTATGAGAATCCAACCCAACTTGAAGGCACCTGGCTGGAAAGGGCTAATTTACAGGATCTTCTTAGGGTTCCTCCTCTCCACCTACCTGGACATTATTCATATCCTGATCCATGACATCTGCATGCCTTTTAACATATAGAAAATGTACAAAAATTATAAATGGTAGCAACAAAAGCTAACCATGACCAGCATAGGACCTCTCCAAAATTTTAAACATGTTGCTTGGGAAAAGAAAATAGTTTGCATGGCATTTTGTGGCTTTTTTCAGTTTTCCTTCTCCATTGTTTTGCAGCTGTAGCTATTGACCGCAGTTTAATGAAGCCACACTTTCCCTACCATAGTGACACCTGCTGAGATTGTCTGGTACACGAGCTGCATGATAACAAGATCTCTCTCCCTCTCTCCATGGCTGCAGAATGTTTCGCACTTATTACCAATATACTACACCAGCACAGCTGCTACGTTCACAACAAATACAAATCTTACACATTGTCATTATAAACTCACCCTTTGGAACCAGATTAAGGCATCCAAAAGAGAAAGAATAAGTGCATGGAATATAAAGGAAGCTGATGAAGGGCAGAGTTAAAACTAAGTGTCCCAACAGCTGTTATTTTCAAGAATAGTTGATGCACAGGCACTTTTCAGAGAAAGAATAAAAGTTCATTACAGACATTGCATCTGAAATTGTATCACTAAGAATATCTGGATCCCGTTTATCTATCCAGCATATGTTTTGTCGTTTGACTACTAAGATTTGCCTAATTGGCTGCATTTATTTTTCATATGGTACCTATTTCATCTGCATTAGCTCTATATTGCACAATTTGAAACTTCTGTCCCCATATTAAAAATAATCATCTTACACCCTTTATTAGTTTCTGCTTCCCACTCTCTGTTGGCTTTTTACACATACACACTAAAGCAAACAATTCAATATTATAAAAGCAATAGATATCATTGTTTCAGATAATAAAGACTTATAAGGCTAAAGTAGGTATGTCCCTTTGCATAAAAGAATTGTATGGAACTGTAAAACGAGGGTTGCATTGTTCAACCCATGAATCAGTTAGTTCAGTCAATCAATATTGTCATCATTAGACTGGGCCACATATTTTAATTTTTAAAAATTAGAAAAACAACTTTTATAATGGAATTTTAAAAACTGCAATAACAAACAAACATGAGTAAAGACATCTCCAAAAAACCCACATTTTTTTTGATGTCTTTACTCATCATCTCTTAACTCCCAAAGAATTAGCTTTTTCTTCAAACTATTTGATATCCCAAAGTATACAGATTTAATCGATTAATCAACTAAAACCTTTAAAAAGCTTAATCAATCTTCATTAGCACTGGCTAGAGCACTCTCTTAAAGACATTAAGAACTAATAATTAAAATTTATTTGCATCCTCAAACATCTGTGCTGTTGTAGAACTGGAATAAATATGTTGGCCACTAGATGGTACTAGAGGATTCCAGTTAAAGAAATAACAATTTCTACTACCAACCCTTTATGTTTGAAAGAAAGTCCAGTGTGTGTGTGTGTGTGTGTGTGTGTGTGTGTGTGTGTGTGGAGGCACAGCAGTAATGCATTCGTCCTTCCTTGGAAAATCTCAGCCCCCACATGGAAGAGATCCCCCTCCATAGACATGAACCTTGGATAATAAAGCTATTCATAGTGCATTTCCTTTTGTTATTGTGCAAGAAAGAACTGCTCTGAGTCTGTTCTGATTGGAACGGCCTGTAAACCTTAATAAATCAAAATAGTAGAGCTCTCGGTTTAAGGCAGACAGTGTCATCTGGGCCCATTGTTTGTAAAATTAGGTGAGGCTGCCAAATCGCAAAAGGAAAAGCTTGGCGGAAAACAGACAGCATTAGAAATTCCTTGCCCAATATTGCGTAGCAGTACTTTTAAACAGAAAGGATACAAATTGTGTAAGGTTTACTTTATGAAATAAGGAAATAATGTGAGAAGATGAAAACTGAACCATGTGGTGACGGACAACAAAAGCCAGAAAAGCGGAAGTTAGTGTTGAGGGTGGGAAGGGGAGGAGGGCCCTGTTGCCTGGTTACCCAGCAAGCCTTCCGGCACCTTCTTTCCTAGCTAAGCCCTAGCATCGAACTTCTCCATTAACTCCTGGAATGTTGTAGATTTACAACAGATTAATTTTCAGTGTCTATAAACCATCATTCTCCAGTTCATGTCAATGCACTTTGGATCATTTAATGTACAAGGCAGAAAGGAGCACCATATCTACCCCACTGTTTTTCAGGAATGGCATGAACAGAACAAGCCAAGGCCCCACGTGTGATGCAGCATGAAAAGGAGGGAAAACTGGTGAACGGAGGAAGCCAGTCCCAGATTACACGCAACATATTCTTGTCAGCGGAAAATGTATCCTTATAAAATTCTTTCACACATAAAGACCCAGTTCAGAGAGTCAATATGCTGCAGACATTAATATTCATCCACACTGTGAATATCTCATGATATAGGAGCTTTGTATATATTCATATAATTTTCACCTTTTTATTGTGTTATAGGTTTGCAAAGATAGTACCAACAGTTATAGACGCCTTAGGTGCAATCCCAAAACATCTGGAGCACCACTTGAAGACATTGGCATTGACAGAATCACCATCAGTCAGTTGCAAAAGGCAGCTTTACTTGGAACAGCTCACATCCTGTGACGATACCTTTGACACCATCAAACAACAACATCTGCCTATCCCAGGTCCTTGGGAAGGACTCCATAGGTGGATAAAAATGCCAGATCCAGTCTAAATATCTGGCTGACTGTACGAACAACAACAACAACAAGCCTTAAGAACAAATACATGCTGGCTGGGGAATTCTGGGAGTTGAAGACCACGCATCTTAAACTTGCCAAGGTTGAGCAACACTGCCCTGGACAGTGTGCCCTGGGAGGAATTGCTCATTCATCACTCTTTTCACACACACACATACATGCAGCTGTCTGTCCTGTTGCTCTCCCTGTCACACTGGCAATACAGTCACACTGAGGCATGAAAGTATCTCTAGTGCTATGTTTTCTTTTTATCCCGAGACTCAAGCATGTAGAAACAAACACAGACGTACAACTTTTATTGTTCTTTTCTAAACTAAAATCTGCACTTTTTCACACATTCATATACCCGTGCATACCTTTCCAACTGAAAATCTAGTTGGCTAGGCTAGGTTGGAGTTCCTAAAGAATCCAGGCACAACACTAATGTAGAAAACTCATTCTGTGTGAAGGTTCCCAAGAACTATAGTTCCTATACATTTTTATATTTTCCAGCAAGGCTTGAATAATCCATCAAAGCTTGGTCAATCTAGCTGGGCACTTTTTCTCACTCTTTCTTGTACTTTTTCCCCAGAGCGTTAGTGCCTTTGTTAATTCTGATACTTCTTTCACATAGCGCATAAAGCAAAATCTTCCTAAGCAAATTTCTCAGCCTTCTTGGTTTGCTTTGGTTGGATCTCACATACTCTATCTTTCAACCATGCCCATTCACACAAATATATGACATTAAAATAATAGGTCATTATAGCACAGCGTTATACAACGGTTGGCATTATAAGCTAGTGACAATGTATTGGCATCATATACTTATTTGTGGTTCATTAATTAATATGGTTACATGTAACTAACTTATTCTGGCAATACTTGGGGCCTACTGATATGGAGGGGCATTTAAAACTTTTATCTTAGAAACAACCATTCTCTAGTTAGCCATCGAGAATTGCATTTCCACATCAGAAGGAGCACATCAACCTCTAAAACAGTGTTTCTCAATCTTGGCAACTTTAAGATGTCTGGACTTCAACTCCCAGAATTCCCCAGACAGTATGTTGACTGGGGAATTCTGGGAGTTGAAGTCCAGACATCTTAAAGTTGCCAAAGTTGAGAAACACTGCTCTAAAAGGATTCTAGTGTGTAAGCAGAATAATGGCTATAGTGTAAAATAGAAAACAATCATCATCCCAGACAAGGGCTGTGAAACTCATTCTTCTATGCTTAGTTTCACTTCCAAGAGCTATGACAAGGCAGGGAAAGAGAAATAGCGCCTAAGAGAGGACATTTGTAATCCTGAGAGGAAAGCTTAAAGAAAACAAATTTCCTTTTCTCTGTAAACAAATATCTGGTTTTTGCTTGGACTTTTTGAAAAAGAAAACAGAGCCATTATACAAAACTATGGAAATCAGGCACCACCATACAAAAAGAATTAAACCCCAACAGGTCTTTCTACATTCACTTTAATTCATATTTTAAGCCTTGATTTTTTATCACTGGGTGTCAGTAACATCAGGGTATCATGGTCAGTAAATTGTCAGAAAACTGTAATTCAGCTATGAAGAAATTTGGTGTGCAGGTGCTCATGTCTGACTTCTCAAAGTAAATTTGATCAAATTAATCAACATGTTTATATCCTTCAGGTTTTCAGTATATTCTGACATATTTACTGCCAAGTTTCCATTTCATGAGAAATGCTAGAGTAGAAGAAATACAAGAACTTTCCAGTAGGTATCCGAGTCATTTCTTATTTCATGCTCTCAATCTAGTATTTAGTTGTTAAATTGCTGTAGGTAAAGCATGGGTATTAAGCTAGGGTAAATAACTTTTTTGGGGGGCTAACTAATAAACACATTTGGAATTTTGAGAATATATTGTGAATTCTTGTAAAAAATATTTGTTTAAAACATTTATATGGCCACCCATCATCAACCAAACTCTGGGTGGCTCACAACCCAAGGATAAAAAACAATATATACAAACAATAAAATAAAAATTAAAAAAACAAATAGACCTGCACAACACAGCTGAACTTTCTGATGCAGCTCATGACACATTCGCCCCATGCCAATCTCATCCTATCCCAGAGCTTGGGGGAAAACCAGGCCTTAAGTGCTTTTTGGAAAGTTAAAGGATTGGGGGCCTGCCAAATCTCAAGGGGAAGTGTTTCATAAGGCAGGGGCTTCAATGAGTGGCATAGCAGAGATTTTCTGTTCACAAAAAGGTTGCCAACATGGGTGGAGACAGTTTCGGAACACCAACTCGCCAGAAGGCAAAAAGGGAGGTTGTTTGCTACTAGCCTCACCAAATACTCTCTATCCTCAGCTTCTCTTAGTCTTTTGTTCCTTGCTGTACATCAGCAAAGAAAAATATTTTAATTACAATAACATTTCAGAACTTAAAGTCAAATGGGACAGGCAACTGGCAGACAAAAATTATCTATCTCTACAATATATTGATATCCATTGACAGTATATCAGCTACTAGTTTGGGATCAATCTCATGGTTGCAGCTCTCTTTTATAGACAGCCTGGAGCAATTCTTCACAATGTAGCAAACCTCAATTGGGATGAAGGCTAACTTTTGTGAGCTGTATCAGAATGACAATGCCTCTTCCCATTAGTTTTTAAACTGCATCAAACTGCATTTTGATACAGAACAGAAAAATAAACCTAATGGAAATCATGCAGGAAAAAAGGTTTAACTGATCATTCCCATTGGTTCCTTATTCGAACAACCCAGAGCCAGCCCATTTCATTCACTGAAGACCACAGAATATCCTCTTCCTGGGAACTCACATCATTACAGTTCAAGCAGCCCAGGAAAGCTTCTGCTTTCAGACACTAGATGTCTCTGATGGCTGCAGTGTTGCAGCACAATGGGAAGGTATACAGATAAGAAAGGTCAGGTTGGAAAATCTCTTCCTTGGCCAAAGGAAAATTCTTTTTTTGTTTTAGCTGTAACCCTATCTTACTCATGACATTTTATATCTAGAACAAATGCTATCATATCCCATTGTGTTGAACGATTGCTTCTTCGATGGCTGGTGTGGGTCTTCCGGGCTGTGTGGCCGTGTTTTTGAAGTTTTGTTTCCTAACGTTTCGCCAGCACCTGTGACCGGCATCTTCAGAGTGCAGGAGCACAGACAGGAGCAGTTCTCTCTGTGCCCAGGGTGATGTGACCCTTCTGTGGGTATTTATAGAGATCTGAGGGGGGAAGGGGGATTGGGGGTGTGTGGGGGGGGGTTGAGTTACTGAGTGGCTGCTTGTTTTGGTGTCAGAATGTGTGTGTATCTTCCTGGGGATTAGGCAGGGCTTTTTCTTCTATTGAATTGTTAACAAGGGGCTGCTGGGGGTGATTAGCAAGTTCATTGTGTGAACTGTTCACATGTCCTGGTGGTTGAGCTGAGTTCGTTGACCTTTTGCAGGCTGTATTTTTCAGGATTGGTAGCCAGGTTTTGTTGATTTTTAGACTCTCCTCTTTTTTATTGAAACTGTGCTGGTGTTTGTGAATCTCAATGGCTTCCCGGTATAGCCTGGTATAGCGGCTGTTGGTGTTGTCCAGTATCTCTGTGTTTTCAAATAGGATTTTGTGTCCAGTGTGCTTGAGAGCATGTTCAGCTACTGCAGATTTTTCTGGTTGCTGTAGTCTGCAGTGCCTTTCGTGTTCTTTTATCCTGGTATGGATGCTGCGTTTTGTGGTCCCGATGTATACTTGCCTGCAACTGCATGGTATGCGGTATACTCCTGCGGCGGTGAGGGGATCCCTTTTGTCTTTTGCTGATTTTAGCAGTTCTTGTACTTTTCTGGTGGGTCTGAAGATTGTTTGGAAATTGTGTTTTTCCATCAGTTTTCCCATGCGGTCTGTGACCCCTTTGATATAGGGCAGAAATACTTTGTTGGTGGGTGGCTGTTTTTCTTCTTCAGTCGCATGTTGCTTTCTTGGTTTGATGGCTCTTTTTATTTCATTTTTGGAGTAGCCATTCGCTTGTAGGACCCAATTAAGGTGGTTAAGTTCAGAGTTTAGGAATTGGGTTTCGCAGATCCGATTGGCACGGTCCATGAAGGTTTTGATAATGCCTCTTTTCTGATGTGGGTGGTGGTTGGAGTTTTTGTGTAGGTACCGGTCTGTGTGGGTGGGTTTTCTGTAGACTTTGTGTCCTAATTTGAGGTCTGGTTTGCGTATGACCAACGTGTCTAGAAATGGAAGTTGGCCGTCCACTTCTTTTTCCATGGTGAATTGTATATTGGGGTGGACACTGTTTAGGTGGTTTAGGAACTTCTCTAGGTCTTCTTCATCCTGACTCCAAATTGCAAAGGTGTCATCCACAAATCGGAACCAGACTGTTGGGGTAGCGGGTGCGGTTTCTAAAGCCCGTTTTTCAAAATGTTCCATGTAGAAATTTGCTACGACTGGGCTCAGGGGCTTCCCATGGCAACACCATCCATCTGTTCGTAGTACTCATTATCCCATAGGAAGTAGCTGGTTGTTAGGCAGTGCTGAAATAAGGCTGTTATGTCTTCTGGGAAGATCTGTTTGATGAGTGCCAGGGTGTCCCTCACTGGTACCTTGGTGAACAGGGAGACCACGTCAAAGCTGACCAGTTTGTCCGTGGGGTTGAGTTTCAGGGTGCTGATTTTGTCGATGAAATGTCCTGAGTCTCTGATGTGGGCTGGAGTCTGTCCAACGTGGGTCTGTAGAAGGGTGGCCAGATGTTTGGATAATTCATATGCTGGGGAGCCAATGGCACTTACGATGGGTCTGAGTGGGATCGAGTCTTTGTGGATTTTGGGGAGTCCGTATAGTCTGGGCATAAGGGCTTCTGTCTTGCATATGCGTTGAAGTACGTTGGAGTGAAGGGAGGAGCTCCTCGTCAGGGTGTTGGTTTGTTTCATGATTTTGCTGGTCAGATCCCGTTTTAGTTTTCTGTATGTGGTGGGGTCTAGTAGTTCTCTAACTTTGTCTTTGTATTCATCTGTTTTCATAATTACCGTGGCATTGCCCTTGTCAGCCGGCAGGATGATGATGTCGGGGTCCGAATTGAGGGTTTCTAGGGCATTTCTCTCTTTCCTCGTTATGTTGCTGGTGGGAGGCTTTGCTCTCCATAGGATCCTTGCTATCTCACCCCTTATTTCCTCTGCTTCCTCTTCAGGAAGGTGGCGGATGGCTGATTCCACATTGGCTATGATATCTTCCACAAGAATTCTGGGGGGTGTGATTGCGAAGTTTCCTCCCTTGGCTAAGATGGCGGTTTCTTCTGGCGCGAGTTGGCGTTCCGTCAAATTGATGACAATGCGGGCAGGATCCAGTGCCGGTTTTGGTTGATTGTTTTGGCATTTGTTAAACTTTTGCTTTTGCCTGGTTGTGTGGTCAATGATATCCTTTTCCATTTTCCTATAGGTTAGGGTGTCAATCTTGTCCCAGTCCTGGCTTCTCATTTTCTGACTGATGCTGATGTGTGTGTCAAATAGTTCTTTGTCTGTGATGGCAAGTTTTCTGCGGGTTGTGTGTATTCTCTCACGTAGGAGGGCTTGTTCAGGTCGGTCGTAAATGCGGTTAGCTTGTGGAGATTTGAGAGTCCTTTTCGTTCTGAGAAAAGCTGGGATGGTCCCAGTGTCTCTGCATCGTAGTAGGAAGGTTAAGGAGCATAGTAGGTGTGTTTTTTGTTCCGGAGTGTTCCTAGTCTCCGTGTCTGTCGGAACATTTCCTCCCCGTAGAGGCGTTCAATGTATTGTCGAAGGCTTTCACAGCCAGCATACAATGGCTGGTGTGGGTCTTCTGGGCTGTGTGGCCGTGTTTTTGAAGTTTTGTTTCCTAATGTTTCGCCAGCACCTGTGACCGGCATCTTCAGAGTGCAGGAGCACAGACAGGAGCAGTTCTCTCTGTGCCCAGGGTGATGTGACCCTTCTGTGGGTATTTATAGAGATCTGAGGGGGGGGAAGGGGGGATTGGGGGTGTGTGTGGGGGGGTTGAGTTACTGAGTGGCTGCTTGTTTTGGTGTCAGAATGTGTGTGTATCTTCCTGGGGATTAGGCAGGGCTTTTTCTTCTATTGAATTGTTAACAAGGGGCTGCTGGGGGTGATTAGCAAGTTCATTGTGTGAACTGTTCACATGTCCTGGTGGTTGAGCTGAGTTCGTTGACCTTTTGCAGGCTGTATTTTTCAGGATTGGTAGCCAGGTTTTGTTAATTTTTAGACTCTCCTCTTTTTTATTGAAACTGTGCTGGTGTTTGTGAATCTCAATGGCTTCCCGGTATAGCCTGGTATAGTGGCTGTTGGTGTTGTCCAGTATCTCTGTGTTTTCAAATAGGATTTTGTGTCCAGTGTGCTTGAGAGCATGTTCAGCTACTGCAGATTTTTCTGGTTGCTGTAGTCTGCAGTGCCTTTCGTGTTCTTTTATCCTGGTATGGATGCTGCATTTTGTGGTCCCGATGTATACTTGCCCGCAACTGTATGGTATGCGGTATACTCCTGCGGCAGTGAGGGGATTGCTTCTTCCATTTTTTCAGGAAAGAAACATACCTCTGCTCAGGAGAAAAATATGAAGTAGCTGAAAACCCATGTGAAGCTGCTTTTCTCTGAAAACACTCAGGATGCAGAGGCTGAGGCACAGTCTAATAGGGAAATATAATCCTTCTTTAATTGTTATGGTCGGTCTTTACATCTGCTCTTTAAAGCTCCAAATATTAGGATGGTCACCTTTCAAAAGTTACTCAAGGGGGGAAAAAACTCCATTCTCTATTTCAGTATGCTGCTTTTTGTGCTATTATATTTTTTACCCACCTAATAGAACAGATGCCATCATGAAGCCATATGCTGGCTAAAATATAGCAATACACATAAAATATACAATAGGACCCCCAAATTATCCTTTTATTTTCTTTTTGACATTATGGAATGTTGGAAAGGAATTATGTAAAATGAGAAGGGACGTTGTCTTTGAACAGGTGTCTTTGAAAGCAGAATAGAAATGGAATAAATTTGGTGATCTAGGGAGAGAAACTTGGCAAAAATGGACTGGGTGAGGCCAGAGCCTGCAAAGGAAAACATTCCAGAAAAAAACCCCATTGCATCCTTAACAGGAGGGGCATCTGGGCTGCAGCTCAGAGTACTGTTGCCTGCTCCAGTTTAAAGCAGGTCCTCTGTGTCCTTCCTCCCAGTCACATGACCCAGAGAGGGACTATCATTAAGGGTTAGGAAGAATTCCAGGAGCCATGCCCTGCCTGGTTTTCCTCCTTCATTAAAAAGTAATGTAGTGGGCCAAATTAGATTGGGCTCTGGCTCTTGAAGAATGAGTAATCGCTTCCCCGTGTCATTTTCCTGATGTAAATCATCCTTCCTAAAGCTGCTGCTTTCCATTTGAAACCAGAAAGACACCCCACACACACATGCACACACAGCTTTTGGGAAATGCTTTTTAAATCAAGAAAAAGACAGAGAAAAGATTCAAACCTGAACCCAAAATGGTAGCCACAATCCAGTTCAGCCTTTACATTTAAGAAAATTCTTGTGTATTATCTTATTTACCCTGACTGTAAGAAACATACCAACTTAACTAGATCAGTCCCAGTGCCCAGGATACAGAAGTAAAATTCTTGAAAACTAACGTTCAGGCCAAAATGGTTCATATTCAGCATGCCGTATTTAGCTATGGAACTATTGGTAACGTTCTCTACTTTGAGTAACAAATGATTCTAGGAACTGCGGCATGATTACCTAGCCATAATTATAAATAGGCCAGCTTAAAGCTACAAATAATCCATGCATCTGGCAGAGGGAGGCAATTTGGGCTTCTGTGAACAAAAAAAGCTCCTGTAATGGTAACCAAGTGACATTTAAAATGCTCTATGTGCTTTAATATAATTTATTTGTGATAGTAACTTCCGCATCCTACCTTGATCTAGCATACACCCCTTTAGTACAAGTGATGTACCAAAAGGAATGAGGTCTGTTAGCCATGGGAACATATTTGAGCACTCTCACACTACTTTTCACTCCCCAATTTCTCACAAAGCAGTTTGAAGCTATCCTATGACGTTTATTTCTGGAAACCCTAAGCAGGGTACATCATGAGCCAAACTGTGCTCACATCCAGCTGACCAAAAATGCCATTCAATCAATGTTCTGCTACTACAGATTGTGGAACACCACCTTCCCTTCCCTTCCTCTTTGCTAGTGCCCCCCACTTCCATATTCTTAAAACTTTGTATGCTTTTCTGATTGAGTGGTTGTTAGAAAATTCCAGACTTGAGAAACATTATTATTCCATTACATTTTAAAGTTTCTTGCAAGTTATGATGCTGAAATGAGCAAATATGCCTTAATCAGTATTTTTGCAACCAGGAACTATTCCCAGTATCCCTATCCAGGGTTGCATGCTACTAAGGTGGCTGAAATGGGGGAAAGGCATTGCTCTTTGAAGTGGTGGGAAGAGAGTCGTGTTTGCTAGATGCAGGTGACCTGTAATGGTGGAATTAAGTTGCACAATCCATTAAAGTGAAATTTGCCGAAGTAAATGCTAAGCAGGGTCAGACCTATTCAATTTTGATGGAAACACAGGAAATCACAGGACTGTAGGCTAAACTAGGAAGTTGAACATTCTAGAAAATAAAGGCAAACCATTGCCAAGAAATTAACATGGACATGTCCACAGACATCACAGTCAAGTTCTACTTGAAGGAAACTGTACTTACTGTATGAACATCAGAAATATCTCTAATCAGGCATAGAATTATCATTATCATTATTTTCCCCATACTGATTGAAGCTGGGTGGGGTAAAACTGAAGAACAATGGGTTGTCCAAGATCATCCCATGTCAATGCAAGAAATTTTACTTGGACCATAATAAATTACCTGAAAGACAGAAGCTGCCTTACTAGTCCCTCCAGCCAAATCCTGCTAACTCTAGGGCATCAGGCAGAAACCTTCCACAGTATCTGCCGCCTGATCCCTTTAATTATAAATATTTGGAACTCTGCACGCTTCTGCCTGAAAAGCCTATGATTCATTCCCCAAAGAAAGTAAACTTCCTTGTTCAATTATTTTGTTCAATTAACAAGCATTAAACTAGACTATAATGTACAAATACCTTCCTGCATATTTGTCAAGTGAGCAAAGAGGAATTACCTCATTTAGATAAATTTAAGAAACCATGCATCATTGCTGGTATGATTAGATGTCAATTACCTTAATGTAGGTCTGCATATATTCTTAACAAGTAACTTGAAATGCAGAGGATTTTGTAAGGCTGCAGCTGGGTAATGTGTTATGGACCTGTGTTCATAATAGCAGAAGCGCTTTCCCTGAATGACCCATGGATTCTTGTTTAAACTGTTATAGACTTTTTTTTTTTTTTTTAATCTGCACTCAGTCGTTACTGATTCTGCGGCAACTGCCTGGACGAGTCCCTGCAGTTTTCAAGGCAAGGTGTTTCCGAAGTGGTTTGCCATTGCCTCCTTCCTAGAGCAGAGCCCAGCTGGCGAGCACAGGAGGCGGGGTTTTCTGTTGCTTCGCGCTTTTGGGCATGCGCAGTTTCCGCGCTACCGCCAACTGCTCCTGTCTCCTTTTTGCAAGGTGCCACCAGCATTTTTCCTCCCACCAGGGTAAGAGTACCCATTTATCTACTCACGTACGTTTTTGAGCTGCTGGGTTGACAGGAGCTGGGGAGGAAGCAGGAGTTCACTCTGCTGCGCAGAGCTGGGCTCGAACCACTGAAGGGTTGACCATTTCTGGCCGGCAACTTTCAGCGTCATTAAGCCGCTGTGCCACCGCATATTTCCCCCATACTGACTGAAGCTGGGTGGGGTAAAACTGAAGAACAATGGGTTGTCCAAGATCACCCAGGGATTTCATGAGTAATTAAATTAAATATTTGAATACCGGACAGACAGCCCAAGGACATGCTGTGAAACATCCCATTATGGTAGAAAAGTTAAGCAAAAACTCAGAGACATATTCATTAATATCATTTGTATTTTTAAAAGCAATTATTAAAAAAGTTTAAGTGTAACATTTTGCTTTTACAAGTTTTATCTTTGTATTGCTTGCCATTATTTTGACAAATTATTGCTTACTAACTCTCATAAATACACAAAACAGTGATATATACAGAAATCAACACACATGAAATATGTAAAGGGCTACATTGGCAACTGTATTCTTGTTAATTAAACCAGAGTATTTCACATATGCCAGTTCTAATAATGGTAGGTAAGTACAAGTGTGTCCCTGAGAAGTTAGGCAAATAACCTTAGTTTGGGCAATCTTTCTATTACTTTTAATGCAGACTGAAACACAATGGCACTCTGGAGAGACCAAAATGGGCAAAACTAAAGGAGCCGTATCGAAGCTGCAAAAATACAAGCAACCACTAACAGCAGCAACAGCAGCATTCTTTCTCTTTGCTGCCATTCAATTATCCTGGTCTATGCAGCCCAGATGCAAGTAGCCTTTTCTTTGTATCTTGAGAGTGCCTTTGTTCCTAACAATGTAAAAAGAATATAATAAATAGGCTATGCAAATAAATAGTAATTTTAACTTTACTAAAAAGGTTAGTATTTACAACTTAGTTTGCATTTTTTACAGCCATGCAAATATTCATTTACAGTGCTTGATACAATCCAAAAGGTGTTCCACTATTCTGCAGCAGTGCCCTTTTTGTCTGTATTATTTCCTCAGTTTATCTCCTCCCTTTTAATCGCTGGTATTCATGCTCCTCTTATAGGCCTTATAACAGTTTGGGGACCAAGAGTCAGCCAATTTATACTGCAATCCTATATATCTTTACTGAGGAACAAGCCCCATCATGTTAAATGGAACTGACCCTCAAGCGTAAGACTGCGTAACATCGATTCTAATTCTTCTTCTGAAGCCAGCAAGACTTGGGGTGCACACAGAAGAGTTTATACCCGGACTGCTGCTTTGTTATGACAGCAGTACGTATTAACCACCGCAAGGCTGGTTCAGTCATTCAGCTTAAAACTGCCCTCTTGTTTCAGGAGAAAGGTACATAAATGTATGAGGAGTAGGGTAAGATGAGCCTTACACAGTACATACCTGGCTCCTGCTCCAGACTCCCCAATTTCCCCCCCCCCGAACATAACCCTGGAAAGAAAACTCTTCATTTTTACAATCTGCAGCCTGAATACACTTCTGCAGACACTATTATCTACTTGTTTAGCTCTAAGGTAACAAATGAAGTTACAAGACTCTAAAAAACCAGTGCAACACTGGCTGTGCAGGTAATATGTTATTCCCCCAAACCAATAAATTTGTTTTCCCATGTTTTAATATACCTTAAATTACCTATATGCAATTAACTGCTATAATCTCTTGTACAGGCAGAATGAGATCCAAGTTATAACCATAGCTTATTTTTAACTTCATGAAATATTTGGCTCATTACTTAATTCTGACTGATCCCTTTGGCTAAATAATGACCAAGTGGCCACTGAATTGAAGAACTCAAGTAATGCTCCCTACAAAGCCCGGCACCAGATAGTCCAGCTAACAAGATCTGGCAATTACCCAGTTTTTGCTTTACATTGCTAAGCATTAAACTTGCTCATAAAAGCAGGAGAGAGGTTTCAGAACAGCAGCTAAACAGAAAAGCCAGATTTGAATGCACATTGTCTTGTCAAGGAAGAACCAAAACAGTATCTAATGCTAGTCTTAACACTGCAATTACACCAGCTGTTAATGGATGTGTAAAGGCAAGAGGACATCTAGAGGTAAGAGTTAGCCAGCCCGTGTTATGCATCATCAGTCTTACATCTACCAATCCTTCGCTGCAAGTCCCATCCTTTCCAGTTAATTTATTCCATCTGGTGGTAAGTTATTTTATAAGCAGCTGGACAATGAAGTTTTAAAACAAAAGGCAAGTTGCATGTCAGAACTACTAATGTGGATGTATTTTTATTTTATAGGTTTATATCCAGCCGTTTAGCAAACAAGAGGTCCATCCTAACGTATGGATTAAATAACAGGCTCAGATTCTCCCCTCCAAATATCCCCCTGCAGTAGTGTTACGAAACAAGCCAGGTTTGGAATGCCTTGTTTCAAAATGTTCAGTTCCATTCTTGAAGGTGTGGTTGGTTTCTGTACACAGAAAGCTTATTTACAACAGTTGGGACTTCTCCCTCTGAAAATGCTATTTTTGTCTGTGGATAAAAATAATGCTTGAAACATATTTCTTACTACAGCAACTCCTACTGCCAAACCAAAAGCAGCTATTCAGTTAACAAACATATTGCTTCTTCAGTTAAGCTGCTATAAGAAAAACATCCTGGAAATTCCTAAATAGCTTATCTATGTTGTTTCTAATTTGTTCAACTACCTAACAAAGTAATGTATTGTTTACTTAATGATTTCTACCAAATAATTCCTAGAAGACATTGGATAACCAATATACTGAGTACTACCCATTACGTTTCAGAAATATACATTATTCTTTTTATATTATACCTGTACAGGATTTTCAATTCTTTTTATGAGGAAGGCCAAATCTAATGGAAAGACTCTCTACTTCACTGCAAACAAAAGAAAAAAAAACTATAATCAACAATTCCTTATCACTTAAAACTGACTGTCATCCAACAACAGTCAATCTTCTGGGAAGTGGCTTGTGTGGAAAAAGTTCTTGAATAAATGTGAACTAAATAGCACAACAAAGAAAATAGTTCAAATGTTTTCGAGGCAGGCCTAATTTTTAACACAGCTTCTCTTGTTGGCCAGTAGTATCGCAAAGCAGTATGCTCCTGTGGTACTTTAAAAGTCTATGTTATATCAAGCTGCATATAAATAGATTTTCACAGTGAAATCCTTTGCTTTGCATTGTATTTACCACATTCTTTAGGTGATTCCTTGAGAACCCTTAACAGAAGGATAATGAAGACATCCCGAACACAGGAACAAATTGCATACATCATTTCAAGAATGTAAGTGTAGCTTTGATCTCTCAGTGAAAACTGAAGCATGAAAATTATTACACCAAAGCTTTCACTTCTAAGTCACACGTTCAAATGCATTCAAATACACTGCAACAAATCTATGATTGTCACACCTATTTGATGCACACGTTTTAAATCTTTCTCTCCAGGAAGCTTTTTTTTTTATCATGGATTACCATGTTGCCATCCAGAATGAATGTGCTGCTTAAACCTAGTTATGCAAGTGTCATATAAGTTGAGAAAGCGCTACTCGTGAAATCAGGGATTCTCTTTTTCTGTGCTGCATCATGCTGTGATCTTGACAGCACAGTGCTTATATAGCAATGTGAATGAAAAACAGTCTGTTGTCAGTGTGAAACCCAACAATCTTCAGCCTTTGTAACTGCACCTTGATGAAAGAAAGCCAACAAAAAACTTTCTCAGACAGACCTTCGAGAATCACCCATTTCATTTCCAACACAAGTTCTCATCTGGTAGTCAGAGTCCTCCTCATCTTGTAAACTGGAATTCAACCTCAGCTTTTAACAAAGCAAGGGAAAAACAGCAGTATGACTGTTTCTCAAAGTACAACTCTTCTATGGTCAGATTTACACGACAAACCATAATATTATTTGTTTGAATTTGGCTACGTATGCTGTATGAACGTATTCATTATTGTTTATAAATCGTGGTTTACATGATAAACCATAATATTATTTGTTTGAATTTGGCTACGTATGCTGTATGAACGTATTCATTATTGTTTGTAAATCGTGGTTTACATGATAACCCATAATATTATTTGTTTGAATTTGGCTACGTATGCTGTATGAATGTATTCATTATTGTTTGTAAATCATGGTTTACATGATAACCCATAATATTATTTGTTTGAATTTGGCTACGTCTGCTGTATGAACTTATTCATTATTGTTTGTAAATCATGGTTTATGACTTATTCAACAAAATCAGATTTAATTTAGCTATAAAGTATTACCATTTTAAATGTTAATAATAGTAGTAAGTGTGCCATAGTACTTTCACCCTCATTACTTATTTGAGTAATTCTGGGTTCTAGTTTTTTGAGTTGCAAGCAACAGCCCCACAGTATGTTAGATTCTTTCTTACCAATTTATCACTGTTTTGCAATAAACTTGCACCAGTCTAAAGTTAGTAATGGTAATTAGTAACAGCATAGTAAAGTGAACACAGAAGTAAAACACACTACATTTGTTTGTAATAAAGCTATAGGCAGGACACTTTTGTGTCATTGCTTGCCTCTAATAGAATTACTAAGAAAGGACTAAAAAACTGAGATGGCTTTAAAGTTTAAAAAGCATTATCTGTAAGAAATATTAAAAGCAGTGCTCTAAATCCTAATCTGGCATAAAAGCACAGCACAGGTTACCATAATTGATGGTGTGACATCTTGCTTTATAAGCAGCACATTGTGAAATATAAGATGTTAAAATCAAGTATTAACTGTGCTTGGCTTAAATTTTACATTTGTTAAATTCTATTAAGTATGCTAAATTCTAACAACTTGTCTTTCCTTATGCTTTGATCTTGAAGTGGATGCCAGCACATATCTCAGGGAAGATTAATCAATACCTGCCCTGCTGCTTTCATTTTGGCCCCACAGTCAATACTTCAGGCAGCTTATGATTACCGAGGTATATCCCTGTGCGCCAAATTGTGAGCACCTTTCTCAAAGCAGTGCTGCTAGCTGAAAATCCTTATAAGAATAGAACATTTTATTTCAATTTAACACTGATGGACTTGGGACTGAAAGCTACTCTGAACAAGGTTTTCAAGAAAATCAAGGTTTTGAATATGGTGAATGCATTTCTTCTCTCCGCAGCTGAATGGATATGGCATTTCTTCATCTTGGAAGGCTGTTGTGAAGAGCTTCTCCTCTTGCTTTGCTTGGGATGCCAGCAAGTACTGTGGCACCAATTACTGATAAAACTCAGTAATCATCCATTTCTTATGGAAGTAACATGCTTGGCACATAAATCTTCACTTAATTAAAAGTGCTGGAGTTATGTGAGTATGAATTCACATACGAGGTTCTATCCTGTGAGAAAGCTCAAACAACATCTGCTGGTTATCAATGATATGCAAATGATGGACATAGGATTTCAGCTCCTCGTGCTCTTTTGAGGGTATTTCATTTCCTATAGTTTTCAGACGAGAAAAACAAGAAATCAGTTACCCTGCAACATCTTTTCTGAAGGCATATCTCAAAATTTAATCAATAATTTATTTTAATGAAACTCCTGAACTTCACATTTTTTATTTCTAGAAAATAATGGACATTTTCTAATGACTTCTAACTTCACAGTGGCCTGTGAATACTGGCTTTGCATGACTACATTAATGAAGAATATGAAGTAGATACGTCATTCCATTATATGTGTAAACTGTACAGTCTTAAACAAGTTTTTCATCATGAACTGAGATCAAACTGCATTACAAAAAAATTTGTAAAGATTACACTGAAAAACCTGTTCTCCCAATCATCTAGTACATGAACCAAAATATATTTATTTTGGTTCATGTACTAGATAAAACACTCCAGACAATGAAACTAATTTTGTGCAAATCAAAAATACTAACAACTATTTATATGAATATATAGGATTTCATTTCCTGGCATTTTTCATTCCATGACTTGCATGTATTCTGTGTTTGTGTGTGTTGATACGTAACGAGGGTGGAAAACCTGTGTTCCTCCAGATATTACTGAATTCAATGCCCACCAGCCATGCTGCTGCTGGGAGCATGCTAATATTGGCTGGTAAAGGATACTGGGAGTTGATGTTTAACATCTGAAGGGTCCCCCAGAAAACTCCAAAACGAGTTACTAATTTATAATATTTAATGTGATAGAAAGAATTATTAATACATAACTAGAGATAATCATATTAAGTATATTTCATTTTAATGTAATTGAAATAAAACCAAAACTGAACTCATCTACTAATTGTAAGAGTATAGCCACCAGCATATACTCTTAAAACTGAACTCATTTACTAATTTTAAGAGTATAGCCACCAGCATATCAATCAAAAGCCAAGGGTAGCCCTTAGGGCTGAATGAATTTTGCATCCTTGTTCTATATGTAAGAACATAGACACTGAGAAGGTAGGCTCTGATTCACAAAAGTTTAAGCTACAAAGTGGGGGGGAACCTCTCAAAATGACATTCGCTTACCAAACTGGTTGCGCCTGCAATGCCTCAATGATCGGACTGTGTCTGCAATCATGTGCTGTGAAGATAAAATACACAGATTAACACCGAGCCAGTAAACACTAATATTGGGACTGACCAGCATGTATAAGCTCCAAATTATGAGGGCAGGAGGTCTCTACCATAAAATGGAAATTTAGATTGTATTTGCTCCAGAAGTCCCTATATAGATGATTTCAAACATTTAACTCATGGTTGCACTGACACATTTTATACAGGAGCTATAGGAAGCCATTTGAATTCTGCCTTTATCATATTTGATATGACATTTTATCATATTTGTAGAAAGAGGTGACAGAGCAGGAATCTGAAGTTTGTTTTTTTCCAAAAACAGTCCAACCTCCATTCCTTTCGGGAGCAGAATGGCAATTCAGGCAAATAGAAGAGATTTTAGCCAGCAAAAAGTACGCAGTATGGCATCAGAAACTGAAGAAGTCATAAAGTCATTCTTTCCAATATATTTAGGAACTGCAGGTCTTGGACTTAATAGTTTTTTTAAAGGAAGATTTTTATCCTATGCCATTCTTTTCCTAGGTAAAATAGGTCACAGGGATCTACATGTATTAAAGAGAATAGAAGTACACTTATATGATCAGATGTCAGGCTGATTTGAACTGAAAAATCTCCATTAATATTCACTGAGTTATTCCTGCAGAAAATAATGTATTTTTCTACAATTATTATTTAATTATAGTTGCAATCCTTTAATCAATATAGGCCAAATAATTTAATAGTGTATAGTAACGAACTAACCTGACTACAAATTAGCCTTAAGTATATAGAAACGTACAGAATAATAAAAAGCACAAAATGGTTAACTTCCTAAAAATACAACTACCTTAGGAAAATAGAATGTTTTCCTACCTTAATGTAAATTAACACAACATAGTTATAAGAACTCTATGGAAAGAAACAGTTGATAATTCTGTGGACAATGTTAAATTTCCCCAAATTATGTAAATACTTTTACTTCTTCAAACAACTGCCTTCTATTTATCTGATAATCCCTTTTATAAACATTTTCTCCAACCAATAAAAATAAAGTAATCACATTTGATATAACCTGTGCCTGAGCATTGCAATATACCCTGCTGTTTTTGTTCTACTTTAGCTTGTTTTTTTAAAAAATTAAAAAGAGTCATGAAGAAGTGCTTTTGATATGTGATTCAGTATATTATGCTATGGATCTTGTGCCCCTTCTGAAAATGCTTATAAAAGTAAACTTGAAGCCTTCCTTGGCATCTTCCAAAGTTGCTTCAAGTTCTGTTTATTACTGAAACTAATCACAATTACTTTCTCAATTTCTTTTGTTATCATTTTAATGAACTTCCTTTCTTAAAAAATATGAATATTTCTGCAAGGGACGGAACAAACCCACACGTAATCCACAATCACATAAACAACAGAGAACTAAAACGAATGGCAGTGACCAGGTATGTTCTTTTGCATAATAAAGGAAGTATATAATTAAGAATACATGGTGACCAATTAACAAAGTGCAAAATATTTAGAACAGTAGATATTAGCAAAGTCTGACTATTGGGTTAATTATTTTTATAGTGGGAATACTCAGTGGAAAGCTGAAGCAAAGAGAATTAAATCTAGTTTTAATATGAAGAAGAAATAATATAAGAGTAAGAAAGAAAGGAGGATGAACAATAATACAGAAATGGAAGGAAGTCTTTTCATGATGTTGACTTTAGAGTGGGAAATGATACATACCAGCTTTTCAAAATTTACAAGGTTATCCAGAAATGTTTTGTTTCCTTCATGTATAAATGTCACATCTAAAAAACACAAATATATTTTTCAACTTAACTTTCCATTTTTCACATAATAGTAATAAAGCACATTGGTGATCATTGTTACATTTTCTTGTACAAGTAATCATTCAGAAAATTTAACTCTGATACAAATGTAAAAAAAAAAAACTGAAGAAAGGGAGTGAAAAAAACCAAACTGTACAAATTCTGGAGTTCTAAGTGAAATATTATGTGTATCATCATATACACATTAGGCAGTTTTCTGGGAACATCCCTAATGTGCATCAGTCCCTGGTTCCTGTCCACATTTGATTACTCTTCTCCTGTAACCTGCTGATTTGGCAGCACCAAATCTTGTATTTCCTGTCATCAGTGGAATCACCACAACCACCTTATTTAATCAAACCTCCTGATACTCCTTCCTTTTTTATGGACAAATCCTTACTACCATACTGCCCCTGCCAATTAAAACTGGTGGACCTTCGGCATAACTTTCAGATTTTATTTCCATACCAAAAGCTCAGCACCATTAGGGAGGTAACTGATTGCCTGGTATCCCAAAGAAACACCTTCTTCTCTAATCTTTTAAGCTAAAGATCCCAGCACCCACCTCTCATATGGGCTCAGTAGTTTGTCTCTTTGGGGCGATTGAGAGGTGAATGCAGAATGGCAGGAAGGAATTTACAGTGGATCTTGTTGGTTTTCTCAAGGCAACAGGGAGAAGGCTCAACAAAACTCTTATCTCAAGTTAGGAAGATTTAAACAGTAGAAATCCCACCTAGCCCTCCAAAACATAAATTAGACTAATACAGCATGTAGTGGATTTGTGGCAATATATATATATATATATACACACACACACACACACACACACACACACACACACACACACACACACAATTGCACTTTACAGTTGTTCATTCTTATTTTGTTGCAATGTAGTTAGGCTGTTTGAATAGCGGTTATTGCTTCAGAACCATCTGAAGAAGGAAATAGCCAATCTTGTTGACAGGTTTATCACTACCTCCATGTTTCTGTTCAGCTTTTGCATTGACCAAAGACAACCTAAGTTTGTTTCTTTCTGGAGGTCTTAATTTGCATGGTTGGGGGGAAAAAGCCTTGCTCAGGACATATCCATCTGTAAATACAATGTTTGCTGAGTTGAGGGTTACACTTGGTCTTTGAGTAGTATTCTAAAGGCTACACTCCCAAAAGTGATGGGTATGGCCAGGACAAAAACCATTTTTAAAAATGTTCATTTAATCAAATTTAAATATAACCATTTAATTATTTATGTAATGACTCTCCCTTAATAGCTTTCCTCTTCTGTCACATTAAGAATTACTGTGACATCTTTTGATAGTCTTTGGGGTCACACCAAAGGATGATATTTAGCTCTGGGGCTATAGGCTGGACAGTCTGACAGGGCTGGGTCTGTATTGGAGTCTTGCAGCTTGCCATTCACCATTGCCTTCAAGCTTGGTGTAGAACTATGGATGTCCATTCAATGGGACCATTGTTCAGTCAGCTCTGTTTTTAGAGATCTTCAAGACATCTATAATCATTTATCTTTTCTATCTGATTTTAATAATATACAGTAGTTTTAATGTGCATTTTATAGTAATGCAAACGTATTTATTTTGCTTTATGGTATTTAAATTGTTTAAATTTTAATATAAACTACCCTGAGTCTTTTGGAAAGAATAAATGTAGAATAAAAATAAAATTAAATAATTTGCCTCTCTTTTTCTTTTTGATATGCTGCTTTAAGTGTTTAATCAATAAAGGATTAAAGAGTTCCAGTGCCATTGCATATACTCCTTAAAAGATTTTGATTTCTTGAATTCTTTCCAAATTGGCATTTGCCAAATTAATGCCCGAAATGCTACTCATTTTTCCTCTTCTTCCATAGCGATGGGCATTTTTCACTCCTGGAACTTTGTATTATAATATACTTATATATTACATATTATATACATCTTTTTACCTGCTGAATGTGTTACTGTCAATGTTAATAATGAAGGCTTTAACAGCCATTTTTTTAACATTTTATTCAAATCAAAGACAAAACTGAAAGCCTTAGGAGAGAGAGACTGAAGTAAAGAAATCTGCTTTGCTACCAACAATTACAAGCTGAAATAAATTCATCTGAGCTGCAGTGTAAGAGCAAAATAAACAAACCAGAGTTTCAAAAGCAATTATCTGTAAGTCTGTTATAAAAATTCAGCTAATTTAAATGGTGTACTACAGAACTGATACTTAAGAAAGTAGTTCAATTTTCCTTTGAACATTATTAGTCAAAATCAGACCTCTTAGGAAAACAGGCAATACATTTTACCAGTCTATTAATCAGTCAAGATGATTGAGCAGCTCTGTAGGATTTCAAAACAGGATCTTCCCCAGTTATGCAAGCAGACTGAATCTGAAATTGAATCTGATTCAGAACAAATGCATATACCACAGTTAGAATATAGAATAAAATATAGGGGGCTTTATTTTTATGTAAACATGTACATGTTTACATAGAAATAAGGCCCCCTATATTTTGTCAGCTTTACTGGCTAGTAGATTATGTAATGATCTTGCAGCCTACATATGTGTGTTTTAAAGAGTATGCTACTTTACTCTTCAATGCCTAAAAATATAATCCTAAATATTATTGAAAGGGATTAAGACCCATCACATTTGACTGAGGCAAGGCCTTTTAGGATTGCATTATGATATATAATCTGAATAAGCAATAAATATGGTCAAACCGGATTACCTTTAAGGAGTAAAGGCATGAAGGGGATCTTTGGAGACTTCATTTTCTTGAATGCATCCCTATAGGCTTTGTGATTCAGAGAAGGATCCTGTTAAAATGATTTGACGCTATTAAGAAAAGCAGTTTGAAGTCAACTACATTTGTATAAGCTTTCCTTTAGATACAAAATATTTAGATACAGAAGTATTTTTTTCCTTGAAAAACAAGGCAGAAAAAGTTTCTAAAGAGGACTAGATGAAGTAATATATAGTCTTATCTGAAACATGAAATTTGTGTAAAGCTAAATGTTGAATGCAACACATCCAAAGTTAGATAATGATGCTTCCATTTACCAACAAAAATACATAGGTAGGGAAATTAAAGACTTTTCTATACAAAGCCCACTTACTGTCAAACTTTCAAGTTCAGCAAAGAGCTTCTTAAACTTTCCAGGCATTCTCTGCAATACAATACTGCATATTAAAATACTGGAACTGGAATCAAATACTAGATCCTATCAGTGACTCATTTGTAGTATATTAAAAATGAGACTTTCTCTGGCATTATCTTTCTTATCTTAGCATTCTTTGTTATAAAAAGTGTCTGAGAGTGACATAAAAGCTTTATAAGAACCCATATTTATTATTTAATACTGTTTACAAACACCTGAATCTGTATTTCTTTAATAATATCTTTGTAAGATTGATTTGTGTAGAGGAGGAGGAGGAAGATCATCATCAACCACATTATCATCTTTGTTGAAGAGAAAATGCTCTGATTGTTGATTTTACCACAGTAGCTTTACTGGGATTTCGAGGATGGAAAAAATCAGTGCTGTTATATTTGTATGATTTGATTCATCAAATGCAATTTTGCTCAACCAAAAAATATCAAGGGTGAAAATACTAGAAAACTGAAATATTCAACAGAAATATGTTAGCAAACACTTGGAACTCTTACAGTAATTATGCAGGAGAAGTGTCCCTCTCAAGCAAACTGGGCTCAATTAAGCTTTCTTAACTTATACTGGACTGCATTTTTTTAACTTACACTAATTTTGAAGTAATACTTGTACTTTGGAAGAAAATTTCATAACAGTAATACTGTACAAAATTAAATAACAGTATATTTCTATAACCAAGCTTCTGTCTGATACAACGTGTAACTTCCCAGGAATTAACATCTGTTAAATAAATGTATAGGATTTTCCATCGTGGTTCCAAGTCATGCAACTCATATTGAAGGGAAAACTTAGACATTATCAGCTTCCAAAACTGTATATAAATTTTGTTTAGGATTTATTTCCTTAAAATAAGGTTTCTTAAATTTGTTGTTTCAATATCAATAACATTTATGAGAAATTCAGTAACGCTTGCCTGTAGTTAAGTGCAACTTCTTTTTCTTGTCATATATACCATAGTGCTGAAAAACAATATGATTAAAAACAATTACCTAGAAAAAGAAATAAAACAGTAAAACTCTCATATTACCTCCCATGTCTGAGAAAGCCGGCTGACAGAGGCAGTGTTGAGTCCCATGACAATGGCAAAAAATGAATTCAGATTTCGTTGGGCTTTGCAGCTATGAAATAATATCAGAACAATAATTTACTTCTGATGTTCAAAGTTACATAACAACTTGTTGTTTAAAATACAGACTGTTGAATTTATAGAATATTGGCGGGGTTCTATTTTTCAGATAAAATGTATGCAAAGCTATTATTTTCCAACTTCATGAATCTAAACTATGTAAACTTGAAGGATTCATTCAATTTTTTTTAACTCAAAGGAAACACTGCTCCATCCTTTGGAAATTACCCCATTATTGTGATAATTCCAAGCAACACTATTTAAAATGCAGATTAAAAATTCAAAGTTATGGATATTCACAATAGAAAGAGCACTTCCGTTTTCTCTAAACTGCCACTCATTAATGTGCAATTTCTTCTTACAGTTATATATACATTACACACACACACACACACACACACACAAACACCTTGGCAAATTAATATTCTCTAGCTACACAGCTTGGATTTATCTAAATTAAATCTTTCTCCACTGTTGCTTGCACAAAGCTTTGCAATGTTAAGAATACTTTTCATGTGTTCTGCATCCTTCAATAAATTCTATAGCTTCTTATTAAAAGTTTAGTTAACGTGCAACCAATATTTTCTACCAATTATTTATTATTGATTATAATCACATTATGATGACCAGACAAGTACTTTTCTGGTATTTATACAGATCAGATTCTATACAGCAATTTTAATAACAATGATAGTGCTGTCTGGTTGAAGAATCTCATTATCTTAATGGAAATGTTCAGTTTATCTTGTTGGAATATATATTTCTATACCAGAAATACTTGCTCAAAAATTTAAATATGGACATAATATGCAAGTATCAGTTGCACATGACATCACACAATTAATGTTATGTTAACTTACCTGCAAGTTAGTAAAGAAGCTAAATTTTTAAACTACTAATTTTTAAGTTCTTACTCCAAGTATGCATTTGTTTTATGATTCTAATATATTCTGCCATGTGTAATATTTCCAGGACAAAGTATAAATGTGTTATGTACTTTCCTAATTTGTGGGAAATACTTACAGAACAACTTTTGTCTGGATATGCAGTATATTGTTTCAACAGAAGGTACCTTTACTGAGTAAAGACGACAGCATCTTGACAGTATTTTGAATACTATTATAAATTATAATTATAGTTCCATTAGGTGGGCATCTTGTTATTGTTTAAACAAATAATTTGAATGGGGCTTAAATAATTTTTGAATATAATATGACTAAATACAGTTCACTGAAAATGTATATTAAGATTTTAATGTCTATCTTCCAAATACAATAATAAAAATATATAAAAGACTTTTGATGTTAAATTTATGATGCTTAGTTTCAAATTTTCCCAAATTCAAATAACATAGTTAATTTTTTTAGATTCTTGGCTAATTCTTATCTGTGTATACTGTATATTACAATGTCAATCTTGGAAATATGGTAACACAAAATCAACTCCACCTTAAATAATCAAATTTGATAAATACACAAAATGAATTTGTTTCCGTTCATAAAGTTAATATTCATATGAACAGTGTCTTCATGTTTGTAAGCATACTGCTGAGAAATTCATTTTGTACATTTGGTAGTATTTAAGTATAAAACTGAAAGAGACCATGAAGAAAGTTAAGGGGAATTAAATGAAATGAAACTAATATACCTTAATAGTAGTAATAGTTCAGTGAGACTTTGCTTAGTATCACTGTGTGTACAAGAATAGAGTTTCAAACAGAGAAGCAACTGGAGAAATAAATCATGCATATACAGACAAGTGAGACTACAGTAAAGTATAAAAGAATTATCAATGTGCAGCAAGTTTTAGATATATAGTTCTTTTAATCAGGCATAGCATTTTCTAGGCATATTTCAATGGACAAAGCAAAATATATAGAATATTTTATTTCATTATCCCTGGCTGAATGTATTCAACAGGAACCAGCTATTAATATTCATATAATTTTTAACTTACTGAGCAGCAATTTTAATGAACTTTTTCACTAGCTGTACACGTTTACAGAGCTGGTTGCAAAGTAGTATTTCTGTGGCAACCCAGAGTTGAACTTCATTGCATCTTTGAAGCAGAAGACTAAGATTCACAGTGTTTTTCCCACTGCCTTGTCGGCTGAAGGTAAAATATATCAGTTCTTGCTGGAAGACAGTTAAAAAGCATTTAAAATGCAAATTAGAATTTAATAATCTGAAAATGTAACTATTGATACTCAGTCAGATAATCCATTTTAGTAACTTATGAATAAATCTCTAGCAATTCAGAAAGTAATTTGGCGGTTACTCTTTTAGTCAAAACTATGAAAAATGTAATATCAGATTGTGATTTAATATCCATTAAACATCGTTGGTTTCAGTTTGAAAAGCTTTTGAGAATTGGATGATATCTGTTCTTCTTTGTCAAAGAATACACACACACACACACTTGGCAATAAGAATTTTTTCATTCAGCAGTTGAAACTATAACGATTTTTATTTATTTACAGACAAAAATAAATTATCAATTTTAAGGAAAATATTTAGGAGATTTGTGTGGTATGGCCCCAAAACAATTACAAAGAAATAATTACATGAAAAAAACATGTTGCAATCAATCAAAACTAAACAAAGCACTGTTCATACTATGCAAATTCATTATCTTACTTCATGAACCAAATTGAAAAGATTCCAGTCAAAAATTGTTAATTCCAAAGCAAGGTCCCAGGTGTTAATCCCCAGAATTTTCACTGATCGTTGCTGTATTTCCTCATTTTCAGCAAAAGGGATCTAAACCAACAGACACACAAAAAAAGAAGCATATGCAACTTAAAAGTCAGCTGCAAAGAAATGTTTTAAACATTTTTGCCTTGAAATCATTATGGCCTCTAAGACTGAATGAATTTTAATATTAAGAGCAGCAGCATATGTCTTATTACGTTAGGTAACTCCATGAAGATAAGTATCTGTATTTATAGCTGTATCTAGATACACAAAAAGACAATAATCAACAGGATACCTGAAGACCATACTGAAATGAACATCTCAAATAAATTTGGCATACCCAATAAGATTTTACTGCAAGTAAACTAGATTTTATTTCTAAGACCTAAACCAGCATACAATATATTACTGTCCATGTAGTCAGTATGCCTCCATACAATATTCAACTTTGTAGACTTCTTGGACATGTTGGTTCTTTTTTTTAAATGGCTAAATCTAAACATACCCACCAAATAGTATTAAAATAAAAAAATTGTAACACCAAGAAATAAACTTCTTAATTTGTAGTGGTATTTTAATAATTAATCAGTTCTGAGTTTAATCAAAAATTTACTTTTTTTTTTTTTTTTTATAAAACAGTGATATTTTGTAAGAAAGCAAATTATTCAAATGAAACTAATCATGTGGCTCTGCTCTGCATCAGAAATATATCACACCAAATTCAACTGAACTTATTCACAGTAAATGTGTACAGGTATCAAAATGCCAAGGATGGGCCAGAATCTCCAAGTAATATTTCCTTCAATACAGTTGTAATAACAATTCTTCTAATGTGGAATGCCAGTTTCTATTTGAAGTAGCATGCTTTAAGAGCGATTTAACTATTCCACAGGAGTCACTTAAAGCAAACACTTCAGTAATATTTAAAAAGATACATTTCCCCATATTCACTATCATATCATATATCATATCATATCAATGAAGATTTTATAAATGCATGTCTTAAATCTTCATAATAATTCTTACTTTATATCAGAGTTTCTTGATTGTAAATACTTCAGGACAATAGGGAGTCTGAATTTGTGCAAATATTTTTGAAATATGCTATAATAAGGGAGAAAGGCACCCTCAGGGTCAAACCAGTCCCTCTTCTGAGGTCCTTTGGTTCCGAGGTAATTCACCTCTGTAGGTGAACAGTGACTGGGAAATGAGGTCTCCTTGCTGCCACACCCCCCTTCACTATAAAACATTTTCTCCTTTCCTCCCTAACCCTCTGGAGCACCAGGAATTGACTGAAGGGGAAACCCTCACCTTACCTGGGTCTGGCTAAATACAGGAAGGAAAATCAAACAAGAACTTTGGGGAGTCAATAGCTCAGTCAAGCTGAGGTGGATGATAGAAGGCAACCGGTGAATTCCAATTTTATTAATAACTCAATTTTATTAAAGGTAGCAAAAGAAATTAGGTTTCCACACATACAATACAGAATTAAAAAAGATAAAATACAAAAAAAACAAAACCTTAATGCAATTCTAACTATAGCAAAATAACTTTCAACCATGCCTGAGGTAACCGCTTTATCCAGCCAATGCTGTCACACTTCCCACCCAAAACCTGAGGGAACCCCCTTCTCCTCCTTTACAGGCAACTCCCAGAAGTGACTCCCTCTGGGCACCTAAGGCTGGTGGGTTCTTTGAAGCACCAGCTGCCACTACATATGCAATGTCACATATAAATAGAACAGGACATTTAGTTATCTATGAAACAGGTCTATCCAAATCCAAACATTTTAAAGGGGCAAAAAACTATTGAATCAGCCTTCTTCCAGATATCCTGAATTCAGTCCCTGAATTCCCCAGGCAGCACGGTTCATGATAAAATTTCTGGAATTAAGTCCATATATCTGGAGGGCACACAGGCTGGGGAAAAGTGGTCTAGGTAATGATTTTCCTAGTCTTTGTTCATGCTGGGATTGTATGAGAGTAATATTTTTAATCCAATTTAAATTTAAAACTTCAAAGCCACCTAAAAACAAGAACCACAAAGACTTACCAAAGTATCTGTCAGATCCTTTCGAAACACAAACATGCGAGCAGACAACTCAAGAGATTTGGAGATTGCCAGATCATTTGGTTGCAATTCATGCTTTTCTTTAGGAAGGGTGGGAAAAGTATCGTAGTAAGAAATTAAAATGTATTTTTAAACTAAAATCTAATATCTTCATAAGACTGCACAGGAGTGAAGCTTCATATTCAATTTTTATTTATCTATTTTCCTAGGCTAGAAAAGGCAAGTGCTGAATTCAGAGGAGCATTTAATAATCCAGTTATTGTACTATCCAAGACTGCTGGATAATTTATTTCAAAGAGCAAAAATTCAACATTTTAAAAACAACAATTCATTTTTAGAAATTGGTATATGAGTTCTAAATTAAGCATTTAAAAACTTTTTAAAATATTGCTTATAATATTTCGCAAAACATTCATTTTCTGGAAGTAGTATGTCCCAAGGTTTTTCCTGGTTTTGCCTTCATATCTAAATACCATTTGGTTACTTCAAAGAAGGAATCCATTTCCCAGGGTGCATTTTTGTTATACAGGTAGTTTTAGATTATGAACTGGGAGAGTTATCTGTAAAAGCAAACCTTACATGTTTCTGAACAAGAAAAGTCCTTTGCAATCTAAACATCATATGGAATGCATTATCCAACAGAACTGAAGCATTAGCAGTTGTCATGGAAACATCTTTCTGCTGAACAGCTCCTTATTATAACTATGGTCATCCAGCTGTGGACCCATTGGGGAAGAAACCTACATCTGCATTAGAAAATACTTTACAGATAAGGTACCAAAAATGGTATTTAAAAAAAGGGGGGGAATATTAATAGCTGAAAATCATTTACCCTCAGAGAATGAAAGAGCCACTAGAGCCAGATCTTCTTGAGAATGCTGAAGCTTCTCTGCTACAATTTTCAAAATCTCTTGAACTGAAGTGGATAATTTAGTTTTCACGCTGATGTAAGAATGTTCTGTGATATACACATGGCAAAAAACTGCAAAGAGAGAAGGAAAATAATTCCATCAACAGAAGAAATTCTTATTGAAAACTGTAAAAACTTTAATGATTGCACTGCTTTAGACTGAAAACTAGCTTGCCAGTCATTCTTTGATAAAAGAAACTATAGCTGCTATACTCTGATCTTCAAGCAGATTCGCTTTTCCCAATCCAAATCTAATATTATAATTAATCCTGTGTAGGACTAACTGTACAATACCTAGTCGTCAAACAAAGGACAACTTGCTCAACCTGAGAAAACTTCAACTTCTGACTGTCCCATTTTATTGACTCCATTTCTTCAAAGATTTCTAGTGTACAGTACCTCTCAGACCAAAGCTGCCCACAAGTGGCTTAAAGAAATATTTGAAACACTAAAATGAATAAAGTGTGGTGGGCCTACTGAAGATTAAAGCATTCCAAAACTGAGGGAGCATTCTTCAACAGATACTCTAATCCCTATACTCAGCAATCAGGGAGCCATCACAGTAATAAGTGGTGTTATTACCAGTACTACTGCAATAGTAGTAGTAATATTTCTACCAGGGAATCGAAGTGAAATGTGGGATAGGGATTACTATACATAGGGGTGCATGTATATGTATGTGACCATGTCGTATGAATGTGTGATTCTGGGTTTATGTGTTGAAAGAGTGTGAATATGAGAGAACTGTTAAACTGGATTTTTTTTTTTTGCTCACATAATTTATATTAAATCTAAGAATCTATTAAATTTGTCAAATTAAGGAAGGCTGTGGTTGTTAGTTTTCCTATATAATGGTATAAAATACACATGGAGGTCTTTGTTCCTATAACACTTCTTCACCACCAAATTGTGGAGGAACAAGGTCACAGGTCTGGCATTTAACAGAACCAACCTGGCTCCAAAATTCAGCACCAAGGATCTTGGATTGTGGCTGGGAGAATGGGGGAAAAGATGGAACAGGAATCAGGTTCCTTCCTTTCCAGTATTTTTGCAGAAATAGTGGATGCTGTTAACACTTTCTTTCATTCTTTTTGTTTGATTCATACTTACCTTCCTCTGTTTCATTCACAGTTTCTCTGTTCTGGAGCCAGTTCTCCTTGAGGCTGAATTGATGTAAAATGGCTTTATGCTATGAGAGAGTTAAAAAAAGAAAAAGAAAAAAAAAGAATGCCAAAATTGTTGGGTGTTTTAAAAAGGGGAAAAAAAAAAAGAAACCCATACTGTTTTGTCTAAATAAACTAAACACTATCTGTTCATGGGAAACAGATGTGAAGATGAAAAGACCAATGTGTACATGTGAATACATTTTATGAGAAATTTCACTGAAACCTTATTTTCTGCTTCTGATACCTATGATTGAAGTCATATTTGAAAGCTGATTATATTAATCAATCAACCCAGTGAATTTTCTGATAGGAACACATTTCCACATTCATCTCTCTAAATTTGTGAATACATTACTTACACAGGTACAAACATATACACTCTTTCTTTTTGTCACCTAACATTTGCAATCAATATCTTTGTCCATATTTGCTAGTAAAAATCCATTTAGATTCAAAACTATCTTTAGACAGGGCAGGAAATATTACTTGGCTTCTGCTCAGCGCATGCCAACTAACTAAACTTTAATATTGCCACAGGCACCTTCTCTTTGTTTCTATGCTTGGAAGCAAAGCCATACCATCTCTAGCAAGCAGTTTTAACAATGCCAGCAGAACAGTGTAGCTTGCCTATTTATTTATTTTGGCTGTTTGTTTTTATTAATTAAAAGAATTTAAGGCAAAGAAAAATGAAGTTACTAAGTTACAATTCAAATAATAATAGTATTTTTTTTTGTATTACCTTTCTGTGAGGTGAATATTCATCTACTGTGCTGAAAGAAAGAGTAAGTACATTATTCATTTTTCTAATACAAAAGCTTTCAGCATTGATGTAGATCTCTACTATAAAAGGGACACAGAATATTAATGGCTGAGAATGGTCTAGAACCTGGACCTTCAGACACTACACCACGCTGACTCTAGTAATGTAACTATTATATATTACTGATTTTATTATTTATTACATGATATTATTAACTAGTAATCTGTAACAGTAAGTGTTGTGATATGGTAGGAATAATATTTATAGCATTTGCTTACACAAAAATTGCATTGCCTACCTGAAAACTAATCATTCCATCCTTACTTAAGGGTGAACAGGATTCCTTTTTGTCCAGTATTGTAAACACTCACTGGCAGGAAATCTCTGAATTTCAGGCAAGTTTTTCCAGCCCTACCTGGAGACGCCCTCCAATTTTATACTAAATACTCATTAAAATATATCAAAGATTATACAAAGTACACCATCTGTTCTTTTTTGGAAATATTTAATAGGAATTTATATATTTACATAAATGTAATTATGCAATTATGTAATTATATTTATGCAAATATAATTGTGTTTATATAATAATTATATAACTGCAATGTTTATGTGTCATGGGAGCAAAATGAATACTGACTTTTGTTAAAACATATAAGCCCTGTAAGCCACCTAGATTCTGTTGGTTTAAGTCAGTGGACAAATCTCAGAAAAAAAACAAAAAACGAACTGATGACACCATTGGAAATAGAAAGTTAACAGTCATTGTGCAATTGCTTGCTTTCAAATGAGGGAAACTGTTTCATTAAATCATGTTTGAAAGAGGTGGGAAATAAGATTTGTGCACAATAGTTCTCAAAACTGGTACAGATCACTCAGTATTCCTGCAGAGAAAATTAAATTTGTGCCCTATATTAAGCTCTGTTAAAGCACTCCCCCTCCACCCCTCACTCAGATAGTAATGATTTTTACTGCAACAGCCCTCTAACCAACTTTTCTTATAATACTAGTAAGAATGGAAGATTAAATTACAATAATTCCTCTTTGTGTATCAAAGCTATTAGTTAAAGATATACCCTTGTAGCTACATAAAATCAAAGCTTGCCTATACAAACATTAAATGCTTGAAACCATATAGAGCATCTGACATTACTTACTCAAAAAGAAAACAATTATAATTAGCAGAAAACTAATTATAACCCTCTAAAGGAAGAAATTCAAATTAGGGGGGAAAAACTTACTGACGACGATGCATTCCAAGTAATTTCTGGAATTCTTTCAGGTCTTTCTCCAGTATAGGGTATTCATACACATCATCTAACACATTCCTATATATTGTCTACGGAAGGAGGAAGTTGAGAGAAAAGGGGGAGGATAAGGAATCAAATAAATGTATGCTACAGCTTTTTGGTAATTCAGTTAAAGCAAAAGTTTCAAGTTGAGGTTTTCAGAGGGTTTAAAACAAAATTTTTAGCCCCCCTTTTTAAAAAAAGGGGTTTAAAAGAGCCAGTTTGGTATAGTGGATTAAGGCACCAGGCTAGAAACCAGGAGACTGTGAGTTCTAGTCCCGCTGTAGGCACGAAGCCAGTTTGGTGACCTTGGGCCAGTCACTCTCTCTCAGCCCTAGGAAGGAGGCAATGGAAACTACTTCCGAAAATCCTTGCTAAGAAAACTGCAAGACTAGTCCAGAGAGTCGCCAAGAGTCAAAAATGGACTGGAAGGCACACAACCATCAGTCAGTATTAGTTGTCTTGAAAGGCAGTCTCTGTACTATTCCTAAATAAAAGTCCTAAGTGTATCTACTCATACCTACGTCAATATTTAAAGGGACATTTCAGGATATTACTTAAAATCTGCAATCAATTTGGTCTTTCTGTCTCTCCTTAACATGAATATACAAATTCATCACCACTCAACTACTTGACAAAACAAAGTATAATAGCACAGCAGCAAGTAATTCTAACCATTTATGCTGTGCAGAATTATTAAAATATAACTGGTTCCACTCTTCTGTTTATATTCCTAAGTAAGTAATCAGTTTATTCAATCATTATTGAGGCAGAACACTCAAAATCACATGATTTCTAGGTCTTACAAGCACATACAATTTTTTTTGTTGGGAAGATGTGTTATTTTTTTACAACTAGCATATAACCTTGTCATACTTTTTCCAGGGTATTTCATAGTACATCCACTGAAGAATGGATAAAGATAAAGAATGTGTAAAGATTCTAATCAAAACACACCAGCAAATCTGGAGAAAGACACAGAGGCCAATAGATGGAAGAAGTCAATGTATATACGAATAAACAAAGGAGACTAAATAAACTGTACAAACTAACACATAATACCCTTAATTTCACATGCTACCAAAATTATGATTAGGATAATCCAATGCAGATTAGAGCCCTACATGGAAAGGGAGATGCCAGATGTTCAAGCTGGCTTCAGAAAAAATCAAGGAACAAGAGACATTATTGCTGATGTATGCTGAATAATTGAGAAAACCAAAGAATACCCAAAAGTAGTCATTATGTGCTTTGCTGATTATAGAAAGATCTTCAGTGTTGACTATGTTAAGCTATGAAATGTGCTTAGGAAAATGGGAATCCCAGAACATCTCATTGTCCTCATACAAAACCCATACACAAGTCAGGAAGCTACAGTCAGGAAGAAACATGGTGAAAAAGACTGGCTGCAGGTTGGCAAAGAAGTGAGACATTGCTGCATAGTTGCTCCTTATTTGTTCAACCTATATACTGAACATATATTGAGGGAAGCTGAATTAGAGAAAGATTAATGTTGCTTTAAAACTGGAGGAAGGAACCTCCATAATTGTGCTATGCTGATGACACTATTCTGATAGCTGAAAATACAAATCATTTGGAAGCTCTAGTAATAAAAGTCAAGGAAGTCAAGTGAAAAAACGGGACTATGATTAAATCTAAAGAAGACCAAATTAATGACAACCGGTAATCAACCAGCCTTATAACTGACAATAAAAAACTGAAGTGGTAGGTAGCTTCTGCCTTTTAGAACTGACTACCAACAGAAAAAGAATTAGCAATCAAGAAATACACTGGAGACTCTCTGGGAAAGGGGAAAGTCTATAATGCTGGTAAAGAAGGAAACAGAAAAAGAGGGTGACCAGCAGCAAAATGGACGGACTCAGTCACAGCAGATCTCAGGGACCAGCTGGGGACAGACTGTCATAGAGAAAATCTATCTATGTGTTTGCTAAGGGTTCACACTGATTTAATGGCACATAATCAATCAAATCTTATGACAACTATTTTATCATGTGTACTTTCCAGAACAGGTCAAGATTTATTGTTCCATTTTAATCATGTTTCTTTGTATGTAAGGTTATAATCTCATTTTCTACCCTTCACACCATCATGAAAAATTAAGAAAGGGCAAAGGATTTCATGCCCACTCCATGGACATTAGATAGTGAGATGTACCCATCATTAGAACACTAAATCCTCTGAATTCTGGAATCTCAGTTGCACATTTAGGTTGCTTAAAAGAGCAATTATTTGCAGGCTAGGTATTTTTCATCTGGAAGCACCCAGTAGAACTTTAGGAGATACTACATTATAAATGCTGATCTTATATCCCGTAAGTGGGCTTGCCTCAAATTTACTATTAAAGGGAACAGATTGCATAGACTAATGTAGAGTTTTGAAGTTTTTTATTTTATAATTGCCATACTGTACTGGAAAGTATTTAAGTAAACATACCTTAAGGAACTGCTTCAAATGCTCATCTTCATGCAACCAATCTTTGTAGAGTGAAGTCCATTGTGACACCAAATGCAAGACTTTTCGCTTTCTGCAGAGAACATCAAGAATTTCATCCTTGTCTTGATGGTTCTTAGCACAATAAGTATATATAAGTTAAGGTGAAATCTCAAAAATTTACAAAATTTTACCTATAATATTTATGTCCTGTTTTACTGCTTTTCACCCTGTTTCCTGAATATATTTTGCAATTTATGTAAGCAGTACTTTACTTTATTACAGTCAAAGACCAGTACAACTGAAAATGCAACAAAATATATCTAATTAAAAAATTCTTAGATATAATAATAGCAAATAAAATCCATATCATAATTATAATTTGGCAGCCTGGCTATCATTTATACGTGAAGTCAAGCAGCCTATACTGTAGTATATTATTACTCCTAAAATTATGACATCCTAAAGTTATTGTTAACTACTAAAATTACAACAGAATTATAGTATCTAAAATTGAAATGTGTTGCTTATGTAAAAATGTTTACAATAAGTTATTCATCAGATTCCAGTGGACCTTTAGTGCTGCTGCAGAGAATCTAGCTACCTGCGCCGTGACTATAATCTGTTCGTCTTTAAGCAGAAACTGTAGATAGTTGGTGCCAGAGCAGCCTGGATACCTATTAATCATCAGATAAATAAATTTTGTTCGAATGTCTCTATAGAATGAGCATCAAAGAAGAACGTGTCTGGTGGTTTCTACCTCTCCAGAATCACATTTCTGCCAATGGTATCTTTTTATATTTGCCATCCAAAACAGCTGAGAGGAGCGCATGGCATCCTGCAAGTGAGAAAGCTTTCCGATGATTTGCTGACTGATGACTTATTTGATAAATAAGTGACTGATAAATAAACTGGCTAAGATATCTGGCAGGATTAACAGTGTATCTGGTATAGTCTGGAGACAAGAACAATGGGACTTTCTCTAAGTCCACTTGCCTCTCTATGTCCTCTGTCCTTTGTCTCTGATTTTGTTTTGCCTGGTCATAGTCCAATTCAAGTACTGAGGAGGGAGAAAAGACTAGTTTTGCAAGGTGGGACTCAACAGCTTTAATCCATGAAGAGGAAAAAGGCCTTGAGGAAAAAAATTTAGCTTTAGCCAGAGGTTTAAGGAAGCTATACAGATTCTTGATTCAACTTTTGTCAACCCAGTCTCCAGACGTAGGTGTGCATTTGAAACACAGCAAAGCATTTGGAGAATTGCTCTAATAAATTTTGATTGCACTTTATGTAAGCAGCTTTGAGTAAATATTTATTTAGATAAAGCTTTAAAATATTATAATGAAAAAATCAAATATTCATTTGTTCCTCAATGATTCATATGTAATGTTTATTCAGTAATAATGAAAACTGTTTGCTATACACTGTGAAATATATGAAAGCAACTCCTCTTGCCAGATCTTAAAGCTTAAAATACAAAAGATAGCAGTTTCTTTCATACATATTTTTAAAAAAAAACTCTAAAAAGTTTTTTTCTATTTTCCCTATTTATATTCACTGCATTTATTAATACATTGTTGTATGTTTTAAATTTTCATTCCATCTTCTCTCCAAGGTAATTACTAGACCAAAACTGTGCTTCATATAGCACTGTCAGTGCAATTCTCAAATGATATTAAGCTGTTTATACCTGCTGAAAATAAAACTAATGGCTATATTATACTCCTGTACACTAAATAAAGAAGGTGGTGTCATTGATAAAAGGACCTATTGCTACCATTTTTTTATTCAGGAGCACGGAAGTAATTATTTTGTACTCCTAAATCTGTTCTCTATAATCACGTCCACTGGGATGTCTGACACTAATACAGAACATTATTCAAGAATAATTTAATGGCAACACTAACCCCAACACATTCACCTCTGTGTGTGAATAAGATCTGAAAAACCTAGCTTCAAATCTCAAATCAGTCATGAAACGGGCAAGCCCACCTCACAGAGTAGATGCGTGCACAGATTAGGGTAGGAAGGATCATGTATCCCACCTTGAATTTCTTGAAAGAAAAGGATTGTTGTTGTTGTTGTTAAAATTTATTGGCCGCTCATCTCCAGTGAACTCTGGATATATATTTCCCTAGTGCTGTGGAAAGAAGTGCTGAAATTCCGGCCACACTCAACATCTTGTGGAAAGCTTCTTCTAAATTGGCATGTACAATTTCCTGGTTACTGCATGCGTCTGGCTGGCTGTCTTCCTTCCTTCCTGTCATAGACCACCATATGCATTGCATTTTTTTCTTTTTTATCTTCCTTCGTACAGTTGATTTAACTTTTTTTTCTCCTTGAAACTATGGCTCAACTGTCATCTGTCGGACCTGTCAACCACTAGACAGTGACAGAAAAAGTTACAAGTTTAATTAATCTTTTTGCTGCCATGTGGTGGTCATCCAGTTTATGCAGGCACAGGACTATGCTGTTGAAAAGCTGGGATTTGAAACAGGGTTGTAGGTCTGAGAGCTATAAACCAGCCTAAGAACATGACATGAGAAGAACTGGAGAGTCAGGGCTCCTGGAAACAGGGGCCACCAGGAAGGGAATTCCCTACCAGGAAGACTACAGATGCACAAGATTCAAATCCTTTATTTACACTTCTAATTACATACAAATTTGTGGAATAAGAGGGAAACCATCACTTCTAGCATCTAAAACCATCCTCAAACTGCCTCAGCTTTGGATGGAAGTTGGGATATAAGCAGTGGTATATGGACATGTCTACTGGAACGATTAGTAAGTTCTCCTCAACAGGGGCAAAGAGGCTGTGTAGATATTTGCCTTATATCTAACCTATAAAGATCACTAGATACAATGAAGCCTAAATGGAATGATTCCATCTTCTTCCACTAGCGAAGGATATTGTCTCAGCAAAGCTTGACACAAGTCATCTGTTGTCATGAAGACTGTGTACGTAAGGAGGAAGTCATCCAGAAGAGTTTCTGCCAACAAAGCATAACAAAAATAAAAACCATTTTAAAAATGCACAAGATAACTAAAGTGTTATGTAGGCATAGTATTAATGAAGCTCAAACCATGACAGTAAAGAAGTCACAATAAAGTAACAGCAGAATTTCAGATAAATATATACATCTGAAAATGAAAACATTTCCAATTTTTGTTTTTAGCTTTCACTTTCTTCTTTCTTTATGGCACCATGTCTCTCTGAGTTGATAAGATCCAGGGAACAATATGTTGTCTTGATAATCTCTAGATTAGAGAGCCTAATTTGTATAGGATCTCATAAAAATGTTCAGGTTTGCACATGTGGCATAGTAACCAAAATGGGATCCAAATGTTTGGTATAGTCCTTGGCAAGGAATGCTGTATGTGGCAAGGATATGCCTCAGGCTGATAACCTAGCCTACATCTTCTGTATATTACTAAACACTTTATGTGAAAGCATTATGTGACTCAATCCTACCCCTACCATTATGGCCCCAACTTCCTCAAAAATAGTTAAGTGCATCTCCAGCCTACCAAATGATTGTCCACCCTTTTCCCTTTTGGCTTACATCTAAACCCAGCAAAAAATTGTCTTTCAAGATGAAGTCGTTATTGCTATCCTTCTTAAAGAAGAGTTACTGACACTTAAACACTTTGGATTTAATGTCATACGCCTTAACCTTCCACAATATTTTTATTTTTTAAGTTGTTGACTGTAAACCGAATTTTTTCTTAATTAAATTTATATCCTGCATTTTTACTTTGTTGTGACCAAAAAGGAAAATACAGCTAGAACAGTCAGTAAATATAAAACACTATGTGCATACAAGCGGTGCTCTTTAAAAAAAATAATAATAAAACAACCATTAAAAGCAGATCAAATGGATCATCAGACGAAAGACCTTCAGAGGCTATAATAAACAGTACCAAGAAGGTAAAGGATCTGATTTGGAGTGGGATCTCAGCATTGGAAATTAGCATAATTAATTAGAGTTAAGTCCTATACCATGTTTAAAAAAATACACCTAGATGGATCAATTTTTGGCTATATAAACTGCAAGAATGAGAGCCATTTTTCAACTGAATGTTTGTTATTCCTAAAGTAAAGAAATTAGTATTTTTCCTAATAATTTTAGATTGGCTGCTGTCTGGTCAACATACAGGATGTCATTTATCTACCTAATAAAAATGAAACCAACTACTTTTCAAATGTTGATGGTTGTGACATTATCTATATATCCCATCAAACTCTTTTTATCAACAAAATTTAAAATGTGATAATAGGTAAGCATAAAAAATATATTAAGCCTGTGCTATTTTGGCAGCCTCAACAATCCTACTGATTTCAAAGTAGAGCTTTCTAGTTTAAAGAATCAAAAGGCAATCACTCTTCAGGTGGAAAGTGGCCCACATTGGAGCCATGAAACTCCATGGTTCCAATTTCCGCATCATTTTGCACATTCCTGTTTTCACTGAACTCAACATGCATGCGTGAAATTGGCTGGATAATAAGACCTCAGGAGGTTTAACTTTCAGGATTTCCTAATCACCATTTTGAAAGAGAAAGTCATGTTCTCTTCTAATAAGTGGGAGTGTCTCTTGGAGTGTAACAAGAACACTGATTATGAAAAGAAAGAAAGAAAGAAAGAAAGAAAGAAAGAAAGAAAGAAAGAAAGAAAGAAAGAAAGAAAGAAAGAAAGAAAGAACAGACAATTCCAGCTATTCTATTTGTAAAGAAGGCATGCTCTTATATACATTTCAACTTATACTCTCATCACTTGCACATAATACTGAAACAAGAATCCTATTTTAATAGACAAAAATATGCAAAAGCATCACATATTCAAGCTTTGTCCCTACTTGGTGTGAGTTATATCAGCACATTTAAAAAAAAAAAAACAGTTCCCAAGAGATGCAAATCAAGCACAACTTTTAAGTGACTGTAAACAAGCCTGAATTCATAAAATAACTTGAAATCTTATATTATTTCTGCATTCATACTACATAGTTTGCAATTAATTTATAAGCTTTTTTGTTTGCCCTAGTAAAGGTGCTTTACATCTATGCTCTAAAGAACCTTTTACCCAAAACAATAGAAAATCTGGTGAATGGGCATTCTCTTCATTTTTAGAACGAAGAGGATCACCCACTGCTTTAAATCTCATATTCCTGTATGTAACATGGTATCCAATCACTAATTCATTCAGTCTGCAATTTTCATTTAGAATCTGAATTTAAAGTACAGTTGTATTAGTTATTATATTTAGTATATCTTTTATCATTTGTTTCACATCTTGTTTTTATACCACTGTGCCCAATAAGAGTTCTGGAGAATTCAAGACATTGCACTCTGTGTTATCTTTGACCACTGTCCAACTGTACAAAATGCAGACTGCAGAAAAGTTACAGCATGAAAGCAATATCTTTTGCCATGGATGGGGGCTGGGATCAGATCTGGTTCTTAAGGAATCCACAGGGAGTCACAATTAAAACAGAAGTTGGCATGTTCAGATTAAAACCATCATTTTTCTTAAAGCCTACATGCTTTACTTTAATAAACTGATTCTACCCCTCCTCCTCCTCCAAACTTAATCAATCTTAAAATAATTAAGCTTATATTTTAACTTAATTACCAAAAACCTGCAGCAACTGACTGGACTATGAGAACTTAATCGTTTCAGGGATCACATACTGTGTACATTTGGCTTACAGAAGCAGCATCAGAAACCTATGTCTGCCTCTAAACTCTGAAATAAAAATCAGCTCTTGATTTTTGGATCAGGGACAAGCAATTTGTAAACCATGGGCTGCTTACTATATCCCCAGGCTCATTCTGATGAACCCTGGAGCCAATTCAAATTATGTTCCTGAAATTGGTGGGAAAATATTAGGTTCAGTGGCAGCCAAGGAAACAGGTATGTTTAATTCCCCTAAAAGGGCAGGGAGAGAAAAAGGTGAACATTTAGCTCATCCTGTCTAGTGATGACATTTTATTTCCACCTTGTTCTCTGAGATTCTCAGAAACCAAAAATAATGCTATTCTGGTGCTACAGTCAGTAATAAGTAAACAAAATAGAATTCTCAGTGCACCATGCACATAACAAAGATTACATAGAAATAAGGAAAACTGAGAAGGAAAAAAGCCCACCAAATTGATATGACCAACCATATATAATTAAATATATCCTGAGGCATCCATGAACAACTTCTCATATTGGTAGGAACTAATACATGCCACTGACTACTACTAAAAGCTTGTGACAGGCAAGGCATAAGATGTTTCTCTTTAAGATAAATGCCTTTAGGTACTTCTTAGCAGAAATGCCCTATGATCAAAACATTAACTGATACTGATATAGGATTTATAACCAAGGAAAAAGAAGACCATTCTAAGATACACTTTATATACTATTAATGACATTATGTTTAGCCTAGATTTGACTCTGCATTGTGTTTACTGTTTAAAGGTATCCATAACCCAGTTTAAAAGCTGTATTCAATGGACATCTGCAAGCATGTTCATCATAGTCATCTGTTTTCATTTAAAGTACTTAAAGATGGGATTAATAAATTAGATTGCAACTAAATATGGAGATTGGATTTGGAAGGACAGGATTAGCAAGGTAACAGTGTGGGGGAAAAAAGAATATGAGCTGAAATTAGACTGTTTTGAGTAGACAAGAAAAAAAAAGGAAAGTCAGCAAAGATGGCTTCAAAGTTAGGTAAGAACATGAGTTTTATAAATAATAAGTTATTTACTGATATCTTATATTTTCTTTTACATCAATTCAAATTGCTCACTTTTTAAAAAAATACAGGAAATATTATTATTAAAACTCAGATTGGAAAATAAACTTCAATAAGGATGAACTGAAAGCAACAAGCTCAAAGCAGCACCACTAGAAAGAGCACAAATGAAAAATCAGGAAAAGATATTGGAAGAATTTGACATGGAGGTAAGAGATTCTATCATTAAACTTTACAAATATGTCAGGGGAAAGAAGAAAGTTTCATGGATTAGCAAGAACTAAAAAAATTATAAACTGCCTAATAACAAAGTCAGTCTAAAAATGAGTAGCAGTAGTAGTATACTTTATTGATTAGTCATATGACCATAAAAATGAGGATGACTGCACCAAAGACCTTGAGATATGCCACTTTCTCTGGAATAACAGTATAAACAAAATTATAGACAAGATATTAACCACATTTAATAAGCTATTTTCTAGAAAAATATCCCTCAATTTCAACTTGTTTCATAAAGAGAGCTGATTTCCATAACTTAGAGTTATCTTAACAAAAATTTCATCACATATTTGTAGTTTGTCTAGATTGCTTGAGTCATTTGGCATTTGCATACAGCATTCTTTCATTTCTTCTTTTAAAAGTTTCTTGTTTTACTGGGCTTATAGGCTGCTCCAATTGCAAAACAATTCTGTGACATGCATCCCAGTCTCCCTAAATCACAGTAAAAACAATACAATAAAAAATGCATATCAATGATATCAAATAAACACACATTACCGAAAACATCAATAAAATTAATCGGTTCAGTCTAGCGCCCCCCCCCCAAATCTCCTAGGCTTTGTTTTCTGTGTTTTTTCTCAGAAGTGGAGTCGTCTTGGCTTTGCTGCCCTCTCTTCTATAGTTCTTTCTGAAAAAATATAGTCAAATAAAAGAGAACATTCCTACTATAGAATGTTTTGCACAAATATGGAGTGGAAGGTTGATTAATCTGATTAAGAGCAGTATATGATGGAAGTAAAGCATGTATAAGAATAAATGGAACCCTTAACAAATAGTTTAGTAAGTTTACGTGATGTTCCACTGGTTGTTTATTTACAGGTAAATGTGTAAGAAATGCTCGTGGGAACATTAAAATGTACTGCGTGTGAATGTGAATATATGTATACTTTTGTATGAAGATGACTGTGGAGAACCCGAATGATACAGGGTGACTATCAAATTGTATGATGAAACAAGGAGTAAAACCAAAAAATAATATTATTAAAGACCATGACAGTCATTTGATAGAGAAAACAAAGTGAACAATACTATGTTATTCAGAAATGTAACTATAACAAGCCAATTAATTTGTCTATCTCAGTGCTAAAGATGAGAAAATGAATGAAGAAATGTTAACATAAGCAAATGGTGCAGAAAGGTAGTGGGCAGTATGTCTCCTGTTGCAAAGATTCAGTGTTTGTTCAAATAAGCTAAAATAGCATTGTACAGGAAAATGCTTCTGTCTACTTTTAATTTCCTTAAGATGTTTTGGAAGAATTTTGTTGGTTTGTGTGCTACAGTAATGCGAAGTGGTTGTAGTAGTGTGTGGGTTGTCTCAGAGATGTTTTTGATGTATAAGAGTGTTACCCTTTTTGTAGGTTGTGATGTTTGTCTTATAGTAGGTTGTGTATTTAATGCCTTAAGCAAACACAAAAACCCAATACTCAATGAAGAAAAAACAGGAGTCATCTACAACATACAATGTAAGGACTGTAACAGCCACTACATAGACAGAAGGGTAGAAGACTGCCAGACTGCATCCATGAATACCAGCTGGCAACAGAAAAACATGACGAAAACTCCATTCCTGCAACATGTGCACAGGCTCAACCACAGTTTCAACCAGAAATTTAAAAATTTAGATCAAGCCAAATCCAAAACTGCTAGGGAATTCGTGGATGCTTGGCATTCAGACAAATCAGCCAACAACTGTCACGCAGAAATTAACCCCTTTACATACAGTACCGTTTAAAAGACACAACCAAAAGCCTAGGAAGGGAACAAACAGCCTAGAATACATGCCGTCCAGCAGCCAACACCCAAAGAAGCAAGAAACAGCACCAAATAAACAATCAGGGAGAAAATAATACCCTAATCACGGAAACATCCAGGAGGAAACCACACCCCTACCAAGACTGGCCAGGCAAGCTACTATATGTAAACAGCCAGCAAACCCTACTCTCCCTCGCACTGATTAAGTTATTTAGCCTGATAATTAAATGTCTGCAAGTAAGCAATCAAGCTCAGAGAGCACCAAGAATAAAACCAAAGGCAACCATTGCCAATCCACCCTTAGGTTGACAAGAAAGTGCATAGCTTAGTGGGTTGCAACTTTGGGTGGGGCAGGCTGAGCGGCTGTATCTCCCACTGCACTGCCGCAGCTCTTCTCTGCTTTAGATTCAGATTGTGCAGCTTCACAATCAGATGGGGAAAGCTAAAGGACAGTTACACTCCTGGCCACATATCAAAGCGCTGCCACAAACAGGTCTTGGAGACTGTAAGTTTCCTCCTCAGAGGCAGAGCCACGCTTCTCATCTTAAAGCCACAATAAGAAGTGTAGTAGCAGCAGTCAGAGAGCCACTGTAACAGCCTTGCCCCTCACCCCCAGGGTCTCTCAAGTGGAAGGAAAGCCCTACATATGGGAACTGTGGCAGGATGCATGGGCCCAATTCAGGATGCTGGTGTGGACCTGGATGTGGTAGGAGAAAGTGGGGAGGCCCTTTGTTACTCCTAGTCACCCTACATGCAAGCTCCAATGTCCAATACAAACCTCATCACTGAGCAGCTGTTACCACAACTGCTTGGGTTCAGAACCATTCTATCACACGCACACATCCTTTGTGGAGACAGCGAGCAGTCTCTGCTGGCATTGTGCCCTCTGCAGGCCTCAGTTAACATCAGCACCACTATTTGGGAAGATAGGTCACTTTGCTGCATAGAGTAATTTCCTATTAATTAGCAATATCACTGAGAAACTTCAGAAATAGTTATAATTGTATGGTTCTATTTGGCATTCTTTTTTATGCACATCACTAGAGTTTAGAGACTTCTGTATCAACGTATGAAAAAGCTTTAGTGTTGCAGCCCTTAGGCTAATGAACAAGTCTCATGAAGCATTTGTGCTGACTGAATCTGAAACCCTGATTTATACTCAGGGTTTCACATAACTCAGAAATGGAAAGAATACTAATCTGTAACATTAAATGTAACATTAAATCACACGTATTCAAATTTCATAAGTGAGATTTGAGAACCCAATGAGAATCTCAAATTACAAATCTGTCTGACACCACAATGTTTGAAGAAACTAGACACATTTAGCATCTATTTTGAGGCACAAAGACCAAATATTCCATATCTTTTTGCAAACTATGCTTACATGAGGTCATCAGGGATTACAAATGACATTGTTCAGGCACCCTCTTTTAAGACATCAAAAAGGAAAGCATAAATGTCAGCAGGAATGCCAGAACAGCCATTTTACCTTGATAGGCAATGGAAAAATCCACTCCCAAAGAAGATTAGATGGAGAAAAAAGACAACGTGAGTAGTCCCGTCACAGAGATATTTAACCCTTCTGATTGTATTCGAATCCTTGGCCCCTGATTCTCTCTCCTTGCTTCCCTGGGGAGAACTCCAGAGTTACCACAGGAATGCTAAACTGGATTGCAGGAAGTCACAATTATCTAAACAGGTCTCGAGAGCCCATGAGGTATATGACAAGATGACATGAAGAAATAGCTTCAGCAACAAGATTTCAAAACTATAATGTAGGAGGCTGATATGGAAATCTACTCATATTATGAAACCTCTCTTTCAAGTCCATTTTGGAACTATTTTAACATATGAGCATGTAGAATAAAAATTTTAAATTATATGCACACATATTTTTTAAGTTGATATCATTAGAGAAGATCCAAATTTCCTTTGGCCTAGGCCATAACCATAGGAAATCAGCTTACCAAGTGTTTAGGTTTCTATATTCATCTGATATTCCAGAAATCATGAATATCCTCAAGCTATACAATCTCTTGTCAATGTCTCAGTAGTGAAAAAAAACTTAGAACATTTTACATACTGCATCAATGCCAGTATCCTTGTGAAGCATTCTCATTCATTAAAAAAAATGTAAATCCAACAAATCATTTTATTTAATTTGGAAGCCATTTTTAGACTATAATTTAATATATGGATTTCTACCACATCCACCATTTGGGTTTCTCTCAATATAAAGTTTTAATATATCAGTTTTATAGGACTTCTTAAATTAGAACAGATATCTAACAGTATGAACAGAATTTAATGTAGTTTATAGTTTCATTTTATGATTCATACTATGCTATGTACTGTTCTTGATATTTGCATTCAACTCAGACTTTAATAACAGGTTTTAAAATGATATAATATAAGCACTTAATGAAATCCTGAAAAAATGTAACTTTTATTAAACTTCTAAATCCATTTTTATTCACATAATTCTACTCTTTTATTCTTTTTGTTCTCTTATTTTCTGTTTATATATTTTTTCTTAAAGTGTTCAATAAGAATATATTAAAACAAAACAATACTCTTCAAAACTAAATTTTCCTAGACCACTAGCAGGTCAAACCAGTCAATCTTAAAGGAAATCAACCCTGATTGCTCATTGGAAGGATTGATACTGAAGCTCAAGCTCAGATACTTTGGTCACCCAATGCAAAGAGAGGGCTCTTTGGAAAAGACCCTGATGCTGGGAAAGATTGAAGGGAAAAGGAGAAGAGGACAGCAGAGGATGAGATGGTTAGATAGCATCACTGAAGCAATGAGCATGAAAATGAGCAAACTCAGGGAGGCAGTGAAGGACAGGAAGGCCTGGCGCAATATGGTTCATGGGGTCACGAAGAGTCGGACATGACTTAACGACTGAACAATAACAAAATAAAAACAGCAGTCAGAATAGTTAAAATGCTTGTATGCAGCATATAAATATAAAATTAACATATCAAAAGAACTGAGAGAATAAAATTGTCTTTGGTGCCAAAAGTATAAAGTTAGCATCAGATACACTTCACGGGAAACAGCTTTCTAGAATTAAGGGGCTACTACTCCTTGGATAGCCATGTGCCACACTTCATTATGGGAAGGCATCCACAGCAGAAGCTCCAAAGATCATCTTAGGGCAGGGGAATTCTGGGAATTGAAGTCCACCCATCTTAAAGTTGCTGAGGTTGAGGAACCCTGTCTTAGGGTACAAGTAGGAACATAAGGTAAGAGGTGTTCTTCAGATACTGTGACTTCAAGCAAAGCTTTGTAAGCTGATGTCAGCATCTTGAATTGAGACTAGAAATGAAGTAGAAAGCAATGAAAATCATATAAAGCTGATTCATATTCCAATGAGTATTCTCGCTGTTGTGTTTTTACTAGCTGCTAATTTGTGTGCTTTAAAAATTAAAATACTAAAAGATAACTATCCCAGTCTTTTACCATTCAAACAATACTTCCTTTTCCATCCTACAGTCCTTGTTGCTTGCACACTGCATTCAAAATGAATGAGAGGAAAATACTGGTAAATTATTTTTCCCCCTCCAGCTATTACAGAACCTTTTCTCCAATCCACATTTATTTATTTATCAAATTTATATAGCCGCCCATCTCACGAATATGACTCTTGGATGAATCTTCGGGCAGCTTTATAGTCTAAGCTTCAATATTTATTTTAGCTAGTAGCTGGCATCTATGCCCTTTTTTAAAGTACATTTTTAAAGAAAAACAGGGGTATTAGCAATGTTCTAGAAATAACTCTAGTAAAAAAAAAAAAAAAGTAAAAAAAATCCAGCTGGCAATAACAAACCTCTTCTATATCGTTGCTAAGAAAACATCAATATATAGTCACCAAGAGTGGAGTTAAATTGAGGGACAGTTCCCAAGAATTGTTTGTAAAAGACTGGCTTTATTTAGAGATATATGATATGGAAATAAGGATAAAGAAAGGTACAGTGGCATATACTACTTATCAGTCATTACTGTTAACAACTACATGACCAAAATTGAAAAGATAATGTGGTAGGTTATTATATTCTGTTTTCTTCTCATCCTATCCCACTTCCTGAAATAAATAGTAATATATATATGAATATATTCCTAGATATCATATATCTATGAATTTTGTTCAAGCAGAACTACTGTATGTCCTTACCTGAAAATGTATATAGATACTTCTGTACATACATCTACACTCAAATTCAAAATATATATGTAAAATAAGGCAATCTGCCTTGCTTCCTTTCTAGGAAGGGTGGCTCTTTTAAAAACAAAAACAAAAAACTCTTAGCTAAATGTCCTCTGAAGTTGCCTTTTTTTCTTTGTGCTTTCATGGTCTTTCATTCACTACTTTGTCTACATAGCTATTTTCCAATATAATGATTTCTCATCCTATCTAAGCAAACATCAGAAAAGAGAATAACTCATTTTTTTCTGTTCTATAGTGTCCTGGTTCCATTTTAGTTTTATTTTGTGCATTAAATGAAAGTATCATTTATATAATCAATGATATGGTATTTATGATAATCAATGATATGATAATTTGATATATCAAATATATCATAATGGTGCATACGAATACATAATTGTCAGAGACATGGTTTACAAATATGGAAATACAATAAAATACTTATTTGTAGATAAGAAAAGTGACAACTTAAAATTGTAGGCTGATGTAAAAGCCTTACGGTGATACTTCACTAAAGGGAATAATGAAATAAATGTATTTGCTTACTGTATAATGATAATACACATAGACGTAAGCAAGATAAATTTTAGTGTCCAGAGACAATTCACAACAAATGCTAGAGCTACAATTTCAGAAAGAAAAAGCACAGTATTATTGTGGAAAAACCCACTGTGCACCCTTCATTGTTCCATTCAGCCATCTGCTCTATGCAATTGATCAATGTTACACCTTCATGAAAGAGCTCTTTTATTCTTATGCCGGTCAAATTACATTTCTATCTTTAAAGAGGTAGGTCCTCAGATATGTGCTAAACTGTGTGATGTAGAATTACTGCTTATACAATTGGTAAAGATTATTTAATGCATAAATACTTTATATGATTTCACTTTACCAACACCTTAAAATTGATGTTTTGCAGTTTGTCATTTATGGAAAAGACATGTGTTTATTTCATAGCCTTTGGAGTACAAGCATAAATAATACCATACAACCTCTTCTGTCTATAGTTTTTCTGTATAAAATAGTAAGTGAAGTCTTGTCTGAAATTTTGATTGCAACTAATTAAACTGGGACTGTCTTTGAAGACTTACATATAAACTTAGTTCAGAATACTATTTCTAGACTTTTGACTATAATTAGTCAATTAGATAACATCTGCAAGTGTATGCCCTGCTTCCAGTTAGTCTCCAAGGAAAATTCAAAGTGCTGATTTTAATTTATGAAAGACTAACTTCTTGGAGCTTAGATATCTAGTTCCCAAAGAATCTGTTTGTACTTTGAGATCTCATGAGAAGCCCTGCACAGGATGGTACTGTATTCAGAAGGCAGGAAATCACTAGACAGGATTTGCTTGGCAACACACTAATTGAAGATCCTAATGCTGAAGGATAGTGCTTGGAATTAAGGATATAGGCTCATTATTTTAATGTTATGCCCTGTTGTAAAATTATTTTTGTAACCAGTTACTATGTTTTGTTTCCTCGTTAACCACTTTTAAAATCTGATTCTTCAGGTCTTATTGCAGCACATTTAGATATATTCTGACTAAGCCATCTCTTAGCTTGCACTTTCCCAAATATATTACAGGATTTCCCCTTCACAAGAGTGTGTCTATAACTGGATTAACTATAATTCAGAAAATTAATATGTACTTCTTTCTCTAATGCATATTCCTCAATAATCTCATGCAGTTAAAAGTACAAAATATTCAATCCAATGATTAGTTTGGTCTCCCCATCCAGATAAACAGATTTCAAATCCCATTATTCTCAGCAATTACAAGGGAGCTGAATAGTTTATGTGGAAACGCCAACCTAGCTTGGGTTTAAAATTGGTCCATATGAAAGGCCACATAGATCAGAGACAGCTGAAATAGGATTTTGAATGTTTTGAATGTATTTTTAACCAGGGTTGGTAACAGTCTGATATAATGGTAATTGGAAGAAAAAAAGGAATTCAAGGAATCCACACAAGAAAACGGAACTTATTAAACCAGAAAGAGCAAACTGCAATATGCCTGCACTTTCCTGCCCTATTTCTGAAGTCCTGGAATCCCCAAAACTCATGCCAACAGAGCTTAGGAGCAAACTTCCAAAATACAACAGAGCAATTTGATGCCTTTTTAAAAAAGCACAAAGTAAAATAAGCTTAATGCATCTATTTTACTTACCACCTCAACTCTAAAAGATTAAAGAGAGAAAAATTCCACCTCTGCCCTCTATAGTAACATCACACAGCCAATATATCAATCTAACTCCTGATGACAATAAGGCCACACAAACAGAAAGAAATCATGGTATGCTGTATTGGATTACTAAACCTTTGACCAATCTGAGGAAAATTTTCCATTAATGATTATTCACTTTGAACAATATAAGACAGGTATGAAAAGCAAGCCATTATACCTACTTATGTTAACTCAAAAAAAAAAAAAATCCAAAATCTCTGTAGACCTCTTGTTGATATATACATTACAAAACAATGATTTATCTCCAACTGAATGACAAACTGAGATAATGATCTGCAAAAAGGTGATTAAATTTGAGACCTATGTATAGACATTTTCAGATGGAAAAATGGTTGGAAACATTGCAAAGGAGTGCTTTTTTAACTTTGCCATCCTTCACATGCTTTGGGAGGGGAATGAATATAGTCTTTTATTTTTCACAGAAAACATCAGAAACAAGAAAATCTTTGTACTAAAAACCTTTGAATACAGAAAACACTGGAAACACTGAAATGAATGTGCACAATGAACACAGTAACTGAGTTGTGTTCTCTGCTTAAAAGTAAGGTTTTGTTCTGTTATTTAGTGTATTCATTATTCTTATATCCTGTAGTATTCTTATATATGATGAGTCAAGTAAGCTGACATTCTCAAAGCACAAAAATATTCCTTACAGCTCTTGGAAATTGTAAATAGTTAAAAGATTAAAAGGGGCATATTCTACAATTTATTGTATATATACACAGCTTGCTCCTACTTGGAATGCTGGCTAATATTATAAAGACAGATACGTATGTTGAATTTCAAATAAAACATATCTCTTTTCCAGTGATGTTTCTCTTAAAACAATTCATACAGTATCTTAAGCATAGGAATGTAAAAATATATAAATGAAGGTCACATGTCAAACCAGCAAATTTGCTTTAGTTAACAGACAATTGTGCTTGTACACACAACTAGAACTTCTCAGTGGGAATACCATGTTAATGTTCAACAGTTTCTGGTTAATTGCAATATCACAGAAAAGGAAAGGGCCAAGGACCACAGGGGACAGCATTCTTTTAAATGACCACAGCAACTTCACTTTCAAATGTTTAACTAAGAGCTTTAGAAAGACAAAAAAAGCTTCAAGGCAATTCACCAGATATGGAAGATGCAATATTCCAATCCTCCTAAATGTCTAAATTAGCTGTTTGAATTTGTCCATCACCTTTGTTTTTAGACTCAACCACACTGAGGGCCACTTCCATCATTTTAATAATCCAAAGGAACATCATCATGGCATTTAATGGGGACAGCATTTACAATTTTTTTAGCTTAATTCGTTTATTTTCTATATCCATTCTCCATTACCCTTGGAATTTCCACAATATTTTTAAGAAGATGCAAAAAAAGCAGTACACAATTATTTTGAAATTCTCTACACTCAATCATCCTGTATGTCTGTTCTACTTGAAATAGCCGAACAACTGCAGACTCTAACCCAAGAAGAATCTTATGAGTCTCAAAATCTGCATTTTAGTTCAAGAGACAATTAACTATGAAACTCTTCGTATTAATAAGCTACAATGTTTTCCCTCCATAAATTTGGATCAAACAGTATCTTGATAATTGGTAAATAATTTGGGCTTTGGCCATTATAGTATCAATGAAACACCATTCGGTCCAATTTGTGCATTGTAAATATGAACGCGTATATCTCTGAAAGCAAGGTTGAGACAACCTTTATCTATGAAATGCTGACAGAGTGACAATACTGGCTGAAAAAAGACAACTGGATTTTTCTCCCCATTAGATTACTCATGATCATTTAATGTTTTAAGGAATATCAAACTTCAAAAATGTCATAAATCAAGCAGCAAATTGAATAGGTTTTCATATACACATATGCAATTTGTGTACAAACTTTTAAACAGGCTTTTAATTGTTTTAATATGTTTGGACTGAATTGTGATTATGTGTGTGCTTATATATTTATTTTAGTTATTATAACCACTGATTACTGAGGTCCCTAGGTATGAGGGTTATATTAAAATATAACCCTCATACCTAGGGACCTCAGTAATCAGTGGTTATAATAATTAAAATAAATATATAAGCACACACCATTTAATTAACAACACTACCAAAAACAACAAGAGGAAGAAAAGACTTCTACTCCTTATCGTAAGAACTTCAAACTCAGTATAATGAGAATCAGGATGAGACTTGGGATTGAGGTAAGTCACATGATCACACTATTGGCAAAAGCCAGAAGAAGAAATAGGCACCAATTTATTAAGCCATGTAAGTGATAAATAAGAATACTTCCTTTCATTAAAATGCTGTTATAACCTTATATTCTACTGATGACACACAAGCTTACTGATATGACAAGTACAGTCTCACGATCTAGATAATGGGGCAGAAGAGTTTCACCTACTATTTGGATAAGTATAATAAAGATTAGGACTGTGCTATTACATTACAGCAATATTACATCTGAGCAAATCCTTCAAAATAAGTATTTCAGATCACATGACCATCTTTGTAGGCATACGAAAGAGTGTTTGAAATAGCTGTGTGAATCTGGAAAAGTCATGGCTATTTCAAAGGATTTGCACAGCCCTGATAAATTTAACAACTGGCTCCAATTAGTTCATTCAAGGGCACAGTACTGAAAAAAACAAAACTCGATCTCTGAATATATGCAGCAATCTCCCAAAGTCCTCCACATTTTGAATATACAATTAAACTTGAGCATGCTTGTATATCTAATGTACAATTTAAAATCTCAGTCTCTGACGCAATTTCTGTACACATTTTGCTTATGTATATAAAACATACATCAATATGTTGGAGTCAAGCCACAGCTCAGAAATAAAGCACATTCATACAACACAAAATGATGAAAAGAACTGAATAGCCAATCTGCTATAGCATCTGGTTCCCTAAAAATGCCATGGGAATCCCAAAAGGAGACACAATATTAAGGCAATTGTCTTTCTTTTATTCCCTTGCAGGTACTTTTTAAAATAATATTGCCTCTGATAATATATAGCAAGTGTGAGTAGAAGCCTGCAAGTATCGTACACACTTTTTTATAAAAGTATAAATTGCATGGTTTAACTATAAACAAATGAAAATACTTCCTTTTGACCTATCCATAATCTTCCACTATTTAACTTCATCTCTATCCTTACTCTATATCATTATATATATATATTTATCATGTCACCTATTACTTATTTTTTTAAATAAACAAAATAGTCCCTCTAAATGTTGTAACCTTTACTTAAGAGTTGGTCCAGCCGTCCAATACTCTTTGTTACCATTTTCTACACCTGCTCAGAAATACAGTATTTTGGGGAGGTGCAGAAATCAGAATGATACGTAGCATTCCAAGAGTGATCATCCTTAAATTTTATACAAGTATTATGATCCTGTAACTTATTATGATTTCTTTTCTGGCAAGTGACATCTGCTTGATTCAGGGTTGCCATGCATGCAGTGAAACTGAAGTATTTTTCTATTCGGTCAGTGCCAGACCCGATCAACCTACAGTTTGATCCAGTGTGAATCACAATACATTGAACTGTTCCAGTAGAAGATAAATATCTGTAGCTCAGGGTTGAACCATGGAGTTCTTGTGCTCTCTGAGCTTGGCTGTTTGCCTGCAGACGTTTCATTATCCAGCTAAGTAACAACATCTGGTGATGTTACTTAGCTGGATAATGAAACGACTGCAAGCAAACAGCCAAGCTCAGAGAGCACAAGAACTTCACACTGAACTGTATAGGTTAGTTCAATGCCCACTCACCCAACATGGAAATATGTTTTTGGAGCCCATAATCCTCCCCTTTTTAAAAATCATCCGTAATATTTTGGGTGATTTGGATACTTGCAATCATCCAATGAAATTAACTGGAATAAAAACAAAAGTAAACAAAAAGAAACTTGGGCAGATGTGTACGTTCACAAATAAAGAGAAATACAAGTTCACAAATAAGGAGAAATATCAACATTAAACTATCCATTTTCAATTATTTTTTACACAGGACTATAATCTGGACAGATGAAGATAATATATAAGAAAAATCCTTGATAATATAGCTAAGAGATGTTGTGATCACATCCAAAGAAAATTACCCTAACCATAGGATACTTCAAAGCTCTTTGTTGTTGTGTTTATTTCTCAGCCTAAGTAATTTCTCATACTTTTAAATACCACTGATACAAAAGATACTTTTTCATTGTTTTGTGGTAATAAATCTAGCAGTTAACAGAAAATTATTCAATTTCTTTTACACTGCATCAATTTATACAATTTGTACAGTAAGCAAATAGGACTGATTTCTAAAAAAAAATGAAGAAATGTACCAGTTTGCCTACAGCTCCACCATCACAATTTTAAAAGGTTACAATTTAGATAACTAATTTTAGTGGGGTGTAATGCCAACCACGGATTATGGCCTTGTTGACTTGCTGAAATAGATTTAAACACAATCCCTTGCCACAAAGATTTCTCATAAAATTCATCAAGTTCAAAGCTAAAATAATTTTCTGGGGGATTTTTTGAAGAAAGACTCCCAGACTTTCAGGAAAATCTGCTGTACCTGTTATAAGAAACTTACATAATATTAAAAAGATTTCCTTGATTTGAAATAAAGAGGATATACAGTACATTATCCTTCTAATACTGTAAATGGTTGTATCTGATAAAACATAGCAAGGTTATGAAAAAGTCTTTGAACTTCTTTCATCTGGGACTTCAGGCTTTTTTTTTCCTAACTATAATGAGTACTGACAGGTTTTCCGTAAGGCTTTAAATTCAAACACGAAAAGGTGCTTTGGAGTATGTTTGGATGAGTGGATGTCTACAACTCCTTAAGCGAAATATGGGTTCATGTGGCAGCTTGTTTCCATCAATCTCTAATCTTATAAAATCCTCCTTCTTTTCATTCATTATAATGAAGAATTTATCCTCATGCATATAAATAGGAACAGCATAAAAGATCAAGAACTAAAGACTGTTTCCAACTTTTTTTCAAAGCATATTTTGAAACAGTAGACATTAATTACTTAATGACAGTTATTTGGACTTTTTAATGTCTGATATTTGTAGTTAAACCTTGGGGGCCAAACAACAAATGACATTTATCTGAGGCCTTAGGAAACCACCATCTATTAGAATAGCTAGAACTGAATTAAAGATATGAGTAATTTTAACATTTTATGGACCTTCTATATCCTAATCATGACTTTGTTAGTGAAATACTATGAATTTGCACATAGTATTAATGCATGTAAAAGGATTGCATGATCCAGAATTTAAATGAGACTATACTTTTTGGAGATGTATATTAATATAAATATTAAGCTAAATATTATCTAAAAGGTCCCCAAAAAATAAACTGGTAGCAGAACTTGGCTTAAGTTTACTATATATTGTATGCACTCATTTGCTAACTAAGGCAAACCTCAAAATGAATAAATCACTGAGAAAAAAAAGGACAGAATGTTTCCAAAATATCATCAGGCTACAGGCTGTCAGGAAATAACCAGATATCACTCTGTGTGATCAGGAGTCAGGTGCCTTTCCCAGCCAGGTCATGCATCATAAGCAGAGAGTGAGTGTAAGAGTAGGCCTAAGACAAACTATCCAAAAGGAACACCAATGGCCAACCTCTACTGAGGATAAATAGCCGAAAAGACCTGAAGCATGCCCTCTAACGCCTTCAAAGGGGTGGCTTCCAGTCCATCATTTAAATGTTCAGTTCTGCCATCCAGGTGAAGCCTGCCTAAATCTCTTAGCATGTTTAGGAGGAGATTCTTTATTTATTGAGGGCCTTAGAATGGATCAATTCCCAGCACTAATGGACAATGCTTTTCACATTCCAGAAATTATAAAAGAAACTATAGCTAATATGGGATGTTGCTCCAATGCAGCACCATCAAAATGCACTGTGTAAGTTTTTACACTTCAGCTTGTTATGTCTGCATCTAGAAATATTTTGGGATGAACCTCCACAGCCATTTCATTATTTTTTTAATACATAAATTTTGTGTTCTTTTACAGTTCTTAAGATTATATTGCTCATACAAGACTGTTACTGTCAGCTCTTTTGAGAAAGTAGGGATACCCACAAAAATGTTCAGGGAAATAATCACTAAATATATTTTATCTCAGCCAGTCTTGCTTGGATAGCTATTTTTCACCTGTAGTACAGAAGGATGACATATAATATTAAGGAGCACTGGAATAAGTCTGAGAAATGGGAAGGACAACAGGGGAGTAAGAAAGAGTTACTGGAGAAATGAACATTAACTTGTACTCTTTTCAGATTTTAAAAACAAGCAACCATAATGTACATGATTGGGGAGTCCACTATGCCCAATAGGATTTGAAAGATGTACAAATAAATCTACAGGAGTCTACAGGAGAGATTACTCCATATAAACATTCAAATGTTAAGAACACAGTGGGATTTATGCTGCCTAGCCAAGACAAACCTGACATGGACCACCACTTTTTATATAGCTGATTATTTGGTGCTAGAAAAATTACATACAACATTACTATGATTATGCCTGAGGCAATTACACAGCCATGGCTTCCATGCACAAAGTATTAATCCCTATTCACAGAGAAAAAGCTCGGTGGACAGTACAATAAATCAGGCACTGGGTCTTTCTTTTTGCTTATAATTTAGGAAACCTACATAGTGCAGTAAGCACAAATGCCTTATGCCTGACAATGTTCTACAGATTTGCAGTCAGAAAAATCTGACTCAGGAATGCCTAAGAATTCATACATATTATTTATGCTTTAATCTTTTTAATCCTTGCAAATGTGTTTATTTTTAATAATCTCATTTGGAAAACAGCATTCCTCTGAGAACAATAAAAAATATTAATTCCATTTCCAGCTTTCTGTATTTCACAGCCCTTCTGCAATTGTACAGGGAACTCTTAAGAACAGCCAACAGTCTGCTTTAATTAAAACTGTAAATAAATTGTAGGTGGTCTTGATAAACTACCAAAGGAGCTTTGGTGACAGCACAGTATATATTAGAGGTAGAAGATCAAGCTGAAAAATAACCTGCACGTCAAGCAGCCTGATCAATATAATAATTGCTCTAGGCTGAAACAAAAGTACAATCTCTAGCTGAAGGCAGCCAAGTACTAAAGAAGGTTATTCTGTTGCACAATATGTGATGTGGGTAAGCTATTAATGCTAAAAAATTAAGAAACAGTTGGTACTAACCAAGTAGCTATGGAGTACTTTAAATAATTGCTGACTTATATACCCTACAGCTATATAACTCAGCTTGCTATCTTCTGATTGCCTCATTATCACACACCCATTGCTACAATTGTTTTCTTTTATCTTGATAGACATAAGCAGGGTACTGAAACGTTAATGGTACATTTTTAAAAACCCTCATTTTCAAGTTTGATTTTCTATTGTTAAATATAGGTGAATGCTATGCACATGAAATAGTATTATCCAAAAACATTATAAAATTATAATCATTTTAAGAAAACGCTGATAGGAAAAATACCATATTATAGATATATTTGCATAGTAGCTGATCAACCGTGTTTGCTAAGAGCATGAGTGGACACAGAGACACTGCTTTTCATGAGCATGATGTTATTATAATTTACCTGTGTCTTTGTCCTGTACTTCTTCCAGGTGCAAGTCATTCAAGAGATGCTCCAAAATCTTCTCTGGTGTCCCTGATACCACCACATATCTGTCAGAAAGGAGAGAGTCCACAGAATCATCCTCTGTTGAAGACTGAGAACGGCTGCTCCATTCATCTTCCTCATCCTCTTCATCAATGTATTTAAAATAAGGCACATCAAATGTGGGCAAAGGCAGTTCTCTGCCTAGAAACAAAGCAGAATCCTTCTTCTCTATGTGAGGGTCAAAGATCCTCAGTCTGGAACTTCCCATACTGTATGGCAAATAATAATGACATTCCCTCAATGCTGCTCTCTCACTTCGGTTGCCAGCAACCAAATTCACCCAGCTGCTGAGAGCTCTGCGTCAGCGTGACTCTAGCTGTGTCTGAGCACCCAAGGAAAAACTCTTACCTCCAATCACTCTCGGCACTCCCTGATGTGGGGGCTGGGCTCTGTGACAACACTTTCCTAAGCACCAGCACATCTTGGTCCAGTTCCTTCACTTGAACAGTGGTCACTTCATCATCCAGCTTTAATTTGGGGAGGGAGACAAACAACAAAGAGAAAAATGAGTAAAATCCCAAGGGTCTGAAAGAAAGAAGGGGTGGGGAAAAGCTTTGATTAGAGCTGCATTTTCTCTCTATCAGCGCTGCCATCCGCAGCAGCCACTGCCCTTGATTTACATTCAGAAAATTCACAATGCACCAGAATTTGAGCAGCGCTCTCTTTCCCCAGGGGCACTGAGAGCATATAACAAAGCTGTTAATTACAAATTATTAGATTCAACACTTAAATTAAAGGGGGACAGTTAATAATAGAAAAGAGGAGTGTTATTTAGTTTGTTTTTTGCTTGATTGAAGTTACATTCTGCTCTTGCCTGCAACTTAAAATTGCTAAGGAAGTTGTAACCATTTTATGGCATTTTACGGCATTTCAGTGAGTTTAACTGCTATATCAATGTAACCGACCATTCTATAAAACTGCTCACGCAATGAATATGTCAGAAAAAAAGTACAATATTCATTCTTGCACATCGAGCACATATAATGAAATATTAACTTCTGAAAACAAAGCCCACCAAAAGCTTGGGATAAAATTCACAAAAGGGTGCCTCTTGATAAATACACTGCTTATTGTACTGACTTTTTCCACCCCAGATCCTACAGAATGGAAGGATTACTTGTTTATTATACCAACAATCTTAAAGGGGTGACTGTAGAGCAGAGACTGTTGACCAAACAGCCTGCAGGAAGCATTCTGCTTGGTGAAGAACTCTCATTACTTCCAAGAGCCTCCCAGAAAAACCTTGCAAAAATCACACACTGATGTTATTTAAATTAAGTGAAATAATCTGCCCTCCTACTGGTTACGTTCATATGCAAATATTTCTCACACAGAATAAAACAATGCAAATGATAGATCCAGACTCATATTACAGAAGTAAACTGGCCGAATACAACAAAAAAAGGCTAAGGAAACAGAATGATAAAGCAATGTTATTTGATTGTTAACCTTCTTTTGGTCATCATTTTTTAATAACATGAAAGAATTTGAAAATTAATCAGCAATAGAACTACATATTGATGCCAGAGGAGTCACACAAATATGCAATCTTGTTCACACAGCTTTTAGTATTTATATATACCAGAGAAAGAGGGAGAGAGAGAGAGGGAGAGAGCACAATTATTAATTTTTTGCCAGCTCAGATATGCAGGTACTGAACCAATTAACATAAAGCATTTGTTGAAAAATTCCCTTGGGACATCAAGACATCATGTTTCAAGAATACCGATGTACAGCTGTAATTTTCTATTTCACGGTATATGCTTTTGTTGCCCACAATATGCAAGACAGCCATAAAACAGTAAGCTATGCAAAATAAGTAACATTATTCAATTAAAAGAAATTTCTTCATACAGCTTTCTCAGTTTATTTTTCAAACCATCCACACAGAGGTACTGAATTCTAATCTGTTATGGTCACATTTATAACTCAACTTTCCTCTAAGAGCTCAAACCAGTGTATATGGAGGTACCCCTCACTATACCACCCACAACAGCTCTCTGAAATAAATTGCACTGAGATAGTGACTGGTCAACATAAGCTCCTTATTCAAGTAAGAACTTGAATCTAGCTCTCCCAGTCCAATATCTCAATCAATATGACACTAACTTTTGAAATAATTTTTGATATTACTGCTTTCAAATGTAAGTTTTTGCACCTCTAGAAAAAAAAAATCATCACACAAACAATGGGAACTGACAACCATGGGTGTCCGCAAGGGGACCAAATACCCAAGTATGCATTGCAACACAAATTCCACCCTTTTCGTACTTGTGTTGCAACTTTTACACACAAGTATGTAAGAGATGGAATCTGCAATGTGATATCACAAATTAGTGACATAAAAAAAAAATCTCTGATGAAACATATTCCTATACCTTTTATGTCTCCATATAGAAGTATTCTGTACATATATGTTTATGTGAATCTCAAACTTCTACATGTAAATAACTAAAATATATTAAGGTAAACATTCAGCCAAAATTTCTATTATGTCAAGATACAGGAAAACACATATTTAAATCTCACTTACTGCACTAAGCAAGACATACAATGGTGGTTAACTATGGCTGGATCACATACAACAGTATCTATATATTACTCATCTGCCTGTGCTGTGTTGGTTGAGGTGTGTGGCAGTACCTTGTGGTTTCTTTTCTTTTAAGGAACAGATACGATGCCTACTTCTCTGGAACTTGCCAATTACAACATTTTTCTTTTGAAACATTGCCTTCAGTGAAAACCCTTAAATGGACAGTCAGAGAAAATCTCACCCTGCCAATTTAAAAACTAGCAAGAACAAAGATGAAAGCACAATTCAAATTACTACTTTAGTTAAATATTTTCAGATTACATACATTTTTCATCAAATTTCTGAATCATAAGTAGCGATTTTAAAATACCAAAAGAGGCTCTCCTTGTAAGAAGTAGCAGCACAGTAATTGTTTAGAAACATAAAGTTACAAGATGCATTCATTAATCACAGTGAGACATTTAGGGTAATGCCACAGAGAATAGGAAAATTTATTTCACACCTGCATTAGCTAACACTGACACAGCACACTAACACTGATGCATCTAATGATAATCTATTTTTTATCTTCCCACAATGTGATGCTGGTACTTGGGCATGACCTTGAGCGCAAAGCAAAGGGTACATTTGCAGAACATGCCAGCAGCTTCATAGTTATAGAGGGCCCCTATTGAAAAGCAGCATGTCTAAGAAAACAGAAGGTGCTAATACAGTCTTATATTTCTCCAAAAGCCACATGGAATTAAATTTGTCTCTGTGAAATTTGTCATTTCCACTTGAATTATAAGATTAGAAGGCTCAAAAAAAGAGTTTTCAACTTGTACAACTTCCCTTATTTGTATACTAAAAAATAGCCTAGGAAACCAAGAAATTGATTAACATTTGCAATTTCATCACTTTTAGGGAAGAGTAACAAATGATAATTTGCAATTGTGAATCAAGCACTAGTAACAGAATTTCATCACTATTTTCACTATTTGTCACTACTGAAAACATAGTAGTTTCTCTCTGGTGAGAGAATCCTTGCATTGTGGAGATTTCTAAATAGTTCACAAGCAACTCCTCCAATGTAGGAAGTGCTTATCTTACAGACATTCTGGAACTCCTATCTTATCCTCCAGAAACAAGCCAATCAGAAGTGATTTGGCAACATGTCAATGATGGAAGTAAATTTAAATACACAGATACACAGATACACATGTGTGTGCATGCGCACACACACACACACATTTTTAGCTCATATTTTTAAATGGAAATCCAGAAAGTATCTGAATCAGCTCTAAATAAGAAATCCTTTAACTTAATATCCCAAACATATTTGCAAACATATTCCAAACCATAAAAAAGATCAAGAACTGTATGACAGATACACCAGTGATAAGAATAATCATTATTACATCCATTCTGATGGATTTTTAAGCATTTTGCTGATGATACCACCTTATGATGTGTCACTTTTCTTTCCTAAATTGTTTTCTTCCCATTTTGTTTATCTGGATGTTTCTAATTAAAGAAGCCTACCTCTGTACATTTGTGACAAAAGACAATTTAATCTGTCCATATTTCCAGCTACTTTCCTACCTCCTCCACTTCATAATTTGGACTTGCTCTTTGGATAAAATATTTCAGAAACTTTTCTAAGAGATCTGTTTGCCCACAGAAAGATACTTCTTTCCACTGAAGAAGTTAATCTTCTTCATAATACTCCCTTCAAATAACGTTGTCCTTTTTCCTTTAAAATATTTATTGATCCACACATATATGCATGTTCCACGCCTTTAAACTACCAAGGGGAAATTACATCAAGGAATTCGGAGCGGAGAAGCAGACACATATAGGAAAACCACAAACATGAACCAATGGTGAAAATTTTAAAAATGTACTTAATAGCAAATAGACAGTTTAAGCAAAACAGTGGAACAGCGCTACCACTAGAACTGAACCTGCAATATGAAGGGGATTTGCTGAGTGCCCAAGCAATTGTGATCTGGAAAAATAAAATTACAGAAGTGTCTCTCCATTGAGCTATATGATATACCAAGCAGAGAGAATGTGAAATTTCATTTCTATGAAATTCTCTGGATATTCAGGAGATCCAAACCCAAAGAATCAGAATGGACAGATTGAATCAGTACAGGAAGAGCATAGAGTTACAACTTTAAAATAGCTGACTGATATTTAGCTACTCATGTATTTATGTTTGACTGCTCATATGTTTGAATAACTGGCTTTCTGAAGGTCCTAACTTTAGTTTTGCTTTCTATCTGAAAATGATGGAAAATTGTGCTGTTGTATTTTCAATAGCATGGTCATACGGAGTTCAAAAAAGCACATATATACATATCAACTAAAGATTCCCCACTCCCACTTAATGTAGTATGATAAATTCATTCTGTCTGGAAGACAAAATTAACAAAGATTACACTGATAATTAAGAGCAGTTTACACAATCTCCAATCATCATGAGAAAACCCAATTTTGGTGCATTTTTGTTGCAAGCGTGCTATGAAAAACAGTCCTCTTTAGAACATACAAAACTACAAGAATCTGACAGTAAGAAACAGTCACAAAAAATAACATTTCAGATTTGTAGCACAAAGTAATTCTCAAGTGGGGGTGATGCAAGATAGGTCAAACAACTGCTTCATGACAGGCACACACCTCCACTGTACAAAATCCTTATCCTATCCTATCTTAATAAATCCCACCTATAATGAAATACTAACCTTTCCTAAAATATCAAAATAAGAAAATTCTGTTTATCTAAAATGAATCTAACCTGTTGCCAATTTTTTAAAAACAGAAGATTAAACAAGATAGTACATGTACCAAGAACTTTTTCCAAAATTGCTGATGTTATCATCTTAATGGTTAGCTTTTAATAGGTATTATTAGTACTATTAGTAAAATCCTTTTAACTGGAACAAGAACAGAGAGACACATCGAGTCTAAATTAATACTAGTTAAGTACACTAAGCCTATGCTATTGCAAATTTTTATTCAATAAGAAAAATAAATTGACTGCCTTGACTTCTCTTCCATGTGCTACTGTTACAACATTAGGATAGGACAAAGGTCCTTAATTAGAGGGATGGCTGAGAAAAATGCCTGTGGAAAGGTGGATTAATTCAGAGTGCCTCCATCCAATTAGCTTCCATTTGGCTTAATAAGCAAAGCACAATTACCAGGAGACAAAATAATCCCAAAAGCACACGATTCAGATTTACTCAAGAAATACGGTAGTCTTGCACATAGATAGAACTTCCTCCCCCATGGTTCTACTAAGAATTGTTACTCAAGGAATTGGTCTGATTTAAAACTAACATGTCCAAGTACAAACGCAGTTATGACACCTTAGAGCTAACTTACACCTTTGTTTAGTCATCCACCACTTAGGGTTTGCTTTTTAACTCTCTGCAGAACAGACTAATAGCGTTTAGCAAGAAAAATAACATCACAGTTGGTGGCTGGCTTAAGATAAATTAAAAAGAAAAAGTTGCAATTGTATAATGCTCATTTGCTCATAAAAACTACCATAATGAAATTCTAGTACATTGAATTTCAAATGAAACAATGGCCCCACAATCTCTAGAGCAACTATATTTCAGTAAGTTTAAAGTCATCTTGGATCAAACCAAAGACACACCTAGTTCAGCATTCTGTTACAGAGGCCACCTAGATGTCTGTGGGAAATCCAGAAAAGACATGAGTGCAAAACCACCTTCCCATATGTATACATTCCCTAACAAGTGATACTGAGATTACTGTACGTGATATTGACTGTAATATATTTGAACATTCCAACTAGTAGCCATTAACAGCCCTGTCATCCACAATCTTTGTCTTTAAAATAATTTAATAAGAAACAAAAACTAAATTTAATTTACAATGATTATTTCATTACTTACAGGATTTATGTCCAGTATAAACTGGATCAGCAAAAGACATACCACGATCAACATTTCACAAGTCATTTTCCCAGTTTCTATTTTCTCACTCTGCCTAGTAAAGCAATCTAAGTTGCTGAATACCTTGCAGTGAATTCCAGGGTTTAATTGTGTTGCATGAAGAAGTGCCTCCTTCTATCTCTCCTGAAGTTTCCACCATTCAGCTTCTTTGGATGATCCAGGTGTTTTAGTTTTATGAGGGAAAAATATCCTACTTATTTCCAAAAGCATGTATCTATTTGTTTTTATTTCTAAGATAAAAAGCATAGAGTCACTGGGAGTTAAGCAGCATATAGATTTAATAAATTATTATTATTACAGAGGAACTGCTCTTCATCCTTAATCATTTTGATTCTGTTTTCTGCATTTTTACCATCCCTACAATACCCTATTTGAGGCCTGACATCCAGAAGTGTGTACAATATTCCAAGCATGGTGATATTACTGATTTACAATGCAGTGTTGTGCTAATGGAATTTTAATTGGCAATTTCTTTCTAATGAACTTCCACAAAGAAGTTCAGGAATATGAATAATTTGATGAAAATCTCTCACAGCTAATATCTATTCAACCCTGGTATTAAGATTTTCATCAAACTATTCACTGCCAACGCAAGGCACATCCATTAGGAATTTCTGCCCTACTATTTCTGTTGTGGAAGTACAGTCTTTTCCCACATTTCAAATAATATCATTTTTTCCACCAAATATGGCAAAAGATTTACAGTAAACACAAGTGGAAGACTGCCTTGAAAATATCATGGATACTTAACAGTTTCTGTTAACTATCACATCTCTAGGGAGGCAGAATCTAGTCACATCACTGTCCAATCACATCGCCATCAAGTCAGGACCATTTCACATATTTTGAAATTCTTTGGCAACTGAACTCAGACCTGTTCCACTAGTCATAAAATCCTACAAAAGGCATCAAGAATGATCTTCAGCTTTACTGTGCCTTGTTATATCAACCTGGGGGCTTGGAAGCATCTTAAAAGATGCTATACCTTTGCAACATTTTTTTAGCCTCAGATGTGTCAAAAGATATAGCAAAGGTTAAGTCATTACTTCCCCCCTCCATTATAATCCTCATGAAAATTTCCTTTTCTGCAGCAATCACTGTCTTAGAAGATTAATTCATATGAGCACCATGCTGCTACCTTCATCACAATTGGGAGATATATGCCCCAATATAAGGATGCATTTGGGAATGGACAGCTGCAAAGTATAGGAACAAAAGCATCATCTATCTGCAAGCCAGTTTGTCTTATAAGGACTATCTCCTTACTGATCTTGCCTCTTACATTTATTTGCATGCATATTTCAGAAAGTAAGTGAAGTTAGGAACCAGTGGAGTTGAGTTTCTCAATTTTGGGTGGCAAGCCCATACTTACATACAGGTAACCAACCAACCTGAAGAAAATTCTCACAAGCAAGGAAAAGCAACAGGGCGATGATGCCAACATGGGAAACCAGCCCTGCAACAAATGGAGATGTCTACTTTGCCCCCATATCTACACCAACAGCACCATCACAGTCCCCAACAAGTACACACAAAAGATTGGAGGTCTTCCTCCAATGGGATATATGCCATCCTATTCAGGAAAGGAGCTGATTGAACAATCATACCTAACAGGTGTGTGCCTATAACTCTTAGTCAAGCACCCCTTTACTAGATCTATTCAAGCAGAGACTGGACAGCCATCAACTGTCCTCCCTCCCCCTTTTAAGACTGAGTGAATCAGCTCCTGCTGTACTGACATAAATGGTACTATAGAATATACATGGTGTGAGAGGAGGGATTATCCATGTTTTTTCACATTTTCCACCTTGGCTGAGGGGCAGTGGATATTTTAGACCACTACAGTAGCTCTGCAAAGACAACGGATTATCTCAAAGCATTATAGCGCAGACTAGGAAACAGATTTGCATTATTCTTTAAAATACACCCACTACTCTTTATAGCTAGCGCATCTAGAAATCTAGTGTGTCATAATTCCAAAAGATGTGCCACACAGTAATTTATGGGTTAATATAATCACACAAAATAAATATGACAATCTAATTACGAAAGAAACAATCTTTGTCCTTTCCAGCCAGCATTTGCTTTTATCATTGGAGTAGCTTTATATGATAAATAAAATTTATCAGATGAGAACACTAAAGAGTCCTCTCTAACATATTCTCCATAACTTATGGGATATGGGAGTAAATGAGATGGACAGATTTCTATGATGCAGGGTTTTTTTTCCTGTTGGCTTTTATTTTTCTAAAAGCCCCGACTCATTTAACATTTGCTTTCTTTACCCACCAAAGTAATTCAGTTGATGTGCATTAGCTACATTGTCTATGGAAAGAAGCAGTGAGTTAGGAACGGCAAGCATTTCACATGTACGTAGCAAATGGGAAGAGAACTGCTGTAAAAGGATTGGAGCTATTAATTGTCATAAAAGCTGCAGTGACACATTCACCTTTCTGGCTCTAACTTTGTTCAATCCTGAAATGAAGGCCTGGCATCAACTCCATTTATTTTACAAGGGCTTGTGCTTTCTGAGTAGTTTTCAAGAAAGACACATTTCTATTCTACATAGTGTAATAGAAGAAGTTAAATGATTACGATAAATTCTCATAACAAACCAAATGTTATATCTTAAGATTTATTTTCCTATTTTGGGAATACTACAAATCTGTTCAATATACAAATATGCTAAAATTCAAGAAGTGGCACATCCAATAAATTATTTTTCAGCCTTTAAAAAAAGTTACAAAAATGTTTTAAAAATATTGCTTTCTTAAACAAATAGCACTATTAATACAATGAAAAAAGCATGTGCGATTCCCAGAAAGCAAAACTAGAGAGAAACTCTTGTTATTCATGGTCTAATTATCTACAGTTTCACATACCCCCATTTGATAACTATACACCTGAGCCTGTTTTTCATGGTACTCCTTTTCACATATCCATGGATTTTTTTGCATGATGTTCCAAGCAATCTACCATTTTGCACTGGCACAGAAGTACCAATCCTTCTCAATTCCAAGGGATCCCAGAGCTCTGTGTGTTCTAACCACAGATAGTCATCCTGCACTTTCTCAAAAGTGAGCAAGCACACAGCAGAGAATTTCAGTTTCCAAGTGATCTGTGGCATTCTTTAGACTTATAAGAAGAGAGTGCACAGCAGAGAGCAAATGTTTGCACAAAAAGTTGCCCTTGGGTGAAAAATTGAAAATGTTGGAGATACCACCTCATCTAGTGCATAGTGTTGGAACATAAATGGGTCTAATATCCACTGCATAAAAAAAGTGAAGCTATGAATCTGGTGGTATCTGGCAGGTTAGAGTTTCATTGGGATGTTCCATCCATGTAATTCCCACCTCGGACAAATGGAAAAGGCCCCAGTATGTTGATAGAGATCCAGAGGAATATGCCACTAGGTGGACTAGTAGTCCATGAGAAAGTTCTGCAGTTCTATAGGTGCTTGTGATAGAAGGTGTTAAGCATGATTTGCAGGCCAGTAGGTGTGGTTTCACAGATTCAAGTAACACTACAGCATCTACAATGTCAACTTGGCATGAGGATCGTCTCAGGGGATCATAAATCAGCAGACAGATATCCCTAGGAATTCCAGCAGCTGATTGATTCTGAGATTACAGGCCATAGCACGTTTTCAATGTGGTAAGCGTTCTGTTCTGGAAGCAGATGTCATACCATTCCTTCATGAGTAACAAGAAGCAGATGTCATCCCGTTCCTTCATCAATAACAAGAAAAATGTGCTCTTTGTAGCTTTCAAGGCTACCACGGATAATTTCACTCTTCTGATGCCAGGAACAATGCAAGCAAACAAGCAGTTTATTGAATAAATCTCCGTAGCATTTCAGGAACACTACAATATATACATACAACTTAAAACAGAACACTATTATTTAAATCTAAAAGTAATATATTACAAACATTAAAACCTAGACTTAAAGCCTTTTAACCTATATGACTCAATTTTTTAAAATGGTTAATAAATAGAATAAAATGTATATGCATTACACCTATGAACAAGTTCAAACTCCTATAATGAGCACAAAACCCATGTGCCCTAAAGTGGAAGAAAAAAAAATAGATCCCCATTTTTTAGCTAGGCAAGAGGAGAGCATGGGTCAGTTGAGCACTCTTCTCTGGCTTGGATCAACAAGATTTTTGTTGGGTTTTTTTCACTCATTTTCCAAGGCTCTAGAATCCAACCCTTTCATTCCCATTCCATAAACATCCATGGCTTCATTATCTGCAGTTGAACGCTGGAAGTTAACCCACATAAATAAGAACCACCTGCTATGTTGTTTTTATCATATATAAGTATATATGCACTTTACACCAGAAATATCACTTGCTTTATTGAATATTTAGAGCAAAAATAAATAATTATATAGTTGTGCATGACTTCTATAGATTCAGTACATCTATAAGAGCTTGATAATAATAAATCAACAGAGGTAGTGTTAACCAAATAAGTTATCAATAAATGGCCCAATAGTAATATCTCTCCCACATTTTTAATGGTGGGTTAGATCTGAGTTGAATTTAGAATCAATGGGTAAGTTTACAGAGCCTAGTTTAAGTCCCATTAATTAAAACATGACTAATCTATTTTGGATCCAACTCACTGTACAAAATGGCCACAGAACAAAAGGTTTTCTTTTCAAAGAAAAAGAGTATGTTTTCAGTCATGGTAATTTTAGGTTTTGTTAGAGAGAGCTGAAATTAAATTTAAAACAACTCAATTCAAGAATTGCATTGAAAGACAGTATTTTGTTCAAGAGAAAGGAATGTGTTAATTTAGGATTTAAGTAGGACTATTACTAGAAGATCATATTGTAATACAGTACAATGTTTGAGTAAAACAGGGTTGCATTTTGTGTACTATTTTATGCATCAAATCCTAAAGAAATAAGCACAAACACATTAATTATGGGGGGGAAATACATGAAGGCTGTAAAAGTGAAGCTATTTCTCTCTCTGCTCTTTGAAATTAAAAGATATTGCCCACAAAGCATAAGAATATCTATTTACCTAAGACATATAAATATTACGACATATACTGTTTAGATTATTTTTATACAGAAAATAATTGAGCCATCAGTAAATTATGATATCATATCACTAAAACCTCCTCAAAGCATGTCTGCCAGTTTTCTTCCCTTACTGTATCAACCAAGTAACTTCCTAGATTAAAAAAAAACAACAGTTCTCAGTGGATGAAAGTTACAGGTGACAAGGCTTCCCTTGCAGGGGTCACAGATGCTAGTGCTCCTCCCCGCCCTGCTATCTCTTACCTTTCATAGTTAATTCAAACGTAAGAATGGGGCCAAAGAAATGAAGTGGCAACTATCCTCTTCCCAGCTCAATCTACGTATGTGCTCTTGGTTCTTAGTAAAAAAAAGTTCTCCCCATGGTGTCTGTCAGAATGTCAGTCTATGGACAGGCTTGCCATTTGGATTTTAATAAAAAGGCATAAAAGATGAGTCCAGAAATAGCAATTAGAAATAACAAAGGATTTTACATATTAATTCAACGTAGCAAATCCCTACTGACATCTAAGGACCAAATCTTCCCTAGCCTTGCACCTGATGTCATAAAACTTTATAGCCATGTAACAAAAATGCAAAGCTAATTAAAATTGCTAATTGCTGCATGTGCACACTATAGTCTAAGAACATTCTAAATCAAGATCAGATGGTTTTATGGCTCAGAAGCTATATCACGTCGGACAAAAACTCTTCGAAGCAGCCAAATTACTGATGATCCACCATGTAGTTTCAACAAGGGAATGCACACTGCATACATCAAGAGAAGAGCTTTAGCAGATATAAAATAAATCCATCCTTGCCTTGTAGGTATATTATGTACACATCTTTAGAGATTCTTGTTTAAAAAAAACTGAAATCAAGTTTTATAATTAGCAAATTTAACATAGAGGGGGTTCTTAGAAAATACTGTTCCTTGAAGCTTTTTAGCTCTTTTAATTTAAATAATAAAACCAAGTAAATAATGACTTAGATCCAGAATTCACTGAGTGAAAAGAGGGGAGTGGTTATTTCTAATATCCTTCCCCTTTTTTTACATCCCCTATCTGAAAATCTGCTCTGGTTCAGGAGACCTGAATAATAAATTAAAATGAATAATAATTAAAGAATATTTTTTTAAAAAGCAGAATCAAAGGGCATCATGAACTAACAGTTGACAAATAGCACTTATCACTACCAGTGAAAGAGTTTGCTGGATTGCATTTGCTTCTGATAAATAGAATGGAAACTCGGAATGCAAACCAATGTTTCAAAACAAAACAACATTAAAAAGGCATTGTGTGTTGATCTCTTTGAAGCAATATTCACTTCAGGAGTATTATCTTGTAAAAACCATTCGTTTTTGACTAATTGACTAAATACATTTTATTTGTTATTTATTACTCAAATGCAAAATTACCATGTGCAATAAAAACATCATTGTATTTAACAGGGGATGAGGCATATATGGTAACAGTCACATTTTAAAAAGCTTCTCTTTGCTTCATACATCTTACTAAATAATTTTTAAACCACAAAACAGAATTCAGTATGAAGAATGTAAGCTACCTTTTCAGAAAGTACTCTCTGACTGTACAATCCTGTGGCTGGATTTACAGAATGCAGTGAGGCATAATAAGCTTTGCTCAGTTTCAATTTTAAAAGTATACCTGAATACCTTTGGGACCACCGCCTCAAACTGATTCTGCTCAGTGCAGCTTTAAGGGAAGGGATGTTGAATCCTGACTCTGGAGATATAAAAGGGTGGGGAACTCAGAGGCATTTTATTTAGGCATCCAATGAAGGAGAATGGGGGGACAGCTAACAAATATGAAAGCTTATGCTTCTTCACGTAGTGTATTAAATTACTGAACTTGACCACACAATATTTAGTGATGGGCACCAACCTGGATGACTTTATGAAACACAATCCTGGCATTCAGTGGGGTGACAGATGTCATATCAATGTCTATTTGTCCTACTGGCTAACATTATCATCAGTGTTTTAAAGACAAAATGCATTTAAGACCCTGTTGCTATGGAGTAACACTCATATTCTGATTGTGGACTTCTACTAGTATTTGAGTGGAAGGAACACTGGACTTTACAGAATTTGACTATGAAAAAAAGCATCTTCATTCATTAAAAGTTCCCTTATCTTAAGTAGAATCCTTCTAGAATTTCATCCTATACTGTGACTTTATACTGAATAAATTGCTAAAAGGCCGAGTTTAGTACAAAGCTCAACAACAAACTGGGATCATGTGAGAAGCATCTACCTAAAAGTATTTGAAATTTCTTACACACCAACATTCTTAAACAATTTATTAAACAAAAATTTAATCTATTAACTGTTTAAGCCCAGTTGATTTCATTTGGTCTATTCTGGCTAAATGTGTATCCAAACCATAGCTTGTAGTATATCATATCATCTAAAAAGTATGTGGGATGAACAATTTAAAAAAAGAACCTTCCTAAGCATAGTACAGGTACAGGTAATCAGGCAAAGAAAGCCATAATTAATAAGTTTAAATGAGCTAAAAAGCTAAGAAGAAATAGAAAATTAATGAATTAGAAAGTCTTATAAGGTTATTTTATCAGGGAACATAATTTCACACTATTTGAAGTGCAAAGGGAAAAAAATAAAACAATCTGAAAAAACAAGGAATTTTGGATGATGTGATAACAAAAACAATAGCATATAGATTGTAAAGGTATATATTAGAACAGAAGCCAAGCAAGTGACAACAAACAGCAAAAAATACATTAAGTAAATTAGAAACACTCTGATCTACCTGTAGATCTTTCAAATATCTAGAAATTGGGGGGCTGTTCCACCAAACAGTTATTTGCAAATTATCTGAAAAGTTCTACTACCCTTTGTCCTTTTGACTTTTCAATAAAGCTTGATGCAATTGGATGATAAAGGAAGGACAAAATTCAAGAGAGGGAAAACAACAACCAAAAACTATCAAGCCACTTGGACCTGAACTCCTTCCACTTCCCAAAAAAGAAAATGATTTTTCAGCAGTTAAGTTTGAGAAATCAAGCATGTATCAGACAAGAAATTACAGCTAACAGAAGCTTTTCAAAGATTTTGGAAAATCAGTGCAAGTTGTAATTCATGTAAGATGGGAAAACATTAAATGCTAAATGGTATTTAATATTTAGCTGATAAGCTTAAAATCTGACAGTTTATCATAACATCCTTGTAAACAATTAAAAGATAAGACAATCCTAAAACTAGTTTTCTCCTTTAGGGTAGCAATTGTTTTTTTAAAAAAGATAACTAGTTCTTAACTTTTTTCTATTCTGAATAAATACTGAAAAGCTTTTCTTTCAGAAAATACTTTCTTATAACTGCTAGGGAGAAAAAGGAGATATACAGTTAGCTTATTTAAGATACTTTTTAAAGTAAGCTGTCGCCAACAATTGTTAACAAATTTGTGTATATTCAGCACATGGGCTTTCTAGTTTGCAATATATCTTCTAGCATATTGCCTGTACTTTTTTTAATAGGAAGACCAGAAACCGTCATACAAAACCCAAAACCACCATTCACCCCATGCCTGTTACAGATAGCATTGCTTCAGTGCTTACAATGTTGACATCCAGAACATACTGACAGGCAATGAGATTAGAAGCAGTTTGAGAATGTGCCCATTTTCCCCACCCTTCCTTTACCATACAAAGAGAGTAATGTCTGAAATGACAGGTCACAATTATTTGAATGCAGGATTTCCTTTACTCTGGAAACTGAATGCTGCAACACAGAGCAACGCTATCAGAGTCTCTTCTGGAAGAATAATGGGCAATCTCAGCCAGACGATTAGCCTCTTACTCAAATCAATGTCTTCTCGTGTAGTAGGTGGCATTTAGATTTATATTTTGGATTTCTCTGGAAGACAGCAAGAGATTATTACTGACTGGAAACTCCTCACAGACTTTTTGCATGAAACAGAAAAAATGAACTTATGATTTATGATTTTGATGATTAGAAAAAAATAGATTATAGAAAAATGAGAAACGTATTGTAACCACAGAGCAAGAGGTAAACTTATACTTATAACTGCTATAAAGAATTGGAAGCTACTTCTTTATATTTTATTTTTTTTCTGCATTTTTGACTTTGTTTTTTCTTTTTTCGCTTCTTTTCTTTATTCTACATTAGTTTGTCAGTTTTTATATATCTTTTTTAAAATTGTAATAAAACTATAAGAAAAAAAAGACAGCAAGAGAGCGCATGGGTGTTTTGCAGGCTTTCTGATTATGTGCTCCTTGTAGCAGCGGCAACTTTTGAATGGCTTACTAAATTGCTTTGAAAGCCATCCCACCTGTTGTCCATATAAGTGTACGCATACACACAGCACTTCTGCTCAGTTGCACACATATTTTCAGGAAGCCTGCAAAACTGTCATACAAAGCTTCCAGAAGGTGCAGCTGCTTTAATGCTATCTAACTTAGTGAAATTATGCAAGACTTAATAGCCTTAAATTTCCCCGCCCTTAAGTGATAATGCCTGTATGTATGACAGAGTATGTGTGTATGCATGTGTGTGTATAACAAAATGTTATAAATTAGTCCTTCTAGAAGGCTTCCTGCTCATTCTTTTAAGGGGCCCTAGTCTTCTGCTCTGAAATCTTGCCATGACAACCATTTCTATGTCATTACTGGATATTGTGATTAGCAGTGACTCCATTATTTAATTTTTTTTCCCCTAGTCTTCCCCACTTTTCTGAAATCCTGAAACTGAGGAAAATGAAATACAATTATGAAAGCTGACCTTCATCAAATATTGTTTTTGTGTATTAAACTCCTAACATGCATTTCAACACATTTTGTGTGTTGACTATGTTCAACACATAATCCCTCCCACATCTGATCAGTTGTTTAAGTAATTTCTGTTCAATTTCTTGTCAACCAAATAAACCACAAAATATAATGGAAGAAAGCAGCTAGAATTAACAGTCCAAACAGAGATACCAGGAAATAGAGAGATTGTTCATTAATTGGTAGATTGAAAAGTTAATTCATGGGAAATTTACACTACAAATCTTATCAACACAAACCTGTACTGATAAGCAGCTGCTTGCTGGATGCAAAACTGTGATCAAAGTAATATTTGACATCAACTAGGTGTTTTGATGAGTTTTTTTTAAGCTATACTATCACATAGCCTTGCATTATTCCCTTAATTATTAGAATTATATATTTTTTTCTGTTACTTTCACTGTGGATGTCTTGCTTCTTACCAGAAGCCTCATACACTGAAACAGACTCTGAAGAAATAAAAGCTAAATAATTTCTCAAGCAACATAATGGTCCATTTATAACACAAATGCCTTCTCATGGTGCACCTAGAATCATTTATGCAAATCAAATAAAACATATTTTAAAATTAACACTTAAGAACGAGTGTAAAACATTTAAACAAGAACCTGAAATTAGAGGATAAGGAGAAAGCATCTCAGGGTCATGTGGGAGAGTTAATCTAAGGGCCATTTCCTCTTGAAGCAAGTCCTGGCTGAGCAGAGAAGAACAAGAGCAGAAATTACATAATTACAAAGACACAATGTGCCCAATTCTCTCTACAAAGATATTAACCAAAGTATATTAAGTAAGCAACATGCACAGAGAGCTTTATTCAACACAGATTAATAAATAAAAGGAACAATATAATTCACTGCTTCCCTTCGTAAACCGCAAATGGAAAAAAAAAAGGATATTTTGATAGCAATGCCTTTAAGGTGTAATGTTCTTTATGTTCAAAGTAGTACTCCCACCTCCAGCCTAAGAGCAAAACATTAAAGGTGTTTCTTGCTCATGGTTTAGAACATGTAGCAAATAAAATCAAACATCATACAATGTTCAACTTTCAATATTTCTTACTGTATATCAGTGTCAGGTATCAAAATCTGTAACTTACTCCAAATAAGTATTTTCTTTTGTCATGCAAATGGAATTATTTTTTATGCATGACACTGAACTCAAGGTTAATATAATGGTCAAACAACACTGATTTCTGTTCCAAAGAAGTTCAAATTCTGTGGCCAACTTAATTATGTAAATTAAGTAGAATTACATACATATGCTAATGTTGCATAAATTACTTTGCTTCCAAAGCATAAGGTATTATTGTTTAATGTGTTCCCCACTGAATAATTCTATCACCTGAAAGTATGCTATTAACATGTAGTGCCAAATTCATTGGCAAGACCTCAGCAGAATTTCTTGACACTTGACTTGGCACAGCTTGACTAAGCTCTAGGTTAGGAAGACACCTCTAAAATAGCTGATTGACCTGTAAGCATGAAGGTGCAGTTCCCTCCATTGTAATTTCTGGCACTGGTTTCTTTCACCAACCCTATGGGTTAACTCATTTATCCATGTGTTTCTTTATCTGAGGGATTATCTGAGGGAGTTCATCCATTACAAATCTCTCCAACATTAAGATCTGAAGGAGTGACCTTCTGAAGATGTCCTCACTAACAGTGGGAGAAGGCATTCCTCCTCCACTGCTTTCTGACTATGAATATATTCATTCATAAATTCCATTTGGAAATTCTGTAAAGATATATTTCTTTCACAAAGGTTTTGTTAGTTTGACTTGTTCTCATTATTTTATTATTATTGATTATATTACTAATTTTAATTCTGCTTGTCTTTATGGATTTCCCCCTTTGTTAGCCATCTTTAGTACTTGCTTCAGTAGAAAGGCAATTCACAAATTTCACAGACTAAAGACCACTTCTTGCTAATGATGTAACACAGCCTTCTCCAACCTAGCGCCCTCTAAATGTTACGACCACAATTCCCCGAATTTACAGCTAATTTAACTGAAAATTTCAGGCATTGTAATCTCAACACATCTAAAGGTCACAAGATTAAAGAAAGATGGCACAAGTGTTTAAAAATATATGTAGAAATAAGTCTGAATAGCTCAGCAAAGGGATAATTTTTCACCCAAAGACACAGACATATGAAGCAATCATATGCCCTTAAATGTGATTTCATTTCCTGTGTTTGTGTAGTAAAAACTAAATGCTTTATTTATTTCTCCAGCTTGCCACAAAAACTTTGTGAAACCAGGCTGTGGGTTAAAGAAAATATTGGTGAATATTATGCATTCTAAGTTTTTGTTTTTGTTGTTGTTTCTGGGAAACATCCTAAATGAGTATGCAGCAAAGAAAAATATTTTCCAATTTACAAATATATAAAAAAACCAGGAGAGAAAAACACAAGTTATCTAACAAAGCAACTATGAGTTTTAACTTTTATTTGTCAACTACTTGAATAGCTACTTTTTCCATAAGCAAGCAAAATAATGCAACTTTTGTTTCCATACACAGCAAGGGGGAAAAAATCTAAAACAAACTCTAATGTTTTCTATTAGCCAAGGTCAGGAATTTCAATTTTTTTTTCCTTTAAAACAAAATTCAGTATGCCATGGTTCATAACTTAATTAATATTGAATGTCTGATGAGGTGAAAATCAAGAGTCTAGTAGTTCCTTTTCAGACAACAAGTGTTATTAAAAGGCATAAGTTTTCAAGAACCACAGTTCATTTTGTCAGATACATGAAGTGGCTAAACTGATAATAGAATTTAAATTGGGATGAGGTGGAGGGGGGGAAAGGGAGGAGAAGACTGGATGGTTATGTAGATGCAGGTTATGTGTGAGACAGATTACGAATACCTTATCAATTAACAAATGTAATGTGTTACACCCCACTGAGTTTGTTGAGACCTTCTGAGATGACCTGAAGCCTTTTAAAGTAAATGAACTGAGAATCTTTAAACCAGTTTTGCATAATTTCATTGGTTTCCTGCAAGCATCTGGAACGTAGCTAAAGGCTCAAAAGTTTACCCATAGAGCCTCACAGCTTGGGACCAATGTTCATTTATTTATTTTACTTTCCTGTATGCCATTCATCCCCCAAATATTTTAGAGACCACCTTTCCTTAAGAACCATGCTAATTATGAGTAATTATGAAGTGCTGAAATCAAAGCCTTCACTGCACAGATGACCATCTTTTGCAGCAATGGGCCCAGGTTTATAATTATTTGTTCCATTTTGTGGTACCAAAAGACTACAGCGCATACAGTGATGTCACTTGAGTGAGCAGGGCCAACTAAAACCACTAGATTTCAAGTGGTTTTTAATATTTTTAAAATGTGTTAAGTGTGTCTGAGAGCTTATGTATTATTTTTGTTTTGTTTCCCAACAAAGATTAAAGAGCAATCACATCATTATTGTTTGGGCTTTTGCCACTGGATTTCAGAAACTCAGTTTTGAGGAGGTACAAAAAAGAACTGTGAGTTACTCCACTGCACTCTACTCGATTTCCTTCTGATTTATGAATTTATTTTTAATAATTTTAAGAACAGCAGCAATTTAACATAAATTATATTATCACATTCCAAAAACATACCTAATACAAAAAATACTGGAATGCACTGAATCTCACAATGCATAGAACTAATTAGGTAATAATGGGATGGCATGGGACTAGGATATCTGAGGGACCACCTCTCCCCAGTTACATCTACCTGCCTATCAGGTCCAGCAGGAAAGGTATGTTGCAGGTCCTGTCAGCCAGGCAGTTTCGCTGGGCAAGACCTAGTAGGAAAGCCTTTTCTGCCATGGCCTCTGCCCTATGGAATATCATTCCCCCAAGGTGAGGCTGGCCCCAACCCTATTGGACTTCCAGAAGGTCCTTAAAACATGGCTCTGTCAACTAGTATGGGGATCCCATGACAGAGCGGAGCCTGCTAGATGGCTATATAACAGTTAATGGAATGCACTCTTTGCACATTTTGACTCCATTCTGTTTGTTTTTATCTTTTAATTTCAATTGGTTATTTTAATGGTTTTTATGTATTTTGATTGTTTTATTATGTACACCACTATGTGAGATGGGCAATGTACAAATGCGATTAAATAAATGCATGTGAACAAACAGCAGTACAGGAAAGAGAGAGAGAGCGAATAAGTGAAAGAAAAACTAAAAATTCATAAGAGGAATCCTGGGCTTATAGAATATTCTGTTAACAGAAAAGCCCTTTTCTTCTGCAGATGGAATAGGACTCTGCAAAGGTCCCCTACTAGAAGTCAAGATAACAACAGAATTTACTCCCAAGTATAATTAACTCCTAAGATAAAAAAACATCTTGCAGTGTTTTGCCATTTTTAAATACCCAAAAATATATCCTCCTCACCATCACCATTATTACAAAATTTGGAGGAAAAAACTTTATTCCAGTGTTCTTCAGTAATATAAGTATGTTTGGTCGCATAGAATTAACCCTAAATTCTGATAGAGTATTTTTCATTTATCTTGAATTACCATCAGCCCCTACCAACATGGTCAATAGCTAGAGATGATGGTGATTGTAATTTTTAAAAATCTGGAGAAAACTACAGTAGTAAATAAAACCCCTCAAAACATAGTACATTAAATGTATTAACAAGGACAAGATTGAAGCATCATAGGAAAAATGATCTCATAACTGAGAGAAGTAGAATGCCTCACTTTAAATGACTGGGATTTGTGGTTAAATAATAGTATTTCACAGGAACTGTCAGTATCCAAGAATACAGGGTCCATATATTTCAAGAGAGTAAAACTTCTTAGAAACACCTGAAGATCTTGGTTGGATTTCCTCTATCTATCTATCTATCTATCTATCTATCTATCTATCTATCTATCTATCTATCTATCTAACTAACTAACTAACTAACATATATTGATAATAAAAGGTCAGTGTAATTACATCATACCTTTTGTTTAAATGCTAAGGATAATCTCTTTGAGTATCAGGCCAGTTACTAGTGATTTAATCCAGGCTTCTCCAATTTGGACCCCTCCATGTCCCTGGGACTACAATTCTCAGAATTCCCAGCCAGTATGATCATGCCGACACTTCTAGTAGATTGCTGTATCACATCAGGAGCATGACTTTTTAATCAGTTCTAAACAGCTCAAGAAAGCTCTTACCCATCCTAGCACCTTTCAAATGTGCTGGGAATACAGTTCTAGGAGGTCTTATACCAATATATCTGGAAGGTGCCAGGAAGCCTGATTCAAAAGTTCACTTTTATTTCGAAGGGGAAGAATCTGACAAAAATGCAGATGCAAAAAGTAAATCATGAGTCCCATTCAAAGATATGAAATAGGTCATCAATTATGGCTAAGTCTATCTATCTGCCCCTCTCTCTCTTTCTCATTCTCTCTCCATACACACACATGCGCATACACACACACACACACATATATATGTAGATTAAGTTATTTTAACAGCACTTACTTCTAAATAGGTATTCATAGAATTACACTGAAAATTAAATTTCATTGATTCCACTGTGAGTCATTGCTGGACTGTATCCAATTATTTTACTATTTGGAAAAAAATGGAAAAATGTCCTACCTGGTCTGTATTCCCTGGTTCTCTTTTATCTGCCTGTGGAACATGACAATTTTCTTTTGCAAACTTCTGGACAAGTTCAAGGTGCCCAATATCTTCTCGTTCTTGAAGCTTGCACATAACTCCTGCCTTGAGTGTTGGTGGGAAAGGAAAGAGATACTTAAATCCACAATCCCAGGACATGACACTGACAAACTTTTAACTTTACCAAAAACCCATCTTCTCCATTTCACCCTCTGAATTGTTCCAATTTTGTGCTGAGCAAACAGCTGTTTCTTGCTTTAAGAAAGAAACAAAACAGGCACCAAACAGTCACACAACCTCCTCCTCCTAGGCGATGCTATCTGCTTAGCAAAGCAAAGGCAATGTTGAACTAAGTAAGCTGCTATTATGGATGCAGCTGATATGCAGGCAGTGCGTTTGTTCCCGTCAACTTGTTTCCTGTTACATAAGAGAACCACAGTAAAAGTTACAAATTCATGGGAAAGTTAGCCAAGAACAGCCCTGGAAAAGGATGGAGAGCAAGAGAGTCATTCCTAAAAATAACAGCACAGCTTCTATTTCACACACTCCACCCTTCTTTGTATGTTAGATAAAAAAGACAAGAGACAAATATATATTCAATTTTTGTTGTTGTTTCAGACATGATGGGAAAGGTATAAAAATAAATATTTATTTGGTATAGAGTTATTATCAAGTATTTGTGAAAGATAACTAACAGCATCTTGATATATAAATGTCTCTATGTGCATATAGACAGAATCTAAGAATCTAGATATAAGTAAATCTGATGTCTTTCACACTGGTAGCGTAGTGCTAAAGAAGTTGGGCTTACATCAGGAAGCTCCAGGATCAAGTCACCACTGGACTGCAGAGTTCATTGAGTGATTCTGGCCAATCATTCTACCTCAGTCCAGAGTTGTTGAGGGAATTAAATTAGGAGAAAACCCCATATACACCACCTTACAGAGAAAAGGTAGAATATATGTGCAACAGTAAACAATAAAACCACTTCCAGAGCTCCTCAGAAATGCAGTAATTTAAATCAGAAATGAGAGAAAGTAGTAAAATATGGGAAATAATCATATGACCTGCATTTCATTAAGAAATGCATTTTGTTTCTGTCATGACCTTGTTTACTCTTTGAAGTACTACAGAGCTTGGAAAACCAACTCAAAGATCAAGCCTACCCTAATGTGTAACTTGGATGTGCCACTTTTTTGGAACCAAACACCACATATGAATCTAGTGGAATATGTCAGGAAGTTTATGGGAGCAGGACAAGGGGAAAATGGCTGTGGTCAAAGCAGGAAATACAGGTGGTTCTTGCTTAATGACCATTCGTTCAGTGACCCTTCAAACTTCCAACAGTGCTAAATGAGTGGTAGTTGCGACTGGTCCTCATACTTACATCAGTCACAAAATCTCTGCAGTCATGTGATCATGATCCAGGCGCTTGGTGTCCAGCTCACAATTACAACATTGCAGCATCCTACGGTCACGTGATCACCATTTACAACCTTCTTTGCCGGCTTCCTACAAGCAAAGTCAATGAGGAAGCCAGCAGGAGGTTGCAAATGGTGACCACATGACATCCTCACTTAACGACTAGTGGTGATTCACTTAATGATGGCAACCGGAAGTGCAGGAATTACTGTCGCTAAGCGGCATGGTCATGTGATGTTGCACTTTACAACTGCATCGCTTAGTGACAGAAATTCTGGTCCCAATTACCACTGTTAAGTGAGGACTACATGTAAGTGTGTTCAAAGTTAAAAATATATTTAGTTTAAACAGATTTTCCACAAATTCATTCCCTGCATGATCACATCTACCCATTATTGCTTTATCCTGCTTTTAATCACTAAGTCTAATTTTAACTTGCTAGAAATTAATAGTAGTTGAATAGATTCCCTCTCCTGTACATACTGGCTCAAAGATATAAGAATGAGATATATAAAGTCCTACTTCTGACTGGGAATTTTGGCTGCAGGATATTCACAGTGGTACATTTACTTTAATATGAGCATTAATCTTTCATTTTCTATCAATTGTTCAGATATTGTTTCCATATTTGCATTTCCATATTTGTTCAATAAGTAGATCATATATCAAAAAAAATTATTCTAGTCCATGTAACCAGATTTTTTTTATTAATTATTGTGCACTTTGAGTACGTTATTAAAAAATCACTAACTGCGTGTTAAGAATTGTCATCAGTCCATGCATTAATGAAATTGAAGAAACTGGATGCCCTAACAACCTGTACTGAACACTTGGAACAGCACAGATTTCTCTCTCTTGAAAGGAAAAAAAAAATACCACTGTGATTTTGCAGCACTACAGCAAAATGTTACAATCTTATCTTAATAGTAAAATGGTCCCTGAAAATTATGTTCCTAAAGGCAAAATATCACACTAATAAATGAATAAGCCAAAAGTGATACAAAGGTAAATTACTGGATCTCTTGGAGAAAACTGAGAACAAATTGTTTTCACCCCTTTAAGCTCAATGTCACTAACAAGGATTCTCTGTCCTCAGAAGTATTCTAGCTTTACACTCAGACCTTCAAAACTCCTGCTGACTACAAGAAAAATCACAAAAATAATCATCTCAGCTTCCCTTAACCTTGAGATTTGCATTCCATTTATGAATCTGCAGATGTTCATTTGTCAATTTGTAACTGTGCATACAACAACCAAACAAAAAATCATACATCATAGTAAACCATGTACTTATTTATCTATGTTTTATTAAATAAATCAGAATTGGCTAGTTTGGAGAATCAGGCTATACTGTTAACTACAATGGCTTAGCACAAAATGCAAACAAACAACATTACTATTTAATGCAATCTATGAATTTAACTTTCTCTGTATTGTTCTGGCAGGTAAGACATTCTGGCACACAATCAGAAATTTAGAGAAGCAGAAAAATTGTTAGGATTCTGATTCACACTTGGCAAACCAATAAAACTTATTGAACATAATGATTATATACAGTAGGGCAAAAAAGTATTTAGTCAGCCACCAATTGTGCAGGTTCTCCCACTTAAAAAGATGAGAGAGGCCTGTAATTTTCATCATAGGTATACCTCAACTATGAGAGACAAAATGGGGGGAAAAATCCAGAAAATCACATTGTCTGATTTTTAAAGAATTTATTTGCAAATCATGGTGGAAAATAAGTATTTGGTCAATATCAAAAGTTCATCTCAATACTTTGTTATATATCCTTTGTTGACAATGACAGAGGTCAAATGTCTTCTGTAAGTCTTCACAAGGTTTTCACACACTGTTGCTGGTATTTTGGCCCATTCCTCCATGCAGATCTCCTCTAGAGCAGTGATGTTTTGGGGCTGTCGCTGGGCAACACGGACTTTCAACTCCCTCCAAAGGTTTTCCATGGGGTTGAGATCTGGACACTGGCTAGGCCACTCCAGGACCTTGACATGCTTCTTACGAAGCCACTCCTTCGTTACCCGGGTGGTGTGTTTGGGATCATTGTCATGCTGAAAGACCCAGCCACGTTTCATCTTCAATGCCCTTGCTGATGGAAGGAGGTGTTCACTCAAAATCTCACGATACATGGCCCCATTCATTCTTTCCTTTACACGGATCAGTCATCCTGGTCCCTTTGCAGAAAAACAGCCCCAAAGCATGATGTTTCCACCCACATGCTTCACAGTAGATATGGTGTTCTTTGGATGCAACTCAGCATTCTCTCTCCTCCAAACACGACGAGTTTAGACCAAAACGTTCTACTTTGGTTTCATCTGACCATATGACATTCTCCCAATCCTCTTCTGGATCATCCAAATGCTCTCTAGCAAACTTCAGACGGGCCTGAACATGTACTGGCTTAAGCAGGGGGACACATCTGGTACTGCAGGATTTGAGTCCCTGGCAGCATAGTGTGTTACTGATGGTAGCCTTTGTTACTTTGGTCCCAGCTCTCTGCAGGTCATTCACTAGGTCCCCCCGTGTGGTTCTGGGATTTTTGCTCACCGTTCTTGTGATCATTTTGACCCCACAGGGTGAGATCTTACGTGGAGCCCCAGATTGAGGGAGATTATCAGTGGTCTTGTATGTCTTCCATTTTCTAATTATTGCTCCCACAGCTGATTTCTTTACACCAAGCTGCTTGCCTATCGCAGATTCAGTCTTCCCAGCCTGGTGCAGGTCTACAATTTTGTTTCTGGTGTCCTTCGACAGCTCTTTGGTCTTGGCCACAGTGGAGTTTGGAGTGTGACTGTTTGAGGTTGTGGACAGGTGTCTTTTATACTGATAACAAGGTCAAACAGGTGCCATTACTACAGGTAACGAGTGGAGGACAGAGGAGCCTCTTAAAGAAGTAGTTACAGGTCTGTGAGAGCCAGACATCTTGCTTGTTTGTAGGTGACCAAATACTTATTTTCCACCATGATTTGCAAGTAAATTCTTTAAAAATCAGACAATGTGATTTTCTGGATTTTTTTTCTCATTTTGTCTCTCATAGTTGAGGTATACCTATGATGAAAATTACAGGCCTCTCTCATCTTTTTAAGTGGGAGAACTTGCACAATTGGTGGCTGACTAAATACTTTTTTGTCCCACGGTACACAGTTGGCAAATTATTACTTTGTAAACAGTGTTTAATATTCACCAACAATTTCTTTTACAGGAAGAATACATTCATTAGTGCTACCAAATGGTCAAATCTGTGAATTAATACACGATCTTGTACTGGGCTTCTCTGTTTCATTCCAGTTCAACACCCCCAATGATTGCTATAACATAAAAAATGGGATGTTAGCTAATATGCACTTTACCAAATTTGTGAAATTTTCAAAGGAGTTTCTAGACAAATTAAATGACTGGATTCACTGAAATTGAATTACTTTGGTTTTCTGTAATTCACCCGCATAATCTTATTACCATGCTGCTTATTAGAGCAGATGAATACTTAATGAATTCCTTTATTTTTAAATCTTGAACAACAAAACCTTGAAGTGACCATTTATATAAACTAAATATGGACAGCAAGCAGAGCCAGCCTGACGGGAGAATTTATGGACAACCAAATGATAAATCCTTCCACTGATGTACAGTAAATACTGTAAATGTAATGTATTCATTTTATATCTAAATGAAATAGCATTCTCTCTGTCATTATTTATAGTTTCCCAATATTCCTGGATAAATTGTGTTCCTGGACCAACACAACCGAAAGTCTCCAGAAATAAGGACTGTGGGTAACGTTTGGGCAGTTAAACTTGGTGCAAAAGATCCTGTCTATTTTCCCATATGGAGCAAACAGAGAAGAGGGATTAAAATTAGAAACATTTATTCATTCATTCATTCATTTCATATGGCTGCCTAGTTGACCTGCAACTCAGGGTGGTGTACACTATTAAAACCAACAAATAAAAAATATATTAAAACATACTGCATCATTAAATAGTATGAGCAAAGAGTTAACCTGCCCTCTACCAGTGGTGTGAACTTCACTGATGGTACTTAGACAAAACAGAGAAACATTCAGCACAGACCCATCATGTTGTGTCAGGTTTGAGCTTATAAAATGTTACTGAAGTTACTGTTCCACATATCAGCCTTTTCCAAATGACATGAGCCAACTCCCATAATAGTTAGTTAATGTGGCCTAATCCAGCACATCTGTTCATCTCAGTTCAACATCAAGTTGAAGGCAGCTATCATACATTAAATAATGAAGGAGGTAAATTTGACTCCCCCTTATTGAATTTTAAACAGTCAACAGAGGAATTCATCCATATCCTCAAGGGCTAGGTTGCCAAGTCCTTTAATTCAAAGACACATCTTAATTAGTGGCAGAGTCAGCCTGCTACATCAGGAAAAATAAATGCAATAAGGTTTGGAGAAGGAATAAAAAAGAACCACTGCTGGAGCTGACAACTGACAAAATGTTACACCATTTTTTTTCTTCAGAATTTTTTTTATGGCTATATAATAATTTGCCTCACATAGGCAGGACAAATTCCAGAAGAAGAGCAGTGATACAATTTCTCACATAAATGGCCAAGTAGCTACCATCTTACAACAGAAATGCACTGTCCACTTGATACGGACGTGTGTTTTCATCTCCTATCCGGCATCAGTCTATAGCAAAGTTATTTTTTTCTTGTTCCCTGGGCAAAGGTTTCCACTTAGGGCCAAATTTTACATTCTTTTTCAGATATATTCAATAACTGATTTTTTCCTCTCTCTAATTCTAAAGCAAGCACAGAGGAACTTACATGTATTATGGCCCTAGTACATGGAGTATAAGGAGCTTTAAGCTTTGCTTTTCCTGCTATACCTACAAATTATACTGCCCAAAAATAATGTATTAATTCAGTCATATCCATTTTAATCTAAGAAATTAGAATGTAACTAGAATATGAATTGGTCTGACTAAAAATGATGTGATACATATAATAATATGAAAAAGGATAAAGGTAAAACTCCAGTTACACACCTGATTTCCAGGAGGTTAGATCTTTAAATAGCAGAAAGCCCCAAACAAAATCATATAGTTTTGTATGTTGTGCCTAGCAGCACTGAGGTGTAGTATCCAAATATTAGCAAGTGACATATGTAAAAAGAAGGCCCCCAAACGCTGACATGTGTGAGTAATCATTTTCTACCTGTACATCACAGGTATCCTTCTGATCTTCTTGCACTGTTGCTTCTCCACTGCAGTTGTCATAACTTTGATTCATCGCTAAAGCAGAAGAAATAAAAGATATAATATAAGAAGAGCTTCTAACAGGAACTATGAAAGCTAACATTCTACCCCACAATATACAGATTCCAGCCATTTTAAAAGCAACTTACTACCACATTTAATATGATACATCATCTTCAAGAAACATTTTGATTACAGTTTTAGCAAGTATAGTCATATTTTAGTAGTGCAGTGGTAACCTCCTGATGTTATTCCTTTCATACAAGTAAGAGAGAGTACAAGAGATCTTTACTGTATGTTTATTATATTTCTATTCTACTTTTCTTCCACAGAGATCAGCAGGATGTATGTGTGGTGTATGTATGTATGTATATATGTGTGTATGTATACACACCCATACACACACACACTAAAAAGGTATTTTCATAGAAAATCATGAAAAGGCTTACAGTAAAGTAATAAAACAAAAACATCCATCAGTAAAAAAAAATAATAGAAAAAAACAAAATTAAAACAGTGAAGAATCACTACCAGAATGTAGCTGGCAGTACTAACAGCCAGAAAAAATCTGGGACAAACTGTTACGTTCAGTCGTCAGTGAAACCTCCCCAAACTATCGGCCAGCCTTATTTTAAATCTTTTTATCTTCACAGGAACTCCTTTACAGCCACATTAAAGGTATGCTCCGGGTCCCATCTTCTAGACAGTTCCATCTGGAGGGACCCAAGAAGAGAATCTTTTCTGCCTTAGTGCCCGCCCTTTGGAATATCATCCCCCCCGAGACCAGACCTTCCCTTTACCTTGCTGACCTTTTGCAAGGCATTAGAAACTGGGCTGTGCCATCTAGTCTAGGGCCCTGGCAGTATGGGTGAGCCTGTCTCATGACTGATTTGAATGCAGGACATTGTGAATGTTCTTGGCAGTTATTCTGTGCTATTGATGTTGTTTTTAAATTTTGGTTATTTTATCCTGTTTTTGTTTTTAATTGTTAGCCAACCAGAGTCATGTATATGAGATCAGAGGCGGGGGGGAGGGGAGAATATATATTTATTAAATAAATCAAAAAAATGCCTGGGCAAACACTATCCAATGAGCTTCACAACTGAGCAATCTCTTACAGTAAAAGATGAATTTCCTGGATCCTAATCTAACACTCTAACCATTACAGAGATTACTGACTACATAAAGACAAGTATTATCTTTATGTAGTTAGTTAGCAGTAAAAAGTGCTAACCATAGCAGAACACTAATACAGTGACATGGTTCACACATTAAATTAAGCTATAAACACTCTTCATAAACTACAGTAACTGGGTTCACACAATATATTAAATCAAATGAAACGGTATGGTATAGTATGATGTTTTAACTCATTCCATTATTTTGCTAGAAAACTGAAGAAATTAAAAATATCTTATTATATTTTCATTGAAAAGTGGTACAAAGTGCAGCCCATCAAATCCAGTTAGCTCTAAGAATTACTATTCTAAGATTCTGAATATGTAGGATCTTACGCAAATGAAATACAGGGAGTCATACAGCTTCAATTCTAAATAGGTCCAGCTTTTTTATGCACATACAAGGATACACGAGCAGTACGTATACATGCATGGGGAATGACTGAATATACAGGTAGTCCTTCTTTAACAACCACTCATGCAGCAATAGTTTGAAGTTTTGATAGTGCTGAAAAAGGAGACCTAACGATTGGTCCTCAAAGTTGCAGCCATCACAGTGTCCCTGTAGTCATGCGATCACAATTTAGGTGCTTGGCAACCAGCATGAATTTACAAAGGTCGCAACATCCCATAGTCATGTGACCATTTGTGAGCTTCACAGCCAGCTTCCAACAAGCAAAGTCAATGAGGAAGCCAGCAGGAAATCACAAGTCGCACTTAATGACCCACGGTGATTCACTTAATGACCGCAGCTGGAACTAACGAACTGACATCGTAAATCTGGCACAGTCACATGACATTTTACTTTACAACCACATAGCTTAGCGCTGGAGTTGCCAGTCCCAATTGTGGTTGGTAAAGTGAGGACTACCTGTATTTTTTTCAGACATATATTGTATCATTTACCATCTGGACCTCTCCTAAAAATACTTTCTATACACTGATTATTTCACTGTAGTTAATATTGGTGTGGATTTTTTAGATGGCACAAAGGATTCTAAGCTCAAGAATAATTCTGGGAACATTCCACTCTGGTACAGAAAGGCTGTATTTGATGTTTTAAAGATAATATGGAGAATAACCACATGGAGAAAGCAACTATCCTGTTGTAGATTGAGGTGTTTGGGAAGTTCCGCTGCAGTTTGGCAGCAATTTGGAGGGAAAACAAAACAGTCAATTCACTATGAAGCTGGGAAGAATTAGGATGGATACAATGCAGTCAAGAGTGTTATTATCTTAATAAGACAGAAAATGTAGGCTCCATTATATACTATGTTTAAGAATTCGGGAATATCCCAATTATTTCTTGTGTATTATGCAAATCAGGAGATAATATACTATGCAAGTAACAGTTTTCCCCCCCAAAATATTAAAATGAGGCAACAATTTTCCACTTTCCAGTATTTAACTTTATGTCTTTTAAATCTATCTCTCTAGGTCAAATGAGGTCACAAGTACAGGAAATCCTCACTTACCAACTGCAACTGGCACTGGCAACTCCACTGCCAAGCAACATGGTCATAGAGTGAAATGTCACATGACTGTGCCCAACTTAAGACACCAGTTCGGGCTGCGATCGTTAAGTGAATCACCTGCAGTCATTAAGTGCAACATCACGTGACTGCAACTTGCGACTTCCTGCCAGCTTCTGCATTGACTTTGCTTGTCAGAAGCCGGCTGTGAAGGTCGCAAATGGCAATCACGTGACCATGGAACATTGTGGCCATCATAAATGCACATCAGTTGCCAAGTGCCCAAATTGCAATCACGAGATCACAGAAACACTGAGATGGCTGCAACTTCAAGGAGTGGTCATAAATATTCTTTTTCAGCACCATCATAACTTCGACCTGTCACTGAATGAGCGGCCTGTAAGTGAGGAGTACTTATATTCCAGGCGTGTCCCCCTTCTATCCCAAGATCTCAGAGAGTAACTGAATTCTGGCAATTTGATTTTCTCATTCTTTTTCTACAAAATTGAGAATGGGAATGGCTTCTACTCCCACCTTTAAACCACACTCCAACTAACTCAGATTTACCATTTCTGACTAATTTTGGCCCAGGTTTGATTGATGCAGGTAGGCATTAGTGCGGAAAGCCTCTGAGCAGCCAAACCTTCTCTTCAGTACTCTATAAAATACCCTGCAAATTGTTCTAAAATCTTGACTTGCACAGAAATTTAAGATTTGAATTCTCTAGAAACTTTTGCCTGTAGCAGTCTCAAAATCTTGAGAATCTTTGGGTTGTAGTAAGGCCTCCAATAAAAATTCCTATTATGGCAAGAGAAAGAATGCTCATCTATTCATCCCCTCATTGAAAGCAAAAGATATTTTTATAATTGGAACCCAAAAACTGTGTTTAGAGCCATATATCAGTTCAATAATGCACATGTAGTGCAACCAAAGTACAAAAATGCAGTCGGTTTTATTATAGCCACACCTCATTTATACTTAGGGCATTTCTTGTTTTATCCATGCAATAAGGTTCAGCTCCATGAATAAAGGGTAGAATGTTAAATAACATCAGCTTGCTGAAGTGCAATTTCAAATGCACTCATGTCCCCACAAGCCTAAGGAATTTAGGATGTTGATTTTTTAAATAGCCACTTAAAGATCAGGATGCTATGCCTTGTTTCTATTTCATTATTCCCTTGTGGACAGCAGGAAGCATTTTCCTTCAAGATTTTCAAAATAAAACCAATAATAGAGTAAAGGCTTGCTCAGAGCGAGACTGGGTATATTTACTGACAAAATGGATTACTGCTCTTGCTAAGTAAGGTTTATTTAATTTCTGCAGTAAAAATAGCCTTCTCTGACCTTAATGGAAGATTCACTTAAGATACACGATAATCACGTATTACTTCTTTCAGTTAAAATTAAGATTACTCCATAGTAATTCCATTATTGACTTCTACTTTTATTAGTTTATTAGTTTGCCAGAGAAAATCCTATCCCAATCTGAAATCTATGGAATATGGAACTAACTCTAGCTCCACAAGATGGTTTACAATGGATTTGGAGAGGAAACCCCAAGAGTATGCCTTGTCTTTTACCAGAATTGGCTGTAGTATGTTGAGGAAAACTGAATTATAAAAGCAATTTTTCATGATTTTATGTGCAGGTTCTAGATTTTTGTTTAAATATTTAATCCTAATATTTAAACAAAAATCTAGAACCTACACATAAAATCATGAAAAACTGCTTTTATAAGACCCTGAATAGAAATTATGGATACTATAGCTACCCAGTTATGAAAGCATAGAGGAATTGTTATTAGAAAGAGTAACCTGGAGCTGACTGTATGAAAAATGTGTACTTTTCATAATACATCAAAGATGGTTATTATAAAAGAAACATTTTAGTGTACTGGGTACTTTCACCCAAGAACAGTATATGTTTCTGCATGTGTGTGTATCTATCTCAGCATAGTTAATAAAATTCACTCAATTGGTAACATGGAAAAGAAACCGGAATGCCCTAATATCAGTATATATTACTATGTACTAAGTAGTATGTTTTCTAAGTATCTGTACTGAGTATTTACTGTATCTAAATTACAAGTTTCTTATATGACTGCCAGTTATGCACCAGGTTCTGGACTGTAACTTATTATAAAGCTAAGCAGCAGCTTCATTTAAAAAAAATGCTTTTGCTATATTTATCTCAAAATACAATTTAAAATTTAATCCGTAGCCTTCAGTTCTCTTACAGCAGCCTTCCCTAACATTGCTAGCTAGATAATTGGATAATAATATTTGGAGGGGACCAGGTTGGGAAACACTGTTGTGCTATACTGTGCAGAAATGGATTTTTAAACCACAGATTTCAGAGATAAATTTTTCAACACAGACTAATGACCAACGTATAATATATTCTGCAGCAAAACAGAATGGAACAATATAGCCAAGGAAGGTGTCAACTTCCTCTCTTTAGCTTTTACAGGGTGAACTGTTAATATCAGCACTGACTACTTTGTTAAGCTGATACATAAAATGCAAGACAATTCAATTGTTGGAAATGCTAATTGGAGAAAACTTCCCCTCCTCCACTGACTCACACAGAATAGGAACTCATTTTAAGAGAATAATACAGCCTTCCCCAATGTTGCATACCCTGGATGTGTTGGATTACAAAACTCAAAGCTAGCATGGAGCCTAAATATCCAGAGAACACCAGGTTGTATAAACTGAACTCTTTCCTTACCACAATATTTGAGAGAGGAAATTACTCTATAGCTCAGATTGCAGGGACTTTTGCATAAAAATATGGGAAAGTACCTCATTTCCCACCAGCCATGTCAAATGTTTATGTTATGCATTAGATCTACAACCCTATTTGAAAGCATCAAACAGAAATTATATTGCTGGCAATATTATATTTATAATACAGCTTCCAAAACATTAACAATCCGAACAGAAAACCACATAAGAAACTCATAACAATGGCTTTGAGATTATGAGATCCACGGTTTTGCTTTGAAAATGGTAGATGATTAAATAGAGGAGGAGTAGATAGTTAAACAGAAAGGAAAGCAAGATTACTGAATTAGCACCACTCATTTGAGTGCGGTGGTCTTCCTTCATCCCAACTATTCATATTTTTAAAATTAACACACACGCACAAAAATAATTTCCCTCTATCAACTTGCTAGTATGCAAGTCACATGAAAGTCTCACAGATAGCAACTGAAATCAGATGAATAAAAATCTTCATCCAGAAGGAAGAAAAACACAATTGTTAAGAAACAAAAAAGAAAATGTTATTAGTCTTGTATTTAGTAACATATATAAAAAAATTAAAAGGATGCTAAATAGGTATCACTGGAATGTAGACATTTAAAAGCACAATTCTGGTCTATTGATCTATATCCAAAGAACCAAGAAACACAGGAACCACCTCTCCAAATTCAGATTTTTGCTTCAGTAATTTTTGCTGTGAAGAACATTGCTTTCAGGTTTTCAGTTTCAAAACAGCTTACTGTACTTCTGACAATATCTGCTGTAACAAACACAGATGCAATCAAAACAACACATAATACACATATGTATATGTAGCTCTTCCTCCTCTTCACCAAGCAGGACTATTTTTATTTTTTTACATTTTTTATTCTGCTGGGATCAATAAGGCAACAATAGCCTATGTCACTTTTACATTACGAGTATAGTTGACTGAGTATATTTTAGTTTTAAATTAACAAGAATATGAAATGCAATGGAATTTCCTACCTCTGCTGTGCATATAGTCATTAACTTTTTTTAACCCGAGGTGTAAAAACAAATACTGAATTTGCAAAGACAACAAATTATGCTAGTTCAGTTTTTATAAAGAGTCAGTTCCAAAGGCTCTATTTTTCAGATGTTACCAACCAGATCTATTTATCTACAAAATATAAAAGTACATTTATTATAATTTTCTAGCATTTAGGAATATAGTAAATGATAGCTTTAGGGATATTAAGGAAAGTAAAATCTCATCATTTCCAAAATAAAATAACAAGCCAACAAAAAATACCTTTGCAATTAAAATTTAAAAATTGTGATGTGGCCTGTTTGACACTATATTATAAAGGAAGTTCATTATGATCATTTTCTCTACTCAGACTAATTGACCACAAGAGAAATAAGCCATGCCTGAAGAATAACTAATAATAATGTTTTGCATACTTACAAAGAATGTATTCCAATTAATACGGATAAGCTAAAATTAGTCACAAGTTCATTTAAACATGGAAGAAACACTATTTATGACATTTATCTGCAATGATTATGATGATATAAATGTTTTCTCAGAAATGTGCCCCGTATTTCCTAAAAGTCTAATTCCATGTTTGCTCACAATTGTAGTGCTGAAATTATTTCTCCTATCATTTTTTTTATATTTAATGATATAATTAGCTATTATAATTATTTTTTGTATCAAGAACATTATAAACAAATATTTTAACAAATTGCAGTTTCAACTGCAATAGCATTTGCTTAGTTTGAAAAACTTCTTTGCCCTCTTGTGTTTTTTTGCCTAACCCTTTCTTAATAAATTCTCTAAAACAAAGCTACAATTCTTATTGCAGCTCTCCCTATCCTGCCATCTTCCAGGTGTGTTAGGATATAACTCAAACCAGACAGCTAAACTGAACGGGATTTTGGAAATTACCATTGCAGAATATCTCACAGCACCAGCTTGGAAACTACTTTACAGCTGTTGGGAGGGCATTTTCCCTTGTACCTTCAAGGTGATACACAAACTTGCTTCTGAATTTAACTGATAAATTGGGACTGAAGTAACTCATGGAAGCGGGGGTAGAATAAGCTGCTCCTTCTTTTCAGCTTTCACCTGTTGTGAACTGGGTGTTGCTTCTGTGTATCCATTTCAAAATTTTAAATTATAATCCAGAATTTTAACAAAGCTTTTCCCTTGAAAATATGGTATATTTCCAGGATATTACATAAGATTAGAAGAGACATGGATATGCAAGGTTCCTCCCAATAGCAAATATCCCACAGCCCTACTTTGTGCAACTTCCACACAAAGTCACCTAAGTATTGGCAGTTTTGAAAAACATACCTTTGATCACAAATAAGCTACTTTAACAGTGAAAATAAACATCACCTTCAAAATTGAAACCTATGTATTTCAAATTAATGTATTAATTTATAAAATATAAAAATGCAAGCAAATGGAACAAATCAATTATTGTCATAATACATCAAGTAAATATTAATCAGGTGAACAGGAAAGGAAAAAAACCTGATATATTTCATATCTCTCTCTCTCTCTCTCTCTCAAATGCCAAAATATCCAGCAAATATTTCTTGTTACATTCAAACAATCTATTCTGTTTTTCCTTCTGTGAATTTATTCAAAAATGTAGACTCAAAAGCTTGGTATATTCACCTGATTTTCTTGCTTTCATGGCAAGAACAGCTGCCAGTTCCCTCTGCACCTAGCACACCAAGAAGATAATGTGTTACAAATATGCTGATAGAATGTTTTTACATATATACAGTACATAAATTGATTCTACTATTTATGCTGTTTCATGGTTAAATATCAGTGGAACTCCCACTGATTACAGTTTATCTGCTGCCTGTACAAAGAGCAGTAATACAGACAGACTGAATTTCCTGTTTCCATCATCCTGTATTCAAGACCAGAATGGAGTTCAGCTGTAAGCCTTAATTATACTTCCTGGGATGTATGATCCACTAAATGCTGTAGAGCTGAACTGCAGCATTAGCTAAGTGGTATTAACTTCATGAAAAAAGTATTTTAACTTCAGCAGAGTTATGACCAATCTATAAATCTAAAAACTGGGATAAGATATGAGAAGCAATATACAATTTTCAACACATTTGGCACACAGAGTTCCCTCATTTCATCAAACCTCTCCCCAGTAGTCACTCATCAAACTTGATTAGGCCAGGGTAAATAGAAAAGAGTCTCCAAGATAAATCTCACAAATAAGCAACTCAAACTGGCCCAAGTTATAAAGGAATTTGAAAGCCTAAATTAAGAAACTGAATTGTATTTCTTTAATGTCTAGCCCTTTTAACAGTTTCCTGCCCGTCCTAGGAACTTCCATCCCATCATTCACTGTTTTATGTACAGCTCTTACATATTATTTTAATTGACTGAAATAAACTGTCTCTGACTGACCAAAAGTGCACCCTTTGGAGTTATTTCCTGCACTTCAACTAACTTGGCATCATTCAACACAGCTGTTCTCATTCAACAGTCCCTCGCCCTTCTATTGTTTTGGAGGGAACATGCATTTCCTTTATTTACAAGTTTCAGTCTGACTCATCAAGAAATAAGTACTCAGAAAAAAAGACTTTCAAATGTACTTAATCAAAAGTAGGCCCTGAATTGAGGGAAGCAAGAAGTGAAAAGACCAAGGTGCAGAGCTACATCACTCACAAAGGCATATTAGTTATGCATTAAAAGCTTTATTTTACTTTATGTGGTTACAATTCAATTAATATTTTACATGGAGATTATTGTTGGTTAACAGGACTTAACTTAGCAAATGACTTCAGTGCTTTTGGTAAGTTCAGGCTATCAATTCCATGTAGAAGTCTAAACAAATAAATGCATTTATTTACTTTATTTTCTTTATTTTTATGCCACGCATTCCTGAATGCTCTGGATGTCTAACGATCAAAAACATCACCAAGCAAACTACCCTTCAAAACCAATAAATAAACTCACCCATATAATAAACTAAATACAGTATCAAAAGTATACCAAAAGAAGTGTACAAAAACACAGGTCTGCCAGTTCAGGTCTTCAATCACACCATACAGTTCTGCATTGGATAGAATAATCATGTCTTAACTGCTCTTCTGAAACCTAAAAGAGAAGGCGTGACCTAGAAGAGGAGGGATGGAATTCCAGAGTATGGAAATAGCCATATCCTCTGGCGCTTCATCTCACTGAGGTTCTCAGTAAACCAAGGAGCTGTAATGGATCCACGAGAAGGGAGTGGCTGCAATCTGCTCAGGCACCTAATTGCTCCCATTCCAATCAATGATCATGGTCTCGACCAAACTGCCCACCAGATCCTCAGAAAACTCAAGAACCTTCTGAAAACCAACTAGATTCTTTAGGCACCTGGGACAGACTGATCTAACTGATCCTTCCACATACAGAGGGGTTTGTATGTGAACCTCCACAGCAATCAGCATGCGAACTGTCCATGACGAGGGGCCAAGTTCAATGCCCACATGTTCAAATCACTGTCTCTGCCCCAAGACAAAAAACAGATCTAGGATTAACCTCTCATATATGTAAGCTGCATCAGGTTCATGGTTGTCTGGGCCACTCCAGACCCGTCACCCAGGGAAGACCGGTTAAAGTCCCCCAGCCATCACCAGTCTGGGGAATAGCACCATCACCTTAGCAATTAGGTTGAGCAGTCCTGACAGGGATGCCACTGTGCAGCCAGGAGAGTGGTACACCAACAGCAAACCCAACTGTCCCTTTGGACTTAACCTCACACATAAGGTCTTACATCTGGTTATCAGTGCAATTTCTTGATACCAGCAAAGTCACATGGATGACAACAGCTACCCCCTCTACCATATCCTGAGACCTCAGCTGATGCTAAATCTGAAACCCAGGGGGCAGATTTCCAAGAGAGGTAAACCCAGGCCATACCACTGCACAGCTCTCCAAACACACAGGCCATTAATGGCTTCTGCTGATCTTCTGCTGCCTCCTTCACCTCAGAGTTTATCTCCAATGGCTTGTCTCTCAATGTGCCTTAATGATGTAGGAAACAAGCCTGCAATTCTGGGCGTCCAATACATTACAGATTATATGTTTAACTGTGTTTTCTTTAGTAGATGGGCACTGCTATACTGACTGTAAAGATCAGCTGGAGGTTGGTATGCCTAATATACCATGAAAGAACAATATGTGGCCCTCCAGATTTTGTTGAACTCTAATTCCAATCTACTCACACTTGCCGTCATAGTCAAGTGTGAGCGATTATGGGACTTGAAACCCAGCAATACCTGGAGGACCACCTTGCCAATTTCTGATTTACAGAAGGGTTAGGACAGTATTATCTCCTCCTCCCTAACATTCCTCCTCACTGAGCCCAACTATAACTATAACTATAATCCTATAACCCTAACCTAGGCTGATGTGAAAGCAGTTTCCTAATTTTATTCAATGTATTGATTAGTCTAGTGCAGTGTTTTTCAAACTTGGCAACTTTAAAATTGTGGACTTCAATTCCCAAAATTCCCCAGCCAGGATGTTGCTAAGTTTGAAAAACACTGTTCTAATGCAACAACCTCTGATATTATTTGGGACCAGAACTCCAGTATCAGTTCTGCAGTATTTAATCTTTCAATCCCTGCCTAATTCTAGCATAATTATCCACAATAAGAATAGGCAATGAGCTGTCCTCCATATCTTTTAGCCTAGAGGCCTCCAGATCCCTGATAACTGCTCGTTATATTGCTTATTGTGTAGCTACCTGTTCCAAGCATAACGGTTTCTTCTACATAATTAGTAAATAACTAGACAACCTGTGACCCATTGGGTCATTTCAGAGGTATTTCCTTATCTCAACAGAATGACCAAGGAAAAAAAAGCAGTGAGCGACTTGCAACCTGCTGCCGGCTTCCCCACTGACTTTGCTTGTGGGAAGCTGGCAGGGAGGATCAAAAATCTGCCTGCCTGCCTGCCTGCCTTCCCACATACTATAGGCTTGCACCATTTGCCCTCCCCTCATCATCCTCAGGAGAGCCCCCATGAAGCCTCCTCCTCCACCTCAACTGACCTGCAGAACTGCCTGCCACTTTGCGGGGGAGAGGTGGAACAAAAGGAGCCACAGACCAATGAGGAATATTGCACCCCTACTCCCCATTCTAGTGTGCCCCCAAGGGCCCCCTCCCTTGAGGGAGGAACAGGACTCACCCATCGACCACTGACACCCCCCAGCCAGCCCTAGAGTGCTAGCAGGCAAGTTACTCCCCCATCCTTCCCTCACCACCAACTGCCCTTAAGAGATTTCAAATTTCTGCCTCGTTTCCAAAGCAGCCAATCACTGCTTGAACATCAGGCCTTGCTGTCAGCCAACTACGTGCACAGGACAGAGGGAGGTGGGAAAGAGGTCAGAAATATCCCTATGACAATCACGTGACCTGGCCTGACTGCTGCAGTGCAGTGCTGAAGCAACCATAAATTTCCCAAATTTCAATCCAAGGGGAGTCATGGGTCCCAGAATTTGGACGCATTCTGTAAGTTAGCCCATTTGAGGTACTTTGGTTCAAAAACTGTTGCCCTACGATGCACCGTTTTGCCCAGTTGAAGGTTATAGACACAAGAGTTTTAGTAGTATATAGATCTATTCTTTACTTGTAGAATGCAGTATCAGTCTATCCCCCACCTTTCATGAAGAAAAACTGAACCAACTGAGGATGACATTTATTTTAAAATATTTATATACAGCTTTTCCTCCTTAGACATTTTAGGACTAAAATTATAAATTAAACAGATAGCACTGAAGTTTTATTTTTAAAAAATGAAAAGGTGGCAAGATAAGCATTAATGGGCAAAGTTGCCAGGACTCTTTTTAATTAAAATTACAAAACAATGAATAATTTAAAGTGTTTCTCTGATGCATTAAGGGAAAAACCAAATTCTGCAATACTTCAGTTCTGTTAACTAGACATTACTGGCAGATATGAAACATCTAGCAATAAAAATAAACTATTCAGTCTACATGCTAAGCAAAAAAACCCTGTATTTCAAAGCTGTCTAAAATCAAAGAGATCACTATAGGCATGTTTAAAAATAAATGCTACAATGCTCATCAGCATGAGCATGCCTGATCAACAATCAGGGATGAGGGGCATTATAATCCAAAAGAGCTGGAAGACATGAGGGTGAGGAAGGCTATTTTATTTATGAAAGTTAAACACATCCTCCTACAGTAGGCAGGAGCACATGGTTTCTAATGCTGCAAATTACTGAATAGGGGGAAAAAAGGTGAGTATCTGTTTTGAACAATATTTGAAAAAAAAAATACTATTTTTACAGGAGACATGGTATCAGGATATTGTTTTCCTCTTTCTGTCAGGGTTTTGCTTATATGCCCTTTCAACTGTTAAATTGGGTTTGCATGGAACAACAAGTGCTGAACTATTAAACCTTATCTCAGTTGATGTTAAAGGAATAATCCAGCAGAAACACTGGTCTAACAGTGCTCATATTCAGATATTCCACACAGACAGAAAATCTCTTGGTCTAATCCCTGACATTAATATTCACTTTCCTGTGGGCAGGAATCTAAATTAATGGTTTAATGTCTGGTCCTCCCTGCACACTCTTCTGGAGAATGCTGAACAAAGTGCTGCCAAATGAATATATTTTATGAGCTTGTGACCTTAAAGTCAGAATTGGCCAAAGATGTTCCAGTTCCAATAGGCAGATGCAGATCAGTCAAGACAACAAGTTGTACTTGCCCAGTTCCTCTATGGACAAAAGTTAATAGGCTTGAACTCAGTGGGACCTCCGAGAAGATCTTTCTCAGCAATGCCTTAACCACTCTCAAGAAGCCACATATACTTACATTCTATTATTTAAAAAATCCCCCAATCCAACATCAGTAATATCCCTTTTACTGCTAATGGAAGACATGTGGATAATAAATTCCGCAAGGCATTCAAACCTCTACTTCAAGTCCCCCAAATATCCAGAGCAACTGGTGTCCAAAGAGCACATGTCTGAAACAATTTCAAAATTTCTCCCATTAATAGCTTGCCCATTAACAACTTTCTTATTAGAAGTGATTATCAAAATCCTTGAATATGCCCATGCTTTTCAATATCCTTGCTTCACATTTTAGCCACCCTTACCCTAAGTCTGTGTTTATCTGATTCTAATAACTACCTCTGTTCTACATGTAATATTAATTAGTATTGCTCTGGGCCTTTTCCACTGCTAATCACCTTAAAAAATCTTTGAGGATTTACTGTCCAGATATAAATACAATAAACACAATGTTTATGTAACTAATTAAAATCATCCTACAAACTTTAAGAAAGGCTTACTGCTGCTGTGAGGCGAGCAAGAATTTCAGCATTGGTTTCAGCTGTTTCTTCTATTCTTCTGTTATCCCTTTTGAAACAAAAAGAAAATAAAAGCTCATAGTACACCTGAGGTGTAGGATTGGTCTGAATGCACGGGGAAACAAGGAAATAGACTATTGTGACTAAGACATAATATAAATAATTAAAATGTTCCTAACACCAGTACAACCAAATGCCTTTATTTTTATCAGATATGCTTAGATTAAGAAGAAAATCTGTTGCTAAAGCCAAAGGGTAGAATGTTTTAGCATCTGTTACTAACGTTACTTGAATGGCACATATAAAGACTGAATAGCAACCTTAATTTAAGAATGGCACCACAAGGAAATAAACTCTTCAGTTTAATGACAAGAAAGAAGGGTGAACGTTATGAACCTCAGTTACCAGTTTCTCATGATGAATAGATGGAATCAAGAAGGCCACTGACTTCCAATGTGTATATGACATAAGGTACAAGAAACATAGCAGATCACTGTCAGATCTGCATCTGATTTTTTAATCTCAGTTTCTCCCATCAATAAGTTTCTCATAAGATTTCTTTCCATAGGGTTTATTTATATTTACAAGCAAATATTATATTCACATATAATGCTAAGTATCGTAATACCTTCATTCTTATACAAAGCTAAGTCATAAGGAAAAAATAGCTCTTTTTAATATAATAGTTTACGTTTATTTTTATGCAGTCATTTATACAATAGTAATTATATTGGTATTTATGTATATTATTTCAAACTAATAACTTGGGTTTTTCAAGAAATATTAATTGCAAAGTTTTTAAAGTTTATTAAAATTATGTTTGAAAAGTAAGTTAAGCCATAAGAAGCATTTAGGTTATATGTGAAGCAAGTCAGCCAGTAACTAATAGAAAAACACTTACAGGTTACACATATTAATCCTTGGAGAAGTAACAGGCACCAGCTTCAGTAAAAGTTTCACACCATTCTTCCATCCTTTTTCTCCTTCATATTCACAGAACAGATATGTGCACTCATCAGATGAAAACTGATAGAAAACATACTTGTCTTGAAAATAAATCTGCCTATCCACTGTTTAAAGAAAAGAAAAAAATGATTATGTGAACTTTTAAAAAATGGTTCTTGCTTGCTTGCCACAAATCAAAGACACACCCAAGCAATTTAACTTTAGTCTACAATTCGTCAAGTGGAAGCACCTGGCAGACTTTGCATAGACTTGAAAACTATACAGTTAGGGAGATATTTGTATGGGGGAACCCCCCAGGAATTCCAGGGCTGTAGACTAGACAGAAAAGTTAAAAAAAATATATTGAAAATGGCAGTAGCAAAACAACAGGAAAGAACACTTCTATACTGTTGCAAGAAAAACAATGAGTGCGTCTACGTAGTCAATTTGAAGAAGATGGCAAGGACCAATACACAGATGCCAATCAATCATGATTTCTTCACAAGGTTTCTTGTATGTAGAACACACAGTACAGCTTTCCCCAATATAGCATCCAGATATACTGAATTACAACCGCCATTAATTCTCAGCCAGCGTTATGGGAACTGATACATGTGGAAGAAACTGGATTGAACTGAAAAATTTTTTGCACTAGCTGCACATGATTAATCTACAATCTATGGACACCAGTATTCCTATTCCCTCTTCAGTAGCTTCCCATTTCTACTCTATGGGTTGCAGACAGAACTTTATAGATCAGTAATAACTCTCTCCTGAATTTGCTTTCTCCATTATTTTCTTCCTCAAATATTTTAAGTCATGCTGTACAAAACAGAAATTAACCAAACCATTGTTAAACCATATTTCTCCTACCAGGAGTCATAGCTCATGACTCCCAGCTAACCATTTGACTCCTGATCAGCAGTATCAATGAGTTATGCCTTCTTAACAAAAGTTTCATTTTCTGAAAATCTCTTTTATGAGTCCATGCTGGTCTTCTGCCTAAACTACTCTACCTATGAATACTGGCTCTGTGCATTACAAAGTGCTAGTTAGGAATAACTTTGTTAGGCAGCAGTCTGTTCTAGCAAACAAATCCATGCTTTCAAACAAAATCATTTCATTTTGTGTTGTAGGAGAGTTTCTTCACTGAGAGGAAAAAATAATCTGCAGGCATATATAGGTATGCATATTTTGAGCACACATTGTGAAAAAAAATGGTTGCAGCAAGCAATTACTGAAAAGCAGGGATACTTTAGCATGGCTTGAACAGTACAAGAATCTCATGCAACAAATTTGCTGCTGGGTGAACCTGCATTGATTACACCTGACTGCAAGCCCTATGTTGCAAAAAACCTCCCATTTAGTGAAGAAAACACAGAATATCCTAAGTGTTTTCGAGAAGTCATGCAGAACTGATTCAAGAAAGACACAAAGCCGTATGGAGTACAGTAAGCACAGTAACAACAATGAAACATTACATTAAGCAAGTCATTCTGAGCTATCTGAATAAAAGGTAAATGTCACAAGCAAGAACCAATGTAAAAAGATCTAGAGGAGAGATGACCAAGAAGTTCAGTCATAAATAAAGAAGATAAATGGAGAGGCCAGACTCAGCAATGGCTTGGACGTGGATGATAAATGTGATACTAATACATGAAAAAAGGTGAAGATAACTCTCAAAGCAATCCTTAGTATATTTATTAGTGTGTGTGTGTATGTGTGTGTGCGCACATGGTCAACATGCATGCCACCTTAGAATACAATTGTCTGCCCCAAAGGGCCTTACTATCAAAAATATCATTCAAAAAACATGACTGAAGAGGAGGAAGAGATAAATAGGAAAAATAAGGCTTATTCAGTCAAAAAATTATTTTCAAATACCATAACCATACCATGAATTATAGATCCTATTGCTGCCCAGATTTTAGAAATTTGATGGGAATAATGTCAAGGAAACAATGCTAAAAATTACCACAGTGATTTTGAAAACCGTCATGTATTTTCATGGGTATAAATATCTAGCAAATATATCATCGTAATTATTCAGGATATAAAAGATATGAGAGCAAGATTAAGGGAAACTAACTTCAGAATAATATCCCTCTCTTTTTCTTTCTTTTGCATACATCATATATCTAATGCTCAGATAAAGAGGAAAACAACAAGAAAAACTGAACACCTTCCACAACAGGTTGGACTTGCTATGTAAAACTGACCTGATAACACAATTCCCATATTCAGTAGTAGCTGCCATATACCAGTTGCTGTAGATCTGCTCTTAATGAAAGAACAGCACTTTAAAAGCCAATCTACCAGTTCAGATCCAATGCAACTTTGCCTAACAAAACAAAGACCAAAGCTGTAATCCTGAAGTATTTACAAGAAAATATGTTCAGTGCACATGTCATAAACATATATTGTCCTTTGATTCATATAATGCTGAAATATACTTACCTAAACTGAATGGCACATATTTAGTTTTAATTCCAGGTGACAAAAATGAACATAGATATCATGACTGTGCAATAATCTTTTACATCTAATTTTGCAGCTCGGTGTACCTGTGTTCACTCCCAAAGCTGGCACAGTTGCTCCAAGATCTCCTGCCATGAGTCTACATATCCAGAAGAGGTAGCTGTCAAAACAGCCACTTGAACCTCTGCATGGCTGCTGTGAGACACTTCCACTGGAATAGCTGGTGGCGCAAAGCCTATCCAGAAAAGACTGTGAAGGCCTCCATGTACTGAGTTTTCAAGGAGCAAATCCCACTCGGAATGCTTTGCACAGGCCTAATAGGTACAACACTCCAGCAATTACTGTATACTTCACTGATTTACAAAGACCCAAAAAGAGATTGCTGTTGACATTAACTTAGTTCATATATGAACATCATACATCCTTTAGCCTTAATTTTTCCTTACTTTTTGTTTTGTTTTGTTTCTCATAGTTTATGCAACCATACAATGTATGAGTTAAAAGGGACTTCAGGTCATCAAATCCAGTGCTTGCTCAGAGCTGGATGGTTATGAACGTCAAAAGAAAAAATTACCTACTTCAGGGATTTTCAAACTGTAGATTGTGACCCTAGGGGGATAATAAATGTTTCAGGCTTGCACACATGAAACTTTTCCAAAGCTTGGAGCAAACTCTGACCCAGCTTCAGCTTTCCCTGCACAAGCCTCATGGGCCATCCCCTCCTCCCTACACTGTCCAGAATAAGTGTCTTCTAGCCCAAATTCACAAGGCTTATCAGATGATGTGTGCTATGAACTGGGAATCACCAAGCAAGAAGCCATAACAGCATCAGGTCCCTTCTGGCTATTTCCAGTTGCCTCTTGTGTTTGCAGTTGTACAGGGATGCAAAGAAACAAAATTTCTGTATGATTCCAGGCAGCAAATATGCTTGGCAACAGAGTACAAGGAGGTTGCCCAAAACAGGGACACCTGCTGTGAGACAATTAGAAGAGGGAGGGTAGGTTGGTATCACACTGGCCCAGTGGTATGTAATTTGCTCTGGGTGATTGGTTTCCTTGACTTAGCACTAAAAATGGGTGCCTGCCCTCGGCCTATTTTTTATCTGAGAATATCAAACACTGGGGGGAAGAATAACATCCATGCCACTTTAATGATTGGTGTCCTGAGCCACATCTTTCAGTCACAGATGAAAGGCCTCCAGAATGGTGCTCCTCCCCCCCACCCCTGGCATGCCTACATATATAAAACCCGAAATAAGTGTCCACAAAATAATGTCTCTTAGCGAAGGGTGGAGTGAGTCTATGTATTGCAAATATGCTTTTGTTCAGTGGCCACCTATTTATTTGATCAACCAAACTAGTTTGCTCTCTTTGCTATGCATATACACTCACATATACATACTAGACACCTAACTCACAATCAAGCACAAAGCTGTACTAAGGCAACAAAAATCCAGACAAAAGTCAGTAAATTGTAGCAAGACATTAGGCTTCTGTATCTCTTTCTTGCCATCTAGTGATTGTCCACACTTTTGTAGCTCATATCCAGTTCTAATCCAACTGTTCAGCAACATTCAGTCTCAGTAATCAGGCAGATATGTTAAGAAGAAGTCTGCTAGTGTTTGCTGTTGTCAGGGAAACCCTGGTTGGCTGCAATCCAGGTCATATTTTAGTGCCAATTTATGTCTTCTTTTTTTTTCTGCTGCATCTTACCATAGTGAACAGTCCAAGGAAGGCCCTTAGTTAGCTGTGAGCTCACTTGGGCTTTGGGGGAGGCCAGTGGCATATCTTTTTAAGGCATTTAAGTGGTCCTTCTTCCACTGAAACTACATCCATGTCTCGCCATTAGATTTTTATAGATACTCTTACACCTCTGAAATTTGCAGAGCATCTTGGCACAGAACAAAACCAACAAATATCCTTAAAAGAGCAATTAAAGCACTATTTGGGAGTGATTATCTGAGACACAAAAGGTGTGTGCATCTCTTGGGCTTTTCTGATTTGCTTCTCCCCAAGGGGAAAAAAACTGATAGAGCTGATGTCTGTGTCACTGTCAGAACTTGTTCCCATTCTGCCTAGAAAGGACAACAGTTAGAAAGTTCTGAAAGTGCTCTGCTTCTGCTTGTGCAGGTCTCATAGCTTTCACACTCAGGGCTGAATCACTACCAAAATTAGTTCCTGCATTCCCCAGATAAGCCAACAGCTGCCTTGTCCAAGCTAAGCCTTACAGGAGTTCTGGCAAGGCTCCAGCTTTGGATGCACAAGCATCATGTGATATACAAAGCTGGAACACTACCGGAATTTGTTCCCGGTCTGCCTGGGCAAGCCAGCTACAAGTCAGAATTTTCTACAGTTGCTGCAATAAAGAGCAAATATTGATCCAATATAAATGTGTAGTGAAAAATGAGACCAACTCTTTCAAAAATAAAACCCAGATTTCAGAATTATGCAAAACTAATCAAGTTCATCCTTCTCATTGAAAATGTTTTTTAAATCTATTGTTTTATTGTGTATTTCCAATAAATAGTTTTATAACATTGAAAGGCTCTATTATTGCTTTATCTGATGCACAGATTAACATTAAATTATTAAAAGTAGTATATTTCTTGTCTAGTCCTAACCCTAATTGAAATCTTTGGTTTCACTGGGAAGGAGGGAGGGAGGAAATACTTGTGTTTACATGTCTACATGTGTTTCCCACAGGTAAACGATTTTGTACATTAAAAATGGCTTAAATATATTTTACTTAATTAAAATATGGCTTAATATTTTATATAGACCTTTGCTCAAATCCAATATGGCTCTTTCTTAAACTACTAGGGCTGCTGCATCTGGGCTTTAAAATTTCTATGAAAACAAAGTTGTGACAACGAGATACAGAAACATCTAATCCTTTGCTCCCATCTATTTATTTATTTTTATTTATTATTAAATTTGTATCTAGTGGTATTTGCAGGCTCTACTTAAACCAAATCCTAATATTCCAACATAAAATAAAGCTTTCCAATTCAACTTTGCTTTTTAACCATTTTCTCTTCTTTTGCATAGCTGTCCCATTATCTCAAATTGTAATAAGACTAGACTAGTGTCTTCTGTTGACCTTTCTATTTTGATTCTACTAACAATTTGATTTCTTCAGAGTAATGCCTCCAATTTTTCTCTGTCCTGCTAAATTTCTCTCAATTTAAATTGGAGTTTCACATCAGGCTTCTTACTGATTACAAGCTGCATAAATCTGAATGACCACTAGATGACAGAAAAGAGATAAAGAAAACTGGAGAGAATCTTAAAAGTGCAAGGACACCACACTGACAACAAAGGCTGTGAAAGTAGGATCACCAGAAAGGCTGAATTAAAAAAAATAAAAAGTATGGCTTTGACTTTGAATTATGCTGGAAAAACTTGCTGAGGATATCTTGGGCTGTAAGAAATAGAAGATGTAAAACCAGATTGCTTACTGGAACACAAATAATGAAGCTAAAGTTTAAATACACATAATGTGCACTCATAAAGTGAAAGCAAAATTTTTTGGAGAAGATCCCAATGCTTGGAAAAAAATCAAAGCAATCAATAAAGACCATTTTTCCTGTTTTACAACAGACAATTCAGCTCTGTCATCCTGTCATAAATTACTGATCAGCTAATAGCTTATAACTTGGAAATAATATATTGATTATATTTGTGCACTGTACCAATCCAAGGTTTGTTTAACCATGGTTTATTTAATAAACCACAAATCAACTAGCACAAATTAAGCCACATACCATGGTTACAAATCACAACACCAGGGTTTAAGTGAACTACTTTATAACTGGCAGGATGTGTGAAACAGGTGACAAACTAGATCAGAAAGTTAACCCAACCACAAAACTTAACTAAGAATCTCCAGAAGCTGAACAGCACACAAAGGTGATACAACAAAATGTGAATAAAATTAGTAATAAAAACAGTTTACTCTGTGCCTTGGATCACAAAATTATTTCCATGAGGGCTGCTGGTACAACAATGACAATCACTGCATCTACACAGCACCGCAGGAATGCTTTGGATTAAGGAGTAACAGCTTAGAAAGAAATCAGCCAAACCAGATATACATGGTGAATAATTCAGCTCCAATTCATGTGAATGAAGGAGCAAGCAGAAATGATGTTAAGTTAAAATAAGAAAAGCACTGTTACCTGCAAAGCCCCATCAGAGACATTCTATCTTTTATCAGATCAGAAGCTTGTAACAGAAAAACATTTCTGAGAGCTCTTCCAGCACATGAGGCATCCTCTCCATAAATCTAAAGGAAGATAAATTGGACAGACAATAAATTTTGCAATTTACACAGTTACAGCACTATATAAAAGTTGCAGAACCCCGAAAACTAGTACAAGCACTATTTCACTAAACTTACTTTTGAATATATTAGTTATCAATAATATTAAAATCTATTTATTAAAACTTCATTCCACATAGTAATCATGGGCTCAAAAATAAAGAGGTGATAATACTGCCCACACCTAAGTATAAAATAGCTCAAAAGAATGAAGGAATGAAACTAGAGTTTCTATAATAATACAAATACAGAAGTAACAAAAATAATACCTTGTTAGGAGGATTTTCCACATACGGATTTGAAATCCTTCTAGATATAATCTGGAAATTAAAATAAATAACATATTTATATTAACAAATATAACAGTAAATAATAATTTAGGCAACTGAGATAAATGAAGATAAACATTTCTTACCAATCACTTGACACTGGTATTTTGCCTATAAAATACTGAAGTTCTTTTGCAGAACTTCTTAAAAGATATATCTAATTCATCCTTCGCTAAACACAGAAAAACCCAGAGTGGTTTGGCTCCCTTTATACTGCCAGAATTATTTTTATCAACAGTTTTTTTAACTAAAAATTCATTTACTTCCATAAATAGTCCTTCATAAATCATTACCTTAAAGTGGTGAAATGACTTCTACTTAGCAATCAATCAAATCTTTAACAGCCTATTGTTTTAGGTCTGCTTTTCTGTAAAGTGAGAAGAGCACCACATGATATTCATATCCTTTCCTTTCCTTTCACCCTACCTAGGCTGATATTTTGGCCATTAGTATGAATTCTGGTAATGCATTCTAAAATGGAGCTCCCACTATACCAAAGAACTGTTTAATATAACATCTTTATTAATAGTCATTAGTCACCATGTTGTTAAACTATTACTATGTTCTTATCACATGTATTTGTTTGTAGCTACAAGTAGTCCTGAGGTTACAATGGCAATTGGGACCAGAAGTTCCATCACTAAGCAATGTGGTTGTAAAGCGTGACATCACTTGATCACTTAGCGGTGGCAATCTCAGCAGTCTCCACTGCTGTCTTTCAAGTGAGGAATTCAGTATTTTATAGGCAAAATACCAGTGTCAAGTGAAACAGGCACTGAAACTGTATCCCAGGCAAGCAGGCCATCAAGAGAGAGCTACAGGTGGGCAGGTGGGTGTCACAGGCAGGTGCTGCAAGCAGCACTACATATGGAGTATGGGCAGGTGGATGCTACAGAGTATAAGATTCCCATGTTGCCCAGGGATTCCTTGGGGAAAAATGTTAGAAGCGGGAGCAACTTGCAAAAACAACCTGCGACCTTCTGCTGGCTTCCCCTCTGACTTTGCTTATGGGAAGCTGGCAGGAAGGTCGCAAATGGCAATCATGTAACTGCAAGACACTGCAACTGTCATAATTGCAAGCCAGTTGCCAAACGCCCAAATTGCAATCACATGACTGCAGGGTCATAATCAAGGATTGGTCATAAGTCCCCCTCGTTCAGTGCCATCATAACTTTGGTCACTGAATGTGTGATTGTAACCCGAGAACTACCTGTATTTGGTTCCCTACACATAGTTTTGTATAAAGGGACATGCCTAAAAGGTGGAAAACCTGAGATCCACTCAGAGGAAGTCACAAAGAGAGAAGGATTTGTTCTAGTATATTTCAGTTTCTGCAGGGAAGACGAGGACCCTCTGAAAGACTGGAGAAAGGGTGGTTCTCAAAACACATTATTATTCTCAAAAAAAAAAGTTCCCAAGTGAACTGAATGAGGAAGGTGATAGCATTCAAGTGGAAAAATGCCACATGGTGTGAAAAATACCAAGGTGACATTGGCCAAGTCCTATGGTGTTATAAATATCTTCTATGTGACCAACTGTGTGTCATTATAAAAAGGGACCTCTTGGCTTTGAACTACATTCTATTTATGCAATGTAAAATCCAGATACAGATAGTACAACTGCCCTGTTTAGCGACCGTTCGAAGTTACAATGGCACTGAAAAACCAACTTTACAACCAGTCCTTGCAACTGCTGCAGCATCCCCACAGTCACGTGATCAAGATTTGGATACTTTGCAGCCAGCAGGTGTTTACGACCATCACAGTGTCCCTCAGTCACGATTGCCATTTGTGTGCTTCACAGCCAACTTCCAACAAGTAGAGTCAATGGAGAAGCTGGCAGTAAAATCGCAAGTCATTGTCATGCGATGTCTCGCTTAACAACCAGCAGAAGTGAGCTCCTAAGTCTGTTGCAGTCATGTGACATCTCACCTAATGACTGTGTTGCTTAGCAATGGAGTTGCTGGTCCAAATTGTGGTTGTTAAGGGAGGACTAGCTATACTTATTTTTTTCAACATTACTTTCCTGATCCAAGGCAGTTCAGACCAGACTATCAACTGCTTTTTACAAAAGAGAGAACAGCTTGTTAGTTATACTCAATGACCTATTTTCCTATTGATTGAGTTCAATGTGCTACAGCAAGATTACCTTAACCACAGTTTTTACCTAAACCATAAAAGCTGGGTTCATGCACAGTATTAAACCATGAGCAAACAAAAATATGCTTAGCTATATATGAAGCCAGCCATTGTTCCTATGACATTTCTGGGAAATCCATAAGCTGGACATTTTTTTATTTCTTAAACTGATGTGAAAGCACTGGCCTTTACCGTGTCACTTCCAGCAACCAGCATTCAATGGCACATTCCCCTCGAACATACAGACTGTATAGCCACAGACAGAAAATCATTCACAGATTTCTCTAAAGAACAGTTACTCTCCTTTAGTGTATCGTATCTTCTCATTCCAGCACTCACAGTGATTTAGCCTGGCTCTGTAACAGTATACTTATTTGATTAGAATAGTCTCCTATGGATCATATCTACGGTTAAGACATAAACCATAATTGGCAACCGATGGCCGGATTCACACATTATGCTAGGGTGAAACCAAGCCAATCATAGTTTAGTATGATGTATAAATGCAGTTGATTTATATAATCACTAAGCAGGTATGCCCACAGTTCTGTACTAGAATTGCTTTATGCCAACAGAATTCAATAATTTGACCCATACCAATGGAATGTTACAACTGGTATGGTTTAAGATTGTCATATCATACAAGATACGTCACTTAATTCCCAATAAATGAAGTTGGTCAGGTGGATACAAAATGAGTATGAAAATTTCTCTACAGAAGATCAAGTGCAAATGCCAGATGCAACATACATTTTCTTGGCATTTTAAAGTATTTTTAGACTTCACAATTTATAGCCCTTAATGTTTTAAGATACCAAGTATGTTGAGATAATAGCTTTGGCAATTTTTATACTGTAAAAATATTGTACTATTTTTTTCCTGATTATTTGTATATGTACTGTCTAGTTTTTTTATGCAATTGACCACAGAACTGGTTATCAAACAATATAACACAAACAGCTGCATCAAATGACTGCAATCTCAGATAGGGCTGGGTGGAATAGGTTACAACTTACGGCAAATCTGGTTGCATTTTCAGTTGCAATGTTAGCATTAAATCAATGTCTGATCCAAATTTGCATTTATTTGCCTGTGTTGATCTACTCAATTATATCACTTGCTGTATATTCTATTTCTGCTTGCAGAACTGACTGAACAAGCCTAGAATTAGAAACAGTTGCCACTTAAGAAAATGTATATATTCAAGAATCTCCCATCTGTTGTCCCCTGTAGCAGCACTGCACATAAGGTGGATAAACCAATAAGCATTTACACTTCAAACCACTTTCTTAAGCTCCAGTTGTATTCTTCTTTATGTCTTTTGTATTTTTACCTCACTCAAAAGTCAGAACAACACAGAAGAGGATGCCCAAGCCTCAACATGCCGAACATATCTTTCACCTATTCCTTACAGTATACAACAAACGCAACTGCTTTTATAGCTTAACTGTTCCACCTAATCTATTTATAATCCATTAGTATTATTACCTCTCCACTCATTTAAATCAAGAAGCTTTGATTCTCCAAATCAATGTCAATCTCAATTTTCTGTACATCGTTTAATTCAATATTTATATTTTAAAAGGCTGCTAAGAAAAACAAATCAAGAGTGCCAAGAAATAAAAAATAAAAATTGTGAGCTTTGATTTATACACATTTTTCACCAAATACTTCATTTTGCTGCTGATAACTGATAACTGGAAAACAGTACCAGTTAAAATTATGATCAGAATGTATTAATACACTTTCAGGGCCACAGCTCAGAGGTAGGAGGATATGCTTTGCATGCAAAAAGTTTTTGTTATATTGACAGCAGTTCCATTCAGGTAAGTCAGCTATCTTAAACTCTGGAAAGTCAGTGCCAGTCTTTCCCACTCCAAGTGTCCTCCAAAACTGAGGGCTTCAATTCATAAAATTTGCACATTCATACACACACACACACACAGAGCCCTGCTGGGTAGAACATTTGGGGAGTTGAAGTCCAGGCATCTGGAAGGCCCCTAGGCTGGCTTAATGGACTGCTGCCCTATTTTGAGAGATTTCCTTTTGTTCTACATCACCTGAGCTCCTGAAGGAATGGCTGGATGGAAACGTAATACAATCAGTGAAACAAAAGCCTCCAAAGGGAAGGGAGAAGTGGTGGCATATAATAAATGATCTTGCAGTAATCCCACAGATAACAGTTACCAGCCAGAAAGAGAATGCAGAAAGGAAAAAAAGGAAAAATCCACCACTTTCAAACTATTTGGATTGTATTGCTTCTTAGGATGTCAACAAATATGAATATGAATGAACGTAGCACAATTTATACATGTTAAGCCCTAACTTGTTAAGCATGGTCTACTGAATGAACCACAATGGGCTGGATTAAAATGAAATGGTAAACCAAAACCTAACAAACCACTTATGGCTTGGTACAGTGTATAAATGCAATTACTGACTGCAGCAGTTCCCTAATTTACATGCAAGAACTTTTCCAATGTTACTTGGAGATAACAGAAACAGAACATGTGATCTACCATCACTGTGCCTTCTATAAAGCTGACAAAGCATTGGGTAAATTAAAACTATTCTATTAATCTTTGGAAATCAGACAAAATATGTTTCTCGGGAGGGGAATGAATTTTTTTGCTCCCAATTATTTAAAAAAAGGTTTAAAATTTCACATATATGCAAATAGGATTATTCAAAATGCCTCTCATTTGACTAAAACAAATACTTAATATTCAGAAAAGGGATACCATCTAAAGAACATGAGGACAGAAATAAATCCTCTTATGTTCAACAATATTTTATTGTTTCATTTTATTTTTATTTATTTATTTATTTAATAGACTTGTCCCCACCCATCTCCCCACAACGGGGGACTCTGGGCGGCTTACAACAACTAAAATCAAAAATACATAATTAAAAGTTATAAAAACCAGACATTACAAAGATAAAAAGGCTAAAAAATCCAAGAGGCCAATAGGGGCCACACCAGGCCGCTAAGGGGCCAGCCAACCCCATTTCTGATATCCTCCCTCCCCGCCCCAGGCCAGATGGCAGAGCCAGGTCTTCAAATCCCTCTGAAAGGCCTGGAGTGAGGGGGCCTGTCTCACCTCCAGGGGCAAGATGTTCCAAAGGGCGGGGGCTACAGCAGAGAAGGCCCGCCTTCTGGACCCCGCTAATCGAAGTTCTTTTACCGCGGGGATCCGGAGCATGCCCTCTCTGTGAGATCGGGTGGGACGGGTTGAAATTGTGGGGGCGAGGCGGTCCTTCCTTCATTTTGATCAAGAAACTATTTTAATTAAATATCATTGATTAGTGGGAGAAAAGTTAAACATAAATGCAATGAAGCAAGAAAATTTTTTAAAAATCTAGGTGTAATTTTATTACAACTGGTATATGGTTTCTCCCTAAAGCATATCATCAAAGAACATTTTCCTTGTTATATGCTATAGACTAATAAAAATGGAAATCTGAATAATTTTTCTATGTAAACCAACAGTATAGGAAAAAAATCTATGTAAAATAAATGGGCTAGAAGCCAAATATATTTATTGTTACTTAATCTGACTCTGACATATTTTTAATAACAGTGAATTACTATATTTTACTATTTAATATCATGATACATTCAGTTTGCAATTCATTTGCACAAGATCTACTTCCTCTAATCCTCCCACAATTTGGAATAAGATTATTAGAAACAGATTAGCATCTCCACAAACTCACTGTATTATTTAAACAACTTGGTCATGGTTAATTAAAGGCTATTATTATTACATTATCAGTAGAAATTTACAGAATGAAAATTCTTTGGAGAATTAGAAATGGAGCTAGAAAACTAATCACAAAAATTCCAAATTCTACACTCACATTCTTTAACTTCTGTAAACTTATATTCTACCAATGACAGTCTCAATCCAAGGAAAGCAAGGGCAGAATGAAATCCCCAATGAACAACTCTAAGTCACTATTCTGTCTTGTTCTGAAATGAAAGCTTGATGAGCTTTCAAGTCTGGAGCTCTATGATTATTCATTTGATTTATCTCATTGTATGGATTATTATCTGCAGATTAATTAACAGAGACCAGACTCCATATACAGACCTCCATATATATATATATATATATCCACAAAAAGGCAGACACACTTTTGCATATGCGTAGAATATTTAGGGGTTAGGTCTGTGTAATACTCCTACTTCTCAGTTGTGGAAGATCTTACTGAGTCATTCCAGTTGCAAACTCTAAGTTGCTTCCTCTCAGCAGAACCCCTTCAGAACAACTGCTCAGTTGGTGAGAGAAGTCGTTCCATTTAGGTTACATGGCAGTGCAATCAAGTGGCCCCCCTCTGCCAAGATTGTGAAAGAGCCACATGATGAGAGAAGTCAGTGTGACCTGCATTTCACTACTAACCACTCACTTCAGAAAAGACTGGATGACAGGAAGCCATGGAGGTTATTGCAACCAGTATGACTCAACAAGATCCAACCACAACAGAGGAATAATACAGCTACACTGTTCAGATGACCTCTGTGGGATGGAGGAAGAGCTCTCAGGAAGAAGACAACAATGACAGGCTCTTCTGTGATTGTTCCTAAACATTATCTGTGGTTTTGTTACCTGCAATTTCTAGAATGAGTCCCTCTTAAATAACAATCATCACCTGATGAAATACCGTACTGATATTTGAGGCTACTCCCTTCACTTTCATGTGCTTTCTTACTAATACAATACACATGCTATACAACTTTGAACTTTGATCAGGCTAAAAGTTCATATGATGAAGGCCCTACATTAATTTAATAGCACAAAGCTAAGCCGATGTATATAAAAAGGAAGCACATAACTGTTATTTGTTTCTACTATACATAATATTTAGTGACACATCCACCAAGAGTATTCAGCAGTGGTGAATATATTCTGAAGCCCACATATAGGACCGAAAGGAAGTGGGCCTGTCCTATGTTTCTCCCCAGCAAACAGTATTTAGAGGTGTTGACCAATTATGTGCCATTCAATTGTATTGACTCTTAGGAACCACATAAAAAGACCTCAAGGATATTCTCTTCAAGTCTTTCAACAGTGCACCCATTGCCATTGTAAATCAAGTTCATCTACCTTGCTGCTGGTCCTCCTCTTCTCTTTCCTTCCACCTTCCCCAGCATTATAGACTTCTCAAGATAGCAAGGTCTTCACATAATGTGTCAAAAACATGATAATTTAGCCCGGTCATTTGTGCCTTGAGTGATAACTCTTGATTTGTTAAGTGATCCTTTGTTGTCTGGCATTCTCAGTCTTCTTCAACACCAAAGTTGGAGAAGCAAAGTTGGAGCATTAATAATCTTTAGCCTGCTTCATCGAAGTCCAATTTTCACTTCCATAGAGCATCACAGGGAAAATCATTGCCTGCATGATTCTGATCTTTGTAGGTACAGACACATTCTGATATCAGACTAACCTTTTCCAAGGCCATCATGGCTGCTCTACCAAGTGCTGGTTTCCAATGCACTTCTTGACTGCTGGTTCCTTTACTGCTGATGCTGATATTCAATCCCAAAAGGAGAAGCTATTCACCACTTCAATATCTTCATTGTCAATTCTAAGGCTGATTACTGCACCTGTATCATTAGTCTTCTTTATATTTTAGTCCCATTTTTTTACCGTGCTCTTTGACTTTCACTACTAAAGCCAGATCATTCGCAATTGTAGCTATAAGAGTAGTGTCATCAACATAATGCAGGTTATTGATGTTTCCTCTTCCAATTTTAAAACCATACTCATCTTCAATCCAGCCTCACTCTGTATATATTCAGCATATAGACTGAATAAATAAGAAGAGAGTATACAACTTTGTTTCACTCCTTTGATGACCCATCCAGACTCTGGCTTCCTGTCCTGTGTACTGGTTTTGCTTAAGGACAATGAGATGTTCTAGAATTCCCATTTTCCTAAGCACATTCCACAGCTTGATACAGTTGACACAATCAAAAGCCTTTCAATAATCAATGAAGAATCAATGTCTCTTTCTCTACAGCTTTTTCTAAAGCCAACTTGAATGTCTGATATCTCTCTTTCCATGTAGGTCTCTAATCTGAGTTGGATCCTCCTAAGCATTATTTTGCTAACATGTGAAATTAACAATATTAAATTATGGTTTGTACAGTCTGCTAAATCTCCTTTTTTAGTATTGGTATGTAGACTGACCTCTTCCATAATGTTTGTTATCCAGGTTGGCCAAAATCTTTAGTGATTTTTTTTTCTATTGTTTGCCATGTTTCTGTAGATACTCCATCAATTCCTGTAGCCTTCCAATTTGGTAATGACCAGAGTGCTGATCTAACTTCATCTTCTACTACAAGAGTTCCTTGTAAATAGGGAATCATCTTTCAAGGTAGTATGTTGACACCTCAAGTGTTCTACTGTACAGAGTTTCATTATACCCCTGCACTTTATGTATATAGTTGTCATGAATATAATTTATCTCTGTGCAGTGCAATGATTTAAGTTAGTACAAAACAAATTCCCATTTATTCTTTTTCAGATCACTAGTTCCATTAGGGGCTTGAGTCCCATTTAGTGTCCCAGGAATTGCAACTGAAAAAATAAATTCCTACTGAAACTGTCCATGAGTGTTCTTTGATCAGAACAAAATAGTAACAGGGAAAACAGACATAATCCTGCAGCCTGGTAGATCATGGCTACCTAGATATATTTTACATTTATTAATAATACTTCAAGCCAAATATCGTCAACAGCAGGAGCTTATAACTACGTCCAGATTCTGAAGGAAGTACCAAGGCACAACTTTCCTCACAACTTTTCCATTGAAAGAAAAAGCTGTTCTGGAAGAAATGGCTCCTGGAGTCGAATTCAGCAGTGATGAGTATCAGAAAACAAAAGAGATGTTTATCTTTTCCCACTAAGACTCTTTCCATATATTCATATATCGGATAATTATGGGTACCATGAAGAGTAGAGTTTCCAGCTTATCTCTAATGTTCCTTCCCCCACTGTCTACTCTTATTGGATAAAGGCATATCCAGACATTACCAACAACTTATGCTTGTAACTCCTTATCATGTGGTAGGCCAATCACGTGACATTCATGTGAGCAAATAATATTCAAGGATAATTTTTTCCTTTATATCACAGTGCAATAAAATAATATTTATGTATATACAAACATGTTCATAAGAGAACATGCTAGTTGAACATTAGTTTTAATGTACATTAGTTAAGTAATGAAATGCTGCCAAATAAATCAGGGGAAGCAAATCTCAGAATGATTTGAGTGCTAAATCCCACAATTTCTTTCCACTGCCCATGCTAACTAAACCTGTTAGGAGTTGCAGTCTAAAGGGGGTGGAGGGGACTTGCCAACCCCAAAAGTAACAAAGCAATTTCTGAAACACTATTTAAAAAAGTAAGACACGCATTTTTGTTATATAAAAGCAATGTTTCTTAGGTCAACTATTAAGTATCACCAAATAAGGGAACTGGTTATAATATCTTATTTCCTGTGAGAATACTGTTAATCAGTGCTTTCCTAAAAGAGAGAGAAATTTTTGAAGGAAATATCTACATCAGAAGGGGAGGCACATAAAGGCACATCAATACTGCATTCTGCCTAGAACTGACTTCCATACTTTCATACAGAAAACTGTATTTTTAATAACAAGTCCTCTATAGCAGTGTTATAACAAGTCCTCTAGAGCAGTGTTTCTCAACTTCAGCAACTTTAAAATGTGTGGACCTCAACTCCCAGAATTATGGGAATTGAAGTCCATGCATCTTAAAGTTGTTGAAGTTGAGAAACACTGCTCTATAGCCTGCCATGGATGAATCCATTCAATGGTTTTGACAAAAATTAGTTGCAGCGTAAAGCACTGGGAATTATGTTTATAAATCTTTCGTAATACAAGAATAATCCACCGTAACATTACAAATATGAAGTATATTTAAACTTCTTATAGCAAGAATCAAAACAGGCATGAAAGGTGAAGCAATATTTCACATTTTCCAATCTAATTTTAAAGATATAAGACTGAAGACTTCTAAAATATGCAAATGAAATGTATACATAAAGACAGCATTTAAAAGCTTAGCATTTTATTTATGTGATTTAATGATGAATTTCATGTGAGGGCAACTGAAGCATTCAAGATACTTCAAAGTTTGCTTTCTGCGGGCAAAAGCCGCCCCAGTGGAAGCTGCAGAATGCTCTAGCAGTACTGATACTGAACCATCTATCATATTCCACAGGCTGTGAGGATTTTAAAAAATTGCTCTGGACTTTCTGGATGGAATACGGAAGAATGCTGCAGAGTTGCCATCAACTGGGGAACAGAACTTTCATAGGAATGGATGCATTTAACTGGCTTCAAATCTTTATCACTGGAGGTTGTCTGGCTACACTGTGGATAGAATTCCTCTGAATGGTGAGAATTTCTTCCTATCATGAAATATTTAGAAAAAAGGCTACTTTGAAATGTCACAGAAGGTTTACTGGGGATCATGAGATGCTACTAATTTCCTTCCCATTTTGAGCAAGGAATACAGCAAAAATTAGATACAGAAAAAGTGCTAGATTTCCCTTATTAGGTGATCATTGTAACCATAGAAAAGCAGAAAACCAATGGTTTTTAGTAGGACTGTGCATATGAATCCATTGAAGCCCAAATACTGAAATGCATAAGAATAATTCAGATTTTTTTTACCCTGGATTTTTATCAAGGTGGAGTTGATAGCTCTCACTCCCTAACACTAAGCTCCCTTAAACTTCTGGTCCTGATGTGTTACTCCAGGATCCAATCATGCTACAAATGGATCTGCAACAGCCACACACACACACTTTTTCCCCCCCTATTGTAGTCTCCTGCTGATATAGTCTACTCCTGCTGATATAGTCACATACCTCCTACAAATTATCCAAATGGAATCTCCTTGGCAATAAATGTTTAGCTTTCAAAAAGTAAAAGCCACCAACATAAATTATAGCAAATGCAGTTTCTGTATGAACCATGCAACAAGTTTCAAACGCTCACACAATCACAGGAAATGGTCTAATCTGTTCTTCTCAATACAAATTTACAAAGCATTAATGTAAACAATACAAGCTACTTAGAAATAAACCCATGTTATTCAAGCTCTAATGAAAACTGCAAGTAAAATACATAATGAAACCTGGCTAAAGAAGATATATTCACTCTTTTTGCTAATACTTCCGTATAAAACGCAAAACACTGAGGTAGCAACAGTTTAGACAAGGCAAATACGCTTTAAATTATAGTGTAGATCAGTGTTTCTCAACCTTGGCAGCTTTCAGATGGGTGGACTTCAACTCCCAGAATTCCCCAGCCAGCAAGGGGAATGTGGAATTCTGGGAGTTGAAGTCCACCCATCTGAAAGCTGCCAAGGTTGAGAAACTCTGGTGTAAATTGTCAGCACTGCAACATTTTCAATGTAGAGGAAGAGCTGACAAATGTTTTCATATGCTCCACAACAACAAAAAAACAATGACACCTTGCCTTCATACAAAAAAAGAAGATAGAAAATCCTTTTACAGGAAACATCATTAGCATGTTTACCAGCCTTCTCTAATGGTCATGCTGAGGTGATAAGAATATACAGTGGTACCTCTACTTACGAATTTAATCCGTTCCTTGACTCTGATCGCAAGTCGATTTGGTCGCAAGTTGAAGTAAATTTTCCCATAAGGATCAATGTAATTACCGTTAATCCGTTCCGGCGTCCGCAGACCACGCGTCAGGGGCGGAAAAACCGCCGCTGACCACGTGTCAGGGGCGGAAAAATGGCCGCCGACCACATGGAACGGGCGGAAAAATGGCCGCGGACCACGTGGAACGGGCAGAAAATGACCGCGGACCACGTGGAATGGGCGGAAAATGACCGCGGACCACGTGGCATGGGCGGAAAAATGGCCGCGGACCACGTGGCACGGGTGGAAAAATGGCCGCAGAACACGTGGCACGGGCAGAAAATGGCCGCGGACCATGTGGCACGGGCAGAAAAACGGCTCGTAGGTTGAGGCGAGTTTGTAAGTAGAGGTAAATTTTTGGGGCCAGAGCTGATCGTATCTCGAAATTTTCGTAAGTAGGGGCGTTCGTAAGTAGAGGTACCACTGTACTCTTATCCATGATAGCCAGGTTATGCTGCTTTGTAGGCAAATCAAACTATAGTACAGGTTTCTAAGTTTGTGAACACTTCATCCATCATACCTTTCATTTCTACATCAGTTTTTAAAAATACTATTCAGTTGTGTACACTAAATTATTTTCTTAAAAATAATCAGCTACAGATTGCATTGCCCACTAAAGCAGAACACTATTTTCTCAACAGTTCTTTGATTTTACTGTTTTCAATTGCCTTGTCCTCTCATTTTAAAAGTCAATATTCAACCTAGGCAGCAGTTGTGGCTTCAACACAGGCAGGAACAAATTCACAACTTTTTTTGCCAGCACATTAAGTTAAATAAAAGGATGGTAATCCACATCTACTCTTGATTTTTATAAAGGAAAAAAATGTTAATATATGAACACTAGAATGCCCTAACTATAAACAGAGAAAATTCACTTTTGCACTCTCCTTTTAAAGCCTCAGTTATTGCTCACGTATCTTATGGTACTTTACAGTGAGAAAATCCTGGTCACTCATGTCTTCAAAACATTCCCAGCTGATCTGTTTATGTACTAAGCATACTGAGTATGTTACAATAGTTGTAACATTGTAATCCCCACTCTTGTAGACACTAATCACACTATGTCCTACGCATATCAAGTTCTCAGCTTTGCAATGAATTTGCATCACCTCCAGTTAGTCTACTTGATAATTTGGATGGGGCGGAACAGACTTTGGTTGAATCCTAACATGACTGCCTGATCTCCTGGGGTCAGGGATGTTACCATTATTGGTCTTGGATCAGGCTGCACTTCGCCCATTCAAGACTGTTGTACAACTTGGGAGTCCTTCTGGACTTGCAGCTATTGCCTGACGAGGAGGTGCAGCTGTGGCAGGAGGGCCTTTGTACAGGTTCACCTGGATCACCCTTTGCTCAATTTGGAGGCTTTTCAGACAGTTATTCATACCCTGATTGCTTCATGACTAGATTACTGCAATACGCTCTACATGGGGCTGCCCTTGAAGATCACCTGGAATCTACAGCTGGTTCAGAATGCAGCAGCGCAAAGAGTAATGGGTGCTGGCTGGCATGCCCAGGTATCACCACTACTACACAAGCTGCATTGGTTGCCAGTCAGCTTCTGAGTGCAATTAAGGTGCTGCTTATTAACTACAGGTAGTCCTTGGTTAATGACTATTCATTCAGTGAACAGTCGAGTTACAACAGTGCTGAACGAGTGGTACTTATGACCGGTCCTCAAAGCTCTGGACATCCCAACACCCCCGCAGTCACATGATCACAATCTGGGTGCTTGGCAACCAGCTCACACTTATGATGGTTGCAGCACCTCACAGTCACATGATCACTATTTGTGACTTTCCCTGCCAGCTTCCCACAAGCAAAGTCAATGGGAAAGCTGGCAGGGAAGATTGTAAGTCACTTGGGTAAGTCTCCCCCACCCTGCAGCAGCCACCCCCAGTCCTGCTGCGCTCGTGCCGGCCCCTCACATACCCTCCCACAGCCCAAGCCCTGCCGCGCTTGCACCACACTGGCCCCTCATGCACCCAGCAGCAGCCACTTACCTGCCTGCCAGCCTGCTTGCAAGCCACCTGGGACTTGCAACTTCCTGATGGCTTCCCCACTGACTTTGCTTGTCGGAAGCCAGCAGGAAGTTGTGATAAGGTCCTTGCTTAATGACCTGCAATCCTCACTTAATGACGGCAGTGGCAAGTGCCAGGATTGCTATCACTAAGCAATGCAGTCATGTGACATCATGCTTTATGACTTTATCACTTACCGATAGAAATTCCAGTCCCCATTACTGTCATTGACTGAGGACTACCTAAGGAAACCCTGCAAGATGTTGACTGATTCATCGATTATGTGTCACCAAGTCGTTTTCCATTCCTAGTGAACACATAGATTTTCTCCATAATGATCTGTCCCCACTGTATGGCATAGGGCCTGGATATCTGAGGGACTAATCTCTAATTGTTTCTGCCCATTCAGTACGTTCCAGCAGAGTGGGTGTGCTCCAGGGCCCCTCTATTAAATGTTGTCATCTTGCAGGATCGAGGAACTATGCCTCCTCTTCACAGCCCCATTCTCTGGAACAGCATCCCCCCAGAAGTAAGGGCAGCACCCTCTCTCCTAGGGTTTCAAAAAGCTCTTAAAACCTGGCTTTGGTCCCTGGCTGGGGTTGCTTTGTTGTTTTGGGCGGGGCTGTTTATTTTATGTTGTTTTTATATCGTTTTAGTCTAGGTTGTCTGAGATTTTAGGTTTTATCTGTTTTCATGGATTTTGTTTTGTTTTGTACACCACCCAGAGTCCATTGGAGTTTGGTGGCTATTATAAATTTAATAAATAAATAAAATGATTTAAAAGTTATAACAGATTTCTTAAATCCATGACTGGAGGTAACATATTTTGCTATATTTTCAGTAGTCTCTCAGCTCCCTTCTTATTTATCTTCCCACTGTTTTGGAATCCCATTCTGCAAAATGTGATGTGGCAATAGTAATTATATTTTATACCTTGTAGAGTAACAAACAGCACTCTTAACCAGGATGTGACAAATATATTATCTGCAAGCAACCTCATCTCAGAACTTTACAATGGCACACAAGTATAATTTTCATAAGTAATTAGTATTTGTATACAACTCTGGGCACACACATAATATTTAAAGAGACTCATCTAATGAAGAATAAATGTGCTATTTCAATGCCATGTACAACCCATCCCCATACAGAATTTAATATTTGCCTTCCCTTACTGATAGGTTTCTAGTGTCAGAGGACAGATGCACAGTTAAAGCTAGAATTAGTCCTACAAAACTTTTAACAACTTCACACATGGATTAAAGAAAGCATATTTATTTAATTTAAGTACATATTGAGATAGGCTGGATTGGAAGAAGGTGACTGCAGTTTTAAAATTGGAAGAAACACCAATAATCTGCACTGTACTGATAACACTTCTCTGACAGTTAAAAATGTAAATGACCTGGAAGCTCTAATAAAGTTAGTTAAGAAATCCAGTGAAAAATGGGACTAAGATTAAATATAAAGACCAAAACGCCAACAGATGCAGCAATAAGCCTTAGAATTGTCAATGAAAACACTGAAGCGGTGGATTGCTTCTGCCTTTTAGGATCAACTATTAACTGTAAACAAACCTGTGGTCAAGAAATACACTGCAGACCAGCACTTGGCAGAATAGCTATGAAGGCTTTGGAAAGATATTCAGATGCCAGGATGTGTCTATACCTACAAAAATCAGAATCATGCAGGCAATGGTATTCCCTGTGACACTCTATGGAAGTGAAAACTGGACTTTGAAGAAGCAGGATAGAAAGAGCATTGATACTTTTGAACTTTGGTGTTGGAGAAGATTCCTGAGAATTCCATGAACAGCTGAGAAGACAAACAAACCATGTAACAAATCAATCCAGATTTCTCACAAATGACCAGGCTCAAATTATCATGTTTGGGATCCATTATACGAAGACCTAGCTGTCAAGAAATGTATAATGGTGGAAAAGGTAGAAGAAAAGAGAAGACACCTGCAGCAAGGAGGACTCAATTACTGCACACCTGAAGGGCCAAGCTGGGGACAGATCAACCCAGAGAAGGTCTGTGTGGTCGCTAAGAGTTGATACCGACTGGATGGCATATAATAATCAACATTTCTTTCCTAAAAATTACATTTATCTCGCCCATTAAATTAACACATGATACCTACTTTCACTCCCAATCTGGATTAGGCAATTATTCATTCAGTTTTCTTTAAAAAAAAAAAAGCCCTCTGGCTATTGTAAACACAATGCAGCATGTTCATGGATAACAAAAAAAGATTGGACTTTTTAAAAACAGTATTAAAATAAAGGATTCCTCAATCTAAATGGGCAACTTTTTAAATTCTTAGTTTAATTAGAAATGCAGACAGGAAGCATCCTTTTATCTTAGGACCGAATCTTCTAAGGTAATGCACACTGTAACATGTACTTGCTTCATCTAGAACAGGGAAAGGCAAGATGTGGCCCTAGAGATTTCATTGACCTTCAACTCTTTGCATCTCTAGCCAGTGAGAGATGATACTCATTTTTGTCCATCAACATCTGAAAGACTACCTCAGGTCTAGAAATAAAATATGCTTCTTATTTGAAAATTATGTTACTGCCTGCACATTCAATTAATGTTGCTTAATCAACAGTGTTCTTCTATAATGTCTACTCAGCAATAAGCTTGCCTAAATTCAATGAGATTTACTCTTAGGTGAGCAAATATTAGATTATAACCCAAAATTTGCATGTCAGTCAATCTTATTGCAGCCCTGGGGAATTGATCATTTCTACAGAAGAGAAATTACACACAAATTATGGAGCAAAACACAGAACTAGTAATAAGCAGTCTCAGCTATTCTCTGTACTACTGATACTGACTTACCCATCCAATTGCAATTTCTAATTCTAGGCACAGGAGAATGTTGTCCACATCCGATTCACCCATTCACATTCTGTTCATAGAGTATTTGCATAAAAGCTTATTCAAGCTAGCCAACTCATATTTAATGTGTATTCCTTAATAGCTTATATCTGAGGCTTGTGTCTGATTAGGAAGACTACCAATTTCAATTACTTAGGAATTATATATAGGGTCAAGTGGTAAATAGTGAAAGACATCAATATATATTGAATGGTGTCACAGTACCTCACAAATTAAGTGGCTTACTTTAATACAGGTCCTTACAGCCAATATTCCACTGAATCAAGGAATTGACTAGTAATGCAAAACTATATAGCCAGCAAAAACTCGTACCTCAATAAATTGATTAAAGTCCAAGGCTACTTCAACAGATTGTCCCAGCCAAAATAATATCCAAGGCCATTGTTTTAAAAGATCGTTATACTGTTTGATACTATCTATGTTTACTTAGGATAAAATTTCACTGAACTCGGTGGTGCATAACACCGCTGCAAATCTAGTTGCTCTCGAGTAAACTGTTCCCAAAGAACTGCATTATCTCCTCACATCTCCTTTTCGTGCAACATGGCCTCCATTCCAATCGCAACCGCGGATGTACAATTTCAGCGAGCTCAGGTCAGTAGCCCCATGCCCCCAAACCGCAGATTACATGCTCTCTGCAAATCTCACACGGATTAAAGCCAGACTTCCCTTATGGCACAGGCAGATTAAAGGCTAGAGCTGAAGAGAATACGATTCTCCTATGCCATTACTGCCCATTCCTGACGCCCATTATTTTATCTCCGTAGTAGTTATGCATGAATAACAGGGTATCAGTTACGTGTTGGGGATTTTTTTTTTTAACTTAAAATACAGGCAAAGTGCAAAATGCCTCACAGCAAAAAAACCCAACCCCACGAGGGTTCTTCCTTGGGTACCAAGTCACCCACTGGCTTGCAGAGGCCAAGTTGAACTACCAGGGACGGGCAAATTCCTGGGAGCACGCGGCCCAGGGCGCCGTTCACTCACCCGGCCCCCGGCGTCTGAGCGCTTTCTCCGCAGCGTGAGTCCACTCCTGAGCAGCGTCGGCAGTTCCTTCAGCTTTTGCCGCAGCTGAACTTGCTGCTCCTGGCCTCTGGCGTCGGCTGCGTTACGGCTATGGAGCAGCGAGTCGGCCCTGTCACACGCAGGTTGCATCTTGACGGAGCCCCCAGCCATGCATGCTACATTCCGGAGAAGCCCCCTCCCCCGTTCGCCTGCGGCGTCTTCCTTGCTTCAGCGCTTGCTCCTGTGCACGCACAGCGCACACCTTTCTCTTGTCATGCAAAACGCGCCTTTCAGGCAAACGACTTGGCAGCAATCGCAGCAGTGGCGGCGGCGTCCTCCTCTTCTTCCTCCTCCTCACAGGGAATTGGGAAGGAAAAGAGAAAGAAACCCGCACATACAGTACTCCCCACTGGGCACGTAAATCAAGTAGCGCGGGAAGGACAATTCCCTGACCAAAATGCTCAGGATAAGGCGTTTACCACTCAGGTGCAAAAAAATGCGCCAGGAACCTAATCTCTCGTGCGGCCTCCACCTTTCCCTACCCTCGTGGCCCCTCCCCTATTGACGCTGTTTTTCCTCAACTGCTATGACGGGAACAAACAAAAGTCAAAGGAAGGGGCTCGCGAAGGAGCAGTCGTGCACTGAACGTGCAGTAGTACGTTGTGGCTGGCGCGCTACTCTTCTTTTATCCGCGTTTCAGAATGCGGGTCTTTCCCAGGCGGATTGCAAATAGCATCAACAGTCAATAAAACCACAGCAGTAAGTGGATAAAAGTTACAACGAGTGGGTTCACAAACTCTTCTAAGTGATTATTTAATTATGGTTTATTGAATAACCCACAATTAGCTGTAGTATTATATTGGCTCTGGATATCACGCAGGTGTTTGTAAAGGAATCAACCACGTTTTAGGCTGGAGTGCTGGGGAAAATGGGAGCATTAAATACACCACAAATCTAAAAATAGTTTAGCTTGGGGTAGAGGTGTGATGGGTAAGTCTACAAAACCAGATTGAGCTACCTGAACCATGGATAAGCATTAGGCCTGTGCAAGCACATTTAAAGGTGCATTAGTGCAAATAAAGTACTTCTGCAAACTGTTAAAGCATGCCCATCTTTTTCAAGGAACTCTTGATTGCTTCAGAAGCTGTTTCTGCTCATCAGTGTGTGTATATACACTTATACAGCCAGCGAAGCAAAGATTAATAACACTTGCAGAAAAAGCCAGAAACAGCTTTCAAAGCAACTGTAGCAACCTTGCAAAAGTCACTAATATTCTGCAAAAGACCTTTTTCCAAGGACTATAATTGGTTCACAAAGAGTCAAAAGCTATTGAATGACTGAACAGCATATATTAGGCCAGCACAGCTATAATGTTACCCTGTAAATTGCATTTTGCAAAAAGGATACAGTAGTTGAATTCGTATGCTGAAGCCAAAGAAAACATCATATGACATAGTGTGTTGTGTGAACTCAGTGAGTGTAGTTGCAAAACACACTGAGACACTGTTTAATTATTAAGAAGGTCCTGGTTTCCATATTATAGAATCCCATTCTTTTTTAACTGATCTGTAATTTTCCTAAGCGTTCTGTCCAGTTACAGAATTGGCAGGCAATCTTTGCATGAATCTGCTTTCAGGGAAGGCACTGATGTAGATTCTTGATGTAGACTCTTTGGATTCCCTGGGAACTTCAGAGAACTCAAGCACGTGAAAGAGAATCCTTTCTAAACAGTAAATACACTTAATAATACAAAACCTCAGAAACTCCATCCAAATACTGGTTTTCTCACCATGCAGCCCAATTTGATGCTGTTCATTATAGTTCTGTATTCAACTTGCATTTTGATTTTGCTTCTTTCTTGTATTTATTTTTCCCTACTTGTTTGTGCAGGTAATTAAAATCCTTCCAAGTTATATATTCAGTTTTACATACACCACAATCCAGAAAAATATTGGATACTGAATCTCTATTGTAGTGCAGAACTAAGAACTTAAGAGTATGATCCTGTATTTATTTAATTGGGAGTAACGCTCTCTGAATTTGGGGAGCTTATTTCTGAAAAGACAGAAGACAAAACCATATATACTGCTGTAACTGAACATTATTCACCTATAACATCTAAGTTTTAGCACCTGCTGGAAAACCTGAATAGGTTAAGAATAGTCCAGTCAGTGGAAATTGATCAGATATTTTGTCATGTAAATGTAAAAAAAATACAAATGGAAGTTTAGCTTCTAAATCATTTTCTGATTTCTGATACCACAAATGTCGGATACTAGAAACAGAGAGTGGGACAAGAGTTTATGCTAAAAGTCTTGTTTTCACTTATTCCCACTTGATATTTCATGTTACTTTCACTTTGGGTCTTCCTGACATCATTTATTCAGGAAGCCAAAGGTGCTTTTTCCCACCTCATCCACTCTTCAAGAAACTTTGCATGTGCTTTGAAATCCAACACTCTTACAATATCGTTATAATATTATTTGGAATTACTTTGAAATTATTTCTTTGTTTTCCTTTTACTCCTTTTCTCTTTTCACTTGCTGTTGAATCAAGGAAATACTATTAAAAAGAAGTAAAACTTTTTCTAAAAACAAGAAATCCCATAAATTAGGCTAAGATGTTCTTCAGCCATGAATTAAAAATTAGTCCTTAGAGAGTGATTGTATACAGAATCCATTGTTAGTGATAATGGAATCAGATAACATCTAGCACTTACAGTTAAAACTTGGCATAATGACTGATGCAAAAGGACTTTGGAAATACTAACTAATGTGGCATTATTGGTAGAAAATCTGAAACAGCTTTTCACCAATCTCTGCTTGGCATGTGATTTCACATGGATGTCTCAAATATACAATATTCTGCTGAATATTGTGCACAACTGTAGTTACTTGATTAGATGCTTTTCAGTTGCTGGTACAGTACTGTAAATTAAAATGTTACAAGAAGGACTTCACAAAGGAAGGCTGTTAGCCTGACTTTTGTATTCCATGTTTGATTTTAATTCACTTAAGGCAATCCTCTAGAATAGGATGCAAATAGTCTTCAATGTCAAACACACTTGGGAGAAAGCCCACTTGAGGCCTCCGGGCATTTCCATCACCAGGTTGCAGTGTTATTCTTCACCAGAGTTAGCAGTTGCTGAAGTTAAGAAGTAACCATCAAGACTCTTGTGTTTCCATTATGGGTAAGCAGTGTGTATTCAGCCCAACAAAGCCCTAGCCCCTTGAAGCTCTTGAATGATTACTTTCATTCAGTAACATAAAACTAAAATTCTAATGCAAAGAAGACTGGATTATGCAGGCCTCTGTGACAACTAAACAGATGATACAGGACTTCATCACGCACATGCCTTTCACATATACAGTAAGAAAAATTGGTTGCTGAATCCAGGTATGGTTTTGCATTGCATAGCTCTTGGTGTAAGATATGGCAGGTGTTCAATAGGAAAAAAAATAGGATCTCTTAAACACAGTAGTAAAGTCCAAGATCACACCATACAGAATGTGCAAGAAAGACCCTAAATAAAGCAGGCTAATTTACCAGATTTTAAAGCAAACACATTATATTCTAAGTCACTTAACTGTGTAATTGCCTAAGCCCTAAATCAAAACAGTTCCAATAAAATATAAATGAACATTTTTTCTCAGTGTTTTATTACTTTCCTATGACCATTTAGATCTTTTAAATCCATTTTCAGCTTATTTTTAAGCAAAAGGAGTAGGCTGTCCAAAACTTTTGAAATAGGTGTTTTGCAAAGCAGGCTAATGAGAGCAAGAACCACTCCTCAAAGTGTGAAAGCAGCCACATCCTCTAGAACCATGTTTCTCAACCAAAGTAAATTTAAGATATGTGGACTTCAACTCCCAGACTTTCTGAGCCAGTGTGGGGAGTCCACACGTGTTAAAGTTGCCAAGGTTGAGAAACACTGCTCTAGAAAACTTGTGTGGCTATTTTAAAAGTTGCCCCTGGCTGTGAGCATTTCTGGTTTGCTTCTCTGGCAGTTCCTATGGAAGTGTTGTCTGTGCAGACATAAAAAAGTTTGGAAACATTTGAGACAGCTTTGCGAAGCTTTCCAGAGGCTTCTAGAGCAGGGATGATTGACTTTTGGGTGGGTTGAAGGCAGGGCAGTGATGCAATAATGTCACTGCAGAGGGTAATGCCAGGATTTCAACCTTGTTTTTTCTTCTTGGGGTTTCCCCCTACTTTTATTTTTTTCACTAGTTTTTCTTGTATTTCCACAATATTGGGGTCGTTGGAGGCTGTAAAAAAAAAATCAGCATTCCTTTTCTTGTCTCCAAACCCATCCAAAAATTTGGATCCTTTTTTGCGCTGGGGGCATCAAGAGCAAATTGGGGGTCTTAAAACTTAAGGCACCCATGTCATCTCTTTCCTAAATGGGATCTGCACCAGCTATTTTTGGAGGAAGTCCTTCAACATGCCATGCAAACATGGGCAGGTGTTGAGCTTAGGGTTCCTATTCTAAGTCACCTGCTACCATCACCTACTACCTATCTGAAATGTTTGAATTGAAATGCTATATGAGGATCAAACTGGAGACCTCCACATGCAAAATATATGGGCTACATTTCTTTCTTAAGTGAGTACTGAATATGCAAACCAATAGCTACAATGCATTGTTCTATTAATTTTCACATTCACCTTCTTGAGGCAAAAGGTTGATGGTTTGGAATATTAGTGTGGGAAAGAGCATTAATGGTATGTATGCTGTATGCAGTAACTTTTAAAACAGATGTGTTGATGGTGTTGTAAATTAGGTCATAGAAGCAGGCAATGTTCTACAATACAAACGTCTAGGATGTAGTGACAATGATACAGGATTGATTACATTTCCTGGATGACCTCATTCAAAGGGTTCTGCAAGCTGTAGATAAGGATCAGAAAACTTTGGCTTAAAATCTCAAAAGGGAAAGGGAAGGGAGGAGAAATAACTTTTTGCCCATGTGTACTTCTTTCGCCATTCTCAGTTCTCACCACCTGCGATAATTGTGGACTCTTTGCTACTAAGTCTGACTTAATTTAAACAAAAGAAGCCAAGTAGGTCAAACACACAGGTGGCTGGGCAAGATACAACCTTGAATTAAACTTCTTCATTGTACACATGCCTCTATTCTAGTGATGTTTCATTTCTGAGGAAAGATCAAGACTATATCTCATTAACTCATGCAAGATAGCTATGTATAATAAACTCCTTAAATATTTTTAATGATAAATTTCATAGCCTGGTAGATGCTTTCTTGAGTTATTCTAAGGGTTAAGGTCTAGGAAGCATCTTGTTTCAAAAATCAAAGAACTTCCTGCTGGTCAAAATAATAATGACAAGAACAAGAACAACAATGCAATATTTAATTATTTTTATTCTCATGAGACTGAAGCTTGGTAATGATCAAGGGAACTCAAATGCTTCTTAGGTTTGGGTAAATCTTATATATTCCATAGCTCTCCATATTTTTAAAGAACTAGCTGGTTATAAAGAATGGCTGGGGATCATTGTACTGTGACTTTAATCTAATTTGAATGTTAATCTGAATTCTTATCCACTTACTGTAGCAAGAAAATTCCTCACTTGCTGTTTCCTGAGGACATGTCTTTACATCAGAGTCAACATCTTGTAGACATCCTGCTGCTGAGGCAGGGTGAAGTCAGTCCAGTTTTAGCATGAAAGTAGTGTTTTCCCTGTGAAAATAGGGATTATCCATTCACACAATCCATTTGAAGGTGTTTTGAAGTGATGCACCTAGGGGCAGCAATTTGTTTGACTTCAAGTCGCCCATGTGATGGCTTAGGACAACTTGTGAACCCATCCTGGGTGCATAACGTATGAGAGTGATCTCAGGCCATGCAGATAATACATTAGTTTTACTGTAATATGATTGGTATTTCCAGATTTGAAATTTAGGAAAGGAAGAACCCATGTAGGGGAACTATTTCTTGATAAAAGATGGGCAAACTGGGGCCTCCAGATCCCAGAATGTGATTCAGCTGTTCCATCAAGTTCCATACCATTTTAAGACAAGAAATATGAAAATTGTGCTACATGCCTAAATGGATTTAGTAGAGTTCTTGGAACTTTTTTTAAGTGATCCCACCCCTAGAAAATGAAAAGAAAAAAAATCAAATTGAAACATATTCATGAAATGCCTCTACCAATTTTATGTCATCAAAACAACTAGCCCAATGCTGTGTTCTCTTCCCATAGAAACATTAAGTGCAGCCCCAGACCAAAACTCTTTGGGGTCCTCAATCATTTTTAAGAATGTAAAGGGCTACTGAGACCAAAATGTTTGAGAACCACTGTTCTAGTTCATATGTAGATAGCAGCTTAATGTTCTCCAGATCAGGATTTCTCAACCTTGGCAACTTTCAGATGTGTGGACTTCAACTCCCAGAATTCCCCAACCAGGGGAATTATCCATTGCTAACAGCCATGTTTGCTGAGGCTGATAGAAGGGCCAGGATTTCCATCTCGTTCTAAAATCCAGATGAATAGCTTTCAGCTTCCCTTTGGACACAGCCTTTTTCCAATAAATTTTTGTTGTAGACCAAGCATTTGTGTGGTCTACTTAGTTGTTTATATTATAACCTATGGCATTTTGCCACAGCTTACTTAATCAGGTTTTGCTACTTTCCTGGAGTTGCTAAAACAGTGGAATTGTTAAGCTCTAGTAAGCAACTATATAAATTGTACTCCATTTTTCAGGTTTGAGGTTATACACATCTACATTAAGCTTTTATGAAATTCTCTTGTTGTTGTTTCCTTATCTAAATCTCAGTTTACAAGGGCAAAGCCTCTTTAAAAGATTACTGTTTTATCCTAAGTCTCAGGAACAGATACAATTGCTGTACCATGGCTCACTGTGTGCGAGTTATTAGTCCTTGTTCTCATATGCTGATTGGATAATTTAGGGTTCACAGTATTGGTGCTAATGACCAATTGCAGCTATTGAAGGCAGTGATAGTAACACTTAGCAAAATCACATGCTGTAGATGTCTCAGCAGGAGCTGATGCACATTGTTACTCTACTAACCTCTTTAAAAAGATACTGTTGGGGAGGGATAGATTGGCAGCCATACAAAATGGCTGCATGAAGCCAATCTCTGTTATCTGCAAGGGACTAATTGCAAGATATTCCTCATAAAATTAAATAAGAGAGTATACCTATGAATCTCTTCTTTTGAAAGAAAAACAACTGTTAGACAAAAGAAGGGACACATTCTGCAAGCTTCAGGCTCAAGTAATAAAAGAGATCTTCCAAGCATAATGAGGGCAGCAGGGAAGAAAAGAAATGCTTACGGTTCCTGAACCGAAGCTCACCTACCATCAGCAATTCCTTCAAGCTGCAACTGATGCAAAAAAGATGGCTCTTCTTAATCATAAAATAGAAAAGACAATGGCACATGAGGCTTTGAAAAATGCAGATATCTGATTTCTGTACTTAATGTGACTTTAATAAAAACTTGTATCCATTTCAAGGGTAAGATTAGAATAGATAAAAGATATACAGTGGGGCAAAAAAGTGTTTAGTCAGCCACCAATTGTGCAAGTTCTCCCACTTAAAAAGATGAGAGAGGCCTGTAATTTTCATCATAGGTATACCTCTATACTATGAGAGACAAAATGAGAAAAAAAATCCAGAAAAATCACATTGTCTGATTTTTAAAGAATTTACTTGCAAATCATGGTGGAAAATAAGTATTTGGTCACCTACAAACAAGCAAGATGTCTGGCTCTCACAGACCTGTAACTACTTCTTTAAGAGGCTCCTCTGTCCTCCACTCGTTACCTGTAGTAATGGCACCTGTTTGACCTTGTTATCAGTATAAAAGACACCTGTCCACAACCTCAAACAGTCACACTCCAAACTCCACTATGGCCAAGACCAAAGAGCTGTCGAAGGACACCAGAAACAAAATTGTAGACCTGCACCAGGCTGGGAAGACTGAATCTGCGATAGGCAAGCAGCTTGGTGTAAAGAAATCAGCTGTGGGAGCAATAATTAGAAAATGGAAGACATACAAGACCACTGATAATCTCCCTCAATCTGGGGCTCCATGTAAGATCTCACCCTGTGGGGTCAAAATGATCACAAGAACGGTGAGCAAAAATCCCAGAACCACACAGGGGGACCTAGTGAATGACCTGCAGAGAGCTGGGACCAAAGTAACAAAGGCTACCATCAGTAACACACTACACTACCAGGGACTCAAATCCTGCAGTGCCAGACATGTCCCCCTGCTTAAGCCAGTACATGTCCGGGCCCGTCTGAAGTTTGCTAGAGAGCATTTGGATGATCCAGAAGAGGATTGGGAGAATGTCATATGGTCAGATGAAACCAAAGTAGAACGTTTTGGTCTAAACTCAACTCGTCGTGTTTGGAGGAGAGAGAATGCTGAGTTGTATCCAAAGAACACCATACCTACTGTGAAGCATGGGGGTGGAAACATCATGCGTTGGGGCTGTTTTTCTGCAAAGGGACCAGGACGACTGATCCGTGTAAAGGAAAGAATGAATGGGGCCATGTATCGTGAGATTTTGAGTGAACACCTCCTTCCATCAGCAAGGGCATTGAAGATGAAACGTGGCTGGGACTTTCAGCATGACAGTGATCCCAAACACACCGCCCGGGCAATGAAGGAGTGGCTTCGTAAGAAGCATGTCAAGGTCCTGGAGTGGCCTAGCCAGTCTCCAGATCTCAACCCCATGGAAAACCTTTGGAGGGAGTTGAAAGTCCGTGTTGCCCAGCGACAGCCCCAAAACATCACTGCTCTAGAGGAGATCTGCATGGAGGAATGGGCCAAAATACCAACAACAGTGTGTGAAAACCTTGTGAAGACTTACAGAAAACGTTTGACCTCTGTCATTGCCAACAAAGGATATATAACAAAGTATTGAGATGAACTTTTGATATTGACCAAATACTTATTTTCCACCATGATTTGCAAATAAATTCTTTAAAAATCAGACAATGTGATTTTCTGGATTTTTTCCCCCATTTTGTCTCTCATAGTTGAGGTATACCTATGATGAAAATTACAGGCCTCTCTCATCTTTTTAAGTGGGAGAACTTGCACAATTGGTGGCTGACTAAATACTTTTTTGCCCCACTGTATATGTTTAAGAAACTTCAAACAAGTTCCAGGTAGAAATCAAACTTTTCTAGTTACCAGCTAGTTAATCTCACTTGATCTGGGCACTGAAGTTAAAGACAAAGGTGTCTACTGAGGACTGGGCACATTGCCAAGGGAGGGAAACCTGCATAAAGATATAATTGCATTTTACACAAAAAGTAATGGAAGCCCTGCATCAGTTTGATTATAAGGAACGTTCAATTAAAATCTTTCAGGATCTGATACTTCACTGCAGGGGAGAAATCCTCAGCTCATATACTATGGCTCCAAATGACTTGCTACAGTGGACATACTCTTTTAGGCTAGTAGTTGTCACAAAATATGTCACTGGTATTGAGCAACAAGCAACAGATATTTTCAAGCAATGAAATCTATGTCTACAGGATCTGTGATTACAGATACAAAAATTATTTCCCCAGGGCTCTACATGGAAGGATAAGCAATGAAAGGGCAAGCAGAAAGAAACTCAGCTAGCTTCTAGTTGAGATTCTCAGGATTGAAAAAATGAGGACTGATCAATAAAGTTTAAGCTGAATAGATGACAAATTATTGATGACACCCTTCCTTCCTTCCATGCATGCATATGTATATTTATATAAAAGTGTGAGTATATGGAATGAAGTATATTAGTGAGAATATATGCCCTTTTATGTATGTGTATATATGTGAAGTGATATATAAGTGGAAAATATTTCTGGTATACATGGAAAAAATATAAATACACTCTTCTTCTACTATATTATAATGTTAATACTAACAGAAATTGAGATTTTTTTGGACTTCTGGTGAGGATTCCTGGCGAGTTAGATGTCCCTTTTTAAATGGGACGGCGTTTACAGTGGAGGTTGCAGCTGGATGCAGGATCTGGACTGGCGAAGTCTCTCTGGAGCAAGGAGAGAGCGTGAGATAACCCACGTGTACTCTGTATAGCTGCTTCTTGTGAGTAGATCACAGGAACGGAAGTTTTTGTGACCAGCTTCTGAGTTGAGCAACTGGAAGACAGGGATTCCATCTCCGCTCACAGTCGTAACATGGTCTTTTCTATGGATGAAAAGCTTGATTGAGCCTCATCTCTTAATTACTTTTGGAATTATTTTTTACTGTTTTTGAAATATTAAGAACCTTCAGAACAGCAAGTCTTTATTGCACTTACTGGGTGAGTTTCCTTCTCTTCTGCAAAAGAAGTTTAACATACAAGTTTAAGGATTTAGAAAAATAGTATTTTGGTTTTTTGAATAAACAGCAAAAGGAGGTTCAAAGTGATGGTTCTAGAAAGTTAAAAACAGACTAAGGATCCAGATGGTTTTGAAACGAGACTTTGTAATTAAATATAATAATCCTTCTCATGGGAAACTCTGATTGTTTTGGTTTGCTGGAAAGATAACATGATAAGAGGGAACTTTGAATGTTGGACACTAGAGGGAACCAGAGGAAACTAAAGATTACTTAAAGGAGAAGAACACTCAGATTAGACACGTTAATACAAAATGAAACAAAATATTTTAACAGTGGAGGCTTTTATGGAGATTTGTGACTCAGGGACTGAGAAATTAATTTTAAGAATATCTAACATCATAGATGGATGGTGGGCAGACACTGTTACAGAACAAGAACTAGTTATAACGGATAAAAGTGAAATTGATTTGAATATGAATTTAGATATGACATGCTATAAGAATGATATGCAGAAAGGTGACACACCGGTTATACAAATGAAACTGATCTATGTAATTCAGAAGAGTGATTTGGATTTTTTTTTTTTTTTTTTTACTGGATTTACAAAAGAGATCTGTTAAAGTTTTAAAGGATTTGCTGAGAGAAGACAAAGAAAAGATAAAAAGAAATAAACCTCAAGGACATCAATTTAAGGGATTAAAACCTAAGATTATTAAAAGGTTAAAATAGTTATGTAGTTATTTCTAGTAGCCCTTAATAGACTTTTGCTGACTAGGAATGAATGACAAGGCTTTAAGATTTTGTTAATAGTTAAGAGATGAGTTATGGGAAGAAGAGTGCATTTGCTGTATCTTAAGAGATGGTGATAATTTACTAAAATTGTTTGTACTTATAATGAAGGGAGAAGTTACTTCTTTATTTTTTTCTATTTTTTTTCCTGCACTTTCTATTTTTCTTTTTATATTTTTTGTAGTTTATATTAGTTTTTACTTTTCCAATTGTAATCTTAATAAAATTATGTGGAAAAAAATTAAGATTTTCTAATAAGTTGTATATGTGTATTCCCTTAACCACATTAATGTTTAATATTAAATAAGAATAGCCCTTGTAGGATAAGACTATTTTACTATTTACATTTCAATTAACCAAGAAGTTGGACTGCCAAATCTTATCTCTCTCATTTTTCCAAAACCCAAAGAAATGGGATACATGATTTATGATCCTAAAAAGTCTCCCAGGTTTAGGAGACTGTGTTCTACTGGACCTTCATTAAAACTATATATTATGAAAATAAATACTTAAATATATTAATTATGTCACAATTTTTGGTAAATTTGGGGGTTTTTTCTTGTTAATTTTTTTAAAAGCTTTGATTAGTTTTAACATTGCATAAGCATTATACCAAAATGTGGGGTTTTGGGGGGGTGCCTTCTAGTCAGTGTTGACTCCTGGCGACTCCCTGGACAAATCCCTGTAGTTTTCTTGGCAAAATTTTTAGAAGTGGTTTGCCATTGTCTCCTTTCTAGGGCTGAGAGAGAGAGAGACTGGCTCAAGGTCACCAGGCTGGCTTCATGACTAAGGCAGGACCAGAAGTTATGGTCTCCTGATTTCTAGCCTGATGCCTTAACCACTACACCAAACTGTCTGTCCTATACAAAAGTAGGAAATCAAAAATAGAGATGCAAGAAGTAAGATATACAGTAGTCCTCAGGTTACAACTACCTGTTCAGTGACTGTTCAAAGTTATGATGGCGCTGAATGAGGGGACTTGCAATCAGTCCTCAAAGTTGCAGCCATCACAGCATCCCTGCAGTTTCATTATTGCAATTCAGGCACTTGGCAATTGGCTCACACGGTGACCTTCCCTGTTGGCTTCCCACAAGCAAAGTCAGTGGGGAAGCTGGCAAGAGGTTGCAAGTCGCTCCCGCAAGTTGCAAAGGTCTTTGTGGCCACAGCTCTCACTTAGTCCTCCAGCAGGAGCCATTCATCTAATCCCCGGACTGCAAACCTGCTCTTTGTGGGAGAGTACAGTGCTGCCTAGAGACAAAGACAGACTTTCTCCAAATCAATCCTCTTCCAGATTCACAGGTTTAGTTCCAACAAGATGACTGTTTAAGTCTGCTTCTCCCCTCCAGGAAAGAACTTCAACTGCATCTTTTGATCAGCCTGGAGTGAAGATATATAACTTGGTATCATCAGCATATGGATAATTCATGCCATATTGGTAGATGGCCTCACCTAGTGGCTGCATGTAGATATTAAGCTGTTAGGAGAAAAGGGGTGAGCCTTGTGCCATTTCAAATTGGACCATCTGAGGACTTCACTAGTCCCACCACCAACTGAAACTGATTATTCAGGAAGAAAGAGGACTACTACAATGCAGTACTTCCCAGCCTTCATAGCTGGACCAGAAACAGCCCCATTTATTTCAAATAATATTTCTCGTTTCTCCTCCCACTTATCTGCATGTATGTGAGAAGAGCATGCTTCTCATGTAGACTTATAGCTAGGTACAACCTCCTTGTCCCATTGGCCTCCAGTGTCATGCTCAGAAATTAAAACCATAATTAATCAGTTTAAGCCAGGAAAAGCCCCTGGATCAGTTCTCATTACTTATAAAGTTATAAATAGCAATGTGGATTGGTGGGATCCAGCGCTGGCTTCTCTTTTTACAACAGTAGATCATTTCACCAAGGTTCCCAAGGACTAGGGATTAGTTATTATAATTCCAGTATACAAGAAAGGTAAAAGAGACCATCCTGCTAGCTTCTGCTGAATTTCTCTGTTGAGTCAAATCAGCAAAATGCCAAACACAAGTTAAATTTTGCAACGTGCTGAAATCTGAAACCTCTATAGTTTTTCAAGCCTCTGGAAGCCCAAATACTCACCTGGATTATGCATCTAAAAATACAAAAATCAGCTTTAGCTATCCAAGGTTAACTGCTTTGCTTGAGGTGCACAGTTTATACCTGCTGTAATTAAATTATTTGGAATGAAAGCCCTAACAGAGCTACTATATGGGCTCAACTAGGACCATACAACAATACAGTTATCCTAGAAAGAGTCCAAACCAAATCTTTGAGAAATATCTTCCGAACCGCTCTCTGGATTCCAAACACAGTGCTCCAGCAGAAAGCAATAAAGCCAAATCTACTCTCTGGATAAATATTTTTACTTACTGGCTAAACTATTCCATAATCCAGTTGGATTGGCCTATTGAATTCTGGCAGACAGTTTCAAAACCTCCTGGGAAAATGTAACCCTGAAGAAATTGAATTACCATGGTTTCATCTGTAACGCTGTTTTGCCCCTGGAGCCAGATCAAGCTAAATTAACTTTAAGACAAAGGATTTGTGTCTCTAGAAGGTCAATTAGGATCTGATGTTCTCCCATGGGATATATTCCTCAACAATCAAGTTTTGAATTTTAAACCAGCTTCTTCTTATTTATACTAAATTTTAGTTCCCAAATTTAGAAGATCTCTAACTCTAGCCTGTTTCAGTATGCTTCCCATACCAGTTTTGGAGAAGAAATGCAGGAAAGCTCTTTTTTGAAATAGCACACTGCCCCAGTGGTGTGGGTGCCATAGAACTATGGCCCACGTCTTCCTTTACTACCCCAGTTTTACAAAGACATTGATTGTCAGCTGACTATCTAAATTTCTTGGGAGCTTTGATAGGTTTTATTTACACTATTTACAGGTAGTCCCAGTTTAAGAACGAGTTCCGTTCCCAAGGTCTGTCCTTAAGTCAAATTTGTATGTAAGCTGGAATAGTATTATTGTATAATACTGTATAAGTAATATTGTGTAATAAACTTGAGCCATTCTGTACTCAGTTCAAATAATTGTGTATTTAACTCAAATTTTGTTACAATAGGCTCCATTCTTAACTGTGGGTTGTCTATAAACTGGATGTTCTTAACTTGGGGACTACCTGTACTAAATGATCATGTTATTTGATCATAATTTTATATCTCTAAATGTAGTAAAATTCTGTTACATCCTGCATACACTTTGCCCACAATGGCCAGTAACAATTGATGATGTGGCCTAAATACCTATTTTATTATGACTGCAGCAATATAATTCATTTACCCATAAACATTAGAGTTATTAGACTGACAAGACAATGCTTATATACCTGTGGTTATTTTTAGTTCTTTAGGATTTTAGTGTTATGACCGTTCCTTTCTATATACCACTTTATTTTACACCATACTATTATAGTTCTTATTATTTCAAGACCAACATTAAATATAATTGTAGATTTTAGTGAGATGGTGATTTTAAATTTTGTGCTAGCTGTTTTTAGCTATTCCATAATTTTATACATTAACATCCAATTATATAAATCTACTCTGTGCTATGCTTGTTCTTGTCTTCATAATGTAATCTTACAGCGTTAATGGGATTGGTATCACAGTTTTATAGTTTGTGTTAGTAACACAAATCTACTATCACAAAATGCTGTGATTTTATCACTGAATGTTATTTTATGAGGTCAATGACTAAAATACAGATACAGCTACTAGATATTATTTGTCTTCAAGAAATTCATCATGTTTCCAGAAGCATGGAATTATAGAGAATAAATCTGTCACTGCTAAATATATATTTCAGAGTGCATGGAAAGGAGCCCTAAACTTATTTCATTTATAAAAGTATTATCCTTTTTTTAAAATAAACCATATAGAACGTATCAGTTAAATACATTAAAAGGGTGCATCTCTGATTCTTTTAACACTAAGGGAATTTCATCAAATATTTTATATTAGCCACAGTAGGGTTTTTTTTCTTGCAGAGCCTTTAAACACTTCGGGACAGGAACTCGATGAATCTCAGTTAAATTCTTTATTAAGTCCATTTCAATGAATCATAAAAATAACAATAAAGATAATTGGTAATGTTATAATACATTACAATTAGTTTACATTAATCATAAGCTTTCTACATTGTGTTAGCAAAGGTGTTACAAATTGGCACATATTTTCATCTTTGTTGGCAATGCTTATTATAGCAAAGTTTCTGTTGAAAGTTTTGATGAATTTGAGAAGATCTAACCACTATCTTTTAAAATGAATCTCACAGTAGGATTACTGTCTATATCTTCTACAACTTATTTTAAAGAATATTGCATTAAAACTGGCTGTCCATCTCGCAAAAGTGACTCTGGACAGCTAATATAAAATTAAAACTCAATTGAAAACAACCGATAACAATAACAATAAATGTGTGTATAGTGGCAACCGAGAACAACAGTTATCACAACAGTAGTATCCATTTCATGGGCCCACTAATGTAATAGTCTGTGAGAATGCCCTTGAGAGACAGGAGGAGGAAGAAGAGAAGCCGCACACAAGGCTTCTCTTGTCAGATAAGAGGCAGCTTAGTCCACAGAAGGAATGGGAGCATGGCAAACATCTCAGAAGGGACCCTCCCTACAGTAGTTTCTTGGACTGTGAAGGTGAGGGGAGAGAGAAGGGTGTGTGTGTGTGTAATCTTTTGTTTTGTGTTGTGTTTCTTGGCTTATTTTTGTATTTTTAAGCTTATATCTGGATAGCATGTTTATTGTATACACTAAACATGAAAAATATTTTGAAAAGAAAGCTAGCTAGATATCAAGGCTGCAGAAATGCACATAATTTTCAATAAAACAATGACAAATTATTAATACCCAACATTCTAATTCAAATTACTAGAAAAAGGAAAAGACAATTAAGGTTACAATAAATAGGCTGTATTTATTCAGTCTATTGTTTCATTTGACAAGAAATGATAAGTTTAGGAAACATGGCTCAAGTGAGTGAGAGGAAAAATTGGACAGAGGAATTACAGATTGAGCTTCTACCTATTTTAACATGCAGTTCTGGATCATTGGTGTTAATGTTTTTCACACCTTAAAAATGCCTTTAGGTTAAATGACATTATACCATCTACAGAAGCCATAGAGATGTTGGGGTGTTTTCATTAGCATAAATATCTGCCAAATTTTGTCGTAGCAGGAATACAATAGACTCTAAGCATCCACTGAACAGCATCTATCCACAAATGGCACCTAAAGTTGGTCATACTCCCTTTTTTATCCACATGTATACATTCTCTATGTTTTCTGCAGAGTTGCACTTTTCAGGGCATCTGTCCTCAAATTCACCTGAAATCTTACAAAATTTAGTAACCTTGTGGGAATCTGTGCATAGATTTAAAATTTTAATTTGATTTAAGGAGCTGTAGGCACTATTTTGAGAGCAAAGAATGATTTGTCACGCAAAAGTGCTGAATTACTGATCAGTTAAGTGGCTCCATTCACTTTCAAAAGAGGAGGAGGAATTATTACTCTTCAGTTTTCTCCAGGAGATGAGTCCTGCATTTAAAGCTGAAGGCAGCAATCCAGAAAAGTGTCTGTATTCAGAATTCTGCCATTTCTGGTGGAACAAGGCAAGATAAACTAAAAGTGGGAAGTAAACAGTTTTAATGGAAACTAAACAGAAGATTTTCAGTTTGCTAGTAGGAACTGGTGGAATAGCACTAGTAAAGATTTGGATACCTGCATAGTTCTCCATCATCTTAATATTTCTTTGGATCCTGCCACTGTTGGTTTAATTGCCTGGATTAGTGATTTAAAAATTGTGGCTTTTTGATATGGTCAAGCTAACCTGAATTACCTAGCAATTGGTCTCATCACTGCTCTGTAGCCCTTAGCATCCTGAAAGACCTGTGAATTGAAGTGCGAACAATATTAAAAAGAAATAATCCCTTGAAGTGATTCTGAAAACAGCCCATTAAATTAATCCCAATTAGCTAGGAATTAGTACTTCCATTTCAGTTTTGATGCAATTTCATAAAGGCAGCTCTCATTTCAAAAGTGGATTTAAAACATAGAAGAGTATTTTCTATTCAGTTTTTTTTTTAATATTCTGAAATTATTACATGGATAGAGGCTTAAGATCAGTCTGAGCACTGGAACAACAATTAAAGGAAATTTTACTTTGCCTGGAAGAAATCCCTGCAGATACTCATTTTGAACTGAAAAGTGAAATCTATGAACTGAAATAAACAAACATGTCTGAACTGGCCAAGGAGTTCAGCTTTTACTGACAAGAGAGGTTCTTGTAATTGCTATAACCTAGTACCTTCCAGGACTGTTGGAAATCTTATTTAAGGATGGAAATAATATTAAGATAATGGAAGTGTTTACAAAACAGGAAGTCATGTTAAGCAGAGATAGAAATGTGTACAGTATGTCTCTGTCCTGTGGTACTTTCCATATACCTAATTTGTGAGATTTCTTGACATAGGCTATAATATAAACAATATTAATTATTCAAGAAAAAGGAAAGAAAGGGTTGGCTTCTCTTTTTCAAAGAAAAATATTGGATTCAACTGTTAACTGTAGTTTATGGCTTATTGTGATGTGTTAGCACAGCCACTTGTGATATTTTGTTCAAGGAACCATGGTTAAGTAAACAATGGCTTAATCTATTCTGTTCATAATCTATGAACAGAAATCAACTACACGGCTAATCTTGCAATGGGGTGGGATCCACATCCTGCCTCCAGTTGCAGAGGGGATGCTAGGGTGTCACGTTCAGGGCGGTTTTACAATTTTCCAAATGTTGCCACTAAGGCTATCACTTAAAACCTGACCAGAGATATTACCTTGTATGCATATATATTGTAAACTTGGTGACACCTTGTAGAAACGAACATTGCCCATAAAAAATTACCATGGTAGTGATGAACAAGAATGACTGGGACAAAAGTAGCATGCCTTCTCAGTAACGGCTCCTGCTTTCTGGAATGATATCCCCCTGGAGATTTATACGGTTCCCACCCTATTGATTTTTCACATATAGCTGAAAACTTGGTTGTTCTCCTAGACCTTGGGGAAGGATGGCTGGAAGAGCCCCTTTGTCTTTTTGGTTAGGCATTTTTTGGTTTTTTATGTTCTGAGTTGATCTTCTGTTCAGCCATATCTTCTTTTCTTTGACATATGTTATTAAAATTTTCCTTCATTGCAAGCTACCCAGAGTTGTTGCAGAGCCAGACAGCCTTGAAATTCGAATATTAAATTGAATTTGCACAAAACGCCATTCTCTACTTTCTCTGCATATTAAGAGCCAATCTTATAACATCTCCACTCAACTGTTAAGCTCACTAGGTGACTATGGGATAGTCACTGTCTTTCAGCACAACCTACTTTACAGTGGAGATGAAATCAGAAGAGTCTTCCCTGTGGGCTACCTTGAGCTTCTAGGGGAAAGACAGGATATGAATGCACTAAATAAATAAATAAAATTAGTCTACCAGATCTGGGCTGCAAAAGTGGATGAGAATGTGAGTTTTGATGCCGTCTAGGTCAGATTTGATAACTCTAACTCTAAGAAAATATTTATTTATTTTATATTTCTAATAAAATATTGTCTGCCGTTCTGCTCTAAGCATCAACAGTGTAGTAGCCCTGCAATGTTTTGGGTTACTAAAGAACATGGGATATGATCTCCTTTCAAACCTTTATATACTAATATTTATTGTAGTTCTAATCTACTTAAGAATAAGAATTCTTTGGACAGTTTATAAACTGAAGATATGCTCAGTAATATGAATGTACTTTCTAAGTTAAGAAGCTGCATTTGACCCTGACTCTCAGTGTGTACAGTGTGTACCTGTAACTATATGTCTCCTTTTTTTCTAGGATGTACCTGTTAAATTATTTTGATATTTATTTTACTGTTACTGTTACTTTTAATGTGCATTTTTAACTTTTCATAACCTGTTTTTAAATTTGGTGAGCCACGCTGAGTACTTGCCAGAGCCGAAAGTGGGGTATAAATCAAACAAGTCAGTAATCCAGCCTCTATCTTACATATATCCCCTCCATTTAAATTTAAAGCTATACAGCCTAAAACATGCTGACAGCTTTTGTTAAAGATACAGACCTCTGCCACCCCTCCCATCCATAATATGAGAAGATGGAAATATTTAGCTTAGAGTTGTCACTATTCATAAGATCCCATCTGAGACCAGCTCACTATTTGAGAAAGTACTTCTATTCAGCTCACACTGAAACTACTTTGACACAGAAACTACATTCAGAGCAAGTTTTGTTCCTCCTGTGAAGCCACTTCAGGAAACACAAAGGGCTGACACTTTTAAATGCAATAGAATGAAATCCTCAGTCACTGTTTAGGGCAGGGGTCCCCAAACTCTTCAGCTTATCGACCCCTTCATAAAGTTTCAGATTGTTCATTGACCCTGAAACATTTATTATATGAAAATAATTTAATAAATATTAGTTTAATAGTACTATAAGTAACAATAACAACAACCTCTTGGATAGTCCCATTAACCCTTGGGGGACAATATTGCCCCCTTCAGAAAACTCTGGTTTATGGTATGACCCACTTCTTTGAGGGCCAGAGTACAGGGAGGGTTTCACTGCATCATAAGCCCTTTGGCCATTGGCCCAGCAGGCAGCAATGGGCATGACTTCTTACTGCAGCCAATCAACATTTGGGATATACAGTATATTCTACCAGTGAGTTCTGCAGTGAAAAAGCTTGTTTTTTTCTGTTTGTTCCTTCCCTTTGTGTTTTTCTTGAAGGACAAGATATACAGAATGAATCAATTTACTGGATTTCTTTCCTCCCCTTTCAAAAGGACTCTTTAAGACCGATTGGTATATAGATCACAAAAATTGTGAAATTAACCTGGATCCTGAACATTTTAATGATATAAATTATATAACATGTAGACAGAATGCAATGACTACAAATGTAGGGATTGTCTTTTAGTTAGAAAAATCTTAGGGCTTTGTTTAGCTTCTTAGCCCTTGAAAGAAATAATAATGGGTAAATTAGCACCATCTAGTGGAAGGACGTAAAGGAAATTGTTTTCTGTTACTAGTCTATGAGATTGCTACATTACTATTTATTTTAAATGGATTGTATGTTACTTTTATTTTAGTGTTGATGCCTTTGAATTTCTTGATTTGTTTTTAAAGTAAGAGCATGCCCTTTGATCTGTTTCACTTAGCACATTTAAAATTACAGTACAAATGTTATCAAAATTTAGAGCTCCCAAGAGAAATGGTAGCCTGTATATTTTTGAAACACAAAGAATATTTTATTCAGTTTCTTTTGGGTTCCTTGTTTCTTTACATATTAATTTTTTTAAAAACTTCACTCACTTACAAACTTTTATATAGACTATATTGAACATAATTACTATTAATCAGAAAATAGTCATTATACTACCTCACTGAGCATAAGAGCTGAGAAATGCCATATATGCATCTTAATAGAAAAGAGAATGAAAGATTTATATTATCTTATACAACCATAGCTTATAACCATGACTGTTGCTATGATGGAGTTACTGTATCTGTAGTACTAATAGTACTGTCATTCACAAGATAATTTATTCAACCTATGGAATCCAAGATAAAAAATAAAGCAGGGATAGGAATATTTTTTTACATTATATTAATTTTAAAAGCTAACACTGAAGTAATATGAATAGTTGTCTAAAGGCCCTTTTCCCAGATGAATTAAGACCATTACCTTCAGGACCTAAAATTATTTAACTTCATATGGGACCAAGGCAAAGTCACTAATAGAAGTAAGATATTTCTTTATAAGACCAAATGGTTTTTAGTACATTTTGAATGATTCTACATCATAGCCTATTTTTTCTCCTCAGTAATTTTTCAAAATATTGGTCCAGTTCTGTCACCTTCTTTCCAACTTTCTCTCAATACAGGATTTTAACTAAGTTAGGTATAAGGCTTACAGAGTATATTAATTCATTCATCAAAATAATTTGAAATGTAAATTGTGAGAAGTATACATATAAAAATGTAAGAAGAGGCATGGTGGCTGGGGCAAAAGACCTATTTTGTCCATCATCTTGTTCCCATAGTAACTAACTAACTATTGTCTAGTAACACAAGCAGGTAGCACTGTCCATCTGATGTTTCCCTGCAACTGTTCTTCAGATACATATTGCCTCTGATACTGAAGATGATGAACAGCCATCATAACTAGTAACCATTCATAACATTGTCCCCTATAAACTTAGTGCTCCCCTTTAAAGCCATGTTGGCCTTCATCTGTGATGATATATGTATTTCCTTTCATCTCTCTTGAGCTCTTTTCAGTCATCTTCATTCTAGTATTTTTAGAGAGGGGAAAATTCTGTCAAAGTAGCCTTACAATAAAGTAGCTCATCTGGTCATGTTTCCTGTCTGGTTTACCTGGGAAGACTGATATTAATCTTGCAAGTATGAAAGTACAAATCTCCTGCTGTCTCCTTTACAGCCTGAGAAGCTAGGAAGGGTCGCTTCTGAGCCTCTTTCTCCACCCATTATGCAGCTGTGGTCTATGCCCTCTCTTATCTGACCATTCCCTAGGCAGCATCTCTTCACCCCATCTCTCAAAGTTTTTCTCACATACCATTGCAGCCCGGGACACTTTTTTTTTCTTTTCTCAGATATTTTCACCCTATTTACACCGTAAGTAATTTTAATTACAGCAGCACCCATTGTTGTCATACAGCAACAATTCTGCAAAATTATATTTAATTCTCGAGCAGGCATGCTGGCTCACAGAGTGCCCTGTTACTGCTTTTCATTTTTTTTTTTAATGTGTTTTTTGGAAGTCTCTTTGATTTTGGTGCCTCCTAAAATTTGGTGCCCCTAGGCTGGTGTCTACTTGACCTTAGCCTGGAGCCGGCCCTAAGGAGAAGCATTGTACGCTGGTAGAAGCAACATCCTAAATTCTTAGAATGGTTATTGCATTTCCTGGTTGCCAGTTAGTATCATTCTTACACTTTCATAGTGGCAACAACAGTAGCGTAATTTGTGCTGTCACGCCTTGCCCAACTGTGTATAAACCTAATTGCCTAACAGGAACATGTAACACTGTGCCCGTTAACTGAAAATAGATAAGGGCAGAGTGGGGGCAGAGGAAGAACATTTGCCAATGAACAGAAATATGAATGAATTGGGAAAATATGTTATTTGACTCAGACAGTAGGAAAGGGACTTCATTCATAATTTCATAACTTCCCCTTTTTTTGCAGAAGGGTTATGCTTAAACTAAGCATCGTTCCTCAACCTGCTGCCCTTCAGAAGGTGTCGGCTCTATTTCCTATCATTCATTCATTCATTCAAACACACACACACACACACACACACACATACAGTATACACACACACACACACACACACATATATGTAAAATTAGAATTTTTCAATACACTAAAAATATACAAAACAAAAAAAGATAGAAAGTAAGAAAAAAGAAAAGGAATGGAAAGAGAAAAAAACATACAATTATGCCTTCTGCCCTTCTTTCCACTTTAGCATATTTTGATTTAATATTGTTTTTTAGCCAAAATTCTTTGTCTGTATATACTTTTCTTAATTATCCTGATATTGTCCATTTATTTTTGGATATTTTGGATAATTGAGTCCCAATTGTCTTGTGCTGACTGATGACCGCAATAAAGTTATTGTATTGTATTGAATAATTATCATCTTATTCTTTTCCCCATCCTGTTTGGCCTTTTTTAATTCCCAAGTCCAGAAATCATCAATTCAATCTTTTCTTCTTTCAACAAAAAGTCCATATACATTTTCAAGTCTTTCAAAAAAATCTCTGTTGTTTTTTCTCTGAAAAAACTGGTCTGCTTCACCATTTCTGCAAATTCAGTTAATTTTATGATCCAATCTTCCACTGTATGTATTTCATTACTTTTCCAACATTTTGCATACAATAATCTTGCCACAGCTATTTCCTATCATTCCTGCCAGCACTGTTATCCAATACATGGCACTAAGCTGGCTTAGCCATAGAATTAGAAAGGTTAAGCTTAGAAAGTTGGTTTTAGAGATGGAGGGAAGGTAAAATTCCATTTTAGGAATGTAATGGTATCATACAAGAGATGCAGTAGAAGATATTACTGTATGTCACTGGCATTTAACTCCAACTAGGCAAGCACAAATTGCCCATAATTATTCATCAAAATATTGGAGGGGGTGCAATCAGAAAGGAACACTTTTCCATCTATAGTTGACTTGTGAAAAGATGGTGCTTTATTGGAAGAGACTGTTCTAAGACATTAGAATACTATAATAACGAAACAAGAAGTAGAATGTCCTCCGGAATTGGGGTTATTACATATTTCTGAGGGAGGTAATTCTAAACTAAAGAAAAAGGAGCATATTGTATTCCTACTCCTAGCTGCAAAATTAAGAATTGCACAAAACTGGGAATTTCTAGATAACCTATCATTGAATAATTGCTGTGCAAAAGTATGCTCAATTGTCATTATGGAAAAAGTTATTGATAAAATTGAAATACTGACTTCTCAGAGAGATGAGTCACATTTTTATCTGATCTGACAAGATTATATATGTTATGCTTATAATAACCTCTTCTATTGATAAATTAAGTGTTATAAGTAACCTATGATTGAATGTTGTCCAGATATATATTATTCTGGACTGTTACCTTGTATTTTTGTGTCTTCTTGCCTTACAGAATATTAAAATTGAAAAATAAATTTTAAAACGTGGATTATCACATGAAGATCACTATTGGCATATATGATGATAGTAGTCCTTTAAAAAAAAAAATCAAAAAATCCAAGTCTTCACAACACTTCAACGTTACTTGCAGGCCCTGTGTGATGGAAGGCATGAGCGAGGAGGATCTTGGAATGGAGCTTCAAAGTTACAGGGAAGGGGGAGAGACATTCCAAGGGAAGCATCTCCTCAGCCCCCAGCCGGAGCATGTGAAAGTTAAGATGCTTAAGGAGACTGGCCCCTCCCTAAGGGGTTCAGGGTTATAGTTGCTGATGTTGGGGGTTGGAGTGAGTCTGGCGAGATTGATGTCAGGTTCATCCCAAGAACCACAGCAAGACAAATCCAGGAACAGTTCAGTTACTTTATTAGCTTACACCTATTAGACAGAATCTTGCCAGACTCACTCTAACCCCAACAACAGCAACTATAACCCTGAACCCCTTAGGGAGGGGCCAGTCTCCTTCTCTTAAGTTTCACAGGCTCCGGCTGGGGGCTGAGGAGATGCTTGGAATGCCTCTCCCCCTCCCTGTAACCTTGAAGCTCCATTCCAAGATCTTCCTCACTCATGCCTTCCATCACACCCTGCTTGTTTAGAATTAAATAACTGATTGGCTGGATTCACATAACAAACTGAACTTGTATTATACATAACTATTATACTCATAACATGCTTTGCCCCACAAAATCAACCTTATTATGGCTTATCATTATGACCTTGTTCACAAGTATGAAAACCCAGTGGCTGAGTTCCCACAACACACTGTACCACAAACAACATAACCACATTTTAGCCTACCTTAACAAAATCTGGCCTTTTTCTTCACTGTCAGTTTTACACAAGGCCAAGAGTCCTGTATATTACTTAGCCTTCACTTCGTATGTTCAACACAGGAAGGAAGGTGAGATTGTATGTTATTTGTGTTGAGACAGATTCTGGAGTTGCCATATTGCTATCAAATTAATTAAGAAAACTTGCAGCACTTTCCATGTTCAATTTATTCAAAACTGTATCATGGTCAATACAGGGATATGAAACCTGATTAAAATCTCTCCCCATAATTATCTGATAAAACCCAAAAGATGGGCAAAACATCCACTGTATATAAGATGTGTGAAGAGAGTTCTAGTTACCATTTATCTAGCTCAGAAAATGTTTAGAAGAGTATAGAAATGTATGCAAAGTTTAATATTATCCCATTTGAATTAGTGCTGAACTTGAAGCCAGATGGGAAAAAACCTGAAGTCTGCTTAAAGCTGGTCTGGGCATTTCCAAATCCTTTTCCACAGCTTACCCAGGTTGCTTTTGAGACACCATCACTTCTGTTTGGTTTTTCTTATAAACACTCCAGATGTTAAAAATAGGCATGTAAATGACTCTTGTGGTTTTGTTCTCTGGTGCATGATTAGACTCAGGGATTTAGCGGGGGTTCTTCCCCATGGCTTAGTTAAAATGCTCTCCTCCCATCTGCTAGCCAGCAGAAAATGAAAGCAGCACAGATTTTCCTTATCCCACCACTGACAGAATTGCCTCTGTTTTGGGCTGCAGCTGGAGGACAGTCCTCATTTCTCATGCACGGAAGGCTGCCTTCACCATACCTTCTCAATTTCACCAGCCAACAGGAAAACCAGATGTTGCCACCATCAATCAGAACTTGTCCTCTCCTCATTACCTGCCATCTCTCTCAGGCCAGGGATCAGGTGCCTGAGGTGAAAGAGGTGACAGATGAAAGGGGAGAGTAGACTCTTTACCTGCCATGTCTTCAAGCCAGTTCTTGGCTTTGAGATCTCAGTCAGCCTAAATAGCTAACAGCCTGAATAATGGCTGGCAGATGTGAGGAGGGGTTGACAAGTTGGTTCCCTCTTTGATGCTTCACCACACAACTCCCTACACCAGTCAGCTCCTGTTGGCTGCTTTCAAACACAGTTTAGCACTCTTTTATTGTATGAATCCCATTCCCTTCCATTACATTCCATGAAGGAGGCAAGGGGCTATACAATAAAGCTTAATTTGAAAGTTCCTTCTACTCCGAAGCAAAAAGAAAGAAAAAGATATCAGTAGGGTTGAATATTGATCTCTTAAGCTAAATATTATTTTTTCAGCTGCCCTAACCTCAACATGCCCACCTGCATCTTCTGGACACTGAAGATGATACCATGTTGGGTGCTACAGATACTGACTTTTCTAAAATCATGGTGTAACTATGGATTATAAATATTTAACGTGGAATATAAATGGAGCAAATGCTCCTCAAAAGAGGAAAAAATATTTCATTATTTGAAAAAGTTAATACAAGACATGATTTGCTTACAGGAAACACGTATTATCAAAACAGATATAAAATATTTGAGTCACAAAAACGTTGGTAAAGAATTCATTTCAGCAAGAATGAAAAAAAGAAATGAAGTTGTTTTGTATATAAATTCTCAATTATATCCAAAGCTTATATTGACTGATGATTATGGCAGATATGCTAGGGTAGAAGTTAATCTACATGAGGCTAAGATTTTTATATTGGGAATTTATGCCCAAATGAAGATAAAACAGCATTTTGTAAAGGACTTATGGATAAACTATTGGACTTTCCATATGAAAATTGGTGTCTCCTGGGAGATTGGAATGGGATAATTTCCCCACAAAAAGATAGAACTTCTGAGAAAAATATTTAAAATACACAAGGCAAACTACCAAAGGTTTTCTTTGATTTAATGGACAATTTAGAGCTTGTTGATATAAGGAGATATAAAAATGGTGACTCAAAAGAATATACTTATTTTTCTGAAAGACATAGGTCTTATTCAAGATCAGATGTGATTTGGATCTCTAAGACTTTGGCTGCTAATGTTCATGAAATAGAGATATTACCAAAGACGTTCTCAGGCCACAACCCAGTGACTTTAAAAGGAAAAGTGGGATTTTCAGATGGAGATTGAATGAGATGTTGTTGCAAAAAGAAACAGTAGTGGAGGATTGCAAAAAGAAGTTAAAAGAATTTTTGGAGAATAATCTTAATAAAGGCACAGAAGTAAGAACGATTTGGGATGCAAGCAAAACTTTTGTAAGAGGATACTTTATGCAAAGTAACAGTGAATTTAAAAAGAAAAGGCAAGAGAAAATACAAGTGATTTTGGATGAAATTTTTAAAAAAGGAAGAAGAGTTTAAAGAATACTCAGAGAGGATAACTATTACCCACCAAATTAAGCTTCTACAAAGGTAATTATCTATGTTAATAGTGAGAGGGATGAAAATAAAGATGAATTATGCAAAACAAATAAATTTTGAATTTGCAAATAAACCAAGGAAATGGTTGGCATATAAATTGCGAAAAGAAAAAGAAAATGAAATGATACTAAAACTACAAAAAGGAAATACTGTAACAACAGATAATGCAAACATGTGAAAAGTGTTTCACCAGTATTATCCTAGTTTATATAAAGTTCAGGAAATTTCCTTGGAAAAAGTGGATGAAATATTTACATAAAAGAATTTACCAAAGATCATAGAGAATCAGAGACAAATTTTGGACTTATAACAATAAGGGAAGTTTGTGAAGCTGTTAAAAAGATTAAAACAGGAAAGGCACCTGGCCGAGATAGTCTGCCAGCCTTTTACTATAAATGTTTTGAGGATGAACTTTTACAACCTTTACAACAAATGATGAATATTATTTTACAGAGTGGAAAGATTCCTGACAGTTGGAATGAGGCCAGTATAGCATTAATAGAAGCCCAGGACCTGACTTTAACAAGAAATTATCGACCAATATCTTTATTGAATAATGACTGTAAATTGTTTACCACACTTTTGGTGAAAGGTTGAAAATAATTTTACAGGACTTTATTTATGAAGATCAATGTGGGTTTTTAGCTAAAAAGACAATTATGAGATAATATTAGAAATGTGTGGATATTCTGGAGTATTTGGAGCAACATAATGAAAAACCAGCTGCACTGATCTTCTTAGATGTAGAGAAGGCCTTTCATAGTTTGAACTGGATTTTCTTGTTTAGAGTTCCGGAACATATGAACCTTGAAGATGATGTTATTAAATGGGTAAGATTGATTTATACTTCACAGAAACCACAAATAATTGTTAATGGAGAACTACAAAACCTTGTGAGATTCAAAAGGAACAAGACAAAGATGCCTACTGTCTCCACTCTTGTTCATTTTAGTTCTTGAGATACTGAATAGAGATATAAGACAAGATGAAAGAATCATGGGAGTTAAGATTAAAAAAGAAACTTACAAGTTAAGGGCATTTGCAGATGACCTGGTGATAGTTTTGGAGGATCCATTAGAGGAAGTAGAAACATTAATGGGAAAATTGAAGGACTTTGATATGCTAGCAGGTTTAAAGATTAATAATCAGAAGACAAAGATGTTAACAAAAATATGAAAATAAAAGATCAGATAGAACTGATGGAGAGAACTGGTTTTAAGATTGAGAAAAAAAGTAAAATATTTGGGCATTATTATGATAAATGTGAATTGTATGTTATTTCAAAATAATTATTTTCGACATAGAAGTAAATTAAGAAGGACATGTTAAGGTGGGAGAAATTAAAATTGTCACTATTAGGGAGAATTTCTGTGATAAAAATGTTTTACCTAAAATTATGTTTTTGTTTCAGAAAGTACCTGTTTTGACAACTGATATACCATTTAAGCAATGACAAAAAGATATATTTAAATGTATATGAAGTATTACAAGATGCAGAGGAAAGAGAAGGACTGGGTTTACTGGATTTGAAATTGTATTTTGCAGCTTGTTGTTTGGTTTGGATGAAAGAATGGGTGTTGGTGAGAAACAAAAGATTTTTAAAGTTAGAAGACCACGACCTCAGGTTTGGATGGCATGGATATTTATGGCACAATAAAGTTAAAGTTAATGTGGATATTAAAAACCACTTTATTAGATGTGCCATATTGAGAATATAGAATAGATATAAACCCAGGCTGTGCCCGAAAACACCTCTATGGATCTCAGCACAAGAAACATTTTATAGAAGAGAAAAAACAGGCAAAGATAAATGTTTAACATACCAGGAATTATTGGCAAATCACCACGGGGAATATAAAATTAAATCAAGAGAGCAACTAATGGCAGAAGGGCATAGTGGTCAATGGTTTTCCCATTTATAGTTATCTGAAAGATTTAAAATGAATAAAAAGATGTATGGTATGGAGCATAGTAAGGCCGAATTTGAAATGCAATTGTGTACCGAAGATGAACGTGTAATTGCTAAAAATGTATAAACTTTTGTTGAAATTTGAAAAGTGGACTAAGAATTTGGTTATAATATACAGATGGATCAATGGGAAAATATGTGGTTAAGAGCTGAAATTTATATTATGTTATGACCTTAAAGAGAATTTTTACAAAATGATGTATCATTGGTACATGATGCCAGCAAAATTATCTAGAATGTATAAAGACATTTCAAATGCAACATGAAGGGACATTTTATCATGCTTGGTGGACATGTAAAAAAGTTTTTAAAAATGGATTCAAATACTGTACATACATTGATATGGAGGATTTTAAAGATTAATATTCAGTTGAAGCCAGAACTTTTCCTTTTAGGACTGATGAATAAACAGCTAGAAAAGACCCATGGAAGATTATTTCAAGATATGATTACTGCAGCGAAATTACTGTATGCACAAAGATGGAAAGATTCAGCATTACCCACCATGGCAGAATGGTTGGTGAAATTGACAGAACTTGCTGAGATGGACAAACTGACTTCTTTGATTAGAGAAAGGTCATTATTGACATTCATCAATGACTGGAAACTCTTTATGGACTTTTTGCATAAGAAAGAAAATTATTTTGTGACTTATAGTTTTGATGATTACAAAGAATAGGTTATAAAAAGAAGGGAATTGTAGTGAAATTTTAGAGAGACAGGTTTGATTAGAATTGTACTGTATGTAAAACTGCCAAGAGGAAAATTGGAAGCCATATATATAGAGAGGCCTGGATGGGGGACAACAGGCTTCAACTGAACCCTGGTAAAACGGAATGGCTGTGGGTACGGGGAGCCTCAAGATCTAGGAGTTTATCATCTTTGGTTCTTGACAGGGTCGCACTACCCCAGACAGACCCGATGTGTAATCTGGGGGTCCTCCTGGACTCACGACTCCTGTTCGAAGAGCAGGTGGCAGTTGTAGCTATGAGGGCCTTTCCACAACTTTGCATTGTGCATCAGTTATGCCATTCCTCGATTGGGAGGCCCACCGCATGGTCACTCATGCCCTGGTCACCTCCCGGTTGGATTACTGCAATGCTCTCTACATGGGGCTACCCTTAAAGAGTATCCAGAAGCTACAGATGCCGCAGAATGCAGCAACGTAGACAGTTTTGAATGCCCCCAGGAGGCCCATATAACACCGCTGTTATGCGAGCTGCATTGGTTGCCAGTTTGCTTCTGGGTCCAATTCAAGGCCTTTAAAGCCCTTCATGGCACAGAACCAGGTTATCTGAGGAACCATCTCAGCCCTGTTATATCAGCTCACCCGACTTGGTCCAGCAGAAAGGGCATGTTGCAGACCCCACCAGTCAAGGAATTTCAACTGGTAGGAGCTAGGAAGAGGGCCTTTTCTTCTGTGGCCCCCACTCTGTGGAACAACCTACCACCCGAGGTGCAGTGTGCCCCTACTCTCATGGCCTTCAGGAAGAGCATGAAATCCTGGCCATGCCAGATGCCCTGGGGGCTGGATGGGGGCTTGCACCAGTGGAAGTGGCTCGTGTGGTAATTGATTTTACTCCCCTGTCATCTTGAATGTTTTTTGTTGTTATATATAGGGTTGTTTTTATAGCTTGACTTATTAATTAAATTATTTAATTAATTAAAAAGTCAAGCTATAAAAACATTAATTTAATTAATTAATGTGGGTATTTATTTTTTAATTGTTTGTGGGTTTTTCTTTAATTGTGAGCTGCCCAGAGTCATCCATTGGGGAAGATGGGTGGCATACAAATTTAATAAATAAATATATATATATATATATATATATATATATATATATTCATCTTTTTCTTTTTTCTATCTTCTTTTTTCTTCATCTTTTCTTTTTTTCACATTTACTTTACTATATTTTTTCTTTCTTTGAATGTATTTCTTATTATCTATGTAAAATCTTTTAATAAAAATTATTTTAAAAAATAAAAAAAATGCCCACCTGCATCTTCCCTCTTCCATTAGAGAAGGTATACTTAATGTAATGAACCACATTCTTATATTTGCAATATTTCTGTCTTGTAGCAAATAGCAGCTTTTAAGGAGGATAAGGGAGTTAAATCATGAACACGCAGAAGGATTAACTTCACTTTCCCCCATATTGTGACCAAAGTAGGTTTCCCAGCCCTGCAATAATTACCCTATACCTCCTTTTTAAATTAAAAATAAATGCAGAAGTTTTTTTTTAATGGATTCCTACTCGTGGCTTCAGAGAAATGGTATCAAGATAGAGTTTCACTTTAAAAAAAACCTGTCCTCTCCTTTTACCATACCAATGCAAAAACAAAGGTATTCATTCCAACCACTGAAAAGCATGAATAGATTTATAATATGCGCCAGGCTGTCTGAGAGATTTCCCAGGGCAATCCCCTAATGCAGTGTTTTTGCATCCATTAACAGTGAATTGCCAAGGATTTCATTCTGGGAATTACCAAAATGTATTAGTCACAACTTCTACAATGCCTTCTCTTTTGTATGAAGCAGGTTTTTCCAGGCTGATGCCATCCAAATTGGTTGGATTTCTCATGTTCTTTGGCTGTGAATAGAAGACAAGAGTATGGTCTGCTTAGACAGCTCTTCCTGCATGCCCCCTTTCCCATTTTAGTTATGTTTCCATCCACTAAAGGGTTGCCAAGTGATTCCATTGTCCCAATATTTTATGATTACGATATGAAGTGGGTCTCTGGAATATGGATTAGCTTTCTTCAAAACTGTGTTACTTGGATCACAGATTTGAGGAGAATTTGTCCCTTTACACAGATGTTGGAGGCTATCTGGAACCAGAGGAGGATTTTGTCTCACCCCAGTAGTGTCTTGGACTTTACTTTTTACTGACTTGGCCTAAGTGGAGTCCTACATTCCTATGTGGAAAAATAAGGTGCTACTCTATCTGGAGATTTGTAGCCAAAGGAGGCAAAATTGCCTACCACTCTTGACCTCAGATAGCTCAGTCTCTTCCAAAAGGGATATCTTGAATAAGGTAAAATGCACCTCTTGCACATTTTTATAGAAATTTGACTTTTATTCTCAAAGATCAGACGATGTAATTCAGAGAAAAAATGTTCACACCCAGAGACATACATACACATTTATTTATATTACATAACATGCAGCATAATCAATGATATGCAATAGTTATGGTATTGACAAGGCTTCTTTTCCTTTAACATTTCAAGAAGCCACTTACAGAGATCTCTGCCATTCCTGTCAGAAAGTTCTTCCTACCAACTTGTGTTTAGACTCATTTAATGACTGTAGAAGGTTTAACTCTGTAGTAGATAGCAGTACCCAGCTGACCTTGACTAAACTCCAGAAGAACCAAGCATAACTGGACCTACTTAATATTTGGACAGGAGATCAGCAAGAAAGTCCAGGGCTATAATCCAGAGTGAGAAGATAAAAATATTTCTGTTTAACTACCAAAAAACCTACAAGTATTAGCAAATACTCTCTAGGCATCCAGTTTGACTCAGGGAAGTCTTGCCTTGGATTTAAAGGCCCTGCTAAGACTGTTCAATTTTGGCTTCATCCATTTCTTTAAAAAATTGCTGCCATGGATTCTCCCAGAAGGTGGCTGCAGTTCCCTAGCAGTGACACATTTCTTATATAAATATTTCACCTCAATCCTGTACTTTGAATAATCCACCACAGTTTTTTAAACAAAGAACAAATGAGTAGAGGCTTACTAAGTGGGAATCATACTGTGTATTATGAATTAGGCGTGAAAATTGTGGTATAAAGTTTGTCAAGAATCATGAGAGGAATAGTTTATTACATAAATGTGAGTAATTCTTATTTTAAGTACTGCTGTTGATACACTGAACTAGGCTATGAATTACTTTTATCCTAATATAGTTTCTCTTATATTGGAATGGGTATATGCAGGAATAGCCCTGGGATTTAGGAGTACAACTACAATTTGTTTCAGAATTAATAGCTTTGTCTTTAAAATCTTTATTTCAGGGGGAAACTAAGGCCGCATTGATTCATCAACTGTCCATCCATTTCAATGTTTTTCTTCAAAATCAAACATTATTTATACACCATTAACTCCCAAATTGTAAATATTATTCTTTTGGGCATACTGCCAAGGAGCTAAACTTCAAGCTTTTTCTGCATTTCCCACCCATCTTCTCAAGGGCAGTACAAAAGGAGTAATAAATTGGAAATGTAAGGACCACAGAAACTGCAGTGATGCTTAAGACACGTTTTTAGGTTCAGTGTTATTCTTTCTCAGTTGGCTGGTTGGTGGTTGTTTACTGTTCTCTTTCCCATCTCCATGAGAGGTTTTTTTTCTTGAAAAGACATGGTCAGGAGTAGGTTTTTCTGCCAGTTGCTTTACTGAAACTTCCAGAAGCACTACCTTCAGTGCATCTGCAATATTCCCAACATACACAGGTAGCCCAAGGTAATAAGTAACAAGATGGATCACAGGCATACTTATTTAACTATAACAATCATAGCCTTATACGGTGTTTCTCAACCTCAGCAACTTTAAGATGTGTGGACTTCAATTCCCAGAATTCCACTGGCCTAATACACTACTGAGAGGAAAATATAGGCAGCAGTGTTCTTATTTGACAATTATGAGTGAACCAAGACTATTATTTACTATTGGATCAAAAGAGTTTGGGGGCAAGCACTTTAGTTCACTCTGTATTCCTTCCCTAACTTGTTGCTATGTAGACAGTGAGCAAAGTTGGGTTGGGGGTTTTTTTTTGTTTTGTTTTTTTGCACCTGAGAACTGGGAGGTTTGGTGAAGCAAATTTAATAGAGAAACAGACCACCCAGGTACAGCCAAAAAGAAAAAAAAAAAGATTCAGCTTTATTCTGGTTTCAGCTAAATCCTCATAGAGTCAAGAAAAAACACCATCTGAGTGCTCATAATAAGCCAACTTCATGGGGACAAATGGATCCAGAACCAATCTAAAAGCAGGGCAAAGCCTTTTGTGGAGGGTAAGCATTTGATAACCACATGCTGAATGGGCTTGAACAGACAGAATGCTTTGTTTTGTTTCCACAAGTAACATAACAGGTGGAAACTAGTCATCATTTTTATCATTCAATTGGTTGTTAGGATGGGGTAAGCAGCCACCAGGTAACTTTCTAATTTGCTGGGTAGCACCATGATGTCAGGCTGGAGCATTTTGCTTGATGGGAGAAAGCAACAGTCTTCCATCTTACAGAACCTTAAGTACTGAGAAGGACAAGGAGCTGAAGCAGAAAAAGGACATCTGCCTGATAACAACCAAGTAGGAGATCATATGATTTTAAATAGTTACATCTTCAATGAATGTTACATATGTGGAGGTAATATATAATTAATAAGAATTATTTTATTGATGCTATTTGAAATTATGTGTGGTCTTCCCTTGTTTTTTTGGTATGGTTCCATTTCCCCAATAAAGTCATTTTATTAGAAGTTTCTATAGATTTGGCATCATAGATTTTCTCATTAAATTTTTCCTACATCTAAAATTGCATGATTTAAAGCTACTTTTTTTTTTGCTTTCAATGTATGTATGTGTGTGTATACATATACAGTGGTACCTCGGGATACGAACTTAATCCGTTCCGTGACTCTGGGCGTATCCCGAGTTGGTCGTAACCCGAAGCAAAATTTCCCATAGGGTTCAATGTAAATCCGGTTAATCCGTTCCGCCCTCCGAATTTGGTCGCAACCCGAGGCAAATTTCCCCATAGGGTTCAATGTAAATCCGGTTAATCCGTTCCGCCCTCCGCCCAAATTTGGTCGCAACCCGAGGCAATTTCCCCATAAGGTTCAATGTAAAGTACAATCCGTTCTGAAACATATGCATTTTATTTTTACACCACAAAAACATGAAAAACAGTGCAACTGGCACAGCATGAAGAGGGAGAATGGGGTGGGGAGGCAGTTATTGGTTGGAGGGAGGGTCCCCTTCAGGGGTTTCCTCTCTTCTTTGCCTCTTAGCTGCAGGCTCAGTTCTGGGGAAAACCTGTCTAAAGTCTGTTGTTTTTTCCTGCGCTGCATAACCCTCCGGAAATGAGAGAACACGTTATCGTTCATAAGATTCAGCACTCTGCTTGTCACAGTTCTGTTGGGGTGGTGCTTCTCAATGAAATCCTGGCACTCATTCCATTTTTCCATGATGGACTTGATCGCATCACAGCTCACCTCCTCCCCCTCCTCCTCTTCCTCAGTGGAATGCTCCTCACCCAGCGCCTTCTGTTGCTCACTCTGGAGCTGAGCAAGTTCTTCTGTGGTCAGCTCCTCCTTATGGTCCTCAACAAGCTCCTCTCTGTCTGCATCATCCACAATCAGACCCATGCTCTTGCCCATGGACACAATCTCCTCCACTACCTCTGCATCAGACCCTTCACACTCATGTCCAGCAACACATTCTGGCCACAGTTTCCTCCAGGCGGAGTTTAAGGTCCGGCAGGTGACATCTTCCCAGGCTTTGTCAATGAGGCTGATGCAGTGGAGGACATTGAAATGTTTTTTCCAAAACTCTTTGAGAGTCAAGGATGTTTCTTCGGTGACATTGAAACACCTGGTGAAGAGCGCTTTTGTGTACAACTTCTTGAAGTTGCAGATCACTTGCTGGTCCATGGGCTGCAGAAGAGGTGTCGTGTTGGGGGGGAGGAACCTGACCTTTATGAAGTCGTACTCGGCGTCCATGTCATCCACCAAGGCTGGAGGGTGTGCCGGGGCATTGTCCATCAGGAGAAGGCACCTTTCAGGCAGCTGGTTCTCAGACAGGTATTTTTTAACGCTGGGTGCGAACACCTCGTGCAGCCATTCCATGAACAACTGCCTTGTGACCCATGCTCTCGCATTGGCCCTCCACATGACAGGCAGTCTGGCCTTGTTCACATTGTGCTCCCTGAATGCACGAGGGGTCTGGGAATGGTACACAAGTAGCGGCTTAATCTTCAGGTCGCCGCTTGCATTCGCACACAGCAAAAGGGTCAATCTGTCCTTCATGGGCTTGTGCCCTGGCAGTGCCTTTTCCTCCTGCGTGATGTAGGTTCTCTTTGGCATCTTCTTCCAGAAGAGCCCTGTCTCGTCGCAGTTGAACACTTGCTCAGCGACGTACCCTTCCGCCTTCATGAAGTCCTCAAATTCTTTCTTGTAGGCTTCTGCAGCAGCCTTGTCAGAACTGGAAGCCTCACCATGTCTTGCCACACTGTGGATGCCACTTCTCTTTCGGAATTTCTCGAACCAGCCTCTGCTGGCTTTAAATTCCTCACTTGCTGCGCTGGTAGAGGGGTTTGTCTGCAGCAAATCACTGTGCAGCTTCCTGGCTTTCTCGCAGATCATAGCCTCACTCACGCTATCACCTGCCAGCTGTTTCTCATTCAGCCACACCAACAACAGCTTTTCCACCTCTTCCAGCACTGGTGTCCTCTGCCTCGTTAAGATCGACACTCCTTTTGCCACATCAGCTCCTCTGATGGCATCTTTATTCTTGAGAATAGTCGAGATGGTCGACTTCGCCATCTTGTACTCTGAGGCCAGATCAGTCACACGAATGCCACGATCGTGCTTTTCTATAATTTCCTTCTTCAGCTCGATTGTCACTTTTCTCTTCAGAGCCTTACTCCCGCCAAGCCTGCTCTGCATTTTCTTTGGAGCCATGCTAACACGCACACCAAAAACCTTCGCAAAACACCGCCAAACACACCACAAGCCTCACCGAACGTCTCCTTGCTACCGCGACCTCGCCCACAGGAAGCCGCGACCGCGTGGCAGCAGGGAAAATGGCCACGGATCCGGTTCGTATGTCGAGGCGAGTTCGTAACCAGAGGTAAAATTTTCCTGCCGAAGGTGGTCGTAACCCGAAACGTTCGTTAGTAGAGGCGTTCGTATCCCGAGGTACCACTGTGTGTGTGTGTGTGTGTGTGTGTATATATATATAAGATTAGTTTTTCTGGATTTGGGTAAAGAATATCCAAAGGGCCTTCCTTTCTATTTTAAAAAGAATTGGAATTAAAGGAAGAAACCCTAGGCTGAAAACTAAGAACTGGCTGGATAGATGAGGGGTGTCAGAAAGTTGCATCTGACTGATAGAACATACAGTAATGATCTTTTTGGGGGGAATCCTTCGAAGAAAGGGCTGTTTTATGCATAGGTGGACACTATTTTCCTCAACGTTCATGTGGTGGTTGGATTATGAAATATTTGGCATGATAAGCAGATTTGCAATTTAGACATCACAATTAAAAATACATAAACACTAGCAATTTGATTTATACTTATGCTAAAGTATTGAAATTATTTGGATATATGAATAGAAAAATAATCCTTGTATGTGTACAATGCCTTTTATAAATAATATCTTTCTTTTCTACCCCTCTCCACTGATATAGGTTTTATTTTAATTTCTTGCCCTTTTTAATGCTGTCGGACAGAGAAATGTTCTCTTTCATTTACTACTGGTGTTCTGCATTGTTCAGTCATACCAATCACATTCAACCTGAAATGCTCTAGCTGAATGAAAACTACATACACCATCATCTTCTATTGTATTTTATATGGAGATGTTGGAAGAGATCCTGGTGTCCTCCAGATCTTTTAGATCACAACTTCCATTTCCAGACACCATGGCCTTTCACTACAGATATTCTCAACTGATGGAGTGCAAAAAGTATAATTTAAAAGATGGGGACACAGGTGGGGTAATTATCATCATCTCAGCACTAATAAGAGATTAAGAAGTATGAAGCCAGTTATAGTTCACCGAATAAAAATCAAGAGGATGCTAGCAAAACAGCGATATGACTTTTGGAGAACTTAACAGGAAAGCTCAAGGTCATTGTTAAGGGGAATTGTACAAGAGAAGGGCAGGTTTAGACCAGGTTCATACCACCTTGCCAAGGTTGAATCTGCCTGCCCAATAAGAACATCACAAGAAATCCTGCTTAGTGTCAGCCCCTGAAGATAGGACAGGAACAGCTGGGATCTCAAGAATGTTCTTTACTGTTACTAGGTACTGTAACAGAATCTTCAAAACTCTACATCTTATATCAAAATCAAGCTAGGATTTCTTTCTCATGTTTCTGCTGTCCCAGGACTGAGCAATCTTTTCTGAACCTTCCCCTCCTGTAACAGTTTGTTTATTCCTGGGCCACGTTTACATTCCATCACACTTAGAATCCCTACTCTATGTGAGGTGGAGGAATCTCAGGCAGCAGGCCTTCTCTGTGGTGGCCCCTATACTTTGGAACTCCTTGCCCCCAAAGGTCTGTGTGACCCCTTTCCTCCAGGTATCTCATAAAGAAGTTAAGACAACACTATTCCACTCTGCTTTTAACAAGGACTGAATGTTTCTGGTGCCCATCTGAATTATTTTTATAATTGTATATATTACTTTAAAAAAAAAATCTTTACTTTTAATCTGTTGTAGGATGCCCAGAGTCTGCAGATCTGCGCATGTTACAAAAACTTCTGAATAAATAAAGATGATGTTAAGTAGACTAAAATGTGATCGGGTAGTTTGTTATGCAAACCTAATAACTGTGTGAGCCAGGCTGTTATGTTAAGCTATAATAAAGTTTATTTGTTTTGACATAGAAAATTTCAAGAGAAAAAGAATAAAATAAATACACTTATAATAGCCTTATTTGATCTTTCAGAGGAAGTGGAACACAAGAAATTCTTCCAGGTTTATCAAAACCAGAGGTCAACAAAATGGTGTCTGTGGGTATCAAGGGCCATCCATATCCCCCCCAAAGGCATCCCATGTCATCCAAATAAGAAAATTGTCAAAATCTTATGAGATTACAAAATCTACACCATTGTACAAAATGGCCCACAGCAGTTGACAAATGTTGCTCTCTCCTGATGAAACTCTTACCTCCAGGAGACAAATAATAGGTGTCTCTCATTATGAGGTGAGATGCATTGTGACTGAATAGTTTTCCCACTAGAGTTCTATACCTGTCATTTTTATAGGATTTCCTAATGCATTCTTTGACCACAATGGTGACCTTTTAAGTCAGAAGGAATTTGTGTATGTTTGGAGTTCCCAACCTTTAGTTATTGCAGAAAGACTCTCCTTAATTCACTGAAAATATATAGGTCATGAACTTAAATTCTAGTAAGAGCAGGAAGTCTTTTACACATTTAACCATTCCAAGAACCAAGATATATGAGACAAAGATATGCCACCACAAGACAACCAACCACATAGGAACAAAAATATGCCTACACTTTTCATTACTAGTTCTCTGATTGCTTTAACCCTGAAGCAGAGGATGGAGAATGTACTCCTAAAGGAAGAGCAAAATAATTGACATTTAGTTTATTTTCAATTGTATCTCCTCCTCTTCCTATAGGCACTATGAGACTTGGTCTCCTTGGACTTTACTGGTCTGCCACCTGGCAAGGGCCTGGATACTATCTTGATTATGGTTGGCCTTTTCTCTAAAATAGTTCATTTCAACCCCCATTGTGGTTTTCGCTCCCCCCCTGAGATGTCTCACCTGTTTATCCACCATATTTTCTAGAAACTATGTCTGCCCAATCATTCAATTTCTGATTGTTCTTGGATAATTTTTTTTCAGCTTTCCAATGGTAAACATTTTTCCTCAGCCTGATACTCAGAATCTGATGGGAAAACAGAAAGGACAAATACCATCTTGGAGTAATACTATAAACTACCATCAAGACAACTGTCTTTACCTTCTGCCTATGACTGATTCTGCTTTTAGGATAACCTGGTTCATTCTTCTACTCACATGCCACCGTTTTAGGTGTCATACTGCTACCAGTCATGTCCTCCAACTTTCTCCATTCCAGATGCCTCCCACTTTCTCCCAAAATTCCAATGAGCATAGCAACTTCTCAAGGAGCAGTTGGAATTTGCCAAGGCTTCTGACATCCCTTGCTGACCAATATGGCCAAAATGCTTCTCTCTTTCTGCTGGAGACTGCCTCTGGCTTCCTACTAAATTCTTTTCCTTTACAAAACCATCTAAAAATCTGGACACTAAGATCATCAGACCATTCCTTCTACTTACTGTACACAGATAAATCCTGTCATCTCTCAACTATAGCTTTCTGGTACAATAAAGATGTACCCAGTTTTCCAACTCTCCCTCCTGACTCTAGAATGCCTCCTGTCTCTTGTGCACCTCTACTCTGTTGCTCCTATCCACTTGCTGAGAGAGGATGAAGAATTTTAGGATAAATATATTTCTGATTTCCACCAGAAGAGAGGCAGACAGGAATATCTGATTCACTGGAAGCCCTTCAAGGTAGGCAATCCAAACACAGAAAGATCCTGTGAAGCAACTATAACCAGCCATTGACTTCTAGAATTGTTCCACTTGTGGTACCTCATCAAAACCAAGCCCCCTGACCTTACACTGAGGGTTCGGTACCTATGGATTCTTCAGACTCTGAAGGAAAGGGCACTTGGTTTGAGGGAAAAGGTGGTAGAGGTTGCCCTACAACAGAATCTCCTTCCCCTATTCAAAGCTGCAGAAGAAACTACTGGACAGGGGAGGGTAACTGAAGATGACATAACAGTGATGGAAATTCCTCCCCTCTTGGCTGTTTGTTCTTATGTGGAAATAGGCACTGATCCTTCTGCAACCTCCCCTACCTAAAGCTGAGGGGAAGGACTCTAGAATTGAAGGGTTACTGATAATGAGATTCCTGAAATGGAGGTTTTCCACTTGCTGTTTATTCTCAGTAGGCAATGGACATCCCGACCCTCACCTCCTCATCCATGATGGGGAGAGCTCTGGGCTGGGAAGAGTTCCTGACCAAGATGTAGTGCTGTTGGAAGTCTCTCCATCATCTATTGTCATCTCCTTGGAGAACATGAAAATCCCTTCTCCTCCACTTCCCCTGGTTGGAAAGAGGGTAGGGAGTAATTTCAGCTCCACCTGTAATATAGGAGGTAGAGGGACAAGGTCAGAAACAGGACCAGATAGATTTGCTACAGTAATCAATGTCAACCACTCCTTTCACAGAGAAACTACCAGCTCTCAATTCATTAGGATGCACCAGCAGGAAAAAGGCATGAAAAATTTCATCCATGACATTGTTTGCTATAGGGCTAGCTTTCTCACCAATGCCTTTTCATTTTATTCTGTCAGCCCTTCAAAGTAGGCAAGATCAAGAAATAGGCATGGCAGAATTCCAGGAATGCTCTTTATTATTCTACAGCAGAATCTTAAAAGTCTGTCAGAGTTTCTCCTTGCCTTGTCTTATACCAAACAGAATAAAGGTGAGATTATTTTAAATTTCTTTCTCACACTTTCCTCTTTCTGATGACCATATCATGTTTTCTGAAAGTTCCCCCCAGCCCACCTGTAACTGTTTGTTTGTTCCTTCCTCATTCCCAAGACCAGGTCTACGTTCCTTCACATTTTCATACATAGTACCAGTATTGTGGTATTGTTGGATGCTTGTTCTAATTGATCTATACATCAACTAGGGTAGCCAGATGTCTAGAATTATGTCAGGTGGTCTAAATTTTCAAAAGCTCGCCCTCCATTTACTCTTTTCTCCACATTTTTTGTCAAAAGAGCTACTATATCTAGACTGCAAAAAAAAAACTGAACCATTTTTTTCCCTTCAAGTGAGTCTTGACTCCTGGCAAATCTATGCATCTTTTCTAAGCAACATTTTTGGGAGTGATTTATCATTGCTTTCTTCTTGGGATGAAGACTAGATGGGAGAAAAGAATTAGGGTTTTCTGTATCTATATTCTGCCATCCAGCAGTCTTCCAGAGTTTGCAGCCCAAATACAGTAGCTCTGTTTTTCTATTTGTTCTGCCTCTTTCTAAATGTTCTATCAACATTTTATGGGAGGGAACTATGAAGGTATGAGACAGGTTTGTCTGGTCTCCAAGTGGTGAGGCAGACCAGACTGGGTGGGAAGGAAAAGGCAAACCGCTGAACCCCAAGGCAAACTCCTAAGATTGTCTTTGTTTTCTTTCAAGCCAGAATAGCTGTTACTGTCCTGGGCTTCTAGTAAAATTGTTCCAAATCTTACATCTATGTGCATGAATGAAGGAGAGGGGGAAGAAAGAAAGTTACATATATATGTCAGAGAAAAATGTGCATATCTGAGTGTAAGGGAGAAAACAAATAAAGAAAGTTGTGTATGTCTGAGAAAAGTATGCTGTTTACTCATACTGAAGATAAGTAATTTTGCCCATAGACCCAAGGGGAATTTTTGATAGAAATAGCACTAATTAGCTAATTTATCCAAAATGCCAAAAAGCATTCATTTTTGCTTTCAGTTAATTCAGAATGGTTTAAAAAAAACCCTGCACATCTTTAACAGAGTAGAAAGGAAGATAATAAATAATAAATCATGCTTTCTACCCCTTATGCGACTAATAGGAACATTAACAGTTAGGGAAAGGATATCCTTTTTTTTTTTGTAATAACGTTATTAAATTTTTAAAAGGCACAGTAAAAACTAGCAAAAACTAATATTAAGAGAAAGAAGAAGAAAAAGAAAATTGAAGAAAGAGAAAATAGTAAAGATCAAAAGTGCAAAAAGGAAAAGAAAAAGAGAGAAACAACAAAGGAAAAAAAGAATTTACTTCCAACCCTCCTTGCAACAGTAACAATATACATCAAACTCTTACTATAAATTTAAAACATAACTTTCATAATATCTATTAACCTATATTATTTCTAATCATCAAATCCATACAACATAATTTCATTTTTTTTCTGTTTCCCCGCAAAAAGTCCAAAAAAGATTTCCAGTTAGCATTAAAATTATACAATGTCTTATCTTGAATCAAAGCCATCAATTTCACCATCTCAGCTAACCCCATCAGCTTCACCATCCATTCCTCCACTGTGGGTAGTGTCTTATCTTTCCACCTCTGTGCACATAAAAGCCTTGCTGCTGTTATCATACATGAAAACAAAGTTCCATGAGTTTTTTCCAACTGTTTGTCCATCAGACCCAAAAGGAAAGCCTCTGGTTTTGATTGAATATTAATCTTTAAAATCTTCTGTATATCAACATGTATTTCATTCCAATTTTTTTTTTGCTTCTTTACAAGTCCACCAGAGATGATAAAATGTCCCTCCTTGTTGTTCACATTTCCAGCATAAGTTCAAAGTACCTGATATATTTTAGATAATTTTTCTGGCGACAAATGCCAATGATAAATCATTTTATAAAAATTCTCTTTAAGATTGTAACACAATGTAAATTTCAGCCCTTTCTGTCACATTTTTCCCATTGTTCCATCTGTACATTGTAGCCAAAGTTCATAAGAGCTAAAGCCCATTTTATCATACAGTCCTTAACTTGTTCATCTTCTGTTTCTAAGTTCAATAAAAGCTTACATCTTTGCAATAACATGTTCATCATTAGTACATAATTCTGCTTCAAATTCAGTCTTACCATATTCAAACCCATAAGTCCTTTTATCTATTTTAAATCTTTCTTGTAATTGTACATAAAACAATTGACACATGTATCCTTCTGATATCAATTTCTCTCTGGTCTTTAATTTAAAATCCCTTTGAGAAAATTCCAATACATCACCATAAGTTAACCATTTATTTTCAGTTATCATTTCTCTTCTATAAAAAGCTTTTTGTGGTGACAACCATAAAGGAACCTTCAGAGACAACATAGATTTATATCTGTTCCATATTCTCAATATGGCACATCTACTAAAATGATTTTTAAAATCTACATTAACTTTAACTTTATTGTACCATAAATAGCTGTGCCACCCAAATCTTAAGTCATGCCGCTCTAGTTCCAATAACCTCCTATTTCTCAAAGTCGGGAAAGGATATTCTTAAAGGACACAATGTGTCTGAGAAGTACAAGCTGGACACTCAAAGTGTATCATCTTTATCATCTTTTTTCAAATCCTTTATGAGACCCCAAGATGATAAAGATGGGATACAAATATAATAAAATAAATAAATAAAATAACTGCTGCTGAACTTCACAAAAACTACCATGCTGTCAAGCATTATCAATCCTATAGAAGTATAGACTATACAATAAAAATTGTGTAGGTTTGGTGAGTACACATCTAACATTGCTTTTCAATGTTATAGGGTTGTTTTGCTTTTTAATTGGAGATGCAATTAGCTGTAAAAAAATCATGCTCCCTTCCTTTTTTTCATCATGACTTCATTTCTTAGGGTCACTATTCTCTTTTCTTAGGGTATTTCATGGCTACCCTGTTATCCATTCAACTCTGTTTTCTGAGTCGCTTTCCGAAAAGCTTGTTCTTATTTACAGTAATTTCAGTGAGATTATTTTGTCCTACTTCCATACCCAGGAGTGATCTAAAGAACACTGATTCAGAGTTGCTGTGTTAGTCTTACTGATTCCTGAAATATTTGACTGACTACAGTTGGCCTTACTAATATGTTTATATATCTTCTGGGATTAGAAACTTATGAACTGAAAATGATGAGTCATGCTCAATGTAAGAGAACATGCTGAACTTTTTTAATACTATGCCAAGAAATGGCTCACTTCTAACTAACAGAAAAGATAGCCTGCACTTTGCAAGCTGTAGGACATGAGTCATATAAGAATAACAAAAAATATAGCTGTAAAACTTGAAAATCTGTCTCTAGTAATACTCAGAGGAGCAGAAAAGGAAAGGAAAACATGGAAGGGGGGGGGGAATCCTTCATATTTCTGATGTATAATCACTTACCATTCTACAGGCAATTTCATCCATGAGATCTGAATATCTTAATGTAAAAATGGATACAAGTTTATGGATATGTTTATATGTACTTTTCAGGCTGTATTTTTACATCAATGATTAATTTAATTATGCTTTGTAGAACTAATTTGGGTTCATATGACTTTCTCAACTAACCAGATTTCTTCAGTTTGCACAGTAAATTAGGATAAATGTTTTTGGCCACTTTACAGTTCAGTATATACTGTAAGCCCTGCCAAGCATTACCATTTATTGTGGGTAGGGTTCTTCCTCAGCAGATGCATGCTAGATGATATAGCTAGCTATGCTGTTTATGTCTTCCTCCTTTGCTTTGGTCAGAATACTAGTAACTTTTCTGAGGTCTACCAGCAGCAGTTCCTAGCATAGTTACTTGGCCAGAATTCAACAAAATTAACATAACTTTTCTGGATTGATCATTCCAACACTAGGATCAGATTTGAGAGGTTATCTGAATAGTTGGAGTTACACATCATGTTTAAGCTAAAAGCTATAAGTTTACAGATCATAGCATTTGGGGCTCTGTATCATTAAGCCCCAAACAAGCAGCACAGTTTGGCTTCTTAGCACAGTGCTTGCCCAGCACCAGCATCTTGTACCTTAGCTGTTTACTGATTCCAGGCTCTTCATAAATTTATCAAGAGAGAATGGCTATCCCAGCCTGTTGAACTATACAGTAGAATTGTCCTTAAAAATACTCAGGCAGGTAAAAATGAAAACATGGTTTTGGAGTCCTCTCAAATCAGAATATAGTGAATAACTGAGTTCTTTATATTGGCCAGAGAAGAAGCAGCTACAGGAAGTTGGGTTGGCTTCTCCCTGACAGACAGAGTATTCAACTTTGACTGCCCTTGGACCAGACAGCTGAAGAATAGCACATTCTGGTCTCATCCATTGACTCAGAGACCAAAGAGCACTTGATAGTTATTCAAGCAAGAACAGTAGCCATGGGAAGATAATCTTGGCCCAGATTGTTTACAAATGCTAATTAATACTTTGTCATCTCTTGAAGACCTATCATTTCCCTCCTCATCCTTTGTGTGCCTGGTCTTTTTAGACTGCAAATCTGAAGCATGACTTCCTCTCTTTTAAATGGATATAAATTGCTTTGATGTGTGCATAAGACTATAACTCTAATCATTATTGTATGGATCATTGCAAAAGACTGTGAATAGTAACAAAGAAAAAAAAAGAGTATGGGAAGATATTATTTATTTTAATAATAGACAGAGGCAGGAATTCTGGAAACTCAGTTTGACCCTTATTTAAAGATGGTATTGCCTAAGCATTTATCTCAACCAATCCCTCCCAGTTACGCTTCAAGGCTCCATGGCATCAAGATGAATAGGATGAGTGCCCTTGTATACCATAAAGTAGAATCCCAGACTGGCAACTGATGTTCTTCTAGGTCTTCCATCTTGTTATGTTTTTTCTATCTTGTATTCACTTGCTTTCCCCCTGTTTTTAAACTGCTGAATGTTTAATATTGCAAGGGAAAAGAAAGCAAAAAGAATTGCAATTACAAAGAGAAAGTGAGAAAAAGAGGAACCAAAATTTAAATTACCTCAACATTTGTAAATAGGATGTGGGAAGCAGAAACTCTCTTGAGTAAAGGAGTAGATTACATTGAAGCTTTCTCAAGAGCCATGGGTCATTTGAAATTCTGCTTTCTTCTAGTTGCTCTGTTACATAAATCTTACTATTCCCAGTATTCAAAGAATGGATAAGGAAGTAAGAATGACATGGATTAAAGATCGAAACCATTATTGACTGATGCTATTCATGTTCAGGATATTTTAGAATTTTGCAATCCTTGTGGCCATATTTCATTCATAAATTTCTTCCTTCTATTGTAAGTAATACAAAATTATCCTTGGTTTGTCTGTCATCAAAGCAAGCATCCTAACTGCAGAATAGATCCTGTTTTTCTGATACTGCTCTTTAATAGTCATACAGGTAGTCCTCAGCTTACAAGGGCAATTAGGATCAGAATTGCTGTCACTAAGCGATGTGGTCGTAAAGTGCAACCTCATGTGACCGTGTCGCATAAGCGATGGCAATTCCAGCAGTCCTAGTTACCCTTGTTAAGCAAGGACCTCACAACTGTAACTTCTGACTTTCTGCTGGCTTCCCCATTGACTCTGCTTGTGGAAAGCTGGCAAGGAACATCAGAAATTGCAATCATGTGACCATGGCTTGCTGCAGTATCATAATCACAAGCCAGGGACAGTACGATGGCTGGAACTACAAGAACCCATTGTAAGTACCATTCATTCAGTGCTGCTGTAACTCTGAATGGTCTCTGAACAAATGGTTGTAACCTGATAACTACCTGTAGTCAGAGAAAAAGGGCTGACAAAGTAAACACAATCTAGGAAACTATCATACCAAATATCTTTAAGAAATAGTTACATAGTACTCTTTTTGTATAATAAAATTAATCTAATGTCTAATAAAATAATATCCACATTTCTTATTCATTTAGTTAATATTTTATATTGTCTTTTCACTCCTTAAGCACCCAAATTAGTTACTATAAAATAAGAAAAAAAACCACTTTATTGAATCAACAATCAATTAATAAATGTAAAAGTGGACAAAAAGAATTAACTCAGAAGACCAAGAAAGTAATAAAGATAAATTCAAGTAAGAATTAAACTGAAAAAGTCTAATTCTTAAAAAATCAAATGCTAACAGAAGAATGAGAGCAATGGAAACATATACAGTAATTAGGTTCAAACAACACATGGCATAAATCAAAAACTAATCTATCCAACATGGTACCAGTTCCTCAAGGAAACATTCTACTTGCCATTCCCTCTCCAGGGACATCTAGGAAAGACAGGTTTTAACAACCTTCCAGAACACTAGTAGGAATGGGACTAGCCTTATTTCTGGCAGTAAGCTACTCCAGAAGAGGAGGATGGCACCTCCCCCTTGGATTCCTTCAAGATGACATTCCATATGGGTCAAGGCCCTCAGCATCTTACTGGACAAGCAGATTCCACTGAGACAAGGGAGTCTCACAGATATCCAGGTCCTTAGTTATTAAAGGCAATGGCCAGCACTTCAAATTGCATCCAGCAGCCCACTGGCAAATAGTGCAGTTCTTGGAGTAAAGATGTAACATGGGAGAACCACTTTAAGCCTTTTACTACTCACACTGCTCCATTCTGAACAGGCTGCATTTCCAAGTAGTCTGCAAAGGCATTCTCATGTAGAGCAAGTTGTACTAGTTCAAATTTGAGATAACAAGGGCATGAATGACTGTCAGCAATGCCTCCCAGTCCAGGAATGGCAAACAACTGGCATGCAAGATGAACCTTGCGCAAAGGGCCTCCTGTTCTCAGCTTCCACCTGCTCTTCCAGCAAGAGCCATGAGTAGAGGAGACCCACCAGATTGCAGATCTGGTTCACACAGGGGAAAACAACTCTGTCCAGAACCACAGACAGAATTCTACTTGAATCAATTGGCTTCTGAAATATCACTCCATCTTGTTGAGATTGAATTTAATCCTGTTTCTCCCCATTCAGACACTTATAGCCCACAGAACCCAAGTCAGAACTTTGACTTTATCTTCTACCCAGCATCAATTTCAGAAGGGATTATGTTAAAAGTAAACTAATAACTCCAAATTAAATTCCAAATAAAACTAATTTTAGCTTCTTTTAGCCAGTTCTATTCCAAATTGGACAGGAAAAAGTTTGCCAATCACTTCTCACAGAGTGAACTTAGAAATCATGCTAAGCTATTGTTTGTTTGCTTGTTTGAATAAAGCATAATTGGCTCAGTTCACCCAACATGCTTAGCAGTCTAATGTCCTTTAATAAGTTGAGGTTTTCCAAAATTAATATACAGTACATGACATGGGCAATAATGCCATTAAGCAATGACATAGGTTGTTATTTGAATGAACTGTTGTGATAATATTTTCCCATGTTCAAGTACAGAATGGAACATAAGTTCTCTTGCTTGCAAGTAAAAATGTGATTTAGTGCAAACTTCTCCAACCTGGTGCCCTCCAGAATTCCCATATTAGCTGATATGGAAGATGTTACTGCATAAGCATGCCATATGCCACTTGACAGGTGTTATTTAGAAACAGACATACTATACACTCAGTTTAATCAAATATATTTAGATGCATAATAATATACTGTATATGTACTATAGATTCATCAATAAAATTATTTCATATTAAGATACAAGTTTAGCTTTCTAATAGTAGGGCCTAGTTGTATAACTAGGCATGACTGAGGGTTCCATGGCCTCGTTCCTTGATCTCTGAGAAAAGCTCATGTCATAGGAATCAGACGCCTGAAGGATGATTGAATGGCCCATGCAACCTTATCACAAATGTGTCCGAATGAAGTATAAACAACGCGCACCAATGCACTCGTAGTGTCTTCACACTCAGGATTTAGGGGCTCATCAGAAAATTGTTATTTCATCTTTGTTGCCAAGCAACAATCTATGCCACTGCTTGTATACTAATTCTGGAAATCATAGTCCCAACATATCTCTGGGTATATTTGTAAGGCTTTAAAAGAGGAAATTATTTGTATTTAAAATATTTAAAATTTGTATTTTAAAAATAATTTGCTTCAAAATAGGAAATAAAATAACTGAATGTGTGTGGGTTTCCATTTCCTGCTATTTTGATATCCCTTAATTATATATAATTAACATACATTTGTTTGTTTGTTTACTACATTTCTAAAAGGCTGATTTCCCACTGAACTTTCTGAAAGGAGCAGAGATCATGGGGCTAAGAGAGCTTGATATTTAAATAATGGGTGTTGAAAGTTATATACAAGCATCTAAAAGTTTGCTGGATTCGCACGTGTTGCTAAGCAAAAATGCATGTTTGATTTTTGCTGTATGTTTTTCATGTTGGATGATGCAACCATGGTCATTTATAAAGAATGTTTATATTTAGCAATTCATGTGAACTCAGCCAATTGTGCTTCAACCATGGTTAACCAAGCCATGATTTAGTGTGATGTGTGAATCCAGTCTTTATATTAAGAAATAATACTGCAAGGCCCTGGAATTTGCCACTGACATGAACAGATAATGGGATTAATGTACTTTTTACAGTATCCACAAATTACAAAGGTGTTGCTCACCAACCCAACCCTTAATGAAGCCATATCCTCTCTCTTGACTGAAACTAAAATCAAACATTCTTATATTGAAAAGGGCAGGACTTGTGATATGATGCTGCCGCCATCAGTCCACTCCCTCCCTCCCACTGAGGACTCTGCTGGATCCTCCTGTTGTTTTATTTTGGTCATAAAAAAGCTATATCTCTGATTTATTTATTTATTTATTTGTTTGTTTGTTTATTTATTTATTGAAAAGTTTTACAGAAAGAAATAGAAAAAAAGAATACAAAATTTAAAAAAAAGAAATCAGAAAAAGAAATATATGAAAAACTGCAAAAAATACAGCTACCCAAATTATCAAAAAGAAACCCAAATGAACAAAAAAGTAGAAAAGGGGAAAGTATCTATCTATGCCATATCAATTAACAGTCAAATTTCTAAATCTACATCAAAAAAATAAAAAAGAATGATTCTCTAACATTACAAGATATCATAAAATCTATGCCCTGGAAGAACATATTGAGTCATTTTTTTGGATCCCTGTTCAAAAATGGAAAAAGTATACATCTCTTGAATCAGATCCTTAGTATTGGAATATTATTACTTTTCCAATTTCTCAGAATAATTTTGTTAAGCACACCCAGGCCCAGTAACAACCATAACTCCTCAAAGGTAGTCAGATTCCAACATCTTCCAGTAAGATGCTTTTCCACCCACGCTTTTAGTAGTTTAGTAGTGTGGTATTGATTGATTGATTGATTGATTGATTGATTGATTGATTATGTGCCATCAATTTGTTTTTGATTCCTAGGGACCACAATTTGTTTTTTTCCATGATGGTCTGTCCCTAACCTGTCCTTTCAGGTCTTCCAATGGTGTACTCATCGCCACTGTAACTAAGTACTAGACTGATACAGTATATGATATTTAAAAACCATAGTACTACTTTCCCAAGCTTCAGAGCATTCTTGCAGCATGAAAAATTAAGAAGCCAAAACTATACAAAGTCCTAAACAGATAATCCTGTGGTGCTTATGATGTTAGAGTAGGATCAGGGACACCAAGTTCATCTACCCTCAGCCACAGAAGTTCACTGGATAAGAAATCACCTCTCCTAGCATACTTTTCTCTGGATTTTCTTCCTCCTGGTTTGGTTTTATTTTTTTAAGTTATATCTATTTTCTGAAAGTGATGATGAAAAGTTACATCAAACACTCCTCAGGCTAATTTCCATGACAGAACAGGTCTTTACCTTTCCTCCCATTTTGCAGGTTCCCCTAGTATGTCTAGCAAATTTGAAGATGCCTGGGAATAGAAGGGAAAGGGTGAATCCACTCCAGTGGGAATGCCTTGGACGCGCAGAATAGAAAGAAGATGGAAAGATTTTGCATTGACAACTCCACACATAACCTTTTGTATTCAAACAATGACTGGGTTCATAGATCTCACAAAGCCAAATGTAGTTTATTTAGTTTTTGCTTAGTACAGTGTGTGAACCTGGCCAATCAGGGAGTATTCAACTGAATCCAGTCAACAACTAACCAATAGCATTTACAAAAGTAACCTATGTCACCATGTCCCCAAATTAGAAAGAAAGAAGAATCTATTATGGCTAGTCTGACTAATCTGCAGTAACTCCCAAGAAATTCTAGTAGGGAAAACAGTAGAATCTAGGCTGGTCTATAGTAACATTGGATTCAGAGCAAATTGAGCAATTGAATCCAACAAATGTACATCAATGATTCCCTGGCAGGCCGGAAGGAAGTGTCAAGTAGTGTACTACTGGGTTTAGTTCTAAGCTTTGTGCTGTCAACACATTTATAAATGAGGTTAGAAAAATAATTATCAAATTTGCCAACAACACAAAAATAGGGGGAATAGCAAACACATTAGAAGACAGTATCATGATTCAGGAGGCAAGCTGGAACAATGGGCAGAAACTAGAAGATAAATTTCAACAGGAACAGATACAAAGCCCTTTTTCATTTAGGTTAGAAAAATCAGTCATGAGCATAGGGTGGGGTAAACTATTCTGGGAAGACAGATGTGCGGAAAAGAATCTGTGTACCTTGATGGATCATTAGCTGAATGTGAGCCAACAGCATGATGCAGATGCAAGAGAAAAAAAAAGCAAATGCAGGCCCAGGCTACTTCAACTGAAGTATAGCATCAAGATTAAGAAAAGTCATAGTTCCTCTCTATTTTGCACTGGTCAGACCAAACTTAGAATATTATGTCCGGATGTGAGCACTGCATTTTAGGAAGAACCTTGATAAACTGGAGCACATCCAGAAAACTGCAGCCAAGATGACAAAAAGCCCAGGGGCTGGCTAAACAAACAAACAAATAAAATTCTTAAGAGTAATGGTTGGAGATACCGGTACATTTAGCTTGGAGACATAATGGCTGTCTTCAAGTATCTGAAGGCTTGCCATATAGAAGATGGGGTAGGCTGTTCAGTTTTGTTCCAGTAGACAAGAAACAATGGGTTTAAATGACAAGAAAGCAGGTTTCAGTTAGACATCAGGGGAAAATTCCTGATGGTAAGAGCTATACAATAATGGAACAGACTGTCTTGGGAGGTGATAAACTTTGTTTCACTAAAGGTAATTAAACAGAGGATTGTTGGCCATCTACTGGAGATTCGTACCCGGGGTAGGAGGACTTGGGCCACATAGTCTCCAAAGTCCTTTTCAACCTTACATTCTATGATTCTATCATTTTAACATAATAGTTACGTTATATGGAATAGAATATTTATTTGTTTATTAAATTTGTCCCCCGCCCATCCCCCCCCCAATGAAGAATTTAATGAAGAAATTGAAAGACTTTGGTACACTAGCTGGATTTAAGGCAAATAAACAAAAAACAAAGATGCTGACTAAAAATATGACTATACAAGACCAAGAAATGTTGATGAAAAAGTCTGGTTTTAAAATTGAGAAAAAAGGTTAAATACCTGGAGGTCACCTTGACTAATATGAATTGTATGTTGTTTCAGAATAACTATGTTAAAGTTTGGAATGATATCAAAAAAGATTTATTGAGATGGGATAAGTTACAATTATCATTAAGTAGAATTTCAGTAATTAAAATGAATGTTTTACCTAGAATGTTATTTCTTTTTCAGACAATATGGATATTGACCACTGATGTACCATTTAAACAATGGCAAAAAGATACTTCTAAGTTTGTATGGCAAGGTTAAAAACCAAGAATAAAATATAGACTCTTACAGGATGCTAAAGAAAGAGGTGGGTTGGGTCTTCCGAATTTAAAGTTATACGTTGATGCTTGTTGTCTAGTATGGATGAAAAAGTGGGTGACTTTAATGATATGTATTTTGATCCAAAAAATTTTAAAAATGGATGTACAATTGAAACCAGAGATTTTTCTTTTAGGTATGATGGATAAACAGATGGAAAGAAAACATGGAAATCTATTTCTTTATATGATAACAGCGGCGAGACTTTTATATGTGCAAAAATGGAAAGCTTTACAAATACCTACAGCTGAAGAATGGATAGTGAAATTAATGGAATTGGCGGAGATGGCGAAACTGACTACTTTGATTAAAGAAAAGACATTGTCTAGTTTGTTTCTATTTGGAAACTGCTCTTGGACTTTTTTCTTGAGACTCAAAAAAATGAAACTTTGATTTTGGGGTTTGATGACTAATTTATTTTATAATTATAGAAATACTTTGTATTAGTTTTCCTTATATTTTTATTGATCTAGATTTATTTAAATATTAGAGTAAGAGGCGAATGTATTTTATATCTATGCCAGCACCAAAGAAAATCAGAAGTTACTTTTTCTCTTTTGTATTCTTCTTCTGATTTTCTCTCTTTTTCTATTTTCTTTTTTCTTCTATTTTCCTATATTTTACTCTTTGTTGAAATTTAATAAAGTTCTTTATTAAAAAAAAAATTCTCCTGACTCCCAATTATTTAAAATAATCCTGTAATAAGATATCATATAATTTAATATTTATTGATTTACAGAAATATTAAATGATACAATAGTTTTAGTCATATCAAATGAAAAGTCCCTGCAGACAGCAAACCACAAGACTGAATAATACTCCTATATCAAGAATGTTTTTGATCATATTTTCCTCTTTGTCATTGTTCTATAGCAACATATTGCAGGGAATCTTCATTAAATGGAAACGTGTACACATACACACTTTCAACTGGCACTATACTTTTAATGGCTTTATATATTCTCATGTCTGTAACCTTCAACTGGGTGAAACGGTGCATCATAGGGCAACACTTTTTGAACCAAGGTACCTCAAATGAGCTAACTTACAGAATGCGTCCAAAATCCAGGACCCATTACTGCCATGCTGCTGCAGTCATCCCAGGTCACCTGATTGTCATGTGCATATCCCTGACCTCTTTCCTGACTCCCTCTGTCCCCTGTGCCCAATCAGATGGCAGCAAGACCCAACAGGCAAGTGGCAATTGGCTGCTTTGGAAACAAGGATGAAATCTGAAATCTCTTAACAGCTGTGGGCATTGAAGGAAGGATGAGGGAGTGACTTAGAGGCCTGCTGGAGAGGTAGGGCTGGCTGGGGGTTGCTGGGGCTTGACAGCAAGCCTATATTATATGTAGAAAGGAGGCAGGGAGGGAAGGAAGAAAGAGGGAGGGAGGGAGAAAAGGGAAGGGAAGGGAAGAGAAGAGAAGAGAAGAGAAGAGAAGGGAAGGGAAGGGAAAGGAAAGGAAAGGAAAGGAAAGGAAAGGAAAGGAAAGGAAAGGAAAGGAAAGGAAAGGAAAGGAAAGGAAAGGAAAGGAAAGGAAAGGAATGAGGCAGGCAGGCAGGCAGGCAGGCAGGCAGGCAGGTTTCTGACGTTCCCTGCCAGCTTCCCACAAGCAAAATCAATGGGGAAGCCAGCAGCAAGTCGTAAGTTGCTCACATTCCCACTCCTTTTTTGCCCTTGGTCATTGGGCTTCTCTGTTTGGGTAAGGAAATATCTCTGAAACAATGCCCAATGGCTCACTGGTAGTCTAGTCCATTATATTTGTTGGTATTCAATTCATTAGAAGTTGCTTTTTGTTAAAGAAATTGAAACTATGCTTCCTTGGCAAACTTTCTAAAAATACATACAAAGAGAATGAGAAATCGGACTTATAAAAAGCAACAGTTCCATGGAATAGGAAGAACCCCTCCCATGCACAATTATACGGAAAGCATGAAGCAGGTCTGGTTCATATTACAATGGACTGTTAAACTGTATCTTAAGACATTGTGACTAATCATTCCGATGAATACATGTAAGGAACCTGAGAAAAGTGTAGCCATGTCTACTTATGTATGTGATGTATGTTGGGAAACGGATGTTGTTTACACAATATTTTTCACTGTAGCTCTTTGTCCAACCCTACCTATGCCCAACCCCAAACTAATTACCTAATATTTGAGACTTATATTTGAGTCTGTCTGAGGCTGTACGTATGTTTGGGTATTTTCATGTTTCCATCAATGCATTATACCAGGGAAAGGAAACCATAATGTGAGAAGTCCAGTGGCAGGGCCTTTTTCACCAATGTGCCCAAAATGTGGAATTTGCTGTAAATTTTCAGATTTGAGCATTACATCTTGTAGCCAGCCAGAGAAACATCCCTTTTACAGGTTGAATTCACAACAGAAAAGCAGTACAATTTCAGCCTGATGTGTGTATTTGAGCCTTTCTCTGTTTTTTTACCCTAATGAGGAAATCAATCCTCAACATTATTGACTTTGCCATGACATTCATCAGGAAGCTCACAACCATGTTTTTGCAGCTAATGAAGCAGACTGGTATTATTGATTGATTCAATTATTGATTGATTAAGTTACATTAATATCCAAGGACTCCTAGTGGTTAACAACTTAGTAAAAACTGTACAGTTAATACAATAATAATTAAAACATCCATGCTAAAATAAATAAAAATATAAAGAGCAGAAGGGGCAACAAAAAAAGCCAAGATGGTATATCTCCATTCATCCCCAAATGCCCTCTTAACTCATTTCCACAAGGCTACTACAGATGCCATAACTAATAAACAGTGTTTCCTAGCCACAGCCTCCCTGGTCTCATGAAAAGCAGGAGCCACAACAATTTGCCCAGGATTAGCATATTGAAGGGATCGATTTGGATAGAGAAGGCAATTTAGCTATTTTGGTTATGTGTGAATCAGGCAGAGGCAACAGCTGCCATCATCTTCCAGTGTCTTGCTATTTGTATCTGTGTTATTTAATACTAACCATCCTTCATCCCACTGATGTAATAACGTGCTGTTGTGATCACAACATTCTTATTCCAAGTTTGCTCTGATGCAATAGTACCGATAGCCCTTCCAGACTTTGGGGATTTGTGAATGTAGCCTTGCTACAGTGCTTGCATATGGCAACAATATAATTGCTTTTGCCTGTTGCAGAACATCAGAGTAAATGCAATGTAATATATAAGCCAAAGCTTACTGACTGGGTCTGCACATCTTGCTAAACCAAACAATGTTTTGTTTTGCTTTTTACCTTAGCATATTGTATAGACCCCACCAGGGTGCTTTGTAAATCATGGTTTATGCCTTAGTATTTTTTTGTAAACCCAGCCAACTCTGGTCTATTTAACAAATTGCAGTTAAGCAAACTGTGGTTTAATGTGATGTGTGAACCCGTTCCTTGAATATCCCTTGGCATGTTCTGATTTTGATGTCAGAAATAATAGATGTCAATATGAAATCATGGTTTAGCCATCAGTATTAATTCTTCCTCTGTGATATCCTATAGATATCCATCTGTACTTTCACTGCTTATGTTCTTGTATTTATTTAGGGGCACAGATTTCTCGGGGGGGCAGTAATGAAGAGCAAGTGGTGAAATGTGTATTGCAATGTCACAGTGCAAACTCTAACTTGTGTTTATTTACGCGCAACGTCAGGTATATGTATGAAAGGTCGGCGTTTGCATTGTTTAGTCATGATGTATGTTTTGTCACTACTGAGGTTAAGAACAGATATCTCTGTTCTGGGGAGGGTGGTAAGTCTTCTAGGCGATGTGCAGAGAGACCAATTAATCATGCAACTTATTTTAATTTTACCACTTTTTTCCTTCTTTCCAGAACTCAAATTTTAAGAAAAATTGGCATTTTTAGATAGGTAATAGCAAAAACGTGTGTGGAACAGCCTACTCCCTTGGTTTCTGTTCTGAAAGAGGCCATGACTCAAAACTCTACATTATGCAATATAGTCAGTGGTGATTGGAAAGAAGTATTTTTTTAAAGATTTCATAACATTAAAATATGTAATGAAAGTTAACGTCTGGGGGGTTAGATTTTGATGTTCCTTTTTACCTCAAAATTTTTGTAGTAATGAAACGTCATTACGAGATTCCTCATGACTCTGTGATGGTTTCACACTGATGGTGTCATGCTCTTTCACTCTCTCTCTTCTCTTGCCTACCACCTTGTCTGATAAAAAAAATTCCAAAGAACTCAAAAGCATGCATAATGTTTTGTCAACTTGAGTTGATCTAATTGCCATAATATGGATTTTCGAATATATTTTTCCCATGTTGTTACAGAAAAATTGTTATGTGACATGTCTGTATGTTTGTGCACTTATTTCATATTTTGTTATGGTCTGCATCATTTTGCATAGAACTGCATAGAAGTGATACACAAATAATACCATAACACCTGAGTAGGAATTTTAGAAATCAGAAACATGTATACTATGATGTAACCTTGAGTTGATATAATAAAGATATTGCTTTGATATGGAATTGGAAGCTTTTCTAATAGCCCAATACAATTACTTGGGGTGGGTTTTTTGTGTATTATTTGGTTACCACTTCAATCAAGCATACTTTCAAATAACTATCTATAGCTTGGCAGTCTTAGAATCAAAAGGTCTAGTTAGAAACAACTGAAAGTTAACCAGCACAAAGTAGATTTCTTCCATCCACCCCTTTCTGAACAGATCTCCTCCACTCCCCTGAAATAAAATTTTTGAGCTTACGGAAGGGTTAGCAAACTCCAGAAAATGTTTTCTTTTGTACAATTATGTATTTTCTGAGAGTTAACAGTGAATTAAAGTGCCCAACTTTGGTAAAGTTCTATCAGCTTTTAATTTTTGCTTCACTTTCTGTGTGTATTTATTTATTTATTTATTAGATGCATATTTGACTTTTCATTCAGGAGCTCAAAGCATTCCTTCCCTACAAGAACAACCCTTTGAGTAGCCTGAAGTCACCCAGTGGTGGGTGGACTAGAACCTGGGTCTTCCTACTCCTAGTTCAGCACCTTAATCATTACACAGCATTGACTAACCAGTGAGATTATATATCAACTATTTTAATCTCTGTGTTTATCTATTTTTGACATTGCTGCTTTAACATCAAACTGAACTACATTTTATTACACAACCTTGAGAGCAAAGGGAGTCCGATGCATTTGTTTTGGTTCCATCTGCACATGTCCACTATATTTGGGAGAGTAAATAAGGGAGTAAGAGGAGAGGGTTAGGTGGATAGGGCAAGCATGGAGAAATCTGAATATATCTTGTGATGGTAATACTAAAGACAATCCTTTAAAATTTAATGAATGGAGGAAATTTATAAATAATTAGACAGTGAGCTCTTTGCTGTCTTCTGGGGCTTTCTTCTTGTACCTAACAATTTCCCAAGCCTCTTTCTTGGGTTTTCCAGAACAAAATAGATTATTCAGCCAATATAATAGCAACCAACAACTACAAGGAAGAACAACCCATGAGATAGCATGTTTGAACTACTGAGACTCATTGAACAGAATAGGATTTACTTCTTAGCCAAAAGTTTTATTTACTGTATTCATTCATTCATTCATTCATTCATTCATTCATTCATTCATTCAACTTCTATAGCTGCCCATCTCAATCCAAGTGGTTCTGGGGGGCAAACAATTTAATTCTAATGTAAGTTTGTATCATTAGAAATATCAGGTTTGAAGGAGAAAAAAATATTTGATTCATGTTAATAGCAATGATTACAGTCACTGGTGTTCAGGGATCTTATCATACATTTCCTTGGAAAGAAGTGTATAATAGAACAAATATGCAATGAATGTTGCTTGGAAGCTACAACAGTGAGATACTTAAAATCCTGAAGAACTGAGGGAGGGGGGAAATTACATGGTGTGGAGCAGCTTTGTTTCCGGCAAAGCAGGTGTGTGTTTGCAAAAGTGTGCCCATAAGATTTAACTTTTTAGTAGAACAACAGAGAACTGGGGGGCGAGGGGACATGGAAAAGGTTATTTCTTCCTTATCCACTAACTGGGACTAGTATAGTATAGAAAATTATCAAACTGTGAATTTGCTATTCATAGAAACTGTATGCTCCTTATTCATAGAAACAGACTTGGAAAAACAGACTTGGATCATTGAGAAGAGAAACAGATCTGGATGTACCATGTGATTTGCAGATCAAAAATAATTTTTAACTCACAAAGTTTTAGTAACAACAGCAACAAAATTATTGTGTTTGCCACATTCAAACTTACTACATTTTACTTGTGCAAACCCAGCCCAATTGGCTAGTTTATGTTCAGTGTGCCCTGCAAACTGGGAATATTGAGTTCTGTTAATTACATGTAGGCAGATCATGCAACATAGCCAGTGGCTCCCATTCCTGCAGAGTTGGTACTCAAAAGGAATTCTGGGATGTTAAATCATTTAATGTTAGGTATATGTCTTTTACACTTGCTCCAGTTAGTAGATCTGAGGGTTCTAATTATATATATATTAGATCCTACAAGTCTGATATCTGCCCAACCAATCCAGATCTATAGCATCACCAGTAGGTTATTGGCTACTCTTCTTGAAGAGTTCCAGCAAGGGAGATACCAGCACGCTTCCAGGTCATTGTTTCCATAGTTGGAACCAATGACCTGGCTCCTACTATTAAGACACTTTTCCTAATGTTCAGCCAAGACTTTCTCTAAAATCCACATATATAGGGACACACACACATATGGTATTCATACAAGTCAGAATAGAAGCAATCAAGACTTCATGATCCTCTGCATTATAGCTGTGTAAATATGCAAAGAATGCCATCTTATCTTCTCTAGGCTAAGCCTACCAGTATTTTCAATATTTCCTCATAAGACCTGTTTTCCTTACATGTCCGGCTTTGCTGACCTTCCCTGACCATACATATGTTCTTCTTAAAGGATAGTGCCTCAGTTACAACATAAAGCCTACGTAATTTGGAAACTATGTGATTTATGAAAACATTAGCATTTTTTGTAGCATCACATCACACTGCTGAATCCCAGACAGCTTGTCACGTGGTATCAAAAGAGGAATCTCCCAACCTACACCTATGTGTGTGATTTTCTTTCCCCAGTGTTGCTACTTTCAGCCTGGCTTCTATTTTATGAATGTACTTTTGAATGTAATTCTATCTAGTGAACTGTTAAATATCTCTTTCTGTTTGTGTCATCAATAAAAAATGGTACGGATTCTTTCTGTGCCTTTACATAAGGCCAGTCCTGGTGAATATTATCTCTGAAATATTATCTCTGGAATAATCCTAATTAAAAAAAAACTATAAGTCCTTGGTGTGGTGAAGGAGATAAATTGGCCCTCCCAAAATACTTCTTCTGAAGCCATTTTTAAAGGACAAATCTGTACTTGATCTGAAGCAAATGATTGTTTTTTCTTCAAGAACTGAACTGATTTTATTTCAAGACAGAAGCAAGGAAAAGAATTGCAAGCAAATCAGTCAAATTTAAATTACTTGTTTTACCTATGATCACATATTCCACACAATTCTTTTTCACTTTCCTGTTTTTATTTATACCTCAAATGTTTTCAGTTGAGTTCATGTAGCATGACAGTATTTGAAGTCCATCAAAACTGACACTTGTCTTTTTCATTTGTTCCTTTTAAAACATACAAACTCTGCAGAAGTTAGAAGTGCCTAATAATAGACTATTCTCTTTGATCTTTCATCATCATGTCTTTTTTTTAAAAAAAATAGGTCACTGGTTCTGCTGGGGAAAATCTTTTTTGGAATGTTATTACAAAGAAAAAACCTATGGTGACTTCCTCCTAAAACAGAATTGCTGACAGTCTATTTTTAGACTAAGCATTGATGCAACCAACAAATTTCAGTTGTACAGTACTTCTTAAAGCAAATGCGGCAATATCAGAAAGAAATACAGTAGCAAAAAAGGAAATCTGTATTGGGATTTGTGATGGGAAATCCTGAGTCAACTCTTCACTCAATATTTATAACATAAAACCCAAGTTATGTATGGAAAGGCACTTTTTTTTATGCCTTCAAGTCAATGTTGATTCCTGGTGATTGTCTGGACAAGTCCCTGCAGTTTTCTTGGCAAGGTTTTTCAGAAGTGGTTTGCCATTGCCTCCTTCCTAGGACTGAGGGAGAGGGACTGGCCTGAGGTCAGCAGCTGGCTTTGTGTCTCAGGCAGGACTAGAACTTACTGTCTGCCGGTTTCTAGCCTGGGGCCTTAACGACTACACCAAACTGGTTCTCATGGAAATGCATATTTGAATATATTTTAAAAACCCAAAACTAAAGTAATAAAGTTTCGTTATTAAATCTGCTGCAGGTTTAATAACCCTTTGTTTGACCTGGATATGACCAAAGATATGAATTATTCTGAGTTCCTACTCTTGGAGTTATGGGGGGCAGGGTGGGGGGCAGGGTGGAGGGCAGGGTGGGGGGATAGTGTTTTGTATATCTGGGATGACATCTGTCATCAACCTCCCCTCCCCTCCTGTAAACCATCAGTGTGTGGTTGCATCCAGTATCTTAGAGTTTGGGCAAGGGCTTTGTTGTGGATTAGGCAAATGTATTAATGGAAAATACTTTGCACTCCTCTTAAGTAAAAATAGAATGAAATATTTTTAGAATTATTTTGTATTGACAAAAAATGGGAGGAGTGTCTGCCTCCTTAGATGTCTGCCAAACTTCAAAAAAATATTTTTTAATTTACAAAAATTTAAAAAAAACTTTTTAAAATGAGGATTTTAATGATTAAAATGATGGCTAATTTATGAGCCCTTATTTATTTAGCACATGTAGACCTCACCTATCCTGGCAGTTCAGCATTGCAATAATAATCCGATACAAAATAAAGCCATTAAAGCAATTAATTAGAAACCCAAATAAAGACTGCATAAAAAGTTTTCTTTTTAAAAAATGGAATGACATGCATAGTAAAAGGGTTGGTATCACTGGAAGACATTTGTTCTTTTTCTTTAAGTTGCCATTAGAGGAATTGGACCAATTCTGAATAAAACAGGATTCACACCATAAATGCCTACACGCAATCCTGGCTCAGTGGATTTCTTTCCTTTGTGAAATCTCACTGTGAGCATGTGCCAGGTACTTTGAATGTGTTAACACATTGTTTGAGACAGAATCAAAAAAGATTCCAACATTGCTAATAATTCATCTTTTATGAGCTTTGGTATCGTTGTTCAAGGGCTTTGTCATCTTAGGGAATAAAAACACAGTTTGACTCTGATTCAAGGCGCAGCAAATCTGACAATGATTTTGCAATTCCTCCACAGAGTTCCCCATTAAGTCACTGAGTGTGTATTTGCATAGTGGGTAGTATAGTACTCTGAACCATGTACTAGATATCTAATCAAATGAAAGTAAAAGGGGGAGAAAAAGGGCATTTTACAAATTTCCATTCTTGTATCGGGCAACAAGAGAGGGGAACTAAGTGCATTTCATGCAATAAAAGCAAAACTCCTATTTTATTACATCAGAATGGCCAAAATAAAGATAGTGAGTTCAATTGTGCTATGATTCCATGTCAGGAGATGCACCAATGAGGTTTAGGCTTGCAACCATTTCTTTTGTCAACGAAGTACAGTGGTACCTCGGGATACGAACTTAATCCGTTCCGTGACTCTGGTTGCAACTCGAGTTGGTCTCAAGTCGAGGTAAAGTTTCCCATAGGGTTCAATGTAAATCCGGTTAATCCGTTCCGCCCTCCGAATTTGGTCGCAACCCGAGGCAAATTTCCCCATAGGGTTCAATGTAAATCCAGTTAATCCGTTCCTCCCTCCGCCCGAATTTGGTCGCAACCCGAGGCAATTTTCTCTTCAGAGCCTTACTCCCGCCAAGCCTGCTCTGCATTTTCTTTGGGGCCATGCTGACACGCACAGCAAAAACCTTCGCAAAACACCGCAAAACACACCACAAGCCTCACCAAACGTCTCCTTGCTACCGCGACCTCGCCCACAGGAAGCCACGACCGCGTGGCAGCAGGGAAAACGGCCGCGGATCCGGTTCGTAACTAGAGGCGAGTTCATAACCCGAGGTAAATTTTTCCTGCCAAAGCTGGTCGTAACCCGAAACGTCCGTTAGTAGAGGCGTTCGTATCCCGAGGTACCACTGTAGATATGGGTGATCACTTTAGGCTGTTTTTTTTTTTTCTTTCTCTTCTACACTTATGGAAACAATTAGCAAGATGTTATTACTGGCAGCAGAGCCAGTTTACTTCTGGCTCAGGTGCAATGCAGGAAGAACAGTTCTGAAGGTGGCTTTATCTGGAAACCTTGGAGCTCTGAAGAATTCTTCCCACAGTTGCAAGGAAGGCTTACATCCTCCCAGTTCTTGAGCTTTGGGCATTTTAGCAAGTCCCATAAAAGGAACAGGCTTGACAGCTTCACATATCTCCCAGAGGATCCCAAGTCAAGAGGGCTTTTTGCATGGAGGAAGGGTGGGGAGATTTTATTGTAGGACGTGCAGCAGCCGAGGGCACACCAATGGTGTTTGCTCCTTTTTTCAGTATTTCTTACCACAGTGTTGCAGGTCACTTTCAAGCTGCTTTTGAGAGACTGGGAATGAAATACAGTAGTGGAATTGTAGAAATGTCCTATTACATCAAGTCTTAATTGACCCACAAACAACAGTACCTTCTATAAAAATTGTTTTGGAGCAGCTTTCTCCAATTTAGTGCTCTACAGATGTGTTGGAGTTCAAATCCCATAATACCCAATCAGCATAGCCACATATCTGGAGGATACCAAGTTGATGCAGAGTGCTTTAAACAATATATTTATTAGAAAATATTTGATTGTATGTGCTAAATATACGCAGCAAATATATTTTCTGGCATTATTGTAGGTACAAGCAAGATGAGCAACACTGGCCATTTGAATATGACATGCCAGTTCTCTCCAGGACAAAGGTGTGACCACTCTAAGGATCCAAGTCAGATACTACAGCTACTTGCATTGTTGCCATGAAGAATAGGTTAGCCTAATTCCATGAAATCCACAGGTTCTGACTGTGGATTTTCACTGGCAGAGATTCTCCAAAACCAAGTCTGGTGAAAGTATCTCTCTGTAATGTTTGGAGGTTCCTATTTGTTGTATGTGTATAACACACTAAATTATAAATCATGGTTAGCAGACCACAGAGGTTCAGCCAAAATCAAACATGCCACATTATTTGTTTGTTCATTCAATTTATATGATCACTCACTGACCAGATGACTCAGGGTGGTTAACAAGGGTTCAAAACATCAAATACAAAGGAAAAATAATAAAACAATAAAACAAAATAAAATATACTATGCTGGGGGCCATTATGTCCTAGTAAGTTGTATGATACCAGACCATCATGTTATTTTATGTACTGAATTTATTAAACTTATCATAGCATCACCTACTAACTCTCTTGGTAGTTCACAATAGGAATGTAAATCAAATTTAAAATCAACTCTATTAAAATAGGCAATAAACAACACAATTAAAATCATCAGTTAAAACTTCATTAAAGGGGTGTGTTTCAGGAGCTTTTCATAAGCCAATTAAGAAGTCAATCCTCTTAAATCAGAAGGCAATACTTCCTAAAAATATGGGTATGGTTTATTATTATGTATGTCAGACACTGCAGGTTCTCTTGATATCAGTTTGTTTATACTATGATAATAAATACATACAGAGTGAATTGACTATGGGTGAAATACTCTACACTATTAACAAATTCATAGATCATATTAAGTCATGGGGTTAATATTTTTTTCAATACCAAAATTGGTATTGCACTGTAATTTGAAATGTGCGAACTAGGCTTTATAGCTTGTTCAACAAACCATGGCTAAAATAAATCATGCCCTAGCTCAACTTCCCAAATGTGGCGCCCTCCAGATGTGTGAACTTAACTCCCAGCCAGCATGACCATTGTTGAGTATTCTGGAGTTGAAATACACACAACTGGAATGTGTCAATGTTGGGGAAAGCTGCCTTAGTCCATTATATGAACCCAGCCAATCTTATGTGGGCTGCAGTGATATATCTTCTCTACATGTTAATTCTCAGGTAAATTAGCCATGTACACCTAGTAAAATAGATTAGGATGATAACATGTAAACCCTCATTAATTCTTTCCAGATTGACATGGGTTTACATGTTTTATGAACACAGCCACTACAAGATTTGTTACTGATTATGAATGGTAATGGTTGAAGCTCCCTATCTCTCACAGCAAGATTTTTTATTTTTTTGTGAGAGCCAGTCACTCTCTCTCAGCCCTAGGAAGCAGGCAATGGCAAACCACTTCCAACATATTGCCAAGAAAACTGTGGGGACTTGTCCAGGCAGTCGCCAGGAGTCAACAATGACTTGAAGGCACCAAAACAAACAAACAGGGCAATCTGATCTCTCATACAGGTAGAAATCCAAAATAGGTGCAATATTTATGACTGGAGGCTTTTGCCATCAGCCTGCATCTGAGCTTGGCATGATGTTTCCTATTCAGGAGGCTCTATGTGCAGGTTTCTGTTCAATGATCTTAACACTTAGGACTTTTAGAGAGCATTGCACTAAGTACACAAGAATACATTTTTATCTAAGAGATTTCATAAGTAATCAAGATTTCAGGACTATTATTCTGAGAGGATATCTAGCCAACTTTGGGTGATCTTTCAAGTTAAGCAGAATCAGACCTGGCTAGCCTTTGAATGGGGGACTGCAAAAGAATTGCAGTTAGACTGGGAAGATCCAGAAGAAGGTAATGACAAACCACTGAAATACTGAAACCACTGAAATGCATGAGTGTATCTCTGTAGTCACCAAGGATAAGCTGAACTCAGGGGACTTTTTATCCAGAGACAATTGTCTGCTGGCAGTTTTGAATCACTGGACAATTAATTTATATGAGGACTCTTTCCAAAAGTGGCAGCAAAGCACTAACTCACATTCTCCAGAAATTGCTAGAAAATGTGAATATACTCTGTGTTCAACTCTGCCCATCAGAGCATAAGTACATGAACCAATCAAAGGTTGGATTGATTATAATAAATGTCATGATTCCAGGATATTGGATGATGAATTTTATTTCATTTTTTTATTTTATGGTAGTTACAACCCAGCCTAATCCCAAAGGATTCTGAGTGGCATACAACATAAAAAAGAAGAAATCCCAATAATAAATAAATAAATAAGTTCAAATGAATATAAAAAACAAAATACAACTGTTGTATTCTTATAATTGTAGATTGGGCTGAATGATAAACTGACTATAGTTTATTAAACAAGCCTGGTTAACACAATGCAAATCCATATACAGTGGTACCTCGGGTTACGAACGCCTCTGCTAACGAACTTTTCGGGTTACGACCAGCTCCGGCCGCAAAAATTTACCTCGGTTTGCGAACTCCGCCTCGGGTTATGAACCAGATCCGCAGCCATTTTCCCTCCTGTGACACGGTCCGCAGCCATTTTTCCACCCCTGACACGTGGTCCATGGCCATTTTTCCACCCCTGACACGTGGTCGTAGGGAGGGGGATTCTCCCTCCAAGCAATAGCCGTCTCCCTGTCCTCCACGCCAGAACGGATTAACGGTAATTACATTGAACCTTATGGGGAAATTTCCTTCGGGTTGCGACCAATTCGGGGTGCAACCAGAGTCACGGAACAAATTAAATTCGTAAACCGAGGTACCACTGTACCATAATTTGCAAACCACAATGAACTGGGTTCATATAAGGTGCTAAGCCAAACCAAATAAATTTCCTTACAGTATCACTTAGTGTGATGTGCAAATTCAAACAGGATAAGCTGCCCAATATTCAGAAAGGTTTTGCTCATAATTTAGCATCATCTTCAAGTGCAAAACATTTTTAACCTAAAATAATTAATGCCAGCCATTCACCGAGCCAAAAATCTAAAAGCACTCTTGTGGATCCCATTGAAACACAGCTAAACCATTTCCCTGCCTCAGTCTTAGAGCCAACTCTCCTCCTCTACTCTGACTTAGAAAAAGATGCTGTTCACTCTTGAAGTTAACTGATTTTTTTGTGTGTGTAAATCACAATTGTCTGGGTTCATGAAACTAAACAAACCACATAATTGTAAACAAAGATTTATCTGTCTGTCTATATAAATATAAATAGTAGAAATATTTCTAAAATAAATTATAGACAAAGTAACTGGTAAACCTTTCTTGGTTCATACTTTTATTTTATTTGGAAGGAACCCCTTTCATTATTCTTCTCTGTCCCCATGTAAAACCATCAGCTGCTCTTGATGCTGAAGTACTCCAAGTCTATTTAAAGGAACTCTCAATACTTCGCATGAGGCTCACTCCTGTATAAATGTGCATGACTACAGATCATAATAACTTCTTCAAATATAATTGATTTTTAAATAAACCTTTTGGCCAGTTATTCTCCCCAAAAGCTTGTTCTTTTGTCCTGCCCCAAATAATAGATCTCTATGAGTTATTTGAATAAATTATCTGCCATAAAGTAAGTCCACTCTTAATTAATCTAAGAATTCAGATCTGGGCACGGACTTTCGCTGTGCTTCTATTTCCTTCCTCTACGATTTACTATATTTTTTTTAAAAAAACCTGTTCTACATTTACAAACTATGGACTTTCCCGGAGCCTTTCAATAAATACAGTAGGTTCGAAATGTGGTGTCACTCATTCAGCCCTTCAGCCACGCAGACTACAAAGCTTCTTGCACATTTTAAAAAGAAAAAGAAAAGAGGATTAAATCCTAAAGAGGACCATGCTTGCACAAACGGGATGTAAGTTTAAAACAAGTTAGGCAACGGAGCGTCCATAACTTGGCCGAAGAAGACCCGTTCATTCCATTTCCTCTTTTCTGTCTTTCATCAGGCTGTTTCTGGGCTGCTGCTGCCCTCCTGCTGCTGCTCTTTGGGGCCCACGCTTTCCCGATCGGAGATTCCTCCGGGGAAGAGGAATTTGGAGAGGATCCCTCCGCCAGAACGTCGGCAGCCGGGCGCGTCCAGCTGAACACTTGGACAGAGTTAGCTCTCTGGCTGCAAGGCACCGCCGCGAGGTGGAATCAGGAGGTGAGTTCGGGCGCGCAGTAACGAAGCCTGAGCGTAGCTACTTGCAGGGAGCGGGAAGAGAAGCGCGTCCCTTCTGATCTGAGCTCTTGTGACTTTTAAGAAGGGAAAGTCTGCCTCGACCCAGGAGGATGCTCCGTTTCCCGGAGCAGGTACCTGATTGCACCTTTTCCTTTGGAAGGGCCAAGAGTCCTCTTGGTCCCCGTGCTTAGAGGACTTTGAGCCTCACGGCATGATCCGTGCCTGGCGCTCCGGGGTGGGGTTTGTGGTCGTGCTGCTCATCAATCAGAGTCCGATCTTTGCCAAAGTAGTAGGTGGGCTACCTAAAAGGACAGCCTTTATTGCAAACAAGAAAAAGAAAGGCACTCACTCGGAAGGGAAAGTCTTGAGGAGGGACCATCTTCCTCGAACGTTCTTTAAAGTTCTAATAGAAGAGAATATCTGTAGCTCAGGGTTGAGCTGGAGTCCTTGGTGCTCTCTGAGCTTGGTGGTTTGCTTGCAGATATCATGTTATCTAGTCAGGTAATGAAACGTCTGCAAGCAAACCACCAAACTCAGAGAGCACCAAGCACGCCACGTTCTTGAAAGGTCCTTCTGCATCCCCCCACCCCTTGTATGAACTTGAAAGCTTGCACATTATTTTATGGTCTCATCAAAGGATTGTCTTAACATGCTTTTTAGAATACTACACAAATATTGTCATCAAATAGCAATGATTGGTTAAAACATCAGTGAGCCATCTTTAAACATAAATTGGCTTATTATTGAATAAGATTTTATGGATCACTTCCTCAGATGTATCGATCTGAGGCAATGGATTGTGATACAAGTTTGGTTAATCTTTCAAGTAACGCACAATTCTTCGCTGTTTTTGCTACACAAAGCAAACACAGCTCTTTCTGGAAGCAAAAGCTATAAACACTCTTTTTAATAGTTGCAGGATTGTTAGATATAGAGCAGTGCAGTCATTACAAAAGCAAGACTGTCAGTTTGCCCACATAAGAAACCCTAAAAATAGAATTGAATAAACAGTTTTAATATATAAACAAAGGCAATACTGGGAATTTTTTGGGAGAATCAGTCAAGAGGAAGTTAACTTCTGTATTGTTCACTTTTTAGGAATGCATGATTTCACTTTCATTTCTAAAAACATGATTTATTTCTGAGAGCATTTCTAAATTGCTCAGTGTATCAGGTACCCATCCTTTATCAGGGTAGTAGCTTGCTTGTGGATTAGGCAAATTCCTTATATTCCACTGCAGTCCTTTTTTAGTCAAGTTTTCAGTGGCACAGAGAAAGTCTAAGTCACTGGACATTGACCGTACATTGCAATAGCTCCAATACAGTGACTTTAAATGGCTTCCATGTACTTGTGAAAAGGGAGATACCCATCACACTGTTGTAGGTAGTTGTCCTACTGAATGGCAAATTACAGCTCTGGTGAAACATGTGGCCTGCACACGTATTTGTGATGCTGATTATCATTGTGTAGATGAGGCTTTGTACATCCATTGTATTCTTCTCCCTAGTGGTGTGCAACATGTTTCAAAACTGAAATGGTTCCAGCCAGAAGTACCCCATTTTGAGCTCAAAACAGCTGTTCCAGCTCTACAGGAAGTATCTTAATATTCTTCTGACCATACCATTAGTGTTTCAAGCTTATAACACTTGTAGTATGGTCAGAATAGTATTAGAAGCACTTTCAGTAACCTTAGAGCAACCCATTTTAAACTCAAAACAAGTGATGGGGTGATTTGGTTTTTCATCTTCTCCCCCAATCAGTGCTGGTTATTAATTTCTAACTGTACACAGGATCCATGGTTTTTTCCTTTGCAGAAGCTATTTGCATAGCCTATAAGAAATGAGCATAGAGAGAAAAATAAGCATATTAATTAAAATTCTTAAATACCCAGCTTTGTGAAGTTTAAATTAGTGTAAAACATAGCACAAACAAACATTAGCAATTTAAATGGAAAACTATTTCAAATTTCAAACCTTACTGTTTCATTCTTGCAGAGCAGAACATTTCAGACTTTTGCCTGCTGCTAAATGTTGTGAAATGTTTATGTAGCACTATTACTAGACGCACCATCAGACCTCCAGATGTGTAGGGTTTACCATCCCTAAATTTCCTAGTTACCATGGCTAGGGATTCTAGTAACTATAGTTCCAAAAAATCTGGAGGCCACCTGATGTCAGGAGACTAATATAGATTGACTGAAAGAGTCAAAAGGCCATGTAAAAGCATAGTGGACCATTTGCAACCAATTCTATCTTTATGTTTTACAGCTGTGCAAGGAGCAAAATGCATGTAAAGGTACAATGGAAATTATGGTACAAAATAATCTCAACCTTCCAAAGATCGTTAAAGAAGATGGATGCTACCAGCCTGGATTCCAAATGGTAAGTAGAATATTAATGTACACTGGAAATATTTATGCTTTTTGTAATGTGTTTTTAAACACTTTGTATATAAACAGAGCAAAGCTCCTCACATAGACACTTAAAACAAGAACTGCCTTATCCAGCAAGCAGCAGAATAGTAGGGACATGAAAGTATTTTTTTCTCCCTAGAAATTGCAACCAAAATAGATTAAGTAATTAAGTTGATATACCAACTATTTCAGATCCATGTTTGAGGAAGAGAGGGATTTGGATCCTGCAGATCCAAAGCAACCTGATCTGCCCACAACTTGGAGGAAACTTACGGATCTGTTTCTCCAAGACCTGTTTTCTCTCTCTCCTCAGGGTGGAGATGAGTTTTTACCTAAGGCATTATTAATATTTTATAAATTTTATAATATTTAGGTGATTACACTTAGATATAATTGAATGTACTATAAAATGTTATTTAACAATATATTGGAAGCAACAATAACTTTTGTTTTTACTCATTTAGGAAACTTGTCTAAGACGACTTTCAAGTGGCCTCTATGCATTCCAAACATTCTTGGAATATATAGAAGAAACTACACAAAGAAGCGTATCTATATCATCAGGCGCACAACACCTGGCAGACACATTGAAGTCAATGGTAAGCAATATTTACATTTGACCTAGCACAGTTGTTCTGCTGTATAATAGTAGCAGCCATATTTTTATTGATTTATTTATTAAAGCTGAGGAGTTGGGAGTCCTTGACATTTTGATGATACCAATAAGTTCTCCAGGAGTTCCTCAGCATTACCTTCTGAAAATGTCCACCAAGAACTGAAACCATCATAAATGGTGCATCTGTGTCTCACCTCAGCTGGTGATCCAATAGGATACTAACACTGATACTGAAAAATATAAAGGCCTGGCAGAACCAGTAGGGCCACATTTCTTCAGTTCATTCTTAATGTCTGAAATTGGAATGTCATTGTCTAATGTAAGTTCTGGGGAAAAATACATATTACGCTTTGATCAACATGCATGTTACCAGACTAAAGAAAATTATGGGTGTTTTTAATTAACAAATTCTTTCTTAAACCCATTGTTAATCTCTGCTTTGTATGGCTACTATAACAATTAACTAAATCTCTAATGGGCAAATTTGGAATCTAGAATTTTATCACTCTTAAAATGGCTGCCATAGGAATGGTGACCTAATTGCAGTGACAATGGGCAATAGCCAGTCACAAAATAGAGGGGATGAGTGCCCATAGGCATACTGCTGCATTGAGGTATTAATTGGCTTACTTTTTTACTAAATAAGGTGAGTATACCTCAATTAAAATAAATGTAGAGAAAATACAATTACCAAATACCAAAAAGAACCTTCTTTCCTGTAAGTAGTCTATATATTAGATATGCAAAACACTCTTGCACAAAAAAGAAAACTTTTGTTCCTTCTTCCCTTCCTTTAACAGATGAACAATCCTGAGATTGTGAGCATGCCATCTCCTGACACTCAGAAAACCCTTTCTGCAAAGCTAAGAGAACAGAGAGGTTGGAATATGATAGTGGTCAAGCACTTCATTCTTCAAGACTTTACTTTATTTATGGAGACCACTTCAAGGGTTATTCGCTTCCTATGACAAGCCAACTGTAATGTCTGAATGTTTTAAATCAGGCACATCAAATAGCCACCCGTCTGAAACAGATGTCATGACTGTTCTCCTGTGAGAACTTATGTTTTAGACATATACTTTAACTTATTTATGGTATTTAATATATTTATTAAATATTTTAATAATTTTTACTTTCCAGACTTAAGTTAAATTCACTAAATAATGTATGGTTAAATTATATTTTTTATGAGACAATTTGATATATTAAAATACTTTTTAAAAGAAAAAAAAACTTGTGAATTTATAATGGAAGCAAACTTCATCTCCATGCACTGCAACTGCATTGCAGCTCTATACCATTTTCACCTTGAAATTATTCTAAATATTAAGTGCTTTATTCAACATTTGTCATTCCAAAAGTGACATTCAAAAGGGAAAACTTGTAGTCACCAACAATCCAATCTAAATCACCTTTTGCCATATTTGTTTTCATGGAACTAATTAAATAGATATTTCATAGAATGATAGACTCAAGCCAAGATTGCAAACATCCCAGACAAATGGCCATCTAGCCTCTGTTTGAATACATGCAACAAAGAGGGACTCCTCTCTCTCGATGATTGGTTCTACTTTCAAACTGCACTTTTTTGTCCTCTAACATTCTATTAGAATCTGCCTTCCTGCAACTTAAACCCATTATCCCATATCCTTTACTCTGGAACAAGAGAGAAAACTAGCCCTGCCTTTTCCTATGTGACATCCTCTCAAGTATTTGAGGACTGCTATCATATCCCTCCATCACCCCACCATCTTTTCTCAAGACTAAATATATCCAGATCCTTCAATCTCTCTTCATAGGTCATATAGTCCCCTGCTCATTTTCACTACTATTAACAGAATATGTTCCAAGACTGAATCTGTCTCAGGATGTGGTGCTCAGTACTGGACACAGCACACTATTCTGCCCAATACAAAATAAAATGGAATGATTACTTCTTGTGATCTGCAGTTATACTTCTGTTGATGCAGCCTAAAACTGCGCTTCTCTTTCTTACAGCCACATCACATTCCTGGCTTGTATAGGTTTGCAATCAATTACTTTTCCAACTTCTTTTTCACAAGTAGCATTATCAAGCCAGGCACCCCCCCCCCACCTGTGCATTTGACTTATCTAAGTCAAGACTGCACTTATCTGGGTTAAATTCCTGTTACTTTTAGCCCATTTCTCCAAACTATTGCATTCACTACAAATGTTATTTCTCTCCCTTGGATAATAGCTATCCTATCCAATTTTATGTAATCTGTAAGTTGCAGAAGGTAAGCTCTTAAAAGCTATTTGTTTTTTAGTTATTTTTTAGCTATACAGCAATAGTCTCTGGCTCTAACATCTCCAGGCCTCTTCGCTGCTTCTAGCTTCAGCACTGCCACTGCTTTACTAGCCACCAAACAGCTGATCAGTGTGCCAGGTATTCCTGTGTGGCCTGCAATTATTTTTAATTTATCAGTGTGGCCCTTTCTCCTCTATAGGTTGTGCAGGCCTGGCCTACTCTAATGCTGGGTAGGGGGAAAAAACCAGAAAAAAATAGCTTTTCTTGCAATACTTTTAATTATTTAGAATTATGCTACATCTTCCAATATTCTAGAAAATCAGAAGTTACTCCTGACCTTTTAGATAGTAAATTTGCCAAGGATTCTGTTGGGATTCTTGAATTAGTTCAGTGGACTTGTCAGCATTAATTAAATTAATTATATTAGTATGAAATATAATATACAGCACTTTTTTCCCTCTGGTATTAAAAATAAGACCTTGCCCAACTCAAGTTGAGAAGGAAATTAACATTTCATATTCTAATTATTATAAAGGCAAGACTTAATTAATCAAATCAGTCAGTGACTGTGGCAGCTGACAAATCAAATAAATAAACCCATCCATCTTGAAGCGCTGATAAAAGTGACACTACGTGTCATATTCTGAAAAAACACCAGATTGCCTCATTAAAAATTTTAAATCTAAATCTTTATTCCAGTAGAAGTAACAAAGTGTGCCAAATACATTAGACTAACAGAAATGTCATTTACATGTTATCAGGTGAATAGCTGGCCAGTAGCATTGCATAAATGTCCTTCGATCTCTGGAATGTACTCATCTTCAAAGGCATACTCTCAAAATACATTAATTAATTCCTTCATCCCCAAAGCAGACTAAGAGAAGGGAAAAAAAAAGAACAAAATTGGTCACTGAGGTTGACACAGCTTAAATAATTAAATACTACGTCTAGCAACTTAATCACTGTAGCATAATGCTCTGAATGTCTATTTAGAAGTAACCTCAACTGAATTCATTTTCTGTTTCAAAATGGTGGGAATACACTCATCAAACCTTTATTACACTCTAAGCCTGACAGCACAACAATAAAATACATAAACCTGTAATTATTATTAATAAAAGTGTAAAAAAGTATATTTATGGTTTTAATGTTTTTGTAAGTCGCCCAAAGTCCCCCATTGGGGGGAGATGGACGGGGGAGAAATTTGATAAAATAAAATAAATAAATAAAAAAAGACATAAAATGCAACAAAATACAATAAAAATCTGTTTCAGAATGGTGGGAATACACATTGATTTTCAGCAAGCACAGGCAATGGTGCTCCTGGGCCTGTAAAAATAAGGTTTGGGAATTGTTTGGAAGTTGTATGTGCTCCGTGGCTATGCACTGCCCAATCCTGATATAAATACCGGTATAACAGAGCCTGGTTATTATTACAGAAATGCAACTTGTTCATTTTCAACAATACTCCAGCATGTAATCACAGCTGAAGAACAGCTGTCCATGGATACCTGTGAATCAATGGCTGAGATGAAATCTGCATTTAGAATGATCAATCTGCAGCAGATAGGGATATTTCATCTGCTGTTATTTTTTCCTGGTGTCTAATATAGACAAGAAATACCAGGATTTAGCCACTTTTTACTAATATTGTGTGTATCTCAAGGAACACCATATTCCATAATGCATTCTAGAGATTTTTTTTTTAGTTTCTATGATTGCTTATTCCAGAATGAAATGAAATTATTACAGTACATCCACTTGCCAGATTATGAGTTTTGACGTTAGGATTACAGGGCAATTGGTCATGTAAAGTGAACTAAAAACATTAGAGTTGGTTTGGTGTACATTTTCAGACTAAATCTAGATCTGCTCTACTGTAAGTAAACTGCATTGAACATAGTGGAATTTACTTTTGAGTAAACACAAGAATGCACTATCAGCATTCAGCCCAATTTCTTTCTAGATACTTAGATACTCCTCAAAACATTGAAAACTAAAATCACATCAAAATTATTTTTTCTGCCCATAAGCTGGTTGCACATGTGGAGATTCCAAGACTTAAGAAATCACTTTTAACAGTTTCCATGCTTACCTTTATTTTCTTTTGCTTATTACAACAGTGAGACTTCAAATATATTATAAACTATAAATTTATGATAACCATTATTTTTGAAACAGAATGCCAAATATTCTTTAAACATGCTGAACTCATGCTTCAGTACTCAGTTTAAAGAAATACAAATTCACAAAAATTATAACTCCAAGCTCCAAAAGGGAAACAATTATGACTATGTTAATATTAATCCAGAAAAAAGCTTCATTTAAATTAATGATTCAATTCAGTCATTGTTCATTTAGAGAAAAAAAATTACATGTCTGTTTAATCATTTTGAGACTTTATATTTGAGGTAAGATTAATGCTCCATAGAAATATTCATTTCAAATTTAACAGATCATATACAGTATATTTAAAATCTTATACAGATATGACAAAATGTAAAATTGAATAAACTAGCACATGCAGGTTTATTTTAAACAGATAAATGAGAAAAACATAACTTAATTACAAAATCCTTAAACATTAGACCATAGGCCATACTAAATGCCAAAGAAGAATATTCTTTTATATGTTGGTGACAATGCACCTCACATTAGTAGCTTTACAATGTAATGCTTTCTATCTTAAGTAGTGTTGTCAAATACTTTTATGTGAACTACACCATCTTCTTCTAAACACTCCAATATAGGGGAAAAAAATCAACTGCTTTTATTCTGAAAATCTACAAGTTATTTGGTTGTAATCTAGTTTTACACAGACTTTATTCTGGGAGGTGGGGTTGTTGTATAATCTCCCTGAACTTTTCCTGCAATTCTATAATCTACCCTTTAAAAAGAATTCATAATATACGATTAATAATCATGAGTATGCCTTATATTAATAATTTTTAAAAATCAGCCGTTGGTCTTTAGCTAATAGCTGCATGTAATTTGTCTTGTATGATTCAGGAATACAGGGTTTTAAGTTTGTTTATTTTTATTTATCCAATTTAGATGCCACTGCCTCCAGACTGACTCTGGGTGGCTCACAGTATAAGAACAGTAGCAAAAAAGACAAAACAAAACCAGTCTACCTAGAAAACAATAAACAAGATGGCCAACAACACAGAAACATGTATCACAGAACCAGCAAGGGGCTCTAGCCACCCTAGCCCAGAGCCTGGGAGAAGAGCCAGGTCTTCAATGGCCTCCAGAATGCCATCAGGATGGGAGCCCCTCAGATTTCAGGGGGACCCTCATTCCAAAGGGCAGGTGCCACAACAGAACTTCCCATAATTTGAAGTTAACAAAATTTTATAGAATTTCACATAACCAAACATACCAGAACTTCACATAATAATAATCCAGGAATAATATATATTGCAACCTGCAGTATTTCCCCCCCAATAGTGGTATTAAAAACTGAATACATACCTCAGAAGAGTTGGCTCAGGCATTCCAGGATCTGCACCTCTCTTAAAACCTATTTATAATAAAACAGATGTCAATCTTATGAAGACAGAAACTTTATTTCAGTCATTGACCAATAAAAGTATATTCTATAAAATAAACAAAGCAAAATTATCCCCTGACATCAATCACTGTTAGCAACCATTTGTGGGTGAAGCTTACACATAACATGGCAGAATTTTGCTACTTTTAAGGAAATACATTTATGTTGGTTGTTTAACAGGTAATACAAATAAGAATTATCAGAGTGCCCTGGAAATCTATATAAAAGGGGGGGTAATAAACTGGTGGCGAATATCCCTGTAGAACTTAGAATGCAAAAGAACATGGGCTGTGGTTTAATTTTATGAAAATATATTACTCTTCCGTTACATAATAGGAAAATATATATTGGTTGGTTAATTAATTAACTACATGTATTATACTGAATGCTTTAATGTCTTGTACCTTTTCCACCTTCTGTGGATTGGATTCACATAATGGATTTAATAACATAATTTAATTTAAATTTAAACAATGTAACAATAAAGTAATAAGTATTATTCATTTTACTTTTAATATTAATACATATATTAAATAATATTTATTATTAATAATATTATTAATAAATAATTAAACAACATGGTTTCACTAAGTCAGGGTATGTTCAGTACTATGAATTACGTATGCTATATGGAACCAGCCAACTGAAAAAAACAAAATCAGAATCACAAAACATGGTTTGTGAACTACAACAGCTGGGTTTGTATGTTTCTCAGACAAAACCAAACACAAGCATTGTGCCTCACTGTGTTGCACGAATCCCCCTATTATATGCTTAGCAACACATATCTATCTATCTGGGAAGGAAGAATACTGAAGGACCCCTGATACCCAGTTGATCTATTTCTTGGCATTATATCTACAGTATTACCACCAACAGATTCTACTTTTGCTAATAAATAGGATTTTATTTACAATTGAGCAGAAGCAAAACAGAACTGTCTAAGCATTAGCAAGCTAAGCCTATTCACTTAGTGATACTTATGCAAGAAGCAGACTTACAGTTGAACAGATGTACTGCCCAACAAAATAAAAATACTTTATCCTCACATTTGATAACTTTGAAATATTCTAGTAAAGAGCTACAACAGATTATCTTTTTCACAGCCCAAATTAAAAGGGAGTCTTTCATGAACAATTAACAAAAATATTTTCACTCATTAGTCATATGAAAATTTAGGGGAATGGAAGGAATATTTTAGATGAATTCATCTGGGAAATATCAATAAAGAACCCTCTATAATTCTGTATCCAGATTCAATAACACAGTAGCTTCAAAGTATACTGTAAAACTCCTGCTACTCAAAATAGAAGAATACACCTAATGTTTAACAAATATGAATCATAATTTCATTATACAAATGTACATTTAAATTAGCTATGCAATCATTAGGGGGCAAACACTCATTCACTGTTCCTTTTGTCTTGATCTTCTCTCCCTCCTGATTCCCACTATTATACACTTATCACATAAAAGCAGGTATAAGCTTAATTTACATGTAAATTATACGACTTCAGTATCTGAGAAAAGCAGCTGTAGAAGTACTAAATATAGATTAGGCTTTCAGTTTTCCTTTGAAAAAATGGAATGTTTATTAGGGCAAAAAGACTCTATAGGATATGTCATCTCAGAAATTATTCTATATTCAATACATATAAATAGATCATGCTCTCAGAAGGTCAAAGGATAAGAAGACAAGATACTAACCTCTAGGCATTTGGTTTTCTTAAACCAGTAATGATAAAGTCTCCCTCAAAGAACTTCAACTCCTGTGACAACATGGACAAACCCAGGCTACTTTCTTGGCAACAAGGCAGAAATGATTTGTACCTGCCTTCTTCTAAGATGCTTTTTGACTTAGCAGTTGTTGGCATTGATTCTCCTATTCAAGTACCAACCAGACCCTACCCTGCTTAACCTCTGAGATTGGACAAGGTCAGCCAGGTGCTGCACTTGCTGAATACCAAAAAAAAAAAAAAAAAGCTGCTTATGAACATCAAAGACTGAAGCAAAATGGCTCCCTTTAAGCATGATCAAGATTTAAAGCACTCTTTTTGATCACCTATTAAAAACCCTAATCCTCATTCTGCCCTGAATTGGGACCACTTTTGAGTCCTGACTCTACCTACTTTTGGAGTATGGCCTTCAATCTGCTGTGTAAAACCCAGTATGCCTCAGTCCAATAAAAGTTATGCGACCATGCCCTAAGAAGAAGGGTAAGTCACAGGAAAAGATAATTCTTGCCCCAATCAATGTGGCAAGATAATTATTGTCAATTTTGCTATTTAAATATTAGCAATTTTTTCCAATTGCAAAAATAGTGAAACAATCACTTAAAAAAAAACATTAAAGTTCAGAAGAATTAATTTTGAGTAAACACACATCTTAGCTTAAATTCTTTGGGTGAGTTTACAGAACCTACCAAATCAAATGTGATTTTTTGTTGCTATCGTTCATAGCTTAGGATGCTGTATGCACGCAGCCATTACCATTACTGAATTATTTATTTATTTAAGAAATTTATACGCCTTTGAATATTGTATGAACTTAGATTGACTTATTACCATCAGATACAGTCGATCCTCATTATTCGCAGATTCTGTATTTACGAATTCGCCTACTCACTAAATGTATTTGCAACCCCAAAATCAATACTTGCAGTGCTTTCAGCCATTTGCAGACATGTTCAGAGCACAAAAAATCTGAGTCACCTGATGAGCATGTTCCCAGCTAAGGGCAAACTAGGCGATGCTCCGCCTTGTTTCAGCTCTCATACTGTAAACAAGTGTGCTATATTCCCCCTAGGAACAATGGTTCAGTGTTTGCTAATTCAGTGTTTGTGGCAACTTTAGAGAATATAACTACCACGAATAACAAGAATTGACTGTAGTTGGGAACTGGAAGCAATATCAAATTAGAACAGCAAATGGTAGTGTTCTGTAACCATTTGCAGACTACCTTGCACAGATAAGCTTTGGTTCTTCAATAACTGTGTTATCTAGGTGGATCAGTGAATGAAGACACAAATTGACAGTACAAGTCCATATTCCCTTATGGTATATTTCATGTACATAGTTATGTTTCATATATGGGCAACAGCAGGAAAAGCCAACTCTTTTGCTTTGTCTTACCATCATTTGTTCATCATTCATCCTCAACTCCTCTCTCTCACTCATATCTCTGCAAGTCTTTCATTCAGATGTTTTGTTTGGCTGGATTCAGTCATACACAAGGCTGCAGCTTATTGAATACACTATTGGTTTCACAAAACTACATTACAGTATAGCTTAGTATATTATGTGAACCCAGTCACAGCTTGTGAAACAATATTCCTCCAAAACAGAGGACAAGCCACAGAGATTAGGGCCTAAAGTGATGTCCAAAAGATGCCACTCTATCTTCCACACTGTTATTTTTACATGTGTGCAAAAGTTCACCTGATATATATTTCTTCTTGCAGAGTATCTGCAAGGCAACAGATACTTTAGTCCACCAGCTGTCTATCATAATTGTACTCCATTCCACTATTGAGCAATTCCTTGAAAGGTTGTGGGGAGAGCAGTATATGGAAAGGATTACCTCCATGTGCCATCTTTCTCAACAGCTCTCATTCTCAAACAAGCTGAAAACTTTTGTGGAAAATATGTTATTTTACATATATGTGGCATAGACTACATAACACAAATCCTATGAATGATCTGTTGCATATTCCCACCATAATCTTGATCAATATACATTCCATACATGGTAAAAATAAAATATTTAAGTCAATCTGGAATTGTCCAGAGTTGGGAGAGATGTACAAAAGGGGCCACCCAATCTGCATCAAGCTCAAACAAGGTATCTGCTCCACAAATACTTATTCTGCTATAACAGGACTTTGTGATGGCACATTTGATTTAAGGCAGGAGATATTTACCCCAAACCATTAATTACTGGAAGCAAAAAGTCAATACAGAAGAGTGTGTTGTACATCCTTTCATTCGTTGACCTATTTTCTTTCTTACAGGGAGACTTCCTATAAAGTGTCATCAACAGGACTCTTCATTTGCTGGACCCTAATTCTGTTGATCATTACGCTGGTCTTTAAGGCGGTTTCCAATAATATTTCAAAAAGAGAATAAACCGAGCTTATTACCATTTAGTTCCTATTCTTCCATACCCAAAAGTTGCCATTCCCCTTTTAAAAGCCTTGTATTTCCTGGAAGGAAACCGGCGGGGTTTCAGCTCTCCGGTAAAATTTGCTCTTGCAAATTTAATTCGAAGCAAGCAGCAAGAACCATCCTCTCGAGCTCAACTCCCCCTTCCCTGCTGAGTCGCACAGGACGGCCACAGAGGCCATCAAGACCCTCCACGGGCAACAGAGGTCTACGCGAGGGGGGGGAAGCGGCGCTCCTTGCCATTTTTGGCAGGCCGCCGCCGCCGCCGCCCGAAGACCGGCTCTCCCCCTCCGCACTAACCTAAATAAAGTACAACAGGGATGAAGCCCCAGCGGATGGCGAACTGGCCACCTTTGAAGAGGTGCTGCAGTCGCTGTTTGGCTTCCTTGCTCAGCTTCGGCATGGCGGCGGCACCTCAGAAGCAGCCGAGCCACGGTGGCGGTGGCTAGAAGGGCCTGATTTTGGCCGGCTGGCGCTACGGCGCATGCGGGGGCCTGCAGGGCGGGGCTCTGCTTTCGTGCTGCGGGGCGCTCTAAGGGTAGTCGGGAGGAGGAAGCGTCGTCAAGGCGGAGGAAGCTGGAGGTATTGAGGTTGCCGATGAAGGCGAGGGGGAAAGGTTGTGGTAATATCGGTTGAGGGCGTGAATAAGGAAGAGTGAAAGTTTCGATAAGTAAAAAGAGTCCCCTCCTATTCGTGTATACGCTCATTTTGTACTCTTACGGGATGAGTGACGCTGCCTCTAACAGTAACTGACAGTAAATGCTCGCGCACTGGGATGGAGTTTCCCCCCTCCCCCCTGCGTATCACTCGTCAATATACGTGACGGACTGACGCGGCTTTCGCTTTTTTCTCTACAGGAAGTATCGTCAAGATACTTCCGATGTCACGCTTGGCGGGTACGAATGCACTTCCTGCTTTGTGCGAGATTTAACACGTGCAACTGACGTTTATGGCTCCTTTGGCCCCTTTTTTGAAAGCTGATCGGCGCATCTCTAGGGCAGCCAGTTTGGGCATGCCTGATTTACAGGCTTTAAAAAAAATCTATCACCGGTCTTCTTTGAGGCAAAATGATTAGGCAAAAGGAATTATTATTATTATTATTATTACTATTACTATCATCATCATCATTATTAAATTTTTATCCCGCCTTTTTATTTATTTTTATATATATACACCGCCTTTATTTATTTATATATATATATATATATATATATATACACACACACACACACACACACACACACACACCATATATATATAAATATATATATATATATATATATATGGTGTGTGTGTGTGTGTATGTGTGTGTGTGTATATATATATATATATATATATATATATATATATATAAAAAAAATGCAAGGCAGCGAACATACCTAATACTCCTGACTCCTATTTTCCCCACAATGAGAACACTGTGAGGTGGGCTGGGCTATGAGAGAGTGAATGCCCCAAAGTCACCCAGCCAACTTTCATGCCTAACACAGGCCTAGAACTCACAGTCTCCTGGTTTCTAGGCCAACACCTTAACCACTACATCAAAGTTTCTGGAAAACCCAAAATGGCACAAATAAAAGCAGTATTTCATTCTTCATCACAATCAGTAAGTGTACAGAAAATTATATTTATTAGACCATCTCTGTGGTAACAATTGCATGTAAACTTTTTATTTTATTTTAGTTTTAGCCTTGCCTCAATAATAATAAGCTAGATTTTGTAATGTCGGAATACTTTTAACTCAGCAGCAGGAAAAGGCCCATAGTTCCAACTCCATTAGATCATGTGAGAAAGGAATTAGTTGCTTCTACATGCTTGGTGTTTTATTTTGGCAGGATGTTATCATTTAGCATGTATTTATATTGTACCTCTTTTGCCTTTTTGCTATTTATTCATCATGTTTTGAGCTCTTGAAGTGATTTACAGCTGGTGCAGAAAGAATGGCCTTTTTTTTTTTGGTTGCCTCAGTACTCTCCTAAAATTGATAAATGTATAAGTGCATTAGCAAGCTATGTGGACAATTCTGAATGCAAAAGTTAGATTCTGAAGGAGTGCGTGCACTCACACACAAATAAACAGGGACTGTAACATGGATTTTTTTCTTGTGTAGGTTCTGCTCAGTGAGTACACAGAGAGGATACTGAAGGAGAAGCATAGGATGGTGATGTACAGCAATCTATTGCACCCCTAGCACCTTGTCTATTGCTTTCCCAACAAAGATGGCCTGATGAAGTTGGCACTTTCTTCCAGGGAATAGGAACTACACAGATAAGTTTGGATGCATAATTTAATAAATTAATCAATAATTAATTATCCTCTATGTTAAAAATATACTTAATAATCTAGCATAAGAAATGGGGTAACAATCAGTAGTGTAGTATGAGGCTTGTGTAGCTTGCTATTCATTTTGGGACAATAACTTGGTGACCCACCCTCCATTCCACTGAATATCGATTGGAGATAGAATTGGAAGGGTGAATCACTTGAACAATTGTGTTTAAATTAACAAATGTCTTGAAGATTGAAGGATCCATAAAACATATAAAACCTGCATGCATGCTAGCAATACTTTGCCTTTCTATTAATGCATGCTATATAGTTCAATTCCAGAGCTTGGTTAATTTGGAAGCTTTTCAAACAACCTCCCACATGACAGCTGTAGCACAAGAAAAAAGTGTGATGCACAAAGAACAAGCAGGCTACCAAAAGATTAAGAATTGCCTTGCTGGAGAATAACATTTAACTACTACGGAAAGGTATTATTTACAGCACAATAGTCCTGGTGTGCACAGTTTCAACACATTCTAACATGAACAGTTTGCAGCATAAATTGCATACTAATTTGAAGAAGGAAGAGAGGAGGAAAAGAAAGGAGGAAAGACAGTGGTATTAATCTGACTTGTTCCATGATAATGTATATGTAGAAATGTCAAGTTGTTTACTGTCTAGTAGTAGTAGCTTAATTTTTGGCATTTGCTAAAAGCAGGGTACACTTAATGTAACAGCTTCTGATGATTGGTTTACTATTTTTGGCTACTTGCATATCTTTTATCTGAAACAAGTCCTGTAAAATCTCCCCTAGAGATTAAAGGGAAAGTGAGTTTGTGTAAAAGATAGTGAATAAAGAAAGATAATCATAGTGACACTGATACCATTTTATTACAATATTAAAATAATAATTGTTAACTTGAAGTTAATCCTTAAAACAAAAATTTGGAATTTTGTTAAGAAAAGATCAGTTTAAGAAATCAGACTCTTAAGGATCATATTTCTATGTAAAAATTTGCCATTGTGCATTAAGATTGCTTATAAAATGCAATTGTGATGTGAGGGTGATCTGGCTGCGACATCTGTTACCCCATTGATCACCGGGGTTGATTCGGCTTATAAAATGCTGATCTTAAACTTTGTTTATTTTCCTGTAGATTCTGTAATAAAGATAAAAGATTTACAACATCATGTCTCACTCCAGGCAAAGGTATATTACACAAATGTTTACTTTTGAAGCATATAAAGTATTTTTATTGTATGTTACCGTAAATGGAATATCTGGCCAAAGATGAAAACTATGAGCTGACTGTGGATATTTCTGTAGAATAGCGTGCACCATATATGATGGCTTAAAGGATTTTCTGAGGCCAGAATGTTAGCTGAAGTAGACGTATATTTGTACCAATGTTTATTGTTAACTTATTTATTTATTTACTGACAATTTCCCTTATAGAAACTTTAGTTGCATAGCTTTGTTAAAAATAAAAAGCATGCTGAATATGCTACTGTATAACAGTTTCTTTAGTAGTTCTTCTACAGTTGAAAAATATGAGGTACTAAGAACGGTTATACATTAAAATCAATATGGGTAGTCCTCACTTAACAGCCCTAATTGGGACTGGAATTTCCATCGCTAAGCAAAGCAGTTATTAGGCAAAACATCATGTGACCGCACTGGCAATGGCAGTTCCACTAGTCCTGGTTATGGTTGTTAGGCGAGGACCTCATGCTTCACCTGCCCTGCTGTGGCCATTGGTTTGGGGATTAAAGATGGGAAAGGTGGTAGTTTACTTCCTCAAATTTCCAGTGCCCAAGTATAAAGCTTTAAAAAAAGCTATACAGATTGTCCAGAAAAAAATTGGCCTTGCTCATGATTTTGCTGTATCACTGGAAGGCTCCTTTTTCTGGCTTGCTGAGGAATGAGTTGTTGTCCCTGATTCAGAAAAAGTTGCCTAGCCCAGAATTTATAGGATAACTGCAAGCAAACTTTTGTTAATGAAATATAATCTAAAAAATGCATGCAGTTATAATTTTATATTACCTTTCAAAATTAAATGGTTTGTGTTTAAGTAAACTATATTGTTCAGCATAGAAAATAACAAATGGACTTGTGAGATGCAGCTCTTAAACTAAAGGAAATTTAATTTGTTTCAGAATTTTGAATGTGGTTTCCTAGGCAGTAAGGTAAACAGATTGATACTTTATGAATACAAAAACAATTAATTGTTTCATTTAATTTAAAGCAATAATTCATTTTGTGCAATATATTGTCCTGAATGTCAGAGCTTACCTAGAATATTCAATTTCTGCAAAACTCATTCATTGCTTGTGATATCCAAATAAAGTCTAGAAAACTGGAAGCTTGGATACTGTTCCTAAACGAAAGTATGTCATAGTAGATTGATCTAATATTTGTTTCTAGAATAATGTCTTAGTGTCTAAATAAAACGTTTTCTTTTAAAGGGCATGGATTAGGAATCTGCACTAATGCCAGGGGAGCATAACTGAAGATTTCATGTAACTGAACAAGCTTCAGCAAATGTAATAGATTCAGCCACAGATGCTTAAATAGTTACTAAGATACTTAGATACTAAGACTACCATATCTGGACTGCAGAAATCTAGACAGCAACAAATAGTTACAGAAAACCTGAATGTGGTTATCCAGATTTTTGTTACCTTACTGGTAACCCTAAGCAAAGCCTTGGTACATCTAGCCTGATTTTTCTGTGATGTTCAAGGATTTCAGATTTTTTTTTCAGCTCTACCCAGAGCCACAATTGAACCTGAGACCATTTACACTCACCAGAAGACGCTAAATATATGCAGCAAAGGCTTGAACATCACCTGCCAGTTTTTGCTGATTTTTTTTTAAACATTACAAATATTAAAGAATTTAATTGTTTTACTATAAATTAATGATCATACTAATGTCCTCACATGTGATCACCAAATCATAAAGATTTAGAGATAGTTCAAGAAGGGGAAGGATAAATCATGGTTCTTAGAAGAAATGATTCTTTGAAACATGTATCTTTTTGTTTTTACTTTGAATTTAATCTTCATTTTGTGTTCTGACTGCAGATATAATTGTTCAGTATGTCCTATGCAATTTGTAACCAGAGATTTATATCACCTAGCTGAATGAAAGAACTCTCTAAAGGTAAAATGGAAGTTGGAGGATATTTATTAAATATATCATATAACAATACTGCCAGTATGTGTCCATATTTTCTTCAAACCTCATCCTTTGTGGATGTCATGAGGATTCTAGTTGAATATTTTCTTCAGTCTGTCTCTATGTTTAGCACTACAGGTTGATTATTATAGCTTCTTATATTTCACAATTGGTTGTAAAATATTTAATAGAACAAATAAATTTCCTGCCCCCTACTTCTTAGGAAATGAAAATTGTCACTCTGCTGCAGCTTATTGAGGCTGTTTGAAAGAAAAATTTGGAGCTGGTCATTGTTTTATGTAACTGTAATTAACATGTGTAATGTGAGCTGCTAAAAGACATCTCTGCATTTTCCATGTGTAGATGGATACATAACTTATTGCTAAAAGTCACATGATCCTTATAACAATATATGAAGTGGGAACACTGGGTATTTGATACCCAGCCCTGATACAGAAGTATTGTTATTGTCAAGCTTCACACCAAATACATAAAAACTTAAGCAAATTGTATTGCACTAATGACTTTTTAAAACCCATGGGTAAAAAAATAAATAAACACAAAAAGATTAGTCCTTCTACTGTGTAACTTGTAATAAGTTCCTTAAATGAGTTCCTTAAACTTATGGAGAGCTTTACTAATTGCTTATTTAACTTAAACGTGTCCCTTTCTGCTTCTAGTAACTCAGGTAATTGGGTTCAACAAGTCAAGCAACTGAGAGAGATAAGAAATCAGATTGCTAGCTATTTTCTTGTTTTAAGAAGTACAGAATAACATTCTGTGAATATAGGGCATGTCTGAAAGTTTGGGGATGAGCCAAGAATGAGCTGCACTGTTGATTGAAGGACTACGTGAATGAGGAAAAATGGTGTGTGTATGTGGGTATATATGTAAGAATATATGTGTGTATAAATATGCCCAATGTTTGAGTTGTCCTCTGAAGGTCTACTGCATATTTTCATCTGGAATGAGTTAAATTCTGGATAAATTGAGAATCCATACTGTCTAAATTCTTTTTTCCTAAAGTCAGCGTGTGGTTAACTTCTCATTATAAAGCTAAATCAAGATTTTTTTCTGTATCCAGAAATACCAATATTGTTGATTCATATTTATCAGGGTACAAAACTAATATATCAACCAGGAATCTAATATTACCTGAGGCTTGACACCCTTTCATAAAAGCAGATTCTGCTGGGTGAATTATTGTGAGTTCTATGGCTGGTGTGGGTCTTCCGGGCTGTGTGGCCGTGTTCTGGAAGTTTTGTTTCCTAACGTTTCGCCAGCATCTGTGACCAGCATTTTCAGAGGGCAGGAGCAGTTCCGGCTATGAAAGCCTTCAGCCATCGTATTCTGGCCGTGAAAGCCTTCGACAATACATTGTGAGTTCTACTTTCTATAATTTCTCAAAAGGTGACTGCTAAAATCTTAGCAGCATTATTTAACATAATATCTTTGTATAGTTTTCAAAATTACAGTTATATAAGCTTCATATGAAGCTGGCAAGGCTAGGACCTCTTTTCCATAAGATTCTTGATACATATCCAACTGTATTAGAGATACTGCCTCCCTTTTTTTTGTACCATTCTATAGTTAATTCCATCTGGCCCTAGGTTTTTTGAGGTTTTATCGTAACTAGTGTCATTAACTTCCTGTAGTGTTGGGGTGCAGCTGAATCTCTTGAGTGCAACCAAAATTTCTGGCTTGATTTGATTTTTTAAAAATCTCCTTCACTTGCTCTGTCGGTATTTGCAGAGTATACAACTTCATGAAGCATTTAAAAATTAATTTCATTATAATCAATTATCTCCACAGAATCCCTTATTGTAGATATTACTTACTATCTTTCAAAGTAGAGGTCAGTAATTTCCCAGTTTTTTCTCCCTGATCCCAATACAAGAAAATATTATTTATTCAGTGTATATAAATAGGTGAAACTCCAGTATAATTGATCTAAAAGCATGTCATGCATTCAGAATCTGATTTCTTACATTTAAAACTTTTTTTTACTTCCTTTTCTAATTTTCCCTTTTGTAATTCACACATTTTTTTCCATCAGGGGGCATAAATTTACCATGAGTATCTACCATAAAGGCTTTAAACATATCCCAAACAATCCTCAGATTAGTCAGTTCTCTTTATATGAAACACAGATTTTTATATTTTTGGTTTTTGTTTATTTTTTTTAAACTTTATTAATTAAAAATAACAAATAAATATGAATAAGACATTGCATAATACATACAAAACACCATTAACATATAACAATATATACGTAAAAGTATAAGACAATATATACATAGAAAAGAAGAAACATAGTAAAGAAGGAAAAATACAGAGAAAGGAAAAGAGAGAGAAAAAAAGAAAAAGAAAGAAAACAACATTTTAAAAGTGGGGTTTCTAACTGTCTGAACGGTGAATGTATCTACAAATATATTATTTTCACCTCTTTACTAATGCCGATAAATATCTCCTCTATTTCTGTTTAATTAGATATTTGACAACTACATTTTATATACACAATGTTATTTTTTGTGTTAATTCCATGTATCTAAGAAAAGGTCACCAATCATTCTTATAATCATCCATATTCTTGTCATTTAACTGATCCATAAGTTTAACCATCTGAGCTAGGTCCATTGTCTTAATAGTCCATTCTTCAATTGTGGGGATATTTTCTTCCTTCCATCGTGAAGCATAAATAATCCGAGCCGCAGTTATCAAATACAGCAAGAGCTTTCCGTGTTTCTTTTCTAGTTCTTTGTCCATTAAACCCAGTAGATATAGTTCCGGTTTTTTAACTATATCTATTGCCAACATTTTTTGGATGATATTGTGTATTAATGTCCAAAAATTTTTAGCTTTCGTGCAAGACCACCACGTGTGATAGAATGTACCTATTTCCCTTCCACATTTCCAACAGATATTTGATGTATTATTAAACATTTTTGATAGTTTGCCTGGGGTTATGTACCATCTATACATCATTTTATAAAAGTTCTCTTTCAGGTTGTAACTCAGTGTAAATTTAAGTTCCCTAGTCTACATCCTTTCCCATTGGTCATATTCAATATTATATCCAAAATTGTTTACCCACTTGATCGTACAATCTTTAGTTTGTACATCTTTCCATTTTAATTGTAATAATATTTTATATATCTTGGCAATTATGTGATCAGTCTCGAAACATATTTGACTATCCCACCAGGTTCTTTTGTAAATCTATATCTTTTCACATCTAATTTAAATTGTTCCTTTAGTTGTGTATACGTAAACCAATGGCAAGAGTGCCCATTTTTCTCTAATTCTTCCCTTGTTTTCATTACGTGAAATGAAAACACGTAAACACTTCATATTTCAGTAGATCGCTGTACTTCAACCATTTATAATTTTCTATATTTTCTCACCTGGAGAAAGCTTCCTGGGGAGATATCCAGAAGGGGAGGCTTGGTGTTAGTATTGGTTTATATTTTCCCCAAATTCTAAAAATGGATCTTCTAATACAATGATGATTGAAGTCTTTATTTGCTTTGATTTTATCATACCATAGGAAGCCATGCCAGCCGAATCTTAAATCATATCCTTCTAATTTTAATAACCTATGGTTTTCTAATGTGATCCATTCTTTTAACCATATAAAACCACAAGCCTCATAGTATAATCTTAAATCTGGTAGACCGAATCCTCCTCTTTCTTTAGCATCTTGTAATAATTTAAATTTTACCCTTGGTTTTTTCCCATGCCAAATAAATTTCGATAGGTCCTTTTGCCATGTTTTAAAGGTTTTATCTGTTATTAATATTGGTATAGTTTGGAATAGGAATAGGATTCTAGGTAATATATTCATTTTGATTGTAGAAATTCTCCCCATTAAGGTTAGTTGTAAATTTTCCCATAGATTTTTATATTTTTGTTGATGATTATATTCTTGTTCAAAAACCTGAGAATCTTGCAACTAGTGTAAAGTATTGCCTCCCACTAGTTGGGATTTTTCCCCTTAAACCAGTGATATGACTAGAGGTGTCTAAATCTGAACCAGTATTATATATTCAACTAAATTAACCATTAGTCAATATGTTAAAAAATAATCTAATCTTGAAATGGGTCTCATGTGAAATAGATGAAAAGGTATACTTTTTTATATAAAAAATATAAAATATAAATATAAAGTATATTTGATTTTTTTCTGCTGCTTCAAGTCAGTATTGACTCCTGGCAACTGCCTGGACAAGTCCCAGTAGTTTTCTTGGCAAGATTTCCAAAATGGTTTGCCATTGCTTTCTTCCTTGGGCTGAGAGAGAGTGAGTGGCCAAAGGTCACCCAGATGGCTTTGTGCCTAAGGCAAATATATGCATGGAGAACGTTCAACTGTGGGGGTTTGTGTTTTTTCCTTGACATCTTATTGTGATCTAATAATGGTTCCAAAATTAAACACTCCACCAACAATTATCTGGCCAACCTGCACCCCCAAAAGATTTGCAAAACAATTATGCAAAATGAAATGTTTCTAACTGGACCATAAAAAGATATGTCATCCAGCAACTCCATCTTTAATTACCAAATCATTCCTTTAGAACAGGAGTTCCTAAAGTTTTTCTTTCTATCTATCTATCTATCTATCTATCTATCTATCTATCTATCTATCTATCTATCTATCTATCAGATTTGTATGGCTGCCCATCTTAAACAACTCTGGGCAGCTCACAACAGCAGTAAAACCAGTAACTAAAAAACATAACTATAAAACAGTAAAACAATCAAACAAAAACAAAAACCCTGCACCTTAATCATCCCCTTGGGATGCCCCATAGCAAGCTCCAATTACCCTCATTCCATTCTTTCTATTCTATTCTATCCTATCCCATCTGAATGCCTCAGTTCTATCTTATCCCAGCACCTATCCTATCCCAGCACCTTCTGAAAGGCTAAAAGGGTGGGAGCCTGCCAAATCACCTGGGAGAAGGGTTAGATGGCCTCCTGAGAAGGGGGTGCACCACCACCTCCTTCAAGGCAAGCATTACCACCCCTTCCTGGAAAGAGGCATTAACCACCGCTTGGACCCATCCACATGCCATTTCCCAGGAGGCTTAACCAACCAGGAGGGGCATGGGTCCAGAACACAGGTGGCCGAACTCACAGCCACAAGGACCCTGTCCACTTCCTCAGGATCAGCCAGCTCAGACTCCTAGATAGCAGGGCTCAGACGTGTCTCAGTCACTTTCAAAGGATCTGCCCAGCCAAAGTCCAACTCAGAGCAAAGTCAAACAACTTTATCTGACAGATGTTGAGAATATTCCTCACAGCAGCCCTGCAGGAGTTGCCCTAGCGCCTCCTTACCCAGGAGGGACCTGATCATCCAAAGCAGGGCTGCTGGACGGCTATCTGCAGATGTAATAAGGGTGGAGAAGTAAGTATGCTTCGCTGCTCTTATCACCACAAGGTAAGTCCTAATATAGGCTCTTACCTGTGCTTGGTCAACTTCACTATTTGTCTTAGTGGTGCTCTAGGCATCTCGTGTCACTTCATCTCTCAGACCTTCTTGGTAAATCATGGCACTCTACAACATCCATGTGCACAGAGCATCCACAGAGGCGCAATTCAGTCCAGCGCCCCCGTCACCTTCGCATTCCAAACAGCAATGAGGGCATCGACCAAACTCTGTGCCAGAGCTTCGGGGAAAACTCCAAGTTCCCTCTGAAACCACACTGGGTCCATCAGGTGCTTGGGGTGGGCCAGTCTAATAGGCCCCACATCCTTGTGGTGAGGAGCAGCTGCTGAGAACTCTAGGCCCAACAGGGAGTGGTCTGTTTATGGTAAGGGACTGATATTAACACTCCCCAAATCCAGATCATGAAGCCGCTGCCCCGAGGCTAACACCAGATCCAGTGTGTGGCCCCCCATGTGAGTCAGGCCATGAATAAGTTGAACCAGATCCATGCCTGCCATGGTGACCATGAATTCCTGTGCTGCCTCAGACCCCAGACCCAGAGGCAGCATGTTGAAATCCCCCAGGACCATAAACCTGGGGAACTCCATCGCCAGCTCAGACAGTCCAGGAGCACAAGCAAGGATGCGACTACACTGCAGGGAAGAAGGTAATCTCCACAGATCCCTATGACCCAGCCTCACAAAGAGGGGTCTCAAATTTGGTGATGTCTGGGGCAGGGCCCTGGAGGCCACCAGAGACTCACGAATAACAACAACCACAGCCCCATCCCTGCCCTGGAGTCTCAGTTGATGCCACACTTTAAACCTAGGAGGGCACAGCCATCCACATGCAACTAAACTATTTAAACAGGCTTTGCTCAGTTTCCGGTGCTTCTATTACATCCTCAAGCCTCTACCTCCGTTCAAACCCTTCACCCAAACCTTCCTTCACACAACTCTCCAGCTCCCAAAACCAAACCTTCCTTTTTCACACACTCCCACCCCCCACTCTCACCTGGGCAGTGGAGAAGCCATGCAGCCCCAAAGAGATTGGGCAGCAGCACCCCCAGCCCACCCCAACTTCTAACAAGGGGAACAAGAAAGTCCCAGCCGCACTCAGCTCCCACTCCAACTACCGAACCACGTAAAAACTCCTGGTCCGTACAAACGTCCTTAATCTGCATGCCAGCAAGTTCAGTCCCAAGTCTTCCCAGACAGGGAAGGGAATCCACCGAAATGGCTGCTTTACCATGTGGCCGTTTGAGCGGCAGCTGCAAGACACAAGGCAGCCCCCCCCCCCCCCCGGTCCGCTGCCTTGCTCCTCCTGCTGTCACAAACTGCCTGGCCACCTGAGCCCTCCACTCCACCTGGGACTCCAGTGGCCAGGACCCCATAGCCACCGCCACTTCCTTGTCCTGTGCCAGCCCAGCCTGTCTTTATATTCTCTGTGGCAGCAGATCCAAGATGAAGGACAGGCTAAACTGCTCTGTTGCTGTTCACTCTGCCGTGCTGCTGCATCCTCTGGAGTCAGCTGGAGCAAAGTTCTGCTGAGCTGAGCTCTGCTGCCTGCCACCCGCTCACCAAGGAGTTTCTGCAATAGAGGGGCACCACCCGATAAAGTCCCACTTGGCTGCTGCTCAGGGAAATGTCAGTGGGGTTCCACCGGCCCCTTCCAGCTGCTTGGTCCGCTGCTGCCACACCAGCTGCCTCTGCCACTGCCGCTCTTCCCGTTCCTCCTGCTGGCCCAGGTAACTGGCACTAAAGTTGCTGGCCACCCACCGAACCGACCAGGATCACCAAACATCTCCACACACCATCCACATCAAAATTCCCAGCAAAGCAAGCCTACCAAACTACCTTGGCACCATGATGGGGGGGAAAAAAATCACACTGCCCTTTAGTGTAATCTTAATCTACACACCTCCCCTAAAAATCCAAACACCAAAATGAACGCAAATGAACAAAGAAAACAATACAATTAAACTTTATTTTTAATAAAGACATAAAAAATAAAAATCTTCATGCCTCCCCTGGACTCTTTCTGCATCTCCCAAGGGAAGTACACCTTACAGTTTGGGCAACCCTGCTTTAAAACCTAAAAGCTCTTGTTCAGCTATAAAGTTAGAAGATGCTTTTGTTCAAATCACTACTCCTTTAGCAAATTGTGAATATCCATATATTCTGATTGATCCAGATTCTTTTCAAAATGTTTTTCCTCAGGGAGAAATTACATACTCGGCATCATAAATAAACAACTACTGTAAAAAAACAAAAACAAACCAAAACTAAAAGAAAAAAAGAAAAAAAAATGCATGCAAAATGGAATCCTGATGGGGACATGCCTGTCAACCCTTTGAGTAGGACAGGTCAGGAAACAGATTCTACTAGTTTGACTAGAACTATATTTTCTTGCTATGGGCTGTAATAACAGACACTTCATAGCCTGACTGTGTTTTCTCTTCCCTCGTTATAACCCAAGGAATTAGGACAGAGCCAGTTTTAGCTTCTTTCTCACACTTTCTCTGTTTTCTGGGCTTAATGCATGTTTTTGTTTTCCTAATTCTAATCAGTGCTAAATAATATTCAGGCTATTGTCTGCAATTATATTTATCTTTTATTGTTCTTTTGATTATATTGTGTAACAGCTGGTCTTTGACTGTAAATAAAGTTTACTTATTTATATATGTTCTGTTGAAATGGCAACTCTTTATAAGTGTCATATTACATAGAATTAAAGGACACAGTTCTGAATTTTGAGTGTTCATCAGTTACTTTCAGCTAGTGAAATTACAGTATTTGGAAATCCTGCTACAGAAGAATGAAGACAGTTTTAATAAGTATCTCATAACTGTAATATTGTATACACCAGAGATGCTTTGGAATGTAAAGTCTGTCAGCCAATCTCCTTGATAGAATTATAATTCTATATATCTCTAAAGCAGTATTTCTCAACCTTGGCAATTTGAAGATGTGTGGACTTCAACTCCCAGAATTCCCTAGCCAGCCATACTGGCTGAGGAATTCTGGAAGTTGAAGTCCACACATCTTCAAGCTGCCGAAGTTGAGAAATACTGCTCTAAGCAATAGAAGATAACTCTTTCTTGGAACCACTGGAGGGCAGACTTGAATTAAACTCTGCATTTATTGTACAGGGAGCCCCATAAATACATAATTGATAGCAAAAAAACCCCAGTTATTTTATTTTTCAAATCATGTTTGGCTACTTATAATTGCAGAGAATTTCAAGGTGTGTGTTTGTGTGTATGCATGGGCGTGTGATCCAAAGGTAAATTAAAAAGAATAATAAAGTCAGAATAAAAATTACAAAAATGCAAGAAAGTTACTATATATTTAAAGTATAATGGAGGGACAGCTTTATCATTCCTTTGGGATTTTCTAAAAGGAGAAGCAGTATTAGAAGTATTTCTTTAAGAAACAATTATTAATATTTTAAATTTCTGGGAAAACAATTGTCAGATCAAAGCATGCTCTCTCCTTTTCTTCATATCCTTTTGTATTAAATGCATCCAGTAAGTTAATAGCTCAAACTTTTCTTGTGAACTTTCTGTTGAGTAACAGATAGTTACTGGATACATATTGATTAGATTTTTGATGTTAAGTAAAGTATCCTTTAATACTGTACAAGCTTGACTTCTAGTGACTTCATTGACCATGAGATCTAAAGAGGATTTCGGGATGTAAAGCGTGAGTTTACAAGGATGGACTAGAAAGACTAGGAAAAAATTGAGCTCTTGATCTTACAGTGTGAGTATTTCTCCACAATCAACAATCTTTACTTTAAAGAAAGAAGTCCCTTTAAAAAACAAGATGCTGGTCAGCCCAATCCTTTGAAAACAGTACAAGCAAAGGGGAGAAAAAAATGTGCATACATGGAACTTGGTTTGGATTCCAGTTGAAAGGAACTGAAAGGCAAAAGTGCTGACTGAGGCTCCTTTGGGTCTCCCTTTCTGTGGAACCAGGAAAGAAAATAGTGGTGGAGCAGATACCCACTGACAGTAATTCAGGGTGGTCACTTAGTCTGGGGCAGATGCACTTAATGAAGATCCAGGATCAGAAAACTGAACTTCACAGATCTGAGAGACTAGCCAAAAGCCATGTGAGCGCTCACAGGAGAACAGACTCTGTCATTACTGTTAGATGGGTCTCCACTTTGTATTTGGAAAGCTGTTCTGTCTTTGGAAAACCTTCAAAAAGACAGCACAGCTTTCTGAAGGCAGTGCAGATTTCCAAAGGCTCAGGGAGCCACATGTAGGAAATGTTCGCCGGAGAAGCTGGGTCCGAAAAGGAGACAGCAAAGGCAGTGAGGCACTTTGCTTTGGCCACGGCAGCCAGGCACAAAAGGCAAAAGGTCGGTGCAGGGAAGTGGGAGAAAAGGCAGCTGGGCAAATGAATGCTTGCTGACACTTGCTGGGGCTTCCAGGTGCTGGGGCTTGCAGGGGCGGGCTGGGGTGGCTGAGTCTTCCAGGGGTGGCTGCGGCTTTGGGACACCAAGAAGCTCCTGGGCTGCAGTGTGGTGAGCAGCCCCAGAGCCACACACTTCTGGGGCTGCTTGCCACCCTGCAAGGCAGGGTGCAGGGTGGCCAAAAGGGCAGAGATGGGGGGGGATAGATGGGAGTTGAAGTCCCCCTGAGATTGTAAGTGCAGGCAAACTACCAAGTGCCCAAATTTTGATCACATGACTGCAGGGATGCTGCAACAGCCATAACTTTGGGGACCAGTTGTAAATCCATTTTTTCAACAGTCGTAACTTTGAACGGTTGCTGAATGAGTGGTTGTAAGTTAAGGACTACCTGTATTACTTTTGAAATACAGGTAGTCCTCAGTTAACAACCACTCATTCAGCAACTGTTCAAAGTTACGATGGTGCTGAATGAGGACGACTTATGATCGGTCCTTGTAGTTGCATCCATCGCAACTTCACAGCTGGCTTCCAACAACCAAAGTCAATAGGGAAGCCACCAGGAGGTCACAAATGGCAATCACATGACCGCAGGATGCTGCAACCATGCTGGATTCGCCTAACAATGCAACTGGGACTGCCAGAACTGCCATTGTAAGTCGATGCGGTCAGGTGATGTTGCGCTTTACAACCACATCACTTATTGACAGAGTTTCTGGTCCCAATTACCATACGTAAGCAATGGTTACTGTATATGCATGTTACCAAACCTAACCCTGTGGTTAGAATGTAAAGTCCTAAAACAGTGTTTTTCTGGCAACTTTAAGACTTGAACTCCTTGAACTTTAAACTTGGCAATTTTAAGACTTGAACTCCTAGAATTCCCTAGTCAGCCAGCTGCCAAGTTTGAAAAACACTGTCCTAAAATATGAGAAACTGATATTATTTTCTGTGTATTTAATGGTTTCAAATGTAAGTATATATTCAAGAACATAATTCCAAAGCAGAATGGGGGAGAAATGTATCTTTACTAATTAGAAACCAACAGTCTGGCAGAAAGATAAATTACTCCTACTGCAAGTCTGGCGCTAGGAATAATTGTCCTAGTTACAGCAAGCATCTCAGGGCCTCCCCCTTTCTGCTTATCCCAGCCTGTGTGTGTATATGAGATGAAAATGGTACACTTCAGAAGTGATGGAGGGGATGTGAAAGTTTTGTAAGGATGTTTTGTCAATTCAAATTCAATATGTGAAAAACCTAACTTCTATCTCTAAGCACATCCACTTCTTATAGACATCTCTCTCTTTGGAACATACTTCTGACCATGGAAATCAGCCCTAATTTGTCTTAATTTTCCTTAGAGTGCTCAGGACAAGTTGAAACCCTGAGCCTTGCAGAATAAAGTAGAACTGATCTTAAGGCTTGGAAACTTCTAAATGCAGCCCAAAATGGCTTTTTTTTTTTAAATGAATCACATTACAAATTTGGGTTCAGTTTATTACAGATTGCAATCCTATAATCCCTTTACATGTAACATTGCCAAGTCAGTCTATAATTTATAAAAGCAGTTTATGTATATTTCCCCAATGTAAAAGTTCACAACTGGATTTGTTTTCTTAGTTTCAACCCAATTTCCATGCGATTCAACAGGACATCATCATGGTTTTATACTGTTACCAAGTTGTATATTTTCTCTTTTTAAAAGACAGTGAAACTGTTGTTCTGCTCTGCTCTTTTGTAGATTTCTCTCTGCTCTATTGCTCTCTCTCCATGGTTCCTCACCTCTCTCTTACATGTCTCTTTCCTCTTCCAACTCTACCATGTAAGATTTTCTGCACACATTTTTTTTTGCCTCATATGCTTAAAGCTGCTTATTTCTGTGATCATTTCTATGATGCCAGCTCTTACTAGCTTCAAATCCCTCCTTTAAGTCAAAGGATACATTTTTCATTATATCTCTAGCACTGACCTTGTCTGATTTTGAACACCACCATGTACAGGAGTATGGAGACAGTCTTGAATGAGGAATGAGCCAGCTGTTATGAAAACATCAATTTAGCCCAGAAAGACAGGAGGGGATGAAGATGAAGATTGCCCTGTGTTGACTTTCTTTGGTATAAGAGGGAGGGAAAGAGTCATTGTGTCAGGCTTTCAAGATTTTTCTCCTTACCCTGTAACAACAGAATCCCAGTAGTTCTTGTAGTGTCTTTTCCTGACCTGGCTTACCTTGAAGGGCTGACAAATACTATGATATTGGCTGATCTCAAAAGGCCAGGTAGGATTGGACCTGGTTAGTACCTGGAAGGAGGACCAAGAAATCCCAGGACTATAGGCTAGACAGGGAAGAAAACAAAACAAAACAACTTGAAAGAAGACTGTCATGGCCAGCTCAGGTTTGGAAGAGTCCAAGCTTGAAGATGCTGCTTGGGATACACCAGACAAACATCAGGGAGAGCGCCACTCCAGAGGCCCCAAACAGCAGCCTCAGGAGGAGACTAGCAATCAGGCATCTGGGGCTGACGGAGCCAGGGATCATGCAGGGCAGTATCAGGTGATGTATGAGGTGTATGTTGTTTTTTTAAGCCATCCAGAGCACTCTGGAGTCAGGCAGCGTCTACATCACATTTCTGTTTCCAGCCAGATAGTTTGGCTCCTTAGTGCAGCTCTTTTAAAACACAGATTTAGAGATCTCAGATATTGGCAGTTAATTTGCTTGAACACCTCTATTTAACTGCACATTAGAAACTACCCTTTGGTAAGCCACTCTTCCTTTCCTAGTTTATACTGTACAGTGACCAACCGAGCAATTGTGCTACAATTCTAGATAGACAGATGATACACACACAACTCTGCCCTTTGCATGACTTAGCCTTTGGTCTACTAAGCCACTTTGTACCACACAGAATTATCCCTAGTCAGAGCCTTCTGTAAAGTCCGTATCAGTGTGTTGGTCCTCTCTGCAAAGCTGCTGCTACATAGCTTAGGGTTCTATGATTCCAATCTGTCACTAGAGGCACAAGTGTTGAGGTAAGCTCGGGTGCAGAGGCTACAGCCTTTCCCAGACTAAGATATAGCCTCAATGCTGTATTTCTTGATCGTGTTAATATAGCACACTGCAGTTCTCATGAAACTGCTCTTGAAGATAGTTCAAAGCTGCAACTGGTGGACAATGCAGCTGCCCAGTTAAGTTGGGTGACTAAATGGGGGTCATATACCACTACTGAAAGTGCTGCACTGGTGTCCTATGAGCTGTCAGTACCATTTTATTTAATTTATATTGAATAGCTTAAAGCCCAGCTATTGAAAAGATCATCTCCCCCAATACCATGTGCATTAAGCTAAGCCAGAGGCCCTATCTATGTCCCACTGGTAGTTAGTTGGCTCAGTGTGACAACCAAGAATAGGACCTTCTCAGTGAAAGTCCCAGTTACGAAACTTATTTTCTGAGAGAGGTTCAACTGCCTCATGCAATTTACTTTCAGAAAGTAGCTGATGACATGCCTGCTTAATCAGGAATTTATGGAGTAACTATTTCAATTTCCCTATTTCTTTTTTTCAGTGTCTTTAATGAGCTTTTCTTTTGATTTTTGTACCTCATGTTTTAAAATATGATTGGTTTATTGTTGGTTTTAGTTTAATTTTTGCTTTGTGGTTATTACCTTGCTCTGGCACCTTAGGAGGGATAGAAATAAATAAGCAGTAAGCTATGGATGAAACAAAAAGCAAACAAAAACAGAGGTCTGGTTTTTATTGAGACCATGACTGGCTGGGTTAGTCTACCACCTCTTGCAGTTCCAATGCTGCTCATAATCCAACATGACAGCTACTTACATCATCATCGTCATCATCATCATCATCATCATCGTAAATGTAAACCATTTCAGCAGCTAGAAATAGTATTTCAAACCAAGTAAATCAATGTTGCCCTCTCACATGATAGCTTTATCTTAGAAATACAAACTCAAAGTAAACAGTTCATTTATTAAAATACAGAAAACAAACAGCTTGTTAATAAAACAGGATATATTCACAAATGTACACTATAAAAGTGAGTAACACATTTTATTCTTTCATACTGTTAATAGAGTTTATTAATTGGCATTCATCCATCCTTATAAAGGGCAAATTATTTAAAAATTCACACAGCCAATTGATACATATATTCAATAAATAAAAATGGAGCTTTACAAAAGGCTACAGTTACTGAACCACAGAAAAGTCTAGTTCATTTTAAGTTTAAAATATGAAAACTAAGAATGTCAGTCACAAAAAGATCTATTCATATATTCTTTGCACTAAATCAAAATATGCATACCTTAGTAATAGTCTGCTAAAATATTTCAATACATTGTGCTCTTCCAAAGTTATGGGAAATGTTTCATTAATACTAATTTTACTGTTAAAAGTTAATCACAAGGAAACAAAACAAGCTAACAAAAATATCCAAGCCTTTTTCCCCCTACTGTAGATTAACTTACTCCCTACACTGTTGAGTTCCATTAACTCTGACACTTCTTTAACGGAAGCAGATGAAATTGATACTATTCATGTGACTCTGGAATAATGTGTTGGAATGTCCTGCCTAGTAAACCAATGCAGACTTGCATTAAATAGTGTGAAATTAATTTCATATTATCTTAAATGATACTACGCCATTAATACTATAAGAAATTGGTTCATTTCTACTGAATGCCCCAGAGAATGTTCAGTATTGGATACAGTCACTTTGCTACTGGAAATGTAACTCAGGAGTTGGAATATTACCCTATATGGTCTTATTAATGTTTGTTTTGGGCAGACATTAACAAGATAGTTAACTCTGGATCAAATGATCATGTTAAAGATGGTTATGGTCTTCTAGGCTACAGTGGGGCAAAAAAGTATTTAGTCAGCCACCAATTGTGCAAGTTCTCCCACTTAAAAAGATGAGAGAGGCCTGTAATTTTCATCATAGGTATACCTCAACTATGAGAGACAAAATGAGAAAAAAAATCCAGAAAATCACATTGTCTGATTTTTAAAGAATTTACTTGCAAATCATGGTGGAAAATAAGTATTTGGTCACCTACAAACAAGCAAGATGTCTGGCTCTCACAGACCTGTAACTACTTCTTTAAGAGGCTCCTCTGTCCTCCACTCATTACCTGTAGTAATGGCACCTGTTTGACCTTGTTATCAGTATAAAAGACACCTGTCCACAACCTCAAACAGTCACACTCCAAACTCCACTGTGGCCAAGACCAAAGAGCTGTTGAAGGACACCAGAAACAAAATTGTAGACCTGCACCAGGCTGGGAAGACTGAATCTGCAATAGGCAAGCAGCTTGGTGTGAAGAAATCAACTGTGGGAGCAATTAGAAAATGGAAGACATACAAGACCACTGATAATCTCCCTTGATCTGGGGCTCCTTGCAAGATCTCACCCCATGGGGTCAAAATGATCACAAGAACAGTGAGCAAAAATCCCAGAACCACATGGGGGGACCTAGTGAATGACCTGCAGAGAGCTGGGACCAAAGTAACAAAGGCTACCATCAGTAACACACTATGCTGCCAGGGACTCAAATCCTGCAGTGCCAGATGTGTCCCCCTGCTTAAGCCAATACACATCCGGGCCTGTCTGAAGTTTGCTAGAGAGCATTTGGATGATCCAGAAGAGGATTGGGAGAATGTCATATGGTCAGATGAAACCAAAGTAGAACGTTTTGGTCTAAACTCAACTTGTTGTGTTTGGAGGAGAGAGAATGCTGAGTTGCATCCAAAGAACACCATACCTACTGTGAAGCATGGGGGTGGAAACATGCTTTGGGGCTGTTTTTCTGCAAAGGGACCAGGATGACTGATCCGTGTAAAGGAAAGAATGAATGGGGCCATGTATCGTGAGATTTTGAGGGAGCACCTCCTTCCATCAGCAAGGGCGTTGAAGATGAAACGTGGCTGGGTCTTTCAGCATGACAATGATCCCAAACACACCGCCCGGGCAACGAAGGAGTGGCTTCGTAAGAAGCATTTCAAGGTCCTGGAGTGGCCTAGCCAGTCTCCAGATCTCAACCCCATGGAAAACCTTTGGAGGGAGTTGAAAGTCCGTGTTGCCCAGCGACAGCCCCAAAACGTCACTGCTCTAGAGGAGATCTGCATGGAGGAATGGGCCAAAATACCAGCAACAGCGTGTGAAAACCTTGTGAAGACTTACAGAAAACGTTTGACCTCTGTCATTGCCAACAAAGGATATATAACAAAGTATTGAGATGAACTTTTGATATTGACCAAATACTTCTTTTCCACCATGATTTGCAAATAAATTCTTTAAAAATCAGACAATGTGATTTTCTGGATTTTTTCCCCCATTTTGTCTCTCATAGTTGAGGTATACCTATGATGAAAATTACAGGCCTCTCTCATCTTTTTAAGTGGGAGAACTTGCACAATTGGTGGCTGACTAAATACTTTTTTGCCCCACTGTATATCCCCATGAATTTCAAATCTATCAAAATATAAGAAATTATACATTTTTTTGGAGGTTGGCTAAAAGTTATTATACTACATTGGAAAGAGAAATCAACAATTGATTGCCAGTAATGGATTGTTGATATGTATTGTTTATCAACATTTTTTTTAAAACCTAAGGAAAAAGATTTTCAAGCAATACATCAACAACTTTGGGGTTATGTTTGTTACATAATTTCCTTTTTTCAAAATTCCTATATGCATCTATTCTGAGTTTGTGTTGATCACTGAATGCATTCTATGTTTTTCCTTTGTTGATAGCTTATTTTAGTCCATAATAAAACAAACTATTTGGACAAAAAGTTCACCAGATTTCACAACTCAATAATAGATTACTGAGTTTACAACTATTTTTGTAAATAATAAATAAAACATTGCTCTTAAGTTATAGAAAATACTCAAAATGAAACAACTTTTAAGACAATTTGAAATGTTCACCAATTATGGCCTCTGGCAATTTTCAAAGCTTTTTGAAGCCAGGTTTCCAATTACCCAAGCATCCAGATTTTTATATTTATAAATAATTATTAGTCAAACACAATTAGCTATCAAAGTCAAAATGATATTCTATTCCATGGCTGATGTGATACAACTAGACTTCAAACACTGAAGTCTGTGTAGGTTTAAAATATAATAATGTATGAATAATACAATCCTTTTCCAGAACAGAAGCTGCCGTTACTGGAGTCTTCTGTTCCTGAAATTTAACACCAGACAGTTTTTCCAGATTTAGGCCTACCACAGGCATTTTGAGCATAGAAAGTTAAAGCTCAAGACAGTATTCCTCATCTTAGTTTATAGTGTGAAATTTGCACAATTTTCATATTCTTAAAATGGTAACAATTATATTTATAAGAATTGTACAATGTATGTCAAACTGGTTTCCTGTTCAGTGATAGGATTGTATAAAGGACTCATGGTTTAGCAAGTGTAGCTAACGTTTGAAGAAATTATCAATATTTATGAATAATGCACTGGGAAAATCTACTCTTCATTTTGTATATGTTAAGACTATTGCATATTTTCTGGGTTTTCACTCTAGCTTCATATTTTGATTATGCATAAAAATAATTAACTGTGCATATGCACAATACATTTATGTATATCAGCATGTAGAATAGACAACTGTCATATATCCTTATTCAAAGACACTCAAGCAACTTAACTTTATAGATCTGTTATTCCATTATCTGTTGCAGCATTTGGGGAAAGTCTAAATTATCTGAATGTACAAAAAGAACAAGCTGTTTTTATTAAAACAAAAATGCTTTCTATAGTCCTAAAACTTTAGTACTGTAAACATTTAAAGAACCATCATGTGGAATTGTAAATAATGAACTGTAAGAAAAAATTAAATAGCTTTCATCTACAATGGCTGTATATTCCTGTACAAAAGCTAATTTCTTCTACTTATATCAAATAAATTTTTAATACAATGCTAGAATACCATAAAATGTATAGAAAATTGTGTAAATTACTAAGGATAAAGCATATTAATACTGTTGAAATAGGTATCCCCGAGATTTCATAAAATTAAATTAAGGTTACAGTTAGGTTCTGTCCATTTTAAATTTCAGATATTCCAGAAAATGGAAAAGTGTTTCCAAAAATGTCTAATACAGTACAAACAATTACCAAAAAAGCTACTTTTTATTAAAAAATTGGATCTCTGGAAATTTGAAAAGTGTCTCTTTGAATACAAATAGAATTTCTAACTACATGGTATAGTTAATATAAAAGCAGTGTATCAAGCTGCTTCTTGCTTAAAGCCAGAGAAGCATAAAACCTTTGTTAGAAAGTATTTTGATTGAAAAGCAACACTGCAAAATGCAGCAGGTGGGAGGAGTAAAAATAAGCAGTGCTACTGTTGCACTTGGCAGCTATGCTACGGATCCAACGATTCATGAACAAGCAGGAAGCACTTCTGTTCACACTAGAGTGTGATGCTAATTTCTCCCCTGTTCTTATGCATCCAGTAATCCCCTAGAAGTTGTTCTAGAGTATCTAATTGCTGAAACTAGGGGAGGAAGAGGTCACAAATTTGGGAGAATTGTTAACATGGCTATGCAAAAGAAATGCCACACTGTATTTTTAGAAGACAAAACTAAATCTTGCCCTTCCAAAGTATTTAACGTTTGCCACAGCCATAACCTACTTCCCATATAGTGGTAAAGTTTACTACTTAAATGTGATGCAATTTTAAAACTAGTTTGATGAAAGGAGTAAAATAAAAAATATTTCTAGTCCATGCTACTGTTCAATTAAAAAAAAGTAAAATATTTAAGATGAATCTCTCTATTCAATTTTCAGAAGAAAATAGAAGCCACTATTGTTTCTTGGTTGGGTTTACAGACTCCAGGGCCGAAAAATTAGTTTCCCTCAAATCATTTTGAACTTACCGGCACTATAAAAGTAGAACTGTAGCCCTCTACAGATGAAAAGGAGAAATTAGTAACTTTTTCCTCTTCCATCTTTTGTGCACTAGATTTTAGGCCTATACAGAGACCCATATCCTAAGCCCAAAGTACTATTTTACAACACTACAAGCTGTACACTTAAAGCTATACAAACACTGAATTACACCCATTTTAGTCATGGTATAAATGTGACACCCAATATACAGGTGGCAGCTGAGTCAATCATATCAAGATAGGCCAGCACAAAGTATTAGCAGTCCAGGGCTGGTATGGTGGAAAAGATAAAAAAATATTATTATTCTCTTCTCTAGAAAATAATAATATGTACACACTATATACTAAAAAAGTATTCATTGCTCGGTTACTACACAGGGCAGAAAAAATTTACGTACACTTGAATACTGTAGCAGTAATTTAAGTTGTAATTTGAAAATAGTAGTCTGAACATTGTTCAGTAATGGCACAATAGTGGCACATTGTTTTATTTAGGTACAGATTATGTGCACAGAACTGAATATTGTTTTCCAGATACTAGCTGCCACTTAGAATAACCCTTTTCAGGGGACCAAAGAAAGAATGTTCTTGCTGTGACTATGGAACTGACAAACCAATTCTAGGCCCCAGCCAATTATTTTTGAAATAAAGTTCAGAATCCAGAAATAGCACAATATTAAAGATTTCATCGGATAGAGGTCTATCATGTAATCATTTTCCAGTACAACTTATCTGCTGAGCAAATTAATTCCTAAAATGTCCCACATATTGAAACATCAATACTGTAAAGTATTTACAGAATGATCCATGCTATTCCATTTTAATATTTAATCATCAAACAATTTAGGCAACTATTTTAAAATAAAAGTAACTTTTGAAACAATTTAGTTGATTAAAAAAAGAGCTTGAGGGATCCTAACATGTGGTACCATCATTGAATGGCCCCTCTTTTACACTGCAACATTTGCTAGGTGTTTATTAATCTGTTGAGAGAGTAATGCTGATAGTAGGTAACCGCTGTTGATTAGTCTGTTTGTTTGAAACAGGAAGGTCTATTCTTTCAGTTTCAAATATCAAATTCCCTTCTTGCAAACTACACACTGAAAGCCTATTTGTTTCTGTGCCATTGTGATTACTTGGGATAACACCACCACTGACCTGCTCAAAGGATTTACTAAAAAGTGTGGTGCTAGTTCTAGCCAAGCTATGACTTCCTGATTTCGGCAAGGACTGGCTGCTAGTTAGGGTCAGCCTCTTTAAAGAGAGAAGCTCTAGATTTTCACTCATTGCCCTTTGATTTTGTTTGCGAGATAAATGTTCTTTGTAGAATTCAGCTGTCGTTTCTTTTTCTTTTCCTCCAACTTTGTTTCCTCCAGGCCTTCGTTGACTCTTGCCCATTATTGTTTTATTACTGGTGTTGTTGCTACTTTTTGATGAAGTAGAATGACTTGTAGTAGAAGTAGCCCTAGAGTAAAAACCTTCATCAACTTCAGATACTTCTATTAATTCTTCTTCTGGAATTCCTAATTCGTTACCTGCATAGAGAAAGAAGGCTGTATATATTTCACTGGATCCTGACAGATCTTTCTATTCAAGCACAAAGCAAAATATTTAAGAGCAGGCAAGAAGATCATCTATTATAATCAATGTAATTTATCACAACAATAAAATACAATGAAACCAAAAAGCATGCTTACAATCTCATTTTGTAGTGATTTTTTAAAAGCGCCTGTTATTCATGCAAGATTCAGAAGAGGTTAGATCTATAATAGCTAGAAAGAGGAATAAACCCAGATATGAGCAAAGGTATCTATATACTATGAACAGCAAAATAATCATGGAAATAGAATAGCCAGAATTCTAATATTCACCAGAATAGCCAATAGGGCATCACCTGCAGGTGGTCACATTTTTAGCAAATCCAGTGGTGTTTCCTATTTTAAGGATTGAATGGTCACATTCTGCACTAAAGAGTTACATTTGGTGATGAGTCTGGAAACCTAACACACTGGAGCATAAGTTCATAACATTACAGATGGGAAAACATTAAAATAAATTCACATTATTTATGTACTCTTGGAAGAAAGGGTTATTTCAAATGTGTAAAATAAAAATGTTGGAATGATTCAGAACTGAAAAGCCCAAGTTAAGCATTATGGCAATTTGAAGTCTCTCAGTGTGGTTTCCCAAGCTAAGGTAATCTACTTGCTCTCAGCATGCTATCAATGTGTAGAGCACAGAGATCAGCTCTATGTGCAAAGCATGCAGTTGTGTTTCACTAAAAGTACATGCAAATTTCTGTGGTTGAATACTAAAATCCTCAAAACATGCAGCCGTGACCCTTTCAACTGATACCTTTTCAATGTAGCTACAAAGCGCTCTGCTAAAATTGCATTCTGCCAGGTGAGCTTATTCCATCTTCCATAATTTTTCTTACAGATTTTTGCCTCCTGATCTCTGGCAAGCTTTTGCTGTCAACTCTAGGCTCTGTAGGAATTTCCTGCACACCCTGAATATGTTGACCATCACTCTCTCCTGGTATTCTGTTTTTTTCCCCATTCCCGGTTCTCTCTCCAGCCACATTTGTGACACTAATCTCGGGTATAACAAAGTTGCCCGATTCAGTAGTGTCATTAGTATTATCTGGTTGCTCTAGAATTAAAGATGGATAAGACAAAAAAGAAAGAAAAAAGATGGCTGAAACAAAAACCATGGAGACAAACAAAAAGACACAAATCGGACAAAAAACTAATAGTCTGAAGGTTGCAAAGTCAGAGGTTTAACTTCCTGGCCTGTTGTTATTAGTAAAAAGGAAGTTCTTATATTATGATAAGTATAGAGATACTATAAACCATACAGTCTTTCTGAAAATGGAGTGGCACATAGGTTGCATTAAATAATAAATAAATACTCTATCACAATAAAATAGAAAATGAAACTCTTTAGAGTTGAGCACAACTGAAAAAAAAAGTACCTGCTACATACTAAAGTAGCTCAATATATAAATAAATTTACTTTTATTCCAAAGTTACTTTTGAAATATATCCACTATCAGTATAAGAAATATTTTACTTGGTAAAATATACACTGATATCTCAGAACCAAACCAATAATTGTGTCACGTTCAACACTGCTTCTGAACTATTTTTACACTATAAAAATAGGACAATTTTCTAGAATATGCAGATTCAAATTCTAAACATTTTAAAAGAAAAATAATTTTCTGAAAGTTCAAGGATTTCTATCTCTCTGAATCCCAACAGATGTAAAACCTCCCCTTCTTGCTCTCTAGGCTCTACTATAGAATGCAGTGCTTCCTCACAGGGACCAGTGTCCATATCATTTATCTTGTTGTCAGTGGCAGCAAACTACAGAGATGAGAATGTGCAGTCAATTTTCCCATTTCCCAGACTTTCTTGGTGAACTGCCCATATATATGCTGGGAAGTAGGAAAGACAAATAAGGCTTTACTGAGACTAGGGATCAGGCCATGTGTGAGTGCTGCATACTTTATACCACATACCTCCATAGCTTTCTATTCCTATTAAACAATCAGAAATAAATACAACTATCAAATAAATTGCAGATTAAACAAAGTAATGCTTTAATCAAATCAATACAGTTTCCAAAATACTTTGTTTTTGTTCAATAAATTCTAGAAAGTTACTTCTAACAGTCATATCCTGCCCTTGTCTTATAAAACTTGCACAGTAGCTTAACTAATGATAGCACAATTTCCAATGCAAGCAATAAGCATCAATAAAAATGTATAAAATATTGTAAATAATAGATCTTTTAAATATATATTACAAGTCCTTTCTGTTATGGATCTCTAAGTTCTTGAGTTTGATTTATAGGAAGATACTATTGAAAAAGAAACACTTCTTTTGAAATAAATAGATTATATTATTATTGCCCTAATTCATGAAGGCATTGTGCATTTTACACATATGATCTATATCTCACATATCACATTATGGAATGCTTGATGGTTGCTACTTTCAGCACACATTTGGCTAGTTACAATGACCTCAGAGTTGTATACTTAATGTACTGCAATAGAAGTACAGTGGTACCTCGGGTTACGAATTTAATCTGTTCCGTGACTCTGGCCGCAACCCGATTTGTTCGCAACCCAAAGCAAATTTTCCCATTAGGTTCAATGTAATTACCGTTAATCCGTTCCGGCGTCCGCGGACCACGCGTCAAGGGCGGAAAAACGGCCGCGGACCACGCGGCAGGGCAGAAAAACGGCCGCGGACCGCGCGGCAGGGCGGAAAAACGGCCGCGGACCACGTGGCACGGGCGGAAAAATGGCCGCGGACCACGTGGCACGGGCGGAAAATGGCTGCGGACCACGTGGCACGGGCGGAAAAATGGCTGCGGACCACGTGGCACGGGCGGAAAATGGCCGCGGACCACGTAGCAGGGCGGAAAATGGCCGCGGATCCGGTTCGTACCCCGAGGTGGAGTTCGCAAACCAAGGTAAATTTTTGCGGCCAGAGCTGGTTGTAATCCGAAAAGTTTGTAAGCAGAACCCTAACTCCAATGGACTCTGGGTGGCATACAAAACTGGAACATCTAATGTGACTGAGGAGCCACTGAAGAAATTTCTTTATAGCATAGACATCTCTATTATTCTTTCCTTCCTGTCTCTCCTCTCTCAAGGGTTTTATGTGAAACAAAAATTAAAAGTACTAGGCAGAGGGCTATCTATTTTTTTGCAAACCGTCTTTCTATATTGCTTCATAGTGCAAAGCATCACAACACTTCTTTTTCTTTCTATGAAGGTGCAAAATCCAATGTGCATCCCTAGTAAAGGTATGAACATTTAAAATTACTTTTAATTTATTGATTTCTAAGTCATTATATACAATAGAAGGACATGGCAAGAGGAAAAAAGAGTAAAGCAAACCAAGAGTGTAAAAGACAGTTGAGTATATACGATGATTTAGCTGAACCAGCTAAAGAATAAATGGGGCAATGAGTTAGGCTAAAGTTTGGGACAAAGCAGGCTCTAACAAACTGAAAATTGTAGCAAGAACATAAATCTTCTTAAAAAATGGAATGTTCTGCCAAATTAAAAATATGCATAGAGACTATATAAACACAGTCAAAAGCACTTTTTAAAGGAAAAGGAAAAGGGAAGTGGAAAGTATTGAGTCATCATAACCATTTTTACAAATTAAGCTGACTATCAAATGGAAAAATAATGACTTAACATATTAGTTACAGAATTCAAATAAAAAAGGAGAAAATATTTTAGGAAGATTTTTAAGAATCTGAAATTAATTGATTAAATAAGAACAGATACAGTATATCCATAAACATCCCATTTTGGTTACTGATTGCCTTTCAATTTTGAGAATAGGCAATAGGTGCCTCTCGACTCCTCCACTGCTTAACTGACAAGACATTAAGACTCAGTAAGTGCTGAAAATTGAAGTCAAGTGTGGCAGTGAAAAAGTTAAGGGCATGATAACTAGAGGAAAAAAACTCTGTAGTGCCCCCCTTCCCTTGGTGCCCTAAGTGCATGCTTATTTTGCTTAATGGTTAATCCAGGACTGGGATCAGGGTGGACATGTCCCACACTGCAAAATGCCTGATGTTTTAGGGAAGAAAATGAAAAGGGCATCTTTCTCATCCTCCCGAAATAAAGTGTATTTATCCTTCTTTTAAAGCCCTCTCTTCTCCCTGAAATCTCCATCCACTGTTGAAGGTTGGTTTATCTCTTAACAGAAGTCTACCTCATAACCCTTAGGGGTTGTGGTTTTCTGTTGTAAGGTCTCAGTTGTGTCCTTTTCTGCAGAATATTATGAAATGGACAGGAAGGGAAGCATTATGAAAGATGTTTTTCTTCTTCTATGACTGAACTACGCCAGACAAAGTGGAAACTGCCTTGAGGCAATGGTGAGGTCGCATACTACACATGTACAAATCCAGGCATTGTGCATAAACCATAGTTTACAAAATTGTTGAGATTGCACATAGAAATAAAAAAGTAAATATTTGAGTGCCAAATGGCAGGAGGAAACTATTACCTACTTGTTTTTTAATTAACAGCATTTAACTTACAGATGGTATTTATATTTAAGTTGTTTTTCTCACTATGCTATAGCGTATGTGTGTGTATGTATATGTGTGTGTGTGTGTGTGTGTATATATATATATTCATATTCTTAGAATATATATTTTATGGTTCCACTGGAATTAAATAATGAATAAGACAGAAATTCAAAATTTTCTTTAGTTAACATTAACACTGACAAAGACTAAATTATCTACCATTTTTAAGTACTGAAAAATGATTCAATTAACATTATCATTGTTTACCATGAAATTCTCACTAGTGTATACTTTTATAATTTAAATACAGTTCCTTTGATTTCCATATCTTACAAACTGTACTTTGTGTCACAGTTCCAAGGCAAAGCACAAATTTTAGATAATCTAAGAATTCTGTTCAATTTTGTCCTTACCAACATGTGCATTAATTTATCTTATAATATAACATGAATTTTCAGCTACTGTAGATGCAAAAAATTAAACCTCCTAGAGATTCTCACAAAACTCTTAATAATTATTCTATAATATATTCCAGAAGGAAAAATAAACAATGTATCAAGTATTCTTTCTAATTTTAAGATAGCAGCTATATGAACTCAGTTGACTGAAGAATGATCAGTTGAGACCAGTGCTTTTGAATAAGACAGAGCATAAAGCATGTTTCTGAAAACATCAGGAAACTATATCCTTTTCTCAAAACATAATTTCTCCACAGGGTCATAATTTTCTTAAAGATGCTTCTTCGTATTTTGGTTGGATATCTATGATACATGTCAATGAATAATTCCATCTCACAACTGCATAGCTAGATTAAGCTGCAGTAGCAGTGATCAGGGCCTTTTAGTTCAGAAGTAATCAACCTGCTACCTCCAGAAGTTTTAAGATTTCAACATAGCCAGTTTCAAAGAATTAGGGGACCTGTAGTCCAAAGAACCTGAAGAATACCAGGTTTCTATTTCCCTTCTAGGCAACTTCAAAAACTGAGATAGCAATGTTGAAAAATCAAGAGGATGCCACCTCTTTTCACATTAATAAATAGCACATTAATTGTAGTAAATGTGGAAAACAATTTTAACAGTGAAAATACTAATCTCCTTTAGGTTATAGTTTAACTTGAAGCAAAATACTGCTTTCTTCTGAATTAAAAACAATGTTAAAAAAAAAAACTCTCCTCATTTCCTTCCACATTGTGGTTCACATATCACAGATAACTAATAGTCTTCAAAATGTAGATATATAGTAATCAGACAAGTATGCTGGTGCACATTTTCCTATTGTTCCCAGTGGGCTGCCAGCAGAACACTCAACAAGTCAATATTTGTTTAGCTAAACTAGAATTCTAAACTTGTTCTCCTAAGAAGCCAGATTCTTAGATAATAACTTGTTAGATGGAGGGTCATTTCCAGCAGGATTAGAAAGTATGTAGCAGCTCTTATATGTATTTATAATAAATTAGAGTAGTTTGATAGGAAATTGATCTATAAAGTACAGATCTAAAATTCTCCTCTAGGAGCCAAAATGGTGCTACATTTCCCCTTCATTTTGTCCCATTATGACATTATTTTCCTGAAGGGAAAAGCACCCAGTATATTGGATACTTAAGAATCTGCAGCAACGCTTGCATACCTTGCAAATTATCCTTCTTCTTAACAAGGTAACTGTTCATCTTTATTGCAGTCAGTTGCTTTACTAATACTATCAAGCCTCTTGCCTTATTGTTATCTGCTGCAGCAAACACTTGTCCTAACCATTGCCTCGTGAACTTCAGCACCTGTATCATCAAGCATGACTCCTGCAGGAAGGTAACATTGAAAAGTGTGTCTGAAAAGTGCAAGATATTTATGTTTTCTGGACTACCAATATATTTACACTTATATAAAATGACGGAAACTATATTAGCTAGACAAAAACAAGACTATAGTCATCCTACAGGTTAGTTACTGAATTTAAGCAATAAATCAATAATTCCATTATAAGCTCTAACAAGATAGCAAAAAGAAACAGCAACTAGCCATATCACTTATCAAAATATAAGAAAAGGAAAAGGAAAGAACTCTGCTGCAGTTTATTTAGAAAACTGCATCTTCTTTGTGCTCAAATTAACTGTAACAGATAGTGTTATTTACTACTACTAACCACTCTGTACAAACCTTACAAAGCTACAAAATCATTATTGGGTCTATGAATCCATTTTCTAGTACTGAACTTTATATCAAGAAATAGAAAAACCTTAGCAGTTCCATAGTGAAAACATGTTTACTGTATCTGTAATGTACACAACATAGTACATTAAGAACAAAAGCACTGTGAAATTATCAGGGTAAAATTTTCATTAATGGCAGCATACTTATAAATACTGCTTGTGATAAAAAAATTGAAGTAATGTATATTTATGTTGGATTAAGAAGCATAACATAATTAATCAACCATATCAACAGTTACTTTGAAAAGATTATTTAATATGAAATTATGATATAATTTTCTGCAGGATTAGTTAAAGTCATAATCTGGTGAGAAAAGGGGATGCTGAGGATCCGTTTTAACAATCAAAATATTGATAAAAATTTTAATTGTGCTGTTTAACAAATGAAAGCAAGATGCTTTACACTCTAGGGGAGGGTGATGATGGTGTACAGTATATTCTTAACTAAGCTACCTTTATAGTGATAATCAATGCTAAGCTATTATTATAATAAAAGTAAGAATAATTATAATTTGGTAGTGTTTGAAAGTTGGAGTTTTAGATAAACAAGGCATTTTAAGTTACCCTTTTTCTCTAGAAATCTATGTAATATTTGACTTCTTATGAAGATGATACAAAGTTTCAACCTGAATAAAACAGTTATGATCAAATTCTAGATATGAGATGATGAGGGCTCAAAATTGCAATGAATATATTAAACCAGGATTTCAATATAATGTGTATACATTAATGTACAACAAATACTGTACAGTAAACTGAAAAATAAGCACTGCAAGGTTATTTATCTAATGAAAACTGAGAAAGCCATAAAACTTTTTTTGTAGAGAAACAGAATAACATAAAAGTTAATCTGCCTTCTTATACTAATTATAAGAGATTCCATGTGTAACGATTCTTGAAATATCAATGTTTACAAAATTAGCTATAACTAATATTTTCAAAACTGAACTTCTTACCATGCCTTTTCCATCTATGGCCCCGAATAGACATGCTGGTCACAGCATTTCTTGATATTCTAGATGCAGTAGGAGTAATTTCAACCTGAATACATTTTGTACCTTCTTTGTTAGATTTTATGGCACCTTGAGGCAATGAAGCTTTTATTGCATTAGCTACCTAAAGAAAATAACAATAATTAAATAAAATGTGGGTGAGATTGTCACATTACCATCAGATTTCAAACTGAAACAATATTTACCATACATCAAGAATTGCATCAACGTAAAACGTTATGTCAGATATGACAAAAATCATGAGAGGTAGCAATTTGACTTCCATCTGTTCATAATTACGGCTTTAGTTCAGATGATTACACACTTCAATTAGAAAACATTTGCCTTAAAAGCTATTGCCAAAGCCATTAATAATCATGTTTTCTCATCTTGGTTTTTTTTAGCCACCCACTAAACAATATACAGAATTTTTTTTTCCTGACAATTTATTTCCTCTGTGCAATCATTCTTTCAGCAACTTAAATCTTTGAGACTAGGAAGAATAACAAAGCAATGCTTTGGACTACAGGAAATGTGTGGTCTGCATGCAGTCCAGAAAAACACTTTCCTGCTAGTTAGTTGATGAACAAGCTAATAGAAACAGATTGCTGGTTTCCCGTTGATGAAACTTTCTCTTAGCTCTCAATAATCCTGCTAAAAATTGCTGGTTCTCTGAAGCATGGAATATTTCTGGCTTCTGATTAATCGAGTTTTGCAGATATACACAGCAAAGCTTCCATTTTGAAGGCAAAAAGGTGCTTTGGACTGTACAAAACAATGGTATGGACACAACATCCATCTACAATTCCTTAGGACATGTTCCCATGGGGAAAAAACATTGGTTTAAGTTGTAGACACCTGTTGTGTTCACACCCATTGCACTCTGAAGCATCTTTTAGCCTTTGAATCCAAAGCACTGCATAACCCTAGTATACAGCTCTCCAAGTTACAATCTATAAAGACCAACATATCTCTCTCCTTATAGTGTTAACATCACTGTTGCAACTAATGGAAAATTCTCCAAAAATCTACAAAGAGGTGACTAATGAACCATATCTTTGAATAGCATAGATAGACATTACAACCAAAAGCCAATCATATTAATTGTTAACAAACAAAATCCTTAATACACACCCATTAAAAAAAACTGGAAGACCATGAATCTAGTCCTCTTTTAGGCACAATGCCTACCAGGTGACTTTGGGCCAGTTACCCTCTCTTGGCCCTAAGAAGAAGGCAATGGCAAACCGCTTCTGAAAATGTTGCCAAGAAAAACTGCATGGATTTGTCCAGGCAGTCGCCAAAAGTCAAAACTGACTTGACAGTAAATACACACACACATACACACACATCTTCAAGTCACGCTCCACTTATCTGATAAAAGTTTAAAAGAATAACACAGGCCTGAACAGCCTAGGAATTTTGATAGAATTGGAGTAATGTATTTATACCACATCTATAAAAATTGCAACATAAACAGAAAACATTTTCATGATCTACAAGGGCAGAGACACTATGTACAATATGACTACATCTGCCCTGTAGAACTGTAACATATCAAATTGTGCTTTCATAAATACTGTCCTTTGTATAATATCAGTCTCTGAGTCCACTACATAAGGGGGAAATCTTGCTGAAGATCAATATCCTCACATTGTTGCCTTACAGATACTGTTGTTTACTCATAGCACAAGGAAAAAAGCAAGTCAGGGAAAGACTACCGAATGCAGCTTTAACTCTTGGATGGAAAATTACTGATGAATAGGTGAGGCATCAGACCAATCAAGACAAAATTATTTTCGACCAATAATTGGTAAACGTAAACCAGGCTTCACTTTCAACCTTCAGCGTTCAAGCCTCTAATTATGAAGCTTTGTTTGATGCACACCTCAAAAGTTGCCAAACTGCTCTGAGAAATCTAGATTTTAAGCACTCTGTAATTACAGTAAGGGCCTAGTTCTGTACCATACAAAAGTTGATTTTGCCTAGAACAATATAATGACTGCTGAAATTCCCCCACTCCCAAATAATTCAAAATGGCTGTTGCACTCCTTGTCACGTGCTCTATTTTTGATTTCATATTGCCTGAGGAATGGAATACCACCCCCATGTATCTGAAGATTGATAACCCACTTCAGCAGCTTCAATTTTTTGGCAAATATCATTACTGCAGTCTTTTGAAAATTAACATCTAAATGTTATTCACTAAAATAATGGGCTTATGCCCTCAAATCCTTCCTAAAGCCAAAAACATTGAGAGCAACACTACAACAGCATACAATAATATTGGAATGCTTAGATCAGCTACTTTAGGTGGTGGTGTTGCACCATCTCTAGAGTTTTGGCTAAAGTGTTGATTTAGAAATTGAAAAGGATGCCAAAATACAACCCTGTCTTACAACTTTTTGGATAGCTATTGCAGTCTGCCCCATTCAGATCACATCTAACTCTCACATATGTGCTATTGTGGAATGTGTTGATAAATGAAAGAGCCAGTACACCTGTGTTTGGCCCAGAGTTTGTCTCTGGAGATAGAGCCAATGGCATTTCTAAAATCCATAAATGCATTGCAAAGAGAGGATGTCAACACCAAGGAGTATGTGTTGATTAGGTTTTAGAACAATCTTGGTGATAGGCAATGTCCTGCCCTAAACACTACTTGCTCTTCACCTAAAAATGACTCATTTTCTATCCAATCTGAAGGTTCCATTGTAATGCCCAGCATAGAGTTGGCTGGTAATACTCAACAAACTCATTGGTCTGTAACTGTCAAGCTTATTTCTTGCACCTTTTTTAAAAATAGGAATTATAATACTCAAACCCCAATCACTGGGTATCACAGCTGTCCATGAAGAGAGAAGCCAAAATTGGAACCTACCACTTCACATTTGTCTTAAATAACTCTGGTACAATGTGGTTACTTCCTGGCATCTTCCCAGACTTCAGCTGCTCTATTAACTTTTACATCTCAGAAACTAAGACTGGGGGCAATCAGGAAATGTGTCTTCAGAAAATACTCAGCAGCCTTCATCGTGTTGTTCATTACTACTATAAAGGACCTATGGGCATGTTCCCACCTCTCTACTAGGACATGGCTGGTTATCCGAGAAGGAGGTTCATGAATAGCATAGCCTTTCCTTCCTCTTCTATGTTCTTAAAGCACTGATAGAGTTTACTACTTTTTGGAAAACAACAGATTTTTATTTCACTAATATTTGCATAATGTTTGGGGAAATTATGTGAAAAACTATTCCTACCAACAAGGCACTGACATTTAGAAACTTGCCTTACTATTTAATCTATCAGCAGAACAATCTAAACCAGAATCAATTTTAAATGCAGTAGAATCAATTTTCAATACAGTGGAATCAATTTTGCCAATGAATCACATATATATTTTCAGTTTACATATTACAGTTATTACATTAATAATACTGAACGAAACAATAAAGAAGAAATAGGAGCTTTTTTTTCTGGGCAACACTAATATCCCAAAGTTCAATGTATTAATTATAGTAAAAGTATCAAAGGCAGCTAAAGACATATATGTTGTTTCTCTTATGTGTTACATGTATATACACATACACTCTTCTGACATGCACAAAGGAAGGGACAGAGAACTTCAGGCTCTGGAGATGCTATTGAATTTCAGCTCCCAGTATCCATCATTATTGGCCATGATAATTGGGGTTCCTGGAGTTGTAGTTCCCCAATACCCAGAGAGCCACGTTTCTCACTCCTGCATTAAATGGAATTAAGCTTCTGACCTGTTATCAGAGATTAGCATTGATGTAGGCTAACCAAATGGATCTTAATCTAGAAAACACTACAGTGTTGTTGGTCAATAAGACCTCTTACCCAGGGACAGAAATATATTCTCTCTAAAAATCAGGTTCACAATTTGGGATAGCTGTTACCAAGACTACATTTATTCAGCTTTACCCTATTGCCCTATGTTCCTAAAAGCAAAAGGAGCAGCTGGTGGACCAGTTACATTTAAGAGGGAGAATAAAAGAATTAAAAACCTTGGCCATCATTCTAAAGAGGCCAGGAGTTGCTTGAAATGACTATGTATTATTTATTCTTTTATAATTTCTGCATTCCCATTTTAAATTTTAAAATTCTTTGGCTGCCTTAATATATAGGTGGTAGACAAACTCAGTGAACTAACAGAGCAAAAATATGTTGGGATGATTAGCTTTATTCTTTCAACGTTACCTTCCAGTCAGTTCAAGGTTCATTTTAAAATGGTGATTATTCCCCTAAGGCCCTCTACAGCACAGAATCAGGGTTACTAAATTACTGGCAGCTCCTACACAAACAGCCTGTCCACAGAAATCATTCAGGAAAGCCCTTTACACATCATGGTGACATCAGAGTTTGTGGTGGTGATGATGCAAGAGAAGACACAGATAGTCTGGTAGTGATGTCTAATACAAAACTCCACAGCCTTAGGATATCAATTTAGTTCTTGTATTTTTACACTACCTAAATACTTTATTACAAAAATAATCCAACCTATCAAGAATCTGTTTTTGTTAGCTGTTTTTTCTTCTTTTCTTTTTCTGGAATGCTATAACTGCTGCAGAGCCCATGAGACTCTGATCTGCAGAGACTGTGTTTTGTTTTAAATTATTTAAACATTTTAAATATTTTTGTTATAAGCTACTTTGATTACTTTATATAAGTTAAAGATACAAAAATAATCAAAATAAATTGAAAAAACATGACTGTAAAGAAGAATTTGACACAAAACACCTACCAATAGTGGTTCTGGATATAACTCCAATTGTGCTCTGTATAAAACATCATCCATTGCTTTGCGAGCCAGATCCCATTCTCCATTATAACTAGAATGTTAAGCCAAAAAATGAAAACTGACTGCATGCTATAATATAGTGTGATTATTCTTTCATTATCATAGCCATGCATATTATTGATGAGTAGATGTTTAGTAAATGATTTATGATATTACCAATATAAAAATTATACATTCAGGAAAAAAATTAGTAGTATTTGGAAATTATTTCAATGATTAAAGTATATATTTTATTTCTAGCCATCTGACCAAGTCTGGGTCATCTTATTTTGTTGCCATTTGTAATGTTAGGTAAGAAATATAAAATTGCAACTGCTATAGTGTTTTGGAAAATAAAAATGTTTTTCTTCCAATCGGATTGGCAATTGATTCTTTATGACTTTCTTTGTAACATTCCCATCCACAATGAATTCAATAGAAATGGATGGGCCATTATGACAGAACTAGGATATGATATTTCATAGTACTTAAAAGTAGCACATTATAAACAGATCTGGTCTGAATTATTTGTTGCCCCATACCCATTTTTTATAGCCCAAGAGCCTCTCTAACCACACTACTGAAATTCAGTGGCTTTGTTTCCTGAGATTTTCAGCAAAGAACAGCACTGTACTCTAAGTTTAATAGTAAAGGAAAAAAGGAAAAGAAAAAAAGGAAAATGCTCCAACCCTATCCAAACCAGAAAGACTGAAAATACCTAGCTTTGCCTCATGCATGATGGAATTCCACCCGTTTGACATCTACTCCTGTCTGTATTGTTTTGATTTAAAGGTGGCCATGAACTCAACTCACTGAATAGATTTATAACAGTTACTCTCATTCAAACTGCTCTGCAAACAGTAGAAGTCTCAACACTTTTCCAGAAAGATTCATCATTCTTACACACGCAGTACCAAGTATCAAATAGATGAGATAAAGTATAGATGTAGTTCAAATCTCCTACATTTTCAATCTGTTATTATGAATCTATTAAGTGGCTTGTTTTGTATGGATATTCATGCTTTAACTCTTTCCAATCTAAACCCATCACCTCCTCCCAAAAGTTATTAGCTTGTGGGAAATATATAGAACAATGGATATTTTCCCCATGTAAGCATTAGTGGCAGGAGTTCATTAATAAAATTTATGTATAGGGAAAAAAATTAATATCCCCCTCTACATCATTACTTAAAAGCAGCTATAAGGGTCTGCTAATTTTAAAAGATACAAACATATGCTATACCTTAGTCACAGTGCTTTTGTCAAGTCTATTTTGGTACCAGAATGCAAATTTGCCTTCTCAATATAGTTTCCTAACAGTTCCTGGTAAACAGTAATATCTTAACCACCAGGAATTCTCTAAAATTGCAAATTAATATACTAGATTAGATAATTTTCAAACAGAATGCTATTCTATAAGAGAAATTTGAAGATTTAGGAACACCACCACAAATTCCATAGGATTATATTAAAGCATTCAAGATTTAGTATATTTAGCAATGTGTTTCTGTCATTTGATTTTTAAAGCTTTGCTTTCTACCCAGTGTTCATCTAGGTACAGGTAGTCCTTGAGTTACAACAGTAATTAGGACCAGAATTTCTGTTGATAAGCAATGCAGTTGTAAATTGTGATGTCACGTGACCACATTGCTTAGAGACAGCAATCCCAGCAGTCCCTGTTGCCGTTGTTAACTGAATTGCACCGGTTGTTAGGTGAGGACCCACCCCAATCCAAGCCATTCCCAGCTTGGTCCCTCCCAGCCCTGAGCCTCGGTAACGTAAGGGACTCCTCCTCTGTAACTCCCCCTCACCTAACTCCCCCCTTATCCCTGCTCTGCACAGTGGCACTCCTCGGCATGGCAGCGCTGGGGCTGAAGTAGAGGCCCCTTCAGCAGTCTCACCTAGCTGCCACTGCCCCCTGGCCTCTACTTCAGCCCCAGCACTGCCAGCACCACTGAGTGCCTCCTCAAGCCCTGTGCTGCACTCAGCCACCCCAGCACTACAGCGCAAAGCCTCAGCTGCCCTGTTCTCTGCAGGCCCTGCTGCATCCAACTGCTTCACTGTCTTCCTCCTGCTGCTGCTGAGGCAACCCAGACCTGGCCCTATGTGAGGCAGCTGCTGCCCGTGCCAGGCCTTCTTCTTGAGGCCACTCGTGCCATTCTCCTAATAGTGTGCAGCATTCTCACAATGCTTCAGAAGGCTTCTGAGGCCTTCTGAAACCTCGCAAGAAGGTCACACCCACCTTTCTCCAAATCACATGCAACATTCTTGTGATGCTTCAGAAACCCTTTGGAAAGCTTCTGAGACCTTCTGAAGTATTGTGAGAACGGCACATGATTTGGACAATGGTGTGTGCAGCCTTGGGAAGAAGGCCTGGTGTGGCCAGCAGCTGCCTCACATAGAGCCAGGCCGGGCGTGCCTCATCAGTAGCAGAAGATGGCGAAGGGCAGGTGGGTATGGCAGGGTCTGAGGAGCACAGGGTGGCGGGGCGGCTGCGACTTTGTGCTGTAGTGGCTGGCCGTGGTGCAGGGCTTGAGGCGGCACTCCTTGGCAGCGGCACCCGTGGTGCTGGCACTGAAGTAGAGGCCCAGGGCGGTGGCAGCCAGTTGAGACTGCTGAAGGCCCTGGGCCTCTACTTCAGCCCCAGTGCCACTGCCACCAGGAAGTGTTGCTGTGCAGTGCTGCCAAAAGGGCAAAGATGGGGGGAGATAGGCAGGTGACTGGAGTTGAAGGACCCCTGCGGTCGTCAGTGTGGGCAGGTTACCAATCGCCCAAATTTTGATCATGTGACTGTGGCAGCACTGCAACAGCTGTAACTTCGGGGACCAGGCATAAGCACTGCTGAACAAATGTTTGTTAAGCGAGGACTACCTTTACTAATTTCAGAATAACTAGCTTGTGTTTTCAGAACTTGGGGGGATGATATTTAATCATGGTAAGGTATATTCAGTGGTTTGCTGGTACATGTTCAACAACTGGCTCTGCCAGCTCCATTGCTGCCACTGGCCCACGTCACCAAACAGCTATCAGCAAGTTAGGTAGCATGGCTCAGCTCTGTTCTCAACCAGCACACAAAATTCCAGAAAATTTAACAAACGGCTCTTGTGAGCTGGTAGGAGCCAACTCCAGCATACCTCTTTAACCAATTAGCAACTAATGCATTTAACTCAGCAGTCTGCATCTTTAGAGTCATCCTGAGCTATCAATCTCATACTGTAACAAGTAGTCTGGTTTTTAAATTTTTCTGCTTCTTTTTCATCTTCTGCTTTTTTGGGGGGGAGGGGTAATATTTCAGATTCTAAAGAATCTTTTTTTATAGCATCTGGTTGGTTCTAAAAAGATTACTATAGATAGTGCACTTTTTACCCTCATGCAACTACATGTCTGCTTTGGATTTACTTAACATAAAATGACAGACATTTTTTTCCCCCCATTTTATGGGGCTAACATGAACTGATGATTGTCACTCAGGAAGCCACTCTGGACATTTTATAAAACAACAGCAAGAATGCTGAAAGATTCTTACCTTTGCAATGTCAAGTGTGAGATCTCTGGGGCCTCCCTCTGCTATCATGTAAATGAACATTCTGTTTTGTATTACATACAATCTGTTCTAAAATGCACTATTACATGTATATACAAGACATACATTTACTGAACTTACAAAGCATAATAAATCCCTGTTAACATCTGCACCATGAATTCAGAGGAGACTGGAATTCTGCTGGTTATGCCTCTGTATTTTCTTACTTGCTGGCGAGGGTACCCACAAACACAGATTCTAAAAGAAATGCAAATATTAAAATTAGCATTGCTATTTTAAAATAGTTGTACTATACTGTCAACATACACAGTCTTAAGAATATTATGGATTTCCCAAATCAAAAAGAAGTATCCCTAAAACAATCAAGAAACAAGTAATTCTTCTGTAAGCCAAATAGGTGGGTCAGCAAAGCATACATACAGTCTTGTGAAAAAGAAACACCCTCTTTGAGTTCTATGGTTTTATGTATCAGGACATAATAAAAATCATCTGGTCCTTAGCAGTTCTCAAAAGTAGGTAAATACAACCTCAGATAAACAACAACACATGACATATTATACCATGTCATCATTTATTTTACAAAAAGAAAGCCAAAATGGAGAAGCCATGTGTGAAAAACCAAATACACCCTTACTGCTTCCATAGGTATGAAGAGGCTAAGTAGCAGCCAGGTGCTGCTAATCAAATGCCCTTGATCAATTGATCATCGGCAAGTGTGACTACCTCTATAAAAGCTGAAGTTTTATGAGTTTGCTGGTCTTGAGCATTGAGATGTGTGTTAATGCCAAAGAGTCAAGACATCAGCAATGATCTTAGAGAAGCAATTGTTGCTGCCGATCAATCTGGGAAGGGTTATAAGGCCATTTCCAAACAATTTAAAGTCCATCATTCTACAGTGAGGAAGATTATTCACAAGTGCAAACATTCAAGACAGTTACCAATCTTCCCAGGAGTGGATGTCCCAGGAAATTCACCCCAAGGTCAGCCCGTGCAATGCTCAGAGAAATTGCAAAAATCCAAGAGTTACATCTCAGACTCTACAGGCCTCAGTTAGCATGTTAAATGTTACAGTTCATGACAGTACAATTAGAAAAAGACTGAACAAGTATGGTTTGTTTGGAAGGGTTGCCAGGAGAAAGCCTCTTCTCTCTAAAAAGAACATGGCAGCATGGCTTAGGTTTGCAAATTTGCATCTGAACAAATCACAAGACTTCTGGAACACTGTCCTTTGGACAGATGAGACTGAAGTGGAGATGTTTGGCCATCATGCACAGTGCCATGTTTGGTGAAAACCAAACAAAGCATATCAGCACAAACATCTCATACCAACTGTCAAGCACAGTGGTGGAGGGGTGATGATTTGGGCTTGTTTTGCAGCCACAGGACCTGGGCACCTTGCAGTCATTGAGTCGACCATGAACTCCTCTGTATACCAAAGTATTCTAAGAATTAGAGGCAGATGCTTAGATGTGGCTCCTTAATCTTAATTAATCATATAAGTAAAAAGGGTTAGTGGGCATGAATCCCAACAGTTTCTGAATTCAGATAGCTCCAGTGGTGCAAGACAAAAGCTGACTTTACAAAGAACAATGAGTAAGGATTTTTAAAATCATGGTTTGGTTAACACATACACTATGCCATAATGGGTGAGTTTATACAACACATTAAACCATAAGCTAACTTTACGGATACTCTGAACTATGGACAATCTGAAGAATTTAAGAATAGTTCCTGGAACAGACCAAAGCCCATCTTAATTCAGCATATTGTTTCTTACACCGCGCTTCTAGGATGCTGAAAAGTAGCAGATGGAGACATAACCCTCTCCTATTGTTTTCTTGCAAGTAATATTTAAACACAGGCTGCCCCAAACCTGGAGGTAAAATTGAGAGTTCAAGACAGATAATTGTAGATAAACCTGTTCTCTATGAATTTATCCAATCTGTTTTAAAGCCATCCAAATTAGAGGCTATCATTACATCTACTGGTAATGAATTCCTTGGCTTATAAAATTGACACAGGATTTGTTCATAATAAGCAAATGCAGGAAAGGAAAAGATGGCAAAATATATTAGACATAAGTAATGCAGATTTCACTAGTCAAATTATAAATCAATATGCAGTAACTCAAAAATATAATAGCTTGAGGTTGCATATACTGTATTCTTTTAAATAAAGAATGAATCAAGTACAGCAATTTTTGGAAAAAAATGTATTCGCAAAATTGGATATCTCTTAAGATGACACAAAAAAATCTCTCTTTAAACCTTGGGAGCCATTATTAATTCTAAAACTGTTAATTATTATATTACATGCATGATGGAGGTCTTGATTACCACTTTTGATAAGGATAAAACTGATAACAGAAATGGCTGAGAGGAAAATAAACTATACTTCATTCTGACCAGGGGCATTTATTTTTACTGAAACAGAAGCTATATCAAGCACAATTACACCAGAAAACAGAGTTGATAATCTGATGCTTGATAAAGTCTCATAGTTTAATAAAATACAGAACACACACTATGGCAGTAGAGAAACTTGAGGAGCTAACTAAACATACTTAGGATACTGACATACTCTACAGCTCTCCACTCCAATTGCTAGGGAATGCTTTGGCAACCATGGACCTGTCCCAAGTCATTGATGGGCCTACCAGAAGTCATATGCTAGAACTGGTCTTTGCCTTGGGGCACTTGAGATGTGATCTGGCAATGGAGAACATTAACATCAGGTCATTGCTGTGGACAGATCACTCCATGCTTGCCTTTCGATTCCCTAGTGTCACCCCTCCCTGCAAAGAGACAGGGCCCCTTTGATTGATCCATTCCAGGTGATTGATGGACCCAGTGGGATTCCAGACAGAGCTTGGGATTTTCCCTGAGAATCTGGTGGTCAGTTTAGCCAAGGCCTTAGTTGCTGCCTCAAATGGGTGGGTTGCTGGGACCTTGGACCATATTACTCCTATGCGGCCTCTCTCTGTGCACAGATCCCAAAGTGCACCTTGGTTTACCGAGCAGCCCTGGGAGATGAACTGCAAGAAGAGACACCTGGAGCACCATTGGAGGAAGACTCAAAGCAAGTCCAATCGGACATGTGTAAGATCCCATATTAGAGGTTACCTCGTAGTGATAAGGGTGGCGAAACATCAATATTTCTCCACCTTTATTGCGTCTGCTGATGGCCGTCCAGCAGTCCTGTTTATTGTGATTCAGTCCCTGTTGGGGAGGGAAGGTTCCCTCGGAATATCTGTTGGGCCGCTGTGAGGATTATTCAGGCTATCTGAATAATCAGTTGCTCAGATTCACTCCACCTTGGACTCTGGCTGGGCAGGGCAGGCCAAGTGCCTGGGGCATGGTCTGGTGATATGATCTGGGATGCATTTGAGCTGGTGACTCCTGAGGAAGTAGACAAGGCTCTCTGTGCTGTTAGCCAGTTGTTTACTGAGTTCATCCTGGGTCATGAAAGTGGCCAGGAAGGTGACCCACAGTTGGCTCCACGCTGTAGTGTCGGCCTCTTTGGGTGGTGCTCCCAGCCTTGAAAGAGGCTGTGGTGGATCCAATGGTCTTCTATAACTATTGACCAGTCTCCAACCTTCCCTTTCTGGGAACCTTGGGGGAACAGATTATCTAGATTTGTTTCAGTCATGTTTCAGGCTGATGACCTATGGTGGAGCCAGGATGGTGGTGGTGCATCCATCCTTGTGCTCTTTGATTTCACTGTGGTTTTCAATACTGTCAACCACAGTATCCTTCTGAGCCGCCTCTGTGGGTTGGGGATTGAAGGTACCATTTTACAGTGGTTCTCTTCCTTTCTCCGAGGCCAGTTTTGATAGGTGAGGAGAGAACACGTGACAGCTGTGGCCAAGAAGGCCTTTGCACAGCTTCATTTGGTGTGCCAGTTGCACCCTTTCTTTGATTGGGGGAGCCCTTCAGACAGTCACTCATGCCCTGGTCACCGCATGGCTTGATTACTGCAATGCACTCTACAAGGGAATGCCCTTGAAGACCACCCAGAAGCTTCAATTGGTCCAGAATGCAGCAGTGCGAGCAGTGATGAGCATCCCTCAGTATGCTCACATAAAATCTCTGCTTTGCAAACTGCACTGATTGCCAGTTTGCTTCCAGGTGCGATTCAAGGTGCTGGTCGCTACCTATAAAGCCCTACATGACACAGGGCCTGGATACTTGAGGACTGTCTGCCTCCCACAGAATCTACCTGACTGATTGGATCTGGCAGGGTTCGCACACTCCTTTGATTAAACAATGCCATCTATAGGGACCTAGGAAGTGTGCCTTTTTTGTAACAGCACCTGCCCTCTAGAATGAAGTTCCTTCCAAGATTCAAATGGCCCCCACCCTACAGCTGTTTCAAAGGGCCCTGAACACCTGGCTCTTAGCCCAGGCCTTTGGTGGGTGTGATTGAAGCTCCCTTTTCTTCTTTTTCTTTGTTCCCATCTGTGTTTGTTATCTCTGCCAATTTTGTTCTTTTCTGTTTTGTGTTGTTTTCTTGTTTTAATGTTTTTAACAATTTGTAAACTGCCCAGAGTTGCTGGGAGTTGGGCAGCATATAAATTTAATAAATTATTATTAATGCAGTCCCTTTGTAAACTCAGATTGTTTTATACCAAAGAACAGCTAGCAACTGACTAAATAATAATACAGTTACTTCAATTACATTTAACTCTTAGCTTAAGTCTCACCTGCAGCTCTCACCCACTGGCCTGCTTGCTTGGGTCTCCCACCTCTTCCCACATAATGACCCGCATGGTCCTGGGGTTACAATGGCAACCAAGACTGCAGGATTGCCGTTGCTAAGCAATGCAGTCACATGACATTGCACTTTATGACTGCATTGCTTAGTGACAGAAATTCCAGTCCCAGTTGCCATTGTAATCCAAGGACTACATGTATGCCAATTAATGTCATCTCATAGTTTCCATTCTGAATAAATTATCTCAGCAAATACATAACAATCTGAGTAGAATTTTTTTCAGAACATCTTCTTTCCAAAGCCTTATAAGTATTGCTATTACAATAATAAAATGTCTTCATTTTTTCTCTCTTTACAATAAGTAAAATTACTCTATTGTATCACACCCTATTTCAACGATGTTCTCCAGAGGGGCTTCTCATACTCTGGACTTCACTAAGTTTAGAAGACCTGTATATTATATTTTATTTTATTTATTTATTTATTTATTTAAGAAATTTATAAGGCCACCCAACTCTGTAATGACTCTGGGAGGCATACTGTACAGTAAAAAGAATCATACAATGCATATGATTGAAGCTACTGGGAGGAAGGATAGTGAAAGTGTAATAAAGAAAGAGACAGTTCTTATGACACCACCATCACTTGCAAAATGATCCCATCACAATTATATAGCCACTTTAATTATTCATGCACCTCAAGTGGTTTCATTCTTTCAAACATGGAGAGATCAATTGTGAAAGAGTCTCTGTGTCTTTTTTCCCCTTTGTTTAGGGGGAGGTTCTTGGCACAGAGGTCCTATATATGAACTACTAAAAAAATAATATAGAATGTAATCTCTACGCAGTGGCATTAGAAATTTGATTTATGAACCCAAACAATCAATTGTATTTTTATTGTGTTAATAATCAAAATTACTAATGTACTTAGGAGGTTGAGTAAATGCATTACATCCTTTTCTGCTTTCAGGACTGAGTCTAATTAACATCTATGAGCTTTCAAAATATATAAAAAGTAATTATAGAAATTCTTCCTTATATAATATTTTGCATAATCTTTATATGGTCCAGTGGAGTTTACTCATTTTATGTTGTATTTTCCTTACTCAATGAGCTGGCTTGTGAAAAAATGTTTATGGCATATTTATCAGTTTCTCCTTCTGCATACAGATCCTTTGATCCAAACCAACATGAGAGAGAAAGGGGGGGGGATAAAAATTCAATGTTCTCTTCCACTTGTCAAAAAGAACAGTACTGGAGACAAAACAAATCTCTTCCAATGAGTCACAGAAATTACCACAACTGCTGGATCCATAAACATTAACCATTTTCATGAAGCAATGTATCAATACATTGTATCAATATAGCATAATAGAGTGGCTAGTAAACTGAAAAGGAATCACAATATGGATATAAAGAGCTTATGCTTCTGGGAAGATCTGAATTCTGACATGTTTTATTTAACAGGGATTTGGTAAGCTGCAGTTATGTCAAAACTACCCGAATATGAATGTTTTCATATTCCCTCCAATGTATGTTTTTGTTTTTCAGTGAAATGTATTCTTATATGATTGCAGCCATAATTAATCATTATCAATCCCTTCAAAAAAAATTACCTTGAACAGATCTGACACAACGACTGAAGAGAAACTGCAGGCATATAGCTTAAGGCAGCATTGTAACGCAGCAAAAGGAATGTCAATACTTCAAACCTGTAAATAAATAAAGGATTATGATTAACTCACAAAAGTGCTGTTAATCATGCAAACATAAACATTTTGTCATCACTGGTCATATCACCAATGCATATATCTAGCCCATGCTTTAAAAAAACTGTAATTGTGAAATATTAAGTTATGAGAAAAGGATAATTTGGAAATATGCAAAGATTGCTTCTTTAATCTCTAAAGTTGAAAGTAACATCATAAATTTTACCTGTTTTGTGCTGTTAACATTTCTCTCTGCATATGAGGTCCACTATATACAACCCTGGATAAGCCGTGTTGAGATAAAGCACCCTCAGTAAGAGCCATTGAACCAATACTGGAAGGCTAAACAAAATAGTTTTTTTCAATATGTCACTTAAGACAGCATTAGTGATCTTTAAAAAAAAAATCAAAAGCAAGAAAGCTGTTTATCATTAAGAACTGTTTATAGAAATATTCCAGATAGTAATACAGCCCTCTGAAATAGAATTAACTGAAACCTTTCTAGAGTTTTGTTGTAATTAAATTGGCATACATGCCCATTTTGGATAATACCCATTTAATTATTCATTTTGGTCAAAAATTTTAAGGTAAATCTATGGCAGTAGGTCATACTGTGTTTATTATACAATATATGTTTCCCAAGAGTTACAAACTTCCAAGAAAAGTATTGCATATCTTTATTTTAATTGATCATATTTCAAAGTGTGGAAAATACCACTGATGAAAACTTAATACAACAACAAAGAGCTTTCAAATACCTCAAAAGGTGTTCTCTAAGAATATTTTATTAAATCTACCCTCCATTTTTAACTATATTAACAAAATATTCCCTAATTGAGTATGTTTGTCTATACAGTACAAATGTCTTTCTGGGGAGTAATATGAATATAGATATTTAAAATCTTGGTAGATACTTAATAAATTATCAGTGTACATTTAATGTCAGTGTATACGTAATACTGATGGATATATGGTAAGTAGGACATTTGTTCTAAAGGACACAAGATTCAATATCACTAAAATAATATAAACCGCCATCTACCATTTCAGCAGTCTTAGGGTATGGTAAGGTGTTATGACAGATCCCAATAAAGTGGCAATAAAGAACCACACAATTCCTTTCCAAAAGTTGCTGCTGAACCATCATTTTTAATGTCACAGAAAATTAATAAATACATGAGTAGTAAAATCTTATATTGGGTTTAATGTATGTTTAAATGTATTTGAATACTAATCACATTTACTATTTGGCCTGGTTCTGCCCACCTTTTGAAGCATAGCACCAACATATCAAAAACCAAGTATAACTTCAGACCCAGAAAGAATTTGTTCCCCTGCCCAGTTGGAGATGGAAATTATAGTGTAAGCCCCTATATTTTAAAAGAAGTTCCACTGGCTTTTGTGATGTGGCCCAACTTATTTTTCCCAAATTGTAAGTGCAGCCAAAGGATGCCCACCACTAATTTAATGACAAAAGGCCAGATTATATTCTTTTAAGAGAGACTAGAACAAAGCTATAAAGATAATACCAAACAAGAATACTTTTAAAACTTACTTCATGATATACTGAAGGTTTAGATAAAGATGGAATTGTAAAGCTTAGGATCCTACTGTTCCCCTGTTTGTCAACTATTTCCTGTGGAGAAAATAATCAAGTTATTCATATTCTCAAAATGTATAAAATGCACATCAACAAAGGTAAAGCAGGATATAAGCCTCCCATGGCATAATGCCATAAAACATATTATTATATGCAAAGATGGACATTTATAAGTATGGGTAGACGTAACATAAAACAAACATATCTTAATTCTTTACATCCAGGACATTTAACTACAATACACTCTTTGAGTCATATATAGTATTCTATTACTTTGGAAGCACTCATTAAAAATCATTATAATCTTGTGTGAAATAATTTGAGAATGGCTGCAATATATGTTTTCACTTCTTTACTTATGAAATAAAAATTGCCATAATGCCACAAAATATATCACTTAAAATTGGGGATTATTACTGTGAAGCACTCTTGAAAACAATATACATAGTTCTATAAGAGTCAATGTAGAGACCATTCACACATCTATATGAGTAATTAAATGCGTTAAATAATTAGTATATTCCAATAATATAGGAATATTTAGGTCTTTAGGTTTTTTAGTGACATTACAAATTCTGCTAGGTGTATTCACCATTTACTAATTAAACTCACTGCTCTAGGAACTGATATTTATTATTCTCTGCCTAGCACTTTAATGCAATTGTCTCTTGAACCTCTAGACTTTCTGAGATCTTGTCTTTCCCTTCATGATATATACCTACCACATAGATAATAACTTCATGTATTTGATAAAATAAGCTCCGACACAAGAAAGCATATGCCCCAGTAAAAGTGTTAGCTTTTATGTTGTAAGTACAACTAAAATGATGTTGTTGTAAGTACAACTAAAAGTTTAGAAATACCAGTTTAATTTCCTTTTTTTCCCCAGAAATCAAAACATTATACATTTAAACCTTATATATGCCAAATGCAGTGGTATAGTCAAATACTGCTGGTGAAAGGTATCAAATACATAACACTGCTCTCATGGGTGTTATCCAGGCCATTATCATACACAGTATCATACACAGTATTATCACTATTAGTAGTATAATTATTTTTTGTTTCTGAACACAAACATGCTAATAAAGTACAGAGATAAAATTAATTGCCAGCAAAGAGGCTGTGTTTCCTACCACTTTGAAAATGAAATCTACTGAATATATACCACAGACTACAGCCATTGAAAATGTGGGCAAAGGACTCATTGGTATGAATCCATTCTTCTTCATTCATACCTATTACTAGAAATCAATTTATATATACTCATCTGCATTCATACCCAGTTTGTCACTTTCAAGCAAAAGACATATTCTATATACTTAGGAGTACTCCTAAAGCAAGCAAGGAAGATATGCATATGCATCCCACTATAGTGCTGTACCCATGAACATCCAATTTTCCTCTGATCTTTTTTTTTCCACACAACAGAAATACTGATGACTGGGAAAGAAAGTCTGCAAAAAACAAACAAACAAACAGAAGCCTATCTCTGGACTCATTCATTCCAGAATAAGACTGTAGCACATTTTCTTACACAACCATGGGCTCTGGACTAAGTTTATATATCATAAGCATACTCAACATAGCTCCACATATGAACTATCCCACCATTTTCAGATCTTAATGGGTAACCATGTAACACAAAGAATGATTAATAATCAAATATTCTATACCCAACTATTTTAAGCTAGTTCCTTCATCCAACTATACTAAAATTGAAAAGGCAATTAGCAGCATAGAGAACACCATTCAGGATGTGTTCATATTCCAGATTTTTAGTACAGTGGAACCTTGGTTCACGAACTTAATTGGTTCCGCAACTCTGGTCAAGACCCAAATTGGTCGTGACCCGAAGCAAATTTTCCCATAAGGTTCAATGTAATTACCGTTAATCCGTTCTCGCGTGGAGGACAGGGAGGCGCCTATTGCTTGGAGGGAGAGTCCCCCTCCCTACGACCATGTGTCAGGGGTGGAAAATGGCCGCGGATCACATGTCAGGGGCGGAAAAATGGCCGGGGACCATGTGTCAGGGGTGGAAAATGGCCGCGGACCACATGTCACGGGCGGGAAAATGGCCGCGGACCACATGTCACGGGCGGGAAAATGGCCGCGGACCGGGTCACGGGAGGGAAAATGGCCTCAGATCCTGTTCGTGACCCGATCCAGCGTTCGCGAACGGAGGCAAATTTTTGCGACCGGAGCTGTTCGTGACCCGAATTGGTCGTGAATAGAAGCGTTCGTGACCCAAGGCACCACTGTATTTGTCATCAAAAATATGGTCATTTCTACCAATGTCAGAATGACAGTAAATTGCTGTAGATACAGTACATCAGATTAAAAGAATCTAAGGATGTCAAACAATGAAATTCATTGCCACCTAGAGCCTTTTTTTGAATTAAGTAATTCAATTAAATTGATGAATGAACGAATGAATGAATTCTTAACTCTAGATACAAACCAAATTGTAAACTCCTAGTAGAAGTGCTTCTATGCAGCCACTGCTTTGTAGGTCTTTACTAGCAGAAACAGCAAGATAGCACCATATCAATTCTGGAAGAAACTGAAGTGTGAACTGCAGCAGAAGTTCCTCACCACTGCGATAAAATTCAAACAGCTGGTGACAGACTGGTTCCAGCAGCTGAAAGAAAAACAAGCATTAAATATTTGGCGTGTTTAACATGTCACTTTAAGATGCATTTTCTCATTACTTCGAGAGGTTCCATTTGTTAAATGTTACATTAATTCCCAGTATTTAGTAAACCTCATTTGTTTATCTTATTCAACAGATGTAACCCTTGCACAGAAGGGGAAAAAATCCTCTTTTTAAATTTTTGCCTTTCATTAGAATCACAGCAAGAGAAGGAACGGAATCCTCATTACCTAAAATTGTAAGAAGTATTATCCTTCCTGAAGACTATTTTACTTTTTTTCTTGTTTTTTAAAAAAGGTACACATGCAAAGTTGTATTCAACTTCACATTAGTTTGAGAAGAAAGCACATTGCTTAGAAATTAAGTTTCTGGTCTTCATAGAACAGTATCTACAAAAAGTTAAAGACATCCTTTGGACCTAAAAACAGCATTTTGAAGAGGGAAACAGAATTTTACATTCTATTTTTTTCTTACTTCTTGTCAACATGTCACTATACGATTTATTCCAATGTTCATCCCAACTCCAATAATAAATAAATAAATAAATAAATAAATAAATAAATAAATAAATATTTAGATACCTCACTTTGTAGATCTTGAATAACTTTATATAGAGATGAAACCAGGGAAATCTTGTCTTTCAAATTTTTAGCATAACTTGCTATAGATGCTTCTGGCACTGTCTAACAAAAAACATTTAAGATATGCAGCTTAATACATCATCTAATATACACCATCTTTGTAATAAAAAAAACCCTGCTAAATTAAACATATCTTTATATCAAACACTGACCAGCCAAATACATTCAAAAAGCTTACAAGCATTGGCAAGGGGGCAATGGCCCTCTTCCACCATCACTCTTGGAGGTTGGAATAGTATTAATTCTAGAATGTTATATTGTAATCTCTAAGAAAAAAATAAGTATAGTAAATATTTTATAATTCACTAATTTAGTTTCAAACTTTCTTGTAAATTAAGTCATGGATTACCTTGAATTCTGATAACCAATCTTCTACGATCCCTGTATCCGCATCCAACATATTTCAATGTGTTCTTAATCTTCAGCCTTAAATTAAGGGGCATAAGAGATAAATGTTAATTTTCTAATACCTTTTTCTTACAAAGCTGGGACCACTACAGCAAGACTCTGCAATCTTTTTTTTTTTTTATGGAGAACTGCACTTGCCCTCTGAATGGATGCAGAAAAGAAAGCAGAACCAGAACAAAACTGATAATTTTCTCTTTCAATTTAATACCAAGTATGAGAGGGGCTCTACGGGCCACATCCAAAATTTGGAGGTTGTGCCCAATGGCACTGAACTGTAGATATATAGCATTACAATAAAAGCATTCATTCTGTTCCCAAACTGTGTATGTGTTTGTGAATGCAACTTCTTTTTCATCTTAGATGCTACAGTATCATATAGCCAAGTAGAGCATACCTAGATTAACTAATGACCAGTGTATCCCCAGTCTGAGCCAATTTTCTCCTCACTGTTAGATGCACAGAAAGGTAACAATATTCATTCACAAATATCTCCTTATATTAAAATAATAGTACCAAAAATATTACTAATGTAATTATTAATTACAAATGTGAAGTTTATTAACAACATACAGTATTAATAATCCAAATCTTGAGCCAGTGCACTATATAATTAGATTTCAAATATACATTTTCCATTACCTAAAAACAAGAAAATATGAACTTTTGCTAAAATGCCTCTACCTCTTATTTTCTATGCACAAAGCAATATGTTGAAATGATCACAGGCTGCATTCAAATGCATCTACACATAGCATTATATTGTCCACACTTGACAAAGTATAAAATTAAATAATATGAGAATTGCTGGCTTAATCTATGGTAGCCAAAAATCAGGAGGAGTCTGACAGCCCCTTTTCAGACTAACAAATGTTATTAAAAGTAGATACTACAGTCTATGAAGCCTTATGCCTTTTAATAAAATTTGTTAGTCTGAATCATGCTGGATAAATATGAGGAAGAAAGAACAAATTACTTGACAGTAACAGAGTAAGCCCACTCATATTCAGAAGAGAGGCAGCATAAGGAAAGTACTATACATTAAGAATGAGAGATCCATAAAATATATTTTTCCACAATTGTCTGCTGTTAGACAAACCATACCACTGACAGAGGTATTTTCAGAGTGAAGGGGAGAGATCTTCAAATATAAGCACAAGTTCTTGGCCAGTGAGAACAGATGTATTTTGACCAAAACATATTCGCTTCTCTGTACACTCAAACACTGAATTTGAACTAATCAGTGTCATCATATATAATCTGAAATTATTTCCATCCATGTTTGCAGAGAACACTGTAAAGGGAAGACCTGAGATCTTGTGCAATAATCCAGAGATAAAATAAATTACTGAAGAACCCACTTCAAAATATCACTAGAATATCAAAACCTCATAAAATGTCAAGAGAATTGCCAAATCTTGGGAGATTTCAGCAAAGTTAGATTTCAGCAAATTGTAAAAATTAATTTTAATTAGTTAGCAAATGGTGATACAAGCTTTATCAACACTAAAATGCTTCTGCTACATGTTGATGGATCTGGGCCTATAGCTTAACAACTTTATAGGTCTCTTTTCATTATTTCTATCAACATAATCCCAGTTAATCACGAGAAAGGATAACATGTTATTTCCACAAATCCAGGGTACATTATCTTGAGCTGTCAAGACCGTACAGAAACGAAGACTGTTTTTCTGCAGTGTATTTATAACTACAGAGAACAAGTGACTCATTTAAGAACATTTAATAGTCTTTAGAATGCTTTTTTCTATTAAGTAACTATTTGATGGATACTGAAACAATTTAAACTTACTGAATATCTCTTTGGAATGCTATTGAGTATTTGCTAGTGTCCCTTTCCTGAAGCAAAGCCACAAGTTATAAAAACACAAGATAATTCTGAAAGCTACAGGGCATGTCCCTCTATCAAGGCAAAAAGGCAAGAGAAAATATGTTATCAGCAGGACCATATACAGCTTGTTTTATGAATTAACCAAACAAGAACTAAAAACAAAGTTCAACAATGCTTTCATGATAACCTTATGATGTCAATGGTTTTAGCCAGATTCCTTTAATTATGGACAAATATGCAACTAATTCAGAAAAATCTGTTCTAGTCCCATCTCATGCAATTTCATATTTCACAGCAGTGGACATTACTATACACCACATATTATACTACACCCGTATTGTACATAAAAAATTATACCTAGTCAAGATAAATAAATGGAAGCCAAATCTTTCATAAGCTCATAAACTCATCTCACAATTCTGACTTATACCACATTTCAGAACAAAAAAGATTTTTTTATAAAACGGTTCCTTAGAAGCAGTTTTTGGAAGAAAAAAATGGTGTGGTCATCTCCTTGTCATTTTATGCAATTTAGAAACAATATTTTCAAGCTCAAGCTTGGTTTTGTCAGATATTTAATTTAATGGTTTTCCTGTTTATTGATTCAAGTTACATTTATTATAGATTTTGATATACATAATGGACTATGACAGCCCACTAAAATGGTTAGAATACCAATGAAGGATGAGTAGCATACAGGTAGTCCTCACTTAATGATGCTAACTGGGACTAGAAACTCCATCATTAAGCCACACGGTCATAAGTCGAAAAACCATGTTTGCACCACTTAGTGACAGCAGTTCTGGCAGTCCCAGTTGCCATTGTTAAGTGAGGACCGCACAGGTCATTAAGTGAGGACCCCACATGAATGTGACTTGCAGCAGTGACTTGCAATGGGCTTCCCCATTGACTTTGCTTGTTGGAAGCCCGCAGGAAAGGTTGCAAATCATGATCACGTGACTGTGGGGATGCTGCGACAGCCATAAATACAAGAACTGGTTGTAACTACCACTCGTTCAGCACCATCATAAGTTTGAACTGTTACTGAATGAGTCATCGTTAAACGCAGATCAGCTATAATAGACAATAGAAACATTTTCAATAAATCAGTAAAATTCTATAATGTATATGGGCTAAGTATAGCACATTTATAGACAAAAATGTAAGTCAGATGGTTTAAAACTAGCTTCAAAAAGTACTACAAAGCTGCTTGGCCAAACGCTGAAGTGCAATCCCATATATATTTACTCAAAATCATGCTCTACTGAGTTAAACTTATCTTAATATAAGTTAAGTGTCTGTTGAGTGATATGTATTAAATATAAAAGTAAAACAGGGATTCCCTATTTGATCACAATGTTAGGTTAGCCATTTACAAACCTGAGATGAAGAAAAAGAACAAGTAGACGCTCCTGAGCTATCCATTTTAAAGACCAAAGGTAATAGTTCTCTATGTACTGCTGCTCACTACATCATCTTAGAAATCCTTCTATGATACAAGAACACTACATAAAAGCATTCTGTTGCACAGAGGAAAGGGGAGAGATGTGGTCAAGCAAATTATCTATCCCTTTGTACACCATTTAAAAGTTCTATGTCACAACCATACCAGCTACAACACATACTAGCTGGCCTGCTTTATAGTATAGGTCTTTGCTTAAACAGCAAGATCTAAAGGACAGAAAAACACCGGTATGGCCTTTTCTAATAGATGTGATCAACATATATTCATTCCTAAAACATTTCTTAAAGCCTTTCTCCATAGCTCAGTTAAAATACAATCTGTCTGTCTCCCAGTTGATAAAAATCTATATAGTATAGCAGAAAAACTGCAGTCTCCTTTGCTGTTCCCTACCTCTCCTGCCACTGTTCTTCCTTACTGATGAATGGTGGTATCCTGATTTTTGGTGTGGTCTGTATTCTCTTTCATGACAGATGGACTCTTTTAACTTTGCTGCCCTATTTTCTTCTGGATATCACCAACCAGTGCAAAGAGCCCTTTAAATCCAGAAAGTGCCTGTCATTTTCTCCATCTCAGAGAAGAAAATAGCGTTACAAGGATTTAAAATTTACAGAAGGGCCAATCAGATCTGGGCTGCAAAACTCCTGATGACTACTATGTGTTTACAGAAAACCACATCCAGATTTTTGCAGCCCTGAATCTACAGTTGCAATAATACTAAATACTCTTAACACTTAACACTCACTTGGCAAATGAGACCAGCACAGCCAAGAAAGTAGCAGACAGGGATTAACATTATCAGATGGTTTGCTAAACTGATCAGTTCTGAGAAAAGTGTATCCTCCATTTCTGCTGCATGCTCTCAGAAAAACTAAGCTTTTTCTAATCTAAGTTCTCTTTCCTGCTCCCCACTCTTACTGTGAAGGAAAAGTAAGGAATGGCAGCAATTATGTGCTATTTGCACAGCAGAAATGATCAAAACAACTGCTTTTCTGGGGCAAATGCTTATCTCTGTGCATTGATAGTGAACAATCACAGTTGTTCCAGTCAGATAAAAACAACAATCCTTCACAGCTTCCCACTACAAAGATGCCTGGGATAATATCATTTCCTGAAGTGTTTGAAAAGCTTTTTGGAAAACAATAGGTAAAAATCTGTGATGACATAACCGAGAGTTGGTGCCTACCTACTTTTTTTCTGCTTCTGTTCCATACCCTTGTCTGTTATGGCTGAGGCTGAACATTCAAATGAAGAGCATCTGTATTCCTAGAGCAGCCTTGTTTTGGAATGGCCATTCTAAAATGTTGTCTCTCTGCCACCACCCAGATGAAAGAGTTGATATGTTAAACTGTGGAAAGTTAGTTTAGCCCCAAACAAATCCGAGACCAAATTTAAACCTTCTTCCACAGTTACTAACTGGATTACGTGTTTATTTTACTAGGTTTATATGCCACTTCAATTGTTACCAACTTTTGATTTGTATTATTTCTTACTATGAATTTTTCTTTGGAAAAACAATTGCAGACTATGCCTTTTCCTATTGCTCTGTTCCTGATTCTATGTGGAAACCATAAAATCCTGTTTGAAGTGCGATTCACTGAGATGTCTACCAAGGGAGGTATCCTGAGTTCTTCCTGGTTGAAAATACCATTTAGTACTCCAAAAGATCTTCAGATCCTCAGTAGCACAGTGAGTGTCATCCACAATATCATCAATCACTTTCTCTTGTCTATCCATGTGGTTTTCTTGGTAAAATTCAGGAGTGGTTTACCACTGCCTTCCCCCACATGGTATGAAAAGATGCCTTTGCTTTTGTCTCTAAAGTGATAATTCACCTCCACATCCTCCTGTATCACTGTTGCCTAATATAGTTGCCTGCTTGCTTTAGCTGGACAGCTGGGACAGCCTTTACACCTTGGGTGGCCCTGATGAGAGCACAAACTCTTGGCATACCCTCCAGGCATTCTTCACTCATCCCTCACAAGAACACTCCCCTGCCATGATGAGGCAGCAAAGCAGGATTTTGCTCCATTGTCAAGCTGTTCTTATCATTAGGAAATTTTTCCTAAAATCCAGCTGTATTATTCTATGTCCTAAACTTGATGCTGATAGAAAACCAGAAGGGGGTGGACTGATTAGAATAGTAGTATCATGACATTTGTATTATTATGCCACATTAAGCTATATACAGTTGGTCAGTTATGAGATTGGTGGGTGGCAGCAAGCTTTCTAAGAATGCTGTGGGCACATCTGTAGCTGTTGCTGAGTTGTCTCATGTTTTTTAGTTATTTCTGTGCTTTGGATTTTTTGATGGTAAATTTATGCTGGCATGAGATCTTGTGAACTGGCTTCTGGCAAAGGGGATCACAGAATTAGTCAATAAATATATTAGTGCCCTGGCTCCTAAAAATTAAAAGGTTTTCATATTTATACATTGCAATTTAGTCAGTTTGGAAACAATCATTTCCTCATGGATTCTCAAGGATTACTGACTAGTTTTGACACTAGTTAGAAAAAACAGCATGATGATAGAAGTTCAACCATTGAAGTACCAGATTAAGCCTTAGGAGGAAAGCATTCAAATTCTAATTTAGTCACAAAATTCACAGAATACATTTGAACTAACCAGTCTCAAGATTGGGGATGGGGGGAAGGATGAGAAAGAGATAATATGTACATAACCAGAAGCTTTGGGAGAAAGTTGGTATATAAATTTAATTAACTACAATTTCTCCACTGCCTAGAGAGAAAATATGTATCACAGAAAGCAGTACTTCAGGCAGGTAAATTTTGTTATATAAAGCTTATTACTTGGAATTGGGCCTAGAAATAAACCAATATCAAAGTCACTTGCTTGGGTCACTGTTATATAATTCTAACTGCCTGTATTAGCAAATTTCTGGTTTTGCATTTTGAATCAATTTTCAAACATTTTTAAGAAGCAGATGAGAAACTGCATATGTCAGGAATTTTTGTAAGGATGTCTCCAAAAAGTGAGTGGACTAGGTGTACATCTTGAAATTAATTCAATATAATAAATTCATTTTCTGAAAAAAGAAAAAAAAATCACTGACTTAAAAATATTGTCAAAAAGTCTTGGATTCCTTTTATAACAGGAATCACCATGGCTCACAATTACTAGACAGAGAATCAGAATTACAGTGAAGTCTATATTATAAATGCCAGTTCCTTATGTAGACATGTCAAATGAACACATACTCTGATGCCAAGATAAGCAGCCATTAAACTAACACCATGTTATTTGTCATTCGGTTTTTTAATGAGTCATAAAATATTATGTTCTATCTGGTTGACCCATATTAATTTTAATCTAGATCCATTTGATTTGGGCAAAAAAAAACTTGTAGCACAAAGGGCTAGAGCAAAAAGGGATTAAAGACTGCAACTCAGAATATATGTCTAAACCTGTTAAGCATATTGTAAATTCCTTTAAGACAATTGTTTTTAGTTACTATCTTTAAATCATAAAACTACAGGAGTGGATTTTAATGTAGCCAGCCGATCAAATCTGAAAATTTCAAATGACAGCCTTCACTACACATATAAAGTTACAAATACCTAAACAGAAAAGCAATACTTTAAAGCAATTTTCAAGTGGCATTTGATAACTTAAATAAATTTTGATTTAAAAAAAAAATCTTCTTGATCTAGATTTTAAAATGCATGGTAGTAATCCGTGGAAAAATAGAAGATCAAAACCAATAATTGCTTTGCATTGCAAGTGAAGGCAGCAGGAACAGTCAATGCCAAAATACTTACTAATGACAAGAATGAGATAGTAGAGTGACTGTGTAATTTGTATCTTTCAGAAACTGAATACTAGTATTATCACAGTAGAAATTATTTCCATAACATACACTTACAATTACCCACTTTATTAATAATGAAGAACCTGAAAGATAAATCCCTTGTGGACATTTCCAGTCTTATTTCTTCTGGCAGAAAATCTAGTTGCATACAAATTAACTTGTGAACGCAGATGCCCTTGAAGAGAATTAATTTTCTTTGCCCATAAAAAACCTCTTTCTAGGAATCCAAAATGCCTTTGACAAAATCTTCATCCACTTTCATGTTCTGAGCTGTGTTGATTCAATAAAGGGCAGGATATTATAAAACCAACTAGGTATCCATATCCATATTTTTTCTTCTCCTATATGCCTATGCTTGTCTACTTAATCCTTCATACATTTTATGAAGTAGATTCTATTCCACAGAGGCATCTATTACTATAACAGCTTGAGTTTAAAATTCATGCATGCCTCTGATAATTCTTTGGACTGCAATTATTTTTCTTCTTTTCAGAACCATTCCAGGATCTGGCTAAAAGCCAGTTCTTAATTTCATGTAACTTTTACATAGGATCCACATGACAGAACAATTAATTCACCAACCACATATTTCTGTGATCATCAGCACTGATTTGACCATTCTCAGCAGAGTTATGGTATAAAATTCTGGATCTAAGGCATGGGTCTACACAATTTTTACATGGGATGCATACGAAACCACTTTCACTTTACAGATTACACCTATCTGCGCTTAGTGAGACATTACAATTACAGATTTAACCATTTTTTGGCACTGCCTTGCTCAAAAATTTGGAACTACAGAGCCTCATGGAGCCAGATGATTTTTACTTAGACTCCACATGGAGCCAACATATCTGTCTGCAAGCAATAAACCATTACAATCACAGATCTGCCAATTTTTAGCAGCATCAAAAAAGCCAGAACTACAACTGTGATAGTTCATTCTGTGCAGACATGATTTATGCTGGTTTTATGTGGTTCCCTTCTAAACACCATGTGAAATCAAGAGTAACCAAGCCTTAGAATCTCAGATTTCCAAATGGAAACAATATCAGAGCAATAGGAAAAGGGGACAGGGAAAAAGCTCTAGCAGACAAGCAAGGAAATACCTCAAAGCCAATTGCAACAGATAGTTACATAACTCACAGATCAATTTTTCTCCCAGACCATCTCCCTGTTGCATTTGTTCTTCCCATTCCCCCTTTAGCTGCTTCCAATGCAATGATGTTGGTGTGGTACCACTGGGATCTGTCAATGTATTCATTGATACTTAGAAGTGCTCCTATTCTTATTACGTCTTGCATGAAGCTATGACAGAATTGTTACTCTTTTAAACTAACTGTATTTTTAAAAAAGTGGAACTTACCTTAAACATAAAATTGTGTCTCCAAAACCAACTAACAGTCTATTTCCACTGAGTGTTTTTGATATTTAAAAGACTGTAAGCTGTTTATATCTCTCAGCAGGAAGCAGCACCTCTTTGTCCTTCCCTGGGCTCAGGAGATAAGTAGAGTCATGCAGGGCTGCTTAATATTTGAAAGGGAGAACTCCAGGGAATGATCCTAGAATGGTTGACTAGCCTGGAAAGTGGCAGCACAACACATCAATAGAGATGTGATCTGTTATTTCATCTCTCTATAAGGATCCCATGCAAAAATCATGTGGGTTCATGACTTGGTATATTAAATCCACCTGCACAAAATCTTTGAATTGTTTGAGATAGCTCATTGCATGCTGATGGATCATGTATGCAATGTGATTTCTGTGGGTATTCAATATAGGTCCCATGTAAAAATTAGGCAAATTCAAGATTGGTCCCTTGAATTGTTTCTGGGACACTGCAATGTCTAAAATTAGAACTGTGACTAGGGTTAAGTGTCTGCAGAAGAACTGCAATGCATGCAGTGCATTAAGCCCGCATAAGAAATATGAAATCTAGAAAGCCCTGCTTGATTCATGGTCCTTTTACCATTTTGTCAATCCCCACTCTTAAAATTAGCAAGGTGGGGTGTTGTTTCAGTTATGGTGGAAGTTTTAAAATGCTCCATATTGAAGGGTCACAGGACTCTCTGTCTTCTGTTTTTTTCGGTTCTTGCTGCAACTTGGCTAACTCGTTGAGGAACGCGCAGAGAAAGCAGCGGCGATGCCGAGGGTAGGCTCGGCTTGCACGTTGACCTTATGCCGCCCGATTCCTCGCACGTTGACTCAGAACTTGACTCAACTGACTTCCCCGGAGCTCCCTCTCCAGCGATTCAAGAGGAATGGGGCAGTCTCAGATTCGGAGGCCTGAGCGGGAGGCTCGAAAGCGCAAGTATCCCGACTCGACCTTTAGTCGGGGACAAGCCAAGAATCGCGCCTCGCGCCAGAACCTTTCTTCGCCGGCAGCAGCTCGCCTTCCTCGCCGCCTCCCCTCGCCCCCAACCGAGTCCCACTCCAGCATGAGGGCTCGAGCCATGCCACCCCCTTGGCCACCCCGCCCGCCGCCCTCCGTTTTCAGCATAACCTGTCGCCTCTCCAGGCCGGGACCAGAGGGTAGTAATCGGCGCGCCCTGAACGCCGCTTCTTGGCTCCTCGCCTCCTCCTGACTCTCCTCAGGGGAGGGAGAAACAAAGGCGGGGAGGCGAGGGGCCGCGGCTAGAAGGGCCAGTCGCCCGGGTGGGGGGCTCGAAGCTGCGACCTCGTGAGGAGAAAAGACACCCGCTCTTCTCCACGTCGCCAGAGCCGTTATTCAACAGCCTGTTCCGGCAACCATCCCAAATCCCAACACGCATACGTACGCACGCACACACACAAAGAGAGATGTTCCTTTTTACCCTTTTATCAGAAAAGAAAGTTCCCTCAGAGCACACGCCCGCTCTCCTGGCTCACTCTGGGTCAAGCCAGGGCCCCTCCAGCTCCGCTGCTTCTCCCCTTGGCGTCGCCGACCTCAGCACGACTCGCTTTAGAGCTCACAAAAGTGTGAGGAAGACAGAAAAGCTGATGGACGGAGAGACTCGGGGCACGACGGATGCCTGCCCCGCCCAGAAGAGCCGCTGTTTGAGTGGCCCTCAGAGTCAGCCAATAGTAACGCCGCAACCAATTACGACACCAATAGAAATTCGTTAGAGAGGCGGGAACTCAAGGGGGTCCGCCTTTTTTTCCTTTACCAAAGGGGGTGGGTCCCGCCGCTTCATGAAGAGAGATGAATTGTGACGCGCCGTTGGAGATAATGCTAGAGGGGAGGGATTTTGTTTGTCCTGTCAGCGTCTGATTGACAATAGAAGACTACAGTTGAGTTAGCGGAGGTTAAAAGAGGTGAAGGTTTGCATCCTTTCGGCCTGCTGCTGCGGCTTCGCTGCGAATCATAGCATGCTGCGGCGAACCTCATCCGTCCCCTCTCTATGGCCTCAGGTTTTGCAAAATTATTAGCCTGGTTCCGTATTACTACATTCCATTAATTAATATAGGTTTAACTCCAAAGTCGCTTTGGCTTCTTGAAAACAAAAGTAGCTTTTGTAAAGTTAAGTGGTAGAAACAGTGCAGAGCGCACTTCAACATAAATGCCACCCAGTATTTAATGGGAAATATTCCAAGATAAGAGTGTTTGGGATTCTAAGCTATGTGTAAAACTTTACTGAACTAAACACATAGTGTCATTAGAAATTAGTTGTAATCCTCCAAAGATACTGTAGTCATTTTTGAGGCAGGAACTGGTAACCCCTGATTCTTCAGATGGGTTTAAATTGCAGTTCCCAAAATCATTGCCCAATGGGCTTATTCCATCCAGTAGGGCTATTAGCAGTACTGTTTGGGAGGTGTGTAAATTGGTGTGTAAGTTGTAGTCCAGTGTAGCTGAACAATATTCGGCCAAGGAAGCCTGGCTTAAGCTTACTGTTAAAGTTTTACAGTCCTATTCAATGCACTTGTTTTGCTTCACTCTTTTTCTTTTAAACAATATATGCATGCTTCCATCTCAAGCTGTGGAACATCCTTAACGAAAAGTGGAATCCTCGAACATCTCATCCTAAAGAAAAGAAAAGACACTTTATATTTGAGACACATCTATAGTCTATAGAAATCTATAGTCTAGATTTCTCCCAGTGGTAAGTAGGGGTAATTTCTTTGGTCCTTGCCCCCTAGAATTTGCAGGTTACACTTGCACATCAGGTTTAACAACTGTGTACCAGCAGCATTTTTTTCCTGGTCCTTAAATGACCATGAAATGACCATATGGAATGAAATTCTTCAGGAATGTTGCTGTTACTGATATGCTCTTTTATAGAAGGCCCCAGCCTCACACCAGAATTTTTGTGATTATGAAGATTTGTTCATCCATATATCGGAGGAATAATAAGTAGATGCTTGCAGAGGTACAGTATATAAACATTCAGCATCAATTCTGTGCCCTTCCAGTGTAGCTCTTCCCTGATCAATAGGGCCAATCCCCCTATTGCCCAGCCTTTCTCTTTTACTTTCCATGCCAGGTTGGCCCAGGACCTAAAGCCAGGTGTCTTGTACTGCAATCAGACTAAAATTGGACAGAAATCCTATGTCATATAATTCATTCTTCCAACTTGCTAGATTCCAAGTTAATATTTGAATAGTTGTATCATTTATCATAAGTGTAGGACAGCAGGAACAGAAACAAGAGGTTTGGCTTGTAACATACCCCATTCAGTCGTTCATCTACAGATATAAGGTCAAGGGAATCTGAAGTACTGAGGTATACACACTGATTAGCGGTTTGAATTTTCCTTGATGTCACTACAGGTTGAGACAGCTTGCCAGGGTTATAAGACATATCACCAAATTGACTCCCTTTTGTTGTAATATTCTGTCTAGTATCCATGTGAGTTTTCACTTTACACTTCAATGCACTGGTACTTGGGTCATCCATCTTGGGTTCTGTGTACCTGAGGATATGGAAGCCCCTAAGAGTTGGTTAAGTTTGCCAGAACAAAGATGTTGCTGAACTATTCATGGTGGTTGGTGTTGAAAATAGTCTTCTATAGGGTCCCTATAGCCTGAAGTCCATTTGGTGGAACTGCAGCCTTAGAGAGAAGCAAAGCATTAGAATGCCATGGACCAGATCTGACATCAGGGGAGATATAGTCATGCTGCAAATCTACCTCCTCTTTATCTATTAGGGCTGGACATCATCTTCCTTCTGGTTACTTTTCTGTTGAGAATCTTCAGGTCAAAATGCATCAGAGGTGTATGTGGGTTGTTATTATTGCAACCCTTTTTAGGAGGTATTGCCATTAAGTGAACCAGAGGTCCTGCTGCTATACATGTTGTTAACAGTATCTACTGTAACTTCCTTAGTTTTCTCAATATTGTATCTGGCTCACAATTTGGCAGTGCCCCAGAAGAATGAATCAGCTGTACTTCTAGGGCTTCATATGTAATCTTTCTGTCACTAATTGTCTCTAGGTGTTTATCTGAGCTGCTCTTTGTCAAGGCTAAATTCTCAAGGTTGTTTGCAGCGGGCAGCTTATTATTCCTAGTGCCTAGAGAGAGACCTTTGGCTTGAGTAGAGGAGTGAAAAATTGAGTGTATTTTATCATCCTGAAACACATGTAATGGGAATATTTGAAATGTAGCCAGAAAAGGTTTCATTTTGAGCAGCATGCCAGGGATTGTAGGGCATTTGAATGTCAGCAAAACTCTTTTACGTCCTCTTTCACTGGGTAGTTTCATTTGGCTGCCTGTAAGTCTATCAGGTGGAGTTAAGAACAGAGAAGTTGGCTTAGACAAAACAATAGTTCTTTATTAGACAAAACAACCTTTATTAGCTCCATCAAAGTAAATATGTAGGGAGACCTGGTTTGTTGGAAGGATCCAATTATTCTTAATTCCCTTCTCCTTCTTTTCATCGCACAGTAATAGAGCGTCTTCCCTTCTGTTGGTGTTTAAATATCTCTTTCTGTTAAGTACAGGCTGCTCTCTCTTAACATTAGTTTGTGCTTCCATAAGTGCAGTTAGTTTGTCTAATTGTTGTTGGGTAAAAGCCTCAAAAAACCTTTTAAGGAATCCATATTGTTGTTTATTGTTAAGTATTCAAAAATAGAGATTACTGTCTGTACTGTTAAGGCATTGCCTAGATATAAAGTCCAAGGCACTCCCTTTGTGAGATTCTTGACCTGTCCCTCCCTAGTGAAAGCAAGAGTTGCTGGAGGGACAGTAGCAGCCTCAGGAAAGGACTGTGTTGTAAAACCATTTTGGTAATCTTCTGAGATCTAAGAACCGAACAATCTCTGTTTGCAAATCCCATTCCAAAACTTCCTGTCACTTCATGCTTGTAAAGTTTCTATTATTGTTGTTGTTGTTGTTACTACTACTACTATTAGATTTACTTACTGGTAAGTCATACTTGGGTCCTAAATAGTTGGCAATTTGCAGTTGTTTTGGAGGCTTTGAAGTGACAGTCACTCCTGAGTTCATTCTATGTCACTTCTTCCTTTCCCCCTTGTTCCACAAAGTGTTTAAAAGCATTCACTATGAAAGATGAACCCATACAGCGTGTCCTACTGTCTTTAGTCAAAATAAAGTATAAAATGAAATAATAAAACCAAGATAAAGTAGGATAAAATTTAAAAATGTTAAGAGCACTTAGGCAACATTTCAAAGAGAAGAGAGAGCCAGTTTGATGCAGTGGTGCAGGTGCTGGCCTAGAAACCAGGAGACTGTGAGTTCTAAGCCTGCCTCAGGCATGGAAGTCGGCTGGGTGACTTTGGGCTGGTCCTTCTCTCTCAGCCCAACCCACCTCACAGGATTGTTGTTGTGGGGAAAGTAAGAGGCAGGAGGATTAGATATGTTTGCCACCTTGAGTTATATATAAAAACGGTGGGATAAAAATATAGTAACCACAAGTGTCTACTCCTTGCCATCTTGGCTCCTTCCCCCAGAAAGAGTATCGACTTCTAAAATTTGCTGTTGGAGAAGACTCTTGAGAATACCATGGATAGCCAAGAAAATAAATAAATGGATCATAGAACAAATCCAGAGTTCTCCCCACACAAATGACCAGGCTCAAATCATCGTATTTTGGACACATGGGAAGACCTAGTTCTCTTGAGATGCTGGGAAAGGTGGACAAAGAGAAGAGGACAACTGGCAGTAAGACAGAAGGACTCAATTACAGTGGCAATGGGTGGCAACAATTGGAAGATGTGAAGGGCTATAATAAGGACAGATCATCCTGGAGAAGGTCTATATATAATAGGAACTTATTATGTATTGCTGGCAGTATCATTGAAATAAAGATACAATATTGGAATCATGTGCCTAGAAAGTTTTGTGGAAAGCATCTGAAATTGATTTCAAAATACTTGTTCTGTAGTATACAACTTGGGGTGTATTTTTCCTCTGGAGCAGTAGCTGAACTTTTACACAGTGTTCTATATCTCATATTATATACAGTAGCAGGCCTGTGTAACATATGGGGCGCATGCAGCCCACCAAGCAGTCTTGTAAGGCCCACCGGCATTTGTAAAAAAGTGATAAATTCACCACTGCCATGAAAGACTATCAAGTACTTCCAAGTCTTGCTGTTGCTGCCAGCTCCAGCCCTGCTGCCACTCTGCTAGCCACAGAATAACTGATTGGTGGGCCAGTTATTCCTTTGCAGCCCACAATGATTTTCAATGTATCATTGTGGCCCTTTCCTATGCAGCCTGTTATATAGCATTTTATACCTGATCATTATGATTCAATGCAATAAACACTTCTAATCCATGTGCATTTTTTATGCTAACTAGCCTTGTCTTATACAGCTGGATCATCAGTGTGGTTCTCCCTTAATTTTTAATTAACACAATATCCTGCGCTGTTTCCCCCCAATATGGACATGGATGCCTATCCCCATTGACTAGGTTTGCATGTTGAACTAACCCATTGTTTGGTGAATAAATCATAAGTAGCTGCATTCATACATAATGCTAAGTCATAATACACACTGGCTGGGTTCACATTTTGGTTTATGCTAGATTCACACAACACATTATATTTATAAGTTTCCTAAATTTAAAGAAAATTACTCTTAAGCCTTTTTTTTCTAACTTGCTAAGCCTTTACTATTCAAATTGGTATAGCCTTACTATTCGTGTTGGAATGTCCAACATGAATACATGTATAATGTATTCTGACATTAAAAGACACATGAGTTTGAGGCTAAGTTCATACATCAGGCTAGGCCAGGAGGTTTGTTTGATTTTGACTTGGCATATATCTAAATCCAGGCATTATAGCTTATTAATCATGCTTTATAGCTTAGCATGTTATACAGTTTGACATAATTGCTAGTCAATAAACCATGGTTAAACAATTCATACAACATGTAAACCCAACCCCATATTAGCAGTGGTTCAAAATGGTGCAGGATACTATTGCATTAAATTAGTGTTTAAAAAATCCATTTTCAGAGTTCAACAGGTGATGTCTCAGTCAACATCTCTTAGTCTGAATTCACAGCTTGTTGAGAGGATAAATGGAGAGTACAAATTCTCATTCCAGCTTTGGAAACAGGCAGGCAGGAAATAAATGGGAAGGATCACTTGGCTTCATAATAAGGCATTGAAAAAAGACAATATGAGAATAGAAGGTTGTTTTTCCATGGTATCCAAAGCATCAATTAAAATAAGTAGCAGGACACATCATCTATGTAAAGCTTCACCTCTACTTAGCACATACAAATGCATGTAAACAGGAAGAAATCAGGAAGGAATCACCAATTGGTAAATTTCTTATAAAAGCCATTCTTGCATTTTGAGAATTATGGCCATAGCATCTGCTTAGAAATTAAATCAAAGTAAATAACTTAAAATTAACCAAAACCCATGAAGGACAAAGTATTTATTGTTATACAACCACTATCTCAGATAATTTTGTCAAATTGTTAATAATCTTAATTTTGACAGACTTTAATTTTTTTCTTTCAAAATGTTAACAAGTTAGCAATATTATCTTTTCTTTCATAATTTTGAATACTTGGTTTCTACCAAAAAGCTCCATTCTTTTTTTCTCTTCCACATCACAAATGCTGACAACTGGCAGTATAAAACTTCTTTGGAAATGAAAAAAAGCCAACACTCTTTAAAAAGGATTATAAGTTTACTAAGAAAAACCATCTGGCATCCCCTACCATGGACTTAATTGATTTCTCTAATATGTAATGATAGTGCTGTATTTTTGCATAAAAACAGATTGAGAACTGACCTCTTTGTTGGTTTTCATTTATTATATTTCTAAAATGTAATATATTATCATGAGTGTACATTATTATTGTTACACCCATTAATCTTACATAAATATTGCAAAGAGTTTTAAAAGCTTGTACACTAATCTTTTCAATATTCCCTCACTGATTTTTGAGGATTAGTAATAAGAGGATGAATCATTTGTTTAATTTAATACATGACACAAAAGTGGAAAGATGCAACGTGTCCATAGCTACTATTCTGAATCCTGGCTAGGATCATTGTTTAAACTGGAGTTAACTCTTCTCTCCCTCACTCATTATAATAATTCACTTACAGTCCTTTTGGTAGAATATACACCAGAACATTCACCATCTTGATAGCTCTCTTATGTTTTTGCTCCAATTAGTCACTGTCCTTATTGAACTCTGCTACCCAGAACTGGACACAGTATTCCAAAGGGTTCTGACCAGGACAGAGTAACTATCATCCTGCTAATGTACCCCAAGATAGCACCTGCCTTTCTGGCATCTGCATCTCACTGCTGGTTCTTGTTAAAGCTTTGATCAACAAAGACACTCAGAACCTTTTACATGTACTACTGCTAAACCAGGTCTTCCCCATCCTATATTTGTGCTTTATGCCTTCCTACCCAGCTGAAACACTTTACATTTCTCTCAGTTAAATTCCATCCCATTTCAGCCCACTGCTCAAGCCTATCTACATTTTTTAATCTTCTTTCAACTAAAGTAATAGCCACCCAGTTTTGTGTCATCTGCAAACTTTATAGCTGTCACCTCACCTCCATCATCCAAGTCATTGATAAAAACATTGAAGAGCACAAGGCTCAAAACAGAACCCTGTGGCACTCAACCTGATACTTCCCTCCAATCAGAAGTGGAACCATTCATGAGCACTCTTGATGAGAGGCCTATGTTGGCTTCTGTTAAGTGTAGCATGCCTATCCAGGGGCTCAGAAACATGCTGATTGATCAACTGTTCAAAGATGTCAAGCAATTTACTGTTACATATTACTGTTGTTTACCAGGAAGAGAAAAATCTCTGATACTCTTCCAGTGGACAGGAACGCTAATATATCAATTGAGTTCATATTCCAGGAAAGGAAAAGTCATCTGACTAGTTCTGTCAAAGCATGGAGAGATATCTGAAGGTAAGTTGGGCAACTATTGGAATCAACAGCATGGATGCTAAGTAGACAGGATGACCTAGTTTCTTATGTTGACAATCAAAATACAAATTCCAAAAACTGAGTTTAGCTCAGTAACTAGTAAAAGTATACAGTAATTCTGCAATTCTTAGCATATTTATCTGGAAGTAAACCCAACTGAACACAGTGGTAGTTACTCCTGGGCAAAGATGCATCAGATTGTACAGTAACAGTGTAGTTTGAGATGTTTTGGTTCTCATAATTTATCATAAAGAGGCCGTAGTCTCACTACCCATATGCAATACAGACATAACAATAATATAAGCTAATTTGTGGTTCAGTGTATTAGTTGAAGGTATTCAATACTTTAAAAACATCCACAGTGTTTACATTCAGCCCAGCACTTTGTGCATACTCAGACTCTGTGGATAGCTTATGGTTCACTATGTCATGCTAGCTCAGAAAGCAGGGCTAATTCAATAAATTATAATTCACCATAAATTAGTGTGTCATCTGAGCATCTCTCCCAAAACATAAATAACAAACAGCAACATTAAAAGTAGCCACCCAATCCAAAACAGCAGCATAAATCCAAAACAATTGGTAAAGGTCAAGTCCAAACATCTTCTGAAACAAGAGAAAGATATGTTTTTAAATGCATGGCTTAATGCATATATGAATGTACAATTGATACAACTCCCTAGTTGATTAAATCAGAGTTTGTCCTCAGGTCTGTAACTCCACGCTATACATAACAGCTAAAAGAATGTGCCATGTGAAGGCTTGCAAAGATCCACCCTCCAACATCCTAGCCAGTTTAGTCCCCTTCATATATTGAAGGAAGAACTGAAAAGTACTGTTGAATGGGAAAAGTCTTTGTACAGGACCTTTCTTTGTCAAGTTTCCTGATAGACAGTGTCTTCCATTTGCATCCAAACAAACAAGACTTGAAGTTCTCTTCAGAGTTTTCTGCTCATCATGGGAATATTGGGAAGAATATAGGATGCTGAGAGGACAGAAATATTTGGAGTAAAGATTTGCAAATGCATTCATATCTCTCCCCCACTTTTAACTCTCACATGAGCAGGCTGAATTTCCGCAAAGGTAATTTGCTGTTGTTCAAGCTATTAAGCAATGCTGGAAGTGCTTTATTCTTTTACACAAGAGTCTTCTATCAAAATTAACTTCCTTGCTTGTTTAATAATTTGCCATGTTTCTTCGCTCATTATTCCTTTCGACCAGTTCTTATTGAAGAACCTTAGTCACAGAATGTCTAGACCAATACACGATAATTTGTGTGAGGCCTCTGAATCAGAAATATTTATCAAAGTTGTTTTTGTTTAACCAGAGTTTGTCAGTAAAATATCTATCTAAAATCCAACTTAGTATATAAAAAATAGAACAGTACATCCATGGAGTTAAAGCAGCAGTTGTGACTCATAATCCTCTTTGATGATGTTATCAGCATAACATTATTTAAATATTACCTTATTTTGTGTGGCTCATTATTGTTTTATTTTATAAAGCTCATTGACCATGGTTTTTGGCATTTGCAAGGTGATTTAGCAATACTTGTTAAAAAATTAAAAATTAAAAGTAGCACTGCACATTCAATCTGTTGCAAGGAGTATTTGGAGAGAGTAAGAATGCAGTGAGAGGCAATTTGCAGGATATCATTTGGCTATCTCCAATTTAGATAAAAAGGTTTGACCAATGATACTGTATCTTCTACGTGACAGCACTTAAAAACATGCTAATAATGCAATCAGTTGTTAAGCAAGTCTGATTGAATTGCAAGTACAAGGAGATGCACAGCTTGAATTTATAACACAGGATTGCACAACCAAAGTCGGCCACTTAGTAGAGTGGCCCTCTGTAAGCTCTAGGATGCCCTACCAATCAGTTGATAGGGAAGACCATCTTTGGCTGGGGGAGGAAGGGAAAATTTGCTCCCTATTTTTTACTTGCTTCTTGAAACAGGTTCATTGTAATGAGTCAGGATAGATCAATTCCAAATCATGATTTAATGCTCCAGGTTTTTAGCCCTTTGCTTTAGGTATATACATTTCATATCATTCTAAGGATCCGTGATTTTTATTCTTTTCCCCATCTCCTCAGGAATTCATCTCTCTCTCCAAGTCTGGACATCACATTTTATATTTTTCCACTCAGTGCTGGTACAGAAGTGAAAAAATGCACAATGCTGTGATGTTGACATATAGATAAGCTGCCCTAGATATTAAATAGAGGGAACTAAAAGCATGCTTATTTTTGGTTGCAATTGCATCTTTAATGAAAGATGCACTTCAAGCCTAAGAAATGCAACCCATGTTTTAAAGACCCAGAATTATGCTCTCTTATCTGAATGGGTCTTACAATTCAGTCCTAGCCATGCATCTATGTATAAACTGTTATCAGAATCCTCAGCATATAACAAAACACACATTGAAAGAAGTAACTGAGTAAAAGAATAGAAGCTGTTGTAGTATGGAATAATCTAAAGACATTTATGTTTGAGCTTTAGGTTTTGCCAAACAGTTAAGACAGCTAACAAAGACATTTGTAAAAATATATAAAATCCAGTCATAAAAACAAGTCTGATAGGCAAAACCAATTAAAAACAAAGAGAAACATAGCACTGAATTCAAATTAGTTCTGGGCATCGTGCTATATTTATCCTGAGAATAAGATAGTAATTCATCATACACTGAGTTGGAAAGCAAGAATGAAGGGACAGGCATGATTGTATCTCAAGTCTGGATACAAAGCATGCAAAGATCCTCACGTCATTTCATGCCATAAAGAAACCCAGCAGAGATACAGCTCAAGACCAAAGGAAACACAATGACAGAAGCAGCAATTTCTTGCAGTATTATGGCTTCAGGCTGTTTAGGGCTCTGCACGTCTTAACCAAAACTTTAAACTGGATCTGGGATTCTTCTCCCATACAAAAGCATTTCATCAACAACCCGTGCACACGCAGTACATAAAGTATATCATTTACTTTTCTGAACCTGGCACCACCCACGTGTGCTGGGACTATAATTCTCAGAATACCATTGCAATGAAAAATACTATTCAATTACAAAGGAGGTGGGGGCAGTTACCTTGGTACTTATCCCTAACATTGCATGTACCATCTTGATGAAAAACATTGGAAATTATAGTCTCAAACACATCTGGAGGTCCTCAGGTTGAGGATGGATAATGTATTTGTTATAGTTCAATCCAAACTTAATACAAATGTATATCTTATATCTGTTTTCCCATTTAAGCTCCAACCTTATAAACTGCCCTTCCAGAATGTGCTAAAATTGCAAATACAGAATTCACAGTCAGTATAAATTGGGGAAGGCAGATACACATTCATCTACACTAAAAGTCAAGTCTTCTTCCAGCTGAGCTTGGCTTCTGATTTCATGACGTGTCCTTGTAATTCTCTTGGCAATGTATTCTTCCAGGGTTTTTTGTTTATTGCCCTGGGCTTTTTCTCCCTTCCAAATACTAACCAGGACTGACCCTGCTTAGCTGTCTGAAATCAGCCAAGGGGCTACAAGGGGCTATAGGCATATTCTGGGTCCCTTTTGTGAACCAAAGTCACTTGGTGGGACCCAGGAGGTGAATGTTCTGTTGCGGCACCTGCCCCTATGGGATAGCCTTTCCCCAGAGGCTTGGATGGCCCCAGTCCCACCGGCTTTTCAGGACACCTCTTCCTTCTGGTGTTAGGGCCAGTATGTTAGTGAAGCCTAGTATGTGTGTTTTGTTTTTATGCTATTATACAAGTGCTTCAACTGAGTTTATAATTAGTTGTAGTTTTCCTATTTTACATTGTGTTTATATTCCTTTTAGCTGCCCATGGTTCTCTTATGATGGGCTCCATATGCATTTGCACAAATAAATAAACAAACAAGATTTTATATGGTGATACATAAAATATTGATACCTGGCTGTTTCCTCAATTTTTCTAAAATCTGACTGCTTTGATGTAATAGTTGCTTTCTCCCTTCCACAGTAGTACTGCACATTTACTCTGGGGCCAATCCTTGCCCAGCCTTTTTCTCCCTTGCTATTTTTAGCTTGAAAAATATTTGCCTCTAAGACTCTGAATATGTGTGAAGACCTACGTAACCAGTTTTTAACCAAACTGAGCCAAGAGACTTATGGAAAGGAAGTAGAGAGCTGCCAACAAGGCCGCTTGATTGCCTCTGCAGAAAATTGGTGTATGTGCCTGTGTGTACTATTAACCATACAAAAACATTTTAATGAAGGCTCATTTTCAGAGTATATTTTTAGAATGCTTTTAATTCAGTGTATTTTGTGAAGAACAGTTACAACCTGTAGCTGAAGTTACAATCATGTGAATGCTTACTCAGGAGTAAGCTCCTTGGAGTACAGTGGGATTTTCAATATGCACAGCCTGCAGAATATGATAATGATAGAGACAAGTATATACATATTAAATTGAACTTTTAAGATAAATGTGCATAAACTGTATTAAATGAAATGCATTTTCCAGTACTATCTTTTTTAAGATTAACCACAATGTTCTGAAAAAGTTCTCTAGGACTTATCTAATTAACATTAAACAAGGGAGAGGGGTAGATGTGAAAGCACAGAATCTGTAGTATCTGGATCCCAGCCTTATGAGGGAATTCAGGACAGAGAATAAACTTTAGAAGATTAGGTTCTAATATGTGTCATGCGGTATCGATTTGTACTTGGAACTTCCAGGAACCCATTCCTTCTCTGTATAATAGCCAGACAGCAATGGCTTATTTGGTAATGCTCTTGCTGAGTGCTCGTTCTTGTGTGTATACACAAAGAAACACTGACCAGCTCCTTTTCTGACATGCTCTAAAACAGAGATGAGGGACATACTGTATGGCAATCAAGAGTTCCTAGAGTCCTTCCAAATACCCATGGTGGCTGAAGCTTCTGGAAGATGGTTCGACAACATGTAGAAGAGCACTGTTGCTTCATCCCTGTTCTAAGGATTTCACTTTTCACCTTGAAATTATTACTTAACACTTGTACAATGCCAAAGATATATGTAACATTTAATAATCATAGTGAAATTTATTCCCATGTTAAATATGCATTTGACTGCAGCCAAAGAAGCTTCTTCTCTAAATTAAGGTATAAAATACACACTTACTTTCCTTGTGTCACTTTATAAAGCGGATGGAGGGAAAAACAATTTTGAATTGGTAATGGAATATTGAATAAATGAAATAAATATCATACTTGCCATAGCACTACTATATTGTTGCCTTTCCTTCAAAGCCTTGTGCTGAACTTTAAAAGAAGAAAAATAATTCTACAGATCAAAATCATTCCATATCTTGCATTTTCACCTTCTTTATATTTATGCAGGATAATGGTACACTGAATATGAAGTTGCATTTGCAATACACATATATATTAGAATTACTATTATTAGTTGATTGTTCATTTATATGTTCAATTCTGTTTTGATCTTTTATTTGTAATATATTTTTCTTGTACATTTTGATGATTCATACTTACATACAATAAAACAGGACAGTTAGAACTAATATTTGCTCCTTTAATTAAAAATAAACTCAAATTAAACAAGCATTAGATTTTAAAAGATACATTATATGTAATAAAAGGATTTACAAATGTATGAATTACACTGTTATTAAAACCTTTATTAAAAGTTGCTAAGTAATGTAAACTGCATTTTAAAGAAAGTACATATAAAATATATTTGGCCTATGATTTTGCTAGGCTCATTTTATATCTGTAATTGTTCATCTGTTATCTCTATATTGCCATTGCTACAATGACATCTACTGGTGAAACAGGTCCTGAATGCATAAGACAAAAACTTTTACTATTAGAAGGATACAGTACACTCACTCTTCTTGACGCAATGTTCCAGCTAGATTCCTCCATTCCACCCCTTCATTTATTGCCTTTAAGTCTTCCAAAATAAGATGTTTTTAATGAAGTTTTTTTGTCTTGAATTTTTAATTACATTTATTCAATCACTTTTAAACTGGTAAATCAGTTACTTCTCTTGTGACACAAGACGAGTAATTAGAGGTTTATTTTGCAAAAATTCAACTTCTAGAGGAGCCTTTACACACACACACACACACACACACACACACACACACATGATGGTGTCATCAGTCCCATCACATTCTTAATGTAGCTCCTCTGATGTAAACAGGTCCTGTGTCAAAATGGAAAAGGGTCATTCTAATATTCTTTTAACCCTATTATTTCTATGTTTTTGCTGACACCAGAAATACATAAGCCTAACCTTTTTACATGTTCAGATACACCTCTTATCTGCTTCTCCCTGGTTAACCACATTTTACTGAATAAATCACAAATGAATTAATCTATACAATAGGCTAAGCCATGAACTATGGTTTTCACACTATAGTGGCTGGGTTTATGTAACACAGTAAGTCAAAGCCAAACTAACCATATTGCTGATTAGAGTGTTCTGTGAATCAAGCTTTTCAATCACAAAGAAGACAGGACACACTTAGCAATGATGCAAAGTCATATTTTGCAGCAGTGAACTTTGGTGTCAACCACCCTGAGGAAGGTTTTCCATTTTCATAGTTTTATAGAGTAACTTATTAGTATAAAAACTGAGTAGAAGCAAAAAAGTTAGGCTATTATATAAAGTCCTGAGAGTTGGTTGTAATAACCATTCCTTTAGAGTCCCTCTTTAAAAACATAATTATGACGGCTTTTAAGTAACAAGAAGTCAACTATAAGCATCCTTTATGACTCCAATAAGTAATAAGTATAACCCAAGACATTTAGCATTGTCTGATTTACTTCTCCAGCTTTTAATTTCAATATATTAAGGTACAATATAGCATAAAGTTTTTGTAGCTATAAAAGTCTTGGTTACTCCTTCACTCCTCCAAACAATTTTTTTTCCTTTAAGTGCATATATATTTGCAAGTGCTACTAAACCCAATGTAATTTTTTTTTCTAAATTAAGTAGAGAAGCAGTTCTCAAACATTTTGGTCACCCCTTTACATTCTTAAAAATGATTGAGGACCCCAAAGAGCTTTGGTATATGTGGGTTATATCTACTGATAGTTACTGTATTAGAAATTAAAATGGAGACATTTTAAAATATTTATTTGACTTTGCAGACCCCCTGAAAGGGTCTCAGAGACTGCTAGGGGTCCCCAGACCACACTTGGAAAACCACTGAAATAGAGAAAATATTCCAAAAAGGACAACAAAATGAAGCTGTATATATAAAACATTATGCCAACTGGTTACTAAAATCACAAAGCTGTATGACCAGTATGATACAATATCTATTTCATCAAAATAATATATTAGATATATCATAAACAAAACCAGTGACAAGCAGAACACTATGTTCACATTAACAGGTTCCTACTTGTTAAAGATCCAGATTCAGCTAATTAGTTGGAGGAATCATTAGTTGAACTAACAATAGATTCCTATGTGTCCTTACACAAATAAAAGGTTCAGTGTGCTCAGAACAGCTTATTATCATGCATAACATTGCAGCCTTACCTTAATTCTCATTGATTTCAATTAAACCAAAGTCACAATTACTTTGTCCTATTGATTTCAATGGAACCAAAATTCAATTAACTGAGTCTGCATTCAACCCATTAAAATAATGTCTTATCTAAACATTAAAAGAATTTGAACCAAAGTTCACCATAGTTTACTGTGGGAATAATTTCTATAATCAGAGTTTAGTAGCGTAGTATAATAAATAAAGATGTGTATCTTTTTTAAACAATAAGCAGTTACCAATGAGTAATCATTTTGGGATAATTCTGAAGTCTTGCATTTACCTTGCATTTCTGAAGTACTGGGGAAAAAATCCCATTTCAGAAAGATCAGTATACACTAACTTGTTCACAGCAGCATGAAAAATATTTGCTTTGAAGTTCCCTGGGCAGCTTTATTATTAGCATAACTCTGCTTTCAGTGCTAATTTTGCAGTTATATACACATGGTTTTGTTCCAAGGGATGCAGTGCAGTTTTCTGTGGGAGATGACTCATGCATCCTCTCTGGAAACATTATTGAAATAACTTGATAAGAAAGAGAGGAGAATCATACTGCTATATCTGTTTATAAAACCATCACTTCTCTTTAAGAAACTGTATATAAAGCTTTCATTCTGACTGTTACCCGTTGATATGTTGATTATACAACTTTAAAGCAAGGATTTAACTTTCTTACAGTTGCTGGTTTTAAGAGCTTGTTCCATGCAATTTTTAATCTCATATCTATCTGCCTTCAAACTACTAGGGTTGCTTTGAGGCCCTTTCCCTTTATAGATGTGTTGGAGCTGTTATAACATAATAAAAAACCATAGAAATGCTAACATCTGGAGGTAATAGAAAACTGTCTAATACTTCAGGTTCTGTAAAAATAATGTTCTGCAAACATAATGTTACATATCTCATAACATGGATAGAAGTCCATATGATGGCTGCTTTCCAAACCAGCAACGCAACTCTGGAAACAAGGATAATACTGATATAGGGAAGATATAGTGATGGTTTCTCCTGTGAATTCTGGTCTTATCCTTCACAATAAAGGGTAAAGAACCTTCTTGCAACTGATCCCATACATAAAGAATTGCAGAGTTATGGATCTAAGCAACATGCTATACTACAGTGCAGTTTGCTTATAAGTTATAAATGGCTGACACTTCGGCGGTTCGAGTCCAGCCTTCGCGTTAAACAGGGTTGAGCTCCTGTTTCCTCCCCAGTTCCTGTCAACCCAACAGTTCGAAAACTTACGTGAGTAGATAAATGGGGACTCTCACTCCGGTGGGAGGAAAAATGCTGGCGGCGCCTTGCAAAAAAGGAGTTGGGAGCAGTTGCCGGTAAGCGCGAAAAACCGCGCGCGCCCGAAAAAGGGCGCGAAGCAACGGAAACCCCGCCTCCTGCGCTCGCCAGCTGGGCTCTGCCCTAGGAAGGAGGCTCTGGCAAACCACTTCCGAAAAACAGTTGCCTTGAAAACTGCAAGGACTCGTCCAAGCAGTCACTGCAGGGTCAGCAATGACTGAGCACAGACAAAAAAAAAAAAAATTCAAGAGGGGCAAACCTTTTCCTGGGAACATGAAATATCAAATTCTACTGAAAGAGCAAACAGGAATTAAAAGAAATGAAGGATACATGTGTTGCAAACAATGGGAAGACAATGGCTTTTATAGAACTGGAGATTTAATTCCACTACAGATGATATCAGAATGCAAAATTAAGAGGTTTGTCTCCGAGCCAGGAATAAATATGCAGGTGGTTGAGAGAAAACTTGATTTCCAAGATGATCAGCTGTCCTGGTGGCCATACGGGGGCTTCCCAGAAATCCCCTTTTATAAGGAAGATCCTTAAAAGGTGCCAAGGGAAACCCACCCTCCAGGATTTCTTAGAAAAGGTAATTAGCTGGGATTCCAGGAGAGAGTGCTCCAAGTGAAATTGACTAGGAAGCAATTGACTAGGGAGCATTCTAAGGTCAGGCACCATTCTGAGCTGGGGTTTTGTGATGGAATGGAATTATGAAGGCCAAGCTCAGGGAGATTAGCTACAACCTCTAGCAAGAATCTTCCCAGACTAAAACCCCAGTTCCCAAAGTCCTCCAGCCACAACAGTGTGAATTCCTCAGGAAGATGCCAGTCTCATCCTCTTGTTCCTCCCACGTGGTTCTGGCGAGCTAAGAAAATGTTTATCTCCCTGAGCTTGGCCTTCATAATTCCATTCCACCACAGGTTTCCTGTGTTTGCCTTACCTGGCATTGTCTAATTGGAATGTAGATCTCTTCCGGAAGAAATCTTTTTATGATTCGATTTTTTGGGTTTAAGGAATGTTGGCCCTTCCTGCCAGGTCTTTAGTTATTTAATTTTGGGCTAGGGTGGAGGACTCTTGATTCTGTTAGGTCTTAATCTTTTTAGGTGAGCCCATTCTTACTATAATTTAGCCATATGCTTTGATTGCTGTTTAAGAAATACAGTGGTAGGGTGAGACAAATGGGAAGCTTTGACTTCCTGCTGACATGGGGGTGGGGGGTGGGAATTTGATTTCCTTCTCACAATGAAAGCTTTTTTTTTTTTTGGTGCCTTCCAGTTAGTGTTGACTCCTGGAGACTGCCTGGACAAGTCCCTGCAGTTTTCTTGGCAAGATTTCAGAAGTGATTTGTCACTGCCTGCTTCCCAAGGCTGAGAGAGAAGGATTGGCTGAAAGTCACCCAGCTGGCTTTGTGCCTAAGGCAGGACTAGAACTCACTGTCTCCTTGTTTCTAGTCTGGTGCCTTAAACACTACACCAAACTGGCTCTCTCAGCACCTTATTACTATTAATATGCACCCTCTTCTTGTTCAATGACCACAATCCGTTCCTTAAATTAGAAGCAAAATGGTCACTAAGTGAACATGTGGCACAGAGGGAGGGGGGAGAGAGACTGCAAAGATCATTGGTTGCTGCTGTCTCAATTAGATAAAGTTCTCTTGTACATTTACACCAGTGTTACTCTCATTCTGGCATGCATTGTTGAAAGGCCCACAACGTTTTGTCATAAGTGTATGTATTGATCAGAAAATGATTTTTTTAATTACCACTGTATTTGCAAACAATCACTAAATGAAATAGCCGCTAAATGAAGAATGGCTGTATTTTGCAAAATAATTCTCGTAGAAACCAACTTAGTTTCAAATGAGTCAGGTGATCCTTCATTTATATATTTACGGGCTCTTCCTCACAGCTGTGTTAAAGCATCTTCCTCCAGTCCTTGAAATGGCAAAAAAGTATGCTGGCAAATTTTGCATGGCTCCTATTGCTGAACCCTCTTCTGCCTCAGTACTGTAGTGAAGCCAGGAAGTGGTGCTGTTCTTATAATTTTTATGAAGAACCAGTTAAGGAAAATGAATGGTGAATTCCCTCACTTTGTTCACCCTTCCAGCAAAGGACACCACTGGCAAGAAAAACATCCACCAATTTTGTTCCTTAACATGAGGTGGGGCTAGGAGGAGGATGAATTTTAACAGATGGATAGAATAGCGGCTTACGCCATGTATCAGAACTCGCTTTGGTTTTGTACATATGTTTTCTGCAGCTACATCTGAAGGAGGCCTGGCAGGTGATTGCTGGGTTCCTTTTGGATGTGGGGTTAGTTCTATTCCTCCCATAAAAAGGGACTGTCTTCCAATCTATCATGAAGATAATAGTGGGGAGGGGTAAACACCCTCTTTAAGCTCTGCTTAAAAGATTAGAAGTAGGCATCCTTTGCTCTGTGCAGGAGACTCGGTTTCTAAAGTGGTGGTGAGAAGAGAATCAAAGCTGCTCTCCAGGTCCTTGGAATATTAGTTTGAATTGTCTGAATTATTTTAATCATCCAGAATCTTTGCCAAGGAGAGAGAGGAGTTGGAAGCAGGCACTCTTCTTTTGAAAACTGTCTTGCTCCTAAAATAGACAAATCACTCAATCAAAATGACCATAACAGGAACCACTAGTAAAAAATAAATACAACAACAACAGAAACAATAAGATCTATTTAAATGGAGCATTTGGTTCCATCTGTGCCAGTGGATGCTTTTAATGCTGCCATTTAAATAAACTCTTACTTGAGAGTAAGCCCCCTTGAATGCCATGAAGGATGAGCTTCAGCAGTAGAAACATGCCCTAGCTCGTAACAGGGGAGGCAAAGTTTCCTTTCTAGAACAATCTATGTAATCCTTTGCATGTCTACATAGAAGTTAATTGAACTTAACAAAGTTTCCTTGTTGATGCTTTTTAAAATCTTAAATTAAAAAGAAATAGCGGAAAGAGATTAGATGATATTCAAAAGCTAGTGGTAGAAATACAGCAGAAGAGGGAAACCTGCCAGCCAGTGGCAGAGAAAACAAAGATATCACCACAGAAGGAAGGGGAAGATCCTGGTCTGGCAAGACAGTGGTACAGCTGGGATTTAGATTCAAGAGATCAGGCTGAGCTGCCACGAGAAGAGGGGAGACATCCAGGCATCTGCAAGAGGAACTGTGGTTTCTAAAAGGAGTCCAAGCTGCTCCCCCTTCCTTCCAGCTGTCTGTGTGGAAGCCAGATGCCCCAAATGACCACTGGGGGGGCGAGAGGTTGTTCCTGCAGCAGTCCACAGAGACCAATGGCACCTAGGGAGATCCCAGCCTTGACCATGTCATCAAGTACACTGCCAAGCCCCTTAGATCATTCATATGGCAATACTTGTGTCTGGAGAAGAGGAAAAATGCCATTTTAATATGAACTGCTACAGACAAATGTAAACTGTGTCTCCAATGGCTGAACAGAAGTGACTTGATGAGGACATGCCCTCTAAAAATGGTTGGCAAGGCATCTTTATGCCATGGTTAGTGTTCCACTCAAGGTCTCATTAATTAGGACTACTAAAAAAAACTGACATGCATTTATTTCAGTTATGCAGATAATTTGAATACAGATTTCCACAGCTCTATTTTTTTTTCAGTTAGAAAAAAGGGTAATTTAGTATGGTCACAGACCAGACAGGGATGATTTAGGATTCAAATATGATGAATCTCACTGGAATTCTTTGTGGCACAGAATTCCTTTAAAATCTATTTCAGCAAGTCATAAGCAATTAACCCTGAAGGCAATTCAGAGTTGGGTCTACACCATCGGTTTCAAACTCACAGTCTATGGACCGCAAACAGCCTGAAGACACTGCTCAACAAGGCCAGGTGCTGAAGGAAAGGATGCCATGGTGCATCTCCCAGGAACTTTAGGACTTGGTTGGTCAGATTGGACAGTCAGCTCTCTATGGCCTCTCATGACCATCAGTCTGGGGACCGCTACCCATTCTTACACTCAGTGGAGGACACTGCTTCGGAGATGGGACTTGGTTATCCAAGCAAGGGCAGGAGGGGAGGTGGGGCTTGGCTAGGAAAGGTAAGATGGCAGACTGGGGCTACCCAAAGAAAGGAAGGAAGAGGCAGCCAAGGAGGAGAGCTAGGTTTGGCCTCCTGCCCAAAGGTCTCTCTGCCATGTAAGGAGGGGGAAGAAAAAGAACAGCAGGAACTGAGCAGCTCTGGGAAGAATTTCCCAGATTATTGTATCTTAGATCAACCCTGTAATAAACAAAATATGGATGTTCTGGTTAATGAAAAATGCTGCCACCTAGGTTGCAAAGTGAAATAGCTCTTTCTCAGCTGTTTCACAGTAGTTTTTTTTTTAATTTAATAAATTTACATGTATGATTCATAGTATATTGCAATATTATTTTCTTCATGTTTGACTAGAGACTTTTGCATCAACGTTTTATAGGTTTTATGTTTCACCAATTAATTGTACCATATTTTAAAATTTCAATAACATTTATAAAACAAGAAAAAGAAAAACTTTCTTGTATTAAGGCCCTTGGGCTAAGGAACTATGCTGTGCTAAAATACGCACCATATAAATTGTAATATTTCAAGACTGAGTTGGTAAGATTGTAAGGTAATTGATATGTATTGCTGTCTTTGGTAGAAATATCCAAATAGCCTATTCTTTTGAAGGTGTTTGAAAAAATGGGAGGAAATCACTGAGAAATCTTTTGTAATGAATCCTGCTGTTTGTTTATTGTTCAACTTTCCTAAGTTATATAAATCAATGGAAGATAGAAAAGAGATTCAATTTTTGGATTTTTATCTGACAGATCTCTCACTGTAAAACACTGGAAAATTAAAGCACATTGTTCATTGGCCTAGTGATATTAAAAGGGTGGGAAATTGCTGCAACTGAAAATTCAAGCAAGCTTTGGAAAAACCCTACAATGAATGTAAATTTACTGAAATCTGTTCACCACTTCCTTTCTTTTCCTTTCCACCATATTAACACTTTTCCTAATAAATTGTGGACAGAAATGCTGCATATATGTGCTTAAAAAATATTTGCTTTTCTTCCTAAGATCCCAAATGCATTCAATTTTTCTTTTCCTTTTCTTCAGTTTTTCTTTGATGTCTCCAAAGAATTGTGGGGGGGGGGGGGAACCTACCTGAAATCTTGACAGAAAAGCAGATCGGGGTAAATATATAATACCGAGCTGGCTAAAATCTGTCTAATACACCTGCTTTTGTTCCAGTTAATTTTTGCTTAAATCCTTTTTTTAATGTAATTCTAAGCATGCTTACTGAAAGTAAATCGGATTGCGCGCACCATTACCAAAAAGAAAGGAAATATTTAACATCGACTCGCTAACATTGCCTTGCTGAGCTTCCAGACCCCTCTTCCTCCTCCACCTCCTCCTTTTTGTAAAGGTCTCAGGCTGTCCGTACACTAGTACGACGCGGCGGCGACGTGCGCCGGCTTATTCTTTGTTTACATCCCCCCTCCTTCCGACCCCTCGGAAGCCCTGTCTGCGAGGAGATTGGCTGAACGGGACGGCAGAGGTATCGCGATCTGCCTCCTGATTGGCCAGGGCGTCGGTACTGGCGGTGGAAGAGCGGCCGGGGGCGCGGCCTGGGTGGCTGCGCTGCCCGCCGAGTCTCTGTGCGGGGGTTGCTCCGCTCGGTCGCCTCCTAGGGTGAGGAAGCGATCATTGCTTAGCGCCGGTTCCTGCCTTAGCGTTGGTTGGGAAGTTCCCGTTTCCTTGACGGCGAGAAGAGGAGGCAGAAGGGGAAGGAGGAGAGGGAGCGGAGCATGGCGGCCTCGGTGTCAGAAAAAAGCAATAAGAAGAAAACAGAGAAGAAACTCGCTGCTCGAGAAGAAGCCAAATTGTTGGCCAGCTTCATGGGAGTCATGAATAGCATGAGGAAGCAAGTAAGGCGGAGGAAGGGAGGGAGGCCGGAGGCGGGGGTGGGTGAACTCTGGGCCTCCCGTAAAGAAACCTTGGCGGAGCCTGTCGCCCTGCGGTGTCCAGCAAAAACACGGGGGTGGGTGGGGGGTGGTGGGGGTCGGATCCCTGCTTGAAACCGAGGCACTAAATCTATGGCAGCACCGGCGGAGCCAAACGAGTCTCTTAGTTCGAGACTCTTTAGCGCAGCCCTCCTCAACGTACCCCCTTCCCAGTGTGGGGTGTCCCTAGAAAGGGGGAGTTGAACGCTTGCACCGGATTGAAGGGCTTGACTTGGCATTCTTTTGTTATTCTGCCAAGTCCTCGGTTAGTGTTCTTTCCGTATTGCAAACGAAGGCGAGGTGCCTGATGATGCCTGGCATAAAGCTGCTGGTGAGCTAGTGGCATTTGAACTGAGGGCACCTTGATCTGTCACTCAGCCTCTTAGGTTATTGTAGTTACTTGTTTCTTATACACAGGAATTGCAATACAGCTGATTTCTGATAGGCTAGAAGAATTGTGAACCATGGTGTGGTTGCATACTCCACTCCAAGCCATTGCATTCGTTGGTATGTGAGAAGATAGGTAAGGTATATTGGAAGAAAGTAAGGCAATTTGCACTTGTACTATCCTGCAGATAGTAATTATAGTCCAATGTTTCTCAATCTCAGCAACTTTCAGATGTGTGGACTTCAGCTCCCAGAATTCCCCAGGAGTTGAAGTCCACACATCTGAAAGTTGCTGAGATTGAGAAACACTGAGTTTATACTAAAGGTAAAAAATAGAGTGTATTCTTTCGGAACATATCCTTCCAGATACCTTAGTGTTCGGGTTATGGTAACATGCTCTACACAGGGCTGCCCTTGAGGAGCATTTGGAAGCTGCAGCTGGTCCAGAATGTAGTGGCATGGGCAATTTTTGGCATCTCTCAGTATGGTCTTATTACACTGCTGCTCCATGAGCTGTACTGGCTCCCAGCAGGCTTCCAGGTCCAATTCAAGTTACCGGTTAACACCTATAAAGCCCTACATAGCATAAGACCAGGCTGTTTGCAGGACTGCCTTTTCCCCATTGTTTCAGCCCACCCCACCAAGTCTAACAGGAGGACATGCTCCAGATCCCTTCTGTCAAACAATGCCATTTTTTTGGATCCTGGAATTGTGCCTTCTCCATGGCTGCACCTGCCTTGTGGAACAGCAACCCCCAGAGATCCAAATAGCCCCAGTCTTGTTAGACTTTTGTAAGTCTCTGAAGACCTGGCTATTTCCCCAGGTGTGTGGGATGGGAGGTTAGGTGACCTCTGTTGATTTTTTTTTCTTCCTAGAGTTTTTCCTGCATGTGCAGGGTCTGCTTTTTTTTTTGATCAACCGAATGTTGATCTGTTGGTTACACCAGGAATTGACCAACCGGCTTGTTACCCAAGCCTGACATCTGGGGCTGAGAGAGAGTGGCTGGCCCAAAGTCACCCAGATGGCTTTCATGCCTAAGGTGGGACTAGAACTCACCATCTCCTGGTTTCTAGCCTGGAGCCTTAACCACTAGACCAAGATGGCTTGGGGTTGTTGTTTTAACCAGAGCATCATGGATTATATGCTGTTATGGTGCTTTAATCTTCATATGCCACCCAGAGTTACTCTTGTGAGATGGGTGATTCTAAATACACAGAAATGCCATTTCCCATCAGAGGGATTATTAGTGAAATCTTAATTAGATCTTGTTTTGGAAAGCTGTGATTATAGCAACTATCGGCACTCTCTAGTAGTTTGGGATACCTTTATCTATCACCCTCTTTCCGGAATACAGGAAGATACAAAGTATCATTATGTATTTGGTGAGGATTAAATTAACATAAGACAATATAGAGTGAATGAAGAATACTTGTAGAATTCATGCATTATACATCTTTAAGTATGATTTTATAAAGCAATAGTTTGTAGTACTTTATAGTACTATTGCTCTTTTTACTACACTCTTTTGAGACTCTGCTATGGTAGTAATAATTTATGTTCTTACTAGATTAATTTGCCATTGAACTAGGTTAAGATATGAGAATCTTTTTGCTGTGCAATCTTGCTTAATAAATTCATACAAGTATCTGAGGGTTTTTTAATTCTGAGATAAAACCGGTATATATCTGAAATTTACTATGCTAATAACTGTAAATATGCATAATGTCAGTTATTAGACATTAACTTTATAGGAGATCTAAATGGAGACACTTGGAACATAGTGTTTTGTTCAATGTCACCTTTGTAATAGAGCAGAATACTACAGTGTTTAGTTCTAAATACCTAAACATGTTCAACAGTTGTAAATGAGACCATGATCTTTGGAACATAAATTAAAAGTCCTTTCAGGATTTTGACTTGTTTTAAAAGCTATTAAATAAAAATATTATTAACTGTATTTTTCTCTATTGTGGAAATGCTAATACATCGTCACAATTTTCAAGTTGTGTCCATTTAAATTTGGGAGAATGGCAGTTTTGTTAAGTATTGTTGCTAGGGTATGACGGTATAGTCCTATGGCTTTTACCAAAGTAAGTCCTATTGAAACTTTGAAATGATATATAGAGAATTTATCTGAGTGTTTGCCCAAAAAGTTTTACTTTTTGTCTAAAATATAATACAAAATCTCAGATGCTTTATGAACTTAAAATGAGTTTCATAGCAACTCTCGCAATTAACAGAAGAATTTCATGAAAAGTTTGTTTCCTTGTTTTGCTGTGCTTGAAGCTGTAAGAGTCCCAAAACTGTAATGTCGAATATTATTTTATCCTATTGAAGTGAATTTGGAATCTGAAAGTATATGAAATTCATTGTGTATTATATGAATATTGCTATTAAAATTTTTAAATGTGGGTTTTACATTTCAGTAAAGCCCATTAACATCAATGGGCTTGTAAATCATTAATGCATTAAATTGGTTTCAGTGGTTCTATTCTTAATCATAACTAAGGTTCTGGATCTATCCTACCATAGTACGGTAAGGTGATGTCGGCCAACATCCTGTTATGCTGCTAGAAAAGGCTGAATGAGCTCAGTGCTTTCAATACTCTCTCTGTGCAGTATCTCAGAACTGAGACTTTTTAAGGTATCTTTTATGTTATAATGCTTGCTTACTTCTTCACCTTATAGGTTTAGTTTAGTGAAGAAAATAAACATCTTCTACCAATTTCTATGAATATAAAAAATACTATATTTCTGTATCAAAACTTTGTGCTTTTTTTGTTCTGTTTTAGAAAACACTGTGTGACGTTATATTGATGGTCCAGGAAAGGAAGATTCCAGCTCATCGTGTTGTACTTGCTTCAGCTAGTCATTTTTTTAACTTGATGTTTACCAGTAAGTTTTTTTTCCAGTTCAGCTTTTATTAGTCTCTTAAAAATATCATTTTATTTATTCTCCAGATTTGCAAAAAAAGGGAAGAATTCTGTAAATAAAAATAGTCTAATTTTACTAATTAATAGATATAAACTATTTTTTCTTCATTGTCTTGAACCTATGTAGCTGGACTAGCAGTTTGCTTAAATGTAGTTCAATTGTGCCATATGAGCTGCTGAATTTTCTTTCCTATGGCTTCCTAAAAGCCTTTCTGAGATGCAGTTAGTGTAGAACAAGTCTTGCCACTATAGCTCCTACAGTCATAATTAGAGCATAACATTGATGCCTTCATTCTTCATTTTCCATGGGTAGTTTAAAACAGGCTTCCTCTTATCAATAGATCTCTTGCAAAAGTAATGTGTCTCCTCCCTGACAGCATGTTTCATGAGGAGAACATGAAACTAGCCCTGCTGGATCAAGCCTAGCATTCCATCTTACATGGTGGCTGGACCACAAGATGTATCTAAATAGACCACAAATAGGAGATCAAGTGTAAATCAGGACTTTGCCATTGTCACTTTGAGCAGCTGAGCTAATTTACTTCTGGCTCAGCTATGCTTCTTGAAGAATGGCAGCATTTCCACTTTGGAACTGAGAATGCTGTGTGGAGCTTGGGGGTGAGCAGTTGTCCTACTGGTGAGAACTTCTGCTTTACCCTGGTTTCTTGGCTTTCCTACAGTTGCTAAGCTGTTATTGTACCACAGTGTTCTCATAAATGTCCTAAGCTGAGAAAGGGAGAGTACATTTTGAAGCTTTGCAATTTCTTTCACTGTGACTAGCTTCCCACCCCCCGCCCCAAAACAAACTCAGTCAGGACAGGGTTTGGGGGTCTGGCTGGATGCAGTACTGCTTTTCAGTCCACTTAGCCAGAATTCTTGGTGGCTGTAGTTATGATAGATGTGGGCTGCTGTTAAATAGTGTTTGGGTGGGACAATAGTAGCTGGCAATGCCTAAAGAGACGTATAATGAGTGTTTCAGAACTGCATCTGATAAGGGCTCCCAAAAGAAACAAGGCTGCCCATTCACAAATCAGAGTAATAGCTCTTCAAGATTTTAAAATTAACTCTTGATAATATTATTTATCTAATTGCAGCAAATATGATTGAATCAAAGTCATTTGAAGTTGAATTAAAAGATGCCGAGCCAGATATTATTGAACAGCTGGTGGAATTTGCTTATACTGCAAGGTAGGTATATCATAATATCTGCTATTGCTAGTCAGCTACAAATACAAAACTAGAAAACTTTGTTTGTGAGATTAAATTGGGCATCCAACTACCAAATATTAGTATTAGTATATCTGTCTCTAATACAGAATGTTATTTTACAATGGTGCAAGAAATATTCACATTAATTTGATATAAAAACATAATACTACAGTTCTCTACATTTTTTAGCTGTTAAGGTTAGGAAAATGTCTTCGGGATGCTTTTTTAAATGCCATTTATAGAATTTAATATAGATATGTATGTGTGTCAGGGTTTATATGTATATATTCTTCTTAAAATGTTTACTTGTGGAAACATCATCATTTTTTTTCAGAATTTCTGTGAACAGCAACAATGTCCAATCGTTGTTGGATGCAGCAAATCAATATCAAATTGAGCCTGTGAAAAAAATGTGTGTAGATTTTTTAAAAGAGCAAGTTGATGCTTCAAATTGCCTTGGTAAGATATCTCCCTCCTGTTAAAGATATTCCAAGATTTCCAAAGCTTGAAATGAAGAATTTTGGCTGCTGTGTATTATATTTTAGGAATCACTTCTTTATAATAATTTAATATATAATTTGGTTAAGATTTGAAAATGCTATATGCATATTTCAAAACATTGAGGCATATAACAAAAGGGTTTCCTTAATAAGGAATAATTAGATTTCAGTTAAACTAAGTAGAACTGTTTTGTTCCGCAAAATTACCATTGAATTTTTTTTTTCTAAGATAATTGAAGTAAATACTGGAGAGCAGATTTTGAATTAGTGCTTTTTTCTAGTGGTTAGCCCATCATCATGATTCTATAGATTAAGGTACTTAATAAGATAGCAGTATTTTGGTTCTTGTTTTGTCAGGAACAAAAAGGAAATCTACAGTATTTTTTTGAGAATCAGTTTAGTGTAGTGGTTAAAGGCTAGAAACTGGGAGACTGTGATTTCTAGTCCTGTCTTAGGCACAAAGCCAGCTGGGTGATCTTGGCCCAGTCCCTCTCTCTCAGCCCTAGGAAGCAGGCAGTGGCAAACCACTTCCAAAATCTTGCCAAAAAAACTGCAGGAACTTGTCCAGGCAGTCACTAGGAGTCAACACTGACTCGAAGGCACAAAAATAACATATAGCATTTTTTATAAAACGTCTCACAAACATTGCACTTTTTCCTCTTTTTTCCACCTTGCATTAGGTATAAGTGTATTAGCAGAATGTCTTGACTGCCCAGAACTGAAGGCCACTGCAGATGACTTTATTCATCAGCACTTCACAGAGGTGTATAAGACAGATGAGTTTCTACAGCTAGATGTAAAACGTGTGACACATCTCCTCAACCAAGATACACTGACTGTAAGAGCAGAAGATCAGGTGAATGCCTATATATATATAATATATGTAGTGGCTGGATAGTGTGGTGGTTAGAGCACCGCCTTTTGACATGGGAGATGGGGGTTCAAATCCCGGCTGGTACCTACCTTATCAGTAGGGGTCCTTGGGCAAAGACCCCCCTAACTCTTCACTTGCCTACCTCGGATATGAGAGTGACAGGAACTAAGAGAGCCATGCCAGCTCAGATGTCACCTGGATTAACAAGGTCTGTGCCAGATGTTGGGGAATCAGGACAATCTGACAATAAGTGGACTACTGGAGCAAACTATACATGGATGAAACAAGAGAACCTGGAATTGATGGAATGCTACTGCAAGAGTAGACCTAGTAAGAGGGGATATATGAAATGTATGAGGGAACTACGGTTGGACAGAATACCTACATCCACATTAACTGAGAAACAGATAGTTACCTAACGCTTCAACATAGTGAAGAAAAAGCTGCTCTCACAACTTGAGATAGACCAACTATACATCCCGGACTCAAGAAGACCTAGAAGAACAACTGGATGTGCAGCTGACACCTGAAGCTGGAATGTCATTGCCACCCCCTCCATTACAGAGCACAGGCATAAGATCCTGGATAAACTAGCTACAATCAACCCTTGAGACGGAGTACCAAGAAGTACCATCAGATAGCATGCTAGAAGATGCCAATAGAACCCTCATAACAATCCTTACTACCACCATAACTCAAACCAATTAACTGGTATAAGCTACAGCTGCTATAATCCTGAAGATGCTTGGCTACATGATCAAGAAGAACAGCAGTACATTCCCCCCCCCCCATGAAAAATGAGGTTGGAGGCTAAGATAAAGGCAACTCAGAGAGAAGTTAGTCAGCTGGTGGAGCTACAGAAAGGTGTGGAGATTAAGGATAAGGCTCGGCTACTGAAAAAATACAAGGGCCTGACTCCATCTGAAACCCTAGAGAATGTTAAACAAAGGCTCATAGCACTGGCTACCAGGCTAAGGAGATACACTAGAGAAGCAGAGGCCAAGAAGATAAATGCCGTGTTCTCCAAAGAACCATCCAAGGTGTTCTCTCAACTGCAGTACAACAACACAGTAACAGCAGAGCCACCAACAGCAGAAACTAAACAGTATTGGAAGAACATATGGGAGAAAGAAAAGACACACAACACCAGTGCAAAGTGGATGCGGGACCTGAGAGCAGACCACAGCAATCTCCCAGAACAGGAACCAGTCACCATCACAGTAGCAGACATCCAGCAGCAGGTCAGGAACATGAAGAGCTGGACAGCGCCTGGCCCAGACATGATCCACACCTGCTGGCTAAAGAAACTAACAGCAGTGAACAAATGCTTGGCAGCACAGATGAACCAGCTGCTAGCAACAGGCTCCCACCCAAACTGGCTAACACAAGGAAGGACAGTACTAATCATGAAAGACCCCCACAAGGAAACAGCACTGTCCAACTACCAGCCAATAACCTGCCTCCCCGCAATGTGGAAAGCCCTATCAGGCATCATAGCCGCCAAGCTATAGGACCATATGGGCCAGAACATGAGCACAGCTCAAAAGGGCATTGGAAACAACTCCAGAGGCTCAAAACACCAGTTGCTCATAGATAGAGCAGTCTCCCAAGACTCAAGGTCTAGACAGACCAATTTGAGCAGAGTCTGGATTGACTACAGTGCCACACACACCAATGACTCAGTGCCACACACATGGATCTGTGAATGCCTGATGCTATACAAAGTCAACAGGACCCTAAAGACCTTCCTCAAGAACTCAGTGGGACTGTGGAAGACAACACTGGAAGACGACTCAAGACAGCTCACACAAGTGGCCATCAAGTACAGCATAGACCAAGGTGATGCACTGTCCCCACTGCTGTTCTGTATAAGCTTGACCCCCCTCAGCCAGATAATCACAAGGACTGGATATGGATACAAGTTCAAGAGTGGAGTTACCATCAGCCACCTCCTCTACATGGATGACATCAAGCTGTATGCTAAGAGTGAACAAGACATCGACTTGCTGATTCACCTGACATGGATTTATAGTGAGGATATTGGGATGTCATTCGGATTGGAGAAGTGTGGCCGGATGATAGTAAAGAGAGGGAAGTTAGTTTAGACTAATGGGGTGGCACTACCAACGGGCCACATAGCAGACATACAGCTACAAGTACCTTGGTATCCCACAGTCACATGGGAACCACAATGAAGAGGCAAGGAAGGCAGCAACATCCAAGTACCACCACCTAAGACAGGTCCTTAAGAACCAGCTCAATGGGAAGAACAAGATCCATGCCATCAACACATACACCCTGCCAGTCATCAGATACCCTGCCAGTATAGTGAACTGGCCAAAGGGGCACATGGAGGCTGTCAGTGCAAAGACCCGGAAACTCCTCAGATTGTACAGAGGTTTCCACTCCAAGCCGGAAGGAGGGTGGGCAGGGTCTGGTGAGTGTCAAAGCCACTGTCAGCAACGAAATCAAGACCATCCAGGAGTAAATCAGTAAGATGGCACCCAAAGATGAGCTGCTGAGAGAATACCTGAGGCAGTAGCAGACATGGGAGGATGTTCAAGCAGAAGAAGTGCCATGGCAAGACAAGACCCTGCTTGAGATGTACCATTGACAGATATCTGAGGTGGTTGACATTGGGAAATCCTAACAGTGTCTGGAAAGGGCTAGACTAAAAGTCAGCACTGAGGCACTGATCATAGCAGCACAAGAACAGGCACTAAGCACCAGATCTATAGCAGCAGGGGTCTACCACACTAGTCAGGACCCAAGGTGCAGATTGCAGAAAGAGGCCTCAGAGACAGTCCAACACATAGTGGCAGGGTGTAAGATGCAGGCAAGAACAGCATACACTGAACGGCACAACCAAGTAGCTGGCATTGTATACAGGAACATCTGCACAGCGTATGGGCTAGACCCCCCCCCCCAAGTCCAGATGGGAGATTCCACAGAAGGTTATGGAGAATATCAGGGCTAAGATCCTGTGGGACTTCCAGATCCAGATAGACAGGCAGATACTGGCCAATGAACCAGACATTGTGGTAGTAGACAAGGACCAGAAGACAGCGGTGGTGATAGATGTAGTGGTGCCAAGTGACAGCAACATCAGGAAGGAGTATGAGAAGCTGGAGAAGCACCAGGGCCTAAAGGAGAAATTAGAGAGGATGTGGAAAGTAAAGGCCAAAGTAGTCCCAGTAGTGGTAGGAACACTTGGAGTGGTGACTCCTAAGCTGGGAGAGTGGATCCAGCAGATCCCAGGAACAACATCAGAGCTCTCTGTCCAGAAGAGTGCAGTGCTAGGAACAGCTAAGATACTGCGCAGAACCCTCAAACTGCCAGGCCTCTGGTAGAGGACCCAAGATTGATGAAGACACATACCACCCATAGGGGTGAGAAGGGATTTTTTTTTTCTTAGAATTAATTTACTTTTAAGATATATAATCCATATTTAAGTATCAGGGAAATAGAAATGTTTCCTATGGATGTAAATAGCTGCATACAAATATATGTATGGGAACTTCCAAGCAAATTTCTGGATGTTTAAACCCTTCCTTTTCACTGAAATGCTATATACCTTCTCATGGTTGAAGGAATTTGTAGTACTATCTCCAAAGTGGTATGAACAACTGTAGCCTAAAGACAAACTAGGAGAACTCCAGTATGTTTTCAGGAGTGGTTGAATGTACATGAAATATCTGCAGGCATAGTAAATGTTTTTTCCAAGCTTATATTAAAAGTGCTAATAAGAGACAGCAGAGATTTAAGAATATGATTTTTAGCTGTTGATATATCTGATTATGACAATTACAGATCCACTTGTGTCAGAAAAAAAAATTAAGAACAGAACCAGTACCAAATTAATATCAAAAAATTTTAATAAAATTTAAAGTAACAACTTCTTCTGTTATTCCAAGCTCATCTACAGAAATATGTACATTGTTTAATAATAACAATTACAAAATACTTGGCTCAGGTAGGCTGTTGTAGCCACTGCTAGTTGATTCACAGTTCTGAAGTTCCATATGACTATAACAATTTTAGCAGTTAAGGTAGAACAGCTATTATTAATATGAAAATTTGCTTTCTGAGATTCTTTGCCAATTTTGAATGAAAAAAGGAACTCACCAATTGAGATTGACAAGTGGTAACAGAAAAAAAATGTCTCAAGTAATAGTAACTTCTTCTGTTGAAGGTCCAAACTTAAGTTTGGAGTTTGAAGTGGAGCTTCAAAGTTGCTTATTTTAAATAAGAATACTTCACCATTTCTAAAGTAGACTGCTGTGTTTATATGTCTAGTCATATATCTTTCCCTTCTTAATTTCCAGGTTTATGATGCTGCTGTCCGATGGCTAAAGTATGATGAGCCAAACCGTCAACCCTACATGGTTGACATCCTTGCTAAAGTCAGGTTTCCTTTAATTTCAAAGAATTTCCTTAGTAAAACTGTACAGGCAGAGCCACTTATACAGGATAACCCAGAGTGTCTCAAAATGGTTATAAGTAAGTTTATCATCTTGATGTGTTTTCAACATTCTAATACCAATTTCCTCTATGGACTGCTTATTTCACCAAATAACCCTATGAAAACCACACCTTCAAAAGAGCCAATTCTCTCCTTTGGCGGGGGTGGGCAAGAAACTAAGTGATTTTAAAATTCTCCCAGTTCCCCCTGCCCCACAAAAATGTTCTTAAACTTTAGTCCTACTTTCAGGGAAATCTGCTATATCACAGGCGATACCTTCCTTGAATTCCAAAAACATTTTTTAAGAAGTCCCACCCCTGGCTTGGACAAGGATGATTTGCAGTACACTGCATCTTCTAATCGCAGAACGAGTAATAGTCATTGCTGTGAATGTTTTTTTGATAGCAAGTTCCACTGAATGGAACTTCAAAGGAACTAAGTATTTTGCTCAGGGCTATCTGCACAAAGCATCTTACGAACCAGTTGTGCATTCTTGAAATGATTTAGCTAGGATTATCATAGTTTAGTTCAGTGCAGGTTGGAATAATTCAGTTGATTACATGTTGTTCTGCCTTTAAAAATTTCAACATCAGCTGGTTTAGGACATAGAAGCCAGACTGTTGATTCACTATGGTGAATCTATCTGCGGCATTAAAGTTCTTCACTGGGTTTCATTTTGGTTCTGGGCACAATTTGAGATTATCTTCTTGAATAACACAGGATTAGGCAATGTGAAATACTGCCTTAATCCTTACGGTTTCTCTTTTGTAGCAAGTGTCTTGCTTGTGAAATTCCCTCCATAGAATCCAGGTACAAATTTTAGATCCATGTGTTTGCCAATACTCCCTCATGCAGTTAGTACACCTCTCCTTCTCTTTGAAGACAAAATGGTCTGGTACTTTGGTGCTCTCTGTATGTTATATGTCACAAAGGACAGTAATGATCTTTCAGCTTTACAAGAATGACTGGAAAGGAAAAAAACAGTTGTGGCCTTGCTTCCTGGGAGCTCTGCACAAATTAAAACTACTGTTTATGTTCACGCACATTCCCAGTGACATGCAAGGGAGAGGAAATAAGCAGTGCTTCACAGAAGGAAGAAACTGATGTGGTCTTTTATTTGATGACCCTTGTATAAAAGGAAGAGATTACATATGTGCACAGAACATGTTTTATTCTTACAAACCTAATACTGTGTGTGAGAGAGTACTAGGATGGGCATGAATATGTTGCCTTGTAAGAAGGTTTCATGGCCACTACTGCACTACAGTGTAAGAATGATACTTGCTAAATACCTTTCCCTAAATTGCTACTCAGTGTACAGTAGGCAGAAGTGGAGAGGGTTATGTTTCCTCGCAAAACCAGTTTATTCCTTCACCTCTGTTTTCGAGAGCAGAATTACCTCACATCCATTTGTCAACTTCTGGTTCATCAATCTGGATGGCAGCCCTAGTGTATAAGAATTCTTTACCCAATTTAATAACTATTTTTTAGGAATAAAATACAGTTGGAAATATAAGAACATCTGTGAAAGTATCTCATATGTTAAACACTTCACAGGGTTAAGATAGAATTGCTAATGCTAATATCTATGCCAACATAGCCTCAGTGCTGACATGTCCTTCATCTGTAAATCTACAAGCCACCATCTGTGACCATAATGCAGATGAAGGCACCATCTAAAATGCATACTAACTAAATTATATAATAACTTTAGTTTTTTTTATGTGTTTCCATGAAATGAAACAAAATTGCATAGAAGATGCTCTCATCTGAATTGATAACATGGCAAAATAAAATACTAAAGAAGTGTGAAAAAGTTGGATTTATTGTAACATTTGAAAAATTACTGAAATCAAGAAGAATCTTGCTAAGATTTCCATCCTCTGTACACTGAAAATACTGTGCCCTTCTAAGAGGCAATTGGACACTGAATCTTTTCCCAACATTCCTGATGGCATTAATTTCATATCATCATTTGAAAGGCTTATTCCATAGCAAGTTACATCATCTGCATACACTTTACTTATGTTAGTAATATATGAAGGAATGCTGTGTCAGATTATTATGGCAATTCCCCTGGTTTTGATAGAGTTGATAAAATGTTTTGTAATATGTAGAAAACACTATTTTCTAATATTTTCTACACATTACAGAAGGTATACATAATACTTATTATGCCTTCTTATGCTGGAAATAAAGATGTAACTTTGAACTGTGTAGAATCAGGATTTTTTTCCTTTTGGTGTAGGTGGAATGAGATATCATCTACTTTCTCCAGAAGACAGAGAAGAATTGGTGGATGGTACCCGTCCAAGAAGGAAAAAGCATGATTACCGCATTGCCTTGTTTGGGGGATCCCAGCCACAGTCATGTCGATATTTTAATCCAAAGGTAATTCTGATCTTTCAGCATTTGTATGGATTGGGTGTACAATGTAAAAGTATATTTAATGTATAATCTTATATTGCTGCAGTTTGTGGCATTGATCTGTGTTATGGTTACTTTATTATTATTTTTATTTCAAGCAATACCTAGGTTACCTATACACCAAAGGAGTAAAAAGCTGGGGGATGTGCTTAAATGGCAGATGTTCGCTGTTACATAATCTCTTTTATATTGCACAAAACATAAATATTATTTTTCCTAAAATAGATCGGGACAGATTGGGCTCATAAGGAATGATGCATTGGGAGATTACAGTTTTCTAGAGTACCGCGCTATTTTGAGGTTGCTATAGCAATTTAACACTTTGTAATAACTTTTTGGGTTATTATTAGGAATATGTATCTTACATATTCATACTATGCATTTCAATCAAAAAGTATATGAGCAGTATTAAAGGCAAAATTTTGGGTCATGTTGAAAGTCATATGGGAGCCCGAAAGAGAATATTCTCCAAGCCCAGTTAATTCCTTTGTGATGATCCATTTGGGTCAGGGAGTTCTGTTCTTGAAAAAATCAGGATCCACTCCCCATCTTCTTTCTAACTGCAAATAGCATTTTCATGATAAAAATCCTGCAGGAGAGAGTGATTCAGCAACGTCCACCATGGCTCTAATCCAGAGGTTGGCTACTTGGCCTTATATGCCACATGCAACTCCTAGCATCACATTTGGAGCTTCCAGAACCCCAAAGAATGGTCAGGGCCAAATTCTTGCTGAGGCTTAAAACACACCTCAAAACAGCCGGAAACAAAACATTGGACCAAATGTTCTCATTTTGAGGGAATTTTTATGGGATAGCTCTTCCCAAACCCTGCATGCAATTTTTTTAGCTCTGCCAACTCTGTTGTAGTTACCATATAATTTACCCATAGTTTTTGTGGCCCCAAGCAGGGCACAAAGAGAAGAAAGTGTGACCTCCAAAAGAGATTGCCATCCCAGTTCTAGTTCTACATGTTATTAGTACTGAGAATGCATGAAAAAGAAACAGTTACACCTTTGAAGTACTTAAATCAGGTTTGTTTATCTGTAGATATGATTTTCAGTTGTTCTGAGATTTAGTATTTTTATGCAGTACAGAAATGTGGTTGTTAATGGTGATTGTCACACCTGCCTACATCTTCCTGCTTTTAATAAACTTTCTACACACTGTTGAGATGGCAGAATGACAGTTATATTATTTGCAGTGTTCCAAAGGGCAATACATTTTTTTCAGTAATCCAAATAATGCCTACTTGCAGGGCTTCACTTATTTATTTATAATACTTCTGGGACATGTTAAAAAGATTTCTTATTCCCTGAAGCTCACAGTAAAGATTGTAATAATTTAAATGCTCTCTATAGATAAATGCCAGGTCAGTTCTATTTATATTTTAAAATAGACCTTATGTGTATATTTATGTGTATATTTAATATACACATAGAATATAAATCATTCTACATCCATATTCCAGGGATCTAGAATGGGCTCATTCGGTTCAGATGTGCTTTTGATTTATAACCTTTTCTTCCTGACTCAGCAGGTGGTATGCATTGAGATCTTCTTCCTATGTGAAATCATTATTGTCCTTTTGTTACCTTGCTATTGCATTTGACTGCTTCTTTCAGACACATGGCTCTAGAAAGTGCAGCTTTATTTTATGCATTTCTCATTAATTTCAATTGGGTGTGCTTGGGCAGTTCTCTTGATTGCTGAAATTCATTATGTCTATGAGTTTAAGTATCTCTTAGCAGTGCCCAAAATACCTATAGCTCTAATTTATTAGATTTAATAAATCAGAATAGATTATATATCATTTGTGGTTTAGAAACTGAATTTTTGGTTGTCATGCCAACAGGTTCTTGCAGGTTTATCTAATTATAATTCTTAAGAAATATTCTTATTACTGTATTATACTGTCTCCTTTGGTATTATGCAGTTTATTTTTAGTGTTTTTATCTACTCTGATCCACTGTCTGAAAAAACACATAACAATTAATAATACAATTGGGACCAGAGGTTTCTCAGATTTTCAGTCACTTGCTTTTGTCCTCTGTTTACCTCCACAAATAATTGTTATTGTTGCTCAAAACTGAAAGAAGACTTCAGACTAACACAATAATAATATTCATTGCTGAGAGTGTTTTGCTGGAGTACTTACATAATAAATAATAGCTACATATTGAATTCTTCCAACCATGATAAAGGCTGTAAAAATGGCTAGATCTAGTTTCCATAAGCTTATGATCTGTTCAGAATTTAAAGCAATCAAAATGAAATGTGTGTCAATTTCATATCTCTGTGCTCCCATTTCTCCTCCAACATAAATTAAAATTATATCAAAGCATTGCCCATTTTCAGAATACAATCATACACATGTAATCCATCGGCTGGTTTAAAAGGTCACGTATTACCTTGAGGCAGTAAATGTTTCTCACCTTAATATAGCTTTTGGGTGGGGGATGAGGTTCTAACATGAACAGAAACATGCATGTTACCCCCAAATCCTTGATAAAAGGTGGAATAAAAATAAAATATTAATGGTCTCAAAACTTTTAAGACTTTTTTTTCAGAAGGGCATAGCTGAAAATATTCTACATAGCCTTGATTTATTTTTATACAGGATTACAGCTGGACAGACATCCGATGTCCCTTTGAAAAGCGGAGGGATGCAGCTTGTGTTTTCTGGGACAATGTAGTCTATATTTTGGGTGGTTCCCAGCTCTTCCCTATAAAACGAATGGACTGCTACAACGTTGTCAAAGACAGCTGGTACTCCAAATTGGGTCCTCCGACCCCTCGCGATAGCCTTGCAGCCTGTGCAGCAGAGGGTAAAATTTACACATCTGGTGGTTCAGAAGTAGGTAAGACACATTTACGGACATGGCTGGGGGAACTTTAAAAGAAAAGCTACATTTGGTACTGTATTGTTGCAGAATATTTTTTTTAAAAGAAATAGATTACAGTAAGGATAATTGTGTCGGTTTCGATCCCGCATGATAACAACAGTAGGACTATGTGCATTAATTAAGCAACTTTCCTCTATAAAGTTTTTATAAAAAAAAAAAGATAAAGTTATTATTAAAAAAAATTAACTTTCCTCTAATGGAATTGAAGGTTTCACAACTTGGGTTATTTTCTATACATACATACATATATTATTTTACTTACATGGGAATAAATTTTACTCAACTTATTGGGTTCACTGGACCTTTATAGGACTATGCCATTGGTTTTATTAATGTGTTGACAAACATGTGAAATAGAGCTCTTTTTTTTTTTTTTTGCAAAGCTTTTTGATGATTTTCCCAATTAAATTTTTAGAACCTTTTCCTCATACGTGTGTGTATACCTGTGTGTGTGTGTGTGTGTGTGTGTGTATTTGTCTAAACACAGAAGCAAAAATACTTTGCTTTGAATTTAAATTTCTGTCTTGTTACTCATGGTAATAAATTAGGCTTCATCTATCACAGGATACATACCCAGATTCCCAGCAGCATTATGTTATAGGCAGTCAAATAATTTGTTTTAATTCTTTCCTGGGCTTCTGCTTTAGGAGCAGCATGTAATTCCATGCACTGCTCCACTGTACAGGTCGTCCCCAGGTTAAGAATGCCTGGGTTACAGACAATCCATAGTTAAGAATGGAGCCTACTGCAGCAAAATATGAGTTAAATACACAATGGTTTGAGTTCATTATGCGATACTACTAATACAGTACTATACAATAATACTGTTCCAGCTTACATGGAAATCTGACTTAAGGACAGACCTTAGGAACTGAAGGGAGGGCATGCATATCTTATTTCACGAGTTTCCTCTGTACTAGCGTGGCAAAAAGATTCTCAGATTTTATTCACATTAAAACAGACACACAAACCAGTATTTTCTCATTTGTTCTGTCTGTACCTCTACTGAGAATTCCAATAGAAAAAAGTGGCTTTTTTCTTCCATTAATTAGATGCTGTTATCAATAGAACTGTTATCAATAGAATAATTTGATTTGGTGCTGAGAAATGAAGAGGGAGATGTCAAGTGAACATTCCCTGGAAATGGTGTGTCAAAATTTGGGCACCTCCACTGAGAGTTTATTGTCTGTGTTATTTGCCTACTAAGAATATTGTGAGATTATCTTAACAGACAGATCATCCGATTGCCTAAGTGACTGTACTTGTCTGTTTGTTTGCTTAAAGGAAATTCTGCTTTATATTTATTTGAATGCTATGATACAAGAACAGAAAGTTGGCACACAAAGCCCAGTATGCTGACTCAGCGGTGTAGTCATGGGATGGTAGAAGCAAATGGCCTGATTTATGTATGCGGAGGAAGTTTGGGGAACAATGTTTCTGGAAGAGTCTTGAACTCCTGTGAAGTTTATGACCCAGCAACAGAAACGTATGTACTGACTTCATTCCCTGTCAAAAACCTATATTGGGGGGGAGGGGGGGAGGGTTGGGTTTCTTCACATTGTGAAACTGCAGAAAAGTTTGATTTCTAAATTGTGCACCCCACCCCACCCTTCAAAAAACTGAAACTACTCTGTTCTTGTTCAGCGAGGAAAATGTAAAATAGCTACCCAAGAAGTGCGTCAACTTAGAACTGCACTCCGTTTTAAGTGGAGCAGCACCTCACCTGCCATGCTTTTTGAGATAACAGAACCAGCTAACTATAACTTTCCTTTTTTAACTCTAGCACTTGATCATATTTAATGAAAAGGAAAATATGGTATGACATTGTGTATTTTAAATATTTGCAGGTGGACTGAGCTGTGTCCAATGCTTGAAGCCCGAAAGAACCATGGGTTGGTGTTTGTGAAAGATAAAATATTTGCTGTGGGGGGGCAAAATGGCTTAGGTACGTATTAATAATTTCTTTTACCTAACTGCCATGAGGCTATATGGACTGTCGCAGTATTGAAATAAAGTAAAAGAAAGAAAAAAACCCTAAGACCTGTTGTCTGAAAGATAGACACCAACACTGTTGGTGCTTGCAGCATGTGAAAATGTATCAGCTTTGTAGGGCTGTCACAGTATTTTAGGCAGATTGGTATAAATGGGGGGTTGCTTGCATAATGGTGAAACGTTTTAAGCACCTGCAGGCTTGAATGGAACAGAACGGAGTTGAGTCAACCCTCCCCCCATTCTGACTCACCAGAAACAGGAACTCTAAAGTGCCCTTTCATATTACCCCTGAGCCTCCTCCATATTAATTGTACATCAAAACTTCAAAACTTTTCAGAAAGGACAAAAGCTATATGCCCCCACATGTTAATATAGGATATCATGTAATATAAATAAAAAGTAGATGCTAGTGACAAAATAGTGATCAAAACATTTCCTTATAAATATCTGTAGCTATATTCTGATCATAATATTCATAACAAATTAACAAATTCCAGTTTTGTTTTGTTTTTTACATTCCCAACCTTCCTTAAATCAGATCTTTGTTATAGAAATGTGTAGTCATTAATCTGCATGTTTTGTGATACCCGTTTTTTAACGTAACTTTATATCCCCAATATATCCTGTAAATAGTCTTTTAAGTTGCAGTTCTATACATATTTATTTGGCGGTCTGATAAAATTTGTGGAACTTAATTAACAAACATAGATAGTATAATTTCAATAATTTTGTGGCTTTATGATTGCATTTTAACACCCCCCCACCGCTTATGGAAGTTTTGTGTTCATAATGAAGCATGAAGCATAGCTCAGACATAAGTCTATCATTATTCCTTTTACTTAATTTTAAAGAAATTATAGAATTTTAAAATGAGGTTCCCTTACAGCATTAAACATTTAAGATTTTAAGGCTGCATGCTCCCATTTCTTAGAAGTAAGTTCTATTAAATTCTGTGAAGACATATTCAAGATATTAAATTAAGAGAAATTATTATTTCACAATAATTATTCCATCAACTTTATACAGTTCAAATGTTACTTTTCACCTCTAGGGCCTATATATTTTTACATAATATTTCTGTAGTTGACTAAATGTTGCTTATTTATTTAAAGCACTCAAGTAGCTTATAATTTAGTATGTTGGTAAAGTATTTTTAATTTTTTGGAAAAAAGATTTAATCCTAAAATGAATTATTATGGCAAACTTATATTTGCTTAATACTTTTTTTTCCCCCTTCTTTATAAAGGTGGCTTAGACAATGTGGAATACTATGACATTAAGATGAATGAATGGAAGATGGTTTCTCCAATGCCATGGAAAGGTGTAACAGTAAAATGTGCTGCTGTGGGTTCCATAGTTTATGTTCTGGCTGGATTTCAGGGTGTAGGTCGCTTGGGGCACATCCTTGAATATAACACTGAAACTGACAAATGGATAGCCAACCCTAAAGTTCGTGCTTTCCCGGTGACCAGCTGTTTAATCTGTGTAGTTGATACTTGTGGAGCAAATGAGGAGACATTAGAAACTTGAAGACTTTAGGATTATCACAAAGTACTGTTGAAAGAAAGAAATTGCTACTTGTAATGTTCTACATTTTAGTTTTGTCTCGTCAGTCCGTACTATGGAAACATTGGAATGCAATTCTCCATTTTTATTTCAGCTGTTTGCATAATGTGGGTTTGCTCATTCAAGTGCTGTTATTCAATTACCCTTCTATGCACTGGAACTATTTCAAGTGTCTCCAAACCAAGATTGAAGACAAATGAAAATGTCTGAAGATACACAAATGCAATTTTCCAAAAACAAACCTGTCTAATGCACATTGCAAATTATTTCAAGAATAACTTCCTGAATAATCTTCATTTTTCATTTAAAACTCTGAAATTCTTCAGGTAGGAAAGGTCCTGAAACAAACTATTAATGGTTATTAATGCTGCATGTTTGCTTGAACCAGTGTTCTGGAAAGATACCTTCTGGATTACTTCCATGCCACCTCATCACAGAACTCAAGTTCTGTAGTTTTGTGTCCCAATGTTGAAATAGTTAAATTAATTCCAATTCTATTAATCTTCTCTCTATACTTAGCTGACTCCAGTAACAGAGGATATCTGTACATGAGCATTCTCTCTTTTTTAATGCTTGTATCATATAACTAAAATGGTGTCTAGCAATAGGCAAATAATTTCCTGGACAGACATTCTTAATTCCATCTGTACAGTACTTTATTCTTTCTAGTACAGTTCTAGTATATCCTTTCAACCACACACATAGGACCTGGTGCTTTTGCTAAGTGCATCTACTTTCTGAAATATTACAAGTATAAACAAGACTATGCAGTAAATTTCTTTTTCTATTTGCAAGGGGGTATTGGAGAACTTAAGAATGAAAACAAGCTTGTCCTTTAGATGCATACTAGAATTTTGGCACATATGGGAAAGGTATGCGTGTGGACAAGGATACTTCAATGGAAAAAGTTAGACATGTCTTTGGCAATTTCCGTTCTTCAAGTTTTGTCCTGAACTGCAATCCATTTTATTTTGTATTTTGTATTTTAATTGAAATCTATGCTATTTAAATCTGCATAGCTCTGATCTGATTTCCTTTCCTTGACTGACATAAAAATTCATACTCGTTTCTTACATGTCAAATATAATATTGCAGTGGACGTTTCAAAACTATAATGTATGTGTACTTTAAAAGTATTTATAAACTTGCATGTGAGAAAGTGAACGATAGCACTTATGTATAAAACATTTTGGGGTATAAACATACATTGTTTTGTCTAATTTTTCTCTACATATTTTAATCCTTTGCAGTCTTGAGAGAGGGAGATACTAATTTCTTCTAGGTTGAAACATTCTGTATTGATTAAGGTATACTTTTGTGTAACTTTTAGTATTGGCTTTTTGTCATGAAAACCTGGACTTAGTATTTTAAACAGCTCTATGTATGCTTGCAAAGAGGGATACAAATTTAACTTCTTAAGGACTCTTTTATGTTGGGTTTTAAAACAAATTCTGAAGCACACTGACATGCATTTTTTTCTTGAATTAACAGATTAGTGAAGAATAAAATAGAATATCAATAATAGATTTAATTCTTACCTATTAAAGCAATGAAAATGCAATAAGGAACTTACCCAACTCATTAACAAATAGGGTTCCTTTATTGTGTATCTTCAAACAAGGACAGTTTCATAAAAACAGTATAAATTAATACAACTTGTATTGTTTTCCATAGGTTTATACTTCTCCATGTTATTTATCTAGGCAGAATGTGACAAATCTATTTCACTGTGAGGTCTTAGTATATGAACATTAGGTGCAAAAAGTTTTGATTGTTTTTGTGTACTGGTGGGTATCTATTGAAAAATCTTGTATACTGAATAATTTTGTTATGTATCAAAATTTTGGAAGTGAAGCAAATACCTCAATGAGGCTTTGTGGGTCAGTGAATTTTATTAAATATTTGTTCTTAAAGTTGTGGTGTTTTTATTTAATATTCCTCATATCAGCAGTCCAAGCAATCTTGCATGGAAGATTGGCTTTATCCCATTAAATAGCACCCTAATGGCATTAGGACCCGGCTGTTTTCTTGGGCCTTGACCTAAGGTGGCTGGATCCCCACCCCAGATGTTGATGGTATATGTTCTGTATAGTTTGATGGATTCACCATCTTATTCTTTTTCCTTATTTTCTAGTCTGGTTCTGTTTTTATTATATTGGTTTTTATTTGTTTATTGTACTTTGAGCCATCCAGAGTCACACTGGAGTCAGGCAGCACCAGATTTAATTAAAAAAGAAAAAAATCTGTAATATTGCTACAAATTCTGTTGTAGCAATAGAAAATTGCAGTCCTTTTCTTAACTGTGTCCCATACACGTAGAAAGTTGTTGAATAGTACAAGATGTTAGTGGTTGAAGCCACTGTTTCTGGTATAGCTTTTTCTAGGGATGCAGTAAACCAGTTTGTGAGATGAGCAGATCTAAACCAGTTTGTGAGATGAGCAGATCCCAGCATCTGTGCCACTGATTTGTGACTCTTGGATCACATGCAGGATGTACTATGGAGATTATTTTGGCAAAATGCTAATGCAGGAATCTTTTCATTCAGTGGTCCTTAATTGGGGAGCCACCTGCCATATATGGATTATGAAAGTAAAACAATCTCACATATACTCCAAACCTTGGTTTCATTAACCATTAGGTTCATAAATATGCTAAGCCAAAACAAAGCAGATTGCTTTATGGCTTAGCGTGATGGGTGAACTCAGTATTAGATTCCTGCACAAAATTATGGACGTGATGGATGTGGCCAATCACAAAACATCATTCTCCTAGAAGGCAAAATAACTTTGTGAAAAACCTAGGTATGTAGCAAAGATGGAAATCTAAGCTTAAAAAAACAAAAGCACTCTACTATTTTGAACACAGTTTCCTGCCCCAATAACGTTTTCATGGAAGACAAACTCTAAATTCAGAGATTCCTATGCCAAGTTATGTTAATATTTGGCTTCACAAATCACAGCACAATATCAGTTTCACAGAATACAGATTGATGATTAAAATTAAACAGTTGAAGCACCAACCACAGACAATATTCCTGACAAAACAGTAAATAAAAAATGGTGAACATCAGTACCTCTCCCCACCAATCACAAAGCACTGTCCTTCACAATTACTATTCTCCAACCAGACATGAAGCTCTGTCACTGTCTTGCTTTACATTTCTTTGGGTACAGCTCAAAATGAAGCTTAATTATAGCTTAATTGAACTGTAATTACCTGCCATTTTTATTTGGATCTAAAAACATTTCTGGAAATAAAGGTGGCATTGGAGGCTGATGCTTTGGTTTACAGCATGTTATCTTCCAATTTAAAAAACAAGGGGCTGGAAATTGACAGATTTCAAGAGAGGTGTCTCTGGGAACCACGCTGGAGGTTGCTAATACTGTATATTGTATATGTATATAATACAATGTATGCTGTTACAGTCTTCTTTTAGTACAGAGGTAGACTTCAGGTTCTATATTTAATTGCAAAGATGTTACTATGATATGTCTCAACACTTTCTTTTCAGGATTATTGAATGTAATGCCAAATTGTATGCTTCCAACATAGATGTAAACAATAGAATTCCAGGCAAGAAAATTAGGGGTTAGTTCAGCTCTCTGTTAGGGGCACAATTATAATTTAACAATGGCTACATTTAGAAGATAAGGCCCTACCTCTTCAATAGTTGTGGTGAAATAGACATTTTTACAGTTACACCTTCATAGAACACATTGCAGCTGCCAAAATCCACTTCACAATGTATCTATTACTATACTATTGGCTTCTATCATTTGGAGGCCCTCCAAGGAAGATAAATCAAATGGGACAAATTGGGTCATAAAGAAAGATGATAAAACACTGAAACACTACCATCACTTTGTTCTGTATTAAACTACTTTTTAAAATGTTATTGCTTTGCTAAGAAAAAAGAACCAGAAATGCAAAATACAAAATAAGAAACAACAAAACAAAAAGGGGAGAATTTATAGCAAACAACTCAATTTTTAAATACACCATTAAAACACAATCACATAAAGTAAAACTGATCAATCTTTCAATTTTGTCACTAACCAGTTCAAAAGGAGAGTGAACACAAATCCAAGATTTTACTACTCCAGATTTACAATGTTTCTACAGTAACTAAAACCATTGTTATTCATATATTGGTAAGTTGCAAATTCAATTAAATATATACAACATATTTCTATATCATAAACCTTGTAATTTCCCCAAACTTCTATTGATAGACTTAGGGTACTAGATCAAAACAAGATGACTGTTTTGATCCACACATGCTCTGGACCACATTCTGAAATTAAAAGTTAAGCTGCTTAAAATACCTCAAAGAAATTATCATAGGAATCCCTCTAAATACATATATCAATCTTCAAGAATTATTCTTTTTATACAGCTTATATCTTTCCACACATGCCCATAAGAATAACCATCTGTCTATATCAACACTAATCTATGATGAACAATGTGAAATATTTATATCTGCTTATGAAGATATTTTCTTGGGTTCTGATTTGAATTCTTACAGATAGAATTTAGCAACAAGGTGTTATGGTGCCTTCTCATACCAAAACAAGCTTTATATTACTATTGAATTGAAGTAGAATGAAATCTGTTTAAACCTATTTCCCACCATAGACATTTACATGTTCTTGATAAACCAAAAAACTCATAAGTAAATAGCCCTTTTTCACTCATGCTCCTGGTAGACGCTGGGAATTTGTCACTTAAATTTGAAGGCAAAGTAAGATAGCCTGTGCATTGGATTAGGAGTGTCTTCCCCTTTTATCCTCAAAGCTTTTTTTTATTACTGAGAGGCCATTTATATGGCTTATTGGATTTAGTAAAAAATGACTAAAAATAAAGATGTATTTTGGTTATTTTGAACTACAAAATTACCTCAAATTGGGAAACAAGTCATTTGAAATTAATGGACAGAAGTTCACTCTTAGAAGTTTTATATCCAACCAGTATGTGTTTGGTTGCTGGGCCTGCACAACACACTACACTAAAATACGTTTGACTAGTTTGTGACTGAGCATGTTGTGTAAACAGGTTTTCCTGCCCCGTTTCCCAACCCCTCTAATTTAAAATACAAATCTAAAATACAAAATAAAATAAATGAAAGTGGGGATTGACATTAACAGCACAATACGGAGAGTTTCTACTGTATTATACTTGCTGGATACAGCCTTTAAAGGCACACTAAATTCCTACCACTATATATTTGGGTGCGTGTTTTTTTTAATTAATAGTAACCAGGAACATAAGAAAACATTATTTGCTAGAACGCAGGCAGGCAATCTGCCGAGGCCCTTCTATTTACTTCCGCCAGGATAGCCTTGTCGTCTTTACGTCATCAACAGGCGCCTTAATCGCTGCGTGCAAAGGCACGTCCCAGATCGTAAAATCTGTTCCGCATAGCCCCAGAGAAAAACATGTGCGCAGCGGATATGGTAGTGGGAGCTAAGATGGGAAACTCGTAGGATCGGCGGTGAGGCGTTGCCCTCTCATGGCTCGGAATTCTGGTTTGGTGTGCTCTTACTTCTTACAGGGCAGCTGCCGTTTCGGTGACCGATGCTGGTACGAGCATCCGCGCAGTGGGAGATCTAGCCAGGCCTTTGATCAGAACTCAGGTGCGTAGGGGACTCGCGTGCTCCGTGGTCGTTAACTCTCGCTGCTTGCGGTTTCCAGGCTTTCTTCTCGCGGGGAACGTTGCTGCTATGTGGACTTACCCGTCAGAGAAGGATCCGCCCCTGCGTTCTAGGCTGCGGACAAGTATTGATTCCTATCTGGTTTGTGGAGTTCTTGGGGCTCTCTGAGCTTGGTTGTTTTCTTGCAAACGTTTCGTTACCCGGCTAGGTAACATCTTCAGTGGTAGAACAGAGTGGGGTTGACAGGGCAAACTACTAAAGTGAGAGCAAACCCCACTCCTTTCTAGCACTGAAGATGTTACCTAGCCGGGTAACAAAACGTTTGCAAGAAAACAACCAAGCTCAGAGAGCCCCAGGGACTCCACAGTTTGACCCTGAGCTACGTATATTCTTGTGATGGAATGGACTTATGAAGGCCAGGCTCAGGGAGATAAGCGTGTTCTTAGCCCCCAGCAGGAGCGTGGGAAGTTCAAGAAGATGAGGCTGGCACCTCCCTAAGGAATTCACGGTGTTGTGGCTGGCTGGCTTGGGAACTAGGGTTCAGTCTGGGGAGATTGATGTCAGGTTCAGCCCAAAGAACTCCAAGAGACAATGCAAATACAGTTCTGTTGCGTTTATTAGCTACAACCTCCAGACAGAAAATCTCCCCAGACTGAACCCTAGTTCCCAAGCCAGCCAGCCACAACACCGTGAATTCCTTAGGGGGGTGCCAGCCTCATTTTCTTGAACTTCCCATGCTGTTGGGGGCTAAGAACACGCTTATCTCCCTGAGCATGGCCTTCATAAGTCCATTCCATCACAATTCTCTTCTGTTGGTCTCTGTCTTGTTTGCTTGTATTTTCCCCTTGATCCCCAGCCTCTTTTACAATAATAGGTTGAAACCAAACTTGGCCATATTTTTTATTAGGATGGTTGATTTTATTTTGATACCGCTCAAAATAAAATTGAGAATTGATTGCCAGAGAATCCAAAAGCAGTTAAGAGAATCAAAACAGACTTCAAAAAACAATAATGCTGAAATCTAGTAAATACCAAGATTAAAACAAGGTTTGTTACAGAAGCAATATTAATGGACAGTGCAGAAAGTAATCTGGTTCTGGAATAGTTGTTATTCAGCCATTGTGTTTGAAGTTGTTATCCTTCTCATGAAATAAACATATAAGTGTTTGGTTGATTTCAGTGGGATCTGTTTTAAGTACAACTGAGTCCACACCGCCCATCCCCCCCCCAGCATCCCATTCATTTAAAAGGTCTCTCCCTCTTCAGCTGCTACAGCAATGTGTAACCATGGTTACAACTATTGAGAAAAGCACCTGATTCCAAAAATGCTGAAATGCTATCTTTTTATCATCAGAGTTTGATGGGCTGTTAAAGATACTCACAGAGAGAATACGCACGACTGAACTGAAAGGCTAGCTGTTTGTTTTGTTTCCATTTAGTGTAAATGTCAGTTTATACACGCTTCTATTGGTCAGCTGGTTGGAACACTGGCTCATTGTGATCTCTGCAAATTCTCAGTATTTCAAAGTCAGCAGGGATAAAGAGGATCACAGTTGAAGTGCTTTGAAGGGATGGAAATATGTGTAAATATCTTAATTTACAATATGGAGTAATTAAGCATGACACAAGAAAGTACAAAAGCTTGTAATGGTTTCACGTAATGTATAATGTTTAGTTTTCTGGTTTTATTATTTTTTTTAGAAGAAAAGCACATTTTGCACATACACAGTTGTGGGATTAAACCATCATCCTGAGTTTAAACAGATTATGCTTTAGGTTCCACTGAATTCCAGATATCCATAGGATTGCAGACTTAGAGACTGAAGAATAATAATCATAATACTGACAGTCTAAATCTTAGAAATGTAGCTCCTTTCAGCCAGCTTTTGTTGAGGTTTTCCTCCATCACTTGCTATCGTACCCATTTAACCATAGATCCAGGACTTGAAACTGGGGCCATGCAAAGCATGTTTCCACTGCTGAGTTTTGATTCTTTTCTTTTTTGCTATCTTCTTCTGTTTGATTATATTGCTTGTTAGCCTTCATTGCAGGTCTCAAGGATGCTTTATTATTGAATAATGTTTCCTCTCTTTTCAGATGAATGGTAAAGCTGTCTTAGAGCATTATCTTATGAATTATTTCAGTCAGTGACATCTAACATTTAAGAAAATAGTACAAAATGATTGCACACATGTTTATTAGAAGCAAATCTTAGTAATTTCAGTGGGACCTGGTCACAACTAACAAAGCTTAGGACTGCTTCTAGAGAATCAGTCCATGTTAGAATGATTGTGTTTTCTATACGTGTTGGATTTGTATCCTGCCAAATAGTCTTTCCAAGCCCATCTCTGTTATTTAATTCTGTGGTATAGGTTAAATTACTTTTGCTCCAAAGAAGATAAATGTTTGACACACCTTGTTCTTTTCACCCAAAGGCTCTAGCAGAAGAGGAGCATGGAGTGGGCAGCGCCAGCATTCCAGTAGTTTACAGACATCCAGTTTTTCAAAATCTTCTAACTGGCAAAGTAACAAAGATCCCAGATTCTTGAATTTTTCTCAGAATAGGTTTGCTGCATTAGATTCGAGTGAAAATGTGAATAATGATATTAAAAATGAAGAAGAAAAGCTTCTGTAAGTGGCATTTTTCTATTCCTTTATTACTATTAGATTTAAGGGTGCAGTTAAAAACAACAGTCCTAAACTCTGTGTCTGCGATCCTTTGCCATGGTTGTTTATACAGTCTATTGAACTGAGTATTATAATTGCATACAGAATATGCAAATTGGCCTGTAGACCATTTTGTAGGTACACCTGGAGGCCCATGGTGGTAGGAGACCCTACCAAATCCCACTGGCAGGGTTTCTTGATAGCAGAGCAGCACTTCCATCACAGCTTACACTGTCTGCCAGACTGACCAATTTTAGATCAGATCCTGTTTCTTGCATTTGGGAAAGAGAAAAGGATTGTAGTTAAGCCTTTCATAAAATTAACTAGGCTTATTATGCTCAGTAAGTCTTTGATTTGTCTCCATGTTTAAAAACAGTGAAACCTTAAGATTAGCTTGGCTTTGATTTCTCATCAGTTTAGTTTTATCACTTTCCATTATCATTTATTCAGTGAAATAATAATGAAAGACATGGAGATTTGGGAATCTTCAGGACAATGGATGTTTTCCACCTATTCACCTATGAAAGAAAAACCTAATATTTCAGGTACAAATTACTCTGTTGTCAGGTCTCATTGGATGAGACATTGCATATCTCTGTGTAACTAAGGCAGTATGGCTCAAGTGGGCATTTACACTTAAATGCTTTATGCAGTTTAAGTCATTTTTCAGTGTCCTTTTGAGACTTAACTGTAGTGATTTTTATATTAAACCTAAGAAGGAGCTATAAGTGTACCTATGAGGGTTGATTATACATTTCATATGAGTAACAGAGAATTAGCAAGCCCTTTTTTCTTCCATAGTAAATCTGGGACTAAGAGTTAGAGAATACTTTAAATCTGGTGGGTGAATGCATTTATGCCCTTCTCCCATCTCCTGATTCTCCTCTGCAAATACCTTTATGCCTGTACAGTATTTGTCTGTCTCTCTCACATATGCTCACACACCCCCTTCAGTGTGTGGCCAGACTCTTACACTCACACTGTGAGCTCCATTGGAGGGGCAGGCTAGACAACTTGAGAGCTATTAACAGGAGAACATGGAAAGCATATGAGCTCAATCATTTATTTTCCTTTAAACTACTATTGCCTGGTGAATATAGAGATCTGTCACTATAAGATATACAGTATTTAAAACTTAGGCCAAAATAATTTGGACCAGGCACCTTTATTCTAATATGAGGACAGATTTAGGAGACATGCATATGTGTGATACCCAGATCTCACATCTCAGGTAGGCATCTCAATTAGATCTAGAGTGTGCAATTGATTGACGAGGGCCTACACACTTTTTAGAGGGGGGGAAAAAAAAACTTCAGAGGACAGCAGGAGGTGTGGTTGGCAATATGGGACAGTCACTGGAAGATGGGGCAGAATTTTTGACTCAGGTTTTGCAGGGGCTTAAGAGACAAAATGAATGTAATAGTTTTCCTTATTTGCCTAATGAATTATATTGCCAATGAGTCTTTCTTAAGCACAAACTGGTCTATATGTATATTTACTAGGCTTGCATTATGGGGATAAAATAAATATTTCCCTTTCAGGTCTTTGATTGATGTTATTCTTACAGGTTTCCCCGACTTTCTACCAGAAGAGTTGCGCCTTGAATATTATAACTGTAGAGCAAACAATAACATACAAACTTATGTAAGTGTCTATATCATTTAGTATAGAAGGCTGTGGTTTGGAGTAATTCTTTTTTTCAGAAAGGTATTTGAAATGTGAAGCAGTAATTGAAGTGTCTTACTTCCTCTTTTCAGATCAGTTCAGTCCAGCAATTAGCTACTCAGTGGAGAAGTCGATTGCGTGAACTGAAGAATATAACAGCCTCTACTAAAACTGCACTGGTGAGAATAACTGGAAAATCAAAAGTGTTCTTGGTTGTATTTATTTTTTAAAATGTCATATGTCATATTGCATATTTTCATTCCTAATGATTTTCAAAGCATTAATAATTTTTGATATTATGGCAAATGATAGTACCTTAATAATATACGTGTGTCTGTGTTGAAGAGTGGTGATGGCAGCTGAAGAACTAATAGAGGGAAGACAGTCCACCTGCAGTTGCTACTGGTTTGTCTCAGTGATTGAAGGATTGCGTTTACTCTGTAACTGCTATAGTTGAGATAAGGGGGCTTAACATAGTTAGCAGCTTTATAAACACATTTAAAATGAATTTCTGTAGACAAGATTTTAGGTGGTGTTCTCAGCATTTGTTTTATTTGAGGGCATTTGGGGGGTTGTATAGAGAAATAACTAATGGCATAGAAATGTAATAAATAAAGAAAATAATCAGGATCCCCATGGAGTCTATCAAGTGTTTATCTGCTGCTAATCTGTACAGATTGTATCCATGGCAGATAAATACTTGTCTGAGTTTTCATGTTGAGCCTGGCGTGATTTGTCTGTTACGAAGGAGAAGTCAGATAAGATAGACCTCCCTGTGCGGTTAAGCAAAAGGTTTACCAAGTTAATAGATGACAGTTTGAACATCATGTTCCCTCCATATATCCCTCTGGAGGTTTAGAAACTGGAGTAGATTTCCAATTTCTCAAATGTGAAGTATTACCTCACCTACAGCCTTTAGCAGGCAGGTAGATGCTTCTCTCAGAATGAGGTCATATTCAGCTTCCTTGCCTCGGTTTCTGAGAAAAAGTGCTTTGCTTTCTTTGCCTCCTGCCTCCCTGCCAGCAAATTTATAAAAGAACCCAGGCTTACTTCTTGGTTTTAAAAGATGGTAATTGCCAAATTGGAGGATAAAGGGACATCGTGCTCTTCAGTAACAGAAACGTGAAGTTTCTCTGGAATAGGGTCCAGGAAAAAAAATGCAGCTTGCCGCTAAAGCAAAATAAATGTGAAATAATATTTACAACAACATAAGTAGAAAAAATTTAGATAATAAAAATAATCTCATTTTAGTATGCATGTACATTTCAAAATATTGAGTCTGAGGCCATAAAACAATATGTGAGATGTAGAACTTTTATTTGTTTTTAAGATAACTGAATTGAAGAAGGTGGCTAGTCACCAATCGCCTCCATTTGGGTTTGGAGGACAGCAGACATCATCTTTTGGAACGTCAAGTAAGAGATTAATTTTGGCTGATCCATTTTATTGCATGCTTCATTTTGATAATCCTAGTTCCCCATTTACTGCAATTTTCTTTTTCTTAATATTGCAAATGTACTTACAACTTTTTCTGTATGCTACAATTGCAGACTTTCCTGTGGATAAACAGAATAATGTTCAAGCCTTTTCTTTCAAATCTCCTTCTGAACTTGCCACTGTCTCATCTGGAAGCACACCTATATTTGGCAGCCTTTCTAATGTCCAAGGTGCCACGTTTTCTTCGGCTGCTCCCCATACAGTTGGCTTTAGTAATCTGCCAGTTTCATTTTCGTTTAAAATGGCTACAACTTCAGATGGAATTGGAACACCTGGATTTTCTGGATTTGAAAAACCTTTTTCTGCAAATCCTTCACCAGACATCACATCGGCTACACTATTTGGAAAAACAGTTGCTCCTTCTGACTTGAATTCTGCAAATATGGTCTTTGGAGAATCAGCAAATTCTCTTGCAAGTAATGTTGCACTGACATCCCCAATAACCCCAACCAGCAGTACTTCAGAAGAGTTATTTACCCCAAAGACAGAGCTATCTGCAGAAGAACTGAAGCAGTTTGAAGCTAAAAAATTTACCTTAGGAAAAATTCCTTTAAAGCCACCACCTGTGGAACTTCTTAGTATATAATACATTCCACAGATGTTCTTTCTATTCGTTTTTCTAAGTATGTTAACAAATGTACTTGGACTAAATCCTTGGACTAAGATTCATATTCCTTATGGGTCACCAACATTGCTTCAGATTTAATTCATTTCTATTAATGAATATTCTTGATTTATTAACACTAAAATGGAAATTTTTAATTTGAAATTATTCCACAGCAAAAGACAAGATTTAAATAAATGTTCAAAATAATAGTTATGACTTTTGTTTAATCCTCTGAAAGTGTTGGCTGATCACCTTGAGGAATATATTTTGCTATTGATCTAAAATATGTTCCATAACCTCAAAAGCAACTTTGCCCTAATGTCTGCTTATGAATCTCACTGAGCCATCTGCCCGTGAGAAGTGATGCTAGAATGTTGACTTGTTTTTCTGATCCTCCCAGTTCTTATGAGCTGGTTCAGATATTGGTCCTAAACAGCCATTCAGTGGTTTTTTATAATATTTTTATTAGAATTGTACATGGATAAAAGGTAAATACAAACCTAGAAAATATATACAAACAAAAAAGAAAAGAAAGAAAAAGATATAAAAAGTGACTTCCCTTTCCCTCCAAACAAGTATATTTACAATTGCTCACGACCTTATCTAGGATTACAAAAAAAAAAAAAACCTCTTCTTCCCATTTGTCATCCCTTAATAATAGTAAAATTATAAAAAAATCTTACCCAGCAAAAGCAGTAAGAGTGCCAGAAATAACCCATAAATTTTAATCTTAAATAAATCTATTATGCATTTTAACTATAACTTTCTCAGTTAAGTAAAACATAAAAGATTTATCCCCATAGGCATAAAAAATACCAACAATAGTAACATATACAATACTGTACAAAAGTTTTAGGCAGGTATGAAAAAATGCTATAAAGTAAGAATGCTTTCAAAAATATATATTGTAATTGTTTATGTTTATCAATTTACAAAATGCGAAGTGAGCAAACAGAAGAAAAACCCAAATCAAATCAATATTTGGTGTGACCACCCTTTGCCTTCAAAACAGCATCAATTCTTCTAGGTACACTTGCACACAGTTTTTGAAGGAACTCAGCAGGTAGGTTGTTCCAAACATCTTGGAGAACTAACCACAGATCTCTTGCAGATGTGGGCTGTCTCAGATCCTTCTGTCTCTTCATGTAATCTCAGACAGACTCCATGATGTTGAGATAAGGGCTCTGTGGGGGCCAAACCATCACTTCCAGGACTGCTTCTTGTTCTTGACGCTGAAGATTGTTCTTCATGACATTGGCTGTATGTTTGGGGTCATCCTGCTGCAGAATAAATTTGGGGCCAATCACACACCTCCCTGATGGTATGGTATGATGGATAAGTATCTGCCTGTATTTCTCAGCATTGAGGACACCATTGATCCTGATCAAATCTCCAACTCCATTTGCAGATATGCAGCCCCAAACTTGCAAGGAACCTCCACCATGCTTCACTATTGCCTGCAGACACTCATTCTTGTACCGCTCTCCAGCCCTTTGGTGAACAAACTGCCTCCCGCTACAGCCAAATATTTCAAATTTTGACTCATTAGTCCAGAACACCTGCCATTTTTCTGCACCCCAGTTCCTATGTTTTTGTGCATCGTTGAGTCGCTTAGCCTTGTTTCCACATCGGAGGTATGGCTTTTTGGCCACAATTCTTCCATGAAGACCACTTCTGGCCAGACTTCTTCTGACAGTAGATGGGTATACCTGGGTCCCACTGGTTTCCACCAGTTCTGTGCTGATGGCACTGCTGTACATCTTCCAATGTCAAAGGGAAGTAAGCATGGTGTATCTTTCATCTGCTGCATTAGGTTTCCTTGGCTGACCACTGCGTCTAAGGTCCTCAACGTTGCCTGTTTCTTTGTGTTTCTTCAAAAGAGCTTGAACAGCACATCTTGAAATCCCAGTCTGCTTTGAAATTTTTGCCTGGGAGAGACCTTGCTGATGCAGTAGAACTACCTTGTGTCTTGTTGCTGCGCTCAGTCTTGCCATGGGGTATGACCTGTGACATGAAACTGTCTTCCACAACCTCACCTTAGTAGCAGAGTTTGGCTGTTCCTCACCCAGTTTTAAGCCTCCTACACAGCTGTTTCTCTTTCAGTTAATGACTGTGTTTCAACCTACATATGAAATTGATGATCATTAGCACCTGCTTAGTATAATTGTTTAATCATACACCTGACTCTAATCCTACAAGATCCCTGACTTTGTGCAAGTGTACAAAGTGTGCAAGTGTAAGAATTGATGCTGGTTTGAAGCCAAAGGGTAGTCACACCAAGTATTGATTTGATTTAGATCTTTCTTCTGTTCACTCACTTTGGATTTTGTAAATTGATAAACATAATTACAATATATATTTTTGAAAGGATTCTTACTTTACAGCATTTTTTCACACCTGCCTAAAACTTCTGCACAGTACTGTATATCTTAAACTAAATTAAATAAATCCCTTTTACATTCTAACCTATAATTTTCTCTAACAATTAGGACATAGAAAGTTTATTCCCATATGAAAAAAATCTTTAAACCCTCATTAGACAATCCTGGTCATAAGAAAAGATTCCAATAGTAAAAGCCCAGAATCACAATTTATACAACTTAACCTTGATCAGATAAGTCCACTTTGAATTCCTTTTTCTTCTGTTTAGAAGAAAAATTCCTTTTTCTTCTACTTGATCTTCAGTAGTTTCTTCAAATAAAATCCCACATGATAATCTCTTATCATTTTCTCCCTACTTTCATACTTCCATTCTGTGGATCCAAAATAAGATGGCTCTCAGAGTCACTCTTCTGATTTATAATCTGAACATCCCCTTTAATTGTTCAAATATCATCTAGTATAACTTGTTAAGTCCCATCCAGTTTCTTTCTCCATGTCATTTTAAAATCCCATTTCAACATCTTCTGTGTCTTCCAAATTTCTTTTATAGTCTGTCAGTTTTTTAAAGTCCATTTTAAGATCCCTATTCAAATCATCCTCAGCCTCTGTTTTATCCAACAAAGTCTTTTCTTCTTCTATAACCTCTGTTAACTCTACTTTAGGCATATCAAAAAGTTTTTAAAATACTTTAAAACTTTTAATACAAAGTCCTGAACACATTGTTCCCAAACTAACTTAAATTCTTCTATAGTAAGATAATGTTTCTCTGTTGTGTTAATAGCTATCTTCTCCTTTAATTGCTGTCTGGTTTCCTCTAGTTAACCTTCAAAGTCCAGTCTTACCTTTTGTTTCTTTTCAGAGTCAGAACTTTCCCACAGTAAGTTTTCTTACAATTAATTCCAAAATCATCAACTATATTTTTATAAAATTTAACACAGTCTATAAAAACTATTCTTTCAAATCCATCTGGCCCCTTAAGTGTCCACAGTCAACATTTTAAACTCCCTTTTGCTTTTCAAAATTTTTTTTTTTTCCCTTCTAATCTTTAAACTTACATCTCCTTTCTTCAGGGATGGAAGGAAATTCTTCTGGTATGCAGGAACCTGCCCTTCAGAAGGTTTTTAATTCCAAATAAGTTGTTAATAGGTTGTCAATTAAGAGAGGAAGTGTATGCAAATCTAGTGTCCTTTTGAAGGCTCCAAACCACAGCTTGGGTTCAATGTTTTCCATGACTCCCAGAACGCTTAATCCGCTGGAGATCATGCAATTTCTTCACAGGGAGCCTCTGTGAGGAAGGTCCAGTCATCTCCTTTATCTGGAGATGGTTCTGAAGAGCTGGATCCTTTGCCAGCTCCTCTTAACCACTATGGCCATCAGCTCTGCAAAAAACAGAGCTGTCTTCAGTCTGCCATTATTCCTCCAGAAGTCAACAGCCATTCAGTGTTAAAGATTAAAGCTTTAATCTCCCCCTATCCAGGCTGACACTTGCCTTCTTTATCCAGCTGCAGGAACCATTTGGGAAGCTGTTGCTTTTGTAATTGAGTAAGTTCAGCATGCAATGTTGGCCAAACAAAAACTATGGCTATTGCAAGGAAGTCATCTTCAAACTATAGCTTAGCCCTTCCCAAATTGGGATACTTTAGACCAATGTTTCTCAACCTCAGCAACTTTAAGGTGTGTAGACTTCAACTCCCATAATTCTTCAGCCAGCATGCATGGCTGGAGAATTCTGGGAGTTGAAGGCTACACACCTTAAAGTTGCTGAGGTTGAGAAACGCTGCTATAGATAGGCTTACACCACATCTCTTGTAATTCCCACTGGGAAGCATGAGATTTACAGACTTGATTCACACATCATATTTGACTTTGACTGAACTGTGCTTTATGGCTAAGCCATAATTGATCAGATTTGCACAATGTAAGATAGAATCAAAGTACATTATGGCTTTGTGTGGATATATGAATCCATTCATGCCAAGTTGGGGAGGGCTTTCTTTCATTAACCATAGCTGAGATTAAATATATTACTTGGAATATGAAAACATAGTTCATCATAAGCAGAAGAAGAAACATCTGATTATCTCATGCTGCAGGGCAGGCAGAGAGCACCAATCTGGCTAAGGCTCATTCTTAGAACAGTAAACTCTGAACACAAACTTCTGTGTAAAATGGTGCTGCCAAGATTATAGAACACTAGGGAGGCCTATAACTTCTGCATGACGTAGCCACATGAGTATAAAATAACAAACTTGCTGAGGCTGTTAATAATGTATCCCCATTCCATGCAAAAGAGGAAAAATAAAAATAAAATCATTCTTGTGCAACCTTACCCTGGTGTCCTTCATGTTGTTTGCATTCATCTGGTTGCATACTAAAATATCAGAGTTTCCTATGAAGGGAAATGCAAAGCTGTTGAGTTGCTTTTCCTGTTAAAAGATTGGTGAATATCCAAATAGCTGCTCCCTTTGAAACTGAACACTGCAGTGGCAAATAGAATGCCTCAACCTGCAAGAAAAAGGACAAAAGCTGAAAAGAGATTACATGCTCTCATACCTTTTCTGTTTCCATGTGATTCCTTTGAAATTACAGAATATGGTGTACTTAATGTTTGCCACTGTGGCCATTATGGAATAGTGGCTAAGGTGTTGACTTTGATCAGGAAAATACAAGCAAATTTCCAATCATGGAGCTCACTGGCTAACTTGTGGGTGATCTCACTCAACCCAATATACCTTACTGTGTTTTTCTTATGGGATTAAAATTAAGGAGCTCCCAGCAAAATGGTGCGATATAAGTACAACGTACAGTATATGTAAGTTGAGAATACTGTGGTTTGAATGTCATTGTTCTGAGCAGTATTGTAAAAGAAACTTGGTCTGAAGCTATAGATCACTATATTTTTGTGATGCAACTAGTAATGACAGAGTAACTAGTGTTAACAGTGAAACTGGTGTTGATTAAAATGGAAAGTAAAAGATACAAAATATTTTTCTACTGGAGGAAAATTCTTTAAAATGGAAAGACATGAATAGCAAAAGAGGGATTCATATCTAATTTTGAATAGTTCATTACCCACAAAACCAAAGGGGAGCTGAGAAGATATATCCCATGCTGTAATGGAGGAGATGTCAAAGGGACTGCAATTCTGAGATTTTTTTTTCTGCAGATTGGGAACAGAAGCATTGAGTAGAGCATTTTAGTCATTCATGAACACTTACCTCTCTTTGAGATGCCAATAAAGCTCTTGAGTTTATATCTGACAGATCAGCATGAAGGAAGTCATAGGTTGAGGAAGAGAAGAAGAGACCATGATGGAATGCCTACTTCAAACTAGCCATTCAGTGAATGTCATTTCTTTGCATTTCCATTTAAAAATAAAAGCATACCATCTGGCTGCAGATCTTTCATTAAGCTGTATTTATTCATTTTGGTTTTGCTTTTGTTTTACAGTGCAGCTTACTTTCAGATACCTTTGCAAAGGATTTGCGGCCATGGTCCATAAACTGAATAATGAGATCCTTAGAATGGTGCTGGACTTCTTTTTCTTGGGGAGAGGGTATTAGTGTTTTCCTATTTAATTACCTGACTAGGGAAGCGGAATTCTTGTAACAAAATAAAAAGACTTGGCTGATACTTATTCAAAGCTAAAAGAGTTATAGAGCACTAGAGGAATGCATTGCACACATTGGGAATACAAAGAGAGTGCATTCTGTAAGGCAAACCTAATTGCTTTTATTGACAATCACTTTATGAGTGAAGGGAGTGGGGCAATTAGACTCCTCCGTTCATAGTAAAGCATTCACTGAAACATTTTGGATCTCAACATTGAAGGAGATTATTGCTATTCAAATTAATTGCCCTGTGCTTTCAACTGAAGAGGGAACAGCAACTAAGTAAAGCTGTAATGGATAAAGAAGAACTTAATTAATTACAATATTGGCTCCTGGGGATTTCCAAAGCTTTTCAGTAAACATACCTTCAAGGAAGAAGTTCCTTAAAGGTTATATGGCAAGGAAGGATGCATTTTTTTAGAGTAGCCTTCCTTAGTTTGATGCCCTTCAAGCTAGCTGGGAATTTTTGGAATTGTAGTCCCATGCCATAGATAGATAGATAGATAGATAGATAGATAGATAGATAGATAGATAGATAGATAGATAGATAGATAGGTATTCTAAAGCGCTGTGACATGTCTGAAGAGATATATAGCTACAGTATGCTATAGTGTGTTGAGCGATGGATGAATAGCCGTATCACTGGGTATTTCCTGATCATGACCCCTCCACTGATGTTCCCTCTGTTGAATCCAATTTGGCAAGCAGCCAGAGGAAAAGGGTAGATGGCCAGAAGTTCTTTTTCTTTTTCCCCTTCCTTGATTTACTGCTCTCTTGACTAGAACTGACAACTGAAAAGTGTGAGCAAGATATAGGCAAAATAGGGCCAGGTTTTTGAGGATGTCAACAGGTTGGCTCTGGCAGGTACCTGATGATACCAACCTTTGACACCAACCCAGTTACCCCTCCCAAACAAACACAAATGTCTTGACGATCCACTTTCCAGCATGTTCTATGTTGATCCTGCAGTATGTATTAAAATATTATATTTCAGATACACAAGCTGCCACCCTATGGGATGATTTATTATTCTACAGCAACTTTCTCCAAGAGATTTGTTAAGCTACAATTTCTAATATGCTAACTGGGGAAGGGGACTCAGAGGGCTTGTTGTCTAACCCAACTAGAAGGCAAGAAGTTGGGGAAACTGCTCTACAAAGTTTAATCACGCCTTTAAAATTGCTACTAAGATGTTGCAACAGCAAGCATGTGCATTTTTATTGTTTAGTACACTGTGTTTTCCCTGCTAGCAAGCTAGCCACATTTCTATAAAGCCTCTAATGAATTACTCTTCTAGATCACATGAAATGTAGTCCCAGCATATGCTCTGTCATGTGTTCAAGGTAATTAGATTACTTCTGACTACACAGTAGAATCCCAATGGTCCAGACACATTTTTTTTCACTTTTGTCTCTCTGCCAATATCCTACAGGAAATTGTGGTTTCAAAAAAAGTCAAATGAGAAAAAGACCCCGTAGTGTAAGAGCAATTTGGCAGACTGAAAACCCATCTTAATTATCTTAACTTAGCATACTGTACCTATAGGCTGGCAATTTAATAAAGTTATCTCTTTAAAATTGGATGTTTTCCTACAATTTTCTCATTATTTTCTTTACATTCAGTACAGTATACATTTTGAATATACAGTCCCCAAAAAACCCTTGTCCTACAATGAGAGGACACAAACACCCAAAACACACTATTTGCACTAGACACACTCCATGGATGGTGGTGTGATCAATTTTATAGAGACTACATAGGCATAGAATATAAATGGAGAGTGAGAGAAGGAATGTAAAGGAGAAAACAATTTGGTTAAATTCTCCATTGGAATACATAAGTAGCCAACTAACAGAGTACTAACAGCATTTTACAGCTATGTTTATTGGGTAAAGCTGCTATCCTATGGATAGTCTTTCAAAAGTAAGATCTATGAAACCATTTACTTTTGATTTCAACCGTCCAAATTGCAACATACTGCTTTAATTAAGGTCCTTCAATCAGATAAAATCAACCTTTGGCTTTTTATTAAATGCATACAAAACATGCTTTGTCAAAGGGGGTCATAATTAGGAACCATCCCTGCAATGTGCTCCCCCACCAAAGTAATAAAAAACCAAAAATATGGCTACACAAAACACCTTGTTGGAAGAAACACTGGAAAACCTGAAATTCACTGGTTTCATACAGAAGCAGCAACCCAAAGCTACCTGAATCTGGCTCTCCTTCCTATTTAATGTGACTTTCTATGCTTCACAGCTCTGTGAGCAGCCCACCCCCAACAATATAAGTGGCATGTGTAACGCCTGATGTTTCCAAAGCACTGATCAGGCGTTATGTAGGCAGATGCTACGTGAAAGCCAGGCATTTTCCTGCAGCCCAGGCCAAAATGCTATGGACAGTAGTGACCAATGACCAGAGGGGAGGGAGTGTGCCTCCAGTTACAGAGGAGGGGCCATGCCTCCAGTTGTCTGAAGTGACCAATATGAGCTGGGTAAAATTTAAACTTTGACCAGGAAGTGTATAGATGACTTTCACAGCAAAAACTATGTCAGGAGAAGAGGGCAGACATGACTTTAAAACTGGAACAACTTATTATGATTTTAAGCTGCCTCTGCTCTGAGCTGGGGATGAGACAAGGCAACCATGAAGATATGTCATCTCTAAACAATTCACAGAGCATCTTTATGCTTAGAGGCCCACAAGGATGAAGATTGAATCTTCCCTTTCTCTATCTAGAAGTTAGATTATGCTATAAAGAATGTGTCTGATAAAGTCAGAACAAGCTAGTTCTAAAACTTGTAATGGATCCATAATAAGATGAAAACTATGATAATGGTAAAATCACTACCACCACCATATAATCACTAAATGGTGTGGCATCCAGCTGAATACAGGATAGTTTGTTCTTCTCAAAAGCTGAGTGATCTAAAACAAATAATATAGAAAAGTAGATCTTCCTTTTAAAAATACTTAAAGGCAAGATATATGGAACATAAAGCCTGCTGTAGCTTATCCGTAGATATTGAAACTTCCTCAGAATTGCATTAAGCAACCTGTTCAGCTGGAGTCTGCTGATAGCATTTCCTCAAATAGTAGGAAATGCAGTCGCTCTCGCCCTTTTCCCCATGTAGACAACATAAATACAAATAAAGACAACAAAAATCCCTCCATGTCTGAAGAACCATGGCTTTTTAAGAGGGAGAGGGAGTGGTAAGCAATTTTTTTTCATCTTCAAAGTTTTGAAAACTGAATTCTTTTAGCAACATCCTGTAATTCTATAAAACATGTTAGTTAAGCTAAAATTATGCTTCCTGCCAACATACGAGCAGGTTCCTTCAATAAATATACTGCCTCTTCCACAAATGGGAAAGGGAAAACCTTTGTGAGTGTAAATGAAGGGCCAGAAGTTTATTTCTTTTTTTTAAAATTGCAGTAACAGTCTCTGAACATTGGGCTCTCTTTCTTTAAGAACCCAGTTTTTCTAAGAAAGCAGAACATTAGAGAAGATACAGTTCCCACACTGGCTGACTTGTCTTTGTGCTGCCAGTCCTTTCCTTCACTTTCTCTGTGCCATTCTCCTCCACTTCTTTTGGTTTGCTTTTGCTTTATTCTTTTCCTTTTTCTATTCTCTTTCTTGATTATTAGTTTTTGTTAGTTCTTATCTTTCTGTTTTTTAAAAAAATTAAAATTATGCCTGTCAGCTGATGGGAGCTATAGGACACTAGACTGGATGATTCCCAGCCATACTACTGTCTGGGTAAAAGGGTTGGTCACCTGGCAATCATGTGAATGCCATCTAAACTCCTGAAGAAGAAAGGATATGTAGGGAGATCATAGGAAACAGCTGACCATGTCTAGTCTCAAATTTGTAACATAACATCACTTTTTTTTTTTTACTATTCTTAGTGTGCATACCCCCCTCGCCCATTTATGCAAATATCTAGTGCCGATTTCTTATACAGCAGTCAAAGGAGTCCTGCCAGGTATTTAAGAGCATTTCTTGTCTGAGATGTAAAAAAAGCACCATGACAGAAATGATGGTATCCAACAAAATGCAAAGAGTTCTTGTTTCAGATTGGAAGTTAGCAACTAAAGTGATGTCTCACAATTGGGAGCTGGTAAAAAAAGCAATTTTGTGTCATCTTTAGTGACCCTGAATCCAGTACAGCGTCTGGCTGGATACTGTAGGAAACTGGCTGGTGGACGACTTAAGCTTTTAGACAGATCTTGCAACCTTTTTGTGTAAAATCTGCCCACAGATTCACATGAAAGGAAAATACATCTGTTTCTAAAAATTAGGTGAGACATTGAGAAAGGGAACACATAGATGAAAGCAGGAGAGGAAGACAAAGAACAATTCCGTACTCTGGTATGTTTCTCTATGGCAGCCATTCTCAAACATTTTAGTCTCAGGACCCTTTTACATTCTTAAAAATGAACTTAAAAAAGAACTTTGGTTTACATGAGTTATATCTATCAATATTTACTGTATTAGAAAATAAAATTCAAACATTTTAAAATATTTATTTGAATTTGCAGACCCCTGAAAAGGTCTCAGAGACCCCTAAGGATCCCCAGACCACACTTTGAGAACTGCTGCTGTAGGGCAAGGATGTGCAAATTTGTTTGAGGGCCACATTAGGTTTTGCATGGCTTGTTAGTGGCTGCATTTCAAAAGGGGTCAGGGTCAACTCTCAAGATTTTGAGTGGAGAGTTAAGCTTTAAGGCACCCATTTTGCCCTGTCAAATCCCTTGCCCACTACAAAAGCTTGATAAATATCCTGCTCACTTTAGGGAAGATTCTGCAGACTGCAAAACTGGGGCTAACAGGCTACACCAGGGTTTTTAAACCTTATCAACTTTAAGATGTGTGGACTTCAACTCCCAGAATTCTGAAGTTCACCCATCTTAAAGTTGCTGAGATTGTGAAACCCTGGGCTACACTTTTTGTGCTCCTGCTTTAGGGGACTGATATATAATGTCCTTGAAGTACACGTGGTCCTGGAGTGAGAAACCTTCCTATCTTGGTAATCCTGACTTCATTAGTACACAGCTCTTGGAAACACCTGTGATTCTCAACTACTCTCTTTTGAACAAACACCATTCCTGGAAAGTGCAGAACATGTCCATCTTTGAATCACTGTAGGAATTAAAATATTAGTAGACAATACAATAAATGTTCACGACTCCTCTGTTAAAGGTGCAAAATTGCATCAGAAATTCCTGAGAGGCAAAACTGCTGTGTGTCTAAGCAGAGTTGTATAAGAATCCCAGTGAATATTAAAAGTGAGAGGAATGACTCATAAGCACATGAGCTGTGAGGGGGGGAAAAGGGAGGCAGAAAACACAAAATCATGCACCTCTTCTTAATCCAGGGCCATCACATGATGAGCCCCAAGATCTTAATTTAACCAGAGAGAGGAAGAGAGCAGGGAAACATTATCCCCAGTCTTGCTTTGAAGAGATCAGAGGAACACCAAGTCAAGTTGTGCAAGTTCTGTAGTTTGGGTGTCTGTATCTATTCAGCATGAAGTGGGCTTGCCTCTTCTTTCTTCTTGGATACCTGGTCACTGATGAACATGTTCTGCCTGCTACAGCCTCCAAACGTGAGTTCCTTGCTTCCCTTCTTCCTCTCCGTATGATAATTGGCTGTAGCATTGCCAGTTCTGGGGGGGGGGGGGGATCAGTTGTAGTGATGGCAGTGGGGGGCGGTGGGGGGTGGCCTTACTTGTGGTGTTTCTCTACTACACCACAAGATGGTCTGTAATTCTGCATACATGTTTATGTAGAAGAAGTTCTTATTAAGCTCAGTAGAGATATTTCAGAGGAAACATGTACAAGATACATGTTAGAGCAATTGCTCCAAATTATTTACTTCTCAGCACCCTTTAGCCTTTGTGTTATACTTAAAGTCCCATATGGGAAACAGAGATATGTTTATATTTTGTTTACTCCTAGCTTATACACAGTGAGGATTGTGTTCAATGTTAGTGATTTTCAGTGAGGAATAGGAGAGAGGGGGAAAATGAATCCTACATTACAGAGTACATCCACTTGTGTGCATGTGGTATATATGTGCTGTGAAGCTGCATTCTCTATGCATCCTCAAACTTCGCAATAACTGATTATGTAACGGTAATTGTACTGGTGGCAGAAACATTAAAGACCACTGGACGAGAATGTCCAGATGACAAATTCTCCCTATTTTTCCTAGAGATTGTGACTGACAAAGAGCCTGTTTCTCTTGGGATGGCTATTGTCTCCTGCAGGGCTGACCCTCGTTGCAAACAGTGTGACCACCTCTTTTCCTGGCAATGCATTAGTGAAACACCAAACTGTCAGTCCCTTCGTGGTCTTTAGGAGCTAACATATTTGCTAATTCTTTAGATAAGCAATAATGACCAAACTACATTTTTTTTCAAAAAGCCAAGTCACTTTGAGAAAGGAAAATTTTGAGATGCAAAACAGCAGAAAAACTACACAGTTTGCCTCCTTATGTCTTTGAAATGCTTGCTTGGGAAGACAAGCACACATTCTGAATTCTGCTGGTTAAGGAATTATTGGGGAGTGGAAAAACATCAAGGGGAAAGATTAATCATACTCTTGGGCCCCTTCTTTCCTTTAAATTTCTCCCCCAAAAAGCAGTTAATTCATGTTCTTGTTAAAAGTAATGGGAGCATTGTTTGTGCATTACCATGTGACATGCTTTTGACCTCTTAAGGACAAACATGAGTCATAGTTAGTTTGGCCCAGCAATGGACAGGCTGAACCCATTTGAGAAACCCCAGAAATATTTGTAGAAATCTATGTACTTTGAGTTTACAGTATTAATCTCCAATAGCTAAGATTTTGCCCAGGAAAGATGAAGAGCCCTTTAATTTTCTGACTCTTTCCAAGAGGCAGCCTGCACACTTGGGGGTGTTCTCAGCCCACTTCTATTTTGACTTGTAAGGGAGTATCAGCAAGACCTAATTGTTCTGCTAAACCCAGAAGTAGGCATCTTACAGATACTATAGCTAAGGATGGTATTGGGCCACAGGCAGCCATCTTAGGGCTCATCCAGACAGCTGATTTCACATGCTTTTCACGTGAAGCACAACTTGACATAGCAGAAATGCCCACCTCCTTCCTTCCTTAACAGTAGCTATTTTGGGAACTGACAAGCTCATAAGAGAAGTCAACTCCATCTGCAGCCATCCTCTGTCTTGCCTCACCTTCCCTTTGGGTGAGGTGTGGTGATGCCAGTAGGGCCAAATGAATATATGGGGGCTGATCATGAGCTTCCACACACAGGCAAAGAGAGGCATGCAACAAATGTCCAACTCAAACTCAACTCCTTACATACTTGCATGTCATGTCACAATGCAAATAGAAAAGGGCGGAGCTCACACTGTGATGATGCACATTTAGTCATTTTGGCATCATCATGATTAGGCGCAGCCACTTCTGGGATTGGTTACCAATTAAAACCAAATTTTTGCTCATGCTGTGTTTTGTACAGCCTAGCACGTGAATGCTTATGTATGTGTGTGTGTGTCCTGTAACAATGTAGTAGTGTTCTATCGTATTTGGTGTGAATCTGCTGTTTAGCTTGCTCAATATCTCTCTCAAAAGATCCCGCAGAGCAGATTTGATCACACTACTTAGATTTGGTAATAAAAAAAGTTTACAAAGTTATGTAATTCTTCTTTGGATCCATAACAGATAACATAGGATACAATACATTCCAAAATCACTCAACACAGACTTGTATTCACACAATGAACTAGAATTTTTAACCATGGTTTCTTGAACAAATCATAATAATCTGATTCACACATGTTAAGCAACAATGTGTACATTCACATTATCCTTACTGTACACAGAAATTAACAAACCATATTATGACGTAGTGTAATGAACCACTAGACCACGTAGTTTTTGTCAAAGCCAAGAGAGCTAAAATAAAAATGCATTACTCCCATGATTTAAAAAATATAAATCTCAAATAGAGGACAGATCGTAACCCAAATGAACTTGAATACAGGACATGGGTGTATGGAAAATATTCCAAATAAAATAAGTCAGGGAAAACTCTAACATGCATCAGTCTAAACTAGAGCATCAACCTAAATTAGTTTTTGTCATGTTGGATAGATTAAGTCTTTCTTCATCTGGAAAAAATTTGTGTATTCTGACACATGAGTTTTTATTTTAGTGCAGCTCTTTTATAACAAGAAAAAAATCTATTTTTCTCCTTGTTGAGGCTTAAACAGAACCACTTTATGAAACATTCTGTGTTTCAATAAAAGAGTCACTCTAAATATTTTTCTTAATTATTTATCTATGAGTAAGATAGGACCTTAGCAGTTTCATTACAAGAAGTGCTGTTTCACGCAAGAGGTTAGAAACCGCATTATCTGATTCTATGTTTTTGGGAGAAATTATTACACAGGTATTTAGAAATTTTATTTCTAAAATTTTGCTACAGCTCTCCAGTCAAAGTACAGTAGGTGTACCTCTAAAATGGATGCAAAAACCTAAAACCACAATCACTTAAAAATTGCAGAGGTTAAAGTAGCAGAGACTAGTTTATGACAAGCGAAGCAATTAAAAGCTCAGGAGAATAAAACAACGATTTGCCTGGTGCTAGAAAAATAACTGAATATGCTCCATCACAGTTCTGAAAGGTTATGAATTTGTTTTCTCTGAAGCAAGGGGAGAAGTAATGTAAATGTGAAGTTACTACAAAGACAGCAGCAGGCTTTTTTCTGGGTCTTGATTTAGCGAGGCAAGGAATGAAGTAGAAACCAAGGATGAAAAAAAATTACATTTTTTCCCAAAAGGCTGGGTTCACACATATCATTTAGTCATAATTTCCATATTAGTGCTAAAGCAGTATTGCAGAAACTCTGCAGACCCAAAACTGTTTTGAATTGAAATTAAGTTTGCACGCACACGCACACACATGCTGGGTAGAATGTTTCCTGGTATGCCATATTCATGAGATCCTGTCACTATTTATTATTACTAGATAATCAAACCAAGCATATTCCTGATCATCAGATTATCTTTTAATATTTGCTCCATCCACTCAGTCTGGGAAGAAAACAGTCTCATTGAAACAGCTCAACTACTGTCCCACCAGCAGCCTTAAGTGAGAAGAACCAAGGAGACGGCACCATCTCCAAATATCATTAGAACATACTTAAAAACATAAAAGTTCATAAACATACTGAGAGATGTCAGATGCGTAAAACAATTGTGCCTCTTGTTTTAATAGAGTAGCTGGCCCCGGCTTCAAGAAGCTGGCTCATCACAAGATCATCCAAAGTCAGGACCCTCCTGCCACCAACTCTCCAATCAGCAGAGACAGTTTCTCTCTGCAATGTTATGTGAGAAAGACCTTGAGAGACAGGGTGAAGAGATGCTACCTTGGGAACGGTCAGATAAGAGAGGCCGTAGCCCACAGCTGCATAATGGATGGAGAAAGAGGCTCAGAAGGGACCTTCCCTAGCTTCTCAGGCTGTAAAGGAGATGGTAGGGGATTTGTACTTTCAGACTTGCAAGGTTCTGTTGATGTAGCCATACAATAAAGTAGAATTAGCTCATTTGGTCATGTTCCCCATCTCATCTACCTGGGAAGGCTGATACCCTCCTTTCTCCATGGATCCAATAAATAAAATGTAAATTGCTAGTTATAAAGAGGCCATTTGCATTAGGAATGGTGGTGGATGAACTCGGTGGAAATGAATCCCTCTCTCTAAGAGGCCAATGGCCATCTATTTCACACCCTACAGTCAGAAGAGGCTCCTTGAAGGAGCAAGCAGTACATTTCACAAGCACAATACAGGTAGTCCTCATTTAAGGATGCTAAATGGGACTGGAAACTCTATCATTAAGCAATGCAGTTGTAGGTCAAAAACCCACATAACTGCACTGCTTAGTGACAGCAGTTCTGGCAATCCCAGTTGCAGTTGTTAAGCAAGGACCATGTGGGTTGTTAAGCAAGGACCTCATGTGACTGTGACTTTTGATTTCCTGCTGGCTTCCCCATTGACTTTGCTTGTGGGAAGCTGGCAGGGAAGGTCACAAATCATGATCATGTGACTGCAGGGATGCTACAATGGCTGTAAGTATGAGGTCTGGTCATAATTACCACTTGTCCAGTGCCATCATAAGTTTGAAAGGTTGCTGAATGAGTGGTCATTAAATAAGGACCACCTGTACGCACTGAAACAGACCAATGTTCTTCGCTCCCTTGATAAAGACCCTGAAAGCCACAGCATCCTTTGCAAAAGTCTCATGTCGCAGCAGGGGTGTGATAAAAAACGTCAAGATGGCAGCCATGATAATGCAATCACAGCTCCGCCAGTTTTTTGGGTGCCATCACCAATCCCAAATTCAAACTAATGCAAATGCCAATTTTAGCCCTATGTCTTATACATAAACCAAAAATATGTAGAAGTACAATTCAAAGACTACCACTAAGCATAAAACTTTAGACCAGTGCTTCTCAACCTTGATAACTTTAAGAGGTGTAGACTTCAACTCCCAGAATTCCCCAGCCTGCTTGCACATCTGTTGAAGTCCACATCTGTTAAAGTTGAAAAGGTTGAGAAACACTGCTTTATGGTAACCCATACCTTCACACTAAAATTAATCTGATAAATCAGGCTAATTCTCATAGGAAGATTTAAACCTAAGACTTACATATAACCAAAAATTATGCCATAGACTAATTGTAAGACTTGTGATAAGCATAATAGCTCACAGTAAATCAAACTCTAAGATCTCCAACCCAAAGTTCAACCTAATGCTAGTTTTAATTTTTAACCCTCTTTCTCAGATTAGTACTAAACTTGAAACTACACTGTGAACCATAACCTCACTCTAAAGTTAACCTAGGGATGCCTAACTCTAAGTAAACCTTATGCCAATATGCATTTTTAAGCCTAGGGGTTACTTTATACATAAAAACTAAAATTGAGCCTTAGAGAATTCTTAGAGTGGCACTAAGCATAAAACCTCACTCCAACACCATTCATCCAAGTGTTATTAGCAAGCAATCTCAGGTAGCCTCATCCTAGCCCTAAGTTTACTTTAATGCTAATAAGAATTTGAGATGCTAAGATTTACCCCTAAGAAAAAATGGTGCCTTGGGATAATTCTGAGACTAGCACTAGTACTCTATAACCTCACACTAAAATTAACCTGAGATACCAGGAAAGCCTAACCCTAACTCTAGGTTCAATTTAACCCTCACAGGAATTTTTTAAGCATAACACATAAACAAAATAATGCTGTAGCTCTGTGGTTCTCCAACTGTGTGCCACGGTGTCCCAGGATGCCACAGCAAACCCAAGGGGTACTATAAGGTTTTAAAAGTATTTGCACCATCCATTTGCAAAGGTAGGTTTTGGCAGTCTTTTGGCTTAGGAGGTGCCGGAGAAAAATACTGAGACACTAAGGATGCTGTGAACCAAAAAGGTTTGGGAACCTCCACCATCAGCTAATTCTAAGATTTCCACTAAGAATAAAAATGTGCATGAAACCAAACCCTCACACTAAAATTAGCCTATGATCTCATGGAAGTGTAAACTCAAACCTAAATTCTTTTTTTTTTTTTAATCTAGGTAGCCTAGTAGAGGATTTTCTTTTTCTTTTCCCCATATAGTGGGATTTCTTTTCTTTTCTTTTCTTTTCTTTTCTTTTCTTTTCTTTTCTTTTCTTTTCTTTTCTGTTCTGTTCTGTTCTGTTCTTCTTCTCTTTTTTTGGTACAAACAGATTAGGTTTCTTAAACTATATGTTTTTTTAATATAACATTGCTATTTAGTTAATATATAAGAGTTGAATGAAAAGTAATGTGTCTACTTCTATAACTTTAATTTAAAAAGGATATTTTAATAAATGAAATAAGAGAAAAATCCCTGAAATGAGCTCTTTTGTTACCTGTATTTACTTCTCCACATATCGCCACTATTTACTACACACTTGCCAATGCTGGGCAAGCTTCTTAAGGCCTTCATGAAAGAACTTCCCACTATGTGTCTTCAAGCAGATCCTTTCCACCTCTTTATTTGAGTCAAACACATGCCCAGGAAAGTATTCCTTTAATTTGCAGAAAAGGTGGAAGTCACATGGCATCAAATCTGGATTATATGGCGGATGGGGTAAGACAGTGAGATCTACCTTCACAGTTGTCTCTTGGGTGGTTCATGAGGTATGAGGCCTAGCATTGTCATGTTGCAGCAAAATTTCCAACTTGTGCTTCCAAACTGCTTAATCATTGTTTCAAAGTTCTGAGTGTTGCAATGTAGCACTCTGAGTTGATAGTGGTACCAGTGGAAATCCATGTGAATAACACCATCTGAATCCCCTCAAAATGTAATCATGGGTTTTCCTGCTGAGGCCTGGGTTTTGGTTTGTTTTCCCCCACAGTTGATAATATTCTGTGGACTAACACTTCATTTCTAGGTCATTATGAAGAGCCCATGTTTGGTTAGCTGTCATGAGGCTGCCAAGAAATTCCACCCCTTCTTTCATAGTGTGATGATTGCTGGCAGATTTAAACTTTTGAAGTTTTCATCTCTGCCATCAGCATGCAAGGAACTCATCTTGCACAAAACTTCTGATATTGAAAAGCATCAATAATGTGACCCACATGATCCTGTTAAATGCTAAGCTTAACTGCAGGTTTCCTTAGAATGATCTGTCAATTTTCCTTAATCAGCTCATCAACCTTTCTCAAGTGAAACTCTTCAGGTGCTGTCATAAATTATACATTTTGTTCTTAATCACACAAATCAGCTCTTCCCAGTTCACCATCTTTATGGTTTTTTTGGGCCAAGTGACACACAGTATTCATGTCAACACAGTCATCACCATAAACAATCTGCATTTGGCAGTGAATTTCAGTTGGGGGGACTCCTTCAGGTGTCAAAAATTCAATTACAGTGTGTTTCTTAAAGCACACAAATAAGAGAACTGCAACCTTTCCTCACAGCAATTTCCTGTCAACTGAAGTGAAAGAACAGGTGCTAAAAAACATGTCAGAGCTTCTAGTGCATCAGTCCTGCCATCTGTCAGCAACTGAATATTGGAAGCATTACTTTTCATTCAACCCTCATATAATACCATAAAGTAGTAAAGTTTTTTTTAAAAAAAGAAATGTTAATATTTTTGAATATTAATGAAAGAATTAAAAAGAAGAAGAAAATAATCTTCTGTGGCAACTCTATTGGTCAAAATGGGATGTGCGTCAAATATCCTGCAAAACATGATATTTCATGTGATTATGGAGAGTGAACAGACTTTCATCAGTGCACATAGCTACAGTATGTACATTCAACTTCGTGTACATGATTAAATACATAGTGAATAGGGGTACTGAAATTCTGTGGAGAAGTGATTGGCACACGTGTTATGCTTCCATCCATGTAAGCATATTGGGGAATCGCACAGCTTTCTTGAACATGGAGAACCAAAACTGCCACAGTTCAGCATCAGATATTCCCATCAATACAGTATGGTCAGAGAGCTGGGCCAGAATATAAGTCTTGATACAATATCTTCCATCCAGAGGCAGAATTGCATAACTCCTGAGAAAAGCTACTTTCACAGTTTTCTGTATGAGCATATATACAGTACGAACATGGGTTCAGCATCACATGTGAACCTTCTTTACAAGTGTAAAACATTCCTAACTTTATTGCATGCATTTAATTTTTCTTTGTAGAATTTCGAGATGTGATGACTCATGGGACAGCGACTTCTCGTAACAAGTATCACCACAGGCTAAATCACTGGTATTCTGACCATAATAACTGGAATGAAAAGCTTTACCCCTTCTGGGAGAAAGGAGACCCCAGATGGAAAAACTGCTGGAAAGGTAATTCTATGTGCATGATAGAACAAAGACAGACAGGGAAAGGCAATCAAGCTGAGGTTAATGCAATTATAGAATAACATTAATGATACAGTATAAGTGGAGCTTGGCCAGAATTATAATTTTATTTTCTGTAGAACAATGAACAGGTTTTTGTTTATGAAAATATTTAGGGACATGGTAGCTGTTTTACACAAAATAAGGGCAGTCTGGGTCCATCTAACTGAACATTATCAGACTTGTCTTCTCTGATCCTGTCCACATGACTTGGGCATCATGCATTATCCAAATATTTGGAGTAATGAGAGTTCTGGCTTTATAGACATACATACAGTTAGTCTTACGTTAGGCTGGGGCTTGCTTTTGTATTTATGTATAAAGTTTAGGGTTAAAAATACCTATTGGAATTAGCATGAATTTAGGGTAAGCTTAGGATTCCTTGAGACTTGTAGTTAATCATACCCTGAGGAACAGCGGTAGAATGAGGAGTTCCGTTAAAGCAGCATTTCTCAACCTTGGCAACTTTAAGATATGTGGACTTCAACTCCCAGAATCCCCCAGCCAGCCATGTATATGATGTCAGTTTTCGAGTCAGGTTTTGGACTCCTCGTGACTGCCTGGATAAGTCCCTGCAGTTTTATTGGCAAGGTTTTTCAGAAGTGGTTTGCCATTGCCTCCTTCCTAGGGCTGAGAGAGAGTGACTGGCCTAAGGTCACCCAGCTGGCTTTGTGCCTAGGCAGGACTAGAGCTCACAGTCTCCCTGTTTCTAGCCTGATGCCTTAATCACTACACCAGACTGGCTCTATAATGTATATACTTGCAATCAAAATAAAATGACAGTGGGAGAGGTAATGGGGAATCTGGTGTACCACAGGTTTCTGGTCTTCTGTGGAGGAAAAGTGGAATAGTAATGTAATAATTTTTTTTTATATATATATATATATATATATATATATATATATATATATATTGCTTTTCAGGGGGAAAAGTAGTAGCCAATTTGACCAGTGATAGCCCAGCTCTGGTAGGATCCAATGTGACATTTACTGCAATGCTAAAATTTCCCAGATGTCAGAGGGAAGATAATGACAGCAATATAATATATGATCGAAAGTGCCTAAACGGTAAGTAATTAAATATTTTATTACTGTTGTCGTTTTATTGTTGTTGTTATTTTGTTACAGTATTTTACTGTTAGGGAAGGTGTAAGATGGGATTTTTCTGCCTCAGGGGTCAAAATAACCTGGCTAGCTTTAGGTATTGTAGGTACTGTACTAGTGACCTTATTAACTTGAAGTGGTAAGTCTCTGCGTGTCCAGTTTGTTGTTCTACTTCAGACAATAAAACATCCCCATCAGTCCAGTAAGCTCTTAGTATCTATGTTTAGGATTACAGCCTTGATAAACTTGATCCTGATTTCCCAATCTGAAGTTTTCCACATTCTGTTGAAACGAACGAATTAAATTCCAACATACGAAAGGCACCAGATTGGAGAAAATGCTTTAAAAACTTGTTTCTTTTTTCCTATTTCTTTTCTTTTTGTTTTTAGATTCTTCAGTTTTTTCTGATGAATATGTTTATAATTGGACCCAATGGATTGATGACTGTAGCTGGCTAAACTGCACATATAACAACAGCTACGGTGTTTTCCCAGATGGAAGACCGTTCCCTCGCCACCACGGCTGGAGGAGAAGGAATTTCATCTACATATTTCACACACTTGGTTAGTCCTTAAAATGTAGTTCCACCTTTGAATTTTTTTCTTAGTACTTGTTTATATAGCACTATCCAGAATTATTTGCAAGGGACCCTATTGTTAAGGGTTTGATGAGAAAAAATTGGTAACTGTGTGAGAAAACCATTGGTTCAGAGCTGCTCTGAAAATAAAGAAGCTGTTTATTGACTGTTAAGTTTGGGGAAACGGGCATATTTCTCAAATTCACAGCATTTCAAGTTGAGATAAGGTATGTTGACATGTCATAGTAAATCATCCTTACTATTTTTTCCATAGGAAGTTATCCAACTGATGCAAAACACCTCAAAAAGACAGTAACCTTGAACAATTTTACTGAAGTGAATTATAATTATAATTATAATTGTGTGTGTGTGTGTATGTGTGTATGTATGTGTGTGTATACTTATATATATATAAGTAAAATGCTTTTTAAAATCTCTAAAGGACTTTCTGCCAGAAATGAGCACTCTGGTCATCTATTTATGAAAGTGTTTTTGTTTTTTGTAGTATATTTATTCTTTTATCCTGACTTTCCATTCTGAAAACACACAAGGCAACTAATGGCATAAAAAGAACCAAGGAAGGAAGGAAGGAAGGAAGGAAGGAAGGAAGGAAGGAAGGAAGGAAGGACAAGCCTTTAATATATACATATGTGTGTGTGTGTATGTATGTATGTATGTATGTATGTATAGGCATCTAATTTTTTTAATATTTCAAAGCTGGCTGAAGAGATGTTTCTTACCTGCCTCTTCTAACAGTGGAGAGAATGGGAGGCAAATGAGACTCCATAGCTTGGGAGTGACAAATGTGTCACAGGGAAATCAGATCTCTAGAAGTTTTGGATTTGTTCTTATCATCCCTGAACACTGGAATATGCTGGCTGGGGTTGAAGGGAGGCACCAGGTTGCCTAACTCTTGTACCTATTTTGGCTTCAGGAAGAAACATTTCCCATACTTATTATTTGCAATCCATTTCATTAGCAATTAAATGTGGAACCTTCTGCACCTGAAGTATGTTGATTGATTATGTGCCATCAAGTCATTTTTTACTTCTAGTGACCATATAGATAGATTTTCTCCAAGTTGATCTATCTGTAACTTGTTCTGCCATGTCTCCCAATGATGCACTCATCACCTCTGTAACTGAGTCCATCCACCTTGCTGCTGGTCGTCTTCTTCTCCTCTTTCCTTCACCTTTCCCAGCATTAGAGCCTCTTCCAGAGAGCTGGGTCTTCACATACTATGTCCGAAGTAGGATAATTTGACCCTGGTCATTTGTGCCTTGAGTGAGAACTCTGGGTTGAATGAAGTATGTGCTCACCATTAATTTATGGCTCTTCCCTTTTATTTTCTGTTGCTTAACTCTTGTTGATTTTAGAGAAAGCTTAAAAAATGCATCAGTCAGGCAGTTAGACAACAACTTCTTGTCTCCTTCCAGTGAGAATAGAATAGACCAGCAACTCCACATTTGGTATCCCCAGACATGACTGGGGATAAAAAAACAATGACATCTAGTTGGTGAAACCATATAACGGCACTATCCATATAAGCAGTATATGGATATAAGTATAACAGTATACCAATGTAGTAAAGAGTTATTGCAAATCAAAGCTAGCCCAGTTTAGTTGAAAAATTTACTACTGCTGTGAGCTGTCAAGTGGTTTGTGCAAGTGTATAAATGATGGGACATGGAAAAGGGACCCAATTATGGCACTAGACATAAAATGGTAGAATCATGTGCACGCTTCTGGACTGTTTATAAGAAAGACTGATAAATATGCAATACACTTGGAAGCATTATATTTATTTATTTTGCCCTTTTGATAGAGTGAGATGTTTCCTCCTTTGGAAAAGAGCAACTGTGTAGTCTTTCCAAAAAATACAGAGTAATTGAACCAATAGTAATGCCATCTTTTTTACCTTTTACTGTTTTGCAGGCCAGTATTATCAAAAGAAAGGAGGCTCATCAGTTATGGTGTCGATCAATACAACAAATATCACTGTTGGTAAACAAATAATGGAGTTGGTAGTTTATAGAAGGGGTTATCGGTCATATGTACCAGTAACCACAACAAATGTTATTTATGTTGTAACAGGTGAGTACACAAGGTTAAGTTGTAATTCATCATATGTGGACGATTTACATTAGTGATGTATTGATTTCAGGTTCCAGAATTCTCAACAGTATCTATACTAAGTGTGGAATTCTGGGAATGGAAGTTTACACATCCAGAGAACATTGGTTCTTCTAAACAATCTTCCTTCCTGCCTTTTTTCAGGAAGATTTTAAGACTGAAATATACCTATATGTGCTTATGTATGTGTGCAAGGGTGGGAAAGTTTTGATGAAAGGTTTATGCAACACATTTGGCAGGCAAATGTGACAACATTCCTTGGACACATCAGTGCTTTTCTGTTAAAAACTATGATTCTAGTGTTATCTATTGTGTGTTAAACTACAATTTCATCTTTTTTGATACTTTTAATATGCAGATCAAATCCCCTTCTCTGTGAAAATATCCCAGAAGAACAATCGCAATGTTTCAGACTTTATCTTCATCAAGGACATCCCCATTATGTTTGATGTTCAGATTCATGATCCCAGCCACTACCTGAATCATTCTGCTATTTCCTACCATTGGAATTTTGGGGATGGCAGTGGTTCATTTGTTTCTAACAATTCTGATTCAACACATACATACACACTTCTGGGAAATTTCAGTGCTAACTTGTCTGTTCAAGCTATTATACCTGCACCTTGTGGGCCAGTGACAGCTTCTCCTTTATCTACATTTCCAGGTAAGTGTCTATGATAACTAATATCCACCATACATACTTGCTCATGCAGACACATTGGTCTGGTTCACAAATCACACTAAGCCAATGTACATGGTTTTGTTTTGGCATAGTGTGTTACATAAACTCAGCCATCATGGAGCTCATCAGAAACATGATTTGTGACATCATATAGTGCAAATCTAGTACATTGGGGTTTATTCGATGGCTAATATATGAATCCAGCCACTAGTTGCTTTTTATGGGACTTAATTCATCTCCTTTCCTCTACCTCTCAATAAGCAATTGCTCCAAATTTGCAAAAATGAATAATTTGTTGATTGTCCATTTCTTAACATCTTATGCTTTCTTCATAATTCTGTGCTGCAAACTGGTACTCAGAATAAGAAAAGCCACTTATTTCATCTGGACTTTGCTATAAGAGGTAATGTTATAGTTAGGCTTGTGATGATCGGATTGTTACTCTCTGTTTACTGGAAAAAACCATTGCTCTTCTGGCCATTGCTGAACAGGAAGAAAGTATGATCAAAAATAAATGCCAATCTTAGCTTGATCCTCAAATGCAAGTTAGATGGAATGGAATGACAATAAGGTTATATGTGGGACCACCTCTCCCTGAGGGTATCATCCCATCTTACTAGGTTGGATAGGGTAGGTGCACTCCAGGTCCCTTCCTGCAGATGTCATCTAATGAGATCTTGGAGGTATGGCTTTTTCATAGCCACACCAGCCCTTTGGAACAGCCTCCCACTGAGATTTGGGGGCCCTCTACCCTTTTAGCTTTCAAGAAGGCCTTGAAGACCTGGCTCTTCTCCCAAGCACTGGGCTAAGATGGAGCTGGGTTGTGGGATTAACAGTTGGAAGAGTTCTGGCACCTTGGTGGGAAGGGTATGGTACATTTTCATGTTGTTCTTATTGGTTGCTGTGAGCTGCCTAGAATCACTGAGATAGGTGCCATATAAGATCTTTAAATAAATAAATAAATAAATAAATAAATAAATAAATAAGAAGCTTTCCTCATCCCTTGCTTGCTGTGAGCTGCCTAGAATCACTGAGATAGGTGCCATATAAGATCTTTAAATAAATAAATAAATAAATAAATAAATAAGAAGCTTTCCTCATCCCTTGCTTGTATTAAACTTCCGGTGAGTAAATCTCCAAAAGAACAGGTACATAATACCAAAACCAAGTAATATAAAAGGCAAGAGCCAACAATAGGAATTTATATTCCAAAGGAAACAGTTTGTTAATAAACTGAATAATTTTCCCCATAGTCAGAAGATAACTTAGTTCTAATTCCTGAGAATGGGTATATGGTACATGTGGATGTAGGTCTGTATATGAAAATATGAGAGTCAGTGAATTGTAGTACACTTTTTTATCTTGGTATAAAGATAGGGTCCAAATATTCTCCTAGCTCTAAGATGCAGAAATCCAAAAAGTCTTCCCACAACTCTTTTCTGTTTTCCTTTTTTCTTTTAACAGTAGTTACCCAGTTCCCTTCGAATGCAACTCCCACCTCTCCTAGTTTAACTGAGTTGCTTACAGGACAGCCCCCTGTTGAACGATGCAATATCACTCGATATGGAACTTACACAGCCTCACTTACCATTGTAGGTATGCATCTACACCAGTAAAGAAAGAATATTGTTTTGATGGATACTGTGGGAAGTTTTTCCATTTTTATTATATAATTAAAATGGCTTTCGTGCTGCTGCTCTGGTAGAACATGTCTGTATGCAAAAGGCAGAATATCTGAAAGCTTTGTACCATTTTGGAACGAAGACTTAAAACAATATTGTTTTATTTTGTTTGTTTTGAAAACCATTTTACTAATAGTGTTACGGCTAAAGGTTTCCTTCCATGAACAAAAGGAGACTTCTTTTTACAGTGGGATTTCTTTGGTTGGCTAGAGTTCCTTCCATTCACAGAAAGGAATTTTTGGATCCAACTCTACCAATTAGCTTTTGTAAACTATTTAACTGAATAGCTCATCAGTAAACTTTTGTATTTGGCTGGGAAAGTTCTTGTCACTTTGTCTGGGTGTCACCATACACATTATTTTAAACCAAAATCCCAGCATACTGTTGTTACCTTGTTCAGTTTTGTCACTTGTTCAGGAAGAGCACAATTTCTGGGTTGATGCAGTAAGTTAAAATTAAGGACACATTCTGAAAATGTGATGGCTATCCCGCTGAATTCAAAGAATTATTTATATTTAATGTAAAAGAAAGTTGAGTCCTAATCTTATGGTAACACTCTGAACATATTGATGTGCATATCCTTAGGAGTAGTAGTAGACAAAATTCTCATTTTTTACAAGAACCTGAGATCAGCCACATATACCTAGTATTAAAGAACCTCAATCCAAAGATTTAGTTTCAGTATCGGAACTGACCATAATGAACTCTTTTTAAAATTCCTGCTTTGTAACTTAGTATGTGATTGTATGGTTGTATGGAAGAGAGACATGACTGCTGTTTGCAAACTTCCCTGCCGGCTTCCCCCAAGAAAGTTAATGGGAAGCCGGCAAGGAAGGTCGCAAGTTGATGGAGTAAGTCTCCCCCCTCCCTGGGCCTCTCTTTGCTTGCACACACCCTGTGCCCACTTTCCTCAGCCTCCCTACGCTTGCACACACACACATGCACCCCATACCCTCTTTCCATGGTCTCCTTGCAATCACACACACATACCCCATGCCCTCTTCCTTGGCCTCCCTATGCTTGCATGCACCCCACACCCTCATTCCACAGCCCTTCTGAGCTTGCACCGTGCCAAGCACTCCCTCCCCTGATTCCCATGTGGCCTGTGCCGGGCCTTCCCCTGTGGCATCTCCGCACTTCTTACCTGGGACTCCTTCCACTTCCCACTTAATGACCCACACATTTTGGGTTACTATGATAACCAGGACTGCCTGGACTGTCACTAAGCAATGTGGTTGTGCCTTACAACCACATTGCTTAGTGACAGCAATTCTGGTCCCAATTGCAGTCATAACTTGAGGACTACCTGTAATTCTCTTGCAGTTAGGATCTAAAAGTAATACTTCCTTTCCTTTCTGTCAAATTTTGCATTTAAAAACTCCTGGTATGTTGTCAATGGCTTTCTTTTGACAGAGGGGATCCTTGAGGTAAACATTATCCAAATGACAAGTGTCCAGATGACAGCTACTCAAGTTGGAAACTCAGTGGTTGATTTCGTAGTAACCTGTCAAGGGAGGTATGCTTTTCCATACATTCCTTGCTTTTCTTCAAAAAACCTATATGTCCTGGAATACTAACTTGAAAAAACCCCATGCAGAAGACCAAGGAACATGAGTATAACTGAATTGTTTACCTCTATAAGTACTCTAGTCCATCATGTTGGTGTATTGCTACACTCCAGAGAAATTAATTGGCTGAGAATTATGGGAGATGCAGTCCCACATGCATGGATGATGCTAGATGTAGAGGAATGTAGAGATAACCTTGACAAAGTTATGCAAGAGCAGTTAAGGGAGATGAAACCACAACTTAGTCCTGGGAAAGGAGAAAGCATGAGAAAGAAATTCAAAATAACCCCACCTTGATTCTCTTTGGTATAAGAGGGGACAAACTCTGTCAGGCTTTCAATATTCTATTATACCTTAGAACAATAAAGTAGCATTCTTGTAAACCTGAAGTGTCTGCTTCCTGCCCTGGCCTACCTCAAAGGGCTGACACTAGGCTGGAGAAAGCTGAATCATACCATTTGTGTAGCTAAATCATGTACCTTGGCACCTGATTTTTCTTCTGGTCTTCAGCAGGTGCAGCAACTAGCTGACCATGTCTGACCTTGAAAAAAATTGAGCTGGGTTGGACCTGATTAATACCAATGCCTGCTTGACCTTAGCCTAAAGCCCCGAGCAGAAGAATGGTGAAATGTTGGCCATTCTTTGCTGTTTCTTTTAACTAAGTGAAATTGACAAGAATTTCCCTTCTAGCTCAAGTGACAGAAAGATTTGTAAAATTTATATGTGTGTGTGTGTGTGTGTGTGTTGTGTTTAACACAACAGTAGAGGAGTGAAATGCTTTCCCTCCCTTCCTCCTTTCCTTCCCTCCCTTCCTTCTTTCTTCTGGGTGAGCTTGACAAGAGTTCTGCCAAATTTCCTTTCTAGCTCAAGTTACAGAAAGAACAGGAAATCTTCCTGAAAACGTGTGGGAGGAGAAAGGAAATGAGGGAACCACAATTCATGGGCCATGTTAAGGCCAAAGTGGAAGGGGGCTGAAATCCAGGAGAGGTTTTCTCAAACTGGATTTATTTCTGGCCAGTTTGCAAGATTCAGTTTACAAGATACAGACAAGTTTCTAAAGGCTGCCACATGGAAAAGCCCTGTGTATTCTGTTTTGCAGTTGAGCTGGCTTCAATGTAAAATATTCAATAAACAGCATACTAGGATTTATAGAGAGAAAGACTCATTGGAGCATAAATATTTTTAGAGGGCTTAAAAGAGATCCCCTCCCTCTTTCCCTGTGAATAATAATATCCGTAGTGTAACTGCAACATTTGACTCCTCTAGTCTTACACTAGTTTGGTTAGCTTTACTGTGTTTAACTAAGATGGCATATTGTTTTAAATACATATATACTATTTTTAAAAACAATAATAAATTGACTTGAACCATTTTGGGCAATGTATGAAAAATCAGTACAAAAATGTTATCAATCAGTCCACTGGTTCTATAAAACCAAAACTGATTAGCTATCCCATCTCCTTCTGTCTCTTCCCCCTGCCTAGTCTACCTACAGACGCCTGCACATTAATTGCTGATCCCACATGTACGATTTTACAGAGTGAGTCATGTCACCCTGTTGATGTTGCTGATGTGTGTTTCCTGACCATAAGAAGAGCCTTCAATGAATCTGGAACCTATTGTGTCAACATCACACTGGCAGATGCAACAAGTCTAGCACTCACAAGTACTCTGATCTCCATCAATGGAGGTAAATCCTGACCTTTTTATTAGTAGCTGGTATGATTATTTCACAAGAAATGTTACATTTTAAAATCTAGGGGATGATGCGTACTTGACAGATTGACCGATGCATGTAAGAAGGCAGAATCTTTTCACAAACATTCTAACATTACACTCATACACAAGTAGAGTGTACCTGAGAGAGAAAAGTGCTACTTATGATAAATGTGTGCACCAGACCTTTTCATCTGAAGTTCTTGGTCCTTCTAATTCCTATTATCACCCCAAATATGAATAATGATTCTACTAATGCTACACTTTCTGAAAAATACTGTCTGCATTTGGTAATGTATGAAAAAAGAGACTCAACCATTATGTCTTGCGTGAGAAGCAGTGTTGTGGGAAGAACTTTTTGGTTACCTTTCAGGCTCAGCCAAGAATAGAAAACAAGATCTCAATAAACAGAAGTAATGCAGCTGAAATAAGTGGCGAATGTTGGTGAACTATTGATTTTTCCTTGTATTTTATATTATATTTATATTATTTATTTATTTGGTAAATTTATATAGCCATCCATCTCACAGATGTGACTCTGAGTGACACACAAAGTTACAAAACAACAAAATAACCAGAACAAAAAACAAAAATAATTTTAAAAAATATTAAGAACAAAAATAATTAATCCTCATTTTATATCTGTCTATAGAAATATACATTTTGGGTGTGTCCTTTAAAAGACAGGTATGGTGAGTCCAATGAAGTGGGAATGTCAAGTATGTAGACTGTGAACATCTAGAGAATTATAAGAGTATATTAATCACTGATTAAATTCCCTTTATTCTGTTTTCTTTAACTTATTCTTTAAGCTGAAGCATCCTTTTCAAGGACAGCAGAAGGAATTCTGGTTACTTGTGGTTTCTTGGTGGTGTTTGCTGTTTTTTTGACCTTCTTCCTTTACAAGTAAGTTGCTTGGCATAGTCATTAAAACAGAATCACCACTGATTTAATGATTCGTAAAACTTTCAAACCCAAATAATACAGATGCAAGTGTTGGTAACAGAAGGTAGATTCTGTTTACCCGTAGGTAAAAACCAAAAACCCATTAGCTTTATCTCTCTGTCTTTACCACTCATGAGATCCAAGACACACCAAGCCACCTTCCTGATGTTATTTTCCTTTCATGTTCCATTTCCCCCCATACTGCTTTTTAAACTATTCTTTTGGTTGATAGGAGCTTCCAAATATTACTGAATAAAGTGTGTAATACAATCATGATTGCTGGGAATAATTTCAAAGTTTGTCTATCTTCTTGTCTGTGAGGGGTTGAGGCAACTGTACTTGGAGTGCTAGTGAGGAGGGGACAATAATAATCCAGCAGCAAAGAGATCCCTCAGAGTCGAACGTGAGTGGCAATTTGAACCAGGATTCTGGCCATAAGTTTGATACTGTAGCTACAGTATCCCATTTTCCCTGCTTTTTAAAAGGATTCACAACAAGGATACATCTGGCGATGGCATAACATTTCTTTCTTTACGGCAGAACCTCTGAAAACATTTACTGGCTGGTTTATTCCATTAGTGATGCAGTAGATTTCTATAAGCATTAAATAGGTTTATATATCTGCTCTCTCTCACTCCCCTCACACCAATATATATTCTCAGCAACTTTTATCTAGGGCTGTACTAATAGCTTTTTCCTGCTGATTATTTTCAAAAATATAAATGGGCAATTTACCGAGGAGAAGAACAATACAACTAAAGAATTGTTGGGTTTTGTTCATATACCAGGAAAGCATTTTAATAATTTGATTTTCACATTCTTTTCAGGAGATACAAAGAATATAAACCCATTGAAAGAAAAATAGGTCAAGAGAAATCTGGTGAAGGACTGAGTGTTTACTTCAATAACGTCAAGGCTGTTTTCTTCCCGGGAGGCAATGAGAGAGACCCTCTGCTGAAAAGCAAGGGGGGAATCGTCTAATTCTCCAGGCTGACATTTTACAGTTGCATATATCTCAAGCTTTACACTGACCTGTAATTCAATGTAGGGATGCTGTTAAAAAGGGAGGGGAGATGGTATACGTGCATTACATACAGAATAAAAGCTATTGTTCAATTCACTTGGAAGTATAAAATAGCATCATGCAGAAAGAAACGTATTTTACTTGCTTATCTTGGATATGCTATAATGTATCAGTTAATAAACCATTTATATTGGGTATTGTATTCAGTATCTTAGATTATTGCAGAGATTTGTCTAGGCAGTCACCAGGAGTCAATACTGACTCAAAGGCATCAATCAATAAGAAAATTGTTTACCCCCAATAAATGTCTGTCTAGTTGAGCATTTTTTACTAAGGAATTTAAGCTTTCACTGACTTCTGCTGAATTTAGAGGAAATTTACTTCTGTGCAAACATGCTAGGCTTACGCTTCAGTCCAGAGTTCCTTTATCTTGTACTCACTCAGTTTCAAAGTAACTAGTTTTAAAATCTGAAAGTTATTAGCTGGACACTTTGGATATCACTTACTGCAGTGGCTTCAAATGTTTAGCTAATAGTTTAATCACAGGTTGGAGAACAATTTAAAGATGCATAACTTTTTGTTCTAATTTCTTTGCTTATATAATTCACTCTAGTTGAAGTGCATTAGAAGAGAATTTCCTCTGTTCTATGAGGAGGAGAAGATGGCAATGTCTACCAAAATAGCCTTGCTTCTACTTCCTAAACATGCATCTTTTTAAAACTGTTTTGAAAGATCAGGTGGGCTCAGACGCCATCTCACAATTGTTGGAGAAAAGCCGTTAAAATGGAACTTGTGAATTTATTTTCATCCTAATTTCGATTTACACATTTTCTCTCCCTTCTCACTTGACCCCACAGGGACAAGATAAATAGGAAATAGGAGGAGGAAGGAGTATTAAGGTATGTTTGCTGCCTTGAGTTATTTATAAAAAATAACAAAGGTGGGATAAAAAATCTAAAAAAAAAAAAAAAGACGAGGTTCATGTCCTACTAAAGCAGGACAACAAAGTACTTCAGTCTCCAAAATGTATTATGGGTTTGCAAAGCCAGGTCAAACACACATGAACAAGTTCAGTAACACTCCATGGACAAGATCCGAAAAACAAAGAAAATAGGGTGTACTTATTATCAAGCAACAAGGAACTACAGATGCGTAAAAACATGATTGTTACAAAGCCTACTTGCTTGCTAAATGTTTGCTGCTACAGGTTGAACCCTTACTGTGCTCAGGAGCTCCAGGCTAAAACATTTATTAATATTCAAATTGCTTAAATTCTTCCACACTATCTATCTACCTGCCTGTGGCCATGTAAGACCCCCAACCCTTTCCCCAGCAGAATACCATTGCATCTTAGCATGGCGTTGTCCTGCACTACTTTATGATCTGGCTCAAACATCAGGTTAAGCCATTTGCAAAGCACAGTGACTGGGTTCACACATCTCATTAAACCATAACCAAACAATTCACTTTATGGTTTAGTTAAGTACAGGAACTGTTTTATTTTTGTTTCCTGGATTTTCCAGTTTCCTTCATAATTTTCCTGGACTCATGGCAAAGTGCTCAAAGGGAAGCACTTTTATCCAAGTGAATCCTAGCACAAAAAACACTTGTTATCTAGGGCTGATTTTAAAAGTATTAGAAAATGTGATAAATTATTTGTTTGGCATGAAAAAAAAACTCATATTGCTCATCTGTCTGCTTCTGGAGATGATGTGGATGTTTCAATAAGTAGAGGGCTTTAGTGTCCAAATTTTGACTCAGGCAGAAGGATATATTTTATTCTGATTTTGAGCTATATTCAGAATGGGGTACATATGACCTTGAATCCTAAGTGGACCTTTTGTAAGCAATAGAGAGTTCTTCCTTTGGCAGACATGAATTACATGTGGAGAATGATATACACGTATTAAGTCTCCCAACTGTTAATCTACTCTGCATCTCCACTTCTTCACATGTGTGTTTGTAAGTGGGCCAAATAAGTCAGCCAGTGCCCACCATTGTCCTAGAGGTTCTGATTTGGAGGAGAATAAATTGATTATTTGAATGCACAAGGTGTGTGACTCTTGCTACACTCATCTTGTACATTTGTAAATAAACAAAACTCTTGCAAATCAGTGATCTTCAAAAAGGAAACTAAGCCTGGATAAATGGTACACAAGTGCCAAGATCTTGGTGTGCATAACAATCCTTATTTGTATAGACTATCGGAGATCAGCACTGGAAATGAGAAGGTATCTCCTATCTTACAGAATTCCAAAAGAGTAATGCAAAAACACTAGAGTTGTCTAACACTGGGAAGCAGCTGAGCCAGGAGCATGCATGCACGCACCTATCCAATCCTCCATCTTAAACTGCAGTCTCGCCTTCCTCTCTGAAAGATGTGACGCTCAAATGATCAAAAATCATCAGAGCAGAAAACAACAAAGCTGGCTTCCAGCAACAAACGCGTAGAAATAAAATGAGGACTACCCTATTTGGGCTGCAAATATAAAGACGACCAATAGATGGCAGCAAAAGGATGTAGCACATTCTAAGTCCGCTCCAGTCTCGAGACTGACCGGCTGCTTGTGCAGCCCAGGTACCGTAGCCCTAGATTTAGTAAAAACACTCCCAAGCCCTTCCCACTCCAGCGTCGCTTACCAAATGGCGCCTGCGCCCGCCGTCCTGCCTGTCACGTGAGACACGCAGCCAATCCCTAAAAGCACTTGAATGTACACCCTCCAATCAGTGAGGAGAGGGAGTTCCCTAAGTGGATTCCGTTTTGGAACGGTGGGTGGTCTCGCGTTCTGTCGCCCCTCGGGAGTTTTCCTGGGGAGTCGCGGGGCGCCATGTGGCGAGGAAGCCTCTGTCTGCGGGTGTTGCAGGCTCTGAAGTCTCGGGGAAGCGTTACAGCGGCTGGAAGCTCCAAAGGTGCTCAAGGAAGGATTGACGCCATGACCCGAGAGGCCGCAGCAGCTTCCACCTTCCCCTCGTGGGCGTCCCTGGTAGGATTACGAACGTTTAGCACTGTGGGGAATTCCGAGCTGCGCGACAGAGAAGGCGGCGCCGGAGCGGAGCTGCAAAACTTGCAAGAAGCGGATAGAGATGGGCAGGAATGGAGCACCAGTCCAGGTATCGGCGGAGCTACGAATCCTTCAGCCAGGAAACGTGGAAGCTAAGTCGACCTTGCGTCCCGTTTAGCGGCAAGGTTTTCATGGCCGCACGACCCAGTAGATGCAGCCGTTTGGCAGGATTGGGCAAGCGATGTATTTATTCTCGCCTCACGGCTCTGGCAGAAGATGTAAAGCAGTGGTAATGTAGCTGTTTTGCACGTGGGAGGTTGCAGATTAAATTCCTGGCTTCTAGCTGAACCGGTGGATTCGGAGGACAACGGATCCTTAAACTCTGATGATCGGTCCAAGAGCTTTGGCAGAAAGCAGCAGGGGTAGCCTGGTACCAGATCAAAGACTAGGAGGGGGAGCGTTCTTTAAAAAGCCAGTTGTCTTCATAGTCCCTGCCCCTTCTGAGTGTATAATTGATAGGGGTGTGGTCATTTTAGTATCCACAGAGGAGACTAGAGCACTCTAGTAAGTGTGTAAGTAAATACCTTTGCCAACGTGCATTAAGCAAGCAATAGCCTTTACCAGGATGGAGTTTAACCCCATACCAGAAGATATTTCACCTATTTATATCAGAGAAGCAAGGCAACATGGGGGGGGGGGGGAGTGTCAGCAACTAGCAAAGTCAAGCAGGGTGGCCAGAGTTTTGAGGGTTGGGCAAGTGGGTCATACTGTAGGAGTATAAAAGTATATTGGGCATTTTAACAAATGATTAACACTGTACACGAAATGCTAATGAAATAATGGATAAATGTCTCATAATGCAATCATTGTGATCAATTTTCTGTGCATCTGAATGGAAAATAGTATTTTACATCGTACATGAATGTGAATCGTGATCAAAAGTAAACATGCTGTTATCTCCACATATAATGCTCTTAAATGGAAATTGACAGTATATATAAAGTGAATTGTGATAGTCTGTTTACCAATAAATCTAATATCACATTTTAATAATGTGAATGCTACATTATGAGAGCTGCTCACCATTAGCGAGCATTGCAATATTTTGTTTTTTTCTGAAATAATTGTACCATGATTGGCAGTTGGGGTTTATTTTTGTACATCAGAAGATCAAAAGCCAAATAGCCACCTTCAGTACACAGAAGAGGCGAGGATGAATGACACATTGGGACTTGTACTTCTTGAGCCAAGAGACTCATCTCAAAGGAAGACACAGTATTCTGTGGCTCTCAGTCAAACAATCAGGAAAAATTCTGAGAAAACCAAATTAAAACTTGCAGTCAGGTGGGTTAGGGCACAGTTTATATGAGAACTCAACTGATTCTATTTTATTCTATAAATCATGGTGAAGCAAACATAACTCAGCATGATATGAGAATGTTTTACGTGTACATGGGTGGGAAAGATGGTTTGTAGAGGGCAGGGACACTGGTCTGATAACAGAGATGTGCACTGAAGATGTTACCCAGACGGGTAACGAAATGTCTGTAAGAAAACAGCCAAGCTCAGAGAACCCCAAGGACTCCACAGTTCAACACTGAGCTACATATATTCTCTTCTATTGGAACAACAGAGATATAATGCTGCCAGTCACTAAGTGGGAACAAGAGGACTGATAGAAATGTAGGAATCTACTTTACATTGGTTCAGTCCACGTCAATATTGGATGGCAACAAATCTGAGGATTTCCATCCACACACATGATTCAGCCTGGGACATTCTGCACGTCTGTCCCACAATAGATGGAAAATGGCAGAAATACTTTTAAAAAATGTGGATGTCGGAGTTCCATGGACCAGTATCATCATCTAGCTGTAGACTTTTATATCTTTTGGATACTGGATTAGCTGTATTATTGCTTTGGCAGAAATTATTTCCTCATTCAAGAACAAGACTGGAAATTGGAGGTGACATGGGTTTGCAAACATTTAGAAAAAGGCAGTGTAGCTAGAGTTCCTGTAGGCATAAGGCTAAACTGTGACATTACATGCCTCCCCTTCTCAAGATTTAGTAGTTTTCAGGAAGTTGAATGTTCACCAGTGATGTAATAAGGACTGCTGTTGAGAAGAAGGGGGCAAGAACGGCTGCTTCTACCAGTCCAGTTGTTCCAGCTCAAGATCTTTCACCTCTTAATTTTCTACATAATTTACATTTTGATCATTTAAGCATTGCTCTTTCAGATCCTGTTCCTTCAGTATTCAGCATTGATGATGTGGTATCACTTGTGAGACAAGAAAATGCCAAAGATATTTGTGTTATCAAATTGCCTCCAGAAATAAAATACAGCAATTATTTTATAATTGCCAGTGGATCTTCTGCAAGACATCTCCATGCCATGGCACAATACCTGGTAAAAATGGTATGGCATTTTTTTAAAAAAAATTTAGATATGGAAGAATTTTTACAAGCTACAGTTGGGTGGCCAGTTAAGAGATGGAGAGGGGTAGATACTGTAATATGAGTGCTGACTGAATCAAAGCAGACAGGATTTTTAAGCTGCAATTAAAGAAAGATTAGCTTTGACTGCCTGGGAACTAGAGACTGTTATGTGAATGTTTATAAATATTAACCATAATGCAGAAAGAAGGATTTTTTCCAGAAGATGCAACAGATGTTTCAGATTTACAGAAACTGTTCTGATTTTTTACTAAGTTCCTACAATAGCAAGGTCTTTTTCATGGAATAAACCAATATGTACTCTGTCTCATAATTTAAGATATCTCCCTTATCCGCTTGCTTTTGGTTTGTTAATATACCTGTACATTACTGTGTGATGGTGATTCTCCTTTGCTGAATTTTGAAAGAACTTTCATATTTATTGGTAACAAAATTCACCCACATAGCTAATGTCAAGATCAGTAAGGCTTAGGAAACCCAGAAACACAGTGATAATTATGGTCAACTCCATATGTTGAAAATGCCGGTGCATGGAGATAATTATTTAACTCAAAGCCAAATTTGAGTTTTTTTGCTAACATTTTATAAAATGTGGAGTTCTTAGGGTTTTCTGAGCTTGGTTGTTTTCTTGCAAATGTTTCATTACTGTGATGGACTGGAATGGAGGAAGGGGGGTGAAAACGGTGCTCTCGTCTCCAGAGCAACGCTCTGGAGATAAGCGGAGAAAGCTGGCGCATCCCTAAACATTCCAGAAGATAGTAGAGACTTGTGTCTGGGAACTGCTGGAGAGTCTGAGAAGATTGATGTCAGGCCTAGCCCAAAGAACTCCTGGAGACCATGCAGGTTCAATCAGCAAGGTTTATTTGCCAGCACCTGTTTACAGAAATCTTCTCAGACTGACCAGCAGTTCCCAGGCACAAGTCTCTACTATCTTCTGGAATGTTTAGGGATGCGCCAGCTTTATCCGCTTATCTCCAGAGCGTTGCTCTGGAGACGAGAGCACCATTTTCACCCCCCCTTCCTCCATTCCAGTCCATCACAGTTACCCAGTTAGGTAACATCTTCAGTGCTAGAATGGAGTGGGGTTTGCTCTCTGTTTACAGTGGGGCAAAAAAGTATTTAGTCAGCCACCAATTGTGCAAGTTCTCCCACTTAAAAAGATGAGAGAGGCCTGTAATTTTCATCATAGGTATACCTCAACTATGAGAGACAAAATGGGGGAAAAAATCCAGAAAATCACATTGTCTGATTTTTAAAGAATTTATTTGCAAATCATGGTGGAAAATACGTATTTGGTCAATATCAAAAGTTCATCTCAATACTTTGTTATATATCCTTTGTTGGCAATGACAGAGGTCAAACGTTTTCTGTAAGTCTTCACAAGGTTTTCACACACTGTTGCTGGTATTTTGGCCCATTCCTCCATGCAGATCTCCTCTAGAGCAGTGATGTTTTGGGGCTGTCGCTGGGCAACACGGACTTTCAACTCCCTCCAAAGGTTTTCCATGGGGTTGAGATCTGGAGACTGGCTAGGCCACTCCAGGACCTTGAAATGCTTCTTATGAAGCCACTCCTTCGTTGCCCGGGCGGTGTGTTTGGGATCATTGCCATGCTGAAAGACCCAGCCACGTTTCATCTTCAATGCCCTTGCTGATGGAAGGAGGTGTTCACTCAAAATCTCACGATACATGGCCCCATTCATTCTTTCCTTTACACGGATCAGTCGTCCTGGTCCCTTTGCAGAAAAACAGCCCCAAAGCATGATGTTTCCACCCCCATGCTTCACAGTAGGTATGGTGTTCTTTGGATGCGACTCAGCATTCTCTCTCCTCCAAACACGACAAGTTGAGTTTAGACCAAAACGTTCTACTTTGGTTTCATCTGACCATATGACATTCTCCCAATCCTCTTCTGGATCATCCAAATGCTCTCTAGCAAACTTCAGATGGGCCCGGACATGTACTGGCTTAAGCAGGGGGACACATCTGGCACTGCAGGATTTGAGTCCCTGGCAGCATAGTGTGTTACTGATGGTAGCCTTTGTTACTTTGGTCCCAGCTCTCTGCAGGTCATTCACTAGGTCCCCCCGTGTGGTTCTGGGATTTTTGCTCACCATTCTTGTGATCATGTTGACCCCACGGGGTGAGATCTTGCATGGAGCCCCAGATCGAGGGAGATTATCAGTGGTCTTGTATGTCTTCCATTTTCTAATTATTGCTCCCACCGTTGATTTCTTCACACCAAGCTGCTTGCCTATTGCAGATTCAGTCTTCCCAGCCTGGTGCAGGTCTACAATTTTGTTTCTGGTGTCCTTCAACAGCTCTTTGGTCTTGGCCATAGTGGAGTTTAAAGTGTGACTGCTTGAGGTTGTGGACAGGTGTCTTTTATACTGATAACAAGGTCAAACAGGTGCCATTACTACAGGTAACGAGTGGAGGACAGAGGAGCCTCTTAAAGAAGTAGTTACAGGTCTGTGAGAGCCAGACATCTTGCTTGTTTGTAGGTGACCAAATACTTATTTTCCACCATGATTTGCAAGTAAATTCTTTAAAAATCAGACAATGTGATTTTCTGGATTTTTTCCCCCATTTTGTCTCTCATAGTTGAGGTATACCTATGATGAAAATTACAGGCCTCTCTCATCTTTTTAAGTGGGAGAACTTGCACAATTGGTGGCTGACTAAATACTTTTTTGCCCCACTGTATATACAGTGGCTTGCCCTGCCAGTGTTGGTGGGGGTGGTCCCCCCAGTTCCTTGATTAGGATATTATTTACTGCTTGATTGTCTGGTGATAATCTTGGTGTTAATCTCTGCTTATCATGGTGATGATTGCTGGTGATGAGGTATTCTGGTCTTTTGTTTCCTTTTTATTGCCTTTTTTGAATAGTGTGTAGATGTTGTTTATATGCCTCAAAAGAGGCAGTAAAAAGGAAACAAAAGACCAGAATACCTCATCACCCAGATAAGCAGAGATTAACACCAAGATTATCACCAGATAATCAAGGAATAAACAATACCCTAATCAAGGAACGGAGGGGTGGGAGCACTCCCCCCTCCCACCAACAGTTATCTTCAGTTGAAGATATTACCTAGCTGGGTAAGGAAACGTTTGCAAGAAAACAACCAAGCTCAGAGAACCCCAAGGACTCCACAGTTCAACCCTGAGCTACATATATTCTCTTCTATTGATACTATTAAATCCAGATTAAATCAAATTTGGAATAGAAACTTTGATATCAGCAAGCCCTGGGGTATTCATGACTAAGAAATCCCATTGATTTGGGTCAGGGGCTTTCTCCAGGGCTAGGAAATCTATGGCTAGTATTCAGTCAAGCTCTTCGTATCCCATTGCAACTGAAATGCATCCTTTCCTGTAATGGGAGATAGAGGACACCACTATAAAAATATGCAGGTAGAAAACCCTAGGGAGCCAGTTTGGTGTAGTGATTAAGATACCAGGCTAGAAACCAGGAGACTCTGAGTTCTAGTCCCACCTTAGGCACAAAGCCAGCTGGGTGACCTTGGGTCAGTCTCTCTTTCTCTCTCAGCCCTGGGAAGCAGGCCATGGCAAACCACTTCTGAAATCTTGCCCAGAAAACTGCAGGGACTTGTCCAGATGGTTGCCAGGATTCCACACTGACTTGAAGGCACTGAAAGGGGGGAAAAAAGAAAATCCTAGCACATTCTGCTAGGATTTGACACTTGTCAAAGAAGTTGGACTGAACACAACAATCCTATGCTCACTGGGTTGGAATGTTTATTGAATCAATAGGGCCTACATCTGAGCAGAGAGGTATAAGTGCCTGATAAACTGAACAGTTTAATTGGATTCTCTTAATTTTTAATCTGTACATGGATATTCACAGTAAAGTTACCTACATCTTTACTTGTACTTCTCTTCCAGTACAAATATATGAAGAAGGACACTGATCCTCATGTTGTGATAGAAGGAAAAGAGACTGATGACTGGCTATGCATTGATTTTGGTAAATATTGTTATTACTGATAAAATGTAGAGCATAAGTTATATATGATTGAATTTACAAATTGTGGAAGCACTTCACCTCCCAGAGATTTTGTACTTCCATTCCCACTCTTATTTCCCATTATTTACCTCACTTCCAATAATTCAATCTTGGGGTGCTTTGGAAACTGTAAAATGAGGTCCCAGAGGGCTGTGGATTTCCCACGCTTGCCATGACAAACCATATTTGAGTTCACATACTAGCTCAATATCTTTGAACCTAGAGGTTGGTTGATCCAAGTATCAGAAGCTATTTATGAAGTGATTTCTTGCAATATCCTTTTTGCAATACAATCATAGTAATTTATTTATTATATATGTATTGCCAATGTAGGTTTAGAGGTTTGATTATTGGTGGAAAACCTCTTTCTGCTTAATGTAGTTTGCAATATAATTGGTCACAGGTTTCAATCTTGTTTCAAATGAGACTAATTGAATAATTTCTCATCAATTATAGTAATTAACATATGAAAATTATTGAAACCCCTTCAAATATTGTATAAAATTCTTATATTAAACTTCCCAGTCTATTTAGAAAATCTGAAATTCTGAGAAGATAACTTGGGATTTGAATAGTCCTTTTGGAACTATTTGTGGTCCCAAATTATTTTTAATTTAATTTGAATGTCATCAGGAACAGATCATAAATGTAAGCCATAATTTATACTTTTCCCCTAAAATTACTTGGTATTAATTACAGCTCTTCTAGATTGTGTTGGAGAGGTTGTAATTACCATCTCTGGTGCAATGCTAATTTTGTAATTCATTTACTCAACTGTTTTTATAGAAATTGAGAAATCACTCAATCTGATAATCCTGTGGCTGCTTTATTGCCTATGTGGACACAACATAAAAATAATTCAATTTGTTGTTAGCTGTCAGATTTATTATTGCAAAACGCTGGTCATGGATATGGATTTTAAAGTTTTGCCATTGGTATGCACGTACACACATGCATGCACATGTGTGTATAAATGATTCAGTCTCCCAAGCTTTTGCTTACTATACTTAAATAGAAGTGAAACCAAGATTGTGGGATTGGTTCAGAGAATCTTTTAAACCAGGTTCAGCTGAAGTTGCAGTTGCTTCTCCTAATAGATTTCTGGATGATTTCTGGGTTCTAATAAAAAGCAAATTGATCATGTGAGTAGTCTGCTCACTCTTAATAAAAACCTTGTCTTAAAACTTCAAGTGAGCAACCAAGTGAGATTCTCAGGGCTTCTGGCCTGGCTACAGTAGTTTATAAACCTGTCACTTAGTTACTATGGTGGTGCTTAGAAATTTGTGAACTCTTTTGAATTTTCAATATTTCTGCATACCTATGACCTAAAACGTAATCTATTCTTTTTGGAGAGTAGTGTTTTTCTCTTTGCAACCCTCCCATGCACACCATTGTTGTTCAATGTTCTGATGGTGTCTCATGAACACTCACATTTGCCAGTGCAAGAAAGGCCTTCAGTTCTTTAGACGTTACCCTGGGGTTCTTTGAGATCTCCCAGAGTATTACAGGCCTTGCTCTTGGTATGATCTTGATCAGCCACTCCTGGGTTGGGTAACAGTGGTGTTGAATTGCATCCACTTGTACAAGGTCTTCCTGACAGTGGACTGGTGGAGTCCTAACTCTTTAGAAATAGTTTTGTAATCTTTTCCAGCCAGGTGAATGTCAACAATTGTTTTTTGGAGGTCTTCAAAAATCCAGTTTGTTCGAGACACACTTCCACATAGCTGTAAAGATCAGACTTTAATAGCGAATACCCAGAATTCTGTACTTTAAATAAAGCAGGATATCCCACACTCACACCTGATTATCATCCCATTGTTTGAAATACCTGACTCTAATTTCCCCTTCAAATGAATTGATAATCCTAGAGGGTCACAAACTTTTGCCACATACAAATATGTAGCTTTGGATCATTTTCCTCAATTAATCAACGAACAAGTACTGTATAATTTTTTGATTTGTTTAATTGGGTTCTCTATCTAGTTTTAGGACTTGGGTGGAGAACAGATAACATTTTAGGCTATATTTATGCAGAAAGATTGAAAATTCAAAAGGGTTCACAAACTATTAAGCACCACTGTAGGTGGACTGAAGGGAGCTGTCTTGCGATAGGAAGGAACTAGTGATAAATGACCCTTGGCACACCTTTTTTTTCTAGTTAAATAGCTGTTTGGCTGGCTGACCAACTGGGATGAGGAATAATGTGTATTTTTAGTGTGTGTCTTTTCCACATTTAAACTGGTGGAAAAATTGCCAGTGAGTTCGGAAAGGCAATCTTAACTGCTCCCCCCCCCCAAATCTCTGAAGAATGAGGTGAGGCAGGGAAGGAGTGGGTACTTTTAACAAGTTTGTGGTCTCTGCCTGTCTATGTGCTTGGAGAAGGGTGTGTGTAAAAGCCTCTAGAGAACAAGTCATGGCAGATCTCAGGCTCCATCTCTTCCTGTGGATGGAAGGATGAACAGAAAAGCATTAACTATGACCAAGAATCACTCTTTTAGAAATTGTGTCTTGACATTCCTTAATTCATGCACAATTGCAAATTGTAGTTTAGTTAAAAATGAAGTTTTATTCTACTTCTTTTGCAGTGAAGCTAAGAGAATTGAGAGAGTCACACCGCCCAATGTTCACAGTGGCTCCTAGTTCATATTAATTGGTGCAAAGATGTGCCTAGTAAGCCTGCAAATCTTCCTTCCTCAATCTGGTGTCTTACTGATATGGTGTGCCTGTAAGACCCTGAAATCTAAGTTAACATGACCAACAGGTAGGGAAGCTGTGGTAGTTGCTATCCCAGCTTATATGGAATGCCAGATTATGGAAGGCATTTTACTTGAGGTGAGTCAGAAGACTCTGAGAAGATACACTAAACTCATTCTTTACTTATTGTGCTGCCCCATCTTCTTGCAGGCAACATTGTAGTCCATTTCATGTTGCCAGAGACACGTGAAATCTACGAGTTGGAAAAGTTGTGGACACTCCGCTCTAATGATGATCAGTTGGCACAGATGGCTACAGAATCTTTACCTGATGACTTTGTGTTTGGGCTAGATTCTAAACAGCAGTGATTTAACCTCGCATCTAAAGACTGGAAAGAGCTTTGCACATATGATACAGTTAATTACAACGGTCAACTGAGTCACGAAGCCAATTCTTGGAAAGGGAAAAATGAAACTGAGCACATCAAGCTGCCACTACCGAGTGTCAGCATTATGGAGTATCGATAAGTATAGAACTTACCAATGGGAAGTCAGTTGTGGCCCATGGGAAGACAGTGGCTCTTTTTGTTGCAGTAGTGAAGCTCTATCATTATGTGGACAATTGCTGTTTGAAATAATTCCTGTCAAAGCGTGTGTCTTTTTGACAGTAGCTTCTTGTGGCGTTGGTTACTGTGCCACTTATGTTGTTAGCAAGTTGAATAAAGCTGTTTTGAAATGTTTCTTGAATTATTCTCATACCTTTATTTTGGTGTATTTTTTCTAATGTCTGCTGTTACCCCTATAAAATCTAATAAGTTCCAATAATAGAAACTCAATATACTAAAATTTACTTTGAACTAGTATTATCCATATCAAAATCAAAGTTATCTACAAAATGGTTACAGATGTAATAGTCTACTCACAGCTTGGTGCCAAGATGTAGTGAGGGTAGAAGGCAGACTGCTACCAGGGCATTAGTGTCACCTAGATTTTCCACAAATTGATTTTGCTTTTTAATTATCTCTAATTTTCCTAAAATAGTTGATAAGAGATTACTTCAAGTAGAAAATCGCACTTAAAGTTTTTTTTTTTAATTGCCTGCTCCTTTTCCCTATTCCAGATATTAAATAGGGTTTCAGCAGAGTTCTTTGCAGAGCCATCAGAAAACGTTTACATTCTTACAAAGCAGCATTTAAATAGACCCTAAAGTTTGAATTACAGGAAACTAAGTGATAAACTATTTTTAGACATTGCCTTGGAGTGAATGTATCAGGGGGTTTATACCAGCATGCAACCACCCAATCACCCCACATAGCACATGCTGTTTTTGCATGGCATACAAAACTAAAAAGCCTGGTTAACAAGTGTGTGGCTATTACTGTCACTGATGTAGTAAGCAGCAGAGAAACCATTGCATTGGGTCACCAGCTGTGTTCACACAATACAATAATTACGAGGATGTAAAGAAAGGTAATATTCTATCCCCTTTGTTATTTAATTTTTACATCAATGCTATGGCGACAAGACTTAAAAAACTAGGCCATCACCTTCCAAACCTGACTGGTAGACCTATTGCATTACCCCTATATCATCTCTACCTCACTCATTAGATTGAGAGCACTAAATTCAGTTGCCTCATACTGCACAGAAAACAATTTAGTTATAAAAATTCAAAAATTATCGTCTTTTCAAAGAGGCCCTTCAGATACAACTACATGTAGTCTTTGCTTAACAAGAGTAATAGAGACCGGGAACTTTGTCACATTTGTAAGGTGTGACATCACATGACCACGCTGACTTACGGTGGCAGTTGCAGCAGTTCCAGTTGCGGCTGTTAGGTGAATCCTGTGTGGTCGCAGTGTCCTGTGGTCAAGTGATCGCCATCTGCTACCTCCTGCTGGCTTCCCCATTGACTTTGCTTGTCGGAGGCCAGCAGTGAAGGTTGTGAATGGCGATCATATGACTACAGGATGCTGCAACGTCGTAATAATGAACCAGTTGCTAAGTGCCCAAATCACGATCGTGTGTTCACAAGGGTGCTGTGATGGCTGCAACTATGAGGACCAGTTGTAAGCATCCCTCATTCAGTACAATTGTAACGTTGAATGGTTGCTGAATGAGTGGATGTTAAATGAGGACTACCTGTAAGAATAGTATAAAACAAATTCAGGCCCTCAAATACTTTGGAATTGTTTTCCATGCCACTGGCTTGTGGAGGCCCCAAACTCAATCTCTAAAAGGTCAGAAGTGTAGCTGCCATCCAAAGGCTTTTTTGCATGATAGAAGGTAATTACACACCTGGTGGACTAAAAGTGTTCTGATGCCAAAGTAATAGCACAGCCATCTTATGGCATGGAAGAATTTAGAACCATCTGAAGTTGTTCAATTAAGCTTCTTAAGGAACTTGTTTTTGGTTCCTCATTGTGTCTCTTTGGGCTGAGGCTGGAATGGTTCCAATTAAAACCTGTTCCCAAGTAGCACATTAGTTATTGGCTCAAGCTAATCTTTAACCCAAGGTGTCTGGCTTTGACTCTTCAAGACAAATTCCAGACTTCCTAGAAGAAACTACTTGGTGCCATCCTAAAGTATTGTGGACTTTCTCTAATGTACTGATTCCAATGGGATTTATTCAGGCCAAAGCATCTTTCAGGCGAAGTGCCAGTTATTGTCTTGCAAAGCAATCTCAGCCAGGTGCCACTGTATTATTCCAGTAAACTCAGGAAAAATTATTGCACCATCCATTACCTGTACAATATCACCCCTAAAAACATTAGAAGAGCTTTTACATTTACCTACTATAATGTCCTCCCTTCCACCTTTTTGGAGGGAAGATTCTGTCACATACCTAAAGAACAGCAATTCTGTCCTTGTGGTAAGGAGGAAATTGAAACTTTGGGACGTGTTGTTGTGCTGCCTTTTTATAGAGACCTCTAAGATATGTATGTTTCCCTATTCATAATACAATGCCCAGGCAGGACAGAGGAAGATTACCTTAATCTCCTGCTAGCAGACCAGGAGGCACAGATTTCAGGCAACGTAGCCCAGTTCTAAATCCAAGCTATAATGCAAATGACTCTTCCATTTGAGGTGATATTGAGCCCTAAGTTACCATAACTCGATCTCTCTCATCTTTTCTTTAAAAAAAAATAATTCCAGTTACACCAAAGGTAATCCTCAAGTTGTGACTACAATTGGGACTGGGATTGCCATCACTAAGCAATGAGGTTGGAAAGTGCGACGTTATGCGACCACGTTGTTTAGTGATGGCAGTCCTGGTTGTGGTAACCCAAGATGTGCAGGTCGTTAAGTGGGAAGCGGAGGGAGTCCCAAATAAGGAGCACAGAGGTGCCGCAGTGGGGTAGGGGAGGCCCTAGGAAGCCCAGTGAAGTCAGGAGAGGGGGTGCTCGGCGCAGCACAAGCTCAGAAAGGCGGGGGAATGAGGGTGTGGGGTATATGATTGCAGGGAAGCTGGGATGGGATGGGATGGGATGCATGTGTGAGAGCACAGGAAGGCTGAAGAAAGAGGGCACAGGGTGTGTGCATGTGTGCAATTGCAGGGAGGCTGTGGAAAGGGCATGGGATACGTGTGCGCATGGGATGCATGCATGCGAGCACAGGGAGGACATGGAAAGGGGACAAGGTGCATGTGTGCGATCACAGGGAGGCCAAAGAAGGCACAGGGGTGTGTGTGTGTGTGCAATCGCAGGGAGGCTGAGGAAAGAGGGCACAGGGGGAGGCCAAGGAAAGGGCATGGGGTAGGAAGGTGTAAGAGAATCCATCTGTTATCCTATCAATATTAAATCTTCAAAGAAGTTAGCCCTTTATATGTGAAGGCAGACTGATGCCCAAATTTTACAATATGAATATGAGCCATGGGAGTTCTCCTATGACTACACTATCAGTTTCAATTCTTACTCTTCCTGATGCAGCAAACTTCAGAATCTTGCAGCTGTGTGTCATGCGTACTCAGCATTGTAGTACTAGTACACCTCTTCTCTAGGGATCTTATAAATAAGACTAAATATAAAACATATATTGGAACTACAAGTCAGTTAATTGCCATGTTAATTGTTCTGTTCAGGCAGGGATTTCCATCACAGCTCCCATGCCATCCATATATAAAATAGTACATTTAAAAAATGGACATAAGCTCATAAGATCTCCACATTTTTTAGTTTTTATTTTTTGAAAAGGTTGCTAACCCCTCACTCTTACCAAACAAAACAAACACACATTTGTCTGATAATAGGAGTTAAACTCTTTATTCCATTCAGAGGCATCTGGCAAGTGAAGCTGCATAGGGGGCACATTACAGAGGAAAAATGATAAATATTTTATTGAATACTGAAGTCATTTAAAGAATCACTTCCTAGCTATATGAAATACTCCATATTGTCATGTCTCAATTGAAAGTAAAAGACATGATTTTACCACACTAAAGTCTACAAATTTAAAGAGAAATGACAATATTTATGTCAGATGGTGTAAATGTAGTACTTATTTTGTAAAATAAAGCTGTTAAGGAAAACAATCATATCAATCTTTCCCAATATTAAGAATACTGGACTCAGATTTTAAAAAATCACTACGTCCTTCTCTTACTTCAGTAATTGTAAGTTCATTGTAAGAAAAAAAAATCTCCTAAAGTTTAGGTAAAGTACTGTCCCCCCCCAAAACCCCAAGAAACTTGTTTTTCTTTCCTTCTGCTAAACTACAACATACATTTGTGTTTTTAACCCAATTAGTAAAGAAAAGATGCAGTAAAAAAAAAAAAAAAAAAGAACAGATTTTTTTTTCCAAAAAAGTTATCTAATCTGTACAACAACGTTCTTTGGGAAAATGATCTATTCTATGTAGAAATGCCTCTATTTTCTTATCAATCTAAGAGGTAGATCAACAAAATGGTGAAACAAACTTGTTTTTGCTAATTGTGCCCCTCCAAACAGTGCAGCATAGCAGTTCCAATCTTCTCATGCACAGAAACATCACAAACAAAAGGGTCCGAGGTAATAGCATGGCTCGTGCACCCAGGGAGGCATGCACACGCACAGCAGTCTTTATGCACCATGTGTTGCCACATTGTTAAAACTGAGGTAGACTGAAGTTTATGTAGAAACTTGAATGCATATTACCACAATCATGATTCAAATTACATTCTGAAATTAAAGAAAAAATGGTAAATTTCCTGTGATCCCTGCCTTTTAGTACATGTTCTTGTTTCGTGGTTGTTGCAGAATGTGCATAAATGCTGCTGTATCTTGTTTGTAAGCCAAGCTTGAGGTTGTATGAATTCATTTTTATTTAAAAAAACCTTCGAAGTGGCTTAGTGTGGCCCTTAATAGCGGATATGTAAACTTAGCCTTTCATTACCTTTAAATGGGATCATCAAACAATGTTTGATCTTGCCTCCCTCACCCAATACAATGGTAACTGAAAAGAGTATGAAGCAATCTGCTGGAGAGCAGAGAACCCATGCCTCCAAACTGCTCTAACAGATCAAGCATATTACCAAACTGAAGATGAAGCTTGCTCTTTGAAACAGAACGACAACATATAAATGGGCTGCAAATGTTTTAGCATTAGTAGGTAGATAGTGATGGTCAAAGGCACAAAGGGTTCATGCATTCAATCAAGTAATACAAGAAAAAATGTCCAGTCTCTAAAAGACTTCCTAAAATTTACCCACAAGTCCCAGCCTCTTGCCATCACTTCCTTGTTCTGTTCCCAACAAAGTACCATCAATTTTTTTCATCCCATCTTAAAAGAAAAATAATGGCATTGCTGCAATGAGTATGTTGGCATTTGTTTAGGTTATCATTTGAACATTCACTGATTCCCTACCCCCCCACAAACAAATGATTGTGTTGACACCCTCAGATATAATCTGAGGCTATTTTTTTTTCCATCTCACTCCTGTCAGCCAACAGCTAGAAGCCATCTACATTTGTTCCATCTCAATAAATTCTGTAGCACTCCTAGGCTGTTGGCTGATCAAATTTATCATTTTTTAAAAAAATAAAATGCTCAAGAACTATTAGCTTTATAAAGTATACAAAATACAAAAAAAGCAAAAAAAAAAAAAGGCAAAAAAGGAATAATTTCTTATTTGAGGTATTAAATGCCTGAGGTAGTTTAGTAAAATGCATATTCATCTTTTCATGCCTGGCCAACACCACTGAAACCTCTCTTAGTTTATACATGGCAGTATTGTGTAAAAATGCACCCAAACGTTAAAAAAAAAAGCCACTTGGTTAACATTGGGAATAACGCTTAACCTCTTTGTCAATGCCCTTGTTCTAAACTCCAGTCCCATCCCCAAATCCCACCCTTCCATTATCTCTGCTTCTTTTACAAGTGGAATAGAAGAGCAATGCCTTTACTTTTTAAACCAGTGAACTCAAAAGAGAAAGCTTCATTAAATCAATGTCTAAAATTGCTGGGGAATAGTAAGAACAATAAAAGAAGACTAGCAAGTTTATGTTAAACTGTGAGAATAGAACAAAAGGAAAGTGAAGGGGTCCTTAGTTTAAAGCTGGGTTTCAAAAGTAAGAGAGCCTAAAGAATACATTCTCAGAGACAGTATGCCAACTGCGGCTGGTCCTCAAACAAACTGACTGGCTTGGTGAAACTTTTGCATATCATTCCAACAGGTGCCCATACCCTGTCCATTACAGTTTAGTCTCTCTTTCTCTTTGGTTTGGCATCTGTCTCTGAAGGGTCTTTTACTAAACCTTTATTTTCTTCTCTGCTGAGGCTGTCCACTTGGTGCTGACTTCTGTTGCTGTTGCTGCTGCTGCCTTCTTACCTGAGCCAGTATTTCCTGAATTTTTCGCTGGGCAAGCTATAAGACAGAGAGAAAATGTCATCAGAGAATTTCATGCCTTTTTCTCTCCTAATCCCCATTCCATTTTTCAAATACATTTGAGACTATGTAACCCTTAACTGCACAACACATAGCACATCTGCTCTCTGCAATGCCTGACCAGGAATGACAATTACTGTTACAATGATTTAATCCACCTTTTTGGACAACTAACAGAAAAATTAGTAAATAAAAAAGAAGCAAACTAAATAAGAAGCTTGTACAAAACCAAATGGTCAAAATGAGCTTATGCTAGCCCAAAGTTTAGAAGTGGGGGGGGGGAAGAAAGATTTTCATAATTTAAAATAACCCAGATAAGTCATTGGCATTTACGCACAGATTACTAGTTAAAAAGAAAAAAAAAGCCTTTTCTCATATGTACTTGGAAAGGAAATACAAAAGTTATTATAACAGATGGGTTCAGTGGGAAAGGCCATGTTCCTTTTGGGGTTACAATTATTAAACAATGAAAAAGTTAAAGAATTCTATTTCAAGCAGAAACATCCACCAACCTGGCATGCGTAGAAATGACCAGTAATTTTCACAACCACCTGATCATTTTCATCTGGTGTCTGGTCACGAGGAACAACAACTTCTGCACTTGTTAAATTCTGAAGCTCATTTACCTGTTTAAAAAAAATAGTAAAATCATTGTATTGGCTTATCAAGTCTTATAGCTGAGACCGACACTATGAGTGACATACGGGTATACTCAGGAGAATAATAAATTTGTTTAAACATGAATTACATTAAAATAGTTAATAAAATTATTCCCAATGTATACAACCTTTCACACTATGTGTTTCATTAGGAATTACTTTTGAGTGGATGATGTCCAGGTGAAGGGGACTATTTTTTAAAGGGTAAAACAAAGTTTAAAAAAATGTGTGCTGGCAGCTGAAGAAAGGTAGGGAAGGAAACCAGATTTGTGGAGAATGACTAGGGATTTATAAAGGTAGATTGATTGGTTTGAGTGGCAGGGGAGAAGGAGAAAGGAAGGATGTACAAGATGTGGAAGGAAAGGGATTTCTGCAACTGCCTTGAGGTTAAGGAAGAATAATTGTAAGCAGGGTGAGTCAGTAGTGGAGGAGTGCAGCAAAGGAGTGTTACGTTCTCCCCTGCCATTATAATTACTATTATTAGGTACAGCTGTTGCTTCACTGAAGAGCTAACAAACAGTTGCTGTTACTGTGCTGCTGAGCAGGATGATGATCCTAGAGCTGTAACTCTCTGGAATTGCCACAATTACCAGCACTTACTCATCTGATGGCTGGTGTGGGTCTTCTGGGCTGTGTGGCCGTGTTCTTGAAGTTTTGTTTCCTAACGTTTCGCCAGCACCTGTGTGAACTTATACACCCAGACTATACAGACTCCCCAAAATCCACAAAGACTCGATCCCACTCAGACCCATCGTAAGCGCCATTGGCTCCCCGACATATGAATTATCCAAACATCTGGCCACCCTTCTACAGACCCACGTTGGACAGACTCCAGCCCACATCAGAGACTCAGGACATTTCATCGACAAAATCAGCACCCTGAAACTCAACCCCACGGACAAACTGGTCAGCTTTGACGTGGTCTCCCTGTTCATCAAGGTACCAGTGAGGGACACCCTGGCACTCATCAAACAGATCTTCCCAGAAGACATAACAGCCTTATTTCAGCACTGCCTAACAACAAGTAACAACAGTTACTTCCTATGGGATAATGAGTACTACGAACAGATGGACGGTGTCGCCATGGGAAGCCTCCTGAGCCCAGTCGTAGCAAATTTCTACATGGAACATTTTGAAAAACGGGCTTTAGAAACCGCACCCGCTACCCTAACAGTCTGGTTCCGATTTGTGGATGACACCTTTGCAATTTGGAGTCAGGATGAAGAAGACCTAGAGAAGTTCCTGAACCACCTAAACAGCGTCCACCCCAATATACAATTCACCATGGAAAAAGAAGTGGACGGCCAACTTCCATTTCTAGACACGTTGGTCATACGCAAACCAGACCTCAAATTAGGACACAAAGTCTACAGAAAACCCACCCACACAGACCGGTACCTACACAAAAACTCCAACCACCACCCACGTCAGAAAAGAGGCATTATCAAAACCCTCATGGATCGTGCCAATCGGATCTGCGAAACCCAATTCCTAAACTCTGAACTTAACCACCTTAATTGGGTCCTACAAGCGAATGGCTACTCCAAAAATGAAATAAAAAGAGCCATCAAACCAAGAAAGCAACATGCGACTGAAGAAGAAAAACAGCCACCCACCAACAAAGTATTTCTGCCCTATATCAAAGGGGTCACAGACCGCATGGGAAAACTGATGGAAAAACACAATTTCAAAACAATCTTCAGACCCACCAGAAAAGTACAAGAACTGCTAAAATCAGCAAAAGACAAAAGGGATCCCCTCACCGCCGCAGGAGTATACCGCATACCATGCAGTTGCGGGCAAGTATACATCGGGACCACAAAACGCAGCATCCATACTAGGATAAAAGAACACGAAAGGCACTGCAGACTACAGCAACCAGAAAAATCTGCAGTAGCTGAACATGCTCTCAAGCACACTGGACACAAAATCCTATTTGAAAACACAGAGATACTGGACAACACCAACAGCCGCTATACCAGGCTATACCGGGAAGCCATTGAGATTCACAAACACCAGCACAGTTTCAATAAAAAAGAGGAGAGTCTAAAAATCAACAAAACCTGGCTACCAATCCTGAAAAATACAGCCTGCAAAAGGTCAACGAACTCAGCTCAACCACCAGGACATGTGAACAGTTCACACAATGAACTTGCTAATCACCCCCAGCAGCCCCTCGTTAACAATTCAATAGAAGAAAAAGCCCTGCCTAATCCCCAGGAAGATACACACAGATGCTGACACCAAAACAAGCAGCCACTCAGTAACTCAACCCCCCACACACCCCCAATCCCCCTTCCCCCCAGATCTCTATAAATACCCACAAAAGGGTCACATCACCCTGGGCACAGAGAGAACTGCTCCTGTCTGTGCTCCTGCACTCTGAAGATGCCGGTTACAGGTGCTGGCGAAACGTTAGGAAACAAAACTTCAAGAACACGGCCACACAGCCCGGAAGACCCACACCAGCCATCGTATGCCGGCCGTGAAAGCCTTCGACAATACACTTACTCATTTACTTACTCCTTCCTTCCTTCATCTATCCCAACCCACAGACTCTGGATAGCATACAATAAAATAAAAAAATCAAACAAACGAACAAACCAGAATAACAACATCACTGAAATTCCATGGATGGCCCCCAGAAACATTAAAGCCCAATTAAAAGGAATTGTGTTGCTGTAACACCTTTATGAAATCTCAGGAGGGAAGAAGCTTCTCAAAACCTTCTACAGTACAAGATGTTCCAAAGTACAGGATGACAACAGAGAAGTCTGCTGCCTGGTCTATCTGAAGATCCCAAGGTGCTATAAGTTGCTGGACAAGACAAGACAGAGCAACCAGCTGATTCTCTGTTGGCCCTTACACTAACTCTGGATGGGGCTGCACTCCCCATGAAGAAGCAGGTCAGTAGCTTGCGGGTCTTCCTGGACTTGTGTCTCCTTCAGCAGGTAGAGCTTTGGCTGGTATTCCTGCAGTAGCCCTTTTCAGAGCAGGAGGCCTTAGCAACAGTCACTTACACCCTTATTACTTTGAAGTTGGACTACTTCAATCTACTTTACTAGGGGCTGCCCTTGAGGACTACAGGTAGCCCTCGAGTTACAACAGCAATTGGGACCGGAATTTCCATCACTAAGCAATGCAGTTGTAAAGCATGATATCACGTGACCACATCACTTAGTGATGGCTGTCTCCCTTGTCATCGTTAAGCAAGTACCTCCTTGCAACTTCCTGCCGGCTTCCAATAACCAAAGTCAGTGGGGGAACCGGCAGGAAGTTGCAAGTTCCAGGATGCTCGCGAGCAGGTGGGTAAGTGGCTGCTGCCAGGTGGGAGGAGTGAGGGGGTGTATGGGTGGCCAGGAAGGCGTGGAACGAGCACAGCGGAGCTTGGGGTGGCGACTGCCGAGTGGGAAAGGGTGCAGGACTGGCAGGAAAGGTGTGGCGCAAGCGCAGTGCGGCTTGGGGTTGCTGCTGCCAGGTGGGATAGGGTGTGCGAGTGGTGGGGGAGGCACAGTGCAAGCGCAGCAAGGCTTGGGGTGGTTGCTGCCAGGTGGGGAAGGTGCGCAAGTAGCAAGGTGTGGTACAAGCACCGCAAGGCTCGGGAAAGGTATGCAGGCGGGGGCAACTTATGCAAGCATTTTGCAAACTTCCTTGCCAGCTTCCCTACTGAATGTGCTTGTGGGAATATGGCAGGGAAGGTCACAAATCGCGATCACGTGACTGCAGGATGCTGCAACTGTCATAAGTGTGAGCCAGTTGCCAAACACCCAGATCATGATCACCTGACCACAGAGGTGCTGGGACTTCAAGGACTGGTCGTAACCACCATTTGTTCAGTGCCATTGTAACTTTGGTCACTGAATGAGTGGTGGTGAACTGAGGACCACCTGTTGTACTTGGAAACTTCAACTGCTGCATAAATGGAGTAGATAGCCAGAATAGTGCTATGCCGATACTATAGGTACTACATTACCTGCCAGTTTGCTTCTGGGTACAATTCAAGTTGGTTGCTATTATTTTTTAATGCCTACATTGCTTTTGTCCAGGCTACTTACGGGACCACCTATTCCAGAGGAACTCGATCGTTTCTGTTCAAGGCATCCATGAAGGACATTCTGGGTTGCCTTCCTTGAGAGCTCAAGTGGGGGGGCAGGGGGTGTATGTATGTGGACCTAGAAACATTTTTTCAATTCCTTTTTCATCCCAGCAAAATGTGTTATCTCCTGAAATCAGTATAGTCCACACAGTCCTATTTTTCCACAGAACCACAAAGGTCTGACTATTTAAGAGAGCATTTTGACATTAAAAGTTTTGGTGTGGATTTTTTTTTAACCTTCATATGCGTTTCTGTCATATTTTGTTTTATATTATTATTATTATATTTATGATATGATTATTATTATTTCATGTTACTTTATTTGGATTTAGTTACCCAGAATGTATAAAGCTGGGCAGGACATAAATAGAAAGCTAGAAAGTAATAAGTACATAAACAAGCAAGCAAGTTTGCTACCTAGTTTTGGGAGAGAGGCTCAAAGAATCTATATACATTCCTGGGCCTCAAATCAGACACTTCTTTTATAAGATAATCTGGTAAAATATTTTTTTCACGTTTTAATACTTGCCGTTTTGCCACCTTTACCAATAACTCTACCAGCAGCATAGGATGGCACTTTTATATGAGCTTCAAGTTTCACTTCTTCTTTAGGTCCAAAGAAATTTTCTTCCTTAAGTTTCCCATAGATTCTCCCTTGGGCCTTTAAAATAAAAAGCAAAACTTGTCCAACACTAAATTACAGAAGGTAGTATATAGACTGAATTTCTGTGATTCTTCCACCATGCTCATTTTCTACTATCAGAATAGCAGAAAAACAGCAGAAATAAATCCCAAGCAGAAATCTTAAATTGATTTTTTTCATCAACTGAATAATTTAATATCAAAACTACTAACTCAAGCATATTAGAACATAATTTCCTAGAAGGATGGTTAATAGTTGTTCAAGCATCACTGGGTCTTAAAAGAGCATCAGAAACATTGAAACTGATTTGCTGTGTTAATTTGTCAGAGATTAACTTGCATGCAGCCAATGGCAGCGATCAATAGAATATGCCTCTCAAGACTTTTTTTTAATCACTTTTTTGGAAGATATATCTCCTATTTGAACGATGCAGCAAAAGATCCAGTAAAAAATATTATTACAAGTTGGCCATAAGTGAAGAAATATGGGTGCATTTTGCTCCATGCACAATATAACCTCTCTTATCCAAAACTTTAAATAATTCCAAAGCATTGTTTGCCTCAGGCAACTGCCTGAAATGTAGAAAAATTGTTCTTATCTCACTACTGCGTTAAAGGATTTATAAGGCCTTTATTTAACTCAGTCAAACTGTGCAATTTGGCACTGGTGTCATCTTTTAACATAATTAAACTCTCCAATTATTCTCAAACATTTACAGCTTTAAAAATCACAATGACAGTTCACTGTGCAGCATTTTTGTATTTATAAGCAGCTTAACAGTATCTGATTATCTAATTCAAACAGTAAAATGTTGAAACTATGTTCAGAAATGTAGCAGTTCCACAGCTTTTTTGAGTATTCAGAGTGCTATGGTTACATGGAAGCATTGTTTCTGTAACCCAGGTGTAGGAAAACTTCTCAGCAGGTGAGACCATTCTGATGGCCAAGGGCTAGAGAAAGTTTTCCTTCCCCCATCTCATGACCTAGAAGTGAAATGAAATCACATTTTTGGAGGTTTGTCACAAAAGTTTGGTTGTATGATTTTGGGGGGCACTGAGGACTGCAAAACAGGGGAATAAGGTGACATGTTATTTGCATATCCCTGCTCTACACTGTCATTTCCTGCTGAGTGCTGTAAATACTACTTATTTCTCTTGTCGGGGCAACGTTTTTTAAAGCTGACATATTTTTCCGGCTTACATTTGTAACCAAGTAATTAGTACATGTTTATAAAAATTAGACATGGACAACTGCACAGAAGTTTAACCCGTCCTCTCCATATTCTATTATTTACCTAAAACTACAACTTATTTGAATATAAAACAATATTCCCAGAAAGATTGAAGAATTAGATATAGACTTTAGTAATGTATCTCCAATTACCCCAAAATCAAACAAAACAAAACAAAACAAAAAAACCCCAAAACATTCAGCATTAGATACTTTAAAATGATACCTTGAACTGGGCCTCTGGTGGTCCAGTAATTATCACCATTCTCAGTTTGGCATCTGGTCCTTCAGCAGGTGCAATCTAGAACACAAGTGACATATTTAAGAGATTATTAGATCCTCCTCTGCCCCACGGACTCTAATGTAATAAGCATTTTAAGAAAGAAAATACACTTGTTATTTCAACCCTAGAACACATTGGTTAAAAATCTTTTTATGAGGGTGAGCTTCCAAGTTAGGTTCTACGGTGGACTAGACATCTCCAAAGGAGCGGAGATGGCACTGTGGCAGTGAATGGCGGCCAGCAGTGATTATCTGGCTCGGTCTTTCCAGATAAAGGAGAGACTGAGAGATTGCCCACTTGCACTTTGCTGCTCCTTGTGAGGAGACTGCAGGATGGATGTCCTGTGGTTTTCTCATTGAGTAGAGAAGCAGGGGGTCAATGGAGAAACAGGGCGCTCGCACATGCAAGCTGCAGCCTTTTAAAGGACACTAAGTTCCACCAAATCCTCACTTTCGGATACAATCAATTTACAGTTGAAAAGAGGTCTTTGAAAACAACCTCTTGGTGAGTCAGCCTTCTTCCCAAATTACAGAAACTAAAGCAAAGTGGAAAATAATATTTTTTTAAAACTTTAAAATAACAGCAAAGAGCTTAACAAGATTTTGACTAAAAGTTATAAATAGATAAAGGGGACTGTACAAATTTGAAAGATTAATATTTTGGCAAAAGTGCTTTTGGTGCTATTTGGAATTAATTAAATAAATAGACCAAACCTTCATGGGAATGTTGATTGTTTGACATCAAAGGGAAAAGACAATTGGCAGAATTTACAAAACAAGGAGATAAGTATAATATGAGATCGAATGTGACATTTCTGTGACAGAAAGATAGATTGGACGAAAGCCTTAAAGGAACAGGTAGTCCCTGGGTTAAGAACGCCCAGGTTACAGATGACCCATAGTTAAGAAATGAGTGTATTGCAGCAAAATTCAAGTTAAATACGCAGTGATTTGAGTTAAATACACAATGGTTCGAGTTCATTACACAATACTACTTATAAGTATTATACAATAATACTATTATGGCTTACATACAAATTCAACTTAAGGTCAGACCTTGGGAACGGAACTCTTTCTTAAAATGTGGACTATTTGTATAGGAAAGGCGAAGGGGGGGGGGAGGAGAAGCTTGCCTTTTACTTTAATCTTCGTAATGATTTACTTTTACTTCTGGATTATCAATAAAATAATGGTGACCATCAGAAAAGCTGCGAGGCTTGGTGAGGGAAGGAGAGGATTGTTAGAGCAACCAACAGAAAAGGGAATTACTCCAGAAATATTACCAAAGATGTTTGAAGAGATGGGGAAACAAGTATCCAAATCTGTCAAATCTATTAAAAGTGAGCTGGTTGCTTTTGAAGTGAGAATGGAAGAAAGGTTTGTAAAATGGAAAGAGACAAAAGTTACCCCCAAAAATTGAAGAATCTATAGGACAACTTAGAGCAGAAGTTAAACAAATTAAGGCAAAGTGGAAATTTTAGAAAGCAAAACAGAAATAATAAATAGAGAGATGGAAAAGGACTTAGACAATCTGGCATTACTGGAATTGAAAGAATTTTGCTTGAGACTTAGAGCAGTCCAGAGGATCCTGAAGAAGACATCAGAGAAAAGGTTGTTCAATCTTTAACAAATGTTTTGGAATGGGATGATGATATGGAGGCAGAAACTGACAAAGCGTATAGAATCAATATGCAATTCTCAAAATTAAGAAATCTACCAAGGGATATTCTTGTGCACTTTGTCGGGAAGAAGACTAGAGCCAAGTTTTGCAGCAGCATTTTACTACTAGACTAAAGATTAATAATGCAGATGTGATTGTACCTAAAGAAATCCTGATTAGAATACTGCTCAAACAAAAAGAGTGTTTTTCCCCCTAACTAACAAGCTCAAACAGAAAGGCGTGATCTTCACATTTTATTATGCCTGGTAGACTTGCAAAAAAGCCAGAAAATTTTGGGTTCAAATACATACAGTGATACAAAGAATTTTAAAGATTAATATTCAATTGAAACCAGAACTCTTCTTGTTGGGACTAATGGATAGACAGTTAGAAAAGAGTTATGGAAGATTGTTTTTATATATAACTGCTGTGAGATTATATGCACAAAAACAGAAAGACTCTGAAATACCCACAATTGAGGAATGGCTGATGAGGATGACAGAATTAGGAGAGATGGCAAAATTGACTAGTTTGATTAGAGAAAGGACAATGACTACATTTATTAGTGACTGTAAATCCCTTATGGACTTTTTGCTGAAAAAAGAAAAAAATGAACTTGCAATTTATAGGTTTGATGATTAGAAAGGGTAGACTATGGAAAGAAGGAAATTATGTTGTAACCTTAGAGAGAAAGGGTAAAATATAAATGTACTTGTAACTGCTATTAAGAAGACCAGAAGCCACTTTTCTTTTTTCTTTCTCTTTTCTATTTCTTTGTACTTTTTTCATATACTTATTACTCTTCTTTACTTTCCTTACTTTTCTCTTTCAAAATTTGTATTGTTTTTATTCTTAAACATTTCTTTAAAATAAAAATATTAATTTTTTTTTATGTGGGTACTGCTGTTAGTAACAGTCTTTCTCTTTAAAGTACTTCCTTCATCTGGATCAAATATGTATTTTTGTTTTGAATTAAACGTGTACGTAAGTATCCTGCTATCAGAGATCCATTATGTGGCAACTGGAAATTACTGGAAAGGAATTATTTGATTGTGAAGAGAAAAGTATTATTTCTATCCAGCATCTTCCATCTCCTGAAAACTAAATGCTTTCTGCGATGCTGCTGCTGTACTGGCTTTTCTTTATGCAGCAAAGATCAGACATGTCTGATCTTGAAATACATGAAATGAACTGAAGTCTAGACAAGTGGGCTTCTCAAATAGTAAACCATTTGGTTTTCTTGTTTTGAATTAAACATTTAAAGCATTGCAGGAACAATTAAGCTCCAGTTCAAAAACATGGCCTAAAGGTTTAAGCCATTCTAAGAACACTTAGATAACTGTCTAATTGTCACGACCACCAAGGAGGGTTTGGGGTTTTTTTACAGCTTCTATTTCACCTCTCAAATAACTTTTAAAAATGTTATTGTAATTATCTTGTCTCTGAATGAGCCAGGAATATCCATTCTATAAACACAAGGTACCAGTTACTGCTTGATATTCAAGGCATGGTGTCTAAGGTAGCCACAGAACAATGCCTGTAGAAACCTGCTGTAACAGTCAAGAAGACTATAGTATTTAAAGTTGATCAGTTTAATGTTACCTTAATAGATGCGCCTGCAAAACGAGAAAGCTGCTTGATGTGTTGCCCTTGCTTGCCAATAATGGCTCCCACTGCTAAGGCTGGGATGAACAGGTGAACTGTCTCAGACTCTGGTTGTTGCTGGAATGGGAAAGAAAAGAAAACACAGGCAGCTATGAACAACCCAAGAAGTAGCACTAAGGGTGTAACTACAAAGTTGAAAGCTGCAAGCAGATATTCCTTATCAAATAAACTGCTTTGTAAAAAATAAAGTAAAATGAATGTCACTGGATCCAAGAAAAAATAGTCAACTGATCTTTGCTTATCCTTCCTGCTTTCTGTAGACCTAGTGGTACTTTTGAACAGCTCCCCTAACTTTCAAAAAAATTGTGAGGAGAGGGCAGAGGGGACTTCACAGGAGGAAAAAATGCAAACCACAGAAGCCCCTTAAGATAGGATAGAGTTACACTTGGATTCTATAGGCAACAATTCAATACTGAGAATAACATTAAACAAAATTTCTTTTTTTATTTTATTATTTGGTGACTTGACTCTTGGTGACTATATAGACAAATCCATGCAATTTTCTTGGCAATGTTTTTTGCAAGTGGCTTGCCATTGTCTTTTTCCTGCGACTAAGAGACAATAAGTGACCCAAAGTCACCCAGATGGCTTCATGCCTAGGATAGAACTAAAACCCATAATTTTGCAGTTTCTAGTCAAGTACATTTAACCATGAAATATATTTAGGTTTAAGGATTTTATTCTATAATGAAATCTGATTTTTATTATAAAATTTAATTAAGACCACTTTTGGCGCATTTAAATACACTTAAAATACATGTTTTATTAATTTACAAGTTTTTCAAAAGGAACTTGTTCATCTATATTATAGTGAAACAGCTGTAAATGTTCTACCACTATCTGTTAAGGTTTGGTAGATATGTGGGAAAGTGACCCAAGCAGGCCAGAATAAATAACAAATATAATCCTGGAACTAATACGTTTCTCAGTTAATTCCAAAATTTTATTTATCTATTCTTGGCTGTCTAGATTAATCACCAAAGCTACTCCCCAAACTATCCTATCATTGTGATCACTGATTATCATATAATAAATCTAATTCCTGTTCCTGGAATTAGAATGTCATTAGTATTAAAATTATTTATATCTGTCTTCAGGAAGTTCCCAAAGCAGCTTACAAGCAATTTAAGGAATATAATTAAAAATACAATAAATATTGTCTTAAAATATCTAAAGTCTAGGTTCATGCATGGCAGTTGGTAGTAATGGCCCTGTAGTCTGAGAGAAACATTTATTACAAAAATATCCCACACATAATGCACTGCAAACTATATATAGATCCGAACCTACTACTGATCCAATGGTCACTTGAAACAATATTGTTTAAATCAGTTCCAAAACAGATTTGTAAGGGCAGCTGTATCACTGAGCTACTCTATCTTTGAAATAGCCATTTATGTTGCTTGACTGCGGCTCTGACATCTTTGTCAATATCACCCTCATAAAAACTATGTATCTTAAAACACAATGGCTTTTCAGCTATTTCTAGTAACTGAATGCAAAGAAGTATCTGTATCTAATATGCAATGAACTCATCTTTTATTTCATATTGTTATTGAACTCAAATCGTTCCTAAATAAATTTGCATCAGTTATATTTAGAAATCAAAATGCATACAAAATACACATAAAAAACTGAACAAACTTGTGCTGACAACATTTGAATTCGCTCTAAGTGCTCCTCCATTCTCTCTTGAAAATCAGGTGCTGCAATAAGTACTTTTTATATTGTTTAGCAGGAGCATCTACAATTGTAAATATGTTAAAAGGCATCCACATTATTCTGTCACCTTAAATGAATTTCACTACTGACTCTCAGCACTTTTCTATCATGGATCCATTTATGTTACCTTCCTGCCTACAATCTCATCCTATTAAACTACTATACTTTGTGAACTTATATGAAACTATCATTCTAGCTTCAAATGACAAATCCCAAAATAATTTATACAGTGAAGAAAATTAAATGTTGCTTGTCTGTTTATGAATCTCAGTTATACTAAATGCTGAGATACAGAGAAAAAGCTTTAATAGTGTCCAGAAAACAAATCCTCTTTAACTTGATACATATAAACTAATGAATAACATGGCCAATGATTGGCATGTACTAAATTTTATTTATTTATTAAATTGTGATGAATAGTTTAAGGCTCTGAAACGACTAAACTCAGGTTTACTGTCTTAATGTTTAGTATTTAGCATTTAAACATATACAGTGGAACCTTGGGTTACGAACGCTTCTGTTCACGAACTTTTCGGGTGACGACCAGCTCCGGCTGCAAAATTTTGCTTCGGTTCGCGAACTCCGCTTCGGGTTACGAACAGGGTCCGCGGCCATTTTCCCTCCCGTGACCCAGTCCGCAGCCATTTTCCCGCCCGTGACACGTGGTCCGCGGCCATTTTCCGCCCGACACGTGGTCCGCGGCCATTTTCCCGCCCGACACGTGGTCCGCGGCCATTTTCCGCCTGACACGTGGTCCGCGGCCATTTTTCCGCCCGACACGTGGTCCGCGGCCATTTTCCGCCCCCTGACACGTGGTCCGTAGCCATTTTCCACCCCTGACACGTGGATCCGCGGCCATTTTCCACCCCTGACACGTGGATCCGCGGCCATTTTCCACCCCTGACACGTGGTCGTAGGGCGGGGGACTCTCCCTCCAAGCAATAGCCGCCTCCCTGTCCTCCACGCCAGAACGGATTAATGGTAATTCCATTGAACCTTATGGGAAAATTTGCTTCGGGTCGCGACCAATTCGGGTCACGACCAGAGTCACGGAACGAATTAAGTTCGTAAACCGAGGTTCCACTGTAGTTATTATCTCTTTTTAATAAGTATATGGTAAAGAGGAAAAAGTAGTCAGTCTTTACAGCCAAGAAAACTGATTTAGAAAAACCTGCTTAAAGACTAACAACAGAAACAATAACCTTCTTAAAAATACCTCATTGAAAGAATTTATATAAAGAAATGAAAATTAAAGGAAGTATAATCACATATAGAGTGACACTTTCTGCATCGTCTCTAACAAAACCTATATAGATGCTAACAATAGTTCAGTGATTTACCCTTCACATAAAGAAATCTTTGGTTCAGTTCCTGGCCTCTAGAAAATACCGCTGTAACTAAGGTAGGAAATACCCCTGTCTGAAACCTAGAAAGCTGCCAATAGTAATTTTAAACAGTAGCCATGCTGACCAGAGAATTCTGGAAATTAAAGTTCATGCATCTTGAGTGTACCCAGATTCAGGAAGACTAGAGAAGGCCACATAAACTAGATTAACTCATCTTCTTCAGCGTAAGACAGCTTCCTGTGTTTTCTTTAACCCAAATCATTTGTTTACTGGAAATCTATCTCCCAAAAGAAATGAATGAGAGCACAATGTAATCTCAAACAAAAAACACCTTATACAAGATGCAGTGAATCATAACATTCTTGCCATAATGCCATGTCACCACTGAGACTGCTTTCCAGGAACTCTTGTTAGATCAGATATATATTTTGCCATCTCTCTCTCTCTCCCACAAATACTAGAATTAAATGAAGTTGAGGGGGAGAGACATATAAACATTGTTTTAAATAAACAGCTTCAATATGCAATATATGGACAGAGAAATATGGCTAGACAATAGTGAAAAATAATTGTAGTAAATTCCAGTATCAGGACAATGACAGACTTTATAATTTTCAGATATTCTTTAACAATCCATGAATATGGATGAGAACCACTCATCACCCCCAGAATTCTACATCTATTTCTGGTTTCCAGGGACACAGCTGGTCATATTCTCACTGGATGTATATATTCCTCTCTAATCTAACATAAAAGGTTATCTATCCAAATACTGTGTGAATTTTCATTCCCTTCATGTTATGCTATTCTAATTCAACACTACAACATCATCAAAAGTCATGCTAAACATTCCTACTAAATCAGGGATACCAATGTATCAGTCTTCCAATATATATATGGGCAACAGTTATAACCTACTGTCCAAAGTATACAAAGAATTACCCCAAATGGAGGATATGAAGAGGCAGCAGCGGCTGAAGCAACACCCACTGTGGGAGGTGGTATCCCTGAAGAAGAAGGTGGGAATAAACCCAAGGCATTCAGATTTAACCCTGGAATTAAATGTGCTTGAAGCTGGAATGACATGAAAGATCATTAGTTCAGCAATGTAATAAAAACAATATCTTACATAAGGGATTCTTTCTTGTTCAGCAGTCAAAATTTAAACAATTTAACTAGAGTAAAACTTCATGTAGCTAATTAATTTAAAAATTAATGTCAGAATCTTGTATCAACTTATATATAACAATATATACTACTATTTTGCTAGAAGCAACTATTGATTGATTCTATGAAATAATGCTATACTGTACCTCAGCTGATGGTATTACAGCAAGCCAGTTTAAAAAGGCATAATGAAGCACTACAGAACACCCCCAAATCTCATCTCAGTAACACATTTAATGAAATATTTCCACTATATTCCTACAATTGTACCTTCAAAACTGCATGTCCTATCTCCTACAACCTTACCTTCACAGACAGTTAAACACATGAAGAGAGATTACTACAATATTCATTAAGGAGAAATAGAAACTGTCTTCTTAAAATAGTTGAAATTATCATGAAGTCACCTGACAATGAAGTTTTCTGTTCATTTTATCATCATCCTATATAATGGTTTAGTGCACCTTTCAATCACAATGATCAACAGCAGAATGCACTTCTCATCACAGAACACCTAACAAGCTATTCTGGACCACTATTAAAGTATCATGAGTCAATGCATTAATGTGACTCATTCAAGCAGGTATTAGCCTGAAAAAAAGAATGGCTACTTTAAAGAAATGCTGCACTCATACACACACATGTTCAAATAACCTCTTTCAAATCATTTTCAAAGAATGTATTAGGCCTACTGAATTGACACCTTTACAATGTAATCAGGAATACATAAAATCCTACTTATGACTGTGCAGGCAAGTGTTTTCTAAGACAACTGGCTGCACTCTCCTACTATGAATGGGGAAAGCTGGATGGTGCCTGTTTGCATTTCTTTAATATGTATGCATTTTATTAGTTTTTCCAACAGAAAGGACAAAACATGTATAAACAATTTTTTTTCCTGAAACGGATGGTGAGATTCAGCCCTACTGTAATTATTTGGATAAATACTGAATAAAATAATAGCAAACTTACACCCACCATAAGAAATGCACTTACATTCATAGCAGCAATATCATTTTCATATGACTCCCTGATTTTCTTCATTATTTCTTCCTCAGCCTTGGCACATGTTTCAATACTGCCTTTAACTGTAATGGTTCGTTCTGGATTATATAGTGTCAAGTCCTGCAATCTTCATAGCAGAAAGAGGTGAACTGTTATGCATGCAATAGCTAATATATGAAGCTGAAACTGAAAATAATTATTCTTCAAATAAAGTTATACTCAGAAAGTATTTACAATTCTTCAGATAAGCAGTAGATAAAACTTCAGCATAGGCAGTTCCTGGATGTATCATTTGTGTAACCCCAGATTCAAAAATGCTTGACCATCAGCCAATCCATCTTTGTGAGTAATATAGTTAGGTCCAACTAGAATGCCAGTCATTCAACAAAATATGGTTTGTATCTTGAGTCATGTCTTACTAGAGACATGGATTGGTTGGGAAGACAAGCATATGCTATGCAACAACCCAGTAGGATGTGGCCTCGCTTTCAAGGTCTTCTACCTCCAGAGGATAATGTTCAACAATTAAGTTTCCACTGTTCTAAATCTGATTGTTAAATAACAAATAATTGTTAAGTGGAAATGCAGTTCTGTATCTTTGTATATTAAAAGCCACATATTTAATTTGTATCATCATACTGCTCAGTGTTTAACATTTTTTAAAGCTATATGTACTATTACAGCTGTTCCAGGGACAAAGGGCTTCACTGTTCAATTCATTATTATTATCAGCAATTATACTGGCAAAATTGAACAAATCCAGAAATTTATACAATTTTTAAAAAATCAAAACATATGAGACTTTTGACAGTAAGACACATTAGTAATTTTATTACTTTTCCTCTTCCAGCAAATATATGGCTCCTAATCATGTTCCTAACACACACAGACACACACAACAATTATTAAAACAGACTGGACACAAAATATATTTTAACTACAGCATATTGGTAATTCAAACGATGCTACCTGCTACAACTTTTCTGTTTAAAAAAAACCCACCTTCACAAAAGTGAGGATCAACTGTTCTCTGTGCTATTGACTTATGTGAGGGGGAAAACCTGCGACTCCCCTGGCTTTTCAGATGCAGACCTTTAAAATGTTTAGTTTAAATCATTTCAGCATCCCTTTGGAGTCTACCACAGAATACTGGACTTACTGCAGAATGTGTCATGGAGAGTTCCTCCTCCCATGTACTTGGAAGCAAAGCTGATCTACTAGACTTCCTGCCTCAGGAGGTGGGAGGGAGTTCCCACCCAGTTTGAGAGCTGTAGTCCATTGGGTGCCATAAAAAAAATTAAGAAAACTACACTGAAGTGTTTTCTTTTATTATCCGACAACTCCAACAAAGAAACATAAGAGGAACAATGCAGAGAAATGGAGAACAAAACAAACTATTTTTTCTGGATTCTGAGGTGGAGGACTGTAATAAAAGAAGATGATCTCTTTATTATTTGCAGGAGCAAACAAAACTGAGATCAGTGAAAATAGGTTGACCTCCTTTCTTTCAAAAACGTTGGAAAACGTTGCCTCTTATCCTGGGTATGGATATCTACTACTAGAACATGCTATAGAATTATATATAATTATGTAAGAAAGATTTGAGAAACATTTGCACATAGTCTGGCCTTACATATGTCCCATAAGGGATGCTAGAGTTGATGTCTCAGACATCCATCCTGTAGACATGGATGTTTGCAGATTCCTTTAGTTCAAGTTATTCTTCACTGGTGAGCACAATGTACTTTCTGACCTAATTGTTATATTAGATATTACAAAAATACACATCTTTTCAACTCAAACAGCAACAAAATGAAGCCAAGGGTTGTCTAAAACAAAATATATTTCTTCCCCACCAACTCCCTGGTACAATTTGGATCCTTGCATAAGCATCCAATCCTTCCTTCTCTCAAGTATCAGGACAGAAGCAAGGAAGACAAAGTTAATATCCAAGAAGGACACCATCTTTAACATAAAAGTATGAACAGGTGTGTCTGAACAGCCATTTTGTTCTTAGTCAGATTACCTACACTTGGTGTAAAAACATAGATTCCATCTCCAATTCTCTGAGCCAATGTCACTATGTCAAGACAAAACACTGACCCTAAGGAACTTAAGGGTAGAGTGAGGAAGGGCTCTATGACCTGTGTGAAATCTCAGTAACAGAAACTATGGATAGTATACATTCAGAAAACAGCCATTTCTTTGAGACACAATTACACTGAAGAATCTGAAGAATCCCTACTGGCAAACTTAAAATACTGTTCCCTATGAGCTACCAGCAACCTCTGACATTCCTCTCCTTGGACTTAAACCATGAATACTCAGTGAAACAGAGCGACTAGAGAAATGCTTGGCTCTCAATCCTGATTCCTGCTCACACTCGAACAGGAGGCATTCAAATACATTTTTGTTGCCTTGGCAGCTAAGATGTCTTTTTCCTCAGAGGGAAATACTCTACCTCACCCAAACAAGAAATGCAGCATTCCTTCTCTGCCTATTCCCTGTATTGAGAAAAACAGTTTCACAAACTGTTCATTTTTCTGATAGAAAATAAGTCTTTTAATTGCATGATAAGCATATCAGGAATGGGGGACGGTATCTTCTCAAAACCAGATACAGAACTCTGGATGGAATGAGTTCTCTCTTCATTAATGAGTAGACTGGATAATGCAGATACAATACCTCTATTGATTAGCCTTGTATTGCGAGGTCATGATAACATTGCAGGCACTTCACAACACATGGGATCATGGCTGAAGACAGTCTAAGAAAGTTACACTATGTTCTTTTAAACTGGTACCAAATACTTCTCTACTGAGCTCGCTAGAGCCTAGATACAGACTGCACTGGGGGAATAAGACTTCTTCTAAGGAAAGCAAGACATGAATTTGGGAAATAAAGATGAAATCTCATTCATCAGCTCCATTCTGTAAAACTATAAAAGGACTCATAAATGACAAGGCCTTAAAGATAATTTTGAATTTTGAGCCATAGTCAAACTGAATCAAAGTTCGGTATCACTGAAGAAAAATAGCAGCTGTTATTTTCTCTTACATGAGATTTATATATATTTGAATACCATCAATCATTGTAGTTTCATAGTGGTTGATCAAAAAAACACAGTACTGAAATAAACATATTAAAGAGGCAATTAATAATTATTTTAAAATTGTAAACAATTACAAGCATAGATGCACATGACATGGTAAAAAATCATTTTGTGAATGGAATAGTTTTGATTTAGAAGTTTGGCCAGTCCATTCAATTCAACACTATTCGGTTGTTCTGGGCTTTGGCTGAGACAAATTATAGCACGGTGAGTAGGACAAGGCTTTGTCCGTCTTCCCACTTAATCATCTTCAACACAGCTTGTGCACCAGCCCATCCTCCAATTTTGCCAGCATCTTCCTTTTCCCTAGTCACCAACAGGCCTGAATTAAAATGTGGCATACCTAGCAGGCTTATTTGCTCCTTCCTCAGTTTTATTTCCTTCTGCTTAACTACTAATATGTGCTGCTCTTGGCTTTGCTTTTTCCTTACTCTTATCCTTGGGTACAGACCACCCAAAAGTAGCTGTTCCACGGCTGGAATGTTTTGCACAGCCTAAATTAAAAAGCTGTTTAAAATCTGATCCATATTTACCATCAGACAAGCCTGCTGATTAAGGAGCAGCTGAGAGTCCAGGTCCCCATATCACAAACTACCTTGGGGAGAGGAGAAAGAGTATGGGCACTGGAAGGCGGGGAGGAGAAACCAGTTAAGGACAGGGCTTCACCGAGGGCCCTGTTACATGCAGCCCCAAGTAGAACTGAGTGGTGAGGCGGCTTTGTGCAACAAGGCCCTCAAGAAGCCCCATCCTTCACGGCTTCCCCGTCCCCGCCTTCCAGTACCCATACTGGGCTGGGGATGTCCCCTTCTCCCCTTGCTGATCCCCTCCTGTGCAAATGCACCACCCCTGTCCTGGTCTGCAAAGCAAGAGAAAGGAAACACCCACGTGCCTCTCTTCCCCCCATCCCCATTGATGCCCATGTTGCTCTAGTGCTTTCTCACTTGCCAACCACAGCCCCTTTTCTCCCCTCCCCCCAGAAAAGAAGGGCCCCGCCAAGTGATTTCTGTAGGCAATCTCTCCTCTGCCCCCCCTTGTTTGCCAAGTGCGCTTGTGGCTGCTGGCGCATTGCTTTTGACGTGTATTCCCCACTGTGTCCCTGCTTGCTCTCATCTAATCCTTTCCTCTCCAATGAATGTAAATACAAACATTAATTCCCTTCTTGTTAATTATCCAGCATGGGGTAAACATTCCAAAAGGCGAGGGAGTGATTAGGAGGCAAAAAAAGCTTAAGGTGTGAAACTGATTACTCTTGTCAGTTTTGAGCCTGAAAGCACAATCGTGGTCACGTGATTTCTCACTTAGCAACCTCTTCACTTAGCAACCGAGTTGCCAGTCGCTACTGTGGTTGCTAAATGAGGACCATCTGTACCTCTATCTCTGATGACCAGCCTAGAGTAGATATGAGCAACTCTATCTGCCAAGAAATCCACAAATTCTTCTGTTTGAACCTGAAGGTGCTTTGCTTGCTTTTCTTTCCCTAAAAAGGTCCAAATAACTATAAACAGGGTCATCCAACAAGAATATGCAGATGCAATAAGCATGGAGAACTACTGATGTTTTGCCACTCTTATCACTGCCATGAAAGCTCAAGGGTGAGCTCTGATCACTACTCCATCACATCCACTTCTGGTTTTCTTCCATCACACTGGGTATCTTTTCAGACGTTTCACTTCCTCAGCTCCCTGGAAACTAAGCAGCTGCGTGAAATCAAAAAGTGGGAAGAGGCCTTATTGGAACTTCATCCAGCACATGTCTTCCTTAAGTTCCAGAAACTGACTAGATGCCTGATAGAACTGTTTGCCAGGTAGCCAGGAAAACCCCAAAGTGCCTTCTGAAATCTTTCTGGATCCATTAGGCATATGCAGCAGGCTATCCTAAAGGGCCTGCCATCCATGCAGAAGTCCAGGTCTTTTTATCTGTAATTTGACAAGGAAGTGATCTGACCACAGTAAAAAACAGATGTCAGTGTCCTCCATCCCCAAGTAACACCTCATCTGCTCTGAAGTAAAACCAGGTCCACTGTGCCTTCCCATGAGTTTTAGGGCTACAATTACTTGCAATGCACCCATAATCCCCATGGAGGCTATGAATTCACATAGTACACAGGATCCTTCCCCAGAGCATGGAGGTTGAAGTTACCCAAGATTGAAAGCTTCAGAAACCAAACCAGTGCCAAGACAACATCCATATTAGTAGTAGTAATAACATCCTTATTGGACTAATAAAAAAACAAAACTTGATAATATACAAATGAGTATGTTATGAAATGCTATTCAAATTTAGAGACAACAGAATGCATTGGAAACATTAACATCTCTCAGGAATTTCATAACATTTTTCAGATGCAGTATGTTCAACTGCATGTCAAAGGGACCTTATAAACTGCGACATACCTGAGACACTAATGTATATGTCATAGTCTTCATACTTATGTATACAAAAATAAGTTAATAAATAGGGTAATAGATCACATTTCTATGCAAAGAAAATATACTGATCATCATATAGCCATAACCTATTGAAATTAGCAACTCTATGAATGCAGTTAATACTTTTTTCCATAAAACCCTGCTGGCAATTAGTAGTTCTAGTAAATATATCATTTTAAGACTGACTTGTTATATACTTCCTTAAAGTTCATTTTATCACATGAATAGTAGATTTGCTTGATTTAAGAATTGGCTCTTCTGGCTTTATAAACATTCAAGTTGATATCTAGAGAAGAAAAATGAACATCCAGTAATAAATATTTTCTTTAAGAAAAATCTTTAAAACACTAAATGCTTACGGAGATATTGTGATTTTAGTGTCGGTATCCTGTTCAATTTTTTTCAAATTCCGTCCCTCTTTGCCAATGAGCCGGCCAACAAAATTATTATGTGCCAGTATCTTCAAGGGAATTTCTTCTGTGCTGTAAACAGTCCAGAGATTTGTATGAACTAAAAAGTCACATAGTTGATCAATCAGAAATTAAGAAGCTAAGTCATTTTTCCATGATCAGGTTCAGTTAGTTCATTATATAATCAAGAAACTCCCAAACCATCATGGAAAATTAAGTTTCCTGAAGAATAATTAATAGTTGAAGCTTTAAGCCCATCATTTCCGAATTGCTTTTAGTACATTTACCTTTACACTGTCTACATGATCATTAAAAAACAATTGCCATCTCCAGCTTATATAATTTCACCTTTTTTAAGTGCAGGTTTATTTAGAGTACTAAGTTCCTCATTAAGACTACAAATGGATTCTAAGGCAATCTAGATACTTCAGAAAGACTCAAATAAGCGTTTTTTATATCAATTAAACTTTATTCCATATGAAACAGGTCAATTTGCAATAGTCAAACAGTAACCCCCTGATATTTAGAAGGCTCTGGACTGAAGAATTGGTTTTGTATCCAGGAATATGTTTGAAATAAGGCTTAATTTTAAAGAAATTATGTGTTCACTGAAAATATACTGATTTTGCTATTTTAATCAGATTGGGTTTTTTCATACTTAGATTCTAAAGCAAAATTTATTCATACTTCACAGTCACAGATTCCTTGTATCTCTAGGAAGAAAAACCTCTATCAGTTTTTCTTCATATTGTATTATTTCCTATCTCTAATAATAGCTTGTGACTTTTATATTCAGTACTCATAATCTGTCTAGGACACCAATTTATCACAGTTTGGGGGAGAACTGAATGTGTTTAGTGCTGTCCTACAATGACTATATGAGCTCCTTGATCATAACTTATCCCCTGTAGTACTGTGTTATCAGAGAAGTTAGGAATGAAAGCACCATACTATGGTTACTTTAGGACTTATAGACTGGAGAAAGCAAAATTATTTCCTAGGCTAATTTGACTTTAAACCTCCTATGAAACGCTCAGTAACACAAGAAAACTAGACCATTTAAAATTGCTTTCTCATTAAAAATTTGCAGTGGCTTCAACTGTTACCTTACACTTCCATCATGTTTCAATTGTTATTGTTCAATTTATATAATAGTGAAGATGCCTTTTGGATACTGTTTACATTATGATTGCTAAATATATTGGGAAGGACTCTTTGCTTATATATATTTCATTTGCTATTTTGAAATGTTAGAAATTCACTTGAAATTCTGTCATCCATTTTCCTATATAAGTATTAACATCTATCTCTATAGATATATTTTAACTGTACAAAACATGCTTAAAAATTAGGTAACTTATCTTCCTGTTTTAGAACTATCTGCTAACTCTTTTCTTCAACCGTTTTGTATTACACGTATGAACAGGATTAAGACGTAATATTCCAAACTGGCTTTATATATAATTTGTTTGCCATAGTTAAGTATTTATTTAAGGTGTTCTAAAAAAGAGAGAGACTTACTAAAACACTTTTACTCACAATTTAGTGTCTTGAGCTTCCTTTTGCATTATTTCCATGATAATTTTACAAGCAGTTGAGCACCCTTCTGGGGTAGAATGGATTGTGATTGGTTTCTCAGCAGCTCCTGCATTTTCTTTGCGATGAATATCAATTCTGAGAAGAGAAAACAATGTAAAAATGTTTGTGATTTTCAAAAACTGAGTTCTGCGCAAATAAACCTACAGAACCTAATCCAAATGTCATAACTGGCTATCAGATTATGGCTACGCATTCTCATTAATATCAAGTGATGCATTCAGTTCAATCCATGTGGTCTTGTTGTCTAGCCTCATTTACTTTGCATCTGCCACAAAATGAACATGCATACAAAAGGCTGTTACAGACCAAAAAGCTCCTCTGAGGGATTAGACCGAGTCCTAAAGAGAGTAATCTGTACATTTTTTTTATCTAACCAAATTGTAGACAAAGTCCCTCTCAAATTAAGCTTGATTCCATGCCAATGATTTGCCACTACCTTATTCTGGGATTTTTTTTTTCCAGCTTCCCAATCTAGCAGCCCTGGGACTTTCCAGTGGCCCACTGTGCTTAGCTTTTTTAAGATCAGTCACAATAAGTCATATTCACCCACTATTATAAGATCTGCTCACCCGAACTAAAATTTAGAAGTGATTTGATCAATGTCACTTATCAACATATACAGACAGTATCTATGACTTCCTATATTTTCCTTTGGGGCTTCAAAATTTCAAATTCTCTTCTCTCTTTGTAGTGCCAACATAGAAAGTCAAACCTTTGTCAATTGCCTGCCACCCATCTCAATGTTTGTAGTACTGCACCTCTAGAAATACATTAACTCATTGCCACCTCTCAGACCTACAGTTCTATGTAACTGTAGAACACATTTTGGTTCAGTGAAAAAAAGAATGCTATGCTTGGCTTCAAAAGAATCCTAAAAACTCACTCCAAAAATGGATGTCAAAATAAGCAATAAAATGCAAAAACTTGCATCAGTGAATACTAACTAGAAAAAAACAGAGTTCAATGTTATTTGTTTCAACAAGGGACCGTACAGGGCTGAAATACAAAGATGTCACTGGACAGTCTTTCTTTAATGCAAAAATATTACACCATATTGGCCTTATTCAGATTCCATTCTGCTAAATTATAGTTGTGATAACTGGAAGCATCCTACAGACATCCATGTTTCTCCCATTCATACAAATTCCTCCCTCCCATTTTCAGTTCACAAATTGACTAAGTTTCAGTATTCTACCTGAACTTGGTTTCATCCTACAGCAGTTTAAAAATGACTGTTTTAAAAGAAGTGAAATTATATATTGAAATGTTGTATTGAACGTACTTTAAAAATAAGTTTTAAAACCCCTACCTCAATGAAGTTTATTAAAATCTATATTCCAGATTTAAAATAATCATTTATCAAGCATTATTAAGTTAAATAACTCATTTTTAAATAAAAGAACAAATGGACAAAAATGTCAGATGTGCCCAAATCAGTAACAACACAGTCTTTCTAACCATGATGTACTGGCCCAAGAATGAATTGTTTATCCCTTCTCTTCCCTCCCATCCTCTTGAGTATCTGCCTCCTTAATATCTAGACTGGGGTACTATAGATGCAAGACTATGTAAAGAAATGTGACAGGTTCCAATGTTTGTCTGGATTCTTAAAATGTAAAAATATGCTTCAAGAACTCTTAACAGCATTACTGAAATGTACCCAGTTGGCACCATCTCTGTTCAACTGAATCATAAAGCAAGATGATATGAAGTCAGATTCTTCTTTCCCAATTAAAAACTAGAGTTATTTCACTAACAGACATTCAGGAAATATGATGCTTTAAAACGTATAAAGTTCATATAGCAACTTACTTTGACTGTGTCTGCTTTGTGATGTTTCTGATGGTGGCCCCTTCTTTTCCAATAATAGCTCCTACGAACTGGGTTGGAACAAGCATCCGTAACGGAATATCAGACTGTGGTTTCTGCCTCGTTGCTGCACCTGGTGAACCTTGTCTAGGGGGACCTCTCTGCCCAAATCCCCGTCTCCCCTGAGGATGCTGCTGAGGTGGTGGTTGGGCTGCCATTTCATCAGGAATATACGCAACTTTTAACGAATAGTTCTCAAGCTGGAATCCGTTCAATTTTTCTATTGCTCTGTATAAGTTTACAAAGGAAGTAAGTTATTGGAAGATGAAGCTGCAGAACAGGAAGACAATCAATTATGGCATTTCATTTGGAGCAGTAAGCTGCCCCATCTAGCTCATGAGATCTTAATAAGGCCCTTCTCTCCATGCCTAAAGTATTATCTCCTTCATTGCTCATGGGGAAATGCCTTGAAATGCAATGATAGCAACTTGAAGCAGAGCTTCTCTGAAGTTCTGCCTTTGTCATGTTTCCCTAGGGCAAAAAGTACTTTGGGAGTCAGCATCTCACAGTACTCCAGCTGGGAGGTCTTTTGAGTGCTGGCTTTTGAAGAGCCACATTTAACTCTTTTCTCTTAATGGGTTGGCAAAAAGAGCCTTCAGATAAATGAAGGCATGATTGGCTGGAATCTTAAAGCTGCTTATTGCTGGATGTAGGGCTAGATTCCATCCTCTTACAACGTAAGAGGATGAAATCTAGCCCTAATTTATGACACTACGAAGCATGGAGGGAAGAACTAGACTCTTGGCTGGATCCTTTTCTGCAGCATACCCAAGAAATTCAAATTCTAAGTACAGGTAGTCCCCAGTTAACAACTACCCTGTTTAGTGATCATTTGAATTTATGATTGCGCTGAAAAAATAGATTAACGACTGGTCCTTGAAATTATGATGGTTGCAATGTCCCTGTGGTCACAAGTCAGGCACTTGGCAATCGACACTTATTTATGACAGTTGCAGAGTCCCGCAGTCACGTGATCGCCATTTGGAACCTTCACGGCTGGCTTCCAACAAGCGAAGTCAATGCGGAAGCTGGCAATAAGTTGCAGGTTGCAGTCATATGACATTGCGCTTAATGAGTGTGATTTGCTTTATGACTGCAGCAGAACTCAAGTCATAAGTCAGGTATGGTCCTGTGATGTTTCACTTAACAACTGTGTCACTTAGCAATGGAGTTGTCGGTCCCAACTGCGGTCATTAAATGAGGACTACTATAAGTTAGTTATCTAGATTTGAATTGTCATTCTTTCATCTTCCTGTGTTTTCTTTTTCCTTAATTTTATATGACTCTTTAGACTCTAAATCTGAAGGTTTTATTGCCTCCTAATAGTTGAGCTATTAAATATATATTGTCTTATTATGCAGAACCAGACCAGAAGTATATATTTTTACTAGAAAACGATATAATCAAAAGCACAACTTACTTCTATGCAGTGATATTTAATGAACAGTTTTTCTCAGGCCAATTGATTATTCTATCTATCTATCTATCTATCTATCTATCTATCTATCTATCTATCTATCTATCTATCTATCTATCTATCTATCTTGTCACTGCCCATCTCACTAAGTACTGGAGAAAGATACCACTGTGAATTAATATGCTAATGAATGTACTTTTTATCCAAATTTAATTCTATTAAAATTCTTATACTCTACTTATTTTAAATGTCAGTTACTTAATTTATGTGACATACAGGTAGTCCTCGGCTTACATCCATCCATTCATTGACCTTCAGAGTTAAGGCAGTGCTGAAAAAAATGGACTTATGACCAGTCCTCGAAATTCTGGCCACTGCAGTGTCTCCACAGTCACATGATCACAATCCAGGCCATCGGGTGCCCAGCCCACGATTACAATGTCTCAGCAAGCCACATGACATCATTGCCATTTGCAACCTTCCCTGCTGGCTTCCCACAAGCAAAATCAGTGGGGAAGCCGGCAGGGAAAGTCACATGGCATCCCAGTAAGTGCTTCTACAGCTTTTTCTCCTGAGAAGCCCGCTATGGAGTATGAGATCCCAGGGATCTTGTATTCCATAGCACCCCCCGCCCACACTCCACAGCACCTGCCTGTGGTACCCACCCAGCCATGACCTCCACCAGCCTGCCCATGCTCTCTAGCAGCTGCCTGTGGCACCCACCCCTATGTTCCTTACCTGGGACTCCTGCCTCTTCCCACTTAATGACCCATGAGTTCTGGGGTTACAATGGCAACCAAGTCTGCTGGGATTGCCAGCACTAAGTGAGGAGGTCACGTGATGTTGTGCATTATGACAGCATTCCTTAGCGATGGCAATCCCGGTTCCAATTGCCGTCGTAACCCAAGGACTACCTGTATAACACTCCAACATTTGCAAATAGATGTTTTTTATTTCCCCAGATAATCTTATTAAACTATCTGAGAATTCCAACATCAAATCACAGCAAATTGTAATAAATACACCCATACAGAGAATACAAATCCCATTTGTGTAACATCCAGTGTAGTACAGGAAATACTTTAAAGCACTTAAATTATAATATCAATAAGGAAAACATGCTAAAAATACTTTTCCTCCTTACAAAAGTTTCTATACAAAATACAGGCTTTTCATATAAAAATGGCATTTTAAAGTATTCCAGGCTGAGCACTGCTGGCATTAAACAGTCATGTGAAAAAAGTACACCCCATTGAATTTTTTTACTTTTTCAATGTATTTCAACATACAGATATTTGATTTTCATTTCAACAATACTGATAAAGAGGATATAACAAATATCATGCACCATTTACATTTTGTAGTCCATTAATTTAAATAAATATGAATTGAAATTTAGCATGTGCAAAAAATAAGTACCCTCCACATTTATCACTACCTCAAATATCTAAAATTAGAATCAGGTGTATCAGATCAGGTGTAAATATTTAGAACATTGTTAAAGAGGATCTGGGAGGAACCTGTCTTATTTAAACTTCAGACATTTACTTTGATTTGCTCCTTATTGATGTGTGTGATATCATGCCTAGATGGAAAGAGCTCTCTGAGCCCTCCAAAATGGTTATAGATGCCTATGAGTCCACAAAATCATCTGGAGATTTCAAACAACTGCTAATTTGTCCAGACCAGGCTGTCCCAGCAAGTTCAGTCCAAAAGCAGAATGCAAGGTGTTGAAAGAAGTTTCTAAGAACCCCAAAATTTCATCATGTGACCTACAGGTAACTCTCACCATTACTGAGTGAGTCAAAATGCATGAGTCTACCATTAGAAAGAAGCTGCATGAATTAGATCTACATGGAAGATGTGCTAGGAGATCTCTGCTGTCCAGAAAGCACACCAGGGCAAGACTAAAGTTTGCTCATGAACACCTAGGCAAAAACCAAGACTTCTGGAACAATGTGCCCTGGACAGATGAGGCAAATATAAGAGTTATTTGGCCACTATACCAGAAGACATGTTTGGTGAAAACCAAAAACAGATTTCACCTGAAGAACATGATACCAACTATAAAGCACGGTAGTGGAAATATTATGGTTTGGGGCTGCTTTGCGGCATCAGGGCCTTGGCAGCTCACCATCACCGAATCTACTATGAATTCTACATTGTACCAGAGGGTGCTTGAGAATAATGTGAGGCCATCTGTCAAGAAGACTGAAGCTCAAACTAAAGTGTATCTTGCAACATGACAATGACCTAAACACTCCAGTAAATCCACCAAGGAATGGCTGAAAAAAAAAAGAAGAGAAGAAATGGAAGGTTCTGGAATGGCCAAGTCAAAGCCTGGATCTCAATCCCATCAAGATACTGTGGAGTGATTTGCAATGGGCTGTACGTGCAAGAAACCCCTCAAATATTGCAGAGCTTAAAAAATTGTGCATGTAGGAGTGGGAAAAAATTCCTCCCACTCAATATCAGAGACTAGTAAACAGTTATAAGAAACACCTACTTGAGGCTGTTTCTGCCAAAGGGGGCAATATTAGGTATTAGAGCCAAGGGTGTACTGTACTTACTTTTTCCACAGAAGGATATGGCACATCTGTTTTTTGTTGAATAAATTATTGCAAAGTCATTTTTTCTCTTTAATTAATCAACTTTATATATTGCTTGAATGTAAATAAAACACTATGTCCACATATGCTTAAAAAAAACCCTTTACATGGGGTATACTTACTTTTTCACATGACTGTAAGATATTATGCCACACCACACAAACTTTTCTTCAAGTAAATAACCAAAAGTTTTGCGTTATGCAAATTTTGGTACCCCAAGCTCACTGAACACAACAAGCGTAGGCATGGCAAACTGCATTATGTTGAAATCCAAGTTGATTTCTTATATTACCTGAGGTAAACGTATATGCAATTTTCATATATGAAAGAAAAATTGTATTTCAAAACATAGCTCATACACTTGCTTTGCAGCTAGTATTTCTCTCATCCAGAGAGTAGCAAATATTTTCTAACATATATCAATTTGAAAGCAAATAAAAACAGATCCAGAAAGACAAATAACCGTTAATTTCATTAAATTAAGGAACTTTAATAAAGTAATCCACACTTGATTAGTATAATTTAAATCGGTATAATGCAGGAGGGAGTGTTTCCAGCTGCTTTTAACGAGGCATTGGTGTACCCCCCCCTCAAGAAACCCTCCCTGGATCCTACGGTGCTGGACAATTTTCATCCAGTCTCCCACCTCCCCTTTTTGGGGAAGGTGGTTGAGAAAGTGGTGGCATCACAGCTCCAAAGGGTTCTGGAGGAAACGGATAATCTGGATCCCTTCCAGTCAGGTTTCAGGCCCGGTTATGGAACGGAAACGGCACTGGTCGCGCTTATGGATGACCTCTGGCAGGAATGGGATGCTGGAAGTGCGACCATCCTTGCTCTCCTTGATCTCTCAGCGGCTTTCAATACCGTTGACCACGGTATCCTGTTGGGAGGGCATTGGGCGTGGGCGGCATGGTCTTGTGCTGGTTCACCTCCTTTCTCCAGGGCCGATCCCAATCGGTGGTGATAGGGAGCGAGAGATCCCATCCTCGGCCCCTCCTTTGTGGGGTGCCGCAGGGTTCAGTTCTCTCCCCGCTCCTTTTCAACATCTACGTGAAACCGCTGGGTAAGATCATCCGTCATCGTGGGATGAGGTATCATCAGTATGCTGATGATATGCAGCTATACATCTCCATCCCAGGTGAAGTAAGTGATGCCGTGGCTGCCCTTTCGCGGTGCCTGGAGGCTGTAAGGGTCTGGATGGGGAACAACAGGCTTCGGCTGAACCCTGGTAAGATGGAGTGGCTGTGGCTTAAAGGCTCCTCTGTGTCCGAGACTTTGTCTTCTCTGGTGCTGGATGGGGTAGCACTGCCCCAGACAGACCCAGTGCGTAATCTGGGGGTCCTCCTAGACTCACGGCTCCTGCTTGAAGAGCAGGTGGCAGCCGTGGCAAGAAGGGCCTTTGCACAACTTCGGTTGTACATCAGTTATGCCCTTTCCTGGATTGGGATGCCCTTCGAACAGTCACTCATGCCCTTGTTATCTCCCAGATAGACTACTGCAATGCGCTCTACATGGGGCCACCTTTGAAGAGTATCCGGAAGCTACAGTTGGTCCAGAATGCAGCCACGCGGACTATTTTTGGAGCCCCAAGGAGGGCCCATGTAACGCCACTGCTCCGCGAGCTGCACTGGGTACCAGTTTGCTTCCAGGTCCAATTCAAGGTGTTGGTTATCACCTTTAAAGCCCTACATGGCATGGGACCAGGTTACCTAAGGGACCACCTCTCCCCTATGACTTCAACCCGTCCCACCCAATCACACAGAGAGGGCATGCTTCGGACCCCCTCAGTAAAAGAACTTTGATTAGCGGGACCCAGAAGGTGGGCCTTCTCTGAGGTAGCCCCCACTCTCTGGAACATTCTGCCCCAGAGGTGCGATTGGCCCCCTCACTGCTGGCCTTCCATAGGGCTTTGAAGACCTGGTTCTGCCACTTGGCCTGGGGTGGGGAGGGAATACCTCAAGCATGGGGATGGCTAGCCCCATAGAGGCCTCCTGTCTTCAGCCTCAGATTTTTTATCTTCTTGGACTCTCCTTCCCTTTTTTTTAGTAATGCTTTTAACTGATGTTTTATGTATTTATATATATTTATGTTTTTAATGTTTGTTGTGAGTCGTCCAGAGTTCCCCCATCGGGGGGAGATGGGTGGGTGAGAAATTTAATAAATAAATAAATAAATAATTTGTTGCCGAATTTTTAAGTTGAACTCATCTAAGCACTTTAAAGAAACTTAAGTAGTTGCTCTGGGAATTCTTACAGTGGATAATACTCAATGAACATAGTTATAATGAATCTTCGGTAGCTTTGTAAATAAGGTCATACTTGATCTCAGCCAAATGTCCGGGGGGGGGGGGACGGGACACTATAGAAGTTATTAGTCTATAACACTTTTTTTCAAAGGACATTATGAGATACTTCTAGTTAAATTCAATAAACCAGGTTAGAATTTAGGCTAAATATGACTTGATATGGAGTTTCACATGCTTACATACAGGTATCATCCTATACATACATACCTACATATCTTTCATCATAATCTGTCAAATCTAGAATGACCATCAATTTACCAGTGGGGATAACTCATTACATTTTCCACTGTGCCTCCATATTCAAATTTATCAGAATGAAGTGGAATGAAATAATCACTGATTTCCAACAAATGACACAGAAAAATCCTGCTTATCTATACAACTGTGGATTTAAATTGACAAATTTCTCATGGGGCTTTTGTAAATCTACCTGACACTTCTATAGAGTAGGTCACTGAATGAATAGCACAATCCTACAAATATAAACACTTAATCCCATCTACCTCAGTAACAGCATAAACATAAATTTGAAATCAATAACGTTTAAGGCTGGCCTTTGAAGGAAAATAACTACTCTTAAACCTTTACCTTTTAATCTAAACTACAAATTCTGCATGAAAAGGAAGGGGACGTTTTTCCTTCTCTGCCTTCCCCAAATGACCAAGTTTTAGAGAAACCAACATACTTTTAAAATACCGAATCCAACATTTCTCAACTTAAACACAGGCTTCTCATTGAGTTCCTGATTTAAACCATTTGTCTTCCTAACAAAAGAATTCCTGCACCCTCCATAACTCATTTTAGAATCAGTACAGCAATATATTATAACAGCAATCCTTCAGCCCTACCAAACTCACTTCAGATGAGAGGGCTAATACAGCAGGGAGAGCATCCTTATTTTGCTTCTTCTATAGGGCAAGCAGCCAATCTGTCTTGGCAAACTTGCTCTTTCCCCCTTTTTCTACTCACATGCAGCTGTTCAGGGGCTGCACCTGGCAGCCTGGAGGCAAGCGTTACTCACCCAGGCAAATATCTAATTACAATACTGTATAAATTAATTGAAATTGTCAATTGGTTAGTACTGACCAATTTGTAACATTCAAAAGATAATGTCACAATATATTAGAAAATTAACTAACCCGCCTCCTATCAACTAATTCAACTTTCTCACATGATGTGAATTTAGGAAAATGGTTCTTCTGACTTTAAAATCATAGCAAGGTAATACATCACAGTATCTTTGAACATTTTATTAGAGCTTTAATTCCACCTGCGCGTGCACACCCCATCCCCACATATATTCCTAGAGACAACAGACAAGAGGTAGAAGAGGGATGGAACATGATGTGAAGATCAGTTTACTTCAAAATTGCACCCTTGTGAGAGACATGTGTACTGAAAGAGACATTCTATTAAAAAAATCTTTTAACTTTTTAAACAAGTGAACCGTTTCTTGTATGGAAATTATCTGATACTACATTGTTTATCCAACCTTTACAGTAGACGATTCTAGGAACATTAGTTCAATGAAGGCCTTTTGAAAATTGTCAATATCACCAAACAGTTGAGGAAAACAAGTGTAAATGTGTAGTGTACACAGAAGAAGAAAGAAACTAGATTATTAATTGCAGTTAGCCACTAGGTGGCACAGAATTCCATCTTGATATTTTCACTTTGTAGTGGTATGACACCAGATTTTCCAAGCAGATGCGGAGAATACCAAAACACAACTAGTAAAATTGGTGATAAAACACATCCAAGTACTGAAATTGTATGGCTATCTCCAGACAACCATGTTTGTAATTTTATGGTATTCTTTGATGCCGTGTTAGGTCAGTATCACATTTTTTAAAAAGTTAGTATACCCTTTCTGCAACTGTTTATCACCAATAATACTTTTATATTATAAAGGTTATGTACTGAAACATATGTTAAAACACCAGCATTTAGGGCACAAATTAGTCTTTAAACAGTTTTTAAAATAAAGCTTTAGATAGCATACACTCTCTTTTTTCCTGAGTGTGAATCCTGGTGATTTTATGGACATGTCCAGGTAACTTTCAGAACTGGTTTACTATTGCCTTCTTCGAGGATGTTTTTTTCAACTTCCCAGTCTAGTCTGCAGTCCTGGAATTTCATGGTAGTTTCTCATCAACCAGGTCTGATCCAGGTCAGCATTTTGAAGATCAGACTGAACAACAACGAACATTGACTAGGTGTGGCTATGTGTGCAACAGCTGAAGCCCTACATACCAGAAAATCTGACTTCTCACATGCATATGGCACTGTGATTTTAAGAGCATACTCTTGACTGTTTAGCAAGTTTGAAAAGGGTAGGGCATGTAGACAGAACTTTTACTGATGCCTACTACTATAGAATTTGCTTCTATTAGAATGGTAGCCAATTTTCAACTGTGATAATTTTACCCAAAACGATATAATCTGCTATACTTAATGGCAGTCTAGTCTCGTCTGTTACTGCGTGTGCATCTGTGTGAGAGGAACTTTTAAAATATAAATTTTTATCAAATTTTCAATAGACCACTGCAGACCTAGAATAACAAACCCACTGATAATGAGTGGTTGGATTTTCTAGTTTGCATATTTCCCTAATATGTTGGTATTTTGGTATCTGAATGCTTTTATGATGTTTTTAATTTTATATGCCACTTTGAGTCTTTTTTGATAAGGTGGCCTTATAAATCTAATAAACCATCACTGAATGTTCAAATGAAGATTTCATTACTTTCAATTCTGCAATCCTGAAATACGTTAACTAGAAACTGAAAAGACTTGTACCTAAAAAAAAAAAAAAGTACAGTAGATACAGGGCTAAATGTGGGTCAAGCTGGAATATGAGTGTGTGTGTGGTATGTATGTAGTATATGAACCACAAGAAATGCTTCCAATTCAGACAAATCCAATCCCTTTAAGCGATTATAAATTTTCATCTTCCTATAGTTTGATTTTTCATACTATTAGAACGTAATTCTATGAGTGTTCACTTAGATTCAAATCCTTCTATAGCTTTCTTCAATCTGGGCATTTTCCAGTTATATGGATCAACTTTTCTCAAGAGGAAATCTGGCTGAAGAATTCAGGAAACTGAATACAGAGATGGATGAGAGAGCTGTTGTATGTTAAATCATCTTACTCCCTCATATATATTTACAACTGCAACTCTGCAGTACAACTAAATATGTTCCTACCCAAAAGGTAATCCAACTAAGTTCAACATGGCTTACTTACAAGCAGCTGGATGAAGACTGTAGCCTTAGTATTTTGATTATTTTAAAAAGTAAATATAAAACAAAATGCCAAATAAGAGACTGTATCAAATATTAATACATAAGAGAAAAAATATTTTAAAGCAGGAAAAAAAACTCAAAAAATAAATAAGGACTTACTGCCTGGCCTGGTCCTTATTGGCGTATGTTACATTTACTACTGCAGTCTCTGTGTCAGTATTCACTAGAACAAAAAAAAGGATATATAGGAAAAAAAAATTAAAACTTGCTTTTTTAATTTCCTTTAAATAAACTATTTTTAATGTTACACTACCTTGCTCACAGTTTTCCACAGTTCCATATTGTGCTAGCAAACTGTCCAGGACCTATTAAAAAGAAACAAATTACAACTGTAAACTTTATATAGGAGTTCTACAAGAAAATATAGCTTTCAGCAAGATGTGTAAAAAATACAAACAAAAAAACTAATTATGTTTACTTTTTACAAAATTAGTGACACAGGTTTCTCCAATACTTTTCTAAAGTTTCATATATTTTTTTCTGAATGTGAAACTTCCACATTCAACTTGCTCACTAGCAATTAAATAAATTATTTAATAGCAAATCTGTGAAAACCAGTAGCATATATAGTGTCAGAAAATTCTCAGTAGCTTGAATGAAGAAAGATTCAGATGAGAAATAAATGTATTACATTGACTAGGCTAGTTTTATTATATATACAGGTAGTCCTTGACTTACGACCACAATTGGGACTGGAACTTCCATCGCTAAACAATGTGGTTAAGTGGGTCGTGCCTGATTTCACTTTTGCCACGGTCATTAAGTGAATCACTGTGGTCCTTAAGCGAATCTGGCTTCCCCCACTGACTTTGCTTGTCAGAAGCCTCTTGGGAAGGTTGCAAATGGCAATCACATGACCCCAGAACGCTGTAACTGTCGTAAATCCATGCTGGTTGCCAAGTGCCTGAATTTTGATCATGTGACTGAGGGGACGCTGCAACGATTGTAAGTGTGAGGACTGACCGTAAGTCACTCTTTTCAGTGCCGTCATAACTTTGAATGGTTGTTAAACGAATGGTCATAAGTCGAGGACTACCTGTATACAAGGATTTCTCCTGTAATTTCTCTTCTCATGTTTTAAAATCTATAGTTTAACTATATAAATCTATACACACTCTCACTGTGAATTTGTTAAATTACAATAATCACAAATTCTTATATGGATTTACCTAAGAGTTACTTCTGAGTAGACATATATAGGATTAGACTATATCTATAAAAGTGTTCATCGTGGTTCATTTTGTTTTAAATGTATACTGAATAAAACTTTATCCTACTCAAGATTTAAGCATAATTAAAGAGATTGCAAAGATGTCACCATAAACTGCCATACCACATTATATACAATTGAATACAGACCATTTAATTTATATTTCTTCACAGTGAAATTACCGCAGGAAAAAATATCTTTGAGACTTAAATCTGCACACATTGAAACAGGCTTTCTAGTTACTATAAACTCCCCCAAAATCAAAATAAAACCATGCTTATTAAGGAAAAAGGTTGACTCAAATAAATGAAATATTAAAAATATTTTAAGTGCTTTTCTTACAGTCAAGAATTTACAAATACATGTTTTAAAATAAATATAGAGGTGTTTACAATTAATTATAATATTTATAGGAATGTTTATTGTCAAGTAACATGAATTGGAATTTTTTTTATTTAGTGTACTTAAAACTACCCCACCCCCAGAGGAAGGGGGAAGCAACAACCAAGTGAATTATTATTATTATTATTTTACTTCATTAGACCGAAATATTCCTTGCATATTCTGGAATGTAACTTTTCAAGTCAGACAGCACCTAATCAGTAGTTGTAAGAAATATGTTTTTAAAATTACAATAGCTAGCAATTTTACCATGATTTAAATACTTAACATACAGAGGGAGGGAGGGAGGGAGGGAGGGAGGGAGGGAGGGAGGGAGAACAGTCCTCTGAGATAAGATTAGGTTTTCTTCATTCATTTCAAATAACCACTCACCTCACTCTCTTTTTTACAAGTGCAACCTAGTCTGATACAAGCAACAAGTAGGGTTTATGCAGAAAGAAACCTCTTGAAGGGACACTGTTGGATTATTTATCCCCACCCTCTTTTTTTAAGCTATGAAAAGCAGCATTAGCTTCTCTACTGATGCCTAGAAGCTGATTATTAAAACATTAAATGCAATAAACATACTTTTAGGCTAAATTCTTTTTTGTGCAGAGGAAATGAAAAATCATATACCTACTTGTTAAGTTGCAGTATTGTAAGTCACTCCTTCAAAGGAAAAACAGTGGGTTGGACGAACACTTAATTCATGTTTAGAGCAAACCCACAAAAATCAATGGGATGCAAATTTAAACCTGTATCCAACCATTATTCTTGAATCAGTCTGTAATACAATGAAGTACACTTTCCCTTTAATATTAATCCTATGTCTGATATTGGCTTATTCCATCATAGTTCTTATGTTTTCTCTTTGTGAAAAAAAAAGGAACTGAGTGCACTGAGCTTACAAGATAGACATACTTTTCCTCAGTAAATGTGAAAATGATATCCAATATAAGCAGCATTCTATAAAGGCAAAATGACTATAGATTTAATACAGAAACAAAACAAACAAGAAAAATAACCAAGGCATTTACAATCTAAATCTCTCACCATAATGTTAATAATTCTGGCCTCACACTCTAAAATAATTCACATTTTAAATCAATACACATGAATAAATCCAAGAAAAGCATCAGAAATACTAGCTTTTGCATTCTAGCTTCCTTACATAGTAGGCTTTTCTTACTTTTACAACAGCTCCCAATTCCTATTTAATTTTATCAAGTGCTATACATTTTACTTTTTATTCCTAAAAGCCTCTAGCTTTACTTTAAAGACAAACCCGTTTTGTCTAAATTGCTCATCTGCCTCTCAATCTCCACGTGCAGCCTTGTTGGGCAATGAGAACAGAATTTCTAGCCAAGCTGGTAGTGCGATAGCAATCCTGATGAGCAGCTGAAAAGAAAAGTTTATTTGTATAAATATTTACTCTAGCTAGAAAATAATGTATTCCTTTTTTATGCAGGAATTCCAGCATTTGTCTAATTGGGGTCTCCTCCTCTTGTTATAACACAGATGCCTTTCTTGCACACAAAAAGCTGCAGTCTTACACTATAGGCTTTCATTCATCAGATACTAAAAGCCAAGTCAAACAGTGTTATAAACAGCGTTACCCTATACCCACTCAAAAGCCACAATAATCTCAAACAAAGAGCCAACTAAGCAAATACTGTATTAATATCTTAAGCATTGAAATCCAACATGCAGTTCTGTGAAAATGTAACAGCCCTTTTGGATTTTCTCAGTTTTTGAGTATCTTTGCCACTGTGTCTTCATGTGGGTCCTACATAAAGAAACTGAATGAACAAGTAACACCAAAGTTTAGTGTATGTTCCATTTATTTTACAAATGAAGTAACCTAACGTGCAATATGCCAGCATGAAAAAGTAATCACTCTTTAGATTCAGTAACTAATTGCACTACCATTAAATTTTAGCCCAGTAATTGCAGTCAAATGCTTCCTGTAGTCAGAGATTAGTTTCTCACATGCCTCTTTAGGAATTTGGGACCCTTCCTCCATGACAAACTGCTTTATCTTAGTAAAATCTGAACATTTCTAGCATGAACTACAGTACTCATTTCAGGTCCTGCTACAACTTTATTATAGAGTTTGGGCCTGGACTAGGATTTGACATTCCAAAATACTTAATTTCTTCATGAAAACTAGCTAGTATGCTCAGGATAATTCTTGCTGCAAGATCCTGATGCACTTCAGCTTATGGGCAGGTGGTCGAATATTCTTCTGTAAAATTCTTCTGATACAAAGAAGACTTTGTGCTTCCTTCAATGATGGCAAGTCATCCAGATCCTAAGGCAGTAAAGCATTCCCAACCCATATTACTATCACCTTCCTGCTTGACCACTGGGAGGTTCTCATTATGAAATGCAGTCCCCGGTTTCTACCAGTCATAATGATATCTACGTAGCTTTAAATGTCCCACTTTTGACCCCTCCGCAAATCCAGGTACTTATTATCAAACTTCAAACAAGGAGCAATTTTCTTAGCATGGTTTCCATCTTGCTACTTTCCATGAATCTAATTTTTATCCCACACATTCTGATTATGGAAACATGAACACTGATTTTAGCTAAAGTAAGTTAAGCCTATAAATCCCTGGAAGTTACTCTGGGTCTTTTTCTGATTTCTTGGACAACTTTACGCTATAGCCACTTTGGGGAAGATTCACCAGCATTCCAAATCTTCTCCATTTCAAGGACTATGTCTCCAAATGGAGATCAAAACTCAGTAACTTTATAAATGGTTTTGTAATCTTTTCCAAACTGATAGACAATAATTACTTTTTTATATAGAAATCTCTTCTGAGCTGGGTATGATGTACTTCTAGAATCTATGTACTGAAAACTTCATTGAGAAGAAGGAAGCCAAAGTTTGTTAGATTTACATATGGTAGAGTTGACTCTAATCAGCCCTGATTGTTTAATGAAACTGATCTTAGTTATCCTTTTCACAGAATACTAGGGGACAGCCATTTTACATACAGGCATATCACTTGCTGGATGATTTTTGTAATATAAGAAATGAAATAATCACTACATTTTGGTGTATTTATTCATTCAGATTCCCTGTATAAATCAGTAGGATCCACATGAAGTTCCCATAAGATTCAGTGCAAAGACATACAAATATTCAGAAAATCCAAAAAAGAGTAAATATTTATGAAAAAGTCTTCACTTTTTTTCATTTATGCAGCCAATATATCAATGGTATATAGATTACATATTACCTTTAAAATTACAGTACAGACTAATGTTCAAAGTAAGATCTAGAGTCAAAAGTGTACTTGTATCTACACTATTAAGATGTATTGGAGATTTCTGACAGATTTTTTTTTAAAGAAATGAACTGATATTTTTTTACAATAGCATTCTTAAAAAATTTGTATTAGACTAGAGAGCAGTCTAAACATTACGAATGGGAAAAGAACTTCTAAAAATACTTATTAGGCATGTTTGTAAAATAGTAGAAAGCTCCCGGTGATAGAGTGTTGCAGGAATCAGTCTCAGGGCTGATGACCATGAAAAATAGAACAGTTGGCCCATGTTGCAAAGTTTTGATAGAATGGCTCATATATGTAACACGTGTATGTTTAGAAACTAGACATCTGTATAAATAGCTATGTTCATTACAAAAAAGAACTACTCTATCTGATATGCAGATCAGCTTCTTTCATAATAAAAAATAACTTTTGGCTGACACAGAACAGGTTGTCAAGCAGAAAAGAAAAAGCTAGTTCATTCACATAAAATGCATAACTATCAGTGTTAACAGATACTACTGATAATTCTTGATGACTTAATTTACAATATTTCAAGGATATAATATCATAAGGGAGCAAGCCTTAGCATTGGGACAGGCAATATTTGGACCACAAGTAGCCCTGATCTGTATCTGTGATGTGTGGCACCCAACACTGTACTACTGAAAGTTGGTGGCAAGACTTCTGTTTTCTAACAGAAAACTAAAAAATTAAGCCTTTGGTTAGTCACAGCAAACAGACCTCCAGAAACCTGCACTGCTATTTTTGTTTCTAAAAAGCTTCACTCACTGTGTGATATCACATCATTGCTTTGCCTTCTTTTGGCTAATGAATAATAATGATACAAATAATAAATCACAACAAGCGGCAGAAAAGCAGTTACTTGTCTCTGCTTTTAGAGGCTTAATTAAACAATCAAGCAGTTTGGTACTGCTGACTATCAATTATCCCTGGCTTCCAGGTGTCTGTCACTATCCCACAACATTTCACTGCTCTGGAGCAGCATTCAATACACCTATTCTCAATATTCCCTTCCATATATTCAGCACTTTAGATTTATGCAGTTACTGCCAGCACAAGATAAAGAGTTTTCCAGTACCAATTTTAAAAAGTTCAGAGAAACTGACATGGGATGAAACAGTTTCCTTCCACCAATAGTTTCTCTACTGTTATATGATGTTATATTAGAAAATAGTTAGCAGTGACTGAAGATTTTGCACTTATTTGGGATAACGGATTTTTGCCTTCTCAAACTAGTTGAGGTTTATTTGGAGGTCAGCCAGTTTCCATTTTGAGAAACAGAAAATACTGTATAAAAAGATGAACGCATTAGCAAAATTAAGAAATCATGAACACTGTAGGGATAATCAAATTGTGGTTAAATTGCTGAATCGGGGCTTGGAAACCCTGCATTCAAATTCCCATTCAGTCACAAAGCTCATTATGTAAGTTTTTCTGGACTTACAAATTTCATGGAATTATTAGTAGGATATAATGGAAGACAGCAAATCATGCATTTGTATTTCCAAGATTTTTGAAATCAGTGAAATATTATGAAATAATACTTCTAACTTTAAGCAACTATTTTTTCAATATAATCAAATATATCAGGGAAATGGGAATTCGCTGAAGTTCCTATATAGCGTCCATGGAAAAAGACTGGAGAAACAGAAACAGCTTGAATAACCAAGAAACAAGCTATGGAGAGACAATATAATTAATGAGAATAAAGCACTGCTTTGATCTGCAGAATGTGTTTGATTCCAAGTGGCCTTCCACTGGAGGCTTTTAAAAAATTAGCACCCTTCAACTTCATATTTGTTTATGCTACAAACATATTTTCTTTTCATTTTGCAATTAAAAAAACCATTTAGCTTGCTATGCTAAAGCAGATGCACCAAGGAGAAAAAACGTGTATGATTTAAGATGTAAATAGTGCCACTCTTATCTGTTTCACTTCACAAAAAAACACCCCACCAGATCTGACAGATACTTACTCCAAGGGGCATGCTATCTAGAGATACAGGGAAACAGGGGAAAACCTGAGAAATGGCTACAAAGCGTAAATGTGATTATATGTATAATCACAACAGATAACTTGTTATCCCAATAATCTTTAATTAAACATTTGTGTTTCATAGACACTGGCAACTCAATACATCACTTTCCTCTATTATACCAAATATACTACAAAAATCAGAAATTTAGCTTGCTATTTGAGACTTGCCAATTCCATGACTGATTGGTATGAAGCAGGAAGACAAGATTATCTTAATAGTCCTAAGGATTCAAAGACTAGCTATATACATGTTAAATCATGATTTGTTCAAAAAGCCATGATGGCTGGATTCACTGACTGCCTGCAAACCATAATGGCTGGAGTCAAACACCACACTAAACCAAAACCGAAGAAACCACGTGTATTGACCCTGTTTTATCAGAATTGCAAATGACTCCAGCCACTGCTCTAAAATGCTGGAGACTTCCTGCATAACAAGTTGAGGCACTGTGGACAAGCAAACAAATATAGATGAAAACTCTGGTCCTCTGTTCAATTATATTCCTGTTACTGTTTTCACTGTATTTTGTTTTTATAAAGTCAGGCACCTTTAAATAATAAAAAAAAAAGACTGATTTGTATACATTTGTACACATGCATATTGACAGCAGAAAAATCGTCTTATATCTGAAAAGGCATGTATAAGCTTATATTACACAGCAAAGCACACCAAGTGGTTAATGCTACAAATGGTGTTATTTTAATTAGTATCCATATTCAGTATCTACTGGGTTTGTTAGTATTGTGGAAAGAGCATCAAGGCAATATAGCTTAATTGTCTCTGTTTTCCAAAGTTGTGCTAAAACAATATGCATTTAATATCAAAAATACTGTGGTGCTTAAAAGTTTTGAACCCTTTTGAATTTTCAATATTTCGGCATAAAGATGACCTAAAACATGATCTACTCTCCACACAAGTCCTAAAACTAGATAAAGTTAACTCAATTAAACAAATGAATTAAAAACAGTATACTTGTTCATTGATTTACTGAAAAAAATGATCTAAAGCTACATATTTGTATGCGGCAAAAGTATATAAACTTCTAGGATTATCAGTTCATTTGAATGAGAAATTAGAGTCAAGTATTTCAATCAACAGGATGATAATCAGATGTGAATGTGGGAGGTCCTGCCTTAAAGAACAGAATTCTGGGCATTCACTATCAAAGTCTGCTCTCCACAACATAGATATGTGGAAGCGTGTCATGGCTCAAACAAAGGAGATTTCTGAGGACCTCCAAAAAACAGTTGATGCTCACCAGGCTGGAAAAAGTTACAAAACTATTTCCAAAGAGTTTGGACTCCACCAGTCTACTGCCAGGCAGATCATGTACAAATGGAGGCCATTCACACCATTGTTACCCTACCCAGGAATGGTTAACCAACCAAGAGCAACACCTGTAATACTCCAGGACCCCTCAAAGAAGCCCAGGGTAACGTCTAAGGAATTAAAGGTCTCTCTTGCATGGGCAATTGTCAGTGTTCATAAGACCACCATCAGGAGAACACTGAACAATGATGGTGGGCCTGGCAGGGTTGCAAGGAGAAAGCCACTACTTTCTAAAAAGAATATTGCTGCCCATCTACAGTTTGTGAAAGACCACGAGGATAAGCCCTAAGGCTACTGGAAGAATGTTCTGCGGACAGATAAGACCAAAACAGAACTTTCTGGCTTGAATGAAAAACATTATATAGTACTGGGCAAAAGTTTTAGGTAGGTGTGAAAAAATGCTGTAAAGTAAGAATGCTTTCAAAAATATATATTGTAATTGTTTATGTTTATCAATTTACAAAATGCAAAGTGAGCGAACAGAAGAAAAATCTAAATCAAATCAATACTTGGTGTGACTACCCTTTGCGTTCAAACCAGCATCAATTCTTACACTTGCACACTTTGTACACTTGCACAAAGTCAGGGATCTTGTAGGATTAGAGTCAGGTGTATGATTAACCAATTATACCAAGCAGGTGCTAATAATCATCAATTTCATATGTAGGTTGAAACACAGTCATTAACTGAAACAGAAACAGCTGTGTAGGAGGCTTAAAACTGGGTGAGGAACAGCCAAACTCTGCTACTAAGGTGAGGTTGTGGAAGACAGTTTGTCACAGGTCATACACCATGGCAAGACTGGGTGCAGCAACAAGACACAAGGTAGTTCTACTGCATCAGCAAGGTCTCTCCCAGGCAAAAATACAGTACTGTATGCTATATTCTAGCATAAGAACTTTTTCCCATCTGTGAAACATGGTGGTGGCAGTATCATGGTTTGGGCCTGCTTTGCTATCTCTGGACCAGAACGGCTGGTTGATGGAACTATGAATTCTGAATTATACCAGCAAATTTTACAGGAAAATGTCAGGATATCTGTCTGTAAACAGAAAGTGGGTTGTAAAGCAAGAGAACCGCCCAAAACATACAAGTTGTACAGGTAGTCCTCACTTAACGCCTGCAATTGGGACTGGAATTCAGGTCATTAACCAATATTGTCGTTAAGTGAATTATCACGTGACCACTTCACTTAGCAACCCCAATCCCATCAGTCCCAGTTGCCATTGTTAAGTGAATGCCCTGGTCGTTAGGCGAGGCAACTTCCTGCCGGCTTCCCACAATCAAGTCAGCGGGGAAGCCGGCAGGAAGTTGCAAGCCCGAGGCTCTGCTGGGTGGGGGTGGGAGTGAGTGGGGGTGCATGGGAGGATCGGTGAGGTTGCGCAGGGGTGCAGTACGGGTCAAGGGCCTAAGAACTGCTTGGATTTTCAGCCCAAGTTGAGAGGCTTCTGAAGCTTCTCCATTCTATGGCTGAAAATCTTCCAGGGCTGAAAATCCTGCTTGGATTTTGGCATGGAGCTTTTTCAGCCAGCCCCCAGGGATGAGAGGGAGTGCTGTGAAGAAGGGGGGGGAAAGGCTACTTTCAGCCCTCTTTTCCCCTTCTTTACAGTGCAAAGCCCTTTTTGTGGCTCCTGGGAGGGGTGGGCTGGCTTCACGCTGCGAAGAAGAAAAAGGCCACTTTCGTCTCTTTTCCCCTTCGTTGCAGCATGAAGCCAGCCCCACCCCTCCCAGGAGCTGCAAAGAGGGCTTTGCACTGCAAAGAGCGGGAAAAGAGATGCAAGCAGCCTTTTTCTTCCCTTCTTCACAGTGCGAAGCCAGCCCCTGGTTAAAGCAGAAGAAATGTTCTGGACTGGCCAAGTTAAAGTCCTGACCTTAATCCTATAGAAATATTGTGGAAGGACCTGAAGTGGACAGTTCATGCCAGGAAGCCTGCCAACATCCATGAGTTGAAGTTGTTCTGTGAGGAAGAATGAGCTAAAATCCCTCCAAGCCAATGTGCAGGGCTGATCCACAGTTATCAAAAACATTTAGTTGCATTTACTGCTGCCTAAGGGGCTCACACTAGTTACTAAAAGCAAAGATTCACATACTTTTGTCACACAGAAATATGAAGCTTTGGATCATTTTCCTCAATAAATCAATGTACAAGTATATTATTTTTGACTCATATGTTTACTGGATTCTCTTTATCTAGTTTCAGGACTTGTATGGAAAATAGTTGTTCTAGGACATATTTATGCAGAAATATTGAAAATTCAAAATACTGAAAATTCAAAAGTTCACAAACTTTTAAGCAACACTGTAACTAATTTGTCCATACTGATTACTAGCATCATACATATGAACTGGACTGCAAACTCCCTGAAGCAGGAAGTATTCCTGCTCCAGAGCTAATTGTATCAAAACAGTTCATGACCTTGGGTACTTATGTTCAATTGGGGGATGTTGAAGTCTTGTCCAGGAAACCAATCACAAAGCAAAGAAACCTGGTTGGTGTTCATAGTCCCGGGTTTGTTCAACACACCATATTTAAAGTATATTATGTATAAATCATGATTTGTAGTGTATTTATTTCAAATATGTAAGATTCAGTAAATATTTTAATTTGTGGTTTTATAACCAGTTATTTAAAGAGTGTGTGTATACTTATGAAATGTATATATACACACACAATTTCTCTCCCAATTTAATGCATTCTAAAAATAATCTGTCAACAACAAATCACATTTCTGCATGAAAGTGTTAACCTACTTAATAGCTGCAGGCATCATCTGTGGGTACTTACCTGTCTATTCCCACATCAGTCCGTCTGTACACTAACTTTATTTTATGAACCTTCTTTCATTTAACTGCCTTTCCCACTATGGCAACTACTTTTACCTTCCTTCTCCAAGAAGGCTTTTACAGCAACTGCTCCAGTGTGTTACCACCATTAAATGAAAAATTATAATTTTTCCCCAGGCAATAAAAATATTTTATTTTTATTGATACAACTAAGATGTCATTCTATTATCATTTGTATTAGTTACATTCTAAGTCTCCCTGAAAATGTAAATAAATACTATTTTTGCTAAATAAAATATACCAAAAGACTTCAGCAGCTCTTCAGCATCCAAAAATACTCCAAATAAATTATTCAGCCAAAGCAAATATGAATTTTACAAATTATATCTGGGAGAACCTATCTCTAACTACAGCAAGATAAAGAGGGACAAATAAAAAGGTTTTCTCATATTCTTGTGATAATCTATACATTGCTACCTAAATTTTATAGAATCTCCAGCATGGTGCTTTAAAAATAATTAGAGACAAAAGATTAATTATATGAAAAGCTTTCATTTATAATAGCTATCATAATGTTAATGTTTATAGAGATCAGAAAAGCACTGATGAGCCTTCGAAGAGAAAAGTAAATGAACCAGGAAGCTACTATTCACCTAAGATTGTACTGTAAAACTATGAAAACATTTAGCTCCAATTGCCCACAATTGAGGGCAGTTGCAAGAAATACTTGGAAGCCTCTGTTTTTCAAATTTGCAAATTAATGTCTCAAGAACAAAAATTGTTCTTGTCAATCATTTACATCTGTTAGGTGATTTAGAAGGGAAAGAAGCGAGAGAAGAGGCAAGGTAAAAGGCAAAAGGTGAAAAACATACCACCAGTTTATCCTCTTAACAGGTTGAAAATTTAAAGCTGAATGCCTACCTCCCACTGCAAGTGTGGCGGGATATTTCGGATTTGAAGTTTTCGACTCCTAGTGACAGAGGTGGGAGGGAAGGGGGAGAGAAAAAGAAAGATTGCTATTTAATATACAAAGTTAAAACACGACTGAATATTACAAACAATATGTGAAAAAAAATCTAATGGTAGCAAATGATAATTATTTCAATCTTCTTCAAAAAATATTCAAAAGAATAGACTGTGTTCTAAGATACTGCTTTTCATAGTGTTTTACTGAAGCATTTCTTGACACTAGAAACGTATTTGCTTCAATATAATCTCCACATGCATATTGTTTAGATATGCAATTAACTGCTTTTTACACTTGTAAAAGTTATTCCCAAAGTTTAACCTCCCCAAATGATTTTCATGTGTGAAATTCTGTTAATTCTAACAATGACATTGATTTAATTAGCACTTAAATTTCTAAGATTCTATGCCTCTCAGATTTTGATTGGCTATTACATTTTCATTTCTGTTTTAAAGACACATCAGCCTCCAGTCATGAAAGCTTTTTGTTTGCAATAGTACATCAAGATCTTACAATATCCTCCATACCAGCCAAGCCCTTTTTTCCCTCACCTCTTGGCCCCTTTCATCAAAAATGAAATTAACTACACTAAAAAAAAACTCATGCCCCACATAACCCTTGGGACCTTCAAGAACGTGGAGCTAAATCACATTACAGCACCACCCAAGAAATAAATGCATTTCTAAGTCATACATAAAATACACATAAAGGCAGAACACACTGCATATAATAGATATCAATGCTTTGAAATAAAGAACCTGGAAAAATATTTTAAGTTGAAATTCAGTTAGGTATATGTTCCATTTTCTATTACATAAAGTCCAGTAACTTCTTAAGAAACCTAGAATTATCATTAAAGAAACACTGCTGAGAAAGTTCTTAGAAGATATGCCCAGTATTAAGTTCTATGCTTTCAGTACTTATCTTTGCTAGTCTAATATTTTCTTTCTTCTTCTTATGTATCTGAGATACATAAAACAACAATGTTGAAGATAGTTCTAACTATAAATGTGAGGAAAAGTAAGCATCAACATTTCAACAAAGCAAAAATAAAGCAATTCCAGCTAGCTATATTAATTGCATGGAACTTAAGTTTTTACAACAGTTTATCTCACATTAACAGTTCATCTGAAAAAACAAACAAACCCAGTATTTGAGATTTTGTTCTATGCTATTCTGGAATGTAGCAGGCAATGAAATAAAATTTATGTACATCTTTCAAGACACAATATAACATCAAAATAATATCAAATAACATTGTTAACATGTAAAAAGTCATCTAGCTCTTTTGTATAAGGCAAGCAGAGAACACCCTAATATTTTCTTGGCTGTTCCCTCTCTCTTGGAATCCTTCCTGTAGGTCTGCTGATGGCAGATAGTCCAGAGGGGAAGGTGAAAATCTAGTTAAAATATCTGCTACGGTACAGCCCCTGGGGAACTATCAATTCTCAGTTGGCTTAAATACAATTCATAGCCTGAATAATAAAAAAGTTTTATTTTCCTTGACTGGGTCATTTCTAAACACCTGGCAAACAGAAAAAGCACTTCAGAGAACGTCATTAATCTCTGGAAAGCTTCTTGATTTTAAGCACTTGCAATGCTTTCATTAATTTCTGGAGCAGCTTCACTAGTCTGTACTGTTTAAAAGCCTTAAGTGAACTCCAAAGTGGCTCCGTATATCTAGACAGGCTTTGTCATCAAAGACTTCTGCATTTCTGAGGCAGCACTTCTATATTTGCTCTGCAACTTGGTAAAGGTTGAGTGACTTAGTGCTTGTGAGTAGTCCTACTACCTTCTGAAGCTTACTTTTTATGTACAAAGCCTTGGGATTTGCAAGTATTGTTGCTCAGGACAGGTATTTGTGAGTCAGCTGAGTATCTGTATCTTTCTTCAAAGTTAGTTGTTACTTCCAAGAAAAGTTAATGCAGAGGACTGGACTTTCAAAAGAATAAGAATGAATGGGGTTTTTTCTTCATAGAACTGAAGGACAAATCCAATTCTCTAAATAGTATAAAGTATGCTTACTCAGTGGATTCAGTTGATGATGAAATTTAGGGCCAGACACTTTTGTTTTCTTGTGTTCAAGAACAGATACAAGCTGGATAGCATGCTGAAGAGGTAAAATAAGAGATTAGTACAAGGGAGGAAGCTAGTGACAAACCTAGATAAGGTGACAAAGGATAAGGATACTTCTATGATAACAAAAAACAGAATAGTTCAAAACAATGGTCTTCCGAGCAATAATGTATGGCTGTGAAAAATGGACACTGAGAAAGGTGAAAGAAGAGAGACAGCTTTGAATTATGGCTTGAAGATGGTTACTAAGAGTACCATAGACTGCAAGAACAACCAATGTTTCAGTCCTGAAGGAAATAAAGACTGACTGCTCCCAAGACAATTGTTAGCAAGCAAAAACTCACATTCTTTTGGGCATGTGATCTGAGTAGATGGAGTACAAAAAAGAACTGTTTGGGAAGCTTGAGGGAAGTAAAGAGCAAAAACTACAGATAAGAGAGATGATCAATGGTACCACTGGAAATGCCCCTGGAAGAGCTGTGAATTGTCACATGGACAAGTCAAGATGGAAGGCATTTGTCCATCCAGTCATCAGGAGTCAGACCAGACTTAAGGGCACCAAACTAATTAATACTGACTGAGATAACAGGTATTGTGGTTTGAGAAGTGAAGGATTTTTTAATATATGATATTTCACTATCTCCATTAATTTATACCATTGATAAATATCCAATAGAAGCTTTGTTATAATAATGCACTTTCAATTATTTTATTCACTTATAATCAGCCACTTTCATATAAACATTTTAGGCTTGATTTTATACATTGAAAAATTAATTCATGATTGAAAAACACTGAAATTTTTTTTCTTTCTTCTCTGAATACACAATGTCTTATTTGCGTATTCAAAGAATACTTGGCAAAACAGCTTATCCAAACAACTCTGTACTGAGTTTTTAGAACCTTAAATTATAGCACTCTTAAATACTTGTACCAAATGAATACAGAAGTCAGAAACTTTTCTAATTTTGGTGTATTTTAGTGAGACTATACCCAATGACAGTTTAAACCTAACCCCAAAATGACTGCAGATGTATAGTCATTCTTAATACACATTGATGATTTTATCATTCATTCTATGGAAGGTAATTTAGCAAAGCCCTTCTTTATGGATAGGTTTGAAAAGGTGTCACTGTGAGACTTCTGGATGTCTTCTTGGGAGCTGATACACAGGGTTTCACACAGTTCTGCTTTGCTTCTTGGTTTTTTCAATATCTTCATAACATTTCTAGACCTCATCTAGGAATGGGTTTTCATTAATTTATTATATTCAATAGCATCTCTATTTTCTATCCTATTCAAAGGAGACAATAGAAGGACTAAATCAATCCCTCCCCAAAACATTTGGATCAAAAAGATTCCTGACTTCTCTGGCTGTATTTTTATTTCCTGATGTCACTGTCAGCAACGGAACAGAAATGGGGCTCTGGAACAGGAATTCAAGATGCTTTGGATATGATAATATCTTTATTAAAGGAGGAAGTTAGCAGTTTGTGCTTCTGTTGGTTTGCAACTGCATCTGATTGCTCAGGTATAACTGTAGCCAGGTATACCTTTGCCATGTTTAGGCTGCCGTACCAACTGAATCTACATGGTGTTTAAAAGTTTGTGAATCCTTTTGAATTTTGAATACTAAAAATTCAAAAGGGTTCACAAACTTTTAAGCACCATTGTATTTCTGAAAAAGCCAAATGTAGCTGTGGTGACACATGCCTTAGTTACATTTACACGGATAATGTGAGTTATACTGAGCTACTACTGAACTATTCTCTGAAACTTCCTGGTCCAGAATGTGATGGCAACAATGGGATTGCATTATCCTTTTCTGTCATGGAATCACCTGTTTTCCTGAAACAGCTGCACTGAATGTATGTCTTCTGAGCACAATTCAAAGCATCTGTGATTAACTGTGAAGTCCTAAACGACATGGACCCAGTTGGATCACCTCCTTCTGCATTTGCCTGCCCATGCCCTTATATCTGGTGAAAAAAACTTTTCTTAAGAGTTAATTATTACAAATGCAGACAAGAGAAAAGTCCATCTCAGAAGACTCACCTTTTGGGAAGCTCAGCTGTCCAACTTTTTAATATATTTCAGTAGATACTTTTTTTTAAGTCTTCATGCTTTATCTTATCAATTTGAACAATATAGTTTGTGATGTCTTTGCTCATTTGTGAATCTTTCTGTTTTATCATAGTAGTAGTTTACTTAAATTTCTTATACTTTATCATTAATTTTCACTGCTGTAAATTGAGAGTGTTGTATAAGAAAAATACTGGGACAAAAATCCTTACATTAAAAACATACACTGAAGAACAAGACCAGTCTTATTTCCCAGAAAGAGCAAACAGTATACCCAGCAGTTAAAATATTTTTAAAAAGAGAGAGATGCTATGAAATGCTCCTTCTGAAGTATCTGTGTGTACAGTTCTGTTGACATACTATGCTTAAAACAGTGAAGATAAATTCTGTACAATAATTTTTAAAATTTCACATCCTCTTTATTAGCCTTTTAGTTTCAGTTCTGGATAGCTACTCCCCCCCTTTAAGTTTTAATTTTAAAAAATAAAACATAAAATCATAGTGGGAACATGCAAGCCTTTTTGTTTGCTGAATTATGGCCAGTACAACTTGGATGGAATCCAAAGAGCTACTTTAGACATGCCCAAGGCACGCCCTGTGGGATTTAATTTTTTTTATTCTCACTATGCTGTAACACAAATGCTTTTGATTCAATTTCAAAAGTGACTTCCTGTGTGCACAGTGCACTGCTATTTGAGAAACAGAAGCCCTAACTCCCCTTAGGCACATGGATCGGAATTAATTATGTTGCCTTTTGAAACATACTGGCAGGGATCTAAATCTAAACCTACCAGTCACACTGTTCCATACTGAGGTCACCAAAAACATGTCTTCTGTCATGAAAATTAAAGATGAAAAATGAAGAAGAAGGGAATAGAAGAAAGTATAAGAAAGGAAGCTCTTCAGGATTCGCTAACTTCTCCATTCTTTTTCACAACATTCAATCTTTATAGTCCTTCAGCCATGTACTTTTTCAAACTTTCAATAAACATGTGCATTTAGCACAACTGTACCAGGACTTCAAAATATTGCTCACACTTCTATTAAAAATTACACATGTAATTCGATAATTCTGAAATGTGCATAAAAAAGGAAATTCAATTAATCTGTAAAGCTTAGAACAATATCTAAATATATTTTTGCATTTTCCTACCAGTTTCAGTAATGAAGTGTATCAGAAAGCACATCTTAATCAGGAAAATGTTCTTAATAATTTTAGATAGAATTTTGCAATTCACTGATTTTTTAACATTTTATCCTGATTTTTATTTATATATATACACATACATACACACACCCAAGATAACAACTCTGCATTGTTTATTTCCACTGCAGAAAGCACTGTACTGACTGCCTCATGCAGTGACCATTCGAAGTTACGATGGTGCTAAAAAAAATAACTTTGCGACCAATCCTTGCATCTACAACCATTGCAGCGTCCCTCAGTCACATGATCGTCATTCACATGCTTCACAACTGACGCACATTTTTGCTTGCGACAAGCAAGTTAATACAATACTGCAAAATATTAAGCCCAGTTGTGGTTCATTTAGTGACATCGCTTTGCTTAACAACTGAAGGGAAAATAAGATTGTAAGCCCACTCGCAGTCACGATTTTCCACTTAGCGATGATTTCGCCAGTCTGAATTGTGGTTGCTAAGCAAGGACTATCTGTATTATCCAAACATCTATACATATTTTATTAACAAGTATTTTAAATCCATATTTTATTTCAAAATATTTTTCTCACATTCTTAGATACGTCAAAAGCAAACCGTTGGAATTCAGTCTTTGAAATATAGTACTGCAAAGGGTTCTGCTTATTTTATATTCTGTGTAAAATACTGTGGCTAACTTGAAAAGTCCCCTCCCCAATACATTACCTGTGAATAGGGGGAGGGATGTTCTCTTTTGCTAAGATGACACTGTTGAAAACAAATGAATAGGCTGAACTGCAAATGGCAACAGACAACTGCTGAACTTCTCCAAAGGCTAAAAGATTAGCCTTCACTTGGAATAAGCTATTTTTCTAGTGAATTTAACTCTTTTTAAAAAATAAGCCTAAAACAGGGTTTCTCTTGTCTTTCTTTGTTCCCTGTCCTGTTACCTTTCTCTCTCTCTATCTGCATCTCCAAGTTTTTTCTTTTCTTCCTAGTGCAACTACTACTTCCCTTCATTTCTAGGTAAGGGGGGCCCTTCAGGCAATCACTTGCACCCTGGTCACCTCATGGACTGACTACTGAAATGCACTCTACTTGAAGCTGCCTTTGAAGACCACCTGGAAGCTTCACCTGGCCAAGAATGCAGTGGCACAGGCAGTGATGGGCATGCCTCAGTATGCCCATTTAACACCTCTGTTTTGCAAGCTGCAGTGGTTGTCAGTTTGCTTTTGGGTGCGATTCAAGGTGCTGGTTGTTACCTATAAAGCCCTACACGGCATAGGACCTGGCTATTTAAGGGGCTGTCTGTTTCCCATAGTATCTACCGAGCTGATTCAATCTGGCAGAGTTGGTGCACTTTGGGGTCCTTCAATTAAACAATGCTATCTATCAGGACCCCAGAAGTGTGCCTTCTCTGTAGCAGTGCCTCCCTTCAGGAATGGGGTTTCTTAGTTCTGTATTAGTTTTTATATATATAAACTTTAATAAAAATATTAAAAAAAAAAAAAGGAATGAGATTTCTCCTGAGATCTGGATGGCTTCCACCCTGCCAATATTTCAAAGTGCCTTGAAGATCTGGATGTTTGCCCAGGCTTTTGTAACCGCCCAGAGTCACTGGAAGTTGGCTGACATATATGTTTAATAAATAGTAATAATACATAGTAATTCCATCTCTATCCTTTTTTCCTCTTCTTTTTTTGCTGTTTTGAAGGGAGAAGGGGAAACTTGTGCATTCCTGGTGCTAGAGTGATTTGTATGAAAGGCAAAATGAATCGTACATGCAGATGAGGGATCAACTGATTTTATAAACAGAGGATCTTACAGGCACCATATATTAAATACCAGCTATTAATTCAATTAATACAAATTATCATTTTGGAAATGTAATTCAAAGATGCTGCATACACTTATTTATTGAGGAAAGGAATTCTCCAAGATTTTTGTTTCTGTTCTTAATTCTTTTCAATCAATTGTTCCTTTTTGGAGAAAGGAGAATAATCTTAAATTAAGATAATCTTTATTTCAGGTAAATATAAATACCTTTTGAGTGATCCTAATTGTATCATACATATATATGTTAGGCTCAGGCTTAGCTCGTTGCACCTAGCTCCCAATAAGAATGAGAGTTAGTGAATATTAAATTGTCAATTACTACAAAATTCTACATTAAACTCACTCTCTTAAGCTGGCTTTAGAAAAGAGCGAGGAACATGAGACATTATTATTGATACAATATGGATAACTAAGAAAGCTAACAAATACCCAAAAGAAATCAGTATGTACTTCACTGATTATAGAAAGGTCTTTGATTGTGTTAATCATGTCAACTGAGGAATGTACTTAGAAATATGGGAATCCGAGAACATCTCATTGCCCTCATGTGAAATTTATATACAAGTCAGCAAGCCACAATGTGGACAGAATGAGGTGAAATAGATTGGCTCCAGGTTGACAAAGAGTGAGACAAGGCTATATACTCTCCTTTTATTTATTCAACCTATATGCTGAATATATATTAAGGGAAGCTGGATTGGAAGAAGATGAGTGTGATTTTAAAAGTGAAGGAAGAAAACATCAATAACCTGTGCTATGCTAATGACACTACTTTGATAGCCAAAAATGCAAAAGATCTGCAAGGTCTAGTAATAAAAGTCAAGGAGCACCGTGCAAAAAATGGGACTAACATTAAATATAAAGAAGATCAAACTCATGACGACAGGTACCTCAACCTGCCTTAGAATTGACAATGAAGATACTGAAGTGGTAGATAGCTTCTGCCTTTTAGGATCAACCATCAACAATAAAAGGAAAAGCAGTCAAAAAATATGCCACAGACTAGCACTTGATAGAGCAGCCATGAAGGCCTTGGAAAAGGTATTCAGATGTCAGGACATGTCTATACCCACAAAGACCAGAATAGTACAGGCAATGGTATTTCTTGTGACACTCTAGAAAGCAAAAGTTGGACTTTGAAGAACTGATGCTTTTGAAATTTGGTGTTGAAGAAAATGCCTGAGAATACCATGGACAGCTAAGAAAACAAATCAATGGATCATCAAACAAATTAACCCAAAGTTCTCAATTGAGGCACAAATGACCAGACTCAAATTATCCTATTTCAGACCCATTATGCAAAGATCTAGTTCTCTGGGGAAGGTTCTGATGCTGAGAATGGAGGAAGGAAAGAGAAGAAGAAAGCTAGCAACAAGGTGGATGGACTGCATTAACAGTGGCAGTAAGTGCACCACTGGAAGACCTGAAGGACCAAGTTAGAGACAGATTGTTATGGAGAAAATCTATCCATGTGGTCACTAGGAGTCAACACTGACTTAATGGCATATAATCAATCAGTCAATTAACTAACAATCTGAATCTGACTAGTAAGTATCCACTGCACAGGTAAAAAAGCAGAAAAATAGAGTTTACAGTGAAATACTAATTTATATCCTATGTTTCAACTGAACCAAGCACTCAAATGTCTAACAATAATTAAAATGCAGAATACAAAGCAAAGAGGTGTTTGATATTTGTTGTATCTGTGTTGTGCTTAGTGTCAGGATCATCATTCTGTTATTTTCCCTGTTGCATTTCTTATTTATTGTATTTGTCTTGTTTTTATATTGAGCTGCCCAGGGTTGTTCTGGAGCCAGGCAGCAGCAAAATAGAATTAAATAAATAAAACTAATGCCAGGTTATATACAAGTTCATTCTCCAGGGAACTCTTTGGCAGCTGAGGCCTCAATAAGTAGGGATGTGTGAAAGAAGGGGAGGATAAAAAATATGTGGCTCCTTTTCTTTTTTTTTTTTTTGGTGAGACATTTGGAGTCCCCCATCTTCTTAAGTATATTAATTCAATCTAGAAATTAATGTGTTCATTTTCCTTTTCCTTCCCATGGAAAATTACTAGAAAAATATACATAACCTGCAGCCTTCCATCTCTTCCTTAAAGCATAAACTCCACATAAGCCACAAGGGTCCTAGCAAATTTTTTAAAAAAAGAAATCCTGAAAAACTATCACCCATCCTCTATAATCCAGCTACATGTATCATCCATGGGACCAATTTACATTAATTAAGAGGAAGAACTGATTTATTTATTAAATCAAATCAAAGCCTTTATCATGATCCATGACCAGATGTTTTATTTAATACATCATATTTATCATATTTTTGCTGTTTGGTTTTCCTTAAAAACACATAATCCTGGCTCCAATTTCATGAACAAAAATCTAGCTTTCTGAAAAATGTATTTAAGTTTTGTCCTCCAAAAGGTTTAGTGTATTGCTATGTAGGATCTATAGGCTGTTTCAGCATATAGCTTGCATACCCAAGACCTATGAGAATATGATCATTAAAACAAAAGCACTAAGTTTTCAGTATGGTTTTATATTACAGGGTCTTTAGCAGTATCAGTAGAAAATGCCCAAATGGCTGTTGCAAAAAAACAAAACAAAACAAAACAAAACAAAAAACCATACGGCTATGTTTGTTTCAAGCAAGGATTATCCTGAGCATTATATTTAAAGTAACTGAAAATGGTATTAGAACAACTATCAACCTCATTTTCCAAGGGTCATCCCCAACTATCTTTGTTTCTAGGCCTAAAGCCACCTTTATAAAACATTTCTCATGAGTATAACCAATGCAGTCCCTGAACAGGATAGCAAAAACAGAGTGCTAAGAAAATGTTAATATAAGAGGAACAGCTGTAATGGACTCCTGAAAACAAGTTTTTTTTTTAAAGTCACAAAGAAGGTATGCATTTTCTGATCAGGAGGTGCTTTTCCAATCATAAAGTCTGTGATTTGGATTACTAGAAAAGAGCATTAGTTAATTCTCTGTCCTTATTGTAAGATGAATCATTTTTAATTTAATCTTTCTCCATAGCTATCTATGTATGAGTCAGTGAGAAAGCAGTGCTAAAAAAGTCAGACAACAGCCCAAATCCCTAGCAATATTCAAACCACACATCAGAAATGTCTAAAACAGAGTAGATTTCTAGTGAGAGAATTCTGATCCAAAGATAAACTATGGATTGACATTACAGTACAGTATATGAAAAAGCAAAGTGGGGGCTGAGATTGTGTATTCACCCTTTCATGCATCCCCACTGCAATTCCCTTTTCTGATATTAGTTTACAATAAGAAATTGTGTTTTTTTAATTCAAGCTAGCCTGCAAACCAAGATCACAGACTAGGAGTTGGGAAGAAGTATGACCTATTCCAAATTTTTATTACCAAAAAACTCCAAAATGTTGTTCAGACAAAAACTGGTACTTCTTTGCACATTGCATCATTAAGCTATAGATTTCACTTCTTAAAATTATAATAGTAACCAGTAACTTAGGTGACTTTAAAAGTGGATTAGATAAGAAATATAAAGGAGAAGGCTATAAACCTTTTTTTCAAAGCACTCAGAAAATATTTCATCTATCCATCTCATAGTTATCAGGGATTCTTTTTGATACCATGCTGAGTTCATACTAAATTAAAACATGGAAACAGCAAAATATAGAATATTTGTGTACTTTTGCATTCTGTCCCTCTTTTTAGTTTAAAGATAAGATGGAAATTTCTAAGTAAGTAACTGAGCATAACTCTCAGGACAGTCTTCCTACTGGTGAATGCCCTACTTGGGTATAGTAAATTGAGACTTTGGGGATGATACCTATGCACTCTCAGTTGTTTGAAAATCCAAGTACAATTCAGAACAATGCACATCTCTAAAACTACTGTTAGATGGATACCTCTTGAGATTAAAATTTGAGTAAGGTTCTGCACCCTAATTTATTTATTTATTAATCACAATTGTATGGCTGCCCATCTCACTCTGGGCGGAATACAACAATCCAATGAAACAACACATATATAAAACAGTATAAAAATATAAGAATTTGGACTTGCAATCCACTTACAGCTATATTGCTTCTTGTTAGTTTAAAACCTTTTAACACCAACATCGTATGGTTTAATTTTACATAATCCTTATAAATGCGTTCTGGCATAATAAGTAATTATGTATGGACAGTACCACATTGATTCATAAACATTTACATTTGAATTCAATCCTATTTATGTTAAACTTAAGTATAGACCTAAAGAGTACAAATACACAATCTTCTTTGCACCTACAAGCACATACATGTAATCTTTCTTTCAACCTTATAGAAGCACTGTATACATAGATCACATTTCCCACTTCATGCCATCAGTTTTAGACTCAATTAAAAAAGATGTTTTGAACTATTTTCCCCAGAGAAAGTATAAGCAACAAGATTTGCACTGGACTGCCCAGCAAAATCACTACTTACGCAGAGTAAGGAAGATGAATTTGTCTGAGATATGCAGGATCGAGGCAAAAGGGCTGAAGCATTTTTAAAGTCCAAAATAGCCAGATAACATTCAGAAGTAGCTCAGACAGATGCCTTTCTAATTCGCTAAACTAAAAAAGGAGGAGGAGGTATAGCACAATCAAACTTACAAGATTGTTATAATAGCCAATCTCAATAGTTTTACCCTTCTAATGGAGTTGATTTCCTGGTCTGATCCATCTAACGTTGCTGACAGTTTAATATTTATACTGCCATTTTGAACCTTTTCACAGGGGCATGCTTGTTCCTAGCAAAAGGTTCAAATTTGCTGTTTTTGATACAATCATAACTGAGTAATTTTGCTTCTGCTTCCTGACACATTATCATCACTTTGGCCTTGATGTACCTGTATACTAGCCAGGCTACAAAAGTATTGTACTGGTTAACAGATTCAAGACTGCAGCAGCTACAATGAAACAATTTTAAACTAGAGCTTAATTCCTGAACTTACAGTAAGCAGGTGATTGATTCTACTCTCTGGAAGACTAGAGCTGCTCCAATAAAGATATTAATAATCCGTATGTCAATATTCTTAATCTAAAATGCTTCAGTTTAACTATTTTGCTGAATTTTATCGCTAATGTTTAATATATTCCAAATTACCAGGCTATCCTATAATATGGCTATTCTATAACATAACACAGTCAACATAAAGAAGTGTTAAATTCCACTGATGAAAAAGAACAGAGGTATAAAGGCCCATACAAAAACATGGAAAATTAGGAAGTCCCCTTATATTTTTTTTCCTCTTTTTTCAGGTCTTCATAACTTCAAATAGGAAGGATTTAAACATAATTTAGGTTACTTGTATAGAAATCAATGGGACGACTTGGTTTCTGTTCCTATTTTGTAACTATTGAGGTTTTAAATTATTATATTTTAAAACAAAATACTTGTGTCTTTTGTTAGATAAACATTGGTTGAAAGAACTAAGCAGGTATCTGATAGAGGCAATTTATTTCCTGTCAAGTCTTAACTTGCCAAGTTACCTATATTTTAAGAACTTTATAACACAAATATGGCAAATTCTTCATACAGATAAGATTACCTAATTCATAACAATATAAACTATTTTTTTAAAAAAAACAGAATCTTAACTAAAACTATTAAAAACATACAGTCATTATTTAATTAATCAAACACATATGTATTTCTGGTTAGTCAGCTTGTATCTAGAATGGTACTTACTGAAATCTTCAATTAGTTCTTTAACAGTAAGTTCATAGTAAATGTAACTGTACTGTATCTAACATCTTAACCCGCACTTTGCACTAAACCGGAAAACCTCTGAAATCAAACTTCAGAAATTGTTTTCTCCTTTATTTAAAACTACAACCTGCAATGTTTTTACAAGAAGTCCTCTACTTACGACCACAATTGGGATCAGAACTTTTGTTGCTAAGCGATGCAGCTGTTAAGTGAGCCACACCTGATTTTACGACCTTTTTGCCATGGTTGTTAAGTGAATCACGCAGTTGTTAAGCAAATCCAGCTTCCCACATTAACTTTGCTTGTCACAAGCCCCCTGGGAAGATTGCAAGTGGCAATCCTGTGACCCCAGGATGCTGCAACCATTGTAAATACATGCCAGTTGCCAAGTGTCCAAATTTTGATCACATGACCCTGGGGATGCTGCAGCAGTCATAAGTGCAAGGACCGGTCGTAAGTCACTTTTTTCAATGCCATTGTAACTTTGAGCAGTCATTAAATGAATGGTCATAAGTCAAGGACTACCTGTATATGCTGCCATTCTTACTGATTTTTTCTCCTATGGAGTTCTTTAAAAGACAAAAGGATAGTAATTAAAGACATTATAGGCTATTGGTTAGAAATATATTATCTCTGATCTATTGTAAGGTTGAATTTGATATATATTATTGAATGTATCTCATATTTTATATACTGCAAAGATTTATACTACTGCAGACTGGAAAGGCAATGAAATGTTTTAGATCACAATTATTTTTAAACTACCTGGCAGACAGAAGCTACTTGTTAGAATAAAAATAACAAATTATTTTTAAAAATAATGGTTCAATCCCAGAACAAATATAATTTAGTGCAACCTTATTCTGCTTTGTATAACAGTAATGTGATAACCAAGTTTGCATAGCACACCAAGCAATTCTGGGCCGCTGCAATATGTTTTCAGAAACAGAGACTTACAACTAGGGCAGTGCAGTCCTTTCAACTCAATCTCCAAAAGGTTCTTCAAAATCAGCACCTGTCTGTAATACCTGTCTTGTGAGCTCTCCTGCATGAAATGCTATTTGAAATCTGAACTGCTAATAAGATTATATTTAATTTCGCTTGATTTTAATCCCACCTTTCCACCAGGAACTCAAGGTGGCATGTACACCCGTTTTCCCCACAACTATTGGATGGGTTGATCTGAGAGAGCATAACTGGCCAAAGTCACTCAATGAACTTAACAATTATGCCACATTTGGCTTTTTGTTTTCATTACTCACTACTGTTTTTTAATATTGGTCTTATTATATTATACTTCTGATATTTTATTACAGTAATTTTTGTTGTTCATTTTGAGATTATGTATTCTAAAAAGGCATATAAATCTTTTAAATAAAAAATGAACTGCTCTTCAAATTGTAAATGTTTTTCTCTCTACAGATGAAATAAAACTCATTATACAATTTTAATTGATGCAATTTCATAAGTGGTACCCAGTTCCTAACTGTTGTATGAGCATCACTCCTCATATGTACCTTTCATTTACCAGAAAATCTGTTTAAGAAAATATCTAATAAATTTCCTTAACAATAATTATATTTTTAATTCCTGAACAAGTAAGACCTCATCTACTTATGCTGCTAATTCTAATAGAATCATAAAATGTTAGAGGGGACTACCCAACACACATTTCTGATGAGAAGCCATTTTGTATAACTTTCCCATTTTTTGTATTCCGTTCCATTTTCTACAAACAAAAATAAAGCACTATATTAAGGATAAAGGTTTGATTCAATTTTACTCACTATATGCTAATTTTCTGACTACTACTTTTTCCAGAATTTCAGGAGTTATCTATCTCATCTGATACATACATCCAGTACAGATCTCAATTACGAACATCAGTTTAGAAGTATATTGTGAAAGTGCATAAAAAGATATCTTGGTGATCATTATGCTAAAAACTCAGTAGCATTTTTTTAGAAAGCTCAGCCAAAGGGACATACAGTCAAAAAGACTAGATTTTTCTTCATAAGAATACAAAACCCAGTCATTTGTACATACAAATACAATTTGCAGATTAGAAAAAAAATCTTAAAAGAAAATACCAAAAAAAGAATTATTTGGTATATTTCAAAAGGAAATTTAAGGTCAATTTATATTATAAAATACTATCACAGAATAGTTTTGCATAATTATATTTATGATGTATCTACATGGAAATAGTCATGGGTGCACACTGGAGCTTCTCAGAAGAAAGCATATATAGAGATTGCTTCTGCATGCCCTGCTAGTAGATTACCATGATAGGACAAAGCCTGCTCCCCACAACATTCCCCCTCCCTTGTCAAGTGGCTATAAGGAGGCACTGTAATGTGAAAAACAAGACATGCTGTATGCATTTAAGCCAAAAACTACGATTATTGCAAAAACCTTATCAGGATATTCTTTATGACTGTCAAGTAAATGCTATTTCAGACTCACTGAATATAAAGCACTGAGCTGGACTGCAGAAAGAAAAGAATATGTTAACTGAAAGTGGTAATGCCAATATGAGAGGAAAAAACTGAGTCTAAAGGATACAGGGAAAGATTTTAAGTGAGTTTGGTATGAAAAAATTCTCTAAAAACATCTTGAGACACTACATATTTTCTTCAACATTTTAACTAGTACATTGTAACTTTCTTTTTCTCCCCAGTGATTTATAGAATGCCTTTCCTACATTTCATGTTTGTTTTTTCTACTGGGAGATAAAATTCGTGATTCACTAATACATTAAAAAACAACACAAGAAATCATATTTTCTCTGAATGTACACTATGCATTGTAGTCTTACAGTAAAGCTAAAGAAAAATACTTTATTCAAGATTACATATTTTATTTGACTGAAAAGGAAAACCAATGTTACAATGAAGCTTAATGATTCTTTTTATTGAAAAATTCTTCAAGAAATGTTCTAGCTAATTGCAAATGCACAAGCTCCATCATATCAAAAATACTCACATGAAGCTCTCCATGTAGCTTTTTGCTAATTAGAATTCTTAGTTCTGAAAACGGAAGACCTCTTTCTTCCCCCAGTTTAACATAAGATTTCTCATGTGTACCTAAAATATTTCACAGTAAGCTCAACGGAACCATTCTACTGGGACAAATACTTCAGTCATCTGTAAAGCAATATTAATGCTGAAATATTCCTTGTATATCTACTTTGGTGTCCTTTCCTAGTATGTGGAAAATACTGGGGCAGACACAGTTTAGGTTTAATCACTGAGGAAAAGTAGTCCAGAATCTGTATTGGGCCTATTTAACACTGTTTACTTCACTTAAAAGACGTGTAGCTGCAAATAAAGAGTTAATGTATAGAAATTACTATATACTGTTTATATGTCTATAATATACTCAATTCAATACTCAAATCAGTCAACTGGTGATATAATCAGTATGATATATGTTATAGAAATTTGTAGGTTGATAGCTTTAAGGCTATTTTTTCATCCAAGGGATGAATACAGGCCTTTGGATTCACTGACTTGGATATAAATGTGAGTCTTTAAAGTGCCACAGGGTTAGGGTTGGTTTTGCTGGAAAAAGGTAACAAGGATACCTTCAGTAGTTTGATTACAATTAAAGTTGTTCTTTCCTTTTGAATCATTAGCATAAAACCAAATATCTTGGTTCAAACACAAAGGATTACATAAATCTACTAGTAGAAAGTTATAAATTACCTGTATGTAAAACAACAACAATGAAAAACAGGTATTTCAAAAAGAGAGAAAAACAGATTTCCTAAAGTCCAGCCCAGTCTGATTTTCAGGCAAGTTATCATGGGAAACTCACTATGGAGATAGTTGTGTATGATTATCCCTGAACATAGGAATTTTAATAATCTTTCCTTAATCCCTCTTATTCATTTTTGTATTAAAATTATATGCTGCCAAATCCAGATGGACTCACAACAGCTTACATCAATAAAAGCAGCATATATAAAAATACAAACAATAAACATTAAAAGCTAAAATATCCACAGTAAAACCACCCTCAGTAAACCTAAAAACAATAAATGAAACTCATATCAAAATCAAGGAACCCCTCCATCAAGATGACCATCAACCACCAAAGTCCCACCTGAATAAATCTGTCTTCACTACATTTTGAAAAACCTGTACAGAGAGGGAAAAATCTAATATGTAAAGGAAGTCTATTCCAAAAAAAAGGTGCCATTCTCTACTTCACTTCCATTCTCCCTAAGGATATAACATTTATTTACAAGGAAGCAATTTCAGTTTAATTTCTACATTTGAGTATCCTTTTTAGGATGGGAGAAGCAGAAGTGCACATGGTACTGTATGGTCATCACATCCTATATTAGGGAATGGGAGCTACTCTATATATAGGTAGTAGGATATCAAACAGGACTAGGAAAAGAGATTCTTGCATGCCAGCCTCATCCAAAGCCAAAATAAATAAATGTCTGCTTATGCCCACTGACCACATGGAATCACAGAGCCCAAGCTATCAATCTGCTGCTGAAACTGACAACTTATTTCTTGCTTTCTGCCAATTTGGAACCTAAGGAAGAAATGGTTTCATAGAATATAAAAGTAAATTATTAAGTCAAATTTAACTCCTGGTAAATACATGGACACATTTATGCAGTGTCTTAGCAGTTCTACTGAAGTGGTTTGCCATTACAGTTTTTTCAGCCTAACCTAAAACCTAGCATTCCTTAGTTGTTTCCGATCCAAGCACTAACCAGGTGTGATCCTGCTTAGCTTCCAAGCCTAGATGGGGACAGCCAGCTGCTAAGCAGCACCTTACCAAACTTAGTCTTTTGTCCATACACTTAGGATCCTTCAAATGGTAAGGGAAATCCCAACTTACAAACTAAGAGAAATTGATTCTAGAAAATGTGCACATCCCAAAACTATTTTACGCTAGAACTTTTCCTAGGAATATTATAAAGTTGAAACCAGCAAACCATTTTTGAATGCCCTTACATAAGTAGATTTATGTATCCTTAATGTGTTCATTCCCAATATGAACCACTGTGCTGGTTCTGAGGCCAAATCTAGGAGGGGGAGAGGGGAAGTTCATACATTTACCCTTCATTCAGAAGAACTGGACAGCTGTTACTTCAATTCCTTTGCCAAACAAAGGAGCAGCTGAGGTGGGTGATGGGAGCTGGGCAGTGGAGAAGAATAGGAGGGTAAAATGGCTGTCTCATTTCAGTTTCCCCTCATAATGTTCTTGTTCTCTCCTTCAACAACATTTTATCAGAGGTCCAAAGTTGAAAATAGCAATTCCAAACCATGTACATACAGTTTCATTGCCACAGCAGTTTCATGTATTTTACCAATCCTACTACTATAATCTTAGATGGCTCAATTGTTGAGATGGCTATTCTTATTCTCTTTGCCTAGGGTTTGTATATTTCATTTTTTATCTTTTAATATTCTTATATTTTTATACTGAGTGTTTTATATAGGTGTTGTTTTATCGGATTGTTGTACACTGCCCAGAGTCGCTTTTTGTGAGATGGGTGGCCATACAAATTTGATTAATAAATACACAAAATACCTCAAAATCTGTTTCCCAATGATTACTCATCAGTAACAATAGTTTTGCCCTTGGTATTTTTATAAACATTGTCATTTTCTATGGCAATTCTCATGCTGCTATATCACTGGGTTTTTAAGTATTTTTTTTGTTACATGAATTGCTTTGAATCTATCTGAAAAATATTTTAACAAACAGGTGACTAAATACTGACCACTCTGCTAGGTTAACCCCACTAGTGAAATTTAGTACTGTATGGGAACTGTCATATCTTGTTTCCTCAGACCCAGGAAAGACACAAATGCACACCCTTGGGCAGCTACAGAACATCTATACAATGTTAATACACATATGCAACCAAAGCCTGATCCAGTTCTTTCCCTACTTTTGTATTCATAGCCACAAGGCAGGAGCAGGTAGACATACTAGAAACACCCCCTCCTAGCCACCCCTGTAGCCTACTGGTATTAAAGAGGGCAGTGCGCTGAAGCCACCTCTTGAGGTTAACTTACAAGGCTGAGTTAACATTTAAAATTCCATTTCATGTTAGCAAAAACATCCTATTCTAAAGAATACCAATATTGAAATCAGTTTCCGTTTTAGATTCCATTTTTTCAAAAGATTAGAAAGAACACAAAAAATGATTAAGGAATTAAAATGATTTTAAAAAATGAAGGTTTTCTTTGTTTACTTGGAATGGCATTCTACAGGATAAACAATTGTTAACTCTGAAAAAGAACAGCAAGCTTACAATATATGGTACAATGGGCTTAAATGGAAAGAAAATAATTCTGTTTTACAGGATATAGCTGCTCTTTGGAACTCTAAGTTAGTTGACTGTACTAATGATAGAACTGGTTCAGCTGTATTTGTCTCTGCTTCATTATAGGAAGTATGGGATAAATGTTAACTACCTTTTCCTTCTAAGCATACTGTAAGTCCATCTTTAAACTCTATATCAGCATATACAGATACTGATTAAATTATTTTCCAAGTGCAGTATACTGTATATCTTATATTCTATTTCAAAAAACGATTCCACTGTATTCCTATGAAGACATGATACCAGTATTGGGAGACTTTCAACTGCTTACTTTTATAAGGCCCAATGATACACATTATAAAGTAAAAAGAAAAGATGGGCTTGACACTGGTAACTGCATCCAGGCAGTTTTCTTGGCTGTGCTATCCAAGTAGTTTACTATTACTCTCTTCCAAAACAGTTTTTCAATAGCTAACCACCGTTGAATTCCTTGACAATCCCCCATCCAAGCACTAACCACAGCCAATGAAACTTAGCTATTGAGATCATCCACTGTCAGCTAGGTAGTGCTATCCTCTAAGACATACTTTATATACTTTTTAATGCAATGATATGGTTATTATAGAACATAAAGACTAATATAATATGAAAGTCAAAAAGTAAAGATGGGGAGACTACACATAGGACTAATCTTTAATATCATCACCTCTCATAGAACTGAATTTCTTAAGAACTTCCTTTTCTTTTTAATAGTAATTAGATTTTCAATATTTTTCTCGCCCATAAATTTTAAAAAACTTACTCAGAGTGAATTTAAACTATTTTCCTTTTTTGTATTCAGTAAATCCGACATCCATATTTTGTGCAGAAATCAGATTTGAATATAGTATGTATATGGCAACCTATGGCCTATCTATACCTTTTAAGTGGTTTATACAAGTACTGAAGTTGCTTTATTTTTCATCACCAAATTTAAGCCTGTCATATAATTATTTCAGAATGGAATGGTGGATGAGGACAACTCTTCTCTCCTTATTATAATTGTTTTTGGTCCACAAAACACTTGACATAATTACTATGAAAAACAATTTAAATTAAGAGGTCAACAAGAAAAGAGTCTCATCTCCTGAGCCATCTTCCTCTTCCAACTTTCTAAGGCACAAAGCTTTTCAATTTACTGGCACTCAGAATAGCTTCCTCCTATCATCAGTCAACATTTGGGGACTTGGGTGAGGGAGAGAAGTTTATAAAATTTTGAGACACAGGAAAGAAAATCTTGATACCTAAACTGTAAGAGTTGGAAGATTGTTTATAAGTTTGCTTCAATGTGCAGGAACAGCTCATAATATACCAGGCACTGCTATGCATGGCCTTGGGAGACAAAAAGACTGCTGAACATTATGATGTGCTTCTACTGATCAGTCTTTACAAACTAAACTACAGATACATAGTTAATCTTAACATACACATACTCCCCAAAAAACCCCAATACACATACACACCCTAAAATAGATTAGCATCTCTCCTCAAAACAAGAATAGAACTTTCAAGAAGATTCTAATTTTAGGGATAAATGTCAGGACCGTGTAACTTGCAAGGATTAAATAATACTCATACTCCTCAAGGACTGACTCAATATAATGTAGCCCTAGCCAGCAAGAATCAGGTTCCACTCCAAAGCTAAACTATTCAAATGACATCAGTGTTATTTGAATAATCAGTCTCTGGTATGTATATCACCCAACAAGGTAACAGCTGTTGAAGCAAACTAAATACTATCTAAAAGGCGTGCATACAAAGATTTCCAATATGCATGCGTGAACTTGTTTTATAGTTTTCCTTTTGTGGGAACTGAAAATCATAGCTAAGAATATTCCACATTCTTTTCCAACATGTGGCTAAGAGGCAGCATTGTTACAATGTCACTTCCAAATTCTGAATGAAGTAACATAAACTTCCATAATAGAGTAAGATATTTTCTATTATCCATGAGGTTATGAATGCAAAAACATTACATTCATGTGTTCCTTTGAAGTTTCTATAGTAAGTCAGAAATCACCTGAATACAGTCATTGTAAACAGTTTGTTCTTCTCCATCTCCTCACTGTTCCCTCTTTTAGTCTCCTATTTGGAATATGCAGACCATTCCCACCCCACCACAATTTACTATTTGTCTATCTCAGGACTTCAATGAGCATTCGAGAGCACTAAAGTTCCATATTGCCTTTCACAGAAGATATAAAGGTTGATTCTGTAAGTATTGATGCAACCTTTTTTTAATTTAGAAGTTCAAACTGCTGGAACGCAGGGACTCCTTAAACTTTTTTTAAATAGAAAAACAGGGTACTTCTTGCAATAACTGGCCCTACAAATGTAATTTATATTTATAAGGGCTACTGAAATCATTAATATGAGAATATATGGATTAACAATATACCCTTGGTCTCACCAAGCTAAGTGAAGGAGAAATACCTGGAACAGCAAAACTTGAACTAGAATATTTATACTGAAGTAGACCTATCCCTAAATAGTTCAGAACTTTTACTTCACCAATAAATATTTGTTTTAATAAATACAGTTTAATGTATGTTTCCATTTTTTCTTATTAAATGTAGTTGTCAAATGATGTATTGAATTTTTTTCTAACCCAACTGAAATATTTATCCAACCAAATCAGACCCAGATCAATTGGTACCAACTATATACATCTTCTATTAAGAAACAGAAGTGGAAAAGGAAAGGGAGGAGAGAGAATGCTAACTTAGAATTTCTAAAAAATTGACTAAACTTATATTCTGCCATATGGATATTCAATTACCTACACAGATCTTTATGCAAAGATCTTTTTAAAAAAGAAGTTATAAAAGAAAAGCTACTAGCAAGCAGAGTGTTCCTTCTCAGAGAATGTTAGTTTCTTACTTAAATAAGATTGTACACTTATGAAGTGTATAAACAGAGTCTATTATTTACAACCAAATGCATGATTCACTGGGAAGACTTGCTGAGTTCAACAGAATTTATTTCCAAATGTGCATAGGACTATAGCCTGTATTTTAACCTGGCCTACATATCAGATTATACATATGCATCCTCTATTCTATTAAACATTTATATCATGTTTTCAAAAATATTTTAATCATTGGTGGCATTTTAAATAATTTTAGCAAAAATCTGCTCCATGAAGAGCAGTCAAATTTACAAATAAAATAAAATAAACATATTTGCATCTGTTGTTTCTCAACTAGATGCTTGGTACAGTTTTTCTACATATTCAGGTTCAAAGCAATAACACACTGAAGAAAAGTGAAAACATATCAAAGAAATTTTCAATATTTTAGCATGTTTTTACTATTGCTTGATAGGAACAAAATAATGTATTATAAACTAAGTATAATTTTTCATTTTGTAAAGTATGATATTTTCATGATACACACAGCTATTGCACTCCTTTGTATTATATCAATGTGAAATCTGTATCTTAATTTATTTATGATATATATGTTCAAAATCTATAGTGTATACATAGGAACTAGTTTTTTAATTTTTAATGATCTGTTAAATAAGCTTATACATAATGGATGCCACTAGTTAGGTTACAAATGAAACATGAAAGCACAAATATTCAGTAAGCATACCAAAATAAATGCCAGTAGATTTAACGTATAGCAATTATGCCAAATGACACCAGTATTTGCTGTCTACTCCCTACCCCTTAAAACACATTTCCAACTAAAATTCTTCAAATAAGCTTTGTATATTTTAATTCCCAAAATCAAATACTAAAAGTCTAATTTATAGGCCTCAAACTTTCTCTAGAGGTCTTTAAAAACATTTTATTTCATTTAGACAATATCCATAACTAGCTTTATAATCCTAAAAAGATTAACAACTAACATACTAAATTTGTGTTCTTTAAAAACTGGGAATACTTTATGACCTGATCATTCAGGAAATGAAGACAGATGTACTTGTCCCAAGGAACTCTTAAGTTGCTCTAATACGTAGATTCAAACATATCAAGTCCATAAAAACTGCTGCTAAATACTCACTTCACAAAGTTCACAAAAAGTTAATTATGCATAAATTGTATCTTGCCATAAAAAGTTTAAATGCCATTCTACTCTATAAGAATATATTTTGATAAGAAAATACCTCAACTTCAACATATGACCGTGATCATTCTACAAAATAAATTACCCTCTCCAATTTCAGATCACCAAACTTGGAAAATGACAAACTTTATATACCTTTTTAAATTTCAACATGCTAATTCTTAATATTAAAACTATTTCTTTGAAATTAATTGCATTACAAAATATTTAAATATTTCAACTTACTTATAAACTGTAACAAATTTCTATACAATCACAGCTCTGATGGCTTCTCACAAAATATAATTATTAATTTCAGATTAAAGTACTTTTTCAATCTCTTATAAATAATGCAATTTTCAATTTAGACATTAAACTATTATGCATATATAATAAATTACCTTTGTCTTTTGGGAACTGAATGTTCAACTTCTATGAGTTTACCATGCAGCTCCACTTTACCTGCAAACAGTAACACAACTCATTATAGAATGAATTACATGCTCTCCCACCCCAACAAACCTTCTAATGCCCTTATGAACTGAATCTGTAATGATGCAGAACAACACAAATGCAACTCTTTGTATGTTTTTAAAAAGTTGCAGGATAGTGGAATGACAGCCACAAGTCACAAAGGTATCTTCCAAAGAGGTCAATTCCCAAGATAAATGGTCAAACTAGTATTAAAAGACTTTCCATATTTAAGGTAGATGCTTCATTATTTAACCTATGCTACTTTCCAAAATGATATGCAGAAACGTAAACTGCACAAAGACACATACATATGTATGGCTCCCTTGACGAAAGGAGCAGGCCTCTAATAACTTGTCACGAGGAAACAGGAACTGCTGGTTTCAGTGAAAAACGAGCGCGCTCCCCACGCGTTTTTTCCTGGAAATACACCCCTCATGTCTTCTTACTTATGCCTACTCCTACCGTCACCGGCTGAAGCAAAGGCCCCCCCAACTCGGAGGTGGAGGAGAGCAAAAACAGGACTCAAATGAAATCATTCAGCTTAACCAGCCTCCCCCGTTTAGCCCGCCAAGTTGTCTTTCACACAAAAACAGGATGTAGAAGCTGAGAGGTCGAGATGCTCAGTGAGTGCCTGAGAGCCAAAGGAAAAGCGAAATAAATGACACCCAGGAGCAGTGGCGAATTGGGCTTTCAGGCCTCGACCTCTCTCCTGAAAGAGGCAGGACGCCGAGGAGGAGGAGCCCTTTGTTGTTTTTGTTTTAAACAGTCAAAGTTTGGCTTCTGGTGTGAGAGGGAATCAGCAGCCCCACACGCGGGAAGTCCCCCCTCACCGATTCGAAACAAGTGAGGGGGGGGCGTAATTTAGAGAGGCCAGCGAGAATCTCCGGGCGCGCGCGCTTTGCGTTACTAGCAAGGCTTGCAGCGCGGCACGTTGGGTCCATGGAAAGGCTCGTGCCCCCATTTCCACCTGCCCTACGGGCAACTGGAAACTTACATCTCCCAGCCGTGGGGAAGCCACGATACGCCGTGTGCGAGCGTTTGTAGCCGAGCGGGAGTCCCTACGCCACGAAATAGGTGGCTTCCAGTTGGGCCCTGGCGTGTGCGTTTCTGCACTCGCGCCTCCCTTTCCACTGCTGTGGGCGACGTTTAGCGCGCCTTCGCTCCCTCTTCCTCACGCCGTTTTTTCCAACACATTTGAAATTTTATTTTTTTTTAGCGGGGGGGGGGAGAGAGAGCAGCAGATTCTCCGAGCCCAGCGGCCTTGTAATTCCTATCGCAATGCTTTTTTCGAAAGGCTTGAACCCCAGCCATTCGTGCGTTACCTGACAGCGTGCCCGGGAGTTGCGAGGAGGGAGAAGCGACCTCCTCGAGCCAATCTAAGCAGTGCTCTCCCGGGGGCCCGAGCAGCGCGGCTGAAGTCCTTCAGAATAAGTGCAGCCTAGCACACCCGAACCCCGCACCCCGGGCCGAAAAACTCCTTGGGGAGACCCTTCGGGACAATCTGAGCGATTATAATCCGAGACTAGGAATTTTAAAGCAAAATGACGAGGGCAACACGCAGAGGGGTGGGGCAGAGAGAATTACTACCAGGGGGGTTGTTGGAGCAGAGGAAGGCAGCGGATGGCGCCCTGAAATGAGGGTACGGAAAGCTAAGGCTGGGATGCCAGAGGGGACTATCACCCACCTGAAAGTGCCTCGATGGCCTTCATAGCCCAGTTCTCATCGGGGCAATCCACAAAAGCGTATCCCGTCTTCACAAGAAACTGACCGGTGAAAGGGATCTTGGACTCTTTAAAGAGACTTTCCAGGTCCAAAGGGCACACGTTTTCGCCCAGGTTCCCGATGTACAGCTTGTTCATCTTCTAATTAAAAATAGACCTTTGCTTAACGATAATTAAAAAAACATGCACAGGCTGACTTGAAGCAACAACAAAAAAACACACCCCCTCAAATGATTCTTGGAGTCAAAATAAGAGAAGGCGGGTGCAAAAAAAAAAAGAGGACTTACAACTGCAGCCTGTATCCGTCCGTCTCCCACCCACCCCTCCCTCCCGCTTCAGAGTAAAAAAAAAAAAAAAAAGCCTGTGACCAAATACTGAATGTTCGCTGCGCTATCCGAAGCTACAGTAGAAATCACGACGCGTTTGGAACTGCGATGGCGGTTTAAAAAAAAAAAGGAAAGGGAGGAGAAAGGGGGGGAAACTACTTTTTTGTCTTGCCCCCAAGCCCCCTTGCAAGCAGCAGGCGGAGTATGAAAATGTTACAATACGCGAACGCAGGCACCGCCTCTCCCAAAAAGAGAGGGAGGGAAGAGGGGGAAGAAAAATCACTTGAATAGTCCGGCTTTTTGAATGAGCCACGTGTTCATACTACCAATCAACTTCTCACGTGAGGAATACTAACGCCTCAATTAGATAACAGCAGATTTAAGCTTAGGCAGGCACAAAGGAGTAGAAGCCAAACTGGCTTTGGCTGTGCAGGGCCAAGTTTTTTGTTTGTTTGTTTTTGAAGAGCGAGATTTGATGGGCTTGGAGACCTGACCGCGTGCTCTTTCCCCTCCCCCTGTTTACTACTTTCTCCTGCAGATTTAGTTGCTCTGTACCCGAACCGTCTCGTGTATGGCAAGTTTCTCTGCCTTTCGAGGCTCAGAAGCTCCCTCGCCTGGATCGGGACAACTGTGTAATCTACAGAGGGCCAAGAGAGGCGAAATTCTCCCAACCTTTAATCTGGGGGAAAGGGAGAGAGCAGGAAGAAGGCCAAGTGTGATACAAAGGCCACCCATTCGCTTTCCCCGCAGTCTCTGGGGTTCTCCAAAGTGCGCCCGGCCCTGCTTAGGGAGTTATAGGTCCGAGGGAACCCGCGTGGGATAAAAAGGGCAAAACGCTGATCGCAGCGCTGGCCTTCCACGCTAATCCATGAGCGCTGCGCCACTACCACTTTTGTCTGCGATTTCGCGTTTGGTGGCTCAGTCTACTGTCTTGTTCGCAATTGGCTACACGCCAGAGAAAGACCAAGGGGTCTCGTAGAGGGCGGGAGGAGGAGGAGGAGGAGGAGGAACGGCCGTCTCCTTGAAACAGCTCCCACCCACCCCTTTCCTTCCTGCATAGTAATGTTTCTGGCAGTTTGATGAGCGTTCGTTGCATCGATTCTAGAGCTCAACATTATGAATCGGAGGACAAAGGGGTGGAGGCCAGTTGGAGGGTGATTAAAAAGTGGGAGTGCGCAGGGGCAGAGGAGAACGTGCTCCTCTGGACATCTCCCCCTTCCCAAGCTGTTTCCTTCCTCCATTATTTTAAATTTAGTAATGGTGATTTCTGGCTCAGAAAATGGGAGTGATTAGACAACATAGCCCTACAATTACCATAGCACAGAGGAATCCATCTACCCCCATTCTCCTCCCCCCTTTGGTTCAAGGAACCATTCATAATATTCAACATTTGTAAGTGCACAATGGTGGGTTTGGGGGGGAGGGAGGGAGTAGAATGTGTGGAGCCTGGTTCCAGGGCAAACAAAATGAAGCCTGGAGATGAAGACAGAGTATGGAAATGAAAGCCAGCACTGTATTTCATAGCTAGGAATCCAGTAGGTTTTAAGAATTCCCTTTGGTTTGAAAGGGTTCATTTATTCTGCCCAGATGGAGGAAGTGGTTATAATGGGTAGATTAAAACGGTTCAGTATTTTATTTAGTTTACAGTGACAATCTCTGTGCTATATTTTTGTGAAAATATGCAGAAAATAGGAGTAATACGCATTATCATACATGTTTGCAGCTAGGACGCTAGCAGGTAAACAATGTGGTTTTTAGTCTGCAGAAATACTCCAAATACTTTTCAGTTAATGCTTTTGTTATGACTATGCCTTTGTCAAAATAAATTATCAAATATATGAATGTATACTAAAGGAAAACTGGTAACACTTCATAGTTCTAATAGTTCTGATAGCACTTGTATCAGAAAGATATTTAAGAAACAAATCTCGTATGTATAAATTGCTATATTTTAGCAATATCATTCATAAACAGCTTTATAATATTTATTATGTTAACTAAAATTCTTTTTGTTTTGAAACAAGGTTTTAGGTATGAAGAAATACCATAGATCAACTTCCAGTAAAAAATTGGTTGAACATTGGTCTTCTTGAATGTTACATTTTTCTATAATAGCTTTTTGATTAATATTCTAAGCAAGGAAAAGAGAATTTTTTGAAAGCAAGTTAAAATAGGAGCTTAGTCTCAGTAATATTTCCAAACTTGTAATTTTGGTTACAATTAATTTATAAAATAATATGTATGCAACTGTGTTTCTATGAATGTGAGACAAAAATTAACATAGTTTCAAGTGTTTTATGTCAATTCCATTTAATATCTTAACTGAAAAGGAACTAAACATAAGACATATTTAAGTTAATGTTTAATCAGACATTTATGAAATCAGCTATTCTATAGAATATTTGAGTGGGTTTTGAAATCTATGAAACTTAAACATGGTAAGACCCACTAATTATTTTCTAAAACAAGTACCTCAAATGTTCCTTGAAATAAGTAATTTTTGTAATAGAAATAGGGATCAAACTGGATTTTACCATATTAAAATGGTACCTGGGAATATAAAATGATGAAAGTTAAGATCCAATTTCTAAGCAATTTATTGTACTTTTAGCTCCTTCAAATTACAAGTTACAATCTACATCTCAAATATTTGTTAATTAACATAATTTGCAACTAAAATGCCAATTTATAGATTAATGTTTCAAAGTATTTACAAGTGTCCTATGCTCAGTTGATTTTAAAGAGTTCACTGTTAATAAGATACATGGTTATTGAAATTACAATGGAATGACTAAATTAAAACATGCCCAGGGTTTTCCATTCTGACTTTTTAAAAATCTAACTGCAAGCTTTTATATTAGAAATATGTATCTAATTGTTTTTATACTTGGTACTAATGAAGCTTAATCCTAAAACTGATGCAATATAAAAAGGTAACGATTCTTTTAAGAATCAGTTTTGAAACGCTCTATTTGCCACTTGAAAGCAGCAAAACTGAGGTAGGATATTTAAAAGTATTCTGAAAGGTTGAGTTACACTATCAACTGCTAAATTTACACACACAAAGTAACTGCACTTGCGGTTGGAAAAGGTGTTTTTTTTCTGTTTTGAAGAACTGAGAAGTAATGAACTTTGACCTATTTTAGCAGAATTAAGTTCTCTGGATGTGCATTTTAATATGGCTATTGTTCATGGTACTTCTAGCAATCCGGTAAAACTGTTTATAGTTGATAACTGTTGGGGCGAAGACAGAAGAGTAATAAAAAAGCCCCGCATTTCAGCGTAAGCAAGGAAAACAGGAGAAAATGGATTCCTGAAATTACAGGGATTCGGGGGGGGGGGAAGGTTACCCAAAAGCAGAACTCTCCAAATGTTGGAAAAACTCTCATTGGTCAGTTTTCCTTTCCCTCCCCTTCCTTATTTTCCTCTCCGCCTCCAGCCTGAATTTAGCATAACGTATTACTTTCCATAGCAGGTCATAGATACATTTAATCGACTCAAAAGTATCCGCTGCTGATTCACATGTGAACATCTGTTCTTTTCCCGGTGTTGGTCTCACAGAGCAAAATCCTATGCGAGTCTATTTAAAATTAAGGGCCTTTGAGCTCTACGCAGCTTACTATGAGAGACAAAACTAGAGAAAGCCTTAAATGCAAACCGTACGGACCTCGGCTTCATGCTCCCCCAATTTGTCAGAAATTAGCCGCGAGCGGATAGAAAGAGAGATGATGTTAAAAATAAGGTGTGTTCTCCCCCTCCTCTCCTTCTAACTACTGATTTACTTTTCGGTTTGCGCCTTTAGGTGAAAGCAAACTACAAAGTCCCCTCCCCCCCCCGGGAAAAGGAAATGAAGGGGTGGGAAAGGTCTCAGCCAACCTCGTCACGTAACGCGCGGTTACAATTCATCAGCCAGCGCGAGCTGCAGGGGAGTAGCCGTAGTAATCGTAGTAAGCCGCGCGTGAGCTCTGGGATCTGATTCTTGCTGTGTGTAACAGGGACGCGTCCTATTGGTCGATGCCTCTACCTATCACAGTGCTCAATGTCGGTCGCGCTGGCGCCACCAGCTCTCTGATTCGCTCCCGCTTCTCTCCATTCACGGGCTTCTTGGGCAGTCCTTGCTGCTCTTCTGGCTGTGGCGCGAAACTCGCCCGTCTCGCCTCGCGCAGTCGCGCCCTTTCATACTTGGGATTTCTTTTGTTTGATAGGGTGGTGGTTTGTAGGGTGGTTTGGATGCTCACCCCTTTTATGCTAATAAAGGTAAAGTCTCCTTTGTGCCTCCTTTTAAGAAAAGCGGGGGGTGGGGGGGAACGAACGAACTGCTGGAAGAGAAATGCAACCGGTGTTTGTAGTCTGCGGGTTTCCTGCAGTGCCGTCTTTGCACTCCCTGATGGCTGGCGGAGGAGAGGTTTTCTCGGGGCTTAATGGTTGGTTGTAATGTTACACCAATCTGTAGTTGTTCCTTCGCAAGACTTCTCGGCATTTTCATAGCGGGGGACTTCATACTGAGTTGTATGGACTTTGTACCTCGCTTTTTAAGGTATTAACTAACATTCGGTAGGATTCATCTAAATAGTACTTGAGTCGCGAGCGTCAAAGAGCCGAATCGCCTGTTAATGTATTTGTAATCAAGAATACTATGTAAACAAAGCCCAGAAACGTTTCATGAGTCCTGAATTCAGTGCAAATTGTCTTCTTTTTCTTTAGAATTGATTATTGTGAATCTATAAATGCCTCGTTAAAAAAGAAGTTCATAGGCAAAATCGTCAGGAAAACGTTAATGGTGGAGAAGGGAAATGAGATCACTAAAGATGCAGAAATACTCTGGGTTCATTCTAACAAAACATATTCGACTTTCACAGATAATTGAAAGACTAGAAAGAAGTCAAAACTACTTTGTTATTTTGTTATTTAAACTGAGAAAGTGGGGATTTCAAATGCATTTCTAATATTCAGAAGAATGGTGCAACTGAATATTTACTGCTGCTTATTTAATAATAGTTCAAAGAAGGTACTGCTCTTTCGTTGTGAGGTTTCTGTACCTTTTGCAAGGAAAGAAACAGACTTTGCCAGGCTGCATCTGTATTTCACCTGTGTTAAGTTTTTGCTGTCCTCTTAACTATCAAAGGTATGCTGAAAGTTTGCCAGAAGGAAAAGAAAAGATAGAACCTTGGTGATTCCTAATGCTAATTTTGGATCAATATAAACATAGAGCATTAGATAAATGTATAATATATTCTCTAACCATAACATGTTTGCTTAAACTATGAACATTTTCTAATTTTTATTTTGGGCTATATAAGCAGGCTATTTTGGGGGGAGTCTAAGCAAAAAAACACAGATATTTTTATATTTTATTAAATATAGAAATTAAATGTGTTAAGTACTTTATATACTCAAATATTGATTTATTTTTAACATAAATGGGAATTAAAGCCATTTATAGGAAACAAACTGATATTCTCAGAACCCAGGAAAGGTTTGTATTTACACAGAAGATTATTTCATGGTTTAATACCAAGTTTTGTTTGTTGATAACCTCTGTTTTACTCAGTTTGGGTACTAAATGGTAAAATAAAATTGTGTGTAATAAATTTGGTTTTTGAACTTTGTTTGCATGTCACAAAAATAATAAAATATTGGAAACAGTAGCTATTAAGATGAAACCAAATTCATGTTATGAGACTGCAGGAAGAAATGAAAACATAACTTGTGAATATTATTTATAATGAACAAGATTATTGTAAAATCATTTAGAAATATTGTAAAACTTAGATAACATTGAAGTAGGCTGATCATTTACATGTTATGAGTAGTATTTCTGTTTGTATAGCTTTTGAAATGTGTAGAGGTTTTATGGAAATTTATAAATTAACATTTTTTTCACAGTTGCTGCAGACAATACAGCTATTTGGAAATTAAACGTAATTTTATTTTGCATTTGAATAACATCAATGTTAGTTTGCTTTATATGTGAATAAATTGTTTTGCAAAGGGGGAAGATATATAATGCAACACAATGAAATGACAATCCCACTGTAGTGAATCTGCTCACCACTATGATTAAGAACCACATTCCTTTGCTATTCCAAGTATAATAAGTAAATTTCATTGTCTTTGGTAAATTTTAAATATTTTTAAGATTGTAGTTATGCAGGAAATCCTGTGAAGATTTACTCAGAACTATCTCCAATTCTATTCAGTGGGGTATGCTGTCAAAAGAAGATTCAGGACTGCACAGTGAATATTTCTTTAATAGCTGACTGGAATTAAGTTGTTAGAGGCATATTTTGTCTTGGTGGCTAAGAAGCAATCTTCAGCAAATATTTTAATACTTTTGGGAATAAAAAGTGATATGATCATTTGTTATGCTTTTTCAAAAAATTGTTCATACAGTTAGGTAAAGAATAATGTGTGTACTGGATCACTAAAATTTTAAGGTAGTATTGCATTGTTTAGTAAAGGAAGAGAGATAATTTGAGATACTAGAGTTTATTGCTACATAATTTTCTACTATTGCAGTATATTGAAGCTCTAACCATATTTACTTGGAAGCAAGATCCCTATTTACTTGGAAACAAGATCCACTGAGTTCAGTAGGACATACACCTGTAGAATTGCAGTTTTAAGACAGTGGATCAGATTCTGACCAAATTAGTTGCATAGGTTTTGTGAACAGTTAAGTCATGATTTCCCAATTTATTTCTAGAAAAGGTAAGGCTAACAACACAATCTTATACAAGTTATTTAGAAACAAGTTCAACCATTGTAAATAGTAAGTATGCATGGGAATGCAGTTTTTCTCTTGCTTTATGATAGGCATTTACCTGGAGTTTGGAACTGGATGCGACTTTGGGTTATATAACAACTAGTTTTGTAGTCAAGGATGTTCTATGTACTTAATGAAAAGATATAAATACATTTCAAATGAATTTTGTCCTTGTTATCACCTGAAGTTTGTACCTGAGAGTGTATAAAGTAAGTCATAATTGTTTTATTTAGTTCCTCGCTTGATCACTTAAAACTGAATTACCAGATGGAATACAAGCTTTTTATTTTTATCAATTTCAAATACATCCCTCTAAAGTTCTTCTTAAATTCGTTTAATTTAGCTTTCTTTTTCATTTATTCTCTCATTTTAAATGGAATGAATTTAGGTAGGAAAAAAAATAATTAAAACCAGAAAGATGACAATACATTTGTTAACCTTGACCTTGGCAATGTAAAAGCTAAGTATTATTGATTTACTTGGGTTATCAAATGTAAAATATTACTAGCATGTAATTCAAATTTGTTGACAGATGGATGAGCCCATGTAGCTAGAATTTTCTGAAAACAGTTGTCCAGATTTCAGATTATAGGTTTTGCTCTCTGGAGTTTCTCAGTATAGTATATGCTTGGCTGGCATTTTCTAGCACTTTATTACACTTAACATAGATGCAAATGTTTAAATTCTAAAACATGTATTCCCATCCTCCCATTCCCCAGTGTTTCTATGTAATCTAAATTTTGTAAATTCTATACATCTGCAATTAAGATATTTTATTAATTGTGAAAATTAGGACAATATATTTTGGTACAGATTGATGTAAAATATCTAATCTATTATTCTTAAAAGTAAATTTGTATATAGATTATTTACCTGGGATACAGTATATGAATTTTAGATTTAGCTAAACAATTACATTCTCTTGCTTTGACATGGGATCTGTAAAATAATATTTTTCAAGCGTGGATAGTGACTTCTCGGAATGCAATTTAAAATACTATAATGGAGTAACAAAGAAATTCTGTTTTGTTTCAGCAGATTTGTAAAATTGCAATTTAAAAAAAAAACCCTAACAAGGTTCCTATCTTGTTTAAAATGCTGCCAAAGGGGTAGTCAGCATCAAGATTGTAAGCTAGATCTAATATTTAATAAAGTTATATATAGATTGGTAGATATATAAATGGTATATTGGAAGACCTGCTTCCTTTAAATGGGCAGTTTAGTTAAAGTAAAAATCCTATTCCCCTATGCTCCTAGTGGAACTGGTTTTTAAACCGGAGCTTAAACCTTCTTCCTTTATATTATTGAAGTTTTCTGATAAAGTGTCTGTGCCGACAGGGCACAATAATTTCTTTTGCTGCTGGAAATGGAAATGGTTGGTCTTAAAAGCTGTTTTGTTTTAAACAATACTTTTTGTTCATTGTAGGAGAACCAGATTAATCTATGGTGGCAAAAACTTCAGGAGTATGATAGCACCTTTAATAAAACACAATTTATTAAAAGGCATAAACTTTCATGAGCTGTAGCTGGATAGAGTAGCTAGTCTGATGTAGGATTTAAACTGGAATGATCAAACATTTCATGACGTGTTGCAGTTAAAAATGTCTTTAAACAGCATCAAAATAATTTGTGCCCTTAACAATAGAACAAAAATGTATGAATATAGAAAATTACTAATTTAGGATGGCTGAATTCTGTGTTCCTTTATTTGGCCAGGCTCTGATTTTATGTGGAATATACGCTGTAGTTTGTTAGTATAGTCTGTCTGGGACATGTGAAGACATGCAGAACATGAAGAAACAATAAAGGTGGGGGCTAATATCAAGGAACAAATCAATTTTCACTTTTTTTTAATGGATAAAGACTAGAAGGAGCCAATCAGTTTTCAAACATGGTTTAGAAATTCACATTTAATGTACTAGACTTTTTAAAACTTTCTTGGGTATGGGTAATTACTTTGTCCCTCGAGAATACTCTTGAGCCTTTCTCTTAAATACTAGCAAAAGTTTGTTTCCCCAGCATGAATAAGCAAGGGGGAACCATACCTGTTCAATCTCTATTATAAAAATGTTAAAACTGAAAGAAATTAGTAGCTTTAGTTTTCATTCATTCTTTTTCATTCCCTTCATATTTATTCATATCAAGGAAAACTTCATCTGAGGCTTTAAAGGTCATCTAGCTGTTGAGGCCATTCAAATGACAATGGTTTAGTAGTGCAATGAATATAGATATAGATACATAGGGGAAACTCCCAACTTTATTATTTGGGGGCAAGTGCTTTGCTGATTTTAATCTTAAAAAATGTTTTCACAAATGAAGTGTTTATGACACTGCTGTAAATGTTATATGATGATTTCACCATTTATAATTCAGCATACCAATCTTCAAACTTCATACAGTTGGATTACATAAAGAAACATATAAAACTATAACTTTGGAACTTGAGATGGAGAGACACAGTTCCATGCTTTATCTGTATGAAGTTCTACCTCTACTGAAATCTTGTGGCTGAACAAGTAAAATATATTGTCCAGACTGATAAGCAATGCTAACCCTTGAGGATTTTATAAATGAAATTACTTTTATGTTACAAAAGCAATGCAATGTTTTTATTAACACTAACCAAGATATACCATATGATCTATGAGCTTTTGGAGCTCTATCCATACCTCTTCAGTAAGTAAACATTACATTTAAATAATGTTTAGAGATTGGGAGGACAAGATGTTTCCAAGGGAGAAGTCTTAAAACACTGTTTTAAAGACGCTTGGCTCTAATAAAAATAAGTGGTCATAATCATTATTTAATATTTTATAGCAAGGGCAAATTAATAACAGACCAAATACAGTCTTTTCCAATCCAGTATATATTTTCTTATTGTGGCCATTGTCACCCAACCGGTGGATATATTGAAGAGCACCATGCTGCCCAACTCTCAATTACTCTGGGCAGCTCACAACAATCAAAATCAAAACATAAAGATAAAAGATGGTATTGAATACTAGACTTTGATCCAAAAAGACAATTCTAAATTTCTTTTTAATAACAGGGAAGAGTTCTTCCATAATTAAGAGATGGTAACTATGTATTCTACACTAACATATTTAAAATAGTGTGTCATGCAACTTAAAATACTCCTTTTCTATTCCTATTTCTATTGTAAGCTGTCCTGAATTCTAGTAAAATATCAACATATAAGTATTTAAAATAGTTTGAATTAGGTAAATTTCTATAGTAAGGTTATAGAAAGAATTAATAAACAGTCATGTGGCCATGTAGGAAAAATCAAACAGGACATGAAACTGGATTGTCTGGTGATTTGCATGATTGCAGAATTGCATGGCTCCACATAGATGCATTGTGTCTTCTATGAATGTGTTGCCAGGTTACCTACTTTGCTTCATATTTTCTGTTTTCTTTGAATAAGGTTTAAACGAGAACATTAATGAACTAGATACAAATACTATTTACTAATTTTATGTCAGAAATCTGCAACTATCAAAAGGTATTTTCCAGATGATTCCAGGAATTTAAACCTGCTGTAGTTTTTAGGGTTAAATTAAGGGAGAGAGCCTTTTCTGTTGTGGCACCTGCTCTTTAGAACATTATCCCCCTGGAGATTAGATTAGCCTCAAAGATCTTTGGTCTTTTGTAAGACCTTGAAGACTTGGCTATGTAACCAAGTATGGGAGTTGGAATGTATGGCAAATGGTTATATTGGTGATTATTTGTGGTTTTAGCTGCCAATTATGTGGTTTTTTGTTACCTTGTGTTTTTAACTGTTGGTTGCCTAGAGATGACAATGAGGTGGACAGCTATATAAATTGAAAGAAATAAACTACAGCCAGTAATCTGTTGCAAATCAGCTCTGCAGTAGTGGTAAATAAGTAGGGACAAAGACTTTTCTCATATGTTTAACTCTCTTTCAGTGTCAGCAATGAATAATTGCAAACCTGAATGGGAATAGTTAATTTAATGCAGAGCAAATTTAAAACTTTCCTGAAAACCCTACAAATAAAACACACTTTCCATGAGGCCAAAAATGAATAAGTAAAAAAAGATAAATAAGAATTAATTAAAAGCTTAATCTTGCTCAGACAATAATCAAATAGCCATACTTTTTTTTTCAATAGTTTTACCAGAGAGATAATGGAAAATGCATGCAAGTTTAATATATATATTATGTATAATTTTATAAATCTCTGTGTCTGTTTACCAGTATTGGAATATCAGGTTGTTCTTTCCAAAGGAAATGCTTAATAACATTTGAAATCTTTTGCCTCATTATAGGTCTTTGAAATAGATTAATTCTTCAGAGAAGATACAGTTAGTTTCTAGCCTGTAGCAAAAACATGCATACTGTATAGTGGTAAGACTAAAATCAAAGTCAATTATGTTCCCTGAGGAGTTGATTGGCTCTCCTGTGTTTTAGAGAATTTAACATCACATTTAATAGGTAGTGTATTTTGAAGTTAATATGCTATATGAAACAGCTATCACTTGCTCTGTGATAGATGTATGGTGATAAATTCCTAACCATTAAAAAAGTAGTTTATATAGTTTTTGTAACCATAATGTCTTTATATGATCTATAAAACCACAGTTCTTCCTTTAGAGATTTAAATCGCTCACCCTTGAATGGAGGCTGAATTGAAACTACACTTAATGCTAAAATTCAGCACATATAATGACATTTATAAGCCTATAAAATAGATTAAGTGTTTTAAAGCCAATCCAACGGATAATCTAAGGATAGTGGGAAATTTGGTTTTAGGGAGACAGAATTCCCTTGGGAGTTTCCAGACAAAAAGTAATCTTCAGTGTCCTATGGTGGTATTACATTCATAATCATAGCATCACAGGAAACAAAATTAATAAGAAAATAATTACATTTGGTGCACTTTATCTGCTTCCCAATTGGTTGTAGTATGTTATTTGAAGACTTAAAATTCTGTGTTTGAAATCTTTCTCTTGAGAGCTGAAGAATCTGACTAAATGTTTATAAAGAAATAAATCCCACTGACTTCAATTTAAAGTATATTGTAATAGAAATTTGCAGTCTGAAGGATCTAGACTACAAATAACCAAATAAAATTGGTGCAATTTCTGTCTGAACATTTCAATTGTTAAACTGTGAAATCTCAAATTTAAATCTCAGCACATGTAGAAATTTGCTTGGTAGCTTTAGGAAAATGGCTATTTTTGTAGGCCTTTGCCTGGAGTTATATTCTAAGACGATAATTCCATCCTATTTTATGATGTGATAAAAAAACACTAAGGAAATGTGTATAAAGTGTTTTATAAATCAAAAGGTCAAATTCAAACTTCAGTCTGAAAGAATTGTTTAAGTCAAGATAATTCATTACTAGTCATGTGTATTCCACATATAATAGTTGTTGGAATTTGTGAATTTTTGTAGTGCATACTTTCAAAATTACCTCATTTAAAAAACCTACCATAAACTCAATATTGTGGAACTTAAGTTAGACGAAAATGAATTGTTGAATAAGGCAGATAAAGTTATTTTTAGTAACACAAGAGCAGATATAACTATCTCAAGCCTGTCAGCTGTCATGGGGGCACTGTGTTTCAATCACAGCAGGAGAGTAGACATCTTTATAGAAATATGCCATATATTCAAGACTTTCCAGAAAAGAGCTAAGATCATCCCTGTACATTTTAAAAATGCGTCCTTTATGGACTGTGCATATCAAATTAATTTCTCAAGTTCATTCCATGGGGAATTTTAAAAATGAAGCTCAGAAAATAATGAGCATCACTAATAGAAACAAGAAGTGTCAATTTAGCAGTGGGGATTTATCATACAAACCTGTCTGTTCCTTAAGATCTGTAGGTGAAGCTCTATGCCATGTTGAGTTAAACTCATAAAAGGGGCAGGACATGAGGCAGAAAACTTGAAAGTTGCACCCAGACAATAGATTTCCTTGCCACAGACCCAAACTCCCTAGACCTTCCATCATCTATTGAATATATTTTTATTTCTATAGGCTTTAGGTGGAGATAATTTAATGGAGTGTTTTGTTTTGTTTTTGTTTTGCTTTGGTGAATTCATCTGTGTATGTTTTTCTTCACTCTTTGGCCCCGTCTAATTTTAAAATTCTGTTGCAAACTAATCCTCATTTTAATTTTGGTAACCTGATACCTGTTCCTTGAAACTGGAAATACTTAACCATTTTAATATAATGTACAGGGTGTCCTAAAAGTCTTAGTGAAGTTTTAAGCTTTTATGCACTATGACTTCTGGGACATCCTATCTGTACTATGTTACGGCAGTACATTCTTTCTGAATGGTCTCTATGGTGGAAGCCAAATACTGGCTGTGATTTTTTTTTAAAAAAATGCTACATAAAATTATAAATTTTAAGCATCAGAATTAATAGCCTACTCCCAAACTGCCCTGCTCTGTAATGAAAAGCATTAGAATGAGGTATCATTCTAATGCTGTTCCTTACAAGAGTAGGGCAATTTGCAGTATCTGAAAAATCCTGTTATATTAGACCAAATGCTAGCTGTTCCAGCATTCTGTTCCCATGTACTGTATGTATGTATATATGTATATACATATGTGTTACACAAGCTTATAGGCTAGGCTTCAGTCATACCCAAATCTTAAGAAGCAAACGCTTCATCTCTGTAACCTTGATTAAAAGGAACCACTAATATGTCAGGAAATTTTTCCAATACAAGCAATCACAATCTGTAGGGGAGCTATTTTTACTTCAGTCCCTAAAGACTTTCTGCAACCATCAGGTCTTGATGGCCTTCTGAAATTCCAAAAGGGTAAAGTCCCGTGGAGCTTCTGCTGCCAATTTATCACTGCTCTTCTATGTGTGCTGCTTTGTTCTGCACTCCAAGATGAATCTCCTGCCCCAAATAGATGGTTTTCATATATTTTCTCTGCTTTAGGTACAGAAACTATTGTGGAACTCAAAATATTAGTTAGTGCAGACTATTCAAATACAAGAGGTTTATTTAAAAACAGATGTGTTCTTGCTCATTTCACAGTTCATGGATAGGAGTCCACAATAGAAAAACACAGTGACAAAGCTTAGTTGTCCCAGGGGGAAAAAAAACTTGTGAAAGAAGCTCTGAAAAAAACTGGTTAAGGTAAGATAGTTCCCTCCCTCTCTCTCTCTCCTTCACACATATCCCTCCCAACTGAGTATCTCGGAAGAGATAAGATTTGAGGACTGATGACCTATTAGTACAAAGTACAATCCATCCTAAATTGTCCCAGAACAGAGATGAAAAAACAATGTCATTTACTGAAACACACAAATCAAACCTTTTTATTTTCGTGAAGTTGATGTACATGTTAATATTGGAAGAGAAGAAACTTAGTGCTGGGGATACCCAGGCAATAGGTCCATTTGCTAGAGCAGTGCTTCTCAACCTCAGCAACTTTAAGATGTATGGACTTTAGCTCCCAGAACTTCACAGTCGGCACCTTAACCCTTTCCACCTTCTTTGGATGATCTATGGTATACTTTTCCTAGCAGACCAACCTTGCTTGGGTGTGTGTATGTGTATATCTTGTAACAGAGCTCTTGCTGTTGAGCTTTTTGCAATTGTTTTCTTAACAGCACAAAACCAGAGGTGGCTTTACCATTTAGTCAGATATGTCTGGCAGACACCAACAAAAACAGCCTACGTAATGTGAAAATGTGATGGGACAGACAGAACTAGGACTGCCTTGTGGCATGTTAAAGACAAGCACACTGTTGAATCTTTCTAGGGCAGGCATGTTGTGAACTGCTGTACTTAGTTCCCAGGAAATCAGTATGAGCTACGAAACCAGCAAACTCTTAGTTCAATAGTCCTTTCTCCCATGAATCTATCAAACAGCCTCTATCTCAGCCAAAGTTCTCCTGTCTTCAATATGGAAAATAATGATTTCCTTCTTAGGGTTATTTTATCACTGGATTTACGTGTAAAATGTTTAAACATTTGAATAATTTATGTATATATTTATATTATTAAATACAACTATATTCTAAATTTTAGAAATAGTATATTCCATAATGCTGCGTCATTAAGATGTTGCTGACTTATGGCTACTTTTCTGGTCCCAATACCTGAAATAACTCTCTGAAAACAAGAAAATATGTAGAAGCTGCAACTGCCAGGTGTCATGGAGCATGCAGCTATGCCAGCTTTGAACTCCGATAATTGTACTTGTTTGCTAATGGAAGGTACAGCTACAAAAGTACATGAATGCAAAAGCAACAGATTTTCTGAGTTTGAATCACCTGTTTGCTGGAAAACTCGATTCATAGGTAATGTTGCTTTAACAAAGGAAATTAATACACCAAGAAGTTGCTAGAACCTAACATGCAAAGATTTTCTCATTCAGCTGCTGGGGTTTTGGGTAACATCCAGAGTCATAATGAGTTTGCTGCCACTGGACCTTCTCGCTGTCCCCGTCACCTTGCTACAACTTTTCTCTGCCTTGCTTTTAGTTACCTTTCTGGAGCATATCAAACCCAATCCCTCTATTTTTAGAAAAAATGTATAAAAAAAGATTTATCTCCCACCCCTCCCCATTGTTACTGCAACCAGAATGCTGACTGGAGAAAAAAGTACTGCCCTCAACAATAGCAGCTGTGCTATAAATTTGCAAGGATAAAAGTTAGAAGCAGACACTTGAGAAAAACCTGGTTGTTCAGAATACAGCTAGCATGCCTACTGACCCTATAACCTTGTTTAAACATCTCTACTGGATTGGTTCATTGTATCCTTACAAATCAGGGATCGGTGTCTTTTAGCAGCCAGGGCTATGCATTAAATCGTTTTGGTGGGGGTACAGATGGTGGCAAAGGGCTGCAGCAAGGAGGACTTCAGCTTCATACTCTTGAAGCAGACTGGTCTGAGATTTTCAGGTTTTCTTTTGGAAGAGGAGTAATGAAGGTGTACAACACTTCATTGCCACATCACTACTCAATAGCTTGCAACAACTGAAATTCGGGGGCTCAAGGGTTTGGTTACTTCAAGATAGCAAATCGTCTACCAATTATTGGCAGTAATAAAATGGCTTAATTGAAGAGTATCAGTCTCTCACAATTATTTCCAGACTTATATTTTCTCAAAATTTCTTAACACACAGCTTCCTCTGAAGAAGCATTACATATTGTGAAAAGAGATTTGTCACCCAATGTAGATTTGCCTGTATACCTCTTCGAATCCTTTCTCATGTGTTGGGTTGTGAACGAGCCCCTCTCTGGTGTCCAAACACAGTGTGGATAGTTGTAAGGAGGGACTCTTGCACATCCAGCTGTATACAAAAGCCTTGAATGTCTCTGAAATCACATGGATTATCAGAGGTTTGGCAGATGTTGATGTTGGGAAAGGGAAGGGCTGCTCAGCACAGCAGCCTAACCTGCAAGGATGGAATGTTTTTGGCATTAAAAAGACATTTAGCGGTGATGAAAAGATCCTGTTAGTTGCATTAAAGGCAAGTTAGGGAAAGCATGCTAAGAATGGCTCCTGGAATTCTTTCCAATTGCGTTACCAGCTGTGGCCATAAGAGGCATCTGTATTTTCTTCTGTGTAATGAAACAGTATTACATCCACATCTGTGTGCGTAGGTATGTACTTTCTCCCCAGGGCCTAAGCAAGGGCACGTGTTGCCTGTGTGTGCTTGAGGGTCTGGCCAGAGTGGATGCATCTGTGTTGCACTTGGATGTACATGTGCTCATGCTTTCACCTCGTGTTGTATATTTTGTGAAATGGGAGTGTGCACAGGTTGGGACTCAGCTCTGCATCATGTGACCTGGAAGGGAGTTTAGACTGGAGGAGACAATTTCTGAGATTCCACCAACTGCCTTTCCCATATGGATGCACTGGAGATTTTTTTGTTTTTGTTTTGCAGAATATTTTTCTCCACAGTCTCCAACCAACTCCAGCCCCTTTTTGAACGCAGTCATCATTTTGCTGGCTTCTCTCCACACCAAATCTGGTCTAGTTCTGTTTTGTTTATAAAGATTTATCTTACTGATGGCAGGTGGACTATCAAAGTCCCAAGCTTCTTTATATAATGTCTTCATAACATTCTGTTGTGTTGGAAAGAATACCAAGGAAGCAATTATTTGTTTTCCTTTGAAAATATAAAAATTGACAATTATTTGCACATGTTTTGAATACAAAACAGAATACACAGGACCTTGTAAAGAGAAGCAAAGAAAAATACTATGTCCTGAAGATTACATACTGCCTTTGCACGAGCTATGGTTATTTCTCAAGCCCCACAGAGCTGGGCAAGTTCAAGGAAACAAAAACTACACATATTTCAGTAAAGTATCTTTAATGCTAGTCTGAAATACAGAATCTTGGAAACTGAGAGAAATTTCCCAGTCTTATTTGTAGTGGATTAAAGACATGTCTTTGAGTGATTTTAAACGCTTCTTCCTAGATGTCCTTCCACCTGCGCAAAGTTGCCATTTATGAGATAAGCTGTCATCTGACTTGCCCACTATCCCTTGATATTTTGTGTTTGCTCTCTCTTCCATTCCTTGCCCAGCTTCCCCAAAATCTGACAGTACCTGTAGTTTCTTTCTACTTTGGTTAGTGGCAACAGTAGAATGACATTCATTCTGTCTAAAATGAAAGTGTATTATTTTCTTTTACTTAGATATGCTAACATTTCAAGCTTGAGGAGGCCAGCTTCCAACAGATAATGTACAGCAGTACATTAGACTGCCTGCTTGCAGTATCTCCTTTCCACAGATTACTGTTGAAATAAACATATTAAAAAGCTGGATAAAATAAGCTAAAAGTTAAGGCTAACACTAACAACAGCAAATATTTATCTCACAATAAATTTTATGAACAAGACTATATTTTATAGAACAGAATGGTATTCAGTAAGAAACAGGAATGTTAACAAATCAGTGAATAAAGCTATAACTTGGTAATTCTAGGGTAAAGAATGTACAACTTTATATTTCCACTACATGACTCATTGGGTCATTGTTTCAGAGATATTTCTTTACTTAAACAGAGAAACAGAATGACCAAGGGCAAAAAAGCAGTGGGAGTATGAGTGACGTATGACTTGCTGCTGGTTTCCCCATTGACTTTGCTAGTGGGAAACTGGCAGGGAATGTCAGAAATCTTCCTTCCTTCCTTCCTGCCTTCCTTCCCTCCCTCCCCCTTCTTTCCTTCCTGCCTTCCTTCCTTCCCTCCCTCCCCCTTCCTTTCTTCCCTCCCTTTCCCTTCCTTCCTTCCTTCCTTCCCGCTCACTTCCTGCCTGCCTTCCCTTCCTCCCTTCCCTCCCTCTCCCTTCCTTTTTTCCCTCCCTTTCCCTTCCTTCCTTCCTCCTTCCCTCTTACTTCCTGCCTGCCTGCCTTCCCTTCCTCCCTTCCCCTTCCTTCTTCCCTTGCTCTTCCTTCTTTCCCTCCCTCCCTTTCCCTTCCTTCCTCCCTCCCCTTTCCCTTGGTCCCTCCCTCCCTCCCGCTCCTTCCTTCCTTCCCCCTCAGTCCCTCCCTCCTTTTCCCTTCCGTCCTCCCTCCCTCTCACTTCCTGCCTGCCTTCCCTCCCTTTCCCTTCCTCCCTTCTCTCCCTCACTCCGTCCCTCCCTCCCTTCCTTCCTTTGCTCTTCCTTCTTTCCCTCCCTCCCTCCCCTTCCTCCCTCCCACTCCCTCCTTTTCCTCCCTCCCTCCCTTTCCTTCCTTCTCTCACTCCTTCATTTTCCTTCCCTCCCTCCCCCTCCTCCCTCTTTTCCTCCCTTCTTCTCCCTTCCTTCCTTCCTTCCCTCCCTCCCTCCCTCTTCCTTCCTTCTCTACCCTCCCTCAGTCTCCCTCTCCCCCTTTCCCTTCCTTCCTTCCACTTCCTGCCTGCCTGCCTTCCCTCCCTCTTCCCTCCTTTTCCCTCCCTCCCTCCTCCTTTCTCTCCCTCCACTTCCTTCCCTCCCTCCCCTTCCTTCTTTCCCTCCCTTTCCACATATAGACTTGCACTGTTTGCCCTCCCCACACAACCCTCAGGAGAGCCCTGCTGAAGTCACCGCCGCCACCGCAACTGACCCACAGAACTGCCTGCCACTTTGTTGGCGGGAGGTGGAACCAAGGGAGCCATGGACCATGAGGAAAACTGCACCCCTGCTCCCCATTCTGACATGTCCCCAAGGGCGTCCTCCCTTGAGGAAGGACAAGGGCTCACCTGTCGACCACTGGTACCCCCAGCAAGCCCTACCTTGCCAGCAGGCATCTGAGTCACTCCCTCATCCTTCCTTCAGTGCTGACTGCCATTAAGAGATTTCAAATTTCTGCTTCATTTCCAAAGCAGCCAGTTGCCCATTGGGCCCTGTTGCCAGCTGATTGGGTGCAGGAGACAGAGGGAGGCAGGAAAGAGGTTGAGGATTCACCCATGATGATCACGTGACCTGGGCTGACTGCTGAAGCAGCCACAATTTCCCAAATTTCAATCCCATGGGAGTCAGGGGTCCCAGATTTTGGATGTATTCTGTAAGTTAGCCCATTTCAGCACCTTGGTTCAAAAATTGTTGCCCTATGACACAGAGTTTCGCTCAGTTGAAGGTTACAGACACAAGAGTTTTAGTAGTATACAGATTCTAGAGAATTTTCAACTGGTTTACTACCTCAGACTAGTGTCTGAATCTTTCACACATAAGGGAGTTTGCAACAATATTTAGATCAATCTTTCTCAACCTTGGCAACTTTAAGATGTGTGGACTGCAACTCCCAGAATTCCCCAACCAGCATGCTGGCTGGGGAATTCTGGGAGTTGAAGTCCACACATCTTAGAGTTGCCAAGGTTGAGGAGGACTGATCTAAATATTGCTGCAAACTCTCTTATGTGTGAAAGATTCAGATGCAATATGGATGGGAGGTCTGGATGTGGATTAGACCACCCTTTGGTAGTGTCAAGAATGGATCTTGGAAGAAAAAACACAAAAGAATTATTACATGAAGAGAAAGTGCAAATTCTGTATGAAAAGTATCGGAATATAAATCTTTCAACAGAATGAAAAGTTGATTGATAGATTGTGCCATTGTTGACTCTTAGTGACCACAGAGATTTTCTCCCATGATGATCTATTCCTATCCTAGTCTTTTAGGTCTTCCAAGTTATAGTCATCACCACTGTAACTGAGTCCATCCACCTTGCTGCTGGTTATCTTCTTTCCTTCCACCTTTCCCAGCATTAAGAGCCTTCTCTAGAGAGCTAGGTCATTGCATAATGGGTCTGAAATAGGATAATTTGAGCCTGGTCTTGTATGCCTTGACCGAAAACTCTGGGTTTTGTTCAATGATCCATTGGTTTGTGGCTGTCCAAAATAGCTGTAATTAAAGAAGATTGATATATGTCTGGAACAGAGTAAAAATTATGCTACAGAGTGCCACACTATTGTGTGGGGTTCTGCTAATAGGAAACATGGCTGCTTGGTAGAACGAAGTGGGAAGCTGTTGTGGATGAGGAAAAATGCATATAAGAGAATGACTGCTGCAAAAAATGCAGTTAAGAAAAAGGCATATTGTGGGTAGAGAGAAAAAGGCAGAGAAAATGCAGTGATTTTGATGGAAATAAAGGTGAAGAGGGTCACCAGCAGAATGAATAAAATTGAAAGTAAGTGTGATGAAATGATTTGGGATGAGAACCCCAAGGACTCCACAGTTCAACCCTGAGTGACATATGTTCTCTTCTATTGGTATAGTGAGGGAATGCTGGAAGAAATACTTTTCCTACCTGACAGCCCTATTACCCAGACCCAAATAAGTGTTATTACTTACAAAGCCTTTTACAGCACAGCACCAGGATACATTAGGCAAAACTGAATCTGTCTACCCAATCCAGACATCTTGAGATGTCCTGTTGAAAGTCCCCATTGCACAAGAAGCACATGTGGTACGAACAAGATGGCAGATGTTCTGTTGTAAGCCCCTGTGCTTAGCAACTTGATTGCCACAGAGGTTCCTTTAACTCCCTCCCTCTTTGAATTCCATAAAGTGCTAAGACAACCTTATTCCACAATTCCTAATCAATTGTGGGCATTCGTCTTGGGTGGGGTTGATCTCTGGTATACCATACAGAATCTTCAGAACAAGACAGGTTACAAATATTATAAACATAAATAAAACTGGAATGTTTGCCAGATATTAAAATTGTGAAAAACTAGAGCAAATAAATTAATTTCTGTACCTTGGTAGAATATTTACTGAAGAAAATGGAGAAATTACAATATGCAAGTAGAAAGGCAGCACATGGCATATGTGTTTATTTATTGCAAGAAATAAATGTGTGTTGAGAGAAGTAACTATTAGAATGTGCTTCTGCACATAGCATACCATCATAAAATAACCATCTGTCTTTAATGTTCCCATCCTTGCTATACAGATTATCTTTCATTAACTCTTATTTTAGGAATTTAAGCTAACATGGCCATAAGACCAAGCCTCAGCAACCTGTGTATTTAGTCAGACTGAATTATGAAATATGTAGAATTTTATGCAAATAAATTCATGAGGTATCCTTTCTGTTAAATATGCACTTGCCATGATTTTCAATTCATCTATACATGTAATTTTCACGTGTCTCATTTGAAATATCATACACTGATATCATACCTGAGGTGCAAAAATACAAAATAGTGAAATCCTCCAAGAGAAGCTATAACAATTATATGAAGATTGCAATTCAACAGATTCTTTCAAATGATACAGAATGATGGCACTTGGGTAATACTTCAAGATAGATGGGTCCCACAATGTATTTTGGCAAAAGTGTAGCTTAGAGCATTTTTAACTTTATGGTTTAGTCTGTTGCAAGAGATTGAACACAACTTCTCTTAGAATTTTCATCCACCTTACAGGCGACAAGATTTTTGATCACTTCTGTAAATTTCAGATGAAATAGACTATGAAACAATTTACATATATTGCAAACACTTTAAGGTTCTATAGGTTCTTGTTATAACCCCTATTTCACTTTGCTAAATGTTTGGACATCCACACAGACTGGTTTGGATGGTAAGGACAAGTAAAAGGACTTAAATGAAATACAGTCAGGTCCAGAAATATTGGGACATCGACACAATTCTAACATCTTTGGCTCTATACACCACCACAATGGATTTGGAATGAAACAAACGCAATGTGCTTTACCGGCAGACTGTCAGCTTTAATTTGAGGGTATGTACATCCAACTCAGGTGAACGGTGTAGGAATTACAACAGGTTGCATATGTGCCCCCCACCTGTTAAGGGACCAAAAGTAATGGGACAATTGGCTTCTCAGCTGTTCCATGGCCAGGTGTGTGATATTCCCTCAGTACCCCAATTACAATGTGCAGATAAAAGACCCAGAGTTCATTTCAAGTGTGCTATTTGCATTTGGAATCTGTTGCTGTCAACTCTCAAGATGAGACCCAAAGAGCTGTCACTATCAGTGAAGCAAGCCATCATTAGGCTGAAGAAACAAAACAAACCCATCAGAGAGATAGCAAGAACATTAGGCGTGGCCAAAACAACTGTTTGGAACATTCTCAAAAAGAAGGAACGCACCGGTGAGCTCAGCAACACCAAAAGACCCGGGAGACAACGGAAAACAACTGTGGTGGATGACCGAAGAATTCTTTCCCTGGTGAAGAAAACACCCTTCACAACAGTTGGCCAGATCAAGAACACTCTCCAGGAGGTAGGTGTATGTGTGTCAAAGTCAACAATCAAAAGACTTCACCAGAGTGAATACAGAGGGTTCACCACAAGATGTAAACCATTGGTGAGCCTCAAAGACAGGAAGGCCAGATTAGAGTTTGCCAAACAACATCTAAAAAAGCCTTCAGAGTTCTGGAACAACATCCTATGGACAGATGAGACCAAGATCAACTTGTACCAGTGATGGGAAGAGAAGAGTATGGAGAAGGAAAGGAACTGCTCATGATCCTAAGCATACCACCTCATCAGTGAAGCATGGTGGTGGTAGTGTCATGGCGTGGGCATGTATGGCTGCCAATGGAACTGGTTCTCTTGTATTTATTGATGATGTGACTGCTGACAAAAGCAGCAGGATGAATTCTGCAGTGTTTCGGGCAATATTATCTGCTCACATTCAGCCAAATGCTGCAGAACTCATTGGACGGCGCTTCACAGTACAGATGGACAATGACCCAAAGCATACTGCAAAAGCAACCAAAGAGTTTTTGAAGGGACAGAAGTGGAATGTTATGCAATGGCCAAGTCAATCACCTGACCTGAATCCCATTGAGCATGCATTTCACTTGCTGAAGACAAAACTGAAGGGAAAATGCCCCAAGAACAAGCAGGAACTGAAGACAGTTGCAGTAGAGGCCTGGCAGAGCATCACCAGGGATGAAACCCAGCGTCTGGTGATGTCTATGCGTTCCAGACTTCAGGCTGTGATTTACTGCAACAGATTTGCAACCAAGTATTAAAAAGGGAAAGTTTGATTTATGATTATTATTCTGTCCCATTACTTTTGGTCCCTTAACAAGTGGGAGGCACATATGCAAACTGTTGTAATTCCTACACCGTTCACCTGAGTTGGATGTACATACCCTCAAATTAAAGCTGACAGTCTGCAGTTAAAACACATTGTGTTTGTTTCATTCCAAATCCATTGTGGTGGTGTATAGAGCCAAAGATGTTAGAATTGTGTCAATGTCCCAATATTTCTGGACCTGACTGTATATTGTATTGCAGGTAGCAGTTAAGGCAGAAAAGGACTACCTAATTTTGAACAGAACAGTAAAGCAAGCACTTAATTGCAAATGAAATGGAATCTTTTCAGCAAATAAAATTCAAAAAAATTAAAGCAGAAATCTTGTGGGGTGCCTACTGTTATGATTGTAACATTTTTTACCTTCCTTGGTCATCTGAATATCACTTTAGAAGTTATACTGGTAAAACATGGGTTGTATTAGTATTTAAATTAAGCTTCTGAGCTATATATGTTTGTGAAAGAAAGGTAAATGGTACACTTTGTTCCTATATATTTGTACAATAGCAGATACTACAAGTTCTGGATGTTTTTGTTTTTCATTCCTTTAGTATGGGTGCTTTTGGAATTAAATGTTAGACCGCAGTCAAGCAAAACTACTGAATTCTGTGGAGTCCTTGGTGCTCTCTGAGTTTGGTTGTTTGTTTGCAGACATTTCATTACCTAAGTAACATTATGAGTGCTGATAAATATGAGGCTAACTCCATATTTATATACAATAGCTTGCCCTGCCAGTGTTGGTGGGGGTGTGGTTTTCTCCTTGGTAGTTTCTTGATTAGGGTATTGTTTTCTGCTTGTCTGTCTGTTAATCCCTCCTTATCTGGATGTTGGCTACTGGAAAGGATGTGTTCTGGTCTTTTTGTTCCCTTTTTAGCTTTTTTATTCTGTCTTTTGAATGGTGTGTAAATGTAATCAAAGAACTACCAAGGAAAAAACGAGGCTCCCAGCAACACTGGCAGGGTAAGTTACTGTAATAAATAGGGAGCAAACCCCACACTCACCAGCACTGATGATGGTTACCTAGCTGGATCTTTCCTTGGAATGTAGAGTTAAATGATAGACACAAGGATTTTGCCTTCAGCATATCAACATGTCTAATTCCTTGTTGTGTTGTTACTTTGCATTACTTTACCCATTCCTAGCTCCAAATCCAAGAACTCTAACAAATACTGAACAGCTGTATTTGTACAATTTACATTTATTTTGAGAAGTCAAGTAATAAGAATTTCAGATCATACTACTAAATAGAACCTGCTTCATCTTAATTTCTGTATCATACAGATTTGTGTGATCAGATCAAGTATTTCTTATATTTAGTCAGTTAGGCTTGCCCTCATTATGGGGTAGTAAAAGGAGGAGGAATTCTTTGCAGCTCAGCTTGGAATTTAAATCAAATTTCAATTTACTCTGATTAGTACTGAGATTATTTTATCAAGCACCACTAAACAGACTGTGTAGGGTACAAGATTTTTCTTTCCCTCCAAGGGGTAGTCCTTCCAAGCCAATATTGTTTTAATTATTAAACTGAAGATACAGGAAAATTCTGGTTTAAGATTGCATATCAAATTGTGCTATAACTGAACAAACAGGACAACACTTTTTTTTGAAACCAGAATGATGAGAGGCTATTAAAATAGTAGCTTTCTACTGAAAATACAACATGCAAGCATTAACACATACCAGTTCTTTCTCCATTCCCATGAGGTTCAACAAAAATCCACTTGTTTAAAAAATGAACAAAAGCATGAATTACAAAATGTTTTACCACTCTGGGATTCCCATTAATTTTTGTTTAAAGATATTTAAGTACATAAAACTACAACAATTACACCTGGAATATTACAGTAAGAAGAGATGAAAATGGGTATTTCAAAAGAAAATACATCTAAATGAACCAGGGATATTTTAACTGGGTATAGGATAACTGTAGGGGACCTACAGGAAAAGCTAGGATTGGAACATGCTGTTTAAAAATGCTATTTGCTCTGTAACTGGCTTCTCTTCTTCAGTAACGCCCTGAAAGAAAAAAAAAATAATGTAACTATAAATTCATACTTCCACATCAGCTTCTACATTAAGTTAGTTCTCCCTCCTTCCAGCATAGTGCATTGCATTGACATTCCCTATGTTACTCTTAAAATGTCTCACTATTCTATGAGTATGCTTATTTTTCTGTACAGTTAATATAGTTATGCTTACTTGGGCTGTAGGAACGAGATCTTGATCTTGATCTGTAACGACTGTAGTATGGTGAAGGTGATCGCCTCCTTTGAAGAAAATGCAAAATATTTCTGTTGACAGTGGGTCATTCCCATGATCATATAATTTAACAGTTCACAGATATATTCATTAATGAGGACTGAAGATATTCATTAACAGACCAATTATAGGGCTTACAATGTGGAAGAACAGAGTTGTGTTGTATACACGCATACATATATAGGTAGTCCACACTTACTGTCTGCCTCATTTGGTGACTGTTCAAATGCAGTATCCCCACGATCACATGACTGCAATTCGGGCACGTCGCAACTGGCATGCATTTATGACAGCTGCAGTGTCCCGTGATCACCATTTGAGACCTTCACAGCCAGCTTCCAAAAAGCAAGGTCAACTGGGAAGCTGGCAGGAAATCAGAGTCACAAGATGTTGCTTAACAATCTGCAGTGATTCGCTTAACAACCACAGTGGAACTGATGTTTTAAGTCTGGTGCAGTCACGTGATGATTTCACTTAACAACCATGTCGCTTAGGGACAGTTGCTGATCACAACTACAATCGGTAGCGAGGACTAACTGCATGGGTTTGTGTAACAACACTCTACACATATTATCTGTTTAGTGCAAATGCATATTCTATTTTTAGATAACATCCCAAGGTGTAGGTTATCATGGCAACATATTTTTGTGCAAAAGTTGAGTTCCAAATTGGCCTATTTGCCATCCAAGCACTCTCTAGGACATTTTCCTCCCAAACCAATTTTCTTCCATTTCTATTTTATTATTACTTATTTCTCATATTGTATACCTTTCCTCTGATTTTAGAGTGATGCAGTTAAATGGATGGAAGAATATTATAATAAACTAGTATTAACTATTTTTGTAAGGCTCCAATTAAGACTTTACATTGAATCATAATTCAATAATCCACTCCTACGATCCTGGTTTTTCTTTTCCTTTTTAAATATCAGGCAGAATCAGGGGTGTGGCACTCACAGAAATTTGTGTGGGAAAAAAACCCTGCTTCTTTTGCCTCTTTCATTGGAAATAAACAAGGTCACTTTACTCTGATAGTGTCTGATAAATCTATTTTTTCTTCAAAAAATGTACTTGCAGTGATATAAGACTTCTCTCTTATTTTTTGTTAGAAATAATGAACTGACTATGCTTGACCGGCTGATTATTTTCTAACAAGGAACAAAGAACAGAAAGTGGAAAAGAAAAATTACATGTTGTTACCAGTTTGGATTTTAAAAATGATAATAAAGGAAAATAGGTTTACATATCTGTTGGGTACAAAGTAAGATGACTTCCCATTTCCCCCAACCCAAATTTCGAAATTTCATTCATTCTCCTGTGACTTCACCCTCATGAAATATTCAGCACAATATTCATTTTTATGCTGCCTGTTTTTCTCCCTAGCTATTTTATTTGACTGCTTTTATTGTGGTATACTGAGTATTTTAAAAATATTCAATATACCATACTAAAAGCAGCTAAATAAAATGGCTAAAACATTGATTTGTGACGATCTGCTTATAATACAAATAGAAAACCAGGTTATAAATAAAGTAACTTAGTTTTCCAGATGCTGCAAAACACTTTCTGGTAATGTCCTGGAAGAGGTAGGCTTGAACATTTTTGGCGTATTTTTCACACTTTTTGAGGAAAATTTGTGGGGTTTTGCTTATGCAGGCCATACACTTCTATTCCTCACTTTAACTCTGTAGTGCTAACAATTGAGCATTTGTCTCCCAAATTTAGTAGCCCACTTTCAGGGTGGTCTGGTGTCCACAAATGGGAAGCTGGGGGGCACATGTGGCTCATGGATTGCCTATCCCTGCTATAAATACCCTAAATAAATCAACTAAGCAAAACATAAGTAGTTGTGTGAAGACACCACTGAAGACAAACATCTTAAGCCTATAAAATATAGTCGTGCTTAAAAGTTTGTGAACCCCTTTGAATTTTCAGTATTTCTGCATAAAGATGACCTAAAAGGTGATATTCTCTATACAAGTCCTGAAGTCAGATAAAGCCAATTAAAGAAATGAGTCAAAAACATTATGCTTGTTCATTTATTTATTGAGAAAAATGATCCAAAGCTACATATTTGTGTGTGGTGGCAAAGGCATATGAACTTCCAGGATTATCAGTTCATTTGAAGGGGAAATTGGAGTCAGATGGGATGATAATCAGATGTGAGTGTGGGAGGGCCTGCCTTATTTAAAGAACAGAATTCAGTTATTCATTATCAAAGTCTGATCTTCCCAACACAGGTATGTGGAAGTGTGTCATAGCTCGAACAAGAGATTTCTGAGGACCTCCGAAAAAGAGTTGTTGATGCTCATCAGGCTGGAAAAGATTACAAAACTATTTCCAAAGAGTTTGGACTCTACCAATCCACTGTCAGGCAGATCGTGTACAAATGGAAGCAATTCAACACCATTGTTACTCTCCCCAGGTAAGTCAATTAACCAAGAGCAAGGCATGTAATACTCCCGGAAGTCTCAAAGAACTCCAGGGTAACATCTAAGGAATTAAAGGCAAATGTCAGTGTTCATGAGACCACCATCGGGAGAAAACTGAACAACAATGGCATGCATGGCAGGTTTGCAAGGAGAAAGCCACTACTTTCCAAAAAGAACACTACTGCCTGTTGAGAGTTTGTCAAAGACAGTGTGGATAAACCCAAAGCCTATTGGAAGAATGTTCTGTGGACGAATGAGACCAAAATAGAATTGTTTGGCTTGAAAGAAAAGTGTTGTGTTTGGCAAAAGGCAAACACTGCATTCCAGCATAAGAACCTTATCCCATCTGTGAAACATGGTGTGTTTTGGGCCTGCTTTGCTGCTGCTGGACCAGGATGGCTTGCCATTGTTGATGGAACTATGAATTCTGAATTGCACTAGCAAATTCTACAGGAAAATGTCAGGGTATCTGTCCGTGAACTGAAGCTCAAGAGAAAGTGGGTCATGCAGCAAGACAACAAATGAAAACATACAAGTCATACAACCAAAGAATGGTTAAAGCAGAAGAAAGCTAATGTTTTGGAATGGCCAAGTCAAAGTTCTGACCTTAATCCTACAGAAATGTTGTGGAAGGAACTGAAGCAGGCAGTTCATGTGAGGAAGCCCACCAACAAGCATGAGCTGAAACTGTTCTTTAAGGAGGAATGGGCTAAAATTCCTCCAAGCCTATCTGCAGGACTGATCCACAATTATCAGAAACATTTAGTTGCAGTTATTGCTGCCCAAGGGAAGCACACCAATTACTGAAAGCAAAGGTTCACATACCATGCACAAATATGTAGCTTAGGATCATTTTCTGCATTAAATCAATGAACAGGTATATTTTTAACTCATTTATTTAATTGGGTTTTTTTTAATCTAGTTTTAGGACTTGTGTGCAGAACAGTTCATGTCTTAGGTTATATTTATGCAGAAATATTGAACATTCAAAAGGATTCACAAATTTTTAAGCACCTCTGTGTGTATCAGAATGTATTGCTTATATTAAAGTTCTCCACAACTTCCACATCTAATTTGAATATTTACCTGTAGCGATAATCATATTCTTCATATCTGTCATATCCTCTGTCATATCCCCTGTCGTAATAGGAGTCACGGCGTCGGCCAGTTCCTCCACCGCCACCTCCACCTCCACTGCTTTTATAAGAAAGAGACCAGACAAGTTATGCAGAGAGCTATACATTTTAAGATTTTGTCTCAAGGATCAAGACAATACATATTCTATATTACATAGTCTCCCAATGAAGGAACCAATGAGATTGACAAGTGACTTAACTTCAGCAGCTATTCAAACTGGCATTAGATACACCAAAACCATTCGCAAAATGTGCTCCTGAGTCTTGTTCTGAGCTCAGGAAAAAATAAATGAATATGGTTCAGGAAGATCATTGAAAAGCTTCCTTTTCTAGCAACCTTTCAACTCCAGCTGACTGGTACATGGTAATTCCTCTCTATGTATACATTTCTACAGTGTTTCTAATTGACTGTTATTCTATGCAAGTAGCCCTCACTTAACGACCGTTCGTTTAATGATTGTTCGAAGTTATGACAGCTCAGAAAGGGCACTTTACATCCCCTAAAGGACTTCTGGCTGTTGGAAAACATCATGCCACACCCCCCACGGTCACGTGGCCACCTTTTGGGTGCTTGGCAACTGGCTCGCATTTATGACTGGTTGCCAAGCGCCCCGTGATCATCATTTGCAATCTTCTCTGCTGCATTCCCCAGAAAGTCAATGCAGGGAAGGTTGCAAATGGAGGGGATGGAGGGAAACTTCTCAGCAGTGTGCAGGAATGGAGCTCACATCTTCAGGATTTGAGCTCCATTCCTGCACACCGCTGAGAAGTTTTGTCAGGCCCAGCCTAAGAATGGTGAAACAGTCCAGTTAAGTTCTTTATTTGCTTACACCATATAGACAGAATCTCGCCAGACTAAATCTATACTACTGCAACTAGATGACACACCTTGGGAGATTCTAGGGAGTGGCTATCCTGAACCTCTTATGGTTCCCACTCTCCCCCTGCAGACTGTGTTGTCTTTTGTCTCCTTTCCCTTCCTGGAATCCACCCCCTCCTTCCTGATAGCCTTGCTCTCTGTTGTTATCCACCACAGGTTTCCCCTCCCCTCTCAGCAGTGTGCAGAAATGGAGCTCAAATCTTCAGGAGCTGAGTTTCCTCTCCCTCTCAGCGGTGTGCAGGAACGGAGCTCAAATCCTGAAGATCTTGAACACCATTCCTCCAGCCCCACAAAGGATTTCCCCTCTGCCCACGGAAGGGAGGGCAAACCGTTTGGTTGGCTTTAGGAATGTTTGAGAGTGAAAGGGCTGCTGCTGGGAGAATTTCAGCTCCTGTCCAGCAGGCAGCTCTTTCGCTCTCAAAAAGCTGTCTGCCGGGAGGATTTCCGCACGGAGCGGCTTAATGCCCTGGGAGATTGCTTAACGACTGTAACCGGGAGTGCCTGGATTGTAGTCGTTGAGCGAAGCAGTCATGTGGTGTCTTGCTTAACTCAATGATCTAGATTCCAGTCCCAGTTGTGGTTGTTAGGTGAGGACTACCTGTAGTTCGTAGAACTTGATTCATTTCATTTATTCTGTTGTACACCACCCAGAGTTATAACTCTTGGGCCAGTTAACAAATACAGTAATCAAGTAACTAAGCAAATAAATACTAGTTGATACTACAGCAGACATATACACTATCTCTGCAGCCCTTGGTTGGATGTAGTGAAGAGAGGAGAGCATTTTTCTGGCAGGTTGGCAAGTACAAAACTCTGCACTGTGCGCTTTACTTTTCAACTCCAGGATACTATATACAGAAACTATGGTACTTTGTTAAACTTGGCAGGCAGGTTACATGTGCACTGTACATGTGCATTAAGCAAGCTCAAATCAATTGTTAGGAAACTATATTTTTGCTGTTACATTGTTCATGGCCTGTCCGGAAGTGAAAGCTTCTTAACTGGAGTAGGTTCTGAGGCTATTTGTAAAGGAAGGCTCCAAAAGTGTACAGAACTCTTGCTTCCATTAATTGTTATGGTAATTTTAAAAGCATTTATTTATTCTTCAGGAAGTACTCAGCACAGAGTACAATTATACCTACTTCTGGAGACCTAGGACCAAAACATAAAAAGGAACACTGGGCTTATTTTGAGTTCCATTGGTTCCCTATAGCAGAATAATGGAACTATTTGGAATTATGTTGTATCAGAACACAATCCTTTTGAAACATTCTGATGGAATACTCTAATGAGGTAGGTTGTTCTGAGCTTGGAATAAAGTAAGTCTGTGTGTCTGTTTACTCCTATTCATTGGGCTCTGAGGTCACACTTAAAATATCAGTCCATGAATATATTTGTAGAAAGAATATCCTGAAATAAAGCCGTCATTAGACTAGAACATGTTTAAAGGAACTGAACGCTTCACTTAAATTCCCATGGCAAATGGATTTCTCATAATAATAGGGCTAAGACAATCTTGAAATAAAAAGAATAAATATCTTACTGAGTTGGCCTGCCCATATAGATACCAGGGGTGGGTGTGTGTGCTCTTTTTGTGATAGAGTAATCCACCCGGATTCTTCTACCATCCAGCTCCATTCCATTTGCATGTTCCATTGCCTACAAGGAAGATAAAAAGTCTTTCTCTTATAATGAGAAATTAATGTTTATTCACAATACACAAAATTAGCACACCTGTAGTTATTAATCTTCTACTAATTAAAGCAGGCTTTTTCTCTCTAAAGGAAAACTTAAAACAACTTCAATTTCCTGGGGCACTAAGGTTACTTAAACATGAGCCTTTTTAAACCAACGCAGGAAGATGCTAATGCATCCCTGACACTTTGTTTCTAAGCAAGGCAAAAAAGATAAATAGGCAGCTATTTTCTCTGAAATAAAGCAAATTCTTTTATGATTAACTTCAGAGCCACAAGAGGAAGGGATGATCAGGGGCATGTAGCAATGTGGCTTCTCGCAGAGTCAGCTACCATTTCGTGATTTCCCTGTCTACTTCCATTTCATTTACAGGGATTTATTCTAGAACTGAGTATAATTGAAACTTCAGTTACAGTCAGTTCTTCTAGAATAAATCCCTGTTATTTTATCTATATAAACTTTATTAAAATTCTACACATAAAATGAACATAAAAAACCCAATATATAAACATACAAAAACACAAACCTACAAGTACAAAACTAAATATCTAATAAACCCCCCCCAATAATCCACTTCCACCCTTTACTTTCCTCATGGATCCATTAACCATATCTTATTTTTTTTATAGAACAGATCCCTGTTTATGTGACTTTCTAACTACTATCTTCTCTACTCAGTCATTACATGAAACATGCTCAATTGTGGTGGCTATGTAAAAAAAAAACAAAAAACCCTCAAAAGTGCTAGAAAGAAATACATCAAAATATTCAAAAAATCCTAAAAATAAAATTTGAACTTAATCCACATATATTTTTATTGGGTATAATCCTAGAAAACATAAATGAAAAATATCACAATTTACTAAGATATACACTGACAGCTCCAAGGACAAATTTGGCACAGCACTGGAAAAGAGAAACTTCACTTACAATATCAGATTAGGAGACTAAAAATGGACAACATGCAGCAATGGCAAAATTGACACTATATATACATAACAGAAGTCTAACCAAATTTAAACAAAAATGGCTCCCATATATATTACACATTATGTAGTAAGGCAAATTTAGACATTTGTTATGGAAGGAGAGAATGTATCCCTAGAGAGTTTTCCCATATTGCTTCGTTTTATTCTAGGTCTATTATGACTATAATATGTAAACTTTTTTTCCCTTTTACTATTTTAACTATTAAAATATCTTTTACAAAACATGCTCAATTAACATTTCACGAGACTGATTCTACATCAGGTACCATTTCTTACAGAATCACGGATGTTGAAACTTGCGGTTACCGTTGCTTTGTATCAAGTCACTAAATTACTTTTCAAAATATTCTTAATCATGCAAACTAATGTTAACTGTTTAGCTTAAGAACCAAGTAACATGTTTACACTTAAAAATTGATAACTTTCATTAATGAGGAAAATGCCTGGTTGCTATCAAATATTTTCTGTTAGAAAAATATCTAATGCTATTCCATAGAGAATTACTGCTTCTATGATAGAACACTCAGAATGTTTACTCAGAATGTCCTTGCATAAGACAGAATTGCCCAGTTGCGCATTGATAACAATTATGCATTCAACTCAAATCTGTTTTAGTGGATTATTATTTAATTTAGAGTATATTTTTAAGAGGGAAAATAGAGAATTTAGGGGTTAAATTGATATGCAGAAAAAGCTAATTCTGCATTATTTATAGCTTGAAACAAAATGACAGGAAAACTGAACACTTAATGTACTTTAAAATCACATTAACTGTAGACTACATTGCCACCTAGTGATTCTTTTTATTTCACAGAAATATTATTTTTGCCTTTTTATTATGTTGTTACATGTCTTAGTACATTGTGTTGTTTCAATACATTGATGTTTGTATAATATGCTTAAAGTTATTAACATTCTATTATTTAGATAGCTTAGAATACTAAGAATAGAAAAGAGGAAAAAAAATCTATCAACGTTAATTACAATTTAGGGTATCAATATTACAAACATAAAATTATTTGGCTTTTTCATCCAAAGTTGCATATATACTGGTTTCTCTTCAGATCATATAAATCTTTCGCCTTTCACAGAAATATTATTAAGTGTAATTAGAGTAAAAATATTTTTAAAAAACACACATATTACCAGAATCCGAATCCTGAAAATAATGTACCATAGACTCTCCACTATCTAGATTTATAGTGATATCTGAAAACCTGACTTTGCAGAATAGCAAAAAACATAAAAACCACCTGAAACCTGGATTTGATACCAACATAATTCTTAGCTCTAGGGATTTAATACACACTCTATAATATCAATGGAAAGATTAAGCAGAATATTAAAGTCTCAGGAATCATCAAACTGTTTCAAACGAATGACTCAATAACTGAATCTTTTAAAATTTCACCTAACAGATGAACAAATAATGTCTTATCAATTCAGAAGTTTACCATACCCCTCCTTTCTCAAGCACTTAGTTTCAAAAGCTGTCCAACTGGCTTTAATTAGATTTTAACTATAGTTTTTATATAGATATATAGATTTTAATTATATTTAAGAGAGAATTTTTTGGGCAAGAGGGCAAAGAACATATATTCACACAATTTCTTCCTAATCTTCCAAAAGATCTTAGCAATAATAAACATAAAAGTAAAGTCTTCTTCTAGTTAAGCTCAGTTCCTGGTGTCTTCATTAAGATATCTATGTTGGCTTCTTCACAACATTATAAAAAGGAATGTTATTATTTGTTTCTTTTTTAAGCTTCCCCATCTAACCTATAGCTCTAGGTTTTTTTGTAATTTCCCATGCAAATGCTAACCAGGCCAAAGACTGCTTTAGCCTTTTGAGATCAACAAAGGTTAGCTGGATGCTGCTACCTAGCTAGATTAACAATTATATATTTGGTTTAAAATGAAGTTGCTGAAACAGATTTATATGAGTTAACACATTGTATTAACGATTGCATTTTACTTTTTTAAAAAAATATGACATACAGACCAAGTTCACACATACCACTAAACTATGCACACTTACAAATAACAAGGTTTACCACTGCACTAAAATAAAACTATACCAGCTGTAATATGGTTTTGTGCAAAATGTAGATTTGGTTCTGATATTATCTGTACCACATTCAGTACTTCCCAACACCCTTGTAACTTTCTCTAATACTCTTTCGTTATGAACAATTAGTAAAATCATGGTTTAGATATACATTATTTTGCCATAGGTTCATATGACTTCAATCATTTATTCAAAACAAACAACATTTCTTCTGAGCAAATATTCAGCAGTCAGAATTCTTCTTTTGTGGTCTCCGAATCACTTTTTCTGTACTTTTTTGTCTCATTCTCAGCAATCCATTCATGCCATCTAGCAGAATTATTTTTCTTCATTATTACATTCACTGAAAGTATTCCAACAGAACAGAATAATGTAACTCAGGGTTGTTTGTTTGCAGATGTTTCATTACCCAACTAGATAACATCATCAGTTTGAGTGTCGGTTTGCTCCCTGTTTATATACATTAGTTTGCCCTGCCACTTTTTGGAAATGTTCGGAACAGTTTTGGAAGAAAACTGGCAGGGCAAGCTACTGTATATAAACAGGGAGCAAACCCCACACTAACTCACACTGATGTTATCTAGTTGGGTAATGAAATGTCTACAAACAACCAAGCTCAGAGAGCATCAAGGATTCCACAAAGTATTACACAGAAATAAAGTATTTTCCCCAGTACTGTACTCATATCTAGTTCTCCCATTAGCAATAACCTATGAATACATACCTACAACATCAATAACACCTATTCATACTTTCAGGCATACATATTAGCCCTTTTACTCACAACTAAGCCTACATCTTTACTTCCCTGCATATATTCATCAATTCCTCTCACAGAATCAGACCTTCATTCAGCTCTATTGCATCCTTCCCCTTTCTCTTAATTTCAGATATACAATCTATTTTTCTCTCATTTAATTCATGCTCATAATTTACCATTCTTTCACATGCCATGGTTGTCACCATAACAGATCCAGAGATATTGAACTGTGTTGCACATCATAGTTCTGATCATTCAAGACTTTTCAGTAACACTTTTACAATAGAGAAGATGCAAACAAAGTTACCAGCCTTACTTGTTCCTGTGCTACATTCCTTGCTAATAACAAGCACTGGTCAATACTGGCATATTTTGGACAGAATGTCAGAAGCAAAACCAAAGCCCAGTTTTACCCCAAGCATGCTCATGCTATGATATGCAAGGTAGCATCTCTAAACTAGAGACTACCTGGCAAACAAATGTATGGTTGCCCACATCCCATCATCTAGAAAGTATATGGAGCATACTGACCACATCAAGGATGCATTCTTTGCTCTTCAGAATAGTTATTAGCTTTAATTGGATAAAACAATGAAATCTGATATATGAGGCTGTATTTTCAATAAACTATAATCAATTTTAACCATATATTTAAGATCCTATGTAAGCTAAACTATAGTTAAAGTCATCAAAAGCCATTTATTTCATTCAATACAGAGTTATGTAAAATTATATATATGATTACAGAAGTTAAACATTTACATTTATCAAGTAGTTTCAGTGTCAACAAGCACCTTTGCAAAAAATCTAACATATTCAGAAAAAAAAATGCTTTACCTCTTTAGAATCATCTATTCTTTCAAAGTAAACAAAAGCAAATCCTCTTGATCGCCCAGTCCGTTGATCATACACCACATTGACTCCACTCAATGGTCCATAACGGGAAAAGACTTCACGAAGATCCCTCTCAGTAGTATATAAGCTGAGGCCAAACACTCCAAGGCATGTATTAGGATCCGGATTAGCCTAAAATGTACCAAATTAAACTATTAAATATCTTAGTATTGGTAACTGCTTTACTTCATTAATACCTACCCTCTTACCCCAGGAACAGAGACAGCAAACTAATTCATGAAGCTGCATATTTTGAGCAGCATATAAAGGGAATAGAAGTATGCTTTGTTTAATCCATCACTGTATCAAATTTCTTCAAGGTGAGTGTTTCATTAAAATTATTAGAGAGGCACAAGGAAAGGAATCTACTGTGACCTGTATCAAACTGCCTCACTTCATCAGAGTTCCAATTTTAAACAAGATACAATGTAGTTTAAATTATGCTATCTAAATATCTCCTCACAAGGAAAGGCTTTAAACTTTTATTTTGCATGGCCAACCCAACTCTCTAAAGAAATATTAGTATAATTGTTAAGAAATTATTGAATGTTATTAGGTATAAATTTCCCAGCAGAAACTTTAGAAGTAAGCTGCTTTGGTTCCTTAACTCCTTCCACCAAACTACCACTTCTCTCCACCCCCCGCCCCCCATCCCACATCTTATTGCAAACAAGAAGAATAAGGAACAAGTTTAGCTAGCAAAACACACATTTACTTTTTGGGGAACTTCTTATATTGCTGGTAGCTAGAATGAATGCCACTAGGCCTAGAAAGTAGAAAATGTCAAGGCTTCTCATTTTTTCTTGACTACAGAATCTCTGTTATAGCCAACCAACTTAAATTAATGAAAAGGATCATAATTTTCCTACAAGCTTACACTACATACTCTGCTGCCAGTGTGCCTTCTTCGATTAGACATTGGAGAGTGGCTGCGGCTCCTTCGACGCCGATATTCTGGGGTATATGATCTACTTCGTGATCGCCGCCTGTGAGAATGGGATCTAGAGCGAGTGTATCGCCTATGAGAATGTCTTCTGGATCTAGACCTTTAAATGGTAAAAATATAGTTCCATATAAGAACTGCAATAGATCAAAATTAATATTAAAAGTTATTAATAACTTTTAAGAGTTTAAAAAACTGAAAAGAAAGGCATTTATGTATCAACAGGTCAAAATTTAGGACATGAAGTCCATTGTCTTTCAAAACTTACAGGCAACCTTTTTCAGGGTAAGATCTGTACCTTGACTGACATGCTGGAATTGCATATGGAGGAAAAACCCCCAAAGAAATTCTAGCCCTCACTTACCCTAAAATAGATTTGTTCTTTTTTTTTAAAGGCAAGGAAATGAAATATTACTACAGGTCTTAACATTCTAAATTGGAGCAGTAAACTGCAGAAAGACTCCCTAACCTACATGACTGCTGCTACCCCATTCTAGGAGGTGGAAAATGAGACGAAATTCGTGTATTTTTATTTGGAACACAATCTGTCATGGGGACCTTTGAACTTCTGTTCAAATAAAGTCTTTTTTCTATTCTTATAGGAACATTTTTGTATTTTTCATAACTACATGTAGCAGATGAAATTAAATTAGGGCTTACATCTATTTCTACATTTGCATGTGCATGCTTGCATATTGTTAAAGCACATTACCACAACTGCATGGTAACATGCATAGTACAACTATTCAGATGGGCTTCAAAAATGTCAAAATGTTCTCCAATCTTTTTATTTTTGCCATTATATGATTACCTATGAAGTTTCTGGACAACATTTTTCAAGCCCTGACAATTAAAAATCTTATTTCTATAATGTCTAAATTTTCCACTGAAAGGTCCAATGAACAAGCATACAAGTAAAGTTTAATACATTCAAGTTTTTAACAGATAACATACACATACCTGGATTTTGATCTTGATCGAGAGTGTGATTCAGAATGTTTAGAAGCTCTTGATGGGCTACGAGATCCTGACCTGCTCTCAGATTTTACACGAGCAGGACTCCCAGCTGGAGATTTTGACTGGGAGCGTGACTCCTAACAAAAGAAGCAGTATTACAAATGGTATTGGTTGCACAAATGCCTACCTTCTTATGTTAAAAGTAACTATATTTTATTGATTGTGCCTGAAAAATAAATGGTTAGGCAATACCCTCCAGGACAAGATTCTCTTTAACCCACTGTTAACATTGTGCGATTTCCTCAAATAATTCCCTACTTGAACCAGATGACCAATGCTCTATTAACTAAGTAATCATGCAAATTCATCTACAACTTGATCATACAGACACTGGAACATAAACCATACATTTACTTAACCTAGGACCCATTCATTCTTCCAGATTCTTTTAATTCTACTTCACTCTTGCTTTCTACTTTTCTTCATTCTTCATTGAGTTTTTCATTTTTCATACTTCGTGTATTCTTCCCCAATTCAAACAATTCATTATAGCCTTAAAAATATTCAAGTGCTTCTATCTGACCAATCTTCTGTTCAATTTTTTCCCCCATTCAATTTTAATTTTCTGATCTTTAACACTTTTCATTAGCCTTCTTTTATCTTGATTTATCTTCCACATTCTTGGAAAAAACTCTTCCATTTCTTCACGAACATTAACCTTAATGGAAAAAGAACATTTAGTATATTTAAGCATGTGGGGATTATAAAACCCTGCTGGAGTTTCAGAATTTTATCTACTAAAATGGAATAGCCAGCAGGTTGAAATGCAAATAACTAATTTATAAAAGCAATTAAAAAAAATCTTGTAACTGATATAATCATATAGGCTCTAATAATGAGTCCACTGATTCCCTTGCAGCATTTCCCAAATATTCTACACCTATTCTGCTCCCTAACTTCAGTAACTTTTCAAGTCTGTAATATATCTATATCTATATATCTACACATACACACAGACACACACACTTAAGTATTACACTTGCTTGAAGTTTAAAAAATGAAGTAGACTTATAGGCAAAGATTCAAAGACCTACAATGGCATATCCAAGAACACAAACAATAAAGTGTTTTGACTCCTACTTTTTTAAACAGCAGGATCTCATGTTTTACTACAAACTCAGTTTCAAAATACATACTAAGTATCATAAGTGATGGTTGTTCAAGTCCCAAATCTGTACTGAAAATGCAAATTTGATTTACTTCTTTGGATCCTGGCCATAGATGCTACCTCAGATTTATAGATCCCATGATTCATGTCTATCACTAAGTGTAATTATTTTATTCAAAAATTACAAAATATTTGTATAATAAAGAAATAAAGCTAAACTATCTGTTCAATAATAGAAGTTAAATACAGTTTAATGGTGCTGCTAATGGGTTAACTATCCAACTAGGATGTCTATTTTGTACTCCATCAGAAGAAATATATCAGGCAAGGTAATATAGAAAGAGCAAGTGTACTAGAGTATCTAAATGAGGTGATTATTTGTTCTCTCAAACTAAGGAACCAATCAGGAATTACTCTCAAATTTATTTAACTCAAAAGCGGACCTCAATAAACCTGATTTTCCTTTGGGAATTAAAAATGTTCATTTTATTAACTAATTTCTGACCCATTTCCCAACATTTTAAAAATATTAAATAAAGTTGCAAATATCTCAAACAATATTTTGCACTGCTTTAGGTAAGGATCTGCAAATGCTTGGTGGCTTTTGTAAAATTCAAGTTTTAACTATTTCTTTACCATACTTTCCCACAATGAAGTTAAATATCATGTAATTCAGAACCACTTCTGAAAGTAAAGACTTGTAATGTGGGAAGAATGGGTAGGAAGAAATATAACAATGGAAAATGCACAAGATCAAAGATAATGCTAGACAACCTACTGAAAGGAATTACTCTTTTTTGACAAAGAGCTTCTGATCCAAGCTGCCCAACTAGAAGGCTTCTACAACTACATACAACAGGAATGAAATAAATCGTGGAGTGTCACATTAATTTAGCAACTCACAATTCTACAATGTGTCTGTGTAACAAATGAAATCACCTCCTATAATGACTAACAAATAATTTAGATTTACTAGACTGATATGTCAAACAATTTCAAGAAATATTTCTACATTTATATCTAAATAGCAAACTGCCTGAAAAACAGAATATATTTCTGTTTATTCATTCAACTGGACTTTATTCACAGAGATTATTTACATTCTTACATGACTGAAGTTTTATGGACTGCAGTTTAGTAACACTGATGAAGCCATAAATGGCAACATTTTACTACCAGGCCTTCAATTGTTAATTTTAACATTAATTTTTAAAATATCTATTTTTTGCACTATATTTTGATTCTCATTGATAGTGCAGAGTACTTGAATAGAAAAGTAGGATATAAATCAAATAAGTAATATACAGTATTGTAATTCTGGTCTATGCTATAGAACATTCAAATGTTCAGATTTCTATAATGTATATAGGGTTTAAAATTGGGACCATTTCAATCCAATAGTATATTTTATTTTGTCTGCTATTCTATATGTTTAGATTAGATATCACACAGAAGTCAACTACAGATTTTAAATATTAGGTATATTTATTATTTTGCTTATAAAAAACCGAGGCATGGATATTTCTGTAGTTGCAATCTTATATCAATCTGAAAGAACGCACCACTAAATCTAGAAGGCATAAGAATGTGTTAATATCTGTTCTCTAAACATCGTATGTTGTACATGAAGCAGAAAACAAGATTCAATTAATATCACATATTTTTTAATCCCTTTCCAAATGCCTTTTTTTCTCCTGAAGCTCCCAGGAAAAGTTTTTATAATAGCTTCTAATGTCTACATAATGAGCCATTCTACATGAGCCATGATATTTGTTGTTGATTAATTCATGAACATTCAACCATTGTTGTTAAGATTTGAATAAGACAGGAAAATTTTTGACAACTGCATGTTACAGAAATAGCCAAATTAAGATACTATGAACTCTAATAAGAATAGTACAGTATGCTCAGTAACTATTAATGAAAAAGAATAATGATTTATCAGATCCTGAAATCTTTCAGGACTGCAAATAAGACTGCCTACACTGTATTTAAAACCCATAAAAATGGGAATGTGCTTTATTATTTATTTTAACAAATTTCAAATTCAGCAAACCAAAGTGATTATTAAGCCTATAGATAAAATAGCCAGAATAGTTTTAAAAAGTAACATTATTCTTGTGCATTCAGAATGGTCTTAGACACAATACTCGTAGCATATGCCTTTGAAATAAATGAAGTATCACTGATACACATATGACTCTTTTTCAGTTATTTCCTGTATTCTCTCCTATTCTAAAAATGTGAACATAGATGTGGCCAATAAAGTTGGTGCACATGTATATTTTTAATTTGGAAAGACTTTTATGTGAAAGATCCAGTAACCATGTAACTTTAAACGAACATCCCTGGATTAAAACCACACTATTTCTGAATGCATGGGTCAGAACACAACTTTAAAAAGATTTAAGTGGGAATAGCATCAAAGCAATACAGCTTACTTGTCTATGTTTTCCAAAGTTGTATTAAAATAGGCATTTATATTAAACATGCATGATGTAGATTTAAACTTACACAACGTAGGCTTAAAAATACTTTTCTAACTTTGTTCCATAGTCTTTCTTCAGTGTTCATAGTGAGCCTTGGATATGGAAAGTAATATTAAAGGAAACCCTTCCTATGAAAATAGATCTTGCCAATTTAGCTCCAAAAATGTGATTTTAAAATAGGGTCTCTTTTTGGCAACTGACCAGTATTTTCAGAAGAATTGAAAGGAAATTCATAAGCTGGGTAGCACTGCTGAATGCTGCAACACAGCATAGGTAACATCAAACATTCAAACCAGGATAAAGTCTCCTTTCAGTCAAGCTTGATTCCAGGTGACCTTATGAACATATCCAGGGTAGGGACAGAGGCAATAATATGTGATTTCCTATGGACTCTTTCTGGATTTTTTTCAATTTCCAGATCTGTACAACCTTGGGATTTCTCAGGTTGGCCCCTATCCTTGTAAACTTTGAGATTAATCAAGGTCAACATCAAAAGCATATTAACATTAGAAGGCAGCCCCTATTATATGAATAGTCCTTGCTTTTAAACCACCAAGTATTGAACATCTAAATATTTGCAGTTTTTCAAACTTTACACAGCAATTTACTTTAACCTTTTCCCCAAATGTTTCCAAAGTTGCCAAGATTTAATGGAAATACCTGTATGCAATATGTACAGTAAAATACATCTGAATATTCAATCCTTGAAATTCTTGTCAAGGTACTACAGGTAGTCCCCAGTTTAAGAACAAGTTCCATTCCCAAGATCTGTCCTTAAGTTGAATTTATATGTAAGCCGGAACAGTATTATTGAATAATACTGTATAAATAGTATTGTGTAATAAACTTGAACCATTGTGCGTTTAACTCGAATCATTGGGTATTTAACTCGAATTTTGCCTCAGTAGTCTCAACTATGGGTCATCTGTAATCTGGGCATTCTTAACCCGGGGACTACCTGTATTGTTTTTTCTGCCTGAGGAAGAATTCCATGAGTATTTCTTGGGGGCCACAGAAGTCTTGTGCAGCACATTCAGAAGCCCACTCCAAAAGTGGGTGGGGTAGAATCCATTTTCTCAGAAGAGTTGGGAATTTAAGAAGTGAAAATGTCTTAAGCCTTTGCAAAGCTTAAGGCAATCAAATTTGGTTTTCAACCCCTCAAAACTTAAAAAGGGCCATTTCTAACAATCTATTCTTGGGGACTGTTAAGGTCACAAAAAAGGATATTGATACACCCCATGCAGTTCCAGGACTGCATTTTTTGCACCTCTTCAATAGAAAAAACTGAAATGATGTATACAAAAATCACAAATATTGAAGAATGTTCATCAGTATATTTATCAAATAAGACAATTTCTATAGGGAGACTACAAAATTTAGATTTATTTTATTTATTTATTTAGTAGACATGTCCCCGCCCATCTCCCCACAATGGGGGACTCTGAGCGGTTTACATCAAATTAAAACCATAAATACATAATTAAAAGTTATAAAAAGAACCACAGAGATAGAAAAAAGATAAAAAATCCAAGAGGCCGATGGAGGCCACACCAGGCCACTAAGGGGCTAGCCAACCTCATTTCTGACAACCTCCCTCCCCGCCCCAGGCCAGATGGCAGAGCCAAGTCTTCAAATCCCTCCGAAAGGCCGGGAGTGAGGGGGCCTGTCTCATCTCTGGGGGCAAGATGTTCCAAAGGGTGGGGGGTACAGCAGAGAAGGCCCGCCTTCTGGACCCCGCTAATCGGAGTTCCTATGCCGAGGGGGTCTGGAGCATGCCCTCTCTGTGAGATCGGGTGGGACGGGTTGACATTGTGGGGGCGAGGCAGTCCCTCAGGTAGCCTGGCCCCATGCCATGTAGGGCTTTAAAGGTAGCAAACTGGTACCCAATGCAGCTCATGGGTTGCCACATTTATCATAGGGACTATGTTAACTTCTCAAAAGTGCAGTGAGTGACTCAGTATTTCTCCAGACTCTTGAAGCTTAAGAGATAGGTGTGAATCACTCAACTTTATGGGGATCCTTCCTCTGGTCTAAACCTAAGGGGAAGGGTAGTTACTTTGATCACTCAAAAGCCAGATTGCCAGATGAACTTCAGGAAACCCAGATCAGCTGGTCTTCTGCAGCTTCCTTTTCTTCTAGGAAAATTGCAGGGGTTATAAAATACTTACATAACTAATGGATAGAGGGAAGGTAGAATTTCCAAGCTATTTAACTTTTTGTTATGAAAGCCTGTCAATTTTTTTATTCCATTAGCAATTCAATAACAGTACAAAACCTGAATCCCAAAGCATCAAAACTTAAAAAATACAATTTATGCAGCTCAGGCTAGGTGGCCTCAAACATTCTGTATCTACTTCTATTACAGGAGCTGGTTTTTCTATTCTGAGAAAAGCAAATTAGTGCAGATACTGATATACTGAAATCTCACAGTAAATTTTAAAAAATCTCACAGATCCATTCTTATCTCTCCCACTTGTCTCTATATAAACAGATTCTATTCACTTTGCCCCTGCTGTATGTTAGCTTCCACCAACAAAACTGAACAATCTACTTGAATGTTCCAGTAATACTAAGCTATTTCCCCATATCACACTTGACTGAGCTCAAAAACAGTTAATATTAAAAATATTTATAATCATGTAAGAAATTCAACTAAATGAAAATGCAAAAAGGACTTTCAATCTATCTCCCCCACCCAAAATGCATCACATGAACACAAGGACACACTGTTTTCTAATCTCACTCAGGTCATTTCTGAGTCCTGGGATAACTATAGTGAAAGCTGTGGTCCAAGCTACTACGTTGCTAATCCTGAATCTTATAAATATGGGTATTATGAAGATATAAAATACAGTCTTTATATTGTTCCTAGGCCACTGGACTTTAAAGGCAAGTATATGTACCCTGAACTAGGCCAAGAAATTCAGAGGTGGCTAATGCAGAAGACTCATCTTCCTAAGAGAAGTGCACCTCAGCAAAAAACAAAAAGCACCCTACTCCAATAACATAAGGAACTACTTATGAAGAAACAAAGCAGGATGCAACTGCACCCAGATCTTAATCTAGTGATACTGGGCAATTTATTCCTTCACACAGTCTACAATACAGCATACGCTTCTATCTTGCCTGGTTTCAGATTGTTTCATTTCTTTCACTTCTTCACAACTTCCAGATACTGCTTCAATACTAAGAAGGTATTCTTGAACTTTTACATAGGAAATCCAACTATAACCTCAATATATTGAAAGCCCTTATCTTCACAGCCTCACATTTGGTCTGGCTGTTTTTCAAGATTTAACATATGAGTGAGAATAATAAGCTTTATGAAACATCATTACTAAGGGCAACTGATTATTAATTATAAATAATTAATCTTGAAATAAGATGTTCTAGCCAAGGATAAGATTTCCACTGTAATCACACACTTCTATCAGTACTTTTGAGAAAAATAATTACAAAATACATCTTTTTAAAAATGATTTTTCCCAATTCATATGGTAGGAGGGGGATGAAATTATCTCCACTTAAGTTTGTTCACACTGTAATAAAAATAGAACACGCACACACACACACAGATAATAAAGCTAAACCTAAAAAAACTGTAACTCTTCTCAGACAGCATATTTAAAAACACACTGCTATACTTTCTATAGAAAATTTAAAAATTCCTTTTAACAATTAAATAATGACCTGAGAAGTTATTTAAGATAGTGCAAAAATAGAATTGGCATAGTGGCAAGTAGCTTCTAATTAACTCTTTTCACCATTACTACCCACAATGATGCAGACAATATCCACTATTACCATACCTTAATACCTTATGGTAACAAAAAGTTGACTCTGTCTTCCGGTGTAAAACTAATAAATCACGCTGGAAGCTTAACGGCATTTTTACCTGAAAAAACCCTGTCGCCATTTTCGTCATATTATTATTAGAAATGGGCCTCAACTCTCTCCCAGGTCAAGACGACTTTATCGCCGGCCCACCCGATTTCCATGACTGTGTAGGGTCCCTTCCCACCAGCCCAGCATACTTTCTATTTGGATTTGTTGTGGGGGGAATGTTATTTATTAAAGTGAAAAAGAGGGCTTAAGGCAAAATGAAAGAACCCCGAAATGGGAAAAAACTAGGAACTGGGCAAACGGTTAAAAAAAGCGAGGGGGCGCTAGAACTCAAACCCAGTACTGTAAAGGGGTGAGGGAAGGCGCCAAAAGAGGAGTTGGGATCACGGTTTGTAAGTCCGAGGATCCTGGTCCGGAAGGAGGAAAGCAGGGCCAAGTCGAAACAGCCAACGAGAGCGCGGTCCCTGCGGGCGGGATGCAGCGTAGCCCCACCTCAGATGAAGGAACCATTTTGGCAAGGAACAACGAAGTCTCTCGGGATGACTCCGCCCCGCTCAGCGCCCGACTCGGAGGCTCGTTTTTCCTCTTCGCCCACTTCTTGCCCTCAGGGCCAGGCCAGGCCTCCGACACCTCGGCCCGGACAGAACCGCTCACTACTCACCCTCCCCTCGAAGTTATTCTCCTCCACGTCGCTCATGCTGGCGCGTGTCTAAGGCGGCAGGTGGCCAAACAAGCGGGAATCCAAGGGAGGAGCGCCGAGCCCCGACTTTCTCCTGCCACTGCCTCCAATTACCTAACTTGTCTGCTGTGGCGGCGGCAACGCAAAATGGCGCCTTAGTCACTAAGGTCTGCGCCCGACACTGAGGGAAGGGGCGGGACTTCTCGGTGCCACGCCCAGATAAGCCACAATGTGGGCGTTGACGCCACAAGGAACAACAGAGCAAGCAGGGCGAGTGGCGCAGGCGCAGTTCACTAGGTCTAGCCTTCAGCGCGTGCTGGATTTCTCCAGGCATTCATAACGGGGTTTGCAATTGTGTAATAATTTTTGTTTTTGTTTTTGTTTTTGTTTTTGTTTTGTGGTCTTGTTCTTCTGGACTTCCACCTGAAATTTGCATTGAGATGTCGGTATATGTAACTTCAGTCTGTGTAGACATAATTAAAAATAAATCCTTCTGTATTCAGTCGGCTTTATTCTAATGTAGGCTTGTATACTCTTGTAATCAAAATTGCCTGCAGCTGTCTTTCCAACTGTTCTGTCTGTAGAAATGGAATAAGTAGACATATCTTTACCTCTGAAATCCTAGAAATAAATTGGCTGAGTTCACACAGTATCTGAGCCATGGTGTGCTTAATCATGGTTTTCTGAATAAACCACAACAATTTTCATGTCATAAACTGTAGCTTGCAAGCCACAATGTCTTGGTTCATATATTCCTGTAAGTAAAAGCAAACAAGCCATATTATGGCTTAGTGAATGCAATTGTTTCATTTTCATTATACTGCAATGTTACTTTATGCCACAAGCCAAAGCTTGTGCATCTCAGTTACTCTGAGAATTGGATAGCTGGGCGTTGTTAACCGATCAACTATTGCTCACATTAGAGAACAGAACTGTCATTCATCAAAAGGTTCAGCATTATTTCTCATGGTTTGAATATGGATCAAGACTTCTTAGCACATGATTATTAATCATTCAACAAGAAATAGAACATATCAAATATTATAACCTTCCATTTGATCATTTTCAATGTTATATTTACCCCTCATATATTCTCTTCTTCCAAGCTACAAATCCAACATGCAGTAAACCTCTTTAGAGGATAAAGCTCATGAAATAAGGACATTTATGGTCTTTGGTGGACTATAAGATACTTTGTTATTTTCTAAATAGACCTAAGGCCACATGCCACTGCTTTACAATCCCTAATTTTTCATCTCTGTGTCTCCTATCCACCCAGTCAATTCTTGCCACCACATTTTTTCCTCCATTTCCTACCACTGTATGTACTTAAACTGTGATGTGCAAGGACCAGTCCACACAAAATTAGGATTTCATAACATTGAGTATTCTTAAAGGAACTGTAAATCTCTCTCCCTTTCTTTTCTTGCATAAGACTAAAACAGCTACCACTTTGGAATTTCTTTCTGACTTAGCTGTGCCAGTATTCTTTTTTCCATTGAAGTTTTGGGGCCTTTCTCCTGGTGCACCTAGTCATAACTTGGAGATATCCCCAACCAATGTTGTTGCCTTCATCTTGTCCCCTATCTTTACCTAAGGCAGCATAAAATAATTTCTATCTGTTCTAGTTCCCCCATAAAGGGAAGGTTGGAGACTAGGCAATAGTTATGCAACCCAACTGGATCTAAGGATGGCCTCCAAGAATGGGTGCTCCACATTTCTTTCAAGGTAGCATGGATCACCCCCTCTCTCAGTCTTCCTGTTCCAGCCAGTCACATGCCTACTGGCTTCCTGCAGGAGCCATTTGGGCCAATGGTTGAGGCCACGTAGGCAATGTTCATACTTCCAAGAATCCTATCCACTTTTTCAGAATTCATAAGATGAAATAATCTCGGATAGCATTGGAACTTCTGTCATCTCTTCAGACTGTTCTCAATGCTCATGGAAGGTCCTGATTTGACTAAATTTTAATGATTTTATTCTGTATGCCACTGTACATTAATGAATGTAATACAAAATCCATTTTAATATAAGGAAATGTCACACACTATGTTACAGACATGGGGACATCTATAAGGGGGTGAAAGGGGACAAGTGATGAAATTGTAATGCAAATGCCCATACTGGCATCTGAGGTTAGGGCATAGGTACATATGAGCAGCATTTGCATGATATCATTGTACCACAGGTAATTTTTGCATCATCATAATTAGATATAGAAGCTGCAGGTTACAGAAAGTATTTAAAAGGACTTACACGAGTCATAAGTATAGTTCAATTGCTGAAGAACAGAAAGGTCACATGGACCCTGCAGAGATTTTAGTTCTTATTTCATTATATGGTTGAATACTGCATATTGATCAGGATTTTCCTCTGAATTCTGTAAAAGGCACCACTAACGAGGCTAAGATGTAGTTCAAGTGTCAGTCAGATGAGGTCTGTGACACTGCTGTGGCAGAATTGGGGCTGTGCAAAACTTTTAAAACAAGTTCTTCATAATATCTGGGGATGCACTTATTTTTGAATTGCTACATCTGCTGTTGTTGGCACATTCACGCAGAGACAGCTAGCAATAGCTTCTGAAATAGCCATGCTGCACAAGCCTATGTAACTGTTTTACAATTTTGAAAGGGGGGGGGGTTGAGATGCTCTTTAGTTCATGTGAACTCTTAAGTGGACTTAAGGGTTAACAAAGCAGTTGTTCTAAGAAACAATGAACAGCTGAACTCATCCGCTGAGAACAGATTTGGAAGGAAATGAATAGCATCAATAGTAAGCTAGATGTCTTTTCATTGGTGTTGCTATGTAATTAATTTCCACAACAAGAGAAGACAAGACTGCTAGTAGATCCATAAGGGAGCTTTGAAGATGCAGATAACCATATTGTAAAGAACTGAAATCAATGATTATGTTTACACAAGATGCTAAATCAGGGTTTCCATAAATAGGTTTTATTAAGTAAATGACAATTTGCTGGGTAAATACAATATTTATTTTCATTTGATTTATATGACCACCCAACCACCAAGTGACTCTGGACAGCTTACAATTGGATAGAAGTATAAAAACAAAGGAGAACAAAATGCAACAAACATACTTAAAAACAGAATAATAGGATAACAGCATAACCAAGTCCAAGCATTTTATAATCCATTAAAAAACCTTGCACTCTTGTCCCAGGAATTGGTACAAGACTTTGACTGCATTGCATAGTATTATTTTTTTTTTCAAATGCCTGCAAATATTTCTTGGCCTAGAAGAAAGGTAACAAATAGTTTGTATTTTAAATAATACCATAATGTAAATTCATTTCAAAAGAAAGATCAGTTAGGTTTTTGTGGATAGCAGTTGGGTTGTTCTGAGTGTATGAACAAGGGTGAGGAATCAATGGTTCTTAAGATATTGCTAAACTACAGGTGTGAGGATTGGCAAATTGCATAGCTGCTGGGAACTCCAGACTCCTCTTACCAAGATTATGCAGCCAGAACACTGGTGTATAAGGATGACTTGGAACGTGCATCAGAGAAAATCAGACTGAATTGGCTTGCTGCTCATAGCCTTGATCTTAGTTCGGATTCCTCATACTCCCCTCATAACTTCTAGGAATGCTGGCAAAAGAGGTATTAGTTAAAAGATTAAAACTTATCTCAGAAGAGAGTATCTTTACCTGCCTCACTACTAATGTTGACGTTCCAGGAAAACCCAGGAGCAAATATTTTATGAATGTAATTTATTTATGGTCCAAGCTCAGTTAAGTTCACTTCAGGCTAGTTAACCAGTTTTGCAATCCAATTCTCTAAGTTTGCACAGTCCACTGAACCATAAACTAACACACACAAGCTGGGTTTGCACAACATGGTAGACTAAAATGTGGATGGTTAGTTTGTGGTTCAGTGTCTCATGTGAACAAGAACTACAGTGAGGTGAGATAAAATCTAATGAACTCTGCATTCAGTCACGTTACACACATTTTATACGGATACCACCGAAGCATGGAAAGGGAAGAGGTCATTTACTATCAAGTCCAACTCCCCTCTTCATACAGGAATCCAAATGTAAGCATCCCAGACACGTGGCTGTAGAGTCTCCACTTGAACGCATTAGATTAAGTGCAGTTCGTCTTTCTGGGTAACTTGTTCCACCTTTGACGTGCTTTTTTTTTTTAAAGTTCATAATATATGGTATAAAAAACGTTGAAAGTACAGCAAGTTGCTAAAATTTCAACAAAAAATAAAAACTAAGTTAGAATTCAGTGTAAATTCAGTTAGTGTTCTGCAAAAAATAATAATAAAACAACGTGCTTTCGAAATTAGAACCAGAACGAAAGCCGAAACGAACATTTTGAATGTGTTGCCTTCATTGCTCCACCCCGCATATGGTAATTTTACCCTCTTTCCACCGGCAGCCGGAAGTGCGGCCTGGATGCGATTCAATTGCTCTGTTTTCCCTCTCTGTGCTGCGCAGTCAGGAGGTACTGCCTAAAATGAGCGGAACTAGGCTGGGGGTTAGGGGACGCTTGCTCTGCGTTGGCACCACAGGCAGGATGTGCGAGGTTCGGTGGTAACTTGGAGGCTCACACTTGGGCTTGGAGAACACGATCGGGAAGAGGGGGAGAAAGAGATCGAGTGCCGGAAGGGCGGACAAGGTTTGTCCTTTGGGGATTGCCCACGACCAGCTTTTTCTTCGCCGTAAAACCCATGGAGAAAGAGAAATCTGGGAGGCGACGAATGGATTTGTGTGAGTCGCTTGGTGAAAAACATCTGTGTTTCTGAGGCACGATTCGGGGCGTGTACCGAGGTATGTTCGCACGAAGTACTGACACAGAAACGAGCAAGCCACGTTCTAACCTAGTGTGTTGCGCGAGCCCAGCTCGTGTGGCTAGTTTACGGATCAACATGCGATCCAATAAAATGGGGTTAAGTAGATCATGATAAGCACGTTGCGTGCACACACACAACCACAGTCTTTGTTTTCTTAAGTACCATAGCGATTTTGCACGTTCTGGCTATGCCTCTCGATTGAAGCGTTCCTGAAATAAGGTATTATCTTAATCTTTTATTTCCTTGCTCCTTAAATCATCTTGTGCCATCAATCAAGCTTCCCCCCAGTTTAGCTGTATTGCAAAATTTGAAATAAATATAGGTTATGAAGGGTTTTTTTTTTTTTTGAAAGACTGCTTTCTCCTGCTAGATTTAATCTTACAGGGTAATATTTTTTAAAACATTCTGTGTAAGAAATTGAATGTAACTTGATTGGAAATATGTGATGGCAGAAGTTAACTTTGTGATTTCTATGATCTCAACAGGACATGTGAATTTAAATGCACACTAACCTGGTGGCAAATTTTAAATCTTTCAATTTAATGGGACTTACTTCTGCATAAAATAATTTTCTATTTGATTATAAATAGGAAAATTGGTATCTTTCTGTTGATGCTATTATGCCCATTAGAAAGGTCTTTTCTATTTAATTTGATAACATACAAATATCACTAGGCCAGTAATAAGTAACTTGATAATATATAAATGCTATTATAAGGCAGTAATAAATTTATTGGCTTTTTTGAGAGAATCTCATAAAGGAAATTTAAGAGTCAAAGATTGCCTGCTGAAGAGCTTTGTGTAATTCTGGACTTTACATATAGTCCTCATTTTTTCTTGCTTGTATTTTACTGAAGAAAGCACAGAAGAATTATGAAAGAATTGCTCCTTATAAGTAGCTATACGGTGGAGTTTGGGCAGTTTGGAACACATGATTTCTGAAGTTTTGGCATCTCTAATATTGTTTTCAAAATGCTTTTTTTTTTTTTTGGTTATATAGAGAATCACAGGATCTATGTTTGAAGTATCAATGTGTTGTTTAAAGTTTCTTCTCATGCCTACATTTATAACAGTAATAACCTGAATGAACTTTATTTTTTTATTCTTTTTTCTCAGATGTTTCTCCTGCTCCTAAATGGTTATAATTTGAATAGCAAACTGTGCTGCTCTTTATTCTGAAAAATAAGAAATGTGTTAGGTTGACAAGCTAGATTACTCAAAATGATATTGAGCTGAGCATGGATGCAAATGTTGACTTGGAATATATTGGTCATATGAGGACTGCTCTAAGTAAAGTAGCAGAATTGTAAAATGGTAAGTTTTCCTAATTTCTTTATTACCTTGAAAAGTACTTACTTTGTATGTTCACAATATGCAAGCTTTATTTAAATTAATAGATTAATCCACAGTGGAAAAGTGACAGATAAAACCCTGGCTGTACTTCTTAGATATGTTCATTCAAAAGTCCTGATAGGGCTTATTCTCTAGAGTCTGGATGTAGACTAGACTTCAGCTTTTGTTTCCTCTCACTGTTAACCAGCTCCCCTGGGGCTTTAGGGTCTGAAATGCAAAGCCTTTGGGAAAGTCACAGATTTCTCATTTCTGGCTTCCACCTGGTTTGTTTACAGTTAGTCCTTGCTTAATGACCCTAATTGGGACTGGAAGTTCCATCACTAAGCGAAGCAGTTGTTAGGTGAAATATCATGTGACTGCACTGCTTAGTGACGGCAGTTCCAGTAGTCCTGGTTGTGGTTGTTAGGTGAGGACCGTGCTGTCATTAGGCAAGGACCTCATGCTTCTGCTCTGCCATGTTCACTGCCACTTCAACTCCCCTCATTTCTGGCTGCCCTGTACTCTGCTGTCTACCCCTGCCACCCCTTACCAGCTCCAGCTGACCTTCACCATCGTCTTTTCCTGCTGCTGACGAGGTGTGCCTAGCTGAGGCAGCTGCTGGCTGTTTGCGAGGCCTTGCAAAGGGCCAGCAGCTGCCTTGGCCAGGCACACTTCGTCAGCAGTGAGAGGAAAAAGATGGCAAATGTCAGCTGGGGGCGGACGGGGTAGGTGGCGATGGCAGAGTTCAGGGTGGCCAAAAGGGCAAAGATGGGGGGGGATATAGGCAGGTGGGGGGAGTCAAAGTGCACTCTGGGGTCATAAATGCGGGAGGACTGCTAAGCACCCAAATTTTGATCGTGACTGCAGGGGTGTCAGGCCTAGCCCAAGGAACTCCAAGAGACCATGTAAATTCAGTCCAGCAATGTTTATTAGCTACAACCTCTAGCAAGAATCTTCCCAGACTGAAACCCCAGTTCCCAAGTAATGCCAGCCACAACATTGTGAATTCCTCAAGGAGGTGCCAGTCTCATCGTCTTTCCCTCGCACCTCAGGAGATGAAAGAAAACGTTTTTCTCCCTGAGTCTGGCCTTCATAATTCCATTCCATCACAAGGGGCACTGCAACCTGTACCTTTGTGAACCAGTCGTAACTACCATTCATTCAGCACCGTTGTAACTTTGAACACTCGCTGAATGAATGGTCATTAAGCGAGGACTACCTGTATAGCCTTTTTATCCTTCTGTTCAGACAGTGGAAAAAAAGGCAATCCTTGACAGCAAGCTTTCAATTTAAAAGACATGACAGAGAATGAAAAAGGGTTAATAAACAAGCTTAGACATAATTTCTTTAGATTTCATACTGTACCTTAACTAATTATCAGCCGGGTATGGTTTAGAGAGAGAGAGAGAGAGAGAGAAATGGTTTATCTGCAGGGTGGATGAAATGTCCTTGCTTTCCACCTTAATCGCTGATGCTTTTTCTGAAATGGTTAGTATTTAATAACTATTTTTATAACAATCTTTTAAGATAATGTGGTATTGTTGTCATAGTACAGATGTAAAGTTGAAGTAAGGAGATTAAGCCTTACATGAAGGCACCAAATAGTTCATAGGTGAATGGCAATTTGTACCACAGATTTCCAGTTTGTGCTGTATTGCTGTCCTATAGAATTATAGTTTGGAAAGTCACCAGATACTTGTTCTTAAGTTGCATGCATCCTCAGCATTCATTTCAGAGAGTTTCTGTAATAATTCTCTAAATTATATAACACATTCCAAATCAATATGGTAGTTAATAAAAAATGAACAATTTTGACACAACTTTTTTGATAAAAAATTTCAGGAAACAAATGGAAAAATTAGACAAAATGGTCTGCCACGAAGGATAAACATGCTGTGAAGATGTTTTGCAAAACAGCTTACCATGAAGATACTGTGACTTCAGACTTACTACCTTCTGCTGACATATTTAGCCTGCTCAGAAATGTTTTTTGCATTTTCTAGAAAAAATGTGTCCCAGAAATTGAGTTTATTGTTGCTAGTTTTTGGTTTTATCTGGGGCATAATGTTACTGCGCTACACCTTTCAGCATCCAAGGCAACAGAGCAGTGCTGAATTGCGTGAACAAATACTTGACTTAAGTAAAAGATATGTTAGAGCCCTGGCAGAAGAAAACAAGAATGTAATAAATGGTGATAATGGAGTTGCAATGGCAGGATATGGTAAGCCTAAATAAACTATCTCTGTAAAATAATCCTCAGCTTAGTTTTACAAAATATATAAAGCAACATTATTGTAAAATTAGCATAAGGAGTTTTATATTTATAAAGTAGAACTAATGTTTGTTACATTTTCTGTGTTCTACTGAAGTATATAATAGTTTTCATTTCTAAAAAAAATTAGACTGCTTTTAATATTAAAGAGCTGATATACTGACATTGGATATGATATGTCTAAAAACATTTGCCTTGAATATTATAAGTTTATTGTCTAAATAATACCAGAAATGTAAAAATTTCTGGAAATTTTTAAACAATGGAGGATTTGGGGGAAATTGAAATATGTGCATTTTTTCCACTGTTTACATATATAGAATGGTTTTCAGTATATTATGTATAACTGGAGTGTTTATAGAGCATATTAGGTAAGTCAATTGTTTATATAGGCAACTCTACATTTATAGGGTTTATTTAGTGTTCTTAATTTGTTACAAATGAAGGTACAGTGTTGAGCTCTAAGGAATGTAGTGTTTGTTTGCTTTTCAGGCTAAATAATCAAAAAGTTAGAACTGAAAAATAGAGTAGTGTATTTAAAAAGTTTGCATATTCTGGATTTTTTCCACAATGAGAAAACTATTTTGTCACATGAAATTTTATCTGAGCAGTGTCACTTTTTGAGTCTTTTTTTTTCTCTAGCTGATCTGAAAAGAACAATTGCAGTTCTTCTAGATGACATCTTGCAACGCTTGGTCAAACTGGAAAACAAGGTTGATTACATGGTTGTAAATGGTTCAACAACAAACACTACAAATGGGAACTTGCTGCCATCTACTACAAGCAAACGAGTAAATGCACCAAACAAGCAAAGATAATAGTCAAAGTCACTTTGTGTAGCTGGAGCTACTTTGCATCTAATTCTTCTTCAGAAGAGAAGCACAGTTGGCTAAAGGCAGTCTGCATCCTGTTGCAACAGTAAAGCGAACACATACAGACCCAGCTTCTTTATCTAAAACCTTTGTGTTAAGATAGCTCTTTAATAAAGCAACATTGCACTGTATCTTTTAAAAAGTTACACTGGTAGTAAAGCTACTGTAGAAAGGTAAGTAGGTAACGTACATAAACGTATAGATACACACACACACATACACACAATCAGAGATCAAACTACCCAAAAAAAACCCTCAAAAACAAAAGAAAAGGAGGACTAACACAATAGGAAGAAAAAGAGGAACCAAGGAATTGATAAATCGCAAACCATACAGACAGCAACACGTCAACCAGCAATTTCCGGTATGAAACCCAGATCTTTCTTAGAGCAATCACAAACCAAACAATACTTCTAGAGAGTGACAACTTAGCAAAAACTAAATATTTTCTTCAGAGGTTGCCATTTGGTAGAAACAAGGAATTTTGCTCTGTCTCATGGAGATGCTGCTCTTGAAAACTGAGCAGCTGCCTAGCCTTTTGGCAGCCTCCCGCTCACAACTGGTACAAAGTTGGGATCCCCCAACTTTAATGCAAGCTCTAAATTGGGGCCGCTTCTTCCAGCAACTCCACAGCCATCTTCAGGCTCAGCCAAGCCTCCGGGAAGCTTTGAAGCGACAGCTGAAAAAAAAAGGTCTAGTCAGGTTAAGTCAGTTGAGGCGCTGCCCAGAGCTGCTGGGGTTGGCACTGCTGGAGAATCGGGCATTGCCCTCTACCACCCGCCACAGCCTTTTCTGTAGCTTCTTGATCCCAGCAACTGGTGGGGAGGAGCCCTTCATCAGTCTACTAGCAAGACGTAGAGCTGCCTCCCAACTTCTCCTTGGTCACTTGGAACCTCCTGTAAAAGAAACAGCTGGTGTTAAGCAATGGGAAGGCCTGCCAGTGAGAGTCCAGGCTCAGCTGCTGCTTTCGCAGCTACGAGATGATGGAGGAGGTGATGGGGACCAAGGCCGATCTTCCTCAGCCTTGTTGGACTGTTTGCCCTGCGGTCCTGTCCTCTATAGAACAGTGGCTGCAGCACTGGTGGAGCCTGGTTGGGAAGTGGAGGCCAGGGTGTTGCTCCTCCCTTGGTTGCTCCTCGGAGACCCAGCTCGTCTGTCATCATTCTGCCGCTTTCTGTCTCCCCAGTGTTTGGCTTCACTTTGTGCCCATTATCCTGAATTACTTGCTTCTTATTTGAGTTTCCTCTCAGCCTGGGGAAGCTGCCTCAGTTATGATCCTCTGCATGGGGAATGGCAAACTAGTGGTCTAAAAGAAGATGAAGTACCTTGGCAGGAGATGCAGGACCGTATCCGTTGCCTTTATCAGGTGCCAGAGCCTCTGGGCAGCGCAGTCCAGACTCGCCTAAGACAGCTTAAAGCCCAGGATGGGGACTTCGAAGTCCGAGGTCTGAGCATTTGGACTGATCTTTTACTGGATATGGAGATGCCTGCTTTTGAAAGGAAACCTGGGAGATTTATTATCTCCTGTAAAGTTTAACTCACAGTCACTAAAAATGTTGAATGAAAAAAGCATAGGTATTATACAAAGCAAGTGTAAAATTCTATGATAGTTACAAAAAGATATAGATTTAATAGCTAAATAAATGTAAACTTGGGGAAACTAGCTTGATCTTATGATCTGGTTTACTAATCCATAGTGAAGAAAGAATGCCTTTAAAGTGAGTGCTGTTAAGTATATATAGGTTAAATATTTTAAAATTAGCTGGCTGATTTTTGTTCCAATTGAGATTTATTCCATCCTAAAATGGTGGTCCAAAGAGTGTCTTTTATTTGCACTGTGAAGTAGCTTGAGAAAGAATGTTTTAAGAATAGTTACATTTGTGAAAACCTAAAGTAGCAATGTGCCAAAGTGCAATCTTGCTACAGAACTAGAGCAGTTAGTTGATTAAAAAATAAATTGTAATGTATATAGCTGTTCCAGAAACATTTAATACATGTATTTAGTAACTGAAGATACAGCCTAAGTGATAGAATCACACTAATTGGATATTGAGCACTATTAGCTTTTTATTCATTGCTTTCCTATTTAATATATTTTACAACCTATAATACATGGGGCACACTGTCTCTTAAGTTATTCCTGAAACAAAATGAGGAAGGGGTTGAACTTTGATGATGGGAAGCAAGGCATTTTGATGTTTACTGAAAATCTGTGCTAAAGGGGTGCAGTCTGTTCTTGTGAAACAGCAATGACTGTGGTTTTATAACCAGATTCTTTTCAAATGAACTTGAAAGTAAATGGGAACAGAGATCAGCATTGCCTTATATCCATGTTAGCCTTACAGCAGAGAGTTGTGGTGAAGGTGCACTATATAACAGTGTACATTCTGCATCATAAATTATATAATGAAGTGCCAGTTTGGATTTTGCACCTATATGGAATGATTTCTAAAAGGGTGGTTCTATTTTTGCTTAAAATATGCTGTGTGGTTTTAAAAAACATTTATTTAGAAAAAGAGCAAGATTTGTGGTTCTAGATATACAGTCTCAAATGATGTTCCCTTCAGATGACTTTAGTATCTATAGGAAAGGTTAAAAAATAAAGTGATGTATATATGGTACAAGCAATGAGTCCCTAGTTGATCCTTTCACTTGCTTTTTCAAATGTTTTAATTAGATTTTTTAAAATTGTAATCCTGTAAAATAACTTAGGTCGAGTTATTTTAACTAGTATAGCTTCAGTGTTTTATCTGGTAAAGAAAACCAGAGACAAAATTTGGTGTAGTGGTTAAGGCATCAGGCTAGAAACTGGGAGACTGTGAGTCCTAGTCTGGCTTGAGGCACAAAGCCAGCTGGGTGACCTTGGGCTAGTCATTCTCTCCCAGCCCTGGGAAGGAGGCAATGGCAAACCGCTTCCAAAATCTTGCCAAGAAAACTGCAGGGACTACCCAGGCAGTTGTCAGGAGTCACCACTGCCTCTAAGGAACAAAAAACCAACACTAGAATGATCCTATGCCTATTTAGTTCTAAGTGTACCTCAGTACAAATCTCTGCATTTATTGAGGAATAAACCTAGCTGAATTCAGTAGAATATACATGTATAGACTTAATATTGCGTTTATTACAGTTGTGCATGGTTCAAAAATGATTTGAAAGAAATCCTTCTGAACTCAGGCAAGGTAACACAGCATTTCTCTGTTACAAAGTAGTCCTCGCTTAATGACCCTAATTGGGACTGGAATTTCCATCGCTAAGCAAAGTGGTCATTAGGCAAAACATGTGATCACACCTCTTAGCGATGGCAGTTCCTGTGGTCCCAGTTGGGGTTGTTAAGCCAGGACCTCATGCTTCTCCTGCCCTGCCAGGCTTGCCTCTGCTTTAACTCCCCTCACCGGCCTATCTCCCCCTTATCTCTGCCCTTTTGTCTGCCCTGCTACCTACCCCTGCCACCCTCCGCCTCCCTTCACTGTTGTCTTCCTCCCGCTGCTAAGGTACACCTGTCCAAGGCAGCTGCTGGCCCTTCACGAGGCCCTGTAAGGCCTCCCAGAAGCCTCACGGAGGCCAAGCAGCTGCCTTGGCTGGTTATGACTTGTCAGTGGCTGAAGAAAGATTATGGCAAAGGTCAAAAGGGGGTGGTAGGAGTAGGTGGCAGAGTGCAGGGTAGTCAAAAGGACAGAGATGGGGGAGATAGCTGGGTGGGGGGAGTTGAAGTGCACACTACGGTTGTTAATGAGAGCAGACTGCTAATCAACCAAATTTTGATCATGTGACTGCAGGGGCACTACAACAACTGTAACTTTGAGGACCAGTCATAACTAACTTGTTCAGCATCGTTGTAACTTCAGATGGTTGCTGAACGAATAGTCATTAAGCAAGCGCTATCTGCATTGTTTATAGCAGCCACATCTTTTTCCACATGAGCCTGAAAAAAAAATGTGGATGCTTTGAAAGTCACATTGACAATGTGACTACTTTAATATATTGACTTGTCTTTTTTGTTAGGCTCATGGAAACCTGAATAAAGAGGTAGCTGCTTTAATGAATAGCAAAGGTGCTGTGCTCAGGCTTTTGTGAATTCCAAGGTGCTTCTTCCAAGTTACTTTTGAAGCATACATGGACTTCTTATTGTCTGAAATAGGGGATCGCTAAGTACCTATCTGAACAGTAATGTACCATTTGTATTGCTCCTGTATGTTCTTTTACAATCAGAAAAAAAAATCTGTTAAAGAAAAGACAGAATAGCTCCTTAATACAGTGTAATGCATTGGGAACTTTGTCCCTCTGGAAATGTCCATTGAATGAAACAGTTTTAATTGTAGATGGTATTATTGCCTAGAAACTCAGGCATCTGAGTTTGCATGAAGCCGATTTAAAAAACAAAACAAAACTTGATCCCTGAATTTGGGGGAGAGGCTAACTTTGCAAAATGGCTTTTTTGCCCTGCCTGATAGCATGAATCTCAAGTACTTCAGGCCAAGCAAAAAGTGTTTATTAAGGGGGGGGTCCAGTCTTTATATAGGGTACAGAAACAAATAATATGTTTTATTGTTCAGTATGTTCAGTATATGTGATGTGTCAGAAAGCAACAAATCAAACAATAGGAGACATTAATTAGATATGAAAATTAAACCATAGAAAACACTGATCCTAGATAACATTCCACAAGTGGCAAATTTATGGGTTACATCACCCCTTTTCCCAAGTGAATTTGTATCTTTCTAAATACTTACAAGTGTATTCAAGAACTTCTAGAATACGGTAACTATTTTTTAGTTGCTGGAAAGGCTAGTTCTTGCATATCAAAAGAAGAAATGGCTTTGGTTAAAAAGAAAACATGGTTTCCTGAACTTTAAAAGGAAGCAGGGATGCCATGCTAAAATGCTAATATCACCTTTATTAAAAAGCTAATAATGAAGCCTAAAATTCCAGGTAACAGTATTAGCTGCTGGATGATACTGGATTGGTGCAGCTTTATCAGAACATGCAGAGAAGTTCTTCAAAAAGTGATAATTATTCGGAATATTTGCATAAGTACTGGGAGACCAGTGTAATAGATAATAATTATTCCATATCAATACTCAATACATTGTCTCCTTATTTCCTGAGCGGCCAGAATGAATGCATGAAAAAACAACTGCAAGCACCCACCTGAGTGTGAGACTGGGAATGCTGCTAAATCATTGGGATCCAAAAATCTGAGGGTGGAGCAGGGTACTTACCTTGAGCAAGTTTTTTTCAGAGAGTTGAAGCCCCTGTAAGGGTTTGAATTGGACCTGCTGCTAATTTTCCATCAACAATGAGACTGTCTTCCAGTGACATTAACTGCACGTAGGTTTATTCCTTTGAGCCACACACACAATCTGACAGAACTGGTATGCTCTGAGTCCCATCAATTAAACAAGGCTACCTGGTGGGACCCAGAATTGGGTCTTCTTCGTCATGCCTGCCCTTTGGAACATCATTCCACCCAAGATTCATATAGTCCCCGCCCTGTCCAAACAAGCCCTTAAAATGTGGCTCTGTCCCCAGGCCCTGAGTTAGAATGGGTGGTAGACCTCTTGTGAGACGTTTTGGTCTTTTAACTGATATTTGTTAACTTTCTTTGGATGGCACCATCTGTGGTTTTTATGGTTGTACTCTGTAAGCCACCCAGAATCCTAACAGATTAGAATGGCCTATAAATAATATCAGATTTTTCATATATATATATATATAAATAAATTAAAAAAAAACAAACAAACTCAAGGCAGGGAACATACCTAATCCTCCTGCCTCCTACTTTCCCCGCAACAACAACCCTGTGAGGTGGGTTGGGCTGAGAGAGAGGGACTGGCCCAAAGTCACCCAGCTGCTTTCGTGCCTAAGGCAGGCCTAGAACTCACAGTCTCCTGGTTTCTAGGCCAGCACCTTAATCACTACACCAAACTGGCTCTCAGTTTCTATAATACATAGACAGTTCATATAATACATGAATCAACCATCTGGGGTGGAGTTAATATGATGCACTGAAGCACTAACTACCCTGGCTGGGTTCACTGGGCACCGTGAAGTTTGTGGCTCTGGGGGCTGTGCAAACTCAGCCTGTTTCAGGAGGGAGGGTGCCCTATCTTCACGTATTTCTTTACTGATGCCCGTATAGTACCGTACCACAAAGAGGTTAAAACTGTAATAAGGGTGTCACGTAGCAACGGAAGAGCGGCGGTTTCAACGGAACCTATCGAAAAACCAAGGCAGGCGCGCGGAGGCAACCTAGAGCCGTCGCCTCCAAGCAACGGCAGAGTCCTCCTGAGCGACGCTGCGGCCCAGCCGCTCCTCCTGACGGGGAGCCACCTCCCTCTCCCGCGAGGCCTTTGCTCCGCGCCGCGCCGCGCCGCGCGTCTCGCGTTCGTCCGGAAAGACTTTGCGGGATCTGTGAAACAGCATCTCCGCTGCCCAGTCGGCGGGGAGAGCCGGTAGGGCGTCCCCGAGGTCATGGAGTGGCTGACATTTCAGCCCGGGGCCGCCGCCGCCATAGACGACTATTTGGAATATAAGAGGTAAGGAAGCCAACCTGGCGGCCGCTTTTCATCCACCGAGGAGGGGCTGGGAAAGCCATCGCTCGGGTGCCCTGGACGGAAGAGGCTTCTCCATTCCTCGCGGCTTTTTGATGGTAGATGCGTGTCTCAAAAGACCCGCGTTTGTTTGGAATGCGCTTGGAGACGCGCGCTGCGGTCTGGTGGTCGTCCGGATTTCTGCACGCCAGATCCGGTAGCCTGGCTATAATTGTGCAGCCAACTTCGGTCCCCGTATTGAACCAGGAACAAATCTTACGGATTGGCTAAAATGGGGTTGACTGGTTTGTGCGGTTCCAGCCAACCTAATTGATTCAGCAAACCATGAGGCAGCTCACCAGGAGTTAGTAGTAGAAAACCACCGGTCTTGGGCCATATACAGAAATAAAAGGTGTCGCCTGAGCATACGTAGAAAGCGTTTCTTCGCTGCTGGGTAAAAGATTTATTCATTTATTTAAAACATTTATATAGCCACCTATCTTATACTGAACTCTAGGTGGCTCCCAACCAGCAGTTAAAACAACATCAATAACGCTAATACATACATATCTATTGAAACCACAAAGAAAGATGCTGTTCTTTAGCAGCCAAGACTCAAAGGAAGATCTGAAGATTAAGACCTGCTTTCCAACAGAGAATTTCCACTCCCCTCTGGCCTTTTGGCTTCAGCATTTTGGCTGTGTTCATGCAAAACACTAACCTCTAGTTAACGGTAGTGTATTGAATCCACTGACTTGGATCTGTAATACAGTGTATCATAAACAAGCTGTTATGAGTTGGGTTTGGACAATACACTGGAGCCAGAAACTAGCTGACCACATCTAAGCCTAGCATACTATGAGACCATATTTACACAAGGTGCTTAATTGGGTCACTTCCAAGGCCCATTTCCTGCTCCAGTCAGGCCCCCCAAAACTGTTACCTGCCCTAAGTCAGGCTGCTTGGTCTGAATTGAGTAGAAAAGGTTAACTCTTCTAGTCTTAGGAGGTAAGAGTCAGGAGCTAGAACAGCCCCCACAAAACTCTCCCTTTCAGCTCTTAAGGTGCAGAAGAGTGAGGGTGAATTGGGGGCAGAAAAGGTGAGGTGGTTCTGATTCCAATTTGGCAACTCAGTATGATCAACCCAGATAAATCTACTGCAGGATGAAGGCCTTTTCAACTGCTTTCCAAATGTTTTAACACTCTGCAAGTTGTTTCTAGTTAACCCCTTTGAATTGAGTTATATCATCTATCCAGTGTTGCTTGGGGCATTTGGGGTCAATTGGTATCCAATTGAGGATTGTTATTATCCAGCACTTATCTGTTTGTCGTGCCGTATGGCCAGCCCTTCACCATTTCCATGATGCTACCCAAAGCAGTTTGGTAAGTTGCTTCTAGCTACTACATATATACACATAATGTCTGTTGGCCATTACACACCACTCATTGCCATTAGCAAATACCACCCACCCAAGAACAATCTGATAAGGAGGCTGATATCCCAATCAAAATGGCTGCTCCTTATTTAACTGGGACAGCCCTGCATTTTCGACTGTTTGCAGAGTCTGACTGGGTTAATCATTTACCCATATTTGGGGCCTCATCCTGATGTGAAAACGATATGTAAATTTGAACTTTTAAATGAGCTGAGAAGGTCATTTAAAACCTTCATGCAGCATGTTTCCCATCTCTGCTCCTCCACTCCCAAGTGAGTGTCTTGTGATTGCCAAGAATGGCTTGTCTAGAGAGCAGGTTTGGTGACATTATCCACTGCTGATTAAAAGGAAAGTTAACTGTGGACATTTTTATATAGCATCTAAAAGGATGGTTTCATTCTGACAAGGAAAATATTTCAGATAGCTAATCTGCAGTTTATTCTCATTGTCCAAAACTGTATATATTGCCCAGCAGCAATCATATTTATAAATTTGCTGAGAATGCTGAGGAACATCAGAGGGAGGCACATGTACAATATTGCTAATGTTCTGGTCCATGCTGAGCTCTTCTCACATTGTGCATGAACATCTGGAGGTGAATTCAAAGTGTGTTTTGCTATACAGTATGCACTTAGAAGTTTGCCCTCTGATTCTTGTTTAGTCTGTGCTTTTATTCATTGACTGAATACACACTTCACACTAGAGCCATAGGAGCTCTATTTTAAGGTGACCAATATCTGTATTAATACTGGGAATATGGAATGAGAAAAGTGGTGGTTGGTTGGTGTTATTGGTCCCTGTGCTTATTTTGTAGATATTTTAAAGTCTTTCTAAATTATGTGTACACTGCTGTTTTTATTTTTGTCTGTTTAACTGAATTTGATTTGCCTCCTTCCCATTTTGTAATTATATACATTTCCATTGATTTTTATCTGGAGGGCAACTCAAGCTGAATGTTTGCACTATTCCAGTGCTACTGCTCTAGACTTCTTGTTCGAGTTTCCAGAACATGCCAAGCTAAAATGTAGTTGGCTAACTTGTGGCACAGTGTGTTATGAGAATCCAGCCACTATGGTTAATTTATGATTCAGTGTATTGTGTGCCCACAGCCATCTGAATTAATTCCATAAATCATGGGTTAGCTTTTTATGTGAACACAACATGGTTTATAGCTTATCCTTTGTCCAGAGATCACCAACTGTTGTTCCATGCCATTTTCTTCCCTTCTACCTAGACAATTTCGCTCTTGTTGTATGGGTAGGAAGTAAGAAAATAATATGCCGGACTTCTGGGGAAGAAATGGTGGACCAAAGAAGGCTCTGCAAAAAGCAGAGCCAATGACCATGACAGAATGAAGAGCCAGTGAATAGACCAGTTCTTCAATAATTCCTCTCTGGACAAGGAGAAGACTTAAGATTACCTACAAGTGCTCCTGACAGCTGCTCCTTGCAGGTTTAGAGCTCTGGGAGATGAGAGAATAACCACCTTGCTCAAACTGTGGTCAGTGTCTTTGAAAGGACACTAAGTTCGCATATTTCCTTTTCTAATCACTTTCAGAAATTGCTTATTAACTGCTTTCAGCTCTTAGGAACCTTTGGATTGACAAATTTTATAGCACCGGGTGAGTTTTCTTCAATCCTTAGCAAAAGAAGTTTTAACTACAAAATTCAGAACTTAATTTTTTTTTTTTTTGAATAAACAGCATAAGGTTGATTAAAAGTTTGATTTTAGAAAGTCACAAATAGACTAAGGGTCCAGATAATTTTGAAATAAGATTTTGGAATTAATTATAAAGAATCCTTCCTGTGGGAAAATGTTTTTGTTTTGAAACATAATAAGATTTTAAAAATTGGATACTAAAGGGAACTAATGTTATAATTAAAGAAGAACACTTAAACTCAACTTACAGAATGAAGCAAAATATTTTAACATTGGACATACTGAAGGATATTTTTGAACAATGAACCCAGAAGTTAATTTTAAGTGTCTAAAAGATGTTATGGAAGAGGAGCAAGTTCTGTCTGACAAGATCGAGACTGAGTTGAAAGTGGATTTCTACAAGAATGACACAGAAAAAGATATTACACTTGACATACAAAAGAATCCGACTGATGTCTTAATAATTAAAAGGGATATACAAACCAAGAGAGTGACCTGGATAATTTTCCCATATTGGATTTACAAAAGAAGCTTGTTAAACATTTTGAAGAATTTTGTGAGAAGGGACAAAAGAAAAGAAATCAAGTTAAATGACAAGAGACTAAATATTAAGATTGTTAGAAGTAAAAGGAAGGAATATAAAGTTGGTTTATTTGATCAAGGTTAAAATAGATATGTTATCTCTGGTAATCTTAATGGACTTTTGCTAACATCAGGACTGAAATGACGGTGCTTTATGGATTTGTTTATAGATAAGAGATGGGATATGGGAAGAAGAGATCATTTGTTTATTTTAAGAGAAGGTGTTACGTTACTAAAATTGTTTATACTTGTGATGAATGTGGGAAGTCACTTCTTTATATATATTTTTTTCTTTATTATTATTATTTCTTTTCTATTTCTCTTTCTATTTTTTCCCTTTTTTGTTTTTTTCTGCACCTTCTACTCTTTTTCTTTTTTTTAGTTTGTATTCATTTTTACTGTTGTAATTATAATCTTTAATAAAATTACTATTTAAAAAAAGAAAATAATATGCTAATCTGTGTGTCCCTTGGATAAAGGATGGCATGTATAGGAATTTAAACGTTTCCTCCTTTCAAAAGAAAATGTAGACAGAAAAATTCTTGAACACAGATAATCCTGTACAATACCTAGATTGGAAATTTCTCCATGCACAATAAGTGAGTCACAAAGTAGCCACAAACCCTAAGCTCATACCATAAACCTTCTACTCTTTTTCTTTTTCTTTTAGTTTGTATTCGTTTTTACTGTTGTAATTATAATTTTAATAAAATTATGTAAACCCTAAAAATTGGGTTGAGAACACCACTGATAAGTTACCCAGGTATATTATGTAATCACAGCCAATTATCCACTGGATCCAGCTCCAGTTGGATACCAAGTGTGAGGCATGGTCTACAGAGATGCCCAGGGTATGTTCTTACCCTGTTATCTGGGAACAGTTTGATCCTGTTGAACCTGAAGAAGTGGACAGGGCCCTCCAGACAGTCAGTGCCACCACCTGTCAACTAGATCCATGTCCTTCCTGGCTAGTTAAAACTACCTGGGAAGTTACATGTGGGTGGGTCCAGGCAATGGTGAATTCATCCTTGAGGGAGGGGGTGTTTCCAGCTGCCTTTAAGGTGCTGGTGTACCCCCTCCTCAAGAAGCCATCACTGGATCCCACCATACTGCACAATTTTTGTTTGGTCTCCCACCTCCCCTTTTTAGGGAAGGTGATTGAGAAGGTGGTGGCGTTGCAGCTCCAGAGGATCCTAGAGGAAATGGATTATCTGGACCCCTTTCAGTCAGGTTTCAGGCCCGGATCCCAGATGGAAATGGCATTGGTCACACTCATGGATCTCTGGCGGGAGTGGGATGGGGGTAGTGCATCCATCCTTGCTCTTCTTGACCTCTCAGTGGCTTTCGATACCATCGACCATGGTATCCTTTTGGGTCGACTTGGGGAGTTGGAAGTGGGCAGCACAATTTTGCACTGGTTCTCTTCCTACTTCCAAGGTCGATCCCAATTGGTGTTGATTGGGGGCGAGAGGTCCAGCTCATGGCCCCTCCTTTGTGGGGTGCCCCAGGGTTCAGTACTCTCTCCGCTCCTTTTTAACATCTACATGAAACCACTGGGTGAGATCATCCGCCACCATGAGATGAAGTATCATCAATATGCTGATGATACCCAGTTATACATCTCCATCCCGGGTGAGGCAAGTGATGCCGTGACCACCCTTTTGTGGTGCCTGGAGGCTGTGGGGGTCTGGATGGGGTGCAACAGGCTTCAACTGAACCCTCATAAGATGGAGTGGCTGTGGGTTAATGGCTCCTCTGTATCCAGGATGTTGTCATCTTTGGTGCTGGATGGGGTAGCATTGCCCCAGACAGACCCAGTGGATAATCTGGGGATCCTCCTAGACTCACGGCTCCTGCTTGAGGAGCAGGTGGCAGTTGTGTCCAGGAGAGCCTTTGCCCACCTTCGTGTGGTATGCTAGTTACGCCCCTTCCTGGATCAGGAGGCTCTCTGGTCAGTCACTCATGCCCTGGTCATCTCTCGGCTAGACTATTGCAATGCGCTCTACATGGGGCTACCTTTGAAGAGTATCCAGAAGCTACAGCGGGTCCAAAATGTGGCCGCGAGAATAATTTTGAGTGCCCCAAGGAGGGCCCATGTAACGCCTCTGCTCTGCGAGCTGCATTGGGTCCCAGTCTGCTTCCAGGTCCAATTCAAAATGTTGGTTATCACCTTTAAAGCCCTACACGGCATGGGTTCAGGTTACCTGAGGGACCGTCTTACCCTTGTCACATCAACCCGTCCCACCCGGTCAGGCAGGGCATGTTGCGGGTCCTGTCAGTGAGAGAATATTGACTGGTGGGGCCCAGGAGGAGAGCCTTCTCTGCTGTTGCTCCCGCCCTTTGGAACATTCTGCCCCCTGAGGTGTGGCAGGCCTGTACCCCACCAGCCTTCTGGAAAAAATTGAAGACCTGGCTCTGCCAGCTTGTGGGGGGGGATAACAACTCTACCCAATCCTGGGGGTGGCTGGCGCCTCGATGACGCTCCCTGAGTGATTGCCAATTATTTTGGATCTTTTTATTATTTATTTATTTATGTAATTTTGTAATTTTAATTGATTTTAATTGTTTTGTAAACCGCCCAGAGTCTTTTGATGAAATGGGCGGTGACAAATCCGATAAATAAATAAATAAAATTATGTTTAGGATCATAGTAGTTTTTAGATATTCACCTACTTCTTTTTAGAATCAGAATTCCCACATATTCACATTTTGGTTCCAAGATTCTCTCTCCTTTCTCTTATGACATAACAATTTCACCCTGTTTTCTACGTGTTTATTATTAAAGGGTTGTTGGTTTCAATTGTAATTAAATATGTAATGAAAAGTATTACAGAAATCAACACTTTTGCAGAATTGTAGGAGAAGATGATGGTGGGAAACTGTTTACCCCTGAAGAATACGAACAATACAAGAAACGAGTATTACCAATTCGGTTGCAAAATAGATTGTATGTGAGCTGGAGATCACCAACTGGCATGGACTGTAAACTCGTGGGTCCAGAAACACCCTGTTTTTGTTCTCACAGGTAAGGCATTCTATATCTGTACCAATGATGATGCAATCAACTTGACCAGATAACTTGTTTCTTAATAGTCATATATGTTATGTATCCATAATATGGCATTTGCTCAGAAGGAAGACTAATTCTCCAAATAATTTTTATCTTTAAAACAGAAGAGTGGGTTTAGATTTGCTGATAATGCAATAATTGAGGCAGATTTTTTTTTCTGCCTAATCTTACCAGAGGAAAATGGGTATTGTCTTAAAATCTGGGTTATTTTACCTTTGGGTTAATACATAACTGTACTCCTGAGTCTGCTGGTTTGTGCTATCAGACTCTCAGTACAACTCTTTTGCACAAAAATATAGTACATGTGTTCCTCTGTCCTTGGTTGGATTCACAAATATAAGCCAAGAGAAGGCAAATTTTTGACAGCTCATTTTCCTTTTGTGAAGTTAGAAAGGAAACCTTTTGTCTTGGAAATGTGCAGATCTGTTCAATCTCCACATTCACTTTTGGCTTTTTCAACATAACAAAATTCATGACTTTGGTTGTTTTCTTACTATGTTAATTACTGATAAATAAAATGAATGTAGTGTTGTACTGAGAAGCTCTGACTTTCTTATTTGGATTAAGGTTCAAACCAGGAAAAAGTTCATTCCAAATAATTCTACTGGGAAGGATTCATTCAGAGGTCCATACTCTGGAGGCCTCAATATTTCTAGCAACTCTCTGCCCCAACACATGTAGAAAACTGAGCAATCCAAGGGATCAGTTAAAAAATTGATGTATATTTTTTCCAAATCCAGGACAAGAGTGGAGATTTTGAAATACTGATTGACTAGCAGATTCTGCCAAAGTGTATTAGCCTTGCCTCTTTTATAGAATAATTGAATGTCTTTGAATAATAAAAGGATTACTACATATTCTAATAAGTGAGTAGTAACCAAACAGTGTGTCTGCATTTTTGTTTTACTTTTCCTAGATATAAACAACACAAAACAGACTTTGAAGTGATTCCAAAAGAACGCCCTATTTCTGTACCTTGTAGAGTGAGCCGATGCCCGTGTAAATCTTATAATTTTGTTCCTCTTAATGGTACTCAGTCCATCCGCTGTAGATGTAAGCACTTTGCAGATCAGCATAGTCCAGCAACTGGATTTCCATGCAACGTGTGTAAGTGTTCTTTGGTTAAATAAGTAATTCATATTTAAGGGTAACTACTATCCAATTCACAGATATCTTTCTTTAAATACTATCTCAGTATAACAACAATGCATATCTGTTGCTTTGGGAATGATTAAAACATTTCAAATTCTGCAATTAGGAAACTAATTTAACACTAAATATTTTTCCAGCCAACTTTAGCCTGCCTGATTAGATCTAGTAGGGAGAAACTGTTGCAAATCCCACACTTTTGGAGGTTCAGGGGGCTGAGGCAAAGAGGTGCTGCTTTTCTGTTGCAGCACCAATATTGTGGAATAGTCTCCCTGTGGAGATCTGACTGGTTCCTCTTCGTTGGTTCTCTGCAAGCTTCTAAAGACTGAGCTTTCTGGAGAGCCTCTCCCTGATTTGAGTTGTCACCATCTTTTATTCTCTCTTTTTGTGGTGTCATAATTTTTATATGGGGTTTGTTTTATATCGTATTTTTATGTGAGCTGCAGAGAGTAAATTTTGACTGCAGTGGCATACAAATATGCTAAATAAATAAATAAATAATGACTTTAAATCTGGTTAATTTGTATCATAATATGCAATATTCAAATTTGTCCTGCTTCCAGATAGGAGAGCCTCAATGTGATCTTTTTCAAGCATATGCAATAAGACTGTTTCTACTATCAGACAACTCGTTGTAGAATTAGTCCCCAACTGCAAATTATTATCTAAACAAAGAATACTGTCATGAGTAATGTTTATGATCCCAGATGTAGAAATGATTATCTTCTAATTCTTACATTTTTTCCTCATGTCTGTCCTATTTAAATAATGCATATATGCATATTAAAAGGTTTCAGCTGTAGCCATTGTTTGTATCACCAAGGCCATCGCAAGCAAAAGTGACATTGAGTGGAAACCTGTCAAACATGTAATTGTGACTTTTTCAAAATATGTTTTGCATTAGGTTCCAAATGTGCAGGGTTTCACAGTTGCTTTACTTGTGGATGTGGCCAGCCAGCATATTCTCATGAAACAATAGTGGAAACAAAAGAGGAACGTTTAGCCCAAGGAAAGCCAGTTGGGCAAGATGTCCCTTATGCTGCAATGGGGGGACTAACAGGTTTTAGTTCCCTAGCAGAAGGCTACATGAGACTTGATGATAGTGGACTAGGTAAGGATGAAATGAAATATTGTTTTTTGAGTTTATACATGATTGCTTTTGTACCTCTTGGCCAACTTACCCTATGAAGTTTGGGGGAAGATAAGCAGTGGGAGTGTTATATATTTTGCCTTGAACTCCTGGAGGAAACCGGGATGGGGTGGGGGATATACATCCAACAAATAATAAACAATGACTTAAAAACACAAATACAAGTTTAGTAGCACCATTGTGATAGCTTAATTACTGTACATGTCTAAAAAAATAAGTGCCGTGTTTCACGTAATGATGTCTGATTATGGAATCTAGTTTTATACCCTGTATTTGAACTGTGTGGCCCATCAAAGCTTATAGTTTTAGTACAAATATGCTTGGACTTTTTGGGAGGAATAAATGGGAATTGCCATACTTATTTTGATTTTATGCAGAGTTATCTTGAAGATCACCTGGAATTCTAGTAGGTGCAAAATTCTTCTTCTTGATGAATTTGAAATAGTTGTAATTCTGCATCCAGCAGGGGCTTGATCTAGATTGCTGCCTCCTCCAGCTCTATAACCGTATTAAACCTCATTTTGCACCACCATTCTGGCTCTTAATACTTGTCTAGGCCTAATTTGAACATAGAAGTGCTTGACTTTCAAACCCTTTCAGCCTGTGTTTAATGGAAACGGTCTGTCACTATGGAAACTGATATTTGATTAGGCTCTGTTTTGTTTATCTTCTGTGTATTATGGAGTGTCATTTATAGTTGGCAACAGGCCTTTATTAGAATACCTCTGTCTATGACATTCCTATGAAGATCAGTCATATCTTCTTTTTCTTTGTGCTCCTAAAACTATTTCAAATTTTACAAAAGTATGAAGTGGAAGAAGCTTTTAGGTTTACATTTTTAAATTGCTGTCCTAAATTGTTGTCCTGAAGGTATTATAATGTGTTTATTGTCTATTTTTTAATTAAATACAATTAAATGTATTGCAAATGAACTATTTTGAATTATAAAATAATAATAAAGCCATGATTTAATGAATTTTGGATGCAGCACTTCAAAATGATGGACAAGGCCATTTCTGAAGTCAGTTCAGATATCTAGGTAAGGGTAGAGGAGGCACATGGTAGAAAATAAGCAACAATAGGTATTCCTTTTACCCACCCTGGCTCTGCTCTGACCAGCACTTCCTTGTTGGATGAAGCTTATGTTTGAGTTCTTGGTGAGGTAAGGGGAGGGCAAGAAGGATGATACTGGGAATATCAATCCAGTCAGCAGGCTGGTGGGATATACTGTGTTGGGGCAGCAGTTTAGAGGAGGGAGGAAAGATCAAGCATGCTGGTGGGATATGCCAGCCTGGGAAATCAGCAGCTGTGGTGGCAATTCCTTTTCACCATCCAGGCTTCTATTCTCATCCAACTTTTTGTGCATCATCTGAATAACCTCTTTGTTCAGTCTCCAGTGTAAGAGGGAGCTATCTTGTCTCTCTCCCCACTGCACTGTGTTATATTTTCCCCTCTTTTTCTGTCTTTGGATTTGGTGGGCTCTCCTTCTACCTGTTCACTAAACTGTGCTTTTACTTTATCTGTAACTTATCAGTACATTTCAGATAGGTCCTGACACAGAAAAAAATTATCCTTCTCATATTTCATCTGTTCTATAGATATGTAAGAAAGCTACCTTACCGTACATTTTTAATTGTTGCTCCTGTTAATATTTTTATGATTGTTTTTCAGTTTAATCACAGCTTAATAACTGGTCTTCAGACCTATTTCATAATTATTTCCAAATGAATAGCAGTGTTCATTTTGTAACAAAAATGGAGTCTTGTACCTTAAAGTTTAAGAAATGTACCTTAAAGTTTAAGAAATCACATATATTACAAATATTATATATAATATAAATATTCTATTATGTTAAAAAGTTCTGTGGATTGGAATCCACTTCATCTGGTATATGGAGTATTATCTTAAGCTGGAGGTTTATATTAATATTTGGGGGACAAACTAAAGGAAGTGAATTGCAGCATGTAAACAGTTTGCTGTGATTATTAACCTTACTAACAGTGGTTGTTTTCAAGCATTTCTTGCTGACAGTTTAACCAATGATAGGATGTTTATAATACATCCAGTATAATTAACATTTTTTATTCTGATGGAAGCTGAAGAAGATAGAATTAACCCTTTTGATGAATGTCAATTCTGACCTTGATTACACTATTTTATCCATACTATCAATTTATTCATTTGTTCATCTTCTAGTATGCCATCATCTAATAGAAATGCTCTTCTATATCTTTGATAGTCTCACTGAACAAATGTTTTAAGCTAGATTTTATTCATTGGCTGTAATATTTTAATTTGTTAATGCTTGTTTAATTTTAAGGAGCACCTTCCGCTCAATTCTTAGAAGCTCCTGTAACCAACATGGATAATCCATTTTTAAAAGCATTCCAAGGTCCTTCCAGTTCCATGCAGGCAGGATTCCAGTTAACAGATGGTAATGATTTTAAAACTTCTTATATTATCTAACTGAATAGATTTTAAGTGTATTTTAAAATCTAATAAAAATGTTACTTTTAAGGAGGTACAAGTACAGCAATGCAGGCTTCCAGTTTAAGGCAAACTGAAGAAGATGACATGGCTTACTTTGAAAGACAGTATCAGACACGGGTAAGCCCACAGCATACATTATTTAAAACAAAGGCATTTATTTCCAATTAAAAATAATTTGTTGAATGGCACTTATGACACATATTAATGTGTTGATAATTAAAAAAAAATGTTGGGGTATTATAGTGACATCTGAAAATCAAATGTACTTAGAAGAAAATATCAGGACTATCTTGACATATAAAAACAAAAAAGGCTGTTTGTGCAATTTATATTGAAGATGAGTGACTTTGTTTTCCACCTATTGCTACAGTTATCTTTTATCATATCTGAAATTGAATCGTCCATCTTCTATTTCTGCCTATTTATAATTATAGAAATTCAAAACAGTACCATTTAAGTAATGAGGCTGTGCAGTCCTTCTCATTCTGTTTTGAAGAGTTGCTCTGGAATGAGATGCAGGGAGACTTTGACTACACCCACACAATTTTGGAAACAGACAAAGCTGCTTTACTGAACTGCTGACTTACTGTTTCATACTTCCATGCATTCTAAAGCACCTCTTAAATCAAATCCAAAGGATTGCACAACAATAATAAGCAATTATGTGATAATGAAAAGCAATAGAAAAATGTAACATAGTATCCAGCAAAGGAAATTTCTGATGCTGTAGGATAAGAAAAACTAGCAATAATGGGACTAGATGAAATGTAGTTTGCAGAAAACAAGTAGACCATGTTTCATGTGATTTTATATGGATTTTTTTCATTACAGTTGAAACAAGAGAAGGCAAGAGAACAGAAAGGAAAAGGTCCTATACCACCGAAGACTCAAGATCATCAATAATACAAAATACGTATTTTATTGTCATTTATAAGCATATCTCTATATTTCTCTATCCTCTATATATATTCAGTGACTATAGTATGTTTATTTTTCCATATCAATTTTGTTATATTTACCACAGTTAAAATAATATGATAGTGTGCCTTTTTTCAGGCACTGAAGCAAAATAATGCTATTCTAATTTTGCATATTCAAAAATCAGCAATGGAAAAACTGTAGGTTTCATTGCAGAAGACTACTGTGAACACTGAGAAATATCTCTTCGGAAGAGTTTTATCATCTTTGAAAGAATTTTATCATCTATATACATTTGCATTTTATGAAAAGAGTGGTTTTGTTTTCTGTATTTCAAGATTTTAAAATGTTGATAGTAATAAGGAAAAATGAATATTCATTACAGTTGAACTGATTTACCTAAAAGTAATGCAGCAAACATGTGGTTGACAGATTATTGTATATGCATTGGATTGGACCACATATATCTGTCTTGTTTTTTTTAATAGCCTATCGCTTACTATAGATGATAACTGAAAATGGACCTTAATTTCTTATAACAATACTTCACTTTTGTTATGGACTAAGCATTTTAAAAGTCAGAGCATTTCTCATCATTTGTTGATGAGGACTTTCTAGATGAGACTTCTTAAAAATACATACCATTTCTCTTCTTCCTCTCAACAATCTTTTTGAAATGGGGGAGAGAGAAGAAAATGTAAGAGGATTGGTAATGCATATGTCACTAATTAGCCTTTTTAGACTATCCCATAAACTTCTATTCAAAAAGCAGAAACTGACACTGTACGCTGTGAATGGATAGCAGATGGCATTAATATATGTAAATGGCTCTATCGTTTGCCCCTGTAAAATGAGAGATGCATATTCAGTGTTTGAGGGAAACAGGTGAACTGTTTCAATAAAATTTTCCAGTGACAGTGCACACAATTAGGTTGTAAGTCTGAACTTAACAAAAATACAATAGAAACATCAGGGTTTTTTTGGCTTAACTATTAGCCTGGCTTCACAAGATTATATAAACTGCTTGTCTTACCTTTTATTTGGCTAATGTGTAAAAAAGGTATCTTTACACTCACTGTAGAGTTCCTTCTTAGGGCAATTCTGCACAGCAGGTTTAGGGTTCTTGTCTGCCAGAATGATACTAGCTGGAAATGAAGCTTCCTAAAAAAGTCACTGTCCAGATTTGAAGTTTTGGCAATTACACTGGTCAGGTTTCCTTTCCAGAAGAGAGTTACCACAGCCCCTGATCAGTAGATTCTCCTGCTTCTTTACCCCATCTACCCATGCCAGGAAAGCAAACAGCAATCACTTTCTTTTTTGTGGGTCTTTGGAGATGTGGTTTCCACAGCAAATAAAGTCCACCAGTTATAGAATCAGCGTTGGAAGGGCCTTAGAAGTCATGTAGTCTAGCTCACTGCAGGAGCTGGTTGCTTGTAATGAGCATTTTAATGCTCTGCTTGTGCAGAAAACCACATATCCCATTCTTGTCACTTGAGCTACAAGAGAAAACTGGCAAACTCTCATCGATTTCACTGCCAAGGTTTCCCAGTTCACTGGAATGTGTGTACAGTATGGGGGAATCTTAATACCTCTATGTCCAGAAATCTTCAAATCCCCAGCTGAATTGGGATGATTCCACTGAGGCTGAAATAAAGAGGCTAAACAAACTTTTACTGGATAAATCCTTCTATATTTTACATGGTTTGCTCTCCTGTTAAATGCCTGCCTGCCTGCCTGCCTGCCAAATACCTGGCAGTTTCAACTATTCCCAACTAGTTTTGTTTTGGTGGCACCAGGGCTGCATTGGAAATCATGGCGATTGTAGGCATTACGATCCTGAAAGCTTGCAGGCTAGCTTTGCTACTTCTGCCTGCTGATTAAAAAGTAGCCTGTAACCCAAGTGAAAAGGGATCTCTGAACTGCATTTATGTGAGACTAGTTTAAAAAGAAAAAAAGGACCCACCTTTTCAACAAGCACTGGCAAACTCTGCACAACACTTTGTGAGTATGGGAAAAAGAGGCAGTTTTACCTAGGAAGATTCTGTCTAAAGGGAGTCAGGAAATTCAGCTACCGAGGATGAAACATACACAATGTAGTGACCAGAGGGGAGGGGGCATGCCCATCATAGCATATAGTACCCAATTGGGGTGGAGGCATTTGACCACAAAGAAATGAAGGGCACAGATGGTCAGAGCAGCTTCTGGCAGATGTGGGAAAACACTACTTTCAACATGGAGCAAAGCAAGAGGGGCAGATCTGCCTTCACGGTGGGCTGGGGTTGGGTGCCTATTCTGGAGAAAAGTGGAGCAAGTAGAACACCAGGACAAGTAGGATGTGCAGATAGGCCCTTATTGCTGATGGATGCTTTCTAATCTTGTGTATGTATCCTGCTTTTTAGCTTTGCAGTTCCCTCTTTGTATGCTGGTGCAATGCAGTAATAATATTAATAAATTTATATGCTGCCCAACTCCCAGTGACTCTGGGTGGTTTTACACACCATCTTGCCACAAAAGCAAAATAAACTATTGGGATTATTTTGAAAGTGAAGATAAAGACTCATCGTAATACAAAACTCCATTGTCTTAAGGGGTTTCAGCCCATTTCATTATACTGTACATAGGATCCGACTCTTTAAAAACAAATATAAGCACGCTAACTTTTGAATACGTTAGGAGTCTTACTACTAGGATTGTGTTCAAAATGCACGTGCAATTCTCTACCTACCTAGTCGCCTCTTAAATGTGCAAGACTTGCAATCTTCCAAGCTGAGGCTTTGCGTATTTTGTTGGGTCTGTATTAAATCCCAATTGCCACCCCCTACAGCCCCCGCCTGCATTACGCTTGTAGTCTTAGCAGTGGTCACTTTGTGCGCGGGGACCCTCGAATACAGCAGGCTTAACTAAACGTTAATGTAAATGTGTCTCAACTTGAAAATATTAATAGACCCAGGACGTGCGGTCACGCACACAAAACCCGCAAGTTTGTGCAGATCTGACAACAGCTCTTTGGTCGTTAATCTCCCGCGCAGGTTTAGACTGGTTGAGGCTGTCACGTGGCTGTGTCAAGAGCGCGACTTGGGCTGTGCGGTGCGTGCGCCTCGCTCTCCCGTTGCAGGCCGCGTTCTGTCGCCTTCCTGTTATCTCTTCGAGATCTTAATTGGCCCAGTTATCGAAACAGAACGTTGGCTGGGTCTCCGAGGCAGGGAAAGGGAGCGCGCGAGGAGGAAAAAAATCCCAAAAAGCAATTTCAACTGATTCGCTAATGGTGGAATATGATTTTAAAAAGCTGGGACCTTAAGGGCCTTCTCTGAATCGACGCGTTGTAAGAAAAGGAGCGCGAAGAGGCCGGCTATCTGTCGCACCGACTCTTGCTGGAAAGTGGACTCCGTTAATAAATACTGTAGTATTTAACTTTTATGTGTGGTTAAACAAAAACGTGGTCAGTTGGCTAGTAAGTCGGGGGCCTCAACCGGCGTAAGTTTATGGTTTAGTGTGTGCTGAAAAGCCAGGTAGTTGAGTTAACTTGGTTCAAGGAAGTGTGGGTGTGTTCCTTACAAAGATTACACGAAATGCCTATTAGCACTAAATTTCAGGAAGCGCATCTCCTGGGATATCTGCAGCACAACCATGTGGAATAGGTCAAGGCTACCATCTTAATAATTTATTAATATTGTTAATTATATTAAGATAGGCAATTGGGATGATGCAGGTGTAGTACCCTGAGTTAAAAAATGACGTAAAACTGAAGTGGAAATTTTGCAACTTTACCTTATTCAATGTTCTGGGATTAACTTTACCATTTTCATTCTTGCAGCATTCATCCCAAATTTATATTGTTTTTAGATTAGTGAAATAGAAGCTAGGCAGGATTTGTCTTTACCTCTGTGACTCTTGTATCCATAGAAAATAAGATGGTAATTCTCTGGATAGTTAGCTTTAAATTGAAGTAGGTTGGGGTAATTTTTAGGACAGGGTGGCTAAAAGTAGATCTGGCCACTGATGAATCTGTAGATGAGTTGTAGTAGATCAAGATGTAGTGTAGTGGTTGAAGTCTTGAATTAAGAGCAGGGAGACCCAGGTTATAATCTAGCCTCAGCCACAGAAGCTCACTAATCATCCTTTTTCAGCCCAACCTACCTCACAGGATTGTTGTAGGAAAAACAGGTGAAGGGAGTGTTGCATACACTGCCTTGAGCACCTGAATGAAAATCAGTCTTTAAATCTAATAAATCAGTTACTTGATTGTCAATTGTAGCAATTATACTATGGAAATAAAATAAGTAGTGATCTTGTACATGGAAGATTGTGTTAAGAATGAAGCAGGTGAGATGGGGATCAGCATTTCCAAGGCTGGAAAAAAAGATGATGTCAACAGATTTCAGATGACTTCCATGGCATTACATGGTTTGCAACTAAGGTGGTCCCCATTTTCAGTCATTGGTGAAAGGTTGTCCCTTAGGGTCAAAAACTGTTTCAGTGTGCCTGCCACAAGCAGTAATTTAAAGTAGCAGGATAAATTTAGGAAGCTGCTTTTTATTCACAGCATTGGCTTATTTAGCCCTCTATGGCAGTGTTTCTCAATCTTGGCAACATTAAGATAAGTGGACTTCAACTCCCAGAATTCCCTAGCCAACATGCTGGCTGGGGAATTCTGGGAATTGGTCCATCCATCTTTAATGTTGCCAAGGTTGAGAAACATTGCTCTATGGTTTAGGGATTGGTAGCATCTCTAGGACCCTCTGGGCATAAGTTTTTTCCCAGACCCATACTTCTTCCTTAGAGATGCAGTTTGAACTGCTTGCCTTGGTAATCTTAGAAATCTTGTAAAACCAATCTTACCTCTTTAGAGTTGTATAGTTTGGTGGGTGGCCAATAAGGCTCAGAATCTCAGATCATTTTCTTCATTGTTTGTAGCTGGATTTGAGGGACAAAATACTCATATTTACAGGTCCCTTTATTTAAACTTTGATTTGATTGAAATAAAAACAGTCACTTTACTTTTTCAAGCAACGTAATGATGAGAAGACATGAACTTCCTTTATACATGTTCATGTCTCAGTAGCCTCTGCTCCACACCACCTAGATGCTTTTCTCCTTGCAGATATTTACTCTTTGTTAGATTCATATCCCATCTTTCCTCCAGAAGCTCAAGACAGTACATGGAACTCTGATAATATCTGCCTGTTTGATCTGATCTGGCAGAGTTGCATGCTTTGGGTTCCTTTGATTAAACAGTATCATCTACTGGGATCCCAGGAGCACATCTTCTCTGTAGCAGCACCTGCCCTTGGAGCAAGATTTCCCTTCGAGATCTGGATGGTCCCCACTCTGCTGTTGTTTAGAAAATCCATGAAGACCTGGCTCTTCACCCAGGCCTTTGGTGAGGGAGAGCGAGACCTCCTGCTTCGTTTCCATCCAGTCTCTTGTTCTTGCCATTTTTTATCTTTTTTTCCCTTCCTTTTAATTGGTTTTATTGTAATGTCCTTGTTGTGATTGTTGTGAGCTACCCAAAGTCATTGGTAGTCAGGCAGCATATAAGTTTAATAAAATAAATAAGTTTGATGACTAAAACTCCTTCCTCTGATTTCTCCTCATAACTGTGAGATAGCAGTTGGCTCAAAGTTCTTGACTGAACTTTCAAGGCTGTGACTGACTGTGAATTTGGGTCTCTCTGCTCCTAAGCCAACATCTTAAGCAGAGTTCCATTTGTACAACATGCCAAGCTTGTTACTTTTAACCTTGCTTTAACTTTTGTGTCTTTACAAGTGGAGCAAGCCCAGCCTATTTGTTTAGTTTATGGCTCAGTGTATTGCCAGCTCGGAAAATCAGTTTATTGAGTATTCAAATTAAATTTATTGCAGGAACACAATCACTAAATCATAAAATAGCTGACTATATTTTAGCTTAGCGTGTTGTATGATTAATTTGTAGCTTAGGAGGTCATTCGGACCGAGAGAGTTGGGTTAATTAAGTGAATTATGATTGTGTTAACCATGAGTAAGTGTGTCATACAAATGTAACTTCCCTCAGTATTAGGGCTGGTTAGGAAAAGGATTGAAAACAACTCTGACAAGGTTATAGTGCTCTTGTATAAAATCTAAGGTGTGACTGCATTTGGAATAATACTGTTCAAAAACTGTTAGTTGTTGCATCTCAGAGTGAATACAGTAGACCTGGAAATAGAAATATAAATGATTAGGAATATGAAGCACCTTCCCTATATGGAAAGATGAAAAACTTCATGGCTTTTCAGTTTAGACCAGTGTTTTTCAAACTTGGCAACTTTAAGTTGTGTGGACTTTAGATTTAGATTCTAAGTGCATCTGGAAGGAACTATGTTGAGGAAGGCTGGTCAAGAGTGGCAAATAAAAGGCAGGAACATCTGACAAAAACAGTGGTGCTCTAATTAGAAAAACAAAAGCTTTTAGTAAGACAACACTATGCCAAAACTTAAAAAACAAGTGATATTTTGCTTCCATGTGGCCATGAGATAAACGCTTTGTGTATTACTACTAGTTGTTACAATAGTAGCTTACGACACATCACATTAAGCTATGAATTACTTATCCAGGGCCTTTTGAATAAGACAAAATAGGCTGAGTTTGCCATTGCATGAGTCCCTAAGCCATTATTTGTGAACCCCAGTAGCTGGGTTCATACATCTTACTAAGCCTAAATTAAACCCATCTCACTGTGTCTTAGTATGATATGTGAGCCTAATCTACAAGTTTTGAGAAGGGGAAATAGTTTCCATCAGCACTGTTTTTGTTCTAAGAAAGTGGCAGGCAGACAATCCCTGGTTTCCTGTGTTTTTTTTCTTTCTTGCACAGAAAAGGTATGTGTGATGGTGATTAAACTGCTTCAGATAATTACAACAACAATAATAATAAACATCTGGCTGTGTGACCAATCATAAATAGGCTATTATTCTAACCAAAGATTGCTTCCGTATTTTAGGTTCTGTCAACATGGAAGAAGATTCAGCATATAATAATAAAGGTACACATATTAAGAGGATAAAGTTTTTTTTTAACACTAACACTCAAAATGATTTGACTTTTTTTTTCTCCTACAGTCGAAAGTGTAGTTGGCTGTCACATAGAAGATGCTGTAACCTTTTGGGCACAGGTAAGGTCAGAGTTGTGGGGAATAACGAATAGCCCTCTTAATTATGATGAGATTAAGATAATTAGTGCCTGAGGGAGATATATTATCTAAAATAGAAATTTTTGATGCTTAACTTTGGTAAAATCAATTTTTTCTAAGAATGCTTCATAAAACTCTACACATAGCATATTTTAAGTTTGAATCACTTTAGTATTTGTCATCGATTATGTGGTGTAAAAATCTTGAATGTGAATATTGATTTGGATTTCAATGTGTGTTGTTTAGAACATTAATAGGCATAATGAAATCTTGAAGACTAGCTGTGCTCTAGCTAAGATCTGTCCTCAAGCCACCCCAGTTTATGGCAATCCTGATTTTAGCAAGGTAGGTTATATACATAGTTTCTTTGCTTATGTAAACATAAAAACTTCTTGCAGGGATCATTTGAATTTTTATATTTTAACATACACTCCTAGGAAGATTTTTGAAGTAAATTGTGTGAGCTTTTGAAGAGATGTAGTGCAATAATATATTCCTGTCTTGCACCTCTGCTTTCAGTGCTTGTAAATATTGGCTAGGTTTGTACTTCATGCTAAATTATAAAATTATTTTTCTTATGGCTCAGCCCATTGTGTGAATCAGTTAATTGTGCCTTGTTCTACAAGTCATGGTGTAATCCAATATGTGAATCTGGTCCTTTAATTGTTTTAAAATGTATTCAAGTGCTGTTTTCATTTATATTTGTCAGACACTTGGAGTTGCTTATGTGTCAGGTTCAGCCCAAAGAACTCCACGAGACAGTACAGATATAGTTCTGTTGCATTTATTAGCTTCCACCTCCAAGACAGAATCTCTCCAGACTGAATCTAAACTTCCCAAGCCAGCAACCCAAAACACCGTGAATTCCTTAGGGTGGTGCCAGTCTCATCTTCTTAACCTTCCCATGCTCCTGCTGGGGGCTAAGGAAATGCTTATCTCCCCGAGTGCGGCCTTCATCAAACCATTCCATCACATCATGGTAGAAATGCCGAGTAAATATTTTTAAGTACAACACTGATGATATTGGCATACCACATTTAACCATAAAATAGTTAATTGCTGAATATGCCATGTTGGTGATTGGTAAGCTTCACTCATTCCTCCTGCTAGTGGACAAAGAGGAGTAGCTTGCAAACAGTTGACAAACGATGGATATGTGGCTATCTAAAAGAAGGATGTACTGTACTTTATTTCTAGTTACTGTAGAAGTATTACAACAGTGTGTACTGGTAGTCCTCACTTACCGACTGTCTTGTGCAGCGACTGAAGTTACAGCTGTGCTAAAAAAATAACTTTGTGACCAGTCCTCACATTTATGATCATCATCACATGTTTGCTATTTGCATGCTTCAACAACAGAGTTGTGACAAGCAGAGTTAACAGAGAAGGCAGAAGTAAAATCGTAACTCATGATCATATGATTTTTTTTTGGTTAGCAACTGTGGAGCTTTGCTTAACCAAAGGGGAAGTAAGGTTATAAGCCCATTGTGGTCATGTGATTTTGTGCTTAGTGACCATGGCACTTAGCGACCAAGTTGCTGGTCCCAATTGTGGTTGCTAAGTGAGGACTATCTGTAATAAAAATTGGTGGCTTAGTATGATATCATCTTGAGTTTGGGCAATTTGCTTAATTTTTACAAAACCATGAATAGATGGATGGTGTGGAAGCAACATCTTTTTGGCTGCTCACAGCAGTGTGTTTGTGCTTTAACTGTTTTGTGGTTAAGCATGCTGGGAATGGGTCCTGGATGTTGGCCCGTATATAAGAATTAAAATTTTCTATCAGGGCTGTGGAGTCAGCACATTAAAACCTTTGACTCCAACTCCTTTATTCATGGTGACTCTGACTCCTTTAATTATATATCGATATAGGAAATAAATTATGAATATACTAATTATATATTTCCTATATCGACTGTAAGCACACAACATACAAGGCATTTCATCACTGCCAACATGAATCAGAACCCTAACCTGTTAAAGCTTGGGTCTAAAGGCTATAGCTAAGACATTCTGTTTTTTAAAATTTTATTTATTAAATAAATTACAAACATTCAGTAATCTTATAGTTTAAACAAAGGATAAAAGCTAAAAAATAAAAACAGTGAGGTTATATTTTCATCAAAAGACTATAGAGTATAAAGTAATAGGATATAAAAGAAAGAAGCTAGAAAAGAAAATCAGGAACAACTTTCAAAAATCTAAAGTATATCTTGATATTACTAAAAAGAATTCAAAGTCAAAACTACAAAAAAGTAAAAAACAATTGAACACCTAAAGCAACTTAACAAATGACCGCTTTAAAAGAAATGAACTCAATTAGGTACATAAGTAACATAAACTTTCTTTTTCAAGATTAAAGTATTGCTTGAATATAAAACATTACATTTAATGAAATAAAAATTATATTGTAGAAGATTGTTGAAGACTAACATATTGTTCTTAGAAACAGAATTGCTTCTGCCAAATCTTCCCTCACAGAAGCCCTTAAATCTGATTTGACTATTTTCAGCGCTGAAAACAGTCTTTCAACACTTGACTTGGGTGGGTGGCGTTGCTGTTGCAGTTCTAGCTATATTACTAATAACCTCTGGATAAACAAGATGGCTTCTTCTATAGCCAGTTTTGATGAGCAGTCTTACTTTTCCACTTCCTTTAATCCTTAAAAAAATTCTTGCTGAAATTTCTTTCTTTGGAGATTTATTGTTTGTTTTTCCATGCTTAAGTGGTGTCACTTTGAACATTCCATTCTGTCCAAGTAGGCTTCAAACTCTTAATTCTTCATTTGAAGAGGATGATTCTGAGTTACCAATGCTTCTAGCTTCTTCCAGTGGTTCAGGTGTTTCCGGTAGTACTTGTAACTCTTTCATGCAAACTGCTACTTCATAGAGTGCCTGTTTTCCTGTAGCGACTTAGTCATTGCTCAATAAAAGTTGGTTCATTGGATCAATGTAAATAGTAGCTAACAGGATTTGATTATCCAGCAAGAGACCCTTCCTTTTCTTCATTGAAGATACAATGCCATCAGCAATTAATCCTCTTCTTTTGTTCAGGAGATACAAGCTTTTCCACTGCAGCAAGAATTTACCAGGTGTTAAATCCTCAGATTGCAACTTCTTGGTGACAGTAAGAGGGTGAGAAAATAGACTTTCTAAATCTGTCACTTGCACCCACTGGCTTTCAGTTAGTGAAACATTTATGTTGTCCAGATCTTCAAGAAAGTCTTAGTTCAAGCAAACACTTTATCATCAAATAAGTGCTTCCCCAGCATGTTGCTTCATCCAGAATGGCTCCTTTTCCAGTACGTCTCTGCAGAGTAGCATCTGTTTTAGGGGTCCTGGCGGCAACAGCTACTTGCCTCAACTTGCCAATGAGAGTAGCTGCATGATGATCTTTCAGTCCATCTCTTATTGCTAGTTGCAGTGTATGTAACAGCACAACACATACAGTATGTTGAATTGTAATAAGCTTAGATGCTGCTTCAGCAGTATCATCTAAAGTTTGAGTTTCACTGCTCTCCTCTATTTGTACTGTTTGTGGATTACTTGCAGGAATGGATCTTCATCTTCTAATATTTATGTGCTTTCTTTGTCAACTTTATTCATTTTCTCAATTGTGCTTAACATATTTGAAGCATTATCTGTTATAGTACATAGAACCTGTTCCCTTTTAATTTCAAAATCTTCCAAAACATCTTCCACTAACTTTTGAAGATATTCGCTGGTATGATGTGCATGGGTGTCCTTTATTCTTAATGTCCGAGTTATTTTATTGCTTTCATCAACAAATCTAACATTAATAGCGAAATAATTGACTCTTGACATGTGCATGCATCCATTTTAATGAAGAAAAAATGTTCCTTCAAACTTTTTCGAAGTTCTTTCTTACATTTGGCCTCTTCAATTATAAGTCTCTTATGCTTTCTCTTTTTAGAGAAATTCCAAGTTTTCTAGCCATTTCTCCATTTAAGTCTAAAAAGGATGGTTGTGAAAAAAAGGATAGAGGTACACTTCACTGCCATTTCAGTGATGTGGTTTTTGAACTTTTCTGGCATCATTGTTATGGTAACTTTGTCAGATGTAAAGAATCTTAGTTGTGTTTGGCCTCTAGTAGGGTTCTGATCTTTCTTTAGCCTTGAAGTAGATGGAATGTTGTTATTTTCTTTCTCATTCACAGCTTCTAACACTTTAGGATGCAAATGCTGCAGGTGTCTTTTCAAATTTGATGCTGTTGTAGGTGCATTTTTGTCTGAACCACTAAAACTACTAATTTTTGCATTACATGTTTTTTCAGAATCATCATCTTCTATAATATACTGACATATATAATGTTTCTCATCTGTTGTTATTATAAAATGTTCAGAAACAGCCAACTTTGTTGACACTCTTTTTGCCATTGTGATTTTCTTCATAGGGTGCTGCTATCGCAAAATAAAAATATCATAGAATATGTTATATTTTGAAATTTGCAGAGAACGTGAAATTAAAATATATTCTGAAAAAAATAGGTTAATCAAATTATTATCTATGAAATAAGAAATTTTAATATATTTACAGTACTGTGCAAAAGTTTTAGGCAGGTGTGAAAAAATGCTGTAAAGTAAGAATGCTTTCAAAAATTTATATTGTAATTGTTTATCAATTTACAAAATGCAAAGTGAGTGAACAGAAGAAAAATCTAAATCAAATCAATACTTGGTGTGACTACCCTTTGCCTTCAAACCAGCATCAATTCTTACACTTGCACACTTTGTACACTTGCACAAAGTCAGGGATCTTGTAGGATTAGAGTTGAGTGTATGATTAACCAATTATACCAAGCAGGTGCTAATGATCATCAATGTCATATGTAGGTTGAAACACAGTCATTAACTGAAACAGAAACAGCTGTGTAGGAAGCTTAAAACTGGGTGAGAAACAGCCAAACTCTGCTACTAAGGTGAGGTTGTGGAAGACAGTTTCACGTCACAGGTCATACCCCACGGCAAGACTGAGTGCAGCAACAAGACACAAGGTAGTTCTACTGCATCAGCAAGGTCTCTCCCAGGCAAAAATTTCAAAGTAGACTGGGGTTTCAAGATGTGCTGTTCAAGCTCTTTTGAAGAAGCACAAAGAAACGAGCAACGTTGAGGACCATAGATGCAGTGGTCGGCCAAGGAAACTTCACGCAGCAGATGGAAGACACATCATGCTTACTTCCCTTCGACATCGGAAGATGTCCAGCAGTGCCATCATCACTGGCGGAAACCAGTGGGACCCAGGTACACCTATCTATTGTCCGGAGAAGTCTGGCCGGAAGCGGTCTTCATGGAAGAATTGCAGCCAAAGAGCCATACCTCCGACATGGAAACAAGGCTAAGTGACTCAACTATGCACGAAAGCATAGGAACTGGGGTGCAGAAAAATGGCAGCAGGTGCTCTGGACTGATGAGTCAAAATTTGAAATATTTGGCTGTAGCAGGAGGCAGTTTGTTCACTGAAGGGCTGGAGACCAGTACAAGAATGAGTGTCTGCAGGCAACAGTGGGGCATGGTGGAGGTTCCTTGCAAATTTGGGGCTGCATTTCTGCAAATGGAGTTGGAGATTTGGTCAGGATCAGTGGTGTCCTCAATGCTGAGAAATACAGGCAGATACTTATCCATCATGCCATACCATCAGGGAGGCATTGATTGACCCAAAATTTATTCTGTAGCAGGACAACGACCCCAAACATACAGCCAATATCATTAAGAACTATCTTCAGTGTAAAGAAGAACAAGGAGTCCGGAAGTGATGGTTTGGCCTCCATAGAGCCCTGATCTCAACATCATTGAATCTGTCTGGAATTACATGAAGAGACAGAAGGATTTGAGGCAGCCTACATCCACAGGAGATCTGTGATTAGTTCTCCAAGATATTTGGAACAACCTACCTGCCGAGTTCCTTCAAAAACTGTGTGCAAGTGTACCTAGAAGGATTGATGCTGTTTTGAAGGCAAAGGTTGGTCACACCAAATATTGATTTGATTTGGGTTTTTCTTCTGTTTGCTCACTTTGCATTTTGTAAATTGATAAACATAAACAATTACAATATATATTTTTGAAAGCGTTCTTACTTTATAGCATTTTTTCATACCTTCCTAAAACTTTTGCACAGTACTGTATATTATATACAATTTAAATTTATTAGGAGTTGGAATTGGTACATTTTTACTGATCCTGACTCTGACTCCAGTAACCAAAGAATTGCTTCTGACTCTGACTCCACAGCCCTGTTTCCTGTTGCTGCGGATTGTCATACATAAAAATCTCCATACACTATTCTTTGTATAAAAGGGAAAAACTTATGTTTTTTTTGTTCCAAAAGGAGCAAAGATGATTTTTATGATGTTACCTGTAACTTCTATTTTCCCCCCAATATTTGAAATTGTTATTTTTTTCTCTGTAGTTTTAAGAGAGAAACAAAGTTTTCCATCCCAGATTTCTTTTGTTTCTTTCTGGAAATTCAAATCTCTAGTCTAACTTTTATGCTTTGTCAGGTGGTACTGGGATGGAGTTTGGGTTCAAGAATCATAAACCCAGAGCCCCTGAATGCAAATCAAACTACTTATGAGAATATCAGAATAAGATATTAAGTGTGGTAAAAGTGGTGGCCATCTGTAAAACTGTTGGATATATCTTTGGTAAATTGCTGGTAACCTTGATTTCTGTCCTGTTGGTTGCAGTGTTTATCTTTGCTTTATTAGGATGGTTGAATTTGTATACATTCTGCATGTATACTTTGTGAGCAACATGCCTAAACAATTTCCCTATGAACAAGAATTTTTTCTATTTCATAGTGCTACTAATAATAGTGCTAATTAACCCTTTTGAAATGAAAGGCTACTTTAAGAAAAGCTATATCAGTAGCTACAAAAATAGAGAAAGTAGGTTGACTGCATTTTTACAGTATTGTGTAATTCATTGAATTGCAATATTCTGGGCAAAATGATTCATAATGGAGTGTTGGGATTTTTAAAAATACATGGAAAATTACAAATTGACCTAAATTTGTTTTAATTCTCAGATATATGGAGGATGCTTTTCTGAAGATAAATGCTGGTACAGATGTAAAGTACTCAAGGTTATCAATGATGAAAAGGCAAGGATCATTTTTCGATTGAATAGCTGCTCAGCTTGATTTCTTTAATAATTTTGGAAATATATAAATGGGTTGACAAGAAAAATGGAGATTTGCAAGTTGCAGTGCGTTTAAGTTTGTATCCTACTTGATAATCCTATTCACACTAATGGGTTCAAATTTCTTTTGCCTTCTTCTGGTGCTGCACTTTAAAAACTGATAAGTTGGATTTAAATATGGGGAATGCAAACTGTTTGTCTCAACACTTAAGTGTATAATTAAGGAGAACTACAGGCAGTTCTGTAGAAGTTATGATGGTGCTGAAAAATGGATATATGACGCCCCAAAGTTACGACCGTTGGAGTGCCCTGCAGTCACGTGATCAAAATTCAGGCACTTGGCAGCCCACCCACATTTACGAACGCAGGGACACTTCAACCCCCCCTTCCTGCCTATCTGCCCCCCTTTTGGCCACCCTGCACCCTGCGTCACAGGACAGCAAGCAGCCCCAGAACTCTGCGGCTCGGGCTTCTTGGCGTGCCACGGATCTGGGTCTGCAAGAAGCTCCTGAGCTGCAGCACGAAGCCTCAGCCATCCCTGGAAGCCTCAGCCACCCCAACCCACCCCAGCAAGCATTTGTTTATGCAGCTTCCTTCTCTTCCAGCTCCCCACACCAATCTTTCACCTTTTGCGCCCAGCTGCCGCAGCCAAAGAAATGCCTCGCTGCCTTTACTGTCTCCTTTTTGGATCTGCAACCGCCATGCTACCCCGGGCGAATGCTTTCTACACATGGCTGCCCAGCCCAGCAGGGCGGTTCAAATAAAAATGCAAGCGAATGGGGAAGATTGGAAGTGGTTTTGACCAATGGGAAAGCACCAGGGGTTGGCTCAGCTTCTCTGGTACTTCCCCATTGGGGAAATGCCAGTGCTTTCCCATTGGGCAAAACTGCTTCCTGCTTCCCCATTGGCTGGCATTCTTATTTGTGCTGTGCTGCTGGCAATAATAATAATAATAATGATAATCACTACCTTGACATGGTTGTGGGGTTTGCGTGCTCCGAGGAGGATGAGAGCTAAGAGGTTCAACCATACTGGACAGGTCTCATCAGAGGGGCCAGACAAAGAGTGTCTCTCCCATAAACAATATAGCAGATCATTATTTCTTTGTATATTTGTGACAGGTAAACAACTTTTCTTCTAGTAGTTCTGCAGTTGCTGGCCCTGGTTGCTCAGCCAGCAGTCCTGAGTCCTGTAGTCCCCATGTCACAGATATCCAGGAACTAGAACACCTAGCGCAGTCCTTGTTGACCGGGGCGATAACCAATCCGGTATAGGTTTCTGTAAATTACATCTGACCATATTGTTTATGGGAGAGACACTCTTCATCTGGCTTCTCTGAACAGACCTGTCCGGTATGGTTTAACTTCTGGCATAGCTCTCATCTTCCTCGGAGGATGCAAGCCCCACAATCACATCAAGGTAGTGCCTCACTGGAGGATTATTATTATTATTATTATTATTCTCATTATTATTATGGTTGGTTGCACAGTTATCATTAATAAATTGTTGTTGTTGTAACATTCCTTTATCCATATTGCTTGCTTACTGAAAACTGATTCCTAATGCACCATGTTATTTACAATGCTAAGTTTCCTGAATTTTACATAATATCCCGATCTAGGGAAATCAGGAAGGAAGAAGATTTTCCTATTTTTCCCAAACCCAAGGAGCAGCAGTAAGGATAATCCTCAAATAAAACAGTTGGTAGAAGCACAACATGGTGTAAACAGCTTTATTAAGGCATTTCTTTGAGGTCTTGGGGAATCCCAGTGTGTGGAAAACGGTTATAAGAAGCTCAGAGGGGAGGGAATGGGGTGGAGTGTCACTATCCTGCCACTTCAAAGGGCAGTTTGTTTCTATCTTTGATCTTTTGCTGTTACAGTGTCAAGTATTATACATTGACTACGGGAACTCTGAGATCCTCAGTAGATCAGAAATAGTTGAGATCCCAGCAAACTTGCAGTTTCCTAGTATGGCAAAAAAGTATAAATTGTGGGGACTACAGATTTCAGCTGATCAAGATTTAAATCAATTTGACCAGGTAAGCCAGATGTTTCATGTGCTTGTGTTTGTGCATGCAAATTTCATATGCAGTTTCCATTTTTGGTAGCTGTGGCAAGGATATATAGAAAAATGTTTATATATAAAATTGCAAAGAAAAATAACAGTGTTAGTTCTTCTACTTGATAGCATTCCTGCTATTTTAAGTCTGCATAGTGGGCTACCCACTCTTCTTTATCTCTTTTACTGATTGTGAAAAACCCCTAGTTTTAGTATGGCACAATCATGCCCCCCGAAACTTCTGATTGACTCCATGTTGAGAGGCCTGAACAGAGGGAATTCAGCTTTTATTTTTCCCCCAATCTCTCCCATTTAATTTCATTCATATCAAGGCAGAAGGTGAAAACCAGACTGTGTCATTCTTATTCTCCCAAAGGTTGTATAAAGGTGGCTTTAGCTTCTAGATAGTTTCTGAATTGCTGGGCAGGACATCATAAATGGAGCAGTGTCCCTGACTGCAAAGCAACAATCAGCATCCTCAAAGATATCACTCATCCTCATAGTCTAAGAAACTGAGAAGAAATGTCCAGATGAAAGGGATAGAACAACAGGAAGAAGAAGCAATCAGTAACAAACAGTTATGGTTTTGAATGTTGGTTTGCGTTTCTGTTGATCTGCATGTTGGCACAATTTAGAATTTGCAGGATGGATACCAAAGAAGGAGAACGCTAAGGGAGTCATTAGAACAGTAATAAATCTTGAAAAAAGTTTATTAAGAAATCACCCCTAAATACTTACAGCGTCAGGTGGATACAACCCCAACAAACAACCGGGTGAGCCCAAATGGTGGGGAAGGTTTGTGTTCCAGAACTCATTTCTCAAGGAAGCTGAAAAAAAGGGGTAAATCTTATAGCCCTTTCCCCCCACTCCCCCGCCCCTTGGAATGCTCACCTGGGTTTTGGGATAATTAACAAGGGGAAATTAATGTTTATATTTAAACTCATTGGAGAGGAAGAGATTACAAGAGAGTGAGCAGGCACATAATGGGAAATACACACTGAAAGGAATGCCTTAATGCCAGCTGTTTGCTTAGGGTGCTCCTGGCTGCTTAGGAGGCAAAAGAAGGCCTTTAGGGTGAAACTGATTAGGGTCTTGCCAATTTCAGATAGTAGGGCAAGCCTGGAGGATGCTAATTAACTAATTAAGGCCACAGAGCTGTGTTTGTTAACCTGCAGTTAGCACCTTTTAGAGAAGTGCTGTGCTGGGAAGAAAAGCAGTTTAGGAAGAGATAACTTGTTTAAGCAATCTCTCCCCTCTGCAAGGGAGGAAATTCTGTGAAGGGGGAAAAGGAAAAAAATATTGGTCAGGCAGTCAGGCATAGGACAGTTTGTCTTGATCAGAAGTTATGGTTACCTCACTTATATATATCATGCTTACCTATAAAAGAATTACCAAGCATGATTAAGGTGTCAAAGATGAATAGGCAAGGAGGTACTGTGGACATTTAGATTAGTCAGCTAGCTAAAGGCACCCAATTTCTGGTCCATATATAATGACAAGTCAAGAACTGTGGAAAGCAATACTTCGTAGAGAATGAAGTGGATATACTTGAGATCTAGTCTTTGTTTAAATGCACATAGTGCTATATCAGACTGAATGTGGCTCTGAATGATAAGTATCAAAATGATCCAAATGCTGGAAGCAACTTGCCTGTTTGCTTAATTTGTTTTTCACATGAATAATGCAGTTTTTGCTAGGAACCAATTGGTAAAACTTGTGCAGGATGATGAAGCCAAGTTTCTGGCTTTAGAAATCTTTCAGCTTCTAAGATATTACTAGGGATAATCTACTGTTTATATTTATGGAGCTTCTCTGCATCTATAAGGGCAGGAGAGATTATTCAGAGATCTTAGAGAGTGTCTGTTTGTTGGCTAAAAACATTATCTGTGCCATAGTTATAAATATCTATAGAGTATATACTACAGCAGAGCACCTGATCAGCTCTGAGATTTTTTAATTGTAAGACCTGTATTTCAACTTCTCTAATGCCTTCTAAATTTCATTTTACAGGGGAGGAAGTTTCTGGATAGCTTAATATTTGAAAAAGAGATGAAGATAAAACATAAAGCCATATATCAGGATGGCACCATTGTTGCCCAAGCAGAATATGGCCTCCTGGATGTTGGGGAAGAAATGGCTAAGAAAGGTTTTGTTGAACTTTACAAATCTCCCACAGAAAACAAATCCTGTGAGACAAAAGTGGATTCCTTTTTGTACCAAACTAGGAATGCAAAAACTTCAGCTCCAGCATGGGCAATGAGAGGCAACTCTTTAGGAAGCAGTAGAATAATAGGAAACTTTGGTGATGTGTTTCTAAATGGGAGAGATGAGAATAACTCTACAAATCATGTTCCTTTGATCAAGTAAGTTAAAGTGGGAAAGGGTTTTCTGCAATGTAGTTTGAGAACAGTGAAGAGCAAGTGTACACAATGATTCCTTTGAGCAAAGGTGGGCAACCTGAGCCCGTAGACTATCTATGGGTGCTGAGATCCATAGATACAATACACAGCATCCCTTCAAAAGATGCTACCCAGTTTTAATTTTTAACTTGCTAGAAGGGAAAATTGTTGCTACTCCTCACACATTTAATTATATTATCATGCATTTGGGTAATTTAACTGAATGTTAAATTTGATTCTCATTTCATTAAAGGTTGACTTCTGCCTTGGTCCTTCCTACTTTTTGGAGATACTCTCCAGCAGAGTGCTGAAAGACCAAGCATGGCCCAGCCCTTGCTTTAAAAAGCCCAGATTTCTCTTTAGAGGAAAATGAGACTCAGATGCAAAGCTACAGTAAATGAAATGTGATTGTGTTCTCAGTAGGTTAATGCTTCCATGGGCTGTTTTAAGCCCAGGTTCTACCTTCTAATATAGGTTAAATGAAACAGGTAATCTGAAATTACCTTGCATCTACAACTGTGCCTGAGACACGTGCTTGAAAACTCCAGTTAATCTTTTCGGAAGTCCCATTTTTCATTTTGGCAGCAGTAGACCTGAAATGTAGTCGCCAAGTATACAAAACAATGAGAAAGTCAATAAGTGAAGCTATAAACCATTGCTCACAAAGCACAATGGTTGGGCTCACATGTTGTGTTAAAACCACGTAAAACAAACCACATAATAGCCCCGCATGGAAAAAGGTGACTGCTTTAAAATGTTGCAAATGCTGTATTCATTCTCCTGCTAGCTCCAAAGTGCTGCCCAGCTCAAATAGCTGTATTATTTTTGCAAGCTCATGTTTGGTTCATTAGTGTTTGTGTTACATAGTCACAAATACATATTCAAAGAGGTGTCTACAGCATTGCACTGCTGCAACAGAAGCTCCATCTGTTGTACGTATGTGCAGGGTCATGACACACATACGAAAGGGACAGAGCTTATAGCACTATTATTTCATCATTTGTCCATCCCCTCCTTGGCCCCTGTAGACTCTTTTTTTAATTTAGTTTTATTTATTTATTCATCAAATTTGTCACCGCCCATCTCGTGAAAAGACTTTGGGTGATTTACAACAAGATAAAAAATCATTAAAATACAACATAAAAACAATCCTAAAAATAAATAAATTCCAAGAAGATAGAAAATTGGCAAGTAATTTCAGGGAGCATCATCAGGGGGCTAGCCACCCCCAGGGGTGGGTAGAGCCCATATCACCCCATGCACACTGACAGAGCCAGGTCTTTAAATCTTTTTGGAAAGCCGGGAAAGTAGGGGCCTGCCACACATCTGGGGAGAGAATATTCCAAAGGGTGGGGGCAACGGCAGAGAAGGCTCTCTTCCTGGGCCCCATCAGCTGACATTCCTTTGCTGACAAGATCCACAGCATGCCCTCTCTGCCTGACCAGGTGTGATCGGTTGATGTAATGGGGATGAGATGGTCTCTCAGGTAGCCTGGACCCATGCCATGTAGGGCTTTAAAAGTGATAACAAACTCCTTGAATTGGACCCGGAAGCAAACTGGCATCCAATGCAGCTCCTGCAGGAAAAGTGTTACATGTACATGCAGCTCCTGCAGGAAAAGTGTTACATGTAATCCGCGTGGCTGCATTTTGATTTGCTAGAATCGTTGATTCTAGCCCCATAAAAACCAGGTAACATTGACTATGGCTTTGAACAAAGTTACAGAACAAGCAAAAAAGAAGACAGCTCTGTGTCTGTCTCAATCACAACAAATTACAGCTTCTAGATGACCTTGAAAAAGTTAAGCAGAGTCAGGTATGGGTAGTATTTGGATAGGCAACTACAGGAAATCCTAAGCCTAGACTAGACTTGAAAGGAGAAAAAAATCCCAAAAGAAGGCAAAAGCAAACTTTCATATTGTTGTCAATAAAACAATGAGGATGTGTCCATATAGTCTAGGAATTGAACTTGAAGCTTAATTAGTGTCCAGATGTTGATGTGTGATGTGAATCTTTTGAACCCATTAGGAATGGTGGGTATAGTCAGCTTTCAAAGTTGTTCTAGGTTAGCAGTGGAGTGGAACATACTGGAAAAACTTATCCTTACTTTCTTAGGAGGCAGAGCGAAAAGAGAAGCTTTTCTTCTGCCCAGGTTTGTTAAATCAATGATCAATTAATTACTAGTTAGTAAAGATGTACTTGAGAGATTTTGGACAATTCTTTAAAACACACTTCTAAAATTTCTTTGATGAATCTTGCCTGTGTGTTCCAATAGAGACAAAATGGTCACTTGTGAGTTTAAAAGGGTGTCAAACATTAGCCTGGAAAAAATCAAACAGGATCAGAAGTTGTTTGAGGAGAATGAGAAACTAAAAGAGGAAAAAGAGACTTTCCAAGAAGAAAACCGAATTCTTTCCCATCAGTGTGAAGAACTGGAATCAAAAGTACAGAAACTGACTTGTGATCTGGAGGTAGGATGAATAGAATGTTGCTACATCTCAGAGTTATGTAATTGTCAGTCTTACAGTAATGAAATGGTGTAGAGAAGGCTCGCCCTTCCCCTTACGGGGAAAGGAAGGTAGATACTTAATGATCTAGATGCTCTTTATATGTTGTATTTAATTGCTTTCAGTAGATTCTGTGGGCCTGACCAAATCTAATGGGTGATAAAGGAAGGTGCCTGAGACAACAGAGGTCCAGCTAATTTAAGAAATTCTTTAGAGTAGCATTCTTTAACCTTGTACCCTTTAGATCAGAGATGACCAGTTGGAGACCCCACAACCACTTGTAGTAACAGCCCTTCTGGTTATAATTGCCAAAAATTGGAGTTATCATTGTTAACTGTTTGAGGCAGAAACCCTTGAACTCATAAGCTGTAAAACAGGCCTATCATGGTCTTAAAAACAAAGAAAAACTCAAACTCCTCATCTACATTGGGAGAATGCTGGCCTTGCCCAGATGTGTGATATGGCTCCACCCCCTTTGCTTTATCATGCTCACCTTTCCCTTCCCCAGTAATATTAAGTGTGGCCCCTGACTGCCAAAAAGCTGTTCACCCTGTTATCTAGTCATATTGGGCCATCATCTGCACCATTTCCAGTTAGAACATTTAGGAACTGTTTTCCTTTGTGTTTTTGAACTGTCTGAAACAAAAATCGGTGTCCCTGTATGAAAGATCCACTTAGTTCTGGGAAGTTCTTCAGTGAAAGATTGGTGGCCTGAAAGAACTAGTATTAGTGGGCTAATGTTTTCATTGCTATCCAATGCAGAAAGAGAAGAAAGCTTACAAGGAAACTCTTGATTATATGGAACATATTCTGCCCACATACGTAGGAACTACAGTGAAAAATTTGGCTGCCAGCTTTGAAAAACTGAAAGAAGCAAGGTATGTTATGCAAGTTTCCAGACTATATTCTGTAAAGGATAATTTTCAGTTGATCTAAGGTTTACTAAAGTAATAATCCTGGATTTTTTCAAACATTGGTTTAATCTTATAATAACCTATGATTTGTTTATTCATGGTTTATGGAATAAATATTACTATTCAGATAAATATAAATAATATTACTATTACTTAGCACACTAAGCTAGGGGTTATTAGGTGCAATCATGCAATTATTTGTGATGTTGTAGTCACCCAAAAATTAATTTAAAAAGTAAAAATTGCCAACATTTCACAAGATTTTTGTCATCTCAGTTCCATGATTTTGCTTGTTCTCAGCTGAAATCTCAAGAGTTTTTGTAGGAACCACCGGTATCTCATGAGATTTAGTACTCTTGCATATTTTTGCAATTTTTGTCCATTTGTTTTTAAAGCAAATATATTTAATTTCGGGAAGCCAAGGGCGGCATCCAGGAATTTTGCACCTATCCTCATATCCACAGGCACGATGTTGCCAGTGCATATACAAAGCATAAATCCATGCTTTATTGCCACAGTAGCTGAGTTCACATGTAAACTAAAATCAGACAAATTGGACTGTGGTTCGAGTTACGTAGATCAGGGTGATACTGAAAGTGGCCTATTGGTTCCAGTTAATTGAGTAGAATGGCAGCTTTTCAGTCATGGTCATGCAAAATTTGACAGTTCAAGAACAGATTGTTTCAAAGAACTCTGGAACATTAAACCAGTTTGGTTTTTGAAGATCAGTTCTCTGAACTGGAAGTTGTTTAAAGCGTCCTAGATGTAGTATTTCCAACAAAATAGGCTTTTCCAATCTCTCTGCGGAAAGGGTTTTCCACAAAATGACAAATAATAGGGTTTGTCCAACACAAAAAGTCATATAACTACATACATTATTTAGGCCAGTGTTTTTGATTCTATAAAAGTGGATTATAATACCAACTTCTGTCAGTTGCAATGTAAAAAGGGCAGGGCTTCAGTCGTAGGGTTGTGGCTGCCTTCCTGACTTCTTTGACCCCCCCCCCGACTCCCCCGGTTGTTTGGCCTAGTGAAAGAGTAGAGAAGCTGAGAAGGAAGAGGAAAGGTTTGTCAGGAGGCGGAGGAGGTGGAACAGGTTGGAAGGGGAGCCAGAGAGAGGGACAAAAAGGCAGGGCTTGGGGTGGAAGAGCCAAGCAGGGAGGGGGACACAGGAAGATGTCAGAAGCAGAAAAGAGTGTAGCAGCCTGGCAGCTGGTGGGGAGGCAGGAAGCAGGGTAGGTGGTTGGGGCGAGGGAAAGCGATGGAAGGACATGAGGGGGAACATGGCAGCAGGCAATGAGATGGGAAGGTGCAGGAGGGAGAGAAGGCTGGAGAATGAGAGGGAAGGAGGGCTCCAAAGGCTGCATGTAGCCTGGGGCTATGCTTTATGTTTTCCTGACTTAATAGGGGCCACTGATTCATCTTTTAAAGAGTACAGTTACCTAAACATATTGTTTGGTTATGTGTCTGATGGTAGTATTCCTACAGGATAGGTTTTGATCTTTTGTTCCCCTTGTGTATTCTTTTATTCTAGATAGAATAATATTTTGGCATATTAAGGGGCATATTTTTATTGGGTAAAAATAGCTGTGTGTCTCAGAGATTTGTAGCGGTGGGCCTGTAGTTAATTATATAGCATTATAAATGTTCATTTTTAAGTATCTTTTATTCAGGCAAAGTCATGCAGGTGATCGTTTTGGAGAAGACCTTTCAGAAGCTGTAAATGTAGTTACCGAAGGGAGCCTTGAGGCCCCTCTGTCCTTGGAAAAGCTGGAAAAGGTTTGGGCAGATTATAACATATCCCAACAGGAAATACGCCTTTGCAAACATGTGGTAGGTGATAGGCCATACCGTTTTATGCCAGGTCATAAGCTCTGATGATCTTTTATATTTTGTTGATATAGCTGTTTATACTTGTTAGCAAAAGGATTCCCAAGGATTTAACTTAAAATGTGACCATAATTTGATAATATATGATGTAACCATGTTAAATCTGTAACAGGGCCAAAGACTTTGTGAAGAGGAGAAAGAAACTTGTAGGCCATCACTGTGAGAAATTCTTGCAACTTTTCCCTTCCCTCTCCAGCGGGATAGTTGAGTGGGGTCTCTTGTGTATAGTTCAACTTGAGAAAGAGAGATGTTGGACTACAATGACCGTGTGTGTATATGTGGGAGAGAGAAAGAGAGAGAGCGCACATATCTAAGAAATTGTACAGGTTGCTACTCAAATGAAAAATTTCCTGTCACTGGTCCTACTCACTAGAATAATCTTCCTGGATGTAGTTACTAGGAATTGAGTTTAAATTCAAGGCATCCTTATCTTTTTTATTATTTGTGTTATTGATCTTACTTATTAATTTTATATGATTGCTGTGTTATGCTTATTGCATTTTCATTACTTAGAGATTATTTCATTCATAAATTGTTAATAAACTGTTTGCACCAGACAGTAAACTCATCTTCCTTGCAATGAATATGTGAGAGTGGGCATTCTCTCTCTCTCTCTCTCTCTCTCTCTCTCTCTCTCTCTCTCTCTCTCTCTGTTCCCAGAGCTCAGCATCTGGATTGAAAAGCTGTGTAGATTCATGTAGAAACAAACAAAGGATGTTGGTCTCAGAAGGTCCTATAAAGTAGCTTGGGAAAAGTCCAGTAATTGAATGTGAAATATTTGACATAATTTTTAATAAACAGTACAAATAGTTTTTTTTTAAATCAAGAGATAAAATAATTTATTATATGTATGTATGTATGTAAACCAATTAATATGTCTATTTTCTCCATTGTTTATCATATGTGAGTGGATAAAGAAAAAAGACATGCTATTTGAGCTGCTGTGAACTACAGTAAAGCATTGAGAATTCCCAAGGAGATGCTCTTGCTCTCATTAGTCACTTGTCTAACTGCAAACATTTTGAGAGTTTGGCCGATGTTGCTTCCATCTGCAATCTGATTTGGCTTATATTGTAAACGTGTACATGATATATAACATTTGTAACTGCAGAAGTATCTGCAAACTGATACCTTGGATCAATGTCAGTACCGTATTAGGTTGTACAAAAACATGAAGGCAGATCTGAACGCACTGTAGAGGGTTGTTGTCTCTTCTTGTGGCTTAAGTTCGTCTTCATATTTGATAGAGGTAATTACAGAGGTATAGGTTGTCCTATGTTTCTGCTGAAGAAAGCCTTCTCAATTTTGTGTTGTCTTCTGCACAGGATGAAGTACAAAGCTTGATTCTCCAGAGGAATGAATTGCAGCATAAATTGTACATAGCTGTGGAAGAATTTGTTGTGGAAGTGGATGATCTGCCGATTTCTGAGCGCTTACATACTTTGAAGGTTGGGCCCAGAGTGGCATGTATAGCTGTGCATTGTTTTACCTTTATAAGACACGCTCCAGATCAGATTACAGTTTTGTATTACAAGTGGTAGCTTAAACAGTAACCTGAGATGTCCGCCAGTCATGGGATCATCCTGACATTTCTTCCTTTTCCAGGCATTAATATTGAGATTAACTTCTGAGGGCTCCTTAGAAGCTCCTAATGTTTCTAATCTGGAATATTGACAGAATTTCCAGTATGTTCTAAGACAATTTTAAACAGTTTCAGCAATCTGTGCAGGTCATGTTAAAAATAATATTTAGGAAGTGACATGAAATAGGGTAGGTCCTGTTCCCACATATAGAATGGTCATCTGTATGGGCATATGTATGTACGCAGCAATTATGCTGTTCTCCTTTGGGATATGCCATGTAATGCAAAGTGCAGAAAATGAATAAATAGTAGTAGGCAAAGGAAATTAAAGCTAAGAAAAAAAGAGAAAGAAAAGGAAATCTAAATAGTGGTAGATTGTAAATTAGTATTGATACACTGCTTCATACATGGCGTTTGGTTCTTCTCTTTCTTTTTGATGATTTCATTCAACTCCAACCAAACATAATTTTGCAGCCTTTTTTTCTTCATCAGTTTGCTGTTCTTTTATATATTTGTTCTGCATTTTGAGTTTTGCTCATTTTCTCAGTGTGACCAAGCCACCTCAATATACTTCTATTTTATTCCACAAATCGTAACCTGTAAAAATGTTTTGTGACAATTTCAACTCCCCAACGTGTTTAGGGCTTTCTAAAGTGTTTGGTCTCAAAAAAAAGTTTTTTTTAATCTGTTCAGTCATGTCCAATTGTCAGAGACTACCTGGACAAGTCTCTGTATTTGTCTCAAATACAGTACCGCAAATGTTATGTTAATTCATCTCCACAAGATGGCGGTCTTCAAGCATTTTCCCATATGCCACAGCAAAGGAGTAGGCATCCTGCCAAGCCTTTTTTACTAGGTATTTCCAAACCTTTGTAATGTTCCATAAAAAAGTAAAATTACAAAGAAAAGTCCCATATTATTAACAGCTTGAACTCTGAGATGTAGATGTAAACCCTTCATTTTCAGCAGAATCAAATTGCTATTTGCCATTAACTTTTGAAATAGGTCTCTAACGTCATATTAAGACCTTTCAAGAATTTAATGCTTGCAGTCACCATTCAGAATGACAATTGTCTCTGTTTTCATTCTTTCTCGGAATGACCTTGCAAAAAATGTACTTACAATAATTTCATATTTCGTTATTTTTCTTGTCCCCTTGCCAATGCTTCAGAAAGTCTGACTTCCTTGCTTTAATATTTTTAAACAACAGCATATGCCTTTTATTGGTTTTCTGCTGTAAAATAAAAAATACAATAACATTAATGTAGGATGAATTAAGATTATGCTATACTGCTTCCTGGAATGACTAACTTCTATTGGACTCCAACAGAGCCAGTTTTCCAAACCCCCATGAGACATAAACATGAGAATTAAATGTGTCAATCTATCATAAAAGTGCAATTCCAGCATGAACAACAAGTTTTAATATATGCACTGCTAATGATTATTAGGGATCTGTAGAACACAACTAAGCAAAAATGAAAATGTTTGTGTAGGACGTCTAAATTCAGAAGGAATAACGTTTACAGATCTCGCATAGATTCGTTTCTATTTGATATTTAGTTACTGGCAAAGATTCACTTTGGAAGAAAAATGTTAAAAGTCTTCAAGGAATGCTAATGTTGAAATTCATTCTCTTCAATGACACTTAATAGTCCTGGGTCTATAATAGGGATATTTAAAAATAATAAATTGCTCTAATCTTGTTTTATTTGTTGTGGAATTCTCTTGTGGGTCCTCCACTTAATAAGGAGAATTTCTGGCAGTTTCTTTTCAACTCAATTACCACTTTTCCTTTGTATTTTGGAATGTTCTTTTTTTATGGTAAGAAGTCAAATAGTGCTACTTCTAGTTGTTGTTGTTGTTATTATTATTATTTCAATTGCAAAAGGCACCTTTACTTGAAACAACTTACATCCTGCGACAATACCTTTAATACCATCAGACAACATCTACCTATCCCAGGTCCTTGGGAAGGACTTGAGAGGTGGATAAAAATGCCAGATCCAGTCTAAATATCCGGCTAAGTGTGCAATCAACAATAATTTATTAAACTTGTATGTCACCTGACTCTCAACGACTCTGGGTAGCTCACAACAATCAAAGAAATTACAATAAAATCAATAAAACTTAATAAAGATAAAAGAAGGCAAGCACAATGAAGCGGGGGGTCTCACTTCCACCTGCCAAAGGCTTGGGTGAAGAGTCGGGTCTTCACACTCTTCTAAACAACAGCAGAGTGGGGGCTATCTGGATCTTGGGGGGAACCTCATTCCAGAGGGCAGGTTCTGCTATGGAGAAGGCACACTTCTGGGCTCCTGAGAGATGGCATTATTTAATTGAAGGAACCTGGAGCACGCCAACCCTGCAGGATCAAATCGGCCAGATCGATGTTATGAAAGACAGTTCCACTTTCTTGCCTACATGTTCCTTTTTATCCACTTCAGAGACTCTCTTGCTATAGTTTCTCTTATTTCCTGCTGCTGCATCTTTCCGGCAGATAATCATCACATCTGCTTCTGCTTCCCATTATTTCAAATATTATGCAGTAGGCTGAGCGCCGAAGAATTGATGCCTTTGAACTGTGCTGGAGAAGACTCTTAAGAGTCCCCTGGACTGCTAGGAGGTCAAACCAGTCAATCTTAAAGGAAATCAACCCTGATTGCTCATTGGAAGGATTGATTATGAAGCTCAAGCTCAGATACTTTGGTCTGAAAGAGGACTCCTTGGAAAAGACCCTGATGTTGGGAAAGATTGAAGGCAAAAGGAGAAGAGGACGGCAGAGGATGAGATAGTTAGATAGCATCACTGAAGCAATGAGCATGAAACTCAGCAAACTCAGGGAGGCAGTGAAGGACAGGAAGGCCTGGCGCGATAAGGTTCATGGGGTCACGAAGAGTCGGACACGACTTAACGACTGAACAACAACAACAAAGACATTCACATCCATGACAGTCTGGTGTATGTTGTGCTACGGTGTTAGAACTGGCAATTTTTAAAACAAATCAACCTCAGGACCTGCAGCCTTTCTGTGTTTCCCATCTACAACCAAGAAGCATCTAGAGGGGCTGTTTCAACTAGAGAAACTGCATAACGTGAATTCTTCTTTTTCCTCCTGATGTATAGGAATGAGAAATATCCAGCCCGCGAGCCAAATACTGCTTACAGGTTGCTGCTTCCAGTTTTACTCCAGATGGTTACTAGAAGAATCATCATAAAGCCAGAGCACCTTGTTTTGTTTTACACTATGTGATTGTTTTGTGTTTCTTCATTGCTTTTACATTATTTTCTTTGTTATCTATTTTGATATTCAGAAGTTGCAAGGATCTTTGGAGGTTGCATATGGTCAGGCTGATGAAGCAGAGAGTTCAGAAGAAGTGTTTGAGAAGTTCTTTGAGTGGAAGAATGCTCGGTTGGAGGAATTCAGTCGGGTTAGGAATGCTACAGATGCTTCCTTGCAAAATCTTGTAATAAGTTTCAGCAAGATAATTCAGGTAAAAAAGATTTTGTATTATCTTAAGTATAAAAAAAAGCTTTGCATTCAGATTATGACTTGGGGCTAAACTATAGTTATATCAGAGCTCTGTTTGGAGGTCCTGGTCTAATTTTTTTCTAGATATTTTGGATCAGGTAAGTTCGCAGCTTTTCTGCACTGTAGCTAATAGAGACTTGGGAGGAATCTCATTTAAGGCAGTAGAATGAAGAAAAACACCCAACTTCTTTTTTTGCTATATTATAGTTGAATCCAAACAAGGAGATGATGGTTGCTTTTGCAAAAATTACATTGGAAGATCCAGAATTGAATACTTCATCCTATGAAATAACCATTACTATTTGAACTGAGAATTCTTGGACAAAAATGAGAATTTTCTTGTAGTGGTCCTTAGGAAGAAATTAGTATCATGTCTTAATTTAAAACAACAGCTGGGCTGCATTCATGTCTTGGTGGGGAGTAATGTTCAGCTCTGATTAACAGTATGAAATGGAATCACGCTGATCCTTAAGTTGATTAAATGAATGAACAGCATTTCATGAGGTTTGGTCTCTATTTTAGAGGAAATTGAGGCATTTCAGCTCCTGTTCCATTGGCCTGGAAACATGATGCAGACCAAACACATCAAGGGGAAAGCAGGATCCAGTTCTCAGAGGCAGATCATGTTTTATTGAGTCTCCTGCCATTTGAGCTATACCTTATTCTTACAAGTACCAGTTAACAAAGCAACCAGAATACAGTTCCCCTCTTGTCCTTAGAAGTGAATAAGTGTGCTACAGCTGTAACATAGCACTTTTGGAAGTTTCTCTGATCCATGGGATCTCATGTTGATAGGACCTTTTTCTTGGTTGTAAAAAAGCAAATTAGAACTTAAGGTGATAGAGGTGGATTAATCAAGTAAAACTTCCTCAACTTGAGTGTTGACAGGCTGCATTGGAGTGTGATGGCTTTAGGTGCAAGCCTGTGTTATAGTAATCTTTGGAGGATTTGGCTATTTCTTCTTTTGCTTACTTGCTCAAAAAAATAGAGATTGCTCAAGGCAGAACGGAACCAAGTTTAACATCAGCAGTTTTCTCATTCAGTATTAACTTTTTGAGTAATCTTTCTGGAATTACTTTGCAGAGTTGATTCATATTAGTAGAGATAACCACCTTTTGTCTTTTTTCCCATCAAGTTTTTTGACATGGCATCAGCTGTATTATTGAAATCAGAGGATGTAGCTGGCAATATAGATGAAGTTCTTAAGAATGTTGAGTTTGATATTTCACAAGAATTGGACATGTTTCTAACAGTAAGCTAATTTTTCTATATTTTTCTTTTCACGTAAAAATACTCTGCTATTTCATGTTAAAAGGTTTCATGTTTTTCAGATAGGATATATCTTGCTTGAAACTCTCCATGAAATGTAAGTATGAGCAGTGTCCAAGATTTACTATCACCATCAGAGTTTTCTCCATATCATATTTTACTGTGAAGAAACTGAGTAGTCACAGGTCCAAAGGATGGAAGGTGACAGCTGGTGGCCTGCAGGCTGATTAAACCTTGAGCAGTGGCAGAGCTTGCAACTATCTCCTAAGTCCTCTGATCCCTGGTCTGTGTGAGGTACAATCTCAGCTGAAAGAAACATAAGGATTGGTATCCATTTAGTTCTCAAACAGGGAATGGAAAGAACCAGGCAGGCTAGGGACATGTCCTCCATTCTGGATTCCATTTTCAAGAAGGCACGCAAGGTTTTTTGATTGCCAACTTGACCAAAATAGTTCTTAGTCAGATTTAAAAAAAAAAACAAAAACCTCTTTTGCCCAGTTTTTTTAAAATGAGATCTGATTTCAGATAGTTGTCAGCCCTTCAAGGTCATTCAGACAAGAAACCAAAACCATGAATACTACCTTTATTGAAAGGTTACAAGAGAATCTTGCAAGTCTGAAAGCAATTCTCCCCTTTACTTTCCAGAGAACTAGGGAGAGTCCCTTCTGAGATGCTTTCTCTACTCCCATGCCTTCTGTGAACTGAGATATCTCTTGTCTGACAATAGTCTAGGCTGTGGCTCCTCCTTCTCCTGTCTCCCAAGGTTATTTTCACAGCCCATTACAATAGCTGTTTCCAGACAGTATGTCTGCCACATGATTTACTGCTTCCCAATCATGGACTGAATATTTGTGTATCATGAGGCGCCATATAGGAGTTATGCAGTGATTCAGTTTTTTTTTTAAGTTTTTTATTTTTTACAGCAAACACAAACATACATAAACAAACAAGAACATAAAAAACATAAAAACCATCTTCCATCTTAAACCGTGTGTCAGCCAGTTACCATTCATTTGTGCCACCCTTTCATAGTCTTCACTCACCATTTATATAGATTCTCATGTTATCTATCCAACGTATATTTATATATTTATCAGTTATCAATTATTAATCATTTGTGACTAGTCTATCTATAACACCAGGTTTCATTATAAGATTTGTATCATTTTTGTTCATTGATTATATATATATATATGTATATATATATATATATATATAGTAATTTATATCAGTTTATTGAGTTTCTATTATATAATTTCCTAATCTATTACATTACTGTATCTTTTCATCCAACCATTGATAAAACAAATCCCATATCATATAAAATTGTTTGTCTTCTTGCTCTCTAATTTCAAATGTCAATTTACTCATCTCAGCACATTCCATAATTTTCTTAATAACTTCCTCCTGCATAGGTATTTTTTCATTCTTCCAATTCCTAGCAAATACAATTCTAGCCGCTGTCAAAACATTTACAATCAGATATTTCCATTCTTTACTGTATGTTTCCGGTATAATTCCCAGTAAAAATGTCTCTGGTTTAAAGTCTATGTGTTGTTTTGTCATTTTTTCCAACCATGTGTGGATTTTAATCCAATATCTTTTGGCTTCTGAACATGTCCACCACATATGGTAATATGAGCTGGGTATCTGATGACACTTCCAACATTTATCGGACTTGTTCTTACACATTCTCGCGATCCTCGCTGGGGGTAAATGCCACCTGTAAAACATCTTATACAAGTTTTCTTTATATACAGTTGACATTGTCATTTTATAGTTTTGAGACCATAGTTTTTGCCACTTCTCTAAATCAATTCCATATCCAAAATTTTTCCCCCATGCAATAATTGTTTCTTTAACCTGTTCTTCCTCCATTTTAAATTCTAGTAAATGTCCGTAAAGTTTTTTAATCACCTTTTCATCAGTACCCATCAAAATTTTATCTAGAACAGTCAGCTTATCATAAATGCCTTCTGCTTTAAAATCTTTATCAAATCTAGATTCTATTTGCAAATATGAAAACCAATTCATTTTTATACCTTGTTCTTCCAACGCTTGCATAGTTTTAAGTTCACCCTTTTCATTCAATATCTCAGTATATCTAACGCAGTGATTCAGTTTTGAAGAGTATGTAGCAGTTGTTGGCAACTCTTTAAAGAAGCTGCATCTTCTCTCAGGCTCACATGGCTGCCTTCCACAGCTGCAGCACAATCTCAGAAAAAATGCATTGGATTGAAGAAGATGCTGACAAGTCCTACATTCCAAAGCACCTTTTCCTATTCAGAGACAGATCTCTGCACAGCTGGAATAGCAGATGTGCTGAACACTGATAGCATTTTTTTTACTGTAATGAGATTTTTGGGACATGCAGAAGAGAATTTTGAAAGTACTGTCATCACATTTATGTGGATTCAGGAACTTGGTTGAACTCTAGGTCATTTAATGTACAGTAAGTTCCTGTTGGTTTCTTGAAAAAGATTCCAACTTGCTTCCCCATTTTTCTTCAAACTTGGGGAAAAAAGGGGTCAAGGACTACTCACATTCAGTTCTCTTTATTTTATTAACATATGTGCAATTCATCTTTTAGAGCAACTTCCCTTCCAAGACAGCATCTACAAAACATTAAAACACAGTATTAATTCAATAGCAAGAATATATTACTGTTTTTGTAATAAAATACTAAAGCCATAAAGCTAACAATAGCAGTAGAAATAAAGCATAGCATACAGGTAGTTCTCGTTTAATGACCATTTGTTCATTGACCGACGTTATGACGGCACTGAACTAATGGTATTTATGACCGGTCCTCAAAGTTATAGCAGTTGCAGTGCCCCCACTGCCATGTGATCAAAATTCGGGTGTTTGGCAGCCCACCTACATTTATGACCGCAGCATGCCCTTCAACTCCACCCATCTGCCTATCTCCCCCCAACCCTAATCTCTGCCCTTTTGGCTGCCCTGCACTCCACTGTCCCAGCTGACCTTTGCTGTCTTCTTCCTGCTGCTGACAAGCGTGCCTGGCCTGGCCCTTTGCAAGGCAGCGACTGGCCTCGGAAAGGCCACACAAGTGCAGGGCGGTGGAGGGTAAGATGGCCAAAAGGGCAGAGATGGGGAGATAGACGAGTGGGGGGAATTGAAGCGGAGGCAAGTATGGCAGGGCGGAGAAGCATGAGACCTAGCGACCGCAACCAGGACTAAGCAGTGCGATCATGTGATGTTTTGCCTAATTACTGCTTTGCTTAGCGACGGAAATTGTCCCAATTAGGGTCATTAAGCAAGGACTACTGTACTATTTCAAATAAGCTTTGGTGAGATTTGAAATTGGGCTGAATCTTGCTCTTTCACTTCCATAATCCAAGATCAAACTAGGCTAAGGTAGAATTGAGGTTGATTATATTTTAATTTTTCTGGGCTTTTAATCCTCAACCACCCCACTCACACAGTTGCACAGCAGCTTTTGAGGCTGAAAAAGGGACAAGGTCTCATTCCCCTTTTGCTCTGATTTCATTGCAAAGATGCGAATGCTTGGCATTCATTCCGTGAACTCATCTTGCCACACTCAGCCTTGTAACCTACAATAAGTGAGATATTTCTCCCTGGAGGCAGTTTCCATAGCCGCCTTGTTCAGCAGAAGTAGCTGACCCAGCAGTTGGTTCTCAGAAGCCAGGAGTTGTAATCCAGACAAGAGGGTCTGCAAGTAGGCTTCTTCCATTAATGACTGTTTGATCAAGAAGCGCAAACGTAAATTGTGTAAAATATGTTTCTGCTGTATTGCTATAAATGGGAAGTTTTTTAGTTATTTAGATTTATGAGTGTTCTCTTTATGAACAGTGTACTTTCTACTTTATCAAATACAATTTGATAACCCATCATATTTTGCCATTTAGAATGCCCTTCATATTTTTGAAATCAACAAACATTTGCAACCTTGCAATTATAGGTATTTATTGTTACTCTATGATTCCTTTCAGGAGCTAGATGAAAGAGACAAAATAATCATCTTAAATGTGTATGGTGTGGTTATGCAGAAGATCCACCAAGAACAAGATCTCTTAAATACCATCTATCAAAAGTATCTTGAAAGTTGTGAGGTCAGTTTGTCTACCTGCTTCTTTGCCATGTGCTCAGAATGTAGAAAGTCATTAACAACAAAAGATATTTATGCATCTTTTTGAGTAACTTCAATAGGAAAAAAATCACATCTAATTAGTAATGTAAATAGAACAATACAACCTAGCCTGTGTGTTCTGCTTAAAAATGTGATCTGAAAATGTTAATTCTTACATTGTAATGCAATTTGTGTAAAAGGAGTAATATTTATCAAAAGTACAAGAGCTTTTTTCATTTTGCAGTCTCTGTAAATCTGTTTCTCACTAATAGTGTGTTTTTTTCAGTTCAAAAAACAGATTGGGGAGTGGCTGGACATGACTCCTAACATTGATGATTTGTTACTGATTAAGAAGAGAATGAAAAGTATAAAGGCTCAGCTGAGGTGGAAATTGGTAGAAAAAAACAACCTGGAAGAAGTATGGCAATGTTATTTTGATGTTTTAAGATTATTATTATTTCTTATTTTCCATAAGAATTGGTAGATGATGACATAGAAAATGTTACTTTCTAGCTCTGAGGAAGTATCATTGTCATGGACATAATTTATTCACAAAAATCCAAATGAAAGCTTAAAGGGATTTATATTAAAACAAAAATGGCAGATTTCGGAACAATTTAATTTGCACAAAGTGTTTCACAGTGCTAATGCTCCCCACTCCTGATTATTGTAATTTGAGAAAGTATACAATTTCTACACGTATTACATACAGTTAAAAACAACAGATAATCCATTTGTTTTGCAGTGGCTTACCATAGCTCCAGAATGGATATATTAAACAGTATGAGATTGGAAAGCTATAAAATGTTGATTGTGCAGTTACTATAGAATTGGGATGAAAGGGTTGTGAGGAGCACACAGGCTTTAAGAAACATGAAGGGAGGTGCTGAATAAGAAAGAAGTGCTCAGAGCTGTATAAGTACCCTGGGACAATTTTAGTTGGAGTGAGGTACCATCCTGTAGGGTTAATCCAAAGGCCTGTTTGATTCAGCATCCTATTTCTTATAATGGTCAGGGAGACACATGTGGGAAATCAATCACTGGCATGTTACAGTAACAAAAACTACAGTAGTTTTTTTGCCTCATTAATGTCTCTAGTCCTGAAAATTTGGGATAGCTTTATTCTCTATTAATCTGTCCAGTAGAATTAATATAGCCATTCCCAGTCTTTTGGCTTTCAGATTCTAATTTCTGTTCACTGCCTTTGTGGCTGGAAAGACTTTGTAAAAGTATTTTACATGAATAAATGTGTTTAACTACAGCTGCCATCACCTACAGCCATATTGGCTGATGCTGCTGGCAGTTGTAAAAGCTGGGTTGCAACTAATTGAGAGAGTTCCAGATTGTAAATTTAGCAGAGTAAGTGGAATTAGCAGATTTGGAAGCTGTAAGGTTAGAATTATCCATGGTTTACAATGATCTGTCCTCTAAAGAGCTTACTTAAAAAAAACCAAACTCATCTCAGTTGCAGAAGCTCATAAGCTTTTTGTGTGCCATTTTTATCTTCTCTTCCTAATTTTGTGGTGTTTAAATGGCCTTCTTTTGTTTCTGGATTGTGTTTGTTTTGAATTGATGCAAATTGTAAATTGTTGGGCACAAGCACTTTTTAGATAGGGGAAAAAATAGAAGAACCCTCAAAATAGAATTAACCCTTTGTAATCCCTTAAATCTGGGATAACCAACTTCTTAATGTAGGAGACTGGATTTCTTCCAGCTCTTTTTGCACCCTCTGTCCCTTGAGAAGCTTCATTGAGCTTCAGTGTAGTGAATGTGCCACTTACTGCCCCTTCCTTTTAATTTGATGACTTCAATCTCATTGATTAAAGCTCCTTTTATTGGATAGTGGCTGGTAGCCATATGAATTAGAATCATGGAATCATAGGGTTGGAAGCTGCTATGGAGATTTTCTAGTTCAACCCTGTACCCAGGCTAGGAATCCTCATTCGATCCAGAGAAATGGCTGCCCAGCTTTTGATTGAAAGCCTCTAGTGATAAGGCATCCATGACCCCAGGACACAGGTTGTTCCACTGCTCTTGTAGTCAGGACATTTCTCCTGATTTGAGTTTGGATCCTCTCTAGTAGGTTCTTGTTGTATCCTCAGGACCTAAGGAGAATAAATCTACATCCTTTTCCCTGTGACAGCTCTTCAGGTATTTGAAAGTTATCATATCTACCCTCTGTCTTCTCTTCTTTTACCGATTCCTTATAGGATTTAGCCTCCAAGTTCACAGTTCCCAAATGTGTGCCCCTGGGTACTGCAGGATATTTTAAATTTGGACCTAATTACTTAATAAACGGAACCATTAGATACTTCTTTTGGCCTAGGGGCACCATGAAAAATTATTGAGACACTAAGGTCACTATGAACCAAGAAAGTTTGGGGATCTCTGCTCTAAATCCTTCACCATCTTCATTACTCTTCTCTGAACGCTTTCCAGTTCCACATTTCCTCCTCGAATTGTGGTGAGCCAAACTGGACAAAGTATTCCAGGTGCAGTCTGATTAGTGCAGCATATAATGGAACTATCACTTTCCATGCTTTGTTCTGATGAATAAAAATGCTTCTTAATCCTTGTCTATAGGTGGTTCTGTTTATGAGAGAGATGTATTAATGGCAATTTGGCCAAGAAACTGAGTCTCTGTGTCCTTTCTGACAATCACATTTTAATTTGTCTCTAGAGTACTTTCAATATGTAAACAAGAAAAAAACCTGAAAGTAATTGGCATTAATTTGGTCAGGTGAAAGAAGAGAAGGCAGATTTGATATGGTGATTAGAAATTAACACAATTTCAGATACAAGAAGAGGGGATGGAAGGTGAAAAGAAAGAAAATAAGCAGTATACTCAATTTATAATAGGAATATTACCTGGTGCAAATAACTCTTTAATATTTTGAAGTAGTAATTTTTAAATTTCTGCAATCAGTCTGATGATTACAGTGAGTCTGAACTGGCAAAAATAAAAGAAGAAATCACTGCTCTACGGGATAATATATTTCAGGAGATATACAAGGAACAAGAAGAATATGTAAGTATACAGTTACGTTAACACCTTTGAAGCAAGTCGTTTTCTGGTCCAGATGTTCACTTTATGTAATGTATCGTCTAATGCCTATGGAATTAAGACAGATGTCTGTCTCCTTCTCAAGCAAAAGTGTGGCATCTGTGTGTCTTATAAACCAAAGACTTGTGGAGTAAAGTTATATATATTTTTCATATTTATAAATGAATATGGATAAAAAGCTGAAATAAAAGTGTATTTTTGGTTCATCTTCCTTCTAAATACATTTCCAGTAACGAAAAATTGAATATCTCAGTCAATATTTTTAGGGCCAGAGATTGACTTACTTAAATAATTTATTTACCTAAAGAATTTATGAGGCTACCCACCTCATCCTACTGACTCTGGGCAGCTAAGAATACAGAAAGCACAAAGCAAAATAGAACTAAAACAATGCAATACAATGCAGCCGAGACTCCAAGCAAAGTTCAGATAGAATGCATCATAAAACACGCTTACTGGACTCAGCTAACATCCTGGCCTGAATGCCTGAGAGAAAAGTTAAGTTTTCAAGGCCTTCCAGGAGGCTAGCAGGTCAGGGCCACCCGAATTTCAGGACGGAGGCTGTTCCATAGGGCAGATTAGAGAATTGGTCTCTGGCTTACCCCAAGAATGTTTGGGTTTTTTAGTGTCCTATTTCAGAACTCTAATATGGCAGTAGATGGAAAGTAGATGCATTTTAGAGAGGTTGGCTGAAGATCAGTGCTCATGCTCTTTTGTCTCTCAAAAACAGCCTTATTTGGGGCACAAAGGAGAGAGAGGTACTACCACAGCTTCAGGGATTTTTTTCCTTCTTTTCTTAGGAATCTGTTGCTAGATTTGGTGTAGGGAGAATGTGTCTGTCATTCACCACCAAGAAGCAGCTCGTGGTTCCCCATCATGTTATAAATACAACTAAAATAGGGTTTCTACTTCATCTCTGTTCTTAAGATTTCAGACAAGGATGGTTAATTGTGCAATCATCCATGCTTTGAATTCTCATCACATGCCTAGTTAAAATAGCTGTAAACAACTAGAGATGCTGCTCTGTCAGAAGAATGAAGACACAAGTGAAGCTATGATGATGCCCTTTCTCTGGAACAAAAGAGTAGCCGCTGATACTAAGTAGCTAAATGCTGTGCATTGAAGGAGGAGGATAAGGGGAGACTAATTGTCCATGAATATTCACCTGCTCATTGCAGATTCACCATTGTGATACTACAGAATAAACATCAATACATGTTTCCAATATATTGCTGGGTATTGTTTTCATCCTGTGATTGTTACTGCAGACTTTTTCTCTAATTTAGGAAAAGCTTAATCATCTAGTTCAAAAATGGTTTCCTGAGCTGCCACTCCTTCATCCCGAAGCAGGAATTTTGAAATACATGGTAAGGTTTGTATTGTTTACAAAATTAAGATTGGCCGATATATCTCTGACAAAGGCAATTGGCAGTTCTATATGTGTTGTAGCAACCCAAGAAACAAAAGTAATGGGCAGAAATGTTGATCAAGATAAAGGGTAGCAAGAAAGCAGTCTGAAGAACAGGAAAACAAAGAGGAACAGAGCTGGCTTCACTTTCTACATGAAATTCTGTGGTGCTGTGTCTTCCAGAAATGTGATCAGAGGCAGGGATCTTTTCAAAACTAAATGTGGCCCATTGTCTTATAGCCAGCCTGTTATGCTAAGCCTTCTGAAATAATACTGTGACACTTAAAGCTTTTTACCATTAGAAGTGGGGTGCACACATACCATATTATATACAGGTCTGTGATCCAAAACTGAGAATAAGCTGGTTTAATACATGTATTCTCCAGAACTCGGGCGGTCTTCTCACTGTCAGTTTAGAACGTGATCTTCTAGATGCTGAGCCAATGAAGGAACTAAGCACAAAACATCCTGTGACTTGCTCCAGAGTTCAAGGACAGAATGTTCTCCTGAAGGTATTCTTTCTGATTCGTTTGCTTGCTTGTTTTTTCAAAACCACTCTTAATAAAAGACAAGCCTTTAAATAGGCTTAAGAAATATTAAAATGGCTGGGTGTGTTTTGGAGCTGGAAAATACATTTATAGTTCAAGTTCATTTTCCTTGGTAGCCAAACTGAATTTCTCTAGTTTTGACCTTTGAATTTAGAGAAATTGGCCGCCTAAATCCACTTTTCAGGGAGCATGCTGGCTGAGATTTCTGACAACCACACCATTTTAAAAAGCTAATTATTATGGCAGCTTAAAATAAGGATGGGGGTTTATTCCTAGTTCTAGCTGTTGCTGGATTCAACTGTCACCATTCCTGCCTATTGAGCTGACTGGAATTAGGAACATCTGAAGGGTGACATGTATCCCAATCTTGGTGGAAAGCTGTTTAGGATGGAGAAGATGATCTGTGTCCTTGGATAACTACCTAGAAAATACACGTGTGTGTGTTTAGATTATAGGCTACATTTCTGGCCAAATAAAACTCCTTTCCTATTCTTATCTGTCCTTGGGATTGTCATTGTTCTGAAAGTGAGAAACACAATATTATTAGAATACAATTATTACCATTTGGAAATTGGGAGCTATATACTTTATTATTCACAAACACTTAGATAAATGTATTATATAAATGTAATATATCCCAGAACAATTCAGAGAATAAAAACAGGTTGTTTGGCAGAAATTGCTCTCTTTTTATTTTTCATATTCTGGGAAATAGTTTAATAAATATTTCAAGGTACATCTTTTTTACTCATCTGAATTTACTTTGTCAGGGATATACTGTGGATATGAATACTGAAACCGAAGTAATAGAAAGAGCAGCGAAGTATCACAAAGTTTGGAGAGAATTAAGGGAGGAATCTTGTTTAATGCGGCTAATGTTCCTGTTTTTAGGCAAGGCAAGTTGTAAATTGAAGTATATTTTTTCTTTGTAGTTTCTGTATAAAGAGTTTTTATTTGAGGGACTGTGTCTCCCTGATTACATCAGCCCGTCCTATTAGATCTGGCAGGGAAGGTATCTTACGTGTTCCATCGGCCAAGGACTTGCATTTGGTGGGTCCCAGGAGGCGGGCCTTCTCTGCTGTGGCTCCCTCCTTGTGGAACATTCTCCCTCCTGAAGTTAGGCTCGCCCCTTCCTTGCTGTTGTTTAGGAAATCTCTCAAGGCCTGGTTGTGTTATCAGGCCTGGGGGTCTTTGGGAACTGGAGACATTCTTCTATGACTCCACTATGAATGATATTCTGCTCTCTCCATGGGGTTTGTATATTTTAAAATCTAAATTTTTAAAAATTTGTGATAATTTTTTATTTTAATAATAACTTTTTATCTTTTTATAATGCTTGTTTTTATCCACTTGTTATTTTATTTAATTGTTGTATGCCACCCAGAGTCACTTTGTGTGAGATGGGCAGCTATATAAATGTGACGAATGAATGAATGAATGAATGAATGAATGAATGAATGAATGAATGAATGAATGGTTCAAAGATCTCATTCACAGTTTTAATAGGAAGGCCTTTCCCTGCTTTAAGATAAGACTCTTTTTTAACTATATATACACGATATAAAAACACAATTAGGGAAGTGTTTCAGTATCATGACATTTGATGCTTTCTGTTCCCGCACATAATACTTTTGCTTTTGTGTTTTATGTGTTAAGTCTGATCCTGTGGCATATCTAATGATTCCATACTATGCTGGAGCAAGCCTGGGCACACTGCAGATGACTACACCTTTAACCCCAAAAGTAAGTAATGTGATAGTTGGTGTGAAAAGAAGCCACCTTACTCAATTTCTGAGCCAACCTTTCATCCTGGCACTCCCCAGTTTTGTTAGTTCTGCTAGCTGGAGAATTCTGGGAATTATAGTCTTAATACATCTGGAGGCCACTAGATTTGGGAAATGTATTCTAATCAGTGAATGCATTTTTTTGCAGGCCATATTATCTATGCCTTCCATAACTATATAACTGAAAATAGCTCATGGTTGGCATTAAAATTGGGTATTCACAGTTGGAAAGCTTCAGAAACAATTTTTATGGATTTTCATAGATACCTGGTGTGTATTTTTTGGCTCATATCATTAAAAAAAATTTTTTTTTTTTGCTTCCTTTAGAAAGTTAAATTTAGTGCAAAATATCTTCAACTTCTTTAAGTCAGTGGGCACATTGGTAATTCTGAAAAAAGATATCAAATGCCCCTGTAGATTGACTGACTGCTTTTGGTCACTTATGGAATGTTCAGAGAATTTTCTCTATCCTTTCTCTCAGTCTTTGAATGTATTTGTGTGAGTGTTCTGGGTGTGTTCCATATCACACTTTGCTTTCGGTGTTCTTTACAAGATGCTTTTTTCCTCTGTGACTGGCTTTACTGAATTTGCTGTCTCGCTTGCTCTTTATCCCTAGCCCAATGCTTATCCCAAACAGTGTTTGTCCCCCTTCAGACTTAGATGTCTGGCTGTCAAAGAGTAGATGCCAGCCCACATCAGCCCCGCCTCCTATTTTTCCCCTAAGCCTGTTCTGTGCATGTGTAGGATGTCCTAAGCCTACAGAAGTATTCTGGCCAAGAAGAAGGAAGAAGTTGGAGCCACTCCTGTTTTGACTTTCTTGGTTAGCTGAGCAAGATGAGTGTAATTTCCCATATTTAATATATGTTTATACTCTAAAACTGATCCTAGATAAGCTGATCCTAGTTAGCCCTCTCTCCCACAACCTGCCTCATACTTTCCCACCATTGCTTTCTGGAGAATAGAAAGATGTCAAGGCCTCTGCTGTTCAACCCTGAGCTACACATATTCTCTTCTATTAGAAAGATGTCAGAAATGTTATACTTAGAACTCCCACGTTATGCCTTGTCTGGTTATTAGCATTAGTTATTAGAATGGTGATCCCCTTCCCCAGAAGAATGATGGAGGAATTAACAGAAGGATTCTGTTGTATGGCTTCCAGCATAGTTCAAACATTTGGAATTCAGTCATTGCTTTTAAAACAACTGTTGACAAAACATCTAACTCTGCAATCTGGATTAATTAATTTATTGAAAGTTAATCCTACATGGTAAATTATAAATCCAGTTTGACAGGAGTTTTGAAAGTGTTTTTTTCTTGCTTTTTAATTGGATGTGCAATGAGCATTTTTGAAATGCTTCTGGGAATATTTTGGGTCTGATCTCATAGGACCTTCTTTGTAATCACTTTAACTAGGAAACATTAAAAGTAATGAAAGGAGTAGCACATGGTCTGTGTGCACTACACAGAGCTGATATAATTCACGGATCGCTGCATGAAAACAACATATTTGCAATGAACAGAGAACAGGGAATTGTTGGAGATTTTGATTTCACAAAATCCGAGGTAAACAATAATGTTTTCATTGTAAATAACCAGGACTTGCACAGTGTAAATTAATAGCATGAATACTTCCACTTTTTGAGGCTATATAAAATCCAAGGGATTTGAGGAGTTACTCAGTATAGTATTTTGATATTGGTATTATGCTGGTTTTTTCTTATTAGTAAAGTATAACACAGAATAAGTTAATCAGTGATAATATGATAAAAGAATGCATGCATTACAGTGATTAAAATAAATTTGAAAATGAAAAAAGATCCATATAAAATTAATACAAAATTAAATCAATTCTTAAACATATTAAATCTGGATCATACAGAAACATATTGCTACATCTTCTTATTTTTAGAATATAAATTACTCTCAGTTTATCTGTGTAAAATAACTAGTAGGTATTGACATTGGAATCCCTCTTAAAATACATATATCAGTCTGGTGTTATGTTGTTTAGTCCTGTATGCAGAACAACTTTTAAAATACTCAAGATTACTAAAATGCTGCAAGCAAAATTACCAGTACTTTTGCAAATGTTGTAATTATTACTAAATGGGGGAGTGCTTCTTGAGGAGATTATCGTCTTTGTCTATGTCTTTTGCCTTCCACTGTGCTGTCGTTATAATCAAAGTCTTGAGTAGCACGTGTGCATCCTCCACATGCTCATTATTCATGTTTGCATATGAATAATGAGTTTAGCTGTGGGACCACAGATCTCATTAACAGAACTTCCTGAATTTTGGAAAGATAGGGACCATAGGTTGAGAGATAAGGTGGCATATAAACATGGCAACTCACTGCAGAATGTGCAGAGTTTCTGGCATGGGAAGCTCAAGCTGTATGCTACCTTTTAATCAAGCAGTTTCTCCTTGACATTATTTTTCTTTCAGAAATGGTCAGCATAGGAGACTCAAACAAGATGGGCCCCTAATGTGGACCTCGGAAGGATTTATCTCTTTCCTACCACTGTCACACCCAGCTGCAGTTCCAGTCCATACTGGACTCCCTCTAACCTGCTATTTGCATGGAGGAAACTGCTAATGGGGTGGGAGGTTTTTGCCTATGCAAATTAATAACAATATAACTCCCCCCCCCCCAACAGACACATATCAGGGCCTCAATATGAGGAGTGAGGATGAGGAGTCAAAGCTTCTGTACTAAGTTCTGGAATGTTTTACTTCTAGAGTCAGCGTGCTTTGTCAAATTCCGTGACTTTGAATGGCTTGAGTTTAACTTCTCCTGAACTAAAAGAGGGTCGGCCGCCTTCTCCAGCTTCAGATATGTATGCTTTTGGTTGCCTGCTTTACTGGGTATGTAAGCCTTCAGTCACATGCATTTCTGTATCCGAATATAAAGCATCTGGCTCCTGTTTTGATACCTTTGTGTTTGCCTAAAGGATTTATAAGGTGCCCCTTAGGGAAAACATTAAAAAAATGATGACAGTCAATATAATAAAATAAATAATCTGAAGGTTAAATAGCTACAGTTTTCATAACTCCTAAATAGGGTTGTGTTTACTGTGGTTTTTTGTTACATTGTTTGGTCATCTTACCAGGTTGTGCTAGGATGGTTCATTTTGAGCCATCCTGAGCTCTGAATGGAATTAGCACATGCCTAAGAAGTCTAGCACAGGAGATGAACACTGGGAGAGGGAAAGAAGAAGTGGAAAGTAGATAGGAGAGTAGAACTAGAGGAAGGGAGAGAAAAGCGGTGTATGGAATGGAGAGTAGGCAGGAAATTCAGTGCTGAGGGAGTGTAGGTGGGGGGAGAAAACATTTGAGGAGTTGCAGTGTTCAGTTTATTGATCTTTGAGAGTAATTTTGTCAACTTTTAAAATTGCAGCTATTTGTTGGAAAGCAAGAATTGAAAACAAACAGAGATGGAACTCCTCAAATGGATGGCCTTAATATGGTATGTTTTTTTTTCAACCTGAAATATCTCAGGTTTAATTCAGAATTGGCTGCTTTTTTAATGAATGTTAAATAATAATAATTTAGACATTTAAACAGTGTAAGTGGCATAAAGTGAAGTATAGCAACTATTTATACGAGACCTTTTTTAAAATTTTCCTGTTGCTGATCTCCAGGAAAATGGAAATATCAGTGTAAAGTGTTAAGGACAACGGGCTACATATTGTTCAAGTACTGCTAACTAATTTGAGTATGCCACATAAGCACTGGCTCTGGAAAAATGAAATGCAGCCAAAATAAATAGGAGCAACTCAGTGGGAAAAGGTTACAATGTTGCCAAGCAAATGAGGGGAATAACAGAGGTATTCAAAATTACGCATGTTGTTGGGAAAGTGAATGTTTTTTCTTCCTTTAATATCACAAGAACTTGGGCGATGCAAAGTTTATTCTGCTTTAAAAGGGATTAGAAAAACTCATGGGGTAAGGCCATCAATACTCATAGGGATTCTACATGTAGTATCAGACTTAGTATGCCTCTCCTTTGGAGATTTGGAGATTAGTATAAATCTGGGTAGACCAATCTTACAAGAGATAAGCAAAATCAAATTTATTAAAAAAAAAAGAAACAAATCAAATGTAAAAACCTTATTTAAATTTAAATATCAAAATATAAATGCCCAAAGCTAAAAAGGAATATAACTTCTAGAGCTACCCAATTTATGGGGAAGCAACAACTGGTAGCTTGGTTAAAAAACAAACTGAAAATGTAAAATAGGACATAATGTTCCAGTTAGATCATAAGGCAGAGATGTTATGATTTTGCTAAGAAATTGCTTGTTTTACTATTTGACTCTAGGTCTTACAAAATTCCAGCTCATCAAGGAAAATGCTTACTTAAGGTCCATATTGCTAGACTCAGGAGTACAATCCAAATATCTGACAACTGTTGGAATTATATGCTATTTCCTGATTTATAGAAATATATGAAATAATATTTAAGTACAGTGGGGCAAAAAAGTATTTAGTCAGCCACCAATTGTGCAAGTTCTCCCACTTAAAAAGATGAGAGAGGCCTGTAATTTTCATCATAGGTATACCTCAACTATGAGAGACAAAATGGGGGAAAAAATCCAGAAAATCACATTGTCTGATTTTTAAAGAATTATTTATTTATTCATGGTGGAAAATAAGTATTTGGTCACCTACAAACAAGCAAGATGTCTGGCTCTCACAGACCTGTAACTACTTCTTTAAGAGGCTCCTCTGTCCTCCACTTGTTACCTGTAGTAATGGCACCTGTTTGACCTTGTTATCAGTATAAAAGACACCTGTCCACAACCTCAAATAGTCACACTCCAAACTCCACTATGGCCAAGACCAAAGAGCTGTTGAAGGACACCAGAAACAAAATTGTAGACCTGCACCAGGTTGGGAAGACTGAATCTGCAATAGGCAAGCAGCTTGGTGTGAAGAAATCAAGTGTGGGAGCAATAATTAGAAAATGGAAGACATACAATAATCTCCCTTGATCTGGGGCTCCATGCAAGATCTCACCCTGTGGGGTCAAAATGATCACAAGAATGGTGAGCAGAAATCCCAGAACCACATGGGGGGACCTAGTGAATGACCTGCAGAGAGCTGGGACCAAAGTAACAAAGGCTACCATCAGTAACACACTATGCTGCCAGGGACTCAAATCCTGCAGTGCCAGACGTGTCCCCCTGCTTAAGCCAGTACACGTCTGGGCCTGTCTGAAGTTTGCTAGAGAGCATTTGGATGATCCAGAAGAGGATTGGGAGAATGTCATATGGTCAGATGAAACCAAAATAGAACGTTTTGGTCTAAACTCAACTCGTGTTTGGAGGAGAGAGAATGCTGAGTTGCATCCAAAGAACACCATACCTACTGTGAAGCATGGGGGTGGAAACATCATGCTTTGGGGCTGTTTTTCTGCAAAGGGACCAGGACGACTGATCCGTGTAAAGGAAAGAATGAATGGGGCCATGTATCGTGAGATTTTGAGTGAACACCTCCTTCCATCAGCAAGGGCATTGAAGATGAAACGTGGCTGGGTCTTTCAGCATGACAATGATCCCAAACACACCGCCCGGGCAACGAAGGAGTGGCTTCGTAAGAAGCATTTCAAGGTCCTGGAGTGGCCTAGCCAGTCTCCAGATCTCAACCCCATGGAAAACCTTTGGAGGGAGTTGAAAGTCCATGTTGCCCAGCGACAGCCCCAAAAGATCACTGCTCTAGAGGAGATCTGCATGGAGGAATGGGCCAAAATACCAGCAACAGCGTGTGAAAACCTTGTGAAGACTTACAGAAAACGTTTGACCTCTGTCATTGCCAACAAAGGATATATAACAAAGTATTGAGATGAACTTTTGATATTGACCAAATACTTATTTTCCACCATGATTTGCAAATAAATTCTTTAAAAATCAGACAATGTGATTTTCTGGATTTTTTCCCCCATTTTGTCTCTCATAGTTGAGGTATACCTATGATGAAAATTACAGGCCTCTCTCATCTTTTTAAGTGGGAGAACTTGCACAATTGGTGGCTGACTAAATACTTTTTGCCCCACTGTAGCATACACACACATCAAAATAACGCAAGGGTCTATGTGCATAATCCTGCCTAAATGCTACCCTCTTTCTAGAGAAATAAACAAGACCTTTGAAACAGGAATTCCCCTGCTTCCACTTCACCTGGATTTCTTTTTTTCCTGAGTCTGTGGGGAAATGTTAAACTCCACTGTTTCCCACCTGTGTCTAGCAGCTTATCCTTGTTTCAAAAGAAACTCCAGTTGTCTGTCTAGCAAGGGGTGGTTGGGTAGGAAATCTGAGTTTGCACATGAGCCAGATAATATAATCATCTCTCCTGCAGGCATAGTTTGCATGCCTGAGATGAGTGAATATCTGCAGTCTGCCTGACATGGAATTCACAGAATTGTGAACACAAGTTGTCTTCACAGTACGACCACGTTTTGCTAGTATAATGCATATCATTGGTGCCCAGTGTTCTCAAATTCAGTGCTTGGTACCTCCGTGATGCCAAAAGCCAGTTCCAAATTAGGTGGACCAGTGCTTTCAATAAGAATAAATATTAGTCCCAATCATTGTCCTGATAATATTAGTCCCAGTTATTGGGACTAATAGATTTTTTGTAACCTCTTGCCTGATAAACATATTTACTTATTTTGTGACTTTTGAGCAAGTATTACTTTAATATGGGATTTAGATTTTTTTCCTCATAGCTTAAATAGTTTGTTTTGCATTTCTTCCAACAAAATGTTTTTTAATGCATGTTTTACTCCCACCAGAGGATTTTACTAATCATGTTAATTTTTAGTTGTCCTTTTTTAGATTCATGTTGTTTCATAGACAGTGAACTGTAGCATAAACAAAAGCAACTGAAAGCAACTATGTTACTTAAAAGGGGCAATTTTTCTATAATTTTGAATAGCTTCTAACGTACCAAAAAGAAGCAGTTGAAACATATCTCCAACAATTTATCTGCTAATTTTTTTTTTAATATTGTAGGCTGTTCTTTGAATTCTACAGCCAGTAATGACAAAAAATAGCGATTTTCAGGTTTACTTCATTTTAAGACAGTTCTTACCAACAAAACACTCATTTAAGCATTGCTTTGTTAACCATGACTGGGAGTTTGTAATAATCTGCTTTCTTAAAATGGGGGTTATCAGTGTGTATTTGACTCTTGGTTCACTTATTTACAAGATATTTTAACCATAATTAGAAAGCTGCTGCTTTCCTACCAAAAGAAAGGTTTATAAACGTACGTGTTAACAAGTATATGGATAATAGTTCAGGGGCAGTTCCTTGTAAGCTTCTTATGTAAAGTCTACAGGGTTTCCCGTACTTGAGTTCCCATACACTGCACATACCCAACTCGTGGTGAGAAACTATCATGTTTTTCCCTGGTGGAGAGTTTGGGGAAGAAAAAGAAGGGCTTGGTGTTCCTCCTTGTTTCCTAAGCTTTACAGCAGTGTTTCTTAACCTTAGCAACTCTAAGATGTGTGGACTTCAACTCCCAGAATTCCCCAGCCAGCCATGGTGTTTGGGGATTCTGGGAGTTAAAGTCCACACTTCTTAGAGTTGCCAAGATTGAGAAACGTTGCTTTACAGCAGTGGAAGTGAGAGCAAACATTCCCCCTTTACTCCATGGAAAGTTCGTTCTTTCTCTCCTGGAAGTTGTTCAAAATCTGAAAACCTTGTATTATATTTTCCTGTGCGCTCACTTCAGCAGTTGAGGCCTTGCTTATGGGTATTTTCAGTGTGGGAGGCAGAGTCAAAGAGTGGAGCTTTTTCGGTAGTGTCACTGTATAGGATACCCAACCAAGTTGAGGTTTACTCTTTCTTGAGGCTTACTCTTTCTTTTAGCTGCTTGGTATACAAAAAATAGTTTCTGTATTAGTGGTGTTCTCTTTTTTCATTGTTCTGAGTTTCTACTCTATGGCACTTTTTTTCTGAATTTGCAGTTTACAACAACAATAATTTATTAAACTTGTATGCCATCTGATTCTCAGTGACTCTGGGCGGCTCAAAAAAATCAAAGAAATTACAATAAAATCAATAAAACATAAAAGAAAAAGATAAAAGATGGCAAGCGCAACAGACCCGATGGAATGAAGCAAGGGCTTTCCCTCTCTCTCCCTCACTAAAGGCCTGGGTGAACAGCCTTTGTTTTCCTAAAACAGTGTTGTCCAAACTTGGCCACTTTAAGATGAGTGGAGTTCAACTCCCAAAATTCCCCACCCCAAGCTGGCTGGGGAATTCTGGGAGTTGAAGTCCACTCATCTTAAAGTGGCCAAGTTTGGACAACACTGTCCTAAAAGCAGTGTGTACAGTAGGGGAGTCTGCAGGACAGGCTCAAAGTTTCAAGATGGTAGATGTGACATCATGATCAAAGGTGTGTGTGAACATGATGCCATAGCTGCTATCTTGCAAATTTTGCCCTTCCGCTACAGTGGACCACCCAGTATATAGTTTTGACTTCAGGACACATAATGAGATGCTGTCTGCAAACCAAATATTCCTATGTATTGATTTGAATGATGGCGTTATGATTGAGTGATGTTTCATGTTGACCTTTTTCTTTCCTTTTCAAGGATAATAAAGTTAAATCTCTGCTCTCACAACTCCTTTGCTGTAATAATCGAATGACTTCAGAACAGATGTTGAATGCTGACTGCTTCTTGTCACCTGACATGATTTCAGTTCCACTGGAAAGTGAGCTCACTGAATATGACCACGGAGAAAAGAGAACAGAAGATGCTGTTGTGTCTGATGAAAGGCAGGACAACAAGAGAGAACCTTCATCGAATAGAGATTCAGATGGTTGTAAGTATGATCAGAATGCAAATTCACATTAAATAAGATCAGCATAACCTGGACGTCCCAAGATAGCCTTTTCAGTCTTGTGATATTAAAAACAGCAGAAGATACAAATGTACTGTATCTTGAAAGGTTATATACATAAGTTTTCTGCTTTGGCATTTGATATCTTTTTTTAAACAAGTGTGATATATATTGAGGAATATCAGTGCTTGACCTAAGTTGTAGCTTCAGTTTTGTGCATGTTAAAATTTATCTGCTGTCAAGTCTTCTTTTCACTTGTCTTCCAGAACCACAAAATACAAGACTGAAGCTTCCCTTGTTGCTGTAGAGAATTCCAAAATTATGTTCTTTAAACTAACATTGGAAGACCAGAGTTCCCATAATTTGTTAACTGGAATTGTTTTGTTGCTTGTACTTTGACATAAATGTTGCTCAATTACTTGTAATTCTGTTTGATTCCTTACTGTTTTGGGAGCAATAGTATTAAACTTACCTGAATAAAGTTTTGAAGCAAATACATTGTGGTGTTTTGGAGAAATTATGATTTATACATTAAAAGAAGTTAGGTGAGAGAAGTTCAGCATAAATTTATATAGGTATCAGTTTATAAGAAGTGGATCTTTTGCAGTGTCTGTGAGGTTTACAACTGGCCACCAGATGGTGGTCTTGACTTTTAAGCATCATAGCTGAATTGGCAAATTTAAGAGCAGATAGTGAAATGCTGCTTTTGACGCTATTTCAAGTTAACTGGCTATTGCTATTTAAAGCATTCACAATACAATTTATTTTGTGGAAAGTGATAAGCCATTTCTAAGTATATAATAGGTAATTCTTTTGTTCAGCTGGAGGCTGTAGGATTGTACCTGTCATTCAATTTTTGCTGAATTCTTAATTCTTTTTTTAAAAACTGAGTATAAATAGTATTTTTAGTCATGATATCCCATAACATCTCATATATCTATGGGAAAGGCATCTTGGTTATTCCATTTTTTTTCAAAATAATCTGCTCTATGGTCAGAATGATAGAGTAAGGCACTTGTAAAAGTTTTTTCTATGGACTAATACAGAGCAGTTAATAACATTAGAGTTTGCAGATTACAATTAAATCTCTTAGGATGAATTGGATGTCAGATAAAATATGGCATACTAGCTAGTCAAATATTAGATCTCTTAGGTATCATAATGAACCTGTATAGGGTGGCAGGTCTTCTTGCTTTGTAAACATGAAACTGAATTTTCCTGCTTCTGTCAATGTGGAACCTATCCACTTGGGTTTCATTTTGTGGAAAGACAAGAGGTTTCCCTTGTCCTTGTTAGCACTTCAGGGACAATGACAAACCTTAAAAGACCTCAGTGGTAAGAAAAGCTGCGAATCTCTGAAGTAGTGAAATAAGCATACAGTCACTGAACAATAATATGGCAAAACTGAATTAATGATTAAATATTTGCTGCAGAAATAGAAAAAAATCTGTCGTGTTATTTTTCCTGTCATTGCAAAACTTTTTGAGAAAGAAATATTGAGTACTGATTAGCATTGGAACACCCAATTCTTTTTCAGCATACAAGTTTCTTCCAAGTCTCTGAATAATTTCTATCTATAGACAGCGCATTAGGAGTACAGAAATCATATGCTGAAAATTAAATTTTTGGAATATATTTAGGATAGGGGAAAATGTATTTCCATTAAACTATTTATTGCATAAAAATTATTATTCCAATCCCTCCTCTCAGATAATCACCAGTGGTATTATTTTCCTTGTAATTAAAATGCAATGTGGTACTTGTCAAAGTTGCCTCTAATCTTTCTTAGTGTTTGCTTTGATGCTGGAACCTTTGACATGTTTAATACAATAACCTGGTGATGTTTCAGAACATTAGAGTGGCAGCACTGAACATGAGTTGTTAAGGCAGATAATATATTGGGGTCTTTCTAATGTTTATCAAAGATCTCTACCCAGGCTTGCAGAGATAATACAGCAATACAGTACATACTCTGGATGTATAGTAAATAGAAACAAATTTAGTATTTTACCAGTTGGTAATAATGGTATGTTTAGAAATATGTAAAAAACTGGGTTTTGTTTTTTTATTCAAGCTCTATTATATCCATGATGATAATTATTCCCATTATTATTGATACTTTGGTAAATATGAATATTTCAGATTGTATAGTACAGATTAATGAGTATCAGGATTGATGAGGGAACTATGCAATTTTACTTAGATATTTTCAACACATTGACAAGCAAATAATTAAATTCTGTGAAATGGTCAAATACCAATTTCCATATGAAAAAAAGGTTTGAATTTAAATTAAATCACTGGGTGTATTTGTAAAACTTCTGTAATATATTGAAACAATAATAATACCGAACATTACCATTATGGGCCCAACTGGAAAGTTACTTTGTGGCAGGTTTCTCAACCTTGACAACTTTAAGATGTGGGGATTTCAACTCCCAGAATTCCCCATCAGCATTGGTTCTAAGTGTAGTAGGAGTTCTCACCAATCCTCAACACTGAAAGCATTTAGACACATTTGTCATTGGATAAGTAATTAAAATGTCTCACTGGAAATTGATTCTCTGGAATAAGTCTTCTATAAATGTGGTTGGAAAAACCTTTCTTTGGAAAACATGAGCAGAAAATGGGATAATTACTCTTCATTAGTTAATTATTAATGACGTGGTTCACCAAAACCAACTGAATAACAATAATTTTAATTGAAGCATTTGTTATGTTTGTTTTGTTTGGTCCAGATGCTTTGGCTGCTTCGAAATCCCCTCTGGCATTGAATCTATTATACACAGAAGCTAGGCTTATCGCTAAATACTGCCAACAATAAATAAATTTATAAATAAATAAACCTGGATAATATACAAGAAATGTGGAACAGAGAATTGAAGTCTGTATTACAAAACCAGAGATCTTATGTCTTAGGCAGCATTAAATTTCTTTCTTATCTAAAAACAAGGTTCATTTGGGGCTTCCGGTGTGAGTCATGGCTGACTGAAGATGTCTCCACGAACAAGGAGAGACAACTGCTGTGAAGAATGAAAGGCTGGAGAGTAGACCAGTCCTTCGAATTTCTCCAGAGAAGGAGAGATTGGGAGATCGTCCATGAGTGCTCTGAATGGCAGCTCCTTGCGAGGAGTCTGTAAAACAGACTCCTGCTGGTTTAAGTGCCAGGAGCCGAAGGAGATGACACCTTTGCTCTCAGTGGTGGAGCCTTTCATAAGGACACTAAGCTAGCTGAACTCACATTCTAATCACATTTGGAAATGTTCAATTTAATCACTTTATGGATATTAGAGACCTTCAAAACGGCGAGCTTAATTTGACACCTGATAAGTTTTACCCTTCTTCGGATTTAAGAAATTTTAAACAGACTTAATTTAAAATAATACACACTTGGCAAAAAGAAAAAAGAAAAAGAAAGATTTTGATTTAAGAAATTTTTAAACAGAGTGGGAGACCAGAGAAATTTGGAATACTGGTTATTTTTGCTGTAAGATTTGAAAAACAAGTATATAATTAAATAATATACTTGTGGGAAATGACTGAAATGGAACTAAACCATATTAGGAGCTGAGGCTTGATGAAGTTTGCAAATGGACACTAGAGTGAACTAAAGGACCAGGCAGAAAAGAGTTAAAATGGCTAAGCTGGCTATAACCTTATCTTAGTGTTTTTTGAAATATGGACTGAAATAGTAATACTTAATATCTCAGAAAGAGTACAGATTTCAATGGATAAAATTTTAGAAGATGAGAAAAACTTTAAAAAGCTTTTACCTGATAGACATTATAGAGTTTGAAGGCATGGAAGGCAAGAAAATTGAGATTACCAAAATGGGAATATAAAAGACAAAGAAAGAAAGGACCTGGAGGTGGAAAGCTGCAACAAATTCTGGACAATGCCTCTATGGGATTTACAAAGGAGGCTGGTGAAAGCTTTGAAGATTCCTTTTAAGTGCCAAAGAATGATGAAAGATCAAACCCCACGGTGGCAAAGGAATGATTTAAAGGTCAAGATTGTGTAGAGCAAAAAGAAGGAATATCAAGTTGGAATATTTAACCTGTTTGTTTGATATTTCTGGTAACTCCTAATGGACGTTTTGCTGAACTAAGATTGAAAAGATGATGATTTCTGGATTGTGTATACAGTAGATAAAAGGCTATGGGGAGAAGAGCTCTTTATTTGTAACTTTAAAAGAGGGCGAGAAGTTAGTATATTAGCTTATGCTGAATGTGATGAAGACGCCACTTTTTTATTATTGCCTTTGTTGCCTTTTTTCTATTTTTTTTCTTTTATCTGCACCTTCTGAATGTTTTTTTCAACTTTAGTTTGTATTAGTTTTTACTATGTTTATTAAAAACATCAATAAAATTATTAACAAAAAATAAAAATAAGGTTAATTTAACAAAAAAAAAACTTTTAAAGTTTTATTGGACTATTTACAGATGTTTTAAAAAGTATGGTTAATATCCTTATGTTGGACATCCCAGGAAGGCTTCAACAGCCACACCAGGTAAAGCTGGGCAAAGACCCCTCTGGCTACAGCTTCTGCTGCTGTTCCAGTAGGAGTCATGAACTCAAGAGGACCCCGAAGTCACAGACTTGCTCCTTCAGGAGTAAGGCAACCCCACCCAGAGTCACTATTGGGACATTAGGGGAACTGTAATGTACAAACAGTAGCTCCAACTTGCTAGGGTTCAATTTTAGCCTGTTCTGTCCCATCCTGACCATCGTAGCTTCCAGGCACCAGGACAAGAGTTTGACAGCATTTCTAGCATGGCCTGGGAGTCATGAAGTAAGGCATACTGATGATGCCAAACCCCAACCCACTTGATGACCTCACCCAGTGCCTTCATATAGATATTAAATAACAGTGGGAAAGAACCCACCCTTGCACAACCATAGTGCCATTCCCTCCCTATTAACACACCTGGAAATGCCCACTAAGGAAAGAACTACTGCAGAATAGCGCCTCAATTCCCAAACCCTTTATCCAGGTCTTCACAAAAGTCATATACTAGAGTGACCAAGGTTGTCTCTGTCCCATGCCCAGGCCTGAAGCCTGATTGGTAAGGGTCCACATAATTTGCTTCCTTTAAGGCACTCTGTAGTTGACCCTGAACTATTGTTTCAACAACCTTTGCCAAAAAGGGAAGGTTGGAGACTGGATTCAAGGAAGGCCTTTTGATAGAGGATGCAGGGAGGAGAAGGGCTGCTAGCATTGCCCCATCCCACAATGAATCATTCACTAACTCCCAGATCCAGGGAACTAGTTGCCTAAAGGAGCAAGGAAGGGCAACAATCCAGCCTGCGGGTAGCCAAGGACATCCTAGAGAGCACCCTACCGCTTCCTCGGAGGTTACAGACTAAAAAGAGGAAATGGAATCCAGACTTGAATGCAACCAACTTTACCAGCAAAATGTGCTAACTGGTCACAGCAGCCAGGTAGTGACTCTTACCCAGAAGGGAATTAGCCCTCCAAATAAGTAAGAATGCTTCGATTCTCTTATCGCCATGGAGTAGGCCCAAACATGGGCACTTAACGCATAGTTGATCAGTGTCATTTATTCACCTGTACTCTACGAATTGCTTCTGCCTCCATCTCCTGGTAGTCCTCCAAAAATGAAGAAGCCAACCAGGACTGGCTAACTGGAGCAATTTTGTCAAGGGATCAAGACGCTGCCTCTTGCCAGTGGCAAACCAGGCTCTCAATTGTCATGCCCACCGGAAATCAGTTGTGTCCATAAGGTATCTGGGGCAGACGATCAGAATGGGCCTGGCCTTGCAGAGGCAGCCCAAACCACACTGCAGCACATACCAAGCCACACCGAGCCATCAAGCCACACTCAGCACATACCAAGGATGTAAAGCTTTGCTTGGTTCTCTACTCTGTGAGCTGCCCCGCTGAGCAAACAGGCTGGACAGGTGAACAGGCCTCTTGCCATCACCTCCCTAAGGACAAAAGGCCAGGCTCTGCTCTCCCCATATCAAATGCAGCAAATCGTCTCTATGCCGGGAGAAGCCTTCCTCCCGAGACATTTTCATGGCAACCTGCTTTCTGGGCTGGCTTGCTGACTGTGCAGCAAAGGCAGCTAGTGTCTGGGCTCCAGCAAAGAAAGCCTCCCCGCTCCTTTCATTCATATGTTAAACTGAAATAAAAGAACATACAAGGGGAAAAAGGGATCAGTTGGGAGGGAGATGCGCTATTTCAGATTGAGATTTGCAAAGTGATCTTTACAGGTGGGTTTATTTAAAGGTGTACTCTACCCCCCACCCCCCAGTCCACATCCTTCACCATTCAGCTTGGGAGAAATATGAATAAAAGTAGCTGGGGGGGGGTGGGGAGTGGGGAGATACATGCTACCTGTTGCCTGGTGTCCATCGTGTCCTATACAACAGTGTTTCTCAACTTTCTCCGCTTTAAGATTTGTGGACTTCAAGTCCCCGGCATGCTGACTGGGGAATTCTGGGAGTTGAGGTCCAGGAGTTTTAAAGTTGCCAAGGTTGAGAAACATCGTTACAGAACGTCTCTATGTCATCTGGACTCATCTTCTTGCAGGCAAACAGCAGCACTGGGTGAAAAATTCAGAAATGGGAAATGATGGGCCAAAAAAAAAAAGGAAAACTCTTCCCCAGTCTATGGCTTCCATACAAAAGGGAAAACCAACAGGAATGTCCACAGGGAAGGTTATAAATAAAAAATAATCAAAACGGCAGCCATGTTTATGTAGTCACAAGTAGCATCTAGACTCTTCTGAAACCCCCTCCATTACAGATACCTGTGGAAAACTGAAAGAGCGCTTGACTCCAAATTCCTCACATCCTGTTATGTTCTTGCCTTCAGCCAAAGCCCCAGCCCATGCCAGGGAGAGCGATGGGAGGCTGTTTTTCCTAGTGGCTGGTGAATTTTGATGGAGAGAAACAAAGGCACCAGTGGTTTTCCATATCTTCTCCTCCAGTAAATCCATAAGGATGATGCCACTCCTCTGCCCTTGTTACCGAGGCAGAAAAGGACTTGCAACAAAGGTCATTCCAAGTGGTCCAGCATGTTTTTCTGTGACCTCAAGGATTAGAGGAAAGCACTTTAACAAGACTGTGAGCGAGAGCCCTTTAGCAGCTTAGCTCAAATAAAGCTGTTTTATAAATCAATATCTGAGCCAAATCCTGCTATCAGCATGCACCGTGATCCCTTAATTGCTATAAATAGCAGCAAAAATGAACGTAATTTAGGAATGGTGTTAGGAATGTAATTTAGGAAAGCTTTCCCATGTATTATTTAAAAAAAAAAATCATGATGAGGGATTGTCATGATTATCAAAAGGACAGTTTCAGCTATTTTTCCTCTTTTTTTAAATAAATAAATCCTTTCCTTAAATATAGTGATCAGAGCTAACTAGGTAACTGAAGATATTTTACAAAGGAACCAGTTTTATCTGAGTTTTATGCCTTGACATTTTCATAATTTGAATTATAGCTTTGGAAAGAGGGCATTATGTTTTTAACTGCAATTTTTTTCTCTCAAAACTAGTTTTGTGGCTGTTTCATATGTCAGTGTTTTTCAAATTCCCCATGCTGGCTGGGGAATTCTGGGAGTTGAAGTCCTTCTATTACTATTACTACTAGTCCTTCAGGTTCAAAGAAGACATACTGTTGTGCAGTTCATCTGTGAACATGGAGGTGGCTCTGCAGTCCCAGTCTGGAAGCGCAGAGTCTACCACAATGGGGGCATTGGAAATCCATTGTTGCAATAACTGTGGGTGTTATTCTTTGACGCCACTTGTGATTTTCCATCAGGTTTTGGCAGTGCCTGTCTTCAAAGCCAGTGGAAGCTTCATAGCACTGGGCTTACCAATGGGTTCTGTCAGCAGCCTCAGCTTCTAGTTCCCTTGGCTGGATGTCACAGTGGCATAGGGTTTCCTTCACAACATCTTTGTAGCACTTGCGTGGATGACCTTGAGGTCTCTTCCCAGACTCCAGTTCACCACAGTGCAATTGTCGAGGCATACGGTGGTCGTCCATTCTGATTATGTGTCCCACCCACCACATCTGGGCTCTGATAATCAGGGACTCAATGCTGGTGGACTTTGTGTGATCCAAGACCTCCAGGCTGGAGTCACAACCTTGCCAACGAATGCCAAGGATGCATGTGAAATTTCTCCAGTTGTTTGATGTGTTGTCGATACAGAGTCCAGGACTCACATCCATATCAGAGAGAAGGGATAACCACAGCTCTGTAGACTTTCAGCTTTGTGGAGATATGGACATTGTGTTGATCGAGCACACTAGTACACAGCCACCCCAGAGCCTGGCTGGCCTTGCTGATCCTGAAGTCAATTTCTTTGTCCAAAGACCCATCGCTCAAGATGATGCTTCCCAAGTATTTGAAGCTGTTTACATTTGTCAGCTCAGTGTCATCAACAGCGATTTTTGGTTCTATGGGGTTGGTATTTGGCATGGGCTGGTAAGGTACTTCAGTCTTGTTCAGGCTGATAGTCAGGCTGAAGAGAATAGCAGCATCTGAGAATTTGTTCAGCATCAACTGTAGATCACTGTCTTTGTGTGCCAGGAGTGCACAGTCATTAGCAAAGAGGGTTTCTTGAATGACAGTATGGAGGCGCTTTGTCCCTGCATTCATGCAACAAAGGTCAAAGAGAGAGCCATCCAATCGGTACCTGACATACACTACCTCTTTCAAACCTTGGACAGCATGTGATAATGTGCAAGTGAAGAACACATTGAACAGGACTGGAGCTAGCACACAATCCTGCTTTACCCAATTGGAAATGGCAAACGCAGCCGACATATCACCATTGTAAAGGACCTGTCCTGTCATTCCATTGTGGAACTGCTGAATCAACTTCATGAATTTCCTTGGGCATCCATAACATCTCAGGACGATCCAGAGAGCCTCCCTGTATAGCGTCAGATCCTTTGTCAGATCAATGAAGTCAGAGTAAAGAGGCTTGTTCTGTTTGATGCACTTCTCCTGGACTCGCCTGATGGCAAATATCATATCTGCTGTACTCCGTTCTGGCCGAAAGACACACTGAGCTTTTGGAAGTTTTCTTTCTGAGACAGTGACAAGTCTGTTCAGGAGAATGTAGGCAAAAATCTTGCCTGCGATGGACAGCAGTGAGATACTCCTGTAGTTTCCACAGTCAGATTTGCTTTTTATAGAGTGCTACGATGGGGGCATCACGGAAGTCATCAGGCATCTCCTCTGTGAACCAAATGTCTTCCAGGATGTCTTGGAACGCCTGTGAGGCGTTTGGGTCTAGTGCTTTGTAGATCTCATCAGGAATGCCATCCTGCCCTGTTACTTTATTTGAGTTCATCTGTGACATTGCTTTCTTGATCTCATCAGTAGAGGGAGGCAGGTCTAGGACATCCAAAACTGGCAGATGAGGAATCTGCTTTAAGACATTAGGGTCAACTGTGGACAGCCTATTGAGTAGGTTGGAAAAATGTTCAGCCCAGCAGTTTTTCAGTCCTTCCTGGTCTTTGATCAGGCTCGACCCATCAGATGACAGCAAGGGGGAGCATCTTGATTTAGAAGGATCATAAACTGACTTCATGGCACTGAAGAACTCTCTGATGGCATGCATGTCTGCATAGTGTTCCACCTGCTCAGCCTTTCTCTGCCACAACTCGTCCTGCATTTTTTGCAATTCTGCCTGTACTTTGGATTGCAGGTGCTTAAAGTTGTCTTTCTTTGAGACAGATGATGGATTATTCTGCCAATCTGCATAGGCCTTGTTCTTAGCCTGGAAGGCTGCTGAAATGGCCTCATGGTTTTCATTAAACCAGTCTTGATGCACCCAGGTTTTCAATCTGAGTACAGTTGTTGCAGTCTGCGTGATGACATCTTTAAACTGCATTCACTTTTCAGAACAGGTTCCCATGAGTGGTAAATTGCCGGAGAGTTTTTCATTACATATATCTTGAAAATGTTGGACTTGGCCTGGGTCTTGCAAGTCTGCTGTTGTTGAATGACATTCTGACCATCCTTGGTTGCTTACAATGTAAAAGGACTATGTGCAGGTTGAGGACTGACTGGACCAGCCTGTGATCTGTCCTGCACTCAGCACCTTGCATGGCCTGGGTGATGGTGATGTCTTTAAGGCCCCACTGATGTACTATGACATAATCAAGTAGGTGCCAGTGTTTGGACCTGGGATGCATTTAGATTGTTTTGTACTTGTTTGCAAGTCTGAACATCGTGTTAGTGATGCACAGGTTGTGCTCGGCACACTTGCTCAGAAGCAGCAGGCCGTTACTGTTTAGTTTTCCCACCCCATGTCCCCCAAGGACTCTGTCCCAGTTGTCACTGTCTTCCTCACTTTAGGATTGAAGTTGCCCAAAATGATGAGTTTGTTGCTGGTGGGGGTTGCCTGAATAATCTGGTCCAGGTCCTCATAGAAACCTTTCTTGTCTTCATCTGGACTCATGAGAGTTGGTACATAGACACTGACAATGGTGATATGCCAGGACTTGCCGACAGGAAAGCGGAACTTCATAATGCGTTTATTTATTCCAGTGGATAGAATAGAGATATTCTTCAGCAGAGCAGTTTTGATTGCAAAACCTACTCCATGAGTCCTATTGTTAGTCTGTGGTTTCCCTTTCCAAAAGAATGTATATCTGCTCACTGCATTCTGTAATGAACCCTTGTCTGCAAGCCTGGTCTCACTGAGTGCAGTGATGTCAATGTGATAATGGCAAAGTTCGGCTGCTATGAGTGCTGTTCATCTTTCAGGTCTTGACACCTTGTCTTTATTCAGCAAGGTGTGGATGTTCCAGGCTCCAAAGATGAGTTTTCTTTGATTTGTTTTTCTTGATGCTTGACCACTAAGAAAGTGACCTGCCAGCCACACTTAGCTAGCCAGTTATTGTGGGCAGGCAATGTTTAGGGTACCTTTTCTAACCCCTTCTTCATGCGAGGGTGGGCAGTGCTATTCTAAAAAGGGCTGCCCAGTTGCTCTGGATGCTGCCGACGTCTCTACTGCCTTGGGTACAGAGACAAATGACCAGTAGTCCAAAGGCTGCCTATGTGCAGGTTTGTGACGTCAACTGCCAGTGGTCATCTCCACCTGTTGCTTCACCACTCCCCCATTGTTGCAGAGCTTAACAAATTAGGTTTGGACTGACATGAACTGCACAACAGAAACCTGTGTGTGATGGAGTTTTTCCATTGCGCAGGGTCAGTCCCACTCTCTCAGCAGAAAAGACCTTAATCCAGTGGCACAGACAACCGTTATAGCAGGAGACCTCTCCTACTGCAGTCAATGACCAGGACGTCTAAGTGTCTTGTCTGCTGGGCCTGCCTTGTTGACCATTGGACTGTTGATTGGTCTCCTCTGTTCAATCTGCCAGGGCCAGACTTCATGCTGAGATAGACAAATCCCCTACCTCTCTGAGGTTGAAGACCTGTTGGCTACCCTCACCTGGTTTGGCCTATCTGCCAAGATGGTTTACTGGGGTGTGGCCGCTGCACATGTTGCAGCTACTTGGAGCCACAGGTGAGAGCTGAGCATCAGGTGGGGACCAAAGGTGAACAAGCAGCCCTAAAAAGGCACGGCAGGCCCTTCCACCAGAGGTGCTACCCCTCCCTGGGCACCCGATACACCCCAAGTCCACACATCTTAAAGTTGCCAAATTTGAAAAACACTGACTTACGTGAACTATAAATTGTTATTCCAGGAATGAAATGTATAAAAGATGTAAATTTAGCACACAAATAGCCTATATAAATATATAATTATATTATATTACATGATATATAATAGTATAGAAATTGGATGAGTCATAAGTTTCACCACCTTCTGCAGTGTAATTTTTACATGATTCCTGTTTGCTCTATATTTGTGTGTCATCAGATAGAGAGGTAAGAACAACAGGTAAATCATCTGTGAGATGAATTTCTTATTTCTTATTTCTGAATATTTCAAAGTAGAAATAGAAGAGGTACAGGTTGCACATATTTTCCATGTCATATTTGCATTACAGGATATCCAAAGGGAATCTAATGACATTCTGGGAATCTAAATTTTCATACTTAATTTTTTTTTTTAACTGTGAAGGCTGGTTTAGTATGAAAAAATATTGTTGATAATAACTGAAATTGAAATGAAGCAATTCATTTTTTATCTCCCATTTCTAATTTTAAATTATGTTTCCCAAAGTTTGATCAGTTGTTTCACACTTTTGTAAATAAGTGAATGAAGACCAGATGCAAACTATGATGTTTAGATGATGTTTTTGGATCCTTTAAATATAATATATGCACTTAAGTAGTGCATGAAATGAACTAGTCTTTGTTTCAAATGCTTCAAGAGGTATGGCCTTGAATGAAACCCTCAGCTCTGGATAAACATTAAAGCAAGAGGACTTTTGATGCTCTGAATCTAATCTTCCAGCTGGAACATTGGCTCTATCTGTTCTAAGAACCAAGTCAACTTTGGATGTATGAGCTACATATAGAAATCTCTGGTAGATGTATGAAGTGAGGCTATTTCACTGTCAGTTAAGCTTCAAAACTTTATGCTAATATAAATTTGTTACGTAAGATGAATTTTTCCAGAGGATTAGATACAGGCACAAGCAGTATCAATAACCAGTAGGAGTAGCCTACTCACAAAAGGGAAGGAAAAAATATAATTAAACAGCATTTTTGCATCACCAGAGTTTCCAATGGATACGTAGTAACATGTAACATTGCTGTAATTATTCAGCATAGGTACCTGTGAATTCTAATGGGTGGTGAATTCAAGATGGGAGCTGTCCATTTGATTAAACTGTGCTGTTGAACTCACCATGGTAAGAAAAATAAAACCCAAATTTTTAAGTGCCTTAGAGATTACATATATTATATAATATGTAATTATGAGTGTGTGTATATGTTTTATACATAATAAATATCTTTATTTTATTATTTTATATACTTTTATTATAAATATATTTATTATTATAAACATTTATTATTTATATAACAATTAATGTAAACATGTTTTTGTTTATTTCCCATCAAGTGAGTAACTATATAGTACTCGAAAATTAAAACACCAAACAAGTGTTTTATTTTCTATTTTTAAAACTTTATTAAGGATACTGGCTATTCCAGGTTGATTCACCAGAGTAGCCAGTAGAAAGCCTGATACAATTTTAAACTATATTATGAATAAAAATAATAATAATTTAATAATAATTTATTAAACTTGTATGCCACCTGACTCTCAATGACTCTAGGCGGATTTTACAATAAAATCAATAAAATATAACAATAAAGATAAAAGATGGCAAGAAAGATGAGGTGAGGGGTCTTACTCTCCCTCGCTGAAGGTGATGGAATGTGAGGGAGACCTTGGAAGATGGGGGGGAAGAGATGCCACCTAGGGAATGATCAGGTAAAAGAGAAAGGAGTCCCCAACAGAGTAATGGTCAGAGAAAGAAACTTAGGAAGGACCTGCCCTAACTACTCAGGTGGTAAATAGGGGGTGGGAGATTTGTATTTTCAGACTTGCAAGATTCTGTTACTGTAGCCTTATAATAAAGTAGAATTAGCTCGTCTAGTCATATTTCCTGTCTGGTTTACCTGGGAGGGCTGACACTGAAGCCTGAGTGAAGAGCCAGGTCTTCGTGGCTCCTCTACACAACAGCAAAGTAGGGGCCATCTGGATCTCAGGGGGAACCTCATTCCAGAGGGCAGGCACTGCTACAGAGAAGGCATGCTTTCAGAGTCCTGAGAGATGACATTGTTTAATCAAAGGAACCTGGATAGCACCAACCCTGCAGGATTGAATTGTCCAGGCAGATATTTTGGGAGACAGGTGGTCCCTCGAGTACCTAGGCCCTATGCCATAGTATTCATAGCATGAATATTCCTTCTCAAGCATTCAAATGTTCCTTAACATAAGAATCACTGTAGCAGTGGCCAGCCCAATGCCTTTAAAGTTTAGGTTTTATGATTACAGGAAAGGACATGTTTTCATCATTTGCTTCTTGGTTTAGAAAATTTATAAACTGCTTCAGTCTTCAAAGAGTGTATGTGTACAAAGAATAAGACAGCCAATCCAATCAATAAAAATACCTTAAAACCTAAGGAATGACGTTATATTATACTAACTGTTACACTCAATGTATATTATTGAGTGTCAAAAATCAAGTCTGGTTGCACCTTTTCTAACACATTTTATTAAAAGGCATCAGTTTTCATGAGCTGCAGCCACTTCACCAGATCCCTTATGAAAACTGATGCCTTTTAATAAAATGTGTCAGAAAAGGTGCTAGCAGACTCCTGATTTTTGGCTACCATGGACTGACATGTCTCTCCTCCTACCATGTCTACATCTACTGCAGTGATGTCACACCAATCAGCTCCCAAAGGCCTTCTCAAACAGCCATGTTTTTATAAGATTCTGGAAAGCCATGAGAGCGAGAGTCTTCCTTGCTTCTGGAGGCAAGCTCTTTCAGAGGAAAAAAGACCCCAGGAAGGGTTTTTGGATGGTGGGGACTTTTGGATGGAGGGGACTTTCAGCAAGCACTTTTGTTCACTTGGATTGGGCAGATAGAATCCATCTGGGTTAGGTGGTCCTATACGTGTTAACCAGCATCTTGAATTGCAATCAGAAATACAACAGTAGGCAATGCAGCTTCAATGCAGCACAAAGTTAAACGACAGTAGCAAGATATTTTTTAATGCTTATACAGGAATTATCATAGTAGCTAAGCCATGGATAAAGTATGCTAATAAAACCACTTTTTGAAGGGTTTGCAGACTCATTTGTATAGTCATGTACTGCATTTTCATTAGGCCAGTGTTTCTTAAACTTTTTTCTCTCAGGACCCCTTCCCACTTTTAAAAATTATGGAGAACCCCAAAAGAACTTTTGTGTGTATGGGTTATATTTATCAATATTTACCATATTAAAAATTTAAATTGATGCATTCATAGAATATTTATTTATTGACTCATGCAAAAATAACAATATTAAACCCAGTAGATATTAACATAAATTCCTATTTTTTAACAAATAAAAATAATAATGAGGAAAGTGACATTGTTTTAAATTTTTGCAAATATCTTCAATATCTGGCAAATAATTTTGATTTTGTGGACCCCTGAGAGGGTCTTGGGGGACCCCCAGGGGTCCTCAGACCACACTTTAAGAAACACTGCATTAGGTAAAACCTGAATGTTGCTCTTTCCCTACTTATATTGCCTCTCTGTATGTCTCTTTTTGTAATGGCTTCTTGCTATATGACTGTGTTCGCATGACATATTAAGCATGGAGTAGTTTTAATAATAGTTAAAGCACACACCTGGTTCAATATGCTAGTTTCACTGTTGTGAAATGATAGCATATTATGGTATTTCTTCCCCGATTGTGACTGGACAATTATTGTGTGGTGAAAATCCTTGTAGATAGTTTTGTGTGTAATTCATCATACTTTCTGGCTGAAAGCCAACATGTATTTTATTAATAAGCATCTTTTTTTTTTTTTTTGGTCTACTCAAGACTGTTAATTGTTAGTGATTTTTCTCAGATAAATCTTGATGCTAGGCAAAACAAAGGAACTTCAGTAAACTGGAACCTCTCCTCCTACCTCAAATGTGATATTGTCAAAGTCTGAGATAATAAGGGTTAGAAAGAGAGAGCTGTAAATAGTGTTCATTTGAATATATTAATTCATTAACTTTATCAGTACAACTTTATCTGCAGATATGCATATTATACATCATAACTCATTTTACAAATCAGTTCATTACTCTACCAGGCTTGAGAGAGTCTGCTCTACAGGAGCAATTGTACAAAAAAACTAAAGCATCTTGAATGTCTGTAGAATAGTATTAACAAGATCACATATGTTTTGGCAGCACAAGTCATACTATAGTCGTTAAGAAGGTTTTTTTTTTTTTGATATGCAGGAAAATCTTCACAGTTACTGTAGCCCAGTAGCTGAGGGAGAACATACAGTAGTTTCTCAAGAAAAGACCAGTGCCCAAGTCATAGGACAATCTTTGGAGATAAATAGCTTGGCTTTTTTTAAAGGAGAAAGATCTGTAGAACGAGGACTTCTCATTGTTGAATTTATGCTCAAGACTCTCCAGTTTTTTTTTCTGTTACACCATTTTACTATATTGCTAGGAACTGGATGCAGAATGTTTTAGAAATCCTGGAGTGATATGCTGTGTAATTGCTGAGCATGGCCTCGCCTATGAAATCAGAAGGGCAGTTAAACCTTTCTGTGCTCTATAAGATTAGCTGCCTTCCTGACTTGATGAACAGACTTCATCAGTTAGAAATCACATCATTATGGAGATGAAAGGAGCAAGAAGTTATTATTCAATTGCCTCAGTGATCATTTCTGTGGATAAAAGTTTCTTGTTACAAGTCAATAAATGTATATCTTAATGCAACACATATTTATTTCAGTCAAAATGGTTGCTTATCTTGAAACAACTCAGGCTGGCTTACAGAAAGTTAAAATGCAATAAGAAAGTAGGTATAAGTCATATGTACATAAAACATGTGTATAAGTCAAGCCAAAGTTGTTATACCCATATACTAGTTAATTATGGTAATTTGTTCTTCATTGTACTCTCTGTGCATTACACAGATGGTTTCTAATCAAGGTAATCTAGCCAGTTTGGCTTGGATAATGAAAATCAGCTGTTAATTTTTGGCCCATAGTAGGGTGTTTAAGTCAAAACTCATATTTTCCTGCTTGAACAGGCAGAGTGGCCAGGGAAGCTAGGAATGTGTCTGACAGGAAACAGGCTTTGCGCACATGTTCCAAAGCCGTGTCTTGCAAGATTGCCCTCTGACCTCTTCAAACAGCCAGTTTGTCCAGGTGGAGTGGGGGGTGGGGGATGTGAGTTTGTATTTTAGCTCTTAGGCACTTCATGAAGAATTCAACTTCTATTAATTCCTTTTTAACAGAACTTGATGTCACAATTATTGTTTGTGGCTGCACTGTTCTCCCATTTTTGTTTATGTAGATATGACTATTTAGTTCAGTAGTATTTTGAGCATGAAATTGTATTACATCAATACAGTAGAAGTGCAGCCAATGGGTGATTGCAATTGATATATCTTAGCTAGGAAAACCTGTAAAATTGTTTTAATTACCTGTGTACCATATCAGTAATATTAAAAAGGGGAATGTAATTAAATAAGGAAAAAACTTCTCTAAGCCCTCATACTTTCAATAGCCACAGTCAAGAGGGATATCGAGCTATTTCTCCTTATATTTTCAGCTCACTGAGTGAAACAACCAGAACCAAATTTTCTAATTTTTATTATCAAGAAATGCCATCCAACTCAAAAGGACATTCTTTATATGGGAGGTTTTTAAAATCAGTCTTATATTCCAAAGCCATTGCATTTCTCAAAGTTTTGATTTAACTACAATTAAATTGAATTATGTATAGCAGGTTCCTGTATTTGTGGTATCAAGGTGATGAGAAAGATCATTCCTACTTGAAATTTTAGGGGGTTATAGAGCAGAATCCTCTCTTACGGGCATTGTTGTTTGTGACTCACTGTTTTTAACCTTTGTTGCTTAGTACATTCTGGCTAATAACAACTTCATTTTTTTTTTATTTTGAAGGGTAACAAATTATTGTCAGAACTAGTTATTGCTTAAATTAATGTTCTATTGCAGAACATTATTCAGAACTTTTTGTAATTTAGAGGTGCAAAAATCTGAATGGCCACTTTGCTGTCATGTAGTGATCATCCAAATTCTCACAGGCCAGATGGTACAGATAAGCTGCTGGGGAAGGGGTACCTGGGGCAGTGGACTCTGAGACGCATGCCTTGGGCTTATTTAGTTATTGATGAAAGTAAAAGTGAACGTTGAAGCTGTGAAAGATTTTCTCCATTGGACATCTCTTAAGAATGAATCACATGGACAACTATGAGTAAATCTGGCAACTGCAGTGTGATCATTTTAGCAAGTTTGCTTAGTATAACTAAGAACATTAACCCTAGAAGTATGGAGAGGAAATGAAGGAAGGAAATGGCTATAGTATAAAAATTCATCTTACTTTATTTTTGTGTGACTCCTGCATAGCAGAATTAAACAGGTAATATCAGGCTAGAATATCTGGTTACAAGGAAGTTGTCTGAAAGTGTGGCCTCATTATGTTAAAAAAAATCCAAGAGAAACTGTGCCATTTATTTTTCCTTGCCTAAGGGTATGACTTCATTTTTCTCTCAGTATGTACTGCTTTTTTGCTTGTAGTTCATCCAGTGTTGTGTCACTAGTGCACTACATCTCTTTCCTATCATCAGGGCTAAGAGACATGGACAAAATTCCTCGCCATACATTACTGGCATCAGCCAGAGCCAGACAAAATTCATTTAGCAAGTTTCCAGGACAACAGAGAAATCCAGGATGGCTGATTGTGCTGTTTGTTTGTTTATTTATTTAAAGAACTTATATGGCTGCCTATCTCACATAATGATCCTAGGCAGCTCTCAACAACTAATAAAAACAAGAATAAAACCAGAACAAGAATAAACACCCTATCCCTGCCCACCAGCCACCAGACCAACCAAACTATTAACCTCCTGACTCAACCCCCATCTTAGCCCAATGCTTGGGGGAAGATCCAGGTGTTCATGGCCTTCCAGAAGGTTAATAGGGTAGGGGCCCATTGAATCTCAGGAGGGAGATTATTCCAAAGGGCTGGGGTGACTACAGAGAAGGAGTACCTCCAAAGTCCCATCAGATGATAATGTTTAAGGGAAGGACCTGGAGTGTACCCATATTATCTGACCTAAGGGAATGGGCAGATACCCTCAGGGAGAGGTGGTCCTGCAGATAACCTGGCCCTGTGCCATGTAGGGCTTTAAAGGTAATAAGCAGCATCTTGAATTGTACCTGAAAAGCAACTGGGAGTAACACTGATGTAACTTGGGCAAACTGCACCATTGCATTCTGGACCAGTTACAGCTTCCAGATGGTCTTCAAGGGTAACCCTATGTAGAGTGCACTGAAGTAATCCAATCAGAAAGTGACTAAGGCATGAGTGATCATGAGCAAGGCCTCCCAGTTCAGGAATGGGAGTAACTGGTGCATAAGATGAATTTATGCAAAGTTTGCCCTGGCCACAGCTACTGCCTGCTTTTCCAGCAGAAGCTGCAAAGTCTAGGAGGACCTCTAAATTGTGGACCAATTCTGTCCAGGGGAGTGTTGTCCCATCCAAAATCAGAAATGTCAACTCTCCTGACCCTGGGAGGCCAAAGGCCCACAACCGCTAGGGTTAAGTCACAGCTGGTTTCTCCCCATCCAGGCCCTTACAGCTTTTTTTTTCCTGGACTTGTTTACCCAATTCTTGAGTTGCTATGACTCATATGTATGAGTCATACATATAGTCAGGCATTAAAATGTTCATATTGATACTGAACATGTCATGAGAGGCAGAAAGTAGAACAACATAATGCACTTTATCCATAATTAAAACTTGAGAAGTGAATTTAGGTAGTATCTTACCAACATTATCATGGTGTCTAAGATCCTCTGCTATAGTACATGTGGGAACCTTGAGCATCAAACAGTAGGATGGAGCTGTGGAAAAAGGATGGGAAGGGTGAGATGGCTTTGAAGCTGCCAACTATATTGGTGGATATTGGTGGACATCACCATATATGATGGCGTGAATTCTTTGGTTGAACTATGCATTGGTCCCAAATCTTCTTGCATTTAGCCCCTATGAATAACCCTAATTTTAACAGGAATTAGGAAGAAAATTTATCCACATTTTCTACCACATATTGATTTTCTATTTTCCTATTTTATTTTTTCTTACCCATTTTCAGTCTAAGCAAAATCTGAAATGTCATCATCTTTCCTTGTATGGGAATTACTGTAACCCCCTAATTATTTTGGCTGCCCTTTTCTGCATATTTTCCATCCATATAATATACATTTCAAGATACAGTAACTGGAACTTTTTCACAGTATTCCAAGTACGTTTGCAGCATAAATTTACTCTATTAGCAGTTTTCCCAAACCCTTTCCTAATGATTTCCAGCTGACACATGTGGACTTAGATTTTCACTGAATTGTTATTTACCATTTATACTCAGATCATTTAGTCAGTTACTACCAATTCAGGCCCTATTAATTATATATTTGAAGTTCAGATCTTGACTGTATTGACTGTATTGACTGTACTGAATGTATCATTCAGTATTTGCTTTCACTGAATAGCTTTTTCCATTTGAAAGCCTTTTGACTGTACCTTCATTGCTACCATAAGTGTAGCCTTGAGCCAAACACTGATCACTTGGGAAGGAAAAAGATTGAAGTTGTGACCACTCTTACTACTTCTGATAGAACTGTTGAACCTATATTAAGTTCTATATAGATTGACTGGTGATAGTTGGTTGTCACAGATTCTGTAGTCTTTTGTAATCATGGCTGTAAAGTGGTTGGCATATGGCAACCCATTCAATATGCCATATGAGCAGAGTCCTCTGAATTTAAAATGGTTATTTTGACCTTGCTTTGCTCTGTTAATCCAATTTGTAATTTTATTATGTAGTTTACTTTAATGTTCCTGGGTAACAAAATTACACTTTTCAAATAAAATCCACAGGTTTGGATTAAGGCTTTGCCAAAGTAGGCCTATGGGTGTACGCTAACTATGATTATGCCTGGATCCAACCCACACTATATGCTCTTCAGTCATCTGAAATGCCAGCTATTATGCAACTATACGTGCATTGCTCAAATAGCAAATGAAACAGACTGAATCCAGATTGAAATTATTTGGATGTTAATGCCATGTTCTGTGTAACTAGTTTTATTTAGGACCTCATGGTGCACCTGCAATTTAAGTGAAATAAAACACTGGAAATGTGTCTCATTTGACTTCTCCCAGAAATTAAGAGTATATTCCTTGGAGCAGTAACAATGCGCCAGGGAATAATTTTGCCAGCAGGCCCACATAGATATGCCCTTTTGCCTTCTCACTTGCAACTGTGAAAGATTATTGCTCCGAAGAAAAAGTTTGTAGCTCTCGCTGTTGCAAAATCTAATTTGGATCAAGTATATTATTGTTCGGATACTACAGCTCTGAACATTTTTAATATTCCCTGCTTGTGTTGTCACATAGTTCTGCTAATACATTTTAAAATACTATTTATTTTTTCAAGATTCTCAGTGGCAGCACATTTGAAAACACAAAGTGTTCAGGAATCTGTGTGTCTTTATGCCTGCATCTGCAACAATCCTACCTTGTAAAGAGAAAAATAAGATAATAGAAAGAAAAATAAAATAATTTCTATGGGAAAAAGTTTTCATAGAAAATTTTGTAGGATTTTGCAAGCTGAGATTTCTTATCTTCTGGGAGAGTTACAGGGATATTTTCTTACAGTGGAGAATGTTTTAAGATGGGTGGTAAATTGGGCGGTTGGGATGTTATAATAGACAATCTCACATTCCCGCTTAAATGTTGAAATAGACTTGGGAGCTACCTCATCTTTGTAACTTCCAGATGTGATGGGACTGCAATTCCAAAAATTGTCAGTTGTAGTTAACTGTGGACTTTTTAGCAAGCTTCATTTCATCTCCCATTAAAAGTGTCTTGCTTGAACAGATGCCATAATGTAGGTGGACGGGATCAAATCTGTATCCAAGCAAGACATTCAATCAACTTCAGGCTAAAGTAGTAGAGAAATTGAAAATAAGCAAGCCAGCTTTTTAAGAAAGTAAAACTAGGCAATATAAACTCTAAAATAATAAATGCAATGGTAAGTTGATATGATCCTAATATACAGCTGGCCTTCCCTGGGTGTGGCTGAACTTCCCAATCACCAGAAGCAAAGCATGGTCAAACAATCCATTGTTATGTTGTGGTCTAAAGCAGATTGGATATACTCATCTCCTTCATTATCAGCTAGGGCTTTCCCACCCTTCCTTTTCCCCATGAATATAAGAAATAGAAAATGTACATATGCAGTTTTCTATTTCTTATGTGCAGATTCCATAATATGGGGAGTACAGAGGGCCTTATTTTATGTAAAACAAATTTAACAGGCTGCTAAATGGCTGCACTTGGCTCCCACAAAATATTGTAAATATTTTGAGTCCATACAGAATATAGTGGCATATAAATACATCAAAGCAAAGGTAACAAACACATAAATAAATAACCAGTGATCTCAAATTATCAAGGCCTCTCTGGGACATCGAGAGGGGAAGGTAGAAGCAACTCACACCTTAGGCTGCAGTTGGGTTCTCCCAGCACACTAGGTTAAAGTGTGAAATTAGTTAAAGTTTCAGTATGTTTCATAAACCCAGGCAACCAGATTAGCACTCTGAAACACAGCTTGCATCACTTAACTATGTAGAATCTCTTTTTGTCTCAGTGGGCATCTCATCAGGATATATAAAGTTAATCAAAGTCTCTGGGAAAACAAGTCAACAATGTGGTTCAAGTAATAACAGATGCAAAATTTGATTTTCTTAAGAGCTCAAATAATTTTGTAAGCACATTGAGTTGGGTTTTGAAAACTTTTGTAATCAGGAACTTAGATAAGGCAGGATTAATTCACATGGGAAATTTCAAAACACTTATAATACGTGGAACTCTCTAAGACAGCAGGCCATGTGTGGTTGTTGGGAAGTGGGTTGTGTGCATGACCTTGTTCTCTCCCAAGGTTAGGTCTACTTGCACTGTGGATAAATGCTAACACAAATCTTTAATAATGGGGGCGGGGGGAGCATAAACAGTGACATCCTGCCTCTGCATTTAGAGTGCTCTGAGGGCTAATGAAAATTATTTTCCCACTCACTAAGTAGACAGTGAAGCTGCTACCCGCTCTCTGGGGGCATCCATTTTCATGTAATGTATGCCAATTTTTCTGGAACATAAGAGTTATTTGGTATTAGTATTGCTTTCAGAAAAAAGGGGAAACTAATTTCCACAATTACATGTATTATTTATGATCAGGAAAAGCTCAGGGCTGTGGCAGCTTATAATCTTTGTGACTCTAATTTATACGTCTTCCCAATTTGGGGCAGTTTATTAATTTTTTTCCTTCTTGGCGCCATAGTTTTTGGATCTCTGTGGCTTGGGCTCAGTACCTTTCCTGATACAGTTTGTTGTTTGGAGACTGATTCAATTGCTTATTTCACTGCAAATACTTAGATGTGAAACGTGACAGCAGCCAGCCTTGACACCCATATCTGCAGGCAGACAACTTGCTGTCTGATTCAACCTCGTTGATTGCCCTTAGCCACATCAGGTTTCCAGAGCTAATCTGTGCAGAAAGGCACTGGTGTTGCTGACATCAGGAATGTCAGTTTTATTGCTACAGAAACTAGTAACTTAACTGCCTGCTGTTTGCTAGCTCCAGGTGCTGCTTGAGATTGTGTGTGAAATATTCTCAGCAAAGGACTGCTTTGGCGGATAGACTGTATCTGGAACAGCCATAAATGAGGGCTATTTTTTTTTCTCCCCACACAGAGAGACAAAGAACTTATATAAACTCTTTCAGAATAAAGGAGACCATTTCCTTTGAGTGGCGTTAGGAAGCTTCTTTTAAAGGGTGCATTTTTTTTGGTTTCCTTACAGAGCTCTTACATGTGCACATTTAACGGGTGTTATGAGCCTCCAAATTTGCTACGCTCTTGTCCTGTTAGATTTTAACTTCAAAAATTTGGCTAGTGTGGGAGTTGAAACACAACACGTTTGGGGAAGGATACTTTACATGTATTTATATATAAATGTGATAGATAGATAGATAGATAGATAGATAGATAGATAGATAGATAGATAGATAGATATAATATTGACATCCTACATTTCCCCAGTAGCTCAGAGCTGCATATAGAGTAGCACATTCTCCAATTTTATCCCCAGTATTATAACCCTGTAAAGTATACTGGGTAGCAATTGGTCCAAAGCAGCTCAACAAGCTTCCATGATTAGTGTGGACCTGAATCTGGGTCTTCTCAACCTGATATATATGAATATATGTGATGAATCTATCTCTATCTCTATCTCTATCTCTATCTCTATCTCTATCTCTATCTCTATCTCTATCTCTATCTCTATCTCTATCTCTATCTCTATCTCTATCTGTGATGGAATGGAATTATGAAGGCCAAGCTCAGGGAGATAAACATTTTCTTAGCTCGCCAGAACCGCGTGGGAGGATCAAGAGGATGAGACTGGCACCTCCCTGAGGAATTCACACTGTTGTGGCTGGAGGACTTTGGGAACTGGGGTTTTAGTCTGGGAAGATTCTTGCTAGAGGTTGTAGCTAATAAACATAGCTGGACTGAATTGGCATTGTCTCTAGGAGTTCCTTGGGCTAGGCCTGACATCAATCAAGAAAATGTTTGTCTCCCTGAGCTCGGCCTTCATAATTCCATTCCATCACTCTATCACTCTATCACTCTATCACTCTATCACTCTATCACTCTGTCTGTCTGTCTGTCTGTCTGTCTGTCTGTCTGTCTATCTATCTATCTATCTATCTATCTATCTATCTATCTATCTATCTATCTATCTATCTATCTCATATCTGTATCTGTATCTGTATCTGTATCTGTATCTGTATCTGTATCTGTATCTGTATCTGTATCTGTATCTGTATCTGTATCTGTATCTGTATCTGTATATTAAGGCTTCAGAAGGGGACAAGTCATCATTGTCATTTAACCTCCACTTCCCCTGCATTAAGACAAATCTATTGATTTGTTCAAGATAGGGGCATCCGTGGATGGTAGTGGTGGTGATGGTGGTGGTCTAAAAGTCAAGATAGTGGTTGTGACTGCATGACTGAAGCCCCTTATGTTCCTTGCAGGTAAAAAAGGAGCAGTACTTTGATCATGTGGTTGCAACTGCCATTTAGACTTTCTTTTACTCTCCCTGGTTCAGAGTGACTCTCTAAGAAAGAAACTTTTCTAGCCATATTTGGAATGCTAGAGACTTTTGGCATGTAAAGCATGGCTTTTAACTTAGACATTGATGAAGTCTATAAGAAATGGAAAAACAATGACTGTACAAGGCCATCATATAAATTACAATTTTTAAATGGCGAGTAGCAATAATTATGCTGTAATACAGGAAACAGATGAATATAAAACAAAGTTGAAAAAAATCACTTAATTTGTTCCTTTTGGAATTGTTTCATTTATCAGTTAGGAAAGGATAAACAATCTTTTTTGAGTTGAGGCCACATTTTGCCCTGGGTATCATGCAGAAAGTAGAATTTTAAAAAAGAGACAGGTGGAAAAGGAAAAAGTTAATCCTTCTCCAAGTATGCACCTATAATATTAACAAAATATTTGCCTCTGTTGAACGCATTCTTTCACAACAGACTTCAAACATTCGTTAAATTTAATAGGCGTATAGAGTGATAGAGCAGATTACATTTGAAGATTGCATACTAGGCTATAGCAGATTTGTTTTCACGACTTCGGTTTTCTCCACTGAGATTTCCTCCATGGATCCCTTTTGGATCACTTGAGACTAGCCTGTGCAATTGATTTCACTTGCACTGCAATCTGTAGATGAAACTTGCTTTGCTCTTAATTTTCTTCGGCAAATGAGGGGGCCCTGGGCCAAATCTCTGTTGGCCTGAATAGAGGCCACAGGTTGCCTCAGGTGTCATTTTCATTCTCCAAGAAAGTTAAAAGAATAAGTAGTCTGGAAGGTTTTTCAAGCCTTTCTGAATGTAAGTGACTGCATCTTCTTGCCGCTGTTCTGCAACAGTCTTTTACACTCCAAAGATACTATGACAGACTGTAAATGTGAGCACTTGCAATCTTACATGTATAAAATGATTCATGGGGGCAAATGGCTGATTCCACAGAAAACCTGGATGCCAGCAGCTGTTTGGACTGTGAAGTTGACTGTTTACGAAGCTTTCTCACACTTGCCTTTTGTTGGTCCAGCAGGATAAATTTCTCACAAATGACACTGTACCTTTTTCGTCACCTAAGGAGCCTTCAAAACCACTTTGCTCAACTATAGTCAGATTCAAGGCTTCCTAAAGGCAAAACCACTATGGTTTTCCAATGGCAAGGAATCACTTGGCATTTAGTCATGCTATCCCCAAATTGCTGTGAAAATTTGACACGAGAAGGAATTTAATTCATGTTTTACCTCCTACTTATCAGCATTTTGCAAACTCTATGAAATGTGTGTTGTAGTCAATGCAGATATTTTTTCATTTGGGAGTGACAAGCCTGCTTTATGTTTTTTATTCTGTCATTCCAATAATTGTACGATATATAAAAAACTGATTTGTGCTTGCATCTGACAGTTGATTCAGGAGATCTCCACCATCAGATATTTCAGTCAGGAGCTAATTGGTGTGAGATCTTTCTACTCACAATGTCTACCTCTTATCCTTTGGTATATATCGCATCTGCAGCAAATGCCAGCATTGTGCAAAATCTGATTTTGCTATTAGTCAAAAACACTTAATTTGGACAAGCTGAAGTATTGTGTGAAATCAGAGGAGTCCACAGGATTCACCCCTTTTGTCAAAATAACAAAAGTCATGTTGCAACATTGTGATGCAACTTCCCTCCCATTTCACAAGTATCATAATGTCATGATGTCATAATGTGAGTACAAAAGGGGTGGAGCTTACATTACATTGGCACAATTTTGCTTTCTTCATTTGCCCCCTAGCTTACCTTATGGATGCTATTGTGTGAAATATTACAAAATCTGCAATGTGTTAAAACTTTGGCAAGTTAAAATAATGGTTAAAATGTATTTTAGTGTACTATTTTAAAAAGTACAAATGATATAGGAGAAATAAAAGAACACATGGTTGAGTGATACAATTTTTTCTTGTTATGTCCAGCATCAGAATAGTATGTCTATAAGGGCCAGTTGTTGAGAAACAACCTGCTTCATTCTCTACTTCAGGCCATCTTACAGGCATATTTTTGACTTGATGTAGTAAGTGTCTTTTAAATTAATTATGAATTATCTACAAAACAAAAAAAACAAGGTTTCATAGCATACAAAAATGCTGATACATGGTGACTTTATTAACTTTTTTTTGGTGAGCCTTCAAGTCAGCATTGACTCCCAGTGACTGCCTGGACTAGACTCTGCAGTTTTCTGGGCAAGGTTTTTTGGAAGTGGTTGCTATTGCCTCCTTTCTAGGGCTGAGAGGGAGTAGCTGGCCCAAAGCCACCCAGCTGGCTTTGTGCCTAAGGTGGGACTAGAACTCACAGTCTCCCAGTTTCTAGCCTGATGTCTTAACTACTACACCAAACTGGCTCTCTTATTAAGATCTTAAAATATTTTTATTCTAAACTATTATCTACCAACTCTAGAAATTTTTATACTTAACACATATATTTCTATATCTGAGTATTCTATATATTAAGCAAGCAGTTCTTTGCCATAGTTTTTTTGATTGAAGAAAAGTAGCAAAATTTTCCATATTCCATTACCACACAAAGATGTAATAAATGGGTTATGTTTTCTGCCATTGCTATATATCAAAGCTTATTATAACACTTAATCCAGGATAAAATTCCCTGCTTCCGTTTTTTTGTTATACCATTCTTGCTGCTGTCAGCATATAAATCACCAGCTTTTTAGATTTTATTTTCTTGTTCTCTTTAGTGACTATTCCCAACAGAGCTAACATTTTATGACATATGATAAAGACATAGAATTTCCCAAACTTTTTGCACAAGTTCCATAGGAATATCTAATTCACCACTACTCCAGAAATGCTCATAAAATATTTATGGGTATAAAACATTTTATTTCAAAACATTGTAATTTGCCAAAGTGGACACTGCTAGAGCATAAACAACAAAAATGAACTGAGACATTTTGCAGAGTTAATAAAGTCTGCAAAAATTAGCCTGTTTCTGGGGAAGTTGCATAACTAATCATGGTCCCTTTGAGAAAGCTGCATTTTAAAATGGATGCTAGGCCTATGTTTAAACAAACTGTATAACAAGCACAACTGCTGAGAAGAATGCCTGTATTAGCAGTAGTTGAACAGAAAAAAAGTGTATACTGGAGTAGTCAAGAAAGTTGCACAGAGAAAGCTATGGCTTTTGAAGACTTTAAGAAAGGCGATTCTTGATAAATTTGATGAAATAGAATAAAGCATGAATCTATGAAGCAAACACATGGACTGGGTTCCCATTAATCTGCATATCCCTCTAAGAGTCCCTCTTTCCAATATTTAGGTTTCTAAAAATAACTCTGGAATGAACATGGATAGGCTCCTGTCCAAAATTAGTAACAGTTTGTTATCATCAACATCGTCATCCTCCTCCTCCTCCTCATTATCACCACCAACTTACCTTTTGGAAAGTTGAATTAGGATAAGAGTGATATTCTTTCTTTTCTTTACATCTTCCAAATCACATGAATGCCCGTGAACGCTTCCAATTAAAAACCTTTGTGTCAAAATTGTCTTTATTTCTGGAGGAACAAAATAGTATTAATTATATCAATCAATTTGACTGAGAAGCCATTTAGCTCATGACATTAATTTTGGCTGTTAGAGTAAGAAAAAGAAATAACTTTTTTTTAAAGCAGGGAAGTGTACAAATAATTGTGCTTTTGTTGTAAGAAAGATGAAATGTAATGATGAATCTTGGAATTCACTGGTGATAGCTGAACTAAGTAAATCGACCTCATCAATTGTAATCTGGTATGTTGTCTTGTACTATTGAGTTATCATTCAACCTAGAAACTTAAAAACTGAGTCCTCAAATACAATCCTATATATTCACCTTTTCAATATGGTGCTCTTTAGATGTGTTGGACTTCAAATCCCATCATTCCTAACAAGGAGAGGGAGCAGGGAATCAGGCTGAGGAGACTGTTATACATCTAGCTGGGGAAAAGCCTCATTTCAAAGAGTGGGACTTAACTAAGTTCATAGAATCATAAAATAAAATCAAGGACTTGCAGTGTTGAAAGAGAGCATTTAGGCCAATGAGAAAACTACAGCTGTCCAGCTTCTGAACAGAGCCAGGAAGGGGTGCGCACCCCTTCTGTTAGTACCTGACTTTTCCCCCAACATCCCATCAGAAGCTGCCATCCTGTAGATGATGGAACTTGCTGAGATGGCTAAATTGACTTCTTTGATCAGAGAAAAGACAGTATCTATGTTTATTGCTGACTAGAAACCCATGTGGACTTTTTGTGTAAAACAGAAAAAAATGAACTTATGATTTATGGTTTTAATTATTAGACAGAATAGATTATAGAAAGAAGAGAGTTATGTTATAACCATAGAATGAAAGGTACATTTATAATTGTACTTATAACCGCTGTAAAGAAGATCGGAAGCTATATCTTTGTATCTTTTTTCTTTTCTTTTTAAAATTTTTCTTTTACTTTTTTCCCCTTTCTTGCACTTTTAGCTTTCTCTTTGATTTCTTTCTTTTTCTTTTTTCTTACTTTATATTAGTTTGTATTAGTTTTTATCTTATTTTTTAAAATCTTTAATAAAAATTATATATATATACTGTATATGTGTCTGTGTGTGTGTGTGTGTACATAAAAGAATCTGCCATCCTGTAATTTAAGATCAGTATTTGTACCCTGCTCTTTGGGATGAAGGATTATGAGGCTTGACCTTCTGAGTGATACCCCTCAGGTACTTGAAAAGGGCATCATATTCTGTATCAGTTATTTTTTCCTCAAAACTAAGCATGCTTCATTCTGTCAGCCTCTTCTCATAACTCTTAATTTCCAGTCCCCTCAGCATCCTTGTTACCCTTCTTTGCATTTGTTCTAGTTTCTTTGAATCTGTATTAATATGTGGTACCCAGAATTTGACAGTTTTTAAGCAGATTAAACAATGCAGAGAAGAATGGAACTTTCCATGATTTTGAAACAATATAATCTAAATTACCTGTCATTTTAACAGCCATATCACTCTGTAGACACTTATTCAGCCTGTGATCAAATACAATTTCAGTATCCCTTTCACTGTTACCAAATTAATGCCAGCTGATATGTGATTTCCGATTTCTTTTTGCTAAGTGAAAAACTTTGTTAAAATTTCATTCTCTTATTTCTATCCCACCCCTTTAGTTTATCAAATATTAGAATCTTATTTCTGTCTCCTGTGAGATTAACAATCCCATCCATTTGCAGCTTTGCTAAGCATTTCGCCCATTTCTTCAACCAATCAACCAACCATTAATGAAAATTGGAAGAAATCTGGACCCAGGATTAAACGCTGTGGCAGCCACTGGATACCTCACTCCAGCTGGATGAGAAACAATTGATGGGCATGCTATCCGGTTCATGCTTATTGATCAGACTGTCATAGTGTACTTTGTCAGGCAATTATTCCAAAATAGTCTCACAATCTACTAAGGTAGTTACTTGATCAAAAAATGAAATAAGATTAGCCTTGCAAGACTTGTCCTTGACAAATCCATGCTGACCTCTGGTTATCACTGCTGTATTTTCAAGGTGGTTACAGTTCAGTCATTTTATGACCTCTGGAACCTTCCCAGTGATTGACTCACTGGTCACTAGATCCTTGAATACTTCTTTCCCCCTTCATTTTGAAAAGAGGAACATTTGCTCTCTTCCATTTATCTAATACTTCACCCATTCTAGGACTTCTTTAACTTACCTAACACCTCTACAAATCCATGATATATGTATATGTACTTTTCTTCCAACCTGTTACCCAGAACTACCATACCTTGGCTGCAAAATTCTGGATGTGCACTAGATGGCAGCAAGAAATAACCCTGAGAACTCTCCTATGGTATCCCTATTCTTATCCTCTCCTTTGTGTGTCTCTTTTGCTGTTCAGATTTTCACCAAACTTTTTGTGAACCCATATTGGCTGCTTCTTATTCTGTCTTCCTTTCCTCAGGTGTCTCTTGCTGAAACTGCAGAACTGTTTGCAATAATACTTTTTGAATCTCTCTTTTAGAGAACTCCTATCCATCTTGGGCTGTGTTCAGAATAAGTGTTTCTTGCCATTAAAATCTGCTTTCTTGAATTACAAGTATGCATTTGACTACATTTCAGACAAGAGCACAGAAACCAAAGCAGGAGAAAAGAAAGCCCAATCTTATACAACAAGCCTATCTTATTGGCAACTTTCTTCTTCAGAAGATGGAGGGAGGCTCAGCTACCTCCACTGAGCTTCAGTTTTTCTTTGTCTATCAGGCATTTTAGAATTACTTGATTACTTTCTCCCAAAATTCCCACGACTACAATTTTGTTTACCATATTTTTCTTTTGTTAGGATCAAGTCAGAGGTAATTGATCCTCTTGAGCCTTATACCACCTTCTGTAGGAGAAAGATATCAGTAAATTAGGGCAGCTCCTTCCTTCCTTCTCCTCTTGAGTAGCTTCACAGGTCTGAAGTTTGGCTTCATTTGATAAGAGATCACAGGAAGCTTATGCTGTTTTGTAATATTTTAATTTATTTACCAACAGTCTGAACACAGAGATAGTGCTATTGGCTAACAGAATGCAAGGTCTACTTTTTGTTTCCTTTATCTTAGTTCAGCAGTTGTCAACATGATGGCCATGGGCACCAATATCCTGCCAACATTTCCTGTGGCACCTGCTAAACTCCCTACCATCTGACTTTATTTTTTAAAAAAACATTTTAATTAAAAAATGGAAATGCTGCAAATCAGAAGCCCAGCTTCTAGCGTTATCTTTAATTTTTTTTTAAATGTCTCTACCTACATAGCCCACATAAGCATTTTTAGACATTACAAATGGTGGGCAGTTACAGCCCAGAACTCTGAGCATGTTCTCACCTGCCCATGGGTGTCCATGGTGGGTGGGGAGGATGAAAAAATGCATGCTATACCTGTCGTAATGCGCACACATAAGGCGCAGAGCTTGCATTGTAACATCACAAGGCACATTTGGCATTTTGATGAAATCTCAGCTTCTAGCATATGCCTGCCCCTGAGGATCGCCTAGAAAAAAAAAGACAAGATTCTAGAAATCAGAAACAGTCTGGTACCACCTTTTATTACCATTTTATTATAAAGATTCACTTTCATGAACATCAGCTCACTTCATCAGATGTGTAGAGTGGTTTAACTGATGTAGGATTTATCGTCATGAAAACTTATGGCTTATAATAAAAATGGTTAGTTTTAAAAGATGCCACTGACATTTTCTGATTTTGGACTACCTAGTCTAATAATGGTCTCCTCCTACAGGATCTGGGATGCTAAACAGTATCTTGGTGAACTGGACCAGATGGACAGGAATATCTTCACAATTTACCTTCTGGTAACTAAGTCTTTTGTGACTGCCATACCCAATGCAACAGCAACTTTGTGACTAGGCAAATAGTTTCCCATACTATACATTTTGTGAAAGCAATCATGACATGTTCTCAAATTCTCAAAGTGACAATTGGTCCAAAGTTTGCCCACTTCTGTCTCCGTCTCATTAAAAGAAAGGTACCTACATTATATTGCCTTGGCTTCTTTCACACACATATGAATTGCATTATGGAAGAAAAGGTGGCGGTGGGTATATAAGGCAGGGGTGAAGGGTACTGCCTTTGCTCTTTTGTTCAGAAGACCTAAAGAAGATCATCTAACAATTAGTTCCCATGGAAACACATCAGCTGCCATTGCCCTAACAAGAATAGTAGTTGTCTACTTCACCAGGTCATTAAAATAAAATGGGACCCCAACGGTACTGCTGTCTCCATTAGCTCTCTTCTGTGTAAACTCATCCTAATCACCTAACAATATACATTCCTTAAATATATATTTTCAAATTATATTTGGTTGTATGACAATCTTTAATGCATATCTTATTAGAGAATCCATACATAGTTTATTTAGTTATTTTGAAGCTAGTTAAATAATTAGAGAGAATTTGCACATGACTCAGGAATGGTAGAATTGGCATCTTACAGTTCTGATGAACTTGGCTGTATTTTATGAAAAATATTATTTTGGTTCTCGCTTTCCTCTGTAACATCAACATTCAGAATGTTCTGAGAAATTGGGGGTAATGTAAAAATGTCCATTTCATCACATATGAAGAAAAGAACAAAATAAAAAGCTTGAACTATGATACAAGTAAATCTAAAAGCCTTTCCCCAGTTGTACATAACAACAGCAAAAAGGTACCTTGGCAACCTTTTTTCTGCTGTGTCCCCATAATGGTGCCTCCTGCTTGTCCTTAACCCTTGAGTGGTAGAAACAAAATTAACCCTGACTGAGGTGGCTTCAAAAGCAGACTGGATTAAATTTGTGGAGGACGAGTCTATTAAAGGTTATTAGTCTTAAAGATTCAACATTACTTCTAGGCTGGGGAATGCGTATCCCCAAATATCAGTTGCAGGGGAACAACAACAGGAAAGAATTATGTCTTCAAGACCACCAGGGACATCTGATTGGTGAGAAGCACTACTCTAACAGGGGTTTTAGCTTGATTTGGATGTTCTTAGTTAATTCTTAGTGTTAATTCTTTGCTGTCCCGTAGTGTTTTTCCAGATTTTTGTAGCCCAGGTATGGTAGCTCTAGTCCGGGGGAAGCAAACCCAAGTGGTCAGAGATTCTGCAGCATTACACGTTAATCCTGCCCTTTCAAAGTCTGCAGGTAATTCTGTTTGTTTCCCTCAACTCCCTTTCCTTCCATTTTTAGAAGCTTTGTAAGGTAAAGGGTAAAATCCTGCTGGTTGCCCCACACACTCACACCTGGAACTATGACAACATTTGAAATATCCTGGTTGACAGCAAAAGCTGTGATTATTCATGATGAAGCTGGATACTTTTGTAACAAAAGAAAGGGGCTGATTATTTGCATGCTTTGTTCTGGGGCCTGCTCCTGGTTTTCTGCTTTCCTGGTTTTGTCACATTTTAAGAAACCTACTCATGTGTCAATATGGCATCCAAGAAAACATTTTCCTACTGTTTTCTAAGTGAAGCAGAATAATTACACCCAAGGATTACTTATTTAAAAGAGACCCTTTTCATTTAGTTAGCATGAAATCCTACATGGGGGCCCTACTAAAACAAACAATTTAAAAAACCTGCCTTCCTTGCATTTGTAATCGGAATGAGTAATTTATTCCCAGATAATGGATTTTTTAAAGAGCATGTATATGGCCTCATGTCTTAAATATCTCCTAGCACATTACTGCAGTACTGAACTACTCATGAAGCAAAGGTTATACGTAATTGGCTAATTTATGGTTAATGCCTTCCAGCTTTGTGGTTGCCATGTTATCTAACGATAATTGCCTATTTCTTTTATTTTCTCTTTTTTAAGTCTTAATGAATCAAATCAAATGACTTCATGTTTTAGGCCTGTCATTTTGTAGACAATGAAGAGAGACCTTGGTGAACCTGAATGATCAACGGGCTCTTCTGCAGAAGGTTTTCACCTTTTTAACTATAGCAGTGTAGACGCCACTATTATTAACGTGCAGTTACTTAGTGGATTCAGTAATATCAGAATAAAGTGTTAACCCATCTGCCTGTTTTGAATTTTTAGTCAAGTTCACAAAGAAAGGACTCATATTCAGTACTGTGGAAATCCAGAATATAAACCAGTCTGTGCTTTCATCAGTAAATATAACAATAAAACCTCTCCAGCTGCCCAAGATTTAGTCCCAATCCAGTGTTTTAATATATTACTGTACTTCAGTGGATTCAGCATAGATCTTTACACATTGCTTGGGTTTACACTGGGGATGTGTGCTAAGGATCTCTTTCAGTTGCATACTTCTTGACTTCAAAATTTCAGTTAGCAGAATTATCGAAGTCTGTTGCTCTCAGGCAAGGGTTTCAGACATGTGGCTTGCAGGCCACATGCACCCCACTGAGTTTTTTGGCTCACTAAGAGTAACAGAAATGTAAGACTCTGCCAGAGCCTGAATTCTGCCAAGGTGGTTCTATGAGCCCCTGTTCACCACTATCCTGCCTTTCTGCCTTTTTGCCTTGTACCTTTCTTCATCGACCCTCTTCTTACCCCACTATCTATTCACGTTTGTGGAGCTTTGTCAGGAGACTGAGTCTCATGCGCAGGCATGATGGCTTCTGTGTGGTATATGACGGTTGTTGCCTGGCCTTGCAGGTGCACAGTTTAGAGGGAACATTGCCAGTGAAGTCACCATTTGTATGAGCTTGGGTGTGCTAGTATGAATGTGATTAGTGCATTTTATGTAATGTGGCCCCCATATTCATTTGAGTTTGAGAACCCTGCTCTAAGGCAATGCTCTTAAGACTTGACAATAGATTGTTCATGGCCCATATTCTTAGGTGATATGTGTAGAGAGTAAGGAAGATAACAATACTCTAGTCAATACTCTAATCAAGAAAACAATACTCTAATCAAGGAACCACCAAAGAGGAAACCATACCCCCAGAAAACTGGCAGGGCAAGCTACTATATATAAACAGGCTGCAAACCCCACACTCACTTGCACTGATGATCTTGCCTAGCTGGGTAATGAAACGTCTGCAAGAAAACAATCAAGCTCAGAGAGCACCAAGGACTCCACAGGAAGGAAGATGATCTTGGCAGAGATATGCAGAAACCGTTGCCTAGGCAAAAGGGGCTGGAGCAGTTTTTAAGTCCAGAATGGCCAGATAACATTCAAAAGCTCAGAGAGATGCCTTCCTAATTCACTGAACTATGAGAAGAAGGAGGAGGAGACACACGACAATCAGCTTGCAAGATTCTGTTATTATAGCTACTCTTAATCAAAGTAGTTTTAGGTTTCCTATGGAGTTGATTTCCTAGTCTGGTCTATCTAGAGGGGATGACAATATGCCTCAATAGAAACTGAGATGGTCCACAAAGTCACAGATGTTAGTCAGTGATGACTTGGTGCCTCACCTCTCTGCTGAACTTTCTATTGCTGCAAAAGTGCCTTCATGACTGCTTTTGGGGATAGACAATTGGCTAGCCAATGAGCAAGTTCTGTACTCCAGATAGCTCCTTGCTCCCTGTCTGCCTCATTTCATCACTACAGTTTCTTTCAAAGTAAGGAATGTTTCTTGGGGAGAAGGTGACCAAGCATGGGGAATAGAAAGACTCGGGGGAGGGACGGGAGGGTGGGAGCTGTGCTACCACACCCCTCCTTGTGAAAAGGGCTTTATTATTCCCTCCATCAGATGAGGAAGAGTCAGTTTGGTTTTCGGTGCTGTGCAAACAAATAATAAAATTCAACCTTATTGTTTTGAAGGGAGGCTGAATGGCATGTGCAAAGAGATGTGTTGAATCCGATCATGCTGGCAATTCTCCTGACTGACTGGAATATAGTGTAAGTGGCAAGAATAGATGATGCTCAGTCTGTACATCTGTAAGTAAAGGTTTGCATATTTGTAAATAAATCTTCAGTTTCTTTATCCAAAGGGGAACTGTGAACTATTGCAATCATATACCACCTTTTCCCTCCTTTGACGATGGATATTCATGCACAGAAGATTTACTTAGCTTTCGGGATCAACCTGATGACTTTCGTGCAGCATCTCTAGGTGCTGGCCTAGAAACCAGGAGACTGTGAGCTCTCTAGGCCTCCCTTAGGCATGAAAGCTGGATGGGTGACTTTGGGCCAGTCCCTCTCTCTCAGCCCAGATCACCTCACAGGGTTGTTGTTGTGGGGAAAAGAGGAGGAGGAAGGAGTATTAGGTATGTTTGCTGCCTTGAGTTGCCAACTTAAATATTGAGGAGGGAAAACATGGGAGGCAACTGAAAAGCAAAAAGGGCAAAGGTGTTGAGCTCTGAGAGCATTTTTCAAGTTATGCATGAAAGTGCATCCAAGTAGGAATGGAGTGTATTTTTTTTTTTTTAATCCTGCAGTGGTTGCTTTCCTAGAACCTCACCTTTATCTCCTTTGTGTGCTGGTTTGACATACTCTTATTCTGACATATTGAGGCAAAAATCCCCTAGAACTAGATACCTACTCTGCATTTTTTTCTCACTGCAATAGCCAGCCAGAAAGTCAGATACATTTGTTAGGGTTAGTATCCTAATTTCTTTCGCATTCTGTGCCTACAATTCTCTTCCTGTTCCCTGTGATATCTTAGCATTGGTTATCAACTTAAAAATTGGGCCCATATGTTTTCTGCTAATCAACTATCTCTTCCTTCACAGAGGCTGACCTCTCAAAACATCTCTGCTGAGACCTTCTTGAGGACTGGCTGTCCAAATTGATAGTTCAGTTCCCAAATTCAGAAATGATATTAGCTCGTGATTTTAATTAGGTAGGTTAATTTCAATGATGAATCCTTTTTTGCATCAATTTCCCCTCCAACAAGGTTGCCTAGGCTATCTCTGGGACATTCTAAAGATAAAAGTGTTAATATTGGGGGCTGGAGTGACTAGAACATTGGCGTTATGGAAATAGGGTGACCCCAGGAGATATAGAAGGAGAATTCACTTTTTGGAGTGGCATAGGGACAGCAACATTTGATTATATGCTGATAATCATACAGTGAGAGCCAGTTTAGTGTAGTGGTTAAGGCATCAGGCTAGAAACCGGGAAGCCATGAGTTCTACTTGTACTTTAGGTACAAAGCCAGCTGGGGTGATCTTGGGCCAGTCACTCTTTCTCAGCCCTAGGAAACAGGCAATGGCAAGCCACTTCCAAAATCTTGCCAAGAAAACTGCAGGGACTTGTCCAGGCAGTCAAAACGAGTCAACACTGACTCAAGGGCATATACACAAAAAATAAAAATAAATAATACAGCATCACAAATTATTAGTTATGGTACATAAGATGAGTGGGCATATAAATATTATAAATAAACAAATAAATAAATGTTTAAAAATCTTCCTGTCTTCTGTGCAAATGTAGGTCCTCATCTGGACATTGACCACCTTCCTCTAATCAGTACTTTCATCCCTAATCTAAGGGAGAGTAGTTAGTTCCAGCAAGCTCTGTCAGATCCCTCACCCACAAGTTATCTCTGACATAGGTGGACAACAAAATATGTGTGCGCTGCCATCCAATTTATAAACACACTGAATGCTCTTAAAATGATCCATAAGTGCTACAAAGGAAGTACAGGAAATCCTAAACATCTTCCCACAAATCACAGATTCTGTCCAGGGTTGTCTAAAGCTTAGTTGCACCTTTGCACAAAACCACAATAATAATAATAATAATAATAATAATAATAATAATAATAATAATAATAATAATACAAACTTGTTGATTGGATGATCCAGGAGAAAAATTTAGCTGCAAACAAGCAGGTTTTAGACCAGGATGTTCAACTATTAATCAAGGTACTATCTTAAATCACCTGGCAGAAAACTTTCCCTAGGGGCTCTCCCGATGCTGCCTTCATCGATTGGAGGTGGCTTTTGATCCAATCTCCTGAGATTGTGGACTAATTTACTGCTTCATCCATGTACTATTGCCCTCTCAAGTTGGTAATGTTGTTACCCCAGAACACCCTTACATAAATTTAACGTGGGAGCAATGGCGAACTGACTGCCCCTATTCCTACTCCAAAAGGAAAAACATAGCATTTACGTTAATAGTATTTACCCTTGCAAAAACTGAATTTCACTCTCCAATTTTAGCCCACCTGTCTATTTCTATTTTATTTTATGTGGACAATACTGCTGTTCTTTCTTAGTTCGAAGTTGGTTGCCATAAATGCCTTTGTGTGCTGGCATCTTTCTGTCTTAGAGAAAAATTAGAAATCAATCACTTCAAAATAAAGGGGCTATTTTTTCCTAAAAACATTTTAACTATCCTCATGCTTAAATTAATGATAGTTAAATTAATGATGAGATCCAGTTTGGTCTAGTGGTTAATGTATTGAACTAAGAGCAGGGAATCACTCTCTCTCAGCCCCAGGAAGCAAGCAATGGCAAACCACTTCTGAAAATGTTGCCAAGAAAACTGCAAGGATTTGTCTTGCAGACTCTCTTGAAGGCACCCACACACAGGGACAGTATTTACTGAACAAATTAAGGACTTTCAGTACTTAGGTATTCACTTCTTTTCCTTTGCCTCTTAGAACCATCCAATGCAATCATTAGATTTGTGAGTCATAAGGGTATTCATTTCATGCTTGCAGTAGTTAATACTGTATAGCCAAAGCCAGAATTTTAAGTCTGCTGCTGAATGACACTCTATGTATATAAGGACACATTACCTTGCAAGCTATTCAGTCTAAATCTGAATGCAATCTAATCTAAATGCTAAATTTAAATGCAAAATGCCCTTTGCATCCCCTGATCAACAGAGATTTCACCTCTTCAAGGTGGAGCTTGGCTGCATTTTTGTTGTGGCCCATTTGTGACTTTGCCAACTTAAATATTGAGGAGGAATACATGGGAGGCAACTGAAAAGCAAAAAGGGCAAAGGTGTTGAACTCAGAGCATCTTTCAAGTTGTGCATGAAAGTGCAGCCATGTAGGAATGCCGGGTATGTTTTTGTACCCTGCCTTTATTATTTTCATAAATAATTCAAGGCAGCAAACATATTTATTTATTTATTTATCATATTTATATAGCCGCCCATCTCACAGAAGGAGACTCCTCGTGTCCTTGACTTAATACTCCTTTGTCCTCCTATTTTCCCCCCAACAGCAGCCCTGTAAGTGAGTTGGGCTGAGAGAGAGTGACTGCCCAAAGTCACCCAGCTGGGTTTCATGCTTAACTAGCCGGCTTTATTGCTATTGCACCGATCCAGTTGACTACTGACACAGAGGTGGCTCCCACTCCAATCTGTGGTATGCATTTAACATATCACATTTAAGTTGAGTTGGAATCCTGGTGACAGGTTTGTGTAGGTCTGTGCAGTTTTCTTGGCAACAATATACACCAAAGAATTTTCTTGATATTCTACATGCCAAAGGGGGTCCAGCTCTTTGGGATGGAAATAGCAGAATGGCAGCAGAAGAGATTGACTAGGGGCCAGAGGGCAAGAGGTGTGTCCTGCTATCTGGGATGGTTGTCCTCTTCCACCGAGCATGCAGCTTCGGGAGGGACGCACATGGAGTGGTGAGGGAGAAAGGGGACACCCGCCTAGCTAGCTAGACCAGCCGAATCAACCCTGGTGATCAATGGAGTGACAGATGTCGCAGCCAGATCGCCCTCACATCCAGGTGTGTCCTTATTAGCCTGAAACACTTCTCTGATCACACCCACTACTCATCCCCTGATTTGAGCTCCATGGTACTGGATGGTGAAGTGGAACAGATTTACAGACCTTAATTAAGGATGACCTTGGATGGTGATGGAACAAAGCAGAAGTTATTACATTGATATGGGTAAAGATATGAACAACTGAAGTCTTCTCTCTCACCGGCTGGGGCTGAGAAGAAGGCAGCGCTGTGAAAAGGAGGCTTTAGATGGTGTTGCTATGGCAAGACTGTATGGACTAAGTCTTCAATGCTGAGTTGCAGTGCTTACCATTTTTTCTTGTGTGGCAGCTCTTATTCAAATAATTGGTTCCCCTTCTACTATAGGAGTCTTATTTCTTTATAGCAGTAGTACAATAAATAAATTAGTTTGAACTCCTTACTTTGTGAAATACTGCTTATAGATCGGCTTCAGGCTTTTGTTCAAAGGCTTTCAGTTGGCAGCATGTTATATAAAATGTTGTTATAGAGACAGAAATTAATCTATTTTTTTCCTTATAAAGCCTGGAAGGGTTCTCCCATTAGGAGCCAACTAGTCCTTGTTTATCCACAATTTTTTCCCCCCATCTTTTAATGCAAAGCAATTGGTCATAGGGAGCATACAATATATCAGTCAACATAAACAGATTAGTTAAATATACAGCAGGTCACAACGAAGCAGAAATAAATATAAGAAATGCAGCAGTAAAGGAGCTCTGCCAGCCATATCTAAATACAGTCAACACACGCTTACAATTTTTCTGAGAAAAGGAGTAGTAATGCATCATTTTCAATCCCATAATAAATACTGAATAAAAACTTAAAAGCATCTATTCTGTATGAATTAATCAGTTCTAATAGATAGAAATAATAAGCTTAATAGGATGTTGTATTTCTGCCTTTCAAAGTTTGGAATCCTCTGATGTATTGGACTAAAACTTCTATCACCAGCATCCTGCAGAACGATGTTTGTTGAAAATGATAATAGATGTAGTCCAGTACTTCTGGCCAACGACAGAGTAATAAGGTTGGTGTGTACCTGCTTAACAAATAGGTACTACTATAATTTGTCAAAAAAAAAACCCCAAAAAACCCCAAAAAACCCCAACAGTCTTGCATGTGTAGTATGAAATATTGGAAAGAAAGATGAGTTTAGAAGTGTCCAGGTACAAGCTGAATTCAAGTCAAGCTGAACTCCTGGCTTCTTTTTGGATTCATCCCTGGCAGTCATACCAAAGTGGTTTGCCAATGTTCTTTGAGAGAATATTGACTTCCCAGTCTAGCCTGCAGCTCTGAGACTTCCTTGTAATCTCCCATCCAAGTATTAATCAGATCGAGTCATGCTTATCTTTCGGGGCTCAGCTAAGTTTGGCTAGATGCTGCTACTTCCAGCAGGCAGAAGCTATAAACAGCTTCTCAAAAATGTGTGCGCACAAAACAGTATTTTGGATCCTGGCTGGACAACAGTAGCAGATCACAGCTGTGGGATATACACTTTCTGCACATTTACTGAGATGTATTACAATCTCACATTTCATGATTTTTCTCATGGCGTAAATTTTTACACATGCAGCAGAAACGCTTATCTTATCCTACATGAGAAGTCCTTTAGTATTTTTTAGAAATGCATATCTTTCAGTGATTAAGTAGGAGTTTTTTTTCCTTAACTCAACCAAAGGCCCAGTCTTCCCCACTGTTTAATGGGCCGTTTCTCAAGGAAGTATCTGTATTAATCCAAAGTAGCAAAATGAGTCTTGTTGTTCTTTAAAGATGAATAGATTATTAATTGTATGTACTTTTATGAATCAGTATGCACAATCAGATTAATGGAGTATTATCCTAAGGAAGGAATACACACAGAGGCACATGCACACATGCACACATCTATAGTTGGGGGAATAGTAAAAGAGGAGTCAGAGGGAAATGAAATATAGGTGTTGCAGACAATAAAATTGCTTAAAGATAGTGATTGTTTACAAAGGGGTCTTCCACATGATGTGGGCATGCTTGATGTAGGCTAGAATAATATATGTGTTAGTCTTTATGAGGCTATGAGATTTTTTATTGTGTAGGGCTTGTCACATCTAATAAAACTTTTTTCCTCATGTTCACCTACATTTTTACTGATGGTTTCATCTCTGTGAATAGAGGGTATTAAAATAGAAGATATTAAAAGGATACTTTTAAAGCCACTGCACGATCTCATTTTAATGAATTTTTAAATGATTGCTTTGATAGGTTTTGAATCAACTGTAGGGCCCCTCACAAGGAACTTGGCATGGTTTATTAACCACAGCCATTGTGTTTTTTTGGAGTGTTGTGGGAATCTGAAAAGCGATATCCTAAAAGGAAGGACCTGGGCAGTGCTATTTCAGTTTTTTGTAAGACTTGTAAGTGATTTTGCATGATGAGGAATTTTAATAGTGGTATGATGAAGGTTGTGGGGAGCAAATTGTAGTGTAGAAATTCTTGATGCTATCCCCATTGGCTAAGCCTGCTGTGGGACTGCAGTAGGGCTTTTTGCCAAGGACCTCTCCAAATCTGGAGCCAAGCCTTGCAACGTATACTACCTTTTGAAGAAGTTGGCATTCAGTTTAATACATTAGATGTATTTATGTATAATGTTGGTGGACTCATCTAGTCTGGGCATCCATCCAAGCCTCATCCCCATCATTCTTCATTTTTACTGGATAACCCATGGAAAATATTAACTATTTATGGTGGTCATGATTTTTCTATACATTAATTAGATGTGCACTTAATTAATCTATCAGTAAATGTGTATTTAATTAAAAGTATTACACCTCCACCTTCTTTCTTTTCTTACCTGGCTGGCTACCACTACTTTCAGCGTTCACATTCCTTTTTGTGATTATGAATAACATTTTCCATTTGATACATTTGATAGGCACGTGGTGACAAAAGTTGATAAGCTATTAATGCATAGATGAGTCTTTCTATTCAAAGCCTAGCTGCAATCATGAATAGATACATTCATTCAGTTTTTGATCTAAGATCTATCAGTTTAATTTCTTAGGTGGTTGTAACTGAAACTGAATTCTCATAGAGGAAAAAAGGAGACAAGGACTCTTTTAAAAGCACCTGCAAATGAATAAAACTGATTTGATGGAGAATTCATTCAGCTTTATACAGCTTGAAGCTTTCAGTAAGATCTGAACTGTTGCATAACAATCCCTATATGTGTTGATTCAGAGTTATAGCAAGCCCTATTAAGTTCAATAATATTTTGACTCTCAGGAATGCTTCCTATGGCTGCTCCTTGGCAAGAAGGAACTATGTGTTCCTACAAAGTTGTCAGCTTCATATTCATGTGGCTTGCCTTAAGTTACCATGGGAAGTGCGGGGGGGCTGAGTATATCTAATTGAGAATGTGGAGCACTTTGGAAAGCACCTGTTTCAAGGCTTCCAAGGAGGAAATTGTGCCAAGTAAATAAAATCCTAGTACAGGTAACATAAATCAAGGCAGATAGTTTAGGGACAAGTTAAATGTGATGTAAATCTCATAGTTGGATTTGCACCTTTATTTTTCCTTACTGAACAACAGTCATGGGAATATGGGGTGCAAAATCCCAATCAGAATTGCAATTTAGTAATAGGGAGTATTTAAGCCATTGTATTTCCTGAGCTGTCAATTCAGATTCTCTCTCTCTCTCTCTCTCTTCCCCTTTAACTTCTGTGGCCAATAACTTTGTACTGTTTTTATAATTTGTGGGATGACACCATTTTGCCCACTTCATTCAAACTTTGGTGGCACTAGGTGCTGCCAGCCAAGAGGTCAGAATTGGATTTCTTGGTCACTTGCTGCCAGCATTGACATTCTCATGCCACAACATTCAAGGATGGAACTTGGTATTATTATGGCCTCCTATGTTATTCCATACCCTTCTGCTGTGCCTATAACCTATCAGCTAGGATATTTTTGACCCATATTCAGAAATAGCCCAGCTGATAGTTTACAGATGTGGAAGAAGGCTATTCTGAGCAGCAGCATCAGGTACAATCCATCCCGTTTCATCCTGCGTGCTCCTCTGGGCCTGCAGTTTGATAGATGGATAAACCTACTGTTTTAAACCCTCACTGACATTTACCTCACCCTACCTCACTGCGTCTTAGGTAGAGTGACTGGTGGTTGTTTTCTTGCCAGCAATGGGAGGAGAAAGAAAGGGCAATCCATCAATTTCTTTCCTTAACTTGGCCTGCAGCATTTGTGTAAGGGTAGCATTCTTTGCCAGCACCATTACTATAGCAAAACAGAGATTGATAGTACAGTTTATGACAGCATATTTTTCTGCCAGAAAATAGTACTTTAATGCATTCATCTGGAAGATCCCCAATCATGCCTAGAGCAGATCCACTAAAATATATTTCAATGGATCTCTCTCTCTCTGTCTCTCTCTCTCCCATGGCTAGGTCTGGATCCAGCTTTCATTTCTGAGTTGCAGCATTAATAGTGGAACTTAAAAATACAAACCTGAGTCACTTAAAAAAAAATCTAAAAAGCTCATGGTTTGTGAATATTTTGAAACTCCCCAAAAGGTTATAGGCCACTGAATTTTTGTCTAATCAACACTGAATGTACCAATAGAAATGCATATGTGTAGCTCAGGGTTGAACTGTGGAGTCCTTGGGGTTCTCTGAGCTTTCTTGTTTTCTCTATTTGGTGAAGCTCAACATTTTGTTCTTTGTGCCTGATTTTATTCTAAGGCCAACCATCCTTCCTGGCAGGGGCTTTGTTTGGACCAAGAAAGGCTTCGCTATCAAGCTTAAAGATGAGGCCTCATTAACTCTGACACGTGTTCAGAGGAAAAGAGTTTCTAAAACTACGTAAAATAAACACTTTCCAAATAAGTGAAATCAGTTGATTCACAGGAACATTTCGAGCTGTTATAAATCAGGTAAACTAGAACATTAATTAGCTTATGATATTCTCAGGTTCACAACCTTGGTTCAACCATCCTGCACCCTTGGCTTCCTTGCTATACAATGGTCATTGACATCTGCTCCTACATGGGAGGAAATATTTGGAAATGAGAGCTGGAAGACAAGGGGCTTCTCTATTCCTGGCATTTGGATTACTTCAACAGACACAAATTTGCCAATGTTATTTATTTATTAAAAATAATTTCTCAGAGTTTCTATTTACAAAATGCCCAAAGCCACTTTACAGCCTATCAGAACACCTTAAAACTACAGAATAATAATATTAAATCTGTTTTAACAGTTTTGTTCAGATATCCTCAACCTCAGCCACTCCAAATAGGTTAAATTTCCTGAATTCCTTGCCAGATTGGGCATAGCTTAGGGAAGCGTGGTTTTGTTTAATTCTATGAAATATTGTCTGTACAGATATAGCCCTTGAACCCATCTCTGTGTGTTTCCTTGGAGACAGATATTCTGTGTGAATGTTTCCAAGTGCTTCCTGACCAATTGAAAAGCTTCAGGAGGAAATGATTCAAGGGTGGTCAGTCTATGATCTTTACTAATCAGAGCTGATCTCACTTCATTTCAGCTGGACCAGTGGGTAGATCCTAATGAATCTTAGACTTTGATTCCAGAACTGACCATCCATGGAACACCTTGTTCTCTCTCTATAGGTCACCCTTCCTGCTAGCTGAGCAAGTTGAGAATATCAGCCCAATAGCTTTTTTTCCTTTTTTTTTGCAAAGAAAGTCCCTTTAAAAAAACTATGACAGGACTATGACAGTGACCCTTCTCCACCAAAAGAAAGTAAAGGCTAGTGCTTTATAGACAAATGGTGGGATACAAATCATACAAATAAATAGTTAGTGCTTTCCTTTCCATACCACACACCCTCATACTCCATTTGTATAGTTTACTATAAACGCAACACAAATCTTTTGTAAACAGAGCAAACTGGGAGGACAAGAAGGGAGAATATGATCCTGGGAAACTGGCTTGTTATTTTACACCTAACATTTGAAAGGAAAGGACAGGAAAGTTGATATAGAGCCTTTCCGGTAGAGTTGAAAAGCATTTTGTGACCATGGTGGCACTGGGCATTATCTCAATGAAAGCTTGAAATAAAGCTGAGGATTGTAAACCTACTGGGGAAAGTTACTGGGGAAAGCACCCAGCTTAAAATCTGAAGAAAAAAGATCTCATGGACCTTGCCTCACAGAAAGACCACCATTCAGGCTGGAGAGAAGAGTTTGGGAATGTCTAATTTTTGAATCATCATGATCATTTTACTGGGGAAAAATGTTACAGAGAAGTCTTAACATAGTTAAGCATGACTTGAAGGCTGCTTCATATAAATTTAACAAAGCATTATAGTCATCAACTGTAAACAATTTCTGTGGAAAATCAGTCCCAAGGTCTAATGGCTTGGAGAAACATTGTAATATTTTTCATTCGAAAAAGTGACTTGCAATATTAAGCACAGAAAATGAGACAAATGTAGGTAAGTAAGTGAATATTTTACTATTTTCTTCAAATCCATATATCTTTGTAGTGGACAAAGTCTTCATAAAGCAACCATCAATGCATCTTCTATAAACTATCTTGTTGCTGAGTAATATATTTTCTTTCCTGTCACTCTGCAATTCACAATTAAACACAGTCCTAGACCATTTTTGTAACAGATTTTCCTATTTTAAATGATATAAATGATCTCAGCTTTTAATATTTCATGCCATATATAAAAGGCAAAGTCATGCTGTAATATGGACAGGGTCCTCCAGACTGTTAATGCCACCACTTGTCAACTAGACCCATGCCCCTCCTAGCTGGTCAAGGCCACTTGGAAGGTGACATGTGGGAGGGTCCAGGTGATGGTGAATTCATCCTTGAGGGAGAGGGTGTTTCCAGTCGTCTTTAAAGAGGCGCTGGCACATCCCCTCCTCAAGAAACCATCCCTGGATCCCACCGTACTGGACAATTTTCATCCAGTCTCCCACCTCCCCTTTTTAGGGAAGATGGTTGAGAAGGTGGTGGCATTGCAGCTCCAGGGGTGATGAAACGGATTATCTGGACCCATTTTAGTCAGGTTTCAGGCCCGGATATGGGACGGAAACAGCATTGGTCGCACTCATGGATGATCTCTGGTGGTAGCATGATGGGGTAGTGATGATGACAATACCCAATTATACATCTCCATCTTGGGTAATTTGAGTGATGTCGTAACTACCCTTTCGCGATGCCTGGAGGCTGTAGGGGTCTGGATGGGGAACAACAGACTTCAGCTGAATCTTGGTAAGACAGAGTAGCTGTGGATTGAAGGCTCCTCTGTATCTGGGGGTTTACTATCTTTGGTTCTCAACAGGGTTGCACTGCCCCAGGCAGACTCAGTGCATAATCTGGGGGTCCTCCTGGACTCACAACTCCTGCTCAAGGAGCAGGTGGCAGTTGTGGCCAGGAGGGTCTTTGCTCAATTTCGTGTTGTGCACCGGTTACACCCCTTCCTTGATCAGGAGTCCCTCCAGTCTGTCACTCATGCCCTGATCATCTCTCATTTAGACTACTGCAATGCTACATGGGGCTACCCTTGAAGAGTATCTGGAAGCTACAGCTGGTTCAAAATGTGGCCACGTGGCCAATCTTTGGTGCCCCAAGGATGGCACAGGTAACACCTTTGCTGCAGGAGCTGAATTGGGTTCCAGTTTGTTTCCGGGTCCAATTCAAGGTGTTGGTTATCACCTTTAAAGCCCTACATGGCATGGGTCCAGGTTACCTGAGGGACCATCTCACTCCCATTACACCTGGTCCAGCAGAGAAGGCATGTTGCAGATCCCATCAGTGAGAGAATGTTGACTGGTGGCTCCTAGGAGGAAAGCCTTCTCTGCCATTGCCCCTGCCCTATGGAATACTCTCCCTCCAGAGGTGAGGTGGGCCCCTATCTTCCCAATGTTTTGGAGGGAATTGAAGACTTGGCTCTGCCAACTTGCGTGGGGTGAGGAAAGATACAATTGATCCTGAGGATGGCTGGCGCCTTGATGATGCTCCCTGAATTTATTAACATCTAATTAACATCAACCTCTTGGAAGTATCATATAGGAAGTTTGTTTTTTAGCATATTTTAATTAATTAATTAATTAATATTTATTTATTTTAATTAATATTTATTCTGTTTTTACTGTAAACTGCCCAGAGTCACTCTGCAGTGAGATGGGCAGTGACAAATTTGAAATATAAATAAATAAGTCACATCAAATATTAATAATATACAATCCCCTTCTTTTCATTTTTCCCAGCTTAAATGAACAGTTACTTGTTGACCGCTGATGTATAAAAGAACAGAAAAGTATGAAATACTAAAAATGGAAACAAATCTTTAAAATGTTCCAGTGCGGTACAGTTTGCTGCATGAAAAAAGGATCCCAGAAATGAATTGCATTGGACTGGTACTTGGGGCTCCCCGAGGGACTATGGGTCACTCATAAACCCTTAGCCCAGTGTTGTGCAAACTTGGCCACTTTAAGATGAGTGGACTTCAACTCTATGCTGGCTGGGGAATTCTGGGAGTTGAAGTCCACTCATCTTAAAGTGGCCAAGTTTGGACAACACTGCCTTAGCCCATCTTATGTCAGAGGGCAGTGATTATGAGATACTGTACACAGAGGGATCCCAAGTGCACTGCCTTATTCTCCCAGAAGAAAGATGGGATATAAAATAATAAAGATGTTACATCCCATTCCCCTTTCTTATGCAGAACCTGATCTTATGTTAGCCCTGTGAGGTAGTCCAGACAAGAAGCATCACAAGAGGTATTAGCTCTATTCTTTATTGTTAGGTTACATTAACAGAATCTTGCAAGACTGAAAGAATTTCTCCCCTCCTTTCCTTCTACTCTCTCTCTCTGGAAAACTAGGGAGGGTCCCTTATGAAACGTTTCCCACACCCTCCCTCCTTCCGTGGGGTGAGATATCCTTTACATGCTGGTTGTCCAGTCTGCGGCTTTCCCTCCTGTCTCCCAAGGTTATATGCACACGCCATTATTTATGCAGCCAAATCTTATTACTTTTTTGATCTTTGCCAACAAGAGACATGCCTTCTGTGATGGTCCCCCCCCCCCCCGGCTTTGGAAGTACATCCCCCTGAGATTTGGTTGGCTCTGATCCTGCCTACTTTTCAAAGGGCAATAAAGACCTGGGTCTTATCCCCAGGCACTGAGTCAGGGGGAGGCATGATCCTTTGGGTTGAATGTTTCCTGGCACTTTCTGTCTTATGTTTTCCTGTTTTGTTTTTATTACTTATTCATTGTGACATTTTTATATGGATGTAATGAAAATGTATGCCACCTTGATTGTATGCCAAGGGGGTGGCCATATAAACTGAAGTATAAATCAATAAATAAATGTATAAACCAACCAACCTAAATATCATCATTGTCATTATCATCTTACCACAACACGGATAAATCTGTTTAGAAAAACAACTCCAGAAACCTCTTTCTTTTTTTTCTTTTTCTTTTTTTGAGACACTCACTAAAAAATCCGAAGCAGCAGCCGGTACTTGGCACAATGCTGGTCCTCCTACAGGAGCAGAGGGGGAAACAAACACAACCTGCTTTGTCTAGGCCACTATGCGCTCTGAAAGTATTGCATGAACTGCAGACAATCCGAAGCGTGCAGATCAGTGTCCAGCTGCATTTGCTCACTTCTGCCACCAGAGGGACAAACAACCATTTCGGATGGCGTCACAGGTAGGAGTGTCCACAAAATGTGGTCAGAAAAGTCAAGAGGGCACCCACAGTGGTGTGATCAAAGCTCCTCCTATTCTTTATGTGTGTTGCATAAGCAGAGTTATGATCATACTGTTGTGGTTGCCCTCTTGATCTTTTTGACCGTATGCTGCAGACACCCCTGCAGTTCACAGTGTGTAATGGTATGTGGGAATGACCTTGGGAGATAGGAGGAAGAGCTGTAGCCTAGACCACAGTCTAATAAATGAAATTTGAGTCTGAAGGAGAGGGGTGGCAAAAGCATCTCAAAAGGGTCCCTCCCTAGTTTTCGGGAGAGTAAAAGTGAGGGATGGGAGGGTACTTTCAGACTTGCAAGATTGATGTCAGCCTTGCGAGGTAGTTCAGACAAGAAGCACACCCAGGAGTGCTCGCTCTATCTTTATTGTAAGGTTACATTAACAGAATCTTGCAAGTCTGAAAGGACCCTGTACCCTGACTACAGGACAAGCCTTCTGCAACTGATGCCCTTCAGATGTGTTGCCTGGAAATTCTGCTGTTACGGTCCCCACACACCTGAACAGCACCAGGTTAGAGGAGGTTTTTGTTTTGCAGGGTTACAGGCCTACTGGGTAAATAGCCATGCGAAAAATGACCCTTAAAACAAAAGTGACAGGAGGCCAAGGCAAATCTAAGGCCAGTTGGTTTATTGGATTGACAGCAACAAATGAAAGTGCTACCCTTGTTTCAGGGCAATGATCAGCTGGAGTGTGGGAGAAATAACTTTTCTAAATCAAGACAGGTTGTGTGTGTGTCTGTGCACGCGTTTGTGTGCACACACACGCATGTGCTTTCTTGAAGTGGCAGATAGCAATGTAGAAGGAAGAGGAAAATATTCATGTGGACAGACTCATTATGGAGAGGAAATAGAAGATTAAGCCACTTTTGGTTCATATTGCTTTGGCTGATGCAAAATCCAGAGCCCCATGAAGTTTGTCTTCTATCTTCCTGTTGCTCTATGAGAACCTCACCCAATATGCAAGGCACAGGCTTTTGTTTAGGCTCTGCCATGGTCAGAAATGTGTTGATAGACTGACTGTGACAAAGATGATTAGGCATATTATTATCTAACAATCCCCTAGGCTTCTTCCACCAGGCATGAAGATTGGAGCCAAACCCATCCCTTTTTTAATTACGGAAAATATCTGTCCCTCCTCCCAAGTTATATGACCATTATTGTTCACTTGCAAGCATAGCTTGTCTTTCCTTGCCTCTCCTTTTTTAAAATGCATTTGGGCTTAGTCATGGAATTATGGGAGAGCCAGTTTGGTGTAGTGGTTAAAGGCACCAGGCTAGAAACCAGGAGACTGTGAGTTCTAGTCCTGCCTTGGCCATAAAGCCAGCTGGGTGATTTTGAGTCAGTTGCTCTCTCTCATCCCTAGGATAGAATGTCTGAAAATGTTGCCAAGAAAATTACGCTGACTCAAGACACCAGAAAAAGAAGAATGGAATTGCAATAGGTTACTTAGGCCTTTGTGCCCAAACCTGTTCTCAGTACTGGAATTAAAGCATTCCCAACAGATGGCTGTCAGGTCTTTCCTTGAACACATCCAATATAGGAGTCTACCACATCTCTGGGTAATTGGCTCCACCGTTGAATTTCTCAGCAGTGTCTGCGGCAAATCACAGTGATGCCAAAATGACAAATGATGTATCAGGCAAAGGCCACCATTACATACTTGCTTTCCAACCTCTGATGAAGTCACAGCATTTATATGAAGACATTTTTGCACCCATGTTGTAATATGTCCCCCATGGAACTGCTCTCAGTGTTAGGGAGTTTTTTCCAATGTTCAATCGAAATCTATCTTATAATTTCAATTGATTATTCTGGGTTTTGCAATTGCTACGCTGCTTTCAAGGTGCTTACAGATCAATCTTTTTATGATTGCTCTGGAATGATCCCAGATGTCAGCGTCCGACTGACTAATTTATAGTTTGCACAATCTTTTTTTCTCTTTTTTGAAGATACCAATACTTGCTCCCAAGCTATCACATCCATTGCATTTATTTACATATTATTTTGTTTGTTTTGTCATTTCTAAAAAAATGGGAAAATTATTAAAAAATTGTATTATGATATCTTGGGTCATGTTTTTAAAATACAGTAGTGTATCTGTCTGTCCTTTCAGAGGCTGGTCAATACAATGCACTAAACCAGCTTTTCTCAACCTTGGAGGAACCCTTGAAACATCTTTCAGGCCTCAGGGAACCCCTGCACATTCAGGCTCAAATACAGACCAGAAGTTACAAAATTATTATATTCGTTTCATGTGGAGGCTTGTATATATGCATTAACAGTGTTCTTAAACTAAAAATAAAGAATAAAACTTACCTCTTTAATGTGAAACCTGTGCTTGTTTTTTGTTGCACAAATACTCGATTCTGGGCCAAGCTTGAGTTTTGTGGATCAGTTGTGCAAACCTTTGACCTTTTTAGGTTGCGGGGTTTTTTGGCTATTTTGGGGTACTTTTTAAGGGCATGTAACTTTTTGAGTGATGTATCAAACTGTCATGAATGATAACTGCAAAATGCATTGTAGGGACACAGATGACATCTGCACACTGAGTCAGGTCAGTTGGCCTTCTCCCCTCTCCCTGCACCACCAGCACCTTGTTCCCCAAATCCAGCTTTTCCTTTCTCACTCCCCTTTTCCACCTCCTCTCCCAAGGGCCCCTTTGCAAAACTAGAGGGGGGCTGACACCTTGCACCTTCCAACACCCCTCCCCTTAATATTTGGACTCTTCAAGCTCTCCTGAAATCTTGGCATCCTGATGCCAAAACATTTACCACCACCATCACGTGTTCCTTTCCCCCACCTCCTTCCCCCACCCCCACACGTGCCTTTCCTACCAGAAATCAGAAGAGCTGGATTTTATCACACAGATCTGGCTGGAATCTGTTTTTCTGTTTTCCATCATCTAATCTCCTGTAAAAGTATACGACCTCCTTCATTTTGGAGGAGGTATTATATTATCCTTTTTCTTTGTCTTCTGAACAGATAATTAATGCACTGTCATAGAACCCTAAACTTGGCATGATAAGAAGTGACTCACAGCTCAGTTGATTCATCTGCTTGACAATTTTGGGGTTTGAGGCATTGGTTGTGCAAAATCAGTTGGGTGTGATTGATGGATGCCTTCAGTTTGGCAGAAGTATGTATGTCAGTATTCTCCTAGCTGCAGCACAGTGGGTTCTCCCCACCTCCATAGCTTTCATCCTAGAAAATTTTTAAAAGAAAAATTCACAAATCTGCTACGTTAGAATTGACTGTTGGGATCTCATTACTTGGAATCAAGAGAAAGAACTTCAGCTGCATATGCACATCATGAGTTCAGACTTTTGTGTTTGAAACAAAAGTCATCAGTTAAATGACTTGCCTGAAAGTATTACACAAAATACTGCAGATTGCATTCCTTTCACCTCAAATTACTCTCAATGTGTGATATAAGGCTGGGGGAGAGGTAGGAAAGGATGCTTTTTTCTGTAGCATTAACAACAGCAACAACAACAACTGAAAAGCTCCCTGAGCAGGTGCCAAATCTAACTGTCAGGTGCATCAATGCAATGAAGAGAAGATAATGTATTTCATTTATTGGGGGAAAGGAACCTCTCTTATTTGTTCGCTCACTCATCATCAGCCTTACATTTCCTCACACTCATAAAATCTTTTGAAACATCAATGTTAGCTTATTACCTTTGTATGAGTTGAAACCAAGCTGTATTTTTTTTTACCTTAAAAACAGCGCTGGGTGTTTTTGTCACACACTTTGCTTTTGGTGATAGTCTCATTTAAGTGTTACTGCCACGATAAGGCTTTAAAAAGGATAATTTAGGTAGAAGAATAATTCCAAGATTATAATTTACTACCAGGCAGCAGGCATAATAGAATGACATAGTATCCTACCAGGAGATGATGTTGCTCACTACTGAAGGCCGTGCTGAAGATGCACTATCAGTGTCAGTTGGAGGAGCAATCGGCAAACTTAAATATTTTTATGGATTGCTTTCATTTATTCAATATATCTGGCTGCCCACTTGTTAACTGATTCTGGTCAGCTAACAACATTAAAAACAACAACAACAAAATGCATCATTAACATAAACCCCACACACCAGCAGAAACACACACAATACCTAAAGCACTGGACACAATAATTCACAAAACACATATTAACACATTTTGATGGCTCACACAACAATCTGTGCCCAAGGGAAGAGCCAGGTCTTCAGGGCCTTTCCAAAGGCCAGCAGAGTGAGGCCCATTGGATATTGGAGTGGAGGTGTTCTACAGTAGTAGTCGTAGGAGTATACTTTATTGATTAGTCACCTGACCATATCAAAGCATAGGCATCAGCCACAGTGAGATACAATAAAATGAAGTAAAGTGGGGTACAATAAAATAAGATAAAATAGACTACGGTGAGATAAAATAAAGTATAGTAAGGTAAGATAAAGTAAGGATAAAAAGTAGGATAAAATAGATAGCATCTTAAAAAGCAGAGACATCACCTTGCCGACAAAGATCCGCATAGTCAAAGCTATGGTTTTTCCAGTAGTAATGTATGGCTGTGAGAGCTGGACCATAAAGAAGGCTGAGCGCCGAAGAATTGATGCCTTTGAACTGTGGTGCTGGAGAAGACTCTTAAGAGTCCCCTGGACTGCTAGGAGGTCAAACCAGTCAATCTTAAAGGAAATCCACCCTGATTGCTCATTGGAAGGATTGATAATGAAGCCCCAGCTCAGATACTTCGGTCCCCTAATGTGAAGAGAGGACTCTTTTGAAAAGACTCTGATGCTGGGAAAGATTGAAGGCAAAAGGAGAAGAGTATGGCAGAGGATGAGATGGTTAGATAGCATCACTGAAGCAATGAGCATGAAACTGAGCAAACTCAAGGAGGCAGTGAAGGACAGGAAGGCCTGGTGCGATATGGTTCATTGGGTCACAAAGAGTCGGACACGACTTAACAACTGAACAACAACAAAAATAGTATAAGATAAAATAGAATGCAGATATATAAGATGAATATTAAAATTTGAAAACAGTATGTGTTTAGGTGAATTCATCACCTTTGCACGCAACCCCAATGTGTTCTATAAAACGTGTTCTCTGTTGGAGAGCCCTGACTATAATCTTAGCAGTTCTAGTGACTACATATTTGTTTGTGCCCTGAAGGAAATAGGATAATCTTTTGTTTGTTGTTGTTGTTTAGTCGTTAAGTCGTGTCTGACTCTTCGTGACCCCATGAACCATATTGCGCCAGGCCTTCCTGTCCTTCACTGCCTCCCTGAGTTTGCTCAGTTTCATGCTCATTGCTTCAGTGATGCTATCTAACCATCTCATCCTCTGCCGTCCTCTTCTCCTTTTGCCTTCAATCTTTCCCAGCATCAGGGTCTTTTTTTTTTTTTTAATCTTTTGTTAGAGACCCAATATATGGTTCTGTCAAGTAGTGTCTGTAAGTATTGAGCCCTTACTGAGGCATATAATTGACAGTTGATCAGGACATGTGCAATGTCTTCTATTTCTGATGTTCTCTCAGAATATGGCACTATGCTTTTTAATATTATATCTAATATCTATTAATCTGTCTATCTTGGAATTTATTTTCTTGGTGAATGAAAAGTGTTAGACATCTTCATATCAGAAAAACTTTGAATGAGTTTTGAACTTATTTGCAATCTTGACTTTTAAAAGAAAAAAATCATTGGTTTCAGCTATGCATCATTTTGTAAGAGTATGGTTTTTTAGCTTACTTCTGGGACCAGGAATGCTAAAGGAAAGGTACTTAAAAAGAATCTTAAATGGATTCCCTGTATTATGAAGAGAAGGAGATGGAACATGTCCCACCAGCATTTACAATGCCAGCTTAAACCACTCCAATGTATTCTATCATATATTGAAGCTGAGTGGCATAGGTAATATTAAGGCAGTGTTTCTCAACCATGTCAACTTTAAGATGGGTGGACTTCAACTCCCAGAATTCCCTAGCCAGCAAGGCTGGCTGGAGAATTTTGGGAGTTGAAGTCCACACATTTTAAAGTTGACAAGGTTCAGAAACACTACATTAAGGAAAGACTTCTCATTTAAAAAAGACTGCTCACTGTCTTTTAGCTGGCCACCTAAAAGAGACATCAACAATTCTGCTTTCATGTCTTCTCAAGTATTAAGAGCTAATAAATATTGCTACTTCAGCTCATTTTCCAAAATGACACATGGCATCTGTTGCTGTTTTATGCCCTTCTGCTCTCTGCATAGAACAAACAGACAAAATCCTTGCAAAGAGAACCACTGGCAAAAAGCTGCCATTAAAAATAGTACGATTTTTCAAAGTCAAAACTGTGCTGCCTGAACATTTACTATTCTTCAATAAATGAAGTGGAAGGGCAACTTCAGTACCAGATTGCTGAACTAATAAAAGAAATTTGATGCTGCAGTTGGAGACGGTATCATCTCTTTGCATCTATGAGCCTATTTGGACCATTAGGGTAAATTGGAAGTGGTGGGGAGGAGGTAAGAAGAGTCTTCACAGGTTACCTCTCTGTCTGTTTCTCATCTGGCTTATTGATAATTGAATGAGTCTCTGTGTTTAGGAGACATAAGGAACTTCCTGTTTTTCTCTCAGTTCTTCTCTACTTATAATGTAGTTTCAGTAGAAATCTACAGAATTTTTACAGAAATTTTCTATCCTATGTATATCTTAATAAATCTACTTTTACTTTAAATATAATGAATATCTCTTAGTATTCACAGACAGCTGAGCTAAGCCTATTCTCTGCATCTAAGGCAACTATATTATGAACTTTTTCTTTTTAATGCTACTTCTGCTACTTATGACTTTGTATTCTTTTAGCACTCTGCTTATCTTCAGGAGCCTACCTTTTTACAAGGGCTCCTGATGAATTCAAATCTCTAACACCTATTCATTTAGGCCTCAGTCAAGGTAATGTTGCCTTTCCAACTATAGATCATAATTTAGTCTAGCAAAGCCAGGAAAACTGAGTAACAGGTAGTCCTTGTTTAGTGATCACAATTGGGACCAGCAACTTGGTCATTAGGTGAAGTGGTTGCTAAGTGAAACCGTGACTGTTCTTACGAACTTTCCTTTGCTTTACAGACCTGCAAAGGTCGTAAATGCAAGGATTGGTTGGAAAGTTACTTTTTCATCACCATCATAACTGCAATCAGTCACTAAATGAGGCAGTCACTAAATGATGACTACCTGTATCATCCATTACTGTTATTGTTATTTTTATCTTATATAAATGTAAGCATAAGTGCAGATTACTGTTGAGCAATTCATGGCCATTTGCCTTCACTGTTTTCTCTGTCTTCAAAAACAGCCACTAAGGTGCAGGAGAATTCAATTTGTTCTTATAACAAATTATTACAATTTGTTCACTTAGGAACCTTATAAAGGATACTTGTAAAAAAAGATTAAAAATGACTAATGTTGTATATTTTGCTCTATGTTCTCTGATGTTCTGCTAATGATTTTGAGGGATAGAAAACTTACTATTTTTGTACTAAAGGAAATTGTACTTTGGTTGTGATGTAGTGAGTCATCTTGCCTTGGAGATTTAGAAAATGCACATACTTTGTGTGTTTGTGTGTATTTTAAACTGATTTGTTTAAGTATAAGAAAGAATTCTATTTAAAAAAATAAGGAAAATATGCTAGAACATCAGAAATAATGAATCAATTCCCATCCAATCCCCTGACATATGTTGCCCTTTATAGTCCATCTTATATTAAGGTAAGGAATGTTTTGATGAAGGATTGCCCTGAGTGGAAAACACTCAACTAACCTTTCTTTTCTATTTTCTAATCATTCCACTTGTAATTTTACAACTATTTCTACATCCCTGAAATGTTGGCCAACCCTGTTTTTTTTAACCCCCCCCCCCCCCTTCTGAGAATGTTCTGAGAATTCTGAGAATCTCAGCCATCTGCTTAGATGGCTCCACTGCTGAGGGGGCCATTTTTATTCTCCCTCCCCTATGGTTTATATCTTGGTTTTTATGATATTTATTAATGTGGTTTTTATATTTTTCATGCTGTTTTTATATTTGTTTTATCTGATTGTTGTATGCTGCCCAGAGTCGCTTTTGGTGAGATGGGCGGCTATATAAATTTGATAGATAGATAAATAGATAAATAAATAAATAAATAAATAAATAAATGTGTAGTTTTGCATTTTAAGTTCATTTAGGTCATAGCGTCTTCATGAGCAGAGAAGTAAAATAATAGGGTTATATAAAACATCACATGAAGCACCTCTTCAAAGCTGTTTCTTAAAGCAGTGTCAACCCACCCACTCCTGCTTCTATTTTTTCCCATAGTTAATAAACGTTAAACATACTACCCAAATACATTGATTTATCTACTTGCTCTAAAGTTTTGCCATTTATGTATTATTTGCAGTTGGTTGCCCTTTTTTCCTGGGAGAAGGGAGTGGTTTTTATATTTTTCATGCTGTTTTTATATTTGTTTTATCTGATTGTTGTATGCTGCCCAGAGTCGCTTTTGGTGAGATGGGAGGGAGAAGGGACTTCGCCCAAAGGGAGAAGTCAACTATACTGATCTGTGATACATTAATGTTTATATGCATGCTGCTTTTTGCATTGTACAATCTTTTCAATATTCACTGTAAATCACTGAAATACCAAGACAACAACACAACTACAGGTGCACAGAAAAATGCAGCTATATTCATGCCACTAACATTACCACAACCATTCCTCATATATACATATATATCCACAAATGTATTAAACCTAGGGGACAACATGCATCCTTGTCTTTCTGTTCGGTATTAAATCGTTTGCTTAGCATTCCATTCACTTTCATACATGCTTTATTTCAGTCTTATTGACTGATAGATTGATTTGATTTGATCTGACTTGTATAGCCACCCATCAAACCAGTGACTCTGGGCAGTGAACAATCATAAAAATAAAACAGTTACAATGCAAAAAAGAAATTAAATACAAATAGCAGCCAAGAGATATTATAATCCATCAGTGTCAACATAGACAGGAAGCAGGGCCCATCACACACTTGGGACCCCAGGCCCAGGTCTTCAAGGTCTTCTGAAAGGCCAACAGAGTCAGGGCCATCCTAATCTCAGGAGGGAGGATGTTCTGGAGGGCAGGCGCTACAGCAGAAAGGCACATCTCCTGGTCCCTGCCAGTTGACATTCCTTGCCTGACAGGACCCGGAGCATGCCCATCCTGCTGGACTGGATTGGGCGGATAGAAACAGCTGGGAGAAGATGGTTCCTCAGGTAACCTGGTCCTAAGCCATGAAGGGCTTTAAAGGTGATAACCAGCATCTTGAATTGCACCCGGAAACACACTGGCAACCAATGCAGCCCCCAAAGCAGTAGTGTTACATGTGCTGAATAGCTGACACCATTTACAACCTGTGCAGCTGCATTCTGTAACAGCTGAAGCTTCTGAATGCTCTTCAAGGGCAGCCCCATGTAGAGCAAGTTGCGGTAGTCCGCTCTTACACATTCAGCAGCCGACCTTTAACTCCATATTTATGAAAGCATTCCACAATTCAAGCCTATTTACTTTTATCATTCTTGCTACCCTTTCCTCTGTATAGGAGAACAATAATAGCATTTTTCTAATTGTCAGGCACAGACGCAGTCTTCACATATACATCAAAGTTGCACAGCCGTTCCATCAGCAAACCCTATCCTTATTTAAAAGTGATGAAATGTCATGAAACTGAAACTGAAACTCATTGCAATTTCATCCCATAACATTTCATTACTCTTATTTTTAATTATTTTAAATTCCTCATTTAGCCGCCACCTTCCACTTCCAAAACGACTTTTTATTTCCATCAAAATCACTTTGAATTTTTTCATTTCTTTTAATCTTAACTGTTTCTTTTTCTCTTGGACTATACTCTTTACAACTTTTTATACTTTTTACAATATATAGGTTGATAATAGCTGCGTGTTACTCTATAAACTTTATAGAGTAACATGCAGCTATTATCAACCTAAGTATTGTACTTTCAGATGCACTAACAGCAATCTAAATAACACCAATTCACATTTTCTAATATACATTTTAACCTTTTCATTCATAATTGAACTTACTATATCTTCAGTGCCCTGTATTTATTCACCAGTTCCATTCTACAAGTTCAAATCACCTTCATCCAGGCCCACAGGTAGTCCTCAGTTAATGACCACTCATTCAGCACCTGTTTGAAGTTACGATGGTGCTGAACGAGTGGTACTTGTAGCCGGTTCTCAAAGTTCCAGCCATCCCAGCACCCCCATGGTCTCGTGATCGTGATCTGGGCACTTGGCAACCAACTCGCACTTATGATGGTTGCAGCAACTCGCAGTCACATGATCACCATTTGCAACCTCCCTGCCGGCTTCCCACAAGCAAAGTCAATGGGGAAGCCAGGAAGGTTGCAAGTTGTTCCTCTAAGTTGCTCCTGCTCCCACTGCTTTTTCTTCTGAGAAACCTGGCTACAGAGTAGCATGTGCCTGCCCCCCCACCAGCACTCTGTAGTGCATGCCCTAACCCTAATTCTCTGCACACACCTGCACTGTGCACCCTCCTGCACTGCACAGCAACCCCTCCCCTGTCTGCCCACATTTGCACACTGCCACTGCACCTCCTTCCTGCCTGGCTGTGCTTGCGTGGCACCACAGCACCCTCTCCCCCACCCGCCTGCACTTTATAATACCTGCCCATCAGCCTGCTTGCGAGCTGCTGGGACGTGTGACTTCCTGACGGCTTCCCTATTGACTTTGCTTGTTGGAAGCCGGCAGGAAGTGGCAAGTAGCGGTCATGTGAGATCCTCACTTAATGACCCCTAATCCTTGCTTAACAGTGGCAACGGGGACTGCCAGAATTGCCATTGCTAAGCAATGCAGTCACATGACATTGCACTTTATGGCTGTATCACTTAGTGATGGGAATTCTGGTCCCAGTCGCTGTCATTCAGCGAGGATTACCTGTATTACCTCCTTCCCCTTTCTCTTAGTTTCACAGACCCATAGTATAACTATTTTTTCTTTTGTGTCATTCATTAATTTATGTTCTTTACCATTTATTTCTCTTATATTTCAAATTACAATCTTCCATATGCCATGATCGTCACCTGATAGGCCATAAATACTTAATTCTACTATCCATCATGATTTGGCTAATCAAGGCTTTCACATAAAGTTTTTTAGTACTAGAGAAAGTGTAGACTAGATTATCAACATTAGTTTTACCTCTGTTGCATGCAGCATTTGTTACTAATGGTATGGGCTGTACTAGTCAGTTTTGATACCTTTAGCTGGCATGCTATATACGCAAGAATACACATGCCATTCTATGCAAACTAGAATCTCTAACCTAGTGGCTTGCAAACCACTATACTATTGTCCACATACCACCAACTAGGAGGTATGCACAATTTACTGATACTTGTTCAAGATGCAGCACCTTACACGGGCCTATAAAATACGGTTTTGCCCTGATACTAAACCTATTTACTTGGAAATGAGTATAATTTTCTTGTAGAAAGAGATATCTTCCAAATAATGACAACAATAACTGATCATATGTAACAATGTATGTTACATATGAATATTATCATCATCAGTTTTGGAATGCCCAGGGAACTGAGATTAGTTGGATAATTTAGAAATGAAATAAATAAGTGAATAACATAGCAAACAGACTATGCCAATCCATTTACTAAATAGAATAGAAATTTTTATTGTCATTGTACTATTTGTACAACGAAATTAAATGCCACCCCAGTGCAGCTTTAAAAATATAAAAACATAGAATGCATAAAACACATAACACACATAAAACACATATTGTGTGTTAAATATTGTCCCGCCCGCATTTCCCTAGAGATCATTTGGTGACCTTCTTGTGGTGGCTTTCATTTGGTGGCCTTTACTAAATAGAATAGAAATTTTTATTGTCATTCTACTACTTGTACAACAAAATTAAATGCCACCCCAGTGCAGCTTTAAAAATATAAAAACATAGAACACATCAAACACATAACACACATAAAACACATATTGTGTGTTAAATATTGTCCCGCCCGCATTTCCCTAGAGATCATTTGGTGACCTTCTTGTGGTGGCTTTCATTTGGTGGCCTTCTTGTCTATTGTTTCCCAGATGTAAGCACTCAGCTCTACTATCAGTTGGATTTGCATCAGTTGGATTTGCATCAATATCATTGTTACATCCTGAGCCAAGCTTTAAGTTTCTGAATTTGAAATGATAATACCTTGAAGGATAGTAATAAAACCTCAAAGGAGCTTCCAATTTGCTCTTAAATGTATGTAATGTGAAGGAGTTAGTATTTAAAGAAACTTTAGGATTACAGTCTGGATGATATACCAGGAGTTCTTGGGTAACCCTGAATTTTCTTTTTAAGGAATGGGAGCCATAATCTCCCTAGAGTTCACTGTTTTCAGTTTCCATAGCTCATATGAGAAGATTGAGTACATAAGCATATTCTTCTTCTTCGAGTCAGCTGCTAGGATATTATCAGAATCAATTCACAGAAATGATGCCTACAAGGTACAAATTGTCAGCATTCATTGCTGCAGTAAATTTACTGAAATTCTGTCCTGCAACTCCAAGCTTTTATCACTGGTCACCACCAACCCACAGCCATACCTTATATTGAAAAATTGAAAATATAAATTTATTAGTCTAATGTATCTGACAAACAGACCAGTCAGTTGTAACTGTTTTCATGAATATATGTTGGTTGCACCTCAAATAAGATGTCATAGTAAAAAGGCCCCAAACCCTACTAAATCCGACTCCCTTGAAACAATCTTTATCTATACAATCTAAAACTGATGGGATTCACTGGAACCTCTGTTTGCTGAGGTCAGAGCTTTACTGGATTGAAAGTCAATGAATGGATATTAAATGACCCAACCCAGTTTAATTATATACAAAAAAGTATAATCTATATGTTAGTGATCTTGTTGTATACCCCATAAACAGGACAGGGTAGGGAGAATGCTGGTAAGGTTTAAGGGATGTTGGGAATTATCTACAAATGAAATAAATAATAGTATGGCAGACTGCAACATTTCTTCTTTTTAGAGCTTAATTTCATTTGGATTATTTGGAAAGAGTAACCCTGTTTGGTCATTTAGCTTAATCAAGATAAATGCATGTAAGGCTAAGTGACATTCCCTAGCTGATCTCAAAAATCTAATCAGATGAAACCTGGCTTTTTACTTAGGTAGCAGACCACTAGGTAGGTTAGTCCAGAATTTTTATTAAAAAATTCCAGAAGAAGGCAATGACAAACCACTTCCATTTTAATGCCAAGAAAAGGACATGCCTCTGTCAAACTCAACTTGCAGAAGACTTCACCTTTGAAAAGGCATGGACTAGCCACTTCAAATTCTGATATCTCTCTGCTAGCATCAAGGACTCAGTGGGAGTTACAGTATACTTGTATGAGTTGAACACAAGCAGAAATCTCTTGATTATTGGAAATCCTCAGAAATCTCCCAAATTGAATGAACAGTTCTGTTCATGTTCAAGCATTCTTCCTCTTCAATCCTAGCTGCTCAATGCTCAATGTTATGAATCAAGAATGCTCACTATGGGAAAACTCCAAATAATTCCCCTTCTAATGTCACTCAAATGACACCAGCTCCTGTAGGCACTCAGTACAACTGTGCAGAAATAAAGCCATACTTACACCAGTATGTGTGCATAGGCTTCCATACAAGCCAGTGCACATGAGCATGTATTAAGAAGCCAACATGAGTTCTCTCATATAGATATTTATGCTGCATGGATGGAAATATAGTATATAGTGACATTGGTGGGTGATTGCCAGGAGCACTCAGATAAATAAGATATTGTGGGTTTAATTATTTCTCTATGGTCAGGTGCTTTCTTCCCAGGGTTCTCTGAAAATGCAGCAGTTAGGTTGAACCTGAAATAAATCTTTGACTATTGACCTGGGTTGTCCCAAATCTTCCTTTTAATGGTTTCTTCTTTTACTCCAGCTCACAGAAAAAATGAATGGGAAGGTGATTTGTGTTCTCCTGACAAAATATTTTTCCAGAAAATATGGAACTTAACATACCTTGTGAAAAATCTTGGAAACATATAAAACTATGCATTTCTGCAGTCTTACACATGAAGAAAGTTTCAGTGAGAAATTCCTTATAGTCAAATGCCTAGATATAAAAAAGATGCTGGCTCGGAATTATGGAATTTGTGGATCAGGATATTTGGAAAATAGAGGCTTGGGAAAGAACACTTTGGATAAAAGAACAAAAGAAGTAATCAGACAAAATCTTCATCTGATCAAGTTTCCTATTCTCAGTGGTGGCCAGCCAGATGTCTGCACAAAGCTTATAAACAAAACATGAGGGCACATCCCACTCCCCTATTGTTGGTTCCTAAAAAGGATAATTTGTCTTTCTTGGATGAATGACCCTAATTTACTTTTCCCTGGAATCTGTGGACTTGTTTCGTCAATTGCAGAGTCCCCACCCCCAATTTCAGTTTTCAGATAACTTGTTTTAGCATTATATAATAAATGATCCATATACTGTACCAATTAAAGACTGTTATCAATTTCCTCTGTGCCCCACTAGCAACAAAGCAAAACCGACATGTGGCTCGGAACACCAGGTGATCTGGATAGAAGGTATACAGCTCAATGGCTCATTTGTGCATGATACTGAAAGGCAACAATAAGACAATTAAGTTACTGGAATTCAGCCATGGAGGAAAAATGAAACTTATTTTACCCTATGCACCAAAACTTTGAGGCCAGCTTTACATTGTCAGAATATTTCATCTACATGATGATAGGAAAATACAGCCATATCAGACCTATAGTAATTACTGATGAATTCCACACACAATTTTCTAACTAGTGAGAGAATTTGTTGTGCCAGAAAACTATATGGACACCAATACCACCCTTTCTTTATGACTGAAGCAAAATTCCTGTAGTGGGGCTTTCCTTATACCTTCTCTGCAGCCTCCTCTGTTGGAAAAATTGGTATGGAGAATGAACATAAGGGAGAAATATCTGAACAATGAGAACCTCAGTTTATAAATCGTTCAGGCCACTGATTCTGAACAGATAAAAATGTTGAGTTATCCCTTTTGATATATCACTGACAAAACACAGGTTGGCAACCTGTTCTGGTCCAGGCACTGTTGCTGGATTTCATGCAACAGCTTAGGCAGCCCTACCAAAATCTCACAAAAATGCCAAGATTCTTTAGAATTTGGCATTTTCAACCTGAAGACTCACAAGATCTGGCTCAATAATACTGAATCTTGGGATATTTATCCATCACAGAGAAGTCTGGAATTAATATAGGCAAGGGTGCGACAGTCTTTGGGATGCTGACAGCTACCCTGGCTCCAGGGTCATTCTCATAAAGCCAACATTTCATCAAAATGGCAAAAAGTGTGTTGTGAAGTTACAATGCAAGCTCTACCCTGCATATATAGGTAGTCCTCACTTACAGACTGCAATAGGGACTGGCAACTCCATCACTAAGCGACATAGTTGTAAAATGAAACATCACGTGACCGTCCTCGACATAAGATGTCAGTTCCAACTGCAGCCATTAAGCGAATCACCTGCAGTTGTTAAGTGCAACATCATGTGACTGCTATTTGTGACTTCCTGCCAGCTTCCCCATTGACTCTGTTTGTCAGAATTCGGCTGAGAAGGTCGTAAATGGTGATCATGTGACCACAAGATGCTGCAACCATCATAAATGTGCGCTGGTTGCCAAGCACCCGAATTGTGATCATGTGACTATGGGGATGTTGCGATGGCTACAAGTTTGAGGACCAGTCATAAATCTACTTTTTCGGCATCATTGTAACTTCAAATGGTCTCTGAATGAGCATTCGGTAAGCAAGGGCTACCTGTACTTGCATGCAACATTGCAATGCAATTACGTTCATGTAATGATGTCAAAATATAGGCCTGGATGATATGAAGACCATGTTTCTGACCCCATCCCCACGACTTTTGGAGGAAGATGGGTATAAAACTAGTTAATGGAATAATCTGTAAAAGCAATGGAAGATTTCCAAAATGAAAAAGACATGGACAGCTTTAAAAATGAAAAGCCATGCAGATAATTATCCACAATGAAGACAAGTTGAGGGTTATATATGCCAATCTGTCCAGGAGAATGCCTTCTTGGTAGTGGCATTGTACTTTTGAAATTTTCTCCTGTTTTTTGCACAGTGTAAAGATTTCCCAAGCCTTTCAAAATCTTGGTAAGATTAATTAATGTATTAAAATCTCTATGCTGTCAAAATGTTCAAACATGAAAATGTAAGAATATATTTCTTTTTTTCTAGTTAGGGACAGCTAATCTTAGTCATTTATCTCTTTCATAAAATATTGTATGCCTTACTTAAAGACAAAAATGTTTCAAGAAACAAAAAATGAGCCAGAAATGAAATTATTGGGAATAATTATGAAAAGAAGGGCTATGCATTTTAAAGCTGAGGGCCTTCACCGAAGTGCTCCAAGTCATACTTGGATATCCCAGCTAGAGATCTCTGTCCTGGAAGCTCTGTTGATCTTCTTCTTCATATGAAGAACAGAATAGATAAGATTGAAGGTTGGTTGGAATCCAGTTCGTACATTATGACAGAATCATACTGAATACAGGGCACCAAAATGAGTAGAGCATGATGCTATTCCAGCAATCATCTTGAAGCAAGCATATAAAGGCAATTCCACACTGCAGCCTAAGCTGTTTGTCTCCAGTGCTGCTCCTGTTTCTTAAACCAACTTCAGAAATTCCAATCCAGATTGTAGTGGGTTAGCAAAGGCGCCCAGACTTTGGCCACTGCAAAACCTGACTGATCATTCCCCTGTGGGCTGGCTGGCTCCTGTGCAATCTCCCAATCTACTAGTGCTTGCCTTTCCTTTTAGGGACTGTTCCCTGCTCACTAGTTAGAAAAAAGCAGCTTTGAGGGCAACTCCATGCTTTCTGGTTGGCTCATCACCAGTATGGACCATCTTGAGTGCAGGATTGGAGGATGTTGTCCTCCTCCCACTCCCAGCCCATTTCAAATGCACTCCATATCCATGTTTTCCAGATTTGATTCAAAACTTCTGTTCCCATTCCTAGTGAGGTGGGGCTCTGAGCACACACATGTGCACATGCATATGTACATAGAGAACCCACAAAACCAACCTGTATCTTCCCCTTGAGGCCAAAATGTTTCTTTACCCAAGATATAAGTAGCCTTACTATTAGGTTTTTGCCAACAGGTCCGCCCCTTCTCAGTGAAATTGCTGTTAATTAGAGAGGCTATCATTGATTTTTCAGGTGCCATTTGATTTTTTTTTTCTTGTACTGAGGTTTCCCTTGTGGATAGGGCCAGAAAGCTGGTCTCCTGCAATACTAAGTGTCTGATGAGTCATCCTCAAGAGTTAAGAAGATGCAGAAGAAGACATTGCTATCCCTGGAACTATCTTCCACATGAATCTCATGTAGTGAGATGTGGTCTACCTGCACATAATCATCCCAGTTTGTGGTGTTCTCAGACCCCACACTGATGTAGAAGTGGCTGTCTGATTCCTAGATTATCACATCTACTTTTATGGTTTGAGCTAAGATATCTATAGTGAGATTTCAGGGAATGTGCATATTTAGATCTTGGAGCTTTCCCCCAGCATTAGAAAAAAGTATCAGAATATTCCATCTCAGTTTCTCTGACTGGCAACTACAATACCTCCAATAGAAGAGAATATATCTGTATAACCCAGAACTGTGGAGTCCTGCCAGGGGAAGCTACTATATATAAACAGGGAGCAAATCCCATACTCATTTGCACTGATGATGTTACCTAGTTGGGTACTGAAATGTCTGCAAGCAAACAACCAAGCTCAGAGAGCACCAAGGACACCACAGTTCAACCCTGAGCTACCTATATTCTCTTCTTTTGGAACCAACCTACAATACATTTCAATAGATTGGGAGCTACTCCTTTGATTAAAAAATCAGTAAAGTTGGATTTTTCATTTGCTATATTTCAGATTTGCGATCGAGTCTTCTATACTCAAAAACAATTGCAGCCTGACAGTTGAGTTTTATGGAAAATTATCCATAAGCTTGATGCAGCTCTGCCAAGAACTGCCATTTATTTTATCACAATTTTGATTGAACTTTGATTGAACACTCTATTGGAATATAACTTTACCACATGGCAGGAGCAACAGGACATTGTGTGCATCACATGGAAACTCTAGAAACAATACTATAGGTTTACCCACCCAACTACACATAGTTTGGTGTTGTGTCACATAAATAGAAATATGGAAAGGATTTTTGGAAGAGACCAATTATTTTCCCTACCTGATAAGTACAGGTAGCTAAAAGTATGGATCATGTTGCTAGGATCTCTGGATCTTATTAAAACAGATTGTTTATATGTACAATATCAATTCTTCCATATCAAATAAATTAAGATACATGTTATGGCTATTTTACTAAATTTAAACTATACAAACCAATAACTCAGTTCCCATTTTCTATATTATTTTACTCTTATACACAGCAAACAGTTCTTAGATCAGAGTTTATTTATTAGAGAGAGATGTTTCCTTCAGAAAATTCTAATAAATGATAATTTCTCAATATTTCCTTAAAAAAAAAAACTTTCCAAGGCTTCCACTAGTTTTATATTTGAGATATCTGGGAGATTACTGGCAAAGACTGTACATCTGTTTGCTGAGCTATAGTTTGAGGTTCTGGTAAGACAAATGTCATATCAAAGAGCAAATAAGTCAGCCTGACAAAACTGAGTAAAACGACTGAATCATAAGTATGGTGATTATCTGGAGAAAATGCATATGTGAAACGTTCCTCTATGTACTTACTTCTAATATCCAATCTTCTTTCCCAGATGCAAACAAGGTCATTGCATTAACCATTATGTTTTGACATACTATAATAGAAAAGTAACTGAAATGCAGGATTAATATTATTAAGGTATCTGAAAAATGGAAATTATAATTGTCAGCAAATCAGCCCAGCATGAGCTGCTTCTACTTTTTTTTTTTTAAGTAATTGCCCCTTTTGATGAATAAGAATGTAAAGTATAATTTGTCCTGTCTGAATTCTTAGAAATCCCTTGTAGATTAATGTGAAGGAGAGGATAGTTCTGCTGGTCGAAGGAGGAGGCAGTGATGTGACCTGTCCTCAAGAGGCCATCATTAGACCCAACCATTCTGCACAATTTTTGTCCAGTCTCCAACTCCCTTTTTTATGAAATGTTGCTGAGAATCTGGTTGGGTTGCAGCTTTCCACCTTTGGTCCTGAATGGAGTTGTACTTTCCCCTCAGGTTGGTGCATGATCTGGGAGTCTTCCGGGACTCTCAGCTCCTGCTCAAGGAACAGTTGGCAGCTATGGCCAGAAAGGCTTTTGTACAGATCCATCTTGTGTGTCAGTTGCACCTATTCCTAGACCAGGAAGCCCTTCTTACAATCACTCATGGTTTGGTCACCTTGGGTGTGGACAGTTGAAATGGAGCCTACATGGGGCTGCCTTTGAAGACAACTCAGAAGCTGCAGTTGGTTCAGAATGCGATGGCATAAGCAGTTATGAACAAGCTTGTTATGCTCATATAACACTTCTGTGAGCTCATTGGTTACTGGTAGGTTTCTGGGTGCAATTCAAGGTGCTGGTTACCAACTATAGTGGTCTATATGAGATGTGGCCCAGTTATCTGAGGGGCCCTCTGTTTCCCAAGCTTTCTTCCTAACCTGTACGATCAGGCAGAATTGGCATGCCTGGGGTCCCATCAATCAAACAATGTCATCTAGCAGAACGCTTGCCAGAGATTCAAACTGCCCCTTCCCTGCCTGCCTTTAAACAAGGCTTGAAAACCTGATTTTTCCTCTAGGCCTTGGGTGAAGGTGGTTGGCAGTCCTTTAGGCTGGGAGTTGTATGGGAAACAAGGTTTTTATCATTCCCTCTGGATGACTGTCACCTTTCTTGATGTGTGATGCTTCTTTGTAAAATTGTAAGCGATCATTCTAGAGCTAGACAGCCCTAGAAATGTGTTTTATTAATAGATAAGTAAATAACTCTTCAAAAATAGCATTTTACAAACCTCTTAAATGGAGATGAATTATAATAGTTATAGATCCATTTTTCTTCACTCTAACACCTAAATATTAGTTCACCTTTCTGCCCTCTCTCTGCCCCCCATCTTAACCATTTTAAGAGGGTTGATGAGTCAGGCGGCAACTAATGATGCTTTTCAATAAAGGGATTGGGTATATTAAGTTTGTACAACCTAGTTTAGTCCCATGACAATCAACTAATGTCATTTGTATTTATTTATTCATTTATTTTAAAAATGTATATAGCTGCCAATCTTATGCAACATAACCCTGGGCGGCTTACAAAGAACACTAAAACAATTTTAAAAAACAGTAAAAAACATAAAAAACCCAGCAACATAGAAACTCCGAGCACCCTTAATTATACCATATCCCACACATCCACAAGGAACTTTTCTGGGCTGGAGCCTTACAATACCCCAGTGCTTGTGGGAAAAAGAGGTTTTTAAGGCTATTTGGAAGGTTAGCAGGTAGGGCTTGTTGGATCTTAGGAGGAAGGGGGTTTAAGTGGATTTTATAATGAACCCCTGGTGGTGGAAGTTTATGCACAAATTACTAAAGAACTGTTTATATTTGTGAGACATAAAGTTCACTTCAAAGGTATTCACTTCAAGTTACAGGAAATGTAACTACTTCAAGTTAAAGGCAAGTTACTTATTAATAACTGATCCACACAGTACTTGATCAATAAAACTAATAAAGTAAAATTTTGTCCCCAAATTACATTCATCTCAAAGATATTTCTTCCAGTGGTTGTAATGATATGGTGGAAGAATGGGTATGGGGAATCAGTCTACAAGCCCTTTAGACAAATAAGAACTAACCTGGAATGTGTGGGTCATGCTAGTCTTTTGACCTTACAAGGAAGGTTACCACCCATTAGATCTGCCTCCAGTGATGATACTTAAGTGAAGACATATGCTATAGCTTACCTTTTAAGTTGGATAGGTTTTCTACAGGGTTGTGGTGTTAGTATGGAGATCCTAACCTGATCGCAGAGCTTCCTGGGCAACTCTGGGCCAGTTGCTCTTTCAGTCAACTTGTCTCTCGTGATGATAACATTCAGGAAATCCTCATCTAAGCCACCTTGAGCTCTCAGAGAAAAGGCAGAATATAAATTTAATAAATAAATAAATACATAAACATTGATTGGTTTACTTATTACATTTATATTCTGCTTTTTCAGAGAAAATACGTATTATTTATACAAACTACAGTTTTAGAATGCTTGTATGGGTGCCACTTTCTTAAGTAATGAGAGCTTGTTCTCCAATGGTTTCCCATAAGCTAGGCTCAGTTTCTGCTGTACTCTTTCTTCCTTCTGAGATACAGAAGGGCATTCTGCCTCAGGATGTCCCTTTGCCCCATCTATTACAAGCAGGCTAATGATGGGGAAAGAGCAGCATCCAGTAATTTTCAAAAGAGGGCTGCTTCCACAGCAGCTGCTGTTTTCAAAATTGACATCTTGCTTGTTTCTTAGAATCATACTGAGGTAATTCCCAGTGTACTGCATTCTTATGTTCTCTCTATAGTCTATTTTTAAACTACTCTTTCACAATAATTTGTGCATATGTGTTTTAATTGCTGCACATATAGATTAAAGAACAATGACGACCATTTCATGCATTTGTACTCCAGGCAGAGGTTGTATGTTGTCAGCAGAAACACCAATAACTAGATATGTAGAATAACAGTTATAATTCTGCTGACAGTTGACTAGGGAAGAGTACTGAGGGCGTTTCCACACAATCACCAATGCCCATCATTCTGTCTTCCCCACCTTACAATTGCACTCATGCTGATATCCTTTTATCCTCATCTCCTGAGTGCTGAAGAGCCTCTCAGGTTGGCTGGCACGCCATTATTCTGTCCTCAGCTTCTAGTGGCTGAATGAGAGAGAGGAGAGAGAGAGGGAGAGAGAAAATCTCTCTAGCTACCATGTGTGCGTGTGCGTGTGCGTGTGTGTGTGTGAGAGAGAGAGACTTTGCAACATTTAGTGTGCAGCAAAGAAAAAAATACACGAACAGAACCAACCTCCAGATTGAATTGTAAGGGTGCAAAGATGGCATCGCGAACTTCTGGAGGGAAAGGGAAAACCCCAGGAGTGGGATGAGGTTGGAATTCCCACCAATAGGCAACTGCTCTTACCTTGCAGTTGAGAAAATGCCGCAAAAATATCTGAGCTAATTTGCTTTCAAAGTTAATTGCTTTAACTTGCAAAGACCTATGGACAGCCTGTGGCATCATGGGAACAGAAGAAAACAGCACTGGTCTTGGATTGGCACATTTATGTAGATTGGTATAACACCAGGGCACTAATAGGGGAATCACTCTTGGAATAGCTAATGCATACTTTATGTAGATACAGCAGAAGGGGTACATGGTTTTCCTTTCTGTGAATGGTGGCCACTTACTGATAAATGTATCTTTTCTCATACATTTTTGTTCTTTGGATGTGCGATCATCATTACCTTACCTTTTACAATACAGTTCCCGTCTGTTAATATTTAAATTTTTTCATAGTACAAAATTGTATTTTTTTAAAAAAAAGAATGCATCTAGTCTTTTGATGCGTACTTTTGCTATGGTAATGAAAGTATTAATGACACACTCCTGTTATGATCATTAATAGTGGCATTTTTCTCCATTAGTTTTAGAATGGATGGATGCTCCTACTATGTGTTTTTAAATAGTTGGTAATATCATTAGCAATAATCAAATTATGAACATTGTTTTCAGATTGTCCTTTTGCTCCTCATGTTTCTGTTTCCTTTTTCTTTTAATTGCAGTGCAGAATTACAGAATGGTTCTTTTATGTGTTTCACTGCGTTTACTTCCTACTAGCATTTATGCTGTAAAACAGGACTTGCACTTTATCAGCAGGAAAAAGAATAATGCACTTCTAGTGCTAAATGTATGGAACAACATCCTGTTCTTTACAACAGACTCTGTCATCATTGTCCAGTGAAAGACGACACACAATTTCGTGTATGATATAATAAATTTAACAAGGAGTTCCACACTCCAAGTACTGTAAAAAGAAAGCATACACATCCTAACCCTTTGTCAGCCCTTCAAAGTAGACCAGGTCAGGAAACAAATATCACCAAAAAAACCCCCACAAAAACAAAAAACTGTACTTTATTGATATAAGTTATCATAACAGAATCTTAAAAGCCGGACAGCATTTCTTCTTCCCTCCCTCTTATACCACAGAGAGCCACGGTGGAGGTAGTCTTGACTTTCTTTCTCACACCTTCCTGTTTTCCTGGGCTAAGTTCATGTTATCCTAATGGATGCCACATATTTTCTTCAAGGACACATCTGTATTCCTCCACAGCTTTTTTGTTTTGTATCTTTCTACAAACACCATTTAAACTGCTACATGCCAGCTGTTCAGAGTTAGCCAAGCCTCAGGCAAGAACATATCATGAAAGCAAATTGTAAGTATTTGAGGCAGAGGTCCATTCTGGAGCTAGTGTAGCATTGCTGCAATATTAAATTATAATTTAAAATTAACTACTAAGGAAAGTTAATTTATGTATTTAATATATTTATTCCAGAGGGTTACAAAACATGAAAGGAGGTAAGAAATCCCAAGACAGTACATGTCATTGTTATAACATAGAGGAAGGGACAAAAAGTCTTGTGGCGGCTGTTAAACATCTCTGGCTTCCTAAGAAGGACATGGCATGTGAGTTTATGTGTGTGTGATTATGTTTAGCCCCATTATAATGTAAAAGCCAAAAGACAGCAAAAGAGTATGAAAGTTGATACAATAGAATGACAAGATATGACTAAGCCAGCAAAACAAATGGATATGTATTAAGTAAATGTAAACAGCTACATTTTAGACAAAACACTATTTTTGCTATTTGATTGTTCAGACATTTAAAGTAATAACCTACTTAATCATGTAAATCAAGTTTTTCTGATTATATATACACAATACACACATACAGACATGAACTCATAGACCCATTACTGGACTAAACTGGATTCTTCCTTTTCTTCAATCCTGTAACCATTTTTCAGGCTTCTGGAGGAGAATGGTAGACATCTCTGCAAAAGCAGAGCCGATGATCACAGCAAAGAACAAAGAGCTGGTGAGTAGACCAGCTCTTCAGAACCTCTCCAGACAACGAGAGGATGGGAGGTTGTGCACGTGTGCTCCGGATGGCTGCTTCTCGCAAGGAGACTGCAGGACAGTGGTCTCCCACAGGTTTGAGCCCTGGGAGACAACAGGATTAGCCATCTTGCTCGCAATCGCACTAGGCACCTTTGAAAGGACACTAAGTTTGCTAACCTCACTTGCTAATCACTTTCAGAAATTGTTCAATAACTACTTCTAAACTATTAGACCTTTGGAATGACAAGTTTGAAAACACCAGGTGAGTTTGCCTTCAATTCTGAGTGAAAGAAAATTTTAATCATAAGCTTAAGAATTTAAAGAATCTGAAATAAATAGCAAAAAGCTAAATAAGATTTTGTTCTTAGAAAGCTATAAATGGACTAAGGGTCCAGATAAATTTGGAATATTGAAACTTTTACAATAAGGAATTAATTGGAATTAATTATAAAGAATAAACTTCTCATAAGAAATAGATCCTGTTTTGGTTTTTGCAAGACATAATAAAGATAAGTAATTTAATGATTTTAAGAACTGGGCACTAGAGGGGACTAAACATTTTAGGTAGAGAAAAAACATACAGGCCTACAAAATGATGCAAAACATTATAACAATTAAAATACTGAAGGAGACTTTTGAGGAATAGAGTCATAAAACTGTAGCCACAGTATCAACAATGTCAGTAATGATGTCTGCTCCTATGGAGAGACTATGTCCAAAAGATGTTATGAAGAAATGTAGATGTAGAACAAATTTTATCTGACAAGATAGAGATGGTATGGAAAGTGGATTTACAAGTGACAGACCAAGAGAATGACTTAAAAAAGGATGTTTCACTGGATCTACAAAATAAATTGGCTGATGTTTTAAAATTTAAAAGGGAATACATACACAACACATCTGACTCCTAAAATCTGACTGGATAAAGCTAAAATCATAGAAGAAATGCTGCTAATAGCTTTAACGTGACCTTAAAAGCTGAAATATATTGGTGGTATGGAAATAAAACAATTCCATGTACTGCTGGAGCAGCCAGTGTGTCTTTTCTGCAGATCAAACAAAGAACGCTTAACTCAGGAATAAATTTTTCTGATGCTTGCTTTACTGAGGCTTTGAGAAGTTCTAACTTTAGTGAGTCTGCAAGATTTACAACTTATATAGGCAGTCCAAGATAACTGAGCATCAGTAAAAGATCATAGGAATGCTTTAATCAGCCAATAAGATCTATAATCTTACAGGTAGTTCTTGTTTAGCGACCACAATTTGGACTGAAAATTTGATCAAAGCGGTCACTAAGTAAAACTGTGACTGTGCTTACAATCGTACTTCAGCTTTCCTTTGCTTTACAGACCTGCAAAGATCATAAATGCAAGGATTGGTCAGAAAGTTACTTTTTCATCACTGTCGTAACTGTGAATGGTCGCCGTCTGAGGCAGTCACTAAATGAAGTCTACCTATACCACAAATGTCAGAGAAAACAAAGCTTCTAAATTTTTCAGTGGTTAGAAAGAGGAAGCTACACCTGGTGAAATTCATTTTGCTACATTACTATTGAAGTTCAGCAGGTCTGACCTATTGTTCAATGTCATCCTACTTCACATTTCCAAGTAATTTCCCAAGCAGAACATTGTAAAGTGTAGCTAAAAGATTTTGATCGCACATCACCAGAGGACTAGAAGAGACAATTCTAAGGGCAGTTATATTGGAACAAAAATCCATCAATGGCTTAAAAAAGTGTTAATTTCCCTTTTTGAGCTAAGAGTTTCAAGTTAAACATCTATTTTTTTCTATTGTCTACATTTTTTAAAAAAAATCTTAGATTTAATTCCATGCACTTAATTTGCTTTCTTTCAGCTCTAAGTTATGTTGAAAAAAGATGTTCATTGAATTACCTGCAGATTCCTTCCAGGCCCTTTCCAAACTGTGCATATATTTGCCTACTAGATGAAAACAACTTTACGGGTACTGGAGGCCTTGTCCTAATGTTATTAAAGTGCAGGGTTTTTTTAATATATGATAAGAGTAGATATTTAAGTAAACTCTGCATTTCAGCTTTGAAATGAAATATTTTTAAAAACTCAGATGTAAAAGCTGAATCTGTGGAAGGTCACTGAGCAAAGAATAAATAAAAATAGCTATTTCGAGAACCAATATTGATTCAGACTGAAATAATACTTTCTCTAAGTCATAGATATTCACTTGTATCTTTCCCTCATGCTCTTAAGAATTAATGGGATCCTTGTTATGATTCCTAATCTTTCTTCTAAATAGCAACCAGACCCAGCATCCAATCCATCTGATGAAATTCAGGCAGCTCTGGTTGAAATAGAAAATAATTCACTGATGTTGAATACCTTTGCTTAGTCAATGCAAACTTATTTGCATTGCAAAAGCAAGAGAGTTCTTGACTGACAGCTTTGAAAGCATTAATACCTGTTGTCTCTACTTCAAGGGATAAGAACATTGTAGATGCCATGACATCAACAGCAATACAGAAGGCAAGAAAGAAAATTAAAAGCATCATAGCATCATAACATATGATTAGTTCTACTAAATCATGGATGAATAACTTTTTTGGCCCAAAGGAGTTCATTTCATATTCTTTATACGCATACACCCAATTTCAAATCCCCCTCCATCCTTCCCAGCATTTCTTTCTTTTGCTTTTTAATTAAAAAAAATCAATGTATAACTTTAAGAATAAAAAATATACTATAAACCAAAGACTAAAACAAAAGTAAAGAAAAAAAAGTAGGGGTGGGAGGTGGGGAACATCCAGAGAGAGAGAGAGAGAGAATGAGAGAAAGCAATACACACATGTATTGTGAGAAAAAGTGTCTGTTATTAATAAGGAAAGTCCACTGAATCAGAAAATAGGCATTGCGGTGATTTACGTCACTAATGTAATTATGCAGTTATGCAAATGATGGAAACTGCTGCACAAATCTGACTTGCTGCATGTGAAGTCACTGTATGTGTGTTTGTATGTATATTTATCTATGTTTATATACTCAAGCATATAGCATGTATTTATATACATATATGCATATATATGTGTGTGTGTATGCATTCATTTATATGAATACAGATGTGATTTTCAGGAGTCTTATGGAGAAAGACAAGCAAATTAAACATTCTTCTATCCAGAACGACATTTGTACAAAAATAATCTATTTAGGAAAATATTAATTTAGCTAAGAAATAGTAATCAGATTTGAATACATTTATTTTTCACTGCAGTAGTAATTTTTAATTTTAATATTAATTTTTAGCCAGTATTTCCATATTTTTAAATAGTACTGATCCAGTGAATCATGTACTATAGCTTTCTATTGTTTTGTTATTGAGAATTTGCAGCTAACAATAGGATCTGATTTTTTTTTTTTTTTATATTGCATCAATGTATATGCCTTAAGAAATGTGACCCATAAACCACATGAAAGATTGTTGGTGATTTTTCCTAATTTGGAAACTTTTGACAAAAAGAACTGACTAACTGGGCCTTGCCACCAAAGTTGGTAATGTGTGTAAATTTGCTTGCAGCCCCACCTACACAATATAGAAAGGTTACAATTTATATACTGTAATGTACATTTAGCAGAGAGCTGTGCTCTCCATGGAGTATCTTCAGGGTCAATTCTTAACTTGTTGAAGTAGATGTAAAAGGAAGTCTATGCTACAAAGTGTTATAATGAGATTCATTGAGTTCAGTGCCCAAAATTGTACTCCCAGGGTTTTGAAGACATTCAAAATAACCTGTTGTGTTTAATATAAGAGTTTCATATAACTCTTATACCTTGTGTTTAAATGAGGTAGAAAAGCAAGTCACTGAAAGGAAGAAGGAAGTAATGCACCTTTCTCCTTCCTGCTTGTGGTCCTGCTGCAGATTCCTGGTTCCTTAATAATGGGGAAACAAGTGGTGTCCTGATGGCCAGCTGATCAGTGGGAGAGGCTCCCCAGGTGGTTGCAGCCAAGGACCATGTCAATTCCGGTTGCCATCCCATCAGTGGTGGCTTCAAGAGGCCAAATCTGGCCATTGCCAGGGTCTCACACTTGTGCAGGCATCCAAACTGGGCATAACTGCAGGAAGTAAAAGAGAAGCTTACTGGTTTTTTCCACTTAGCCAAGCAGATGTATGTTAGTATGATGACATTTTTCATAGTGTATTTTTAATAGGTAAACCCTTAATCACTTATCAGCCCCCCAAAGACACTCTCATGCAGGTTCTCCAGAACTCTGAGGCGACCGCTACACCCCATGGATTAAATGTTATGGAAAATAAATGTCTTTTTTCTGGTGTAGTGGCATCAAGAGGAGCATTTTCTGCCATACTGTATTCATTTTGGACTTTGTTCAATAGTTTTCACTTCCCAGAAAACATGGGTTCTTGCTGAACGGAATTGCTAATAATATTGAATAGATGATCAAATAATATCATAGGATAAGGTGATCCAAACAATACAAGAGAGATCATGATAGCAATTTTCAAAAGGTTTTCTTCTCCTTGCCCCAAAACAATAGATACAGGCATTCCCCAGGTTAAGAATGTCTGACTTACAGACAACTCATACTTATGAACAGGTTGCCCGTTACTAAAAATGGCATACAGTGTTCTCCTTCCTTGAGCCAAAGAACCGCTGAAGCCATGCAATGTTTTCATCAACTGCTGAAGCTGCATGTTTTTAATATACAGCCTGTTTTCAGTGGTTTTCAACGGTTCATGAAAACATCACATGGCTTCAGCAGTTCATCGGCTCAAGGAAGGAGAACGCTGTCCAACATTTTTAGTAATAAGCAGCCCATTCATAAGTACAAGTTCTGGCTTACATACAAATTCGAGTTAAAAACAGGCTTAGGAATGGAACTTGTTCTTAACCCGGGGACTGCCTGTAAATATTATCTACTATCTGGTAACAGTTTTATCTGTGTGTTTTTCTTATACACATCCACAGATTCTTCATCTGTCCATTAAACAAGCACATGAGAAAAACAAATACTAGGGGATAAAGAGCAATGACACCATAATCTTTGCATGCTTAGTACAATGGGATAAAACATTCACCATTAATTCTTGCCCTTGCCAACTGCACTCCTTCTTGGGCAATGAAGAATAAAAACTGAACAGTTAGCATTTTTAGTTTAAGCAGTGTGCTCTATTTGGTGGCCTTGTGATGAAAACATATTATACTGCAGGTAAATTTTATATTTGTCTGCTCTGTATTTTGATAAAGACAGTATTTATCTAAGAAAGTATACAGTATTAGATACAGCCAGTTAGAGCTTTTAGGAAAACAGGATATTACTGAGATCTGTTGTATCAATCCCACAGGTAATTTCAAACTGAAATCTGTTGAAAAGCTACCATTTATCATTTTTCTGAGATTGATTTGAGTTTCTTGCTGCTTAAAATATTGTCCGCTGAAACAATATTTAGAATGAATGTTTCTTGCAATACTCGTTGTTTGATGTGGAGGAAACTGCCCTTTAGACGGTGATCTTTAATAAAATACAAATGTTACCACTAGATCAATTTACAGTTGGAACAGTATCTATCTAGTGGAATATTGGATGGCTTTTGTTATTTAATGCAGTAACAACAGTATATGTTCTATTTATTTTTATCATCTGGCTGTCATTCAGTCATCTTGCCAATATTTTATTCAATGAGCACAAAGAGGAATTCACAAAACAGTCAAATAATAGATATACATTTGTTCAAAGTTTCTACTTAAGAACAAGAATATTCTTGATTATATATCTATCACTGTGTAATATTAATCTCACAGTAGTATTGGGTTTGGTAATAATCCCTTAGATTCTGATAAAACTTAACAGTAAATTATATTCATGCCAGGTAGGATGGCCAAACCTTACCTTCTCTTCTCTATAATGCATACAAAATTTAAAATTTCCAAACAGTAACCCTATCTGTTTAAAACTGGCCAGATCCTTTATAAGTACTTGCATTTTTTAGGAATAGTAATTATATGGAAGGATAAATAAATAAATGACTGAGAACAAATGGCTATGAGAGTTCACACTTGAAAAAAAGTCCATGTTGAGTACTCTTAGTATAGGAAGGAGGAATATTGTTTTGTATCCAGTTAATATCAGATGATAATTGAATGAGAGAAGTTCCTACCATGTACCATCAAGAGCAGTGTTTCTCAATCTCATGCTGGCTGGGGAATTCTGGGAGTTGAACTCCACACATCTTAATGTTCTTACGCACATCTTAATTTTACAAGTTTGAGAAACACTGGTTTAATTCTTTCTTCCTGTGCTTTCATCCCAAAGAAAATCATTCTTCTGAAGTTACTATTAGCATACCAAGGATCTGATTCCTTCCTTTACTTGTTGTAATTTTTTCAAATATGTCTTTACCCAAGCCCTATCTGCATTTTTAAAAACATACATATTGACTGCAAAAATCTAGAAAAAGTCATGTCTACTTTGGCCTTGGAGCAAGCTTTCTGTGAGTCTATGGTTCTATATAGCCAACTACATTTTGGAGGCTAAGCTCTACCAAATTTGAATTGCAAAAATTCCCTCTCTTGATTTTCATATCAAATTACTCAAATACTTGGATGCTATAGTAATCAGCAAAATGGTCTTTAACTCTAACAGAATATAATTTCTCTCCCCCTCTTCATGCCAAAGACAGAACAATTTCTCTTGATCAGTGTTTCCTCTGAAATGCAAGTTACTGGAAAGTTCCCTTTTACGTATTATCTCCGTTACTGAATCTAGCCATCAGAACAGAAATGAGCCCCTTACTAACTTTAATTCCTATTCTTTGTGAGCAAGCCATCTGGGCAGTAGATGATAATGCACATCAGTGTTCATGATTAATGAAAGGTAAGCTTTTAACTTTTTGTGGCCAAGGTCTATCTTATCTCTATATACTGGCCATTTACAATTGTCTATTGATATGATGTTTACAGAGTCACAAACAAATTGTACTTTGCAGACTGATTGCAGTCCACCCACACAGAATATGGAATTGCATGCCAATCAAAGAAGCCCAAAGACAACCCCTCTTCCCATTTTACTTTCGATGCTCATACGCCTTATTGTGATGCTTTATGGTTGGTGATAATTGAATGAGATTATTTATTTATTTAATTTTATTTCTTTATTTTATTTATTCGGCAAATTAATATGGCTGCCTATCTCATGAAAAAGTATCTCTGGGTGGCGTACAACAAAACTATAGAAGAGTTAATATTAAAAAATGTAAAAAGCACAAGGCTAAGAAAGAACAGAAGATGTTAATGACAACGGAGCCACCTCAGTATCTCACTGGTCTCCTGGAGCCCCCAGATCTGATGGCATAACCAGGCTTTGAGGGACTTCAGGAAAATCAGTAGGGATGGAGCCACCCTCACTTTGGGGGGCGGGGGGGAGGATATTCCATAAAGAGGGTGCCATGGCAGAGAAGGCCTGCCTCCTGGGACCCACCAACTGTAGCTCCCTAGCTGACGGGACCTGTAGCATGCCTCTTCTGCCAGATCTGATGGGATGGGCTGATATAATCAGGGAGAGGTAGACCCTAAAATAACCTGGCCCCATGCCATGTAGGGCTTTAAAGGTCAAAACCAGCACCTTGAATTGGGCCTGGAAACAGACTGGTAACAAATGCAGCTTGTGGAGCAGAGGCGTAACATGTGTTGTTCTAGAAACACACACAACTGCCCATGCTCCTGCATATTGCACCAGCTGAAGTTTCCAGATACTCTTCAAGGGCAGCCCCATGTGGAGCACATTACAGTAGTCCAATCAGGAGGTAACTAGGGTATGAGTGACTGTGAGCAAAGCCCCTGATCTAGGAATGAGCGCAACTGGTGCACAATACAAAGTTGCGCAAAGGCTCTCCTAGCCATGACTGCCACCTGCTCTTCAAGCAGGAGTCGTGAGTCCAGGAGGACCCCCAGATTGCTCAGTGCAACCCCATCCAGCACCAAAGATGGCATAGTCCTAGAACCGAAGTTCCCAAAACCCAAAGCCACTCAGTCTTGCCAGGGTTCAGCTGTAGCCTGTTGTTCTCCATCCAGACCCTCAGAGTTTCCAGGCACTAGATTAAGATGTCCATGTGATCACTTAATTCGCCAGGGGTAGAGATGTATAATTGGGTATCATCAATGTACTAATGATATCTCATCCCATGGCAATGAATGAGTTCACCCAGAGGCCTCACATAGATAAGAGATGTAGATAATCTCTTCTCTCATTTTATCTCCCTTAACTCTTCTGTGAACCATGGGGAGTGACAGGATCCATGAGAGGAGAGAGGTTGCATAGGTACAATCCAATCCAAAGCCTCAGCTGTCCTCCTATTCCAAGCAGTGACCAAGGCTTCAGATTGACTGTGGAGCAGACCAGCAGGTACATCCCCCAGCTCCCTCTGAAACCCATCTGGGCCCATCAGTCACCAAGGGTGGACTGATCTAATGGGTCCAGCCTCCCTGCAATGGATAGTGGTGCTAGAGAATCCCATGACATGATCTGACCATGATAAGGGAGACACCAAGAGCTCCCCAAATTTCAGATCACATAGCCACTACTCTGACAGGTACACCAGATCTGGTGTGTGGCCACTGTCCTGTGTTTGGCTCTGGATGACCTGGGATAGGCCCATGGCCACCATGGTGGCCATGAACTCCTGAGCCACCTCAGACCCCACTCCTAGAGAAGGCAGATTGAAGTCTCCCAAGACCATAAGTTGGGGGAACTCCACTGCCAACCCAGAAATGGAGGCAAAAAGCTCAGGCAGGAAGGTTGCTATGTAGCAGGGAGGCTAATACAACAGCAACAATCTCAACTGATCCCTAAACCCCAACTTAATGAACAGGGTCTCATATCCAGTGACCTATGGTGCAGCACCCCTGAAAGCCATTAACAGATTCTTGGATGACAATCGCCACACCTCCACCCCTGCCTTGAGGTCTCACTGAAACCCAGCTGGGCATATCTCCAAGAGCCACCCCACCTTCTGGACCCAGCGAGTTCTTGGTAATACATGCCAGGTCAGCCCTCTCATCAACGATTAAATCACAAATGAGGAACGCCTTATGACAGACAACCTGGCATTTAGAAGGCACAGCCAAAAGCCAGGGCCTCTGAAGTTCTGCTGACTGGGTACAGGGGCTGAGACCAAGGAGCTGGAATGTGAAACTGGGATAAGACATTGGTCCCACGTTCCCCAAGAATGGCCCACCCCCTGTCTCCTGCCATATTTCCCCATGCCCATCACCACCATAATACTTTGGCCCACCCCCATCCCCACAAAGTCAGCACCATCCCCAATCTAGGCCCCCCAGTTCCCAAGGCCAGGGACCTCCCACTGTCCTGAACTCCATCCATCCCAGGGAGGGAAAGCCAGGCACCCTGAGGCACTTTAGCTTCGCTAGCTCTCAGTGCCATCAGGGTACCCAGTGATCATCTCCCCCACTCCACACACACACACACACACACACACATACTCCCACTCACAGGCACACCTCCCCTGCTGTTCTCACCAGCTGGTCAAGGGCTCCCTTCCATTCACTTCAACCCCACCAATCCCCTCTTCTGGTTCTCACCCAGAGGGGAGAATTAGTCTTCACTGGGAAACCCACAGTCCACAGTCATAGGCACCTAGCTGATAGATGGAATCCACGATGAGAGGGTCAACAATTGCCCTGCCATCTTCTTCCTCACCGGGACTAGCAGAAGGGAAGGCAAAATGGCCTCTGCAGGGAGGGATGGTCCACAGTAGCCTGCCACTCTACTGTTATCCCCTCTGCCTCTCCACCACCTGGACCTCCAGAGTCCCAGTGTCCTCGTTGGCCTCTCAGATGGAGAGCTGCCAGGGCACAGCTTCCAGCAGCAGCCGTCAGGGTCACATAGCACTGCAGCAGGCAGAGGACCTCCATCATTGGCACATGACTGGAATCCCTCAGTGTTGCTGACCACCCGCAAGCAATGCCCAGTCCTCCACCACTGCTGGCCACTGGCCAGGAAAACACCAGCCCAACCGGTCCAGCAGCCAGCCAAGGCCCCCCCAATTCTCCCTCCAACACAGCTGCTGATAAACCCCCATCAAAGAAAAAAGTCCACAGAGGGAGAGATGCCAGCAGTGAAGAGCTCACAGTGCACAGCAGGGCCGCCTCCACAACCACTGCCAGGCCCACAGGCGTGGCAAGCACGGCCCGCCCTCTGGCCCACTCCTCCAGGAACAGAGCCTGAACAGCCTGAACAGGTCAAAATCTTTACATCAGAATAAATAGGATTTTAATTTCTAACTTGTTCTATGGCTGGTTTTTTTTTTTAATGGTTTTCCTTCCCCTTCTTCCCAGGAGAAAGCCAGATCTTATTATTGGAATGTGCAATTAAACAATGATTGCAAGAGAGCAGCAAGATTTTCCATTGCACTAAACTGTATATTGGATAATTTTCAAGGAAATGTAAAGTGGAAATACAGAAACTAATGTCAACAGAATGAAAATACTATTATAGATCAGTCCATGATCTTTTGACATTTGAAAAGGGTAAATCTAATGAGTGCTTTATCAGAACTGTGCACAGACTCAGTGAGCTGGTGGTGAATGCATTCACATGACATGGATGAGGGCAAGTTTCTTTGATAATGAGACAGCCAGTGTAGACACTCGTCTGGGTTTCTTAGAAGTTTTTTTTTTAAGTCACAAAATTTCCAGCAGGATTGAGAAGATTGTCACATGTACTCACATGTACAGATATAAACTTATAATAAAATGTAAACTTTTTTTGTGGGTTAAGTATTTTGAGTACTATCTTCAAGAAACCTGAGCTGGAGAATACCTCCTTTAGATGAGCAAAGATTAGACAAAGTTAACTGGGTCCCAGCTTGACCCAGTTAGCAATGCTGGGCCAGATTAATACTTGGATGAGAGGCCACCAGGAAATACCAGGATTGCGGGCTCACAATTAAAAACAGAGTAAAAACAGTCATCAAACCTAACGCTAAAGTCAGGGGTTGCATAGCATTAATGTTTGGGGGGATGTCCTGGTGCTAAGTTTGAAAATTTTGATTAAAAAATTTGATACTTTTTTAAAAATTATCAGATCAAACTGCATTGGCTATAATTAGGGATGCACAGGCAGACATGTAATTCGCCGATTCTTCTAATATCCAGTGCAAAAATATTTTTTTAAAAAACAAATGTTATATACTACATAAAAGTGTACATTTGGGGAACTTTCATGTAAAAAGGTATATATTCAGAGAGTTTATACATAGAAAGGCATGTATTGGGGAATGTTAAGTGCAGCAACCACGGTAGATATGGACATGGGCGTTCTACCTAATTTGCTGAAAATCTGATGAAATGAACCTAAATGCCTGATGTACTAATGCAGAATGGACTTAGATTGATCTGGAAAACCCAAATTGTAGTGAAAATAAACTGAAATTGATTATGTCCTGTGATTCATACCATAGTTCCCTTTTTGTCTAAGGGCTGACTCATGTGCTTAAGCATTGGTTAAATACTCAATATTCAGTGTTTCACAGCAGTGTGAACTACCTCTGTGGGAAATTACATTTGGGATGATGTATCAGTTTCCTGACTTCATTTATTTGGGCTCCAAGATCACCACAGACGGAGACTGCACCCATAAAATTAAAAGACGCTTGCTCCTTGGGAGGAAAGCTATGGCAAACCTAGACAGCATCTTAAAAAGCAGAGACATCACGTTGCCAACAAAGATCTGCATAATCAAAGCTATGGTTTTTCCAGTAGTAATGTATGGCTGTGAGAGCTGGACCATAAAGAAGGCTGAGCGCCGAAGAATTGATGCCTTTGAACTGTGGTGCTGGAGAAGACTCTTAAGAGTTCCCTGGACTGCTAGGAGGTCAAACCAGTCAATCTTAAAGGAAATCAACCCTGACTGCTCATTGGAAGGACTGATAATGAAGCTTAAGCTCAGATACTGTACTTTGGTCACCTAATGCGAAGAGAGGACTCTTTTGAAAAGACCCTGATGCTGGGAAAGATTGAAGGCAAAAGGAGAAGGGGACGGCAGAGGATGAGATGGTTAGATAGCATCACTGAAGCAATGAGCATGAAACTGAGCAAACTCAGGGAGGCAGTGAAGGACAGGAAGGCCTGGCGCGATATGGTTCATGGGGTCACAAAGAGTCAGACACAACTTAACAACTGAACAACAACAACAATCAGTTTCCAGTGCTCTGGCCTCCACTGGGTATTTCATAAATGGAAACAATCTTTCCATTGCAACTCTGGGGTGATGAGTATGAGCATGTGAACATGTCTTGCACCATATTTCAAAGAATGTTGGAAATGTGGTAAGTCCATGAAAGTTACTCCTTTCTTTTGCTACATTTCAGAGATAGACAGACAGACAGGCAGACAGATACACATCCCATGTATACATATCTATTTTCAGGCTAATTCTTGTAATCATAACCTTTATCCCAAAATTCTCTGAAATGTGGAATAAGCCAAACAGCCTGACAGAAAGTCATCATTACATTACCTATTTATCTGAAATTGCCCATAAAAAGATTGCTGAACTAAGTAGCAACGTAGCCTAATTCAGTGTAGGGTCACTTTCTAACTATTTAAGCCCTGTCTGGTAGAGGTCTTTCCCACCACCATTTACCAGACTGCTTAAACTGGAGATGCCAGTGATTGTTTGCAAAGTAAATGAAAAAAAATATCCCCTGAACTATAGGCCTCAATATTTTAAATAGCATAAGTGAAGATTTGCAAAGTAGTCTGCAAGCTTTTGAGTTTCTACAAAGTCTTCATCAGGCAAGAGGTTCTTAAAAACATGAAACTTGGCTTCATAGAAGTATCGCCTCTATATGATTTTAGGTATTTTTTTCTTGTGATCAAATTTAGCTGCCTTTGCTTTTTATATGCTTTTTTTTCCTGCTTAATTGAATTGTCTATCAAAAGACTTGTGAGCTAGCTGGACCTTTAGAAGGGAGGTTGTCCATTTTAACAAGACCAGTATTTCTGGTTGAAATGTAATGGACTATAAGAGGCAATGAATGCTTGTCAAAAGAACTGGAAATGGCTGTGCAGAAGAGTGCTTCTGCCTACTTATGGAAGAGAATGTTGGGTATGCTAGAGAAACATGAACATTGAATGCAGTGAGATTGGAGTACTTAAGAAGTGTGGGTGGTAAGCAAGAAGCTACAGGAGAAAGATGAATGGGTGCTCAATGAATATGGATTGAATACAAAAATAAGCAATACGCTGAGATGGTTTGGTCATACGGAGAAAATGAGTAAGAATCAAATCACAATAAAAATATATGAAGAGTGAACAGATTGAGAGGAAAGGGAAGAGGAAAAATAATGATTGGGTGGAGTTATTAAATCCAGAGAGAGAGAGAGGGAGGGAGGGAGGAAGTTTAAAGTACAAAAGGCAATGTATGAAGTAGCATACAGCTGTAATGGAAGCAAATGATGGTTTGCAAGGGTAGAAAAGTGTGGAGAGATACAGGAAATGGTATTGTTACAATTAGTTTGTTATAGATAGTTTTAGCTATCTTCCCTTTTTTTTTCCTGACGTTATGCTTTTAATTTTTTTGGCTTACTATTTCTTACACCCTCTCTGCACTATAACTATGTTAAATGTTGACATTGTATATCCCAAAAAAGATAGCATGATGGGGATGGCTGTATGGTGGCAGTCTTTTCTTCATGACTTGATAGATCTTATTAGTTCTATTCAACAAGATCAAAAACTATCTTTTAACTTCTGAGGGCAAACACATCAAGACATTTTAGTATACTTTTTCTAGAGGAATTTGCTTCAGTCTTAAAAGTTTGATCCAGTCCTATTGCCCATCCATTGATGTTAGGGCCACTTTTTGTTCTGAAAATTTCCCCATCTTGCCAAGGACATGTCTGACAGGTGGAGAGTGTTTCTCTGAACATATCTTTAAAAAAGATTTTTTTTTTTTACTTTTAGATGCATTACACATCAAGCAGTTTTCTTCCAAAAAATACATTTGCATTATCAGCAGAGAAGACAGAAAATGGCACAATTTTAGTTGATTGCAGGCGAATGAGTCCTTCAGCGGTGCTGTAATTTTGATTCGTTCTTATTGCCTGGCTTCCTTCAACAAAGTCTCGCAACCAATTTACGCAACTGCATTCAGCTGTGTCAAGCTGTAGATCAGCCACACGCTGCAACAATTTCCTGCTTCCTTTGTCTGAAGCATCTGTTATGATAAAATAGTAAACAATTTATGGGTTTGAAAGATTCTCAGAAATTTTAATTCTGTGCAATTCACTCGAAGGAAATATTAGATAATATGTAGATCCTTCTTTTGTTTGACACACTCAAGAATCCTTTTCCTTATTGTGTGCAAAGCCTAACAGGCTTTATTAGCCATGAGATGAACATATTTGACAATTGTGTTGTTCCGTGGTTGAGCTTTACACTGATTCTATAAACAATAACAGGGACAGCCCAATCAAGGACATAGAGAAAATGAAGAAAATACTGGTTTTCACCCCTCTTTCCTCCAAGTAGATGCACAACTCCAAAACAGTCTTAGCACTAATATAGCAAAAATGGTAGCCCTCTCTTGACATGAAGATGCCTTTGTCTTTTTAAGCATTTGGAGACAGGAAGAACTTCTGTGGAGCCACAAGTAATATCTCACCTAATACCTTCTTAGCTGTGCTACTGATTAAGGGCATCAATTTCTCTTTGTGAAAATTGGTAAGAAGAAGACAAAGAAGAGATGAACAGAGAGAGATGAAACAAAGGCAAAAGCAACAAAAGACCCAGCTAAAGATGGAAGGATATGAATCACCATAAAACTGTCATATGCAACAACATATTGGCGACATACTTCCTTCTTTTCCAGTACTGATTGCTATTGGCACAAGATAAGTCTCTGACACTGAATAACTGCTTTGGAAAAGTTTAGCTATACACCCATTCTTTCCCAACATTTGCTATCTGATTTTTCTAACTGGAGAAAGCAGGGATTTTGGCTACAGTATAACCTTTTTCATGCAAGCATGTGCTCTACCATTGAGCTACACCTTCCCATGTTCTACAGTCCCTATGAATTAACAAGTGTAATTAATTACTCATAAGCACATCTTCTCTATGATTTTATATTTATATCTCTATCTATCATCTATCTATCATCATCATCATCATCATCATCATCATCATCATCATCATCATCATCTGGCACAGTTATAAGGACTAAACTTTGTCTTAGATTCTCTTCCAGCTACTGAACACAAGGGCTATGTTGCTTATGGAGCCCCAATCCATGATCTTCACTAGTTTCTTTTTACTGGAACATCAGCAAAAAGTGTAGCATGTTTTGTGTTGACTGCCTAGCCCTTGAAATGTTGGTTAGCTTAGAATGAACAACAGCATTGACCAAACCACAAGAGTTAGGAGCCCAGTGTCAGGGAACCTTATAGGAAAGGACTGAAACCTACACAGGTGTAAACCAAAGTGCTATATATCAAACATCTACAATAATAGGAAAATAAATTATCATCCACAGCTCAGGAAGCTGTAACAATAATTACAGTTAGAGTGTAAAAAATGGCGGGAAAGTCTTTTGGCAAATAATTCACATCTTTAGTAAGCCAACCATATAGAAAGTATGTCTCGAAGGCCTCTGACAGCCTGACAAAAGCCATGCTTTTAAAAATCAAGACAATTGGTCTGTTCCAGATTTTTTTCCCCTTATCCAATTTGCTCCAGTAAAAGGTTAAATTGAGTGCTGTCATTACATTGGATGCTATATCCATCCTGTCTCATTTCTAATAAAGATTTGGTTCAAATGACCCTTTATTAATACTCTGTTGGGCCTGAATTATAGTGCCTTGGGAAACTCATTGTTCTCCCGCTGTCACATTGTGGCTTCATAAACCTGAAGTAAATGCTTTTAATGTTCAGTTTGACTTTGAAATGTCAACCTGTCAAGAGTGAGGCTCTCCCCCTCACACATTTCCCATGTGTCACTGGGACAACTTGGAGGCAATTCTTCTTTAGAGTCAGACCTGATTAGTCACTGATTATGTAGGTACCATTGTCAAGGGACTTAATGTAAAATGAAATGTTAAAACCTGAAATAGTTCATATTGACTCAGTGCCAACAATAAGTAGCAAAGAAATCTGATGATTTCTTGGCTTAATGGGGCTGCAATTCAGAGTGGACCCAAATGAAATTGAGGTTGGATCTTGTCACAATTGTACATCCTCATGGGTTGTCTAGACTCTGCATTTGCTGCCATTTCTTTCCCAATAAATGAAACAGCGGCCAATTTAGTTTTGAGAAAGACTATCAAAATGCTTATCAGAAAATAAGTCCTTCCCTTTATCCATGACTCTGAATGTTTCTTTGTGGAGCTTCTTTTGGATGGTGCTTATATTAACTTAGAACACTAAAAATCTGAAACTTCCATCAAATCTCTGCATAGTCTATGTTAGAGATAGGCACTTACACATCTTTTGGATTACAACTCATACAACCTCTGGTCGTTGAGCATACTAACTGTGGTTTATGACAGTTGCAATCCAAAATATCTGGTGCCTGCCCAACTGCTTACATTGGGCTTATGGAGACTTCCCCATCTAGTTATTTTAGGCTCGGTGCATACAGTAAAAGAAAAAAAAGAAGGAAACTTGTGCCCCTGTTGAAGCCATCAACTCATCTTGGTAAGAGTTGCTTTCATGTATAGGTATAATTTCTTGGACTTTTAGTTCTGTTCACCAGGACTTTAGTTAACAAAGTAGTTAAGCTTTGCTGAGGCACTGTAGACCCAGACCAAAGCACCAAATGTAAATTCTTAATTTATAGAGTATATTCCCACAACATAGCAAGCCACCCTGGAATGCAGGAGCTTGTCCTCTCTGGCTCCTCTGGCATGTCAGCTGCAGCCGCCAAGATTTCCCTCACTTCAGAGCTTGTTTTGTTATCTTATGTGGCCCCAGGCTTCTGTAGGGCAGGATCCCCAAAGAAAAAAAAAGGACAACCAACTTAAAACCTCCTATGCTTTCTTTCTCTTCTCTGTAGCCCAGAAGAAGCTATAGTACCAAATCGGAGTGACATGGCAAGCCAGACTTTAAACATGAGTGATAGCTTGGCAGTGGAATCCCATCTTCTCCCCAAAAAGTAACCAACAAGAGTAATTTCTGGCTAAGTGATAAATTGCTTGAGTATGGTGATAGTGCACTGCAAATGCTATTCATTTATTTCCATTGTTTATCACCTAATCATATTAGTGTCACCACACAGAAACATGCAGTGTGTCTGCACCATAAGTCATATGGTCCTTTTGTTACATACTTTTTGTGTGTGACAAGAACTGCTTCTAACAATGATATGTCTCCTTCAAACAAAGACAACCTAGCCACAGCAATCCATGCTCTAGTAATCTTTAGATATATATTGTACGTGAAACTGCCTTTGAAGGGTATCCCTAGACTAGGCACCCACTTCAAATTGATGAAACACCTACTGCAATGGGCTTTAGGATCACATCTCACCAATGCATCAACAATTGAAATTGGCATCTTTTCTCTTTCTGGGCACAAGTTCAGGTATATATGCTTATCTTCAAATTCCCATAGGACTTAGTAATGAAAGGAGAGCCTATGTTCATCGTCATCCTGTCTGAACATGGACATCTACCAAGACTAGGACTGCAGTTAAATAGAGAGCTAGCATGGACCAGCACAAACACAGCACTGAAAATGAAGTGGCAGGCCCATTAGAGACTCTGCATTTATAAGGCTCTACCTAAATGGCACAGTGGCCGGCTACACACCGAGGTCAAAGAGGAAATGTGTAAAAAATGAACAGAGCTTTGCATCAGATCTACATATATTGTCTGTGTTTAGATGCATATTTAAAAATAATTAGTTTAATCTCATCACAGTGGGGAAAGTTACGAGCTATGTCCCTATCCATAGGCTGATTACGTCGATGGGTGAAGATACGGATTCTGTTTCATATTCTTCATGAATCTTTATATTTAAAGTATACTGGGCAGCTTCTCTAACTGAACATGGACTGATAATGTGGTACCGTTCCTATATTTTCAACTTCGTCTTCTCTCAGCCTAGGCAACAGGTGACTGTGGGAACTCTCATTTCAAGACACTGGGAAGGTATCAGGTTGCCTGCCCCTGATTTAGATGGCATCTTCAAATAAATACTTATTTTCTGACCACCCTTCCAGAAATCAGAGCAGCCTGCATGGCCATTCTGCATCCCTGTTCCTCTGCTGGTTTCCTGGATTCTAGGATAAGAATTGCATACCATGCCAGCCATATATAGTTCTGAATTTTTCTTGATGTGGTTCTGCTCAATAAAATTGGTTTTGAAGCTACTTGAGACACACAGCAAACTTCTGTGATAGCGTCTGTATTGTTTATTTCTACAATCTCTGTCTTTTGTTTTTGAAATATTTTTTCTTGACACCCAATAATATTTGAAGAGTCCAATGAGCTACATACTTTTACTAGGTCCATAAAGCATTTCTCTCATGAGTAAATTAAAGCATATCTGTGAAAATAATCGAAAGAGCAAAAGACATGGAAGCACACGCACAGACACATATATATCCTCGGCTGTTTTTATCACATCTCGCTGGATACCAAGTATTTAAATTAACTGGGTTTACTTTGCAAAATACAGGACTAATTTGCAGTACACTTTATGACCTTTATCTGTGGCAGGAAATAAATTACAGTCTGATAAAAATAAGTGGGTCACTTATTTGTACATTTGAGTCACTATGGAAAAGAACTTTAGAATTATAAAACAGAATAATGTTAGAAATAACAATTAATCAATGTTTGACCTGATGTTTTCTTTCATCCAAAGGTTCTGTAAAAGTGAGGATGTTTCCACAAACTACAGTATTATTAAGATTAGATTTCTCCAGCATGGGACACTCCAAATGCATTAAGATGACAACTCCTAAAATTCCTGGCCAGTTATTGTCCCTGTGTATTTAGAAGATAGCAGGTTGTAGAAAGCTGATTTAAATTATTGCCCCTTCACCCTCCCAGGTAATACTGATATACTTAGATCTATATATTTATTCATAAGATTTAAATCCAAGCTTCCCACAAGATGACATACTGTACATCCAGTTCAGTTGTCTAATAATCTTCATAGCAACCCTGTAAAATAAATCAGATAAAGAATAGGAACTGGCTAAAAAGAGCCAGTGAGTTTCTATGGCTGAGTGTGAACTTGACCCTGGATCTTCCCGGCTTAAGCACCCTAACTCTACCCCATATGAGATGTAAGCAATTATCCTAAACCAGTGTTTCTCAACCATGGCAACTTTGAAACATGTGGACTTCAACTCCCAGAATTCTCGAGCCAGCCTGCTGGCTGGGGAATTCTGGGAGTTGAAGTCCACATGTCTCAAAGTTGCCATGGTTGAGAAACACTGTCCTCAAGTATGTATAACTTAAGCTGGATATCTGGCATAGCCCTGTGGCAGAGTACATTGTTTTCAGTGCAGGACATCCTAGATCCATTCTCTGGAATTTTTCTTAGTGGAATGAAGCAGCAGATGAAGGGGAAATCTCTGCCAAAGACCCTGAGAGTTGGAACAGACAATACAAATATTCTGATAGTAAGATTAGAAATAAGTCCTACTGATTTCAACCAATAGCTCAGTTTTTACAGCCTGGGATTCCAAGTTTTCCATTGACCCAAATAGCCATCTTTTGTGATCAGATTGACAGCTGTGTGCGCTCTGCAATCTGAAAGCTAACTTTGTGAAATTGATGCAGAAACGGACTACTCAGAACACCTAACACCTCAGAATTTTAATTGTATCTGCATTTGAAAGGTTTGACTCATAAGTCAAAATATCGAAAATCTATATTCAGCCTATAGCAAAAATGACACATCTTGTCACCTGTAAAGTTTATACCTTGCAGAACTAGTGACAGCTTCAGCTGGAATTTCAAAGAAATAATAAAAATTCATAACCATTCAAATCCAAGTGGAGGTGTGGAGAGAGAAAGGAATAGTTCCTGATTTAAATATCTATGTTTTCATCATTTATATTGCTGTAGCTTTCATTTTGTGAAGCAGGATGCTGATGTTTTCATCAGAAGCATAATTATTACCCAAAAGAGAAACCGATGTCCCATTTCACAGTTTCCTGACCAGGTGCAAGCTTATGGATTCTTGCTCTATGTGTCTGTCAGTGTTCGGAACAATCCAGCAAACAAGTGATTGATTTCTTGTTATAATCCAAATAGAAGTTGTCAGCAGTTTGTGATTTCCCCACCATGGAATTTGTTGCTTTAAGGGTGAGCAAAAAGAAGCATTTAACTATATATGTGTTGTAATAACTTAAGGCAAAATATTAATCCAAAATGTGAATATAGATGTCTCTCTATGGAGGTTCCTAATTCACTAAGTAGAAGGGACCAGGACAAAGAAGTAGGTAGGGCCAGGAGATACATTAAATGTTATTTTATTTGATTGAAACTTAAATGTCTTTAACATTTACCTTAATTATTGAAATACATGGGTTCCCATATTTTACTTTTTCTGCCACACAGGTAATTATTATTCAGTAACAAGTTTTGAAGGGGTGCTCACTCAAGTCTGCACAGACTCAGGCTCTTCACCATTCCAGTAAAAACCAATTTTCTGTTTGCATATTTTTGGTCTTTTGGCCACAACTTAGCCTCCTGACTTTCCAAAGGGTTATAGGAAGCCCCTGATGATGTGATGAAGTCATCATAAAGGGTAGGACATTTTTGTTTTTGTTCTGGGGGGGATGGTGGTAATGGGAGTAAGAGGTTGCTGAGAGGCCAACTGCTTCCATTGCCATCCTTAACTCCTCCTCAGATTGCCAAAATTATCACTTTGGGGGCAGATTTAGAGTGTTTTTCAGGGTTTGGGCTTTTTTTTCTTCTTCTTTAAGGGTGGAAATATGTTCCAGAGCTTTTCAGAATTTCATTCCCAGAGACTTCCTGTTCCCAGTTCTATCCTTAATTTTGAAGCAAAAATATTCAAGCAGTGGAAATGTTGCAATTTCGCCACCAGAATTCAAGTTGTGAAACTTTGATGTGTTGGGTTCACAAATGGGATGTTGGTGATCATATGCAGTTGTCCCCTTCTGTTGGGACTGAAAAGCAAGTTGCTGGAGGTGAGAGGTACATTACTATAAAACATCTAAGATTCAGCTGGTAAAGATCAATAAAACATTGGGGGGGGGTATTGGAATGTAAGCTTCCCTTTGTGTATATGGATGTTTGCTAATTTCTGGCAATTTCCCATAGAAAGCCCAGTGAACATTTTTACTTTATCCTGAGTGGTGACCAAGAACTGTTCATTTCCTTCTGTTGGCAATTCTCTCACATTCATTTTGTCTTGAAAACAACTGAGTATGCTGATTACTCATTTGTGGAAAATAGCCATTTATAGATTATTATGGTCTCAGAGATATATTGAGAGTGTGGGTGAAAAGGGAGTATTGTAAATCACGTCTAATGATAAAGCAAGCTGATTTAATTATCAATGCAGCCTAGTTAGAAGAAAGAGGTTGTTAATTCAGGGCTACAACTGTGTTGTATTTTATTATATTTATTATTTTCAGTAACACAGCAGAAGGCCAAGTAGATTCATTTCTTACAAGTCGAACATTCTGAGTCCAACGGCCATTTTCTGTGTAATTTCTCCAAAGAGATTTCTTCTCAGTCCAGTTAATGATTATGTTGTGAAGTCTAGATCCATGTTTGCTTTGACCAAGAGGAACAGGTCCTTGGAAGAAGCAGTTGGGAAGGGAAATCTCCCGCCCATGATTGGGGAAGGAAGCTTTCTGCAATTTGGGTTGTAGTGGCTATTGCTTTCAAGTATTGATTTAAAAAGAGCTTTGTGGCAGGCTATGTAGCAGTGAATGCCAGGATTTAGATGGCTTTTTGTAAGTGCATGCTAGCATCAATGAAATAGGCATATGTAACTCAATTACATAGTGCTCTACAAATATTTCAAATACAGGCCAAAGTAGCACTGTGTTCCAGTGGGCATTTGATCCTTAGATTAGCTGAATGATGCCTTTGATATACGTTTTTTAAAAATTCTTGTTATTATTTATATATGTTTTAATGCATATTTTTGTACTTTAGCCAGAGTCTATTAGGATTGGGGTAAGCTATAAATATTTTAAAGTAAACAAATAAATGTGGGTCACTAGCTATTTTGGTATATGCATATTTTCTTCTGTATTGACTGTATAATCCTAACTTGTGGTATATCAGTTTAAAAAACCCCAATAAATATAAATAATACACTTCAGCATAATTTAATTTATATTTAAATAACATTTTCCCAATCAAGCAATTTCAAAGAATTAGAAGGCGTGTCCAGTTAAAACATTGTGTTCCACGTTCCTGTTTCTTCAGCAGTCCTGTTTTCCCTTCTTTGTAAAGTTCTGACATCTGCAGAGACACAACTTGAATTCTGAGCCAACGTGCAGCTAGTGTGATTACAAGGTAAAGCAAGATAATAACTAGATTGCCATAAAGGAAAAAGAATGCCCCTTGTTTGGTATCAAAATTTAGGGAAACTCCGGGCCAGAGTTGGCTTCACTCAGTATTTATATGTATGTTTCTGTTTTCACATCAGTCGCTTTGGCTCCCTTCCGCTTTTTTTTTTTTTGGGGCTTAAATTAAGTTCTGCTCTGTACAGAAGCAGCCGGAAATTTGATTTGTATGATTCGTTTATTTCTTAATACAAGTATTTGTATACTGCCCACCCTAGAGCCTCATTTACTGAGCCAGCTTTCCTGTTCACAGCTTGATGTTCTGACTAGCATCTTAAAGAATAAAAAGGAAAAGAAACTCGCAGTCATATTCACCTTGGAGTCCTTGGGGTTCTCTGAGCTTGGTTGTTTTCTTGAAAACCTTTTGTTACCCAGCTAGGTACTGGGTACCTTCAGTGCACTGAAGATGTTACCTAGCCAGGTAACGAAATGTTTGCAAGAAAACAACCAAGCTCAGAGATCCCCAAGGGCTCCACAGTTCAACCCTGAGCTACACATATTCTCTTCTATTGGCATATCCACCTTGCCGATTAGTGGAACTCTGGATTCACCTGTAATAGCCTGTATTTTGGGATCACATTCACAAGCTCTACCTTGCATCCCCCTCCGAGCATGGCTAGTTTAAGAGAAGGGGGCTTTTCCATGGTGGTTCCTAGCTTAAGAATGCCTCTCTGGTGCCTTTTCATAGCCATATAAGGGCCTCTGTTGTCCTGAGCTTATAAAACTTGAGCTTCCATGATTTATTTTGATTGTTTTGATAGATTTGCTGTTTTCAGTTTACATGTGAATTACAGTGTTTGAAATATTTTATTCAAAGATATTCTCTTCTAAGAATGGACTTAAAAAAGGAAATAATCATTCTCTTATCCTTGGTTGGTGTACTAAAAAGGAATCTGTTGTGATTATTTCTGGAGATTACAGGCATCCTCCATGCAATGACATGAAAAACTACTTGTAGTAATTAGAGTGTGGGTGATTCCAAGAGAAGGCATCCTAGTGTGATCAGTCAGAAGGTGTTTTGCAGAAATTCCTTCTTTCCCTCCTTAACAAATTGTGGGTTTCTTTGTGAAATGATAAAAGTCAAAAGAAGTGGTTGGCCATCTTGAGAGGGCCACAAATGGAAAACAAGCCTAGATCCCTCCCCCAAGGTCTGGATTATTTACACTTCCACCCAACCATTCTCAGTGCATCTGTGTCCCACTTTATCTGGGCCACAAAGATCCACGTCCTTCTTTGTTTTTGCCATAAATATCCCAAAATCTTGCCAATAAGTCATTGACAAAATGGCCGATCTTCAGCATTATGCCTTTGAACTATTTTTACCAAAAGTAAAGCTGAAAATGGATGCTTTATGACACACATGGGTCTAACATCTTGATTTCTATCCCCTTTTTTTGTTTTGCTAAAGATAATAATTATGCCACTGAAAATGGGAAACTTTTGCTAATTTTGATGTGCAGAAAGAGGTTGCTCATGAGACTATAACATAGCAACCAGAGGTTTCCCACTCCTCCTTTCAGGCAGGGTGTCAGTCAATTTCTGGGGTTTTGTTTTTTGTTTTCGGTTTGGTCAAGATGGACCCACAACTGCATGATCATGACTGCCTTCCTGACTTTTTTTGACCCCTCCCCCTGCAGATCCCCTTGAATTCAGACAAGACTTATGTCATGCAATTCCTTTACCTCTGAAAGGAATGTGGCATGTGTCTCATCAACATTCCAGCATGTCTTAAAATATTTCAGTACCCCATGGTAATTTTCTAAAATCTGTATAATATAGGAGCAGTTTAAATAAGATATTCCAGCTGATAGTGCTAATTCAGTATTTAGTATAATAAATATGCACAGATCTCTTCTTCATATATATATGAATGTTCTTAAATAGCAAACATATGCTTGCTTTTTCAGCACTGCCACTCTTCCCCCTCAAAAAAATTATCTTCTATTGGCAGAAAAGGAAAGAAATTTAATTGCATCAAATCTATCAGCACAATCACCACAACAAAGTAAAACAGTGAATTGGCTGGTCTGTAATTTCCCCTTCAAAGGGCTTGGCCTGGTTTGAAATTAATGACTTCTGACCAACCAATTTGGATGAAATTGCTGTTTGCTAATGCACAGCTAAAGATCTGCCACCACTATCCATCAGTTCTCTGTGCCCTTCCATGCACAAGGACTGCACTGCTTTATGATTGGTGCCACCATTGCCTGTCCTCCCCTTGAAGCTCTGGGGCATTGGGAACTCAATAAAAGCTGACCTGAAACTCCAGAAGTTTATCAACTCTGCTTTCAGTCTATGGGAACCGTGGTCAGAAGAGTTTTATGTGGGTCATAAAGCATCCTGGTTTGGGCCTTTTTCCACTGACTGATTGAAGGAGGGCTGGCTGCCTCAAGCAAGCAGCCTTCGTGGGTAGCCCCATGGTGCTGTGAAAATGCTGCCCTGTGTTGGTATGGTGAACTGATGGCACAGAAGAGAAATGTAGAACTGCTCACAACGTCTGATTCATTGTTTTGGACAGTATTAGCTTTGGATAATGAACTCTTGGTTGTCTTACAATGGGTACAGGCATTTTCTTTCATTTGAATACATTTCCTAATGGATTAGGGCAAAATAACTGACCCTTGTTGGATTCTGGAGACAGTTAATTAGACTTCCCATAGGAAAAATGATGTGTGTCATGTTGGCAACCACTGTGTGCTCTTTGGCCCAGATTCTGTCTTTCACACAATGTGCACAAATATATCTATGAATGAATGCTTAGGTATATGCAATTGTTTGTATTGGTCTTAGGATATGTACTGTTGAGGGTATCCAAGTCTTCTTCAGCTAAAGCACTCCATATATGTTGGACTACAATATAGATGCAGAACTCATAGCTCACTTCCAGCCACTCCAAGAACCTGAGAGCCTCAGAGTGGGTGGAACCAAAATGTTCAGCTTTTTTCACTTTGGAAAACTTGGGGTAAGTTTTATGGGTAAATGGCTTTATAACCATGGAAATGCTTATGGGCCAGTTTTCCCATTTCTCAAATTGACTCCTTTCAACATCTCAAAAACTCAGGTCAAAAATTTTGGTCCCTCACACACTGATGATATTTGGATCTCATCAGCAACACTTTGTACAACCCTTGGAACCACGAAAAAGAAGAATGGGCAGACTCTTGGCACCTAAATTTGATGATCACTATTAAATATACATTCTATATACAAAATGCTAGGTTAAACTTTCAGAAAGTTATTTTGGCTCATATAACACATTACTATGAGTTCACTGCTGTTCAAATAAGGATGAGTTCCATTCCATCATCAACTTCTGAGTGGAAACAAAGATTTTTAGAAGAGGACTTAATACGCATCTTTAGTTTATGTATTTTTCATGGGCAAAAATATGCTCAGCAATGTTCACTTGGGATGGATGAAGCTGTGGCCAGTTTGAGTATGCGCCAGTCATGCAGCAGCATTTAAATTACATTGACATGTCCTGAGTTCAGAATAAAGCTCTACAAAATATAGGCAACTGCTCATTGAAGTGTGTGTGTATATTTGTGTAGCATTACTTGAAAAAGGATTCCTGCAATATTCAGTCATTGTTATTCAAAATTATGGATGTCCTGGGATTATCACATCCTGGGGCTGATGTGAGGGTCAGAAGCCATTCACTACATTTTACACTTGTTCGGAATGTTGCAATGTGGTTCTCAGCTGTAATTTGAGAAAAAATACACCTTGAGAAGGCATTACATACACCACAGCACTGCAATACAGCCAAAATGTCATTTGCTTAGTTGTAGCTTAGTGATTATGTGACCCCAATCATAGGGGTTGAAAACCATGGTTTATGGTTTAATGTGTGATGTGAATTCATCCAATTGTAGTTTGTACAGTTAATCCTCATTAAACCCATTTATGTATGTATGTATTTACAATGCTTTTATGTTGCTTCAATCAAAAACAAATCAAAGCAGCTTACAAAGGCAATATAGAATAAGAAACATACAATTGCATATAATATTAATAAATGAATTTCCCAATAAAAATAATAGGAATATCATCAACAGCACCCACATATATCCTCCATTTCAGACTCCAAAAGCCTGCTTAAATTTCATTAGTTTTCTAAATATTAACAAGGATGATGTTTTTGTTCCTGGATAGAGCCAGTTGCATAGGAGGGAGCTCCAACAGAGAATGCATGCTTCTGAATCCCCTGAGGAAAAGTTTTAAAGTAGCTGGTCACGCCTGGTAGTGAAATGGGGGGAAACATGTAGAATCTCACTGAGGGTTGTCTAAATCCTTGGATGTAGCTCTTCACCTCATTAAAGGAATAGTGGTTATTTAGATTTTGGTTCCAAAAGTGGGATTTTAATCCCACTTTGTTTTCAGAATGCAGTGAAGGTTGCTGAAACGGGTTGTATTCTATGTGTAAAAACATCTCTATCAAGAAAGAGTTTGGACAGATTTCATTTGTTGCTCTAACCTCCAGTGAACTCTCTCTTCCAAACCCTCATAAAACTGCCCTGAAATGAACCCTGATTGAGACAATAATAATGAGGCTTATAAGGTGGGCTATGGCATGTACACTTTTTATGCATTTGCCATTTTTTTAAGAGCCCATCATTGGCGAGGTTAGCCACACTCCTATCATGAGGCCCTGGAGACATCTTAGCAATGAAGAGATTGATTTTCAACAACATTAAAAGACTGAGGCTTGAATTAAAACCTGTGGGCCAATGAGGAGATGTCTTAAACCATGAAACAGTGTGCAAAACAGTGGGTGAAAAGTAATTTGTTCTCTCTGTTTATTAGATAATTGAGAAAGAATCCCCTATTGTTTTACAAAAGAGAATTTGTACTTAAATTAGCTCTTGGATCATGCATCCTGTCCTACAGCTTTCAGTGTCAGCTTTTCATTTTTTTGTTCAATACTGAATTGATAGTTAAGAATTATACGTTTCATTTATCATATTAGCTTCCTCCTTATGAGGATTAGATATTTGCAGTCCTGCAAAAACGCCCGTCATTCTTTGCCAATAATCAGCTTCTTTGGTAAAATTCTTCGTGGACCAGAAAAGCAGAGAGAGGCTTTTAAATGCAAACAGTTGTATTAAAACAAGTCTGCTTTATTAATTATAGACTTGAATTGTGACAGACTTTTTTATGGTTGCCTGGCCATGCCCAAGCGATACAGGGAGATGGAGAGTAGGAATACTTTATTTCTTTTTACATTTTTTTATTCATTAAAATGTTTTTAATCAAAAAGCTCACTCAGAAGCAAAATATGCTGAATTCATTGGAATTCATTGTCCTTTATCCCAGGACACTGTATACATGATTACAACTGGGTTAACAGTAAAACCTAGATTTGAATGCCTCAGATGCTGGTATATGCCTGACAGCAACCCTAAAATCACTTACAATAAAATAATCCCTGCTGAACTCAATGAGACTTACTTGTGGGAACACCTGCATTGGATTACTCTGTAGAGCTTCTGAAAATAGGAAGGAAAACGTATATAAAGGAAACCCCTCTCCTGCTGAGATTAAATTCTAAGAGAATTATGGGTAAAACCAAAGTTTCCAGTTCTGATCTTTAACTTCATTTAGTAAAGGGTATTTTCTTCCTCCAAGTTATTCATGATCTCTTTAATGAACATTATAGCTGAGGAACAGAGGCTAAATAATACAAAGGATCTTGAGTACAGCTTTATTTTTATTTTATTCACCTTCAAAAATTAGAGTTAATGTTTCTTTTTAAAAACTCTTCATAGTTTTGTTATTATGAATAAACTAAATATCAAGGACCTAGAGTACAGCTTAGGGCTGCCAGATCCAGGCTGCAACAATCTAGATGACCACTATATACAGTTGCAAAGAAATACAGAAAACACGTTATTTTTATTTTACTAAGCTTCAAAAATTAGAATTAACATTTTTTTAAAAAACCCTTCATAGTTTTGTTATTACAGTATATATAAACTAAATAGCAATAAACTACATAACTTTATTATTATATAAAAATTACATACATAAAAAAGAAACATAACATTGTTTGATTTTTAGCTCATGTCTGTTCTAACCGGCATGGCCGATGATCAAGCATAGTGAGAGTCTGGCAACATCTAGAAAGCTTTAGATCTCACACTCACATAAAATAAATCCTTTAAGGTCAGTGCTATTTGAGATCTCACAAATCACTGAATTCTCACCATAGTTCCCACTCCGGAAAAGAGCTGAATAATATGCAATTTATCATGAGAAGAAATGAGAAAACAGTGTGTCTGAAGAACTAATGAGAAAGAAAGAAATGGCAGCCTAATGCTCAAGAAATGCAGTGCCAGATATTTTTCCTGGAACAGCAGATACAGCAGTAGCCAAAGGATCACCCAGCAATGCAGAGCAGAAGTAAGTAGACCCTCCTGGAAGTTGTGCCATTTTCCTGAACTGTGGCAACCTTGGAGAGGCAGCAGACGTATCACTGGGAACATCTGAAACTAGGGAAGGCTTTTCTAGCTTGCTTCTCGTGCCAAGTAGGCACAGAACCAGGAGTCAATGGGCACTTCCAGAAAGTTATAGTAATTTATCAACAAACTGCCTCACTGACCGGCAGTTTTCATGATGCTGCAGCCTTCCCATCTGTGTTGAGATGCACCTGTCATTTGCACTAATGAAACACTATTTTGAACTTGAATATTTGCTAAGTTGCCAACATTGCTATTTATGAAGCTCACCATGCTTCTTCCTTCTTAGACCTTTGCTCAGTTTAAGCATTTTATAGCAGCTTCAATCAGCTTCTAAAATCTTGGCTTTTTAAAAATGTATTTTTTAGAACTGATCTTCCTTCACTCCATCCCCACCCAGCTCCCAGTTTTTAACTAATGTGCAATTATGGTTACAGTTATTCAGGGAAAAAAATGTTTAAATGCAGCCATGTAACTATAGCACCAGTACTGTATCTATTTAGAACTCCTCTATCCAGCTACATCACCATGACATGGAATCTTGGCTGCATTTTTCCTTGTAATTGCTCATTATATAAGCCTTTTTCAACTGGGTGTTCTGCAGATGTGTTTGTCTGCAATTCCCACCCAGTGTGAAAATTATGGGAGTTGCAGCCCAAGCTACCTAGGCAGTGCCAGGTTGGGGAAAACTGCATTATACCACTGTGATATAAGTATAAAGCCCCATTTACTGGTGAAAGACTCAGCTAGCCACTGGGTTAGCACTCCAGGACCTGTATGCAGGACTAGAGAAACTCCTCCTGTGCCAGGAAGTAGGTCCTTTAAAATAAATCACTTATATTTTCAGGTATCCTACCAAATTCATTGTTGGTAGACCTGATCTAAGAACAGCAGGTGGGATTCCAGAAATCATAATGCAACATGTGGAAAAGGTTGTATCTTCCAGGTGAAGTCTAAAGTGATTAGAACCAAAACAACAAGCCATTAAGTCAAGAAGTACTAAGCACTGGCATTTACACAAAATCATTTGATGTCAAACAGGTGAGTAGTAATAATGGATCCTGCCTTGTAGCAAATCTTTTGGGACAAATTAAGCACCAAGATACATAACCTAGGAGATTGTGTATGTCAGTACTTTCACAAAGATCTCTAATTTAACAGCTTCCTATAAACTACTCAGAGGGATTATTGTAATTGCCTGCTAAAATTGTGGCCCACATAAAATGATGTGTAGTTGATAATGTGAAGTTCTTCAGCTTCATTGAAAAAATAACTAAATACATTCTCAGAAGACTTTGTCACACTGAGGACTGGAAAGCATCTCCTATTCTACTTTCCCTTTTTTAACCAGACATGTAGAAGCAAATTCAGGCTTACTACTTTTATTGTTCTGAACTAAAAGCTCTACTAATCCACATATTCACACACCCATGCATACATTCCCAATTCGAGTCTAGCCTTGAATTCCAAGGGAGAATGAAGGCAGGATACCACCATAGAACACTAATTCCATGTGATGGCTCCCAGAAACTATAGTTCCCATACATCTTTATATCTTCTAACAAGGTTTAACCAGTCCATCAAAGCTAGGCCAACCCCACCTGGGTACTTTTTCCTCACGCTTACTAGCATTTTTCTCCAGAGTGCCATTGTCTCGTCTAATTCACATGAGATCCATTGTTTTTTGGGGAACCCTAACTGGCTGTTCTTGGAGGTGGAAATGTACTTTGTGTTCATGTGATTGTTCCTGAGAATGAAAATCTGGTCTGAGCAGTGATTAGTGAAGCAGATTTTATAACTAAAAGAGAAAGGAGATTTATTTAAGGGAATACATTAAAGAGATAGGCAAAGCCTAACGCCTATATACTGCCAGGAAGGTAAAAAACCATCTGCTCTGGATATGTTTGCTCAGGAAAAAAAGACAGAAACAAGTGACCTGAGGTTAGCAATCTCTTAGACATAGAATAGACAGAGTGGCAGAGATAACAGAGTAATCCTTGACTGTCTCCTCTATCCACACCCCACTGCCCCCCCTGTGGTCAGTAGGCCATGAAAAACTAAAGTGCCACAAATTTCACATTTCCAACAGTTGTGTCTTCTTCACAGTCTTCATTCTGTGGTCTGAACTGAAATCCTACTGAAGAAATGTTTCTTCCTTCGGTTATGAGTGGGTCTCACACACTCCATCTTTCATATATATCCATTCATACAAGTACATGGCATAAAATTATATGTCATTATGCCATGGCACTATATTGTGATTGGCACAATAAAACAGTGACAATACACTAGTATTTGCATACTGATGGTTCATTAGTTAACAAGGTTATACATGATTAATGCATTTGGACAACTTTTCTTTATATAAACTCATAGTTTGGTGACAGTGAAGAAATTTTATTTCAGTTTATAAAGCTGAAAAAATGATATTTGAAATCATTCTTCCTGTCATAAAGTAAATGTGTAATTGCAAAGAATGACATTATGGTAACACAGCACCAAACTATTCTTCTGTGCATAGCTGCAATGAAGGTGTGCCATTTTAGACAATTCTAGAAGTACACTGAAAGAAAGTTATTGGAGTAATTTTGAACAATGGCTCATTGATCAGAATCCAAACATATATAAAATTTGAGCCATGGACCATTGCAAACTGTCCTGAGAACCTAAAAGCAGCTTTTTGGATCCCAGCCATGATGCTTTTGCATTCTCAAATGAAGTTGTATAAAATAGAAACAACAACTATTGAGCACACAGCTTTATCTGGCGGGCAAGCACACTAAAAGAATATAACGTGGCAACTTAAAAGTGTTGATTTCTGAAATCTACAGAACAGCACTTTGCTAATGGAATGACTCCTCACCCAACCTTGAGAACCTGTGTACTAATAGTTCCTAGTTATTTTAGACACTTTAATAACTTGTCCTGGGGAAAACTTTTGCATCTGTCTGTCATGAAACTGGGAGTGACTCATCCTAACATTTTATATCCTCATTAAAACCTTCATTAAAAGAGGTTTTGGCTGGATTATGAGAATGGGACAAGCATGGGCCTATTTTCAAATGTTCTTACCTCTGAAACAAATGCTTGTTCTTTTGGAATCTTTCATGGCTGCCACTAAGTTGTATTACTCTGCACTTTGTCCCTGACTGCAAAAAAGAATAAGGGAAGTCCATTCATTTATCGTACTAAGATTGCTGGAAAATTTTGCTATCAAAATTCAAATGAGTCTCCTCAAATTCCAGATTCATCAAGGTCTGTGACATGTGTTATAGTGAATGTTGAATGTTATATAGTATGTTGAAAATTGTAATTCACTTCTCTGGAATTTGTAAAATAGTCCCCACATCTTCAGCATCTTGGTATTTTGTCAGGTTCTCAATTAGTCAACTAAGGTTTCTCCTGCAAATGGGCATATGTATATTAAAGTCTATATTATTTGGATATTCATAATCCTTATTTCAAGGTTTTTTCTTAGCAGTTCTTGCCATCTGCTTTGAATGAATGGATTTTTAATTGTTTGTGCTCTCTTTCTTTTACATATAGATGCACATAAATATTTTAAATGGTTTTCTAATGCTTCTAATATACTATTTTTTCAAGAATTGAATGTCAGAAGCATCTGCTGTCTCAATCAACAAATGATGCTAAGAAGAAACTAAGATCATTTGATGGTATTACCATCAGGATTACAGTGACCAAGTTAACAGAAGAGTGAACCAATATTTATCTTCACTCATGAATTTTTTATAACAATGTGCATTGATACTAATCTGATGATGCAATATTCCTGTATACTATATTGTATCTATTAGCAATTTAGGTACTTAGACAAAAACACAAGCATCATTTAATACAGAGAAATACATAAATGTGCTGACTAAACCAATGATATTGGTAACTGTAGATCATAGTTTCAGTGACTGGGCTAGATGTTATCATCCCTTTCCAATCATATATATCTAAGGAGGAATATATATCTTGAGGTCAGGATTCCTTATTTCCAAGTATGTGTCATTTGTACAAAGTGTTTTGGTTGATGTATTGAATTAAAAAAAAATCCCATGAACCTGAAGTTTGCTTACTCCTCTTCTATCATACCTATGCTGAGTTTTCTTCTCTGTACACGATAGTTCAAATCAAAACTAGGTCTCATATCTAGTTTAATTTTTAAAAATCCTTTGCCATGGTAGCTAAACTGTACAATTAAAGTATGATTTGGCCCCTGCTTTTACAGTAGGAAGCAGATGAAAAGTTAGTGAATTTTATGAATTTGTATCTTATCAGAACAAAATATTTTGGGCTTCCAGGGGAGGAATGGTGGACTGAAGATGTCTCTACGAAAGCAGAGCCGATGACCGTGGCAAAGACCAAGGAACTGGTGAGTAGACTGGTTCCTTACAACCTCTCTGGATAAAGTGAGGACAGGAGATTGTCCACATGTGCTCCAGGCGGGTGCTCCCCATGAGGAGACCGCAGGACAATGGTCTCCCACAGGTGTGAGCACTGGGAGACAATGGGAATAGCCATCTTGCTCGCAACTGCAGTTGGCGCCTTTTAAAGGACACTAAGTTCACTAACCTCACTTGCTAATCACTTTTGGCAATTGCTTATTAACTACTTCTAAGCCATTAGAGACATTCGGAATGACAAGTTTGAAAACAGTGAGTTTGCCTTCAATCCTGAATGAAAGAAAATTTTAATCATAAGCTTAAGAATTTAAAGAATTTGAAATAAACAGCAAAAAGCTAAATAAGATTTTGATCTTAGAAAGTTAGACAGACTAAGAGTCCAGATAAATTTGGAATATAGAAAATTTTACAGTAGGATTTTGGAATTAATTATAAAAAACAAACAGCTTCTCATGGCAAATAGATCTGTTTTGGGTTTTGCAAGACATAACAAAGATAAGTAATTTTATGATTTTAAACATTGGACACTAGAGGGGACTAAAGATTCTAAGCAGAGGAAAAAAACCCACAAATCTATCTTTTGTGTTAATTAACTGGGACCTATAAAATGATGCAAAAATTATAACATTGAAAATATTAAAGGAGACTTTTGAAAAATAGAGCCAGACATTAGTAGCCACAATATCAACAGTATCAGTCATGATGTCTGCCTCTATGGATAGACTAAAAGATACTATTGAAGAAATGACAGATGTGGAACAAATTTTATCTGAAAAGATAGAGATAGTACTGAAAGTGGGTTTACAAATGACAGGCAAAAAGAACGACTTGGAAGAGGATGTCTCACTGGATATACAAAAGGAACTGGCAGATGTTTTAAAAATCAAAAGTGAAATACAAATGACTTGGATAATTTTTTCTTATCAGATTTACAAAAGAGGCTTGTTAAAGACCTGAAGAACTCTGTGCGATAGGATAAAGAAGAAATGATGAGAAATCAAATCCTACAACAATATTTGAGTGAACTAAATATTAAGACTGTTAGAGCTAAAAGGAAGGAATATAAAATTGGTTTATTTGATCAAGGTTAAAACAAGATATGTTGTTACTTCTGACAACCCATTATGGGCTTTCTGCTGACACCAGGCCTGAAAATATGAAGTTTTATGGATTTGCCTATAGATAAGAGATGGGATATGTGAGGAAGAGATAATTGTTTGTAATTTTAGAGATGGTGAAGAGTCACTAAATTGGTTTATTCTTGTTGTGATGAAGGTTGGAAGTCACTTCTTTACATATTTGTCTTTATTACATTCTTATTTTTTTCACATCTCTTTCTTTTCCTTTTTCCTTGCATCTTTTATTCTTTCTTTCTCTTCTCTTTAAGTTTAGTTTGTATTAGATTTTACTATTATAATAAAGTTCTTATAAATTTTGTTATAAAAAGCAATAATGTACATTTAAATTGATGAAATGTTTTTAGGCTGCCTTGTAATATAATTTCTGTAGATACTCTGTATGTTTCTCTTCCCACTTACTGTTACTATTGGTTAACCAGTAAAATATCATTTTTAGAACTTGGCATTTGCTAAATGGTTTGTTATTTTTTTCCCCTTGGATGGAGGTATGGATAGAATTTGAATGCTTACATTGTCCTACTGTAATGTGATATAAAAATATTCAGCCCAGACTTTTGAAAACATGGTTTGGAGTAAATTGAAACTTACCTTAATATTCATTGATTAGCCTTGAGATGTGCTGTTTTTAAAAGTGCTATTTATATTTTTGTTGTAGTTCCAACATTCACTTCAAAATATTGACCAGTTTTTCTATTTGAATAAAGCCTTGTTTTTTTAAAAAAAACTCCTGTGTTCAACTTTATCACAAGGTGTACAACGCTACTTCGGCACTGTTGAATCTAAGTTCTTGTGCTTGAGAAGATACAGAGGGCTGACTGATATGGGCTCCCCAAAATCTTTTTCAGGAATCCCATATCTAATACTTTAAACTGATATAAACTGATAAACAAGGATTAAACAAGGAATTGGTGGGATGCAATATGTATTTCTGCCAAAATCAATCTTTCTCTATTTCTCCCATCCTCATCAGTCTGGCTTGCATACTTCTTCCATCAGATATTTTATAATTACAATTGTAATAAACAAATATTTTTTAAAATATTCTACTTTGCTTTTCAACGCAAATCCTAATACAGTGAACTAATTATTTAAATAACAAAATACACATCAAAATACAAATCAGTGAAACAGTACTGTACGTAGGTGCAGATATTCTTCTTTAAAAATTAAAGCTTGGAAGCGTAAAAGGTTTATAGCTCATGATAATGTGCTAAGTGTTTGGAATTTGCTGCCCCCATTTGATCAGAAATACAACAATGAAAGGTCTTGGAAGCCCTGAGACAGCTACTCAAGATTCACTATAATGGTCAGGCAGCCTGGTGGTTCTTCTGCAAAAATGAAAGCATCTTAGCTGGAAGTTGCAGAACTAAGTATAGATGTGGCAAGGAAGATTTGTCCAGCTGCAAGGTTAGGGTGCCCCACGTCAGGTAAGCATGGACAAAACCATCCATAGATGTTAATGGCAAACCCTAAATGCCAAGGAACCCCTCTAAAATAACTAGGTGTAACTCACTGGGTGCAAAGATATCACAGTGGCTTCAACAGAGTGCCCTAGCCTTCCCCAGCTTGATAACCTCTATAGCAATGTTTCTCAACCTTGGGAACTTTAAGATGCGTGGACTTCAACTCCCAGAATTTCCCAGCCAGCATGGGTATGTAGTCGTGGTGCCTGGGAATTCGGTCATTTACAGATAGGCACCTCTGGGTCAAAATGGGTGAAGGTTGCTGTAAACTACCGTGGCACAAGAAGCCTGCTTTCTGTAACTGGAGACCAATGGGCACCCATTCTCTTCAATCTATTATCTTAGAACTAAACTTCATCTGGCAGTAGCAGATCTTTGCATTTAAGCCAAGATCTGCTCCCATCACTTAAAAGGAGATGGGTGGAGAAATGTTCATGCTGAAAGAACCACAAAGTTCAGAATCCTCCCTTCTACATAAGTTCCCTATGTACAGAGCCCCACTTTTCAAGTGTTTTTCTTTAAGACTATTGATCTGCCATACCTATAATGTATAGATATTCTGAATTAAAATATGCAGCTTCCACCAAGGCAGGGCTTGACAATCTTCCAAATCCTTTTATGTGGGCCTTAAAAAACTTTCTCTAATTAAGGTTGCTGAAAATCAGTGCAATGTTTTAATTTTAATCTCTCTTTTCTCTTTCTTTCCCTGCCCACTTATTTCTTCCCTTTGCCTCAGCTCCATTCTGTCTTGGTCCCTCCTTTTTCCTTCCATAGGATCAAATAATTCTGCTGGATCAGACCAGAGTCCATTTTAGTCTTTTTGTTTCCACCAGTAGCCAACTAGATGTCTCTGGGTTGCCTGCAAACAAGAGGTGGAGACCACCCCTCTCCTGCCATTGATGTTCCCCTGCAACTAGCTGATACTCCTCAGTAGACCATGACTAATAGCTTATAATAGGCACGCCCTTCACAAATCCATCCAATCCCCTTTTAAAGCTATTCAAGAGAATAGCCATTACCATATCTTGTGGTAATGAATTTCACAGGTTAATTTCCTTTCTCTTTCCTTTCCAGTGCATTTACTCCTTCCTCTTATCCCACCTCCATCTCATGTTTTCTTTTTCATGAAAGGAGAAAAGGCAGTGTATGTATGTTTGTGTGTTTCTTTATGCTTAACAGAATGGCTGGTATACGCAGATGGGGACCAATTAATATTATGAATGGGGTACTTTATTTTATAGGCAATTAAGTTTAATCAGTAGTTATTACTTCAACTATTTTGAAGTAATTTTTTTTTTGGCCCTGTGCTTTTTTGGCAGATATATACACATATACAAGACACATGTACACATTTACTGGGGAGAAGGAAATCTCCAGGACTAGTTTCTGCTGGAGTTGGCAATCTTAGAATGATAAGATGGAGAAGCTGAACATTGCAATAGGGCTTTTCTACTATTTTATCCTTTTAACAACTGATAGTTGTATATGGTACTTCATAATATGAAGGATTTGCATACTGTAGCTCATCATGACTGTGGGTAGACTTCTTCTCCTTGCTGTAAATTAATCCATCTAAGGCAGTGGTCATCATGATGTAATGTGGCACCATGTTCCATTAAGTTTTTGAAAATGGAAAAAAAGTATGTATGAAAAAAATACTTTTTCCTTGGGTCTATCCTGAACTGTTTTTTGCCAATGCTGGAGTTCCAATATTATGAGAGAGGGAAGGGAAAATTTTGTATACATTTTTTGCACACCAGTAATATTCCACTCCACTCCTCATGGTTTTTGTTACATAAGTTAAAATTGCAAGTAGGGGGTTTAATATGGATGAGAGGACAATAAATATAAACAACTATGGATGAATTTTAAGAAAAATGTCACTTTTATTTTAAATGGTTTCTGCTTTTACCATATCTAATTTCATCATGACCTTAATCACATGCACCCCTTGATATATTCTACCAGATTAATCCAGTCCTCTCTCCTGCCAAAATTATGCAGCTAGACCAAGCTGCCTGGGTCAGATGATCATATTTTGGAAATTATATTTTGGACACATTATGTGAAGACTGAAGACCCAGCTCCCTTGAGAAGTCCAAATTGCTGGAAAAGGTAGGATGACAGAGAAGAAGAGGACCACCAGCAAAATGTGGATGGACTCAATTGCAGCAGCAATAGGTGCACTATTGGAAGGCTAGGTTGAGGACAAATCATCCTGGAGAAGAGTGATCTACAGCATACGGTCACTAAGAGTCGACATTGACTTTGATGGCACATAATCAGTCGAGATCAAGCTGCTGTCAATCAGAGACTACAGTCCTGTGCACAGTTACTCTGCTATAAATCCCATCCATATATTGCTGGACTACATCACCTTCAGTTATATGCTGGTGAAAACTGGATTCTAACAACTGGAGTGTCATTGATGGTCTACTAATGGGACTTTAACTATATGCATGATTTAAGCCTTGTTGATACATGGATAATTTGAACTAAATCCCACAATCCTATGGGGTTTATTCCCAAATATCCATTCCCAGGTTTATAGCAACTGGTGGAAATGGTATTTTTATTAGAATGAAAGGTTCTCCTTTTGTCACATTACAGTCATAATTAGTCATACTATAGTCATCTTTCCTCCATGTAGAAAATAGTATAGTTTGCTACTATTATGTTTAGTTTGGTCCAGCATCTGCTAGAATTAGATGATTTTTACATCAGCCCCCCAAAACGTGTATCTGGTTCTTCTTAGAATATCTGGCCATCTGTAAATGCCATGAGTAGAACAAGAGAAAATCTAGTGTACTATTCCAACTATTATATTCATGTTACCTCACATGTTTACAAGAAGACATACAACCTTTCCTTTCACTTGCAAAGATGAGCAAATTTACAATGCTCACTACATGTTATAGTTTTAGTAAATGTAATAATTGCATTTCACCAGGATACTTAAAATGTCCCTTATAATGTGTGAAACAGAAATGTCTATATTGATGTATCAGTGGATCATGCACACTAATAAAACTAGAAAAAAATAGTGTGCATGAATGCACGAAACAGCATAGGCAGTAGCTGTTTTATCCATAAACACTTCTGAAACTTACTCATTAAATTTGTTCTCACTCTTTAGCCTGGAAGTTAATCTTCACATCAAAAAAGTAGCTTGTGAAATCTAGGGATATGACGGTGCATACTGGTGGAATTCCAGAGTCACTCAGCCTCTCCTGCTGGGGCAGCAGACAGCAGCCAACAGGGTTTATTGTCTGTTTCTAGCTTTAGTTTGGCAGAATTCCATTTTTGGATTTGAAATTTATCACAGTGCTTATGGGATGACTGAGTTCTCAATTTCAAGATCAATGTTGGAAGAAAAAAAGGAGAGTGAAGGCTTCTAGGAATGCTGCCTCCCAGACAGAATGCAAATTCTTGGTGCACCCCAGTAGAAAATTTACTCTCCCTTTGAAGTCCATAGCTGCTGCCAGTGCCTGTGGGAGCCTGATCTCTCTCCGGACTATTTTGGATCTATTCCAGAGTGGTTTCTTTGCCCCACTGTATCCCCTCCCATTGGCAAAATAGGGACCCAGCCATCTCACCCTGAGGCCTTCCAACAGTGTTGGACTCCCCAAAGTGACAGTGACTGAGAGTGATGGGAAATGTAGTTCCACACATCTGGGGAGTAGCACAAGGTCAGGACAGATGGATTTAGGGAGGCGGGTGGAAAGATGCTTTCAAAACCTGTGCTGCATCAAAAGTTTCGGTTCCAGCAGTTCCCCACTGGACGGCAGTGGATCTGCCGAAGCCTTACGAAAAAGTGTTGCTTGGCGGAAACATTTTTTTTTTTTTTCGGTTTCTTCGTTTGATTTAAACTTGTCCAGGAGTGGACAGGGGGACAAGCGCCTTTGACTCGACAGCTGCGCGCCCCCTCCCAAGTCAGCGCCAAAGGCTGGAGCAGCCTCCAACGCCAAACGCGGGACAAGGCGCAAACAGAGAGTAAGGAGACCGCGGGCGAGGAGGGGGGATCTGAAGTCACCCATGCGCGATCGCCGGAGGCCCCTCCTGCCTGCCGGAGAAGCCATAAAAAACCCTCGCCGAGGCGCGCAGCCCCACACTGGGAGAACGGAGCCATTGGCGAGGAGAGCAGCCAAGATCGATCCGGGAGTAGCAGAGCAAGCGAGAGTCTTACGTACCACAAAAGGTGAGCAGGCGCCTGTCCCGACATCGCGTCGCTTTCTCTTCCTGCCTTTCTTCTCCTTTCCAGGAAGACTCGCGTCTGTTCGCGGGAAACTCGACTGGGCAGAGTTTCCTCGAGGTCCACCGCTTTCCCTGTCTCCGCCGCGTTCCCTCAGACCGAGGACTCTTCCTTTCCTTCGGGAACTAGTTCCTCCTGAGGAAAGCGGCTTTCCCCCCAGGCAGTTCCTTTTCCTTCTCTGGAAGCGCCGCTTCCTTCCGCGTTAAAGACTCGCCACTTTTCCCGCGCGATGCTGCGGTCGAAGCGCGTGGCTAAGTTCAGCTGGACTTTTCTCCCAACCATTTGGCTCCCCGGGACCCGGGTGTAGAGGAAAGGCGTCCCGTCTGCTCGAAGTATACCTCTATTTCCACTTCTTTTGCGAGAAAGATCCCCTCCCCCCCCTTTTTTTCGGGAATTGGAATTCTTTTTTTATCAACAGTTTACGGGGAAAAGTTAGAATAATTTGAAAACAAACCAACAAACCCCACAACCCAATAAGCTAAACAAGACTTTTAAAAGAATGTAATTGGGGGGGGGGGTATAATACCTTTGGGATGCATCAGTTTCTATGTGGTTGGGGAAGGATTTGTTGTGCAAATTAGTGGCAAATTGCATCTGTTTTCCATCAAAGGACCCCAAGGTTAGTTTTCCCATCTCCAGGGTGGAAGGGAAGGGAGGAAAAATCCTAACACAGACCCAAATCTTAGAGAGCAGTTTTAAGCATTCCTGAATTAGCAGTGATCTGAGGTTTTCAATCATTTTCACTGCCTCTTTGTTATGCTGCTAATTAGAACAGCTGGCGCCAAACTTGCAAATTTAGTAAGTTTTCAGCTGAATTTTATAAACAGGTTATAAGGATTAGGCATTTTTTTTAAAAAAAGAAACTTACCCATACGAAGATCTAGGTGTATTACATAAACCTATATTTTTCCCTAGGGTGTTTCCAGACAATGCTTTTATTCTGCAATGCTGTGCGTTATTGATGGAATTTGAGGTGGGGAGGGGGGGGGTTCAGTTATGTTTTCTGTTTGTAATTCTCCTGTTATTTCTTCCAACCTATTTTTCTTTTCAGGGCAAATCCATTAAGGAAGGAAAGATGGAATAGCTACACAATGCCTTTTTGAATGATATAATGGTGTATAGACCTCTCTGTTTGTCAACCCAATGGGAAAGGTTTCGAACATTTTTAAATAACAGCCACTAGAAAGAAAACAAGAGAAGAATTTGGAAGAAATGCCTTCCAAAATTTCCTCTCAGAATGTAATTGCAACACTGAGGTGCAGAGGAGTTATATTTTGTTCCTCCTTTTACTTATAAGTGTTCTGTACTGCTCTTCAACCAAAAAAACTCATAGCAATTTGTAAGGCATTAAAGCCATTAAAAACATACCACAAAACAGTTTCTCTCTCAACATTAAATAATTACAGGGGCTAGCTTGCAAGCTAATGAGGTTACAGAAGCACTTCTCCAAGCAACAGAGATAGATTTCCATCCAGCCCAACTAGCCTCTGGGTAAATAATTTTATTTCCTTATTTATGTCCTTACTTAGGCTTATAGGCCAATCACAAGTGACTCTAAGTGGCAGCTTAGTATATTCACTAGGTCCGAAAGAGCTTCTTATTCTACGAATCTTTGTGAAAGCAAGGGATTGGTAACCACAATGTTTCTATTCCTTCCCGGAGAAGGGGGAACAGAAAAATATTGAAAATAATCCTTTGATTGCCTTCCCCCTGCAATTTCTTACTTTCCTACAGATGCAGGGGACTATGCGGTTGTGGTTGTCCATGATGACTCTTGCCCTGTGCCTGCTGATCTGTCTGGGGACATTGGCAGAAGCATATCCTTCCAAACCAGACAGCCCTGGTGAGGATGCGCCTGCAGAAGATATGGCCAGATACTACTCAGCATTGAGGCATTACATTAACCTCATCACACGGCAAAGGTAGGTACCAAAGCAACATTCAGTGTGGAAAGGAGAGGTGTACGATATGGTACCTTATCATGTGAGGGGATATTTTTATTTTCCAGTTTTTATCCTGTTGCCCCTCATACAAAACATGAAGGAATCCTGACATAGTGTCATTTAGATCTTGGAGTACTAGTAATTTGGGGAATTGTTCCAAATGCATGTTTGTCACCATGTAAAACTATGATTGGTTCCGTTATCCCTGGTAAAATTCCCCTTCCTATGAAACTATTAAGCACAAAGTATTTGTGTGGTATAATTGGCTGAACATATACATAGACATATATATTCATGTATATGAATATATTTATATATATACATATGGCTGAATATATATATTCATATATTCATATATATATATATATATGTATGTATGTATGTATTCTCTCTCACACACACACACACATATATATGAAAGAAAGAAACACTGATGGTTTCCCTGCTACGTTCATCCTTTATTTTGAGGAATGCTAGAGACTGTCCATCCCAGTTGCATCCCAGATGTATTTTCCTCCTTGGTAAACTGTAATAAAAAGTAATAGTTAATTGCTATTGCAGGGCGATCTTCAAAATATGTGGCGGTATTTTTATATCATTTGTGGTGGAGACATGATAGATGGGGGCCATTATTGGTCCACTGTTTTTAAAAAATAGCCATGGAACTATTTTCTCTCCAATAGCAGTAGGATAGAGTTGTCAATTTCATCATTCCTTCCCTCTGCCCTTCTTAATAACTGTGATTATCCTATAATCTAAGCTGGGTCGGTATATGGAACAAACAAACTATCAAGATTTGTAGCTGGATAATACTTGTGTTAGGACTAGCACTAACTTTTCATTGCAAAACATAGAAGAAGCAGTAATAGTAGGTTGGTGGGGATGGATAAAGCTTCTTTCTTTCCAAAAGGCTAGCCATTTCTTTTGAACGAGGAGTAGGACAATGAAAAATTTGTTGGGGATGCCTAAATAAGGAGGAAATTTATTAGCCCAAACAAAACCACTTTTTTGTTGCTGTGGCTGTTATAATTTACTTTGCACTTGAGCATGTCTAATTCAAGAATGGGAGGAAGGTAACTGAATTATAACCTGGTTTATCATTTGTATCTGGAGTTCTGGGGAAACCAGTCTTTGCCTGCTGGTGAAATGAAGAAGAGGCAGCCCTTATGTGGGGCATTTTGCCAGATGTATCCTACAACCACAGGGAGTTGGCAGGCCACCTATGTGATTCTTTTTCTTGTGTTCTTTTTTTGTCTGCTGAGAACAATATATGATCTTGAGGACAGACATTTAAAATGGAAAGACCATCCAAACTAGCCTTTCTCAGTCCAGTGCCCTCCAGATGTGATAGGACTGCAACTCCATGAATGTTTCAGCCAACTTTTATAGGATTATAGCCTGAATTTGAGCTGTAGAGACACACTATGAATTCAGTATGGTGATGTTGGCTGAGGGCCATAGGAGTTGTAGAACTATATATTGAAGGCATGAAACTGGCGAATGGTGTACTAAACCAAGCCGTCCTATTTTTGACATTGTTCCTGTTTAGGAAAAAAAGTCTAAATCAGTTCTAGGATAGGGCTGACACTGATACTTTACAGCCATGCCCCCCCTCCACAGATGTTCTTATGGATAGGCTTACTGTTCATAGTACAGCTGTTGCTATAAATTCCAGTATCAGCAAAGAGTAATTGTGGTAAGAACAAGTATATTAGGTCAGTCCATTGGTCCATCAACCATATCCCTGTGTCCAGCCATCTGAGGAAGTCTACACTAAGGGTGCTGGTATAAATAGAGTCCCTTCTTCCAGCCCATATGGCAGGTCAAGATAATAAGGTATTATAAGTTCCCTGATATTTAGGAGAGATGTCAAGAATATTCTAGGTAATTTCTTCTGCATTTTGACCATCTGCCTTGAATTTTATGGGTTTTACATATTTATGTGGGTGCAGATTTAATAAGAATGCAATATGTGGATAAATAAATGGATAAATAAAATAATAAAGATGAGAATCTCACTTGTCCAAAAGAGAAAAAAATTCACTGAAATTCTTTATTGATGGGTTGTAGCATTCTTATGTGTAACTCAGTATGACGGATCTGTGTATTTTGAATTTCGCTGTACAATTTTTTTCTGTAGCAGTCTGTAACCTCTGCAGCTTCCCTGACTTATACCTGAATTAGACTCTTTCCATGGGACTTTTTCAGATTAGGAAGCATGGATAGCCAGGGTGGCTTCTGAATGTGGAGAGTGATACAACAATAAAAAGCACCGCCTGAACCATCAGTCACATTGCAATTATAAATTAGGCTCAAATTATACTTTAATAAGTTTGAAAGCAACGAAGAATAAGGTAGAAAAATAGAGGAACTTTCAAGAAGACACAATGACAATTTTTTCCTAGGAGTTATATCTTCCCCTGTAGTAGTTCTATTATTACCCTTTGTTAATCTGCTGTCCCAATGTTGCTCAAGTCAGGAGTTGATCATGATAAATGGCTGTTTGCCCTAAGCATGCACTATCAAAAGGGAAGAAAAACAATTCTATGTCATGATAAAGGCCCACACATTTTTATGGCATATGCTTTTACCAATTGGAGTTCATTCCATCAACTTTCTAGCCCATAAAAACTTATACAATAATAAATGTGTTATTCTTTATGGTGTTGTAAGGCTCTTTGTTGTCTTTGCTGCAACAGAATAACAGGGTTACCATTCTGGAACATAGAAAAAGATGATTTGCTCTTTGCTTGACTTCTCCTTGCCATCATCAGCCCAATATGGAGCTGCCAGTGTAAATGGAGTTTGAACTTTTGAAGATAAAAGTGAATGTTATTTGATCCTATTAGTCCTAGACAAACCTTTCTTAAGACAGAAAGATGAAGAGAGAGCAAGAAAAAAACCTAGAATGTGATGTGATCCTATTGTGGAAATAAAGAATAAAAGCCATCCCCTGCTTAATCTGAAATTTTCAGATGAAGGTATAGTAGTGGATGGGGAATTGTGATCCTGATACTGAGTATTGCTTGGAGAGATTATTTTAATGAATGCAGCAGTGCTGAGCTACATGCTGAAGGTGGAAAAGCTTTGTGGCTTCTCTTTTTTCCATGAGGCCGATCACTAGACTTCATGAGACCATATGAAGAAAGGCACAGGCAGCTCATGGACTGTATGTAGCCCATCTCCATTCTGCAAGCTGGTCCTGCTCCCGCACTTTTATCAGTTGACTTCTATGTGCCCACTTTCCCCTTCTAGGAAGGGAATATGAAGATTCCCTTCATATTCAAATAAAAAGTTGCTTTCTAACCTGTCTACAGCTTGGTTTGGTCAGCAGATTCTCCCCCCTCTTTTTTTTTTTTTTTTTACTGTGTGACAGGAGAAAAACATCAAATAGTTATAACAGTTATGATCAAATTTGGCAGGAACAAATGGGAACTCTGTCAGGTTGTGGTACTGTAAGAATCCTAAAGCATTTTATAGAAAATGGTGACTTTTAAAGCTTGCATTTCAAGACCAGGATGAGTGATTTCAGAAAGATTCCTTACTCATCTCCAGACACACAGTCTTTGCATAATTATCTGGGAATGCTCCACCAGACACAGTGTGTAAAATGGGCTTCCTAGTACATTGCATCATTAATACTGGATCTCTGTATGTAAAAATGTAATTTAACTATATATATTCCCACTTACACAAACTCACAGAAATTAGTCAACAGAAAACATTCCTATAAAATAATTTTAAATGTTTTTATAATAGTTGACCTATGCCTGTGTTTGTGCATAAAAGGAATGTATGTGGAATAGATCAACCAGATCCTATAGTCTGAACCATTCAAATGGGGTGCAATCCTTTGCTTAAGTTACTACTTAAGGGCATTTTATCTTGAAGGAGTCTGAATTGCCTATTGTACATTTGCTGCAGAGGGTGGGTACTTAAGCATCATTGCAAAAAAGGAAACGATGTCAAAAAGGTGACATCGTTTGCATACCAATTTTACATGCTATTTATACATATAAATACACACATAATTACTAAAATTGAAATAGAAATGCAGTACATTGTGATAGAGACTGCAGGTGACCTATGCATTTTCCTTTTGATTGATTGTACAGGTGCAGCTTCCATGCCCATTTTTTCCCTTACGATTCTGTTTCCTTAAAATAGACATGGATTGGACAGCCTGTCAAAAGACAGCATTCAAAGATCCCTGCAAAAAAGGGCATACATCCTGCATTGACTTTATTAGCGAATAAATGTCATTTTGAAGGATTGTGTGACCAGGTTGGTCATATGAAGAATAGACCCATTAAAATCAATGGGATTTCCAGTCAGTTCACTTTAGGGAGATTAGTCAGGATTTAAACTATTGTTTTTTTTTTAATATAATTTTATTTTTAAAAATAATTTTCTTCTGGGATTTCCAAAGTTGGGGTTAACAAGTAGGCTGCATACTGTGAAATAATTTGTTCAGATACAGGTCTTTAGGATGCATGTAGATTGGAATTAACCTTTGAGGGAAAGTTTTAAAAAAAGAGAGAGAACATACAAAGCTAAGTTATTTTGATATTTCAATTTTATAATTTAAATAGCAGAAATGAAATTTAGAGGTGAAATATCTCCCTTTGTAAGTAATAATACTACAACTCAACTGCTTATCCCATTTAGCCCCAATAAATTATTATAGCATAGTCCAGTTTTGACTCATCCCCTAATTGATTTACAATTCAAAACAATTGACATAGTTTTAATTAGGTTTTCACTTACCTCACTGGACTCTGGAGTTGGAAGAATTGAATTAGAAGCCAGGAAGATAATATTGCCCATTAAAGTTGTTTTAGCAAACAAATAAATTATTGTCTCTGCATTAAAATAGCTAAAAAGAGATCAAGAATCTAATAGAAATGCTTCTCCAAGCATTTTTAATTGCCTGAGATTGCAAACATAAGGCTATTCTGTAAACCAATGGATCATAGATACAACAGGGAACAATTCCCATAAAGTGCTGTAATTTTCCAAGCAGTAGTCGCTGCTGTCTATAGCCTTACCCTGGTTCTTGTATTATGTTATTCTATGTGATCATAAAACAAATCAGAATTGTTTCCTGGACAAGACAACCCTGCACAAATCCAGACCTAAGGAACCGATTGTGATGCTTTAAAAATGTCATATTATACATGTAAGAAGATTCATTTTGTCACTATGACTGCCTTCACAGGTGCTAAACCTTGTTTATTTAATAAACTACTTTTTCCAAGGTTTATAGAACTGCAAAGCAATATACCATACGATGGCTTACTCCAAATATGTGAATCCTGTCTGGTTACTTAAAATTATATTTAGAACAAATATTAAAATGAAATTATTCTTCTTTGCATTTGTCATGCTTAGTTGCAGGATCCACTTGTTTTGCGCTGCACTCAGCTGCTTCTTACACTGAAGCTTATCAGTGCATGTTGCAATGAAGGTTTTGGTTTTTCACATGGCTTGTCACAGAGCCTGATGGCAATTTGGGTTGATAGGGGTTTCTGGCTCAAGATCACCTACCTGGTTTTAAATGAAATGAATATTAAAATGACATTATAACAGCAAATTCTGCCTTAGGTTTGAATGGTTATTCTTTGAACATACTTCAGGTTTACTTCTGTTGTTGCTTGGTCAATGACAATAGAGATACAGGAGATCAGAACTGTATCAAGTATGGAATGCAACGATGTGGTCTTTGAATACTTTCTCCCATCACAGTCTTGATCAAAGGATGCAAATGCAGCCTTCCAAATGGATAATCCACCAATCTCTGAAGGAATATCCAACAGTGGTCAAGGCAAAATTTTTCAGCATCAACAGCTCTTCTGTATGGGAGAACACTCCTAATATTTTCTGAAATATTCCCTGTAATTTCTATCACTTGATTTTAATCTGGCTCATCATCATCAATATCATCATCATCATCACGATGTGTAGTAATACTGTTCAAAATTCCTAGGTGAGATGGAGTTATACAAAATTGTTACAAGTTTTCAAATTTAAAGAACTCTTTAAGCAAATTGGTTAAGGGGAAAAAAATAGGGGAGAGAAGAAAAACGTGTGATTGATCATGGACCTGTGCCTGCCCTGTTATATTCTTGGATAGAATGACTGAGAGTCTTCAGACATGAGCAGGCCTATCAGATACAGAGTAATATTAGGTTATGATTCTTCCAAAGTTTGCAGGAAAGAAGATGTAAGTAAACATTTGTCATTTTTCCAAATATAAAGTCCAGCTGTTGAAGTTTTTTTTTGCCCATTCTATCAGAATTATACAGATCTACTAACCAATGGAAAACAAAATAAACCAAACAGCCTTTATGTTAACAAAGATTGTTATAATTCTAGCTGTTGGAGTTAGCAATAAAATCAATTAAAGCCAAACTAGGTAGGAGTACCTAGTGATAGGTGGCAATGAATCCTGAAATAAAAGTCATAGCAAAGTGTTTTCATATTCCTGAACAGGAACCCTCTATAGAATGGGTAAATGTGGTATATTCCAATTCCCATATGAAGCAATAGTAGCCTTGTAAAAAAATAATAGCAGGAGCTTTTTATTCGGCTAGATGAAATTACATAAAATAATTGCAGCCTTTTGAATTTCAAGAACTCTTCAGTGAAGTCAGTTAAAAAAAAAAAGCTGAATTACAGTGGTACCTCGGGTTACGAACGCCTCTGTTAACAAACTTTTCGGGTTACGACCAGCTCCGGCTGCAAAAATTTACCTCGGTTTGTGAACTCTGCCTCAGGGTACGAACAGGATATGTGGCCATTTTCCCTCCCGTGACACGGTCCACGGCCATTTTTCTGCCCCTGACACGTGGTCCGCGGCCATTTTCCGCCCCTGACACGTGGTCGTAGGGAGGGGGACTCTCCCTCCAAGCAATAGCCGCCTCCCTGTCCTCCACGCCAGAATGGATTAACGGTAATTACATTGAACCTTATGGGGAAATTTCCTTCGGGTTGCGACCAATTCAGGGTGTGACCAGAGTCAAGGAACGAATTAAATTCGTAAACCGAGGTTCCACTGTACTGAAAAATCTCTGAGTTACACTGAACACTCACCTTAAAAAAATTATTGGAATTGAACTGATTTGAATCCAATGGTATCAAGTACTTTGTTTAGGTTCAGGTTGGAAAAATGTAAATATTGGGAAAAGATGCAACAACATGTATTCCAACCATTACTTATATGAGGAAAGCACGTTTACAGGAAAGCATCCTGCGTGTATTGAACCATTCCCATGTGTCACAAAACAGACTTTCTTGAAGGTTTATTTCATGGTTTCTGCCATATGGAAATATTAATCCAGGATAGAAGAAAATCTATTTTTTTAAATGTACATTACAACCATTGTAGTTTTTACAGTTCCACTAGAGCGAATCTAAAACAAAAACTGATTTAAGACCAACATGTGGAAGTGATCTAAAAAAAAGGAATGTACAGTTTTCCAAATAAAGAGCATATAGAACAAAGTAGGTACAAAAAGCTGAAAAAAATTGGAAAATTGTTATCCAAACATTTCATCAATCTCACCCCCCACATTGCCTTCTGTGGAATGGGAGATGGAGGAGAATTTCTGCTAAGTTTCAAGCAGGTCTGTTCCTCTCTGCTCCTTTGAGTCAAAGACCCCACTCTTTCTTGACTTCCAACAAAATTGAGATTGGCAAATTCTCAGCATTTCTCATTGTGGGAAAGATTACTTGGGAAGGATCCACGGTCTTGTTTGAATCTCTGAGACATTATGCATCTGTAGGATTCAAATCAGCCTTCCTAATCTAGTCTAACACATCTGGAGTCTACCAGGTTGGAAAGACTAACTTAGTACTAACAAGAAACATCTGGCAAATCATGTCAGGCCAGAGACTGTATTCTATCACACTTACCACAGATATTAGCAAGGATTTTAACAGATGAGTTTCAAAGGCCCGCTTTTTGATTAAACAATGAGGAATGTACTTATTATCTTCCATATCGTCTTGCAACAGCACTTTAGCTCTTCTACTCTTTCCAGAAAAAAAGACAACTTTTCATATTGTTATCCAAAAGGCACAATGTTCAAAGACACATTTATACTGGGTAAAATGTTGACAGCTCAATGTCTTCGTTGTTTCTATGCCCACAGCCTCTTTAACAGCTCTATAAGTTTTCAAAAAGCAGCTTGTGCAGATAATGCTTATCAATGATGTATAACATTCCTTATGAGACTGTTGTGGAGGAAAAATTCAGAACTACTTTTCACTAGCAGCAGTTACTAAGTCAGCTTGTCAGCATTTAGCATTAGGGAAACTTCCCTTTACTTAAATCCTCCCATTTGCTAACTGAACACATTGAACCTTCATATATTCCATCCAATTCAGTCTGACTCAGTCTGGTACTCTCTGAATGGCCCACTTTGACCTGGAATGATGGAAGTACTCCCATCAGCCACCAAATACGTTTACCTGATTTCTTGATAATATGCAGTGCTGATCTTGGCATATCAGTATTTCTAACTTCTGAGAGAGTAAATTATCCTCATGCATAGTGAGTTTATTAATCTGCAAAGAAGTTTTCAAACCATCAAGTCATCATGCAGTAGTTGCAATCATTGCACAGATCATATATCTATTCAAATCCATCAATATAGTAAAAATATGTTATCATGTTCTGGTTTTTCTTTTCCAAATACAAACAACAGATCTAACTCTTGAAGGTTATATAATGAGACTGATATTCTTAAGGGAACTATTTTTATTTTGTTTTGTTGCTTTGGATGAAGAAGAAATGCTTAAGAACATTGTCTTAAAACTGCAAGAGTTGTCAGCGTTCACCATTGCAAGATAGGAGAGCTGCTGGATTTGAGCCTTGGCTCAGTTTGACTCAGTGTGAGAGAATGGCAGTTTTGCTCAAATTCCCTTATATTTACAGAAGCTGAAATCTCCTTTTTATTCTTAAAAACATCATCCAATAATCTTATTAACTGATTCCAATAAAAACTTTGCCCTGTGATAGTTGGCAAGTTTAGATTTGTTTAAAACAAATACAGTCCCCCGCCTTTATTATTAAAAAGATATTTACTTGCTCTACTGCTGAAGGTAAGTCCACTGGCACATACTCTGGGGAAGATAAGCAAAAACAAGCCACAGACCATTCTAGGAAAGTGCTTGAATCAGCTGTATAATGAATTAAAACACAAGGTTCACAGTTTAATAATGCAGCTGGTACTCTTCAGTTTTTTCATTTTTCACTCATATTTTGCCTTTTGAAGATACAGAGAAACACTGAAAAAAAGTCTCTGACTACATTTGTGTATACAATTGCAACGAAAATAGGGTTTTAAAATCTAGATCTGATAGAATATATGATTTACTAGAACTTTCTTCTGCAGCATCAAATAGTTCTTGTATTTTTTCCTCTTTCCCTCTCCTGTCCTCCAGAAACTTCTTTTTAAAAGTCTCTCTTTAAGTCTTAATTCACTGTCAGTAAAATGGGGTTCTGTAGCTTGCTTGGTTGAATAGTATGCTGCAACTGGAGGGCCTAATAGATACCCTGCTACTAGCAGTAGTATGTTACCTCTTTTTATTGAGGTAGCACTATTGCAGAATTACTCTTCAGAAGGGTTAGCTTGATTTCCTCTCAGTTGCGTTTTAGGCAGACAGTGATGACTGTTCTGTACCACTGGGCTTTTAATCATTTTTTAATATTTTATATTGCATACTTTTACTGTATTGAATGTATTTATTCCCTGCCATACTGGCTGAAGTTGAAGAAGTTGTATTCCAGCATATCAGAAGACACAACACTGGGGGCAGCTAGTGAGTTTTGACTGGCAGTGTCTGTCCAAGGAGTCTTTTGAATTAAATATTCTTGGACTTTTTATTTGGAGATGGCAAGACTGAGCACCAGATCCTTTGTTTACAAAGCCCATGTATAATATCAATCAGCTGCTGATTGATAGATTACATATGGGGGAAACAATGCAATGTTTAGATTATGTTTTAATTTACATTTAGTAGTTAAGCTGAATTGTTCCCCATTTTTATTAACACTAGATCTTGTATATTTTTTTCTTCAGCTGGTCAGTAATACTGTATATATTGTGATGGGTTGAATAATAAATGTGCATTGGAATGTTGATTGACAGTTGTGCATGTTTGTGCTTGTTTAGTGCTTTTTTATTAAAAAGATCTAACAAACTTAATTTTTAAACTCATTTAACAGATACGGAAAACGATCCAGCCCAGAGACACTGATCTCCGATCTTTTGTTGCGAGAAAGTACAGAAAACATTCCTAGATCTAGGTAAGTTATTCTTCTAACTTGCTTAGAACTTTATTTAGACTGTCCATATTTAATTTAAAGCCCAAGTTCTGCATGGACATATCTAGGATTGCATCAGATCTAGAATGCTAATGAGTTCTGTAGTTTGAAGGTTGCCAGATATTAATTGGTATCTCAAAAGGAAGAAAAAAGGGAACTGCTATCTCACTCTGTGGTGATTCCAGGTATGAATGTTGTGTTGTACTATAAACATACTGAGTCTAACATGAATAACAGGGTTCTCATTTATTGGCACTTTCTCCTCTTATTCTTTTTCTCTCTTAGTCCTTCTGAAAAACAAAATCTCTGAAACTAATTTTAGCTGCATAATTATTCATATAACACTTCTATTAGACATGGTGAGCTCCCACCAAAGTTAAACATTGCTCAGTCACTTTTATTACAAAAACAGACAGATAAATATATATTTAACAATTCAGTTACAATAATTAAAATAGATTGTCTGGATCACATCAGTTAAACACTTTTTTTTTAATGTTGCCTTTCTCCAGTTCTCACATCCCTCCCTGCTTATGTTTTAGTGGATTGTTAATATTTTTTCTTATCCTGCTTTAGCATGCATTTTTATAATTATTGTAAATTAAATACATAAGGCCAGACTCATCAAAAAATGACTTGCTCAGTTAGGCAAGGCAAACCCACCTCTTACTCTTGCATCTTGTAGTAATTTAAGCTTTATTCTTGCTTTTTTGCCCTGCCAGATATATTTCAATACAATTTTATTTAAATCATCAAAAAACTCTTTCCCTAAACGAATTGGAATTGTCTGGAATAAATATAACATCCTAGGCAATATATTCATCTTAATAGTGGATATTCTCCCAGTCATTGATAATTGTAAATTCTCCCATTTTGTCAGATCTATTACAATCTGTCGTTTAAGTTTAAGATAATTATCCTCCTTCAATGTACTACATCTTGGTGTAATGTATATCCCTAGGTATTTAACCCTGTTTGTAACCTGTATTTCCAAGACTTCTTCCAATTCTTTCTTTTGCCTTGCTAGCATATTCTTTGTTAATATCTTTGTTTTGTCTTTATTTATTTTTAGTCCTGCTACTTTTCCATATTCTTCTATCTTTTCAACTAATTTAGGTGCTGTTTCCAGTGGGTCCTCTAGTATAAATACTAGGTCATCTGCAAAAGCTTGCAATTTGTACTCTTCCTTTTAATCTTCATTCCTTTTATTTCTTTCTCTTCTCTTATATTCCTGTTCAACACTTCTAGTGTTAAGACAAACAACAAGGGCGATAGTGGACAACCTTGTCTCGTCCCTTTTGTTATGTCTATCTGTTCTGTTAAATCTCCATTTATCATGATTTTTGCAGTCTGTTTATGATATATTGTTTCAATGGCTTGGGTAAATTTTCTACCAAAGCCCATTTGTTCCAGTTGCAGTAGCATAAATCGCCAATTCACGTTGTCAAAGGCTTTTTGTGCGTCTAAAAATATCAGGGCCATTTGCTTTTCAGGGTGTGCCTCATAGTATTCCAGTGTGTCCAGAATTACTCTCATGTTGTCTTTAATTTGTCTCTTTGGCAAAAATCCGTTTTGATCGGCATGGATAAAATTATTTAAATATCTTTTTAGTCTTTCTGCCAATATTGAAGCAAAAATTTTATAATCTGAGTTTAGTAGAGATATAGGTCTATAATTTTTAACCTGTTGCGGGTCAGTGTCCTCCTTTGGTATAAGTGTAATATATGCTTCAGTCCATGTTTGGGGTATCCTCTTCTTTGTCATAACTTCATTCATAACTTCCAATAGTTGAAGGCTCAATATGTCCTGGAAGGTTTTGTAAAATTCCACTGGCAGCCCATCTGGACCCGGGGCTTTCCCGACATTCTGCTTTTTAGAGCTTCTGTTAGTTCCATCATAGTTATATTCCCCTCTAACATTATTTCAATGTCTTTAGGTATCTGAGGTAATTTCGCTTTCTGTAAATGTTGTCTTACTTCTTCTTCTTGTACATTCTCTTGATAGTACAATTTTCCATAGTAATCTTGTATAATTTTTTTCTTGTGCTCGTTACCAAAGCAGATCTGTCCTTCTTCATTTATCAATTGATTAATCCTTTTTGATTCTCTCTCTTTTCTCAGTTTATAAGCTAGCCATCTACCTGGTTTATTTGCATCTTCAAAATAATTCTGTTTAGCACTCCTAATTTTTTGTGCCAGCTCCTCCTTTTCCATTAATCCCATTTTATGTTTAATTAAATCCATTTTAGCTTTAATATCTTTTTTTTGCGGGGATTTCTGTAACTCTTCTTCCAATTTTTTATGGTCATCCTCCAATAGTTTAAAAGTCTTTTTCTGCGTTTCCATCCACACATGGTTGGAAAAAATGACAAAACAACATATAGACTTTAAACCAGAGACATTTCTATTAGGAATTATACCTGAAACATATAGTAAAGAACTGAAATATTTGATTGTAAATGTTTTGACAGCGGCTAGAATTGTATTTGCTAAAAACTGGAAAAATGAAAAAGTACCTATGCAGGAGGAAGTTATTAAGAAAATTATGGAATGTGCAGAGATGAGTAAATTAACATTTGAAATTAGAGAGCAAGAAGATAAACAATTCTATATGATATGGGATCTGTTTTATCAATGGTTGGATGAAAAGATATAGTAATGTAATAGATCAGCAAATTATATAATAGAAACTTGACAAACTGATATAAATTACTATATATATATATATATATATAATCAATGGATAAAAATGATATAAATCTTATTATGAAAGCTGATGTTATAGACTAGTAACAAATGAATAATAATTGATAATTGATAAATATATAAATATATGTTAGACAGATGACATGAGATTTTATATAAATGATGAGTGAAGACTATGAAAGGATGGCACAAATGATTGGTAACTGGCTGACACACGGTTTAAAATGGAAGATGGTTTTTTTTAATGTTTTTTATGTTATTGTTTGTATGTGTTTGTTGTAAAAAATAAAAAATATATATATATAAAAAAAAAAAATGACTTGCTCCTCTTCCACTTTTTGTTAAAACTCTGAAATTTGTGGCCGACTATTTTAGCCAACACATATAGGCTGATGGAGAAATCTGTGATGTTGTTCATTACTCTAACTTGCTTGTATTCATGGATGTTCTTGGGGTCAAAGAGGAGACAAATGACAATGTATGTGTTATGACACAATGAGATAGGCTACATACTTTCATTAGATGTGATTTTATAATTGTACCATTTGTACAATGACTTCATAATGCATGTGTTGTCGTTCTGATGTTATCATGGCTTGTTGTGGATACTGTTACTTATATTACTACCTGGAAAGAGTTGTTTCAGTTGTTAAGCAAAGGAAAAGTGGATATCATCTCTTGTTCAGAGAAGCTTTAATCTTATATTTTCATCCCTGCCTGAACTATGATGTCTTGATGCTGCAAAGATGATTCCAGGCCAGCTTAGATTCAAATGAAGTTCAGGAAACTGAACAGACTTGCCCTCATGAAATCCAGAGTCTGAGGTTTTATAATTATTTCTAAATGAATATGGGCGCGGGAGATAAATGTCAGTGGTTTGTGGTAAAAATATGAATTTCCAAGATGACTGTAATGAATGTTGGCAGCTAAACATTAGTTTGTATCATTCTGCAGTTATTCTTACTGAATACTCCCCCAATTTCTCTATCTCTCCTGCAAGGGGAGAGATTCATGTAAATCAGGGGTGGGGTGAGGACTGCCTGTCTATTATGGGATGCCTTTGCATAGAGACAAAGAAGAAAAAACAGAAAATGGGTATGTCCCAGAATAAAAGCCACATTTACTTATTATGTGTTTTTATAGATACTGAGGCAAATGGCTGTTTCCAATAATCCCCCCATATCAGTTGCTTGACCTATGTAATCATAGAGAGATGAGAAAAATGTTCCCCTCTCCATTCTATCTGAAATTATGGGAAAGATTTGTAGAAAGACTATAACCATGCTCAGTTAAATGTGGCAACAAGATTCTGCTCTATCACAGTCACAAAGTTTTCCCATTGCATGGAGAACTATATAACCTTATTCAGCTGAACAAGGCAGCTACCTCTTCTTTGGATTTTCACCATCAGCACAAAGAAGTAAGAGCTGGAGTATGTGTTATATATATTTCCTATGCTTACAATTCTAATTAATAGGAGGGTCTTGATTCAGCTCCCTTTTCAAGTGCATTTTCCCATTCTTTTGTATGGATAGAATGTTATTTCCCTTTAAAACATGAAGGAGCAAAGTGTAGCTCAAAACCCACATTGTTGAGCCCCTTGATGTGGCCTTTGGAGCTACTCTGATCAAGCGTATTAAGAAGTGATGGCACAATCCCTCATCGGTTTGAAATAAGGGACAGTTGAAAACATACATAAATGAAAACTGATAAATGCTTTGCCTCGTTCATCTTTCCTAACTTAGTATCCTTCACATAATTTGGGACTATAACTCCCAGAATATTGAGATGGTGTAGCTATTCTGGTTCAGAATTCTAAGATCTGAAGTTCCAATATATCTGGAGGGCACAAAAACTGAGGAAGCATATCATGCAATATAACCCAAAAGTCTAACATCTATCTCACAGAAAATGTTCAAACTGCTGTGTAACCTCTTTGCACGTATTGTTTGTACAATCTATCACCCACTGCATATGGATATAATTTATAAGCTGCATGACACTAAACTCCCTTCATACGATGAATCATGTTGCATCAAGAATAAGGAATCCATGTTCTTCCCCATTTCCCTGGCCATCATCCATGCTGGCTGAGGCTGGTGGAACTGCAATCCAGCAACATTTGTCACGCTAAAATTTCTCCACTTTTAATTTATGCACTCAGACTAAATATAAAGTAACTTGCATGAATAAGCTCCCCTGAGTAAACTAACTGATATTTATTCTAGAGTAAGGAACAGTAGAAAAGCATTAAATTAAAAAAAATTAAAATTAAAAGTATTAAAAATATGTCTGAAATAATTCAATACTTTTACTTAATCAACTGTTGCTTCTGTATGACTAAATAATGTGATGTTTTAAATTGAAACATATTTCATTATATTGTTAAGATAATGGTCCAGCATCCAAGGAAGAAAGAGAAATAAGTTCTTCTCATTAATACATGGTTAACAGTTCAATTGCTTGATAAGTTTAAACTTGGCTATCTTCTTCAGTGGCATACCAGTAATGACAAGAAATACAAATTCAGAATTTGCTGAGTTTTAAAAGAAAAATACTAATTTTCCCTTACTTCATATGTCAATTTTAATTCAAATTCATTATGTAAAATATTGTAAATTCAACTGTATTATGATAGCTCATTGCCTATGTCTCTTTCAAAAATCTGTGATTATATAATTGTTCATCTTTAATTTTCTTGCAGAGATATTTGAATCTTTTCCCACTTTTTTTCATGATGTGCTGCAGGTATGAAGATCCTGCAATGTGGTGATGGGAGTCACAGCCGACCTTCAGTCTTTTTTTCCTAGTTTTCACTCCATGTGCCATTGGTAGAAGACCAGTTGGAGGTCCACCCACCAGTGCATGCAGCCATTGTACTGAAATCTGTAGGTTCCCCCCCCACCTTCATTATCCTTGTACATACGTTTATTTAAATAAATTACTTGTGTACTCTAAATGGTAACATTTTAATGCAAGAGGGTCACTATAATGAGCAGAATTTTTTTAAGCTATTAAAATTTAATTTACAACTTCCTTACTGTCTAAAATAGCATGTATAATAACTGTAGCACCCACCCTAATAGTTGTATAAAAAGTAGCATTAATTTTACACCTTATTTGGTTCAGGGGCTCACTTTTAACAATTGATTTCTACAACATTATTTATTTCATAACTATTGTTGCCCATGACACAATTGAAAAAAAAAATAAAATTATGTGGAAAGTGCATATTTCTCTAATCAGTGTACAGAATATTATTTATTGTCTTGACAAACCTATATACTATTTATATCATTTTTATGGGAAAGAAAGAATCTACTGGATTCCAGTAGAATATCCCAACTAATGAAGAAATGTATACGAACACCCTTGCTAATTTGTGTGTTTTAAGATTATCCCCAGAGGGGGAAAAGGGAATGTTTTTAAGAAAACAGAAATAACTGATTTACAAAGGTTGAACATTACTGCAGAATCTGTAGCTTATTAAACAGACCTTGGCCTGTCACCAATAGGCCCAAGCTTTGGGGTCCCATGGGAGGGCATCTCTCCAATGCTACTGGTGGCTGAGAAGAGCCCATCAGCTTCCTTGCCAACCAAGGTTGCCCCTGTTATGATCAGAATCATGGTATAGTGGCTGGTTGCTCTAATGTGTTGGGTTCACACATAGAGCTAAGCTATGGCTTTTCAAATTATGGTTTAGTGAATAAATCACCATTGGCTAGTATCATATAACCGATTAAGTCAAAACCAAATAAATCACATTATTCCATTTGCATGTTCTGAATGAGGCCAGTGACTTTAATCTTTTCCCTGTTCTCCCCAGATGTATTTATCTACATCTGGAATCTGTTGAGGGCAAGGCAATGTTTTGTTGTCCAGGGATTGCAACTCATTCTTCAGTCCAGCTGGAGGGAGACAAGATACTTTCTGATGACCTAATGATACAATTGGAAGGGAAAGAACTGATTCCTTTCAGCCTTGTTCTCCCCTTTGAAGAGTTTTAAGGGTAGGAATGAGCCTTTGGTCCTCAAATTACTTCCCTCCCCCCCACAAATTATGCCACCATAATAATTATGGAAGCAGAGCCAGCATGGTTGGGCTCTGTTCTGCAATGAATGATTGTCACATCACATTCTCCAAAAGGTAATTTCTGATACTTATATTGGGCACTGTATCCTGAGGAATTTCTGTTTCCATAATAAGTTTTTTTGGGGGGGAGGGTGCCTTCAAGTCAGTGTTGACTCCTGGCGACTGCCTGGACAAGTCCCTGCAGTTTTCTTGGCAATGTTTTTTGGAAGTGGTTTGCCATTGCCTCCTTCCCAGGGCTGAGAGTGAGTGACTGGCCAAGATCACTCAGCTGGCTTTGTGCCTAAGGCGGGACTAGAACTGAGTCTTCCAGTTTCCAGCCTGATGCCTTAACCACTACACCACACTGGCTCTCTCCATCCATAGTATGTACTGGGCCAAAATATGTAAAATGAATACATTTGCCCACCAGCTGCTATATTCATGATAAGGCTGCTTTCTTTGGAGCAGAGTTGGGCCTAGTCATTACTTGGATGGAAGACCATCAGGAAATCCTAGGGCTGTAGACTAACCTGGGGAATAAAAAGCATCACAGAAAAAGGAAATGGCAAGTCCCTTTGTCATGCAAGCTCTCCTCATATAATGGCAGCGTTTATTTGGATAGCTTAGCCAGTTACATATTCAGTTACAATGGAATGACTGCTTTTCACTCAGGAAATTTAGAAAAGAAGGTCTGTATTTGAAAGGCTGCAATGGCAGATACCTAATAATGGAGCCCTGATGTGAATAATTTAATTTCCACGGCTCTACTTCTTTCTTATAAGAAGAATGGGAAGTAATCTTCAAGATGGCTGCACCACTGCTGGCAAGACCCATAGAGATTGATGCTTAATTCTAGCTTAATTAGGCAGAATGCCAGAAATGTCTCAAATATTGCAATGGAAGTTTCTTTCTTTTTTTAAAAGGGCATGATTTTTTACCCTTTCTCATTGTGATAAAGTAGAGACAGGAAAATTTAGGACATTTTCCTTATGCATTAAAGTTCACAACCCCAAGCAAGACTAGCTTAAATATAGCAGCTACTTTCATGCAGTGTGATAAGCCATAGTTTGTTTAACAATGATTTGTAAATAAACCACACCCTCTGGGATCACAGATAACTTTAATCCATAAAACCATAGTTTGTAAATCATTATGGCTGGATCCATGTAGCACGCTGACCAAGATCAATAACTACCTTATTACAATGTGCGAATGCAGTCACCTTCTGCCTCCAACAACGCGCAGAGATAGAAAGGGGTAACGGTCTTTTCATGGATTTGAGGCAAACCATGGAGCGTAGCCCAGCAAAAAAACGGAGCATTGCCCCAGTTCTCTGCACGATGAGAAAGTGCCCCCTCCCAGAGTGAAGACAACGGGAGGATATTGTGCTTTGTCTTTGTACAGCAAAGGTTGGTTGCTTAAATGGTCCCATACATCAAACCCTTTCAAGTTAAAAAAAAATATGCTTGAGCAGCAGCAGCAGATGAAGAATAATGAGCCCATGCTCATTACTTATTTTCAGTGTCTTTAGGACAGCCTGGCAACACCCGTTTTGCCCCCGTAGCAAAGATACTAGACTTGTCCATTCCTCAGGTGTCCTTTATGCAGCTCCTTTCTGTACTGCAAAATTACCAAGAGCTGCAAAACATATAGATAGCTAAAAGAATCAGGACAATGCAATACAGTACAGGTAGTCCTTGTTTAATGACCACTCATTCAGCGACTGTTCAAAGTTATGACGGCGCTGTACAAGGAGACTTACAACCTGTACTCATAGTTGAGGCCGTTGCAGCATCCCTGCGGTCATGTGACTGCAATTTGGGCACTTGGCAACTGGCACACAATTAAGATGGTAACTTGATTGCCATTTGCAACCTTTCCTGCTGGCTTCTGACAAGCAAAGGCAATGGGGAAGCGAGCAGCAGGTCACAAATGGTGATCGTGTGAGATTGTGCCTAATGACCACTTGGAATTTGCTTAATGATGGCAACCAGAACTGCTATTGTAAGTTGGTGCAATCATGTGATGTCACACTTTATGACCTCATTGCTTAGCAACGGAGTTGCCAGTCCCAATTATCATAGTTAATAGACATATGTAGGAACCTGTTTTGTTGATGCCCAGTGATGCAAATTACTCTGCTTTGAATGGCTGGATTAACTGACATTAAACATTCAGCTTAAAGATGTCATTATGCTTAATTTCTGGAAATGCAAATATAAACAAGATTACCATAGGAGTTCATGAATGCATGACCAACTCCAAACTCACATGTTTCTTCCTTAATCACCCTGATCTCATGAAACTAATATTCCAAAACAGCATGTGTTGAGACAACTTTAATTTAATGGGTGTGTGTTATCACTGTAACCATATGCTAAAATTTAGTTAAACATTAATGATAGAAAATAATTCCAAGCAGACCACTTGGAATAATAAAGGTATAGTTATTGCCTCTACCATTCAATAAGAGTCATTAATTTTGCCATGAGTTAGTACATCAGGGCTTTCCCATTATCACACTGCTTTTCATCATTTCCCAAGCTTTAGGCAGGCTCCCAAATTAACTGGTATATGGCAAAAAAAAAAAAAAAATCCTATTATTCACAGTATATTAATCGTCATGGGCAGGCCATGGCTCTTCTTTTCAGACTGAGAACATCTCTCAACTCAAGGGGTGACATCAGTCAGAAATGATGAGTCATTCTTCTGGATTTACACTTGGCTGGGCGTTCTCATCTTTTATTTGCTATCTTGCCTAGACTCCAAACCAAATGTGGGAAATGAGAGAAACTTATGATTAAGGTTCTTGCACAAGCTGTGTGTTTGCTGCAGTGTGAACTTAATATAAATCTGCATTGAAATGAAGAATTGTATTTAGAATGGCATAAAACTCCAGCTGAGATGGTGCTGCCTTATCTGGCTAGTCCAGAAGTGCTATTAACATTTCTTCCCATGCCAGTAAAGGCTTGTTTTGCCATAGTGCCTCTACTCTCAGAATGGTTGAATTTCCCCTTTTTCAGAGCGGTCACAACATCACATATGGATTTTAAGTTTCATATTTTGTTAAGTATCAGCTGGGGAGAGTTATTAACTGGAAACTATTTCTAAAAGTGCTGACATGATTGTCCTTTTTCATACAGATAATTGTTTAAACATATTCTCCTCTTCCAGTGGCCCTCATCACATTACCCAGCTTGGAGGACCATTCCAGCTGTCCTGATTGGGATATACTGTGCCTCCCAGACTCCATACTAGGAGTGAATCTTTTTCCATTAGGGTTCTCGACTGCAGGAACCCTCTTCATACTCTCATTCTGGAGTGGGGGCTTCCTTCAATATCTGTTTCTCTCCCAGGGAGTAGCAATCTTCTGTATTGTATTGTATTGTATTGTATTGTATTGTATTGTATTGTATTGTATTGTATTGTATTGTATTGTATTGTATTGTATTGTATTGTAGTTATTGATCAAATGTATTTATTTATCAAATTTATACACCACCCATCTCACTGTATAATATAATTGTGTTGCATTAATGACCAACAGTGACTCTAGAGTGCTGTTAGCCCTACAGCACTCATCTTGTGGATTGCTATCTTCTTCAGGTTTTATGGTGCCAGGTCCAGTATAGTCTGCACTCTGGTCTCCCTCTTCCAACACCTGAATTTCACAGGGACTCTTCCTAATCCTCACTACTCTGTCCCTCCCTCCCTTCCTTCTGGCTGCCTGGTCTCCAAAGGTGACTACCATGCTGGTGATTCTACCACTATCCAGCGGTGAACCACCCAATCTTCTTTTTTCACCTCTATTTACTTAATCTCTCCTGAAAATGTATTTTGTTATAAATATTATGGACTCTATCTGAAGTCAATAACCTGACAAGGGCTTGAGAGAAGGGAAGGGGAAATAAACAGCAAACAGCACCAGAAAGCAAACAAAGAACAAAGCAATCTCAGGAATATGGTCTTGGATGTATGAAGACAAGTAAGTTTGAAACCAGAGCAGTCCAGAAGACAGCTACTAGGTGAAAATTGCATCAAGCAATATCAAGCAAGACTTGTTTAGGTGGGCAACGACAGCAATAACCAATGAGGTGGAAAGGAGAAGGGCTGCTTTAAAAAAGAGAACCAGATACAAAGCTGGTTGGGGAAAACAACATGTGTACATGCAGTATCTGAAGCTGTAGTTTCTTTTCTCCTCCCCACCAAGCTCCATGATCAGTTGCTTGGTGTAGGTTCAGTGAGTATGTAATAGTGAAACGTGTGCGGGTCTGTGAAAGTGCTTTAGCAAAATGCAGCTATATTACTATATAGTTGATAAAGCCAAGAGGTTAACAAGGGATTATTTGGGTGCTGTCTTGCCATTTTGTGTGGATTACTTGCTTGTCCTTGATCCCTTGGAGATTGTTGTCTCACTGAAAGGTGTTGTGAGTGTGTTTTCAAACAACCTCCCAACCATTGGTCAAGAATACATCTCCAGCAATCCATTCCTGTATGTCTGTGTGTGTGTGTGTGTGTATAAATATAAAATCTGACACGGATCTACAGTGAGGACATTGGGATGTCATTCAGACTGGAGAAGTGTAGCCAGATGGTAGTAAAGGGAGGGAAGGTAGTTAAGACTGATGGGGTGGAATTACCAACAGGCCACATAGCAGACATACAAACCAGCTATAAGTACATTGGTATCCCATAGTCACATGGAAACCACAATGAGGAGGCAAGGAAGACAGCAACATCCAAGTACCACCAAAAGATAAGACAGGTCCTGAAGAGCCAGCTCAATGGGAAGAACAAGATCCATGCCATCAACATGTATGGCCTGCTAGTGATCAGATACCCTGCTAGTATAGTGAGCTGGCCAAAGAAGGACATGGAGGTTGCTGATGTGAAGACCCAGAAGCTCCTCACAATGTATGGAGGTTTCCACCCCAAGTCCAATACACAGAGACTCTGCACCAGCCAGAAAGGGGTGGGCGGGGTCTGGTGAGTGTCAAAGCTACTGTCCTGGATTAAACCCAGAGCATCCAGGTGTACATCAGTAAGGTGGCATCTGTGATGGAATGGACTTATGAAGGCCAGGCTCAGGGAGATAAGCATGTTCTTAGCCTCCAGCAGGAGCATGGGAAGTTCAAGAAGGTGAGGCTGGCACCTCCCTAAGGAATTCACGGTGTTGCTGGCTGGCTTGGGAACTAGGGTTCAGTCTGGGGAGACTGATGTCAGGTTCAGCCCAAAGAACTCCAAGAGACAATGCAAATACAGTTCTGTTGCGTTTATTAGCTACAACCTCCAGACAGAAAATCTCCCCAGACTAAACCCTAGTTCCCAAGCCAGCCAGCCACAACACCGTGAATTCCTTAGGGAGGTGCCAGCCTCATCTTCTTGAACTTCCATGCTCCTGCTGGGGGCTAAGAACACACTTATCTCCCTGAGCCTGGCCTTCATAAGTCCGTTCCATCACAGCATCCAAAGATGAGCTGCTGAGAGAATGCCTGAGGCAGCAGCAGACATGGGAGAAAGTTCAAGTGGAGGAAGTGCCATGGCAAGACAAGACCCTGCATGGGATGTAACATCAACAAATAGCTGAGGTGGCTGACACTGGGACATCCTACCAGTGGCTGGTAAGGCTAGACTAAAAGACAGCACTGAGGCACTGATCATAGCAGCACAAGAACAGGCACTAAGCACCAGATCCATAGAAGCAGGGGTCTACCGCACTAGACAGGACCCAAGGTGCAGACTGTGCAGAGAGGCCTCAGAGATAGTCCAACACATAGTGGCAGGGTGTAAGATGCAGGCAGGAACAACATACACTGAACTGCACAACCAAGTAGCTGGTATTGTGTACAGGAACATCTACATAGTGTATGGGCTAGACCCTCCCAAGTCCAGATGGGAGATTCCACAGAAGGTTGTGGAGAATAACAGGGCTAAGTTCCTGTGGAACTTCCCAAATCCAGATGGACAGGCATGTACTGGCCAATCAACCAAACATCGTGGTAGTAGACAAGGAGCAGAAGACAGTAATGGTGATAGATGTAGGGGTGCCAAGTGACAGCAACATTAGGAAAAAGGAGTATGAGAAGCTGGAGAAGTAGCAGGGCCTGAAGGAGGACCCAGAGAGGATGTGGAAAGTAAAGGCCAACGTGGTCCCCGTGGTGGTAGGAGCACTCATGGCTGTGACTCCTAATCTGGGAGAGTGGCTCCAACAGGTCCCAGGAACAACACCAGAGCTCTCTGTCCAGAAGAGTGCAGTGCTAGGAACAGCTAAGATACTGCGCAGAACCCTCAAACTCCCAGGCCTCTGGTAGAGGACCCAAGATTGAGGAAGACACATAGCACCCATAGGGATGAGAGGGGATTTTATATAGGTTTATAGGAAGGAGTACAACCCCAATCCCCCTTCATGTATTCAGTAAGATCATGGTTGGGATTGTGTGAGCACCCCCTCACTCTTCTAAGACATAACACTAAACTTCCATACTTGAAAAAGTGGAAAAGCAGCCAAGGCCCCAGTCCATATAGGACCTTTAGACTATTCAATTTCAGCAATATGGATTGTCATTAAAATTAGCCTTAAAATTATTATTTTGCAACAAAAATAGTATTTGGGATTTTTATGGATTATTATCTCTTTTTTACAATTTTTATTAGCCCACCCTCTTTTGACCCAGTTTTACTCTTTTCAAACTGAGTGTAGCACTTGGCTGGAAAAATGCAAAGAAGGGCAAATCTCAGCTGGTAAATTGTTTCCTCCTGCTGTAGAATATGAACCAGAGTTAAAAGTAGTTATTAAAATGGGAATGAATTAATGAAAAATATTAAAATGGGATAAGGAGAATTGGTCCTTCTTTCTTTTAGCACCTGGGATGACCTCTGACTCCTGCCACGCAAAGAGTAGTTCATCTCAATGAGGTCCCGTTTCAGGCATTATGTGTAGCACAGACCATGAGCACGTTTTGTTTGCCCACATGAATCTGATCTCACCATCACTGCCAAACTTCAAATGACAGAGCTAAGGAAGTGTTTCTGCGATGGATTTTTCTTTTAATCTTCTCTAAGTAAGTTAAAATTCCTGAAAAATTATGTATTATCATTAGGCTTTATGTATTTTCTTCTGTTTTTTAAAATATGTCTGGCGTGAAATTATAAGTTCCCTCCATCCCATTCTTTCCTCCTCCATTACTAGACTGTAAAATTCATTTTCTATCACAGATAATTTAATTTGCAATCCAGCCTCAAGCTTCAGAGTGCTTGATGAAGTGAATGGAGAAAATATGCCAAGAGAGTTTCATTTTTAGAATTGTGGTGCAAAAATAAAAGTCCTGATTCACTGCTTAAAGAGGAATACCTCAAACTACATTTAATTGAGAGGACTAGGACCTATCCAGCAGTTAATTTACCCAGTACACAACAAAGAGACCCATGCTGAGTCATCCTGCCTCTGATGTCAAATATACAAGCTAGCCTTCCCTCCCCTTTTATATTTGGGCATACAGTGCAAATATCTATAGGGAAATGGCTTCTGCATGTGGGGTTGCATGCAGAGAGACTCCCATGGAGTAAGAATCTTGTTGGCAATGATTCCTACTTATGTGACAGCTTCTGCCTATACTTTTGTATATATTAACACCAGACATTTTTGTGCTACCTGCAGATATCAACAAGAATGTTATATCATGCATGTTGCTTCAGTGCAGCACTTTCCTATATTGAATAAAAGTAGTTTAAATAATAGTTGAATAGAACCCAAGTATATACTGCAAGTGAGGCTTATGGCCCTACGCAAACTTTTGATGGCTGGAGAAGTTGCACTAGGCAGATTTTAGGTGGCCAGAGACAATAGGGTGCCCCTTCCCTTTCCTTCCCTTTTCTTTTTGAAGGTGGGAGCCTTGATTTTTAAAAATGTGTTCAGCTTGTGTAATGCTTACATGAGAATTTTTGAGTGCTTCCCATCTCAAAATGACATGAAACAATGTGACTTTCTTCAGAGAACTAAATATATTAATACCGCAGATCAAGTCCCCACCTTATTGGTGTTTCAGGGCTTGAAGATCTGGATCTTCTCATATGCCTTTAGTGAGGGTCAGTGAAGCCCCCTTGTATTTTCTTTCTGTTCTTGTCCAGTTTTTGTCATTTTGCTATCTTTTATTCCTTATTCTTGTTTCTAATTGTATTTTTTTGGGAAAAAAGTTTTTACTTGTGAGCCACCCAGAGTCATTGGGAGTTGGGTGGCATACAAATTTAATAAATAAATAAGTGATAGACCAGTGCCCTGGAGTGAGACAAGCAATAAAATTGCTCCTCTGGATTTTAGTGGCGTGAGACTGCCTTCTAGTCAAATTTAATAAATAAATAAGTGATAGACCAGTGCCCTGGAGTGAGACAAGCAATAAAATTGCTCCTCTGGATTTTAGTGGCGTGAGACCGCCTTCTAGTCAAATTCCTTAGCTGGCTAGCTCTTCAGCCCACTTAATAAATACATCTTACCTTTGATCTGCTTGATCTACCGGACACCTCCCTCACCTAAAAAGATGAGAAGTATAAAAGGTGGTGCTGCATGGTTTTGTTTAAAGATCACCCTGGTAAGACTGTGCAAAGTATTTAAAGGCCACTTTGCAAAGTGTGCTGTGGGAGTGAAGTATTGAGATAGCTGTACCCCCCTGAAGGCTCAGCCTGGCTGTTTTAAGAGCTGGCTACTCAAAAGATATCCCAGGTTGTTCTCTCCTGGGCAGGAATGGATCACTCTTCAAGTTGCCAATGTTTAAAGCAAAGCAGCCAACAATATAAATTCATAATTGTGGTTGAACCTTAAGAATGCAGGCTACACAACTTTAATTTGGAAAAAAATCATGGCACAATTGTGTTGATGATCTGATGATAAATTGCTGTTATTTTTGATGTATGGAATCTCTAAGATCATAAATTGTGGAAAATGGAAATATGCACAGGAGTATGAAGTATCATAACCTATTATTTATCCTCCTCAACCATTGAACAATAATGGCCAGAAAGACCTCTAGTGTTACATTCTGGAACATCTGTGGGCTTGTTTTCAAACGTTCACATAGAACTTCCTATATATGCTGGCATATCTAAGTGCTGAACTTATATATCCTTCCAGGCCATTTACTGTAACATATTCCCTTGCTCTTAATTATAATAGTTAGGATGGTCATAATATGTGCTTGCTGTCTTCCCTAGAAGCTTATAATTTAAAATTCAGTGCAAGAGACAATAGAGGAAAAGGAGGGAGGTGGAAGCATGGCTATACTTAACATATTTTACATTAATGTACTATATTATTTTTAATGGTTTAAATATATGTGTGATTTGTATACAGGTAGTCCACAGGGTAGTCCCCAGTTTAAGAACAAGTTCCATTCCCAAGATCTGTCCTTAAGTTGAATTTGTATGTAAGCCAAAACAGTATTATTGTATAATACTATATACAGTGGGGCAAAAAAGTATTTAGTCAGCCACCAATTGTGCAAGTTCTCCCACTTAAAAAGATGAGAGAGGCCTGTAATTTTCATCATAGGTATACCTCAACTATGAGAGACAAAATGGGGGGAAAAATCCAGAAAATCACATTGTCTGATTTTTAAAGAATTTATTTGCAAATCATGGTGGAAAATAAGTATTTGGTCAATATCAAAAGTTCATCTCAATACTTTGTTATATATCCTTTGTTGGCAATGACAGAGGTCAAACGTTTTCTGTAAGTCTTCACAAGGTTTTCACACACTGTTGCTGGTATTTTGGCCCATTCCTCCATGCAGATCTCCTCTAGAGCAGTGATGTTTTGGGGCTGTCGCCTGGGCAACACGGACTTTCAACTCCCTCCAAAGGTTTTCCATGGGGTTGAGATCTGGAGACTGGCTAGGCCACTCCAGGACCTTGAAATGCTTCTTACGAAGCCACTCCTTCGTTGCCCAGGCGGTGTGTTTGGGATCATTGTCATGCTGAAAGACCCAGCCACGTTTCATCTTCAATGCCCTTGCTGATGGAAGGAGGTGTTCACTCAAAATCTCACGAAACATGGCCCCATTCATTCTTTCCTTTACACGGATCAGTCGTCCTGGTCCCTTTGCAGAAAAACAGCCCCAAAGCATGATGTTTCCACCCCCATGCTTCACAGTAGGTATGGTGTTCTTTGGATGCAACTCAGCATTCTCTCTCCTCCAAACACAACAAGTTGAGTTTAGACCAAAACATTCTACTTTGGTTTCATCTGACCATATGACATTCTCCCAATCCTCTTCTGGATCATCCAAATGCTCTCTAGCAAACTTCAGACGGGCCCAGACATGTACTGACTTAAGCAGGGGGACACGTCTGGCACTGCAGGATTTGAGTCCCTGGCAGCGTAGTGTGTTACTGATGGTAGCCTTTGTTACTTTGGTCCCAGCTCTCTGCAGGTCATTCACTAGGTCCCCCCATGTGGTTCTGGGATTTTTGCTCACGGTTCTTGTGATCATTTTGAGCCCACAGGGTGAGATCTTGCATGGAGCCCCAGATCGAGGGAGATTATCAGTGGTCTTGTATGTCTTCCATTTTCTAATTATTGCTCCCACAGTTGATTTCTTCACACCAAGCTGCTTGCCTATTGCAGATTCAGTCTTCCCAGCCTGGTGCAGGTCTACAATTTTGTTTCTGATGTCCTTCAACAGCTCTTTGGTCTTGGCCATAGTGGAGTTTGGAGTGTGACTGTTTGAGGTTGTGGACAGGTGTCTTTTATACTGATAACAAGGTCAAACAGGTGCCATTACTACAGGTAACGAGTGGAGGACAGAGGAGCCTCTTAAAGAAGTAGTTACAGGTCTGTGAGAGCCAGACATCTTGCTTGTTTGTAGGTGACCAAATACTTATTTTCCACCATGATTTGCAAATAAATTCTTTAAAAATCAGACAATGTGATTTTCTGGATTTTTTTCCCATTTTGTCTCTCATAGTTGAGGTATACCTATGATGAAAATTACAGGCCTCTCTCATCTTTTTAAGTGGGAGAACTTGCACAATTGATGGCTGACTACATACTTTTTTGCCCCACTGTATAGGCCAGAGTTACAAAATTATTATATTTGTTTCATGTGTAGGCCTGTATATATGCATTAACAGTATTCTTAAACTAAAAATAAAAAATGAAACTTACCTCTTTAATGTGAAATCTGTGATTGTTTTTTGCTGCACAAATACTCAATTCTGGGCCGAACTTAAGTTTTGGAGATCAGTTGTGGGAAATTTTTGGCCTTTGTGGATTGCGGGTTTTTTTGGGCTATTTTGGGCTACTTTTAAGGGGGTGTACAGTTTTTGAGCGATATATCAAGCTGTCATGAATGATAACTGCAAAATGGATTGCAGGGACACAGAGGATGCTGGCATGCTGAGGGTCTGCCAGCCTCCTCCCTTCTCCCTGCACCACCAGCACCTCATTTCCCAAATCCAGCTTCTCCTTTCTCTCCCCTCCTTTCTACCTCCTCTCCCAAGGACCCCTTTGCAAAACTAGAGGGGGGCTGATGCCTTCCAACCTCCAACACTCTCCCCTTAATATTTGGACTCCTCAACCTCTTCTGAAATCTTGGTACCCTGATGCCAAAGCCTTCACTACCACCACCACATTTTCCTTTCCCCCGCCTCTCCCCCCCACCTTTGTGGGTGGCTCCTGCTGCCACTGGTGCCTGGGTCAGCCCAGCCCCAGATCTCATGCACCCACCCTGAGACAGAGCCCTCAGGCCACTGCACCTACAGAAAGGCAGGCACGTGCCTGCAGAAAGGCAGGTACGTGTCAGCAAGGAGAGCCCCAACACGGAGACCCCAGCAATGTCTCTCTCATGCGCTCTCTCACCTCCTGCTGCTGCTCTCTCCTCTCTTCCTCATTCCTCACCTCCCTGCTTGCACGTGTGTGCACAATTCCTGCCCCTGCCCGGGGTCCACATGCACAGTCCAGTGGGCCAACCCAGTGTTGGAGGTTGGAGGGTTTTTCTTTGGTCTCTGCTTTTTTAAAATAAATCATGACCTCCCAGGGAACCCCTAGTAACCTCTCATGGAAACCTAGGGTTCCACAAAACCCCAGTTGAGAAACCCTTCTCTAGATAATATGGAAGTGCTATTAGTAATTAGGATACTGGACTCAGGGACTGAGATTCAGACCGTTCTTGATGGGTTACAACTGCCAGAGTCTGCTCCTTAATCCTCAGCTGTCACTTGAATCACAGGAGGTGATGGTGGCAACTAGGTGCTAGCTGATCAAATTCAGCATCAGTTATCCACACATTTGCTCACATCCCATTTTGACTATTGCAATATGTTCTACTTAGGGCTATCTTTGAAAAATGTTGGAAGTTGTAATTGGTGCAATGTGCTGTAGCTAGGACTGCCAACCAGGCATGCTGGATTACATGAAGCTTGTATAGAGCACTGAGCGCCACCACTGATTGACAGTTGTTTACCAAGCACCATTTATTATAGTAGCATTCGCCTTTAAAGCCCTAAATGGCTTACAACCTGACTTGCTGAGGATCTACCTTGCCTAGTAAGAACCTGTCTAGCCTTTAAGATCTGTAGGAGATCTGACAGTGGCTTGTCTAAGTGGGACACAGGAGAGAACTTTCTTCTGTGTTGTGCCCATGTTATGGAATGCACAAACTTGATGATTTGATCGTCATCATTTAGACATCCATATTACTCATCAAAACCCTTTGACTTAATAGCACCATTTAAGAACTGCCCCTGCAGTCTCTGAAAGAAAAGATTACATACAAAATAGGACTGAATGAAGGGGAGATAAAAAGTTAATTTACCTAGCTAAAAGCAAAATTAATTTGTTTCCCACATGCTAACCTTTATTGTGCGCTACATTGTAAATGGAAAACAACCTTGTAATTTTTTTTTTTAATCTGTTCAGTCGTGTCTGATTCTCAAAGACTGCCTGGACAAGTCCCTGCAGTTTTCTTGGCAAGGTTTTTCAGAAGTGGTTTGCCATTTCCTCCTTCCTAGGACTGAGAGAAAGTGACTGGCCCAAGGTTACCCAGCTGGCTTTGTGCCTAGGCAGGACTAGAACTCACTATTTCCCAGTTTCTAGCCTGATGTCTTAACCACTACACCAAACTGGCTCTCTTTTGTAATGTTTACTTAAATACAAAAATCACCTTATTTTGCACACAGAGTTTTCTTGCAGCAGGGCTTATCTAGAAACAGTTTGAGCAATGTCTTGGACAATGTCTAAAAATCTGATATATCACATTGCCTGCTGCACTACTGTAGTACTGTTTCTTTTCACCCCATAAAAGACAAAGAGTTCTCTTTGCTACACAACTGGATGTTTACTGGCATTTGTATGCTCAGAAAAGAGAACCAATTAGTCTATGTTTGGACTGCAATATTAAAATCCTTTCCATAGTACAACATCCACAGGGCACAGTTATATCTTACATCTGAGAAAATGGATTGCATAAGTGGAAGATGCTGGTTCTTGCACAAAGGAGATAGATTATTTTCTGATTTTCATTAAAACTGAATCCTGATAGGAATTGAGAATTAGGAAGATGGCTTATTCTGAATGAGGTTGGATGTTGCAGGTTGGAGTCCTCCTTGAAGCAATATTGTGTCAAAACAGGCAAAATGACAGTTGTGGTATTGTGATCAAAGCCCTGTTATTTTGCATGTATGTACAATATCAACACAAAAAATGCAACTTTTTCACACTGCCACAACAGCCTCCTTGCCTGTTTTGATTCACCTGCAGATGCCACTAAGACTTTGATTCAAAGCTGTTTTAGCTAATCCATCAACAATGACCCTTCCCGAGCAGGACAGCCAGGCTACCTCAGTGATCTTACTGCAGAGGAAGGGCTACCCTTGAATACTGTATGGTCAAAATGTTGCAGCTTTAGGATGTTAATGCAACTAAACTGAATCACTAAATAAGATTACATACAATAATGCTTCCTGTGATACCAGGTCCAATGTAAGATTATACAATTATTGTTAAAAGACCTAAAAGATTTAGGACCAAGTATTTAACCAGAATTTCCCTTAGTATAGTTGGCTGGTGAGTTGGGAATACCAGAGAATCTCTCTATGGTCCCTCCTATGGGAATGGCACATAATGTGGTGACATAAGACAGGCCCTTATTGGTGGAAGTTAGCTGATGCTGGAATTTCCTCTGGGAATGTGGTACCCTTGCAATGTGATATTTTACATAACCACTGATTCATGGATATATAACTACATGCCGTACTAGCAAATGCCCAAGGCACATAATTATTTTTGAAAGAGCTGGACCTAACTATCAATAGTCAGGGTCAGTGGATTGCCAATAATAGTTGGTTACATCATCAATCAGTGTCAGTTGTTCAACTCTGCAGAAATGAGAATTTTTGTCCATTTCAACTGCATTGAAAATCCTAATTCTTGAAATACATCACGTTTAATCAAAGCAAACTGCAAATTTTTTACAAAAGTTTTGGTGCAATGTTGGAATTTAACTGATAAACCTAAACATTTGTAAAATAAATGTATATGTGAATACAAAATAGTGTTCCCTTCAGTTGACTAATAGTGGAAATAATATTGTTTAATCCATGTTCTGCTCCTTGAACCATTAAAGGTACTGGAATGTTAAACAAATAAACAACCTTACTGCCACTCCACACAAAATGGTTCCAAGCCATCATTCTTCCACTATCTTTAAAAGCCCCTGCAAACTGTGATGGTGAAAGGATAGCACATCAACAGTTTGTAGCCAGGCTGTATCCTTGGTTGCTTGGTAGCTTTTGTAAGGGCTGAATTTGGCAAGGGGGCAACCAGAATTTCTCAGGGTTGAAATTCTAAACATGTCTGAGATACCCAAGGCCACCAAAATTCCAAAATCATAAACATGTTTGAGATACCCAAGGCCACCAAATAAACCACCGAATATCTTGTAAGTTGGAAAGACAAGAGGAAAAACCTAAAGGTTAAATTCTGGAGCTGAGACTTAGATAAAGGCATTGAGTTCCTTCTACTGCAAATCATCTAGGTGTATACAGCTTCATTCTTGTCAGCAATTAAGAGTTTAATCTAGCCAAATTGTGCCTAAGAGCCTTCAGCAAAGAAGCCTATTCTGAGTAAGGGTTAAGTGTCTGGAGAACTGAGACTTACTGCAAAGCTCTGGTGTGATGTCTGAAAGCTTGAGTGGGAGGCAGATATGTTCTAAGCAAAGCTGGGAGGTGGGATGAGACAAGAAGTCCCAACAGGGAAAACAGGCCATACAATCCCCACCAGGACGGCACTACCTTTGAATGGGTTACATCCCGCAACTCAGCTCTCAAAACTGCCTAAGTTACGTGCTCAGATAAATCTGCAGCAGGTTTCATACTGGAGGAATAGTAACAACACCTTTAATGTAACAACACTCAAGCAGCTGGTTTTAGAAAACTATATGGATTTACTTCAGTGATATCCTGGAAACATTTTTCTTTGTTTGTGGGCGACCTGTGGAGAGACACATAAATCACAAACAGAAAATATTTCCCTTCATATTTTGCCTGTCCGTTAAGCTATTTGCTATGAGTAAGCTTTCAAAATGACTATACTCATCATGATCCCAGTGGTCTGGGGCTCTCAGCTAGTGTAGTCTGATGACTATTGCACCAGGAGGTATAATTGCTCTCAGTGATCTCATTTACATGTTATGGGAAACATGGTCACAGACTTCCATTGCCCTGATCAGTGAAATCAGTTTGAAATGTCAACTGTTCAAAATGTCCAATCAAGTATGAGCTTGTTTCTATATGCACATCCTTTGTTTCTGTGGGTGTGTCATATACAATTACATTTGTAACTCCAGTAAAGTGGGTGAATTGGCATTATCCAACTATTTAGGTATTTTATTATATTCATTTTTTAAAATATTGGTGTTCATACTAACACAAATGTGGAGTTGTACCAAGGTTTTCTGAACCAACAGATGACTAAATTCCATAACAGCCAAAGTCGTCTATGCAGAATCTATACAGGATAACACAAGGGGTCCCATTATATGGGGGCGGGTGGGGTGTTGTACAGAAGGAGGGAAAGCGTGCTGTTCAGCTAGATTTTTTTGTGCATGGTTGATATCTATTGGGGTACATTGCTAAGTGCATGGAGGCCTTTTTTACTTGGGCAGAAGTGTCTCCTTATCAGCATAAAGCACAGGAGAAACCCTCAAATTCCAGTTGTTTCCCAATATAATGCAGAGAGGTTTTGGGTGCCTAAGGTTGTGAAAGACAAGGCAATAACATTTTTCTGATGATGGCATTAGAAGTTATTTAAAACTGAAGTCGGTTCCAAGGATATCATGGATGCAGTCATGTGAATTTTAATTTGGAATGTGTAGAATTTTAATACTAATACTTTTAATGATGCTAAGACTTTACTGTATTAAGTTAGCCCCCCCCCCCATATTTTTTTCTTTTACTTTTTGATAGGCCCAAAGCAATAATAAAATAACGAAGGGATGGTGGGAAGAAAAAAAGTTCCAGACTTCAAGAGGGAAACTAAAATTGTGGATAATAGGACATCTGGAATTGAGCAGAAGAAGACAGAATTTGAAGCTGAACTATGTACAAATGATGAACATGTAATTGCTAAAATGTATAAACTTTTATTGAAATTTGAAATGGAAAAAGAACAAGTGAAAGACTGTATGATAAAATGGGCTAAGAACTTTGGACACAACATACTGATGGAACAGTGGGAAAATATGTGGTTAAAAGGCTTGAAATTTACATTACGTTATAACTTAAAAGACATTTTTTAATAAAATAATGTACTATTGGTATATGACTCCAGAAAAAATGTCTAGAATGTATAAAGGTACTCCAAATTTATGCTGGAAATGTGGACAACATGAAGGGTCATTTTATCATGCCTGGTGGACTTGTAAAAAAGCCAGAAATTTCTGGGTTCAAATAGATTATAATTATATAATTATATTAAAATTATACAAAGAATTTTAAAGATCAATGTCCAGCTGACACCAGACCATTTCTTGCTGAGATTCATGGACACTCAATTAAAAAAGAGCCATGGAAGATTATTTTTATATACAATTACTGCTGCAAAACTATTATATGCGCAGAAATGGAAAGACTCTGAAATACCCACAATGAAGAAATAGTTGGTGAAGATAATAGAACTAGCAGAGATAGCAGAATTAATTTGTTTGATTAGAGAAAGATCAACAACTACATTTATCATTGACTGGAAACCCCTTACAGACTTTTTGCTGAAAAAAGAGAAAAATGAACTTGTGATTTATGGGTTTGAAGATTAGAAAGGGTAGCTTATGGAAAGAAGGAAATTATGATGTAACCTTAGAGAGAGAGGGTAAAATATAAATGCATTTATAACCGCTGTCAAAAAGACTGGAAGCCCCACTTCTTTATAATCTTTTTTTTTTCTGTTTCTATTTTTTTTCCCATTTTCTTTCTTACTGATTCATTATTCTTCTTTATTCTCTTTGTTTCTTTTCTATGATTTGTACTGTTTTTATCTTGTTAAAAATTCCTTCAATAAAAATTATATTAAAAAAAAAAGAGGGAGGCTAAGGAAGGCTTCCCATACCAGCTGCCCTCCAGAAACTTTGAACTGCAGCTGTCATAATCTCTTACCATAGCCTGCTCTGGTGGATAGGAGTTAATGCATCAGGTTAGAGAAGACTCTCCTGATGCAAGAAAAATGACTAGGTAGTCAAAAGCTGAGCAGCATTGAGAAAACACTGATTGAATGCCAAAATAGAGATCGATGGTGAAGGAAGAAGGGCAGGAAAAGAGCTGGGGAGGGGGAATTTCTTGCAGGGCTAGCCGCAGTACCCCTTTTGGGGCAAATGTCTATGCCTTTCAAGTTTAAAAGCTGTCCAACTGGAAGAGATAGTATGAGTGTCTTCTACTGTTGGTCTTGCACATGGAGGCGCTATCTGTAGTGGGATGAGATGATCTTCCTCTTGATCAAATGCTGCCTCAGCCAGGAGCCTGAAGCTGTGAATGAATTTAATGCTTCTCTGCCCCATTGGCATTGTATCTAGGTACAGAAAATCCATTTTGAGTCATTGAACGCTGTTTCCGAAATGGCAACATATCATGGTCTTGCAGGCAACATTAAGCATAGGCACCTAAGCTGCAGAATCATCAGCACACCATCAGGATTTGGGAAGGCAAGGAGACTCGTCAGTCGTGGAAACATTATTTGCTTCTATGTCTGTGAAGGGATGGTGTTTAAGACATCAGGGGCATCTGTAGGGTGTGGGGGGATCACAAAACTAATATGTGATGCATGTAAAAAGGGGCAGGGCTTTGACTGCATGATCACAGCCACCATCTTCACTTTTTAAATTTTCCATTCCCCCCTGCCCCAATATCCTTGCATTTGAGCTTGAACCATGCCCCTCTTAACAGCCTCAATATGTACAATGACATGCCTACCATATGTGTATGTGTATATGTGTATATGCCTAGCATATGTATATGGCTAGTATCATTACATTTCTGAAATCAGCTTGAAAAAGAGAGAGAGGGAGAGAGAGAGAGAGAGAGGGAGGGAGGGAGAGGGAGAGGGAGAGGGAGAGGGAGAGGGAGAGGGAAAGAGGGAGAAAATACATGGCAGGGAACATGTCTGTTCTGAATAGGAACACATTGATGGCTGATTGCAAAAGGAAGGGATCACTTTGGGGAACAGCACAGCAATGTCTTTTGTGACCTGCTGGAAAACTAAAGAAACATTAGGAGGCATGGAGCCCTGGATGCAAATTACTCCACCCACCATATGCTTAAGAGCTGTCATCCAACAGCCACAACCTCAGGTGTAAGTGGAGATGACAAACAGATAATTAGCACCTCTCAAGCTGCCTGCTAAAAGCTACATGGAAAAGAGGGTCACTCGGTTAAGGGTGTATTCTTAACAGTTTCTTACCAAGTGAACAAATTGCTGTAAGGTCCTATCATAATTGTCTTACCTGAAATTAGATCTAATCACTGTCTTGAAGGGATATTGACATTTGCTACTGAGTAGAAAAATATTTGTATTTTATCTTTGAGGTAAGGAATTCCTTGCTAGGAGAGAAGTCTCCCTTTAGTATAAAAACAGCACCTCATATGTAAACCACCTCCTGACTATATTTAAGAAACTGATAGGACCCAAATCCTGAAAACAGGATAATTCTGAAATAATTCTGCAGTGGATTTCCAAAATATATCAAATGGATTTCACTTATAGCATGAATAGTAGCTTTGAACACAGGCCTTTGGCAATTCTTTGTCTGGGTTCAAAATGCATACACACAACATAAATCGCCTTTTTTTAAAAAAGTAAGCTTATCTTGGTGAGCAATATATGCACAAGGGGAATGTACATAATAATGATAACAGCAAAACCTGAGTTTGGAATATCTGTCAGGTTGAAAGGAATCCTGAGCAAGCTGTGCCCCCTCCCCAATTCCTGTAATGTCCCCAAAATCTGTTCTCCTTCCAGCTTCACTCTCTTTCCTTCCCAGGTCTCTTTCTCATCCTTCATAACATTCTCTTCCCATACCCACTGGACATCCTTGATGCTTTCCTCTCCCATCAGGTATGTTGACGTATGTGTGTGCACATACATGTAACTATATATCTTTACAAAACACAATGGACCAAAACAATTTACTGCCCTACCAATACAGACAATGGAATGGATTGATACTGATGGACACATTCCTATATGAGGCCGCCCACTGTGGAGAACCAATGAACGTCTGGTTGAGCGTTCACTTGAACAGATTGTTCCTATTCATCCCATTATTCTCTAGTGCAGCCAAGAGGCAGAGCTAAGAAGCATTTCCTTCCATTTTAGATGAATGAAACTTTTGTGCAGGCTTATGAGCAAAGAATGGTCCCTCACCTTTGGCCATGCTGACAGGGATTACTGATGGCTGTGGTTCAACAGCAGTGGTGTGCTGGACCCGGCTTATATCAGCTTGCAGAAGCCAACTGTTAAAGTTTTGGGAATTTTGCGAGACAGCTGAGGGCAGAGTAGAGCTACGATGCCCAGTGCGCTGATCAACTGTTCCACAGCTAGCAGCATGGCACAACTGGCGCAACAGAGCTGGTTCTTAAACATTTACCAGCACACCACTGTTCAGCAGTACCTAAAAGGCCCATGATTGCTCACATCTGATGTAATTCAGAGTATATCTGAGTTCTAAACTATAAATGATCTTAATCCATGGTTCAATTTTGCCTTATTGAGATTCTTTTCATTCTGTCCAGGCTTAGTGTGATGTGTAATTGAGGCTGATGGAGCTATCTCCATAGCAAGTTTTTGTTCTTTAAGCAGATGGAATAATTTAACACATTTCTTTTCCCAGAACTCTGCATTGTCAGCAATGACTTTGTAAATGCAGGCAAGGAGAGAGCTAGGTAAATGAGGTGACAAACAGCGCAATTGCATTTGGATAACTGCCTTCATTAAATTACCTGTGTTCCTTTCTACCTTCCATTCAGATAGCTTCAGTCATTAAGTGCTGAGAGAACAATTCCAGACAATGTGATGGGTATAGAGCTGACCAGAGTTCACTTCACTTCCACTTATTCAGATATGTACATGTGCATAGAGATGCATCTCAATTTCTCCCTGGAGCTCTAAATTACCTGGCCTCTATTTCTGAAGTGGAACCAATGCATTAGAAATCCTCCACTCTTCCATCTTAAAAAAAAGATTCCAGCATTTCAAACACATATACACACAGTTCTGATTAAGCTATATGAAAATCCATTTTGCTTGGTATTTTACCAATACTTGGGAGTCCATTTGCTCCTCGATAAACTAAACATCATCCAAAAAGAATATTGAAGCAATCATACATGAAGTCATCCCAAGGTTGCTTCTTCCCTTTTCATGGTTTTATTGAAATGCATTGATAACCCAGAGATGGAGGCAAGGGATGGAAATGAGAATGTGTAAAATAAAAACCGCACATTCTACAGTTCTGAAGTCTAATTTCTGAAAGGCTCCCATTTCAATTAGAATTCAGTATGGAATTCTACACTTCCTTCCAGTGTTCTGTAGGTTTTCTGCCCCCTTAATGATCAGCCAGCATTCCATTCCATGGATGCTTTGTCCTCAATGGAGTGTTTTCACCATATGCATTCTGTCAGATAAGCTTTCCCCCCCTCAAAGTTTATCTGAGACCCTCTAAGAGTCTCAAATTATTCTTCTAAGGATTCTTCTAAGATTGCTGATAATTTTCTTCTTAGGCTCAAGTTAAGCCATTTTGACTACGTATAGAATGGCACTGACAGAATACTTGGAATAGAGGGACCAATAGAATATGATCGTAGTGGATTGACCCTTGGTCTCAGGAACTATTTTTCAGATTACTCCACCAAAATTCAGTGGTGCAATTCCTGCCTTTTTGTTTGTTTGGTTTTTTACCTTTAAATAAAGATAAAGATAGATGGATAAATAACTTTTCCAAATGGGAGTGCAGATCCAGTAAGGGACAAAGGTGTGATCCCCATTAATCACACAATACCATAACTGAGTATTCAGCATTCTAATATTTCTCAGTGGTACTTGTGATCTATCCTCAGTAGAGCAATCCCATTTCCTGCAGCAAGTGCTGCTGCAGCTGTAGCAGTATTTTGCTGCCTTGGGTTGCAATGAGTAGACTGTTCCATCATTGGTGGGTCTACCTAGCATCCTTTGATTTCCTACATTTAGCTTGTAGATTCCCAGTGTGCCAACAAGATGAGTAACTATAATACTAAAATAAGAGCTTTGAAGGCAATGGAGGTTTGTTGGCAGTCCAGGCAAAATGCTACTGATTCTTTGTGGTGGTATGATGATGATGATGGGAGAGATGCTTGTTCAGGCATGAAAATGAGGAGGCAGGAGGAGGCATCATTTTCTAGCCAATACCTGATCAGAGAGCCACTATGATAAAGTGCTGACCTAGAAATCCGGAGACTGTGAGTTCTAGGCCTTAGGCATGAAAGCCAGCTGGGGGACTTTGGGTCAGTCACTCTCTCTCAGCCCAACCCCTGTCACAGGGTGGTTGTTGTGGGGAAATAGGAGGCAAGAGTATTATGTATGCTTGCCACCTTGACATACATACATACATACATACATACATACATACATACATACAAATAAATAAATAAAAGGTGGCAAGCAAATAATAATACCATCAGTGAGGCACTACCTTGACTGCCAGTGAGGCACTACCTTGATGTGGTTGTGGGGTTTGATGCTCCAAGGAGGATGAGAGCTATGCCAGAGGTTCAACCATACTGGACAGGACTCATCAGAGGAGCCAGACAGAGTGTCTCTCCCATAAACAATATAGTGAGACGTAATTTACAGAAACCCATACTGGATCAGTCATCACCCAGGTCAACAAGGACTGCACTAAGGTGTTATAGTTCCCAGGCACCTGGTGACAAGTGGGCTACAGGACTCAGGACTGTAGGCTGAGCAACCAGGGCCAACAGCTGTAGAAGTACTGGAAGAAAAGTTGTTTACCCATTGCAAATATATGAAAACAAAGAAATAATGATCTGCTATTACAGTCAAGTCCAATGAGAAGAGGATATCTGAAAAGAATGCACCAGTTCTGGAAAGAACAACATCCAGAATCAGAAATAACAGAACAGAGGCTAGCAGATCAATGTTGATTTATAACATGAAATAAAGTATTCACAGAAGTAGAAGAACTGCAAAGGTCTACCCAGGGCAAGGAAATTGAAGCCTTGCCAGAAGCTCAGACGGTAGAGCCTTCTCAGAAGGAACAAAGCCCTCTAACTAAAAAACAAGAGGAATTGAAACAAAGAATAACTTAGCATCTAGAACAGCACAAAAACAACAGAATAAGGTTGCCTGCATTGAAGCTTGTTACAAAGAAACAGCTAGCACAAGTATTAAATGATGCCAATACTGAAATACCAAATATAAGCACCAGCTCACTGCAAGAAACAAACCAACTGATGTACAGCATGGCTGCAGTTATAACTGAATACTGTGGATGCAAAATCAACAAATAAGAAAAAAAGCCAAACAGTGCACCACCAAAATGGACAATCAGGTTGGAAAATAAGATCAGCATGCTAAGATCAGATGCAAGCAAATTAATTGAAAAGATAGAAGAATATGGAAAAGTAGCAGGATTAAAAATAAACAAAGATAAAACAAAGATATTAACAAAGAATATGCTAGCAAGGCAAAAGAAAGAATTGGAAGAAGTCTTGGAAATACAGGTCACAAACAGGGTTAAATACCTAGGGATATATATTACACCAAGATGTAGTACATTGAAGGAGGATAATTATGTTAAACTTAAACGACAGATTGCAATAGATCTGACAAAATGGGAGAATTTACAATTATCAATGATTGGGAGAATATCCACTATTAAGATGAATATATTGCCTAGGATGTTATATCTATTCCAGACAATTCCAATTCGTTTAGGGAAAGAGTTTTTTGATGATTTAAGTAAAATTGTATTGAAATACATCTGGCAGGGTAAAAAGGCAAGAATAAAGCTTAAATTACTACAAGATGCAAGAGTAAGAGGTGGGTTTGCCTTGCCTAACTGGGAATTATATTACCAGGCGACAAATCTGATGTGGGTAAAGGACTGGATAACTTTAAGAAATAATAGACTATTGACCTTAGAGGGACATGACCTGTTGTTGGGCTGGCATGCTTTCTTATGGTACAAGGGAACGAAAACACAGGGCTACTTTAGAAGGCACTATATTCGAGAGGCATTGTTTTTAAACTGGGAGAAGACAAGAAGACAATATTATTTAAAAGTTCCACGATGGATATCCACTACTGAAGCCTTTTCTTATTCAATAACATATAAAAAGGAACAAACAGTTAGATATACTGAGATATTGAATGAAAAGGGTGAACTTAAAACTATGCAAGCGTTGGAAGAACAAGGTATAAAAATGAACTGGTTTTCATATTTGCAAATACAATCTAGATTCGATAAAGATTTTAAAGCAGAAGGTATCTATGATGAGCTGACTGTTTTAGATAAAATTTTGATGGGTACTGATGAAAAGGTGATTAAAAAACTTTATGGACATTTACTAGAATTTAAGATGGAGGAAGAACAGGTTAAAGATACAATGATTGCATGGGGGAAAAATTTTGGATACGGAATTGATTTAGAGAAGTGGCAAAAATTATGGTCTCAAAACTATAAAATGACAATGTCAACTGCATATAAAGAAAACTTGTATAAGATGTTTTACAGGTGGCATTTACCTCCAGCAAGGATTGCGAGAATGTACAAGAACAAGTCTGATAAATGTTGGAAGTGTCATCAGAAGCCCGGTACATACTACCATATGTGGTGGACATGCCCAGTAGCTAAAAGATATTGGATTAAAATCCACACATGGTTGGAAAAAATGATAAAACAACATATAGACTTTAAACCAGAGACATTCCTATTAGGAATTATACCTGAAACATATAGTAAAGAACTGAAATATTTGATTGTAAATGTTCTGACAGCGGCTAGAATTGTATTTGCTAAAAACTGGAAAAATGAAAAAGTACCTATGCAGGAGGAAGTCATTAAGAAAATTATGGAATGTGCAGAGATGAGTAAATTAACATTTGAAATTAGAGAGCAAGAAGATAAACAATTTTATATGATATGGGATTTATTTTATCAATGGTTGGATGAAAAGATATAGTAATGTAATAGATCAGCAAATTATATAATAGAAACTTGATAAACTGATATAAATTATTATTATATATATATATATATATATAATCAATGGATAAAAATGATATAAATCTTATTATGAAAGCTGGTGTTATAGACTAGTAACAAATGAATAATAATTGATAACTGATAAATATATAAATATGTGTTGGATAGATGACATGAGATTCTATATAAATGATGAGTGAAGATTATGAAAGGATGGCACAAATGATTGGTAACTGGCTGACACACGGTTTAAAATGGAAGATGGTTTTTTATGCTTTTTATGTTATTGTTTGTGTTTGTTGTAAAAAATAAAAAATTTATTAAAAAAAAAAAGAATGCAGCTTGGATAAAGGCGGTAGATAAGAATAAAAAAGAAGCTGAAATGAAAGAACTTGTAATAACAGCAGAAATGGTGGAGAAAAGGGCAAGGAAGATCAAGAATTGGCCATCACCAGGTGAAGATGAACTGCATGGTTTTTGGATGAAACATCTGACTGTTCTGCACCCACTCATTGCCAAGCAGTTTAACAACATACTACAAGGAGGTGAAATGGAAGATTGGTTAACTTCTGGCAAAACTTACCTGATAATGAAAGATCCAGCAAAAGGGGCAGCACCAGGCAATTACAGGCCAATTACCTGCTTGCCAACAACTTTCAAATTGCTAACTGGTGTGGTAGCTGATGCAGTCCAACAGCATCTAGTTGAAGACAAGCTCTTTCTATCAGAGCAGAAAGGAAACCGCCCAAACAGCAGAGGGACAAAAGATCAGCTCCTAATTGACAAGATGATTTTAGAAAACTGTAAAAGAAGGAAGACCAATGTAGCTTGGATTGATTAAAAGAAGGCATTCGACTCCCTGCCACATGACTGGATAATCAAATGCCTAGAAATAACAGGAGTCAGTAGAAACATCAGAAGCTTTGTGCAAAGATCAATGGCACAATGGAAGACACAGTTGCTGGTCAATGGTGATAGACTGGGAAAGGTTAATATCAAAAGAGGAAGCTTTCAAGGAGACTCACTATCACCACTACTGTTTGTCATTGCATTGATTCCTCTGTCAACATTACTGAACAAGTCAGGCCATGGCTATCAAACATCAAAAACACCTGCCAGGTTATCCCACCTCCTTTACATGGACAATCTGAAGCTGTATGGAAAAACACCATCTGAAATGGAATCATTGCTCAACACTGTCCAAATATACAGCCAAGATATTGCAATGAGTTTGGACTGGACAAATGTCACACCCTGACCATCAACAAGGGAAAAATAGTGAAAACTGAAGGAATCAAGATTCCCAATGGATATAACATCAAGAGTCTGGTTGAAAAAGATCACTACAAATACCTGGGCATCCTTCAGGCTGACAACATCAAGCACACTGAAGTCAAGAAGAAGGTTAGTAGTGAATACATCAGAAGAGTGAAGAAGATCTTAAAGTCCAAACTCAGTGGAGGAAATACCATCAAGGCATTTAACACCTGGGCAATTCCAGTGATTAGATACACAGCTGGAATAGTGGACTGGACTTAAGCAGAACTAGAAGCCCTGGATAGGAAGACCATAAAAATAATGACAATGAATCATACCCTTCATCCATCCAACAATGTTGACAGTCTCTGCTTAGAATAGGTGGGCATGGAATATTGGAAGTACACCAGACAGTTGAAGAAGAAAAAAGGGCATTAGAAGAATATCTCAAGGACAGTGAAGATGCATTGAAGCTAGTACACCATGAAGGCTTACTGAATACTGAAGAGACCAAACTGGCCTATAAGAAAAACCAAATGAAGAATAGAAAAGAGACATGACAAGGCAAAGTATTACATGGCCAGTATACAAAAAACAAACAAGCAAACAAAAACCTAGCAGACAAAGCAGATAGCAACAAGACCTGGCAATGGCTAAGAGCAGGAAAGTTGAAGAAAAAGACAGAGGAGCTAATCCTGGCTGCACAAGATCAAGCCTTAAGAACAAATGCATACAAAGCCAGAATTGAGACGTCAGTAAGAGACAGCAAATGCCACCTCTGCAAAGAAGCTGAAGAAACAGTGGACCACCTAGTTAGCTGCTGCAAGAAGATCATACAGACTGACTACAAACAACAGCATGGCAAAGTAGCAACAATGGTGCACTGGAATATATGCAAAAAATACCATTTGCCAGCAAGCAAGAACTGGTGGGACCACAAAACAGACAAAGGAATAGAAAATGAAGATGCTAAAGTGCTCTGGGACTTTAGAATTCAAACAGACAAGAACCTGCCACATAAACCCCGACTTAACAATTGTTGATAAGAAACACAAAAATGTCTGGATAGTGGACATTGCAATACCTGGAGACAGCAGAATAGAAGAGAAAGAACTGGAGAAAATCACAAAATATAAAGACCTGCAAATAGAAGTAGAACAACTATGGCAAAAGAAAGCAAAGATAGTACCAATCGTTACAGGTGCCTTAGGTGCAATCCCAAAACTTCTGGGGCACCACTTGAACACCATTGGCATTGACAAAATCACCATCAGTCAATTGCAAAAGGCAGCTTTACTTGGAAAACTTATATCCTGCAATGATACCTTTAATACCACCAAATAACAACATCTGCCTATGCCAGGTTCTTGGGAAGGATTTGATAGGTGGATAAAAATGCCAAATCCAGTCTAAACATCTGGCTGACTATGCGACCAACCATCATCATCATCAAATTTACAAGAAATACATTACAGGGAAAGTCTAGCACCTAGCTAACTGCATCCTACCAGGAGAAGAGGTGAGCCAAAGAGCACGTGCACCTGAGACAGAAGGCAGAAAGAAGCAACCTCAGTCTCTCAGACAAAGAACAGATAGAACAGTGGACAAAGAGGGGTCTCAGTGTAAATCTTTAACTTTCTTTCTATACCCTACTGCCCTCTTGTTGTCAATAAGTCATGAGATGCTGAGGAATTGGTGGCATTAACCCATGCTGTCCCTATAATGAGCCTATACATACATACATACATACATACATACATACATACATACATACATACATACATATAGGAGGACATGGAGGCTGCCGATGTGAAGACCTGGAAGCTCCTCACAATGTATGGATGTTTCTACACCAAGTCCAAAGAGACTGTACATCAGCCAGAAAGAGGGCAGGCAGAGTCTGGTGAGTGTCAAAGCCACTGTCCTGGATGAAACCCAGAGCATCCAGGAGTACATCAGTAAGACGGCACCCAAAGATGAGCTGCTGAGAGAATGCCTGAGGCAGCAGCAGACATGGGAGAAAGTTCAAGCAGAGGAAGTGCCATGGCAAGACAAGACCCTGCATGGGATGTAACATCAACAAATAGCTGAGGTGGCTGACACTGGGAAATCCTACCAGTGGCTGGAAAGGGCTGGACTAAAAGATAGCACTGAGGCACTGATCATAGCAGCACAAGAACAGGCGCTAAGCACCAGATCCATAGAAGCAGAGGTCTACCGCACTAGACAAGACCCAAGGTGCAGACTGTGCAGAGAGGCCTCAGAGACAGTCCACACACAGTGGCAGGGTGTAAGATGCAGGCAGGAACAGTATAAACTGAGCAGCACAACCAAGTAGCTGGCATTGTGTACAGGAACATCTGCACGGCGTATGGGCTAGATCCTCCCAAGTCCAGATAGAAGTTTCTACAGAAGGTCATGGAGAATAAGAGGACTAAGACCCTGTGGGACTTCCAGATCCAGATGGACAGGCAGGTACTGGCCAATGAACCAGACATCATGGTAATAGACAAGAACCAGGTAAGCAAAAAGTCAGGAGACTGCCACATCTCATGTATTTTTGACATTCTTATTCAAAATCTTACACAATTTTAGGTAGGAAACCAAAATATCCTGAGATGTAGCAATCTCACACATTTCTGGCATCTTTAATTTTCAAAATATTGAATTTTGAAGTCCTGCAGATGCTACCATAAGTGGGGAGAACAGTCATATGTGTCATGCTGCCTGCAAGCACCATTTTGCTGACTTCGGTCTTTCATGGTGGCTGTCAAAATCTTTCACTAGTCATTTGCACAAATTAGAACTCTGGTAATTGCTAGTCTGTATATGATCCACACGACTACCCTATGAGGTAGTTTCAGCTACATGAATTTGCTCAGTGAAGTTGAGTAGAAATCAATAACTAAGCATGCTTTATCTGTTTATTTATGTTATATTATGTTCATGCTGGCTGTGTGTGTGTGTGTGTGTGTGTGTGTGTAAACAAACACAGGTCCCCTTATCAAAAGTGCTAAGATCTCGATTTGATTTAAAGGATTGGTTAGCGCTAGCATACATATAATTCTATACCCTACACTTGCATTTCTAGATTGCTCTCAGAGAATATCTACCTCTTCTAAAAGGCTAGCTGAAATATTAAAAAGCTGTTTATTAATGCAGCATTCAGTTTGATCCATCGGCCAGCTTTTTCTGAACTCTGAACTTTTATATGGAAACAACAACAGCGACAACAAAGCCTGGTTGAATGCATTAACATGGTTATCACAGCACAGGGAAAAGCAGTTCTTTACCGTATTATGATTGAGGACAGTTTCTTTCCTAATGGGGCACACTTGGTATTTCTATCACTGGATTTAAAAGAAGCAGGTTGTTACTGGGTTATAGCATCCCAATAGGCTAAAGTGTTGTTTCGTGTCAGCCCACCAATCCTTGCAGCAGAAATCTACAGTTCACAGTTGCAGATGCTTCTGTTTCCGAGCCAATATTATTTCCATTTTTTAACAAGGCTCCTTAGAACTACAGGCAGATGTGTTAAGAAATTGACAACAGCAGGGGAGAAAACGTTTGAAAAAATATGATTTGAACCAGTCTTTTGGTGACTGTCTAAACAAACAAAATAAATACATTTTCGGCATAGCAATTGTCCGTAACAGAACATTTTTCTGACATCAGTAGGAGTGGCCCAAGGCTCCTTATATGTCTCTTCATCTGAAGGCAATATTGCAAGTACTGAGCTGGCAAATTACACAGTGAATTGTAATCTGAGCACCACAGACCTTCATGAAGTAAACAGGCAACCTGCACTGCCCCCTTCATGTGACTGTCTGGGAGCACCTTGGAGGACCCTAAAATGAAGACTAAGACTGTGAACAGCTTACAGGACTCCCTGAAAGGCTACAACTAATACTGCGTGGCTCTCCAGGTAGGATCTGGGCTGGCTCAGACCTTGATTTCATTAAGCGGATAATGGGCAAGCCAGCCATGGGCCATGCTTCAGCTGCTTAGAATTCCTCATCTCTTCAAGCCACCTATGCCCACTGCTTTCTATCTCCCATAGTCTTATAGCTTCTATATGTTCTCTTCTCTGTTCTTTTTACTTTGCATTTCTCTCTCATTTCCAGAAGGCTTCAGTAGGCAAATATTGCATCAATGTCTTGGGCATTCCAAAGTGATCTTGGACACCAAACTCTGGAGTGCAAGACATGAGTAGTTAGCATAGCTGTCTTGCCATGTCTATTTGTTCCCTCAAGGGGGTTGGCTTGTGGCACTCCTTGGGAGTCCAGATTGTGCCATGTCTATGCTGCCTTGTTATGCTCATCTTGTTGGTCCATCCCTTTTGATTCTGGCGAACCTGCTACAATAGACAAAGGAAAGGCTATGGTTCTATCTACAGTTTCTGGAGATGATTTAGCGGTATCATTAGGGACTATGTGACATTGCATGCAAAACATTAGTGAATGGAAGGTAAACTCTTCCATGCCAGTTTCTAAATATCCTGTGTATTATTTGAACAGATCAATTTTGATATTGCTGCTGCGGTACAAGTGCAGGATACCAACATGAGTTGTGTTGCTTGAGAGACAGCTAAATTGAATGCTGTACAAACTGGCATACAGCTACTGTGACTATGGGTTGCCAAAACCATCAAGAAGGAAATCTGATGGGTCAGTGGCTAACTAGGTCAGACGTGTTGGGTGAACAGGGCCCACATGTATTAGAATAATGGCAAATGTTTTCTGTAATTTACATGGTAATGATACACTGTTGTTACATTAGAGTGACCTGCAATTCTCACTTATTCTCAGAGGTCACATTTGTACAGCTTGCATAGTTGGGATTAATTTCACAGCTTTTAATTTTTAGAGGAGTGACTGTAAAGAACTACCATGCATTTATATTTCAAAATGGGAATTTAATAGACACATCAGCCATAATGAAAAACTGAAAGATAATTTGCCAACTCGGTAAAAAGTCACAATAGAAACAATTGTTTGATGAGTATGTGGCATGCATGTATGTCATTAGAACCCAGCAGAGATCTAATATCTCTTAATATTTCCATTAATGTTTTCTGGCAGTTATAGAGAGAAAAATTAAATATCAATCAAAAAGATAACCAAGACTAATACATTGCCTTATAAAATCAGTTTTGGAAGGACAACCTGGCTTATAGCATATATTATGTACTCTTACCAGACAAATTACTTACTTCCAATAATGCAAAAATACACATGCTGAATATTTAAATAGAGAACGGGCTTTCTGGGCTTATCCTTTCAGATGGGCCAGTGCCCATCCCACTGGAAGCAGCTTTAGCAAGAATACCCACGGGGTGCTCAAGAATTCTCACAAATAAAAGCCAAGAGCAGATAGATGTTTGGACTTCAAACCTTTAATGGTTTCAGCAATTATTTAAACACTTTTTAAAAAGAAAATGACAACTAGTAAAATTAGTCATTTGCTTTAATAGAATTTCTATTAAAACATTCCAGGATATTTGCAGTGATAAATGTCATGGCCTAATACATTATTACTGGGAAAAAATTATTCAAGGAGACTCTCGTGGAGACAGCTAAATGACAAATTGCAAATTTATTATAACTTTGTTTTATTGCTATCCAGCCTGTGCATTTCAGTAGATGTATTGTAGCAACAATGGAGCGAGCATAGCTAAATAACAGATGAAGCAGAATTATTAGTACAGATAGTCCTTGCTTAGCAACCGCTCGTTCAGCGACCATTCAATGTCATGACGGTGCTGAATGAGACTTATGGCCAGTCCTCAAAGTTGTGGCTGTCTCAGTATCCCTGCGGTCATGTGATCACCATTTATGACCTTCACTGCTGGCTTCTGACAAGCAAAGTCAATGGGAAATCCGGCAGGAAGTCGCAAGTTGCGGTCATGTGACATCACATTTAACGACTACACATGATTCACTTAGCGACCGCAACTGGAACTGCCGAAACTGCCATTGTAAGTCGGCTCAATCATGTGATTTTTTGCTTTACGATTGTATCACCTAGTGACCAAGTTCCTGGTCCCAAATACAGTCATTAACTGAGGACTGCCTGTACAGAAAGGTGATCAATATAATTGCAATTCCATAATTCACACTTTGATTCTTCTGCATATATGGACAATCTTATTAAAGGTACCCAGTAATGGATATATTTAGAGAATCTTCTGTCATTTATTCATAAGTAACAGACGATAGCAACTGACAATCATTATCTACAAGTGGTTTCTTGGTAGAATTGCCATCCTTGTTCCCGAATGAATCTAAACTCTCAGAAGGGTCACCCATGCTGGACATGATATAGACAAGGGATCAGACCAAATATAATCCACTGGAGAAGGAAATATCAGCCACTCCAGTATTCTGTCAAGAAACCAAATGGGCATTCACAACCAGGAGAATATCCCAGGTTGGAAGGTACCTAACAACCTATCAGGGCACAAGTAGATGGCAAGCACAAGAAGTACTGGTGTCTATGAAGTGGCTGGATTAAAGCCAAAAGGACATCCAACTGCTGATGTAACCAAAGGAAAAAGGCATGTGGCATTTCAGAAGCATGAACCAAGGTAACCTGATATTGTCAGAGCAAAAATGTCAAGACTGAACATTGATATTCTGAGAATGAGCAACTGAAATGGACTGGAATGAGCCACTCCATATCAGAATAATATCAGACTTTCTATTGTGGACAAGAAAAATCACAGAAGAAATGCCATAGCTAACATTATTAACAAAAAAGTGTCAAAGCCAGTGCTTGCATACAATAAAAAAAAAAATCAGTTTATGTATGTCTAAGCAAAGCAATCAGTATTACAGTGATCCAAATCTTTGCTCCAGTCATAGATGGAAAGAAAGAGAACATTACTAACAACTGCAGGAGCTGATGAAATACCATACAAACTATAAAAAATCTTACAAGATGATACAGTTAAAGTGTTTTGTGTGGTTAGTAATCAGACATGGAACATACAGCAATGGCCAAAGGACTGGAAAAGATTAATTGTATTCCAATATCAAAAAGGGGCAGTGCTGAAGAATGCTCAAAGAATGGAACATTTGCACTTAACTCATATGCTGGTAAGATAATGCTCAAGTTTTTGCAATCCAACATTCAGCAGTATCTGGAACAAGAAATGCCAAATATACAAGCCAGATTCAAAAGTGGCAGGTGTGCCCAAGATCACACTGATAATTTTTGATGGATAATGCAGAAGACAAAGGAATGCCACAAAGAAAATAATCTCTTTTTACATTACAATTTACACAAAAGCTTTTGACAAATTTTGGATAGTCCTTAAGAATAGGGGTATATGAAGCTAAATGGCTCAAAATTGGGAATGGAGTGTGCCAAGATTGCATATTGACCCCTTATTTATTTAACTTATATGCAGAATATTTCATGATAAATGCTGGACTAAGAAATAGAAATTGGTATTAAATAACTCAAAAATGTGATCGTAACACTTTGATGGTGGAAGTGAGGAAGACTTAAGGAATCTGTTGTTGAGGATGAAAAAAAGCAGCAAAAGTTGGTCTGCTGCTCAATAATAATTGTAAAAGCCCTAAAATATGTCAGCCAGCAATGCTAATCCAGTGCAAATGGGTGGAGAAGAAGATGAAGTAGCAACAGACTTTATATTCCTAGGCTCGAACATTCACAGGGATGGTGACTGTAGCCATGAAATAAAAAAAAATCTATTACTTAGAGAAAAACTATGACAAATCTAAACAAACTATTAAAGTACAGAGACATCATACTGACAATAAAGGTATGTATAGTCAAAGGCATGGTTTTCCCAATGGCAAGATATTGCTGGATCATCAGAAAGGCTGAATGAAGAAAAAATGATGCCCTTTACTTGTGGTACTGGAGAAAAATCTTGAGAATATTTTGGACAAATCATTCAATGTTAAGTGAATTAAAAAGAGACTGCTCACCGCAAGCACTAGTAATGAAATTAAAGCTTAAATATTTTGGATACATAATGCAAAGGCAAGAATCATTGGAGAAGACCCTGATGCCTGAAAAAAATCAACTCATTGAAAAGGCTGAGCAAAGACAAAGTGGCTGGATACTTTCAGTGATGACATTAGCAGGAGCTTATAAGAACTCAAAAAAGCAGTTACTAATAGACAATCCTAGAGAAATAATGCCTATCAGATCATCAACAGTTGGAAGTGGCTGAACAATTAAACAATGATAACAACATCTTCATCTCAGCTTAACCAGAGCATGACTTTACTCTTTATCTCTAATATTTCATGGTGAGAGAATATCATTTATAAAGAACAACCATTTTTACACAATTTCTTTGCTGTATCTTTGTAAAGAAGGTTGTGATATATGAAATTAATTAATATATTGGCCTTTGGGACCTTTGGAGGAATACAGAACCTCAGTCCGATAAATTACTACTGCATGAACCCAGTGAGAGTAGTAGGACTTCAAGTAACATTCAGAGGCACATGCTTGGTTTTATTGCTGTTTGATATAAAGAACTCTTTTCTCATTTCCTTTTGTGTAATATTTTCTTTCTGGCAAAATTAGTTCTCTCTTCCTCCACTCCAATATCTGGATCACGGGCAATTTCCCCCTTGCTTTCCCTTTACCTTCTCCTAAGTGACTCCAAGTTGCATAATCCCTACATGGCACTCAGATGTCCATAAATGTATATTTTGTCTAAGTCTTAGAGCAGTTTTCTTAACTGTGGCAACTTTAATCTCTGTGGACTTCAACTCCCAGTATGGCTGGCTGGGGAATTCTGGGAGTTGAAGTCCACACAGATTAAAGTTGCCAAGGTTGAGAAACACTGTCTTAGAGTGTCAAATGCTGCATTGTTTCCTCCCTCTTCTCTTTTTGCAGAGTATTAGATCCACCACGCTACGATACAGAAAGTTGGCCATGCAGGCTTTTCATCATCATAATCATATGTTGCTAAAGCAGTTTCTGGGAAATATATGTATTGATATTGCTGAAGCACCCTCTAGTGGAATAACAGAAGACAAATTGATTTTTAAAAGGCAGCTGCTATATATCGACCTCCACTAAGCAAAGCGTGTTGCTGGTGGCAGATACCGAGCTTAGCAGATAGTAGCAGTCATCAAAATAAATTTTCAGACCGCTCTTGAACATGGTGGTAGGAATTCTATGGCAGAACTCCTATACCCAAACAGACCCAGCCTTTTCAACAAGGGTGGGATGAAAGGAAACTCCCCCCGCCACTTTTTAATTTGTTTTCTTTCTCCAAGTTGATACACTTCCATAGTTTATCAAAGCACATTTGGAGACATGTCAGAATCTATCCCAAGATATCCAGTTTGGCCTACTAGGGCCCATGGAGCCTAGGTAACCAAGTGGTTTTTGGGCCTATTTCTCCAGTTCCATCTCAGAATGATTCTCTGTTTTACCACATCCCTCACTCATACCTTCTTTTTGACTCTTAGAAGAAAAAAGATGAATAATCACACACCACCAGGACAGTTTCTTATCTTCTTACAAACACAACAGTATAGCTTCACTGGCCAATAGCAATTTTCTAAGTTCATTGAAACACAAGTACAGCTATTAACAACCTGTTGGTCAGATTTTTAAGAGACATTACTGTAATAATCAATGCTTACAGAAAGAAAGAGTATCAATTGTAACCCATAATAAGGTCCCCCTTGAAGTATATTTGATGATTAAAAAAATTCTTTTGGTGATAAGAATTTTCCCAGGGCTGATTTTACCATTAGGCAAAGTAGTGATTTGTGGTGTCACAAAAGGGTGGCAAATAGTTATTTAATTTATTATTGCTGTATATTTATTGTGGAGAAGGTCTTATTATAAAATTCTACCTCAGTTATGAGAGTATTTTGGATAGGTTGAGTACCAAGAACCTTGAAGTTGCACCACAGGTTGCTTTTCCTGCCTTAGACAAAACAAGGTTTCATACTAGTTCTGTGAAACCACAACTGTTTCTTGGATTACTGGACACCTTCTGTGTCCTAGAACACCCCTTGATTCTGTTTCTCACTTTCTTTTCATTTGTCACTTTTTTCTGAAATTGTCTTCTTGGTCTCTCATTTCACATGACTTTTATACGGTTGGTCGCACAGTCAGCCAGATGTTTAGACTGGATTTGGCATTTTTATCCACCTATCAAATCCTTCCCAAGGATCTGCCATAGGCAGATGTTGTTTGATGGTGTTAAAGGTATCGTCGCAGGATATAAGCTGTTCCAAGTAAAGCTGCCTTTTGCAATTGACTGATGGTGATTTTGTCAGGGTTGATGGTGTTCAAATGATGCTCCGGATGTTTTGGGATTGCACCTAAGGTACCTATTACTATTGATACTATCTTTGCTTTCTTGTGCCATAGTCATTCTACTTCTATTTGCAGGTTTTTATATTTTGTAATTTTCTCCAATTCTTTTTCTTCTATTCCACTGTTTCCAGGTATTACAATGTCTGCTATTCTGACTTTTTTGTGTTTCTTATCAACAATTGTTAAGTCTGGGGTGTTGTGTGGCAGATGCTTTTATATTATTGTAGGTCACACAGTCATCCAGATGTTTAAACTGGATTTGGCATTTTTATCCACCTATCAAGTCCTTCCCAATAGATGTTGTTTAATAATATTAAAGGTATCGTCACAGGATGTAATCTGTTCCAAGTTAAGTTGCTTTTGCAATTGACTGATGGTGATTTTGTCAATCAGTTACCCCTAGTGAGGCACTACCTTGATGTGATTGTGGGGCTTGCATGCTCCAAGGAGGATGAGAGCTATGCCAGAGGTTCAACCATACTGGTCAGGTCTGATCAGAGGAGCCAGACAAACAGCGTCTCTCCCATAAACAATATAGTGAGATATAATTTACAGAAACCTATGCCAGATCGGTCATTGCCCGGGGAGCTTTCTTTCAATTTTTATAAATAAATGTTAGTCACAACAGCAACTCCCCAAAGTTAGTAACTAGTTCACAGTCATCCAGTAAGCATCAGCCTTGAATTGGGACTTGAACCTGGGTCTCTATGACCTCAGTTCAGCATTTTGACCATTATGCCATATGGGGGCTCTGTTCTTCTGTTTTAGCTCTTGCTCCTTGTGGTTCTTTTCCATTCTTCTCCCTTTTTCCTGCTTACTCTTCAGTTGGATTTGCACATGCTTTGTATAACCATTGTTCAGTGAATTTATTACTTTATTTGTGTTAGATTTATATCCCATCTTTCCTTCTGAAGCTCAAAGCAGCACGCATAGCATTCCTGTTTTTTCCCCCCACAACTACCCTATGATATAGGTTGGTCTGAGAGGCAATGACCCAGAGAGCATCCATGGTTGAGGATGGACTAGGACTCTCCCCAGTCTTAGTCCAGCACCTTAACCACTACACTACACCATTCTGAATAAGCCATAATGGACAAGGTTCACACAACACGCTGAACTGATGTGTGAAGCCAGACTTCTTATTCTTCTGCCATACTTCCTGCTTCCTCTTTTCCCATAGTCCTCTTGTGCCATTTAAGTTAATGGTATCAAGAGACTTAGCCAAGCATCACTGAGGATCATTCTAGATCCATTTAATTTGCATAACTTCACATATACATACATTTCTTGTTTATTGATTGAGGGTTTTTTAAAAAGTTTCTAAATGTGTTTTATTTGGTTATCCTTCAGGTCTCACCTCAGACTTCACTTAAGAGCACAATATCTATTAATGTCCCAACCACAAAATATGAAAATAATATTGTACTGATATTAGCATTTATAGTATAACTTGATAAAACTGGGAAAGATGATGCACCTTTGCTAACACTAGAGGGAGTACATAATTTATTTTGCAAAAGGAAGAAGTATCACAGCAAATGAAAGAATGTTAAATCATTTTTTTTTTTTTTAACTTTGGCCAGTCATATGGGGGAACTGCAGTATGAAACAGTTTATGGTTCTTGTTTTGTAATAGAACCATTGCAGAAATGTGAGCTGAAAAAAATGTCTTAACTTTGAAAGGAATATGCAAATCTGAAGTGAGAAGTTTCCAGGATCAGATCTAGCTTCCATGCTTATCATAATGTGTGCATCATTTAGGACTCAAGCATACGTGAAAAGAGGAATAAATGCTGTGGCACCCACCTTGTGGAATCTTCTCCCCTGAAAGTGAGGTTAGCTCCATTCCTCTTAACTTTCCACAAGTCCCTCAAGACCTGGCTGGGTGATCAGGCCTGCGGGTCGCAGGGGACCAGGAAGATTTTGCAATGGCTCCCTCACTACAGTTTACATCGTCTTCTCCTGTTTTGTGTTTTTTATAGTTTTTATAGTTTTAATGATTGGGTCTGTAGTTTAAAGGAAGTTGCCCTACTCAGTTATTCAACATGCAAGATAATAGCAGGGCCATATTTTTAAGCTCTATTCTTAATATTGCATATTTATGACAGCCACTCTTCCAGACATCTGCACATACTACATGACATTTTCCTGCATACAGTTATATATACTATGGCTTCCATACAGCATGTTATGCTAAGAGAGTTAGCATAACATGCTGTATGGAAGTGTACAACTGTATATGTTAAATCTCCTCCCTGTACTTGCAGATGTTTGTGTGTGAATGTGGAAAGATGGATGAACAGAGAAGGAGGGAGGGAAGGAAGGGAGGGAGGGAGGGAGGGAGGGAGGGAGGGAGGGAAAGAGAGAGAGAGAGAGAGAGAAAGAAAGAGAAAGAAAGAAAGAAAGAAAGAAAGAAAGAAAGAAAGAAAGAAAGAAAGAAAGAAAGAAAGAAAGAAAAAGAAGCATCTTAAATATTGACTCATATATATTTTAATATAAATGAAGAGTGGGCAACCTTTTGGGAACAAGGGCCTTATTTAATTCTGGGAGTAGCTAATTATGCAAATTAGGTGTGACCATATATGGATGAAGCCAGAGTATAGTGAAGAATTGTGTGCATTTTTTAAAAAAAATTCTGTGTGTGAGTGTGCCTTCAGGTCAGCCTCGACTTCTAAAGACTGCCTGGACAAGTCCCTGCAGTTCCCTTGGCAAGATTTCAGAAGTGGTTTGCCATGGCCTTCTTTCCAGGCCTGAGACTGAGTGACTGTCCCGAGGTCACCCAGCTGCTTTTGTGCCTCAGGCAGGACTAGAACTCACAGTCTCCCGGTTTTTAGCCTGATGCCTTAACCGCTACACCAAATAGGCTCTCTTTTTAAGCCGAGATATGTCTATTCTAGGGCTTACATTGCAGTTTCCATTGGTTTCTCACCTCAAAATGGTTGGGAGCTGTGCCATTCATTTTCAGCAATCATGTTAGAGAAGCCATGAAAAATGAACCAGTGAGAACCACACGCTACCCTGATGCTGCAGATTTCCCACCCTGCTATAAATCCCAGGAGTACTATGGGTTCCTACAGTCCCTACTCGAATGAATCCTTCACTGTATCATAGTGGCTTATCTTTCTAGCTGTCCTTCCTTCTCCTTGTACACAAAATATTCTCACACTAGTTAGGAACGGTCACTTTAAAAAACACAGATCTCTCTACCTTTCTATTGGTATCTACTCATGACTAAGATAAGCACCCAAGTCTGTGCCATCTATGAAGTATGTAATCTATGCATCTGAGTTACAAAGTAAAATTTCTCAAGAGTAGTAAGACATCGTTCAGAAATAGTGACTCTTTAGAAAATGTTTCTCTTAACTGAGTATAAAATTAGAGCAAGACATAAGTGCATATGCTAATATAGCTCAACAAGGTCATGTAAAGCATCTTATAATTCTTCTAGGAAGAGTGAACGATAATTCATTCTGCTCTTCATCTCTGAAGTCACATCCCAGATATTAATTGTATTTTTAATGACAATCTTAGTGGAACTGACTTTCTATTTGGATAAATAAACATAAACCAGTTAGGAAGGTGGATTCAAGTATTTTTTTTTTTTTAATGAGACATATACATCAGAAATGGAGGCACTAGCTTATTTATTTATTTATTTATTTATTTATTTATTTTGAATAAATATCCTATTTTTCTGGGATTCCAGTATTAATGACAGCTTACAACAATTTAAAACAATCAAAAATTACAAAGTGTAAAACAGAATAAAATTATTATCATTCAAATCAAAACAAAACCAAAAACCAGTCATTAAAATAATAAACAACTGCCAGCCAAAACTGACTAAAAAGTGATCTGTCTAGTGGTTTTGTGACGATGGTTATAGAAACTTCAAATGATTGGCACCAGCTGAACAAACTACCAAATCCAGTGTGTTCCACGCTGCATGAATGGGGCCAGATACTAGATGGGGAAAGTCCATGGTTGTCATGGTGACTATGAAATCCTGAGCTACTCCTGACTGGGCAACCTCAGCATGGATACTGAAATCCACTAAGATGAGAAGTCCAGTGCCATGCCAGAGATTACCCTGGCTAGATCACATAGATAGATAGTTCTACAGTGAGATGGATGGTACACTAATAGAATTTCTGTATTGTCGAAGGCTCCCAAATGCAGTACAAATAGTCAAAATTGCCAAACCATTGGATGGCACTTCTGGTCAATGACCTAGAGTTCTCATAAATTTTAGGCATGCCACCTTCCTGGCCTCCAGCATGAAGGTGCTGCACCACAGAATATACTGGCAGATGGAGCTGGGAAAGATTCACTTCGCTTTTCTCCCCCCTCCCCCCTCCCCTCTCCACTAGGTCTCTGTAATATATGACAGGTCAGTACTTTCATCCTGGATTAAATTCTGATAATTTTACCAGCAACTGACCTGGCATTAAAAAGTCAAACCTTTAGGTTGGATGGTGCATCATCATTGTCACCTATTCTTCCTTGGTTAGCCTCCCACAGTACTGTATCTTCCCCTGACAGTTACTGCTTTAATGTTAACTTGCTTCCAGGCCAAACTCTCTTCCCCCTGTTCTCCCACCATCGCCCTCATTCTACAGTGCCAAACAACTATGGATGAAAATCAGTGAAAAAAATAATTTCTTCCTCTGTTAGACTCCTAACTCTTGCTCCATGTTCATTCATTAGGACAAGCAGGTTGGTCCATATTAAGGAGCTACCCTAAGGGCTCCCAAATGACAACCTCCTTTGAGTTGCCCCTTCAGCAGCAACCCCACTACCCTGGGGCATGACTCTTTTAGCCCAAGGAAAAAGATGGTGAAACCTCTGTGCAGGGCATCTGCCTGGGAATATATCAAGGTATCAATCAATCTCTGCTAAGGAATAGAATTTCCAAGCAGCTGCACAGCCTAGACCAGTATTTCTCAAACTTGGCAACTTTAAGATGTGTGAACTTCAACTCCCAGAGTTCTTCAGCCAGCTGTCTGGGGAATTCTGGGAGTTGAAGTCCACACATCTTAAAGTTGCCAAGGTTGAGAAACACTAGTCTAGACTATTCAAAAGGCAAGGATTTGCTTGCAGGAGAAACACACCATTAGGAAGTGTCTTCCAGAAGAGGAAGTCACTGTCCTTTTAAATCTATGATATATGGCTGACTACTCAAAGCAATACTCTCTTTTTTAGGTTCTCTCTTGTAGTAATTATTACAATATCGCTGCTACTGGAGAATGATACAGAAACAGATGCTTTTCTGCAGCAGAATCTATGCTGTGGAATGATCTCTTCTCCATGGTACTTCAGATCCCAATGCTTAGATGTTTCATTCTCCTTTTAAGAAACCATCCATGTCACTCATCTCCTGCCATTATTCTATTTTAATGGATTGTTTTAATCATTTCAGTTTTTAACTATCTTTTTTGTTGTTTGTGTCACTTGGGAATGATGTTATGGATACTATAATCTGTTTTGGAATTTTCCGTGGAATAATATAGAAATTAACAACTTTAATAGGTACTATATTTTAGGATCCTTTACTTTGGTAACACAGAAGATTGTGAAATTGTATCTATGTTTCCTGGATATTTGGGGGAAATTTTGAGGGGGGGAGGTTGTACATGGTGCTTCTTACATGGTATTTTGACATAAAATATGCTTCCATCTGTTATTTCAGTCAGTATCCAGATTGAATTGCCTTTTGTTCAGAGGCTGAAAATGGTGTTCAGATTAGATATTGTAAGTAAATGTCAATGAAAATTAACCCTTAAATTGAAGTCAAACACTGGAGTAACAGTATTCAACAGTCTGCCAGGTGACTTATAACAACTGAATCTTGGCTTTGCAGATCAATCTTTTTAAAAGCTTTTCTATTATTTTTCTCAGTTATGTGAGAATCACTGCACCATGATTGTTCCATCATGGGGAAAAAAATATAGTTTCAATGCAGTTGCTGCTGTTTAAGTTAGACATGGATTGAATAACTTTATATTCCATAGCTATAGGGAAGAAAAGGTATGATGCCAGTATCATCTCTTTGTAGTAGTAAATGTATTTTTATTGCATTTTAATTTTCAGAGGCAAACAGGAGAATGAATTAGCTGTTGATAAACAGGGTCGTCTTAGCAATTGGATATGTGTTCTGGATAAGCAGCTTTGAACAGGGTCCTTGTCATCCATCCAGCATCTACACAACCTGTAGAGTAGTTCAAAAAGTTCATTGTACCACCATAGAGTCCACATAGCAATGGCTTCCTTCCATTGTAGTTTTATAGCTGATTATGCTAAATTATCTTAAACAGTCCCCCCCCCCCTGCAGAACCAGGTTATTCTTTTGAGAAAGCAAGTCTTGAATAGCACTTGGGATGTTCTGATCTGAATTGGCCGTATGTCCACTCTTCTACAATCATGAGGGTTCCATTGGTCACTTGAAGAATGTTTGTCTACTTTGTTTTTTAAAATTTGCCCATTGTGCATAGACAGGAGGTAAACATCTTTGCTGCCAGGAACAATAGTGAGGCTTAAAGTAGTAAAGAAAACACAATGTAGTAATTTATTTTACTGTAGGTCATATTTAATCTCTTATGTCAACAGTAGTTTGTTGGAAAATGGGGAAATTTTTTGGTATTTGTCAGAAATGGCTGAGAATTCAACTTTGTAAAATTTACAGTTCAAAGGCAAACTGATACCAAAAGAGAGAAGAACACAAGTTCAAAGGCTTATTTTAGTGAATGAATTGCTTATTCTGGATAAAGCTTGTCAAAACTCTTTTGAAGTTCCCTGGACTGGAATGCTGAACCAGCCATTATGCGGAAACACATTTTCTTGGAACACTGCTTAAGAATAGGCTGAAAGAACCAACTGGCAAATTTATTTTTCCCTGTTAGCAATGTATTAACTAAAAGTAGAAAAAGGATAAGCTTTAAGGGAAGTTTAGATCCAGTTATGTTCTCAGGAATTTGCACTGGTTAATACTTTGCAAGAGAAAGCTGAACTTCCAAGCACATTTGCTTGCTTGAACAAGTTGTTTTCCATATGCTCTGCCCTCCCCCCTCCCCTCCCCTCCCCTCCCCTCCCCTCCCCTCCCCTCCCCTCCCCTGCCCTCCCCTGCCCTCCCCTCCCCTCCCCTCCCCTCCCTCCCCTCCCTCCCTCCCTCCCTCCCTCCCTCCCTCCCTCCCTCCCTCCCTCCCTCCCTCCCTCCCTCCCTCCCTCCCTCCCTCCCTTCCTTCCTTCCTTCCTTCCTTCCTTCCTTCCTTCCTTCCTTCCTTCCTTCCTTCCTTCCTTCCTTCCTTCCTTCCTTCCTTCCTTCCTTCCTTCCTTCCTTCCTGGAGTGTTTTGATTCACATGAAATACTTTCAAGAGAAAAACCATGTAGTTTTTCTCAGCACTTTAAACAAAGCCAGCAAATTGAGTACAGTGTTGATCCTTCAAAATGGCTTTATTTTGTTTCTACTTAATTAGTTGAATGCTGATAATGTGGTCGTATATAGGCTGCTGTCCAAGATGTGTAATTCTCTGCCACAATGACATTATGCTAAATCTTGTGATGTGCTTCTGGACAAGGCATTATGTTCCTTTTGTCTAACTCATACCATCCTTTCTGCTGAGTTCTCCCTGAGAATCCATTAATTTCATCTATCAACATAATAAAGAAGAAAAATAAATGTTCCTCTGACTGGTAATTCATAAACATAACAATGCATAATGTGAAGAAATCCATGCAGAAATGCCTGGAGTTCAAAAATCATTCAGCATGGTGGAAAGGTTGTTTTTTTCTAGAAATGTAGACATCTGGTTTATTACCACATCTCTCAACCGAGAGGTTGTTGGGAGGTATATAACAGTTTAAAGCAAAATAAAATGAAATCTTATGAATATTCACTCAAACAAATGGCCCTTTGACCCCTGACCAATGTGTGGGGCAGAGAGAGTAGGGGAAGGGAGAATCAGCCTTCCTTAGTAGCTGTTCCTTTTCTGGTTGATGGAGGTGGCCAATCTAACCTTTCTTCTGACCTTGCTGTTCTTTTGGGGCAGCAGTGGGTACAACTTCCAGAGCCCCTTTGTTTCCCCTAACAGAAGATGCAGCAAGAGAAGGTTCCCCTTTTGTCCTGTAGGACATCCCCAGTGACATTAATTAAAGGCAGTAACTTAATAAATAGTTTCTGAAAGGTATCTGCCAATAATAAGAGGAATTATGATTATTGCCAGTATTATGATTTACATGTCTTTACTAAGGTGCAATACAAATCTGAAAAAAACACAGTAATTACAAAATTCCATCAAATACAATTAATTTACAACTTAACAGCCAACTGGTATACAAGTAGGAATACTAAAAACAAAACAAGTCCCAAACCCATATGTATTTAAAACAATGCCCTGTGATACAACCAAGAATGTATATATCCATAATTAAAATAAAATAGATGTTAACCTAAACCTAATGAGAGTAGGTAGGAAAACCAGGTCTTACTCTAACCCAGTTATAAAATAAAAAGATTTAAACATCAAGCCTTCACAGAGGAGGAAGGAACTGATTCCAGAGTCAGTGGGCCAAGTGCCTGAAAGCCCTGGAGGTTGCACACAGTGGTGTGCTGAGTTATGTATAACAATCAGCTCTGCTGGCTCCATTGCTGCCATAGCCACACCACAAGCTGCCAAGCAGCTGATTGGCACACTAGGCATAGTGGCTCGGCTCTGCTTTCAACCAGCTGACAAAATTCCCAAAGATTTAACCATCGGCTATCACAAGCTGGTACGAGCTGGTTCCAGCACACTGCTGGGAGCAAGGAACAGAAAGAAGGCCCTGCTCAGAAGATGGTAAGAGTGAACAGAATTATAGGAAGAAATGGGGCCAGATAGATATTGGGGGGGATTGTGACCAGAGCTTCCTAAACACAAGCACCACTAGTTTAAACTGGGCTCTGGTTTGAAAGGAAGCCAGTGAAGAGCCTGGCACTATAATAAAATATCAGAATAGCCTGAACACTGTTCTGGACTACGATCAGGGAACAGTGAGAGAAATCACTGGCAGGAGACTATTATATAAAGTAAAATGAGTTCTACAACTACAGGGGCGATGAAGCCCAGGGGTATTAATACCAAAGAACTTGTAATGGAATGTGAGAATGACCTTGGAAGATGGGAGCGGGGGAGAGATGCTGCCTAGAATATGATCTGATAAAAGGGGGAGAAGCCTCCAGCTGAGTAATGAACAGAGAAAGAAACTTAGAAAGGATCCACCCTAACTGATCAGGTGGTAAATAGGGACGGTGGGAGATTTGTGCTTTCAGACTTACAAGATTCTGTTAATGTAGCCTATCAATAAAGTAGAAGTAGGTCATCTGGTTGTGTTTCCTGTCTGGTTTACTTGAGAAGGCTGACAGAACTGAATAAGAGAGAAAGAAACTGAAAAAATGCCTGACAGGATTGGGTGGGGAGTGGCAGTGGACACTTTTGAAATTTTGAGAGGATGTTCATGAGATTCTGTTCAGGACTGATTCTTAGGATCAGGAATCTGAGAATGTAAACATGCAGTGTCCATTAACAACCAGCATAAGAAATGGAAGGCAACAATCATGTTACACAAGAGGAAACATGGGAAAAGTGGGTGCTGTATTTGAATAAGGAGCAGGTATAAGTTATAGCAGATCAAGAATGTGTTAGCCAGACTTCCTTTGGGTGCTTCCAGATGGGAACATGTAACATATAGATTTCTGATTTAAATTTAAGGTACTTATCACATATAATTCCCTATATAGGTTAGGCTCCACTTACTTAAAGGAACAACTCCTGAGAATTGCTGTATCCTGGGAGTTAGATTAGTGGCCAAAGGCCTATTGCATGTGCTATCATGGAGGGAAGCCCTCTGAGATATTACTATAGCTAAGGTATTCTTTATGGTGGCTCAAGTAATTTGGAAGCCCCCCTGCCCAAATAGTTTGATCTGCCTCTCCCCGGCTGATAAATGAATTTGTTCACCATTGCCTTTCCCACTCATAGTTCTTTGATGTTTAGCCTGTCATTCCAATTTTTATACTGATACTCATGGATACATGTTGTTGGGTTTCATCATTTATTATTTCACTAGTATTATGATGTTGGTTATTTCTGATGGAATGTTGTGTTGCTTTTGTTAACTGCCATTGGCTGGAATATAAGTCTAATCAACAAACTAATAAATAAAATTTTGAATCAGTCTCATACTGCTCATTCACAGACAACTATTCCTGGCTGTAGTGTTCAAGTCTTTGGAAACTTCAGCCTAATTTGTGCCTGCCTTGGGGAACCTGACACATACCATGAGCATAATTTAGTGAAGGCAAAAAAAGGAAAAAAAAGTGCTAGGAATAATGTAGTGGAAGTTTCCCCCTATATACAAGAAATGTAGTGCAAATGACACTTTAACTTGCTCTTGTCCAAGATGGGAAATCTGTGGCCCTCCAAGTTTTGGAAATTAAAAACTCCCAAGAGCCCAGCCAGTGTAGCCAATGGTGAGGGATATTGGGAATTATCCTTCATCAGCATTTGAAGACTCACAAGTCTTCTCCTTCCACTGCCCACCTCTGTACTAGCCAAAAGAATAACTAAGTTGATATGAAGATTGTCCATTTAAGTAAGTAAAAATCATTAAACATTTGAATGGTTATAAAGCCTTTTTTATAATGGTCATAATAATTAGCTATAGATTTCATAGTTAGGCTTTGCTTGGTTCTACCACCTGTAATCAAGAAAGATTAAGCAAAACTACATTAGGGCATAATTTGGAATCAGGAGCAATGGAGTTCAAGTCTTACAAGAGAATATAGGCAGTTCTGAAATACAGAGATTAAGAAGAGTATTATTCCAAGTAATGAGGATAACCAACCCATAATCAATGATTTGAAAATAATAATTAAAATGAACTGAACATGGAACTGAATTGGAACCAAACATAGCAATTAATCTATGCTTCCAGAACAATGAGCATCTGCTAATTTGAACATATTATTCCTCATACAATTTTAACTCTTTCAAGGGCTTTTTTCCTGGCTTATGTTTGGAGCTTTTGTTCAAGCCTGTAGTTCAGCAGCAAAGAGCCTGCGGCTCTCCAAATTTTGCTGAACTACAAATTCCATTTTTAGTCAAGCTATTTGGTGTTATAAGGAGTTACAATTTCTGCAGGAACTGGAGAGCCAAAGCTCCTCACTCCCACTGTATCTCTCCAGATGTGCTAGGGTTGCATTTGTAATCCATGGTTACAGTGCCCACTGGCCAGTCCCTCTCCACCTTGTGCCCTCCAGATGTGTCAGCATATAACTCCTTCAATTCCATAAACAGCATGACTGGGAGATTAGTGATGCTCCAACTTGGGGAACATTGCCAGTAGATAGCGCAATATAATGGGATATGTAGTCCAACATATGTGAAGACCACTGGTCTGGAGTAGGTTCAGGAATGTTGGTCTTCTATGGGATAAAGGAAGGGAAGTGGGAAGTGCATTTAGACTTGCAAGATTCTGTTACAGTAACCTTATAATAAATGTAGTATTAGCATTCATAACTTTGGTTTCCTAGTCTGGGTATAATGGTACATGGGAATGATCTTGGGAGATGGGGGAAGAGACACTGCCTAGGGAACGATCAGATAAGAATGGGGGAGCCCAGAGCTGCATAATGGAAAGAGAAAAAAACTCAGAAAGAATCCTCCCCAACTTATCAGGCTGTAAAAAGAAACAGCAGGATATTTGTACTTTCAGACTTGCAAGATTCTGTTAATATAGCCTTACAATAAAGTTGTTAATATAGCCTTACAATAAGGCTGACAATGGTCTGCCTTAAAGGGCTGACATTAACATTGCCAGTGGTGAAGAATTGTAGGAATAGTAGTCTAAAATACTTGAAGAGTATTCACTTTCTCATTGTTGCACTCTTGGGTCACAGGTAAAAACAAGATGATGATGTACATCCTCAAATTAAGATGGGAGAAAATTTCATTTGCTCTGTATATTTAAGTGAAGTGAGATAATTCATTCTTCCTAACTTAATCAAGAGCTACAAGTTATCCAATAGATTGCACAGTTCTCTCAGTTTTAAAATATAGTTCTAGAGTGGAAAACATGCTACAAAAACGTGTATGTTGAGGGAGTTGAGTACAAAAATAAATATGCTGGAGGAAATCATTCCTTTCTGGTAGTGAGTGGCATATAACTCACAAAAATAGATACAGTCAATATATAAAGGATTTCTATGCATTTAAAAAATACAGAGTAATGTGGCACTTAGTTGGAACAAATGTATGCATAAAACCAATGCAGACTGAAAACAGTCTTAACCAAACAGTACTCCTTGAGCTAAAATTTAAATCCTAGGTCTAACATTTATTGGGGCCAGTGTGTTATTCAGTTGAAAAAACACAAGATTATTCAAAACAAGAAGTAGAATGCAGGGTCCACAGACCATCAGACGGGCATCAGGTGGGTAAGTCAAGATGGCACCTACAACTAATTGATCGAAGCCCTTTCTTATGTGTGGCGCATGCATTCTGCACTTGAAAAGGGGAAGGGTCTTTGATCTTGCGGTTGCAATCACCATCTTAATTGACCACCCCCAACCCTGGATCATCATTTTTTTTTAACCACTCCCCAAACTCCAGGTTTGATAGTAATTGTATGAAAGACTAAAGCATAGTTAGTAAATAAATAAAATAAAACATCAGAAACCATATCCAGTCTTTTTAGCCTTAGAGGGAGCTCCTTAGTTAATTACAGCGATATATTCCAGGATTTTTCCATTTAACTAACTGCTCAGTTTAGCTATTAGCAGAACTTGGCACTTCTCCTTTCTTTGTTTTTATTCTTTTGAAAAGCAGCTAAATACTGGCAGGCAGTGTAGGTGTTTGGTTACAGTGTTAGAAAGCAGCAGCACCCTGGAGGAAGAAGCTTCTGATATATTTTCAACAAGCAGTGAGTGACCTTAGGAGTCCTCTCTCTCTCATTCTCTTCTCTCCCACCACATTCCCATGTAAGTTGGCGGTATATCCGTGTGCTCATACGTATGTGACTTAGAAGGATCCAGTGTTTAACAAAAAGGACAAAGCAGCCCAAGGAAGTTCTCTTCATGCACAAGGCTTGTTCAGAGAAGCACAAACTGGTGCAGTCTAAGTGACATGCATCTTAATTAATTGTCTTAATTTTGCACCCTGCATAAAGCGAATTGCCCAAGTAAAATAAAGCTACATTCTAGTCTGCAGAGAGATTAATGCACTGTGGCAAAAACCTGCAAGAAAAGCAATTCTGACAACAAACATTAACTCCCCCCAAAATCTGATGGCAAGTCCAGACTTGAAAATAATGGATCACCTTTAGGATGACCTGTTCATATAATTCTAGTAACAATTATTGTTTTCCACAGCACAACCTCTCTGAAAGAGTATCCTGGGTTCCATCTAGTTTTCAGGCCAACAGGCTATTTTTTTTTTTTGTAGTGACACTACAAAAAACCTCTTATCTAGAAGTGCTACCTAATGTTTTTATATAGCTAAAATTAAAGAATCAGGACTGTTCTTGTTACAGCATCCCAACTGCTATCACTGCAATGTAGAACCTAATAATTAAATTAGAATCTATAGTGGGGTTCTAATTCAACAGCATAATCCTATGCATAGAATATCTCCCTAGAAATAAACCCCATTGAGCCTAAGTCTCCAATCCTGTACATGAGAGATGGAGAACAAGTAGGTCTTCAAATGTTGCCTGAACAGTAATTTTCACCAAGTGGCCCTCTTGACCTTTGCTGATGCTGATGGGGCTGACAGAAAAAGAGTCCAACAACATCTGGTGGGTCACTGATTCTCCAATACAGTGTACACACTCAACAAGAAGTAGCAACCTCTTATCTCAATGAGAGCCACTCCTTGTTGGATATTTACATTAAGTGCTGTAAATGTGCTTAATGTCCTCTGCACCACAATGACACTCTTTCAGATTATAGGCTTCTGGTGCCTGTGCCATATTACAGACTTTGAGGCTCTCTAAAATATTCATACAGCAGGCTTTTATGACAAAATCATATGCCAGATTTTTCAGCCCAATATCAAACACAGTCTCCCATATCATTTAAACAATATGGATGAATTTCATGGAAAAATATAGAATAGGATTGTGTTTGTATTTGATTTGGATGGGGTGTTTCAGAATGTATCTTGTTAAAGTAGCCACATCTATTTACAGGATCACATGAACAAATGCAGCTACTTTAATGAATCACAGCCAGATGCTGCATTTGCACTCCTGGATGTTCTACAGCTCCTCTCCCGAATCAAAGATAAAGCTTAGCATAGAATATGGAAGAGTTTTACCAACCTCCAAAGCTTGTTCATGCTTACTTATGTATGACATTTCAGATACGCAAAAATAACTGATTTTGCATTATTTCTAATGAATCAAAGCATAGCATGCAAAACTCTTCAGAGAGTATTCAACAGAAGCTAGCTCTTAGGCAGATCTCCATATAGACAGGCAGGGAGCAAAAAAGCAGTTGCAAATATCATGTTGGACAATCTGGGATCTGCACTATCTCTTTACTGCCAAATACAAATCAAGATATTCATTTACAGAATTATTTGCCAAGAATCTCTACAAAAGCAATGGGAAAGTGGTGAAATGCACTTCTTGCAGCATTAGTCTGATAGTCTCCTTTTGGGATATCTTTCTAAGTGCTGCTGGCAGAGATATTTGTACTTAGAACGTTTTAATTTAAAATCCTATTAAAAATCAGCAATACAGGAACAATGCTGAGGAATACAAATCGAAGCAAAACTCCTATATTGTGACCCACTTAATGAAAATACCAGCCCCAAACCACAGAGCATTTGCAATGGTTTTGTAGCAAAAGGCTTGACTTAATAAGCTTGTCCTGTAAGTTATTCAGAGAAGGCCATGAGCCCCCAGAAAAATCAAAAGTCACCTTCAAGTTCTCAAGAACCTCCATTTGTATTCTGCAGGTGCTGGTTAGCAAAGGAGCAGCTTGGGCACCAAGAAAAATCACAGGTCGAGAAAAAGAGTGGGTGGAGCCGGGGTGGAGAATAGGGAATGTGAGAAGGCAGGGAGAAGTGAGGGCCTCAAACGAACCATGTTTGCTAGGGGAGAGCGCTGTGCACCATGGGGCAGCCTTGGGAGGACGGCAGGAGGGAGGATGGGCAGAAGGCACACTCGCATCAGAGTGGAGAAGGACGGCAGGAGGGAGGATGGGCAGAAGGCACACTCGCATCAGAGTGGAGAAGGACGGCAGGAGGGAGGAAAGACTGCAGGCAAGAGGCACGTTCGCTCCAGAGTGAAGAGAAACGGCAGGGGGCGGCTGTCGGGTCAAGTGGGGATTGGAATGTGTATTGCGCTGATTGGATTCGGAAAGTGGAATGTCTGCGGTTTTGCGGTTAATTAGCGGCGCTCCGGGGCGGTAAAAAAGGTGAGATTGTGAGCCAAGCCCTCGTAGGAGGGGGAGGACAGATAGGGGGTATAAAAACCTGTCAGACCTTGCTTCGGGGTTCCTCCATTGCTGCGGGAGGGACCCACCTTTGCAAACGTGCCCAATAAAAACTTCTGTCTACTGGATAACCGAACCCGTGTCTGTCGTTTTCTGACAAAATTGGCGAGCCAGCCAGGAGTCCTCGACGTGGACTGTGGGGAACCGGTGAGTAATCGGCCGTAACACCCCGTTGAGGTGTCTCCCGTTTTCCCCGGAGTCGGGTCCAGGACGGGACTCCAATCGCCAGTCAGACAGAAGTAAAGAGGAAGTCGGCCGACGAGGGGACCTCCGGGAGGTCTGGTGAGTACAGCCTACCCATAATCTCGGGGAGATTAGCGTGGTTACGAGGCGTTGGACGCCGCAAGGGGACAGAAGAGTCCGGGACCTTCTGTAAGGTGGGAAACGTAGTCAGGAAGGATGGGTAAGGCGCAGAGTAAGAGTGTAAGGCCAGGGGCCAGTGGGAAAAACGCAGTAGGGGGAATCCCCATGGATTCTCCATTAGGACAATTGTTGCAACAATGGGAGACACCCTGGTTGTGTCCATTCACCAGGGGTCTGGAAAAACCGACCATGATAACTTTGTGCACTAAAGAATGGCCAAAATATCCACTAGTGGACCCCGAATTCCCCTACCATTGGGATACTCTTGGAATCCCCAGTAATTACTGGGTGACCCAACTAAAAAACTACATTGTGGAGCATAAAATGTTAACACAGGAACCCTATGTGGAAGTCTGGTTCCATGTTCATTGGGAGGGGCCTCGACCCAAGTTAGCCAAAATTTTTGTCCAAAAAGAACAGGAGGATGAGGAGGAGGACCTCTGGCTGACTAGACCTCAATGGGGGCCGCCACCTCCTCCTCCTCCTCCTCTTCCTACCGCTCCCCCTCCGGCGCCCCCACCCTATCCCGGGCTGCGGAAAGAGCTGGACCAGCTGAACCAAGACATTCAGAACTTGCCCTTTAGTCTAAGGTCGGCCAGTGCCTTCCCCGTCCGGGAAGTCCCGAACGGAACGAACGCACAGGGGGTGACCGTCACCAGTTACGTAACAGTTCCCATCAAACCCAGTGAGTTGAGGGAATTAAAAAGACCCTCCCTCGTATGCAAGAGAATGCCCATACCGCCGCCGAACAATTGGAACTTTTCTCGGCCCGGTGGAATACTCCTGGGGGAACTGAATTACATTTTAGCCCACCTCTATACGCCAGAAGAGAGGGGCCAGATTCGGCGAGCTGCGCTCGGGGCTTGGGAGCGAAGGAATGCAAATGTCCCAAATGCCCCGGCCGCAGATACTAAATTCCCTCTGGCAGACCCAAATTGGGATCCCAATAATGCCGCACACCGGCAGAACATGAGAGACATGAAAGAGATGATTTTGGAGGGCATCCGAACAGCAGTGCCCCAGGGGAAGAATTTGACCAAGGCTTTTGAGGTAACCCAGGGGAAGGATGAATCGCCCGGAGATTTTTGTGAGAGGATCCGAGTTGGCCTGACCAAATTCTCGGGCGTGACTCCGGACACCCCAGCCTTTGAGACCTTGTTAAAAATGCAGTTCGTCACCAAAGCATGGCCAGACATTCAGAAGAAGATACAAAAACGGGAGGGTTGGACTGAACAGGGGATAGGGGAACTCCTAAGGATTGCTCAACAGACCTATGTGGGGAGGGAGGAGGCGAAGACCAGGCAGAAAACTCAAATGATGATGGCAGCCGTTCAGGCGGCGGCCAAGAATGAGACGAAGGGGGAGGGACTGAGGGAGGCGCGACCTTCTCCCCATCTGGTCCGGGGACCTTGGCCCCGGAGAGGTGGCGTCGACCCCAGAAGGGAGAGGTGGACTGGGGATAGGCAAGGTTGTTTCCGCTGCGGGCGAGTAGGACACTTTGCTCGGGACTGCCAGGTGGATCGCCCCACGGGTGAGAGGAGTTTCCCCCTGTACAACTAGGGGGGTCATGGTTCCCCAACCGGGACCCACGGGGAACCCTTGGTAAACATCACGGTGGGTCCCACCGGCAAGGAACGGCAGTTCCTCGTGGATACTGGAGCCTCTCGAACATCGTTGTGCCAACCGATCCCAGGGATTGCGAAATCCCGGGGCGCGTCGGTATCGGTGATGGGGGTGGGAGGTTCTCCGGTCAAGGCAGACGTACTGGAGGGAGTGAGACTGGAGTGGAATGGGAAGGAGGTAACTGCAGATGTGTTACTGATCCCACAGGCAGGGGTGAACTTGCTGGGAAGGGATCTAATGGGTAGTCTAGGAGTGGAGTTGTGGAATGTGGAACAGGCAGAAAGGATGTGTTTGTTGCGGGAGGCGGACGTGGAGGTTGTGAACCCTGAGGTATGGGCAGGAGAAGGGGGGGCGGGTCGGTTCCGCATTGCCCCAATTAGCATCCCCTTGAAACCGGGGGTGACTGGTTTGCGGCAAGCCCAATACCCGCTGTCCCGGGATGGGAGGCGTGGGCAAGCCCATCATAGATGGGCTGAGGCGGCAAGGGCTGTTGGAACCGGCTATGTCCCCCTTCAACTCCCCTATCTTAGCTGTGAAGAAGAAGGACAATAGTTACAGGCTGGTGCAGGATCTGAGGAGGGTCAACGATTTGGTCTTGGCCCGGACCCCGGTAGTGCCTGACCCCTACACTTTGATGGGGAAGATCCCTCCCGGGGATCGGTGGTTCACGGTGATAGACTTGAAGGATGCTTTTTGGTCATGCCCTCTGGCAGAAGAAAGTAGGGATCTGTTCGCTTTTGAGTGGGAAGATCCGGAGACTGGGAGGAAGCAACAACTGAGATGGACGGTGCTGCCCCAGGGGTACACCGAGAGCCCCCTCTTGTTTGGACAGGCATTGGAAGAGAAACTCCAGGGGTTCTGGGCCCCTGGGGGTTCTCGGGTGCTGCAGTATGTGGATGATTTGTTGGTGTCTGGAGAGAAGGAAGTAAAGGTGAGAGAAGACTCAGTGGCTTTATTGAACTGGTTGGCTGAAGAAGGATTGAAGGTGTCAAAAGGGAAGGTCCAATTTGTGGAAAGGGAGGTCAAGTATTTAGGACATGTACTCCGGAAGGGCGAGAAGTTGATTGATCCTTCTCGGATACAGGGGATAATGCAGTTGAAGCCCCCTCATACTAAAACGGAGGTGCGGCGGTTTCTGGGTCTAGTAGGATATTGCAGGCTATGGATAGATGAGTACATGAGCAAGGCTCAGTTTCTGTATGAGAAGTTGAAAGGATCATCTGACAGGGTAGAATGGACAGACAGGGACACAGAGAAGTGGGGGGAATTACGAAGGAGCCTGGTGACGGCCCCGGCTCTGGCTCTACCAAACTTGGCCCTCCCCTTTCACCTATACGTTACAGCCCATGGGGGAACTGCCATTGGAGTACTGACTCAGAGATGGGCTGGGAAATATCAACCAGTGGCCTTCCTGAGCAAAGCCCTAGAACCAGTGGTGAGGGGATGGCCGACTTGTGTGCAGGCAGTGGCTGCCGCTGCTGTGCTAGTGACAGAAGGGAAAAAACTCACTTTTGGGAGCCCCGTGATTGTCCATTCACCCCATCAGATCTTAAGTGTGCTTAGTCAGCAGGCGGCTGCTTGGATGACAGAAGGGAGGATGTTGAAATATGAGACAGTTCTCCGGATAAGTCCTGATGTGGTGGTAGGAACAGACAGGAATTTGAACCCAGCGGAGTTTCTTGCGGGGGAGCGGAAAGAATGGGAGCCGGCGGAGCACGAGTGCTCCACCCTGTTGCAGCTGCGAACAAAGACCCGGGAGGACCTGCAGGAGGTCCCGCTGGAGGAGGGTGAGGTCTGGTTCGTGGATGGGTCTAGTCGAGTAGAGCAGGGACAAAGGAAGTCAGGGTACGCGATAGTGACTGCGGAGGGAGAGACAATAGAGAAGGGGGCACTACCAGCGGACTGGTCGGCTCAGCTGTGTGAAGTGCACGCTTTGAAACGGGCACTAGAGTTGGGAAAGGGAGTGTCCCTCACCGTCTACACAGACTCGCGATACGCCTGGGGAGTAGTGCACACTTTCGGGAAAATTTGGCTGGAACGGGGTTTACTCACAACTGCTGGGAAGGAGGTGAAAGCTCGGCAACTGATAGAGGGGATGATGGAAGCTCTTCAAGAACCCGACAGGATTGCAGTGGTGCATATAATGGGACATCAGAAGGGGGACTCGATGGAGGCAAGAGGGAACCGACTTGCTGATCGAGTAGCAAAGGAGGCAGCGGAGGGTGTCCCCATTGCCATCATGATTGCAATCCCCCAGATAGAAGAACCTCCGGCTTGGACGCCGGGGAAGTTGGACGAGGTGCTGCTGGAAAGGGAAGGTTGCAGGGAGGAAGCAGGTCGTTGGGTTACAATTGAGGGGACCCCAGTAGTGAGCCGTGCTGACATGAGGGGGATGTTGGAGAAACTGCACGAAGGGTCTCACTGGGGGGTGCAGGCTTTGATAGATACTGTAAAGCCGTGGTACTGGAGCCTGGGGATGTGGACAGAGGCGCAGGCTGTGTGCTGGAAATGCCTGATTTGTCAGAAAACCAATCGCAAAGCCATGAGGAGAAGGGAGAGGGGAGGAAGGCCCTTGGCAATATGGCCCTTTCAGCGAGTCCAGGTGGACTTTACGGAACTCCCTCCTGTGGCTGGGTTGAAGTACCTGTTGGTACTCAAAGATCACCTCACTGGCTGGGTGGAAGCGGTGCCCAGCCGGAGGGCGACTGCACAGGTAGTAGCAAAAGTTCTCCTGGAACAGATCGTCCCCCGGTATGGGATAGTAGAGAGTCTGGATTCTGACAGGGGGACCCACTTCACCCACAAGGTGCTGCAGGAGGTCATGCAAAGCCTGGGGGTTCGATGGGAACTCCACACCCCTTGGCATCCTGAATCCAGTGGGAAAGTGGAAAGAGCTAACGGGGTATTGAAGCAACATCTCACCAAACTGGGATTGGAAACAGGGCTACCTTGGACAAAGACACTTCCGGTTGCCCTGCTTCGAATGCGGACAGCCCCTCGCAAGGATGTGGGGGTCTCCCCATTCGAGCTGATGATGGGAAGACCTTTCCTGGCTCCAATGGGAGAGCCTATCCCCGAGCTAAAGGATGCCTTCCTGAGAAAGTATCTCCTGGTACTGTCACAATCTCTCTTATCTTTAAGAAAACAGGGACTCCTCGCTCAGCGGCCCCCCTTGCTGGAAGACCAACACCCCCACAAGCCAGGGGATTGGGTCCTGATAAAGACGTGGAAGGATGAGAAACTGAAGCCGTCTTGGGAGGGACCATACCAAGTTCTCCTGACAACTGAATCGGCGGTTCGAACCCGACAGGGGGGTTGGACCCACTACCATCGGGTTAAGCGAGCTCCCGACCCCCGACCGTGGACTGCCCAACCAGGAGACGGACTCAAAGTAAAACTTAAAAGGAACTGAACTAAGGCAGGGGAGGAGATGAACAACATGAAGGCTTGCATCCAGGTTATTCTATTATGTCACTGCTTAGATGCTCTACAGCACAGCTCTAACAACAATTTTTTTGTAGAATTGGCACAGACAGCTTTGAACAGCACAACTTTTTGTGTGGGGCAACTCTTGACTGTGAAGGGTGTCACCTCCACCTGTTTCTTTGGAATGCCCATCAGCTTGGAAGCATTGAAGAATGTTACTCAGATAGCGAATATTGATATCACTGGGGATGATCCCCCGTGGGGGGGGATGTTCTATCATTTTGGGTCTTCTCCCACTCCAAGACCCTGGACTAATCAAAGGCAAATAGCTCTAAATCTCTTGGGGATAACCAATGCAACTCAATGTGTATATTTCAACAATACCCAGAACCGTACCCACCCACTGCCCTCAAAAGGTCCTGCTTTCACTTGTGGAGGGATCTATAATATCCCTTACGCCTCAACCCCTCTATACCTACCTAAAGGTTTCTTTTTGTTATGTGGACATGAAGCTTACACCTATGTTCCAGCCTATAGTTCAGGGGCCCTTGTGCCATAGGGCGCCTGACCTCTCTATATGCCCTGCCTCCAATACAAGCGCACCCATCAAAAGAAAAAGAAAAAGGGAGCTGCCATCTGATTGTGAGAGTGATGTGACACTCTTGTCTGAAACAGAAGCCATGGCTCTGGCCCTCTCCTTAGTAGGGGTTCCTGCACTAAGTGGAAGGGCTTACCTGGACCTAAGGAAGGTGGCCTGCCTCCTGGCTAAAAGTGTCAACCTTACATCCTCTCTCATTGCAGCCCTCACTGAAGAAGTCACTGAGATCAGGAGGGCGGTCATTCAAAATCGGATAGCTATAGACTATCTCCTATTAAGGGCAGGACAAGGCTGTGAATCTTTTCAAGGTCTTTGTTGCTTTAACCTAACCAACAATAAGAATTATGTTGAAGCAAAACTAGCCAAGTTGAAGACCTTAGCCTCTCGCATATCCGAGGATCCAGAGGGATGGAATTGGTCGTGGCTCACTAGTTGGTTACCTAACTTTGCTTGGTTAAAACAACTTTTTGTACTAGCCATTGGTTTCATTGCCTTACTGGTCCTAGTATGTTGCTTAATGCAATGTCTCCCTGCTTGTGGGAATTACCTGTCCCAGTGTGTGAAGCCCCGGGTCCGGGACGAGGGAGCAATCCTGTTAGCCAGGTTTGAGGCCCAACAGAGGCGTGAAAAGAAAAAGGGGGGATTGTGAGAAGGCAGGGAGAAGTGAGGGCCTCAAACGAACCATGTTTGCTAGGGGAGAGCGCTGTGCACCATGGGGCAGCCTTGGGAGGACGGCAGGAGGGAGGATGGGCAGAAGGCACACTCGCATCAGAGTGGAGAAGGACGGCAGGAGGGAGGATGGGCAGAAGGCACACTCGCATCAGAGTGGAGAAGGACGGCAGGAGGGAGGAAAGACTGCAGGCAAGAGGCACGTTCGCTCCAGAGTGAAGAGAAACGGCAGGGGGCGGCTGTCGGGTCAAGTGGGGATTGGAATGTGTATTGCGCTGATTGGATTCGGAAAGTGGAATGTCTGCGGTTTTGCGGTTAATTAGCGGCGCTCCGGGGCGGTAAAAAAGGTGAGATTGTGAGCCAAGCCCTCGTAGGAGGGGGAGGACAGATAGGGGGTATAAAAACCTGTCAGACCTTGCTTCGGGGTTCCTCCATTGCTGCGGGAGGGACCCACCTTTGCAAACGTGCCCAATAAAAACTTCTGTCTACTGGATAACCGAACCCGTGTCTGTCGTTTTCTGACAGGAACAATTAAGCCGGGGTGGAGAATAGGGAACAATTAAGGTTTTGTGGCACATGTTGGCCTAGACATTAGATACATCCCACTGTTCTTCTGAATAGAATGAAGTGGTGCAAACAGCTTGGTGAGCTGCTGCCCCCCAGATCCACAGGATTGTCCCTTCTTGCCTTAATTGCCATGGGTTCTGAGGAACCATCTTTCCCTGGAGGATGTAAAAAGAAAAGAGAAGAGACCTGAACTCAGAAATACAAAGTAAAAGAAGAAGCCAAATAGGGGAAGAGAAAGTCAGGCCAGCCCAGGAAGAGGAGATATGCTGTACAATCAGCTTAGCAAACAATTACTACTTCGTAGCTAGTTCTTTGTCCCACCCCAGTCCCTTTCTTAGCTAGGTTTCTGTGACAAACTAATTAGCCTCATTTTGATCTAATGTGTTATGAGAACCCATCTGGTGTGGATGTTTATAGGTCAGTGCTAGTTTGCTGGTCAGTATTTAAGTGCTTATGCTACCTCTCCAGTGGATAATTGGGGATGTTTCTTCCCCTTTTCACAAACATTAAACAGAATAAATTGCTACCATCTCCCTACCTTTCTGGGATCACCTTGGCAATAAACCGCTGTAGCCTTCAAACTAAAGTTGATGTCCCAACAGTTCTGCATTTAGCTCCTTTTCCTAACCATGCCAGCTTCCACTTCATGGAAGTCATGGGAGGTGGGGCAAGTAAAGAATTCCCTCCAGTGAAAACACAAACCCCACCTTCAAGCACAGGACAGTGATACATTGGACCAAGGATATAGAAAAATCTATTTATTTCATTAAATGTATTATAACTGCCCACTTGAAGTCCCTGTTGAGAGGCTCACTTCGAACGAGTACTGAGACCGTGGTCTTATAGTACAAGCAAACCTTTGAGGGCCACCTGAATCAATTTATTAACAAACCATTAGAGGCTTTTGTAAGCCATGAATTAACTTCAGCTAGAGTTATTCTATTGTAATCACTTTCTGTTTTTGCTTGTTAAGAATCAGCACTTCCTTAACTTGCTAGCAGGGGCTAGAAAAATTGACCACAAAGACTTTGTAGGCTGACCACAAACACTCCATACATGGACTAGCTGGAGGTTGTTGCTCTGACACCTTGCTAAAGAAATTTTGTAAGTGAGCCCATTACTGGAATAAAGAAAGGAGACGTGGCATTCAGCTCCAGCTGTGGTTAGAGGTGTCGGGAGAAGGGTCTGTAGGTGAACAGAAGTTTATCATTAGCATGCTAAAAAGCACATGCAGAGGTGGAAATCTCATATGCTAATATTCCCCTACTGGACTAATATGGGATAGAATGCTTTTGTGTGCATGTCTAAGATATGTACTAATCAGCTTACTACTTCCTTGCTTAAACTGTATAAAAGGTGGTTTTGGCTTCATGAATGCATGCTCGATTTGGGTCCTGAGCGTACCTCTTTGTTTCTGTGCAGAAATAAAGTGTTGGAATCCACTTTCCTCGACTGCGTGATTTATTGGCTCATTGCGATGGGTGAAAAGCAAACCCAGTATTGCGCTGGGCCAACACTTTCAAATAGCCTGGATCCAAATACTGTAAGTCTGAGAGGTGGGAACCTGCAGCCCTCCAATGTTGCTTTACTACAACTCTCAGCATTAGTTACTGGCATTTTCCATTCAGGCTACGTTGATCAGTACAGCACTTGTGGCTCAGCAACATTTGGAGAGTTATAGGTTCTTCACTCTGATTTATGGCTTTAAAAGTTATCACCAGCCATTTTGGTTTATTTTATTTTTGACTTGGGGACAGAAAGCAGAGATCGGATGGGAGTTTTAACCTACCTGTAGTGTGAAAGACATGAACTAAGAAACATTTTTTTCCTCATTCAATAAAATCATTGGACAGTAAAATCAGGATAAATAGAATGCATAATTGTTAGCATTTATTGTGGAACCTATGTCTTGAAAGCCAGAAAGTTAAGTTGCTTTTAGACAATGATGATGTAGGAGGTACATCATCCAATACCAGTGGTATTACCCATGGCAGATACAACAAGTTTCATACCTGTATTGCCTTGTACTGTTCGGATGAAACACAATGGCACTGAATCATCATGAAAGTATCCTGTCAGACCACTAGCCCATCTAGTGATTAGATTCTACCTTTGGCAGATTGTGGTTCTCCAGAATTTCAGATGGAGTCCTTATTCATTCCCATCACTTGCTGCTTGAGCTTCTGATGTGGCAGTGCCAGGACTTGGACTGTGGACTATTTGCATTTAAAGCATGTGCTATACCTCTGGGCTATATTCTGTTCCCCAGTCCCTTTTTATATCTCTAGAAATATTCAACTTGCTTGCCCCTCATGGCGACGGAACACTGGTCTTGATAAGTCTTGGTCTGATCTTGGGAGACATTTCTTATGTTCCTATGTGATTTCGTTCTATCATTTTGCCACTGTTTGGCACCCAAGAATTGGCCCAGTCGATTGCCCTAAATTAGATAAATATGTTACCACTTCTTCCTCTTCATAACTTTCCACCATTTAACTTCCTCTCTTTTAGTTGTATTCCTTTAAATAGAAATTGAATCCATACATCATGCCAAGATATAACATGGTTTGTTTATTTTTCACTGAATTTGATAGGGCTACCAGATTTGAGTTGCAAAACTTTAGACAACCATTGGATGACAGCAAAGGGCTAAACTTTCTGCATCTCTTTGCTGCCGTCTAATGATTGTACAGATCTGGTAACCCTAATTATGTGACTAGCCATTGTGGTTTACAAACTTTTTTTTTTATAGCTTAGTATGTTGTGAGAATCTAACTCCTGTGGTTTATTCACAAACAGCCTTCAGCACAACAGAGAGTAGAGATAGAGTAATGACTCCATCTTCTCATTGGTAATGATATCACTGCATACTGCATACTAGTGCTATATAATTAAGTTCAGAAAAGATTAAGTAATGCCAGGTGAAGAAGGAGACATAAGCAGCTGTTTCATAAGTCTTCATATAGAAGTAACAAGAAGAACATTATTTTTTTGAAGCATTCTACATACATAGATTGACTTTTGCATCGCAGATTAAGAGAGACAATGTACCTTCCTAGAGGCATGTTTAGTGATTATTGGATCACTATCTGGCTGAGACACTGCATCTGCTCTAATTTTTTTAAAAATCAACTTTGTAGTCTGTTCAATAAGTCATCTGATCCATGTAGGATCAAGCCTTCCACTGCTATTCATTAGCCACATTCCATTCCCACACAGGCATATTTAAAATGCTGATGACCAGGGATCTTAGGAGTTAGGTACCAATAACCACAATTTGTGAATAAATACACGCGAGCATATACATATAAATACATCAATAAATCCATATTGATGCAACCCCATTCAACTTGAACATCTGATTCAAAATCGGATTGATTGTTCCAGATGGATTTGAATTATTCATTCAGAGATATATTCTGAACTGAGTTAGTGATTCATGTTGAATTTTGTCTGACTTGCCCAAGTCTATTCTATTTATTTATCTCACAAATTTATCTGTAGCAGAGACATGAAATCATGCAAAAGCCTGGTAAATTATACGAAAAGACATTTCTTTTAACAAAACAACAACATAGATTTATTTTATTGCTTTCCATAGCAAAGAGAAGCTTTAGCTGGACAAGAAAAAGTACTTCTTGTCAACATGTATAGGGTTACGCACATCTTTTCCTTATGACTTATTTATTTAATAGCATTTAAAAACCACTCTAATCTCACCAATTGATAATCCCCAGTTGATAATTCATATGCTTTTGTCACCATTTGCACATGATGATCAGCTGTATGGATAATAATCACTTGTTAGGCAGAATCCTCAAAGTAATGTCTCTGCTCTGGGGCAGAATGATTTGCTATGACTCCAACCATTCTTAGATAAGGACAATAATTTGTCTGCCCAAAGAGCACCTCAGGCTACTCTCTTTGCCAGAAGGAATGCAGCTGTGCCAGGGAAATCCTTAGTTTAATGAGCACGATCCAAATTCTTGAGCCCAACCCTTCTCCATTTTGTGAAATTGCTTTTGAGAAATTCAAAATTCTTCTGTCCATTGTTAGCCTCCTGGCAAACAAAATGGAGTATGTTTTGAAGGGGCAAGAGCAACAAGTAAGGCTATTCTCAACTAATCTGTTTTGGACCCTCTAGCTCAGTGTTTTTCAAACTTTAAGATGTGTGGACTTCAAATCCCAGAATTCCCCAGCCAGCATGGGAATTAAAGTCCACACATCTTAAAGTTGCCAAGTTTGAAAAACATTGCTATAGCTCAGTGTTTCTCAACCTTGGTAGCCTGAAGATGTGTGGACTTCAACTCCCAGAATTCCCCAGCCAGCCAAGGTGGCTGGGGAATTCTGGGAGTTGAAGTCCACACATCTTCAAGTTGCCAAGGTTGAGAAACACTGCTCTAGCTCTCTGTTGATTTGTAATTCTTGAGGCTGTGCGCTTTCACAAGTTTTAGAGCCCCCTCCTGTCTGAATGCCAGCAAAACCACATGCCCTCAGGCAGAACAAAGAAAGAAAACAGTGAGGGTTTTTCAGGCAAGGCTCAAATGAGAGTAGGTGGTAACAGCAGCTGCTCCTTCCTAGGAATGTGGGAAAGGGCCAGGATTAAAAGGCAGCTCTTTGTCCACAGCCACCAGTAAGAGCTCTCAGTCAATCTGTGGGCACCGCTCAGTCATTAGGAGTTTTCAGTACATAAAATCTCTCACAAAAAGAGTAATGCCTCAACCATTTTCAGGCCAGAGATCCTAGTAAACCCTTGATAGCCATTTAGTCAGTACTTCCAAGTATCCGTTCATGAAAATTAACAATTAGGTACACAGCTTACAGTATGACAGATGAGTTGCTTTCTGGTGGGTTATACTAAAAAGGGTACAATAGCCTATTTTTAAACAGCCAACATCCTGCTACACTTTCTCCCTGGGAATACTTCTGACAGTTACAATGTAAGTGAGAAATTAAGCTACATAAAAAAGTCATTTTCTTTTTTAAAAACAGCATGGAGCTTAATCTATAGAACTTTCATTACTCCTTTTTTGTTAGCGTCTCACAATGACGCCTACAGCTTTAAAAAGTGTTACCAGTATTTACAATGTGAATGGAACAATGTTTGTCTCCTTCTTCCCCTTTGATACTTTGTCTCGCATGTAATCTCTCCATTCTAACAGTTTTTAGGAATAAAAACGTTACTTAGCAATAAATAGTGTATGTATAAGACTCGACAAAATAAAGATGATATCAAGTGGAGCTCGAGTTCGGGCGATACACAAACACGCTCAAGCAATTTTCTTGGCAACAGTACAAAAGTGGTTAGCCATTGTTTTCTTCCAGGCTCTGTGTGTATGCACGTGTGTTTTGTTAAAAAAATTCTTCATCCAATTTAGGGATCTCATATTCAGGTATCAGGTACGATCCTGCCTGAATCATAGAGATCATCAAGCATGTATCCTGCTCAGTGAAGAATCCATTAGAATATCTCTGATGGATGATGATCCAGTCTCTGCAGGAGGACCCCCAGTGAGGGCGAGCTCCCCACTTGCTGCTTGCTTATTTCTCAGGATCAATGAAGGTTGGTTAGATGCTCTCACCTGCAGAGGCAATATAGAACAGAACAAAGCAAAAAATAGCAGTTCATTCTCCCCCTCCTCCAATGGCTTGCATTCGTTTATGCAATCAGGATGATACTAAACTAATTTGTGCACATATTCCCCCTTCCATTGCACTTCGGTTTTAATTTTTTTGCTGCTGTGTTCATAAGAGCAACATGGGTAGCCACAAAATTTTGGAATCATCTCATCACTCAACCTGACCCTGGAGAAGAGACAGTTCCCCCGCCCCTGAATGGAGGCCGTAGTCATATCCAAGTCCTTCGATTGCAAACATTGAAAGGAAAAGATCAGATGCAAAATGGATGTAAAACTAAGCAAATAAGCCATTTGGTTTATGTGACCATGGCAACTACATGCAATTTAGGCAGATTCAAATTCATTTACCCCAAAATTAATAGGATTTTTTCCCCCTGCTTCCTGCAAATGTGATCCTTTTATAGTATTTTCCTGATGGAAAAATCAGTTGTTTCCTCTTCTGCACCATTAATTATATTGTTCTACTGCATGTATTTTCTGTCTTTGATAGGCTTAGCATGCTCTTCATGCGGACTCCTTTTATCTTTGTCATCAAAAGATATTCAGGAGTAGGTTTCTGGTGTTCTGCTGTTTGCATTAGGAATGCAGTGAGAAATGGCCCTTGAAAAATGCTCTAAAGGGCTGACTTGTAGGTGGGAAGGTTGAATGGGGTTAGGGGTGGGAATAGGAATGCTTTTCAGAGGTCTTCTACTCCCATTCTTACTTTTAATTCTGGAAGATAAAAAAAAGGACCCCCCCCCCCAAAAAAACTTGTAACCAAAATTTCCTTAGCCAATTTGCAAGCAGACGTTTGCCTGCCTCAACATAGTGGCAGAATATTCCACTTAAGACAAGGGAATCAGGAAACTATATTACATATTCATCATAGTATTCCAGCCTTCCCAAGCTAATATATTCCAGATGTGCTGGACTACAACCTCCATCATTCCTCAGTCAATATATGCTTGGCCTAAATTAAATAGGGATGATTTGAGTAGATTTAAGTCTATACCCCTTTAAATGGGCTACTGATTTTTTTACCATGTTTGTTCCCTAATTTACAGTGGGCTATTTTAACCTCTCATAATTATATCATTTAGAGAATTTGTGGAATGAATGTACAGTAGTGTTCTTACATAATACCAGTTATTAGAAAAATCACAAGAATGACATGTCCGGTATCTCTTCACTAGTCTCTAATAAACAGTTGAGCAAAATGAGTTGACTGGGCAGAAGCTGGATTCACTGCGGAAAGGAATGTAGACATTAGACAGCTGAGGAACGAGGCAGGAATGGAAGACTTTAGCGGCAGGAGCTATTGACCCGAAAGGAGAGTCCAGATGAAAGACATACTAAAGAAAATACAGCAGGAGTAGGGAAAGAGTAGTCCTCCACTACAATTGCCCAAACCATTAAGGGTACCATAACTGAGAAGCAAAGTTAAAAAAAAAAAAAAAAGATGACAGCTAAGAGTTAGATTTTTCTGTATCTCTGTGCTTCCCTCTAACAATTATCCATATTTTATAACTTCTTTATTATTGCTTATGCTGGTTGCAGCTGTTGGGAGTTATTGCTCAATAATATCTGATGGAGTGCAGATTGCCACTTCTATTATTCCTATTTTTTCCACCGTAAAAGAAATAAGTGCCATTAAAAGTGATCCACAGAGTCAGCTGTTCTGTCAAGCAGACTGAGGCGGCTGCTGTGGGCTGCATACTTTTCATACTAATTGTGACTACTCTGGCAATACCTACAATGGAGGAATGGTTGGTGAAGATGATAGAACTTGCTGAGGTGGCCAAATTGACTTGTTTGATTAGAGAAAAGACTATCTACATTCATTGCTGACTGGACACCCTTTATGGACTTTTTACGTAAAAAGAAAAAAATGAACTTATGATTTATGGTTCTGACAGTTACGTAGATAGGATAGATTATAGAAAGAAGAGAGTCATGATGTAACTTTAGAGAAAGAGGTAAATTTATAATTGTATTTATAACTGCTGGTAAAGAAAATCAGAAGCTACTTCTTTGTCTTTTTTCTTTCTTATCTATATCTCTTTTTCTTCTTTCTTTCTTTCTTTCTTTCTTGTACTCTTAGCTCTCTCTTTGACTTCTTTTTCTTCTTTCTTCCTTACTCTATATTAGTTTGCGTTGGTTTTTATCTTTGTTTTAAAACTGTCAATAAAACTAATCATTATCTGCTTTAAGCATGAAGTAGTTTGGATCTAACCTATTCTATTTTTATTTGGGTCACCATATCTGGCCAGAAACTCTTAATTCTGCTGCCATTTAGTGGGTCATCTAGATTTTTACAGCCTGGATAATGATAGTCCTATTTTTTACTACTAGGATGAGGGGAGTTGCTTAGATTTTTAGGATCAAAATAATTTAACCAGCCTTAGGTACAAATCACTTTGACTGTAGGATATGGGCTGAGTATATCATTTGCTTTTCCTGTCTCAGGCAATAAATATTCTTGAGCTAATCCTTGTGATCTAAGTTAATGTGACTCACCAGCCATGAAGAAGTTGGGCTCGTTGTCTTTTCCATGATGACTCATTGCAAAATAACTGGTGAATTTCCAGGCATCTTAATCTTGATCCTACCTGGTTACCTCTGGCCATGGACAAATTATAGGAAAGCTCCTTCTGGAGCAGATGACTCAGTCCCATTACATAATCTAGGAATGTGGAAAAGCAAAGAGCTTACCACAAAAGCTGCAAATGGTTCTCTGGAAGAAAATCACTCAGACGATTTTGACAAATGACGGATTACAAAATATTATTCATAAATATTTGAAATGAAAAGTATAATTAAAGATGGAATGGCTACATTAAATTATGACCAGCTAAAGGTTCCCTTTCCTTTCCTATTTTGAGATGGTGACCTGCTTCTCACATTATACAGAGGCACAGTTTGTCACAATGCAGTTAAGTCATAAACTATTGTTTACAAATCATGATGGTTCTGTTCACAAAATACACTCAGCCAAAATCCAAGCAAGCCCATTATGGCATACCACGATGTATGAGACAATTGATTTCTATTGGCTTTTCTGGGGTATTAAGCAGGATTCAGTACACTGAGCATGGTGTATTTCTCTACTACTGTCATGGTTAGATATCAGTGGGACTGTTTGGCAGTTTTGGTCTTTCCTGGCAAGAAGGTGACAGCATCTAAGCTGTCCTCAGGGGTACTGCATGGTTCCATTTAATTCTCCCTGTTTTTAAATGAATATCTTCATGAAACTTGTTGGAAAGGACCCACGGAAGTTTGGGATGAAGAGTAGTTACCATGCAAATAGCACCCAGCTCTATCTCGTCTTCCTTCTCCAGTACCAACAAGGCACTGACATTTCTAAACAGCTGCCTGCAGAATCAACCACAAATACTGAAATAATCTCTCATGATTCCATTATTCACTAATTTCACAGTGTCATGTCATAATAGCTTGTTGTCTGAAGCACCTTTCAGGCTTTGGCTGTGCTATGCTTGTGAATTTATTGCATGTGAGCAATCATAATGGAAGGAAGTGCATATTTGGTAGGACTGCCACCACATGAGCAGGTTTTACAGCCATATGTGTGAGTTCTGTTTCACATTTGTTCCACAAAGCTTGTTCTTTAGCATCAGAATTATGCTGGCCAAGTTTAGAAGTAACACGATATTTTGCATGCATACAACACCTGTAGAAATGGCTGAAATGGCAACATTTATCTCAAATTCTCAGAGACAACTCTGTTGATCCTCCCCACCTAATTTGCATTTTTCCTTTTTTATACTGACTGATAAATCCCAAAGATTTTTAAAGGTCTAATAAATTTGTTAAAATTAGCATTTGTAGTAATTCCAATAACATACAAAAAGCAAATGACTAAACTATATAAATGATGGAGTCTAAAATACACAGATCAGGTTTTCTTATTAATCAAGTAACGGCTTATCCTGAACTGAGTGGCTGAATCACTCAGCCCTTCCTAGCCATGAGATTCCAGGGAATGAAAGCCACCAGTGGAGAAAATCTCACCTGCAATTGTTTTTACGGGGCCTCTCGTAGCTGACCTTAAAGGGCAACTGGGTTCATATAGAGAAACATCAAGCTATATCATGGTTTCCCAGGAACTGGGTGGCTCGCAAAGATGATTTGCTCCTTTACTAGAAACTAAAGTGCAGAAAGAACAGAACTGGGTTTCTTTCATTTCTACATCTTTATTGTTAAGGGGTTAGGTTAGGAATAAGAATGGCCAGGCTGTTCTTTTCTTTTCTCTTTTCTTGCACAGGGCATCCTTTTTCCAACTAACCTTCCTTTTTTTTTTTTTTTTTGCACCTCTATTAGTAAAGCCACCACCAGTGACAGTTGCTGCTGAAACCTCAAGCACTTGAGAAAAGTTCTTGAAGAACCATGGGCTGGTTTCACCAGGAACAAGCATGTTATAAATATGATAAATACATTCATAAATAAAATTGGACTCTGCCTTCCCTATGGATATCAGTTACAAGGAAAAGTACCCATAACTATTGTACGACCAGCTCTCAGGAAGATGCTACAACTTGGAATGTGATGATGGAGCTGGGGAATGGGAATTTATAAGTTCTCATGCTTAAGTAGCAATTATTTTCAGATACAGCTGCACACTTGATCAAATGGTTGTTCCAGTAAGAGAGAGAACAGAAGCGACAGTGATCAGATGAAGAGGAATTTAGAAGAAATGGCCCTGAGAATATACAGGCTGTTACACTGGATCACACAGTGCCCTCAGCCATGCTGTAGCTTTTTTGGTTTTGGCTTAGTGTGAACATTGTTTATGGCTTAATGCAGGGATCCTTAAAGTTTGCAGTACTGCAACTCCCTAAAATAATAAAGAATTTGTGTAGCACACACACATGGCAAACGAGGAACACATTTTGACAGTGCTGCTGCTTTGCCTATGCACATTTTGTCAGTTTTGCCAAGGTAAAACTACAACACTGTCAAAACTCACTCTAGGCTTTGTTTCCCATTTTACCTGAATAAGCCTGCTAGGGGCTTGCCCAGACAAAATGGGAGCAAGTTTTAACAATGGTTTTGCATACACCTGATCAGCTGAAAAAATAAATTTAACTCCTGTCTAAGTTGCTCCCACAGTTGGAGAAGTCCTAGTTTAAAATGTTATGGGTGAACAAAGTCCCGATGATGCCAAACTATCTGGTAGAAGAATTAGGGACAGAGTTCTTAGGAGAACGTGGAGGTAATATTAGCTAACAGCATTGATACAATTGTGTTTTATTGATGGAGGCAGATGCTATCAAAACCCACATTTAAACAGTTCATTAATCAAATCTAGTAGGTGTAAAATTCTTGAATGTATAATGAGCTCTGACTTCCTTCCAAGTGGATTTTACTCTTTTTTTAATTCAAACTGAGATTCATTAATTTGTACTTTCTACACCTGTGTGGTCTGCATGATTGGCATGACTAAGCAGCCAGCTGTCTCTCTCTTGATAGCATCACCAACATGCCAACTCCTACAACAAACAGGCAGGTTGGGTGTTTTTTCTGCTTGTTCTGAATCCTTGGGCACTTCTTTTGTCTGTGGATATATGTCAGTTGCCTGTTGCAAAATAAAGCATATGGAATCATAACCAGTCAAAGAAGAAATGTACTGGGACACGTGGTGTTTTGACTTGGGAGACAGAAAAGAGCACCATCGTCATGCACACTACATTCCTGAGATGTGCCTGAACGAAATGCATAGATAAAAGGGCTGTCTTCTGAAATCAAATAATAACAAAGAACGTATGTTAGAATTTATAATGTTGGATTTGCAACCCAGTGAGCATATGACAATGCTTGACACTATAAGTTTGGCCATCATGGCTTAGACTGCATAGATACTATATTCAAATACAGGAGTAGGTAATCTGTGGCATGCTAGGGGAGGCTGTACTACAGTTCCCAGTATCCCTTGCAATTAGCTATATAGCTGCAAGTGATGGGAGTTGTAGTTATTAACCTCTGGAATACCACAGGATGCCTTCCCTTTTGTCAAGGGCAGATTTGACCAAAAGGTTTACTAATACAAGTAAATTCACATGTAGGTGAACTGTACTATCAGAAATTCTAACCTTCTGAGCTGTTTGTAATTATTGTATTGTCTGCATTGCTATTAGTTAAAGAAGGAAGGAAGCGTACCAAGATATAATGGTTTGCTTGTGAAAATCATACATACATTTATTTATTTACTGGACTGCTTGTGAAAATCAGATCTGCTTTGTTACAAGTCATGTAATTTATTCCTTGGGATTTACTGGGTGAAGGGACACAGAAGATAAGGCATTTGGGGATTAATATAGAATATATATCACTGAAAGCAAGAACCTTCCTATCTGAAATGTCCAGGAAAGGAAGCCTTTACCTCTTGAGAATGGTTTTTTTAGGTCAAGTAATTCTGCCTTTCAAATGGCCATAATCAAACAGGCTCAGAGATTATTATCTGTTGCTGATAGAATTCATTGACAAAATTCCTTTATGCTGTCTTTCCAACAACTATCAAAAGTAATCTGGGAGAATGAAATCTATGTTAAACTGCATTAACTGTGGCTCAGATTTCCAATCAGTAAATCCCTTGGGTCAACCAAGGTCATGGATATATTGCGTGATTGGTCCTGAGCTTGCTCTAACCTCCCAGCTACCACCACAAAGAAAATGTAACATACATAATATAAAGTGATGTAACTGATTCTTAGTTAAAGGATGCACAAAGACATTCTCCTCTTTATCTGTGCTACAAAATTGGCTGTATCTTCACCTTCACAACCCACATGGGATCCAATTCCTTTGAGCATTTTATTTTTGCAATTTTTTAAAATGCTATTTTAACTTCAATATTTAATTAAGAGTTCCCTGCTTCCCCATACCCCTCTCCCAGGTATTCTATTTGTTTCTCTGAACAGGCACATGTGATATAAATGTAAATAAATCTTTAAAGCTGATGATGTTTTTGCATTTGAATGCATCCCTCAGTCTTGCTCATGCTCTATGGATCCATCACTGTCATTCATATGAAATGAATTGAACTCTCTTTTAGTCAATTTCTGTTTTGCAATCGTAGTGCAGGAAACAGTAGTGATTAGTCAATGGCAGGCAAAATCACCTAGATATTTCATGCTCAAGGTAAGATTAATATTAGCCCACGTTTTTCATCAGTTAGGCCAGGTGTTGTTGAGTAACTTTGTATTTTACAGTATTTAAATTTAAATAAAGACTCAAATCATACAAAAATCTACACTGCCACATGTTTGGGATAAAGTGTATACCTTTCTGTGTATAAGGCACATTGCATTAGCATCCTCTTGATGCACTCTATGAGCTTGCAAGTTCCAAAGTTGAAGAGAGACCGATAGGCACTAAACAAACAGAAGTACAGATTTGAAACTGCAAGGTTTTGCACTTATCAAACATTTCTATTAGTTCTAGAAACTTGGAAGAAAGTAAAGAACTAGCTACAGCTGTGGTTCATTTTTTGTGAACCACAGCTGTAGCTCATGAAAGCTTAAACTCAAATCAGTTTATTATAGCCATAAGGCCAGATACAATAAAATATCTAATAATAGAACTGTTACATACATCTATATATATATTAAAAACAGAAAAACAATAAGTATAATCTAAAAATAATTAAGAACATATATAATAAAATAAAACAGAATAAAAATAGTATTATAAGAAGTGATGAGTAAATGTGTATCCAAACTTAATTAATGGTGCAGCGTATTATATAGATGGTAACACAAGATTGTATGTAACAGTTCTACTACAATATTAGATATTTCATTGTAACTGACCTTATGGCTGTAATAAACTGATTTGGGTTTGACTTTAAACTTATGCCTTTTAATAAAACTTGTTAGTCTGAAAAGGTGCTATCAGACTCCTTCTGATTTTTGGTTACCTGTATGTATAACATCTATCTATTCACTTGTATTATCCATGGAATATTATTACTGCTCATAAAACTTCATTGCTATGCAATGTGGTGTCTGACGTTTTGGAATTCTATTTCAATATTCTTTGTATGACTCCACTTAATATTGAGGTTAAGTAGTAATTATCTAAAAGTCATCCAGGGAATTTTTAGTCTCATGATGGTCTAGTTACGGATGCAAACAACGTGATCTGATCTGCTTCTGAGTCTAGATATAAGGGGCTGATTTGAAATGGGCAAATTTTTTGTATCCCTGGCAGTCATGGATTTTTTTTTTTCTTTGTTATTAACAGTATCTCTTAAACACTTTTAAATTTAAGGAATGTGAAGCTCAGTGTAATTGTGCCAAAAATAAGGTATCTTCTCAAATAGCCCTTTGAGATCATTCTAAACCATTCCGCAAATCTTCAAAGATCTATTCTTAACCCTGCCTTCAAACCACCTGTAAGCAAAGCACATGGAAAGCTTAAAACAGATAACAAAGAGTATTTCCATAAGTACTTGCTCCACCCCCTTGTTTGCCCTGCTACTCCCAGATGTAAGTCTGACAGTTTATGTTTAAGACAGTGTCTTCAGCAATTGCTGCTGCTGCTGCCGCTGCCGAATGATTCATCTGAACTGCCTGCCAAGCCACAGACTTTTTCTAAAGATGAGGGACCAGCAGTAAGTAAAATGCTGTTAAATGCAAGTTTCTTGCCCAAAGTAAGAGAAACACCCTCATCCTTTATTTTTACAGAAAGACTGAAATATGCTGCAAAAGAGGATCTATCTCTGCTCAACTGATGCGGCTACTTCTACCATTTTAATTGGTTCTGAAACAGGCGTTTTAAACATTCAAAACTATTTACAGAAGGGGCCGAAAATAATAATATAAAATTTAATGGCTATAAATGTTAAGTTCTTCACTTATGAAAGCAAAATCAAATCAAATATACTGAGTAGGATTGGTGATACCTGGCTTGGTAATAGGACATGAACAAAGGAACTGGGAATTGTGGTTGACCACAAGCTGAACGTGAATTGGCAATGTGCCATGGCTGCTAAAACAGCAAATGCAATTTTAAGCTGCCTCAAGAAAAATAAAGGTTCTCAATCTTGGGAGTAATCATTCTGCTTTACTCTGCACTGGCCCACCTCAGATATGGGGCTCAGTTCTAAGTATCTCATTTTAAATAAGATTCAGAGAAACCAGAACAGGTGCAAAGAAAGGCAACGTGGATGAATTGGAACCTGGAAATTGGGTCTTATTAGGAGGGATTGAGGGATCTGGGGATGTTTAGGCCTCAGAAAAGATGATGGGGAGAGGAGACAATAGTATTTTTCAAATACCTAAAGCGGTGTCACAAACTAAAAGGTCAAGACCTCTACTTTATTATCCCAGAGTGCATGATACAACATAATGGATTTAACATCGGTTCTGGTTGAATGCTGTTAAAAGCTTCCTAACAATCAGGGCAGTTTGATGTGGAATCAGTGGCCCAGAAAGATGGTGCTCTCCCCTTGGCTGGACAGCCATCCCCTGGAGATGCTGATCTTGGATTCCTGTCAGCACATCTGCAGCGGGTGAATATCAAAAATGACAAGGTAGTGGTTGTGGCAGTGCAGTAGAAAAAAAGGCTGAAGCTTGGATTGTGTCATTTATCTTGCCTTTTTGCCTGTCCTCCTCTCCTTGCAGATGCTACATTTCCTGCGTTGAACAGGGAGTTGGATGACCCACAGGACCATTTGAATGATTCACAAAATATCATCATATAGTCATTTCAAGCTGCCTTTGGGAAAACATCCTGTTCCCCTGCTTCTCAACTATTTTATAACTTGAGCCCTGTCACCACTTGCACTTCACCACATCCGAGTCATGTCCTGACAACACCAACTGTTCTCCTTGGCCCCCACAAGATTGTTGCTGTCCATGAAAGAAGTAGGCTTATCTTGTCTTCAGCCATACTGATATACAAGCATTATTCTGGCCCTGTCCAATGACAGCCTCAACGTATGTAAAATCTGTGCTGTTTCAGGTGACTAGAAATGTATCTGACCATAGTGGTTTGGGGGAGGCTCAGGCATGCCCCCTGCTTTCCTTCTGATTTCTAGCCGGTCTCACTTTTGCTTTTGATAGCACTGTTTTCTGAGTTCTTCCTGTTTTTGCCACTAATTTCTCTCTAAGCTCCTAGAAACATTGAGAAAAGGAAAGCAGATTCTTGCTATTTCATCTGGGGAAGAAGAGTTGATGTTTATGAGACATGTTACACCAAGCTTTTGTTCTTTTTTGCCAGTTTCCCTGCATTCACCAGTTTCGGTTAGTTTGTCTTCTCCCTAAATAAGAAAGCCCTATGGCTACCGAGTTTCAGTATTCTGGCTGCTGGATCTAGATAGCTGTACAATCATGGCAAAAGGGTTTTTTTCTTCCTCTCTGAGGCTGTTTCTGGCTTGCTATCATCCCATATTTTTGAAATGTCTCATTATTTTAATTTGAGAGATGCTTAAATCGGACGTGGGAGGAGGGGAAGATAAAGCAGATTAGGGTACCCAGACAGCTTTCTGAAGTCAAATCCACCTCATTGCTGCTTACAGTCCCCTGATGGTTGGATGTTTTCCTTGCCGGCTGAATGGGAAATACTGCAGCAGCAAAGCCAGAGGAGCAAACCCAATTATCTTGTCTATAATGAGTGGCACTTCACTATTCAGGACACAATAATTCAATAGAGACCTAGAAGAGATGAAATAGAGGCAGAGATTGGAAATGGGGACAGCAAATTTTACATCAGCATAGCTTTGTGGTATCTCAGGGATGGGTGAATAGCACTTAGTAGTGAAGAAGGACCCTGAGCTACACTTGCAAAGAAGCTAGTAGGTTTTAATGAATTGAGTTTAACAACTTCCTCCAATGAAGATGTTTCCTCTAAAAGGTATTTCCTCTGTAGGGGTAAAGGTATGTCATTTCTAATTCTCCAGATATTGTGGAACTCAGCTTCCATCTGCTTCATCGAATGTACCTAAAGGTCAAGGTGAGTTGTTTGTTGCCCAACACCCTTTGGAGGGCCACAGATTCCTCACACTTGTGCTAGCTGAGGACAGCTCCCTCAACTGCAAGTAGCACCACCCTTTGTAGAAGGAGGTATTCCACTGAAGGTTGGTCCTTAGGATCCAACCCAATTTTAAGAGATGACAAAGTTCATTGATTACAGTTGATTCATGCAACATTAATTTCTTATTTTCTGGTTCTCAAGGTGAATTCCATTGTCTCATGGATGACTGCCTTTGAAAATGAGCTTCTCATTTATTGTTTTAATTGTTTGGAAGTTTAATATTATTCTGTCATTGTCTTTTCAAGTACTGAAACCTAAAATCCCTTCTTTATACATGCCTATTTTCCAAAGCTCCTCTGTATCCCAATTATCTTTCTCAAACTGCTGCTACATTTCCTGTCAAAGGTTTCTATAGCAGATAAATTCAGTCTATTCAGTGACATAAACAGACACTATACAGAAGACAAGAACTTGTTTCACAAATCGTACTAAGCCATAATGAAGTTTGCTTAATTTGGGCTTAGCATGTTGTGTGAATTCAGCCACTGTGATTTGTAAATCATGATTTAAGGCATATTGAACCAAGCCAACTGTGATGTGTGAATCCTATCACTATATCAGCCTTTCCTAATCTGCTGTCCTCCAGATGTGTTGGGTTCCAGCTACATTATGGGAGTCAAAGTCGAACACATCTGGAGAGTACCAGATTGGGGAACAGTGAAGCAATGGGCTTCATGATTTTCTCTGAGGCTGGTAAAGGTGAAGCTGAGGGATCACACAAAAAATTCTAGAATGCAGTTACTGATGGCCGAGATGGAATGAATACCTTCTGAGAGTTTCATCAAAGGATCTTGTAACCTAAAAAGAATTTTACTTGTCTTTTTCCAGTCTCCACCTCAGCTCAGATTCTATTTGTAATGTTTGGCTACAACTATTTGTGGAATAGTATGACTTGGCAATTGGCCTCAAAGAAAACCTGCCCAAATGCTGTATTACATTCAGTGAGAGCCATTTCTACAATTCCCACAATTGTCTTAAGTGGAGGCTTATTGTGAAATTAGTTGCTTAAGAGATATTTGAGGCTCCCAAATGTAATTCATTTTCTTTGGCTTATTTTGACCTGTTTTATTTTAGCTGGTAAGTTTTACCTCTTACTTTACATTTTTCATTTAAATTTTCCACTTTGTAGAAAAAGTGTACTTTGACGTGCATTTGTCGGGAAGGCATTCACATACATAACAATTTGCTTTGTTAGGTTGAACAATTTTATTACTTGACCTGGCTGGTTTATAAATCACTATAATTATATACTAAATAAGGTATCTTCCAGTGCAGGTTCTTGAGCATGTCTGGGTCTCAGTTATCTTGTTTTTGCTCTTCTTTAGGCATTGCAGGAACATAGGAAGTCTTCAGATAGCACATGCTGAAAATTATGGAAGTTTTCATGCCAACACGTCCACAGGGCACCCGCCTAGGGAAGGCTGCTTTAGTCTAAGACAGTTTTAAAGTGAATGAAACCCATGTCTCCTAGAACTAGCAACTGTGATTGACAGAAGGTCACTTAAGAGCATGCTGCCGGTACCATCTTGGCTTTAAAAACAAGTTTTATGACATCTTACAGATTAATAAATTTATTACCTGATAAACTTTTGCGGATCACAATCCAGTTCACCAGATATATGGCATATAATCCTAAGAAATAATTCAGGGTTGTTTCCCATAAATCAGATGAAATGGACTATAATCGTGAAATTTAAGAAATAATGTCTCCAAGTTAAATTTGAGTCCTAGTAACATCAGAGACATGTCTATATAGCTTTTTTGGGAATAATAGAAGTAGTTTATTATTGCCTTCTTCCAATTACTTTTTTCATCTTCCCAGCCTAGCCCACAGATCTGGTATTTCCTGTGGTTTCCAATCCAAATACTATCCACTTTAGCTTTTTGAAATCAGCCAAAGTTGGTTAGGTGCTCAATACAAGAATACATTTGTTACTCTTGAAAGAGTCACAAGGCTCTTTGTTGATTTTGCTTGGGATAATAGTAGGTCTCTGGAAATGCTTACATTATGATTTTGTAATTCAAATCAAAAGAGGGACTTCACAATTATCATTGTAGTCCCATGGTTGCAGAATAACCCAAAATTCTAGTGCAGAACCAAAGATCTATTTGTATTCCAATACAGGGTAGGGGACAACACTTCTTTGTGAACATGTTTCCTGTACACATTTTGCACTGCTCTCTTTACGGAAGGAAACCAAGGAGTCCTTGCAGATGGGGAAGTCTCAGATACATGTCAGGATTCACTTCTTTCAGGAACTAGTAAATCAAGGTTTTCAGAATCATCCCAATCTCACATTCAGCACCTTTCAGTGATTCTGTGCCAATATTGCAGATCTAGCATTTTGATGTGTTTCAGAAAATAATAAAAATATTGAAATGTGATATTTTATATCATATGGTACATGTTTAATTCCTTTGTTAAAATAATGTCATGGGCAGGAATCTGCAGAATCAGGAAATCACAAAGCACTGTATGGGGCACATACTAAATTATTATTATAATTCTATACATAGACCAGTTAGTAATCTAACATGACAGTTTACACTTCTGTTTAAGTAATTTGCACTTCCTTGAATACATTCTAATAAACTACATATACATTTGTTGTAATAAGAAAATATTAAATCATTACTTTTCTGTCTCATGGTAATTTGCTTTTCATTATCACCACATGATTAAAATTCCGCAGCTCATTAAAGTTAGAAGCCAACTCTCAAGGTTCTTGAAATCAGCAGAAATATAATTGGTGTAAACGAACATCAAAATATGTCACAGTTTATCATGACATGAAGAAACTGATGTGATCTTGTTTTTCATGTTCCCTCCCTGCAACACCCCGCCCCCCAACCAAGGTTGGGCACAGTCTCAAAGAAGAAATTGGAAGGTTTTCTTTTACTGCAGTTCAGTGTTATATCCACAATCTAAACTGTGTTTAATTTTAACCATGACTGGTGAAGCAGACTTATTTCAAATATTTACTAAAAGTTTGTGTATGAACATGAACAAAAGTGTGTGCTTCATCAAATAGAGAAGTGAAAGCTGCAGAATTTCTTGTGGCCATATCAGAATAGGAAAGAACTAGAACTCAATCAACTACTCATTCCCATCCCCCCAAAAACCCACAAATTCTATCTATCTATCTATCTATCTATCTATCTATCTATCTATCTATCTATCTATCTATCAAATTTCTCCCCCGCCCATCTCCCCCCAATGGAGGAACTCTGGGTGACTCACACAAAACATTAAAACCATAAATATATATATAAATACATAAAACATCAATTTAAAACATTACTAAGAAAGGAAAAGGAGTGTCCAAGAAGATGAAGAATCTGGGGCTGAAGACAGCAGGCCTCTATGGGGCTAGCCATCCCCATGCTTGAAGTATCCCCTCCCCACCCCAGGCCAAGTGGCAGAACCAGGTCTTCAAAGCCCTATGGAAGGCCAGGAGTGAGGGGGCCAATTGCACATCTGGAGGCAGAATGTTCCAAAGAGCAGGGGCTACCGCAGAGAAGGTCCACCTTCTGGACCCCACTAATCAGAGTTCTTTTACTGAGGGGGTCTGAAGCATGCCCTCTTTGTGTGATCGGGTGGGACGGGTTGAAGTCATGGGGAAGAGGCGGTCCCTTAGGTAACCTGGTCCCATGCCATGTAGGGCTTTAAAGGTGATAACCAACACCTTGAATTGGACCTGGGAAACTGGTACCCAATGCAGCTCACAGAGCAGTGGCGTTACATGGGCCTTCCTTGGGGCTCCAAAAATAGCCCACGTGGCTGCATTCTGGACCAGCTGTAGCTTCCGGATACTCTTCAAGGATAGCCCCATGTAGAGCGCATTGCAGTAGTCTATCTGGGAGATAACCAGGACATGAGTGACTGTTCAAAGGGCATCCCGATCCAGGAAAGGGCGTAACTGATGCACAACCTGAAGTTGTGCAAAGGCCCTCCTTGCCACAGCTGCCACCTGCTCTTCAAGCAGGAGCCGTGAGTCTAGGAGGATCCCCAGATTATCCACTGGGTCTGTCTGGGGCAATGCTACCCCATCCAGCACCAAAGATGACAACATCCTGGATACAGAGGAGCCATTAACCCACAGCCACTCCATCTTATGAGGGTTCAGCTGAAGCCTGTTGTTCCCCATCCAGGCCCTTACAGCCTCCAGGCACCGCGAAAGGGCGGTCACAGCATCACTTACTTCACCTGGGATGGAGATGTATAATTGCGTATCAGCAGCATACTGATGATACCTCATCCCATGATGGTGGATGATTTCACCCAGCGGTTTTCAACTCTCCATGTTGAAGAGGAATGGAGAGAGAACTGAACCCTCCGGCACCCCACAAAGGAGAGGCCGAGGATGGGACCTCTCACTCCCTATCACCACCAATTGGGATTGGCCCTGAAGAAAGGAGGTGAACCAGCACAATACTGTGCCACCCACCCCCAATTCCCTGAGTCGTCCCAACAGGATACCATGGTCGACAGTATCAAAAACCACTGAGAGATCAAGGAGAGCAAGGATGGTCGCACTTCCACCATCTCGCTCCCGCCAGAGATCATCCATAAGTGCGACCAATGCCATTTCCATTCCATAACCGGGTCTGAAACCTGACTGGAAGGGATCCAGATAATCCGTTTCCTCCAGAACCCTTTGGAGCTGTGATGCCACCACTTTCTCAACCACCTTCCCCAAAAAGAGGAGGTGGGAGACTGGATGAAAGTTGTCCAGTACAGTAGGATCCAGGGAGGGTTTCTTGAGGAGGGAGTGCACCAACGCCTCCTTAAAGGCAGCTGGAAACACTCCCTTTTGCAAGGATGTAGTAACCATTGCCTGGATCCAACCACATGTCACCTCCTGAGCTGCTTTCACCAGCCAGGAGGGGCATGGGTCAAGATGGCAAGTGGTGGCCTTCACAGTCCCCAGGATCCTGTCCACTTCCTCAGGAGCAACAGGATCAAACTGTTCCCAGAAAACTGGGTAAGAACGGTCCCCTGGTATCTCCCCAGACCCTGCCCCACACTCGGAGTCTAACTTGGAGCGAATCCAAGTGACTTTGTCCTGCAGATGCTCCAAAAATTCCTCCGCATGGCCCTGCAAATGAACCTCCACATCCTCCTTGCCAAGGAGGGACCTAGTGATCCTGAACAGGGCCGTCAGGCGGCATTCTGCGGACGCGATAAGGGCGGAGAAGTATTGGTGCTTCACCGCTCTTATCACCACAATGTAGGCCTTGATAGCGGCTCTAACCTGTGTTTGGTTGGATTCGGTCTTTGTCTTCCTCCAGTGGCACTCTAGACGTCTCTTGACCTCTTCAGTACCCTCGACTCCTCCGTAAACCACGGGGAGTGTCGGGATCGATGTGGCAAGAGAGGTCACATAGGCACGATCCTGTCCAAGGCCCCGGCCACCTCCCTATTCCAGGGAGCAGCCAAGGCCTCCACTGGACCGTGCAGCAGATCCAAGGGAATATCCCCCAGCTCCCTCTGAAACGCTAACAGGTCCATCAGGTGCCGGGGATGGACCAGTCGTATGGGTCCTGCCTCCCTGCGGAGGGGGGTTGTATAGGAGAAACTCAGGGTATAGGAGAAACTCAGTTGATGTCCAAATTCAATCATTTTTGATTGGTGTATCACAAACATGTGTCCTTTATTAGGCCATGTTTATTAAATAAATAAGGAACTATCTCAACATTCTAAGAATTAACTCAAAGCCATTAATAAGATTATACAGTTCAGCAATGCAGCCCTAACCCTTTAATTATATTTATGGTGTTTGCATATATAAACCATAATTGAAATTATTTATATCCTCATGCATGATCTAACATGAAATTCTCTCTTCAAATTTCCTTGATTCTGACACCTGTTGTATTTGTGATGCGAAAGCAACATTCTTAATAATTTCAGAATATCTGATAAAAATTGGTAATTAAGAGGGGTAATGAAATGCTACCAAATGCTTTCCTCTGACTGCATTTTGGCATGAATAATAATGTTCATCATCATCATCATCATCATCATCATCATCATCATCATCATCATAGCATTAGACTTTGTAAGTGCATTCAAAGATTGAAAGAGTTTGGTAGATATAGTACAGTAATATGTTTTTCCAGTCTTACCAAATATTTAATTGGGAAGAATAGTTTGGTATTGCTGATAGTAGATATATATTGGCAGTAAGGGGGATTTTTTCTTCTTCTTAAACTGGAGTTATATAACCTCTATTTCTAGGACCACTACCCAAATCTGAGATGTGGCCTGCAGAGCCTCCCTAAAACTTTCCTCTGAACTGTAAAGTTTAGAATAAGGAAATTCTGATTCTAAATAGATCTGGAATAATCACTGACTAGATTTCATTAATTTAATGAACAAATATTCAATATTTGTCCTACCCTACCTACTTAGGCATAGCCCCAGGACACCCCTGGAAGATCAAGTGTGCTTCTTGTCTCTACAAAACATCTATTTGAAGTTTTTTTAAAAAAAGATGTACTATCAATATAATATCTAGTAAAAGTTTGACGATAGGCTGGATGAACAATAATCTGTTGAGCTCCCACAACTGAGCCTCAAACTCCTCTGGTGTGTCTTCCCCTCCTCCTCTTCCTCTTCCGTAGCATTTATACCTGTTTACCCTATCTCTCTAAGTAGCGATAAGAGTAGAGAAAAGGAAGAACTTCCTCTATTTTACTTAATTATGGATTGGATAGACAGTTGAGAGAATACTGAAGAAATTTTCCCCAAAAGCTCTCAAAATCTTGAGCTGACAGAACTGATGTCCTAAGAGCAGAAGATGGAAGAGTTTTCAAAGGGGTGGAAAGACTTCAGTATCTCCTGATGAAATAATAGCTAATAATAATAGCATTTTGTTTTTTCTTTGGAGAATGTTGCTAACCATCATGGCTGAACAGCTGTTGTATATGATGACTGAAACAGTTTGAATATACAGGGTGAAGGGAGAAATGTGGCCGTTTGCTTTCTGGCTAATGTAATATCTGAAATAGACTATATCCATTTCTGGAGATTTTTAAGAAGAAGTGGATGATTTAACTGATCTTCCTACACATTGCAGAGAGTTGAGCTAGATGACCCTTGAAGTTTCTTCCAACTCCATAATTCTATGATTCTATGAAAACAGTGAAAAACAAGTGAAGATGTATTGTTTTGTGACTATGAACAACTGAGTTGCTATTTTTCTCAGAAAGCTGACATAGACCTAGCTCCATGAATTCATTGGTGCAGCTAGATCATTTTAGACCCTGAGCTTTGTGGTCTTACTTTTGTCACTGCCCCCACCCCAAGACAGTCGTGTCTATTACTTGGGAATAAATATACTCTGTTTAAATAAATATAAACATACTCCACAGTGAGATGGGTGGTGACAGATTTGAAATATAAATAAATAAATAAATAAATAAGCATAATTTCATAGTAAAATAATAATACAGCCAAAGTAGAAACCGAGTATCTATAGACATTTATTATTATAATCCTCTGAAGCATGGTTAAAGAAACTGGGTATGTTTAGCTTAAAGATGAGAAAGCTGAGGGAAGATAGAGCAGTCTTCAAATACTTGAAGAACTGTCACAGAGAAGAGGGTGTGGATTTATTCTCCAGAGCTCCCACGGAATAGAAGCATTACAGAGGGAGATCCAAACCCAAAATACGGAAGAATTTCCTGATCCCAAGAGTGATTAAGCAGAGGAACAGCCTGCCTCCTTGAGTCATGGATGTTCCATTGCTGGTTGGATAGAATGAGGATTCCTGGAAAGGGGGTTGGATTAGGAGACCTCCCAGGTCCCTTCTGACCCTATGATTCTGATTTTGTAAGAACAATGTTGAGCCTCAGCATGTCCTTATCTACTGAAGTTGGGCTACTTTATTATCTGCCATTACTCTCTGGAACAGCATTTGGGTCTTATACAAATTACAAAGACCAGCTTTGGCTGCACTGAATACTTCCTGTACTGAAACACAGAATGGAAATGACCACTAATGGTCATAGTATGGAATCTATTCATTGAGTGTTCAGTCTACTAATACAGCCTTCTGCAGCCTTCTTTGCAACAGTTGTTTTACATTCTTTAATTGCTGAACATGAACACTCTACACATTAAGGTGTTTTAGGAAAGTCTGAATATGCAGCATTAACTTCTTGTAAGGTTTATAAAGTAGCTTGCTAATTCAAGAGGTTGCTTCAATGAATACTGAAATCCAAACATGACCTATTTTTCTTGAGTGGGAGTGGAAAGAAAAAAAGAGTTTGAAGTTTTGGTTAGGAATGTAGCTTGCTAGGGAGACTGAATGACATGTGAGTACTGTAGCTGGCTGGTATGAAGCAGCCTTGGGGAATACTGCAGAACTGAGTACTTTGAGGGTTGGGTTGGGAGATGGATTTAAGATACTTTAAAGAAGCATCAAGACACATGCAATAAGTGTTTTGGAAGCAACTTTGTCAGGAAGGAATAAAGACTGAGGAAGGAGAAAGGAAAGAGAAAAATTGAGTTGCAGAAAGAGAAAGGAAAGTAGTAGTTTTATGTTGCTTATTACAAGCCCATGGTTCCCAACAGACTACCCAAGAAGGAAATATGGCTCTTGAAGAAAGAGACATTTCTTTCTAGCTCTGTTTGTTTCTTCATTCAACACAGAGAACTTTTCTGTACTTGCAGCTGACCATAGCATAAACATATCCTATTCCTGCCATGTCATGATGTTGACTTCATCTCATTCCCCAATACATGTGATGCAGCTCAAAGTCATCCTTAGTTGTGACAGTGTTTAGTGTTTTCCCTTTCAAGCAGACAACAAGCTGCAGCAATCCGATGTGCTTAACCAACCATTGGAAAGTATCACAGTCAGATGACTTTTAGGGAGGTGGGATCAGCCTGGAACCCATTTGCCATTTTAAACCGGGACAGGCCTCCTCTGCTCTAGTCCTTGGGCATTGTTTTCTGGGGCCATTCTGATTTGGGCAGTGGGGGAGTCTACCCTCAGCCCCAGAGGTTCACTGGGAGACTTTGGGATAGTTTCTCTCTCAGCCTAACCTACCTCACATGGTTACTGATGTAGGGAAAAAGGGAAGAAAAGTGTGCTATGTGCACAATCTTGAGCTTCTGAATGAAAGGTGGGATAAATACATCTGTCAGCTGTTGTTTGGGTTCCCTTTGAACATGGGTTTAGTGCTCTTCTGAATCAACTGATAGACAGTCTCTCCTTGAATTCACCCTCAGAAAATATATGGGCAAAACCAGAGCAAATTCTGGCAAATGGCTAAATCCATCAATTAAGCCATGTGCCAAAACACACCTCTGCCCCAGCCCCACTTGTTGGATTTTGTGCTGCCAGCTAGTGATGTTTGGTAGGAGGGGAAAGAAGAAAAACCAGAGGAATCCACCAATCCCTGGGCTTAACATGCCCTGTACACAGTAAATAAAATAGCATCATTTATCAGAAGTGTGCCTAGGGCAGGATAGTGAGCAATCTATCCCCACAGGATACTGAATTATAAAAAGTTCTCCTTGAACTCTCTGTTATCTGGGGAATAAGAAACAACACCGTATATGCCAACAGCTTATAGTTTAGCTGCAAACTGTAAGTAGATGGAGTAGCTTCTGGTAACAATAAAATGCAGCATGATCATAATTAGGCTTTATTGGGCAACCGTAGAAGGAAAACAGTTGTGGAGCAAAGAAGAAAAAATCAGATGTGCCCTCCCAACCACAAGGAAATACCTTTCAAAAGCTTCACAGTCTCTTTGTAACATATTCAAAATACACAATGGCAACTTTCAAACCATTTCTAGGCTCTAGAGGCATTTGGCTGCCTTAGAAGATTGCTAGTGTTTTCATCTCTCTACCTCACCACTTGTCCAAACACAGTTATGACGCTGACTGGGTCCAGATGCATTATACTGTTGCTTTTCCATTTGCTTTTTTCTGAATTGCAATAGCATGTCCATATAATTTGTCGCTCATGTTTTATGAGCACAAGGCACCATGAAGTGGTTAGATCACGAGGGAATGTATTCAGACTTCTACATATTTGTCTTGCTCACCACCACCTCTCTTCCTCTTCCTCTTCATTTCCCCTAACACCTCAATATCAGCTCTATGAGATTGGTTAAACTGAGAGTGTGTTAATGGCCCAAAGGTTCTGTGACTAAGAGTGGATTTGAACCTCAGGGTCTCCAGTCTAACATTTTAAGTACTACACCATACTCCCTCTCATTCAATCATAGTTTTTTAAAAAATCCAGTGGCAAATACATGCTTGCAGATAGTTTGCATCCACTTCTAGTCTGAACAGGAACATTGAAAAGACAGCAATTCAAGGTGCCAAGCAAATTCCAAAATGGTAAACTGGCAAGATTGTTCCAATGTTTGAATTCTAGAGTGACATTTAAAAAGTGCAAGCTTAAACCCTGTGAACAATGTTTACAAGAAACTGCATGTGCGTTTAGGAGAGCTAACAGGAGATGGGTGGGAGAAAGGATCAATAAATATCATTGATAAAATGAAGCTACCCTCACCCAAATCTTATGAGAGCAAAGCAGATGGAATACTCACACCTATAGAAACTTTCTGTCCTAGAGCTTTCTGGCTAAACAGATTATCCACACACAACAGATAAAGGGAAATAAAACGAAAGGATGATAATAACATCTGGATTCTCTATGAAATTAACATAATAGACTCTTGCCAATGTATATTAAAAGAGCCATCTGGAAACAGTCCATAGCCTGTCATAATATGACAGCTGTTTAATAATCTTTGATGATGCAAAAACACCAGGGGCTATCTCTGTGCTCCTATACCAGCTTTCCTTAAAATGGAATTCTCCAGACATACTGGACTACGTTCACAATCAACATGACTAGGTAATCCAACAGATCTGGAAGCAGATCAATCTCTTTTCATTCCTGAACTAAATGAAAATGAAATCAGAATGATTCACTTCATGCAATGTGCATTGTTTAAAAAAAGAGAAATGTGTTTGCTTCTACATTTCATGCTTTGACTTGCAAATCATCTCACATTTGGGTGGCTGGCCACAGTTTTTTGGCAATGAAATAAAAGTGTATTTTTATTATACATTTGTACATGTTTGAGTGAGACATGCCTGAAAAGGCAGAATTTTAAACAAACTAGATTTGTATATGACCAAAACCACACTGATTTGGATTTAAACCTGAAAAATCCAAATAAGTTCCAAAACATAGACATGTGATTTAGATTACCTTAAGGTAGTTCTTCAGGTTAAAGTGGCAGGTATGATATGGTGTAGGAATTGAGGTGTTAGACTAGGACTAGAAAAACCCAGGTTCAAGTTTAGCCTCAGTCATAGAAGCTCACTGAATGACTTTGGGGCAGTCATTCTTTCTCATCCCAGGCCACCTCATAGGAAAATTGTTGTTCTAAGGAAAAATACTGTAGGAGGGAATGTTTGTACATGGCCTTGAGCTTCTGGAGGAAAAGTGGAATATTAAACAAAGTCATATTCTTCAGTTAGCAGCATCAGGAAGACACCAGTTTTCAGTTAGACTTGGTTCTAGAGTCTTTCTAGAGAAAGTCATAGTGCTTTCTATGCATATCTCTGTTCTGTCAATACTCAGAGGAATTATTTTAATAATGAAATAGTTACTACATTTATTTCAGCAGGAGGCAGCATCTGATGGACTTTGTGTTTGGGAACTAAGCAGGATTAGATCTGGTTCATATTTGGCAAGGAGACCAGCAGGAAATCCCAAGAATACAGGCTAGTTTGGGAAGTTGAAAAGACTATTCTGAAAGAAGGCAAGGGCAAACCACTTCTACCTCATTGCCAAGAAGATTCCATTGAGATCGGAACTTGGATCAATTAACTGGCACTTCTGGGGATGAAGATCGAGAACAGACAGAAGATCAAAAATACAACCAAACATCTCATACTACTTCATAAAATTAATTCAGAATTGCAATTATGGATCAACTCAAGATATTTTCTACTAATATAAATGGCTTGAATTGAAATCCAAAGGAGTCCATTTAGAAGGAAAGAATATTCTTACAAATAGAACAAAGAGAAAATACATAGTAAGGAAGTTTCATGGAAATCATCAGCAGTTTTGCTCAACCTGACAAGTTATCTTTTTAAAAAATTTACTTTTTCATATTGCTGAATGTCCCTGAAGAAGTGGAAATTGTTTTATGAAACAAAAAAAGCCCTCATAAATTAGGCAGTTCTGAAAACAGTTTTTCTCCTGGGTTACTTACTGTCTTACTACACCATTACTGTTCAAGGTTCACTAATCTATCACCAGTTAAAACAGCCCTCCCTCATTTGGTGTCCTGCATAGGTTGGACTGACAACTCCATGAATTCCTAGCTAGCATGGCTGTTTATTTCAATTATGATAAAAAAAACCCATCCAGTATGTTACAAGAAATGGTATCAAGAATATGCTGTAATGGCAGTAACTACCACTGGGAAAGCAATAGGGTGGGGGAAAATGACTTATTGCATTACCTTCCAGATCCTTTGGATTTTGATTCCTATCAATCCCAACCATCATCGGCTAAGGCTAGGCCAGGCAATTTTGGAGGGATTAGGGGCTAAAACTCAGGTTACTGATTTTTCACAGGGCCTCAGGAGGAGTTCTGGTAATGCATACCAGAAAGTGCATGTTTGAAAGAATTTGGTTTTGCAGGGGAAGGCCTTTGGGGGCGAGGGGTTTTATAGGTGGAAATGGGAGTAAACTGCTAGCATAACCCTCCCCTCCAATCCAAATAACTTCCTGAAATTACACACCAAACTTCATCATTTTGGCAAAATATTTTGGCAATGCAGTACTGGGGTACTGGGATTGCATATGGCCCAACATTTGTTGCCTATGCCTGGTCTATGGAAAGGTACTATGGAGTTATGTTTCCAAACATCTGGAGGGCAGCAAGTTGTCAAAATATGCTCTGGACCTTCAATAAGGATCAGGACTAAGGCTAGAAGAATAAGCCATGTTCTGCCCAAAACCTGAATCCTCCATGTCTTTACACAGCCTGGTGGGTCTGCATATTTATTTATTTATTTATTTATTTAATTAATTAATTAATTAAATGTATATGCCGCCTATCTCCCCCAGAGGGTGACTCTGGGCAGCTCACAATAAAAATCCAAAGCGGTAAAAACGATGAAAATGTAAATATCCATATTAAAATTAGCTAATAACAATTCTATATAAAAAGACTATATGCAATTCAAGATGATGGTGATGTTCTAGAATACCGTGTTCTTCATTCTTTTACCCCATGTTGGAGCCCTAGCATTGACAATTATGTCACAAGCTCACTCCTAATGAATATTATTAAACTGCATTTCTGGAAATAACCAGAGAGCTCCCACACAGCATGGTGCTAATTTTCCACTTTTTTTTTTTTAAGTGCAATATTAACAGAATTTATTAATACATAGCATCCAAAATGAAGTTTCAACATTTTTACTGAAACTTGTTTCCCTGTTCTAACATCATGGTACTTGGCATGAGAAAAAAGGTTTCTGGAGTCACTCATCCATTTATCCTTTCCGGCTGCCCCACACCTGGAAGCGTAATTCCTATGACCTATTTCAAGAACACATAGTTCTTGAACATAACCATATTATGATTTTGGCACAGGGATAAACAATTCTTATCTATTTAATACCATTCCTTGCTTTGCTATATGATTGATAATGCATGTTCAACAATGCTACTATATATAGATGCTCTGCTGCTCCTTATAAAATGTGGTTTTATGATATAAGAAAGTAAAACGCGGAGAACAAGGAGCAACAGCCTTTCCTGTCCAAAACGCTGGACTGAAAACAGAAAGCTTGGCCATATAGATACGGTATCTTTTAATCAAGGTAGATGTTGTAAGAACTTGTTCTTTTGTCAAAGGTGCCTCTAAGCCAAGAGCAGCAGTGTAAAATTAAGAAAACTCAATTAGCATATAATGTTTATTCTTGTGTATAAAAAATCATGCCCCTAAGGGAACAAGGAAATTAATGTTGGCTATGAACAGGCTCCTGAGGACAGCAAAATAATGTTAATGAATGCAGGATAACAATAGATTTTATCACAACAGTTTATCTTATCCCTTAATGAATGCATGACAGCCATATTTCATTTCCTGCTAATGCTTAAGTGCATTCTTCAGATTCCTGAAAGAAATATTGAATTTCTAGCCCACATAAAGATAAATAGAGCAGCATCTATGAATTCAGGAATATTTTTCCCCAGTGGGTATCTATACCATATTTTCTGTTAAGTCCTACATCCTCCCCCGAAACCCCAGTTTTCCCTGTAGGCAAGCAGAATTCCCTGAGATGTCCCCATAGTCTTAAACTGGGTGCTGTATTGGCCATCAGAATAGCTTTTTGCACTTCTTTTTCTTCCAAACCCTTTGCTTGCTCACTCTTCAACTTTCAGTAGAGAAGCCTACATGAGGTTCCATTCGTTATGCATGCAGAATCAATAGCATGGTGGCAATTTCTGCATTTTGACGTACAGTCAAGTGTTCCATTTTTGTTCTGTAATGCAATGAAATCAGAGCCGCTAATCTATTTGAGAATGTCTCAACAACTCTTACCACTTCAGTTAATGCTAAATGGAGCTTGGAGCACGGCTCTGCCTAGCCCAGTGACAGAGAACATGTTTGGGATTATAAAAATCCCAGATTCAATTTCCTGCATCTCCAGATGAAGAGCAAAAGGCCTTTCTGCTTACTACCTTGAAGAAGCTCTAAGCCTGAAGAAGCTCCAGCCTCAAAGGAGATAGTGCTCAACTGACTGGACCAGTGTTTCTCAACCTTCAGCCAAAAGCTCCCAAGGTTGAAAAACATTGGACTGGACAACCAACAGTCAACCAACTGATTCAGTGCACTTTCTTATGCTGTGTTTCCTAAATCAAACCTGAGTAATTTTATTGGACCATGTAATCATGAATAACATTTGCATAATTGGGCGGGGGTTCTCATTTACTCTGCTTCCAGTGAAACTGCAGAATTGGTCATTCATCTTGCTGATGGTTTTGTATGGGACTCTAAAACCAAAACAACTGAGTTTTCTATTTCCCAAACAAGATCTACTAAAGTGGGTGGGTGCATGGTGAAAACAGCACCATTTAAAATATTCCAGTCAGGCAGTGTTGATATTTGTTTGGAGACTGAAGGCAGGGGAAGTAGAGATGCCTAAAGGTAAGTCAACAGCAATAATAAAATTCAGAATTAAAATCCTGCAAGGAATAGAAACTCAGGTACAACTAGGAAAGCAGCATCTTGTCTTACGTTTCTGGACAGATGACTGTTCAAATTAAATATGTGAGAGAAACTGAATCTAGAGGTGAATTGATAGGCTGGCCACAAACCCCATCACCATGAGATATAAATGTTGCCACCCTTTTTAACAGCTTTACGCAGTCTCTCCACAGCTTGAGGAACGTCAGTGGCAAACACAGCAGTGTCATAACATTCCCTGTAATGTGTTACCTCAATGAGGAAGGTTTCCTTGACAATCAATAATCCCACAGAGTTAGGCCGTCATGCTCAAGAGATTTTGCAACATGGCAACATCTCAAAATGGCCTAACTCTGCAGGGTTATCAAGGCTCCAGAAATCTCCTCGTTGAGTAAGCATGGTATACTCCAGAGCGCAACAAAACAGGACAGAGTGGGCAAACCTTTGGTGTCTCGGGAACCCCTTGTACATATTTGAGAAGGCAAGAACCACAGTGAGTGGGCAAGTAATGGGAAGTGAGTGGGAAGTACCAACTATAGGGGTGACTATAGAATTTATTGGTCTTTGTGGGAGGAGTTGTATTTTTTAAGCAATACTTATCCTATTTTAGGTTTACACTACAATTGTCATCTGTTTTTCACCTCAGAGTGGCAAGAAACTGTGGCCAGTTCCTTGCAGTGTTACACTGACAGTTACAACAGCCCACAAAACAGGGGTTCAGGGACTACTTGCACTCCTGGTGTTTAGGTGCCCACTACTGACTTAGGGGCATGAGTTGGTCATGTGCCTGGCACTAGTACTTTCTGTTTGCCACTCAAAGAAGCAAATGGAGTAGGACCAGAGTGCTGTAGGAGGAATGCTACAGACTGTTAGGCCTTGACTGCAGTCTTCTACCCACCTGCCTAATAAGATTGTTCTACTCCATGTAGAAAGAATTGTCCCAAAGAACATTTTAATTATTGGAAAATTACTGTGGGTAATTTGCAGTTTAGTTTGCCCACAGCACATTCCCAGTCAATCCCTGGTCAGACCAGAGGCAGCATACCTACCACTCAGTTCAGCTAGCTATATTTATTTGTTAAACATCTGCAAAGATCAAAAACATTGAAGTGGCAAAATGGGACAAAAGGCAAGAAAAACTAGGGAGACACGAAAAACAGCCAAGATATATCAAAAGGTACAGAATTTTACAGAGCCCATGGAGAAAATGCTGTGACTAATTAGCATGGACAATCCTGAAGGGAGGATCCTTTTGATTGTTCCTGCTTTAATCCTTTTATATACATAACAGTAGTGAATACAGGTAGAAAGTAGGACACCAGGTGATCCTTTCTCTATTCTGCACCACAAAGAAAGCAGTGTGGTGGATGGAGATGATGTATCCAATAATAAGGGCTTCCTTCAGGTCATTCCCTTAGACAGAACATTTTGGAGATCAAACATTAGTGGTCATAGACGCCAAAACCATTTCCAATTTTTTTTCTTATCCTTCTTTAGCTGTTATTGTTAATCCCACATGGCTTCTCTCTTCAGAACTTCAAGAGACAAAGGATACTTCCATTCAACTAGTCTATTAATCCTGCAACCCCTCTCTATCTCTTTTAAAACACACCTACCACCGACCTGGATTGTTCTAACTATTTACCAATCTCTTCTGGATATCTAGCTTGTTGGGCATGACAACTCGGCCCTCCCTCCCTCCCTTCTCTAGGCTGTTTGACCTGAAACAGTGTCTTCTGTCTCTACTGGTCATCCAGACTTATGCAACCTAGATCTGGTAGTCCTAATTTTAAGACTCCATCATCTCAGTCACATCTGCCTGGCATGCCACTCTCCTTCCCCACCTTTCAGTTCCCTCTTCTGTCTCCATTCTTTCTCTTTCCTGTGCCACTCTTGCTTCTTGCTGAAATTCAATGATGAAAACTCTGGGTGCTGCAGGTGGGCGTGGGGGTGAAAATGACCACAGAACAAATACATGCATGCATGCATAAATCCCCAAACTGCAAACGGGCTTCAGGGGCTGCATGTAGCTTGTGGTTTGCTCATTTCTATTCTAAAAAGAGTTGAATAATTGGCTTCCTATCCATTCCACATGAAATAAGATTTTAAACAGGGGCTGGCAAATTCAGATAGACATCTCCTGAGCCCTGCATGTATTCCAAAGTGGATAAGAGAAGAGCAGTGCCTGCAGGTTTAGGAAACTGAGGCAATAAGGCTTTGAAAAGGTTTTCCAGCAGATCGTTAAAGGCAGAATGCAGCACCAGCTTGCTGCAATGGCTGCCACGTCTTTCAATGAATGTGTTCAGACTGGAGCCTCTCATGACAGTCTTGTCAAAAAAGCAATAACCAGCTGTGATCCAATGTGTATCCCTGAAGCCCAGAGAACCCTAATAGGCTGGTATTGAAAGAAACTCAAAGCTCACCTTTCACAGAATGACTGATCATCTTATGAACAGATCAGTTGAAACCTGGTGACAAGAGAATGATGGTCAGTGAAGAAATCTTCCTTCCTTGTTGGGCATACCTGCCTTTAATGGCTGCACAAGAGAGAACAATTCAACTTAGGAAGTTGCTTCTTCATTATACTCCATGGCTGTAAAAACTACCTGTTGGATTTCTGTATATCAGAACTATAGGAGTCTTGCTGGGGTAAGGGAGGGCTCCTAGTATTATGACATTTTTTAAAAAGGCCAGTTGAACCAGTTGCCAGAATAAAAGACACTGAATGACTAAACAAACCCATAATATAGATACGCTGCCCTGAAAGAAAAAAAAAAGGGTCTCTTGAGGACACAGATAGCTACCTACCTATCTACAAGCATAGTTTTGACAGATTCTCACTCAATTGTTATTTTGAGTTGATGTCCTCAGTTTTTTTATTTATTTTATTTCATACCCCCAAAACCAGACTGGAAAGGTTGCCTGTTACCTGAGTAATCTAACAGGACAGTTTTAGGCACAGACAAGCATCACAAATACTAAATGTGCCTGGGTAGTTGTATTAGCATTGCATGAATACAAACACTTCTCCTTGACTTGCAGTGTGCTCTTGATGTGAGAAAAATGCTATTCAGACATTTTTTTCTCTTTTCAAAGTTAAAAATTCCCATAAGAGAGGAAGGCTGGTATTCCATTCTGGATTCTGCTTGGGTGTGCGATCTGATGGAACCTCTGAATTGCCAGCAGAAAATTAAAACAATTTTGGCTCAGCTAATAAAAGGCTATGAGCATTAATATATTTTTGCACACTGTCAGGAACTTTCCATCTCCAATGTGCTGCAGACAGAACATGCAGAGAATGTGCAAACAAAACAGATGATGTTGTCAAGGTTTTTATTTTAGATATAGAAAAGGCATGTGTTTAACTCTTTATAACAAATAAGTTTGCTTTGAGATTTGATCAACAAATTGGCAGGAAATTCAGCATCACCTGTTACCTTTGCAAACAATCTAATCATTAAACCTTCACCTGATTGGAAAGCTGAGATAATAGTTTTTAAGATGGAAAGAAAGGACTCATTGAGCAGAAGCTGATCAGTCAAGAGAATAAGAATAATAGTGTCTTACTAGCCTGCATTTCTAGAATTGCTGAGCACTCAGAGCAACCATGGAAGGCAATCATCTTGATGGATTTTGGTCGTATTGGCCCTCTGCTTTCACAGAGATTATATGGATGACCACAATAATACATTTTCTTTTTTATCACATCTATCTACCTGACATTTTAAATCCTTTGTAGGGATGATGGATGACCATCGCTTGAAGGCCAAGGCAGTCTTTTAGGAAGAATTCTGCCAAAATATTGTTGTATACATTCGCCTCTACTCCCGAATGAGGAGATATTTCTCAACAGTTAGCAAGAGCACGGGGCCTTTTTTTTCCCAGACCGAGGGAAAGACTAAAGCGGTAGAAGGCAACATAATGTAGAAGTGAGTGGGACCATATCCCTAAACATATTTTTAAGTTTTATCAAATGTAACACAGGGATGTCTACTGGAGAGGAGTCAAAAAAGTCAAGATGGTAGTTGCAACTATGTGATTGAAGCCATGCTCCTTTTTACATGAATTGGGCAACAATGCACATTAAAAATGTGCATGTAAAAAAGAGCAGGGCTTTGACTGCATGGTCACAGCTGCCATCTTGACTAAATTTAACAAATTCTATATTACAGTTTTGAGAAAAACGCATGAAAAACTATGCTGTTTGATTTTGGCCGTGACCAAAGAGGAGGCAGAAATCCTGACCTTGCTCATGCGTGTGAAACAGGTCTATGAATTTTGCATTATTGACCCAAACTGCACAGAATTGCCCATCTCTGGCCTAGAATTATATAAATGTGAGCAGGGATGTCCACAGGGAAGGGGTCAAGAAAGCCAAGATGGTGGCCACCACCATGAGATCAAAGCCCTGCTCTTTTTTACATGCATCATGAATCATGTAAAAAAAAGGGGCGGGTTTTGATTGCATGGTTGTGGCTGCCATCTTGACTTTTTTGATCCCTTCTACAGGGAATTTGTCAACCAACCATTCAACCATTTGTCTGAGATGGTATGAGGACTCCTGCCTTGGGCAGAGGGTTGGACTAGAAGACCCCCAAAGTCCCTTCCAACCCTATGATTCTCTCTAGAAACCCCTGAAAGTGACACTGTCCATTGCTAATAATACTAACCCTGTTTGCCCTTGGAAAGAGAGGAAACAAAGAAAAAAATAATATAGGTTGGGAACATCTTTGCATTTATCAACACATGCTGAGGAAGAAATTGGGCTGTTGCCAGTGTTACGATTGGAATGGGAAAATAAACAGTATCTTTAAAGAGCAACAGTCAGATTTAAGCTAATCTAGACAGAACAGACTAGATCACTGAGAAATTGTCAGGTGGTTTTACCAGTTTATACATTTTAAGAACCTCCACTGACTATTAACAACCAGTTTAGTCCTTGTGGGAGTACAAACAGCCAGTATTACAATTACCCAAATTCTGATTGTATGGAGAAAGGACACAAACAAATAGCATACACAGAGAAAGACAATGCTATTAAAATGATTTTTTTTAAAAAAAAAGGAAAAACAAGAGGAAAAAAGAAAGGGAAGAAACTCAGGCATGGTAGTTAAGAAGAAAGGTAGACAGGGAAGGCATCCAAATTAGAAAGGCCATTTTAGACAATAAAGTTTATCAGATGAAGCAGGTGAAAAGGCATGAATGCGATTGTTAAAGCAGAAATCATGTGAGGAGAGACTCTGTTGACATTAGTGCTTATGTGGAAGAAAAGGCACACCTAGCAATTTAGAAAGATAACAGAGTAAGCTCAGGCAAATTAATAAGTGTATTGGGCCCCTTCCCCAAGGTAAGTGCCTATAAAGCAAAGGCAGTGCCCAGGAAAAACAAGAATCACCACGTAATGTTCACTTAAAATGAGCTTAAATGTGTACTGGAAAAGGCAGACAAACAGCTGGGAGGAGGGTATAGTTTAAAAAAGGCAAAAGAAAGGCCTCAACTAACAGACCAGGAATAAATATTAGTAATAATGAAGAATAACAATTGACAACTGTATTAGCTGACTATTGGCAGGCTTCCAACCCCTCTTTTTATTTTATTTTAGATGTATAAAATGTCCTTTATAAACCAAAGGGCAAGAGAGAAAATTGCAGCAAAACAGGAATAAAAGTTATAAATGTTTTAAATCTAAAATGAGATGAGTAGCCAGTAGCCAGGAAAGTACTCATATTTTTTTCCTGCTCCCATCAAATAGAAACTTAACACAGATACAAAAAGAAGAAACTGAAATCCTGTATAATATACACTGGCTTAACTGAAAGGAGTCCTAGCAAACACAGTGAAACATAAATCTGAGTAGACAAGTACCGTATTAAGAGAAGCCATTTCAGATTTTTTGAAGGAGGGTTGTTCATTAAAGAGAACTATTTAAAAAAAAAAAGAGAAAGACTGTAATTTATCAGGCTGGAATGTATGGAAAAGGGATGAGGGGAAGGTCCCTTTCATCAATCTATTTATGGTCATTATTTAGTGTGTAAAGAGATTTCTTTTCTCTTCCTTCCTTCCTTGTCCTGTTTTCCTCTTATGTTGTGTCTTTCAGATTGCAAGGCTACATTTAGGGATTGACTGCATGGAAATAATTTTGGAAACCTTTTAAAATCTTTTTTTTTATTACATCCAGAGTTGCTTCTATCCTACCCTGTGGTGCCCTGCAACAATTTCCTTTTGCTCATAATGATAAGCAAACATCATTAATGGGTCACCATGCTAACAAAAAGCACCACTCTTCTCCAAAAAGGTGGCATCATGAGTACACCATGGGTGCTCTATCTACTGTCAGAAAAGGAGTTCTACAGAATCTTTGGGCCCTGAGGGATCATAGCCAGGAACACTGAAAACTTGGACATTTTCTCCTATTTGGTTCTTTTCCAATAAAAATTAAGTGTGGAACATTCATAGTGTTTTGGAAAAATATAGCTCAAGGCTTCAGTTGCAATACTTAACCCATGATTTGTTTTTCTGAATTCAAATGGACCATTTATGACCCACTGGTTTCATGCTGTCTTTAGTAACAGACCTACAGTCTCTCTGCCTGCTATTTAATCCTGTGTCACTGAGGGCAGGAATGGAATGGTACCCTTAGATGTTTGTGTTATTGTTTACAAATAAAAATGCAATGACAACTCTGAATCTGTTCTACTTTAAATTATATCTGTTTACACAGATGTTAACTTAATTTATTGAGGGTCAGAATGTCTCCTAAACCAGAATTCCTAAACTGATATAGGGCAGATAAAATCCACCACATATTTTAAGACCTCCTCCCCTTAGAATTGTGAAAGAAAATTCAATTATGATAAATAAGTTTGCATATCTTTTGTGATAATACACAGAGTTTGGATTTGACTATCATGAAGATCTAGTGCTTGGCTCTTTCTCCACCACTTCAGAAAAGAAAACATTTGAGAATATTGTTGCATATCTTAGAACAAATAGGAAGGGGAAATGTACATAGTCTGATCTTGCACATATTAGTTTCAACAGTATTATTTCAGAAAATAGCCAATTTCACTGACCTTTGACATAAATAAAATTCCCAGTATCTAAAAAACTAGGATGCAGGGAGAAGTCTTAGGTCAAATCTGCATTTTCTGCTTCCCCCATTGCCGATATGGGTCATCCATCATTTCTTGAGTGTAGGTGTCTTCAACTCACCTCCAGCCCACCCCAAATGCATCCCCCCCAGCCTGCCACAAATGTACTGTTTTCCATCCAGATCTACCTTAATCCTTCTGAGCAGTTAATTTATTGTGCTTCATTCCAGTCTAGACTTCCCCCACTCCTACTGCCTACAAAAATGTTACATAGGCGTTTCATGCTGGGCTTCTATGTTCTCAGCTGGTCCACACTTCCTCCCCACCACCCCACTTTAGGTTGATCCAGTTATGGCCTATAAAGGCCATGAAGTCCACTAAAGTCTCCTGGCCACCACATTTCCCGCCTCTTCTGACAGCACCCCTCCATTCTACCCTTCCACCTCCTAGTGGGCACCTTTACAGTTTCTGTCCAAGCTGGGTGAAACATACCTTTTTTTCTTTCCACCTTGTGCCAACTGTACTGCAGTGGTTCCCTTTCTTTCTTTTTTTAAAGCCTATGAAACAAAATGTTAGAACAAATCTCCAAGGTTACAATGAATGCCACTTTGCTTCTATGAAGCTGAACCATCAGGGTTTTTGCCATGAAGGTTTTATGGACCTAAAGTGAAATGAAGAACTGAAGGAGGAACATGCTCCCTTTGTTTTAAATAACGCCCTGGGGGCAGGGAAGAAAGGCTCTGCATTAGTGACAAAAGAAATAACATGGAATGAGGGTATGAAGGCATTGATGTGTGCAATCATGTGGAAAGCAAGGAAAAAGAAGGCAGGCATTTGACAGACCTGCCTGTACAGGAACCAGCCAGTGAGGTTTGGGAAGGGTGAGAAGCAGAAGGAAGACCTATTAGAGCCTGGGATGTCTGTAGTCTGGACTGAGAATCAACCCAGCCCTATTGCCAAATGCTGCAATTTGGACTGGATTTTTTTTTTATTGGCTTAGGAATAGTTGGGGCAGATGGGGAAACAAGCAGTTTAGGCTGCCATATGGAATTGCTCTAAGTGAAATCTTTTTTCTCTGACACACGGGTTTTCAGATTGCAGTAAATAATTTACACATAGGATGATCTGCAGCTAGAGTCTGGTAGGAAGCAATGGAATTCAAAATTGCCTGATTTTGCCTAATAAAGAATTCAATTGTTATATCTATATTATGCTTTTCCACCTGGAGCTCAAGATGGTCTACCTATCACTCCCTTTTCCAGTTCATCCTTATAACAACCACTCTGGGGCTGAGAGAGAGAGAGAGAGAGAGAGGGAGAGAGAGGGAGGGAGGGAGGGAGGGAGGGAGGAAGTTTCCATTTCAGAGGCTGGGCTTGAACCTGGGTCTCCCTTGTCTTATTCCAATGCTTTAACTCTTTAAAATGTCTGTGTGTGACTTCTGTAGATCTTAAAAATGGCATTTTTGAAATGAACTTCAAGTTTATTTAACTAATGTTTTATTTTCTTTTGTTTCACTGTTGAATTCCAAGATAAATTCTGATTTCACAAACTGTGCTAAATTGTGATGGTATGTGGGAAAGACCTTGGGAGACTGGGCCAAGAGAAGCTGCCAAAGGAACAGTCAGATGAGAAACAGCATAGCCTGCAACTGGAAAGTGGGCAGGGCAAGAGGCGCAGAAGGGACCCTCCCTAGTTTCTTGGGCTGTAAAGGAGACAGGGGAGAGAGATGTACTTTCAGACTTGCAAGATTCTGTCAATGTAGCTTTACAGTAAAGTAGATTTAGCTCATCTGGTTGTGATTCCTATCTGGTTTACCCTGTGAGGCCGACATAAATATAATGTACTTTATTCAGTTTGGGCTTAACCTGTTCCATGACCCCAATCACTGTGGTTTGTAAAACATGAGGTATGGCTTAGTGTATTCTATGAACCCAGTCAAATGTGGTATATTCAACAAACTACACTTAAGCAAGTCATCTTAGTATCATCTATGCACCCAATCAATGTCTCTAGGTATAGTTTTTTGAGCAAGCTTATTAGACATAGCCAGTGATATATCCTAAGTAGAACAGAAGCAATAGGTTATTTTAAGTAGCAATAAAAATGAAAGTGGATTGCAATACTAGGCAGTTTTCTGTGGTATGCCAAATTTCATTGGAAGTGCTCAGTGTCTCAGATAAGCCTGGCATTGAAAATGGTCTCCAAGACTGAAGTCTAATGAATTCATGAGTTTTGGCTCTGATTTGGGGGTGAGACATAATTAGTAATAGAATGTACTCCTAAACCATTGTCCACATTTTCAGATTAAAATGCAAAATTATAGAAAAGTTGGGGAGTGGTTCCCCTTTATTTTTATTAATGCGGTTATGCAGAATGTCATATTTAAAACAGTAATTTTACGCTAGGTACATATTAACCACAGTATTATAAAATATAATATATATTTTTGTTTGATTTCCTGCTAGGTTGAATTATGATAATTTATTATCAATTTAAAAGGAACCCTTCCATGATTTTTTAAAAACGTTTTTGCAAACATTGGGAAAAAAGGACATGCAAGCTTTTGTTTTGGAATGAACTTGAATCACTTAATGGCTGATAATGAGCCTGATCTACCAGTAATGTTGAAGGAATAATCAATTCATTTTAGGCAAGAGCAAGAATTTTTAGGCAAGAATTTGTAGAGCTCTCTTGGATGTTCGGTGGGGTGTTAGAAATAAAATAAATAAGAGAGACATAACCTTGAACCTGAAAGATTTGCTTACAACTTTGGAAGAGAACCAGTTGTGAATATATTGACTCATAGAACTTCATTTTGAGCACGAATGGCAGGAGGTAAATCTGGATTTGCTAATAAATATCTGTATGATGTGCAAGAGATTGGCAAGCATCTTCAGCCCCAATGCCATTTATGAAATGCCCCACTTATCTCCAGTCCTCTAAATTATACTGCTGAAAAGAAGGTAGTATAGGGCAAGTAGTGGATTTGTGTGTGGAAGAATAGTAAATCTGCTGCTCAAAAGCAGTTCCTGGGTTCAGGAATTCTTAACAATAGTGAATGTTTAATGCATTAGGCTCCTATTGGTGAATCATCAGGTTTTAGTTAAAAAAAAAAAAAAAGATCTTGGTAATCTAAAGCCTGCTCTGCCTTGATAGACAGGAAAAAAAAAAAAAGAGAGGAGGGTTTCCTTCATTTGTACATACCAACAATGTACTTTATCATTGTAACCTGAAAATGTCATTGCAACAGGTAAGGCGCAAACAGTTGCACTGAAAGAGAAGCCACTATCTTGTTAGCATCCTGTTTAGCTTTTTGCTTTTTTTTTCTTACTTAACCTCTAATCCTGCTTTTTAAAATACTAACCTGTATCAGTACAACACAGGTAGTCCTTGATTTACGACCATTTGTTCAGTGACTGTTCAAAGTTACAAACGTGCTGAAAAAAATGACTTACGAGCTGTTGCAGTGCCCCGTGGTCACGTGATCAAAATTTGGGCACCTGGCAGCCCACCCGCACTTACAACTGCAGGGGCACTTCAACCTCCCCCACTTATCTCCCCCACATCTAAGTCTTTTTGCCCCCCTGGAGGCAAGAAGCTCCTGGAGCATGGCATGCCAAAAAGCCCCTTTGCAAAAAGCTCCTGAAGCACAGCGCACCAAAAGACCCCTTGGCGCCGCACTCCTGGGCAGGGCAGGGCTGGGCTTTTGCTTTGTGCTATGAAAAAAAAAAGGCCAAAGGCAGCCCCTGAGCAGCAGCGCACCAAAACGCCCCTTTGCACCATGCGTCTGGGCCAGGCTGGGCATGCCTTTTTTTTTTGCCGCAGCATGAAGCAAAAGCCCAGCCCAGCCCAGCCCAGCCCCATCCAGGACATGACGCAAAGGGGCATTTTGGCATGCTGTGGCTTTGGGGGTGCTTTTGGCTTTCTTTTTTTTCACAGCCGAAGCCCAGCCCAGTCCAGTCCAGCAGCCAGGCTGGGCATGCCTCAGCAGCAGCAGGAGCAAGAAGATGGTGAAGGTTAGCTGGGATGGTGCAGCACAGGGCGGCAGGGGTCTTGGAGTGAAGGGTGCTGAGGGCGACTGCGGCTGGGACTGGGCTGGAGCAACTGCGGCTTCCCAGGGTGTGGCAAACAGCCCCAGAGTCGTGCAATTCTGGGCCTGCTTGCCACCCCACAAGACAGGGTGCAGGGTGTCCAGCAGGGCAGAGATGTGGGGGAGATAGGCAGGTGGGGGAGTTGGAGGCTGTCCCTTACCTTACTGAGGTTCAGGGCTGGGAGGGACCAAGCCCAGAATGGCTTGGATTGGGATGGGTACCTGCTTATCAACCTGTGATTCTCAGTTAATGACAGCAATTGGGACTGCCAGGATTGGAGTCACTAAGCAATGTGGTCACATGACATCTCGCTTTATGACCATATCACTTAGCAATGGAAATCCTGGTCCCAATTGTGGTTGTAAGCTGAGGACTACCTGCATTTCTTTTGTAGCTGGATTTTGCATGCTCACCTGAAAGAAATCCAGAAGACATGACTGTGTACATTTGCATGCAACTCATGTACATGTATTTGTCTTTATTATGATCAATGGTCAGGATTAAACACATAAAAATATATAAACACATATAAAAATATAAAAACACATAAAAGTATATAAAATATAATAATTGGGGATGCAGTCTTTGATGCACATTTTAAATGCAACAGCACAAAATTTACCCACAATATTGCTTATGCTAGTGTGAGAATGAGAATGTAGAAACTTTATGCAATAAGAATCTCTTTATCCTGGATACTGTCCAGAAGAGGTGAAATAAGAGAATTCCTTGTGTCCCTGTAGAAAATGAAGGCTGGAAGTACTGGACAATGGTTTCAGTCTCCTCTGAACCACAAGTGCAGACACGTTCAGATAAGGGGATTTTGGAGTATCTGGCTAGTAAAGGAGCAATGATCGTAACATATTACGCAATGCCCAAAAGAAGTCCTTCCTCAACCTTCTTTTTTTTTTAAATAACAATAATTTGACCTTCAACATCTAATTATTGTATGTTAAAAAATAAAGGCAAGAGGAAAATAAAAGAACTGCCAATAGTTGTAACAGCTTGTCTGTAAAGAACAGCTGAAAGCTTCAAACATATCGCTAAACTGAATATAACTCCTTTCTTTTTTGAAATGGGAATACAAACGGGCAGTGCTAAAAAATGTGGTAGCCTGACAGTGACAGCCTACTGGAGGCCTATAGTATACTCTATTAACACTGATAGAACAGTATATTGTGCTGTGCTATGCTACTATATGGAACTTTAAGTAGAACACATATGCAGACAAAACTTTGTACAGGATTTCTATGAAATAAATATAGACTAGCAGAGTGCATCAGTTAAGATTTGGGCAGCCTTTCCCAACTTGAGATCTCTCCAGATGTGTAGAGTTTTAGTTCCCAACCAGCAGGATCATTGCTAAGAATTCTGGGAGTTGAAGACCACGCAGCTGGAAGATATCAAGATTAGGGAAGACCAGTTCAGTGTGTGGATGATGATTTTCACCTGTAAGTATTTCAGGATTAATTAATATTAGATTCAGCTTTCATACTTGTGTGGAAGTCTACAGTGTTGCAAGAAATAGCTGTAACGGAAGTGTTAGTACTTGCACTGTAGGCCTTCCACATCTTTGGGTGTTTTAACAGCTCTGAGCATAAATTATTCCACTCTTTAGCAAATTTTATTTATAAATTTCTGCCCTGTCTTCACCTGTAAAATAGCCAATTGACAGAAAACACATAATGAAATGCAATAATATAATAAATACAATTCCCAGAAGTAGGACATAATGGACAGATGAAACTATAAAATATTTTAGAAGCAGGTGAAGAGGAATTGTCAAATTACAGATGGGTGATGCCTTCTTTATCATGAACAACATGGAGATCATACTGCATACTAGTAACAGAGAAAATTGTCCAAAGAGCCAAATGTGGGGAAGCCAGCGAGGTATCTGGTAGAAGCCACAATGACATCACATATGTTATGATGTCATTATACAAACAACATGAATTAAGTAATTTCCATCATCCATTTGTGGGATGCAAATCATTGGTATCATTTGGCAATGACTTCATGACATGTGCAATGTTAATTGCATCTCTCGTCCCTTTGCAGAATCTATGGCGGACAGTTTCTTTACTCTCGAACCCATTCCCTCCCTTTTTTCCTCTTTTTCTGCATGCAGCAGTTTTCCAAGGGAGGAATAACAGATCAGTTTTGCCAGAGTCTGAACTGATTGCTTGCCAACAGCTTTTGAAATTAGTCTGAGAACCTCATAAATTTAGACTGCATTTTGCCCCAGGAAAAATCTATCCCTGCATTAAGAGATTTCATTTACTTTAAGTCTAAAGAAAAGATTTATCAATGTATTTAATTTAATCTCAGGTATGTGTTACAATGCATACATTCATTTTTAGACATCCTTTTAGGTCAAAGGAGCATAACTTGAAATTCCACAACTGCTTGTGGCTCCTGAGTGCACAGAAGCAGCTCTGGCCATTTTTTGGCCAAAAACTGGTTTCATGGTTTCCTTTCTGAAATATATATTTTCTTTTATTGTGTCAAACTGTTTAGAATTAAAAAAAAAAACATATACATAAACAGAACTAACAAAGTAATATAATACTGACATATAGGAATGAGGGAGGGAGGGAGGGAGGGAAGGAAAAAAAAGGCTGGGAAATTTATGACATTTACAAAATAACTCCAAAAAGTTTGGCCAAATTGTTTGGAAATCCTCTTTTTTGCCATTTCATTATTAAAAACACATCCGTACATACAGAAGTATAGATTTGTCTGTATATATATATATATACACACACACATACATACATACATACATACATGTAATAATTATTTTGACCATCCCCAATGAGGGAGATATAACCATGTACATTTAGCCAACAATAACTGATCTGAAATCATGTTAACCATTCTGTGGATTTTAGCCCAAAATATAGCAACAGTAGGTCAAATTCAAGCAAATAGTAGGTCAAATTCAATTGGCATTAATACTCCAATTTCTAAACTGCATCTCCAGCACCAAGGTAATTGTACCCCCAACCCATATGAAATAGTTTCTCAGGTGTCCAGTATACACAAAATAGAATTTTCTGTTATTAATCTTATATTAAGATCAAAACTTTGAGCCAGTTTGGTCTAGTGATTAAGGCACCAGGCTAGAAACTGGGAGACTGTGAGTTCTCATCCAGCCTTAGGCATGAAGCCAACTGGGTGACTTTGGGCCAATCACTTTCTCAGCCCTAGGAAGGAGGCTTGGGTGGCCTGGGGTTGGCTTTGCATTGTGAAAAAGGAAAAAAAAAAAAGGCAGCTCTATATGGCCCAGGAGCACAGGGCAAAGAGGCGTTTTGGCGTGCTGCGGCCCCTTTAACCTGCTTTGTGCTCCCCCCCCCCGACTTCTTGCTGTGCAAAGCCAGCCCCATATGGCCCAGCAGCCAGGCAGGGCACGCCTCATCAGCAGCAGGAGCAAGTAGATGGCAGCGAAGGTCAGCTGGAGAGGCAGAGCGCAGGATGGCAGGGATCTCAGAGTGCAGGGTGGTGAGGGCGACTGGGCTGTGGTGGCTGCAGCTTCCTGGGACGTGGCCAGCAACCCCAGAGCCACACGGTTCTGGGGCTGCTTACCACCCCTCAAGGCAGGGTGCAGGGCAGCCAAAAAGGCAGAAATGGGGGGAGATAGGCAGGTGGGAGGAGTTGGATACAGTCCCTTATCTTACTGGGGCTTGGGGCTGGGAGGGACCAAGCCCAGAATGGCTTAGGTTGGGGTGGGTACTTGGCTAACGACCAGTAAAATTTGCTTAACAATGGCAATCAGGATTGCCATTGCTAAGTGATGTGGTCAGATGACATCTTGCTTTATAACCACATTGCTTAGTGACCAAAATTCTGGTCCCAATTGTGATTGTAAGTCAAGGACTACCTATATATCCACTTGCTGCTTCCTATAATGAACCCTTGTCTGCCAACCTGGTCTCACTGAGTGCAGCAATGTCAATGTGATAGCAGTAAAGTTTGGCTGCTATGAGTCCTGTTCATCTTTCAGGCCTTGACACCTTGTCTTTATCCAGCAAGATACAGATGTTTCAAGCTCCAAAAATGAATTTTCTTTGATTCATCTTTCTTGATGCTCGACCATTAAGGAGATGATCTGCCAGCCATGGTTAATTAGTCAGATGTTGTGGGGGAGGCAATGTTTAGAGTACCTTTTCTAACCCCTCCCTCATGTGAGAGTGGGCAGTGCTATCCTAGAAGAGCTGCCCAGTTGCCGTAGATGCTGTCGGACAACTTTGCTCCCTGGATACTGAGATGAACAACCACTGGTCCAAGGGCTGCCCACATGTAGGCTTGTAATAACTGCCAGTGGTCATCTCCTCCTGTTGTTTTGCCACTCCCCCATCGCTGCAGGGTTCAACAAATTAGGTTTGGACTGAGATAATTTGCAGGTGAGTTGTAGATGAAGATGAATTGCACAACAGGAACATGTGTGTGATGGAGTTTTAAGTGGAACAGCCATTGCACAGGGGCAGTCCCACTCTCTTGGCAGAAGAGACCCTCATCCATTGGCATGAACAACCGTTACGGCTGGAGACCTCTCCTGCTGCAGTGGATGACCAGGATGTCTAAGTGTCTTGTCATGCTCTTAGTACTCCACAATGCCTGCTGGGCCTACCTTCTTGACCACTGGACTGTTGATGGGTCTCCTCTGCTCAATCTGCCAGGGCCAGACTTCACATGCTGTGACAGACAAATCCCCTACCCCACCAAGAGTTGAAGACCCATTGGCTACCCTCACCTGGTTTGGCACATCTGCCAAGACAGTTTATCAGGGTTTGGCCACTGTGCGTGTTACAGTTACTTGGAGCCACAGGTGAGAGCTGAGCACCAGGTGGGAACCAAAGGTGAACAAGCAGCCCTAGAAAGGGGATGGAAGGCCCCTCCACCAGAGGTGTTACCCCTCCCTGGAAACCTGATACACTCCACCTCTATCCCTATGACACAAGTAAAGCCCAAACTCCTCCCCACAAAGAAATCTCAAAATCCTCATTTCACCTAGCGTTTGTGTCATCTCCTAGTTCAAATAACTCTCAGCACATGCCTAGACAAAGCCACCTAAATCAGAACTGCCTTCCTGGAGCCCATGAAATATAATCAGGGCTATCAATTGCTCTTTGTGAGCTATTATGAGGTGTTGCCTCAGGCCTGTTGCATTGAAAATTGTGCTCACGGAAATGTTTAAAAGGTGAAAAGAATAGCAAAGAGATCCTTGAGATATCATAGAGGTGAAGCTTTTCCCAAATCACAATACAGGAGTTTGTCAAAATAAGCCAATTTTGTTTAAATTCTCAGGAGAATTATCATATACTGTAGTTTTACCACAGCTATCAAGAACTTTAACTAATAAATTAAAGTTCTTGATAGCTGCACGCTTGATAGCTTAAGCTCAACTGAGAGCTTTAGCTCAACTAAAACATGACAGAATGGAGAAAGGCCTTAGCTCAGCTTTGCAGGCAGAAATTCCAAGGCTTAATTTTGCAGGTAGGGATATGAATATCCCCTGTCTAAAACCTTATAGACCCACCCCTATTCGGAGTAGACAATATTGAGCAAGTTGGACTGATGGTCTGGTTTGGAATTAGGCAGCTTCGTTTTCTCCTTATGTTCAATTCAACCATTCATGGTTGTGTTTTGGTTTAGTGTCCTAATACCTTATCCTTCTAACGTAGGTAGAGTATTAGCCACATCTATAATTAAACTAACCACTGGTGAGCAACTATGTGAGCTCATTGTAATATACAGGTACAGTATTGCATTAGTTTTTGAGTGAAATTAGCTCTTGAAATTATCTAATGTTCATTGTTGATCATTTCAAACCTCCCTCTTAGTTAGAACTGTGACTTAGAAAAGTCACCATTACTGTAGAAAAACATATTTCTTCTTTGAATCCCAAACTGCCTTGCAGAGGGCACAAGAAATATGCTATTTGCTTGGACAAATACATAATTCCAAGCCCCAAACTGCAAAGAAATTAGAAAAACAGATTTGACAGAGGAAGAGTGCTTCCATTTCTCTTGTACTCTTGATCTCAAGAGTAGTTAGGTACCTGACTTTTTTTTAAAAAAAGAAACTTTTAAACTTTTTTAAAAGTTAACATAGCCTTTATTTTCAGTGTTTATATGCAAGTTGTGCTAGACATGGCAAACTCAGGGAAGTAATAGGAGTCAGGTTTGGCTCTCAACAGTATAATGGAGGCAGAGTGCAGCAGTAGGAACTTATTTTACCAGCTCAGGCTATATGAGTTCCAACATTACCAGCTGAGATGCTAAGGTAACTAATAAATTCATCTAGCTCTAGCAGGTAGTTGGGGTGTTTGCAAGGCTTTCAAACTAGGGTTGGAAATCTGTTCTGTGGCTGAAGTCACACAGCACACTAAGCCATAATATGGTTTAAATAAACCATTACTTAGTACAATATGTTAAATCACTCACTTATGCAGCTTAGCTGATTCTAATAGCCTGGATTTTATGATATATATTTACTACTCTTGGGGTCCTTGAATGTGTACTGAATTATCATTTTTGGGCTGTCCTTGGGGAAAGGAAAGGCTCCAAGATTAAAAGAGGTCCTGTACTTCAAAAATCCCATTATACCACTGCCTAGTGAAAAATCTTTAAAGCTTCCTCTCTCCCCCAATGCAAACTAACATCTTTTTTAAATCCAACTTTCTCACAAATTACCTTTCATTTTTTTTTTAACCCAAAGGTTTAAAAGTGATTCTGTAGTTGTTAAAATGAATTAAAACTAAATAAAGAAGCCATCCACACCTGGGAAAACATAAGAACTCTTTTTTAAGAGAGACAAGTAAAAGATCATATGAATAACAGCTGATGAGGAGAAGCTGAGCATTCCATAACCTGTGTGAGCTTCAGCTGTTTAAAAGTGCCTAACAGTATGTATGAACTATAAATGGCATAGCCGCCGAAACTCTTTAAGCTAAAATATCACATTGGTTTAGAAATTATAATTGCTTGATGTCACTGAATCTGCCTTATTTCTAAGGAGACAATGTGCAGAAGAACTTTCAGCTGGGTTTTGTCAGATGTGACCTACTTTGCTTGTGTATGCCATTAAAATATGGATCCTAATTGCAACTTCTTCTGAAGATAAGTATAGGGTTCCTGGTCCGGGGCACTATATTCACACATCTCTGTTTTGTTGAATTTTGTTGGTGAAAATATCTGAATGGCTGTGGGATCTATAGTATCCTTGTACAAACTGCATTTACAAACTGCATTATCAAATTAGAGAGTGGAAGAGATCTTTTATATGATCAAATCCAACCCCCAGTTTAGTACAGGCTTATAAATCAAAGCTCTCCTGTCTCTGCTTGAAGACATCCACTATCAGGGACTTCACTACCTCTTCGGGCAAATGGGGCCCACTGTCAAAATTATCTTACCATTAGGAAATTTTAATGAAAAACATAGAATGGTCATATCTTTAGTAATTTTTCTTAATATTTAAAGTTATATTTTAGGGTGGGTTTTTTTTTAGAAGTTACTAAGTGGTTTAAATGCAAATTAGATACATTAAGCTTTGTGGGGTTATCTTTAATTTAATCAAACAAGCCACCTCAATCATAGTTGCAACTCTAGAGTATAAATAAGATGAAGACAACTAACAAAATAAATAACCATAATAATAAATGTAGCAAACACCCATGTAGGGGAAAACAACATGACTAACTATAAAGCCATTTAAAACATCTAACAGGGAATGGATCCCAATCCCCCCTGCTCCAGGGCCTGCTGATGAAGTTGATCTTCAAGATTTGATTAAAACACAACAGAGCTGGAGCCATATGGACTTCTGCAAGAATGTTGCTCCAGAAGGCATGAGTGGACAATAGAGAAGGCCCACTTCTGAGGTCCTGCAAGATGGCACTCTTAACTGATAGGGCCTGGTATGAGCCATCTTGCCAGATCTCATGTTTGCTTGTCATATCTATACATCATCCAATACCTGCAATTCTCAAAATAAATACAGGGTACAAATCAGGTGATAGCTTATTTTATAGGAAAACAATGGTGATAATAAATCATCATCATGACTGTCCCACTACTAAAGACTGGAATGGTAGAGGGCTAAGGTAGGAGTTGCTTCCTAATAAAGTGGGGAATGTAAATTAGGTCAGGCAACTTTTCCTGGACAGGGATTACTTTCTTTATCTTGCTTCTGGTGATGCAATGTCTATGGTAGGGGTGAAATATTTGTTGTCTCCCTTTTTTCTGTTGAGAAGTTAGTGGGTGGTTTAAAATACAAAGTAGGTACATTAAGTTTTGTGGTGGCTTATGTGCTTATTATGCATTTGGGAGGGGAGAAGTGAAAATGAAAATCAGTATGATCAACTCTTCAAAAGTAAGTAGTTTTACCAACCAAATTTGGACAACATAATCTGGAGGGTGCTTTGGGGTTTTTTGCTTTGCAAAATGAGGATTAAGATTCATATATGGGTTGTGGATCATAATCCCTCATGTAAAAGGATAGAAGACACTGATCTTGGTGATGATCTCATTGTCCCTGGACTAAGATCAAAGGTATGAGATATTTCGGCCTCACAGTATTTAAAGATGCTAAAGTGGACCTGGAAGACCTTAATCAGCAAAGAAGTTAATTATTAACATGTAGAGTAGATCTCTAAATAATGTTCAGTAGATCCCAGAAGTTTCTGATTTCCCAGTTGTTTAAAATTGATAATAACAAAAAATCATTTTAAATTATGCTACTGAAATGAAATCTTGGGGTGAAAGAATGGGTAAAATATGTGTGTATACATTCCAATGGTGGTACTAGAGGCACTTTTTTCCCCTGTAATTCTATGCTAATTTTCTTAAGTTATTTTGCCTTTTTGTTCGGTTCTTGATGCTCTCTGAGCTTGGCTGCTTACTTGCAGACCAGGTAACATCATCAGTGGGAGGGAGAGTGGGGTTTGCTGGCTGTTTATATATAGTAGCTTGCCCTCCCAGTCTTGGTAAGGATGTGGTTTCCTCCTTGATGGTTCCTTGATTAGGATATTGATTTCTCCCTGAATGTTTATCTGGTGCTGTTTCCTGCTTATCTGGGTGTTGGGAGCTGGAGGGCATGTGTTGTAGGCTGTGTATTCTTCCTAGGCTTTTGGTTGTATCTTTTAAATGGTATGTAAGTGGAATTTATCTCTGTGTCTATTGATGGCTGATTTCTTATCAAGGGGAAAAAAAGGCCATTATTTCTAATGAATGGACCAAAGACATTCAGAAAATATAATTGTAAGTATGATTGCCTGACCCAGAATTTCTGCACATAGTGTATAGCTAGCTATTAAAAAATGGAAACAAAAATAATGGGGAGAGGTTGGTGGCAGCAATAGTAGGCTTCTGCATTAGTTGCATTATGGCAGGTGCTAGACCAGCTTGGCACCACTTAGTTACCATACCATCTAGCGCTGGGCAAAACACTCTTGGCAACAGTAGCCACCCTGTAGTCTTCCTGACAAATCATACGTACAAGAGTGTTTCCTCTCTATATACCCAATTCTAGTCCTAACAAGTACAGCAAGCCGTACTCTGAATCCCGAACTGGTCTGTCTAATGTCTAAGAGAGCCTCTGTCTTAAGTGCATTGAGTCTCTATTCATCTACATCACATGCCTCACCTGATATGGATTAATAAACACAAAATAAACACAGAATCGAGCCTTCTTATTCAGGAATTTACAACTTCCTAGGAAAGTATTTGTCAATCACCAAATACAGAAAAATTGCAAAATTGTGCAACATGAGGAAGCTTGACTGAGACTTGAAGAATAGAAGAACACATAGGTGGCTATACTTTTTTTCAAGTATTCCTTTACCATTCTTCAATGAACAACTAGTCATGAGAGATATGTATTGTAGCTGCAGTCTAGGATACTTTATTACCCCCAAGTCTCACCGTAAGCAGATGGCAGCAAAGAGAAACAGAAAATTAGTGAACAGGATTTCTGCACTTTTGAAATAGATATAAACCTAGACTGTGTTCGAAAATACCCTTATGGTTATCACCACAAGAAGCATTTTACAGAAAAGAAATGGTAATTAAGCAGAAATGGTTAACTTATGGTGATATCCCCGATATTCACCAAGGAGAATTTAAAATAAAATCAAGAGAGAATTTGATATCAGAACATCCATGGTTTTCATATGTACAACTTGGAGAAAGATTTAAAGTTGAGATGTTTTTGAAACTGAATTGTGTACTAACAACAAACATCTTATTGCTAAAATGTATACACTTTTTATTTTATTTATTTATTAAATTTATATGCCACCCATCTCCCCCTGAGGGTGTCTCTGGGGGGCTCACAATTAAAATCAAACATCAAAAACAGTAAAAAATATAAATATCCTTAAATTAGCTTAAAAAAACCCATACTATATAAAAAGACTATATACATAAAAAGACTATAACATTCAAGATGACGGGGGGGGGCAGAATCAATTACCCCACGAGCCAATTCCAACAATGTGAGCCCCCATCAGGCCCCCAGATCATCTGGCATAGTCAAGATTTCACACTCTTCCTGAAGGCCATGAGAGTGGGGGTGCATTACATCTCAGCTGGTGATTCCATAGAGCAGGGGCCATGGCAGAAAAGGCTCTCTTCCTAGAACCCCCAGAAATTCCTTGACTGGTGGGGTCCACAACATGCCCCTTCTGCTGGACCAAGTGGGGTGGGCTGATATAAGAGGGGCGAGGCAGCTCCTCAGATAACCTGGTCCAAGGGCTTTAAAAGTAATAACCAACTTTGCTTATAAGCTTTTGTTGAGATTTGAAACAGAAGATGAACAAGTTAAAGACTGTAGGATAGAATGGGCTAACATTTTTGGATATAATATACAAATAGAACAATGGGAAATATGTGGATGAAGGGGTTAAAATTTACACTGTGTTATAATCTGAAGAAGAATTTCTATAAAATGATGTATAGATGGTATTTGTCACTGGAAAGATTATCAAAATGGATAAAGGGGTTTTGAATATATGTTGGAAATGTGAACAAGACTTTTTACCATCTTTGGTGGACATATAATAAAGCTAAAAAAATTGGGACTCAAGTACATGTATTAATCCACAAGATTTTGAAGATTAATATACAGCCCAAACCAGAGACTTTCCTTTTGGCGCTGATGGATAAACAACTGGAAAAAGCTCATGGACCTTTGTTTCCATATATGATAATTGCAGCTAGACTTTTATATGCTCAAAGATGGAAAGATTCGACATTACCTACAATGGAAGAATGGATGGTGAAATTGATGGAGTTAGCTGAGATGGCAAAATTGACAGCTTTGCTTAGAGAAAAAAACATTAACTTTAATGCCAGTTGGAAGCCCCTTCTGGACTTTTTGCAGGAAACAGAAAAAAATGAAATTAGTAGAATGACTATGGCAAAAGAAAGCAAAGATAGTACCAATAGTAATAGGTGTCTTAGGTGCAAACCCAAAACATCTGGAGCACCACTTGAACACCATTGGCACTGACAAAATCACCATCAGTCAATTGCAAAAAGCAGCTTTATTTGGAACAGCTTACATCCTGCAATATCATCTTTAACACCATCAAACATCTGCCTATCCCAGGTCTTGGGAAGGACTCGATAGGTGGATAAAAATGCCAAATCCAGTCTAAACATCTGGTTGACTGTGCGACCAATAATAATAAATAATAAATTAAACTTGTATGCCACCCAACTCTCAACAACTCTGGGCGGCTCACAAAAAACAAAGGAATTACAATAAAACATAAAAAGAAAAAGAAACAAAGATGGCAAGTGCAATGAAGTGAGGGGTCTCGTTCTTCCTCACTGAAGGCCTGGGTGAAGAGCCAGGTCTTCACAGCTCTTCTAATCAGAAGAGTAGAGGCCATCCAGATCTTGGTGGGAACCTTGTTTTTTTGTTAAGTATTTTGTTCATATATCATAGAAAAGCCAGGGTAGTGTAGTACTTAAGTTAGTGGATTAGGCCTGGGGAGACCCAGGTTCAAGTCTACTCTCAATCACAGAAATTCATTGGGTGATTACCTCACAAGGCTGTTAGTATGGCATGAAATTAAGGGAGATTCCAACATAAGCTACCTCGGACTCCTGGAAAAAAGGGTGAGATATAAATCAAACCAATAAATAAATCAAACCAGAATCCTGGACAATGTCTAAGAAAATGAGGCTCAGCTCTTGTACTACAGCCATGCAGATTATATATTGTTGTATAACCTAGGATGTCAAATAAATGACTGTTTCTATAACAGAATCACCAGTCATTACTGTAATTAACAATACTAGGACACAAATGCTAATAAGTTGTTTTAAATAGGGTACTGTTTCTACCCTATCATTCTGCTTCTCAAGAGCCTTATCCTGTGCACGCACTGTGAATAAGCACCACTGAAATCATGTGCAATATACTGATTAAGTATAGATTTTAAAAAGTGCAGCTGACTCTTTAAACTGGGGTACTGTAGAAAAGCATATGTCACGCCACAAAGGTTTGTAGATTTTGTTCATTATGTTAAACTATTTACCCTGAGGCTTATGTCAATGCTATCAAGGTAAAGTATATTATGGGAAATTGCTGAGAGAAGTCTTCTAGGCTTTGAAGCTGAAGCGTAATCAGTATATGGATGATATTCCTATGTACCTTTCATTTCCATCTACTTGTTCCAGGGATGCTAAGAAACTCTTGAATCAGTATTTAGCAGTGGTTTTGGTTTGAATAAGGGAGATAAGTGCTTTGTGTTGGTCCCCAAAGTCCCTTCCAGCCTTTACATTCTATGATTCTAAGCAAAGACGTAATCCATACCATATGGAGTTATTGTGGATAGGGAAACCAGCCATCCTGGATGAGTTCTGCTTCTTACAAATTAATTTCCAAGCTCAAATTAAAGTGACCGTTTTCCTGTTTAAGATCTGGGGACCAAGTTACTTGAAGGACCACCTTCATCCTTATCAGCTTGCTCTTACTTTTAAGATTAATAAGAAAGCGCTTCGTGACTCTGAAATAGATTGCCATCTCTGTGTGTAATCATTACAAGTCTTAAGAAAATCATGAAGGCCTATATATTTTCTTTGGCTTTTTCTCAGGTATATGTCTTATTGGAGTGGTTTTGAATTTGGTTTACTAGAATATATTGTAAGGGTATTGGGCCAGAATGGATCACCATCACGAGTATTTTATTATGTGTTTCATTATAAGCTGCTGCTTAGGGACTTTTTTTTTTTCTTAAAAAGCAACCTAGAAATACCTTTTAAAAATCTACAAAAAAGATCAGTACAATCTTTTTTGCAGGCCAATAGCTAAATAAGTTTATCTTCTCTTTTAGAGGAAATTCCACTCAGAAATGAACAAGCATGGGAAAAAGAGTTACTTTCTGTGAGCAACAGCAATAGACTTCACTTAGTCAAAACATGTCAGAGCCAGTTGGTACAGGTAGTCCTCAACTTATGACCATTCATTCAGCAACTGTTCGAAGTTATGGCAGTGCTGAATGAAGGAACTTCTGACCTGCGCTCAAAGTGACAGCCATTGTAGTGCCTCCAAGGTCACGTGATCAAAATTCAGGGCTTGGCAGCCCACCCACACTTATAACCACAGGGGTGCTTCAACTCCCCTCACCTGCCTATCTCTCTCCCATCTATGCCCATTTGGCCCCTGCCACCCTGTGCTCTGCTGCCCAAGTTGACCTTTGCCATCTTCTTGCTCCTGCTGCTGACGAGGCTTGCCTGGCCTGGCTGCTGGGCTGGGGCTAGGTTTTGTGCTGCACCATGGCTCTGGGGCTGTTTTTTGCTTATTTATTTTTTTTTCCCAATGCAAAGCCAGTCCCAGCCTGGCCCACCAGCCCAGCCAGGCACGCCTTGCAGCAGCAGGAGCAAGAAGACGGTGAAGGCCAGCTGGGACTGTGCAGCACAGGCCGGCAGGGGTCTTGGAGTGCAGGGTGGTGAGGGCGACTGCAGCTGGGACTGGGCTGGGGCAGCTGTGGCCTCCCAGGGTGTGGCAAGCCGCCCCAGAGCCACATGGTTCTGGGGCTGCTTGCCGCCCCACAAGGCAGGGTAAAGGGCAGCCAAAAGGGCAGAGATGAGGGGGAGATAGATGGGTGGGGGGAGTTGGAGGCAGTCCCTTACCTTACTGAGGCTTGGGGCTAGGATGGACCAAGTCCAGAATGGCTTGGATTGAGTTCTCACTTAATGACCTGTGATTCTTGGTTAATGACAGCAACTGGGATTTCTGTCACTAAGCGATGCAGTCACGTGATGCCTCACTTTACGACTGCATCGCTTAGCAATGGGCATTCTGGTCCCAACTGTGGTTGTAAGTCAAAGACTACCTGTAAACGAGTGGAATGAATATAGCTATATTAAAATTGACATTATACTCTGCTGCTACTTCCATGTTATAAAACCCAATTCCTTTTCAGCTGTGATAAGCCTACAGAAATTCTCCTTCACCTACAAACTCTCCTGTTCTGGAAAATTAAAGCTCAAATGTGCAAGTAAAGCATATCACCCCCTTTCCAATTTAAACTTGGTTTGTAAATAGATTCTGTGATTCAGAACTTTTTTTTTTTTTTGGAGTCACACTCCTGAAATAATCATCCCAAGCAAATTCTGAATGATATGTAAACCACTACAGGTAAACCTATATGAATTTACCGTCAAAGGGAGTTAATATATGTGAGGCTGGGCTGTAAAAAAAAATCTCCAATCCCCAAGAAAAGGAAGTTTTCACTTCAGAAAGGAACGGGGGGGGGGGGGACGCCATTAATAAACTGAGTTCATCCAGGCCTATTTCGAACTATTTTTCACCCACGCCCTGAATATATATTTACTGAATAATATCTGCACTTAGTCAAAGTAAAAACTCCAGTCTTCCAATAGTGATTACTTCCTTATTCAGGTTAACAGTACGCCTAAGCACGTCTACTCAGAAGTAAACGTTCGTCAATCGAACTTCGGGCTTACTTTAGAATAAGGGCGAATAGGCTTGCACCCGTAATTTTGCACCCTAGCCGTTTTCTCCAATGGTCACACACATTCAAACGTGGCCTTGACTATGCCTGGTTTCCCTCCTCGTTACACTCCAGCCCGAAGAATGCAAGCGACAGAAAATTTCTGGGACAAAAAAGAAACGCGCACGTGAGTTCCCTATTCTTTTCCTAGGAATGAATGGCGAAACTGGCGTTCCCAAGCCAGCCAAGGGGGACCAACCCCAAGCTCAGTTAGAAGACAGCCAAAGAGTTAAAGGGGGAGGGGCTTGCCCTCGCGCGCTCCCGCCCGATCAACTAGAGAAAAGCTTTCGCGCGCTCTTTGCCTCGGCAGCAGCAACAGTAGGACTACTATTGCGCGCGCAAAAGAGCCGGACCGGCGGGTACCCGTTTCCACCGTGTGCGCCTCTCGAGAGGCAGAGAGGGCTACGGGCGCGCGCTGCCGGGAGCTTCGCGAGCTCTTCCGAGCCTTCCAGATCATTAGATGGGGCTGAGGCGGAGCGCCGTCCACTGAGCAGAAGGCGGCTGAGGGTGTGCGTGCGAGCAAAAGGAGAGGCGAGGCCAGCTAGCGAACCCACGAGCCAACCAACCAAGGACTGCCTTGCCGGTAACTGCTCAGCTTCGTTGCTCTGGAGAGAGGCTTGCGGGGCAGGCGAGCGCCCGCTTTGCTCCTCGCGGGGGTGGGTAGGAGGAGAGAGACAGAAGGTCCTGTTGTTCTGAGTGGCGCGCCCTGTATGAGCGCCGAGCTTCTGTGTGTGGAAGAGGGCGGAGAAGAACCAGGGGAGGCTCTTGTGGGACGGGGGCTGTGGTTTCCCGGCGAGGAGCCTACCCCGTGACTCTCGCTTTAGCCTGCCTCGCGAGCGAAACTGGTGGCGGCCTCTTCGGGCGTCTTGTGGTAGGGGATTAAGGCTCACGCAGGTATCTTACTCGTGGCTTATATCTGCTCCGTAATGGGGCATTTTGCCGCCTTCCCCACCTCTTCTGTGTCCTTTCTCCTCCCAACTCAGGGCTGGCCTTTTTCTTTTTCCTCGCCCCGGATTATCTCCAATGGGAGATAATCTTTGCTTTCCGCTCGGGATTATCTCCTCGACCTCTGCGGGTTTATCCTGCTCTCTCCCCGCCTCTTTTCGCAAATTTTAGGGGCGGTGCGGGAACAGATCGCTCCCCTCTCTTTCTCCCAGCGATTGTTGCGCGCGCTCTCCCCAAAAGATAGTTCGCGTCTTTCTATTTTCAGATGAAAAACACGTCTCCTGGTTCTTATCTCTGCTCCCTTCCCCCGTTGCCTGTGGCTGCAATCCGCATTGAACTGAGTAGGGAAAAAAAGGTGGCGGAGCTGCTCGAAGAGCTGGGTGGGTTGTAATTACCACGGTGGTGCTGTCACCTCGCTACATTTGGAGCTGGGAGGGCGGGAGGCAGGACAAGCGCAAGGATTGGCCGCGGGAAGGGCGATTGGCTGGGGGAGAAGGTAGGTAAGTGTTGAAGTCTGCCAAATGCAGGGAAAACGTGCCGTCGCGCTTCACCCATGGTAGTAAAATAGGCAATTGGAGGCTTGCTAGAAGCGAAAAGAACAAGGAAGCAGCCCGTTCTTTGGCATCACGTTTTTAGGTGCATTCACGTCCGTTGTTACGAAACTGTAGAGCGTACCTCTATTTCTGGACTCAAACTCCTAGAAACGCCTTAGCGCTTCCTGCGTCAGAATAATTGAGAGAGTTTACTTAAACTCAACATGTGAATGAACGACTGTATGGGTGTCATTTGTGGTTAGTAGGGGTCAGTCCTGACTAGAATGGATTGTACTTTATGGCTTTCGGCCAGCTGGTCATGGCTCTTGCTGACAGCAGAGGGGAGGGAGGCATCGTTTCAATTATTGCTGTGACGACACAGTGTATTGGATGATAGAGCAAGCGGTAGTAGTCTGTGTCATCTGTACTTCAGCAGAACCTTTCTTCTTTCACCTTTTGGAGGTAAGCGGAGGGGGAATCTGCTGCTGCCGCAGAGCTTGTAATCAATTCTGCTGCACAGGATTACATCCATCAATTAAAGTTCATTATATTTGACTTTGGGGAGGGGAGGGGCCTTAGGCAACTATAAATAGACCTTTGGACTAGACTGTAATCAGTAGAGGAAGACGAGTAAATTCTAGTAATACTGTATCTGAATTGCAAGTGTCTTGCATGGATGACTGTCATAATGTTTCTATTTTGGCTCCTGACTTGGGTGCGTGTTATAAGTGATTTTAAAGGCAAGCTAATATTTAGCAATTTCTCTGTGAAAATGCCTCAGGCAAAGCCCTTTTTCAATTAATCAATTACTATCATATTTGGAATCTACAGACAGAGTATTCATATATTCAAAATCTTGAACAAAGCATATAAATGAAAGAAACTCTAGAATGTTCAGTACATAGCCATCTGTGCATTTTTCATCTCATTTGTTTACAGCTTGTGGACTTCTCAAAATTATCAATTTATGCAAACTGTTTACAGCAGCAGGGTTTTGTGCCTTGAATTATAATGGATATAATGTTACATTTTATTTTATTATGCTAAATAGTTTCTTTGTATTCTTAGTGTAATATCTCAGTATTTAATTGACTACCAAACTACCTGGAACTTGAGTGTTATGTTTGGATTGTTCAACTAGAATTGTAGCTTGGTGTATGAATAATTTTAGTAGTTACAGTACTTAACATAAAGATTGATGGAACTCTGAAGGAGTTGACTTGGTTGTGTGCATTCATTTGCTGCAATTGTACAAATTTTACATGCCAAAAATTCTTATGCAGAGCTGGATAGCTGTTGCAAAAAATGAAGAGAAGTGTTTCTTCTAAATATATCACCTATATTGATAATGTATTGGTCTTGTGTTTTTATTAATATCCTCTTCCCTTTCATTAAAGGAAATGGCTACGTGGAAGAAATAATGATGCCTCGCATGTTAGCCTAAATGCGACTAAGAAAGTGTGTTGGAAGTTTTGCTAATGGATTGCAGTGTTAGATGTGCCATTATACAAGAGGTTTAACACTATTTTAAGACTTAAGAGTTTTTTGGAAATAATTTCTATTAGAATACGTTATGAAATAGAAAATAACTATTATAAGTACCATGTTAATTAAAGGACAAATAGAAAATTGCTCAGTTTCATTAAGAAGCTAGTTATGTATAGAAAGAAATAACATTTCCCAACTTGCAATTACAACTAGTGTTCAGATATCCACTATTATATTTGGATAATAATTAAATTGTTGCACAAATTAGTGGTTCCCAGAACATTATTAATATGCAGCTATTGACCAAAAAGATAAGCAAGTATTATAAGAGGAAGGAAAAATGTTGATTATGAATATATGGGGTAGTGGATACATACTCAAGTAGTTTGACAACTGTATGGAAGTAGCTTGCCATTCTTCCATGTAAGTCATGGCTGATTTTAAAAAGTTAAGTGTCTGGGACATGGTTAATACTTGGATGAGAGAGCAGCAGTAAATTCTAAGATATAGGCTAGATTGGGTACCCAGAGGGTAATGGTAATCCACTTCTATGTTGTTGCCAGAAAATTTCATGGATGCTTTCATTATGTCACCAGGAATCAAGCTGAACTTGAAGGACACTAATAAATACATCAATTCTAGTTTGCAATTTCTCTGGCCTTGCTCCGTGGGAAAGGCAGCAACATGAAGATGGTAGCACAACTAGGTGATTGAAGCTCAGTCCCTTTTAGACATCTGTTGCACGCATGTAAAAAGGGGCAGGGGGTTGATTGCCCTATCCCACCCACTATTTTAGCCTCCTTGACCTTCTCCTACAGATGTACCTGACCTCATGTCTGTTTTTTAAATATAATTCTGTCCTATATATGATGTCACGTATAAATAGGTGAATATGGTATCTCTTTTGAGACCCTTTCATAAGTTGCTATCATGAAGGAGCACATGAGAAAAAGGGGTTACTTCTCTGACCCCATTCTTGATGACATCAGGCTCATTTACTGCCCATATATTACTAAGTGAGAATGATTGAGGATAAAGCCTACTTGAATATGCTTCCCCCAGATTCTAGTACCAGTATTGTTTTATCATCTCAGGATATCTTTATTAGTAAAAGATATCAATTATTAGTTGAGGCTAGGGGAGCTATATATTACAATGGGTGATAGGAACAAAAGCATGGTTTCCCCAGCCCTTTTCTACGTGCATGGGTCTTTACAGGATGAAGAGGGCTTTGGTGTCTGTGGTTCTGCACTCTGAAAAAAAAGAGGGGGGATGGTGGAGTCTGGGGCAAGAACAATTTTATTTATTATAACAAATAGGATGTTGGTAACATGAGACCCAGGTGGTGTAGTGGTTAAGGCACCAGGAGACTCTTAAGTTCTAATCCCACCTTAGGCACAAAGCCAGCTGGGTGACTTTGGGCCAGTCACTGTCACTCAGCCCTAGGAAGGAGGCAATGGCAAACCACTTCTGAAAAACCTTGCCAAGAAAACTGCAGGGACTAGTTCAGGCAGTTGCCAGGTGACTCGAAGGCACCAAAAAAAAAAAAAAAAAAGGATATCAGTAAGTTGTTGGAGTAGAAATGAAAATTTCAGGTAAAACATATCTTTCTCCCCATAATTGCCTGGTGTTCACATTCACATCTTAAATTTAAAAAGAAAAGAAACTGACTACATCTGTAAAGCAATATAGTGCTTATAGAAATGAATGTGAGCAAAGGCTGGTATCTTTGTACCTGTAGTTCTTGGTTAACAACGGTAATTGGGACTGGGAACTCCATCACTAAGTGATGAAGTCATAAAGCGCAATATCACGTGACCGTGCCAACTTACAATAGCAGTTCCAGCAGTTCCAGTTGTGGCTGTTAGGTGAATCCTATGCAGTTGTTAGGCGTAACATCACATGATCGCCATTTGTAACCTCCTGCTGGCTTCCCAATTGACTTTGCTTATTGGAAGCCAGCAGTAAAGGTCGCAAGTGACAATCATATGAACGCTGTGACAGTTGTAATTGTGAACTGGTTGCCAAGCACCTGAGTAGTGATCACGTGACTGCGGGGATGCTATGATGGTCACAACTTCAAGGACAAGGCCATAAGTCGTCTTGTTAAGCACTATATTAACTTCAAGTGGTTACTGAACGAAGCAGTTTAATGTTCTCAGTGACGTTTTGCAGGTATGGATTCTGGGAGCAATAGCTCCAAGCCCGTATTTTAATTACCTTATCTGGAATGCAGTTATTTCCCTGTGTACTATTCCCTTTGTGAAAATGCTAAGTTTATAATAGTAGAAGCTGTAAAACCAGCATTCATTCATTTAACATTGATTGCCACCCAGAATCATATATTTGAGATGAGTGGCCATATGAACCTAGTAAATAAAATAAGTATTTCAGGTTTGTTTTATAGGTGCCGGTGCCATTATCTGTCATTGGGAGTTGTATTCTTAAAGCAATTTCTAGTCTAACCAATTGCAAGCATGCCATGCTTACTGTTGCATTAGGGTGAACAATGAGATAGCTGAAGATCCTCTATGCAGGTCTTCATTGGTCTACAGGCAGACTAATGAAAGTCTAAAGCAATCCTATAACCACCTTGGTCAAGATAAAGTAGATACCTATATTACTTAGCACCTGTCTTTATAAGAATATTGTCTAATAGTTTGGTATGATTGGCGTGGGAAAAAAAACACTTGATAACAGTGATTTGCTCTGTAGGTAAAGAATGAACACATTAAATGGTTACAAGGAACAATTTATTTGAGAGAACTTTTGATGTAAAGGGTGGTAGTAAAGTTTGAGCAGCAAATCAGTTATTCACTGTTTCAGTGAAACAGCTCAAAAAAATTAAACAAAGCAAAGATTTCTCAAAGCTTATGAAGATAATGAAGTATATTAATTTGTTTTATAGAAGGTTTTGTTTAGCTAGGACATCAGCTTGAACATACTGACATTAAGATTGTGTTCATGTGACAGTAAAAATTTATTTACTGGCAAACACATATGCCTGATTGCTCCTGTGCAGCTTCACGGTAATGCTCTGTGGCTTGTTTAGAGTAAATGAATTTACGGGAATTTGTGTGTGTGAGACCTTTGAGTCAGTGTTGGTTCCTGGTGACTGCCTGGAAAAGTCCCTGCAGTTTTCTTGGCAAGTTTTCAGAAGTGGTTTGCCATTGCCTCCTTCCCAGGGCTGGGAGAGAGTGACTGGCCCAAGGTCCCCCATCTGATTTTGTACATAAGGCAGGACTAGAACTCAGGGTCTCCAGTTTCTAGCCTGTTGCCTTAACCACTACACCAAACGGGCTTTCTTTTTTATGGGAATGTAGCATTGCTGAATTTCCAGTGCAGAATGTGTCTTCATTTAAAATTAATCATTGGAGGTGCTTTGTGCCTGGGCCTAGGGCCCTGAGGGTATACAGGGACCTGCTTCTTGGTTATGCTAGTGATTTGGGTTGATGATGCTTGGCCACTGTGTATTTTAACTTTTGTAATGTGTATAATTGTTTTTATTTTATTTTAACTCTGTTCACCGCCCAGAATTAGTTGCTGAGATGGACAGCCATATAAATCAGATAAATAAATAAATAAATATGATGGCTGGTGTGGGTCTTCCGGGCTGTAAATAAATAAATAAATATCGCCAAATTTGCCTGGACATGCTGCATTCACAAGAACACAGTGAACCATGAAAAATATGTGGCTAGTGGTTTTCGGAACTTGGGAACAGATGTGATCAGGTGCATTTATCAATAATTAAGCTAATTTGTCATTTGATGGAGTAGGAAATGAAATACAAATGGAGGCTGTGATCTTCATTCTATCTTGCTGGTTGAAATAACTTTACCATCCATAATTTTCAAGTTTATGTACTTGGCAATCTTTGGATGAGTTTTTTCACCCAGTGGTAAGGCTCCAAGTGATTCCATTCATGACAGGAAAATAATTTTGTAACAGCAAAAGTAAGCTTACCAGATTCTCCCTTCCATTATATTTCTGTATCTACTGTCGAGAGCCGATTAGCATTCATGAACTGCTTTGGTAAGTATTTGCAAAACAAACTTCTGTAAAGGGCATTGGAAAAGCTCTAATGATGCATAGTATGGACACTGTTCCATTTCTATTTTCTAGACTAAGGGCAAAAAACTTTCCTCAAACACAGCCAGTTTTCGATCATGAGAGCTTTGCTTCTTGATCAGAGGTTCCGAAAAAGTTTTTTGTTTTTAACTCTCAGATTCCATGGCCTGAAAATGTTTGAAAACCTCTATGCTAGATTACATGGAACCCTAAGTAAGAGTGAATAAGAAATGAATTGTCAGATGATTAATCAAGCAAATGATTAATTTAGAAAGCAGAAAACCTGAAATAGGATTGGGAAGCAATCATATGCTGATCTATTTTATAAAATGAACGATTTTGCATCCTAACCTAAATGCTATTATGGAAAGTGAATCTCTGTGCTTCTGGTAGAATTTCAGGTGTGTGAGCACTAGAAATTATGGTTGTAAATACTGTTGAATTTAGAAGAGAGATAACTTTATTTCCTTTTTCAATTAACACAGAAGAGGGTGCTGCTGATCGGCCTTCTGTAAAAGCTTTGATATTATTGCCATATGACATAGTAAGATATGGTTGAAGGGCAGCTTAGATTGTACGCCTAAACTGTATAATTAGATGTACAGCTGCTCCAATAAGTTCTGGAATTCTGAATGGCTGAAATCTACATTTCAGCCCATGCCTTCCCCTCGCCATAAATGTAGACTTTTTTTTTCCAGCTTAGAGAAGCTAAGGGTACAGTTCTATGTGAGTTCAATAATTAGTCCTATTGACTTAAATAAATTTGAGCAGGATTTAAATATAGTCTTGTAAAAAATATCATACTTTAGACTTTCTAATAGGAGATTATACATTATTGTAAGAATATATATTGTGCTGGAGCTATTTTTACTAATAAAAAAAATTAAGCAGTACTCTGCTGTATAGATATTTCAGACTCTAACATAACTGTAATTCCCTGTTTGTATAGTTTTCCTGATTAGTATTTATTGTAAATATAGCTAGAAATTAAACTGTATGTTTATTTCTGGAAGGAATGCTGAAATGAGACCTCTGCAAATTCATTTACATGCTTGGAATTATCCTGGATGATGAACTGCTTTTTCAAAAATCTCACTCTGAATTATCTTGATCAATTCTTACAAAAAGCTTATCTTCTCCTAGATGATATTCAAATGGATTCTGGTATATTTTTGGAATATTCAACAAAAAACAGTATGTCGTGTCAGTTTTGGACACAGCACACTAATCATTATCAAGGAAATTAAGTTGAGATCTGGTAAATGGAAAAATAAGGTGTTTTGAAAAGTAATATATCTACGTTTTATGATTTCATGTCCCAAGTTTTATCACTGGGAGGATGAATTCTAACAAGTGGGGGATAAAGGTTTTTCCTTTTAGGAATTGTACATAAATTGACCAGGAGAAGGAGAAGGGTGTCTGAACCTGTTGCTCTCCACACCTTTTCATTCCATGGATCATGGTATTTTGGAAACTTGCTAATGTTGGGGTTTGTTGGTCTGCCCGAACGTGTTTAGTGTTTCATCTCATCAGCTGTGTTGTTTAACATGTACTGTACATGAAATTGATGGTGGAGTGAAATGACTAGGGCATTATGTCTCATTTTTATTTTTCAGTTGTAAGGGAGGAGTGGCAGGTGCTTGGTAGGAGTGGTGTGGCATGAATATACCTTACTCCAGAGCAGCTGAATTGTAATTTGAGTGTATTTCTGGATTTGCCTCTGCTTCTGGATTATTTGGTAGTGGCAACAGTAGCCAATTTTTATTCTAATATTCATAAATTTTCATTGACATTTGCTGAATCTCTTTGGAAAGATTTCTGTACTGACAGTCATGATAAAACTAGTTTTATTTTTTATTTTTAGTTTGGGGTTCTATTCAAGATTTTACACAAGTCATTTCAATTTTAAACCATTTAAGATTTGGCTTTTAGGATTCATTAGTTTCTGTAAAAGCTTCTTCAAGAACTTTGTTTTAGTTCTATACCTCTGCTTTGAGTCTCTTCACTCCAGTGCTACATAGCTAGGATTTTCAGAACTGGGCCTTTACAATCTAAATAGCTTCCTAGAGAATTGTGCCTGGTCAATTTTAGGTGCACAGTGAAAATAATTCCATTTTAATGAGATTATTTAAAAATAAAAATACTTCTAATTCATTTTGATGTCTGTTGTTTATACTTTTAATTTTTCTAAGTGTGTCATTTTTCTAGAAGTTTTTTCCCATTGTGAGGTCTAGATTATGAAAATTGTATGTAGATTATTTTTCCACCTGAATAAAAGTTTCCATGACCTTGAAGAAAATTACATCTCTCATCCAGAAGTGTCCAGGTACTATTCTTCTAGTGATAGACTGATGCTGCATACTACAATAACAATAATATAGTTTGTTTTGGATTTATTTTTTGTTTGGCATGCATCTTGTTTATAATTCATTATTTATGGCTTCTTGAATTGTGTAAATACACTAAATGGTGGCTTACCAAACAAAACATACGATTATATAAACCATGGTCCAGGATGATATGTGAACATCTCTTTCTGACAGGTTCCTCATCCATTTGTACCTGTGTTTTGGTTACTTTGTTGTTTTAATAGCCACCAAGTTAGTGTGAAAAAAAATTACTTACTTTAAAAAGGAAGTTTGAAGAGTGACCTAAACATTTTATAATGTGAACTTCGCATATGTCTGAGCATAACTCATTTTCTACACAACATAGTTGGATGTAGGTCAAAGAAAAATGTTCATTCTTCCAATGCCTTATAGCACTGACTTTGTTACAACACATATCTATAGCAAAAAAGATATGGTTTAACTGAAATTGAAGATGCAGAATCTTGGTGGGAAAAAGGGACAAGTACCACATACTTCCAGATATTCAGTGTCCATCACTGCCCCTTGCACTGACGAGGGGCACGAGGCCCTTACTCCATACAATAGAAAGTAGAGAATGAACATTCTGGATTGACTATAATTCAGTAATCATAATCAATTGGCAATATTACTATCACAAAGCTAGAGGATCAAAATTATTGTTATCCATTTTTGTAATCTTTGTAAGATGCTGTATGAGTCTTTTTCATTTGATGAGTAGGATCAAAATACTTTGATTGGGCCATAAAAGGAAAGGAATCAATTTTATTCTCAGTTCCTAGTAAAGAACACAATTTTATGTCAGGGGAGGGGGAGCAAGGTGGCAAATGGCAAGTCGTTTGTCACAATGCAGACTTTGCCCCTTTTGTACTTGTTGCAAGTATCTTGATGTCACAATGTACATTTCGTCAGTTGGATGTAATTTCAGCTTGCTGCATGTGCCCCTGCAATCTTAATTATACAAAATAAGTGGTCAGAATTGGGTTCTCTGAAAAACAGCTTAGGTAAAATGATTGCACTTTAGGAAATGGTGAAAAGTTTCTAAGCACTGGATCTACAAGCTACAAACCGTAAAATTCTGTCAATAGCTGCAAATATCAGTGAAGTTTAGATATCACCTTTGTTACTTAAGGCAGTGGATATGTGTAATATACCGCAAAAATGTATACCACAATACAAATACATCAAATGTACATAGGCTCTTGATAAAGGAATAGTGGAAAGAAAAGCAGAAATCTAAATATCTCAGCTATCACTAAGACTGTTTTATGTGGTTGGAACCTCTGTGTAATTTTTATAATAATACATAGAGCTTCTGGGAGGATGGATCAGTTGAGTGCCAATTTTCATACAGTTCTCTTAGCACTGTTTTTGAAAGCCTCAAAACTATGAAATTGAAACTTATTATTATAGCCAATGGCCAGTCAGGATCACTGATTGTTTTTTAGACTCTATTTTTCATTTGCATTGGATGCTTTTTGTACTTCCTGTCTTCTATCTCATTATTTACTTCATCAGCATTGATTTCAGTGGATCTAAATTGATTCCATGCTTACTGATTCCATGATTATCTGTTAGTTTCAGAAACAGGATAAAGCATTGCCGTAATGTGCACTCACCTTTTTTAAATATGATTTTTATTAAGAATTTTATTTACAGTAGTAAAAACTAATATAAACTAAACTTAAAGAGAAGAGTATCGAAAGAAAAAATAAAAAGTTCAAGAAAAGAGAAAAAGAAAAGGAAAATAGAGAATAAAGAAAAAGAGAAGAAATATATAAAGAAGTGACTGTCATCACAACAATTATAAATACATTTAATAACTCTTCACCCCCTGTAAGGTTAAACAGATACCTCTTCATCTCATGTCCCATCCCTTATCTATAAGCAAGTCCATAAAACATCAACTTTTCAATCCTGGGGTCAGCAAAAAGTCTGTAAAGTATTGCCAGAATATTCCAACAAAGTGTCTTATTTTAACCTTGACCAAATAAGCCAACTTTATATTCCTTCCTTTTACTTCTAAGAGTCTTAATCTTTAATCCAATGAAATATTGTTGTAGGATTTTATTTCTTTCAATTCTTCTTTATCCCATTGCATAATCCCATTATCCCATTTCTTCAAGGCTTTAATAAGCCTCTTTTGTAGATTCAGTAAGAAAACATTTTCCAGGTAATTCTCTTGGTTTATCATTTATATTTCCCTTTTAATTTTTAAAACTTTAGTTTCTTTTGTATATCCAGTAAAGTGTTCTTTTCCAAGTCATTCTCTTGGTCTGTCATTTGTAGTTCCACATTCTGTACTTTATCTATCTGATCAGATAAAATTTGTTGCACATCTGTCATTCCTTCATTAACATCTTTTAGACATAGTCTATCCTTAGAAGCAGACATCATTACTGGCAGTATTGATATAGTAGATACTAACTTCTGGCTCCATTCTTCAAAGATCTTTAATATTTCTGATGTTATAAGGTTTTGTATAATTCTGTAAATCCCAGTATTAGCTGACATCAGGCTTTGTATTTTTTTTCTTCTGCTTAAAATCTTTAGTCCCCTCTAGTGTCCAGTTTATAAAATAATCAGTTATCCTTTGTTATGACTTGCAAAGGATAACCAAAATAAATCTGTTTCCCACGAAAAGTTGTTTATTTTTTATAGTTAATTCCAAAATCTTATAGTAAAAGTCAATATTCCAAATTTATTTGGACCCTTAATCTGTTTATAACTTTATTAGATCAAAATTTTATTTAGCTTCTTGCTAAATAACATTTCAAATTCTTTAAGTTCTTAAGCTTGTAATTAATTTTTATTTTCTTTAAGTTCTTACGCTTGTAATTAATTTTTATTTTCTTCTGAGTTGAAGATAAACTCACCTGATGAAGACTTTTCAAACCTTTTCTGACCTTCAAAGACTTTTCCGAAAGTCTCTAATAGCTTTAAAATGGTTAATAGGCAATTTCTGAAAGTGATTAGAAAGTGAGGTTTGCGAACTTAGTGTCCTTGGTTGCAAGCAGGATGGCTGATCCTGTCATCTCCTGGTGCTCAAGCCCATGGAAAACCACTGTCCTGCAGTCTCCTCGCAAGGAGCAGCTGTCTGGAGCACATGTGGGCAATCTCCTGTCCTCTCCTTATTGGTGAGGTTCCAGGGAACTGGTCTACTCACCAGTTCCTTGGTCTTTGCCGCAGTCATTGGCTCCGCTTTCACAGAACCATCTTCAGCTCACCATACCTCCCCCGGAAGTCATGTGCACTCCTTTTTCAACCTTGCTTTCCATCACTGTAGCCTTTATATACTATATTTTAGGGATTTTCAGAAGTTGAGATTTAGCTCCCCTATACTGAAAGGGGAAATATTTTCTTTGCTGTCTCTTTGGCCTGTGTGTCATATCAGTCACTAGTAAGTTACTTATGGACTTCACATTGTATAGTAATAATTTTGAGTTTTATATGTTGAGTACTGGTTAATTTGATACTGCTAGTGGACTCCTGTTAAGTTGATGATGCACGTTTGATGCTGATTTATTAGATTTGTTTTCAAATGGCTTCTGATAGCACTGCAGCCTTCTTTATTTATTATGTTTTAAAATTCTTTGGTTAATACCTTTTGTTCTGATTCTAACTCCACCCAATTCTTAAGCTATAGAGAATTTTTTCAGCTTCTAACAATGTTAACACTCCAGTAGAAGGAATATATGTGGCTCAGGGTTGAACTGTGGCATCCTTGGTGATCTGTGAGCTTGGTGGTTTGTTTGCAGACGTTTCATTACCCGGCTAGGTAACATCATCAGTGCAAGTTACTGTGGGATTTGCTCCTTGTTTATATACAGTAACTTGCCCTGCCAGTTTTGGTGGGGCTGTGGTTTTCTCCTTGGTAGTTCCTTGATTAGGGTATGTTTTTCTTCTTGATTGTTTGCCTGGTGTTAATCCCTGGTTATCTGGGTGTTGGCCGATAGAGGGGATGTGTTCTGGTCTTTTTATTTCCATCTTGGCTTTTTTATTGTCTCTCTTGAATGGCGTGGAAATATGATTTATTTCTATGTGTCTGTTGATGACTGATTTGTCTGAATACCAAGCTTCCAGGAATCCCATAGTGTTTTTGGATTTAGCTTTTTCTAGAATGCTCACAGTTTCCCAGTTGAAGCTATGATTGAGTCTGTCCGTGTGTTGTGAGATTAAGGAATTTTCATCATGTCTTCTGACTGCTAGTTGGTGTTCATGGATGCACTCTGCTACTCTACTGCCTGTTTGTCCTACATAAAGTAGTGGCTGTTACAGTCCTTACACTGTATGTTGCAGATGACTCCTGTTTTTTCTTCTTGGGTGACTGGGTCTTTTCGATTACTTAAGATGTTTTGGAGGGCTTTAGTTGGTTTGTATGCTGCAGTGATGCTGTGTAATTGTAATAGTCTGTTGGTTGTTTCTGAGATGGTTTTGATGTATAGTAGTGTTATCCTTTTTATAACTTGTGTTGGTTGTGCTGTAGTGGGTTGAGTCATCAGGCAGTTTTTGACAGAGTTGCGTGAGTATCCATTTTGTTGGAAGATGTTGTATGGGTGGTCTGTTTCTTTTTCTGGTGTTCTAGGTTGCTGCAGTGTGTTTGTACTCGTCTGAATAATGTTCTTACACAGCTCCTCTTGTGGGAGGTTGGGTTGTTACTTTGGTAGTGAAGCAATCGGTTAGTGTGGGTTGTTTTTCGATAGACTTGCGTTTCTAATTTGCTGTCATTTCCTCTGCTGATGAGGTTATCCGGGAAGGGTAGTGTGTTGTTGTTTTCCTCTTCCCTTGTGAATTTTATTCGATTGAAGATGTTGTTGATTGTTTCATGTGTCTTCTCTAGTTCTTTTTTATTATGACAAAGGTCATATTAAAATACATATCAGATCCATTCTTTTGACTGTATGTGTAGGAGTGCTATAGTTTCTAGATGCTGCATTATGGTCTTGGCTATGAGTCCTGAGAGTGATGATCCCATGGGCATTCCTCTGATTTGTTGGTATAAAACTGTCAGGGCAAGCTACTCTGTATAAACAGGGAACAAACCCCACACTCACAATGATGATGTTACCTAGTTGGGTAATGAAACGTCGGCAAGCAAGCAGCCAAGCTCAGAGAACACCAAAGATGCCACAGTGTTAACAGCTGAATGTATTGTTGGAGAACACCTTAATAAACAGTGGACTCAGAAGTAGAATGGAAGGATAGCAGATATCAAATAATGAAAGTTACATTGGGGAAATAGCAATTTTGAAATAGAAAACAAGGCTTAATTCTACCGGGTAACCCTTCTTTATGGTGAGGATAACTCATAAATGTTAATATAAACTTGGATTTTAAATGGTTCTCAGCTTGTGAATATGCCAAATAAGATGTGTTTGAATATGCGTTTTGAACAGCCCAAACTTAATATGTAAGCTTCTTTCTAATGATGTCATGGAGGAAATGTGCTTTCACAACAGTTTGCTAAAGAAGACCTTTGTCTCCATTTTATATAGGCTGATAATTGCTGTCTTTGAATGAGTTTTAACCCATAAAACCTTATGTCTCCACACATGTATAATGATATGAGGTTTTAGATGCTAGAAGTTTCATTAATGATGGTGGAAGTCTTGAGAAAGCCTTGAGGATGCATTTATAGGTAACACTAAGCTAGGATCTTTAAAACATAATTTCCAGATGAACCTCTGGTGGACTGCTTTGTACATGCTGCCAAGCCATGAATAAACCAGTTACATTATGTCTTAACATTATGTCAGAATTATCTGGAATATTTTCAAAATTTATAGGCTACAGGTTGCATTTTCTAGAAATTGATATATTTATACAAAATTCTATATAATGCACCACATAGATTTACGAAGGGGAGCAATATACCTCTTAAAATCAAAAAGTCCTAGATTTGGTCCATGTTATTTCCACTTTGGGTTGGAAAAGAGAAAAAGGCATAAAACTCTGGAGAGTACTGCTATTCACTGTAAAAAATTATAATCTGGATTGACCAAACATACCTTCCTGCATTCTTTATAACTTGAATCATGAAGTCTATTATCTTTCCACATCTTGTCAATTATAGCTTTTTTGGCACATTCATATGATTTCCTGGTAGACTGCCTTGAGACTATAGTCTTTGAATGTAAGGGGTAATCATAACAATATGTCCTGAAAAAGATTGTAGCCCAGAGGGAATTCTGACCAGGGATAATTCTCAGGCTTCACATCTTGTGACAGAATAAAAGCAAATTTGCCACAGAGCCCTGTTTAGGGTGAGAATGCTGCTTAACAGGAGGCTTGGTAAGTGTACTTGGATGATTACACTTACATAATTGGAATCACACTACAGGTGGTATATGAGTAATAATCCTCCAAAAAGGTTACTTTTTCTGTGTCATATTTTCCAAAGTATAGTAACGGTTTTTGCTGAATTACAAGATTTCATTCCACCCTCCACATCTGTTCAGTTTTCTGTAGTAGCTTATAGAGGCCAAAGATGTCACAATTACAGTGGATTCATAGCTGTGATAACGAAGTCTTCCCTTTGGAGGGTTATATATTTGACAGAACACTAATTATAAACATTTTCTAATTATTGTAGGATAATTAGTTGAGACAAGGGGTAAGAAGTTATAGCTATATCAAAGATTAATTTTTAAGCTCTTACTAAGCAAGGCAGATTGAATGTGGTGGGATTTTGGAGTAAATTAGGCTGCTGTGGGATTATACATAGCTAACTTTGTAACACTGGAGTAATCAACCAAGTTTTTTTTTTTAATTGGCAGAGTCTGAGTGATTAGTGTACTGATATCTGTGAAATGATATCTTATCACTTTAAAGTGACTACTGTTTTTACACTTTTTTGTTAGGACTCCTGGAGCAATGTTGCATTACTGAAAGATCTGTTTGAATGTACCTCAAAATGTATCATTTCTTTAAAATTATAGGGCTACTGAATTTAGTGTGAGGAAAGCATAGAAAAGTCAATTACGAGTAGTCCTCACATACTAACTGCCTTGTGCAGTGACTATTTGAAGTTACAACAGTTCTAAAAACAGTTCTCGCATTTGCAATGATCGCAGTGTCACACAATCAAGTTATTACAATTCGCATGCTTTGCAAGCAGCTTGCGACATGCAGAGTTAATAGAGAAGGCAGAGGTGAAATTATAAGTCATGGTCACGTGATTTTTCGCTTAGCAACCATGGCGCTTCACTTAACGACTAAATGGGAAGTAAGGTCATAAGCCTATTGCGGTCACATGATTTTCCGCTTAGCAACTGTGGCACTTAGCAATTGAGTTGCCAATCCCAATTATGGTTGCTAAGTGAGGACTACCTGTGTACACTCTGAAATAGGTAACAGTTATTGTCAACATATTGTGTTGCACCTTTATTTGTAGATTGTTGATTGAAATATTTTCTGTTCTTCCTTTAAATCTATCTAGGAGGATCTGTAGAGCATGCCTTGGGTGGATTATCTGAGAGATTGACTGACATTGTTCACAGCACTTTATCAGGAGTGCATACTTATTTTGTTCAATCTCTAGGCCTCATTCTTAACAGTTAGGGAGAAACTTGTTTTTGATGGTGAAGCTATCATGTGCCCTCCTGCTGTCAATATTTGAAAGTTGATAAAGGGAAAAACTGCAGTTTGCCATTTGGAGACTATCTTATAGTGCTTGTTTATCTAATTCGTGAGTGTTATACTGTATTGGATACAATCCACCTAGGATTTTATGCCAATATAAAATGAGGTCCTTCTGAAACCATGTAATTTGCCTGTTAATAGGTGTGGGCTATGAAAAGTATATTCCATCTATATCAGCAAAATTGCATTGATTCTTGCTGTGTTTCTGGACTCAGAAAATTAACAAAAGGAAAAGTTTCAAATGATGCCAAAAAAGTATATACACGATAAGTTTCTCTTTTTATTTGTAGCAAACAACAAACTTTTAATTCCAATGGATAATATCAGCATTGCTTAATCTTTCACTCACTTGATGAATTCAATTTCTAGACCTTGTTTTAAAGGAACAAGTCAATCATACCTGTAGATCATTGCTGAGATTGAGGCACCCTTTTAGATCTCCTGCAAATAACAAAAAGGTGCTGTAGAGTGGCCCATCCACTTTCAGGGTGCCAGAAAAGGTGCAGGATCTCACTGGCCCCATTATGAGCTGTGGCCTCCTGTGCTACAAAAACAGGACAAAATATTTGGTGGAATTCTGGTCACTTTCTTAGCCAAATGAATACATTGTTAAGACACACAGTACCTGTTACAAAACTGTTATTTATTATTTACTCCAATAATTGGTGCATTCTCCACATGTGTGAACTTCAACTTCCAGAATTCTCAGCAAGGGCCATCCTGGCTGGAAATTCTGAAAGGCCAAGACCAGGGATCTGGGTAGAAAATGCTGATGTATAAAAATCCAATCATGTGTGGTTTTCCTGATATTAACACACTTATCATCATAACTGGCCAGATCATTACATTCAGCCTAGGTTTGAAGGAATTGAAGAATGGAAAGAAACAGTGGCTTTTATTGTTGAATATAATCCAGTGATAAAGTAGATTAGGGAATCTAAATTTGCTATGTATTGAAAGTGTCCAACTCTTTCAGTTAATTTGTCATAATATAGTTCCAGATTTTTGACAGTTCTACTAATGGTTTTTGCGGTAGGTTATCAGGAAGCAAGAGGCTACATCATTTATACATCATTTATCCTTTTTTTTTTTTTGTGCCAGTTTTAACAAAATAACCTGAGCTTTCTCTCCCACCCGCATCCCACCATTAAATTGGGTGTTGTTCTCATATTGTACACTGTATTAAAACTTACATTGAAATATGCATTCATACCACAGCCTAAAGATGTATTTGAATTATATTTCCAAGGATCCCAAACCAGGGTGATCAATGGCATACAATTAATTGGCTGTTAATTAATTTTTGGAATATGTTGTCAAGGCCAATAATCTGGTAGGATTAAGAAAGGAATTAGACACGTCTAGAGCAGATAATCTTACAGGTAGTCCTTGTTTAGTGACCACAATTGGGACTGACAACTTGATTGTTAAGTGAAGCAATCGCTAAGTAAAACTGCAACTGTGGTTATGATCTTGCTTCAGCTTTTCTTTGTTTTACAGACCTGCAAAGGTGGTAAATGTGAGGACTGGTCACAAAGTTACTTTTTTATCTCCATCATAACTGTGAACACTTGCTAAATGAGTCAGTCGCTAAATGAAGAGTACCTGTATTTGCTGTTCATATTGCTGCTCCAATATGGAGAGGAAATGCAAACATCCTTAAAGTGTACATTTTTAAAGTTTTGCCTATCAACAGCATGTTATCAAGTTCATTGCTACAAGTGTCTTAGAAACTGATTATACTGATTATCACACTGAAGTATATCTGTCAAGTTTAGGAGACATTAACTTAATAAGATTATTTACATCCCATAAACGTGGCAATACCTAGTTGAATGTGGCTGATATTGAAAAGCTGATGGAAGGCCAACAGGAAATACCAGAACAATAGGCTAGACTGGCAATTGAAAAAAAAAACCTTGGAAGAAAATAATAGCAAACAACTTCTGTATTTTTGTCAAGAAAAGTAGATGGGTGTTTCCAAAGTCAACAGGAATTTTGCTCAACTCAAAAAATTTACCTTTTTAAGAAGATCTTGACTTCCTTTTTGAGAGACACAGTTGTCAATTGTTGTTTATTATAGTATGTCATAGTGTGTTAGTGGCATCAGATTGAAACTGTGTTTTTATTTCCTACTTGGAAATGGCTGGTAATTATTTATAACAGAAATTTATATGCATATATACAGATTTATAATGGGGTATTATTTAAAGAAAAAATGAATGATGGATGTGAACATAATGGTGAACATAACTCTGAATTGCAAATAAAGGGAGTGTGCCTTATCATTCAAACAAAGTTAGGACTATGGTCATAACATTGTCCTGTTACATAAAGTGACAAATAGAGAATGAGTCCTCCAGGGCAAAAACTCATAATGACATTTGAACTAGAATCTTATTTACACACAACAGAGGAAGTTGAAATAACCACAGGAATTCTAGCCTTATTGAGCTCAGCTATAGCACTTAGCAAAAATGGAGTTCAGACTTTTCCATAGAATTCATAAGGACCTGTTGATATCATTTGGGTAGATCCAAACTTAGGAGTGGAGAATGAATGGAGTGGCTGAAGTCAAATCCTGGTATTTTACAAATTAGAATAAGAGAGGCAACCTGATTACCAACCCCCCCCCCCCCATTGGATTGAAATTGAATTTCATGTCCCAACATTCCCAGCTACCTATGGCTAATAACAAGGGATTACAGAAGTTGTAGTCTAAAATATTGGAAGATGCCTTGGGTAGTTGAGGTCAGAATGAGGTTTTTATGCAGAAGGAATTGCAATATTTCTTCTGCTGTTGATTGTATTGCTGCACTGTCTCTCTGTTCAAGTGCATCCTTTTAGTTAATTTTTACATATTGTGAGTTGCTCTCTCTATATGCTTCCTGTTGGTGAATCTTGGAATGTTAATAAAAATGAAGTATATCATGTAAGTCTCAAGTTTGTCTATTGTTAATATGTACTGTCTTGTGTGTAAAGAAAGAGTGGGATTCCAGTATAAAGTAGGGTTGTGAAATCAGTGGGGTATAAATAATAATCACGTCCAGCTGATTTCAGTGGGAGCAAAGTGCAACTGACCTAATGGATTTGTCTCAGTGTATTTGGACTGGGGTCAGACCAACAGTACAATCTGATATAAGACAAAAGGCATGATTTGCTTGCAGAGTCAACCCCTGATTACAGTTTCAATCCCTGGTATCTCTAGATAGAACTGGAACAGAGTTGTAGTTGTTCAAAGAGCTGCTGCCTGTTTTGACACTGCTAGCTTAGATGGGCCAAAAATCTGATTGTATGTTTACAGTCAGTTTAGAAAGATATCAAAAATCTTGCTTACTGATGGTCACATTTTAGTCCATGAACAATTGTCATAGTACAAATAATAACTATAAAATGGATACAAGGTTCAGTCCTGAATCTTTATTCATCAACGTTTTTATTCATGAACAGGTGGTTATCAGATTTACTGTACAAATGACACAAAATTGTGTTAGAAAAGTAATACTTCAGAAGACAAAAATAAAATTCAAAACAGTTTTGATGCTTTCAGAAAAATGGGCTAAAAGTAACAGTGAAATTTAGCACAGACAACTGGAAATTTTACTTAAGAAACTGAAATTAAATGCACAAGAGTGGGATTCATGATATATGACTTTGTAATAGGACATATGAAAAGGATCTTGGAATTGTAATCGATTACGAAGTAAATATGAACAACAGAAATATAATTTCAAAATTATGGAATAATACAGGTTGTTTTGCAGTGGTAGACCTGACATCAAATATTGTGTTTAGTTTTGGGAAAGGATTTAGATAAAGCTGAACAAGTACAGAGAAAGGCAAAAGGAATGGTCAGGTATGAAGAGAAATTGAAGGCACTAGGAATGTTTAGCCTTGAGAAGAGAAGACACAGTGGGAATATCATAACTCTCTTTAAATACTTGAAAGAATGTTTACATAGAAGAAAGTCAAGAATAGTTCTCTGTCCTCTCAAAGTGCAGGACACAGAAAACTGGTTTTAAGTAACAAGAAGGCAAATTCTGATGTTAGGAGAAATGTCCTTTGGATAAGAGTAGAGAGGTGTGGATTTCTCTTCTCTGCATGTGTTCAAGCAAAGGTTAGAGAAGACCAATAGCTTAAATGTTGTAGCTTGGTTACTACCTATTTGTTTATTCCAAGAATAAGGAATAGTGTTCAGCTGTTCAACTGAATAAGTTATGGAAATAAAGTTTATTGCTTTAAGTGAGCTTTGGAAAGTAACAGTGAATTCTAGTCTACAGCCAATACAATGCTATTACCCTAGAAATTGCTGATTGCTTTCCCTAACTTTGTACTTTCCAGAAGGGTTGAATTACAATTCCCAGAATTCCCTGACAGCATGGCCAGTCATATGATAGAAGTCATACTGTATTCAGATACATCTGGACAGAAGCAGATTATGAAAAATGCTAGTTTGGGGATATATTTTCCACATTCTGTGGTCATCTATGTAATCTTTTTTTTTTAGTTTGTTGCAGCTTTTTTTTATTTTTACATTTATACATGCAAATAACTTTTTTGCCCATTACAAATTAAAACTGTCTTCTGAGTAAAACATTTTTTCCAAGTTTGCAGCATGCGTCTTCCAGATTAGTACATTTTAGGATGCTGCTTTGTGTCTTATTTTGTTACCTCAGAGTTGTGCAGAAATTTAGATATCGCACAGACAAATGAATGTGAGAAGCATTTCACATGCATCTTTTCAAAGTGAGTTTGTCTCCAACGAGGTATTAAAAACAGCTTAAAGTCTTCTTAGTGCAATTTATTGGCTTTAATCTAGATAATGAACTTGAATTTCTTGCTGCCACCTACACAGCTCCTAGGTCTTCATTTTTTATTAATAAAAATGCATTATGTTCCTGAAATTTTGGTATGGTTGACAACAATCTTGGCTTATCAACTAAAGAAAAAAATGCTGTCAGAATTCCTGAAAGCATAATGTAACTGTCATTAGCCTCCTACACAAGCTTTTCAAAGAGAGCTTGTTTGCTGGAAGGAGATGGGGATGCATTGATTATAAAGTGTAGTTATAGCAACTTTTTTTAAAAGCTTCCATAGTATGATACATGTTCATTTTAAAAATGGCACCACATGGTTAAAATTTTCTACTTACTAATATGCCAGAAAATATTTTCCCCCCTTTAAGCGAGGAGATATTAAGAAAGTAGGTGTTAAAGTGTTATTTAATGAAAACTGTTGTGAAGATAATGTTTAGTGCGAGTAGCTCTTCATGAGCTCTTGCAGCTCTGTTTCTGAGATAGTCCTTATGGGCAATACTGTAGAATCTTTTAGTTTTAACAAGTTTGTATCTTCCAGTTTGATGTGCTTTGTCTTTTAAAAGAGGTGATTAATTCTTCCTCTGATTGCCTCTGATCACTACAGAAAGAAAGCCAAGGGATGTCTGCTTACTCAATTACTGTGCATTTGTTTTTTGTGGTGTTATAATTATTTTAATCATTGTTAAAAAATTAATCCTAGGATTAGTGTATGTTAATGTGCATTAAATTACTAACGATCCAGTGCTTCTGGCTTGGCCTGTTTTTACATTGGTGCTTTTTAACCTGTGAATTGCTTTATTGCACTTACACATACATACCTCACATCAGCCCGTCCCATTAGATCCAGCAGGGAAGGCATGCTACACATTCCATCAGCCGGGAACTTGCATTTTGTGGGTCCCAGGAGGTGGGCCTTCTCTGCCGTGGCTCCCTCCTTGTGGAACATTCTCCCCCCTGAAGTGAGGCTCACCCCTTCCTTGCTGCTGTCGTTTAGGAAGTCCCTTAAGACATGGTTACATCAGGCCTGGGGGTCTTTGGGAACCGGAAACATTCTTAGGTGGCTCTACTATGATTAATATTCTCTCCCTCCTTGGGGTTTGTATATTTTAAAATTTAAATTTTTAAAACTTTTTTGTGATGTATTTTAATAATGACTTTTTAATCTTTTATAATGATTGTTTTTATCTATTTGTTATTTTATTTAATTGTTGTACACTGCCCAGAGTCGCTTTGTGTGGGATGGCTATAGAAATGTGATAAATATATGCCTTTGTATGTTCTTGTTTGTTTATGTATGTTTTGTGTTTGTTGTAAAGAATAAAAAATTTTATTAAAAAAAAAAGAAATGTGATAAATTAAATACATAAATTAAATACACTTGAAGGATAAAATTAGTGTTAGATATTACGGATTACTCAACTGTGAGTTGAATAATCGGACTGTGGAATCTTATCTCAGCATATAGATCTACTAGACCTACTCTCTGATATAGGATATTTACTTTCATAATATGTATTTTAGTGTCTTCTCTACTCTCTTTTTATATTTTCAATAAATTGTGGCTTATAAATGGACTGGTGGATTGTTATGGATTTATTGGCACTTTTAAAGGATTATGCCCTTCTACATGCTTAAACAATTCCTAATTGTCTGATGTCTATGTCTAATGGGCAATGAATGGAAGCTGGCAGGATTGACTCTTCATTCTTAAGATCTTTCCCACTCTGTAAGAAAAGCTACCACGATCTGCTTTTTTTCTGTCTCAAAAGTAGGTGAGGAAATGGATGAAGAGTCTTCACCCTTTCCCATTTTTGGGGACTGAATATGCAAGCATTTATCTCATATGCAGGTAGTCCTTGCTTAACAACCACAATTGGGACTGGAAACTCCATTGTTAAGTGATGCAGTTGTTAAGTGAAGCATGTGACTGCGATGATCACAAGTGCGAGGACTGGTCGTAAAGTTACTTTTTCAGTGCTATCATAACTTTGGTTGCTAAACAGGGCAGTTGTTAAGCCAGGACTACCTATAAATTGGTTAGCTTTTAAAGTGCCAAAAGGCTTCTCATTGCTTTTTTAGCTTTTGAAATGTTTCTCAAAAACAGCATTGAATAAGATAAGGATTGGTGCTTGACCTCTAAGTGGCTGGTCACGCAATTATTTTAAAGGCAAATAGACAATATATTTGTTATAATAAATCTGACTCTTTAAGACACAACTTTTACTAAAGTATTTTCTCTGTATATATTTCTTTTCAATAGCAATGCAGCAAGTTTTGGATAACCTTACTGATTTACCCTCATCATCAGGAGCTGAAGAAATAGACCTTATTTTCTTGAAAGGAATTATGGAGAATCCTATTGTAAAATCACTTGCTAAGGTATGAAATATTTATTCAGTGCTCCTTCTCATATAGACTAGCCCCTTGGAAATCCCTGGTGCATTGGGTGGGAAGAATTGACTATGAGATAGCTATCAAGGAGATGGGCAGGCTGTAGGAGGCTCCAGAGTACCCTAAGACTGCACTGCTGTAATTCAGCAGCAAAAGTTGCTGAATTGTAGCAACATGATTTTAGTCTGTTCTGGGGAGTTCTGATGGTTTTAAAGTTAGGAAGGAGAAAAGATTCTCTCTGGGAGGTGTTCTTCTCCCATGTCTACCCTTACCCCTCCCACCCAAAAAGTACTGCAAAACAACAACCCAACGCCCTATGTGATAGTGCCACATGTCACCAAATGGCTTCTTGTGGCCCTTCAGAAAATTGGGAGGCTGAATTATGGGGCCCAGTTGCATAGACTTTGCTGGTATCTAGAGTATGTGGTAACAAAATCTGATATGCAAAAAGATATGAGCCATTGGATTCATTTTTCTGATCACATAGTTCATAAGGTGTCCCCAAATATGGGGGTCTCCAGATGTAACTACTTAATTGCTCTGTCAATTCTTGAGCAACCATTAGCTATCCCTTCACTTCATCTTCTAGATTTCAGTAAAGCTGCATTAATTTGATATTTCAAAAATAGCATGTGAAAAGATAAAAAAAGAGTATGTGATAGCTGCATATAGAACATAGGGAATTATAATCTGAAGTTTCAATATTGTGATTCTTCAGTTCATTCTTAATAAATGAATGGCAGTTTCCTCTCCAAAAGGGGAAATACTATATTTTCTTGAAAAAGGATGTTCCGAATTTAGATTGCCTCCTCCTTCCAGCTATCAGACAGAAAAAGAAAAATGTGGGTGTTCATTATTGTATTCTCAGTTACTCTCCCATTTGCAGACAAATTTATGGGGAAAAAATACTCTTCTTTTCTAATAAATACAGTATGTAAGCATTCTGCTAATCTAGTTGTGTGTGGTTTATACTTTCTCAGTCTCATTTCCCTTGCGTTAAGTTTTCAAGTAATGCTTCAACTCTTAGGAACTGGTATCCCTATGCATTTTTAAAGCAGAAAATCTTCTGACTTCCATGGTAAAAGTAGACACTGTAAGGAAGCAGATGTAAAATAATAATGATTCTAGTTTCAACTTGATTATCCTAAGAATGCCATTCAATCAATATTACATCCGTTTCATGATAGTACATATATTTTTACTGTAATATTTTCTTTTGTAAGACATCTATTCACTGTAGTTCCAGCATTACCTGTGGTGAGAAAATATCTATTAAATCAGAATCTGAAGCATAGTTATGCCTTACTGCTTCCAAAAGGCTGTGTATTAACCATAATATCTTACTTCAGCTACTAAGAATAAAAACAGAACTATTCAGAAAAGTATATTTGCATGTTTTATTTAAGTGAACTGCTGTTTTTGAAGGGTCCTGAAGCAAAGATAAAAATCCCAAATTACAACGCATGAAATAACAATTTGCAGGAAGTGCAATAGAGTTGTTATCAAAATACCTTGTAAGTATTGTAAAATAAATGATAAATCAGACACACTTTTCTTGTTAGTATGTCTTGCTCTGTGACTTTCATAGGCTCATGAACGACTGGAAGATTCTAAACTTGAGGCTGTGAGTGATAACAATCTGGAATTGGTCAATGAGATTCTTGAAGACATCAGTCCATTAATAAACAAAGATGAAAATATTGCAGAATTGGTTGGTATACTAAAGGAACCACACTTTCTGGTAAGTATATTTTGTAGTATTAACAATTAACTATACTTTTGTTCAGTTGCTGTAAAATGTATCAAAATAGGTTTTGTTTTAAAGACAAGACTTTATGGTTCAGATCTAAAGAATATTGTGTCATGTTAGACTGAAATTGATATAACTTCAACTGTGTTTGGTCTTGGACTATAAATAAATTTTGATTGATAACTTCAGTTACCATTTCTTTCTAATTTACTTTAGATTTGAACATGACTTGATTTATTCTCTGAACTGGATCCCATCCATTGTTTTGAGCTTAAAAGAACATGCTAAAATGAGCATCTGTTTAAAAAAAAAAAAATCCTAGAATTTCTCTGTGTGTATGATGAATAGAGCTTATCAAATTTTGCAGCTGCTATTTACAAAATTGAGGAGTTGCCATATTAATATTGCAGGACCATACTGGATTACCAAGGAGTGGCCTAGAAATTATTCTGTGTAACTATTGGCCAACAATAGCTGAAAAAAAGTGCTTTAAATGCATCATCTCATCCATTCTTTATTTGCAGTCACTCTTAGAAGCTCATGATATTGTGGCATCAAAGTGTTATGAGTCTCCTCCGTCTAGTCCAGAAATAAATAATGCTTCAGTGAACAATCAGATAGTGCCAGTAGATGCTATTCGTATACTTGGCATTCATAAAAGAGCAGGAGAGCCCCTGGTGAGTATTAATTTTTTCCCTCTTAAATATGAAGTATGTTTGAGAGACTTGCATAATCTGTCTCTGTTGTTTCTTTAATTAAAATTATAAGATGGTAAAATGCTTTTTGAGTAGAAACTAAAATATAAAAGTGAAGTGGGAAAGGAATAGTTCTCTAATGGCTTGTTTTTATATATTGGGGCAATCCAGAGCTTTTGGGGGACTGCAAGGCTTTTAGTGTGTGAGTGTGTAAGAAAGAAGGAACAACGAATTTCAGTGAAAACACCTAATATTCTCTAGGGAGAAGAAACATTAAAGATTGCTTTAATCTCTGTATGCATGTTCTTCCACCAGTAAATAGAGTAGATGAATAAATGTATGTTAATGTTAGATAATGATTAAAATGATTGTGTTCAGTAAGTTGAAAATGTGAGAAATCCATGTTTGTAAGTCAGTTCCTTATATGAAATACTCTTTTGCTTTTGGATTTCAGGATCATAACAGTATACAAGTTTTAACAGCTCTTATGTGATGTCAACTAATAAGAAATCACGGTGTTAAGATTCTAGTTCTGAAATGGGGATAAATGTTTCAGAGATAAACTCTGATGCCCTTCAAATGTTCGTTTAGGGTGTCACATTTAGGGTGGAGAATAATGACCTGGTGATTGCAAGAATCCTTCATGGAGGAATGATAGACCGACAAGGTCTCCTACATGTAGGTGATATCATTAAAGAGGTTAATGGTCATGAAGTTGGAAACAATCCAAAAGAATTGCAAGAACTCCTGAAGAGTATTAGTGGTAGTGTCACTCTGAAGATTCTTCCTAGCTACAGAGATAATATTGTTCCCCAACAGGTTAGTAGTACCATCCTTGATAGCTTGAAGCTATATAGCAAATGTTAATTTGTTTTCTTTCCTCAGTCTAATCAAATATGTTAATTAACTCAGCTATGGTCATATTTAAAGGTGACAGCTGTCTGCAGTTAATATTTTGCTGAGAGACACTTAAAATAGATATGTAAATGTACTGTAGTTACACATAATTGTAGGATTTTCTTTCATTCAGAATGCAAGCATTGTAAGACTACAGCTGACCATAACTCAAGTGTATGAAAAGATGTATGTTACTATCTATATTATGATTATGACTATATTTTAATCCCTCTTTTAAAATATATATTTTGGTCAACTCAAGGTGGCAAACATACCTAATGCTCCTGCCTATGTTCCCCACAAGAACAACCCTGTGAGGTGGGTTGATCTGAGAGAGAGTGCCTGGCCCAAGCCACCCAGCTGGCTTTCGTGCCTAAGGGAGGCCAGAACTCACAGCCTCCTGGTTTCTAGGCCAGCACCTTAACCACCACACCAGACTGGTACTCTATGGGAGATGAAAATGAAGATGTTAATTTCTGAGCAACAAAATTAATATAATTTTATATTAGTAAGTTCTTGAAAACACAGGGAGTTTGGTCAATTCCTTGAGAATAAAATTATACATTACATTTATTGGTATTTAATTCATTCTTTCTTGCCCTGTGTACAAATATGTACACATACACAACACACCTTATTTTTGCCAAGTTTTCTTCTCTAAACTCTTGGCTTAGAATTTTATATCTGGGAAGAACCCCCCCCATCACTCTGGGAGAAGTGGTTAAATATTTTGATAGAGGCACTTAAACCTGGGAATGCCTCAGGTAATGACTGTATTTGGCCTGAAGTGATCAAATGTAATGGTAGGTGGTCAGTGCCTTTACTGTCATCTCTGTTTAGATATATTGACCAAACTAGGCACATTCCTAAGGTTTTGGGGGTAGTAGTAATAGTCCCTATCTATAAGAAAGGCAATAGGGATGATTCAGCTAATTATAGACCAATCAGCATCTGAACAATGAACGTCAGTCAAGGATGGATTCTAAAAAGGATCCTAGGGGATAAACAGGGAAGAGTGTTTATCCTAGGGGATAAACAGGGAAGGATGATCAACTGTTGCCCATATTCTCATACTACACCACCTTATTCAAAAATATGTGAATAATTTAAAATCCGTATATGTGCCATTTTTGGATTTTAAAGTCACCTTTGATTCCATGGATAGGAAGATTCAGTGGAATAAGCTGAAGAACACCACCATGGACAGACAGCTCCTCCAGCTGATTCAGAACCTGTATGCTACCTCTTCCTTGGGAGTAAGGTGTAATAATCAAAGGCTACTCTCTAATGAAATGCAGGTGCAATGTGTATGCATCAGAGATGTATTTTAGCCCTTGCCCTATTTAATCAGTTCATCAACTCAATGATTGAAATAATAAACAAAGCAGATAGCCATGCCCCTAAACTAGCAGGCTGCAAGATCTCAATACTCTTATGCTTAGATGATGCAGTCCTTATTTCCCGTTCTCCTATTGGACACAGAAGGATGATTCCAAAGATGGAATATAGAAGGGAACTTATAGAAAGATTCATACTTTTAAGTATCTGAGAGTGGTTATCTACTGTAAGGGAAATTGGACGGCCCATCATGATTACATCTCTCAGATGATTTTAGATCTGCAACAGCCATCATATGACTTTTCTTCACTACATGAGGTGACTTCGTTCCAGCGTGCTTTGAAATTTTTACAACCTAAAATGCCCAGCTGGGGCTGTGCGCTGAGAAAAACACCCTTGAGGTAGCCCTGACTAAATGTTTGAGGACTATACTCACTGCACCCAGAGAGGTTGTCAGTGCCCTCCTTAGGTTAGAAATTTGGATGCCCAAAACTGAGGCTAGGACATGGAGATTAATGCTAAATTATTACTTAAAACTCCAGTTCTTTCCCCTGGGCCTCTTCCCATTAATAACAGCTGGAAACTTCCCACTAAACTGGAATAATCTCATCAAACAAAAATAGAAGATACTGGGATTACCGGAGAGCACATTTTAGATCTTTGGGGTATGAGCATGCCAAAAATATATTCCTACAGAGACAAAATGCTATCGAAATTCAGAGAGATAAATAGTGGCACAGAGAAGTAGGACCTGGTTGACAAAGAGTTCCTGGGGAGTGGCTAATTAGCCTCTCTGTGGTGATATTTCCCAAATTATAGAAGGGTTCCTTCCGAGCTAGGCATAATACAGTCTCTGTGGCATTACTACAGAGAAGATACTCTTAAGACCCATTGGAGAAATATGCCTGCCATTATAGAACAGGGGTTATTGAAATAGCCCAGCATGTGTTGTTATGCTGTGACATTTACAGGGATATCCAAAACAGGTACATTCTACCTTTTCTTCAACAATACCCTGGTTGGACTGGCAATTTTTATGTTGTTATTTTTGGATGTTAAATCTTCCATTATTCAGATGGTAGCAAAATATTGTGCAGCAGCAGTGAAAATGAGGCATATATTATTGCAACGTCTTCACAATTATAGCCCATTTATCAATCATTCTAATGTTTTTATGTAATTTCGTAAAATCTTTTTGCAGTTTGCAGTGCTTAGTTGTATCCTATGTTTCTGGCCTTTGAATGTATTATTATTATTATTATTATTATTATTATTTCCTCTATATCTGACATGTCAACTCTCCATTGATTTAAAACCTTATATGTAGAAAAATTTTCATGCCTAAGCAGTGATAACAAAATTTTTAAAAGCCAATACTGTGTGGTTGACTGAGTTTTGGTCCATTTCCCAAGTATGAAAAGAAGAAAATAACATCTAACTGCATAAAAAGTAATTTTGTCTTTTCAGAACCATGATTTGCTGAATCAACCTAAAATGTTTTGATGAAATATTTGGAAAGTATTACTTTTGTAACTGAGTTTATGTGCTGGGGCTTTCTGTAGGCATTCCAAGCATTCACTGCTTTTCACTCATGCTTTTGTCAAAGACTGTTGGCTGTTTATAAAAGACAGTACAACATACTGCATGAAACAAAAACAACTCTGAGAACTTGCTGTAAAATGTGGAATAAAATAAATGGAAGAACTTTGAATACGCATTAAACTATATACAAAATATATTTAAAATTGTTTTGTATTAAAAAGAATTGTTTCATTGTTTTATTAATCATTTGAGATGCTTATTGCATGTAAAGGCAAGTCACCCAAACACATAAAAAGTACACTTTCTTACAACACTAATCAGGTGTAACCTTTCTGTCTACTCTGTGGGGCAAAGTTTTGTTCTGTGGCAGATGGCATAATCTTCCATGCAAGTCTGAATCTTGGCACTCTTAATTAAAATGTTGGCTTTGCTTCAGCCTCCCTTGACTGCATTCTGAGAATATAAACATCTAAAAATAATTGGGATGACTAAAACACAAATTATAAGAGTCTATGTGACTATTAGATAACAGCAGTAATTCATGTCCAGTGATTCTTACAGTTTGAATCTTTGCCAGAAACTTAACTGTATTTCAAAATTGTCCTCTGGACCCTGAATTTTGCTGAATCAAAAAATAGCTAAACTCTAAGCAACTTACAAACTTGCTAAGCATTTGTAAGTCTGTTAGAATTGTTGTTCTTAAACTATTTTTAAAATTATGTTTCAGGTATTTGTGAAGTGTCACTTTGATTATAATCCATTCAATGATAATCTGATTCCATGCAAAGAAGCTGGTCTTAAATTTTCCAAGGGAGAAATTCTTCAGATTGTAAATCGAGAAGACCCAAACTGGTGGCAGGTTAGAGATTTAATGTAAACCTTCTATGCATTAATCCAATCTTCTAATTATATATTTATTATTAAATTTATATGCCGCCCATCTCCCCCATATTGCATTTATTTTAAAAATGATATTCTGGGTGCTGCAAGGAATTATTGTGGAATATAATTTCAGACAGAAATTCAGAACTGTTACATAAAAGTGGAGCAGATCATTTGTCTATCCCTTCTATATGGTCACAATTTTAATTCTGTCTGTAAAAATATCTCAATACAAGATGGAGAAATTACCAGGCTTGTCTTGAAATCATCTACGACTACTATGCTCAGTCAGAATAACAAAATTATACAAATCCTATGGGCACACAGATGTAGTATATTTGTTTAATTGTTATGTAAGTATAGCCTAAAAGGATATTAGCAGCCCTTATGAAACTTGTGAGTAAAAAAACTTCCATGCTTTTTGGAGGGGTTTCTTTGTGCATGTGTGAACAAATATGCATAAAATCCCAAAATATGGGTCTTACATGTGCTAGTTAGTGTGAGAGATACCAAAATTACTGGTGCGCCAGTTAGGCTTGTCTAAAGTATATATTTAGGGAAGGAAAAGTTCTCGTTAGCTTAGTTCTGTGACAGGAAATAGTTAATGCCTTTGGATTTGTTCTTGGCCATCCTCCAGCATCTGCTATAAGAAAAGAATGATTAAATTATTTATGTGGACATGCTCCTAAATTTTTGTCCAGTGCATTCCAGCAAAACTAGCCTTGGGATTCTTATTATGGGAGGAACTATCAGTCTTGACATTTCAGGAGGAATACAAATGGAAGAGAAACTTTGCATTGAATTCATCTAAGCATTTGGAAAAAGTGTACCTTTCCTTTATTTCCCTTTCGCCTTCCACAGTTAGAAATTATCAAGATAAATCTGTTTCCTCAGGATATATTTGGCTTTTACAGATTGAATGGTCTGTATTAGTTAGGCAGTTTGCATTGTTTAACCTTATTTTCAGGCACAGATGTCCATGGGGTGCGGCTCAGGTGACAGAAGGTGTTTTTTGGTGTCATTTTGGCTTGCTGTGGACATCAGTATCTAAAGACTTTTAGAACATGTAAGAGATCCTGAATTTAAAGTGGATATCCATTCATACAACTGACTTAATGAAAGTACAGGGCTGGGATGAGTTTTTTTTTTTAATTGCATTTTTTAACACACATTGTTTTAGGACCAGTCAGCATAAAAACTACACTTTAGAACGTTTACTGAAAAATAAGTTTTAGTTGTTGAAAGGTGGGTGGGAAATGAGATCACTGTTTTAGAAAACCCAACTGTTCTTATACCTACACTTAATTTGTATGTTCCAAATATCACACTACTAGTGTGTTACAGTGCTTTGTATCCAACTTGCTGATGTGAACAAACTTGAACATTAAATTGCTTTTGGCTACATTACACCTTCTAATGTAAAAAATCAATTCTGTTACATGCTTAATTTGATTTCAGGCTAGCCATGTTAAAGAAGGAGGAAGTGCAGGACTTATTCCTAGCCAGTTCTTGGAAGAAAAGAGGAAAGCATTTGTTAGACGGGACTGGGACAATTCAAGTAAGGAACACAATAGTATCATTATTTGTATTGCGTTCATTCTCCAAGTTCCATACATTGTGAATAAAGGAGTGTATTAATGCTTTTAATAGTGTCCATAATTACAAATTAATAATGTCCATAATTACAAATTAAGAATCAAAACATTTTATTCCCCTGCTAATTTCTGAAGCCTTTCTGCCACCTGCTGGCACCTGGACAAAATAGAGAACAGTATAACCACAAGCCTAGATAATTTGTTACAGCTAGATAAAACAAATTTAGCAGTTACAAGGAGTCAGGGTGAAACAGTTTTTACTGAGGTAAATGAAGACTTTGTTCCAAAGTAATGTAAGAAATTGTAATTTCTAAAACGTCTGTTTTCAGGTCCTTTCTGTGGAACAATAAATAGTAAAAAGAAGAAAAAAATGATGTATCTCACAACTAGAAATGCAGGTTCGTGAATTTCAGCATTATGTACTAGAATACAGCAGAATAATTCAGCAGGAACATTTTAAAAAGTTATTTATATTCATTTAGCTTTTTTATGTGTATTCAGTTTTCGAAGCTTAATAAAAGATTCTATCTATTCTATCTTTATTTTGTGCTGTGGTATTATATCTTTTGCTCTCCAGTTGCTATACTACAAATCCAAGAAATGATAGCAAATGATATTGACCTTTTCTGAGTTTTCCTACATGTAGACAATGTGATATTCCTTGTCACTGTATATAAAAAAATTGCATTTATATTGTTTGCTAATTTATTTTATAATTCAAATAATCTTTGGACACACTGATAATTTAGCTTCTCAGATTCAGGGCCTAGTTTTTAATACTAAACTGAAATGTGGCACATTAACAATTTTTTTACTACTGTATTAAAATAATACAGAAACCCTGTGTTCCCGATTACATCTAACTTCCCCCAGATGTAATTGGGAACACAGGGCTCCTATACAGCACTATTTTTTTTAAAAAAAATAACCATGCAGTAGAAGAAATCCTACTAGAGGAAAATATTTTTTTACCCCTTGTGACAAGCTGCAGCTGTCACATATTACCTCATTCATATAATTAGCAATATTACTCTGTTGACTGATCTATGTTCACAGCATACACTCATTTGAAAACCGTTGTATGAAATTAGCTGTAGAATCTGAAGGTCCAGACCACATGTGCTGTCACCCAGAGCTTTCCCAAAATTGTCATCAGATCATAATTTGTAATGTGTCTGATATCTAATTATCTAAATTATCTAATTATCTCAAATTAATATCTAATTAATTTTAAAATTGAATTAAATCAATTGTAATATTTGGCCCAGCCCTGTCAACGTTTTCTGCCATGTCTTTCAGTGGCCAGATTGGGTATTGCTCCCCTCCTGAAAATACTTATTTACCTCTGTGCTTTCAGCAATGCTGGAAAAGAATAAATAAAAAATGGTTATCACCTTCAAAGCCCTACATGGCACAGGGCCATGTTACTTGCAGGACCATCTCTTCCTGAGGGTATCTGCCCTTCCTACTAGGTTAGATAAGTTGGGCACGCTCCAGATCCCCTCCCTTAAATGTTGCCACCTGATGGAACCTCAGAGGTGTGCATTCTCAGTGGCTGCCCCAGCCCTTTGGAACAGCCTCCCACTGAGATCAGGGGGATCTCTACCCTTTTAAGCCTTCTGGAGGGCCATGAAGACCTAGCTCTTCCCCCAAGCATTGGGTTAGGATGGGGGTTAAGCTGCAAGGATGTTTGGTCAGGCACCTGGGGAGAAGGGTAGTTTTGTTTTTAACCATGTTTTCATGAATTGTTGTGAGCCCCCTAGAGTCATTATATAAAATAGGCAGTCAAATAAGTCCTGCAAATAAATAAATAAATTCATGCCAAATTACAGTGGAGCAAAAAAGTATTTAGTCAGCCACCAATTGTGCAAGTTCTCCCACTTAAAAAGATGAGAGAGGCCTGTAATTTTCATCATAGGTATACCTCAACTATGAGAGACAAAATGGGGGAAAAAATCCAGAAAATCACATTGTCTGATTTTTAAAGAATTTATTTGCAAATCATGGTGGAAAATAAGTATTTGGTCAATATCAAAAGTTCATCTCAATACTTTGTTATATATCCTTTGTTGGCAATGACAGAGGTCAAACGTTTTCTGTAAGTCTTCACAAGGTTTTCACACACTGTTCTGGTATTTTGGCCCATTCCTCCATGCAGATCTCCTCTAGAGCAGTGATGTTTTGGGGCTGTCGTTGGGCAACACGGACTTTCAACTCCCTCCCAAGGTTTTCCATGGGGTTGAGATCTGGAGACTGGCTAGGCCATTCCAGGACCTTGAAATGCTTCTTACGAAGCCACTCCTTCGTTGCCCGGGTGGTGTGTTTGGGATCATTGTCATGCTGAAAGATCCAGCCACGTTTCATCTTCAGTGCCCTTGCTGATGGAAGGAGGTGTTCACTCAAAATCTCACGATACATGGCCCCATTCATTCTTTCCTTTACACGGATCAGTCGTCCTGGTCCCTTTGCAGAAAAACAGCCCCAAAGCATGATGTTTCCACCCCCATGCTTCACAGTAGGTATGGTGTTCTTTGGATGCAACTCAGCATTCTCTCTCCTCCAAACACAACGAGTTGAGTTTAGACCAAAACATTCTACTTTGGTTTCATCTGACCATATGACATTCTCCCAATCCTCTTCTGGATCATCCAAATGCTCTCTAGCAAACTTCAGACGGGCCCAGACATGTACTGGCTTAAGCAGGGAGACATGTCTGGCACTGCAGGATTTGAGTCCCTGGTGGCATAGTGTGTTACTGATGGTAGCCTTTGTTACTTTGGTCCCAGCTCTCTGCAGGTCATGCACTAGGTCCCCCCATGTGGTTCTGGGAATTTTGCTCACCATTCTTGTGATCATTTTGACCCCACGGGGTGAGATCTTGCATGGAGCCCCAGATCAAGGGAGATTATCAGTGGTCCTGTATGTCTTCCATTTTCTAATTATTGCTCCCACAGTTGATTTCTTCACACCAAGCTGCTTGCCTATTGCACATTCAGTCTTCCCAGCCTGGTGCAGGTCTACAATTTTGTTTCTGGTGTCCCTCAACAGCTCTTTGGTCTTGGCCATAGTGGAATTTGGAGTGTGACTGCTTGAGGTTGTGGACAGGTGTCTTTTATACTGATAACAAGGTCAAACAGGTGCCATTACTACAGGTAACGAGTGGAGGACATAGGAGCCTCTTAAAGAAGTAGTTACAGGTCTCTGAGAGCCAGACATCTTGCTTGTTTGTAGGTGACCAAATACTTATTTTCCACCATGATTTGCAAATAAATTCTTTAAAAATCAGACAATGTGATTTTCTGGATTTTTTTCCCCATTTTGTCTCTCATAGTTGAGGTATACCTATGATGAAAATTACAGGCCTCTCTCATCTTTTTAAGTGGGAGAACTTGCACAATTGGTGGCTGACTAAATACTTTTTTGCCCCACTGTACATATTGGTCCTGTTGCTTCTTGGCTTCCAATGGAAAGATTGAGGCTGTATCTCTGGAATTGCCTCATGATGTCCATACATCCTACCTTATTACGAAAGGGTGCATAGAGTGCATAGAGTTTCATTGATCCTTGGAATTATTAGGGTTGTGTGGAGTAATGATTACTTTTCAGATTAATGTTGAATCCAAAGTTGTTAGGATGGTGTAGAAGCAATATAAGCATGGTAGGAAATATTTACATGGTGCAAGACCCTAGTAACAACTTTAGTTCCTATTATATATTTATTCTCCAAAGAAATATTTTTTGTATTTAATATTTTTATTTGCTATGCACTCATATCTAAGTGCAATACAAAACATATTTTACTCCCACAACAACACTGTGAAGTTGATTGGGTTGCGAATGAGTATCCCAAAGTCACCCAATGTGCTTCATGGCCGTTGGCTGTTGGTGGACTATAATCTCTAGAGTTATGAAATTTATACAATGTTCACATTGCTTTGATTTTAACATGTACTGTCACATCTAGAATTTGATCGACATGAAATTCAGATATATGAGGAAGTAGCGAAAATGCCTCCATTTCAAAGAAAAACACTGGTCTTAATAGGAGCCCAAGGAGTTGGCCGAAGAAGTCTGAAAAACAGATTTATTGTACTGAATCCCACAAAGTTTGGAACCACAGTACCATGTAAGTTTTTGGTTTTTTTACACTGATTCATTAAACATATTTCTCTGGTCCCTGATAATCTGCATCTCAAGTAGACATTATGAAATAAGAAGGTAGTATAACAACAGGTTAAAATACTATGAATAAATGCACTTGAAATTGTGTAACTAGTTCATTTTTCTAATACTGGCCATTTAGTTTTACATGTTTGACAGTAAAATAATGTCAGCAAACATGGGCAATTGGGCTTCAAAGTATATTTACCTGGGAATAAGCCCCATTAAATACTTCTGAACATACTTTGGGATATATTCTACAGATTGGGATTTAGTACTTAGGTAAACTTTATTTAAACATTTTTATTATGGGTAGCTGATAAAAATATTTATTTTTCCAAAGACATTATTACATAAAAGCATACCTGGCAGTTGCCTTTGTATGTTGTTGTTTTGCACATATGTCAATTTGTTTAGTTACATCACGGAAACCGAGGGATGATGAGAAAGATGGACAAGCATACCGGTTTGTGTCACGAAGTGAAATGGAGGCAGATATCAAAGCAGGAAGATACTTAGAACATGGGGAATATGAAGGAAACCTTTATGGCACCAAAATAGATTCTATCATTGAAGTGGTTCAGACAGGAAGAACATGTATCTTGGATGTGAATCCACAGGTATGCTGGTGTAATACTTTAATTTTCAAGTATCAAAGAGAAAATTTTGCACCTGGCCAAATCAGAGAAATTTTAAGAGTTGGAATTTCTGTTATTCCATTAATTTGAACAGCAAGCAGATTTCAGAAGAGGACTAGGCTCTCTTTTTCAACAGGGGGTGGGGGCTGCATCATGCCTTGGTGTTGCCAGTGATGTTGCAGTTTCACCAGAGTGAGGGTCACTGATCTTTTTCCTGATTTAGCAGATCTTAAAGGCTGTTTTCACAAGGCTTAAGTGCCCATTATGGCTCTTAAACCCCCCAAGGCTGCAAATGTGAAAACAAAATAGTCTAAAAAATTCAGTCCTGCCCAATTGAGGAACCTTGCAAGTTGTGGATTTCCCAGTTGTGTCTAGAGGAGAGCAAGAACCTTACATGTTTGAAAGAGGAGCTCCAATGACTTCACTGTAAGGGTAGAATTGTTATTGTTCTTTTGAAATGCAAAGTGGCTTATGAAGACGAGCCAAAGGCCAAATGGATTGGCATTTATAATGACAGTTCTTGAGCTTACATTCCCTACCATTACTGCATTTTTGTCCACCATTTTTGACCAATATTTGTTACTGTCTCCAAAATTGTAGTCTAACATTACAACAAGATTGTGGTTGTGGTAGCATCAGATCAGTAAAGGATAAAATCTGAGCCTCTATTTCTTTCATTTTTTGAAGTTGACTCTTGGTGACTACATGGAGAAGTCCATGCCATTTTCTTAGCCAGATTTTCAGAAGTGATTAACCACTGCTTTCTGCAGCTTAGAGGGGGTGACTTACCCAAAGTCACCCAGCTGGCTTCCGGGCCTGAGGCAGGACAAGAACTCAGGTTTCTCTGTTCTTCGTCCATTGCCTTAATCACTAGACCAAACTGGCTCTCTCAGCCTCTGGAAAACTAGAGATTTAAAGTTAGTTCAGAGAGGCAGTGGTTAGAAATTGTATGTATATGCGTATATCGGAAAGTTATTTGAAAGGAACTCAATCACAATAATTAAAAGGTTGGAGAAGGGAGGGAAATTAGTATTAATTTAATTGCTGCCTTGCCTCCACTCAGTTTTGGGAGTGGTTCCCCCCACCCCTGCCCTTGTGTATCCCTCAAAATTTGATGTGTCTCTGGGCCCAAATTAGGTTGTGCAAATTCTTGGTTTAGAGGAAACCTGGGCTTTGACAGTCCATTCCAAGAGAGGGCTTTTGGGGTGGGGGGAGAGGTGCCTTTGAGTCAGTGTTGACTCCTCGCAACTACCTGAACAAGTCCCTACAATTTTCTTGGCAAGGTTTTTCAGAAGTGATTTGCCATTGCCTTCTCCCTAGGGCTGAGAGAGAGTGACTGGCCCAAGGTCACCCTGTTGGCTTTGTGCCTAAGGTGGGACTAGAACTCACAGTCTCCCAGTTTCTAGCCTGGTGCCTTAAACCACTACACCAAACTGGCTACCTTGCACTCTTTTTGATGTAATACAGAAACTTCCTTTTCTAACAAGACTTTGTCTGGACTAATTCTTTGCTATAATGTTCTTCACATTTTTATTAATTTGCTGGGTCTCATATCCATTTTTATTGCTTCAATATGTTGTATGCAAATCACTTTTTATTTGCACTTATTTTGCTTTTTTTTTAATGAAATGAATGTTAAAATATTTCTAATGCTATTTTCACTGCTCAAGTGTATACAGAAACACCTGAAATGTAATTAAGATATACTAAAAATAGTATGATTATATATATATATATCATATATATATCATATCATATCATATCATATCATATCATATCATATCATACAAGTCACTGAGTGTTGTTAGATTACAGTGGGATATAAATATAATAAATAATAAAATTCTCTTATCGTTAGTTGTTAATCATTTTGAGAAATGTAAAACAGAATTGAAACATACTAAAATTAGATTTAGAGGCCACCTTACTCTAGAGCAACTCTGGGTAGCTTGCAATTTAAGAAACAGAAAAACAATACAGAGAAAACCTGACACATCCTGACAACCATATCCCACCACCACCACTAGTAACAGGGCTCCACAAACACCCTGGGAGAACAGCCAAGTTTTTAAAGACTTCTAGAACATCATCAGGTTGGCAGCTACATGGATCTCTGGGGAGATGTAGTTCCAGAGGGTAGGTGCTGCGACAAAGCACACTTCCTGGGTCCCAATGGATGACATTGCTTGATTGAAGGGACCTGAAGCACACTGGCTATTAAATAGGGAAAAATGCATATCAGTCTGTGTGCTGTCATGAAGAACTGCATAATATTAAAGTTGCTTATGCTGATGCTGCCTAATATCCAAAGAACTGAACGGGTAACTCATTCTTTTCTCTTCAGGCGCTTAAAGTGTTGCGGACATCAGAGTTTATGCCCTATGTAGTTTTTATTGCTGCTCCAGAACTTGAAACACTGCGTGCAATGCACAAAGCTGTGGTTGATGCAGGGATTACAACCAAGCTTCTAACAGTAAGGGAAATTATTATTTTTTTAAATACGTGTGAGCAAACTAGTTTGTTTTATCAACATGATTAAAGCTATGCCTATTATACTACTGAACATCTTCAAATTCCTTTCCTTCTCTTGCTTGCCTGTTTGTAGTTCTTGCACTTTTACTAAACTTTCTAGGCATGATTGTTGCAGATTTTTATTTCATTCTGTGATAACTGCCTCATCTGTTTCAAAAAACTTGGCAGACTAGTAGCTTGCTGATGTGACGCAAAGGATGTTCCTGTTGGCTCTCAATATGTTTTTAAAATGTATTATGGATAATGGGCAAGTAATTCTTTTAATTCAAATAACATTCCTAGATTAGTATTCTAATGTAGTTACTTAATTCAAAAGTGGGACATATGTGATATTACTTGCTGGTCACAAAATGACACCTACACTTATATGATGCTGTATTTTTCCACTTCATTTAAAATTGGCCAGAATAGTATGCATTAAAATAGTAAATAGTTTGGATAGTCTCATTGAAATCAGTGAGATTGGTAAAAAGCTAATAAGGTTAATTTCAAATTCCAAATATGATTCTGAATATAATTAAATGTAGACTTAGCCTGACAAGTATATGAAGCACTACAGAAAGAGCATAGAAAATAATTTCACGAGTAAACAATCAGGCCATTTAGTTGGGCAAAATAGCTAGATAAGTCAGTGTGACAGAAGGAGATCTTTAAGGCACTCTGGTCCTCAGCTGCTAGAGCTTTATATATAAATACATGCATATTAAAATGGGCCAGGAAAAAGTCCGTTGACCAATGTAATCATTTCAGAATGTGGATAATATGGTCCACATAGCTTGGCCTAGCACAAAATATAGCTGCTTTGTTTTAACTAAAATATCTGGAACGTTTTCCAGTGCAAATCCAGTATAAGATATCATAATAAACTAATCTTGCAACAATTCTGTCTAAAGAAAGATTTCAAAGTACTTTGCAAACTTATGTGCATATTTTAAGAGTTGTACATAATTATAGGAATCTCAAGATCTAGATTGTAACCTAATTAAGAACATCTGCTGCACCTAGACAGCTGTTTGCACTTTTTCAGATTCCTGTATCATTATATTTTTAGGAATTAATTTTTAAACACTTTTTCTAGGAGCTGATCTTGCTGATTTCTAAGATTACCTAAATTTTTAATGCAGGCTCTCAGTTTTTAAATATGACCACAGTTACTGCTTATCAATTGCTTTTTATAGTATTGTTTTATTTTTGTGTCAATATTCTAACAGGATACTGATTTGAAGAAAACTGTTGATGAGAGTGCACGGATCCAGAGAGCTTATAGTCACTACTTTGATCTGGTTATTGTGAATGACAACCTAGACAAAGCATTTGAGAAGTTGCAAACTGCTACAGAGAAATTGAGGATGGAATCACAGTGGGTCCCAATTAGCTGGGTATACTGACAGTTCTTTTGAAGATGATATAAACATCATACTATGTTAGTTGAAACAAACACTAGACTAAGAAAATAATGTACAATGGTGCCAGATACTTGGCAAGACCCAATACGTTTTTATTCTGTGTATATTAAGATAATGGTATGCTAGTCAAATTTTTTATACAAAATGTTGAAGGGAAAGTGTACTTAATATGTAATTTATTTTAATTTTTCTAACTTTTTACAAATAACCTTTTTATTCATATCACATGAAGGAAATGCGTTGAAGCATTTTTATAAATGTTTTGATTTACTACTTTGCCTTTACTCATCTAAAGAACTTTCCAGTCATTCACTTATACATTTGATCTTACATTTTCACTGTGATAAGGAGAAAAATACTTGAAAAGGTTTTTGTAAAACTCTGTTTTGAATCAAATGTTTCATCTGATCAGTTTTTCTTGTTTAGATCTAGTCCTAATAAGCATATTTTCTTGACATGAGCAGAACTTTCAATGCTTAAGGAGCAACCAGCACTGAGCCATGTTACTGACATGTGTTTGCTTAATGTTTATCCATGTTTGGCAGTTGTCTTGTCTTAGACAGATGTACTGTAGACTTTTCTGTATGTTCTTTTTTTACATAAATGTAAAAGCAATATCTTGAACTTTCCCTAAGAGTCTTCTTTAAAAAGCCAACATTTCAACCCATACAATAAGTATTACTTTCTCAAAGAATTCTTGTAATGTAAATTCATCGTATTTGACATCATGGTGAAGTAGCCTGAAAGAGCCTTATGCTACAGAGTCTTAGTGAAGGGCTCAGCATGTAGGATGTATGTTCTTGTGGAAAACTCATAGCTTAGAGGAACAAAATCAACTTTTTTTATTATGACCTTGCTCTGTATTTGTATATTGTTCTATGACTGGCTTTTAGTTTATACCAGAGTATTTATGAGTGATTTTGTGTGTTATAAAATGTGATGTGATGGGACTTTTGAGCTGTTACTTTGTGTTACATGGCTTTATTCACCAAATAGAGTGTGAAACTAAAATTATTGTCAGATGCTAAAATTCAATGTTACTTATCAGTGAATTTTTGTTTCACATTCATATTTTACAATGTTCATTAATAACTCTTCCTTTAGTAGATAGACAAGTAGATAATTCATTCTCTTAGGTTCATATTTACTGATCACATAAACACTTTTCTGATACATATTCTATTGAATGGATGTAGATATGGACGATCACTAAGAGGGAATAACATGATGATCATATTTTATATTATGCCTGCTATTATAAATAGAGCCATCCATTGCTAACATGCAGAGGGCCAGAGATGGCTATCATCTGCCCACTTTATTTTGCCATATGAGTACAGGCACTAGGATTTCAGAGCTTATTTTCAATACCAAAGTATCATACACAAGATGCCAACAATGAAAAATTATTGGAAAAGGCCAAGACAGTGCAAACTAGCTTTTAATTATTTTGGCTTTTAAGATGCACAAGGAAACAGGGTTTCAATAGTTTTTAGTTTATATAGAGAAATGATGATGCCAAAAAGGTATTGTAGATTAAAAACCTTTACGGTATTTTTTTAAAGACTTAAGTATATTTTGTAAATGTTATGCAAATTATTGCATATCTGTCTTAATTGCTGTTGGTATTTAGAACTTAGCTTTTAACAATATGAAATATTTTAGAGAAACTTATTTCTGTTGCATTAATTCTGTAGATAGGCTGATGTTAAGTATTTAAAAAAAATGTATACCTGAGTCTGGAAAATTTTTATGCCAGTACCCAAAATGACACTTTACTCTGTAATTTCAGTGTCATTGTAAGATTAGGAAGTGGGGTACAGTGTAAAAATTACTATACTTTTATTGGATAGGATGTTGTTTGAGTGGAGATTGAGTGGAAGACATTACTGAACCCTTAACTCGAATACTGTTTTTCATTCATTTGTTTTCAGTACTTCATTAGACAGCGTTCCTGTTGGTTTGTTGCTACTGCTTTTTGCTAGATGGTTTGGGCTGAATTTAAGTAGCCTTGATTAAAGTTCTGTTCAGATTCCAGATGAACTGTCTTTAGAAAGAAAGTGTCCTCAAGCAGAATACTCACTTAATCTACTCCAGTTCTGTTTTGCTTCTAGCCCAATTGATTTGTATTATCCACTCTGACTGGAAAGCAGAAGGGTTTTCAAATCGGCCTTAGTTCAAGGAAAGTTTAGTAAGTAATTAAAGGAATTTGGTGTTGGTCTTAAGGCTCAGAAGCTCCCTGCTGCCCAAAGCAGGAATAAGAAAAAGAGAACATCAGTAGATGTCTTAATGGCTTTCTAAAGAGCTTGTTAAAAGTAGGAATTGGTCCAGAAACATTTTATATTCTCTCTGGCAAGACTTTTTATGTTGGTGCTCCTAGATGATCTTGGGAGAACTGCTTAAATTATGTCCTTAGCACAGCATTCAGTCTTGGCATTAGTGTGGGAATTTAAGCCATAGGTCCCATACCTAATTGGAAGAGATCCATGCCATGTAAAAGAACTACTGCATTTGATATAAACCACACCTCTGTGATCAATGGCAGAATATCACTGCACATGATAGGGGCCATTCACTGTTTTTGCTGCATGGATATTGTAATCCCAATTATGAAGAAATTAAAACTTTGAATACAGAGACCCATGTATTTATCCTCCCACTGAATGGCAGCATGGGAGAGGTGTAACAGTAAAAATGCTTCTAAGCACAGTACCGTGATGCTGAGTTTAGTAAATGAGGTGCAGAGTGGATTGATTGGGAGGGTGTAAGTCAGAGGTAGAGCAGCTATTTCAAGTGCCCTAGTTTCAGTTCTTGGCATCTTTGTCTGAAACTGGAGAGTTCCTGTCAATTCATGGATATTCAGTGATCTGAACTGATATATCACAAATTCCTATGAATAATTAATCCAGAATATACCAGAAGTGTTTAGATACCACTTTTACAAAAAGGATAGAATATATTTACCCTCCCTTCATTAAGAGAGTAAATGAGAAGTCATATGAAGATGACTTCATATGTTGTTCGATATAAAAATGGAATAAGTGTGTGTATGCTCAGATGAGTACATGAAATGGCAAGACAGTATTCTGACATTAGGGTACATAATTATCTGTACCAAAGTAAATATATATTGAAATATATATGGTTAAATATATGGGTATGCCTGTGTAATATTAATAGAAAACAATGGTTTATGCAATTGCCTGTACTAGACTTAACATGGATCAGTAAATTTTGTTCGTTGTTCTATTCTATAGTTTCACCAAAAATTATGGAATGGAAAAAATCAATAAAAGTGCATGGCAGTTATGAAAATATCACTTAAAGATAAAGGCAATCCATCATTTTATCATCTGTTGAAGCTTTTTAAAAAAATCATAGTTTTCCATAAATTTATCCAGTTTATAGATTATGGTAACTTTAAAAATATAACTGAACTCTGAAAAGTCATATTGAATTCATGGGCACTATGAAGTTCATGGAGTATATATAATTGTTATATGTTTATTTAAGCTTTCCATTTATATTAAATTTATAATAAAATGCAGACCACATGAATCATGCTGAATCAGATCTAAATGAAAGCTAATTTTAGTTTTTAATGTAAATGCCCATTTCTGTTTAGCCAGCTACTTGATCTTCAAGCAATGAAGCTATTATTTTAAACTATTTTTGGCCTTCTGAATTTGTAAATACAAGTATAATAACTGATTTAAGAACAGAAAGTATCTATTTGTCAAACAGACAGTTATCACGATAAAGGAAAACTATGAAAAGAAATTAGCACAGTACGTGTTAAAGAAAAAGGTGGAAAACAGGAGCTGAGGGGTGTCTTCCCTCTTTTGTTTTAGATTATAGTACATGTTGATGCTTCAGGAACAACTGTGTATCTCTCTATTATACTAGTGCCCCAGATGAGCAGTGAGTTTAAAATAATTAAGTACAAAATATTTGTATAGGTAATTTTTTGTAGTTAGAGATTTTGAAAAAGAAAAGTGCTCAAAGAAGAACTGAAACAATTTAACTGTTAAGATACCTACCCAAGGTCTGGTAAATTCTACCAATAATAATAAGGTCTCAAGCTTGGGACTCCTAAAAACAATGAGATATTGTTTCATCATTTTGTGGATCAGCAGCAACAGCTCCTTTTGAGACTGATGCAGAATTTTGAATGCAATTGTCTTGTTCAGATCTGTATATGATACTGACATAAGTGAAGTGGGGCCACAGTTAGGTATCTTAGATCTTTGCAGCTTTGGAATAAAAATGTAAAATGCAGGAACCATTTTTGTAACAGTATTTGTCTGAAATTCATTTAATTTCAGATCTTGAGTAATTTTTTACCTGCTCAGAGTCAAATATAAACGACAAATGCTGTACATTATTATTATTATTATTACTACTACTACTACTATTATTATTATTATTATTATTATTATTTTGCTTTGTTTTGTCTTGGTTCAGTTGGCAGGAGGAGTTCCCATAACAAGTCTTGGAAACACTGAGAGAAAACAGAGCAACCCTTAAACTATCTCAAAAGCTACTTTCATCATGTCGTATTGAAATATTTTTGTTTGTTTCTGATGTAAACTGCTCTGGATTAGTTTTTCAATTAAAGTTCAATGTGACTGAAACTATGTATTGGATAATCCTTTCTCTACAATACTAAAATGGTAACATCCATGAGGAAAAAACAACAAAACCCCACGCAACAATCTAATGATAAGATTCCTAATGACTCCTACATATCAATTTTATTATTTGGTACTTTAAAGGATAGCTTGATTCCCTCCCTCCCTTCCCGATGTCTTGACAGAACTGAATTTCTTTGGGGCTTCTTGCAGCTAAGAGAATCTTTCACTCTTAAGATTGAACATTTTGACACTGAGCAGGTAACACAGCTGAAAATCATGTTCAATCTTACAAGACTGGATGATGTTAGCTGTTGCCCTTTCAATATGAGGATAAGAGAAATGTCTGATTAAAGCTTTAGATGCATATATGGTAGTGAGTTACACTTTTTTTTGAAATGCAACGGATTAGCTAGAAAAAGTGTGTTTTAACTTGGCAACTGTATTAAAGTAATATATCTTGGATGCCACTGATGTACCCCTTCCTTTGAATGCATGTTGAATGTGTATACAATCAGTAATTCTTTTGTGAGATTGTTATTATTTGGGGGTTATTTTATGTTTCTAAGGGTAGTGATAGAAAATCATCATTAGGTACATTCCAAAATACTGAATTCTGTTAGGCTTATACAATATCATTTTTAAATGCTTCATCTCTTAAGATCTTTACTAAGCAGGCTGGTCACTTTTTTAAACGCGTACACCAATATTGACACACGTAGGACAATAGAAGATTTAAATGGGACTTGGTTGATAGGAAATTTTAATGTCTTTCTATGCTGTAAATCAGAAATTGCCATGTAGATCAGTTTAGAGAATTCCGATGAAGGATCGTGAGAAGAATGGTGAAGTTCCATAGGGTAAATGGCTATTCAGCTAAGCTCTATTTTTTTTTCAAATCCCCTAATTTTTTCACATTTAAGTTGTATATCATTGTTGAAATGTACAAAACTGTGAAATCCTGAAAACTCCTAAGAAAGTTATTTTTGTATATATGAAATAAAAATTTAACATTTGAAAAATCAGTGTCACCTCTTATGAATCGCATTCTCATTGCACAGAGCAGGCATCACTTTTGAATGATGGCAAACTTTTTTTTTCCTCTGATGGAACAGAGGAGGAAGCTGGAGAGAGGCAATACAGTAGGCCTTTCTTGCTGTAGATGTTATAATTTTATATTGAAGAATTATGTATAAAGGGACTTTACCAATATGAAAGCATAACAGGAGTCATGGTACTTTGCACTGCGTATGCATAATTTATTTTAATTAAAACATTTAAAACCCCACTCCACTATCACTCCGAGAGTAACTTATAATAGCATTTAATAAGTGCTGTGAATATAACATGCAAAGGTCTGTGACTTCCATTGGTTTGAGGGCCACATGGCTTTGTTAGCAGAAGTGATTAGATGGAGTTCAGTAGGTTTTATTTAGCATTGTGAACACCTGAAAAACTTAAGGCAACATTTTGCCCCTTAAGTTATCCCCCCACCCTAAACAGGCTACTGCATAGCCTGCAGTTTTGGTATACCTTGCATAAAAGTAATTAAGTAGGGTAAATAAAAATGCCTTTACCACTAGAAAGATTAAAAGCACAACCCTAAAATTGGATGCTGTAGTTCCCAGCTTCTCTGCCTCACCATAAAGAAAAGAGCAGCACTTGGGAACTTGCCACATCCTTTGCGATCCTTGGCTCAAGGCTGCATAAAGGCTCTAAAGCAGTGTGTCTCACCCTTATCAACTTTAGGATCTGTGGACCAACTCCCAGAATTCCCCAGGCAGCATGCTGGCCAGGGAATTCTGGAAGTTGAAGTCCACACTTCTTAAAGTTGTCAAGGTTGAGAAACACTGCTCTAAAGGCAGGCTCAGCATTTCAGACCATGCTTGTAAATGGATTCCTGTGCTGATCATGTTGTTCAACTTGATTGCCTTAATGGTCCTTTCCAACTATTGACCTGTTTCATGGGGAGGGTATATTCCACCCTGAATCACTTGACCTCCCAAGCCAAATAAGTGACTCAACAGTGGTATATTTTGTTTTCTCTTGAATGAGTTTTATTGGTAAGTCTGCCTGTCCATCCCAAGCACAATCTCATCTAACTAAAGAACAGGCTAAATCTGGCTGGGATTAGCAGCATACAGAATGTAGACAATTCATATCTCTTCTAGTCAGCAGCTCTGGAAAGGAATGGGCAACCAGTTGATCAATTTAGACACTACCCAACTCCAGACTGACACTGGGTGACTCAACAATACAACCAAGCAGGTAGAAAATAGAAGGTAAATAGGGTATTAAAGAAAAATAATAAGATAGTAAGTCTGGCCAATAACACCCACACACACAAACATCTGATGGGGGCCCCAACCACCATCTATCCCAAGGCCTGGAAGAGCAGCTAGGTCTTTAAGGCCTTCCAGAATGCCATCTAGGTGGGAGCCCCATTGATCTCCAGGGCAACCTCATTCCAGAGGGCAGGCACTGTAACAGAAGGCACACTTCCCAGGTCCTGATAGATGACACTGTTAAACTGAAGAGACCCAGAGCACACCAACCCTGCCAGCTATTGTCAGCCAAGCAGATACCATAGAAGATAGGTGGTCCCTCAGATAACCAAGTTTCAAGGGCAGCTCCACATAGAGCACATTTCAATAGTTGGGCTGTGTAGTGACTAGGGCATGAGTAACCATCTGGAGGGCCTCTCAATCCAGGAAAAGGTGTAACTGGCGTACCAGCTGGAATTGTGCAAAGGCCTTCTTGGCCATAGGTGCCATCTGCTCATTCAGCAGGAGCTGAGAGTCCAGGAGGACCCCCCGATTGCATCACTCTTCAATAGGAAACGCAACCCTATCCAAGGTTAAAGTTGAATGTAGACAGCAAGGACATTGACCTTGATGGAAATATGCAAAAATCATTGTCTAGGCAAAGGGGGCTGAAATAATTTGTTTTGAGAAATGATATATTTGGAAGTAGTTTGGGCAGATACCTCCCCTGATTCACTGGAGTATAAGCAGGAGGAAGTACAGCAAGATTCTATTATAGCCAATCTCAATACAAATAGCGATAGCTCTCCTATGGAGTTGATTTTCTGGTCTGGTCTATTCTGTGGGGCTGACAATAGAATATTGCCAGATCCAGGCAGCCCTAATATCCACAGCCACTTTGTCTTAGTAGAACTGAATCAGAGCCAGTGCCTGCTCCAAACACTAGGACAGAACCTTGACAGCCTCACGTGGCCAGCCTGGGGTCAACAGATATAACTGATGATATTGAACCCCAAACCTGTGGATGACCTCACCCAGTGGGGACCAAGCAGAGAAACTTAATAACTGGAGATCAGACAGGTAAATAAGAAAAATGCAGAGCTAGTATGACTAGAAAGGAGTGTAATTTGGGCAATATTAAGCATCTGAGGGATACTCAGCTAAAAAAGAGGCCAAAGAAAAAGAGCAAGTAGAAAGCAGATGACATAAAAGCATGCAGTGGTAGCAAAAAAGAGAATGAGTTCTGAGCTTGCAGAGGCTATTTGAGGCAACAGATGATAAAGACAAATTGAGGACCTAAGAAAACACTGGATGATAGAAGCAATTATACTGAAAAAGTGAATGGGGTTCCTCTTTGAAGCCTAGTATACATTCTGTACTTTAGTATACTGTGTCTAGTATAGGAGAAGCTCAATTTAAGACATTTAGTCATTCCAATTAGGTTACCAGCAGAGCAAAAGCAAGTGGGTGGATGAAGAGCAAACAGCAGCCCTGGACCTTTCTTCCGTCTGCTAACAAATGATCTTGGCCTGGGCTATAGAAGGATACATCCCACTTCTCTTTGCATAAGTCCCACAATGGTTTCCTTGAGCTTATTATAGAAGTACTTGACATGCATTTGTTTTTCCTAGGTAGGTTTTCTGCACTGCTCTATTTCTTTCCTTAAAACCATCCTCAAATGTCTCTGGATTATGCCACATTTTCAATTCTTGATGCTGACTGCCTGCAGCAAGAGGCAGTAAGCAGGAGGCACACTTTGCCCCAGCCTTCTCTGCTGAGGAGCATCACTTACTAAAGAGCATCGCTCCCTTGATGCTGAGGGCTTTGGGTAGGAGCAGGCTGGCCATGGTGGCAGGTATGTCTCTGAAAGGAAAGGCTGTAACAGCTTATCACTCCAGTTGGGGGCTTTGCTGATATAGAAGGGAATTTTTATTTTGTAACAACACTTTTTACACCAAGGCAGGGGTTCTGTGATTTGCAAGGCTGCTTTTTATTCCTCATTATTTACAGATACTCAGCATAGATAACATATATTACACAGTACATATTCATGTAGTATACTGTTTATTCTACTGTAAATGCTTATGCTGTAGTAACATGTATTCACTATATACAACCCACTGAAATAATGTGAATTCCTAGACAGTGATATAAATATACCCTGGGCATTTGGCTGGAAGGTTCAAATACAATAATCTTCCTAAAAGCATTCTTTCATATAACACACGAGAAACTGTTGCCATTACCTAAGGCAGCAATGCAGAACTTGGCGCTTTCTAGATGCCTGGGACCTGTGGGGATACATATGTGGAGTGGGCATTTTCCCACAACAGACATGTATCATTCAGAATTTTTCTACGGGAATTCTGAAACTTGTAACCTCAAATATTGCAGTATTTACTCAATTTACTAACTTTTTAATTGGGATTCCAAAGGAAGATGGCACCCGAATCCCAACTGCAAAGAGTCTGCTTGAATGTACTGCAAGTATTTTTCTTCCCTGTTCTCCCTCTTTCCTCATAACCTGCAAGTGGAAGTAGGCTCCTTACCCAGTGATGGTTGGCAGCAGCATTCTCTTCTTCTAGAACCTCCCTTTTTCTTTTTCTTGTCTCTCTCATTCCTTTTTACTGTGTTTGAAGTTTGCTACAATTTACCTTATCTTATGCAGTGTACTACTGACACCAGAGAGGTCTGGCAGGGAATCTGGTCCTCTTTATCAACAGTTGATTTTTTTTTTTTTTAGTAGTAGCTGAAACAGTCTGCCCTCAGATCTTGTCAGGTATAATCTCGGCTTTGTACTCAGTTTCCTGGGCAAGTTAGTTATCCTTTAGACTCACTAGCTTGTCAGATCCACAAGGCAGCCATAATACTTTATGAAAATTCTGTATGTGATCAAGTGGGGAAGACTTATCTACAACACACCATCTTTTCCTGGCAGAGGCCGAACCTATTAGGACATTACGTTTGTGCTTAATGATTCAGTTTATGTCTTATTTGAATTTGGTCAGTTTTGAAAATATTCTGCTTCCACATAATTCTATTCAATTAGAAAACCCTCTAGTACATACAAACTCTAGTTTATAAAGAGAACAAGATAAAATTATTAGCACTGAAGCACAATGACCAATACAGGTAGTCCTCGCTTAATGACCCTAACTGGGACTGGAAACGCCACTGCTAAGCGAAGTGGTTGCTAAGTGGGAAATCATGTGACCATGACTGTGCTTTCTAACTGGAAAAAGACAAGACTAGTCAGTTTCACACCTTCAGCTTTGTTTGCCTCTTAACCACTCCCCTGCCCTTTGGAATGCTGGAGTGCCTGCTTACTGTTTCCAAAAGCAACGTGATTGTGCCACAGTGCAGGGCTGGGAGTTGTGGGTGCACTACACAAACAGCTTAGTCTCTTGAAATCCACTTCTCTCCAATCTCTCCACTTGGGGGGCAGGGAAGAGGAAAAAAGCAAGCAATCTCTGAGACAATCTCTCTTTTGCCTGACCCATTCCTACTGCTAGCACTATTGCATTATTTTCAATGAGTAGAAGAGCAAAGAGTTTACTTTCTTGCAATCCCTTTCTCTGCAATCTCTCTGCTCTGCAAGGGGACTAAAAATAAAAAAAAAAAACAGGTCAGTGTGGAAGAACAGGTTGCTTTCTTCCCCTCCTATTTGAGCCTTCTCCCCAGTGGTAGCACGGCAGAGCTGCCAATAAATCTGCAATCTTGAAACAGGTGTAGGTGGAGATGAGTGTTCTGGAAGCTCTGCAGCCACCTGTCCAGAGTCCAGTGCTTTTGTGGCTCTTTTGAGTCTGGGTCAATCTAATTAGGTATAGTTTAAAAAAAGAACCTGTGATAGTCAGGCAGAAGACAATGCATACTGACTGTAACGGCGATCATGTGACTGAAGAACATTGCAAAGGTCGTAAATGGTTGTAAATGAGCTGTAAAGTTATTTTTTTCAGCACTGTCGTAACTTCAAACAGTCACTGAACGAATGGCTGGTAAGTGAGGACTACCTGTAATCTTTCTGTACTTTAAAACAACATAGGAATGTTAAATATTTCACCAAGTATCCTTGCATAGATTTTTTTATCTTTGTATCTTTTCATTCATATACTTCGTTTCAGTGTTTGCTTTGCTCCAATAACAGTCCATTGGCTGATAGTCTAGTTGCATGGATACAAATCAAGCAGGTTCAGCTCTAAGAGGCATTAAACAGAGATGGTTGCAGTATTAAACCATCCAAACAGCTTCATCAGTTCTTGTCTCTTTCACAGCCTAATGTGTGGAGGCCATTCAATGCTATATAGAGAATGATTGGGGAAAAACTGGATTTTTTCATGGTTGCAGCTTTGATAGAAGTCTCAGTCATTTCCAGATTAATGTTTGATAAAGCAAATAACTTCTGCGCTATCCGAAACCTTTCTGGGTGAGCAAGTGGAGCTAGTATAGGATCTGCAAGTGTCATTGTGCCATCCTCTGAGGTCATATTAGGCTGTTCAGAGAGAGAAAGGCATTGATTAAAGGCATTTCCACAATAGTGCAATTTTTCCTTCAATAATGAAGGCAAACAGTTATGTGTAAAGCCTACTGATCTAGGAATGGAATGTTTTGGGAAACTCTGGAATTTTGTTCCTTTTTCAAATCACATCAATTTGGCCACCGGAGGCTATCCAGCAGTTTTCCAGAAATTAATCCTCTGAGATTCTGGAGTAGAAGTTTTTGCACATTCTTAATAATTCAACAAGTTAGAGGGTCAATGTGATGTAATGCTCAGAGTATGCTACACTAGATTGGGGAGGCCCAAGTCCAAATACCCATTCTTTGGACAACCTAATCACCTAAATGTTCACAAGTTTTTTTGCGAGAATCAAAAGAGGGAGAGTTTACTGGAGGAAATGCTGGATATAAATGAAATGGAAAAATACAAATAATAAATCTGTTATCCCAGCCAAAGCTCTGTGCAGCAGCCTCTTCAATAGTAACACCATCTGTGAAACACACTTTCCCCAAAAGCAATTCATAAGCTACAACTGTTAGCAACCTCTCAGGGTGGGGTGGGGACATGTGGAGTGTCACTAATGAACTCAGAGCTGTCAATTAGTTTAGCTCTGTTTCCTTTTCTTATCTTAGGCTTTAAATGTCTTTGGCTTATTGTTTCATATTCCTTTTCAGTACCCTACATAACCCAATTTATTGTGAAAAGGAACAACTCATGTCTATTGTTAAGTATGTGTGCATTTGCATGTTTGAGGGCTGGACAAATCAGTCCCGATTCAGTACTGATTTGAGATTTGAAGAGGAAGGACTCAATCTGAGAACAAACAGATTCAAATGAACCTGCTTTGTGATTCCATTTAGGGGAAAATGTTTATAGGTTATCTAAATGCCTGTAGTTGATTCACTGTTTGGCAGAATGGCATGAAATGGAATGTAGAACTCCTAGAGAACAGTAATCCTGCCAAGGTTCAGTCAGATATCTCTAAGGGTTTCATATATAACGTTATTTTAGGTTTGGACACCCAAAAGAATTCTTGTAGGCACAGAGTTTAATATACCATTGGCTACTTAGGTCATTGTCAGAGAGACCATCATGCCATTGCACCTCACATCTCAGCACTCCATTGTCTCTTATCTGTAGCAATTCCTGAAGCAATAGAAAATCCACTGTATCTGTGTAGCACTTTGAAACTCTACAAAGTGCTTTGAAGCAGGTCATTACTTCAACTGGTAAATCTGCTTCAACGGGGTAATTCTATCAAACTTTCACCAAAGTGAAGCATCACTTCTGGAATGGGCAGGAGTCTGAAATTTCTATTTTAGAGTCATTCTGATGATGAGTGTTTATTATGCTGTATTAAAATATATTTATGAAAGGCAGGATATATTTATTTAAATAAATGAATTAATCAATACTTTTTTTAAAAAACTCAATTCATAACAGCACAAGAGCGTAAATATAGCAAAACCACCCCTGAACAATAAAGCATTAAAATGAGTAAGAAAAAACAGAAATAATCAATCATACTTCCCAAAAGATCACACAAAACAACTATCTATATAGAAACGCTGCTGAACAAATTCATGTAAACAGTCACCATGTAAGATGTCCTCACTCGCAATCGAAACTAGTTCTTATCTAAGCAGATCAGCCTATCAGAACCATCTCTCTTTTCCCCCCCTATTGTTTTCCTATGCATCCCATGAAGGGAGTGGTTGATAAGTAACAACAGGAGCTGTCCTTTTGGACCACACTTGCAGGAAAAAAATTACAAGTATTTGGGAACAAAAGATCTCAATCTATTTCTGATAAGAGAATGGAGCTACTGTAGCCACAAGATAAACCAGAGTGGAGGTATCAATTTCTGAGAAGTCTGTTTTGAGGAACATATTTTTTGTTTAAAATGAGCAGATTGCAGAGTCTAATGAATTTGGGCAGGTGAGAATAGCAATAAAAGGACTTACCAAGAAACACAGAGTAGGGACAAGCTGGAGGTCACAGCAGGCTAGCAGCAGGACTAGTGAATAACTTGACAGCTCTGACGGAAACAAAAGGTAAACAAAAACTTTCAAAAGTATAAAAGAATAATCTCTGCTCAGCACTGAATCACAGACCTTACTGAATAAACTCAAGAAAGTAGGGCAAGGGACTGGGGAAGTTCTCAAAGGCCATTTAGAATCAACTGCTAACACAGAACAACTCCTGCTGTGTCTAAAAAACCTTGTCTTGAGAATCTGTACTGCAATCCTGAAAGGAAAATTCCAAGCTGTAGTTTTGTGAACCATGCAACTGAATCTTGCTCTCAAATGACTACTGTTCAGACAATCTACCATACATACTTGCATTTAAAAGCTTTGACAGACAAAGTCTGGCTATTCCAAAATTGCATTCCCAAGCACTGATGCAAGAGATGGTTCTAGTTAGAAATGAAAACACTGAGAGGAGACAACTTCAACATGTATTGAAGAAATATTAAAATCGGAGAGCTAAGACAAAGGAAGAGGAAATTAAAAAACGTATCTCAAAAATAAAGATTTCACATCTTGATTAAGAGGATGGATGGCATCACTGATAAAGAATGCAGAATGCATGAACATATGCCATGTACAAGAGCCTGGATGTATTGAATTGGAGAAGGCAGTTCAAGCTCAGCATCATACATATATGATAGATGAAGTGAAAGGCTCGCTGGAGATATGACTAGAACTGGGTCTGTATGCTGTACAGACACTAGTGAAAAACACAGGATATGATGAAATCTCCAAAAACAACATGTAGTAAAGTAACAGAGGACCAAAAACATGGCCTTCAGATAAAGAAAAATCAGAAAAAGGATCTCTCTCCCCTAATACTGAATGAGCTTCTCCCTGTAGGAGCATATACTGGATGAGCAATAAGATAGGTAAGGGGGAAAAAAAGGGACAGAAACTTAACGCAAGATAGGATCAAGACAGAAAAGAGTAATCAACCATATCAAAGGGAAAAGTATCATGAAAGTTAAGAACTGGGGGGAAAAATCCTTTTGAATTCAGCAACAAAAAAAATCTGAGATTATAAAAAATGCAGTTTCATTTCAGAGAATGGGTCCAATCTAGCCTGTCACATCTATAACAAGATCAATACTTTTGACACAGAGAAAGAGTTTTTCCCCCCAAAAAACCAATGACATCAAAGACTGATTAGAGCAATGATTCACAAACAGTGGTATCATGACTGGGGCTCAGTAGTAGTCTAGGTAGAATCTAAGGTAAATCACTGCAAGTGACAAATACAATAACAATCTTTGCAAATACATAAATGTCATTCTTGGAAAAAGTGCGGGTTTCTATAATGTTGAAACTTAATTCTTTGATAAGGGTGATTAATCCTAAGACTCTAGACAAAAGATCCAAACATATAGTCCCTACTTTATCACTGAACAAGGAGTCAGTGATCTGAACAAAGAGTGAGGAAATGAAGACAATCTTAGTATGATATCAAAAGACAGAAAAGAAATGCTAAGCATCTGTAAAACTGAGGTGAGTCACAGAGATATTTAGAAAAATAGTAGTGTAAAAAAAGATTAATTTTGCTTAATAACAACTTTTCTGCTTAGAGACAGTTTCAAGTGGCAATTAATGATTTGAGGCTAGCTCATCTGGGACTATTGAAAATAATATTTAATTAACAAATTCGTATTTCTAGTCAGCAACCTTTTTCTTTGTCAGTTCAATTACTTTCTAAATTCTTACTTTAAGACAGCACTTATTTTAAGGCAGATTCCAAAACACTGTAATTTATACTACTGACATGAAAGCTTGAACCTTTCCTGTTTTTTCTCTTAGTAGCAGTGAATAAATTTGGCATACAAGGGGAATAGTAATCACCATGTGAATCTAAATGAAAAAGCCAGCATTCAGAGGCAGTTGAGGTTAAGTAATTCCTATGTAGAAAGCTAGGGAGATGGCCTTGAAGCAAATATTCAGAAACCATTATGTAAATAATGTAAAGAGGACAGAAGCATTCCTAAAATCCTGTGGAGATATTAGGAAAAGACTCAGGATGATTCCTCCCTGACTCACTGGGAGGGGAGAAGCAGTCAGACTTATAAGATTTTGTTTATTATAGCCTCTCTCAGTATACTTCTGGTCTTCCTGTGGATGTGTTTCCTGATCTGGTCTACCTTGAAGGGTTGACATTCCAGCATCATGCATCTAGTTCTGCATTCCTTTATACTTGCACTGAGGATTTCCTCTAGATTCACAAACTGAATTTACAAAATGTTTTCCCTCTGCACCCATGATACGATCAATCTGAAACAGCAAATCTTATTTGCTCTGAACAAAACTTAATTTTAATAAGAAAACTGCTTATTTATTTATTCATTTATTCTTCTGTACCTGCCACAGCACTGAGGAGGAGATGAACAGCTAAGAAAAGCTCCTTATTGTGAATCAATGGTCTGCTCTGTAAATGGACACCTACAAGCTGCAGAAACTCCTCTAAACATGGTTCCTCTGGTGACTTTAATTCCTCCATTACTAGGATTCCTGGACTGTCCTCAGAACATATATTGTCCATCTGCAAAACAAAACAAAACAAAAAGGGAACAGACACAGGGGCTGATTTAGTCATACTCAGAATAAAGTTAATCAAACTGAGTTTGACTTCTGATTGCATTGACATATCTATGATGTTTCCTTGACAACAATATGGAAATGGTTTGCCACTGCTGTTTTTTTAAAACTTCCATGTAGCTTACAGCCCTGGGAATTATTGATGATTTCCTATCCAAGTCTTAAGCAGGTCTAACTCTGCTTAGCTTTCTTTGAGATCGTCAAGGTTGGGTAGGTGATGCCACCTGCTGTGATCTTGAAAACAATGATGCGTAAATCAGGCAAGACCAATATAAGTCCTGTTGATTTCATATTATGTGAAAACCTAATTCCTTTGAAGAGTCTACAGTGCTAGAAAATGTGGAAGGAAAGAAAAAAATAGGATGACTAGCAGTAAGGTGGATGCATTCAGTTACAGCAGTAATGGGAGCACTGTTAGAAGATCTGAAGGATCAGGTTGAAGATAGATCATCCTGAAAAAGATCCATCAATGTAATCACCAAGAATCAACGCTGACTCAATGGTAATAATCATAATTTTGCTGTAAATATGTAATTAGAAACATGTAGGTTATTGGATCAATCAAAACTACTTTTCTTTCTTTATAAAGAACAAGCTTTAAAAATAAGAAGAGGGAAATTGTGTGTATGATTAGGAAATAAAAATTACCACATTTTCTAATTGCATCACTGTTTCTTCATGAAGCAAAAAGTGACACACCATTCGGTATAAAGCTCTCTGCTTCTCTTCTGATAGGTTCATAAAAGGTTGGAACTGGGTCTTTAACTGGAGGACATCTAAAAAACATATTAAGCAGGCATTTTTAATCATTAGAGAGACTCAGATTGGAGAGGTTCAAAAGCTAATCCTAAGAATTCTGAATGTAACATTCACTAATTTCATGTAGCAGATTGTGTGTGTGTGTGTTGGAAGTATAATGCATCATATGTATTGGCCTTTTTATGAGGGATTTTTACAAAATTGGCCTTTATGCTGACACAGATTTCAAAAATTCATCCTATAATTTCATGAAAGAGGAAATTTGTATGTACAGAGTACTAGCAGAGAAAACCAGAATTCAAATGAAATACAATTCTGTGATAGTCTGGATGTGCTCAAGCGCTAGGTTTCTGCATCATGCAAAGACATAATGTGGCTCATTTGGTTAGCATGTTACATGAAGTTTAGTCAGTAAACCATTGTTAAGGCAGTAAACCATTGTTAACAGACCATGATTTAGCACAGTGGGTGATACAGTTCAGTACTGAGCCATTTATACAAAAGTATGATAAATGGATAAACAATTCATTTAAAAAGCAGAACCCTACAATGAGAAAGGTAAAAATGAAGCTTCAGATCTGGTTCAATTGCAAAGATGCCATTGCACTGCTTGAATTGCTAGAGTTGACTAACACAGCGAAGAAGTTGCAAACTACCCCTCCCACATAACCAGTTCTTAAATCACAACTTTCTTTTATAATTAGATATACAATTAATTGTACATTGAGTTTTCACTATCTGTAAGTGGGGTCTCTAACATGATCCTAATTTGTAGTTTTTCTATTTTACTATCAGATTAAGCTGTTGCTAAGTAAACCTCTCCTGAAACAGTTAATCCAGAAACTGCACTTCCATGCAGGCACTATAAACATTATTGATTTGGAACAGTTTGGCAGGGACAAAATATAACCAAAATAGTTCATAATTATGTTTATAGCAAGAGAAAGTATACCTTCCATACTGAACAAAAGCGCCACATTCTGCAATATGTAAAATCACCATAGAGAGGTCTATAATATGTCATGGAAAAGCAAAGTCATCTTGAGAAAATATGCACAAAGTAAAAGCTCCAGAAATAAGCAATGTGTTTTCAAAGTACATAGCAAACATATTTTCATGCACAGAGGTTAAAGAAGTCATATAATGTCATAGATTAAAGGAGTCATATAAAGATAAAACTAAAGCCAGTTTTATTGGTTTTTTGTTTAGTACAAAATCCAACAAATGCTTTGGTATTTAGCACCTTGCTCTGGCTATTTCACTATTCACACCACCTAAGTGCTAAAAATGGCTTCATAAAAATTATCTTGTTTTAGGATGAAGAATGTATCTTTCTCTTCAGAAAGATGAGTTTTTTTTATAGACTAGGATGTTGATATCAGTTCTGAACTGGCCTGAGCCCTCCAACTGAGCAAATGGATAGAGATTTCTAACAGGGTAGGAATTACTACTTCCCATTCATCCACATGTATCTTCCATTTTTTTTCACTGCTGTTACACATAACAAAATTAGTTCTCTTTGATTCTGCAGGGCACAGAATAAGGTTCATTCATAAGTCAAATATGCAGTATCAATATATAACTATTGCATTAGTTATGCATGGCATATACCTATAAGTTAACTCCACACATAATTTGTTTTTTAAAAGGGAGATAAAATATTCTTATGTCATTGATCATCCTGTAGCAAGTGTGAAAAACAGCAACGTTTTAAGACTATTGGTATTTTTATTATCCATCAGCTCAAAGAGATGTAAAAGCATAATAAGGGGGACAACAAAGGCACTCTTACAGATAGCATGGGGAGGAATGGGGAGGGAGCTCAGGGTGGAGGTTGCTAAAGCAATACCAAAACTTCCATGACTTGTAAATGTTGTAGCTCTTAGTGTTTACAGCTGGTGATACAGTTTCAGGAGGAATTAACTGCAACTATTTTTGATGCAATGCTCAAATCTGCCTTAACCCCCCCTCCCATTCTAGAACCACATTTCTGACATTATTTGAAAACACAAATTGAAAATATTTTTGGTTTAAGTTAGCATAATGAACAGGACATCACTCTATACATCTGAACAGGTTCCTAATCCTACCTTTGCTTAGAATGCTTAGTGAAGCACCAGTTGGAATAGGGCTTTCAGGCCCAGGCAATTTCTCATTATCCACAGCATCCAAGGGATGAGGGAAGCAAGCATCTTCGAAGGCCAAAGAACGGTAAGATGGCCCTTCTATGGCCCCCCTTTCAAAACCACCTTGTTGATCATGAAGGAGGCAGAATTCTACAAAAAGAATGGTTTGGTTATCTTATCAAGCACTTTGAAACCAAAAATACTACTCAGCTAACTTTTGATTTATAGCCCCGACCCGATAATACTGAGAACAACAAATAAATTATCTCTCGGTAGTCTTATTAGCACTAAGCCATTTTGTTAAATCATGGGAGAGAGCTTGCCCATTCACAAAATGTTTATCCCGGTGGGAGTAACAAATCGGAAATCACCAATTTCACAAGAGAAAAACAGATGATGTTCCCTGTGATTTTCTTTAACAATCAAGATGTTTTCACTGGTACATATGCTGTTCTAGAGTCTCCACTGGGGAAAGGTCCATCACACCTCTGGTAAATTAGTTCCATAGCATTAAGTTGGCTGGACTTGCAATTTTATTTATTTATACATACATGCATACATATAATATATACTGTAAATATAACATTATACAACAGTGACTCTGGGTGGCATACAAAGCATTTATTTATGATAGTGTAAAATTAATTAATTTAAAATTTTGATGTTTGTAACTTTCTCAATGATCAAACAATGAAAAGAAAGGTTTCTGTCCTTTCTTACACAACGTCCTCAAGATTCTTGCAAAGCTGTAATTAAATGCACAAAGATAAAGAATAGAGAACGGTTTGTTACTTCAGAACACATGCAAGACAGATATAGTAAAGAAATGTTAACTCATCAGTGTACCATTGGAAACTCCTGACCAGAATGTAAATACAAGTGTTCTACCTATGCATCCATTCTCACTGAATCAAGGGCATTCTAAGAGAGAAGCAAACAGGGCAAAAGCAACAACAACAACAAAAATCTAGAAAAAGGATGTAATTGCACATAAACACACTCTGTGCTACAGAACAGGAATGAAGCCAGCATATTAAAACCCCTTAAGACATCAAGACAACCTATACAATGTGAGAGGAAAAATGTAACATAAATGAAAGCTACTCTCCAAGAGAAATGAAGCTCAGATGGGGTGGTCTTTGTATGCTAATAAATCAGTTTTATCTCAAGACACTCATATCTAATATTGGTTTGCTAATATTTCTGCCTACATGTCTGCATCCTCCTTCTGAATGCTGCATCAATGAAGTGGGAGCTAAGGCAGCTTTAGGAGAAGCAATATACTGCATTTAAATCTGTAACTTTCATCTGGGCCTCCCCCTCCAAGTCTTTCCTTCCAGAAATATTAATGCAGATCTTTATTTAAAACAAAAACAAAAACTAGCATGTGGGCAGGTTTTAGTGCCTTTGTGACATCACCAAACACTAAACCACCCCCTCTCCCCACCCCTCTCCTTAACCTGGTCATATTATTATAACTCTGTGATATTAACTGGCAAGAACACACTGTGTTTTTGAGCGTTTATGTCTAAAGCATTCAGAGAATAACATAACCTGCATAACTGATAAACAAGGGGGAGATACATTCCAAAGGCACACTGAAAAGTAAGTCAAGGCAGACATTTGAAAAATATGTGAATGCTCAAGTGAACAAAAGAGTTTCATTATGATTTTTGAGGAAATACTTTACTGCTCAGACTGTAACAGGAACATTTGAAATGTATGCCAAGAATATTATACTAGTATAAAAGAGACAATGCTACAGGTATATATCAAGATTTAGAGATAGCATTAATTCTGATATCAGATTCGGATCTTTCTTGAAATCCAGTTGGAAAATTAACATCTGAATAAGGAAAAAAACCTTATTAGAGTGCAACAATGATAATTCCTTGTAATTTGCTGCCTTATAACGTCACTGAGTGTCACTAGAACTCTTAGCACATTGTAAATTTTAGGCACAATTTCTTGGATGTTCACCGAAGAAATGGATGAGAATTTCTAGAACTTCTATAGATGAGAACATTCCACTATAGATGCTGTGAACAGGTTGATCATTTCAGTACAGAGGAACATTTTCAAGACATTTACTGCATGTCACAAAAGACAAAAAGCAGCCTCATTCCATATGGAGAAGTTGGGGAGCCTTCATCACACATAGGAGCAGCAGACTAGTTTAGGAGATGCAGCAGACTAGTTTAGGAGATGCAAAAAAGGCTATGAAGCACACAGAGATGTATTCTACAAGAAAAAGAATGGCCAAGGGTCTCTGGTGGCCCAGAGGTATCATTTATAAACTCCTCCCTAACCTGAAGTGCCTATCTGACTCTGCCTAAAGTAGGGTTAGTCTTGCAGAGCAGAGACATTTATTATTTGTAAGGTTTCAAAGACAAGACAGCCAAATATTAAAACCCAGCAATACAGAAATGAAAGAAGAAACAGTAATACTATAAAGGAGGAAAGAGATTAATGAACTGTAATCATCATTATGTTCAAATAAAGCATTCCCATATGGTACAAGCATAGTTTTGGAACTTTTAATATACATATTTTCACTTTTTCATTTTAGATCAATGCAGCCTGTACTAAATACCATCATATGGCATCCATATTTTAAACATTTCATGTGCAGAGATTAGGTCTTAGTATCTACTCTTAAGTTACACTAAGTGAGTGGAAGTTGATAGCGTAAGACAGGCCTTCTCTTTCTGCATATAGTAGAATCCATAATTTGCAACCAAATAAGATGCTTGAAGGCTTTGGTTTAACCTGCACTGACATCTTCTCATGTATTATACTTGGCTTCAGACTGTGTCACACTGATTCTAAATATCTGTAAGCCTCCTCTTCAAATGAGCACCAACTGTGTCCTGATGCAAAGTATGTATAAACTTGATGAACTCAAAATAAGATATTAAAAAAGTATTTTAGAGGACATTTATTGATGATCTCATTCTAATAAAAACCCATTACTCATCAGGATGAGCATGCTCTGTAATCCTGCCCTGAGGAAAAGGAGAGGGAGAACGGGCAGATTACTTACCAAATTGACCGTCACGCCTTATGTACAGCTCTATTACACCATAAGCAATTGCTGTTGGAGCAGGGATCTCCAGTACCACATTAGAATTCTTGATCATATTCCCATTTTCACTCACTGATACCTAGGAAGAGATTTAATCGCTGGCTAATTTGTGCAAATTAATCCCAAAATGCAATAATTTACACACCAAAGGATGTCAAGGAGTCATTTTGTAGAGTTCAAAAATGACTTTTCAATCACTTTTAAGTGAGTTAAAGCCAAATAATGAAACAGAAACAGAAAACACATAGACCTGAGAAATTTGAGCTATCATCTCTCAGCCCAATGCCCCTCATAGGATAGCCATGAGGATAAAATATGTGGCATGGGGGGAGGGTGTGTGTGGAGAGAGGTACAGCACCATGAGTCAAAGAGAGGTGGAATACATGTACAGTAAATAAATGAATACATAAATAAATTAGCATTTTTTGTTTTTGTAGGGTTTTTTTAAAAAAACTTAAAACTAGACATATCTCAAATGTATTTTCTCAAGTTTGGCTTTGCTAATAAGTGGGTTTTTAATTCACAGAAGACAGATCTACTACAAGTCTACTACAAAGAATTCTCCTTAATACAAATAGATCTTCTACCCTCAGAGAAAATACATTTGTGGTGACTTTCAGTTGGGGTGACCATCTCCATAATTAACCTCTTGTGAGCTTCTCTACTACTGAAAGAATTGGAGCAAAGGATTCAATGATCCTTTAGCCTCATCCAGCAATTTCTTTGTAACTTTTATTTGACTGACTAGCAAAGCTTCTCAAAATGGTTCTGTGTAAGTGCTTCATACTTCGATCTGAGTATTTTCACCTTACAAAAATGGTTCATATTTTGGGCCATCTTAACATTTAACAGCAAACACCATTTAACAGCAAACAGTCCTCAAATTGCATAGAACATGCAATTTTGAACAGTAGTGTTAATATTTAAACTTAATGCAGACAGCTTTATTTGTGCCTGAGAGGTGTACTTCTTTTTCTAAAACTTTTTAGGCTTCAAAGGCCACAGGGATGCGGTCAATGATGCAATACGTGACTGGAGTGGACAGGGATGAAATTTCAGCCTTTTCAGAAGGAGGGATTTAAAGGGCACAAAGGCTAAATACATCTTGCTGTGGGGGGGGGGGGGATATGGAAAAATGCAGTTGAAAATTAGCAGTTTGCTAGCAAATTTTAAACATTCATGGAATGCTATAATAGTTCATCAACATTCTTCCTTCTGCGTTCATACCTTTATAATTTTTGTACTTATTCCCACCATACCAGCCAGTTTTTCCTCTTTTTGAATGTGTTCAGATATTAAACATTTCTGAGTTGTCATTATTTTTTCCGTAAGGATACAAAGAACATCATGCTTTCTTTGGAGCATTTGTTGCAACAACGAAGTCTGTAGATTTATTGACCTAAAGAAGGAGAATTAAATACATTAAAAACTACTATAACAAAAACTCACTTTTAATAACTGGACATAGCATTGTTTTTCCATAAGAAGCTGATAAACAATGGAAAATGCTACTATACCAGTCAGAAATAACAGAAAACATGTTATCTATGTAATGATGTTAGATCATTGCATTTGGGTACTAGCAGCATATACAAAAACATACTGTCACACTGATAGTACTGCATTTATGACTCAGTTATAAACTAACATCAGACTTTTCAGTGCTCTTATCAGCCATCTCCCCAAATGCTTCATATTTGTCTCCCCCACGTATCTACATCCTTTTCAAAACTGATAGAGTATATTTATCTATCATTGCATTTATATTCATTCTTGAGAGGTCAGTGTGGCATATATGGGAGTACCTGTGATGGAATGTATCCACAAAGGGGAGGATGATGTGGTGGATTGCAGCAGAGAGCAAGGCTATCAGGAAGGAAGGGGTGCACTCCAGGAAGGGAGACAAGAGACAACACAGTTTGGAAGTGGAGCATGGGAAGCATGAGAAGTTCAGGATAGCTACTCCCTAGAATCTCACAGGGTATATCCACTAGTTGCAGTAGTATAGATTTAGTCCGGCAAGATTCTGTCTATACGGTATAAATAAAGGAACTGAACTCAACTGGACTGTTTCACATTGTTCTTGGGCTGGGCCTGACAATACCCTAATTATCCTACAATGACAACCCTATGAGGTAGCTTGGACTGAAAATGACTGGGGCAAAATAAGGTCAATAGTTGAATATGGTTATGAACATGGGTCTACCCAACTACCTTAGCTATACAAATAGTCCCCAGTTTAAGAATGAGTTCCATTCCCAAGGTCTGTCCTTAAATCATGTATGTATGTATGCATGTAAGCTGGAACAGTATCATTGTATAATATTGTATAAGTAGTATTATGCAATTAACTTGAACCATTGTGTATTTAACCCAAATCATTGTGTATTTAACTCAAATTTTGCTACAATAGGCTCTGTTCTTAATTATGGGTCATCTGTAAACTGGGTGTTCTTAACCTGGGGATTACCTGTAATTCAAACTAAAGTTAGCTACCAGTAGCATTTCTAAACTCCCCAGCAAATTTGTGGATGGATAATTTTTAATACTTTCTCTTCTCAGGGGCAAGGCTCCCCTTAGGATAACAACAGCATCACTACTGAAAAAGTCCAGTGGGAGTGTTAGCAAAATTTGAGAGTTTCTGACTCTCCCCAATTAGGATTCAGTCCAGCAGAAGATCAGACATGAAAACACCAGCTGAGATTTTAAAGTTTTATTGAAAGCAGGCCAACAGAGTCAGCTGGGGTCTCCCCTTAAGGCAGAGAAGAACCCCGATCACACCCAAAGAAAAAGACTTTATACATGTTTCTTACACAGAGATACAGCAATTAACAAATTGATTGGCTAAAATTGGCATAAATTTGGGATCCTCCTTATTACTGGGGGAAACTTATCTTCCCAATGACCTATTGGTTGCTAGTCAAAGGGCACCCCCTTTGATCTTCTGATATTTATTGTTTCATGGAATTCAGAGGTATTGCCAGAGCAGCTAAAGGGTGTTCTGAAGGCTAGCAGATTGAGGTCACTTCCTCCCATATCTTTATGGCCTTGACACTTAAGGAGACAGGATGTCTGCCCAATGTCTTTCAACAATAACAGAAATGAGAGAAATGTGTGAAGCTTCATGAACATTAGTTTCCTTGTCATCCCTTGGCTCCCAAATGTAAGGAAATAAAGATGAGAGAAACTGAGAGCCCTTTTCCATAAGGTTTCAGGAGGAGTTCTTCCATTATGTTCTCCTTTGGGGAAGAAAAGAGTGGGACAACAGGAAGGCTACAAACTATTGAAGAGGTGATTGCATAATGAAAGACAGAACAGTCTAATATACCCCTTCACCATCTTGTAACTAAATGAATACAATCATATGACAACTCCACCTATTCTCTTATCTAATAGAATAAAGCAGGTTTTATTTCATCAAACTGAATAACTGGCAAGAAAACAACTTAGAAGAATTCTCTGCCACACACTAGTTCAAACCATGCACTCCATTCATTCCACTGTAATGAATATTGATCAGGCCATGGCTAAAAACAAATCATGATAAATGATTTGTTTCAACTATTTAATGAAGTACTGAAACTAGAACATGATTTTCATTTACTTAAAATATATTTATTCTAGTTTCGATAAATTAAGATAATTTCAACAGAGATCAGATGAGGTTTCAACTGTGCAGTCCCCCTGCATCATCCATTTGTAATTCTCTAATGTTTCATCACTTTCTAAAAATCTTTTTCTGATTACAGAAAATGCATAAAGGAGGGAAAGACAAAATAGCTGTATAACATCTTTTGACTGGCAGCACTTTCAGCTATCTGGAAATATCCAAAATTTTCAAAATGGCATACAAATCTAACAACCAATCCTATCTGTTATATATAATAGTGTTAATGGGCCTCCTATATTGCCAACTTAATTATTACTGCTTTGAAGGCCATATACAAGGCTTTAAATATCTCAGCTTGATTCAGGTCAGTCTAGTAATCTGTTATTTGATCCCTGTTCCAAAGCATGATTTAGAAAACTGGAACTTTACCCTCTGTTACCTAAAAATGGGAGAAAAACCATAAAATGGTTTAACTTGTTTATGACAATAGGAATACGAAAGATTAAATCATTATGGAACACAGACCATTCTTTTAAAATATGTAATAACTAGAAAAAGAGGCTTGCTACAAACACAGGGCAGGAGAAGCATAGGTATTTTTGGGGGAAAAAAGCATCTGTATTAGTATTCAAATCCTCATGCAGATTTTTGCAGAATTGGCATTGTAAGAACGGTTGTCTCCACTTCCTCTTCAAGGACACTGGGGCAATTAATAGCTGCCTGGCTTCTTATATCTAGTAAATACTCCCTGCAATCCTATAACACTCAGCTTTATTTCCTCAGAACGGAGTTAATTCAACCAGAGAGCAGCAGTCTAATCCTCTGCCATATTCCACCAAACAGAATCTCGTGTCAGTTCAGTTATTAATCCGTTTAAAATACAGCTTTGCAATACATTTTAGATGAACGTGACACTGATATGCACACGCGCATACTCAGACACATTTCCTTCCTATTATAAACTTTGTACCTCGGCTCAAGTAGCTTTTGTGTGCTTCATTCTGTACTTTGCTTCTTTGTTGTTGTTTTAGGAAAAAAGTCTTTAAAAGTATGGGAGTCTGAAGAAGGAGGGGCAAGTGATGAATTACGCATTGGGACATCAACTCCACCCCTTACATACTTGTATGTGATGTTGTAAAGCAAATATAAAAGAGTGGAGATTTGTCATGATATTATGATGCAATTTCCTGTTTATCTCTTCTCTTCTGATTATTTCTGTATCATCTAGTTCAACAGAACTTAGATTAGGGTTTACTCAATATTTTGGTCTTATTGCACCCCCTGCTTCTGAGTAAGGACTGAGTAATTCATATTGTTGGAGATGCAGTGAGAATAATGGTTCATTAAAACATGATTTTGCAATCTCCTAAAGTTATTTTCTGGAATGACTGAATTAAATGTATCAGTTTGACTCTGAGATTCGTTTGAACTACTTATCTATTATGTAGAATGTAATGGATGGACAATGGAAATACTTTATCCATGTCCTTCTTACTGCTAAGAAACTAATCCTTCAAGACTGAAATAATAAACTTGTTGGCTCTAGTTACTCATGAAATTAAAGATATCTTACTTGCAATTTATAAACAATTTTCTTACAGACAAGATTAGGTATGGATGATTACAATTAAATTGAAACTTGTGTAAAATCATATATACACATATACACACAAACATATATGACAAGCCCTTATATATATAATTGTTGTCTTTCACTATTTTCTTTCTCTTCTCTTTGTTCTGTTTAAAGGCATTTTTTTTAAAATCACATCACAATGCAAGTTTTGTAATTTTGGTGTCAATCAAGACTAGCTGTGGGGACACCTATATTTAAAAACAAACTTTTCACAGAACCTCCCCATTACAACTTTTCCATTTGTATTATCTTATGCTCGAGTTCACAGACATAACTAGAAATTTCATGAAATATGCCCTGACAACAAAATGAGATAAACTAATCTTTCTCTGTGTTATCAGAAGAAACTGCTTGGTTATCACGTAAATTCCAAGTTTCAGTGTATCACAATCCCCTAACCAGAAAATATGGTGATACAGGTGATCTTCATTATTCCTAGTTCCATTACCTGTGGCTTTGTATGTCCACAGCTGCTGAAAAAAACCTTCAGCATCTGCAATAAAGGTTTTCATAAATCTGCAGTTTTGGGCTTATTTTTAATTTTATACATGCAGAAAATAGCAGACCAGGTTTTGTGTGTGTGTAGAGTACAGGTAGTCCTTGTTTAGTGACTACAATTGGTTCCAGCAACTTGGTCATTAAGCAAAGCAGTTGCTAAGTAAAAATCATGTGACCATGACTGTGCTTATGATTTCACATCAGCTTTCCTTCACTTTACAGTGTCAGAAGGATACTACTCCAAACAGCTGGATGAGCCCAAATGGCAGGGATGGTTTCTGGAACTTGACTCATGAAGAAGCCAGGTAAAAGGCAAATCTTATAGCCCTTTTTCCCCACTCCCCCACCCTTTGGAATGCTGACCCTGGTGCTGGTATAATTACCAAGTAGAAGGAAATTAATGCTTGTATTTACATTCATTAGAGAGGAAGGGATTACAAGAGAGTAAGCAGACACACAATGGGGAATACACATGGAAAGGAATGCCTAGTTGGCTGTCAGCTGCCAGCAGTGGGCCACTTAGGAGGCAAACAAAAGCCTTTTGTATGAAACTGATTAGGGTCTTATCAGTTTCAGATAGCATTGCCAGCCAGATGGAGGTTCTAATCAACTAATTAAGGTCACAGAGCTGAGCTAGTTAAATTGTGGTTAGCACTTTTTGGAGAAGTGCTGGGCTGCCCAAGAAGAGATAGCTTGTTTAGGCAATCTCTCTGCTCTGAGAGGTGGGAAAAAGAAGAAAAAATGAGTCAGCCACAGAACAAAACCTACTGACTGTAATGGCCAACATGTGACAGAGAAAGAGATGCTGTGAAGGTCATAAGTGCAGATATTGGTTGCAAAGTAACTTTTTCATCATAATCGTAACTGCAGTTGCTAAACAAGGACCACCTGTATATTGCTTTCAAGGTCTTATCAGTGATTGCTAGGCTGAAAGGGAAGCTAAGTGGAACCTTAGCAGATTCAGGCCTGGTTCGTACTTGGATGGGACACAAATGGGAAATACTGTAGGCTAGATTGGGATGTTGAAACACACCTGAAAAGAGGTAATGGCAAACTCCTTCATACCATTGAGAAGAAAATTGTACAGATGTGCCTATAAGGTCTGATGCGTCTAGCAGATGTCAAGCTTGAATCAAACAATATCATACTCCCAGATTAAATTCATATTAACTCCAGAAATCATGGTGCTTCATCTTCAATCTTTGCTGCTTTCTTCAATTCCAACTATCTCTAAAACTTTTCAAAGCAATTTTTTAAACCTCCTCACAAAGATGCCATTTTTAAAGCTGAAGATTTTTTTAAAACCCCGTAAAGTGAAACTATGTATAGATCTCATAAATGAATAAAATAAATACCTTCCCTTCACATCTTTCATAAGCTTGTGCAAGTCAACTTCTTGCTTTTTGAGATTTCCAAAAGAGGATCGGCTTTCCACAATGTCTCTTCCTCCAGTTCCTAAACTGATTCTTCCTAATGAAGTTTCAATGCTTCCTCCGATGCAATCTTCAAACTTGCCCTCATACTTCACAAAGTCAGACTCTATAATAACTTAGAAAAAAAGCAACATATCCAAATGACAGAATATTAAACTGGAGCACAAACAAATTATCTCAAAAATCAAAGACTAATTATAAACAACACCAGATTGAGACATCTACTGACTTACTATTCACTGATTTTCATTGCTCCCTGTATTTGAAAATGTTTATAATCCAGTGAATAAAGTAAGGGTGGAGAATTTGTGGTCCTTCACATGATGCTGAAATATAAGTCACAACTTCTTTGACCCAGTGGGTCACGCTAGTAGAGTCTACTGAGAGTTTACCAACGTTGCTTGGGGATCACACGTTCCCCCTCCTTGGAATAAATGGATCCCTATGCTATACTTTGGAAGGATTTGAGTCTTACAAATGTGTGCATGCATATGGGACATTTTAAGGATAATAGCAATCATTCTAAGAAACAGTTCTCTGAATTCTACCAGAAGTCATTCTCTCTACCTAGTGTGAAAACAGAACAGTCACAAAATAGAAGTCTTGTCATGCTTTGCCTGCCTGCCTCCTGCCTTTCTATCTATTTAGACCATCCCAATCCTGATGGACTCTGGACAGTACAGTGAACAAAGCATGAAAACAAGGACAAAGAAAATAAAAATAACTTGATACAAATCATAAGTTCCATGCTGATTACCCAGAGTCAACCAGGGCCAAAAGCACACTGAAATATTTTTTTTTACCCAATTGCAAAATGAAAGGAGAAGTAGGGCCAAGAATATATTTGGAAAAAATGGTACAGAACATACATTCTTATTCTGAATTTCTCTGGATAATGTGCAATCCTATGCTCGCAAGCTAACCCTTAATTCTGAGAGGTTACTGTATATTTAATATTCATTTCCTTCTACAACTTAAATGGCTCATTACTAATTACAGAATCAAATAAACAATAAGGGTCAGTAAAACAAAAAGAATTGTAAGAGCAGTTGTCCTGACACAGTTGAAGTAGATCAAGTTACAGAAGCTGTGGTAAATCATGCATGGTTCTTCTGGATTCCATTTTTGCCAGGACTGATACATCATGATAAACTACCTTTTTGAGAATGGGTTACTCAATCATGTCTGCCATAGTATGTATACAGTTACATAGCACTGATTCACCAGAATTCAACTTACTACTCTCCTTTCGTCCTCCACTTCTGTGGAACAGTCACTTCCACTTTTGCTTTCTTTTGTCCTTTTTCTGGACAAGGAAGCATACTTCCCAAAAAAGAATTGGGGAAACTAAGATGCTGCTGCTAAAGAGTGACATTTTATTTGGCATAATTCCAACTTCCTATGTTCTTTACTATAAAAGTCAGTCAGGGCAGAGAGTCTGGTGGCTACTAAAGGAGATGTAGATTCATGTCTCCAGGCATCATTCAAATATATTACCACTTTTTTTTTTTTTTTAATCTGCGCTCAGTCGTTACCGACTCTGCAGTGACTGCTTGGACGAGTCCTTGCAGTTTTCAAGGCAAGGTGTTTCGGAAGTGGTTTGCCAGAGCCTCCTTCCTAGAGCAGAGCCCAGCTGGTGAGCGCAGGAGGCGGAGTTTCCGTTGCTTTGCGCCCTTTTTGGGCGAGCGCGGTTTCGCGCTTACCGGCAACTGCTCCTGACTCCTTTTGCAAGGCGCCACCAGCATTTTTCCTCCCACCGGAGTGAGAGTACCCATTTATCTACTCACGTGAGTTTTCGAACTGTTGGGTTGACAGGAACTGGGGAGGAAACAGGAGCTCACCCTGTTAACACGAAGGCTGGACTCGAACCGCTGAAGCGTCGACCATTTCTGGCCGGCAACTTTCAGCGTCATTAAGCTGCTGCGCCATCACGTCCCCCTATATTACCACTAAGCCATGTTTATTAGCAGAGTGGATGGTGCATATATGCAAATTTTATTTTATTAGCTGCCTTGCATGCTCACTAAAGCAGAAAGGAAGGTTATATATCCAATAAAGTAAGATTCTGGTGTTCTGGGTTTTTTCTCCCAGAATGTGCCAATCTAACCATTGCAGGAATGGCTCATTTTCTAGAAGTAAATATTCCAGAATAGGAAGTGATTTGTAGACAATCTGTGAAATAGCCATTTCAGTAGGTTACAGGAGAAAAACCAGAATCCCACATTTCTGGTTAATTCATAAACCATAGTTTGCAAATCACAAGGCTGAGTTCCCACAGAGCCAAGCCAAGACTAAAAAAAAATTACATTATGATTTAGCATGATATGAGAACCCAGTCAATGAGATGCTTCTAATAGCAGTCAGAAGATCAAGATGGAGTGTCAACTGTACTCCACTTAAAAGAACAAGTTGCCAAGAATCTTCTGACATCTTTAAAAAGCAACAAATAACAGACTTCCTCAATGATCATGAGTTGTAACCCAACACATATGGATACCACCAGATTAGAAAATCTTAAATAGCAAACAAAAGCAACTTTCTTAAAGAAAACATATTTCTGTCTTAACAACTTTGATTATATTATTTTTTCATTCTGAAACTGCTAAATGGCTCTTCAGGATATTCTTATTATTGTGCCTGAAATCAATATAATCTATTTCCTTCTGAATAAAGACAATGATTTCCTAAATTGTTACAGATATTAATTTAGCAATGTTAGAAAAAATTGTTATCACCAATTACTGCTGTTGTGAATGGTCAAAATGCTTTCTGTGCACACATTGATGCATCCACTAAATTGGCACAGATGACCTCTAGCACTTACTCCTCTGCAAGTGATCGCATCAACTACTGCAAGCAGTCATTCTATAGCATAAATCCCATAAACTGGTATAACTTTAAAAAAGCATTATTTTCACTGTTTCACTGTAGAAAGTTTCATAGCTTAAATTAGTATCTAATAGATCAGTTTGGGCTATTTTGATTGTTCTCTGGAAGGTATCATCCATTTTCAACCAAAAGAAAGAACAAGATGACGTGTAAAGTAACACTGCTGTATCTGACTTTTTGAAAAAAAATAACTTCAAAGTTAAACAATATTAAATCAGGAACTATACAATAATCCATAGTACTTTGCACCTTTTCTTATCTCCTGTAACAGTGTGTAACTGTAACTCTACCTGGTTTTATAGGATCATGTACATCTTCAGCAAGCACATCATTCAATGTGATTGACAAGAGATGGTACTTTGGATTTTGCCAGCACCAGGTTTTCTTTTTCTTTGTGACTAAGTTCAGGAACTGTAATTTATCCAAGTTATTCAGAGATGATACAGAGATCAAGTCTCCCCCACAGTCAACCTCCTTCACAAAAGTTTTGGTTGCTTTTGCAAACATCCTAAGGACAGGAAATACTTAACAAAAATCTGCAGAAACAAAATCAAAAGGTGAGAAACACAAATACTGTGAGGAAAAAATGCCATTTATATGTTTAAAGAAGGTATTGATTTGTATTTTATTTATAAGATTTATACCCAGCCACATCTCACAACTCCGTTGTTGTAAGAAAACAGAAGGGAATAACTTACTTTAACTAAAAGTAGGGCAAATATATTTAGAACTACAGTACTGTAATAATTAGAGACATCAATTTGATTTTATATAGAGGAGTTGGTGACCATCAGCAACCCATATCTTATGCTAATGAAAAATGCCATTATACATTTCTTCAGCTTTTAAACTCTTTGGTGGATTTTTTCTTCTAACAGAATAATACTGGTTATTACTCTAGAGCAGTGTTTTTCAACCTTGGCAACTTTAAGATGTTGCTAAGATGCTGACTGGGGAATTCTGCAAGTTGAAGTCCACACATCTTAAAGTTGCAAGGCTGAGCAACACTGCTCCAGACACTATACCAACAGCATATGTAGTGTATGTGTAACATTGAGAGAACTGAAGAGGAAGCAACCATAGCTACACACTGTGTTTGCATAATAAATGTACATCTGTAAGTTGCAAGTAGAACAGGAAAAAAAGATATCAAAACAAGGCAAACCCTTTTCTGTTTAAATTCAAACTACAATGCTTTAAAGCAGTGTTTGTCAACCTCAGCAACTTTAAGATGTGTGGACTTAAATGCTCACTAGGGAATTCTGGGAGTTGAAGTCCACACATCTTAAAGTTGCTGAGGTTGCAAAACACTGCTTTAAGTAAAAGCTTTGAGCGTTTTTAGTTTTCATCACATGACACAGCTGTAAAAAGCTACATATCACACAGAGAAAGGGGGTGTTTTTCGCTTTCCCTCTCAATGCTAGTTTGGGTCATCGAGGCAATTTATGAGCAGCAGAAGAAAGAGCAGCAGCTCCTTTTCTAACCACACTGAACAGGAAGGTCTTTATGAGGATGGGGCGAGCGGAGCCGAGTAGCAGCAGTTCGAGTTCAGAGGGCAGGAGAGGGTGAACCCGGCCTTGCCTGAGCAGGGCTCTGCCTTGGTGGCCGAGAGAGAGGCAGAGGGACAGGAGCACGAGTAAACTCTTCATTGAAAGGAAGAGCGTGGAGGCCAAACGCGAGGACGGAGGGACGCTAGCTAGACTAGCGCGCCTTGGTACAAAATATCATTAGGCTGCACAGGAGGAAAGTTTAGCCAAGAAAGGACCAGTTGGGAAGAAAGAAATAACTTGCCCCGGTGCAGGAAAAGGCAGCTTTCACTTAGAGTAGCATTTGCAACCCCCTTACGTTCGCTTCCTTTTACTCACAACTCCCCAGGGTCGACGAGCGGTCCCCTTCGCAGTCGCTCCCGGCCTGAACTCTATCGTTCGGTCCTGTGGCTCCAAACCGCGACGCTTCGCTGTAGCCACGCCTTCCCCTGAGCCGCTTTCCTCCCCTGGTTCCCTTCTTGTACTCGCTCGTGACCGGCAGGGAAGGGGCGTGGCTAGATGCTGCTTCTGCTGCCGCCGCAATAGATATGAACCAAATGACAAACTGGCTCGCGAAGCAACGCAGCGATGTAGAAATGAATGGGATATAACGACGCCTGCGTTCATTTGAAAGCTGCCTAATTGGAAGGTGTTTTATTTATTTTCTTGCCTAATAATAATTTATACATTTATATATGCATGTCTGCTTAAGAGAGTACTTAAACTACATTTCTATTTAGGCAACTTGAAATATACTAGGTCTGTATTTCCATGTTTCCAGTGCGACTTGATTAACTGTAAATACACATAAAAACCAAAGATGCGGGGAGGCGCCGCGCGGGAGAAGGTAATACATCTCCCCCGCGGCCCCTCCCCACATCTTTGGTTTATAATCCATAGTTGAGCAAACATTATCAACTAAAATGCCGTAAGGGTGTGCAAGCTTTTAACTTCCCCAGGATAATTGATCAAATGAGATGCTATGAAAATAGAAAAAAACTAAAAATCTAAAAATTAGTCCAAATGTGGATATAAAAAGCAGTTTAGATTTAGTCCGAAATAACGTAAGACTACCAGAATTGGGCTGCAAAAATCTAGGCAACTAGATGGTGATGAAGAATATTTTGCAGCCCTAATGAATTAGTCACCAGTAGATATGACAGGGGTTAGATTATATATGTATAGCATCAATAAGCCAAGAAACTGGCTGATCTCCCCATTTTTTTTCTCTCATACACAAAATCAGCACCCCAAATTCCGAAGCTTGGAAGCCCACCTGGAACAGATTTGCCTCTTGTCTTGAGTGCAATTAATCATTTTTGGCTAAATAACAAGCAGAAATACAGATTGCATTCTTTGTGTTAGCAAGCCATGATATAAATTTTAAATATTGTGTTAGACCAAAGACTACATAGAGGTCCACTTAAAGGCCAAAGTGCTGTTTTACTTAGCTGGATGGTTTAAAACTCAAAATACCATGTTCCATAATAAAGTAAAAATCATATTCCCCTGGGGATAGATTGCAGCTTGAATGGCATCACCTTCAGCTCTCTTGAAAATACAGAAAATAATCATACCATAATTGATATGGTAGAAAAACCACTAGATAGCAGCAAAAAGTTTTATCTCTTTGCTCTCATCTAATGGTTTTCTGGAGTTTTTTTTTTTTAAGCCTAAAGGCAGCCCTATTTTAAGAACGCTCAATACCTCTGCTAGAAAGCTCTTGTGCTGCTGCTTGCATTGTTAAAAAGGCACTTTATATTAATCCAAATATTAACTTCAATATTAAAATGAATAAAATGGAAATAGTGGGCATATTCTTCATCTAGTTGATGTTATTCCACATAGCAAAACCATATCTCTTGGAAAAGATAGAACAGGTTTAATGCAATTTGTAACCAACTGTGCTACTATTCTAAAAATAAGTTTTGCATTTTGATAAATTGTACACATCCTGTAAAAAATAGCTGCATGAAGTATGATAATTTCACATTGGACCATCTAGTTTGGCTTGTACAATATAGTGAACCAGAAACTAACCAATCAGTTGAAGATAGAATGTTGTGTGAACCCAGGAAACTGAACTCATTTAATAAGCTATGATTTATTTTAATCATACATAAACATGCAATGCACACATAGCCCTCATGCTGAAGTTTCTTTTAGAAGAAAGTTGGCTTCCTATCTTATCTCCATATGGATCCATCTAAATGAAAAACACCTAAAAGTTTTCAGAAAAATACGATGCTGTATGGGTGTGTACTATATATTAACCTTTAATTTGCATATGTACTAAACCATTTTCTATACATATGCGTTAAAAAAAATTTAAAAACGGAGCTGATTATAAATAGTTACATAAACCTACTTGGAAGAGATGTTATTTGATCTGGATATGGAGAGGATTTCCGTAACCTTTTTGCTGTGATCAGATCAACCCTATTTTGGATAACACTGACTCCAATCTAGAACTTCTTTGAGGGATCCATTGGCCCATTCACATGGTCTGTCCCAGGTGCCTAATAGCCCAGTTTTCAGAGGGCATTGGGGAATTCCCAGCATTCTAACAGGCAACTCTTTTGCAACCACAGGCAATAAGAGGTGAGCCAAGCACCAGGTAAAATTGCTCCCAAGTGGTGTCTTTCTGTTGGCCAATCCATGTTGGTGCCTTCGTTTACTGAGGACCTCAGGAAAACAAAATTTCATAAATGACTCCTAGGTGGAGAAAGGTGAAAAGTGATTTCGATTGACCATGGGTATGTTCCCACATTCAGGGCTACACCTTGATAATAAGAGAGGTAAAGCATCTTTTGTTGTTGTTCATTTGTTAAGTCATGTCCAACTCTTTGTGACCCCATGAACCTTATTGCGCCCGGCCTTCCTGTCCTTCACTGCCTCCCTGAGTTTGCTCAGTTTCATGCTCGTTGCTGCAGTGATGCTATCTAACCATCTCATCCTCTGCCATCCCCTTCTCCTTTTGCCTTCAATCTTTCCCAGCATCAGGGTCTTTTCCAAAGAGTCCTCTCTTTGCATTAGGTGACCAAGTATCCGAGCTTGAGCTTCATTATCAGTCCTTCCAATGAGCAGTCAGGGTTGATTTCCTTTAAGATTGACTGGTTTGACCTCCTAGCAGTCCAGGGGACCCTTAAGAGTCTTCTCCAGCACAGTTCAAAGGCATAAATTCTTCAGCACTCAGCCTTCTTTATGGTCCAGCTCTCACAGCCATACATTACTACTAGAAACACCATAGCTTTGATTATGTGGATCTTTGTCGGCAAGGTGATGTCTCTGCTTTTTAAGATGCTGTCTAGGTTTGCTGTAGCTTTCTTCCCAAGGAGCAAGCGTCTTTTAATTTCATGGCTGCAGTCTCCGTCTGCGGTGATCTTGGAGCCCAAATAAATGAAGTCTGTTACTGCTTCCATTTCTACCCCTTTATTTGCCAGGAATTAATGGGTCCAGATGCCATGATCTTAATTTTTTGAGTTTCAAGCAAGCTTTTGCACTCTCCTCTTTCACCCTCATCAAGAAGCTCTTTAGTTCTTCTTCACTTTCTGCCATTAGGGTAGTATCGTCTGCATATCTGAGGTGTTGATGTTTCTCGCTGCGATCTTAATTCCAGCTTGTGATTCTTCCAGCCTGGCATGTCTCATGATGTACTCTGCATATAAGTTAAATAAGCAGGGTGACAGTATCCCCCTCCCCATTGGGGGAGATGGGCAGCATACAAATTTGAAAAATAAATAAATAAAATAAATAAATACAGCCTTGTCGTACTCCTTTCCCTATTTTGAACCAATCGGTTGTTCCATGACCAGTTCTAATTGTTGCTTCTTGGCCCGCATACAGATTTCTCAGGAGACAGGTAAGGTGGTCTGGTACCCCCATCTCTTTAAGAATTTGCCACAGTTTGTTGTGATCCACACAATCAAAGGCTTTTGCATAGTCAATGAAGCAGAAGTAGATGTTTTTCTGGAACTCTCGTGCTTTCTCCATGATCCAGCAAATTTGGCAATTTGATCTCTAGTTCCTCTGCCTCTTCGAAACCCATCTTTACTTCCCCTTTATTGCAACTGTGAGCTGTCATCCAATGGCCTTGTTTAGCATGACTAATTATCTATTTAACAAGATCTTCTGCCTGGCCATTCTAACCAATTTGCTCAGCATTTGGTTGATAGATACACTACAATCTTAATTCTTCATGGGCAATCTTTGGTGGTGACTGGGGCACTGTTTTGTCATATTACTTGAGATTCCTTCTGGCCTGTGAATTCTGAGAAAATGGAGAAGATTTTCTCTAGGTTATCCTCTGCCACTTGCAAGCTTGACTCTATTCCCGTCCTGGTTTATCTGTAGGACCAGGGGTAGTGTGACCACCTGCATTTGAAAGATTGTCAATGCCTTTCTGGCATTGGTCGCTCTCCTGGATAATCTCTATTGGGACCTGGATGACCAAAGTCATCTCTCAGCAGTTTTTGCTACCAGTGATCATGGTACCCTGCTGGATCTCCTTATGGGACTAAGGCTGTTTTACAGTAGTTCTGCTCCTTCCTCAACCTCTGGATTGATTCAGTCAGTAGTAGTGAAAGAGGAGAGGTCAGCACAACAGCCCCTGCTTTGTGAGGTTCTTGCTGTTTAACATCTATATGGAGCTACTAGGTGAAATTCTGATAGGTCAGAATACAATATTATCAGTATTCGGATGATACTCAACTTTATTTCACCATTCCAGGCTGTAGGGGAGATGTTTTTGATGTTATTTCCTGATAGGCTGTCAGGGTATGGATGGGACAGAACAGACTGAAGCTAAAACCAGACAAGATGGAAGTATTGCTTGTCCATTGAGGACAATACCAATGTTATTTCTGGATGGGTAGAAACTACTCCTGAAGGAACAGGTTCTAAACTTGGGGGTCCTTCTAGACTCCAGCTTCTACTAATACAGCAGGTAGAGGCCATGGCTGGGGGGACTTTGTTCAACTTTGGCTGGTGCACCATTTATAGCCTTACCTGGAACAAAAGGACCTTACTACAATGATTCATGCCCTTGTTACCACCTGTTAGACTACTGCAATGCATTTTACATGGAGCTGCTTATAAAAATAATTCAGAAACTACAATTAGTCCAGAACACAATGTCTCATGTGCTACCCAGCCCTCTTCATTGGGAGCATATTACACCTATGATATAGAACGTGCACTGACTATCAGTTACTTTCCAGGTGCAATTTAAAGCACTGGTTTTGACCTAGAAAGCTCTTTATGGCATGGCACATGGTACCAACAGAACTGATTGTTCCAGCCGGAACTGAAAACTTTACCTAGGGAGAAACTGCTCCTAGTGCCCTACTTTTGGAAGATAAAGGGAGCTGAGGACAGGAGCCATTGCTTTTCAGCAGCAGCTAGTTCTCTGGAGCAGTTCCCTCTGGAGGCCAGGCTTGCCCTTTCTCCAAAAACACTTGGAAGCATACTAAGAACAAATACAGTGGAACCTCGGTTCATGAACTTAATTCGTTCCACGACTCTGGTCACGACCCGAATTGGTCATGACCCGAATTGGTCGCGACCCGAAGCAAATTTTCCCATAAGGTTCAATGTAATTACCGTTAATCCGTTCTGGCGTGGAGGACAGGGAGGCGGCTATTGCTTGGAGGGAGAGTCCCCCTCCCTATGACCACTTGTCAGGGGTGGAAAATGGCTGGGGACCACGTGTCAGGGGCGGGAAAATGGCCGTGGACCACGTCAGGGGCGGAAAAATGGCCGTGGATCACGTGTCAGGGGCGGAAAAATGGCTGCGGACCACGTGTCAGCGGCAGAAAATGGCCGCGGACCACGTCAGGGGCGGAAAAATGGCCGCGGACCACGTGTCACAGGCGGGAAAATGGCCACAGACCGTGTCAGGGGAGGGAAAATGGCCACGGATCCTTTTTGTGACCCGATCTGGCGTTTGCGGAGGCAAAATTTTGCAACCGGAGCTGTTCGTGACCCGAATTGGTTGTGAACAGAAGCGTTCATGACCCGAGGCACCACTGTAGTTCCAGAAGCCATTCTAGTAGATCTCTGCTTTTATTTTTTAGTTATTTTATCTTTTTTGTCATTTTATTGTTACTTGTTATGCCTACTGAGAATGTTTTAAACTTTTTTTCTTTATATGAGATTTGTTTGTGGTGGGATACAAAGGTAATAATATCACATAGTTTGTATCCTAAGATGGTCAAGGGCAAAGTGAGGCACCTTATGCCTCAGTATTGCAAAATGAAGAGATAGGGGCTTGAATAGAATGTCCTTGTGGCTAAATTCATGTGGTTTTACTAAATTGATGAACATTACATTTCCACACTTCACTGAATGAAATGAAATCCTAGGTAAGGCGACATGGACTCTTTTTTTTTGTAATAATGTTATTAAAGTTTATAAATACAAAGATAAAAAAGTAATACAACCTAAGAGAAATATAAAAAGTGAGGAAAAGAAAAAGAAAAGTGCAAAGAGAGGGAGAAAAGAAAAAAAATAAGAATATAAAAGTAACTCCCCCTCCTTCCAGACAAGTATAAACAACTCCTGTAACTTAACACCTTTTCTAGCATTTCAATAATAAAAAACCTCTTGTTCCTATAACTCATCTCTAATCAATAAACAAATTATAAAAACTCATCATTCAGTTCTATTCAACAAAAGTCCATTAAGAGCTACCAGAAATAATCCATTTTATGCTCCAACTTATCAGTTTCTCTAAGAGATAAAGCAAAAGAAGTATCTCCCCAGTTGTAAACAAATCTTTAAAGCATTGTCATTCAGTCCTGGTCATAAAGACATTCCATTAACAGCTACCAGAAACCACTATGTATTTTAACCCTGATTGAATAAGTTTACTTTGTAGTGCTTCCGTTTACTTTTAAAAAGCTTGGTCTTTAATCCCAACACATAGAGTCCTACAAGTTGATTTCTTATCTTTTTTCTTTGTCTTCCTCTCAGGAACAGCTTCAATAGTTTAGCAGGTCCCTTTTGTAAATCCAAAATGAAAAAGCTATGCAAGTCGCTCTTCTGATTTATTATTTGTATGTCCCCTTTAGTTGTTAAAACATCAGCCAGTTTCATTTGTAAATCCACTGTGGCATCTTTTTCCATGTCACTCTTATAGTTTGTCATTTTAAAATCTGTTTTCAAATCTACATAATCTTCTTCCATATCACTCTTGTAGTCTGGCATTTTTTTTAAATCAGTTTTCAAATCTACATTCAAATCAGTCTAAGTCTCTATTTTATCCTGATATACAGAAGTTCCTCTTCTGTAACCTCAGTTATATCCATTTCTACAGTGGCAGACAATCTTAAAAGTAATTTCTGAGTACACTGCTCCAAGACAGCTTTAATTTCTTCTATAGTAAAATAATATTGTTCCATTGTATTAATAGGTCTGTTCTCCTTTAATTATAATGTTTAGTTTTCTCTGGTTCCCTCTAGTCAACCTTTAAAGTCCCCTCTTATCATATATTTATTCTTCAGTTAGCAAAACTTTCCCATGGGAGGATTTTTTAGTTAATTTCAAAATCTTCATATATATTTTTATAAAATTTTAATCAACCCACAGGAAATATTCTTTCAAGTCCATTTGGCCCCTTAACTTTCCAAAATCAACATTCTAGATGTTCTTTTGCTGTTTTCCCAAAATTAATTTTTTTCTACTTAATCCTTAAACTTACATAAAACTCCTTCCACCCAGAATAGAAGGAAGCTCTTCCAGTGTGATGAAACGTGTCCTTTAGAACGTTCTTAATATCCCAAAGGTCAATAATAAATAATTTCCTAAAGTAGTTAAAGAGGAAGTGGGTGAACCCAGTGTCTGTTTAAAGGCACCGAACTGCTGCTTAGGCAAGATGGTTTTCCCCTTGCTCCCAGAGCTCTCACACCCAGCAGAGATCACTATTTTGTGATCTCTTCTTGGGCAAGTCTCTGTATGGAGTAAACTTGTGGGTGATCCTAATCCTCTCCTTGATCCAGAGAGGGGTTCCGAGGAGCTGATCCTTTCATCAGCTCCTCCTTCTGCCACAACCGCCAGCTCCGCTCACGTGCTGTCCTCAATCCACCATTGCTTCCCTGGAAGTCCAATGCCTGTCATATTTCTAAACATCAGCGAGCACTGTAATACAGTTTCTAATCAATTTGAGATACTGACTCAAATTATGGCAGGATTAAAATATCTTTATTTGTCATATAGATATAAATATTTTAATACATTCAATAAAATTTAAAATGTCAAACATAAATACGCTCCAGTACTAAGGTTAAAATTATACTGGATTTCTGCTACTCAAATTCACCCTGTAAAGAAAACAAAGGCAAGCTTTTAAAATACACATTAAGCACAAACATTTGTACTACTCTAAGAATAATTTTCACCACAAACAAACATTGAACACTCCAAATTTAGAGCAGCTGACACGTTATTGTTTTTAAAATTGAAGTAAATGAAGCCAGAAAAAACATCCCACGTTTCTAAACTAGCTGGTGCATGGAATCAGGATCCAAATGGAACATTTTGTGGAATGTCCATTCATATGTTTTCATATAAAACATATTTTTTGCTTACCTGTGACAGTACTCTTCAACAATATAACTAAATTGGTTGGGGGAGAATAATAATAATTCAATCAATTTCATAGTCTAAGATATAATCTATCATTTTATCTAAAGGCTTTTCTGAGGACAATTCTCACGGAACTCAATATGATTGTTTTTGAATGTTCTCTAATCAAGTCAGGGCAAAGTCTCAACATTTAGCTGATTTTGGATTACTTCTTTCCAACTTCTACCCCACACATTTTTAGTAATGTTGTCTATCCATGGTGTTCATTTTTTAAATGGAATGTCTTTTGCTAACCTGAGTCAATGGATATGTTTGCTCAATGCATTGAACCTAGTTTAACATAAACCATGGATAAGAGATTTACCCATGGGTGCTGTGCAGGATGACATGACAAGATATAGGCAGCTGTAGGTTGCCATTCCTGTCAACCACTATTGTCCCTACCTTTGTGACTATTTGGGTAATATTTTCTGGATTTCCTTTTCCCAAATTGGGGGGAAAACCCCTCATACTGGTCTAGCTGAAGTGAGAATTACTGTACAGGAGAGGGAGGAGTCTGATCCTCTCAAGATCCTTAAAGCCCCATTTCACATAGACCTACATGAATGTCTGTGAGAAATAAAAAAAATTAAGCATTACATACTGTGGCTGGAGCACTCCCTTTTACAGCTCCTTCTGTCTCCTAGCTATATATTTAGATATAGGAAGGAGGAGTTTTCCAAAATGCTGAACTTAAAACAAGTCATTAATTAAAATTAAGCAAAATTTAAGTTATAATAGGTTTGAATGTCATAGTGGGCCTAACATAGTATATTGGGTGACCCAGATAAATGGATAACAAATGAACTAAAGGGAATCCTTTTCAATCCCCCCCCCCCAAAAGAAATCCAAAGTGAAAACAGTAAATGGCCTCATGTGATGGAATGGAATTATGAGGGCCAGGCTCAGGGAGATAAGCATTTTCTTAGCTTGCCGCAAGAGCGTGGGAACTACAAGAGGATGAGACTGGCACCTCCCTGAGGAATTCACCCTGTTGTGGCTGGCTGACTTAGGAGCTGGGGTTTCAGTCTGGGAAGATTCTTGCTAGAGGTTGTAGCTAATAAACATAGCTGAACTGACTTTGCATTGTCTCTTGGAGTTCCTTGGGCTAGGCCTGACATCAATCTTCCCAGACTGAAACCCCAGCTCCTAAGTCAGCCAGCCACAACAGGGTGAATTCCTCAGGGAGGTGCCAGTCTCATCCTCTTGTAGTTCTCACGCTCTTGCGGCGAGCTAAGAAAATGCTTATCTCCCTGAGCCTGGCCCTCATAATTCCATTCCATCACACCTCAATTGAGTTTGATCCCTTTCGTGCCCTTCCAAATTTATTAATTTTTAGAATCCAGAAAATCAAGTTATATTTATAAGGTTCCAATCTGTCATGTATTCTTTTAAATAAAAATTCATATTTCTTAATTATCCTACCTTGAATCATCTTCCTCAGTCTGAGTTTCAACTGTTCTGTGTGGAGTGGAATGAAAACTCAATTATTTCTCACTACATCTATTAGCCATTTTGCTCATGAATATGAAGCTTCCCTGCCACCTATGCTCTAGGGCTACCATATCTGGATTGCAATAATCTGGATGACCACTAGATGGCAACAAAGAGATACACAAACCATTAACTCTTGGGCTGCTGTCTTGTAGTTGTTCAGATCTTTGCAGCGCAGATATGCTAGCCCTACTATGCATCCCAGCCTTATTTAAGAAAGGAGGGGGGAAAAACACCCTGTCACGCAATTATTGTGCAGTCCACATTGGCTTTAAATATGATAGCGGAGTTTAACTTTAATTCTGTGTGCATATTATGCATAGCAAATAATTAAAGCAATAGTTCTAAACTCTTCCTTCCCCCAACTCCATATTTTACACAGAGAAAAGTACTGTATAAAATAACAGGAGGCAACTGCCAGTAGAGACCTGGCATCAGGAACAAATGCTTCTATAGGAAACTTCTGTATGTAGCTGTGTGTGTTTAAGTTAATAAAGGATAACTCATTGTTAAGGTTGACATAATTCAAAATAACTAAATGAAATAGTCTAAATGTATAAACTAAAACAAATGATTATATAAGTTGCTAGAAGTAGAAAAGGAATGCTAGCAAACTCAAAATATCAATGTAGTGATTATACAGCGCAGAATTACATGTGTGTGTGTGTGTGGGGGGGTTCTACAATGTGAAACTCGTTATTTGCCATCCACTTGAATAATGTTTAGACAGAAACAGGTAATTTACAATTCTTCAAGCATTCTTTTTTATTTAATACTTCAATTGGATATGGAAGTGTTTTTGTTGAAATATAATTTCTCTTTCTGTGTCACACACACACACAAAATCTAATTTCTTTAGGAAATTCTTTCAAAGAGACACTGAAGTCTTTCACATAAAAGCAATGTCAAAACAAAATAGATTACATTACGTTTCCCTTACCTTTTCTCCAGTCCATCTGTTTGAGTGCTGTGGATTTTGAAATGGAAGCTTATCATTTTAAAGTCACAGCTATTGACTGATATACATACATTTTACTGGATACATAGCCCAAAAAAAGATTTTTAACACAATTTTCTTAGACTTGTGTTCACACTTCTAAATAAACCAAACCACTTCTAAACCAAACCAAAGGCAACAGTATTTCTGATCTAGTGTGTTAGCTATAAACTAATCTACTGTACTGTAAAACCACCTACAGAAAAAAAACACACATCTTATTAAGACAACCATTCATAAGAATGGATGGAAGGTACTCCAGCTATTAATGGGAAGAGCCAGTAAGCATGGGCAAAATGCTAGCATGATGCACCTCACATTTCAAATATGTTATGGTTAAGTGTGACATGCAAACAGGCCCCAGCGTTTTGCATATACTATGTATGAAGTCAATGGCTCCAAATAAATGCAGATTCATTGTAGTTTTATACTGGGTCAGGAATGGGCAACCTGTGGCTCCAGGACTACATACAGTCCCTGAATGTAGACGTCTGCAGGTATAGCAGTGGGGATGGCAAATGCAGACATATACATGATGGAGTAATCATACAAATGCCAGGCATCCTGGCGGAAGTACTTAATCTTGGCGAGTAAGATTATGTCATCACATATGTATCATTTTCGAATTAACGCATTTTGAGATGGATGCCATTGTCCCTGAATATATTGTTTTGCCCCCTGGAACCTTCAAGTGCATCCTCAAATTTGAAATGGTAAATAAACAAAAATTGTAGCATAAATCTTAAATAGGTATAAAACAGTTTTTAAAAAGTGAAAACTTGGACTTCTGGGCCCAAAACTGGAAATAACTGACTGATCCATGCAAAAGTGGTCCCACCCACTTTTTGTTATTGTTGCAACTCTGGCTATTGTACCTCAAAAACACTGGGTGCCAGCCATCAAATGTTTGCCCAGCCCTGCTACAGATACTATAAATACGCATTTGAGTGGAAATATTTATAAATTTATAATTTTATCCAGTTAATTACTTAAGAGTTATTCTCTGCATTAGCTGTTGAATGGAACAAGATCTACCCCTTACCTGATATGTTTCTTTGGTTCAGTTAATATTCTTTTTGCTGTAAAATTAAAACTGACATCACACTCATTTATATTTGGATTTTTATATATATATATATATACTCTTTGTTTGAACTAATCACTTTAACAAAAAATGTTACATATACTCAGCTATCAGGTTTAAGACAGAGTATTCTAACATTAGAAAACAGAATTTTAGAGATGTTATTCAAACTATGGAATTAATATTTCCAATTATATTTGCAAGATTATTTAACATGGTTAAATTACTTAACATTTTTATAGAATAATATAAAATACTGTCACTATTCACAGTAAGATCACTATGACATACAAACTGACAAGAAAGAAGTGGCTTTAAAACAGTGGAAATCCTTTGCAGCCATTTAGATATTAGTAACATACCTTGGCCACTGAGAAGCTCAGACTCTTCATACTGAAAGGAGAGACACAATCTAACTTTCATTTAATCAGACCAAACCAAAAGTCTTTAAGAGTTCAAAAGCTATGCTATTGTTTAAATGTAAAGGTGTGTCTTTGAGTTAGTCTTCTTCTGGTGACATATCTGGGCTGTAAAAATCTGAAGAAGCCAATACTTGTTAATAATAGAGTGTTGATGTTTGGATTTGTATAACACACTAAGCCATCATTTTTTTTTATACCCTTTTGTTAGGGCTATCAAAAATTTGGAGGACTTCTAGAAGAAAGCAAAGTTTTTTGTATCTTTTTGTTGCCATCCAGTGCATGTCCAGATTTCTGCAGTCCAGATCTGGCAATCCTAGCCTTTGTGGTTTGTAAATAATGACTTATGGTTTAGTATGTTGAGTAAGGTCTGCCAGTTGCCATTCATAGAATAAACCACAGTAAAGTAAACAATAGTTGAACATGGCATGTAAATGGATGGAGCCTCCTTCAATTTCTAGAACAACCAAAATTAATCCTGATTAAGTACTATTAATTCACACTTTTCAAACAAATTCAAACCACATTATGACTTAGTGTAAAATAGGACCCCAATCTATTCTTCTTTATGCACAAAGTAAGTGACATCAAGTATCATTTCTAAAACAAAATCAGCTTACCCAGAAATTGGTAACATTCAAATAATTTGATATTTCACCCGAAAGTCTCTCAATTTCACTTTGAAAACAAAGCAGAATATAAGTTCACATACATATATTTAAATTGAAAAGCTGTTACCATGTCAGTAATCTAAACAGTGTAGTAACATTAAACAGCTTCCAATCCTTGTCTCTGCAGGCTAACATTGTCTACTATTTTTCATTAGAACACTTGCAGTAGATACTTTTTGTTCCATTCCCAATAAGAAAAAAAGAAAAGCTTTCAGGTTAGCAATGAAATTGAATGGACTATTTTAGAGTCCTAACTCTAAAATATACATTTAATAAAAACATTATAAAGAGTTGTATATACTTTGGTTGAGTACTGATTATTGATTAAATTATTAATTCATCAGCAAAACAAAAAACAATGGAGAAAAAGTGCAACTGTAGAAGTATCATGTCATGAATTACAGGTATTACAAAAGTATTAGAAAAGGAATTGCATTGTCCAAATCACTTAATCACAGATATAGATGAGGAATGAAAGTGGCAGTGGCAAGACAAGGATATGTGATATTAGGATTATTTTTTAATTCTTGATGGGCAGACCACATAGCATTTGCACTACAGTATTACCTAAAATGGAAGTATTAACCCAAATTAACCAAAGCTAAGACATACAGTGGGGGTTAAAAGTTTGTAAATCCTTTTGAATTTTCAATAGTTTTGCATAAATATGACCTAAAACAAACTCAGTTTCTTTGGTAATTCAAACAGGGAGAATAGTTGTTGTCGGGTGTTGGTGAATGCTGGCATGTCATCCAAAATGTCATGGTGTGTCACCTTTGACACACATGTCACAGGTTTGCTATCACTATGCTAACACATGGTATGCCCTTTTTTCCCTCTGAATCTGGCTGCCACATGCAGAAGACAAGATGGCTGTTGCCCAGCAAGACAAGTTTTGTAGCAGCCACAGAACTAAGTCAGGCCTTTCAGCATACCCACTAGCCCACTCCAACTGTCACTTGGGTGTCCATACAGTCTGGATCATCAAGATTAGGCATCCCTTGGTTACTGTCACTGGAAGATCAGCCTCTGCTGAACACACTGCTGCTGCCACCTGGTCAGGAATCACTGCCAATTCTGTTGCTGCCACCATGCTGCTAGATCTTCAACAGCTGATTGGTGGAGCTTATAGGCCAACACCAAGCACTGCTGAACCGTTGATTGGATGCGCTGTCCCCACTGGCTCTCAATCTACCACAGGCCACCAAGTGCACCTTCCCTCTCACTCACCCAGGAGGCCACCATGGAAGCTTTGCCTGTCACTATCTCCTGTTGCCACTGCAGACCTCCACAGCACCAGTTTACAGCTTAGGGGGGATCTGAAGAGCCTCAAACCTTTCTCAGCCCCTTACAACATCTATATGCCACCTCCAACATATTTCTCCACCAGTCACTAGCATTCATCCAGCCCTGGCACCATTAAAATAAAAATTAAAAAAGGTATTTTGGAAACTTTCCAACAAGCATGTTAAAAAGTGTCATTAACATATCCTAACTTACTTTTCATATTCTTCTTTCTTCAGGGCCCAGTCTGAGAAAAAAGAAAAGTTTTGTTTCCTGAAAAAGGAACTTTTTCCCCCAAAGATATGAGTAAAATTTTATTTTCTCATAGCAGATTTTCTCATTTTAAAATAATGATTACTAATGTTGTCTGTTCTAGTCTTCTCTTAGTCAAACCAAATCAGTGTAAGAATAACTGTTGGATCGGGCCAAGGCCCATCTTAGTTTAGCATTGGATTAAATGTCCAACCAGAAGCCTGGCAAGTCAGAGATGAAGACATATCACTCTCCCACTGCTGTTTTACTCCAACTGGTATTTGGAGGCATACTGTCTTCAATCAGATAACACTAAGTCAGTATCAATAATCCCTTAACAGACCCGCTCTCCAAGACTATCCAATCCCCTTTTAAAGCCATCCAAATTAACTACATCTTGTGGGTTATGGATTACACAGGTTAACTATGCTCTGTGTAAAGTGCTTCCTTTTATCTGTTTCACATCTTCTAATCAGCTTTATTGGATGACTCTTGGAATAGTATTTTGAGCCGGGGGGGGGGGATTTCCACATTCTCCAGGGCATCTATGATTTTATACATCTCAATCATGTCTCTCCTTAACAGATCTTTTTCAAATGAAAGAGACACACATTAATGGAAATTATTTGAACATATTTACTTAGCTTTAGAAAGAAACACAGAGAAGATCTCCAAGGTAATGCATGGCAAATCCAAACAGTTTTTTACACATCTTAAGGTTATATTTGGACAGTATCAGAATGCATAGGCAAAGGAATTAATTTCATTCATGGGCTGGGGGACAAGATGAGTACAGTATAATGTCATGGGGACATGGCAGAAAAAATGATATTGCCAGCTAAGGTATGCTTGTGCCAGTTAGGTGCAAGTAGAAAAAAGCTCCAAGTCTGTAGCTGGATAGAAAATGATTTGAGGGTATCACATGATCTTTGACCTAGCCCGAATATGAATTTTAAATTAATAACAGGGACAAATGGACTTAGCCCTTCTGGACCTGCATTCAGCATCTATATATTCATTGATTTTTTAATAGAAAGTCCACAACCAATATATATGTATATGTATATATTTTCCTCTGATGTTTTGTAGCTTCAGTAGTCCTTCATGTGTTGACTTAAATGAACCTGCAAAGTCACCTACATACAGCTTCTGAGAAGAAAAGCAGCAAAGGATATAACATCACAAAATGAAATATACTGCTTCTCCAAAGTGCATAATCTCCTCATAGATTTTTTTTGTTTATTAATACATACCTTTTGTCTTATAACGCAGCCTTGAGTTCTAATTTTAAGAAGAATAACAATGCTATTAGGCTTTATGACAAACTATATTTTGAACACACTGACAAAGTTACTATTACTATGAGCATCTATGATTAAATCTCAAAGTCTGCAACAGAGAAGCTAAATGTTTTATTAGAGGATTTGAATGTGGAAAAAGTGATTCGTGAGGCATATGCTCATCCATATAGCACTTGTCAACACCTCCTTAAATCAAATGTATCCTTTCTTGGGAACACACTATTATGTCACATGAACTCAAATAAAGACACAGAGTTTTTAAGGAATGGTTAACAGGAGCTTCATGTGAGGCCACATGCGTTCCAAATCACATTTCCCCCTTTTAACCTGGATCTCTGTACAGCCATATTGTTTATTTCCAAATAGACATCCTCAGCTTAATGTCTTTTCTATAATAATCCATCTGGCTGGAATGGACTAATATGGAAGTGTGAATCAACCAAGATCCTATGCCATTTCAAGATTCAATGCCTGTATTAAGTGATTCAAATTTGAGATGTGAAAGAAGGTGAAAAACTGCAGAGACAGTTACTTACAAGTAAGTCAAACAGATGGAGAATTAAGGACAGAAAAAAAAAATAAAAGAGTATGAATTTGGAGAAAAATATCAAAAAAGAACAAACCAGTAAAAAAAGGGAACATAATAAATCTGGCATTCTCTTTTTTCTCTCTCCCACCAAGTAAGCCTACTCAAACAAATTTCATACACTAGAGCAGCACTCCTTTAAATGCTCTCACAGGTGGGCTTGTAGATCATTCAGAATTCATTGGCTGACAACTCATGTTAGAATTAATCCATCATGCACTCAACACCTTCCATATCCATATATGAAAAAAAAAAGCTGCAGCAATACAGTATTTAAAACTCCACAATGCTGGATAAACGATCCCCTAAGTCATTAAAAAAAACAACCTTCACTTTGTTACTTTTATCTCCTTTTAACTGAATCACTCATTTGAAGTATCACATAGCACTATTGGTTGTGTCCTTTATGGTGTAGAAACTTTACTTCTAAGTCAATTTTGGATTTAGGACAGTTACATCTTACTCTTTTGTCATATGGTAATATATATCTTCATCAAGTGACTGACTTTATGGAATTCAAATTTTCATGTGTAACATAAGTATCATTTTAGATTTTTGTCTTCGGAAAATATGTAATTCTCTTAACCTATTCTTTCTACAAGGACTTTTATGCTAAAATTTAAGATTGCACTTAGGGTCTGCTTAGATTGTTCCTTAGTTTTGTCAGTATGCAAATTCTATTGCTTTCCCTTTTTCTTTCCCTTTTCTTTCTTTTCCAAGATAAATATATTTATATACATGGATGCTAATATTCATGCTTTTTTAATGATAAATTAAGTAAATCTACCTTGCATGGTTAGGCTGAATGGATATTACACGACTGCTTTGCATTCCAAATACAGTACACAAGAGTCTGTAATGTTTAGTGCTCTTTTTGCTTTGGAAAACATTTCTAAGTATCTTCCGTCCTTTTTAGTTATATTTCTAGAGCTAGGATAAAAGAATGGCTGTAGTATTAGAATGTGAAACTGTGGCAAGGTGGATAACCAACAGCACGGCTGGGCAACTAGCACCTCTGAACCACTTCATAGCAATTTTTTCCATAGCCCATAGAATTCTATATAATCATTTTGTTTTATTTCTAAGCTTGTTTTACCACTCCATTCCATCTTACAGGGTTTTGGGCATAAAATTAGAAAATTCCCCATATAAACATTCTTGAACTCTCAAGGCGAAAATGGAATGAATGCAGATGAACTAAATTAAACATTAGATAATATGAATAATATGCATCAGAATTAATCTCAAGCTGAACGTATGATCATCAAATCAAGTGCATAATATCAGATGAGGTGAATTTCTCATTGAAACAATAGCCATTAAGTCTAATCCTGAAACACAGGATCAGGCTGGAAGCCAGCCATACACTTAAATAGTCAAATGGATACCGCATTTTTTAGCTTCCTATTTTCTGTTCTCAGAGCATCAATCTCCTGTACCTAAACAAAAACACACACAAAAGTCTAATTATTTTTGCTATACAAGTAACATATTGTGAAGCTAAGCTTAATTATTGAAATTTCAAAAACTGTATGACAGCATCCTTTAGACACCTCCTTGCTGATGAGATAGTGGCAATAATATGCTAGCTTGCTAATAAGTCTCTGTATTAGAGGCCTCAGCTTTCATGGAATAGCAAAGGTATGCTTGGAGTAAAAATGGACTGTGTGGCACGCTGGAGAAAATGTGCCAAACTGACCGCTACTACCCTTAACAGAAAATGCTGCATGTGGCACGGGTATGACTAAAGGTGGTAACTTAGTCTACACCTTCTCTATTTTACTAAAAAAAGCATTATGTAAAAGTCTCAATTGACCAAAGTCAAGATGGGTGTTGGAGTTCAGTATCTATAGGCCCTTTTGGTGACAACCATGGCATACCCAATATAGTGACTTGCAATGTAAAAGGAATAAATGATAACAAATGTGAATTAACAAATGAAATGAAGAAAGAAAAATAGGTAACTTATGTGTCTGTGAAACAAATGGGAAGGACATAATACACAGAATTGCAAATAAATATATGAAGAAAGGATACATTTGTCAAGAATAAGAGAAGACCAAGAAAGTCATTACAGGATGGAGTTGATGAGATCCTCCTGAGAAGTTGAACAAAAGGCCATGTATGAAGCAGTGGATAAATGTGGTAGAAGGTAGGATGGTTTGCAAGGTTATAAATAGTGGTAGTGTGAATGGTATTGATGTAAATTAATTTTAATCAATTACTACCCTTTTTCTTATCTCATGGCTTCTCTGGCTGACTATTTCTTAATGTTTTTCAGTACTTTATATAATCTTGATTACTCCAAAAGGGAGTTGCACGATATGTCCATATGCATATTAATTATAGTTCTATTTTATACATGCATTCTTTCTGGGATTTCAGTCCCTTCTTTGAAATCTGTTGCCAAAACTGTATGTCTGTGATACATAAATATATATGAAGAAAAGTTGATCTTTTGATTTTTATTATTTTGCTACAGGCTGGTGAAACTTTCTCTTCAGTTGTTTCTTCCTTATCGGTATATTGTTTAATTTGTGTATTGCTAGTATACTTTAAATGAAGGTAAGTTTTACTCTGAATCAACCATGTTTTCTACCTCACAGATGTCTAAACATCACCAAGAATTTTTCTTTCAGCTAAGGACTAAATGAGGTTGCAGTAAGAACATATGCAGAATAAAAAAGTCAAATTCAGCTTCTGTTGCCTACATATTGCTGTCTTGGCCATAATAAAGACATGGTTTGCCATTGTATGCTTTCAATTAAGAAATGAAATAGTGAGTCAAAGAATAAAAGTTATAGACAGAACTTAAACTGTGAGGAGTGAAGTAAATGGGCCTAAACTGCTGTTTTCAAATTCTCTGAAAGAATGTTCCTCCCACAGAAAATGAAAGATGCCCACAGAAGTGAGCTTTTTTTCACAACAATGTCTGCAGCCTGAGCTTCCAGAGTGGTATGCAACCCATAGAGATCTAATATTATTTAAAAATTGTAATTTTTTAAGCTGCAAAAGGTAAAATAATTAAAGGTATGACTAGAGAGTAATTATATTAACTATATTTAAGTTTAAATGGAAATGAAACGTAGTCTTTGTACAGGTCTAATCCATTGGTTTTTGTAGTGGAGTTCCTGATACGGCAGTCAAAGGTTGCAGGTGGCCTTTGGCCTGGAAAATGTTGCATAACCCTGTTCTACATAGTGATCTTCATTTGCCTAAAACATTTCCATTTTTGTGAACCTCACAATGCAATATTTGCTTTATGAATTACTTACAGATTGGCTGCTGTCCAGAAAGGTGCAGATTTCATGTACAAGCCTCTTTCTCTGATCTTTGTTTTTTCTTAAAATACAAAAATTCAATTTTTTTTATACTGAACCTTAATTTATAGACAATTGATTCTTTTAAGTCTCATCAATCTTTTAGGAAAATAATGGAATACTTACAAAATCTGCAGATAGGTTTCACTTTTCACCAGCAACTGCTCACCATTTTCTATGATAAAACATTTATGGATGTTAAATCACACTGTCACAAGTGTGCTTGTGCCATCACACTGGTTTGGTCTTGTGCCATCACTGTTTGCTGACGTTAAGTCTGAGCTCTGGTGAATTCATCACTGTTGTATACTTCTCTCTCTCATAATATTCAATATAAAAGCCACCCAGATTTAATAAATGGATTCAGCTCTTAAAACAGAAATTAAAATGTATTTGAAAAAACATAATAATAGAATTATATAATGAGAATGGTTGCAAAATGTTATAAAATAAATCTTGACAAATTATTGCAGCATATTAATGTCTGGCATGAAAAAATCTATTTAAAGTAAAAAATTGATATTTGAGAAGGGAAGCTTCATTATATGTGCAATGCTTCATACAGGGTAAATATGTCACATAGGGTAATTTAGTTTATTAAGTTTTCGTTTATTTGTTGCTAAGTGCTTCACGTTTTCAAAAGAGAAAATGGCATGTAAATCTTAAAGTACAGTAAAATGAGGATTTATACAGCCAGTCCTATTGGATCAACCATCATTTGATGCAACATTTGTTGGTTTGAAAGATCTATGCTTTTCAGCATTGCTTGTTTATAATACAAGCAAAAGCAGCTACCGAACAGCAAAGTCTGATGCATAGAGTGATTTCCAGCACAAAGTAACTCTCAGTATTGTAGGCATAGTTTATAATCACAGTCACAAACCTAATGAGCCTACTTGTGTGAAATAGTGGCTGTCTTCTGGCAGCGGCACAGGTGTCCTGTAATAAATCCCTCTAAATTCCAATGTGACAGAGCTAAATTGAGGAAGTTCACCAGTTAATCACAACTCATGTTACTTATTCTTTGGTACATATTCTACCTAACAGGTAATATTTAAATATATTTTAGATTTTTTTCTTACCATGTTTCTCAAGTAATGGCATTTTTAAAGTAAAACCTGCAACAAGAATAAAATTGGAATGATTTATCCTTTACATTGATTGTCTTCCATCAGGTCAAACTCGATGGATGGGAGCTCAAGTCCAAACATGCAGAAGACTCCAAAACTGCCTACCCCAATCTAAATAATTATTTCTTCCTCCCAGAAACAGAGGGGAGAATATTTCTAGTTGCCTCAGGCCCTAAAGTGGGATAGCAGCCATGGGGAAAGGAATAGCAAATACTTTCCACCACCATTTACACCCTTTGTTCATACATTCCAAAGTGAATCAGGGAAGTTGTGGAAATCTCTGTTCTTTTGCTTTTTTTTTTATATTGTTCCTTGTTTTTAAATGTTTTTAACAATTTGTAAACCACCCAGTTGCTGGGAGTTGAGCAATATATAAATGTAATTTTTATTTTTATTATTACTACTACTACTACTATTAAGAAATAACATTTTCCTCCAGTTTTCCTTTATCATATTGAACGACTTCTTGGATATGGAGTGTGTCCCCCACAAATGGAAATGATCAACAATTATAAAGCAAAATTTTGCTCAAGCTGAGCTTGATTCCTGTGGCCTCTATGGACATCCATCCAGCTTTCTTAGCAACAATAACAGATGTGCCACTGCCTTATTCAGGGATGCTTTCAATCTAACCTAACGCCAATTATTTCCTGGTGGTCCCCCATCCAAGCACTAGGGAGTGCCTACCTTTAAGATGCCAGATGCTGCCCCCTGCTGGGGCCTCAATTGCAGCCCTAATGAGTTCCTCCCATCTCCTATGCACCCTCCTTTCGTTATCGAGAGAAAGAGAGACAGCGAGAGCGCGCGCTCTATAGGACAAATCGGTAGGCGGGCATGGGCGCACCTTGTTCGCGCGCGTTTTTTCTTAGTCTTGATCCCAACCTCGCGCTCTCTCTATGGCTCTTTTCAGGTTTTTCCAAGCTTGAGGGGAGCGGAGTGGAAGAGGACGGAGAACCCTGGAGAGGATTGGCGATTAACACCAACGGTCGGTTGGGGGAGGGGCTCTCGAATGCGAACTCTCGAGCTATCCTTCCCCCAATGGCGGGCGGGAAAGGAAGACACGCCTCCCCACCTCTGTCCTAGCGGGGCCCGAGCGTAGCTCGCCCGATGTCGAACTGACGAGTCGTTGTGGGGATCCTTGCCTTGATCTCCGCTTCTGATTCCTCAGAAATAAGCCCTTTGTTTTTATCTTAAATAATCAACGGAGCAGATTTATAGCCAAAGGAAGAAGATGGAGTCGGGGAAACGAACACCCTTGGCTGCTTTGTGAGACCGCAAATTCGCTCGCAGCAGTTCTTTGTAGGGTTGGTCGAGAAGCAAACTGCAGTTTCCAGATAGAAGTTACTGGGGAACGTGCACAGTATTGTAGCCTTTTTAAAAACGGGCTTGAGTTCTGTACTTTATTTTTAGTATCAGTAACTTGCTTTCTCTTTAATGCAGCTTTTGTTTTCAGCTGCTTCTTCAAGGCGGCTTATGGCAGTTATTAATTCGCCATAGCAACATAGGAACATTGTCGGTTGCAGGTCTTAAACTCGGTTACTGAAGAGGAGGCCCTATTAGCCATAGAGGAATTATCACACACGCAAATACAAACAAGTACCTATAAGCACCCATCATGCTCTTCTTTTGGGAGGTCAATAATGTTATGCAAAGCACCGGAAGACATGAGATAAAAGAAAGAAAAAAAACCCCAGCTAACTATAGTTGATACCAATACCATTCTCACCGTATCTTTTTATCACTGCAGTCATTGCTTTCACCACATCCATAAGAAATAAGGGAATGGTTTTCACCCCAATGTATTTTGAAAAACATCTATATTTATTTATAGATGTTATTTATCTTTTCAGACAATATTTACAAGGTACAATGAATATAATATTGATCCAAAATTAACTTCAAAAATGATCATACATTAAATGGATTAAGCAATAACCAACCTGAAATGCCTTCTGCACCTTCTATTCATACATTTTTAAAAATAATTTTCTGTAACCTGGGTCTCTGAATGTTTATAAAGAGCAGGTTAATCTTCCATCTGAAATAAGTAGCCAACATGTAGTGATTAATAAATGTATAATATTGAAAAATCCAGTAGGACAACTACAAGTAGTCCTCAGTTTAAGAACGAGTTCCATTCCCAATGTATGTAAGCCAGAAATATAACATATATATAATACTGAATAAGTAGTATTGTGTATTTTAACTCGAATCATTGTGTATTTAACTTGAATTTTTCTACAACAGGCTCCATTCTTAACTATGGGTCTTGGTAACCCAGGTGTTCTTAACCCAGAGACTATCTGTAGCGCAGTAGTTGGTATGTTATGATCTGTATTTTTTAAAAAAACAACTTACAGTAGAAGTCCATTTTAAAAAAGATAGAAAATACAAAATACGTCAGCTTTCTTGCAGTACATCTTCAGCTTTTATTTTGTTGTATGCTGTGTCACATGTCACCTGAATATCACTTTATACAAGTTTTCTTTCACACATAACATGAATTGTGTATGTGTCCATAAATCTATACTTGTCAGGGACTGCTTTTGTGGAATTGCTAAACTAAATTAAAAGGATTGGATCCAGACTATGTCATATTTCAATCTCGTTTAAGAAAGATGTAATTAATGAAATTCCCATTGATTTCCCAGGATTAAAACATAATATACAATGCAATTAATAAAGCATCTGCTTAAAAGTAAAGTCCCTTTGAGGTCAGAGGGCTAACTTCCAAGTATAAAATTGCAACCTTCATCAAGGTCCAGCTCACAGAGCTAAGCCACTTTGGACTGTGCCTTTGGCATGACAGAAGGATTCAAAACTGGTTATTAAAAGAAGGTGATTTTTACATAGGGGTGCATATCATATAATATTGTACTTTATGAAACTATGAATATGAAACTATTCCTCATTACTTCATAATACTGGAGAATTCTATTGTCTACTGAAAAATTATTGCCTACTTGTTCTTTCCCTTTTCTACATATTCTTTGAGGCTGCTCAGTATTATTAAAATGCCTTTTCTGATGTTACAAGATAAGACAGTTGGTTTTTATGTGTAGTGATACTCATCACTGATAAATTACATTACATCTTGCAGCTAAGATAGACTGGATCTTGGCTGCACAAATCTAGACCAATAGATAGCACCGTTAATTAGATTTTCTGTATGTTTGCTGCCATCCAGAGGTCATCTAGATTTTTAGAGCCCAACTCCCCAGATAAGATAGTTCTTCTACATAGGGAGTAGGAGATAGTCAGATCATGAAGAAAATGGCCAAGGGATGCTAGTCAGAATTATTTAGTTCCCTTTCCACTCCATACAGAATGGTTAGATTGGAGATGATTCAGAATATCAATTAAGAGAGAAAAATTCTTATTAAAGCAAGATATGACTGACTGGCATCTTACAGAATATAATTTGTATCTCTGGATTCTAATAGTAATTTAATAGTAATTTTAGAAGAGGCCTAAAAGATTCAAATTGGATTTGGGCTATTTACTATTTCCACTTTGGATTTTTCATTAGGTGAAAAGGCTTTTCTTTCTATTACCCTTTAATTTGAGTGACACTATACCTTTCTGTATCTTACTAATTTAGAAATATAGCTAATCATCCTTTTTGTGATTGCCAGGGAGTTCAGTTCATACTGCTTCCTAGTATCTTTTTTTCATGTTTGCCCAGTCATTCAGAGGTGAGATGGTGCTTTCAGTCTGCAATTTTCTGCATAGCAATAAACTCTTGTTTTTACTATGGTCCTTCAAGTCAATCATGACTCGTGGTGACTACATGGCCAGGTCCATGCAGTTTTCCTGGCAATACTTTCAGAAGTGGTTGGCCAGTATTGAGGTTTTTTTTGAGTTCCCACTCTAGGGCTAAAAGAGAGACTGGTCCATAGTCACCCAACTGGGTTTCTTAGTACACCTGTATTCTTATCCTTGGCAACCTATATTGTTAGAAGTAGATAGGGATAATTGATGCTAAGGTCCCTGCCCCCTCTAAATGGCATGGAAATTTGGATACATCTTTCATTATAATTTAGTTTCTGATATCTTACAAAAGTTAAGATTATTTGCAGGATAGCCTTATGACAACCAACTTGCACCTGCAACAGTTGCAACATCACCATTTGTGACCTTCCCTGCTGGATTCCCACAAGCAAAGTCAGCAGGGAAGCTGGCAGGGAAGGTTGCAAATTGCTCTGGTAAGTCCCTCCCTATCTTCCTGGGCACTATGCTGCACCTTCCTTCCCTGGGCCTCCTTTTGCATGCATGCACCCAAGTCCTCCTCCTCTCAGCTCTCTGTACTCACATGCACACCCCACACCCTCTTTCCCTCAGCCTCCCTGTGCTCACATGCATGCAACCTGCACCTTCCTTCCCTAGGCTCCCTGTGCTTGCATGCGTGCACCCAAGCCCACAGCACCTCCCTCCCTGAGCTTGTGTGCAGCCTGTGCCAGGCCTCCCAGGGCTTTCCCCCACCCCCTGTGTCATCCCTGTGCTCCTTACCTGGGACTAATGACCCGCATATCTTGGGGTTATGGCAACCAGGGCTGCCTGGTTTGCCATTGCTAAGCAATGCCGTCACATGATATCACACTTTACAACTGCATCACTTAGTGATGGCAATCCTGGTCCCAATTGCCATTGTAACTTGAGGACTACCTGTATGTGAGTTCTGGTGACATCTAGTGGCTTCATACTGACATTTTAAAAAGTATTTAATGGAATCATAATGAAATATTTTGTTACGTTCTTTTCAGAGTGTCTGTGTTCTAAGATATTCTATAAGCATATATTTTCTGCAGATACACTATATAGATAATCCTGAAACTGACATCTAATTAATTTATCCAGTAATCATGTAGGAATAAGAAAGGGCAGAGTACAGTACTTATGATCTCCTAAAATCTTTTGGTGATTTCAGCAAAAATTACTCAAGAACTTTTCATTTCAAATATATTTTTGTCCCCCATTGGGGGGAGATGGGCGGAGAAAAATTTAATAAATAAATAAAAATATTTTTGCACGTACAATAGAAGATTAATAGAAATTGATCTTCACAGTTAATATCGCCATTCTTTTTCTCTTGCTTAGAGGTTTTTGGAAAATGAGTTTTCTCCTTTGATAGTTTGGGCCAAGAATCAGAAAGTTCTTCATTTGAAAATAGCCTCTGTCGTGAAGTAATTGGGTGGCTTAGGCATATTTTCTATCATGTGAAGGGGTATAGTACTAGAATCCATTAAAACAATATATAGGCTTTGTTGTGGAGATTCAGAAGTAACAGTATATGGGTGCATGCATGCACACACATGCACATGTGCTAGATTATTTGGTCGGTTCTGCAACTTGGAACTACATTTTTCACTTCCTTGAATTAGCGTTCAGATGAATTCTTTGTTGCATCTATAATTGTTGGATATTTCCTTGTTTTTCTTTATTAATATAAATAACCAGACAAAAACACAGAAGAAAGCAAACTGGATGTCAAAACAAGTGGTGGAAATTTCAAAGAATAGAAGCCAAAGCCAAGAAAGGCAAAGATTTCAGAAAGGAACTTAAAGAATTTCAGAGGTGTTAGAAGAGGCAAGAAGCAGTATTACAATCTGCTAAGACATTGAAAATAGAAACAGACAAGGGAAAAAAAAGAAGTCTTCTCAGAGATCTCCACACTCAGAAGGAGGTTCCAACCTCAAATTGGTCTGCTAAAACACCAATGGGCCGATAGCAACTGATTAAAAGAAAATCAAATGAAGATGGAAGGAGTATTCTGAAGTTCTGTATGGTAGAGATAGAACAGTGTTTCTTAAACTTTTTTCTTTCAGGACCTCTTCCCATTTTTAAAAATTATGGAGGACCCCAAAAGAGCTTTTGTTTGTATGGGCTATATTTATTATTTATTGAATTAAAAATTAAAATGACGCATTCTCTGCTACTACTGCTTCTCATGACTGTTTGATAGGATTTTAATATTGTATTTTTTTCAACATAGGCTGGCAAATAATTTTGATTTTGCAGACCCCTGAGGGGGTCTTGGGGGACCCCCAGGGGTCCTAGGGCCACACTTTATTTATTTACTGCTGATGCACCCTAGATAATTGAGGAAGCCAAAGCGTACCAAAAAGAGGTCAATATGTGTTTCATTGATTATAGAAAGGCCTCTGATTGTGCCAATCACATCAAGTCATGGATTGTGCTTAGGAAGATGGGAATCCCAGAACATCTCCCAGTCCTCCGGCAAAACGTAGATACAGGTCAAGGAAGCCAAAGGCTAGATGAACCATGGCAAAACAGACTGGCTCCAGGTCAGCAGAGGAGCGAGACAAGGCTATATACTCTCCCGTTATTTATTCAATCTAGAATAAACATTGAAGGGAAGTGGATAGAAAAAAAGATGAGCATGATTTTAAAATTGGAGGAAAAAGCATCAATAACCTGTGCTATGCTGATGACATGATTCTGATAGCTGAAAATGCAAATGATCTGGAAATTCTAGTAATGAAAGTCAAGCACCACAGTGAAAAAATGGGAGTAATATTAAATATAAAAAAGTGCAAACTAATGACAATAGGTACAACCATCTTCAAACTGACAGTGAAGTTTTTAGGTGGTGGATAGCTTCTGCTTTTTAGGGTTAGTTATCAACAGTAAAAGGAACCAACAGCCAAGAAATACACTGCAGACTAGCACTTGGTAGGGTAGCAATAAAGGCTTGGAAAAGATATTCAGATGCTGTTATGTGTCTATACCTGCAAAGATCAGAATCATGCAGACAGTGATTTTCCCTGTGACATTCTATGGAAGTGAAAGTTGAACTTTGAAGAAGACTAAGAAAACAAGCAAATGTAACACAAAACAAATCAATTCAGAGTTCAAACTTGTACAAACAATCAGGCTCAAATGTCCAAAAATGGAAAAAAAATTAGGATAACCAACAGCAAGGTGGATGGATTCAATTACAGCAGTGATATACAACACTGTTGGAAGACCTGAAGGACCAGGTTGGGGACAGATCATATTGAAGAAAATCTATCTATATGGTTGCTGAGAGTCAACACCAACTTGATGGCACATCACCCTTCAATCAAATAAGAATTATATTGAAATAAAGGGTTACTTCTGCAAATATAGTTACTGTAACGAAAATAGTGTATATTAAATGCTTTGAGCACTACAAATGCCATTTCCCCCACAAGCACAGAATAGGAAAGCTATTGTAACAGGATCTATTAACTATTCTGTCTTAAACTTAGTAGAAGCTCCAACAAACCTTGGCTATGACCCTAGCTCTAGGGAGCATGCTGCCCTGGAAATATGCCTGGTCCCTTCGCTCCTGACTTCTCAGAAGTATTTTAAAACATTCATTTTCAAATAGGTCTTTGATGCTTTTGAGGTATAATAGGGAAGGAGCTGGCTCACTATTTATTTATGATAGTTTTTACTAATATAGTTATATTTTAAGATTGCTTTGAGTGTTCTACACAAATCGCAAAGAAGTTTCAGATAGCTTATTACTAATGCTACAAAGTATCTGCTCATTAGGTTGGATTAAAATGCTGCAATGTATGATTTCTTGGCAGATTTCTTGTGAGGCAGCATGTGATAAATACATTGAAAACAAAATTTCTCATCACTATTTCTTCCCATCTGGTTGGATTACTAAAGTTGTTCTGTTGTAAAGAATTGGCAGCAAGGCACGATTAGCAGTAAGATAAATAGCAATAGTAACAACATTATTATACCTTTTATAATGCTGTAGTCTAAGTAGACCAGTAATATTAGTTTTGACTCATTATGTGTTAATCCTAAAATATAAGCCTATACCATCACATCATACAATGAGAACCACATAAAAAGGTACTGGTAAGAGAGAAGGAACAATTCTGTATTCATTGTGATAGTGTAAATTCTCCAGTTTATGCTACTATTTGTCATTCATTCAGGCTGGTATGTGCTAGTTTTAGTTGTTAGCATATGTTTGCTTATTTACCTGCAGACTACATTTGCCCCCTTTTTAAGACAATAAGGAAGTATAAACATCTGTAAACTAGAAACTAAAATTTGAAATAATTATCCAACAGCCACTGCTCACAAAATACTAGTAATATAAGAATCAAGCATAACATCGTAGACTATTAGGATCGGAGCATTGCTTGAGCAACACAGAAGTTCTGTTTCCAAGAAATTAGACTATTACTTTTTTTATGGTCCTACCTTTATTGCCTTATGAAAAGTTGCTTATCTTACCCTACTGAATGCACAAGATAACTCTATTTTAGTTTACACTTGGGGCTACGTTCCAGCTTAATTACGCTTGCCAGTAAGCTTACAAAGCTGTGCGCATTCCTACACTATATGAGATCTGTCGATGTTCAATTTGTGTTGCAACATGGGATTTTCACAGTACATTCTTTCATTTGTTTCATTAATTTGGAGAGTGGGCAGATGTTATAGCAAACTTTAGAGCATTTTCTATTGGCAACACAAAAAATAATATCCTCAAGCAAGTGTGTGTGTGTGTGTGTGTGTGTGTGTCTCTCTCTCTCACACACACACACACACACACATCAGGCCCCCAACTGTCTTGTTCACTTGAAAGGCATACTTCCAAAAATGGTTTTTTAAAAAATCATATGCAACATCATATTTGAGATGTTAAATATTTATTAACAGTCAACATGGTTACAGAGATAAAATCTATTGTTGGATGATCAGGATTTTTTTCATTGTATAGTAAGAAAACCTGGAAGACAACACTGCAACTTAAAAAAAAATCCACAATGCAGGAATTATATGAGGTTATCTTTAATGGAAAGATAGTCCATTAGCAGGTTTATGTTAATATCTTCCCAATAAAAACCAACGCACTGTGAGATTCATTTGAACAATTAAATATTTGGAATAGAATGGATCAAGCATGCATGAATATATGAGAATTAAGGTGGTAAGGGCTTCTCATAAACACTTCACACTAATAAAAAATGAGATTCTCTGAAATTTCTAAAAACATAGAAATTCACAAACGTATTAATGTGGTAATTAAATAGGAGAAGGAAGAACAACAATAGATTTATTGCTCTTTGAATGAGAACTTGAAAATAATTTTTCTAAGGAAGAAAGACAGTCATACAGATTGTGGTCTACTGACAAATACAAAGTTAATTTACAGTTGATTTATAAGGTCTTAAAATGGATGCAGATTTTATCACATACCACTTTCTTCACACCCCCCCAGCTGACTTTAAAACTGTTATAGAAGATTAAAAAAAAAAAATCCCAAGTACAACAACTTCCATTACTATATTACCCAAATTGGAATACCCCACTTCATTTTTGTATACTGTATAACATAATCTAATAGAATATTGAATAATATTTAAATAAAGTAAAAATGCAAGGGCCTTTTACATATCCAATATATTAACATTCCATCAATTCCAAATACAGAAGTTTTTATTTTGTATGCAGAACAGAAATTGTTCAGAATATACCCGTGAAGTAAGCACAATTTGAGAGTTCCTATCAAGATGAATTCAAATTTAAACCGTTGATTCAGTGAAATCAGTGGAACTTAGATATGACTAACCTAACTTCCACTGATTGTAGTGAGTCCCGTTCAGCTGTGAATAAATCAAGGTGCAACCTAATGAGTTTGATGTACATCAAAATTATTCCATCCAAATAATCCCCGTTTTATAAGAGAAATGCAATATTCTCACTGCAGTCAAAAGGGATTTAAAGTGGAAACTATTACTTTAATTAAGGATTTAAAATTATTCTATCCATAAAATAAAAGTACTGAGATTCCAGAATTGTACCACATTAATACAGAATTTACTTAGAAAATCAACAGTGCATGTTGACTTTTACAGTGGAGCACTACTGTTAACTTTTAAAGGGAATATTTTTGCTGCTATTTGTGCATTCCTATATATATTTGGTTCGAAATAAATCCTATTTCATTGAGGTTTATTTCCAGAAAAGCAAATACATGCTATTGTCATCTGAAACAGCCTTGAAAGTACCTAGCAAAAGTTAATGAAATTTTACAAAAAATAATTGCACACAATGTCCAATTTATAGTTGTCCTGTGCCCTACACAACAGAAAAAATAAGCAAGTATCTGCAAATATATTACTGTGTATTATTTGCAGCACTGGTCTTGAAGTTAGGATTCAAAACTATGCATTTGTTACATTAATTTTGGGAGACTGCAAACGTTTGAGGAAAATCAGAATGAATCCTATCCTATCACAGCCTGCGCAAGCTGCAAGTCATTCCTAAGGAATTGTATATCTAGTCTGCTTTTGCTCCTCATTGTTCTCATGAATGTTGTTTTCAGAAATGGAGTTCATGCTGGCTAAACAATGAGCAGGGAGACAGGAAGCAGGGTTGGCAGTCATCCTCTATAAGGAAGCAGCAAAGTATAGGGTAGAGAATGCACAAGAAAGTGGATTTACTCCCAATGTGAATGTACAGTTGGAGAAAAAGCTACTTTCCAATGGCTGCAGAGGAACTGGAATTTTTCTCTACTTGTTGCACACCAACACCAAGTTGTTGGTAGTGACATAGTCATAAGAGGGGGGCCTCTGGCAGCAAATGTAGGAATGTCTCTATGTGTACTAGACTTCAAAAAGGATTGGCTAAAAGGACCAGCAGAGAAAGCATAGAAATACATATTTGGTAAAATAAATTAGATCTGGGCCTGCCATTTGGCATAATCTAATTTATTTTTTTCCTTTTGAAAATACTGTATTTGCTAATATGTTTCAAGTATTTGCATGGTATTATATGAGGATACATTTTCTTTTCACACATTTTAAGTTTTAGATGTTGCATCATATTCTTAAAAAAAAATGCAATTGCTTATAACATCATGGATGGGCAACCTCTGTCCCCCAAGCCACGTGTGTGTGTGTGTGTGTGTGTGTGTAGCCTGCAGTCCCTTAAGAGAATATGGGACACGGATTATCCATTGCTGCTGTAGTTTACAGCCAGTAAGTAGTTGATCACATTTAGTCTGAAACTAGATTTGTGCATGAGTTATTTCAGTACCAATGTTACAATATTATATGGATGACTGCCATCAAAAAGAGAATTGCTAATTATCTCAATGCAGGACTGTCAGATACTAGACAAACCTTCCAAATGGCACTCAGTATCATTTATAATATATATGAGATTACCATATATGCAACTACCAGAGCACTTTCCTCCCTTTTGGTATACACACATTATGTTCTTTGGGAACTGGCATTAAACACCTGATTATTCAGAACACAGAGCTGGACCATGTGAACTTTAGAAGTACGAGCAGAGGCTGTATGTATGCTTTTGCACCACAGTGTTCAAGTATTCCTCTTGCCAATTACCCTGAAGGGCTAATATTCAGGGTATTATGGTGATGACTGAACATATTTTTAGCCATTATTTCCATTAGTTATGTTCTTCTTACCACTATAAATATTTGGAAAGATCACAAAATATGTGAATGAGCCTTATTTCATGTTGTACCTTCCTCTGGAAGAGAGACTTTCTGATTTTTGTAGAGGACTAATCTGTATACATAAAGACTTAGAGTTCTATGTCACTGTGATAAAGCTAAATTAATTGATATAATGGGTGTTTTACTGGAAGCTGCACATCAGAGTGAACCAGAATTTCTGAGAATTAGAGTTTATTGTAAAAGAGCTAGTGCGTGCTGCTTAATTGGTCCTGCTTGTACCAAGCCAGTGGGAGTAGTTAAACAAACTGCCAAAGATCCTTTCATATTTTATCATGATATCCAGTTTAAAATTCCTGGCTTCTTTCTCTATAAATTGGACTTGGAAATCAAGAGCAAGCTATTGCTTTTGACTCTAGCTAGTAGCACACATTTCCCTGTTCTGTTTATAAGAAACTAGGTAAATACTGAAATTATTCAGGATGCTGACATACATGATGAAACCTTGCCTATGTGGGTTTAAAAAAAAACCAGCAACAAATATATCAGTTTCTCCTTTTGTATTGTGAATTACAATATTTCTGTTCCAGAATCTAACTACTTGATTTATGTATTGTGGTAAGTTCCTGACTTATGAACCATTAATGTACTCAGTTTAAAAGCTATATTAAATTTTAAAAACTGTGTTTGGAAGGCATATGGTACAAAACAGTAAAAAAGAAAAGAAAGCTGTTGTTTCCAAGGATAGCAGCAGACCTGCTCCTGAATAGTTCCTGAAGGTATAAGGCAAAATTAAGTCAGTCATTCTTAGCTGAATATGGAAATGATGTAAACTAAGAAAATATTTTATGAAATGTATGCAGTGAGCTTGTCCAAATATTGAAGAACGAAACCCCACAAATAGTTCATAATAACTGATATTTTTTAGAAGTACTAATCCCAAAGAATGCTGCAGGGAATTTTAAACACTTAAAAAAAGCATCATAGTTATATAATATGAAATAGAGAACTAAAAGTCAAGATACTGTTAAAACACTTTCTGTGTTAATATAAAAAGGATGAATGAATGTGCATATGTAGATACGTAGGTAGGTAGGGGTGTGTGTGTGTAGGATGCGTTAGGCAGAATAATCCTAACTTAGCTTATCGGACAGCTATTTAAGGGAGGTTTAATGAGATGCAAATGCGTTATTGATAGAAAGGAGGAAGGGAGAAGTCCAAGTGATCTGTGTACTGGCAGTAACCATGACAAGATTCCAAAATTCTCAGTTTACAGCAGGCGTAGCACTGCATTTGTTGGGTCCAGAGGCGTTGTTCCCTCTCTTTGTCTATGCCAGCTTTAGAATCTAACAGAAAAGGTATTGCAAATGGGAAGAAAGACAAGTAACTCCCCTGCTTTGCCATTTCATGATGAAAATGAATTGATGAAACTGTTTTACCAAAGTTAAATGCTGTACCATGTAGTGACTTGGCTAAACTGTAGGCCTCATTATGGGATCTTTAGAATAAACTGGTTGTTTTTAGATTATGATCTACATGTTTAATAAACAACAATGTGAAAAACCTTTCATGTGTATCGTTTGAAATTAATGGATTTAACTTCCATATATGCACTTTGTAATAAAGAAATCAAATGTTTTGCCAAAGAAAGAAGAAAGTATTCAACACTGTGCACCAACATTATTCCTTGGTTTGTAGGCTACAAAATGCAAAAGCTCATAGAACAAGTCTGTGTCCAGACAGTAATTTTTATAAGAACATGTATGATACTATAATAAAACTATAATTTAATAAACAAAAGGTTGTCAACTTTATTCCAAAGTGCTGTTTTTGTCTATTTCAGATACGGGCTAAGCCTGCTAATGAAGATATTACAATATAAACAAAGATACTGGAAAACATATAACTGTTTAGTACAAGACAAATAATTACCCAATACTAGAGTTAAAGGAAGATCATAATTTTCAAATGTGTATCTAAGGCAGATGGTCAACTTTAAAAAAAAAACATACAAGGTATTAAATAAGCTGCTTAGAAGAGGTAGAAAATAGCAAAATATTGTTTTAGAAAAACATCTGTCCTTTAACATAACTGCTACTTTGCAAATGGTTAAAATGAAGGATTTTTATATTGTCTTAGTTACTTTTTAAAGAAAATAAGTCTACAGAATGAAACAAAAAAGTTCTGTCAATATTTAGCTCAGTTTAAAAACTGAACAGTATCTTTTTTCATTAGGTCATTTCTATCCATGTTAGATAGGAGCATCATTTGAGAACAGGGTTACACGTCACCTCCTGACCCTCTGGAGAGCCACAGGAGTCTGTCTGGCAGTATAACGAGACCACCAGAGGAATGGGATTGAATGGGGGGGGGGCATTTTTCTGTGTTTGTGGGGTTTTAAGAATGTGCTTCAGAAGGGACAGGAGTGTGTACAAAGCATCTCTTTATGAATCACTAAAGCATCCATGCCTTTTTCAAGACTTGCATGGCTCTCTCCATATGAAGTAAAGTGGCTGTGCGTCCATGCACATATGAAGGAGGCTTGGAGCGACTTCCCAAAGCAGCCACACAAGCCCAGGGGGAAAAAAAAAGACATGACTGCTTTAAAGATTTGAAAAGCGGTGCTTCATATGCTTTTTAAAGCATCTCTTTCAAAGGATTTGCACAGGCTTCCTGTACAGCCTTATCCACATGCACCTTATGAGAAACATTTGGGACACAATTCACTTGGAACTGCTCCTGTGCAAGTCCTGATCAAGTCTTCAATTCTTCAACAGTTTTCAGTTCATTTCATCAAGTCCTAAGAGAATTTCCCAAAGTTCTTTATCCTTTTTGTAAGGCAGTAGAGTTGCCAATACTGCTACCACTTATATTATTTCTTAAAATAGTTTTTTTTTAATTAGATACAATATTAAGTTGCTGAATCTGTTAAAAAAATAGTCCAGTGTTGAAACAGAATCGTAGGCAAGAGACATCATAACCACACAATAGCTTTGGTAATTTACTGCTCTGTGGAGGGATCAGCGCCAGCTATTTGCTTGTGTTTGTACGGCTAAATGCTGCTGACTGATAATATCTTTATAAGGCATTAAATCTTACTTGTATTGTCCTTTGGAAAAATAGTGTTAATCTCTCTTTTGTCCCCATTCAAAAATAAGATTCAAAAATCACCTATTTATACATAAAGAAAATTAGAGTTTTTGTAAATTTGAAAAGATATTACTTTTGAAATAGAAGAGGAACAGAATGAAGTAAATATACATGCCCAAAATCTCAAGTAATAGTCTAGAAAATCAAAATGATATGCAGCATTTTCTTCCTTATGAACAGGAAACAATTGTTCAGTGTCCTCTTCTCTTGTCTGTTTTCACCACAGCACAGGATTATCCAGCATGGAAAATCCAGGGTCTTTTCTAAGTTCCAGGTAAGTTCCGTTGCTTACCCAGGAGTCATCTGCAGATTTCCTGTAAAAGAGTGAATAAAGCAGTTTTGTTCTGCTGCTAACATGTCTGCTTTTATTCTCTTGTTTTATGGATCGGGTAGTCAATGGTGGAGTGTCTAGATGTTCACTGAACTTCCCTTCAAAGCATTCCCAACCAATATAGCCAATGCTGAGGGATGTTAGCAGTTGCAGTTCAGCACTATCTGGTGGGACACATGTTTTTAATACTTGGACTACTGGAAAGGAAATACAGAAATTTCCATCATTTTGTAGCACTTCATCCTACTTCAAACTCTTTTACAACTGTCACATAGTGGAAAAGACTGAGTTGTGGGGCATACCCCAGGATAAATCGCATGAGATGAGGCAGCAATTCTCAACCACCTAGAACCAGCATAAATCAGTGTCTGTTGCACTGGAAACAGATGGGCCTAAAATGTTTATTTAGTTTTAAATATGAAAATTCTTAGGAGTAATTTGTATGGAAAAGAATAAATTAAATGAAAAATCCACATAGATTTTGGAAAAGAGACACCAGAACAAGAAATGTATTTCAATATTCTACTCAAGGATTTCTCCTCTTTACTCCTTACTCCACTGCTGCTTCTTACATACTTCTGTTGGAAGGTTTCAGCCACTTTATCATGAGATAAAGAATTTATTCACCCCATTCTAACCAGAAAACACTAATAAAAATGCCTCCAGCATTTAGCCAACTCACACAAGAAATTAATTTTTATTGATCTGTTACTAGATAAAAAATCCAGTGTTACCAGATCATGTAAGTGTCATGTTATAAATTACCTGAAAAATCTAGGATGGTGTTCTATATTGCTTTCTTCTAGAACTTTCCGTTGTTCTCTCTGTAGCTCTTCAATTCTTTGTTTTTGTATTTCTGCACCTTCAATATTTCCTTCTTCTAAGAACCTGTTAGAAAGCAATCATACATGAACAAAACAATATTTTAATTTTTTTATTTTTAATTACAAAAAGAGAAAAAAACACAAAAAGTGGTTTAACAAAAAAGTGAAAAAATACAAGAGAAAAAAGTGTTAATATGTCATTATAACAATAAACAATTACAATTCTATATATGCTTATCTAATGCAAATATTACTCAAGTACATATATATTTCTAAATGATTTATATGATCATTTTTTTTAAAACGTAGTGTATTTTGTATAAATGAGTCCCATATTTCATTATACTTGTCCATACAAAGTCTATGTCTATAGACAATACACTCATAATTGACAAGTGCAATCAGGTCTTCAATCCATTGAATAAATGGGGCCATACATTTATCTTTCCAATGAATGAACAAAACAATATTAACATATACCAAGTTGTGTGATTCTCCCATCTTACTGTCTTGTTTTTTTACTCTGTCAAAAGCCCGCAGAGATTGCACATTGGGCACAAATGGCTATTTGTGAGAAAATTCAGTGGAATAATTCCAGAAGTGAAGAGTAATTATATTGAAACAATGATTGCCACTTTTCTGGAGGCACGTCATAATCAGTGCTTTTCCCACCATTTTTCTCCTTGTCCAAAAAACAACCGACAGAATGAATTCTCTTTTCTTTGATGGAGCAAAAACTCTGACTATAATAAAATCTTTCTGCATTAATTTAGTTAATATATATATATATATATATATTTAAATTACCTTTGGTCTGGCCTAAATCGGGTGTCAGTAGGTGGTAATAGTGGTCTAGTGATAGGGTCCAATTCATTTAATTCTAATGCAAACTGCGTGAAACCATACCATTGTTCGTAGTCTTTAGGCATTGGTTCTGTAAATGAAAAATGGAATAAATTCTTAGGTAAAATTTATATCTTTTTTCCTGTAAGTGAAAATATTATACCCCCCCCTTTTTTTTAAAATAACAAATGCAAAAGGATTTTTTTGGTGTGCATTGTACCTCAGCTTTTAAACTCTCTAAAATACTGTATCTGAAAGTACCATTGCAATAATTCTGCTAAAACTGTCTTATATTCAACAGCAGTTGAAATAGCAACAGAGGTTTTTATGTACATTTTTATGCCGCTGATTTACACCATTTTAAAAATGGTTACGCTATTTTTTCATATTTAGGATTACTTGGATTTTGTTTTGTGTTATATAGAGCTTCAGTGAAGATCTATATAAATGAAAAAATATACACACTATATTTGTTTTAATGCCTCAATGCAGTTGTAATGTGTACTTATGTACCAAGCATTTCTTTTCCTTTGATTGATGTTTATGAATTTGTTCCTGGACCCTTGTGCAAGTTGAACGTCATGGAGCATGCACAAAATGGAGTCCTGTGTTTTTTTTGTGTGTATAAAAGTCTGGTTGCCATGTTTACACGTGCAAAGACCTGGCAGGAATTGTTAAGTACAATCAGATCATGTAAGTGACATCTTGTATAACCCAAGACCACCTGTACAGATAAACAGTTGAAAATCCGAATCTGCTGAGTATACTGTACACTGGCTGGATTCACACAACATTCAAAATAAAAAAACAAGCAAGCCACTTTTTGGCTTAGTGTGTTGTATAAATCCACCCTGTATATTCTGACAGTTGCTTTAGCTGTACTATACTTATCCAGTTGCCAGACAATATTCTTAATTTTAAACAGTGATTTGGAAACCTATTTTAATCTATGATGTATATCATGGTTTGCAGTTAATATTTAATGAAGCTTCAGATATTCAGATAAAACTATTTCCTCTGATTATGCTTTATGTTTGGATATGGCCATATCAGTATTCTTTCCCTGAGAAAATTAACATTTGTAAAATACATATCTTGAGAAAATGAACCCAGCAGTCCTAATCGTGTTCCATTTAAACATTTACTAATTGGTAAATTTTCCAATAAAACTAACAGTGTGCCATATTATAAAGTATTATAGAGAAATATGCTAAAATGAAATATGATTAGAGTAGGAAAATTTAATAGATGAGCATTAAAGACTAAATATAAATGGCCGAACAGTCACTAACTTGCTCTCCAGATGCAATTTGATGAAGATGGTGTTTCGCAATAAATACTTTCGTGCCATTTTCCAAAAAGCCGATGTACTACTTTTCCATTTTTGTCCAAAACACTGCCTTCAATCTCATGAACGCTGCGATTCCAATATTTAGTCTGGAGAAAAAGTTAGCAAAATCTGTATCGTGTTAAAAGTTCAAAGCAAAAGAGAAGAGAAAAGCCAAAAAAAAAAAAAAAAAGGTCTCAATTACCTTTACAAAAGTAAGTTTGCAGTGACAGCTATCATCATTCAGATTCTTGATAATGATCTCTCCATAGTGTTCTATCCATCGCTGTCCATTTAAAATATTATGAATGCAAGATGTTACTTTATTCCATTCATAATGGTCTCTAAAACTAGAGTAGAATGAAGAATATTAGCACGTCATGAAAGAAAAAAAGCTAGCTAATAAAGTGAACGTATTTTCCTAAAATACTCAAGTAAAATACTGTGAATATCCCATTTCGATCCTTTCAGAGAAAAGAGACACTGAGATAATGATTGGTTCACATATTCTCAACGGTAAGGTGTTTTCTTGGGTTTTGGCTTAACATGTAATATGTGAATCCAGCCACTGTGTCTTGTAAAATATGTGTTTATCACTTAGTAGATAGTGTAAATTCAGCCAGTTTATTCAATAAATAATGGTCAAAGAGATCATGGCTTTGCACAATGTGAGAATCCATTCAATAGTCCTGAGAAGAAATACCAACACATTTATAGAACAAAAAAAGCAGATAAATCAAAGTTCTTCAGAAATACTGATATTCCACAAACTCTCCATAAATCAGTTGTAACAATCCTATGTAACTGAGGTTTTCAAGTGAACCTCCCAATGGAAAAAATAAACTTAACATTTAAGTGTCACAAAATCAGCTCACATTAACCATCTGTGCAGTCTTTAAAGCTGATTAATAGAAACAGAAAACAAATCACCGGAGATATTATTTTATTGACATAATTAAATCTTTTTAGAACTACATGGAAAATTAAGTGCACATAATTTATATTTTGTTAGGCTAAAGAAAGTGAACAAAATCTGGAGATATTTGTGGGAAAGGAGGCTTGAGAACTACTGAGTTGCAAAATGTGACCTTGCCAGCCAATCCTGGTCCAACCATCATGCTTGCTATTGGAGAACTTACCCTGGCAAAATTACATGTGTTGTACCAATTGGTACTATTTCAATGGATTTTCCCCAGAATTTGTTTTTCCATCTGATATCTGAAATTAAACAAAAATCATCAGCAACAAAATCAAACAAAACCTTAATAGTCATTGGAGCTCTGTCTATGGTTAAGGTTTTTTGTCATATTATAAGCCCTAAACTACTAAAATAAATAGGTAAACATTCAACTTTTAAGCTTACAGAAGTGCTGCTAAACATACAGAACCATAAAAATGTAACATCCAACTTCCAAATTTACAGCAGAACTGAACATAGATATAACAGAATAAATATTACGGAACCATGATGGAATTCATCCTGTTGACAATAATATTTATTAATGACATTTAAAGCTATATACTATAGCAAATATATTTACTTAGGCTGCTTCCCTAAACCAATCTGACTTCAAATTAAGCTTGATGAATTCAGTGGGACCCCTTGGATTTCCTCTTTGTGGAGGGTGGGTGTGCCATCCATTCAATTTTCTCAATAGCTTTCATGCTGCTTCTGAAGGTTTCCCAATTTGCTAGATGGTCTCCCATTGCAAGCACCAAAGGAAATTTTTAAATACAAAAATCAGGAAAAAAAATTGTTTTCCTCTACAGTTGTCATGATTCACCAGAGTACTCCAAAGGAGTGACTGGATTAAAACTCAGTCATATGTGCATGGACAGATTTCCCCCCCATGTTGATCCCAAGGCAGATATATCAAGGTTCCACAATTATGGGGAGATACTGCATTCTAAAATTCTTAATAGAAAGTTGGCTTATTATTCAAATTACTTTCAGTATAATGCCACCCAAACATCTCCCTCCTTTCATCTTCTAGATTTGTTTTGCATTCCAACATTTGATGGTATTAAATTATAAATTAAAGCATTACCTTGCCAAAATACAAAGTTATCAGATTCAGCATGACATGCAGATATAGCTGGATGATGACTGACCTAGCAGGAAAGGAAGGGAAGGTTACAATTAAATTTAAAACCTTACTTTCAATTCTCATATTTCTTATTAATTTTTCAAATGGCTTCATTTTTCTTTGAATACAAGGTATTCCACAAGGGGGAGCTAGTAAAATAAAAAACCAACTATGATTAAAATAATGCAAAAAAATAAAAATAAAAACAAACAATGGGAATTGAAAGTAATTATGTTTTGTTTTGAATGTAATAGTTGAACTCAGGTTAAGGACTCAGTGCAGCGATGGAAAAAAGGGCTAATGGAAACAAAACAAAGACTATACAATGGCTTTTGATTTGAATTGCTAGAAACTGCGTGTCTGGAAAGATCCTTCATACAAAATGATGTACTAGGTGAACGGTGAAGAAAAAAAACCTATTAAATAAAATTCAAGCTGTAGGAAAACATACGTGGGAGAAACAAAACAAATGGAAAAAATACAGCTAAACTTTATATTCAGGTCTTGTAAGATTTGTATAAAACCATGTTATGAAATCTTACTGCGGGATAAGCCATAGCCTTTGGGCAAAAAGGGTCTATTTCCAGTTAAGAACAAATATATATATTGTTCTGAAACTTATTTTATTGACTTTTCCAGCAATAGGTTCTTTGTGTTCCTGACTTTTATTCACACAATTTCCTCTTGGTGACTGAGTTAAGTGGCCAGGTTGGATATGGTGCATCTTTTATGTACATAAAGTACAATTTACAACCTTTATGTAAAATGCCAGAAAGTATTTTCATAAAGTTTCCAACCTTTTATTAATGGAACTCTTTCTTTTTCCTGGGGGTAAACAGGTGAATTTGGATTTTTGGATTTTTTAAAAAATAGAGGATTTTTTAAAAAACCATCCAAACAGTATTTACATGGGAATATCAACAGATAGAATTCCAGCACTTGATGCCAAAGTAATTATTTGAGGATACAGTATATTGATATTATTGTTGACACTTTCATGAAGGATTAAAAACTAATATCCTTTACTCAGAAGACATACCAGGTTCACTGTTATTTATATCAGCATTATCTGGCAAAATTTATTGCCATTAAAATGGAATTTCATAGTCGCTTGAATGAAACAGTCGCCTCACATGAGGATGCCATTCTGCCCCTGACAGAATTCTGGTTTCACCTAGTATGCAGATGTCAGGCCTAGCCCAAGGAACTCCAAGAGACCATGTAAATTCAGTCCAGCAATGTTTATTAGCTACAACCTCTAGCAAGAATCTTCCCAGACTGAAACCCCAGTTCCCAAGTAATGCCAGCCACAACATTGTGAATTCCTCAGGGAGGTGCCAGTCTCATCCTCTTATCTCTCCCTCTCGCCTCAGGAGATGAAAGAAAATGTTTTTTCTCCCTGAGTCTGGCCTTCATAATTCCATTCCATCACAGCAGGCCACAAACACAATCTGGATTGCCAATACTTAGATGATGGGCCATTACTTTTTATATAACTACACGCAACTACAAGATATTATATATCTTTGCAAATTTCAACATGCAAGGTAAATATCCACAATCCATCTCCCAGTCATGGTGTATAAACTGTTTAATCATAAGCAGCTTTCTGGTTTTAGCTGGAACACTTAAGCCTGACTGAAATGAGGTGAGGTACCTATTCGAGATTAGACTGGAACTAGATCAGACTGGAACCCAAGCAAGAACATGTAATTAATATAGAAACATATATCTCATCAATGACTAAGATGAAAAGAGATTAAAAACACATACGTAAATACTCAGTATGATTTTTAGTAGGACTATAGTAATGCAACACAGCTACTGAAATATTTAATCACCAATACTAAAAATATCCACTTATTTCTTGTACCAAAGTTAGAAGATCTGTTATCAATGTTACTAGTTTTATTCATTGTACCCTTGGCAGATTTTGAATTTCCACTAATTGCCTAACAATCAGAAGCTGTTTTTAAATTTCAAGTTAGCAAATACTATAAAGATACATGAATGTCAGCTGCACATAGCTGACAAACTCAAGGAGTAAAACTACGGATTTCAGAAAGGCATCTTTAATGCTATTCAGGGGTAAAAACATAATACTGAAAACTACAGAAATTCATTCCTAGGCAGACTTATAGCAAACCATTTAAGGTGGAATCTCTTTGAAATATTTTCTTCCCACCTTCCTCGCAAATAGGGTGGGCTGCCTCTTGCATCTAGAAAAACATTAGTTTCACACTTCAAAATGGGATGTGTTGCGAAACTTCATTCTCCAAACAGATTGAAATTAAATGTTTTACACAATTCTACAAAATACCATAAAATAACTAAGGCTGACTTGGCAATAAGATCCACTGAACTTAATGCAATTTATTGTGAACACTGCACCTAAGTTCTCAATGGCTACCTTCAAACTTTTCAGTTAACAGTTTTAAACTAAAGCTGTAAAATATATGTCAACTGACTTTATTTATTTCCAGAAGTACATATTATGGCTGGACTGTGCTTTGGAGCTGATTCCAAAACGGTGCTTTGGAGCATGTGGGGGCAAAGGTAGCTCTTGTCTTTACAGCAGTTCTGTGTCTTCCCGAGATCTCATGACTTCATCACGTCCCTGCATCTTCCCACCTTTCGGAATCAACTCCCAAGTGCTGCCTAGCCCTATTAGATATCACTCTTCAGTACAAATCTTCCTAGGATAGTTCACAATAAGCACAATAAACATCAAACATCTAGAACTGAATTTTGTTTCTAAGAATAATTCCTCAGCAGAGAACACAACCTCATCATGTTAAAAAGTTAAAAGAAATTTTTTAAAAAAACCTTTCTAGATGAAAAAGAGCAATCATACTGATACAAGGCAAGCCTGCTTGGGTAGAGAATTCTGTGTGGTTTCAACAGCGCACAGGAGAGTCTCTCCAGTCTCTGTTGGAATCACCTTACATGGTGGGACACCTGGAGGGAAGATCCCATATGAAAAATTTAATACATAGGCAGGTTGCTATGGAAATAGTATTTCTCACTAGGAAAAGTATATGCATGTAAGAACTATATACAGAACGTGTCCTACTAACAACTCTTAAGATAGTAGGAACTAGGGAACCTTTGTTCTCTCTCTAAGTAACATGGAAGAGGAAAAGGAAGCAAAAAGTATCTGATCCTAACAAGAAAAGTACAGTGGTACCTCGGGTTACGAACGCCTCTGTTAACGAACTTTTCGGGTTACGACCAGCTCCGGCCGCAAAAATTTACCTCGGTTTGCGAACTCCCCCTCGGGGTACGAACAGGATACGCGGCCATTTTCCCTCCCGTGACACGGTCCGGGGCCATTTTTCTGCCCCTGACACGTGGTCCGTAGCCATTTTTCCACCCCTGACACGTGGTCCGTGGCCATTTTCCATCCCGACACATAGTCGTAGGGAGGGGGACTCTCCCTCCAAGCAATAGCCGCCTCCCTGTCCTCCACGCCCGAACGGATTAACGGTAATTACATTGAGCCTTATGGGGAAATTTGCTTCAGGTTGCGACCAATTCAGGGTGCGACCAGAGTCACGGAACGAATTAAGTTCGTAAACCGAGGTTCCACTGTATTCTGCTATTCTAAATAATAGAATATAGGGGAAGGGAATTAATAACTAGATGATTCAGAATTGGCTTGGACTACTCAGCTTTTCATTTGGAGTTACCATTAAGCCTTACTTTCTGTCCCCATATTAATTACATACATATAATTATTATAATAATTAATATTGTTAGCTATTAATAATGGTTAATAATAAAAGGCTGCTGCTGTTCTACCCCTCTGGATTTACCCTTCTCTTACAAGATTCCTCAGCCCTTTTTTTCCAGTGCTTCCAACAACTTCCCCCCAAATTCTCTTTCTGTCTTGCAGTCTTCATAAGTTTCTGGACCCATACCAACAATCTCTTGATCCTAAAGAATCTCCAGTCAGTCAAAAAATGCCTATGCTCCATTTTTTTTTTTTTTTACAAGAACCTTATGTAATTAATGGCTCTCCAGCAAGATACTATGTTCTGGCAAGATCTTGAGTGCCAAAATGTTGCCAATCCTATTGTGTAACTACATCTTTGCAAGTCTGAATTTAAGTTGTAGGAACATGAAGTGAAATGGAAAAAAAAGTTGATAGATGGTGTCCAGTATAGGTTATCCAAGAAAGCCTGTAACTAGATCATTAGAATTAGGAAGTTTTTCCAAACTGGATAATGATAAAATTGTACTACCTGTTCAGAAAAAAAACGGAAACCCTTATCTTCACGGATACATTCATAGGTTTCTCCAAGCACAGGATTGAACGGCTTGCTTCCAGCTCTGTAGTAGCTAGATGCATAGGCAGAGACCGCAAAGGCAGCCACATAAACCTAAGAGCAGAATTAGTAAAATTAAATTGGTCATTAAGAAAAGGGGTGCAAATATTATTTTTTATGATGTTTGGATTTTTTTTTTTAAATTAAAGGCTTTGATCTCACACTGACATCAAGGTCCATACCTCTTATAAATTCATGTGTTCTCATGGAATGGAGTTATGCTTTCATATTTTCACTCTTTCAGCTGCATTTGTGAGCAGCGACAGATGGGAGAATTCTTTTTCTAACTGAAGGGGTAATCATTGCAATCTTTATGAGTACATCACTTTCCCTACTTTTGGGGGGCCAAATCTGCAAAAACTATAGGTAGGTTGTGCATGAACCAGCTTTCATGGAATAATTTTTACCATACTGTCCCCCTTTTTATTGCTCAGCTATCTCAGTGTTAGGAGGAAGGGAAAAGAGGATTAACAGGTCAGTGACATATATGCACATCACAAGTCAGCCAAGATCCATTTTGAATTTGCATTTCAGTTTGACTTTGCAATTCAAACACACACGTCAGTTTGATTTTAAGAGTCAAGTTGAATCAAATTGATTTGAAAATTCAATAAAAATATGTGTATTGGTGTCCTCCTGGTCTTCAGGAAGGCTGCTAAGACCTGGGTCTTCCCCCATGCATTGGGCCACGATAGGAGTACAGCCCAGCACATGTATATTTGGGGTAGGAATGTTATGGCACCTTGGTTGAAATGGCTTTATTTTTCTCTGCATTGTTATTTTTGCATGTTGTTGTGAGCTGCCCAGAATGATGTTGTATAGGATGGGTGGCCAACAAACAACTACAGTTGCGTTCACAAGATGGGAATTTAACATTATGGGCTTCTCCTCATGAATTTTTCTCCATTAGGATCCCTTAGGCATCGGCCAACACCTGAACTTATATGAAAAGAAAAAAGGAATAATTCTCTCACTATTGGTATATCATATTTCTTCTTACCATCCTTTCAAAGATATTAGGTGTACATGCTGCTTTATCCAGCAATTCACTATACTCCAGTTCCTCACAGAGCTTCTGCAAAGTGTTCAGAGGTTCATTCAGCCCAACTGGCATGGACACCTTGGAGAGATCTTTTCCTATATTATTCCGCAGAATGTTCCAGAGGCTGATGTTGCTTGTATTGGGGCATGGAGCTGGTAGACGTGTCCTCCGCCTTGAGTCCTCCATACTACCATCTGGGACACAATCTTGAAGATGGAAGTCAGATTTAAGTTTGGCAATTTAATATTTTTCAGAATTCACTCTGTTTACTTAACATTATTTTTACTTATTACATCTGTCCTATAACTTCTCAGAATAGAAGATATAGTTGCATGTAGCTTTGAGAAGAATATTATGCTGAGACATGGTGATTTGACCAAGGACAACCCAAAATTTAGTAACTCTGGGCTTCCTGGCTTCCAAAACCAACTACTTCATTCAGAGATTGGGGACCTTTTTCAGTCAGTGAGCTTCATTCTCTTTGGTAACTTTCCAAAGAATTCATGCAATTGGTGAGCAAGACCAGAATTATACATCTAATACATATAGTAACTCTGGTCTGTGACCGTAATAAAGAAATTTGAATTTGAATACATATAGCATTCTCTTACTCATGTAGCTATCCATACCTGCAGCCATCCCCTCCCTCCCTCCCTCCCTCCCTCCCTTTCCTTACAGCTATTTTTTTAAAGGCCTTATTTACATAAATTGGACTTTTTCCATCCCCTCCATATTGACAATGGTGGTGGTGCATTTCAAGAGAAAGAAGAATAAAAAAAACAGGCTAATCTTTACCTCCATCCCAACAATTATCCTTAAGAAAAATGAGTCAATTTGCTAAAATTTACATTTTATATTTGTTGGTAAGAACATCTTGACGCATTTAGTTTTAAATTAGATTTCAGATTCCAGGACTGGAAGGGCCCATCAATAATAAAGCATAATATCACGCTTGCCATTCCGACAGAATGAGGATTCTCAAATGTACTAAGTAAAACTTGCTCATTTTAAGGCTTGCGTTTTTTGATAATTTTGGAGCATTGCCTTAGTTCTATCTCCTTCAGTACAGCACCTCCAGCACACAGAAAATGAGATATATGTGCAGAAATGCACATAAACTTTAGGATCAGTCCTTTCCTGTGCAATTTTTGTTGATCATGATTTGAGAGAATAGGCTCAGTAAAATCACATTTTTGCTCTTTTGCCACAATTTGGTATGTATACATTGCAATATGTTAGGAATTACTGGGATTGGTGAGCCTCCCATACACTTTCTCTCCCAAGTCACAAGTTAAACAAGCTGCAATGTAGGGGAAAGGTATATAAGGGAAGAGGAGAACATTGGAAAACTGTACAGTAAAATCCGAGTTATTCCTTCTTTGGACAGGTAGTTTCTCTCACATCACTGCACATAGTTTCAGAACTGCAAAACGATTGTTTAAAATGGAAGCCTGAACTTATCTGCATAGATATTCCTAGGTTACTAATTACCAGTAGTTCAAAAAAAATTTTTTAAAAAAAAAAAAGCATTCTCAGAGGACAGTACAAAAATAAAATAAAATAAAATAAAATAAAATAAAATAAAATAAAATAAAATAAAATAAAATAAAATAAAATAAAATAAAATAAAAAGCTCCTACCAAGTGTTTGCCTTTCATTCTCTATGTCATTACTTAGGTTGTCTTCGGAAACATTATCACTTATATCACTGGCATATGAATCATCATCAGACACCTGAGGAGGAAGGAAACATGATTTCACTCTGATTATGAAGGGGAAAAAAATCCCTTTTCAATGCTGCAACATATGTGAAAAGAAACGGGAAATAAAAATAGATCATCAAGTTTGAAATGGATATTGCAACAATAAAATGCCCCTGTAGCAACAGTTAGCCTGTGGAACAGACAAGACCAAAGTAAGCTTGAATATAATTTCCATATTATAGAAAATCTTGTTACTTTGCCAGTTTCCAAAAGGAATTAATATTCAAATTTGGGTTGGTTAAGTGTTTCTTTATAAGGAAAACATAGTAATATCTTCATCTAAGCAGTACTTCCTGTATTCATTCTTCCAGTCCCCTATTCTCTTAAAAATACTTTAAAAAGTACCAGCAGATAAGTTTTGTATGCTGAAATGGTGCGTAACTTGTCACTTGTAGCACCGAGGTTGCAAAGATAATAACGGTCAGATGATTTTGAAACAAATCCAGTACTTCTGAACTACTTTCCAGACCTCATTTTCTGAAGAACTGGCAGACAGCAGGACTTCCTGTGCATCAAAAAATTCGGTGAGTGAATCTGTTATTGACAATCTGCTTTCACTGGATAGCTGGTGAACCAGACCCCGGTTTTGATTTTCAGAATTTTCCTGCAAAAAAAGAGTTAAAAAACAGTCCTGAGCAACAGTTTATTTATTATTACAGTAATAATAATGTCCTTTTTACATTTTTTACATTTACAAGAATGTCTGACAGCTGACTCTGGGCCCTTTGCATAGTTAAAAATCAGAATAATGAAAAAGAGAAACAGATCCTCTCCATTAAGAAAAGCCATATCAAACAGCATACAAAGTCTTACAAGGGCTCACACCTCACTCTGCCCCAAGGCCAGGTTTTCAACACCTTTTAGAACACGATCATATGGAAAGCTGGGGGGTGATGCTGTTCCAGAGGGCAGGCACCGAAGAAGAGAACGTATATTCTTTAAGCACACATGGCTTTGGAAAAAGAACCCACAGCTTGACCAGGCTTTTAAGGGATGCTTACTCAAATTACTTCAGGAAGGAAAACACGGAACCATAACAATTATATACGTCTAACACCTTTCTTAAATATCTCAGCTCCTGGTGGCAGTTAAAGCTGGATTTCAGGGTGGAAGTCAAGGGCTCTGTAGCTACGCCCCCTCTCCCCCGAAATGATACTAGAGATTTACAGATTAGAATTCAGCAGCAAACTTGCAGATATTAATACAGGTCCTACAAGGTCACAGTGAGGCTGACATAGCCAGTTGGGGAGGTACATAACTGCAGAACTCCCTATATTTATACTAAAATACTATTTTCTGAAATAAAATGGTGCTTATTCCTATATATGACATAGGAATGATGTCAAGTTTGCTCATCCATGATGCAAGAGTGGGCAAACATTTAGTCCCAGAGGCTATACTCAAGAGGGTGTGGGCAAAAGCTGCAGTGAGCTGGGTAACAATGCACAGAGAACAGAGCTCCTAAGCTAGGATTCTCCATTTTTTTCTGATTCAGAAAAGTCTGATGGGAGTTTTACTTTGCTTTCAAAAACTACACTAAGCTTTTTAAAGGAACTACCACCAGTTGTGTGTTTCCCATTTCAAAATGGGAATGGATGATCTATCAGTATCACTGTAAGCAGCTGAAGCATGGGTAGGGGCAAGGGAGAGGTGGCAAAATCATGGTTGGATGGAGAGTCAAAAAAGCCTGGCTAAGCAAATTAACAACAAAACATAAGCAGAATTGCAAAGAATGGTGCATTGTGAGAAGCTAACGTGTATAAAGGGACACTGGCAGTAAAGCCTAACAGAAACGGACAAGGTCAAGTAGATGCGCTGGGTATAATGAGCAATTATTTTCTGTCTTCGCATCTCAATCTTTATATTGCCTTACAATACCATTGTTGAAGTATTTATCATCTGAGTATTTGAGAAATCAGTAGATTTATGCATAACTGAAACATCTGAAGTTCAGGTGAAGAATTTGGGTTCAGAAAGAGAAAAACAGTGAGGCAGTTGTTATCTACTTCTTTTTCTTTTCCCATCTGATATTTTCCATCACAGAAGAGTTTCCCATAATACTTAAATTGACATAGTCATTGACACAGAGAGGCCTAGAGAGATTTTTCATTTGTATTGTGGCCTCAAGGGTCCAGTTGAAAGATGTTCAAATATTTTTGTGTCCAACAGCCACATCTTTATTAATTTCTAGGTTTTCTGGGTGACCAAAGGCCTCAGTGCAGTAAAAGGATGGCACCAGAGGGAACAGGAGTGAAATTACTCACCCATTCCCCCTACTTTGTTGGTATTTTTATAAAGATAAATTGTTCTGATTTGGTGTCCTTTCATTTATCTTTTACAGAGAAATGCTGCTCTTACTTGATGCTTTTATTTGATACGTTTCAAATTCTGGAGCATGATCTTGAAGGCTTCTGATGATCACAAAAGCAAGGTATGCAGCTTGTGAGTTTTGGGCTTCCTGACTCCTGGCCTGTACCCCCAAAAGTAACTGACATTTAAGGAAACAGAGAACAAGAGAATAAAGGAAATTTGCAGATGGGCCCCCGTTTTTGTCATGAAAACGTTGGTGATTTTCATTTTGGGGACAGTTTATCTTTCCAGTTGAAGATTTCTTAGACATTTGTTGGAGAAAATGTATTTTGCTGACTTTTTGATCAAAGAGCAAAGCATAATTAGCTAATTTAATCTGTCCTCTGTGAATTGGCAATAGCATTAACTGCAGTGGTTTTTCTACTGTAAGGCATTTACAGGTGTCTTCTTCTACATAGGTAAGCACTTTTTCCTGATAATTTGTTTAACATTCAAGATTTAATTAATGTACACATTATTTGCAATAAAGATATTATTAAAAATTCTGATTTAAGTTAAGTGCATTAGGAACACCTCTCTCCGGGAGCCTTGACTCTGTCATTCTGCCAAAGTGATATATTTTTATAGACTTTTGTCCAGTTACTATGATTATTAGACTCACTGTAAGCAAGTTCAGTATCAATAGTATACCCAAATGGATCAAAGCAATACTAACACAGAAAAGATATTATCAAAGTAGGAAGTGTAAAGTTTGGATAACGCAATTTCTAAAGCCTCACATCCTCTTCTCTGATAGAAAAAAAGACAGAGAGAAAATCAGCAGTCAGAAGCAACTGGAAGATCTGACTAACCTACAAAACAAAATTAACAAGTACTTACTCACCCTTTCCTTTCTCCATTGCTTATTAGTCTCTGTATTTGTAACTCACAATTCTGGGATGATAGCAGTAAGATTATTATATTAAAACCTACTGCATGGTTTTAGTTTTAAATGTTTTACAGTGAAACCTCAGTTTACGAACTTAATTCGTTCCGTGACTCTGGTCGCACCCCGAATTGGTCGCAACCCAAAGCAAATTTCCCCATAAGGTTCAATGTAATTACCATTAATCCGTTCTGGCGTGGAGGACAGGGAGGCGGCTATTGCTTGGAGGGAGAGTCCCCCTCCCTACGACCACATGTCAGGGCGGAAAATGGCCGCAGACCACGTGTCAGGGGTGGAAAATGGCCGCAGACCACGTGTCAGGGGTGGAAAATGGCCGCAGACCATGTGTCAGGGGTGGAAAAATGGCCGCGGACCGTGTCATGGGAGGGAAAATGGCCATGTATCCTGTTCGTACCCCGAGGCGGAGTTCGCAAACCGAGGTAAATTTTTGCGGCCGGAGCTGGTCGTAACCCGAAAAGTTCGTTAACAGAGGCGTTCGTAACCCGAGGTACCACTGTATTTCTCTCTGTTTTTAATCCTAAATTATGGATTTGAGGAATCAGTAGATTAGGGCTATAGATACATAGAGAGATAGACGGGGGAGGATTGGCAAATTATATAATTTTTTAGGACACGTATAGTGAAAAGGAGAATGTTAGGAGAACCGAACCTAATGACCTTTTTTTAATGAAAACAGCAGATAACTAGCCTGTATGGCTATGAAATGGCCAGAGACTGTTCTAGGATAGACCCCTTTTGAGAAAGGGCATGTCTGTCCTCTCCCATTTCACAACTGGCTATGCATAATGACCTTAATCGTGTAAGTAAATAAAAACACAGAAGAAAAAACTAGCATGAACCTTGACACTGCCCTCAACAAATAGCACCCAGCCAGCTGAGCGGGGAGGCACACTGAACACCAGTTCATCCTTTTCCCCATTCTACTAAAAAAGATAATAATTATTTCTAAGTTTGTGCTGGTATGGTGTATACCCCACCATTCAAAAGCAGGGATTGGCATTTTGAGTTTGATCAGGGATGAACAACTTGCAGTTCACTGACTGCACACAACTCATTGCTGCATTTTATAGCCAAAACAAGTGTTTTAAATATTGTAGAGACTTAAGGCATCAAAGCATCCCTTTAACCTTCCCCCCTGCCTCAAATTAGAGGTTTCCCATTTTGGGAAGCTGTGTGCCTTAAGCCTCTTCAAAGCTCAAAAGCACCTGCATTCCCTCAAACAAAAGATCTGAAATTGCTTCTTTGCCCATTCTAACACCATAACTGGCCACCATGTTTCCTTTGGCTCCCCTGGCCTAAGAGTAACAGAAAATGTAGCCCCCGGGGCCAAAAAAGTTGCCCACTTCTATGTTAGATGTGAAAACAGAGTGCTGGGTTTATCAGGGTGTGTGGGAAGCCCTAGATCATTTTGGAAGCAGTTTATTCCCCAAGATATGTCATGGGAAGAGCAGATTTTTGTGTGTCTGCCCTTTAGTGCAAACAAAATGGAATGTCCACAGATACAAAATGCTATAATATCAGAGTGTGGAAAACCGAAGTGTTTATCTAGCTTACAGCAGAAGAACTGTTAAGTGACTAGCTCTAAAAAGCCACCAATCTCTAAACATCCTCTGTCTCTGGTACAGCAATATCCCTTATGAGTCAGTAAGAGAAATTCCATTGCACACAATGGCAAATCCCTTGAGAATATCTCATAAATGTGCAATATGAGCAAGGATCCATTAACATCCGTCTTCTCCAATCGTTCAGTTCAAATCACAGCATACTCCCAACATACATGAGTGGAACCCACCTGCATTATCTATTTGCCATTAATAGGTTAAATCCATTTTTATTTGGCTAAAAATATATATATATAAACTCAGATATTATAATATTCTTTGTACTATTTCTTATCTAGAAAGCTCATCTACTCCATTGTTACAAAGCTATACAATCTATCTCAGCTTTCCCTAAGCTGATGCCCTCCCAAACTTCCCATTAGTATGGTTTGGAATTCTGGGAATTGTAGTCCCAATGTATTTGAAGGGCACCTGCTTAAAAAAGGTTTCGTTGACCTATTATGATATCTAAATATATCTGCATTGATTTTCACACTGTTTCTAGGTAATCTCTGTTACCAGTGGTAGAAATATATTCAGAAAGAAAAAGGAAATTAGGCAATTGATAAGAAAATTTTGTAGCTCAACTTAAATTTTGTTTTTACATCTCCCCACAAAAAATCTTTCCAACAGCCTGTGTGGACTGGCATACTATGATCCTTATCTTGATAGGTTTTCTGTAGTGTTATTTTTTCCAGACTGGGTTGAAAGGTTCTGCATTCATAACTGTTTACAAAGGCAGCAGAATTAGCTTGTGACAATTATTTGAGGGTGTTTTTTCCCTCCTGTGCAAAAGTTGCTGTAGAAGGATCTAGTGTATAAGAAAGTAAATCATGGAATGTACAAACTGTTTAGCAACACTACAAAGAATGGCAAAAGAGCTTTTTCAAAAGACATTACAGCAGAAGTGAAATAAAAGCAAGCAGGCTGTCATCAAAGAGCAATGAAAGCATGTTCAGAACTGACGTTGTTATATGGTGGCACTCACAATGACATCCTATGCGATGAGAAGATTCATTAGCACAAGATAACGACCAGCTGAATGGAGGAGAGATGCAACAAGCAGTGTTGCAGACAGACAGGAAATCTATACCCACCTTTACAAAATCAGGGCTGGATTTTGCATTAGCAGCTGAATCAAGGAGCATAGATTCGGTATGTATTCTGCATAACCGGTCTTTAAGATCTGTATTTTGTGCTATGGCCTGGAACGTTTAAGAGAAAAAAAAAAGTACATTTGGACCATCAAGGTGTCTCAGCTGATCTCAGATAGTTGTCTCTCTGGTATAAAAAAGAGACAAAATGGAATTCTAAGGGTATTTGAAGCCAAATAATTTTTCCCTTTTCCCCCGCTAGAAGGGTCTATTTAGATGATAGGAGCTGTTGTGACAGCAACTGAAAAGCATCTTTTGCAAAGCACCAGCTCAAAAAGCAAAGATGGGGCTAACTCTGGGCTTAAGTCATGCTCTAAACTCTTGTACATGTAGAGTCTCCACAATGATAAATTTTCAAGTAATACATCTTGCAGTCATGGGGAGCTACTTAAGAGCCTAAGTGAAGAGGGTACAGTATTAAATCTGTAGTACACTGCAATGCCAGCTTATTGGGAAACAATGATTTGGTACAGGACTGCAGTATCTGGTGATGAAAGGCTTAACATTTCTCTGCTATGATATTGCATGTATCCATGTATCCATGGAAGCCTTTTTAAACGTTGGTATTAGCAGTTAAAAGCCAGGGGATATGTTATTTTTCATGATCAGATGAAGGAAAACTGTAATCTTCTTCTTGTTCTTCTTCTTTTGAGGCTCTACCTACATTGTCTTCTAAATCTGGTTGTAATGGAAAACACACATCTGACATTGCACATTTAACATCACATGCACTTGAGAGTTATTGAGAGTTTCCAAGAATACACAGAGGTGACAGATGCAAGCAGAAATGATTTCTAATAAGGCCATTCAGATGCAGCTTTATGGGTAATAGCTGATTCTTCCATTTTTAAACACTATGTGGCAGGTCTCTTACATTCCTCACAGGTCCTTGATTTCTTTATTTGAAATATAATTTTTAGAAAGATATGACTAATGAGTTAGGAAGTACATGTGCTAATTATCTTCCAAATGCCACTCCATTCCATTTACTGAATGCTGCCCCCAACACCAAGTAGGTGTGAATATCCATTTCTCTTTCCTCCAAAGACAGCAAACACTCCTTTTGCTTTGATTTATGTTAGAAAATAATAATTGCTAGATGAAGATGCCACCACAAGATGACTTTTCACCTTGGTGTTCTAACCAGGTTAGGCAAGGGGGGGAAAGCCACTAGCTGATTCAAGAAAGAAAGCCAATACATGTAAACCAGCCTTGCTTCTGTGAAATAGTAGCAGCAGTGGCACATCACCAACTTAACTACAACACAAGCAAAAGGCAGGAAATGCACACCCATATGGTAATAATTGACATTAAGCTCTGTATGACTAATCAGGGCAAGATCAAACAAGCCTCCTCAGCAAGTGGGTGTTGCATGGTTTCCTCAAAAAGAATACAGTTTTTAAGACAAGTATGACTAACCGCTTGGGAATTTGTTAATTATCTTGACGTCAAAAGGAGTGATATTGCAATGTTATATCCATTTATCTGGGAACAAGCTCCAGCACATTAAATAGGATTGTGCTGCAAGACACTATGGATGAAGTTTTGGAAAGTTTTTAATTATTCGGAATGTTACTATCTATAATGAAGTTTTTAATACATGTATCATATGTAGTATGATAGAATATTATTACTGTCTATTATTTTGTTTCTGTTCTTTGTTGATTTTAAACCTACATTCGCTGCCCAGAGTCACTATTGTATAAATTAATATAATTAATAAATAAGACAGTAAGAAAGTGAGGAAAATATGAGGAGATCCAAATTTAACCCTGCCAAGGCATGATACATGGATAAATGAAATACTTAAATTGATGCAGGTAATCTGAAAGTATTTTCATTTTCAATATCCAGATATGTCTATTTGAGGGTTAATCAAACTATGGAATTCATTTCCATGTGATGTAGTGATGGCCTCTGACTTGAAAGCTTTAAAAGGATATTAGATAAAATTATGAATGAGATTATCAATGGCCACAATTCATAATTGTTACAAAAACCTCCCCAGAATCAGGAGCAACTGCTGAATACCAGTTTGGAATTCAGAAACCTGCTTTATATATTTAGGCAGATCTATTTAATCCAGAATTATCCTTGTTAGGGAAGGATGGGCTGGAACAACATTTATTGGGCCATTGTGAAGAATTTGTGAGCTATCTGGAGAATAAAATCACTCAAATCCATTTGGCCTTTGATGCTAGCAGAGCAGTTCTAATAATGTAATATAGGCTACCCCTCTGAACATTATCTGGGATGGCTTGGAGTGAGCTGATCCTGAGGAAGTGGAGAGAGTTCTCCATATCAACTTTGCCACCTGTAGCCTGGATTCCTGTCCTTACTGGTTTGTGAAATCTTCCAGGAAGGAGAGCGGAGGCTGGGTGTAAGCAGTGGTGCATGCTTCTTTGGGGAAGGGGTGCTGCCACTTGGTTTGAAGGAGGCAGTTGTGTGCCCCCTCCTGAAGAAGCCATTGTTCAACCTGGCAAATTTAGCTAACTACTGACTGGTCTCCAAACTTTCTTTTTGGGGAAAGTTGTTGAGAGGGTGGTGGGGCTGTAGAGAAAGCAAATTACTTGTACTCTGCACCTGTACCTTGAAAAGGGCTCTGGAGGAAGCAAATTATCTGTACCCTTTCCAGTCAGGGCACAGGCCTGAGCATGAGACCAGCTGGGCAGTTCCAGCTGATGGTTGTGAGGAGTAAGAGTTCAAGACCTAGGATGTTCTATTTGGGGTGTTTCAAATGTTGAGATTTTCACCCATCGTATTTGACATCTGCATGAAGCCAGTGGGGGAGATCACCTGCTGGCATAGAGTCATGTATCAATAATATGCTGATGATACTTAGTTATACATCTTGACTCCAAGATGAACAAGAAAAGTGGTTGAGATTCTATCTTGATGCCTAGAAGCTGAGTCTTGATAGGGAAGAGGGTCAATCTCAATCGAAAAGAGTGTAGCTTTGGGTGTGAAGCTCCTCTGATTTCAGTGTTATTCAATTTTGACTTTACATGGAGTTGTGCCTCCCCATGCAAGAGTTGGTGTGTAATCCAGGGGTCCTCTTAGAGTCACAACTACTTCCCAGAGAGCAGGTAGCAACTGTGTCAGGGAGCACCTTTTCACAGCTCCATCTCGTATGCCAGTTACACACTTCTCTGGATTGGGAGGCCTTGCCCACTATCATTCATGCCTTTGTAACCCCCCTCTCCCAATTCAGATTACTGTACTGCATTCTACAGGGTGCTACCTTTAAGGACAATTTGGAAACCAGCTGCTCATGAATGTAGCCACTCAAGCAGTTTTGGCCCCAGTTGATTTGCCCATGTAAAACCTCTGCTTTAAGAACTGCACTGGTAAGCACTGTGTTTCTGGGTGCAATTCAAGGTGTTACTGCAGTTGTCACCTTTGAAAGCCTTCATGGTTCAGAACCTGAGTATGTATAGGACTGCCTACTCCCAGCGGCCTCTGTCCATCCATTAAAAGCTGTAGCAGAGAGCTCTCTTCACACTTCCTATAAGCCATGGAAAGTCAGTAATGACTAGAATGGCAAGTAAGTAAGTAAGTAAGTAAGTAAGTAAGTAAGTAAGTAAGTAAAATAATTGTCTATATTACTGCAACTCCAAGCTTTCAAAACAAGACTAATTGTTCCTGGAGATGGTGTACTTAGGACCATCTAGATGCAGGATATAAACTCAACCAGAGCTTTAGTCTATCCACTGCTGAACAACAGTGAGAGAGATGATAGCCTTCAGTTTCTGCTTACAGGCTTCACTGAGATTACTAGTTAAGCAATTTCTACCAGCTTCCTAGAGACTAGTTAAGCTCTTGGCCTATTCCTCTTCTGTTCTATAATTTGGATGAAGCCAAAACTGCTTAATTAACAAATGTACTTTGATCTTTAACTTCTATTTTTATTGCTGCATTCTCAAACAGTAATATTGAATGGGTTGAAAGCATAGTATTCCCTTTAGGTTTTAAATGGATGTGAGGGAAATAAAGGGACTGGCTACCTTAAGCTATTCGGTAGCTATAAAACCAGCATCCAATTGAACTTAGACCAGAATTTACCCTCTCCCACAAATGGGGATGTGAAGCAGGTTGAAGGGAAAGATGAGGGATCATTTTTATGTAATCATGTTGCCAGTAGGCATTCTTGTTCACAGTCTACATCCTATTTTATTCATAAGTTTTGAACACTTTACTATCTCCCATATTTATTTTACATCTGCGTAACTTAGCTGTATGTTTCCTGCTTTCTTCATCTTCAGAAGTTATTTCACTAATCACTGCAATGGCTTGGGGAACTGGGACTCATAACAAATTTATTAATATTTAAAATGTCATACAATTCTTTTGCAATTTCACAATATGATGCTCACAACCTAGATAACTGCTTGACACTGACAAAGATCTATGCTGTACATGTGGTTCTATACTAATACAAGAAACATGAATTTGTCCCTGCCAGATCACATTTATTCCACGTCAGTTTCTCTAAGGTTTGAAATAAGAGTATTTAAATTTTTCTTTTGAACATTTATTCCTCCTTCACTTATTAGGACAACAAGGCTGCACCAATGGACTACGTGTGGCTTGTACTATTCCATTAATTTGGATGGATATGTACCACGTTTTGCCCCTTTTAAACAAACAGTATACAACTTCAATCATATAAACAATACTATTAAAGTGTCATAACATATCTTGGTAGAGGTTTTAATAATGCAGTGTGAAGTCATAGGAGTCAGGAAATGAGGTGAAGTCCAGGAAGAAATCCAAATACCTCATGACCTAAGTCCTGTGAAATTTAGCCATGTCTCTCCTGTATGCTCTGCTACAACATGGTATTTTTTATTATATTTTGCTTTTCTTCAGGAACTCAAAGCAGCACACATTTTTGGTCAACCCATACTTGTGTAACTACTTGAAATCGTGCCTCCCTTGTCCGTGTCCAACCCAGGAAAAAGGCCCACTTTTCATAACGATGTATGAGCTACACCTCCTGATTCCCAGAAAGAATTAGCAGGGTTATTCCTGTCTACATCTTCTTAGCTAATTCTTCATTCTTTAGGATTTCCTGCAGATGCTTCACTTTAATCAACATTTCTACTAGGAATTCATCAAAATGTCAGCCAAATTCTGGACAAAGTATTATTTGATGATTTGCATCATCAAGTGGTAAAATGGAACATTGTGCATTTTGCAATGCAAACCAAACCAAACCAAACAAAAAGCAATGTATGAAAAACTGTCTCACAAGCCTGTAAAACAGCAATGCGTCATGAAATAATCTAAACGCTATTTCATGCACCCAAACTGTAATAGAAAATTTGTTCAAATTATATTTTTCATTTCTGGTGTGTAGTAAATTAGGTCCAATAAGTGATCCGATAAGAGATGTGTCTTGGAAAAGAAGCCCCTTCTAGAATCAAATTGCTGAGGCAAGGCAGATGCGAAAGGAGAAAAGGGCAACTGAAAGGAGTGCATCCAACACAGCTGAGTAAACTATCAGGATATTTTGCCCCCAGCCTGAATCTTTTATTCTCTAATCTAGGCAGAAAACAGGATATTGTTCTTTAGAGAGTACAGCAATTAAGAGCTGAAGGCTGTAAAATATTTAACAGCTAAATGAATGGATGGGATACAGTCATTATTAATATATTGATCATTCTACACATTCAAGTTGTAAACATTCTAGAGTTGTTTACACTTTAGAGCCAAGTTGTTGATGTACAGTTTCAATGTTGCTTCTTATTTTCATAAGTAGGAAAACCATCATCTAAAATTATTAATAGAACCTGAATTTACAATAATATGTGGTCGATTTTGCCTATGGATGCAGAAGAATGAGGAAAAATAAAGGAATTCTAGAGAGAAAAGCATAGCCCCACTTCAAAATGAAGAGGGAAAATACCATTTTTCAAAATATTCTTATATATTCAAAAACAAGCAAAGTAAGTAATGATATATTGCATCACAGCTTCATCAACAGTCTCTGTTCCTTTTTAAAAAATCTGATTTGTGCAATTATTTATGTTATTTATGGTATGATCTATTCTAAAAGTTCCACCACTCTGTTCTGCTCCATGTTTGCAACCTTGGAGTATGTTTGGGAAATGACTGTCATATCAAATCAGCAATAGCTGTCTGTCTGTATTTATGGCAATTTATCATCTCCTGATTTACTTCTGGTTTCCATCTCAAATACGGACCATACGTTTTACCCTAGGAGAACAGCGGACACATTTTTTTCCCTTTCAAAACTGACTGCTGTGATGATCCTGATGACTGATCATCAACAATCTAAGCAGCAAGTTTTCCAAAGCCAATTTTATCTTGCCTGGGACTCAGGTAAGTGACAACACAAGGGTTGACGTGTGAACTGACTTCCTGAAGTTGTTTTACGTTAGTGAGTAGGTTTTTGTTCAAATATCCAGGATCAGTGAAAGCAAAGTTAATGACAGGATTATATTCCACCTTGTTTAGCAAGATACCAGGGATTGCTTTCAAGCTGCTTCTGAGGGCTTGGGGAATGAAAATAACGGTGGTCAAAGTAAATGCCAGATTGCCCTATTGTAGGTAGAGTGATACAAGCATGTATTATTATATACATTGAAAAGCCAAGTATCATATTAAGTTGCATTCCCAGAATGATAAAATAACAGAATAAGGAGAAGAGCTAAGCAGGTAGATGCTCCCACAATCCTCTGTGCCTATGAGTCAAAATATATGTGTTATAGTCTGAGCAACAATAGAGAGAGGAATAAACATAGATCATCCTGGGTGCTGAAAGGAATTGTTATCATTAATTCCACTAGTTTCTGTGATGAAATATGAAAGCCCGCTACTTGGAGATAACACTATTGTGGAGGTAGAACCTACTCACACTAAGTGTACCACTTCACAAAGAATGAAATATATGCCTGTGTGCTCAGCACAAGGACACACATTGTACCTTCTACAGAAGTCCCTACCACACATAGGCAGCTTTTGGCAAAATCACAATTTGCAACTTGTTATGGAAACCAATGAACATGTACATATCAAAGCTCAGTACATTCCTTTGCTCCCCCATTTTTGGAGCAAACTAAATGAAAGGCAAAGATCAAACCAAGAAGAGCTAATGTAATATATAAGACACATTTCTGAACACAAGTTCAATTAATGTGGGTAACTTACAGATGATAAGGCATTCTTGAGTCCAATTATTTGAGCAGATGGAGATGAGACTGAATCATGTTCAAACATCTGCTTCAGCTTCTCTCTTTCTGTTGATATCGTACTGAAAGCTGACTTTAAGGTAAAGTACACTACAAAAATAGTTCAGAAAAGTTACAGAAATGACATGGTCTGTAGGGCAAAATGTAGAACAATGCACCACAATGAAGATAAAGAACACCAATCAAACAAACAGACCCAAACCCAACCAGTCTGATCGTTTGAATGGACTGTTTTAGTTGTTTTTACATAAAGTACTTTGTGAAGCCTTACCTTTAAAATATGTATAATAACTTCAAATAAAAATTAAGCAAACACTCTAAGGCAGAGTGTTAAAACGAAGTCACCCCTCTTGTTCTTCTGTTGAACTTAAAACACAAACCAACAGCAAGTAAGGGCAGCAAACCTAATGATCAGGTGGATTATTTGCATGAGTATACAACACATGCAAATAATCCACCTGATCATTAGGTTTGCTACCCTTACTTGCTGTTGGTTTGTGTTGTTATGATCTTCAATAAAAATAACATGATATGCTATCACTCTGACATCCCAAGAAATAAGCAGCCAGATCACCTAACAGGCTATTCAGTTGATTATAATCTCATCATTTGAGCACTTTCTCCACAGAAGGCTACTGCTTAGAGCAGTGTTTCTCAACCTTGGCAACTTTAAGGTGTGTTCAATTCCCAGAATTCCCCACCAGCAAGGCTGACTGGGGAATTTTGGGAAGTCCACCCATCTTAAAGTTGCCAAGGTTGAGAAACATTGGCTTAGAGCCACCATGTAATGAAGTGTCAGAACAGAGAGCTTTCAGTTTTAATGAGAATCTGAGTCCTTTCCAAGAGATTACAAATGGGTATCAACTGCAACTATACCCCAAGAGGGAAAATCTAAGCCATGATTCATCCAGTTATTTCTCAGCACCAAGATCTGGCCTTGACAAAATGCTTTCTCTGAAGTGATCATTATGCTTATGAGATTTGAATTACATTAACACAATTTCACTATCTGAAAATTCAAAGCATAGAATATTTGAGAAAAGCCTAAGCTCAGTAATGAGATTAATGGAGATTTAAAGGCACTTTAAAGGGATCAGTGCTTTCTTTACAAAGAAAAATTTTAAAAAGCTCACTGAGATGGGGAAGATCACCCATCACTGTATGGCTCTTGTGATTAATGTCTTAAAGGTTGTGTAGCAAGGAAATACTTGTTTCATTTGAAAAAAAAAGTCCCTGAAAAATTATTAAAATTAATTTAGATGGGAAAAACATTGCTGGCACAATGGTTAAGTTACAGCTTTATTTACTTATTTTGCAAAAGATTGACTAGTGTCACTTTTCCTGGCTTTGGAACTCAACATTTTTTTCTATTTTGATTTAACTAAAAACAGCTTATCCCCTTACCTCACAAGTGCCCAAACTGAAATTCAGCAAGCCACTTGGAGCTTCTGTACACATAAACCTAAGGCAACCTACTGTCACATGTTTAGATAAAGGTTTTAACAAACGCCCGGTATGTTAAAATATTCCAAAGTCTTACATTCAGACCAACAGTCTAGATGAGACTGACTCAAAATAATGAAGGGAAATATTTATAAAATACCTCTTGTGGTCTACATAACCAGTTTAACATTTGGTATTCATAAATTGCATGCAGTAAGTGTTCACAAAGTTTCATTTTCATGAACCTACAAACTGTTTTCATCACCTTTCTTTCTATTCCAGTGGGACAAACTCCAATTTACCTTTGTGTGCTATGTGACACAAGTCCTCTTGCAGTTTAGAAAATTCTGATGTCACCTCAGAACCATTTGAATAAATTTTTTCATCCCCAAAATCTAATGTAGATAAATTAGGATTCGAAGCATGCAGCCTCAGTGGAGCAGAAAGAACAGCTGGTACCTGCAAAAAACATGCATTATAATTTTACACTACTGGATAATAACACAAAAGATTCATCACTGGCCAATTCAAAGCAAATCCTACAGCTTTCAAAACAAACAAAAAGAATCTATACAAACTGCCACCTAGATGAAACAAAGCATTAACTATGCTGTTATATTTGAAGTAATATAGTAATGCCAAAGATGGCCATTGCTCTTTTCTCTTCCCACAACAGATTATTCAGAAAATTGATGAACATCTATTTCCTTTCTATTAAAGTAATACTGTGATATTTAAACTTCTGCCCAGTACAGTTCTCTAAATCAATTTCAAGAGTCTAGTCTTTATACTGAAAATTACTGAATTTTGTAAAAATGTTCAGATGAAGAGGAAGAGAAAACACAGCAATTTTGAGGAATTAAAAAAAATTGGAATGGGCAAAGAAAGCTAAACAAGAAGCTACCAGTGGAATGCATGGGATTAAAAATAAAAGTGATGATATAATTTGGGATGAAGTAAGGGAATGCTGGAAGGTGCTTTTCTTTCTTAAGAGAGAGATTTGTATGGGAATTATAGTGGTATGTTGAAGAGTGGAACTATAACAAATGCTACAAATGGTATCATCCAAGAAATGTCTGAAAAGGAAGGCATAAATATCATGAGGTCATGAGGATGTTGAAAAATGGTAATGCCGCAGGTGTAGATAATATGACTGGACAAATGTTAAAATACTGATGTGGTTTGTTCAGAGTGGCTGTACAACTTGTTTAACATATATGTGAAGATTGCATCTCTGTTAATGATTGGGAAAATGCTGTTATTGTTCTATAAAAGGTAGCAAGAGTGAACGCAGAAATTATGGAAAGACTGGTTTGTTAAGCATCCATGGGAAAATATTTGGCACAATCTTCACTGATGAATACAAGAGATGACAATGAGCAGCATTTGGAATGTGCTGTGCAACTCTGCTGGGTAGAGAGTGTTGAGATCAGATTTTTCCCATAAGCAAGTCAAGTAATTGAGAGACATATGAATGTGAGAAAGTTTATTGTGAGCTTATTGATCTTGACAAAGCATATGAAAAAATAAACAGTCCTGAATTATGTGAATTATGGAGATGAAGGTTGGCTGCTGAATGTGATCAGAGTGTTATATGATAAAAGTAAAGTATGTGGGAGAATAAACAGTGATTAGAGAATGATGTTGCGTTGAATACGGAATGCTAGTTGGTAATGTGAATATGTACTTTGGTATGCAGATGGTACCATGTTCTTGGCTTTGAACCCAAATGATTTGCAGTGAATATTAAATAAATTATATAATGTAACAAGGAATATGGATATGAAATTTAATATATCAAAGATAAGATAGTTGTGATTGACAAGGAAAATGAAGTGGATTGTAAATTATACTAATGGTGAAAAACTAGAAGAAGCAGATGAATTAGTATACCTTGGTAAAATGTTTAATAGAGATAGGAAAATAAATGGAGAAATTTTTAAGACATGCACATGCTGGTAGAAAAGTAGTAGGTAGTATGAGGCCTGTTGAAAGAATCTATGTTGACTGAAAGAAATGAAAATGGGTATGTATAACAGCATGTTTCTGCCCACTTTGTTATATAGAAGTGAGAGTTGGCTATGCCAGGAGAAATGTAAATGCAAGTCAGATATACTGAATGTGGTGAAACAAGAATTTGTGCTGCTGAAAGAATATGGACTGAATAAAAGTGAGTGATCGGTAGGAAAGAAATACACTGGGGAACTTTGATCTGTATCAGGAAAGAAGAAGAAATGGGTCAAGAGGAAAGGGAAGGCTGAGAAAATTTTGGTCGGAGTTTGTGAGATTCTGAAAAAGAAAAAGGTGAGAACCCGAAAAGAAAAAAAAAGGCAGCAATAGGTGGATGAGGTGGTAGAAATGATGGTTCGTTAGAATTAAAAGCTAAGGTAAATGGTTTGGTATAATCTAGATGTAGCTACTCTTCCTCTCATCTTCCATATCCCATGACTCTAATTTCCTTGGCTTACTATTTTATGCACTCTGCATAATTTAGCCTACCCTAAAAAGAAATGGCATGATGGTTATGCATGCATATATATTGAAAACTATCTCACTATTCTCAATAGTATCTTTCCTTCTCTCTATTCTGTAGTAGCTCATACATTAATAATCAATTTTTCTGTTTTGATTTTGAACTTCCATATGCACAGACCAGTTTTTCTTCTTCCAGTTTCCTGACAATTTTGCTCATCACTTGTAGTATCATCATTGTAATTTGAGGTCTTACGGGGTTTGTTTTTGGCTTAATGTGAGCCAAAAGAAAGAAACCTGGGCAGAAAGAAACAAAGAGGTCTCCATTTTATCCCTTAAATTGTACCCTCTAACAGGCCAAACAGGCCTTACCTAATCCAGGATGGGATTAGGGACAGCAGATTCTCTTGCTGTATAAATGGATTAGTTTAAAATATTTATATCTACTTTTCCACCTCATATTATCTGCCCAAAGCAGCCTAATTAAATTGTGAAAAACAAACTTTTCTTCTTGTGAGCTTAAAAAATAATTTCTGTGTTTTCCATTGTACCTAATATACTGTTATCATTAAAAAGAATATTACAAAAGAACATTAGAATTATTGTTGAATTTGCAAAGGAAAAGGTTGTGTGTAACTGAAAACCCAAAAAACAAAAACAAGCCCAAATTAGATTAAATTAAAAATGGGTTGAAGCCATGAGTCATGACTGTCAACTTATAATTAAAATGTAATAGTATCAAATAAAGCTTATGGCTCTCTTCAGCAACTCTCTTTTTAAAATGTATCTACTTTAAAATGAAGAAATAAATGAAAAGACTGCAAAACAAAAAGAAACAGAACAAAGGGATAAAAAGAACAGAAAACAAAAAGGGACAAAACCATGCATATAGCATTTTTTTAAATCACAGAATTAAATTTTAATTACACAGAGTAATATTGGTCAGTCTTTCTAATATATCGCTAGAGAGCCAGTTCATCAGCTGAAACCAAACACATATCTTCAATCCAAGACTAAATCTCAGCTGACACTGCCCTTCCATTGTAAAAGAGGCATCTCTTTGCTATACCCCATGCTCAATACATCCACAGTTCTTCATATAACGATTCTAAATATTGATATATAATTCAAAATCACATTCACATCTTTAAACTTTTTATGACTCCTTCCCAAACCATATTCACTGAAGGATGTTAAACTAAACAGGACCACAGTGGGGCCATCCCACTTGCATATGCCTAAGTGTCCCCTCCATCATTTGTCCAGTATAATGTCTAGTATAATGAAGGAGATAGCCAATCATTTAAAATATTCTCTGATGTGATGTGCCTAATAAATATGAAAGAAACATTTTGTTGAACCAAGCTGATCTAAAATCATCATCAGCATACTTAACCACATTTAACCACTGATGCATTAATATTTCCATTCACGTTTCCTGCCCTGCCCTGCCCTGTTTCAGAAATTTCCACTTAATTTGAGGGACAGTTGCTGATATATCACTAACTGTACGTTTGTGCTCTGTCTCCTCATTACACACCTTTGCTCAATCCAGGGGATGTTGAGGAGAAAAGATAAGGGGTAGGATTCATAGGCTGGAAAACAGCCATAAAAAAAATATAGAATGTGTTTAGGGTAGGCATTTGTCTAATCAAAACCAAATATTAGTTAATGTGCTGGCTTCATCTTTAGAATAACTTCCATATTTGACACAACTGGTTTAGAAATGTAGAGCACCTTTTGCTTATAGAACATTCTAGGACAGTGATGGTGAACCTTTTGAGCTCAGCATGTCAAAAATTCAGAAAATGCCTAACTTGACTCTACTGGCGTGTCATCCCACCCCCGAACAGAAGAGAAACAATTCTTTACATATTCATTTATTTAAAAAAATACAGTCCAATCATGTGTGGTGCTATGTATTATATAAAGAAATGTCAAATAATTACAAAAATGAAATATGAGTTAAAAAAACTCAGTTTCTTTGGTAACTCAAACAGGGAGAATAGTTGTTGGCAAGTGTTGGTGAATGTTCCCGTGTCACCCAAAACATCATGGTGTGTCACCTTTGACACACGTCATAGGTTCGCCATCACTGTTCTAGGACAATAGATTTGAATCAGATGCCTTTTGCCTCAACTTCAGCCAGCCAGCTTGCCTGCCTTCCATGATGGTCATTCCACAGATGCTACACATTCCTACAATATAGTCTGGGGCAGGAAGGTGGCAGCTATTTAATGAACAAAAGGCTGTTTAGTTGTATTTTTCATTTATTAGTAGGCAAATTCATCGAGGACATTCTTCCTCACCATATGCACACTTGTCATCAAAAAGTGCCAGTTACTCTCATTTTTCATTTTTATTATGGAATGAAGCCATAGTTTATAGATTTGTCAGACCAGATCCACATATAGTTAAGTGCAAATGAATCACCACTGATGATGCCTTCCTACATACTGTGCACTGTGAAACAATGCACACGCACACGCACACACACACAGAATAAATGTAACTTGTCTATCTTTTTCTCCCTCCCTGCTCCCCAGATTTCACATCCTCCTAGAAAGTAGAATTCTTATAAGCTGATATCTCTAGTTTAAACAAATTAGAGGGTAGAGATAGTATTTCGGAACACTGGATGATGGAAAGTGCTTGTTCCCCAAATGAAGTTCATGTAGGCACTCTCCAAAAGGATGAAGTCAATCTGGGAGATAAATGTTGCTTCTTATTTGTTAAAGTTCAATCGCCAAAAAGCTCAATAGGCTGATTAAAACAGTAGTTCCACCCCCATTCTATGCTGCTTATACTAGCAGCATGAAATCTCCTCCTGCTGTAAGAATAGTAACTAAGGCTATAAACTGTGTGGAAGAAAATGAGTTTTTGCCAGCATATACACACTCTATCTTAGACTAAAGAATGGAGTTAAGGTATAGAAGAGATTATTTACCTGCAACATTCCTTTAGCATCTTTACCGAGAGCTCGGGAACGCCACCTTCTGTGTGTTCTTTTTTCTTTTTTAGGACTTTCAAAAAGGAGGCCCTTTACAACAGCACATGAAAAAGAGAAACGTACCATTTATCATCAGTCTAGGAAGAAAGCTAGTCTTAGCAAGCAACACGACCCACTCAGAAATGGCAATTTCTTCAACTTACTTGCTGAATATTTATGGCAGGGGCTGAGTATGTCCTATGGAGAACTTCCATGCTTTGCAAAAGCTGGCTCATCTCCAAGAGATAGTCATGACAATGGGAGAGGTCTGTTTGGAATAAAAACAAAGACTTTCACTGGTTGGGCAAAAAGGAAAAGAGAAAAAGCAAAAAAAAAAAAAGACTAAATAACCAAACTCTTTGTTATGCTTAACTGTTGAATAATTCAATGACAAAATGTAAAAGATGTTACTCAATACCTACTATTTCTGTTCCTGCTTTTATTATTCTAGCATTTCTAGAATCAATGATTTAATAGTTGAATTAACTATTTAAAAGGAAAATTTGGAATATAGTTTCTATATTTTAGAATATAGGTATCCTGTGAACTAGAATTCTAACAGAATTATTGAGCAATAGCACCCAAAATGATATTTTTCTAAAATACATGTGTTACAATTGTTATCTTAAACTGAAGAGATAAAAAAAGAATTTGCTGCCATATTTGAACATAATAGGCTTCTTTTTATTTCCTTGGACATCAGTAAAAAGAACAAAGACTCTTCCTGTACTTTACAGCTTTAACAGATATAAATATACTAAATCTTCAAGGATATCCCAAGGTTCTTTGTTGTTTTTACTGTTAACACAATGTTCCTCAACCTTGGGACCTTGAAGATGTGTGGACTTCAACTCCCAGAATTCCCCAGCCAGCATGGGAGTTGAAGTCCACACATCTTCAAGGTCCCAAGGTTGAGGAACACTGTGTTAACAGACAGTACTGGTTCTTGAAAGTGCGCTATCATTAGTACATTTACTTAGTTGATATGAATGCATTATTGCTTATTTTTAGCATAATAATGCCAACTAATCATATTATCTTCACTGTGCATTTTGAGGTGGCATAGCTTTGCTACCCATTTATCAGACTTCCTAAAAGAAAAGGGAGATGATAGGAACAGTTGTTACTAAATCCCAACATAAATGAACAATATGGTTTCACTGACTTTCTGATCATCAGAACTATCAATAAAAGCATGCTTATTAGTATTCTATTGCAATAATGTAAGTAACCCCCCCCAACTAATAAATAGTGAAGTAGTAAATTTGATCTACACATAAACAAAATGTTTCATTTGAATTAAGCTGTAACAGCTAGTCCTTCATTCAATATTTCCTAAATAACTTCCCCATCTCCCCACTTAATATATAAGGAAGACGCTTTCCCTGTCTACATTGATATGAGAGGAGAGAGTTCAAGTTAGTCTGCACATGTGACTGTTCAACACTTCTGCGAAAAAGTTAGTATTATATTGTTAGAGACAGAAAAACATAATAAGGGATGGTGCCATGCCAATAATAGATAGTTTTGTTTCCTATTTCTTCCTAAAAAGTAAAAGGCATCTTCTCTAAAAAGTGGTAAGGGCAATATTGTATTTTTTTTCAAGGAAATAAAATCCACATTGTATTTTACAGGATTTATTTGCCATCAGCCAATCATAACAGCCCCAAGCTGGGTGGAATAGGGCTATTCTACAAAGACAATGAATTATATTTCATTAACGCTTCTAAGAGGGTCCAATTTATGCAAAGGACTCCTGTACTGTATTGCAGAAGAGACACAAAGAAATATATTTTTCTTCTAAGGGTCTCCTAATCCTGCACAATTGCTGCAGCTTTCTTTAAGCTAATTTTTCAAGTTCTTCAAGCAGGAAGCAGCAGCATTTATTTCAATAGCACATGGTGTATATTTTGGATTTAAAGATTAGAAAGTAGACACTGTAAAATAACAGGTATGTCACGGAGAACCATCTGAGAAAATCTGGAAGACGTAGAATATTTAAATGTTTTAAATTATTCTATTTTCTTTTTACCTTTTGAGCACCTTTCCATATCTTCAGATGGCTGCAAACAAGTTGGAATTCTTGACTCATTTAAACAAGACACTGATACAGTACTTCCCGCCTGCACTGAACTTTGCTGTGTCATGCTGCCTCTCTGTTGCATGAAGACAAGATTTCATAAACAATATCAATTTTCCAATGATGGAGATTGCATGACTTATGATTAAGGGGCACTTCAAAATCAATTATCAAAACCTACATTGAGATTCAGAAAGCTGGTTAAAAAAAGAAAAAGCTTGCCCCAAATTAAAAAGGTTGTATGCATGAAACTGTGCTCAATTAATCTGGTGGCTGGATGAATGAAAATCTATACCGAAAGACAGTTGCCCCTCTGTTGTACTCACAAAACTTTGCCCTCAAGTCTTAGAGGTCATCAAAAAACAAACAAAAAATCACCACTATCTTTGTATGCTCAAAATACAAAAGTTACCCAGTTGCTTCACTACACACCCATATACCAGATGGGCCGAGCAGTTTTGACCTATGTCGGCAATGTTAGTTCAAGAGGAGCCTGAAGACCCCTGAAGCAGAAAGGAGTACAATCTGGAGAAGGGTGCTGTAGACTGGGGACCAGCATGGGACAGAATCTATCTGGTGTAGGGGGAGCCAGAAAAATGAAATGGGAGGGAAAGAGAGAGAGATACCAAGTACTAAAAGCCAGAGATTGAGCCAGTATTCTTGACCCTTTTCCTAACCTTTAAGCACCCTAACACCTAAATAGAGGTGTTAGGGTGCTTAAAAATAACAGCAATGAACATATATGTTAAATCAACAATATAGAGTGCAAACATATGTCATCAGAGAACATTTAAGAGGAAAAGAGCTCCTTTTACAATGAGTCTTACAGGCCATGACCTCATTCATTCCCTGCTAGTTATCAGTAAAAATGGGCAGGAGAACATGGAAGAGCCCAAGCTTGCTTATCTAGCCATAAATAACCTCGCAAAGGAATGCTGGCTAAAAACAAAAACTTATTTTGTTCCACACTTTGCTATGTTAATTAAAACAGAATTAAAAATGCACAAGAGGAGACTGCATTGTGTCTTTCATCAAATCCTGAGAACTCACAAAAAACCAATAACATTTTGATAATGGTTTGTGCACTGCATGTTATAGATGTTCCTCAAATTCCACCCATCAACATTTGTTGTATTCCATACAATTATCAAACTAAATTAATCCCTAAATGGATGCCCTTAATAATCTATAGTTCAAAAAGATTCTACCTTTTTGTTTGCTGTTGATTCCAAAAGACCAGTTACTGAATCTGCAATAGATGTTGAAGCCGAGAAGAAATGGTTGTTGATATCATATGGAAACATGGAAATTTCATTTTGACGATACATTCTATGATGACGCAGTTTTGCTACCCATTCATCAAAGACTTCCTGAGATTTTGCCTAGAAGAGGATTGAAGATGACAGAAACAATAATTACTGAATCCCAACATAAACAGACCATATGGTCTTACTTTCCCCAGTTAGGTCAAACTAATCAATAAAGCAATAATTCTCCCCAAGTACTGTATTTATTTTTAGCCTGGGTTGCTTTGCCATGAGGATAAATGAATGCTTCTCCTTAGGAATACAGAAAACAGAAGCTTTACTACAGCAGATGAAATGGATTTGCTTTCTTAGTGAAGTCCTTGTAATTAGTTCTGCTTTTCAACTCAAGGGACAGGAAATGGAGGGCTAAGGGAAAGATGAAAGCAGAAATATACAGTATTTATAACAGCAAACAAGGGCCTGGAACAGGTAAACAGCAGCACAAAAAAGCAGAAGATATGGGTTGATTATAAACAGGAAGAACAGGAAGTTGCTCAAAGGTTTGGTTACTCGCTGCCTTTCAGTTGCAGAAGGATTTTTAAAATTTTCCAAGTAGCCAATTAGGCCAGCAAAGCAAAAACAAAGCCATACCTCCCTCAGCATTCTACTTTCTAGCAGCTTTGTTTGAGTAAGCTTTTAAGTTGCATCATACACAAGCAGAAATCTTGCCAGAGACTTCATTGCAAAATTTAATTTTAAAAAAGCTTCTCAAATATACCCACTTTGGGGATGGTTGGGGTAAGAGCCTGTTTTGCCACCAAGGTCATCAAATGCAGTCTATGGCTTCATCTATAGCCAAAACTAAATAAGTATCAGTTTGAGAACCACAGGAAAAACAGGAGTTAAAAGTTAAACGTTATCCTTTCCTTCCAATCTGCTCTGAATAAAAAGCTAAGTAGAAGACCCCACAAAGTCTAAAACTGAGCATTTAAAACCGCATCAGGCCTTTGAAAACCACAGGAAAAGAGTAGTATCAGTAGTGAAAGCCTAAGTTATCTTATTTGTTCACATACTGTTGAAAAGCAAAAAGATTTCTGGTTCATTCTGTCCAACAAGATCAAAAGTAAAACTAACATAGTTCTCATTTGCTGATACATTATGCTACACCATACATACATTTTCACCTGAAGCAGGTTAATAACAAACCACACAGTGATAGTTTGTGTAGTTTGCTAGTGCAGTAATGACACATTTCATTCCAAGCTTTAAATATGTTAAGTAGTTAAATTATGCTCATCTGTTTTCTCCCAAACCACCTGCCTCAACCACCTTCCATGGGAACAAATTAAATTATTACATATACAGAAAAATCGGACACTTTGAGTCCAAAGTTAAAGCCTCATCAGTATTAACAACCAATTTCACATTTTTGGTTACAAAGCAGCCCCTATCTGGTTGCAGTGTCTTTTGCTAAATATGAACATATATGGAGAAGAAAAGCTACCAAAGATTAAATGATGAAGCTGCATTTTAAGCAAAGTGCAAAGAAATGTGTTACTGTGCACAGTAGCTTCAAGAGGAATTTAAGCCTGCATATAGAGGTATTTAAGATCCATGAAATATTTTTAGCTTCAGAATATATCCCTATTTCTTAACTAGGATTACCTTCAAATGATAAATGTGTTCCTCAGTATCCAAATCTATACATTTAGTTGATTTCTTCACAGACATCACCGAAAGGCCAACATCTATACATCCATGCAGCTTCCCTTTTTCTATCTGGCAAAAGACATTTAAAATGACTCAGTTTGGTTTAGGAGAGAATGACAGAAGATGCTGGTTTTCAGGATTACCTCTTTCTTCCTACTGATGTCTATTGGAAACAATCACTTATTTCTTTCACCAAACCATGAAGCTGCCGTCACATTATTTTATATGACAATATCTGCACGTTGAAGCACTTACATCGGCTGGGTTCTTTGCATATTTCAAAATCCCTTTGTCCAGAAAGAAGCACCTCTGTAATACAGAAACCAACTCTTATTCAGGAAAGACAAAACACTTCAGCAAAATGTACTTTTAAACAGCTGCAGTACTCTCCCAGCCAACCTTTTAGAAAAGGCAGCAGACTGAAAGTTTTAAATAGCATTGGCAACAAATGCCAGGGATGAAGGTTGATTCTCACCTTGTGCCAACCTTTCAGAGGCCATTTCCTTTTTTTCAGCAGGTAGCCTTCCTGCTTCTGTGGCTCCTGTGTGTAATTCATGACTCCGCGAAGCCCTTCTATGATTTCCCAGCTGTCCTGTTTAGGAACAAAATCCAAAACATGTGATTTTTTTTCCTCCGCAAAGTAAAAACAGACTAACAACAAACTGATAAAGTTATACCTTACCAATGTACTGTAATTTTATTCCAGGTAACCTGAAACATTTATTTATTGTATCGATTTGCAAAGACATCCATTTGGATACAAGGTGGCAATTTCACCTGTTTTTTATTTTCAGTACAGTGACTTTAGTCTTAGGTCTTTCCCTACAACTGAGTTGAAATGCTACTCACACATCCTTGAATCAGCAGGAAACTACACTGGCCTGAAATCTGCTGTTCAATTTTTCCTCCTATTTCCCCACCTCCCAACAATCACCCTCTGATCTGGCTTGGGCTGAGAGAGAATGACCGACCCAGTGTCACCCAGCCAGTTTCCAGGCTTAAGGGAGGACTGGAATTCACCGTTTTCCAGTTTTCTCTTCCTTGCTTCAGTTTCAAGTCCTCAGTCACCCAACTTCATTTTAAAGGGACAAGGCCAAAGAAGTTTTATACGTGCTTAGGCTGCCCTTGGATCGTATCAGAATACTACTTAATGCCACTCCAGCCAAGGACAACTTAAGCCTGTGTGACTCATAATCTGGACACAAATTGAGCACAACATCAGGGAGACCCAGCAGGAAAAAGAGGTTGCCGGGGCAAGTTTATGCTGTACAGGTAGTCCTCACTTAATGACAGTAATTGGGACTGGAATTTCCATCACTAAGCGATGCGGCCGTAAAATGCGGTGTCATGTGACTGCATCGCTTAGTGATGGAAATTCCAGTCCCAATTACTGTGGAGGAGGTTGCGAGTGACTTACTGGAGCGAACTGTGACCTTCCCTGCCAGCTTCCCCGTTGACTCTGCTTGTGGGAAGCCGGCAGGGAAGGTTGTAAATGGCAGTCACATGACCATGGGATGCTGAAACGGTCATTAAGTGCAAGACAGTTGCCAAGCATCCAGATTGTAATGACGTGACTGCGGGGGCGGTGTGACAGCTGGAACTTTGAGGACTGGTCATAAATACCACTCGTTCAGCATAACTTCAAACGGTTGCTGCATGAGTGGTCATTAACTGAGGATTACCTGTAGTTAGGTGCAAGCAGAGAATGGCTCTTGGTGGACTGCAAATCAGGTTGTCGCAATGGGCAGAAGAACAAACAGGAATTAAAAAAAAACAAAACTCTGGTATCATATTAGAGAGCCAGTTTGGGTTAGTGGTTAAGGCACCAGGCTAGAAACCGGGAGACTGTGAGCTCTAGTCCTGCCTTAGGCACAAAGCCAGCTGGGTGACCCTGGGCCAGTCACTCTCTCTCAGCCCTAGGAAGGACGCAATGGCAAACCACTTCTGAAACCGCAGGGACTTGCGGTTGCCAGAGTCAACACTGACTTGAAAGCGCCAAACAACAACAACCCTATGTTAGTCACAAGGGGAAAAAACCATACAAAGACAGTCAGTTTCCAGGAACTTTTCATCACATAAGAGAAAAAAAGGAGGGAGAGGAAAAAAATGTGGATATTCACGTTTGTCTTTTTTTTTTTTTTTTTGAATTTCTGTATCATATATTCTGAAAAAAAACATAAGAAATAGGTAGTACAAATAAGAAAATCAGATACAGAGAAGGAAATACAGACAGATAAGCAACAAATCTGAAACATCATAAAACTAATATATGCTAATACATCATTAGAAGCTTATAGTATTATAAGATATTTCATATCCATTTTCTAATCCAAATCCAGATGTCCCTATTAATCATTAAGCTAAAATATGTTTGCTTAACATTGCTAATATTACTGAAAGAAAACTATAGGTAATGAATAATGCATTCCATCAGTACAATAAATTATACATCAAATTAAAATATGGTCTCTAAACCCCAAATTTTGGATGTGGCACAATTACATGTATCAGATTATTGCCAAAGAACGATTTCCAATTAAAATTAAATTCAGGCTCAGATTTACTTTTTAAATTCAAAGTTATGCTAGACATCAAGGCATACATCCAAAATTTAATTAGCCATTTTTCCAAAGAGGGAATCAAAGGTCTTTTCCTATAAAAGGCATATACAATCCTTGCATCCTTTAACATATACAATGTCAATTCAGTATATTTTGATGTAATATATGGTTTCGTAAAATTTAATACAAATCTCTCAAATTGCAATGGGATTTCAGCCTTAAAAAATGGTTCCATTCTACAGTACATTATCTTCCAATATTGGATTTCACAGCACTGCCACCACATATGAAAGAAGGATCCAACTCGCTTGTTACATTTCCAACAGTTCTTTAAAAAACAATTATTCATTTTAGCAATCAAGACTGGAATAATATAGGTAAAACATCTTACACCAATTCCTTCTGTGTATAATATTTGAAGTAAATTTGACATTCTTCCATTTAAATTCCCACTGTTGCATCTTCATATTCTGCACCCATTTAATCATACAATCTTTGACTTGTTCAGTTTCTGAGTCATTCTTCACTAGTAAGTTATAAATAATGCCTAATAAATTAGCAATATGATATGTTTTAAGATTTTCAAATTTGGTCAAATGTCTCAATATTCCCCCTTGTTTCTGTAATTCTTTTATTGCTGCCCTGCTTATTTGAAAATATGGAAAATACGGATTAAATGTAGAAGAACATTGTATAGTAAGAGACTCAAGAGATCTTATCTTTGTCCTGTTATCAATTAAATCTTGTAATCTAAACAAATTATCCCTCCACTCAGCAAATTTTGTATTATCATCATCATCATCATCATCATCATCATCATCATCATCATCATCATCAATAACAAAGCAAGAAGGGAAAAATCCAGACTTATTCTTTTCCTATATTTATGCCAACCATTCAGTAAATTACTTAGTAATGCATGATCTCTTATAGGTTGCTTATTTCTATGTGTGTCAACCCAGATGTATCTGTGCAATCTCTCTGGAAGAGCTGCCTCTTTCATAGAAGTAACAGAACCATAGGGAAATATAAGCCACTCTGAAATCGATGTATTCAGAAACAATTTTTTTTTAAATGAAACCTCACACTCCAGAATGTGATCTGAAATCCATAAAATGGATTCTGTCAATACTGAGACTCACATTATACAGTGCTGTTAGAAGTTCAGACTTACAGCTCATTTAGGGAGCAAGACCTAATTATTCACTCTTGCCAGTTCCCTTTATTCTTCCTTTTACAAAACAAGGAAGTAAGGAACAAGAGAGTTTAGAAGGAAAGGGACACATTGGTTTCAGAGACTTTTTATAGAAACCAGTGTATTTCTCAAGAATTATTTGAGAAGGTTGAAGAGCAAGGTTATTCCAAAATCAGGTTAGCAAGTTTTGCCCACTTCTCATGGAAATGTTTTTCCTGTGGAGTCCTTGATGGTCTCTGAGCTTGGCTGTTTGCTTGCAGATGTCTCATTACCTGACTAGATAACATCATCAGTACTGTTACCTAGTCCCGTAATGAAATGTCTGCAAGCAAAAACCAAGCTCAGAGAGCATCAAAGACTCCACAGTTCAGCCCTGAGCTACACGTATTCTCCTCTACTGGAATGTTTTTCCTGGCAGTTAGTAATCAGTAGTAATTATTGAGATAAAATAACTAGAATGTATTTACATCAAAAACACGTTCTTGGATAATTTTGTCCCTTTTTGCATTTATGGTCTGCATAAAAATCTATCAATAGTGTATGCACGTTTTAATCTCCGCTCCTTTCAACAAAACACTAGAAACATGGTATATACACTATCCTTAACTGACACGTGTATGAATATCAGATATGTATACTTGATTTTACTATATATAAAATAATTTTTAATATCTATCTCAAAATGCTGAAATAGTGCCAAATGAGTCTGAAAAACAAATGACTGGTCATTCTTTAAAAAGACATGAAAACTTTTCCTCTGACTATCTAAACATGGGAGAAGGCAGGGTAAAAATAGATTGCAATTTCAGCCTTTGTGAATGCTGAAGATTCATGTTTCTCTGTACTTCTTACGAAGGAGACTTTAAATTAAATCTAAAAATATCTAATTCAAATGGGACAAGTGGTGCATCACCAACAGTCTTCAGCAAAATGTATCATGCCCATCATACAGAACCATGGTACCAGTCATCATAGGGGCAAGATAAGAGAGATCTTTAAGGACAAAGAAAAAAAAATAACAGGCAGCTGGATCTGTCCTTTTTCCCCAAAATATATTGCAAATTAAACTCCTTGTTTTGTTTTAAAGAGAGCTATGCCATCTACATAAATCCCTTTTGACATGGACACAGATGATGACCACCTATCAGGCGCTCCACTTGTACCTTCAACGGAATATGGCTATTACTGTCTTGAGATCGTCACCCAAGACGGACAGTTGGGCCCTTCATAGTTACAGGATTGTCTACACAAGTAACCTAGAGTTTCTGCTTCAGATCTATGAACCTGGACTCCATACAGGCAGTCATGACAATTGTCAATTGTCAAGAATCATTATAATAGCTGTTCTAAGAGAAGTCTTGTTATTGTTTTCATTGCCCCACTGGGCTTCCCAAGAAATGTAAAGCTGAAAATTAGCCATTCACTAGTAAAGTCTCTGGGATGTATCCCTTTCCAGTTCCATCTGTTTTATCATCCTATGAGGAAAGTGTGCCCTGAAAGATAGGGTGTCAGGATCGTTTAGGACCCTGATACTTGAGGAACCACCTCTCCCAGTTTGTGCCTAACCAAAAGATCTGCAGGGGACCCTCCCCAGCATCCTACTGCTGGGAGAAGTACATTAAGTGGGAATGAAGGAGAGGCTTTCATGTCATGGTATCCTGGCTCTGCAACATGTTTCTCTCTGGCACCAACATTACTTGCCCTTCAGTACCATGTGAAGCCTTGACTTTAATCTTGCACTCAGAACTTTAGTTCCACACCCTGACCGTGCCATGAGTTCTTTAAATGCTTCTCTGTTAATGATACTGTTTACCACTGTGTATTTTAAACTAATTTTATTTGGTTTTATTGTTTTAGCTTATTTCTAAAGATTGTAAGCCATCATGGAATCCTCTGAATAGTAGTTGGGCTACAAATACTTTAACTAAGAAAACACTAAAAATATAACAAAATTATAACAAAATACATGTTATAAAATATAATAAAAACTGCAAAATATTTTCCTTTTGGGTTTATTTGGGATTAGAAACCATTTGGACATTCATCTTTGTGATACTCCAACTGTACTAGCCATTTCTGGGTACAGTAATATCTTTGTGAGCTTTCCAATAAATTGTGTCTGAAGACTACAGGAAAATAACATTCTCAGTGGGCATTTAAATCACTGATTTTCTGATTATACAATCATTTATACTTTAGCAGACATGATTCTTTTGCTTGTTCTGCTCTCTAGATATACGACTCTCTTTCCACCACAAAATGGTAAAAATATATTCCATACTGGTGGCATGTAAACAGTCATCACTGGAGTGTTTCTTTGAATATGACTGAGGTTTCTCCCTTGTTTTCTGTACTTCTTCTTCGCCTATAGATAAATTTGACCAGACCATGGACTGATTTATCCAGACTAGGACCCTTCAAATCTGCATGGCATATTAGGTAGAAGGAATTGGTAATGTTTCCAGGGATACTGTTAGAATGTCTTCCATTCTAAGCTGTACTGTATGTTTCCCCTCCCCACTGGATAGGTGGATATAGGATATGGTACCTAAACCACCAGCAAAGCAGTAGCATCTCTCCACCCAAATCCCCTGTAATACGTACATAAAAGATTGCTCTGTGCCTTTTTATTAATCATTCTAATATAGTATTAAATCACTGTTTGAATCATTAAAGCCATGTGCCTTCTCAAAAGAAATAACTCAAGCAATGGAAATGAATCAACCAACTGAAACACTGTATTTCTAATCTAACTATAATATCTAAACTAAGACTAATCCATGAAACCTATGATTATCCAAACAGTAGTTGAATATATTAAGAAGAACAGAATTATACTAAATTACTGTTTATTGGCAGGATAAAAATTTGTCTCCGTTTGGAAGGAATTTTCTGTTAAAATTAGCTAATATGATATGTTGCAAACTGTTCCATAGAATTATCTTAACCCCACAATGAACTTAATAACATTCCTGCTGTTACTAAACTGTAGGGATACTAGAATACTCTGCATGGTAACCTGGTTTTTAGCTCAGCTCTCCTGATTCCCTCTACTCAAAATGTGTACATATATACAATAACTGAGCAGTAGCTTTCTTTTTTAAAAATGAGGTAGTGTAATGGTTAAACTTGTCTTAGGGAAATTTTAGTCCAGATGACTGTTCGTAATACTTTTCTAGTCTAATTATAATTACAGATGTGGATAATCAGAAGCAAAATGCACACAGAACTCAAGCTGTGGATTTTGATAAAGGCAAGAAAAATGATCTTCCAGAGAAAACCTTTTTTTTCCAAAATAATTACCTGTGAATTGAGAGGATGATATCTTAGTTGAGAGATGCCATAGTTGATAGTTATTACAGCTGCTAGAAAGCATGGATGCCTTTAAAGATTAGCTGAGGAGGAGTTACTTGCATGGTGAATTTAATACCTAAACAGAGCTTCTTTTTCCGTTCCTTCCCTGTTCAGTCACCTCTTTTCTTCTCCTTATCTTCATCCAGTTTTATTTCTCCCTTCCTTTGCAATTCCCATCTTATTTTCTTCTTTTGTGTGTGTGTTTCCATAGTTTCTATGTGTGTTTTGTATATGAAAACTGCTGCTAAATGCAAATTGGAATCAATTACTTGTATTAGTTGTTACAGGCAATTAATTAATTAAAGCCTCAGTCAGGCAGATCATAGATGAGGGATTGGATTAAATTAAAACCACTGGAGAAGAAATGGTAATCCATTCTGGTGTTCTGCCAAAAAAACCAAATGGACATTTACTACAAGGACAATGTCAACAGGGTACTGGACGATATGCCCACTCACCCACCCCTCTGGTCAAAGTTATCCAATGAGCTACTGGGGAAGAACAGAGGGCAAGTATGAGTAGGACTTGTGTTTATTATACGGTTGAATTAAAACCAAAAGAATATCCAGTTGTTGATGTGCAAGAGGCAAAGGAAATGCTGACGCTACAAAATATGTATTACCTTTGGTAAGTGGCGTGTCAGAACTATGAACTATGAACCAAGGCAAAATTTTTGGAGCAGAAGTATCAAGATTGAACAATGACATTCTGGGAATCAGTAAATTGAAATAGACTGCAATGGATCACCTCATATGAGAAGAAAACCAGATATTCTAATGGGAACAAAAGAACCATAAAAGGACTGAAATAGAGTGTCAAAGACAAATAAAGGGATGTCAAAATCAGTGCTTGGAGAGCACAACCCAAAATGTGATACCCTATGCTCCAACCATGGATGTGGAGGAAGTGGAAGTGGAAGTTCAATATTTCTGGAGTGACTTGCAACATCTTCTCAATGCAATGAGAGCTAGCTAGCTAGTGAGTCTGGAATAATGGAAAAAAATAGGCAATGGTGTAGAAAACAAAGCCGAAGACAGACTAACAGAGTTCTGTCAAGAACGTTAAATGTTTATAGCAAATACCTTCTTCAAACAGCTTAAAAGATGACTTTACACATGACCACAGAAGACCATTTCTTCATGGCACGGGACCAGGTTACCTGAGGAACCGCCTCGCCCTGGTCACTTCAGCCCGTCCCACTCGGTCCAGCAGAAGGGGCAGGTTGCAGACCCCACCGGTCAGGGAATTTCAATTGGTGGGGTCTAGGCAGAGAGCCTTTTCTGCTGCAGCGCCCGCCCTATGGAACATCCTGCCTCCTGAGGTCCGGTGTCCCCCCTCCCTCATGGCCTTCAGGAAAGGTATTAAATCCTGGCTTTGCCAGAAGGCCTGGGGGCCAGAGGGGGGCCCGCACCTGTGGAGATGGCTGGTGGGATGATGGGTTGCCCCCCTCCAGCATCTTACAGGTTTTTATAGGGCCAAAATTAGAGGAGGTTTTTTAGGGTATTTTAATATGTTTTTAAATTATTTATAGTTTTTAGCCATCTTGGAGAGAATTGTGGTTTTTTTTTTTATTGTGAGCCGCCCAGAGTCACCCGTGGGGGAGATGGGCGGCATACAAGCCGAATAAATAAATAAATAAATAAGTAAGTAAGTAAGTAAGTAAGTAAGTAAAGATACTGAAATAAAATTGACTATATACTCTACAAGCAAAGACAGAGAAGTTCCATTCAGTTAGTCCTGACTGAGGCTCAGATCAATTACTCCTTGTAAAATTACAATTAAACTAAAGAAAAAATAATCAGGCTAACATAATATGAACTCAGCAATATTAAATGTAATTATGTGATGAAGATAAAGAATAAAAGGAATGATTAAAGTTGATAAATAGAGTAGCTGGAGAATTCTGGACATAATAAAAAATTAAGAAAAAAATATCCCAAAATACAAGAGGCAAAATGACACGATGAAAATACTTGAAAATGTGCCTCAAGAGTTCCAGAGATGATCAGAAAGCAACAGCTGAAGAGAATATGGAACACTAAAGAGTTCAAAACTGGGAAAAGAGTATGCCAAAGTTGTATAATAACACCTTATTTATTTAAAATATGCAGGAGAAATGCTAAACTAGAAGAAATTGAAATTGAAATCAAAATCCCTAGGAGAAAAATCAACAACTTCTGATATAGCAATGATATCACTTTGATGGCTGGAAACAAACAAGGAATCTTTTCTTAGTGAATGATTAGAGTGCAGAAGCTAGTTTGCTGCTCAATATTAAATATTAAAAAAGCAAAAATTATTAATTTTTGGTGAAATACAAAAAGCTATAGCACCAACAGAAAAAAAAAAAGTGATTATACTGTGAAAAAAAGCAAACCCAGATATAGTATACAGGTAGTCCTCACTTAACAAGCCTAACTGGGACCGGCAACTCCATCGCTAAGTGAAGCAGTTGTTAAGCAAAACATCACGTGGCTATCCTGCTTAGCGATGGCAGTTTAAGTTGCTATCGTTAAGCGAATCACCCCTGGTTGTTAAGTGAGACACCAGATGACCGTGACTTGCAACCTCCTGCTGTCCTTCCCATTGACTTTGCTTATCAGAAGCCATCTGGGAAGGTTGTAAATGGCGATCACATGACTGCAGGGCACTGTGATCATCGTAAATGTGCGATGGTTGCCAAGAGTCTGAATTACAATCACATGATCATGGGGATGCTACTACGGTCATGTGACGACCAGTTGTAAGTAACTTTCCAGTACCGTCCAGTCACTAAACAATGGTCATTAAATGAGGACTACTTGTGATTAAAATAAACAAAAAAACTATGCATGGTGATATAAGATTAATTTAAGCTTTAAGCTTATCATTAAATCTACACCATATAGAAACACTGCATCATCTTGTCATTTTTAGAATACAGAGACTTTCCAAAATAGATAGCAAATTCATATCCTGGATCCATTCCTTACAATCTTTACAGTAATTTTTTTCCAGTTGCATATAATTATTTTCTTTGCCATGTTTCAGACGCAATAGAGCCAAAGCTCTTCATGAGATGACAAACGTCATGTTTTAAGAGTAGAATGCAATATCATATTAAGGTCCTTAACTACAATATTTCTTCTCAAAATTGTACTGACCACTTGCTCGGTGATTATTTGAACTTACAATAGCGCTGAACAAGTGATACTTACGACCAGTCCTCAAAGTTCCAGCCATTGCAGCGCCCTCGTGGTCATGCAATCACAATCCAGATGCCAGCTTCGGACAAGCAAAGTCAATGGGGAAGCCGGCAAGAAGTTGTAAGTCATTGTCACGTGGGGTCCTTGCTTAACGATGGTAACTGGGGACTGCTGGAACTGCTGTCACTAAGCAGCACAGTCACGTGACATTGTGCTTTACCACTGCATTGCTTAGTGGTGGAAATTCTAATCCCAATTACAGTTGTTAAGTGAGGACTACCTGTATGTAGTAACTGAAAACCAAAAGAAGACTATAACTTGACAAGACCAAATCATGTGAGTTAAAAACGTTTGTCCCTTTTTAAACATTTTGGAGGGTCCAATAAACACAAAATAATATTTTCTGATGAATTAATTTCATTTCTTAACACCTGGATTCTTTGATTCTCCAAACCAGATATTCCAATTTTTCATTCAGACATATAACTAATACCAACTTTGATTTTACTTTTTCATTCCTTATACAATTTAATAGTTGGCTTGTTGTTTGTTGTTGCTGCAATTGCTGGCTTTTATTCCAGTGCTGTTTCTCTTAAAGATCCAAAACTCGCCAGTAACTCAGAGGCTGTTGCAGCATTGGGGCTATATTGTTTAATTAATATATGTTTCTACTGCATATATTTCAGTTCAATTCATATTCCAGAGTTGTTCTGCAATGACATGGGTAGTGACAAATTTGAAATATAAATAAAAAAATAAAAAAAAATATTGCCAAGCAAATGTATAGGTAAGTCATATTCAACATGCAATCTTTCAAAGTCTTTAAAACAACCATTCAAAATCAAAGTTTTAAATTGTTGATCCCTCGTTTTCCAGTAAAATTTGCTCCCCTCATTTTTCAAATTTGGGTTATTTCACAGCATCAGTTTCTCACGTGATTCGGGATCAAAATGTACTGGCTCATCCATTAAAGACCAAATGTGCCTGGCAGAAACAAAGGCTAGAAATCTTCAAGGCTAGAAACAAAGATGCCGGTTTATTATGCCTGAACCCTAAAACTTGCCATGATTTCAAAGACATTACATGCAAGGTCTCCATATAGGTCCTTCTGGGGGGATGAGGGGGATACTCATAAAAAGTCTAATTCCAAAAATATATAGATGTTAAATGCTTTGATTAGGCCTGTTCACTCACAAGGAATAAGAAAGTTAAGTATCCTTTTTTGTACCTAGTAATCTACATTTCTTGAAGATGAGATCAAAGATTTACAAGCCCATCTGCCACTGTGGAATTTTTATAGACTCAGTGTTTATCTGATGAGTAACAGCTTTGTTTCTTTTTCATCTTCTCTTTTTCTTTTTTGCTACTATATGAATTTAGAAGCTACTTTCCTATTCTTTATGCTCAGGGGTGGGGAAGGAAGGAATGGTGGGGGCAGTATCTTCATTCTAATGAGAGGTTTAAAATGAAGTTCTTCTCTTTTTCTTTTTGGTAACATTAGCATAGTGGGAGTGGTATCTTTTGAATGAATGAATGAATGAATGAATGAATGAATGAATGAATGAATGAATGAACGAATATATATATATTCATTCAACTTAAATCCATATTTGCCATTTAAAATATTTTCCTTTATGTATTAGTTATTTAGCATGCCTACTGCACTGCAAGATGACTTTAACACTGGGAAACTGATCTTGAGAAACGTTTTATCTACAGGGAAGTATGGCACTTAAAGTAGTCAAATGGTACATAAATGACAGAGATATTTAAAAAGGGACGTATCTGTAAGAAGCTGGAAAGTAGCAACTAGATATCATTATGTTGCAAGAAACACATATTCTATACAATGAACATGTTTTGAGACTTAACAGCTGCACTGGCCAAACCTATATTAGTGGATACTCAAATAAACATTTACAATAATTATGCTTAACAGCAAACTTGAAGTTGATAAAGAATATGAGTACTGGGACAATGAAAGATACTTTTTTTTGGATAGGTAGGATAGTTATTTTTTTTATTGTTCTGATTAACTTTTATGGCTCTGTTAAGAATAGTCCTGAAATATTTCATAGCCGTTTCTTAAAACTACTTACTACAAACCATATAATTTGTGCTGGAGATTTTAACTTACTTAAATATTTTCAGACAGGAGCATTTTTATTAAAGTGTATTTTTTCCTCAAAATCAGAAGGTATCACAAACATAAATAGTAGAATTTATGTTAATAGGCATTTAGTGTTTTTTCTAAATTCAAAACCTAGAAAATGTATCTTTTTTCACATGCACAACAAAATTTTCTGGGATGTTTATCAGGTATTTATCAGGGAATCCATTATTGCCTTTGCTTCAGCAAAAGACATTCAAATATTCTAATATTAGGCAATTGGAGAAGAAGGTCAAAGATTCACTTTTGTTATACGCTAGAAAATGCAGACAAATCATATCAAAACATTTATAGCAGCAAAGCTTAAATCAATGCTTCTATTCTGAGAACAACTTGAAATGTATTACTCAGAAATACTGGGAATCAGAAAAGAAAGAGAAAGCTGGAAATTTAATGGCTTACTGTCTGAACAAATAAAAAATTTATATCTGGTATTCAGACCAATGATGGACAGTTATCTATACAGACAGAATCTATTAATCACCATCAGATGATGATGATCCTGAATCAATCCATTGCAAAATGAAAACCTCTTCATTGAAGGTTGTTATAATAGGCTGTAACCTTGTAAGACTAACCTTGAAGAACAGGAGGAAGACCCACAACCAAGGCAATGGTCAGATAAAAGAAAACTGAGTCTTAAGCAGAATGCAATTTGAGAAAACGTCTCAGGCTTGACCCTCCTTAGTTCTCACAAAGAAAAAGAGAGGGAAAGGGGAATAGTATTCAGACTTGCAATATTCTGTTACCATAACTATATAATAAAAGTAGTATTAGCATTCATAACTTTGGTTTTGTAGTCTGGTTTACCTCTAAAGGCTAACAGTTGTGGACCACAATCCACCATGCTGGTGCAGTATAGACCAGAAGCTTTAACCACTATGCTTTACTGGCTCTCCTTTTATGATTTTTATACTCAGTTATATCAACTAGGGATTCCTGTAACCAAACAGCAAATTATTAATTTCCTGGGAAATACTGAAATGGAAGAAAATTCCCATGAAGGTAAAAATAAATTGGCACAACCATTGACTTTACAAGAAATCAGAGACACTGTAATCCATGAAACTGGGAAAAGCCCCTGGACCACAACAGACTTCTAATGGAATGGTATGGCACTTTTACAGACTTATTGGCACCTATATTGCTGGAGTCTATAATCAATCATTATTTTTATTTTATTTCCTTTATCATTTAATAAGGCTTATATTACAGAAATATTGGTGCCTAAGAAAGACCCCATAAGAGTGCAAGTTATAGACCAGTATTTTTGCTTAACTGGGTGCTAAAACATTAACTGCAATATTGGCCAGGAGGCTATAGAAAACAATACCATCTATAAGTTATCCATCACAATTTAAAAAAATAGACAAGTAACTGACAATATCCACTTAGTGATTGGTATTATGGATATCACAGCAGATAAACTGGAATTAACTCTTCTAATTTCATTAGATGCCTTTGATTCGGTATATTCTGAGATGATACGGGTTTTCACTACAGTATTTTTTGTTCATTGGACCACAGACAAATGCATCTTGTTTTCCTTAATCTTCAATTTGGTTCTTGAACCATTAGCTTCTTCTATCAGATATTAAGGTGTGATCGTATTCAATATTGCATACAGATTGTTCTTACATGCTGATCATATTATGGTTATTCTTGATAATTATATAATGTTATTAATAAAGCTTCTTGAAATCACATAGCAATATGGTTATACTATTAACTGGAATAAGTCTAATTTGCTGCCTTAGAGATCTACTATATCCGGGTTCCTCAACCTTGGCAACTTTAAGACGGGTGGACTTGACCTCCCAGAATTCCCCAGTCAGCATGGCTGGGGAATTTTGGAAGTTGAAGTCCACCCGTCTTAAAGTTGCCAAGGTTGAGGAACTCTGTGCTATATCTCAGGATTATAAAAGATTAAGATTTACAACTTGTACAAACTTCATAAAATATTAACTAATAAGAGATTTTCCTAGCTTCAAAAATTCACATTGATGGTGACTGTAGCCATAATGCAAAGAAATGTCTACTTGGGAGAAAACCGATAGATCTAGAGAAAAATATTAAAGTGCAGAGATATCACCCTGACAACAAAGCAATATATTGTCTAGGTCGTGATTTCCCAATTGTAATATATGGCTGTTCATGCTGGACCATTGGGAAGGCTGAATGAAGAAAAACTTATCCCTTTGAACTGTGATGCTGGGGAAAAATTGTTGAGAATACTTTTAGACAACTCATTCAATACTAGACGAAGTAAACGAGACTGCTCACTGGAAGCACTAACACTGAAACAGAAGCTTTAATATTTTAGAAATGTAATGTGAAGACAAGAGTCACTGGAGAAGCCCTGATGCTTGGAAAAATGAAAGAGGTCAGAAAAGAGGTCAATATAAGGCAAGGAGACTAGATACTTTCAGTGATGACACACAGAATTACAAAAGTCAAAGCAGCAGTTACCAACAGGCAACTGGCAAAATGATGTCCATTGTTCACGAGTCAAAAGCTACTGGACAACTAAACCATCACCAAAGTTTATATATGTAGCTGAGATGGGCTAGCAGGGCATAAGCATTTGTATATATTGGTCCTTCTGGCAGTCACATGAATATCATTATGCAAGGGGACTGGTTTCAGCTGGAGTTGACTATCCAAGTTTGGTAAGATAAGGAAACTGGGCATTGCACAGGAATTTTGTACTTCTAATTTCTTTTCTGTCTACTCTTCTTTTGGACAGAGGATTGTCTTATTTTCCCAGGTAAGTACAATATTTAATGACACTATGAAAAGGTCGTAATAACCTTGCTTACGTATAAGAATTTATTGAACATTGTTATATATTAGGCTTTATTTATTATATTGGATTTCTGGTCAATGACTGTTACAGCATTTTGATATGGCTAACAAACTGACCTACTGCACCTCATCCAGGTATGTTAACACAGATCATTGGAATGAAATGTATTACTTTTTGTGAGATTCGTTTAAAAGAGTAAAGAGCCATTTCTTGATGAAGAATGTGTACAGAACTTGTGAACATTACATGCTCTTCTGCAAAAAACATGCCACAAATTTAAACTGAGAAGGCAGAAAAGAATTAATTTCCCAGCTACCAAGTGCCTTTTTTTCCTTCCAAAATTAACAGCAATGAGCATTCAGACTTAAGGATGGAATCTGGTGGAATATGAACACTTTCACTCAGACTACAACTCTATAATTGTAATGGTATGTGGGAAAAACCTTGGGAGACTGGGCGAACAGATGCTGCCTGGGAAATGATCAGATAAGAGACAGCATAGCCCACAGCTAGATAGTGGACAGGGCAAGAGACTCAGAAGGGACCCTCACTAGTTTCCTGGGCTGTAAAGGAGATGGGAAAACTGTACTTTCAGACTTGCAAGCTTCTGTTAATGTAGCTTTACAATAAAGTAGAATTAGCTTATCTGGTCGTGCTTCCTATCTGGTCCATCTGTTAAGGCTGACAATAACTTACCTTGAACTAAGTCCCATTGTGTTCACTTGAACTTATTTTGTACAGATATTAGAATGGCCATACTTTGGAGGGAGTCCTCTTTTGGAAAGACTGTCACACAGATTCAAGGTGTGCATTATCAGAAGGACTCTCAGATCCACATGTGACATGAGCATAAAAGTCTGTAAGAAAGGACCTTCTAGTTGTTCCTTGACAGATATTTTTTCCTACTCCAGGGAAATATATTACATTATTGAGATTACTTACATCTAAGTATGTATCTATATCTTTAAACATATCCAAAAATATGTTCTCTATTGCCTTCTTTTTGTTTGTTTGTTTGTTTGTTTGTTGGGGGGAGAGCAGAGTGATGTATAAGTAGCCACCCAAACATATATGCATAGATTTGTATTCTGATAATCACAAAAATCCTATATCTCATTTGAAGTAGGCAGAAAATCAAAACTCTATAGTTATTTTAAGCAAAACTAAAAATACATTTTCAGGGACAACAGGGAAAAGGCCAGATCAGATACTAGTCCTTAACAGAGGTCCCTTAATGCATATATTAAACTTAATGATCTTATTTATGTCATCATATTTTTGTCTAAATAATTCTGACCAAGCAATAAATAATTTGTGCCCTTTGTGTTCTAAAAAACATCAAATGCAGCTTGGAGTTCAAAACCCTCAGGACATTGGAAGGTGGCAGACAGTACTCAGATCTGATGCTATTTTAAAAAAAATATAGACACAGCAGTATAAATTCCCTGGCAGTGTGACATTGAAGCCTGACGGTATTCCTTTTAATATTTTCCACTCAATTTTATAAACTTTATTTTTTAACTCTAAAATCACATTGGCCTTCCCCCTCACTAATAAAGATTGGGTGCATGAGAACAGACATCATTTGATGAGTCTATAATAGCAACAATCAAACATTCCAATGTCAGACTTGTATGTGTGTGCGTGCATGCATGTACACACACACACAAGCATCTATCATCAGCATCTAATTTCTGGAATTATCCACAGTATCACAAAATTGGTTATGATCCAAAGATGAGATAGCTTTAACATAGTTTATGCAAACTGAAAGAACAAGAACAGAAATTGTCCGCCAATGCCTATATGACCCATCTCTTCAGCATCTCCTAACATATAAAACATGAGGCTTATCTAAAGAATTTAGTGATTCCCTTTTGACATAGAATATAAGGCATGTCAGACCTTTGGAATGACAGAGTTATAATCTGTTGATGAAATCTGGCACAGAATGTGATCAAATAGGACCCCTAATTTTCTCCTACAGGGAGTACCAGAAATTCACAGAAGCTGTATCTTATTTTAGGCCAAAAGAATGACGAAGTGAACTAGCATAAGTTCACACTACTCTTTGTTCTTAAAGTTCCTTCAACATGCCAGATGACAGTGCCAGACTTGTGTCTAGAATAAAATGCAGTCAGTTGTAGTGCATATTTTTCAAGTGCTCAAAATAGAAAGCAGTTTTGTGGAGGAGAATAGGATTTTGCATCAGCAGCATCAACGGAAGCATTTGCTACAGTTCACAACATTGGCACTGTAGAAATAAAAAAATTGATTTCTATTCCCATGAGAGCTTTTTATGATAGTGTTCTTTCATTCCCAACTGATTTACCGAAATTCTCAATAATATGCTCTTCTTTCTTTAATATACATTAAGCTGCAGGAAAATTTGGATGCACTGGCCACAACACATGCTCAGTGCTCAAAATAGAAAGCAGTTTTGTGGAGGAGAATAGGATTTTGCATCAGCAGCATCAACGGAAGCATTTGCTACAGTTCACAACATTGGCACTGTAGAAATAAAAAAATTGATTTCTATTCCCATGAGAGCTTTTTATGATAGTGTTCTTTCATTCCCAACTGATTTACCGAAATTCTCAATAATATGCTCTTCTTTCTTTAATATACATTAAGCTGCAGGAAAATTTGGATGCACTGGCCACAACACATTTAGAGGGTTGAAGAAAGTGATGCATACTAAAGTGACTACCTGTGCAATCCTAAACACATTTACTTTACTAGGCCTCATTAAATTCAGTGGGACCTCTGGGGAAACTTGAAGATAATTATACTGATATTCTTTGTTCTCTAGCTTTTCTCTAAATCTCAGACCACAGTCTCAGCATGAAGGGAGAGCCAGAGCTGGCTCAAAACATCTTTCTAAGGGAAGATCTGAAGGAATCAATTCATCAAAATTAAGGTACACAGGACTAAAGCAACCACATATGGGCTCCTGAGGTTAAAATCCCACAAGCAATCTCCTTTTTAGCCATAAAAAAACAAAAATAATTTTTAAAAATCACAACTAATTCTTTGCCCTCCTTCTGTAGCACTAAATTTGCTCCCTGAGACATTCCTCATATTTTCTCAAATGGTGTGGCCAGTTCTGGGGAAATAAAAATGTAATTTGAGGTCACAACTATTTTAAAAACAGTTCTATAGAAACAGAATCAGGATTAGACTCTGCTTAATGTGGAGGAGGAAAAAATAAAATAAAAATAAAAATACTGCTATCCTGAAGGTCAACACTTCTCTAACTCCTTTTGGTAATTTTTCCATTTTACAAATGTGTTTATGGAATATAGTAACCTGACCACCATCTGTCCTAGTCTAGCCCAAAGATTCCAGTGGAGTTGTTATCAAAAGCAATGGCATTTACTGGAAGGGCAGGATCAATTTGTTTGTGTGGGATTGACAAAGGTCTTGACTGATCCTTCAGCAATCATAGCGGAAGGTGTTGATTAAAAGTCACTTAGGAAGAACTGTTGTTTCAGCAACGTGCAAAGGCTTTCTGAGACCTTATAAAGATTTGCTGATTTGAACTACTGTTAACTATATTTCCTCCTGAGAAGCTGTTTATAGCTAAGGTTGTATATTGTTATCAGCCTTATAAGGTAGACCAGACTAAGAAACAGACACCATGCAGACCTAAAGCTACTTTTATTAGAACAGCTATAGTAACAGGATCTTGCAAGTGTGAATATGCTTCCTTTCCTCCCTCTTTTATCTTCATGAGAACTGGGGTGTGGGGGATGTCTGAGGCATTTTCGCAAACCACCTGCTTGGTTTGGGCTCTAGTTTCATTTATTTGAATGTTGCCTTGCTAGCAGATCTTCCTTCTGTCCTTCAGGGCCATCTCTTTATTCACTACAATTGTGCTAAGCTATGGTTTGTTTAACCTCAGTTTGATTGTAGTCACTACTATGACTACAAGCCATAATGGCCTGGTTCAGCAATAGCACTACTCACTAAGTTTATATACACTACAGTGGCTGAGTTCACATTATGGAAAACCCAAATAAATTGCACTGTAGCTTTCTACAGATATGTGAATCTGTAGCTTATGTCTCTTAAAGGAAACTGCCAACTTAGTAGCTGCTGGTTTCCATGAGATGGAAATGGTAAGGATTGTATTGGGGCAGTGACCTGTGCATCAGAGGAGTCTGGCAAAGCCACAGCTGCTTCTACCGCAACAGCTGTGACTCCCTACATGGTATTCCTCCCCAACTGAGTCTTCCTCTGGAATTCTCTAGTAAAATATTGTTTTGAGTTCTGGTCTTGAACTCAAAACAGCATATTACTAGAGAATTCAATATGTTTTAAAATAGTAAATTGAAAAATAAGCAAAGGTTCTGAATGAAAAATCACAATGTTTGGGCTAATTTCCAGATTAGTACCCTCTAAATGCCCAGCCACAATGGTCATGTAATGAAGGAAGTAGTAGTACAGCACATCTAGAGGACATCAAGTTGGAGGAGCTGACCTGTAACAACATAAGAGTTATGAATTATCATGACCAAGACTTTTATTCTTCAGCACCCATAGTGCAAAAAGAAAAAAAAACCTCATTTATTCAAATCATCATGGCTACAATGCAAAGCCATGATGCATGCAGAAGTAAAGAAATAGCATAATCATTCTATCTTGAATACAGTGGCTTCTCTTTTTAGGAGTGGTAAATGCAGCATGAAAAAGAAAGTGAAATAATTCTTCAGATACACCTTTAATCCCTTCATTGTTCATAAATATTGTCATGGAATCCATCCCCTCTAGCTTAGCAAACCAAAAATATGAGTGTTTAGTTCATCCTAATATTAAATTAATATGTAAATGCCTTGAGTCTTGAGAAGTTACACTAGTATAGGTAAGTTGCAATGAATACATTAATGTAGCTTATGAGACGAAAGGAGTTTCTCCTACTACATTATCTTTCTTAACAGTCTTGAAAAAGTAGACCCCAGGTATACATTTTAACATAAACTTATGTTACTTAGTTATGTAACCAACATAGTTCTGTCTCTGATTCTGTGTTATTTTACCCTCAATGGAAATAAGTCAATAAATCAATTTCATTGGATTAAGAGATTCAGGGTTTTCCCTAATGTTGTCTTTGAAGGCACGCAGGTCCATGGCTTTTTATTCTCCGCTTAAAACCAAGGAGGATATTTCCTTGGTTTTCTCATAGAAACATAGAATGCATGGGCTGGAAGGGACCTTGGAGAACATCTGAACCACCCCTTATAGCACAGAAATCCTCTGTTATAGCGCTAATCTAGCATTAATAAAGTGGAACTGAACAAAAAATAAAAATATAGGACATTTCTGCAGCAGAAGGGGATTTTTCAAAATTCTTTGTTATTGGGCAAATGGAAACAGTTGGGCAGAGTGTAGTAAACTCTTTCCAAAATGATACTCTGAGTCATTAGTCATTGGAGTGACCTGTAAGCCCAGTAAATTTTTAAAAAGGTACATGGCTCTTCACTTTTTATTTTTTTAAAATAATTTTATTAAGAATTATAAATGAAGAGAATAAAAGTCAATACAAACTAAAAAAAATACAAACAGAAAAATACAAAAAGGGGGGGGGGGGAGTGTAGAAAAGAAAAAGCAAAAAGAAAAAAGAAAAAGAAAAATTAACTTCCCCCTTCATTTCAGCAGGTAAAAACAATTTTCTTATCATCATCTCTAAATAAAACATAATCACTCTTCTCCCCATAACTCATCTCTTAGGTAAGAAAAAACAAAATCCAAATGCTTGATGAATCATTCTTTGTCAGCAAAAGTCCAGTAAGGGCAACCAGATATAACTATTTTCCTCTTTTAGCTCTGATCAAACAAGCCAACCTTATAAACCCTCCTTGAGTTTCTAAAATTATTTTTAACCCCTTCAAAAAAGCCCCACAGGTAGTTTACTGGTCGTCTGTGTATCCAACCAAAAATCCTTCAGAACTTTAACAGATTTCTTTTGCATGTCCATTAGATAGTTTATCCCTTTGTTTGTCACTTCTAAAAAGTCTTTCCAAACCTTAGCAAAGCTCTTTTGTATATCCAGAAGAAAAAAATTATCAATTAGCTCAGAGAACCCATAGGACTCCACAGAAAAAAATTATCCAAATCAATTTCCTGATTTAGTATCTGTTCATCTCCTTTAGGGGATAGGTCATCCATCAAATCCATTTGTATTACATTTAAATCCTCCTTCAAATTAATTTCATAGATATCCATTGCAACTTGTTCTTGTTTTACAACTTCATTAAAGCATGTTCTGTCCAGTTTCTCAAACAATTGATCCATTCTATCCAGTAACTTGGCTGAGCGGTATTCAAAAGTGTGCACTAAGGATTTCTGCTTCATTTTCTTTGTCCTCTGGCTTCCTGTAGTGTCCAACCTTCAAAGTCTTTTTATCATAAAGAAACGAAAGCAACTGCCAATTTCCCATGAGAAGGTATCTTCTAATTAATTCAAAACTATAATTCCAGATTCCTCTGGCCCCTTAAATAGTTATTAACTTTCCAAAATCCATATATTAAGCACCCTTTTGCTGCTTACTCCAAAATAATCATATATTTTCAAAACGTTTAAAATAAAATTTACACCATCGTTTTTTAAGGAGCAGAGACTCACCTGATGAATACAGTAAAACCTTGCCAGTCCAAAGGGTCTTAATCTCTCCAATATACAAAAAATAAAAAAAAAATCCAAAAAGGTGATTAAGAAATAAGGCTCGGTCAAGCTTAATGTCCATAAGGCCGCTTTGTGAGTGTAAACTTGATGCAATCCCAACTCCCAGCCACTCCACTCATAAGCTGACTATAAAATGACCGCTTCTGTGGTCTACTCATGAGTAGTGGCTCTCCGGAGTCATGTGGATGATCTCAACAATCTCTCCTTTGTTCCAGAGAGATTACGCTGGCCTGGATCCAGCATCCAGCCACGATTTTCATTGCAAAAGCTGTCATACTAGCCAGCAAGCCAGTAAGATGTCAGCTCCCCATGGCGCTCACAGGAAGACTCCCCACACCTGTTCACTTTTTCAAAATAAAGGCATGGCTAGTATACGAACAATAAGCATTTATTTCCCTTCTTCTGGTTTAACCTGCTTGCTTAATGGGCATATAGTAGGAACAAGTCTGCTCAGTAATCATTCACTGGCTACTTCATGCACAAACACACTAGGAGGAGGAGTAAATGGAACAGACCAGAGATCTAGACCACTTTACAACTGTCTTAACAACACTAGCAGCAATATTATTTTTCTGCCCAAGTCAGGAAGACACCAATATCTCTGATGATGGAGAAGATGGTGCTTCCTGTTGTTCCCCAAAACTCACCCAATCTGATTTTCAATACTTAATCTGATCAACAGAAAGTATGGTGAGGCAAAGTGGAAAATGTTCTGGGCAACTCTGTCAGATAAGAATAAAAGCAAAAAATCTCACTAGCAACAAAATTTGTACAATTTCTGTAAGTGGTAATATGAGGACATTTTTTTTCTTAAAAAACACTATTGGGGACAGAAGAGTTTCCTCACACTTACTCTTCACCTGTAAATGATTTTAAACTGCAGTAACATATCTGAGGGTTTTCTTGCACCAATCTGATTCAAAATGCTGTTTCTCTGATGATTGGGGTTCATAAAAACAGAGAAAGAGATGAAACTGAGTTGCATTTGTCTACAGAACTGTCATGCTCCAAGATTCTTCTCTGAATATCAGTTACTGAGGATTGAAAAGAGGGGTTTTTTTCCCTCTTCATGATCTGCTGATAAACTTTCCAGAAGCATTTGATTTGCCTCCATTGGAAACAGTCTGCTAGGCAAATAGATCTTTGATCCACCAGACCTTTTCTTATGCTTTTATTTGTTTCAAAGGATTTGTACCAGAGACCTTGAAAATATGTGAGCAAGGTCTGACTTTCAAATGTATATGTGGGTGTCTGGGTATATGAGCAAGAGACAAAGAGAGACAGACAAATGGACTCAATGAGACATGACATGAAAGCAAAACCTAATCATGACATTGATTTTTTTTCTTAATGCTGAAGTAACTTGCGAAACATTACAATCAAGCTGATCTGAAATCTTAGAATACTAAGTTAATTTGCAATTGTGTTGTGAAGATATAGAGAAAGGATGATGGTAAATGTGAAGCTCATACCAGGACTAGCAGTTGTTAGCATCATGAGAACTCAGATACTTAACTACATTCCAGAGATAAAGGGAAGTGAGTCAATTAATTTTTATACAAGAACAGACCTGGGGAGAACTCCTGATCTCTGGTTTGCATCTAATGTTCTCTATCACTTGAACACCATGAATATTAACATATTTGTCAAAAAGGAGAATCAGGAAGTGAGAGAAAAGAAATAGGTGCATACAGTAAAAATACAAAACAATGCCCAATATATTGTTCCTTAGGATCATTCTGAGCACACAAGCATGTTTACACACAGTGGACCACATCATTCTTACAATTCTTTCTAAAAAATGGTAAAATTGAAAGCTTTCTTTTAAGAAATCAGATTGTATTAAAAACTGGAAGATTCTGGGAAAGATTTTGCTTATTTATTCAATTATATATTTTTTTCTACCCAAATATTAATATTCAGGGTAGTTGTTCCTTTAACAAAAGTGTTCTGCAATATTGTTACTGGAAAGGAAGGGAAAAAATAAACATCAGAAGGAACTTTCAATAAAAAATGATTTGAGTGGAGCTACTGTCCCTGTTATCTACTATACATAAACAACAGTCTTGTAGTGATTCTCCAATTATACATTGAAAAAAAATCTCCCGTTATTCCTAACCAGCATGGCCAATGGTTAGTTTATGGAAGTTCTAGTATAACACCACCACAAAGACCAAATGTGTGGGAAGCACTGCTTTATCAGCAACGAAGTGCAAAAGCAATTTTTTTTTAGGAAACCTGTTTTTTCATTAATTTCATCACTGAAAGAGGAGAAAATGATTATCTTCAAATTACAAAGAAATGGTTTTGGTCTTGTATAGTAAATAAAATGGCTATCTAATTAAATACTGGGATCTTGCTGGTAGATTGCTAAGATTTTGATAGAGGGAATTAGAAACTTTTACATAAAATCAGCAATAATTTCTAATGATTGGACTGTTCAAATTCATCAGTTTTTCTAACATTATTTTTTCTTAGAAACATGGATTCAGATCATTTTAAAGTGAGGCAGGGTGAGTATAAATGCTTAAGTACTGTATAACCATATGAGGCCCTACAGAATATATAAAAGTATCTACGTATTTAAAGTTAATGGTCATAACTATTCTTTTAATAACAAAACTAATTTCTTCTTATGATGAGCCACATTTCCCAATCTGGTCTGCCCGATTTTCATTATATAAAAAAATATAATTTAAGTGTATATACATGAGCACATTTTTTTGTAAACTAAACTTTAAAAAAAGATAGATGACATTATGCCTCTTTCAAACAAACTCTCCAGCAGATGCTCTAAGAATGAAATACCAATATTGAAATTTACAAGACAGAGATAGCTGTGCCAATTGCACAGTTATTTAAGTCTCAGATTTGGTATAGGACGCAATGCCAAGACAAAACATCATGTCCAAAATTCATGATAGATTTATTCATCTTACACACTCAATACACCAGTTTGGTTCTCTGAATTAATCCCAAGGACAAGACTTAATATACTATATATTTCGTTCACATTCTTCACTAATCTATAAGGATTTAAACAAAGATTAATATAACTTTATATTTACCTGCCTACTTCCTTGTTTAGAAGAACAGCTGCTAGTACTTCTTGAAGGTGACAAGGCTTTTGGAGACACTCCCAGATTCTTTTCTTCAGTCATGATCTTAGAAGAAAATTCTTCTGAATCAAATCAACCACAACAGCATCAGAAGGATGGGAAGAAATGGAAGAGAAAGAGCAGAGTCGTTTCTTCCTCAAATGCATTCCAGTGGCATTGTTAGCACTCAACGGAAATTCCTAAGACAGAGGAAAAAGCCCAACATATACATGTCACTTGACAGTAACACAAATATCAGATAAGAACTACATTTTTCAGTAAGAAATTCAATAACATGCAATTGCAAGTTAATCTGTGGGAATAGGAAACCCCCCAAGTTTTGAGAAATAATGACAAAATAGATTTGAAGAAGCTGTGAAAGTAGATTTCAATGAAAAATGATGCGTTGTAATAATTTTATTTCTTTGTTTGAAGACATATGAAGAAGAGTTGTGGGAATCAGAGCATATTAGGGACAGGGCTTATCAGTTCCATAACTCTGAAATAGCTTTCCTGGGGAGACCCCTCTTCAGACTGTTTTATTAAGCACTGTAGTTTTCTGTGAATATTCTGTGGTTTAGTTAGTTAGATGCAATCAAGTCAAGCCAGGTTTTACGATTACAGAGACAATTAGGCTCAAACTATCGACAGCAATAAGCCTAGGTCCTTATCCATTCTCGTTGTTTTCCCTCACTCTCACTTTTTTCCTAATCCATCCATTATGTGAGTTTCTGTTTGCTGAACATTGCCTCAAGTCAGCCTTTATTCATCCACCACAGACTGACTGGTTCTTCTTGCAGTCTGTTGTACTTTCTAAATCCATAATTCAAAGGCATCTTTCTTCTTTCTCTCGCTCTTTTTTGATGTTCAACTGTTACAGCTATATATTGACACTGAAAAGATCACTGATTTGATCACTTATCTTTGTTATGATTATTTTTTTCCCTAGGACTGATCTTCTCTTTACTTCTCCACTGTCCATCTCTACACTACAGCTCAAGAAAACAAACCTTCTCCCGCACTTCCACGTTCATTTCTTTGCCATCATTTATAGTTTCATCCACCATGGAGGCTGAAATTACTTTTGTCTTAATATCTAACATGTAGAGATGTTAGAACATCTAGAAACTCTTAACATCTAGAGTTTCCTCTTTCCATTTTTACTTCTGTAATTAGTTATTCTAAATTATACTTTCTTTCAGCTAACAGAATGGTTAGCTGTTTCAGCCTCTAATTATGGTTCCATCTGTCAGCTCTTCTCATTCTGCCATTCTAATATTGGTTGTTAAACAGATATGGGGACAATAATCATCCATCCATCTCTGACTTTTCTGCAACCTGCATGTTCATTTGGCCTTTATTTCTCAGTATATGAACCTATTCTTCTTGTAACAGTTTAAAGAAAACCTTACATAAGGAATTAGCACAATGTTTAATAATTTGCAACGTTTCTTTATCTCTTTTCTTTGATATATCCCAATCTTTTCCTATCTTTGGGTCATGCAGTCTTATGCATGATGCTTATGCAGAGTTATTAGCACTTTAATTGCTTCTTCTCATGCAGCTTATTCATCAAAATGCTAATTAACCTTTTATGGATGTTAATTTACTGAATCTTAATCCTATGGAATAATATGGAAGCATTAAAGTGTCATAAAAACTGGTGAAAAACTCATTTGGATAAATTTCATACAGACGTGTGCGCACATACACACACACACACACATAATTGCCATAAAATATCAGATCTGTTGCATGATAAGGCTGGATGTTTCAATTTATATTTACTATTGAGTCTGGTAAGAAAATACTAATAGTAGCCAAGGATTGCAGTCTGTCTCAGAAACAGAAACTTTGCTAGAAGACTCCTCTTTCCTCTGAGGATTATGTGAACTAAAGTACTGTAACCATGGAAACAGATTCTTGCTACTGTATAAAAGCAACATTAAAAAACAATACTTTTCACAAACTCAAAGAGGAAAGATGTTGTTTTACTACTGTACTACATCAAAAGGGATGTAAGGTGCATTGGGAATTTCCAGATAGATGTTTTGAAACGCTTGGGATTCTGGGACTATTATTTTCATGTAATTTGTTTGGGGGAACTGAATGTAAACTCTTGTTTTATATTTTATTTATTCTGCTATGGTTTATTAGATACCACAACAAAGCCAGTTTTGAGCTCAATGTTATAATTTTATAAAATGATATTTTATAATTTTCCTTCAAATTATAATGTTCTAGGAAGCTCCCGTTGTAGCTCAGCTGCATTTACTCACAAAAAGAAATTCTTGTCTTATCCCACTTTCCAGTTATACAAAAGCCACTATGAATGTTCATTATTATTTTTTTCCATCCTAGTGTTTTGTTTTGGGGTTTTTTTGGATCAAGCAAACGTTGATCCATTGGTTGCGACAGTAATTGACCAACCAGCTTGTTACCTGAGCCTGATGTAGTGGGCTGAGAAAGTGTGACTGGCCCAAAGTCACCCACCCAGCTTTCATGCCTAACGTGTGACTAGAACTCACAATCTCTGGGTTTCTAGCCTGGAGCCTTAACCACTAGGCCAAACTGGCTCTCAATGTTCATTATTAAATGGTGATTCAAATTCTCATATCTTTCCACAGCTCTTTTCAATTGGTCATGCACTAACATCTAATGTATTAATTAAAGTTGATTTTCTTTAAATGTTAGAATTATTTATTATCTTTGCATTTGCACAATAGAAAAGGAGAACATCTTTTGCTGGTAAACTTTACTTTTTAACACATTTTTCCTTTGATTCCCCAACAATTCCTATTTATCATCCATAGTAAATGACAATATATTTATGACAAGTAGGAAATACTGCCACATCTACTGAAATGTCACCTGAATGAAAGCACGCATGTACTATATCAATTAATCTGAAGTCAGCTATACAATCCTCTCCTCTAATGAACTTAGGTGGTTTGAATGCCAACAAAAAGAAGAAAGAAGGCTTCCAAAGGAGCATCAATGTTCCCAATAGTTTAATGAGGATGAGTATGTTCGATGAGCCAAGGAATACTGAGAGTTGACAAAGAAAAATTGAAGAAGTTCCCCTGAGGAGATGAGGATGAACTATTACAGCATTTTATTATATCTTCTATCTGTCTCCCTCTACTTTCAGTTGGGTATAGCACAAAAAGGCTAAGATTTACTTATTATAATTACAAGTATATGATGTCTTGAATTCAAACGGTCTGCAACAGGATCTTCGTAAGGCTAGCAATGGGTTTTTTACACATGTAATATTGTATGTGTAATATTTTCTTTCTTTCATATGTGATGGTTAGGGAAATATCTATATAGATATATAGATATATATAGACACACACACACACACATAGATGCACATAGAGAGAGAAAGAGAGAGAGAGAACTCAATGTTATAATTTGCCTGGTAGGCTTGCAATACAATCCTAAATAAAGAACAGCTTAATGACATATATTTGTAGTTCAGCATCCATTAAAACTAATCTGTGTATATAATGGACCACTGAGTTCATGATCTCTGCTCTATATCTCCAAGCACACAAAGGATTCTTTAAAACCCCAAGTATGAGAATTTACCCAAGTGCAGATGACGAACTTATTCTCAGTTAATTGATCAACTTCTATCACTCTCAAAGTCTTATTTTTATGTATTGATTCTGCTTTTCTAGTTACTCTAAAAACTGTCATTCTCAAGGGCTATTTTAAAACAGCAGCACAATTTCTCTATTTCTTTGTTATGTGCCTTGTCAAGGCCTGATGGAACATGCTTAATTGCCATTTGCCATAAATGGTGAGCGAAGCAGATGTCAATGAACTTTGCATGCATCTTCAGCTGTTGGGATTTGGCTTAAAGCAAACTATCCCCATCTAACAATTTCCAGATATGTGGGAGTACAGCTCCAGTAATCTCTAATCACATGGGATTCAGTCAAGCAAACTAGGAGTAATGGATATTGTACACATCTCAAGACTGTCTTGCGGAGAAAGGCTGTTTTAGACAATCAGAGATGAATCACTGTCAAAACTTTGAACTTGTTTAAACTTCACTTAATGAGAATTTGCATGACTGCTTCTGAATGTTTAATAATAGTAATAGTAACAACAACAACACCCCACTGCCTTTCTGTGTTTATTAATTGTTCTTGAAACAGGAAAGCTGTGTGAAGGGGTAAAAAAAAATATCTCTAAACTTACAGCTAGAAATTATCTAAACTACAGCACAGCCAAGATAGATTTTATTTTGTAAAGAAGTATTAAGTGGTGCTGGAATTTATTCCGTAAGCAAGGCAACAGTAAGAGTCCAAGATCAGATCAGGAGTAATTCACAGAAATTGTACTCCAAATAAACTTTCAGTTGGGATAGGAGATGTGCTTTATATTTTAGTTTACTGTATATAACTGTATTGCTTGGAGGGGATGGAACTGAGGTGGTCAGAAGCTTTTAAGAATTGAAGTATTATACTGAGATGTCCTGAATGCATAAGCATACAAACACACACACCCACACACATAGTGTATGTACGGAGTTCTTGGTGCTCTCTGAGCTTGGTTATTTGCTTGCAGACATTTCATTACCTGACTAGGTAACAACGTCAGTGCTAGTGAATGTGGGGTTTGCTCCCTGTTTATATACAGTAGCTTGCCTTGCCAGTTTTGGTGGGGATGTGGTTCTTTCCTTGTTAGTTACTTGACTGGGGTATTGTTTTCTGCTTCATAGTTTGTCTGGTGTTAATCCCTGCTTATCTGGGTGTTGCCTGCTGGAGAGAATACGTACTCATCTTTTTGTGTCCCCCTTAACTTTTTTCTTGTCTCTTTTGAATGATGTGTAAATGTGGTTTACCTCTATGTGTCTACTGATGATTGATTTGTCTGAATGCCAAGCTTCCAGGAATTCCCAAGTGCTTTTGGATTTAGCCTAGTCTAGGATGTTCACAGTTTCCCAGTTGAAACTATTGTTGAGTCTGTCCATGTGTTGTGAGATTAAGGAGTTTTCATGTATCTTTTGACTGCTAGTTGGTGTTCATAGATGCACTCTGCTAGTCTTCTGTCTGTCCTACATAGTGGCTGTTACAATCCTTGCATTGTATGTTGTAGATGATGAGTCTACATCAGTATATATTTATATACAAGCTACTGTATATAAACAGGGAGCAAACCCCACACTCACCAGCACTGATGTTACCTAGTCAGATAATGAAACGTCTGCAAGCAAACAATCAAGCTTGGAGAGCACCAAGGACTCTACAGTTCAACCCTGAGCTACATATATTCTCTTCTGTTGGAGTGTGTGTATGTATGTACATATATATGTATTTATTTCTTCAGTAATTTCAAGAAGGCACCATAGTACACTACAGACAGTCCTTGACTTACAGCCATTCATTTAATGACTGTTCAAAGTTACAATGGCTCTGAAAAAAGTGACTTACGACTGGTCCTTGCACTTACGACCGTACCAGCATCCCTGTGTTCACGTGATCAAAATTTGGGCGCTTGGCAACTGGCATGTATTTATGATGGTTGCAGCATCCCAGGGTCACATGATCATGATTTGCAACCTTCCCAGGGGGCTTCCAACAAGCAAAGTCAATGGGGGAAGCCAGATTCACTTAACAACCACATGATTCGCTTAATGACCACAATTCACTTAATGACTGTGACAAAATAGGTCACAAAATCAGGTGCAACTCACTTAATTATCACATTGCTTGGTGACTGAAGTTCAGGTCCCAGTTGTGGTCGTAAGTCAAGGACTACCTGTATTCTAGAATCTCCTTTCTTTCACTGTAACAATATCTCTACAATCCATTATAGTATTTTTACATAGCAATGATGTGATTTTACTCCCAACTCTACATTCATCCTCTTGGAAAGAAATATTAGAAAAAGCGGGCAGCAGAGTTGCCATGGAGCATTTATACATTTTTGCTGTTGCTTAGCCCTTTCTATGGTTCTTTATAAATTATGGCTCATCTCTAACCTAGTAGTTATCCATTTTATTTTTAGAGTACACAAAACAGTATCTATAAATACCACCTACTTTATCATTCAAGCAATTCTTCCCCAACCACCACCAAAAAAAGAAAAGAAAAAAAAAGAGAGAACAAGCTCATTTTCTATCATTGTCTGTGCAAGTATTTTAAGTATTTAGAGCAAGATTTTTAACTATTCTGCAACAATAGATTTCTCATGTGATCCACATGACGACAACCATAAAAATGTTTTGTTCAAAAATTCTGACATAAGATCCAACCAGGAAAAAGTAACAAAGAAATTCAGTGGCTTTTTTCCCCCATTTAAAGCAAGAGAAATTAACCTGCAAAAAATACTAGAGGATAAGGGATTTTCCAAATCATACAAGTCATTAGGATTTCATACTAGCCCTAGTCCAGGGTCAATACAGCATTCTGTTTTCATATAACGAATTAGTGAGAGGCAGCACTGTAATACACACTTTGTAACTGGAAGCAGGGAGCCTGGTTCTTATATCATTCATTCATTCAATTTGTATGCCACCCATCTCCCCCACAGGGTGACTCTGGGCGGCTCACAGTTAGAGTAAAACCCAAAAACAATAAAAAAAAAATACTCACATTAATTAGTTAAAAAGTCAAACTATATAAAAAAGAACCTATACATAAAAAGACTAAAAACATTCAAGAATCAATTACCCCACAAGCCATTTCCACTGGTGTGAGCCCCCATCTGGCCCCCAGGTCATCTGGCATAGCCAAGATTTCATGCTCTTCCTGAGGGGCATGAGAGTGGGGGCACACCACACCTCAGGTGGTAGGTTGTTCCACACAGTGGGGCCCACAGCAGAAAAGGCACTCTTCCTAGACCCCACCAGTCAAAATTCCTTGACTGGTGGTGTCCACAACATGCCCCTTCTGCCAGACCTAGTGGGGCGGGCTGATATAATGGGGGCAAGATGGCTCCTCAGATAACCTGGTCCTATGCCATGAAGGGCTTTAAAGGTAATAACGAACACCTTGAATTGGACCTGGAAGCAAACTGGCAACCAATGCAGCTTGTGTAACAGTGGTGTTATATGGGCCCCCCGGGGGGATTCAGAACTTTTCACGCCACTGCATTCTGCACCAGCTGTATACTTTTCAAGGGTAGCCCCATGTAGAGCGCATTGCAGTAATCCAACCGGGAGGTGACCAGGGCATGAGTGACAGTGCAGAGAGTCTCCCAGCCCAGGAAGGGGTGTAGCTGACGCACAACATGGAGTTGTGCAAAGGTCCTTCTAGCCACAACTGCCACCTGCTCTTCAAACAGGAGTCGTGACTCTAGGAGAACCCCCAGATTACACACTGGGTCTGCCTGGGGTAGTGCAACCCCATAAAGAACCAAAGATGATAAACTCCTAGATCCTGAGGCTCCCTGTGCCCACAGCCATTCCGCCTTACCAGGGTTCAGTTGAAGCCTGTTGTCCCCCATCCAGGCCCCTACAGCCTTCAGACACCGCGAAAGAATCATATAAGATCACTTCTGCTCTAACTAAAAAAACCCACATTTCTGGCTTTGGGATTTTCCTGGACCCATCTTTGGCATTAATTTGCTTCTATGAGCATCTTTTGCCAAAGTATATAACTTCGGTGATTGATGCATGATAACCTCCAGATTGACACACTGTTGAAGATTTCTGAAGATAGTTCAGAGACTACAGCTAGTTCTAAATAGCATCTAGATTGCTAACAGGAACTGAGAAATATGAGCATATTATAATTCTGTAACAACAGTTGCACTGAATCTCTATTGGCTCCTTAGTCCAATTCAAAGTGCTGATTTTTATTTTTCAAGCTGTTTATTACTCTGTACTGGGGTACATGTTTCTATATATGTCTCTGCCATCCCAGAGAGACAGCAACCAGGAACAGGATTTTCTCAATGGTGGGATCTAAAGTTTCGAAATGCCTCCCCTAGTCAGGTTCATCTTGCCCTGTTTCATTCATTGGAAAAGCAAAGTCTATTTGAAATCATTTTAATTTAATATAAATTTAATGTATTAAAGAATTTAAAATTCTGAAATAATTTAAAGTTCTGAAAGAGAAGAAATGCCAGTTCATCAACCATTATCTATGAGGGTATTTTTCAAAAGTGCTGTGAGATAAGAAGCCCTAGAAACCTACCACTTTCTAAACTCTTAAATAATAGCATACTCAATTATTGCATATTCATTATTAAAGCTAGAATGCTCTCTTGACTGAGAGCAAAAGTGTCATGGAGAATTCTCTCACAAGTATTCAAACCAGCTGTTTGCCAGAATAATGAGCCTTTTGCTGTACTTGGGTTATCTGTATACATCATAGTCCTTTAATCAAGCATGTTTCCTCAAAATATACCAATAGCTGCCCCTCATCTCTCGCATTAAAAGCCTCCTTTGAAAAACATTTTGTACTCTTTTCTGCTCATGAATAAAGCAATCAGCTTTTTCTTTTATTCAGTAGTTACGGTTAGTTGTATTGCTGGAGCCTTTGAATATTTTATAGCCTGCTGTCCTCCCTCGTTAGCCTGAAAGGGATGAAAACTCAGGTAGCATCACTTCTCAAAAATAATTAGATTCGGGAAATCCAGATAGAGACAAGATGGCAGACTGATTTATTTACAAATCAATTAGTTTCCAGTAATTCTGGGCAAGTTGCATATGTTGTATTTAAAAAGAGAAGCAATGCAAGGATTCTGAGCAGAGCTGAGGGATCAAAAATATAGGAAAGGGAAGCAATGTGAGGGTGAGTTGAGTAAGAACAGCAGTCAGGTAAGGAGTTAAGCATTGCTTCCATTGAGCAACCCTCTGTTCTAAACAGTTCCCTCCCTGAAGTTGCTTTATGTTTAAAAAAGCAAAGGCAACATTGAAAACAGGAATAGCTACAGGAGTACTATGTGCCCACATACTTTGTACAAACAAGACACTTCTATACAGTCTCATTTCCATTCCCTAATCCCTCCCAAGTATTTTGAATCCAGCTATATATTTGCTTTCACCATCAGAGATCCTGGAATTCAGAAAACAGTCTATGAGTCAATCAATGTTCTCCTTCTAGCTGATCCATAGAACAGTGCACAATTATCACTCACTACCTAGCCCAACTACTGCAGGTCCTGGAGCAGCAAATATCCTCCGGTCCCCCAGTATATGCAGAAAAGAAAATCAATGATAGATCTCTTCCCAGCCCCCAATCCACATTTCCAGAACCTATTGTGTGCACTTGGCTGGTAATTTTTTAAAAAACATCTGAGCATTTTCTAATAGATTGGTTCCTCTAAAGTAGTCCTTGTATAGTGACCACAAGTGGGATGAGCAATTCTGTTGTTAAGTGAAGCAGTCCCTAAGTGAAACCACGGCTGTACTTATGATCTCACTTCAGCTTTCCTTTGCTTTACAGACCTGCGAAAATCATCAATGTGAAGACTGGTTGTAAAGTTAGTTTTTCAACACCGTTGTAACTGTGAATGGTCGCTGTATGAGGCAGTCAGCAATTTTTGGAACCATGGTTTTTTCCAGATAGCTGGGCACATGCTTGCAACCTGCAGTGGTGGCTGAAGCAGAGGAGAGAGGGCAATAAATTCTCAGTGATATCTATGGACAAGCACCATGAAAGAGACACTGAAGATTATCTGTGTGTGTGTGTGTGTGTGTGTGTGTGTGTGTGTATGTGTGTAGGAAATAAGAGAGTTTTAAAAGAATAAAAATCTCTACAATTCTCATTCCACAAAAACCAAAATACATTGCTAGTTACTCCCCTTACCCATGAAGCTTGGGGGACCCCCCCCAATTTCCAATTAACCATAATTTCCTATTCATTTCTAAACTACAAAACTATGTTTAACAGGTTTGAAGAGTCAGCACTTTAAACTATGATTCAATGTTGATGTAAGAACTTGATTATGGTTATGGCTCTGATGTAATGTTTAATTTAAAGCTTCTATGATAAGCTGTGGCATCCATGAAAGTGATGTTTTTATATATGCAGACACAAGTCTTGTTTGTATCCTACCTAATTGAGATATGGATCACATGACTACAGCTATTTCCTTTCAGTTTCAATTTTTCCCTCTATAATATTACAAATTAAAGGTAACATAGTTGCTGCTGTTAGGGTTAACAACATGCTTTGACAGTAAAAATGCTCCTTTCATAGCATTTTACAAACAAAAGACTAATCTAAAAATAGACACAAGAGAAACAACAGAAGGAGAATGAAACAGAAAACAAAAGTAAATGGAAATAATTTCAGTTATAATTATTTTAATGTTCTGAGTCTAGGCTCTGCAATTTCCAACATTTTGACAGTAGCATCAAGCTTTGCATGACAAGTTGAAGAGCTACACTCTAAAGGGCCACTGACCATTCAGAGAAAGGGTTTTCAGCAATCATTTTGCCACTTACTCTCTCTCAATGCAAAAAAGAAAAGAAAAGTCTCAATGTTTCTTTTTCTTCCCCCCTCCCCTCAAAGGAAAAGGATTTTTAGAGTCACTTGTATACTGAGATGGGCAGCATATATACATTTGAAAAATAAATAAAATATAGTACAGAGTTTTCATGCTCAAATTCCAGTAATTATACTTAAGTAACAAGACACAACATTACTCATCCATACAGCAGACTAAATTATCAGTAATTTAGACATAAAACTGTCAGTGCAAAAGTGTTCTGAGCAAAAGTGTTCTGAGCCTCCAAGAAAATATTGCAAAGTGATTTTGACTGATAGCTCTTCACTCTCTAATACAGGAATCCTACATGACCTATGTAATTCATCAGCCAAATATGACTTAAGCAGAGAAAGAGGTTAATGGCTCATGAGCATGAGTTGTAAATGAAGATGATGCTTAATTTTACTCACTTGTTAGATCAACAGCAAGTCTGGTAACTCCACTGTGAAGAAGTAATCATCTTGAATGTAAGGCCAGTCTGCAAAACATTATTGCTGCCCTCAGGTTTTGCTTCACCAATTTCTGGGCAAAACAACCCCAATAATTTTGATGAATTGCCTACAGAAAGTGCAACAATCTACTGATTCCCTATTAATCATTTAAAAAACAAAGACCAAAACAAAAACAAAAACCACCCCTCAAATTCTCTATAAATTGAGAAAAACAAAAACAACAAGCCTGTGATGACACAGCTCTTTGTACTACTACTCTGCTCATTGCAGCTCATCTTTCTTAAGCGTGGCTCTGGCCACAAGAAGTTGGCCAATGTTTCTCAACCTTGGCAACTTTGAAATGTGTGGACTTAAACTCCCAGAATTCTACAGCCAGCATGGCTGGCTGGGAAATTCTGGGAGTTGAAGCCCACGCATCTTAAAATTGCCAGAGTTGAGAAACACTGTTCTATGCTGTTCTCCCCTTACCTCCCCATAATCAACACATTTAACATAGAAGAGTTTTAACATACATGGTGATTGGCAGGGAGGGAGATGAGAAATATGCAGTGTCAGTCCTTTGAGGTATGGGCCATGGGGAATTCTGGGAATTGAAGTCCACACGCCTTAAAGTTGCCAAGGTTGAGAAACCCTGCTCTAGGACATGCATATCCACCATATACGCAGCAGGAAATGAGTTGTTGCTAAGTGTTAGAAATATGAAATGGGACATATTTCTATTGGGTAGGTGCTGGAGGGAAAGCTGGGACTTGGTACCTTGCAGCATGACTTCTAAAACATTTTGGCTCTTTGTGCCAGGCCCATTAATTTTAAAAACTGGCAGATACTCAAGCCCCTCTCCTCTCTCATGCCCAACATTTGGCTTAGGTGTCTTGTGAGAACAGCAAAAGCCACCAGAGACACATCAGTAGCAAGCAATGAACTATCTTACAAAACAAAATGGTCTGGATTATCCAAAGCAGTGCAATCAAAGTTACTTAACCCCAAATTCATCTTCCGGCAAAGCTGACTCATTGCACCCTTGAGAGAATGTGGCAATGTGTGCTAGTATCTGGAAGAAATGTGTATACGCTGATCTGGAGTCCTGAAAACAGCTTGAATTCAACATGCTGGAATGAAGCACACTCTTCCATAAGGAATGACAGCTGAAAATGCATCAAGAAGCAGTGGAGAAAGCTACCTCCCCATCTTGTTTTGATTCTGCTCTCTTCTTCTCACTGCCTTTCTTTTTCCTTCCCACCTCCCTTCCATTTTAACTCTTGGTTAAAAACAGTAGAAGTTCCATCACTGCAGTGAGCTGTATTTCCTTCAGTCTCAAATGGCAACTACCATTCTGAAACTACGTGAAGGTTTCCAATGGAATTATATCTCCAGATTCTATCATCGTCATCCTTTCCCTTCGCTTGTTAACAAATCATGTGTTGCAGATGGCAGATAACAATAGGGACCTATGCTTTTTGGGAAGTGGGCATATATTCATTAAGCAGGAACAGACAATTTGGCACTTTCCAGTGCTTTGGACTGCAACTCTCCTAGCTCCTGGTCAATTTATTTGAGATTTTTGCACTTGTAGGAAAGGAAATAAAATCACATATGGTACCACATCTAACAAGAAACCTATATGTATAGATAAAGCTCTCCTCTGTAGAAGTATCATCTTAAACACACAGGGATGAAGTTCTAGTTCCAGCCTTCCTCTTCTCTTCACACAATTTTTAATCCCATGGTGGAGCAAAACTGAGTAGGTCCATAATAAAACCGATCTATAAAATGGCTTATGTTTTACAGTTGTTTCCAAGCAGAAAAAAACAGTTACATTGTGGAATACTTCCCACAAACCTCTGCACTAAATAGCTTATCCACCAGAAATGTTATATAAATCAAATTATATCTGGCTCCAGATTGGCAGCACACATACACTTTCAACCATCTGCTTGAAGTGCAGCACATCATGAGGAAGGGAAGAAAATGATGCAGCTTTATTTAGATTTAGCTAAATCTAGTTTGTCCTACGAATAATAAACAGCACTCCACTTTTTCAGCATATTTACATATTAGCCAAGTGATGTGAAAAAATAAAAACTGAATCAGACTTAATGTCCTTTTTAACAATGAGGAATTGTTTTGACTGTTAAACTATCTCTTGAGAAGATGACTTACTGAGAATGAAAGACATACAGAGGCTATGAAAAAGGTTATACATCCTGCAGTATGTTTAGGAGTGATATACAATAGCATTGTATTTTATAAGAAAGAATCCATTAACAACAAAACCAGTATCTTTAGTTTCAGTTGCCAGAGTAAATATTTAATCCAAGCATTCTTATTGAAGGAATCCATAATGCATCTGGTGTGCTCCAATCCAATTTGCATATGCTTAGCCTGAAAGACCTTCAAAATGTTACGGTGGCTCCAGACTGGACAGCTTTGGTGTGCTGTGGGATTTCCAGAAGACTTTGTATGAGCAGTCCAGAGGAGACTACATACACCAAAGCATCCAGTGTGAAAACACTTCAGCTAGTGCTAGAGAAGGTTTCTCTCTACCATCTCTCATAGCACTTGCTACAAAAGCTTTCAGCTTTCTCCCATAGCTGAAATGCTACAGAAAGAGGCTGAGAGGGGCTCTGAAGGAGAGTGAGACGAAGAAGCTGAACCACTCTACTTCACTCTTAAAAGTCAGGAGATCTGCCTGCTTTGCAAAGCACCCATTTGAAACTTTTCACAGTCCTACTTAAGAAGACATCATATAGAAGCAGAAATAAAAACAAATACAGCATATTGTATAATCCATATGAGTGTATTTTTAACTGACACTTTGCAAAGCTTCAGAGAGATGCTTCACATTGAAGGAGTGAACAAACACCCTCCAAGCTACTATGCAAAAAAGGTTCCCTCTGCCCCCCCCTTCCAGTGATGATGTCCAAAGTCCACAAAAATCACAAAATGGAAGGCTGGAAATATTATGCAGACTAAATTGATGGAATGAGAAGAGTTTCTCCTAGGCACTGGCCTAAAATGGTTTTAAACAATGCTTGCTTTATCCAAGGCAACTGGATAGCCTCTTTACTTCAACAAAAGCAATTATCCTGCCTTTACAGCAGAAACTACTTTGCTGAAGTGAATCCATCTCACTCTTGTGTACTTTGGGCAAACCAATTTTTAACCAGATTTAGAGGATGTTTTTTGTTTTTAATGTAAATTTAGATCAGTGTTCTCAACCTTGGGGACTTTAAGATGTGTGAACTTCAACTCCCAGAATTCCCCAACCAGCCATGCTGGCTGGGGAATTCTGGGAGTTCAAGTTCACACATCTTAAAGTTCCCAAGGTTGAGAAACACTGGTTTAGATAGTGACGCTGAAGGGCAGCATGTAAATGATGGAAAAGAAATTATAAATACAATTAACAAATAATCATAGCTGGCTTTCTTCCTGTCTCACATATTGAGTGCTTAATATTAAACCTGAAGGAGAATTCTGGAGAACTCGAAGCTTGTTCACTATTTCTTAACAGTTTAGTTGATTCTAATAAAGATATTTTTACTTGTGATTTTTTTCTAAAAGACAGTATAGTTACACATTATTTCTGTATATTTTCAAAATGGAAACAAAACTTTTGGAATCTATATACCTAATGAAATAATCAAGGATGCAAAGTGCAAGAGTCACTTTGTGTGAGATGCGTGGCTATATAAATATGATAAATAAATAATACAGATTTAGCAGCTTATTTAACAGATACACATACTATGGAAAAGAGGAAAAGGTTTCCTTCATTGCTCCCCATGATTCCCAACCGTACGTTTCATCATACCTTTTGACCCAAATGAGCCCTATTATGCAATAGTGGGGATACAGAACTCTGTAGGTCTGTGTAGGTTGCCTACAATCTCTGACTTGGTGAGGTACTTCATAACGTGTTGAACTGGGGCTAATCTACTTCAGCCAGTCACTCTACCTTACTAACAGACATGTTTGTATCTGTGTTGTATGTACACAGAAACTTCTGGTAGTGAGAGAAGCAGTGTGGTATGGCTACTGTGAGAAGGGCCCTTCAAATACCTACATGTAAGCAACCTTCAACCGATCCATGTTACAGTATGTACAATGAATGTTCTTTCTATTCCGTGCATTTTCCATACTGGATCTCAATTAAACACACATACACAAAAGCACATTTACTTTTTGTACTCCACTTTCCCTAATACATACATTTTTGTCTGCAATTTTTCCTGATGCAGGCATTCTGTTGCCATTTTTGAGTGAAATGTTGCTTCACAAAATTTAGAGAAATAATTATGAGAAAGGAATCCAGGAAATATGATTTAGGTCACTTTGCTTAAAATTGTAGATCCATCCCTATGCACAATCACAGCTGACAGCTTTCCCTCCACCCCATCTTATCTTTCTTCTGCTAATCCTCTTCCACCTTACCTGCAACTTGAATCAATAAGCAGAGGAAAAGGAGAAAATTAATAGTCCTATGTGTTCTTTCTTCATCTAGTTTCAGGAAAAAGGAAGAAAACTAAGAAAGATACATGCAAATAAACTTTCTTCAAAAGTAAAATATCCAGGTAACCACTTAGAATAGCAAGGCAGGGTGACTCTTAGAAAGCAACATCACTTGAAAGGAAATACACCAGTCCAATTCTTCAGATGACCCACTATGCCAAACGAAAACAAAATTCCCCCAAATTTGCAGGGTACCATCCCTTTGTGCTCATTCAAGAGCTTCCCTAAGGTTGGACAACATTCCTTGAGGTTAATGCCCAGTACTTTTTCAAAAATGACAAAGACAGGAAGCTTCTCATGCAGATTTCAGAGGTGTTTTGAGCATAAGGAAATAACTGATGAAAATATAATCGTTGGGACTATATTGCATGTGGGAAACTAGTCTAAATTAAAGACTGACAGCAAAACTCATGATGATCAAAGAAAGCTTGGAAACAATCTTTTAGTATGTACTGTATAATCCAGATCATATACTGTCCAGTCCTGGGTACATGTATGTTGTGTGGGTGTGTAACAATTTCATTTAACTGCAGCTAATTTAAGAGCTGCATAACAGCAGAAGGGGAAAAAGATAAACAAGGCTCACTTATGGCTCACTTACCTACCTTTGGCTTCTCCTAGCTGTCACCTACCCAACATGCTACATCATCATCAACATCATCATCATCATTTCATGCAAGTCAGTTGCAATAAAAATTGAATTTAATTAACACTTTTTCCTCCTTCCTCCCATCATTTTCTTTTCCTGGGTGTCAGGCCTTTTCTATGGTAAACCTAAAAACAGGGACTTTTCCCATTATCTATATTTACTATCTAGCAACTTAAGGAGTGGGATAAAATGTTTTAAATATATAAAACAATGTTGCCTAGGAAGAACATTCCATCCAATTTATTAGGATTCCTTGCCATATCAGCATGACTTGAACTACGTCCTCCAAATACCAAGAAAGTGGCAAATCCAGTTCTCTTCTCACATCACTACAGCTTCTATGTGTCCTCCTGAAAGGAGGCCAAGACATGCATTCAGATGTTTCTGAGGAGACGATCATGATAGGATTTCTCTGTTTCACTAATTACTGCAAGTCTTTGGGGCATGGTGCAGACATAAATGCACATATCACTCATGCTGTAGCCTCCATTGTGAAAGGACTTTAATGAAAGTCCCTAATTAACTGATGCCTCTTCACCCCTTTCCAGAAAAATTGTCCTGCCCATGCGTTCTTGATTCTGGATCGCCTCACTTTTAAACAGAATTAATAGATGGTTAATCTTTTGCAAGAGTGTTGAAATAGCTTATCTCCACATCAGTTGTGACATACGAAGACACATAATAAAGACCAGCATTTGAAAACCCTACCTTTAAGTATGGGCTTGCCATCGACTCCAAACAACTTGCCCAACTCAGCTTATTGCTTCCTTCAGGCACCTTCCCCCATTTCACACTATCACACTTGCCAATCTGACAGCTTTCATAACACATGGCTAATGATCATAAGTGAATAACCAAGAATTACTATCGTCAGTCCTGCAGTCAAAATGGGCCCAAGTAGGAGCAGGATGACTGAATGAAAGTTAATGGTTATATAAGATGTAAGTCTGAATCCTGAAGCAAAAATCTGTGTTAGAGAAGAAAAGAAGATTCATGGGGTTTTAAAAGGAGAACCCCCCTTTGAAATTTTCAAGAGTTGTAATTATATCTCATGTGTTTTTTAAAAAAACATGACTTTGATATCAGCTATATAACATAATTTCTGTGTGTCACTGAAGGCTGTACATTATTTGTTTTGGGTTTAGCAATGCTGTATTCTGCTGCTTCCAAATTTGAAGGGAAGGGACATAGATTTATTTTGATTTAAACCCTTCTCTCCACTGAAGATACCACACATATTTTTTTAGATTAGCTTTCTACAGAGAGTCAAGGCAATCCCATAGCTAGCTTTCCAGGTCTGCCTGAACATACACTCTTAGCTTAACCCGGGACACTTCTGCAGGAGAGCCTTGCACTTGTCTGACCTCTCTGTTCTCATGGAACCAGCAGTGCTGCATTACTGAGCTGAATTATTTTTGCTCAACTGTGGTACCTGAAACCTCTGTAAAATTAAGGTTTTGTCTGTTGAGAGGCTGTGGCTCCATTTCTCCATAGAAGCAAACTTTGTCTCAGCCTTCTTCCTTTAAGACTTCTAAAGCAGTGTTTCTCAACCTTGGCAACTTTAAGATGAGTGGACTTCAACTCCCAGAATTCCCCAGCCAGAATTCTGGGAGGTGAAGTCCACTCATCTTAAAGTTGCCAAGGTTGAGAAACACTGCTCTAAAGGAAACACCAGTTTTATTGTTCTGCAGCTCCTTCTCAATAGCTCAAACAAAACAAGAATTCTATCCATTTCTTCCCATTTCTTCAGCAGAGGAATAGCTCTATAAACTATCCCTCTTTTCTTTTCTTTCTTCCTTCCTTTTGCATAGAGTAGGAAGTAAGTTTGCTGCTGCAGAAATGTGGATTATCAAGGAAGAAATGTCATTTGGACAAGGAGCATCTATGTCTAAGAAGTGGATACTGTTTCTCTCATGTTGATTTACAGTGCTTCTAATTTACTGTTGTTTTCGAGTCAGTCTTGACTCCTGGGGACTGCCTGGACTAGTCAATGCTGTTTTCTTGGCAAGACTTTCGGATGTGATTTGCCACTGGCTTCTTCCTAGGGCTGAGAGAGAGTGGCTGGCCCAAAGCTGCCTAAGGCAGAATAGACCTCAAAATCTCCCAACTTCTAACCTGGTGCCTTTAACCACTACACCAAACTGGCTCTCTCTAAATTGCTACAAATTAAAAAAAAATGCTAAAGGCGATGGAATTAAACACTATTTTAGATCTCAGAGTGCACTTACTACAGAATCTTCTGTTAGCAATCCTAAAGAAAAGAGAATGTCTGATTATTCGAAAAGCAGAGTTTTATATCATGCCCCTTCAGAAAAGTGAAACATGGGATTCCATATATGAAAACAATATTTTGAGTTTGTGCAGATTAATATCAGCAATAAATCATCACAAAAGGCCACTCTGGATCATGACTGACTCCTCTTAAATGTACTGGGACTGAAACTGTCAAAATTCCTAACAATAAGGTTGTTCAAATGGCAAGAAATTCTAAAAAATGCAATTTTTTAGCAATGCAAACACTGAAAGGGCCAAACTGGAGAAGGCTGGGGAAGAGCACAATGAGCAGATGCTAATGGATTTGAACCATGCCTTGACAAATCATTTTCATCAACATACCTGCCTGCAGTCCTATTTCACTACTAAGTAAAATAAGAAACATAGACCTGAAACACACAGAAAGTGCTAGAGGAAAAAGGACTTGTATGATAATTTATGTCCAGCTGTGACATCACAAGCTACAGCAAAGCCATAGTTAATATAGAACATTTCTATAGAACAAACTAGCTACTATGTGGAATCACACAGGCAAAATGGCAGGGCTTTACTCCAAGCTGTAACAAGAGATTAAGTGGAAAGAAAGCAAGATGAAAAAACTATTGGTTTTTTAAAAATTATTGCTCATCTCTTCTCATTTTTGATGCTGTGGTGCTTATTATTATACTTTAACTTATCATTTTATTGTTTTCTTCCTGCAAAGAACTCCAGAATCCTGGTTTTTTAAAAAAAGGATATATATGGTATGTATGTGTGTATTTATTTATTTTAAAGGAAGCTTGCTTGGATTTATTTGGTTCTATTTTGCCTTCACTTCCAATTTCTAGAAATAGAGAAACTTCTAGCAGACAATGAACTCTTCACTGAAACAGAATTTACAACTATGCGTGTTGCAACAGACTAGCGCACCCAACCACAGGTATGTAAAATACTTGCATTTTTAGAGTTCTTTTTTACCCAAAGCCTATTTAAGACAGAATATTAAAGAAGTATTCCTAACTCCAAAACAACCTACAGGCATCACCTATCTAAGATATGATTCTTTAAGTTCAGCCACCAAATGTTACAAGCTTTTGAACTTGATATAGACTTCTTTATTCCTGTGAGCTGCCCCAGATCAATGAAGAATTTTTTTACCTCTTTTCTTGATTATTACTGCATCTGGTTTTCAATAATAACAGAAGTAACAATCATTGCCATCACTAGGGCTACCAGATCTGGACTGCAAAAATCCAGATGGCCACCAGATATCCAGATAGATGCACAACACTCTAACTTTGTGCTGTTGTCTAATGGTTGTCTGGATTTTATCAGCCCAGATCTGGTAGCTATCATTCCAAATAGTAAAAGTCAAAATTCCATTCTGGAAATAAAAATTAAGAGGTGAAGTTAAAATAAACACTTCTAAAATAATTCATACTTTTGAAAATACTTATACCTGCCATTAAAATATTTGGAATTATCCTAAATGATCCACCCACCCATCCACCCATTCACCCATCCACCATTTCAATTTCTATTGCTGCTCAGTCCTACATGACTCTGGGTGCCTGTTTTGAGAAGAAGCAAAACAGAGTGGTTTAAGCAGACATGCAGAATCATAATCAAAATGCGGTTTAATGCAGTTCAGATCTAGGGTTAATTGGAAATCAGAACAACCTGGCATTGAAACATAACATGAGAGCAGGCAATAGTTATGATCTGACTGGGGAGCATGCATTTTTTCCTTTAGGGTGTATGAAAGGAAAAATGTAATGTTTGCACAGTTACAGGATTCTATGACTAAATGTCAATTTTCCAAACAATTTATTAGAATCTCAAAACCATCTTCCTATTTTCTCAAACATATTTTGTCTGAAAGAAAAGCAGTAGAAAACAGGCTTTATCCTCAGTTGTATTGCCATCTGTAACACAGGCTGAAATCATACACTTTTATTGAAAGAGGCCCTACTTCTAAGTCAAGAACATGTGGGGAACATGTCATTCTCCAGATGCTGTTTGACTGTGACTCCCATTACTATTCATCACTGATGGGTTTGGTTGGGACCAAGAGGAGTTGTGTTTGACAGTATCTGAAGAATCAGTTATTGCCCAATCCTATTGTATATACTGTAAACATAGAAAGGAGTGCACTGTGTATGTCCTGAATACCAGTATCTTGTAACCAGAGCACGGGCAGGCAACCTGCAGCCTCTAAATCCCTTTTCTGTGAAACTTTTTAACTACACAATTGCTGAGAATTGATGTTGTGGTATCCCACTATTTTAGTTATTGAAAATACAGTAAACATTTGTGCAAATTCTCCATTAATTTTTTAAAACGAAAAAGTCTACAAAATATCCTCAAAATTGGGGGAAAAAACCCATGATCATCAATGGCATCTTCCATGTCCACTGCTATCCTTTCCAACATCATGAACAGGAACACTATTCTGTTACCAAACATGACAGATGCGGGAGCTTGTGAAAAGCCATTCCATGGGCATAAATGATGCCACACATCTCATGCTAGATAACTGCATCTCTGTCTAGTAATATCCAATAAAAGATCAAAATAGGCCATAATCCAATATGTAGATATACTCTTTCCTTCAAATATCTTTGTAAAAAAATGAATTTTAGGAGGTTTAAACAAATGACAAATACAAATATATACACGGTAGATATCTGGATGAAACCACTGACTGTCCAGAATCAGATGATCAGGCCCCAGTAAATGTTACACAAACCTAATTATTTGCAACACAGTGTTCCAACAACAATCTACACAAGTAACTCACACCCTCACACCTCCAAGGCAGATATGATTAGCTCAACCTCTTTGTTGACATCAAATAAAATACTTTTAAAAACGGATTGTGGAGGCTGGATTACATGTACCATATTTTGCTAGCCAAATATTCATATATTCATTGCAAAATTATTTTTCCCAAAACAAATATTAAGCTCCAGACATAAATGGAAAGCACACACTCTTAGAAGGAGAAGAAACAATATTAATCACCTTTTCTTCCACACCTTGGAAGTTGTCAAACAAGTTCTACTGTGGTAGTTTCATAGAAACTATATGTTCTATATATATATTGGATGTTCTAAATAAAGTGGAAGGAAATGCAGATAATCTGCTCTTCACTTCCCTGTTCACCTGCAATATCAAAGGGAAGCCCAAAAATTAAAAACCAGGGAGAAATGTATTTGCACTAAAGGGAGACCTTGAATTCCAGGAGCGGTGCTGTGTGCACTTTATCAGCTGTTAGCCCATCAAGGCAGGCAAGGTCAGGAAACAGGAGTCACTAGGAGTCTTGGACTGTACTTTTCTGTGGTTATGATACTATAACAGAATCCTGAAAGCCTGTCAAATCCCCTCTCTACTTCAACGTATATCTAACATCATCAAGGTAGAGTTGTTCTGAGTTTCTTTCTCGTGCTTTTTACTTTCACAGGACTCAAACATCTTTTCTGAAATGTCTTGGCATTCTCTTCCTCCTTCTCTGAGTCAATCCAACATTTCATCATGCCCACCTTACACTAATCCTCCCACCCACCTGACTTTATTTTTATATTCTTTTAATTTTAAAAGTAGGAAGCTGGCATGCTACAAAGCAAAGCATTGGCCACAAGATATTAGAGGGTCCAACGTAGGCATTCTTAAAAAATGGAAAGTGCCTGGAGCCCCCTCATTTGTTTGGAGGTGGACTCATATATTCAGAAAAAAGTTATATAAAGGGTAGAGACTTTCTTGGGAGATTAAGTGGGTGGCAGGAAACACTCTCAGCAGTTTCTCTTCTGGCAAATTAGTGTCTATTCATCTTATGAATTTGCGAGCCTGCCCCATGGCATTTTGTAATGCACTCTCCAGCTCAAGAAGATCACCTACTTACAACAGTAGAGGCTTTTCTTCAGGAGGTGGTCCAATGGATTCACTGCTGTACCTTCTTAGGAAATGCACTGGTTAACATATTTATATACAGTGGAACCTCGGTTTACGAACTTAATTCATTCCGTGACTCTGGTTGCGCCCTGAATTGGTCGCAACCCGAAGGAAATTTCCCCATAAGGTTCAATGTAATTACCGTTAATCTGTTCTGGCGTGGAGGACAGGGAGGCGGCTATTGCTTGGAGGGAGAGTCCCCCTCCCTACGACCACGTGTCAGGGCTGGAAAAATGGCCGCGGACCACGTGTCAGGGGCGGAAAAATGGCCACGGACCACGTGTCAGGGGCGGGAAAATGGCCCCGGACCGTGTCACAGGAGGGAAAATGGCCGCGTATCCTGTTCGTACCCCAAGGCGGAGTTCGCAAACCGAGGTAAATTTTTGCGGCTGGAGCTGGTTGTAACCCGAAAAGTTCGTTAACAGAGGCGTTCGTAACCCGAGGTACCACTGTATTCTCTCCTCCTGCATTTTCTCTCTCCTATCTCTTGGAACTTCCAAATATCTAAAAGGTTCATAAGGATCTAATGTGCCGAGTTAGCTAGTGCATTATGTTTGGATGCCTAACAAAAATTGCCACTCAGTTATTTAGCTCTTCTGGATCTTTAATTCTTTTGTATTTGGCATCAGAGGTCAGCTTAATATTTCACAAGGCTGGTATAAATTTACTAGGAGGGAAACAGTTCAAAGGAGAAAGACCAATAAATACAGTATAAACATTTATATAATGAAACATCCAAATAATTGTTAGGTTGATAGTCCCATATGCATTAGGGAGGACAATAACTAGAAAGTTACAAAAAAGAATAAAAAGTACATTTGCACATAAAAATATAAACTCCAAATAATAAGAGATTCAATAAGTTATGTTCTATTTCCTGAAAGCAGGATGTACAAATTGGTTTAATTAACAAAAAACGTACATACTTTCTATTCGACATACTTTTACTTTTGGCTTACTGGCTTTACACGTCATTGTTATTTTTACTGATTTTTATTTTTATTATGTAACCCAATGGGTGGTATAACTCTTCCAGGCTGCTTAAGAATAATCCTGGCTGAGGCAGTCACCATTTGTCTCAACCAAGTGCTAGGAGCAGCAGAAGCAACCCTTCTGTTTGCCTTGACCATGTGTTTCTCAGTGCTCCAACTGCCTCCTAAGGAACTCATACTTTCAGGTGACTGCAGTTGGAGAGACACAAAGTGAAGCCACCAATAGCTTAGTTTTGCTCTTCAGAGAGACAGGGCCCATGTTACTTCCCAAAGCAACTTCAAGGAGGTGCACTGCGCTAAACCTTGTCAAAGTGAAACCCTCTTTTCAAATTTTGCACATTCCTGAAGTAATTTTAAGAACAAAAATGTGTCTGTCTACCATAACACTTTTTTAAAAATTAATATGTAGTTGGGCCATTCACGTAAATCAGTAGAAGGCTACTTTGAATAATGTAAAATTAGCCTCTCTTGATCTTAAAATGAGATTAATACACGAAAAGGATGGGTTTATGCATACTGGAGTAGCACCAGGAAGTGAATCGCCAAACATGGCAAGCATTTTAGTTTGCTCTCTCACATATAAGTTAAGGAACAGACAGTTCCAATGAACAATATACCTTCTCTAAAAGCAAAAGGACCCAAATCTTTGATGCAGTCTAAGTTGCACTTTGCCTTTCCGTGACATGCAGGGGGTTACACTCCAAAATGAAGCAAGGCCAGGTTTTGATACAACCAACTGTGGTATTCTTGTGGCAGGGCCTTAGGAGCACTCTTTCTTGAAGCACCATGTCCAAAAGGTAGTACTGAGTTCTTTTGTTATACATCTAGGCAACTGACCCAAAGTGCTCACAGGGTCCCATTTTGTCTCGTTCTATTCAATCTCTACACGAAACTACAGTATGCTGAAGTCACCCAGACCTTTTGGACCTTATATCCAATTTGATGCCCTGAATGTTGACTAACTTTGATGATGGGCTGGATAGAGAACAAACTGAAATTAAATCTAGAAAGACAGATATGCTGTTAGGAAACAGGAAACTAATTTGAGAATCGAAGTTCAGCCTGTTTCGACATAGCTTCATTCCCCATGAAAGAGTAGATTCACAATGTGGAACACTCCCTGATACTCCAATACCACTAGATGGTAGATGTGGTGAGAAATGCTTTCACACAATTATGCCTATATACCAGTTGCAACCCTCTTTGCTGGGGCTTCTCTCAAAAAGGGTCGAAGTTGCAGCTGATACAAAATGTTAAGCTTCTAAATAATGCAAGATGTAGAGATCAAATCATCTGTACGAAATGATCTGTACTGACTGCCAACTTGCTTATCAGGCACAAATTAAAATGTTGGCACTAACTCTGTCTAAGGAGCTGTCTCTTCTATTATGACTGCCCAGCTGAAAAAGCTGCAAAGAGCCCTTTTTGAAGATGCTCAGTGGCAGAGCCACCATCTTTCTGGCCTTCTTCAGTGTTGACTTCAGGCAACGGACACGTTCCTTTAGAAGATGCACTTGGCCCCAGTTTTTCAGTGTATAGACACTCTTTCAGTACCATCTTAACTGTTATTGATGCTAGTATTATTAACTGTTATTGATGCTAGTATTATTTTATATATATTTTTACTCCTTTTGTTTCTTTAAAAAATGGTTAACTGCTTTGAATAGAAAGGAGGAAAATAAATCAAATACACAAATTAAAAAATGATAATAACTTTCCCTTTTCTTCGGACAGGTACATTAAGGTAAAAACATGGTGACTGACCTTCATAGCTAAGGAAGATTTTAGACTCAGATCTCTCTGATTTTTACCACTGTACTGCACTTTGGGCTTTGGTCACAGTAACTTAACAAATAAAAAAACTCTGCCTTTGCAATATTATAACTTCAAAATAGGAACTGTGTAATTACTCATATTTCTAAAAACTGATTAGGAAAATATAGAACACTTGAATTTCTCCTTTCATCTTTAAAAAAAAACAATAGAGAAATTATTAATGCAATCAAAATGCATATTTTGTAGCTGAGGAAGACACAGAAGTTAGAAGACTGTCTCAGCTGAGGGAAAATTTCATGATACTATAAATTAGTTTCCCAGAATTGAGGAAAATGATTTCTCAAGCCTAACTGGAATTTAGGTGGACTTTGTTGCCCAGGCTGAAGAACATTATTAAAAGAGGTTTCACCAATGAGTAACTTATCAGGTTTCATGAAACAAGAATTTGCACAAACACCAAGACACTGTTTTACAGGACAAAGGGCCTCCTTTAACATTATTAATTTTGTGTGGCCTACACTGGACTGAAGATCTGATAAACTCCAACTTTCTACTAATTCATATATGATTCCTGATATAAATCCTAGTTTTTCTTTCTCCCAGCTCACTTTATCCATGATCCTAAAGCAAATTTTCTGATTTTTTTTTCCATTTGATCTGAATGGGTATCATAAAAATCCTTATTTTCCCCTGAAATCTGCCTTGGATTTCAAAGGCTGTATTTGCCCATATCTTACATCATCATAGCCATATCTGTTATACATTAATATCTGTTCAATTAATACTGAAAGGAGGACAAGTACAAATATATTTAAGAGATGCACTCTTATTCCTAAATGATTTGTTTACACAATTATTACAATAACCCTTTTGAAAATAACATTTAGTATTTCAGAAAGCAACCATGGTACAACTGAGATACTTTTCTCCAATTTACTATTAAAAACCTAGTTCCATGTAATTTCTTTCATTCCCTACGTAGATATTGGTTTTATACAAAATAAACACCAGCCACTGAGCATTTTGCATTTGAAGGAACCAATGATTATTTATTATTGTAACAGCTTGTTCAGATTATTGGCTATATTCTCATCTAATCCTAAATAGTTAAAGTTATGAGAAACATCATAGGCAAACATCAAGCTTCCACACTCCTCTTCCCATCTTTTCTTCTCCAGTATGGTTACAAGGAGATCTGAAACTTTTACTTGCAGTTTGCATTCACTACAGTGAAAGGTCAAGGACAGAGATCCACCTTTGGAGAAGAAAATCCAACTTTAGGTTTTATTTCCAGCTAGCCTCCAATGTTAGGGTTTTCCAAGTCTGGGAATCACCAATCTTGGAAAGTCCCAAAGGAGTCAGGCTGGCAGATAGAACAGAGCAGAACAAGTTCAAAACTCAAAAGTTCCTAAATATCCCTACCTCTCTTAATTCCCCACCTGGGGAAATTTGACTGGTCATTCCACATGCCTGCTCCATGTTTGTATTGAAGGCTAACCAAAAAAAAAATAAGAGAGGGTAGGGAGAGGAAGAAAGCATACATCTGCCTTCATTCTCATTTCCACCACACTGTCTTCAATTAATGTGAGTTATTGATCACTCTGTAGTCAAGGCTCTCCAATTTACTTTTAGAATTATTATACCAATATGTAATCTGAATTCTGAATTACTGTATACTTAATTATAATTTTATAGTAAGCAGAGCCAATCTACCTTTATAAACTGTGTTTTGAAGCTGATTTTCTTTATTAAATCATAGTTAAAACTGATATGACAAACTGTGGGGAAGGGAGAGACATCACTTCATCTTATCCTTTATAAATGTTAAGTTACGCTCTACCTTCTACCCAAACCAAGACTTGAATGAAGGACTGCCTGATCTCAATATTTAAAGTTCTCAAAACTTATTTTAGGCCCCAGTGTACTTCTTTAACTTCCTAAGTAGGAAGACTACAGAAATGTTCTTGCATAAGAAATAGAATTCATAGCAATAGGTTTTTGTTTTGTTTTCTTTTTTGCTAGGCTTAACCTACAATACATTATGACCCAGAGAAATATAATGCAAGAGCTAGGTTCCTGTAGTACTAAAGCCTGCATGTGGTACCTTCCAGATGTGCTGAGATGTACAAGTCCTGTAATTCTATAAAAGCACTGCTATTCTGGTGGTTGTAGTCTTAGCACATGTATAGGATATTACCTGATTGGAAAAGACGGTGGTATTACAGTTAGGTCCCAAAAATACTCTGGCATAAACAGAGACAATTCTAGAAATGAGGTATAAATTAGCATTAATTCATGATATGAGGAATTTACAAGACAGCAGCAGTTTAGAAAACTGGCCATGCATTTTATATAATGTTCTAGCAGATAAAAGTCCCATCCAGAAACTCAACATCTATACTTATAGAGGAAAGAGGGAATGGCCCTGTGGGAAAGAAGGAAGAGCTGTTACCAAAACAGTCAGATAAAAGAAGTCTGAATCTGGGGTAGGTATGTAACCTGAGTAAATGTCTTAGATGACACCCTCCCTAGTTCTCATGAAGATAAAGGAAGGGAGGGGGGAAGTATCAGTAATGTAATTATTTTATTAACAATGATTTGCATCAAACCACAAGTAGAATCAATGGAATGTTGTAATACCTGAAACTAGACAATAAATTGCTACTGAAAAATTAAAAAAAAACAAATTATAAAATTTGAGAAAGAAAATAAAAGTTACATTGGTGTTATCATGGACACTGAGAAACACAGAACATGAGACCAAAAAATACAGATAATTCAAAGCATGTTTGGACTGTGCAAGTCCCACAGATGTCCTACAAAAGATGACAACTGAAAATTAGGTTACTTCAATCATGATTAATAAATATTAAACACCTTTCATTGTATAAATCTAAACTAAAAGAATCAATCAATAGCTGAAGCTTAATATTTCATTTCTATATTCCCATCTGTGTCAGAAGTTACAACTTCGGCAAATATTATAAAATTTTGATAGCAAATTTTGTTTTAGCTTGCTTGTTTCATTTTTAAAGGAGCTCTAGAGCAATAGGCTTAAAAGAAAGTATATACTGAGATTTCCACAATATTTAGCAAAGCCATCTTTGAGGCCAAGCACAAACTAAAGGCCCAGATACATGATGAAAATAAAATTAATCTAAAACTAAATAAAATACCCAATGACTTATTTTCACATGCCCACAAACTAACAGCCTATAAATACAGATACAGGTAGTCCTTGCTTAACAACCATCCATTCAGTGTCTGCTGGAAGTTATGACAGGACTGAACAAATGGTATTTACAACCAGTCCTCAAAGTTACGGCCATTGCAGCACCCTAGCAGTCACGTGATCAAAATTCAGGTGCTTGGCATCCCACCCATATTTACAACCACAGGATACGCTTCAACTCCCTCCACTTAACTCCCCCATCTCTGGCCTTTTGGTCACCCTGCCCTCCACTGCCCCTGCTGCCCTGCACAATGCCGCTCCTCCTACCCCCAGCTGATCTTTTCTTTATATTTATATACTCTTCCATTGTATTTTATTTATTTTGCAGACATTTACTTTTTGTATAATCCTTTAGAAAAGAAATTTTGGTTTGAGTAATCAATGAGTCTGAAAGAAAGTTGCTCAGTGTCTGAGCAAGTTGCCAATATTTTGGAATCATCATCACCATCATCATCATCATCATCATCAAATTATTGGCTTATTTTGGTAGGGACACATTCCTAAAAAAAGTCTTCCTTCCTATGCAATTACAGTTTTTGTGAAAAACTCTTTGTTTTTCCATAAGAAAGAAATGTTGATCGAATGAACTAAAATATCATTGAGTTAGCAGATTAGCTTTCCATAAACATCAACCCTTCCCACTTTCTTTCCATGTATTCAGTACATAGGTTCTTGTATAAGAAAGCTGATGCCACAAGAAATATGACAGCCTGTAATGGTGGAATAAGATTTATTCACAGACTTGTTCCAACAGGAGAATGTCCTAGAATGGGGCTTTTCAGACTGGATTCTGCAGAACTGTTGAATGGGTTCTGCGTGACTAAAAGGGGGGGGACCTCTCTGCAAGGGACTAAGGCTTAATTCCTTGCGACAAGTGTGGGCTTGTCAACTGACATTCAGAAGCCCCATTCTTCTTGATCAGGGGTTCCAGGACACTTTTTAAAAAATTCCATGGCTGGAACAATTTTGAAAAACCGTGCTCTGGATTCATTTTGATTCACTGTGTGGTTCAGAAGCATCCTTTCCTAAATTGCCCTTCCAAAGTTTCTAGGTACCTTGCAATATTAGTCCAAGCCCGAAAGGTAGGAGGTACTATTGATTCCAATCAGGAACGTGAGTTAAGGCAGCAATAAACAATCTATTTTGCGAAGTCAGTACTAGTAACTGCAGACCCAGATTTTTATTCCAGCAGTCCTCTACATCCTGATTTTAAGGAACATCCACTTTGCAAACTCTTTACTTATAACATATATTGTGTTTTGATGCCTATGTTATCTGGGGAGAGAGAATTCTGCATGTCTGTGTCTACCCAAATTCAGCAAAATGCTCAATCTTCTCTTAGAAATTGTTTATTGAAATAAGATGTCTTGTGGGCTGCAAGATAGAACCAACACAGCTAAAATCTAATAAGCACATGTTGGCCAAAAGTAAGCAAGCTCTTTCACTGCCTTAGCAGAGCTGCAACTCTCATAAAGAACTGATGAAAAGGGGAGAAACAAAAATGAAGGTTCCCAAACACAGATTTTCTAGTAGTTCCCCTGCAACTAAAACACCACTACTGCTTTTATTAGGCATGCTACAGATTATGGTGATAAGCCTGCAGTCCTATCTTCATTTTCAGTCCTTTGTTCTAGAACTACCCATTTAATTCTTTGTTTTCACTGCACCATTCCTTACGATCAAGAAAAGTATTCATTCACTATTAACAGAGTGGCCTCAAGTTAACAGTACACTACTGCAATTTTGTGTTTCCCATAAAAGAGTTTGTACCACTTTTCAGTGCCAAGTGGACCAGAAACTCAGTGCTTTGTTCCATCTACCTATGAAGGAGTGTCGGCTTAACTTCAACAACTCATACAGAAGTGGTCCTGCAAATCTGGGCTGTAATCCACAACCCATTTACTCCAGATCAGCCCAATTAAAATCACAGAAACTACTCTAGGCTCAAGTAGTACAAATGACTTTTTAGGTGTGTGATATTTAAGATATATTTATGGCACAGCACATTTCTGCTCTAGTTGAGCTTCTATTCATTTGCTGGTTTTACAATAGTTGCTTTTAAAGATATAGTCAGAAATTAAGCAGAACACCATAAACTATATACTGGTTGTTACTTACCTACATCAAGTGATTTAACTAAAGCACTGCCACTCCCATGATTAAAAGTTTTCCCAAGCCAGGAATCTGCTTGGAAAACTAGAGAGAAAGACCTAAACACACGAAAGATGAGTATTTTACCAGGCAGCAAAATAACAGCTTAAGTATCAAATCTGTACCTTATAAAGAGGCCATCTTCAGTCACATGGGAGCTGCTCTTTTGTAATGCACTCCCATGCAGGCAACCGCATGGGAGTGCATCATGGAAAAATGTCTCTAGTACAGCCAAGGACTGCTGCTGAAGGGCACCTGAGATGCTACACTCATTTGAAATTAAGCGCTGAAATGATAAAACTGGAAGATAAGACAGTCAGTTCCAGCCAAATCTTTTCAACTACACAAAAAGATCTGTAAAGCTCTCCTCTTCTATATTATCCTAACTAACATGATAAAAATAATGTAATGACAGACATTACACTGGACTGCCTGTAATTTTGACTTGGATTATGAAGATGTCATTTCAAATAAAGTACATCTATAAAGTTCACTGTGTAATGATAGTAGATCCACAAATCACTTTTTTTTAACCATGGTTGAATGAATAATCCATAAATGGCTGCGTCCACATAACACACTATGTTATAAACAAGTACATCATACCCTGGCATACACTGATTGTATTCCATGTGTACCTCTCACCTTCACTGAATTCAACTCACAGGTCTGTTGGATATATTAAAAGGAAGAACTACTTTTATGACTACACATCCACGAGGCACCAAGAGTGGCACATTGCTGCCTGAATCATTGTTTATACATCCAATTCAGAGTGTTGGTTATGCTGAGGGTCCCAACCACATAGAAGGAAAGAGAAGTTGGGGCTTGTTGGCACACTCTCTCAAGGGCTGCCCCCACTCTATGGAAGACCTGGCCTCCAGAGATACATAATGCCCTTAACCTCTTAGCCTTCAAGAAGGCCTTGAAAATGTGTTTATTTCACAGAGGTATGAGTACTGATCATACAACAGCTGTCTTGGGTTAGTTTAAGTCAGACTAATCAACTTTGTTGTTACTCTGGCTGAACATTGTCTCAAATCTATAAAGGTGGATAGTGTAGAACAGTGTTTCTCAACCCTGGCAGCTTGAAGATGTGTGGACTTCAACTCCAGAATTCTAGGAGTTGAAGTTCACATATCTTCAAGTTGCCGAGGTTGAGAAACACTGGTGTAGAAACAAATAAAATGATGCAAATGATGTGATTTGTGTACTCATATCAGATATTATGTTGCAAGTACTAAACTGCATCCTTTGCCTAACGATGTCATGATGCACAGGTTATCATTTTGGTGTCACTGAGATTTGTTATGGATGCTGCTATAATGACTGAGCTCCATAGAGGAAGGGTAGATTACAAATACTAGAAGTAACATTGATACAATCCTCCATACAACTGGAATTTGAAAGCAGGATGAATATATAACAAATTGACATTCACAATGGTGACTATTCATAAAGTCATCTTCCACATCATAGCTTTACAGAGTTATTGCACTGCAATGTAAATCCTAGCTAGCACATATCTGCAGGGCGTAAGATCAAGGAAGGCTGTGTTACATGTTATGAAATTTGGTTTTAAGAAGTCAGGAAAAGCCATCAGTATGTATGCTCCTCTCTCCCTTCACAATTTGGGATGTTAAGTTATTGGAAAAAATCTATACATGATCAAATATTGTTACATTTTCATCTACCTCATAACAGTATGCAAATAAATTTAGGAAAGACACATTACTGATGCATAACTTTTATGTTTTGACATGCAGGCTCAGAGCTTTATTGAGATAAAATTTTATTTAAACAGACAAACTCTGTCTTACAAATCATACTATAATCTGCAAATGTTCTGTCAGTCTCTTAAGCGGAACATGAAAAGCATTTTTTTTAAAAAAATCAGCTTCATTTCAGACATCATCTATATTTCCTGTGCTTTGCAAGCAGTCAACAAGTTTCTGGGTTTACCACAGTTGCAAGAGCTTTTCTTGCCCTTCTTTGGATTCATTTATTCTCAGAGTAATAGCTTTTTCATTGAGCAATTTCTTCATTACAACATAGGCAATAATGCTATACATACAAATCCTATGAAATAAAATTTGGCATTATGAAAGCACCAGATAGTCATTAAAGTTTAGGCAGAAGGATGTGACAAACTAGAAGTAGTTCAGCTCAAACAGTATAATTCTCTTGGGCACGTATCCAACAAGACCAGCCCTACTAATAGGGTGGAAGCTACATCTCTCAGGCAGCTGGTTCTGGCGGTCAAGAAACAGAAGCAAATTCTTTGTTATACTTTTATGACAGGAAGGAGGAGAGGTATTTATGATATGTTTTGGTACTTCAACAAATTGCCTACCTTTCAGTACAATAGTCTTGATGGGGCCAGATGTGGCCATTAGCTTCTACAGCTCATGTCTTAGGCTAGTTTTGCAAAATGGTCTATTTCTAAGGACTGTAAAGGGGTCCAGGCTGAAGAACTAGAAGAAATGGACATACTGAAAGCAGCTTTCATCACCTTGTTACAATCTGCAATCTAAACACATCTGAAAGGCAGCAAGTTGAGAAAGAATGGGTTTTACAGGAAATTACAGGCATCCACAAACCTTTTTGAAAGAATGCAACCATGATGGGCAAGGACCACAAAAGGATAACAAAGCAAAAAGATTCAGGCTATATGAACTGCACAATGTTTAGATTTTTTTTTTCCACAACTTGAAGTGCAAATATATTGGTGGCTTATGTCACATAGAATATTGACCAAATAAATGATGCACTAGCGCTCTTGAGCGATATACAGGGAGAAACAAAGTTTAAGCTGGGTAATCTTAATGACTGGTGATTAAGTCATTTGAAGCATAACTAGAAATAGACTCAAGATCACCTCAGACTTTATACTTCATTTAGTCATCCCTTTGGCAGTAAACACCCAGAATGATTTAAACAGAGAGCAAACCCCACACTCACTAGCACTGATGATGATACCTAGTCCAGTAATGAAACGTTTGCAACCAAGCTCAGAGAGCACCAAGGACGCCACAGTTCAACCCTGAGCTATGTATATTCTCTGCTATTGGATACTCAGACTGATTTATAAGTTCTTCTGAAACACAGAGCAATTAGAATCTTTGTTTTGGAAATCTACAAGCTAGAAATGGAAGTCAAAAAGTAAAAGGCATTTCCTCTTATGCTTTCCTACTCAAGAAAGCAGATAATGAGTTTCTTATCAACACAATATTGCTGTAATCTGAAACACATGTTTCCAGAAGCAAGTAAACTTTATTGCCTGGAATTCTTCATTTGATCCAAGTGCATATGAAAACTGGAAACTGCCTTACACTGAATTAATTCATTGTTCTGCTTCCCTACAAGAATTAGCAGCAACTTTTCAAAGTTTTGAGACAGGTATTTCCCCCTAGTTCTACCTGGAAATGCTGGGATCTTTAACATCCAAAGCAGAAGTTCTAACCCTTGTTGTTCCTTTTTTTCATTTCCACTGTGGTGAGTGTCACAGTTGTATTTGATGCTACTACCCTTCTGAATTGGCATTGTGCAAACTAAGCACCCAATACCAATCAGCTTAAAACACTTCAAGCAGAGGTGCCATGGTTAGCTGAACTGTGGGATCACCCCACATTCCCAGAATTTACAAGGGACTAGGAAATTATTCTATACTGCTTCGTGAACCATATCCAAATGACTGGATTTAATTACCTCTTAATTTCCCCTCATAATATAGTATCTAGCAAAGAGAAGGGAATAATGTATTTAACCCCCAAATGGAGCACCAGCACTTTCTGCAAGTAGAAAAAATACAATTATTCTCAAAGCCTCTGAAGTTACAATCAATAGCCAGCTGGCTATCCATTGTTATTTCCAAGGCACACAGTCAGAGGCCAACATCTGAAGTGGTTCCCTGCTGAATTTGCCTAAGGAAATTCACCTTTACACACACAATGTGTCAGGCAATATAAACTTTTTAGAAACCCAGGCTTAATAAAGCAATTAATCTAATATCAGCTGCGTTTCAATACAGGGAAAAATACATATTATGCTCTTCTGGAAGCAATCCCCAAAATATGATGCATTCAAAATGATTGAAAATCTATGCATGAAGCAGCAGATGAAATAAGGTAATGTCAGATATTGTTCTCTAATAATCCTACTATGAATTGCAGAGATGATATTCAAAATCTAAATCTGTTAAGGGAATGCAAATAAACCAGAACAACTGTTCATGTTTATGGAAGCTCATGAGTTTCAATTCTAGCTAAAAGCTAGTATTACAAGCAAACCAGGGAAACTGTATATCCATATTTCTGCATCTTGGTGGGCAATCTTTTTGTGACTTTGAGTCAAACTTTTTGTTTTTTTACCTAGCCTGTGAGAGTTCTCAGGAGCATGATGGTGACATCTCTGAAGGGAGGGACATTCAAAGAAGAGCTTTGAAGTAAAAGGGTGTATTAATCCTAACAAAACACATTGTTTCTACTTATCTGGACAATCTTCATTCTCAAAACACTATACTCAAATTTTTGTGATAGGGATATTGTTGATGGTTAGTGATCTAGACTTGTATTTACTAAATGAACTCATCCATGCTTGCTATACAGAACTGCAATAAAGTGAAGAAAAGAAAGGTTTAGACTGAATCAGAATGGTAATTTGAACCATACCTGAAAGTGTCTTACTCTTAATCTGTGCAATAATATAAAGAGGCATACAAATTTCTCAGTATAAGGCCCAACATAATCAAATCAAATCTTTATTATAGTCAAACACCAGCATAAGGAGGGTGGGGTGCAGTCAGTTAAAAAGCATAGAAAATATATCAGTCTAAATAATAATTATAATAATTATTTTAAAAAGTTAAAAGATATAAAGTAGATAGTATATATCTAAAAGGAATCTAAAAGAAGGGGTAGGAGCCTTAAAGGAGTGTAGGGGAGGTCCAACATGAAAAGCGCCACCCATCTTGCGATTCTGCTAACCCCAGCCTACCATTTGGGTTAGAAGAAATTTGAATAGAAATTGCCAAAGCCTCTATGATCTTACAGATACAGCAGATACACACAACAGTTGGCTGGACTGCAGTGTTTCTCAACCTCATCGACTTTAAGATGCGTGGACTTCAACTCCCAGAATTGCTGGCTGGGGGAATTCTGGGAATTGAAGTTCATACAACTTAAAGTCGATGAGGTTGAGAAACACTGGTTGAATGCTTTAAAGCCCTCTGTTCAGAAGTGTGACTTAGGCCTCCTGACATTTCAACAAATTCCCAGGTCCTCTGTTACCAAAACCTATTTCCCAAAGCCTTTTTAAAGGGAAAGTTCTCTTTTCCATTTAGAAGTTACATATTTACTGTAATGTAGCAACAGTTTGATGTAAAGTAGCTTAAGAAAATGAGGAGCATAAAAATAAATAATATTCTATCTTTTGATGGACCAGTTTACACTGAGAAAGAGCACAGAAATATCAACCCCACAGAACTCTTTGGCAGGTAAAAAACACAGCTAGTTCTCAGGGCATGTTGACCCATTTCACAGATTCTTGATGATACATACTACAGCTCAGAAGTGACTTTTTTTCAGAGTGGCTCATTCAGGCCTCATATAAAATTTTACCTGCATGAACAAACCGTTAAGCCCTTTAAAACTGTGCTCAGCCTATTTTTTGCAACCAAGAAATGAGAAGCCACTGAGATAAATACAAATGCCCCTCAATGATGTACTTTGGGAGTGGCCATATGAGATAATATGGTTAGCTGGTTATACATTACCAGGAAATAAGCATTATTTTCTTTCTGAAAAAAGTAATGTGTTTAGTTAAAAAATGAACCACATATACCCAGCTGGTTGCTAACTATAAAGACTTTTAAAATTACTGCTTGAAGGATGGATCTCTGCATGGTAAGGTCAGTCCTGAAACAGCTACCTGTCCTATCAGCTGCTATCCTGGTTGACGATCAGACTCTCCATGGTTATTGGGGGTGAAGGGGATGATTTCCAGCCCTGAGATTCGTAACCACCCCATTCACCCACTAGGGTAGTTTTCTCCTATGGCAACTTGATGTTTTTCAGATGTGTCACTACAGCTTCCATTAGCCCCTGCCCAGAAGTTTCATAAGATGCAATGTGACTTCCCTAACCATGTAACAAACTAGGTCAGAAGATCAGAAGACAAACAGTTTACTGGATCCAACTTCACCATCTAGACCAGCAATCCTTCCCCTCAGAGGGAAACAGCTAAAAGGCTTGAAAGACTGATTAAAGAACAATCATGGATGTGATCTGCCTCTTGCATTTGGAGATACCCAGTTATTAATCTACAAGAATCCACTTTCGTTTTTGGCCTCCCCGTTTGTGGCTATATAGTTAAAACTATCTAGGCATGAACAAAGCTATTTATACATTTGCCAGACAAAATGAATAAACAGAGGCAAGCAAGAAAAGGCAACTGAACAGGAAAGAGAAATACGTCAGAGTTGTAGCAAAATTCAGAATGCTAAAAGTTCCATTCCTGCTGCCTCCTGTATCATTTTAAAAAATCTACCAGAAGTAACAAGCTCTTCTGAAGCAGAATTTTATCCTTACCTGAGATCTGGCAGCAACTTGAAACATAGGTTGGACAAGTATAGCTTTCTCCAAGCTGTTGTACCTTTAGCGCAGAGAGAGTAACACCCAAGAGGCTTTTCACCACCTCTGAGTAACCTGTCAAAGCTAAAAAGGCAAAGAAGTACTGGTGGGCAGCCTCCCGCAACAAGGCGGGCGGGAGCGACAAACGGAAAGATATTCACTTTAAGCAGCGCTACCTGTGGACTTGTTACCCACCAGGAAAAAGGGTGGAGCCTCTGAGGTCGTCCCATTTCGGTTCCAAGGGGGTCTTCAGAGGGGCCAGAGAATCGTTTCCATTGATTGACAGCTGCTTTGACCAAATAGAATCGTTAAAGCGAACGGCGCAACGGAGTGTTTGCACGCGCTTTCCCGGACGGCGGGGTGTTTCCATGATGTCAGCAAGCAGCGTTTCTAGGGCAGGTGGCAGGAGGCGATGTGATGCGGGCGGGCAGACACCCATTCAGAGCAAGTCAAAGAACCTGACAACCTGCCGGCGGGGTTAGAGTTTCGTGTACAAGGATGGTTCACCCTAACCGCGCCGCCTTTTCCAAAGTTAAGAAGAAAAGATGCTTACCCTAACCCGTGGGTGGGTTTAAATTTAAGCCCAAAGAGACCCAGATAATTTAAATATAGGAGAGGAACGGTTGCGCCTTGTGCAGTCAACATTTCAGTTCAAAAAACTAATCTCTGCACCTCTTCCTGATCTTATGATCTAATTATGATTTAGTTTCCATAATGACTTGGGCTTTGCACCACGAACACATGCAAACTTCTTATTCTTTTAATGCAAAACAGCGGCCAGGTTTTAAGAAGCACACGGTTCCAGAATACCTCGCGCTCGCCCGGCGTCCTTCCCGAACGGCATCCGAGGTACTTACTTTACTACAAGCGAGGAATACGTAGCACCACTAAACTACAACGGTCTCTAGCGAGAGGCAACGTTTAAAAAAAGGAACGCGTTTTAATGGAGGAATATTTGCAAAGGAAAAGACCTTCAAAGGATCGTAACCGGGCTGAAAAGCTAAAAAGAGTCTTGAGAAAAACAGCCTTCGCTTCCATACCCCAAGGAAATTGTATGCGGTGACGATACCAGCCTGGCCAATTGGACCAAAATAGCCCTCCGTCACCTTAAAAACCACTCCGCAGATAAACCGAAGGAAAGAAGAAAAATGCCGAAAAGGTTTCAGGAGGTGTACCTTATTTTTTTATTAGGAAGCAGGAAACAGCCCCAGACATGCTCAGATCGCTCCGGGCTCATTTCAAAGTTCTGAATACTCGCTCGCTTCGCTCTTCCCTTCTCTTTCTATGGAATCTCTCAATGCAGTAACAAAAGGAAAGCGCCGCCAGCGCCGCCCAGATTCTGCTAAGGCTGCGGTTGCTATTGGCTGTTCTCAAAGGGGGCGGGGTTTCGCCTAGCATTCTTCAAGTAATCGCATCAACGTTTTGGCACCATTCAAGAGTTCTCGTGGTTGGAGGGATAAAAGCTGTTCATCCCAGATCCCTTCTGGCAGCTCTTTACCCCTGCGAGGAACGACCGAGTATAGTACACGGTTGGTTCTTAGCAGCCATTGCTTCTTACGAGTCATTGTTTTTGTTTCTGGTTTTGATTACCGAAGTTTCTTTCCAAACCACAGAACACTTATGGAAATATTGGAATTTGCCCGTGGTTTGGAATGGTGAAAGGGCCTGTCTCCATACTGAGTGACAGGGCTATCCAATCTTAGAGCAGACCAAAATGGCAAAATGCTAGCGGCATGATTTTGCTCTCTCCATAGTTCTCCTCCTCCTCGCTCTTTCCCACCTCAAGGTGGCAAACATACTTAATTCTCCTGCCTCCTATTTCCCACAACAGCAACTCTGAGGTGGGTTGGGCTGAGTGACAGTGACTGGCCCAAAGTCACCCAGCTGGCTTTCATGCCTAAGGGATGCAGAGGTATCCAGAGGGGAGTCTTAAACACACGTGGGATGCTTATAAAAAAAAGGGTGGGACTTTGGACTTTTTTTGATCTCTCCACAGACCCCTGCTCTAATGCCTCTGTTCCCAGTCACTGTCCTCTGACCTTCCTCCCAGACAAGCGGGTGATGAAGCATAACAGATTTTACATTTCTGGAGGCTTCCCTTGGACAGTGATTGAACCTGGAGGAAAATATTCCTTTAAACACCAGTTGTAAAGACATCTTAAGATAAATTCACTAATGGATTGGGGACAAGATGAAACTTCATGGGGACATGGCAGAAACAAGGTACTTTTGTTTGTGCAATAGTTGGGTATGAGTGGAGACACAGGCTGAGGATGAAAATGCCAGTGTCTAAATAAATATTAAGAGAACCAGTTTGGTGCAGCAGTTAAAACATCAGGCTAGAAATTGAGGGACCATGAGTTCTAGTCTAGTTGCTTAAAGCCGATGGGAATGGAAGCCCAAATCATATGGGAGGTAACCTGGGCTATCTTTGTTTTGAGACTACAAACCCAGTTGCTAAGCACAGGAACTATACTCTCCTATTTATTGGAAATTAGGAACTGGTGGAACTTGGAAGGCCTTCCCTTCTTTCTGTGACAGAGTATGCTTTAAATTCAAGGTAAAATACATTCTATCTCTGATGGAGATAGGAATGAAGTTGATCAGAAGATGCTTTTTTGAAAGTTCTACTTTTCCAATCCATTCAAACTTCCATGACAAAAGGACTAGCCAGTTTTATTTTGAAAAAAAGGACTGAACTGAAAAAAGTGGATTGGAGATGATATATCAAGGATACGTGTTTATTCAGGAGGATTGTCAGCAGATATCACCCATCCAAGCTAGTTAAGTATGGACTGGATGGCATGACCATTAAATAATATATAGCTGGATCAAAAATTATACTCAAAGAGGGATTGTAATGGTTTCTCATCAATTTGGAGGTGTCACAAAGTTCAGTCCTGGGGCTTGTGCTCTTCTACATCTTTATTAATGACTTGGATAAAAAGGTAGAAAGAATGCTTTTCAAATTTGCATTATCAAATGTGTCATTTGTAGATGACACAAAATTGGTGGGGGTGTAGTGGTTAAGCATCAGGCTAGAAACTGGGAGACCATGAGTTCTAGTCCCACCTTGAGCACAAAGCCAGCTGGGTGACCTTGGGCCAGTCCCTCTCCCTCAGCCCTAGGAAGTAGGAAAGGGCAAACCACTTCTGAAATCTTGCCAAGAAAACTGCAGGGACTTGTGCAGGCAGTCACCAGGAGTCATCACTGACTCAAAGACATCAAAACCAAACCAAACCATAGTTAAAATTCAAAATAACTTTGATAGGTTAGAGCAGTGTTGTCCAAACTTGGCCACTTTAAGATGAGTGGACTTCAACTCCCAGAATTCCCCAGCCAGCATGGAGTTGAAGTCCACTCATCTTAAAGTGGCCAAGTTTGGACAACACTGCTTTACTCTGTACTGGTCAGACCCCATCTTGAGTTTTGAGCACTGCACTTCACAAAGGATTCAGACAGGCTGGAGCAGTTTCTGACAATGGCATCAACAATGATCAGGGAACATGAAGAAAGAGTAAAGTAGCTGGATATATTTAGCTCTGAGTCAAGAAGACAGAGGTCAGGAATACAAAAACATCTTTCAAATATTTGAAAGAATGTTCTCTATTGTACCAGAGGGGAAGACATGGAATAATGAATTTAACTTCTGATTGAACTTTAGTAAAAATTTTCCTGACAGAAAGAGCAGTTTGACAATGAAAATGATTAGCCAGAGAGACGACGGGCTCCTCTGCACGAAATATACTCAAGGAGAGATTAGACAGAGGGTGCTTTAATTTCAGTTTCAGTGGGAGTGTCCGCAGGGTATGCTCAAAAAAGTCAAGATGGTGGCTGTGATGATGCAATCAAAGCTCAGCCTGTTTGTTATGTGTGTTGCACACACGATGCACATAACAGGCAGAGCTTGATCACACCATCCTGGCCACCATCTTGACTTTTTTGACCACACCCTTTGGATGCCCCTGAATTTCAGCATCAAGCAGAGGGTGGACTTGATCTAAATAACCCCTTTCAACTCTATGATTCTGTAACACCTTATAAGACCCAGTTCTAGGTTCTGTTTCAACTTTTTAAATCCCTAATTGTTTGGTCCTGATTATATTAAAGCCTCCTTTTCCCATATCTTCCTTTCTAACATGCTAGTGCACATCAGAGACTATGCTTCAGATTCCTCTGGTGAAGCATTATGAACAATTACCACAATCTTTTCAATTGGGTCTCCCTTTTGAAAAATTCTTTATGGTCATCCATTAGTGAAAGTTTTCCTGATTTTTTAAAAAAATCAATTCCACTTTTTTTGTGACTGCTTTATGAAATATTGTTTGTAATTTGTTTTTATGTTACATGCTTATGTTTTGTGAGGACTGTAAAGAGGACTTGTATATCTTTTAGATAAAAAGAGAGAGAGGGGGGTCTTTGGCAGAGCCCCATAGACTCCATGGTCTACAGAAAATGGATATAAAATTATTTCTGTTTGTACTTTATGTCCTTTTCTTTCTCCTCTGTATTTCAAACTATAAATTAATAATTATAAGTTATAAATGGAATATTTCCATGCCCAAACCAGACTGTTTATCTAGTAGTCCAAAGCATATTTTTGGAAGTTGTTTTCAATGAGATCTGTTAACGTGTAATATTTTAGGCTATGGTTGTAATGGAGAGATGGAAAAATATATGGAAAACATATTCCCATGAAAAAATGTGTTCAGAACATGAGATGAGTGCAAACATGAGCATAATCTTTACTCCAAAGTGCTGAGGATGAGTGGGATGGTTGACTAACAACAGGGACACATGAACAATCAAGTGGGCCGGTTTAATTATTGCTAATTTCAAGGCATTTTCACAGTGTCTTTTTATAGCCTCACTTAGGGAGATGGAATTTCACTGCAGCAAATGGACTCTGACCTAAGCTGTGAAACAATGCTAAAAAAAGTCTACATAAGAGCAATTTATTACAGCACGATGCAGAACTTAAAGTCATCAACTAGTAACACACATTAGTTAAGCTTTATTACAACAAATTTAATCAAAATAGAAATATGTATCCTGCTCCAAGCACAGGAGAACCTTCAGGTATGGATTTTTTGCTTGACTGTGTGCACCACTGTTGCATGTTGTTCTTGGAAAGGCATGCAAATGTGACCTCTGTCCAAATTCAAACATCATTCTTCAGAAGCAGCAGCTCCCAAACTGGGCCACAGACTGTTGTGGGAAAGTGTGGAATTATTGCAATGGGGTCTATGCCTCTCATCTAATCCAGTCTCCCTCACTTCAAATAGAGGGGACACTCTTAACAGGGCTTCCCATGATGTTCTCACCAGATGGGCAAATGTTGCCTGATGCAACCTGATGCTAGGCCTTATAGAGCTTCATAGGTCATCACCAGCACTTTGAATTGGGCCTGGAAGCTCACCCAATAAAAGGTAATCTATGATATCATCTGTAGGTATATTAATAGGAGACAGTCAGGAAATCCAGATGTGTTTGAGTTTCACAAAATGAAGACATTTGTAGTGTAGTGAAATAAATAAAATGGGCAGGCACAACTCTATAATCTGCAAAGTCTATAACCAATCTCCAGTGGCTCCCTTTTATGAGAAAGAGGAAGATTGGAAAATTTGGAGAAATGTAGTGGTGGAAGAGTGGCTTAGCTCTTCTGTTTCTGAACGTTATGCTTTCTTTTGCTGAAAAATGGCCATTCAAAAGGTGGTGTTTTACCTATCAAGCTTGGGTGTTATAGAAATTGTGACACCATAAGAAAGGGATTCAGAATGTGCTTTTATATGATTGATATTATTTAGGGGAAAACTAAAAGTAAACTGAGAAAATTCCACCCACTTCTGGTCCTTGGGGGTGCTGAGGAAAATGCTTTATTGTGCATGCACTACATGGGGAGGGATTTAGGTACACACGTTGGTTCGGTCACTCACATTTCCAGTAAACTCAACAGGCAGTAGGAAAAAAGAGAGCCACTGCCAGCAGACAATACCCAGCTAGATGAAGAAATAGTCTGGTCTAGTACAAGGCACTTTATATCAATGCTGTGGCTTAGTTTCGATCTCTTAATGGCTACAGCTTAATGTGTGAATTTCACAAGTCAGCCAAACAATATCATCATCCTGTTGTAATCATCTTTCTCTCTCTCTCTCTCTCTCTCAGATTTTGGAGTTTTGAACCGAAGTTCAAAAAGACTTCAGGCAGCTTACAAATGTAAAAGAAAGTTTAATATAAAAAAGAAAACATGAATGTTCAGGCAGAAGCACACTGATAATAACAAAAAAAAAAAATCACCAGGGGCTCCACAGACAACCTAACTGCAGGCCTGGAACAGAGCCAGGTCTTCAGAGAGTTACAGAACATTTGAAGGGTGGAAGCCATATGTACCTCTGGGGGGAGGCTGTTCCAGAGTGGTGCCGTGACAGAGAAGGTGCACTCCCTTGGTTCTGCAAGATAACAATCTTTAACTGAAAGGACCCTGAGCGCACCTCCTCTGACTCATCATACCTGAGAGACAGAAACTATTGGAGACAAGGGCTCCCTCAAATAACCAGGCCCTGAGCCATGAAGGGCTTTATAAGGTGACAACCAGCACCCTGAATTGCAACCAGAAGCCAACTAGTAATCAATGTAGCTCATGAAGCAGAGATTACATGTGGGTGTGAAATGCCCATTACTGCTTGCACTGATATATTTGGAACCTGCTGTAGCTTCCACATGATCTTTAAAGGCAGCCCCATGTAGAGTGCATTATAGGTGACCAGGGCATGAGTGACCATCTATAGGCCTCTTCATTAGTCAATGAAAATGTGGAACTAGTGCACAAGATGGACCTGTGTGCAAAGGCCCTCCTGGCCACAGCTGCCACCTGCTCTTCAGCAGTAGCTGCAAGTCTAGGAGGACCCTCAAGTTGAACACAACTCTTGAATGGGAAAGCACAACCCCATCCGAGTCCAAAGGTAAAAACATCCCAAAAGGGCCCAAACAGCACACTCACTCAGTCTGGTCAGGATTAAACCTAAGTCTGTTCCTCCCCATCCAGTCCCCAAACAGTCTCCAGATACTGGGACAGGACATTGACTGCTTCACCTTTGCAGCCTGGCTTTGAGATATACAACTGGATATCATCAGCATATTAATGACTCCAAACTGATAGATGAGCTCACCCAACTCCTTTCATTGTTGCAGTACTGGAATACCAATAATAGGATAGGAGAGCTTACCTAGGGGGATCAAATTACTGCAATACTTTGAAGTTGTAGAATTTTTACAGTTATGTGAAACATTTGTTAGCATGCTTACTGATTACCACATCTTACACTGTTATATTATATTGCAAGTTACAAAAGCTAGAAAATCAACATTGTAACTTAAGAGTAGATCTATACTTGGTCTTGGACCAAATCCTTTATTTCCTTTTTGGAAATATTCATCTGTGGCTGGAAAAGCAGCAGCAGAGGTGTCTTCTCCGTGACATCTCCATCTGGGCATGCCATTAGGAACAATATTGTAAGTGATCTGTGCCAGAATCCAAGAGATTCAACTGATATTGTGAACACAAAAGGAGCCGAGGGACCTTCTCACACATTTCTGCCACTAACACAGTACATGGGCAAGAAAAACAAAGAGGCTGAGGAAAGAGTGGAAGCTATTCCACACTGAAACCTATTCCTCTTCAAATTAAATAACACTTATTAAGCATGGATTAGGTTGTCCACCAACCAGAACAGAGGAGCTGGTTTTATTCCTCTGGCACTCTGATCAGCTCTCTCTTACGTCTCGCCGAAGGGCATCAAGTTGGCTAACTCAGAACAAAACCAAAAGTGATGCAAATGAATTGTCCACATAAAGTCTCATATTTGTTCAGATGCTCTGCCCGCAAATGAAACTCACAGATCAAGGTCTGTCCTGTTAATTGTGATACTGCTGATTGCCAAGTAGGGAGGCAGCTTCTTTATCTACTCCCTTTCTTCCCTCCTCCCCCCTCAAGAAAAGCTCAATACGGTAATGTAGCAATGACGCAGCAGCTGGCAAGAAGAAAGTCACTTATGAACAAGAAATATGGGTTGGCTTAGAAAATTTTTTGTGAAAAACATCTTGGAATTGTCGTTGATCATAAGCTGCATGTAAATCAGCAGTGTGATATGGCTGCTAAAAGAAATAAATGCAATTCATTGAAAGTTAATTCTTTTTTCCTGTGTGATTATTCCCACTTAAATTTCCTTTCCCAATTCTTAGTGTTCGAGTTCCCTAAAACAACAACAACCACCCAGGTGTAATTGGAAGATGTTAGCCAACCACAGAAAGAAATGATAAATTTCAATGAGACAGAACAGGAGGCAAAGCAAAATTAATAGGGAGACTTTGTTTAAGCGTTCTAGAGGCTATAAGTCTCCTTAGAAGAAACATTACAACTTGGGCTACAGTAAGTCATTAATTTAAAAGTAGCAAGGAGATAGGGGACAAAGAGGAGAAATACAATACCTATTTTCAGCATGGGAGGAAGTTAATAGGGAAGTGTTCCAACACTGGAATCGGTGTTCCATAGTAATAGTCAATGTATTATTAATAGTTCAGAATGGATTGATTGAATATACAGCAGTAAAGAGCTTTTTTTCCCAGTGGAATATAGCTATCTAGCAGAGAAGATGAAGGGGAAAAAAAGTACTGTAAGCTTTTTTTTTTTTTTTGCATTCCCCAGAGCTCCCTTATGCCACGTAGCTGAAATCCAATATGTAACAGCCAAAAATCGATGGGGCAGTTTTTGACTATTTTCAGGTGGAAAGTATACTATTACAGTTTGACTCTTAGAATAGAATGACACTATTTCATAAAATGGCGGGGGGGGGGAGGAATCCAACCTTGCCCCCCAAACAATCTTTGGAAAACATCCCTGCAATTTGTGATAAGGTTTCACCCATTTTGCATCACTAACCCACTACTCCAGACAGTGTACATAATGTTTCCTTCTCCTATTATTACTTACTACTGTCACTGCATTTTTGGTGCTATGCTGTGTTATTTCCAAAACAGAACAAGAATTCCTATGATTGAGTCATGATACCATTGTGAATAGCAATACCAACACATAACTGGATTTCTGACCTTTTCCCACCATGTTTGTTAAAGGCAAAGGAAGGACACTGGCGCAATCAGCCCTGAGAGGCTGAAATAATTTACAGTGCTAAAAATGTATACATACAGTTCTCATGGTAAAGGTGCCTTAATAGTATTTCCTTTAAAACTAAACTAAATATGCTAAAACATATTGGGATTCCTTATAAGATTGAAAATTCCTGACTGGTCTTCAGGATGTATATCTGGGAATTATGGCATGAACTTGCAGAGTTTATTACTGTACTTCAATTATGAATAGTTTTTTTTTTTCTGTTGTGAATGGGACTTTGCTTATCTTGGATTTCCTCTTGCCACATTTGATACTCCTACTGCCACATTTTATGCATATTTTTTTATTGTTCCTAGCCATTTGGCCATACAGTTTATTATCCCTTCACCCCTCTATTTTTGTACCAATCAAGTAAGATGTATACTTCATGAAATTCCATGAAGCTAATCCATGAAAGCTTGTGACATCATGGTGAATCTATTAGTTTTGAAGTGCTAAGAGACTCTTGTTTCATCACTTCAAAAGGTACTGAAGGACCTTCATAATGAGGAAATGTTTTGTCAAATGTTTTGCATTAGACAAGCACTTCACAGAAACAACTACCATCATAAAGGGAAAAAGCATCAATACTCCAAGAAATCCACATGTTCCAAAATGGCCATAGGACATGATTTCAAGATGTTTACTGCAGTGATGTACAACCTAAGTCCCCAGAATGGTATCTGGCCTTGGAACCAGAAACTGTTATCAAACTATAATTTAATATGACAGAAGGAACATTACATTAGTAGATAGTAGAAATCATATAATGTGTATCAAGTTTAAATATGGTTCAAATTAAATCAAATTTAGTTCTTAGCTGTCCCTGACTATTTGGGAGCAATGTTACCACTTACACATTTCCTTAAAGCAAAGGATTTCCCCAGCCCAGAAAATTTTGCACAGGGTTTATGGTGTCTCAAAACCAGAAGTTATGAAGCTTAGTTAAGCTATTCACGTACCATTGAATTAGATCTGACACTCATTGACTGTATAGAAAAATGTTGTCCATCTTGACCTATCCTCATTTGCCACTCTTCCAGAGATATTACAGTGATATACCTGATCTGTTCTGTCAGGGATCAATATGTTCCATCCATACCTGATCAACTGACTTTCCTTAAACCTTGCCAAGCATTTTTTTTTCTTTTTAGTTTGCATCACATGCCTGAATTATGTGAGTTTCTGCTTGCTAATCATCACCTCAAGGAACAGTCAATCTTTATTTCTTCCGGTACCGATTGCTTGATTGCACTTGAAGTCCATAATGTAACTGTTGCCAAATCTATAATTCAAAGAAACCTGTCTTCTTTCCCTCATTCTTTCTCAGGCATACATTACCACTGGGGGAAAAAATCTTTTAACTATTGCGATCTTTGCTGTAATTGGTTTTATATTAGTTTTCATTTAAATAAAACATTTAAGTCTTTTCTACCATAGTGAACTGGTACATATTCACCATAACATTTAAGATGTAACAAATGGATCCAAATGTACTTTCTAAAGGATTATGATCGATCTTATTTCACCTTAGGATATAATTATATTCCATTTACTATTTTCACTGTAATTTAAATTTTAGTTCAAAAGACCTTTATGGGATCTTTCTTTTTCTTTTTTTCTTCCCCCCCCCCCCTTCCCTCCTGCTTAATTGCCAAGGCTGACTCCCAGTTTTTTATTTATATATATATATATATATATATATATATATATATATATATGAAATCTAAGATTACTTCAGAGAATACAATACACTATACAAAGCAAAACCATTTGAGTTTCCTGGTTGAAATCTTATACCGGGGAAGGATAACTCTACTCTGCAGAGCACTTCTACAGCAAGGAATTTTTTATTTTTTTTTGAATTGCCAAGTGGAAGCTTTTACATAAGAAAAGTCAACACAGGCTAGGAAACTCCATAGCAACACAGAAACAATCCAAACAGATTGTTTCTGGGCATTCACATTATTTGTGCATTCAGACATCAATTCAGTCCTTTTTCTAGTTAGACAATATAGAACCTTGCCTGAGTAAATATTTTTCTGTGAGAGCTATTTTGCAGAAATGTTCCAAACAACAAGCAGTTTTGAAGAAACCACTAACCTATAAGTAAGAATGTGTAACAAAATAATGTGGTTGGTTTGTTTGTAGTGCTGGGCACAAATGGGCTTTCCAAATTCTGCATAGGGTTTGTGGGCAAAAAAAATAGGGTAGACTATTTCTGCAGGTTTCTCCAGAGAAACTAAACTTCCCCAATAATTTCCAAAACAAATTCTCTTTCCTTTAAGTTAATAATAAATTATTTTAAAATGCAGGAGAATTTTACTGGCTAGCACTAGTTTATTTAATAAGAACTTACCAATGTTTACAGCTGTCATCATAAAAAGAAAGGGAAAAAAATTAAGAAATGTTAAAAAAATGAATTCACCAAAATATTCAAATTATTTAGACAGAGTTCTTCTCCCACTCAAGAATCATGTGTTTTATTGCATAAATGGTCCATGATTCTCCCACCAGATCTTTGAAGTACTGAAGATTTCAGAAAGGTACACAAAAGAAAAAACAAAATATCAAGACATTTCAGTTAGATTCTCATGAGAATCTGGGATTCATGCATGAAATTGCACAAGATTTTAAATTGTTTTATTTGGGGGATAGCAAGGATTGCCTCTTCAGGGCCCAGTGGGTTAGACTGTCAATTTTAGGTATTTAAAATCTAGCTACAAGTCTTTGTGTTTTCAATCATGATTATGGTATTAAATTAACGTTCCCCCACAATTTTTTTGATAGGCTTATTAGCTTTTAACAGCAACAAGGAAATAGGTTCTAAATTAACCTCTTCATGTTATCAATATTTGCACTTTGAATCTGCCAGGAGCAGATGGATAAAAATATGCAATTAATTTTCTTAAAAAATGAGAACTTTTTTTTTATCTGTACAAATTTCATCATATACAAAGAGAGTATATGACAGTAAAGTGAGAGGGAAAAAACTGGGAGAAAACTAAATTAATATATTCATTATTTTACCAGTAAGAGGGCAAATAGGAATTGGGCCAAATTAATAGGACCAGTCTTGATGGAACTGGAAATAAGCAAATTTTTGAGCATAATGGAATAATTTACTGGATGGAAGAAAAAGTTGTAAGTTATGATAATTTTCTAAAATCTGCTCATTTTCTGAAGAACAAATACTCTGTGGACTAGAAAAAGGAAGAATTAAGAAGGGCTTCTTGATTATGAAGAAGTGCTTTATCCTAGATCATTCATTTGTCTAGCGCAAATGCTTTTGTAACATTTTTTTTTTGTACTATACTGAAATTTCATTGCTGACTTTATAGGGTTGTATTGGGATATTGTATATCATTTACAACTACTGTTTTTGCATGGTCTTACATTATTGCTGTCATTGTCTCATTTGTAACTGTATTTATTGTAGCTTTGACATGGTTCTTTCTCACTAGGCGTTTTATCACATGTCTCTCTTTCAGAACGAAATACTACTCCATTGCTTGAGGAGTATTAACAACAAAACTTTCAAAGATGCAGTACATGCAATATTACAATGTTCTAAAGATCATCTCTTCTCATTGAGAAATTGATTCATCAAAGCAAATTTCCTTGAAGGATAAAGGGTTTAAAAGATTCAAAGAAATCTTAGATATTTCTAAGTGATATTTCATTTTCTGATGAAAATACTATTAAAAGTTGATGTCAGGATGGTAAAAGTCTATAATCCTGGCTCCAGAGAATAAACACTGTGATATGATCAGTCACATCATTTTTATAAAAATGGAAGGATCAATAAAATCTAAAGAACTGATACATGCTAACAGAATATGACAGAAGAAATTGAACAAACTAAGTAAACCCAGAATGTATCAGTTCATTAGAAATTGATGGGCTACCTTTACATCAACTGAATTTTTCAAAAGAACCATGTAATTCTTTGGAGAATGATACATCCAAGCAATGTGGTAATGAATGAAACTGAAGAAAAAACAAAATGGTAATAAACTTAGTTATGTGGGAAGCATATGAGGCTAAAGAACTTCTTCAAAAATATAGTTCTTTTAGATATTTCATTGCTTTGACTTTGTATGACATTTCTTTCAAATCCAAAGATAATTTTCTGAAAAGCCAATATTTCCAGTGATAGTTAATAGGAGTCAAGGACAACACTGCATAATATTGGATTAAAACAAAAGTTACTCCTTTGGAAACTTTTCTGTGCTGGAATAAATTGAGAAGAATATATTTATAAAATAAAAACATCTTTGACCAGCCAATTAACCAGGACTTTTTCAGAGCCTATTTTGTTATATTTCCTCTCTTTGTAATTTATTTCCTCATATTCACGTTTCTGTGTTCACTGAGCATGCTCAGACCACAGTAAGCTCTTTTGGTTTTTTTCCCTTTAAAAATAGTTCTCCAAAACCTTTCTTTGTGTCTACTTCTGAAACCCATAGCTTTCTTCCAAGATTGTTAATAATCTTCTCCAGCTTCCATCTGGCTGAAGTTACTATTATGTTGATCCTTCAGATCATTGTTTTCTCATGTTATGTCACAACCAAACATTATTCCAGAACAGCCAGAACACAAGGAAATGATGGTCAGTAGCCAAACAGAAGCAAGAAAGGATCATTGCCAACACTAACAAATAATTGAAATGTTCCCTTTCATGGATTTCGGCAAATGGTGCATTTTGGCCTAGAAATATTAAATACTTGTTTCAGAACCTCTAACACCAACAGTAAGCCTTTCAAAGTATGACGACATAGTTCTAGTCTAGTATTAAGGAACAATTATTTGCTTTTGAAAAAGCATCTCCAGCACTCAAGGCTACATTTAGCATTTACTGATTAGTTCTATATTACCTTTCTACTAAAAAGCTGCCAAGGTGGTACAAAACAAACACACAAAGAAGAGCAGGTGGCAGTGGTGGCCAAGAGGGCCTTTGCACAGATTCATCTAGTGCACCAGTTGTACCCATTCCTGATCAGGAGTCCCTTCATTCAGTCACTCGTGCCCTAATCACTTCACAAATGGACTATTGCAACGAGCTATACGTGGAGCTGCTATTGAAGACAGCTAGTCCAGAATGCAGCGGCATGGGCAGTTATGGGCATGCTGCAATTTGCTCATGTGTTACAACTGCTCTGCAAGCGTTGCTGCTTACCAGTTGACTTCCAGGTGCAATTCAAGGTACTGGTTGCCATCTATAAAGCCTTTCAATGGATAAGGCCTGGTTATTTGAGGGACTGCCTATCTCCGACAGGTTTTTTGTCTGTGAGATCAGGCACAGTAGGTACACTTCAGGTCCCTTTAATTAAATTATACCATCTTCCGGGACCTAGGAAGCATGCCTTCTCTATCACAGCACCCTCCCTTGGAACAGACTCCCCCCCCTCCAGAGATCCGTATGGTTCCCACCCTGATGATATTCAGAAAACCACTGAAAACGTGACTATTTTCCCAGGCCTTGGGGCAGATTGGTGGTTGAGCTCCAGTAAGATATCTTATTTGTTATACAGCAGAGTGCTTGTCTTCTGGATGCATATGATCTGTTTCTTTTTTATTATTATTATTGTTCTTGCTTTTTAAAATGTAAACTGCCCAGTCATTTGGAGTTGGGCAGTGTCTAAATTGTTTAAATGAATAAACAAACAAAAGAAAACCAATAAAGACATAGAAGCAGCAAAATAGCTGCCTTTCTCTGGTTTAAGCTATAATTTTTATTATCTTGAGTGAGATTACTAAATTCTTCTAAGATCCAGCACTGAAAAAAAGGTTATTAACTTTTTTTATTTTTATAAATATATAATTTATAAAGTTATAATAACTATAAGTTATAAAGAAGTCAAACTGGCCATTTCTCCACATGGAAAACCCTATTCAAGATTTTCTTTACTTTTTTTTTTTCCATCTGACTGGCAACATTTCATGGCTCTGAGCATGCTCTGATTAAATTTTGTTTTGTTTGTTTTATTTTTGGGGTAGGGTGTTTCTTGCCCCTTGGTAATTTTAAAGAGATATTCTTAGTAATATAATATAATATCTGGGGATTCTAGTGAGCAGGCTAATACATCTTTTTTTCTCCAGTAGCCCCATTTACTTCTAATCTTCTCAGCACTCAACACTCAAGTTGATTATTAACAGGAATAAAATGGTTTCTGATAATGCAACAGCTGCCACTTCGTGTAAATACAGGTTGTGTGGTAAACCATAGAAATCACGACAGCCATCAATCTGTTTCATGGCAAGTGGCTGAGACTAAGCAGAATTAATAGAACTGCCCAGGAGAGTTAATAAAGCCTGCTGAATAATCACGTTCCTCATATATTCCTATAAATGAGTGCAGACTCATATATTCTCAGTGCTTGGAATTACTTCAGTCGTGACTTGATGATAAACAAGAAATCTCATTCTTGGAACCAACCCATAAAACATCACACACAGAATGTCAAATCCTAATTTTATTATATAGTTTAGCATTCCCACTAACAGTGTGCATTTTAATATAGCTTTTATTTGTGATATTTCTGTCTGCACCATTTTCAGTATGAAGCATGAAAATAAATGAAGCTTAAAGTTTAGTGCAGATTAAGCCTTGCTCGTCAGAAAATTCTGCTCTGCTAGGGGTGGAAAATAATTTCCCTCTAGACCTCACTAAAAGATTATTTGAGGTTTTGCTCCCAGTTGATCCTTGATGGAATGAATATGAGCAGGAATAAAATAGGCAGAGGAACCAGCTGGGTGACTTTGGGTCAGTCCTCACCTCACAGGGGTGATTGTTGTGGAGAAAATAGGAGGAGGGAGCATTATGTAAGTCACCTTGAATTATAAAAATAAAGGCAGGGTATTAATTAATTAATTAATTAATAAGTTGTCTTTTCTAGAAAAGAAAAAAAAAATCTAAGTCACATGTACAAAGAGGCCAAAATTCCTGTTTCTCTGCTTTGTTTTCACAAAGCAAGGTCCCATTTGCTCAGCCTAGGAAGCAATACATTGTGACAGAGCTTAACTTTCATAAGCATATAGGGCCATTGTGTTCTGAAAAAAAAAGTAAAAATCACGAGCCCTGGCCATTTCATATATGTTCACAAATAGGTAACACTCCCCTCCCTGTGAGCTGACGTTTGGATTTTATTTTTAGTAAAAATCAAAAGGTAAATATATTAGAGTGGAAATCTCCACTGTAAATAGTTAGTAAACTGAATGGCATTTAAACTGACCTACAGTTCTTAATCTAAAGCTAGACCAGTGGGTGATTTGAACAATTGTAGGTTGCAGGTTATATAGAAGCCTCTGACATTATCTTTTAATGAAATCAGTGATCTACATTGACAAGCACGCATTTAATTTAGACCCTTGACTCTCTGATTCCCAGGCCAAGGACTGACATTAAATGAGTGCTTGTTAATGAAGATAAGTGATGGATGTGTTATACAGGTGACCCAAAGTTCTATGTGATTCTATCAAGAATTCTAAACTTTCATTTTCAGTCCTGTATTTTATAAAAAAAATTTACTTTTCCAGAAGGCCAGAAGTACAAATAAATTTGATATGGATCAAATTGTTGGTGGTTTAACAATTGTTGAAAAGTTATATAAGGCTAATAAGCTAATATTAATTAGTTGTCATTTTTGGAATATCTGATAATTAATTGATCTTTGTAGGACCAAGTCTGGTTGAATGTAGGTGGAGTAAATATGTTTTGAACCTAGCTACTGGAAAAGTTCTTCTCACCTCTTACTGGAATAATGAAGGAGACCAGCAAACCTAACTTTGATTTCCCAGAACTCAAATCCACAGATTTGGAAGGACATTAGATTGAACTATGTACAATCTGAATGAGGGCCTCATGGTTTTATTGACACATCTGCTATGCAACATGTTCTCCACTTCTTATTCTGTATTCAGTGTACAAGTGTGGTGTGCACTATTGTCTATAGGGAATAAAGATATTGATAAATGAGTACAGGTAGTCCTTACTTATCAACCATTCTTTCAGCGACCATTCAAAATTACGATGGCACTGAAAAAGAAGACTTATGACCAGTCCTTGAAGTTGTGGTTGTTGCAGCATCTCTGTGGTCACTTGATCACAATTCAGGTGCTTGGCAACCGGTGTGCATTTACAATGGTTGCAGCATTCCACAGTCATGTGATTGCCATTTGCGACCTTCACAGCCAGCTTCTGACAAGCAAAGTCAATGGGGAAGCTAGCAGGAGGTTGCAAACTGTGGTCACACGATGTCATGCTTAATGACCCAATGGTGATTTGCTTACTGACTGCAAGCAGAACTGACAAACTGATGTCATGTTAGGCATGGTCACGTGACATTTCACTTTATGACTGTGTCGTTTAGCAACGGAGTTGCCAGTTCCAATTGTAGTTGGTAAGTGAGGATTACCTGTAATGGCATATACAGTATCAACAGCTAGGAGTGTGCAAATCATCTAAGATTCGATTTCACATATTTGTTAGATTTATATCTACCTTTTCTCCAAGAGTTCAAGGTGGTTTATGTTGGGATCTTCTTCATTATAGCCTCACAAAAATAACCCTAGAAGATTCGTTAAGCTGAGAAAGTGTCACTGGTCCAAAGGCACAGAGTGAGTTTTTACAGGTGAGGGCAAATAGGAGTCTGGGACTTCCAGTCCTAGTCCAGTACCACACTCTCTCTCCAATTCAGATTCAAGATTTGAAGGCAATATGAACTGGTATGAACCACTTGAGATTCAAGATTTAGTTTAATCAAAAGTTTTACCATTAAATATAACAGGAAAAACCAAAACACTGCTTCATTTTATGGTTGAATGAGATAAAAATATTAAGGATAATAGATTTTGCCAACTTGCAGGCAGATAGCCTCAAGGAGTTCACTGTAATACATTATCAATTAATCCCCCATATCCATTTTATAATAAAGAAAGCTTCTTCCAAATGTTCTAGCAGAATCTTATATGCTAAGCAAATGTAAAAAGTGTACTACTCCAACTTAAAAGTAAAATTAAAAAAATATATAAAGTAACACTTAAGTTCTTACTAAGTAATGAAGATTTCACCATACTCTGATTCTACCATACTGGAAGGCTTATTAGCCTGGCTCATGGGCAAGGTTAGTGTCTTCCAAGAAGGATATGTTATGTACTGCTTATGCAACACTTCTTTTTTTTTTAGAAGAGAATATATGTAGACAAGTCAGCCACCAACAGGCACATAGAGATAAACAACATTTACACACCATTCAAAAGAGACAAAAATAAGCTAAAAAAGAAACAAAAAGTCCTTGCCAGCAATCAGCCCCCAGATAAGTAGGGATTAACACCAGGATTAACACCAGACAAACAATCAAACAGTAAACAACAGCCTAATCAAGGAACTACCAAGAAGAAAATAACACCCCCACCAACACAAACAGGGCAAGCTACTGTATATAAAGAGTATATAGAGAGCAAACCCCACTCTATTCTAGCACTGAAGATGTTACCTAGTCAGTTAACAACATGTGCAAGAAAACAACAAAGCTCAGAGAAACCCAAGGACTCCACACTATTTTTTTTTGAAAAAGTGTTGAGCAGGGTGTGCATTATTAATATTTCATATATAATGCACTATAACTAATAGTCTGTATTATACATAACAATTAACCTCCCAAAATTAGATTTTTAAACAATACTTTAGTCTAAAAATTTTTATATTTAGTTGTTTTTGGGAGCAGAGAAAGATAAAAGGTATAGATTTAGAGAAAGGTAAAAAGCAAACTAGAATTAAAAACTCAAACCAGATAAAAAGGAGCAAATCAGTTAACAGAGAGCAATAGAGGAAATGTGACTTTTTTCTGTCAGTCTCTCCCTGCAAACAAATTTATCTAGTGAAATGCAAACCACTCCTCTCAAATTCTGTATTAGGATTTGATAAAGTTGATAAAATTTAAAATTTTATTGAAAATAAAATTTTATTGAAAATAAAATTCACCACTCCCACTCTCCCCCAGTTTTATCCATAAATGGAAGGCAACCTCCAGCCATCTTTTAACTTATAGCTGTTTTCTAAGGTTATTTTAGGTCTTATGGCGTGTTTTCAGTACTGTACTTAAATTGCATTTGTCCATTGATTGATTATCTGCTTCCTCCAAACGTTTGGCTCCAGTTACACAGGGGAGTACCTCCTTCCTCCATGAACATGCATGTGATAAGTTATCACTGAAAACCTGTACAAAATGACTTTTTTATATACTTCCAAATATTACAATATCATTAAACATGTTGGTGATTTCAATCAGGAGGAGAACTGCTATTTCCTCCGTTAAAGAATTTTTATCCGTGGTGTTCGTTTTACTTATAACTCTGATCTACGTGGTCCATTCTATTTCTAATTCATGTTTCAGATAAACAGATCACTTTGGCTTTGACGTCCATGGCGCAAAACACCAAGGTTACCAGCCTGTTTCAATATTTATTTAAGTTTGATAATAGAGCTCAGACAGAGAGCAAACAAAACAGAGAGGAGAAAAACTGAGAGATCACAGGCTTTGAGTTCGTGCTTTTAAACCCACACACAATATCTCTCTGGACCCATCAGTTACCTTTGGAATATGGAGCCAGGTGTTGCAGTCCAATATATCTGGGAAAGGCCATTTGTGTTGAAGCATACAGCTGCTCCTGTCTTCATGTAAGATTGTCTTACCCTGAAGCTGGGATGACTGTTAAAAGATGCACATTTGACTTGGAATGTGCCAAACGCTACAGCAGATGGGACCTAGATCTATTTTTAATCTATTCTGAAAATGCACAGAGTAATGAATGAGAACAAATGGATACTATATTTTGATACTCCAGATTGTAGTATTTGGGGGCTAGAGGGACTTGTCTCCAGCAGCGATGATGAGAAGAGATCTAAATTTATGAACCATTCCAATTGGCCACCTCTCCCCATCCCAGCAATACTACGGAAATTGCAACAGGGGAGGGGGGAAGTCATTAATGCTTTTATATGCCCCTGACAATGAGTCTTTCCCTCATTATGGCATGAAATGACCCACAATCCACAGTGCAGCTGCCTTTTGAGAAAGTTCTACAAAGTTAGTAGATGTGGTTATTAGTGCAGCATAATAGCAATTTTGAGCTCCAGCATCAGAAAAGTTTAACCCCCCCCCACATTAAAACAAGGAATTGTGCTTCCACAAAATCATTGAGAGTTGGACAGCATACATGTTTAATACATTATTATTATTATTATTATTATTATTATTATTATTATTATTATTATTAAACATGCAAAAACATTCCATTAATCAAATGATGGAGGAATTGAATGATTGTAATATTATTTTCATCTAGTTACATTGAACAAGAAACAGTAAATTGTCATGCATTATCATCACAACTATCCAATTTATCTTTCAGTGATTTTTCTTTTTCTTTTTTAACTTAGTGTACCATGCTAAGTTTTGTTAGCCATCCAAAATGAATCAAGAGCTTTACTAATATAAAAACTGTATATTACTGAAGAATCAGACATCCCATGATTGTTTTCCTCAACAATTGTAGAAGTAAATCTGCATAACACTAACTCAATGCTTTTAATATGCAACTTTTTCTCCACTTTGTTATAATATTGTGAGTCCATTTTCACAGAACTGTTGATCTGCTGTCATCAATACTATGGTGGATTTCTTTATATTCCCAGAGTAAACCCAACTGAATTCAGTATCACTTGTTTATGAATCAAATGCAAAGAGTTTATTTTTCTGGTTGATTTGTTTGCATTGGCAATGGCATAGCTATCCAGTTTTGATGCCTCTGTATAATATTGTATTGTGGTGTTAGAAAACTCAGAGAGATCCAACAATAATTTAATATCATCTGAATGTTGTTTGTCCTGGGGCATTTGAAAGCAAGAACAAACATTACGGAGAAGAGGGGGCTATCATTTCCCTGGCAATAAAATGGTCTGAGTGCAGAGAAAATTCATTGTCTCTTTCTCAGATATACTGATTGGAGGAAAGAATTTGGACCTCATCACAACTGAGGAATTGCCAATCAGCTATACATTTGCTGCATAAAAAACAAAGTATCTGGAACAACCTAAAACAGATCTTGGGGGAATTTAATTTCATTTTGAAAGCAAACATGTCTAAGCAGCTGCAGAAAAGAATAATAAAACAGTACTGTACTATTTCATTAATATGTTCTGAACATCACTCCAATTTACTGCTATAAAAAATGAGATAAGATAAAACTCTGTTTGTATGACATAATTCCTTTGAAAGCTACAATATGTTCTTCACAATGAATCTCCAGTACATATTAACATAATGTACTTGATAGATTTCTGAAATGAACCATTTAGTCTGATTTATTTAAAAATGGAATATCACAATGTACTAAAGCCATTTATTGAAGCATAAACCATGGTATGAATAGAAATTCAGCAATATTAGATGTCACTCTTCCGTCTGGAGTTTTGTTGAAATAAAACACAGCCGTTTCTTATTTCTTTCTCATACGTCTATTACTTCTTTACTTCACTCTTTTTCCCAGTATGAGAAGACACTGAGTTATTTATTTATTGTTTATTTATTAATTCAGTTTATACTGTATAGCTACCCATCTCACATTTGTGACTGAGCTGCTCACATAATTAAAACCACAAAAACAATAAACAAAATACAGATAACAATAAAACAATAACCCCATTAAAGCCAAATTATAAATTTATAATTTATATATAATAATATAATAATTATTATAAAATTATAAATAATCAGTGGGAAAGTACAAGTCATGTATCAAATCAATAAAACCACCTAGAGGCTCCATACCATAACCAGATCCCCAGGCACAATGACAAAACCATGTCTTCAGAGCCTTTTGAAAGACAGGTAGAGTAGGGGCCAATCTAACTTCCAAGAGGGTGATGTTCCAGAGGACAGGTGCTGTGGCAGAAAAGTTTCCTTCTGGGTCCCCTCAGATGGCACTGGTAAATAGAAGGGACCCATAACATACCTCTTCTGCCAGTCCTGATTGGGCAGGTAGATGTAACTGGGGAGACGACGCCCCTTATTCGAGTCTCAGTAAATAAAGTGGGATAAGGTGTTTCGACTTAAATTTACCCTAATTTCCATGGGCACTAGTTTAGAAGAAAAATGTTAAGACACTTATATTGCCCAAGCATTGAGTGGTATAATGGTGAAGGTGCTAGTCTAAAACTGAGAACTTCAAGTCCACTCTCAGCCACAACAAAAACTCCTCAGGAGACATTGGGCCATTCATTGTCTCCCAGCTTAAACTACTTCTCTATTCTCCTATGTCAGCTTCTTTGAAAATGACATCAACATTTTCTTATGAGTGCTGATGTGAAACAAGTCCAGGCTAAGATATAAAAAGAAATTAAATGCTGAGAGAGTATAAGGGTATACTGGGAAAACAATTCAGTAGTGGGGACTAGTGTACCCACCCCCACAACACTATAGGACTGTGCAGTGAGTCTCATGGTCACATTAACATGTCCCAGAATATTAGTGAATTCAGGCAAGGCTTTTAATTTATTGCAGAAAAATAGTCAATAAATACCCGAGTAAGTAAACTATAGAGAGTCAGCTTGGTGTAGGTTAAGGCATCAGGCTAGAAACCAGGAGACCATGAGTTCTAGTCCTGCCTAAGGCACAAAGCTAACTGGGTGACCTTGGGACAGTCATTTTCTCTTGGCCCTAGGAAGCAGGCAATGGCAAACCACTTCCAAAATCTTGCCAAGAAAACTGCAGGGACTTGTCCAGGCAGTCAGCAGGAGTCAAGACTGACTCGAAGTCACCCCCCACAAAAGTAAACTATATAGAGAGAATAAGGTTCCATTCATGTGACATGTCAGAGAGAAAATCTCATGCTCTGCATGGACTTTGCAGATCATTACCAAGGCAGCCCTAGAAACTAGTCAAAAACTGGGTAAAAACCTTTTGCTCTCCAGGAACTATGTTTTGTAGCCCTTATGGGATGGAATCCCAACTACTTGGGATGGAAATGTTCAGTCAAGGCCAGCCATAATTTTTGAGGAGGAAAACCTAAGCAAATGGCATAGAAAAGAGATTGGGGTAGAATGAATGAATGAATGAATGAATGAATGAATGAATGAATGAATGAACGAACGAATGGGTTCCTTAGCAAAGCTTGAAAAGTTAAGACAGATGGGTCAAAATCCATCAATGTACTAGAAAAAGTTCCCCAACTCAATGCCCTCTTAATGGCCATAATGCCCAACCAGCATGCTTTGAAGGAATTGTAGGATTTCTGGCCCAAGACATCTGGATGGGATCAACAGTGGAGAAGACTGCTTAATTCATTTGATTTCAGCTTATCTAAATGAATCTCTCCTCTGTTTATTTGAGTGTGGCCTTTATCTTTCTACTTACTATCTTTATCATTTCATTCCTCATTGTTCTTAAAGTTTAAGATTCTTTGCAGCGTAACTTTCTCATTTATGTTGCTAATTATAAACAACCCCCAACAAATGTATTCTATGTATATATATATAAATATATATAAATAGCAGTCTTAATGAGATAAAGATGGAAAGGGACCATTGATTTTGTCCTCTTGTTTTTGTCATAAATAATTTCTAAATAATTGAAAGCTCATTCACATTTGCCAACCTAGTTCTTTTCTTCCCATAAACACTAACTTTTTAATGCCTTAAAATGAACTAATGGCTTGCTTGCTAATGCATTTTCAGACCTGTTCTTTCAGCAACCACTTTTCATCTTCCAATGGAATCTATATCTTCCTGTTCCTACATGATGTTTAAATTTTAGATTAAACCCCAATGCCAGAAATTGCCCTAGGGCAACAGTAGGAGTATGTATAATATTTGCAGAAGCCATTATTACTGGAAACGAAAGAACCCTGACAGAGGAGTAGAGCGCGTTAAGCATCACTCCAGTCCAAGTTATTTTTCAAATGTCTTTGAAAGGAAGGATGGTGGATCATTGGGAATCCAGACTGTGCAGCAAAGGCAAGGAATCAAGTGATTTATGCAGTAGAACTACAGTACTACTTTCCTAATCTGTAGCATCTTAATAGTAGGCATTTTGAACTAACAGTACAGACTAAATGTTATTCAAATCTTTAAAGCAAAGGGGATTTTTACCCAAAGGGATGGGGGGGGGGCAAAAGGTAGGGGGGAAAGCTTGCATTTCTAAATGACAGTATAGGGCACCTCAAAGCAATAGCGGCTGCACCTAAGACTTCGGGAACAGTTATTAAGAGGATTATTAACTTCACAACAATTGTGGAGTTAAGCTGAGCAAAGAATAGGTCTCTCCAGGATATCTACTGAGAGCCATGGATGAATCTGGTTCTTTTGCTTCAAAACAGAAAATTGCAAATCATCTTAATTGGCTTTTGTAGCAATGCACAGCAAATACACACACACACAGAGTACTGTGCAAAAGTTTTAGGTAGGTGTGAAAAACTGCTGTAAAGTAAGAATGCTTTCAAAAACATATCTGGTAGTTGTTTATGTTTATCAATTTACAAAATGCAAAGTGAGTGAACAGAAGAAAAACCCAAATCAAATCAATATTTGATGTGACCACCCTTTGCTTTCAAAACAGCATCAATTCTTCTAGGTACACTTGCTCACAGTTTTTGAAGGAACTTGGCAGGTAGGTTGTTCCAAACATCTTGGAGAACTAACAACAGATCCCCTGTGGATGTAGGCTGCCTCAAATCCTTCTGTCTCTTCATGTAATCCCAGACAGACTCCATGATGTTGAGATCAGGGCTCTGTGGGGGCCTAGCCATCACTTCCAGGACTGCTTATTCTTCTTTATGCTGATGATAGTCCTTAATGACTTTGGCTGTATGTTTGGGGTCATTGTCCTGCTGCAGAATAAATCTGGGACCAATCACACACCTCCCTGATGGTATGGCATGATGGATAAGTATCTGCCTGTATTTCTCAGCATTGAGAACACCACTGATCCTGACCAAATCTCCAACTCCATTTGCAGAAATACAGCCCCAAACTTGCAAGGAACCTCCTCCATGCTTCACTGTTGCCTGCAGACACTCATTATTGTACCGCTCTCCAGCCCTTCGGTGAACAAACTGCCTCCTGCTACAGCCAAATATTTCAGATTTTGACTCATCAGTCCAGAGCACCTGCTGCCATTTTTCTGTACCCCAGTTCCTATGCTTTCATGCATAGCTGAGTTGCTTAGCCTTGTTTCCACATTGGAGGTATGACTTTTTGGCTACAATTCTTCCATGAAGACCACTTCTGGCCAGACTTCTTCTGACAGTAGATGGGTATACCTGGGTCCCACTGGTTTCCACCAGTTCTGTGCTGATGGCACTGCTGTACATCTTCCAGTGTCAAAGGGAAGTAAGCATGGTGTGTCTTTCATCTGCTGCATTAAGTTTCCTTGGCCGACCACTGCATCTATGGTCCTCAACGTTGCCTGTTTCTTTGTGTTTCTTCAAAAGAGCTTGAACAGCACATCTTGAAATCCCAGTCTGCTTTGAAATTTTTGCCTGGGAGAGACCTTGCTGATACAGTAGAACTACCTTGTGTCTTGTTGCTGCACTCAGTCTTGCCATGGGGTATGACCTGTGACATGAAACTGTCTTCCACAACCTCACCCTAGTAGCAGAGTTTGGCTGTTCCTCACCCAGTTTTAAGCCTCCTACACAGCTGTTTCTGTTTCAGTTAATGACTGTGTTTCAACCTCCATATGAAATTGATGATCATTAGCACCTACTTGGTATAATTGTTTAATCATACACCTGACTCTAATCCTACAAGATCCCTGACTTTGTGCAAGTGTACAAAGTGTGCAAGTGTAAGAATTGATGCTGGTTTGAAGCCAAAGGGTAGTCACACCAAGTATTGATTTGATTTAGAATTTTCTTCTGTTCGCTCACTTTGCATTTTGTAAATGGATAAACATAAACAATTACAATATATATTTTTGAAAGCATTCTTACTTGACAGAATTTTTTCACACCTGCCTAAAACTTTTGCACAGTACTGTGTGTGTGTGTGTGTGTATACACACACACCCCCACACACACATGTACATATATCAGAATGTCTTTGCCCTAATTTGAAAATAAATATATAGTTGCATCAACACTTTTGCATGTCGTACAGCACACTTTGGGCATAAAATTCTGTGAGTCATTTGGGGTCTAAAAATGATGATTTGTTTTCAGGATTGGTAGAAATGTATTCTTCCAAAGACATTTTGTTCTCTTGAAGTAGAGCCCAAATTACATCCCTTCTGGGGCCAATGCTTTTAAAACATCTCGCTCCACCAAATTGGCCAACAGTTTCTGCTCCTTTTGTTCATTTCAAAATAGCAGATTGGATCACCTTCTTGATGCTCAGCAGGCCCAGTTCCTGAGCTATTTTTGTTAAATCGATTGTCAATACAGCACCCTGAGTAGGCAGATTATTGTATGCTTTCGTGCCACAATCCAACGCAGAATCAGATTACTTAAACCCAGTAGTTTCTGCCAGTTAAAATATGAAACGTTACCCCAACTTTCGTTGGAAGGCAGTTGTTACTTTGCCCCATGAACACATTCAAGTCAAGTGTTGTCTGCAAAATGTTAAGCAATTGCCCATTAACTATCCAAAAGTATGCAAAGCTAGCAACTTCAATGATCAAGTTCGATAGTGGCCACTAAATCGCAAAAAATGATCCTGCCCAAGATTTTAAAGAACAAATTCAAAATGTTTGGTTTTCTGCATTCCAACCCTTGGACGGTTTAAAAAGGGTCATTGTTAATATGATGGAAAGATATTTCAATAAATGTTTCTCTGATCTCCTTTGGATGTTCCCTCTGGAAGGAGTCAATCTATTTCAACTGTAACTGAATAAGAGAATGGAAAACGGTTCCCTTCTGGTGGGCTACACGTGAGCACACTGAAGAGACTGTAATAAGAATGATCAAAAGATCCAACATTTGTTTCATTGTAGTATAGGGCACAGACTGAGCAGAACAGCTTTGTTCCAAACAGAATAATATTCCATATAATAAGATACATTCTAAGGGATGGATTGGTCTGCCTTAATTCAGTGGCACAAGTCCCCCTTTCTGAGATGGCACATTGCAGTCCACCAAAGGATTAGTAATACCAAATATTTAGCACATGGTTCAGCTCTGAAATGCATAAAAGAAGAGTGTCTGATGGAATTCATCTGTGCGAGATCTCATAATACTCTCTTGTCACATGCCATTCTCATCATTTAAAAGAATGGCCTGACATCAACTAGCCCATTTTCTTAGATTTGAGGAAGAAGGGCTTAAGTGATTTGTCATTAGGGAAAGAATATTTAGGCGATGCAAGATAGGAGCTCAAACTGAAATGCTCACTCCTAAGAAGTGTATTTGGCACCGATTCTATTGACAGCTTGACTCAGGCTAAGACCCATCTGTTTTACCAGGCATTTATGTGCAGCTAATATTTACTATAAAAATGCTATGAGATCTGTAGCTTTGTTTCTTTTGACTGCTTTATTGGTTATATTGGTTTTATTGTTATGTTATTCTTATTTATTAACATTATTACTAATATTGTTTTTTATTGTTGTAAAGGGTGGTATACCAACAGAGTAATAAACAGAAAATGCATTAATAGAAAAACATTCACTTTTTGGACTTATGAGGAAGCAATGGCGAACTGAAGACGGCTCTGCTTTTAGTGGAGCCGACAACCACGGTGGAACAAAGAGGCAGCAAATGGATCAGTGCCTTGAAATTCCTCTCTGGATAAAGGGGGGGGGGCACCTGGAATGACCCACAAGCACTCCATACAGAGATTCCTCATGAGAAGACCATAAAACAGTGATCTCTGGTGGGTTTTAGAGCTCTGGGAGCTGAGGGAAAGTCAGCTTTGCCCAAGCTGCGGTTCAGAGCCTTCAAGCAGACACTGTGTTCGCCCACTTTGTCTCTTAATCACTTCTGGAAATTGCTTGTTAACTGCTCTTTGGATAGTAAGAACCTTCAGAACAACAAGCTTCATCACACTGGGTGATTCTCCTTCAATCCTCAGCAAAAGAAGTTTCGTATACGTTTATGTTGTTTCTGATAACTCTTAAGGGATTTTTCTTGACTAGGTCCGAATGATGAGGCTTTAAAAGTTTGTTTATAGATAAGAGATAAGTTATGGGGAAAAGAGGGGGGTTTGTTGTATTTTTAGGGGAAATGATAAGTTAAAGTGTTAAAAAGTAAAAGAAAGGAATGTGAAACTGATTTATTTGATTAAGGTAAATATATATATATATATATATATATATATATATATATATATATATATGTTGTTATTTCTGATAACTCTTAATGGACTTTTGCTGATTAAGATTGAATGACGAGGGTTTATAATTTGTTTATAGATAAGAGATGAGATATGGGAAGAGGAGATCCTTTGTTAAAATGTTAGAGAAGGTGATAAGTTACTGAAATTGTTTGTACTTGTCTTGATGAAAGGGGAAGTCGTTTCTTGGTATGGTTTTTTTTGTATTTTTTTTCTTCTTTTTTCTTTTTCTCTGCACTTTTTATTTATTTTTTATTTTTATAGTTTTCTTAATTTGCATTAGGTTTTTAGTTTTGTATTTTTAAACTTTAATAAAAATTATTATAAAAAAAATTCTTGGAATTATCTCCAACCAAGCTAGAACTTAGGGAACATTAATAGAAGACTACGTATTTTCTAATTATATGAGAAGTAACATGTATATTCCTCAAACACAGTCCTCAAAATGAGAGAAATGCTATTATTTTGACCACAACAGATCTTTAACTCTCAGCTAGAGAGTTTGCCTTTTAAGAAAAAGCTAAGAAAATCATTTGCTTCAACATCTCTCTATATAGAGTACCATAACACTGAATTAAAGAACTGAGATTGCCCAGGGTTGTCTGGCTTATCTGAACAGTAGCAATTAGTAGACATCAATCACCTTTATATTCCTCTTATTATATTTATTCATTTGTTTAATGAAACATTGATACATCACTTTTATTTTGTCCCCCCCCCCCACTTTTTAGTCCTGCCAGTTTTTCCTGGCAACACTTATTCAAAAGAAAAATCAAAAGATTTATCAAAATAAAAATTGTTGCCCTTACCCACCAAGGTATTCAATAGAGATAGCATTTTGGAACTGTATTTTGGGAGCATGATTACCTACTTTTTCAAAGGTGGATTTGTAATGTGTATCGCATTGTAGTTGAAACCATCAGTCTCCCACTAATGTCCAGAGCTGAAAATACCATTGTATAAACAGCCCAGAGGGCTGCCAAGTAAAATTTATTTATGTCCCCTGAAAGTCATCTTTTACAAGTTCAAATTCTGGCAGTCACTCAAGCTGAGAATTCCAGAAAGCAAAGGTACTGCTAATTCCCAAGCTTGTTTTCCTGATATCTAAGCTGTTGACTGTAGATAAGCTACAGCTGACATGAATGGTATTGGCTGCTTAAACAACTATTCATAGAGGGCATGAACAACCTAATATCACAACCCCACCTTAGAATCTAGAATGATATCAATGTGTTAAGAAATCTGTGCACTGTAGTATGACCCTAAGCACATTTACCGAAAATTAAATCCTCCTGAGTTCAGTGGGCTTCTGTCCATAGAAGGCATGTTTGTAGGCTTGGGTAAAGAATAACTCTATCATACCTAACACCTTGCTAGCTGGAAGGAAAGGACCCATAGCAGGATTAGCTACTTAAAAAAAAACACCATTAAATTGTCAAAAAAGTCAAACATCATCCCTACTTTACATTTCTGTTTCTGTTGAAATCAAAAGATAAAAAGAGGTTTTCAAAGGTTAACAACCAGTCTTTTGAAATGTTTTGAAACTAGATGGCCTTTTGTGTCAAATACTGTGTTAAATCATAGACTAGGTAATGAACACAACTGTATGTATTTTTTCTGACCTTTACATACCCATGGAAGACTGCTAATTCAAGATTTGACCAAAAATGATACTAAAGAATTGCAAAATAGTTATTCTCCCACCCTGAGATCTATGTATATTAACCTAGAAATTGTGAGATCCTAGTTGACTGAATGGGATGTATTTATTTTAAAATATTTATGCACCACCCTTTATCAAAACTCCAGAGTAGCCCATAAAGTTTTTTTTAATATTATATAAATCATATACAAACCTACCGAAAACAGGCCATCCATCAACACTACAAAGGACTACATTAAAACCTGCATCATTAAGTCATTATTTTATGTGTCAGACACCCAAGGGTGTAATCTTATATCTGGTTCCTCAGAGTAAGTCCCATTGAATAAAATGAGAGTTATTTCAGGGTAATGTGATTGTGTATTAAAGAAAGGGTGATGTATTCTCAATAATGTATATACAGAATTATGGGACTGATGAAAGGAAGAGAAGGAGTATCTGTATTATGAAGGAGATTTTAAAAATACATGTTTTTTTCCCCCTATGGGTTCAGCATGTTTAAACCCCACATGAATAGTATTAATCACCACCATATAGAAGGCTGAGCTGAAAACTAGCAAAAAATGACTGCAATCAAAGTATTAATATCAGCAAAACCTTTTTTGCTTCAGTTCCTAGAATTTAGAAGTAACTTTATAGTATAGTTCCACTGAAGGTAATAGGGTGAATTTTGAACTGTTGATGACCCTCTCAAAAAAGAGCCTTACAGGATTATACCAAAGATTTATTTACCCCTTTTCAAATAATGGTCAAGCAGATGCTTCTAAGAAGTCCACAAGCAGCATCTGAACTCCAGTCTTTCTCCCGTTGTAGTTTCCCTATAAACCAATACCGTGGAATTAAAGGTGACTTGTAACTAATGCTAGAAATCCTCTAGGCATTTGTCAATTTGAAACCATCTTCTGGTGGTGACTTCCACAAACTGTCTACAAACTGTGCCAAGATCACCTTTTTGACGGATGTTTGAATCTTCTTATGCATCGGACTCTTTTGATACCCCAGGGTTCTATCAGCAACATCCTCACTAAGGAATAAGCTAACAGGGACTAACAGAGGACATTAAACCCATTTTTGAAAAAAAAAAAAGGTGCTTAAAGACTGCCACTTTTATTTTGGAATAAAAACAATTGATTGAAATCATTGAATTGATTACAATCTGCTCTTCTGCCTGCCGCTGCACCAGAAACCAAAACAAGAGGCATGCATCAGGATTTTCCAGCAGAAACCCCCAGACCTTAGTTGACCTAGAAGGGTGAAATAAACCAATATACAACCAACCTCTTATTTTTTTGCTTCTAAAATTGATATCCTAGGTTTCCACTGCTAAAAATCATCTCCAAATGGAATATTGTCTTGATATTTTTTGTTACACAGATACCTTACCTCACCAAAAAATAGATAGCTCTAAATGTTCTATCTTTGAAGGTCTGAGCTTTTCAATATCTTTGCTCCCTCTTCTGGCTTTACTGAGCAATTTCATTATTTGAACAGTAAGTGTATACTACACATACTCAAACCACTCTAGGAGTGGGTTTTGTTCTCCTAATTTTTTTGAAATTTGTCAGAGTGCTATGCCAGTCTTACCAGCTGGGGTGTCTGCAGAGTACGGTAGAACAAGTTAAAGGGCGATCTGTACTATATTCATTTAGTAGGACCTTTTTTTCCAAAACCATAATCCATGATAACGGAGGGAAGGATGCTTTCTTTAAAAAACAAACAAACTTTCAAAAAATTCTTTGCAGTTAGATTCAGAAGTAGGCAGATTTTGATCACTGTTACTGGCAGCTTTAAGGGACATTATTCCTATGAATTGTGGAATGCAAAAGATTCTTGATTTTTACCTTAAACAATCTTTATTTATACAATCATTTCTATATTTCCCAACTTCCAAAGACTCAAGGCAAATTACACTATAACCGAAGTAAAGTAAAAACACTACCCCCCCCACCCCCACACAAAGAGTAAGCATTACAACAATAACTCGGGTCTGCAGTCTACACCAAGAGCACAAGGTGGGAGTTCCCTCTACCTTAGGAGGTGAGGTGTTGCATAGTATGGAGGCCCTTGCTCCTTTCACTTTACGAGGGATGGGAATCCTCAACAGTCCTTTTTGATGTAAATCCACAAGTTGATTCCTGTCAGGAAATATGATCCTATAGGTACAGAGCTAAAGAACAGCGTATCCCTTCATGGGTTAAAACAAAAACTGTGAATTGGGCCTGGAAACTTGTTGACACCCATGCAATGGCTGGAGGACAGGTGTTATGCTACTAAACTTACTCCTTCCTGATAGTAGTTAGACTGCTGCATTCTGGACCAATTGTAAGCTTCTGAGTCATTTTCCAGGGAAGACCCATGGAAAACACATTGCAGTAATCTATGCATAGATGATGTTAAGCCACAGCTGTAAGGGACCTCCCTGTCCAAGGATTGCCACTCACCATCAGAAACTGAGCAAAGCCGTTCCGGACACAGTCTCCATCTGTTGCTCTATTATACTTTACTTTCCCTACTTTTAATTCATGAGATCTAATGTTCTGTAGTGGTTGGTAGGATTATGAAAAACTAATTGATTTGGAAGAGAATGTTCTGGAGAATTTCAGAATGTTCCATTCTCCTCCCAGACCATGCTGAACCTCCTCCATTCCATGCTATTCTGGGATTAGTTTGGCAGTTTTCAGCAGAAAATCTACTGAACTGGAAGTAGTCTGGTGTGTCCTGGTGATCCTCCAGCCCCCAAACAGAAGTATTTCGTCAGCAACTCCATGTCCAAGACACCTCGAGCACTTCTAGATTAGAGGATTAACTTTCAGAAACCACCAACCACACCTGGAAAGTGATCTGGAGGAGGCCTGACATAGTCCAGAGAGTGAAGAGAACATTTTCAAGTACTTCACAAGTTCCATTCCAAATTGCTGAGTTTTGTACAACTCCAGTAATCAGAATGTTGGGCTAGTTCTGGCCAGTGAGGCTGGAGAGTCAGTGTTCAAGTTAGGACCCTAATTCAGACCCTTGCTGCATTAACAAAAACAGCAGAACTGAACCAGAGACAGCTTTGGCTAAAACTGGGAATATAACTCAAGTTGTACATTTTTTCACGTAAACTGCTCTGAGACTGAGCTGGTTATTTCACCAAAACACAATCACTGGAAAGTGATCTCCAGTTTAGGGTTAGCTAGGAGCATTCTTCAAACAATTTAAAACAAAAACCATTGAGCAAGGCATGGCTGGGATAGCTAGGTCAGTTTGAAGGCTGGTCAGAGGGCAGTGCCAAGACCTGTGGGCCAAGTTAAGGGGAGCCATTTTAGTACCTGCCCTCTCCTTCTGAGGTACCAATGGTGTCCCAGCTGGCACTGCAGTGGGTGAGGCTTAGGAAAAGTGAATGCTATGGAAGGAGCTCTTCTCCCCACCCAAATAGAAGAGGTAGTGTTGATGCTTGAGGTAGTTAGACCTACTCCTCTCCATTAGCGGTCCACAGACTGAGAACAAATTTAGGAGGAGAAAATTCAGCCCCATCCTGGTTTGGGCATGTGGTAATAGAGATTCAGAAGCAGCAGCAGGTTGCCCACTACTATCAAAGTGGGCTCATAGCAGGCCTGAGGGCAGCATGGTCTAGGAAGAAGTTTGCACTTGAAAATGCATGATATGCTGTCTGCAGCTACTACAAGGCACAAGTCAATGGTGGAAAGATAGTAGACATCTTTCAATCTGAGATGCTTAAGCAAGCATGTTTTTTGCCAGTCCATATGGGCCCTGAGGGCACCATCCAATTGTGCTCTTATAGACAAATACTATATCAATGGTAATTTTGACTGAATTGCAAAGGTAAGGGGGTGCTAAACCAGTCTCAAGCTGAGCACCTTTTCCCTCAACACCTAATTTCTCAGAATGTTGCCACCCTGTGGAACTCTTCTTGTCCCTAAGACAGCAACTCACCTAGGTGCATGTGGCAAGGCCTTTAGCTATCCTTCATTCCTAGGAGTAGAAACTCACGGCTGAGATAGTTCTGCACTTGAATTTTTCCAATACTGTGTAGGCAGTCATGCTGAGGTAGTTTCTATCCTTGGTTATTACAAGTCCTTGGTTGAACTCCCAATAGAAGCTGAGATCTGAGAATGAAACAACCCTGCTGGCTTGACTTCACACTGGAATCAGGCAGCACTTACACACTTGGGTCCTAAGCAAACTTTTGTTTGTCAGTCTCTATGACCAAAGATGAAGAGGACAATTCCCCACACTGACAATTTCCTTCAGTAGAGAGAATTCCTGGTTGTAGTAGCTCAGGTGAAGGAAAGACTAAGCTGTAGTTGCCTGGCAACATCTCATGCTGACCAACCTACTTGTCCCAGGATAGGTGATGTGGTACTACATCATTCACACCTGGATGATTTGGTGGAGCCACCAGCCTTGAAGATGAACCTTACATTGCCAAACTTCCCTGACCTGCCACTGAAAGAGGAATGAGGGAATCTCTTACCTCACTTTCCAGACTTCTGGTAGTAGCCTGGCAATGTCCATCCAATGGTGAGAGTAAAGACACCAAATCATCTGAATTACATTGACTGGACCAAGGGATACTCGACTTTATGGGGAAACCCAACTTTAAAAATTGGGAAGAAGATGGTGATATGGAAAAATTGAATGGAAGCGGGGATAGTGACTTTGGACCAACTGATAGATGATGAATTTTTAACATACTCTGTATTAAGAGATAAATATCACCAACCAGATGTAACCCAATGGCAATATTTACAGTTACATTTGTTAACATTATTTGGACCAGTAGCATTTTCAGCTTCTGAGACACCTGAGATATTAGAACTTGTTAAATCCTTTAAAACTAAAAAACCTATTAGTTTGTATAGATATTTGTTATCAATAAATCAATTTGATATGCAGATGTTAAGGGATGAGTGGAATAAAGAATTAGAGGTTTCTATATTACCTAGACAATGGGAGAGCGTCTTAACTTCTATAGCAAGAGATCTTAAACTATGACTTATACAATGAAAAACAATATTTAGAATTTATTGAACTCCACTATGGTGCATAGAAAAGGATTGTCAAAAACAGCATTTTGTTGAGATGTAGTAAAAACAATGCCTCTTTAAAGCATTTGTTTTTACAATGTCCTATACATACTAGATTTTGGGAGAAAATAGTGGACTGTATAAGTATGATTATGTGACAAAAGCTAAAATTTTCAGACGATAATATTCTTTTGAACTATATACCCTAGTTCATGGAATTTGACATCGGGACAATGTAAATGGATTCTCTATGCCCTTACTATGGCCAAGACTGATATTGCAGCATTGGAAAGATTAATGTACGGCCCCATTCACTAAGTGGATTGAACAACAGATTGCACTTGCCACGTATGAGTGGATTGCCTATAGATGTAGACTTTATATATGACAAATATAATGAAATATGGACCTCATTTATATAAAATATAGATTTAAAAAATAGTCATATAAATCTATTAGAAATATATATATGTACTTGAATAATATTTGCATTAGATAAGCATATATAGAATTGTAATTGTTAATAACTTTTTTCCTCTTTGTTGTATTTCACTTTTTGTTAAAGCACTTTTAATGTGGTTCCCCCCCGTTTTTGTAATTATAAATAAATAAAGACTGGAGGAAATGATCTTCAGATGAGTCACAAGGTGTATCCTGAATGAGACCCACTTGGCTCATCTGATTGTCCCTCAGTCCCTGAGCCACCAGTGAGCATTCACACTGGATGCAAGTCCATGTAGTTCACGTTGGCTGTCCCTTTTGCCTGAGTAACAAGCGAATAACTCCCACCAGAAAACTCCAAATGGGATTATCTAGTTCTTGCACATGGGAATCACAGGGGGATTTATTCATCATCCCATTCATGGCTCCCTACACTCTCTCAATCCCACTGACATAGTCCACCTACCTTCACATGTGGACAGCAGGGCCTTAATTCCTGACCTAGCTAGGTCAAGTGAGATGCACAAGCTCTAAGGCCCCATACATTCAAAGCACACATATACGCAGCATGAAGATGATAATGTTCTGGCCAGCAAGACAAAAGAAAAAAAGAAGACTATTCTATCTTTCCCATTCATCATGCCATTGCCTGACTGCCTAAAAAGCAAGCTACCACTGTTTTTTAAGATTCCTGTAGAAAAACTGGACTTCAAGGTAGTTTGACATATGTGGTGAAATGTGGGAAGTGATATCAAAGGTATTTGTGCATGAACATACACTTCTGTTTAAGTTTACATAACAATGACTGAAATGCAAAAAGTGGTATATGCTAGTTTGGATGGTCCACTGCTTAGGGGCATATGGGTATTCTGTGGATGCTCTTGGTTTCTGCAAATGATGAGATTCACTTTTATCTATATAAGCTGGGGTTTTGTGAACAGTCCTGCTTTGACTTCTTGAGGTGCTTTGTTTCATGGAGGTTACCGGAGACTCAGTAATAACTTGATTTGCATCTCTGAACCACTTAACGTTGTTTTGAGCTCCACGTCCCCCCCCGCCCTTGACATGGCCAGTAGCATGCACAGAACCTCTTCTAGTTACTGGACATGCCACCAGAGAAGACCTTAGAAGCAACATGAAAGTTTTATTTTGCTTTTTGGAACTTGGAGGCACCAATGCCTCCAATCAACTTCAAGGCAATTATCTGTTTAAAGCATGATCAAAGCAAAGGATTCCTTCATTTGCTTCAAAAATAATAAAACTCATTTATAAAAAAGTAATCAAAAACAAGCAAAGGAAAACAAAACAAAGACATTGATAGGATTTTAATTACATGATTCAGGTAGCAATGTAGTTATCCTGACAATATTCCTTCAAGCCTGATTACACAATTCTATAAATTATGACAAGAACAAGTACATATGTTTTGACAACCACCCATGATCAAAGTTCTCTGGTTGATGAGGAGTATTTTTGAAGTGTTAGATACAATGCATGTAAAAATAGAAAGTTTAAGATCTAATCTCATCACAGAGAATGTTTCTGCTTCACAAAATAAATAAGGCAATAGACAGCCATTATTTAGAAGTGGCTTCCTTAAGGTATGCTATTAGGTCTGTCCTCTCTTTCTTACTCTTAAGGCCAGTAAAGACCATCTTAGTTCCTGGAATATACTTCTTCGGGTTTTCCAGGTACTCCATCAATGTATCTTCTCCCCAAGTTATACCTATGAGAGAACATTAGTACAACAACATTGTAGAGCTAAATTCAAAATATTTTACATTGTAAAATCAACAGTATGATATAGTGGTTAAGGTGCTGGACTAAAAATCAGAAGACCATGAATGCCTTATGCCTGGAAAGTGGCTGGGTGATGTTGGGCCAGTCACACTCTCTCAGCCCAACCCCCTCATAGGGTTGCTGAGAGAAAAATAGAAGGAGGAAGCATTTCATATGTTGCCTTGAGTTGTACAGAATAAAGGCGGGATATAAATCTAATAAAAAACAGGAATGGTATAATAAAATTATACACAATAATGATTAAAATAAAGAAAAAAACAAAAAAGGAACAAAAATATCCATATAATATTAAGCTAAAACTAGCTCAATCCTTGCCACATGATTGGGTGGGCTGTTAGCCCTGTACCCCCAATTATCTGACCTCAAAATCTGCTGCAGAGGGACCAAGCACCAGACCAATTTAAGAACACAGAATTGCCTCTTTCTCATCAATTTAATTCCATGCAAAATGCACTAGTTAGAAACAGATTTAAGAACATAAATCTTTTTAGGATCATCTTAGAAGACTGATAGGGGATGCTAAAATGTTAGACCAATCATCAGATATTGCTACTGTAGTTCAAGTGAAGACACTAAAGAAACCTAAACATACTACATAAGCCCTGAAGTAGTATTTACTTTTCTGAACCATCTGTCAGTACAGATGTAACATGATGGTTCCTAAGCCTTATGCCTGGAAACTGTACATTTACATTGTACAAAAGCAAGCCAAATCTACACAGAAAAAATAAATTGCCCCACAGTACACAACAAATTGCTGTAAGAACTAAAAATTTAAGAACCCCTGTTGGAATTTGCTTTTTTTCATTCCTCTGCTAAACCTTTTATTTATTTATTTTATTTATTTGTCTAATTTATATAGTTATCCATCTCACAAAACAAGTGACTCTGGGCGGCATGTTTTCCTTGTGTTTTATGACATTTTGATAATTTAGGGTGCTTTATCACAAACCATTCTGAGTGGAATTAAAGGTTCTAAAACTTTAAAATGGGAATTTATTAAAATTCTGTTAATTTAAAAATTAATTCTGTTAATAAAGCCTAAAAACCTACTAACTGCACACATCACTGGGAGATGCTCCTGCACTAGCAGTATCTTACTTAGTAAGTAGGCTTTTGCCATCTACCTCCCTATACCAATGCATAAAGTCAGGAAATATAGTAATCTGGGCTGCATCATGGAGTAACAGAAGCCCAAAGTTGCAATTTAGAAGGATGAGATTATGCAACTGTCTCTAGAGAGGACTGTTCAGTGGCTATGTAAGTATGGGAAGTTAGAGCACCTAAAGGGCCAGAATTAGGATTCATGACATTCCAAAAAGCATATTCAATCTGAAGGTGATATATGACATATACTAAAATACTGTGATCCACTGGAGTGAGAATCCATTTTGTTTGAATAGATGTTTTTAAACACACAATAATCCTCTGATAACATGCCTTCCCCTTCCTGTTACTAACTTCTTAGTTGCATTTGAATTGCAAGGTGAGTGTAACAATTCCATTTTACCTTTGTTTTTGTTGGCTTCTGTGTAAGAGAAACCAACAGCTTGACCAGTCTTTCGGCCAAACAGACCATGTAGATTGGGACCAGTCTTGTGTTTGCCTCCTTCCTCTACAGTGTGGCAGGTTCCACATTTCATAGTAAAGATCTTCTTGCCCTTCTCAACGTCTCCCATTGTAAATGCTGAAGAAAAGACATACAGGTGTAAGTAGTCCAAAGCCAGCTGGATTCATTAAAAAAGTATGCAAAAATGGATAGAAATGTAAAACAGGAGGCACTCTGAAACACTTCCATAAAAAACATGTACAGACACACATGCTGCGTGTACAAATGCTAAAACTAGAAGCTAATTGCCAAAACTTATACTTTCCTGATGGATGACATGCTTTAATACAATAAATTTATTAAAAGGGGAAGAATCTCATACTTCATGTTGCCAACTACATCTGGTAAGCATCTGTCCTCAAACTAAATGAAGTTACAATCAAAGAATTCACTATACAGTGAATTATTAGGGTCAGGGTCAATTCGCATTTGAGGCCTGGTCCTAGACCCCCCTTTTTTTTACAGCCCTTGGATGAGATGATAATCCAGCAGCATACTGTCATCACAAAAGAATATAATTTAAATAGATGATCAACAACTCTAATGCTGAAATTATGCATATATAAAAATTTTATGATGCACTAATACACACTTCTACTGAAAATTATTTCCATGTAAATGCATGCACCTAGGATATCATGCAGGAAGTGTGCCAAAAATATCAGTGCATACATCATTATGGAAAATATTAAGGCTGATCACTGCAAATAACTAGAATTAAGCACATTAACTCATTTGACATCACAATCAGGACTTTACATAGGACCATCTGCCAGAAATCTTGATGCCTTTTCAATAAATTATTCAATGACCCTGACTATGACCTCTAATAGGCACAGAAACCATTACGTCTACTAATAGGCAGCAGCGTAGGTTAAACCTGCTTACTCCGTCCCTTCGTTATGAATGGATGTTATTTCCAGGTAATCTAGCTTCAAACCGAAGGACCCCAAGAGGAGCTTCCTCCGTCCTTCAGCCAAGTCCCAAATACGGGGCGGTGGTTAAAGGGCAGCGGAGACGCTTCCTCTTCAGTGGAAGACTCCTTCCCACTGGCCTCGCTGGAACGAAGTTCACCCATTGGGGACACTCGTTAAAGGGCGCTCTTTTTAAATTTTTATCTGAGTTAAAGCCACATTGGGCCTCCGCCCTGATATCCCTTCTTCGTCCCATATAAGGTCGGACGCCGCAACAAGCAACGTGGGAGCTTCTGCTTCGCCTCTGCCGGAAGCAAGGCCTGGTTCCTCAGCAGTCACGGCAGAGGAGGGCGCTTGAGGTGGACCCAGCCCCCTCCCTCCCCCCCAATCGGTCACCCTCCAGACGTGTTGCACCACAAATCCCATTATCTCAGGCCGGGTGATGGGAATTGTAGTCCAACACGTCCACGGAGTGACAGATCAGGGAGGAGGGCAGTTCCTCCCGTCCAACCGACGCAGCGACAATCCAGGGTCGTTCATTCCACAGCCACGTGAGAGCCGCGAACGGTTTCTCCTTGCGGCTCTGCGCAGGCGTCGCCCGCGAGCCTGCTGGTCTGACCCTCGCGAGCCCTCGTTCCCCGGTCCGCCAATCCGCATCTCGCATCCCGCTCAGAGCCGGCTCCGGCTTTTCCCACCAAGCCTCTTTTCCGAGATTCGGGAGGCTCCGCTCACGCGTGCAGTCTTAGCAGGGGGAAGGTTCTCTTTATTACCAGGCCAGGTCGAGGACTACGTGCAAGAAGGCCGCTGTGCCACGCTCACGCCGCTCTTCCTTCCTTAAGCCGCAGCGTCTCTACCCAAGGGCATCCCGTACGCAAGACTTTGTAACCGGTGCTTCTACAGCCAAACTCCTTGCCCGTGTACTCTCCATCGGCCAATCAGACGCTAGATAGAAGCAAGACTATTGGGTAGTCTTGGTGCCTATCATCATCTAGCAAAGTAGATTGAGTTTGGAGGGATGTCTGATAAGCCGGTCTGGTTTTGCGCAACTGGGAAGGACGCAGGAAGGAACGTAGGAGGCTACGCATGCGTGCTGGGGCCGTTGTAACAAGGTCAAGACTGCCAGAAGCGGGCTGTGCTTTTCACGATTTTTTTTTCGAAGGGTCATGTGAGTGAGCTCCGCTGCCGGCAGAAAGTGACGTAAACAGGGATTCCGCCCGTAAGGCGCGGAACTTGCTGTTCCTTTGGCAGCGAAGAGGCCAATGGTGCAGAGGGGGGAAGCGGATAATTATGCAATTACGAAACTGCTGAGATGGGACTGCTTCTGTTAACTTGCATATTCAGAATAAATTATTAAGTTCGGTTTACTGGAAGGATAAACCTACATCAGGTTTGTAGCAACGGATTGTAGATCGTGTTTTTTGATCCTGTCCAAATTGGTGGCACCCCTTAGAAAACCTTGGCTAACTTCAAAAAGCTAAGCAAGGTTAAACTTGCTAATATTTGGGTGGGAGACCACGAGGGCTACAAAGTAAAGTGGGAAGTCAGAAAAACATCCTGGTAGAAAGCAATGATGAACATGTTGCCAAGAAAACTGCATGGATGTGGTTTGTTTATTTATTTATTTATTAAATTTCTCCCCTGCCCATCTCCCCCCAGTGGGGGACTCTGGGTGACTCATACAAAACATTAAAACCATAAATACATAAAACATCAAAATTTTAAAAAACATTACTAAAAAAAGGAAAAGGAGAATCCAACAAGATGAAGAATCTGGGGCTGAAGACAGCAGGCCTCTACGGAGCTAGCCATCCCCACTCTTGAAGTATTCCCTCCCCACCCCAGGTTATGTACTGGGAGTCTCCAAAAGTTGAGCTTGACTCGAGATCTTTTGTCTCTCCTGTTAGATCTGGGAACCCACATTCATCCCCCAGAGATCACCCTGCTGCCGAAGTCAAAATGGCCATGGGGGAAGTTTGCAATAACTTGAAGGGACAGGGCACATCTGCAGCGGCCAATAGGAGTGGACAAATCCTAGCCCCTTCTCAGTTGCCACCACAGTTACTGCTGAAACACGACAAATTGTGCATATGAGTGGTCCTTGCTTTACAACCACTTGTTTAGCAACCATTCAAACTAACAGTGCTCCTGAATGAGTGGTCACAGCGTCCCTATGGTCACATAATTGCAATCTGGGTGCATGGTGCCTGGCTTGCAATTATGACATCACAGCATCCTGCAGACACATGATTGTCATTTGTGACCTTCTTTGTTGGCTTTCTACAAACAAAGTCAATGCGGAAGCCAGCAGGAGGTTGCAAATGGTGACCACGTGACTCTCAGTGATTTGCTTAATGATGACTACCGGAAGTTCTGGAATTTCCATTGCTAACTTTACAACCATGTCACTTTGTGACAGAAATTCCTGGTCCCAATTACAGTTGTTAAGTGAGGAGTAGGTGCATAGCGGCCCAGACTCTTTTGATTGTGGCAAGATAGAAATGTGAAAAATAAATATAAATAAAATATAGCAAGGCTTGTTGGGAGAAGTTGGAAAATTTCACTTTTCCATTGGATCAGATAATTACAAAACTAGATAGCCTCAGGATGTTTGGGAAGGGATGAGATGAAGGCTGTAAAGAATGGTTAATGAGGCCTCATCCAGTTGCCATTGGTGGACATGTGGAACAGCCTTTATTTGAACATATTAATTGAAATCAATGCATCTTCGTTTCTGTTTATTATAGTTATATCCTCCTCTTGTAGGGAAGCTCAGTGCAGCAGACATAGTGCTTCCTCTTTCTTCTTATTTATCCCATTTTTAAAAATATATAATTCAAGGCAGCAAACACCTAATACTCCTGCCTCCTGTTTTCCCCACAACAACCACCTGTGAGGTAGGTTGGACTGAGAGAGAGTAACTGGCCCAAAGTCACCCAGCATCCATAGTTGAGGACAGAGTAGAACTTGGGTCTCCCAGCTCCAAATTCAACAACTTAATCACTACACCACACTCGCTCTCAACTCTTTTAACTCTGACACTGTTTCTATTTCCTGCCATTTTGTCTCCTTGTTAAATGGATATTTGTAAGATCCTTATTAGAAAGAGCATTCATATTCTGTGATAAACTGCCTTGTGAATTCAACGTCATTCTCTTGGATAAGTGTATATAAAATTAATTTCTTTGACATCTTAGTGCAAGTAGTAAAGATAGGGGCAGTAATTATGAATACATTTCCATGGGAAAATGGGTTTATGATTCAGTGAGTTATAGGAACCCACCCATTGCCTTGTGAGGTCATCTCATTATGCTTTATTTGTATGGACACAGCATGGTATATATACACAGGAATTGTGTTTTCTTAACTCAGGTTTAGAATTTATTATGTAGTGTGAACCCAGTGGGTGAGATTCACTTCCTAGTATATATATATAGAGGACTGTGTTGCTAAAGATTTTTGTAAATTACTAAAATAAAGATTAAAAATTAGTGTTTTTTAAGCTCAAGTGAAACCTCAAGTAGAAGAATATTGTAGCATCGGAGTCATGAAAGTTCAGATTAAAAATCAACTGCTAAAATGCATTGCATTCAATATATTTTATCCTGACCATAAAACAATCCTTGTGCTGTGCAATTATTTCTGGAAACCTTCCATGCCTGAACAAGAAAAAGTAGGCATTTGGATCCACCCTGATATGAAACTCTGAAAGGCACTTGATCTCTGTGCTACTTGGCAGGTTTCAATTCTAGTGTGTGTCAATTACACTATTTCACAATCTTTGCAATTCCAGCTTACAGCCTAAAGGAATTTTTCCCTTCGAGGCAGCTTGTAAGTATACAGGCTCATTCATTTCCATACCACTAGCAAATTTATTTTCATCTAGATGGTGGTCTACATGAGAAGTATGCAGCTTGGTGCTTCCTAGAGTTTTAGATGGCACTTCTTCCATGCCCAACCAGGGTGATCAGTACTCAGGATTAATGATGTTATTGTTCAAAATGCACGGAGGGCATCAGGTTACCTATTCTGATCTATCTCATCAGGAAAGAGAACCACAAATATCCACATCACAATACATTGTGGATAGAAATGCTTTCTGATAAATGGGGAAGGGAGAGGAGAGATGACTTGTAGACTACCCACAAGCTGTGGTGGAAGTAAAAGGATGTACCTATTTTAGATTTCATCTGAAAAAAACAGGTTCTCCAATCCAATGCCTATAAGCCAGTGTTGTCCAAACTTGGCCACTTTAAGATGAGTGGACTTCAACTCCTAGAATTCCCCAGCCAGCATGGCTGGCTGGGGAATTCTGGGAGTTGAAGTCCACTCATCTTAAAGTGGCCAAGTTTGGACAACACAGCTATAAGCTATTTAGATAGTATACAGTGGGGCTTCCATATTTCAACACATGAGGGAGACTCTGCACATATGAGGTTTGTCAGATGCAGTCAAGTTCTAAACACGTATCCCATTAGCAGCTTGTGAACAAGCCCAGAGGATTTGTTCTGGGGCTTTCCTAGCATGAGGCGGGCAGTTGCCAGTTTTCAAAACTTCTAATGCCGGAGTGCTGTCAATTCTGTACTTAGGCTCCTTTATGCTAACCATACCAGCAAACTGATATAACCAAATACAGAAGGTATAAGGCAGAGCTATCAAACATTCCTCTCCAAAGAGGGAACACAGAGTGATATATTTCTCACTCTGAAGCAGCTTTAGTTGCTTTGAACCAACAATTTCCTGTCCATGGATATGGTGCTTCCGCATCAAATTAAGTTTGATTCCTGGTGACAATGCCTCTAGGGCAGGGACAGGTTAAAATACAACTGCAAGCCTTGCCTAACGTGTCATGTGATCAGGGTGGGGGGAGGGTTCATTTCACATGGGCACCAGAACTATACATGTGCCTGGAAAGCCCCATTTTACATTTTGCTATTACAGAACAAGGATTTTAATACAGTATTTGAAAAGTGGATAGCACAAAGACAGCTAAGTGATATTCCTATTTTACAGAATAGGAACACTGAGGGTGAAAGAGACAAACAGTTAAGCACAGCTTAAGATGTGAAGATGTTGAAACAATTCCGTAATGAATAAATTATTAAACAAAGACAGTAAAATACAAAAAAATAAAAAGACCAGTTCAATAGTGGGAGACTGTGGCTGAGGTGTTTATAACTTCTGCTGTTTGAGAAGATGAGTTATTACAAAAAAAAAGCATGAATGCCCCGGAATTTATGCTTTCTGCCTTCCCTGTCATGATCCCTCAAGTCTCTTAGTCCCCGCCTTGTAAGATCATTCAAGTACTTGATGGCATCCGTCTTTGTAAAAGAATCCTGGATATCGAGCAATTTTGTCTGAGGCCTAACCATCCCGCAATTAGGAATCCACTCTGAGGTTGGAGTGTAGCTTCTTACAGTCTCTCTGACATTAGAAGCACACTGGAGATCTGGTTTGCTAGCACATCTTTCAAACTTCAGGGGTGTTGAGGTTGGTTTACTAAGGATGGCGGGATTGTGCCACACTATATATCTGTTTAAATGGGAGGGTGGCAAGTCTTCATAGTAAATGGATTCTTCAGCCTTTACAAGAGGCTGTGGCTCAGGTGGCACTGAAAGTTGCCTTTGGTACAACTGATCTGTTTTCCAGGTATCCGTAATTTTCTGAAATTTGTTCCAGGGCAGTTTCTTATCTTGACTATTTTCTTCCTGGTAAGCTATTTCAGGCTGAATCCAATTGTAGAGCAAGTATTTGTTCCTTTGACTTGCTTTGTTTTGTGTATCCTGCTGAACGGGACTCAGGGATGTTTTCCCACCATTCTGCACTCCTTCCGAATACCTGTTTATGCTGGAATGGTCTCTGCAATGAAGTGGCGGCTCGTAGTTCTCTGTAGAATACTCATGTTGAGGATGTGAGATCTGTGGTCTGCCTTGAAGGAAACGGGCAATGCGTCCTTCTAAGGGCCTTGTTTGAGACATTGCTGAATGAAAGGTTTCTCTCTGAAGAACAGATGGAATAGAACTGATGCCCAAGATTTATATTTACAATGATGCATGTCTAAATATTATTTTCTAGGACCAAATAGACCTATATATTTCATATGAGCACCCCTCTCAATCTAGTGATTCTTAGTGGCTAACGATACATAAAACATAAAATAACACAATAAAACAATAGTAGAATGTAACTGAGGCTCCCAATAAGCTGTCTCACAGATCATCACAATAAGGCTCAACTAACATCCTGGCACCAGCGCCTGGCGGGAAAACCAGGTCTTCAAGGCCTTCTGGAAGGTTAACAGGGTCAGGGTCATCCAAACTTGGGTAATGCTGTTCCACAGTGCAGATGCCGCAATAAGGGAGGCAGGCCTTTTGAGTCCCACTAGATGACATTGTTTAACAGAAGGGACCCAGCGTATGCCCATTCTGCCAGATCTGGTGGAACGGGTGGAAACATCAAAAACAGGAGGTCTGGCAATGCAAGGCATTATAGTGACAACCATCACCTTGATTTGCACTCGGAAATCTATTGAGAGCTAGTTCCTTTGGTGGCAAACCAGTAGTGTTACATGGGCATACCGTGTAACATTGCTTCGTGGTGGACCAGTTGCAGTTACTGAATGCCCTTCAAAGGTAGCCCCATATAGACTGCATTGCAATAGTCCAACCAAGAAGTAACTAAAGTATGAGTGATCATGAGCAGGGCCTCCTGATTCAGGAACGTGCACAACTGGCAGACAAGATGGATTTGTGCAAAGGCCCTCCTGGCCACTCATTCCAATCACTAAGCCCGCTGTGCAACAGAGCTTCAAAAACAACCCCAAGTTCCCTCTGAAATCCAACCAGTCCATTAGGTGCTTGGGATGGACTGATCAAATAAGTCCTTCTGTCCTGCAGTGGGGAGTGTCCACAGAGAATTTCAAAGCTAACGTGTGATTTTGCCATGACATGGTAATATCCAGCAAATCCAGATTATGTCACCACTTTCCATACTTACAAGCTCCACATCTTTGCCCAGTTCTCCAGTTGCTCTGCCAATTAACTTGGCATTATAGTCATCCAGCAGCAATGGGTTCATAGGCCCTGTACCTTAAAAAAAAGGAACTAAAATGTTATTTTCATTATTTTTAAAGTTAAACAAGCAATATCTCTTTAATATCCTCTTTGCCTAAATTTTCTTTTTCATCCTCTCTATGTTTTTTAGGAAGAAAATACAGATCACCAGATGATTATTTGAAAGTGTTTGTGATTTATCTGCTTAACTGGAACTATAACACTTTAGTTTGCTAAAAATGTATACCTGTGTAGTCTCGCTTGTAAGTAGATAGCCAAAGAGCCTTCTTTACATTTTCTAGCAAATTGGCAGCTCGAGGTGAAATATCGAGTGCTGGAGGTTGGAAAGTTGATTTAGGAGCTTCATCTCGCTGACCATTTCTTTCAGTGAACTGAAATTTGGCATAAAAGTATAAATAAAACATGTTGAAGCCATATTTTGAATGCAAACTGCTCCCTCATTGGTTTGGGGATTAGCAGTTTTTAAAATTAAATTTAAAACATCTAAAAATCTAACAGGATGTTGTATATATTTTCCATCTCACGTGTACCTCTCTTTTTATTTTAGAATAAGTTGAGTACCAATTGGGATGGAAAGTGTTTTCATTTTTTTGCCCCTGCTGTTGTCCTAAATAAATTGGACTTTTGAGCCCCTCAGTGTGTTAATTTTTTTAGAGAATGTCAGTTCCACACATACAGAAAATGATTTGGATGGAGACCACAGAGCTTACCAAAAGTTAAAACACCCTAGCTTTCCTTCTAGTTCCTGATCCAGTTCAGATCTTTAGAGAAGAGAAGAGAAGAGAAGAGAAGAGAAGAGAAGAGAAGAGAAGAGAAGAGAAGAGAAGAGAAGAGAAGAGAAGAGGTTTTAGTAGCTATATGAAAAGTCTGTTAGAATGAAATACCCATTAGATCAAGGGTACACAACTTAGTGTTCTCCATGTATTTTGGACCACAACGCCTATCATTCCTTGTCATTGGACCATGATGTTTGAGACTGATGGGAATTGGAGTCGTCAATACGAAGTTGAATACTAGAAGTGTATGCAGTGGAGGAAGTCTGGTTTAATGCTGAGCTTTGCGTGGCAATGGCAATATGTTCTGCCCCACTGTCAGGCTTCCCCTTATCAAGGCTGGCCTGAAATCAGTTAAGCAGGCACAAAAACGATAAGTAATTTCTGTAGAAAAGCTAAGAAGTTCTTACAAAAGAATTCCAAGGACTGCTGTATATCAAAAGCGAGCCCTATTTATATTGAAATCAAATTTCATATTTTTGTACCTCTTTGTCCCAACTGAACTATACAACAGCCTGGACAGACTTCACCTTTGGGTGGGAGACCTGGTTTCCATCTGTATCTTATTTTGACAGTGAACAACATATTTACTATTAGACTCTTTTACTCTGACTATCTAAGAACTTTCACACAGCACACAAGGCCAGGCTGATCTGAAGGAAGTGCCTTCTGTGCAACTGTTCACATGTATGGAAGGCACTTTTGCCAGATGAAGTGTGGTAACTGCTTACTACTAGACACCACAGTACCTCCTGCACTGAATTTCAGGGGTGTTTGTAAAGCTCCTATGGAATATCTCTGGTGTAGCTTAAGGCTTAGACACTGCAACTGATATTCCAATTGTTATAAAAATTAGTAGCTTGTGGTTGATGTGTGTGTGTGTGTGTGTATGTATATGTGTGTGTGTGTGTGTGTGTATACATACACACACACACACAATATATTTGTGCCTTTGAGTCAGTCCTGACTTCTGGTGACTACATGGACAATGTAGTTGTCCGTGCAGTTTTCTTGGCAATATTTCAGAGGCGGTTTTCCATTAACTTCTTTCTAGGGCTGAGAGAAAGAGAGAAGGCTCCAACTTCTCTAGCCGGCTTCCATGCCTCTCAGAGATAGCAGCTCTTTGAGATTTCAGACAGAGGTCTTTCTTGGCTTATTGGGAGATATCAGACACTGAACCCGAGACCTGAAAGATGCATGCCGTGTGTTCTGCCACCAAGTTAATGCTATTTTTTGACTACTAGTAGTAATTACTTACATGACGTGAGCATGCCATAGCTTCTCTATTGATAGATTCATTGACATCTTCCTTTCTGTCAGGGCCAACTGTAATGTCAGATGAAAACATTCCATTATACCATGAAATTCATGGAATTCAGCTTAGAATCCCTAAGGTTTCTGTCTAGGTTAGCACAGAATTGACATTGTTTGTGGTATTCTTCCATTACATTGTGTAGTTTTTAAAAGTGCAATGGAAATAAAAACAAAGGCAGTTCTATTTCTCTGGATTTGCAGAGAAAGTTCCATTTCTCTGATTCTGCAGGAATATTAAAATCACTCCTTTTGCTGCAGACACAAGGAGGTAAAGCTACTGGAGATGCTTTTGCATGGTGATGTAGAAGTTCTCTTGTGAGTAAGAAAGGCAAGGCAAGGCAGTGACTACTATTAGGGTATTCAATGAATGAAAGATAGCCCCTGCTTCCTCCTCTTTAAAAGAGGAGGGTCATCCTACATTTACTAAGAATATGGTAATAGAGGCAGATTAGTTTATCTATTCTTCTTTTGGGGAGAGGATGACTTCCTTTCAATAAAATAAGACATTTTGCTATGAATTAAATACAGGAAATGGTTCATTGTGTTTTTCATGTGGTCCATGTCCCAGACAGTGAGATTTGCACACTAGTTTTAGACTTTCCAGTATTACTAACAGTTACTAACCATGGGCTATAACAGTTGCCAAGCTTGTCTATAATCCAAATGGTGACTTTTCTGTATACTACTCTTTTAATCTACAATCAAAACATTTTAGGGGAGGGAAAAAACCAAACTACAGCAAAATAAATGAACGCTAAGTGTATATACTGTAGGTCACTCAACAATATCTTTATAAGAAGAAATCCCCAAAGGTTAGGCTTTAAAAAGTGTTTTGTCTGAGATGTCTTACACAGCTTTCCAAGCATTGCTTTTAGTGAATCATGTTCACATTGCATGGATAGTTGCAAAGATAACTGAAGTCAATGTGCCTTAATATATGTTGTTGTTGTTGTTTAGCTAGGGCCGTGTAAAGCATTTGGAAGAACTACTTCACCAAGTACATGGCTTGAGCAAAGTACCCTTCCATAAAGTACCAAAGCAACTATGCTCTCTGGAACGTTTGCATAGCTGCTTTGAAGACAATCCCTGGTTTTCTGCAGATGTGCATGAACAGACAGCGCTTCTGCTGGAATTTGCAGTGAAGTACTTTGCCTGTTCTCCACTGAATATTTAAATACTGACTATTTAAAACACCACCCTATAAAAAGAGAAGCACGCTTTACCTTGGATATCAATGTTGCCATGGACATAAGGATGAAAAGGACGATATCGGCCCTCTATGAGTAGAGCCCCTGGTGTTTTATATTTTAGATACCTTGCACATCTAAACAACAGAGCAGATTTTATAAGTATTTGGCAAGAAAATACAAGTAGTGTTACCTAACAGTGTATCTCATTGGTTTCCTTAATTTTAAGTCTTGCATGTAGTGATTTCTCTTTATCAAAAATAATAATATAGATCCTATGAGTCATGTGATCAACCTTGCTATTGACTGTAGATGGCAAAGGATTTGCACCTTTTCACAACATGTGCCTGAGCCCTTCATAGATCAATATATTTTCACTATATACTTCCTATATTGTCCTATGACTATATGGAGGGCCTTGCTACTGGCTTCTGCACACAAGAATAGCAAGAGCTCATATTTGGAAGCACAGAGAATGCTCAGCTCCTTGCTGCTGCCTCTCCCTTGCTTACCTAGTCTTTAGTAACCTCATTACTTATCATATGAAAGCCACATGAGCTAAGAATGAAGACTGGACAAGCAGGAACTTGGAATCTATTAATTGTGCTGTAGATTATGAACTCAAACTTGAACTCACATTGGAATATTTGAATAAGTCTCCTCCTATTTTTTTTTTACATAGCTGTACCTTTCCTATGCTTACATTTCACCATATTCCTTATATTATTATTAAGCATTTAAGTCCAACTATAAATAAATATATTGCCTTTTAAAAAATCATATTTGATCACACAAATTCAGTTTTTACCACCACCACAGATTTTGTATGCATTTAAAGCAGGGATGGGGAGCTTGTCAACCTCCAGATGTTGCTGATCTACAACTCTCACTACTGGCCATGCTGACTATGGCTGCTGGAAGCTGGAGTTCAATGACATTTGATGGCTATAGATTCCCAGTGCTGATATAAGGGAACTAGATTTCAGTGCAGCTCATACCTAAAGCAGCTGTGGAGAACTAAAATCAATTCAGAAAGCCCAGATGTATGTCCCCACCTTCCAGCACTCAGGTGGTACCAATGAGTAGAACTTAATGGAGTGATGCTCTTTGGGCAGAGAAAAATACAAGATATACACTTACTTGTTTGAATTTTCTGGCAGCTCAGGTAGTCTGCAATTAGAAAAAAAAGTATTCAACATTTATTTATTTATCAAATTTATATAGCTGCTCATCTCACTGACATGATTCTAGGAGGCGTACAATAAAACAAACAATTAAAACCAATCTTAAGTAAACATTAAAAACAATTAACATAAAACATAAATAAGATCATGGGAGAATGCACCAAAATCTCACACACAATACAACCGTCTTGCAGGCTCCCTGTTACCATGGGATTCTTAAGTCTGCTGAAAAACCCACATTTTAAGAGATTTCCAGAAGGACAATTCTTTATCAGGCTTTACAACCAGATGCTTTCCAGATATTTTGAAATGCCACTCCTTCAACCCTGGCACAATGAATAAACAATTGTAATTGGACCACTCTGATCATTCCAGTTGTATCGCTATAACTGCCTTGAGTGATTAGCAGCCATATATACACTATTCTTAACAGGATTCTGGTCAACTATAGCTGCTTAAGTGAGAAAAGGAGGAGGCTATCAAGCTAAGTGAATAAAAGAAAACAAAAACAAAAGAACCTGATACCTCCTATCTCTTTAAGATGAGTAAGATACTCACTGATAGTAGAATACAAAGGAAAACAAGGAAGGAAAAAAAAATAGAACAGATATCCTAGAAGAAGCAAACAGAAATATTTTATGTTAGAACCTCCCTGCAATTCTTTATCACTTAGGGTTGTACAATCAAAAACATATCTCAGAGATTTGTCTGTATATTTGCAAATAATTATAAATGCCGATCTATCTACCATTTCCATGTCCAATAACTACTCGTATAGTATAATTATTATATTTTTCCTTGCCTCTATGAAAAGTCAGCTGGATCTGGATTTATATCTTTTTAGTACAGTAACTAATATATTCCACTATTAAAAGATTTAGTACACAGATACGTAAGTGTGCATGTATAAATACATACATACTGATTTGGATATATACAGGAGAGAGAGAGAGAGAAACTGAGACCGAGACTGATTTAGATATGCATATACATAGAGCCGGTTTGGTGTGGTGGTTAAGGCACCAGACTAGAAACTGGGAGACGGTGAGTTCTAGTCCCGCCTGAGGCACAAAGCCAGCTGGGTGACCTTGGGCCAGTCACTTTCTCTCAGCCCTAGGAAGCAGGCAATGGCAAACCACTTCTGAAATCTTGCCAGGAAAACTGCAGGGACTTATCCAGGCAGTTACCAGGAGTCAAGACTAACTCAAAGGCACCAAAACCACCACCACCACCTCCAAAAAACAAAAAACCAACCATATACCATATACCATATACCATATACCATATACCATATACCATATACCATATACATACATACACGTACTTCAGCCCAAATCAGTCCACTGCAGAATGGTGGCCTCTTAATTGAAGGTTATAGACTGAAATCTATCATGCTGGTCCAGTCCAGGTTGATAGATTGATGTTTTTTTGACTTCCCAGTCTAGGACTGAGAGAGAGGGACTGGCACAAAGACATCTCAAAGTCAGAGAGAGGATTAGAACCTGGGTCTGCCCATACCAACTCCAGCACCTTAGTTACTATACCACAGAGATAAGATTTTGCTGGTATCAGGGCCAAATAACCCATCTATGGGTTTAAATTTTAGCCAGTGTCTAAATTGCCTATGTCTAAAATGCAATGCCTGAAATGCCTATGGCAGTTCAAATTTTAGTCAATGTCTCATATGCAAGCATTAACAATTCCAAAAAATGTACAGGTGCTCAGAGAAGTCAGGAAATAATGGGCACTAATGAAATCTTTTTTCTTTTCTTTTTTTACTATTTGCTTTCATGCCAACTGAGTATCTCCACATCCTGAACAGAAATGGCATCTTGTATTCCTTTTGTGAGAGCAGTGTTGTACTAAGAATAACGTGCTTGGTGTACTTAGTGAGTTGTATGAACCCGGCCACTGTAATTTATGAACTACGATCCTTAACTTAGCATGATGATCATCCAGTTATAATTTGTACTATATGAGCAGATCATGGCATAGCAGAATTGTCCATAGGCCAAACTATTTATTTATTTATTTATTTATTTATTTATTTATTTATTTATTTATAGTTCATTAATCAGATAATTGAGCATGAAACTGAGCAAACTCAGGGAGGCAGTGAAGGACAGGAAGGCCTGGCGCAATATGGTTCATGGGGTCACGAAGAGTCGGACACGACTTAACGACTAAACAACAACAACAACAATCAGATAATAATTGGTTTGCACAAAGTGCTTGTAACAGTTGTTCTATTATAAAAACAATTGCCCACTTAGTTATAATACCATTCTGTAAAGGCAGTTTGGAATTGGAAAAAAAATACTGATTTGCCACCATAAGCACATAAAAATTAAGTCTTTTTATCTTTTTTCTATCTGGGTAAGTGTGGTTCTTTTTTTTTTATAACTTTTAATTATGTATTTATGGTTTTAATTGGATGTAAACTGCCCAGAGTCCCCCATTGCGGGGAGATGGGCGGGGACAAATCTACTAAATAAATAAATAAATAAGTAAGTAAGTAAGTAAGTCTGTTGTCTGATCAAGAAACAGAATCAGTTATTAAAAGTTCCAAGGTGGAGAAAATTAACATTTTCTAGGTTAAAGAATAAATATTTTTTTATTGCCACCTATTGACAGTATTTATAACTATAATATTTATTGACATTCTGATTTGGACCAGTGGCATTTTCAGCTTCAGAGATACCTAAATTATTATAAGGGAAAAAGGCCATATTTAGTCTTTGTAATACTTACTATCAATAAATCAGTTTGATATGTAGAATTTGAAGACTGAATGGAACAAGGAATTGAAGACCCCTACTTTCCCTAAACAATGGGAAACTCTTAATATCTGTATCAAAAAATCCAATAGATTATGGCTTAGTCAACAAAAAACAATATTTTAAACTTACTGGACCCCACTGCGTGTATAGAAAAAGAATGAGTAAATCATCACATTGCTGGAGATGTAGTAAGAATAATTCTTCATTTGTAAATGTTTTTGTGATGTCCTAAAGTTGTTATGTTTGGAGAATAAGTAATTTACATACATTAATTTGACTTTGCAATAGGGTTTAATACTTTCAAATATTCATATTTTCAATTAGGCACCTATTACATGGAAATGACAGCTGGAAAATGGAAATGGAATATTTTTACTGTTAAGAGACTATTCCTTCAGTGTTGGAAAAATAATTGTATGGCCCCAATTATTCAGTGGACTGGAGACCTGGTATTATTTGTCACTTATCAATCTATGCTCATAGGCATAGATTATGACAATTCAATAAAATATTGTTATCCTTTATTATAAATAATAATTTTTATCCCCCTTTTTTTTTAATGGTCAGCTCAAGGTGGCAAACATCCTTCCTGCCTCCTACGTTCCCCAGAACAAAGACCCTGTGAGGTGGTTTGGGTGGAGAGAGAGAGGGACTGGCCCAAAGCCAGTTTCCATGTCTAAGAGAGGCCTAGAACTCACAGTCTCCAGGTTTCTAGGCTAGCACCTTAATCATTACACCAAATTGGCTTAATTAAGACTGTTATGTAACACTCTATGTATGAAGCACCCTTATATATATAGTTTTTATTCCTTTTTATTTTTTTCTACATTTTCTTATTTCTGTTTAATTAAATAAAAACAGCCCATCACCAGTTTTTTTTTACAGAAAATTAGGGCTTGGGTTGTCCACTAGGTGGCAGAAAAGACTTTTTCTTTCTCTTTGTTGGCCTCTAGTGGCAATTCACATTTTTATAGCCCAGATTTTGTACTTTAATAGATTTTTTGGGTGACGGGGTGCCTTTACTCCTAGTGACTGTCTGGACAAGTGCTTGCAGTTTTCTTGGCAAGATTTTGGAAATAGTTTGCCATTGCCTGCTTCCTAGAGTTGAGAGAGAGTGACTGGCCCAAGATCAACCAGCTGGCTTTGTGCTTAAGGTGGGACTAGAACTCACAGTCTCCTAGCTTCTAGCCTGGTACCTTTAATCACAACATCAAACTGGCTCTCTTTAATAGACTATTCCACTTCAAATTGCAAGCAATAGAATATATTCATGGCAAATCATAACCAGATTAATAAAAATATGGTAGGAATAGCATGTGCATTTTAAAATGAGCAACATGCAAAATTTAACATTGGAGTGGCAAGTGATGGTCTTGTATATATTAAAACTGTAAGTACATATAGCTATCACAGTAACAGTATTTCATGTTATTTTGAGGATTTTTCATCTGAGCAAGTGAAAAGTTGTTTTGATGCTATCAGATGGTTAAATTCTAGAACACAGTTTTAATCTTGCAGTACTCAACATACAAGCAACTAAGATTTAAAATAGGCGTGCAGAATCTTTGTGAGGCCAGATTTTCAAAAAATTGCTTGACACCTGCAGTAAGAAGTCCTTTCTTTTTATAATAAACCACTCTATCTGAAAGATCACCCATTTAATAAATGTTTTAATAAAGATGGCAGGGAGTGGGATCCTAAATTTTTCTCTCAAATTTCCTCATTGTTCATGGATGAACTGAGGGGGGCAGTTAAAACTCCCTAAAATCACCCACAAGCTGGCATGTAGATTTGAAAGAAAGAAGTGTAAGAGAAGCCAAAGCAGGTAAACAAAATCTTCCCCTGCCCCCTAGATGTGGTAGAAGATGATGCTAGAGTGAAAGGTGCCCAGACAGGATAGGGAAGAGTGGAAGAAGCTGAGGTAGACAGGAATTGGACGATCCGCAGCCAGGAAAAAGAGACCAGGAGGAAGGCCGAAGCAGATGAAGCCAAAGAAGGAATCTGTAAAAAGAGCCAGTGGAAAGGAAAACACAGCTTGGACTGTAGACGGTGGCAAAGCAAATGCTGAATGCTGGGAAATTGGGCAAGTGTGTGCTAAGAAGGTGTGAAGTTGTTAGCATTCCTAAGCCTTTGTTGTAAAGTAAATGTGGGAGGAGGAAAAAACAGCAGCCAAGCATTTTGTGTTAGAAAGTAAAGGAGCAGAAGTTTAAGTCATTTAGCTAAATGGAGTCATAATTAACTATAAGGTATACTAACTGTAGGGTTAGTATACCTTATAGTTTTAGTTTTATACACACACACATTCTTATACACTAGAATTCTTGTAAATACACTATATGCTAAGCACTGTATTCACTTGCTAGCTGAGTGTGTGTCTGACTTCATTCTTATCTGGACTTGCCCCCCAACACTCTTTTTTTTTTTAACTGGTGAAAACAGTCCCTGGGAATTGGCTTGGGGATTAAAATGTAATGCTAGTCAATCAAAAAGCAAAGAATGGCGATCTACTACCTGAGTGGAACATTTTTAGGATCTTCATCATGGCAGGGTCCTTGAGTAAACTTATAAGGTGGCTCATAGATTCTGTGAGATTCAGGCAGCATAGACTCCCTCCCTCCAGGATCTTGGCCTGCTTTAAAGACTGGTTTGCACAGTTGAAATGTTTTCCTTAGTTCTTCATATCTGAAATGAGATCAAACATTATGAAAAAACAGTTGCAGCTATGACATTCTAAGCTGGGGTGACAGTTTATGGCACTCCAGATGTTGCTGAATTACAGCTCCCGATTTCTCTCACTAAGGGTTATAATTCTTGTAACAGCTAGGATCTGAAGGATGTGTTCACACCTCGCACTAAGCCATGCCTTGCTTAATCAGGGCTTATTGAATAAACTACAATTGGCAGGGTTTACACAACATTCCGAATCATAGACAAGGAAACCATGTTAAACCAATACAAGAGAATATGTGTAGCTCAGGATTGAACCATGGAGTCCTTGGGGTTCTCTGAGCTTGGTTGTTTTCTTGCAAACGTTTCGTTACCCGGCTAGGTAACATCTTCAGTGCTGAGCACTGAAGATGTTACCTAGCCAGGTAACGAAACGTTTGCAAGAAAACAACCAAGCTCAGAGAGCTCAGAGAACCCCAAGGACTCCACAAACCATGTTATGATTTACTGTACTGTGTGAACCTACAGTAACTGAAGTTTAGCAATATCTGAAATTCTCTCATTGTCCATACTCTGTAGGTAAACAATAGCCTTCAGCCTAATTTCATAACTCCACTGTAAATGACCACATCAGGCTTCTAGAAAGAGTGTTATTTAATACTTGTCAGTATTTCTGGTCTCTTCCATTCCAACAAACTAGATGAAAAGCTCATAGCAAACCAATATGTCTAACCAACTCTAGAATAACAGGTTGTTGGGGCCACTAGAAACTACCTCTCTTTCAAGTTTAAGCATTCTAGATGTGTATGAAGTTTCTTTTTACATTTCCTATGCTGAGACTATTTGAACAGTGTTGATCCTAGCATGTTAGCCACTGGTTTCTGCAGGGGCTGGAGGGAAGTAAACATAGATAAGATCTTGGTCAAGGCAGCATGATCAAAACCCTGCCCTACTGTATATATAGTTGATATTGATGCTCATATAAAAAGGGCTGGGTTTTGACTGCACAGCCACAACCACCATCTTGCCTTTTTGACAGCTGCCTGACTAGCTGGCTTTGGTGAACTTTGTTCTGAACCAAATGTAAATATTATTGCAGCGAGTAGAATGAAAGCAAGAGAAGTGTTTTAAAAATCGTGTATGTCTTTGGCTTTCCAGTTGGTGAGCTGACGCCATTACCTCTTTGTCCTACAGGATTAATTATAAAAGGTATGCATCATTTGATGTCGGTGATGGTGAAGAACATGACCTTCCGTTTAGCACAATTAACCTTTCAAATGACATTTTCACAAATAATTAATACAATCCATACAAGGGTAACTATTATTCCAAATACAGAGAATTAAACAATGCTTATCCCAAAGAAGCAAGAATACACCAGCCCAAGCCCTGATATTAGCATTGGTGCAGATACATCCCATTGTATAAATATTTGAAAATCTAGATTGAAGCTATGGATGATACAGATGAAAGCAGTTAGTAGTGAATTTTTACCTTTCTGGGAACACAGGTGGGCCAGGAGGGATATGCAGTGGAGTAAGGGAATCAGTAGATTCCAAGGCTTTTATTACTACGGCTGTTCCATCTTGTACGTCATTGTAATAGAACATTCTTGGGTGCACCTCCATCTTTAACTGCTATGGAGAGGACCTGAAAACAGACAATTTTAATGGTCTGGTTCTGAAACCAAACAACTTACATTTGAGTACATTTTCAGATTGCATTGGAAAACTAAATAAGTTTGGACAAATAAGTTTGATAAGGAATTTTAGCATTTAACTTAAAAAAGAGGGAAGATTTTTAAAATGGAGAAGCAGTGATTTTGCATTTTTCAATAGGTCAGAGGTTCTAATTAAAAACAAGAATCTGATTTGTCAGAAGTTACATAAATAAGCAATCACAAAAAATGGACTTGTGGTGGTAGTGCTGATCTTTTTTACTATTGTGCATTAGATTGAGCAGAATTTGGATGTTATGGAGAAAATTTAAATCATTCTGTATATAGTGGTCATATCGTGAACAATGAAACATATTTTGATTTCCTTTAGTTCATGGCAGAAAAGCAGAACATGTTCACACTTGCAAACTCTGTTTGTCCAAATGATCATATTTGCAACTGTTAAATGATATATCTTGCAATTACTAGATATTTCAGCCATCTTAAATTTGGTGCCCTCCAAATGTAGTGAACATCAATTCCCGTGATACTCAGCTACCATAGAAAAGAGACATGCTTTCTAGGAATTATGGGAGCAGTTTCAATACAATTCGAAGGTGTTTAGTTGGTGAAACGTCTTTGAACTCTAGGGACAGAGAACTTTATGGCCTTCCAACTGGGACTAAACTAAATTCCCATTGGCTGTGTTGGTTGCTAAGATCTATGATTCAGTTTATATTCTCTTTCCTGTTGTAGCCTTACACCCACCTACCTTTCCATTTAGGTGCTGTGCAGGATACTGTATTACTTGTTTGGCCAGTCCTCCAAGTTGCATCTGACATCACAATGACTTGGTCACTGACTCCTTGTGAAATAGAGGAGATTGTCCTCACTCTTGTTTCCAGATTTTAAAAAATGACTGAATTTAATGGATTTTAATCAAATGATACTGAAGAGTGAAGCATGCTTGCTGTACAGTAGGGGAAGAAAATGTCAATGACTGATTTACTCAGACAGGAATGAAAGTTAAGTGAGCTAAGAGAAGGAAAAGCCTTTTGCAGCCAAACTATAATCTTGCTGGAAATGATAAAACAGAAGGATTGGTATCTTTCAATGGAACTAGATTTTGGTTTCCCTTCCTACACAAAAGAAAACAATCTGTTTTATCTAGCACTTTAAACATCAGTTTTAAGCTTCAGCAGACAGCTTCTGCACTCTAGTGGCGGTAGGATAATTCTGTAAAAACTCAGATCCAACTCACTCACTTAACGTATGAGTTAAATTCACTCATAACTCTGAAATTATTATTGCCTCAATATTAGAAAAGGAATAAAGAAATACACTTGGAAACAATTTCTACTTTGTCATTATTAACAAGAAATGAAAGTATAGTTTACTCTTTCTTAACTAAAAGATAGGTTAAGAAGAACAATTTCATAGATACAGTATTTCTTTGAGGCCATAAAATAATGATGCCAATATGCTGGCTGTTTATGGTCCAGCTGTTTGCCTCTTTGCTTAATGTATGATAGGAGACTGTGAATAGAAAGATTTTTTACCATTAAAATCAACAGCATTCTGCAGCTCAAAGGGTCTATGTGATCCCCAGCACTCCCAGACTTCACCATTAAAATTCAGTATTAAAATGTCCACATTTCAGAGGCACAGTTTCAGATCATTTGAAGGTGGGGTTTGCGGGGGGGGGGGTTAAGGGTGGGATGGGTCCCCAAAACTGCTCCATTCCTAGTATAGCCTCCAAAAGACAAAAGGGCCAAAATCGTTGGCTCTGCTCTCTCAGTGACATCATAGCATCACGAGAGAGTCACCTATGATTATCCAGAAAGTTGGGAGTTGGGATGCTGCTCTGACCCCTCAGACATGGGTTGTCCATGACTTAAATTAAAATCATATGTCACCATAGTGGAGAAAGCTGTCTGGATGACATTTGTGGATGATGAGTCTTTTCTGTATATGGAGGGGAGAAAATAGCCTGGCCCATTATGCATTAAACCACAGTGTTGATTGCTTAGCTTGGTTGGTTGTGATGGATGAACCCAGCTGTTGTGGGTTGCAAATGATGGTTTATGAATTAATGTTATATGGGAGCCATACTACTACAGCTTGTCAAGCCAAGGTTAGAACAAATATGGCTTTAATGAGAGGTGTTCAATCTTTCGGAGAGACTGAAATCTGATCACACGAGGGCTAAATGTGGGAGTACTGTGTTGGAAAGCTGAATTGCAGTCCTTAACAACCCTGTGCCTGAGGTACTCATCTTTTCTATCCTTCACTTCAGACTTTTAAGTATTAGAACCTGAAAAGGACATAAAGTGTGATCTTCTCCCATGCCTGGGCAGAAGCACCTTTGAAAGTACTTCTCATTCCTTGCTTGAACGAGGAAGGATCTGCTTCCTTTTCACCGGGGCAGAGAAATCCTTTAACAGCAGAGATCCAGCCGAATCTAAGCTTTAATCTTTTTTTTTTTCCTCTCCTTTGTTGGGTGAGGTGGGGACAGCAGAGGCATCTCATGAAATGCTTATGTTCCCCTTCTTCCCCTTTCCTCTTCCACAGATGCCTCTGGCAAGAAGCAGCTTGCCAAGGTTCCACAAGTCACATGCAGCTTGTGGGCTAGCTGCTGCTTCTGCTTAAGAGCTTGAAAACTGTGCAGCGTCCATACCACGAAAGCAAGACCGGAAGTGAGATGTAAATATGCTGCAGCAAGTCACAAAAAGGTTCTTAAACTTTCAGTTGTCTCACAAGGGAGAACAAGTGGCAGAATGGTACTCCTCATAGTATTTCATTATTTTTTCATTGAAAATTTTTGCATTGAAGTTGATATGAGCAGGTTCTGTTTCTGGCACTTAATGTGTCTTCTGCAAATGTGTATCTGCTAATCAACAACAAAGTTCTATGTGTGAACTTATCCTGTTGGGCATTTCCTACTAAACTTCCTGCTTTGTCAAATCCAGGTAGCATTTCTGGGTTACTTATTCAATTTTTTTTGGGAGGGGAGAGCCATGTTAGTCTATAGTGGCAAAAAGTCAGGAGTCTGGTAGCATAAATTTATTAAACATTTGTTGGTCAGAAAAGGTGCTGAAAAGACTGATTTTTATTCAAAATAACAGTTGTATCATCTCAGGTTCTTCAAAAAATGAATAGCAGTTATTGCCAGAAGGAGGGACTGCAATACGTGGGAAGAACAGGTGCAGCATCTTCCTCTTTCCTTAAGTACCATGTCTCAATAAAAAAAAAGCTTTTTTCCTTCTGAGATGTGTCACAATGAGCAGTCTATGTGTTTGCATGATTTTCATTGGGACTGTGGCTGATTTAAAAACTATTAACATTCCCCCACCCCCTGTACTGAATCCTGAATTATACATAGAAAACAGTCATGAGATATTTTTGCAAACGTGTAGACTCTCTTAACAATCGCCAGCAAGGTGTTGGCTCAGTCAAATCTCAATCTACATTTTAAAAAACGCTGTTGTTTTAATGAAGTTTTCAGTCCCAAACCCTTTTGGGTGAAGAAGCAAAACAGGGGTTGAACTCTTGAGCCCTTCCTGAACATCATGTTTATTATCCCATTCTTAATCCTCCTTCTTCCAGCTCATGAACAATATCTGTGTTCAGGTAATAAATAAACTGGCTATGAGAGCTGGACCATAAAAAAGGCCGAGCGCCGAAGAATTGATGCCTTTGAACTGTGGTGCTGGAGAAGACTCTTGAGAGTCCCCTGGACTGCTAGGAGGTCAAACCAGTCAATCTTAAAGGAAATCAACCCTGATTGCTCATTGGAAGGATCGATAATGAAGCTCAAGCTCAGATATTTTGGCCACCTAATGCGAAGAGAGATCTCTTTGGAGAAGACCCTGATGCTGGGAAAGATTGAAGGCAAAAGGAGAAGAGGGCGGCAGAGGATGAGATGGTTAGATAGCATCACTGAAGCAATGAGCATGAAACTGAGCAAACTCAGGGAGGCAGTGAAGGACAGGAAGGCCTGGCGCAATATGGTTCATGGGGTCACGAAGAGTCGGACACGACTTAACGACTAAACAACAACAACAATAAATAAACTGCCAATTGCCTTCTTTGTCCAGCCTGCCTGGATTGTCACATTTTTACACACATTAGGCAATTACTCTTTTCTTGACTCTTATGCTGAAAAAGCAAAAAGAACCTCCCCTCAATACATTTTTGTTGTTGTTCAGTCATTAAGTCGTGTCTGACTCTTCGTGACCCCATGAACCATATCACGCCAGGCCTTCCTGTCCTTCACTGCCTCCCTCAGCTCAGTTTCATGCTCATTGCTTCAGTGATGCTATCTAACCATCTCATCCTCTGCCGTCCTCTTCTCCTTTTGCCTTCAATCTTTCCCAGCATCAGGGTCTTTTCCAAGGAGTCCTCTTTTCGCATTAGGTGACCAAAGTATCTGAGCATCCTATCATTTCAAGGAGGGAAATAAAGGGCCAATCATATGTATTTGGGAGGCAGACAGAGAGAGCCACCTATGAGTGAGTGCAGGTCAAAAAAGTAATGAGGGTGGCTTTGACTGTTTGATTGAAGTCCTGCCCCTTTGTGATACCACACATAAGAAAGAGGAGGGCTTCAATCCAGCAGCTGCAAATGCCATCTTGACTCTTTTGACATCCCCCTCCCCATGCCCCTACTTTTAGCATCTATATACAAGGTAGACACCAAGTAGTTTTATTTGTCTTTATTTTGCTTATACAGATAATATTTTTCAAAATATTGTTTACAACTGAGTGGATATCAGTTGTATGGAATACAGAAGAATTTGTACTGGCAGTATAGCTATGGGAATAAACTATTACTGAAGTTATCATGACAACTTATATATGCTTAGCTAAGGACAAATGCTCTGCAACTGAAACACAATCCGAAAGCAGACATTTTTCTTTTCCCATTTTTTTTTTCTTTCTACCACACTGGCATTTCAGAAAGGAAACTGGTCTTGCATATTCCAATGGCTTGCCTCTTCGTTACCAGAATCCCTTTTCAAAAGTTTGTTCAAATGGCCAAGTCTGAAAGAAATGAAGGAAGGAAGGAAGGAAGGAAAGCTTAACTGATTATTAATGTAAACATTTTATTTTAGTCATTGACTAGCCTTGACTATTTAATTCACTATGTAAATTAATTGGATTTTTCAAGTTTTCTTCCAACTGTACAGTTTGAACATTTAAGCTCAATTAATGTTTTAATTAATGATGCATTCCCCATCCTCTGCTAATTCCCTCTTTCTTGGTGGCTCTCAGAGTTCCTCCAAAAGTAGCCACTGAATTGTAGTTTCTAATGTGAGAGCAGGAGAAACATGATTAAATGCAGGGGTGTGATCATATGAACTGATATGCAAAGCTACCTTCACATTTAGCTGACAAATTTAGAAATAAATCTGTTGTGCCAACTCGACTAAGTGTAAAGTCATTCTTCTTGTTGATCATTGGGATAACACTTAAAACCTCCAGATACTGACTGAGATGACAATTTCATCAAGCATGCTTTAAACTATTCACCTATTTTTTACTTGCTCACAATCCTGGGTGCCATGAATGAAGCTGAAAAGAAGGGATCTTCCAAATTTCTGTGGTAGGTTGGCCAGTGAATGGAAGAAACTTTGAACTGAAGGAGCTTTCTCAGAACTGTGTGAGAAATGTCTAAAAGCCCTTCCAAACCTGAGGGGCAGATTGGCTGCAGGTTTGATGTTTCTTCTTTCCAGAAAGTTCCGGCCAAATCTCAATGGCAAATTAGCTGTTGAACTTGGCACTACCTTCCCACCTGGTCCACTCATCTTAATTATGTTCTTCAGCTCCCAGTTTTTCAGTTCTTCAAGATTCACACTTCTCTGTTTTTCTTCTATAAGGTCTTCACTAGACTGGAAGGAGGAAAAATAACATAATTTAATGTTATTAAAAAATGTAGCGAAGATGACAGAAACCAGACTAGAACAAGTGGCTTGTGGGGTTGCACCTAACTCTCTAAAGGTTACAAATGACCCTTGGCACCAACGCCCTGAGCAGGTGTGTGGAAGAAGAAATGGGATTTGTGCTGTTTGATAAACTTTGTGCAAAAGAGAATAGAAGAGTTTCCAGTTTCACTACATTGTTACAGAAATATGCACAGAAGGGAAAAGCAAACAGTAGGAGAAATGTACACATGAAAGCATTATTAGTTATTATTACTTATTACTTTTTTGAGGGGAGTAAATTTAACAAATAGATCTAATGGTGGGGAAAAACTCCTGGGAGAAACCAAAATCAGCTCTGCTTAGAAATGACTCTTCTTGCTTTCCAAAAGTAGAATGTAATGAAAAGTTCCATTTTATGAAGAAAGGAAGCCAACTTCAAAGTGACACTCAGATCAGCAGGCTTTACTTCATGAAACTACAAACAGTAATTTGAGTTTAATATACCTTGATCCTCATACAATTTTCTCAATGGAATAGGTTCCTTCTGCCGTTTTGGTGCACAGGGGAGAATATTTTTTTAATTTGATGTGGATTAAATGCTTTTGGTTATTTTTTTACAAAAAAGAATAATATTTGACTGAAATCCTCATGGGTGGGGAGCAACATTCTAGTGCTTTTTCACAAATGAGTTGGCCCCAGGATATATCTGAATGTCCTGTTCTTTCTTTGGTCAGTCCTCTCTCCAACAGATGGAGGGTCCCTGACTTCCAGTAGTTCCATTAAGTCATAAAGGAACTCCTCCTACAGCCTATGTACGGTTGTGTAAAGCTTTGATCCAAGCAACCCTTCCCTCTGCTTCATAAAGCAACGTAGTCCCTTTGCTTCTAAGGCTGAAACAACCACGTTGCTTCATTTTGCTGTGATCTGGAACCCCTCTCGGCCTTTTCCCACCGAGCTAATGCTATGAGAGAGGCTGAGGAGACTCCTTCAAGGAGCTCTGCAGAGAAGGCTGGGGAATCTTCTCCTCTGTTGGATGAAGACATCTGGCTTACGCTAAAGGTTGTCCAAGCTCAGCGGCCACAGCTCACACGGTGAGCAATTCTGAAGCACCCCAGCCTGGAAGCACTTCTGATGCCACTCAGATTGCTTTGTTGAGGTGACCTCTTCTCTTCAGCAAAAAAGAATCTTAATTGCTTCCATGGCCCAAAATGTTTCACTGAAGTGAATCTTGTCACTTTTCGCAGACCAGAGAAATTTCAAAAGCAGTTAAAGAGGCTGCAGAGTAGATCAAGAGAAGCAAAAACAACAACCTGTGCAACTGGAGAGGAATAACAAGGCTAAAAGAGGGAGGCAGAAAAAACCCGAAGCCCCTATTGCAGGAGAAAGAAAACTTTCAGCAAATTGGAAGACAGATTTCACACATTCATCATAATAACAATAATTCAATCTTCACGGAAAACATCATGCCAGTAAAGTTCTTACCTCAAAAGAGTTTTGCTCACCATTTTCTTCTCTACTCCACAAACTGGTCATTAATGATTCATTATGGCAGATGGTTTTTGAAGCTAAAAGCAGACATGTAGCTAAAGTAACTACGATCACTCTGTTCACTAGCATAACTTTCATTTCTCTTAAAATGTACTTACATAAGAGATCAAAATCTCAACACATAGAAAGTAGCATCATTTTATACCAACAGACAACAACAGAATCTTTTACCATGACGTCAATATCAAATACCTCAATTTTAATACCAGATAGAAAGGCAGTGTTAATTATATATGGTGATAATGCAGAGAATTTGTTTTGATAACTTGATTAAACAAAAGAGCTTCCTGTCAAAAATGCAGATGACTTTCCAAATATTTTCTTGCTTGTTAATTAGGGTTACTAATATTGACCAATTATGTTTAATTAAATTTTAAAGAAAAGCATCTTATTACATTGTTTGCATCAGGCCCAATCATCAATACCTTGAAACAAAATGTCAGTGTCTAGACCATGGTCACCAAACCCGGAAGCCCAACACTGCCCAAAAGGTCAATGTATTTTCAGCGTAAATATGTAATTATAGAATAGAAATTGGTTAACTGTCAAGGAGTCAGGCTTAATTCCAGGTGACCATAGGGACAAATGCCTGCCATCATAGCTCCTCTGACATTTCTGAAATTTCCCTGATTCTGTTCATCATCAGTTGACATCTCCTACAGTACTTCTACTTCTCAGAGCCATGTCAAACTTAATAATTTCAATAGAAGAGAATATTATAATAGAAGAGAACATAATAATTTTCCTAGTGTCCATCCTTCACTGACTACACTTGCCCAAAGTATGAGAGTTTTAGCTTGCTGATCAAGTGAACAATCAGTTTTTATCTCATCCCAGAATGATTGATATGTTCTTCTTACTGTCTACAGTATTCTTAATAACCATATCCAAATCCTTAATCTGAAGATGACTATTTATTTATTTATGCAATTTATATGGCCACCCAACTCATTCACAGTGACTCCAGGTAGCTTACAGAAATAATTTTCCTATTTTTTCTCAGAGTCAAGGTTCCACAGCCATATATTACTACTGGAAACACCATTGTTTAACTATACTGATCTTTGTTCTTACTGAAATGTCCTCAGTCTTATTAGTTTCAGCTAATAAAAGAATATTGTCTGCAGAACTTGAAATTTCAGTATTTTGCCTGCCAGTTTTAGTTTCAGCTTTCTTAGAGGCAACATATGATGCTATTTTAGTTCAAAGAATAATATATATTAAACCTTCTTTAACTATAGTGGCTGCGTACCACGAGTGGCTATCTCTGTTTAATAATGTCAGCCTTGTCACAACACAGCATCCAGTTGGAATGATCAGGGTCACACAGGAATCAAAGAAGCTGCAGTACAGTCTCGGCCTACTGCGTACACATGCTTTCATAATGGATGGTATGGAAATAGGATCAGGAGTAATGAAAAGAGCACCTTCATCTCCTAAGTGAATCAGTTGGTGGGTTGTAAATCATTCGATACCAGTAGAAGAGAAAGTTTTAATATTTTCTGTTGCATTTCCTATAATAATATAATGATAAATCTTTATTTATTATTAACAACACATCATGCAAAAATGCAATGTGTTCTATGACTCATGTCACCAATAAGTATCAAAGGATTTCCATACAGATGAATAATTCATGGCATATTCATTTTGCCCCAGCATATAATGACCTATTTTATGGCTCATTTTGAAATAGCATGATTTAAAAATGCATACATTTTTTAGTTGAGAAATTGCCCAATGATTTTTTAAACATTATGTGAATTATACTGCCTTCTGGTTGAACTCTGAGATAGTTTCTTAGTCTAAAAAATGCTGCTATACATAAAATGGCCTTTTCCGATTTGGTCTTCCCCAGCTAGGTATGTTCCAGACATATTGGATCTACAACTGCCAGAATTTCCAGTGAGCGTAACAGGAGAGGTTGGGAATTGAATTCCCAACACTGCTAATAGACATTAGGTTGGGAAGTCTGCGATAAAGGTTATGTTAACAATTCATGCAGTATGTAATCTGCTGGTTTCTCACCCAGTAAACGTCAACCTTAGAAGTGCTGAGTGTCACTGGGAAAAGGGGATTTTGCTAGAGGGAACAGGGAGAAGCATGAAAATGACTTTCACATTATTGGGGCTCAAACAAATCCCCCTGTGGTTTATTTATTTATTTTATTAATTAATTAAATTCTCCCCCACCCATCTCCCCCCAATGGGGGACTCTGGGCTACTCACACAAATATGCGACTCACAAATATGCAACTCACATAAATGATTGCTGATAATCTTTTGAGGATTATTATTATTATTGGTGGTGGTGGTGGTTGCCTAGTCAGCCAGATGTTTAGACTTGGTTTGGCATTTCCACCTATCAAGTCCTGGGATAGGCAGATGTGGTTGTTTGATGGTATTAAAAGTAATATCGCAGGATATAATGTGTAAAGCTGCCTTTTGCAATTGACTGATGGTGATTTTGTCAATGCCAATGGTCTTCAAGTAGTGCTCCAGATGTTTTGGGATTGCACTAAGGTGCCTATAACTATTGGTACTACCTTTGCTTTCTTTTGCCATAGTTGTTCTACTTCTATTTGCAGGTCTTTATATTTTGTGATTTTAGCCACTTCTTTCTCTTCTGTTCTGCTATCTCCAGGTATTGCAATGTCCGCTATCCAGACAATGATGACGGCGATGATGACAATGACTACTACTTCCTGTTATTACTATTCCTGTTACTATCATTTTATCCTACCTTTTTTATATTTGGTCAACTCAAGGCAGGGAACATACCTAATCCTCCTGCCTCCTACTTTCCCCACAACAACAACCCTGTGAGGTGGGTTGGGCTGAGAGAGAGTGACTGACTCAAAGTCACCCAGCCAGCTTTCATGCCTAAGGCAGGCCTAGAATTCATAGTCTCCTGGTTTCTAGGCCAGCACCTTCACCACTATGCCAAACTGGGTCTTAATGGAGACTTAATGGCTGGGTTCATCCAATATGTGAGGCTAAAATATGATTACCTAGCCTGTGGCCCAGTGCTGTACAAACCCAGCCAGTATAGTTAGCTTATGGTTCAGTGTGCATTGTGTGAACCCAGCTAGCCAATTGGGTTAATTCAAGAAACCATGATTAAGGGTTAGCATGTCATTAGAACACACCTACACTGGACCTACTGGGAAGGTAGGTGTGAGATATTTCACTGCTCCATACCACTCCTCAGTTTAAAGTTATTCCAAGGGCATGGCATTTGGAGTCTCACTTTCCTGCTAGTCTTTGTAGAGCCATTCTGCCCTATTCCGATTGAATATTTTTTGTGGCTTGCTCAGGGAAGCTCCAAATGTCCTAACTGTTACAAAGCTTCTACCTGAACTACCATAAATTGGGCTTCTGTGTCTCCTTCTGAGACTTTTAAGCTCATTTTAAAATTGAGAAATAGCAAACCAATCTCAGAAGACTTGATCTCTGCCAAATTATAAAAAACAAATGTAGATGGGTGAGCCTCAGCTCTGGAAACCTTGTTTGTAGGTGGTCCTCACTTAACAACCACTCATTCAGTGGCTGTTCATGACAATGCTGAACAAGTGGTGTTTATGACCAGTCCTCATACTTATGTTGGTCACAGCATCCCTGAGGTCATGTGATTGCCATTTGTGACCTTCTTTGACAGCTTCCTACAAGCAAAATCAATGGGGAAGCTGGTAGGAGGTCGCAAATTATGACCAGAGGATGTACTCACTTAATGACCCATGGTGATTTGCTTAATGATGGCAACTGGAACTGCTGGAAGTGCCATTGCTAAGCAGCACAGTTACATGACATCGCGCTTTATGACTGCGCTGCTTAGCAACAGAAATTCCAGTCTCAATTACCGTTGTTAAGTGAGGACTGCCTGTATACACATGGACCACTCTTCCCATATTTTAGAGCAGTGTTTCTCAACCTCTGCAAGTTTAAGATATGTGGATTTCAGCTCCCAGAATTCCCCAGCCAGCATGCTGGCTGGGAAATTCTGGGAGTTGAAGTCCAAACATCTTAAATTTGCAGAGGTTGAAAAACACTGTTTAATAATGTTCTAGAGGATTGGAGCCAATTGGAGCCAATCCATCACAGTTAGAATATATAAAAGGGAAGATCAGAAGGGGTCTTAAGGATATTTTTTTATACTTACTTTTTAGTTTTGATTTGATGCCCAGACTTTGGCTATGGGAGAAAACCACATTCCTGTTGAGCAACAACTCCTTTTGTTGAATAATTAAGTGCAGATCTCTTGTATGCCAAGGAGGCAGCCGTCTTCTGTTACACAAGTGGATGAAAAATGGAGCCTCTGAGCCCTTGCTCTCTACTGTAGGGAGAAAAGATTAGTCACCAACTCTGATAAAATGATCCTTTTCTCCAAAAGGCATGTCATTTGTTGTTATTCTTGGAAAATCAATGAGTTCAGTTTTGGTCAGGTATTCAAATACTGGAGTGTTTCCTTTTCAAGCCTGAGTGATCCAGAAAGAACAAGGGCCATCGCTATCCAACCCCACAAATCAGCAAATATTTTTCTGTGCTATGCAGTCATAATGGCAATAATCATGTCCCACCTGCATCAGCCATTTGGTCGTGGTGGTGATGGTATCATCATCATCATCATCATCATCATCATCATCATCATCATCATCATCATCATCTTCAACTCAAGAGACTGCAAAAACTATTCCCATCTTCTGTTTTTCCACAAAAACAACCCTGTGGGGTAGGCTGGACTAGGCTGAGAGACAATAACTGGCCTAAAGTCACCTACCCACAATTCATACCTAAGGGAGGACTAGAACTCACAGCCTCTAATTTAGCACCTTAACCACTACAATGTACATGGCCCACAGATCTGTAAATTATTGAGCTCTGATACCTTTTGAAACTGTTCAGTCCAAATTTCTAAGAGCCTTACTGCAAGTTTCCTGCAGAGACTGTAATTTGACTGAATCTCCGTTGCGGCACATCCATGGCTTTGCTGTCTGAAATATTAGCTTAAATTAGCTTTTTCTCTGTCAGCTGCGGACTTCCATTATTTTACAGAAGGATAATTATTTGTCATTGTGAAAGGCAGGTATAATCCATCTCTAAAATGTTGTGGGTTATCAGTACAACATGCAATCTCAGCCTCCAAAGAGCCCTCATAGAACTGAAGTGGTGGGCTTTGGAAATAGCGTTCAGAAACTTTTAAGTACTTCTCCAACTTTGCATAGGATGAGCCTGCGTGGGGGACCTCTCTCCTATGACTATTTTCTACCAAATATCTTATGCTTAACTCATAGGGGAGCCCTTACACTCACTAGATTCAATGTTGTACCATCTTTGTTGCTGGAGGGAAGAACGAGAGCCAGTTTGGTGTAGTGGTTAAGTGCTGGACTAGAAACTGAGAGACTGTGAGTTCTAATCCTCCGTTAGGTATGAAAGCTCGCTGGATGTCTTTGGTCCGGTCACTCTCTCTCAGCCCAACCCACCTCACAGAGTTGGTATGGTAGGGAAAATAGAAGACGGGAACAATAGGTGCTCTGCTTTGAGTTGTACAAAATAAAGATGAGATATAAATCTAATAATAATTGAACAATAGCTGCCCAGAGTCATTGGGAGTTGGTCGGCATACAAATTTGATAGATAATTAATTAATTAATTAATTAATTCATTCATTCATTCATTCCTGGGAAAGAGAAAGCCCTTATAGTGTCTTTCTTAATTAACAGACAGGATGAATCTGATCAGGAGAATATTCTCTTCCTCCACTTAGCTGACAAGGTTATTCAAGATCAACAGAAGAGTGGCCAACTTCTGCTGCTCCACTGCCATTCCCATTCAACATTTAGCAGTACAGTTATTTTGATAAACTTATTTACTAATTGTGTATCTTTTAATACATTCATCAGTCTATCATCTTTAATTAAGTGTAAATATAATTTCTTGTCTTTCCTTTGGTGTGTAAATCAAACAAGCTAAATTAAACTAAACTTGTTCCCTAGAGTTAAACTTGTAATTCAGGGCTGTAATGGTATGGTTTTAAATTGTTGTAGTGTTATGAGTTTAGTATCTTGTAATGGTATGTTTTTAATATGCTGTTGTCATTTTATGGTTATAACTCTCTTTCATATCCCACTTTGGGATTCTAGTTATAAGAACATCTGGTAATCAATTTTATAAATATATAAATAAAAGAAAGGACTTTTAAAGAAGAGTTTTAAGACCAGCAAATAAATCTAGTGACAGTAATCAGATAAAAGAAATTGTGTAGTCTCAGAATTTGTCTAATTAAAATCTATAGGAACGGCTTAACTTACATTAGGACAGAATCAAAGACTAACAAAGATTCTCTAAATAAGCTAAGGACTGTTTATTTTGTTGATATATTTGGCTGGTAGTAACATTGTTGAGAAAAATATACATGTTTACTTCTCCGATGTCTTAGTTATTTCAATATTAGTTTGCACTGCATTTTTTGAAGTTTCTGGAAAAAATGTTTTTGCCTGAAAAATATTGCAAAATCTAAAGTATCCAAAATTCTTCTTGAATGAATGGATTTGGATGGATAGCCTGGGCAATAGAGCAGGTCTGTGATCTAGTTTTATAGTCGTTCCCTTTTGGATTACTGCACTTATTAATTTTCCCTATTAATTTTGTCCTGACCTTTAAGACTCATTGGATTTTTTAAGATGCTCATCTACTTTTGAATTACATGCTAATGGTTTGAAACTTGATAGGAGGAAAATGTAAATCTATTCTTCTTTTGAATTATACATTCATGCTTTGAAGCTTGATAGGATGACAATATAATTCTATACTGCATGTTTTTTTACTGCAAACAAATTAATACAAAGATTATAAGACATACATTCTTGGTCATTCATATACAGAACCTCTCTCTCTTCTTCAGCAGGCATTTTACTGCCAGGAGTCCTGACTAGAGAACTGTTTAAAAATTTGGACTATATATATTAATTTATATGTTTCATTTCCAATTTTTCCCAATGACTATGTAACCTGACTTAAATATTAATCATTTATTGGAGAACATGACATAAAATATCTGATTTTCATTAATATATTAAAGTATCTGTGAAGTTTTTTTCCTTTTTTCCTTTTTTCCTTTTCCCCTATTTCTTTTTATATATAAAATAGCAAACCAATAAATAGTAGAGACAGAACTTAAACATTACAATGCTATATATGACCTTTGTGGCACTATTATATGGTAACTTCTGCTAACTTTGGGGAAATTAATTTATGCAAAAAATGGATTCAGGGAATTGTGTCATTTGTAAAGAATCTATCAATCTTTATTTTTTCCTCTAATGAAGTAAATAATGCAAATCTATATCTAATAGTATAGTTTATTAAGTCTTTTTTCCCCTGAAGGTGGGCATAACAGAAGCAATACAAAAGTCAGAAAACCATCAGGGGGTTGGCAATATTATAACAAGAAACCAAAGACAATTATACCTTCTTAGTATGAAGAAACTAATAATTTTATGTTAGACGGGTTCTTCAATTATGCATTTGATTTTTGGCAATAAAACAAACCTGTTTAGGTTATAAATACACTCATAGGTTTTTACTAAATCTTTTGAAAAGAACAATACTGTAGTTACAAATGTACTGAAGCATGTACTGCTTCCGACTCATTATTTTTCCATTAATAATTACAAAAACTTAATTATTAAAAGGGCTTGAATTGGCTGCAAATCAACAGCTTTCATAAGAGCTTATAAGATCAAGAGAGAATAAATCTGAATTCAGAGATAATAATAAAGGACATGAATGAAAAGAAATCCTCCATTATTTTATATTTATGAAGACTTTCTAGAACGTTAAAGGGTATTAATGTTAAATATTAACTAAACATCTTTCAGTGTAAATGCCCATAACTTTTAAAAAGGTTTTATATTTAAATCTCTTATTTAGATTATCATAGATTTTAATTTTTTGTTTCCTCTTAATATTTGAGTATTTCTGTTATATGTCTATATAATTTTGATTATACAGTCTGTAGAGCAGTTACTATCACACTCAGCATATGCTGCTATTAGGAAACATCTCCAGATCTGTACAATCTTTTGGTGTCACGCTGGGAATGAAGCCATGTTTTTACTAGTTCCGCACTAGTTTATTTGAAGCTGGAGCCAAGCTGGTCTTTTCTTTTGCAATTGTGCAGCTCTGTAGAACTAGGGAGGTAGTCTGTTCACCCATGGTGGAATCAATATATTAGTACAAAGACCTTGGTGATTGTTCTTGAATGGCAACTATTCAATATTTATTTAATATTTTGCACACAACTATACAGATGCACATGATGTTGAACTAAAGACATTTATGGGAAGGGGGGCAGTAGTAATTTATTTCAGGTTGAATGGAGAGGAGATTTTTGTTTTTGAAGTTCAGTCATAGCTCTGAGTAGAGAACTGATTGAATACTCTTTTTTTTTTAATCATTCAGTGTTTTGAGGTTAATGAAAATGAAGACTGTGAGAGTAATTTTCAAGCCCCTTTTGAAAGATGGAGAATGGAAATGGTGGCTCTCAGTTTACATATAGGTACAGTGACCATATTTCCTTTATTATAAAGGATGGTCCTTTATTTCAGAAAGCTGTCCTTTAGATTTATTTAATTTAATTATTTAGTTTCTTGGTTTTGCTCTTGAATTTTCCTTTGTAAAGCAAAGCTACAGTATAAACATAAATATTTTTTAAAAATCCTTATGAACCTCTTTCAGATTGTCCCTTTTTCAGGTTTGTCCTTTATTTTTTCCAAGAAAATATGGTCACTGTACATATAGGAGTAATTTCCCAACGATTTGAGCAACACACACACACGCATACACATACACACCCAATGTCAAAACATAGAGTTTAATATTTTCCTCTACTGTGTGGAAATAGTTCTATGAAGTTATACCAGAACTTCCTTTCTCTGCCCATATAGACAGGATATTTTCTGTAGGTATTGTGTGTAGCTATCTAGAAGAGTTTGAGAGTGAGGAGAAGACTCTGAAATCGACTAGGAAAGGATAGAGGAAGAATGACTCTGCTAACTAAAGAGCAGGGAGTTTGTCAAGGGGATGATGAGAAGATCATTGCTTCCCCTAAGAGTTCCGTGGACAGGAAAGGGTTTGCACACATATTATGTATGTATGTATGCATGTATGTATGTATGTGTGTGTATAGAGACATGAAGAAGCAGTGGTAACAGGTGGAGCTTGGAACTGCAAAGTTTGCCCCAGATAGAGCCTTTCAAGTACCTTTTTCTGCAGCCTGAGTGGGTATTTCAGGCTCATGTTATAAATACTGCAAATAATATACACCTCCCTACTTCACAGGAGGATAAGAAAGGTGAAAAGATACATCACAGTCAGACTTGCAGGATTCTATTATTATAGCCAATCTCAAAAAAAGTAGTTTTAGTTTTCCAATGGAATTGATTTCGTGGTCTGGTCTACCTAGTGGGGTTGACATCTATATTGAACTATGTAATGGTGCACCTGCTTGTTAAAGTTTTACCAACAAATGCTTTAAAAATGAAATGTTCAAATATGCAAGTTTCCTGGTACAACCCTAGTAATTACTCTAAAGTAATTTGTATTGTGCTCAGCATCAAGAAGACTGCAGGCTAAGGGTACTTCCACATTTTGCCAACATTTTTGCTCTCCAAATCCACAGATACACTTTGAAGGCAATCTGCGATGGTCTTTTCCTCTGTTGTCTTGAAATGCTAAGAATAAGGAGAAAATACACCAACAAAAAACAGTTCATTCTCCATACAAAAGGAAAAGAAAAAAAAAGGGGGAAATCCAGACATTTGCCCCCTTTCTTGCTGGTTTGTGGAGTGCTGAAGAGAAAAACACAAGCCAACATTTCTGTCAACTTCAGCAATTTTTTTTGTAGGCAATCAAACTGTTGTTTCTTTATAGAGTCTGAATTTAGGACCAGGAAAAGGGGTAAGTTGGTTTCTTCATGGGGGACAATGGAACCACGGTGTCTGAAAAGTAAAAGAACAAATCCTCCCCACCCCTCCATGCATGCTCACACATGCTCACACACACACACACACACACACACACAGAATTTAGTTTTGATGTTGAGAAGGAAAAGGGTTAAATCAACTTTTTATTCTAGCTATTGTTTTCCTTAACTCCTGACTACTCTTCCAGAAATGGCCTTAAATCCCTCCCCCATCCAAAAGCAGAGACTGAAAACCCCATGAAGTCATCATTTAGCTCTGAAGTAGGGATCTATGAAGTAGGAAACCATGGAGAATGAACAAGAAAAAATAGGGAAATGTAAAAATCTTCAAATAGAAGTTGAGTGAATGTGGAAAAAGAAAGAAGTAATAGCCCCAATAGTGGTTGGTGTGTTGGATGCCGTACCAAAACTACTAAGATTCTAATGAATCAAGGTGACAATTTTATTGTGTCTTTCTAAATACTAATTCTGCACAATCTTCTTATTTCCATATATAAGGTGTTCAACAGTCTTCTCCTGCTCTTTGCATAACTAGCATTTACTGTCATGCTGAGTTTTCTCAATTCTAGCTTTCATTACATTTGTATGTAACAACTGTGCTTGAGCAGCTAATGAGCCCTTCCATGCCTTCTTTAATGTGTCTTTTTTTAATCATTGGCATATTTTTTCATTATTAACCACTCTGTGGATGTTTATTTGTTAAATTTAATATGACCACCTATTTTGTACAACATAATCCTCAGTGGCTAACAACAACATTCAAGAAAACAGAACAGCTACAACTTCCCATCAACTCCACATTTACTGGGCTCAGTCCCATCCTAGCCAAGTGCCTGGAGGAAGAGCCAGGTCTTCAAGGCTTTCCAGAAGGCTAAGAGAGTACGAGCCCTCTGAATATCAGTGGAGAGGCTGTTGCACAGGGCCAAACCAGCTGTGGAGAAGGCACATCTTCAAGGGCCCACCAGATGACAGCACTTGAGAGCAGGACCTGGAGTGTGCCTACCCTATCTGATCTGGTGGGATGGGCAAATATCCTTAGGGAAAACAGTCCTGCAAATTACCTGGCCTTGTGCCATTCAAGGCTTTAAAGATAATAACTAGCACCTTCAATTGCATCCAGAAAGAAACTGGGAGCCAGTACAGTCATTCAACAACAGTATAATATGGGCAAACCATGGGGTGCCCAAAAGTGCATGTCCTGTTGCATTCCAGACCAGTTGTATCTTCCAGGTAATTTTCAAGGGCACAGTTCATTGCAGTATTTCAGTTGGGAAGTGACTAAGGTGTGAATGAATGTGAGCAAGACCACCTGGTCCAGGAATGGGCACAATTGGCACACAAGATGAATTTGTGCAAAGATCCCACTAGCCATGGCTTCCACCTGCTGCTGAGCAGGAGCTGCGAGACCAGGAACATGTCCAAATTGTACACTAACTCTGTCCAGGGAAGCGCTAACCTGTCCAGACTCAAAGATGACAACTTACCAGACTCTGGTGAACCAGTTGCAGCTGGTTCCTCCCAGGTCCTAAGCCCTTACAAATTCCAGGCAATAGGCAAGCATCCGAACAGCATCACCTGCCCAGTCTGGGGTGGAGATGTATCACTGAGTATCAACCACATATTGATGATACCACACCCCATGCTATTGAATGACCTCACCCAGAGCTTCATGTAGATTTTAAATAGAAGAGACAAGAGACCCAAGTCATGAAGTGTTTCACGTAAGAGGGGCCTAGGGCTAGACTGCTCCTCCAAATAACACCAGCTGGAACCATCTACAGAGAAAGGAGAACCACTGCAGAAAACTGCCCCCCAACCCCCAGATTGATCCAGAAGGATACCATGGTTGATGGTATCAAAAGCTGCTGAGAGATCCAGGAGAGCAAGGGTGGACTCCCATGTTATGTCCTCCAGAGGTCATCCACAAATGCAACCAATGCCATCTCAGTACCTGGCCTAAACCTTGACTGAAAAAGGTTTAGATAATCTTCTTCCCTTCTAAAACGGGAAGGTTGGAAACTAGAGTAAAGTTGTATAATACCATCAGGTCCAAGGATGGCTTCTTGAGAAGGGGGTGCCTCACTGTCTCCTTCAAGGCAGGCAAAACCACCCCCTTCTACAAAGGGGCATAAACCACCACTTGGACCCAACCACATGCCACCTCTTGGAAGGCCTTACCCAGCCAGGCGGGGTAAGGGTCCAGAATGCAGGTGTCTACTTCCTCAGCATTGACTGGCTTAAACTCATCCCAGATAATGAAGCTAAGACATGCCTCGGTCACTTCCACAGGACCCACTCAGCCAAGGTATAATTCAGAGCAAAGCAGAGCACCTTTGTTTGACAGATGCTCACATCGGCCTTGCAGGGGCTTCCCTAGAAGGAACCTGGGCACCTGAAACACGGCTGCTATATATGGGTGCAATAACAGCACAAATATCCACATACTTTGCCACTCTTATCACCAAAAGGTAAGTCCTTATATAGGCTCTTACTCATGCCCAGTCTGCTTTGTTCTTTGTCTTTTTCAAGTGGTGCTCTAGGTGTCTTTTGCATAACTTCATCTCCCAGAGCAACTCAGAAACCAGAAATCCATGATTACAGAGAGTCCATATAGGTGTGATCTGATCCAAGGCTCCAGTCATGAGCTCATTCAAACCCATGACTAAGGCCTCATTTGAATCATGCACCACAGCCTCAGGAATAACTCAAGCTCCCTCTGAAACCCTACTGGATTTATCAATCACCTGGGGCTGGCCAATCAATTAGGCCTTACCTCCTTGCAGTGGGGGCAGCCCTGCAGAGAACTCTAGGGCTAAGAGGGAGCGATCTGTCCATGACAAGGGATTGATGTTAACATCCCACCACTGCCCCAAGGTAAAAACCGATCTGTGGGACCTGTGAGAGGGCCCCTGATAAATTGGATCAAGTCCACAGTGGTCATGGTGGCCGTGAACACCTGAGGTACCTCTGACTCCAGGCCTAGAGAAGGCAGGCAGAACCTTCAACCTGGGGAACTCTACTGTAATGGCTTTTTTTTTTTTGCTAGCTTTGCCCTTGCTTCATTAGCTGCTCATTCTTTCATACATGCTTGGTTTCATTGTTTTTCAATTCACCTCCTCTTATTAGGTCATTTAGTATATATTTTTGGCTACCCTTAGTATATTCAGCCAACACTCCTTTTTTTTCTTCAACTCTTTGCTGAACTTGCAGCATTCCATGTCTGCCTTCACTAAGGGCAATTATTATTATTATTGGCAGCAGCAAACCCACAGTGTTATTGTAATGGTAGCTGAGACAACATTTAGGAAAAGCTGCATAAATACTCATTGTTCATGTTCTAATTATTATTAATATGGAGATGGGAAGTAACTGTGTATATGCTAGTATAAATGTGATTTTGATATTCAGCAGCTAAGCTGAAGTTTATAGCACATTATGATAATCAGGTGGCTCACTGGGACTGCTCATGCCTTGCACATAAAAATTGGGCGGAGCTTTGATCACACCATCACAGCCCCTTTTACCACACTGTATGGCAAGCCTGAATAAGTCTGGTTGTTTTGCCAGCTGATACTTTTATTTTTTAAAAAAACTGTAACGTTAGGATCTTCTCCCACTGGTTTGCTGGGGGAGAGAGGAGGGAAAATACATTGGACATTTTTCTTGACATGTGCACATACATCCTGTCACACAGACAGCTGCTTTGTTTGGGCAAAGGGACCATCAATTCCAGGGGGATTGTTGACTGCCATCTGCCACTTAACTGTTTATCTGGCAGGCAGGGAACTCTGCCTCTAGATCCAAATCACTTTCATTGAGTTGTGGCTCACAGCCTGTCTGCTTCATGCTTCATTTCACACACAACTGGCAATTATATTTTGAATGTTGGGAAAATCGGATAAAGCTCCTTCTTCCCTAGAAGAAAGGTTGACTCAACATTTGAGGGTGGGGTTGACAGGTGGCCCTAAACCATATTTCCAGCTTGCATGATTTCATCAGCTCAAGTTTTACTGGAAGCCCTTCTACTCATAATATTCATGCTTGTTCATTCATTTGATGTTTTCCTTTCTTCTTCAAATATATGCAAAGGACTTCAAGGGTATCATAATTTCTAGGGGATTTCTGGGAGAAAAATGGTAGCCCTTAGTTGTCCAGAGCAGCCCTTTTGTCAACAAAGCAGGATTTTCTTCTCAATTCTCTCCTCAGAAATTCTCTGACCTGCTGTATCTCCTTTCCTCTCCTTTCATGCCATCTGCAAGTGGAGAGATGTTTTGAGTAAGCACCTCCAGCTTTTAGCCTTCCAAGCTTTCTAAATGTGAAGGTCATGAAGGAAGTAGGATTTACAAAACCATGCTTCAGTCTTTTTGTAGTTTTAGGCTGTGAACAGATGCATTCTATTGGATCAGATTTTAGTTCTTTATACAAACTTGTGGATAGCTTTTTCTATAGTTTAAACTCTTCTTGCATGAAAAAAGATCTATAGCCACAATTAAAAGACTTCACAGGTCTGTTTTGCCTGATTAAACCTCTTCTTCTATGATCGTCATACCCTGACATTTTTTCAACCATCTCTTACAACAGTAGTTAGGAAATGTTGGACTTTGCACTTAAGTCCTGTATAACTCGTTTCTTGCCTCCACATTCAGCAAGCTATCCATGCTATTTTGGAGGACTGTCCTGCTAATTGTACAGATTGATTGTTTGGATTTCTTTGCTCCAAAGTTCTGTCACAATGTTCCATTGTTTCCTGCAGGGATTGTTAAGCCAGCATCTGTGGGAGCCAAGATATCTGCACCCCAAAATTAAATGAAATGAATTTGAAAACATCTAAATGTCCATGGGATTGCAGAGATTGCTCAGGAGGTCATAAATAATTTGGCATTCTCTCTTTAACTATGTGAGATCTCAGGGATGAGTATACTGAAATATTTAATTTAAAAAATATATATTTTTGGGCAATCACACTGTTATGTAAGATTGTGTTATGATGCCTATTGAATGAAAAGAAACCTCTTCTGGTGGGGATTAATGATGGTTTAGCAAATCTTCGAGGACAAAGACAGCACCACAGCAGAGATCAGCAACCAGAAGCCAGCGCTGGATGCTGAACTTCCTCTGAATAAAGAAGTGTGAAGTCAACTCATCTGACCTCTGGTCATCTGCTTCCTACCAGTTACCTGAAAAAATGGAAGCTTTTGCGGTTTGTTTGAGAGTTGAGCAACTGGGAGGTTTGGGATTCTCTCTGTACATGGCTGTGGTGCAGCCTGTATGAATACATGAACTGATCAATCCTCATTTCTTAACCATATTTGTTATAACTATTCTTCAGCCTGAGAGAGATTTTCTTTTACAACAGTAACTTCTCTTGGTGATTTTCATTTTTAGGGGGATTATACATTTATATGAAGATTTAAAGACTTAAAGTATAAGAAGTATTGGGCAAAAAGCTTAATAAAGAATGATATAAGAAAGAAAGTTAAAAACAGATGAAGGGGAAGGGTTTTTTTTTAAATAAAAAAATTAATTTTTCTATGAAACTACATTGTAAAAATCATAACTGAGTGAAAACAATTGACTCAGATCTTCCATGGGGACGCTGTTTGCCCTGCATTAAAGACTGCCGATAATTGGCTGGATTTACAAAACAAAAGATTAAGGTAATTTGAGATGGAGGACTTGGTTGCAACCATGGAAACATTGATCTGACAGATACCTGTAATTACAGCTATAAAGACTCTAGAGGGAGTGAAGTTTGTGTTTATTTTCTTTGCTGTTTAACACTTTCATTTCCAAATAATGATGATGCACAAGGCAGCAAGACTGGAGGCGAGAAGAGGTTCCTCAGAACAGCTGTTAGAAAAAGAAGATAAAACAATTCCTTTAAGCTTACTTCAATGTTTTGATGAATTGGGAACTAAATTGGCTCAGTCACTTGAAGCCAAATTTACGGCCTTTGAAAAAAAGATAGATGAAAGGCTTGACAAGATGGAAAATTCTCTAAAACAAATGTCTGAAGATATAAAGCAAGTCAATGATAAGATGGAAACTTTAGAGAGTAAATCAGAAGTTAGGGATAGAGAAATGGAGAGAGAAATGGGTAATGTGGCTTTGCTGGAACTCAGAGAGAAGGAATTTTGTTTGAGATTTAGAGCTATTTCAGAGAGTTCTAATGAAGTTATTGGAGGAAAAATTATACAAGCATTGACAAGTTTCTTTAACTGGGAAGAGCAGGATACCGAGTTAGAGGTATATTGAATAAATTCATGTTTTGCAAGAATAAGAAATGTTCCAAGAGATGTTTTGGTGCATTTTGTGAGGAAAAAAATAAGGCATTAAGTTTTGCAATAGCACTTTAATACAAGATTAAAGATTGATTATGCAGATACAGGTAGTCCTTGCTTAATGACCATTCATTTAGTGACCATTCAAAGTTACAAAGGCACTGAAAAAAGCTACTTACAACTGGTCCTCACCCTTAAAACCATTGCAGCACCCCTGTGGTCATGTGATTGCCATTTGCGACCTTTGCAGCCAGCTTCCGACAAGCAAAATCAATGGGGAATTGCATGATTCGCTTAACGACCATGTGATTCACTTAACAACCATGGTGATTCACTTAACAACTGCTGTAAAAAATGTCATAAAATCAACAACATTCACTTAATGACCATCCTGCTTAACAATGAATTTTCCAGTCCCTATTGTGGTCGTTAAGCGAGAACTACCTGTATAATTATTTTAAAAGAAATGCCTATTAGAATTTTATGTAAGAGAAAAGAATATTCTTTTTTGACTGAGGTTTTGAAGCAGAAGAAGATTTCATTTCGCTGGAACAAATTAGAAGGTGTGATTTTTACTTTTAAACAGCAAAAAATTTGAATGAACTCTGTTCAAAAGGCTAGAGAATTTTTGGAAAAATTTAAAAGAGAATTGGAAAAGGTTCGAATGGAAGCTGTAGTGGAGACTGCTCCAAAATTACAACATATGCAAAAAGATTCTGAAAAATATGATTTTGAATTAGGTGCTATAGGCATTGACTTTACTAAATTACTGGCCTAAATATGGATTATAAATATTTAACATGGAATATAAATGGAACAAATGCTCTTCAAAAAAGAAAAAAAACCTCTTTCACTACTTAAAAAATTAAAACAAGATACAATTTGCCTATAAGAGACTCATATTAGAAAAAGAGGAAGAATTAGAGAAATCACAAGAAAAAATAAGCATTTCATGTCAAATTAAACTTTTACAGCAACAGTTATCGATATTAACAGTAAGACAAATTGAAATAAAGATAAATTATGTAAAGCAAAAGAATTTTGAATTTGCGAACAAACCAGGGAAATGGTTAGTGTATAAATTAAGAAAAGAGAGAGAAAAGAAACTGATTTTGAAACTTCAAGAGGGAGATACTATATTAATGGACAATGTGGCTATACAAAAAACCTTTCATCAGCATTATTCTAACTTGTATAAAGGGCATGATATCTCTTTTGAAAAAAATAAATGAATACTTCAAAATTTGAATATTGTAAGACTGAATTTGAAACAGAATTATGTACAAATGATGAACATGTTATTGCTAAAATGTATAAACTTTTATTGAGATTTGAAACAAAAGAAGAACAAGTGAAAGAATGTATGATAAAATGGGCTAAAATTTTTGGTTATAACATACACATGGAACAATGGGAGAATATAGATGAAAGGACTGACATTTACATTATGTTAGAACTTTAAAGAGAATTTTTATAAAATGATGTATTGCTGGTAATTGTCACCAGAAAAATTGTCTAAAATGTATAAAGGTACTTTGAATCTATGTTGGAAATGTGAACAACAAGAGGGCACTTTTTATCATGCTTGGCTGACATGTAAAAAAGCTAAAAAAATTTGGATCCAAATATATACATTAATTCAGAAGATTTTAAAGATTAATATATAACTGAATCCAGAGATGCTTCTTTGGGACTGCCTGCAAAGAGTTGGAAAAAACCCATGGAACTTTGTTTTTATATAACGTAACAGAAGCAAGACTTTTATATGCACAACAGTGGAAAGATTTGACATTAGCCACAATGGAAGAGCGGATCGTGAAGATGATGGAGTTTGCTGAGATGGCTAAACTGACAGTTCTGATTAGAGAAAAGACATTATTAAGTTCAATGCTGATTGGAAACCCCTTTTGGACTTTTTGCATGAAACAGAAAAAAATGAAATTATGATATATGGGTTTGATGATTAGAAAAAATATTAGGTGATAGAAAAAATGAAAGTATGTTGTAAATCCTCGAGTAAGAGTTCAATTTAAGTTTATACCTATAACTGTTGTAAAAGAAAATCGGAAGTCATTTCTTTATATTTCTTTTTTCTTTCTTTTTCTTCTGCACTTTTGGCTTTGTTCTTTCTTTTCTTTCTTTTCTCTTAAATATTAGTTCTTGTTAGTTTTTATCTTTCTTGTTTAAAAATGTAATAAAGTTCTTATAAAGATGAAAAGATGGCGCTGGGGTACTAAAACTTGCCATTTTTTCTTCTTTCAATTTTAATACAGATTCCGGCATTGTTTGATGGGCTTAGACCCCAAACAGAAATGTAGGATGAGGTTTAACATAAGAAGCTTCCATTCCACCAACTCCTCATCCTTACGTGCAAAGCCACCTTAAATTAATCATCCACTAGGTTCGTAGCAAAAGAAAAAAAAATATCACCCAAAGCTGACATGAGGTATGCAGATATCCCTGAAGCCCATGCTGTTCATGGAGAGAAAAATATTCCCAACAGATGCCCGATGCTTCAAAAACATCCTATTACACAAACCCTCTTCCCCCATTCCTGATCTTCAGCAGTGGCTGGCTTGCTTCTCTATCAGCCTCTGTCATCTCTGTACTGAAATGAATAGAGACACCAGTTTCACTCAGGAATTTGAATCAGTTAAGAAATATGGCATCCTTTTGTGGAACTAAGTCAGTTTATTTCTAAGCCAGTCAGTTGAGAGCCAGGTAGAGCTTTTCCATCTCTAGCATCAATTGTGATGGCAGCATGAATATAATTCAGCAAATGGAACAAGAACTTTTTCGATGTTTAATAAATTATAATCAGTTTCAGATTTTTTCACTTTCCAAAAGCAATTAATAATGAAGACGGTCCATTTCCTTTCCATGGAGCATCATTTTTAGTCATCTTTGTTTTGTTTTCTAAAAACAGCTATACAATCTTGCTGTGCAGCTTAAAAAGGAAGGATATTTTCGGCAGTTTTTCAGTTTAACCACATGGGGGCAGAAGATGTTTGTGTAAGATCAGTTTTACTCTTTCAGAAGAATTGTCCAGGTTTGTTGGCCTTTACAGTACTGTGAATTGGAGGCTTGGTTACCTAGTGCTTACTAATTTGCCTACAAATAATGCATGACTGAAAACTATTGCACAATGAGCTTTATATGAAATAAATCTAAACTCAGTTACAAAGCATAGCTTTGTTTGGGAGAGAAGATATAGAAAATCCTACTTAATCTATCTGGTTTCTAAATATCACATTTTTCTTGTAATACAATATCCCAAAGGATCTTAAGTGTTAAAAATACATTCTTGAGTGTGTTTAACCTATGCAGTTTCAGCTACATTTCAGGTTAGACCAATATAAATTTGACTTATCGATATTTTATTAATTGAACCATTGTTATTAATATAATTCCAAAGTGGAAAAAATGCCTTTATACATGGCATGTATATTGTATTGACTGTAGTTAACGGCTCATTTTAATTGGCTTAGAATAATTTTAGCTGTACTTTCAGAGCTGATGATGCTTATAGGCTGCTGTTCCTTGCATTTTATTTCCTAATTAAAAGGCAAGCAGGCAGACAGAAAGAAAAGTTCTTTAAAAGAGCTTCCAATGGAATTTGAACTGCAATATTCCTTTGTGGTTTGTGTTAGGAAAAATACTTGTTCAGGAATCCCTTCTGAGAGAACAAATATGAAACCTATTTATCTGCTTAAGTGGATGTGGGTAAGATTGGATAGTTTGCTTTGCTTCCTCTCTAAATTTGTCCATTTATTTTACTGGTTGACTTTAACAATTTGAAGCTTGTTTTTTTACAAGTATTTCTGTCTACGCGATAAAATACAGAACTGTCCTTTTTAAGAATAGCTGTAGAAAAGCATTGATATTTAGCTATCTATGATTAAGAGATAAACTTTACATTACATGTGGTATTAAAAAAAATCAATTTTTTTTTTAGGGCAACCAATGTGGGTAGCTTTCAGTTTGTTCTTTAAGCAGCCTTTCTTGGTGACAGGAAAGCTGTGGGGATCAGAAATGAGAGGGTTAAGCAATCTCTCTCCCAATTACGCAGTTTCTCCCATGGCTGTTTTGCATAAAAGAATAGTTGGGGAAAGAATAATGGTGTGATAAAAAAGGAACCCTGGCAGGAATACAAAAAAGTAGAATTCAGATTACATAAAATGCTGTTTTATTCTGAATAATTTGAACATTAACCCTGAGCCTGCTTCACTTAAAGTTCTGAACATGAGTTTAAAAGAAAGAGAAAAGAAGATGCTTGAATCTACTGTAGTTTGCTATTTTTCTGTGGCAGGTAGTATCCCCATCATCCTTGATAGTTGCATTGTGAACGTCATCATTTGGTTTTAGGGTTCCCAGAGAAGGGAACATCTTGGATTGTATTCTCCAAAGGATTGCTACAATTTTTATTTCAACAGATTTCCTTGAAGTCAAATTTGTGGTATCCTATCATCTTAAGCCTTATTTCAGCTTTCTAATTATCTGTTACCCCTAAAATATGTTATATTTCAACTCCCAACCAGCATGATCAAGACCAAGCTGACTAGGGATTATGGGAGTTGATCCCAACAAATTTCTAGCGTACAAGTTTGGGGAAGGCTGATCTAAATGGCTTTGGTTTAATTTTCCATTGATGCTGAAGTGCCAGGGAGGATGACCATGAATTCATCCCTACCATAGATCTAGGGCAATCAAGTAAGAAGTCTGTGATAGACAAATGCTCAGGGACTTTAAAGGAAGCTTGGCTTTACTGTAATTCCCACTCTCAGTATATTTGTTGAGGTTGATCTAGAACATAGCATCCTGCCGTACTGACTGTTCCTAACATGCAATGAGCCCTTTGTGTGATCCTCACCCTGAGCAGTTGCTGGAATTTAGCCTTATTTATTTTTCTTACAACAAAAATGTACTCTCTCTTGGAACTGTCTGGTCCTGCTGCACACTATATCTTCCCATTAACTAGAAGGGTGGGACACACCACAAAACCCAACAGATGTTTCAATATGGCTCTCAGCTCAACCCTTTCTACTCATCTACTTCAGTTTTGGTATGACTTTGTGTTTCTCCTATCCTTTGCTGCCTTTTCCTGGTAGTGTTGAAATTCCTTGGGGCTCCACATTTTTACTACAAAGTCTTCCTTTCATAGCAACACTGGTGATAATGATGAAAAAAACTAGTGCCCTTACTTAGTAGAAAGAGCTGAAGGATAACTAAAGGAGCATTGGCACTCATTTGTAATACTGTTTGTGTAACTCCAGTTTGGTTTAGAGGTTGCAATTTTATATTGCTTTCAATTGTCTTTGTATTCTTTTATGTATTTAAATTGTTAAATTACCTGAATGTTGTTTATGGTGAACCTCCTAGACAACACTAATATAGTAGGTGTGCTACATTATAGCTAGCTAGATAACGAGAAGCATAACCTGTCTGCTTCCCCAAAATAATGCAAAAAGGTTTTAGGCACTCTATGCAGTGATATTGTTTTGGCCATAGGCATTTAATAGAAGACACAGTGACATCAAACATAGCATGCATCCTTACTGGATCATTACATCATTGCTCAAATGACATGAATGATGTAATTTGCATCATTCATGTTGTGATGCAAATAATATACTTTATGTTATTCACACCATTTTTATGACGACATTGTGACATCACTTCCCATCTTGCTGTCTTCCTTGGATGCCAATTGTGCTGAAAGCTCAGAAAGTACAGGTAATACTTGTGTCATTTCATTGAAGCATTTGTAATGGATTGCTTCTTTAGACTCTGTAATGGTCAGAAGTGCAGATCAAGGCTTAGAATTGTCATTCCAAGCCCAGATTCAACGTGGGCAAACTCTCTTCCTTTAGTGATATCAGAATGGATCAGGTAATTTATGCAGAATGACTGTACTCAACCAGTTATATCAACCCTACTCACCACTCCTCACAGTAATTATTAAGAGTATTGTTTTTGCTAATATTTCGGAACAGCCGGTATGCTAGTGAGAAGGACCTGATTTGGCCATGTTTCTTTCATATATTTCTTGGCAATAAACAATTTGCCTGTAAACCATCATCTCATTTACAGCGTCTGAAAATTATGGTGCAATGAACACAGTTGAGAGCCTGTTTGTGCTCTGTTAATACACTGAATGCCCTTGAATTCCAAGATTTATATAATGTTTTATGGAATGCTATTAAACCAGCTTGTTGCTCTTGATGATAACTGTGTTGCAACATTTACAATGTTCTATAGCAGTAGTGAAATCATTATTCCTGGTTATGTTTTTCAGATGCTGCAAATTGGAATAGCAATGGTGATATTAAATATAGCTTATTTTTTGCCACTGAAAACTGCTTAGCAAGAGTAATTTAACTTTGTATAAGAACAGGTGAATATAAAGAAAAGAGCCCTCCAAATGTGTTAGCGTATTGTCACCTGTAGCCCAAGCTCATGCATACTTACTTAACAGTAAATCCCACTGAATTCTATTGAGAATTGTTGTTGTTGTTGTTTAGTCGTTAAGTCGTGTCTGACTCTTCGTGACCCCATGAACCATATTGCGCCAGGCCTTCCTGTCCTTCACTGCCTCCCTGAGTTTGCTCAGTTTCATGCTCATCGCTTCAGTGATGCTATCTAACCATCTCATTCTTTGCTGTCCCCTTCTCCTTTTGCCTTCAATCTTTCCCAGCATCAGGGTCTTCTCCAAAGAGATCTCTCTTCGCATTAGGTGACCAAAATATCTGAGCTTGAGCTTCATTATCGATCCTTCCAATGAGCAATCAGGGTTGATATTGAGAATTAATCTGAAGTAAATAGGCAGAAAATGGTCTCCTCCATATGAGTAAACCAGTTTTCCATGGAGATACTCTTTCATTTCTCAAATCAAAGCTCACTGAAAACCAAAAGCTTTTTTCCCAAAGACATCTGGAGCTTTCTTTCAAAGCTGACACAAGCTTTCATCTAGACAAGAAAGGTGATCTTAAGATTTGGATCAAAGTCTATTTTGCAGTTAATTAGTGTTAGTGAGGTAGATTTGACAGACTGACACATGGCTTTGGAATGTCCAATTCTAGTAAGGCCTGTCAATTCTGACCCAGTCAATATAAATATATCAGCATTTGCTGTTTTGACTTTTCCTTTGGAGAGGAGAATCATAAGAGCTTACCAGCTTTCACTGCACATATTTTCCATAGCTATTCAATTAATGTCAAGAAATCATCATCATCATCATCATCATCATCATCATCATCATCATCATCTATGAAAGAAAAAGTAAATTACACCGAGACACATTTATTTATGGAATGTCAGATGGAGAGGATCAAGATGGTTTTTTCCTTCTTTTTTATGTTTAGAGGAAATCTACAAGAAAAACAGGAAGTGACATGATCATAAAGAGAAGGCTTTCTCAAATAATATAATTTTCAGGAGTTAAAATAAAATCTGATCACAAGCATCCCACATTTCATTTACTTTCTTCATAACATGCAAATGTGTATCTGAGTTCAACAGCTTGAATTTTGATTCTTGGGAGTTCTCACATTGCATTTACTCTTTCCCTGGTGGGTAACATAAAATTGTAAAGTGATTTCCCATAATTCTCAGTGGCAAAGAAGGCTATCAGAATGGAGAAGAAGCAGAAAGTTTTAAGACTATAAGTAAACAGCTCTGACTGTGGTCTCTTTGGGATGTTATTACTGAAGTTTCAACCCCATAACCCAGCATTGTTTAGTATCATTTCTGTTGTACTGTTGTTGTTGTTTTTATCTGCCTTCATCTGAGGCAGAGGAGTTTAATGGGAGATCCTACATAACAAATATATGCATGTTTACTTGAAAGTAAATCCAACTGATTGCAGTGGAGCTTTTTCTAGGCATACTGTATCTGGTTTGCTGTTCAGAGTTTTGAAAAACAGATATGATATGCCTAACTTTATGCCAAGAAGGGGTGCAGCTTTGCTATGTCAGCTCACTAGAAATCTGAGAGTCACTGCAGGGCTCCTTACTTATCACATTTGCACACAGAAGGACACACAGAAAGCTAGAAGTGGTTAAATTAGAACAAGCTGAACTGGAATGAGCTAGGAAGCCCATGAAAAAATAGTAAATGTGCTACCTGCTTGCATTTTTAGACAGCCAGATATCACTAATACAGTATTAGTTTCCAAAGCTTTTTGAGCCAATGGAAAATATATGTTTGTAGCATTGCCCTAGCTCTTGCCCTCACAAGGTACCTGGGGGAGCACAAAACAACACTTTGCAATATACACAAATACCTAGTGAAGATGGGAGGTGGAGAGATTTGTGAATTTATAGCATGTTCTCCCCCCCCACACACACACTTTTGTAGCACACAACTTTTCATCCATGAAAATGTCATAGGTCGATGGATGGAGATATGAAACCAAAATGGCCATAGTTGAATAATAGCTAGAGAATGGATTTCTATGGTTACAGCAGGTTTATATACTTAGGAGATTTTTTTTCTTGAGGTAAATGTTGAAATATTCCACACTGTCTCTATTTGTGAAACTGTTTTGTGTCATCTACTTGGGATCCTTCCATTATGGGGAATGATTCTGGTTTTCCTTATATCTGCAGTGTTATTCTTTCCCACTTTCCACTAAGGTTTCAGCAAAGTTTCTTTTGAAATACAAGTGACAAATATACTTAACATCCTGGAAAATGGCAAAGCACAATGCCAAACTGCTTTTCTCATTCCAGAAGGCAGCAATTGATGAGTTGATTGTCAGATTACATGCATAAACTCCAGTTTTCTCCATTGCAACAGCTTTTTAAGAAGCCTGAGGTCTAGGAGCTGATTCAAAGAGACTTCTGATGGAATAACCAGACGTTATGCATTAAACTTGAATGGCATTTGAATATATTTCAGCTCAATGTTTTAGCTTTGGCATAGCCAAGATTTACTTCTAAGTCTCTTTCAAGAAAATTGAAGCTGTTTTACATAGTTTTTCACATATTTCCAGAGAAACGCAACTGGAAAAAATGGGACATTTGGCTATGCAATCTTAATGACTTTTTTGATTATTTCAAAATTTAAGTTATAACCTCAAGCTAGCTTTTTATTTTAAATCTAGCAATATTCTGTGATGAAAAAACTAAATAAAAAAAAAACAGGTTCACAATGAAACAGGACATTTATCAACTATATAGATATAATACTTCTATGCACTGTGCCTTATTGATATATCAAGATTTATAGGAAGAGCTTGAATTTTTTTGGTGTTCAAATATTTCTGAAGTTCTCCTTCTCTGAGCCACTACACATATTCCATTGTGCTTCAATATATGCAACACATAACTGCAAACATATGTTTTCACGTGTGTAGCATAAAAATACATGTATGAATCAGAGCTGGTCATATTTTCATTTAATGGGAGAGGCCAGGATCCAAATAACTGGGAACATAAGATAGACTTGCCACCTGTTCCATATTCCAAAGCAGCATTCTTTATCTATGGTGAAAATGTAGTTTTATATTAACAGGGGACAGAGTTTATTGGAAGACATAACCATGTCATTTTCTCATCATCATGGTTTGTCCTGGACCTCTCTGTGTTAGAGGATCCATCATAAGTTTACAAAGAAAATTTTAGTATGTAAATAAATTGATTTTATCAATTATTGCTTTCCCTTTCTTCATGTTTCCTTTTTCTAAATAAATTCTGTTTTTGTAGCTAGAGTGGTGAAAGATTTTTTAAAATGTGATATTTATTAAAATCAAAACATTTTTGTTCAATTTTGCTTTTCTGAGCAAGTCCTATCCATTTTATGTTTCCCATGAAGGAGGCAAAGATATGGGAGAGAGGGGATTCTTGGCAGATGGGCTCAGAAGCTCTTGAAAACAGCTGAACAGAGTTAGTGAAGCATAGCCAGGGTTGTAAATGTATCAGTAATTCTTTGAAGATAACCATTATAAAGAATAGTCCTCTAATGGGAAAACTATATCTTCTTCTATATCCATTACAGCAAATTTTGAATGAAACCATTCAACCAAGTAAAAACATTACTGGCTGCTCTGGCTTCTCTGAATTATTTCTTACCATGACTTCCCCTCTGGATGGACTCATCAGAGTCTTTCTGGAACCTCTTGGCATATTTGGGTTAATTCCAAAACAGAAGGCTCCTCTCCTGAGCTACAGAAGGATCCCCAGGTCACAGCAAGTTTCCTGGAATGTAGGAACGTGTGCATGTAGGCTTAGTATCAAGTCAGTCTTTCAGATCATCTTGAACATAAGGGTACTTGGCAGCAACAGCCTTGTTCTCAAGGAGGGATTGTTGATGTACAGTATGTTTAAGGACCTATACTGCAGCAGTTATGTGGCTCTCAAGATCACTGGCAACACAGATATTTTGCTATGTAATTTGAAATCTTGTGTTCCTCAATTTCTGGCTTTGACCTTGTACCACATTCTTGTATCTCATTGTTGGGGCTGAGATGTTGGCCTCTAATACCCAGTTTGCTCTTTTGATTCTCCTTCTAACTCCCTTTTGCCTATGGAATTAATCATGCATAATGGTTAGGTTATGTAATGGTATGTGGGGATGACCTTGGGAGACAGAAGGAAGAGCTGCAGACTAGACAATGGTCAGATAAGAGACAACTTAGCCTGCAGAAGCAATGGGGCATGGAAAATGTCTCAAAAGGGACCTTCCCTAGTTTCTTGGACTGTAAAGGTGAGGGAGGAGAGATGAACTTTCAGACGTGCAAGATTCTGTTAATGTAACCTTACAACAAAGTTAGAGCTTCTAACTTTATTGTAAGTATACTTCTGGGTGTGCTTCTTGTCTAGACTACCTTGCCAGGCTGATAGGTTAACTCTGGACTGTTGCTTATATAACCTTAAGTATGTCTCACTGACTTGAGGTGTTAAATTATGCACTTCCTTTTTTCTCTTCTGGCATGGACACAAGGAAGCATTTCAAAGTGTTCACTTGAGTTCTTGATTAACCATGGTTTGTTATGTATAGGAAAAAATAGGGAAAGAAAAAACTAGTCACCTGCTCAGAACTGCTCCCACAATCCTATATCCCACTGGTTACACATCTCTCTCTCTCTCTCTCTCTCTCTCTCTCTCAATATATATATTAAGGGTGTACCAAAAGTCAGGCCGCATAGACCAATCACAATATGTTTAATTTTTTTTTCCCAGAGAAATTGTTACTGTACTTAGGAATGTTCAAAGGTCATGTGTCAAATGAGTAAGGAAGTGTTTAGAAGAAAATGGCAACCAATTGACCATTTACTGTAATAAATTGTCTGTGAGGCCTGACCTTTGGTACACCACACACACACACACACACATGCATGCATACATACATACATACATAGACACACACATACACAGTATGTAAACTTTAGAACTGTGTGATCATCTCCATATGAAATAGCTGGGAAACAATTAAAAAAATGTTAGGAATTTAAACGCACACATACTTATAAGAAACATAAAGTTACATGTGACCAAATACAGGAAATCTATTTATACTTTTTCTTTTAAGTTATGTTTACTGACAATCTATAGTATATAGGATTTATGCTTGCATTTTTTTCTTCAGTTTGTGTCCAAAACTCAATCTGGATCCTCAGGAACTCCAAAACGGAAACTTTGACACAAAACTATTCTTAAACCAATTATAAAAATACTGTACCCCAAAGTGAAAGAACTCCCCAGAATCTCCAAAAATCCCATTATCAGGCTACACACCATCATTTCTACTGTATATGATGTTGTTGAAGTACCATATTTTGATTGGTTTTCTAAGCTTTGACTCACTATTATTTACTGAATCATGTTAATATTCATGAATGTTTGCTGTGTCTGCATAGTTGTTAAGTCACTCAATTTTCAGCAAAACCCCTCAGTATTCTGCTTGAGCCCATTCTGATTTTAGCTATACATTCTGGGTGTATTTTGTTCATTTGTCCTCAATTTACATAACTTGAATAACTTTTAAGCCTGACTGCTGAGCAAACATCTTCTTTATTCCTCAGTTCCTGGCATAAATGTTTACCTGAGCAGATTCATATAGTGTCCTAACCCTCATGGATGACTCATTTTCATGAAGAGCATCAGACTAGACCATGCAAGCTGATAAAGTCACCGACCCAAGCCCCAGCACAGCAAGCAGGAACAAGTAGGCAAGAGTTCTGCATCTAAGGGTTCTGACCTAGAGTCCTTAGAATGATCTCCAGGCCTACAGAAGGGCCAGCATTATGAGGTAGAGAGTTGAAAGGCTGAGATGGGCAGAACTATCAGGTTCCAAAGAAAACCTTCCTAAGAATGCACTCAGGATAGGCATATAATATATGGGGTACAAAAATCCAGATGACAAGTAGATGGCAGCAAGGAGTTAAGAGTGCTCTGTACCTCTTTGCTGCCATCTTGAAGTTTCCTCAGTTTTTGCAGCCCAGAGATGGGCTTATTCAGTAATCAATGTTGCTCTCAAGTCACCATGTCTCTTGAATGAGTTATGCATGGGCTAGCTGTGGTAGAGACGAAAGCCTGAAGCTTTTTCTATATAACCCTTCATTCTGAAGTAATCGATTACTGGAAACAATGTTCTTACCTTATCTGTTTCTATGACCTTAAATCTTACTCTGGGCCCTTGGCTTGAATTTTTGGATTCTGACCTGATTCGTACTTCAGTTTTTCTTGTGTCTTCTGGACTGGAACTCTGATTACTTGGCTTAGCTGGACCTTGGACATCCTACAGCTGATGTTTTCTTTCACACTCTTGGACTACAAATTAATTGCCTGGGAGAGGACTTAACACATCCAAGTATATTCTCTCAGTTCTGCTGAATCCACTGGTTGAGACAGATCATATAGCTTGATCAAGCAAGGCTTTTCTGTAGAAATTAATATGTTTTTATCTCGCTGTACCATTATATGATGTAATTATGACCCTTCCTAATTACATATTAGGTTCTTAGATATATGTAGATATTAGTTAGGTTCCTCTGTATCTGTAAATATAAGAAACTTAATGTATTAGGCTACCAACATATATCAACCAAATATTATGAATCATGATTATTTTTGTTGGAAACAAGCTGACTTTAAACCATGGCTTATTAAACTGTTTTGATAAATTAGCATTAAGGTTAACTGCTGTGTCACATTTAGATGATGTCTTAAACTGTCTAATTTAAAATGGAAGCAGAGACCTTTAGTTACCTCTGTCTTGTGGCACACAAGGAGAGACATGGAAGGCACTAATCATAAAATAACCACAAGTTTCCATTGAGCTGGACAATCCCCTAGAAGAATCTGGACTAAGAAAATGGAGCCATCTGTGGAATGAAGCCATTAATAACACATCTCTCCCAGGATGTACCAACCTGAATATTAAAACTCCAAGCAGGTGGCACATTATTCAGCCAAATGAGAGTGAGCACATAGCGTTTGCTTGAATCAAAATGAAAAATGTAAAAATCTGAAGTACACGGCTGCATAATGGCATCTGAACTACTGAAGTGAGTGTCTGCATACATGAAGAGATCCAACCAGAACAGGAGGAAGGGCTCCTATTTGTCTGCAGAAAGTCAGACACCCGATTCTTCATTTGAGATTTTCATGGATTCATCACAGCGTTAGCCATGGCTACATTTAGTTGTGCATTCCCATCGGATGAGCAAAATGATGGCCCGGAAGAAAACTGTCACTTTCAAACACTCCAGCTGTGCTTTGCCACCATCACAGCATTCTGTTTCCAAATTCTGTAATTTATTATTTCTCTCTTCTCCCCACCGCCATGAAAATATTGCTAATCTGTTATGGAGAGAATAATGCAACGAGAAAAGAAATTAAACATACATTGGATCTGCTAGAACTTAAGAATTGTTGATGGTCTGCTATAAATAGTGAGGTGCTCTCCCTGCCTCCAGATATTATAAGCTGTATTAGCAACGAACGACTCTTTCTTTGGGGAAAACTGTATGGCCAAGTAGGCATGCAGAATGTGATAAAGAATACAGTATAAAAATAATAAATAACCCGGCATTAAATCTTGTGATTTATTTAAGCTCAGAGAAAAGCTCTAGAGGACCAATTGTGGTATTTGTATAAGGAAGTGGAAGCAGGCTTGGTGCTGTTTTTTGTTAAGACAGGTCTATGTTTATGTCTGTATCAACACGGCACAATGCAGGGCATAGATCTTTTTCTTGCAGTCAGACAAGGCCCTGTAACCTCTTTGCTGTCAAAAAGAAACATGTTTTCATTAAAAGAACGCTGCCTTTCAGTTCCTGCATCGTATATGCAGAGAAAGCAAAAGAAGTATGTGTTGGGGTTTTCCTTTGTTTCTAAAAACATTCCATGGTGCCGCATTTGTATGGCTGGGGGTGGGGGAGGCACACAATGGCGAGAGCTGGTTGACAGCTGAAGGATGGTCTGATTGGGAAATCTGAGCAGAAGAAGCCAGTGTTGTGGACTCCCCCAAAATGGGGCTCTGCTAAGCCTACCAGCTCCTTCCACGGCACCAGTCCGTTTAGTGATCCGAAAAGCACAACCTAAAGAGAAAGAAGAGTTCCTAGGAGGAATTCCACCCTTTTATCCTTCAGCAATATTTTGGAGGAAAGAAAAACACAAGGGAAGCAAGCCAAAGTGAAAAGTTGCCATAAATGTATAATGTATATTGTATTATACATATATTATACAATGTATAAATTCCCATAAAAAAAGAATTAAATGAAATCCTCGCCCATCTGCACCAGCCAAATTCAAACCGTATGGCTTTTCCCAACACAGAAATAAGAACAAGAACCGTCTTTATCCTATTTTTATCACTGGGACTGAATTTTCACATGGTGGTGTTCAAACAGAACATTGCTCCGCCGCAAAGCCAAATGGGGGGCTGAGAAGGGAACAGAGTTTTTGTCATTTCAAAACATTCAGGCTGGTTATGCATATTACTGAATCTTGAAATTCATTTGTAAGCAATTGGGATGGACCAGTCTGTGGCTTCACACTCTCCCCACTCACATTTCTAAAATCTCAGGTTCCTTCCATCCTCTTTATGAAGAAATGTCTAAAATGTATAAATTACCATAAAAAAAAAAGAATTAAATGAAATCCTCGCCCATCTGCACCAGCCAAATTCAAACAGTATGGCTTTCCCCAACACAGAAGTAAGAACAAGAACCATCTCAAAATTCTAGCCCAGCATTTGCCTGAAATGACCCACAGGAAAAGTCAGAGCACCAGGGTATTGGAGGGACAAACCTGCTGGAACATCCAAGGAGGGAAATTGGGGGGAAATTGGTAAATAAATACTAGCTAATCCCTCCCCCCACTGAAATCCAGGGGAAAAACCACAAATGTGTCATAATGAAGTCTGCATGTCATATTGGAAATTAATAAGGCTGAAGAGACCGTGGTAAATCCCTTCTGTTTTTCTTTTTCCTTTTAGGTATGGCTTTTGATTTGGCCAAGTTCTGATCCACTTTTTAATTAAAAACCTGGCTGGAAATTTTGTGGATTAGACCCAAGGGCAGGAGAAAGGGTTTTTTTTACAGTAGAAATTATACAAGTAATCAAGAGGTTCTTTCTTTTCTTTCTTTTAACCCTGAAAAAAAAAATCTGGCAAGTCTAACTGCACAAAGCTCTCTAAACAGTTCTTTACTATTAAACATTTTCTGGGCTATCCTGTGATAGGTCCCTGTCACAGGGTTTTTTTGGTTGCAGAGTAATGGGGTGAAAAGATAAGTCATTTTGGCTCATTTCATTCATCCCAGTGAGAATCCAGTGGGAGTCTAATAGTGTATGTTTTAGGAAGATTTTTTCTGGAGTAAAAACCCCAAATTCAGACCTGCACAAAATCTGAGAGGAGGTGTACAGCAGTGAGTATACATTTTGCTCAACGCTTGTAATGGTATGTGGGAATGACCTTGGGAGACAGGAGGAAAAGCCACAGCCTAGACAATGGTCTGATAAACAACATTTGAGTCCAAAGGAGGAGGGGTGGCAAAAGTGTCTCAGAAGGGACCATCCCTAGTTTTTGGGAAAGTAAAAGTGAGGGATGGGAGGGGTACTTTCAGACTTGCAAGATTCTGTTAATGTAACCTTACAATAAAGATAGAGATAGTACTCCTGGGTGTACTTCTTGTCTGGACTACCTCACAAGACTGACATCAATCTTGCAAGTCTGAAAGTAGATTAGGCCCATGGACTGGAGAATCCCCATCCCTCTTGTAGTCTTTTTCTGTATTATGTACCCAAAGTGGAATAAGATGCAGTTCTCATGAGCATAGGAATAGGTCCACAGAGTCTGCAGAGATAGATGATGCAAAGTAGACATGGCATTAGGTCGAGGGCCACTTAGTCCTGCTGAATACACTGCCACAAAAACCTCTGGAAAACAGTAATGCTCAATTATCATCATGGAGTCCTTGGTGCTCTCTGAGGTTGGTTGTTTGCTTATAGACGTTTCATTACCCAACTAGGTAACATCATCAGTGTGAGTGAGTGTGGGGTTTTCTCCCTGTTTATATACGGTAGCTTGCCCTGCCAGTGTTGGTGGGAATGTGCTTTTCTCCTTGGTAGTTCCTTGATTGGGGTATTGTTTTCTGCTTGATTGTTTGCCTGGTGTTAATCTCTGCTTATCTGGGTGTTGCTGGAGCAGATGTGTTGTGGTCTTTTTGTTTCCTTCTTAGCTTTTTATTGTCTCTTTTGAATGGCATGGAAATATGGTTTATACCTATGTGTCTATTGATGGCTGATTTGTCTGAATGCCAAGCTTCCAGGAATTCCTTAGTGTTTTTGGATTTAGCTTGGTCTAAGATGCTCACAACTTCCCAGTTGAAACTATGGCTGAGTCTGTCCATGTGTTGTGATATTAACGAGTTTTCATTGTGTCTTCTGCCTGCTAGTTGGTGTTCATGGATGCACTCTGCTAGTCTTCTGTCTGTCTCTCCTACATACAGTAGTGACTGTTACAGTCCTTACACTGTATGTTATAGATGACTCCTGTTTTTTTCTTCTTCTTCTTCTTGGGCTACTGGGTCTTTTGGTTCACTTAAGATGTTTTGGAGGGCTTTAGTTGGTTTGTGTGCTACAGTAATGCCGTGTAGTTGTAATAGTCTGTTGGCTGTTTCTGATAGGTTTTTGATATATGGTAGTATTACCTGTACACTGTAATTCCATTGTCATCCTAATCCAATCCAAGCTATGTTGTATCATCTAGTGACAAGCTGTGAATTGCTCTAACTTTTTAAACATCTTTCCTTTGCTTTAATGGTTCTGGACACCTCAGTTCCAAGACCTACCTATTGTTTGGGGAATATCTGTAATAAAAGTCTGTTTCCAGATTCCTCTTAAGGGACTGAACAGGAATAGAATGAGCATTTGGTGTGTGTTCCTATTATCTAGTGGAGTCTGCCTCATTGTTATGTTTCATCTCTTGCCTGGCAGCATCTTAGAAGAAACAGGAGGATGCTACGATGTTCTGATGACCTTCTTAAGACCACTATCTTCCAGCCCTTCAGAGGACATCAGTTTCAAAAGGCTGATTTGTTACATGTTAATTATTCTGCTCTTCATTTTATGTGTATAACCCTCTGAGAGGCTCAGTTGATTGTTTTCCTGAGCATGGAGAAATTTATAGGACATGGATATACTTCTCTCTGCTATATTAACTAAAACAAAATCAGAGGAAGGAAAGAAAAAATGTTCCTCAAGTTAAATGCATATTTTCCCCCTTTTTCCATGACAGACGTTTCACTTCTAAACTAATCTTGCTAAAAAGAAGTGAAATTGCTAGACATTGCCAAGATAATCATCCGGCTATATATATATTTTTTTTACTTTGACTCTGTTCCAGAGCTTATCTTTTCCTACAGACAGCTGCTACCTGGTAGAGACCTGAAAAAATGTTTCTTGTGGGTCCAGGTTTTTCAGCTGCTGATGTCTGCTTGTGATACAGAAGGTTTCCTGGTCTTCAATCACTCTTCTTGCTAATCCATCTGTTCCTCTTATAGGGCCTGGACATGATCATGTGCACCAAGGAGCTGAAGCTTAAAGGCAAGAGAACCTTGAACATCATTCTTCTTTGCCATCAGAGCAGTCCTACTGGAAAAGCTGCTGTACTAGGAGGTATTGATAAATGGTGGTTTGGGATGATACAGTGGCTGTACTGAAGCCATAACAGTTCAGTCGTAGATGATGCAGTTGTTTCAGAATGCAGCTACAATAATTCTTGCTTTAAATTGTGGTGATGACAATTCTTGGAACTTAGTTTTGTTGGACTCCTATGTTTCTTCGCAGTAATATTCAGAACTGGCTTTAGAGTGTACTGAATGTGTGTGTGTGTGTGTGTGTGTGTGTGTTTGAGCAAGAGAAAGCTGCTTCTGTCTTAGATGTGCTCCCCAAACCTCCTAAAGCTGCTGCCAGTTTTAATTTTTATTGTGATGGAAATGAGATATAATTAAATAAATGGAAAATAACCAAATTTACCATATTGCATGGTCAATTGTATGCCTGTGTTTGTTTTGGCCACTTTGGAGAGTTAAGTCCCTGATGTGCTGTTTCAACATCAAGTCCATATCTTGGTCCAGAAAAAGATTGCACACCCCTCCTGTAGAATGTTCAAGGCCATCAGTCAACAGGGTATGTAAATTTCTTTTGTAAGAAATGGGCAGAAGCATCCAGACTCCTTTATCCAGATGATTTATCCATGCAAGCCATAGCAGTAAAATGATGAGAAAAGGCCTAGACAAAAAAGCTCATAATGAAATCCACAAATCCCATTTCCTATCTCCACTTCAATTTTAATATCACCATTAACTTTCTTGTAGTTTTCTAAAAACCATAGCTAGGGTGGAACACCACATAGGGTAAGGAGACTGCCTTTCCATTGGACCCACTGTAATTCAAGCTTGTCTGTCTGTCTGTCTGCCTGTCCGTCCGTCCATCCATCCATCCATCCATCCATCCATCCATCCATCCATCCATCCATCCATCCATCCATCATATTTATATAGTTGCAAGGTATATGATAACACTGATGTACAAATTAGCATTTTTCAGCTGAGGGGAACAGTAAGACAGATTAAGACAAAGAGAAATCAAAAGTATCCTGTTGGTGCTTTAGAACATCTTGTCCAGTTTTCTCAGCCATTGTCTATGAGCATGTCCTGGCTATGAAGATGTAGCAACTCCTTGTTGGGAAAAGGCTGTGGTTTAGTAATAATATAGTCTCAGTTTCAATAATGGATATCTTTAGGTATGGCTGAATAGAACCCTCTTCAGAATATGTTGCCAGTTATTGTAGACAATACTATAGACAAATGGTCTGATTTGATATAAAAAGCTATGTAGAAGAAAATCTTCTAGAGATGGAAGGCCATGTCCAACATGGTTATACTCAGACAAAAAGCAAAGGCTGAAAGTTAAAAGGAGAAGGTCAAAAAGCAGAACTTCAGTTTTGAGTCATTTAAAAAAAGAAGATTAATGATTAATCAGATATCAGATGGCATCAAGTTTTATTGTTAAATGAAAAACAAAAAATGGGAACAAAACAAGCTGGAGGAAAACAATTGATGGCTTTGCTATTCCACCAAGCTTTCAATAATTAATACAGTGTTTTTGGTTTTAGATGGATCCCCTAGCTTACTTTAATGCATGTATTTTAGCAGTTTTGTTTTTAGCTTTTAAAAATTGTTATATGTGTAGTTCTATTTTAAAAGTGGAAGGATGCTTTAAAATATGGTTTAAAGAATGAGAAGATTGTGCTGAAGAAATAGCAACTAGTAAAATATAAAAATGGAAACTTAATGAAAGAAAAAAGGCTGAAGGTGCATAGACTTGATTATTAATACCAACAAGAATGAGAAAACCTAAGCACAAGCAGAAGGAATATATGATTCAGAGATTATTACATTATAATTACAGTTAGCCCTGATAATTTTCCATTCTGGTTGGTTGGTCTTAATAGAGTCCCATTATCTAAACAGCCATGGTTTATCTACCTTGGTCCAAAACAATAAAAAAAAGCAGGTGCCTCAAACTGAACCTTATTCAGTTAAGTTATGATAAGGTTCATCCTAATAAGAAGGGATGCCAACAATAATTTTTTAATTCATTTTATTTTTCATGAAGCAGCAAAGCCACCTTTGTTTCTAACTTTTATTCCTATGTCCCACCTTCATGCCATTCAGAGCCCATTTTGCTCCAGCATTTGCTCTGGATTATCCCTCCAAAAGCGGCCACCAAGCTGAGATGTTTAAATGAGACAAAGGGAAAATGGTGGAATATATGGGTATAAATAAATACATAAAAGTAAACAAACAAATAAATACATAAATAATCATGTTAGCTCTATTGTATTAATTAACTGCAAGTTTAATTCAGTCCAATGTTGTTCTTTTTGGAATGGCATGCTATTGCCACTCAAGGACCAAATCGGGAGTGTCAGCAGGGTATGGTCAAAAAAATAAGATGGTGGCCATGACAGTAAGATTGAAGCTCTGCTTGTTTTTTATGTGTGGTAGCATCAAAAAATGAGGAGAAATTTGATCACACTATGATGGCTGCCATCTTGGTTTTTGTGACCATACTCTGTGGACAACCCTGGACCAAGTGGATGCTGCCAGCTTGAAGTTTTTGACCCTGCTATATGATTCTGGAACCTGGCTTGCAAATTGATTCCAAACTAGCAGCTGACTCCATTTCACTGTTTGGCTGTGAAGTTATGTGTACAACTGTTCTCTTAAACGCCAGCTTCCTGCTGTTTTGTTTTGTTTTTGCTGAGGAGCAATTGACCATAGACAATATTATTTTGGATGTACACTGAATTGGTATTTTTTGTTGCAAATGGGAGCTAGAGTATTCATTATTTATAAAATGGTAGCTAAATTTCACAGCTGTTTCTCAGTCTGCTTCTGATCTATATCAATTCTGCATGTGTTTATTCATACATTCTTTCCCTTCTGTCATTTAAGTGGGAAGTGAGTTGGAAGAAAGAATAGGAAAATTCACATGATTTTTACATGCATATCCAAGATATAAATTTTAGCCCAGGAGGGATTAAATAAAAAAGGAGGATTAAGGCCAAAATGTGTGCTTTAAGCCTTGGAAAAGCTTTAGAAACCAATTTCACCCACTACAAATCTTATTCTCTTCCAAAATTACAGACTGAATTTCTTGCTTTGGAAGGGTAAGTGGTAAAATGGGTACATTAAGTCTCTGTAAAAAAAAATGGGGGGGGGAAACGTTGACCCCATCCACTCTGGTGATGTTTTGACATCACTTTGCGGTACACCCTTTGCAGTGGCCAGGCAGGTTATTGTCTTATGTTAGTAGTCTGAATTAGCAAGTGCTTGTTTAGTATTTCTTTATCCACACCAAAAAGAATAAATAAAAGGTCTTCTGTATGAAATAATGCAAAGTAGACATTGTTATATTCGGATTGTCTTAATTATTCGGTTACATTATTTCAGACTTGTACATTGGTCCACATCAGAGGTGAATGGAGTGAGAGGTGGAAACCTAGAGATATTTCAAAGCCATTCTTATTAGAATATGTGCAAATCTAGCATCTCTCTCTCTCTCTCTCTTTAAGTGAAGAATCAGGTTTCCAGGATACTAACTTCTGTGTCGCACAGCATTGGAATGTGTATTTCTGCAACAAACAACTGAACATTTAGTTGATAATTACTCATGGTTAATGGGTGGGAAATTTAAAAAAAAAAGTGCAGATGGTATGAAAATGAAGAGGAAAATTATGTATCCCAAGCCTGGCTTTTGTTAAAAATGAGCAGTTTAAGTCAAGGTTTTTTTGGTTTGTTTTTTACATTGTTTTGTTTGTCATTTGGCTTTACCACAAAATGAAGCCTGGACTGAAATCCCCACCAGAGCCAAGTTTCTGTTCTGTTCTGATTTTAAAAAGCAACAGTTTCTGGCTATTGATCAGACACCTGTGGAAATCTGATTTTCTTTCCAAGAAGGAAAAATAAATTACATAGACACGAACAATGAAATGTTTGCCTCAGTAAAGAAAATGGAAGCTTCCCTTAACTCCTTTATTTTTTAATTCTTTCCACAGATTTGACTTATGGGAGGGGGGGCAGGAGTATTTGCTTTCACCCTCTCTGTGTCATTGCTTTGCTTTCTGGACATCAGGACCAGTTTGGCGTGGCTTGTTTTTCATGGAAAGACTTGGTTGAGATAAGAGAGGAACAGGACAGTCCCAACTCAGTTCTGAAGAGCAGGTTGAAGCATTCATAAAGAGAAATGTATTACAGATCAGTGTGTTGTTTTTTAATCTGGAAATGAAATATGTGGGGAGTAGAATGAAGTGACAGGTTTACATGGAATTCACATACTTCAGTGGCGTCATGAGTTTGTTTAGTTTGTAGTTGAATGGAAACCTGTCTAATGTTTGAAGCAATATACAAACACAACCACCAGAGTTTCTCTAAGCCTGGTCTGGAAACGAATTTCAGGGGCTCTTAAAGGCCCATCTCAAGGAAAAAATAGCTTTTATGGCAACCCCCTGAAACTCTGATTTTATTTAATATTGAGGTTAAATCTCAGTTATAGTATGAAGCACGGGCTGGACTTCCTTCCATCAGTTTAGAATGCCTTCTATATTTAGTAGGACCGTAAATGTGGGCAAGAGGTTCTGTATGGGATGGAAAAAGTCAAGACAGTGTCACAACCATATGTTTGAACCCTCACCTCTTTTTATGTTTATCATGTCACACAACTAAAGAGGAGCACAGCTTCAATTGTACATTCACAACTACTGTCTTGACTTTTTTTGTCCCTTCCTGCAAATGCCTCTGTACGTGGATTAAAATTAGGACACTCAACTCACTCTGAAAATGTCAGATGGGATGCTTGCCAAGAATAGCTAGGCCAAGTAGTGTGAGAAGGGGTATTATTCAGTTCGGACCACCATATCAATGTTGGTATCTGTGTATTATATCAGTGTAAAAAAGGAATGAAATAGTCAGAATTGGTAGCAATTCTTCCCCCCTCCCCCTCCCCTTCCCCATGGTCCTCTTTCTTATACATGACCCATGACCTATGACCCATGACCAGCAAAAAACAGTTTGGGAAACTTGTGTTTCTTTCCCTGAGGAAGCTTTTTTCAAGACTGAGATCAGATGATCCTGTTGGTCTGGGTAGTAGACAGAAAAGAATTTTGACAGACCCAGATTTGTCGGTGTATTAAACTGTAGATCTGCCTGAAGGAGTTCTAAGAGCAATTGGAGAACATGACCATTATACCTCACAGTTTCTGTTTTATTATTTATTTATTTATTTCCTTACTTATTCCTGGAGACTTTGGGCCTTTAAAAAGTAAAAGCACAGATAAAATAACAATACAACAATAAGATAGGAACAAAGGATAGCAAAAAAAGAGCAACAAGAAGAAGCAAACCTACACTACACAAAAGAGGGCTTCAACCCCCCCCCCCCGGTCAAAGGCTTGGGTGAACATCCAGTTCTTCAAGGCTCTCTGAAATATCCCTGGGTGGGATGGGGTGGGGGAGAGGATCCGTATCTCAGGAGGAACCTCATTCCAAAGGGCAGGCACAATGCAGAGAAGACACACTTCCGGGTTCCTGATAGATCAAAGGAACCTGGAGTTTGCCAACCCTGCTAGATCAAGTCACTCCCATTTAGATGTGGTTGATGCTAATGTTTAGCAATTATAAGAAATGTATAAAGCTTCTTCTTATAAAGGTAGCAGTTATTTCCTAAGTCTATTTGTTAAGAATTTAGGCAATATCCTCAAGGGCCATCAATGACCCCTAGATGACAGCTGGGAAGCATGGCACTCTTATAGTATTTAGTATTATTTTGAGGCCATCTTAGACTCTGCCCCTTCAACCCAACCTATTATATAGAACTTAGTTTCTTGGATAAACTGAGGCATTTTTGATTGTGGCATCTTAATCTAGACTGCTGGTATTATTTGTTTCTTTATGTATTATCTCAGGTATGTGAGATGTAATTACTAACCGAAGTACATTTCACCCTTAATAACTAAGGAGATTCTCTAATAAATAGAATGTTCCAAGACAGCAGAGGTCATATTCTTGTTTTATATATATATATATATATATATATATATATATATATATATATTCATTTTTTTCCTGTTCTGGAACGAGATGTTAAGTTGTCCTCTCAGCAGTTTCCAAACGTGAACTTGCATTACAAGTTTACCAAATAATAAACAGCCTTGGGCTATAAAATCTTTCAGATTGTCGTCCACAGACTATATTTGTATGCTGACTCATACCCTCGATATTTATAAGCTATTGCCAAATGAAGGCAACTGCAGGGTTTCTAATAATGCTATGGAAATTGCTCACATTGCAATGGGAGTTGAATAAATTTACATTTCTAGGATTTTGCTGTCTCAAAATTTATGGTAGATTACCTTGTTTGTGCATGTCTTGGTTTTAATGGTTATTTTTATAGCAAAAATAGTAGTTTATGATACTATTCCCTGTAGAGATTGATGTGAATCCACCATATGGAATTTTATAATAACCCCTTTCCTGCAACACACAATTTGCATCAGTGATTCTTTCACAGTGAGATAACGTTTACTGTACATAATTTCCACATAGAGATTTCAGGAATATTTTAAAATGCTTTCGAATATTAATACAGTTATGTATTTTGTTTAACAAGGAACCCAATTTACATTATCGCGGGGAAAAAGGTGTGTATTCATTTGTTGTCACGGACAAGAACATGCTGTCAGTTCCTAACACAAGTCACTTGAGCTAGTCTGTCAGCCAGCCTTGTCTTCATTGAGGAATTTATAAGCTGAAAAAAGAAATAAAATGGGTTGTTAATTAATTATGTCCAAGCTATCATTCAAACTGGCATACACAGAACTCCCATCCTTCTATTTTTTACCACCACCACAATCCTGTGAAGTCTGTTGGGTTATGACAGCCCCAATAGGTAGACCAGTGTTTCTCAACCTTGGCAACTTTAAGACGTGTGGACTTCAACTCCCAGAATTCCCCAGGCAGCCATGTTGGCTGGGGAATTCTGGGAGGAAGTCCACACATCTTAAAGTTGCCAAGGTTGAGAAACACTGAAGTAGACAGTGAAATCAGCTCCCCAGGATGGCTAAAACTACTTTTATTGAGATTGGCTATGATAACAGAATCTTGCAGGTCTAATTGTATTGTACTTCATCTTCCTTCTTATAGTTTGGTGGATTAAGGAGGCATGTGTCTGAACCACTTCTGAACGTTATCTGGATGTTCTGTATTTAAAAAATGCTTTAGCCCCCTTCTGTCTAGGTAGCAGAACCTGCATATCTCCATCAAGGCCATCTTCCTTATTCTCTGCAGGTTGAGAGACAGTAAGTGACCCAAAATTACCCAGTGAGCTTCCATGTCAGACCTAATCTAATCTAATCCAAAATATAGCACCAACTCTTTAACTTCTCCTGTACAGTTTTCCATTTTTAAAAAAAATTTTAAAAGGACAATCGGACTTTGACGACAGACTGCCATTTGGTATTTTGATTTTCTTTACCCTATTGTTTAAATTGGGTTAGAGTAGGAAATCTTAGATTTCCCTGAGCTTTCAGATATCTCCCATTTGTTTAAGGTAGCCTTAGTTTGCTTTACTCCTGTCATCATGAGTGCACTGATTTAGCTATTGGAAGAATCTAGATTTTGATACGATCCAGTAAAGCTTGGGCTTTGCAGAAATTGTGCTAAAGGTCACTTGGACCATCTTGAATTTTAAATATTTAAAACTACACTTAGCTATGTTTTCCAATATACATGGAAGATACCAGGTTTAAGACAACATCCTTAATACATTTCAGAAAAGGTAGTTCTATAGTCGGGACTTTTCAAAATCCATTGCCAGTCATTCAGAATCTTGAAGATGAATGCATCTTGGAGGACTCTGGCAATCAGAACTCAAGAATCTTCTGTGAGAATATTAAAATCTAATGCAAGATTTCAGAATTCTAGCATGAGCTCATATGAAATTTCACGTTTGGTGAAATTTTGTAAGAATTCATAGAACTTGCATGATTTTTACCTTTTTTAATTAAAAAAAATAGGGGGATTGTGGGTAACATTTTGGAGGATACCCTGACACCATGTGGCAGTTCCCTGCCCTACAGACTCAGAGGAATTGCTTCATGACATTTTTGTAACTTTTAGAGGCCTGATCCCATTAGAATTCTGGGTCAAATTACTTATTACTTTAAAAAAATGTATAAAGCAGTCATGTCTTTTTGTCTTTCCTTTCTCAAAAGTATAAAGGCCATGATCCACACTGGGACTTTATTCTGATGTAGAGGCATTAACTTCTGCTCCTTCATTATGGTTCCAATTCACATTCACCCTCCTCCCCTTGGCTATCCCCCCATCCCACCTATTTGTTTTAATGGATCATATTTTTGCAACATGTGTGTACTTGTGTGTGTGTGTTTGTGTGTGTGTGTTAAGTTTCATCTAATATTCACATAGGAACACAAATAGGAGCTGGTCACCTGTACTTCCATTTAAGTGACCCCAAAGTTGGGGGAGAGACATGTTGGAAGTATGACCATCTCACCATCCATGTGAAAGAATGTATATCTGGCCTTGGGAAGAGGGAAGAGAACAATAAAATAAGGGAGGAGAAACAGCAACTCAGTCCTGAGAAAGTGGAAAGGGTGAGAAAGAAACTCAAAATAACCCTGCTTTGATATTGTTTGGTATAAGATAGGACAGAGAGAAGCTTTGACAGGCTCTCAAGATTCTATTATCCTATTTTACAAAAATAATAAACATACCTGGAATCTGTGCTACTTCTGGTTCTTGACCTTGCTCACCTGGAAGAGCTGACATCTACTGACCATAACGGGAAGCAGGGTGTAGATTGTTAGACATTTCCTTGTGTTCCTTCTTTCTTTCTTCTCTCCTTCTGCTTGCTTTTTGTATGTGAAATTGCTAATCTCAAGGGGCTTCCTTCCTGCCTTTGTCTTCCCAGGACACTTGCTTTCTGACTTACTGCCAGTCTGATAGGATGTAGCTTGCTAGACACTAGGCTTTGACTCTGTATGTCAGTCATCCCACATGGGAGTGATAAATCTTTCTGCTAAAGTTACATAGGCCTGCTTCCTCTCACAAGACATAGAGGTAGTTACGTCCTTGAAGTAGCATATAGTTTGACCTTGAGGTGAATAGGAGATTTGCAGGCCAGCATAAGTTTAGTTAGCAAGCTTGCAATTCAACTGTACAGTCTACCCCATATAGTCCTATTGGCACTATTTATTTATTCAGGCTAGTGTCATTGCACTATATATACTATTTAATAAAATTTTATATTATTTTGATTAAAATGTCAAGGAATGAAGATTTAGGATTAATCAAAGCAGTTTGCTTGCCTTGTGCCAATGCTTTAATCAGCCAGTTTCAACCCTTGTTATGCTAGAGATTAAAGATACATAACACTCAGACCTAACACTCAGACATGGAAATAGTTTAATTTTATGGAGGTAAAAAGTGACAACACGCAAAGGCTTTGCTGAGTAATTCTCACTCACTTTGGTGTAAATATGGCCAAACTTTAACAATGAATATGGTGGAAAAGAAAATCAGGATCACACCTTACGGTTTTTTTTGTTTTTATGGGGAGAGACCATTGTTCAATTAAAACACTCATGTTTTAGTTGGAGAAGGTCCCAGATTCAAATCCTCCAAAGGCATTTTTATAATTAGTTTTTATTTTAAAAGCTCATGTTATATTGAGATAGTGGCTTTTTTATATTTTTAAACTCATACTTTTCTCCTGTGTTATTAATATATTCTCCTGTTTTCATATGAGAAAATATTAAGTGATGTGTGTGTGTGTATGCCTGTTCCCTCTCTCAAATCTAAAAAAGATTTTTAAAAAATCAAGTGGAGCAAGAGACCTGATTAGTATCCGAAAGTGTATTAATGGCCATGATGGGCACCGTTCTTGGGACTCCACCCTGAGATTTGTGCTCTTTTTCCATGGAATACTTACAGATCATTAATCTTCAGAAAGTATACTGATACAGTGTGATCCATTAATAATACAGTTCCATAGGCTGTGGTGCTGCTAAGTCATTATCAGCCTTGGTCTTCATGGGCTTATGAGTTGTGAGGACCTTTAAGAAGTTATATATAGTATCTATAATTATGCACAATCACTCCTAACAATAAAATGTTCTTTACAATAAGATGAAAAGAACAGAAGTAGTGCTGAATAGTGTCAACCTTTGTAATGGTATGTGGGAATGACCCTGGGAGATGGGGGGAAGAGATGCTGCCTAGGGAATGATCACATAAAAGGGGGGAGGGTAACTCACAGTTGCATAACAGGCAGAGAAAGAAACTCAGAAACTCCCTAACTTATCAGGCTGTAAAAGAGACAGCAGGAGATTTGTACTTTCAGACTTGCAAGATTCTGTTAATGTACCTTTTACAATAAAGTAAAATTAGCTCATGTTTCCTGTCTGGCCTACCAGAAAGGCCAACAACCCTGTTGTAGTTGGCTTGTGCATGAACACCAGGCTTGAGCTGCCTTCATTTCCTGGTGGTCCTAGGATAAATTTTTTTTTTTGGAGCGGGGGGCATTGATTGTGTTGCTGCCTGAAGTCTAACCCTAGCTGCAACATTGGCCACCGGTTGAGTAGTCAGTGTCAAACTCACTAATTGGTTTTGTATAACACACTAATAAAAAATATAATTTAGTTTTGGCTTAGTATGATGCGTTTAATTGGTTTTGGTTAACATGCATGTGAACCCATGATAGTCATTTGTTTACTATGGGTTATGGTTTAACATAAGGCGTGAACCCAACCAATTGTGTCTTAGTGAACAAACCAGGGTTAAAATATAATAGTGCAATGTGTGTACTCAGTCACAATAAATAGTCACTGTTTCACCAGGAGAATTTTTTTTCTTCCATGTCAATCTATTGCAGCAATAGTGTGATGGGTCTGATCTGGACAACAGCATCTCACGGTATTAAGAGGAAGACACAAAACAACAGGAAGCTGATGTACTCATACACATATCTGGTCCAGGAATGACAGATTCTAGCTTACCTTATCTGTAAGGTAAGATTCGCCATTCTGTCTTCATCCTCTCATTCAGATCTCATCTGCTTTGTTTGATCTTGTTATTTACATCAGAAATATATAATCATAAAACCAAACATGTAATAAAATGTGATTTATGCTAAGGAAATGAATTTAAAGCATCTGTTATGGCTCCTGCTTATTTTTTTCTGTTATTTAAGAGTTTGTGCTGGATTAGGAAATAAAGTAGATATTATATAAATGAATATATTAATTTGAATGTATTTGATCAATCTGAAAATGAGCATTTCATAAATGCTAAATTCTAATCTTATTTAAATACCAGGGTGGTGCATATTTTGAAATCTGTCATAAAAAATATCACCCCTGAGCTATTCATTAAAATAGTTAGTGGTTTTTATTTTTCTGTATAAACCTAGAAAAAAAAGTTAGAGTTGCTTTATGAGTCATATTAACTTTTACAAAACAACTCCTTAAAGCAATGCCACTGATTTTTCAGCCTTGCATGAAGCTCTGAAAAAGATGGGTGATTTTAATGAATAACAGAAAGATGCTGTATGTGTTCATGATCCAGAGCAATTTTTAAAATCATTTTTGAAAAATGCATAGCCCTACTAAATATATGCCAGTTCTCTGAAAACATTGGAAATCAGGCATGTTAGATAATAATCTTAGGAATTGAATAAATGGGTAGGATTATTATTAGCTATAATTATTAGCTAAAATTCAAAATGCAGGTAAATTCCCCCCTCCTAAAAATCCCCAGGGCCCTTGTAAACAGTATGAAATCAGGCAGTAATATTGGCAATTTCTATCAAACCAATCCTTTGCCTTTTTATTCCACCAAAGAGTCTGCCAGTGAGCCACCTAAGCTGAAGCACTGTACATCCAAGTTACATTTATTCCACAAAATTTTAGCCTTGATGCCCCTTGGTTCTGAATGCAGCATTTTCCTGAAAAGGCCCCAGTTTCAGATAATTTCCATATCAATTCATATGAAAACCACTTTCAACACTCTTTTCTCTGCATTCCCTCCCATGCTGAGTTTTCCATTTCTCAGTCTTGTATGAGAATAAAGAACTAGTCATACAGCCCTTCAAGGATTACTCTTGGCATCCAGATCAGGTGGGATTTTCAAAGGCTATCAGTCAGTTTCCAGCAGAATTAAGCAAACTCAATGGACACTGACCATTGCCTGATCTTTGCTCACACTATTCTATTAGAACTACATTTGCAGTAATAACTAGAAGAACTTTCAGTGTACCACTATTTTAGCAAGTTGTTTAGAGGTAGTGGTTAGAAAGGTATTTCTAAAAATGTATGTAAGAAATAGGAAACAACAAAATCCATAAGAGTTAGAAAGAAAAAGAAATTAAGACTAAAAGAAAAAAAATGGGTCTATGTATGTATACCTAAGTATGCTAAAGAAGAAATACATTTAAAATATCTGTATTCAATTATTATATCCAGAATGATATTTATACAGATGAAAGTAATCTAATTGGAAAACTATTTCTAAAACAGCTGATAAGTGGTAATTAGGTTTGAATATAGTACATGTATTCCTCATTTTAGGGATTTTGAAAGCTGTTTGTTACTGTGATCATTTTCAGCCAGACCAATCTCCCACACTTTTGAATACCACTGATCCAATTAAATGTGTATTTTAATGTTCCAGTAATTTATGAAAATAAACTCGGCAGCTATTCAGAAAAATTGAATCCATGTTGCTTCAGTTAATATGCCTTAGAAGAGATGGTCAATGAACCACCAACAAAATTCACCAAGAAAGACTGTTGGGTAATTTTCCCAGCATCTTCAGAAATTTTCCATCTCCCCCATCATATTTTAAAATCATAATTATAAGAATATGATGCTATGGAACTATGAAGTTACTTTTCATCCTAGGCAGATCATTTCCCCTGCATTTCCTCCCTAGCAATTTTCCTCTGATTAGAATTTTGCTCCAGATATTTTTTTTTTTCCAAAGGAAGATAAAATATCAGTGAAATTCTGATGGGTGGAATGTAGTATTCTCTCTCTGATTTAATTCAATGTAGGTGTGTGATTGCCCTGCCTTTTATTTTATCCCTTGGGCAGCCTGCATTTTCCAAGATCCTTGCATTTGGTGGGAACTCATTCCATTTAGAGGTGCTTCTGCCACTGCTAAGGGAGAACTCTCTCCTTGAGAAATAGTAGTAGAATCTCTTTCTCATGGAGAAACAAGGCAACATTGTCTGTCTACTTTCTCTACTCACCATTTTGATTAAAAATATTAAAAGGGCATCATGCTCAGTTACTTTTTTAAAAAGTATATGTGTTGCAATGTAGCAGAGGGTTTGAGTGTTGGATCATAGGAATTCTCTGAGCTTGTTTTTTTGCAGGCATTTAATCACCTTAGATACCATCTCCAGTGTTATGATCTTGAAGGTGTGTTGGTAAGTTGTGGAATATATAGTTGCCTGTTGTACCACACTTGTATGTGATTGGATGGACAGCACTACTGAGTTTTGTATTTTGATGGAAACATTGTTATCTGGTTCTTGTTATGCTGATGCAGTGGCATCTCTCACTTATCTGGGTGTAGATTAATAGTTGTGGGATAAAGAGATTTAATTTTGTGTTCTGTACTGTGCACCCCTTTGTTTGGATATTTCTTTCGAATGTTGGAGCTAAGCCTATGTTGATTGATTGATTGATTGATTGATTGATTGATTGCTTATTTATTTATTTATCTATCTATCTATCTATCTATCTATCTATCTATCTATCTATCTATCTATCTATCTATCAAACTTATCCCTGCCCATCTCCCCCCAATGGGGGACTCTGGGCGGCTTACAACAAACAATAAATAAATACATAGTTAAAATTTATTAAAAGAAACACATTTACACAGAGTAAAAGGAAAAGGAAAAAGGAAAAATCCAGGAGGCCAATGGATTTTGTTAGAAAGCTGTGTCTCTGGGAATCTGTATGTATTCTTTCACTTGGAGGTTGTCTGTAAAATTAATGAGGTTTTATGGTGTCTTCTATCTGCCAGCCGGTGCTCATGGACGCATTCTGCTAACCTTCTACCTGTTTGTCCTTTGTAGCAGTGTTCCCACTCCATGCATTTTATTTTATAATGACTCCAGCTTTGTCTTCTTTGGGTACATGGTCCTTGGATTTGCTTAATATGCTTTGGAGGGGTTTTATTTGGATATATGCTACAGTTATTCCAAGTATTGGTAATAGCCTCTTTATGGGTTCTGAGACGTGCTTGGTGTAAGGGAGAGTTATTCTTCTTGTGGGTTGAGGTGGTTGTGCTGCTTTTACATGTGTTTCAGCACCTCTTAAAAGCTCAATTTAAAAAATGAACTGGTGACAAACATGGCACCCACTTCTAGAGGTATCATGAATTTGTGCTGAACAGTGATAGATTCAGCTACCTAATAGGTTTGCTACCAATACCAAAATAATGTCCCTTAAAAGAATAGCAATAAGGGCACTGATGTGGAAGAACATGATGGGCTATACACAATGTCCTCTGATAGTGTAGATAATCAATTGTAATTCCACCTGCACTTTTCAGGGGAAGAGCAATGATTTATTAGTCCTAGGAGCCATCTGTCTGAAAGCAGTCTGAATTTATTTTATTTCTGCAGTCTCAATTGATACCTACATTGAATGTGTAGGCTAGACATCACATTAAGCTATAATTATTTTTAATCCACACTGGATAGGAATTGTGACTGCAGTGAATTCTAAATGTCAGGTGATGTGACTTTTAGTGTTTGGCCAAATGAGATAGCCTCCGAGAAAGTAGTTACACCAGCCAAGGAGCTATTTTATACTGATAGGCCAAAGTAGACCATGTAGTACTGCTTACCTCTCAAAAACATCCAGACTAGGCTTCCTTACAGAATAAGATGCTCTTGCTCCTGTTTTTAAATCCACCACTCATTTATTTTGTCTGGATTACGTCCTACACCTCAACACTTTAGAGTGATATTCTATATACCATGGATCCACCATCTTTTCTGTACTAAAGGCTCAATTGCCTTTTGAGCATCAGGGATGGGGGGAAATGCAGTCCCCCCCCCCCCAAAGAGAGCATTAGGAAAAAGAAGTTGGTAGAACCAGAACAAAAACTAAATTGATCTGAACTTAAATTCATGCCATCCAGCTGGTAGGATTCATTCCGTTCTTCCTTCTGTTGTGGGATGTGATGGAAAACCTTTGGGACGTTGATTGTGAGTCTGAGGTTTTGGACTGTGCACCCTTGATACATAATTACAGCATTCTGAACTCTTTCAGAATGGACACTTTCATAGATCAATGTGATTCAAGCACAAGATAGAGCCATTACTAGGTTCTGGAAATTCTAAGATCTGCAGAGCAGCAACATCACATTTTTGGAGATGAAAGCCCTCAGAAGGGGAGTTAAACAGTTCAGTGAAAAGCTGACTCTACTGACTGGCCACACAATGATAGCTAATTGTTAAGGGTAGAGTAGGAAATAACAGAAAGCAAGAGGCAATATGAAAATAATGACATATCTGATTATTACCCAATAACTGCCTGGTTTTACCCTTAACTAGAGTTAAGCACTTCAGAAGAATATTTTGTTGCAGGTCCTGCTTATTGTTGCTCATAAGCTCCATAAAAATATATTAGGATATGCTATTATGAATGAATAAGATTTAGACAAATAAAAGGCCATAGCATTTGATTGAATTTGCCTAAAAATATTTTTTAAGCCCTGAAGTTGTGAATATAATGCAAAAAATAGATGTTTGTTTTTAGAACAGCAGCTAAAGAAGGTGAAATCTTGTCTGTCCAGGACAGCATTATATGTAATCAAAACAAAATAAAATATATTAAAAAAGTATTTTTCATCAGTGAATTTCAAATAAAAATTCATCAGTATTTCAAATAAAAGCAACCACTGTGTTGACCTACATATTAGCAACCACAGTACTGCTTAGATGTGACATTGATTATAAAGGTGGCTGTTAAGGAGTTTACTGACAAAACTGTAAAATCCTCAGTTAATATTGATTTAGTGTTATTACTGAGTGAAGAGAGAGCCTGGCAACTTAAATTTTTTTTTAATGTTTAATTTTAAAGTAATAAGTGGTGAATGATATGGACAAACTCATCAAAAAGAGATCCTGGAAAACTAAAAAAAGCACAAAGACAAAATGCAAAGTAACAAGATATTGCTGAAAATGATCTCAAGAATTTAATGTTGAACTTTGCAAAATGACACGGGCAATTGGACAAATACAATTCTGTATTCAGCTGAAGCCATTATCGGTGATCTGATAAAAAATTCTGGGTTAGGGCAATAGCCCAAACCAGTCTTTGTATTATTAGGTCAGGTTGTGTCTCAGATTGTCTAGGAAAATAGCTACCTTTAATGCTAGTTATTGAAAAACATTGGTTTTATCCATATCTATCTATCTATCTATCTATCTATCTATCTATCTATCTATCTATCTATCTATCTATCCATCCATCTATCTATCTACATGCACACACATATATATACATACCCACACTCACACACATATACATATACATATACACGCATATATATACATACATACACATATGGAACTGTGTAAGTAAAGATACCAACTCATTGCTAATAATACTGTACAGTAGGCTGTTGACACCTCTTGATTTATATATAATAATATCATTTCTCTGGGCAGGTGAAAATAAAGGTTTAATGAGTGAATTTCTATATCCTCTTTCTCTGATTGAAAATAATATAAGACAACTGGCTTGGCGTCCAGACAGATTACATAAGCACAAGTTAAGTGGTCGAATAAAAATGAATGATATCCCTTCTTGACTTAAATACAGCACTAAGTAGTGTGTCCTCCAGTTCAACATAAAGCAATTTTCTCTTGCTCAGTAACAGCTAGGGGGCATTCCAAATGCAAATAGAACCCGCTTTGCATTTTTAATATTTCATGTATACATAATTCACTGCCTTGGTTTAGAAGCGTTATTGCTACTTCTTTGGAGCATTTAAATTATTCCCCACCTCTGAACTTTCATATTAACTTTAATGCCAGCTCCTAAAATGTATTTTTCCCCCTTACCAAGCAACCCTCTGCTTATAGCTTTTTTTGAAAATTCATGAACTGGGTAAATGCATATTCAGGCTCAAATTGAGTGCACTGTTTAACCTGCATCATCCTATTGAGACCAAAAAAAAAACAGTAGTAGTCTTCTATGGAAGGTGTATTTATTAACATTGATTATAGTTATGCCAAAGTCATTCAAATCAATAGGCAACACAATAGATTCCATCAGTGTTAGAACACTCCATTTAGGGACAGAGAATAGTTTATGTCATACCACCCAGGGTGTTGTGAAAGTTCAGACTGATCAATACGAGACATTTCTGTTTCACAAACTGTTTCACAAACTGTTTCACAAAATAGGTGGCAGCCTGAATTTGGAAAGGGATGAGAAAAGTCATCATGAGAAAATAAAACCTGACTTTAGTTAGAGCAAGACTCATCTCTGACAGGTAAGGAATAATATGTGTAGGTAAGCAACAGGCAGGCAGAGACAGCTTTTCAGTACATTTCTTGTCAGAGATCAACTGTAAGTCCCTCCTTCTCTTTGCTAGTCATTAACAACCCAAACTGAATGTGGGAGGACAAGAGTTTCTCCACTTCCTGAGATGACTTTGGCCAGCTCACATGTGGGTTTATCAAGTGTTTCAATTAAAAATTTGTGAAATTGGCTCAGTAATTCAAAGAGGAATGGTTTTATTAAATGGCGTGTCCATCAATTATGTTTCTCTGGACCATTTGTAAATTCATCAGCAACTTTCCTTGTGAATAAATCCAACTGATTGCAGTGAGGTTTACTTCTGATTCAACAGGTAGAGCATTGCATTGTGGATCGCTGACTCCTTTCCCCTCAAGATTGCTCATGGGACATCTTTTAAACCAAAGGTCTCCAATATGGAGAACACTCCAAATGGGTGGACTTCAATTACCAGAGTTCCCAGCGTTGGCAATGCTGGTGGGGGGATTCTGAGATAGCACCAGGCAGCACATCTGCAGATGGAGTCAAGGCAAATGATGCAACAGGCATCATGCCATTACAACACAAGCTCCATTCCTTTTCCACATGTGTTGTGATGTTGCATGCATGTAGAAAAGGGGCAGAGCTACGACAACAGCATCAGAACATGCAGATGCCTCGGATGCCAGGGTGGAAAAAAACTGTTTTAAATGTATGAATCTGGTTTTTTTTAATGTAAAAACATTTCAAGAATTTGCAGAGTTTAATATTCTCTTTTAAAACAAAACAAATACCCTCTTCTTGCCATCAAAGTTTCCACTCTGTAATCCCTCCAAAACACTTTGAAACTAATACCAGCTTCAAAGTATAGGGAACATGTTGAGATCATCATAAGCCATCACCCTCCAGCTGACCAACAGAGAGTGCAAATATGTCATCCAATCAGTTCACTGCCCTGAGCTACATCCAGTCCAGGAACAACAAAAATCCTACCTTTCTCACTGCATCCTCCAAAAGGAAATAAAGTTGTTGTCTCTGTCTTTCACGTGTGCAGCTTTATAGTTTACTTCCTTCCTGCCTCCACTCCAGTGCATACAGTCTCAGGAATCCCACTGTAAAATGTGGAAAGGCTGCTTTGGACCTTTTGACTGTGCATCCTTGCAAATCTTCCTCTCTTGACAAAGAAAGCAGGGGTGAAACTGACAAGTGTTTTGTTTCTCCTTCCTGCAGAGATAAGCTACCGATTTTTTTTATAAGTGACTGCTTTGAAATGGAATAGCATGTTTGAATCCTAGAGAAAAGAAGCTGGGGGATGCAAGAGTTTCTGCAAATGGGAGAATGGTGCACTCACAAATTCTAGGGCTGCAAAACACCTTGCCTAGAAGAATCATAGCCTCTTGGCCTACACAAGAATTGGGCTGCTTCCGTAGTGTATCTCATTCTTGTGAAGACAAGCCACCACGTGCCCATGTCCAGGGCATATATTCTGAGGCTCCAGGACTGAATATAGTTCCCAAAGTCCTCTCTGTATTCTCAAACAACCTCTGAAAGTTATTAATTTGTTGTTATTAAATGCTAGACCTCTATGTAGGAGCCCTAAATAGCCTCATAGAGGCACTTTGTGATACAGAGGCACAACTATTAATCTAACTGAGGCATGAAGGCAATATCAATCACTTCATCAAGGCACCTCATCTCTGATTGCATCCTCTAGCACATCCAGTAGTCAAAAGAAGCATCTGTGCAGCACATATCAGAAGCTACTTCTGACTACTGGATGAACTGGTGGAGGCTGTTGGAGAAACTCAAAGGGAAATAATCTGGTAGCTTTTTGAAAACAGGAGGCCTCACAAAGAAGTGTTGAAAAGGTGTTTCTCTCAGGACATAATTGAAACTAAGCACATATGCAAAGCTTCACTGAACTATCAAATACTAAGACTGTGAAAGGCATTGGAAAGGGCAAAGCACCCTTGCTTGAAGCACTGAGGCAGCCATCTCCTCTAGAGGGCTTGATGAAGCTGCTCTGAGGGCTTCTCCAGATCATCTCAGTGGGTGCACGCTTGCCCTATGAATCTCTGTGCTGGCACTCCCAATGGAAGTGTTGCCTTTTCATGCATATTGCTGCCAGACAATCTGGGAAAACCCTCAAAACAGTTATATTGAGTCTTCCAGAAGAGGCGAATGCCTCAGTACTTTGATAAAGGGTGTTTTGTTCATGCCAGCATGTTTTATGCAGCGCCCCTTTGAATGCTTTCGTAGTCCTATTAAATGCCAGAATCAACCATATTAATGTTCATGAAATTCAAATCCAACTCAGATAAATTTAAAAAGAGTTTTCTGACCTGAGTCCTCCTCCTCTTTTTTCAAACACACCCTGTCCCCAGCATGATCCTCCAAAGTCCAGTTGGAAAAGATTGTTCAGCCCTGAGCTACTTATCTCAGTGTATATGCATATCCTTACATTCGATTTGTAATATTGTGGAGTGGCTTTGTTTTGGTGTTTTGTTTTGTTTTTTTGCAGAAGATGTTTTTTCATTACTGAATAAGTGCAGCCTTCAGGAGAGACTCTGGACCTTCTTATGCATATCTGAATGCAACCAAGTCTTTTTTTTTTTTTTAGAAATTATCCACCTTATTTGATGTCACTCTAAAAACAGAGTCTAAACTTATAAGAAACTTTTAAAGCCCTAGAGTTTTAAAACTGTTAAATCTTGAAGATTTTTTAAATTATTCCTAGAGGTTCCTTTAGTAAGCGGGGGAGGGGGGAGAGGTGCACAGTGAAATGGTATGAGCTGTGAGGTGACATAGGTAGGATGAAGACGAGGCATTGTGGTCCTTTTTTATTGTGTTATTTCTTCCCTGCTGTAAAGCCCAAAGAGTCCATCTCCCTGTTTTTTCTTTTTTATTCTTCACTATTTTGCTTCCAGGCCCTGTAAGTTTTTAAAACCCCATTCCCACTAAGCAGGAGTGAGATATGAGCATTTATTTTGATCTTTTCCTTGAAATGGCCTATTTCATCATGAAAGAGATATACAGAACTTAGGGTGACCAAAACAGAAAAGGCAAACTTGACAACGTTGTCCTTCTTTGGTTCATATTCAAGGGCTCTCAAATTGTCACAGGCAAAGAAATGGACAACAGTTTTAGGACCAGCAGAGTTGATCATAATGGCTAAGAATTATGACAGATGCAATTCTATGCCCTTTGGGATGGTTTTCCAGTGGCTACAGGATAGATGGAAATTACTCTCTGAGATTAGAGGAAAACTTCTCCAGAAGGAGATCTGATTTCAGACCTCCCCTTTCTTCCCCTTGATGTTCTACACACAGCTCCTGTTCTCCTGTGTTGAAGCTTGGGGACATATACTGAGAAGGTAATAAAAGGGTAACATGGGAGGTTCTGGTTCTGTGGGATTTAATGTCCTTCAGAACTGCTCAGCATAATTCTATGAACTGGAGACCTGGAGCTGGTACAGAGTGAGCAATGGGGACGAATCTTCCCCCCCCCCCCCTTTAATGGCAGGAATGTCAGTGAACATTCTTTTATTCCTTCTCTCCTGCCAGGGATTTCAGACAGTTCTGAATTGGCAAAACTATGCCCTATAATTATTCCTAGCAGTTATTTGAAAAATCCTTCTAATCAGAGTAACCTTTTCCTGTAACAGATCATCATGGATTAAAAACTGTTCTGATATTTTTACTTCATTACATAATGGCACCATCCTGTTAATTGCATCCATTCACAAGTGAAGTGTGTGCAAGTGGGAGGGAGAAACATACATTTATATAATGTACAGGATAGTGTTATTGCCTAGGCTGGTGCCACACAAATTTCATTCGCCTCAACCCAGTGACATGGTTTGCATCAACGAAGGTATTTGCGTGGCCTAACTGTCTCAACTGTCACTGATATGAACTGGATGAGGCTACTGTGCAGGTTCTTGCCATGATTTCTGTAGCTGTGTGAGAATTGCACCTTCAGGGTAGATGCAATGGATCTACAAATGCCTCTTCCAGTTCTGGCCTGTGCAGTTTAAGGATGCAGAAACTTTGGAACACTGTGCAGAGATGCAACAGAGCTGCTCTGCTCCTTGCTATTGAATGAAAGGAGGGTCACGTTGTTTTGCAAAGTTGCTTTGCAGAAATCCTCTGCCCAAGATCAGACTAAAGTAAAACACCACCTGGAAGATTGCACAGCCTTATTGACGCTGATTTCCACCTGAACCTTGAGCAAACCAAAAATAGATGATAATGTGGTATGTTATTTGCCACTTGAGTTGCGTATTGCACTTTTAAAAGGTTATAACTTGTGAGACAATGGATGGTTTTATGAAAATGGAAGCCCTAGAAGTAAATCATCCTTCAGTAATGAAATGAAGGAGAATGCTATAATTTCGATTTGTCAAGGTATAATGATGTCACCATCCATTTATCCTGTGCACTTAAAGGTTGAAGCTATTCAACAAATCTCTCCTAAGCAGCTTACATCGGTGACTTTAATGGTGGGCCACAGCCAAATATTCTGATTAGTTCACACATCATTCATCAATTAAAGCAGAAGGTGAAAGTGATTCCTTTTTCCTGCAATACTTCATTAAAATAAAATATTTCCCCTTCTTTGGAAGAGGAAACCTGATGAAGCACTGTTGAATCTTTATCAGATTTATCCAGTTCTTGTTCAAAACTATATGGAAACCAGATATCTGAGGAATTGCTTCTCTTACATGAACTAAAATCTGAAGAAAGTTTGAATATCCAAAGGAGGTTATGTTTTTTAGACACCTGTGGCATTTGTGGAACTCGCTCTATCTTTCTTGCTTTGCTTGACTCTTCTCTACTTTCTTCACTTTTGTATAGGCGTTTGAAACATGGCTTTGAATGATTTGAAATGTGTTAGCTCCACTCTTTTACCTTTTTTCTCCCATTCATTTTGCTGGCTGTGTTGTTTTAAAATGTCTAATCTAGGACAGCTGGTGCAACTGGAACATTTTATAAATAAAATATAAAAATATGTGGAAGCCATCATGGAGGTATCTGTGAGTCTTTGTCAAATGGCTCAGTGAATAGACCTCAGTGAATGAGGGGGAGAAAAGGATATTGTGGCAGAAGACTTTCCCCACAATTTTTGTCTGTTGATTAGAATATGAATAGGACCTCTATATGAGTGGCACTTTGTGCATATAACTTGAGAAAGTAGCCTGTGTCATGATCAATCACTTCATTAATATATTTAGGCTAAGCAATATAGTTCTGTGAGAATCCATGTACTGTGGACATCTCCCTGGCTCTTGCTCCACCTTACCTTAATATAATCTTTATTTATAAGATAACCTCTGGGGATTCTCAATAACAAAAATGGTGGGTGGGAAGCTGTAGCCCAATCCTCTTATTAGATTTGTCTCGCCCACCTGTCTAAAGGTAAGCTATGTCCCCAAAGGCAAATTATGCTGATTTAATTTTCTTTGCAACATTATAGAAGTGGTTTGTCTGCAGATAGGATTTCCTGCTGGTTTCCTATCCAAGTACAATCCATGAACCAAGTTAGCTTGGACCAGTTAAGGTCAGTGACTAAGCTGAAAAGAAAAGTAGTTTTAGGACACTTTTCCCCAACATGGTACCTTCCACTAAATTGGGAATACAACCCTGCTATCTGAGAATTATTAAATTTATACTCCCAATATACCTGGGGGTGGGGTACCAGAGTGAGGAAGGTGGCCCTGAGACTAATTCCACAAAATGTAGTCTTATTGTGGATAGCTTGTATTAAGATTGCTGGTTTGATTACAGTAGAAAGATGTGCCTTCAAATAGCAAACCAAACTTATTGATTGGATACCCAGTTCCTGCTGTGGGAATAAACATTTGCCTGGATTTTGTTTGGGAATAAAGACATTTGTTTAATCCCTGTTGGCTTATTAGAATGTTATGTAGTGCTGCACCAGTTGGGGAAATCAGCACATATGGCTGAGGTCATTTACTAATGTTGGGTAGGGGGAGAGGAGCAGGCATTTCCTAAGCCTATCCTCACCTACTCTCTCACAATCATTGCATCAGATTTATTTTCCTTTAAGAGGTGGGGTTTTTGCTCAAGGCTGTTTTTCACCCATTCTACGTTCTTTTCTGGGTGTGCTTTAAGAGCCGGGAGGAAAGGGAATATTCTGATTTTTTTCTTTTTTATTGCTTCCTGTAACTGCCCCTGGTCTGCATATGTTTGAATCTTGCTTTTCCCCCAATTTTATTATGCTTGAGTTACCTTTTACCAAAAAAATGCCTTTGAAAAGCTACTGTCTGGGTATTTTATTAACCACTACACAATAGAGCCTACTTTGCAAGAGTTACATCCTCTTGGCAAATGTCATCCGACCAGTGTATGGAGGATGATGGAACTAAATGATAAGAATGCAACAGGGTCAGTGAATCTGGGCCAGCTCTCCCCTTGCATTATTTTAATCAGGCAAGAGGATAAATATCTGAATATAGTTCATATGGACTGTTGTAAATGGAATACGTTGACCAAATTTGAGTCTAATCAACAGTTGAACAATGAAGTAAAGATTAGGAAAAGCAGTCAGAGTAGTAAGTAGGAATGGTTCCTGGAGTTTAAAAACTGATGCTGAAATCCCATCTCTGCTCTGATCTCACCATATGGAATTTAGCAAAATGCTGACTCCTAGCCTCATTATTTTTATTTTTTTTTATTTATTTCTATTTCAAATTTGGCCACCGCCCATCTCACTAGGAAGTGACTCTGGGTGGTTTACAGTAAAAACAAAGAATAAAAATTAATTATAATTAATTAATATACAATGTATATCTATAATGGTTCTTGGATTTCTGCCTTCAAATTCTTGCCTGTGGTTGCACGTCTATGAATGCTTATATGAGAGGCAGCCTTACTCACCACAGCAAGAATTATTAGAATTTCCATGATAAACCTTTCCTCTGTTTCAACCTCATTCTGCAAGAATATCTGACTCAGAATGCCCTCAGAATGTCAACTATGTACAGGCTTGTCTCTGAATCTCAGTAATAAAAGCACATTGTCAGCTTGCTTTGTCTGTTGGTGCCCTTATTTTATTTCTATCAATTAGTGAAGTACCAAGCACATTACTGATGTACTTCATGTACTAAGTATACATGGTAAGCTTTTTTATTATAGATGTATGAATCTAATGAAGAGTCATAAACTTCTATCCAAAATTTCCATAATAAGACATTGTATATATGATGTATCTCACTTCTCTGAAAATTGTAAAAGACTGCAGTGACTGAGCACAAAAATGACATAAAGAACTATGCATCAGGTTGAATGATACATAATGTAATTTGATTATGAATTGTATATTTGATGCAGAACATCGATCATTTGCCAGTCTCTAAGATTCTATGTGATCTGCAGTTTTATTAAAGATGTATTATGATGTGTCTTTGTGATTAAAAGGTAGAAAATCAAAGAAGAATGGTGTACCTTAGAATTTGGGAACTCTGTCCTTGGACTCTCTCCATTGCACCATTGCTGACAGATTGTTCATTACCTGGTAGAATTCTCAGCCAATTGCCAGGTTGATGGTACACCTGTTGAGATACTGCTTTATTCTATGTATCCCACTCTTTTTACCCAAGGCAATTCACCTTTGCAAAGTGATTTATTTATTTTAACAAAAGATAGATCCCAAACACAAATGGATTTGGGAGCCACAGTCCCAGGGAATTTGTAATAATTTTTGGTTCATCCAACTGAATGTATGCATTGGACACACAACACTTGGTTTCATCTCTACTATTGCTCACTGCCCTGAATGAGGCATTTTACTTTGCTTAAAAGAGGAGTTGCCCTGACCAACAGCATCCCCAACTGATTAGTTCAGATATAAATAGTGAGGAAATGCTTTGTATAATGGCAAAAGACAGAAAAAGCTAAACTCTACCCTAGCATTTCATAAACATTTTCCAAAATGTAAGTTGCTACCTCTCAAATAGACTGAGTATGAAAAATACAGAAGTTAGAAACAAGAATTTATTAGGAATAAGTTAGAATTAATATACAAAATAGCATTAACACTAAATGAACTGAAGATTGATATTGATTAATCTTCAAAGCAAAAAAAAAAAAATCTGATACAGTAGATCTAGGAAACAGGGCCCTAATATTTTTAGAACACTGGCCTTAAGTTGGCCCCTACAAACAAAAATTAATTTCTAATATGTAAAACAATAGGTAAAACAGTAAAACAAGAGGGAGAAGATTACACCTATGATCTTCTGGTGGCCTCTAAACGTGTTCAGATGCAACCTCATTGGACGATGGGTATACTGTTTGGGACTCATGGGAGTTGTAGTCCAGCATACCTGGAATGTGGGTAACTTTGGTTAAGTACTAGACTAGAATCCTACAAAAAAAATTTAAAAATGATAAGCACAGAACCAATACACTGTTACCTCCTTTCTTTCTCTCATCATCAGGACCAAATTAGAATAAGGAAGCATAGTTCTATTTCTCATCACTTATTACTGTGCAGTTGAAAGGTTCTGAGTAGAAAGATGATCTATCAAAGAGATGGTTGGATAGACATTTTGAGTAAAATGTGTCTGAGCTGAAGGTTAGAGTAATAGAGTGTCAGTCTATTTCCCGTCACCCTTCTTGTTTGGGAGTCACTCAGCTCATGACGAATGATGAATGGAGAGAAAGAGTCCCATTCATCGTGTTTTCCAATTTGTCCTGAAACAAATATCCCCCCCCCCTCAAAAAAGCAATGCTTCTGCAAAGTGAAAGGGCCTAGTGGAGAAGCAATCTAGGATTTGAAATGTGAAAAACCTATGCTTGCAGTTAATCCTTTCAGGTCAAAGGCATACCACCATTAAATAAAAGAGATTGACTTCTGAAAAATATGAAGAGAACGTTTGACTTAGTATCACACAGGTAAATATAGGTAGTACTAATTGATCAACAAACTGAGATCTGGTGCCTCTCTTGCAAAAACCTCACAATAAACTATGAAAACAAAGACAAGTAGTAATACTATTTAAAAACAGATGTAATTTGGAAGATCAGTTCTCCCTATGTCTTTTCATAGTTCATTTTTGCAACAAAAATGGGATTAAGTTGTTAGAAATGTAAAAGTTGATGTCCAAAAAGTTTTCCTAGAAAGTTTTATCTTGCTTTTCCAGGTGCATCTGCAAGGGTGTGGGTGTGTGACACAAAAGTCAAGACGGAGGCCATGGGAATACAGTTGAAGCCCTGACCCTTTTTATTTGTGATGCATATAAAAAGGGGGCAGGGCTTCAGTCACATGGTCCAGGGCATCTTTTAAGTCCCTCCCCCCAGATGTCTCTAGGTTCTTCCTTGTGATGTCCAAATGAATAAATAGAGTTTTATGAAGCAACAGTAAAAACTCTGCTTATCATGCTAACATTTTCACTGAATGATTTCTGCATTGTGATCAATTGGATGAACTTACCTTGCGATACAAACACACACACACACACACACACTGTGGCTCATAAGTTACATCCTAAACGAAACATAAAGGAGCATAAGTAAATAGGTTTCTTTTTTTTTTTTTAAGGCATTACTGCCACATTTATTGAGCCCCAGCTGAAAGAAATAGCACACAAACGTAAATACTCACCTGAAGATCTTTCTACAAAGGAATACAAGAGATCATAACAACCATTATGATCATTCCATATGCATTCCAAATGTTGATAAATTCCATCTCCCTGAATTTCTAAACTTTTCCCACGTTGGGTAGGGCTGCTGTTATAACAAACATCTCTCTAAAATAATTTTATGAAGCGGAAGATCACAATTGAGATATACTACTTTGATCTGTTATGGGTATTAAACTTTGAAATCTCCTTGTTATTATGACTTGCCTAAAATAAGGTAATTATTAGGCTATTTTCTTATTTTAGGCAGCAATATGACTCGCAGGAACTTTCTGCAAGGCTAGTATATATGGCCTTGCCATATATACAGAACATTTTGCCTTGCCTAAAGTAATTTTGTTTCGTTTTTCTTGCATCAGTATAAATGAATAAATGGGAGATAACTTCATTTAATACATTTTGTTGCATGTACCTGATCAGAAAATTTATTTATTTATTTATTTATCAAATTTATATGACTGCCCACCCCACAAACAAGTGACTCTGGGCTGCGTACAGCAAGGCTAAAAACAATGAATAAATACCAAACAGTTGTTGTTGTTATTAAAAACTATAAAAACTATAAAATACAGAAAACTAAAAAACAAATATTAGGTGAAGAGCAGATGTTAATAACAGTGGAACCACCTCAATATCTTACCAGTCCCTTGGGGTCCCCAGGCCAGATGGCATAAGCAGGTTTTGAGGGGCTTCCAGAAAATCAAGAGGGATGGAGCTGATCTCACTTTGGGGGGGGGGAGGATGCTCCATAAAGCGGGCACCACAGCAGAAAAGGCCTGCCACCTAGGACCCACTAAATGTAGCTCCCTAATGGATGGAGCCCATAGCATGGCCTTTCTGTTGAATCTTTTTTTTTTTTATAATATTTTATTGAAATTTTAAAGTTACAAAGTTAAAAGTTAGAAATGAAAAAGAAAATTGAAAATACAAATTATAAAGAAAAGGAAAGGAAAAAGTGAGATAAAGTAAAAGAAAAAGATATGAAAAATAGATAACTTCCAATCTATCTCTGGTCTTAGGAATAGTAAGACTATCATACGTGCTAGTTTTTAATACATTAAATAGGAATAATTCTTTGTCAAAACATATCCCATTACATTTATAATCTAATCTTCAAATCCCCATGTAAGCTTCACCCCACCTGCATTTTGCAAATAGCCCATCAATGGTTTCCATTCTTTAAGGTAATAGTTATTTGAGTTTTCTTTTAATAAGCAAGTCAGTTTATCATTCTCTGCCATTTCCATCAGTTTTAACAACCATTCTTGTATTGTTGGTAGTGTCTGGGTTTTCCAAAATTGTGCAGCCTTCTGTTGAATCTGATGGGACGGGCAGGTACAATCCGGGAGAGGCAGCCCCTCAGATAACCTGGCCCCAGGCCATGTAGGGCTTTAAAGGTCAAAAACAGCACCTTGAATTAGATCAAGAAGCAGACTGGTAACCAATGCAGCTCATAGCCCAAAATTCTTGAGTCAAATGAGCTTATCTCTGAAATAAACAGAATATTCATTTATGACACATGCCTGCTTTAAGTCATATCTTAAATTTGCACAAGTGAAAAAGGCTTAATCTTCAAAACTGTTTGTTTTGATCAGTATAAGAAAATAGTCTATAACAATGTTTCTCAACCTTGGCAACTTTAAGATGTGGGGACTTCAACTCCCAGAATTCCCCAGCCAGCCATGCTGGCTGGGGAATTCTGGGAGTTGAAGTCCCCACATCTTAAAGTTGTCAAGGTTGAGAAACACTGGTCTATAAGAAGCAATTGTGTTGCATCATCATCATCATCATATATGCTGTGATCTAAACATAGTTACTTATTGAACATACAGGGATTTTATAGTAAAAATGCAAATAAATTAGCAGTTATTTAATAAAATATTTATTTTTGAAAAAAAATGCCATTTTAATCATTTTAAAGATGTTGCATCAAAACTCAGTTTCTCTGACACAATACTCTTTTTCAACATCTAAACTTTATTTTACACATGTCTTGCTTTTACAGTTTTGCTTTCTTTGGACTTTGAAACATGTACTCCAGGAATAAAATTTATTCTTGAAGAAATGTAAAATTCCAGATACATTTTGGTAAAAGTTTTCAAATCCTGCAGACAATCTACAACCAAAATTTGGGCTGATGAATTCCAGTGGACAAAACCTGTCCTCACCCAGGATGAATGTACTGTACATACTCTATGTTTAAATTATTTTCAGCAAAAAATTTAACAGACAATAGGGCACCATCATCATCTCAGCTTATGCACCCCATTACTCATGATAACATTATTCATGATTCACAAGCCAAAAAGCTTTGTCAAAATAAAGACAGTAAAAGATTAGAAAAAGAATGATTGCAGAGGTATGAAAAAGAATAGAAACATTTTTTTTAAAAAAATCTTTGGCCTCAATCTGTGACAATAACTTTTGCAATTAAAATTTAATGCTTTGTAATTAAGCTTAACATGGTAACAGTTGCAAAAACTCCAAGAGAACTTCATATATAATTTATGCTTATGCTAAATAAAGTATTGATCCCACCATCATGCAAGAAAAAGAAGTTCTTTGTACTGCCTTTCTTCTAGGTGACATCCTTGCAATAATTCCCCCAAATTCAAGGCTTTCTCCATAAAAGTCTGCTTTGGGTAGGCTAAAATGGTGGTCTCTGAGATGCTTGGCTACTGTTTAAGTCAGACAAGATAATACTGCCTGTTATAATGAATTGTAAAATCTTTGTGGATAAGTTGTTAATCAATTGTTTGCAGTCTCATAAGAAATAGTAGAAAAGGGGGTTAATGACATTTTGTTTTTAAGTCAGGGATGATAACAGAATCTGAAGCATGCTGGTAAAGACTTCTTTGGAAAGTGCATAGAAATTAGGAGTAAGGTCTGTTAGTTTTCTGAATGTTGAAATACTCTGTAAAATAGAACATTTCTGTTCTGTTTAGTGCCTAGGACATATAATCAAATTAATACTGTATACTGAAACTAGATGGCTAAATACCAGCACCGGTGTCAAGAGTAGTTGTGATTGCTATGGCCTAGACTTCTCCAAGAGATCCAAAGCCCATTTTCTGAAGTCTCCTAATTCGTGCTTATCTTTACTGTTGCCGCCTACACACTTTGCTGTCTCCTTTTTTGAGCTTACCAGATATGTGTTTTGAAATACTTTGGCTGAGATCCCCATGCTGGCTAGGGAATTCTGGGAGTTGAAGTCCACACATATTAAAGTTGACAAGTTTGAGAAAATTGGTTTAGATGCTGCTTTCATCACTTGTCTTCTCCCAACCCTCTGGCAAGGCGGATATATCCAAACAAAAAACTGCATATAAAGATATGCATGTTAAGGGAAATATAAATGACAGATATTAAAGAAAATATGTGCATAATCATGTATAGGCAAAGTTGCATATAAAATGTATACATTAAGAGATTTCTTTTTTAAACATGTAGATTGATGTGAGTCTGTGATGGAAGAGGAGGAGGAGGAGGAAGAGAAGGAGGAAGAGGAAGAAGACGAAGAGGAGGAGGAGGAGGCCCATTTTGTAGAAGAGAACTTTTAGGAAATGGGGAGGCAGATTTTGGTACCCAATTAAAATTCACAAAGATTTTCATATCTGCATTCAGTTCAGATCCAGATGATCAGTGTAGCTAATGCTCCCTAATCAGGTATTATGTGACAGATACCTCTGCAGAAGCCAGGGGTCTGGTGTGTCCCATGGCCCAAGCCAAAATGGCCAGCAAGGGCAGTTCCCACTGGCTGGAGGGGAAGAAGCATGACCTTCTCAACCACTGCTCCCCTTTTCTGGAATAGCATCCCCCAGAGATTTGACTTGTCCCAATACTGTTCAGCTTCAGAAAAAGAATTACACACTGGCTATTTCAGCGGGCCTTTGAAAAGGAGAGAAACCGAGAGAGACTCCTCCTGTGTATGAGCACTGATTACTGTATGTCCCTTGTCATAATCAATACAATAAAAATATAATACAATAACATTCTAAGTCTTGGCCGCTATCTAATTTGCCAGATTTTTGCAGGCAAAGAGGCTTGTTCTGACTGATTGTTTCTTATGGATGGAAGCCCTGAACTTACTCCATTTTTCTGCTGATCCAAACTCAGAACAGGTAAACCTTGATGAATGCAGCGGATTTTCTTCTGAGTAAACAGATGTGAAATTGTAAGGTAGCATTTCAAAATATCTCCAAAATACACACTGAGTTTTTTTGTTTTTTTTTTAAGCGTAAAACATAATTAACACCTGCAGAAGAATTCAAAATGAACAAAGATTCAGCTTCCTACTTCATTGCTTCGGCTTTCAGGCTCACACATTCTTCTATTTTGCATCTTTTGGACCACAGAAGGTGTTTCCATGGTGACAAATAGATGTTACATTTATTTACTGGGCAGCCGGGAATGACAATGTCAGCAAATGACATTTTCTGTTCTTTTCTCTCTTTTCCAGCTGAGATTTGTTTTAGTTAATGAAATTGGCAACAGAATGGGCAGCTATTTTTTTTCTCTTTCCTTCTTGGTGGGGTAAAAATAAGCAGCAGTTAATCTGACTCTGTAATTCTCAGAACAACACTTTGGAACCTCTGGCTCTATTCGTTATGCAAATAGCTATTGGGATATGCAGATGTCGGCTGCAAAGTGAAAAGTAAATTTCAGATTTTACTCAAGGGAAATGATGGGAATACTTTTTGCCTTCCTGCGTGCTCCTTAACTTTCATAGGGTTGACATTGTAAAGAGTTATATTGTCCATCTGAAAGATTGGTTAAGAATCTGCTGTGGCTTTATTTACATATATGGATGTTGGGGGGAAGGTACGTAAAGCTGTGGCTTTACTTATATACATGCACGGTGGGGGGAAGGTACTGTCAACACATTGTATTCTTTAGGACGAAGAGCATTTTTAATAGTTAAAATAATAAAAAATGAATTATTTGGGGAATTTGAAGGAGTGTTTTGGCAAGGTGATTTTTTTTTTTCTGGGCTGTAATCTCCCTTGAATTTGTTTCAGAAATATTTCTGGAGAGTCAATAGGGATACAGAAAGGAAAGCTACAGATTTGTGGCCATGAGGCTCATAGGAATCTGCCTTACATCCAGGACCCCCTCAAAAGGGAGGGAGTCAAGAGGGCAACTGCAACGGTCCACCAAAAGCCTGTTCCTTTTTATGTGTGTTGTGCATGTGATGTATGTTAAAAGAGGGGTGGAACTTTGGTGGTGGTTTTTTAATCCTGGTTTTTTTGACCTCTCTGTGGATGCCCCTATTTACATTAACTCACATTGGTATCTCACATCTTACTCTGGCTGACATTTGCTCTCCAGCATAGCAAGTAACTTGGAAGTGTGGAAGGCACTTGCTGAACCTTCAGCTACAGCCTTTTGACCTGTAGCTTGTTTCTGTAATATTTATCTTTTAAAAATGGACTGTACTTTTAGTTTGCCCAATAACAAAAGTTCTCTGGGAGAGTTACATAAAATAAAGAATAAAAACACAGTGCCCAATAAACCAACAATGGCAATCATTATCACAATGGATAAAAATAGCTATGCCAGCTATTATCAGTCAAAAATTTAAAGTGTTCTGAAGGAAAGGCATATCTTTGCCTGACACCAATACCAGTTTACTATAGTTTAGGTGTTAAGTGTGTTTCTCTGGTGACAGCATTTCCCTAGACATGGTATCAAAACTGAAAAGGCTCTCTTAAAAGACTACTGGCCTAAGAGAAGGTATTATGTATGCCTCATTGAGCTGTACAAAATACAGGTAGTCCTCATTTAGCAACCACAATTGGGACCTGCAACCTGGCCATTAAGTGAAGCAATTGCTAAGTGAAACCACAACTGTGCTTATGATCTTACTTCAGCTTTTCCTAGCTTTACAGACCTGTGGAGGTTGAAAATGTGAGGATTTATGTAAAATTACTGTTTCATCACTGTCGTAACTGCGTATAATTGCTAAAAGAGGCAGTTACTAAATGAGGACTACTTGGAAAGGTATAGATATAGATATCATCATCATCATCATCATCATCATCATCATCATCATCATCATCATCCTTGTAATAGTGACAACTTTGACAGTGATTGGATAAGCTAGTGAGATAACTTGAAAGTTCCCAACTGATTAGAGAATAGCAACAATTAACAATTAAAGGTTTAAAGTTCTGCTTCTGTGGGAAAGGACAGTTTTCTAGATTTTTTAAAATTCCACCTTTATTATTTTTATAAATAACTCAAGGTGGTGAACATACCTAATACTCCTTCCTCCTCCTATTTTCACTACAACATCAACCCTGTGAGGTGAGCTGTGCTGAGAGAGAGCGACTGCCCCAAAGTCACGCAGCCGGCTTTCATGCCTAAGGTGGGACTAGAACTCACAGTCTCCTGGTTTCTAGCCTGGTGCTTTAACCACTAACTCTTGTCAGTTAGGCTGGGACTGCAACCTTTTACATGTTTTCCAGAAGGAAGACTCAGATTAATACTGAGAATCTGTCAGGGAGAAGGTTTCAAGAAAACTCAGAGGCAGGGTTCAAAGCAGTGAGACAGAGATAGCAGTGGGCATACATGAATGTAACACATGAAATTCTGATGAAAAAATTTGGAACTGTGGAGTGAGCCTTATTCTCTTAAAAAATCGAAATAACAGATTATTAATGTTGGTTTAAATTCCATAATAGCAAAGTACACGTGCAAATTCCTCCTGAGAGAGGAAATAGCACTTTTCCCTTAGAGTCTTAAATTCAAATTTTCATTAAGTGAAAAGTCAGCAGATCATCTTCCCAACCCAGTAATCTGAGTTCCAAATATGTTGTAAAACCTCCCACCTTAATCTGTTGCAAGATTGCAAACAGCAGCCCTCCAATGAGAACCAGAACCATAAATATCAAATGAAATGCATCTCCAGGCAACAGAGACCATTATTAAGCCTGTAACCTAGGCAAAAAGCCAAAATAGCTGGGTAATGCAATTTGGCATAAAATAATACATTACAGTCACCCTCTGGTCTTCATGTCTGTTTCATTCTTGTTTGGCAGCAACTTGATTTTAAATGGTAACCAGTTCACAATTTCCTTATCATACCATGGGTCCTGGTATCCTTATTGTAATTACTAGCATGCCAAGGATTTTTACATGATGTGAATTCCATGTATATCTTTTGTTTTCTTTTCCTATTTCAATACAAGCTTTGACATCTTAAGCATTGTTTCACCATGAACCTGGAGCCATGGGGGTAGCAAAAATGCCAGTGGCTATGAAGAGAGGGTTGGAAACATCATCTACCACAGCATTTCTTTATTCCCTTATTCAGTCTTCAGAATATTCCCTTATTCAGTCTTCAGTTCTTTCTAAGGACTTTTCACCTGCTTCTAAATCCTTGTTTTTTAACCATGGCCAGTAATATCTCCATTCTGCACTGAAGGAAGACTTAATAGGACCAAATTCAGCTCCTTCCAAGCCAGTGATTTTTAGGATTAGATTGATGCAAAATACAACAAAGAGGCAAGTCCTTCTGTTGCTTACCAAAGGCCAACCTACCTGGCCAACAGGCTTTTCTAAGTATCCAGGTTGTTCCACATGCTGTTTGGATCTATTATTATACAAGTTGCAAATCTGATTAATTGCAGATCAGAGTGAGTGTAGATATCAAGATTGTCACATGAGTTGACCTGATGGGTCATTATTCAAGTGGCTTATTATAGAACTGACTGATTATCCTAAATGTGATGCTATAGTTAATTAATTTTAGATGGTTCATCTTAATGGCTTTATGATAGCAGTCTCCTTTGGATGCTAAAGTGTAAGACTTATATCAGTCCTGAGGATACTTTGGTTTTATACTGCAGTCATTTAAATTGCATTAAATATACTATACGAATATGCAGGTTGCAAATTCTGATATTCACAGATATCCAGTCTATTTTCCAGATGAGCTCAAAAGAGTCATATCCACAAATGAAGTATGGCTCTTGATGACATGAAGAGTCAGGCCCTCCTCTGCTGAAGATGTAGATTTGGAGGTATTTTTAAAATTAAGGGCAGAAGTTGAGGAGAAGTTTGGAAACCAAGGCTGGAGACTATGGCTTACCATCTCCTCAGTGACCTCTGTTTAAAGCGGAATCTCCCCCAAAAGCTTGAGGTAGCTTTTTATACATGTGTGTGTGTGTGTGTGCATGCACACGTGCATGTGTACATACATACATACATACAAAACAGGGTAATGTTTCCTTTGAAAAGTTAGCTATTTTCATTTAAATAGGTAACCAGTCTAGCCAGGAATTGCGTTAGTTTTTTTCTTTCTTTTTCTCTGTGCTAAGTCTAATAGCCTTTTATTTCTCTGTACAAGTTCAGGAATTCATATCTCAAGCTATGCATGAAGAAATAATACTGCCTTTAAGCTACTCTTGTAACTTACAATTTAAACTTTTTTCAAGATACAAAGATCACTCTATTTGTAGCAGACCACCATCCTTGATCTGAGCAGGGCATTTCCTTGTGCAAAATTTCTTGTAAGTTGTCAGCAAGATCACCTTGATTTCGGCAGCTCTTAATTTATTTTTTTCAACATTTAAAGTTTGGATTTCCAATATTTAAAATTAATAAGATCTTTATATTTTGTTTCTTCTTCTCTTTAAAGTAAAGTTTGGTTTTGTCTTTCTCCAGTGAGATTGGTCTATCTTCCAAGAAAGGAAGGAAGAATGAATAATCTAATCACAGCTCTAGTCTACATGGCCAAGAGGTCGCACAATTTTAATATCTCATTTTTTGCATGTTTACCTTTTAATTGCCAGAAAGGCAGCACAAGTTTTGAGAGCCCTATGTCTCACATACCCTGGGGTTAGATGGAGGATGTCAGGGGAGGCTTCCTCTGGAAGATAGGTGGTGGCAGCAGAAACTACAAAGCTATTACCCTCTGCAGGAGGCAGAGGCAGGATGTGAATTCACAGAAGGCATCTGGGAGAGGGGATTGAGATGTTGGGCTTTCTACCTTACAAGCTCAGCCATCTTCTACATATATGTTAGACAAAAATGATTTGATTTCAAGAAACTTTTTTCCATCTCTAGCCTAATATATGTTGAGGAGGGTTGGTTTATGGGATAGATGGGCTCCAAACCTACTGGGAGAATTTTAAAGCATTTGTAGGAAACATTCTATATAATTCAAATGGTTAGGATAAGGCTCTACAGATACTTATTTATTTATTTAAAATACTTGTGTGGCTACCTGTCTCAAAACCAGAACTCTGAGCGGCTCACAATCACAATATGAAAACAACATACAAATATTAAAACAAAAAAACAACAGAAACAGAAACAACAAAGACTTGGCACCACATTCAAACTCCCTTGATGCAACCCACAACACTTTTTGGCTTCACTCTATCCCAACTCTTAGGGGAAACACCATCTCTTCACAGCTTTCCAGAAGGTTAAAAGGATAGGGGCCTGCTGGATCTCAAGAAGAAGGGTGTTCTATAGGGCAGGGGCTGCCATGGAAAAGGCACACTCCTAGGTCCCGCAAGGTGGCAACATGTAAGAAAAGGGACCTGAAGCGTGCCTACTCTATCCAATCTGGTGGGACAGGTAGATACCCTCAGGGAGAGGCAGTCCCTCAAGTAAACTGGCCTTGTGCCATGTAGGGCTATAAAGGTGATAACTAGGTCCTTGAATTACATCTGGAAGAAAACTGGGAGCCAGTGCAGCTCATGGAACAGAGGTATATCATGGGCAAACCTAGAGGTTCAGGGCATTGTGCATGCCACAGCATTCTGGACTAGTTGCAACTTTTGGGTGTTCTTCAAGGGCAGCCTCATGTAGAGTGCATTGCAGTATTCCAACCAGGAAGTGACCAAGGTGTGAGTGACAGTGAACAAGGCCTCCCAGTCCATGAAAGGTGCAATTGGCACACAAGATGAATCTGTGCAAAGGCCCCCTTAGCCATGGTTGCCACCTGCTCCTCAAGCAGGAGCCATGAATCCAGGGGGACCCCCAAATTGTGTACCAGCTCAGACTGGGCTAGTGTCATCCTGTCTAGAATAAAAAATGACACATCACCAAACCCTGGGAAGCCAAAAACTCAAACCCGCTCCATCTTGCCAGGGTGTAATACAGTTAAAAATTCAGAATGGCAGTATTTTTAATGTTTGGTATAGGGCTGTGCATACTTTGAATATGATTTAGAGGTGCGTCCTCTGTTACTCATTAAAATAGTCACACCTTTTTTCAGGCATGCATGCATAAAATGAATAACAGAAAGGCGCTGAGCATGTATGCACATAGCCATAGTATTCTGCTTTTTGTTTCAGGAAAAAAGGGTGGCTTGTTTACAAATTTCTGGCATGTGATTTTATTTGATTTTAGTTACCCTATTAGTAGAAAGATATGGTATAAATTGAAATGATGATAATTGTAGAGCACATGACCAACGCCGAAGTGAAGAGCTTGCTACAGCAGTGATATGAAGCAAGCCTTTACATTTCTGTTAAGAAAAGGAAGGTTGTAACATCTTGTTTTGTTTGGAAGAGTTCATTCTCATTCAACAGAATATTATTGTCTCATCCCGTTTTGCTGACAAGATGCTCAATTTTTCTCTTGCTTGCTGACATTTGGAACCAATGTTCTCATGTTGCAGAGATGCCAAGAGCCCAGGCAACATTATAACTCAGGTTGCACTGCTGTGATCATTGGAACTAGGACTAGCACATGATGCTTTTTATTTCAGATGTTTTAAAGGAAAGGCATCCCAGCTGTATCTGGGAGCACCAACTTATTTAAGATTAGGAACCTTCACAAGAACTCAAGGTGTGTATTTCTTTGACAGCTTCATAATGTCTAAATTCAGTTTGTAGGTCACCTATGTAGGATCACAGCTGCAAATCTCTACTAAATCAACAATACTTGTTGCTTTTAGACTAGCTAATTTTGTTCATATATTAAGTCCTGCACTATTTTAGGTATATTTTGTAAATCATTTGTCAATGTTTAATTTAGTAACCTCTGTTGCTTCCAGTGAGTTAATCATCTACAGCTTCTTCATGTAGAGTTGAGATACTCAAAATAAAAGCCAACAACAAAATACACAAAGAGGAAGATTTTACTCTAAAGGGGAGGAAATCCAGAAATGCTCCTAAGTTGTAGAAACTGGTGACATTTTTATTATTTCTTTTCTTCTTTGCTTAATGTGTTACAAAAATGCATTGCTAAAAACAAGAACAAATGAAAACACAGATTTGAATAAAAATTGAATATATTCTTTTAGTTAATTAGCTATTAAGTGTAGAAAATTAATATAATGTGTTGTGTATTAATATAGTTACATTTATAGTTGCCAGTGAAAATCAATTTCCAAGAGCTGATTTATTTCTTAATTTACACAATTACTAAAAATAACTGCTTGAACAAGATAGTTAATATGTGGTGTGGATTATTACATATTGTGGATTCACTTACAACACTAATATTATCCAAATTGTAATTTAGTGATACTTTCTATTTACATTTAATAGCATGATGCAGTTATGGAATTAACCCAGGGCACCTTTGCAAGTTTTCTCAAAATATGATTGCAATATAACTGGCATATACTAGCCTGAATGAGCAAGTCCTTGTTCATTTCACCATAAGGTTCTTAGTCTCATGAGGCTACAGTAGTGGGAGATGACAAGATGATTCCAATCACCTTTCTGAAATACCAGTTTAGCTGGCTTATCATTAAGCTGACTTGTTTCCATTCTACTTCCCCATTATAATAATCATTGCTTAATTTTGCAAATGGTTTCCCCCCCCCCCTTACTTTCCTTTTTTCTTTCTCTATAGATCCATTTTGGCAAATTATATATTTCTTTTATCCTGTTACAGCAGGTGGCAGAACTTGGCAGCCTGTTCTGGGCTTAAAAGCTAAGCAGAGTCAGGCCTGCTTGAAGAGCAGGACCATCTCAGAAGAAAGTAGTGAGAAGCCGTTTCCAAATTGCTGCCCATATCACAACATGGACACGTCTGTGAAGTCACCAGGAGTCAGGCTTGACATGAAAGCTACTTACTAAGCCACTCTTGAGACTCTCTCGGTTGAAAAAAATAGGATACAACTCTCCAAAAGAGATTATGAATGGTATGAACTGAATTTGCATACCAGACTAAAATAATGTTACATGAGCAAAATCACAGGGCAGTATACCAAATTAAAATTTTAAAAAAGATGATAAATACCTGATCAATACATGATTTGAGAAGGGTTGTTGAGGGCTGCTGAAGCTAGGCAAATCTGGAAAATCAGTATCTACCAGCATGTGAGGGAGGGGCTTAATGTATGCAGCCTTGCCCTTCAAGATATACATTTAGTGGAAATAGACTGAATATTAATACACGATGTTGCAGGAACTGCAAATTGATACATTGCTCGTAAAAGCAATATATTATTTAATTCATAAGGTTTCTGTAAAAAGGCAAATGAAATTGAGTTTGAATCAGGCAATTAAAATGGACTGTTTTTTGTCGTTCAGAAGGATTTAACTAACTTGGAAAAAGTTGCCTTGAAACAACAGCACAGCTAACATAAAGTCTCTTGTGATAACAGCTTAGGCATTTTCCATGACAAATGTATATGTAGTAATTAAGAGAAAAATGTTCTATATTTTTATCATGTATGGTATCATTATGTGTATATTGTATTATTGTATTTTAAAATACTTACGACATCTAGAGAATCTATTTCCTAGTGGTATATAAAAATAAATACAATATCGTTTTTATAAATCTGATGTTCCTACATTTGAGTAATAGCATGCTAGTCCTTGTTCTTTGGAAAATGCTTTTGTATTGATTCAGCAAGAGAAGATGTGTACTTTCAAAGTTACATCTGGAAAGCCAATTTTCAGCTTGTTGCCAGTTAAGGTAAAATATTGACGTGGTGATTTAATTATTGGCTTAATATCCCAAGCCAAAATTACCAACCATTACATATTTTACAATAAGATTATTCCCACAAACCATAATAAGGACTTGCCAAATTACAAATGAACACATTTTTATAGCCTTCAATAAGAATGATTTATTCTTACTGAATTGTATTGCTTGTTTAAAAAGTCTCCTCAAATGTAGAAGGAACCACTCAGAAAGAATTAAAGATATTTTTCAAAATTACGTGTTGTTACTAAACAGTCTGAAACTGCAACCTGGGGTAGAGAAATAAAGAAGTAGGATTTCCTTTAGCTGTCTGGCAATTAATGTTTTCGATTCGATTCTGGAATGAAGGCCATTAACTTCTTTTATGGGCTGGGACCCATCTTACGTTTAAGTAGGTAGATAAGATTTTGCAGAGTGGGGATCAATTTCAGGTTTGAATTGAAGAAAGCTATATAATATTATTGTTTTGTACACTGCATCCTTCCTTATTGCACCCTGATCCAAATACTAGGCTGCTTCAACACTTCTCAGAGAATATATCTGAACCTTGTAATGGTTCATAATCTTAGCAGTAGATAGTAATAGACCCACATACATAGTTAATGCAGATTGAGAGGTTTTCTCAACCATAGTTTGTTGAATTAATCCTGATCAGATAATGGGGACATGGATAGCTAGGAGCAGCTTGGAAAGAATAGATTCCAGTTACTACTCAGCCATGATGATCAAGTGGCCTTGCATAACATGCTAAACCATAGTTTCCATCCCCATGGCTTCTATAAGCCACAGCTGCTAGGATATCACACTGTGCTATGTAAGAAACATGGTTTACATATTCTGGGTTCTCCTGACACACTAAGCCAAAACAAACCATTTTTTTTTTTGGCTTACTGGTTATTTGATTATTTTTTAAAAGCAACATCCATTTCCAAAAGCAACACTGACAGATTTCCATGCCTAGCAAGCAACAGTCTTCTTTCAAAGTCAGGGTAAATTAATTTACACACATACACACACTCTGAGTACATTGATATCATTCATAGATAGATCTCATATCAGAGCAACTAAAGTAGGTGCAAACAGAACCATTTTACTTTCAAATATTAATCTTTCTCTTGATGATTTATGTTTTCCCAATTTGGTTCCTACCATATATTAGACTTCAGCATCAGGAACAGATAACTGATAATGTATATGCAAACAAGATCACTTTTGTGATCTTCAAATTATGGTTTCAAAATACAGAGAAAGAGAGAAAGAGATGGATAGATACATGTACACACACACACATCACATAATCTCCCAGTTGACAGAACTGTTGGGCTGGCTGAGGATTATGGGGATTAAAGTCCAACACATCTGGAAGGCAAGAAATACATTTTTCAGAGATCACAAAAGTTGCTGCTGACTTATGCAATATACTCTGTGTGTGTGTGCCTTCAAGTCAGTTTTTGACTCCTGGCGACTGCCTGGACAAGTCTCTGCAGATTTCTTGGCAAGTTTTTTCGGAAACGGTTTGCCATTGCCTGCTTCCTAGGCTGAGAGAGCGACTGGTCCAAGGTCACCCAGTGGCTTTCATGCCTAAGGCAGAACTAGACTCACCACCTCCCCGTTTCTAGCCTGGTCCTTTAACCACTACACCAAACTGGCTCTCTCATTCAATACTAGTAATCCTGTATTTTATTCTTTGTGCAGAGGCTGGACACATTCACAAAAACTTCTCCTAACCTAATATAGGATCCAGGCAAGTTACCGAAGAAACATTTATTCCTGAACTCACTATAGGTTTCCATTTGGTCACAGGATAATAACGCCAGAGACAGAATGAAAGAAGCAGTTGACATTCAGAAAGTTCTCTTGCCAGCCCCTAAACTCTGTGGTAAATTTTTACATTATCATTAATTACAAACATGCAAAAGACTGCAAGGACAAAGTTGATTCATTGGCAAGTTGACAGACATATAGCCCACTTTGCAAACTGTGAGGTTTCTGATCAGCAAAGGAGGAGGACGACATTTTGGGGGAATTAGTTCCACCAAGATAAAGAGAGCCACAAGTGGCCATAATTGGATGTTTTTCCTGACAAGCTTTGCTCATTCTGAAATTGGAGTCATAAACTAGAACCTGTATGTAGACTTTTGACAAACAGCATGATGAAGCAGATGAGCACACCAAGGTGTCAGACAATTCGGCTTCTTGATGGAAGATTGGTATGGTTTATACATTATTTATACACAGTTGGAAGCTGGCTTCCAAAATCTCGTTCATGCTATTCTTGGCAGTCTACCAATCCTGCTTTTAGTCTTTAGTTGTCAGCTTGGCATTTGAAATTAATGCTAAGTTGAAGTGGAGTATAAAACAAGGGATGGTGTGAAGCATTTCCTGTTCTTTTTGTTCATCTATAAAATGTATCCTCTCATTATGCTGTTCCTATGCCCCTTTGCAGAAGGTCACATTTTTAAATCAGGGTTCATATTGCTAGGATAAGAGGGAACATACAGATATCTTTTCGACAGCTGCTATTGGTTATCATGGATCACTCTGGCCTGTATAAGTTGTCTCAACTTTTTAGATTCATCTCTATATATTGTTGTACACTCTCAGCATGGTATTTTGCATTTTTGAGTAAGCAGAATGTGAATTGATATGGATAAGTGTATTAAAAAGGGTATCATTAAGCCCATGCTAAATAAGTAGCGTCATGGATGCACTGCTGAACTGGCAAACTGATACGTAGATTTTGAGAATCTGATCACACTTAGTCTTCACATGAAAATGCAGTTCCTCAAAATAACTCCCCCCACCCCTGTGGTTCCCTTATGCTATTTAATAGCCGCCGATGTACTAACCAGCTCCTTCTGGCCAGATGGACTCCTCGTGGCTCTGAAGAATTCCTGACTACTGATCCACCTGGTGAGCAGCAGAACTGCAACCTTTGACTAGAGTCACACAAGCTATTGATTATTGCCTCGTTTAGTACACCAGTTTAGTCTAACTGTCCCTATCCATTCTATCCACTGGCTTCTCCTGGGTAGGAAGATTATAAGAAGACTTATTTTCCTGGTGGAACTTTGTCCACTATAGCTTACCTGAGGTGTTGGTGTTTCTGGTTTCTCTTTTGGTCTTCCTTCCCAGCAACTGGACTAAGCCAGGCTGCTGTTCGTGGTTTATCCCCGATAATCCTTGAAAGAAAAAGGACATAGACTTTTTTTTTTCAGGTAGTGGTGCAAAAAAGCATTTGAGTTTGGCTGCAAAATCCGTCAGCCCAAATGTAAGCATTCTTTCTGAGTGAAATCCTGACACCTTACAGAAATCAAGGCAAGCGTAAGAGGATCATCAGTCTAGAAAATAAAATCATAAAACGAATATATCACAGTGGTAGAGCATAGGCTATGCATATAAAAGTCCCAAGCTAAGAGAATAGTGTTTCCAGGGAAAAGGACTGGAACATATATGTGAGTCAGTGTAGGCAATCCTGTCTATGGTCTGACTTGGTATAAGGCAACTTCCTACATTAGGGTTAGGGTTAGGGTAAGGGTTGGACTCTTATGTGCAAGTCTGGACCTGCAAGCAAAAGGGTCCCTAAATTTAATGTTACAATCCTTATACACACACACAATCATGCATGAACATACAGAGTTCTCCTCCTCCCTTCCCCTCTACTTCTGGCCTTCTGGAAGAAAGAATGAAAGAAAATTTTGCTAAGGCCATTTCCTAAAAAGGGAGAGAAGAGAGGAATAACAGTGAGAGAAAGAGCCCTAGAAAAGAGCCCTACCAACAGAACGTGCGCTAGCATCAGGTTAGGTCTCATTCAGCCCTAGCAGCACCGCTGTGTACTTTCAAAGGTTGCAGTGGGTACTATATGAGGCTAATACTACTTTTCTGCCAGCAGGGAGCAAGGCCTTGGGACTAAGCAGACACCCTCTACTCTTCCTTTTTTTCCTTCCGTGCTATATTTTTATGCACATTTAACATCAAGTTTAGCCTCAGAACGCTTGTAAAATCCTAGGTCATTGAAATGATAGTGCTCATTTGCTGCACTCAATTTAGCACTAATAATCGGAAATTGTTGAAGAGGGATGCTTTTACACGGAACATAAACTTTGCTCCCCCTCTCCCGCCGCAACAATAATTTTCTACAAAATTATCTTGGCCTCATTTTTGTGACCAAGTGCCTGTACATAGTGCTCTTTCCCCAAACAGCTTTAGTACATATTGCATGCATATATTGCACAATGGGAAACTGATGGAGCTTGTAAGATTCCAGGGGGGTTACAAGATGTTCAAGATTATTCTATCAATCAATGTTCTTCTCGATTCCTGGAATTAATACTTGAGTATGACTATAGAGACATCCCCTTTTTGATTAACTCTATTCCAGTCTTGTAGAACTGGAAGGTGACTTGGGCTTACGAGTACTTTTCATCCCAAAACCACCACCTCGTTGTGTTGCTGTAGAGTAAAGGAGTCAATGATCATTCATATCACCCAAAGCTCATTGGAATATAGTTATGGAAAACATAAAATAATAACCTGCACTATTTGATGGAAGCTAAAAAGTTTAAAAAGCATACATACGCAAGATAGACTATATTATATTGCAGCAACAGGAAGTGTCTAAGGCAATTGTCTGTTAAACATCTTGTTCCTTTAGGAGTAAACTGGTAGGGATCTTATGTTGGTGAAAGGTGGAGTCAGAGTGGGAGCTACTAGCACAAGAAGTAGCGATAGCGATATAGCAATATATAGTGATATAGCCAGCTCTAGAGCCCAATGTGGCTGGTATTTGAAAAACATGTGTAGGGTTTAAAACTAGGTGAAAGTCCCCTAGTTGTGGCCCTCATAGGATTCCCACTTACCCATCTCAATCTAAACGATTAAGAGTAGCACTGTGAGATAAAATATCTAGAATTGGTTGTCAGAAGGCAGCCTGTAGAGAAATGGTTATTTCGAAGCCATTTTGCTCACACCAAAATAGGTTGCTTTGATTGAACAATTTTTTTACTAAATGGTGTAATAGAAAAGAATGGGAAAAAGACTGTTCTTTTGCAAAAAGCCTAATGTGTTTTATTCAAAAGCATCCTGAGCAGTTTAAGAGACATCTTATGCTAAAATTTTGGGGAGGGGAGGGGAGGGGAGAATCAGAGATTCACAGTGGAACCCATAATCTCTGAATCCAACAGAACTTTCCCCCAAGTAAATATCTGAACAGTCAGCAGACCAACGATGAAGGAAAACCATTTCATGAAAACATTTTTCTTCATATTACATTTCTCACATTTCAATTCGTCCGTTGTTTCTCATTAGTGTCTGTAGAGTAACTACATATTCATTGGTAAAAAAAATCAGTAAGATGCAGTTGCCATTTGGATCATGCAGACAACTTTGATAGGCTATATTCTAGAAGCCTAAAACAGAGAACAGAAAACCCTTCACTCCTTTAATCGGACAGTGTTTTGTATTGTTAGTCATTTTTAATTATTATAAACACTGTCTCATTTTATGTTAAGTGTACCTTTTCTTATAACAGTAATATCATTGGCCTGTCTTATTCCCTAGCAGTAATTAGATTTCTTCATTGTGATAAACTACTCAGCCTTTGGTCTCATAACTTATTCACTTGGGAATTGAGTTACTGCCTCATGAAATGGAGGATTGGTTTATTTAATTACTTAATTAAATGTTCTAACTTCGTCATTGCTGAAATGCATTTGGATTCACTAGTGACATTTGGAAATGTGTGACTATTTTCTCTAAGCCCTTGTGCTTAATAACCTCTCCCTTCACCCTGTTCTTAATTGTGTCATGTTTCTAAGTTTAAAAGGCTATCTGTGTGGTCCTAGATAATGGGCAAATAACTAGGCAAATTGTTTTCATTCATTCACTTTATTTATTACATGCATTTGTTTCCTGTAACCAATCTATCAGGTGCAAATCTCAAAAAGGCTCTGAGAAAAAAACAGAAATTCTAGGATCATATAAGATCCAAAGATAAAAATAACAGGTATATTCAACTTATCAAAAAGAGTCCTGAAAATAATAATGATCAAGATCATATTAAAAATTAAAATTAGACCTACAGCAGCAGAGAGTAATGAGAGCGAAGCTTACTGAAATTTCCAGGTATCAAAACAACCACATTTGTACCTTCCTGTTAGCTACCAATCTTTTCATATAATGGCTGTATCCCCCAGTTGGCTTAACTTTCCTCAGATTTCTGAGAAACTGACTTTTTGTGAAATCTTTAACTCAGTTTCCTAATTCTCACACACCACTGCAATTAAGACAGTTAGTAAGCTCTGAAGTAACAACATACTTTCCACCTGTTTACTCCTGCCTTTACTTCCTGCTTCCTACATTTTCTTTCCTCATCTCAAACTTCAGTTTGTAAGCTTCTTGGGGGTCAGGATTTTGCACAGTCCCATGCACGCTCATATGAGACAGATAACGTCCCAGAAGAGACACACACTGCTATTGACATTTGACACAAATATCTACTAAACAGTAATAGAAGTTAACCCACCCCTTCTCTGAAATGTTTGGGAAAAATGTTTCTCATTTTAGATCACAAGGGATCTGAGTGAAAGGAATTCTGCTTCCCCTCTGGCCACATACACACACTTAAAAGCATGAGGGTTCTTTTTGGTCTTTAGTTTCATATTCCTCCAATGTTCTCAGCATTGCAAGATAGGCAACAGTGAAAATGATGCAGGTTTTTTTTCAAACTGCTTCTTTGGGGGGTTGGAGAATGGAAACCTGGAACGTTTACTGGGGAGTTGTCAAGAAATTCAAGATGCTGACTACAACCACATGATTGAAACCCTATCATGTATAAAACCCAACATGTATTTAAAAAACCCTATTTTTTATACATGTTGCACATGGAAAACACATTAAAAAGGGGCAGGGTTTTAGTAATGTGGCCACCATCTCTTTCTCTATTTTTTTTAACTTCTTCCCCCACCCCCAAATAGGGGTTCCTCTGCGGGAAACAGTCATAATATGGAAGTATCCTGGTTCTAAAAAGTAAGTTTATAGGGGTCATTAAACTGATTTCTCATCAATTTGGTATTAACTTAAATTTTGCAGTTTCGTTCCAGAAGTTTGAATGCCGAATCAGATTAAATATGATTTTAGAGAATAAAAAGAATAAATTCAGCAAAAAGAATAAAAATATAGTTTTAAATTTTAAATCTAACGGAATGTTCAGGCAAGACTATTTAAATCCAGCCTGCCAATTTCAATGCTACTATATGTCATTTCTACTTCTAACACCATACATTTATTTTACATTATAAACAGTTGAAAATGCTGAAATAGAAGGATGAGAAAGAAATACATGTAATCTGATACTGCTTTCTCTTATTGTTGCCATCTACATGTGTTGACTGCAACTCTCTTAATTTCTAGCTAGCAGGAATTAATGGCCAGAATGGCTAGGGGGTTCTAGGGGTTGAAATCCCACACATCTGAGGAAAAATGGTTCAGTCAGGAAATGAATATTACAGGGTATTATCATTATATACCTTATGATATTTCATTGTTGCTTTGTTTCAGAGAAGGAAGGGACAGGGCAGTCACAGTTTTCAAAAACGTCAAATGGTGGAGCTATTCCATACCTTTCAGTTAGTTAAAAACCTCATAGGAAAAGCTGCATTCAAAAGGAGCTGTGAAAATGAATTCCGTCGTTAGGAAACTGTACAGAAAATATCTGTGTAACACAGACATACACTTTTCTATTATTCCCCATTGCTTTGTTCCTCAAAGGTTAAACAGTACATTCTTTTCTTTTCCATCTCAGCTAGGAGTGCTTAAAAAATCACTGCACTGTTACTCTGAGGCCAGCTGTATGTGGTACAAGAGTATTAGGTTTTCCATAGTATTACCAATGTCACATCTGACACCTTTTATTAGTCAAAGTGCTTACTGAACACAAAGAAAACAGATTTCATGGGAAAGCTTATGTAAGTTACAAAATAGCATTGTTACACTCAGAATCAAAAATCAGAGAAAACAAGATACATGTCGGTGAGTTGTCCATGTATATGTGAGTATACCCCTACATTGTACAGTATGTTTAAGTAAAATACAAAATCAGGACCCAATCCTCCATATAATAATGTAAAATTATGTGCAATACTTTGCAGGGCAAACATCCCCATCCCCTAGCAAAAAAATACTTAAGATTTTAACTGAGCCAACTAAACAAGAGTATTGGAATGGAATTCTACATTTGCATTCAGTTAGTAGAAATGTATGGGTACAAGCAGTGGACAATCAGTGCGTGAGACAGAATAAATGAAGGGAAGATCAGAAAAGGAGAAACTTATCAGAAGGAAAGTTAAAGGGCAACCACGGACTTTTGGCTATGGTTCCAGCTTTGGCTTCTTTGACTAAAGAAAGGTTGCCATCCCCTGCCCTATATTATCTTTAAAAAAGACCTTGTTTTGAGAGCTTGCACATATGAAATATGGCCTATCCAGTTGATTCAATATTTTGCAATCCAAAGTGGGTACTTTGAAAGAATATACATAGTTAAAAATGGTGCGTGTATATTACCTAGTCTATAATTTCTTTATTTTTATTTTGAATACTTAGCTTCTCTCTACTTTTTGCTAACTTGACATTCTCCAAATATTTTACACCTTAATCCCCATTATTCATGCCATTGATCATTCTGGCATGAGCTGATGAAAGTTGCACTCCATAGTTTCTGTAAGTTTAAAGTTTGGAGGTGACTAGATCAATTTTCTATTCGCAGTAGCCCATAGCTCATGTGTAACTTTTGGTTGATAAAGACATTCATATCCCTTTCATATGTACTCATGTCTCTCCCATCCTATATTTGTGATTTAATTTTTGTTACCCATGTAGAACTTTATATTTCTTCTTATTAAATTTCATTGTATTCATTTCAAGGCTTTTGAATCTTCTCTCGTTCATTTTCTGAAATCTTCCTGCTCATCTGGCATTTCTCTCTCCATGTATGACTGTTCTTCTTTGTAAACACTTAAGCAAAACTTGTTGATACGAGGAATTAGTGATATGCTCATGTTCTTGTATTTTTCTGATTTGCAATAAATATATGCACCAGTCTTTTCAGATCACTAGCCCACATATTCCATTTTTGTTGACACTGAGCTGTTAGCACCTTAATTGCCTCTTACCTCAGGGCTAAGCATGTTAACTCATTGCAGGGCCAAAGACATTGTGGTAGATTGTGATCTAATGTAAAGAGAAGGAATTCTGTGTCTGCTTATTAATATCAGCTGAAAACTTGACTGGTAAAGCCTAACTGAATGCAAATAGTTAGTATCCCATTCCCGTAGTCTTGTTTAGTTGGCTGAGTTAAATGTAAGTATGGGGGTGGGGGTGTTGTGTGTCCTGCAAAGTATTGCACATAATTTTACATTGTGGATTGGGCTCCGATAGCAAAGAAAGCCATTTCACGTGTTCTTTCCACCTCACTGTAAGCAAGATCACCAGCTCAAGCCCAGCCATCTGTTTGGCTTATACCAGCAATGCAAATGTTTCCCAAAGCAGAATGCTGCTGACATTCTCCCCAGAGGCCTGTCCTCTGTTGCAGACTGGGGGCAGAGGCAGCCACCATATCATAGGATTTCCACAACACCAGCTGAGATAGCTCATCCCAGTGGCTGCTCTCTGGAGGCAACTGAGAAGGCTGCCATGCCACTTTACAATGTGTTCAGCTGTTATCAGGATTTATAGAGTAATTGAGGGGAAGGTGACGGTGTGGCTCCTGGGATTGGTTACAGGGGAGAAGCCTTTCATCTTCAGGTCATCTAACAGCTGTTGGGTGGCTTGTGCTGGGTGACATGAATGATGGTGGAGGCCCCAGTGATTGAAAGACATCACACAACCAAACATGAGGCACACAATGCCTACAACAATAAACACTAATTGGCAATTTGGCCAGACATCATCAGAATACGATGCTGAACTCCAGGAGAAAAGAAAAGAGAAAAGAAAAGAAAAGAAAAACCTGGAAAATAGGCTTTAGGTAGTCAGTTGGTAAAACTGAAACTGACAAAACAAAAAAGTTTAGGCAATTGTTTCAGCATGTGAAACTGCCCCTTGCAATAACTTAGTATTGCTGCTATTACAACTATTACAATCACTATTATTTTAAAAACCTGGAAAGAAACTCCGCTAAAGGAGCTCAAGATGTGCACAGCGTCAACCCAAATCTACAGTGTGAATTGAGCACATGATCCTTCCATTGCTTCAAAGTCAAAACAGCAACTCATACAGTAACCCACCTCTCCCCAAAAAACAAATAACCATCGATGTGACTATAGAGAAAAAGGAATATATTGCATATTCATTACAAGAAGGTAAAAATTTCTTAGTTGAAGGTATTCCACAGTAACCAGTTTTAGACAACTATTTAGAATTAAGGGTCAGAATTTGAGCAACACAACTGTGTGGCCATCCCATTGCTGTGAGCCCCAATTTTAATAACCCTGCCATTGTATCCAATGGGCTTAGGCAGAAGCTGGACTGATAGTCCTCAGATGATGAGCCCTCTTATCACCTTTGGATGGCAGCAGTTCCCCAACTTTTAAACAACTTGTAAGAAATGCTTTTCAACCACTGGGAACAGAGATGTTCTCCATACAAACCATATGTTCTGTTACTAAGCCATTATGGTGCCTCTTCTTTGAAAAAGAAAATTACATGTTTCTGACCAGTTTAATGAAGTGTACATACATACATACACACTATTTCCTTTCAGGTAAGTAATGTTGTACAAACTGCAAAAAAAAAAAAAGAGTATAAGAAGTAGTAAGCCAAAGAAATCAAAGGCATGAGATGAAAAGAAAAGAAACTCTAATTAAAGCAACACAACTTTATACTCTTCATACCTTTTTATCCAGGCTTGCGCTATGTCTATACACCGATTCAGACACTGCCTTGTGTATTTCACCTCTCTCTTTGTGGGATTCTCATCAATTCCATCCAACCATGACATTCTCAGTTTTCCCCTTCCTCTCAACCCATTCATTCTTCCTTCCTGTATTTGTTTTGTGATCCTCTCCTCATTCACTCTTGACATGACCAAACCACTTCAGTGTACATTACTTTTATACTGATAACTGACTTTTATATTTAATCCACAATCATTAATCATCCATTCATTCTTGACCCCGACACCCACTTCTTAAGTAATGTATTCCTACTGCATTCAACTTGCTTTTATGTTTTCCTAATAGACCCTAACTTCTGCATAACAAACATGCTCTTATACAGAGCAATTTTTGTCTCTTTCAACAAACATACATTCCTTACAATAGACCACATGCTATTCACTATCCTATCTACCTGCATTGGCACATCTTAATAAATCTACATCCATTTTCCCATCTTTGGAAAACATTCTACCAAATTTATCTACCAAATTCAATTACTTGCTGTAATTGTTTGCCTTTTATATATAACTTGCAATCATTCACTTTGTTTTCCCTGTCAAACACTTGGTCTTGGTCTTCAGATCCATACTCTTTGTGGCATCAAATAATCTCTCTAATATTCAGTGCAGATCATTTGGGTTCTCAGCTAACAACATGGCATCATTCATGTCCCTAACCAATATGCCTCTGCCACTACAGCAATTCTTCATACATGTCTGATATGTTCCAAAGTTCCAATGAAATGTTATTGGGGGAAGCAACTACTTTCTCTGTGAATATTACCTATAAACTGACACCAGTAACTCTATCCGTTCACTTGACAATGTATTCACTCTATAATCTTCATCAGAACTTTGGTCTTTTGCAACATCTGATGAAGCATTCTGGAAAACCCAATGTGTGCTACCCAGTGCCAAGGATATATGGCCCCCATAGACCACATTGACTGATGGTGCCTTCTCCTGCCAATGCAAAGATTTGCATTTTTAGAATGATTTGGAAGGTGGGGCAGCATTGGCATCTCCTAAGCTTTGATGCCTGGGCCAGTGCCTACTTGGCCTTAGCCTAAAGCCAGCCCTCGTACTACCATTTGTGCCATTTTATTTGGTTCTAATAAAGGTTTTATCCAAATATGAGCTTAATTAGTTTAATCTGCCCATTGCCAAAGAACATTTCATTTGCCCTTATTTATACAGAAAAAAGTTATTCTAATCAATTTTAGTGATTAAATATTGGGACCACAGATGGTGGTTAGGGTTAGGGTTGAATGATTAAAAACACCACCGTTTTTGCATACTCAGGAAACAGATTACAAATCATGGACCATTGATACTATAAAATACATTTTTGCTTAACCAAATTACAGGGAAAGTGCCAATGTCATAGGAATTCTGGAATAATGAAAAAGGAGTAACTGAGGACCTTTCTTTGAGCAAGAGGGCACTTGCATGTTCCCAGAATGCTATGGGGCTTCTGGCAGCTTTCCTACATTGATGTATTTAATTGGCTTATTACTGCTCTGGAGGAAGCACCTTAAAGGTGACATACACAAGGGCTACATTTTCCTGAAACAGGGCAATGAGGAAATGTGCTGCAAAGATATGCACAACCAAATTTTCCTGTAGTATTTCATCCGTGCATACAGGCCCCAATGCATCTTTTCATCAGTAACCTGAATTTTAAAAAATGCACTGAGGAACCATACATTGTAGAAAATTATTCATGTATCTGCTCTATGAAACTGTAGATTAGCTGATCAAAACATGGGATGGACTCAGTCATGGGTTAAGTATGGAAGGCTACTGTTCAGTAGTGTCTGCGTCTTCTAAATGACTGTCTGTTGTTTCCGCTTTAACTATCCTTATCCAGCTTATCCTTCAATACTTTTTGCTAGAGATTAATTTCAAGGCCTTCTAAAAGGTAGCTGCTAAAAACATCAGAATCTTAGGGATACTTCAAAGTAACTTTCATAATTTTTCATGCACAACTTTAAGAGGTCCTCATTCTTCTCCTAAACACAGATTCTTTCAAAGATCACTGCAGTATGCCTCCTTAAAGAATATCATCGCATTACTTTTCTGATTTGTACACATTTAGCAGGCTAGCAAAGGTTAAGGAGTACAATTTTATTCACTTATATTTCTTTTAAAAATATTAGACTGCTATCATTGTTTTCTTTGTGGAAGAATGACGGGATGTTACTCTTGGAATTCTCTATAAGATTCATCTTCAAGTTATCTAATACTAGGACTATTGGATCTGGATACCGCAGACACATTTGAATCTCAGCAGTAATATCCAGGGCCTTAAAGCCTGGAGGACCCCCAGTAGACATCAAACAGGATCACTGTCAATGCTGGGCATGCCAGGACCCACTGGAGTTTTAGTACTGCTCACCATCATTTCGTTCCATGAAATTCCATGCAGGGGGCATCATAAACAATTGTAATCTTGGATACTTCATATTGTTGCCATCTTTCATTTTTATTTTTTATTTTATTTTATTTTATTTTATTTCATTTTATTTTATTTTATGAGTGGACTTCAACCCACAGGTTGAGAAATAAGGATGGACTATTTTGTTTTCTCATTTTTGCATGTAAGTCAGGTTTAGTTAATTGAGAATTTTTTTAAAAAATCACTAAAATGCATTTTCGTTTGCACTTCTCCAAACATATCCCTTTTTGTGCAGAACTATGCCTAATGTACACAGAAATTGCTTATAATTTCCTTCCTTCCTTTGTATGGTATTTTCATGTCTGTATCCATTTTATTGCTGGCTTTAATCCATGTATTGGTCAGCAAATAAGCATTCAAATGTGAATTAATGTTTTCCCCATCTCTAGTTACACATTTGTGTGAATATGACTAATTGTAAAAGGAAGCCTTTTTGTCCATAAGCACTGTTCATTCTCTGAGGAGTTAGGAAGATTGTATCAATGAATAGAAACGTATCATGCATGGGTCCCCCTCTAAACCTCTCATTCGTGGCAAATTCCTTGTTTCTTGTTCTTCCTTCCATTCCACTGACATGTGCTCATTTCTGGGAATGGGAAGAATCAAACGCTGGTAAAATTTGTATAAATAACTCATTTATAGGTTAACTAATTTATACATTTTACATGTTAAGTGGATTGTTGTACATATATGCCTCTCCCCCCTTGCTGGCCTTTCCACCAAGGAGATCTTTTGCAGTGAATGGTGCAACTTCTCATGCATGTTTGAACTAATGATAAGGAACATTACTGTCACACAGGTAAATTTATAACATCATTGCATCTGAGATGTAATGTGAATTATTCTAGGATACTCTAGCACGCCCAGGCAGGTAGCCTGTGGCATTCATTCTAACTACTAGAGCCTATAGCCTAAGGCTGGGTGTGATTGCCTGGGAAAATGAACTCTTCTTCAATTTCTCAAGATACAAACCAAATGCTTCACAAATTGGTCATGTTCCATTTAACTCATATTAATCTGCATTGTATCTCCTGAGGGCAGGAAATGCTACATTTTCTTTCTTTCTTTTTTTAGTTCATATAATTTGTTTTGTTTTGCTTTATTTTTGATAAAATATATTTGGAAGTGGGCATGAAATTATAACCAAAGGGAACACCACCCCCACCCCCGAAGAGATATTATTCATTTAATCAGCAACTCTAGCTGCTAGCTTAACTGAAACAACTTTTTTGTCCTACCATATCCAACACAATGTACTGTATATCTGTACAGTAATATGTTTACTAACATGGAATATATTTCTTAAATCCCAAGCAGATTTACCTTCCATATACAGCCAGTGTAAGGATTTCTGAAAGTTTAGTTTGGGGATGGTTTTTTTTCCCTTTTTAATCAAATGGTGAACACCCCTCTAAAATAAAAGATTAATGGGAAATGTATTATTTGTCCTCAGCTGGTATTCAGATTCTTGCATTATCAAAGATACAGGAAGCTATGGTAGACATTGAGTTCTGTTTCCTTTATTGCCCTATAACTGAAAACCCGCCCAGAGTCCCCTATTGTAGGGGAGATGGGCGGGAGAGAAATCCAATAAATAAAATAAAAATTAAAAAATTAAAAAACCTATTATACTCCTATAAGAGTTATCTTGGATTGCCCTCTCCAAAGGATGAGAATGAGGACCACCTGGAGGAGGATGTGTGTATTCTGGAAACCTTCCAAGGCCATTTCTTGGCCAGTGTTGGAACTCCAAAACTGGGGGAACTTGCTCCGCCAAGTGTGTATAGGGAAAAGTTGTGGATCTTTGGAATTCTAGAAATGCAATTCCCTAGGTCTTTAGCATACCCCAACAGAACAGCTTGCTCTATTAATGTAGAAGAAAAGAAGGAAGTTGATATGCTTGCTTAGGTGGTATGTAAGATTTCTCTTGGACAAATTCACCAGCATGCCTATAGAAGAGGCCTAGGATTTTTTGGCGTTGAGGAAGAAAACTGGCAATAAACACATATTAACTTGCGATATACCACCAGGAGGAACAAACATTTTGACAATTCCTAGTAAAGTTGAGAAGCTGTAATGATTCTTGCTCATGATGGCTGATAAAATTCCCATTTATTCCACATGATCCAAGAGCCAGTCATCAGTACATTACCGATATAAAGTCATTTATTGGTCATGGCAGCCTATCAACTCAGGTGTTGAGCATCTCAAAATCTGAAATTCAAGGTAATGACTCACAAATAGGATCAGGGTGGGGGCAACTCCCGGGGGCAAGGAGCTACAGTTTATGCTCTTGATATTTTAGAGGGATGCAAAGGCCTTCTGATGATGTGGAGATGTCCCCAGAAATACAGCTGATTTTTTTCAATTACTTTCTAGTGTTTTGGGAGCCTTCAGGGGAGAATAGAAATGACTTACAGAATGTTTATTTTAATTCAGACTAATAAGAAAAAGGCAGTCCAGGGAAAACTGACAAATCATGATGCTTTCCAGATGAATGTTTCATATATTGTGTTGACATGTGATGGGGAGGTGGTCCCAGCCAACCTGCTTCATCTTAACGAAGCCTGCTACAGGTAACTTCGTTCCCAGCATCCACTCATATAGTGCTAGTATCTCTAGGAAAGGGATATACTGCATTTCTGATTTTTGTTATTTTCCAAACTATGCCAACATAAATGTAAAGTGGGTTTTGTCAGTTGGTCCTGTGGTTTATCAATAAGACTGCTTCTCTTCCATCATTGCTTTTGGGCCAGCAGATCTATACAAGTTGGCTGCAGTTCACTTCAGTGAGATGTTTCACACTGCAGTGGAGGCAACACTGTTTGCCCCATAGAGGCTTGGTGGTGGCAGTATTCACCTTGCTGAGATGTTTTACTTCACTCCGAAACCTCTTCTGGATACTAAAAGTGCTACCACAGAGACTGCTTCATTCTTTAGATGTAGCAGCTATGCTGCATCATGAAGCAGCTTCAAAGGGGTAATTTGCTCAAAGTGTTCTCAAAACAAAACTTCTGTTCAGAATTTTCCATGGCCTTAAGGGTTAGCGTTATTCCAAAAACAGAAAAAAAGTTTTAGAGCTCTCAAACAGGCTTCTTCTAGGCTAAGCACCCCATGAAATATTTGAGTAGAAAACTAGGAAACACATTACAAAGGCTAATGGTGGCAACTAGGACAAAAGCTAGTTTTCATTTACATATGTATTTAAATAAAGATATAGTTGATTCTCCAGTCATGTATTTCATAATTTTATTTTTAGTCACATTAAACATTACAATTTGGTAACAGCTTTGGAGGTTTATGGTAGGCTGCATCCAAGGCTTTCAATGATGATGTGGCTATAGATGATAGATTGAATAAAAACAGCTTTTGCTGTCAATGATATTCTCTAGTTAGATATTCTCTAACTATCTTAATGGCAAACTAGGGCAGATGTGATATCACAGATTCTAAAAGAATGATTTTACCAATCATTCTTTGGAGACTACCTAGAGGTCTTCTTTGTAAATGAGAACAGACACTAAGCACAGCAGACTTCTAAGCAAACAGTGCTGTTCTCCTTGAGCTCTCTTTATGATACAACCCAGCCTCATCTGTGTTTTTGAAGTGAAATATTGTAAAATTGCTAATCAATATGATGAGTGACAAGATCATTTGTCAAAGACAAGTCAGCATGGCAGCTGTTGTTGTCAGTTTCCCTTTTTCTGTTTTGCAGAAAGCTGGGTAGAAACTTGATTATTGGCCTTAGGCATGGCCATTCAAGCATTCTAGCTAGGCAGAATAGCTGCTATCCCTCTGCTTTTGCTAATGTTCTTTGTGGCTTAGCAGCAGTTGAAGGGAATAAGCTGCCAGGAGACTGGCAGGAAGTATAGAGTTTCAAACAATGGGATGTCAAAGACACCAGACACCCTGCAAAGGACCAGATGATCTTTGAGAGATGAGAAGCCTATTGACCTATAAAAAGCAGATCACTGGTGTGTATATGTTACCACTGGGTGGCAGATACTCTTGGCTGGGCTTCTTGCTAGAAGGTCACAGAGTCTTCAAAAGCTCCAGCAGATTGTAATGAACACCTTCCTTCTGCTCTAGTTACAAACCAGGCAAGCAGCAGATCATTCCTGAAAAAAAATCTCCACAGATGATAAATAAAGATGATCATGAACACTTCTACCTACCCACCACACTTTTTTATAATAACAGTTCTCCAACATTTGGGAGCAGGTTCTGGAAGGATAGGAGCTTATTTCTAAAGGCATTGCAGTGAGGTTTGGAAGCCTTTGAGGAAATGAATGCAGTTAGCCACTGTAGTTCTGTATTTAGTGCAAATGAGCAGAGAAGATAATTATAAACAAAAGAAAACCAGAAGTGGGAGGTGAAGCCCAGGAAGCAGGACCAAGGATGAATGAAGGATAAGACACAGAAGTGAGTGAGTGGGATTGGGGCACAGTAACAGCCACATAACGGAGAGTATAAAAAGGTAGCAGATATGAAATGACAAGAGGTGAAGGAGGAATATCAGAGGAAGTATATGGAGGTCCCCCTTAATCCAAGATACTCTGAGGAATTTTAAAGTAATATATGACATTGTGCAGTGTTGTTCAGTTCTTATCACTTTTACAATATGCATGCTTCCTCTGATATTTAAATGAAGTTCAGGATGTGACATTTTTTGAATAAAATTGGGGCTACACCTTAAATATGCAGTGGACATTTGTGCATGTTTCTTATTATTAGTCCATTGAGATCCTTCCAGCTTAAAGAGGCCCAGTAAAAATGTGTTCTTCAAATTCCTGTATAATTCAGGAATTATAATAGAAGGGAACTGCCTGTTTTTCTTTTTTCTTTTTCTTTTATTTATCTGGACACAGATTTTGCCCAGGCTCTTCCACTGTATGAATACCTACAGAAGACCTGCTTCCATTTGCACTTCCATTTAAGACCTAAAGAATGCTTGGACAATCTTTATAAATATGTTAATCTTACATATGATGACCTGTGTTCAGAATGTGTTCATTTGGTATAAGTATATAAATTTAAAGTTTTAAACTCACCTGCCCAAAATGCAAGCAATAGTGGCAGTAACAATTGTAAAAATTGGATTGGAAAGTTTTGAGCAAAAAGCGTTAAAACCCTTAAAAAGAAAAAAACAGTTCCAAGCCTATTAATCTATAGTTTTATAACCATTATTATACAATGTTCTCTTTGTAAAAAAGCTCTTCTTTTAAGACTAAGATCATTGTCTTTCATGTTTAATGAAGATGGGACCAAAGTACAATTAAAATGAATTAGAATTTTTTTTTACATTTTCTTTTGTATCTTCTCCTTTTATTTCTCCTTTTATTCTTTAGCAGTGAATAGTATCTTTATTATCTCTCTTTTGATTTCTTCATTTTAATAAGATGCTGCAATACATTCCATCTGAGGTTTGCCAATAATTTCTTTATTAGTCAGGGAGTTCATACAATAACTATACTTGCAATATCATTTAATTTCTATTTTTGAAGAGAATCCTCATGTCTTTTGATCATGGAGGCTACAAAATGAAGAAAATGTGAACATGGAATGAACAGCAAAAATGGATAACCCATAGACCGCTTGCAACCCCTAGACCCCTTTTTATAGTCCCAAGAACACCCGTAGATTGCATTGTTGACATTCAGAAGCCAAAATGCTAATTCCTGGTGACATTTTTTCCTATTTTATTGCCATTACACTCTAAAAAATCCCTCAAACCTCTACAAACTGAACAAAACATTTAGCATAGCCCATTGCAATGTTATCATGGTGTCACTCTGTGGCCCTTGAAAGCCAGATAAAAACTAGCTGCAGACATTGTTCACGCACCTCAATCTACAGAAGGAAAAAGACAAAGATCTGTAAGAGAACTCTTCCCCACCAAAATAGCTTGTAATTCAGAATTTAGCACATGGAAGATGATAGAAGTAGGGAAGTGGGAGGAAGAAATTAACAGGAAGAGGTTTACTAAATGGAGCAGTTGTGCTAAAGGCTTCAGAGAAAAAGGTGATTGACACTGTGCACAATTACAATGGATAATGATGATGATGATCTCCAGTAATCAGTTGCCCAATGTAATATACCCATTCTTTCCTTTAAAGGAACCAGAATAAAAAGAAAAGGCCTACACTGAAGAAACCAGAATAGGGATAAGGACTCAACCTTGCATCTAGGTTTGGGGCTGCAGTATCATTAGAGAATCTGGTCAAACTTGTCTGAAGCCCTGCAGACCTTCTGGTCAACTTGATATTCAGGTTACACCTGTGAGTCAGGGATTCCTCATCCCTGACATGGGGTACAACCATATTAAAATTTAATAAAATGAGCTAAGAGCCCATCAGCAGAGACCTGTTGATATGCTTTCTTCCTGTTCTCAAGTTGGGAGGGAAGAATGCCATTTTTGAAAACTACTGTCCCCAAAGCATACCTTTTACAAGGTCAGTGGAGAAGCTGTCCTTACGTGAGGGTGGCTGCTGCTAGCAGTGGTGATAGTTTCCAGGGCAAGGGACCAAAGAGAAAGTGGTAGCAATCTTCCTTTCCAACTCTTTTTTTGTCCTTGCCTTGACACATTTCCTCCATGAGTAGTAGTTGCTTTTTTTTTCTTTTGCCCAGAGCTCCTCTTTGTCTCATAACTTTAAATAGAGCAGGACACACTACAGCCGCTTATTCTCTGGTCTTATAGTATTTTGCCTCTATCTTTGCTCTTTCTCTTGTCAAGAGAGGACAGACTGATAAGGTTTTCTTGTGCTGCATGTGTGTGTCTTTGTTCCTCCTGAAAAGTTATGTAGTGGGGTTGCTGGTAGGCTTCGTGGCAGATCTGATAACAGCACTGTACCCTCTTTAAACCAGGCTAACAATGATTAAGGAACATTAGGGACAATTCCCTGAAATCTTTAGCCACTTTTCCCTCAGTTTGTTCAGTAGGAATATTGGTATGTACAATGAGAACATTGACCTCATGGAAGATCAAGATTTGGTCTTCTGTGAGGTTGATACTCCTCTTAGGCCAACTAGAGCTCATTAACTTCTAAAGATTCCTGCAACATGCAATGTAGAATGTTTGCATAGGAGGTTTTCCTCCATTTTTCCATGGAGAACACCACTTTCTTGCTGGATCATCTTGAACTGGTTTCAGCCTGCCCCAATAGTGGCTTTGCTATGAGATTATGTCCTCTGCAAAAGTGGAGAGTTTTCAAGCCAGGGCAAGGAGGGTGTGTAAATGAGTTTTAATACTCTACAGGGTGCTACCAGAAAGTATTTCCAAATAATATTATTTGGATATAGCAATTTTTGAATGGGAAGTTAACCTTGACCAAAACTTACTTTCTTTTCTCCAGCAGAATATACCAATTCTTTTCCTTCAAGAATATACCAGTTCTTTCTTTTGAATGATGATTCCAACCCCCTTTGTAGGGTAAACTAAAGCAGTTCATGGGGGTCATGCCCAAGATCCACATAGACATATGTACATAAGCCCACCAAGGCATGCTACCTAGACAGTCCAAGAATGATGGTGTTGATTGTCCAAAAAAAAAAAAATTGTAAAGGAATGTAGAAATGGCCTTGAGTGTAGAGAGTAAGGAAGAGAACCTTGACAGAAATATGCAAGAACTGTTACCTTTAGCAAAAGGGGCTGAAACATTTTTAAAGTCCACAGCAATGAAATAACATTTGGAAGTAGCTCAGGCAAGAAGAGAGATGAGGTACAGCACAATCAAATTTGCAAGATTCTGCTATTATAGCCAATCTCAATAAAAGTAGTTTTAACTTTTCTTTGAAACAGATTTCCTGGTCTGGTCTACCTACTGGGGTTGACATCAGGGAAGGACAGAAACAGCAAACTGTTATGGGGGGACTGGCAGAAGAGATTACACAGTCCTGAGAAAGGGGATAAGTATAGGATGGGGCAGAGAAAAACTAAGAGAGGCTTTCAGGGTTGATGTTAGCCCTTTGAGGTAGACCCGGTCAAGAAACAGGCATGGCATGGCATGGATTCTAGGAATGCTCTTTATTGAAGTAAAGTAGAATAAGAGAATCTTGAAAGCCTGTCCAAGTTTCTGTCTGTCCAATTTTATACTAAACAAAATGAAGGTGGGGTTATCCTGAGTTTCTTTCTCACACTTCCCTCTTTATCAGGACTATGAACTCTGTTTTGCAGTCCATCCTTAATAGTTCATTTCTTCCCTTCCAAAGGTCATTTTTATATTTCTTTATAGATATAGAAGCTGCATCCCTCACAGAGACACCCATGGGCAAGGCTGCCATTCCTATACCCTCTTATAGTACCACGGTTCCCAGTAAAACAATAAAGTACAGCACACAGACAGAGAAAGGAGATTTAGCTGTATGAGATAACCAAAAAGCCATCCTCAAATAGGTAGCTGTATAATTATAGAAGTCTACCCCATCTGATTGAGGAAGGCACCTGACTGGGAAACATGGACTACATAAAGGTATCAAAAACCAAGTTAAGACCCAAAACATAATTCTACCTCTGATATTATTGTCCCATAAAGTTATAAGAGGGTTGGCGTGATGTCATCATATGGGACCCAGGGGGCATGCCTTCTCTGTTGCTGTGCCTGCCCTATGGAACAGCATGTCCCCCAAAGTCTGTATGGCCTGATCTGCTGCCCTTTAAGAAAGCCCTGAAAACCTGGCTCATTCCCAGGCACTGAGTCAGGATGTTGTGTGAGTCACCATTTCAGCTGATGTAATTTAACTGTTATAGTTGCTGTCTCCCCCACCAAGCATTGGTTAATTAATTGTTATTACTTGTTTTAAGCTTCTGTAAGCTTCCCTATATTCCTTTTCAAATCATGAAATGTGAAAATGGAGAGAAGAAGCTTCCAGCGATTCCTTTTAAATATGGAAATCTTGGCTTTTAAGAATATTCTTAGAAAAAACAAGAACATTTTGGTCTTGCAATGATGTGCAATACAATAAATGATTTTTGGTACTAAAGTCTCTCTGATCCATAGCTGCAACATTGTAGGGAGGGAATTTACAGCGGATCACTCTGTATTTTACCAGTGTTCATTCCCCACTCAATTCCAAGTGGCAACTTGAGACATTACTGAAAAAGGTAATCTAAGATTTGGAGAATATACTCATTATTCATGGAATGAATCTCAGATATATTCTTAACATGATTTTATTTTATTTGCTTTTGAAATAATATAAAATGATATCTTCCCTGTTTATTGTGCCTTATTTCTGTCTTTAGGAGCAAAAGGATCCACTCAAAATAGCAGTTACTACATCACAGTAGGTATCATTAGACAAGACTATAATGGGCAAGTACAGGAGCGGGTGTCACGGATACAATTTTATAGCTACTTAGCTGCAAACTAATGCCCCAACATAAGGTGGGAGTGAACATTAACACTGATCTTCAATCTCAATTCCCTCTTTGTTTTACATTTTAGTATAATAAACTGCTGCAGCAGAAGAAATCCTGAGAGCCAAAAATTTAAATTGGTTACTGATACAGCCATAAAATGCCTAATATATTTTTGACAAGAATGGCCTTGAGATAATGCGTATTATAAAACATTTACAAAGAATTAGATAATAGATTTTGAACTCTAATGTCATCTAATACTCAAGTGAAGTCATCATTTCATCATCTAATTTTAAATCTACTTCTAAAAATAAGGAAAACCCTGCTGATATATTAGCAAACATATTTTGTATTCCACTTGTTAATATGGTCATATATTAACTGCTTACCAATATACTCCATGAAAAGTGGTAGCTGATAGGGATGCAGTTAAACATGTACAAAGATCATTGCAAAGGTTATGGGAAGTGGACCTACAAGAGTCTTTCTGAATCTGAGGCTCACATCAAACATCACAAGCAATAGAAAGTTCTTTATGTTTATTTTCCCTGTAGCTAGCAGGCCACTTCCCCAAGTGCTCCAGGTTACATTTTAATCCAAAGGCAGAACATTCTCACTATTTAAATTGATGATCAGTCAGAAGGACCATTCTTGGGTTCACTTACACTCCACATTAACCATGGCCTGACACACAGGACCTTTGACCTGATCTTTGCAGAGTTAAAGAGAGAGAGAGGCCACAACTGCAGGACAATGAAGGAATAAAAGTATATGACAAAAAGCCCAGTGAAACATTTTCATAACAATAGGGATGGTTTAATAAAAATCTGGGCTCTAAATGAATGAAAATAGTTGGATTTAACTATGGACTCAATTCAAGAAGGGGGAAAAAACCCTCTAAAACTTTTACTGGAAGATAGAAAAAGTTAACTGCTTACTTTTGATTAGAAACAGAAATATGTATTCCATCAACGACAGCGTGCAGTATTGCTAGATTCTTTAAACTCAGTTCTAAGTAGTGATTTCAGGAAGAGCTGAAAGAGGATATTCTTGAAATGAAATTACAGAAGTTCAGGGACATGATCCACGTGAAATCAGGAGGAAATTCAGCCATGATGAATGTCAGCAAACAGAGGTGTCCACAGGGGATGGTGTCCAGTGATGAAAGCAGATTGGGCTGATAGAAGGCAAGTTCTGCCCCTTTTGTACATTCTTCATGATGTTGAAAACATATATGAAAGGGGCAGAATTTGGATTGCTCTAGTGTGACACTGCTTCATCATTTTGTTGAAAGCACTGGACCTGCAGATGCTTCTAACAGCAAACATTACAAGACAAATACATCTTTTAGATCTGACATCTAGTTATTATTTGGCTGCTGCTTCTACTAGCAATATTATAAAAAATCGTATGCCAATTGTTTTGTGTATCTTGGCTGATCACAATGCAGCCTAACATCAGAGGACAATCAACACCCAGATAAGCAGGGATTAACACCAGGATTAACATGAGACAAACAATCAAGCAGTAAACAATACCCTAATCAAGGAACTATCAACTCAGACAATCAATCAGTTAACAACATCCTAATTTAAGAATTATCAGGAAAAAAAAACTCTCCCACCAACACTTACAGGGCAAGCTACAGAGAGCAAACCCCACTCCCACGACTGTAGATGTTACCTAGACGGGTAATGAAATGTTTGCAAGGAAACAACGAAGCTCAGAGAACCCCAAGGACTCCACAGTTCAACCCTGAGCTACATATATTCCCTTCTATTGGTACTTCTAATATTTAAAAATACTAAAATCCAGAGCCATCCAATGAATTTTAATGGTGGAAAATAAAGGAAAATGAAATCAAACACTTCTCCATTATTTTTTGGATGTTGAAGTCTGCAGGGGTGTGTATGGTTGATGTGGTAATATTGCTTGAAGCTGTGGAGCTGCAATTTTTGGCTACTTTGTTTATGCACTTGGGGTAGGGTTGAGATGCAGGAATTTTATTTTTTTGTTTTTAAAGAAAATAGAGTTTTAAACATGCTGAAGGTTTAATTCATCAATTTCATTGTTTGCTTATTTTAAAGTGAAAAATCATGCCTTCAAAATTAAAGTTTTATACTAAATTTGACAGACTGGCTTCAGGGTTCTGAGAACCACAAAAAGGGTACTGAAGGGACCACAAGTGGCCCATAGGCTGAAGATGCCTACAGCCAGGTCTAGGTATATCTGTACCCATCTATCTAAACCATTACTTTTCTATGGGATCCAGTGGCTACAACCTGAGATTTAAGAAAAAATGAAAGCTTAAAATCTATCCACCCTTGTTTAATGAAGGTGGAGTGTTTTCTTCCCCCTCCAAATCCTGTCAAAAAGCTTAATGTTTATCACATAGGGCTGTCATTGCTATCAGTTTCAGATAAGAACTCCCAAATTTATCTCTGCATAACTGAAAAGCTGGCCCTTTAAAATATAAGTATTTTGTTAATAATTTTGTAGTGTTGCTGCATACTTGTCAGGAATCATAAACTGTTCACAACATACACTTTATCCAATAAAGGTGTAACAACCTTCTATAACTACTTTGAGAAGCCTAACTATATTAACCATCTGCAGCAAACCCCAAATAGACAATAATCTTGTGTGGCTTTTAAAATATCTTTTGAACAATGACTTAATCTCAAAAGAGAACAATGAGCATGGTCATACCACTACCCATTCAGTTTACAAACCACTCCTGACATATTTTATTGTCACTGTGTATGTCCCCTACTTTGAACTGTGGTGCTGGAGAAGACTCTTGAGAGTCCCCTGGACTGCTAGGAGGTCAAACCAGTCAATCTTAAAGGAAATCAACCCTGATTGCTCATTGGAAGGATCAATAATGAAGCTCAAGCTCAGATACTTTGGTCACCTGATGCGAAGAGAGATCTCTTTGGAGAAGACCCTGATGCTGGGAAAGATTGAAGGCAAAAGGAGAAGAGGACAGCAGAGGATGAGATGGTTAGATAGCATCACTGAAGCAATGAGCATGAAACTGAGCAAACTCAGAGAGGCAGTGAAGGACAGGAAGGCCTGGCGCAATATGGTTCATGGGGTCACGAAGAGTCAGACACGACTTAACGACTAAACAACAACAAATGTCCCCTACATTGTCCTCAGTATGTGCAACTCCAAAATGTGTTGGCCATCCTGTTATGTAGTTTGAGGCTCACAGACAGCACCTTCAGTCAAACACTGCTCAGTTTAAACCAGTCAATAAGGAAACACAGAGAAAAACAACTCCCTCTACCTGACACCTTCAGATAACTAACACTCATTCTGGCTGCCTTAAAAGTTCCAGTTGCTGAGTTTACAGCTTCCCCCGGTCTATGAATTCCCAGTTTGCAAAAAGAGAAATGAAAAGACTCTACAATGAAATTTTGTAGACTCTTTTCACTTAAGAGTTACAAACGTCTGTAGTATCCCTTTCCATGGACACATAGTCTTGCCTTGTGGTTTACAAAGCATTTGTTAAGATAGTCTTAAGATAGTTAAATGTATGTGGTTGAAACTGATGCTTTTTGAAATTATTAGCAAATGCCAGGAAGCCCCCCTTCCACTTTCAAGAAAAAGGGTTTCCTATTCATAGAGCCAAATCAGCAAAGCTGGTAAACTGCATTTATCTCAACTAATCCTAAATATTGCATGGTTGTTGACTTTCAAGACAACATTACTGCATTCAGGATGAAGAGCCAGTTTGGTCTACTGGTTAAGGCTCCAGGCTAGAAACCAGGAGACTCTGAGTTCTAGTCCTGCCTTAGGCATGAAAGCCGGCTGGGTGACTTTGGGCCAGTCACTTTGTCTCAGTCATTCGGTTAATTCCTATCACAACCAATAGACCGATCTGAAAAAAAGTGGATTCTGCACCTGCAGGAAAAACACTAAGAAGAAAAAAAAATATTGCATTCAGGAGCATAGACAGGATGTTGGCTAGATGAAACATTAGCTGGGTGGTGGGTGGCATGGCAAGCAGGCTACAAACCTGTAGAAATGAGTGTTTCACTCATAACTAAAGCAAGAGGACATCAACACCAGCAACACCCTTTGATTTGAAAAGGTGTGAAGGAAGCAGAGTATTTTAGAAATATTCAAGGCAATACTGCTGTTTTGTTCTTAGAGACATGATGTGCTCAAGAGGGTGGATTCAAAGTAAATGCTTTACTTTTCTTGTGTCCTAGAACTGAATAAAGAGCAGAGGTCAGGTTCCAAAGAGCAGGTTCCAAGCAAAACATATGAAGCTAACATTTAAGAAACAGAACAAGCAGGTTCAAATTCTGTTCAGCAACTAACGAACTCAGACCAAACTCTAAAGAGAGCTGCATCTGCATCTGCATCTGAAGTGAAGTTTGCTTTAACACTCATTGGATCTAATGGTTTGGATGAGATTATGACTCTACAAGGCTTCTGAGCTGGAGACTCCCATGTCCAAGGATATCAATGTTATCTCTTAAGACTGAAGAAGTGTGGGCAGATTCTTGCACTAAAGCTTTCAGAGCAGTGGGAATATCCAGGGCTGGCTCTGAAAGTTATATTTTCTCCCACTCTGAAGTTTTCTCTGAACTAATGGTCTTGTCCACACAAAAAAGAAAGAGTCCACAGTCAAGATATTATGAATTCCAGAGATTCAGATCAGGTTCTTAAGTGTCCAGTGTTCATAACACAAAAGCAAAATTACCCTTGTTTAAATGAACTGAACTATGTCTGGGAAGAAACAGGTTTAGTTGTAGACATGTTGTATAAGGCTGGTTGTGGAGGGATATGAATTTTGTAGATTTTTTATTTCAAAAGATTTGCTTACATTCAGAAATTTCTTCATATACAGAATGAAAAGAAGATGAGATTTTAAAAATTCAAATATAGAAGAAGGACAGATTCACCTATCCAGGATGAGGCCTTTAACTGCCTACCTTGTAAAAGTGCAAGTTTGACTTTCACCAATATTTCAGATGCTGAATGAATCAATATTCCAAAAATAATATAATCAATAATTCAGTATCATTATTTGTGATGCTGAATTAAGATTAAAATCTTTTTTCTTTCAGAGCTATAGTAACTAATAGTAGGTACTGAAGGAGAAAATATGGCATTAGGATAGGCCCCTGCCCCAAATACATTATCCCAGGGAAAAATAAACTGCCAGCTCAGCTATAAAGCATTAAGAAATCTGATAAGGACAGATACCAGGAGGTGAATGCAGACTCTGGGAATCAGGGACAGTCTGATAAACTCCATAACAGTAACTCTCTAGAAAGAAACTTCATATGATCATGAAATACTGCCTCTTTGTTCTCTCAAAACCACCATTGTTTTTGTAGTCCTGCCCTCATTAACTAATAGTTCTGCCCTAACTACCTCACTAAACACCTTATATGTGGCTATATGCAATCAGATATGTATATATGTATTTATTTGATTTATTCAGTTTGGATAGTGCCCAACTCCAGCTCACAACAATAAAATAACATAAAAAAACAACAAAATGCAGACAATGAACCCAAACAGTACAAAAATAACTACAAAATAATAACAAGATGACAATCCAACAATAAGGCAAACTTTTCTGTGCTGGTTGCTGGCTGCCAGCCAACGAGATAGCAGGCTGGATGCCTGCCACAGTTCGGTGATATGCAAGCTCTGGCAGAACTTTTTGAAGAAAAGAGTCCTTTTTACTAATAGCTAAAGACAGCAAGTGTAAACATAGTCAAAGGCTTGGCACAGGTTGAGACCAGGAATCCAACAACAAGGGATAAATCCAAGGGGCAAGACTTGAACTTCAGAGTCTGAAAGGCCATCAGTGAGTCAGTCAAGGAGTCATGGGGCTTGCTGGATCTGCCTCAGTCAGAGTGGTTGTTGGCTTCAACACTGCTAGAATTCCCCCCCACTCCCTGCCAGGACTATTATCCCTAGAGGCCCCTGCCTCTACTTCCTCCTTCTCATCAGAAGACCAGTCCAGCAGGGCCGTAACACAAACATCACAAAAAGGGGAATTCTATCCACCCTACCCAAACATCATCAAAATCATATGGATCATATAGAGTCATATGGATCTTGGGGGATCTCATTCCAGAGTGCAGACAGTGCCACAGGGAAGGCATGCTACCTGCGTCCTGAAAGATGACATTGTTTAATCAAGGGGATCCAGAGCATGCCTACTTTGCTGGATAGTACCAGATGGGCAGAAACCATGCAAGACAGTTGGTCCTGCAAATACTTTACTGTTGTATCCAGTCACAGCTATATTCTAATTTGTGTAACGCTGTATGTAGGGTTGCATCTCCTGCCCTTTTAGACTTGTTCTTTCACCTCCAGGACCATCAAAAGCAATTAGTGCTTCAGTGGAATTGTGTGCTGGTCTCCAGTTCCAAACAAACTACTAAAAATTCTCCTCTACATGCTAGAATAATTGTATCTACTACATTAGGTCAGTGTAAATTTGTGCAGTGCAGTTCAAGCAACCAAATTGTTGTGAGTGACTTTGGGATCAGGGATTGGGAATGAAAAGTGATTATGTACAATGAGCCCATTGGAGGATCTCCTAAAGCTTCTTGTCGTCTAGCAGCACTCTTTTAAATCAAAAATATTACTTAGCTACTAGCAATTAGGAATGTCTACAGACCATTCAAAATACAGCTTTGTATTATCACATGCCTCAGTTCAACAACATGCAATTTCATGGCAAGATTCAGATATTCAAATAAAGTTGCAAAAATATTTATTTGGGTGTTAATTAAAATAATGAGCTTGATTAATATCAGATCTATAGTATTTCTCTGTGTTATGTTCCAGTAGAATTAAAAGAAGTTATCATATAAATGTATGCTGAAACAGTAGGGTATAATCAGAAACTAAATAGAGTTTATACAGGTCGTCCTTGCATAATGACCACTCATTCAGTGGCTGTTAAAATTACAATGGTGCTGAATGAGTGGTACTTATGACTGGTCTTTAAAGTTTTGGCCATCGCAGTGCCCCTGCGGTCATGTGATTGCCATTTGCAACCTTCCCAGCTGGCTTCCCACAAGCAAAGTAAATGGGGAAGCTGGTAGGAAGCTGGCAAGTCGCGGTCACATGAGGTTCTCACTTAACAACCGTGCATGAATTGCTTAACAACAGGAACTGGGACTGCGGGAACTGCTGTCGCTAAGCAGCATGGTCACGCTTAACAATTGTACTGCTTATTATTGTTAAGTAATAACTGTAATATTCGGATTGTACGATTACCTGCCTAGACTAAAATGTTGGATTATATAGGTTTTTGATCATTATATGATCTCATGTTCTTATAAAGAAATACATCATGGATTGCATATCATTAAATAATATATATATATTAGGACTTACCATCTGTTGAAAGTTATTCCTGAGCCTCAAGATGCTCTCAATAGCACTGCTGAAATTGTGAAGGTGTTAAGCTCAAGTCTTATTATGGATGTTTACAATAAGTGCATTTCAAGCCACAGTGTTAAAAACAATTATGCAGAGTCAATGCCATTAAAGTTAAATAAGATTTATATCTTTGTACAAAGAAGATCTGTAATTTGGCAAATTAAATGTGTACTGGAGGGAGTGGGTCCTTGGGCACTGCAATAACACCAGTTGTAATAATCATGTAAGTCCTTCTATTTGTTTTTCTACGGAATACTCTCAGCAATAAAAAAATATCCCACTGGAACAAAAATCATTCAGGTTTTTGTCGATCTACTGAGCTCAGTTAATTTTTCTATAGTTATTACAAGCCCTTCTTTTGATGTCTTATTTTCCCTTACCAATTGTATAGGTCTCCTAAATGGCAGCTTTGGTTTTATGTTAAAATACTAATTATAACTATTTAAAATGTTTCAAGTACTATATGATCAGCAAATCTGCAAAATGCCTTTGCCCTTTTAGAGAAATAAATTATTTCACTTCTTGATTGAATGAAAAATTTGGCATTAATTAGAAAATACGATGTCGTTCCACTTGGCCAGGAGTGACTCATATTTTCATGTGGACAACTGCTACTTCATGTATTTTCTTTATTTAATTATTACTTTTACATTGTATCTTTCCTCAAAGAGCCTAACGTCATTCCTTCTTTCTCATTATGCCAGTAGTTCCTCCATCTCTAGCTTCCTATGGTTCAGTTTAATTCCTATTGCATTTTATCCCACTGGAATTTTTTCAGGTTAAGAAATGGTGGCAGCCAGGGAAACTGCAGGGTGCTTGAAAGATGGGTAATGAGGGTGGGGGGTGGGGATTCATTTCACAATTAAAAAACATGCTCAGAAGCATAATCAAAATACTTTTCTAATGAATTGTGAACATCTCGAGAGAAGTAGGAAAACAGAAACTTCTTTTGCAAAAAAATTCAGGAAATTGGCTGACAAAAACCAGCACAGCATTTATGGTTCTATTTTAAAGATGCTAAAAAAAAGGTAGGCTGGGTGGAAACCTATACAGGCAAGAAGACAAACCAAGAAACAAAACCAAAAGCCTCTAAGTGGTTGTGGAAGAAATCACGACTCTTCATTGAAAGAGTTTTTTAAAATCTGATTTGGGAGATAGATAAAGTCCATATCACAAAATTAAAAAGAAGAGTTTATGGGAAATCACTGGTTGAATAAATAAATGTCTTTTCTTCAAGTCCTTATTGTCCAACCAAATTTCCAAAATGTGCAGACAAATCACACACAGAACATTTTCAATAGTCTGGAACATATTTATTTTACAATAGAATAGTTGTTTTGATATTGAGAAACTAACTGGAGGTGAACTGTAATGGTGCAGAAAGCTGAGAAGAGGCCATTATATTGCCAAATGAAACTATAATGTGCAGTCCATTGTCATGAGAACATTTAAACAAGGTAATCCAGTAAGAGTCTATAAAGGTGACTGTATGGGTGACTGCCACTTGTGCAAGTCTGAGTTTTCATGATAAAATATCCCAGATATGTGATCTTTAAGAATGAGCCAATGATATACATCTTTCATGGAAATGCATTAGAAAGCCATTAATTAAGAGGTGGGGGGAGGGGAAATGAAGACAAAAATGACTGATAATTGACAAAAATCCTCAGCTACATCTGAGGTGGCAAAAGCCACCTGTAAGTGAACTGTTCATTACATAAACAAAATAATCATGGTTAGGCCTGGATTGACTAAGTGATAAACATATGTAGGTACTTTATGACAATTTAGCAGATTGACTGATAGCAGGAGAAAGCAAACTGGTAAACTCTGGATGGATTGAACTATAGCTTCCCTCAGCCTCTGTCAGCATGGGCAACAGCCGGGCAGGTGCTTGCGTGAATTGTGATCCACGTTTTCCAGACAGCCACCAGGTAGCCTACCGCTGATCTAGGAGGTTTTAATGGTGCTGTCCATTGGACATTTCAATACTGAGATCTATGCAATCTTAGCTGGAAAGTACTATAGTGATATCAGAATTTCAGTATCTCTCATAAGCAGGCATTGCATAAACAATCTGGGTTGGCATTCTCCATTTATTGTTATTTGAGAGCTCCTTAAATTTAGGGAGCGTTGATGGAGAGGATAAAATAAACTACAAATACCAGGAAAGGGGGGAAATGTTCTATAGAGTTCCCCCATACTAAAAGGGTGCCACAATATTGTTCATAGTAACATCTAAAATAGTAGTTGCTTGATGTTTCGATCCTCCTGGACAAAGTCTGTTCCTCTGAGTTTATAAGTTATCATTACTGAATGTACTGTAACAGACAAAAGCAAAGTCTGAAGTTGGTGATGTTTGTGTATGTCCCATTGAGAATTGTGTGAGGCATTTGGGCTGATCATTGCCTGCTTCCCAGGGCTGAAAGAGAGTGACTGGCCCAAAGTGACCCAGCTGGCTTTGTGCCTAAGGCACGGTTTCCGGCTTTCCAGAACTCACGGTTTCCAGCTTTCTAGCCTGGTGCCTTTAATCACTATAAGAAACTGAAAAGACTATTGAGTAGTTAAATTTTAAAAACTAGCAAAATAGTAAACCCGTTAATAAATCCATAACAGGAAAGAAAATGGATGGGATGGAATAGGTAAAAGCCAATCTTCCAATAGGATGGAGACCACTGGATTCCTTCACTGGGCAGAGGGTTGGGTTACATGATTTCCAAGATTCCTTCCAGCTTTGACATAATAAGATTCTATAAATGCAAAACTAAACTATTAAAATTTAAAACTTGATATGTTTAAAAAGAGAGGACTGTCTCAGTTTGTTGTGCTAAGGACAATAATATGTTTCCCAGGTATACTCCACTGCCAGGGCTGTTCAATAAGATGGGCACCACAACTGAGCAGGCCCCTCTCATAGCCAACTGAACAGCCTCACTGATCCAATTTGGCAATTCCAATGTTTCTTCCCCAAAGTTGTATCAGTGAATTTAAATGAAGGATGTTCTTGCAATTTTATGAAATGTTGTTGTCATAAAGACTACAGGCTGTATATTCACAAAATGTTTCCCACGTTGAATACTCCAAGAGTTGTTAGATATCAGATTTGTCTGCCCTGAGCCATCACAACCTCATACATACCCACAATTATGCTGGGAAGAGAAAACATTTGTACGAATTGGGCTTTACACATATACACGTATTCGGCTGGCAATAATTTCTGCAATGATGGCTGTGCTTTTTCCCATCACAGAGATTATCAGAAGTGCTATCATTTCTTCCACGTACAACCTGGTTCACAATCCTAGGAAGGCTATGCTCTGACAAGAGGTTGTTTGTCCACAGCGTCCTGCCAATTACCTGATAACTATTTTGTACTTTCTTCTACTCCTTTTTCTAGGGCAAAAAAAAAATTGCAGCTACTTATAATGGGAAAGGAGAAGAGAAAAGTGGGAAAGCAGATGTGGGATCTGTTTCTCTTTTTGTTGCTGTGCATCTATTTGATATAGGCAACAGTGAGAAAATTCACCAGGCATAGCGCTCTCTGCTAGAAACGATGTATAAATGGCTTAAAGTAATATCTTAAAAATTGATAGTTATGTAGTGGGTGGATAGTTATGTAGTGATCGAAACTCCATCAAGCTGCTTGTATATTTACCTAATGCTTCAAATCAGATTGCTGTCCTTTTTACTTTTTCCCCACTGTTCCCATCTGGACTTTTATCTTATTTTTTAATCTGGACATTGATTTCTCTTTGAAATTTGTTGAGGTGCTATTTGGTGATGGTAGCATCTGAATGTAGATGCCAGCGTTGTTTCTACTGTTTCAGGCTGGGAACCGTGCTCTGTTTGGATTCGCCATCAGCAAAATAATAGCAACATCACTCAAGGATAACTTTGTTTTCATAGGCTAATATTAAGAAAAATGGTGGCTTCTCACAATGATGCACAGTTCTGTCAGATCCACACAGCACTTACCCTTTGGACTGAGAGTGATGATGTTTTATGGCATCAATTCTACAGTACAACGTTAATAAATTTATGTTAGGAATAAGATTGCATCATTTTGATGCTGCAGCATTAAATCACAACGGGGGAACCAACTGCAATAATAATATAAAAAAAAAACCCTAGATTTTCTGCAGGGAAAAGAAATCAATGGCAGGATATGGACCACAGTTTGAAAACTTTAAGCAAGTAAAAAAAGACATAAATCTTTATGATGAAGATTATGAACTGGCCTCTAAAAATAATAGCCAGCATTAACACTGCCATTGCAACAATTTTATGAGACAATAACCTGGGTCTAAAGTGGATAAACTATGAGGTTGAAGACTGGGTATTTTATATCAGTGAGGGAGCTAGATTATTGCCCACTAAAAAGAGAAAGAATAGTGGCATTACCAGCAGAATATAATAAGTAACACCTATTAAAATAGATTTTAAGTAATTCTGAAAGAGCCAAAAGAGAAAACAGAACTCCGTTGTTGATTGTTAGAGTTCCTGGAATGGTTGGAAGCTCCCTTTGAGTATTATAATGGGGGTGGGGAGGCTACTCAAGAAATGATTTAATACACTGGCATAGACTTTATGCACACTCAATGTTACTATCTTTTGATTTAAATAAGGAGGACCCCTTATTTGTACAGAGAGCATTCAGCAAAGCAAGGATCCATATATGAAGACACTGTAAAACAAGCTGGATCATCAGTGCAAGAAATGCAGCACTGTTCAGTTCTGACAAGTAGGTCTTCAGAATTTATGTCAGAAATCTATCATAGCCTTCTACAACAACTATGTTAACTAGAGAGAGCTAGTAACTGAATCCAGAACTTGCTACAAATCAGGGAGTAGTTTGGCATCTCCCTGCTCCAGAAGGAGATGCTTATGATGGGAAGGCTCTAAAAGAATTGACATTTTCCTGGCTTCTGAGACTTTAGGGTTTTCCACCTATTGTCCCCTGCACATACCACCCACCACCCTGGAGAATAAAATAATAGATTTTTGCCAGCAGGTTTCAGTTTTTGAAATCTGGGTGATAGGATAAAAATCCAAAGGTTCTTAATTGCTTTTTCCTTAATGAAGATCTCTAAAAAGATTTTTTTAAAAAACCCTGTACCCTCAAGTCACATTATTGTCATACAATAAGTACAACATGTTCTCCATAACTTATGGTGAATTCTCCTCCATTCCCTGAATAATGAAAGAATCCAGACACAAAAGTACAGGATACAGGTCTGGGGAGATAGGGCAGCACTGAAGGCTTGAAGAATCCTTGATATTTTTTTTATTTGCAGATTGAAAGCAGAACGTTCTAGAAACACATAAATATTCCTATAGCAGATGGTGTAGTCACTAACTCAGCATCTGACTGTGAGAATGTCCTTGCATTCTAATTCTCACTCTTTAATTTTCTCCCAATTCCAAACTGAAAACTCAACACAAATAGTATTTTTCTCTCTCCACTAACTGAAGACTGGTCCTTCTCAAATTCACTTGGGTAGGCCACTCCAGATACCAAAAGGATTTACACATCTTTGCTTCCATGTGTCCATTTTATATGAATCGAATGAAAGCAGGCCTCCTGCTTTTGATTCCCATATTATCTTTCCCAATGTCTCACCTATGCTTTAAATGAGAAACTTGTTACAAGTGAAAGAACTTCCTTCTCCTATTACCACCAGTGAGTTGGATTCCTTCAAATTTACATAATTGTGTTTATTGCACTTAGGCTTTGGGTGGAACAATGAAGGTTATAGGGTTATACTGGGTAGCTTTTTTTACACACATGCATCTGTTTTTTCCCCTATCAGTTTTCAAAATGTTGATTTTCTATCTTGCAAAGAACAATAGAACTTAGCAAGGAAGAACACACTATAACAAATGCTGAGGTTAAATTTATTGCTTATGTGGTACACATAAATCTAAATGTAATTCTGATGCTAGGAGAGAGGAGAGTAACTGAATAGCCAAAGTCATTGCTGTTTGTTGGGGAAGCAGGCCTGGAAGGCAATGTTGAGCACTTTCTTGCAATATTAATAGCATCATTCACAAGCGAGCAAGCGAAACAAGCCACACAACTGTCCCCAGTAGTTCTCTTGCCTTGACTACTAATTAGCTGCAGGGATGGAGGCAATGATTATCATAAAGATGTGTTTTTCTGAGAAGGTTTATTTCAGATAATATCCCAGCACCTGATTTTGCTGATAGCTTCCTCTGGTTCAATTAATCTAATAAGACTTATGGTGTAATGAATAAAGAAAACTGAGCCTGTGAGGTGTACAAAAAAGTGCTGGGATCTGGGTGATTTAAGTTCAGATTGCTACTGAACCATGGAGCTCACTGGATGACTTTAGGGCCATCACCCTCTCAGCCTAACTTATTTGCTTACTTACCTTAAAATACCATATCCCACTTTTCTACTAAAAAGCAGTCAAAGCAGCTAACAAAATAATCTGAAACAATAGTGTTGATTTATAGGTATTGTATATGTACATACATGCACAGACTCCTCTTAAGATTATTGGAAGAAAGGCAGTGAATAATAAATAACAAACATTTAAAATGCTCTTAAGTATAAGTTGCTTTTAATGTTTTTAATATGTTTAGTATTCCATATTCAACAGTGGAAAACTAATAAGAAATTGTCAAAATAAATAAATGAATTGTCCTGGCACTTGATAGTCATGTTCCATTTAATACATGGTGATGTGTTTAAAAGTGGAAGCTGTAGCTTCATCTTGAAATCAAAGTTGCACACTAATCTATTGACAACCTCCGAAGAGGTGCTCACATGTGCAAAATATATTACACTACATGTGTGGAAACCATTTACTAAAAAGTGGCCTGAAAGTCACATAGGAGTCTCTCCCCCTAAGGTGAACCCAATCATTTATTCAAAAAATTGCAATATGTCCTCAAGATATCTTTTTCAGGCACTATAACGCACTCGGTTTTCACATTCCTAAGCTCCTTTTATTCCAACATGAAAGTGATTAAAGATGTTTATCTATGGCAAAAGACTGAAGACTATGCCTGCTTTCATCATAAGAACAATTAATTAATCTTTGGGGGAAGCTCAGCACTGAAGAAAACCATCTGAGAACCCCCCATTCATCACATTCCCTTTCTTCTCTCAAGAAAATCTTAATACATAGGCAACTCATGCACAACAGTGATGGGAAAAATTAAAATGATTTGAGGCAGGAAAATGGGCACTATGAACAGGACACTGGTGCCCATTTAGATAAATTGAATGTTTGGGGGTTCAAGGAGAGCAAAAGCAAAATGTTTGCCCAACAGAAGTGAGAAACCAATCATCATCATCATCATCACCATCATCATCATCATCATGGCTTCACACTACATAGACAAAAATACAAGAAGTACTGGTACATCCTGGACAAAGAACATTTCTCTATTGCTCTCAGTCTTCTTCTGCACAGAGAAATGTATATTATTGAACACAAATTACGAGATAGGTTTAGGGCTCCATTCAGTATAGATGCTGACCCCATCTGTTCACTCCCCCAACTTCCATGTAGTCACCTGGGAAGCCTGAAGGACAGCTGTCCACATTTGTTTCAATGCAGCTGCACTGGTTTTGATTCTACACAGACAGGAACCTGATTTATAAGGTTCCAGATCACACAAAGAGGATTGTAGTTGCTTATGTATATCTATAAAAAAAGGAAAAGTATCATCAAAAGATGTGATGAAAGAGAGGACTGATTTAGAGAAAATTGACTTGTGGGTAGGTATCATATGGATAGATGCAAATTTGGAAAGAATTAATGTAATTGAAATAGAGATACAGGACATCTCACTATAATGGGGAAGACTGTGACCATTATCTATGTACTGATACTAGATAGGCAACTTCAAGTGTTCTTATGTTCTTTATCTTTAAACTGGACTTGGAACAATATAAGCAACCCCATCACCCTTGAGAAAGATGAAATATTAATATGATTAATCTTGCTTCTCTTTTTCTAATATTGGGGTTGGGCAGTAGAGGGAAGAATATATAATGTGTTATCCAAATATTCAAAAAAGTGAGACAGAAGGGATGTTTTTCTTGGCATTACTGGGGATAGCTGAGTTCTGCAGCTGAATAAATGTAGATTCTGATCTTCATAGATTTTTTTTTAATTATTTCTAAAAACTACAAAAACTATAAACAGTACAGTAACATTCAATGCACACATATAAAGTTTAAAAAGGGAGACAAGAAAAACAATTCATAAAACCCACATATTTATACTTCATTAATATTCCTCCCACACATTAATATATTCATCTGACATAAAACAGTTACGATTCCTTTGGATAGCATTAGATATAAAATCAAACCATATATTTGAGAAGGCTTTAACTTAGCTTGACCAGGATGCAGGTGAAGAATGTAGGTCAATTTCTCAGCTGTGGTGATATGCCAGACATTTTGATACCAAAGCTCCAACATCATAGTGTTATCTTTCAATGTTTAGCTATGGACATTCTGGCAGCAGTCAACAAAAATACTTTACAGTAGATATGTGTGTTAGAACCTAAAAACATATCAGCAAAGCAAGTTGTGGACATATATTAACTCTTTGATTTATAACTTTACCAGTCTCCTAAAACACCCCAGACCAGAAGGAGAAGACATGGGGACATGACCACCACAAGTGGAAATAAGCTCCCTTTTCTTCACAACCATACCAACAAAAGGGAACTTTCTTTCTTCATGCATGATAGTCATATACCATCTTTTGAATAGTTTAAGAATTTTTTTCTTTAATTTGGGCTGAGGATGATGACACTGGTTCCATTTCCATATTTTATTCCAGTCCTGATTCTTTTCTTGTTGGAAATCTTTTTCCCAAGCCTTTTTCAAATCAGTTAGAGGAGTCTTCATAGACTTGAGAGACCTCCTCTTTAGATGGAAATCTTTATTGCTTTACTTACTTCTAGCCAACTCTACTGTATTGGTGTTGTAGTGGAAGAGGAGGCTTCTGCTCAATCTACTAAATGGAGGTTGGATGTCTCTCCCAAATCCCTTTTGATAGTCCCTTGAAATCTGCTGTATGTTCCCAGCCCCCAGTCCAACATACTTTATTGTGTAGGACTGTTGGATAAATGAAATGGGAGTAGTATGCCAAGTAGGTTGGCCAGATCTCCTTGAAGAAAAGGCAAAATAAAAAAGTAATAACAGCTTGTGATTTTATTGCTTCAGGAGGTATTCCAAAGAAGAGCTTGTTTAATAAGTGTGAAAAGGAAGTACAGACAATTTATAAGATATTTCATTTAAGCCAGAGGCCACCAAAGTTTAGTCCTGACATATGTTTTCAAAATGAGGACTTTTGGATATCAAATAAATAAATAAATAAATTCAAGCATGCACACAACACCATATCCTTTTTTCTGAATACGTGGAAATGATAGAGCATGACGTCCAGACTTGGCTAGTTTTTTTGTTTCATTCATTTTCTCATTTTCTAAACTGTTGTTTTCTTAAATTGTTTTGAATCTCATGCCTTTCAGGATGTCAAAACCTTACCATCCACAATTTTAGCATGAAAGGGTATGGAAATTCTCACCTTGGGCCATCTACAAAAGAGCTCTAGAAGTCCATGCCACAGTGAGCTACAAAGACAGCAACAGAGGAGTCAATGAACAAGCTGTTCAGTGTGTCAGAAGATTTGAAATCATCAAAGGGAAAAGCAAGGTGACAAAAGGTCAGCTATTCAGAATTTTTTTTTTCTTAATGCTGCCTTCTTACCATGTCTTACACTTCAACAAAAAAATGACCCATTTCTTTGGGTCTCTTTGGTTGCTCCCACCTGCTTTTATCTATTTCTTAAATTGTCAAGAGTGGCAAGGGAAATGTCTCTGATGAACAAAAGAGCTCAGTATTTGGCACCAACCTGAAAAATAAAATAAAAGACAGAAGAGAAGAGAAGAGAAGAGAAGAGAAGAGAAGAGAAGAGAAGAGAAGAGAAGAGAAGAGAAGAGAAGAGAAGAGAAGAGAAGAGAAGCCAGGAGAAGGAATAAGGAGAGACAAGAAGGATTTTAAATACATGCAGGTATGCATATAGACAGATACTGAGGTAGATATACTTTTGTGCAGAGTGGTAGCAAGCTCAAAATATTTTCCAGCTCAGAGTAAAAGACATTATTTAGCCTTAATAGATAGGAGAATCACTTCTGTTATTCTTTTTACCCCTGTCTGCCTTGGAAAGTTGAGTTGGTTGCTTCACAAGGCTGTTGACTGTACAAAGCACAAAAATTAATTAACTAATTAATTTAAAAGCAGTAAAATTCAAAGAAATTAAGCATCTCACATTCTTAATTTTTGATGTTAAACACATTTCTTTTATGCTAGCTGTGTTTATTTTTAATAGGTTGCTGCTTTTCCTTGCATTCTTGAAATTCAAAAATTCAAATACAATCCTAGTGGGCCTTTTTACATGGCCCTGTTTTTACTCCCAAATCTCTCCAAAGTCTTCTGAAGTCATTTGTGAGATCATTCTCACTGCAACCACTTCGGCACGCTGAAGACAGGCAGGGAACTTCATAGCCAATTGGTAACCTCTCCGGCTGGCAAAAATCACCATTCAGACAGTGACATCCCTTCCCTGAGTTTTGGCTGGGCAGTTTTAACAGAGATTGTGAAACTAACTAAAAACTGACTAGAAGGATTTAGATCAGGTTTACTCTAAGCTCCAGGACGTGGCAAGAGGGCTGAGGCTGTCATTCCTGCCAATAAGAAAACAGCCTGCCCACAAATTGTATGGAGCTTTGGCATCACATTATTGGCTTAGCTATCTTGGGAGTCTATGAGAACACCCCAGCCTGGTGCCAATGCTGGATTGATGGAAATGGTGCATGGGAAGGGGCCCAACACTTGTACACCAGATTCTAAGTATCTTTTTTCTGGAAATGCATCTACAATGCATTTGTACATATGTACAAATATGTACATATGTAAATCCACACAGAGAATTGGGCACACATAATTCACTTATATCATTGGTTGGATTTAGATTTAATTATATTTAGTATAGAGTTAATAAAATCAGTGGGGCTTCGTCACGATCAGCTAGGTGGTTTCACTATAAAATGAGTAACCCTTAAGTCAAGGTGACATGGATATCTTCTAAATATGACCAAATCTGGATCCAACTTATTATCTACTCAAATGATATAAAATGTAATGGGTGTTCTGATTCAGAGGTAAACTTTTTAGCCAAGTATTCTTCTGTAGTAGTCCAAATTTCTCTTAAAAAACTGAGACGTAGGATATGTAACTGTCCTGACTAGTTATCATAGATAGCTTCCTCCTCCATTAATTTGCTTAATACTCCATTGAAACAATCTGCATTAGTAGCCATTTTGTGGAAGCATCTTTTAAGTATTTTGTCTGTCTTCCTAAATCTTTCCAGAATCTTTTTTTTTGTTTTTTGTTTTTGGCATATTTTTCTCACATTGTTTTGGAAAGTTGATTGACCTTTTCAAGCAACAAGTGCAGAATGGCTCACCTTCACAAAGACACAAGTCTTCCCCCCTTTATACCAAAACACTAGAGAAAAACCAGACCCTTGCTGCTTGAAAATTGCCCATATATAGGTTTCTCATTTTAGTAGAATACTTTTTGGAACTCCTGTGTTGTAACCTAAACTCTCTTTCTAATCAAAATTACAAATCAGAGCTCTGAGAGATTTAGTTTTCAGTCCTGGGTGCTATAAGAGAAGTCTGGCATGGCCCGATTCTAGTAGTAGGAGAAAGGAAGATACCAGTACACATACAGAATGGGATCCTATACTTCAGCCAGACTGAGACCCATGTGTGCAAACGAATGCTTACATATACACTCCTTTCTTTGATCGTAAAATATATACTATGCAGTACAATGTGTTGCCCATAGAAAGTCTGAAGCAAAACCAATAGGTGAAAAACACTGGTGGCTATATCTATACCAAGATCTTCAACCAAACTGGAAATCAAACAAAGTTCCAATACAACTAGAGCTATTGAGAGACAAGGGGAGATTCACAGTCTTTGATGATAATTGAAAGTGCTGAAGCAGTCCAGTGTCTTGCTTCCAAGTTGGGGTTAAAGAGTGAATGCTGGCAAAGACATCACCTACAATCAAGAAAAGACCAGCGATGCCCCTTGATCTGGGCAGCTTTGCTCCCGAACCCTCCAAAGAATGATTGGTGTTTTCAGATAATAATATCAGAGCTCAAAGAAATTGGAAGCATTCTCAACAAATTCACCTAATTCAAATATCTACAGAATAAATGAAATAGTTTATCTTTCTAATGCATTAAGAGGGGGTTCAAAAGATGCAGGTATGGATGCTATCAGACTGAAATGACTTCAAAAATAACAGAAAGTTCCCAGTCTAATACATATATAGATCAATGAATGAATGTCTAACACCTAATACATACACAGATCAATGAATGAAGTATTAATCTGACATAATGATTCTGTGACAGTTTCAGGATATATTCTCACAAGGTTACTTCTAGGACTTCATGAAAGTTGGCCTTGAAGTAAAAACTTTGTTGAGAAAATCATTCTTTCTACCTTTGGAAATAATTCATAGTCAGGGGAAGTAAAGTGCACTGCTCCTGTACGTCAATATACCATTAATATTGTGCACATCCTTGTTTGCCTTCAGGCAAAGCATTTTCACTGATAATGTATTCTCTTATATTTTACTGATAATGGATGCAGCCAGTTGGAACTTCAATTAAAGTGGTTCTTGAAATGTCCTAGTTTTTGCATCTAGATTTTGAAAGCACACATCTCTTAAGAATGTACACTTTCAAAAATTACAAGGATACTTCAAAACATTAAAAGGCAAAACCAGTTACCATTTTGAAATTATAATTAACAAATCTGTTTTCCTCTTCTTTGATGCTCTGTCTTCCTCTTTTCTTTTTTCCAACATTGACATGTTGTTTCTTATTCTTATTTTTACCTATTTTGTTTTTAAAAATGCCTTATTGTTGCACCACTGCATTATTTATTCCCTCATATGTCTCATTATACACATTAAATCAATATTCCTCTCTTGCACCCCCTCCAAATATGTGGACTTCAACTTTTAGAATTGCTCAGAGATGATGCCCATTGCTGAAAATTCTGGCAAACGAAGTTCATGCATCTGAAGGTCACCAAAGTTGAGAAGGGCTGCTTTCATGAACTGAGATTTATTTTATTGTTGGTCTTTAATAATTTAACTAACCTTCGGGAAATAAAGAGCTACTGATTAGCAGAATGACTAGGAGATTGTGCTATGAATGCCAAATTTCAGAGCTGAAGTTCTACCTATGCTGTGAACTCAGGGGTGTGTTCAGTTATCCCCCATTCTGGGTCTTTAGATCTCCCACGTACAATTTCCTTTCCTTTCCTTTCCTTTCCTTTCCTTTCCTTTCCTTTCCTTTCCTTTCCTTTCCTTTCCTTTCCTTTCCTTTCCTTTCCTTTCCTTTCCTTTCCTTTCCTTTCCTCTTTCTTTCTTTCTCTCTTTCTTGTAAGGAGTGGGATCAAGGGTGTTTTTGTTTTTGAGATCTTCACTCCTTATTCTCAACACTGCAAGGTTGACAGTCTGAATATGATTGCATATATAGGCTGTCCTCAAACAACCTTTAGTACCTGAGATAGACAGTAGAAATGGTAGTGGTGAGGCACCTATTGTAATCTGAAGGAGAATATGGCTGCCAGGACCCACTGATTGCTTTTATAAACTTGGTATAAGAATAGAGGTAAATGTATAAGTTTCTTCTCCTAGAACTCAAATGCAGTAAAATGTCAGCTAGTTCAATGATAGGCTGAAAAGTCAGTTTTGTGTTTTATATACCCTGAGTGGAGTGGCAACAAATCTCATTTATTCTTTTTGTGTACACAGAAGTTCTGAGTATTTCTCAATACAAATCTAAAGTGAGAACAACAGCCTCTCCGCATAACTTTCTATGTAGCTATGTAGATAATGAAAATAACATTATCAATCAATGACACAGGGCCCATGTGAAGCCAAATGAGACTAGATTTGGAAGGCCCCCATCTGCAGCCCTAGATTAACATGCAGATGGACTCCTGCAAAACAAGATGCAGGAGGAAGAGGAAAAGACAGTGTGTTTTAGAGGAAATAGCCATTTGCACTGACACAACAATCTGGAAGCAGAACAGCCCAACTCATTATGTAGTAAAATTAGGCTTTGGAGAATGACCCAGTCTACTCAGTGGCCAACCCAGAGTTGTGTTAGCCTATAAGTAGACTAAGTCCACTCAAAAACCTATTGGCCTGATCTACCTGTTTGCTGACAGAAAACTTTTACGCTATGGGTGGACTTGCCCTCTGACCATAAAACCCCATCAGCCCAATCTACCCATTGGCTCACATGGACTACATTAGCCAAAGCGTAGACCAGCCCAGTGGAAATCCCAAGCTAAGGCCAAGTTGCCCACTGGCAGCTATGGACCTAACAGTGTTAGCTGTTAGATGGACCTGCCTACCTGAAAATCCAGCTGGCCAAGGGTGAAGATGAGGCATTCTCTTGGGACTGAAGTGATGGAGGCAGACAGCTGTGGCCGCTTCATTTTCACTCTCTCAGATCACTCCATATCATGTGAAGGCCATTTCACCTTGCACCCTTCAAATAAATCAAACTGTTGGAGGAACACCAGCTCCGTAAAAATGTGTAGCTTTTGCTGGACATATTTAATTGTTGCCACTATAATGGCATCTCTCAGTGACAGCAAAAGAGCAGCTCTTATTTTCTGTTGGCAGCCATTTTGAGCTTGGAGTCCATCTCGTCCCCAAAACAAAACCATTGATTTTGTTTTGAAATGGCAGAGAAATATTTATGGCCAGTTCAGTCCAACTTTAAAAAGCACTTTCATGCTCCGATTTCTGTTGATTCAAGAAATTTTTTTTCATAAGAGTTGAGAGGGAAGAGTATTATATCAAAACCAGAAGGGGAAGCATGTAACAGTTATTATAAAAATCCAAAGAGAGGTGGACTATGATTGTGAGAGACAAGTTATGACTATATTCATGTACATACATACACCACCTACTTATTTATACTAAATTTAGGAGAAGCAACAGTGGGAAAAGCCTGTATTAACAAATCTGATTTTCATTTGGAGCGTGTAATGAAAGAATATAATCATTCTATTGCTGGAATTACTTTTCGTAGTAGAATTCTTTCATTCTCTAATACAGTTGGTACACATAAATCTAGGAATTAATGGGTACAAGTTTTACCTCATCCTGGGGTTCAGTGATCTTGTTCAGCCTCTATTAAACTCTCTCTGCATATGTCTGTATGTGTGTGTGTGTGTTTGTGTGTGAGTATCATTATTCTTGGCTCTTTTGGCAACCCAGCATTGGGGTTCAAGAATGAACTTTTCTTTAGCACCAGAGAAATGTGTCTCTGAATCTCTCACCCACGACGGTGAGTTCTGGGATCCTTCGTTTCCTGGAATGCACAGTGCTAGGAAGAAAATATCTTGGAGAGTTGCCTGAAATCTCTTTGGCATCAGTTAGGAGTTGGATTGTGGACAGATCTGTCAGAAGGTTTTCTTTAACATGAAGAAAGGAGATAGGGTTGGCATGACACAAAATAAAAATAACTGCTCCTTTTCTTCTGGCAAATTGGAAAGGATTCTTCCACTGCTCAGTGAAAATAGACCTAAAATAAGCCGTGCTGAAACAACCTGTCAGCCCCGTACTGAATGCTGCCCACCCAACATGCATGGTAACTCAACAGGGATTAATCAAACTAGAGGGGAGGAAGGTGCCTAGAAGCACTGCATGGACCACAATACATAACGAATGGGCTACATTTGAGTTGGTGGCCATGTGTCCTAATTTACATGGAATAGTTCTCTGTTTGAAATCTTATTCTGTTTGAAGAGCTGTCCAGTTCAAGTCCAGGTTAAAGATTTTTTTTTTTTAATCCATTCAATTGTGTCTGATTCTTGGAGACTGCCTGGACAAGTCCTTGCAGTTTTCTTGGCAAGGTTTTTTCAGAAGTAGTTTACCATTTCCTCCTTCCTAGGACTGAGAGAAAGTGACTGGCCCAAGGTCACCCAGATGGCTTTGCACCTAGGCAGGACTAGAACTCCTGCTCTCCCGGCTTCTAAAAGATAAAGAAGCTTAAAAGGGAGAGCAGGATCATGAAAGTTGCCCATCAAGAACTAGCACTTAGAAGGCAAATAAGCAGACATTAGTCCATATTGGTCCAAATTTTCTCCACCATGGAGAGATCTACTGTAGATCTTTTTAAAGTAGTAAGAATTTTAAATTTTCAGGCATGCAAGGCAGCATGTGCAGATTTGATACAAAATCTGCCTGCTCGTTTGTTGTATGTGTTTGTGTGTGGGTATGTGTGTATGTGGTGCATCTCCTGTTTATTTCTCCTGTGGGGAAAAGTTGAGGAGGTCCAGAAAATAAATGCAGTCATTGGTTCCTTTCTGTACTCCTGTCGAAATGGATGACTGCCTTTCTGCAGCTTGGAAGAAGTGTATCTGTCCTCTACTATTTCAGGCACAAAAATGAGGGAAGAGAGATTTTGGCACTCACTGTTGTGGACAATCCAGGCTTCAAAACACACTCTGCTTTTATTGGTTCAAATGTGTAATTATGACACTTTAATGACAGAAAAAGGAGCAGGCAATTAGAAGCACACAGTTCCCATCACCCTTGAACGAAGAGCCAGAGACATTCTCAGTGCTTCTGAAGCCATGCTAGTTTGCTGTGCCTTAAGCCAAAATCCCACAAGGTCTCCGTGTAACCAGCTGTCTCGCTAACGAACTGCCAGTGCTTTTCCTGAATGGGAGCTATCATCTTTGCTGACATCAGCTGCCTCCCTAGAGCACTTCTCTGCTGTCTTTCTTGGTGTGATTGCATTTATCTGTGGCTTGCAGGGACTAGTCCTAATCATATTGCTTCTTGCCTTTGAGGGTCAAATACAAGTCCATTGCTCCTGAGACAAACGCAGGAGGGAGGGAAAATGGTTGGGGGGAGAGAGGGAGGAGAGGGAGAGAAACAGAAACTGTCACCTTTTTGTAAGACTGATAAGCATTTGGCAGACAGGACACCACAAATGAGAAAAGCAAACAGCCAGCAATCTGTGAGTGCCATAAATATGTTACCATCTCAGCTGGAAGATAGGCAATATATGCACCAAGAGGCCTTTGTTTAATGAGCTGTCAGGAAGCAGGCACAAAATTACGCTTGAAAACACAGGGAAGCTGCAGAGACAGCAGATCCTGGACCCTGGAAATGCCCTCTTTGCCTTTTATGCGGATGTTTCAGAGGGTCTTATCACTCTGAGGGTTGTCAGGTGATGCAGGCTATCATTAGTAATCTAATAGCCTTTTGAAAGGAATAGATTGTTTGATTCAAACTTTTATTTTTTAAACCTAACAGAGATCAATGGCTAAACTGGACTCCGGTCTTTTCCGTACCGACTTTCCTAACCCCATAAATATAATAAAAAATACAGTCCAAACTGGTGCGAATAAGACAAAGAAATAACAAAAAGCAGTAAATAGGAAATTAGACCTCTTATTTCTAATCATATAGAGGTTCTTTTTCTGATTATCTCAGTGCGTTCGGCCAGTTCCTTAGTTATTTCAGTTAGGCGCATAACAAAGGCATTTCTGATCAAAAGATACTGCAGCAACATAATGTGAATATATGAGCTGCTTTGTAATTGATGTGCAACACCCAGAGCTTCGGTGGCTGTGCAGCTGAACTGGTGAAGCAACTGTGGAATGACAATGCAGGCACCAGGATCACTGTGGGAAGCATGAAATGATGGACAGCATGATGGACCTTCAACGGCTATGCAGCCATGCAGAGCAAATTACCAAGACATTCAGCCAAACAGCAAGTTTGAGTTTGAATTTTGCTTTTGTCATTAAAAAGAGCTTTCCCCCTTTAGTTCCTAATATTATTCCATATGACTTCTGATCCTTGCACTCCATCTGACTTGTGTATGTAGTTACAGAAAAATAACTCATTGGAGCTAGTTTGTCTGTTACTTTAAGATTTTTTTGAGAAATTCTGTTGTCAACCTATTTTTACGTCTAAACAAATCTGAGTGTTGCTGTAGAAGAAATAATAGCTGTCTGGTTCCAATTATACTTCTCAGGCAACAGTCAGGAATAATTGCAAAAATGCAACAAGAGAGATAATTACTCCTGAAAAAATGAACTTAATAAAGAGTATATATTGTCTCTCTCATCATTATTTTTATTAGACTGTATCCAAAACTTATTCATGTAGAAAGCTGCTCTAAACAGCGATTGTCCCTTCCATTTCTCCATTCTTATCCTGTGTTCTTATCTGACTTTAAACTGTGTCATTAAAAAAAAAGTACATACACACATAAACATCCAACATGCTATTTCCTTTTCGGTTATAAACATTAGTTTTTTTTCTTTTAATATAGAAGAAAATGATTGCAGTCTTCCTAAAACATTAATCTGTCCATTAGCAAACCACAACTTTATTCTCTAGTAACACCCTCTATATGTGCAGTCTTACCATTTTTCAACTTTCTCACATTTATGATTTCCTTTTTTTCTTGGATACTAAAGTTTGTAGTGTTTCTTTCAGTTCCACTCTTCAACATATCATTTCTTTTATGCTAATCTCTAAAATACACCTTCCTCATTCCTTCACTTCAATTTTATTCCAAATTGCTTCCTCGCTTTTATTTTTAATCCCGTTACCCATTCACCTATTTCAAGGTCTTTTTTAAATTTCCACCAAAGTACTCTGCATTTTCTTTGCTACTTTTCATACTAACTGCTCCTTTCCCACAAACTATATTTTTGCTTCCATACATATTGTTCAATATTTTTATAACTGTCATTTTTGTGCATTCTCTTCTATGCATTTTTTTCATCCGCAGCCTCTTTCATTTCATCATTCCACCAAGCATCCTTTTTCATATTTCCCATTCATATAATTCCACACACCCCTGTGGTACTCCATAGCATAATTCTTTTCACTCTATTCCAAGTAGATTCCACATCTTTTCTTTCTGCTGTAAATCCATTTTTAGCTCACTGAGAACATTTGAATTAAGTGGGAACAAGAAAGATTGGCTACTATATGCATGATAATATAATGGGTCCTTCAAAAATAGCAGTTATTCCATGTAAAAGAATATTGACATGGATGTCCTAATTTGTGGAATAGCTTCTTCTGTATAATTACACTGTAAAGTTACAAGCCCATACTTCTTCTTCAATAATCAGACTGTCACTACTTTCTAAGTTATTGTCAGTGATTACTGCATGGAGACTCTTGTCTTTGAAATGTATCCAAGTCTGAAAGTACATTTGTCCCCTCATCTCCTTTACCTGAGAAGCTAGGTAGGGTCTCTTTTGAGCCTCTTGCCCCGCCCACTATCCAGCTGTGGGCTATGCCATCTCTTATCTAATCATTCCCTTGAAAGTGTCTCTTGGCCCAGTCTCCCAAGGTCATTTCCACATACCATTACAGGGGCTATATCTTTTTTACAAGGTTTGTTTTTCACAGCAAATGGTGATATTTCAACATTAGCACACACACACACACACAAAAGCCTAATATATTTTCAAATACAGGGTTTACCTGGGGATCATAGCCAGCATCCACATGTTCACTCATTTAAATGAGAGGTCACCATTTGAACAGCATACTTTATCCAGGTTTACTCCAAGGCCTTATTATGGTCAAGGGATTAATTTCTAGGTTGCAACAAAAAAGAAGCATTTTCCCCCTCTCCTTTCATTGTCTCAGAATGGCCAACGTGCGGGAGGCTTTTTGTCTACATGGAAGGGGACATTTTTATTTAAATGGGATCCTAATTTTGGCTCATTCCTAGTTTTTATCCCTAATTTATTTGAATTCCTTAAACTATATTAGCTATAGGGTTTTTCTCCATTTGTACTTACCCACAGCACTATCATGCTCCAGCAACCTCTCCTTTTCTGCTGTGTCCTCAATACAGAATCAAAATATCTGCCTGTCCGATCGCCACTCCATACCTGAAGCAACTTAAAGCCATCCTTAGCTGTTCCAATGTGAGAGTTTTTCCCTCTTAAGCAGGCACCCAACTAAGGCAGTTTTACTATGGGTACAATATAACATGCTTCACTGACCATTCAGTCAATGTGATGCCATAGAATCATGAAATCAGCCTAGCCTAGCCTCTATTTGTGTCAGCATATTCCCCCTCCAACCCCTGAACACTTCCTTCAGAGCCATTTTGGTTTGTGCATAGAATGGTCTAGTTCTTTCAAACTGGTCTCTCCCTGTGCCTTCCAGGTCTCCAACCCAACCCTTGGCTCAGTGACATGGCTTTGAAAGAGAGATCAGCCTGGCTAACAGGAATGGTATAACAGAAAGGAGATTCCTTTTGTATCACATAACCACTTCCTCCATCTGTCACCTGTTAGTTTGTGGACTTTTAAATACGTATTTGCCACTCTTTAAGAACAATGCTAAACCCATGTTTAAAATAGCCTGACTTGGGTAGTGGCTGCACAGTGAAGTGGGAGGAAGCTGGCCCACTATACACCCCCTTCCCCTCCAATCACCAGTTAGTAAACTTGGGCGTCTTCATGGGCTCGAAGACAAAGCAAAGCTTGGAATGACTTTTGATAGATAGATGATAGAGCTGGGGGGGGGGAGAGAGAGAGAGATGCCAGTCTGTTAAAAGTTGCCTCCTTCCCAGCTCCAGCCTAGTCAAGGAGAGAAATTGGAGGATGTTTTCCTGCTGGCTGGAGATAGCATGGGGGGGGGGGGGTTAAACAAAGCTGGGGGAACCCACAAAGCCCTTTTCTTAGCTTACTCTACACACAGTAAATAAGGAGACTGTAATTAGGTGGTATCCTTCCTATGTCAGGGTATGGATTGGCAGTGGAAGCCGTGCATTTCATAGCAGTTTCTTGCAGTTTTCTGCCAGTTGTAAGATCCATGGATAGCATTTTAACTGAGCCGTGGGGAAGAACTATAAGAGTTGTGAACAGGATATTTGGCAGCCTTTGGCTTGACTTATGGGCATGAAGATTTGCTAGACTCAGCTGACTTAGAGAGTGGGGGGAATACACCTGGGGCTCTGTTGCCTGAATGATGCCTTTCAACATTTTCATAAAGGGAGAAACCACTGAACAAAATGTAAGCTTTGTGTGTCAGTTAGCAATGGGGTGGATCACAGACTGTTCAGGGCTATTGCAAGTTGTGTTTATGTATTTCTTCTTCAACTTCTTTGCAGAAACAACTATTACATGCTGTTCCCTAGGAAGCTTAATATAAACTATCTATATGGCAGCATATGAAATGGATAAATACTATCTGGCCTCTTAACTTTCCTATATGGGAAAAGCAATTGAGTATGACACAACATTACAGTTCAATGAAAATAAAGAATATACAAACTTTTCATATTCATTCTAGATTGATTTAATGGCAGCTTTTATGACTGGAACCATTTTAATGACTTTTATGGAAGGTCTTCACCCAGAATGCAATAGGTGAAACAGTATCTTACTATTATTACTAAATCTCTCAATGGCTTTTGAAAGAGGACACTGTTAAATATTGCTGGAGTGTCTTCCTTAAAAATTCCTATAAGATTGATGGTATTCTTCCACTGTTATTCCCTTTCTTGTTTATCAAAATGATTGTGGAAGGCTGATCATTGGACATGATCTCTCTATCAGCTGAATATTTTCTCCGAGAGGAAACAAATTTATCTTCTTCCTTTACTTTATTCCTAGTTGAGAAACAGTCACTGTGATTATTTAAAGGTTCAAAATTAGATTTCACATAACTTGTTGAAGATGATATGATAATGCTTTCTTTTTCTATTTATCCAAGAGCAAGGATCTTGGTATGTAGCACAGAACTGGCTTTCAGTTGCCAAAATAGGAAAAGCAGATTGAATATGAATTCAGTATAAATGAATTGGGCAGCCTGTTTTCTTCCAAATGTGCTGTTAAACTAAAATTCATGAAAACCCTTTCTTGTAGACTGTGTTGACTATGATTAGTAGGTGTTAGAATTGACAACATCTGGAAGGCTGCCAGGAAGGGATGGGATGATCAGGAAATCACACAGCTCAATCTTGAGTCTTTGGTCTGCCTGCTATTCAGATACTTCAACTTTGGGTATCTGCTAGGGGCCTATCAAGAGTTTTCTGTGTCTCTTTGCTACCATCTAGTGGTTGTCTACATTTTTTCAGCCCATTCATGGCAAGCCTAGCAAAAGTCAAAGTGTTTTAAGCTTGTATCTCTGAGTTGAAACAAGCAGGTCAGCATTGATTGGTACAGAAGCTGTGAGAATAAAAATATCTACTTGTATCAGCAGCTTGTAATGAGTTGTAATGTATGCCCTGTAAAGGATGGCGCAAAGAAGGATATGAGTCAAGGAGAAACATCATGCAATCTGGTCAAAAAGGGTATGATGGCAGTTAGAGCAGCACAATCACATCCCTGTCTTTTGTATGTTTGTTGACATCACACTCATGAACAAAAGGGCAGAGCTTTGATCACGCTCTTGTGACCGCCATTTTGCCATTTTTGATCCTCCCATGCAGCACCTCCAAAGTTTTACTCTATTTACTTGAAAGATTAGATTTTTCCCAAAATAATGGAGAGTTATTTAAAATTAAGTAAGAATATGGAAATTAGGGCAGACAAGTTTTTTTTTTCTAATATATCTTTTGGTTGGCTGGCTGGTAAGAATGTTCTTAAATTTAGAATAATCTTTCTAAAGTATGTATGTATAAATATAGCAGTTTTGAAGTTCACCTCTTCCCCGCTGAATGAAAGTATACAGGACATGTTGTGTGAGGGCTGATTCACACATGCCCATATGGTTTATTGCTCAATATCCTTTGATAAAATTGCTAGTTATATTCAATGAAAGTACATTGGCTAGGCTGAAATTAATCTGTATGAAAAGTATAGAGTGGATTCACGCATGGAAGGCAGCTTTTAATGCAGAGAAAGTAGCATGACAGGTGTGCATCTTACACTAGCTAAAAAAATCAAGGATGTTCAATTCTTCCTTAGCCTTTCCCTGAGAATTTCTGTACTCCATTTAAAAAATAAAAAAAACCTCCTGTAAACTGCTAGTTTACCCAGAACACACTTGTATATTTCTAAAATTAAACTCACGTCTTCTGTTTTCCAAGTTGTCTTTAACAGAACTGTGCTTCAGAGTTCTGTTATGCCCTCCTAGACAACGAAGCAATACAGCAACAGCGACTGCAATAAATAACAGGGCAGAATAAATTTTAACGTTGAGCAAAAAGACTTAGGAGTAAAAATGCACACCTGGAAACGAGAAAATGCATACTAAATTTATTGCTGCTAAGCATCTGTTTTTGTCTGCTTCCTATTGAGAACAAATTAATAGCCTTTGCATATGTCCATATGGCTTGATGTGAGAATTATTGTTAATATGAGGGAATATGTTTGTTAGCTCTCTCCTCCTCTAATGATTATGCATGTTTGTTCTGCTTCAGGAAATATAAGGACTGAATGTTGATGATATGTTTACCATGTGATAAATAACTGCAGAAGGGAAGACATTTTTAAAGCAGCAGCCATTTCATCCACAAAATGCCACCCAAAGTCTAATACCTTGTATTTATTAATTTCTCGGGTTGGCGCACCACCTTTAAGGAGAAGCCATCCCTAGGCAATTCATGTTTTAAAAGAAACATAATATGCAGCATTTATCATACGCCCATGGAAACCACACTCCTGCTTACCAAAGAAATACTCATGAAAACATTAAAAGAATAGCAGTTTAAACAATATAGAACACCCCACATATAAGTCAAAGTGGCTGAAATAAGAACGTCTTCAAGAGCCTCTTATGAACTAGTGAACTGCTCCCAAGAGAAGGAAATGCACAAATATGGGCCCACCACTATCCTAAACTTTTATGGTTACGATTTGACTTTCAGCTAACAAAAATAAGTTGCCATCAACACTGCAAACAAGCATCCCGCTCAGTATGAGTATTATATATTCCAGCCCTGTAGGCCCCCACAAGATCCCAGCAGTGACATTCTGTGACAATTGCCATTTTCAGTGCATTACACTGGTCTATATAGAATCCATTCATTTTACATGATGCCCATATGCTTCATAAAATAGTCACTTCCTCGTGAGATGGGCGGTGTCTGAATTTGAAATATAAATCAATAAATTAAATTAAATAAAACCAGACCTTGAAAATCAGTATAGAAATTGATTTTTCTCCTAACAGAATTATTTCTGGGTTTGGGTCCTACACTGGTTTCCAATATGTTTCTGGGTGCAATTCCAAAGTGCTGGTTTTGACTTATAAAGCTTTATATGGCTTGGTGCCCTGATATCTGCAGGACCACCTTCTCCTACCAGAATTGGTCTGTTCAGTATGTTGTTCCTGGGAGAAACTTTGGGTTCAACCCCACCTTTGTGAAGAAAGGGGAATGGAGGTCAGGAGGCATTGTTTCTCAGTTCTGTTGTGGAATACCCTCCCCTTAGAATGACAGGTTGCTCCACCTCTGCTAACATTCTGGAAGATTTGGGAACTACATTTTTCCCAAAGAGTATTAGATAGAGTATTTAGTTACAATTTTCTTTAATATATTTATATTTACTTTGAATGATTTATATTGATGTAATTGTTGATATTATTTCATTTTATTTCTGCTTTGATTCTTTATTTTTTATTATCACTATTATAAATCATCCTTGTTGTAACTTTGATTAGTTGCTGGTTGTTTTAATTTATTTACTGTACAGGTTTTAAACATTCTATGTATCTGTTGACAAATATGCATACACACACACACACGCGCACGCGCGTGTGGTGAGTATATGCCCACCAATATATCCACATATTTTCATACACAGAAATACACACACATATTTATTACACACACAAATGAATGTATAAAAAGTTAAATTTATTTATAAAAAGTCAAATAATCAAAAGCACATATATGCAGGCAAAGATTTTTTTTTTAAATACTATCTTTCTTTTCCTGTTCTATCCACTTTGCTGCTTTCTTTTTAACAAGTTTATCAGTGCACTATTTCATCATTTTTCCTGTTACTTGAAGCAGAATGATTTTATCCTAGTTCTCAAGTAGCTCAAATTATTAAATACAGCAGAGGGCTTTGCAGTGCTTATTCATTTGAGCTGGGAAGGAGGGAGGGAGGGAGGGAGGGAGGAAGGAAGGAAGGAAGGAAGGAAGGAAGGAAGGAAGGAAGGAAGGAAGGAAGGAAGGAAGGAAGGAAGGAAGGAAGGAAGGAAGGTTGGTTCAACCTTTCAATGGTGCACCAAATAAACAAACAAAAAAGCCCAGCAGAGAAGCGGGTAGCTCAGGAAAATAAAAACAGTAATTAAAAAAAAATTGCTGGGTTTCCAACCAGTGACCCGCGCATATCAGGCAAATGTTATAACCACTATGCTTCAAGAACATCATTGCTAACAGTAGCTATAGCAGAGCCACAAAGTGGCATCCATTAACCCAATTGAGGGGCCATTTCTGCCTCAGGACATAGTAGCCAATCAAACTGCAAGAGTTTGCTGAGAAGGAAGTAAAGTGTAGGAGGCAAACTGAACAACAGTGTGATAGGCTGGGGGGCAAGTGCTTTATTTTATATTTATTCAGTCAGCCAATCATTCAATTTATCTACCACCTCAGTCCTTGGGGACTCAATAGGCAAATATTAAAAGAGCATATAATAAAATTACATTCCAAAACTCCAAGAACAAAAGTGAGAGAATGAGAAAGAGAAACAGAGACAGAGACAGAGACAGAGACAGAGACAGAGACAGAGACAGAGACAGAGACAGAGACAGAGACAGAGACAGAGACAGAGACAGAGACAGAGAGATGCAGACATGAATATAGGCAACCTTCAGAAATAGCTGGTGGCTCATACTTGTAATGTAAACCTGCAATGCAAAAGCAAAAGTACCCAGAAAGAGAGGAAGGTAATATATGTGCAAATTCAGCTTGGATGATGGAAGATAGGCTTTTCAATAAATGCAAAATCTAGTTTCTATTTAAGACGAAACAACTAAGAGGTAGATAAAAAGTTGTGTAGTTTCTGTTGCCTGAATATGCGACTATGTTAAATGTTCCCATATTTGTTCTAGTACTTAGATCCAGTTGTCTGTCTATCCATCTGTCCATCCATCCATCCATCCATCCATCCATCCATCCATCCATCCATCCATCTCAGCTTGGTTTTATTGATTGAGTACACAAACCAAAGATCTATGTCAATGAGTGATTTGTTCATATGTTGTTAATAACATTACCTCTACAGATTACTAAGAGATAGTTGAGGCCATACATTTATTTCTCCAGAGCTGAACTCTTTTAGAGCACGGAGTATCTACTTTCCAGATGTTAACTTTCATGCAATTAGGAAAGTAGTTCAAAAGAAGATGAATATCTGAAATTATTAAATCTTGTCTCAAAGTTGAGTTAATACATGTAATAACTTCCTCCCTAAATGGAACCATTATAGGACAACACACAAACTTAAATTTAAATAAAGCATTAATCTCATTACATCTCCAACAACATGATGATTTATTCAAAGCTTTCCAATACAAATGCCACAGAGTCCAGTAAGTCCAAAATGTTATTTTTTGTTGAATAAGATATGATCTAATATCTATTAAAGTTTTTTATATTGATGTTAAGACTTCTCCCCATTGTCTGGGAAAAATAGGAACCTCTAATTCTATGTTCCATTCAACATTAAGTTTGCATATCAAATTGGTTCATTCCAATAGAATTTTTTAAAAAGTAATGCTACTTTTTTTATGTCATAGGATTTAATAGTCACTGGTAGTAGATTTCCAAGACTGAAAACGCTGCAGGTTCAAATTGGGATGTCAGTAGCTACTGTATATAAATACTTCCACTCTGCTGTACTAGATAAAGTGATATTTATCCTTTGAAGCAGAGGATAAAACCCCCATCCTTTTCATCTATTGACTGATCCAAAATATAAATCCCAAGTCTAATTTTTAATGCAATATCCACATTGGTGAAAAATTGCATTAGCAGAGTTATTAGCAAGTAAACATATTGGATTATATTATGTTTTAATCTGTTCACATTTAACACTTTGCTGGTTTCGTTTTATGCTTTTAACAGTAACAACAACAATAGTAAAATAGCTGATTTTTTGCAACACTAGCTACAGCCTTGGTCGCTAGAGTGATATTTCAATGCTCTGATAATTATAGGGATTAAGTCTCACATAGGGTAAAGCAAGGAGAAAAAATGCTTTATAATGATCTAACTATATCATCTAACACAGAGGTGGGGAAGCTGTGATCCTTCAGATGTTGCAAGAACATTCCTCCCAGCATGCCTTGCCATTGGGGTCTGCTGGAAGTTGTAGTTCAGCAACATTTGGAGGACTACAAGTTCCCCTTCTTGAGCTAAAGAGTGCTATGGGGTGAGAAGGAATAAGAAGCAGGCCACTTAGCAACAGTGAGAATTCTCAAGGCTAGCCTGGGTGCCTTGCAAAGAGGTGTGATGCCCAGAGTCATAGATTTATTCATTCGTCTCATTTTTTTTAGCAATTTCTTCAGAGCTTTTTTCTATGCCAATTTGAAAAAGCAACCCATCTGCTTCATTTACTCAATTAAGCACGTTTGGAACCCGATAAGACCACAGAGAAAAATTTCACTGAACTAACTTAAAATTCACTATCATTTGGCTCCCCGGGCTTTCTGTGCAAACATAGCCTTCTGTTATGATATTGTTCATTGGGATCTCATTGCTACAATAATCACTGTTTCATAATAAATAAAACCATTTCAAACATATCTAAGGATGAACATGGGTACCCTTGAAATATTACACTAGCACTGCAGGATGTACTTTTTTCCTGCAAATTAATCCCACGGTAGTTAAAAAAGCATGACCCTATGAGTGGAGCCAATATGCCAACTTTATGAGAAAAACTCAGGCAATCAGCTCTGCCAATGTGTCAGTAGGTGGTGCTGTCTGGATGTTCTAGAACTTCAGCTTCTAGAATTCCAGGAAGGGCACCACATTTGCATGTATTGGCACTATGGATGGATTCATTTCATGGAAAAAATGTGTAATGTTTTATTCATGTGGGATTTCAAGAGAACTCTAGCCATTTCCTAAATGCTAAATAGCACAATAATAGGCTGTTTGTTGCAACATCTACTGACTGGATGAAAGTAAACTTATTTCTGCTCAGGTTGCTCTGATGGTGGAAACCAGTGAGCAATAAAGAAGTAATTAGATCTCAGATAAATCCAAGACCCAAATTTACAACTTGTTCTAACCAAACCTGAAGATTGGCAGAAGCCTCCTTATGTCCCTTGTTTGATCTACCTGACATAGTGTTTGTTTGTTTTTTTCCTCCTTACTTGTTTTTCAGCAGGCTTCCTTGAAGTCATTACCAATGTGAAGCTGCAATGATGTCTTGCACACACACAATCTAATACTGTAATATCACAATCTCATTAGCAATTTTACTTTTGTGTTTGCTTGCTATGTTGCATGAGACAGTTCATAATGCAAATTGTTCAACTGCATTGGGTCTTTCAGTCACTGATGGTTGCTATCAACGAAACTACTTTTTATATTTAAACGTTATATAACAATATTATTAATCCATGACACTGGCTTTCAGTTCCCCTGGTACATATAAGAAGACACAAATTACTTAGAGGCCTTAGATTGTGCTGTGAGATCCAAAGCACATTTATTTGGGAGTATTTTCTGGCAGGACTTGCTTCCAGGTAAACAAGCTTAGAATCAAGGTCTAATTCATTGTTATTTCAAAATTGGTGGTAGAAGCTCAGTTGAACACAACACCCTACGCTTAAAGGATTGGTAAACATGCCTTCCTTCTAGTTTCCAACACTTCTTTGAAAAAGGGAATTCTATTTTTGCCTGCCTTCCCTTTCTTGACTTAAACTACACACTGGATATGCTTAATTCAGTCCATTCCCTGTTTCCCACCCGCTCCAGTTAGAACCTACGCTGACTGATGAGAAATCAGCCATTAACAGCCAGGAAATGTCTTTGCCATCAATCAGAATATTGCTCAGCCATGTTTCAGCTTTCCCCCCTTCTCCTTCAGTACATAATTATTCTTTATTCTCTGCTGATTGCAGGCAAAAATAGTCATAATTCTCTCAAAAGAATTCACTATATTACTTAGACTGTGGGGTCACTCCTAAAACCATGAAGAAAGATTACTGATGACTGATTTTTCCAGCTTGGCCTTAGCATGTATTGCTGCCTTCTGTTAGTCTTTGAAGCAAAAGACTTTTATCAGGCCAATAGCAGTTTTCAGTTTCCCCTGATACCTGATAAATAAAATGGCAAGACTTCAAGAATCAGGCACCTATTCTAGTTCTCTTTTTAAAATAAATTTTAAATATTTATATAACCTACTATCTGAAGTAATAATTAGCTAAAATAAAGTTTAGTAGGAATTCCAGATGATGTTTCGTTGATGACCAGATGGTTGTTATTTAAACTCTGCCTTTCCATCCCTAGAAACTCAAGGCAGTAATAGAGCATGTGTGTGTGAAACAACCACTAAATATAGTTAAACATAGAATCATACAATCCTAGAGTTGGAAATGACCATTTAGTCCATCAAATCCAACCATCTGCTTAATACAGGAATGGCCATCAAGGCTGTACTTGAACAGATCTAGTGAAGGAAGTTCAACACCTCCCTAGTTAACTGGCCCATTCAACTGCTCTTGCTATTACGTGTCATTAGCTTCTGTAAGAATTTTACATGTGCCAAAAAAAAGAAAAAGTTCATAGAGATATTCCTCCACTGAAGTGAATGGAAAAACTTAGGTGGCCAGAGCCCCCATATAGAACCTGACCCATATGAAGATTTATCTTGCAAAATTTGTAGGCAGCCTGAGTGTACAAGGCAATACACAAATTCTGAATTCAACAATAATGCGACTTTCACTGAGATGTTCGAATCACAACTAAAAGATTTCTGCGGTTTGTTTTGACTTTTGCAGGACAACTTCAAACTATCAGAAGCAAGCAAACCAGGTGATCTGCATCCTCTAGTCGAAGGAACATCCTCTAGTTGAAGAGTTTATTTATTTATTTATATATATCAAATTTGTCACCACCCATCTCGTTAAAAAAATGATTTTGGCCAGCTTACAGAGAAGCTAAAATCAGTTAAAAACACAATATAAAATAATCCTGAATATGAGTTGTCTGGTCAAAGTTGGTATCTTATAAAAAAAATATATGTTTCTGAAAACAGATTGCTATAAAATGTGCATTAAGGACATTTATATAACAAAAAAGCAACTTTAAGGAAATCTCCCTTTAAAAAAAAAAGTTAGCAAAAAGCTTACATTTACAGGTACTATATTAGGGGAAGATATATCAAAAGCTTCTTGGGTTTGGAAAAGTTGTGAATGGAAACTGATTTGATAAACTTGATTTTGCTGTTCTATCTAAAGTAGATGCTTACTTAGCTATTGATAAGATGGCATTTCTGTCCTGCCTCTCAGTCTCCCATAAAGTCCCAAAATGTAATTCACAACAATGCAAACACAATCCAGACATATCTTGATTTTTATATGAATATAGGGCATCAGTATCATACAGTCTGTTCACTTAATAGGTCATCAACAACAACAAAAAAGAAGAAACTTCATCAGCAGATGAGAAGCTATGGGTTGAATTTAGATATGAACATACTTACTGAAGTCCCATTTAAATTATTGGAACTTCAGTGCCATTGATTTTAATGAATCTGTCGCTAATTTTGATAAATTTTAGATTTAGCCCAGTAATACATATTATTAAAAATTTACCAGTGACATCCTCAGAAATGCAACCAATGAACAGGTTTTGACAGATACTTTATCAATTTTACACACAGTCCAATTTAAAAGACCCCTACCTAAAATTGTAAAAGACCCCTGCTTAAAATCTTGTTATATTAAAATAGACATGGGTGAGCATCCATAGCCTGGAACAATGCTCTGGCCAATGTATCATTCTGCACAGAGTGGAAATCTGCCATTAATTGTGCTTTCACTGGTCTGCACTGCTGAGCTACTTAACAGTCCAAATATGAGGACATTCTAAAAGTTGTAAAGCTGACTGCCAAAAACCAAGATAATTAAAAATAGATTCACAGCTGTTTGGGCAAGCAGAGATATAATTTTATCTTCATTATGCCTTATTGCAGATGTTATTGATTTAATCTCATTGCATTTTAGCGGGTAATATCAATTCATGCTGTCTTTGACTTTGAAAACTGGGAATATTAATGCAGGTCTAATTTTCCTTATGTGGAAGTGTAGACATCTTTGATTATCTGGAGATAAAAACAACGAACCAATAACTTTGCCCAGCCCTGAGAATGTACCATAGCTTGAAGTTTTCTTCATGTCATATTTCTTCTTGAACGGTTTTTCTCTTAGATCAATCAATAGTGACATTGTATGCGTTTTGTGGTGCCTCACTGTAGACACTACTACATATATGGTTATAATCAAAAGATTTTAAATAAAATATAAATATGCATAAGAAGTTCTTACCCATGGCATACCGCCTTATGATTCCCCCATATCATTGTTCAGATGTAAGTGTTTAAAAAGCCCTAAAGACTGGATCCAGGGATGGAGTGAAGTAGATATCTGGATTATCTCCAAAAGAGGGGAAAGTCCAGTTCCAAAAGAAGCAAGTGTTTAATCCCCCATTTAAAACCCACCTTTTAAAAAACCATCTACATAATTAAACCATTATAATTTATTACAGTAATATTAAATATTTGCATATTGGTATAGAGTGTGTTGATTCCCTGGGTACTAGGAAAACCTATGTAAACTTATATTCTCAAACAACAACACATTTGCCTAATCGTAAAGGAAATCAAACATGAGTATTACACAGATCAGTTGTTTTAAAAAGCTGAAGGGAGGAGATGAGACAACTGGTGAAGAGATAGGCATCACATTAATGTAGCAGCAGATGGAGAAAATAGTGAATGCAAATCCAAAAAGGAGGCTGAAAAGAGATGGATCCATAGTTTTAACAAACAAGTGAAAAACCATGAAGTCGTCCTATGAGGTTTTCCTTAGTTTGTCTTCCTCCTTCTCCTCTTCTCAGTCTTTCATTCTTGACTCCACAGGAACAAGGCTTTTTTTTTTTTTTTTTTTGCTCAAGCACAGGTCTTAGGTTGAAGAATAGTTCCAATAAAAAGGAAGGGGACAGAAAAGGGACATAGAGTCGATAAGACAGGGATGCATAACTTTAATCAGGCCAGTGGAAGCACCAGCTTTTGAATACATTTGTAGGCCCTGCTGCAACAAGCTGGGTCCATATTCATTAGACTAAAAAGGAGGCATGAAAATAACTAATTAAATTTTGATTTTTAACATTCATTTTTATCTACTTATACTTTTCCAGAGCAGCATGGAAACACTGAAATCACAGTATAATATTGTTTGAGAATTAAATGTATAAAGAGATGTGAAGAGTTCACAAGAGGCAAGCATTTTGGGAATCTTGTGGCAGAGAATGAGGGGAAATGGGTCACAGGGGTCTTTATACATCTACTTGCATAGTGCTACAAATAAATTTAATTTTAAAAATGATTTTGAATGACATCTCTTCTAGGATATTAGTATCTCACCCTATCTTGCTTCATCTGCAGACTTGATGAATACTCCCTCCATCTTTTCATCCAAGTTACTACTAAAAAAGTTGAAGAGTCCAGAGTTCAGAACTGAATGTTCTGATACCTACTCCAGCGTTTCTCAGCCTTATCAACTTTAAGATATGTGGACTTCAACTCCCAGAATTCGCCAGCCAGCATGCTGGCTGGGGAATTCTGGGAGTTGAAGTCCACATATCTTAAAGTTGTCAAGGTTGAGAAACACTGCCCTACTCAATGCCTCACTCCAGGCTAATGTGGAGGAACTATTGATCAGAATTCTTTGAGTATGATTTTTGAGCCAGCTAGGTATCCACTTAATTGTCATGATCCATACTTAACTAACTTGCTAATCAGAATGTCACTGGGTACTTTGTCAGATACTTTGCTGAAATCAAGGCATATGACAACTATAGCATTCCTGCAATTTAGTAAAGAAATTACCAGATTAAAAAATGAGATAAATCTAGTCTGGCAAGATTTGTTTTTGACAAATCCATACTGATTTCTGGAAATTACCAGATTGTTTTCAAGATGCCTACAGATCAATCTTTATGATCTGCTCTTGAATCTTTCCAGGTACTGAAGTCAGACTAACTCTTCTATAGTCAGTAGTCAGTCAATCTTTATTGATTAGCCTTCTGGCCATTTCAATTTCATAAAAACAATCTAATACCATATTAAATATAAAATCCAATATACAGTTAAAATTATAATTATAAAATCCAATATACAGTTAAAATTATAATTATAAAACCAGGAACTGTCTTAACTCAGTTCATCATCTTTACAGTTTATGACATTGGTTGCTCTAAATTCCTCTCTAATTTTTATCACCTTATTAATGAACTTAATGATACTCCTAACCACATGTTGATTGTAGCCTGACAATAATCGGTCCAATATAAAATCACAGGATATATAAGGTCTAACTGTAATATACTGCTTTATATACTTCTGTCTTATTTGTTCATACAGATGACATTCAAAGATTATATGGACTAAATTTTCCACTCTACTTTTACCACAAAAACAAAGTCTCTCCTGATATGGTATGCCTGCGTACCGGCCCGTTACTTCCTGAGTTTCCAGCTGGTTAAATCTTAATCGTGTAAAGATTTTGCGATACATTAAGGGAGTTGGGACTGTCAAATACTTTTCTATACCAAAAATAGTCTTAATTCTGGCTAAGCCAACCGACTTCGTAGCAGATAAGATTTCAATATCTTGTTGAGCACTAATATCTTGTGCTCTTTGTCTAATGATTTTAACTGCCTGGTCTCCAAGGGGTTGAAGTAAAAGGGGGGAGAGGCCCATAGTTGTTGTAGCTTTATACAAAAGTCCAACCCAATTGGTGATCTCGGGAGCTGACAATTGTTCTAAGAAGCATTGTTTTGGCAGTCTAAACTCCTCCATCTCAATCAATCGTCTCCAATATTTTACTACTTTTAATAGGGCAGATACACTTAATGGGAAAATACCTGTTTCTACCCTAACGGCACTGGCTGGAACCGTTGGTCCAACCAGAAGAATTCTTCTTAAAAATTTGTTTTGTGGTATTTCTAAGGACGGGGTTGCCAAAGAACCCCAAATTTCAGCTCCATAGGTTAACAATGGAATGATCTTGGCTCTCTTCTATAGTTCCCTGGATCTTCCCTTTCCTCCTCTTTGAAGACAGAGACCACATTGGCCAAATTGACAAGCATCCTCCATCTGGCCCTTCACCATTCTCCAGAATTTCCCAAATGTAATAATAAAAGCTCAGCCATGCCATGACAAGTCCCTTCAGTATCCTAAATAAGTTCATTTGGTCCTGAAAATTTAAACTCATCCAGAGTAATTAAGTATTCCCTGGCTGTGTCTCTATCAGTCCTGCCCTTCTTAATTTCCTGGTGAAATGCATTTCTTCTTACAGATAGTCCTCAACTTATGACCACAATTGGGACTGGAACTTCCATCACTAAGTGATGCAGTCATTGAGTTGTGCGAACTTTTTTGCCATGGTTGCTAAGCGAATCATGCAGTCGTTAAGCGAATCTGGCTTTCCCCATTGACTTTGCTTGTCAGAAGCCCCCAGAAGGTTGCAAATGGCAATCATGTGACCCCGGGATACTGCAACCATCATAAATACATGCCAGTTACCAAGCACCTGAATTTTGATCACATGACTGCAGTGATGCTGCAACAGTCATAAGTGTGAGGATTGGTTGTAAGTCACTTTTTTCAGCACCATTATAATGGTGAATAGTTGTTAAACGAATGGTCACAAGTCAAGGACTACCTGAATTTGAGAAGACAGAGCCAGAATAGGAATTGAGTAGCACTGCCTTTTCTTTGTTACTTGTTAATTTTTTGCCATCTTCATTGAACAGCTAGGAAAAGATCCCTTTTATTTCATTTTACTTTGAATATATCTGAAGAAGTTTTTTTTCCCCCCTCAGCTTCCTTCACTAACCTCAGCTCATTCGGAATTTCTTGACATTCTATCATAACAATGTAACAGCAGATGGATCAGTTTAAAAACTCCTATGCAGCCTATACATTTAAAAGATTAATATGTTGCTATATTAAAAGGCTTAGGAGAGGAAAATAATTTTATTACAGGGAGGTTGCTGCTTATGGTGGAAGGAGAACAAAAGGATGAAGTAGTTGGGAAGGTTTTTATTGCATGGTGTGGAAAGAAGATGAGAGGTTGGGACAGTTAGTGTTAGATGGTATTGGGAGGAGATGGCAGGATAAGCCAGATCATTGGGTAGGAAAACAGGTGGTGGCATATTTGAATCTTCAGCAGGCCACATGTGGCCCTCAGCCCATGGATTCTGCATGTCTGATATAGCAGATCTCCCAAGGATTATAGGGACTAGCATACCTTATACTTCATGCACAGCTGTCCTTTTTCCACCCAAAAAGCTGGATTGTCCCAAGTTTCCAAAAGAAATAGAAGCAGTATATTGCAGAAGGGCTTTTACAGAAGCCCCATAAAAAGAGAATGAATGGAACTTGCTAGTTCAGAGTTCATAGCTTGGGGTGAGGACAAAGACATGCCCTTCTTTTCTTCATTTTGGGATTTAAATGCTTCAAAGGAGCTTAAGTAATGTTGCAGCTGAATACCTGCTAATAGAGTCATATTTATGTCTACTTAGAGTAAATCCCACTGAATTCAATCCCATGAAGGCTGATTTTCAGGAATAGCACCAGGGTAGGCCTGCGGCATGAAAAAAATTATTTCCGGATCATGGGGCAGTGTGGGTTTCTTTTCCCTCCTCCCTAACTCTGACATCTCTCCTGGGCTGTAGGAAAAAGAAGCTTTGATATAAAAGGAGCAGCATGGTACCCAGTTCCACCCCCTCCCCTTTTTGATGGAATGGATCAACCAGGCTAGTTCAAGACAAATAATGGACCAAAGCAGCTATATGTATCCAGGGCCATGGGCACCACCCCATACAAATTTGGGTACAACCCCCAGACCCTCCAAAAGTGACCACTGAATAGTGATTTTTAATATGACACGAGGATAAAATTATTGAATACTTGGGAAAAATCTTATTAGCTAAACTTAATTAAATTGAATCTGAATCAGCAGTATGATAGGGCTGCCTAAAAGGTAAATGCAATTTTAGATTGCATCAATAGAAATACAGTTTCCAAATCATGGGATGGAATGATCCTTCTTCACACTGTTAAAGATGCAGTGCACTCATTATCATGGTCCTGGTTCATGTGGAAACCAACATAGATACTGTTGTACTTCTGAAGATTTTTCTGCTGTAGATGTTAGTATGTATTGAGTTCTCTGCTTTTTTTTAACTTGTGAAGATGGCTAAGTCCCACTCTATTCTGATTTGATTTGCCTTCCACTTCTAGTACTCTGCCCGGTGCTGGGCACCTCACTGAGGGCAATTCCACACTGCAGCCTAAGCTGGGTCTCTCCCATGCTACTCCCAATTGTTTCTTAAGCCAACTTCAAAAATCCCAATCTGGATTGCAATGGGTTGGCAACAGGGCTGGGCTGGGACAATGGTCACTGCAAGACTTGCCCAGTGATTGCCCTGCTTCTTGTCCTTCCCATCCATGCAGGGAAGGTAAATGTCACTGGATGGTTCCTGTGTGAACTGGTAGACTGGTAGACCTTTTCTTTTAGGGATTAATTCCTTCTTGTTAGTTCCATGCCTTACCTTTGTTTCCCTGATGTTTCCACACAAAGATGCCTTCATTCCCCCTTCCACATCATCTCCTTTGGCATTAACACTTTTTTTCCTCTTATGTTTTTTTTCCCCCTGTATGTTTTCCCATGTTGCTCTGATACTACAGTAATCAAAGCAATAGTAAACAGGTTGTTCTTTTGCTCCTAGTTCTTCTGTAATTCCATGGAAACTTTGTAGCAAGGAAGAACTGATAGTTCACTTTCCTAGAAACAAAGCGGCAACATTCCCACTTTGCTATTTAATCATGCTTAAAAAACAAAGGGAGGGAAAGAGAAGCTTTGCAGTCCTGTGGGCAAGAGGTGGAAAAGTGAAGTCTGTGCTCCACTCAGCCTGAGCAGAAACTGAAAGAGCCTCCAGTGGGAGCTGTAAGGGTAGAATGGAACATGAGTTCCTAGGGTTAAGAATCATTCAGTGACTTAATGGTAGTTAGAAATGACTGCAAAATCATTTTTTAAAAACAGCAACTGCTGACCAGGGGAGAACATAGGAGCCCAGCAGCCCAGGGCAGTGACCAGCTGCTGGAGGAGAGGAGGCAGGCCGGGCACGGCAGCCAATCATTGCTGAGGCTGCAGCCAGAAGGGAACAAGGTACTGCAGACCATCTACTCTGAAGGGCTTAAGGTGGCTCCAATCAGAAAACAGCAGTTTTGACTCAAAGCTGGAACACTCAGGCAGAGGGTGCATTTGCAGCAGGCTGGGAGTGGGAGAAGGATGACTCACCCATTCCTGCTCTCAAGAAGCACTGAGTGGCCCATACTGGCAATGGTCAAGCAAAAAGTGCCTTAAGAAATATTGGGATAAATTTGAACAGACGAATGGAAAGGCAACCAGTTTAACCAGGGACTAGAAATCAAGTCCTGAAATAAATTATGGAGAAAAGTATGTAAGTTTAACCTTGAGCAAAGACAGTTGCATGGGACAAAGTAGCACATACTTTTGGAATGCATCTCCTAGCACATGGCCCAAAGGCCAAGTGCAACCCTTTTGCCCCCCAAAGTGAACCCCATGCTCATGGGCTATCTTAGATGCAAGGTAAGACATTGTCAGCCCCACAAGGTAGACCCGACCAGGAAATCAACTCCACAAGAAGACTAGAACCACACTTTATTGAGATCGACTATAATAACAGAATCTTACAAGTCTGATTGTGCTGTTCCTCCCCTCTTTCTTATATGCCAGTGAATCAGGGAAGGTCCTGCCTGAGCTGCTTCTGAATATTATCTTGTTTCCCAAGACTTAAAGAATGTTTCAGCCCCTTTGCCTAGGTAATGGTTCTTGCATATTTCTGTCAAGGTCATGTTCCTTACCCTCTACAGGCACAAACACCCACACAAAAGATCTTTGCAACATCTTGCTGTCATTCCCCACCCCTAAGCATCTGCCACTTGGGTTGTTCACCTCACATTACCTAAAAGAAGGTCTAGCAACTTAGATAAATGTCTTTACTGGCACCTTTTTAAATATCACTCAGGAAATCTATTTCCTTCATGCAGTGACAAAGACAGAAATGTATTTTCTCCACATCTCTTGGGCAGTGAGAAAGGGTAGGGGAATTGACCCCAAGCTAGGTCTTCCAGAAGGTTACGGGACCCAGAACATTGTGATGTTGAAGGCCCTGCCTTTGCCTCCTAGAAGAACCCAACCCTGCATGGGGCTTTGATGACCCATATTCATGGCTGGGATAGAAGCCAATGCAATACATTTGCCCTGCTTCATGCCAAGGATAGTCAGTAGAGACCTGGAATAAGGTGGCCACCCATTAATTACCCCCTGACTGCCTTTTGGTGCTGCAAAGCTGCCATGGTGCTGTTCAAAGTGCAATGGAGAAAGGCAATTAGGCAAGCAGCAGTAGCAAGGTTATGACATAGTTAATGCCATGGCTCTCCTGTCTGTTTTTACAGCAAGGCTCCATGGTTTAAAACTCTCTAGGGAATACTTGACTGTAGCAGACATGGTAGGGGCACTTTCAGCAATAAATCCAGAGGTAGCAACCACACCCCTCTTTACGGTCTAATAAATGCCTTCGCATAGGTGATAGTTTGTGGGGGCTGCATGTGTCTGCAAGCATTACAAATCCAGAGCAAATGACAGTTTTTAAAAAATGAAGCTAAATGTGGACTAATTAATAAGAAAAATATTGCTGCGGCCTACAAATATACTTCAGAGAGTAGTATAACCAATAAATTCTTTTGGTTTAAGTGGCTATATAAAATGGAATTGGCCAGCCCGTGACATTTTTATGGCAGCTTTTAAATGAGACGCATGAATATGCTGCGGTCAGTTCAGAGCAAAACATGAAAACAGTGGGACTGTTTGGTCTCTGGGAGCCCTTGCACATTAACCTACCAATTAAACCATGGGGAAAATAACATTACAAACCCAGAAGCTTAACAAGTTATGCCATCTGGTGGATTCTTCTTGCAAACCTGTCAGGGACATGTATAATAGATGCCCTCTTGTGGTTCAATGTATAACAACATCCACATGAGAGAAAGCCTCACTGCTGCTGTATTATCTGCTATGTTGCTTGTACAATGTGCCGTTGCTTTCTTCATTGATGAAACTTCATTGACCATTTGACTGATAAAGTGCCATTCCCACCATTCAAATTAATAGTCCACTGCAGTCCAGCTCTGAAGATGTCCACCCCAGGTAAAGCAACCTTGGAGACTAGTTTACATCATCGATCTGGAGGTGTAGGAGCTGATGATTTATTCTCTCAGTTTATTCCCATCTGCATTACCGAAAGATGAAGGGTGAAGCACAACATTTAGCTTACAGGGAAAGGGACATTTTGCAACAGCCTTTTGACAGGACTCCTCTTTCCCCATTTCCTGTCTCTATGATGTCTTAAGACCAAATTGAATAATTCTTCATTCATTCAATTAAAAGGCCAGAGCCTGGCCAAAATGTTAACTCATAGAGGAGGAAACAAAGTGAAATGAAATTGCTGAACAGCAGCAACAACTTCAGATTTCTACAATGTACTTAATACAGTGAATTGGTTACTGCAGTCTAAGATGAATGGCAACAGGGAGAATGATCTATTTTCTTTCTCTCTCTCTTTTTTTTTTAAAACATTATTAGCTTCTTTGATCCCATCAACCATTACTGCATCTTTTAGTAACCATCACAAATTTAATGGCTTAACACCAGACTGTGCCCTTCTCTCTCTCCTTACCAATCCCCCACAGATGAGAGGATTTCAAAGAGCTTTTACAAAAATGGCAAAAGTTAACATTTTCCTTGTTTTAAAAGTGCAGACACTGGCTTAGAACCAGAAGGTGTTAAATTCTCAAAGAGCACTCTCAGGGCTCCCAAACTGTTGGACTAGCTATTTACAATCTCTGGGAACTGGGAACATAGGGTTTAGAGCAGAAAGGGGAAAAGGATGGTGCCTTGGGACAGTACCATTCTGTAGCATGATTCTTAGGGATGCTTCCTTGATTGAAACTAATATGAAGTAAATGTTTGGTCCTGCTGTCTGTCAGTCATAGGTCTAACTTTAGGGGACAGTTCTTCATATGAAGGCTTTCTCTGCTTTCCTAGTCCAAGTGTAGTTCAGTCCAAGACTAGCACCATGAGAAGAGAATGCAGAGCCACTGAAATTGCCCTTCAACATTTGAAACCTAGACAAAGATGGAGAAAGCACCATTCAGATTTCCTCAGAACAATGACCTTAATTCTCAGTCCTTAAAATGATACTTGTGATGAAAATGACAGTGCAGATTATGAAAAGATATAACTCCATCTCTATTCAGACATCATCCACTCTCCTTCTCTTTCAACTCCTCCTTTAATTTCTTTATTTTTCTTTGATTTAAAAAAAAATCTTCTTATCATCATATACAGTATATTATTTATTATGTGTTAGATTTATATTCTACCTTTTCTCCAGGTGGCAGGCATAGCATTCTTTCCCCATTTTTTCTCACAACTCTATGAAGCAGGTTGTGCTGAGAGATACTGAGCCCAAAGTCAGCCAGTAAGCTTCCACGGATGAGGGTGGATCTGAACTTCCTTTGGCCAACACCATAAACTGCACCAAGATTGCTCCAGATCAGTAGATAGAAATGTTATTCCATAGTAATAGGCAGTCTGAAATATTATTGACTCGTGAAGTTTGAGGACACAGATACAAACCTGGATTCTTAATCTGACACAGACTGATTTGATCAGAGAGTGGCTACTACTTTATTTTTAAAAGTTTACTGTCAAACATGAATTCTGTTGGATCAAGCCAATGGCCCATTTGGTCCAGCATTCTGTCACCCATAGCCTCCAGCATTCAGGAAGCTCACAAATCTGGACAGGTTGGTCCAGCATATCACCTGTGATCTCAAAAGTAGTAAAGAGCTATCAGTACTACTAGCCATTAATAGCCCTCTCTTCCACGAATTGGTCCAGTCCTGTTTTAATATTATTTAAACTGGTGGCCATTGCCAGAATCACTGAAAGCAAATTCCACAGTTTAATTATGGAATTGCTGTATTGCAAAGCTTATATATTAATCCTCATCTGTTCTGTACTGAGTCAGATGCCTCTTTAAAAAAAACTATATGTGGTCCTTGCCACTTCTTCTGCTGTATCCACTGAGGTACGTAATTGAACTCAGATTAAAATTTGAGATGTGCATGAAAGCCTAGCTATAGAAGTGCATTTTTACTGCATGAGTGTTTCTGTATAGAGCAAAGTACATAATTAGTATCTTATTAAACATGGATATCCCTGTTTACAACAAAATAAGTTAGTTCTGCTGGTTAATCTTTTTTCTGAGTTAATTAGGTGTATAGTATATCCAGTCAATTTGATAAACCAATTCCTTACATTTTGAAACGTCTATTAAGCTGATGGACCTTTAAGAAGCTACAATGACAGTCTAGTAAAAGACCTTGACAATCTTCATACAACACAGAAGTCCAAGACATGTTTAGAAGGTGGCAGAACTGCTAGTTGAATCTTAACTTCAGTATTTTTGCTGGCCACACACAATTCTGTCCTCCAGCACAGAAGATGACTCATAGAAGGCCCAGTAGACACAGCTCCGAATCTGAATCCACTCTTTGACGTTTTATTCTGCCCAATGACAGGTCCCAGCAGAAGCAACAGTCCTTTTTCTGAGCTGAGTATGAAACTGAGACTGAGTTGAGCTCAAGTGACATCATAGCAAGTAATACAAAGCAAGGAGCAGAAGAATCGTTAGTCTCAAAATCCTTATCATTTTTGTGGACTTGCATTCCAGCTGCTATTTGATCATGAGGCTGAACCCTCTTCCTCTTGTCCCAATGGCTCAATTTTCCCCTTGTCTTTTTGGATTGTATTGCACCACTTTACTATTCTGGGGTATTTGTTGTTCCAATTGGAGAAACTTTATTGGAAAGATTTGTGCCGCTACAACCAAGCCAGACATGCTGAGCAGATGCTATCACTTGTCAGAACGAGAGCAGAAGTGTCAGCACTTCCAGAGGAAGGCAGGGTGCCAGGAAGACCACCGGTTGAGATAGCTGGCCTCGGAGAAGCATTATACAAAGTGGGGGCGATGCTTCTTTTAAAATAACAGTTCATTTTCCAAGGACCCGGGGTTTACTAAGCTATGCAGCTGGAAGAGGGCTTGACCCAGATAAATATCATAAACTGCATTTTTTCTGTCCATTTGGTGCTGTCTGCCAAATCTCCAGCAGCAATGCACTAACACAGTCGCACAATGTGAGCTATTTCAGAATATGAATGTACACCTTTTCATAAGGGGAAATGGAAAACACATGCTCCCTCACCAGTGTTCTCCTTCTTTTAAGTGGAAGATCCTGCAGAGTTGGACATTTTCAGCAATGGTATGTTGGGCAAAGCTACCAAATTTTTCTTTCAATATTCTCATAAGGAGCTGGCTTTGTGAAGATATTGAGCTACATCTTATGGATTTTAATCTTCACAAGAGACAAATCAAGAGACCAGGAAGGAGAGCAATATGTTGTAGCCACTGGGATGTGATGGAGTCTGTTGCTTAACCCAAATTAGTTCTCACATTTTTAAAAGATGAAAGGGACAGCAATGCATTAACTAGTCTCAGATTTTAGAAATACAAAGAGAGAAAACATCTTATTACAACAAGTGAGAAACTTATGAAAGTCTTCCTACACCCTGATGCTTTCCTTATGCCTTGAGAAGACTACATTTCCCTAAATTCTTAAGCAGCAAGGTCAACATATACATTCTGGGAGTTGTCTTCTCCAAAGATATGGAGGGCACCTAGTTGCAGGAAAGCTGCTGTAGAGTAAAGCAGACCTCTTTTGGGAACAGAAATACTTTGATATTTATAAATTGGAAGGTGGACAAAGGTAAGGCTAAACTATGTGATACACACATTGGAGGTCATCTTGCAGAAGAAACCAGAACGAGAGCTGGAAGATATGTAGTTTGCATATTACTGAGTTTAGAACTGAAACTGATAGATATGTCAGTCCCTAGTTGTAAGAATTCCATCATGTGGCATTAGGATTATGTTTGAATGCAGTGTTTCTCAACTTTGGCAGCTTTAAGATGTGTGGACTTCAACTCCCAGAATTCCCCAGCCAGCAGGCTGGCTGGGGAATTCTGGGAGTTGAAGTCCACACATCTTAAAGCTGCCAAGGTTGAAAAACACTGTTTGAATGTGATATTCTCAGAGTAAACTCAAGATGAAAATAAGTGATGAAAATAAGTGAAGCCTTTTCCCTTAAAGGGTTAATATTGGTTAGAGTGGCAGTCCCAGCTAATGGCTACATAGGGCAGATCCACACTTCCAGCTTGCCCAGGCATGAGCCACCATGATTTTCAGAGGGCAGGAACATGATAACATCCCCACCCAGCAGATAACATAAATTCCACCCATATTTTCTGACTCCACATGAAAAGTAGTGCTTGCCACATTGCTCTGGCTCAAGCTGTGCTGTCCCTTTTGCATGCTCCACTTAAGTTCCTGGTTGCAGGTCACTGCCTTCCACTGCCATCTTTTTAAAAAGTTCATTGACAGAATAGTGACATTATGGACTTAAAAAAAAAAAAACCTAAGTTCCTTGGTCAAACATTGCAAGGATGGCTTTTGGCTTTTTGTTTTTTTAACCAGGTGAAATTGACAAGAATTCTGTCACTCTCCCCTTCTTGTCCAAGTGACCAGAAAATGGTAAAACTTTGGTGTGTGTGTTTTTAAGCAATTGAGGAGGGGTTAAGAAGCAAGGGAATCCATCAATCAAAGGCTGTGATAAACATGGTCTGGACAGACCATCAAGCCATCACTGTGGCCAACGCAGGGAAGGGGTTGAAATCCAGAAAGAGATTTCTTAAGCAAGCTTTATTTCCAGCTGGTTCATGAATGGGACATAAGCAGCGAAAGGCTGCCTTGTAGAAAAGCTCAGGGTCTGACCCACTTTAATGTTGTTCATAAATAGGCTCCTGCAAAGAGCAAACACTGGAAACTGGATGGTAATATTCAGATTTCTCTACAGCAGGGAGTGGCTGGTCAGCACAAATTGGAGAACCTGAACCCTGATCAGGAGCTATGTTTCTATGCACAATTCAACTTGCATAGAACAGCAGCCCCTTCCCTCTCCCACTTACTGATTCATAGTACTTGTGAAAATAGTTCACGATGGCGCAGGTTTCTTTTCCCCTCTTTTTCTTTTATTCATCCTAATGTCTACCAATCTTCTTCAAATTCAAAGCAGATTAAGTCTCTTTAATCATGAATTGGCAATAGTTCCTTCTATGGTTCACGAACTAATTGCCATGGCACATCATACAATGAGATTTTAAAGACCGCTGTCATCTTTACAGTATGAGGAGTTTGCCAGGTATGGATTTTATACTGCCATTTGCCCCTGATCTTTCCCTCCCCCATACTTTTCTCCCCTAAGTAAATCTATCAAGAAATAATAAAACCTGACACAGGGGGTTGTGTTGGCTATGAGTATATCCGTAGGATGTTATGGATTGATTTTGTTGTGACTTATAGAAGATCACAGAAAAAAGGACTGAGCCCCCAAATCATAAGGATAAGATTTTCCACACATGTTTTGGATCCCTCCTTCTGTCTTTGTTCCCAATGAATAAATATACTTCTGTTAATGCTAATCAGGTTTTTCAAATTATTAACATACTGGCACTGAAGGCTCTCTGGCATGGCTCTAGCAAACAATTCCCATTTTGTGTTTGTGGCTGAAGCATAGCAGGAGAAGCTTGCAAGAGGAAGGCATATCATTTCAACTGCTTGTGACATCCATATGTACACAAAAACACTTGTGATGATAAAAATAAGGCCTATTCCAAGTCCTTTGAAGTAGAGATAAAGACTTCTATGGACTTCACTGGACTTGGTTCAGAAAGAAAGCCACAGTCTTTAACAATGATTTATTCTGCATACCTATGATTATTTTGAAAGTAGCTATATATCATCGCCCACTTCCTCCTCTGCATCCTCCATGTGTACAATGCAATGCACGTTAATTTGGTGGCAAGTGCTATTTTATTTGCTCTCAGTTCTCATAGAAGATCAACTTTTGTTCCCTTTAGGAGACACTCAGACTTGGATTGCTCCCTCTACACAGCCTGTCCTAGAGCAATGGACACCTAACACTCATCGTGTTATTATATTACATCTAACAGTATGGTGGCAGCCTTGTTTCTGTGTCCTGGGTTGTACCCAACAATAACTTTCAGCTACTGGTTGTCATCTAGATACACATAGTTTCCTTATAGCAGAGTAAGGCAGTAAGTGGCTCCAGAGCCACATGTGACTGCCAAACCTCAGAGGTCCACCCCAAAATCCCTCCACACTGAAAACATTAAGGGTGGCTCCTTGGTTGGCTATTATTGCCCATTTCTGCTTTATCCTATATAGTCACAGTTCATTGTGGGGCCTCCTGAAATTTAAGTCAGGAATGGGGGTTATATCCCATCCTGGAGAACCTCCAGATAAACCACAGCTGCCAAATATCTCTGATTTTTAAAAGGCAAATTGAATTCCAGAACACTATATTAAATTAGAAAGGTGAGATCTCTTATTTCATGCATCAGTAAAGCTCAGTATAAATCTCTATTGCAGAAGGAGGAAAACTGATTGTCATATTTGCACACAGGTTCAATACCCATATTGTACCAAGCCATGCTTTGTTTTAGCCATGGTTTGTTGAGTAAGCCACAATAGTTAAACCACGCATTGTGCTATGTCAAAACAAAACATTTCATATTGTTATATAGAATAATCTAGCTGTTCACCACCTTCTTCATGGAATTGCACCACATGAAAATTATGTTCAAATATATTATGTAGCCATAGGTGCCTTGGATCATAGGGCCTTAAAGTTTAAAATATGGGGGGTTGGGGGGGCGTACCTTCTCTGCGACCATTGTGAGACATTAGTATGGAAAGATTATTCTCTGATTCTCCTTGTAAAGATGATGACCTCTGAAATGCTAAAACTTCCCACAACATTTTGGATTGCAGTGCTCATCTTTAACCAATCAAGATTGCTTCCTGAGGTTATTATTACCAGCCAAGCCTTGCTTAAAACTAATACTAGGAGATGAGGCAACCACAAAGTTCTGCACAAATAGATCAAAGATTGTCCACAGTTTGTCACAATGCACTGATCAAGGCCCAAATGGGTATTGACTTACTCTTGACTTCGTCGCCATGTGGAAAATAAAAGCTTTGTTTTGCAGCATATTAAATAAAGTTCACAAAGTGAATGGCCTTAGAGACTACTCAGTGCCCAGCACAGCATGTTCCCTGTCTGTAAGGCAGACAGGGGTTGAGATGTTCACTTTGTTCCTGCTATTTAGATATTACATTCATCTGAATAATTTAATCTTAAATAATTTCAAAGTCAATGAGGTCAGAACTTCAGAGGTGCCTTCAACTGTTCAGAAACTTTTGCTATCTCCAGTGCAAAAAGCATTTTAAAACAGCCCATCACTAGGGTTGCTGTCCTGCTTTATAGAGGTGAATTGCTTCTGTTTCAAGTGTTTTCTATTGGAAGAGCTGGTCAGACAGTTTGAAGATAAAGAATTATTTCCCATTGAAACCATTTGGACAGCAGCCTCAGCTGCAGGCACAGAGATTACGTGGTCTCAGAATCTCTCACTATGATAAGTTGTACATTGCTAGTCTAATTACAGCAATTATTCCCTCTGTGTGTGTATGTACGCATGCATGAAGATGTTTCTTTTCTTTTTTTTCAAGGCTGATGCATAAGTAGCCATCTACCCATAACCAAAAAAAAAAAAAGATTCTGGATGATTCTTAGGGTTAAAACAAGCAAGACACAATTGTTCAACCTGGATTTGGGACTTGTTAAAGTTGATGCAGTAAGGATTGGGCAGTAAAACAGGGACTTCCTCAAAATCCTGTTTGGCTGCAATTAGTCCCATAGAAAGAAAAATATAGGTACCATGGTTCTTTCTTTGCCATTTTCAGGAAGCAATTTCAGCCAGGAAAAATGTGGAGGAATGATTTAAAAAACCTCCAGTTCCCCATGACAATAAACATCCTTTCTCCATAACTGATTTTAAGCTAAATTGGTATTTCTCAACCTCATGCTGGTTGGGGAATTCTGGGAGTTGAAGGCTACCCATCTTAAAGTTGCTGAGGTTGAGAAACACTGAGCTAAACCAACAAGAAGAGCCAGAGATCCATTGTAGGACTCTGAGATTAGGAATATGCCTTTTTTGCCTGAGGTAAATTTGGAAGGAGTACAAAGGATACATTCACAAAATAGACATTATGGGAAGCACGGTCAGTCACAAAACTGGATTTACTAGAAGGCCAACTAAGTTCCCAGGTGGCTCTCTCCCATCCCAGTGGGATTTTTCTGGGGCCCAAAGCATCGTTACAAATAAATATGTTAGGATTGGGTGTTTGCAGCATGCCATCTTCCTATTTAAAAAACAAAACTAAAAACTAAAAAAACTTTTTAAAAAAATCAGATAGGTCAGTCAGCTTCGAGTGCATCAAGAGATCTCCAAGCGCACCCTGAGGCCTGTGGGCATCATGTGTCTTACCCTATCCCACCCCATCTGTTTTAGACTCTAAAACACAGGTAGTTTGGAGGATGAGGGCCTCACTATGTGGGGAGTTGCCAAGGGTGTGGGACTATATCATGCATGTGAGTAAGGGTGGGACTTTATGTTTAGTTCTGGAAATTTTAGGAGGAAATTAGAACCAGGGTCTTTTTTTTACTTTTTTTCTTTTTAAGGTGTGTGGGTTTCTTTTGCCAGCTAGGTGGCAGCACCTAGCCAATCTTGGCTGATCTTGAAAAGCAAAGCAAGGTTTGGCTTTAATCGTATTTGGATTTGAGACCACCAGAAAATACCAGAATTATGAGCTAGACTGGAAAATTAAAAAATCACTTCCAAAATCTAGCCAAAAATCTGCATGAACACATCCATGTTACAAACTTGAGTTGAAGAAGACACTTTTATTTAAATCTGTTTTAGCTTATACAAATGGCTTTTTAAGCTTCTGGTTTCAGTGTAGTAGGCTACCGAAATTCATCAGTACAGTCAGTGGGAGCTCTCAGGCTATAAAAATAGAGGAAAATGCAGATTATAGACCACTTCTTTGAAAGATATACTTTTCCATGCCTTGTCATAAATTCCTTGTGGGTGAGAACAGTAATTTTCCTACATCGATGCTCTCAGAATTACCATCACCCTCATTATAATGATTGAGAAAATAATTAAACATATGTAAGCATGAGGATTTCTCCTTCTTTCTTCATAATAATGATTTACCAGCTATATCAAAATACAAAATGTAGACCCTTCTAAGGCAAAAGAGACTGCTGGTAGAATAGACAATTCAGGGCGGGTTTGAAACAAGTACCTGCTGTAACTTGGAGGGTGGACTGGCATGTGATCACTCTTGCAAATTCTCTTTTTTGTTTTTTGTTTTGTAAATATTGGGGCAAATATTGGGGCAAGTCTAGAGATAAACCAAACGTGAATGTCTCTTTACCCCCTCCCCCCATTCTATTCTGCCCACTGGAAGATCAGATTTTACCTTTTATACAGAATTCAAAGAGCAGGGGAGACTCAAAACAACTAAAAATTGTTTTGATGTGAATTGATCTCAAAGGCTATTAGGAGCCATGCTTTTTGGACTTTTGAAAATAAGTCTCATGCTGTTACATATGTAAATTTTAAATCTAGCAGGTAAGCAGACATAATTAAAGCATAAGCAGTTTAGTTTAACGGTGAATGTGCTGGACAAAGAGTGGGGAAACCTGAGTTCTAGTTCTTCCTTGGACAAAGAAGCTGATGGGCTGACTTTGTTATTCCTTCTCAGCCCTAGGAAGAAGGCAATGGCAAACCACTTCTGAAAATAAAAACTGCATGTACTCAAGGAGTTAAAATTCCTGCCTTTTCTCTAGCTTTTCCCCCCATACTAGTTTACACTGAGTTTGATGAAGGAGACTTTCTTTCAAAAGAGAATAGAATTTTACAAAACTCTTATTCTTGCATGTATAGTGATCAGATGTCAAGATGTGTGGGCATGTTTGCTGTCTTTCATTGAACAATCCTATTCAGCTCCCCATAAATCCATTAAATCCTAAGGAATGGCATCAAAATGGAGGGATTTAAACTTTTCCAATGGACAAGTGTGAAAAGGTAGGCAATCCTCAGAGAGATTGGACACTTCAGGACTTGCTTTCTCCCAACCCTTCTAATATAAATGCATCTGAGATTGATTTGGGCTGTTTTCACTATTTCTATATCAATTTCTTCTTTCCCCTTCCTTACTTTTCCTCCTGCAGATTCAGGCAAAGTGAGGGCTGAAATTGATCCCAATTAATTAGCAAAGACCAGTTATTGGCAAAGTGCTTGAAATGGGGAACGGTGTCATCTTCTTACAGAGAACAAGTAATGATGTATGGAAACAATGGGGCTATACTGAGATTTTGCACTATAAGCCCTCCCCATCCTTTCATTACTTTTTAAAAAGTATTATTAAATGTGTAATGGCTACCCACTCCAGTAGAGTCGCTAGGAGTCAGGTGGCATATAAATTATTGCCACAGTGTAGGCCCAAATATGGGCTCTTCCTTGTGTTTGTACAGATTCACTGTTTGTCTTTCTCCAATAGCACTCCAGGGTTCACTTCTTCTCCCAGAGTGTAGATGGCCTTGAAGGCCAGAAGGAAGAGCCACTACCAAGGCAATGATCAGATAAGTTTAGCTTGAGCCTATTCCAAGAAACTAATTTGAGTAAACCTCTCAGATGGGCCCCTCCCTGATTCACATGAAGATAAAGCAAGGAGGGGCAAAGCACATTCAGACTTGCAAGATTCTGTTACTATAGCTATTACAATAAAAGTAGTTCTAGACCTATATGGCGTTGGTTTCATAGTCTGGTCTACTTTATAGGGCTGAACCAAGGTGCACCCCAGGATAGGCACACAGAGAGGCCACATAGAAGCAATCTGGTCCAGGGCCTCAGTCAACAGCCTTTTCCAAAGCCTCAGCCCAGCTGCCTGCCAGGTTCTCAGGGAAACCCCAATCTCCCTCTGGAACCCAACAGGGTCCATCAGTGGCCTGGGGCAGGCTAATCTAATAAAAAAGGTGTCAGAATCCTCGCATTCAATCACTTGCACTGCTAGTTTTCTTGCTTTGTTTCTGCCATTACAGTGAAGGGGAGGAAGGGAGGTTGGAAGGTTAACCGTTAGGTGCAGATGGACTATTATCTGGCTCTCAGGAATGCCCAAGGTCATACCAATGTAAGAACCAGAGAGAATCTTCGACATGCACAAGAGAGATTCAAAAACAGAAGGGGGTGAAATGGGAGTGAGGTAAACTAAGTTTTGGTGCACGCAGGACTCAGTTCCAGCTATGCTTCTAGAGCTGTTCACTCCTTTCCAATAAATGAACTTTCCTTTGAACCTGCCTTGGTTTCAAGGAGAGTTGCTTTTGTTGGGAACTGAGTACAGCGGTTCTTACAAAAGGGCTCTTCCTATCTTCTTAACATCTGTGGAGGAATAGTGCTATCCAGAAAATCGATTTGCCCTGGTCAGTGGAAAAAACAGTATTACATAGCTTGTTCTAGATGTGGTTGCATTTCACTTACCTGTCCCTTATCGTGCTTTTGTGATTGATTGAATTTATAAGCCACCTTTCAAAATGGGTTTTTTGGGGGGCAGCATACAGCCAATACCATTTTAAACATCATTAAAACCAGCATCTAAAAATATATTCATGTGGCAGCTGTATCAAAGAAATTTTTTTGCTTGGCATAGGTGATGCGTCCACTGGATCCATTCTCTTGAGAAGGCAGATCTGGCCATGGCATACAGGAAGTTGGTGTAGATGCCATCTTAGTATTTCCTGCCCTCTTAAAAGAAATATGCTTAAGCAGTCTTCAACCTGATGTTCTGATTCCATTAGCTGTATGATTTCATAAAAATCTGCTACTTTTGATTCCAGTTAATTGTTAATTTCATTCTATAGGTAACCCAACATTGTCCTATTTCTGGTTGATTACTTCAATGCTGTTAAAATTTGTTGTAACCTACCATAAGCACTAAAAATGATTTATAAATAAGTAGCTTCCTAGAATGGAAAGATAGAGGGATAGATAACACTGTGAGACCCAGGATGGTTCCCTCCCATTAGTCATTTCATTATTCCTTATCTTTTATTATTACTGATATTAGCATTTAACAAGAAGTCATTTGCAATATCTCCTAAACTGCAATCTATGCATTTATCTAGCAGTGAGTCACACTAAACTCCATAGCACTCACTTCTGTCTAGAATTGCATACATTTGTTTTATATTTATAATTTTGCAATCACGCTTTTCAGCATCATTGCCTGTACTTTATAATTGTTTATTCAATCCAGGAACATCATTGATCATCATGATTTTAAAAGGCCTCTAAAATAGCTGTATCTAGTTTAAAAGGCTTCTCTAGTACCTAACTTTTGCAGTTTTTCAGCCGAGTTGATAAGACACTCAAAGAAACAGTTAAATTTGTGTGCAAATAATTCATCCAAAAGATCTGGAATGTATAAACATAACACTTTTCTTTCTCTCTCACTTCATTATGCCATTTAAAATTTGATCCAAGCCTGGGAGTTAAAAAGTCCCATTTTGTGTAATCAGGTTTGGGTTGAACATGATTGCTGAATTATTTTAAATTGAAGACACATGTTTTGGAGGCTAAGTTCTGTATATTATTCCATGATGGTGTCCATTAGGTCTTATCCACTGGGGCTATCTTCATTCCTTATGCACTGGGATTAACAAATAATGAAGTATGTCTATGTGGACTCAGTCAGAAGAATGTGGTACTAGTTAAGGAGAGTAAAGTTGGGGAAATTATCTTGCATGCATTATTCAAGGCTTTTTCATCATCTACTCCCCCTGTTTCCAAGGGTTCTTGTGATTGCCTGAAAGCGTTGTTTTAAATCAGACATATAAGTATTTGCAAATCTATGTCACTCGTTCATTTTTAGCCCTGTACTTATTATTGAACCAACATTCAATTTAACCCTTTTGTCACCTCTAAAAGACTCTCAAGGGTCTCTTGTGCATCTAATGTCTGGATTGCCATATGCCATTCTTTGATAAGATCCCCATCATTGAATGTGTATGTTTTAATGCTGTATTTTTCACTGACAAATGGACCATTATACAAATGAAATATACTTCCATGGGTACTCCTTTAGGTTTGAGGGTGTCATTTCATACATATTAGTCTTGGAACATGGTGACTTAAAGCTTCACATTTTTTTTATGTGTAGCACAACAAGGATGGCCTCAAGCCCATATTGCCAGAGATAAACTAAAAGTAGGCCTTAGCAGGTGGCAGCATCTAGCTGATCTTAGAAGCTAAGCAGGGTGAGCCCTGGTTAGTATTTGGTTGGGAGACCACTTGGGAATTCTAGAGCTATTGACTTGGAAGTTAAAAAAGAATAACAGAAGGCCTACCATTCCTGTAACACTGCCAAGAAAACTGCATAGACACAGTCACTGGAAATTGACTCAAGGGTATCTACTTTTTGTGGGTTTTTTAACTACAGATTATCAAAATTTAAAAAGAGAGACTGACAACTCTCTCAGCAGAGCAATTGTTTTTAGAGAAAGGGGGAGATTCTAAATAAAATGTCCATTATGCCTATGTTTAAAATCAAAATATCAGCAAATATACAGATGTTTTGCTGCAAAACAGAAAAACAATTGTCTGAAACATTATTAGTAGTAATGAGATGAAATAAAGTATCATTTAATTATCATTTTTCAGTACTTTTAAAATTGTAAATCAGAAACAAAATCTATACTTTTTGTTCTTTTCCATCATGCAAAGCTTAATTATCACAAAAATAGCTACCCAGTTACCACTCTACATACCTTGTTTCTGTTTAGAACAGAAAGTACAAATAACTCACAAATTTTGTTTAAAGAAGATTAAACAAAAGATTAAAGAAAATTCAAGGAGTTCACCATTCAGGTATAGATAAAGCCTTAATCACTTGACCTAGCCTTTTCCTACGTTACTCGTTTCCTGCACTAAAGGCAATTCTTTACAGGAAACAATAAGCAAAATGAAATGCATAATTTCAACTCAATTTCTTTTAATGGCAAAATGACAATTATTTCCATTTATATTTGCATGCCATTTCCTATTTTATCATTATTTTCTCTTTTCTACTTGATTGAACCTGCAATGGAATTTGTAAAATGTTATCAATTCCATTTCCATTTTTCCTCAATTTGGTAACATGTTGATGACATTTTTATTAATTTTACAATTTGAATAAAACTCATTTTGTCTGGATTTATGTATTTATATCCATGAATAGATCTCCTATAGAAATATTCAGATAAAAGTATAACGGGACATTCATAGCACAAGCTCCCTGATTCATCCTCCTCTTTTTAACTGTCTTTGAAATCTATTTTTTAAATTAAAAGTTGGCATGTTGCAAAGCAAAATACTATTCTCTATTAGAATCTTTCTTTCTAAGAACAGCTCCTGCTGCACGTAGGTTGCCTTTTTTTTTCTTTCTTTTTTTTTGGTACCTTCAAGGAAGTTTTTGACTCCTGGCAAGTGCCTGGACAAGTGCCCTGCAGTTTTCTTTTGGAAGCGGTTTGCCATTTCCTTCTTCCTAGGGCTGAGAGAGAGTGACTGGCCCAAGGTCACCCAGCTGGCTTTGTGCCTTAGGTGGGACTAGAACTCACAATCTCCCGCTTTCTAGCCTGACACCTTAACCATTACACCAAACTGGCTCTCAAACTTACCTACAGTAAAGCTGTAAAAACAGACCAATTACAGTCCTTGTTATTGAAGCAAATTATCCCTCAACCATTGGGGCAAGCAAATTATGCTAGTATATTTTTCTGTCAGCTCAAGGACTGGAGGAATGCATATTCATGCAGCTGTGAGGAAGAGCCCTAAAACAGACTGTATGCTCCATAGATAGAGAATTGAAACTTCTACTCCAGAATGGGTAAAACTAGCCATCTTACTATTAGGAAATTCCCACTACATTAATCTACTTACCTCTTACCTATGATGAACAGCTATGTTTTATTACTTGTGAAATTCTGCAGTTTCCTTTCCTGCAGTATATCCATAACCTGGGATTCCTGTCCTCCATAGCTGCTTCTTAGGTATGCTAAGATAGTAGATAGTGTTTTAGCAAGTAGAAATAATACTTCAGAATTTATACCTCATCAGATCTCACACTTTTTCCACTATCTAGCAGCGCTGTCCTCTCAGAAGAGGAGATTGATTTCTTCTTGTCTCTAGCCAGGGGTATCCACAGGGATAAAATAAATAAATAAAGATGGCATCTGCCACAGTGTGATTGATGCTAACTCAACTATTTTTTACCACACCCTGTGGACAACCCTGCCTCTAACCCTTGTGGTGTCCACTAAGGATGCTTATCTACATTATCTGCACTTCTGCTGTCCTGTTCATGTAAGTCTACCAAAACAGGCTGGAATCTTCCAGCCACTGACAAAGCCCTGTCACCCAGCACCCAATCCTCTTGTATTTGGGCAATAAGTACAGATTTTATTTGCTGCTGGAAAACATGGTGGCATTACCATTTAACACATACGATTTCTCCCTCTGGCATTCTAGTTCTATCTGAATAGTGAATGATTAGAACCAATAGTTTTCCACTCAATGAGATACCATTGTACCATTCTTAGGAGAGTCAATGGTTGGCTGGATAGAAGAAGAACAAGGCAAACATCGCAACTTCTCAATTTCATCTTTGCGTATGAGAGTATTCATACATTTTTCCTGTTTCTTTATTCCCTCTTGTTTTCCTTCCCCCTCTGTGCTACATTCTCATGCTTGTCTCTTGGATGAACTATTGCATTTATTATCTTATGGTTTCCTGTGATGCTGATAGGCATGATGAATGTTACCTCTTGATTTTTGTGCTAGACCTCTAATGGCATACTGCTTGGGCCTTGCAGCACAGGCCTTCTTATGCGTGCAGCAGGTATTCCAAATGATTGACTGTGGTGATTTCTCTGATTTTAACTCTGCTATTCTCTACATATACAATGAAGCTGCCATGCCTGCATGTCAGGATTTGGTAGAATGGCTCTGCAAGTGCCAGAGCTCCCCAAAATGGCATCCTGTTGTTCCCCAAATAAAATTAAAGTTAAAATAATGATTTAATTTTCATTTCATGGCCAAGTCTCCCACAACTGCGAACAAGAAAACTATAAGCTCATGAGAATTTGGCATTCCCACATGCAGCGTGCCTACTGCAACATTCACTGCACTGCCAATGGAATATATACCCACAGGGGACTTAACTAAGGATTTTTATGCTAAGCTTGCTAAAGATATGGTTGATATGGTATTGTAAGAAGACTCAGAAACATCACAGATATAACTACAGCATACTTGTTGACTTCAAAATGATGGACATTCACTACAAGCCTGGAATAGAAATATATAAAAATACACATCACACTAAATGTAATTTGTTCAGTTTTGGCTTCATGTGTTGTGTGAACCCAAAGAATTATGGCTTACTCAATGAACTGTAGCTTAGTACCACAGATGATCCTAACCTGGATGCTGTTCTTAAGCTATTTTTTAAAAAAGCACACACATAGTTTAGAAGAAATTCTTTCTTCTAAAATTTAGAAATTTAAAACCTCAGGTATGTTTATTTCACAATTCCTCTTTGTTTCCAAGTACTGCTACTCAAATTACCCACCGCCCCAAAAGGAATGCAGCCTCCATTCAAAAGCCAAATTACTCTCATTGCTATTAAAACATGTGCAATTCCACTGAGTGTGTACTTGTGCCAAACAGCTCTCATAGTTTCCCCTTCCATTCTTTTAATCTTTCTTTTGCTCTCTTTGTTTCATTGGTAAAGACTGTTGACAATGCTAATAATTGTATTTCCTTTCCTTTTAAAAAAAAGAAAAGACTTTTTTTTTTTTTGCATTTTCCAGAACATTGATGGGGATAAATTCATATGTGAAGTGGAGTGTGTATAGTTTATGCTTTGTTTAATTGCTTTTGTGATAGACAGGATCTAAGTTATATATGAAAGGAACTCTTTTTTGATCTTCCTCCAATGCTTAATTATAAGTCTGCTCCAACTAATTTACTTCATGCATCCACAGCTGCTATTCCTTTGTCATCCGTTTATTTTTGTTTTGAAATCTGAATGGCATCGAGGCCTTGCCTGAAAGTCATCAGTCTCAGAACAGCTCTCCCAGATGCCTCATTACTGTGTTCATTTCACAAGGTTGTTTGGCTGTTTAGCGCCTTGCATTCATTTTTCCCCCCTTTATTGAGAGAGAGAGAGCATGAGATGGAAAGTGTTCCTTTGAAAAACTCTGTGTGGAATATTTGGCTTGTTGCAATCACCAGATTGCTTGACTTTGTGATACAGAAGACATGGCTTGAATGGAGAATAGCCCCATTTGCAGCCAAACAGTTTGGATGGCCTGTGCCAGTTATTCATGACAATTTTGTAACTTTTTAATAACACAGGTTTAATAACGCAGGTTTGGGACTTTCAAAGAAGGGGCTCCTTTCTCCTCATTCAAAGGAAAGTAGTTAGGGGAGAACCGTGACTTAAGAAAAATATCTATATCTTTTTAATGCTTATAGTGCTATGAAAATGCCAAATGTGCCAGCTTGGTCGGTTTGTACTTTTCCTAGGAAAGTTAGTGGCTAAAATGATAAAGAAGATGAAAAAAAAAAAGTGAATCTCTGGAAGTGACATGTACACAAGGTATGTGTGCAAGACAAAAACAATAGAAGTGAAAAGAGGTTGGGAAAGGTTACAAAGGCTGGAGTTAAAAGCTGAAAGAATCTAGGGATAGAGGGATATGTGTCTGAGAAGATCTGATGTTGGAGAAATGGACTAACATTGCAGAAATAGTAAGCTAGGTCTCTTGGAAAGTTGTAAATACATTTAAGTATTATGAACACTCTTTACATCTCTGATTTTCTCTCCTCCTAAAGGAATCGAATATAGGTAAGATATACATTACCTTGCACTAGGAATTCCTAACAGTTTAATAGGCTGAATTAACCAAACCTTCTTGGAAAATTATAACATTGATGAATCAGGATCATCTGATTTCCTTCTGTTCAGATGGGTTTCTAGAGTAATTGCAAGGCTGCTCTGAGCAATACACATACTGTTAACTTAAATGAAGTTTCATGTCTATCAAAGATAAAAGCACATTTTCGATTATCTAGTTTACTATATGTTTACAACCAGGAGGAATACTGCTTGGATTTTCTGCTTAGTAATTAAAATATCTTAAATTATCTTTCTATTTGTGAAAGCCATGATTAAACATAAATAATTTTGAAAAAGATCTTAATTATGGCTTGAGACTATACTACTTTATGTCTCTGTCTAAATTGGTCTAAGCTAAGAATGAAATTGTTGGACATCACTGTATCTGAACTGAAACAGCTTCAACAATGTGAAAAGATGCACTGAAAGATTAAATGTAAAACAGAATGATAGATTGCAGTATTAGGTAGATTTCGAGTCACAGAAACTGGCTGTGTAATATTGAGTTTTTATTATGAATTCCACTGGCTGACTCAGATAAATCCAGACCAGGAATTTAAGTGAGTTTGGCAGAACCTGAACACTGAAGATCTTTTAAAGGAAGCTGAACAAATGTAGTTAAATAGTACCTGAAGAATTCACAATCCAGGAATTAAAATTGCTGAAGCAAAACTAAATGTTGATCCCAAGTGAAAACTGAAGGTACCTTCCATGGGCATTATCAGATGTGGCTTCAAATCTGCTCAGGAACTAGACTGAACCCCTGACCAATCAATAGTGTTGCCAGCTGCTAGTTGCCCCTGCTATAATGATGAAGATTTGTGCAAACGTAGAAACTTCCTGCATAGATCTGAAGCCATTTCTGTCAGCGCTGTATATCTTTAGTACTGGGCTGAACAAAATCTTGTTTGTTTTTAAATCTTGTGAATGGTAAATATGAGTGAAATAATCCCTAAAGTACTTTATGCATTTCATCCATTTCTAGAAACAGCTAGATTTCTGAATGCATTCTCTACCTTCAAGGTTCAACCATGCAATTTACAAGGGGATACTAAAGTTCTTTTGATTTTTTCCCCCTGCTGTTATTCTGTTTATTTTTAATTGCCTGGGCCATCATTGTGTAGAAAGGGAGGATAAAGCAAGATCATAGCACTGAGACTACACTTCCAAGCATAGTTCTACCACTGCAAATTGTCATGTAAAAATCTGCTCCTTCTTCATCAGCAAGCAATCCTGCTTGAACCCAGTCAAGGCAGCACATTTTTCCCCTTGGTCATGCCCATGGAATTGCTTTAGCTTATCCCTTGATACAAAAACGTCCTTCAGCCTAGTGCAGAAGATTAGCCTGACAGATTGCAATTGCCCTCACTCTTCCTTCAAGGGTGTTCTCCCCATTTTCAATGTAATTTTGGAATCTCCTCCGCCCTTGATGTGAGTGCTTGGCTCTCATTAACATCAGGGTCTCTGTCCCCTCTCTATTAATTGCTGCTCTCTGTCTCCTGATCTAATCACCCAGGATGAAGTAGCCAGGATGCCGAAGAATTGCCTGTTGGAACCAGAGATTGGGAAATAACATATGTCTTCAGCTTCTAATGTTAATGAAGACAACTTTATCACAATGGTCCCATACAAATGCAAATATATGCAGATTGTTTACTTAGACAAGAGCTTTCATGCATCAATCTCCTCTTCTCCCTCCCCTCTTTTCTCCTTCTCCAGGAAGAGAGATTGTTGTTATTCCAGTCATATCGCCCCTGATTTTATTATCTCTCATAGCCATAAAAATGACAAGAAAATGGATTTTTTCCCCCAGACAAGACTCTTCTGTTCCTGGTGTACTTTCATGCATTGAGCTAAAAATACTGACACTATCAGATAGTTCATAGACTTGCTCCTTAATTAAATAAGGAGCCAGGGGTTTTGAAAAAAGAAATGTAACACTGTATAAGTAAAACATTTCTATCCCTTTTGAATATGAGTATAGCCTGACACTTAGGAAAGAAAGGTAACAGATGAGGATGGGGTTAGTGACATTAACAGATAATGTATTTAAGGTGGGGAAAACAGGTCATACCTTTCCCATAAAGATATCTTCGTATTTATCTCTACTTATATCTGTAGTGTTTGTAGAATAAACTCTTTATTATGACTGTATATGCAACAACCTTAGGGTTACATACCTGTAGTGGGGCTACCCATACTGGAAAAGACTCCTAGTAAAAAGGTAAACTTAGTGGATGCTTCCCAATGATTCATCTGATTTTGATTTTTTTTCAGAACATCACAATTTGTATTTTCTCTTTTGTCTTGAATCACCAGTCCACGGTCAACAATATAATAACCATGTTATGTATAAAATCAGAAAACACCTTAATCATCTTAATCTTGGCCCACAAGGGTGTACAACCCCTTTGTTTATATGAGCAAGGGTTCAGTATTATGCACTTTCCAGCCAGATGTTTGTAAAAACCACCTACCAGCAGGTCACATTGTCCTTCTTGCCTCATGCTGCGGCATTATTATATATTATCTACATATTTCTATACTTGGAATTAGAATTCCAATTAGGAAACATGACAGTGTAAAAATACTGATTTAGATGTTATGTGTATTTTATTGGGTACTGGTTTATGAATCTTGTACTGGAATTGTGAGAATTCACTGATCATTATTAAAAATGCAAGGAATTTCGGAGTGAAAGAAACAACTAGATGCAATGCCATGTAAGAAGCTGCTTGAATAGACCAGGTTTCTATTCCACTGGAACATTATCAGCCACTTGGTTGCACATAAACATACTCCCTTCCCCTCCACCCCCAGTGATTTCACTGTTGGCTGAAAGTGTTGCAAGCTTGCATACTGCTTTAGGGAAAGGGTTGATGCTTAGTTTTGCTCATGCTTTGTATGAAAACAGTCCCAAAATTAATTCCCAACGTCTCCAGAGAGAATTGGGAGAAAGACTTCAGTCAGACCTTGGGAAGAGGTTATCATTGCCTGTAGACAACATCAGATCACCAGTATGGTGCCCAGGAGCACCAAAGTATTCAGCAGGTCCTACTTCACTACTTTACAACTTCTCTTCCCTACTTGGGTACATTGTGGGGGGGCAGTGTTTGAATTTTTGAAAAGTGAAGCTGGCATGTGGGGAAATAGAGCAACCACCCCAATTATAATCTGAAATCCCAGAAGAATGCATAGAAAACAAATAGATGGATGGTCAGAACTGTGTTAGGAAGGGTTCCCACCTGCTCAGAACAAAAGGCAAAGGTAAACTAAGGTAGTACAGAACAATCAGTAAAATTAGAAGGAGTGGGAGCAATCTCACCAATTTGCCATCTGGTAATGGCTGTGTTATGATTGGCCAACTCCTCCATGACAGCCATTTTGTGACAGCCATGTATGCAACATGCTTTCAAAATTCCAGATATGCCCATTGGACCAAAAGCATTCAAGATCGCTGAGTTTGAAGGACTACATTCTGACACAGTAAAAGGCAGCTTCTTATTCCAAAACAGCCTTGGAAATGATGCAGATCCCAGGAGGCTCTATGATAAACAGCCATGTTTCATTAGAACAAGGTACTCCAGAAAAACAAAGAGGCAAAATGTGATATAATAAGGCAGGAGAAGAGAAATTAACCTCAATAAATATTCATCTAAGGGAAGATGAATGGCTTTCTTTAAAAAAAAAAAATCAGGACCATACTTCGCTTTACAAATTTCATAAAACTGTTATTTAGCTTTAATTAAATGACAAATGTTTGGGGAGGAAATCTTCCTGCTTTGATGTTGTAGTTCCAGAGTAACGCTGCATCTTGTGTCTTAGATCCTCAATTTACTAGACCACAATCTGTCTAAATAAAGCATTATATGTTCTTAGTCATCCAACCTTATGGTTTGTATTATTTATTCTCCTGATCTGGAAACTTTGCTTGCACAACTTGCAAAAATCCAAGGAGAAAGAAAGCTAAATTTCAGCCATTCAAGCCAATTAAAATCAACAGAAGTGAATTTTACAGCACTGTTCTGTTCAATTCCTAGATATATTTATGAGGAACGGGGAAATTATAGATTCGGACTTCCATAAAAAATAGGGATTATTGGATCCAACGAGCAGCTTTAAATAAAAAAATATTATTTGTGAGTATAGACAATGTCATTTATTTAAAAGATCCACCTACTGCCTAGATTAATGTTTTTATGTGGCTTACTTGCACATATATATTTGTACCGCTGAAGGCCAAGTAATAGTTGCATAGCCTTATAACAAAACTTATCTAGTATCGCACTCCATGAATTCCCATAACCATTTATATCTAAATCCACTTTTGAGAATGCATAAAGATAAGATGGATGCTTCCTGTACCCTTTTCCAAACCACATTTCCATCTCATGAGGAAAAGGTTTCTTAAATGTATGCAGAAATTGCAGACTCCCAGCAATATTCAACAGATGGGTACAATATATGTTCTAGGAGAAAAAATTAAAATATACTTAATTGCAACAATATTTCAGCAATTAGTCTTTAAAAAGAGAATGCACATGTTACCATTTTCCCTAAATAATATCTCCCCACAAAACACATATTCATAGTTTACTGCTTCTGGTTAGGCTGTACACCCCTCTAAATTGTTTTCATAGAATCAAAAAATAATGGAATTGGAAGAGATTATTTAGACCATCAAGTCCAACCTCCTACTCAATACAGAAATCTCAAGATTTTATTTTACTCAGAAATCTCCCAACTTGCTGCTGATATGAATGCATCTAAACAGTTGATGTGTTTATATAAAATACCCTTCCCCCCAAAAAAGTATCAAAAGAGAAATGAGGGAAGAGTTATTCAATAATTCAATTTTTAAAAATTACACTTGGTATGTTTTCCAGACTCCTGTTTTCCAGTTTTCTGTTGATAGGGTTAGTCTAAAGTAACTTACCACACCCATGACTTAAACCTGATTAGGTCCCATTTTTTACTCTGCCTTATCCCCTTCTTTTGTCCTCCATTTCCCAGAATGAATATTTCAAACAACAGGATCCAGGATCAAAATAAAAAAGAGACCTCATTTAATTATGTTCTTTGTATCCTCCAAAAGTTCCCACTCAAATGTGTATCTTTCACGCAAGGAAGGATAAGTTCAAGGGAAGCATCTGAATGTTTTTCATATATAAATCAAAAATGCTGATGGCTAATTTTGCCTTGCTTGACTCTTAATGGCAGCACTTGGCGGGTCTGCTTTAAAAGTGGAACAATGCCTGGATTTTGCCCTGAGCTAAAGATGCCACCTTTAATATACTAAACCGTCAAGAATTTGTGTGTTTTTTGTTTTTTGTTTTGGTCATAAATGAAGCATGGGTCTGTGCTTTAATTTTCTTCAGTGGCCTCTGTCAGGTAATAACCATAAATACTGTCCCAAATCATTAAGTCACAACCTGAAATGTGATCTTGCCCAGCTCCCAATAAGGCAGCCATCTGGAAGATGAAAGGAGCCTACTCCCAGTTTGGAAAGATCCAGACTGTAATTTGTAGTAACATTCTTAGCAGGCTGTTGTAGCGACATTAGCCAGAGACTCATCTCTCTAACTAAAGGAAGTGGTATTGTCTGAGAGGCCAAAAGCATTTCTTGAGCACTGTACCACACCACAGGCTTTTAAAATTTGGAAATCTCAGTGGCTTTTTCATTAAGTGCCCTTCTCAAATGGGCACCAGTGATCTAGCTAGGATAAGCAAAATAAATAATACAATTGTTAAGTGTCAGAATCCTAGCTGGGCATGAATTTAGCTTTTCTAACTCAGGGTTCATCTGAATGATAATAATGCATTGTGGTTTTCCCCTATGGTTGAAAGACATATTTCCACTGTAGAAGCATGTTTACTGTACACCATTGCTAGAAAATTAAAAAACCACAACCTGCCACTAAAAGTGCAATAAATGATACTAACCTACTTGTAGCTGAAAGGTTCCCATTAGTCAATGACCTCACAAAATAGCTGAACTGGAACCAGACAAAAAATAATGGATTAAACAAATAGGCAATTAGTAAAATGTTCTTACTCATTTTCTGTGTTTCTCAGTGAGCTGGTACACTAAATTTAAACTTCTAATAATTCTTACATTCTTCCTCTAAAACTTATGATATTTTTGGAGATACTTGCTTTCTCAGATTTTATATCTATACAAAATATTACATAGTCCTTCTTTGTATGTGACAAAAGATATAGATTAAAATAATTTCTGAGTGACCAAACTGAGCTTATCTCTGCAGGATTTAGTTCTGAAGTTCAGCCCACAAAACATTTGCATTAAGAACTAGTTTTAATCGTCTGTGCACCTTAGATCAAAGTGACAATCTAAGCTTTGGATCTCAGCCATTATATTTAAATAAGGAATGTATCTTTACAGACCTTCACTTATTGAATATGAATATTCTAGAAGATTAAAGGGCCAGACAGGATTCTGGATAGACCAAGACTAGGAAGCAAGGGCTAGTATTTATTTCACAGGTTGGGGGGAAAAAAAGTAAGCAAAAGGAACATTGCATTGTGTACATTAAAATCCTATGTTCAAAGACGACATCTCTGCTTGCTTACCAACAATCCTTTGTGGGAACAGAACTTAGATGTGGGTACTCATATAAGTGAGATGGGAGGGGAGATAAATGCTGGACCTCTAAAATAATATTCATTACCTCTAGCCCATAGGTTTTGTATTGCTTGAAATAAGACAATATTAAGGGTAAAAAAATGGGCAACTTTTTGGAGTAGTAAACAAGGGCTAGCATTTATTTCACAGGTTGGGAAAAAAGAGAAAGCAAAGGGGTCAGTTGGATGAATAAACAATTTAAGTAATATGTCTAAAAGTGGGGGATGAGAGTTTGATACACCATGGTTAGAACAAAATATGACTTAGCATCTTACATGATCCTAAATTCAAGACGCTATTAGTGCATAGTTAGTTAGGTGCCAATGAATTATGTCCTATCCCTGACCACTATCTTGACCTGCACCCAGAAACAACCTATAGCTCTTCCAAAAACATTCTAGTGATCTTGAGTCCACCTCATCTATTATTTTCCCCTTTTTTGACTTGCCACAATCTTGCCAAGTAAAATTATTTTTCAGATTTGCATAGAATGTGTATCAGGTCTGAATATACTATACAACATCCTTCTTCAACCTGACACCCTTCCGATTGTTGGACTACCACTGTCATAATTTCCAGATAGCATGATCAAGGAATGGAGAATTTAGGAGCTCAATACAGCTGTATGGAAGTTCAATACAGCTGTATGGAATCAAAATGAAGAAAGCTGTTATAGAGTGAGCACTTTTAGGAACAGTTATTTATACCAGTTGGGCTCCTAGTGCATTTAGCCAACACCAGTCTAATACTCTTCCAAAATTCCCAAACAACATGATCTTGAAATTGTAATCCCACAATATCTGAAGGATGCAGGATGAAGAAGACTGGCCAGCACTGATAAAGCAACTTCACAAGTATTTCAGATACAGAACATTACTTTTCTGGCATTATCTGCGGATTCCAGGGATTAAACAGGGGATCTTTTGCAGGGAAAACATGGCCTCTGCTACATTGCTATAGCCACTTGCATTTCCAAATTTCATAAATGTCAAGGCTTTCAATCTATTTCCATGAATTAAGAACACTTTCTTACATGGTGTTTGCATCATTGCAGGATAGGCCTCACATCCATATGATCCCATGTCATATTTAATTGGCAAATGGGCTTATTTATTTCTAGTCAGCTGTGGTTCAACAGGAAATGCCCTAAATCCAGATTCCTAGTAGAAGCTACAGAGCTTGGAGGTGGACCATTTCCCATTGGTGGGAACTCTTGCCTAATCCTATTTCCTTGCTTCTGCACTCTTGTCCCTTCTTGCAGAGTTTAAGCTACTGCAGTTTCACATTAGGCTGATCTATGTAACCAGCTTCCCCAGAAGAAGTATAAACTCCTGACCTGTTCTCAAGGACAAGAACACATGACCCAGCCCACTAGGAAAGCAACCTACCTAACTTTTTCTGAGATTTTCCACTAGGCATCAAAAGTAATGTTTTCTTGAGCCTCTTGTACAGGCTCAAGAACCACTGTTCTGTTTGCCTACTGCACTTCATTTCATCGTAGGTAAACACATTAACTCCAGGTATCTGCTAGGCCTTGTAGCAGGAATGCTTTTCCCACCCCAACATCCCCAACTCCTTGGTCAGGGGTATCTGCCTTCAATGGACTGGGGGGGCGGGGGCAAGTTCACCAGTGGAATGGTGAAACATTGGGCTTTTTAAAAAAGTTGTCATTGATGGAACAGTGAAATGATGAAGCTATCTCTTTAAAAAAAGAAACAGGTGAAATTGACAAGAGTTCTACCACTTTCTCTTTCTGGCTTAAATGACAGGAAAAATAGAAACATTCATGTGTTTTTGTATATGTGCACGTGTGTTTTGCTTACTGGTCCAGGAGGAACAAAGAAGCAGGGGGATGTACCAATCAGAGGCCATAGTAAAGATGGTTCAGATAAAACATCAGGCCATCACCATAGTCAAAGTGGAAGAAGGGGATGAAATTTGAGATTTCTTAAACCAGCTTTATTTCCAGCTGGTATATATATGGGGAATAAGAAGCTGAAGGCACAGAAAAGCTGGTTTTTCTCCTCTTGATTTACTAAATTGAGCACTGTTATTTGCTGGGTCCTCAGAGTCATAGTGACTTAGTCTCTTTTCAGCTGTTCCCCAGGTAGCATATACTGAGATATTTTAAAAGCTTAAAACACAACAACAGGCAATAGAGAGGGCTTCCTCCTACTGATCAGCTGAAGGGTGCACAGATTGCCTCATGTGGTGGTCTCTGTGTTTTGAGGTCAGTGGAAGTGAAGGCAACCATAGTTTCAGCTTGAAACTATTTCTGAGAGTTTGAAGAATGCAACTGATAGTAGTCTGGAAGGGGTCTTATTTATTCCACATTCCACCACATCGCTTCCACATCTTCCCTTGGCCTTAGATTGATCATATACCCAAAACTAGAAAAACAGCCACTGTAACTTAGAACAAAGCTTGAAAACTTTGACTGAAGTAGTTAGGACAATGGATAATTAAACTCCAACCTCTGTTCAAATATCCAAATTCTACACTTTATATCTTACTGTCAAGAGGTTTATTAGGTATTCTCTAACTGAATTTAAAAGACGCTTGCTCCTTGGGAGGAAAGCTATGGCAAACCTAGATAGCATATTAAAAAGCAGAGACGACACCTTGCCGACAAAGATCCGCATAGTCAAAGCTATGGTTTTTCCAGTAGTAATGTATGGCTGTGAGAGCTGGACCATAAAGAAGGCCGAGCGCCAAAGAATTGATGCCTTTGAACTGTGGTGCTGGAGAAGACTCTTAAGAGTCCCCTGGACTGCTAGGAGGTCAAACCAACCAATCTTAAAGGAAATCAACCCTGATTGCTCATTGGAAGGATTGATAATGAAGCTCACACTCAGATACTTTGGTCACCTAATGCGAAGAGAAGACTCTTTGGAAAAGACCCTGATGCTGGGAAAGATTGAAGGGAAAAGGAGGAGGGGACGGCAGAGGATGAGATGGTTAGATAGCATCACTGAAGCAATGAGCATGAAACTGAGCAAACTCAGGGAGGCAGAGAAGGACAGGAAGGCCTGGCGCAATATGGTTCATGGGGTCACAAAGAGTCGGACACGAGTTAACAACTGAACAAGTGAACAACAACAACAACAACAACAACTGAATTTAATAATGAACTTAGCATTAATTGTACCAGGAGTAGCTGCTCTGCTCTTCCTAGAGTTTCAGAATAAAGATATGGCTCTTCAATTTAGATCTACATTTACTGGTGATTATAAGATTTCTATTTGTATGGCCAAACTCACACACAATACATTTCAGATCCAGGAATTCCTTTGCCATTAATGGCATTTTCATATATATGTTATCTTGTTTGCAATAAGTGATGTTTCAGCAATTGTCACTTAGTTGCTATTTCTGTTTGCCTGGAGCCTTCTTTTTCCTGTTTGTTTTCTTACTTTCAAAGAGAATGAAAAGCAATCAATATGACTTTTTTGTGTGCATGAATTCATTAGCCACATGTATTCAATCTATGGATAGATTTTAAACGAATTGACCCTATGAAAATATTTTACAAGACTAGTTAATTGAATCAAGGTTGCCTTGAATTAATATAATTTTCTTCTACTGAATTGGTGCTCTCATTTCTTCCGTTACTTGGCTCCTGATTGTATTAATTCTTTACCAGTGAGTAAAGAGGAGTTTTGTAGCCATTTCCCAATATAAAGTATCTGGTTGCTTAGTTCAATCAACCAACCAAAACAGTTTCTATGGCTTAACTTGCCTGAAGAATAACCAGCCTTGATGCTAGCCATCTTTATTTTGTTAGCCTGAAGAGCTGAACTGACTCTACCAATAAACAGACTGATAGGATCTATCTAGTGAGTAAACAGGTTGTACCTGAATCTCTTACTTTCAGGATTCTGCCAACTTTCTCTAGTTATTTGGCTGTGCTTCAAAGTTTTCAAGCTTTGGTATTCCTAAGGTTTCAATATTAATAGCAACAATGTTCTTGTTAAATGTCAGATCAATCACTATAATGCCCTATAATAAAGTCTTGGTGTTTACTGGATTCAGACAAATGCTCAACCAATTTGGACAGAACTGGAATATATTTAAATTATTCTGTCAGGGGACATGAATAGATATGTGGAACTAGAGAAGAGAGTACCGAAAAAGTGATTGAGCTATTCAGAGACCTAATCATGCATTGTTAGGTAAGTATCAGCTTACAGTATGCTATAAAGAATGCCCATTGCTAGTTGCTAGTGAATGCCACCTAGTAGTTAATAGGTAGAATAATCAATTGGTCAACTGATAGTTTCAATATTTTTTTTTAAGTTCAGGCAGTTGATGGTACAAAGGGAAAGGGGGAAAATATTGTATATATAGTAACCTGAGCATTGTGCATGCCAATTGGAAGAAGTTTCTCACATGGTGATGTTGGGTAGGGCTAGAATTTTAGCCAAGGGAATCACAGCCTTTAGAATTTTGCAGGTTAAAGCTGGATGGAAAGCAATGTAGCACAGACCTGTTTTGGGGTGCAATAAAGTTTAGGGCAGCATGACTTCCTGCCAGCTCCAGGGGGAAAGCACAGCAAAGCAGCTGTGTGGATGTGGCCTAAAAGGGCACTTCGTTCATATGCATGCATGCATTCACTTATAAGCAACCTAGAACCTTTTTCAAATATGATCACCACTTTTGAATAAGAGAGAAAGTTAATTAGAAGAATCAGGGTGTTGAAACAAAGTCTTGGAAATGTTTAGTTCAGAAGAAAATCAAGGGAGGGGATGATAGAAATTTATATCATGATTCACAGTATTGAGAAAATGGATGAGAAGCATTTTTTTCTCCTTCTCCCAAAATATTAGTGTTGAGAATCATGAATATAAATAGTAAGAAATTCACAACAGAATCTCAACAGACAAAAAAATAAAAAAAAAAGAATTCTTCATGCTTTGCAAATTTCAGCTATGAATTTTTCTTTCTCAGGTTGTGCTGGTAGCTACCAACCTAGCCAGTTTTAAAAGATAATAAGGCAAATTCACAGAGAATAAAGTCACCAACAGTACTGTTATATGCTACCTCAGAAAAAGAAGAACCCTGTTTCTGATTAAGTGCTGCTAGAAATACCAGTAGCAGAAGGGTATTATATTTAGCTTTCATTTGTGGGTTGTGGTCAGCATAAATTCTGGTCCATTGACATTCTTCTTATATTCTTATTCCTCTCATTTGAATATACAAATATAAGTATATGGATCAAATGTTATGGACCCACATACAGGAAAAATGTATTATTTTTTACACCACAATTCTGTAAATATCTATTCAGAAGAGAACCCCACTGAATTCAATAGGATATACTGTCAAATAAGTAAGGCTTCATATTCTTCTTTTGTTCCTTAAGGTGTGTCTTAAGCTTCCCACAGACATTTAAGTACAGTGTACTGTCTCCAGTAGCTGATCTAAGTCTTTCCCACCTCTACTTAGAAATGTCAAGCACAGTAAGAAAAGCATGTTCTCTTTCACTGAACTTCACTCCTTCCCTTAAATAGCCCTTTATTTTCAGTAGCCATTCAACAGCTGTTAAAGAACCCATAATTGGTTTTAGGCTGGATATTAAACTGGAAAAGGTCCTATGTTTCCACAACATGCTGGTGTACTGACATTGTTCTGATACACAGCCTTGAGCTTAATTTACATTAAGAGTGCAAATGTTTTGAAGATAAGTCTGTCTTGCAATCCACAAACCTACTGTCACATTGTTGGAAACCAGATCCTGAATCCTGTACTCTGCTAATGTTTTGAAAATGTTTTTGTCTTCATTCTTCTGAAATGACAATGCATAACCTAACTGAAGAAAAAATACAGAGATTTATATTCATCCATGAGGCAACCTAAACACAAATGAAAACTGTATTTAAGAATAAGTTATGTAACAATTTCTGTTTTACAACTGGAATAGTATAGATACTGGTTTTTCCAGTCAGAATATGAGAAGTTGTCTCTGAAAAATTCCATCATTTTACAGTAAAGCAAAGGACAAAGCATATTTCATTTTCTCCAGTTAGAATGCTATTTGTTTATGGAAGTGTTCTCCTTTAACGTCCTCTAATTCTTATTGAAAAACTTGTTTTCTTTTTAAGTGGTGCCATTTTCATTTGGTTAAAGCAAAATCACAATTGCATGCAGCAAGCTGAAGCTTTCTGCCTTTCATGGTCACACTAATGAAGTCATTAAATTACAAGGTCAGAGGCCCCAATTCACAGAGAATAATACCAGTTTATTATTTCTAATCTTATTAAGCTCGAAAATGGTCTTGAGATGTAATGTCAGCTTGTAATGGCTGAAGTATTGATTATATTAACCTTGAGCTCATGGATAATTCACAGGGCCCATTTCATTTAATTCCTGTAATTTTTAAAATTGTCTGATCCAATTTCTTCATGGCAAACAGTTCTAAATTATTTTCATAAATAATGTAAATTTATTGATCATACAGTGATATTTTCCTGGATTCCCCAGAAAACTATTTTGCATAACTATTTAAAAAAGAGCGGATTTACTTCCATATAAAAGAAACCAACATTTTTAGAAAAATTGTTGTATTGATCTGATAGCAGCCTAATGTAACATTTCATACTGGGAAATACATCTCAGACTCTCATAAATGAATTTCATACTGGGAAATGCAGCAAGCCCTCATAACGGAATATATTACCATATGGTATTATCTACTTGATGGATAATTACTGTATTTCCCCAAAAGGAAGATAACATTTTCCCAAAAATAATTAACTTTGTGTAGGGATTGTCTGATATATGGAGAACAGACTATTCAAAGATAGCAGACACTATTAACATAGACAGTCTTCACCATCTTTGCCCTTCAGACATATACTTTAGAGTCAACTCTTAAAATGGTTTCAGCTACAGCTGGCAACGGTAGGGAAATCTGGCCATTACACAGGAATTTGTGGTCTGTGTTTCCTTTTGAGACAATCTGGGTCATTTTAAATTAAAGGCCATTTCCCTTTCAGCTAAGTACAATTGGTTCATTCCTACAATCCTCTAAGACCATGTATAAAGTAATAACAGTGTTGGAAAATAATGCTTCTTCAAACTGTACATTCTTCTGGATGTTTTCAGGGACTGGTAAACTACAGAATGAGAACCATATGCAGCCCTCATCTTTATTTCAACCTTGTTTCAAAAACCCCTTTCAAAAATAAATGTAGTCTTCCTTAACACCTGCTTTGTGAGGAGGAAAAGAAAGTGTGGGGGGGTGAGTGTCAGCAAGAGATTAAGGATAGGTGTAATGGTTCTCCTGAGTCTGAATCCAACATCTTAACTGCTATACTACATTGGTTCTTCTTTTCCTAGAAACTGTCTGGAGATAATGCTACATGATGGCATGGTATTGTTCCTAAAATACTTTGGGGGAAACAAAGGAAAATACATCATTTAACAACAAAACAGAAATTCAACAATGATGGTGGTAAAAAGCAGTGAGATGCTTATTCCCCTATGTAATTTATATATACAGCTACTGTTATGTCTCCTTATTACTAAGGTAAATGCAAAAACTTCAAGCCTATCTATAGAATTTCATTGTAATGTTCTTTCCCTTAATCTCTCTTTCCCTCTCATTCTTCTCTTGCTGTCTTATTCTCAAATTATTGTAGAGGTATTTGGTGCAGTATTATTGTCAGGAGCAGAAGACTGGAGTGTATTCACCCATTATTTTTCTGCCATTTGTCCACAGGGTGTCTTTCACATTGCACTCACTCACGTGCTGAAGAAAATGCGATACCTCCATCCATTTTTCTGTATGAATGGTAAAACAGATGGGGAGAATGACTGTAAATGAGAAACATCTGGGAAAAAACATTCTGCCAATCCTCCTCCCCCACAACTACAATTTTGGTCACATCTTCTATCCCAGAGGTGATGAACTGGTGTCTGGGTTTTAGCACTTTAAATACTTGATAGGGAATTTCCTGATGGGATATTTACACATATTAAATCTCCCTTTTGCGCATTAAAATTACACAACAGAGAAAACAGTTCGTTTTCTTAACTTACAATGTCTGTTTTCAAGAAAGAAGGGCACTTACTTGTACACACGGTTTAAAGTACTGCCACAGGGACCCATGTGTATCACTTCCTTCAAAACTACATTTCTAAACAAGGACTGAACTATACACTACACACTACTTGAGAAAGAAATGAGAAAAATTCAGAAATCCCTACCTTGAATTCTTAGAATTATACAAATGAATGAGTTCTTACTGTTGTTTTTGTTAAATCCAATGGTCCTGATCAGAACAGTGCTATTTTTAAAAATCCTACAAACACTTTTTGGCAATAAAATTACCGCAATAATAAATTAAATAACAACAGATCTGCAAGTGCAAATTAGCTGTCTGATGCAGCAGTTACTCCCCACTTAACGGTGAACCTGGCCCTGTAACCTGTCTTTTTAATAAAACCACATCCATCAGAGTTATCAATAACAAATAAAAAGTGAAAATGAGAGGAATAAAAGAATGATGGTGATACATGGTGACCTGTTTTATACAGAAGTGCTGTTCAGTTTTGTTCTTTATAGCTGATTCTTCTGAGTACACTGGAATATTGGGAAAAAAAATATTCTCCTTTTTTTTCCTTGTCTCTGCAGCTTTGCTAGCAAGTTGCCACATCTCACCTGAAAAAAAAAAAAAAATGAATGCATACCAAACCACAGAACCAACTTTTCAGGTATTTCATTGAAAATTCTTTCCTAAAGGAATATTTATTACCTCAGAAGACATGTGTGGGCAGACCATATTATTTAGTGACCTGTAATACCGAAGTAATGATCACAATAAATCAGACTTCATTACTATGTAAGGGAAGGCTGGATCAAGGGCTTGCAAGTAGGTAATGAGGCCTAATTTAGTATCACAGCATTATTTTACACTCATTTGTCACAGGAGGGAGAAGTGAGACTGGGCTGAGGGCATCTAATTGATCCAACTTTCTTCTACACTCTTGTCTTCAGTTCTTGATTTCAAGGGTTCAGGTTAGTGCTTTGTAAAGGCTGTTTTGCAACTCTGAAAACCATATAAGTTGAAAGATTCCAGCATAGATATTTTTATGGAAGAGTTAGGTAATCTGTAGCCCTGTGACCAGATGCAGTTCTCAGGTTAATATGATATGGCCGTTAACCTAATTTCTGAAGTGATTCTCAAGGAATCACCTCTGATCTCTAATAAAATTTATGTATCCTTTCCCTAGCATTAAGCTGTTGAGAGGGGGAAGGGAAGGGCAGTTCACTTTTGTCTTTAATCCACCAACTGTTACATGTGATATCATCTGAACAGATTACTCATACAGGAGTGTGACATTCAACAACAAGACTGCTTCTGCGAGAAGAAGGAAAGATAAAAGAGGCCTTGGTTTACTAAGAAATAGAACAATTCCTCAACAGAAGATCAGACAAGCAAAAATTCTGCCTGGGGACTTCCCATATTCTTGCAAAATTATGTGAACCTTTGGGTGCACTGTCTCATCACTTTTCCTTATTCAGTCAGTTCCTTTTTTAGCATATACTAAAGCTTGCTTGCCTTTTTCCTCTCATCCATCCTAACATATCAAGTTTACTATTCTAGCAATTCCTGTTTCTTTTATGCAAACCACATATTCAGAACCATTGTGGCATTCTATTTATTCTATTTAAAAGATGGTGAAAATTATAAATTTGGTAAGAAGTGGTCAGATTCAGTCCCATGGCCTAACTGCTGCTCAGAAAATCTTGTGATAGGTTACATTCCAGAAAAGCAAGATAGAACAATAAGATCAAGTACAATCAATACTGAATTGTTTTAAAACACACGGTAATAAACATAGTGTCACTGAGAGAAAAGCACTTAAGGGCCTGGTCCACCCAGATGATTAACTGATACTAAAATACATATATTATCAGCACCAGCCTGGCCTCCAAACTGGAGTTCCAGAAGGCCTTCATCATTATTCCATATAATTTATTTATTTAATTTATTTATTAAACTTTTTGGTATGTCACTGTAATCAAAAACAACTCTTGGTGGCCCACACAGAAACATTCTTCCAGCCCTGGGACATTAAGATGGGTCCTCTTGTAGATCTTAACATGACTCTGAAATATGGCCTATGGGTAAAGGTAAGCTGTGTTTTGTATTATGCTGTCAGTTTTCTTTTTGTGGTTTGTTTTTGTGTTGGGAGAAAGGTGGTTGTTTGCAGAACTGCAGAATATATTGGAATCTTTATTTCAAACATACAAGTGCAGGTATCATTTCCACACTTGTAGATGTGTCAGGATAGGATACATCATGAGATTCTGTATGCTTGTCAGATTGTCTTCCTTTCCTCTATTCCCACTAACACAGAAGTAGTTGGAAGTGTTTATGTAGCTATTCTCCATAGTTGCATACATAATGTAATGTAATGTAATTTATTCAATTTGAATGCCGCTCAACTCTGGGCGGCTCACCACAATAAAGTGACTTAACAAAGAGCAAAATACAAAAAAGTAACCAAACCAAGTACAAAAATAACTACCAAATTATCACAAAATGGTAATCCAGCAACAAAGCAAACATCACAAACAAGGGAGTCCTATCCACCCTACCCCAAGGTCTGGTAGAATAGCCATCTTTTCAAGGCCTTCCAGAATATCATCAGGGTGGGACCACATGGATCTCAGGGGGGACCTCATTCCAGAGGGTAAGCACTGCTATGCACTTCTTATTGTTTTCTTTATAAATGAATTTCAGAATTCTGGAAGTATTAAATAAGAATGTGATGTCTGGGGGTTGAGTCATGGCAACTGGACTTCTTTTCTTTTGGTTTGATAAAGGAAGTCCAGTTGCCATGACTCAATCCCCAGATAATTCCACCTGGATGACTGAGAATCTTCATCAACATAAGAATGAGATGATTATAAAATCATAGCACTCTGAGTGTCATACAGTATTGTCCAGGCAAAATTCTTTTCATATCATAAATATTTTAGTTCAGCCCACCCCTTTGCAACTCCATCACAGTTTTCCTCAAAATTTGTTCTCAGAGTTTTAGTTTTAATTTTGGCTTTCTTTGCTCAAATTAAACTCAAGGCAAAGATAAAATGAGGAAAGTCAAGGAGGCTATTTAGTAACTGGGATGCTAATAAGATTTCAGATCTAAGCTGTTTGCTAACTTAAGTTTGCCAAATCATTTTCTTTATTTCTTGGAAAATTTACCTTAAGGATACTTTGCTAACTTTAGCAAAGGTGATAGGAAAAAACTGGGAGATGGTATTCTAAGACGTAAGGATAAATAAACTTCTTAAAATATATCTTCCATGCGTGTGTTACAACAAGCAATCCCACTGCCTATTGAATGTTAGTTGATTCAATTCAGTCCTGGAAAAATGTTCTAATAAGTTTTGTTTATTAATGAGCACTTTTTACGTCTGCTGCAGCACAAAGTCAGTTGCTCTGAGGGATTATTTCTTGTGCCAATAAGCTGCCATTTGTGAGTGACTGAGGTCCTTTTCATTAAAAAAAAAAACCTCTTTTTCTTTGTGTAATGTTTTCATCTACGTCTTTTCAAACTGAAAACTACCATTCTTAGTTTTGGTCATTCTTTGTCAAAGAGTATAAGTTCAGTTTAAGCCACTTGAAAGGAGGGACTTGCTTTAAGTATTTCCATAAGTCTTTCCTATTTTTTAATATTGTCTTAAAGTGTAACACTTTTTAAATCTAATTAAAAAGTCACTGAGCAGTAGTGGTACACAGGATCAAGGAGATCCATGGTATATTTGATCACTTTTTTTCATTATTAACTGTTTTTGAATTTGTGCTAATTTATACTTTCTTAGGGCACATATGTATGTAAGTGTGTTGTATGTAAGTGTGTTCATTAAAGCCTAACTAGCACCCATAAGTAACATGGAGTCCTCCTTGATTGCTGATGTTGAAGGAAAGAGGGTGTTAAAAAGAACAAAAAGGTCTGGAAAAAATGATAGCTTAGTAGAAAAACATTCGTTTTGATAGGAAGATCCATTTCAATCCTGGGTATTTCCAGTTAAAAAGAATCAACTAACATATGACGGAAAAGGGCATTACTGGAGATCCAGCTGAATTTCTGACAGCTTGAAGAAACAAAGGTGGGCCACTAGATGGCCAGGCAGTCTGATCTGTATACGGCCTTGTATATGGCACCTTTCATAATATGATAAAAAGTGTTGATGCACCTCAAATACACTGAAATGTCCATTTGCCCATTGAATCAGGAAATGCCTGTCTTGGCTACCTGTCCCTAAAAAACAGTGAAATTAATGCCTTGGTTAGCTTAAGGTTAGAGTCTTGTATGCTGCTCTGATTCTCATCAACAATGCATTTCAGAAAAAAAAACTTATCAATTGTTTAGGAGAAAGTTTTAAACATTTCTCTTCTTAGGTCTGGTGGGAAAATGATTTGTGATAGGCATGGACAATTCTGAAGATTAAATCACTCACTAAAATAAGTGCTTCCTGACCAAATGGGCAAAGTGATTTTTTTTTTAATTGCTTTGTTCACACATTTTTTTTCATTATTTTCTCATTTTATATAGTTGGCCTTAAAAAAAAAAGTTGAATTGCTCGCCTATAATGGCCTAGAGATGGGTGCATATGTCAATGTGGGATTCTTTATCTGTTTTTGCAGAGGTGTCAACTTTAGTTTGTTGAAATTGAGTTCCTTAAAAAATGTGATATGTTGAAATATGTATTTTGATGCATATTTATCAAACATGCTTTTTTTCCAATGTTGCCTAATTGTTGTTGTGGACCATTTCCCCTAACAGAATGGATTTTGTATATTATTTTATGAATATATGCATTTTTATACAGAGATTCCTTTATTATACACTTCTTTTCATTGGCTAACTGCAGGACAAAATTCAGAAATGTCCAAATTTCAACTGATAACTAAATTTCAGTTTATGCATTGATCCAAATATTTCATCTCAAAGGTGAACGAAATTAATTTCTTCAAGTCCCTGCTATGGAACCTTTGCTATGTGCTTCCTGTGATGATACCTCTTATTGTAGGCATGTATGGACATATCATATGAGGAGGACTAGACTGTCTGATTCAAAGATGGTATTACTGTAAGGAAGGTGTTTAGCAAATCCACAGAACCATCAGGTTATCCACGAACTGCTGCAATCTGTATAGACAATACTTCTGATTTGATAGAGGAAAACAGTTTTCCCCCCCGAGACTACTTGCTTCACATCTGGCTCCAAATATGGGATCCTAACTACTCAAGCATGTAGAGTAAATGTATTTTCCACATGGACATCAGCTGCTAGAACTATATTATAATGAGCAATAACTACGCTTATATCTCTGGATGATTTAATGGAGTGCCTCCTGATAATGACTGATAAGGGCATAGATATTGGAGATTAGCACTGTGCTAACAGATGCTTCTGAAAAATCAAACTGCCTGCTCTGAAGTTACCTGGAAAATGCTTTATTAGCAATAAATAGTTGAGGACAAACCAGAAGTAAGACTGCTGGGAAAAGCCAGAAAATTATGTTGAATTGCCTCTCTTATTTTGGAATATGGTGAAATAAAACCTTTGGTATGGAAATAGTCACTTCAATAAGATGTTTTATTTGATCATACATGATAAGAAGCAATATAAAAAGTGTCTATTCTGAACCAATAAGTGCAATTATTTTTAAAATTTGTGATGCATGGAACATTCCCCTTGTCCCTGTAAATCTCATGTATTGCCTCAACTGCTGGTTGAGAAACAGGAAGAGACTGTCTTTTCTTTGCCTACAAAATTCAAATGACAGCCCTTGCTATTATCATTTTATTGTTTTGCTTTTGAAACTGCAGTATAATTTTGGAAAGTTAGCTAGATCATAGATAGATGCAGAATTACAGTTAAGGTTAGCACTGAATGCCTCTTCATGTTGTCCTATCCCAATCCATTAATAATAAAGGAGGGTGTTTTTTGTTTGTTTGTTTGTTTTGTTTTTTTAAGAGCATTTAAAAAAATAGGTGAAATTGGAGTTAATGACAATGATAAACATTGGCAATTTTCTTGAAGGTTCTAAGCTGGCAAATTATATTATGCGTTAGACGTATATCTGCCTTTCTTCTAGAAATTCAGGGACTTCCAGGGAAGTAATGGTGAACTGAAGACAGCTCCGCTAAAAGCAGATGCAACGACCGCAGCGGAATGAGAAGCCGGCAAGTAGACAGCTCTTCATAATTCCTCTCCAGAGAAGGAGAGGATTTCAGTTACCCACAAGTGATCCAGACAGTTGCTCCTTGCAAGCAGAACACAAGACAGCTTTCTGTGGCAGGTTTAGAGCTCTGGGAGGTGAGGAATAGCCATCTTGCTCAAACCATAGCTGGAGCCTTTAAACAACACTGGGTTTGCATATTTCCTTTTCTAACCACTTTTGGAAATTGCTTGTTAACTGGTTTTCAGTTTTTAGGAACCTTTGGATCGATATGTTTTACAGCACCAGGTGAGTTTTCTTCAGTCCTTAGCAAAAGAAGTTTTAAATACAAGCTCAAGGACTTTACAAAATTGGGGGGGGGGGGACAAACAGCAAAAGGGTGACTAGAACTTTGATTTTAGAAAGTTAAAAACAGACTAAGAGTTCAGATAAATTTGAAATAAGATTTTTTGAATTAATTATAAGAATCCTTTCAATGAGAAAAAGCTTTTGTTTTGAATTCTTTTTAGAAAAACATGATAGGATGAAACTTTGAAGGTTGGACACTAGAGGGAACTTGAAGGAACTAAAGATTACAATTAAAGGAGAATTAAATTTGATTTACTAATACAGAATAAAACAAAATATTTTAACACTGGACATACTGAAGGATATTTTTTGAACAATGGACCAGAAGTTAATTTTAAGCATGTCTGCTTCTATAGACAGACTGTCTTTAAAAGATGTTATGGAAGAGGAACAAATTTTACCTGAGGAGATTGAGACTGATCTGAAAGTGGATTTAAAAATGACAAGAATGATATGGAAAAAGATGCTACACTGGACATACAAAAGAAACTGGCTGATGTTTTAATGATTAAAAGAAATATACAAACAACAAACCAAGACAGTGACCTGAATAATTCTCCTATATTTACAAAAGAGACTTGTTAAAGGTTTAAAGAATTTTGTGAGAAGGGACAAAGAAAACATGAAAAGGAATAAAGTTCTAGGACATTATTTGAAGGAACTAAAGATCAAGATTCTTAAAAGTAAAAGGAAGGAATATAAAGTTGGTTTATTTGATCAAGGTTAAAATAGATATATTGTTATCTCTGGTAACTCTTAATGGACTTCTGCTGACATCAGGACTGCAATGACAAGGCTTTAAGGATTTGTTTATAGATAAGAGATGGGATATGGGAAGAAGAGATCATTGGTTGTATTTTAAGAGAAGGTGATAAGTTGCTAAAATTGTTTATACTTATTGTTCTGAAGGGGAAAGTCATTTCTTTATATTTTTCTTTTCTTTAGCTTTATTATATTCTTATTTTTTCTTTCTTTTCTATTTTTCGTTCTTTTTTCAGCATCTTCTATTTTTTCTTATTTTTTTAGTTTTTATTGTTGCAATTGTAATTTTTAATAAAAATTACTATTAAAAAAAATAGAAATTCGGGTGGGTGGCTCCTCTCATTTTATTCCTACAACATAAACATGTAAAAGTTTGCACTAAGAGTGACCCCAAATCACCAATTACTGTCCCAGATCTGAATCCAATATAATTGCTACCCCACACTGTTCTTCTTCAGGAGATGGATACATCAGGGAATGAATTATTTGGGAAAACAAAATGAAACCCACTAGGACAAAATATCTACAGTAGCTATTATTAACACAAGAAAAAAAATTAATGAGGGTGGCAAAAAAAATTAGTGAAAAGTATATCCCCAAAATAATTTTGAGTAAGAATTGCTTAGGGTAAAAAAAAAAAAAAAGGATGACCCTAGGTGGAAGGGGCAGATTTCCAAATCTTGAGGCTCAGAAAGAAATTAGGGAATAAAAATAGCGAGCTTTGATTACAATTTGTGAGCCTCAGGTAGTTTTGGAAGCTTTTAAACAACCATCATGGGTGGGTTGTATATTTTGTTGTTCAATCATCACCTTGCAAAACTAACCACTTCTATATAATCCATTAGAAATGGGACTTTATAAAATGTGGCCTAGTAATTTACAACTTCCCAACATTCTTACCATCCACCTGCGTAAGAGGAGGGGCTGTGCTTTGATCCTCATGGAAATGCATCGCCTTCATTGCTTTCAGAATAGTTTAGAAACCTTTACAACAAGACCCTGCAAATGAAATCTCTTGTTAGCCAAATTAACTATCAAGGCTGACTGTGGACACCCCTTAGAAGGTGACAGCTTCTGGTTGCTGTTAGTCCATAGCAAATTGAGACACTGTAGTTTTTTTTTTTTTTTAATCAGGTATAAAGTCTCTTTTTTTAAAAGAAAAAAAATGCTGGAGCCCCACCGTCTCATTTTTAACAAGGACCAGCTGAGAAATGAATGCAAGCTGCACACAAACCATCTTATGTCTGCCAATTCATTTCCTGGCCCTGAAAAGTGAGGTAGGGGGAGAACCTCTCCAGTTTCCTCTTAACAGGCCAAGCATGGCAAAGCACCAAGGGAATTCTGAATGGAATCAATTGCATTTGTTACTGAGTTTTCTTTATTCTTATATTACCAAGGCCTGGCTATTCAGCTGCAAACAATTACAATGAAAAGTTACTGACTAATGGTTTCCAGATTGCTCTATGAGGGGGCATTAATTGGAAGGGACAATTTAAGAGTTTAGGCCATGTAAATGCATTTCTTATTCTGTCAGACTGAGAAATTTTGGCATGCAAGAGGCTGAAATGCTCAGAACAGATAAAGACTTAATAGTAGCAATCTAAATAAACATTTGGAAATGGGGGTTACATTGAAGGGATCAAGAATAATTAAAATATCAGACTGGGTTGTTGTTTTTTAATGGTATAAAAATTTATAACAGTAATCCAGGGTTGGAAGTGTGAAACTCAATTTACAGTAGATCAAGGTGGAATTTAGTATTTATCAGCCTGACTCAGGCCCTGCTGATCTAGAGGTAAATCTACCTCTTGTTGTAGCTAACAGGAAATGATTCCAGGCCAGTTTTCATACTGTACATTCTAGGCATAGGACCCCTTTCAAAAGCAATTCCTCTGACAGAATATAAGGACTCCATTGTCTGAGCAAGTGTCATGTTGCCTGATTCAGTGCACATCCTTCAGCCGTGAATCCTGTTCTCAAGCACTGCAGTTAAGCAGTTTCTTGAAAACTAAATCAGGTATTAGACCATACCCATTTACATAATACATCCAGTGACAAAGTACAGGTTGCAAAAGTTGTTTGGGGATTTGAAAAATATGGGGTATGAGCTGCATATATAAGCTGTATTTAAGCCCTGTTCAGGTAAGGGATGAAAATGTCTAGGATGTCCTTACTTTGGCTGAAAGTGATATCTGAAGCTCTGAACCCTTCCTTCTGAGCACGTTAACAAACTGCATGTAGAAACCCTATTCAGGCTTTTGTGTTGAATGTGTAAAGCTCTAAAAAAGATATTACTTATGTTTTGTACAGTGGGATTACCTTCCTACTCCCTACATACTATTAAAATCTTTATGCACATAGGTGAACACACAGCTAATTTTTCCTTTGCTTTGTCAGCATGGATTAGGTGTGGATCCATATATTAAATGCTACACTGTATTACTTTTCTAGGAATACGCAAAGTCAAACCACATGTTAGTCTAAAACTTACTATGGGGCCCGTCATTTGAACTAGGGCTGTGAAATGCACAGAGGTGAGTCTAATCTTTGCCATCATACTGTGGCTGCAATCAAACCTTTCCATTTCAAGTGGTTTCTTTTTCAGAAAGTAAAAAGAGACATCAAGAACTCCAAACACAGAGATCCGTCAGCACTCAATAACACAGCTCCAAATCCAGAGCTGTATATTCAACTGAAAGCAATGAAGTGCAGACCAACATAGAGACTGGTGGCCATAAGCACTTTGGCTGAGAGGACCTTCATGTGTTTCTTTTAGTTATAATGTGGCTCCTAATAACTAAATCATGGAACTCAAAATGTCTCTATAAAGTATTCTTTTCTTCACCCAGAGGAAGAAAGCTATAAGCCTCATTGCTTATGCAGCTGGAGGAAAAGGTTTATCCCTTCTCCATACAGTGTGATCTCACAGAGATTACATGCACACACTCTCACACACATATACCAGCAGTTGAACTTGAAATATGACTATTTGTCATATGAAAATGAGAGTTTTCCATAGTGTTTTAGATTTGTGTGTGTGTGTGTGTGTACGTGTGTATGAGAGCATTGTGTTAAGGATTTCCTTTGCTCCCAAAACGGATAGGAAATTTGTACCTTTATTTTTCATTTGTTTACTTTAGGTACGATTTCAAAAAGTTCAGGGAGACTTTCAAGAGCCAGACATAGCTTATGAGATACAGGTTGCCAACCATGGTATAGAATAAATATTTATATATGTAGCAATGACAGCTATGATATACAGAGAAATGTGTGCATCTGATCAGGGTGCTTTCATGCCCCTAATGGTGATCCAGTAATAGCTTATTGCAAAGAGTCAAAAAATCCAGCCCATTCTGCAACCACCAGAAAAGAGATTTGTTTGGGCTTCTTTTTCCATTTGAGGGAAGAATGTACATCCACATGCTTGTATTCTACCCATTTTTTCCCTATAGGGAGGAAGACCCTTGTATTGAGAAGATAAATTCATGCCCCTCTTCCTGCCTTCCAAGACCATGGATTAAAAAAAAGCAAGAGGTGAGAATGACTCATTGGTCAGCAGGCCATGTATCCCCAGTGGCTTGATATACAGTAATGGTCAGTGAGAGGAGATGTAGGAAAAATTATCAAATTATCAAGTTTTAACTCTAGCATCCAAAATTCAAGTTAGCAGAAATGGAGCCCTTAGCCTAAGAAAGATTCCCTCTTCATGTGTCATTCTGAACAATTATTGTTTCTGTTATATACATGCAACAAAACACAATCACTAACTCAGCATAGCAGTGCTTTCTCAAGAAAATATTAAGTTTTTGAAATATATATTTTTAATGTGCATACATCTTTCTTTAGGATTGTGTATTCTCATTTTGCCAAATTTGCAACCCCCTTTAAGCACTCATCAGTCTGATAATGGAGCAGGAGAATGGAATGCACGTGAAAGGGCTGAAGTCGATGTGACAGGAATCTCTGATCCTCAGGCCAGAGAAAACTGTTTTGTAAACAGTACAAAGAAAACAAGAGACAGAAGGCTGAAACTTTCAAGCCCAGGAAACAGGCAGCCACTTGGCCATTAACTTGAAAAGGAAGAAAAGGCCCAGGACTTAAATCTGGAGACCAACATATAGAAAGAGCAGGATTCCAGGTATTGTTAGACCAAACACTTCTTTATATGTGCAGCTTTCTAATTCTTTGCAATAAATCTACTTATCTAACCTTGGACTTGCTTGAGTGTATGGAGCAGGGAGAGAGTTTAATCACTATATTAGGTATGAAGTTGTAACAGTGTGTTCCCATCCCAATCCTTTTATCCCAGATCATTTCATATTGAAATTGAAGGTCTGAGTGTTTGGCTTAATCTGGTTAGTGTGACTATTACTAAACAGCTTTGAGGCCAAATAGATTTTAAAAAAAAAATCAGAGATTTATGGGTAACAAAAGAAGAAAACAAGTTAATTCGTTTAACTTAAATCTTTGAGACAAGCTCTGGAATCCTAGAATTTGTATTGTTTATTGGTTTAATTTTACCCCAAGTTCACATGCACTTTGAAATGTAACATGTCATTATATACTTGGTAGTTACAAAGCACAGGTTTTTAGCCTTGATGGGGAGCAGAGCCATTCAGCTTAATTAGATGGATTGTCAGCCACTCCTTTGCCTACCAAAACAAAAAGGGGGGAAAGTTGGATTAACAGCCAGCATAAACATAGCTTAGCAGCCCTACAGTGTTGTCCAATATGCAACTGGGTTAAGGCATAAAACTGCCAAGCAGGAAAGAGGAAAGAAATGGGATGAATGCTGAATTTTAACTTTAGAATAATAGTCACTTGAAACCCAGAGACACATGAATCTGATAATCACTTAGGAATGGCTGCCCTGAGATACTCATTATGTTCCTTCATGGAAGGATTGGTCCAGAGATTGTAAAAGTAGACTTAAATGGCTTAATATGAAAGGAGAAGAGAAGAGAAGAGAAGAGAAGAGAAGAGGAGAGAGGAGAAGAGAAGAGAAGAGAAGAGAAGAGAAGAGAAGAGAAGAGAAGAGAAGAGAAGAGAAGAGAAGAGAAGAAAAGAAAAGAAAAGAAAAGAAAAGGCAAGGAAAACCATGAAGATTCAAATTCCAACAACTTGGGGAGAGAGAGTATATTTGTTTCTATAGTAGCAACACGGCTGAAAGGCTCTTGTGTTTGCATATGAAGTTCCAGTCTTTTTCTTATAAGTTCAGCATAATTTTTATGAATGTGCACAGAATTTTAATATTAAACATCTGTTCAGTATATACAGAATGTGATAGACAGATCTGCCCAAGCTGTCTTCCTGCCCAAGACAACCAGATGTCTCCTGGCGCTACTCCATGTACAGAAGCTGATCAGAGAAACTGTTGAATTTTACATAAATGCTGGTTACTTCCATAAAATTAGCTGAGAGGGCAGACTGTGTGTTCCATCTCTAGCTCTAACCTTCACTGCACATCTAGCAATCTTGTTCAATGTCTTAGTGCTGCCCTCTGCTCCCCCTGCTGTATCTGTATCTGAGGCAGTTGATTGGTCTACTTAAGGGCAGACCAGGCCCCATGGACAGATGATATATAAACACCTTCTTTGTTTTGGGGGTGCGTTTTTTCTTCTTTCCTTTTTTGGGAGGGGGCATAGAATTACCTAGTTCTTCCTGGCAAAGGGAAGCACCATAATGGAAGGATCAAGGCTTTTAGTATTAAGCCAGTAAATACAAGGATTATTCCTTAAGGCTGAACATTTCCACACATACCAAATTCTTTTGCAAGACAGTTGCCTTGTTTCTCCTGGCACGGGGCATCATTATTTTGTTCTTTGAGGTTTGAAATGTGTGACGTCCAATTTCTTCTGATGTTAAGTCTACTTGCGTTTCTAAAAACAATAATAATAGTAATAATGGCAATAAAAGCAAAAGCAGGTTTAACTGCAAACAGATGGGATGTTGCCTTACTGTCCTTTTCTAAAATGAGATAGTATTCTTTGAGTTGTGTTTTCCTTCACTGAAAAATGGATAAAAAGCAGCCAAATGTATTCTCCCTGGCACTCCTTCAACTGCTTTAACAAAATTTCAAGTTTTCCCCCCCCCCCCCAACACAAATTCTTTGTCTCTGCTTGACCCAACTATTATAGAGCTGTGTTTTGTTAGTTTTGATGACTTATAATGTGACTGCACAAATATATCTATGTGATGCTGAGCTATGCAGAAACCCTGTAATCCTTTTTTCTCATATTGTTATTTTTAAAAACAACTTAAAAATGGATAAGAGAGCCAGGTTTGAGGTGTGAGAACTCTGGATTACACCACTGTGGACCATGGGTGAGAGGAAGGCCATTTTCAGTAATGCTTCCATATGTAAAGAGTATTCTGATTGCTCTGCTGTGCTAATTTGGGAGACCCAAGAAGATGTGAATTACTTGGTTTTTTCAATCTTGGGAAGCATTAAAAAAAGAACAGAGACCAACTTACAGTTTGAAGTGGTATGATCATTTCAGTTTACTCATTCCTTCTGTACAACAGAACAGTGAGTTTATAGGAGACAGAAGAAGGGGTTTTTTATACCAATAGATTATTTTTCTAAATCTAATTGCTGCATAAAGCAGGGTGAGAAGTGAGCTGACTTATAAAAGCGCTGTGGGCTGGATTTGGCACGTGGGCAGATGGTTTCCCATCCCTTGAACAGACTGATTCTGAAGGGATTCTGTGTGTCCAGTAAATGAAATGAAATAAGTGTATCCTCCCCCAATCTAGAGAGTAAGGAGGATGACCTTGATGGAGATCAGTGAGATCCATTACCAAAGCAATGAGGAAAAATAACATATCTTAAGTTCAAAACAAGCATAAAATATGTTAAAGGCACCTCCATATTCACATGAATATAAGAAAGGGAGGAGGTACAGCACAATCAGACTTGCAAGATTCTTTTATTGTAGCCAATCTCAATCAAAGTAGTTTTAGCCTTCCCGTGAAGCTGATTTCTGGTCTGGTCTACTTGGTGGGGCCAACACCTTCCCCCCATATCTCCCCTTAGAATAGGCTGAACTACATGTAGATAGTGGGTATGCAGAGAGAGGAGGAACAGAAGAGATAAGCAGGCAAAATTATATAGGACTTTCATCTAAGTTTTATTTTTTTATTTTAGAAGAGGACCTAGGCCTTAGGGTGAAAAGAAGGTAAACCTTAAAGAGATGGAACAGTAAACCATAGATAGGGTGTGTAAATCAACTGTCATACATTCTTCTAGGCTATTATTTGGCTTCATTTCATGTTATTGATTTCATTTTTAACTCAATATGAGGAAATATCTCATGGGTAGTTTTAGTTCATGAACTGATTTTTCTTGCCATATAAAACATACTCTGTTCTTTCAAGAGCTGAAATTGATATGGCGTGCTTTATGTGAAATGTCCTTGATTAAATTTGTCCTGCTTCTTTGGAAATTTGTGGTACTGAGTAATTTTGCATGATGGATAAATTCATGACACATATTTAAATTGTCATCACATATCCACCCAGATTCAAGCAGCACATTCCCTATAACTGGTATTTATGCTCTTACTGTATTTACTACCCCAACTGGTTTTTGCTTAAGCACAGTTTATTCCCTTATTATAATAGAAACATTATCAAACAGAAAATCAAATGTTATGATGTGATAATATTGTGATTCCTGAATAGGCACTATCTTTATGCAGCTTTATTTATTCTCACTGGCATCACTAAATTAAGTATAACTGGCTATGTGACATTACCATTGTTAGGGGGAAAATCCATATGGACTGCAAAACCAAAAAAAAAAAAAAAAGCCAAAACAGATTTTGGAGAATCTTTTAGCAAAAAGTTTGGCTTTGAAACCTGTTTTCATGTTAAAAATTCTAACTGGAAAATATTTAGTTGGCTCTCTTTAAAAAATTAACTTACCTTTGCTTGTCAGTAAAGAAAGAACATACCATTCTGTTTAAAGATCATGCATCCTCACTTCTTCACAATATGAAATATATTTATTTTTAAAAGATATTTCTGAAGGCCCGGAAATGCTATGTCAAAGCCCAAGAAATCCAAAGAAATAATACGAGTTAGCTAAACTGTGTCACAAAATTGCTCAATTTATTGCCCAACCAGTGGAGTATAGGTATCTTGCATTCTGCATGTTGATGAACAATGAGACTGGGTATAATTTAACTCCATAAAAGACTGCAACAGAACCCTTATGAGTGGTTCTTACTGAATGCAATAAATGTTAAACCAACAGGGCATCATATAAACAATTTTGCAATGTTACAGATTTACATACTCAGGTGATGCCCAATTAAATTGCCCTAAAGAACTTAATAGCATGACATTTTTATTTCATAGTTAAGCTTAAAAAGTTTTATTCCTGTTTATTGAATTCTTATAGCGCCTTTTCCCATAAAGGAAGATCATTGGGGAGTCCATTTGCTTAGCAGACAGTTTGTAATGCTAAAAAAAAAAAAAAAAGACAACAGAAATTCATGTCTTCTGAGACAAAAATGTTGATGACAGCAGTGCCACCGTGTGCCATCAAGTACACTTTAGAGAAAGGGGAAACTTGAAAAAAATCACAGTATATACTGACAATACTGCTTGCTTCACAGATGTCATATTAAAAAATTGCTTTGTTCTCTAATTTCTTTTCCAAGCTGACAGTAGATCTGGATCAATTTTGTTTGTTTGTTTGTTTGTTTGTTTATTGAATTTGTAGATCGCCTCATTCTGGGAAGCTTCATAGAATTAAAGCAGCCGTACAGTACAAAACAATCACATCCATTAAAAGAGCAATCACTGGGGGACCAAATCCTCCATCCGTATTCCTCACAACTCACAAAGCCTATCCATCTACTGTATCTAACCGAAGGCCTATGGAAAAAGTCATGTTTTAAAGAATACTTAAAGACGCACAAGATGGAAACCATGCGGATCTCTGTGGTAATACTGTTCCAAAGGCCAGGGGCCATAACAGAGAAGGTACTAGGTGACATTGCTTAACTGAGGGGATCCAAATCAAGGCAACACTGTTGGAATGCACAGGATGGGCAGACATTTGATGACCAAAATAAAGAGACTTGACTTCTCTTGACATTACAGGACACATTCTGGTAAATAAGAAGATGTCCTGGTGCCCTTCATCTTTCATGCATCACCTCTCTTATTCTATGCACCTGTAACTTGAACAAATACCATAGCGTATTTAAATATATAAGTTCATTGAAAAACCTTATGCCAAGGTATGATCCACATCAGCATTTTTATTATAATTGTTTATAAAATGTTGTCCAATATGTGTGATAGCCTTCTCAGAGTTTGTCCTCTCCAGATTAAGGATACAAAGGAATTCAACTCTCCATTTCATTTGGAGCAAATTGTGATGTTTCACTCCAATGGAATCCAGAGTAGGAAAACATCATGAACAAGTCTGGTTAGCGTTTCTATTTTCTTTTTAACATGGGGCAGTTTTTTGTTTTTTTATTGTTGAGCTTTCAAAGAGCATGTGTGGGAATGTAATGATGGGTGCTTTGGAAAAGACATGCAAAACTTGGTTTAGGAGTCCTTGCGGAGGCTACATATATCTATTTGCACCTTTGGAGAGGTCACAGGATGGGATAATGACATTACCAAAAATTAGCAGGTTTGCTACCAAAGTTTGGTGGCACAATACGGAAGTGCTCTCAGGACTGTAAAATGAACGTTAGGGATACACACAGATCATGCAGGCCAGTACAATGAACTATGTCAGCCTTGACTTTTCTGTAAGAGCAAAAAGTATCGGGGAAAGCAAAGATGAGAACTATGTTTTTGAGAACTGTAACAAGGCTACAAAGGTGTGATCAAATCTTGCCCCCTTTTTAATGTATCTCTTGACTTGTTTGATCCCACCCCATCAGAGACATAAGAATGTATGTTTAGGACACAAAGCATATGCTTAAACAGCTGTCAAGTACAGCACCATAAGTTTACTGAAGGAACACAGGTAGGAGTAAGGGAGCATTTCCTAAATTGTTGGGAAATCATTGGGTCTCAGCTTGGCTCCAGGTGAGTCTCAGACCCATTAATTTCCCTACGCTGGCCTCCAGTTAGATGACAAGAAAGGTGTATGTTGAAGGAAATAAAAATAATTAAAATAACTGATATTTCTTTGAAAGATTAAAATGAATTACTGTTCTTATTAAATCAGATTGTGTTCCTTTCAGGATTAATTGGTACCCTCTCTAGCAGTCTCCATGAGTGCCCCTTTCCTGTGAATTTTCAGATCTCTCAAATAAGTCACAGGAATTAAAAATCTAAGAAGACCTCTGAGTCTAATATGGGAGATCTACATGCTGGAGATCAAATATGATGTGTATTGTATAATCCTGTTGAAACAAGTTTACATAAACTACCCGGAGATACATCCAAGTCTGTGATGGAAAAGGGAAACCAAGGATTGTTTCACTGTCTTCAATAGATTCAAGAGAGCAGTTCTGCTTCACTGGAGGAGATGAGTGCGGCACCCAGCCCATTCCTGGCTAAAGGAAGCAGAGGAAGAGGGGTTTTGCCACATGCAAAACATCTCAGTGAAGAGAAGTGTTTCACCTTTATATGTGGTACGAAGCTCATCACTGATGTAAATCACTCCTGCCTTGCAATAGTAATAATGGTTGATCAGAGATAAAAGAACAAGTACTTTTATAACAGACTGGAAACCTTTTATGGACTTTTTGCTGTAAATGGAAAAAAGTAAAGTGTTGATTTAGGGATCTGATGATTGAAAAAGAATTAAATAAGGTGCTGAAGGGATTTTTGTACTGTTAAAGAGGGAGGAGGGATAATGAGTATGTTTAGAGCTGTTGAAAATGTCAGAAGTTGTTTTCTTTTTCTGATTCCTGATTCTTTAATTGATTCTTTTTCTTGTTTTTCTTGGCCTTGTTTTTCACACTATTTTTCTTTTTTCTCTTTTTCTTATTTCTTATTTCTTTTTTCTTTATATTCTTTCATTACATTTGCCTTTTATGTATGCAAAAACTTTCAATAAAATTATAATGAGAGAGAGAGAGAGAGAGAGAGAAATAATGGCAATATTTATTTATTTATTGAATTTATATAGCTGTCCATCTCATGCATGTGACTCTGGACAGCATACACTGTTAAAACACAAAGCTAAACAATCAGTATAATTCAAACACAACCATTAAAAACCAGTTAAAAACAGTTTAAAAACTATAACAACAAAAAGACATAGGAGAGTGCATTCTAAACTCACACACAATGCAGCCATTTAATAACATGTCATAATGAAGATAATAATAACTGCAGTACCAAAACATTCTTCTGAATTATTTTTGTCCACTTTCTTTTAGGATAATTGTATTGAAATTGCCATGGTACTGGCACTTCCCTTAGTGAGGAGTGAGAGCATCTTTTGTTCACTGAACTGTCTTTAGAAGCCTTCAGCCTTCCTGGTCATCCCACACTTAAGTTAAATCCCAGGGAAACATCGCGACAATATGCCACCAGAGTCATCCAAAGGGAGGGTAAAATAAAACTTACAATTGAAATCTTGTCCATTTTTTATGTGTGTCAGGGTGGAGTTTCAACCGCGTGGTTGTGGCCACTGTCGTAACTTTCTTAACCACCCCCCTGTGGACATCCCCATATGCCACTTATGGGGCTTTTTCAGATTACATAGAAAGAAACGTTCCAGAAGAACAACACAATCCAATCTCCTGCAATCTCCCGCTGATAAAATAACTCAAAACATCAGCAAAAGAAATTCTAACATTCTTCAGATGAAGAAGTAAATCAGCCTCTTTTTTTAGAGGAAGGAAAGTTGGGGAAATTGGAAGACAGATTTCAGTATAGCATTACTGCCTCGGAACACCTTTCTTTTGTCTTTTTATATGATGTTACAAAGAGAGAGGGAGAAAATTCATATTCCTAATTGAGGTTTTTAAACATACCAAATGCTACCAAAAAAAATTATTGTATTAACTGTTCGTCAGTTCTGAGTTAATTCCTTCTAAATCTTAAGGCATATAATAAACCAAATGCATTTTGCTGTATTGTGCAGTAGCATATCTGTGTATAAGCCTATTAATGTACATAATGTGCATATTTCACATTAGAACTACTTTCTAATGTTAAATATGGATTCAAAGAAATATATTTTAAAAGTGACTGAGTTTCCCATGGTAGTGAAAATAATTCCATATAATTTATACCATTTAAAGAGCATGGCAACTTAAAAATCATTGTTTTCAACGGATTTTATTCCACAATAATTTAACACAGATTGCAGCTTTCACAGTGTACATATTGGTTCAAAAATAAATCCAAGTAAGTTCTATGTGGTTGCTTCCAGGTACATGTGTATAGGCTATTACTGGATTTATCTTTGAACAGACACAAATATATTTATTTTTGTTTTGTTTTGTTTTTTTAGCATTTGAACCAAAGTTTATTTAGGAACTAAACCAAGGCCCAGTTAGAGCTCTGGGTCCTACCTTGTGAAATGAGAAGCTAATATTTTTGGACTAACAATTCTCTCTTTTTTTAGCATAATTTTATAGAAGATTACATTATACAGATAAAATTAATGTAATCTACATAGTATTAAAAATATTTAAAAAGTGCAAAAAAGTGCAAAAAAGGAAAAGAAAGAACAAAGAAAAGAAAAAGACAAAACCTCCCTCTTCATCCCCAGCAAGTACAATCAACATTAACCTATCGCTATCTCTTAAAGAAAAACCAGCCATCTCTTCATCCCATACCTCCATTCTCTATAAACCAATCTCTAAAACCTCATCTCTCCATCTTAATCAGCAAAAGTCCATTAAGGGTTATCAGAAATAACATAACTATTACAAACTATATTGAATCCTTTCTTTTATATTTATACTCCCTTTCTATTTAAACATATCCCCCTTATTTCCTCTCCAAATAAACAAAACCTTTAATGATCATCATCCAGTCCTAATCAACAAAATATTACCAAATATTTTACCAAAAATAGCAACTTTTATTTTAACCTTGATCAAACAAACTGATTTTGTATTCTTTCTCCCAACAATCCTTAGTTCTTCAGTTCTAACATCTGCTTTCTCATACTCCCTTTTCTCTCAGCGTCCTTGGCATCCCCACCGAGCCCCTTTTGTAATTCCAGTGTAAGAAAGTTATCCACGTCACTGTTCATATTCTCACTGTTTCTTCTCATGAAATCTTTGACAGCTTCAACAAGTCCCCTTTGTAAATCCAATGCAAAGAGATTATCCACATCACTCTTGTGGTTTAGTATTTGTATGTCTTTTTTTAATTAAGTCATCACCCAGTTTCATTTGTAAATCCATTATTTCCATCTCTTTCTTATAGGCTATCATTTTTTAATCCACATTCAAATCAATTTTAGTTTTATTCAATGGAGCTTGTTCCTCTTCAGTATCACCTTCTAATTTTTCTGTAATAGCAGATAATTTTATAATTAGTTCTTGTGTCCATTAATCACAGATCTCCCTTAAAGTACCCATTGATACATTTATTTCCTTCTAGTGCCCACCAGTGTCCACCTTCCAAAGTACTCTTATCAGTTGTGGAGTCCTTGGGGTTCACTGAGCTTGGTTCTTTTCTTGCAAATGTTTCATTACCCAGCTAGGTAACATCTTCAGTGTTGAATGGGATGGGGTTTGCTCTCTGTTTATATACTGCGGCATGCCCTGCCAGTGTTGGTGGGGTGGGGGTTTTGTTTTGTTCCTCTGGTAGTTCCTTGATTAGGGTATTGTTCACTGCTTGATTGTGTGCCTGGTGGTAACCTCTGCTTATCTAGGTGATGATTGCTGGTGAGGAGATGTTCTGGTCTTTTGTTTTCTTTTCTATTGTCTCTTTTGAATAGTGTGTGGATGCTGTTTATCTCTATGTGTCTGTTGATTGCTGCCTTGTCTGAATACCGAGCTTCCAAGAATTCCCTTGCATTTTTGGATTTAGCTTGGTCTAAAATGCTGACAGTTTTCCAGTTAAAACTATGGTTAAGTCTGTCCATGTGTTGTGAGATTAAGGAGTTTTCATCATGTCTTCTGACTGCTAGTTGGTGTTCATGGATGTGCTCTGCCAGCCTTCTGCCTGTCTGTCCTACATAGTGTTTGTTGCAGTCCTTACACTGTATGTTGTAGATGACTCCTGTTTTTTCTTCTTGTCCTACTGGGTCTTTTGGTTTACTTAAGATATTTTGGAGGGCTTTAGTTGGTTTGTGTGCTACAGAGATGCCATGTGGTTGTAATAATGTTGGTGGTTTCTGAGACATTTCTGATGTATGGCAGTGTGATCCTTTCCATAGCTTGTGCTGATTGTGTTGTAGTAGGTTGAGTGGTCAGGCACTTTTTCATAAAGTTGCGTGGATATCCATTTTGTTGGGAGATGTTGTATAGATGGTCTGTTTCCTTTTTCTGCTGTTCTGGGTTGCTGCACACTATTCAAAAGAGACAATAGAAAAGAAAACAAAAGACCAGAACATCTCCTCACCAGCAATCATCACCTAGATAAGCAGAGGTTACCACCAGGCACACAATCAAGCAGTAAACAATACCCTAATCAAGGAACTACCAGAGGAACAAAACAAAACCCCACCCCCACCAACACTGGCAGGGCATGCCACAGTATACTGTATAAACAGAGAGCAAACCCCATCCCATTCTAGCACTGAAGATGTTACCTAGCTGGGTAATGAAACGTTTGCAAGAAAAGAACCAAGCTCAGAGAACCCCAAGGACTCCACAGTTCAACCCTGAACTACACATATTCACTTCTTATCAGTTGTTTCCAAATATAAACATAGATATTTTCCCACAGTAAGGATTCTTTTAATTAACTTCAAAGTCTTAAATCAAGTCCATCTGAGTCCTTAATCCATTTAAAATTTTCTAAAACCAACATTAAACATCTTGTTGCTGTATATCCCCCCCATTTATTTTTACAAATCTTTAAACTTGTAGTTAGAACTTGTTTTGTAAGGATTAAAGAAAACTCACCCAGTGATTTTAATAAGGTCTTCCATTCTGAAGGTTCTCAATCTTTCAGAAGCAGCAAATAAATAAATAAATAAATAAATAAATAAATAAATAATAAAAACAAAATTAAATCCAAAGTGATTAAGAGGTGAGCCTCAGTTGAACCTAGAGTCTGTATAGGCTACATTAGCAGCTATAAGCTCAGTGGAATCCTGCGACTCCCAGCTGATCACAAACGGACCACAAAAATGCAATTCCTGCCGTCTGCTCACAAAGAACAGCTGACCAGAGTACATGTGGGTAATCTTAAGATCTTTCCTTTCTCCAGAGAGATTTTGGCAGTCCAGATCCAGCATTCAGATACACTTTTCAGCCACAATGTTGTCCATCTATTATAGAGATGTCAGTTTGCCATGGCACTCACCAGAAATCTGAGAAACATATATATTTGTCAATTTTCTTCCTTTGCTTTAAAAATGGATACAGGTAGTCCTCGACTTATGACCACTATTGGGACTAGAACTTCTGTCACTAAGTGATGCGGTTGTTAAGTGAGTCACATCCAATTTTATGACCTTTTTGCCATGGTCATTAAGCAAATCACAATGGTCATTAAGTGAATCATGCGGTCATTAAGCAAATCTGGCTACCCCATTGACTTTGTCATAAATACATGCAGGTCGCCAAGTGCCTGAATTTTGATTCACGTGAGCACAGAAATGCTGCAACAGTTGTAAGTGTGAGACCCAGTCATAAGTCACTTTTTTCAGCACAGTCTTAACTTTGAATGGTCATTAAATGAATGATCGTAAGATGAGGTCTACCTGTAGTAGATATGCCTATTTTATTGAACAACAAAAGAGATATATGCAAAAGGAAAAAAAAGGAAGAAAGTCCATTAAGCCAAATCTCCATGTCCAGATCTCATTTGCTGATCATTAGACTTCAGTGGTTTTAGAGTCCAGAGTAGGAAGACTATATTTTAATTACTTACCACAATCCCTTTACCAAAGTTTAAAGGATTACAGTGTAATTCTGCACATAGCTAAAATGAAACATTATCCCAGGGATGTGGATAGAGCACCTTTCCCAAAGATGCATAGGAGATTTTAAAAGTTTAAACTTGAGCATCCATGGGGTGAGGCAGGGTTTCAAAAAGATCGAAATGGCAGCCATGACCACAAACCCACTCCTTTTTAACATGCATTAGATGCACGACATAAAACATTGTGGCTGCTCTCAAGACTTTTTTGACCACTGCTACGATGACTCTGAGTGAAACTCTATCACATCTCAAGGGAGCTGGGTTGAAGAAGAAGACTTATATACTTATATGATATAATTTGCAGTCTTAAAAGTATGAACTCTCTTCAACTTTCTTGGGATAGAACGTATTCTTTGGGTATATCCATCATTCTAATTTTCTCCATGATCTTCAGTTTACTTTGACCTTTCCCTTAGACTTTGGAGCAAGTTTCTGTTTATTTCTTATTCTGAAAAACAAAACAAGCCATCCGGTTTATGCATCCGGCCCCATTTTCCATTCTGTGATGGTTTCTGTTCAAGCTTGCAGCTGAGATTTATGCGACACACAACATTAAAAGCCCATGATCTCACTGGGGTTTTCTGGCAATGCTTCTCAAGATCATTTCTCTTTTAGGGCAGTCATTGTGTGAACAGCTGAAAAAGAAATTTACCTGACAAGACAAATAGGCTGGCCATTCATATTTTGTAGCTTACTCTACAAATAAACCTTCTGAACAGTAGCCAGGTACTTTATATTTAATCACTAGCAACGGGTGGTATTTGCCCACTACCACAAAATGTTGTGGGGATAATCTTAAGTGGTAGGTTAACTTTATGCACACTGATCACAAACTTTGTCCAGCTGCTTGGGTCAAGTTCAAATGGAAAATCTGCCCAACGGTGTCTGAGCTTCCAGGTTCACTGTATCTTCTAATTCCCCTCCAAGAGAGAAGTCTTGAGAAGATAATTGTTTTTAACATCTTAATCAAAGGGGGATCTTTCTAAGATGCCTTGCCTTATAAAAGATTTTATTTTCAAAGGCACAAGCTTGAAATGAAGTGGATGGTTCCAACTGCTGTTTTCTACACCTCGCTTCAGAGATGTCTTGCTCAATTAGTGTAATATCACAGCTACACAGAATTATTGCATCTCCAGCTGGGATAATAAAGCAACCCATAGGACAAAGCTGCCATATGGCCAGTGGTCAAACAAGCACAAAATGCATACGCGTGGAAAAGCAATGTGCTTGTCACTAGTAAATAGATGTATGTCATGAAATCAGATGGGAATATGACAAACGGTGCTTCCAGACAAGGCTTTTATCATGCAGCCATCCTCCTCCATTCACATAATTTTGCTTCTTCTTCTTCACTTGTGTGGCTCCAGACCTAGTCTTTTGTGCAACTGTTTCTTTTTCCCCTTCTTCACTTTGTATTTTCCTGGTGTGGAAAAAAAAAAAAAAAAGATGGAAGAAACAGAGGTAAAATATAGGAGGCAGACAATCCTATTTGGGCCATCTGTAAAATTCTGCTAATGAGGAAGAGTGATGGCAGAATAAAGGTGAAGTCTGGGACTTGTCCTTCCCATAAATCTTTTGTAACTAAAGTAAAATATCACATTTATGGTTTTTGGTAGCATGCAGAATACTTTGAGCGGTATTTAACCAGCTGATAAAGTATCACAATTAATTATAGAAGAAATCACACATGGAAAGATAAAAGAGAGTATAAATAAAGTATTAGATACATGGCATAGAAATGATGCGTTATGAGGCATAATTTTCTCTGTTGTGGTGAAAACATCAACTTTCACAATAAATTCCATGCAAGATTTTCCTTTTTCCACAATCTCCAGGTTGTTGGGGTTTTTTTTCACTTTCTTTCCCTTTTCTTCTTTGTAGCAGGCAGGTATGAGGTTAAAGCTTTCAGCACTGAGAAAAAGATGGAAGGACCTAAGGATTTAAAAGAAATCTGCTCATCTTTCTTTGGTCAAAAATCCCCATTAAAACTTCATCCTAAAAACAGAATATTTTTTAAAGTTGTGTGCAAAAAGGGTTGTTTTTTTTTTTTAAGGTTTACATTGTAAAATACAATCTGTATTTTAGAAGGCTACCTGGAGAAACTACATGAAAAAGTTAAATGTATTTTTAAAAAGGAAACAGTGTACAAAACCTCCATAAGTTAGGAAAAGTTAGGGATTTTTTCAGGTTTTTGCTTAATTTTTAAAGCCTTTGATGGGCCAGAAAAGTGTCCTACTGATTAACACTTGTTTTGTACTTCCATAGAAAGATTTCAGCCCACTGTGGATTCTCTGCTCACATGGAAGAACAAATATTCTGGAAGTGTGATATGATATGCATATCCATTTCATTCCCTTTTAACCTAAAAATAAAAATAAACAATAAACTGTACAACAGAGATTTAATTCTCTGGCTCTGGTTTCCATGTTTATGAATTTTCATTTCAGTTCTATGAAAAAGAGAGATTCAGGGAGTGTATTTCTAATATAAGAGTTCTAGAAGCCAGTTTACAATGAGAGGAAGGAAACCTGAGTACCATCACGCTGATCATAATTTCCCATGTCCCTTGCCTTTCCTTTCAGTAGGTACTTAACAATGAAAGGTACCCAGTTTTAAACCAGTATGGAAGCCATAGCCTTGCCTGTTGAAGGGTAAATGGTATTTGGATAGTTCAGTGATGGCGAACCTATGACATGCACGTCAGAAGTGACACACCACAACATTTTGGGTGACACGCCAGCATTCACCAACAGCTGACAACAACCATTCTCCCTGTTTGGGTTACCAAAGAAACTGAGTTTGTTTTACTTGTATTTCATTTTTGTAATTATTTGACATTTCTTTATATAATACGTAGCACCACACATGATTGGACAGTATCTTTTTAAAATAAATGAATATGTAAAGAATTGTTTCTCTTTTGTTCAGGGGGAGGGGTGACACACCAGCAGAGCCAAGTTGGACATTTTTTAAATTTTTGACAGGCTGAACCCAAAAGGTTCAACATCGCTGGGATAGTTTGTGCAGTTACAGGCTGGTTGGGCAGCCTGACTCTCCTCTTAACAAACAAAAAAAAAACAGATCATGCAGCTTCCCACATACACTGCCAGCATACCCATGTTAACAAGGAACATCCCAGAAGAAGCTTGAACTGGGCTAGACTTTTCCAACCTTTCAACAGCATCCAGAGGAGGATCAAAAAAAGTAAAATGATGGCTGTGACCATGTGATCAAAACCCTGCCCCTTTTAAAATGTGTGATGAATGCGTGACACGCATTAAAAAGAGGGGCAGGACTTCAGTCACATGGTTACAGCCGCCATCTTGATTTTTTTTACCCATCACCTCATCCCCTACCCCCACAGATGCTCCTAAGACCTTCCCAATCAACACTGGGAAAGTTCAGGATAGAGGAGGTATGGCTGTATTGCACTGTATTGTAGTGTCAGTTATGAACCTATGAACTATGAAAGGGAGACTTATGCAAAACAGACATCTTCTTTCAATCCTTTTTTGAGAAAGTTGATCATTATCAAGCCAACTCAAATTTAAGCTGCAAGAAATTTGCTCATGTGCTTTCTTGAAAACTGCATCTGTGTGGCAAGATCACATCCTTGCAACACAGCATAATAATTAACTAAAAGATATGGGGAAAATTAAAGGGGAAACTATTATCCAGGGCACTCACCATGCTATGAAAGGAACTGGCAGAGGCTGAAAATTGTCCCCTGTCACTGAGATTTTGTCTTGGAGTCAGTTCTGATCTCTGGCAAGAGCAATACATAGGCTGTTCTTTCTCCCCTTATTTGAGTGAAAATATTGGAAGAAATCCAAACTCAGTCTGAACAGATCCATTAAAATCAATGGTCTTCTTTCAGTAGCCATGATTCATTTCAGTCTTATTGATTTAAATGGGTCTACTTTAGGTATATAAAGCCAAGGCTGACCATCTGAGAAAGCCAGAGCAGCACAGGCTGTTTCTAGTTTTCGAGATCCCTAGATATAATAACAATGAAAAAAGTCAACATGTAAAAAAATGGGCAAGGCATTTATTTTTATAAAGTAAAAAAAATTAGCAAGGGCCCAAATATGACTTCCTCCCTTGAGTTATAAGTCTCCCCCTCCCCTCTCATCTCATCTAGTCCAGAGAGTTTGGTTAGCTGGTTTCCTAAAAGCAGCTCTTAGGGTAGAAAATAGCGTATTTATACAGCTTAGCTGAATTGTAGTCAGTATTTTCTTCTGAGATCCAGAGGGCTTGATTTTTTCTGAGATTTCACCATCATCCACACAGCCATTAAGAAAAACAAACAGGAAATCAGCACAGCTTGAAACTTGCTACTTGGGAATTTGGGGAATATAAGCTTTTTTAACCGACAAGAGTCTAAGAATTGAGGGGAGGGGGTAATAAATTGAATCAATTAATAAGTAAATCTAGGGTCCAAAATCAACTGCCATGTCTTCATGGACCTATTTTGTTGTCCTAAATTCAGAGGGTAAATGGGTATATTTTCCGAGTCTTTCTGGGCCACCCAATTCTTCATTGCCTGTCACCTCCCTGTTTTACATGATGTCAGAAAGAGATCTGGGGTTTCTTATCCTGTTACCAAATCCGGACTTCTTAAAACATTAAATGAAATGTTTCTTTCGTGGCTCATTATTTTGAACAGTGATGGAAACCAGCTCCCCTGCAATTTGTTGACATTTTTTTTTCTAAAAGGGGCAGTCAATGTGAAAGGGGGGGAGCATGGCAGCCCCATGCTCCTGAGCTAATGCATTGCCCATCGGATCTTTGACAGAAACTTGGCATCAATCAGTCCTGTTAAAATGACAGGAGGTCTGGCAGCTCTTAGCCCTGCCTGCAAGATGTACTAATATTTACAAACAAAAAAGAATGTTTCTGGCTTTGTTGAAATAACACCACTTTCTTCATTTGACTGTGCTTCAAAGCAGACCTTTGCAAACAGCTACCAGAAGGGGACTGGCAGGCAGCAGTAAAGCACAGGTCTTTCATCAAATACTAAAGTTTACTTTGAGCCCCGAAGTGGTCACAACTATATTAAACAGATTGTGGGTCTATATATGCAGCCATAAGTGATATTATTATTCTAAATGTGTATGTGTGTGTCTGTGCATATTAAGTAAACAAGCATCCATTTATTCTAGATGTGTGCAAAAACAGACTGTGGTCCGCAAAAGCTTATGCAATGAGAAATTCATTGGTCTTCACAGTGCTAAAAGACTCTGCTGTTTCAGCATACAGAGTATCTACAGAACTTAACAGAGCCTTAAAACACAAGGGGGAGTAAAAAGTATTGCTAAACAGTGTAACTGCCAACAATTCCTGATTCATTTCCAGGGAGATTTTAAAAAGGATCATTTGCTGGTCTGGGTGGCCAAGCAGGGGCATTTTCAAACTGCAGAAGCCTGTCTGAAAACCAGTAGATTAGACCTGCAGAAATAGCATGATACAAAAGGGCTACATTGTCTTCAATTAGAGACAGATTTAAAAAAAAACAACAGCATAGACCCTGAAATGCTCCTTTTTATCCAAGCCTTCAGTTTTTCTTTATCCCAGCTCTGAGCTGAAGTGTTTAGCTCCCCATGGAGTATTTAGCATTGGAGTTGAAGGAACACATTTATCTCAGAGGCTAAGTATGAGATTTGTAAATTATTAGGCCTTGCAGACCTTCACTGAATATCATTGACTATGAGTTACTGAAGTTTCATTCTGCAGGCAGGGAGAAATTTTATTATTGCACTCTGCAGTGTCATCCCAATCATGACCATAACCTTTGGCATGACTAGCTAATACCATTGGCAATTTGTTTATTTTTCTGTTCCCTTTACCACTTTTCAAACACTGTAAATCTAAATAACTGTCAATCTTGACTTAAATCATTCCTTTCCTAGAAAAGCTCACAGATACCTCAGTACAGAGTGCAGCTGAAATATCTTTTCATCAAAGAATTCTAAGTATTCAAATATCAATATTTCAAGGTTTTTAAACAATGATCTCCTCCATATATTCAAATTTTGGAACAGGAAGCAAATATCTCCTATCTCCACTTCTGCATACTAAATATATATAGTAGGGCTCTATGCTCTACGATTTTTTTTTTTGTTGAAGAAATGGCACTTTGAATTTTGCCTGAGTGCTGCATTTCCTTCTCTTCATTAAAGTAGGCCAACTTTTTTCAGGCTTCCTCAAGAGCTTAAAAAAAGTCGTGATTGCTCAGTCACATTCTCTTTAATTAGTAGATAACTTAAAGCAGCAGCATCTTTCTTTTAGGCTCATGCAGAAGGCTCAGAAAGGACATGGCTGCTTTAATGTATAGCAGAGAGATGCTGTACGTATGTAATTATCTAAAATAGTTTTTCTCAATCATTTTCCAAGCATGCACTGCCCAAATATACATTTATATTGCTTGCTGAAATTAGATTTCCTATGAGAAACTTCACTATAGAGGTTGGATTCTAACTTTGGATGTTCTGTAGATATGTCTTGGCTCAAATCTAGGTGATCAGGCATAAATTATTAAATAATGTATACAAAAGTTTAACATGAAACTGTTAAACAATACAGAGTTGAAAGAGTTCATCTCTTTATGCACAAATGGACATGAGCATTTCTGTTCACATATACATATGTCTCTGTGGGGAGAGACTCCTCCAACTTTTCTTACAACTGAATGCTATGTCAACACAATATTCTCCCTCTTTCTCTCTTCCTTTGGTAATCTATTGAAGTCAATGATCCAGTGAGTGAGCATCTCCAAGGTAAAAAATGCTAAAATAATTGATGGAGTTTGCTGCCTTGAACTGAAAATATGGATTCATCTGACAATCTCAAATACTATAGTTTAGGTCAGCCCTCTCCATGTGTGAAACCTGGAGGAAGTGCCCCCATTGCTCCTCTTTAAAAAGGGTTAAAACAGGGTTTTGTTAGTAAATAAAGTTTCCCAGAGCAGGAATGCAGAGAATGTGAACAGGCTTATTGCTACTTAAAAGTTAGTGTGGAAAACAAAAGTCTAGTTTGCTAAGTGGCATACAGTCAAGGAGGAGAGCCAGCTGCTTTGGGGCCTGCAGGTACAAAACTCATTGCTTCATCTTCCACACTCCCTATTCCTTCCCCTGTCATTTTAAATAAATAAATGGCTACTGGATCTGGGCTGTCAAAATCCAGATGTCCACTAGATGGAAGCAAACAGCAATTTTGGTATTTTTTTGCTATCAGCTAGTTGTCATGTACTTTTTTTTTTTTTTTTGGTAGTCCAGAACTGGTTAACTGTTCGTATTAACTGTTAATCCAATTTGTATTACACAGTTGCCCAGGACCCCAATTGGAGATGGTCAGGAGGCCCAGTAGCCAACAGCTGCTTTGTTCACAATGCAGGCAGTTCCTCTAGCAGCCCAGGTTCACCTTCTTACTCATCTTACATATAAGGCCTAGCTCAGGCACCCATAGAAGAATCTACTTTTTCCCCTTTGTACAGCAGATCCTCATATCATTACCATAAACAGGTTTGAATATATTTGCAGTTTCAGAGATTTTTTAATATGTGGGTACTCTGGGGCAGGATTCCTCAACCTTGGCAACTTTAAGACGGGTGGACTTCAACTTCCAGAATTCCCCAGCCAGCAAGGCTGGAATTTTGAGGAACCCTGCTCTGGGGAATGGGGATATGTAGATTTATAAGTCATAGCTTAAATACTGTGTTAAGATCATAGAGGACCATGGAAAGTGGTGTCACAGAACTCATCAATCAAGCTCAAATTTTAACATTCAGTTAAAAGTCAGGATCTGGGAGGGTAAAAGATATAATTAACCTCACAATGAAAAAGGAAGACCTTCCTTGATTCCTCAGAATATTCTTTTCTTTAATTAAGCATCTGTTTTTAGTTGCTAAATCTTAGTGACTTTTGTATGGGGAAAAGTGTCTGAGAATTATTTCTTAAGTCTTTTTTCCATTTCAGGAAAAAACATCTCTGCCTCCCATATAGTTATGTGGGAACTCAGGATATTTCCAGTCCTTTTTTTTTTTTTTTTTTACAGTCATTTTAGGCCAAGGCAGATGCCCAACTGGACCCATGCCTTATCTGACTAAAAAAAAAAAAAAAAATTAATTAAAACAATAAATAAGGAGCTGGTAAGCAGGACATAAAACACCAGTCTCTAGCATAAGCTTTGTTTCAAACAAAGGCTCTGAGTTCTGCATATCCTGATTTATTATTTTATAAAGTGAACGGACTTAATATATACAAACACACAATACAGGCCATTTTCCTCTCACTCCCAAATGTGGATTTTCTGCATTACATTTGTACAGTTATTGAACTAAAAGAAAATTAAGGCAAATGCCACTGCAACAATTAAAAGGGAAAGTTCTCATGTGTTCCTAGAGACATGTATTGTTGTTATAAACACTAATCTTAAGGCAATGACTGGCCTTTGGACAGAGGGCTAAGTGTAGATTTGGACTTTGGTTTCCATCAGTGAGACTGGATGACTCTGGTTTACCTTTGCATGCTCTGGGTGGAATGCTGCTGAGAACAAAGAGACAAAAAGGATGGACATTGATTGGCAATTCATTGTTAGAAATCCTTTATCTTAAAAGATAAAGGTACTTCAGAATACAGAATGGGATGTATCGTGATTCTTGCTCTTTTGACACATAGATTTCTGCTGCTGCAAATAATGGTTTAATAACTTCAAAATTCAAAGGGCAATTAAAAAAGAGAAAAGCTCTTTTGGGGGACTGGACTAGAAGACCTCCAAGGTCCCTTCTAACCCTATGATTCTATGAATAGCTTAGATCACTGATTCTCAAACTTGGCAGTTTGAAGATGTGTGGACTTCAACTCTCAGAATTCTGGGAGTTGAAGTCCACACATCTTCAAGTTGCAAGGCTGAGAAACACTGGCTTAAATATGTATTCTAACATTGTCAGACTGTAACATTGAATACATAGGAGTTGTATTCTAACATTGTTTTCAATTGCCTGTAATGCTGAGTATAAAACTGTCATTTCCTCTAGGGAACAGATAGTAAATGCACTAAAGCTGAGACTAATGCTCCAGTGAGCTGTAATTCACTAACATGTACCCAAAACTGGTAAAAATTGTGACATTTCTGTGGCAAAGGCAGTGCCCTTTGGCCACAGGTTAAATGTTTGCTATTAAAACTGAAGTATGTCAGAAGAACTGTTTTCAATGCCCAGTTTCATTCAGCAATAACTGAATATGTTTGGGCGGACGTATGTCTTGGCTAATATCCACAGTTTTTTGAGAAAAAGACTTCTTTGATGAGATCTTGAAACCAGTGTTTTAGAAGCCTCTGATTATCATGTGACATAAGATTTCAGAGTGACATCTTATTGTATCCATGCTGGGCTGGGGCTAGGGAAACTGAAATTATAAAATGAACTCAGACTGATCAAGAAGAAACTTTCTAAAGCTTTTAAACAGCAATAATCAGATCATTGGGCTGTATATTGAATTGTTATGGCGGGCCAAGAGCATGTCACTAAGCCTACATTTAATAAAGGGTATTTCAGCAATGCTTCAAGTGACGACCACCTTTGAAATTGCTTCAGGAAGAAAGGTGGCACCATCCTTTCTCTTGAGTTAATGGAGAGCAAAGCCAGAGCAAAGCAAAGTGCCTCAATAAGGCAATTAGAGTCATCTCTGTGCCTTGATGAGGCAAATAGTGGTACCTCTGCAATATAAAGGGCTGCATCCAGAAAAATTGCAGTGTCTCACCCAGACTTATCACGTAAGTGTTACACTTCGATAATGAACAATCTTACATTCCATGTATTAGTTGAATTTACATTTCTGAAGAACAGTAGTTCCTAGCTGTACAGGAATATCTCCCTGGTGTTTCACCTGTCTGGCTACAGAGGTGAAGACCTCAGAATTACTGAGAAGCAAATTCTCCAGGTGCATAGGTAATGATGGAGCTCATGGGACGGGGGGGGGGGGGGGCGGAGACTTTTAGTGGCCTAGGACCGCACTTCATATTTTTTTTATGGGCTTAAAGGAAATAGTTTCTTGCTTGGGGGTATTTTGGGGTAAGGTTTTGCTATTTTCATGTTTCCATTACAATTTTAGTCTATGTCCAGCCACAAAATATGGCTGTTTTCAGCAACTGCAGAGGAGCCTCTGAATCCTGAAAAAAAGGGGGGGGGGGAGGATGTATGGGCAGGGGGTTGCCCCTGTGCTAACTCAATAAGAGTGCAATAAAAATATATTCATGGTATGAGAGGCAGTGTTTGAATCTTTCCTTTACCACTAACCCACGAGATGGTCTTAGATAAGATCTAAGCAAGCAACCCCTAGATAAGCAGGGATTAACACCAGGATTAACACCAGATGAACTATCAAGCAGTAAACAATACCCAAATCAAGGAATTACCAATTCAGACAAACAATCAAGCAGTAAACAACAGCCTAATCTAGGAACTACTAAGAAAAAAACAACACCCCCTCCAATACTGACAGGACAAGCTACTGTATATAAGCAGAGAGCAAACCTCACTCCCTTCCAGCACTGAAGATGTTACCTAGTCGGGTAATGAAAGGTCTGCAAGAAAACAACCAAGCTCAGAGAACCCCAAGGATTATAAAAATAAAATAAAAATAAAAACTCAGGTTTGTATTTCTGTTGTTATCATTAGTATATTTTTCCCATGTGACTTTGTTTCTTTGCAACAGAGACCAAAATAAAGCATAACAAGCAAACAAAAAACTACACAAATCTACAAATGTATTCCTTAAAACTCTATAAAAGATATTGGGTTTCAAGATTAGATTTTGGGAAGCCTGGTTACCCTTTTGTACCCCATGTACAATTTTAATGTTATGACTACTGATTGCGTTATCTGTTAAATTTTGCTTGTCAAAATTATCTAAACAGGAAAAGGATATTTAATGCCTTATTTTGGTCTCTGCAGCTCCTGCTGTATTTCGCTGTCCTGCACATGTCTCCTCTCTGCAATCACACTTTGACAGCATAGGAAATCAGAAAATGGGACAGCTCTACAATGGCCTGGAAAGAGTTCATCGGTCACAGAAATGGCTAATGTCTGCTACTCCAGGTTTGTAGAGGTAGTTAATTTTACAGCACACATCTGTAAAATGAAGGAACCCAGGTCACCACACTTTGAAAATCACAGCCAGCCAGTCAGATTAGCTTTCAAGAATATGACAGTGTGCACAAAATAATCTTGTTTTAAGTTCTGGAACTGAGTTAGAGCAAGAATGTGTGTGTGTGTGTGTGTGTGTGTGTCAAAGGAGATCTTCCAAGTCAGAAAAAGCATTAACCTCCACATTTTAATATCTGGGTCTTTCTTGTTTGTTTGTTTTACATGTTTCCATCCCACTGCAATCAAAAAGACTCTTGGTGGCTTATATAAAATGTTAAAAAAAAACTATTAAAACCTCCATGGTACAGATTTCAATAACAGCAATAAACACAACAGCAACCAAACATAAGCATACAAGCAATACAAATAGAAGTTAAAGATGGTGGGATAAAATCAAGGGAAGGCTCTCCAAAGCAATCCCATCTTTAGTAGCTTCTGAAAAGTTAACAAGGAGGGGGCTAACCTGATGTCTATTGGAAGGCTATTCCACAGTGTTGGAACTACCATCAAAAATCAGCACCTTCTTACTTCAGCCCCCAAACCTCATGAAAATAAGAATATTTTCAATAACAGTGGCTCCCTTTTTGATCCTTCATCAAGTGAAACAAAGGAATATTTAAGTCCTATTCAAGAGTTCATTACCCATTAAGTAATGGGGTCATGAGCAGTTTTGGCACTCCTTTCTTGCACCCCTGATCTAGCTCTGATCAGTTGCTAGAAATGGGTATTATACTTTCCTGCCATTTTGAGGGATACATTCCCTCCCCCAAACAATAATGCACATTGTGAAACAGGTTCAGCATAATTTATAAACCAAAGACCTGACTCAATACCCTAAAATCCCAAAAAATATATAGACAATCCTAGTTCCACCACTTTGCTTCATCGCCCAACCCACTATGAAATTCTACCCATATCGAAGTGCCACCTCTTAATCTTAACATGTCCAAAATCAGCTGGTGGCATGACCTGTATGCACAGGAGTCTTGAAACAGTAGAGCTACCCATGAATTCCATTGGTCCCTTCATGCAACTTCATCTGATAAACTGAGAGTAGATTCTAATAAGACAAATATACCATTAATGAGTAGTTCCAGATTCCAGGTGGTAGAAAATATGGCATGTTTGGAACAGGATTGAACACCAGATACATTGCTTGGGAGTACTCTTGATCCACCATTATGGTGCTCCAGTGGCAAGCGGTGTCCATTTTCAACTCTGACTACTTTGTTAGGAATGGATCTTTCTGGACTTGGATGGCTGACACAGTAATCACTGCCTGGCTCTGGATTTCTATAATGTCTTCTATGGAGGACTTCCCTTGAAACTGTTCAGAGGAATCAGTTACTGAGTGGTAAGCAAGGCCAGAGTTCTCTTATACCTATTCTCTGCAATTTGTGCTAGTTGACCAGGCTGACTTCAAGATTTTGTCATAGTCTGTTTGTTGGAATATGTCTCCTGAAGTGTTCAAGTCCAGCCTTTAAGATCTTTAAAAGCGGCTATTTGTGATGGGCAATAACTGGGGTGGGGGTGGGAAGAGTTGCCCAAGCTAGGGTTTTCTCAGCCTTTGCATTGGAATTTGCTATCTCTGGAAATCCTGGCATCCAAACTAGTGTAATTTCATCAACTGCACCCAAGTCTGAAATAATCTCAGATGTTAATTTGGTGTTGATCTCTTTGCAGTTGCACTGTACAGATTTTTTTCTTTTTTTTTCTTTTTTTCTTTTTATCTTAATTTTGAAAACCAACCACTTTGTTATTTCTTTATGAAAGTCTACAAATCCAAATCATGATCCTAATGGGCACCCAATTCTTAATAAAAACAAAAACAAAACATAGCCTTTAATTGGAAAGTTTAAATCAAATTTTGGAGGTGCTCCTGCTAAGAGTTTACTGCAACCTCCTCGGAGCTAGGTCCTCTGCTACAGCAGCTCCAGGGCAGATTTCATCTATTCTGGCAATGAAGTTACCCTGGTCTTCTCCTTTCTTCTCCTGTCGTGTCCAAGCAATCATTGACCATCAGTAGAAAGAGCTTCTTAAAAAAGAAATCAGTTGTAGAAGAAAAGTGAATACCCACTGCAGAGCAATCAAACCATGGAACCAACCACCCGGCTGTCAGATTCAGTGAAAGAAATCTAGAGGTGAACCTTCAGGTAGCCTAACTCTATTCAAATCAAAGTTCAGACATGAAATACTTGGAAAAGAAAACAAATATGCTTTGGGCAACTTTGCCACAGGGTCTGTCAAACATAGCCAATAAAAAGCTGAAGCCATAAATTGTGACAGCTCCATGTGTTCTCACACCAGCCTTACCAAATAAAACTCTGGAGAATACTGCAGAAGCTCAGGGAGGAGTGACATGGATTGTGCTGTGACAAGTGGAAATCTCAGGCAATTTAGTTTAGAAAATCCCAAATCATTGTTAAATATAAAGGAATTAGATACCAAAAGGCAAGGGCTTACAATGATTAACCTCGTTATCAATGTAACACCTTTATACATTATCCTCTTTGTTACTGTAGGAATTGTATTTTTTTAAAAGACATCTTTCCATACAAGGTGTTTCATGTCAAAATTGCACAGATTTTACATTTCCATTTGTGTCCCCAAATCTCTGAAGATGTTATCCATGGTGGCACTTTCTATCGTGTTTTTTTTAATGAATCAAAGCTGGGTCAGATGTTGAAAGCTGTGAAAAATGCAGTAAAGATAAACAAATCAACACAGCAAAATACTATATGTTCCTAGTGTTCTTTTAAACAACCTTCAGCAGGAAATTTGCATGTATAAAATACACAAGAGCACAAACATAGAGTTATTTTTAAAATAAAGGACACTGAAGGTAATGGGATAGCTAACTCCGCAAACTCATTTACACTAACATTCTTGCAGTTCTAAACAAAATTACAAATGTTCTTGCCATCCTAAACAAAATTAGTAAATGTCCCATGATAAGAACTTCTGCATGATTTATGATTTAATTCTGAATCAGCATGTTTAAGATAGAGTAAACTGCAATTTATTTGCCTCTATCTAAATTTTATTTTATTTACTGACTTAACGGGAGTTAAGTCCCATTACTATAAGCATAAGAGAGTTTCTATTCAGATGCCATCCTATAGCCTTATCTCAAATGCCTGTGAACCAGGATGATCACAACAGGATCAAAACTTGGTTTCTGTATGTATGTGTGCTGAATCCTCTATCAGCTTTAACTACTGTAGAAATGTACACCAGTCAAAACTGATTTTGTGATACTCTGTATACTTCATTTTCAAGGGAGGGGCCTTCCTTATATTGGAAATGGGTTTCTTATTATGCTTTCAATTCTCTGTTTAATTCCTGTCATTTTATCAATGATCCTTTGAAGAGATTGTATGGTGGTAGGCTAGAAACTCAGAGACCGTGAGTTCTGCCTGAGGCACAAAATGAGCTGGGTGACTTTGGGCCAGTCACTTTCTCTCAGCCCTAGGAAGAAGGCAATGGCAACCCACTTCCAAAAAATCTGGCCAAGAAAATTGCAGGAACTTGTCCAGGCAGTTGCCAGGAGTCAACACTGACTCGAAGATGCCCCAGCAACAGTTTGATCATTGACAATTCTAAAGAAAAGATAGCAAATCATATCAAAAAGCCAAGCAGGAGTAGCTATTGATTTTTGTCAGTATTAGAACACTAAAAGAAGGCAGAAGCCATTCAGTGAAGACTGTAAAGGCCCAAAAGGTGAAGGGGATGCAGGCTGAGAAATGGACCTCAACCATGTCTCCAACCTCCTCATCAGTTCCACCCTTGATCTTCCCAAATTGAAGAGAAAAGGAGGATTTTAATAACCCTGTTTGGGCATTCAACTAAACATGTTCATGATTATGCTGCCCTTATATCCTGCCCACTCTGCCCTTTTCTCTCCCCATTCCTCACCTGCATCCTGAGGTCTGAAGACCAACTCTAGTTGTGTTTGCTTGCCTACATATAGAGCTCTGGGTGCTGTTTAGGACCTTACTAAAGCCAGGCTTCAAATATAAGCACAGATTCCCTTTAGATCTTTACACTTGGTGGCTGGGTTGACACAACATGCTTTGCTTGTTTAGGGTTTAAACAAAAAATGTGTTTGTTTCCTTTTCAGTTGGGGTAGAGTCTAAACATTGGTTTGTGGCTTGGCATTTTGTACAAATTTAGCCAGTGGAGATTTATCCAGTAAAACACTGTTAATCAAACCACAGCTTATCAACTTGTATCAATAAAGTCAATCTGACGAGTTTTGTAGAGGAAGAAGAAGGATAGGACCAGCTCAAATATGACCCAGTTTTAAGCTGTCAAAAATTTGGCAAGTGTCCAATTCAGTTTTTATTGTGGTTAGAACTGACATTGTCAGACAAATATTAACAGTATGAGAACTTTTGCTGAATTTTGGCCACATATTATGCTGAACACACTTCAGACATTTCCATTCAGAAACATCTGAGAAGCAAACAGGAAGACTTTTATATCCATTCCTGTCTGTCAACACCCAATCACCAGCTTGGGTGAGTTGAGCCCCAGAATCAAGCAATTTTGATCACTAATTGTAAAAGACAGCTGCATACAGATTTGAAGTTTCCTGTTGCCACCTCAGCCAAGACTGAACCTTCTTTACTCTCTTTCCTAAAGTCTAATTTCCCTCTGTTCATTCACATGCCCTCCTTCTGGTCTTCTGAAGAGTGATTGCTGTTGAGAGGCCAAGAAGCCTAAGGCAAGATTCAGCTTAGGGATCACCATTTACTGACCTCCATGAAGTTGTTAAGAGTAAGAAGTTTTGATTTTGTTTGCTATGGGAGTGTCATTGCTGTTTTTTAAAAGAATTGTGACAGTGAGAAACAAAAAATGTAAAACAACTTGGCACATCTGTGATAGCTCAGTAGATCACAGTTTCTATCTTTAACTCACATCTGAAAAACAGACTTCCCTTCAAAACTCCAGCACACTTTGGATTACTTTCTAGGACTAAATGTCTCAAATGTTTGCCCCTGACAAGTCCTCTTCTGTTAAAGCTCTGGACCAATTCAAAGCCCTGATCATTACTTTTAAAGCCTGAAATGATGCAGCACCAGAATATATCAAACAATGTTTTGCCAGAACTGAATCTGCCATCTGGCCTGGTCATAAAAAAAGGGTCTGCTGAAAGTTCCCTCCTCTTGCCACATCTAGGGAACATGGGTGAGATGGCAGGACTTCTCTGTAGTGGCCCGACCTTATTGAATATTCTCTGTGGAGTTCTTGGTGCTCTCTGATGTTGTTACCTAGTTGGCTAATGAAGCGTCTGCAAGCAAACAACCAAGTTCAGAGAGCACCAAGAACTCCACAATTCAACCCCAAACTACAGATATTCTCTTCTATTAGAATACTCTCCCCCAAGAAGTATGTGCAGCCCCCACCTTGCTGCACTTCCATGAACAAGTTAAAGCTGTTTTATTTCAACAAGACTTTGATCTCAGCTGAATGACTGTGGGTCCCCATCTTTGATGGGAAGTCTTGTAGGGTATTAGTCCTACCACCCAGATTGCTCTTCTTCCTCCCATTTACTTCCTTTCATTTTATAATTGTTTAATATTGGTTTTAAGAATGTTTAGTTCTTTGGTAGTCAAAACCTAACTTGCAGTATGCAAATAACAAAGGAACTCTTTTAAACACAGAAATGCTTTTGTAAAACTAGTTCTTGTGAAAGATAATACTGCACCCTCCAAAATTCCAGAGTTAAAAAATATCTCCAGACTTTCAAGATATCTTATTACTATATCTTATACAGTAGAAGTTAGAATTTTCTGTATCTCCCACTCCCATCTAGTGATCATCCAGGTGTTTGCACTCAGCTCTGGTAGCCTAATTTCACGTACATTCAGAAACTACAATCAGAAGAAACCTTTAAACTTTACATAAGATTCATCTTCAATCCTGAGTGGTCATAAAAAAGAAGATTAACAACCATTGGAAGCCCATTTACATAATCTTAAACTTTGAATTAGTCTCACATATCCATTTTTTTTTCCTCCTGATACTTTTTCATTCTGCAAGCTACAAGTTTGGTTGTGAGTTAGAGAAATAATGTAGGGGAATAATAACCTCGTGGCCTTTTATTTTCTGCTGATTTTTCACCTGCAAAATCCTCCAGTTACTTGTGGCTCAGTGCAAGGAAATATATGGTTCAAGCTTTCTTCTCCCATGGAATTAAAAGCAGGTTGAGACCAATTAAAGGGAAAAAATGTATATCTAGGGAACACCAAACTGGAAAAGAATGCTCTTATATCATTGCACTGCACAGCAAGTGTATTTTAGAAAATCATACAGCTATCTACTCAGAATTCTACTAAATCTGAAGCTTATATTCATGATAAGTAGGAATGGTTTTCATACAATGCAGGCTTACTCAGAAGTAAACCCACTGAATCCAAAAGGAGTTACTATAGTAGCTGTGTCTTACAATTTCTAGTTTTAATTGATCCTTACATTTTAAAATCCATGTCTGTGTTTCATTAATAAATTCAGTGTTGCAGCCTAATTAGGATACAATTATACATTTATGGTAGGAGGGAGAAGAGTCAAGTTCTAAATCAGCTGAAGCCAGGTGTTAAGTCTAAAGCTGCTGGCACTGTCCCCAACTAGTGTTTGTTCAACTGATGTTCTGTGCAAGTCCTGCCTGAAGAGTTAACCCAAAAAATGACATTATGCATACATCCTGCACTTTTTAATCTCTGTTCCCAAGATTTGTTGAATAAATAGAGGTAAGTATTGAGGCAGCAAGTATGACCCCAGACAGGGAGGAATAAAAAAAATAAAGATAGCTTGTATAATGTAGTTGGTCCTCTCCAACCTTGTAAACATGTGTCAGAGATTAAGAGAAGTGAAAGGTGTTCCCAGGGACATAATGGAGTTTATGTCACTTCTACCTGTATCAATTTTTGGGTGAGGCAATCAGATCAAAAACTCTCATTAGCTGGACTCAATGGGGTCCATGATAGGACTATCAGATCTGGGCTGCAAAACTCTAGGTAACAATAGATGGCAGCAAAAAGGTTTTTAATGCCTCTTTGCTACCATCTAGTGGTTATCTGGATTTTTGAAGTGCAGATCTGGTAACCTAAATCTGTAACACAATTAAAGTAGGTTATTTCACCTGCTACATGGCCTGGTGTCTTTCTGGTTCCATTTGAGAAGCTACAGACCCATAATTTAAGATTGCCATTCCCTGACATTTCCCCTATGCTGCTGGTCCCCCATCTTCCTGATGCTGCCTTGGGGATGCAAGAAACATGGAGCATTGAGCTTTTAAATAAAATGATGCCAAAATATAGATAGTAGTTTTTATTTTGCACTTCTTTTTCTGGGCTAATAACAAAGTAAATCAATGAACAGATGATTGCCCAGTAGCATATTCAGAGCCTTTCAACTGTTAGGAAATCATTCTTGCTTATTGTAGCAACATTTCTGAACCATCAGGGACAAGCAGGTGATCTTGTTCAGCAATATATTTCTGGCTATCATTAGCATACCTTGTCTTAAGAGGAATCAACAGCTAAGATTTGGTGAAAAACAAACAGGAGCAATTTGCCCCGTGTTTCAAAGAACAGGGATAAGTGAGCCAAATCCAAACTGCCTTGAACCCAACCGAACAGGTGTGCATTTCCATAATGGCTGCTAGAGTCAGAGAGGCAGGGATGTTTTGTTACGTATGTGTTGGAAGTGAATTAGCAATCTTCCTGCTCCCTGTCCTGATGATTGAAATAAATTACTTTGTTAAATTGCTAAGCAGGTTGACCCATCTGTTGGCCCATGAATGTTCAGATTCTCCAAGGGTTTATTATTCCAAATAATAACTGCCATATGCAACCGTAAACAATTCTTTTAGAGATGACTGAAACATTCTGTGATACTTCTGAAGGCAATTTGCAAAGCCATTCATAACCTCATAAAGAATCTGCCCTTCAGCAAAACTTTCACAAAGTGATCCTGACCAGTTTAGTCTGATAAAGAATCTCTCATTTCTTTTCAGTAAAGGAAAGGTAAAGCTAGACCAGAAGACAGAAATGACAGAGTATCCATTCCCTCAAGGACAGGACAAGGTGAGATCATGCCTCCTTGCAACTTTATGTCCCTAACACTGGCATCCAGATCTGGGTGGGCTTATTTAAAGGGGAGTCTCCTGTAAACAGACGGCTGCATTTCAAAACCCACAGTAAATAAAGACAAGACAACACGGTGCCAGCAATTGTTTACAAACATTCAGCAAGCCGAGCAGGGTGGATAAAACTTCTCAAAATGCCATTTGAGAGGAGGGAGCCATTTTGCCACATCCCTTGAAGACCATTAAACACCAGCTTTATTCATGGGAGAGAGGAATGACCAGTTCAATGCTTTCTTTGGCAAATGACCTGCCATTAGAAAAAAGCAACAGCACCAGTTGTGATGTCCAGCTTCAGCTGCAAAAGGTAACCAGAAAAATACTATATTCCTATAGGATCCAATGTGGGAGAGGAATTTAGGATGGAAAAGGAGTAATTTCATTTAAGTCAGGTCAGGTTGGTGATTTCATGGATATAGTTTTCTTGGGAATAATATGGTCATTGTTTGCCATTATTACCTTTTTCAGTTTTTATTTTTCTTTGTTACTTCCCAGTTTTGCCTACAGCCCTGGTATTTCTGGGTGGTTGTTGATTCAAGTACCATCCAGGTCTGAACTTGCTTCATTTCTTAAGATCAGCCAAGGTAAGCTAGACATTACCATCTAGCTGGGCATTAGGGTCTTAGTGACTTGTCTATCTTGTGAATATAAGAATATCAATTGACTAGCTATCCTAAAAGTGATCCCATCTCTATTTAGTATCTTGTTTCTTCCATGCTTAATAATTCCAGGAAGGCCACGGAGTTGCAAACACAGTGCAAGTAGTCCCCAGTTTAAGAACGAGTTCCGTTCCCAAGCTCTGTCTTTAAGTTGAATTTGTATGTAAGCCAGAACAGTATTATTGTATAATATTGTATAAGTAGTATTATGTAATTAACTTAAATCATTGTGTATTTAACTCAAGTCATTGTGTATTTAACTTGAATTTTGCTACAATAGGCTCCGTTCTTTATGGGTCATCTGTAAACTGGGCATTCTTAACACAGAGACTACCTGTAGTCCTTCCAGTAGTTGGAGATCTGCATATGTTATGTCTGTTCTTCGAGGTTCCATTTAACCATCATAGTTAATAGGCATTGTATGATGTATTCTGTGTGCATTTACCTAATCTCAGTTAATCAACAACACAACACTTTTAGTAGTTATATCCATATATTTATTTGCTGCTACATAAAGCAGTCACTTACCTTGTGTAAATTTTCTGCCTATCATTTTCAGTGGACTTCATTTTTATTAATATTAAGAAAGACAAAGAAAATCTGCTATCTACATGCTGTGAACAACCTTTAAAAAACTCTACCGCATCTCCTTTTTCAAAACAAAAAAGCTCCAGCGATTTAGTCTTTCCATGCAGACATTTTCTAAACCACTGGTCCTTTTTGGCTGTCCTTACCCAACTGACTCATTGGGTAAATGTTGAAATTGTGATTGAAATGAGATTGAATGAGATTGAAAGTGTTTTTATCCTTCCTCTAAACCAGGGTTCCTCAACCTTGGCAACTTTAAGACAGGTGGACTTCAACTCCCAGAATTCCCCAGCCAGCCTTCTGGAAGTTGAAGTCCATCCATCTTAAAGTTGCCAAGGTTGAGGAACCCTGCTCTAAACAATGTGCATACAATAAAAAAAAAAAACAGATGGGAGTAGTTTTAAATGCATGACACAAAAAGAAAAAGGGATGGGGAAGGAAGAAGAAAACAAACCAAGCACCAATATTTAAAATTAAATAACGTTCTTATCAAGAATGGGGCATTTAGGGGAACTGATCTTTTAGCTACTATGGCCTGCTTTTCATCTCATTTTCCTTTACCAATCTATTGACTGAATAGCTCTGTTTCCCAACCCATCTCTTTTACCTATTTAGGCTGAGGTATCCTATACGGAGTCCCAAATGCAGCCATATATGTTCAGGTGAAAATTCCCCCTAAAAAAGCTAGCAGGCAGTATATGTTCAAGTGAACATATATCCTTGCTGCCTCTCTTTTAGTCATAAATGCTTTCAGATGACCGGCTTCACTCTCTCTGGATGGAAGATTCCCCCCCTTAAACCTATTCCATTTATTTAAAATGGGGGCAATAGGTTGGAATGCCAGAAGAGACATAATCCAATATTAGAAGTCAGGATCATCAATGTGAATAGTTGGGGCCAAATGTAATGGTTGGGGTGAGGGCAAAGAGCCACAGTGGGGACGGGGGCTAAGATAGGGCTAAAGGGCTAAGATAGTAACATCATGTTTATTAGACTTTTCCCTGAGTTTTTTTCTCTGGGCTTTTATTTTTAAAACTGTAGTAAGCCTACTTTGTGTGTTTCCCACCTCCAAATTCAGCAATGTATTCAGAGAGGTCTCCAGACGGTACAAGAATGAGCCATAGCCCATGTTGTAGGTTCCCCACTGCTGCTTAGTAGATCTGTAACATATTGTAGCAAATTCCTTTGGTGCTCCTGCACTGATACTCCTTTTCCATACTCAGCTTCATCAGCATCTTCTGAAGCTAACAAGAAGCAGGGCAGAGGAGTTTGCTGGGACACTGCTAAGCATAAGGTGACCCTTCAATCTGAGTGTGCATCCCAGATTGAATTACCATGCTGAAGACTGGGGTCTTGTTCCTTTTTTGCCCACCAAAAAGTTTTTGCCCACCAGTGAATTCCATAATCACAAGGATCTCTTTGAATGCATTCTACATGACATATCTGTGCAATATTCATGGAACTGAGTTGTTGATTAATAAGAATTTGCAGAACCTGCCTGTGCAAATGTATCTGCTGTTGGGCAAAAACTTTTTGGACATGAGGTTTTATCAATTAGCGGCGGGCACAAAAAGGAATAAGAGCCAAAAGCTGCCTTCTCCAACCTGTTGCCCTTGATATGTGTTGGACCACAGCTTCCATCATACCTAGCCAGCATGGCTGCCTGGTACAATCAAGAGAACTAAGATACTAGCCTGACCGTATATTCTTGTGACTGTACTTTTTTCTTGACACTTTTTCCACTGCTGCTGTTGTAACACCATCTCAAATATTATATTAATTACAGTGATGGTATTGTTATGTGAGACATAAAGAACAAGGAATGCTAAAGTCTCGATTCCTTGAATTTTAGGTCTCTTTTTTGGTCCTTACTCCCTATTTTTTTTATTCAGTTCATAGATTTTTTATATCAGAACCATAGATGTCCCAAAAAGCATTTCATAACAGCACCAAATGTTCCATTTAAAAACCTTGGAAATATACTGTCCTCATGCTAGACCTTTGTCTTTGCCCTCCCCAAGTCAGTCCCAATGCACTCAGTATTCTAGCAAAGCCTATAAACCACTGTCCATGCAAAGTAGCCATGACTTGTTCATGATATGAACAATGACCCATCATGAATCAAGTACAGATGTTCAGATACTGATGGATGCCTCATGGAAAGCACATGCTTGATTCTTGATCCATTTCACTGAAGCATTTATCAGATGGGTCACCACCTCCTTTTTTTTCTTCCTCCAACTCCTCCTCCTCCTTCGTTTCTTAAATTCCCTCTAAGAATAGTCAGAAGCCTAATGCCACACTTTGCAGTTGATAAGCTTACCAAAATTAATTACTTTCTTTAGAAGAAGGAAGAAGAAGTAGGCCATTAAAAAGGCATAAACTGCTGCTCATGACATGATGACTTATTGGGATCTTCTGAGTAGCTAAATGACTAAGCCTATTCCAGGGCTGATTTATGCTCAGGTGAATTACCTTGCATACAGGAATCAAAGGATGTGTTGCTATAGAAATCAAAACTAAGCACATGAATTTGGGCAAGCAACACCTGCAGCACAAGGTTCCAAACCAAAAAGTCATTTACAGCTAAGCTAGGACCTACATTTGCATAACCAAACCAAGATGATCAGAGTGCTTTCTTTAGAGTACTGGTCTGAGATGATCATGTCTTTCTCTTACAGAGGAAGGCTATCATCAGTAAAATTGTGTCACAATTTCCCCATACAGTATTCTTTTTTTGCTTTCTAGAAGAAAGCATATGTTAGTCCAGAGGCAGGCCAGTCTGAAATTTGGCAGCGCAATTGTCAAAAATGAGTAATCTGATTTCCACCCTGGAAATCCAGCCTTCCCCAGTCTTGGATGCCCTCCAGATGTGTGGAATTCCCCAGACTCTTGCTAAGAATTCTGGGAGTTGCGGTTCTCACAGTTAAAGAGCAGTTTGGGGAATACTGTTCCAGTGTAAGCCTTAAAGTATGCTTAACACAATTAATAAACAAAACCCATCCTTCCCAAATCTGGGAAAACTCCCTCTGAAAATCTTGACCTCTCTGTATACATGATGCAGCCATGCCCAATTTGTATTAGCCTCTACCTTCCTCCAAATGCATTAAATGTGATCCCTGGCCACCAAAAGATTGTTCACTCCTGTTTCCAACATAGACTTTTTGATGTTCATAAAAGCACATTTTACTAAAAGAGTCTAAAAACCAAGCACATTTGGAGTTTGTTGTAAGGTTGTTGCTCATCCAAGATCACTGCAGGTATTCCTCATTTAGCTACCACGATTAGGACCGGCAACTCAGTCATTAAGTGAAATGGTCACTAAGTGAAACCGCGACGGTGCTTATGATCTCACTTTAGCTTTCCTTTGCTTTACAGACCTGCGAAGATTATAAATGCGAGGACTGGTCACAAAGTTACTTTTTCATTGCTGTCATAATTCCAAACAGTCATTAAACAAGGCACTACCTGTACTTGTTTATGCAGAGGACCAGAGTTAACTATTTTTGTAAAAGTAAGTGGCTAACATTATTTCAAAGGGACATAATACAGTCTTAGCCAAGTGCCCTTTTGACGTTCCTTGGAAGTGTGCTATATGTGTCCTGGAGGCTAAAATTTGGAAGGGAGCAATATACATGCATGTAAAAAGCCCTATCCCGGTGTCTGCACTCCTAATATTTTTTAGAAAACTTTGCACATTTAATGCAAATATCTGAAAGAGGACTGTAAATCTGATTGGCCAAGCCCACTTACTAACACACTCTCACACATGAAAAGGAAAGGTAAAGTTTCCTGCCTGTTAAGCTCAGCTCCTGATGACTTTGTGGATATGGCCAAGACGTTTCTTTGGCAACAGTATAAAAGAAATTTGTCATTACTTTTTTCTGGATTTTTTCCCTACTTCTCAGTCTATCCCACAGCCCTGGTATTTTCCAATGGTCTCCCATCAAGTACTAATCAGGTATGACCTTGATTTGCTTTTTAAGATTAACCAAGATCAGATAAATAAAATCTAGATCTGCCTATAAGTTAGTACACATGCTCTGCCTAGATATCTGTAACTAAGTGCAGGGACCAAAAATGGTGAAAGGTGTGTCCTAATGTCTGATGCAAAGCCTTGCATTCTGACATCACATGCAAGTTATGTAAGTACAGGGTATGCTTCTTAATGTTGAATCACTTCCCCCCATCACTGTGTGATGTTTCTGGAAAATACCTTTGGCAAAACATTGAAGGAAGCATTATTTAGCAGCAACAGACAAAACTAACTCTGGGTGTTCTCTTTTCCTGGAAATATTTCAGAAGAAGCTTGACAGCCATCAGTCAGGCATTCTGAAATTGCATCCAGCTTTGCAAATTCTGCACTGAGCAGAGGTTGGACTGACTAATCTTCAACATCTCCTCCAACTTTAAGATTTTTTTATTTAAATGAGACAAACTTAATCCTGTGGACTGTCTATAAACTAGACTGGAGAAGTAACTTCATATAATAAGATGAACATACTGTATATAGTGTCATCTCTATCCCTTTTCATCCTTTTTCAGTACTCATCTGTTATACATAATCTTTGGCTTCTATCTTAATTCCCAACATTAACTAAGCTTTCAGTACAAGTTAACAGCATTTGCCTACGTTTTTCCTTTCTTGATTTTCTCTCTATTTTTTATTGACTCTTTTCTACTTTATGTTACCTGGGATTAAATATCTACATTTGTTGCATATAAGATAATCTATACCATCCTACCCCAATCATGCTGGCTAGCAGATATTCAGCATATGTAGATGGCACCACATTGTGAAAAGTTATCTCATCAATGATGTGCTAAATTTAATGCTAATAGGGAGACAGAGGAAGTAGAAGAAGCAACTTTAAAGAGAATCTACTATGTTTAGTCAGATCATTGGGCTATCCAATTCAACACTGTCTATATTGTCAGCAGAGGGTCTTCAACATCCTAGACATGCAAACTCTCCCACTGAGTTATGGCATTCCCTTACAAAGTCCACTAATGATACTTTCAGATCAATAATGAGGTTGATTCATAATTCATATTCACCAAGTATGTGCAACAAGAGTAAAATATTTCTTACTACAGAGATTATGGGACAATGGGAGAGTATTATGTGGTTTGCAAGCTATTTTGTTGTAACAGAACATAACCCATATGATTTATGGGGAAGGTGGGATTCTCTTGTTTTATTAAATGGTAAAATAACAGAGAACTGTTTTTCCGCTTCACACTTCAACAGCTGCAGGGAAATATATATGTGTGTGTGTGTGAGAGAGAGATTTTTTTAAAAAAATGACAATCTATTTCCCCTCCACACATACAGGCACACTTAACTAAAAGCTTACCATCAATATATACCATCTACAGTATGGGATATCCATCAAGAAGCATTTATGCAGATGGTTTTGATTTGACCATGAGTGTCCCTTGAGAAACAAGAGTCTCATTGGAAACAATGAGATGCAGATCGCTGAGCACAAAGACTAAAGGGTTTGTCTGGTATTATGGGACAATGAGTGGGATGCTGAAGGAACCCAGAAGATGTCCCAAAGTGTAGACTCTAAACAAGAAGCCAAAGCAAAATCCTGAAAACCATCTTAAAATAGCTCTGTGTGGAACCAAGATAGAAATTGTGTGTAGAAATTGACCAGGCAAATATAATAGGGTGACAGTTATTGCAGTTTCTTTGCTAGTAAGAAAATAAGCCTATAAAAATAGAAGTTACGTCACCTACGTATATTTGTTGAAAAGAGGCCTTGGTGATCAGGTCAGGCAAATGAATACCTTGAAAGAAATTCCAGCAAACATTTGGACTCTTAAATATCAAGAAGACCTCACTGATCTGAATAAGGTTCCAGAATTCCTTATTCAAAAATGGAATATAATTTGTTTATTTTTGAGACTGTGCATCCTTTCTCTTTGCAATATGCAGGTGGCTACCTTCTCTGGAATCTACTTCATTAAGATTTGCTGTCTGAATTTTTAAGAGAGCAATTGGAGAACAGAGTTTTTGCTGGGATTAGGTTAGGTTAGGTGAAAGTCGGATTCACCAGGGGAGAATGAATTGAAGCAGCAGCTCCCAGTTGATGTTCAGACTTTTAAAAGTCTGCTTGCTTTAGCTGACTATTTTTTAAGAATTTGTATATATTACAAAGGCATCATAAGGTTTCATAACTGTCTTATTCAATGGAAATTATTAAAATCCATTGTGCTGTTTCAAGCTTATTGCCTCTTCAGAAAATATGGGGCTTGTAAAGGGCAGGAAAACTTATAGAAGGATATGACAAGCAAAATAAAAGAATAATTCATGCAGTAAATACATATACCTCTTAGGGCACCCTCACTTGTTTTGTTTTCTTTTTTAAATCTGGCTTTACTTAATGCCCCTTTGTACCCACTGATGAAAAGGACACGATTTAAGTAGATATTGACATCACCCTCCTCATCCATTATCACAATGCGTAGATGTCTTTGATATTCCAAAAGCATCTGGGTAACCTGATAAGAGGTCAAGCGTTTGAACTCAACATTCAGTAATTGTAACCAGAAGTCTTTGGATAGAAAGTGTTCTTCCATGCTCCATTTTGTCTCCAAGTTGTGTTTAGCATGTATGACTTAAGTTCTCATATTTCTTTCAGTGGATGGTCTGCTTATTGCCTTTTTAGACTAGATAGTACCCATCAGGGTTTAGAACAGATGCATTCTGAATCTGCATATGTCAGAGGAATCTAGGTTGTGCCAACCTAGCACAGACTTTAGTCATTCTGCAACAGCTGAATGGTCAATGCTGGCATCAGAAGACTGTACAAAAAGACATAAATCTGTCACCAAAATTATTCATTGGAAGCTGGCAAGAATTGATTAGTCAGTATCCAAGGAAAAATACAGCCAATCATACCAAATGGCAGAGATTCTCAAAAAGGGTTGTATTTGTTACCCCACAGTAGGCTTTTCATCCAATAAAAAAAAGGAAAAAACATAGGAGATTATAGACACTAAACAAATAGAGGGTTTGTGGTGGATGAAACATAGATGAAGAAATCTAGAAAAATAATGCCACGATTGACAATCAAAATTTATGCTGAAGGATTTATGGAAGAGATAACACATTAAAGCAAGTTTTAAAAAACAAATGAATAAAGTTATTTTGCTGCAGATATAGAAAGAGGAAATGACGATTCATGTTAGGCCTCATTTGGTCTCCAAACTATCTTTTATAGCTTAGGAGCTCCTTCCAATAATAGCTGCTAAAAACTGGTGATGGTTTCCTACCATTTTGGGTTAGGAAATGTGAATCAGTGTTGAATAGGCTTAGAAGTGGCTTAATGTAGTTTTAAACTAAAGGGGGAAAAAGTTATTCCCTCTTTAAAACCCAGAAAGGAAAAATAGAACATCCCAGCCCCGTCCACGTGCCCAGTATGGTCCTATCCAATGTGCATCATCTTCCTGCTCTTAGCCTGCCCTCACCCATCAAAAGTTGTTCGCTCCCAAGTACAGTTCCAGCCCGTACTGAAGTTTGCATATTTTACATATTTCTGCTAGTTACTGATATAAGGGGCACTTATCAACTGTCTATAAGCTAAAGTTATTTCATATTCTAACAGCAATGAGATAGGCCAGACAACAGCTCTGGTTAGATAACATGGCGCTGATACATGAAATGGGACTGAGAGTGTACCACCCACTCTACAAAGAATGAGCTTCTGCAAGAGGCTGAAGGTTCCTTCAGAGCTATCATTTGAGGCCTCCTGTCTCCCCACCCCTTTTCTCCTTTATCTCCCTCCTATTGTTCTTCTATGGAGAGATGCAGTTTGTGGAAGAATAAGCTAGCCAGCTGGCCTTTTTTTTTTTTGGAAAGCTGTCCAAGGATGCTTCTTTCTTTGAAAGCCCTTCTGTTGGAAGGGTCTCAATCTCATGTCAGATAAATAAGCAAGAGGAGGGACTATGAAGTTGCTAAGTTACAGGGTTTGTTTGGTTTGCTTTTTGATAAAGGTTGTCGCCCAATTTTCATTCTGACCAGAGTCTCAGCTAGGATCCAGAAGAAACCGAATAGTAGGCATGCAGGTCAAAGTAGTAGGCTTTACATACGTAAATTAAATTAAAGGTAAAATCATTGTCTCTTTATTTTATTTGTTAAAATCATTTCCCATGTTTTCTCCAGGGTTTGCATGAGAATCTTTCTTCATGTTATCCCCACAACAACTAAAGTAGATTGGGATGGGACAATGTGAAGTTTACCCATTTCCATGCCTGAGAGTAGATTTGAAACTCCTTAATTCTAGTCACAACATATTAACCCCTATACTATATACTGTATACATTGTGTAGTTCTATCTATTATTTCTAAAAGTGCATCTACAATATACACATAAATAGTATGCAAATTGATAGCTCAGCTTTGGGGCTCTGTTTTAGGCAGTGCATAAATCGCCACCTTATGGGAGGGATATGCCTTATTGTGAAATAATTTGAGCTAGCCTACAATGTTTGCTCTCATTGTTTCTCATTTCTGCACCAATGAATTGTATGCTTTCTTAAAATAACCTTTTTTCCATTCAGCTTTTATGGAGATATTTCTAGTCAAGTGGTCAGAGCTCATGACCTTTAACCTCTTCCTGTTCACTGCCTGCATTGTGATATTTTTTGCTGCCAATGGGTGGTCTCCCTAGACAGTGGTCCTAGATGTCTGTACCAGATAAGTTCACCATTCAGCTGGTAGGAGGGACCTGTCATTGGCTTCAATGAAGGGTGAAATATGTAGGCGAGGGGCAAATGCTAAGGCTCCCTTATCAGCTATTAAGAATGATAACATTTCAAGTGTACCAGACTGCTTAGAGACAGCATTAACCCTTCCTGTATGGATTCTTTATGCTTGAGTGTCAAAAATATTGAGAAATTCCACATACTGAACTCAAACTAGAGGCCATTTTCTCCCATTTGGGAAGTAAACTAAGACCAACCATTGTAAAAGGCCACTTAGATACTCACAAGGAGGCAAGGGTCCAGAGACTTCCATGATGATATCATTACACAAAATAATGGCGAAACAGACTGGCTGCAGGTTGGCAAAGGAATGCAACAAGGTTGCATACTCTCCCCTTATTTATTCAACTTATATGCAGAATATATATTAAGGGAAGCTGGATTGGAAGAAGATGAGCATGGTTTTAAAATTGGAGGAAGAAACATCAATAACCTGCACCATGCTGATGACACTACCCTGATAGTCAAAAATGCAAAGTATCTGCAAGTCCTAGTACTAAAAGTCAAACAGTACAGTGAAATGGGACTAAAATTAAATAAAAAGAAACCAAACTAATGACAACAGGTAGAAATAACAGCCTTAGAATTGACAATGAAGACATTGGTGGTGGATAGCTTCTGCCTTTTAGGATCAACCATCAACAGTAAAGAAACAAGTAGTCAAGAAATACACTGCATAGCACTTGGTAGTGCAGCCATGAAGGCCTTGGAAGAGATATTCAAATGCCATGATGTGTCTACACCTACAAAGATCTGAATCATGCAAACCGACCCTTCCAGGGGAAAAATGGTGGACTGAAGACTTTGTGGAGCCAACAACTGTGGCAAAGGACAAAGAGCCAGTGAGTAGACTGGCTCTTTGAAACTCTCTGGACAAAGGAGAAGACTTGAGATCACCCACAAGTGCTCCATACAGCTTCTCCTTGTAAGGAGACCACAAGACAGCAGTCTCCAGTGGGTTTTGAGCACTGGGAGATGAGGGAATAATCATCTTGGTCAAACCACGGTTGGCACCTTTTAGAGGACACTAAGTTCACATACTTCCTTTTCTAATCACTTTTGGAAATTGCTTGTTAACTACTTTTAAGCTATTAGAAACCTTTGGAGTGACAAGTTGGAAAGTACCTGGTGAGTTTATCTTCAATCCTTAACAATAGAAAGTTTTAACTACAAGCTTAAGAACTTAAAAAACAAAAAAAAACCACCACAAGGTTGATCAAAACTTTGATTTTAGAAAGCTACAAATGGACTAAGGGTCTAGATAAATTTGATTCTGGAATTAATTATAAAGTATCCTTCCCATGGGAAAATGCTTTTGTTTTGAATTTTTTATATACATAATAAGATAAGACTTTAAACATTGGACACTAGAGGGAACTGAAGATTTCAGTTAAAGGAGAAGAACACAAAAACTTGACTAACAGGTACAGAGTGGTGCAAAATATTCTAACACTGGAAACACTGAAGGACACTTTTGAAAAATGGAGTCAAAAGTTAACATTAATAGAAGACTTCTGGGGAAGAAATAATGAACTGAAGACGGTTCCATTAAAAGTGGAGCCAATGACCATGGTGGAATGAAGAGTCGGCAAGTAGACCGGCTCTTTGTAATTCCTCTCCAGGCAAGGACAGGACTTGAGGTCACCCACAAGTGCTCCATACAGTTGCAAGGAGACCACAAGACAGAGTTCTCCGGCAGGTTTAGAGTTCTGGGAGATGAGGGAATAGCCATCTTGTTCAAACCATGGTTGACACCTTCAAAGGACACTGAGTTCGCATGCTTCCTTTTCTAATCACTTTTGGAAATTGCTTGTTAACTGCTTTTCAGCTATTAGAAATCTTTGAATTGATACATTTTACAGCACTGGGTGAGTTTCCTTCAATCCTTAGCAAAAGAAATTTGAAATACAAGTCTAAGGACTTAACTTTTTTTTTAAAAAAAAATAAACAGCAAAAGGGTGATTAGAACTTTGATTTTGGAAAGTTACAAATGGACTAAGGATCCAGATGGATTTGAAATAAGATTTTGGAATTAATTATAAGAATCCTTCCAGTGAGAAAATGCTTTTGTTTTGAATTCTCTTAAAAAAACATGATAGGATGAGACTTTGAAGATTGGACACTAGAGGAAACCAGAAGGAACTAAATATTACAATTAAAGGAGAAGAACACTTAAATTTGACTTACTAATACAGAATGAAGCAAATATTTTCACACTGGACATATTGAAGGATATTTTTGAACAATGGACTCAAAAGTTAATTTTAAGAGTGTCTACTTCCATAGATAGACTGTGTTTAAAAGATATTATGAAAGAGGAACAAGTTTTATCTGACAAGATTGAGACTGACCTGAAAGTGGATTTGAAAATGACAGGCTACCAGAATGATATGGAAAAAGATGCTACACTGGACATGCAAAACAAACCAGCTGATATCTTAATAATTAAAAGGTATATACAAATAACAAACCAAGAGAGCAACCTGGATAATTTTCCTATATTGGATTTACAAAAGAGACTTGTTAAAGCTTTGAAGAATCTCATGAGAAGGGACAAAGAAAAAATGAAATCAAGTTCTATAACATTATTTGAATGAACTAAAGATTAAGATTGTTAGAAATAAAAGGAAGGAATATTTGATCAAGGTTAAAATAGATATGTTGTCATTTCTGATAGACCTTAATGGACTTTTGCTGACTCCAGGACTGAAATGACAATGCTTTAAGGGTTTGTTTATAGATAAGAGATGGGATATGGGAAGAAGAGATCATTTGTTGTTATTTAAGAGGAGGTGAAAAGTTACTAAATTGTTTATACTTGTGATGAAGGTTGGAAGTCCCTTCTTTATATATTTCTTTATTTTTCTTTACTATATTCTTACTTTTCTTTCTTTTCTTCTTTCTATTCTTTCTATTCTTTACATCTTTTCTTTTTTTCCCTTTGCATCTTTTTCTTTCTATTTTTCTATCTTTCTTTTTTTTTTTTTTTTGTCTGCGCTCAGTCATTGCTGACCCTGCAATGACTGCTTGGACGAGTCCTTGCAGTTTTCAAGGCAACTGTTCTTCGGAAGTGGTTTGCCAGAGCCTCCTTCCTAGGGCAGAGCCCAGCTGGCGAGCGCAGGAGGCGGGGTTTCCGTTGCTTCGCGTCCTTTTCGGGCGCGCACGGTTTTTCGCGCTTACCGGCAACTGCTCCCGACTCCTTTTTTGCAAGGCGCTGCCAGCATTTTTCCTCCCACCAGAGTGAAAGTACCCATTTATCTACTCACGTAAGTTTTCGAACTGTTGGGTTGACAGGAACTGGGGAGGAAACAGGAGCTCACCCTGTTTAACGCGAAGGCTGGACTCGAACCGCTGAAGCATCAGCCATTTCTGGCCAGCAACTTTCAGCGTCATTAAGCCGCTGTGCCACCGCGTCCCCCTATCTTTCTTTTAGTTTGTATAATTTTTACTATTGTAATTATAATCTTTAATAAAAATTTCTTGGGAAAAAAAGTATCATGCAAACCATGGTATTCCCTGTGACACTCTAAGGAAGTGAAAGTTGGACTTTAAAGAAGCAGGATAGGAAGAGTATTGATGCTTTGGAACTTTGGTGTTGGAGAAGACTCCTGAGAATACCATGGACAGCCAAGAAAACAAACTGATGGATCATTGAACCAATCAACCCAGAGTTCTCACCTGAGGCACAAATGACCAGGCTCAAATTATCCTACTTCAGACACATTATGCGAAGACCCAGCTCTCTGGAAAAGTGCTGGGAAAGGTGGAAGGAAAGAGAAGAGGATGACCAGCAGCAAGGTGGATGGCCTCAGTTACAGTGGTGATAAGTGCACTGTTGGGAGACTTGAAAGAACATGTTAGGGATAGATCATCATGGAGAAAATCTAACTATGTAGTTGCTAGGAGTTGAAAATGACTTGATGGCACATAATCAGTCTCTTAATTCATGTAATGTGTGTGATGATACCATTGTGACTTTTACTGGATTTTTATGAAACATCCATAAACCCAAAGCTGTAGGATTGTTACAGAAATGCTAACATCTGATATGGTGTCTAAAGAAATCGCCACTTAAATTAGAACTTACCCATATGTGTCAGATCCATGAGCAATATTTTATAAAAAAGAGATGGAACAGGTTATATTTTGTCCTGAGAAGCTGCATTTCAAGGAAGTTATTTCACCTGGTACCATATTATTAATTTTGTCTCATACTTTATTCTTTTTTTAAAAGCTTATACTGACCATTCTCAAACTTCGCTTTTTATTGAAGATTGGCTCAATGGTGTCATGGAAAGATGCCTTTTAGTTCTCCCATAAACTTTCCTCTTTGTTCTCTGATCTTTTCTCTCCTTTAGGCCATTTCCTGTCTGGTAACTTATAGCATCTCATAGCATCACCCAGCCATTGTTGAAATGATATAAAGCCTGTCTTCATTACTGTTATTTTGGCCCAATGATGGTTGGATGATTTTCAAAGATACTATAAGCTGCTAGTGGGGAAATGACCTCAGTCTCAATTTCCCTTTTGTCCTGCTCTCCTTGATGCCATTAGATTACATGCACTGGAGGTATTTCAGCAGGATTGCTGGAACATGTCAGTTACTGGCAATGTGCACCATACAGTCACTTATTCAAGAGGCCTAGGATAGATAGATAGATAGATAGATAGATAGATAGATAGATAGATAGATAGATAGATAGATAGATATTCAAAACTTCATGAACATATTCTGTAAAATTTAAACAATAGAAATGTATATGTATGTACAATGTGTCCTTTTATATGGGACACATTGATGCAAAAATAACTCTTTATAGCTGTTTTCCTGTATCACTTTGAGTGCAAATTCTGCATGCTGGTTTGGTACTCCAAAAAGTAGCACAGTGATGCTTTTTGTGGCAGATCCCACTTTCTTGGCAGATCTCTGGAGAAATAGAAATAAGTTATGCATACTGCTCTAAAAATATTTTCTCTTAACCCTTTCATTCCCACACATACAAAATATACACACCTTCATGAATCACAGCAAAATACTTGTCAAGTGATCAAAGTTGATTAATGACTAAGCAAAGTGTTTAAATTGGTTAAAAGAGTGCAGGCGATGTTTAAAATATCCCCACTCCCAACTAATCTGATGCCCATCTTTACTACCCATTCAGCAAGCCTGGGAGTAGGAAGATTCCATGTAAGTAAGGTGATGAATGATGTAAAGATGTACAAACTTGTTTTAACACTAATGGTGTTTGCCACACCTATGGGTGCAGAAAGGAATCTAGAACGTAAAGTCATTCCTGCATCTGGTTCAATTGAATGGTGTAACAGAAGCAATTTAGTGAAATCCAAGTCAGAGTGTAGTGAGCAATGTTTTGTTGGTTAATTTATATTTGCTCTTATATTTGGTTTGATTCTTCATTCTTCATTTATTTTCAACAAGCACGTAACATCAGATTATTCAGTCAAAGACTGTCAACTTCAAAAGAGACAATAGAGAGATCAGAGTTTTCCAGAAACCAGGATTAGGTTGAAAAAGTACAAAAGGGCAATTAAATTTTGAGAGCCAGTTTGGTGTAGTGGTTAAGGTGCTGACCTAGAAACCAGGAGACTCTGAGTTTTAGTCCCACCTTAGGCATGAAAGCCAGCTGGGTGACTTTGGGCCAATCACTCTCTCTTTCAGCCCAGCCCACCTCATAGGGTTGTTGTTGTGGGGAAATAGGAGAAGGAAGGAGTATTAGATATGTTCACTGCCTTGAGTTATTTATGAAAAATAATAAATAAAAATAATAATTAGATAAAAATCTAATAAATAAATAAAATAAATGAACTTCCCAAGAGTGGGGAAAGGGCTTCCGAAGAATGAAAATGAAAGAGTGAAATTGAAAAAGCAACTTAATAAAATGTGCAGAGGGACATGCTAAGAAATAGGCCTCTAGAATAGTACCTGTAATCAAAGCTAGGCAAACTGGTACTTTTAAGGTGGCTTGGTGACTAGTTGAAGAACAAAAGTAGAAATCAGTGTTCACACTGGAGGGAGGTAAACAGGGGGGACCCGCAAGCCCAGAGCTGTTCAATTTATTTGTAAATGTTTTACACTCAGGCAAATCCCATGAGGTGGCAAAAATTGCAGATAAGACAAAATTATTTCAGTTGGTGAAAACACAAATGGACTGTAAAGAGCTCCGAAAGCATCTGAGCCACTAAATGGCAAATGCAGTTCAAAATCAGCAAGTGTAAAGTAATGCTCTGAATCCACCCTTCAGTTATGAAATGGTGACTTAACTGTCACCAGCCAAACAAGAAAAAATCTTGGGGGTCATTGTATTTCATCTACCTCATGTGTACCAGCTGCAAAGAAAGCAAATTCTGTGCTGGGGATCATTGGAAAAGGGATAGTCAGTAAATCAGCTGGTATTATAATGCCCTTATACAAATCTGTGGTGAGGCCACATTTAGAATGCTGTGTCTGTTCTGTTCACTACATTTCAGGAAGGATATCTTGAGCTGCAGAAGATACAGAAACTGGCAACCGAGCTGATTAGAGTCAGTGGCTTCTGCTGGTGGGGGCAAAATAGGTGCAGGTGCACAGCCGTGAGACCAGAGCTCTGCTCTTCTGTATATGTGTGTCAATGCACATACAAAATGGGGGTCAGGGCTCCAATTGCACAGGCAGCCCAGATCAGGGGATTTGAATATCTTCTGTATGAGGACAGGATTCAGCGGTTGGGTCTGTTCAGCTTAGAGAAAAAGGGCTTATGAAGAACTGTGATTTAGGCTTATAAAATTATGCATAGTAAAGAAAGCAAGAACAGGGAGAAAATTTTCTGCATCTCCCTTAACCTCAGAACTAAAGCCTCTCAGTGAAACTGACTAATAGATTTAAAGCCAATAGGAGGAATAGCAGCATACGATCAATCTGTAAAAGATGCTGCCAAGAAATGTGAGGATGGTTGCTCGCTTAGATGGCTTTAAAAGGGCACTAGATACATTTCTAGAGGACAGGCCTTTCAGTGGCTACTAGCCTTGATGATGGGTGCTGTCTCCAGGTATGGGCGGCAGTCTGCCTCTATATATTTGGGAGCAACAATGGAAGAGAAAGGCTGCCTTGATCTTCAGACTCATCTAGAAAGTGACTCATCTAGAATAGGTATGCCACCATGTGCGATGGAGTGTTAGCTAGGTGAGCCTAGGCCTGGTTGTTTGGTTGGTTGGTTTATTATTAAATTTGTATGCCGCCCATCTCCTCCAGAGGGTGACTAGTCCTGGTCAGCAGGACTATTTAAATGTCCTCAAGATGTTTGGGACCCCAGCTTTCATTTGTCACCGTTGCTATGGAGACAGACAAAAGGCTGTGGAAGTTGTAATCAAACAACCCGGGAGCACTGGATTGTGTATAGTTTTATTTGGACATGCACTGTATTCTTATTATATCTGTGCAATTTTTTTCTGTAATGCATTGATGTTCAGAAAAGTGTTCTCAGCGTTCACTTTAGTTTTCTTAATAGGTGGCAGAAGATACTACTTTCAATATCCTGCTGCAATATCTAACAAGCATTTTAGGAGTTGGTGGGAAGAGGAGAGGTAGCAGTAGTAATAACTTAGGAAGATTGAGCTTCTGTGTCTTGGTGGTATCTGGCTATCCATTTGTAAAATAAAAAAAAAAACAGTGACTATAAATCTCTTGAGAGAATGAGATGACAACTATTGTCATGAGACATAATTTCTCCTTTAAAGTACTTTAGAGTAAAGGTGTTTTACTTACGGGCCATAGGGCAATGGATTTTACTTGCAGTGTTCATGGTGTACATTTTTAAACTGTCAGAAAGCTTACAAACTCACAGATTCCAGTTTGATTGCTCCTTTCAGCTTTCATATCTGAAGTTAGTGCCTCTGGTCTATTTTCACAGGGAATAAAATAACTGCCTACTGTATGTCATGAACAGAATGTTGCAAGGAGGATCCTTTTCCTACAGCTGAACAGGCAGATGTAAATTAAAGGGGTCATCTTTAAAGGAAGTGGACAATCTGTGGCCCTGCAGATCCTTTTTTATGTTCCCTGGAGATCTCTCCCATTGCCCTGCTAAATTTCATTTTACCATTATTTTGAGGTGGAGAATACATGGAAACGGCAATGGAAGTCTAAAGTAAGACTAACATTGAGGAAAGGGAAGGAGCAAGAGGAGCAGCAGAAAATCATATCCCCATCCATATCCCTGTGTGATATGGCCACACCAAACTTATTCATTGTCTTTGCTGTGTGGCCTTTCTGAAATTATTGTACAGCCTCCAGTCCAAGCTGCCCATTCTTCTTCCATCTACGCTGTAAATAATTAATGGAAAAATAATTTCTCTATATGTTATATTTGATTTTACATTGTTCTTATCATTTAACAGACTTTGAAAAAGCAGTATAGACACCCTTGAGCTTTGGTGTTGGAGAAGACTCCTGACAATACCATGGATAGCCAAGAAAACAAATAGATCACCAAACAAATCAGTCCAGAGTACTTAATCAAGGCAAAAGTGACCATGCTGAAATTCGTATATTTTGGATGTGATATGTAAAGACCCAGCTCCCTGGAGCATTCCATCATGCTAGAAAAGATGGAAAGAAAAAGAAGAAGAGAACAACCAACAGCAAGGTGGATGGACTCAGTTACCACAGCAATGGGTGCACCACTAGAAGATCTAAAGGACAAGACTGGAGACAGAAGATCTTGGAGAAAATCTATCTTTGTGGTTGCTAAAGGTCAACACTGATTTGATGGCATATAATCAAAGGTTTATTTTTGTACTTGTCCAAGGTAGCCCTGTTTTTAAGTGTTGGTGGGCTAAAATAGAATAAATGGTTTCTTAATTGTTTTACTGCAGAATAGGATTTACTAAATATTATATTACCCTGTGATAAAGATGCTAGCATATGTTCTTTGTAACAGCCTTCACTTCAGGAACAATGCCATCAGAATAACTATAAATGGATTTCAAACTCCATCCCAGTCTTGTCTCACTAGAATCAGCTGTGGCTGTATGCAAATTATACCCTGGAGATCTGAAAAGCACCCAAAGCTGTTCCTTTGCTCTGCTCAGGAGGCAAATTATATGAATATTATAATTGAACTCCGTGAGTGACAAGTGGAGAGAGTCCCTGATTTTCCACAGTGCAACATATGGAGAGAACAGACGTTTTGCTTACACCAGAGCTCAACTAGAGCAGTCCCTGAAAACAAAGGGGTCACTTCCATTGATTTCCACGGACATTAGATCAAGTTGACTCTTTAGGAAGGGGGAGAGGGAACTGTAAGAAATGGATGAACCCACTGAGGGTAGAAAATGTCTATGCCAAATGTATTAACTCAGGATGGAACTGCAGTTTGCAAAATGACTGTAAATTTTATGGAGAAAGAGTAAGTGTGGCCCTGTCCTCAGTTGCCGTGGTATTCAGTAAGAATGAGGATTGCTGTTTTCTTCCTCCTTCCAGTGTTTCAAATGTGACTGGTCCCAGACCCTCTTTTAAACCAAAGTTTACCATTGCCTTCTCATTATTTCTATTTTGTCTTGAAGCACTACACTTATCACATTAGAAGTAAAACTAAAAAAGAACCTTTCAAAACAAGCATATCACAATAATTGGAACCAACTGGAAAACACCCTGGAACAGAGGCAAAGAATTTCATGGCCAAAGATCTTTCCTCAGCATTTGTCCAAAGCCTCAACATCTTTTAGGAGTTATCCAGACTAGTGTTCCTCAACCCTGGGAACTTTAAGAGGTGTGGACTTCAACTCCCAGAATTCCCCAGCTAGCCATGGCTGGCTGGGGAATTCTGGGAGTTGAAGTCCACACCTCTTAAAGTTCCCAGGGTTGAGGAACACTGATCCATCACTTGCAAGAATATCCTAATCAGCAACAAGCATTTTCTATTAGTATAATCCCATTGCAATAGCACCACATCTCAGAGCATAATATCTCATAATACAAAATACTTACAGAGCAAGTCAAGTTTTCCATAGCTTGGCTTGGCGTTTGGAAGAAATATATGTATCTTATAGCAAATGAAGGACAAGTATGTGTCTCTGGGTGTGCATGTGTAAAGGAATTGTAAATAAATAGTTGGATTGTTATTCCTATTGTATTAGTCAGAGGGTGATTCTCATGGCAAAAAGTGGCTGATTTCACATACTGGGTTCTCATGATGTGTCTGGTTGGAGCTTAGAGTGATGTATAAGTCAATCAATTCACTTCTGATAACCACCATAGCCAATCATGATGACTAATAAGCACACGAGTACAATGTGTGAACCCAGCAATTATAATTTGTAAAACATGATTTATTCCCTAGTTTTATGTAGGAACAAGGCTACTATGGCTAGTTCAACAAGCAATGTTTAAAGTAAATCATGGCTTATAAAATATTAAATTCTGCCATACTTTCTGTAAGGCAACAATAGGCTCCAATAAGTTGCTGATCACATGCAGCTCCTTAGTCCACATGTTTTGATGTCCAAAAGTCTTTTCTGATTGCCCCACTGTTTTTCTACTGAAAATTGATGGTACAGTTTGTCATTAAGATTAGAGGTTAAAAGCTTTGTTTGGACACTTGATATCTTGGAGGGGTTGGAGGTTCTCATCCTCATCCATTGGATCTTTCAGGGAAATAAAATTACCAAATATGGTCCTTGACCAGTGAAAGGTTACCCACTCCTGAAGTAGGGAAGAGGAAAAAGAATTCAAGCAAAAAATGCTATTATTGCAATGTTAACTTCTAGGTGAAGCTAAAAATCATCATTCCCAGCTTGCAATATCAGTTCTCTTAAATGCATTTCATCCCATGGATTCCTATTTTCAGGTTGCTGGGGTGTGTGTGTGGGTGGGTTTTTTTTAAATACTAAGTGATATTTTAATCTGTAACCCATGATTTACCCAATTATATCCCAAAGCTAAAAGCCAGCTTTATATTTTGGATTATTCCAATGAAACCTTTGCCCAAACGTCTCCCACCTGATTGCAAAGCTGAGTGCCTGGAGGGTTCCCCACCACCACTCTACTGGTTCAAGACCTTGTGAATGTTTATGATTCCCGGTTTTTGGTTTTGGTTTTTGGGGTTTTTTTGGTTTTGGCACCTGGTTTTATCAGGGCCCCTTCATTGCTGCTGGGAATGTGCCCTGGCTGTGCCCGCCTGCTCTCCCCTATCACCCCTCTGACAGATTAAAACACAACAGGGTCTGTTGGATGACTGACACGTCTCTCCCCCATCTGACTCTGAAAGGACTTCATTTAGCAGGCCCGCAGTTCAAGCTTTTGACTGACAGATTGTGAGGGGGAAAAGACATTCAGTTCCATTAAATTCAGTAACTGCTGCAGAACAAAACGCCTCGCTTTCGGCCTCTCTCCTCTCTCCCCCTCGTTTTTTAAATAAAGAAAGAAAGAAGGAAGGAAGGAATGGAATGGAAAAAGAACTGTGGAAAGTGGGGGCATGAGCTCCAGAGAAAGGGAGGGGGAGAACGTCGATCCTTTTCAGGTTCAAAGACAGCCTTTCTCCTTGCATTCCGTCTGTCAATTAGGGCAGCATTCCCAGAGGGAATACAGACCAGCTCTCATTGGTGTCATTCAACTGCCAATCTTCTTGACATGAACACCACAGGGCCTCATGTTGCGCTGCGGAAGCTGTCCGTCAGGCAATCAGCAGCTGCTATGACATCATCCACAATGTTTCTCTAAGACTCTTATGGAAAAGAAATATATAAAGTGAGTCAGAGCTTCCCCTCTCAATCAGGATTAATATTTTTCTTTTGTGTGACTCTCTCTCTCTCTCTCATTCTCTCGTCCAGATATGCCTGGAAACACTGTCTGTCTGTTTTTAGGCCAGGCTCTATTAATTAACTGCAAGTCACTTATGAAACAAAAAAATGCATTTTTTTGCAGAAAAACCACACATCTTTACTCTAACTTGTCACTTGTATCAAGTTGATTTCCTTCATTTTGTCTCAGCCAGCAACATTAGCTGCCTTGTGCATTTGCAAGTCACATCCTTAATAAGATTCAGAGTAGAATATGAAACAGCACAATACAAATACATTTAGCAGATTTGTTTTTCACAAATTAGCCCAGGTAACATATTTTTTATATGTGGATGCAGAGGCTGACACCTTCTTAAATATCCTATGAGAGCCTTGTTGGCATCTGACATTTCTGGGATTTGCAGTCTCCACTAGGGCTACCAGATCTGGGCTGCAAAAATCCAAATGACCACAAGATGCCAGTGGATACATACATCTCTGACTCTTTGCTGCCATCTCATGAAGATCTGGATTTTTGCCTCCAGATCTGGTAATCCTAGTCTCAGCCCACCTATTGGGCAGTATTTTGGGGGAAGCTGCACTATGAATTCTAATATGGCAACTAATTTCTAGATAGATGAAAGTAGTAAAAGGGCAATTCTTCCTTTTGATTCTGAGCAATTATCTAGCTCAGATTTGGGAGTCCTCCAGATTTCTATTTCATTTATAAAAGATTAGCCCATTTTTCAACAGTAATAAAATAGAACTATAGTTCATATCAGTTCAAGCCAGAAAAGCCAATTCAGAAAAATGTTAAATGTTCAGCAACATTTAAAAGACTGCAGGTTCCCTACCCATGGTTTGGCTGATTATTTTATGATAAATTTTGAACACTGAAATTAAGATCTGTTCCTCCTATACTCATGATCAACAGCATAGCTCATTATTATAAGGCAGCAAATCAGGTATTAATTCAGTATTCTGTCTTGTCTTTCTTCCAATGACAGCAAACCCTAAGGCACAATACAAAAATTCCCTGATTAACATTTATTTACAGGTACTCCTTGTTTAACAACCGTTGCTCATTTAGCAACGGTTCACAGTTATGATGGTGATGAAAAAGTAACTTTATGACCAGTCGTGACTTTTGCCACCTTTGCAGGTCTGTAAAGCAAAGGAAAGCTGAAGTAAGATCATAAGCATAGGGGCGGTTTCACTTAGAGACTGCTTCACTTAACAACTGAGTTGCCATCCCAATTGTGGTCGCTAAATAAGGACTACCTGTATTCCTCTTCCCTATAATTCAACTTTTAAAATTAGTGTTCTGTGAATGGAAGGAAAGAGAAAAATAACTGTTGGTATTTCAAAGACCAGTTCTCCATGTCTTCTGAAGGATCTGGAAATGCTTGTGTTCCATTATGCCAGTATGATGGGTATTTGAAGCAATCATAGCATCATAAGTAGTTGAGGGATTAAGGTTATTTATACATTCAGCATATATTTACAGACATACAAAAATATTTCTTTTGCCTATCTCACAGCACTCAAGTGTTTTAATATCCCAAACTGAAAACCACCTAGGCAGCTTAGTAATCATTAGTGCCCAAATACCTTGTGAAATGGATGGTCTAAAGCAGTGCTTTTCAGCCTCAGAATTCTGGGAATGGAGTCCACACATCTTAAAATAGTTGAGGTTGAAAAACACTGGTGTAAAGTGCCTTCTTCAAAGCCAAAAGACTCCCTAGGGAGAAAGATGATCTAAAGCACTAGAGCAGTCGTGAATAAGAAAAGTTGGTGAACACCTGACTCCCTTCTCTTATGTGCAGTGGGGAACCTCAGCATCCCCTCCCTGAAGAAATTCACGGTGCAGTTCAAAACTTAAGAGACCCTCCTACAAGTATCTGGGAGCTGGGAATGTTTGTGGACGTGGTGCCTGAGGACAGTTAAGAATGCATTTTGTATTGTGAGTGAGGCAGTTGTCATACTGATGGCATATCATCCTCATCAAAATCCACTCCAAGTAAGGAAAACTTTGGAAATTATATTTGAATGTGGTTGCTTTCTAAAGGTTTGCCAGTTAACCATCCTAAATGTGCTTTGAATTTTAAATTGTGCAGGATAAAAGCAGACCAAACAGACACATTAGAATCATAAGTGTCTGTCCTAAACCACAATAATGAAAAAAAAAAGACAAACAGATGTAAATTTTGATGGCATAATGTAAGCACTACACCTTTGTACCTGTATCACAACATTACATGCAAGTAAATAACAGGCAACGTTTGCATTGCAAGGTTGTAATGCACATTTCATCACTTCCCTCCCCTCCCTCCCCATGGATGTCAGTGATTGGACTCTAAGAATCACAGCCATTAATATCAGATCTTTGGACTGGTTGAGGAATAACCAATTTGTGCGATTTCTTTTAGGGGCTCTTTAATTATTTGTGCTTGTGTTCCTTTCCACAATGTACAAATGTTATTCCGAAGACTGCATGAGAAATGGAGTCTGAGAAAAAGGTAGTACACTATGTAGCCAATTGTGGCAAGAATAATTCAAGCATAAAAGTTCGATCTGTTTCACCCACTTATGCATAAATAAAAGAAAAAGCAACCATAAAACAAATATACAGAAATCTCCCATAACCAGGAATTTTGATTGGATCCTGCTAGTTTCAAAGCTCTTGTTTAGGTAGGACAGACTCTTTTCAAAGAATCATTCGATCCATGAAATAGATGGAAATATACTGACTTTTTTTAAATTGGAAAATTTTCCCAAATGCTTGTTCGCAGCTGAAGTCGTGTTTTGATTTGTATGTTGTATTTCCATTTATTAACGTTCTTAGCTATTCAGCCACCACTTTCTTAAGAGTAACAGGTTAAAGTATTCACTTTCAAAACATGGAGAAACACAGACTCCACAGGCACACCACCAGCACATACATGCATTGCGTTCTCAGTTTTAAATTATAAGTGGAGGAAGACTTCAACAGCAATCTTGTTCTGCTCAAAATGTATTTGGAGCTGAAGCTGAGAAATCTGTATTACTGAAATGGGACAGCATCACTATGCACTGTAACAATGCCCTCCAATGGATTATGAGGAAATTTAACCTGTTAAAACAAACCACCATGAACTCAATGTCTGCATGTTGTAATGACCTCACACTCTTCTTTAAAGATAAAGAAATTGTTGATTGACTTATTTCTATAACATGCAAACAGCCCCTAAATTTAAATAAGTTTAGGCATTAGGACTTTATTCCAGACATTCCATTTGGTTCATGTCAACTTCACTCAGATCAATTAGGGAGAAAAATATTTCTTGTCAACATAGTAAATACACTGTGGAGGGACATTACAGGAGACATAAATTCTCCAAGTCCTTATTTTCTATTTGAAAAATCAATTCATTTGGGATATAAGTAAGTTTGCTTTTTCCACAAGCAGTGATATGAGTAAATGTCAACTGAATTTAAATCTACTAAAGGTTCATTGGACTATATTTAATCAAACTTGAAAATCATAAATGTTCATTTTATATTCACTTGATGTTTACAGATTGTTCTGACAATTCAATTTGCATATGCTGTCAAGGAGATGACAAAGCAAACATGCACCCTCAAAATTGTCTTGGTATTTGCAAATATTATTAGGGTAGAAAAGACATTTAATCGCAGGCTTGAGTGAGCAAACATTTGAAGTTGAAAGTATCATTTTAACACTGTTTGATGTTAAGAGGGCTCTTCCTGCCTTCGCTTGAATGGTCAGAATGCCTGTGGAAATTAATCAATTCAATTCCAAGTTAGCAGAAGAATTTGACATGCATTTTTGGTCTCATGTGTTGGTGTATTTGATGCTGAATTAGGAACTTGAAGGAGACATTACAAAAAACTATTCTTTGCTTTCAGAGAGATTTTGCATTTCTGCCAAAAGTAGTCAATAAACACCTGAAAACCCAGATCTAGGCATTCCCCAGGAAAAGGATTTTTGTGAGTAGTTTTAATAAAAGAAAACTAGATTTTGAACAATGTTGAACTCAACAAGTTTCTGAATGTTTCCACCAAGAGATTCCATCTTAATTCTACTTCCGTTTCTCGCACATTAGAGATAGCGCTTACCACAAGGACTTTGTGGATCAATTCACAAGGCTGTTTGGTTTGTAGCTCATTAAAAAAAAAAAAAAACCTCTAGTGTTTAAATTCTCAATCCCAGTTACATGTAGAAGTGGTAAAACTCAAGTACTGATAACAACAAACATTATTTTTACTGTTATCAGCACCTGGGCCAGCAATGAGATACAGTAGAAGAATACATCCGCTCATTTATATTCAGTACTGATACTGATTTAGCTAAAAGTAGCATATACATTCTTACTGCTTTTTATCTTCACCACAACCCTGTGAAGTAGGATAGGCATAAAGTGATCGCCCCAAGACCAAGAAATCTAGCAAACACTGTGCCTCAGTAAGTCTCCCCTTGTTCATGCCTGACTTTTTAATCAGTAATCTAATCTCAAAAATAGGCCTAAAGTTATTTAAAAATGGTGGGAGAGGAACAAACTACTCCTGCCCCAAATTTAAAAACATAGAAAATCCCAGCTCTGCCAACTTTTGACCGTCATCCCACTCATTGCAACCCCATGATCAGCCATAACAAATTAAGGGTGGTCCCTGGCCATCAACAGGTGTCCTGCCATGATGCCACAAGAGAAGATCAGCAGCTAAAGTTAGCCTGGGGGATTAATCTTAAGGGACTGAAAATGAGGTTTGGGCAGTTTCTTGCCAAAACATAGGATTGCAAAAATATGCCTTGTTTCTATTTTCTTTCTAAAGTAAAGCAAATCCTATGGCTGGTGTGGGTCTTCCGGGCTGTGTGGCCGTGTTCTGGAAGTTTTGTTTCCTAACATTTCGTCAGCATCTGTGACCGGCATCTTCAGAGGGCAGGAGCACAGACAGGAGCAGTTCTCTCTGTGCCCAGGATGCAAATCCTGTTTATTGGATTGAATTCCCTTCCCCATTAAACACTTCTAACTGCAAAAAAAAATAATCTGAATTATTATAATTCATATAATAATCATTATATGAAAGTAAGTAGAGAAACTCACAATTGGTTATAGTTATGTCCTGTTATTTAAATCAATTTTGGCAATATTCTCTATTATTTAGATACTGGCTTGAGCAATATTCCCAGTACTTTGATTATATTCTTTTATGTCAAATGCAGATTTCAAAGATTTCATTTTGTCTCATTCCCTTACAAGGGAGTCCGAGGCTCAAGGAAAGAGATTACACTTTTGTCTCAACTGTATCCTTGTGCCAATCTTGAGATACAATGAGAGGGTCCTAGGGTCTTTCCCTACTTGCATCTAATCATAGCACAAACATGCCTTGGCAATCTCTTCTGCCATGCCCCTTTGACACTGCCTTCATCTCATCCCCAGTTCATGATTAATGAAAGAGGCAAGGTGTCCTTAAAAAAAAAGTTTTCCTCCTTATTCAGACACCATCCAAGGGCAGATTTAAGGGGTTAGGTTTTGTGACCCATTCCTTTAAGGGAAATCTGACCTGAACCTAAGAAAAGACACGGCTGCTTTAAAGAGCTACAACTTTGTGTTTCTTGTATAATGTGAATCCAAAGCACTGCACAGCCCTATTTCCCAGTATCTTGAGTGAATTGTCATGAGGTTTGCTTGTTTCTAGGTGACCTAGCTAGCTAGATCTCTTGCCTAGCCACCAATACAAATGGTGTCACTTGGAAAGGCCTAAAGTAGGATAGGTAGATAACCTGGTGCTTTCTAGAAATTTGAAACTACAGTTCTCTTGCACTAGCCATTCTGGCCATGGATGATGTGATCTGAAGTCCAAAGCAACTGGGAGGTACTAGATTGCCTGCTCTGGCCTAAGGCAAACAAGCAGACAAAGAGGCAGCCAGTCCAAGCGATGCACCCCAGCAAGCATTGCATATGTGCAGGCACTGTTATGTGGCACGTGTGGTGCTCCATTTGCATGGGCTGTGAGGAGGACGCAGGCCAAGCAGCAGTGAAACATTGGAGGGTGAGCTGTAGGTGCCATATGACCACCTACCCTGCTGATAAAGTTAAACCAAATTTCACTTCCTGGCCAGCTGGCTTTTGTACCTGCAATTTGAAGATGGGGGTGCACTCACCTTGTCTTTGCCTCCAGCACCACTTAAGTGAAAGAAGATGAACTTCAGTTAATTTTATTCTCCATGGTTCTCCACGGTCAGCTTCATGCTTTTGTGGTTGCCAAACATGCTGCATTCCTGTTTACAAAGCAGTAATTTAAGTGACAGGTCTTTTGGATAGAAGGCATGTCATTTGTCATCGACGCCGTGGGAATGAAGAAAGCAGGGGGGTGGGTTTCTGGGGTTCTTTTAAAAGTCTTGCATTTGTAATATAATCTGATGTTGTGCATCAATTCCTTTGCTCCCAGCATCTGAGGCATGGACATCTGAAAATAATACAGGGCCCTGAGCAAAATAGCCATCTGCCTCAAGAAAAAGACGTGATTATTTTCACTGGGCTGTGAGTTTTAACTCTATAACCTGAGGCAATGCAGGCCGTTTATCTGCCCTCCATGAAAATTGATCACACATGTTTTCCAGACTCTTTTGTAACTGGGATTCAGAAGTTTTTTCCCTTTCCCTTCCAAACACACCTATCTTGTATATTCATTTTTTTCTCCTCCCTTAGAATCCCTTAGCTTCTATGAATCTTCTACCCAATTTCTCTATCTACAAATTTGGGAGAAGTTACCTTGTTCTAATTTTTGTGGGCATTATTGAATGTTTCTTTAACCCTGGAATGGATGAGAAGGTAATACTTTCTCAGGGCCCATGTTAACAGCCATTGCATAGGAAATTAATCTCTTGAGAGCTTCCAGATGGGCAGATCTTACCAGTCAAAATATATTGTGTAAGAATTCTATCTTTTCATGGATTTTCTGTGATAAGAAAAAGCTGTAACAGCAGTAGAAAAAACAAGGTTACAAAGAAAAGACATTATCATTCAGACCCTTCCTTCTATAAAATTTCATGAATGAGACAGAATGATTGCATAATAAAAGCTTTATCTAGAAGCTTCTTAAGATTAATTCATTACGGAAGTGTATGGAGATAGAATGATAAGTGGAAGAACTCATGGTCTCTTATATGGTTGATTCTTCTGCATCATTTGATTTATTCCAAACTATTTTTGTCATCTACTGAAGCCTTTCTCAAACAGCCTCTTATATCTGAGGAGAGGTGGATATCAATCATAGAAAGTGAAGTTTCATTTTTGTCTGTCCAATTACGGAATGCTCTTCCCAAGCAGCTTGCCTATGACCATTATCATTGTAGATTACATGAAATAAATATTTTTATTTACCACAGTATCTTAAATACTATTGGCTTAAGTACTTAATATTATGTAAATAATATGCAGAACTGATTAATTTTATGATTGTGAATATATTAAATAATTGTAAAATAAATAAATAATTCCATTTAGCAATAATTGCTTTATTCATGATTTCTAGAGATGCTTATATACTACAGTCGTGCACTATGGCTATATTAGGTGAATTTATGAAGCTGAGTTATGCAATAGACTTGCCTAGTAGTAATAGTAGTGCACGAGCCTACTGTTGTTTCTGTCTTCCCTTCACAGCCTATCTGAACACAGCACAAAAGTCCTTGATTAACCATGCGTCTTCATGTGCCATGCTGTAATAATGTTTTTGCATCAACGAGAGGAACTGAGGGAAAAGGTGACGTTCATTGCAAAATGCAGTGGTAGCCAACCAACATGGCAACCTTAAAACGGAGAGGGTTATCCATGGCTACTAATCATGAGAAAGATTCATTACACCAGTTCCATAGCCAATATATCTCTCAGTCCCAATTGCTGGAGGACACACATGGGAAGTATTAGTGTGTAAATATGCCCTCTGTGGACTTCTCACAAAACTCTAGTTAGCCAATGTGAGAACAAAGTGCTGTATCAGAGAGGACTTTGAACCAATCCAGCACAGCTCTTTCTGTATTTCTATATAGGATAGGTTTGTTTACAAAGAACCCAGTATGTTTTAGTGTCTGAAGGAGATTTTGTACAAGTAGCAAAAAAGGATTTTCCTCTTCTCCAAAATATGAATTACTTTCCTTTAGCACTGCTGCATTGCATCGGGCCCAGGTTTTTCTCCATTTCATTAAAAACACACACTCGCAGGAGTTCACCAAATATTTATGGATGTAATTTATGACCTTGAATGGATGCCTTTTTCCAGAACTAAAAGGATGCCCATGTGTGGCCAAATCCATCCGCCACCCTTACACATACACAAATCTATGACAAGCCTAAAAGTATGGCGGTGAATAGCAACTTCACATTAATACTGAAAATATCTGACTTCACCGGAAAAAATTGAAACAGTAACTTAGCACCCAGGCCAAAATCTCACTTAACTACTTAAAAAAGAAGTAGTAGAGGGCACTCCTATCTATGTCAAAGCAATGTCATCAACCAACACCTTTAATTGCCTGACACAAAAGACAAGATGGTGTCCATTCCATCTACAAAATCCAACCAGATGGGCAATCAGATTCTGTTTAATGGGGATAACATCTTCACATTCACTTGAGAGCAAGAGTCTATCATAATGAATGTGGGCATGTTGCCTGGAACAACCTGCACCCCCCAACAGTGGGAAACAGTGTCCACCATCTTTGTTTTGACCACCCCTTCAGACTCTAGGGTCTGTCTATCCCTAATGGTAGATTTGACTCTAAATGTCATAATATTCCTTCCTTGCCTTTTCCCATCAAGGCATTTTAAGTAAGTAAATGCCAAAAGTCCCCCCAATATACACACATACAAAAAAATTTTGGTCCATGGTACCTTCATTTGTTTATTAGGACTGAGATCCCCAGCACTGTATACCAAAAGAAGAAGTTTGTATAGTATTTTGAACTGGGAACAGGCCAAGTTAGAAATCCTTCTTCAATTGAATCAAAAACTACCTCAAATTCCCACAATTTGTATTGGGGGCAGGCTTTATCTGAGCCAGAGAATAGCCCTGGTTCTTGCTCTGACTTTCTGTAAAGAAGAAAACTCCTGAAAAGAAAAAGCACCAAACTTGGATGAATATGAGGATCGGTGTTTCCGAGGGCTAGAACTGAGAACTTTTTCATTGCAGCTCCCCCATATCATAAAGTGACAATGATTCTTAGGGCAACATGAGATCACAAAAGAAGTTTAGTTTCCAAATCTTCCCCCAAAGTTGCAACAACATTGCAATTTTTAAAGAGACAATGGGGTGAAATTATTAAATACATAGAAATCAATAGTGTTAATTGTGATTTATGGCTAACTTAATTTTGATTCAATTTAAAATTTAAATTGAATTGATTATAGTTCTGGGTATAGTTCTTTGTTTTGTTCTTGTTTTCACATTCCCTGCTTTCTGGAATATAGCTTTCAGCTTATCACTCAGATCAGACACATGCCTGCTGCGGTGATTAGATTCCTCCCACTGGATCTGTAATGGATTTCTCATCCTGTGTATTGGAGGATACTAGATTGAAGAAAACTGACTCCGAGAGTTTCCTGAAAGTGAAATATTCTCACCTGCCTACTCTCATTCCAGCCGACTCAGGCATCCTGGATGGGAGAGGCTTGCTTAAATGACACATTCTTCCCCGCATGTAGGGCTGCCAGATCTGAGCTGCAAAAATAAAGATGACCACTAGATGGCAGCAAAGAGATACATAGAACTTTCACTCTTGGGTGCTGCCTGGTGTGCAGCGGGATTTTTGCAGCCCAGATCTGGTAGCTCAACTGGTGTGTTTTGGTTTGTTTTGCTTTACGTATTATTTGGGTTGTTTATTGACCTCTGACTGATATCAGTGCTCACAATAATATCATGACTAAATGATTTTTTTTTATTTCTCTTTAATATTTTACAATATAAATCTGTGATTTTAATATTTAAAAACAAACACCCATATGTCTATGATGCATCATTCCACTTTGATAGCTGTGCTTTCCAGGCCATACACTACTCAATGGCCCATAATAGCTCCAAACATGAAATGAGAGCAATTAATTCCTAATGTGATATCTTTTATCTGTTCCTCTAATGGGTACATCCCATTAGGAGGGCATAAACTGCATTTTTTCAACAAAAAATAGCCAATTTCTTGGTAGCCTTTTCAAATCAGTTTGAAAGAAGTAAACAAATTAGAAAATGTCCTTTTGCAGATCTTGGCTCTCACGTTTACCACTGATTCAACTGAAAATGGCTGCAAGACTATATCATGACCCTCGGCCATAGATATTTGCATATTTTAGCTTATGCAGTTTTTTAAATCAAGAGGATGCCTTTTTTCATGTTCTGTGGATATCTGGGGAGAAGGGGATTGTTTCAGAAAGCAATTTAAGTGTTTATCAAGCAGTTGTGCTCCTGCCTCTTTAAACGCCCCTGATTCTAAATCAGTTGTATGGGAAGTTGTTTCTTCTAATAATGCCAGAAAAATCTGTAGTCCATGGGAATTCAGACTAGGTCATTTTGTCTCTGGATGAGGACTCTAAATACCTGTTCAACAGCTAATTCTTCTACATTACATGCCTGTAGTATTGCCCAGAATCAGGGAGAATTTTCCTTTTTTTTCTCCCACGTAGCAAGTAGTTGATCGTAAATGTACAGGTAGTACCTTGTTTTGCTGGAACGCAAATCAGACTCTGAATGGAGCACATGTTTGGTAACTTCTAAAAAGCAACTATTTTCCTTTCAGAAAAAGGTTCACAGGACTCCAAGATGTTTGCCTATCAACACCTCCCCCCGCCCAAAAAAAGCTTTCCATTTTCAGACATGCTGTTTGGAATGTGTCCAGTTTACTACTGAATGGGTAATGTTCAACAAGCAGGAAAAGCTTGGGATTTAGAGGAGTGGTGTTTATTTATTTAAATTCATTTTGACTTTTGTTATTGATTAGAATTAGTTTTTTAGCTGGGGTCAAATGCCATTTCTTGACAATCTGATTGAGACAGCAGTGGCGGGACAACTCCAACCTCTGTGGCAAGACAACTTTTTATCTGTTCTTCTTATGGGTACATCCCATTAGCATGGCATAAACTGTATTTTTTTTGCCAAAAATGTCTAATTTCTTTATAGCCTTTTCAAATTAGTTTGGAAAAAAGTGAACCAAATTAGAAAATGTCCAAACATCCGTAGAGGAATCTGATTTTTTGGATCTGTTTTAATCTGATTAAAATCAGTTTATGGCTTGGAGATGGCATTGGTCACCTGCTGGATGATATGCTGAGGTACAGTGAGGAAGTAATTGTCCCTGCTTGTACTCTTAGATGTCTAAATCAATTTTTGATACCACTGACCATGGTATCCTTCTAGATGACCTTAGGGAGCTGAGGGTTCAGAGAAGAGCTTTGTCATGGTTCTGCTCTTATCTTGAAAGCCATTTCAGACAGGAATACATGTAGTCCTTGCTTAACATCCACTTGTTCAGCAACCATTCAAAATTGTGACAGCACTGAACAAGAGGGACTTATGACAGGTCCTCGTAGTTGTGGCCATTGTGGCATCCCCATAGTCATGTGATTGCCATTTGCGAACTTCACTGCTGGCTTCTGATAAGCAAGTCAATGGGGAAGCCAGCAGGAGGTTGCAAATGGCGATCACGTGACTGTGGGACACTGCAAACACACAGAATTTGCCTAACAGCAGCAACTGAGACTGCTGGAACTGCTGTTGTAAGTCGGCACAGTCATGTGACATTGTACCTTATGACCATGTTGCTTAGTGATGGAGTTCCCGGTCCCAATTACCATGGGTAAGCGAGGACTACCTGTACCGCTTCTTCTGTTGTGGAATGCTGCAAGGTTCCATTATGTCCCCTATGCTATTTAACATCTACCTGAAGCCTTTGGGTGCAAGTGTCAGGGACTGTGGGGCCAGGGGCCATCTTTTTGCAGTTGATGTCCAAGTCTCCTTTCTTTCCTCATCAGGTATACTGAGCTCTGGTTGGCTCCTGCCTGAACTAGCTTGCAGACTGGAAGAAGTGCAACAGGTTAAAACTGAATTCATATAACCTGGAGGATTTGGTGGCTGGGAAATATTTCAGCCCAATGGATAGATTTCTTCCTGCTCTAGATGGAGGAAATTCTGTCCTTCAGGAGAGGTCTGAAGTTTGGAAGTATTCTCCAACCCTGAGTTGCCTCTGAGTCTTCAGGTCAGCATGGTGGTTCAGAGCACTTACTTCCTACTGTGCCCTTTTTGGGTACCACTTTCCATGCATTGGCTACCTCCAGTTTAGACCATTATAAGGCACTATACTGTAGATGATCTTGAAAAAAACCCAGAAATTTATCTATCTATCTATCTATCTATCTATCTATCTATCTATCTATCTATCTATCTATCTATCATATTTATATAGCTGCCCATCTCACACAAGGTGACTCTGGGCAGCATACAACAATTAAACAGAATAAATACATAAAAACAATTACACTTAAAAATCTGTAAAAACACACAAAATAGGAGGGGATAAAATTAATAAGGGACCCATCATAAAATCTCCCTGGTCCCCGGGGAGGGTTCAGAATGGGTTCAGAATGCATGCAGAATTGTAAAGGGTTCAGAATGCATCAGCCAAGCTTCCATCAGGCGCTTCCAGGCAGGAGCTAAGCTCTTTTGGCTAAGTTTTGCTTGCTTCCATTAAATTTCTGAATTACATTCAGGCTGCTTTTTATCCTTATATGGCTTAGCCCCCCCCCCCCCCATGTTGTAATCAGGGAGCTACAATTTGTGACCAAAGGCCAATAGCAGGAACCTGAAATTTGGCAGAATAATCACAGCAGTCTTCAGACAGCTTAAAAAGGGACCCAGTAGCCACATGTGGCGTGGGGCCTCAAGCAGACCACCCGGGGTATTATAGTAGTTAAGGTGTTGGACTAGAACTAGAGAAGCCCAATTCAAGCCCATCTCCAGGCATGAAAGCTCATTGGGCGACTTTGGGCCAATCACAATCTTTTCACCCATCTTACCTCACAGGATTGCTGATGTGGGAGAAAATGGGAAGTGATAATGGTTGGTATGCTAACTAGAGTTCCTGCAGGGAGCTCACAATTGAATGAATGTGAGAGTTAAAATAACCCCTCCCTGCCTCCTTAGACCTTGCCATCGAGCATGGCAGAATGGAAAAGGGTGGGAACAGGGTCATATAAGGCCTCATTACCCTTATATGGTGTCCAAACAGAGCTTAAGAATACATCTTTTGCATCAGGCTTTAGATCTCCACGAGCTGAATAGACCATCCACGTCGTCTTTGTCATGATTTCTTTTTAAATTTGGCAAAGTTTTCTAGTTTTTCTGCCATCTTAATTTTCAGTTAAGAGAGACTGGCAGTGAGGAGAAGACCTATTAATTAATCTGATTTAAATAGAAACTGGTCCTTCAAGTTGAGTGCAGTAACATTTCTTAATTAGTTGAATGAGAGCTAGGCAAATCTAATTCTCTTTCGATGTGCATTTTAAAAGATGTTTGGCTTCCCTTTTATTTGTCACTGATGAGATAAAGAAATCTTCTGGTTAAACACATTGAATCTCAGGGTATACTTTCCAACAAAGACTTATTGAAAAGGCTTTGGTTTTATTTTTAAGAAAAAGAACTCTACAAAATCAGGCATTTTTATGCCTTAATTCGTATAAATCAGGAATGCCAAGAGAGTTTCTCCGTCTTAGAGAATAAGACCTTTCATTTTGACCAAAGGGCCAATTATGTATTTATTTTCCCAGATTTGTATGCCACTTCAAGCTGACTGACTCTAAGTGACATACAGCCAACACTCTGCAATATAAAATAAAAATCAATAGCAACTACAGCAAATATAATATACAGTCAACCTCCAATACAGCGTTCCTGCTGTATTCTGTCATTTGGGAAGCAGAGAATCACTCTAAATCCCTAAGGGCCTTCCCAAATAACCAGATCTTTATAATCTTTCAGAAGACAATAAGGGAAGAGCTGACCATCTTCTCAAAGGATAGGCTGTTCCATAGGATAGTTCATTATATCATTTCAAATGGTCCCAGAGCCAAATGCTGATTTGTACTGGAAAATGAAACATGTATTTTGAAGTATTTCAAATTCAGAAACATCCCCCAGTAAAAAAAAAAAAAATCACAATAAAACAGATACAGTACTGTTTTGCTTCAATAATGCTCCACTGCAATCTAATAAAAAATCCCAGTAGTAATATATTTCCACATATATTTGAAAATGTGTTAAGTTAGACTTGGTTCAGGGTCAGTATCTGAAGTTTGATAAGTATGTACTGTATATGTATGTATGATGTATGTCTATAGCTTCTAGGTGACTTCAATCAACCACCTCTAAGTGGCTCTTTGGAACAACCACATTTTCACCAGCTTTCTAAACATGAGGAAAGGGGCCAATCTTGGAATATTTCACAAAACAGAAGCTTTGCTTCTGTTAATGTAGAGAGAATAACTTGCCACCCAAGCCTATAGTCCAGCACTGGACACTAGCCAATCTACAAGCAATGCTGAATTCAGTGGTTCTTGTTTTCATTCAGTGTATATGTGGTTACATATTCAGTTATTTAGTAAGAGGGATATCTTATACCTGTCTTCTCAAAGTAAGTCTCACTGAGTTTGCAGAAGCTAGATAGCATCACTGAAGCAATGAGCATGAAACTGAGCAAACTCAGGGAGGCAGTGAAGGACAGGAAGGCCCGGCGCAATATGGTTCATGGGGTCACGAAGGGTCAGACACAACTTAATGACTGAACAACAACAAGATGGTAGAGAAGAAACTAGTATTTCTCAGAATAAATAATTCTCTTACATCTGCTAGTTTATGGTAATCTGGCAATTCAGATTACTGTATTGTATAAATAAATTTGTACAGATTCTGACATATGTTGATGAAGATTCTCAATCATCCAGGTGGAATTATCTGGAGGTTGAGTCATGGCAACTGGACTTCTTTACTTTTGGTTTGATACATTTCGCGGTCCCTAACCAACTTTCTAGACTGAAAAAGCTGCTTGGACAAGCAGCAAATGTATCAGAACAAAAGAAAGAAGTCCAGTTGGCATGACTCAGCCTCCAGATTCTGACATACTGTATGCTCATATCAAATGGTGGGTGGATGCTTTGTCTCTAGGAGGAGAATTTTCCACACAATAGATGTGGGCATCACAATATAAAAAAAAACTTTCTTCAGTTTGATGCCGAATTAATACATACAAGCTCTGGGATTCTGGATAATTGCTATGGTTGGACAAATCTACATGGGAGCAGATACTCCTTTGGGTATCCTAGTACCTATTAGGTTAATATCAAAACCTTAAATGTGGCTTGCAAATCAACAGCCAGTTTGATAAAGTTGTACTGCAGTGTCTAGCAGTACTAATAAAAGTCTGACTAGCATATTTTCCACCAGCTGTACATCTTAGCCATGCATAACAGCCGTCCCACATAAAGCACATTACAGGAGAATCACTGAGACATGAGATACCAATGCATTGTTCACTGTGGCCAAACTATACTTATCCTGAAACAGCTACAGCTCCTGATGCACTAATCAAAAGCAGTTCTGAAAATACTCCCAAAATACATAGCCGTTCCTTCAGACTGAGTGCAGTTCAGTCCAGGACAGTTAAACTAGTTATTTCTGAACCAGCAATTCATAAGATCTCTATGAATTTAGCCAGCTTATTCAGGCCTATCCATGTGGTCACTAGCCTAAAACCTCCAAAGGCCTCCGTTTAGATGCAAATCAGCTCCCTCCTTTCCTTTGTTCAATTAATAGTTGGTGGCTTTTAAAAGGGGTTGAAAGACCTTTTTATTCAACTACTGGATTCATGGAGGGCCTAGTTATCCCACCATACACTTATTCATGTCAGCAGTTCCTAGGTTAATACCATTTTATTTTAATTATAAATGTATATGTACTTGGTTGGAACACAGGGCAATGTTTTAAATAAGCATGGCTGTTAAGGCTGGTTCGTACATACATACAAAAACAGGAGAAAAATGTTCTTCATATAATTGAAGACTTATATTTTTTGGCAAAATCCCATCACAGTACATAGAATACACAGTAGTTTGATGTCCCTTCTAAATAGCATTATTAGGGTTGGAGGAAACCCAAAAATACATCCAACTTTTCTAATCAACTGGTCCAATAAAATGGATACAGTAATTTGATTAGAGTTGCTTTTGAGTGGGGGGACCCTTTCAAATTATTTTCTCACAACCTTTTGGCTCTATGAAGTTCTTAAGGGGCAACCCCTTTCCACGAGAAGGCTTTGCTCAGTCTTCAGCATCATGGTGAAGCATTGTAGCAATGTCAAAAGACAGATTATACCTTCAGTCCTTTGACAAAAGAGGTGTGGTTTCCTTATCTTACTCCACTTTTAACACTTTGGGCATCTAGCTCAATACTATCTTCACAAGGGATGCCCCAAGGCAGAGGTATACTGCCAGTTTGTTAACAAGGAGTTTTCCAATCACAGATGGTGGGAGAGTGGGGGTGAAAGACCTTTACTTGGTGGTTTACAAAAACAAAGATATCTTTCTCTTTCCTGTTGTTCAACAGGAACCAGGCTAGTAGAGAGAGATAAGAGTGATCAATGTCATGAGGTAACTACATGAGTCTGCCCTCTCTTCCCCAAGTCTTCTCCCACCTAGCATTCCTTACATTCCTTGAGGCATCTGCCTTCACTTCTGCAGGCCACAGGAGCATATCCTTGCTACACACTCCTCTCCACATTATCTTGCCATTCTCCCACAGTCACAGTGTTCAACCTTCTCAAACTGTATTGATTTTCCAGCACTGGAAAGTGCTAGTTCTCCATGTAACTCCCACAACTTTAATGGGGAAGGATCAGAAACCTAACAGCCCACAGTGACTTCATTTTGTGACAGGAGGAAATGAAAATAGGGATGGGAGACCCTTTAGAGGTCATTAGCCGTGCAAGGTTTCAGCTGGATATTGTCACAGGTTTTATTGTGGTATATTTTTTTAAATATTTCCCCTGTACCTCTTTTATGGAAGAGATAAATGGGATGAGGAAAGGACTGCACAGCAATCATCAAATTATCCAGCAAAGAGCCTAAAGAGAAGTTGTGTTGGGGAAAAAAACGTTCAATCCAACTTAAAAATAAAAAATGTTCAAAGTCTGTTTAAAAAGTAAACTGTAATTTCTCTACCTGCATTTCTGGAGTGACAGCCTTGGACTGATTTTTATTTATTTTATTTATTTTATTTTATTTTTTCAGTACTCCCTGAGAAAGATGCAGAAGACACCTGCAAATGCACGTTCCTAAATTCAGCCTGGCACTGATTTTAAATCATCATTCAGAATGTGTCAGATCTTTCAGAAACAGAAATAAATGAACCTGGGTATTCTTTTCAGAACCATCTTCTGTCTTTATCACTCCTTCCCCTCCTTTTGACAGAAAAAAAATTACACTAGGGGAACATCCCACATACACAATTAAATACATATCAATAATCACTCCAAATGATTAAATATAAATATTGCACAGTCACCTGATTCTGTCATGAACATGATTTTTTAAAACCAACAATAAATGCAACTTTCTCACACACAAGAGAAATGCATATAAATTTCACAGATGGTAGTGTACTTTTCTTCATTCTGTATACACCCATGACTCAGTTGGAGCAATTTATTAAGAATGGCCAGAAGGCAAGATTTACCAGATTTCTGGTAAATGGATAGGTAAAAATATTCTTTTTTATAAGACCTTTCTAACTTTCACAAATGATTTATAAATGAGGCAAAAAAGCCTAAGATTTTTTTTTAATGTGAATATGGAGAAAGCTTGATAGATTCACTTAACCAGACAGTGACGTTAAGTACTTAGCTCTTAATACCCTAACTGGAATCACTATGTGTTCAGTCACGATTCTATGCTATGTTAATATTACCTCCCCTTTTTTTCCTAAAAGAGCATGCACGACATGCTCTAGCAACTTTACTTTTTCTGCTATGACTCCATGATGTTGCCTTCCTCTCTTCCTCTTATTCCAACACCATCTGGGGCAATCTCAAAAAACCTATTGGTGGGAAGTCAGTGACTGCTGGGAACAGAAGCAACTAAAACAGGATAGGAATCAGTAGCAGATATCACGCTGGTATAATTTTCTGTCAACTCAGAGATGGTGGAGAGTACATAAGCCCAGCAGTGGGAAAGATCCATTCATCTTTAACTGCGACATAGACATCATCCAGTTGTCTCCATGCAACATCCATTGAATCTGGCCCACGCAAAGAGTGAAAGAGTTTAGTTGTTTGCTTGCTTGCTTCTTGTTGACATTGTTTTGAAGGACTACACCATAACTCACAATTTCTTTTCTAGCTGAGGTGGACAGAACCGGAGATTTAAAAGTACTGTACATGGGAGAAGTGAAACTGACAGATTTGTCTCCCCCAGCAGTAAATAACAACATCGGATTAGAAAGTCTGACCTTTAGTGGGACTTCATCTTGATCACAGCTTGGCTAAATTGATCTTACAGCAGACAAAACATGATTCTGCTTAGGCTTTTCCTCCTACCATTGATTCCAAGAAAGATACATGTGAAGGCTCCCTAATGTTTATGTCTTTGTGGTAGTAAAATGTCAGATCCGTTCAGCAGGCAGAGATGCAGGTTCATTCTATAAACTACTCTAGTAAAAAAAATGCAAGCTAGATGCCTCCAGTAACCTTGGTCTGAACTTATTCCTAGAAGGACTATATTTGAGATAAGCTAATACTGAGTAATAAAGAGTCCTTGGAATAGGAGACTGCCAAAGTTTAAGTGATATAGTTTATTATCTGAATTACTGTCTACTGGACGTCATAGATAAAAACACTGTTCATTTCATCCAAACCATTAAACCATAATCCACAATATCACCATTAGGGGAATATGGAGATTCAGCCTGCAAACTGTATCTATATCTATATCTATATCTACATCTTCATTTCAAAACATCCTGAAAATACCCAATGTTTGGTAGCAGATGTATTAATTTCATGAAAGATCCTTTGTAAAATATGTATTATTGAAATCTTCCTCAGTAAAGTTCTGTATAATCTCAGCAAACCTCAATTTGTTATTCACTCTCTCTATAAATCTTTCTTGGGTCTTTCCTGAACCACTATTGCATTCCTTCAGGATTTACAAGGCACAGGAGGAGACATCAGCTCCAAATGAATGTGTTTATTCAGAAGTGTCTTGAAGCTTTTCCAGCCTTTCAGTACTTTTGTCTGATTAAGCTTTCTGAAGACTTTAGCAGTATATGTAAAAGCACTTCAGATATTATTTCACCCACCACTTTCCAGCACATCCATTGTAGCCTCCTGATGGGAATAACTGCCATGAAATTCTGGGTGAAAGAGAGATTGAGTTGGAGGATGGAAATAAATCTATAAACCTAGGGCAAAATGAAATATCCCCACAAAGATTTACCATTAATTATCTAAATTTCTGAAAGCAGACTCTAATTTGTAACAACTCAGTGTACCATCATTGTCCCTTGATACAGGACTGATCCATACCAATGAATTCTGGTGGCTTTTGTTGCTAGCTTTTATACCTGGCATTCATCTCATGATTCAGAAGGCATTTGTAGATTTAGGAGAATGCGATTTGAAAAATGAGGATCAGTGAGGAGTGTAAGAAATGTGGAAATATCCTCAAACCATAAGCAACTTTTCTGACTACCATAGCTCTTCAAATGTTTTTGCTCAAATGAGACAGAAATAAGAAAGAATACACAGCAAACTATTGAACAAACTGTTATAGGATGCAATGGCAGGATCCCTTTTAATAACTTATAGCATCTTCTAAAATCAGCAAGAGAGGCAATTTGATGTAGTGGTTAAGGCATCAGGCTAGAAACCAGGAGAGTGTGAGTTCTAGTCCCATCTAGGCACAAAGCCAGCTGGGTGACCTTGGGCCAGTCACTTTCTCTCAGCCCTAGGAAGGAGACAATGGCAAATCACCTCTGAAAAACCTTGCCAAGAAAACTGCAGGGACTTGTCCAGGCAGACTCTGAGAATTGGACATGATTGAATGGATTAAAAAAAAATCAGCAAATCATTGTGCCAATATATCAGTAGAGTAATAACAGGCCTCATATTGCCTTAGTGATGGCTAAGTGATGCTGTAAGCTACTAGTGGGGAAATGGGTAACACCTGTTAATATCCCTTTTTCAAAGCACTGTAATTGGGGAGCTCCTGGAAAACTGTTCACTGTGATTAGAAGGTAGACTTGTCAATCACTCACTTCCTCTTACTCTTCCCTCATTTCTACACTGGAATTTTCCATTGCTGGAAAAGTAAAAGCAGTGTCTTTGCAGAAATTCCGTCTGCCTTTCTGCGGCCCACAAAACAATTTGCAAATTCATGGATGATAATTCCAGGACATCCACATTTTGTTAGGGAATTCACAGAATGTCTCCAAATCGTACAAGATTTGGCCAAACCTTTGCAGGTGTCTAGAATAGAGATGCCATTTGGCACTTGTGGTATTAACAGCTAAGTTTGTTATCACCTGCCCTAGAAGGATGTCATTACTTCAGCTAATGAGTTATGGATAGACAAGGTGTAAGGGTTCTGGAAATAACTCTTTTATGTCATTCCCTGTGTTAAGTCAAATAAATATTTCATATTCATTCCAGAAAAGAGATGAATTGTCCTAAATGGACAGGTTGTAATTCCATTGGTGCATAAGAAACTACAGTTGTATATGTGCTATATTTCCTTGTTTGCAGATATGAACTAATCTTTCAAAAAGTCACAATAAGATTGATCCATGGGTAGATTGCTTTTGCAATGGTGTTCCATTGTGTTGACTCAAGGCAGATTGATTGTGATCCACATAGGTCTAGAATTTATTTATTTTTAATAAGGAAATGCCATAAAGTAGTTTTTCCCAACCTGACAAGCTCCAGGTATTCCTGGACTGCAATTCTCAGAATTCCCAGTAAAAGTTACCCCCCACCCCAACCCCAGCTCCCATATCTGGTAAGGAACCAGATTGGGAGAGTTTTTGTACAGAAGGAGAAAAAAGCATTAATTCCCTTCACACACATACACACACACCTCAGGTGCTGGAACTATAATTCCAAGAGTCAGTGCTTGGAATATGGTGAGAAAGATATGCCCAGCTTCCTGAGGGGCACTTTGGCATTTCCACAGCTATAGAAATATATGTTTGAAGGTGGAACTTTCCCTGAGAAAGAGAAAATTTATACTTTCTGGTTAACCCTGATCAGAGAGAAGGTGTGATTAGATTCTAGTGGAATAGAACATATCCACATATATGTGCTAGAACTGGTATGCAACTGCAAACTCCAAAACTGTGTTGGAGGTCTATATACCTAGGATTTAGTAAAGTCAGTCAAGCTAGCAAACAAGCACTGACCATCATAACTCATCTAAGTTAATTTATCACATTTGGAAATAAGATGGCCACTCATGCATAACTGAACATTGGGCAAAAGAAAGACATAACTTTGCATAAAAATTGCATTTGCTAATTTATAATTCTACAAACTCACTTAGAAAGTTACTGTAACTTGGTGGGAGATTAAAGTACACTGAACAGATTACATTTGAGCCTGCTTAATCTATTGACCAATTGCTGTTCAAGGAAACTTTTCAAGCCCCTTCTTATAGTTCTGCTAATCTTTAAACTGGACTTATCCCAGACAATCTTCTAAATGAAGAACAACTTTAGGTAGAGAACTATTCCCTGCAAAGTTTTCCCTAGCTACTTTTTTCAAACAGAAAAAGCAGCTTTCCCATCCCAAACAGGCTTATTGTGAATCAACAAATTCCCAGTGTGGTTGCAAAAGTGTCATTTGTTTCTGTATACAATAAGATTTTGTAACATCAGTAGTGATAACCAACATAACTCATCCCTCTCATTCCTGAGCCATTTTGTATACTGTATATAAAATTACAAAATACATATATATTTTCTGAAGGAACTAAGAGAATATGACTCAAGTGGGGGCACACTCACATCATCTTTTTTTTTTTAATGTTAAGACTTTTTTTTAATCACAAGGCAAGGCTGTTGATGAAAGGTTTTTCAGCACACAGAGCAGTTCTAGATGGATTTATTAAAAACTGAGGTTTCCCAGAGCAAGGGTCATTTCTAGGAGGTATTTGTATGTTGACTCGACTGTTTCTAATAGCTACACTAAATCTATTGCAGCTCCATCAGCTTCACTTAATTTGGGATTAGAGAGGTGACCCATCCCAACGGTGCCGGCAAAATGACATCTAACTAATTATAATTATGGGCCACAGACAAGCCAGTTGTGGTGGTATTACTGAAATAAGAACTTAATCCAATAAAACCAATGTATTTCCTAACACTAGCCTATAAAATGTGCATGTTTTTACTGGATTGTCAATATTTATTACATTGTAACACTGTTCCCCTTCCATCCTTACAGACTGTTTTTGCTCTGCTAGGTCAACATATGTTTACAATTTACTCCTCGGATGCTGTACAAATATATGGCCTAGATTTCCTCCTCCTGCAGACAATTCCCACCATGGTACCAAGCCTATTCCACTGTTCAATTCCACTAATCCTGTTTGTTTGTTTGTTTGTTTGTTTGTTTTAAGTTTGTACTTGGACAAATTTGAGAACTACTCTAAAACTACCAACGCTTCCCCCCAATGCTGGTGTTTGGATTACCAAACACTTTCCCCTAAAGACTAGAGGAACAGGAGGTAGTGCTCTGAGAGTGTTAATGGTGTCATTGCCCACCAGTGGCATGCATTATTCTCTAATAGCTGGCAACATTTTGAACTGAGCAGCCTTTGAATTGAATTAGAGGGGAGGGGGAAATCATGTTAATTTAATTTAGTACTGATGGGACAGAACCTCAACAGCTGAGATTACACATTAGCATATAGTTAAACATGCTGCATGTCACATTCAAGTAAGGAAAGGGCTTCTGCTATTTTCCTGTACATTTTTATGGTAGCATCCTTTCTCCTTTTTGCATCCAACAAAAGCCGCTTGCTGTTATCGTCAAAACAGCACGAATATTCTGGAACCTACTTGCAATTCTTACTTCTTTACCTGGAATCTTCACTCTTCTTCGTATCACTGCTTCCACTAATGGCTGTTTTCTTATGATGCTTCCTACAGCCTGTTCTCCATTGCTGAAACTTCTACAGCTTACTTCTCTCATTACAAATGATTTGCAAAGCTCTTACATATAATAACCCACCCTCATTCCCCAAGTGTGCTTCCTTATGAAATCAAATGACAGATGAGCAAAACAACAGGCTAATGAGGACTGCATGTTCTCAATGGCCACAGGACTCTGAGGACTTTTTCTCACAGCAAAATTAAAGTGCTGTCCACCCTTGAACAAGCAGAAATCTATACCAGCATAAAATTTGTGGTCCCCACTGGTGGTCCCTGTTCTGCCACTGGCATGTGTTTCTGGCCTTAGGATATGTTAAGGACAGGAACTGGTAGATTCCCTAGCTTTGCTTTCCTTTACTCTCACAAAACACCACCAGACAGTGGAAGACATTAATCAGCTACTTGACTTAACATAAGCTCAGACTGGAGGGAAGGCAAGTTTTGACAAATAGCTAAGCCACTGGGTTTAGTGATCTGTCAAAATTCATCCTGGTTCTGCACAATGTTTTGCAAAGGTGCATTCAAAGGGAGGCCAACCAACAGCTGATGTTAACTAACAGTCAGAGTCCTTTGGGACACAGGAGAGGAATAACATCTGCAGGCATGGGGTGGTTTGCACCATGAAACCACAGAATGAGATCTCTCGTTCTCTCATCTGCTTCACCATGTAGACTTTCCAGCACCACTACCAATCAGCTACTGTTCAGGCTAATTTAGATCTCTAAACTGAGGATCACTTCAGAGATCCAGCATGTACAAGGAGCTAGCTGGTTTGAAAGAACTACACTGTCTTGCTGCCTAGAGCAGAATGGCCCTAAAAATCTATGTCTAGGAACTGAAGGGGGATGAGCATGCCTGCACCAGCATAAAGTGGCCAATAGGTACCAGGCTGATATCATTCCTGAAGGGACATCTGCCTATGATATTGATAGAATGGTTGGTGAAAATGCATCAGATTATATCCACAATCACTACAAAACCAGTGTTGTGATCAGGAGAAAAAACATTACTTTAACATCTGTAGGATTAAGGACAACTGAAGAGTGCCTCAGGTAATGGACTTGGGTCCAGATGAAGGCAATATCAGGGAACACAGCAGAAAGAAAAGGTTGCCCGGACATGTTTTGGCAATGTTAGATACAAGTAAGGCAAAACTGAATCTCTGTGAGACGGTGGGAGGATGGATAGGATGGGATGTCATGTAAGAGGGCACAGCTAGCTAGCTAGCTGGCTGAAAACCTCAACAACAGCATGCTTCCCACTCTCAGAGGAAACTCAATCTGCCTTAAAATATGAGCACATCCATGAGAGCATAACAAAGAGAGAAAGAAAAAAGAAACAACCTCTAGGCTCAGGGGGGGAAAATATACCTCTAATCAACACAGTGGTCATTGTTTTCATATACTGTACTTCCTGTCATCCAGGTATATGAAGATAATTCCTTATCAGTTGAAATCTAGGGAAAATCCTCTTCTGCTTATGAAACTGTCACAAAATGTGATGGAAAGCAACCCAAATTGACCTATCAATAGCTATAAACTGTGCTGAGTGGGAAAGGATAGCAGCATGTTCCCAGTTCTCCATGTGTTCCCCACCTCAAACAACTCCACTCTGGTTTCCCAAATGCTCATGTTCCATTAACAATATAAGCCTTTTGCTCTTTTAGTTATAGAAATATAAAGACAAGTATGCAGGCGATGAATATTTTTCCCAACTGTCAACTAAGAAATGAACCTACTTCTAACTAATTCTCCATACTTCAGGGTAACTATAGGTATGTAGTTCTGAATACCACTTCACCAAATGTACCAAATCGTAGCACTGGAAAAGTTGCAGAAAAATATAATCAAAGTTATTAGGAATTCCAGAAACTTCCACACAAGACAAGTTTAGATATTTGGGTCTTTCTTATCTAGGAAAAGATTAGTCAAAAGAGCAGGTTAAGGGCACATAGTATGCATGATATGGATAATTTTATTCTTCCACAGTATTTGAAGTCAGGGTCATCCAATGAAACTAAGTGGTAGGATATTCATACCAGTCCAAAGTGCAAACTTCAGTTGTATAATTCACTTCACTGGGCAACATAAGATTGGCTAATAAGTCCCTCCATAATTGGAAAGTAAACTACATCCTCAGGGAAAATCCAATACTAGGTACCCCCCTCATCTCAACTTTTTCCAATGATGGGAAATTTGGCCTTGGAAAAGACAATGCATCGATTTGTCATGTGGAGGAACGCTGGGTCCAGAGATCATTAGCCCTTCCCACTGTTCCCTACATACATATATATATTAAATATTCTGGGTCTTTCCCATTACTGAATTGAGGTGTTTTCTGACCATCCTTGAGTCTGCAGTACACACACACACACTAGCATGAAGTGTCCTATTCCCATAACTAATTCCTATCTTGCCTCATTTGACTCTGTTACCAATCACTGCAGTCATCTGATCTTCCTCCATAGCACTGAGTAGCAAATATTAACAGATTTTTTTTATATCTTGAGGTTAGTTTTGGATAGTATCAGATTAAGAGGAAACAACACTATTTTAACCCTCGTACAGTTAAGGGTTAAGGCTTAAGGCTGTCTCACTCATGGACCAGGGATGAGATGAAGACAATCACATGGGAATAGGGCAGGAAAAAAGAGGTTGTTGGGGCATGCTTAAGCCAGTATTAGATACAAGTGGGGAAAGACTCCCTATCTGGTAAAATATTTAGATGAATTTGTTTATTAATTGGTGGAATGTTAATCAAAATAACAGCTTTTGGCAGGATAAGTCCTTTTAATGAAGAGCTTAGTCTGACAATCTACTCCAGTGTTTCTCAACCTTGGGAACTTTAAGACATGTGGACTTCAACTCCCAGAATTCCCCAGCCAGCCATTCTGGGAGTTGAAGTCCACACGTCTTAAAGTTCCCAAGGTTGAGAAACACTGGTCTACTGGCAGTAAATGTTGTCCCTCCATTCCCACAGAAATGCAAACTCCTTATTTGCAGATAGTCAACAACTATCTTTCTGGAACTGCTGCTCAGTTACCTGAATATGAATATGAACATACCTATATCATTACAAAAACAAAACAAAAAAACCCAGTTACTGTTTCCTTGTGCCTTGACACACATGCTTGGAGTTACACTTAAATAAAGACTGAACATCATAAATGATTTTTTTTTAATACTCCTATAACCTAATGGTCCTTTTACGAGAGGTTGGTAATATAATTTCCTCAACACAAAGCCTGACCAAATAGTGTGGTGTCATTTTATACAACCGCAAGAGAGGAGATACCTGGGCTGACAGTGCCTGTGGGTGAAGTGTAGATTTTATTACCCAATAGACACAGAAGAACTACCAAGCACGGTCAGTTTTTATTGCTTGTAAAATCAGCAATTGCAAAAGGTACAGTCTAATGTAAAAAAAAGACAAGGGAACAAAGTGTCAGTGCCTACGACAAGCAAGAAAGTTTTACTACACAACAAAAAGCAAATCTGCTGCAGATACACGAGCATACACAGATCACATAGGCCTGGCTGACTACTTGCAACTCAAGCAAGTTCAACCGCACTGAAGACAGCTTTGTTTTAGGGATCCGAAGAAGTAAGGTGCGGTCTTCTCTGGATGCAAACACATTAACTCTTTCCCCAGCAAGGTCTTGGTATCTCCCCTGAACAAAATGCAGGAAGAATAGAAGAGGTGATCTCCATGGGCACCATCCACACAACACAATTTTTTTATATATATAATTTTTATTCAACAACAATAAGAACTATTACAAACAAGAATAGAACGAAAAAGGAGAAAAAAAAAGAAAAAGCTAGAAGTGCAGAAAGAAAAAAAGTAGAAGAAAAATAGAAAGAAGAAAAAAGATAAAAAGAAAGATATAAAGTGGCTTCCAATCTTCTTCACAGCAGTTATGAAATACAGTTATATTTTAACTTCTCTCTCTAAAGTTACATCATGACTCTCTTCTTTCTATAATCTATCCTGTCTAATCATTAAAACCATAAATCATAAGTTCATTTTTTTCTTTTTTAGGCAGAAAGTCCATAATGGGTTTCCAGTCACCAATAAATGTAGATATTGCCTTTTCTCTAATCAAACAAGTCAATTTAGCCATTTCAGCAAGTTCTGTTATCTTCATCAACCATTCCTCCATTGTAGATACTGCCAAATCTTTCCATCTTTGCACATACAATAATCTTGCTGCAGTAATCATATATAAAAACAGTGTTCCATGGCTCTTTTCTAATGTTTAGCTATCAGTCCCAGGAGGAAAAGTTCTGGTTTGAATTGAACGTTAATCTTTAAAATCCTCTGAATCACTATATGTATTTGAGCCCAACATTTTCTAGCTTTTTTACACATCCACTAAGCATGATAAAGTGACCTTCTTGTTGTTCAAATTTCCAACATAAATTTGAAGTACCTTTATACTTTCTGGTTGATTTTTCTGGTATCATATACCAACAGTACATCATTTTATAAAAATTCTTCTTAAGATTATAACATAATGTAAATTTCAATCCTTTCAACCACATATTTTCCCACTGTTCCATTTGTATATTATAACCAAAGTTTTTAGCCCACTTTATCATACATTCTTTGACCTGTTCTTCTTCTGTTTCAAATTTCAATAAAAGTTTATACCTTTTAGTAATTATATGTTCATCATTCACACACAATTCCATTTCAAATTCTGTCTTATATTGTCCAATACCATAAATTCTTTTTCTACTTTAAATCTTTCTGATAACTGTAAATAAGAAAACCATTGACAACTATATCCCTCTGTTAACAGTTGTTCTCTTGATTTTATTTTATATTCCACTTGATAAAATTCTAATATCTCACGATACATTAACCATTTAACTGTTATTTCTCGTCTATAAAATGCTTCTTGTGCTGAGAGCCATAAAGGTGTTTTTGGGCACAATCTATTCCATATTCTCAATATGGCAGGTCTAACATAATGATTTTTAAAATCTACAGTAACCTTGACTTTATCATACCACAACATACACACAACACAGTTGAGCACACCATCATGCCAACATGTTGCCTCCTTTTCCCTCACAAAGAGGAGTATCCATCAGCATTTAGCTGCAAGGAACTGAGATAAACAGGTGAGTTCTTCTCTACTGCCATGTGTTCAGTTCCCATGTTTTAATAGCCAAAGAATCAACATTCACCATCCATACTTTGAATGATCTTATTCTGTGACAGTCAGGAGCCACTTTTTGTAATGAGAGGATTATTCAAATGAAAGAAGAGCATGGCTAGATCAGGCCAAGTGCCTCTCTAAGCCAGCATTCTGTGTCACACAGTGGCCAACCAGATGCTTTCAGGGAGATCACAAACATGGAATAAAGAGTGACAGCCCTTTTTCACTCTTGCTCCCTAGCACCTTGTAGTTTAGATCACCTAGTGATTTGGAAAGTAGCATACAGTCATCAAGACTAGTAGTTGTTGACAGCCAGATTCTTTGTGAATCGGTGTAGTTCCTCTTAAAGCTCATCTAAATTGGTGCCTCCACTACAATGGATGACAAAAAAGTCCACACTTAACCACTGTATGAAGCATTGCTTTTGAATCTCTCTGCATTTAACTTCAGTGGATGACCCAAAGTTCTAAAGTTGTGAAACAATGAGAAAAAAACTATCTACCTTTTCTATACTATGCATGATTTGAATAATGTATCTCTCCTGTCCCTGCCCAATTGATGAACCTTCCTGGGGAAACTGTATTTTAATGTTCTGATCCATCATGGCCGTTCATAGTCTTCATATTGCTTGTAGGTGGCCATTCACACAGCATTGGAAAAGTCTCTTTTTCTGCCTTTGGTAGAAGGGAAAAGCCACCTGAATGATTGAATGTAGCAGCTTTTCTTGTTGATCTATTTTATGGCACATTGTTTGGACTTGTTTTTATTCTTGTTGAAAGAAAAACTTACATTATGGCTTAGAAATGCCTGAAAAGAATAAATAAATGTCCAAGACCAAAAGCCAATATCCCTAGAAGGAAGAAGATGCCTTCCCTCCAAAGGCAGAATATTTGCAAAGTCGGCTTGCAAGAATGCATGTTTTGTTTAAATACGATGCTTCCAGTATTTATAGCCTCCACCAGAGCAATATAACTCCTGACTGTATATTTGAGCCATAAATTCTGATTTCTTCTTGAGAAAGAATCTAGAGATATTTGCAGGAAGCAATGGAATGCATGGTGCCTCCCTTGCTGGAGACAAAACCATAAAAATTTGTCCTAAACTAAACAAATGTAACCTGTCTGGCTCAGGCAGGCCAAAGCTGTTGGTTAAGCCTCGGGAAATACTGGCTTCTATCATCATCAGCTTAAGAGCCACAACTCAGAATGTTGCAAATTCCCACAGACAGGCAGAGTCTGGGCCAGGAGAGGAAAGTGATTGGCTCAGGACAAACAAGAGGAAACTCTTCTTCACACCACACCTAATTAACTCTTGGAATTCCCTGCCTCAGGAAGTTGCAAACGTGGTTCAGCAAATTCACAATGGTTCAGTGTTGAGTAGTGGCTGTTAGTGGCATTGCCAGAAGAGAACCGCCATGTTTACAGAAAAAGTATACCTCCAATGAAAGCACACTAAAACAAGAAAGGAAGCCTGGTTTGACATCATTCTGGGTCAATAGGCCTATCCTGCTAAGCCTTTAAGTTGCTTAGTGGCAAATTGACTGGCGTGCCTTGGGGCTCCCCCCACTGATGGGAGCAGCTAACATCCATAGCTTAGTAAATTCAGTTAGCAAGCACTGGATTCTGACTTTATCCACTCAGAAGAAGCCAGGAGTTTAAATAAAAGAATGAAGCCGTTAATAAACTAAAAAGCATCACGTAGGTGTTGTGCAAGGCTACGTACCATTTCTGCCGTGGCATCCACCCTTTGGAACATCATCTGCCCCAAGGTGAGATTAGCCCCAACCTTATTGACTTTCTGGAAATCTCTTAAAATGTAGTTTTGCCAGCAGGCCTGGGGACCCCATGGAAACAGGGAGCTTGCAAGATGGCTGTATTGTGGGTGCAACTGTGGCACATTCTCCTGTGGTCTTATTTATATTTATATTTTCATTATTTTTAATGGTCATTTAAAACTTTGTTTTACTGTACGCCACCCAGAGTCACAGTCTTGAGATGGCCAGCTATATAAATCTGATAAGTAAGTAAGTAAGTAAGTAAATAAATAAATAAATAAATATCTGGGCTGCAAAGGTCCAGAGGGCCATTAGATGGTAGCAGAGGGCTCGTGGCTTCCATATGTCTCTACTGCCATTCAAATGTTTGCAGCCTAGCTATGGCAGCTGAGTCCTGCTTAATAAACAGCAAATGAAGAGCAGCATTTTCAGACTACATGCTAGTATAAAGCCTCAATTCTCAGAGATTTCATAGGCATCCCTCAGGTGGTACCACATCTGCAGATTCTGGCAGCATACCAAAAAGCTGACTAGCTAGTTTCCAGAGAGTGCCATCATACCAGAAATTCTCCTTTTCCCAAGAGTGTAGCACAAGCCACCTATCAGTTGCTTGACTGAAAGCCTTTGAAGCCTGTGCTTATCACACAAGGAAAGGATGCTCCTTGTTCCCTTCTTCCTTGGTGCAGTGTTTGTTTATTTATTTGCTATTTATATTTGCATAGAGTGACTTTAGGCAGCTTCTACAATAGACTCCTAATAAAAGGGAGGAAACAGCTAAAAACTAACAGAATAAAATCACCAAAAACAACTCAGCACACACTGGGAAAGAGAACAACCCAAGCATGTTCCCCACCAAACTATATCAGGGAGCAGACCTCTCCATTCTACCCCAGGGCCTGAGGAAAAAGCCAGATTGGTACAGCTTTATAGAAGCCACAGGGTCAATATACTCTAGTAAGCCGAGATGATTAATGATGATGATAATGATGATGATTTTACTATGCTCCCAAAGGGTAAGCATTGTGACAGAAAAGGCACATTTCCTGGGTCCCCCTAGATGGAACCCAAAGCATGCCCAACCTATCAGGTCTTGTGGGACAGAAGCAGTCCTGCAAATAACCCAGCCCTGTGCCGTGAAGGGCTCTATAGATGGCAACCAGCAATCTGAATTGTATTCAGAGGCTTATAGGCAACCAGTGCAGCTCATGTAGTAGTGGTGTTTCATTAGCATACCATGGTGTGCCTGTAACTACCCACAGTGCTATATTCTGGACAAATTACAGCTTCCAAGTGATCTTCAAGGGCAGCACCATGTAGAATGCACTGCAGTCGTCCAAACAAGAGGTGACCAAGGATGGAAGAGTACAGAGATAGCCTTGAAGAAGATATGTAGCAGCCATTAGAAAGGCTTGAACTTAGCCCAGAAAAGGGTGAGGAAGAAATTCAAGATAGCCCTGCCTTGACTCCCTTTCATATAGGAAGGAGGGAAAGAGAAATACTATCAGGTTTTCAAGATTCCATTATTATAGTTTACATCAATGTAATTCCAATAGTCTTGGGATACGAATTTCCTGATCTGGTTTACCTCAAAGGGTTGACACCAGGGTATGAGTGACCATAAGCAGGGCCTTCTGGTCCAGAAACAGGTGCAATTGCCACAAAAGATGGAGCTGTGCAAAGGCCCTTTCGGCCATGGCTACCAGCTGCTCTTCTAGCAGCATAATGTGTTTGAAAGATGTATTTGTACCATGAAGTGATATTAAAATCTCAGTCACACACACTATGATTGCTTATTCTTATTTCACTTGCAATTTTTTTTCACCTTCTTCCTATTGTAGAATCAACAAGAACTGCCTGCCTGCTGCCCTTCCACAAAGCTGGGTGTGTCTCAGATCTAGTGTGCCTACACGGTCATGGGCAAATCAGTTTACAGCCATTCCAAATGTAGTGCACTTGTGCAATAATAACCATAACAATAAACCCCCTAGTTAATTCAAAGATTTATAGTGTAGCAATCAGTAGAAAGCTGCAAAAGCATGGAGCAAATCAGCGTGGAAGCCCTGCTGGTTTAGAAATTAAAGCTCTCCACACTCATTAATGCAGGAAATGAAACTGAGAGATAAAATAAATCAAGTTTTTAAGAAATACCCAAAACATAAATCAGAAGCTGTGTCAATTCTCCACTGTCACAGAATTGAACTGGCACCTCTGAGTCTGGATTGGCGAAGTGGAGACCCTCATTCTTGCTTGGATATATGTCCCTCCAGGGGTCTGCTCCTGCCATCAAGTTACAGAAGCAAGACAGAAATATGGAGAGCACTCAGCAATCCGAAATAATAGCCATCGTACTGGTATATTTACTATAATCCTAAAAAGCCTGAGCGGTGCCATCTAGTCAGAGAAGCCAGTGGAAATTGGAAATAAATGCTTTACTCTACACAGGAGTGGACCTATAGCAGGTAGCAAGACCTGGATGACCTTGGATGATCTTGAAAAAAGCTAAGTGGGTCAAACATAGGAAGTACTTGGATGAAGGACCACAGAGAAATACCAGGGATGTAGACTAGTCTAAAAAGTTAAATAAATAAATCCCAGAAGAAGACAATAACAATTTCTGTATTGTTCCCAGGAAAGCTAAACAGATATGTCCATGTAGTCATGAGGAGCTGAGCTCAGTTTGAAGTAGCATTTACTGTTTCATTTTAATCATGACTAAAGTTGTTAAAGAACTCAGATCTGAGTTCCAGGGCAATCTCAAGCTCCATTAACTCAAAGAACATTATTTCCCATTATTGTCTCAACTCTGACATAATGTATTTTTAAAAAATTAGCTCTGCCTTCTTTCAAAACGCTTGGGTGGCATACAAGGTTGGACAGCAAGCAGACCATGTACTATAGCAGTAATTGGGGGGTGGGAACAGTGGGCCACAGTGTAGGACAATGGTAAAATATAACTTGGGCTGCATAGCGCAAGTGGACATAGGCATGATTTCTAAAAATATATTAGCAGTTTTTCTGCTTTGAAAACTGTATTAAACCTATTTTAGACCTTTTCTCAGAAACAGAAGTCTATGGTGCATCAGAGATGGCTCCAGTATTTGAAAGAGAAAAAAAAATGAAACCCATGTATGGTGTTGCAGGATGCCTTCCCAGCTCTAAAGGGATGCTGATGACACAATTTTCTTCTAGAGAGCAAATCCTGCTGGGTTCGATAGAGTAGTAGAGGTGTAGAAGACTGCTCTGTTATATCCATATACACAGATAATTCCCTATCTTTTGGACTAATTGACTCTGCCCTCTAAGCTGCTGTTTTGGGGTAGCAAAAAAGCCAATTGAATGGAAGCCAGATTTCTCTTCATGCCCAACCTTGTCTTAATCCTTTTTTTTTACCCTTAAGAATTCTGTAAGGAAGACTAAAAGATAAGGGGTAACTGATCAAAGGGTTGCAGCCAGATGGGGACTTGGAACCTAGATCTCCATAGTTTAACCTCTGTACCATAATTTTGAAATGTGCACTAGAAAGCAATTGTCTATGATCAAGCTCCAGGACCATGCTTGACTCTTCTTTGCGTGCTTTTACTGACTCCCTGCTTCCCACAAGTGCCTTGACAAGACATTCCACCAGCAGACATTAATACACAGGCTTTTAAAGTAGCAATTCAACAGCAGTATAAAATGTTAATATATCATCTGCAGCCAGCCTTGCACCAAGAATGTGTGTCATCATGATATAAACCACCTGCTGCCAATGTCAAAGATACCTCTCTCCTTCCACAATCAGCGACAATAAATACCTTTGTGCCCTCGGTCTCCCAAGTAGATGTGCGTAAACACTCTCGTCTTCTAAAACTGACACAAAGCACCATCTGCAATATACACAGGGAAATATATATACTGCTCAATCGCTTTTAAGCATATTTTCACAGCCTCGGTGTGTGTGTGTGAAATCTGTTGTGGTCAGTATTCTCTTGAGATTAGGCAGATGGTGAATCGGTGATGGTGAGGATTTCTGTGATGATGGTCCCATTACAGAATTTTCTCCCTAGGGCCATCTGTCTTGCTTCAAATTGACCGAGTCTGAGGTGTCAAGAAAAAGGTTTTGCCTTTTCCAAGCTTGTAATGATTGTTACAGGGAATTTTGTTTCTGCTTACTAGAGTTTACATTCAGTTTTATTCTGCCTTTGAGTCATTTAACTGTTGAAGTTCTATTTTGACTTTTTTTTTTAATCTGCAAGCCATCCTGGGCATTTTTAAAACTGAAAAGCAGATCAAAATGCCTTAAATTAAAAGTAAAATAAAAGTAAAATAAAATAAGCATCAATTCTACTGGTGGTTTTCACCAAATATTAATTGACATGAAGTCCTGCAGAACTTTCTCCAGGCAGGCTAATGAATGAAGAATACATTCAAGTACAAGCTGAATATGGTGGAACAGAATTTGAAGTTATATGTTCAATACTGGATCAGAATTATTATTATACTTTCTAAGATACCATTTCATTTTTAAGATATATGCTACTACTGAATGTGCACATTCTTTGGGCCCCACAGAAAGGCACAAATTTTATGGTTTGATTAGCAAAACAGCAAGTACATAAACTATGTATTATCAAAATCTTAGCAGCAGTGCAATCCTGTGTGCATTTGCTCACTAGTAAGCAAATGAATTTATTGGGACTTACCCCAAGTTAAATATATAGGATTGCAACATTAATGAGCATTTTGGAACAACTGAAGGAATGACTTTCATGAAGAAAAGCTTTCCATTGTCAAACCAAAATGCATCTTAATATTTTATTTCCACAACTTCCCAGGGAGAAAAATAGTCTCCTCCATGCTTTTAATTCTTAGAATCACCACTGAAAATAGACTGTAGCCTCCTGCCAATTAATCAGCTGAATCTTTAACCGATTAATCTACCCATTTAAAGCTTGCATTCTCAGTTCACTTGTTTCACCTGCCTACACACAGTACAGTGCACATATCAAAGTGTTCCTTTCAAGTAGTAAATAAATCGGTATGTTTGAAAGGTTGAAGCTGCAGGTTGAAAAGAAAGATACCTTGAGAGAAATGTTCTGTAGACCAGATGTGGCTTCATTTGACACTCAGCATTTCAAAGGCCAGCTCCCTAAAGCTGTAATCAAATTTATTACCAAAAGAATTGACTACAATGCATTTCAGGAAAAAAGCTTCAACTTGTCTCTCATTTATGTGAAAACTGACAATGAAATGAAATAGAAACCATACCACAGTTGAGCACATATGTGGAACAGCACTAGCATGGATATCGCATAGACTGGACCCTATGGCTGGCTCTGGAATTCTGGGAGTTGAAGTCCACACATCTTAAAGTTGCCAAGGTTGAGAAACACTGGATTAAAGCATACTGAAATCTGCACCCATGTATAGAATCTTACCATATGTTAGCCAATAAGGTAACTACAAATATTGTACCAGAGATGGAAAAGAAATTACATTCTTTCTTTTGTTTGTTTTGCTGTTTCAAAGCATAGGAAAACTTTGAAGTGATTATCATGGATGGAACCCAACCTCCCTCAGTTAAAGGTGATGTGGAATATGTTTCAATATCCTATATTTTATTGGGTAATCATCTCACCAATGATCTAAAACAGTGTTTCACAACCTTGGCCACATCCAGGTCTGTGAGCTTCAGTTCCTGGAATTCTCAGCAATGGCATGCTGGCTGGGGAATTCTGGGAATTGAAATCCTAGCATCTGGAAGCTGTCAACCTTGGGAAACCCTAGCCTACAGCTGAGCTGAAAACCTCCCTGCTTAATTGAAATCCAAAGAAAGGACAAGAGAAAATTCCTCCTTTGCTGATTAGTACTTGGGGGCAGCCAGCAATGCCATTGGCTGAAAAAGATAAAAGGGGGGAAAAAATCAGCCTCATCCACCTTGCAACAGTAAACATGTTCCCAAAATAAATTCCAAAACATGGAGAGTTAAAGTTTTGAAAAACACAAACCCCTTTAACAGAGGAAGAAAACTGGGAAACTGAAAACAGATTTGGCAAAGTATTAATAAAGTATTAATAAATACTAAACTACTGTCTACAATTACAGCTACCCTATTAACAGGGCTGGGCAGCTCATAACGAACATGAAGCAGCATTTTAAGTTACAGTGTCTATATCAGTGTTTCTCAACCTCAGCAACTTTAAGATGTGTGGACTTCAACCCCCAGAATTCCCCAGCCTGGGGAGTTGAAGTTCAACTCTGGGAGTTGAAGTCCACACATCTTAAAGTTGCTGAGGTTGAGAAACACTGGTCCATATACAGCATCCCCAGACAACTGTAGGGGCTCAAGACCCTGAGGGGACACACTACTAACATCTGCCCTGTTTCTCATGAAAAAGGGAAAGAGTTACAAGCAGTGCCAACCATTGAGGCAGCGAGCTGCCAAAGTCAGAACCGTATGGGACATTTCAGTGGCAAGGCAAGCCACCTCATATTAATCCAAAAATTATTCTCAGAGTTCATATAGGTAGGTGGCATAAGCCAGGGACGGCCTGCTGGTTACCTCCAGCCTCTGTACCTATTTAGCAGCTCCTGGGTCATACTACTGAAATTCAGTATCACAATTATGTTCTGTTCTCCTTTCCCCACTTCCCAAAAGAAGAGCACAATGGGCTTGGTAAAACATGCAGCGATGTAAAGGAACTGCTGCTTTTACCCATTCCCAAATCCTCCCAAATGCCAAAAACACTGAAAAGGGAGGATTTTAAATGGCAACTCACAACTGCAAGTAGTTAAGTAAAACTATGTGGGGGTGATGGATAGCCCAACATCAATGAGTTCTGTTGCATACTCTAGCCCCAACACCTACCTGAAAGCATTGGTTGCTGGCTTTGGATCTGTTGTTTCGTCTGAAAGCTCAAAAATTGAACTTAGAGTGGCTGCTGCAAGTTGCTTGATCCGGACCAGGTGAACGATGAAAGGTTGCTGGTTTCAGAACAGCTGTCCAAAACAAATATATTTCTTTAAACAAAGGAACAGGAACGTGACTTTTTGTGTTTCTCCCCCCGCCCCCCATCCCGTTTTAGGCTAATCTAATTTTGCAAGTGAGGGGAAATCAACATTAAAGTCAGGTCTTCCACTCTCAAGCGCTGCATGGCTCTGAAATCAGTATTGCCTATCCCTGTCCCGGCCCACCCCTGGTGTCTCCGCAACACAGTCAGGGACCTGTGTGGGTCTTAGGAGATTGAGGTGATTAATTATCAGTTCAGTTCCTGCTCACGAGGAAACATTGCAAAGAGAGTTTCTGGAGCTGGTAGACAAATCCATTCTCATTGGCAAGAACTCATGCTTCATACCACCTCCTGGCTCTTGGGATTTAGCAACCACGATGTGTGTCACTCTGCCACCATCTTCTCATCTGCCCCAGTTGCTCTGAATGGAGGCTTTGACACTCTTCTGCATGGTGGCCATTTGAATTTTCCTTTTCTTTTTTCTTTTTCTCACTGAGAAAATCAAATGTGGCAAGGGCAGAATGAGGATGGGAACATGGTATTTTTTATGACCCCCACCCCCACCCCATTAGCCTGTCCAGTGAACGAACAGAGGGCAGGAGGGAAGACACTTGCCTGGTGCTGCCAGTTTGCTGTTGAGGATTTGAGAGATTCAGCCAGTAGCTTTTGGGAACTGCTTTCAGCCTCTAAGGGAACAGCTTTATGGTTGATTAGGAGTCAGCAAAGTTTATGGTTTTAAAATATGTCATGATTTGAAAGTCCTTAGGTACCTTGCTGGAAAGATTTGATTTGTCTTGACATTCACAAGCAATTTTTATTACTAAGAGCTCTGTGTGTCTGTTTCTTTGAGAGTTTGCATTTTTTAAATTGTCAAAAGATGTCAACCGGCTGTGAGGGACAACCTCATGCTGGCTGTAATTACCAAAGGGCAGTGATCAATGGGGGCCTTTTGTTAGCATTACAGGATCACTATTGACTTGGGAAGTGAAATGCCTCAGTGGGTTAGGCAGAGAGTGAAACAGACAGGCCTTCCTGCCCTTGGCGGCTCAGAAGCCAGTAACCTACACTTAGCTCATTCATTATTCCTGTCCAAATGGCAACAGTTGTTGTGATCTGAAATCAGCTGTGAGGAAAAGGAAGCAGCAAGTCTGCACAGAGGCTCCATTTAGAGTGTCAGAAAAGCTATCCTTCCCACCATTTTGCCAAGGGAACCACTATTTGGCTAAACTTTGGGTTCTTTTTATACATAGGTGATGGCACCTATGGGACAACTCCCGTCAGCACTTAGAAATGGAACTTCTCTTCTGCCCTATGTTTCAACTTGGAAGGGATCACTTACGTGGCACAGTAACCCAACTCCTTTTTCAGAAGTGGATGGGGAAAGAATCTTCTTCACACTACTGTGCTTACATCCAGCAAGGATTCCTGTACCCTCACCATTTTGACAAATGATCTGTTTCACCCGCATTTCCAATGGTCAAATAAAAAAATTCATGTACAATAAGAAACTGACAAAAATGCTAGTTGTCCGAACATTTTGCTTATCCCTTAGTATCTGTAAATGATGGTTTACATTTATTGGCACACACACACACACACATAAGAATGTATGAAAAGCCTGCTGGGTCTGATCAAAGGCAAAAGTCTTTTCAGAGAGGAAGCAATAGGGCAATTGCCCCAGGCCCCACACATAAAGGGGCCTCCATTCAAAGTTCAATATTGAAAATGGTGCTGGGTGAAGGGAATGTCTTTTATTTCCTTCTATCAGTTTCCATTCCATCTGATGCAATTAAATTGGCATTAGAAATTCTTTCAAAGGGAAAGTGGTTTTGGGAAAAAATCCATAGGCAAAGTATAACATTCTTGTTCTTATTTAGGTACAATATGGCCAAGGGGTGAGTGTGAATATCTTTTCCTTCACTGAACTTTCATTTCTTTCATGCTTCCCATGTTCCAATTAAATTTCAAGAGAATCTCATCAACCAATCATTTCTCCTTGGTTTCCATGCTTCAGTTAAATCCCAAGGGAAGACATCATGAGGGACTTGTTCCCACTGTTTGTTTTTGTTTGGGGGATTTTTTTTTCTCCATAGTCAAGCTACTATCATTGCTAAGAGAGAATCTCATCTTGGGAAACATTTGGACAATTTTTCCTTCCCTTGAACAAATTGTCCACCCAGTTTCTCTTTCCATCTATTTGGTGATGAATTTCAAAGGCAATTTGGGCCCTTTTCTAATCTGAAATGATCAGAGGCATGTATAGTTTCCATTCAAGGCTGTAAGTGAAATTTATTAAAGCATAATCCTAAGAGTTCTTTCAGCATTTAGGTTGGTATCAATAGACCAAAGGCAACTAAGAATAAAAAAATACTTTCCTAACTACTACTGGAACCCACCGATCCAACCAAGGCTGCTTAAAGCAACAAAAAGTCTTACTCAGATAGATATACAGAGTAACAAATAAAATGCAAGTCCAGCAGTAAATACCCTTAAAGTTATTTTCCCTTGAGTTCTGTTCCATCTATATTGCATGGGTTGCACTCCCATCATTCTTGTGTTGTACATTTGAACACATTCTAGCAATGTACATGGCATGAACTTCCTTCAGAGTAGGACTGCATATTAGTAACATGTAAACTTTGTTCAGCAAATAAAAACAGACAGACCTACTATTTATTTCCTCCTGTCAAATGGAAGAAAAATTATGGGTTATAACCAGTTCAGCATTTACTCTTGAAAGCATTTCCTTTCCTCACTGCTTCATGCAGGAAGTAAACAGGACTGCAGTGGTAAGAGAAGAAGATGCAGGATTTCTTAGGTGTGCTTCCTGCAGGAATAGTCTTGTACTTTTAAGCAAAAGCTATGGAAATCGATAACTGTTAATTTAGGTACATTTCCCCTGCAATGTGACTGTTCAGTTTGCTAGCCAGATGCAAACTTTCACTGACAAGCAATTTCAAGACCCCCTCTTTCTTGTGATACTGACCCTTTAAAACAGACTTGGACTGGACAGCCCTTCAAACAGAGGACGTCCTCTGCAAAGCTGGACACAGGCTCATCTTCCTTTCCAAGGATTGGCGCTAGCAGATTGCATTGCACAGCTGAGGGAAGCTGAGGGAAGCTGAGAAAAGGAAAGGGGGCAAGATGGGTCCTTTGGGACATGTGCTGATCCTCCCATGGGATCTCTTGGACCTAAAGGGAAATGGATCTTATCTATCTATTGATCTTATCTCAGAACAGATGTTCCACTGTTCTTAAATTGAAATGAAAATCTGTTTGGCCTGAGCCTACTGAAGATGTGAACATGTGTGCTTTTTTTAAAAAGCAGTCATGTATTACCTCTAAAATTACTGACCACACTATCATCCTGGTTGTCTGAAGCTCCCCAAAGAAGGCAAGAAAGTAGGGGAAATGATTATGGGGAAGACTGTCGTGAGAGTGTGCATGGATTTTTTTTTAAGTAAGCAACCTCAGCATACAAGTCATTTAACAAAATTAAAAACCCAGCAATCCAGGCACACCTCAAAGCCATGTTATTTTATGCTATTCATACCACTTTTCTTGTTTACCCAGAACATTTTTTGTTTTCTTTTCCAGAAGAATGCTGCCAATCGCCAGAGGCAGACATGTTTATCAAGCTGTGTATCTTGACATCTGACATAAAATCTTTGGTACGGCCAAAAAACTTTCTGTCAGCACCTTGGAGAATGCAAGGCCATGGGGCTGGCTTGAGACCAGAGAGCATAAGTGAAATGGTTGAGCTGTTGACACCAAGCCAAGAATCACAAAAAGAGGGAAAGTCAAGTTGGAGACGAACAACCTTTTTTCCATCTACTCTGTTTAATATCTAAGGGAGGTACCTAAACCACAAATCTGTCACAGTTGCAATGAAAAAAAGAAAATAATAAATAGCGGATTTTCTTCCTGCATGAAGCTTTTCTGTGTCTGCCAACTTACAGATATATCTTCCTTATATAGGATGTGAAAAGAAGTGGCAGTGAAACTCTGTTGTATAAAATATGCTCTCGTGATAAGGAAAAAATAGCCCTCAAGATATTTCTGAAATTACATTAATTTTAAAATAAATAAAAACTTTTCTTCCAATCAGAACAGGACAAGAAAGAGACTATGAACAGGAGAGAAGGTAACCCTGCATTGACACCCTGTCCTATAGCAGACAAAGTACTACCCTAAGAAACTGAATTTCAGGACTGGTAAGAGTCATTGTTGATAATACATCCCTGTATTTTACTGAATAGATTTTAGACACAGTATTTTACATAGCAAAAAGTGGGTGACTGGTGGATAAACAACTTTGGTCAGGAGAGCTAGTCATTAGAACTTTTGGTCCTAAAGAGTTCTTCCTTCTTTTGGCCATGCTCACATCAAAGGACTACATCAAAGAGCCTCCCTTTGAATAAATCCACATCAAAGAATCTTCCTGGAAAAAACACCTGCTATTGCGTAAGATATAAAATATGATGAGGCACTTTTAGGGAGTATTTAACATATCTCTATAAGCAATAACACATGTAAGCCCTGGTCATCTGGATATCCAGAAGCATCTTGAAATCCTAAAAGGATTTCATTTGACAAAGGTTTATGGAGGAAAAAACTAACCTCTTCAGGCAGAATCGTTAAACGTACACAGAAAACCTGATCTATGTTTATGAAAAAGTCCAGCTGACTTACTTTTGCATCCACCCATTATTGTTCAGTTGCATTCATAATTATGAAGTCTCCCAGAAAACAGAAAAACCTCAAGACTGACATTTAAAAAAAAAGAAATCGCATTTGTTTTTCCATAGCTTCTGGTCTTTTCTGTGTCCTTGCTGTGAATATTCTGTTACTTCTGCTCAGCATGCCACCCCTGGCTGTGAAGACTCAATCTCTTAAACTCTGTAGGCATAGGCAATATTCCATATCTTCTGTATGGGAGAATAACTAAAATTGTAGAGAGACAAGTGCAAATATAACTCCTATATAAATCAAGAGTGTGTAAAGTCAATGGGAAAATGACTTCAGAATCTACAATGAACTACCTGCAGAATTCAGTGCCAACACCTGGATCATCAGGCATATATCAAAGGCTTGATAGGGCCTGCAGGTGCTCATATCCAATCTGGTACTAGATCCACTCATCCATTATCCTAGTTCTGTTCTTCACAGCTACTTCCCATTTTAAACTCCCCACAATGCCTCAGAATGATGCTCCATTAAAATAGGTAGCTAGCTGGAATGACAGGTAACTCTGTTACTTGCTATAAATTTATAGCCACCTACAATAAGGCTGTGGTTAGGCCAAGCATGTAACACAATGCTACTGTAGGAAAGGGCTCACCAGAAAACTAGGGGTCTTCTCAAACTTGTAGCAGGCCTGAGACATCAATGAGCTTTCAAAACCTTAAGGCAGTGTCTCTTGACCTTGGCAACTTTAAGATGTGAAGACTTCAACTTCCATGCTGGCTGGGGAATTCTGCAAGTTGAAGTCCACATATCTTAAAGTTGCCAAGGTTGAGAAACACTGGGTTAAGGATATCATTAAGATTATGTTTGTGCCTTTTGAAAGAAGAGCTGAGATGAATCTCATCAAAAAATTATCTTCTAAAAGTGCTGAGATCAAATATTCTTTTTTAATAGTAATTTTATTAAATATTATGATTACAACAGTAAAAACTAATACAAACTAAAAAAATAGAAGAATAAAAAGAGTAGAAGATGCAGAAAAGAAAGGGAAAAAGAGAAAAAAGAAATAGAAATAGAAATAGAAATAGAAATAGAAATAGAAAAGAAAGAAAAGAATATAATAAAGAAAAAGAAAAGAAATATATAAAGAAGTGACTTACCACCTTCATCACAAGTATAAATAATTTTAGTAACTAACCACCTCCTCTTGAAACACAACAAATGATCTCTTCTTCCCATATCCCATCTCTTATCTATAAATAAATCCATAAAGCATTGTCATTTCAGTCCTGGTGTCAGCAAAAGTTCATTAATATTACCAGAAATAACAACTTATCTGTTTTAACCTTGATCAAATAAACCAACTTTACATTCCTTCCTTTTACTTCTAACAATCTTAATCTTTAGTCCATTCAAATAGTTGTAGAATTTGATTTCGTTTTTTCTTTGTCCCTTCTCACGAAATTCTTCAAAATTTTAACAAGCCTCTTTTGTAACTCCAGTATAGGAAAATTATCAAGGTCACTCTCTTGGTTTATTGTTTGTATATCCCTTTTAATTATTAAGACATCATCCAGTTTCTTTTGTATGTTCAGTATAACATCTTTTTCCATGTCATTCTTGTAACCTGTCATTTTTAAATCCACCTTAGATAAGTCTCAATCTTGTCAGGTAAAACTTTTCCTCTTCCCTAACCTCTCCATTTAGACAGATCTCTCTGTTGACACTATTAATAATAATTTCTGAGTCCATTTTTCAAATATATCAATATTTCAATCATCAATATATTTCAGGTATGTCCAATGTTAGAATATTTTGCTTCATTCTGTAATTGTAAGTCATGTTTATGTGTTCTTTCCCTTTAATTGTAATCTTTAATTCCCTCTAGCATCAATTTAAAAAAAAATTAATTCAAAACAAAAGCATTTTCCCATGGGAGGGATTCTTTATAATTAATTCCAAAACCTTATTTCAAATTTATCTGGACCCTGAGTCCATTTGTAACTTTCTAAAATCAAAGTTTTAATCACCTATTTCCTTTTATTCACCAAAAAAAAAATTTAAGTTCTTAAAAATGTAGTTAAACCATCTTTCACTAAGGATTGAAGGATACTCACCCGGTGCTGTAAAACTTGTCAATCCAAAGATTTCTAATAGCTGAATAGCTGAAAAGCAGTTAACAAGCAATTTCCAAAAGTGATTAGTAAAAGGAAGTATGCAAACTTAGTGTCCTTTCAAAGGCACGGACCACAGTTGTTGTCTCCCAGAGCTCTAAATCCACCAGAAACCTCTATCTTTTGGTCTCCTTGCAAGGAGCAGCTGTCAGGAGCACTTGTGGGCAATCTCAAGTCCTCTCCTTGTCCAGAGAGGTTTCGAAGAGCCAGTCTACTTGCCAGCTTTTCATTTTACCGCAGTCATCAGCTCCACTTTTCACAGAGCCATCTTCAATCTGCCATTTCTTCCTCCAGAAGTCCTGAGGTCAAATATTCTATAAATACTATTGGATGTTGAACCAGTTCTCAGTATCGTTTATGTAAGATGAGAATCAAAGAATAACAAAGAATTTTGTGGGATGTAAAGGCTAACAAATTTATTATCACATATATTTCATGGATTACTAGTCCACTTCATCAAATGCATGAAAGCTTGTGGTATAATGAACGAGGGTACGTCTGTAAGGTGCCACAAAATGCTATTGCTTTGGCTACAATGGTTTAACCCAGCTATCCATTTGGAAAGCATACAATATGTATATGTCACTCGTATATTGTAGAGGATCTTTTCTAGAGGTTGTACTTTTGTTACAGCTATATACTGAAATCAGTCAACTAGGAATATTTTTAGACCTAGACTCCCTCAAAATAGTCACTAGAAACCAGGGCCAGAAAAATAATAAATAGTGTTTAGATAAAATGGCAGGGTAGGTATCTATTATTCTAGGAAGATTTCATTGTTTTGCTTTCCAATAGCACAGACCAGTTTAGTTCCTCTGTGTCTTCTTATACAGTCTTTGTAAATTCCTCCAAGCTTTTAGGCAGCTTAGGTACTTAGTGGCTTCACATGGGTAAACCACAGGGAAAGTAGGTAGAGTTAAAGCAAAAAAAAAAAAAAAAACAGATATGTCCAGAGTACAAAACTTTTTCTTAAAGCTCATCTACTTTTTTTTCAAATTGATCCTACTTTCCAAGCACCTTTTCCCACCCTAAAACAGGTTAACTAACTGATCACTGGCAGCAACTAAAAAACATTTTCCAACAGATCTGCTCCAAAGCTTGAGGATGCAGCAAGCAAGTTGCTCTCCAACTTGATAACAAGGTGCCTAATTTAAGTTCCATGGTCCTAGTAGAAGCAGTAGCATCTGTCTCGCTTTGCTTTACAACTGCTGTTTCTTTGTTTTGTGTGTGTGTGTGTTTTTAAGATGGCAGCCATCTTAAATGAGAATGGAAGCTGCCTTTGAAGCAAATGTCAAGTCTCTATTCAAATCCCAGCATTTCCAGTGGCCTTTTATCCTCTTTTTATTGACAAGGCAGAATGTGTCATTGCTAGCCATTGAAAACATCTTGGGTTCAGAGACCTTGGTGCTCTTAGCTACAGACTGATATAACAGATGCCTACTTTATATTTTGGAAGTCTTTGTACCAAAAGTGGCATGCTTTTAGGTCTCTCTGAAAAAAGAAATTACCCATTTACCCAGACTTTGAGGATCAGCATCATTCCATTTGCATGAGTCTAAAAGATACAGGTTTGTGCATGTATTTGAAAGAAACAAATGTGTGCATGAATTAAAATAACCTGAAAATAGTGCAGTTCCTTTTATCTGCTTTATGTTGGTAAACAGTTATGTACATGATAGGAGTTGAATGCAAGGAAGACTGGGCATGAACAACAGCAATACCTTCTGCAATTTTAAATTGACAGTGCTTCACCTTTAGCAAACATTGTATGAATTAACGGAGAAGGTCTATCTATGTAGTTGCTAAGAAATTCCCAGTTGATGGCACATATTATTCAAAGTCATGTGAGGCAGAGGAAAGGCACCTATACATATGCCATAAGCTTCATAGATTTTTTTTTCTTTTCATTTTCACAAAGATGTACCTTGAATAGGAGATCTAAAACTCTGTGCATGCTTTCTTGGGAATAAATCCCATAAGTACTTTTATGCATGCCTACTCAGAAATACAAGTCAACCAAACGTACTCCCTACTCTTAGAGCATAAGTCCCATGGACATCAGTGAAACTATTTTCTAGGCACACAAGCAGAGGATTGGGCTGCACACAACTGGTCAGTTTTTTGTGAATTAATAACAGATTGCCACATATTTTCCCAGGAGCTCACGATCTCTCTGGCATGCTATATCTGAGATTGCTCCAAATCAATTTCCCTGCATTGTTTGAAAATTCCACTCAGGCAAACGTGTGTGATTATGTTCAGTGAATATTTCTCTAACCTTTAAAATAAGTAGCCTCAGTTCCTCCTTGTTGAAAACAGAACAATATTCTATTTTCAAGAAAACATAGTTGTTCAGATATTTTTTTTCTTTACTGACAAACATAAACAACTAACAATACTCTCTAATTCTTATTTCTCTGAGAAATACTTCTCATTGATTTCAATTGAATTTATATCCAGGTAAATCAGAAGGAATTTATCAATCCTCCCTTTTCGGGAGTGGGGATTTTGCCAACAGTAGTATAATTTCCTATCATCTTTTCTGTGAAAACCTTCCCTCAACATCGATGTAAGTTCTCACAATTCTCAATGGGACATAAAGAAAAGAAAACTCTGGTGCATAATATGGTTTTGCATCCTAAGAAATGGAGAAAACAGCTCAATTCCCAACACACCACAGAAAAGAAGGAAAAGCACAACCTCACTCTCTCCTGTGATTTTGCTAGGTCGCTGCCCCACCTTCTGCAGTCCTGCCCATAGAAAACTTTTTTTTTTTTTTTAGTGCATGCTCGTCCAAAAAGTTGCCCACGCCTCAAGTAAGCAGTAATAAAATTCCATCGTAAAGCTGCATTCCTACTTGTAACACTTTCCTGGGAATAAATCACATTGAATTTAGAAGGGTTTATTCCTAAGCAGGCATGAATATAATATCACATCAGGCTTGCAGAGACTTCTCCAAAATTAGCAGAAAGTGGGATTGTTAAAATAAATACAGTCATGAACGTCTGGGTTGGGACCATTGAAAACTGCACTTACAGGAAAGAGCTGTGGGCTGTGCAAACTGGTGAAAGGAAAATAACCTGCACCAGAGGTCCTCCCACATGCAGATGTTAAGGAAAAAGATTATTGTTTGGTCTCCAGATATGGAATCTTATTTAGATATTCTCCGTAGTTTGCTGCAAAGGCTAGGCTAGGGCCCGTCTCCTTAGCTTTCCTCCTGGAGGACATTTTTGACCCAGAAAAATATGGTAGCTAAAAATATGGTAGCCAAAAAAAAAAATGGTAGCCAGAAACTTCCTATATCACTTTGTTGGCAGCTTAAAACACTGTAAGGAGAGAAGAAATTTCATTGCCTAACATTTTTCTCCCTGGAGTCTACCTGGCAACAGTACTGTATATTCAGCTGCTCACTCTCTTGCTCTTTTCCCCCAGCTAAGAGAGACTTTTCGGTTCAGGCAGGCTTTTGTCTTGGAGAATAAATAACACATGGTTTGAAAAACTTCCTTTTTTGTGTCATGTATGATCCATTTTCTGCAGTGTTTCCATCAGAAAAGGGAGGGTGTAAAAAAAAAAAGACTATAAACACGAATCCATTGAAAATGTGTTTTTTTCCCCTTGCCTGCATTCTTAAATGATACAGTCCCAGCAAAAACAATCCCCACACTTTTCTTGTCCTTTTTTGGATGTCTGAAGACCCTCACAACACTCTCAAACTTGGCCTTCAGAAACCCTGTGATTTGACAGCAGTGATGGGGAATCTCCGCATCTTTTCTGGCTCCAATCAACATGTTCAGTAGTCACAGACAATGGAAACTACCCTCCATAAAGATTGAGGAAGACACACGTCCATCTTAATTCTACAGCAGTACAAAAGTTGCCTGCTAATATTCCCTTGAACAAAGAAAATTGGTGCATATATATGACTCACATTGGACAAAATCTTTTGAGGCTGCCTTCTAAAAATGTATAAATGGTAATCCTTACAAAACCCAATGTGAGGAAGCTTGGAAGCTTTCTGAATGAAACTTAAGAGGCCTTGATTTCTGACACCACAGCTAGACCAATAAGGTCATAAGCAAAGAATGCTGATATTTCCTTTCGACATTTGACCCCATCCTGTATGTTGCTGAAATACTGATGCTGAATAAAATGGACCTTCCTTAGGGAGAGTCTGTCTGACCCATCAAGTGGGAAAGATTGAGACTTTGAACAGCTCATTTTTGGAGCTACTGAAAATGTAAATATATTAGTCAAAGGTAACCCAAAACCAAAATACAGATAACTGCATCTGAGTAAGAGGCCTTTACTAGAAGTAACAAGTAGCAGTGGTAGTAATAGTGGTAATGGGTTTTTTTAAGAGCCTGTAAGAAAGAGAAATTAAAAAATATATAAGGTGGAATATTATGTGGAACATATGGGTCCTTGAATGATTCTCAGCTTATCTGAACTCTGACTTAAAACCTAGGACTAAATCAGCACTCGTCCTTAGAAAATACAGTATTCTGAGCTTGGAAGAAATGCTTTCTCAGTCCACCTAGTCACAAATTTCTGGAATTAGAACATTCTGATTAACATTGGAATTAGGATATTGGATTGCATCTCAAGGGTGGGCTGGCTAGCTTGCTTGCTTGCTCATTCATTCATTCATTGTAACCAGGATCATCCTATTTTCAAAAATAATATTTTGGCAACCCAGCCAGGCAACAGATAATGACATGCCCATAGAGAGCAGAACATGAACTAGTTAATAACATTCTATATATCTGTACTTTTTCTTCTGTTAGTTAAACGTAAGAAAATAATAATCCAATGAGAAATTTCTTTTCTCACTGCTATTTTATTTCATGTCTCAGCCATATCGGTCATAACAGCACATGATTTTCTCCCTTATCCCTCTCACAGTTCGCTAAAATGTTACAACATGGCTGAGTAACCAATTGATTTAAGACTTTTGTCATGCTGCTTCCAATCGGCTGAACTGATTAGTTAAAATGGAAGAAACCCATTATCAAAATGTACGTCCCTGCAGGAGGTGGATAACGCCACCGCAGTGCCAAAGCTAACACTGGGTCCCTTTTCTAATTATTCTTCCAAATAAAAGAAAGCAACAGTGACTCGACCAGGCTTCTGGATTCTACAGCTTTGACCTACAATTATTTTCATAAGGGATCATGCCTAGCAATTAGGAGAGAAATACTTGCTGCCCCTAAAAGACAAGGTGAATACAAGCTGCAAAACAGATAGAAATCTTGCAAAAGGGGACACGGTTCTTTCTTCACAAACCTTGTCTTCATTCCTTAAGCCACTGATCCAATCCAATGCCTTTACACGTGTACCAATAATCACCAACCCTCTTTCCAAAAGACAACTGCCATTGTCCATTTACCAGTCACACAAAAGTGCAGAAATGAATCAACGTGATAGAGAAAGCTGGTTGCCTTTATCACCAGTTCCACTACTAAGCTAGACCATCTCCACCGCCTTTTTGCACTTCTGCTTAGATGTATATTGCCCCCTAGTGGCCAAAGGGAGACACAATGGGCTGTGAGGGGGGGGACCTGGGCAAGGGAGGTGGCAGGGAGAGAAATCATCACAATAAGATTTGCCCACCGCAGCATCCTTGTGGTTAGAGGGTGCATGTTGGTGAGGGGGAGGAGTCACTGTGCAGCTAAGATGGTGATTGTGTCTGGAAAGGCAGACTCTATTTCCAGTGACTCTTATCAACAGTTGCAAATAAATTATTCATTGCCGGAGTCCTGGGGGGAAACTGTCAGACTAAAGAGGTACATTTCGTCACAGGAAGCAAAACAAACAGACCAAAAAGATAGATGTTTCCTGCAAGGTGGCTGATAAGAATCAATAAGGAGCTTAAAATATGAGCCTTCTTTGTCAGCGTGACCCCTTGTTCTGAGATTGGGTAAGCATAGCATGTTCTGCAAGCAGAACAAGACAATTGTTTCCCACCCGGTCAAACAAGCTCCAGCGAGAAAGGAGAGTAGCTGGAGTAGGTTGGATCCCAACTTTAAAACATACTAACCCAGTCCTGCTACATTTAGAGCAGGGTTTCTCAATCTTGGCAACTTTAAGACATGTGGACTTCAACTCCCAGAATTTCCCAGCCAGCCATGCTGGCTAGGGAATTCTGGGAGTTGAAGTCCACACACCTTAAAGTTGCCACGGTTGAGAAACCCTGATTTAGAGTCTATATCAGTGTTTCTCAACCTCTGCCAAGCTGGGAAATACTGGCCCTCTTGTTCATTCTGCCTCAGCCCCAGCCATCTGGGGCTCCAGCCATCTGATCCCAAATCCTGTCACAATGGCACCCTTGTATTAAATAATGAGAAAAGGAACTACATTCAACATATCTGCCTTCCCTTCCCTCACCCCCCTCCCACACACACACACTCCGTCATTCAGACGTCACAACATATCAATAAATTGATTTAAAAGGAATCCTAAATGGGAAAGCTTGATTTCCAAGTAGGCGTGAGGCCTATCTTACATCGAGGTTTTGGTCAACTGTAACACTTGTGATGAAGAAGCTACATCTTCCTGTTCTGCTTGACTAGTGGGGACATTACTGATATTCAGACTTCAACATTTTTAACTGGGATGGAATATAAGCCCTCAGATGTGAATAAGTTTTCAAAAGAGTAAAAATAAAAAAATATATATTATGATTGCAAAGTCCTCTAGAGTGCAGTTTATTCAAACAGCTTTATGGCAGCATGATTTCTGTTTGCAGTTTACATTTGATATTTTATTTGTATCAATAGAATATGCATTATTTACATTTGTAAGTTGTATTCATCCATTTTTAACAATGGGCAACTTAACTATGAGCAAAAGTCATGGGTATATGTCTGTGGGTGTGTGGGTGTGCAGGTGTGAGAAACCAGCTACTTCATATGATCAGAACTGTTTTTATTCATTTGTTTTTCATTGGGATAATGTATGCCATGCATTATTTAAATTAATGAATATTTTTGTGCATATATTTTTATACAAAATTCTTTTAGAGCAACCAGTAAAGGTGCATGCCCCTCCCAAGTCTATTTTTGTACCTTTCCATGAAAATCTTCCATTCCTAAGTCTGCTTTGAAGCATAGCCTTACTTTGGGGTTCCTCCTTTAAGAAAGGACATCTGGGTCTACTGTCTCACCAGATAAAGATAGTGAATGTTTTGTGTTGTAACCTGATTGTTCTGAATCCAGTGAGGATATTGTTGTATGAGTAAATATCGACTGAAAGAAATTGTTGGGAAATGCTTATTCTGACTGAGGGTTCTGGTATGGCTTATAATCAGGCTTTGACCAACCCCAGAACTAATCACAAGACTCCAAAACAGTCAGAATTAGGAATTTCTATGTGAATTATCTGGAACTTGGGCTTTATAACTCCCCCTTCACTCCTACATACACACAAACAGCCCTTCACTTTGGAACAGTTCATAACGTTGGCAGCAACCAGAGAACCTGGTCATTTACACATAATGGACACTCTTTGACTAAAGTTAGCCTAGGATGAGTTTGCTAAAGAAAAATGAGAGGAGGAGGAAGAAAAAGTTAAGAAAAATAAAATGCCAGGATTTAGCTGAAATGCAACATTGCATATTTCAAACGTTGACATTTGAGAACACAAAATCTGGTTTTGGGGGTTCAAGCCTGAGGGGCATTTAAAATCTGAAAACATAGTTTAAATAAGTGACTATGAAATATTTCCTGCAAAGCTCAGACATTTCACTTATTTGTAGCACCAAGCGTTTACCAGTGCTTTACCCCAGATCAGCTTGGACAGGACCACAGCCACAAAGGAGCCAATCTAAGAAAACTCCTCAGAACGAGGATGAGGTCAAGAACAGGTTTGTCAGTACCCACCTACCCAGCCACCCTAATTCTTGCAGATTTCTAGTTACCTATGCTATAGACTGATTGGGCCATGGGAGCAATTTTTCTCTCCAGCATCCATCTCCTATAACTGGCCACTCTCCATTTCTGCTTCAATTACACTGTTTCTTTCTTTTTTTAATGTACTACAGCAGAAGAGATGGGGTGTGAACAATCAATATGTCAAGGGTTTTGTTTGGCTGACTTTTTTTCTTGGTCCTCGAGCAACCTCAACCATCTTTCCTTCTTCAAACTTCTCCTCCTCCCAGACCATCTGACGCAGGCTTTTCCTGGGGGAGTGAATTCCAACCCTGAATGTCTCCAAGGAACTGCCTTTATTTAGACAGAAATGACAAACACAGAGAAAGCCAGAGCAAACAGACAAGGGGGAGGGGGGTAGAGAGAGAGAAAGAGAGAAAGAAAGAAAAAAAGCAGCAGCCGATTTTGAAGGTTGAGACCTAACAGCTGGGAGACTATGTTGGTGGTTTATATCCAAAGCTCTGTTTAGATCTTATTTTATAGCCTCCAATGAAAACAAATTCCATAAACTCTGCATGTGTAATTTCCCCCTACTTGTTTTCCATCTTGCATGCTTTTTTTTCTCAGCATAAATTCACAATATTTCCTCTTCCAAAGAACAGATGATGCATGAGGAAGAGTTAAAACACATCCTGCACTGTAGTTGGACAATGCCTTTTTTAGGAGCAGCCAGAATGCTACAAAGAAGGATGCTACCTATGGGATCCTAGAAGCTTCATTGTCAGCCAAGAAAAAACCATCCCTGATGAAGAGTTCTGAAAAACTCCAACACTGGCATCCTTGCTCATGGCCATTTTTGCAGCAAAAGCATTACATTGATATGGGGCTTAAGAGTTGTTGCACTATCTAAGCCTGTAGATCAGTGTTTCTCAACCTTGGCAATTTTAAGATGTGTGGACTTCAACTCCCAGAATTCTGGGAGTTGAAGTCCACACACCTTAAAGTTGTAAAGTTTGAGAAACACCGCTGTAGATCATCTAAAAAATCTGGGAAACACCAGGAAAACAAGAGAAGGAAGCTTATCTGAGCTTTTTTAAAAAAACAATTTATAATGTAGAAGTGACCGAGATCCCCAGAAATATAAAACTAACCCAAAAAGCACATGCATGGCACAAAGGAATCCAAGTTGTCAGAAGTTGAGCAACTGCACCCTTACCCTCATCTGATTTAAGCCTCTGTGGGAAAAGGCCAGACATCCTCCAAACAAGTTTAGGTGCAGATAAGCACGAAGATCCATTTACTTCCAAGTAGGCACAGGGAGAATGTGCTTGTACAAGTGCAGGTTATAGCAGGTTTAGGATAGAGCCATCCCCAGTATGGGCCATCCATTGTTATCTGTGTGCAGAAGTGTGCAGATCTCCTCCTCCCACTCTTGGCCCATGGCAAAGGCAGTTGGTATTTGTCTTTCTCAGCTTTTCTTCCAAAGTGCTGTTTTCTGCCCAGAGCCATCTTAAGCCCTTCAGAGTGGATGGTTTGCAGCACTTAGTTCTCATCTAGCAGCAGCCTCAGCTCCAGCTGGCTACAGCATCTGGCATGCCCCCTCCCCTCCAGCAGTTGGTCACTACCCAGCTTCACCTCATCAAGAGGAGCAACACCAGCATTGCCTCCAAGTATGGGGCCAGCATTCCCACATCCACATCAGGAGAATCCAGGGTGATGACAATGGTGAACCAGATATGGGCAGACCAGCCCAGTGCTGGGACAAGGGTCACTTGTCATTCAACAGCATGGAGAGCTTAGGAGATACACTGGAGGAATACATCGGCATGGCATTGCTGGTAAGTGAGCAATGTGGGCTCCTCCTGAGAAAGGGAACATGTTCTACATTGGTGGGCATCTCTTTGCTGTGGTTGCATGTTGGATCATCTCTCCCCCAGAGGGTGCCAATCTGGCATGGACAACCCATTGGCTGGTGAGTGCAGTGTTAACATGTCCCTCATGCTGTATTTCTGTCTGAATACTGAGAAGACTGTGTGTGACTGTGTTTGTTCTTCTGCCACTTCTCTTTGGCCCTCCTAGAATGGATACTGGCAATCACTGAAGTGCAGGAAGAGAGAAATATCCAGCATGTAAACTGAGGGATCAGAGTCCATAAATACCCAATAGGAAACTCCAAACAGAATGACCAGTATATGGAGAAGCCTGCCTGTCCCCAAGAAAACAGCACGAGAGATCTTTGTCCTGCAGTCCTTTAACCCCAGAGACAAAGACCAGGATGCTGAGCAGGCCTCTGGCTAATTCCACTATTCCACAAGGAGTGTAAGCATTCTTCAGAGCAACTGCAGGTCCAATGAGGGTTCCTCCAAGGGCAGTTTGAATCACATCCTGTGGCTTGATGTTCCTCAATTCACAGTGGAGCCTCAGTCCCATATTTAGAGAAATTTGGTTAATGGCTTCCCCCTGTGTGAAATGTGGAATGCTCCATGAGGACTGCAGGATACCACAGAAGAGGCTGGCAATGGCCACACCATCCCACACATTGGCATGGGACAAATGTTTATAAGAGCAAGATTGTCTACTTTATTGCACTCAAGGCATGGTAGGAATGATGTCACCCTTTGAGCACCTGTCACATGTCTTCCCTGCATCAACAGAATTTTTCCTGTTAGTGAGGAACACCTCCTTCTCTTCTGTGCAGACAACCCAGGATCTCTACTAGCCCCTGATGGATTACAGGATTGACATGTAGTCCTCACCAGAGTCCATGCAAGATGACAGAACTGTTGTCCACAGGTACATTCCAGGCAATCAATCACCTCTGCCTCAAGGGCTCCCACTAGTACGTCAGGGGTGGAATCCATGGCTACAGTCACCAAAGTACAGCTTGCTGTGTATCCACAATGTGCCTTCAAGTTTAGCATATGAGAAGCAGCCCAGAACCACCTGAAGAGACTTGCACTTTACTTGTGTTCATGTTCCATTGTACAATGAAGTTTAGCTTGGCTACACTTCTGGTTGGTTGATTGTACAAAAAGTTCGCTTTCCTCGTACCTTGGGTACGTACCTGTCTCTGGAAGCAGGACACCCAGGCTGGGTCTTGACACTGCTTCTAGAGTTGGGGGAATCAGAGGTCAAGAGTTGTCAAACAGGTGTAAACCAGAAGAAGGTGGTTTCAGTTGAGCTACAGTTCTTGCTCCTCTTCTGCCTTCCCTTCACTGACCCTGGGCCCAGTTCTGGCCTGAGGCAACAGCTGATGGGCTTAGCCTCATCTGTGGGACAGGGAACTGGGAACAAAATGCAGAAGGGCATGGTTGCCATTCTGCTAAAGAGGCACTCACTCCTATCCAGGGATGACTGCCTCCACATTATGAGCAGCTGGCTGCATATTGGTGCCAAGCACTTGCTGATGCTACTTTCCTAATATCTGATGTGGGAAAAGACTGCCACCCAAGTGCTGTCATCTTTCCTCTTTCTTTGCTTTGCTTTGCTTTGCTTTGCTTTGCTTGTTATTATTCTTTGTGTGTTCGTGAGTCAGTCTTAGGTATATATTCCACTTCTCTTTGTTCAAATGTGCCCAGGCATACCTGTCTTGAACTATCCCCACAAAGAGGTTTTGCCTCCTTGGGAATAATGAAAACGTGTATTTGCCTTCCTGTCACTTTCTTCCTCTCCTTCCACATGCTGGACGGGGATGTTTTTTCTTTGCTTGGCATCAGAAATACCATGAAGCCCCACACCATCTTATGCTGCACCAACATCTGGCCACCTCTCCAGCACTCTCCCTGTTGTTCAGATTAACATATATATGTTCCAGATGTCTTCTGGAAGCTCTTCTATACATTGTTCCATCATTCCAGGATAGGAAAGCTGTTAGAAAGAACAAAATGCTTCAGGGTAAATCTATACACTGCCTCTGTCTTTGTAGCCCATGAGACTTTCTTCTTCCTAAGCACGGGCTACCTATAGGCCTAAGCAGAAGGCCTTCTTCTATAGCTTTTTCTCCTGTGCTCTCTTCTTTTCCTAGCAGACCAATCCTGTGGTTCTCATAGGTGGCTTCCCTATTGCACTTTGAAGAACGGCAGATCTGATATAAGCTAACTTAGTACTAGTAGACTTCTTCCTTTGTGTTGGTTTAACTTTTTCCACAGTACAGCCCTGCTGAACCCCTGGATATGAAGGTTCCCTACAAAGAAATGGTCAGATTGGATTCCTTCTCACCCCATCTCCCCCTTCCCCTTCCTTGATGTTTGCCAAAAGGCTCCCCCAAAACTGGAATTATTGCCTAACTGCAATTATTTTTTAATGATGGTGAGCACACATTGAAGAAAGAGGGAAAGAGAAGTGATAAGGCCATGTAGAGTCTCTGACGTTATTTATATTTGAGCCAAACCGATTGTGGGTGTTCCTCTTGAGTTGTTTAAAACACTTGAGTTGTTTAAAAAGGGGGAAACTGTTCGCTTGAGCCTCCTGAGCCTGCTAAACAGAGCATCAACAAAGCTAGGGAGGGGGAGTAAAAAACTGTGAGAAATCACATGGAAAAGCAGACAGGCTCCACCAGGTGGGGAGATGATGGCAAAGGGGATCTGAGGCTACAGAGACAGACTGAGGACTGGGAAGAAGTTTAAACAATCCCCCCAAAAGGAAGTCTTTTCTCCCAATAAACCCCTCAATATGGCAGTCTCAAATGGATGTCATTGTATCACAGGGCTCCCTGGCTCTTTGTCTTCTAGTTACTGCCTGGATTTTGAAATCAAGCTCAAGTCTAAATTCGTGAGCAGAAGTAAGTCAACCTCAAACACCACAGAGGCTGAAGCCAAAAAGCATCTTGAAAACAAATGCTGCTTATGGCTGTAATTGCCCAGTCTATATTACTTATGAGATAAATAAACGCCAATAGGCATAGGATCAGACAGTGATTCCCCTGCCCTTAAGTGCAATGGGATCTATAAACTTGAGTGCATTGATTACACCAACACTTACAGTTCTATTTCAACTTTGTACTAGTGTGCAAGGAAGTCATTCAAGAAGAAAAGCCATAATAATCCCAGGATCTGCAGTCAAAAGAGGGGGAGATTATGGCCTCGGTTTGCTCCACTGAAATGTTTTCTCTTCATCAGCTTCACAAGACAAGAGTGAATGGCTGGATGAGGGCAGAGGAGCTGTGGAGCTTGATTTCAATAGCCTGTTCCAAACATACACTTTATACAAGCCTTTTTCAACCCAATGCCTTCCAGACGAGTTGGACTTCATCTCCCATAATCTCCATTTGGCTGTGGATTATGTGAGCCAAAGCCCAGCATTCTGGAGGGTTGTAAAGACTGCACTTTATAATGCATAGGCATAGCTGCATCTCAGAAACTCTTCCTGAAATCCTTATGCGCTCTTAAGAGTTGTAGTTCAACATTCTGGAGGGGGGAGGGATCATTGGCTATCTACCAGGTATTTCTAGCTGCCATTGGCCACAAGGTCAAAATTAAACTCCTCAATCACTCTTTTTCAGCACTAACTGCAATTCCCTTGCAGTATCAGTCAAGGACAGAGCTCATTCATTCATTCATTCATTCATTGTTCCCTTCCATTTCAACCTGACACTCCTGAAGGACTATTTCTGAACATGGGTCTAGTACTCTTCTAAAAGAGCACTAAACCAGTGTTCAAGAATAGATCAGTTAACAGGTCAGAGATATGGAAGAGGAGTTACTAGGGGCAGGAGAACTCCCATTCACTCTCCACTTTTTTAGCACCTGCCACTTAGTCAGGTCACTTGACAGGTGGCTAAACCTGCCATTCCAAGCACCCACCCACAACACTGCCTCACTTCATGTTTGGGAGAATATTAGGTTGTTGTTTTTGGAAGCTTGGTGGGAGGAGAAACAAGGCCAGAGGAATCACCAATCACTTTTTTAATTTGTTTCTTAAATTGTCAGGAAGGGCAATTCCACTCATTTGTCTTGTTATTGTGGCTACTGTGGCAGAGTAGATATCAGCAATGAAAGCAGCACAATTGCATTTACTTTTCTGCTGCCTTGAGGATTGGTGGATACTGCTTTAAGGTAATCTTCAGGAAGAGCCCTTTATATTCCATAGGAAATATGCACCATTGCTGTTATACCAAGATAAGAATATGTTCCTATAAAAACAACAGAACCCTCTGCTTTTGCCTAAATATAAGCTACTTTTTTGGTTCTTTTCACTGCAATTTTCTTCCTTTGGGACTAAAAATGTTTTCCAGGAGACACAGTCAAGCCCCAGACCCCTAACAGTGTGAATGTAGGTGTCACACAGAATGCCACATTGCCCAGGAAACTCTGTGGAACCCCAACGTTTGTCGTCTTGCAATCTTACCACAACAGCAGCAAAAATTATTGCCTTGTGTACACAAAGTCTTTAATGCCCTAGGACCACATGAGACCACATGGGTCAACAAATAATACACAAGTGAATTAACAGCCCACCAGATTCTGTTGAAATAAGGCAATTTACACACTGAAATCTGACCCAGTTAAACTGAAGGACCCTACTGGAGGCAATATAGGCTTGTCAAATAATTAGAGAGTGACTAGTTAGCCCCGATGAAATCATATTTACCTATAGGAATAAATTTTCTATGAATGTCAGGTGAAATTACTTCTAGGTAAGTATATTAATTAAATTGGATACAAAGAGCCCTGATAGCATGCCAGTCATAGTGAATACAATACAATACACTATAACAAAATAAACTTTTTAACAAAATGTTTTTATTCAGCTCTTTAAAAGCTTGCCATCTGGCGGTAGAAAAAGGAACCTCTAGTGCAAAGCTCTTTTCAAAAGAAATTGGGACACTAGTGAGTGAAGGCCGCTAAAGTCAGTAAAATTACATACATACCTCATCCGTATCATCATGTATCAATTAATGTTGCAATTATTAGGTCTTTATCAATAAATAACACATTGAATAAATAACGTGTTATAAATAAATAAACACATCAATAAATAACACAGTATATTCACATTCACATTGTCATTATGACCACTGTCACTATTGTCAATACTGCTAATTTGCATGAAATGAAATAAAAGGTTTCTTTGTAAAATAGCTCTGGATTTAAGAACTGTAAACCTCTCAGAATAACTGCTGGTTGTTAAAGAGAGAAGTTTAGAAAAATAAGTTTCATTACCGTGTTAATTCAACTTTGATCATTTGGTACGCTTATTCACTTCCATTACACATTTAAATGTTTTTAATCTGCACCAATGTTCTTGTCCAGCAAGATTATCGAATAAGAATAACAGATACATAGAGATGTCCAGCCGTAAACATTTTCACACCTACGAATCAATTATGAAAGCAAAGGCAGCACTTGCTCTCTTTAGCCACTGGGTGGCAGGCGAAAGCAGGTATTTATAGTGGGAGCTATTCGCCCCCTCCCGTGTAATATTTGCATAGCCAACTGTGATTGGTTCAAATCCATATAAAACGTCATCTCTTTCGTTCTTATCCATGTCCACCAATGGTTGAACGAGATGGCTGCGATTGGTTTTTCTGACGATCGTCAATCATTGGTAATTTGCATAATGGACCTTCGCTGACGCCCCGTCCGCTGGACGGTGGATGCAGCTGGAACAGGGAGCGGAGGGAGGAGGGGCGGCAGGGAAGAGCCGCTGCGGTGTCTCCCGAGCCCTAATGGACGTTTGCGGGAACGGGGGCAGATGGAGGCTCTGTTAGAGCGAGGCGACTTTAAAAGCGGCGGCGACTTTCACGGAAGAGCCTTGAAACATGTAAAAAGGCTCTTTGTTGAGGGGGAAAAAAGTATTGTTGAAAAGAACATGCAATAAATTTTTTATTTAAAAACCTCGCGTAATGCCTTGATCAAGACTGTTAATTCTCAGGCCGAATTTTTAAATAAATGGTAACATGCAAATGCAGGTGAAAAATAAGAGACTCAGACGCTCGGAGTACAGCATTAGACCCTTATTTAGTTTTCCGTTCATTAGTCCCATGGCGTTGAGGAAACGAGGGGGAACAACGTACAGTGAAGAATTTACAGAATATTGAAAATGTATCGACGTGGACGCTCTGAAAAGTTCTGTCGATTTTAAATACTTTACCATTATTAATTAATAAAGATTTGGGGAAAGGAGACGATCGTTGATGCGGGTCTTAGCATTTCTGTACCGTTATATTTGCGTGTTTGAGCGTTTTACTAATCATTCTCCTTAACCCCTGGCGTCTACCAAAATGGGAGCTGAGAATAAATCTTCCACGCAAACTTAAATCCACATTTTAAAAAATGCCTTAAAAACGGGGGGGGGGGAGGCTAAAGATACCATTAGCGATCGTTGTAAGTCTTACAGATGTTTTACCGAACGATCACGAGCTTTGGGGAGCCAACGTTCTTTCGACATCATCAAGGGAACCGCTTTCCACAGTTGCAGAATTTTTAGCAAGTTTAATTTTTATGCACCATGCAGAACCGTACACACCCAGAGGCTATGCTTGATTATTTTTAAGAAGTGGAACTGTAAAGGAAATTCTAGGGGAAGAGACGCGAAATGGGGACTTTTTTAATCAGCTCTCAAGACGGCAGAGTCCAGCTGTCCGGTTGGGGTCTCCTTCTAAATCCACCCCTTAAGAAACCTACTCTGTCCCCGTGCATTATTATACACATTACTACGGGGGCTTTGCACCAGCGATGTCAGTCCCCAGCACGCCTTCCAATGAGCATGCGCCTCGCATCCTTCCCCCTCGGAGGTCAGGCCTGATCTGACTGACTCAGCGCAAAACGCCTCCATCCGCGGCCAAACATCACCGCCGCCCGAGGCTGGAACTGTCAATCATTCTCTCTCGTCCCTGACGAATTGCTATCTCATTGGGGAGAAGGCGACCAATCACCGGGCAGGCAGGAGAAACTCGTGAGAGGCGGGGCTTGCCGTTGAAGCGCGTTGAAAAAAATTGCGGAGGGGGAAGTAAATCCGCCCTGCGAACTGGAAGGCCTACGATGATTTATGCGCGTGTTTTATTATTTGTAACACGTTGGGAAGTTATTAAAAGCAAGATCTATAGCTTCCTTTTCCTAGGTACAATTGGCGGGTACTATTCTTCCCTGTGCCAAATTACACAGGGGGACGTATCCAGGCGAGCTGGGGGGTTTATGGCCAACGTGATGGATTCTATTTCCTTATGGTTTCAGATGCTCGTATTTCATTTCTTTTTATGAGCCTAAAATTTGATCCTCCGATCTACGTCGCTGCAAAGCCCGGCACTGATCTGACTGATTAAGGGAGCCTGAGAGATGGATCGTAATTCACCTTTAGAGATCTGTATCTATACGGTGAAAATAGATGAGGGTTTGATTTGCACATAAAGCGTGAGCAAAGGCGACGCTATTAGAGAAAACATTAGTTTATTTCCTTTTTAAGTTATAAGCAGGCCTTGAGACCCTTTGGAAGAGTTACACTGGTTGCTTGTGTCTAATCTCCAAGTTACTTTAGGCCCTTTCCCCAAGGAAATATTGCGATTCTATTTTATTTTTATATTACTCGGTGCTTAAGCCTGCAGTTCGATCTTTACGCAGAGAAGTGACCCAAAATTCATTTCATCATAACAGATTCTGTGGCTAAAGACCTAGCTCTTCCCCCCCCCCCCCGATTTAAGCTTTCAATCAAAGGAGACTTAACTCACGGGAGAAAGTGACCCGTTTGATCCTGGAAACTCTCCACCAAAAATGCATATTTATTTGGTACTTAATCGTTAAAATTTACAACACAATCCTGCGCTCACTAAGAAGTACAGTAAATCTGACTGAGGTCCACAGATTTACTCCCAGGTGATTTACTCGCAGCGGGTCTCGGCGTTGCAGGATGACTGGCAAAAAATATCTGTTGATGAATCCCTTTAGCGCGGTAGCCAAGAGAGAGTCCTATGGAAGATTATTATATGTACTGTATAAACGTCTAATTGCGACGTGCCACCGCCGAGGAGGATTCGGGGAAGGAACCTGAGTCAAGACTCTTCAGCTATCCAGAATGCCTTTATCTAGTTACTGGCGTATTTCTAACCGAGTGGGTGGGGCGGAACCGCAGCAGCCCAAAGCGTCCCCAGGCGATTCTGCCTGCATTTTCCGCCGCTTCCTCCCCCTGCGCACCGCGGGGCTTCCCTGTTACCGGCGAGCGACCGGCGAAATCTTTTTCTCGCTTCTCCGACGCGAGAGGGCGTTTCATCACAGACCTGGATCTGTGTGCGGGCAAACAAGCGGTGGGCCTCGGAGAAATTTAGCAACCACGATCTGGGCTAAATGAGCCGTATGAAAAATGACAGTAATAGAAGTTTCCCACGCATATTAAAAAAAAAGTCCTTGTCCTCCAAGCTTCCGGCAACAAAAACACAGGCCCCGCCCCGCTCGTCGACTCGCCGGCCTCCCCGTTCTGCCATTGGCCGCTGAGTTCGGCTCCGCTCTCCGACAGGCTGGGGCGGGGGAGACCCATCAATCCATCAAGCGGCTTAATCCCCCCGGCCGCCGAGGGACCGCGAGAGCCGTGGCCAATGGGCTGCGCCTCCCTCCCCAAATGCAACTCCGGAAAAAGCGGCGCCGAAATGCGGTCTAGCGAAGGTTCCCGCGCGGTAAAAGGTTTGCAAGCAGCAAACGATCGTGAAGCGCAGCGCGAGGTTTCTCAGACGGCATCCCGCGCTAGAGCCCGCTTTCAATCCATGTCTTTGCGATCCCGCCAGCAAGTTTTAGACCATAAATCGGTGGGGCAAATGAGGGTCGGGAGGGAAGTAAATTATTCCGTTTCGAGGGGGTTGTTCGGGGTTTGTTTTTGTTTTCCCCAGGACGGGCGAGCGGGGAGGGGAGGCATGAGAATTTCTGTTACTTGCAGTTGAAATGGGCTTCTTGGGAGCCAAGAGCAGGTCGTAAAAATGAATGCATAAACATAACGGGGTCGAATTAGGCACGGTCCTTTTAAAAACGCATCACTGCTGTGGAACTAAATTTCAAACGGTTTAACGTGAACTTGGATGTTGGCAAGCCAGGACCTTTCCGGCGGGGCGCTTCCTATAAATCCAAGCAATGCTCCTTTCCACGCTTTCTCGTATTACCCCGCTTGTTTATGCAAGGGAAACCGAGATCCGACGCCAGCCTGCCTGCCCGCTTGCCTCACTTCCAGGGGCTCTGATTCCGTCTACTCTCTCGCTATCCTCAGGTGAAGTGCTACAACTAGAGTACTGTACGCAAATATAAGGGTCCCCGAAGGGACACCCTTTTTTTTAATTAAAAGGCAGAACACCGGGGACTAGAGATTTCTGCTTAATATTAAAGCGTGATGATGCTTCGATACATTTAGCTATGAATTTACCTTCCCTCTTCGCTTTGCCAAAGCTATATTGGTAGGTTCCCATGGGGGGGGGGGGGTTGTTGAACCTCCTGAAGGCTGCAATACTTAGAAAAGAAGTCCCTAGAGAGTGTAAGGGGACTTATTTCTGATTCTGTCTCTAAAAGGTATATAAATGATATGCCTGTAGTCGTAACTATACTCAGTATATTTATGGACTGGGCTAGAAATAAAATAAAGATTTTCTGCAACATGTCTGAGAAAGGAAATATTTTCTCACATCAGCCAATCTACTTTTCCAACTCTTCATATTCTTTGGAAGTAGCACCCATTCATGTAACTTACTTGTAAGCTGTAAGGATCCTTAAAAAATAAAGCTTAATAAAATCAACAAGAACTTTGTTCCAAATTTTAGGCTTTGGACTTTGGTTTTTATCACATTAATAAGTGGACATTTTCTTGCTAATTTGGGTTAGTTAAAACAACTGACAGAGGCAGATCAAGTTTTCCCACATTTTTTTTTCCTGCAAATATGATTCTGCTCAACCTCTGCTAATATCTTATGGCAGATAGCTCTATATAAATCACATACCTGGTACTAAAGAGACCATCCTATGAGTACTGTTATTTATTTGAGACTAAATTTCAATTAAACAGCGAGGCTAGGAAAAGACTTCTGCATTGGACTGCCCAAGAATTGGGCAGGAATCCATAGCACTGACAACAGACTTCTGTGAAATTACATATTTTAGGACTAAAGGCCTGAGACTTTTAAAGGGTTCTTTTCTTCCCCAAGGGGCTTTTAAAATGCTGTGACACATTTATCTTTCCATATTTTATGCATGGACTTCCGTACTCTAAACACAGCAAATGGTTATACAGCTGCAAAAATTAAGGCTGAGATGGTATTCTTTTTTAAGCAGGAGCTATTTTGGTTGAACTCAATGGGACCCTCCTTTTAAGTAATCCTATGGCCTGAAACCCAACAGGTTTATTGTGGCATAAGATTTAGTAGACTAGAATTCAGTACATCAAATGCCTGAATAGTTTTTAGTCTATAGGTTTACTGTGCCAGTAAAGTTTAATACAAATGTATAGAAACAAGCAGTATAAACATGATAACAGCAGTAATTGATTTCTTTGGTCACCTTCGTTTGCTGTGTAATTTAATATGCCACATTATTTTCTATTTGATATTGACATTTTACATAGAATTGTCATTGTTCCATTTCATGAGCACCCATCCCCATTTATCCTGCTAGTGAACAATAATGCTCTAGGTATCAAAAGATTGTCTTATTAAAAGAATTAATCCAATCTTCCCCAAGTTGGTGCATTCCAGATACGTTGGATGATAATTCCCGTAAAATACTGAGAATTATGGTCGACACATCTGGAGCACATCAGATTGAGGAAACCTGTGTGTTTTATTTAAGATGTGACAAATTCTTCTTGCTTTTGGTGCACCAGGCTAACACATTTTTCTTCTGAAATCCATCCAGAAGACAGGTATTTTAGCTTTCTCAGAATTTACGCTACTGTCTTAGGGCAGGCCAAAACATTAAAATCTGCAATAATCACATCTAACCAAATGATGATGGCCCATGGAAACGTGGAACTCTGAAGGAGATTTAAAGGAATTTTATAAATCATGGTTTTATAACACCCTGCTCTGAAGAGAGCCTTCTGGCAGTTTTAAAGAAGAATAGATTTATTGCCCTGTATTTTATGGAAGTAAGTGCTAGTCCACAAAAGTTGATGCCATAATAAATCTCAAAAAGCTGAAGTGGCTTTTAATCCAAAAAAAGTTGTGTCAGAATGCATTTATTGTGTGTCTTTAAAATGATACAAGTCTTTTTTTTAAAAAAAGAGGGTTGAGATCCCATATGAGGACAGCATTTGAGTAAGATTGGTTTGGGGCTGTGTTCACTTTCTTGAAACGAGGCCCATTGAGCTCAGTAGGACTTAATTTTAAGTAGATATGCCCAGATATCTCTGTTAAATATCCAGTAACATAAGCACTGTTGATTTCAAAAAGCAATGACTGACTTGGGAGAAAGCTCTAAATACATTTGTAAGCAGTAGAAGAATTCTTCATATTATCAGTTCTATGCCTGTACAGAGTTTGAGCTCCATTGCTATAAAAGTCTGCCTCTATGCCAGCCATTTTCAAGGAAATAGTGTTTTGTTTTGTTTATTTTGGTGTTGCTACTCAGGAGGGCAAAGGAATCCAGAATCACAGAATAAGGACCCATTAAACTGTTGTTGGCTTTACTGGGGGAAGTCATGCTGAAATAAATGGCTCCCACACTTGGGGGTGGGGGAGAACATAAACTGCAGAACAGCCTCTAAAAGTAATAAATTGGAAAGACCCAAGGAAATCAGAGGAAAGTTGGGAAACCTCAGACAGAATTGAAAGTTAAATGCTCGTTCCTTTGGTTTTAGATTTAACGAGACAAATTGTTTTCACACTGACATCCTAACCATGTCTATTCAATTCCATGGAACTTGCTTCCAGTTTAAGTATATATGGGTTTAATATTTCTTTCCTAGGTTTACGGTATCAGAGCTTAAGAATTAAGGTGCTGGGGATAAATTTAAAGCTGCTTGCATCAATCTTGCCAACTGTCAAAATAGAACCAAAATCAAATAAGCCAGGATTTATGGAAAATACTAGTGTAAAGCAATCTTAAGTCCTATAGGAAAGTACATGTTGTGAGTATAATTTTAAATAAACTGCAGGAAAGTCTACAGTACTTTCATCCTTCCTATATATTGCAGTAAGGTCTCCCCTTTCATTTATATATATATATATATATATATATATATATATATACACACACACACACACACACACACACACACACACACACACTCTCCTGTCAACTGCCTGGACTAGCCCCTGCAGTTTTCTTGGCAAAATTATATACTGTGTTATTATATAAGATTATATTATAATGTATTATATTACATATATTTTATATTATAAGATGTGTGTGTGTATGTATATGTAATATATGTATTTGTGTGTGTGTGTGTGTGTGTGTATTTAAAGCAATACATCTAAGTGAGGGCAAGTTAATATGTCATGTCTGAAAATGTTTTATGGTCCAGGAATGTCCCAGAGTTTAAAGGACCAAGTAATAGATTTTGGAGGTATTTCTTGTTTTACTTCGGTCAGCCCGCATATTCTTTTTCTTCCAGCCAGCTTGCGGCATTCAGAGAGAGTATAAGCCAGTTTTGTTGCTGTTTACTTTTTTACCCCAGGCTGATACGGGAAGAGTATGAGAGCCCACAGCTTCCATTCAAGTAGGTGCAGCCAAAAAACTCACCAACTTCATTAGGAAACGCACATTGTTTCTCGGGTTATATAAATCTCCTTGTAGCTGCCAGTTTTCAACTGCAATCCTATTACAGACGTGAGAAAGAGGGGAGAAAAGGATGCTTTTATTTCTTGCGCCCCCCAGCCCCAAACTCCCTAAACAGTGGGATTGCCAAATAATTGAAGAAATATCCTATCCTAAAATGGGGGATCTGAGTTTAAACGGTGCGCGGGGCTTAAATCAAGGGAAAGTTTTCCAGTTTCGCCAAAGCTTCGTCGGTGAAGCAGCATTTCGTCAACTTAAATCTTCGACTTCAACGGGGCCGTACATCAAGATCCTGTCTTCCGCTTTTCACCCCGGCAACTCAGTCGAATACAAAGTATACCCAGGATGTAATATCTGTGCCCGTTTCATTTGCCTAAATATATACCATCGATACGAAAAACCTGATGTACCATAATACCCTCTGGCAGGAACTAATATATTCCTTCATGATGGACCACAGGGTATGTGTGACTTAGTTAATAGCGGGGAGAAGTTGCGGGGGGGGGGGGGAGAGACAGGGGAAGGAGAGGAAGTCTGCGAATAATAAGCGCTTTTCCACCAAAATCCAAAATAGCCCCCAGGCCAAGAGACCACAGGCATTGCTCCAGCAGCTGAAGACAATTGACTCGATTTCCTCTCCCTTTCATGTCCCTGTTGTTCTTCCGAAGCGCAGGCAGGATATTGAAAGGCAATACCGAGATAATATGCAAGTTAACTCTTTGAAGGCGTGTCTTAAGCATCGGATAAATCAAAAAAGCCTTAGAAAGGGCCCTTAAGAGCCCCCCACAAGCTGAACACGCAGAATGCCTTTTATGAACAGGTTTACGAGGGCGGCGAGCATTGCAAATGCCGAGCGTTGTTTTTGTTAGAGCCCACCCTAAATAAGTAATGGGACCTTGTAACGTTTAAGCTCCATCTGGTTGTTTTTACGAGCGAAGAGCCGGGGCTTCGGATCTGCAGAGCGCGGTTGGGTGTGTGTGGAGAGAGACACGTCTGCGGAAGGGAGTTCCTGGAGGCGCGCTCTGCACCATCAGCCGGCTTTTTTCTTAATGCAGCCTCCCTCGCCGCCTCGCTTTAGGAATTGGACGAATCCAGCTTCATCCCCCAAGTGTAAAAGAGGAAGTCCGAGGGGATTTTTGTTCTGCTTTCCCTGTTTGGAGTTCCCTTTGATCCACAGGAAATAGATCCTCTCGTGTTGCGTGGCTCATTAAGATGGTAAGATTACAAAGTCTGCCTGCAAGGAAAAGCCGCGGGGAGTGGGGCTGATTGTTTCCATCTGTTCGACATCTCGTGTTTCTGCAAATAATGGGGATTAAATTACAGAAAATGGAGAAGAAAGGGGGGCTAAAAGGCTGGGACCACCCATCAGATCAATTAAAATGGTAATGACCGAGACTAGAAGGTAAGGGAGTCGTTTTGGAGGTAAACAATAAAGTCTGAGAAAAATGTAACTCCAACGGGGGGAAATAAGAGAGGGGGAAGCTCAAAGAGGCGGAAAGCCTGCCCGAGCCGCAGAAGGAAATAGGTAACCCTGATCCCCGCCCATGATTACATATGCATATGGAAGATTTCAATATTCATTGGAATGCGCATCATTTTATGACGTCAAGCAATCGGATTGGTAGTCGAGCTCAGGAGGTGGTTATCGTTTTGTTCCCCGCCCTAACCATCCTTTCTTTTTTTTTTTTTTAATACGTCCTTCGAGAGACTGTCCAATCAGGGCTGCCTCAAGCCTCGGCGGTTTCTAGCAATCTGATCTTCACGCAGTGACTCCTCTTGCAAACGTCACGCGGTAAACACCTCGGAGGCGGGGGAAGCGCAGCGAATTGGAAAGCCGTATGCAAATAGAGGAAACGGGTGGAGCGGAAGTGACACGATTCCGGGGTGTATACTTAGATGTCTCACCCGATGTAGCAGCCTACAATACTGTACTGCGCTGAGAGTGAAACGCTCCCATTGGTGGAGCCGATACCCCCCCTCGAGGGTTCCATCCGGGGACTTTTTAAACTGAGGCTATGAAACAAGATATGATATTAATTATGCATGCAAAAATTGCCTCTTTTTCCTCCTCCTTTTCTCTGAGGGGGAGGATCAGCAGAGATTGGCGGAGGCGTAGTGGGAGGGCAAGGCAGGCTCCGCCTACTCTGAGTCACAGATGCGCTCGAGAGAGAGTGAAAGGTGTCTGGCCTTAAAAGTCGCGGCCACGGTTGGACCAAAACTAGAAATAGTTATTTTTCGTTGATTTGTGTTTAGACTGATTTTTCGTAATCACCGGATGCTATTTTTTTCATGTATACAGTTGTATATGAGTGGTGCGAAGAAATTAATAAGCGTTTATATGAGAGCTTCACCAGCTTGGTCTCGCAACTCTTTCAATAAAGGAGAAAAACTGCAGTAATGTTGGCTTAAAATGCGCTTGTCATCTTTTATCCTTATCATTTATTTATTTTACTGTAATTTCTTTGTTTGATTGTTGTGACCTGCCCAGAGTCATTGAGCGTCGGGCAGCATAGGCATTTAATAAATTATTATTACTATTAAAAGTCTCTGAGTTCAAATTCATAAAGTTATACTAAAATGAAGCATGCTTGACTTTATAACTACTTCTGCATTTTATCTGTAGGTATATCTAAATTTAAAACCTTAAACTCAAGTAGAATTGTCTAGAAACAAGCCTCTGATTTTACAGAAACTTCTTAGGTTTGAGATGCAAAGTTATACTTTTCAGTTTCCAACTATGAGTGTTTAGAATTTCTAGGTCAATTTTTTTTTAAAAAATTAACTGCATTGCTAGTAGTCAATTGAAAACTTATTTGCATTGTTTTTATATTATACTATGTATAATGGTATATTATTGTGTGAAATAATACTAAATAGTTCACAGTAAGTAGCTCTAGTTAAAAATTTACTAAATAATTTTAATACACAGTCACATTGGTTTTGCTTTCATTTTCCATCTGAAAGATGAAGCAATAAATTTATTGTAATTATTATTTTTAAGAAAATTTCCTCCCCATTCAATTTTATACTATTGTTTTCTAGCAGACCTTTTTTCCATTTCTTTAGTAATACCGTAGCTGTTCATTGATGGAAGATAAATATTTTTTTTAAATGTTAAGGTATCTTTATCTATAAAGTGTATTGAAATTTTTAAAATACAATGTATCTGAGTGTTAAACTTTACAGGGGCATGCTTGAAATAAGCCTAATTATTCTTACCATTCTACTTCCAAAGTAGCATTTTTAACCAAAATTGAGATCAGTAAATCTCTAATGAATTATGATGCATTATGAAAGTTTAGTATGACTAACTATAATAAAACATCAGAAGAAGTAATATTTTCTCACTTACGTAAAAAAAATAATGTATCTTAATTTTAAAATGCAAAACAAGAGTCAAGCTCAATAGACAATTTATTATATAAATTACATTAGATGTTCTAATTTGTTGCCAGTTTCTTCTAAATACTTCCTTATTCTCATTCTTAAGTACGGTAATATTTTCTCTGAAAAAATATTAATAAAATGTATTGTGATGGCCTATAGGGCCTGACTTTTGGTATACCTTGTACACTGCATAATCTAAGGAGGTAGAAATACTTATTTGATGTGTTACCAAATAATAAGAGAAACATCCCTGTATTATTCTAACATAAACATCATAGGCGAGCCAGATCAATGTCTGTGATTAGATTTCTTTCTTGATTATACAATACGTAAACCCAGCCATCATAGCTTACATGATATGCAGAAGGTAAACTCAGCCATTTTGCTTTGATTCATGGAACAGCTTAAATAAGGGGACTACAATAAGTTGTTCAGGTAATGGAAAAGAAAATTTAAAAAATGGAAAAGAACATTTTTAAAATCCCCCAAAACCAAAAATCACAAAGAATCTGATTCACATAGTGATTTTGAGATTCTTGTTTACTTCTATATCTTCAAACCACAGACAGACTGGGAATCAGAAGACACAATGGCAGAGCTGCTAGAAATCAAATGGAAATGACACCGCAATGGTTGCGAGCAGTTGAACGTCCATAGCACTGTTTGCTGATTTGTATCAGGAACAACCACACAGCAGTTAGATGGGGCAGAGAGCCTGACAGGTGACAACGTAGTTGTCTAGGGCAGTGTTTCTCAACTTCAGTAACTTTAAAATGTGTAGACTTCAACTCCCAGAATTCCCCAGCCAGCATGGCTGGCTGGGTAATTCTGGGAGTTGAAGTCCACACATCTTAAAGTTACTGAGGTTGAGAAACACTGGTCTAGGGCACACTTGTGGTGGTAGGTTGGTGATCCCAAGTTTGGTCATTGACCTTCTTCACACATTGCACACTACCTGTAATGGAGAAGAGATTTCAAAATGGTAATGGAACAGCAGCTCACCAGCAAAGCAGTTCTGTGAAGAAGATGATGTACTGGAGTTTTCTAGTTATCTTTTTCTAGATTTTTCCCAAGAATTTAAACAGACTGCTAAAAGGCCATGTGAAGATTCCTTTAAAGAACACCATTAGATGATATTCAGCCTCTAACAAACAAGCATTTTGGAAAAAAAATCTCAGGATGGGGATTTGGAAAAGAAACCCAAAATTCATAGTAGATGCTGCCCTGCTGTACAGTGCTATAGGCATGGAAGTATTAATGGTTTAAAAGGATGCCTGCCTTTCAACAGCACACAGCAGGTGAGGGTTTTGCCAAATTCCCTTTCTCAGCTATTTGTACATTATTTAGGAAAAATGACTGCAGTGTCAGCATCCACCCCAGTGGTGATAGAGTATGAGATAAACTCTGTTTAACCTTTTTGCTTTCTTTCACCAATGGAAAATTACTGAGGCTTAGCCACAGGAACTGAACAAAAATAGTCTCAAGGAACAGCTGGGTTCGCATATGCCTACCATAGCTGCAACTGGCTGCTTTCAAGTCTTTGTCATAAAACGGTTTACAATGCAGAGTCTTGCATTTCCAGTCTTTGCACAGTTGCATGGCGGAAAGAATCCAGCAAGCTCAGTTATTTCAAGGGCTTTAGCTTAGATCTGACTCTCTAGACACCATCATTCTTCACTTTTGCCCAAAGCATGATAGCTGGTATATAGTATTTGGTCCTGTGGTCTATCCTGGAAGAGGGCAATGCCAAACCACTTCTGTACTGGGGCCAATTAAAGTACAGGGATATATCCATGGAGCACTAGAAATCAAGTATGACTTAAAGAAGACTTATTTTATTTTATTTTATTTTATTTTATTTTATTTTATTTTATTCAGCCCTTTCAGAAAAATGAACCATGCCAAATTTCCCTCTGACTGAAAAATGATAGGGAGGTTGTTTGTTGTTTTCGAAGGAGAAAAGTTGTCGAAACCAGTTCTTAGGTTATATCATCACCAGGCACTGACATCCCAAGGCCAGACTAGTACTTCAATATGTTCATTTCAGCTTCATTCAAAAACAGAAAGAGAAAGATAAATGATGTTTGAATGAACCAACAGTACATTTTGAGACATATCTTTCTAGTGTGCACTAAGAAACGCAGTGTGTATACATGTATGTACATTAAATTCTAGTCTTGCCTTCCAGTCTTCTACATGTCTACTAAATTCCCTTGAGATAGTCTTCAAGAGGCTGTATGTATGGTTGACTGCACATTGAATGGCACGCTGCACAAGTGCTAGAATGTGTGACTGCAAACTGAGAGAAAGCAAGAATGATCACTGAGACAGAGCCACAATTTTAGAAACCAGCACATACAAGCTTTATTACAAGAACTGCATCAGTTGCTATATTCCCAACATCCCTCGCCATTAGCTATGCTGACTAGGTCTACTGGTAGTTACAATTCAGCAACATCTGGGAGGCTACAGATTCCTCTGTTGTGTATCTGGGAGAAAATTCTTCTCAGTTATAAGAGGGAGGGGAGGAAGGACTACCTGCCATACATATCTCTCTATCCTCTTACCCATAATGCCCAGCCTTCCATAGGACCACCCTTGGCTTCAAGTCTGAGAATCACAAAGGAGACAGTTCCTCCATGTCTAGGGTTACCAGATATCTGAACAGGCAAAGGAGGACACAGACAATTGGAAAGATGGACAAATGGGGGCGAGGGAAGGAGGCCACAGTAACTGCTTAACTTTCTTGGCATCCATGACAAAAATTACCGTGAAAAACTGCAAAAAAAAAGAATGTGCTTGAGCCTACATGTGTCTGAACTTACTTTTTTCAGCATCAGAAAAACTGGTTTTTCAATCACAATGTTTTCCCAATAGATCTTTATTTTCAAGAACATATGCCTGATTTACAGACAACAGTGATCATAGATTTGAAGGGGCTGGATTGAAGCCAATTGCTGGAATGAGGAAATAAATAATGTAAATTTAGGTTGTTGAGTCTGTTGATGGAAAAAGAAAAGAAGCAGCAGATAATTTACATGGTCACAATGCATGAATGTTTCAATGACTACTGTTGTGAAAACAGTCCAAAAAGCAAACAAACCCAAGACATTCAAAAAGCCGGACAATATTTGATTTTTAGGATATGCTTGCCAGAAGGAGGACATGAAGACAAAAAGGAGGACATGTCCTCCTTTTGCTTGATGTCTGGTAACCCTATCCATGTCTCCTGCCATTTGATCCAAGATAAGATTTTTTTTAACAAAAAGGAGAGGGCAGCATTTTATTCCTATTGCACAAATCAAGCAGCCAGCACCTGTCCATCATCCACCCTCCTTCACAATTTTTTTTAACTTAAAGAAAGACAACAAAAGATGGGGAAAGATAAAAATGAACAGAAAAAGAAAACAGGAGACAGAAATGCTAAGGACAGAAGAGAGTACTAAAAAGGAGAAAATGAGAGGGAAAAGTACCGAAAGAAAAGTGGGCATGCCTTGTCAAAAATGGAAGTAGGTGAGTGAGTACAGAATGTTTCTCTCCTTAAATGTTATTTGGGGGATGAAATTATCTATCCCAACCAATATACGGGCTTTTTTGTGACTGTTACAGAATGTTTATTATACAGAATGTTTATTAAAGATGTTCTTTATGGTTAGGAGGATGGACACTGATCATTGAATTATTAGAAGTTACAGAAACTATAGTGGTAGTGCTAACATTACCATCAGAGATTGATTTGTGCAGATGTACCAGGTGAGAAAAATATGACATTTCACAGCAGCATAAACACTTCAACATATTCCTGTTTCTAGGGGAAAGAAAGCACACAGAATTTCCTGCAAAGAGCTAAGTCATCTTTCTGACTATTTTTTCAGATCCAGTTTCACATGATGACTGCTTCTCTGCTTTTCTCCACTGGCCTCTCTCATATTAACTAGTAGTGGAGAAAAGTAGTAATCTGGGATTATCACCACTCTTCTTAAACCACAAATCTTAGCTATTAATCCCCATTCAGATACTGCTTGGGGCATTTTCATTGATTTCTGTGGGACAGGAATCTGCATCTTTTGTCAATTTGAAGGCCATCCTTTTCTAACCTTTTAAAAAGTTGACTGATCATTTTCTATCTAGTAACCTCCAGGTTTTTTTGGGCTAATGCTTCCCTAATTGTCACTAGTAGGACCACTGGCCATTATGCCAAGAATGGTCACTTACTGTATTTATATATCTCACCCTTCCTCTGGGTAGGTGGTAGTATTTAATACTCTTCAGGTTTATCCTAACAACAACCAGGGAGATGGACTGAGATATGGACTCTAGATTTACATACCATACTAAACTATAATGAGGTTTGTTTGGTACTAGTGCAATGTGGAACCCAGCTATTGTGATATGTAAGCCATGCTTTATGGCTTAGCATGTTGCAGCTACCCAGCCACTTGTGGCTTTTTCAACAAGCCATAAGCAAAACATGGGATAGGTGATATATGAATTCAGTCCATTATTGACTCTAAGTCCCCAGCGATCATCCTGGAAGAAAGGTCCCCTCAGGTTGTTGGACCTAGTAGACTGTGCCTTCACTCTCATCTAATAAAGAAAAGGTTGAGCACCCCTTTCAGTCATTGATTCATTTAGCTTCCACCAAGGTGAATTCATTTAGATTCAACCAAGTGAAGTTTTTTAACATCATTAACATCAGAGAAATGTAAGCAGGTGCTTTCCCGGCAGCTATGTTCTCTTGTCTGTTTTGGAAATACATAAGGAATGTGAAGCCCTACCTGTGTCCCTAAAGTATTGAGAGATTTACTGCCAGAAAAATGCTCTAGTCACACTTCTCAGATGTTAATGCAGTTCAAAATAAGTCATGCGTAAGGTATTCCTGGAAGCTAACTATTGAGTATGTGAGTGAGGCTTAGGCAGAGAGATATAACCTAAGGAAAAAAGGGGAGAAAGAAACTTTCTAACAATACTAGATGTTCAGATGTGTTATAAGCACTGCCAAAAATATCATTTTTTTTGTCTGGGAATTGAGCAAACCTCAGCAGCCATCTGCTGAATGCAACCTTGATATGCTGAACAGTGATGGGAGGGTTATGCAAGATGACCTAGAGGGGGAAGGCAATTTTTTTGTAGCCAAGAGCCATACGTTGAAAGTAGGTATTTTTAGCAGTAGGGGTGAGACAAAAAGATCAGAATATCATGCAAATAAGTGATGCTCTTTTAGGTAGGTTTTGTTTTGCAGTTTCAAAACTGAAGGCTTGGCACATATTACATGCTTCTTTTTTCAACTCGAATTCAGCAGGGATTCATATTGTCAATTTTTGCCAGTGGAAGTCTAGTGTGTGCTGGACGCATATTGACCGTCACATCCAGCCTGAGTGTGATTCTTCCATAACATTAAAAAAAAAAACTGCTCCTCTTTTAAAGTATTTAAGATTATTTAAGTAAATATGGAAACAGCGTTGAAGAAGTTGGAATGAATTTTCCTGAAAACAAACCCCTGTAATACAAATTAAAATGCAATTCTCATTTTAAAGTGTATGCAAGCTTAACTTCAGACAAAGCAGGAATCTAAATCTGCATATGCGATCTGTTCTATTAATGTGGGATAATTAGCATCAGCAGCTGGCAAATCTTAATTAACCACCATTCTTAGCTGAAAATAAGACTCAGGGGGGTTCCTGGGAAAAAGAAAGCACTCTTGACTGTAACATAAGTATCATAAGATTGCCTCATAAATCAAGGGGGCAGGAGCAGAGCCATGAAATTCACCACCCAAAATTATTCTATCATCAGGAGCTCTAGAAATAGCATAGGGTATGGAAGTTTAAGACCCCAAACTTTTGGTGCAGGCATCCAGCCTTTCCCTATTTGTACTAACTGTACACAAACATACTCCGGCAACATCTGTTTTCTGCCATGTCCTCATTTCATCCCTATGAGAAGAAGCGAGACAACTTGAATCATCCTTAGCTGTATCAATGTTAAAGTAGTTTTTTCCCCTTTATTCTGACACTGTCCAGAGCACCTGAAACAAGTAGAGCGGTGTTTCTCAACCTTGGGAATGTTAAGATGTGTGGAATTGTGTGGAATTGTGGGAGCTGAAGTCCACACATCTTAACATTCCCAAGGTTGAGAAACACTGGAGTAGAGACTACAGTACGTGGAAGAAGTCAGGTGACCAGCAAGGTCTTGGCAATGAAGAGACTAGAAGCTGGATAGAAGATAGCAATGAAGACAGCATGTCTTGTGCTGGTATAGTTTTCTGCCGACACAAGGATGGGTAGAAAGCATTTCAGCTCAGCAGTGGGAAAGAGCAATTGGTTAAGTTTTCTGTGCAAGCCAGTCAGAAAGCTAGAGAATATGGTTTGTTTGGTTTGAGGCAAACCCATCCAATGTGATGTTTAAATAATAATTTATGACTTAGCATGTTAGGCAAATGTGGTCCATGTCTTAAGCAAGTCTTAAATTGCCAGTGGCAACACACAGACCTCACAATGCGGATTTTCTGGGATCTAGATTGCAACAACAAAATGACCACAAGGGTGCTGACTTTTGGCAATGGATTATTGTTACTTGAAGGACATTTAAAGGTTCACAATGCATGTTAAGTTTTAGTGAGTCTTAACAAAAAGATTCCGAAGCTTTAAATTTCCTCTCAAAAAATCCCTTCCCAAAGACCTGAAAATATTACTCCATATATCACTGGACATATCTCCTGTGACTTTCAGGGGCCCTTAAAAATATCTTCCTCAAAAAATTGCCTAAATATAAACTAAAAGAAAGTATGCACTACCTTGATGGACTAAATAATTCAGGAGACTGTTGCCTTATTTCAGGTCCCAGGAGCTGATAGCTTCTAACCAACCTTAGCTGTCCTCAAAAAGCCATACTGGATCAATCTTGCTTAGATGAGAATACTATCACCCACTAAAAAAACCCGAAATCAATGCTGTAGTTAAACTAGAAAGGGAAGATCTCCTAGAAGAAGACAAAGGAAACATCAAGATCTTTAGAAAAAGAAAGGGAGGGAGAGAGGGAGATCCCCATAAACCCTTCAGAATTGTTGCCCAGAAAGTTACACACATATGTCACTGAGGTCACACAAGGTACATCTCAGCTCAAAGGGGCTTTTATGGCTTACTCTAGAGTAATCCCAATAGCTCAGATGTATTGAGGTATCTTCAACAATTTGGATCTATTTTTATTAGAGTAGGAGTAGGAGAGTATGGAATAATACAGAAGGCTCAGACCAAGCTGTGCAGAAGCTTTCATGTGACAAGAAGTGTCTCATTGGCTTTTGTGGGATGCTGGTGCAGCTGTGTTGTTCATTAGTTGCCTTTCAGCAGACAGGTTGGAAGAGCTGGGCAAACTGAAAATGAGGAACCATAAAAATGCCGGAGGGGGGAAAACATTGTGCCTCTTTGCTATAGGTAGCATGGATGGGCCCTACAATAAAACATTGCTTTATGGAATGCTCCTTGTTTAGTTACTCTATTTCTATTTCATTTATTACTCCCTTCTCCATTTCCAGTGCTCTTTTCCTCAAGAGTCAGGATGTTATGCTTATGGACTTGTCTGTTGGGGGATTCCTATGAAAGTTAAAGCCTTGGGGGTGTAGTTATGGGGGAATATCTCTCTCTCTCTCTCTCTCTCTCTCTCTCTCTCACATATTTCTGAGTGACTTCATGTTTCCTTGCATAGGTAGTGCTACTTTGGCTATGTAACGATTGATACCTGAACATCTGAGATCTTTCCTAGCATAAGTGATAAACATTTTTTTCTAACTTAGCAGCACAAAAACAGCACCACTGCAAAACTAATTGTAATTTTATAGAGTATAGTGCTTGTTTATTGTACCATATTCTGAAAGTAGCTGTGAACAGCAAATGTAACTCTTCTTCTGCATCTTTACCCAGGTATTCAGGAGACTTCTGACCAATTCCAACACTTTCAACATTAACTAGTGCAATATGACTCTTATTTTCAATACTAAAAATTCATTTATAGAAAGATAAACTGGTGAAGCTGTTTGCCACCATCCCAAAATACTCTTTGTCTTAAATTGTCTTTTTTCTGGAGAAATGAACATATTTCTAGGCAATCTTGTGAGCTTCTTGCTATTTTTATTTTCCACCAATATCAATGGAACCATTGAGAGTCCCAGAGGCATTCTTGGAGGTGATGCTACAGGCTGCCACTTTCCAACATCCTAAGAATCATTGTATGAAATGACTCTTTAAGGGGGGGAAAAAACAGATTTCTAAGTTGCAGTTGTTTTAAAGAGGATTTATTATGCCATGCATTTTTTATAGAACCCTTTTCTATCACTTGAGGGGCAGCTGAATAAACCATAATTGGTAGGCAGTGAGAATCAAAGCCTTTTGTTTCCAAAGACTAATAAGCAGATGTTTTATGTGGTTTACATTACAGGGGACACCCCCTGTCCAGGGGCTGCCTTTGGAAAGCCCTCTGTTGCAGATTTCTCCATCCTGATGCTGTCCAGCTATATTTTTCCTAAGAATAGTTGAAAGTAACTGAAATTTATGTTGTGTTTTATGTAATAACCAAAAAATTAGTATATATACATTAGAATGTGTTGTTTTAATAACATCTATCCATAACTAGGCCATCAATATGGCTTGCCTGGAGAGTCTTTCAGATGGTTAAAATGGATCCAGGAGATACTATCTAGCATTTATTTGGTTTAAACAAATTTGTGGCAGCTGTCCCATTGAAATAAGTAAAAGATGGGGTAATGTAGTATCTAGTAGATCATGCCAACTGCCACCAGAATCAATATTCTGCTGCTAAAACTCCTACAAGTTTACCTGACCAAGCTCAACATGTCTTTTTTGTAGAAGAAATGTCCTCACATATGTCTGCATTATTGCAAATGAAGAACTATAACAGAAAAATATATTTTGAGATTAAGAACCATTCAATGAGTATGAAAAATGTTCCCTGCAAAGCAGTTTTTTCTATATTGAATAAGCTGGAGAACAATATGTTAGATGAGGACAGGGTCCCATTTCTTGATCTGTTCATTCCTGCATCTTGATAATTTAAAAAAGAAAACCATTGTTGGCCCCAGAGTTTGTGAAAATCTGATAATTAATTTACTCCAATGCAAGGAACTGTTGCTATTTTTGCCACCTTTCAATCATTAAGAAACCACTGTACCATAAGGACAGTATACAATAAATATAATCAAAACAAGTCATTCAACAGAATAAAGCACAACAAAATTATATAATCAAAAATAAACATTCAGGAGTCAGTTAAAACCCAGGTTGACCTAATAAAGGTTTTGCCCTGACACAAAACAGATTGCAGAACACACCTATCATACATCTGTCGAATCCACATTGGGGTACCAACAAAGGCAAGGATTTCTCACACATTATCAGATAATGTACATCTAACAAGAATAACCAAGCTGGAAATGGTCATGGGAGGCCATCCAGCTTAACCACAATCTCATAACAACATTCATTGGTTAGACCTATGAATTTGAAGGTCCATAGGAGATGGAGTTGACAAATTGTATCTACATATATTGGGAGCACACACATCTTCACACTGCCCTAACAATTGTCTAGCCCATTCTTACCATGCCTTCTGCTTTTGGTGTGAAAGAGAGGTAGAGAAAGAATGGGGTGTCGCAGAGAAAGAGAGTTGACTAATCCTAGAAATGTGGCTAATTATTATTAATTAATTATAATTATTTATTTTAATTAGCAATTATTACATTTGCTAGGGCCCCAAGTGACTTTTCCCATGGGTCAGCAGGATTTCCTAGTCCCATCAAGTGCCAACAGAGAAGACAGAAAGCAAGCAACAGGGCCACCCTATGACGTATCCTCTCTTCATTCCATGTACCAAAAACAACTAAGGTTGTAGTTTAATTTTACTTCAATTCTGATGTCATTACAATATCCTCTGACACCTCCAAGGTTTGCAAGCTAGGTACTGTATACAGCAGACTTCAGATCAGCCAGGGGGGTCAATGGGGGTAAATGATGAAAGCAAAATTGCACTGATGCACACAAACTCTGTCCCTGGTGTACCTGCATCGTGACATTGCACATGCGATTAAAAAGGATAGACCTTGCCTCATGATGGCACACTGGGGCTTTCATCGCTTCAATAAAAGCATTGGATCCTGCAGATCCTGCCCTGAACCAATTATCTCACCCTATCTAATAGTTGGGCCTCCCTGAGCAGGACACTCCATTGAGCAGAACAGCACATGCTTGTGATCTCATATGTTTGGTCCTGAGTAGTTTTAATTTGCTCCCCTGACAAGCCATATATTACCATGGGAGGGTGTTGTTGCAAAAAGAACCAGGGAATTCCTTGGTCTTATAGCATGGGGTGAAGAGGAAATGACAAAGATTCCTCTTGGATTTGGTACTCATTATATTAGCTGTGTGGTGCTTTTCATCAGCACAGGTGGCAGAGAAATAGCAAGTCTCTTTGCCAGCTGTCTGAGGCGCTACATTCACACCGTGGTGTTTAGAAGAACTTTCCTTTGTTAGGGATAATGACCAACAAAGAAAGTCTGGGTTTCCTGCTGTGCAAATGCAAACTTCTTGTAATTTCTTTCTTGCTTTATCCAGAAAGTGGTAGTGCTGAGGAAATCAGAAATCTTTTTTACTCCTTATATTTCCCCTGAATGTATCATCTAGAGAATCCAACCCAAAATGTTTAAAAACAGCTAAGGAGACAGAAAAGTAATGTCTGGCCACAAGCTGCTGATATAAGATCATGATTAAAAGAAAGTAAGCAAAAGCTATTGTTCAGATTAACCCAAACCTTTATTGGCATTAAAAGAGCAAACAGAAATACAAAAACACTCACTGACATATTGTAAGATTAGTCAAAGAGAAGGCCATACTCACTGAGAGATTTCTTTACATTTGCTTTTAAATGCTTCATCCAATGTAATTTAGCCACAATTATGGTAATTTCAGGCTCATCTTTCAATAGATATTGGCAAGCTGATACAGTATTTGGCGGATATTTGCCCTGTAAAGGTTTTAAAAGCAGTTCATAGTGGAGAGTCTCAACTAGATGATAATCAAAAATTATATGGCGAATTGCATCAGGGGTGCCACAAGAACAGAGCCTCTCATGGATGGGGATGCGTTTATACTTTCCGAGAAGTACCTCGGAAGGAAAAGAAATTACTCTGGCCAAAAAAAAGGTTCTACACTGAGATGGGACCTCTGGATCATACAAATAATGAGCCATCTTACCCAACTGAGTTTCTGTACCTAGCATGGAAGGCGAACAAACACAGGGTTGAGCAGGTCTGAGTTTGTGATATTCTAAATCTAAAAATCTCTGTTTAATAATTCTAAACACATAAGTTTCATCTGATAAATATAAATCATAAATCTCTATCCCAATTTGCTTATGTTTAGACTTAATATGTCAAGACCAGAATGAAATACATTTATCCGTATTAAGGTGTGATAACAGGCTACAAGGAGCAGCTCTAAATAAAATCCTAAGCCAATATTTAATTGTTATTAACCAGGCTTTGGTTTCTATCACACATTGATCAGTTTCTAAGCCAATTGTGAGACAGGAGACACAACTGGGAGCCCCCAGAAGCTGCCTCAAAAAGGTTGTTTGAATGCCCTCTACTTTACGGTTAAGAGCTCCCAGCCAATTGGGCATACCATACAAAATTTGAGAAAGAGGTTTAGTGTTAAATATTCTGATTGCTGCAGGTACATATTGGTTTCCTCTTTTAATGTAAAATTGTTTAATCTGAGCAGCCGAATAATTAGCCAAGTGGGTTGTCTCATTGCAATGGGTGACCCAAGAAAGATTATAACTAAATATAATGCCAAGAAATTTAAAACTTTTGACTTGTTCAATTTCTATGTTACCCATGAACCACCTCTGTAAGCGCCATCTTTTGGCAAAAGTTATTACCTTCGATTTAGAATAGTTGATAGTGAATGAGTTGCACTGACGATAGTTATAAAATGCGTCCAAGTATCTTTGCAAACCCACTCTCGTATAAGAGAGAATTGTGGTATCGTCAGCATAAAGTAGTAATGGGGTGGGAAGGCCACCAACTTTGGGAGGATGACCATTAATAAAGCTAAGGGAGTGCACTAAATCATTCAAAAAGAGGTTAAAGAGATGGGGGGGGGCAAAAACACAGCCCTGCTTAACCCCCTTCTGGATGGATATTCTCTCCATTGTGGCCCTTGGACGAATACTTTACTTGACGGGAGGTAGTCCAATGGAGCTTCTTTATTAGAAACAAAAGTCTCCGGTTAATTCCTTGATTCATCAATTTGGACCATAATAAATCTCTTGGAATTAGGTCAAATGCACTTTTGAGGTCAATAAATGCTACGAAGAACTTCTTCCTTCCTATGTAGGTTCAGATATTTTTCTATAAGGAAACTCAGTATGAGACAATGGTCGATAGCAGAGTTTCCTTTACAGAAGCCTACCTGTTCAGGACCAATTATGCCATTTAAATGTATCCAGTCAGTTAGACGGCATTCAAGACGTTTAGCATAAAGCTTACCCAGAATTGATGAGAGACTGATAGGTCGAAAGTTACTAGGCTGATCAAGCCTTCCTTTCCTATAAATTGGAATTATTTTTGAGTTAAGCCAGGCATTCAACACTATACCATGGTGGTCAATAAGTGTAAACAAAGTAGCTAGTGGCTAGACCCACCAATTAATATGTTTTTTAAATAGCTCGGCTGGAAGCCCATCCAGACCAGGCAATTTTCTTATTTTTAGATCGACAATTAACTCGGTAATTTCATCTATACTCACTGGGGGCCACAGTGGTAAATCTGTAAAGATAGGGTCATTGGGCTCAGTGTGAGACACTACTGGGGCATCATACAGGGTTGAAAAATGTACCACCCATTGCTGGGGAGAGATCACAGAGTCAGCGAAAGAAAGGTTGCCATTGGGTCTGCTCGAGGTTAATCTCCAAAAAGATTTGCTATCATTTATTTTTATAGCCCTGTACAACTGGTCCCACTTACCCTGAAAGTATAAATTCTTTTCTTAGATATGAGATCTTGAAAACTTTTCTTATATTTTAAAAATTCATTATATTTACTGGGGTCCCCAGATTGGCATAATTCTTTAAACTTGGATCTCAATCTCTTTTTCCCATTATAGCATTCCTGATCAAACCAAGTAGTGGGTTTTAAGACTGCTGACTCTACAGGTTTGGCTTTAGAACTACAATTACTGATTAAACTAGAGTAAATGAGGAGAGCTTCTTCGACCGAGTTTGACTTGATTAGATCTGATCGCAGCCTTTTCATTGGATCCAACCCAAGTAAGGTATGAAATTCACTTTCTAGGGCTGTAGACCAGCTAATCCTTTTGAAGATATTCTCTGAGTCTTGACTGTCAAAAAACGGTACTCATTCGAAGTCTGACATATTGCACTTTAAAACTATAGCCAAAGATAGATAGTCATTTTCAGTGTGAATTTTAATATCAAATGAGATAATATCTATCAGTAAGCTAGGCGAACAAATGGCATAATCAATCACACTTTGACCCCGAACAGATCTAAAAGTAAACCCCTTTGAGGTTGGGGAAAGACATAAACCATTTAAAATTATAAGATTATGCATAATACAAAAATCTAACATCTTACTCCCAGCGATATTAAAAGCTGCATTGCTAGATGAACAGGGTCCGCACAAGATCAGCGGTAAAAGCTCTTCACCATCAAAGCCAGACTTTATAAGCCAGTCATGGATGTTATCTCCAATTCTGGTACTGAAGTTCCCGGCCATAAAAGCTGATCGACAGGAAACTTTTTAGTTAGAAGCAGTATATAGTTAGAGAATTTATCCCACTTAACAAAGTGTTCACCACCTTCCACAAAATGAGGTAAGAAAACATTGAGAATAATCAAATTTGTAACAGGTAGTACTAGCCTAAGCACTTTTGCTATTGGAGGACATGGGTCTAGGGATAAAATCTTTAGGCCAAGATTAGCTGCAAAAGCTATTTTTCTAGAAACATTAAAGCTATTTCAGCACTGACCCTCTATTGTTTGACTGCTTTATTTGACTTAGCTTGCCAGCTCCTGATTTCTACCTCATTATTATGTACTATGTTGCATAATTGTTGGGCCTCATTATTTACTTCATTAAAGGTGGAATTTTTGAATCTTAGGTTGCAATCTAAAATCACTGGGGGACAACCCCAGAACTACAGATTACTGTATATCTCCTCTTCTAAGGGCAGAAGGAAAAGTCCAGACTGGAACAGACAATCCAATCTTGCCATCCTTCCCTCAATGGTATTATTCCATAGGGGTCAACATATTTTTATTTATTTATTTATTTATTTATTATTTATTAAATTTGTATGTTGCCCATCTCCCCCAAAGCCCGACTGGCATTTAATGTCGCACTCACAGTTGAGATTGTTCTTTGAATTTGCCAATATTCTATTCTTTTTTTTAATCTCAGCAACTTTCCTGTTAATAATATTCCAACTAGTTTTAAGGGGGGGGGAACCCCACTATGCTTGGAAATATTAAGAAGCTGCTTTTCCTTTCATGCTTTTTATTAAAACTTGTGCATCTACATCAGCAGAAGAGAAAAGAAAATATTGAGGGAAAAGTATATTCAATTGATTGTATCTGATTTATTTCCCTCCCCCCCACCCCCTGCCAGCATGGATTTCCGTAATAAAAAAGCTAATCACTGTGGCAGAGAGAATCTTTGGGTAGACAGTCTGGATAATACAGCTAATACATACTTCATGACCTTTGTCTTCATTGAACTGACAGAAGAATTTATTGTTCTTGGAGGATAACTATAGATGTTTCCTCGCTGGATATTTACTCCAAAATTGCTGTACTTTCTTCATTCCTTGTGGGAGAACTGTATGAATAACATCATTAAATCACTGTTCTTCTATTCATCATTCATTCTTTTTTTTCTCCTTGCCATCCCTAACAACATCTCAGGGTATATACCAATCTTAACAGATAATAGAATACATAAAGAGCCTCAGGAAAAATCCATCAATAAAACTTAAAAACTATTTAAAAATCACACAATCCCCCAGATTTTTTGCAACACTCTTAGCCAAAGTCTCAGTTACAACGGCAATAGGTGCACTGTTGGAAGATCTGAAGGACCAAATTGGGGACAGACCATCCTGGACAAAATCTACATGATTTCTAAGAGTTGACACTGACTTGACGTACATAATCAATCAATTAAGAAAAATTAGCCATAACAGACAAGACTGTATTTTGTGTCACCGTTCCATAAACATTCCCTAAGTAAGGAACAAGATGGGTCTCTGCCCCTCCACCTTTCACCCCAAATCTAAGAGCCTGAACCTTTCTTCTCCAGTGCTCCTGAGCAGAGCCCAGCCCTTGCAGGAGCAATAGAAGGCTGTCTGCTTAAGGGTGCTTTATCCTGATTCTTTTTGCTACCCTTTGTATTGTGCAACTATTGTCTTTCTTGCTTTTTCCTTTTTTCTGCAATACAGGAAGCAACAGGATACAGCTGCATAACACATGGGCCAGAGATGAGGCAAGGCCAGTGTCATGGGGGATAAGGGCAAAATTGGAGTTGCCAGACCATTCCAGTGACACTATAAATCACTGCAGGAGTCAGGCTGTGGAGTACAAGTAGGCTAATATAGGAAGAGGGTCTCTTTCGGTTACCTGGTTCCCAGTCATTTAGGGTTTCTAGGTCAATGTCAGCTCTTGGATTCGGTCTCGAAATGAAGAGGTCACCAATGCAGATGTTTCAGGATTTATGCTATGCTACCTGACCATTGTTCTTGGCAGTCACATTTTGGACCTACAGCTTCTGAATCATTCTCAAGGACAGCCCAGGAGAAACAGTGAAAGCAGTTGCATTTATTGCTACATTGCAACACACCTTTCTTATTTCCCCTGCAGTCCGTGCCATTAGAGTAAAGTGCTCTTTTTAAATCCTTCTTTCTATTTACGCTAAAATGCCCTTTCCGTTGTTGTTGTTTTTTTAAGTTATTAAAATATTCATGCAGTGGCACTTTTAGAAGAAAAACATTTTAGCCTAAGTTTAAAAATCAGCTTTTGTAAGTTATACTGCTTTTCTGCCCAGTGCTGTCCTAGCAATATGTTTCATTTAAGAACCAATTTTAGACTTGTAGTACTATTCTATTTAGCTTACATTTAAAGGAAAAAAACTGTGCAATTGCAAGTTATTGAAGTTTTAACACAAAACTTTAAAAAAAACCCTTATTTTAAAGCAAAAACTCTGCAAAGACGGTGTGCTTAAATACACATACTTGCATAATGGCATGCATAGTACATAGCTACTCACATTCCCCACAACAGCGACCTGCTTATTCATATGAAACACAAGGGAATATACAAACAGTTAAATAAAAATTGCAATGAATTTTTAGAAGTATTCTATAAAATTTGACAATATAGACCAGATAGAAACCAACAGACTAAGAGACAGCCATGTTCATTTGTAACAGCACCATTAGCAAGATATATATTAAATGGATTTGTTGGACTCTCATGGACTATTGCCCACATCGTCTGAAATATGAAGTACTATCCTCGGTTTACCATTGTATAACTACATAGAGATAGTTTCTGCAATGGAAGGTAATACTTTAGGCAAGAAGCCTAGATGGCCATAAAAGTTTATATGTCATTATTAATTGTTAATCCTTAAAAATGGCACTGTTCAGCATGAGTTCTATCTGAAAGGGATAAATGATAAAGATGTATTGATCACAGAATATGGAGATTACTATTCCCTCCCTCACCAAGATGATCTCAGCTGATCTCTTTCTCTCTCTTTAGTAAGACCTCATTATTACCTGAATGAGGCTGTAGCTGGACATGAAAGGAAAACAATTCCCAGAAAGTGAAAAAGTTGGTATTGTTGCCAATAAACCTACATGGATATGTCCTTGTAGCCACTAAAAGTAAAGGGGAACTCCCTTGAGTTTTTACCTTTATCCCTTACAGTACAATTGGATGTATAGCATTTCCTTGCAATAAGTTGGCCTTCATTTTTTTCAATATAGATCAGTGTTTCTCAACCTTAGCAACTTGAAGATGTGTGGACTTCAACTCCCAGAATTCCCCAGCCAGCCATGCTGGCTGGGGAATTCTGGGAATTGAAGTCCACACATCTTCAAGTCACCAAGGTTGAGAAACACTGATATAGACCATGTGCCCATCACATAGTTATACATGATAAGATGCAACTCTTGTCTTGATCATGAGTATATTATTTGCCTTTGATTACAAAATAGGTCACAAAATATCATGCTGATGTAATCTGGTGGATTTCTCCTGAATGTTGACAGCTTGAGAGATGCAGAGGACCATAAAAGAGGCTTGGAGATACAGTATAGTATATAAAGGCCACCAGTTACCCATTTCTTTTGTATAACAACTCAAACATGTAAATCTGCAAGGTGGAACTTTCTAGATTTGCCTCTCTTAACTGTGTCCCAATGAGGCTTCCACACATCATATTTTGATGTTCTAGAACATATCCAAATTCTGCACTGATGAAAAGGACTGAAACGCCATAATTTTGCATGATTCATATGTCAATCTTTTCATTTGTGGGTAGGCGTGTGGTTCACCCAGTGAATTACATGTGTTAGGCAGTTATTCTACTTTTTTCTATTTATGTATTTTATGTATTTTCTATTTATGTATTTTTTATATTTAGGTATGTATACAGTATATGTATGTGTCAATATACTCTGACCACAGACCATACTTCAACCAAAAGCCAAGGGCAGAACAAAAAATAAGACATAAATAATAAGTGAATGAATAACTTCTGATTTAAAATAACTGCCTGTAAAATAGGTACCCCATTTCTAAAAGTAATCAGTTCCATTTCAATGTATGTCAGCCATAAGGCAGAACAATTTGCTAAAGCAGAGCCCACAAATCTGCTATGCTTTTACTCATGCACCAGGGGGCAGTATGCTACCACATATGCCACAATCCTGGTGTTTCTTTTTTAATGCGTTTTTGTAGATGCAGTAAAGACAAAAAACCACATACTGCTATGTTAATATTTCCCATGGGATCAGTGTACAAATGGGACATTTACTATGGCCCCAGAGCACAAATCCAAATACATGTGTAAAGTGATTGTTCTTTTCCAAACAGAAAGGTAGATTTTTATTTTTTATTTTGCTTTGAACAATCTCAAAAAAATCTCTGCTATCGCATTAGTTGATCATATTTGGGCTGAGCTAACAACAATGTATAAGGACTTCCTTATATTCTGTCATAAAGCATGATGATATCTCTGAGCTACACTCAGGTTCAGTTCACAATACTTTCTAAGACCGAAACTGGCAGACATTTTATTTGGATGTTTTGCTTCCATTGTGCACAAATCCTGCCATCATTTCCCTCCTACTCGTAATATTTTTAGATCTCTGTTCCAAGTCAGATGTACTGATTTAGCACTGCCTTTGGAGAAGCTGTCTTCTGCTATGGCAGGATACAAAAACAAGCTACTTATTTCATCTTTCGTTCCCAAATGCTTGCAGCTTTTAAGCCATCCTTTGTTTGATCATGTCAGTAAGATCAGAGTCATATGGCAAATTGGTTCCAGCGGGGGAAAAGGGAAGGAAAAAAATTACATAGCAAAAAAAGAAAAGTGAGGGACATGAAATACTTATGAATAGCACAAAAACATGCACAAATTTAGGGCAGGCAGGAAGAATTATGCATATCAATATTTTGCTCTAATCTTTCTAGGAATGTTTGTTAGTAATTAGTATTGTGTGTGTTGGATATGGTCCAAGACATTTTGGAGTACAAGAAGGATAGGATGGAGTTCCCCTTGTCATAACTGGGAAAAGAAGCCAGACAAGCGAGCCGTTAAATTTAGGTCAACATCGGTGGGTCCATAGTATTCTCCACTCTACCTGAGAGAGAAAAGTGACTTGAAGAGTATAGAGCAAGCCACACAATACACACGAGACTCTGATCGATCCCCATATCTTGTTCTGCTTAGAAATAGGATCGGCCCTCAAAATGCGGGATCACATGCAGTAATTCTCATGGCTACCCTCTAAATGTATGACCCAGAAAAAAGACAATGTAGCCTGGGATGCTGCTGGTAGAGTTAACTCACAAACCAAGCATAATGCAAAACAGAAATATTCTATTAAATTCTTTGCTTTTTCAGGCCTAAGCGAGCAATTGTCATTCACAAGTTGCACTGCATTTGTAGACAATATTACAGAACAAAGTATCACCTCTAGAAATGGCATCTAAGGGCTTGATAAAGCAATGTGTTGGTTGGTATTATATAAAAACTTAGAAAGGGCCCTCACCATGTCATGATATGTATTAATTCATTGTTTCCACCAAGGAAGCCATGGTGGACTACCATATTCAATTCCTGGCATTCCTCTTAAAGATGATGTGAAAATCCTTGGCCAGGGACAACGGACAGCCATTGTCAGTCAAAATAAAAAGGACTGGCCTAAATGGATCAGCTCTGGCATACAACACTTTCCAGTATATCGTATACCCTTTGTATAATGAGTATGTTATTATTATAAGGTAGCCTTATTATTAATCAAGCAATCTTCTGGCCTCTTTTCTTCACAGAATGCTAGGCACATTTATATCATGGGTGAATTCACAAAATGACTGCCATGATGGATGTGCAAACAGGGTAAGTTATGCCACGCTGCCTCTTGTAGCCCTTCAAGATGCCTACTATCACCCTTGTTTATTTTCTAGATGGGCAGCTACACTTTCAGATAAAGCACTGGACTACAAACATCCACCAATTTTGTTTTCTAATAATTCCATGACTCCAAAAGCCATCCTGAAACCTGAAAGCTTACATTAGCTACAGTTGAATTGCAAATATTCCCTGCCTGAGCGTAGTGCTTGAAAAGAGATGACAACTTTTAGAACATAGAACAAGGGGATTATTATTATCAATTTTCATCTGAGTTCAGATCCAGGTTTGGCACCAAAAGAACTCCAATCCTTATACTGCATAAGGAAAGGTGCATCCCTGTTGATTTATCTGTATGGCAGCTTTTGGTACTTTTAGCCTTAATAACCTGCTGGATCAACTTGGTGAATTGAAAATTGGAGATCAGTGAAACAGAGATTCCACTCCTACTTGTAAATTTGTTTCCAAAAGAAATAAACCTATGAGGAATGTTTCAAGAGGTCCTACAATATTTCATTCTATCATCCAGGTTTTTAAAAATATTTGCATGAGTATATCAGGAAGAGAGCACCAAGGATAAAGTATCATCATGCAGATGATCCCCAATACCTATTATTCCCTGCCATCTGGAGAAACCATATGTGTGCCAAACAGTGTTCAGAACAGTGTTTCTGAACCTTGGCCACTTGAAGTTGTGTGGACTTCAACTCCCAGAATTCCCCAGCCAGCACTGGATAGAGACAGCACTGGATGGGAGAAGGCCAATAAGACATCACTAAGAGTCAGACGTGGCTTAACGACTGAACAAAAAATGTATGCATTGTTCCAAGGTCCAGGAGCTGAATACAGCCAGCCTTTTTTAGATGGGGTGTATTCCAGCTGAAGAACCACGTACATAATATGGGGATCCACCTTAAAACAGCTTTCTCATTGAAGGCTCATCTTTAAATTGAATGCCACCTATGGTCATTGCCAGGGGGAAAATGCAGCCAGTGACTCATGTTCTGGTAATTTTCCATTTAGGTTATCGTAATGTACTTTATATGAGCCTGACCTTGAAAACTATCCAGAAAGTAAGAGTTGGTACACAAAATCGCTAATAGGAACCACTATCAAAAGTCACACGGTGCTGATACTGAAAGAACCGCATTGGTTGGCTACTCAGAATGTTGGTATCAATCTATAAAGGGCTCAGTAATGAGTGGGCAATGTTTTTTGCAAATAAGCTTTCACTTGGGAACAGCCAAACTTTGGTTGAGGGTACAAGTGGCCCACCTCTGCTCTAAACACCTTGGGGAAGGGGAACTTATTCTATCAATTAATATATGCAAGTCCTCTTTTTTGGCAATGCTTTTTCTTCAACCCTGATGAATTATAAGCTGTCCCTTAATGACCGTGGCTTTAAAACTCTCAAAATGGGCAGTTATTGAAAACAAGAACTGAAGACCAAGCTTTAAAAAAAATAATCACAGTAAGTAATTGAAAGATACCAGGCATATTTAGATTAAAATTTAGCTATATTATGTGCTTGGGTCTGGACCAAGTTTTCCATAAAATTTCTGTTTTGACTAAAAAGTGGATTTTTTGAATCTGTGAAAATCAGTATCTTGGGCTGAGATTTCACAAATAAGAGATTATCCATGAAGGTATATGACCAAGACAGTATTCAGAGCCCATGTTATAGATCTGCTTTTTTATCCAGTGGACCATGTAGAATGCCAGATGTGGTGCAATGGCAATGACACCTTGTAGACAGACTCAACCATGCATATAATACAATGCAATGTTAGAGGCAAAAAGTGGGGAGAGAAACATACATGACCAAAATCTATGGTTTTCACTTTTGCTCCACCTCAGTGTTCAAGGATCAAAATCTAGACTTGATTATCAAGTCTGTGTCAACCCTTTGCCACCACATAAATTTTCTCCATGACAATCTTTCCCCAACCCAATACTTTTGGTCTTCTAATGTTGCACAATCATTGCTGCAATTGAGTCCATCCATCCATCTTGCTGGTGGTCATCCTCTCCTCTTCTTTCCTTCCCCCTTTCCCAGCCTTAAAGACTTCTCCAGAGAGCTAGGTCTTCACAAAACGTGTCTGAAATATGGTAATTTGAGCCTAGTCATTTGTGCCTCAAGTGAGAACTCTGGGTTGATTTGTTCAATGGTCCATTTGTTTGTTTTCTTGGCTGTCCATGGTACTCTCAGGAGTCTTTTCCAACACCAAAGTTCAAAAGCACCAATACAAATCTTATTCTGCCTTAATGTTCAAGAACTGAAATCTAGACTTAATTACTTACACTGCATTCTTTATTTTCAACAAAAAGGCATTTGAGAGATATTTAATACTTGGATATTTTATGACCCTCATAAAAGAGTCACACTGTTGACCAGAACTGTCCACTTCTTCCCACAGCAGCAGTCAGCCGGGGCACTTTATACACAAACCTTTGGAACAGGCTGCTCTTATCAAGTCAAGGTTTACAGGTTATCACTCATAGTTGCAGGGCTACTTTTCTGTTACTTGTTCAGTTGTTGAAACATTTACTCATTTACAGTATCAAAAATAGGATCAGCTGCCTAGCACACCCACGTGGAACCATAAGAATATCATATGTATACAGAGCCATTCTGAAGGCATTGAGGAAGTGTAGAACAACAAACACATTTAAGAATTTTGAGACCATGTTGTGGGTGCTCACAAATTGGCTGTTATGAAGAGAGTTATCTATTCACAAAAAAGCTGCCGTTGAGTACACGGCCAGTCACAAAACATCCATTTACCTGAAGGCAGACTAGTGAAATTGATACTACTGCCGTTGCCTTTAACTCATTCTGTCTTGCATTTTCAGGGAAGAGGAACACACTTGTGAACAAAAATCCCTTATTTTCTTAAGAGTGCCTCTGTGGCTTACTGGCCTTCACAGAAACCATGATAGAGCAGAGCTTCCAGCCACCTGTTTCTAGTTCCCTCAAGTCAGGAGGTTGGGAGAGGCTGTGTTAGATGGCTTTGTGACTGGCCAGGCCCCCCACCCTACTTTTTTTTTTTTTTAAACTTAAAAGAATCTTTAAAGACAGAAGCCTGATGAGAACCAAGGGAGTTGCCACAGCCACACTGGTTCCCCACATACCCATTGCCTACTCCTCATTTAGCACCTCCAGTGTTAAAGAATGATGCAGTCATGCAATCGCATGGGTGATCAATCTCTTGTTTGTGTATAGAAGATTTGAAATCTCCACTATAAAAACATTACACTATTATTCTATTAAGTAATGCTCACTAGAGCCAAGTCTTATTTTAAAATGTCCTGCCACAACTATTAAGACCTGTATCTAGGTCTGCCGTAACTGGAGAAAGTTAGACAATAACTTTGTTCAAGTTATTTTCTCATGACAGCCACAATATATATATATGTCAAGATCTGACGGATGACAAATCAGAATGCTTTGGAAGCCTCCATCTTTTGGAGTATTACAGATGTTAATCAGATTTGCCTGATCTCAGGAAAAAACGCAAGCTGTCCAATTAAATCTATAGATTTTTCTGTCTTCCAAAGAGAACAGCATTTTCCTTAAAAGTTTTGCCCACTGATGTCAGGCTCTATGTCTTCAGACTTTACTGCCCAGATTGATTACATGATTTTTTCTTGGGAGGGGCTTCTAAGGGGAGCACTTTCAAAGTACTGCTTTAGTTCAGACTAAGGTAATAAGTAAACTGGGTCATATTCAGACCCTGGGCTTAATTCCTAAAGTGGGAAACACTAGAGCTCAAGTCTGCCTTGGATGTCAAATCTTATCATCAAATGGCTTTGCAATTGCCACTGCAGTGCTATTGATACTAATGGCTGTTTCAAAGTCCAGTTACTACTGCAGATTTAGTAGCATTTCCAAGCATCTCAGAAACCAGTAGTTTAATATGGGAATATTAGTTCCAGGATTTTGAATAATTTCTCTTTTAAATATAAATCACTGGTAAAAGCTCTCCTCAACCTAGTACCGCTCTGGATGTTTTGGGCTTCATAATCCATAATCCCTAGTCAGCATTATTTTCCTTCATAGGATTATGAGAAGTTTAGTCCAAAACATAGCGGGGCAGAAGGCTGGGCTAAAGTATCCATATCAAACACCACCCTTTTCCTTATCTTTCTTACTTGTTCAGGGTACTAAGACCACCCTCATTCTTAGCTTGCTCTTTCTTTAAAAAGAGTGTGTGAGAGAGAAACACCAATGAAAAGCAACGGCATTTCCAATATGCAAAATGTTGGATGACATAAGGAAAGCTACATCATCCAGAAACTGAAACAACAGTGGATTATTTCAGAAGAAAAGTAAAGCTTGGATGAGACAGTTTAAACTGATAACAAATTCCTAGTAATCTCCCCCCCATTGGCACATCTAGCAATACAACTAATCTAGACAGCAGGACCAACAAGTAATCATTAAAGAACAATGATTTTATCAAAAGAAAAGCAATGGTGATATTCACCATGCAATGAAATACCATAGTTACATACCATAGTCCACATATAGCACAAAGAGAAGCGTAGATGCGTGGTCTGCAGATCCAAATACAGAAATAGTGTAGTAATATCTAAGAATGTACAAGTCTCTTACAAAGTATGATTAGAATTCATTGATAGTGCTCACAGTCCTAACTTACCGTAATCTCATGAATGAATCAAGAGTAGGCACTCTCTCAATTCCCACTGTTCAATTTGCTTCCCTATCACAACTAAAATGAAAATCATTTTTATTACAAGTCATTCAGCTAGAAATAACACTTTGGCAACATGTAAGCCATTGTGGGCATATGCACACATGAGTCTTCCATTCTGTTACGAACAGTAATAAACTATCAATAAGGTAATTTAAAATTGTCCTAAAGTCTTTCTAGCCTATTACACTTTTGTAAATCCTAGCCGTTATTCAAATCCTTTGAATGTGAAAAGATAAATAAGTTTCTTAGAAGATTGTACCTATGATGGATTGCTAGACGATATTTTAGAAAGCTGGCCACCACACAAAATGTGTTTGCCTTTTAAGAAGACTTCAACTGATACGTTTTCCCAGTAATAGACATATTAATAAATCACATTTCTCAATAAAAGGAACAATGTAAGAAAATACATTCCATAATATCCCACCCACCACAATCATTTATTTGCTTGCTTTAAATTTCTCTTTATTTTTTTACCCCAGAGTAGTGTAAACCAAACTCTCATAAAAACACACAGTAGAGAAAACATGCAGAGTATGGCTTCTGGAATGGTCTTCAAACGCTCCAATATTTTCTTCTGTATAACGAAGTAACATGTATGCGTCTTCTCTCCCCTTATGTTGTGTATATGCCTGTACATACGCATGCACAGGACAACTGGAATACATGCCACTCTTGGTCATGTGACTGAGGAGGCGGGGCTTAGAATAGAGCAGTTGCCAGCATTCTGAGCATCTACCCAACTGCCCCTCCCAAAAGGATTTTTTTTCCTGGAATGTTTTTCTTCACAGCCTTTGATCTGATCCAGCCCATTTTCAACCTCAAGCTTTCTTTTATCAGCATCTCCCCTCTGCCTGGTACCAAATTTGGGCCTGTTCCCTTCAATTTTGGCTAAGCTAGTCTGCTAATGAACAGATAGAATCCTATGGCACTGAATATAATTTCTTTCCAACATTTTGTTGGATTGGAAAGAATAAGGGGAGCAATGGGAACACAACAATTAAAACAAGTTCGTTTACAAAAGTAGTTTAAAAGACTGCCTGTTTTAGCAATTGTTAAACTGAAAATATATGAACACTCCTATCTTTGGTCGTCCATTAAATAAGAGAGTGGGCTGGCTATCCATACTTCCTTGGAAGACAGTTCTACCATTTGGATACTGCAACTGAGAAGGCCCTTATTCCTGTAAGTCAGACCCACATTATACTTACTGTGCTAGCAAAATCCTTGGTCTCTTGATGGTGTTTTTTGCATTCCCCCAAACATTCTTCTGGAATCATTGTTGCATGATGATTTCTCAGAACACTTTCTTTTGTCCAATGGAAAACTCCATGTCTGAATTTTTAAAAGTCTATCTGAAAACAGCATCAGTACTAAACCCAAGGCACCATGTACTTTGACAAAACTTCCTGAACTGGCATTCTTGCTGTGTATTGACCTGTGTGTGACCCACACATTCTGTTGGCTGCAGCTCCAACAGTAGAAAAGGCAAATAGCAATGTTGACTCTTCCAGGCTGTGTCAGCAGTTTTTGATGTCAGTGATCACACAGTTTCCACTGAGCCTGCACAACTTGGAAAAGGTAGAATTTAGTTTTCAAATTAGGTTCTAGTCCTTATGGCTGCACTGCCAAGGTAGAAGATCCTTAACTGAATCCAGATTCTACTTCTTGTGATTCAAAGGGCCTCGCAAGAAGGTAGAAAAACCATGTGTGACAAAACAAGGGGGAATCCATTTTTATAGGTTTCCCTCTTCCAAGGGAGGGGAACTGAAAAACAATACAAGAGAATGCACTGAAGGCAAACCAGCAAAGATGCCCTGTCTCTTTCTGCCAAGTGGAGATTTTCCTTCAGTAGATACATTTGCTGGTGAAAATAAGTCCTGGAATTAGTTCCATCTGTGCTCCAACATAAATGCTTGCTTCAATATGGAATACACAATGCTTGGTATGATATAGCCACACAAACAAGAGATAGCTCTACGTTCGTCTCAGACAGCTTTGATGGGAAAAAGTACAAAAATCACAAAATGAAATACAAGCATCATCTCGTATTTCAAATGTTATATCCCTTTTTTTTTTTACAAGAAAACTTAAACTAGGAAAAGGAAGCATATATAAAATTCCAACAGTCTTTGCAAATTTTGCAAATTTGCAAAAGTTGTGCAAATTTCAAAACTTTCTAAACCAGAGGGCTATGACTTGGAGCTTAGTTCGTTTTAAGCTGCTTATTTTTATTAAAGACTCAAGTTTTAATGGTTTACATTTCTACCACTATTTACTACTGTGCATCATTTGTGCTGGAGAAAAGGTTCAAAATTCCATTGCAATTATGTAATTGCACATTTGCTGCACACAAGGGGAACTTGGGCCAGGAAAAGGGGCATCGTTCACATACCTGGCAAGCGGGCAGTATTCCCCTTGCCATACTGTGCGTCCTTAATTTTAAAAACATGACATCAAGTTTTTATACTGAGTTTTGTTCTTCAGTGTGGCTAAAAGCACCTGAAATAACTTTGGAGATTATTCCAAAGTTGTCTTTGTGAGAGTGTGGGATGGGAAAAGTCAGGAAATTTACCAAACAAGCCGACCTATAAGTGGAGTCTTCTTTATTGCTAAGTACTACTCACCAGTTCTTCAGTCAGCAGACAACCATGCCAGCATAAAATCTGCTGCTCCTGCTGGTGAGCCCTATCCTGTCACAGACACGATACTGGTAAATAACTGTCTGTATTTACCAAGTATAGGACACATTAACAGTATGCACCGTTGGACTTGTTTCCACTCTTCTCAATAGATGTCCCCAACTGGAAAGAGCACCAAACACTCTTCTTAACATTGGATGAAACTCCTTTCAGATGATTCTCTGTGCAAAAACAGTGAGTTTTGAGTGATGTGTAACTCCTAGGCTAGTGACCTATCAAATCTTACCTCCTCTCCAGTCCAAGTTTCATCCCATATTAGTCAGCAGCTGGCTAGTGATAGGATAAGGAATCTGTAGAGTGATGTGGGAGAGACAGGCCTGGATTGCTCGCTGCTGCATGGGGCATCTGTTGGACCTGTTAGCTATTATTTGGACTGGCTTAGCTCTCTTCTGGAATGGCATTAAAGCCCATACGAGAGAGGAGCTATGCCACCATTTGAACAATGGTGTCTGCTTTGAACCTGAATGGCTAGAATTTCTGAGGGTTGCAGTCACGCATATCTGAAGGGCACTACAGTAAGGGTTCCCCCCCCCCTTTTGGAGCTGTTACTATGAGAAATGTACTCATACTGTACCTATCATTTAGCTTACTTTTAGGACATACCCAGACAACCTAGGTGTTATAGAAATTAAATAGTTTCAAAAATTGAGTTTGATCAGAATAGCATATTTCACAATGGGCCTGTTTTGGTGCTGGGCCATGTCTGAAACACTGCAATTCACCTCTTGTTTCAGAAGATTCATTTCTAGAAATAGATAGTTTGACTGCTCTGAAGGTAGTTTAGCTTTTCCCAGAGCATTCTGGGAATAGACTATGCAGTTTTGCACAATCCTACTTGATACGAGCCACAGCATCTTGACTTTTACTGTACTTGAAAAAGCTAAGCAGTGTGAGATTTGGGTAGCATTTGGAAGGCAGGCAGACTACTAGGAAATCCCAGAGCTTTAGCCTATTTTGTCAAGTTTTTAAACAATTATCCTAGAAGAAGATAATGGTAAATCTCTTCTATCCTATTGCCAAGAAAACAATATAGTCACTAGAGTTGAATAAAGTAGACTTTACTTAACTACCTTACCCCTAATACAAGAAAGTGTTTATATCATACTATACAATGCTTAGAGCCAGTTTGGAGTAGTGGTTAAGGTATCAGGTTAGAAACCAGGAGACTGAGTTCTAGTCCTGCCTAGGCACAAAGCCAGTGGGGTGACCTTGAGCCAGTCACTTTCTCTCAGCCCTAGGAAGGAGGCAATGGCAAACCACTTCTGAAAAACCTTGCCAAGAAAACTGCAGGGACTTGTCCAGGGAGTCTCCAAGAATTATACGATTGGACGGATAAAAAAAAAAAAATACAATGCCAACCTCATTTTGAGAAACAATGATAGTTAATGCCAATTTAGATAAGGAAAGCTTCTACATGAAGAGTCTTTCCATTTCCCAACCCCTGCCCTTTCCGGGTTATAAAACTATCAGCCACTCTGTGCCCACTTGCCAGCCAGCAACTGAGTTCTTTGTCATGCCATCTCCAACTTAAACTCACATCCCATCTTCTTCATCACAAAACTAAAGGAGAATAAATTGCTAACTTTCCACTGTGCTTCTGTACTTGTCAAACCCTTCAAAACTACTACTGTTAACTTACCAGCAATTCTGCATTTTGAGTCCTTTTCACAGCCATATCAACATACTGCGACAAGGGAATCGTAGGACTTAGGAGGTGGGGCAAACCAAGAATCCCATCCAGGGAGAGCACAGACCACCCTTCAGGCATATAGCAATAATACATTCCATTTCTGAAGTATCATTCACTGTCCTGAACTCAAGTTTCTTCATCCAAAGGTACAATGCCACTTCAGCAGAGTTTCTTCTAATTGCAAACCCCTGTCATGTATTCAGTGGTGAGGCCCATCTGTGAGTACCAGATCTATTTCTTTGTCAGGAAGGCCTCAAGGCCTTAAGTGAAGCAGGTCAGTCATGCAATTGATTTGGGGACTCCAGCCACAATCACACAACCAAGACTTTCCAAGATTCTTAAGATCTGCCTGTGCTAAATTAGGCTACATCCACCGAAAAAAAATCCAAGCCTGTTTGTTATACTAGGAACACTGCTGAGCGCAGCCAAACAGCCATTCTCAATTAAGACAAATTGTGCTGAGCGCGATTAAACATAAGGGGATTATATTATAGTTAAGCAAGACATTGATGAACTCTACTTCTGCTACTATACAATGACCATGTCATCTAACTCAATTAATCACCATCTTGCACAAACACAGTAAGTCTTGTATCACAGACAAGGGTTAGATGAATGAGCCTCTGTTAGACCTGGTATTTCATTGGGCTCTTGAGTCCTGATCAAGCATATTTAAGCAGCACTTTTCAGCCAATGAATCCTATCAAATATGCACATGTTCTCAACTAGACACAAGGCAGCTATCCAGAACAGCACCAATCCTCTTAATATCCAAGAACCTTATTTTGTTTTCTCAAACAGTGCATCTTGCAAGCAGTTATGCTATTGCAATAAATGAGATTTTTAATTGATGGGACTTCTATGGACCCAGTTAAATAAACCTATTTAATTGACTTTCTCCTGTCAGTTTCTTGCATAGGCCAAGGATATATAGTAGGGAGGGGAGATGGATAGCCTTTCCACTAGCTGTTTTGGAGTGTACTTCAGAAAAAAACCTTTCTCCAGTAATTATGAAGTATTACAAATCAGAACAAATTCTTTGTAATACTTACAAACCTCCTTACTCTGAATACATCCTGAAACAGGCCTTTGATCCTTCCTGCAATCTTTATTCCCTCCAGTTCCTGATATACCTACATTAGCTCATGACAGCACTTTGATAAACCACTCATGTGGTTTTCAAAATAGATTACTGGGATTTTATATATAAAAATATGAAGCACTTTATATCTTCACAGAAGCACTACATAAAAATAAGTATCGTTACCATCACTACAAAACATAAAATACGGCCCAGAGAACTGTAGGATCAGCAGACTTAAAATGGACATTTATGATTTCTTTGTTCAGATTGAGGAGTGGGGAGAAGCTAAATCAGAATCTACTCAGAGACCACAGAGAGATTTGGTGTGTATTTTGCTTCAGGAATATGAGCAGAAAGCCATTTCTAAACTAAGCATGAGATCAGAGATTATAATGATGGTATAGCAATAATAATGCAAATAATGCAAAAGGACAAAATAAAATCCATATACCAAAGGGACTGCTCCTAATAGCTGAGTTCAAACACTATCTATCAGTCCCTGTGCTGGCAGAGAACTATACCAGAAGAGTCACTCAGTCCATGTTCCACATTCAGAAGCAATCTGAATAGCTGACAGGCACAGGGAGAGTGACTCTGTGAAACAACAAAGAGAAAGTTGTTTCTGTCCCAATGTACCACACAGTCTGTTGCTACTGCTATTCAGGCTGATATGGGGTTGGATGGAGAGCTGGCAGATACAGGGGGAAAAGCCAGCTTTGAAAAAACTAGATTCTCCACTGCTTAAAGCAGAACAGCTTTGGAAAACAGTGCTCAAGAACAGGAGGGGAAGGGGTAGGCTTGCACCATCCTTAAATGGCCCAAAGATGCCAGGTAGATCCCACCTCTCAGGTTCACCTTGACTGTAACCCTGACCAAATTAATACAGTGAAGCATGTCAGATCGCACCCACAGCAGAACTGCCAAAGCTTGTTACCTGCTTAAAGGGGAAAACACTGCCTAACGCTGGAACAGCTAAGGATGATTTTAAGCTGCCTTATATCTAAGGATAGAAGGAGGATGAGATGAAGGCAATGTCATGAAGACATGGCAGGAAAAAAAGTGGCTGGTAGAGCATGCTTGTTTTGGGGTTAGGTGCAAATAGGGAAAGGCCCAAAGTCTGTACTATACTTTTTTCACTAATATATTGGATATATATCACTAGAATAGTATACTAGTATATCAGTAGTATAGTGGATATATAGATATATACCCATAAAAGAATGCTCTTTTTTATCATTTCTGCAGAGTTTCTGCTTTGCATCAAGCCATTCATAAGTTCAAAAAGCTCTCCATGTTGGCATGCTCTAAGGCAACACATAGGAGAGTTTCCCCTTCATTTAACTGCGCCTAATATGTCAACTATACCTGTTGTGAAACAATTTTTATTTTTAAAATGCTGCTCAGAAAAAAAATCTGTTGCACACGGACCCAGATACATTGCACTTCCTTGCTGGAGGTTAATTCAAGTTATATAAAGTTTGAACATCTATTGAGCATTTATTGATTTTGAGCTTTAAAAATCTTCTGGAAGAATGGGTCTGGATCAGTTGCAAACCCTCTTTCCAATGAGAAAGGAGTTTAGCCTCTACAATGCCTTTCAAGGCTGTTTCAATTCCTATGAGTCTGTACTACGTTCAAATCATCTTCAGTTTGTATGTTTCACAAGTCATTTCCTCACCTTTTCTTACATTTCTCCCTACCCCTATGTCTTGCTAATGATATAGGGTCAACAAGCACAGTAACACTATAACATTTGCCTAAACTATTACCAGCTAAACACATCTGAGATACATTCTATCTTTAAATGTGCATCAGTTCAAGATTAAAAAAACAATTAGTTATGTTGTAAATTAGTACTGTACTGTACGTCCTCTTTCATACATAAGAGAAGGCGATTAAGGCAAGAGGAATAAAATTTAGATTATGCAACTTTTCATTCTAGACTCATTATGCAAGCTATTTTAATATTTCAGGAAGAGATCATAGATATTAATATATCAGTACTTTCGGAGTTAAGTCCCTGTTGATTAAATTAGTTGACTTCCTTCTGCTTCACTGCTATGGAGTGTTTTGCAATCTTCTCTTACTAAAGGCAGACCTATTCAGTTTCTTCATCAGAAGCTTACTCGAGAGCCTGAATCCATGTGCAGTGTGACGCACATATCACATTGCACATAAATGGAAACTTAATCATCATACCAATTAAGAATCTGAATAAAGACCAGGAACAAAGTGAGATTTGAACTTAGGCTTCACCAACTCAATATTGGATTTTAACTACGTTTTCGATCTGTCTGCTTCAATCCTCCCCTATAAGATGATACCACCACACTCTATCATAGGATATTATAGTAAAATAATCTATAATAACAGCAAGCAATTTGATTATTCACCCTATTTATGAAAAAAAGAGCAAGAGTCAATCTCCACACAAGTGAATGGTTCTTAAATCAGACAAGAAGGATATATAACAAAGTATTGAGATGAACTTTTGATATTGACCAAATACTTATTTTCCACCATGATTTGCAAATAAATTCTTTAAAAATCAGACAATGTGATTTTCTGGATTTTTTCCCCCATTTTGTCTCTCATAGTTGAGGTATACCTATGATGAAAATTACAGGCCTCTCTCATCTTTTTAAGTGGGAGAACTTGCACAATTGGTGGGTGACTAAATACTTTTTTGCTCCACTGTATTAGAGCCAAAAAGGAATCCTCAGGTCTTCACAACCCAAGCTGTTGAAATTGGTACTCTGTCATCAAGTAAATACTTTTTGGTCCTTCCATAACTTTTTGTTCTTTTAATGTTCTATTTCATTTTAATCAACACCCTTCCAATGTTTTTACTGTTTTATATTGGCTTTTTATTTTTGAGCTGCTCTGAGAGCCCCTTGGCTAGAATAGCAGGGTATAAATACTTAACTTCAAGAAAAAAAAATTGAAAACCAAGTACTAAATTCAGTGGTGATAAATACGCTTGTTTAAATGAAACCCTAAAAAGTATAGTAAGTGTTTAGGGTACGTGGCATATGAGGCAATGTACAAGACAAGCTCGAGATAGGAGCTTGACTCCAATGATACTCAAAATGACTTGTCTTCTTTTCCAGAAGGACAGGCATGATACTTTTTGAGATGCCACACACCCCTTTTTTCTGTAGCACAAGACTTTATGACATGTAATACATCATGAAATGAATGCTAGCCCACAAAAGTCCACATCATGATTGATTTACCAGCGCTGTGGAATCTTAGAGACTTACCTTTTGCTGCCTCTTCTGCTATCTCTTCGGGGCTTACTATATGTGAAGCATAAAAACAGTCCTCTTAAAAATGATTGGTACAGTTAAGTGAGACCTTTAAAAAGACGCAAAAGTAGTAAGACGTCTCCATCATTTTTCTGAATATTGTTCCATGTAGCTGTTCTATTTTATCTCCTCCCTTTAAATCTCATTAATTTTTTCTGGGCTTTGCATAACATTGTTTAACCCCAAAAGAAAACAGCCTAATGGGTATCAGCATATGCATGCTAAATCTGGATGCATTTTAAAGCCTACTTAAAACAAGCTTAACACTATTGAACTCAACACGATCAAATTTATCATACATAAAGGCTGCAGGAAGAATAGAGTTCTGTGTGGACAAATTGCCTTAAGATTAAGACAACATTCTGTACTTTGTAGTGACCAGGAGGTGGGTGACCAAGCTTGCTCTACCTCATCTTGCTGTTTAGGAGGTAGTTACAAGAAACTTCTGGCCTTTTTGGATTGCTGCCTCTGACTAAGAAGCCACCAAAGGTCACTACCATTTTTTATACTCCCAAGCAAGAAATTTCTCTTCTCAGCTAAGGACAAGAAATATTATGTCCAAAGAACACGACTCACTGACTCACCAATTTGTTTAGAATAGTGAATTCAATTCCTTATCTAGAACACGTATATTATATTTCTGTGAAAACACACACATTTCATAGGTCAATTTGAAGCAATGATCAGATACCTCCAAAACTATTATTGTGTATGGTAAATTAAGTCCAGTCTGCTTTCCCTGCATATAGTGTATTTGCATCTAATTTTCAGGAAAAAATGGTTACACATAAGGGGAAAAAAATCAATGTTGGGTTATGGCCAAACTGGTCATAGAAAAAAGGGGTAGCAGTAATGAGATACTGATCAAAGATCTGCTCTATAATTGATCACACTCTTTCCTTCGCTCTTTTTTAACAAACATTTATCCCTTATCATTTTTCTTCTGTTTTTCAGTAATGTACCTGACATTAGCATCAGTGATAGTTTGCAATGCCACTAGAAAAGATTTTTTAAAAAACCCCTAAACTCAAAAGAAAAGTACCAAGGACTTTTTAAAGACAGGAAATAAAAGCCTCTCTAAAAGGAGATTCTCAAGATGCTAAACTTAAAACAAGATTTATAAATGGAGACTATTTTCTACAAATTGGTTATCAAAGCAGTACAATAATATATAATTACTGCTCAACTAGATAAAAAGAATCAAGTCTTCTTGCTACAATCATCTTAGAAAAATGATGCATACAAAGATAGCATTAGGACATGACAAGAACCCTTAAAGAATGAGTTCCTCTGTTTAGATGCTACTACTGTATAAAGAATGCTCTTTTCACAGTAGGAAACTTGCCTTACCTTTATAGATAGGAAAACCCACCTCAAGTCCTCAGCTGGAGTTCTTAAACTTGCAGATCTATAAGAGAGCCATCAATTACTCAGATACCTAGGTTTCTACATTTGAGACTGCATAAATCAAAATCAGAATTTCTATCAACACATTGCAGCCACCTAAATTTAAACAGCGTTGATGTGTCCATACTCACAAAGACTTCCTTAATATGCTCTTCATTAAATATAGTACTGCCCAGTATTGATTTCAGATATTTAGAAAAATGTCCAATGTTAACTTTTAAAAAGTTACCTTTCTAAAGTCTTGTCATTGATCCTGTATGTTATATATACCTTAATTTTATTTATTTTGAACGAAAACATACCTCAAAATCTACCAGCACCAAAATGTTCCCAAAATAAGATCTCAAAAAGCACTGGCTAGCATATATCTACTAGAACAAAACAGACACAGGGGCAATTCAGAAACACTTAATAGTACTCAAGCTACTGTTCCCTGGTATTATTCAAGAATAAAGTTTCTGTACTAGCCCTACCAATAAGCCACAGTATCCATCCAAGGTAATTGATATTTCATATTAAATCCTCAGCTTTTCTAAAAAATGTGTATGTGCTTATATTACTATGTATCTTCCAGAATCAAAAGCCCAACTCATCCATAAAATGCAGATTGGGTTCATTACAATATACAGTTACTTTTTTGTGGCTTCATACATTGGTGAAACCTAACTAGACTTAGTAAACAATCATTCATAGCTACATACAACATGTAAATCCAATTAATCGCAGCTTATTCTGTATGAACCCAGCCTCTATACCTTGACAGTCATGGAATGCCTTGCCCATCCACAATTCATCAAGCCACATGCCACCAGCTTTTAGGGTAATCCAAAAAACAATTTAGCGTTTCCACTAACACATCTTATTAGTCTGCCAAGGGTCCCACAGGAACAGGGTTGAGCATACTGTAGAGTTTTGAAGGGATGTTGCAATGCTTATTGTGTTAGCCTTGTTTTCTCCTTTTTACATATAGGCAAGTCATTACAGGGGGCTTTTGGTCCTAAAGGCAGCCTGAGACCATTAAAATAAACCACAAACTTGATGAGTAAAATCATGGTTTATTACAAAGTTTGAACCCAACTTCAGAATTCAAGTACGGAGATAAAAAGTTAAAGAAGATTTGAAAACTGGTATTGTATAGTAGGTAAAGTTGCCTTTTTCAATTTAGTACCTCTAGAACTGTGAGGGTTATAGTCCCTATAGAATTTGGGTGGGGAAACTATCTGAAACTGAATTATCATTAAGGCTATACTTTATTTACAGCAAAGTACCTTGATTTATTTTATGACTTCATCAAGCCACCAACTTTCAGCCACTCCCACTAATTTGCAATATGCAAATAACCATAACCTACTATATGGGGCTACTATATACAAAACACAATAGGGGGCATCACACATTTTCAGTATTTGACAGTACTATTTAAATATTATCACCATTTATTACTTAACCCGTTCAATGAAAAAAGTGAGTATCCAAGTCTCTCTATACGACAGGGCCTGATGAAGTTGATAGATATCCTAGTAAATGTAATTAAATTCAGAGAAATAAACAAAGCAAAAACACTATTAAAGACTGAAAGTAAAGAAACCGGATGGTAGAAACACTTTAAAGTCATCGTAAAGCAAAATCAACTAAATGTGCTGAAACTTGACTAACATATGTTGATTTATTCCAAATAAAAGATTTGGGCCAAATAGGTCCTTTACATCTCAAAATGTTAAAATTTAGTATCCAAGAATTGTGTAGAATTATTTTTGGTTGACTAAATTGGCATATCAAAATCTTTAGATAACTGTCTCACATTTTGGAACCAGGTATTTTTTCCAGGCCTACTGCAAGATCCAACAGCTTTCTGCTATTAACATTTAATCAGAATGCTCCTTTCAGTATAGTCTAAATCTAGAATACATATCACATGACTCACTAAAATAAACATATGGTGGGAAACAAGCATATGAATGGCATGTATTCTACCAACTGCTACACGAGAACAAGGCTGAACCATGTTTGCACAGTTGATCGGTGTCTAGATGTTTTGCTTGGGTGAAAGAAACTGTACTCATCAAAAAGAAACTAGGGTTTCATACATTTCAATGTAATTATCAAAGAAAAGTCCCTTCCCAAGATGAAGGTACACTTTTCTAAACTTTAGGAGTTCAACCTGCATGAAAGAATTGTAAGAAGTGATCAGTAGCATAAACTGTTATTAAGATAGAAAATCTGTTGACATAAGCAAATAACGGAATTTTTTAGCATTTTACTGAATCCAGTTTTAGGTAGTGTTGTGATTTACATGTGGACTTTAGCAAAACATGAATTCCTCCCACAAAACACAGAAAATAGTCAAAAAATTCATACTTACATTTTGCTAGAGAACTGAAGGTTCTGTATAAATTTAATACTGCAGAAGTAGGTGCTGAATGCAAATTTCACAATTTTATATTATTAAAACAGAGGTTAATGCAATTACCCTAATTATGAATTAATCTCTATAGCCACATCCGTAAGAACCTAATTTAAGCAACATCTTTCACAATCACTATAGGAAGCCATAAATGTATGATATAATGATGTTTGCCAAAAGATATGCCTGAGCTATACCTTCCTGCTCAAAAGTTAGATTTAATGCATTATTAATGCCATTTGCTATCAGCTGTATCTTTATCAAAGTAGAGGTCTTTTCTAAAGGAACTGCCCTTTGAATTTTAAATATGAATTACTTATACCTCTATTTTGGTACCATTTGTTCAAATACTCATTTTAATTAGCATTAACAGGCATTTGGAAAGTTGGTAATTCAGGAAGACCTGGTCTAATTAACTAGGTGTTAAACACAAAAATGTTCCCACAACACATTAAACATGAACATTAAAAAGTCCTCATAGTGTTCACAACAATTAAGAGGGTTGAAAAAATTACCTGTTATTAGTTAAGTAAGAACAGTAGCAAGCACATTCAATGCAGCATAATCATTTAACTCAAACACATATAGTACTTCATAGATTTCTAAGTAGGTTTATATTGCTACAAAAACTTCCCAAGCCATTATACAACTAATCAATGCTGTAACAATTTCAAAGTTCAATTAATAAAAGCTTAAATTCAAAGGCAATTAGTAAATTTAGATTTTTTTTAACAGCACCATATAGACAACCACTGGGACGACTTCTTGAATTTAACCATCTACAGCATTTTATCAATCTCCCATCAAATAACACATGTAAGTAACACCCAGATGCTATGCTATTTAAAATACCAGAAACTAGAAGGCCAAGTTTCAAAAGAACAAAGGTTTTATTTAAACACAGGAATACACTTAGGTACTTTTTGCATAACCAGAGAAGTGCCATCTTCCCATCAGAGTTGCTTTCAGCCTTCGCATCCTACCCTGTTGAAAGCAGCTAGTAGTGACGTGTCCACCTGAGTTTCAGGAGTACTGTGTTAACTCCTTGGCTGCTGCAGCCCCTGGAGACAAAGTTCTGTAGTGCACTGACTTCTATTATAATCAGAGTCCGAGTGTCACAGAACTTTGCTTCCAGAAACCAAAACTTCTTTCCCCACTAAAGGAGCTCCATCAGCTGCAAGGCAAGGCATCCATTTCTTGCCCACTACAACAGAAATGAGAGAAAAAATTGATATATTATTAAGATACCAAGGAAACTATGCATACAAACAGGTACTTCTAAAGAAAACAAAGAATTTGGCTGGGCCCACTTTCCACCTATGTGTTTTCCACCTTTGGACCCCAAACAGCAGCCAAATTATTGTAGTCAAACAATCAGCCCTAGCTGGGTTCCTGAACAACTGCTGGCCGAGGCTCAGCTATGCTCCGGCCAGCTGCCACATGAGAGGCAGATGACATGGTACTATTCTATATTGGTAGCTTGCTTTTTATCTTCCTGAAATCAGTCCACTCCCAAAACAGAGAGCAATTGTGGAAAGATGGCAAAAGGGAACCAAAAGCTAACAGCCATATGCTCTAGGGACAGGTTTGGCTTCAGGAGGAAGGGAGCAAAGCAGTTATGTGGAAGACCCCATTAGGCCACGTATGCATCCACCCCGGAGAGAAAACACACCACGTACACAAGGCGTAAAGAAGAATACCTATGCCCCCTTTCTCCTCTCAGCTCCGAAAATCGAAACTAACTCTTGCAAGCGAGACCGGCAACCTCATCGAGAAACAGGAAGCCCACCTGCTTCGCTCTACACACTGATCCAGATGCACTGGACAGAAGGGGTCCCCTGGATCCAGGAACCGACCTGCTCCAACCCCCATCCCAGATGACTCTAAGCGTACGAAGGCGACGATGTGAGCGTTGCATGCAAAAACGTGCCTGCGCAGGAGACAAGCCCTCCGCGCTGCACAAGGGGGGGGAGGAGGAAGAGAAACTCACCCACCTCACCCCCTTGCCACCTGGATGAACCGCGGCGCCCAGTGCAACAGGTCCGTGCAGCGCCTCCTCCAGCTGTGCCTGCTGCAGCAGCGCTCGCCCTCCCTCCCTGCAGGAAGAGAAATAGGAAGAGCCCGGGGACATGGAGCGGGGCTGCCGCGACTCGGACTTCTCGCGGCGGTGCCGCAGCCTCCTCTTCCCACTCCGTGGTTGCAACGGCGGCTGCTACGGCAACGGAACGGCGGCGGCTGCTATCGCTGCCACTGCGGCCACCCCCGTCACCGCCAGCCCCTCCGCCTTCTTTGCGCTCCCTCTCCGTTGCTCTGCCTTTCCCCCGTCTGCCTGCTCGCTCGTGCCCGGCTCCCGCGAGCCCCGCTCCATCTTGACTTTTGCCGACGTGGAAATTTTGGGTTTGGAGACGAGCTGCGCTCTTATTGGCTGGCGGAGGGCGGGGTCGGAGGTCATGGCTGCTGTCGCTGCTCCGCGCCAAGGAGTCTCTCCCTCTTTCTCTCTCTCTCTCTCTCTCTCTCACCCCGGCGGTGGAAAGAGAGGGGCGGGGCAGAAGCCGGAGCCCGCGATCACGCCCACCCGGGCCAAGGCTGAGCTAGGTGCGAGCGGGAGGCAGCACCTGCGCGGGCCACCGGCGCGCCCCCGCCCGCCCGAATTATTGGGCTGCCCCAGCGGGAGGGCTGCCAAGGCGGGGGGAGAGGGGAGAGGGGGGAGGCAAGGAGGGTGTCGGTGGATGGCAGCGGGAAAGGGGTGTGTCCGCACTTGAGGGTGTGCTGCGGACCCTGTAAGGAGGGTCGGAGAAGCCGGACAGGGCGGCCGGAATGAAGCGGGGGCCGGGGAGGGCACCTGGGTTCAAGGAAAGTGCAGGCAACTTGCTTTGGGGCGAGGGCGGGGAGGGGCCGTGGGCGCGGCAGGCTAGCCCAGGTGGTCAGAGGAGAGGAAGCGAGGTACGAGGAAATGCCGCCTTCTGCCGAGGTTTGGGAAGGCTGAGAATCTGAGCCCGAGCGATCCGGCTCCGCGATCGGGCAGCGACGCCAAGCCAGTGTTGCGAGGAAAGGGGCCATGAGTTCTTGCGGTCCTGCTGGGGAAGCCGGAGGGCGAGGCGCTTGGCGAGGTGGCTTTCCTAGCACCGGGGTCTGGGAGTAGCCCTTAGAAAGAGAGAGCCCCTGAGCGTGGGTAGGAGACGACGACAACACTGCAAATCCGGAAAAGTGCAACCAGCCAAATAAAAACGGTAGGCAGTTCGCCCTGTGGTGGAAACCCCCCCCCCCGGACCTTTGTACTGTAGTGGTTAAAAAGTTGGGCCAGGGAGGCCCACATTCAAATCCACTCAGGGGAGCTCACAGGTGGCTCAGGGCCTGGTACTCTTTCTTAGCCCAGCCTATCTCACAGGGTCGTTGTTATGGGGAAAAATAGGAGGAGGAGTGCTCTGTATGCTGCCTTGAGCTCACAAATGAAAAGCAGGATATAAATCAAATGTATTTATGATACTGTCCACGTCCTTCCTGTTCACACACACTCGCATAATGGGGATAAGCCTTCAAGGACAGTATGCAGGTAACCCAAAATGACTCTAGAACCCTACTCTAATAGGCAAAGTGCCCTCCTATTGCCAATCCTAAGTCCACTGCCCGCCTCCCCACAGAATCCCTACAACCAGAATTCCCTTAGACCAGTGTTTCTCAACCTTGGCCACTTGAAGATGTGTGGAGTTCAACTCTCAGAATTCCCCAGCCAGCCAATTCCAGGAGTTGAGGTCCACACATCTTCAAGTGGCCAAGGTTGAGAAACACCGCCTTAAGACTGTTCAGAACCTCTGCCTTGGGGCTAAACTCAAAAAGGGAATGACAACATAGCATCCCACAATATTTCTTGGACAAGATGCTTGCAGAAAGCGCACACAATGGCTAGCTGCTGATGACATTAACACCCCATGAGAATTTGGTTTTAGCATAGCCTGTTGTGCAAATGTGACATTAGTACACTAGGGTTTGTGACACTTATACAGACCCATCCGACTGTTTTACGAAGCAAATCCTGACTTAGCATTGTGGGTCAGGCTAAAGAATGTTTCCCCTTGTTTACCAGGGTGCAATGCTTTGTTCTAACCTTCCCAGTTGTTGGAATGCAGTACAGTTTGTTCTTAGGCATGTTATTTATTTACAATTCCTTGTCTTTTCTTGCAACTTCATGTCTTTATGTCTTAAGTTTGAAGATAACACACCTATTAGGATTCTAGAAAGAAAACCATTGTTCAGGTTCCTAGGAATGTGCCACAGATGGTTATTCGTGCTAAGAACTATTTTCCAAAATTAAGTGTCCTTTCCTTGTTCCCCATAGCCAAGTTTCCTTCTTGACAACTGTGTGTAGCACAGAAATACAGCTCCATAGCCTTTTATCTTCATTAAGTCTCTCTGTGAGGATTTACATATGGGCTGTGGTGGTGTGCTATAATTAGGTATTGAGTTACATCATCATTTGTGTTCTGTTGTAATGATGCAGTCAGGACAGTCATTGATACAAAAGATAGCCATTAAAGTCAATAGCAGGGAAATATCTTGCTCCCATATAGAGGAAGTATATCATCAAAGGGAGCATCACCGTGGTTTCTAAGAATTTGGAATACAGTGGTGTAGCTAGCAGATTGCATTAAGCCATACATAGTTTAATTTTTGCTTATCATATTGTGAGAATCCTCTTCTACAATTTGTAAAACATGGTCTATGACTTAATCTTTATTCAGTAAGCTGTGGTTAAGACATGGCATAGTACAATGCAAACATCACCAGCATGTACCTCCCTTCTATATCAAACCCACAAATGTAGCTTTGGCAGAAAGTTCAGCTAACATATTTAGACGGTTTTGCTACTGTATATCTTAAGTTTCATCAAAACTGAAATCTTACCACTTTTGGTCAGTAAAAAGTGAGCAAAAATGGTACCTTTGTTTCTGTTAAACATAATATAAGTAACCTCTTAAACATATATTCATGTTTATGAGGGCTGTGTTTGCTTAAATAGTGCTTGGTTAGTCTTAATAAAAGGTATCTACAGAAAATAAGGCATGTGTAATGTACTTCTGTTTTTTACCCAGGTGCCAGAGACACAAAATTGAGGCATTATGAGAAAATAATGATATATTGCAAATAGATTGGGAAATAATTGTATCCATTCATTCATTCAAGGAAGCAGTTGATAGAAAATTAGAAGGTATATGCAATAATATCTGGAAACTTAAAGACACTAAATAATGGCATTTCATGTAAAAGAAATTTCAGGAGAAAGATCAATATCAGTTAATGTGCTGATTAGTGTGTAAAACAAAGGTAGGTTATTTATCTGTTTGTTTGTTTGTTTATAAAATGTATGCCCAACTCACAAATTGCAACTCTAGGCAGCTAACATTCGATTAAAACCACAGAACAAAACAGCCAATAAACAGAAAACTGCAGGGACACGACAAGAAACAACAACAACTAAGGCCAAATCACAATATACTCTTACTCCAAAACCATTTACCAAATAGGCTCATCCAGTGTCCTATCTCAATACCCAAGTTTTTAAGGCCTTAAAAGCAGGGTTCAGACCATCTGAATCTCAGAAGACATGCCCCTCCAAAGAGCAGCACTGCAACAGAGAAGGCACTCCTCCTGGGTCCCATTAGCTGACATTGTTTCATAGAGGGAGCCCAAAGCCTGCCCACTCTGTTGAATGTTGTGGGACAGGCAAACACAATTGGAGACAGGCAATCCCACAAATAATCCAGCCCTATGCAATGAAGGGCTTTGTAGGTGATAACCAGCACCCTGAATTGCTCCAGAAGCCTTATAGGAAGGCAGTGCAGCTTGCAAAATAGTGCTGTTACATAGGTTTACAAGGATCAGATGGATGCACCATCCCAATCCTGGTCTCACCACAGGTCATCTAAAAGTGGGGTCAATGCTGTCTCAATATTATATCCCAGTCTGAAGCTCAACTGAAAAGGATCCAGATAATCTGCTTCCTCCAGGGCCCTCTGGAGGTGAAAACAGACCACCTTCTCAACAGTCTTCCCTATAAAGGGAAAACAGGACAAAAGTTGTCCAGTACACTTGGATCAAGTAACTTACTGAGGAGGAGACAGACCACTACCTGTTTAAGAGCCAGCAAAACCACTCCATCAAGATTGCATTCACCACCACCTGGATCCAGCCACCTGTAATACACAGGTGGTCACACTTATCCCAAGGACTCTATCCATTTCCTTAGGGCCCAACAGGTTTGAACTCTTCCAGATAACCAAACTACACTGTGTCTTAGTCATTTCCAAAGGACTGCTGTCAGAATCCAAATCGGAGTGGATCTGCGTGACTTGATTCTTGAGTAGTTTTCATCGTGCCCCTACAAATGTTCCTCACACCCATTCTTGCCCAAGAGGGACCAGGTCATCTGTAGACACAATAAGAATGGAAGAATCATTTCATTTTGTTTCTCTGATTATCAGGAGGTAATTGTTAATAAAGGCTCTCATCAGTGCTCAATTGGATTCGTTATTTGTTTTCCTCCAGCAGCATTCTAGGTATCTCTTCTACCACTTCATCTCCTGGAGTTCCTTTGAAAACCAGGTTGCTCTTGGGGATCCACAGGCAGAGGAAATCTACACAAGTGCAATCCAATCCAAGGCCACCCTTTCCTCATTCCAAGTGGCACCTAGGGCCTTGGTCGAACCATGCATCAGAGCCTTAGGAACAACCCAAGTTACATCTGAAGTCCAGTGAGGTACATTAGGCACATGGGGTGGACCAATCAAAGAAGTTCTCTCTGTGGTGGGGTGAGGCTACAGAGAACTCCAAGGCTACTAGAGCATGATATGACCATGACCAGTCCTGATGTTAGCATCCTTCAGCTCCAAATCACATCATCACTATCCCAAGACAAAAAGGATTAATGTGTGATCATCGCTATGGCTGGGTCTTCAGTAATGTAGGTCAGGTCTACGGTTGCCATGGTGGCCATGAATTCCTAAGCTGCCTCAGACCCATAACCCAGGAAGACAGATTAAAGTCCCCCAATATAAGTCTCCAAACTCCAAAGCCAGTCCAGCCATAGCATCAAGCAGCTCAACCAGGGAGGCTGCTACATAGCAGGGAATTTGCTACAAGGGCAGCAATCCCCTCAGTTCCCTAGAACCCAAAGTTATCAACAGAGTCTCCCAATGAGTTATCTGCAGGGCAGTTCCCCTGAAAGCCACCAGGATCTCTTGAATGACTGCAATCCCTTCCTTATCTCTGCCCTGTAATTAGAGCTGGTGTCACGCTCAGAACCCAGGTGAGCACATCTCCATGAGGGAACAGATCTCTGTGCCCAACCAGGTTTAGGTAATACAAAGTATACATACAATACACCCACTATCAGATCCAAATACTATTATATAAGGGAGGCCTTATCTAATAGCACAATATAATAGAGTTCGCTTGAATACATGTAATTATGCAAGCTCTATCATTATGATAGGCCAAAGCACAGAATCTTAACAGGATTCCAGTAGCTTATCAAAAAGTCTTCACAGTGATTTTTTAGGACTTCTAGTTGATAATATATATTTCTTCATTATCCTACTAAAAGAGTTTCATTAAAAACGAAGCTGATTTGTAACCACATTTTAAAATGGTCTTTGTGCACTTACTGTTGAGTTGGGGTATGAGTATGAGTAGACATGCTGGTACAAAACAAAGCTTATATTGTCACAGTTGCAGCTTTCTAAGGCCTTGGTTCCTTTCCTTATTCTGGTTACATTTCCTGCTCAGCATACCTTCAGACTTATTTTTAATCAAATTAGTTCCAAGTCCCTGGTCAATCCCATTCTTCCCACCATCTTTTCATCCTAAAATTTATTGCATCTCCTTAATCTTATCCATTTTATAACTTTCAGAGAGAAACTAAGGTTGCAGTTCTATGCACACATATTAGGGAATAAGCCCCATTGGAATCCATGAGACGAGAGAGTAGGATTGTTCTTACAATTGATCAAAAACTGTAAGATACAAAAAAGATGAAAAATGACAGGGAAAAACGAAGGGACATCATAGTATGAGCTTACATGACTTTGGCCAGAGGTGGATTGTTTATTGTTCATTCTAGAACAGTGTGAAATTTTCAGAGTGCATATCAAGTCAGATCAGTCTGTCAAATCCTAGACTTCCTTTTCAGACTCATATGAAGTGTTTAAAAAAGAGTTAAATAGCAAGATGTTTTCCTAAAATGGACTGCTTTTTCTCAGGGAACTTCCCTTATGGCGACCACTCAGAAGTTTTTGCACATGACCAAACAAATACAATGTGTGTTAGACTATACGGTGGCCACACTGGCTGCACATATAGAAGTTGCAGAACAACATATTTGGAGGGCAGCAGAATGGGGAAAGGTGATCTAAATTTACAATAGAAAAAGCAGCTATATTCAGCTATTAGCAAAGACTTTTCTATATCTAGTATGTGGTTGATTTGCCACAGCATATTGTATGGAATAGGAGGCTTTAAAAATGGCTTAAAATCTTCAAGTGGGTCACATATTAACTTATTAATTAATTCCTGGTGCTTAATTCCATTTCCATGGAAATGGAAAATGAAATGAAAACTGTGGTAAGCAAGAATGACACAGTGGTATGAGTGGTGGAGTATGAAAGACCTGGATGTAAATCAGCAGTCACTCACTAACTTTAGGCAGTAACTCTCCTTCATTGTCATCTTCCTCATATTGTTGTATGGAAAAAAATGGTAGCAGAGCAGGAAGAACACACCTCTGAGTTTTTAGAGGAAGGTTAGAATACAAATATAGTAAATGAAATACTAGCATGTGATAACTCCCAATTTAAGATACCAAGATATTATAGGCAATAGCATGGTAATGTACTAACAAGTTAGCTACAGCCTCATGCCCCCAAACTATTTCTGATGTGGATGTTATCAGTTAAGAATTCATTAAAGTTTACCCTATTAGATAAATAAAAATGTTTGCTGTAATAAAGGGTTAAATAAATTGTGCTACCTCACAATGTTGCTTGTTTAGTTTTGGCATTGTGTATCGTGTGAACTAAACTATTGTGGTTTGTTAACCATAGATTAGACATAGTCTGAATTCAGCCAACTGTTTATTTAACAAACTATAGTTAAGCAAAGCACAGCTGTGCAGTGTGTAAACCTATTATCATTCAATGTTCTATAGCAGTATTCTTGCTTCTTGAATTACTGAAGTCTTCTCAGTAGGGTATTCCGAGTTTGTCTCTCTCTGTTCTTTGTAGATCTACATTTTCTGCAAATAATAGTTCCTTTATATGTGCTATGGTATTCAACATGTTTCATGGCATGCACATTTAAGCTAGCATTATAGCAGATCTATCTTTATGGCAGGGCTCAAATGATTGCTTTGCTGGTTGAACTGGTTGTTAAAAAAAACAAACCTGAAATTGTAATTTTTATGCCAAAGTTTCACAGAAAGTTTGCTCCCATGTGCATAGAATTACAACTTTAATTTTCTTTTTTCTCACTACTAATTCTATTAAATCTTAACATTAACATAACATATTCAATGGTATGTTTGTGTTTCCATTTTTTTCCAAATGATTTTTTAATCTCTTTATGACAAGGTGTTCCTCCTGAAACCCCTGAACCACATACAATATAGTCTCCAAATTCTATGGTTGTGGCTCCACAAGTTGTTACCAAATTGTAATTTTTAATGTGATGGAAAGGGAAGGTATTCAGTACAGGACTGAGAGTAATCATACTAACTCCATTGGATTTTAATGTAAATGAAATATTACCAGTTTAGGTTTTGTCCTGACCATACTCATTACCTTTTAGAATCTAGTCCCCCAGAACACCATTCAAAGGATCAATGCAACCATCAGCTTAGAAAAAGTTCTGCAATCTGCTATATAACAATTAAAATAGATGTCATTAATATGCAGTAACTGGATCTGTGCAATGCCCTTTTTGAAAGTGCCTATGCTATATCTAAACTGAGATGACTGATACATTATCTTGTTTATGTTATAATCACATAATGTACCCTTTGTGTGACATCCAGAAAGTTGAGCCAGAATAGATATAATTTTTAACCAAGAGGCATCTAAGTAATTTTCCACTACTTTGGAGCCTCTTTGTAGTTTTGTGAAAAGGCTTTGTTTTTATTTGAAAACAGTGGTAGCCTTTTGCCAGGATTGAAACATTCTGCTTAAGCCTTCTAAAACATCAGTTTAAAATTCTCCTCTGCTGTTAGAGAACAAACAGAATATTCTGTTATGGGGACTGAAAAAAACCTTGAAGCTTTTCTATCAACTGGAAATATTTAAGCATAGTTCCCACAATCTGTATAAGAGCATAGGTTTAAGCACACCATTTTGATGTCCAGGTTAAGCTGCTATTGCACACATTACACTTCCCATCTATCACTGCAAGCATGAGTTAAGAAAGAATATAGTGTGTAGTAGCTACAACGTTGGACTAGGACTAGGGAGATCATGATTCAAGTGTACCCTCTGCTACAGAAGTATACTGGGTGATTTAGGGTTAGTCTGTTTCTCTCAGCCCAACCTCACAAGTTTGTTATGAATGGAAAATTGAAGAAAGAAATATTATATATGATGTCTTGAGCTTCTGAAAAACTATAAATCCAACAATATTCAAAGGACCAGTATATTTTCAGCCATTAACATGGAAAGGTTGCAAAACAGAAGAAAACCTGCTTGTTATAGTACAATATATATACTATTATATGCCTGCCTCTGACGGCTACAACGGTCTAGGCTTAGGTGAAATGTTGGTCATGGTTTGCTTCTTAATTATCACAACAATCCCTTGCAATGGGAGGGAGCTGAGCCCCAGATCCTTCCCTGTCCCACTCTTGAGGAGAGGGGGAGAAGATCCCTTTGTAAACCAAGGTGCACAAGGAAGATTCAAAGGCACAGGCCACTTTTAAGCCCTTTTTTTAATTTTTCCTTCTCATCAAATATATTGTAGCAACAAAGACACAGTTATCTTTATCCACAGGAAAAAAATCTAGGAAAAGGGGCTACTTTTGTGTGATAATTACATATTCTTTCTTATGACTGTAATTTCCCAAATTAAAATAACTGTGATTAAGACCATGAAAATAGTAATGATGGACCACAGCAGAGGTCCATCTTGGTGGCACCATCAGGGCAGGACCCACTTGGAAAAATGCAGAGGAGCTCCCATATACACACATGCATACACAATTAACTAATGGCCTACAAGTCTATTTTTCCAGGAACAACAAATTATCCAGGAATTCTATACCACATATCACCATCAACTGACCTTGGTGTGTGTGGAAATTACATTTTATTAGCTTATTGGGGCAAATGGCTATTGACAAAAAATGTCTTTTATTAACTGCTTTTTTTATACAGGTTAATTGCCACTGAATTTAACTACATGAATCCCCCCCCAACTCATATGAATCTAAAAGTATAGAAAAATATGGATTATAAATAAAGTGATAATTACCTTTTTCTGTTTTCCTGAGGGGCAGTATGAATGAACACAAACTAAACAGTGAAGTTAGTCCTGGAGTTCAATTCATTTTCTTACACAAATTGAGAAGTAATGAGTGAATCATAAACAAGACAGCATGTCTGTAATATTTATATTTGTAGCTAATCTCATGAGCTATGATAGTTCATCTGTATAACCATAAGCCTTAGAAGACATATATCTGTTATTTTCAAAAAAGTTCTTAACGCCAGTGCAATGTGAAAATACTGACTTTTCAAAATATTTCAGTGTCATAATTAATTTCTGCTTCCTACATGTGCACTTATAACAATAATCTTGGCACATAAGGCCATTTCTATTAGATGCTGCTACAGTCTTGCATGGTTATATCTGTGTCATCAACTTTCATTTTTACACACGTTTAGTATTTTTCCTACTCTCCTTCAATCTCTTTATCTTCAGTACATGTTAGTGAATTTCTTCCATTCAAAGGTCTTTCTTTGCCTTCTATAGCCTTCTTCCTTTGTCCTTCCCCCCCCCCCATTTCATGTTTTGCTGTTGGCTTTCTCGTACACATCCTTCTGATCCCATCCTTTCCACCCCAACCTTTCGGCATACACCTATATACAATGTGGGTGAGTTGGCCTTTATAGTGTAACTATTCTGCTATATATACTGGATATTGATTTTACTCTGTATGTGTGCAGTCCAAAAATCAATATTTCAGTAGACTAAACAGAATGTGTGGTGGTGTAATGGAGCCCTGCCTTCTAATGGAACATGCAACAGGGGTCCTCGTTCAGAGATTGAGGTCAGTCACTAAATGGAAATGTATTTTCTTATTTTGTCTACTTCAGAGATAGCATAAGGACCAGCATATTTAACATATCAGCTTAAAGTTATATTCTACAGAATACATTAAAGAGCTCACAGTATATTTTTTTTCAATATACTGTTGATTTTTAAAAAGGATGTTTATTGCACTTAAATAACATCTCTCTTCCTTCATTGTATATATTTAATCTGTTCTGTTAAATTATCGAAAGACATGGCAGAAGTGCAGAGAGAAATTCCATAGTTTGACCATTGAAATAAAATCTCATGGCTACATAGTCAGGAGTAATTTTGGTTGAGTGCCAAGACTGGGATTTACTGTACACCAAGGGAAGTGTATGTAAAATTGCAACCTAAACCCAGGTAATTTAAACCCACTTGACACAAAATTGTAGATCAATCCTATGTGTGTCTAATCAGGTGTGAGTTCTATTGAATACTCCTAGGTAAATAAGTAGAACATTGCAGCCTCCAGCACATGATTAAGGCTGCAGACTTGTGTGCACTTACCAAGGAGAAATCCTATTGAATTCAAAAAAACCTTTTTTCCTTAAGACACAATAGAGAGGGCTGCACACTTGTCATTGAATGTGGAATCTATAGATGCTTTTACAGTTGGATCATATCTACTGAAAATGTTTGTATGCAAATTGAATACATGTTTATAAAACCATTTCATTTTCAAATTGGTGTTCATCTTCCCTGAGCAAACAGAGGATAAACAGACTCATGCACTTATTCATTAGCAGATGATCCATTGTCCTTGTCTGTACTATCCCATGCCATTGTGGGGATTTCCATCCTGGTTTTTCATAGCTCAGTCTCCCTTCTTTGTTCACTCACTTTTGCAAAGCATCCGTCATAGGTCATTATCAGTCCCTGTATGTTTTCTTTTTTGTGTGTTTGTCTTTCATTTCCTTCTTTTCACAAAGAACTGAACCACAGAGCAAGTACCACATTTCTTTTTTGAGATGTGCCCTTTTGACATTCAAAGTTTTATACCAGGCAGATAAGCCTGCCTATTACTGTACATCTACACAGTCTTCTCCTGGAAATGGTCATGCTATCTGGACTGATAGGAGTTGTAGTTCAACATAGCTGAAAGACCCCAGGTTGAGAAAAGGTGATTTTGGGTGCCCTTTTAACTATCCTCCGCATCCATCCACCCTGCCAATAAACAGACTAGGTGTAGAATATAACAGAATAATGAGTGAGAGAAGTATTGCAAGAGAGTAAGGACACTTCCACTTTAACCTTCAGCTTCAGTCTCTAAGTCCTCAGGAGCACCTTCGTGCTAGGTGAAACTGTCCTCACTCCTGCTGCCATCACAACATTCAGTGTTCCTCATGACCCAACCAGAGCGCCCCTTCTATTTGACCTCTGGAAAGCATAAGAATTGGCTGGCAACCTGTGAGCTAGGTCACATGCCCTTTTCCCATGCTTGTGGATAGCTTGCTGTGTTTTTGGAGCAAGGAGAAAAAAAGTTGCTCACCTTGAAGGGGATCTACACAACTGACTCACTGCTCAATTAAAAAGCATCGTGAAGTGATGGCAAGGTACCATCATCCTAACATCAGAGAGCAGGAGAGCAAATGAATTGGGACAACACAAGAGTTCTTACCAATGGGAAATAATCTCCCACATAGGTGCAGCATGAATGCTGCAAAGTTTTCTCTGCAGCATTTCCTTTGTGATGCCGCTGAGCCAAATCCTAAGTCCAAAGAGCTCTTAAGTAGTGAGGATATGGGTGCAGCACCAGTCACAAGTCAAGGCACCTAGATGTGTGGAAGGGTCCTAAGGCAGTGTTGTCCAAACCTGGCCACTTTAAGATGAGTGGACTTCAACTCCCAGAATTCTGGGAGTTCAACTCCACTCATCTTAAAGTGGCCAAGTTTGGACAACACTGTCCTAAAACAAAACAATGAATGAAGTCAGTAGCAAGTAGCAAATGAGGAAGTTGAGAACGACACCCAGAGAATTAAAAAATAAGTACAGAAAAGTCCAGTTTAAAATACTAGTAATTGGAATAGCTAATGGACAGCGATTATGGCTATGTTGCACAATTTATTAGATGGAAACATCCAATCTTTCTGCTGTTTAATTTCAGGTTTCTGATTGCTAGGTACCTTAAATAAGTAAAATAACTAATTCAAATACTTGATTACTGTGGCTTACGTAGATTCTAGGTAATGTCTGTCTCTCTCGACTCCTAACTTCATATGCACATCCGGCCCTTTTTGAGGCAAGTCCATTTACATTTAATCCAATGGAAATCTGGATTACCAAATCTCTAAACTGGGTTCATGTGTTGCATTAAGACATAGTTTGCTTCATCATGATTTCTTGAACCATGACTGGGTTTATGTGACATGCTAAGCCATAACATATAATTAATACCCTATAATATCTGGATTCACATATCACACCAAGTCATAAAGAAATAGACCATATTATGCTTTAGCATTCGTGAAATATATCCTTAGTAATTAGTTTTACCCAATCAGCTCTAGCAATGAGGTCTTTGTGTTAGACCGCAAGAGTATCACATAAAACCAAACAGATGAGCAATACAGTAATATTCTATGTTATCTATATCAAATTAGTCCACAAAATATATTCTACATTGAAGCAAAGCTGGAAGAAACATAGTTATCTTTTTAAATGTTTAACAGATGTTGCATCAAATAAGTACTGCTTTCAGTGTAGAACATGTTAGGGAATCTACAACGTGGAATGTCCTGCACAGACAATTTCCTCCTGTCATCAGCTTCTTTGAATTGGATATTGGGAGGGTCCTTGGTTGCCATGGAAATTCAATCAGATTGCTGTGTCTTGTGTTTCAGCAAGACAAGGAGGTCACTCAGGAGATACCAGTAAAAGCTCCTATAATGTCTCCAGGATTAATATCCAATCAAGTAAGTAAACAGTGGAACTCGTTTTTCCAGTGATTAGTCCCCCCACCCACTCTATTCCCAAAGCTGAGTTTGCAGTCCTGAGGTCAGTGATATATGTTCTTGTAACTGACTGAAATCAGTGGAACATAATTGGGCATAAATAAACCAAACTTTGTAGCCATAAAGCATGTATGATCTGAAGTTGTTGTTGACTGTTGCTCCACAGTGATGTAGTAAAGTATTTAAAAGGGGTAGGATTAGCTTTTTAGAATTTTTACAATCATTGATTCCCTACATATCCAGAATATAGTAATCAGCACACATTATGTAAGTCTTTCAGGATAAGCAACATGTAAGCATATCTCTGCATCGAATATAGGTCCATAATTATGATTACTACATTTGGTAAGTTGAAAAGCATATCCATGGCTAAAATTCTGTGTGTATACTGTTAATCTAGCTGTGCTGATGAATTAATTTTCACATAATTAAAGGCTTCATTGAATTTAGAATTTTCAATGATCGCACATTTAATAATTACCATTTAATTTAATAATTGGGTATTAAACCTTATCCACAGACATTTTATTTTCTAAAAGTTATATGTGGATAGAAGTATGCATGTAGATTGAGGATTTGTTGTGGTAAGTGTGAAATTTCATTATAGATGAGTAAAATAAATATCTGTACCAGAGGATCGATAGTGCAACTTCATTACTGAATACAGCAAGAGGGCTTTCCTAGTGACAGGCTGAAAAAAAAAAGCCAAAATATTATCATCCACACAGCTGTTAAAGGCCCTGTCTTCCATCTGGTTATCCTTCAGAGGATGCAAACTTTCTTCAGCCAGCCACATGGTGATGAATTGAAGGAAGTAAACCTAAAGCTTGGTCCATCTGGATAAAGAATTTACATGCCTCATGTCCTGTCGACTCCAGTGGTTATGGAAACAATAGATGATATGTCTGGTAAGACAGATGTTCCTGGGATAACAGGAGAGAGTTTTAAGGTGGAAAAAAGAAAAAAAAGATATTTCCATTTAATTGTGGGAATGTGCATGTATTTGGTATACTGTATCCTGTATAGAAAGGTTTGTATCCAGTGATGGCTATCCATTGATGAAGAAATCTATAAGCAGAAGAGTTCTTCTTCTTTCCTTCTCCCCCCCCCCCCAGAATGGGGGTTGGAATGGAGGTAAGAAGGTACAGTGGCAAAGAAAACAAGCTGAGATCTCATGGGAACAAAAATTTGATGTTGGATATTGCCATAGGACATGAATATCTAGTTTGTGATACAGGTTTACATGGTTCAGGAAATTAATTAGTTTTTGCACTGTTAGATATGATTTTGAGAGCCAGTTTGATAAACTACATATCTAGAACCATAAAGAAAATTGCCATCTCAGTTTGTCATAGCCATTTCAAATAGATCTTTAGTTTGGTTCTTTTTTATTACTGGCATATTTTTAATTCATTTATGTATTTTGTTATGTTTGAAGACCATGAAGTTATTCTACCGAATGACTTCTTTATTTTACATGCACACAAATCAGTGGAAATAAAAGTAGTTCACTTTCCAAGAGCCTATTGTTGCCATGGAATTCCAAAATCCTGTTTGACAAGTTTGCCCTTTATTCTCAATGCTTGCCTAATCTAAATGTAAGGTTTTTGTTACATAGTTGATGATTAAAGATATAATAAGTCCATCTGATGTGGTTTCAAGCAGAAATGTTTTCACTTATTGTTGAAACTGGATTAAAACAAAAAAAGCCTTTCATATCAATCACTAGGGCATTTCATAGAAATAGTGCCTATTTTGCTATCATTCTTACAATGCATCTTATATCATAAATTCTGGGGTTGATCATGGATTTGATCCTGTCTTAAGATGAGGTGGCTATTTTGAATGTCAGAAAATTGGATACAGTTTTGTGGGGGCCACACAATCTGCCCCTTCAATGCTAAACTTTTGTCCTTGGATGTAACAGAAGACATGGCCCCTCAAAGTAGTTTTCAAATGAATTTTCACTGCTCGATTCTTAGCTTTTGTATATGGAGGAGGGGAGGCCATTCCTTGTCCATTCTTCAGGCAGAGAGACATTAATATATGGTTTGTTACAGTGAGACAGAACATTTGTCCATCTAGCCTAGTGTCACCTAACTTTGGTTGCCAATAGTATCTAAGATTCCAGTTATGATTCTTTTTCTTCTCTTCCTATGCCTCATCTTTTACAGCAGATAATGGAGAATGGAGAGCCAGTTTAGTGTAGTGGTTAAGGCATCAGGCTAGAAATCAGGAGACCGTGAGTTCTAGTCGCAGCTGGGTGACCTTAGGCCAGTCACTCTCGCTCAGCCCTAGGAAACAGGCAATGGCAAACCACTTCCAAAATCTTGCCAAGAAAACTGCAGGGACTTGCCCAGGCAGTTGCCAGGAATCAAGACTGACTTGAAGGCACCAAAAAAAAGAGAGGGAGAGAGAGAAGAGAGAAGAGAGAAGAGAGAAAAGAGAAGAAAAGAGAAGAAAAGAGAAGAAAAGAAAAGAATCCAGAATTTAGTGTATCTGTGTTATGGTCCTTTACTGCATATGGTGCTAATATGTCACAATTCCTGACCTGTTTTGTTGTGTCTCCCAGGGATTTTTCAAGTTTATTTTGCAATTACTATCTCATACTTTTCCATATTAGTAAGAAGGTGGATTGGAACACATGGCCAGAGAGAAAATAACTGGTAACCATTTTTTCAGTGGAATTAAAAAGTGTCTTTAGTAATATGTCATTTCTGTGCAGCTCTTGGATCAGAGCTTACCAGCTTTGTGGAAATAAAATTTATTTGACCCCACTTGTCAAATAGGAATTAATACAATCTGATTAAGGACATGTCTGCATAGAAATTATCCGTTTTAGCAATACACGCAAGGATTGCTCAAGGAACGTCAATCCAGGGCATTTGTATTACTATGCTAGGAAGAGTCAGTGCAAGTGTTATCTGCCACAAGGTAGCATTATTGTACTTGTGGTTGGAGCTTTGTGCAGTAGAAAGAATGCATGTAAATACTGAAGATAGGAGTATAACTTTTGTAAGAAAGTATTCTTGAGACTGATATTTGCATGAATGAAAATTTTAAAAATAGGAAATAAATAACATAGCAGTAGGAAACCCCAAGTCACTTGGTTATATCTACAGCTAAGAGCCTGGAGTGTGTTCTCCTCCATTATGGAGAGAAAGCAAATCAGGGATGTACCTAACTGCGAAAGAAGACTGAACTGAGAGAGGTAGAAAGTGATAACAGCCCTGAGAATATCAGTCCAACCGAGAGAAGGCATGTTACATAGATACATGCAAATAAGTCTTTTAAATAAGGAAAGAAGATATAAGCACATATAAGTCATTCTGCTAACCATCTCTGTATCCATTGCCCTAATGGTCAAAAGGTTAATACAGTTGGTGCATTTCAAGTTCAGTTTCAACAGTACTTGGGAATTAGGGAAACTGCAAAATATTGTCATTATATGTAGCATCTAACACAGAGACCCACAAACATCCTGTTTTAAGGTTTAAGTAAACTGTGAAGAGATATTTACATAATCAGGCTAAAGCAAAATAGCTGCTAGTTGAGACAAGAAATCATATACACCAGGATGGGCAACATTTCGGCACACTTGCCTTAGAAGTTCAGATGTTTCAGTTAATTCCCTAGTTGCAAGGCCCTTATCTATTGTAGATTTTGCTTTGGATATTCAAGGCTTAGTATAGCCAAATTAGATTACTAAGGTTATGAAAATCACCCAGAGTCTGATTTGCATTTGCAGTTCAGTTTAAACTGGCAGTTCCATTCAAATGCGTGATTCCATTTGATCCTCAGTTTGATTCTGATCAGTTCAAAGAGTTGATTAATAAAAAGGTGTATACTACATACAAAAATCCATCAAGTCTTCAAATCAGTTTGAATACACCCAATCAGATGCATTAATTTAGTTAGAAAACTCCAAGATCCGGTTAGAAAGATTTGACTGCATTATCTTCAAACTGAAGCTTCACGTGCCTTTATAGATCAGTGCAGTACTGTCCAGATGCAGATTACTTTTAAAATCAATACAGAAAATTCAGGAGATTCAAAATGTGGCAGTTACAATACTAATAAGAGAGGAGATTCCTGTATCTATCCTAGACCAAAGTACTGGTTTATTTCTGGCCTCAATTTAATTTGTCAGTATTTTGCCTTCAAAATTCTATGTAGCCTATGCCAGTTTTACAAGCACAGTGCTTGTTTTCCTAGGCCTGTTTAGTGAAACTAGTTTCATCCTGAAATCCGTGGGCTTTTTCTATCAAATTGACAGAGATAATGGAATAACAATCACAACCTTCTTGGAAGCTATGGAAATCAGACATTTTCTGTTCTTGAACAGCTGCTTAAGCTTCTCAGACATGACAGTTATGGTTTGTCTGATTTTTTTAAAGTTCTCCTTTACATTATAAAGGCCATTACCTTTTCATTTCTTTTATAGTAGAAATGCCCACCCCAGCCCCCAGTAGTGCACAGAGTCTCGTCCCTCTTCTAACAGAGGTTGCTTCTACTTACCTCCAAATACTTTGGACTTCAGCTCCTCTCTGCCAGCAAGCCAGGCCAATGGCAAAAGATTGTTACGTATTGTAATCCAAAGTATCTGAAGGATTACACTGGATTGCCTACCTTTGCATTAGAGATTATGCCCCTCATTTCTAATTTTGCTGGGAAGTATATACTACTACCTAACATGGTTTGCCTCTTTTTCAGATGGACTTATTTCGATGCACAAATCTCCATCTTATCGAACAGTGCATATCTAATGATCCAGGGCCATAAGGGCTCAACTCAAAACCTCTATTGCAACCTCAGAGACCATCCAAAAGTTGCCACCAGCCTGCCTTCTGGAATGATATCCCCCATAGATCAGCGCAGCTTCCACCCTGATGATGTTCTGGAAGTCTTTAGAAACCTGGCTGTTCTCCCAGGCCTTGGGATAGGGTGTGTTTGGAGCCCTGGTTGGTTGTTTGATCCGTGATTGTCCAGAACTTAGATTCTTTTTATTGTTTTTCTATTTTCAGTGTAAGTTGCCCATACAGTAGTCTTTCTGGAGTCAGACAGCTTCTAAATCAATCAAATAAATACATAAATATTGATTTTTTAATAACACAAAAGTCATCATGCTATCCTTAATGTAATTAATATAATTTAAATTTTTGGAATATAATCCCTAGCATGCCACACAAAGGCCCAGTGAGGCTCTTGGCCTGAAGTAGAGGCATTCCATTTGTTCAACAAATCATAGTTTTAAAAACTTTTATTAGAGGCATATGTATATCCTATGAGGGGTACATCCTTGCTGCTATCTCTGTGTTCTTTCCTTTAAGAAGCAAAAGAAAACACTATGATTGAGTTGCATATTGCGCTAAGCAATGGTTTGAGTCCTGTGACAGAATATACAAATTTGTGTATAAATACAAAATCATGGTTTATTAAATAAAATTGTATTGGTTTGATTTGCATAACACAATAAACCATAAATTATAGTTTATGAACTATAATGAGTGGATTTATTCAGCACAAAAAATCCAAATCATACAAAACAATATTATAATTTAATGTAGTTTGTGATCCAGATCAATGTGTCAGGAAACAATCCGCTGAAGGAAGACTGGGCAATCCAAACAATAGGAGAACAAGAACACCTCTCCTCCCATGCAATGACATCCTAGTTGATTAAAATCAGAGGCTCCCCTCTTAGATTTAGTTCTGTACATCAGGCAGCCCTATTACCTAACATATGGTCACCATGGTTTGCTCTGAAGAAAATTGTTAGGTGGGTTAAAAGTTATATAGCCACAAAAAAGTTCCATCTATCATTACAAAACTTCTTTCATTATGGATGGCTATATCATTAGCTGTGCTGGGCAGTTAGAAAGCAGAACATAGTATAACATTTCTGCTGCAAACTGTATACAGATCTTAATGTAATTATTCTTACCTTTATCTATAAAGGTATCTTTATCTGTAAAGGCACCTATATCTTTGCATTGGAAAAGAACAGTAAGGTAGATGTGTAAGAGTCAATGTCAGTCACTAACTACTTATCTGCAGTAACCTCCTCAAAAAATAGTTGTCCCTATGAATGCTGGAAGGTTTTTTGTTTTGGGGATTTTTTTTTTTTTTTTTAGTAGATAAATTTATGCAGACTTGTTATGGTTGGAGCTCATGGCTTTTGTGCTTTCCATGAAAAATGATTATTTTTGTCTTCCTGGGAACTGCAAATTATGACTTGCTAGCCTTCAGTCATATTCTTGAAAATGAGTACTGTACTCTAAAAATTGCTCATTTTTTTAAAAAATTGACTTCTAACCTAACTCAAGGTTATGTTTTTGATATTGTGTTATTTTGGATTTTTCTGATAGTTAGAAAGATTTAGAATCAAGCTGCTGAACACACATGCACAACATTGGATGTGAGAGTTACACAATAGTATTGTCACACAGTTTCCATACATGCCGTTTCAATGAAACGTGCTTATACGTAAGATGTCTTGCAGTTTGCAGAGAATCTCTTCAGATGGTGCAGAGGTGTGGTAGACAATCTTTGGGGGCCCAATGGCTCTCTCTCTCTCTCTCTCTCTCTCTCTCTCTCTGCATGCCTGCAGTGAATAGAGGAATGATGCAAAGTGGGATGAAGCACATCATGATGTTGGCATAAATAGGCTTTTCCTTACTTTTTCTTGGGGTGGGGAACAGTTGAAGATGTTCTTTATGTTTTTTAAAGTGTGCTATGTCATTTTGGAGCTTACTGTTACAATGAGGTTCACATCTCATTCAAAGCCATCAAGTGGCTTACATAGTATTGTCTTAGTGGGCTGTGGGAACCCAGCACAGTAGTTCATAAAGCATGATTGATGACTTAGAACAGAGGTCTCTGATCTTTTTTTGGGCCAGAGGGCCCCTATGACATTTAGTAAGCTTTTTCTGATGGCTGAAAACCATGGCTGCCAGGGCTTATCAATTCACAGTGTGGTTGCTTTTGCAAGCACACTTAATTGGGTCAAGGATGAAGTTGGCATGTGATGCAAATAAAAAATGCCAGTCAGTGCTGGAGCAAGAGAGGGGCAGTTTTAACTCAAAATAGCCCTGTTGCCCAAGGTTAAACTATCCCAGCAGACATTCATGACATGCATGAGAATATAGAAGAGACTATTAACATAGCATTAGCTTTCTCTTCTAGAGACAAGAGCCTCTAGATATTCATTCTTGGATGATGATGATGATAGGAAAGGAAAATTCCCCCCTCAATCCATTCATAGTGGCTCTAAGATCAATTGGTGAGCTTGGTTCATCACAGATTCTTATTTTTTGTTGAGGTTTTTAAAATTAAAAAAGAAAAAAAGGCATCCCACCAACTTCTATAAAGGAGGCTGGAATACCAGCACAAATTCTTGTACTCAGTGTAACTTAGACGTTTCACATTTTGCTGATCATCTGCCACTGGATAAACATCTGCAAGATGCAAGCAGAGACAATGGGATGAAGGCCCCGCCCTTGTTTTATGTGTATCATGCATATGATGTATGTAGAAAGGGGCAGAACTTCAATGTTGTGGTTGCAGCTGCCGTGACTTTTTTGACCTCTCCCGCAGACACCCTTGCATTTACCTCGGGGTAACAGTAGACAGAAATCAAACAAGCCTGCCATCTCCTCTAGCGCAGCAAGATTCCACTGTGAACACCCGCTTATTTCTGTGTGCTCAAGGGCACCATGTTGACAATCCTAAGCTTAGCAGGTTTTTGTGGTTTATTTAATAAGCCATGGTTAAATAAATCACTGTTTAGCAATGCAAACTAGACCTAGAGTTGCATGTGTTTCTATCTCCAAATGGCAGAGATTCAATGGCAGCAGTCATGATAAGGGGGGTGTGGGGCCACCCAAAGAACGGTCAGGGCTTATGCTGCCCCAGTGGCCCAGATAGCTTACTGCTGAAATAGATGTTACCTTCCTCAGGACCCTCTTTTGATACCCTTGGACAGATTACAGCATTCCACAAAGTCTTACTTGTGGTCCCATCTGTTTTTCTCTATGCAGAGGAACCCTCAGATTTATACTTAGTTAAATTTGGATGGCCATTATATCATGCAGTAGAGCAAAGATCAGGAGGTAATAGCACTAGAATGACCTGCCCTGGACTTAGAAGCTAAGTAGGGCCAGGCTTGGTCAGCACTTGGCCAGGGGAATACCAGAGTGTGACCTAGGCTGGGAAGTCAGAAAAGAAAGGAAGCTGTGGGAACCGCTTCTGTACCTTTTTATGGTACAGTCCATGTAGTCAGCTGGAATTGCATTTGATTTGCAGGCATCTTTACCTGAACTGTCTATTTTCAGCTGCTAGGTAAGCCCAATTTCCATTAGATGGCAGCATTGTTAGCATTATTGGATTCACGGCGGTCCCACTGTGTTCAGAGCAAAGGCTATACAATTGTAATGTAAACCTTACATTGTGGCATCGTTTGGATTGGGATATCCAGAACAATGTTTGAATGGAACTAGAGAGTATGATTTGCTTAAGGAGCCATCCTTAATCATGTGAAAACATATTTAGCTGTGCCAATTTTATAGTAGCATTTTCTCTTTTCTTTCAGTACAATGTTTGCCATGGACATGGTCCAGCCAGCTTCATCAGTGATATATTTGCTGATGCAGCTGAATTGGGACCTGTTGGCCACTTTAGGCTGCTGTGGACATGCCCTCTGTATGCCCATTGTGGCTTAGGCTGCGTGAGAGACCAGACATCTGGTTTCCACAGTAATCTGCCTGCACAATACCTGACTGTTCCAAAGCACTTGCCAAGCCTTACATAGGTTCCATACACAGATGAGTCTATAGTTCTTCTTTATTTTAACCGGAAAAAAGAGCTAGGTTCTACTGGCTGGGTGTTACTTCTGTCACCAGTGAGTGCATTACAAGTTTTCCATTGCTTCTGGCAACAAGGGTTTCTCTGCAGCTACTGGTTTTATTATTGTGGTGATGGTGGGAAAATAGCCTACTCCTACCCCATTTTGCCATGTTCCAGGATATTGGCATGTGTTGCTGGTTGTGGTTGCTTGCTGTCAACATTGCCCCTGCCAGCATAAATTGATGATGAGCAAGCATTGATGATGCTTGCTCATTACTGATAGTTGCCTCCCACTTCACCCCACAGCCCTCCTCTGCACCTGTTAGTCTGACAGACCAATCAGAGACATGGAGAAGGGATGCAGGGAGATGCAGAAGAGAATGGTCCTATGCTCCTCACAACTCTTCCTCTGTTTCTATGACATATCAGTGTTCAGAAATAGCCCAAATGACAGGTTCCCACACCTGGAACCCATTAGTTGGGCAACTTGGCAGATAGCTACACCTGCCATTCAAGGCACCTGCCTACATTTGTTCCACCACACATTAAGGAGACCAAGGGGGTTGCTCCTGCCAGCAGGGGATGATTGATGGGAGGAAAAAGAAAAACAAGGGAATCAACCAACAGCTTTCCAGAAGTTGTCCTGCATTAAGACATTAAGGATAGCACCATTTCTGTCAATAACCAAAGAAAAAAGAATCACCCAGATTTCAGAAAGGCATCTTTAATGCAAGTCACAAGTAAACACATAATCTTCATAATTGTAAAAGTAAATTCCCAGGCAGACTTATGAGTCAGTGTATGTGGAGTCTCTTTGAAATGCTTCTGGGCTGTGTTGTCTCTTCTCACATAAAATGAACTCCTCCTTTCCACAGTCTCTCCCAACTGGTTGGCTTTCTTGGTGAGGCAGAATAGGTATCGACCATCGGGGGAGAAATTTATGATGGTATATTTTTCTACTGACTCAAGGATTGTAGATTACATTTTAATATGGACATCTGGCTGTGTCCTTAGGCTAGCCACTAGAAGAAAGGCCCAAGGGGGGGGGGGGGAGGAAGAGAAAAAGGACAGGATGAGATATAGCATCTGCAAGATACCAGGTTCTATCTCTAGAGGGCTCTAGAAGATCACTGACCTAACTGCCCATAAGCCAACTTTGGATGGAATTTAGCAGCTACAAAACATTATCTGTACATAAAAAACTTTGGGTCTCTAGTGAATAGCCCTGAAAATCCTAGATGGTACCCCAACCAAGACCCAATAGGTCCAACCTGTCTTAAGCCTCAGATCAACCAAGATCAGCTGGGTGCTGCCACCTGCATAATCAGCTAACATGAATATTATTGGGGAGTGAAATAATGGTGGTCTGGAAGTGGTCTCACAAAACTCATTGCTACAAAATATAGTGATCGGCAATTGCTGACTTAGGTAGCTTTAAAAGGAGATTGGTTAAAATTCTGGAGGATTGGACTACTCATATCCCTTTACTAAAACTCCTCTGTGGAACATTTATGTTTAGAAGCTTCTGACTGTCAGCTTCTGCAAAGGAGACAACAGGAGTCAATTCTTGCCTTTGTGCTGCATTCAGAGGGTTCCTAGAAGTAACTCCAACTGAAGCAGAAAGGATTGTGGCTTGATCCTTGAGTTTTTCTTTAAGTGATTAACTACAGCAGCTATATCTGGAGTTTTCTGGATGTTTTGGACTTCAATTCCCATCAGTTCTATTAAGCTGGTACAATAGCAGGGGGATAGAAGCAATAGTCAAAATATTTAATTGGTTACCTCTGATTTCTAGGGGGAAGAGCCAACAGCCAAACAATCATTGGGGTTTCAAAGTGTTTGATATAGCTGGTGCATGCATTACTTTTTTGGTTCAATAATACAGGTGTTCAGGTTGCAGGAACTGAGGGAGACTGTTTTGTGTTTAGATACTACTTCAAATAAACTGTTATGCTAGTCTAAGGAGCCACAAGATCCTTGGAGTTTAGAAAACGACTGCCCTGGTGAGCATGAACTTTAACAAAATACCCATTTACTAAAAGACAAACTGGTGATGCTGCTCTCTGCTTCCTCCTTCTAACTCCCCCCGCTTGCCCACCCCAATCTTCTCCTTTCCTTAGTTCTACCTTTTTATGGGCACATTCTTCAACAAAGCACTGAGCTGCAGCCTCCTTTTTTCATTTTGTAAGAGTGCCTTCTGCTTTAATGTGGCACTAGAAGCATTCTTGGAAATAAAGATCATGGATCAGGAGTCAGGATAGAATCTGCTGTCTCCATTGCAGAAGATCCTTTTCTGCACCTGTTCCAAGTCAATGCCAAATGGTGCTGTCCTGATTTCTAGGTCTGCCAGTCATTATAGTCAAGGTGATTGGTTTGCTTCTCTGGTGTCGCTGCCATTCCCCTTCTCCCACACTAAAATAACGGGCAATAAAGAAACAAATATGGGAACCAGGGCAGAAATAGCCCCAAGGACAAGGGAAGCAGACTTACAGCCTCAGTTACGTACAGCAGGAGAACTGACATTTATTAACTGCTGGACAACTATATCTCTTCCTCAGTGGTGAGAAGCGGAAGGATTGAAACAGACAAATATAAAAAAATTGTCAAATAAATAATAAAAGCCAGGTGGACACATTGAGGATGATGTTGCATCATCAAGTTGGACAATTAGGGTTGTCAGGGCATTATGGTGCTGCTGTAAAATGCAAGTGGGAACAGGTCCTTCATTTGAGGTTGGCTTTTTAATTTTAAAAACCTAAAAATCAGTTAAGTTATGGCAAATTAGCTGAAAGACATCCAAGAAAGTGTCTAGGGATATACTGGTGGCCATAACCATCACATTAGGAACCCAGGTATTAGTCAATACTTCAAGGAAAAATAACCCCTACAATTAAAAAAAAAAGAAAAAAAAGGAAGAGGCGGAAACTCAGTAGCAAATGATAGGAAATGTTCAAATCTGCTATTTTTCTCAGCAACGTCCAGATAAGTCCCCTGTAATCATAGTTATTAAAGAATACCAACAGCATTATTCAATGACCTGTCACAAGGAGAGCCAATATCCACAAGGACCAGCTACGTTGCATAGAAAGATTTTCCTGCAGTCAAACGTGCCCTATGCATTTAATTTTAGCCACTTGCTTTTTTCATAAATCTGCAGTGCAGAGGCTAAATCACAGAGTTTGTTTTGGTGGTATGGATAAAATCAATAACTTGTATTTTCCAAGACAGAATAAAACTCACCACACAGTAATCTGTACTGTAACTTTATAGTTGACCATCATCCTTTATAGCCAAATGGTAGTTAAATATTCTCACCCTGCATTTATGGCCAGAGATACTTCAGCTTATTCTACATAAAGGTTTTATTTTTCAGAGAATATCTGCTGGCATTTAAAAAACGTAGGCATATAAATACAGCACTTTTGAATTGTTTTTGCATCTTGGTAGAATAGATTTGAGAAGTCCTAGTTGGAAAATCCAGAACCAGAAATGAGGTAAAATACTGGGAATAAGGATGCAAATCATGCTTAAATCTCTGAGTTAAATGCTCAATGTTAACCATTTACTGTCAAAATTGGTTTTAATATTATGTAATTTAGGAACTTGATCCTAATCAGGTTAATTAATTCATTTTTAACCTGAGCAACTATTACTGAATTGCAATAGTTTCAACTGTCTTTTCCAACTCAGTGTTTTGTGTATGTATTTTACATCCCCCAGCTCCCCCCCCCACCGATATATGTGATCTTTACTTCAGTGATCAACATCAACAACTATTACTATTTCCTCTTATTCTCCTTCTTTCATGTAGATGTTGAACTAGTCTCTCTCCAATCTGCCATTTTGTATCACATCCACTGCTGGATTAGTTAGTCCTTTGGTATGATCCAGCAGAGCCAATCTCACAAGCATACAGGTAGTCTTTGTTTAGCCACTACGGTTAGCCGCTGGCAACTTGGTCATTAAGTGAAGCAGTCGCTAAGTGAAATTGTGATTGTGGTCATGACTGTGCTTCAGCTTTCCCTTGCTTTACAGACTTGCAAAGGAAAGAGGTTGTAAAGGATTGGTCGTAAAGTTACTTTTTCATCACCATCGTAACTGCAAATGGTTGCTAAACAAGATAGTCACTAAATGAGGACTATCTGTATTACTTTAGAGGAGCCTTCTCCAGGCTGGTGAATTTCAGATGAGTTGGACCATAACTTCCAAAATTCATGACAACTCATCTGAGAAAGCTGGTTAAGGAATCTGGGGGTCCTTTTGGACTCATGATTCCTGCTCAAGATGGCAATCGCGGCTAGGAGGGCCCTTATACTACTTCATGTTGTAGGCCAGTTGTGCCCATTCCTGGATTGGGAGACTATACTCTCAGTCACTCATGCCCTGGTCATCTCCTGAATGCATTATTGTAATGCACTCTACATGGGGCTGCCCTTGAAGAGCATCCAGAAGCTTCAGCTGGTGCAAAATGCAGCTGTGTGGTAGTTATGTGTGCTTCTAGAATTATACATGTCACACCTCTGCTCTACAAGCTGCCTTGATTGCCAGTTCGCTTCTGGGTCCAATTCAAGGTTCTGGTTATGTCCTCTAAAGCCCTACCTGGCATGGGGCCGGGTTATTTGAGGGGCTGCCTCTCCACAGTTATATCTTCCTGTCCCATCAGGTCCAGCAGGAGGGGCATGTTGTGGATCCCATCAGCCAAGGAGCTTTGTTTGGTGGGACCCAGGAGGAGAGCCTTTTCTGCCATGGCACCCACCCTCTGGAACATCATCCCCTTGAGGTGAAATTGGCCCCAACCCTACTGGCCTTCCAGAAGGCCCTTAAAATTTGCTTCTGCCATCAGCCCTAGGGATCCCATGGAAGCGTGGAGCCTGTTAAATGGTTGCATTATATGTAAGTTTAGAATGTATTCTCCCCTGTCTTTTAGTTATTATAGTTGTTTAAACTGTTTTAACTGTATTTTACTACTTTTGTTTTAATTAAGTTGATTGTTTGGCTTTGTGTTTTTAATGGTATGTGCTCCCCAGAGTCACAAGTGTGAGATGGGTAGCTATATAAATTTAATAAAGAAATTAAATTAATAAAAAAAACTATTGTAGACAATGTGTAAAGGAATTATGCTAGGACTCTGCTTGATTCTTGTGCTTTTCAGAAGCCTAACTCCAACACTGTCTAAAAAGGGGGAAAAAAACCCACTCAAAATACAAATTTGAATAATTTGGCAAGTACATTCAGACTGGAAGAATGAGCTTGAGAAAGCTTCCCCATTCCCCAAAATTTCTTTCAACTCTCACGTCAACTCTCCTTTATGAATAGGAAATTTATGGGATGAAGACCACAGACAGTAAATCACATGAGTGAGGCTCTGAGGAAAAACTGTCATTATAGTCTTGCAAAAGCAGTGTGTGTAAACCTAATTACTTGTGCTGTGCCTTCCATTCATTTACTTCATTAGGTCTACTTCACTGGAAGGTTTTAGATTAGAGTAGGCTAGTTCTGTTATTGTTAATGTATCTCAGTGTAAAGTCTCCAAGAAAGAATAAGCTTCACGTGTATCAGCACTTAGTGCCTGAATTTACATACTGTGCTAAACCATGCTTTGCTTAACCATGATTTGTTGAATGTTCCACAAATGGCTAGGTCCTCATAATATGCTGGGCAATAAGCCATTATAAACTACAATGGCTGGATTCATGCCAAATCCTAAGGTACAAACAACATTATAGCATGGCATGTTATATGAATCCAGGAGTCAGTAACATTGTGCATACTGTATAAATGTCCAGACAGTCTCTGACTTGACTCCTAGATGTGGCTGAGCATCTGCGAATGAAAGTGCCTTTTACAAGCTTTGGCTAGAGAAGTGCCATTTGCATCCTTTCCTGGAGAAACATGGAGCAGTCATGGTAATTTATGCACAATAACCTTGAAACTGGGTTACTGAAGGGATAGGCCACCCTTGAAAGTATTCAGAAATTTCAGCAAACCTATATAATTTTAGTGCCACTTTGATTTCCACTGATTTTGCACTTGATACTGAACTAAATTTAAGCTTTTTTCCCCCTGCAATGCATAAATAGCCAATCTACTTTCATGATACCAAGCAGCTTTTTCTATTAATGTATTTGTTTAAAATAAAAGTTTAGAAACTTGTGCCACCCCTCTGACATCACTTTTTCAGAGGCCGAAAATTAAGTGTGGAATCCATGTCCTTCCAGAACCAACCAGCATTTCTGATTTTGAATATTTTTTCAGCATTAGAATGTAGAATTGCATCAATTCCTTAGGAAACATTATTCCAAGAGGCCACCCACATATTTTCACAGATCATTGACACAGAGTACAACATACAGAACTGCAGCTCTTGGCAACAAATACTGACAATCTTACCAGACAGGATACTTTAAAGGAAGGAGCCAACAGTGAGCCCAACATCTGCCATGTCTAGATAGATTTCTCAGAATCTCTGGATTGGAGCAGCCTAAAAATTTGAGTAAATAAAAACAGGTTTTAAGTGGAAAAAAACACAAATAAAAATAATGGGGGTGGGGCAAATAATATGCAGTGCCTTTGAGACAGATCAGTTCCTACAAAACAGCCCAATAAAATTACATTTCTGTCATACTGGATTAGAAGGTGAACATTTAAATGTTCCTTTTTTACAAATGAAATATTAGGAACATCTCATCCTTAATGGATGAATCCATGTAGCAGCATCAATAAAATGATCAGAAAAAATATTTTATCTGTTTCACACACTCCAGTGACGTACGGTATCTGTCCAGAATTAAAAACTGGAATGACATTGTAATGTAGTGACTAAGCCTTTAAATGTTAGTTTAGTTTTAGATTAATTCAATAAGTTAGTTCAACCATTGTGGATTGGAAATATGGTTTATCATTTAGCTTAATCTATAGCTTATTCAACAGATTGAATAACTAGAATAAGAACTTTTCACCATTGTTTTTATCCTCTCTGTAAAAAACACTTCTTTGATAGATGTTCAATTTAAGGTGTGAACAAGCACACTATTCTTAGTGTGGCCCTTTTCTGAGAACCCATTCAATATCAAGGCAATGCTTTGGGGTCATTTCATAGCTAAATCTGATTGATTACACTGCATTCTGATGTCAATATGAATATTAAGGATAAGGTATAGTCCTTAACTGGCTGCCACCACAGTCTCAGGTACAAAATGAGATACTGTAGTTAAAGGACAACAATTACTATAAAGCTACAGATAAAATGGGTTATGCATACAGGTGAAAATAAATATTGCTGTGTGTATGGAAATATTCTTTCAGAAAATATTGTCACTTGAGAATATTAGGTACAAATCTTATAGCACCACTCAGTATTCAATCTTTTGAAAAGTAAGGAAATAACTTTCTATTTTCAGACATTTACAAAATCTGTCTTGGATTGTCTCCATTTACACTGTGAATGTCAACATTTGCCAAATTTTGAATATTCGCTATAAACATCTCTTTCATTGTGTAGCTAGCAGGTGGCTTGAGTCCATAATTAAAGTGCAACATGTGATAAATTTAGTATGTGCACATCCAGGCTCTCTGTTTAAAGCCCGTATTTGTTTGATTCAGCATAACATGCTTGAATAAAGTAATTCAATTCTTCCTCATTTTTAATGTTATTTGAGCCCTTTAATATAATTTGGTGAGCTATTACAGTTGTTACAGCTGCTAGTTTTGCCCTCAATACTGATTTCACTTGTGACCTCAGTCACAACAAGATTTAAAGTTGAGATGATGTAAGTGAATAAGGTTTATTAGATTTATTCATGGGGCAATTTAAATAAGAATCTGCCTGGCTCAGAATAAGATCCAAATGAAAAATGCATGTGATTTATGGACCTGTCCATTTTAAAGATTTGTATATAGCTTAGGATGATTAAGTAAGAGACAGACCTGATTATATGAAATATGTAATTTTTGTAATGCAATATTGGAAGCAACAGCATAACAATGACTGGTCAAACATTTTTATTACAAGAGCACTGAATAGCTGGAATGCAGAGTCATGTAAGCATTGAGTATGAGAGCCTCTGATCATTTGAATCTCATTTTCTAACAAAGGTAGAGTAACATGCTCAAAAGAGGGGAAAAAACTTCTTCATAACAATGAAACCTGTATTCATTGTGTTTGTCTGCTTGCTCGCTCTCTGAGCCACAATAATTTATTTCTGATGTTTGCTTCATTACAGATATATACATGACAAGTGTTCATTGCAAGGTCATGTGCCCTAGATCAGAATTTCTAAAGTTGATTCAATGAATCTCCCGAAATATTGTGAGAAAGAAACCTAAGAGCCAATCACTGCCGATCTTTACTATTGTTTCCTAAATTGGTTTGTTGATATTTCATTTTTTGAACGTTTAGTATTTTGGGTCTTCTTTTTCAAAAAATCGATCCATTTTATTGTTATCCATCCTGCCTTGGTTTGAAGATTTTGCCATTTGGAGGGAGATTTTTGAAATACAATGTTTTATGCATATGCACACATATGGTATAAGGAGGAGAGAGAAAGAGATGGATGATCATCCACAAGAACCACCAAAATTTTGCAAGCACTCTAAGGCAGGAATCAGGGGTGCCTGCAGAGTACATTAAAAAAAAAGTCAAGATGGCAGCCATGAAAAAATGGACAGAACTTCAATCACACCATTGTGGCAGCCATCTTAATGGCTTTATCACTAAATATTTTGTGATGCCAGCCCTTGTTATTCAGTAAACCATATTAAACAAACTATGATTTAGCATGCTGCTTGAACCTAGCTGCTTTTAGGTTTCCATTAGTACAAAGAGAATAATAATGAATTAATATGCTTATTTTGTAGAAAATTGCAGTTAAACATTACAGTTTTATATATACACATATTTTTTGCTACTTCTGGATGGAAGTACAGTCAAAAATGTCCTAAGCAATGTGAGTAAAAGTGCTTCTACTCTGTTAGTGAAGAGAAATCCTTGCTGCAGCAATTAAGTTTAAAAGCTTTTGACATATAAGTGAAATAAATATACTTCTGATAAAGAAATTCCAAATCAAGGGATCTTACCAGTAACACAATTTGCATAAAACAGAGTTGCTCCAGAAATTTCTAATCTAAATCTCAATCTGATTTGTATAGGGTAATTTTATTTATTTCCTACTAAAGTACATGGATTTTATCAATTATTCCAGTTAAATTGTCCAACAGATTTACTGGCCAGTCATTTCCAAGACAGATTCTTTGATACACTGTTCCAATGTCATCAACTGATTCAGCCTGTTTAGTTTCATATTTCAGTAATCCTGGTATATATTGGAAAGCAAATAAGAAATCTTTTTAAAAAGAGGTTTGTTTTAGTGCATTTTTATGAAAAAGGTCTGAAAATTATCATTGATTTGGGATACCTGCAGTTCTAGGATATGAATTAATGCTATTAATTTTCAATCATGTGATTATTGTTAGTGTATTACTGTCTCATGCTTGTAATGGAAAATTAGTTCACTGCATGGTTTTTAATAGCCCTATCAAATGTGGAGGTCTTCTATCACCTGAAGATAGGATTTATCTTTTAGGAATTATGCACATTTAATTCAATTTTGTTGTGCAATCAGATCCACTGTCAAACAGAGATAAAATGGTTTGACAAATAATTAAACCAGGACATTTAAAAGAGCAAAGCAAGAATATTACAAAGTAAATAATGATACAGTCCAAAGTAAAACCCTGCAAGTCAAATGAGCTTGAAAAACAGCTGATGGCAGGAGAGAAGGACGGGGCGGGGGGGGGAGAAAAAGAAATATCAGTAAGTACTAGAAACATCAAGGACTCAAAGCAAGTAATAATGGCTACATAGAATAACACACCCAAGAAATGTAGACAGATCAAAACTAAATAAAATGAAGAAATGAGTAAAATACACAGTTGTTCAAGTTAAATACACAATGGTTCAAGTTAAATACACAATAGTTCAAGTTAATTACTCAATACTACCTATACAGTATTATACAATAATACTGTTCTGACTTACATACAAATTCGACTTAAGGACAGACTTGGGAACAGAAGTCATTCTTAAACTGGGGACTACCCGTATACATTTACAATCTATATGGCTGACCTAAAAAAGTGAACAACACTATCACACTTCAATTAACATGAAATGTGCTATCAAATCTGGGCTGCAAAAATCCAGAGGACCTCTAGAGGGGAGTAAAGAGATACAGAAAATTCTGCCATTTTATGGTCATCCAGATTTTTGCAGTCCAGATCTAGTAGTCCTTGCTAATTTTTTTTTAAATGAATTTGGAGACCTTCAATTGTTCTAAATTATAGTCTTTGTTATTTTCCCCATTATGCCTCTGAAATGAGATATTCCCCCTGATATGCACGTGGCTTCCATGCTGCTGGCAATCCAGAAAGACTTAAAGAAATGGCCTTTGGGTAGCCCCTGCTGGACTGTGTTTGAGTATGGTTGCTGACTATGCCACTGTTTTTTGTTGATTACTCTTTTATTCTTTTATAGTGGTTGTATTCTGTTTTTATGTTTCTGGTTTTATTGAGCATTGCCCAAAGTTGGCTGGAGTCAGGCGGTGTCTAAATCAAATAAATTAAATTAAATTAGGAAGTTATTTTTTCAATTTTACAGTGGTAAGATCCTTGAAGGTGGTTAGAGAAAGGAAAAGTTCTGCCATGTGAACTTTTTTTTTGAATGGAACCTGAATTTTAAGAGAACATCAACATAATATAAAAGATAAGAAACATTTGTTTGAAAGGTTCTTGGGAAGAACTTCTCTGACCTCTTAAATATATTCGGTGGCATCATGTCATTTTCCTAAATAGTTCTCTTGAAACTATTTTCAATTCCAGTTGGCCTTATAAAGGTATTGCCTCTGTGGATTTCACTATTTTTCTCATTGTCAATACAGCTACTATGGTTTTTTCTGTAACTTGGTGCTCTCCAGAACCTTTGCACTTCAATGCCTAACATCTACAATAAACTACAGATGGTGGGAGTTGTAGTCCGCTCCATGTGGAAGGTACCATGATGAGGAAATTAGTCTGTGTGCATATTTACTTGAAAGCATTAATCACACACAGTAAGTATGCATCTGTCCGCAACCTATCGTAGATGTGATGACTAATTTCAACCAGTAGGGTCTCTCTGTTTCATTCATTCATTCATTCATTCATTCATTCATTCATTCATTCATTCATTCATTCATTCATCACATTTATGTTGAATGTAAGTCATTTAAGTAACTTTGAACCTGACAAAACAATGTTATCCCCAAATGGTAAACACGGTACAAAAGTAATAAATGTTTATGTATTTATTATATCTATATCTGAATTATAAAATGGAATGTGTGTATGTATCTCTCTCAGACCCACTTATATCACTGAACTTTGTAAGGCAGTTTACTAAGACTGAGATGATGGTGATGAATCAACTACAAAGAATCCTAAAAGAAGTGGATTAACTAGATCGCTTTCAGTTAGGAATTGGGCCCAGACATGAGATGAAAACATCATCCATTCCTCTGGTGGATGGGGAAGTGCACTCCTTCCTGTTCCTTACTGGCCTAGAGTCTCCTAACCATGATATCCTTCTGGACCATTTGCAAGGTCTAGGAGTCAGGGGCACTATTTTACAGTAGTTCTGGTCCTACCAGAATGGATGCTTCCAATCAGTAGTCAAGGGGGAAGAGCAAACAAGACCATGACTATACCAATGTGGACTATACCATGTGGCTTGGTCCTCTTCCCTAATATCTATATGAAATACTAGAAGAGCTCATCTGTTGGTTTGGGGTGAGGTATCATCAGTACACCAATGATACTCAATTATACATCAGCACCCTGGGTTGGGCCAGCCCAATGATACTGTGGAAGTCTTCAAGATGCAAGTTCACACTAACTTCTAGTAAGATGAAGAAGCTGATATGAAACTTCAGTCCTAGTGGTTGCTCTAGACGTTGCACTTCCCCCAGTCCATGATTTGAGGGTCCACCTAAACACACAACTCCTGGCAGAAAAGCAGGTAGAGAACATGGCCAGGGCTGGCTTTGCCCAGTTTAAGCTGATGCAGCAGTTACAGCTCCATCAAGAACAGATAGCCCTGGTAATAGTAAATCATGATTATTGTATATACTTGCAGACAAGCTGACAATTTTAGGTGCCAAAATACACCCAAAAATGGAGTTTGGCTTATCCACAGATGGACTAGGAGGCAGGCCTTCTCAGTAGCAGCCCCTGCATCATGAAACACTCTGCCCCTACAGGTACACCTGGCCCCATTCTTGATGTTCCATTACCAGTAAAAACTATTTTATCTTAATGGGTCTTTGACCCTTAGGTATACTGTGGTCAGCCATTTAATGTAATTATATTGTATGATGATTATCTGAGTTTTTAACAGCTTTTATGTTGTGCTGAGTCTCTTAGATTGGGTGGTATATAAATGAAATAGATAACAGATAAATAAAAATAACTAGATCTCTGGTATTTATTTCTAAAATCTATGAAGTTCACACCATTAAGACATAAACATTCATCTCCTTTCTCAGGAGTATACAACCTGATGTCATCCAGATGTCCTGGACTCAGTCCCAGCCAATATGGCAAAGACCATGTGGGAGTTATAATTGAAAACATCTGGAGAGAATTAGATTGCTTGCCCCAACTCTACAAGATATAAACAAACCAACATTTATGTTGCAATCCTTGTCTTTGTTGCATTGCTTAAATTGTATTTTCCTGTCCGGTTCACAAAAACCTTGATAAAGGGGCATACTGTTTGCATACAGTGCTTTATAGACTGAAGCACTCATCCTGGCATATTATTTAACAGAGATGAATCAACCTCTTAAGAGAAAGCATGCCATATCTGGGCTGCAGAAATCTGGAGGACACAGCAAAGAGATACTAAAAACCCGATCTCTTCATTGCCATCCAGTATTTCTATAGGTTTTTGCAGCCCCAATCTGCTAGACCTGCTAGTTATCTAATTTGATCCCAACTCTGATATATTATAATGGAAAAGCCTTACTTGAAGATGTCAGAGAGTAAATTCTGAACTAGTTCCAAACTTTTTCTTTTTCTTTTTTGCATCCCAAATATGGTATGCCAGCTAAAGGGCTTTGAGTAAATCCTGTAAAAAGAGACCAACAAAGATGCAGTTCAGGAGCCCTGAGAATTCTAACAATAAAGAGAACTTTCAGGAGTCAAACCAGATTACATTAAGATGGAATAAGGTCATTAGCTTTTACACAAAACTTGCCATATTATCCACTTTCTGTTTTTCAGAAAACTTGTTCCCTGAGAAGCCTTTCTGTTGAAAAACCATTTTAGCTAGCTAAGATGAATAGACAAACGTTAGTTCAATTATACTGTTTCCTAGAGCATTTACTAATATAAACTACTATTAATATATAAATATACCAATGTGATATTCCTATCCTTCTGTAATATTTAATTATTTTCTTTAAGAAATACAGAATGTTTTAGTGTTTCTCTCCTTTTTGCACAATCATAAATTAGATTAGTTAAGAAATTGCAAACCATGCTAAGTTTTAATATGGTTTGTTTGGCTTTGACATACTGTGTGAACATAGCTAATTATGGCTTGATAAACAAATCATGGTTCAGTGCACTTTGTGAATCCAGAATGAATGTACGCTGCTTCTGTGTTTGTGGAATCTAATTATTATGCTATCCTAAACTCTCTCCTCCCACATATGATGCATATTGTATTTCTCTTTTTCTCTCACATATAGACCATATCCCCAATAATTGCAATAATACAGGGGTGCACTTGGGTAATTTTAGATCCTGAACATAATGATCTGTATAAAGGGTTCCATTGGAAGGGCCATAGATTTATTGTACAGATAATATATATTTAAAATAAAATATGAACATTAGCATCTCTGTCTACATGTCCAGCTGGCTAAAGAGAAAAAAAAAATAACAGAAGAAATTATGTCACTTCTGACCAATTTCACCACACTCCGCTTTCTATTTGCCAAGTTCCACTGAGCCAAAGAATGCCATGATGAGACAGGTCTGCAGTTAAACTGGGAGCTTACTAATAATAGCATTATTATTTTTTTCCCTTATCACCACCTGGTTTGGATTGTCCTTGTGTCTTAAAGTGAAATGGCTTAACAAAAGCCCTTGGCAGCCTCCAGTTAGGAAACAATTACCAGGAATTCAGTAAGCAATCATTTTTTTAAGACTTTTCTCTTCACCTAACCTGCTTTTCCTCTTGCTCAAGACAATATATAAAGCAACAGGTGAAATGTCTGCCATTATGGTTCCTTAATTATGTAAAAAAAAAAAAAAGCTTCATTAAATTAACTTGCACAGCCGACAATTTTCCCATAGTCTGCTGATTCATAATGTGGTTTGCTTCATTTTGATTTACCATATTGTGTGAACTCAGCCACTGTGGTTTGTGAATCATTATGTATAACTAATCTGCTTCATACATGTGTTATACTGTAATCATGGTTTGCTGAATAAACCAAGATTGCTCATCCAATTTGCTAACTCACCAAAATGATTTACAAATCACTATGATTTAGTTCATATAAGCTAAGATAAAGCTAAAAAAAAATCTTACAATTTAGTGAAATATATGAATCTATAGTCATTCTTGTGCAAAATCATGATTAAACGAACAGTGGCTTCATGCAATATGTGAACTCAGTCATGAAATTTCACTATCTAATAGTAAGCTTTTCTGTCAGTAGCAGTGAGCCCCAAGATGGTTATTTTTTTAATACTAATTTTATTAAGCATTAGTTATACAGATAAAAAATAATACAAACTACAAAAAATAAAGGAATAGAAAGAAAAGATAGTGCAGAAAAAAAGAAAAATAGAAAAAAAAATAGAAAAGAAGGAAAAAATAAGAATATAGCAAAGAAAAAGAAAATAAATACATTAAGAAATAACTTCCCCCTTCTTCACAACAAGTATAGACAATGTTAACAACTTATCACCTTCTCTTAAAATACAACAAACTATCTCTTCATCCCATATCCTATCTATAAACAAATCCTTAAAACCTTGTCATTCAGTCCTGGTCTGCAAAAGTCCATTAAGGGTTATCAGAAATAATGACATCTATTTTAAGCTTGATCAGATAAACTAACCTTATATTTCTTCCCTTTACTTTTAACAATCTTGATCTTTAACCCCTTCAAATAATGTCCTAGATTTCTTTTCCTTTTTTCTTTGCCCCTTCTCACCAAGTTTTTTCAAAAGTTTAACAGATCTTTGTAAATCCTGTATAGGAAAATTATCCAAGTCACTCTTCTGGTTTGTTATTTGTATGTCCCTTTTAATTATTAAGACATCAGCCGGTTTCATTTGTATATCCAGTATATTGTATTTTTCCAGATCATTCTTGTAGCCTGTCATTTTTAAATCAACATTCAAATCTATTTCATTTATGTCCAGTAGAACTTGTTCCTCTTCCATAACATCATTTACACACAATCTAACTATGATGGCAGACATTCTTAAAAATAACTTCTGAGTCCATTGTTCACAAATATCCTTCAGTACATGCAATATTAAAGTATTTTGCTCCATTCTGTGTTAGTAAGTCAAATTTAAGTGATCTTCTCCTTTAATTGTAAACTTTAATTCCTTTTGGCTCCCTCTAGTGTCCAACCTTCAAAGTCCCATCCTATCATTTTTTTTCTTTTTTTTTGGAATTCAAAAGAACAGCCATTTCCCATGGGAAGGATTCTTATATATATATTTTTAGATTTTTTAAAATCCAGCCTTTATTATTTTTATAAATAAGTCAAGGTGGCAAACATACTTAAATACTCCTTCCTCCTATTTTCCCCACAACAACCCTGTGAGGTAAGTTGGGCTGAGAGAAAGCGACTAGCCTAAAATTTCAAAATCTTATTCCAAATCCAACTGGACCCTTAGTCCATTTATAACTTTCCAAGAACAACACTCTGATCACCCTTTTGCCATTATTCTCCCAAAAAAGAATTTTTCTAAGTCCTTAGATTCATACAGTACTTAAAACTTCTTTCATTAAAAATTGAAGGAAACTCACCCAGTGAATGCCATAAAACTTGCCATTCTGAAGGTTCTTAATATTTGAAAAGCAGTAAAAAAATAAATAAATCCAAAAGTGACTAAGAAATGAGGCTCGGCTGAACTTTATGTCCATATTGGCTACATTATGACTGTGGACTTAGTTGGAATCCCTCAACTCCTAGCTGCCTGGCTCACCAGCCGATCGCAAAAACCTCGGTTCCTGCAGTCTACTCTCACGATCTCTCCTTTCCCTGTAGAGATTTTGCCAGCCATGATCCCCCCTCTGGCCACCAATCTCCACCATAATGCTGTCCCTGCTCCATCAGGGACATCTAGCTTGCCATGTCCTCACTGAAAGTCCCAGTCCCAATATGGTTATTAACGAAACTGTTTAGTATAAGATGCTGTTATTACCCTCTTCCTGACCTATTGATGGAAAGGTATGGACTATGCTCAAGGCAGAGACACTAGAAAATTCTTAGAGCTAGCAATTTCTTGAATGTGGCTACCAAATGAATACCATATGACCTCTTACTGATCTAAAGATTTTACAGAAAACACATGTAAATAAATTGCATTGCATTACAGGCCAGCTTAGAATTAATCTTATTTGTTGCCTACCAAAATCAGAATAGGTTATTAAATGTTTGATTACAGAAGATTTCAGGCAAACGCTACTGTTGCCTATGCAATATTTATTTTGGGACAAATTGAAGTGGGAAGTCAAGTGAAGCTCTAAGTATAGGACCCAGAACAGGTTTTGACAGTATTATATCTCTGTAAGTATCCACTTGTTACACTAAACTGAGTATTTAATTAACTTAAGTAAAACACCTCTTCACCACAAATCATTTTATGCCAATATATGCCTTTGGTGCACTCTCTGTCATGGTGGTCTGTCTCTGGCAAAACATCTTGCTAGCTTGCCTATCTGCCAATCTTTTGCTTGCTGACATTAAACATACATGTCTTCACCAATTCCTTCTACCCAAATTCAAAAGTTTTACTCCCTTTGTTTATAGTTGGGAGCCTCAACATAGTACTTAGGAACACTTCCCTTAGAACCACCAGACTTCCTGCCCTACCTAATATTTTAAATGTTTCCTTTTTTTTTTTTTTACTAAATCTAACTGGAATGCCCCTAAATAGTGCCAGTCTTCTGCACCATCTCTGCATTTAAGAGTGCTACTGAGTCCTACAAGAGCCCCACAGGTAGGCTCAGAAATTAGCAGGGATGGGTATTTGCACCCCAATGATTTGTTTAAGATGAGATGATCTGCTATTCAATTCAGAACAATTACTTTTAATTAAATGCTACACCAGCATTTTGTCTCTTCCGATATCCTCCACTAGTTTCTCATCCTTGCCTTCCAAACCATCCATAGATGTCTTCTATCCTTCTGTTCCCATATTGTAATGCATAGAATCAAAAAGCTGGGAGGGGGCATTTAGGCCACGTCCAACTCCCTGGTTCTCTGTAGGCAATCCATTTTTCTCTGCTGTCCCACCTGTTTAGAATTGTCTCCACCAGTATGAAGCAATCATAATTTCTACAAATCCCTCTTCTGAAATAATCATTCTTGGAAGGGTTTTAACATTATTGTGCAACTACAATTTCATATTAGAACTAGGGCCAAATAGTTATTATTGAGGTAACTACATAGTCCCCCTCCATCTACCTCTCCTTCTATATCCCCAATCCTGGTCCTCTCCTGTTTCCTGCTGTCAATTTTTAGACTGTAAGCCATTTGCATTAGGAGCCTGTGAAAACTGCTCTTTGTAAAGTTTTATCTCCATAGTTGATCTTTTTTTTCTGCAGAATACTTGTATATGATACTAATTACCTGCCCTTTGGAACATCCTTCCCCCAGAAGTGAGATTGGCCCCCTGCCTTTTAGACTTCAGAAAAAAACTGAAGACCTGGTTTTGTCATTATGCATGGGGTGGGAAAGGGAACAGTCAGTTTTGGGGATGGCTGGTTCCCTAGTCTTACCTTTGACCAATATTATCTGGTCACAGGCTGAAATAATACCACCATCACTTGGATTTTATTATATTTAATAATTGTATTTATGTTTTTATTGGTTTTAAACTGTTTGGTTGTGAACCGCCCAGAGCCCCTCCTTGTGGGGGAGTTGGGCAGTGATATAAATTTGATTTATAAATAAATAAATAAATAAATAAAATAATTATCGAGAGAGAAAACAGCATTACAATTCAGACTTTCCAGATTCTCCCAATGTTTCCTAATCTGGCACATATCCACAGATTTCCTTCTCCCTCATAGTACCAAGGTGAACATGTACTCAGAGCAATGACAGTAGCCATCACATATTGGTGCAAACATTGTTTCAGTTGCCTTTTACTGGATCAAAATATTACAAGATGCATAATGCTGAGGCTACAGCTTGGCTTCACCTAAATGTTGGCGTTCTGTAACAGAGGTGTGTATCTATGTTCTGCCTGGCAACCTCACTTCTGCAGCGTGTGTGTATGTGTGTCTGGGTGGGTGGGTGCCAGCGCGCACCCGCGTGGTTGGACACTGTCGTCGTTATGATATCACTGGACTGGGTGGGCCTGAAATGTTTAGACCTTTCCTCCATTTGGGTTTTAAGGAGTCTTTTCAGTGGGAAGGGCACCTATTTTGGCCTTCATCTCCCTACTAAGATCTGAAAAAGGCTCCGGGGGCTGCAAGTGCGGTGCTGGCGAGCGCAGGAATAGCCCAGCCCTGTTCTAGAGATGGGAGATCCTTTGAGTTGGTGGGAATTGTGGCGTTCTGAACCAAGGAACTCCAACACACGTCTGAAGGGGAACGGCTTGGCAAAGCTGATGAGTCTTTCCGGTTACCTCTACTCCCCCATCGTCTGCTGCCTCTCCCCTTGACTCCTCTTTACACGGGTTCCGGTCTCCGACCTTCATTCTCTAGCTTCCCCTTCCCGCCTAATTCTAATGGTGAAAGAATCCAGGTTGAGGATGGCCATGGCGGAGCCGCGGCGAAGAACTAGTTGGGAACTCCCGCCTCCCGGCCGCTCCTCCGCCCCACGAAAGACTGGCGCGGCGGCCACGGGTGTTTGCACAGAAGCAGAGGCAGCCAAGGAACAGCAGAAAAGAAAGACGCGGCGGCGGCGGCGGCAGACGGGCGGGTGGGCGAGCCGCGACTCGCTTTCTCCTTCGGCAGCGTCCGGACGCACGCCCCGCTCCCGTCCCAAAGCGGGTGCGGGAAAGCGGGATGAAAACGTCGAGGGGGGACCGGAGCCGCAGGTCAGAGGAATACTGGCGGCAAGCCAACCTCCTGCTCAGCCTCGCCCTCGTGGGATTCCGGGGCAAGTTTCTTTCGCGGCTGCCGCTGCTCTCTCCCAAGGAGGACTCGAAGGTGCTGGAGCGACTCCTGCGGCTCCGCGAGGCGCGAGCGCTGGGGACGCCAAGCTTTCCCGCCTCGCGAGTGGCTGCCTGGCTTGCGCAGGAGGAGGACGAGGCACTGGCGCCCCCCGCCTCAGGCGCGGCCGACAGCGGGAGCAGGTGCCGTCGGGAGGCACGCGAGCCCCTCTTGGACGCCCAGAGGCAAAGCAGGCGGCCGCGGCCACCCCAAGAGACCCTGGAAGCGGGAGACGCCTCGCCCGACCCTGGGGAGAAAAAGCGAGGCCTCGGTCCGGAGGTAAGTCCGGGCGAATGAGCGCTTCTAACCAATCCTCCGCGCTCGCTTGAGTGGAGAGAAGTTGGAGAAACTTGGGGAGCGGAACGGAGGCATTAAAGCTGGAAATGTGCGTAATCAGATAGCTTCTGGATTACGCGGTTTTAGTAAGCCCCCTCTTTTTAAATGAAGACAATAATCATATTTTCACATGATCGAAACGGAATAAAAACCAGACCTGTTACGCAGGTCATAGTGAAGGTTTCCTGCTCCTCTTGGTCAAGATGGCCCTAGACTTTTACCCCGAATCCAACTCTCAGAGCATCCTGAAGACCAGCAAGCTAGAAGGTTGCCCATTCTCTCTCAGTCATATTCTGGTTTGGAGAAATTCTCTCTCTGTTTTCCAAGAAGCATTTTTCTGCCAGGAGTCCCAATTGGAGGATTATTTAGAAATTTGGACTGCAAATACTTGCATGGTTACTTTCCCATTTGTTTTCTATTGTTAAGAAAACTGAATTCGGTGGGAATAATTTGAGTGTAGAACAGGGTAAGTAGATAGATAGTATATGATTACGCAAGATGGGTGCTTTTCCTTTCTTTTTTCTTCTTTTTCCACATGGAGTAAAAAAAAAAAAGTTCAAACTGGCAGCCACATGACTAAGTGGGCAGTGATTTCCAGTGTTTGGAGATAGAAAGACCAGGGTCAGATACAAACAATCCAGGTTGAGGATTGTTATTTATATATTAATTTTATGAAACGCTGGCCTGCTCTTTGGACTGATACTTGAACATCCATTAAGTGAGATTGTGTCTTGCTCAGGGTTTTTCAGTGGGAAAAAAAGACATACACAAAACAAGAAAATGAGTGGAAGGAAGAGCAGAAATCCGTTCAGGGGCACCCAAAGAGAGAAGTAGGGAGTTGTCAGCAAACATTTAGCTATCCCTTGGGGCCAGGCTGAAGTCCCCTTGCTTAGGTTGGATGCAGTTCATCCTGCAGGTCGTATTTCTTGAAGCGATGCCATAGAGTAGCTAGAAAAGGCCTCCAGACCTACTTTGTCAGGCTGGATCTATATTAACTGGAGAGGAGCTAGAGTAATAATTCAGTAGCTTCTTATAGTCTGGAACAAAAGATGGTGTAGGGAATTTGTGGTATAGGACAGGGTTCCTCAACCTTGGCAACTTTAAGACGGGCGGACTTCAACTTGCATAATTCCCCAGCCAGCAAGGCTGGCTGGGGAATTCTGGGAGTTGAAGTCCACCCGTCTTAAAGTTGCCAAGGTTGAGGAACCCTGGGTATAGGAATTCCCGGGTAGCCCACTGTAGTATGCTGTACTTAAGAAGTGTGGGAGGCAGTTGTACGTGTTCTTCTTAGTCCAGCCTTCCCCAACCTCCAGATTTGTTGCAGTACAATTCTTGTTATCTCCAGGCAACTTGACAATGACAAGGATCCTGTTGATTATGAGATTTGAAAACCCAGTCTGTCCTGAAGGCTCCAAGATGAAGAAAGCTACCCTACTCCTTTATTTGTTAAGGCTAGTCTGCTCATGTTCAGAAGCTGTTCTTCCTTCGTTGCTATGTATTTGGGCTGTATTCAGGGTTAGGCCTTGAAGAAACTCTTTAATTTAGAATGTGCTTATGATAAAGTAGTGTTTGTGATGTGGCAATTCCCCAACTTCTCATTACTTGCTTGAAATATATCAGAGTGGTGCTAAAATGGTTGGTGTGGCTTTGATTGTTACACTGAACTGTCCGTGGGCTGAAACCTGTTGCAAAAGAGGAGAGGAGTTTATAGTTCTATGAAATAGTTCTACCTTTTATGGACTGACTCTTTTCTTCCTTTTCTTCCTTTTCCCTGTATTCCTTTTGTTTTAGAGAAAATGTGGATCTAAATGTACCTGTCTTACAATCAAATCCTGTATGAGTTTGCAGGAACAAATTCTACCACATTTAAGAGATTTATTTCTAATGAAAAGATACCTTACAGAATAAATAATAATGAAATACATGTTTGGAAATGAGAGAGACTGATATTTACAAATCAGAGATACCTTCTGATGTAGAATAAGGATTACCCTCTAAATTGGGGCAGGTTTTGCTGTTTTATACTTTAAATCAGTAGATGCCAGAACAGCACACATTCTTTGGAAAGATGGATTGCCTTTTCAGGTTAGTGGCACATTCTTGCACATTCTTCCTTTTCCAAGAGAACAAGTAAGATGGGAAACAGTCTTTTTTTGCTGTTCCATCTGATTTTTTTTCCAGAAGAAAATGATCCCCTTGTCCTTGTTATTTTGAAATTGTATTTATCTGTGGTCAATGACCAGTAAAGTAGCTACAACAATAAAAGCAGGCTCAAATACAATGAGCAGTAAAATCTCTATATTGACCTGCCAGTTAAAATTTACAAATGTAAGCAGTAAACAAAAGAGAAGAAAACAAAATAGATAAAATAAAAATAAAATGAAGACAAAGGAATGTGACATCTTTCCAAGATTAGGACACCTTAAGCCTTCTTACAGCAATAGGTGTTGATAAGAACTTGGCGCCTCTGTTCATAATAGCATGGTTCTGGTCTGAGAGTAGGAAATAAACCTCACTGAAAACTTGATCTCTACTTGAAGCTGGTACTGGTATACCATAGCGTAAGTTCTCATGGAAGGGGCAGTGCATTAAGGTTTGAGGTTCATTCTGACCACAGAGACAATTTCTCTTGTTAAATTGGATTTTATGAAACCTACCATTCAAGACTGCTGCAAGTAGAACATTAAAGTGGGCAAAAAAAAAAAAAAGGCTCTACAATTTGCTGAGACTGAACAGGTAGTTTGCAGGTCTGAAAGGTTTCCAGGAAGAAACCCACTCTTGTAGATTGTCTATAGCACTCAAGTCTGTCTGACATGCAATATTGAAGATTCTTTAGTGAATCTCAGCTTTGGCTTCCTCTAGACTTGGGGTAGGAAAGAGTGGATAGAAAAGCTGCAATGACACAGGTCAGCTGCGATTTTTACTTTCCATCTTGATGCGAATTTATCAAGAAGAGTTAGTGGGGCCAGTGGGCCATTAGAAAATAACAGAGCCAGTAAACACAAACTCTGGCCACTGTAATTTTCATTATTACTTGGTTCTTCAAACATCAGTATAAGTTAATATTCTCAATTCTTTTTTTATACTGCTGTAATTTAAACTCAGGGAACAGCTTGCTGATATAATGTATTTGGTTTGGGCTTTTATATAATCTTTTGATTAAAGAATGCAGAATGTTTGGAGATCAGGACTACTGTATATTTAAATGAAGCTGCAAGACAGTCATATCAGGTTTGCGTGTTAACCCTAATCCTACAAAGAATTTAGTAGATTTTTATTATATTAAAATGTAACAAATATGAATCTGTCCTGCACAAAGAGGCACTTTTTAGTTGACTGAGATTTCCAAAAGTCATGTTTACCATATCCAGGCTTTGAGTTTAGTAGATTCAAAGTAAAGGTATTTTCAGCATAATTTCAGCAATCCAGTGGTGCCAAAACTGCTGTTTTTATATCTATGTGTTGGTACCTGTTGTAACACTTTTTATACTTAAATGTATAGTAATGCCAATTCTGTACAAAACATTTGAACATTTTACATGAGATTTAAATTTTTATTATTTTCTTTCTGTTGAGTTGCCCTGCAAACCTAAAACCACTTTCACCAATAATGTAGATTTGATTTATCATTTATGTTCTGTTCTGAATTTATACCGAATCTATACCTTAAGCATAGCTATTGGAATTCTTACCCAGAAAACATCCCTGCAGAAGGACCACTAAAATATATTGCTTTGACATTATACTGTCCCATCCCATTTAATTAATCATCTTCTTGACACACATTCTGCTTGATTATAATCTTTAAAGGACATCCAGTTTCTAAGCTTTTCTAATACTGTATTCTGTATGAACTTTCCAAGAAATACACACAGATATCTTTGCAAAATAGATTTCCAGATATAAATAAGATTTTGATCCCAATATGAATTGTATACTGTTTCTGGTTTTACCTGCTGTAATGGCATTTTGAACAAGTATTTACTTGGCTCTGTTACCAGATCTGATGCTTCTATAGTAAGTTGTATAACAAGTTTCTCCACCTTAAATCTAGAACAATCTTTCAAGTGGTGCAAGAGATGAGTAATTTTTCAGTCTAATTAATACCAAGTTTTCATGAGAACGTGAAGTGCTGAAAAAGATATATAGCAGAAGATCCACTATGCTTATTTGAGAAGATACATAGCTTCTAGCATTCTCTGTTCTGTCATATAGGTTCTTATCAAACACCATAAATAAAAGCAATTTAATTACAGTTGCTGATTAGTTAATTTTAAATATTCCTGCCCTTCCCCTTTCAACTCCAAGTTTTTATTATGGCTAAACATATAATAAAAAAACCCAAGCATACATTAATAAAAATACACAAAATAGGCCATAGAAAATCCCAACAATATAAAGAATAAAACTCAGTTTTGTCTCTCCTGCAAAAGGGGGCCAGATTTTGTTGCATGGCACCTCATTTGAGAGATTAAGTGAAAGTGTCCATATGAAGTGCATTCCATGATTAGGGGTTGCAGCTAAGCTAACTCTGTTACATATCCCTAGTAGGCATGGCACAGGCAAATTGGAGCCTCTATGTACCTAGAAGAAAGCTTTCTCTTATTGTAGCCCAACTGATGATTCTTTAGGGCTTTAAAAGTCCACACTAGCTGTAGTAATTGGAACACAGCTAGGGTATCACACCCTGGATACCTATTATAGGAGGAGAGCCATATTAGTCTATTGAATCACTATAGACAAGGAGGCCATTCCAGCATCTTCTTAAGGAATGTTGGGATCATGCCTTTCCTTAACAATTTTTTGAATTAGGGAGTCAACAATTCTAATTAGCATAAAGAGCATGAGGCAAATGTTGAGTTCTGGTCCAGAGGTGTGAAAATCTCTCTGGCATCTATGCACACATTTCTGGAAAAATTAGTGTGAGAGTTTTGTATCATTTAAATGCAGTCTTTTGCTTCACTTCTGAATCCTTGACTTAAGTGGCTATTGATATATTATGAATTCAGACAGTCTTTTGTAAAGAAAATATTTAAAGATATCCCTACTGCTCTTTCTCCTACAATCACACTTTGAGGGCCTGGCACTACAAAGGGATTCCTAAAGAGCAGTGAAATGCAATTTCACCCATTATTTTCCACAATATAGTCTTGTGAATTGGATCTTTCATATTAAATATAAAGATGAATATTACTTTTGCATTAGAGCATATTCAATAGAAAAGTGAGTTAAGGGTTTTTTTTATTCAGATTATTCATCATAAAGTGAAATGTCTGTTTGAGATGTATGGCTCATGTACAAAGAACTTCACTAAATAAAGCATGTCTTTTTTAATTTTCTGATCAAAACATTGGGGGGATGCGCAGTAGAACTGATGAACTATTACTAAAATAGACCACACACATAATACTTTTAATGTTCAAGTATTAGTGATCATCAGATTTCTAGTACTCAAAATATTATCTTTAATAATTTTGTTTTCTTCCATTTATAGATTGTAGACTTAAAAGGAAGGCAGGAATATTTGGAATACTGCTATTTATTACCAAGGGGAAATGAGCACTCAGAATCTCAAGAAGAAGAAGGACAAAGAGAGTGTGATAAGAGTGAACAAGTTGATTGGAAAGAGAGGGAGAATCCCACATCTATCTCTTTGGTGAGTGTCAGGAACAAACCTATTCTTCCTCCTTGGCAGTCCACCATAGCAAATATTACTGCATTGACATTCGCTAATCTCCAGCATGCTGTTGGGAGAGGGAGAATATAATGGAAAAGGGAAGGTAGAAAAGTGCTAATCTCCAAATTGTGCTCTCCATTCTTGCAGTCCTTCGGAAACCTTCTGGTCTTCCCCAGATCTCGCGAACTTAAAGAATTTGAAAACGTAATGCATTCCCAATTGTATCTATTTGTCTGAATCACATTTATACTAACTAATCAGTTTTTTCTCTCTTCAGAACTTCTGAATGTTTAACTAGTTGACTTGAAAACTTAAAAATATTTTCTCTTGATTTTTTTTTTTAATCGGGTTGAGATACAGGTAGTGCTTGCCTAATGACCATTCGTTTAGCGACCATTCAAAATTACCAAGATGCTGGAAAAATGCACTTACGACCAATGCCCAAAGTTACGGCTGTTGCAGTTCCCCTGTGGTCATGTGATCAAAATTTGGGCACTTGGCAGTCTACCTGCACTTATGACCGCAGGGGTGCTGCAACTCCCCCCACCCACCTATCTCTCCCCCAGTCTGTACCCTTTTGGCTACCTTGCACAGCGGCACTCGGCAGCAGCACTGGGGCTGGGGCTGAAGTGGTCCGGGGCCTTCAGCAGTGACAGCCAGCTGCCACTGCTGCCACCACCATCCCAGGCCTCTACTTCAGCCCCAACATTGCCGCTGCCACTGAGAATGCCACCTCAAGCCCCACACTGCAGCCAGCCACCCCAGCACCATTGTGCAAATCCCCAGTTGCCCCTGCCACCCTCCCTCCACAGGCTCTGCTGCACCTAGCTATCTTCACCATTTTCTTCCTGCTGCTGATGAGGCACGCCTGGCCTGGCCCTACTGTATGCAACGCAGCTGCCAGGCCTTCTTCCTAAGGCCACTAATGCCGTTCTTCAAGCCGCTCACGCCATTCCTTCTCCAAATCACATGCCTGTTCTCATGAGACCAAGGGAAGAACAGGTTTCTGAAGGATTGTGAGAATGGGGCACACGATTTGGTGAATGAGGTCTTCTGAAGCACCATGAGTATGGAGCTCCTGCCATTCTCCAAACCGCGTGCCTATTCTCACAAGGCCTGAGGAAGACCAGAAGGTTTCCAAAGGATCGCAAGAATGGACCACACAATTTGGAGAAGGAATGGGGCGTGCGGCTTGGAGAACAGCATGAGTGGCCTCCAGAAGAAGGCCTGGTGTGGCCAGAAACTGCCTTGCATTCAGTAGGGTCAGGCCAGGTGCACCTCACCGGCAGCAGGAGGAAAACAGGGGCAACTGGGGCTTTGCGCAATGGTGCTGGGGTGGCTTGCTGCAGCGTGGGGCTTGAGGTGGCATTTTTTGGTGGCAGTAGTGGCAGCTAGCTGAGACTGCTGAAGGCCCCGGGCCTCTACTTCAGCCCCAGCACTGCTGCTGAGTGCCACTGTGCAAGGCGGCCAAAAGGGCAGAGATGGGAGAGAGATGGGGGGAGTTGCAGCACCCCTGCAGTCGTAAGTGCTGCTGGGCTGGGCTGGGGTGACTGGGGCTTCCTGGGGTGGCTATGGCTTTGCACTGAACTGCAGCAGCCCAACTTGTGCATGGCATGTACCAGGCCTCCCAGGGCCTCCCCCCCCATTGCACCCCTGGGCTCCTTACCTGGGACTCCCTCCACTTAATGACCCCCAATTCTTAGTTAACAATGGTAACCAGGAGTGCCGGGATTGTGGTCACTAAGTGATGCAGTCACATGATGATCTGCTTAATGATTGCATCATCTAGCGATGGAAATTCTGATCCCAATTGTGATCGTTAAGCAAGGACTACATGTAGTTATAAATTGATTTAAAAAGGCAAGCACATTTTTCTCTATCCTTTACTTGCTTTAGGAACACATTCTGCTCTTCCTGAAAGCCAAGTGATCTGTGTATTTAATAATCTACAGCCAGTTTATCCAGTGGCTCTGAATAGGTTAATATATTTGTGTAATAGCTAACAGCTGTGATAGTATTATATTTTCTGCATGGCTTGTGTAAATTTCTTCCATAAGCCTAAATGCAAAACAGTACTGTAGTAGGCTGCTGAGTATATGGATGCTCATCAAAAGTGGTGGGGAAATTCAGATGATCAGAGCTGCTTACTAAAAATGCTTATCATGTAGCACTTTTAAATATGAGGGAATGAGTGCGATTGTGACCAAATCTTTAAGCCCTGATGTGTGGAAAGGCGGTGGGAGACCTTAATGGCTTGAATTTAAGACAGCCCATTTATGTATCACCCTATATATTTTTTTCATTGGCTCCTGTGCCATAGCTTCTTTGAATTTGATCTGAGTGTATAGGCTATCTTGTAATTTCATCATAATGTAATACCAGCAATAGTTGATAATGAGATTAGTAGATTCATTTATATACAGCCCTTTAAGGTAATTGTCCTTAAGGTAATCCATAACAGAATAAAACAAAAATAAGAACAGTATAAGGTCAGGATAACAGGTAATGCAAAAATAATAAAAGCAATAAAAACATTATCAACCATTATGTGACATGCTCATTCCTAGTGAAATTAAGAGCAGGATTGCACATATTAAAGTAATAGTTTGCTTAATCATTTTCATTAAATAAACCACAATTGTCAGGGTTCATTTAATATTCCAATAAACCCATATTTACAAGCCACAGCAGCTAGGCTTTTACTTCATGCTAAGCCAAAAATTAGAAACCTATGGCTTCGTGCAGTGTGTGAACGAGGTTTAAGTATGTTTCTTTGCTATTATCATTTCAGTTATAAGTAGCCCCTTATTCTTTGGAGATGTACCAATTTTGGACTGTATTTGGTGTTTGTTTTGCAGAATCACAGAAGTACTATTGATTCTTCTTTCTCCTTGGAAGGTTACTTTCCACAGTTAACATCCCTCTCTGAAATTGCCTTGGAAGTAAGTTTGAGAATTGGGACCTAATTTTATGAACTGTCTCAAACACATAGACAATTCTGTAACCCATTTAAAAGAATATATAAGCTAGCTGAAAGCAGCCTGTTTTCTAATTCTTTTCAAAAACTCTACAATTCACCTATTTTAAAAAGTTTGACTTACACAACTAAAATAACCTTCCAAAAACATTGTATCTTTAACCAAGACAACTTTGAGCTGTAGCCATAGCAGCTTCTGTTTAGAGTACATGCTAAGGCAGTGATCTGTTTGTTGTGTTTTACTATGGTATAGAGTGTGCATTAAATATGAACAAATTAAATATAACTCTGAGGTTGTTTGGAGCATTCAGCACCTTGAATAGTACAGCTTCCTCAACCAGTCTATGCTGACTAGGGATTATGAGAGATGAAGCCCAACAAATCAGGAAGATTACGATATTGGGGAAGGCTGGACAGAATATGTAGAATTGTGTTTTCAACTTTGAATGCCATAATTAAATGAAATTAGACTCAGGCATTATCTCACATGTCCAAGTCATCACTATAACTAGCATGAGTTGTGCATGGAAGATTATCCACTATCAGAGCTGGATTCATACATTGTGGTAATAATATGCTGTTTTTGGATTAGCATGTTGCCTGAACTCAGCCATTGTGGCTTATTCAACAGACTATAGAAAAAAGGAACAATAGTTTTGTGTAGTATGGTAACCCAGCCCTAGAGTCACGTGTCTGGCAATTCTTGGTGTACTAAGTTAAACTATTTTGTCATCTATGTTTAGCTGCTCCTCAGTTAGGTCAGGAGTAGAATTTCATATTAAAATAGCTGCCACTATTATCAGTATATCCTATTCATATGGGATACCACTCTAAAGGCAGAACATAAGGTTCACATAGTTTGTGTCCATCTCCCATATATGGTGATTTTTATTTATTTAATAAGATTTATATGGCCATCTAATTGACTTGTGAGTTTGGGAGGCTAATATTCAATAACAACCATTAAAAAACAACTTGAAAGCAAAACCCAAATAAACAGCCACTATGCTAAACAGGCGTACCCATTTCCTAGACCCAAAGCTCAGTGAACAGTCTGCTCTTTAATGCTCTATAAAAGGCCAGTTAAGGTTGGGGCCATCTGAATTAAGGGGGCAGTTCGTTCCATAGGGCAGATGCTTTAACAGAAAAGGCACACCTCCTGGGTCTGATTAGAAGACATTGCTTGATGGAGGGGATCTGGAGCACGCCCATCCCCTGAAATAAGCAGACATAATTGGAGACAGGCAATCCCACAAATGCCACAATCCTGCTTGATGAGGGGGTTTCATAGGTGAAAACTAGCACTCTGAATTGCACCTGGAAGTCCATTGGTTAACCCACATATTTGCCAATGTTTTTACCAGAGGATAGAAGGTGCAGTGGTGCATATTGTTTAAACCCTTTTAAGTCAAATGTTATTGCAGTCTACTTTTTTACTTCATTCTAATCAAAGATTTTTTGAATTATAAATCAGTCTTCATTAATTTATAAAAGCCAGAGCTGAAAAGTTGTCTATGCTGAATACTGGCCTTAATGCAGTCCCTAATATTGACCAATTTCAGCATGACAAGTATAGGGCAGACATCTGAGTTTGTCATCAAGATGACAGCAGAAAAAAATGCTGTTAAGATACGTTGAATTGTACAAAACAATATTTTAAGATATTGTTTTGTACAGTTTTTTGTGATTTTGACTGCTGGTACTGCATTCGTTATTTGAAGTTGTGTAGCAAAGACGGGATGAGACACTTTGGGGAGCCTTCTGGAAATAACTATAGCTGGATCTTCTAAAAGAACACCTTTGAGATTCTGCATTTAGCCTGGTAGTATGTTCAAATGAGTTGCAGGATTTACCTTTAACACACACAGAAACTTTTTTTTTTGCTTTGCACCCTTTCAGGAACATGTGAGCAACAGTGGAGGTGTGAATTTGACAAACTTTCAGAACCCTATAGATTTGGCCCAAGCGATTAACCACGATGTGAGCCTTCATGATGCCACAGTGATGGGATCAGACCACCCTAATGTAACAAATGCAGAGAGGAAGAATTTGGAGAGACTGGAGATTTTGCCTGACTTAAACACATTTCCAACTAATGGGACCAACATGTTGGAGTTATTTGCATATGATAATTGCTGCAGAAACCTTACAAATCAAGATTTTTTTTTCAGCCTGAATGAAAGTGGATTTGAAGAAATAAATTTCACATCATTAACCATGGAAGAAAATTTTGACTCTGCAGAAACTTGTGTTTTTGAAGAACAAGATTCAGATTCTGGACCTTCTTTAAATCTAAACTATAGTAATTCATCCTTTGTTTTTACCTATAACAAGGATGCCAAATTTGGTGCCTCTGATAACTCAGGAGTTACAGGAGATAATTGCCTAGAACATAGCAAATACTGCCATACAGAATATCAAAGCAGTTATGACTATGGCACAGAATCACTAGTAGGTGTATTCCATGATCACACATACAATCAGAATACGCAACAGTTGACATTGTCAGTGTCACAGGATTATTTCAGATGGCCAGAAGAATCCAAAAGAACTGAAATTGAAAGAGATACAAATCTAGATGATGAATACCGGGCAAAAGCTCTGAGAATTCCATTCTCTGTTAATGATATAGTGACTTTACCTGTAGATTCTTTTAATAGCATGTTGTCAAACTACTACCTAACAGATAATCAATTGTCACTCATTCGTGACATAAGACGGAGAGGAAAAAATAAAGTTGCTGCGCAAAACTGCCGCAAACGCAAACTAGATGCAATTATGAACCTGAAGGATGAAGTGTGTCATCTTCAAATGCAGATGGAAAGGCTTAAGAAACAGAAGGCGCGATACAAAAGGTCAATTAGCAATATAAAACAAAAACTAAATGATCTTTGCTGGTACTTTTTCAGTAAATTGAGAGATGACCAAGGAACAACAGTTAATCCAAGCCAATATGTCCTTCAATGTTGTGGAGATGGTACTATATTCATTTTACCTGAAAAAGAAGTCAATCTGGAGCCCAAACACTGAAACAACTAAAATGACAAACATTTTAGATTATTTTATTAAGGGAAAGGGTTTTTAAGGACTGCATTTGCAGGCACGCCAGAAGAAATGTGAACTGCGCTCCTTGGCTACCTTGTACACCATTTCAAAGAATTCCAACCCAAGCAACTTTAAAGTGGACTAAACTTCATTTTACATTTGTTATGCATAATTTATTCAGCTTAAGCATGGGTGCATATGCTAAACTACTAGACCACAGAAAATCCTGTCAGTTGCAATTTCAGTAAAGTTAGGTGAGTTTTGAAAGTAGCACAGCAGAAACATCATTGCTTCTGAAGTACATTGGAGTAGGCAGTGATTCATATAGTCATGTTCCTAAGTGATCCATGCAGTGCCACTTCACTTGCCATTGGTGGATGGGGCTGAAATAAGTGGCTAGGTCCCCATTCTTTCTGACATTTGCTTTATTTTCCCCCTCCCCTTAAAGAGTTACCAGCAAATATCCCTTTTGCCAGAGATGCATATTTAAGCTTGCAAATGGATTTTGAAATTGAGGGTACCCATTTCCATTGTACAGTACTCATACATTTTCATCCCATTATTACTTCCACTTAAATAGGTTTTGACAAACTTTTTATAGGGATGTTCATACTTCTACAATGACTCATCCTTTGTACTTCGTAGGAGCCAAAGTAGCTTTCTGCTATCTATTAAAGCAGCCAGCTTGCAGGCTAAAACTTTTCCTCCCATGTTTGGTGTGTGGAGCTCTACTTTTAACCTACAGCTAGTCCTCAGGTTACAAATCATTCAGTGACCAATGTTATGAAGGCATTAAACAAGGGGGATTTACAACTGGTCCTCAAAGTGGTGGCCGTTGCAGCATCTATTTCACAATTACTGTGGTTGCAGTGTTGTACAGTCACGATTGCCATTTGCGACCTTCCCTGCCAGCTTCCCACTAGTCAACGGGGAAGCTGGCAAGTCACAAGTTGCTCCCACCACTTCTTCGCCTGCTGATACTCGGTAGCACTTGCCTGTTTTCACCTCCGGCCTGCTTGCCTGGACCTCTTCCTACATGAGTCACACAAGGCCCTCACTAAACCACCTGCAGAGCCCTCAGATTACAATGGCAACTAGGACTGCTGTTGCTAAGCAAAATGGTCACGTTGCACTTAATGACTGCATCGTGTAGTGATGGAAATTCCAGTCCCAATTGCTGTGGTAACCCAAGGACTAATATTGGATACTGATGAATATTGAAGCAATATTATAATGAAGTGTACACACTACAGATACTGTCTTACTTTCCCAGACTTTGTATATTTAGTAGCATTATATTTTAAATGAAGTTCTTGATGTCAACACAATCCTACCCCAGTTAGTTATCTGAGCACTGACCTACATGCACTGAAATGCAGATTTATATATTGAATAAGCTGCACGACATGGCACAGAACTCCCTTTCGTTTACAGAACTTATTAAAATCAAGCTTTTATACATATTTATACAATAACCACTTATACCAACTTACCGTTGTTACTGTTACTATTGTTTTGGTTCTTACAGTTCCAGTGAGATAGTCCTGTGTAAATATACTTTAAAATGTATTGCCCATTGAACCACTGTTCTTTTAATGGCAACCTTAAATCCCTATTTCATTACTATTAAAAATTAAAATGCATGAGTCTGCAAGGTAATATGCACCTAACATAAAATGTGCTAATTGTATCAAGGTAGTTTCACTACAGTATGTGTCTTCTTTCAAATAAGAAAGCCAAACACTTGGTAAGCTATTGTAGCAGTATACTTGAGTAGCACGTCCCTGTCAAGAACCAATATGCAGTTTTATGTTTAGGTATCCTGCAGGAATAGCTATCAAGTAAGAAAACTTCTGTGGTCAAAACAGATAAATACCAAACAAGTATATACAAAATGGAAATGCGCTTTGTTTCAAGATCAGAAAGAAAGCTCTTACTGAAATGTTTTAAGGTGACTGCATGCTGCAGAAGAGAACTAAAAATGGCTTCAAGATTGTATCTACATAAAACAGTAAGAATTTCAAACATGCCAGTTTTACTCAAGAGCTACAAAGATATGCAGTATTTGGTTTATTTTCTGGGCAAATTCTCCAGGAGGTTAGGAGGCAAATAGGTGTCAGTACAAATCACCAAACCATCCACCTAAGTTTAAGCAATTTTTTTTAGCCCATCTCACAGCAAAAGCCCAAGAAAACCAACTGGTATGTATCTTTGCTGGACTTGTGCACCTGTTTTACAGGTACAAATAAAGATACTTGCTTTTTTCTTTCATTACCATTAAAACAGCAATTTCCCTAAGCTCTATAAACCTACATTTAAACACCTTATGTTAATCCAAAGGAACAAAGGCTAGAATTTACCTCACTGGCATTAATACATGCCAGTGTATTAATGTAATGCATGAATCAGGATACCTACCCCCCTTTCTTTTAACTTAAAATATGCAAAATTTTCTGAGTTCAAACTTCTGTAGGTTCCCTATACTACTGCCTGGCAGTAATTAAGATAGTCATGTAGCAGCAAGCAATTCTCCTGACTTCAAAAGCAACAGAGATTATAATTTGTAATAGTTTTTCAACACTAAACTAAGCATTTAATATGTCACTTTACCTAGGCTATACCGGCTTAACTAGAAAATCTGAAAAAGTTGCATGCAAACAGATTTCCGTCCAAGTTTGTGGGGGGGAGGGATCACTATTTTAAAAAGAACAATTTACACATCTCTACTTTAAAAAAAAAAAAAAGCCCAATGATAACCATGTAAAAACTACATGGCTATAGCATTTCTAATACCTACTTTAGATAAACTTTGCTGTTTGAAAGAGAAAACAATGGCTGGGAAAGATAACTTTTATATAAATCTCTCTCCAGTACAAAACACTGATTTTGCATGCATTCTGTACAATGTACTGAAGATTCCTGGAATATTGCTGTGCTTGGGAAAATATTTACAGTATCTATATAGGAATAACATACAGAGTTCTATACAACTCATTTCTGTATCTACATGAACTGGGCATAGCACTTCAATAAGCTAAATGTCAGTTTTCTCATATTTGGTTTAAGTTTCCCCCCAGTAACTATAGATGTACTTTGATTCTCACTCTATCTTTTCATTGCAGAAATCCTTATCAAACCATATTATCAGCCTTCTACTTTGAACATTAATATATCCATTTCGATGCCCTTCATAAAGTATGCCACAGAGAAATTAGGGTACACGATGGGCATATTCCAGATTACCAACAAAGACCAAGTTAACTATATTCCACCAATTTTTCCTATTGATAAGAATCCATACCCAAAATGTATTGAAGAAATTAGCAGCAATATTAGCTTCTACAACGCTAAGTAAAGACTCTTTATTCTGCTTTAAATGCACTTTAACTTTTGTTCTTGAAGAGATGGGGAACATAACGGAGTATTATGTAAGATAAATATTCCCTTAATAATCATTCCATGCATTTATACCTATGTTGGTAAGCTTTGCAGTTGCTATTGTTTAAAGTTATTCAAACATAAGGGCACATGTATACAAATAAAATCAGCAACCAGTTTGCACAGCTAATTGTCATAACTAGATTCTTGCCTAGTTTATTAACAATTTTCACTGAACCAAGCAATTTTTCAGAATATTGTTGCCTTTCTCTAGGATTATAGGCAATGCTTTTTAGATGTAAGACAGGAGTGGTATCTGCAGTAAGATGCTGAGGGACATATGTTCAACTTTTGTAGAATTATTTCCCCAGCTGATTCTTCATTAATCTACACCTAGGTTATAGTATGTATTTTGGGTTATTTTTCATGTCTTACAGCCATTAATCATTTGCACATTCAAGGACACCAACAAGTATGTAGTGCTGTACAACTCACACTCCATTGAAGAACTGTGTTTTATCATTTGGGATGTGCATAAAGTGTTAAGATGGTATCAGACTAGGAATATTTTTTAAACAAAAGTTTATTATAACACTTATAAAAATCAGTTAATATTCACATTAGTCTTGACTTCCTGTCCAGTCTGAATTCTAGAACAAGTATACCTTTAATTTTATATAGCTTTTAAAATCATTACAATAGGCTGCAACAGAAATCATCATCTATAAAGGTTTTAATAAAATCAGCAAAACCAACTATTTTGTGATGAGACAAGAAATATCTTATTTCTTGAAGTTTCAGTGGTTGAGCACTTCTTCATTAGTTACCTGCAGCCTGGCACCTTCCTGCCAAAGAAAAAGAAAGTATCTGAAGAGGTTTATCACAGATGCCTCTTTGTATCACAGGAAAATTTCAGCAAATGGCTAGAAAACAGATGAGGCAAGGCCAGGCTTTTAGTGTGAAAGTTGTATAAAGCAACATAGAACTTTTAAAGCGTAATATAAAAATGTTTAAAAACTGACAGATTCTGGAATTATAATCTTATTTATATTAAACAGAATATTCCTCTAAGTAAAAAGATTCCATGTCCACCATACTGAAGGTAACTACTGCAAACATTCAATAACAGAATAATTTCACATTAAGTGCACTGTTAGCATATATGCAATAAAACACGTTTGCAACCTAGCTGAATTAGAAAATCACATTCTACTTCAGTTCAATAAATTCATATTGCTACACAGTGCCGACAAGACTAGTGAGGGAAAAAATTCTGTATGTAAAGTTCTGCATAAACTTCACTTTCACACATATGGCCCAAACACAAGTTCTATAATACTATAATAGTTGCATTGAACAATAGATACCCAATTGCCCTATTTTGAAGAGCCACCATTTTAGGCTTTAGGTTTTAGCAAATAAAAATGGGTAAAAACAAGTTATTGTACCATTTAAAAAAGCTGCAACATACCATTTTAACTACCCATAGCAGGGATGGAACCCTTGCAAATCATTAATGGACCCTTGGCTGGTTCATTTGCTCAGCAGGTCTATTGCTTGTCCATGGTGCATAAAGCTAGATTCCAGTAGGGGAAAAGATAGGTTAAGCAGCTGCAGTTAAAAATAAATCAAAACATAATAGCAAAAACAAAACAAAACAAAGGAAAACAACAGAATAAATACCCAAACCCCCAAATCAAAACAGAATTCTTAATTTTCCAATAACAATTGTTAACTTGGTTCATTGCTATGTTAAACTAGATAATATAACCACTATACTGAAACAGTACACTGTCATATAGTATTAGTTTCTTGTTTTTGGAATATTAAAAAAGGAAAAGTAAATAAGATCTTACCTAAAGAAGTTTAACTGAAGCTTAGAACTATTTTGCTCTACACCCTCAGCTCTCGTTGGCATCCTTAAAACTACTGTAGTTAAAGCTTTGCAGAAGTACAGCACAGCTTTTTAAGACTGGCTGAACTTAAGTGCCGTTCTCAAGAGTTCTTTTGCACTAGACCTGTGTCCCTGGAAGAGTACCTCGCTGGGGATATTTCCTTTACTTGCCATTGAAGAAGCAGCATCTAAAAGATCTAAAAAGGTGTTTCTCTTTGCAGAGATATCCCTTAAGTTATCTAGGTATTAATCTGGTAATTTACAGAAAACATTATCTAACCAGCATTTTACATGTACAACAATAACTTTATAGTATTTGTGGGACCTTCTACTACCCACTCCTTGCCTTAATTTACAATATAGTTTAAATAAATCTATAATTACACAACATTTCCTTTAGAATTATTTTATTAAATCATAAATGTACAACAGCTTCTTAACTCTACACACGCACTTAAATTTTTAAAAGGAAAACGTTATGTCTTATTACACCATGATCCTGGCTAATAGCTTTTCAAAACTTTGAGAAATTTTTTTTAAAAAAGGTTTCACATGTCACCTGAAACTTACAAATTTAACATTATCAAAGGAATGCTTCTACACTCTTACAAAGACCACTAAAAAGAAACAACAATTAAAAAGCTAAGAAACTGTCTCAAAGGCATTTTTACAATCCTTCCTCCACAGTAAGGTATGATATTAAATAATCCAATCCATTCACAAAATGGCTCTCTGCATCTGCTCTGGTGTCTTCTGCCATATCACTGCATATTTATGCATGACTGAGATAAGTGTTTCCTTAACAAAGTTATTTCGAAAACCTGAAGCTGTTCTGTTACCTCTGGGCTCATCCTCTCCTATTTATACAGTGAAGCCTGTTTCAACAGAAGTAAAGAGTAAAAAAATAGGTTATGAAGTTGTCCCAATTTTCTTTTTAAAGGAAAGATAATATGACCCTAAAAAGCTTTTACCCCTGCAGCTAAAACTAAGAAAAACTGCAATTTTAGTTTTAAAAGGTACACTCACCCATGAAAAGTTTACAGAAGTTCAATAACGACTCCTCCCTCCATATCCCCCACTTCCTCCACTTCCTCCAGGACCATAGTTTCCTGTGTTAGTAAAAACAGAAAACAAAATTAGTAATTGAGAGCCTTTACCAAAAATGTTTAGTAAATGTTTACCAAACATTTAGTTCTAAGCATTCTCTTACAATTTCAATTGACCAACGAAAACTTCAAAAAGAACTAAGTAAGTGATGGACTGCCCAATTCAAGTTACTTATTTTCTACTAAAGTTGCAGCTTATCATAGGGGTATGAAAATGTATTTTGTTATGGAAATTTTACTAAGTGAGCGAGCTGAGCTACAGAACCAAAATCCAGAATATTTTGGTTGTTCCAGGTTTCAGTTGAAACAAAGTCTAGAAGGATCTTATGGGGCAAGCAGAACAGGTTAGTGCTACCTTACCCCTCTCTTCCTTCCTCCTCTGCATGGCTTGCCTGGTGGGTGATTCACTGATCTTCCCAGCACTTCCCTTTACCTAGATCCCCCTAGCACCCCACAAAACATTTCTACTTCGAACGTGCATATTTCAGTCTGTCCAGACACAGAGCACCAACAACTGGTTCTTCTGTTCACAGAAACTTTTGCACATGCCTGTGAATCACTGTCTTGGGATACAAAATTGCTATAAGTCTTTTCCCATCATCCATCTGACAACCAAAACTAGCTAGAATACCATTACATTGGGAGGGTAAGTTCTCCTATTTAATAGTATTCAAGAAGAAAAGCTGATTTGTAGACAGGTTGAAAACATAAGCCAACTGAACACAAAAGGATATAGACAGAATCTCAAATGAAAGGTGCAATGAGGGGGAAACACATGATGATGATGATGATGATATGCCACCTGACTCCCAGTGATTCTTGGGCAGTTTACAAATTGTTAAAAACATGTAAAAACAAGGAACAATATAAAAATACAAAATCAGCACAAACTGGATGGGAACAAGGAAGAGAAAAAAAGGGGCATTAATTGTTCCACCAAAGGCCTGGGCGAAGAGCTATGTCTTCAGGGTTCTTCAAAGTACCAACAGGGCAGGGGGGCAGTTTGAATCCTGGGAGGAACCTTATTGCAGAGGGCAGGGCACTGCTACCTATTGGCTTATGTTAAGAGGAGAGGGAAGCTTGAAAAAGCAGACCTACCTCACTTGCTCTATTAATATTAGTGAAATTAATAAAGAGGTGGAGAGCAGAAGATACATTTTGTTCAACAAGTTACCTCCACCATATGGTCCTCCCATGTTCCTGCTTCCACCAAAATTTCCACTCTTCATTGGACCATAGTTTGAAGGCTGTTGGTTGTAGTTTCCAAAGTCATTGTAATTTCCACCTCCATAATTGCCTGCAGAAAAAGTATTTTGTTCATTATAACAAGAATTTTACGGTGAATATAGGATGTCTAAACACACATGCAAGCCTGGTTCATAGCAAAAAAGTGAAGATAACTGACAGTGCAAGAAAGCTTTTTTTTTTTTTTGCATTTCTAAATCATCTAGCATCCTCTGCAGTTTTATTTTTCAAGGGATGAGGGAATTGTGTACAGGAGGTTCAAGCGTTACTTTTCCTACAACCTGCGCTGGTTGCTCAGCTGATTATCTTCAGAAAACTGAATTGAGAAGTGTTTTGGTTTTTGGAGAAGTCCAGTAGGACAGAAAGGGAATTGTTAAGGGTTCATCTGGCCCACAGGCTCCCCATCCCTTATCTAAGAGAGAGTATTTTACAATTTAAACATTTTTTACTATACACTCAGTTTATTCTTATCACTCAATTATTACATATGTAGGAAAAATATCATGAATGAAACAAGGAATATAAAATAAATATTATAAAAATAATTAAGGACATTGTTGACTATTAACTGCAGTAATTTTCTGTGAAAAGCTGTACTGAAATATTTTTTTAATTTAGACATGGCCAATGCATGTTTCTTCAACAGTCTAGGAAACTGTTCTCGTTTCAAATATATATTTAAACAATCTAATCATTACCTCCTCCATAGTTGTCATAGCCACCTCCGTAGCCCCCACCCTGGTTGCCATACCCAGGTCCTCCTCCACCATATCCTCCTCTTCCTCCTCCATAACCAGGACTGCCTCCAAAATTGCCACCTGTTATAAAGTGAGACTAAATAAATATCCTTGTAATATAACTGCTTGCATAAAGTGAATTCATCTTAGGGCAGCAATTACATGGCCATAACCTGGGGAATTATTAATATAATTATAATAAAGAGATGCTTGAATTTTTATTGGGAACCATTTTCCAAGTCACATCAAACTATTCTCCTGGAGTATAGCAAAAATGTTGGGCACTTACTCTAATCATATTTTCTGGTTTGGTGTCAGAGGCCTTGGCCACTGATGCAATCCCCACCTGGTACCTAGAAGGTGAGGACAGCATCTAATTCTGTCCAATAGCTGACCTTAAAAATCTGAAATGAAGAATATGACAGCTCTTGGCTATGCTCAGTGTCACCAATTCAAAAAACCAAATGTACTTTAACCTAACATACAGGTAGAATGTAACCCGTAAGAATGCTACCTCTTGAGCCCAGCTATCTTTCTAAGCCACTAAATTAAGGCATATGCTTTCTCTTGTTCTAGAACTCAGAGAATGCAGGACTACCCATAGTTCTAACTGAAAGGCGGGATACAAGGTCTTATGCTGAAATCATGATCCCTTTATGTTTTTTTTCTGGAAGTATGTTTCCCCAGTCTGGTGTCCATGGTAGCCTGATGCCAAATGGAATGTAGTCATCATTTGTGGGCACTGATGGAACACTAAAGCAGGTATTACCCCAGAAGAATCCCAAATTAGGTTTTGCACAGCTCCTTTGTGAACATCTGATCAGAATGTTTAGGAAGACCTCCCAATGGGCCCACTGAACTCAGCAGGTCACATGACCCTTGCAGTGGGTAGTTGGCTATTTCCAAGATGATCATCAGCACTTGAATTTTTTGGCTTCTACCCCAAAAGGACAACATTCAAATCTGTTGCAAAAGTTTAAGAGAATTTATTTCTCTGGCTATAGACATACCCTTTCTGTGGGTGGCAATTTCTCTTCGTACCTGCTCTCAATTACAACCAAACTTAGGACCTCAACCAAGTAACTCCCTGACCAAGAATAGTTTGGCTGCAAGTCTAGCTCTGAACTGGCTATTTATTACCCAATATTTGAGTTTTATTCTCAGCCAAACGTACTTATTTTTATTCTAAAGTATTTTTACATTTATATCCCACTGGTTGGTAAAGGACGTCTCTTGTCTCTCAACACCGCAAATATTGACATCCACACTGTAACTGTCTTTTCTATTATACAGAAAGGATGGAGTTTACTTTTCAGTGTGTGGGTGGCTCTATACCTGGAAGGGAACTTCCATTCCTTGATAATCAAATAGTGAGAAATGGATTCTTGGTTCAGAGGGGGCTTTGAGACCTAGAGTTTACAGTAGTAATAAACTCCCTCCCCCCCCGTTTTCTTCAATTAAGCTGCTGCAAATCAAGAAAGCTAAGGTAAATAGGTTCAGTTTAAGTTCTGTTACTAGTATTAAAGTCTTTAGCTGAATGTGTTCTGGGATGGACATTAGTCCACAAATATTGGCCTACTTTGCACATAGGTTCTTGCTTATTTTTGGAATTCTAAGCCAGACAATACACCACCTTATTTTGTATTGTCTTTCAGAATCATAAATTATATTTACATAGTTCAAGCCAGATTTTTAAAATAATGGTTTGGTGATCATGCCATTGTATCATGATTTGCACAATGGATGATCTGCACTGACTTAAAACCACAAATTACATAATGACTGAGCATTATGCCTTAATCAGTTCTGAAAGTCATTATATTCAATGACAAATATACTTGTACTTTACATTAAATTTGGGGAGGGGCCTTCAAATCAGCCTTGACTTCTTGCAACTGGACCAGTCCATGCAGTTTCTTGGCAATATTTTAAGTCATTTGTAGTTTGGCTTCTTCCTAGTATTGAGAGTGAATGACTGGCCAAAAGCACTCAGCTGACCTTATGTCTAAGTCTGGACTAGGACTCATAGCCTCTTGGTTTCTAGCATGACGCCTCAACCACTACACCAATCAGGCTCTCAATCAGAATTTACATACATCTAAAACTGAGCACAATTTAGAAGAATTGTCAAATTGTATTATACAGTATGTGCATGATCTACAATAGACTTTAGACAAAGAATGGCTAACATTATTCTGAATATTCAACACTTAAATAGAAAAGAACAGACCTAAAACTGGTTAGTAGACCAGCAGGTCCCAATATTTACATTTTAACTATTTTATTTATTTGATTTATAGGCTGTCCAACTCCTAAATGACTCTGCACAATTTACAACTAAAAAACCATCAGTAAAAACACAGCCAACCGGGGGAGCAAAATATCAGACCCAAACCAAAACAGACCAGATCCAAACAAAACAACCTTTAAATAATTAGTACAGTAATGTAGACAATGGTGCTATTTCATTATTAATTTTAAAAACCATTTCAGTATCTCAAAATAAATATATTCAGCAGACTAACCTCCTGGTCCCCCACCATATCCATTGTATCCATCACCAAATCCACGACCACCTCCATAGCCATCTGTTGAAAAAAAACGTTTTTATTAAATTGCCTACATTATGAGTCAAATCTTTATAAAACAATATTCAAAGCCTGCTTAGCTGCCAGGATTTTTTTTACTTTTAGCTGCCATTTTTATGGAGTCCTGGGTCAAAAAAGTGCAATGGAAGCTATTAGGAAGTGTGTTTAATTATTTTATAATACACATGATTTTCTGACTTACCAGATCCACCTCTGAAGTTACTTCCTGGTCCTGGACCAAAGTTTCCACCACCTCCACGTGAGTCTCCAAAGCCAAAATTACCTGAATATATATATATATATATATTAAATTACCTACAAAATTATTTTAAAAAAACAACTAACTTAAGTATAATGCAATTCAAACACACCTCCCCTTCCACTCCTTGAGCTCTGAACTTCTTGCATTTCTTGCCTTGATAAAGCTTTTCTTACTTCTGCATTATGTCCGTTGATTGTGTGGTACTTCTGCACTGTTAAAAAATGAAATTTTACACAAACGATAGAAATTTCAACTTAACTCTACAGAGTAGTTAATAAACTTACTGGCAAAAACAATAATGGATTGTAATAAAGTGTAATTGAACTATAACACTGGTAACAACATAAAATTTGAAGAGGTTTTTGAAATAATTGCATACTAAGGATAAGCAAACCTCTTCATTTGAAGAATGGTGGGTTATACCCGTATCTATTCCATATATCTTAATTTTATAAATATTACTCAGTCCACAAACTTCAATGTGTCTTATTCCCATAAATTTATACAAAATTAAGAGAGGTAACAGGCATTTTTGCTGTAGACATGGAAAATTTGCAGCTATACTCTTAGCATGCAGCCAATGTTTCCTCCTAAGTTTCAGAGCTACACTTATCAATTTGGATTGTTCCAGCAATTATGTGATAATCTTTGCCTGCTACCTCACTATTTTTCCAAGTATATAACCAGAATGCCTGTAGTACACTGATATTGGCCTAAAGCCACAAGCCAACTTTCCTACATTTCTTTTCTGCTCTGAAGCAGGAATAGAACTTTTAAAATCACTGTCTAGCAAAACTTAAATACTTATTGCAGAGAAATAAGCAAGTCTGGCATAGTCCCATCAATTCTCCATATAGTAAAGTATGGCCACTTATGCAAACACCCCTACTCAATGTTGACCAATTCATGTTAAAAAAAACCCCAGCACTTATAATACTATTTATCTGATTGTTAGCTAACTCTGTGAGCAGCAAGATAACTAATTGGTTTACACAGACTAGCTAAAATGTTAGTCTTGACCATAACACAAACACAACTGACTTTAATATTAACAAACAAAATCAGCATCCAGCAATGGTTGCAATATACATTCTAAAACAATTTAACTGCAATCTCAAGGTCTCAATCACATACCTATTTAAAGTATTTCTGGATACTTACACACAATTTTATCCACAGGATCATGGTCATCAAAAGTTACAAATCCAAAGCCTCTCTTTTTGCCAGATTGTCTATCTGTAATTATTTCAATTGTGTCAATTTTTCCATATTCTGAGAAGTAGTCTCTGAGATGATGTTCTTCAGTGTCTTCTTTAATTCCACCAACAAATAATTTTTTTACAGTAACATGAGCTCCAGGCTTCCCAGATTCCTTGAAAAAACAGTGTATTGAAACTTTTTTAAAGCTGGCCATGCTAAGGTAAGGGTGAGCATCCTCTTCCTCCCTGGGAACCGTAGTTAATAGTGTTTTAAATTAAGGGATTCTGATATTTGGGTACTCTTCCTTTGTTTTGGAGGTTTAAGAGGCACGCTTTAGCCCTTATACTGTTATACAAAATGCTGGAAGGGGAGAAATTTAAAACTGACTTATTCCATGGAACTCTGCAAACCAGGTGTTACATGGATAGAAATCCGAAAAACGTTTTGCATGTGTGATAGTTCCAATCTCACAGAAAGTGTTTCAACCTCAAAACAGCCTTATATCAAAATCAGGACACTGACAGCTCCTTTCATGTTTGGAACAACTCACACTCAAAATATTTCTAGTCATGTATTGCCCTTCCCTGCTCTAAAATATCACTAAATTTCTACTTGTTGTAATGAAGGAGGACTTTTGTCACCATTACTGCTTTAAAGCTGGTTATTTTTTTTATTAATTTAAGGAAGCATTACTGTATCCTATGGTTTCCTTAATTTTCATTTTCTTGCCTATTGGATGTGATGATGTGCAGCTCACTGACCATAAACTGCAATATCTACACTCTTTTACTGTTGAGGTGAAATCTAACAACATTTGAAGGGCTTAAGATGCTGCCCCCCCAATTTTATTATAAATGTTTAATAAAGCACTACCTTTATTAAAAGGTATACAGTAGAAAAGTGGAGTATTTTCTAACATTGCCTCACATCTCAAAACTCACCTCTCTGGCTACAGCTCTTTTCGGTTCAACTACTCTTCCATCAATTGAATGAGGCCTGGCAGCCATTGCTGCATCAACTTCAGCCATAGATGAAAATGTTACAAAACCAAATCCTCGTGAGCGTTTGCTTGCAGGATCCCTCATTACCTGCAAGATGAAGAATTTAAAACACTGACCTTACTAACCTATTATTGCCAGTTATTTCTAACATTTATACTCACTGTTTAACACTGATGAAACTTCCACAATTTTTAAAAATGAAAACATAAGAGAAAATTATTCACCTTCAGTAAGACTGGATTCTTTTTGAAATAATAGTACTTTAATTGAAAAATTCATAATGTATACTTTCTATTAATATCTACATGTTCTTATTTACTGGTTGCTTGAAATATGTATTTTGTGTACATTTGAAAATCAGTATTAGTCTATACGCTTCAAATTATAGTCTAAATAAAGCTATTTAACAAGTGATATTAAAAACTGGCACAGAAAAAGTCTAGAAGTAACTAAATAAAAAAGTTATCTTATAGGGGCCAAAGCATCAGGCAGATACATTGACATATAACAGTAAATTGGCTCGCTGTGATTGAGCCTACATGAATGTTGGACTTAATAAGCACAGTTCTTAATTCAACTGCATTTTTCTGGATCAAAATGTCATACAGCAATACTCTGAAAAACAGAAATGTTGGGGTTGGTAAGGAAGCATTTATGCATTTCGTTAGGCCTGAATTTCTGTATTCTCTCGTAGCCTTGACATACCTAAAAATTTTACATTTCAAGAACTTAATACTTCTTTATTCTAAATTAAACTCCAGCATCCCAATATTATTTGGACCAACTAGTCACATTTCTTCAGAATTCTGGAACTAATTCTGTGACATATTACGTAGCATTGTATGTGGTCTATCATCAGCATATAATCCCAAAATATTATCACTTGTTTGTTACTGGTTTAGTCTAATGTGGAAAGCTGCCAATAAAGAAATCAGTTTGTAAACCACTATATGGGGTCACAAATAACACTAAAATAAAAACCAAAAAATATTTTGGTTTAGTACCTTCCCATTTTCAAATCTTGGAGATGTACACAAATTGTTCCACAAACCACAGGAACACTGGACTACCTAAATCAAGTATTTAACAAAATCAAGTATTAACTGCACGCAAACAAAACTTACCACACAATCTGTTAATTTTCCCCATTGCTCATAGTAGTTTCTCAAACTTTCTTCTGTTGTTTCAAAACTTAGGCCACCAATGAATAGTTTGCGGAACTGCTCCTTTTCCCTCTGATTCAAAGAAAACAACAACAGAGCAGTCTTACACCCTTTCACAATATTGGATTTTTAAAAATCTTAAGCAATATAATTAGAATATAGGATATTCTATGTCTTGGGTGTTTGGTAAAGGTAATAAACTGAAATCGTAATCTAAACTGCAAAATAGATGGAATCGATCTGTTTTGTTTGGCAATGTATACAATTCACAATCTCTTGCCATCAAAGTTCAAAATGTTTAGAGGCTACATTGTTGCCTATCCTTGGCCAGAAAATAATACAAAAAGCTAGCATTTTATACAATGTGAAATTACTGTAATACCGTCATAAAATTATAAGCATCTTGAGATACCTATATCTATTTCAACCATGCTACAGGTATTTATCTTTCAGCAATTTTGACTTTTATCAAATTGTTTTGTTTAGTGATCTATATTATTCTCCTAGTCAATTTTGGCAAATAAATAGTATTCCTCAAGCAGTAGGTGATCATGTTAATGCTCTATAACAGAACTTTGCTGAAGCTACCTAAGGTAGAAAGATAGAACTGACTGTATTAATCTAGGAGCTAAAATATATGATACCTATATTTTATGAAAAATGGTACAGGGAAATAAATTTCAAACACTTTCAACTCCTACAGGTTTGTATTTTTAGTATTAATATTGGTTTTCCTGTGCACTGTATTAAACATACAACATATTTTTAATGGAAAAATTAATAGCCAGGAAGAACTGAAAAAGCAATTTTTCTAATACAGAACTAAAAGAGGTAATTTCCACAATAAAATAACTGACATCGCTCAATAAGAATAAAAAGACCAATTGAATAATATACTGAAAGATTCCATTATAGTTAATCTACAAGGATCACCTTCCTAAAACATGTAATTTGAAAAGGTCACTTTGCCCTTTGTTTAAATTGTAATTTTATTTATTCACTAAAAGCTCAGCCTCTAAAGGTTAGGTGGAGAAAGGTTGGTGAATTCTAAAACATTAATGTGATGGATATTTAAATAGGAATACTTGTAAGTAAGCCCTTCTAACTAACCAAAGGGACTTTTAAAATAAACTGTAGCCAACAGTTAAGACAATAATGATGAGCCTTTTGGGCTTGGCATGCCAAAAATTCAGAAAATGCCTAACGACTCTGCTGGTGTGTCACCCCCCCAACAAAAGAGAAACAATTCTTTACATATTCATTTATTTTAAAAAAATATATAGTCCAATCATGTGTGGTGCTATGTATTATATAAAGAAATGTCAAATAATTACAAAAACGAAATACGAGTAAAACAAACTGAGTTTCTTTGGTAACTCAAACAGGGAGAATTGTTGTCAGGTGTTGAACACTGGCACGTCACCCAAAACGTTGTGGCATGTCACCTTTGACACGCATGTCATAGGTTCACTATCACTGAGTTAAGAAAAAAGAAGCTCCTGAGACTTATTAAGTTTGGAACATTAACATTACACATTCAAAGCGAAAAATTTAAATGGCATTATCATCTAAAGCATCTGTTTAGATATATAACCACAAGCTTGAGGGAAAGGAAACCAGTTAGTCCTCCACTTGAGAATAAAGTTAAATTATTCTAAGTAATCAATTCGAAGAAGATACTATAATATTTGTTTTAAAACAAATGTTCCATGCAGTCCTACTTCTGAGCCATGTTGTTTTTGCAAAATCTGTCACTGGACCTAACAGAACAGGGATTTAAAGGAACTTAGTGGTCTGTTGTAGAAAGCTATCCATCATTTTCTAATCGAACAGGAGGTCATACTAGATACGCTTTTGAATAGGGATTTTGCTCTGTAACATGTCTTTAATTTTACAAAAGTCTTTACTTTTGGATATCATCACCATTTAAACGAATTTAGCATACAGTATGCTGTTCTTACATCAGGAGTTTGGTAGCAACGTTTCTAACAATTCTTTTAAAAAGCAAGTCAAGGAAGCTTATGCTTTTAATAAATGTTAGTTGAAAAGGTGCTACCAGAATTCTGAATTATTTTAATCATCATAGACTAACACAACTCTCCCACATAACGTTCTTCCACCAGTTATCTTTAGTTACTCGATTTGTAACTCCACTGTGAAAATCTGATTTTTCTAAAAAGAAAATGGCTATAGCCTCATGCCAAAGCTTCCTCATATCAAATATAACTGATTTGCAAACCTAATTCCCCACTATCTGATCCATAAAAAATAACTACACCGGATAGGTTTGCATAACTGGCTAGGCTGAAATATGGCCTAGATTAATATGCAACACACTGTATAAACACAGGAATTAAAATCTATGATAGTTTCAAGAATTTATGTCACAAAGACCCAAAGCTCAAGTTTGCAGGGATCGATTTGTCCTACTATGTACACCAGCAAGATTGTAATTCTGAAGCGAGAAGAAACAATTTGAAAAAGCTCGTTTAATCCAGTTCACCTCTGAAGCAGCTAACATTTTTCAGACACCGGCCGATTCTCCGCCTCCCAACCGAAGATGGCTCCGCCATGTGACGGCTCCAAAAACCCGAGCTCCTCAGTGGACTATAACAGAAAATGGCGCCGACGAACACCGAGGGAGGGAGGAGACTCGTTCCCAGAAGGCCAAAAGCATATTCCCTTCTGCGCACGCGTGCTCCCCTCCCTTCGTAGTACTATGTTAATTACATAAAAAAGTATCAAAGTTGCGCATTCGCCTTAGTCGTGTTCATTTATGACTTCGAAGTCCGTTTTCCTCCCTTCATCGCCGGTAAATCGAAAGGTTACTGACCTCCATCTCTCTACCGGACTTAATGACACGAATTCGCCACAACTGTCTCCTCCCCTTTTTCCAACGGCCGTCGGCCTTTCCAGAACCTTCCTCTCCATTAACGTCTTCCGTGTAAAACACCAAGTCCCGCCAACTGCGCCACCAAGTGTTCCAACGAACAAATTCTGCGTCATCTCTAGATCCTACGCTAATGGCGTATTGTGCCGCATTTAGTACCCTAACAGGCACGAGCACGCCACCCCAAACAGCCGTTTCCGCAACAACCCTACGTACTTTTATTTCCAGATACAAGCTACACGTTTCGCGTAACGCGGTTCGAGAATATGACTCCATCATATCAGTAATGGCGGCCTTAACTCTTGCGTATTTAAATATTCAGAGCCCTCTCCTCCAGTATTAGGGTTATAAGCAGCAGGTGAAACATTGTCGTGTATAGAAACTTGAATGAATACTGATTATATAATTATTCGTCATACTGGTATTTTTGGAAGTAATACTTTAATTAAGCCGAGATAAATTACTTCAGTATATTATGCGTGTATATTGATAAATATACAACAAAATAGGTGTACCATAATACGGTTATCCAAACTGCAGTAAAAAAAAGCGCATCGTCATCAAGAGTTTTTTCGACAGTCTCCGGATGTAACCGGCTGTTTTCGGACACGGCCGGAACATCACCGAAAAGCAATCGTCCATCATTGGGACCCTTTCGATAATTTCCGGAAAACCCGAAAGTAACAAAAGCCCATTGCCAGCTTTTTCCGGAAATTGCCGAAGAAGCATGGTGAACAATAATCGCGCCAAAATGGGAGGAATAATCAAGACTCCATTCCTCTCTATAACCTACCCTTCCTACTTGCTGGATCGACGATGGAAAAGGGTATAAAAGGATTGTTCCTTTTCAGTTTTTTGGCACCTAAAGATAGTAGGAAAAAACCCGCCTTTGCATTGTTTGTAATTTTCGTATTTTGCATTTATAGTATCTGTTGGCCAATTAAGCGCCTGAGGGAAACATTAAGCGAACGCGCAACAGGCCGCCATTAATCGCCTCATGGCTTTGCCTGCCTCGCTCCATCCGATCTTCCTCGCCGCTTTTAAAAGCGTTGGAAATTGAATTCAGCCCTCCCCCCTCCCGTCGCCCGCCATTTTCTCTTCCTCCTGGCTTCGGAAAACTTGCCCGCCCACCGCCCGCGAAAGAACCCGGTAAGGACACAATGGATGTTTGGAGAAAAAAAAAAAAAGTCGGCCATTACTAAGCCACGCCGTCCGTTACCTCACTCACCCAATCGCTCTCCCGGTCTCCGCGAGGCATTTCGGCCGACAAGAAATAAAAGGAAAGAAAGGAATAAGCGAATGGGTTTTTTCCCCGGACGATGCAGCTGCTGAAGCGACGCCCCTGGCTCGCCTCTGTCCGGCGGTCCCCTCGGTCGGGCGCGGCGCAGGCAACGGCGGCGGCAAGAGAAGTGCGCGGAGCGACCAACGACTGTGCGGGCGGCGCAGTGAAGGGCGGGAACGAAAGAGGGCGGTGTTTGCTGCGCGCAGCTGCGCTGGCTGAGCCTGGCCCGGCCCGGCCCCCTCCCGCCCTCCGACCAGGCTGCCGCAGCAGAAGCAGGAGCAGCGGCGGCGGCAGCGCCGGGCGGGTCTGCCTCTGCCTTGCGCTGCCCCCTCCCTCCGTCCCTTTCCCCGCCCCCTCAGATGTCGTTGCTGCTTCAGAGCGCGCCGGGAGCCAGGAGACTACAGGGGAGCGGAGCCGTTGGGCACCATTGAAGTCCGTATCTTTCTCTCGTTCTCTCCTTTTCCCTCTCTCGCTCCTTCAGCTTTTTCTTAATTCGGTGATAAATAGTAGCGTAGGAGAGAACTGGTGGGGAACCTCTGTGTTTGTGTGTGTGTGTCCCATGCTGAGCTTATATTTTATGTAACTCCTGAGAAATGCTCAGGCGTGGCCTCGTTTTGCTCTCCTCCATTTTCCCCCTCGCGGCTCCCTCTCCCTGGCGGATTGACAAGCTTGAAAAGAGGCCGCGGGGTTTCCCAGAGCGGCCTTTTGACTTCTCGGCGGGCCTGCCCCCGCTCGGGTCTTTCATACTGGTGGGACGGAGCAGTAACGATCGGTCGAGCCCCGAGATTGGCAACCCGCGTATTTTTACCGCTGAAGTGCAAACACCTCTGAACCCAATGAGGCATCATCCTAGTGACCGCAGACCTGTTCTCTCCCCCGTCCCCTGCGTGTCAGCAATAAGCAGAGGAAGAGCAGGCCCAGGCCGCGGGCAAAGCAGGAGCTGGAGGCGTGGACTTAATTTTTAAAAAGGACTAACCGCTGAGGCTTTAGTATTTCGATTGGGTGCTGTTGTGCTTGCAGACGTGGGGCAACACTTGGGGTGTCTTCCGGGGCTCGTCGAAGTGGGGTAATGGCAGGGAGTCGTCCTGAACGGCCGAAGTGATTTGGCGTTTTCTGTCTCTCCTGATCCAACATTCTGCGCTCTTGCTTATGGGATTCTCATCCGGGATCACTTCCTTCCCACCCGCCCGCGTACCTCGTGCTTAAGGCGCACTTTAGTCTTACGTTTTTTACGACAGGCCTTTGTTAATCTTGCGTCCATTTATTCTAAATGGAAGCATGGTGCACAATTGCAGTGACCTAAAAACGGCTGTGAAAGAGCATCTCTGAGATGTCAGGCTTTGGGATCTTGATTTTTCTTTCCGTTGCTGAGTCTCATGGCCGATGTTCTTTGTAGATTTGCAAAGGAGTCCTTCCGAATTTTAAATTGTAGAGAGGGTCGAGGAAGACTTGCACAGACAAGCTGCAGACGTTCATTACTTATAAATCAAGTTAAAGTTACATTATGATTACCATATTTATGATGCATAGTAGTGTCCGTAGCTTATGCAACTGTAATTCTGAAATCCTTTTGAATGGTTACTTCTGATACGTACATTGAAGTAAATTCAGTGTTATATAATATTGCATCTTACTCTTGCAAATATATTTTATTATAGCATGTTGTCTTAAGGTTTTGAAAATAAGGTTTTCCTATAAACTTCTGTTGAGTGTTAGATTAGAATGTATGATATAGATGATGGTGAGAAGCCAAGGTATGTCTTATCAAACTCCAAATAATGCCTAGCATGATGGAGATAGAACTTCAGCCTTTGTTAATGGTATATATGTGTGTGTGTGTGTGTTTGTGTAATCTCCTGGATAGAAAAAGGACCATATTTGTATTGAGGTGCCTTCCTTTATATAATGCAACATTCCTTTTGTCATGCATTTTTCTAGTAAAAGCTCAGCAAGTCTTCAATAAAAATGGCCACCAATAAATCTACATTGGTAAGTTCATGACCATCTAAAATATGTAAGGATTTTACCAGCATATTTCTTCAGATTTATTGTTGGCATCTCTATGCAAAAAGATACATCCACATTTCTCCTCCCCAGCATTATTTTATTAAAATACCCAACCTGAAAATAAGGCATCTCGAAAATATGCATACTCTGGCTCCATCAAACTTGCTATGTTATGCAGTCAGTTCACCTCTGCATGGGAAAGGGAATAATCCAAGTTGGGGGGGGGGAATAGCCTTCCCAATAATATGACTATATACTTAATTTGTTTCTCTTATATTGAAAGGCAACAATTGTGTAAATCTTAGGTAAAGTCTCCTTCAACTCAAGTTCTACTGGTGACTTAGTGGAATGCCCATGCAGTTTTCTTGGCAACAGAAGAGAAGTGGTTTGCCCCTGCGGCCTTCCTGGATGTTTTTTGACTTCCCAGTCTAGCCTACAACCTGGGAAGTTTCCCATCTAAGTATTAATAAGGCCTGACTCTGCTTAGTTTCTGAGCCCAGACAAGGTCAGCCAGGTTGCCACTTGCTGAGGTGTGTAAATCATTACATAGACTATAAATCTAGAAGAACAGATACAAAACTGACACAAGTTAATGTAAAAAAATCTTGGTTTAAAATTTGTGTTTTAGACATTTTTGATGAGATATTGGCAGAGGGGAGGAATTGGGTCCCAACAGTAGCTGGATTTCAAAAATACATTAGCACAGTTCCTGGGACTGCCTATCTCCGTTTTTAGCTCCAGAGTTAGAACTTGGGATGTTCTAGATAATGTATTAGATCAGTGAGCATCACTGATGATGAGAATCAGCGGGCAAGGTCTATTAGCTCAGTCTTAGAATCTACTCCAGTATGAAATTCCTTTGAAGGGCTTTAGTCCCAGGTAAGCATGAATAGGACTGCAGTTGTCTGGGGGGAAATGCCTTATTAAACGCAGTGAAACCTCCTCATGGATTGGATTGTTTTGTTAAAGGTGGGAGGAAGCTTGCACTAAAAGGATAGAACAGGGTCCACCATAGTCATTCCTTATTTAACAAGTCTAGTCAACATTTGAGAACCCATATTAATAGAATAAAGTATATCCTCATTAGTGTTCTTAGTATAATACTGTTATCTGCTTTTAGAGAAAAGCTGCTTCAGATGTAGAAGAAAGGATGAGTTGAACATAGCAGCTTATTTTGTTAAGACACATCCTGCACCTACTTTCTTAGAAAGACATGTGCTTTGGCCAATATTTGGAACAGTTGAACTAGTTCCTGTAAAAATGTTGTTTATAACAGAGAAAAATATTTTGATTCTAGTGCTAGTAGGTATTTTCCACAAAGTCCTGTGACCTGCACCTTGTATTTTTATACATAGCTTAGAAGGTGGTGTGGTTTTATTAGTAATCATGTGTATAAACAAGTATATCAACTGAGTGAAAATATGGAAAGAAAATTGCATTTTTGTATGAAGAATAAAAATGAACAGCTGAGTACATTGTCTTTGTCTAGAAAAGGCAGCACTAATGTTGCATCTAAAACTCTGCCAAGGGTGCAAATATTGTATGTTAGTTTAACATACTGGTTTTACTTGCTAGGTTTGACATGAATATGCAACTTACCATAATTTATAGATAAATATGAATTCTAAAATATGGCTGGAAAATAACTGATTTTGGGGTGAAAATGTAGTTGTATATAGAGGGATGGGGAAAATACAGTAAAATGCCATGTATGTGTCTTTGTATTTTCAACCTTTTGAATTTTTTTGTGCTAAACTCCCAAGATTTTAAGTGGATCATAGAAATGAACTAGTAGTCTGACGTTTAGTGTTTCTCAATTTTAAGACAAGATGTTGCTTATTTAGTGTATATGGTATGTAGATTTTATGTAAATTATAGAGAACAATCACTTTTATGCAGACTGTTAACATACCCAACAATAACATCCCAAAGGGATTTCTGCCATTGGGTGCTATCATTTTTGTGAAAAGAAGATGTCAAGATTTTTGCGAATTTCTGGTTGTCTTTTAATGGTCAGTCAGTTTTTCTGGGTACTCTGAGCCAGTATCAAGCATTACTGGCCCTTTCTTTGTATTTAACCTTTTTACCTCCCCCCAAACTTCTGTGATGCCTAGTACTATAAATATATTTTTGGGATTGCAATCCTGACTGTGCTTAACTGAAAGTAAACTCTGCTAAACAATGTCACTATACCAGTCAGTAGGTATAAAATTGTATTCCATATAGGACAGATAAAAACAACGACCTTTTTTATTATTTACATTTTTTGGAAATACTGATCGCTCATTTATACATATTTTTGCTAGTATTTTGTGAGTGGGGTATTTAGCATTAGCCTTTAATACAGTTGCTCAGAACCCAAAGAAACTATCACACTGCTTTCAACCTGTTTTGATACTCATTTTCAAAAGGTAGCACAGGAACGCTGCTCTAAAGAAAAGGTTATGGCCCTATATTGAGATTCACAAAATTTGAAATTGGGAGATCTTGACATTGTTTCTCTTAATCTGGTTTTCCCACAATTAATATATCTGTGAGGATTAATATGGATTATACTGTCACTGTATCACCTATTTTGAATTACCCTTTATGGAATGCATCCAAAATTGTGTCCGGGCTTTGCATTTGTTTCTAAAAGAACTGCAACACTTCTAACATTACAATAATAAACTGATTTCAAGCCAACGCATAGAGATATTACAGAAAATAACATCTTACTGAATTGTGTTTATTGAAGTTGGAATGCTTTGAGGATGATGTGGATGTAATAACCTGCTATCTGAATAATAATTGGCTGCTAAGAGCTTTTCTATGGAGTTTAATTTAAAGCCATTTTCAGTCTCCTTTTAAATTTCTTGAGTTTAAGTTCGATTGAGAGCCAGTTTGGAGTAGTGGTTAAGGCATCAGGCTAGAAACCAAGAGACCATGAGTTCTAGTCCCACCTAGGCACAAAGCCAGCTGGGTGACTTTGGACCAGTCACTTTCTCTCAGCCCTAGGAAGGAGCAGTGGCAAACCACTTCTGAAAAACTTTGCCAAGAAAACTGCAGGGACTTGTCCAGGCAGTCTTTGAGAATTGGATGCAACTGAACAGATTAAAAAAGCAAGTTCCATTAGTGCTAACATTTCTGATACAAAGGGCATTTGTGTCAGTGAAGAAATTTCAATCAAACTATGTTAAGAACTGCTCTTGCACACACATCTTCTTGTATGTTTAATAAAAGTTGAAATGATGCATATATACAATTAAAAATGTTTGATACATAGCATCTGAAAGCCTCAAAACTGCTTTTAACTGTTGATTGCTATTAACATTGCAACCTATGTTTCCTTATGTATGCAGATAACTCAGGGAGCTTCTCTTCTCTTTAGTACTTACCCACAATTTGTTTGGCTTGCTTTCTATTATGCAAGGTTTTTTTAATGTTAATCCATAAAAAGGAAATGGCTAACAGTAATTCTGAATAAAATATTTAGGACAATGGAATAAAAGAGATAAGAAATGCACAGATCTCAAAAGCTCTTGTTTAAAATAAATCTAGGTCTTATTGAACAGAGTATGACATTTTCTTCTTGGCTGAAATAAAGATTTAGTATTGCTGTTAAGATATATATGTGCAAATGATTTTGTTTTATAGCATAAAATGGGGAAGAAACAGAATGGCAAAGGCAAAAAAGTTGAAGAAGCAGAACCTGAAGAATTTGTTGTGGAAAAAGTCCTGGATCGACGTGTAGTTAATGGCAAGGTGGAGTACTTCTTAAAATGGAAGGGATTTACTGAGTAAGGAACTTCATACAATTTTTTTCTAAAAAGCTTTCAATACCAGTGTTAAATTGAACAATTCCATACAGATATGGTGTGAAAATAATAGATTGCTACAACCAATTTCAGGAAAAGTCAAGTTCATATCCTCTAGAGCTTTTGGATTCACATCCAATATGTATGGAAAATGGGCAGGAATTACACGTTATAGTCCAAAATATCTGGACTGCACTTAGACTAATAAAAAATATTTTCAGTATAAAACTGGCTTCCCTGCTTAACTTTGGTAGGGCTGTGGTAAATGCTTCATTTCTCATTGGATTGTGCTTTAGCTGTATAGGCCATGAACAATCCTTCTGCTGGATGTATGCCATGTATAATGCAATCCTGAACACGTTTGCTAAGCAGTCAGCACCATTTCATTCAATGAATTTATTCCCAAGTATATACAGTTAAAGCGTTAATATTTTTTCCAGGCATATTCTTCAGTTATAGGAAAAAAGTAGACTAATTATTAAGCATTTTAATACTCAAATTACCAATATTGATCCAGATTGATCTGGAAATTAAGAGTGAGTTCATGCTGTCAAAGTATAATGGTTATTTATAGCCCTTAATTTACTCAAATTGCTAGGAGAGTCTTTGAAAATTAACATTAAGAATTGACCATCTTTTTCCTTCTCTGTTGGTGGTAAATGCTTTGTAGGATTGAGTTGCTATATATTATAATATAGCAATTCAGGCAAAAAAAGCAAGTGTTAAATGCTTAAGAATAATAATTCAGTTTTCTACTCACTGATTTTTTAAAATTCTCTCAGCTATTTTGAATGTGCTTCTACAGGCCACATCTCATGTTATATGGCATTGCATAATTCAGTTTGTAGCAGGGTTGAGCAACATTTTGGTAACCAGGAGCCTCAATTTATATTTTTGGATTGAGTTGAAGCCCGTACAATTAAGGCTTTGTTATATATTTTTTTTCCTCGATTTCTAGGTAAAATTCATTATTTTCCACAAGCTATGCTTACTTTAGAGTTATATTACCATGGGGGGAAGGGGGCTCAGAATCTGGAAGACTGCATTTGTCAAGTTTTAGCAATAATAGTTGACTGCAAAATCGATGAGTAAGAACTGCATATGACATTCCATAGTATGGTTGCTACGTATTGACTGAAATAATTACCCAGTATAGTTTTAATTTGGTTTAGCTACTATAGGAACTAGTCTACAAGAAATGGGTTATCAAAAAAATAAACTCTTGACAATTGAGTTGCTCTAAGAATTGAGTAGTTAATCTGAATTTCATGTATAACTATGACTTGTTGATTTCTATTTTTTTTCTTGTTTTTTTATCAACTTTTTTGTAGTGCTGATAATACATGGGAGCCTGAAGAAAATTTGGATTGCCCGGAGCTAATAGAAGCTTTTCTGAATTCTCAGAAAGCTGGTAAAGAAAAAACAGAAGGTACCAAAAGAAAATCCCTTTCAGATAGTGAATCTGAGGACAGCAAATCAAAGAAAAAGAGGGATTCTGTAAGTTAATGAAAACATTAAACATGCATTCATGTCTGAATAGAAAGAAGACAAGGGAGGACCATGTACTCTAGGAACAAGCATCTCTTACCCCCTGGTTAACGGCTCGATTTTCATGGGTCACTCCCAGCACGCATATGGCACAGGCATAATGCACTTCTAATCTACTTCACATTCAGTTTAATCCCCTTTTACATACTCATATGCCAGATCCCTGCATGCTCTCAGTTTCTTCTTCAGCAACTCTGCTTCTGAAGTTACCTTGTTATACTATAATTGAAGGAGGTCACTATCACTCCATTCCTGGGAAATTTCTCGGAAAGGATTTGAAATGAGGACATCTCATTCCTAGGGCGGTGAGGGAAATGGTAATACCGAATTCCTTCACTGAGGGATGAGAATAAGAGAAAGCTGGTCAACAGGATGCCTGAAACTGGGGGCAGGATCTGCAGCAGATTGCAAGTGATTTCTAAGAAATGCATGCGGTCTACAGGCTAGCCCTGATTTACATAGTTCTGAGTGTATTGATAGACCATATGCTGATTTTTTCCAAAATCAGAAGGTAATGGAAGTATTTACAATTCTCTCTAAATATTTACTCCAACAGGTTGATAAACCCAGGGGATTTGCACGTGGTCTTGATCCTGAACGAATAATTGGAGCCACAGATAGCAGTGGGGAACTTATGTTTCTTATGAAATGGTAAGTAGTAGACTGGCAAACTAGTTTATAGTGTGGCTTTAATTAAACTTAATAAAAAATAGTATTTTTTTGTTGCTACAAACAAGTTTAAGTGATATTGTTAGGTTGGTTTTCCTTTTTTAGTGTTAATAAATCATACCATATTATTTAAGAAGTTAAAAACATGTTATAACTTTATTTTATCACATGTAAACTATCTGACTTGTAATATTACTGTACCTGTCCACAGTTATTAAAACTATTTTGCTCTTGTGTAAGGTATAATTTGCCACAAAAGAACTTGAGTATACACAACAGCAACCTAGTTTCTTTCCGGTTATTTTTGGGAGCACATGCCACTGACTTTGTGGTGATTAATTCTCATTAGATCTTTAAAATTGACAGCTGTATTCATAAATCTCCATTTCAGTCCTATTGATTGCAGAATTTACTCAAAATTAGCTACCAGCCATTCTTCTCACACACTAACAAATTTTGAATTATTAGAGTAGGAATTCTTAAAATTTCTTTAATTCTCCTAATAATATAATGAATATGAGAGCTGGGAATGCCATCAAAAAAGATGCTTTGAAATGCATAGAAAAGAAATTTTGTCTTTTTTTTTAGATTGTGCAATTCATGCAACCCGAGAAAAAGACATGGCTGTTTTTAATTATTCGAAAACAGATACTTCATAGAGCTGCTGTGAATTTCAAAGCACCTCTTTTGAAGCATGAATAACCCTTACAGATTCAAATCTGCTTGCCTGAAAAAGAGCCCTAGCATGTTAATGGGTGTTTTGATTGATTGATATGGTCTATCAAATTGGTATCAACTTTTAACCACATAGATAACTTTGGAATAGATGTGCACAGACTTAAGCTGTGTGTAGTAATCTCAAAGACACTAGTAGTCTGGTTTAAAATTAGCACTCCAGAGAAACAAGTAAGGATTTTAACTTCATGGCAGTTCAGCCTTGAATAGAGCAAGTTCAGATTAATCTATCTAAATAAATGAAAAGCTGTTCCAAATTGTATCACTCTGCCTTATGATACCTGGTTCATCTAGAATTTATACATATGCTTAGTTAAAATGAAGTTTTAATAAGACCACCAAAGTTTAGGAATAATAGCAGATTACATATGTCTCATAAATGCTGCTAATGCTCTCAAGGCTAAAGGGGAAGGATTGTAAAGACCGATAGCAGGGCACAAAACAGGGTTTTGTGAGCCATGGGGTGTCTCCAAATGACTTTAGAAATAGTTTTCAATATATTAATTGGACATTCTCTCTTAAAACAGGAAAGACTCAGATGAAGCTGACCTGGTATTAGCCAAAGAAGCTAATGTGAAATGTCCTCAGATTGTAATTGCTTTTTACGAAGAACGATTAACTTGGCATTCTTGCCCAGAGGATGAAGCACAATAATTGTTTGCATTCTCTCCCTCCCCTACCCTTTTTTTTATATATGTATGATTTTGACTTAACAAATGTGGAAAGCTTATAAGTCCTAATGAGATAAGTTTAGTTATTTTTAAGGTAATGTGTTTTGCATAAAGAGGAAAGCAAAAGGTTTGTGCTATCGCTTTGTTTTTTACAGGAAAGCATTTCATACTGCTTCCTGCATATTAAATGAAGTGTTTTATAAAACTTGATAGTTACTAGTGATCCTTAATGGTAATTTGTTCAGTTTCACAAGTGTTTTGTAGCTCTCTATACAACAAATGTGCATGCATCTTTTCTGCCATTTAGTGTGTAAAGCCATTCTTTTTAGTATTTGTGGCAAATTGGTTCTAAGAGGACCAGGTGAAAATTTCATAGTAATTTGAAAGTGCACACTGTATATTACTTACTTTATTGTACATACTGGTGAACAGCTATCAATAAAATAGTTTTATATTCTTGTGCTTTCTTTGCCAAACTGCAGGAAGCTAAGAGGTTTTGAAGGCTATTTTGGTATGGATAACATCCACTAATGGATAGAGGCAGAGGTGGTTTTTTTTCCCCAAATGAACTGCTATAACTAGACAGTTATATGAAACATATAGTTTCTCCCACAGATGTTTGTATGTTGTTTCCCAGAATGAGCAAAATAAGGGGAAAAAATGAACATAAAAAGCTTTTGTGGTATACTGAATTTTTCAGTTTTTAAAAAACTAGTATCCAGGCTTGGTTATCATATTTATAGTCCTCAAAGTATATGGCTGAGCAATCAAATCCTGATTTAATCCCCTTAAACCCTGTATCTGATGCTTCACAAGTTAATAAGTTATTGATGTCTTAGTCCTGGCTTGTTTAGAAACTATTATCCCTAATCCCCGATACGCATTTCACATAAAGTTATTTTAACTGATTGCCTGATAGATTTATGTAGGTAGCAAAATTGAAGAGTGGAACTGCAACTTAGAGGACTCTGTTGGAATATACAGCACATACGTATCATATGGTCAATCGCTAAGTCACAATTTGATCATCCAAATAGGGTTACTGTGTGCATGATTAATTTTTAAACACAAGTGCATGCAAATAACTAGCATTCTTTCATACACACAAGTATTTTTAATGTGCCTGTAAAAAGTATTGAGGCAACTGCCTCTATATTTTTTGCTGTCTGTACTGATTGCACTAGCGATACCTCTTGAAGCTCTTCAGGCAAAAGGCAATATAGTCCACTCTGGAACAGATTTGTCAACAAGTTATCACTCATCTCTGGTATTTTTGGGTCAGTTTATGGATTCATTTGGCTTTGGTTATTTTCAGTTTGGGTGAGCAATAAGGAATCTTGTCATGTATGACTTTATTGTAAGGTTAGCCTGTTTCTATTATAGTTGAGTCAGTGATTCCATGCATATGCTGAGTAAATAAAATGGATTCTTGAAGCTCACCATAATCACTTTCTATAAAAAACATCAACTTCTCTCATTAAATTGTAATAATTCCTCTCATTTCTGAGAATTGCTGTAAGGATAAGTATGGCACCACTCTGAAAGAATTAGAGTTCTAAACATAAAGTGAGTTTACTGCCTTTCAATAAACCTATTTCCTGATACTTGTTGAGGTTCCCTTCAATTTTTCTGTATTTTGCTGATTTCTTCTATTTTGTTCAGTGTTTGTATTTCACTCTGCTTATGTTTTTCTCAAACTTTTATAAAAATATATATTTTTATGCAGATGAGCCTACAGGTAGTTCTTGGATTACGACCACTCGTTCAGCGACTGTTCAAAGTTATGACAATGCTGAACAAGGGAGACTTACGACTGGTCCATGAAGTTGCAGCCGTCGCAGCGTCTCCGCGGTCACGTGATCGCAATCTGGGCACTCAGTGCCTGACTCAAGATTACAACATCACAGCAAGCCACAGTTACATGATCGTGATTTCTGACATTCCCTGCCAGCTTCCCATGAGCAAAGTCACTAGGGAAGCCAGCAGGAACTTGAACGTTGCTTCCGCTCCTGCCACTTTTTTGCCCACCTGCACTCCTTAGCACGTACCCACGCACCTGCCTGTACTCTGTAGCACCTGCCCATGGCACCCCCATCCCCCGCAGCTCTCACTGCAGGCCTGCTTGCCTGGGACTCCCACCTCTTTCTGCTTAATGACCTGCACGGTCCTGGGGTTACAACAACTGGGGCTGCAGGGATTGCCGTTGCTAAGTAATGTAGTCATGTGATGTCACACTTTATGACTGCATCACTTAACAACAGAAGTCCCAATTGCTGTCATAACCTGAGGACTACCTGTATATGGCTACATAGAAATAGACTCTAGTGAGGATAGAGGATTTTAAATCCCCAAAGCACAGGGGATAAAATCTTGTATGTGAGGGCATGATATAATGTAACATCCATATCTCTGGGAGCATAAGAAAAGATAGATACACACACACCATTCTAAAGAGATTCTATATATCCATTCCTGCAACACCATTGAGCAGTAGGGCCTGGATAGCTCCTAAAGCTAATGCACTGTATGTAGAATCACCTAAAATGTAATGGCACATGAGTTCACTTGGTTGGACTACTGTGACACATTGTACATAGGGCTGCCTTTAAAGACCACATGAAAGCTTTAATTAGTCCAGAATACAATGGCCTGATCATTGGGTACACTCTAACATGAGCATATTACAATTGCAACTCAGGCACTCGATTGGCTTTCTATTATCTCCCATATGAAATTCAAAGTACTGGTTTTAACTTTTAATGCCCTACATGGCTTGGTATTGAGGACCATCTCACTCAACTTTGACCAACCTGATAAGCTTCTGGGAAAGAGATTAAAAACAATTATTTAAAAGGGGACTTGAGTTACATGTTACCTTCTACTTTTATTGCCTTTTGATTGGTGGGTTTTTAAATTTTATCTATGCTTCAATTATTGTTACGTAAAATTATTTCTACTGTGGACATTTTATTGAGATTATAGCCCACTGAGAATGTCTCAATTATGATGGGTAAGAAAATTGAATAAATATATAACCAAGAACAGAAAAATAAATCAGTGTTGGATGTTGATTGAATAGAAAAGTGAGTGATCAATATGAAAGAGATACAGGAAATGATTTAATCATGTAGAAAGAATGAATTAGGATCAAATCCCAAACAAATATATGAAAGAAGAGTGAACTGTCATGTAGAAGGGGAAGACCTAGAAAATAGGCTGATGAGATCTTGAAAAAGCAATGAAAAGTGTAAAAGGCAGTATATGAAGCAGTGTATGGATGTGTAAAAGTGAGGATGATTTGCAAGTATAGCAAGGTATGGAGAGTGAGTGAATAGTATTAGCATAAACGACAGTATTAATGTGTTTTTCATGCTTTTAGTTTCTTTGCCCTACTACAGGTAGGTCATAATTCATGTGAGTTCAAATAATCTAATATTCTATTTAGTGTGAATTGTAAATTGATACCAGGTTGCATTTAATGTGACCCAAAATTCAGTTAATGTGAGGCTAGTGCATCTGCAGTTGAGGCTAGCACATGCAAAGTTGCAGTTGGGGTTTTAGATCTTTGTGTGTACAAAATGAAGGAAAGGAAGTTTTTGTCAGAGGGAAACAGTACAAGTTTAAAAAAGAAGAGGCTCATTACAGCAAGCATTTGATGTAATTGAACAACACGAATATTGTTATAACACTAAAATAGGACAAGATATTGGAATGCCTGAATCTATAGTAATTTTTTTTGTTTGTATTTTGCTTTCTATAATTACTCTGTGACTGTTAACCATAAATTTAAATTAAAAGTGTATTCTTTTTATTCTTTACTGTAATATTTCATTAATATACATATAAAAATTATGTTTAAAACTTCATTGCCTATTTCTGTCAAGTGGGAACGAATTACCATGTTTTCTATAGAAATCTCACTGAATAGTGTGAATTTGAATATGTCTATTATGTCACCCTCTTCAACATGTTTGTTGACATAGTCAAAAGTATTTGAGGATTAATGAAGTCTCCCATTAGTATGACTGTTTCTTGAAAGATACTTTTTAAATGTTATTTTATATCTGCAAGTCAGCTATAACTTAGGCCTTTCTTTACTGCTGAAGTGGTATCCACCCATTCTTGAGTTGGCAGAAAACTATACTGGCATGAAATTTGCTGTCTCCATTGTCAGTCATCTTACTTCTCTCCAAGTTAATGGGTGACAAAAGATGTTATTTACCCTGAAATTCCTCTTGGACAATGTTGGAATAAGGGGGAGATCACTTACACAGGATGGATAAGGTGGCTTACTGTTTTGCTGTTGGGTTGGGGACAAGATGAAGGCAATAACATGGGGATGTGGCAGAAAAAGGATAATGCCAGGAAATGCCTGTGCTCCAATTAAGTATAAATGCAAATGGGCATTTTTGGGGGCATATGTGTGCAATAGCATGTCCCTAATACTAACTTACTTTGGGGGATTGATGAGACACTCTGCTGGTCTCATCAGCATAAACCGTTTATGATTCCTACTTTACGGGATTCCATACCCTCTTTGCATACAAGGACATCCCAAAATGTCCTTCCCTGCCTTTTCTATCAAACTATATCCAGGGATAATTGTATCATTGGTTATTTCTCTTTCATCAAGTTTTTGTAATGCTTATCTATGTTTTCTTCCACCATCACACACACCAATTCTTCCATTTCAGAGGCATCTGGTATTTGTATATAAGCACTTACAGTCTCGCCCTTGTTTTTTTGTGGCACATGCTTTCAGCCTTGTGACCTTATGGCTTTCTTGAATGACTGTATGCCCTTCCTGGATTTATTCTATGCTCTTCTGAACAATTAAAAAATTACTTGAATTATTTTCCTGAGCCAAGTCCTTGCATCCTGTGAACTTTCCCACTCAATCCATTTTAAAAGTGCTCTGCCAACATTTTAATGGTAAGTACCAGTAGTTGGTCCCCTCCTGGTTCAAGTGCAACCCATCCATTTTGTACAGGGCTGGCTTCTCCAAAAGGTACTCCAATGCCTCACAAAATAAATTCTTCCAACATCATCACTGCAGCCACTGACTGAGAGTACTCAGCTTTTCCTGTCTGATTGGCTTTGTGCATAGAACAAACAGAATATTTAAGAAAGCCATTTTGGATGGTTCCAGATTTCAAAATAAGTTTATGTTAAGCTCAGTTCTATGTACTGCCAAGTGAATTCCCTTGAGATCGATTGTACTCAACTTCAAATAAACGTTTGTATATAATTGCAATGTAAATTCACTTTTCAGGAAGCGCTTAAACTTTTTTAAAACTAAACTTTAATTTGGTTACTAGGTATCACCAATCCAAACAGAATGGGATTGAAAAATGTTGATTTATATGCTTATTTTTGTTGGTTTTTGTTTTAATTACACTTAGTTCACACTGCACTTGCAAGTTTGGGAGCACCCCCCTGCAAAGATACAGGATATGATATAAAGGAGAATGCATGATTTCAAAATCTTATTTATGAGCTATAAATGTTGGTTCAGTAATGTTAATACATTTACTGAAACACAAGATAAGAGAATATGACTAATCTGCTGTTTCTGTGAACAGCATTGATGATTATTCAGTAGATGGCAGTCTTCAATAGTGTTATTAAAAACAATTTTTCCAAGTCAGTATGATTGCAGTTGTTCTGACTCTTCAACATTTATATGTTATATTGGCTGGGTTATATGATATGTTAGATGAATAAGGTTATTGATTCTGTGTATTGTGTGAAGACAGCTAGTATGATTATTTTATGCCTGTTGTGGAAACCCAGGCAATTTAAGTTAATTCAGCAAATCATGAATTATGGTGATCTACAGAACCAACTCACTTGGGATTTCATGATGTTTTCTAATTACTCTGCAGAACTGTTATAAATTTTCTCAAAATGCTGTTGTGGCAATTAATTTTGTTGCTTCAAAAAGTGATTCAATTTATGAAGAATTAAATATTGTTTTTAATCTAATGCTTTAGCGCTGGACCATTGATATGGGGACATCTGAGGATTTCTACCTTGATTTATTTTACACATTTCTATTCTGTCTTTATCAAATGAGTTCAAGGTAGTATAAACTGTTCTCTTGCCCAAGCTCACTTCATTCTTACTGATCCTTACTCTAACCTTAGCTATACGACTGTCATTGTTTTTCCTGCAATAGACTAACATGATTACTCCTCTAGAAAGAGGCATCCAGAACTAAATGCTGAAATACACAGGTTCCTCCAGCCCATCTTTAGTTCACAAACCTCACCCTACCACAGTGTATTTGAATACCTGATTATTATCTCAATTGGTATATGAAAGGTAAGTCTCAAAGTAGGAAAAACATTTCTGTTTTCATGAAGTACCTTATTTCTTCATTCCCTTCTGGCAGAACTGAAGAGCATATGCTTTTATGTCGAATGTCTCAAGTTTAATTATCTCTGGTGAAAAGATCAGGCTGCAAGGGGTAAGTAAAATCTCTGCTGGAAATCCTAGACAGCTGTTGCAGCCCACATATTGAGCGAAATGGATCAGTGGTCTGGATCAGTACAAGTCAGCTTTATATTTGTATACTGCAAAAGACAGGGCTATATGGGCTACTGTCAGGGAGAGATCTTAATATGTTTCAGTGTTTGAAACTATTGCTGTAGATAAAGATTTGATTCCATACGACACACACATACTTTCATTGCTATTTCCTTGAATCATGTGTCTTTTGTTTTTCCTTTCAGAATCTTACAATTAATAAAAAATAAATGTGAAGCTGGCATGATGGAAAATAAAACACCATCTTCCTCCTAGGTATTCTTAAAAAATAAGTGGAATACAATTTAAATGGTGACTGTAGCCCTGTGTGTGTGTGTGTGTGTGTGTGTGTGTGTGTTAAATACAACAAAAGTAAATATTGTTAGAAGTTATTCTTGGGAGTGGTTATGGGTTAAAGAGGGCATGGCAAAGGAAATATGGCAAGGTAGAGATAATTCATAGGAGAGGTTATGGCTTAAAGAGGTAATGGGAATAGTTTCATTAGTTTCCATTCCTAGTAAAATCGTGTTTTGTGACTGGTTGCATCAGCATGGCATCCATTTCGTGAATGTGCTAGTCTCTAACAGACTCCAATTTCAGCTGGGAAACAAGCACAAACTCTGTATTTTAAAAGTACCCATCAGCTTACAAAAGTTATCTAGCTCTGCTTTACTGGGCTATGATCTAAAATACATCTACTATCCCTCATAAAAGGATGTTTCAGTATCCTAACAGAACTTTTAGAATGGAAAATTGAGATATTTTAATATATTTTCATTCCTGTTATTCTATTCTGGCTGGAGTTCTCTCATTCATGTGCAGACTAAAACTGGCTTTGGTCTTTGAGCAAAATTTTGTGTCTGCCTTCACTATGACATCATAGTTATTCTAGACATCAAGGCATATTCCCACAACTTGGTTATCTATTCTTCCATTGAAGGGTCAGACTTATTCTTTCCAGTAACAGCATATAGTATCTTTGCAGCAATTATTATATATAAAACTAATTAAGTATACTTTGAGGGGATATAAGCTTTGGTAAGTTTTGATAAGAATATTGTAGGTTGAAATGGGAATTCACCTTTTAAGATTTGTTTCATTCTAGTATGGATCATTTTCCAGAACTATTGAGCTTCAGGACATTGCCACCAAATATGAAGTAATGATCCAACCTACTCATCATATTTCCAACATTTTTTGAAAATTCATTTTAGCTATCAAAACTGTACCTTAAAAGCAAATCTGGCAGAGATTTCAGCTCAAACTGGAAACCATTCTTAGAATATAATACATAGATTGGTACCACATCTAAAATCTGGGTTTATCTATGCTGTGCTGGCTCATTGCGGTGGGGGAGTATATAGTCCCAGCAGGGTCACTCAAGGTGTGAAGATCATCCCAGCTGCCCACCTAAAGCATGCAGGCACCTATATTGGGCAGAAGCAATAGAAAGATGCTGGAGGTGGAAGATCACTTCAGTGACAATGGCAAAGACATCAATTCGTACTATGTGGGAGAAAGCAATGGTAAACCACTCCTGTATTTTTATAAAGAAAACCACATGGATATAAAACATAAAAAGATTGAAGATATAGTGCTGGATGCTGGGCCTCTCAGGTCAGATGACACTCAACGTACTATTGAGGAAGAGCTGAGGATCTTTCAGGGTACTAACAGTGCTTATAATATGGCTAGATTAAAGCTTTTGGGATATCTAGTTGCTGATGTTGCCATGCAATAAAAGCAATGAAGTTGCAAAGAGATTTACAGTTGACACATGGAACATAAGAAGCTGATTGTGGTGAAAGATGAAATGAAACAGCGATACACTGACATCTTACGCAACAGTGAATTAAGATGGAGGGGGATTGGTCACTTTCAGTCAGAAGTTCACACTGTTTATTACTCAGGATGTGAAAAACAAAGAAGGAATAGTATTGGTTTTAAAGTTAGGAAGGGTATAGTAAGAACAGTATTTGGCTATAATGTAATCAATGACCAAATAATATAAAGTAGACTTTATGGACAACCCTTTAATATGACGATTATCCAACCACTGCTGCAAAATAAGAGGAGGTTGATGAATTTTATGATCAAGTTCAATTTGAAATTGACAGAATGTGCAAACAAGATGTGCTGCTTGTGATTGGAGACTAAAATGCCAAAGTTGGAAATATTAAAGAGGAAAATGTAGCTGGATTGTATAGCCCAGGAAACCAAAATGAAACAAGAATGACTTATCAGATTCTGCCAATCCAGTGATTTCTTCATTAACACTGTCTTCAGACAACCAAAACAATGCCTGTATACATGGATACCACCAGATGGAGTACATAGAAAACATTGTTGCTACATTATTGTTAAAGAGAGCTGGAGGAGCTCAACTATAGCATCAGAGACATGGCCAGGTGCTGTACTGTGGAACAGATCATAAACTCATGTGTAAGTTCCATGTTAAGCTAAAGAAGAAGAAAGCCAGTCAGTTTCCAAGATATGATATTAAGCATATACCCACCATTTTCAACATCACCAATTGCTTTGAAGTCCTGAACCTCACTGTCAGAGAACCAGAAGAACTGTGGAATGAACTTAAAGAAGTTGCTAAGGATGAATGTGAAAAGAGACTACCAAAGATGAAGAAACATAAGAAAGCAAACTGGATGTCAGAACAAACAGTGGAAATTGCCAAAAAGAGAAGCCAAAGCCAAGAAAGAAAAAGAAAAAAAAAATCAGGAAGGAGCTTAACAGTTTCAGAGACCTGTTAGAAGAGACAAGGAAAGTTTTCCAAGTAGTCTTTGAACTCAGGAGCTTCTAACCTCAAATTGGTATGCTAAAGGATGCCAATGGACAGGTAGTAAACAATTCAAAGAAGACCAAACAAAGATGGAAAGAGTTTAGTGATACACTGTACAGTAGAGATGTCAATGTCAAAGATATCTTAAAAGATATCTGCTGCTTACAAGAACCTTTAGAAGATCAAGTTAGATCAGCACTTCGGTCGTTACCAAGTCATACGACTACAGGAACTTTCCCAACATGGAAAAAGAGATGCCAGATGTTTAAGAAAAGGTCGAGCAACACGAGGTATTATTGCTGATGCACACTGGATTGTGATGGGAAAAAAATAATGAAATCAAGCTGCAAACTCTTCTCTTCCTCCCCTCTCTTGCTCTTGCTCCCCAACTCGCATATGTAATTAAAAATAGGACCAGCCCAGGCTGCTGCATGATTCCTTTCCAACTCAGGAACAGTCCTTTTCCTACTGTCTGGAAAGCCCTTTTAATCCCATCACAGCTAAAACAATGGGAAAGCCCTCACCTGTTGGCCTAAAGTCATCTAGGCAGCAGCTTTAATGAGGAAGGTAAAAAACCGCAGGCATTCCATTCTGATCAAGCGCGGCCTCTGGTTATCTCAACATTCCATCCTTGTTAACAATGGAATCCTCAGCCCCTCATGACTTTTATTTTAAAATAGAAAAGTATTTTTTTCCTTTTTCCTTTGTTTAACCCCTATCTTACTTCCGAATAACTTGCTCACAAATCAGATCCCTCAGATTTCCTGCCTCTCAACTCCAAAATGTGTAAGAATCTCTGCCTTTCTATTGTTCAGGGTCCCTCTTTCTTGTAAAGCAGGCAACCAGTGATCATTGAATAAAGAACTGGCAATTTCTCCTTGGTGATGTGCTCCTTACTTCAGCAAATTCCATGACAGGATAATTGAGAAAGCCAAAGAATACCAAAAAGAAGTCAGTATTCATTGATTATAGAAAAGCCTTTGATTGTTTCAAACATATCAGGCTATGGAACATGCTTAGAAAAATGGGAACCTCAGAATATCTCAATGTCTTCATGCAAAACCTATATACAGGTCAGGAAGCTACAGTAGCAGAACATGGTGAAACAGACTAGCTCCAGGTTGGCAAAGGTATGAGACAAGTATGCCTCCCCTTATTTATTCAACCTATACGCTGAATATATTAGATATATTCGTATGTATGTATGTATGTATGTATAAAATATATTCCCTTAATATATATGATATATAATATATACTGTATGAATTGGCAAAAGATGAATGTGGTTTTAAAATTGGAGGAAGAAACATCAGTAACCTGTGCTATGCTGATGACTCTACTGATAACCAAAAATCACTGTGGTCCTTGACTTTTATTAGTAGAGCTTGCAAAGGATCTGCAACCTCTACTAATAAAAGTCAAGGAGCACAGTGACAAATGGGACTAAGATTAAATATTAAGTAGACCAAACTAATAACAACAGGTGCAACAACCAGTTTAAGAATGGGTAATGAAGATATTGAGGTGGCAGATAGCTTCTGTCTTATAGGATCAACCACCAACAGTAAAGAAACAAGAGGTCAAAAAATACACTGCAGCCTAGCATTTGGTAGAGTAGCCATGAAAACCTTGGAAAAGATATTCAGATGCCATGATGTGTCTATAACCCCAAAGATCAGATTAATGCAGGGAATGGTATTCCTGACGACACTTTATGGAAGTGAAAGTTGGACTCTGAAGAAGCCAGTTGGAAAGAGTATTGACACTTTTGAAGTTTGGTGTTGGAGAAAACTCCTGAGAATACCATGAACAGCCAAGAAAACAAACAAATGGATCATCAAACAAATCAACCCAGAGTTCTCACTCGAGGCACAAATGACCAGGCTCAAATTATTACACTTAGGACACATTATATGAAGACCTAGTTATTTGGAGAAGGCTCTAATGCTGGGACAGGTGGAAAGAAAGAGAAGAAGAGGACAACTAGCAGCAAGACACATGGACTCAGTTACAGTGGTGATGGGTACACTATTGGAAAGACCAGGTTAGGGAACAATCATTTTGGAGAAAATCTTATCTATGTGGTTGCTGAGAGCTGACACTGACTTGATGGCACATAATCAATTAATAGCGATTCTTAGTCCTTTAGTCCTTTAATTTGGTGTAATATATACAATATACTTAACTACTTACAACTAATTCGTGCTATATTAGAAAGTTATAATGTCTTTTTGTTGTTCAGTTGTTAAGTCGTGTCCAACTCTTCGTGACCCCATGAACCATATCGCACCAGGCCTTCCTGTCCTTCATTGCCTCCTGGAGTTTTCTCAGTTTCATGTTCATTGCTTCTGTGATGCTATCTAACCATCTCATCCTCTGCCGTCCCCTCCTCCTTTTCCCTTCAATCTTTCCCAGCATCAGGGTCTTTTCCGAAGAGTCCTCTCTTCGCATTAGGTGGCCAAAGTATCTGAGCTTGAGCTTCAATATCAATCCTTCCAATGAGCAGTCAGGGTTGATTTCCTTTAGGATTGACTGGTTTGATCTTCTAGCAATCCAAGGGACTCTTAAGAGTCTTCTCCAGCACCATAATTCAAAGGCATCAATTCCTTGGTGCTCAGCCTTCCTTATGGTCCAGCTCTCACAGCCATACATTGCTACTGGAAAAACCATAGCTTTGATTATGTGGATCTTTGTCGGCAAGGTGATGTCTCTGCTTTTTAATATGCTGTCTAGGTTTGCCATAGCTTTCCTCCCAAGGAGCAAGCATCTTTTAATTTCATGGCTGCAGTCTCTGTCTGCGGTGATCTTGGAGCCCAAATAAATGAAGTCTGTTACTGCTTCCATTTCTACCCCTTCTATTTGCCAGGAATTGATGGGCCCAGATGCCATGATCTTAGTTTTTTTAATGTTGAGTTTCAAGCCAGCTTTTGCACTCTCTTCTTACACCCTCATCAAGAGGCTCTTTAGTTCTTCTTCACTTTCTGCCATTAGGGTGGTATCATCTGCATATCTGAAGTTGTTGATATTTCTCCCTGCAATCTTAATTCTAGCTTGTGATTCTTCCAGCCTGGCATTTCTCATGATGTACTCTGCACATAAGTTAAATAAGCAGGGTGACAGTATATAGCCTTGTCATATTCCTTTCCCTATTTTGAACCAATCGGTTGTTCCATGACCGGTTCTAACTGGTGCTTCTTGGCCTGCATACAGATTTCTCAGGAGACAGGTAAGGTGGTCTGGTACCCCCATCTCTTTAAGAAATTGCCACAGTTTGTTGTGATCCACACAATCAAAGGCTTTTGCATAGTCAATGAAGCAGAAGTAGATATTTTTCTGGAACTCTCTTGGTTTCTCCATGAACCAGTGAATGTTGGCAATTTGATCTCTAGTTCCTCTGCCTCTTCAAAACCCAGCTTGTACATCCAGTGGTTCTCGGTTCACATACTGCTGGAGCCTAGCTTGTAGGATTTTGAGCATAACCTTGCTAGCATGTGAAATGAGCGCAATTGTGTGGTAGTTTGAGCATTCTTTGGCATTGACCTTCTTTGGAATTGGAACGTAAACTGACCTTTTCCAATCCCATGGCCACTGGTGAGTTTTCCAAACTTGCTGGCATGTTGAGTGCAGCACTTTAACAGCATCATCTTTTAGTATTTTAAATAACTCAGCTGGAATACTGTCATCTCCACTAGCTTTGTTGTTAGTAATGTTTCCTAAGGCCCACTTGACTTCGCTCTCTAGGATGTCCAGCTTAAGGTCAGTGACCACACCAGCGTGGACATCAGGGACATTAAGCTCTTTCTTGTATAGTTCTTCTGTGTATTCTTGCCACCTCTTCTTAATCTCTTCTGCTTCTGTTAGGTCCCTGCCTTTTTTGTCCTTTATCATGCCCATCTTTGCAAAAAACGTTCCCTTGATATCTCCAATTTTCTTGAAGAGATCTCTAGGCTTCCCCTTTCTATTCCTCAACTTCTTTGCATTGCCTTCTTATCTCTCCTTGCTATTCTCCGGAAATCTGCTTTCAGTTGTTTATATTTTTCCCTTTTACCCTTGCTTTTCGCATTCCTTCTTTCCACAGCTATTTGTAAAGCCTCATCAGATAGCCATTTTGCTTTCTTGCATTTCTTTTTCTTTGGGATGGTTTTAGTTGCTTCCTCCTGTACAATGTTACGATCCTCCATCCATAGTTCTTCAGGCACTCTGTCTACCAAATCTAATCCCCTAAATCTATTCATTGCCTTTACTGTGTACTCACAAGGAATATGATTTAAATCATACCTGAGTGATCTAGTGGTTTTCCCTATGTTCTTCAATTTAAGGCTAAATTCTCCATCTTTGGCTGCAAAGTACATAATCAATCTTGTTTCAGTATTGACCATCTGGTGATGTCCATGTGTAGAGTCATCTCTTGTGTTGTTGGAAAAGAGTGTTTGCTATGACCAGCTTGTTCTCTTGCCAAAACTCTATTAGCCTTTGCCCTGCTTCATTTTGTACTCCAAGCCCAAACTTGCCTATTATTCTGATTATTTCTTGACTTCCTATTTTAGCATTCCAATCCCCTACGATGAAAAGGACATCTTTTTTATGTGCTAGTTGTAGAAGGTGATGTAAGTCTTCATAGAACTGGTCAACTTCAACTTCTTCGCTGTCAGTGGTTGGGGCATAGACTTGGATTACTGTGATGTTGAATAGTTTGCCTTGGATTCACACTGAGATTATTCTGTCGTTTTTGAGGTTGTACCCCATTACTGCCTTTCCCACTCTCTTATTGACTAAGAGGGGTACTCCATTTCTTCTAAGGGTTTCTTGCCCACAGTAGTAGATATAATGGTCACTTGAATTAAATTCACCCATTCCTGTCCATTTTAATTCAATGATTCCCAAGATGTTGATGTTCAATCTTGTCATCTCATGTTTGACCACATCCAGCTTGCCTTGATTCATAGATCTTATATTCCAGGTTCCTATGCAATATTGTTCTTTACAGCGTCGGACCTTCTTTTCACTTCCAGATACATCCATGACTGAGCGTCCTTTCAGCTTTGGTCCAGTCACTTCACTCTTTCTGGAGCTACTTGGAATTGCCCTCCGCTCTTCCCCAGTAGCATATTGGACACCTTCTGATCTGAGGGGCTCATCTTCCGGCATCATATCTTTTAGCCTTTTGACATTGTCCATGGGGTTTTCTTGGCAAGGATAAAGGAGTGGGTTGCCATTTCCTTCTCCAGTGGACCACATTTTGTCAGAACTCTCTGCCATGATCTGTCTGTCTTGGGTGGCCCTGCACGGTATAGCTCATGGCTTCATTGAGTTACGCAAGCCCCTTCGCCATGACATGGCAGTGATCCATGTAGGGGATGTCTTCTTATAATGTCTATTATATTTTAAGCTTATAAGCTTATAATAAATTAAGCTTCTTATAATGTCTATTATATTTTAAGTCCCTTATTTTTATTCTTTTTTTTAATGTTCTCTTTTGTACTTGCTTATATATTTTCTTTCAAGTGTCCAGTAAAAAATTATCTTGTGTGTTTTTCTCCCAATTCTTATTCAATTTAAATGTTTTGTTCAATAAGAATTTCACAGAAATTCTTGTTTGTGAAATATTTTGCTCTGTAGTTGTTTAGAAGTAGTTAAGGGTTATGAGAAAGTTCTGTCTTTCATTGTACAATCACCTCTCCAGTAGTTAGGATCCTTCCTAGTTTCTAATATTTCCATTAAATCCCATGAAGAAACTTCCCTCTGGGCTTTTTCAAACTGGAAAATGTGCATAATAACACCAGGAGTAGCTTCTATCAGCAAAATAAACCTTGTAATACCAGCAAGAAAAATGTGAAAGAAATGTTTGACAACTTTGTGAATAAGGTAGAAAAACTTTTCTCTTTTGCAAGGAAAAAAAACCTTGAGAAATTACAAGGTGAATTTCAGCACAGCATAATCTCTTACAGGCATGATACATTAGAAGAGGACTTTGGTGGAGGCTAAGTCCTGTCTTGTTCTGAACATCACCCCCCAGGACTCTCTTTCTTGAAAAGGGAAGCAAGAATTTCTCCTTTTCCGCTCAAAGGATTGGAACTGGGGTAAGCTTACAACATTCAGAAATTAGATAAGTGCATTTGTTCCTCTTTTGCTAAGTGTCTTCTACAGTATGTCTTCCCTCAAGGCTATACTTTCATAGTATACCAGTTCTGTTGTAAGGGATGACACTTTTTTTTTCTTGAAACCACAGCCTTTAATTTTTTTTTTTTTTTCATTCTTCAACATTCACCACTATGTGCAATTGCAACATCAACTGGATTGTAACTATAGTGATGCCTGGGGTTCTTCCTGAAAATAGTTTGGTCCTACGTAGCAGCAATGACTGTACTCTACCACTACCTACATATATAGAGCAGACAACTGCAGCACAGCACTGGCTTATATAACAGCAACTGTTTTAACTATCCTTCCCTCCCCAGGCATAATATCTTTGTCATTGTCAGATTCTCTCACAGATGAAACTTCATGCATGATATTGGCCCAGTTGCTATCACATGATTAGCCCTGCAAGTAGTAAGATAGCTAATTCTGGATGTCATGAAAGAACAATGTATATTTATCTATTATTTAGTCCTCCTTTGAAAAGAAAGCAGAGAGAACAGATTTATACTTTTTTTAACCAATTACTTTAAAAAAAAAACCCTATTAAATCCATTGATCCAACTGGACATGTTTACTCTTGGCCTGTAAAATAATTTATTTTGCTGAAAAGATGGGAAGGACATTAGTGGGCCTTCTTAGTTCAGGTAAGAAGGATAAGCCCCTATATGCTGCCTTTAGTTTTTGGGAGGGCTAGAATGACTTGAATAGCGGTTTTCACTCTCTATGCTTTTCCCAGCAAAGGGACTGTGCATATACATATATGCAGAGACAGTGGGCCCAAAGCAGCTTCCCAAGCAGCTCCATGAGCCTGGAGAAAGACTTGGATGCTTTAATGACTAAAAAAGAAGTGCTCTTGTCTGTTTCAAAGCACCTCTATCAAATGATTTGCACATCTCTAATACAGTGGGGCAAAAAAGTATTTAGTCAGCCACCAATTGTGCAAGTTCTCCCACTTAAAAAGATGAGAGAGGCCTGTAATTTTCATCATAGGTATACCTCAACTATGAGAGACAAAATGGGGGGGAAAATCCAGAAAATCACATTGCCTGATTTTTAAAGAATTTATTTGCAAACCATGGTGGAAAATAAGTATTTGGTCAATATCAAAAGTTCATCTCAATACTTTGTTATATATCCTTTGTTGGCAATGACAGAGGTCAAATGTTTTCTGTAAGTCTTCACAAGGTTTTCACACACTGTTGCTGGTATTTTGGCCCATTCCTTCATGCAGATCTCCTCTAAAGCAGTGATGTTTTGGGGCTGTCGCTGGGCAACACGGACTTTCAACTCCCTCCAAAGGTTTTCCATGGGGTTGAGATCTGGAGACTGGCTAGGCCACTCCAGGACCTTGAAATGCTTCTTACGAAGCCACTCCTTCGTTGCCTGGGCGGTGTGTTTGGGATCATTGTCATGCTGAAAGACCTTTCATCTTCAATGCCCTTGCTGATGGAAGGAAGTGTTCACTCAAAATCTCACGATACATGGCCCCATTCATTCTTTCCTTTACACGGATCAGTCGTCCTGGTCCCTTTGCAGAAAAACAGCCCCAAAGCATGTTTCCACCCCCATGCTTCACAGTAGATATGGTGTTCTTTGGATGCAACTCAGCATTCTCTCTCCTCCAAACACGACGAGTTGAGTTTAGACCAAAACGTTCTACTTTGGTTTCATCTGACCATATGACATTCTCCCAGTCCTCTTCTGGATCATCCAAATGCTCTCTAGCAAACTTCAGACGGGCCCGGACATGTACTGGCTTAAGCAGGGGGACACGTCTGGCACTGCAGGATTTGAGTCCTTGGCGGCATAGTGTGTTACTGATGGTAGCCTTTGTTACTTTGGTCCCAGCTCTCTGCAGGTCATTCACTAGGTCCCCCCGTGTGGTTCTGGGATTTTTGCTCACCGTTCTTGTGATCATTTTGACCCCACAGGGTGAGATCTTGCATGGAGCCCCAGATCGAGGGAGATTATCAGTGGTCTTGTATGTCTTCCATTTTCTAATTATTGCTCCAACAGTTGATTTCTTCACACCAAGCTGCTTGCCTATTGCAGATTCAGTCTTCCCAGCCTGGTGCAGGTCTACAATTTTGTTTGTTTCTTCCTTCGACAGCTCTTTGGTCTTGGCCATAGTGGAGTTTGGAGTGTGACTGTTTGAGGTTGTGGACAGGCGTCTTTTATACTGATAACAAGGTCAAACAGGTGCCATTACTACAGGTAACGAGTGGAGGACAGAGAAGCCTCTTAAAGAAGTAGTTACAGGTCTGTGAGAGCCAGACATCTTGCTTGTTTGTAGGTGACTAAATACTTATTTTCCACCATGATTTGCAAATAAATTCTTTAAAAATCAGACAACGTGATTTTCTGGATTTTTTCCCCCATTTTGTCTCTCATAGTTGAGGTATACCTATGATGAAAATTACAGGCCTCTCTCATCTTTTTAAGTGGGAGAACTTGAACAATTGGTGGCTGACACATACACTGTATGTGTATGGTGCTTTACGGTACAGCAGACAGGGGCTGTGTTTGCATTCCTATACACTCTGAAACATCTTTTGGAGGTTAAAAAAAAAAAGGTTCATGCAGCCTTTTGGATTTAAATCTCTAAAATATATAAACACATAATATATAATGTACATGCGTACATGTGCATAAAAACAATTCTAGGATCAATTGCAGTTCATTTCAATATTACCAAACCATATGATCTAATCTGACTAAATTATAGCTACAAACAGATAAGATGTGTAATTTGTTAAAAAAAAAGTGTAAATAAAAAAATAAATGAGGTTCCATGAAAATATATAATAATAGAAAAAAAACTCCAAAGAAATTTAACCAAAGAAACATGATTTGCAGAAAACAATGTGATCCCTTATTCAAGGTGAATACTTACTACACAATCATTCTAATTTAATGGTTAAGGTTTCAACTGATGTCTTATTTATGGCAGACAAAATTTGTGTTTTCCAAAGGCATGGGCTTTTAAGACACTCCACCAAAGACTGGGTATTATGCCTTAAATAATTATTTTTAAAAATGCTAACTCTGTTCTTTGATTGGAACACGAGGCACAGGAAAAGTACAATCGATGCTGTGAACTGTACATTGTGGCCAGACAGGCAGAGCCCATACTGAATAAATAGAATAAATGCAGTACTGACTTAGCTTTGTTTCACATTATTTCATTTTAAAACAAAGGTAAGCTAAGGTTGTTAGAAACCACCCTAGGAGGCTACACGGGGTAGTGGAGAGCAAGCTCAGCAGTTAGCCTTCTTTGCTGTTGTTTTGTTAATAATTTATTAATGAGCAAAACCACAGTGACGAGCATGCTCTCAAAATTCAAAAAGTGCGCATCAATAGTATAAGAGGACAAGAATTAAAAAGGATCTGACCACTTGCCAATAGTTTGACTCCAATCACTTGCTCAGACTAGACAGACTCACAAATGCATGAACTCCTGAGAGGGATTTCTTTGAATACTACAGGGGGAATATTCCCAGCAAGAAGTTTTTTCTCCCCCAAAACCAAGCTCTAAAACCAGAAATGAATCAGGATAGACTATTCCTAGGCTATTGCAAGAAGACTTGGGATATTTCTGAATAATTAGATCTAGCATACAAGGAAAGTCAGGCAGTCTCTGCAGAGCCTGCAGATGTTTTGTTACCAGGCTAGATAACATCATCAGTTCATGGGAGTGAAGTTTGCCAGTTGTTTGTATTTAGTACAGTAGCTTGCCTTATCAATCTTGGCTGGGGTGTGGTTTCTTTCTTGATAGTCCTTGATGAGGGTGGTTGCTGTGGAGGATATGTTCTGGGTTGTTTGCTTCCTTCTTAGACTTTAGGTTATATCTTTTAAATGATATGCAGATGGGTTTATCTCTGTGTCTGTTGATGACTGATCTGTCAGAATGTCAAGCTTCCAAGAATTCCCTAGCATTTTTGGATTTGACTTGATCTAAAATGTTGACAGTTTCCAGTTGAAATTGTGGCTGATTGTCATGCATTGAGAGATCAGTCAAACCTCAACACATAGACAAATTCAATCACAGTTTCAATTTTAAACTTCCCCTGTGTATTTTTTCCAGGAGGGATATTCTGTCCCGATACTATCTATATTTCTGTCCTTTACCACAAAATGTACCTTAAAGATACAAAAGAAATTCTATATTTTTCCTTTTTTTAAAAAAAAAGAAAGTACAATTATCTTTTGTGCAGTTTCTCATAACTTAAAAGAGAAAAGAGCTGATTTCCCTAGTCCCATGGTCAAAAAGCTACAGATATAAGAGTTGGAACTACAGAATTTTCATCATCACAATCACCTTCCTGTTATTTACCAGAAAAGCACTCACGTAAAGGCAACTCCACAGGTAGACAGGTAATAGCAGAAACAACTAAGAACCAGCTCCACTACTGCAGGAAGGTGGGAGACAGTTTCACCCAAACTTTATACTATTTTTTTTTTAAAACCCATTAGGTATAAAAGATATAATGGTGGTTAAAATGGGAACACAGTGGTACCTCGGGTTACGAACTTAATTCGTTCCGTGACTCTGGTCGCAGCCTGAAGCAAATTTCCCCATAAGGTTCAATGTAATTACCATTAATCCGTTCTGGCGTGGAGGACAGGGAGGCGGCTATTGCTTGGAGGGAGAGTCCCCCTCCCTACAACCATGTGTCAGGGGCGGAAAAATGGCTGCGGACCACGTGTCAGGGGCGGAAAAATGGCCGCGGACCACGTGTCAGGGGCAGAAAAATGGCCGTGGACCACATGTCAGGGGCGGAAAATGGCCACAGACCACGTGTCAGGGGCGGAAAAATGGCCACGGACCGTGTCACAGGAGGGAAAATGGCCGCGTATCCTGTTTGTACCCCAAGGCGGAGTTCGCAAACCGAGGCAAAATTTTGCGGCTGGAGCTGGTCGTAACCCGAAAAATTCGTTAACAGAAGCGTTCGTAACCCGAGGTTCCACTGTATTACGCAGTGCAATTCAATACTATGTAAGCCAATAAATCACCTATCTTACTCTATTCATATCCAGCATTATCCTGCTGGTCCAATCAAAAGGCTCACAAGCTACACATATAAACACATTGATTTAATTTGATGACTGCTTTTAGTATGCATTAATTGAGCTATTAATATTTATTAAATTAGCAAGCCAAGCAGTAGAACCTTTCTAAATTATGGAGATCAGAAAGAGGAAGACTTCACAGATCATACTAAACTACAGGTTTGCTTAACCAGAGTTTATTTAATTAACTCTAATTGGCTGATATACTATATCATGAACTACAGTGACTGGCTTTGTATAATATGCTTGATCGAAACCTAATTATATCATGGCTTAATATGCATACAACCAGATGTTACTGAAAATGCTGCATCTTTTTACTTCACTACAGACCATTAGAGATATCAATCAGCTATTTACACATATCCTGTCCATGTAGATTTGCATCAACTTGACATCACAACAGAAATAATCTTTTGGAAAAACAGCATACCATATTTTAAGGTTTGAAAAAAAGCCATTTCCATATGTGTTAAAAATAAAGAATCTGGTTTATGAAGTTAATCAATGGAAATCTAAAATTGAACACCGATTTGTTAGATTTATATCCCCCCTTGAGCTCCAGGAGCATAGCACTCCATCCTCCAGTTTTTCCCCAAAATAACAACCCCGTGAGGTATGTTATGCTGAGAGAATAACTGACCCAAACTTACCCAGTGAATTTCCATTACCGAGGTTGGGCTTGAACCTGGGATTCCCACTACACCATTCTAGGTCTTATTATTTACTACTTTATTCCTATTTACTATTTTACCATTTCCCATTTATTAGTAACAATGTGCCCCTTGAACTTGGGTTAAATCTGATCAGCTTCTCAGATAGTCTAAACATTACTTTCATTCTCTCTTTCATAATAATTCAAGCTCTTTTTCTCTCTGGCAAGTAGCTTGTCTCTAGATCTGGTATCTATTCCATTGCTCAGTTAAGACCTTCTTTTGATGCTTATAGTCTTCAGGCTTGCATAGTTTTCCAGATTGTGGAAGATACTACTGCAAGTAGAGGGAATTAAAGAAATGTGATCTTTTACAAGCACCCTGGAACAGAGCAGGTGGATAGGAACATACTTTCCTTTTAATATTTCTGGATTTGTCCTATGGTCAGCAGATCTAACATGACACACTGTCCCTGTGCTGGAAAAGATTGTAGTCTGTGTACTTATGGGAAGTTTTATTACAAAGTTCCAGTTAAACAGAAATAGACTAATATGTATGAATGATGATACATTATGAAGCATATAAATAATTATAAAATTATGTAACCTAAATAATTCTTTACAATTTAAAGGATTGCTGCCATTTTCTCAGTGCCACAGAATACAAAACACAAGGCAACCAAGGCAATAATTTTATTAGATCCAAACATGTGAGAACTCAGGATGGATATTCAGAAATTGTTTAGCAGTTCATACTGTCTTCTCAACTAAGCCTGCAAATATTTCAGTCAAAATACATACTTAGCAATGAATAACTTGATTATGTTACAGATAAGCCATACCAGCAGCGTTTCAAGTCACTCCAAAGTCTTCTAGGACTTAGAAAGTAAACTCTGCTTTAACTAGCTTCAGATTAGCTTTATGCTTTATTCCTTAATTCATTTATCACAGGAAAAATCCAATGTTTTATTAACTTTTGGCACAATCCTATGCATGTGTACATTTACATAAGTTCTGCTGAGTATGTAGGATTGCTGTATAACAAAAAAGGTAACATTTAAAAAAATATTTTTTTTAATTAACAAAAGAAAAAAAGAAAAAGAACTTACTGTATTTCATATAAATCAGTCCCATATTTCATTATACTTGTCCATACAAAGTCTATGTCTATAGGCAATCTGCTCATACATGGCAAGCGCCATCAGGAATTCTGAATCTTGAAACAAAGTACTGGAGGGTAATTCAGAACAATTTTTCACTTTCTAAGAATGGAACAAATGGGTCTGCACCCACTCTATTCAAATTCTGCATCTCCACAAATCCCTATTTTCAATGTTTTTTCAGAATTTTGCTTTGCTTAAAGGGTGGTGATATGACAACTGTGGAGGGATGAGTAGGACTTTTGTTGTTCATGTAAAATGCCATGGTAAGTGGGGAAGAATATTGGTTCAGTGACAGACAGATCTACTCTCAAATCAGAGTGATGCTTATCAGCAGCTCACCATTGGCAGTCATAGCATTTTTGGAATTGGAGAAAATCTGGCTGTGAAGAGATTAAAATTCACTTCTCAGTGTGGTTCCAGATGTATTGGACCAATTTCCATCAGTTTTAAGAACTCTTCACCAGGCAAGATAGTTAAAATCTAGGAAAAATGATTGATTCCAGGTAGAGACACAAGAAAAGTTATGGATTAACATACATATTATGGAAAGCAAATCAGTAGTGCCGTTGTATTACATTAGCATGTATTACAATCCTAAACCACTTTATGCAGAAGCAGGTCCCTCTGTATTTTTACCCAAGGAAAGTACACATTGGATACTTATCTGAGCAACAAATATGGAATACGAAGTGGATCTGAGGAATCAAAAGATTTAGATGCCCTTGACTTTGAGACTAGGAGTTCAGATCTGACTAAAAATTAGTAGGGAACTTGACTAGCCTGGAACACTAAGACATGGTTGGTCTGTTTTCATTCTTCATTAAAGATATTTTCCACAGCCTGGCTCTACAGGTTTTATGAACAAATTACAATCTGAACAGAAATAATGTGGTCCAGAATTCAATGATAAGCATTAATTTCAGTATCTTGATGAACTTCATGACACCAGCTAGCAAGACAGAACAGTTTTGGGGAGTACTTGCTTCAGAAATCACATTATAATCTCTGTGGCATCTCTCTTCCATCATTTCTTTGAAAATGGGAGACTAATCAATTTTATAAGTTACTTTGGCAGGTAGTGGTAGAGTATGCTACAAAATGTTACCAAAAACACTTCCTTCCATAACTTTCTGCTCTACTACAAATCTCACACACTCCATAATCTTCTCCTCTTCAAATACGGGGGGCTGACTGCTAGGCACGTATTTCACTGTTTTACCTAGTGTTGTCTACAACACAGAACTTCAAAAAGGCACTTTGCTTCCTTGGAGTTTCAGCTGAACTGCCACTTCAAATACAGGTAGTTCCCAGGTTAAGAACGCCTGGTTTACAGATGACCCATAGTTAAGAATGGAACCTATTGTACCAAAATTTGAGTTAAATACAGAATGATACCAGTTAAATACACAATGGTTGGTTAATTACACAATACTACCTATACAGTACAGTATTATATAATAACACCCTTCCGGCTTATATACAAATTCGACCTAAGGACAAACCCTGGGAACGGCACTTGTTCTTAAACTGGGGACTACCTGTAAACATCAGAGTAGAGCAGCTGCCCCCTTTGATCAATACAATAAGGTACTTGTACTCATGCGGATGCATGCTCAAACATCTATTGTTGAGGCAATAACCATTCACCCCATGAGGTGCCACATCATTATTATACTGTAATAATTTTATCCCACCTTTTTAATATACGTAACTCAAGGTGGCAAACATACCTAATACTCCTGCCTGCTATTTCCCCTACAACAACCCTGTGAGGTGGGTTGAGCTGAGAGAGTCTGGCCCAAAGTCACCCAGCTGGCTTTCATGTCTGAGGGAGGCATTATGGTGGACATCCATTCTACTTATATATCACTATTGGAGCAGGGCCAGTTCTTGAGAATTGGAACATTTTAATGGATATTCTCTTGAAACCACCAGTCAGTGGATACATTCATAGAATGTAGCATGCAATACGAATATTTAAAGAGTTTTGCCACAGAACACAACAAGAGGAGGCAACTGGACTCCCCAAGCCACTTTTTCTTAAAAGGAAAAGATATATTTGCTGGGGGATGCTACTACCCTAAAGGCCCTAATGTTGTTGACATTTATCCTATGGACCCCTGAGCAGCTTGCTCAGGCTTATCACATAAGATGGACACTGTGCCTAATTTAGCTGGGCTTTTATGGTTTTTTAAACACACCGGATGAATTAGGCTGCCCTTCACGGTTTTATGGCAGCTCTAATACTAACGCGTCTGTTGGACTAGAGGCCCATCAATCCGAGCCGGACCAAGGTAGCATAACGTTGATTGGGCAGGAATACGTCGTCCCCAAATCGGTGTTTCCTGCGTGCAGGACTTCAACTCCCAGAATCCCAGGAAGCCTTAATAAAGCGGATGGTCTTGGAATAAATCGTCAGGGGGATACGCTTCCTAAATAACTTTCTTCAATGGCGCCGAGCGGCTTAAGAAGGTCCTGGCGCGGGATACCCGTTTCTATCTCTTTCCTACTCCTCTGTTCCCAATAAGAGAAAAGAGCTGGAAAAACCCGTATTGTGAGGAAAGGGTGGGCAGGGGGAGGGTCGTATCTCAGCCAATGTTTAAAAATCAGTACATAAACCGATACTGAACTTGAGGGGGCCAGCAGCCGTTGGAAGAGTGGATGCGTCAAGGCGGCCTCTCAAGCTCTAGGCCGCACCGCCTTCGTCACCCCGGGCTCCTCCAATCAGCCACCGGCTCCCCGACGAGCCGCGGGCGCTTTTCCAGGCTTTTTTCCCTCGACTCACCTTAGCGCAACCGCGGGCGATGACGAAACCTCGGCAACCCCGCCCTTCGCCGGCGATCACGTGGATGCAAAGTCTCAGTCCACGCCTGGTCTCGGTCAGCTGTTATTCTATTTGTCGGCTTTGTGGCGGCGCGCGAGGAGCTCGCGGTCTCGTGCTAGTTGCTGCTTTTTGCTCGTCTACTCGTGCCCGCGGAGCCGCGGAAGTCCGGTAAGTCATTTGCGACTGAGAGAGGGAGAAAAGATGGGAAGGCACAACAGAAGTGTAGTGGGATCGGTTTCCATAGTGAGGTTTCCCTTGCTGTAGGGTGGCACGATGGTTAGGTTCTTGTGCTGCAGCTCCCTTCCAAATGGGTTGGACTTCAAGCCCCATCATCCCCAAACAGCGCTGGGTGGGTATTATGAAGTCCCAAACCCTTCATGAGGGCAACCGGTTCAGAGAGTGGAAGCTGTTATCCTTGATCGCCAGTCTCTGAATGGGTAGGGAGGGACCCTCCACTCTTTCTTCCCGTATGAGGTCACTCCTTCGTGTTTCTAAATCTGACTTAACTCCGTCGCCCCACTCTGATTGCTGCTTTGATGGTGATTTGGCATCACCAAAGTGGTTTAGAAGAGGAATCTCCGCTCCATCGTTACCTGTGCCGCCCTGAAAGATTCGCTTCAAAAGTGCAGCGCGTAGAATGCTTCTCAAATAAGCGCTGGGATCCGAACTGGTCCAAAATTAAATCTTGTACTGTAGTTTTATTCCATGGACTCTGCTGCTTATGCCTGGGGTGAACAGATTAGTCAAAGAGAATAATGATGATAATAATACGGAACAGTTCGATTTCCTTTGCTCCTCCTGGCAGCATCTGCTTGGAAGAACGTCACTGTGATTCATTCTTCCTAGGTTATTACAGTACTGGCTTTAAGGAATAAGGAGGCAAACGCACCAGAGCAGGATTTGTGGGCCACTGGGTAGGCTTAGACATCCGTGTCCCCCTCTCCCCCTGGATTTCTCAGTCATAAAAAACACATTGGAGACCATCTTGGGAGTCTGATGCATTTAATTTTTACTGAACAAGCTCTCCCTTGATGCTGCAAGTTGGACCATTTCTGCCTCTCATACAGATTTTAGTAAAATGTAGATAAATGCTCTGGTGTGATCAAAACTAAAAAGTCCATTGAAAGTAATCACTTTTTAAAATGTGATTTTGTAAAAAAGAAAGGAAAAGGAAAAGGGTAATCTGATGTAATTAAATATGCAGACTTAAACCCATTCAGTTGTTAAGAGAGAGATGCTAGTTTTGTAGAAGCCAGCTTAAATTAATATTCCTTTTTGGGTGAATATATATGTATTTATAACTATTGGGAGATAAAATAGCCTTTCCCAAAATTTGAGCTAAGCAAGGAACAGAAATCAAATCGTAAGAAAATTGCTGAAGCCAATGGGATGACATGCTTTCTGGAAAGAATGTGTATGCATATATTTGGACTTGGAACAGGGCTGGAGAACAGAACTAGATTGCTTGTCTCTACCTCTGATTTACATGTGAGTAGCTGAATTTCTGGTTTGAGCATAATAAGAGGATCCAAAATCCTTAACTGAATTCTCCAGACCTCTTCCATCATGAAGAGGTTTGGAGAACTTGTTCATTTTCTAAAATTATTTTTGTTGTTTCTAATAAAAATATTCCATAGATGGAATTCTGGATTTTTGTCTATGTTTCCTTTTTTACATTAAATGAATGTATGAAATGGGTGGGTAGAGTAGTCTTGCCCCAGTATTGTATATTTGATATCTCTGCATTCAGTGCTTGTGAGAAGAACTGTACTCATGCACCAAAGTCTATGCCCACAATTTGTTCATTTGTTTGTGCCTTCGAATCATTGTTGCTTCCTGGTTACTGCCTGGACTAGTCCCTGCAGTTTTCTTTGCAAGATTTTGGAAGAGGTTTGCCCTTGCCTGCTTCCTAGGGATGAGAGAGAGTGACTGGCCCAAGGTCATCCAGCCGGCTTTGTACCTAAAGCGGGACTAGTACTCATGGTCTCCTGGTTTCTAGCCTGATGCTTTAATGACTACACCAAACTTGCCCAGAATTACTTCAGGCAAACTTGTAGGAGAGCTATAAATTAATATACATGCTTACGCATCTGTGGTTCCGTGTACTAATTATGAGAGGTTCATATTAATAATAGTTGAAAAGCATTGTTGCTAGTGCCATCTGACCACAACCTAATATATGAGTGTCAGTCCTTTGCGGTCAGTAAGGCACAGCAGGGATTCCTGGAATGCTCTTTATAGTTGTAGGGTAGAATAACAGAATCCTGAAACTCCTGTCAGAGTTTGTCTCTACCCTTATACACAACAAAATCAAGGTGAGGTTATTTTGAGTTTCTTTCTCACATTTTGCTTTTCCCAAGACTGAATAATCTCTTCAGAGACTACCCTGTTAATGATTCATTCATTCCTTCCCCACTCCCAAAGCCAGGTCTACATTCCTTCACAAGGGATGGGCAATTGGGAAGCTAGACAAAAGACCTGTTTCCAGTCACATGGAGGGAAAGAAGCTAAGGCAGAAAAGCAAAAAAGTATGATCTATCAGCACCCTGTCTAATGCTCCCAGAACTGGCCTGGGAGTGGATGGAGCTATGGATTTCAGCCTGACATTTTGAGGGATTGGAGGAAGCTTAAGAGGCAGTATAAGTGCCTTAAAACTTGCAGAGGTTTAGGATGCCCATTTAATCCATTAAAATCCCAGCTGAACCTCCACCTGACAAGAATGAACCTTTCCTTATCTTTGGAATATGGTCCTTGACATGCTGTGCAAGATCTAGTGTGGCCCTCAAGGCAACCCTGGCCTAAAGTATGTGACTAGGTTTGATACAGGTATTCAGCTGAACCCCACTTAGGCTCTTCTTGTGCTATGAAGATATTTAAGATAAATTCCACACACTGGCCAAATTCAGTTTGGTGCACTTAGCCATAGACTAAAGTTCTGTTTGTAGACATAAAGAATTGTCCAAAGGTTAAGCAAAGCAACTTTAGCATCTTGTGTAACTGAGCTATCCATAATGAGGCAACAGTTTACAAAGGAGTATTAGTACAAGGGATAAGTAGAAACTAGTTTGCTAGTCTAACCCAGCAAGGAATTCTATTGCTTGGGAATAAAATACCATTTGATGGCATTACATCCTATAGAACTGATATCTTTTATATTGCATCTCTTGCAGTTTCCAATACAAAAGCCAGTAAACCATCTTTCAACAATTCCCCTGCCTACTTCAGTTGTGAAGCCAGTGTGTACAAACGAATCAGGGTAAGTAGTAAGTGGAAAAAAACAATTTTTTTGAGGTTTGTCCAGTGAACATGGACTTTCAAAATTCTCCACTAATTTTCTTTGGACAGAAACATTGGGTAGATGATGTCTCTAAATTTCTCAAGAGGAAGGAAACATTCTCCAACAATTTCTCAAGGTAGGGCTCAGCAAAAGGACTTTCCCTTGGGAACTGATTGAATGGTGGGAAGCTAGAGAGGCTGCAGGCTGCTGAAGAGATTATTGTACAAAGAAAGCCAGGACATCCACATTTACCTGTTTGCCATCTTGGTATGAGATAGGGTAGTTTATGATTTTGTATGTTAAGGAAATCCATCCATTGCCTTAGCAGATTGTGTAGAACAGACTGGCAAGTGGAGCAATAATATAGCTTACTTGTTCAGCCATATCATATTATGTAAACACAGGAATTTTATTTGGTGAACCTGTATGTAGCATGAATTCAACCAGTAAGTGCAGGAATGCTATTCTTCACTTACGACAATTTCTCCAAAATTTTCTTTTTCTTTGGGAAAAAAATCTATAGCAAATTCCTTTTCATCAGATCAAATGAATGATAAAAAACAATGCAGGAATTTTTTTTCTGCGTGGCATTAAGTAAAAATAAGATTAGTTTCAAATGATATTAAAGAGATGAGACAATTGCTGTATAAGCTTTCATCAGCTTTCCCCAAACTGGTTATCTAGGGCTGACCATACCATTAGTGACACAGAGAGACCATCTCAGGTAGCAGATTTGTGATTTACTTAATTTGAGGGTATTGTATTTTACTTCTTGATGTAGGGGTTGGAGATGGAGGGATTCTCCATGACACTGTATGTGCCAGAAACGTTTAAGTAGCTTTTAGTTCTATATACTTTGCTTTAGACTATGGTACAGTATTTGCTACTGTGTCTCAGGCATCAAAATGCCTTGGGGCATGGCTGCCAGTGCATTCTGTGATTAAAAACTCCTAGCATTCCCATATCACAGGACTGCCAGCATTCCCATATCATAGGACCACAAGATCACAAATCCTGCTGGGCTATAGCTGGTAAATTGTAGTTCAGCATACACAGAGAATGCCATGTTGGAGAAAACCAGTGCTGATAATAAAGAGAGTTGCAGTTGAGCCAATTATGCCAAATTATAGTCTCCCTCATACTGAATGTGTTCAAGAAGAGACTCAATAGCATCTGCCAAGAGGTTGGAATTCACATTCTCCATGCCCCCTTTGTACTCTGTAGGAGTTCTGTACCTAATCCTAAACATTTTTTCAAATAGTCTGTGATCATTAGTTGGATTTTACACAGCATGCTAGATTAGGCTAAAGTGGGGTTATGTAGTTTATTGTTTAGTATATGATGGGATCCAGATATTGTCTTAGCATGTTGTGTAAACCAAACCATCACATGAAGTCATAATATGTTTACTTGTTTAGGCATAGTATGTCAAGTGTATGCCGCAATTGTGTTTTGATAACTCAAATTTAGGGGTTAGGATAATCTGTAAATCAAGCATATGGGTGGTATAAGAGAGACTTCAGGGTTGATGTCCTTTCTGGACTTGTAATTGCTAAATATTTTATGGACTTAATCTATCCCTATTTATAAGGCAATAAAAAAGCCTTCTAATATTGGTTGTTAATGCTTGATTCTCATTTTATTAGGCAGTGTATAAAAAATTCCTTCTTGTCATTTTATTCTTAGAAAGACCCCATGACATAAAATTCCAAAATAGATTATTAGAGCAATATTTTAGCAGACAACCAAAATGTCAAAAACAGCTTGCAAGTTTCTGAATTCTTTCGGCTAGGCAAACATCTTTGTTTTTCCTGGAAGGTAGGAGAGGCTGAAACCTTCATGGCTTATTGCGGACTTGAATCCAGAACTCTTCTGTGCTATTCTGACATTCTAATCACTACTTTACAATCATGTATCTCTCCTGTTTCATTCATTGAAATAGCTCAGTTTCATTGAAGTTTAGTGTATTAATGAAATTCTCTGAATGGTTAGCTAAGTGAATCAACGTTCACATGAAATATGAAATTGGCAAGCTCATCTATACATGCTTTGTTTTGATCAGTTTGTTATATACACGTCCTTCTGTTACTTCGTGAATCTGGGTTTAAAAAAGAATAAAATTTCCTTTTTTGTGTTTGCTATTTTGTTTTATTCTCAGTTTCTCTCTTTAATATGTGACATCACGGATTTGCCTGGATGTTTATTGTTTTTCACCTCTGGGAATTAGCGTGTACCTTAATCATTAGATAGAAATGTGCTCAGTTTGGTTATCCAAATATTGTGACATAATTGGTCCCTGCACTTCCTCTCTCCTTTAAGGCTCATTGTATTCCCCAATCTGTCCATCTGTGCTGGACTAGAGCAGTGTTTCTCAACCTTGGCAACTTTAAGACATGAGGACCTTAACTCCTGGAATTCCCCAGCCAGCACGTTGGCTGGGGAATTCTGGGAGTTGAAGTCCACATGTCTTAAAGTTGCCAAGGTTGAGAAACACTGGACTAGAGTTCTGCCCCTGCAGATATGACGGCTTGGGAAAGAGTGGCTCATTCACAGGAATTATTTTGCAAATTGCCATACAGAGTTGTGAGCAATCTGACAGTGGAGTCAAGGTGACTCAAGAAGACCTTGATTTCATGTTAGAGACCTTTAGTTCTGCCACTTGAATCTCATTGAAATCAGTGGGACTTTGGACAATGTAACACCCAGTACTTGAATGTGAGAGAGGGCAAGGCAAGACTTCAGTGAAACTCACAAGCTTCAATCCTGATTCCTCTCAATTCTTTCCAAATCATGCATTATTTTGGCTTCTACAAACTATATCAGAGGGGTCCATCATAAAAAAAATGAGAATGCCAGGTCTGCTCTAGTTCTCCTTCTCCTATCAGATACTGTTTACATAGATATAAAATGTCAATCTAGTTGCAGACAGGATGGGTACATACCTTAGTGGTGTTAGCCCTGCGTGAATATACATAGTGAGCCAATTTATGGCCCCATTCAGGAACTTTGTAAAACTGGCAGGAGATAATGAGGCTGTTACAAACATTTGATGGATTGATTCTCCTGAACTCTTTGTAATTTAAGTATTGAAAGTGCATAGAAATGTAGCTAAATAAATAATGTCATATTATTGCATTTTACAAATTCTGTTTTATCACTTAGTTTTGTGATAGCAGTATAGTTTTATTCATAGAATATAGAGCCTTAATCTTTTACATGATTGCAATAGTAGATTTATTATTTTATTTATTGGATTTCAAGGCTGCCCAACTCCAAAAAAAAAAAAACAAAAAAACCTCTAGGTGGCATACAGTATTTAAAAGAATGCATAATTTATAAGAGACGTGATTGCCTGGACAAAACTACATAAATGACATCCAGAAAAAATTGACAAGGGCTCTTCAGACACCCTAACCACAGACCTGAGAACAGAGCCAAGTCTTTCTTAAGAGCTTCCTGAACATTTGGAGGGCAGGGGCAGGAAGGAGCCAAGTTGACATAGGAAAAGCAACTCTTCAGCCAACCTCCTCACAATTTTCTATACCATTAGAATAATAATTAGGTTCCAGATTTATTTATTTACTTTTTATCTTACTCCTTTCCCCTTTTCCCTGGATGTACACTGATTGTTTTATCGCCTAAACCTTTTTTGAGTTTGATTAAGAACGAGGAAGCACGGTGTGCAACAGAGGAGGCATGCTGCCTTGGCCCCACAAGATGACCCAATTTAATTGAAGGGGCCCAGAGCATGTCCACCCTGCCTGATGGGCTTCCTGTAGGCTTCTCTGTGCAATTCAAGGTGCTGCTTACTACCTGTAAAGTCCTTCATGGCACAGGGCTGGGTTATTTACGGGTTATAGTTCTTTTGTGCCTTTGAGTCAGTGTTGACTCCAGGTGACTGCCTGGACAAGTCCCTGCAGTTTTCTTGGCAAGGTTTTTCAGAAGTGGTTTGCTGTTGCTTGCTTCCTAGGGCTGAGAGGGAGTGACCGTCCCGAGGTCACCCAGCTGGCTTTGTGCCTAAGGTGGGACTAGAACTCACACTCTCCTAGCTTCTAGCTTGGTGCCTTAACCCCTGCACCAAACGGGCTCTCTTATTTATGGGACCGCCTACCTCCAATCGTGTCTGCCTATTCCACAAGATCCAACAGAGTGATCACACTTTGGGTCCTCTCCATGAAACAGTGATACTTAATGGGACCAGGAAATACACCTTCGCTGTTGCAGCACCTGCCATTTGGAACAACATGCCCCTCCCCGCTCCAAAGATTTGGCTAGTTCTGTCCCTGCTGGCTTTTCATAAAGCTTTAAACACTTTTTTCCCTGAGCACATCTGGAAAACTGGTTGAGGATTTTGAAAATGTTGTGGGTTTGTCCTCTATTTATGCTGTTTTATATTGTGTTGTGGTTCTTTTATGTTTACTGTTTACCTTGTTTTGTTTCTAATCCTATATTAGCTGCCCAGGGTCACAATTAGGTGAACATGTAAATTGTTTCAAGCAATTAAATGAGTACTATCCTACATTTTTAAAGACAGTGTTAACTATAAACGTATTTGTGTGGAGGCAAAGGGATACTGATTGAATCATGGAGTAGCTTTCTATAGCATGATGACTGCCTTAAGTAGGAAAAACTGAAAATTCTGGATACCATCAGAATAGGTTTCTAAATTCGAGTATGATAAAAAAAATATAGTCTGACTTCTCACATTGCATAAAGTTGTTGTGTGAACTGTTTGGTTTTGGCTTCATGTGTTTTGCAGACCCAGCCAACTGTGGTTTATAAATGGTGTCTGTGGCTTAGCATATGGTGTAAGCCCAGCTAGCGTGATGTCTGTTTGAGACGAAATAAGAAAGTGCCAGAATCAAATTGAAAAAGCTTTTTGAATTGGGTATACAGTATAGGTGAATAGTGTAAATGAAGAGTCCTATTCAAAACAAGGCATTCCTCTGCTGGCTTGATTTCCCCAAAGACAAACAGCAAAGGTCTGCATAATTGACAGGTGTCTTCTTTCCTTTAACCCTTCTCAGATTTCACCTCTGGCAACTTAGATAAAAAGGGGAGAGCATCTGAACAGTAAAAGATCTCTATCTGCTTCTATTGTAAAGCATGTCTGCCTTATTTTCGTTTCTCAGTTACTGCCTTCTTCCTTCAGTTTCTTCCTAGCATCATATCTAGATGCCCTTGGACTCTATATGGGCATCATAGGCTTTTGTAGAAAATCAAAGTAGTGATTGGCTTTGTTTGGAAGCACTCCCACCTGCCCCCCCCTCTGGACACGCACACACACACACTCATACACAAAACCCCTAGAGGCACAATGGATGGTCTTCATCAGTTTTTTTTTTTAATCTGTTCAATTGTGTCCAATTCTCGGAGACTGCCTGGACAAGTCCCTGCAGTTTTCCTGGCAAGGTTTTTCAGAAGTGGTTTGCCATTGCCTCATTCCTAGGGCTGAGAGGAAGTGACTGGCCGAAAGTCACCCAGCTGGCTTCGTGCCTAATGCGGGACTAGAACTCACGGTCTCCCAGTTTCTAGCCTGATGGCTTAACCGCTACCCCAGCCTGGCTCTCAAACTGCCTCTCTTCATCAGTTTACCCTCCAGTAAATGGATAGTATGTAACTCACCATGCGTATGAGCATCTGGTAACTTGATAAGCTTGGTCAGGGAGCAAATATCTGAGAATTTGAAAAACCTACATATTCTCAACTTTTCAAATATGCTACCAACCAGAAAAGGCTGAAAGCTAAAATGCCTCTGCAGTAGTCACCATTCTCATTGACAGATTTATTGATAACTCTTCTCTGCAATTGGTATGCTTATATTTCAGTTTGCAATATAACATTCACACATGGTCCAATCCAGGGGGGATGGAACCTCTAGGTACATAGAAATCAAGAAAATATTTAGGAAAAAACACTGATCCCTGTAAACAGTTCAGTGTGGATTAAGCCAGTGGAGGGAACCCCAAAAATAAGCCAGTGCGGATTAATACCCTAGTGGCCTTAGCATGTTGATCCATGCTGCAACATTTTATTACAGATACCTCTTTGCTTTTAGCACTGCACAACCATCAGAAATAATTTAAAAAAAAACAGGGATTGCATAATTGAGATATTTATCATTTTACTGTAACTGTTTCATACATTACACAATGATGTACACACTCCTCTGAAAAATAGCTAACTGCATAGCTAGCATATCTCTGCTTGCTTGCATTTGTATTGGTTTACAAAAGATTGTTTTCATATTTATTTTCTGTTTTTATGCGTTATGAGAAAGCTCTATTGATGGGTGGATATAGACATACAGTAAATCAATATAATTTATCTACTTAAGAATGTCTACTTGTTCTCTCTTGCAGTTCCTTTTACCTTGAAATTCTAGCTCCTTAGTCTGTTATTTTGCATAAGCACAACAATGATGAGTATTTCTATGGCTAACTACCAAAAGAATGTGAAAATGCTGATGGCTGCTATCACATGAATGCATGATGTCGAATTAAGTCATCCTTTTGTTACCTCTGGTATGGGATGGATAGAACCTATTGAGAGATGGAGTAACTTTCATCCATAAGTATTTTTATACTTCCAAAACAATGTCCAGAAATGTTGTAAGAATTTTTGTCTACAAAAAAAGTTTCATAATATTTTTTAGTCCTGATCACCACCATTACCTGAATATATCCTCTCTGAATATTTGGCAAACAGGAAGTCCAGGATTCATTGGTGATAGGCCAGCTTATTGAAACACGTTCATACCTCATCTGTTCAATAGCACAATCCAAGAATGAAAAATTGTACAGGAATATAAAGGAACAATGAGGTGCATATAAAAATAATTTGTTTAAATTGACAAATACAATTATGGTTGACTTAAATTATTTAATTTTTTATTTATTTATAATTTCAGTTTATAAGGTTAGCTGAACTCGAAATTGACTGAATGGTGTACAGTTAAACCAGTATAATTTTTGAAAACAGTGGAATTTTTTCATTTATACCTTTTTTCCAGGGACCTAAAGGATTTACATCTGGTTCTCTGCTTTATATACTGAAGGGTAGATTAGGTCAAGGTGAGAGCCAGTTTGGTGTAGTAGTTAAGGCACCAGACTAGAAGCTGGGAGATTGTGAGTTCTAGTCCTACCTTAGGCATGAAGCCAGCTCTCTCTCAGTCCTAGGAAGAAGGAAATGGCAAACTACTTCTGAAATCCTGCCAAGAAAATGGCAGAAACCAGTCTGGGCAGTCGCCGGGAGTCAGAGGCTGACTTGAAGGCACAAAAAAAAACCAAAAAAAAAAAACCAAAACAACCAACCCAACCCACAACCAAAAACAAGAGATACTATTTGGCCCTGATTAATCTCCTAGTAAGTTTTGTGGTTGAGAGAAATTTGAATATTTTACCATATCCGTTAGACTAAAATACATACCAGCCTGGCTCTCATAATTAAGAGATGGATAGAAACAAATCAGAAGAGTAAGCTGATTTTAAAAGTTAGATGTTTAATAAAAAGTAAGATCATTTCCATTTTGTCCTGATGTTTCTCCTAGGAAAAATAAGTGTCCTATCACCTCTATGGCTTGGGATAAATATCTCCCTGTCTCTCCCATATTATAAGGCATTTCTCTGTCACAATACAGAGAGCCTCAACCATTTCCATGACCTCCTGTGCAGTGTCAAATATATCTCTCAAGTATCTTCTTGCTCTCTATTCTGAAAGTAGTGGAGTTGGCTTCTTCCCCACCATTGTTTCTGTCCTTTTATCTACAGAGGGTATTCTGTGAAAAACTTCGATAAAGTCATTTCTGTCTCTTACCAGGCTTACAGTGCTTAGTACCCTTGTTCTAAACTGAGTTCCCTAGGATTCCACACACACACGCACACCCCACTAGAAGGTAGTCCTCACAGAGCGTTGCCATTCATCTGTGCATGAACCCGCTTAATTTAGAATTTACAGGACCAATACCAAAGAACAAGAACGCTAAGGGTGATGCTAGGACGGTGTTTTTTTTTTTTTTTAAAAAGGTTTATTAAGAAATTGCCCCTGAATGTACTTACAGCGCCAGAAGGATACGACCCCAAACAGCCGGGCGAGTCCAAACAGTGGGGAGGGTTTCCAGAACACTCACGAGGAAGCTGGGAAAAGGGGTAAATCTTATAGCCTTTTTCCTCCACTTCCCTGTCCTTTGGAATCCTCACCCCCAATGCTGGGATAATTACCAAGAGAAAATTAATGTTTATATTTAGACTTATTGGAGAGGAAGAGATTACAAGAGAGTAAGCAGGCACACAATGGGGAATACACATTGAAGGGAATGTGCCAGTGCCAGCTGTTCACCTAACTGCTTGGGAGGCAAACAAAAGCCTTTAGGGTGAAACTGATTAGGGTCTTGTCAGTTTCAGGCAGCAGTTGCCAGTGCGCCTAGTGTTCTAATCAACTAATTAAGGTCACAATGCTGAGCTTGTAAACTTGCAGTTAGCTCATTCCAGGGATGCCCCCCCCTTTTTTCCTCCTAGAATTTTTCCGGCAGGTGCAGGATCTGCTTTTTTTAGGATCAACCAATATTGATCAGTTGGTTGCGACAGGAATTGACTGACCGGCTTGTCGCCAGAGCCTGATGTTGTGGGCTGAGAGACAGTGACTGGCCCAAAGTCAGGACTAGACTGCACAATCTCCTGGATTCTAGCCTGCACTGTCCTGTGGAGAAAATCAGCTCAGAAAGGGAACACTTGTTTAGGCAATCTCTCCACTCTGCAACGGAGGGAAAAAGAGAAAAAAACGGGTCAGGCTCAGGACCTAGAGATAGTTGTCTGGCCGCCAATATAGAAGCTAATTTTACACCTCTGCATTAAACTGTTATCAATCATGTTGCTATGGCTCACAAGATCTATTGTGGTCGGACTTATCATTACACGAGAATTGAGAAATCATTTAAGATTGTAGTTAAGACAAAGAGCTTGACCACAATATGAAACCATGACTTGTTTGGGGGACTCTTTCAGTTCTGACCATGGCTCTGCATGTTATGTGAACCCAAATTAAGGACTAGCTGGAGAACCTGAGCTGCTGTGCTGCAAGTTCAGTTTTTCATCTCATGGGCGTAAGTGTGGGTTCCTTTATAGCAGTGTTGTCCAAACTTGGCCACTTTAAGATGAGTGGACTTCAACTCCCAGAATTCCCAGCCAACCAATGGCTGGCTGGGGAATTCTGGGAGTTGAAGTCCACTCATCTTAAAGTGGCCAAGTTTGGACAACACTGCTTTACAGAAACAAACAAGCAGAAGGAAAGATAGCCTTCCCACAACATGTTCAAGGGGATTCAGAACCTCTTTGGCCATCACGCAATTGCTTTTCCCCCCTTTTTTCATGAAACAAAACAGGAAATACTGGCTGGAGAGCTACCATGAAATGGATATCAGAAGACCTTGGAGGGGGACTAGCAGCAATTTTCCATGTTGCCTTGTGCAGTACTCATGGTAAATACTTAGTGTGTCACAAGCATGTGATGAATAAGTCCACTGGGCTCGTGTCTCATAATCATTATTGTACCAGCCTACTGGAAACTTTATGTACAGTGGCATTAGTAATTTTTGTTTCATTGTCATAAACCATTTCTTGTTCTAATACCAGTGTTTTATTTTAAAATTCTGCTTGCTTATGCTCTTAATTCAGTTCCTGAACATTTTCTTTACTTCTTCACTCTGCTGAAAACTGCCTGAGATGTGTGTTTAATCCCCTCAGAGCCAAGTGCTAAGCAAACGTAAATTAAGCTGCATTTGCAAAGAACATGATTGACCACTTCTGCAAAAAGCTCCTGCTTTCACTAAGTGTAGAAGCAGTGGTCAGGCATGTACTTTCCATGCACAAGATCCCATGTATGAACCCTGGCATCTTCAGAAGGGGCTAGGAAAGACCCTATCTGGAAGAACCATTTCTAGTTAGATGAACCAGGGATGGGACTTGATATATAATGCTCCCTAGGCAGAAATAGCCTTGCCATTTGAGAAACAGTCAATCAGTATTTGTTATGGTAGCTGGCAGCATTCAAGACAATCTTGGATGATCTTCAGAAAGCTTAAATCAAGTCAGATCTGGTTAGTACTTAGATAGTACCTGGTTAGCACCAGGAAATCTCAGGGCTATAGACTAGACTGGGAAGTTGAAAAAACATCCCAGAAGAAGACAGTGCCGAACTACTTCTGAACTGTTGCCAAGAAAACAATATGGACACATCCATGAAATCATGAGACTTTATTTAAATTGATATTTAGTGTATACGTTAGGTCCATTTAATACTGAACAGAATTTCTTACATCTTTTATGCATTCTATCCCAACAGATTAGTGTAACTTGGAAGTGTTTTTTCCTTTGGTGGTACTTTCAGATCTCCTTGAATTTAAATATTGAGCAAAAAGGAAAGGGTATGTACTAGTATATTCCATATTTTCTTAATAGTTATTTAGAAAATTATTATTTTGTTATTTTGATACTGTCTAAACATTATGCAAAGGTGTTTATGGTCCCTGCTCCTGGTATTGAGTTGAGATGACTGGTCTATATCCTTCTTCATGGCTTAATTTCCAGATATATGAAGAGGGCTTTGGAAATGCTGCATGATGTAGCAGTGTATTTGAAATAAAGTACCATATTTTTCCATCAATAAGACGCCCCCATGTACAAGACGACCCTCACTTTTCCAACCCAAAATTAAGAAATCAATATTTTAAAGATAGTGCAGAACACATTTTTATTTAGTAATTAGTTAACATTTACCTGATACATTCGGTGGGAGGAGGTCCAAACCGTCTCTCTGCAGCTCTATTTCCATGCTCTTTTGCATAACTGATTACATTCAAGCACGAGTGAAACTGCCGATAGCTTGTCTCTAAACAGCCTTCCTCTAACTGGTTTGTTCAGCATCAGCTGACGTCAGTTACATCAGGCTCGTGATTGGAGGAAGTCTGTTTGGGAGACAAGCTATTTCACTCGTGATTGGAGGCTAGCAATAGGAGGAAGCCTCTTTGCAGAAACGAAGTATGGGCAGTTTTGCAACCATGCGGTTCTCTCCTCGGCTGATTTCCTTGAATAAGACGCCATTCAATTTTTAGGGTAAGGATTTTAGAAAAAAGTATCGTCTTATAGTCGGAAAAATACGGCATGTTCACCTTGAATCTGAAGAGGATGTCTTAAACACACATATAGTTTCAAGCATCAGAAGATAGCTACAATTACATTATTTATTCAAACTGATGGAGTGTAGTCTGGGTTGTAAATTGCTTCTTTTCAGACTTGAAGTCCTAGATTTGCTTGATTTTTTTCAACCAAAATTGATTTGTTTGATTCAAAGCTTGACAGCTGGTATTTTCACAGGGTGGCAGCCCACAGATTATAAGTTTGTTTGGGAATAGTGAGATATGGTATGTGTTTGAAGTGTTGAACTAATCCTTCTTCATGGTCTCTGTATATGCACGTATGTGGATTCTACCCTGTGGGAGCACGTACCACCGATGTTCTACAACTAATTCACAAAACTTACATGCCTACTTCTTTCATAAAAATGGGAAGTTTCTTCTTTTTGTGGCTGGAGTAGTGGATTGAATATCCTTTCAACTATAGGAGTAGTACTACAAAAAATCATCTGAGCGGTTTACTCATCAGTGTGCTCTTTGAGTTTTGTTCTTCTACTTATAAAGGTCATTTCTGTTGCAGTATTTATCTATAAGGAATGCCTTTTCCTCCTCCCTCAATAATTGACTTTTAAAATGGGAGGCTTGGCTGAATGGAGATAGATCAGGTCATTTCAATAGTTGGTGAGCTTATTTTTCTTGGTGAAATAGCTTTTGCTTTACAAAATGTTGCAAATGTGGCAGGAAAGTCATTGATCTCTGATGCTCCGTGACTTGCTTGCCTAAGGGATGTGCATAATTTTGCCTCACACGTTCCTCCCCATGCTGCTTTGTGAATGAACTTTATAGGCTTAATATGCTGTAGATCCAGCTTCCCTTGTACTGAGTTCCCACTTCTGTGATGTTTTTTGTTTCTTTTGCCTCCAGTGCCAAACTGAAGTGCAATATATAGGCCTTTTCTGAGCCTCTGAGAAACTCTGGAAACGTGGGTGGGTGTTCAGTCTCTCTACAGTGAAAGGACCCATCATGAGGACATATGCAAAGATGTCTTGGGGGTACCTGCTGGGATGGTGAAGACAGCAGGTCTGTTATGCTCACTGAACCATTTTTAAGCTGTTTTGGCTACTCATAAGTAAATACAGTTCATTACAAAGTGAAGATGTGGCTTGGAAGCTTCTGTAACTCCTTCACCATAGATGAGGGAGCAACAACTGCGTAAAGAGCATTCTAGACAAGTGTTTCTCAAACTCAGCAATTTTAAGATGTGTGGACTTCACTCCCAGAATTCCCCAGCCAGCATGTTTTAATTGAAGGAATTTGGGCTAAAGGAATAATAAACATGCCAATATTTTCTGGTGTTCTATAATGCTGTGTAACAACATTTGTTCTTTATCGAAGGGCAGAGCTCTTTGATATGGCAGTGCTTGTAAATTCAGCCTCATATCTCAAGAAAACCATGGTAAGTATGTGGTTGTTTGGCTGTCATTATCTCTATTCCCTGACTTTTCCCAGTGCAAAGGGAAATGTCAAGGGAAACTCCGCTCCTGTTTGTTCTGATAGAGGTTTGACCATGCACTGTACGTTCTGACTGCGAGAAGGGGATCTCATTTTTGAACAAGAACCACAAATGTATCATATTCATTTATTTTAGAATCCATATTTTAATACACTCTCCTCTACATATGAACTATGCGCTGGTTTTTGTACAATTTAGATATATGCTAAAAATATTTCTACTCCCCTTAACATTTAAGAGTTCATAATGGTATTGTTGAACCACCTATAGAAATTGGCATATCATTTGTATGTTTATTATATTATTTTACATGTTTTATTATTTCACTTTATTGATTTTTTTCTTGTACACTGCCCAGGTACTTCAACCAAAACAAATACATGTCTTCTTCATTTTTGCATTGTATGAGAGGTGGCAGAGAAATATTTTAAATATCTAATAATAACCCAGCAGGTGATTGCTGGAGTGTATAGTAAATAATAATAGCCCACCATGAATAGCAAATGCATTTAAATTTGCTTATTACATTAGTTTTACTCCAAAAAGCTTTGGGCAGTGTATTTCATCTTTACAATAACCATATGAGGTAGTTTAGGTGGAGAGATGGCAACTGGGCCAAGGCCATCTAGTGAGAGCTTCATGGCTACATGGGAACTCAAACGTGTATCTCTCCATTTCACTGCTCTGACCATTCCAGCATATTGGCAAATTTTAAATACTATTCTCAATAGATACTGTATTTTTGAAGAGAGAGCCAGTTTGGTGTAGTGCTTAAAAGCACCAAGCTAGAATCCAGGAGGCTGTGAGTTCTAGTTCTAGTCCCACCTTAGGTACAAAGCCAGCTAGGTGACCTTGGGCCAGTCACTCTTTCTCAGCCCCAGCGATTAGGCAGTGGCAAACCACTTCCAAATTCTTGCCAAGAAAACTGCAAGCACTTGTCTAGGCAGTCACCAGGAGTCAAGACTGACTCGAAGGCACGAATATATGAAAATATATATTTTCTGAAAGCCAAAAGATGTTCTATCCCTTAGAAGTCTTATATTGTATGTATGCATGTGTCAACCAAGGGATTGATATAACTTCATGACTCCTCTGGTGGCAAAAATGAAGAAGACATGTATTTGTTTTGGTTGAAGTAACTTTTCTGGTACTTTTGTTTGCATTTTCCAGCAGATCATGGTTTGAAATTCTGGCCAAAGTTAATTACAACCCATTTAGCTTTTTAAAAAGTGGTCCAATTGCTTCAGCTGCATTTAACCAGGGTTTACCATTTTTTATATTTTAGATTGATTTACATGCAGCTTGGAAGATGACCCCAAAGCATGAAAAACAGGTAGGTGCTGTAATGTTACATTTTAAAAATTTAACACTGCTCTGGTTTTTACTTCAGTGAAAGTGAAAGCATGACCAACTCCTATGAATGAACTATGCAGCTCAATTTCCCTTTTGCAGATATATTTGGTAGCATTTTAGGAAGAAGATTGTGTAACTACTGCACTGAAGAAATAGCAAAATGCTCTTTTGACTGCATGTTGAAATGCTTAGAGCTTTTGAAAGTATGGTTGTGACCAGAGGAAATTCCACTGACACCTTCTGCTTCTTAAGGGTTGAAGGCAAAGAAAAACTAGAGGCCTTTGGAATGTACATTTTTTATTAAACTTGCTTAAAGTAAATTTTTCCCAAAGTGAAATTTCTGACCTAACTGTGAGTGGGTCCAATTCAAGGTTAGAGAGGCTCTGGGCAAAATATCTCTGTTTTCATCAATGGGCCCTGGTGAGTTTACTTGGCAGCAGAGATGGCACTAAGCAGCTAAATCAAGCCTCTCATTTTAATTTCCCACAGGACTCTAGTAGCTAATACAGAAGTATTTTTTTCCTGAGGGTGAAAAATTATGGTATTCTTGCAGTGTTGCTATTAATTTTCATAGCCATTTTCCCCTTAGCCAACATAGCTTCTATTTGTGCAACAGACATGTTTTGAATGTTAAGTAACTTTGCTAGATATATACACCCACACTTTCCTTCCTTTACAACAATACTGTAAGGACTAGTACCTTGTGGCCTATCCATAGAATGGGTATTGTGGTTTGAGAACCATGAACATGATACACATTTGATTATGTTTCTGAATGGGGATGTCATTTTTTGGTATTGTTCTTAGTGCAAATAATATATGAGTAAAGTTTATTGAGGCTTTCTCTCTTTTGGGAATCTTCGTAAGCAAGATTTTTGTCATCCCTTCAAGGTAGACCAGACTAAGAAATCAATGCCACGTAGACCAGTACTGCTTTTATTGTAACGCTTTAGTAACAAAATCTTGCAAGTCTGAATGTACTTTACCCCCTCTCTCCCTTTATCTTTGTGAGAACTAGGGAGGGGCTTGTCTGAGACATTTAGTCACATTACATTCTTGGCCCTGGGTCCAGGTCCCTTTTTTCCAATTGTTACCTTCATAGAGGCTCTTCCTCCTGTCCTTCAAGGCCAAGTACTGCTTGCTTCTATTTTGGAGATCTTTCTTGATGCTGTCTTAACCACAATTATAATATAGTGGACAAGTTTTTGTTTAAAAAGATATCAGAAGCAAATTAGAATGTCATGTAAACAAATACTGTAATAGTACGTTCATCCCAGCAAGAAATTTACAAATTAAATACAGACAAATTGCATTTAATCTCACTTTCTTTTAAGAAGCTTAAGATAACATATACAGGACATCCCTCATTTTTATCATCTCAACAGCCTTGAGGTAGATTGGGCTGAGAGAAAGTGACAGGTTGTGGCTGAATGGGAACTGAATGGGTCCCAATCCCACACTCTTACTCCAGAGATTTTGGCTTAAAATATTGTGCAAATTCAGCTAATCTGATACATGAATTTGTTTTTTTTATAAACCTAAAATCAACAGATGTTCAGGTTGAATGAACTAAGTCTACCTGCCAGAAAAAGTTATTAACTTGGTTATAATGGAATTTAGGAATGTATCTTAAGACTTACTGACATCTTGGTAGGCTAGTATTAAGAATATCCATATCCTGATTATTACTATAATTCTGCTATACCAGAAAAAATAGTAAAATTAAAATAGCCTCCACTCCTTAACGCATATTATATTAATCTTAAGACCAAATTTGTTTTTACTTATTATTTTCTTACTATTAGCTTTAGTCTTACCTATTAGTGATGTTGCAGGAAATGAGTGGCAAACAATGAGCAAAGGAATTATCTCCTTGTGTTGCTTCTGTGATTCGAGAAGGAAAACTGCTGAATTGCTATTGCACGATCAACATGTTTTGTGGCTAACATTTTTCCACTGTTGCTTCCCCTCCCCACTTTAGAGGTCTACTTTCCTCTGGCATCCTGGTTAGACTGCTTCTTTCCTTCAGCCTGTCCAGCAATTCTTGGAGGGAGAGGGAAGTCTGCTTAAGTGACAGACCCAAAGCTTCAGGGCTACAGAATCAACCTTGTCTTGGGTACCATTTAGTGATAGATGGATCTTCCCCTGTTTGGGTCAGCAGATGATGCCATTTACTAGACTTATTCCATGCCCACATTAGACCTTATTGTGCCCACAGTAAAATTATTCTGGACTCTCTCACATGTTCTTCATTTCATGGTTATAGTGCAATTTACTATACAAGTTGGATTTTGAGATTTTGGGGATGGGGATAGAAATTAAAAGGATCATCATCGTCATGAAACACTAAACTTTTGTTTCGTTGTGAAGCAGGAATAGTATAGAAATGCTGCTGACAATTTGGATTATTTTCAGGATTTCAGTTATGTTCCTATACATTGTGGCCTTAGCAGGTGACAACACCTAGCTGATCTTGTTTGTCCTAAGGAGTTAACTTGGTTGGACCTGGTTATTACCTGTATGGGAGACTACTATGGAATACCCAAGGCAGTAGAACAAGGAAATTGAAAAACAACCTGGAAGAAGGTGGTTTCAAAGATAAAATTTACATATAAAATTATTTTTCCTTTTTTATATCACATAATCTTTTGTTTTCTTTTACAAAAGTAATTTGTGGCTAAACAATTGCATCAAAAAAAGATAATTTCACCCAAAGAATATCCTGTGCCCTGGTTACATAACTGGAGAATTTCTCCTGTTAGAATGATGGTTCTGTTGCTCAGTACACAAATTGCAGCAAGGGAATCTGGAGAGAAATACAAAGTTCTAGGAAGGCATAGCATTGGAAGCAATTAGTAAGTTTATCCATCTCCAGCCAAGAATTTTGCATACTGAATGCATACTGACAGCAGATTTTTTTCAGAAATCTCAACTGGCTTTCTCATTCTTGTGTAAAGCTTGCACATCTCAATGTGTTTTTCCAAGAATAGATTCAAGAAAGATCTTTTGCTTTGTTGTCAGTCTGTTTGCCCATGCTTTAAAGACAGGTCAGACAAGTTCTTCTAGGACTAGTGTTGGATGATTGTCTAACATTTAATTTCAAAATCCATGGATTCTTATATAGTATGACAGAATCTCTACAGCAGTGTTTCTCAACTTTGGCCACTTGAAGATGTGTACATAGACTTCAACTCCCAGAATTCTTCAAGTGGTCAAGTTTGAGAAACACTGCTCTACAGGCTTACCTGTGAAACAAGCCATACATGTTGATTTATGGGTTATTTACATAGAATGGGAATGACACAGACTTGTATCCCAATAGAAATGTCGCATGGATTAACCTTTGGAAGCCCCATCTAAAGACTTTGGAATTGAACTTTTAAACAATTACCATTTTTAATCAGTAGGTTAAACATTGTTTTTCAGCATCAGCAAAGGCACTTAGTACTTATGAGTCCTTGTGACAAGTTACAAGAAACAATGGCATTTGTTTCCACTTGTTCAGTAGCAACTGTTGCCAGAAGGAGACTCCTTTATTTGTAAGAAATACATTTCCTGGTTGGAAATATACAGCATTATCTAACTTAGAATTTCCCCTTTGGTTAGCTGACAAGAAATTTCCCAGACAAGCAGCAGGGATGAGTCATTGCTTCTCAAAGTAGCTGATTAGTGTTATATTTGTCTGCATGTTGTTTTTCCTCCTTCAGAATTATTTTTAATACATACACCTTAGGGTGACAAAAACATATCCAGCCAGTGGAGAGAGGAGCTCTTTTGAGGCTGTCTGTTAATTGCTTTATTATGCTCTTGCAGGAATTTGTAACAGTATTGGTGAGAGATCCCCAATTACAGAAGGAAGATTTTTGGCACTCATATATAGATTATGAAATCTTCATTCATGTAAGTAGATATGCTCTTCTGTGAACATGGTTTTTAAGGCATTTCTGAACTGTATATGTGATAATCTCTGAACTGTATATGTGATAAGCTATGTGGAAGGTGCTTAAGAGCAATTCACTAGCCATCCTCAATTGTAGAATTCTAAGAATTTTGAAATTTGGTCCAAGCTTTTCTTGAAGTCACCAGGTTGGGGAAGACTGTCTTAGAAAACAAATGGAAGTCACACCTTCAGGCAATAGAAGTCAAAAGGCCTTAACAGCAGCTTTTCTAGCTTAAATTGCTGCTCAAATCATCCACTGCCAGCATAGAAAAAGCTGATTCTACTTTGCAGTGATTGAATCATAAGTGGCCTTTGTGGGTTAAAATTTTAAGGGGATTAGAGAGAATGGTTTTATTTTTTAAGTTTTATTGATTTTTATTGTAATTTCTTTCTTTGATTGTTGTGAGCTGCCCAGAGCTGTTGAGAGTTGGGTTGCAGAAAAGTTTAGTAAATTATTATTAATTGATTTCTCTGGGTTTCCTTTCTTTCTTGCCTTATTGAATTATTTTCTTGACAGGATTCTGTTCCTTTTTGTAATTCCTCACTCTTAAGTCAACATCTTCAGTCTTATTACAGGAATATCCTGCATTTTAATAAAGATACATTTAATGCCATGGAAAAGCTGGGGAATTTTGTATTGAATATTTATACTGAATATTTTACCACTTTTGCTAAGATTTTTTTGGATATTTTATTGGATCCAAAGTTATCCCTTGACAAATGGAAGAGCCAGAGGGCCACTAGCAGAGGGATAGATAGAGATGGAACAAGAAAGATAGCACAGTGCCAATTTTCTGCCAGTCTTTCTTTCCTTGCAGTCCCCAGTACCACCTTACAATTAGCAGATTTGGAGGGAGAATATAGGGCATTAAATACTGTATGGGGAGGAAGAGTTGGAACAGATTACTACCCTGCTCCCTTTCTCCAGCTCACTTAGGACAACCCCAGATCCAACTACTTGTATTTAAACATGTATTTCATGGTTCATTTTTTCTCAAGTTAGAATGGAGGCAGAGTGCTACTCATGCTTCTTAGGGAGCACAGAAGTCTGTAGTTAGGAAACAGGTGCTGAGCATTCATTAGCTCACAATTCAGACTGTTGAGATCTTGGATTGTCAGATTATTGGTTCTGGGAAAATATGGTGCCACTAAGTTCTACTAACATATCAAACACATTCTGTGTTTCTGCAGACAAATAGCATGTGTTTTACAAGAAAAACATCTTGCGTTCGACGCCGTTTTCGAGAATTTGTGTGGCTGAGACAGAAACTTCAAAGTAATGCTGTATTAATGTGAGTAATTTACAAAACACTTTTTAATTAAAAGAAACTCAAGACGTATACAACCCATACCCACCTGTGATAATCCTAATTGGAATCTGACACATTTACAGTGAGTAGGTAGAACCCGCAGGATCTTTTGCATTTTATGTAATTTGCATAGTATGCAGTATGATCCTTAGACATTTCATCTCTTTGCTTTCCTTCCTGTCACTGATCTTTGTCTATCTGTAGGTCTTCACTGGCATATTAATTCAGCCCCAACAATAGCACAGAACCCAAACCTAAATGGTTAGGCAATCCATAGTTTAATTTTCATTTTCAATTTATTATGTGCATTACCCAGCAAATAAATATTAAAGAGAAAACAAGAAAAGACAAAAATTAGGAAGCAAACATAAGGAACATATACAACATTTTGATTTATTTTTCACTGCAAATCCCTGACACAGTATTGAAGCTAGGTAGCAAAACCTAGCAGGATTACATGTCACATAAAAGACCTTGTGTGCAAGAAGCAAATCAACATAGAAATCCTCTGAATGGCCAGGGATTGCTGCTAGAAGAGGGAAAAATAAGATTTTGGTGCATTGTCAAATAGTCTGCATATAAAAGAATATGTGTTTAGAGTTGCTTGTCTATTCTCATTTCCCATTTGCTTAGTACTTTAGTAATCAGGTAGTATAATTTCAGGAAACAGAATAACAGCTTTCACTGAAGTGTCAGTTCAGACATTTAACAAACCATGCATTCTGATTCACACATTTGGTGGATGATTACAGATCAGAGTTTGTCAATGCAGGTATCACATCAAACTACTCTAAAACCTTCCTAACTGTGAATTTGTACATTGTTGAAATTGGATCATTGTTTTCAAGGGCTTCACTTTATTCTTAACATTTACCTCAGATTTGGAATGACCCTCTGCTAGGAGGGAATGTCATTTTCCTGGGATAGGGCAGAATAACTTTAATCCAACACTTAACATATCCAGATTATGGAAGTGGATTTCTCATTGATTTTCAGATAAAAAGCAAAGGAAAAAAAAAAGCTTAACATATTTAGGAAATAAAAACAAAACAAGTACCCAAATCTCAGCTCTGTCCACTCATTGTAATGTTGTCATCTTTCCCATGCCATCCTTGGGCTGTAAAAAGTAGCTATCTTTACTGGAGTCTGTGGAAGTCTTTATATTCAACTATGACCCAAGACCGCTGCTGGCAACAAATTAACATAGCTAACAATTGAATTGGCCCGCGGTAATCATGTTTTGTTTTTTTTTTTGCATTTCCTCTTTTCTATAAGAATCCAGCATTCCTTTTCCAAAGTGATTTTAGTCATGTTTTCATTTGGGAACACTAATTATTCTTTCTTTCTTTTTTTTTTTTTTAAAGACAATTACCAGACCTTCCACCCAAAACTCCTTTTTTTAACTCAAATAATTCTCAACATGTGGACCAGCGTCGGCAAGGTTTGCAAGAGTTTCTCCAAAAGTGAGTAGACTGACTTTGGGGGTGGTTTTAATTTGGTTGCTTATTGCTTTAATAAACGTGTTAATTTCCTGTACCTGCATTACCAGCTCATCTCTTGTGCACGGCAGCCACCTTGTGGCCATAATTATACATTTGCACACCTCGCTTGTATTGAAGGGGCTCCATTACATAGCGCACATGCTTTCTTTACTCTGGCATTTGAACCTTTCTGCTTTCCTTTTTGAACCAACAGTTTGTTAAACAGTGTGTTGTTATTGCTGAACTGTGAAAGCCAAGTTGTTTTAAAACGGCAATGTATGAATTGATTTTTTGGCAGTGCGGAGAAAGATGGTAGCAATTAAATCTGAAGTTCATACAAGGCAAAGAAATGGTACTGTAAGTCATGTGAAGGTGATAACAGAACCAGGATTCTCTGTGATCTTTTTAAAGAAAAACTAGTTGAAAATTAGATGTTCATCAGACTAGATAAAAGTGGCAGGCCATGGGCCATATGTTCCCAGCAAATTTTTCTGTGATTCTTGGAGCATTCAAAGAGGCAGTTCAAATTTGTTGGCAAAGTGTCAACATTAAGTATATATATTTTTCTTTCTCAAAAAAAAATCAACTTAGATGGTCTATTTTTAGAAAGCTCCTCTAGAGAGTAAGGAAGATGACCTTGAGAGAATTATGCAAGAACTGTTATCTAGGCAAAATGGGCTGAAACATTTTAATTGATGTCAGCTCCACAAGGTAGACCAGACCAGGAAATCAACTCCACAGGAAGGCTAAAACCAGTGGTGTGCTGGCAAACGTTTAAGAGCAGGCTCTGCTGGCTCCATTGCTGCTGCTGTACTGCTAACCGCAGAATTGCTGATTGGTATATCAGCTCTGCTCTCAACCATCTCACAGAATTCCAGAAAATTTAACAATTGGCTCTTGTGAGCCAGTGTGAGCTAGCTCCAGCACATTCCTGGCTAAAGCTACCTTTATTAAGATTGCCTATAATAACAGAATCTTCCAAATCTCATTTTGCTGTACCTCCTCCCCCCTCTTATACTCCACTAAATCAGGCAGGCATCTGCCCGAGCTGCTTCCGAATATTATCTTGTTTTTCAGGACGTAAAAATGTTTCAGCCTAGAGTGAAAGAACCCTGCCAATTCTGATATCCTGTTTCCATTACCAATGGAATTCCACCCTCAGTATAGAGTACTGTGAGAAGTAAACATTTCAATAGTTGGCATTAGATATTTTTTCTTCTCTAGCTAAAAGGTCACAGCTCGGTGGCTTTGCATGCAAAAGATTGCAGGTTCAGTTCCCTGCATCTCCAAAACTGAGAGAGCTGTTGCCAGTTGATATTACAGGTAGTCCTTGTTTAGCGACCACAATTAGGACCGGCAACTTGGTCGTTAAGCGAAGTGGTTGCTAAGTGAAACCGTGACTATGCTTAAGATCTTACTTCATCTTTCCTTTGCTTTACAGACCTTCAAAGGTCGTAAATGCGAGGATTAGCCCTAAAGTTACTTTTTCATCACTGTCATAACTGCAAACAGTCACTGTCTGAAGCAGATGCTAAACAAGGACTACCTGTATTCTAAAGAAGCCACTAGTCTGACTCAATATAACTCCACAGCTTTTGTTTCTAAAAGTTTTCAGAAATCTGCTATTTCTTAAACCGATGAAATCTCTAGTCATCATGCTATAAATTACAGGAAAGAATCAGACTACCCCATTACAAGCAATTTCATTTGTGCATGAAATTGTACCTAAAAGTTGAAGACTGGCTTTATTAAAGTGAATTAAGAGACAGGCTTAGCTGATGTACCCATTTAATTAATTTAAACAGACTGTTTGCCTTTCTGCACCAAAATTAACGGCTTGTAGTTTTGTAGCTACCTGTGGTTGTTTCTGTGCAGAAGTTTATTGTCTGTCTGATTCTTCTGGATTCTGAGGAAACCCTCCTTAAAAAACCCAAACAAGGCAATACAGCAGCATAGGTTCTGGTTTCTACGCTTGGTGACCCTTTTTCACTTCACCATCATTGTGCAGCAGGGGGACAGATTAGTCCCAAACACACACCAAAGTGAATGTTTCTGAATGTAAAACATAGAAATAGTTTTCATTTTTGGCTTTCAATTTGTGTTGGTACTGTGGTATGATGTCTTTTGTTGTTGATCTGATTGCCTTTAGACAGTTCCTGAATGCTCCGTATTGTGAACTGTAGTCTCATAGTGCCTATTTATTCATGGGAATTCATCAAAAGAAACCGAAATCTTTTGAGGTTAAATGAAGGGAAGAAAGGGAAGAGGTTTCCCTGCAGGATAGCCACGATGCTTTACTTCCACTTCCTCTGGTGCTACCACTTCCTGCTGTCTAGTACTGAGGAAAAGAGAGCCAGTTTGATGTAGCGATTAAGGCACCAGGCTAGAAACTGGAGACGGTGAGTTCTTGTGCCTGAGGCACAAAGCCAGCTGGGTGACCTTGGGCCAGTCATGCTCTCTCAGCCCTAGGAAGCAGGCAATGGCAAACCACTTCTGAAATCTTGCCAAGAAAACTGCAGGGACTTGTCCAGGCAGTTGCCAGGAGTCAAAAACCGACTCGAAGGCAGCAAAAAAAAAAAGGAAAAGCAGAGAAGCAAGCAAATGTTCCTCTCTCTAGAACTGTCTGTGTAACAAATCCATGGTCTGCATATAAGAGGGATTTGTATTGAGTAGGGAAGTTTATCTGATAATTTTGCCTGTTAATATCAGATCTTGCACAGGCATCAATAAATTGACAGGTTTATTAATAGGATTATAGCCAGTACCCTTGCCGGATCCTAAAAACAAACCCACTGAACAACCCCGCTTTTGTTTCCTTGGCCACAAGAAAAGACGGACAAAAGCTTGGTTGTATGACAGAGGACAATGCATAGCTAATTCACAATCAAGGAGAAGCAGAAGGGGAAGAACATCCTTTCCGCCCAACACAATTCCTCACAGACTTTTTAACAGGTGTTTTTTGCTGTTTTGCCCTAGGCCCTTAAAATAGGTGGGTAGAGATCATGTTGAGTACTGTGTTCCAACCTACCAACAAATTAGTCAAGGGCATTTTTGTTTTAATTGTAAAACTTTTTTTTTTAAATCTTATAGCAAATAATGGAAGCAAAAGTTAAGCACATTTTTACAGCCTGGACTGTCTGCACAAATCATTCACAGAACTTCACCCATAAAGAAGCAACAGTGTTAGATTCACTCCAGCAATATGAACATGAACAACATCACATTAGAAAATATACATTGCTCTTTCCTGGGCTTGAGACTAGTTCCTAATGCACACTCAAAGTTGTCATCTTACCTGTAAAGAACCCAGGTCCCAACAAACAGCATAAGAACACTTTTACATTTTGCAAATTGCCTGCAAAGGAAAGGTCACCCATGGTTTGACCTTCTTGTGCACATAGTTTGCATTTTGTCAACCTTCGAGGAAGGAGAACAGCTCTCAACAAACTGTCCAAGCACACTTTTCCATTTGGCTATCTTTCAGGAAAAAAAAGCACAACATGCACAGAAACAATAACATAATATTAAAGTGCAAGTGTGCTAACTTCTCCATAGCAAGGAATCTAAAAACAGCAAGAAACTTAGCTACCAGGCAGGAAGCAATCATTTATTTATTTAGAAAAATGTCCATTTTCATAATGGTTCTGGACAGTTTGCAAGGTATGGTGAATACATTCATAAAAATAATATTTAAACATAATATATGTACAAAATAAAAGCTAAAACAGAAGAGGCCTGGGAAAATAAATGCTTTGAGATACCTCCTAAACTTGTGAGGAATGGGCTTACTTTAATTCCAATGGCAATTGAGTCTATGTGTTCCCCCCTACAGAGAAAGCTAAATTAGTGGTTGATGTCAAACATATCCATGATATATTGATGGCTTGGAATATGGGGTAGATTGTATGGAAGTAGGAGTCCTGTAATTAGCTTGGCTATAAGCTATGTAAAGTAATACCATCAGCACCCTGAATTGGATTTGAAAGACAACTGGCAACCCATAAAGCTATTTCAACATGGGGATAATGATCTCAAGGAGGCTGCACTCATCTTCCAGATTGTGACAGTTGGGGCCAGCTACAATTTTTACACATTTCAAGGTTCCCCCATGAAGAGCACAATGCAGTCGTTCAGCCTTGAGATTATTAGCTGAATATCACCAGCACATTGATGACATCAGACAGATGGTAGTAAGACATGTGATTTTGCCCCAAATGACATCAAGCCTGGAACAAATCCAGGTGACCTTGTTTGCTAAAGACCACCCCAGTTGCTCATAACAGAGCTCAGATAGCATCAGGGCATCAGCCAAATCTTTTGGAGGTTTGATTTTCCACCTGACAGCCTAGAAGAACACTCTTAGATGGTTCTCTGTGGACGCACCGAGAGAGAAATTCCACTGCTTTTTCCCCTCTACCTGATTACTGCAGCATAAGCCTTACAATAATGCCTCTGTTTGGTCAGATTTGCCCCTGGACCTGTAGCAAAGTTGCTCTAGCCACCTACCCTCATGTTTTATTGTCCACAGCTGCTCCATCTTAGGAGCCACTGTATCAACTGCCTGGGAGATATAGTGACTGGCAAGGTATTGAAAAACATCACATATGACTTTGGCTTCTAAAATTAACTATACTGAGCCTAGATATTTATCATTTTCAGTAATAGCTTATTCCATTTTATTTATCAAGCCTTTAGCAGACACTTATAACTAAAATCAAGGTTCTCTTGGAGTCTTCTTTAACAAGATTTATGGAAAAGGAAGAGGTTACAGGTTACACAAATCTTGATAACTGGATATATTTATTTTAGTACCCAGTTTATCTCTTAAGTTCTTTAGGATAGAGTTTTTTTGAACCTCTTGCTAATCACCTGGTAATACAGTGAGGACGGGGTTGCTCACTTTCATGTTAAAGGTTGTGCTTGTAATATTTTCAAAACTGCCACCCTCTTTCTCAAGTTCTGAGAAGCCCATTACATAATTTCCATCAACTCCTCCCCATATCAGATCCCAGAGGAAAGGTGGGCCCTTGTCCCTGTTGCTCCTTGAAGACTCACCAGTGGTGCTCCTGGCAGGTCCCTTATTCCTGGGAGCTGCCAGATCTGGAGTAGAATTGATTTGTTCTTGCAGAGTGCAGCAAGGCTATCTTGTACGAGTCCTACAAGTGTGAAGTACATTAAAAAAAAACAAAAAACTGAGGATACCATAGATGCCAACTGTTTTCCAGCCAACAGTAGTTCTGATGTTGCATTTTCTTATATCCAAAATGGCTCTCAATCTTGGAGCATGCATTTAAATTATTTTCTCTCCCAATTCCTCCTTTCAGTAGTTAATACCAGAAGAAACGAATCTTGTGCCTATTATTTGCTAAGGTTCTCTGCAAGTTTCCATGGTTAAAGGAATTAAACAAGCAAACCAAGTCAGAGCGGAACAAAAATTGTGACACTTAAACAGCTGTTTCAAGCTCAGAATGTTTACTTTTGCTTCCCTCCATTTAAATACAATGAAAATTTTCCTGTTGTGCTTTCTAAGTTTGTTTCTGCTATTTTTCCATTCAATAATAATAATAAGGCATAGAGGAGGAGGAGTAGTAGTAGTAGTAATTTTCCAACAATTCATGAGGCAAAACCATTGAAATCAATGGGACATAAGTTTCTTAATGTCCCATTGATTTCATTAAGTCTATTCTAAGCAGGGTCTACTTTTAAGATTGATTAACTCTGTATTCAACCTTTAAGACCCATTGATTTGTTTTCTTTTTAATAGAAAAAGGACCAACCGTATTTACTGTATGTTACTGTAGGCTGCATTCCTCATGAATTCCTGTTGAAATATCTGTGTGTGCATTCAATAGAGGGCACCAAAAGGCTGTGTTTGCTTGTTTCTATAGATTAGATTTCTCATGCACACATACACAGTCAGGAAATGAAGTAAATAGGCTGAGTAAATTTGTTGAAAACAAATCAGAGTTTTATCTTTCTGCACACACGCAAGCATGCATCTGTCACTATATTGGGTTGCAGAAGATACAAAAAATCTTTAGTTAGGATTAAGTTGCACCGCTCAGCCATATGTTCCCTTCCAATAGAATAGTTTGCAATATACATAAAAAATGTTGCAACCTGCCCCCCAAGACTTCGCTTCTGTCCAAACAAGACAAGCCGCTCATTTTGTTTGTATTAAAAAAATATGGCTTTAGTTGACAAAGAAGCACATCTAAATTTCACATAGAACCTCTAAATAAACTGAACATCTTGAAGACTGCCTCATGCACAAATTGTTCTTACCATAAATTAAAGGTGGATTTTAATCTCTGCAATTCAATCCTTGAAAGAGTTGAATTCTCTAGGTTGACGTAGGGTTATATGAAGCAGTAGATATATCTGAGGATGTACAGACTTGCTTCCCACTCTCCCTACTTGGACAGCTTTCGGTATTGGAGAGTTTAGCAATCTAGGCAAATTTGTATGTGAGTCTTAGCATGCACAAACATATTTAATTATTTTCTAATGATTTGCAAATATGTCATAGGTAATATCTCAGTTTGATACAAAATAATTGATACTACCATAAATCAGACTCTGGTAATTTAAGATGCATGATCAAAAGGTTCATAATAAGTACTACTTAATACTTTCAGCTGTCTTGCACCCTTAGCACAGACTTGTTTAAGCACTTTCAGTTTAGTGTTTATCTGTTCCCATTTTCTCTTCTCTCTTTTTTCACAGGTGTGTGCAATTAGCTGCTCCCAACTTGAATCTTGCCAAATGTTTTGGCCTAGAACTTCCATCAGTCCCACAACAGTGCTGTCTCAGGCAATTTAAGACTGATAGGAGTTATGAACCTAAAATCTGAGAGACCCTTCATAATGGTTCTGCTTTTTTTCTTTCATCCATCATAAGCTAGACCAATTTGCTGGCCTTGCATGTATGAGCTTTTGTGTGTGTGACAACGTGCACAAGTGGTAATCCAATATACAAAAGAAATATTGATTGGGGCAGGGCCTCCCCTCAAGTAGAAGTCTATGTTGGTAGGTAGACTGTCTATTTATATGCATATTGAATACGTGGAGAAGTTGGTAGCCAATCCACACATACCTATATGGTCTTTGTTATCTCAGAGATAGGCAAGTTTTGGGGCTGGAGGCACAGTTAGAGGGTGTGTGGTAGGCTCATTTCACAAATAGTTGCCTATTCACAAATTGTCTGCCATGGATGCCAAAACATCAGTTTATTGGAAGGTGAATTAGTTGACCAGGATACTGTCTACCATTCCAGTGCAATCTTTTTATTCCACTATTATAATAATACATTATGCTAGTTACTAGTTCTTGTTTAGTAATATGCCAGTTCCTTCTTTAACGTACAAGAATCATATAAAAAAAAGCAGACAAGACATAGAACCTAATGATAGGAGATACCTTAGTGGCTCCGAACATATTTCTTACTCAGTGGTGCTATGAAACTTCCCTTCATTTCAAGTCAGTATTTTCAGTGGTCCATCATATCCTCAACAATTTTTGTTCTCCATCCTGATGTCTATTAACTGCCTTTAAAAAAAAAAATCCTGTTTCCCAGCCATATTCCTTCTAGGCTTTTTGCTCTCAAAGCACTTTTATTCCCACTATTTCTTTGCACTGATCTCTCCATCCTGTCATTGTTTTGGGCTGCAGTCTCTCCCCCCCCCCCCGTCCACCAGTTTGTTTGTTTGCATTTCTCTGCATCGCCATAGCCAAAGTGACTTGTGCTTCTTTCAGCAAAATACAGTTTGCAAAGATTCCAAGTTGGAATGTATCTCTTCATTATCTCAACAGTTGAAATGTTTGTGAACATTCTAGAACATTTGTATCAACTAGGCCAATTGCCGCCAAAAGCTTCATTGCCACCTAGGATTGCTTAGATTAAAGTGGAGGATAAAATAATTCTTTAAAGCATATAGAAACCAGTTACGAATGGAGCTGAAAGCCTGGTTCTTCACTATGTATGTGGTTAGGCGATTGAAATTAATATTTTTCAAACATATCTAATTCTGCCCAACAGAGGGCTGCAAACTATGCTTTGGAGAGCTCAGCTGATCAGAGGATGAAAGCAAGCTTCTCTTGGGAGCCCTCTGCAATCTAATGAACTTTTCTGATAACTGAAAGCAAGAGCCAGCTCAAATCTCAAGCTGACAAGCCATGATGTATCAACCCCAGAAGAAATGGTAGCATACTCTGCTTCAACATTTTCTATCCTTATTTACTGAATTAGAAAATCCCTATTAGGGTAATGCATTTAAAAAGCCAGCTCAGTTACGAAGGCTGAATGTACAACTAGTCCTCAAGTTACGACGGCAATTGGGATAGGAATTTCTGTTGCTAAGCAATGTGGTTGTAAAGCGCGACATCATGTGACCACATTGCTTAGCAACAGCAATCCCTGCAGTCCCCATCACCGTTGTTAAGCAAAAATTGCAGGTCATTAAGTGAGCACCTCCTTGCAACTTCCTGCTGGCTTCCAACAATCAAAGTCAGTGGGGAAGCCAGCAGGTAGTTACAAGAAAGCCAGTTTGGTCTAGTGGTTAAGGTAACAAGCTAGAAACCAGGAGACTGTGAGTTCTAGTCCATCTTAGGCATGAAAGCTGGCTGGGCCAGTCACTCTCTTTCAGTCCAACTCACCTCATAGGGTTGTTGTTGTGGGATAAAAAATCTTAAAAAAAAAAAAAAAAGGTCCCAGATGGCTTGTACGCAGGCTGGCAGGCAGATAATTGGCTGCTGCCGGGTGGAAGAGAGTGCATGAGTGGCTAGTGAGGCGTGGTGCAGAGGGGCTGGAGTGTGGGTGGGAGAGGCTTACCCAAGTGACTTGTGACTTTCCCTGCCGGCTTCCCCATTGACTGTTTGTGGGAAGCCAGCTGGGAAGGCTGCAAATCATGATCACGTGACCACAGGGCACTGGAACTGTTGTGTGAGCTGGTTGCCAAGCACCCTGATCATGATCATGTGACCACAGGGGTGTTGGAACGGCTGGAACTTTGAGGATCAGTCGTAACCACCATTCGTTCAGCACCATCGTAACTCTGAACAGTTGCTGAACGAATGGTCGTAATTCAAGTACTACCTGTAATTCCATACTAGGCTCCCACAGCATGCTAAACTATGCCTAATTTTAGTGGGGGGGGGGGTTTTGAACAAATTATGTCCATGAGTTTCAGATATAATGATAAGTTACAAATTATGGTTCATGCTAAGCTGAACCCAAACCAGCCACATCATGGTTTAACACAGTGTATGAACTCAGCCACATTGGTAAGATGGATGTGGGAATGGACTACTTGCATTCAAATTGGGCTTTATCATGTGGATTTGGTTTCCAGATATGTCTCTATGAAGGGATGTGGAAAGAAGGAACAACCATCATTGATTTCCATCTCTGAAACATAATTTCCTGTGATGCCTAAAACTGGCTTAAGCATTGCTTACAAGCCAGTACATTAGAAGCCCAGCGTACAAGGCAAGGAGGTGGGGGAAGGGCACAAGGGCTGATTAAACATGATTTAAACTGCCCCACTTTCTCCTTTTTCAAGCAAAATCTGGACCATGGATGCAAAGGGTAAACATTAAACATTATTCTCTCTAGGAAAAGGGTAGGAAAATATACAGGAATGTAGAACTGACCTTGGGGATACAGAAAGAAGGAGCAAGCTGTTAAGGGGGGACTTTGAGAAAAAGATTACACAGTTTTGAGATAGAGGGAAACTTGAGAAAAAAACCTCAAAATAATCCTACCTTGATTTTGTTTAATATAAGATGGGACAGAAACAATATTGTGACAAGATTCTGTTATTCTACTTTGGTACAATAAAAGGCATTTCTGGAATTCCTGCCATGCCATTTTCTTGGCCTGGCCTACCTCAAAGGACTGACAGAAAGACATTGTAGACCTTTCAGTACATGTCTCTTCACAGTTGACATGTTTGCATTTCTAGGATACCCTACCCGTTTCTAATTTATTATCCCTGATCTGATCATTTCTTTTAACCTCCAGATGGCACTATTAAGCAGAAAAGGGAATGACTGTAAAATAATGAATCCAATGAAAAATAAAAGTGGAAATTGAATTATAGTGGCGGGGAGGGGGAGGGGCAATGGTAGCCTTGATGTGGTTAGATCAACCTCTACTCTTAGCACTTTTGTTTGCTGTTCCCATATGTTAGGTTACCAGCAAGTTAATAACAGTGCTTTGGCAGTTCAAGGCTTAGCAAAATTGCACTGGACATGAAATAAAGCTAAAATGAATTTCTGTCCAATATCATTGACATTAGTGCTCATTATTTTTGCGGTGCAGTGCCTCAAACCATCAAAAATCAATTTTAAAGATTACCCATTATTTTACAAAGAAAATAAAATACATTTCAAACAGTAACAAAGAAGTAACTGTGGTGTAATCTGATCAACAGTTACTTAGGTTTTAGTTGGTGACACAATCAAACTACTGAAGGAACCACTGAAAATAACTATTGAGAATTGAATTGTATGTATACAGGTAGTCCCCAGTTTAAGAACAGTTCCGTTCCCAAGGTCTGTCCTTAAGTCAAATTTGTATGTAAGCCAGAACAGTATTATTTTGTAATACTGCATATAAGTAGTATTGTGTAATTAACTTGAACCATTGTGTATTTAACTCGAGTCACTGTATTTAACTTGAATTTTGCTACAATAGGCGCTGTTCTTAACAATGGGTTGTCAGTAAACTGGGCGTTCTTAACCCAGGGACTACCTGTACTTCAAACAATAGTATTTGATTATGAGATTCTGTTAGGAAATAGGTGGGACTTTTTTGTGGGGGGAGGGATGGTTAATGCTTAGATTTGTTTGGGATTTTGTATGTAACATGAGTCAGCTTGAAATGGAATTTAAAGCAGAGTTGCACGCTTTTCAAATCAAGAGCCACACTTAGCCTTTCAATGGGATCTGAGGTAGAGGGTATGCTACCAACAACAAAACAAAAAACTTTTGGAAACAGATAGGGCAACACAAAAATTAAATTTGATTTAATTTACAGTATAGTACATTGTTTAGATATCATTAATGTGACTGCTTCCCACATTTTTACCAATTTTTAAAATTATATTAAAATTACACTTTGCTTCAGTTTTTAGAGTGTCTCTGGGGGCTGAAAGTAAGGCTGAGGTTATGTACCTCTGGTTAAAAGCCATGGACATTGCCGCTGTTCTCCATTCACTTTTGGGCACAATTCAAATTTAAGAAGTTCTTTGAAGTCCAGCTGATTTTCATGAATTCCACAAGACAGTAAATTTTCCCTACTAAACTGCTTATTTTTTTACTATATTGGGCCTCTGTATATGAACAATGTCCAATATCTTACACTGATGTAGATGTATTGGTGCTGAAAAGGGTAATCTATACTGGGTCAAAAATGAATATGGAAGTTAGATATTTTAGATTGTTGGTGTTTGAATAGTTGTATGATTAAGAGAACATAATGGCAACTTGAATTATCAGTAAATTTTTGTTCCCTCTTCACCTTCATCATTGTAGTCTGAGGAATATGATGGCATATGCAGTACCTTTAATGGCCATGGCAATTAGCAGAGTCCACTAAAGTTCATAAACATCTGAGGTTCCTGCACAATGTTATTTAACGTGCATGCAATTAGATAATATATTGGAACATGCTTGCGTGCATGTATGAATTATGTCTGTACAAAACCTTGAAGGAACCCTTTGATTCTATTGTGGCTTGGGTGAAGCATCCTCTTAACACAGCTCTTCAAAGCATAATATCCTGCTTCTAAGCATTGTATTGGAGCTGCTGCATGACAAATTGGCCACTTCATTGGTTTTCAGTAGTGTTCTGTGCATGCATAGATATTTTCACTGAAGGAAGCAATTGGAGATATCAAGGTGTAGCAACTTGCTTTTCTATATCAATGTACCACCTTGCAGTGAACTGGGAGGTTGTTCCATACAGGAGTGCTGCTTTACACACCCATACATCCTATATTATCCAAGATGTCTTGTTTTAAAGACTAAATTAGAAACTTGGAGGAAGGATGTGTGTAGCCAAGACTTGATTTTAAGGGAGGAAGAGTTTCAGGGTTTGGCATGCTTCCTGTTTTTTTCATTTATATTTCGCTTTATTTCCCCAAGGTCTCAGGGTGGCATGCATGATTATCCCCCCCCCCATTTTATTTTCACAACAACCTTGTAAAGTGGGTTAGACTTAAGTGTGCTTGAATAGAATCCAGAGGTACTCAAGGAGCTTTATGGCTGAGTGGGGACTTAAATTCAGGAAACAAAGCACTATGGATGTAAATGATGAAACAAGGATAGTGATACAAGTGCCATTCCTTTTATATGTGCATCATGACGTTGCACATACTTAATGGCAGAACTTGTATTTCAATACTAATTTTATTCTGATGAAACTGTTAGTCATGCAGACATTCTCTTGCCCAGCTGTCTGAGAAACAGGTTAAATCTTTGCAAACTTCTTAGGTTCCATATTTTTACTTAGATATGTAAAATGAGTATCCAGGTCAAGAGAGATGCCTTCATGTTTCTTTTCTAGCACACATAATTGAGGCTGGTCTAACCCTCATCTCATTTTATTTCTCTCTTCTCCCACATCCCAATTTTGAAATGATTTAATTTTTTTCTTCTTTCCACTTCAAGGTATGCTACAACCATAGTTTTTCATATTATATAGCCTGCAGGAAATAGTTCCAGCCCTAGTTTTCTGCTTTACTGACCTGATGAATAATTAATTATCAAAATATTGTACTGTATCAGACTTCCGTAATCTGACACCATCCAGATGTATTAGACTACAAGTCCCATCATTTTGATGACAGATAATGCAGGCTGTAATCCCATAATATCTGTAAGGCACCAGGTTGGGAAGGCTGTATAATGTCAATATTGATCCCCTCACAGTTATTTTAAATAAGATTAATCCAAATGGGCTTTCTCTGAAACAGAATTATGAGATGCTTTTAGGTTATCCCTGTAAGGAAGACAGAGTACAGCTTTAGTTATTCATATTAAATTAATGGCTTCTCTGGTAGAAAATTATCATGAATGTGATGCCAATTATAAACTGCAGTCCTGAAATTGTTTACTTTGACCACCCCCAATTAAATTTCAGAATTGTGATTAAGAGAACATTAAGGATAAGAATAACTAAGACATCAACAAATATTAAGTAAAGCAGCAAAGGATCTAAATGTTTACAATTTTAATACATAAGTAATGATATTTTAGGATTTGTATTTGCTGGACTAAATAAACCAATAGAAATGTATTTGATGCTGAACAAAACTAGATTGGAAAAAATAGATTTTATGACATGGTTTGGTGCAAGTAAGACCATTCTGTTGTTTTACTGAAATTCCCGGGAAAATGCTACTACAGTTGGATATATTTAATGTTAACTGTACATTAAATTGCCTTAAATACATGCTGAATCAAACATTTTCCTTTTAAGGTTATATGCTGCAGTTAAAATATTTTTAAAAAATTAACTGAAGAAAAAGATTCTTTTTCCCATTCGTCTCAAATAATTTTATCAATCCTTGTAAAGGTAACATACTTAATGGTAATTTCACTTTTTATATTGAGAAAAATACATATATTTGCAAAATAAATAATTTCTATTTTACATAGGCATTTGATTTCTGTAAATTCTGTAATGCCCTTATTTTAAGGCAATAATTTTATCACATACTCAAAATTACTGATTATGCATCATTTCCCATAATATTATGTTAGTTCCACCACCACACATAGAGGCATACACCCTTTCCCCCAGCCAAACAAGTAATTGATCCACATGGTAGTAACAGATGGGTAAATTAAAAAAAAAGTCCTTGAAAATTACTTATATAGCAGATGTTCATAACTATTAGCTTCATGTTTTTTACTCACCTAAAATTCCAAATAATTTAATAAAGGTAGGTATCACTTGCTCAAACACATTATAATATTTATACTGCATTCAAACTGCAATGGGTATGAAGTTAAAAGTAACTTTAAGGCAAAACAATATTGAGTAAATGTTCTTGGAAGGCAGCTCAAATTTTGTATTTTTTTTAAAGGGTACTCCAGAATCCAGTTTTGCTTTCAGACAGTAGACTTCATCTCTTCGTACAAACACAGCTGAGTCCTGAAGACATTGAGGCCTGTGTATCTGGAAACACAAAATATTCTGTGGCTGAAGCAATCCATGATTTTGCCTGTTTGAAACGACGATTTCCTGTAGAACATGAAGAGAGGAAAAAAGAAAATTATGCCGATTCAGATTCTGAAAGGTTACTTCCTTACATTCTGCTAAACATGCACACATGATAATAAAAACACTTCAGCTTTTTTGTTGTTGATGCAATACTAAGATAATGAAAAAATTAATTGACTGAGATTTTATTGAGCTGTGACAGCTCATCATAGAAGTCTTTGCATACACCTCCACATTGAATTAATGAATGCAGTAGAAATTCAATTATCTGCATTCTGATTATGTGAATTTCATTTAGTCAGACTTGAATTATTCGCGTTTAAATTATCTCGCTAAAAAAAATATCCAACTGCACTCCAAATGACTAATTAAAAGTCCAAATTTCCTGTCTCTCTTTTGTGACTGGGGATAATTAAAGTTCTCCTCTGTTACTCAGGCTTTGAGTGTGTTGTGAAAACCAATTTCCTCTCTCTTCTCTCCCCCCCCCCTTTTCTCTGCAGTTCATCCTCTGGGCTTGAACACAGCAGTGATGATAGCAATTCACACAGACATAAAGGAAGCACAGGTCCTGAAGAACCCTGAAATATTATTTGCACTCTGCTGTCCCTGGAATGATGGGCATAACTTGGAAGTTGCATGTGACCCTTCCACCCACTTGCCAAAGCACGTGTTTTCTGTTTTCAAACCAGTTTTGAAAAATATAGTGTATGCAGTATAGGTCATATGGGCTGGGAATTATGGAGATAATAGTCCAAGTTATCTGGGGGCCAAGTAGGAGAAAACTGATTTATATTGTTGAATGGTATGAATTACACCTGTAGAGACACTTTCAGTATTTTAGATTTCCTGGTGTGATCCTGTGGGGCTCATTATAAGGGAGAGCAGAAAAAAATCACCTAATGAATGGTGTGGAAATACACTGGAATATCTGACCTCAAAATGTACAAATTCTATTTTCATTTGGCATTTTAAATGACAATATAGCTATATAATTCTATTATACTGTACAAACTAAACAGTTCTAAATCATAACAAACATGTAAAATGTACTTTTTTTAAAAACCCAGTTTTTAATGAGATTTATTGCCAGGTAAGTATGCAAAACTGCTCAGCAATAGAGGAATAAATGACCAAACGAGTTTTAAATAAACATTCTAAAATATTAGCTTCATCACAATAAATTCTTGGACACAGTGTTATAATCAGAGTCACAGAGTATCATCAAATGCTGAGTTAGGTATGCTTAGATGCAGTTGAAGTCAATAGGCTTAAGCTTGCCTAACAATTGTCACAGGTCATGTGAATGTATGTTTCAATCCCATAATCCCATTGGAATTGAAGTCCAACGCACCTGAAGGCACCAGGTTGGAGAAACCTAGTATGTCTTACCTTTTGATGCCATGAAGAAATAGCATCATACAGCAAACTCTCTTGTTATAAAAATGTATGCTATATTTTCAAATTGATTTTTTTCTCTTTCTAGAGATAGCAATGGAGGAACTAGATTTTAGCCAGTAAACGGGAGCAGGGAATAGTGGAGTAGGTGAAAGATAATTGAATTTCTTGGATATGTATATTTAAAGTGTCTAGCTGGAGAACTTCGTGTATCCAGCTGGACAACTTCGTAAACTCATTCATGTTGGACACCCTCAGTAAAATTAACTGGTACAAATTTTTTTAAAAATGCATTTACTAGAGAATTCATTTTCATATTCAAGTTCTATTCATATTAAGTAATATTTTTTAAAGGCCATGAAGTATATTTAGGAACTGAAGGGAAAAAAGAGAAATGCAGGTAAATATTTAAAGCCAACAATCCTTTTGCTATTGTGACTGAGCACAAACATAAAAGAATCTTGCAGATCACTTTTTTATTGAATTGGATAAAACTATTTAGGCCTAATTGCCAAAAGAAAGCTACCTGGTTATGTTTAGGTAACTGTCAGAACATGTAATTAAAGTCGCAAGTGCGGTGCTTGCAACTGTTGCAGTGAAATGAACAAAAGGCATCCAACAGAGGAAAGAGAAAAAAAAGACCAAAGAAAATGAAATGGAGTAAGGTATTATTGCTTACTAAAATTACAGAAGTCTAGAGTCATTATTGTTGATTTGAAGCAATTTGTATGCTATAAATTTAGTGATTGCTAATTTTAATATATGAAGTCTAAAGACCTATGTGATGTCATTTAATTGATGTCTGCTGGAGAATAAACAATTATTTCAGCCTTAAGTATAGCAAATAGAAGGCTTGGAACCCACTGTTACATTCAATTTCTATTGTGAATTGCTGGATTTCATGTAGCTTGTCATTTGGTTTATCAATACGGTGCATATTAATTGTGTTGCTTCAGTATTACTGTATTCCTATTTTTCATACAGCAAGCCTATACATGCTTACCTAGATGTAAATCCCTTTAAATTGTTTACTCTGAGCTAAGTGTATTTGACTGCAGCATGACTCTTAGAATATTTTATGTCTATCAAATATTACTGAAATACCTAAACGCTAACGCTTGTACTCTTAAAATGTCTAGAAAGTGCTTCTATTTTGTTACATTTCCAAAATAAAACATTTTCTATGTTGATTTATTTTTGTTTGTGGTGTTTTCATTTTGAAAAAGGGTAAGATTATTAGCCTGTACTTCTATACACACTTTTTATGAATGTCATACTGAACTTAATGAGACATTTTTGAGTAAGCATTATAAAAGCAAATGTAGTTTTCTAAAAAGTCACCATGAATTTTCCAAGTCACATGTTCCATTCTTGGATTCAGTTTATTTTCCCTCATGTTTAAATTGTTCCTTTTATTTTGTGTAATATAAAGATGGAAGGCAAGGAAAAGGAATTTGTTTTATAAGTTTACCTATTTTTCAGTTTGTCAGCCATATTTTTTGTTATTGTTCAATATGTTATGGTAAGATTAATCTTATGATTTACATATTTTCTATGTAAATCATTTTCTACACACCTTCATATTCTGAACTTTTCTGTAACAACTTGCTATTACAAAGCTTTGCAAATAAATTCACTATTCACTTGCAACTGTACAGCTAATTTTCTCAGTTACATCTGGTAAATGTCCATGTAAAGCAGACAAAAATGCTCTATTTTCCTGGTAGCTATAAGCAATAATCTGCTAATAGGATTTTTTCCATAATGTTTTCACTTTTAAAAAGTGTATTTGTTTTTGCAGTGTTATTTTTAACTTTGGAAAACTTCAAACATTTTAAACCAAGTTTCCTTTTAGCAAAACCCTTATAAATACAGATCAGCAAATAAAAGGTGGACTTGGCTGCCTTTTCTTTTTAGTCACATTTTACAAAATTCAAAGAGGAAAGAAATTCTATACACCTTTTTGTTATTCGAAAACGCTTAGCTCTTTTGCGCATACATTACTCTCTCTAACTGCGTAATTTTATGCCGATTAGAAATGATTTGGGAAAATAGTTCTTTTTGCCTACAGTTGTCCAGCACATGCGATGAATTGGTTAGCTCTCGAGTTTAACTTCAAATAAAATCAGAAAAACAGAGAATTATAACTGTAAAAGGCCGGGGGGGGGGTGAGAGAAAGAATCAGTTGACGCGGGCTGCCGCATCCCTTAACTTTTCTGACAAATCGCTTTTCCACGTAACCCTTTCCCTGCTGGCCTGCTCTGCTCTGCTAACAGTCGCCCACCGACAAACCGACTGCTTAGCGTTGCGCCGTCATCCCGCTTCCTCAAACTCAAAAACTTTTCTCTCTCATTGGTTAACTGTTTCGCTGGGTAGGTGTTTTTTTTTTTAAGACACTCTATTCAGCGACACCTCCATTCCTCGCTATAGGCTTGATTTTTTGGGATCGCCTCCAGCATCGAGATCCGCGTCTCTCTCCCTCCCCTACTTGTTATCTCCCCCCCACCGCACGAAGCAAAAAAAATAATCCACCCGCAAGCCATCTGGCTTCATCTTAGGAGAAACGGAACGGGAATGCCTCGTCATCAGTAAGCCATTAGCCTTCCTCTCTCTCGAAACCTGGTTTCTCGGGCCAGTTTTTGCACCCACGACCTGGAATAGAGTACAGTAGTCCGCTGGTCTCTTACCTCAGGGCCTTGATCCACTTTTTCTTCCACCCGCCCCCCTCTTTTCAACCCCGCATGCTGGGCTTTTCCCCCCGCAGCTGCAAATGCCGCACGCGGAACCGCCAGCGCACGCAGGGCGCTGCCTCAGCAGCAGCGGCGGCAGCTCACTCGCTCCTTCCCCCCCTCCCGCCCGGGGACTGTGTGTTCCAGGCGCCCTCCATGTGCCTGAGCTTTGCTGGGGGCTGTTTGTCAGGGAGAGAGAGAAGCCTGTCGCCGGCCGTGATCCCGTAACCCATAGCAACGGCCCAAATCAAGGGAGCAGCAGCCCGCTGCTCCAAAAGACCCATAAAGAATACGTCAACGCGCACGCCTCCCTCCCTCCCTGCCTCCCTCCCTCCCCGAAAGAGATGCGGTCGCCTTGGAGCAACAATGCGGGGACGGGGTTGCAAACGACAAAGGATTTTCAAGGCATCGTTCTCCTTGCAAATACTTCATTGCTCCCCCCCCCCCAGCCTTTTGCGGATGAATGTATGAAATGACAGACACAGGAGGCTGGAAAATGAGAGGCAAATATGCTGTGGTGGCGGGGAGGACAGGGAAGGAGGGCGAGGGGCGACGACGACATTCCCAGGCGTCGGCTGGATGGCGGGCTTTTGTTATGCAAAAGCGCAGGCAGCCGGCTGTCGTTCTCTGTGCAGGGACCGAGGTAGTCGGATGACTCCTTGAAATAAAGGTCAGCGGAGCTGGCGAGAGGGGCAGACAGGAGAAAGGGGTTATTGTTTTCTCTGCGCTCTGCGGTGATACGGAGCTGAAACGTTGGGAAAGAAAAGCAGGATGTGCTCGCGAGCCTGGGTTGGGAGATTGGACTCCTTTTAAAAACGAGGAAGACTGCATGGATTAAAAAAAAAATCCTTAAAAACCCAAACCGAGGACGCATATTCTAACGAAGGGCAATTATTGGAAAGCAAGACTTTCGTTTGCTCAGTAGGCCTTGAATTTTCCAGAATAAGGCACACTCTGATAATTTCTCATGCTCCCATGTTTGAAATAAAAAAAAATCTCCACAAACCACCTGGCCAAGCAACATGCTAAGTCATGATTGGCTTAAACATGATGTACTGTACTGAAAGAATCACAGCTTGAGGTTCACACAGTTTATTAAATCATAAACCAAGGCTTATGAGGCCACTGGTTGGGTTTGCATCACACACTAGCTAAACTACAAATAGGTAAACCACAATTTGGCTTAATCTGTGACTCTTGCCAATGAAGGCCTCACAAACATGCTACATATTTGTCATGTCACTAGTGTTCAATTTCCCCCATATAAGCTGTAATGTAGCTTGGTACTCTGTGGCTCAGTATATTTATGAACTCAGCTGATGTGGTTACAGTAATTTATTGTTCAGTGTATTGTTTCAATTGATAGTGATGATGATAATAATAATAATATTAATAACAAGAACTGAATACTGAAGAGACCAAACTGGCCTACAAGAAAGACGAAGAATAGAAAAGAGACATGGCAAGGCAAAGTATTACACAGCCAGTACACACACACACACACACACACACAAACTAGCAGGCAAAGCGGATAACAACAAAACCTGGCAATGGCTAAGAGCAGGAAAGTTGAAGAAAGAGACAGAGGGGCTAATTCTCGCTGCACAAGACCAAGTCTTAAGAACAAATGCATACAAAGCCAGAATTGAGAAGACAGCAACAGACAGCAAATGCCACTTCTGCAAAGAAGCTGAAGAAACAGTGGACCACCTAGTTAGCAAGAAGATTGCACAGACTGACTACAAACAACGGCATGACGAAGTAGCAATAATGGTGCATTGGAATATCTGCAAGAAATACCATTTGCCTGCAAGCAAGAATTGGTGGGACCACAAAACAGACAAAGGAATAGAAAATGAAGACGCTAAAGTGCTCTGGGACTTTAGAATTCAAACAGACAAGCACCTGCCACACAACACCCCAGACTTAACAATTGTTGATAAGAAACACAAAAAAGTCTGGATAGTGGACACTGCAATACCTGGAGACAGCAGAATACTGTAGAAGAGAAAGAACTGGGGAAAATCACAGAAAAGAAAGGCCTGCAAATAGAAATAGAACGACTGTGGCAAAAGAAAGCAAAGATAGTACCAATAGTAATAGGTGCCTTGGGAGCAATCCCAAAACATCTGGAGTACCACTTGAAGACCATTGGCATTGACAAAATCACCATCAGTCAATTGCAAAAGGCAGCTTTACTTGGAACAGCTTATATCCTGCAATGATACCTTTAACACCTTCAAACAACAATATCTGTCTATCCCAGATCTCTGGGAATAGTCCTGGGGAAGGACTCAATAGTTGGATAAAAATCCAGTCTAAACATCTGGCTGACTGTGCGACCAACAACAATAATAATATATTAAATTTATATGCTACCTAACTCCCAGCAACTGGGCGGTTTATAATTGTTAATAAACCATGGCACAGTATTGTGTGAATATAACCTACACTTACCATTCTGCAGAAGGGGTTTTGAACCTAAGGAATATAAATCACAAATTGGCCAGGAAGCCTGGTTGCCTAATATGGAAGTCCTAGGTAAAATTTAGATTAGATTTAGTTTAAATGTAAACTTAATGTTAAATCAGTTACATAAATATGATTTTAATACAATTATTATTCCACAATTTTCCCATTCTCTCACATTAAACATTAGAGTTTGATGTCAGTTTTTGGAGGGTCTCAAAATTTATAACTCTGGTTTATTGAATTAACTGGCTAGATTCATGTAATACTAAGCCATAATTTGTGATTTATAAATCAGCATTTGGATTCCTGCAATAAACTAATCCAAAATCAGGCAAAACACATTATTGTTCAGTGCAAGTACACCTTCCTTGTACTGGCTGGGAGTTGTAGAGGAGATGGGAAATCCTGACAAGGAATAGCTGAGTGAAATAATCCATAAATTGAGGCCTTTTACATCCAATATTTAACCACATTATTTTATTCCAGACCCTATTTTATCTTTTTAATTTAGGCCTTTTTGTTTAAACTTTTTAACCCTCTCCATTCATTAAGAGATGGCTTTGAAGGACTAGTGGAATGATGCCAGATACTGAGTGCTGCTTACAATGAAGGACCTGAGGGAGGGATTATGGTTGTATTGAAGTTGGCCATTTTTTCTGGGAAAGTGAAGGACTCAGGGCCTCTGCATTTAAGTGCTGCAAATGATATTGAGGATAACTTCAGTTTATATTCCACCTTTTTATCCAGAAACTAGTGTGATGTAAAGATGTTGGACTAGAAGTAGGAGGACCTAGGTTCTAGTTCTCCCTTAGGCACAGAAGCTCTCCACATGACTTTGGGCCAGTTACTCACACTCAGGCCAACTTACTTCACAGGGAATATGAGGTATGAACACCTTAAATTCTTGTACAAAAGGTGAAATATAAATCCAATAAATAAACATTTAACAAATAAGGCAGAAATTTAACAGGGAAAAGCTTTTGCATGAGATGAATTTGATGTTGTTGATAAAATCTGTGTGATCATTGTCCAACCCCTCCCAGGGTTATATGTAGATGGAACTGGAAGAGCAATGGGTGTGGCAGTATTGATGTACCATCCAAAATATAAGGATCTGTGCATGAAATGACAGCAGATTAGAATGTTCTGCTACTGCAAAATTTCATTTTCTTAACCCATCCAACTGCAGTCACAATATATGCAGTGATAATAACCATGTGCTCTATTTGTCACCACTAGTAATTAAAGAATAATTGCCTAATTCTAGAAGCAAAGCATTCATAGTGTATTGGCTGTTTTCAATTGGCATACAGTCAGCCTGAACAGAAGCTTCAAATCCAGTTCCCATAACTTAAGATATATGGTAGTAAACTGTAATTATTCAATCACAGGAGTCATTCTGCACATGTTCAGAGGCTTTTACGTTTTCCTGCAGCTAAGGGTTGACTGAAATTAAGAACTAGACAGAAATGTAGAGAGGCACATAACGTCGGTGTTAAGGTGCAATGATTATTTCATTGGCTGGATTCACAGATTGTGCTATGCCAAAATCAAGCAAATCTCATAATGGCATAGCGTCTTGTCTAAACCCAGCTACTCTGGTCTGAATTGTGTGGAAATATATTGGATTAAGTATACTTAGCTTTTATTAATAAAAAGATAGAGAGACAGACAGGTGAATAGAATTAATTTCAAAATTTGGGCAATTTTTTTTTAGTTGCTGCTCTAGAAGAAACAGAAGATAGATTTGCTGCATTTCCTCTGCAAATACTGGATAGATGGTTCCCTATTGGTGGGAACTCTTACCTACTTGTACCTCCCTGTACCTCCCTGCTCCTGGGATTTTCTTGCCCCTTCTGAAGTTAAGGCACTATGATGCATTATTGCCTCTATCCCCCACCCACTGCCATTGTCTTTTGGGTGCTCTGAGAGGCAGACTTGACATTCCCTTGCACGAGTAACCAGTTCTATTTTATAAGGAACGGAGGGGACATTGGCAAATAGAACAGTGCTGGATGGATCATGGGGGAAGGATCTCAGACAAAAAAAGTTTTGGAGTAGAAAAGCTGGCAGTAATGTGGAAGGAATGAACTATTACATTAGCCACAATATGTTCAGGATGAGTATTTCCACTAATTATACTTCTCTATCCTTCTATATTTTAAACTACAGAAACATGCCTAAGAAATGTTTCTCACCAGATGAAAGAGGAGCATTCCAAAGGGTTTATTGTAGGAAAGTGTTCTTGAGGATGTCTTGGTTCATCCAAAATTAAAATCATGCATAAGTATTGTAAGAGTCCTACAGTATGCTACTCGTCAGCTGCTCCCAATCTAGTGCCCTCTGATTGGGAATTTTGGGGTTGCAGTCCAAGACTTTTAGATGATGAAAGCTGGACAAGGCTGCTACAAAGTTTAAGGATGCTCTCCAAAAAACATCTTGCAATGCTAGAAATAGTAAATGCAAGCAAGAATTTTCCTATTCTATCGATTCAGTTATATAGTCTCATATTAGGTTTCTACATACATATTTTAAAATAACATGAGAAGGTTTAAGAAGTAGTTTGGGGATAGTCAGGGGAAAGTAATGAAAAATTGAGAAGTTCAAAACTCTGGTAAGTTTAGATCTTACCACAAGGGGGCATGTACAGATGAAAGGTTTTGCAAAACAATAATCTTGTAGGGTGAGAATACAGTAAAACTACAGTATCTTCTTACTGACTACAGGATAGTCTATATAGAGTTCTGAATAAGAGCAGACACTACACATTTGATCCCAAAACTTAAGGCTATTCTTCAAAAAATCTGTATTTTGCAGACTGAAATTGCCTTAACCAGGAAAAATCTATACAGAGAATATAGTCTACTATGGGAGTCCCACTCACATGCAGCGAGAGAGTTAGTTTCAACGTGGCAAGGATTTATAGGGTCTCATCCATGTACCCTCTCCCTCCCTGGGAGCACTACTGTGCTAAAGCTTTTGATTTAATTTTTTTTAAACAAAAGCAATTACAGAAAGTGCAAATCCAGTGCATGACATTTAACACTTCGTGGTGGCAGCCAGGCTGAGCTTAAATGAGGGGCCTTTTCTCCAGAACAACAAGAGCCAAAAGGCCTTGTGTCATGGAGTAATGTAAGACACAATCTTGCCTGAAAATGCACAATGAATCGGGAAGGATTTATGTAATTAATTGACCAGTCTTAACCTGTTATCGTGATGTAAGGAATTTGGAACTCATTAATTTGGGCGCTGACAGATTTCATATTAGAGCTGGCAAATATGGATTGAGCTTCTTATTCATGTAGCAGCTGGAATTTCTATGACAGTGAGGATTAGTGAAGAAGACCTATTGCTGGAGTCAAACTGCCTCTTTGTAATCAGCAGCCCTGCTCTGCATTTAACGAATAATGGGAAAAATACAGCTGGGGTGGGTTGGGGGGGAAAGCTTACCCTGACTGCAAAGGAAAGGATGGCAGTTTTGCTCGCTCGGCTAATATTTATATTGAACACGAGCTTTTGCAGTAGAATGAAAATATTAATTGCAATCATAAAGTGAAGGAAACTCTTTTTGGAGAAAAGGAAAAGGAGAAAAGCCTCAAAGCCTCGTCTTATTGCCATTTTCATTCTTATTTTAAAATGAGTTTTGAGGTTAGCATTTTTCAAAGGAATAATGGCCTTGGAAAAGCAAAGAAATGTTAACCTCCAGAGCACTAAATACAAGCAGTTGGTATAATAGTTGAATAAGAACCATAAAATATATAGTAGGGAAGGGCAGCCCTTTTCTGACTACATGTAAGGGCTCGCTTGCTCTCCCCCCCCCCATACTTGGCTGAGGGCTGCAAAGCCATGCCATGGAGAAAGCGGGTGAGACAGGAGGGGAAATCAAATCTTTACTTCCAACTCATTTAAAAACATTACAATTAAAATGAACGTTGCAACTCTTGAATAGCACTGACAGCAAATTACAGTGTTGAATTTTGGCAGCAAATCAAATGCACTGAAAAGCTCCAGGCCCCACAAATGGGCACTGGGGGGAAGGGCGCGTTGCACATTGCCTGTGGGTTGCCAACACTGATATGTGATACTATAGAAATTATTTTGTGGGAAATACTGTGACATCATTGCCACCAAGATCTATTTGTCAGTTCCCTCTTTTCCCTCCTTCCTACCCATGTGGTCCTCTGATTCTTCAGCTGCTTGGAATACTGTGTTTCCTTTTCAGTCTATGAATGTGTGTCTTGCCTGCTCATACCATTCTGAGTATGAATGGAATCATATTTGTTGATGTGTTCTTTCTGCGTACCTGGAAAACCGGTAGAAGACAACTCAGACCTTGTCAAGAAAACGGATTTAAAGCAAATTCAAGGCCCAGGACATATCAGTTCATCAGTCACTAGGATACTCAATGTTATGTCCATTCATGATTGCTTTTGAGTAGAAATCAGTATCTTTTAGGCTGACCCTCCTCATAGGTTGAATAAAATAGAGATGACATGGAGAGAACCATGTATGCTATAGTTTTAGAGAGAAACCAGGATATAAATGTAATAAGCGAATAAAATGAAAACATATGTTGGGTTTCTGTCTCACTGCTTTTGCATGTCTGCTTGTATTCATGCAAATCATACTGAAAACCAAGCACGCATAATTAAAAACAGTTTTGTTAATGGTTGGGTTCATACATGTTGCTAACCATAATGAAATATGTTTAATTTTGACCGTGCTATGTGAACTTAGCCATTGTAGTTTATAATCCATGGTATATGGTTTAGCCAGTTGTGTAAATCCAATCAGTTGTATGTTACTATATAATTATTATAGTTGTAAACTATAGTTAAGCAAACCATAATTTTGTGTGACACATGAATCTGGTTTTTATGTCTATAAATGGCATTGCATACGTTGGCCTTCCCTCTGTGCCTCATCTTCCTTGAGCAGAAAGATCTGAAGGGAAATTGTAGGGATGCGTGCCTGTATATGGTAACAGTCAACCTGGCAGCTGTGAGTCTTAGGCAAGTAGAGTTTTCTGAAGTGAGAAAAAAGAAAGGTGAGTTGAGAATGACAGGGGGAAACTGCAATTTTATACATATCAACTCAATAAATTCATTAAATTCAGTTGGACATACTTCAGAAAAGTGGGTATAGGAATGCAACCCAAGTAGGAAAAATGCTTTTTAAGGATTTGCAAAAAATTGGTCATAATAATCCATTGTGGTCCTTTTGGAGGGTGGAAATGAGACAGTTACTTTTCTGGTGAAATGTGTGTTTTCTTATGGCTGACATTCTAGAACTAAATGATTTTGATAATCTCAATGCAACAAAACTTGGACATTTGGATGTCTAGGATAATTGCTGAAAGTTTGTGTATTCGGGAGTAGTGGCAGGAGAAAATTACTATGCTGAAGAGTTTGAGACAGCCAAAGGAACGTTGATGGCAGAAACACAAATAACTAAATAAACAAATAAATAAATATTGGAGACATTGGTTTGTGTACATCAATCCTCTGCACATTTCTGTCCCTTGTGCATTGGAGCATGCATCTGAATGAGGATGTGATTGGCTGTCCTGATGAAAAAAAATTAGAGCTCTCCAGTCTTCATGTACATATTACAAGATTTTGAATCCTCTAATAAAAATAGTCCTATTTAGGGAGCCACCATATCATACCTCACTCCAGAAGGCTGTAAACTGAAAAGGGCTCAAGGAAGCCGATGGTTTCTGCATCCCAGGTTTTCTGTTTGTTTATTTTTTTCATCCTAGTGTTTTTCCCACAGGTGCAGGGCCCACTTTTTCAGATCAACCAAATGTTAATCCATTGGTTGCAACAAGAGTTGACCGACTGGTTTGTTGCCCAAGCCTGACATTGTGGGCTGAGAGAGTGTGACTGGCCCAAAGTCACCCATCCGGCTTTCATGCCTAAGGCAGGACTAGAACTCATCATCACCTGGTTTCTAGCCTGGAGCTTCAACCACTAGACCACACTGGCTCTCAAAGCCTTTCTGTTTGTTTGCTAGAAGCCATTAAACAGCCTCAGTTTTATACTTCTGCATACCTCATGGCTCATGTGAACAAGTTAATACTTTTGTTTCTCAAGGGGTGGATCCTTTTTATCTCCCATTAATCACTTAATTTTTGCTATTAGAAAAATAATTCAAGATTATTTTTAAAGCCCTTAAAACATCTTAGGACTCAGCTACTTGAAAGAGAATTATGCAAGCTTGTCCATAAATTAAGCTTTTCTGGTGAGATTCTTGTCCAGATATAGCATGTTACCAGAGGCAAGTTAATGCGATAAAAAGGGAGACAGATTTCTGACAGTGGTACTCTGATTATGGAAGGCATTCACCTGGAGCTCACACTGCAGTCTTTTTGACACCAGGCAAAAACATTTAGATGACCCAAGCATTATAAATTGTTTTCATTGTTACTGTTCTGAAAAATAAATCTTTATTTACTATCTTATTAATATATTTTATATGATGACAAAATTTTGCATTGCACTTCATCCTGAAATTGAAATAGAGCAAAGGGTGATATATACATTTTTAAATAAATAAGATTTTATTTATTTATTTAAAATAAATTTATCCCCAAAAGTCAGGCAATAATTTTGCAGATGGAGACAAAAATTATAGCCTTCTTCAACTTCGTATCTTTCAGTAGTATGGGAGAGCAACTCCCAGAATTTCTGGCTGAGAATTTTTGAGACTATAGTCCCAAAACTTCTTGAGAGTATTAGATTTGGGAAGACTGCTCTAGATTAGTGGTTCCCAATATTAGGTCCCAGATACTGTAATGGATTAAAACTCACATTATCTCTAGGCAGAAGGGTCAGTGGTCTGGAATGATTCATAATGCAGCCCAACAATATTGGGGAACATAAGATTGAGAATTACTGTTCCAAGCAGAAGTAATGCTCTAGGCTGTAAAAATAATTTGATGAATAAAGGTCACCCCCTACAGATTTGGACTCTTGGCTTTGGCATTTCTTGCTTCTCAGCTAGGATCCTTTATTGGCAGGTAGTGCAGATAAGTAACTATGACATTTACATATCTGACTATCTCCTGCTTACAGTTCACAGTCATGCTAATTCTAACAATAGCTCACCTTACTTGGTGCTGATAATCTTTTTATAACGGCAAATAAAAGACCATATAAAAGGCTGCATGCTAAGGTCTAGCCCTTCTACAGAAATGAATATACAGTACCTTATAAGGTAAGATAAGGAAGAACTGAAAATCACTTCTGCTATCTCATTTGGTATACCAGGTTTATAAAAGTCCTCTATAGCATGCATTAATTCTAATAATGGCTCTTGTCTTTCACTGCAGTATACTAATTTCTTGTTTGTCCATCTCCAGACCAAACATCTTGAGAAGTAATCAGATTCACTGGATGCTATAATATCTTCCAAATTCTGTAGCTTGATGGGATAGTATGTTTTGCATCCAAGGTTTGATGCTAGAACGCTCTGATAACCAGAATTTCAAGAGCAGAATTTCATGCTGCTCTTGAAAAAAGCAGCTCCCGGTCAGTGTCAACAGTTAACAGGCTATTATAGATCAAAGATCTGACTCTTTAAGGTGGTTTTCTGTATTTGTATATGAATATGAAGCAAACTTTTACACAACCAGGAGCAGACTACAGATACAATTCTAGTTCAGTAAGTGTCAAAATAGCTACTGCATGATCAGTCAAGAATGTGTACTAGTCTTTGGTACTATAGATCTTTTCTAAAGTTGGTCCCCTTGAGGTCACTGGATCCTGGGCTTGTATAACCAGGTGCAAGATTGCAGCCATTGCTTGTAAATCTAGTTCACAGCTGTGTACTGTAAATAATGCAGACCAGCTCCTCAGGACTGCTGGCCATGGGATTATGAGCTGATTCTCCCTCCTGATTAATTTCTTGTTCCAAGATGCCAACTGTGCAATTTTATCCAGAGATGTCAGCTGCATACTTGCTTTGCCTCTGTTGCCTCCATTTTTACACTATAAAGAATTAACTGTTGGGGTGCTGTCATCTGCCTTGTACAACATATATTGCAGCATGAAGGAAGAATTTTAATAAGACCTCAAAGGGGCTTCCTGACATGTTGAGTTGAAAGGTTTCCTACAGAACAAAAAAGGAAGCTCCCTGGAGGCAACAGGAAAAAAACCCTTCCAGTTGAGAAGGGCCTGTGCCATTCCATTTTATTGTTTATGTGTCACTACAGTATAGCACTTGCGTGAGTCCGACAGGCTGTTCCCTTTCCTCCCCATCCTTTTTTTCCACAGCTGGTGTCATTTTCTCAGTTGAACATTTGTATTTCAGACTTCTTACTAGGGTTTAGCTAGTCTGAGGGGTTCCATGAGTTGGCTACTTGTTGAACTGAATGGCTGTGTTTGACTCTGCTCTGTTAGGCATTTGACTGCCTCGGGATTTGCTCTGTATGTGTTGTAAATGGGATAAATTCCATTTGCCTGGTCAGTGTGATGCCTTTCAAACATTTTCAGAAAGATTATTAAATGGTGGGGGCATGAATCAAGTCAAGAAGCATGCTTGTTCAGTGGTTCAGCTCACACACTATACCAATTTAGCATTTGCTTTGTTTGAATTTGGCTTAACATGTTGTGCAAACTCAGCCATTATGGTTTATAAAGTAATATTATGTAGGAACTCAAGTCAGCTATAGGCTATTCAGTAAACCATGGTTAAAACCATGGTTGTGTGAACAAAGCCCACATGATCTTTGTGTATAAGAATATGAGTACATGCATGTAGCTTGGAATGGCATTTCAGTGCTCAAGTGTGTATGCCTGCTTCCCGCCTTTGATTTGCAGACCTTTATCCTGATCCCCAGGGTCTAATGCCTCCTTGCTTCACGGGATAGTTAGCATTCCTATAGCACTTCATAATGTTCAAAGAGTTTAAGAGCCATTTATTTCATTTAAAAAAAGTGAAGCTATTACTTCAGGCTCATAGCTCAGACTTTTAACTGCTGTGCTATACCACATTTCATAGTCCCAGTGAGACAAAAATGCATAAAAGGGTTACTTAAATTAGGGCTCCTTCATCTGATTGCCAAACATCCTGATTATCATAAGATGGACAAAGAGCTAGGAGTTTTCTGTTCCTGCCAACTTCTGGCAGTTCAGATCTAATATCCCTATCTGTGTTTAATCCTCTTACTGGAAAAATGTGATTTGTTTCAATTGAACTGAACACTGAAAGCGTAGTAATATAATACCAAGGAATACATTCCTCACAATGTGGACTATATGATGCTTATTTATACATATAGTTATTGCTAGTCCAGGTTACTTAATTGATGGCAGGTAAGTCCTTGATTTGTAAATTAGTAATCACATATTGTTATCTTTTGAAACAATTTGGTCAAAGTTTTTAAGCGTTTAACATGAATAGAGATGTCCTATGAGGTAAATATGTATGAGAAAATGATACAAGATTATTTACAAGATGTTACATTAACTATTTTGTAGAAATTCATAGATGAATATACAATTTTCAGACGTTGCTCCAATGAATGATTCTGTAGTACCTGTCAATTGTAAATTATCCATTCAGTTTGCATTTGTACAGCTGATTTGCTGAGTACAGACAACAGTATTTCAGAAATCTGATGGCTGTTGCTGGTTCGTAAGGATGCACTTTTTTATTTTGTCTACTCTAGGCAAAATCTGAGATAAAATTGTTTTTGCTAGGTCTTTATAATATCGCACACTCCTTCCTAGATAGTTTTACCTTCACAGAGATCATTTTCTTATGTGAGAAAAATGTGTATGTTGTTATTTTTGTTGTCTGAAATGTTTTTTTGATTTTGCCAGCATATACCCTGTATGCAGACAAGGAAGAGGCCACATAAAGGGAAATGATTTTCTTTTTTTCTTGTATGAACAACATATCTTTGCAGTGGGTTAATTCTGTAGCAGGGTTGGATTAGCTATTTGAGAATGAGTCAGCTATGGAACTGGTAGGCAAGGATGAGGAACATGTTACTCTCCAGGTAATGCTGAACTGCAGTGTTTATCATCTCTTATCATTAGCTATGTTGGACAGGGTTGATGGTCACTGGCCACAGATCCCCCACCTCTTGCAATAATTGCTGATTTATAGCCTGCAGCAGTTGGTCATACTATCATGGCCTCAACTAGAAATCCAGACACTATGGATGGGAATGAACTGCCATTTTACATTTCCCACAGTGCCTCAGAGTAATGCTACATCTGGTCCTCTAAAGTAAGATGGGAATTTTAAATATGAAGTAGGCTACTACTAACCCCAGTTAACCGAGATAGCTAAGTTCTCCAGTGACAGAAAGTAAGCCCCACAGCACTGGGAGAGGATCAAGAAACTTATACTTACTGAGTCCCCTTCATTGATTAATAATAAAGTAGGTCAATATCTGATCTGTTAAATCCATATCAACATTTCATTCCCTGGATATCTGTGAAAAGAAAAGAGAATGATTCTCATGTAGTTCTACATATATCTATATCTATATATCTATATCTATCTATATCTATACAGAGTCGATATCTTTGACCTGCAATGGCTAAACAGCAGCTGCTATTGTGTTTTTCACCTTGAACCTAATCCATTCTGCAACTTACATTCAGATGAACAGAATGCCTCAGAAATTCTTTAGAAAAGTGATCAAACAAAAGTGAAGTAGATTCTGACAGGATTACAATTATTGTATATGCAATCAAATCTCTTAAGTGCTTGGAAAAGAAAACTGCTTTTCTTTTCTTTTTCCTTCTGTACACTAGTTGTCCCATTCTGAATCTTCAACAGCCGTGCTTACTCCCTGCTTATTCCATGGAGATCTGTTTTGAATCAACTCATACATTATTAATCATACATGTGTAGGTCAAAGAGACACTAACCCTGACAATCACACCCTAATAACAATATTCTCCCTTTAGCATCAGAAAGAAAAAAGAAGATGGGAGTAATCAATATTCAACATCCAAAACACATCATCTTTAGAGACAGTATATGCACTCAGGAGGATGGGCTATGGATGAGGTTGGACCGGGGGCGGTGGAGAGACCCAGATCTTTACAAAACCTGTCAAGCATGCATTAATCTTATGTGATGAATAATGTGGCAACTTATGAATTTTTAACATCTTTAAAATGATGAGACTGTAAGATGATATAGGCAAAAGTAAATTTGATCAAATATGAGAATATTTCTCATCAAATGGAAATATTGAATAACATGCACAACAGTGTTTAAGCATCCATTTAGGTGCAATACTATATAGTATGATAATAAAACAATATTTATTTCAGTTTGTCCTAGGAAGTTAAGTAGGTTGGTCACTTAATAAATTTGCAAGTTTAGTAACAATGGAAGCAATAGATTTCTGAGTTCTCTAAAACAAACAAACTGTACTTATTATTATAGTGTGTAGTGATTGTGACTCCTCAGAGAAGTATTAAAAAACTTGAAACTTGTCCGTAATTTTGTAATTTGCTGAGCATTCTGAATTCATAAGGAGCTGAAAAGAGTCCATTAATAATCAGTACTTTTTGTCAGTACTTTTGAGCTTAAAGGCAAGATTCTGAATCCTTAAATTATTCTGTATGTTATTTATATCTCTTTTTGCTTAGTAAGTGCAGTATGATTAAGGGATGCAAAAATTACTCCTTCAACTTGGTATCCTCCAGATGGATTGGGACTGCAGCCCGAGAATTTTCAGCTAAATGTCCAACATCTATGCTGACTGAGAAGTCTGGGAATTGTAGTCCCAAAGCATATGTTGGATATCAGAATTGGAAAGGAGGTTCTCTCCCTCTCTTTTGCATTTGATTAGTTTCATTATTGCATAAGCATTATACAACAGTAGGAGATCAAAAATAGAGATGTAAGAAGTAAGATACAATATAATTTTAAAAATACATTGTAAAACAAGAGTTCAATAGTACATTCTCTCCCTTTAGATTTGGGAAGGCTGTTCAAGTCATTAATACTGTTTTCTGACTATAACATAGTCTAAGGATCAGTACAATCATTATAGAAAAATGGCTTAGGACATAGCTTAGGAAAGTCACAGCTAATCTCTCTCTCTCTCTCTCTCTCTCTCTCTCTCTCACACACACACACACACACACACACAGGGAGAGAGTATATATCTGTAAAGCTAAATTTTTTGTAGCCCACCCAACCCAGCCCTAAAAATAATGATATTATAGGAATACCATTTCCATTAGTCATACATCTGCATACTTGGGAGGCTATTCCATTAATGTTAGCAATATGTCCCCAGACTGTTTATGTATATGCTGTGAAGGTTGTTTGTTTATTTGGAGCTTCAAAGCTGACTGGGTTAAAATAACACAAAAACAAAGAAAAGAAATCAATAGAATACAATTGCTCTCACTTCATCAGCCTAGCATGTTTCTTTTTCAGGAGTAGTTCATGGATCCATCTTGACTCCAAAGGCATTCTAATGGAGCTAGTTCTTCAGGGCTCTTTGGAAAAGTAATAGAGAAGGGATTGTCCTTATATCAGGGAAATACTAAAATATTCTAGAGAAGGGAGCCATCACTGAGAAGGCTCAACATCAGGGTCCCTGATGATAACATTCCTTTAGTAGTGGGACTTTTAACATGCCTTCTGATTTCCCCCACAGCAGGCCATCTCAAAGGAATCCAGGGCCTAAGCCATGTCAAGGTTTAAAGGTGACAGCCATCACTTTGAATTGCACCTAGAAGCTAACCAGTAGTCAATGCAGCTCCTGAAGAAGAGATGTCAATGGGCAAAACTAGCCATGCCCTTTATTACCTGGCATGCTGGATCAGTTGCAGCTTCTGGTTTTCAGGGACATCTCCTTGATATTCTAAACCTATTATCTATACCTGTTAGGACAAAAGGCCAGTTCAGAAAGGTAGAAGGTAAGAATCCAGTCCTAAGAAGCTACTGTAATTCTGATTAATGTAATATACCATAAATACCAATCAAGAATTGTGAATATGCACAAAGGAAGTATCTTAAGTACATAATCTCATCCACATTAAATCCTAGACATGCACACCTATGCAATATGTCATTAAGGAATTAACATTTGTATACATTTATAAAAACAGATGGTATGTGTTGATGAAACTGATTTTCTAAATACTGTAGATGTTTTCTGAGAACCTCTGTTTCCCTAGATCTGGAGAAAATTCAGGTGATAAATAGTGAGCTTAGATAGGCTTGGTCTATACTTTAAAAAAGTAAATACACTGTGCCAATTCCAGTTTTAGTCCTCCACAATATCAGAGTAGTAATTAGCAGAGGGAATCACTGTTATAATGGGTAAAAAAAAAAAAAATTATCAACAAAAGCTATTTATACTGTTTTGGATGGGAAAGCACAACTGGTACATCACTGAGGTCTACACCTGTAGTGAAATTGTTGCAATGTATGAAAATAGAAGATAACTGTTGGAGTGTATTAAAAGACAATAACTATTAAAAGTATGAAATAATGAGAGAGTAGTCTTCTTGCTGAAACATCTATGCTGGTTGTGGATATGCCCCCCGCCCCTTGTGTTTACTCCTTTGGAAAAGTTAATAGAAGTATTTCAATTTACTACAGGCTTCATCTGAGGTCACGAAAAGTTTGCCACTGACTTAGTGAGGCCAAGAACAGACCTTTTATTGGGAATTGCTAAGAAACAACCAGAACAAATTGTTTCATTTATAAAATGTCAGGAAGAAATTACTAACCTCTTACACTTATTAAAACTACTGATATATTTTTCAGTAAAGGGGTGGGGGACAATTAATTGTACATATCATTTTCATTACAAGTAAAATAAAGCTAGAGAATTTGGCTTTATAAAACAAGAGCTGGAAAGGATCAATGCATCTTTTGCTGTCTGTGTTGTATAGAATAATAAAATGTATTTGTTTCACTAGATCTGGAGAAAATTAACATGTATCTAATTGTTAATATTTGATCCTTCTTTAATTATGTATGATTTCAAGGAATGAATCTGTCAAGTAAATAATGAAATGCGTACATGCAGCATATGTAATTAGGTTAGGTGCATAAATCCAAAGTGTTCACTTAATAGTTGTCAGTGCAAAATTTATTAATAATGAGAAATGCTAAGTGAAGAAATTCCCTAACCATCTACTCATTAGTAAGGACTATGTTCATTGCACGAAGAAAAAAAAATGTCTTACTTATTTCTTCAGCATTTAGGGTGATTGAAAAACCATTGTGCAATTTCATTTTCTTTCTGTTCTACAGAGAAAAGGATTATTCGCTGAGGAACTGGATGCCAGTGGAACTTTCTAAATAGATGCCAGTTGATAAGATTGTGGAAGTAGTCCCGGGCATAATTTTTCCACAACCATTTAGCAATCAGCAAATATTTTATAAAGTGTGCTAATTTAGTTTTTTCCCCACAAACTAGTGTTCTGCAATGGTTTGATTAGCTTGCTAAGGGGCTAGTAGTTTACATTTTCAAATTAGCTGAGGGTGTGAAGTTTGTTTGCATTCTTTAGACTTGTAGTGAACATATTGGGTAGGAAGAACAACTGGGGGAGGCATTTCTGATCCTGCCAGAAACTCAGTAGACTGATACTCTACACCTGTCCCCTCATACTTCTGTAGGACATTCTTTGTAGTCTGTAGTTACCGGATGTCTTGTTACCTCTAGTGTCTAAATTTAACAAGTTTTAATTATACTGATGGTCAGTACAGGCCCTTCCCCAAATCTCAAAATAGTACAAAAAGTATTGGATTGAAATACTTAAATACTTAAAGAGGTTCATGAATCTGCTACCTGAAACAGAATGTGTTGTTTCAGAAGAAGTCTAGCTTTGGTTTTGCATGACAGCAATTTTTGAATCATAACTCAGAAATCATTCATGCAAGGCCCTCAGGAAAAGACTGGAAATAGTTTAAAGATTTCAAACTAGGAAACAAGACCTAAGGATATCACTCTTGATACACCATTAGCAGTAGAAGAAATTGCTGGTTTACCTTCTACTACTGCAGGATGAGGATATTTAGATCAAGAAACCAGCCTTAGAACTCAGCTGCTATTGGTTCTCAAGTCACTGAAGCAGGATATTCTTCCTGGCCAGTACAGAGTACTACCTGTAGTCCAATAAAGAACTGCCTGATGGCTCGGAGAGACATCTAGGCTACACTGCCAGAATTCCTGATTTATATCCTGTGCTGCTCTATACAGCATTCCACCTAGCAGTATAAAGCTTCTAACTGGCCTAATTCTAAAGTAGGGATAGAGAGCCTTATGCATATTTTGGGCTTTGTTGCTCAGATACTAGAGGAGATGTTCTGCCTCTTCCAAGTACCTGTCTCCAGTTACCTGCTTAACTTGCCTATTTCCCAGTCCTACTTGCCTGGATATACAACTTCTTTGCCTTCAAACTGCTAACTGACGAGTTCACTTCACCCTAAGATAATATTGGGAACTGGGATTGCAGAGAATGATTTGCCGGTCATTCCATTTGCGACTGTAGTCAAAGGCCCATAGGCCTTTTCAGAAACAAACATAATGACATGAAGCAGTAGCAAAACAAGACATCCTTTGCAAATATTTTTAACACCATGTGGAAAATTCCGGTCCCCCCAAAGTCCTTAAATGTAATCAGGCTACTTATGGTAATAAAGGTCAACAGACTCATATAGCCATAGTTAAGCTTTTGAACAATCCCTCTGCATGCTGTGGAGTCATCAGTCATCTTTGCCTTTTGGGTTCCCTTTCCGTTCTGCTTTTTAACAGTATAGAAAAAAATAGTCTATTTTTTTTTTAAAAACCCTTCTCTGATTAACTGATGAACAATAGCATGGCATTTCTGGCCTCTAAAAATATCCTATTGATACTTGTCTTATTTCATCAGCATGGTGGGGTAGTAAGGTGTCAATTCCTTTGTCCTCAGTTATGCAGCTGTCCTTGGTGATAAATCCTATCTCCTGAATGATACTCTGTTGACAGTGTTATAATATTAATCAGATCACCTTGTCAGATTTGTAGGAAATTTGCTAAATGTTCATTTTTTTTAAAGATAGATGGGCATCTCTCTCCTTGTTGCTACCTTTCTTTCAGCTTTGATGGACAGGGAGGTCAAACCAAGACTAGCCTCCCCATCTCCTATACATATACACCCAACACCCATTGTCTGAAAAGCTGGGTCACTTGACTGCATAAAGCAAGACGAGAGGGAGGAGAGGATAATGTCTCCAGGAGAGATCTTATTAAATTGGACAAAAGCTTGTCTGCCTCTGGGCTACCTTTTAGGGCCTCCTCTGCTGCAGTATGCATGCGGAATGCAGGAGAGTGTGACGCAAAAGCCATTTGCATTACCCTGCAGTCATTTTTATATGTGGAGGTAATGAAGTTGTCAACAAACCTCTGAGTGTGGCTGGGCTTGATATTCAAATAGACCTGGCACTTCCCCTTCTCCCCCTCCCCACAGCTGATCAGAAAACAGCCAAGGGAACCATTTCATGGATTCCACAAGCGCTTACTCTCACTGAATGTTCATCCTTGATCCCCTCCTCCCGCTTGCTTTCTGCATTGGAGAAGGAGCATCACAGCTGCGTCTGCATTTGTGAAGCTATGGGTGGTCACACTGGCTCAGACTGGTTGCAGATAGTAGATGTCACAGTCTGACTGCTAATGACAGAGGAGAGAAAGCTCCTCACAATACAGGATGCTCTTGGTTAAGGCAGGGTTTGCCTCTTTGTGTTGCTTTATGCTGGACTACTTTTCTTGATATCTCTAACATGTTATAGTTCAATAAAATGCTAGAGATGTCAAAGATACACAGCATTATAGTACTTTATAAAGGTACCACTGGTTAATTTTACAATCTGGATGTAATTGTAAGCGCAATCCCTCCTACCACTATCTGTATGGCTTTTCAGGCAGTAATTTCAGGAAAAAAAATTAAAACAATAACATGAGCATCTGCACCAATGTGCATACTCATTAAAAAATTAAGAAGAAAGAAAAGATGCTATGGTGAGTAGTGTGAACTCTGTGGGCTCTGACACACTGAGATATTGAAGCTGGATTTTTTTTTTTTTTAATTTTGCTGCTGTGCCGCTTACTTTTCTCAATAGTAATGTGGATTTTTTCTTGATTGCAGGGCCCTGGACATTTGCCCTGAGATTCATGCTCTAGCTGCATCTCTTCCAGTCTATAGTTTTATATAGAGTCACAAGGAGGGATGGTCTACAAAAGCTTTTTGAATAGTTTTTAGATTTTCCATGTGGTTGCTACTCTCACGGGTATTCTGGCAGATTTTTAAAAAAGTCTTACACAGATTCAGCCACTGCCAGCGTCTGCTGGAATCTATTGATTTGCAGATGAATTTCACAATAGAAGGAAATGTAAAACTAAGGGAGATAAAATGTGTATTTTAAATTACTAAGCATATAGGGAGCGGGCAAGCCCAAATTCATTACATTAAAAAGTAATGTTGATAAATTGTATGAGGTCAGCATTTCTTCATACCACTATACCCTAGCCTTAGGAGTACTGTTACTTGTATTCTTTGTGGGACAAGGTGCTTTACAGTCCTGCTGACGCCTTTTCCACTAAGCTTGTGGCATAGTTTGGTAATATTCCTAATTCACAGGTGAAGAATTGAGGTTATGAAATAATCAACAATTGCCCAGATTCAAGCAATGTGTCCATGGCAGGTCAAGAATTTGAATCCAACTTTCCATACACTGGACTGCATATTGTCTCTTGGAATGCAGTCTTACACATAGTTATTAGATAGTTAGTGTATTGTAGTAGTTGGACTCTGATCTGGGAGACCCCTTTTTCACTCAAACACAGTATTCACTGAATGACGTAGGATCATAGAGTTTAAAGGGGCCATTTAGGACGTTGTATCTGTCCTCCTGATCAGTTCAGGACACCAAATCAAAGCATCCCCAACAGGTGGCAGTCTGTGGGCAACTCATTCTCAGTTTAACCTACTAAAGTTGTTCTTGTGAAGATAAAACGAAGATCCCCATGTATGCTGTGTTGAGCTCCCAGAGAAAAGGCAAGTTATAAAGGCAAATGAATAAATATAAACCTCACAATCTGAAAAATTAGTCATGACATACTTATTTACAGTATTTTTAAACTACTCAACATCATCAGTTTCCAGGGCAGTATATACATATGCTTAAAAACTTGTCCGCCTACTGTTTGGCATTAGCCTGCTTCAATACAATTATTTGATACCGAACATAGAGCATGGCCCAGATTCACCAGAGGTATGGGAACAATCATGACTTCTGCTTGCACATTTGATCTGCACATGTTGCATTTTAAAGTTATAATAGTGGCAGCATTTTTTGGATGCTGACAGAGTTACTATTTTTGTTTTTAATTTTTGCAGTTTAACCACTTCATTTTCAAGATGCTTTCAATATATAACACCACAGACTTTGGGCCATTAACTAACTGATTTTATTGATAACTATTTATGCCAATATTCTCATTCTCAATGTTAAGTCATTGATTTGTTAATTATTGACAGTAAAGTATATTTTCAGTGCACTTATGAAAATGATCAATAACTATTAGTCCTGAAATCTCTGGAGAGTAAAAATTTTCTTAGTAATATTTTAGAAGCATTGGATCGTTAAAAACCTTTATAGCATTGCTGAGCTGACTGTGGCTATGAACAATTGATCCTTCCTCACTCCTCATCCTTCAGTTAGAAAGCTGGTTTGTGTTTCTTTTTTGTATGTGCAGTCATTGTTTGATGATAATTTTTTCCCACATGCATATTTATACACAACAAAACTAGAAATTCATACACTACAAAAATGCAATAATGGACACAATAATAAAGTACACATACACTGTTAAAGGAAGTGAAAAATGTTGGTAGAATTTTATGTAATGAAAGGAATCGGACATTTCTGTGAAGAATTTACAGCTATATATTAGTCAAAGTTTCATTTAAAAATATCATCAGGAAAGTTGCAGATTTTTTCAGGTATTTAAATAGATTTTAAAGCCAACAAAGTAACCTAAACAATGCACACAATTTATAGTATACTATTTATATTATTATCAGTACAGTAATAATAGGCTCAGCTGAGTCAAAAAATGAACAAAAAGAGAGAGCAAATTTAAAGGCAGCATTATTTAGAATTCATAATATTTTCCCTTATTGGAGAGGCTTGGTAAACTGCTGCTTGAAATTAGAAGATAGACCTGTCAGTAATTTGTCTCATATAATATACAATATTCAAAATACTACATATTACAATATACTATGCAATTTTCTAAAAGTATTTGGTTGGTAAATGAAAAAAATCAAGTACCACACATGGTGGTAGACTTCATATTTGCATAGCCTGGATCTAAATTCTCCCAGGAGAATTTCACAGCATCTTCCTATCTGCAACCTTCAGAAACTAAAGGATTCATCAAGCTTCATCTCTTTTAGGACCTGGTCATTTGGGGGGAAAGATGCCACATGGACTTGGAGAGTAATGCAGTAGTATTGCATTTGTTCATTACATTTCTTGTGTTGATTGGGCTGATAGTATATTGTTATTGATAAAAGAATAGCATTGTGTCCCAAATGATTACCCACTGCAAGTATTATACTATGACAAGGAATTTATTAGTTGTTATATGAAACCGTTACTTCACTAAAGCCACTGACTCCATTCAGGGCATATCATTAGCGTTACCTTTTCTAATGTAATCCTTTGAAAGCTTGTGTTTTAACTATTCATGAAGAAAACAGAATAAAAATGCTAGTACTTCCTTTCTTTTGTAATATTTAATTGTACATCTGGTCATCTCACCATGCTCCAGCAACAAGAATGGACTTCTACACAATATTTATGTAACACTGGAGACATGCTATATATTTAAATGCTTCTTGAAATTTAGTGTGAGAAAAATGCAGCATTGATTTTGCTTGACTTCCAGAGGTATATTGTAAGATTATTTTGGCAATTTAGGGCCAATTACAGAAACAGATCCAGATTATGCAAATATGAAGTCTACCGCCATGTGTGGTACTTGATTTTTTTCATTTGGCAACCAAATACTTTTAGAAAATTGCATAGTATATTGTAACATGTAGTATTTTGAATATTGTTTATTATATGAAATCTTTTTGTTACACCTGGTTACTTGGGATTACAAATGATTTGTGATTACAAGTTTAAAAGCTCTCCCAGGTTTCCACTGACGTGGTGCACTATAAACAACATGCAGAAGGAGGTGTTGCTAAGTGTTCATTAAATGACTACATTATGACAGTTCCTACAGAAATTTTATGGCAGTGCTCTGCCAATGATCCTTTGATTAAGAGCTCCCAAAGTATACATTGACATGACACACTGGAGTTTGGTCTGCCATGTAAATGATCCAAGGATGATGAAAGTGCCAGGTGAATATCTACTAGGGCAAGAACTCTTGTGATCCATAGGAGAATCAGGGTTGTTCTACATGCATGAGTTTTCACTCACAGAAACAGATCTATATGCATATATACTGAAGCAGTAAGATACTAAAATTCCAGAAAATATATTGATGAATAGAGGTTTAATAATGTTAGTTATTATAATTATTTGAGTATGGTTAATACCCACAAGTCCTTCCTATAGGCTTCCCAGTCATAATTGTTTGGCCATTCCACCTAGCAGGAAACTGAACTAGATGGAATATTTATTTGATCCCTAAGGCAACTTTCTCTAACATGCCCTCTAGCTGTGTTTAGACTACAATTCCCATTTCTTTAGCCCATGTTGCCTGAAAATTCTGAGAGCTGTAATCACATCTAGGTTGGTAAAGGCCGTTCTAGCCATATGAATGTGTGTGTGTATTCATGCATATGTACCCATGGGTTGGGAGAGCCATAGCTCAGTGGCAGAAGATGCGTTACATGGAGATGGTTCAACATTTGACTTCCAGATGAGGCAATGGTGAGCTAAGACATCTCTGGACCAGGAGAGAATGAGAGATCGCCCCCTTGTACGCCAGATGGCTGCTCCCCATGAGAAGACCACAGGACAGTGGTCGACTCGCAGGTCTGAGCACCAGGCAATGAGGGAAGCCATCAAGCTCTCAACTGTGATGGAGGCTTTAAGGATGCTGGGTTTGTCCAACCTCACTTTCTAAACACTTTTGGATTTATAAATATTTTAAAGTGAAAGGAGGTCTTCCAAGCAACAAGTCTGAAAAATTACCTGATGAGTAAAACTTCATCCCAAAATAGAGGAAAGACTAACAGCTTAAAGAATTTAAAGAATATAAAATAAATGGCAAAAAGCTAAATAAGAAATTTTAAAGTAAGAGTTTTAAACAAATTAAGGGACCAAAAGAATTTGGAATATTAGGACTTTTGCTAAGACTTTGGAAATAACTAAATAAATAAAACAATATCTTCATGGGAGCATAAATTGTTTAGTCTATTAGGAAAGAGATGATTGGTTGAAATTTGAAAAATAAAGAAACACATTTGACACTTGGGGACACTAAAGGGGACTAAAGTTCCAGGCAGGGAAAAGGAAAAAAGAGAGAGAGAGAGAGAGAATGAGAGAGAGAGAAAAACCTGTCTTTTATTTTGGAACCAAAAGAGGAACAGTGAAATTTATAGAATGACAGATAAAGGTATGACACTTGAGACATTTCAAAGGATTTTTGAAGAACTGGGAGAGAGAGTTAAATAATTCAAATCAGGAAGCTATTGCACCTGCTAATGCATGTTCTGAAGAACATTTTAAAGAAGAAACGTAAGATGGGAAAGAGAACAATGTGGAAGAATTTATAGACTGATAGGATGAAGAGGTCAAACAAATTCCAGTTGATGTGGAAACATAGGAAAATAAAGAAATTGTGTATTATAAATCAGAGATGACAACCAAAGTGGAAATACAAATGATAAGCCAAGAGATGAAAAATGACCTGGGCAAGGACTTACCATTGAATACACAAAAGAGAGTTCTAGAAATTTTTGAGATGGGAGAAAGAAAGTTTGAATGGAGATTCAATCCTATGACAGCAACTTGATGAATTAAAGATCAAGATTGTCAGAAGCCAAAGAAAGGAATATAAAGTTGACTTGTCTGACCAGGGTTAAAATAAGAAATACTTCTATAAGGTTCTGGAAAGCCTTTATGGGCTTTTTGCCAATACTTGGACAGAAAGGATGACAATTCTGGATTTGTGAATGGATAAGGGGGGGGAGGTTATGGGAAGAAGTGAATTATGTATATAATCGTATAGTGGGTGGGGAAATATAAAATTTGCCTGTACCTGTTGCAAAGAAAATTGACAGTCACTTCTTTAAAAGTTCTTTTTCCTATTTCTTTTCTTTTCTTTTTTCTTTCCTTTTCCTTTTCCCTTTTTCTTTCCTCTTCTTTTTGCACTTTGTATTTCTTTTCTATTTTCTTTTCTCTTTCTGATTTCAATGTGTATTATTTTTTAGTATTGTTAAACTTTAACAAAAAGTTTTTTTTTTTTAAAAAAAAAAAGAAGAGATGGCTCAACATTCAATCCCTGACATGTCCAGCTAGACTTGGAAGAATTTGGCTTGAATCCTGGAGAGCCAAACTAATTATTATTGGTCATACCGGGTTAGATGGAACAGTGATCTGACTTGACTCATCATCACACACTAAATGAATTTCTCTAGTGAATTTGGCTTTTGAACTATTGAAATATGTATCCCAAGGGGTTAAGTTCTAGGAATGATTACAATGAATAATTTGTAGAACTGCAAAAACTACTGGATTTATTGTGGCACAGATTTTCAGATCAGGAGGCTGTTTCTTCACATACATGAAGGGTTATCCTCTTTTGGCATATAATAAAACAGACACACACTTGTCTCAGACCTAGGAGTGTACACTGGCCAACAGATTTGGTTCAGAGCCTGACTGAGAGTAAGTCTAAAACTGCCTAAGACAGTAGACTCTACCTACCTTTCCAAGCCATTGGGTTATTGGGCTTGATCCATTTAATGAGAATTTGGGCATTAGAAAATCTACAATTGAAAGGCAGGTTCCCACGAGGAATGATGTATAGTGGTATGTTCAGTAACAGAGAGATTCCTATTCTACACACCAAAGATACCTTCTTTCCATTTAAAATAATAGTTCTTTTTTCCAGTTCATGCAGAGGTCATGGTTAAGAGCCTGAGAAAGTTCCCACCTTAGCAGGCTAGGAAATAAAATATTTCTGAAAATTAAAACAAGCTAGTACTGAGATTTTGGTAATCAAACCCCTTTTCCCTTTCATAAATCTGGTTTTAAAAAGCCTCTGGCAATTTTGCTTTGGGGTACAGTGAGAACTACAAGTTATAGACTGGTTTAATGACTGTCCTTCCTTGGCCTTGCCCAAGTAGCTGAGGAGAAGCAGACATCTGGGTGGCTCCATAATCTCACAATTTTCAAGAGTGCCGAGCATGTCATGCCAAACATTTGTAATATGTAACCAATAAAATTTCAGGCGTTTTAATCCCAACCTGAACATGTATAGAATTAATTTTCTCCTTCCCATACATAATTGCTACATGTCCCCCACCCCCTTGAGCTTTGCTGCTGCAACAAGAGAACTCAACAACCCATGACAAAGCAGGAACAAGAGTATTCAACATAGAGCAGCCACGTCTGCCTCCTTCTTTCCTTCCTTCCTTCCCTCCCTCCCTCCCTCACATATATCTTAAGCATTCCTTTCTGCACCTATTTCATTTAAGTAACTCTCACTCTTGTACTCTGGTCATATTATCATATGCCCCTCAGTTACTGATTTTAGAAGAACAAAGTAATGTCAGATCAAGATTTATGATGCTTTAAGAAGAATCTATGTAGAGAGCCCTACACCATGCCCTCTACCTGCATTACTCTTTAATCTAACCAAGCCTATCAGTTTTTTAACCCATGGCATTTAGGCCGATAATTTTTAGAGCAAGCTGCTATTTTACCTAAGAAGCACATCTGTTGGTTGAAAAGAGCTGTCTTCAGTCAGTCCTCACTTGTATTGTTCATGCTACCCTCAACGTGTCTCTGAGTTGCTGCCAAAACGGTGTTGAAAATTGTTTTCACATATTCACACTAAAGCCACCTGGCCTCTTCTACCATATGTTCTGGGAAAATAATTTTCTAGGCGACAGCTGTAAGTAGTGATTTTATTTTCTTATAATGGTGGTTTGGTCAGAAAAAAACGATTGTACAATGACCCTCTAGATGTTGCTGGACTTTAATCTTTTATGCCGATATTTTTAAGATTATTTAGGAAAGAATGTTTGAACTAGATTCTGGTTTTAAAAATGGCTTAAATGTTTTGGCAAGAGCAATATAGAAGAAAAAATTAATTAATACTACATATCTATTGGGAATAAATTCCCTTTGGGAACTTTTGACTCCAAACTGCTTTATAAATATAGAGCATACTGTATATATATGCAGTTATAAGTTTCAATCCTCATGTAACCTCAAAAACATTTTTGGGCCATCCATGTACATGCTCACCATTGTTGCACTTGTTAATAGTCCACCAGCACCTCCTCAACTGACAAACAATGGAGTGCCAAAATTAGCCTCTAACCATCCACCCATCTCCCTCCTCATCCTTATTCCTCTGTGCTTATTTTTTTTTCCAGTGGATTACAAAATAAAAGGCTGGAAATATTGATCAGGACCTGAAAAATCCCCCCCCCCCCCGCTCAATTTAAGAATCCTGGTGCTAGGAAACTCTGGTGCTATTGCGGCTTACCAGCTGCAGGGCTGATAGGGAGAAGGATCCAGAAGACAGAGTGAAGCAAGAAATCCCACTAATAGGAAACCACATGCCCTGAAAGGCTAGCATTCATGCCACAAAGCACTTTTGCAACATATCCTTCTACATCACAGCTGAGCTAAAAATTAACATCTCAGTTTCAGAATAGTGAAGGACAATTGCATAGTGCTGATCCTGAATTGGCATAAAGTGAAGATACGGAAGGGGCCAAAAAGAGTTTTCAGAACAATTTTGGGATTGAGGAATTGTGAAAATATGGAAGTGTATAAATATTTTTATCCTCTCAACCTATTCACTTTCCCCTCATATATTTGTTGTGATTTAGTCGTCATTCATTCTTTCTCCATAGCCAAACCACCTCAATGTCCTTTCATACTGAATCACTTTTGCATTCAATCCACATTTATTCATCAGCCATTTATTCTTTGTCCTATTTTGGCCCTTGTTTAACACACACTCTTCTTAAGTGGCCCATTCCCACTGCATTCAATTCTTATGTTTATGTCAAGGGAACATCCTGACCTATTGAACACTTCCTTATGACAAACTGGGCAGAAACATGCTGTCATACACAAAAATTTTTGCTTGTTTGACAATGCTTCATTCTTCACAACAGACTGCATACAATCCACTACCAGCATTTGCACATCTTAAAAATTCTCCATCTATTTCCCCACCTTTTGTAAATTTTCTTCAGATTTATCTCTTTGCTTCTTGTTTTTCACCATTTTGCATTTGCATTTTTCACCCAAATCTTGTAGTTGTTTACTCCATTTTCCTTGTCAAACACAAGTATCTTGAGCTTTTATACATTAATTTTCATATCCATACTTCTATCCCACCTAGGATTTGCTGCATATCATCCAGGTTCCCAGCCAGCAACACACTCCTAATGCCACCACAAATATTCCTCATATATTTATCCATAAATATATTAAACAATCAAGGGGACATCATGCATCCTTGTCTTACTTCCTGCTTGTGCAGAACCATTTACTAAGTGTTCCATTTATTCTCACATGTGCTTTATTTCCATCATATAGTACTCTTATCACTTTCAGCAACCAAACTTCATATTATGCAAAACATTCCATAATTCAAACCTATTTACTTTACTGTATGCTTTCTCTAAATTAACAAACATAGCAGTGTATTTTCTTTCTCATATTCATACACTTCTCAACCTTGCTGAAGAGCAAAACTATTCTTCTGCCTGGCTTACAGCAAATTTTGCTCATTGTCACTTCTTGTACCATTTTCATTAGAATTCTGCTAAAGCCCTTCTCAAACACACTTAACCAATAGCTTGCTTGTAGTTTTAGCTTTCATCCTTGCTATCTTTCACATTCCATGTGAGGATAATAGCAATAATCAGGCATAGATGCAGTTTTCACACATTAAATATGGGGAGAGGCAAAGGGGGGAAGCGACAAAATGTGCATCACAGTGCAAACCTCACTCCTTTTGTGTAACGACATGATATAAGTATAAAAGGGTAGATTATTATTGCGGTTAGGAATCAAAGACTTTGCACATAGCCACTCCATAAGCAAACTGCACCCATGTATTAATATTTATCCAGTTACACCATCTACCTTATCAGACTTACCATTTTTCAACAGTCACTCAGGATTTGTGTTTGGTTTCATCATTCTTTTTTTAGACACTAACATTTCTAGTTTTCCTTTTAATTTTACTCTTTGATATACCACTGCCTTTCCCATACAAAACTTTAAAGTATTTTTTCCTTCTACACTTCACTTCAGTGTCACCCCAAATAATTTTATCATGGAAATTCTTTGTTCACCCACTTCTAAAACAATTTTTATTTCCATCAAATCATTCTGCATTTCCTCTTTCTGTTTTAATGTTTGTTCCTTGCACTCCTTGAATACAATGTCTGCAACTATGTTTTCCTCTCCATACCGATCTTCTAATTTTTTTTTGTAGAAGATTTCTACTTTCTGCCATTCTATTTTCATTCATTTCTTTCATTTCTTTCCTTTTCTTCCATGTTCATTTTTTCCAAGATCCATTCTGCCCACTACCAAAATACGATCTATCCTAGAATCAGAAGCTGTCATCATTCTTGGTCTGTGGTGTTAGTGAGGATGAACAAGAGATTGCCTAGAATGCTAGCCAAGTCTAAAACCGAACAAAAGCAACACATCCATATCTGAAAGAGGTCACTTATTGTTGACAGCATATAAATGAACACTAAGTGAACCAGCATCCAAAGAAGATGGCAGGTATTCTAGGAATTAAATGTTGGAGTATAGTGCAATATCTTGAGAGATTTATACTCCAAGTGGCAGAGTTCCTTGACCCTTTCACTCAGCTGCTCAAAACAAATACCAATTGGCAATGGGGACATAAAAAGACAAAGCTATCAGGTGCTGCCATTCTATGATGCCAGCAGGTGTAGAATTGTGACTGTCAGTTCTTGAGCTGAATCCAGAATTGACAGTATTCTACTTCCAGAAAACTCCAGTAGTATGCCCAAACTGAGCAAAAGTATCTTGCATCAGTGTGAGCACATGGATGATTCTCAAACAACATTTATAGGCTGAAATCCTTCAGCCGGGTCCCCCAATAAAATACAAACTTTTGGGTCGGGTACTAATGAGATGTCTGAGACTTAGTGAGATGCCACGTACCAATCAGAGACCAGAATATGAGACATGACCTCATGCTGAATATCATCCAAGCAGGTGTTTTGTCTCAACAACTATTAAAATCCTCTGATCCAGACTCAATTTACCACTTAGAAGAAGTGGAGACTTACAAAACAGCATTGAGTGCCTCAAAGTCTATTTCTGATTGATTTCTTCAGTGTACATGCCACATTATTGCTTCTAACTTAGAGCTACAGGTAATATTGATCTTTATATAAAATAGTTGGTTATTGCATGCACGCAGCATGCCTATCACATTCAACCTATTTTTTGCACAGAGAGGAAGACTTACAATATCATAGGATCTAATTTTCAGTTGTGACAGAATTGGCATTCCAGTTGACAATTATTTGAAAAACTTCACAAGGACTAGTTAGGCATTATTAAGTGCAGGGAATGTGCAAGACAATCTGCTTAGTGGCTACGTTAAGTGGAAAAATACCCCCCCCCCAATAACAAAACAATTGTAGCAAGCTGCAAATAAACTTTCTCTGTGAAAAGAACCCACTGATGTTTATACCAATGTCAAATAGATCTTGGAAGAGAATTGGAACTGGTATTTCTAAATATAGAGGTCAACATATTTTATTATAGACACTGACAAGTATTTTGTACTATAACAAATGTTAAAAAATGTAAAAAAAATGAGAAGGAAAAAGAGAGTAAGATAAAATATAAGTGCTAATGCTAAACTACTAAATCAAAATACTTTAAAAATTAGATTACTGAATTTATAATCTACAAGATATATAAAGTACTAGTATGCTAAAATACTAATCTATTAATCTATTAAATTTAATCTATCTATTAAAATACTAAACTATTAGACTACTTAACTACCAAAATACTAAAATGCTACAAAACTAACCAATATCAGACCAATGTCAATTATTCCTTATATGGTTTCAGATAATACAAGGAACTGCATAAAATTTCATAAAACCAATCTATAATTGAATAATGGCTATTGGAATATACTGAGCTCTCCTTGTCTAGCAACTTTGTAAGTCTTAAATATTTGGTAGTCATGCACTATTTTTTTCAAATTGCAAACATGGTCAATCTTACAAGATCTATTGCTATTTATTGCTTTAAAAACATAATGAACTTACAACAGATAATTGCCCACAATTCAATGGGAAAGTTTGCAATGTTTGCTTCAACTATTCACAAAAAAAAAAGTGGTTCAACCTGCACAGCAAATTCTAACACAGAAAGATCCATTCTTAGCTTTGTGAAGTTTTAGACCTAGTCTAAATGGCCAGGCAGAACTAATCATGGAGTGATAGCTGAAAAACCCAGTTCTAGTTTTGGAATCAACCTTGCATGTTCACTGGCCTGATTTCAAGAAAGTCTATGCATCAGATACAAAAAAGAGCCTAAAGATGCCATGTTGAAAACACTCATGGAATGCATCTTTGCCAGAACCACAAAGTATGAATTAAATTACATGACCAGAAAGTATGTCAGAACTCACAAATATACAGGAGAGTATCAGATATCTGGATTTTATACTATCAGAACTGACAAAGTCACAATTAGAAGGAACAGAAGGTACTTGAAGCTACTTCCAGACAAGCAGCAGGCCTCAGAATAATAGACATTTTCAGAAACAGGCTCAAACATAATACATTTTCCAATAGATCAGAATTCTGAGATTGTGTTGGTATCACCAAAGGATGATGACATCCAACTACCACATCAAATTAAGGTTCAAGGATGGAACCAAAGAGATATAGAGGCTGAACGAGCCAGAAGCTCACATGTTATAGAGGATAATAAAGACAAGCAGGCATTTATAAGGGCAGAATAATCCCCAGAGCTACCAGAGATAATTTACTCACCTCAGACTTTGGAAATTGATAATGTTAATGTCATTTATTATATATTTGGGGATCGCATATGATTTATGTCTTAAAGGTCAGGAAATTATCCTAGTAAATGAAAAAAAAGTAGTTATAAGTTAAGAAAGAACGGTAGGTAGGGTTTGGTGGGAAATGAGATCTTCTGTTAGGAAAAGCAGGGTCAGAAACCCCCCCTCTAAATTTCATTTCATTTAAGTAATTAAATATAGTTACTCCCTAAACAGGTAACAATTTATTACTGAGATCTGGCTGGGTCTGGAACGGGGGGTGGCCCTTTCAGAGATATGCCCAGCTGTGTTTCGGGTATGGCATCAGCTGAGATCCTGGGGTAGGGGTGGTGGTGTGGCGATTCTCATCCGGGAATCCCTTGCGGCTTTCAGGCTGCCCTTGAAGAGTTTCTGGAAGCTTCAGCTGGTGCAAAATGCTACACCTCTGCTCTGCAAGCTGCATTGGTTGCCAATCTGCTTCCAGGTACAATTCAAGGTGCTGGTTTTGACCTTTAAAGCCCTTCATGGCATGGGGCTGGGTTATGTGAGGGGCCTCCTCTCCCTGATTACATCTGCCCATTCCATCAGATCCAGCAGAAGAGGCATGTTGCAGGTCCTGCCTGTTACGGAACTACACTTGGCAAGCCTGAAGATTTGGGCCTTCTCTGCTGTGGTGCCCGCCTTGTGGAACTCCCCCCCGAAGTGAAGTCAGCTCCATCCCTACTTATTTTCTGGAAGTCCTTCAAGACCTGGCCTGGGGGGTCCCAAGGGACCTATGAGATCTTGAGATGGCTCCTTTGCTAATCCGATCTCTTGTGTGCCTTATGCTCTTTAAACCTTTTCATAATGACTGTTTTTTGACATGTTTGTTGTTTTATACCTTTGTATTACACTGCCCAGAGTCACTTCTTGTGAGATGGGTGGCTATATCAATTTGATATATAAATAAATATAATTTCCCATTCTGTTTAATTAAAAATTGCAATTTAGTGATGACTTTTGGAGAGGCTCCAAGGGAGCATGGGCAACTGCAAGCTTAAAAAAACACAGCTTCTTTAATGGCATTCATTAAAGCAGCTGCAATTCATTAATGCAAGTCATTAAGACAATTGTATCCATTTTTCAAGCTCATGCAGAATCCTAAGAAAAGATACCCCTGCTTTAAAGAGGTGCTGCACTCATGCATTGGTATATTCTGAAGCATCTCTTCAAATTATTGTCAAAGCATGCACAGCCCTATTGTATACTGCATCTTAGAGTCATTCATTTTTCTTTCTTTTGCTTCCACAGTGTATCTCATTTCTTTCCACGTTTTCTCTCTTTGGATGTGAGGTTGACTTTGCAGAAAGAATGGGAAGTATATTGACAGTATAATTTTTGGTTATTTGACCATGCAGCTAATTATCTTCCAACGCTGTCTTCTGCCTTTCAGTGCAAGCAATCAGACCTCGTATTACAGGGAAATACATTTTATCGAAAGAGAGTATTATATCATTAATGGATAACCATTAATGTATTTTGTGATGAAATAAGCATACAGCATTTTTAAAGATATGCCTGAGGATTTATGTACTCTTAATGGATACAGATTATTTCTGCGGATAATATAAATATCCTAAAGATTTAATGAAACTATAAAGACATTAATTAGACAACTGTAATTAGAATTATAATACCTCAGAATTACAAAGGTACTGGTAATATTTCATAGTTTTAAATATCAGTAAACAGTCCTTTTGTGCATTTGATATATGACATTTATATCCCTTTTCAATGATTTTTTTCTTCATTATGATTGGCCTGGAGCTCTTATGGTGCCTCAGTCCATATGCTAGTAAAATTATACACAAAATAAAACGGAATATCTACCATTCTTATAAATGAAGCATTCTGGATCCATGAACATTAATGTAGTATAACAGACCATATCTGCATGCTCAGTATCTTATGTTCTTTCTTAAAACCTTAAATGCTTCCTTCTGTAGTTTCTTTTATCTACTCAGGATGACTCCGGGCCATACTCAAGCTAACTTAGGGGTGCAAACCCCTCTTTCACAGACAGGGCTGTTTGCCCTCTCAGTCTTTTTCTTATTCATCACAGTGTCTTTCAGATGTCACTACAATTCCCATCACCCCAAACTTCCCTTAATTGGCACTAATTTCCATAGCACATGCTGGTAGGGATGATGGGAGCTGAACAAAAATTCCAGCATTGACTGAGAGCATCAAGTTGGATAAAGTTCTGAACATGCCTGATTGTGCCCCTTGCCTGTGTCCTAGAATTGCATATGCATACAATATAGGCAATCTCAGGCCTGCTATTGAAAATCCACTTGGGCAACATTTGATGCGCTTAGCAACCACAGACAGGAATAACTCTGTAGCCCTCTAGGAAATCAATTCAGTGCCTGAACAGGGAAACCACTTTCCTTTTGCCTCTGCATGTATGAACATTTTGAGTTACATGGCGTGCCATTCACTGATTTGCATAGTTTGCTGAAGTAGTGGAGGGAGACCTTGTGAAGACAGTACAGATTTCCAAAAGCAGCAACTGTTTAAAAAAACAATGTGGCAGTTCTCTTTAGCTTCTTAAACATCAATCAAGGAATATATCACAACATAAGGAATATTCAGAATCATTAATTTCCCAAATCCTCCTTTTTAGGAGCTCTTCAATTTTGGCACTAAAGAGTGCAAGTTCAAACATGCATAAAGGAATAACTGCCAACCTTCGTGTGGCCACGTGCACACTTCTTTTGGTCATATGTAAACATTTAGACAGTTATTTTATGCAAAGAACAATGTGACATGAAATCCAATGCAGATGGCTAAGAATTCAATCAGAAACCCTGCATAAAGATAAAAGATTTTGCCAATGAGAAGTGAACTTGCTAAACTACACCTTTCAATGAATTTGGACAAAACTGAAAAATGTTGTTGATATCAGATCCTTAGGCTGATTACTGAAGTGTTCGATTTTTCAGCTTGTCAATTCATCACTGTCTACCTGGTTATATTTAACACTTTCTCCTGTTTCCAGTGCATCTGCTGAGATAGACAATCTCTGTCACATGATATCTGCTTCACAAGAAGGTCAATAGACCAGGCTTTTTGCTCCAAAGCTGACTTTGATTCCTTCCATGCATGATACTGCTGTGGAGTCTCTATGTCTTAAGGCATCTAAAATATTAATAAGAGCAACATTTTATTGTTCAAATGGCTGAGTGCTCCTTTTTCTGGTGCACTGGAATCATCCAGACAGTCAGTGTAAAAAATCTTTTTATAAGTGTAATTGTGGGGCATTAGAAGCTGCCTTGTAGTGAATCAAACCATTGCTTTGTCTGGTCTACTATTGACAACACTGACTGGCAGCAGCTCTTTAAGGTTTTAGGTAAGAGATTCTCCAGCCTACCTGGAGATGTAGGGAGTTAAATCTGGGATCTCAAGCATGCAACATATGTACTCCACTGGAAACAATTCTAGTTGATTTCTGCTCTCTTCTTGCATTTGAAAAATGTATAGACTATACACAAGGAAGAAGAAGTGAGGCCACACTATATCTGTCCACTTTCCCCATCCCTATACTCATTATGTAGGGGGCAAATATAGAGGCACCCCTGCATTTAGAATATTGATTTCTGAATTGCAGGTATCCAAAGTAGGCTATAATGAAAGCAGAGTTCTAAATTAGTGTATTTTAATTATATCCTAACTACATCTCTATGGATTCAAGATGCTTTAAGTATTATAACTTCTCTCTGGAAGTGGAAGTTTTGCAGGCATGTGCAAACATTTTGTTTCTGACATTCAAGGATAACCAAGTAAAATAAGAAGAAAAGGCACATTCTGCAAGTCTGTTGCATAAGGTTTCCTTCCATGCTGTTTCTGTCTGATGTATTTTGCAGCTGTTGTATTGTTCTGCATCAGGGGTGGGAATTGCTGAACTGGAAATCACAAAACCCTGCACCATTGGCCATGCTATTGCATAAGCAGGGACCTTATCTTGATTTTCTGCTATGAGCAAGGTATTTGGGTTTAAATGTATCATTTTTATTGTTTGTAATTATTCATTTTATCCATTTTTTTTGCTAATGATGCCACTGATGCTATGATTAATTTCAAAACTGTGTCTAATAAAATAACAGAAAATGTGCCCATAAAGCAAATAAAAAGGTCAAACTGCACATGATGTAATTGTGTTTTGGAAAAAAAAAAAGAAATTAACCATTTTTATTCTGAAATCAAAGCAGCCAATAGGCTTGATTTACAATGTGCTCCTGATCTGCATTAAAGGCTGTAGTTGTACTGTAGGAGGAATCTTCAGTATGAATAAACATAAACTGTACTCAAGTTATAGCTAGCACTTACTGCTTACTATAGGCCTGGGTGACGTTTCAAAGGGGTATTCCAGCTTCTAAAAGAGAAGCGAAATAGCTTCAACTCACCTTGTTTCTGAGGGTTCTTCCATGGCTTTGATCAGCCCTTGCAGAAGCTGAAAGAGGCTTCTGTTCATACTCAGAAACCTTTTTGGACCATTACAGAAGCTGGCTGAGGTTGAGGTTTCGAGGCCAAACAAACTGTCTTGATGAGGCAAATCACAGCATCTCTCTACCTTGAGAAGGCCAAGCGCTTCGCCTCCATGAAGCCTCCCTACAGGGACTGACCACTTCATATACCCTTCCTCTTTACTAGTTTCTCTGTTCTTTCTTGATCACCAAGCAGAGTAAATGGTAAAAACTGTGCAGAGTTTCACTCATGGAAAGTTCCGGGATATCCCATTTTATTGATACCCTACCATATCTTCCAACTTTCTTTCTCACAAGAAAAGGAAACAACACTTAGGGGTAAAAGACAGAATAGTTACAGAATGTGTTTTGATTGGTAGCATGAAGTACTTTCTCTCTGACAGGTCTAAGTGACAAGCTGTCTTTCTCTTCTGGAAACTCCTGAGACATTTATGGGTGGTCTGCCAAATCACGGCAGATCCATTTAAAGCTTTGGGTCAAGCTGAGCATTCCTTACAGATCACACTCTTTGGTGATACTAATGTTTTTGAAACGAAAGAAAAGACAATCTCTATTAGAAAATTAAGCATTAGGTTCTTGACATTGCCTGTCGATGTGTCTTAGGTGAGAATTTGATAAATAATCCAGAGTAGTCTGCTGTAGACTTTTTAGTATTCTTTTCTGAGTAATCCAGAGGAGGACAGCGATTTCCTCCTTGATTTTTAGACCCAGTGATTAAATTGCACCACATTGCTGGGTTGTACCAATTAAAAATAACAACTGTCTATTTGGCAGTTCTTTAATGGGAAACGAAATTCACTTGAAAGTGTATATCATGCCAATACATATATCATATGGTACACAATTAAGATCATTTTAAAAGGACAGTACTTGTATAAGTTCATATTCCCTTGCTCCAGCCTAGTGATGAACATCAATTTTGTTAATTAAGAATTTTTAAGCTCTGAAAATTTATAGCACAATTATGTTTTACTTTGCCCACAGAAAGGCCTTTACCCTGCCACTACTATTAACCAAGTGTCCCTTTATATTATTTGCTGACTGTTTCAAAGGCCAATGAGTTTTTTGCAAAGAGCAACCATTTCTTCTTTGCCTACCGTACATCAGCTGTTTGTCAGCAAAACACTACATTGAGGACTTTTGACTTAATTTTTTTTTAAAGAAAAGCCAATTCATCAGGTAGAAATAGAATGTTGCTCACCGTCTCAAGTCCTGCCAGAGACAAATGGCTGTAAAAATTTAAAATCAATCATTAACAGATTAGCTGTTGGTCCAAAGTAAATAGCAATCAGCTTATTAGGCATCAGGCAGTGGGAGATAAAGGGGAAGAGTTATTGAAAATGAGGATGTTTGCTGTGGCTATGCTGATGGAGCAGAACAGGAAAAGGCAGTTTCTTTGTTGCCCTAATTACAAATGGAAAATAAGCGAGAGGTCTAGAGGAGTCAAGTTCTTTGCTTGAGTGGAAGGCAGCACGAGGCCTATGTTCAGCATCACTGCTTGATCTATTTTGATTAGCTCTGATATTTTCTCCAAGTTTCTTCTTCACTGTGGGGCTAAGTTCTGCATTTGCCAGCTACCCCAAATGCCCAGCAGGGCTGCTGGAGGAATTTTTGCTCCAGTGGAGAATGTGAGGTTCAAGCTGGTTGACTCCACATTTGTTAATCAACAGGAGATGGAAATGAATGAAAATGCTTCCAGACTGAAATTGGTAAGTCTGGTAGATCACAGCTCCATTGCACTGTTTTGAAGGAAGGTAACCCATTATGATTCTTACTGGTATGCCATAGGGACACCTTTCTCAACCCAGTGGCCTTCATTTGTATCATACTGCAACAACCATCAATCCTAACCTGGTTAAAGAAGACTGTTTTAGGAAGTATGCCACTTTTGCTCAAGCCTCCCTATCATCTGCATGCTAAATATTAGCAAATGATACCAATGTCTGCTTGGAACTGTACAGTATTCAATCCGTATGTACATTTCTGTTTCTGCTAGATTTATTATCTCTCCTATAGCTACTCCATAAATGTAATCTCCCCTCATTTTCCTCTCTCTTTTTTTATCTTTATGTTACAGATCTATATCACTTTTCCTCCAAGAGTTCAAAGCATCTTATTGCTTTCAGATGCTTGTTCAGGATTATATAGAGTCATACCTGTGTATCCTTAACAGCAGGATTAAGTCACATGTCATAAAATAATCTATGACTTAGCCCAAGGGTGAGCAATCCATGGATCCTAGGCTGTATGTAGTCTCCAACATCCTGATATTGAGCTGCTGAAATTCAGTGACAAAATGGCTGAATTTTTGTAGAGCATTTTCTTCCAAATTAAGGAAAGGGAGCAGGTGCAGCAATCACTCCTCTGCACCTTTAAAACCCTCAACTTCATCCCAAACTGTCTCCAAACGGCCAGAGGAATCCCATTCCTATTCCTACGTTTCAACTGTGACTAAATAGAAAGCTGGATGGCTTTTTGCAAATCTCTGGCCTGTCAAACAGCTCTTAGCAAGAGATCTCCATCATAAAAGTGGTTTATCTCCAACCTTTCCCTAAGAGGTTCTGTGGACCAGATGGGGTACCCTATCAGACTGCATTAAGCCCATGGGCCAGACTTCCCCTACCCTGACTTTTTCTTTCCCTTTGGATTCTCTATCCAATTTTCATAGAATCATAAATTGGAAGGGTCCTTAGAGGCCATTATTATTTATCCTTTTTACCACTGTGTCATTTACAAAGCTCTCATTTAAATAATTGAGAAAAATGTTGAATAGCACCACTCAGCTGACGTAGTGCCCCTTCAAATTGAAGTAGAGTCATTAATGAACACTCTTTGGGTGCAGTTATTCAGCAAATTGTGAGTCTATTTTAGCAACAGTATCAGTAGTATTTTATTACTGTTGTGACAAAGACTTTACTGAGGTCCAGATATACTATGTCTACAGCATTTCCCTGATCTACTAACCTATAACTTTATCAAAGTTTTTTTGTATGAAACCCATGCTGCCTCTTGGTAATTGAAACATGCCTAGTCAATTGCTGTATAGTCATCAAGCTTATAGATCTATAGTTTCTTGAGTCCTTCTTCTTCCCTTTTTTGAAGATCGGGATGATATTTGTTCTCCAGTCTTTTGGGACCTTGCCAGTCCTCTGGGAGATCTCAGTGATTCCTGAGAACAGTTCTGCAATTTTATTCTCTTTTCCCTTTAATTCTGTCCACTAATCTTTTTTCTATTCCCTTCTGTTCACATTTCTCCCTCTCTCATTTTGTCTTTGTTCATGTTACTTATTATGGTTGAATGTGTTCATTTATGTAAATGACCCCTTTCTCATGTTGCAGCTGTTAGGTGAACGATCCCTATTCTGCTGAGCTGGTCCTTCTGGGGCAAAATGGGTGATTGACATGTGGCAGAGCCTAATCCAGAAATGGGCTTTTGGTTCAGAAACTGCTGGAACAGCAGTTCCTGTGTTGGGGCGGTAAACTGCTGAAGTAATTACACAAATATTTCTGATAGAGTTCAGAAAAGGATTAAACATACCAATATGTTTATGAGAGAGAAACAAATAAGAGTAAAGCTTATGTTTGCTTACATGAAGACCTTGAAACTTAAACTACTGTGCTGTGGAAGATGGGAAGGGGAACTGCAAAAAGTCCAAAAGAAAAAATAATGATTCCTAAGAATAAACATAGGTGGTGGGGTTGAGGCCCTAACAAGGCAGCCAGATTTAGTTAGAGTAGATATTGAAATTGATGGGATTCAGCTAGGAATTAGTAACTTATTCCATTTGGGATCTGTTCTAAGTTTGACTAATACTGGTTTTAAGCCACCTATATGCAATCTGTGTATATAAGCTGACCAGCAATGAGGCAGAATCTATTGCTGCACTTACTAGCTTACACAGTTCACTACAGAGTAGGAGACTTGCTACTATGATGGATCCAGGTTTCTGTTTCCCAGTTGCCAGATTATTCCTCTAACAATGCATGCCCAGGCAGAAACCTATCTGAATCTACCTGGTAACTTTCTCATGATCCAGCTTTATACTAAACAGATACTGTAAAAATGACCTGGAAGGCCCCATTCTGAAGAAAGGTCAGAATATGCTGTGGAGTTCCAGGGAACTATTTTGCAAATATCCTAAAATTTAAAGTTCTTGAAAAGTTTGAGTAGCTAAGTTAGATAATTTTTAACTATTATTTTATTTTAAATTGGAATTGACAATCTTTAGCTCCTTTCTCCTGGATTCTTTAATAAACATACTGAATGGGGAACAGAACCTCATTTATTCTTTTTGACTATACTGGAGTAGGGTCTTACCTATGTGTTGTGTCTTATGCATCTGCTGGGTGTACATGCTTGCCTGGTTCTTAAGGAGAGAAAAGTAATGATCTGGAAGAGAGGCATATCTCTTTGCAATCGTGAAAGCCTTTCACTAGGATGTATTTGGGCTGAGTTTATAATTGTTATAAATTGTTGTAAATCATGTGAATGGTGATAGCACATCTACCTCTGAAATATATAATAGATGGGGTCTAGCAATCTGTCCTATCTCATAGAGTTAGAAACCTCAGTGACCTCCTGACTTTACATGACTAAACTAGTTTCTTTGGCTAAGACTTGGCAGAAGTCTCACAGACAGAATTCAGCTAGATAAGAATCTTTATTGAAAACATGAATTAAGAAAAACCAAATAATTGATTGCCCACTGCCAGTGGAAACGTGCAAGTGCATCTTATACTCCAGTAGTTCAAATTACTGGAGCTTTTTCTTCCCACAGTTTCCCCAAATTAATGGACTCTTTGTGCAGCACTCAGCACTGAAATTAAAGAGAATGACCAAATAACTGCCATCTCTGGTCTGAGAACCATTAGTTCTCAACATACGTCTCCCACCATTGTTGACAAAATAGCAGATAAGAAGTGTCTGACAGAATGTCAGGGATATAGGAACTAGCTAGTAAGGGACTGAATTAACTAAAATGTTCAGTGTTTATCACAGGCTCATCTAAGGAAGGCTCCTCAGAGGAGGAAGAATGGTTAGGCAACCTTACCAAACCTTTTTCATCAAATAAAATTAGATCCTAGTACAAGACCCAGGTTATAATCAACCCCTACCAATTATATGAACTTCTCCCCAGAGCCTCTGATGCAGTCTTACCGGTAGAGTTACATGGTCCATAAGAATGATGCAGCTATCAGACCAAATATCAGAACCCAGAAGTACACTAAAGCTCCTGGTTACAAGGCAGAATAACTTGGAAATAAATTTATATTCAATAGGAGCTCAAACCATTGCAGACAGATCAGGCTTGCTGAGGATCATGTAAGTAATATGGAAGCTACATTATAAAGTTTTCTGTTGGGAACAGTTCATTGGGGAAGCAAAATCTGTTGCTTGTCTGGTACCCTTTTGCCATGAACATTGACTTTCTTGGTGTACTAATTCTTTGCAGCCTGGATCCTGACTCCTTTTCTTTTGTCTTTCCTCTTTAGAATCTCAGCTAGAACTGCCTGAATATGTTTCTCTCCAAAACCCTAATCTTAATTCCGGACAGAATAGTGACAGGCTCCTATATATTACACAGAGATACTTGACTGATATTACCAACATTTTTCATAATTGAAATCATAGAATCATAGAATCAGAAAGGACTTAAGAGGTCATCAAGTCCAACCCCCTGCACCCTGCATGATTCGCTACACCATCCCTGATAGATGACCATCTTAGCCCAGTGTTTTTCAAGCTTGGCAACTTTAAGATGTGTGGCTAGGGAATTCTGGGAGTTGAAGTCCACACATCTTAAAGTTGCCAAGTTTGAAAAACAGTGATCTAGCCTCTCTTTGAAAACATCCAGTGAAGGTGAAGAAACCACTCTGTGCAGTAATCTGCTCCGGAAAGCTACCAGTAGGTTTTCTTTCCCCTCAGAGTAGCTATCAGATTTAATTATTTCTTCTTAACATTTTCCCAGTCAAAACTATTTCCTCTTCAAACTACTAGAGGATTACACATATTTTTGAACAGAAACTTCTTGGTCTCGCACAATAGATCAATGACATGTTTATTTTATTGATTTATTCTAAGTATTTACTTACATTCATCAATGTAATTGAAGAGGTAGTAGTTATATTTACAGTTCAGACAGAACTGGATTTAAAATTAAATGGATAAACAAACATCTATAGCTCATTATTACAGAATGGACAAACAACAGGGAGTTGATAAAATAATGCATTTACTGGAAAACCTCACACTTAAGACTATATTTTAGGATTGTGCATACTTCAGAATGGATCCAGAAGTGGTATTCCAAAATGCATGGGAGCATGATTGCAGCATTTCTTTAAAATAGCTGCATCTTTATCAGGTTTTCACACAGCATCTTTAACGCAACTCATTAAAGCAGCTGAATGTTTTTCCCTTAGGCTTCCATGAAATTCTGAAAAAAGACACAGCTACTTTAAACAGATGCTGCACTTATGCTCCCATATGTTATGAAGCACTTTCTATGAATCATTTTCTGAGCATGCACAGACTTACTATATTATTAATATTTTTAAAACAGGCACCCTCCTTTGGAAAATAACACAATTCATTATTTTACAACTAATTGAATGGGATGTATTCAGTTAGTTGCATCCAGGGAGCCTAGAGGCTGTGAGAGTCTGGATGGGGAATAACAGGTTTCAGCAGAACCCTGACAAGAATGAATGGCTTTGGGTTTTGGGGCTTTCTGGTTCTAGGACTATGCCATCTTTGGTGCTGGATGGGGTGGCACTCCCCAGACAGACCCTTTGCACAATCTGGGGGTCCTCCTGGACTCATGACTCCTGCTCAAAGAGCAGGTGGCAATTGTGACTAGAAGGGCTTTGCACAGTTTTGTATTGTGCACCAGTTGTGCCCATTCCTAGATCAGGGGGCTCTGCTTACTGTCACTCATGCCCTAGTCACCTCCCGTTTGGATTTCTGTAATGTGCTCTACATGGGTCTGCCCTTGAAGAGTATCTGGAAGCTTCAGCTAGTGCAAAATGCAGTGGCATGGGCAGTTATGTGTGCCCCTAGAGTGGTACATGTTACATCTCTGCTCTGTGAGGTTGCATTGGTTGTCGGTTTGCTTCTGGGTCCAATTCAAGGTGCTGGTTTTGACCTTTAAAGCTGTCAGCCGTCCCAGGTAAACCAGATAGGAAACACAACTAGATGAGCTAATTCTACTTTATTGTAAGGCTATATTAGCAGAATCTTGCATGTCTGAAAGTACAAATCTCCCCCCTGCCCCATCCCTATTTACCACCTGAGTAGTTAGGGCAGGTCCTTTCTAAGTTTCTTTTTCTAGCCATTACTCTGTTGCAGACTCCTTTCTCTTTTATCTGATCGTTCCCTAGGTGGCATCTCTTTTCTCCATCTTCCAAAGTCACCCTCACATTCCATCACAAAAGCCCTTCATGGTATGGTGCCGGGTTATCTGAGGGATCGCCTCTCCCCAATCACATCTGCCCACCCCATCAGGTCTGGCAAAGAAGGCATGCTGCAAGTCTCATCTGCCAGGGAACTACATTTCGCGGTTCCCAGGAAGCAGGCCTTCTCTGCTTGGCACCCGCCTTGTGGAATCTTCTCCCTCTAGAAGTAAGATTAGCCCTATTCCTCTCAACATTCTGCAAGTCCCTCAAGACTTAGCTATGTTATCAGGCCTGGATGTCCCAGGGGAGCGGGGAGATTTTGTGATGGCTTCCTTACAGTGGTTAATATCATCCCGTCTGTTCTGTGGGCTTTTTATAGTTATTTTTTAATTGTGACTGTTTTTATGTATTTATTGCTTTTAATTAAGTGTTGTATACTGCCCAGAATCAGTTTTATGTGAGATGGGCAGCTATGTATATTCATGATAAATAAATAAAAAATGTATTTAACAATGGAAATAATGTATTATTATGGAGCCAATACAATAGGCATGCCTTTATAACATAGATGAGATGAGAAAACAAGGAACTACCTTGTACTGTATCAAACAAAAATCCTGTGTTTCTTGAAAAATGTGCATAATGAATATCCAATACTTTGTCAAGTCATAATGACTTTTTAAGAGAATTTCCCTTCATATTTCAAGACTAAGTTTCTTCCTTTGGCTAAAGAATTCATCAGAGGATGCTCGCTTATGAAATATGGGAAAAAACCATTCTCCAGGGAAGAACAATATATGAATTGAAATGTGTTGCATATATTTATTTATTTATTGGTTCTTTTTTGCTTTGGTTTAAGAATCATTCAGAAAACTGGCTCAAGCCATTTTGCTGCTTCAGACAGCAAAATGTCAATTGCCCACCCAAGTCACGGAATTGTATGTAAATCTAATCAAATTCTATTGCCATATGAGACTGAGGATTGAATAAACACTCTTTCCTCTCCCCAGCAGGAAAACCACAGTAATATTAAATTAAATAACAATACACTCCCTGCTTTTCATGACTTCTGCTGGCTGAGGCAGCTGCCTGAAACCCTAACCCTGAGGCCATTGGGCAGGTCAGTCCTGTAATGAGTCAAACCACTTACCCATTTAGCCAAATATTAGCTATTTTGATCAGCAGTCAGGTATAAGCAACCTTTTGCCCAGTGAGGATGAGGTGATGATGCAAAGTAGGAGGGCTATGTCACACACAAGTAGGTGGAACTCAGAATTTTGGAAGAGAAAGAGATTTTTAAAAACTCTGTAAAGTCTATTTTAAGACACTGTCAAAAAATTTAGACCTGACTTTGGGAAAGGTATGAGACAGCTGTTAAAGCTGTTAAGGAAGGACCTGGACAAGAGAATACACAGTCTAGAGATAGAAGGAAGCATGAGAAGTAAACTCAAAATAATCCTGCCTTGATTTTGTTTAGTATAAAACAGGACAGAGAGCATCCTGAGGGCACCATGTTTTGGAAGACAAGTCTATTTAATTGATTAGCTTTTTCTATTGGTTCTGTGCTTTTCCATTTGAAATTATTAAAACCATAAATATAAGTTTTGAAAGTTATAGAATAAATCAACGCTGTACAGGCCCAGAGCAATCAAAACTACTGACCTAAAGCATTAGAATTGAAGTCATGTTGGAAGAAAGCTGCTGTTCCCAGTTTCTCTAATCCTCCATAGCAGTTGTCTTTGGCAATGGAAGAAATGGGTATTGCCAGCAAAACATCTTGTTTTGTGCTTTTCCTGCATAGCTTGCTAGGGATATTCTCTGGGTGGTATGTTGTCAAGAGTGATAAAAGAGATGTGTAGTTGCTGTGCATGGATATTGTACTAGTTTGGCCACTAATTCTAAGTTCAGTATTCTTTTCTTATTGTGTTGGTAAGACGCTTCTGGCTAAGCATACAATACTGGCAGGTGCAAGCAAAGCCACAGTGGTGGTCATCTAAGCTAGATCATCAGCACAGCTATAAATCACGTTGACTTCAATAACTCTGTGGAGGCCAAGGTTTCTCATGAATGCATTCAAACTGTGCCTTAAATTTCAGTTGCTAATTGCTAGAAGTAATCAGAAGGATTGGCTTTCCATAGAATATTACTGTGTACTTGATATGTAAAAATCAGCCAAGTTCTGATATCAAATTTGAATCTGATTTGGATTATTAGTTTGATTCAAACTGGTAATTCAGTTTGAAAGCCAAGTTGCAGCATGTGCAGAAATCCATTAAATCTTTGAATTGATTCAAAGGAAACTGATTTGATTAGATGTGTTTTCATTATATTGATTCAAAGATTGGATTCAATTAAATTGTCCTTAATTTGCCCTGGTATGCTGCTATTTAAAGGCTTGTAAAAGTGACTACATTATAATTTTAATTTTACCAGCCAATATCTTTCCTTTCCACCAAAAATAGTCAGAAGTGGTTGCGAAGAAGATAAGTTTGTTCCAGATTTACTCAACTCAGAATCAAGCTAGCAAACACCACTGTCTTATAATGGTTGGTTTCCCTTTCAATTAACGTTGTGCTGACATCTGTCTTATTTATTTATTTATCATATTTATATAGCCGCCCATCTCACACAAGGTGACTCTGAGTGGCATACAACAATTTAAAAAATAAATACATAAAAACATACATATAAAATCTTCCAACCTCCACCAAATTTTGTCCTGTCTCCTGCTTCATTTTAAGGGTGATTTAGCATTTGTGGTGCTTTTTATCTTATCTTTTTTATCTGAGGTAGCTGCTGTGCTGCAGTTGTTTTCTTCTGTTATGTGTATCTCTATTAACTGGCAGTTTCTATGACTGGTTATGATTTTCAATAGATGCTGTGGAAGAAATTCTTACTGGATGTCTTCAGATTTAATTGAAACTCAGAAGCCACATAGGCTGCAAAGACAGGGCAGATACCTGTACAATGGAAGATATCTGTTCATTTGGCCACCATGAAACTAAAGTTAAGTGCAAGAATTTAAAAGAATTGAAACTGAAGTTAAGTGCAAGAATTTAGCACCACCATCCAGGAAAATTTCATTCTGCAATTAAAATGGCATTTTTTTTCTCCATTTAACTAAATGAAAATAGTTTTTTTAAAGGAGAAAATGTTGAATAATTAGTATGAATAATCCTAAGAGTGAGTGTTGTAGACTGTGACTTGGAGGATATAGGTTGAAGCTCCAATTGAGTGGGGAGTGATTGTGTCTGAGCCCAACTTGTTCAGCTCGCCATAATGTCCAGTCACTACCTCCCAGCCCAATTTATTTCGTAAGGGTTTTTGCAGGAGGGGAGGATAAAATGATAGAATACCCTACAACTGCCACTTTGCATTCACAGAAGTGAGTTAGGATATAAATGTAATAATAAATAAGCTGAAATGATAACTCAATATTTCATGTTTTAGTAGTCATCCTGGTCTTGCATGAATAGAAGTCTTGTCCAAACAACTAGAAGGTGAATATTTTTTCTGGGTATTTATTTTAATAGTGTGAAGATTACAGGTGATCTCTCTCAACAATATGCTTTGTCTCTAGTATACATATTGTTATGCCTTCCTGTGGTGAAGTACCTCATGAAGATGCATTTCTCAATTTCATTTAATTGCTCAATGAAATTCAAGCAACCTCAATTCCCCAATCCATGTCACTAATACTTGCTTCTACACAGAAGCTATTGTTACCAAGGAAAGCAAAATGATGTTGCTTCAAAGTTGTACTATGAAAAGTAAAGCCCCCCATCAAAAATCTCAACAGCCTTCATTTTTGTGCATATAATATTTGTAATTATAGAAGTACCGTGTCACTCTTTACAAGTCATCAAAAGCCAGTGTGAACCTATGGTCAATATCCAATGCCTTGCAATAAACTACAACCCAGTCCTGTAATGAATAATTATGAAATAATGTATTCAGAAAATGAGTTTTATTCTTACCCCAGGCAACATTGCTAGTTTATTTCCTGAAAGTGAATTTAATCAAGACTGGGTAATAAGACTATATCTGCCATAATGAACTTCAAGGCACTGTGAGTAGACATTTTCAGGGCTCAATTCTTGAAATATGCTGTTTATAATTGGAAAGCTTTATATCTTTGTTTCACCTGTCATTTTTCTAATCCTCCTTCAAAGGTATCACTTAGACTAATATCTGCCATTGTCACATGCTAATTTCAACTGAGAATAAAGAAATGTGCTTCTGTTTTCTTTTTAAAAGACAGCCTTAAAAATGCTTGAGTTTTAAAGTTCAGATATTTATAGAATAGCTGCATTTGTACAGTTATGCATAATTTGACTACTTTACACCCTCACCTCTACCTTAGCTGCAAAAAGAATATGTAAAATAAACCTGTATATTCATATGGATCATATGGACTCATATAAAAATTTGACCATGTCCCTGCCTACTGCCTTAGCTTGTGACCATCTTTTTGTGGTTTCCCCCTTTCTCCACACACTCTTTTTTCCTAGGGTTCCTGTGGCTCTGATGTTACTACTGCCATCATGTAATATACCTTTGTTACATTCCTTGACGTTACACAGCCATTGCATAAAATAGGCTAGGAAAGACCAATAACATTACTAAAACACAAATATAAATGAACAACACATTAATAAAACCATATAAAAAGATAAAACCTATGAAAAATAAATCTCAGCCAGTTAAAAAACATTACTATTTTGTTTTTAAAAGGCAAATTAAAATACAGGAATACCAAACATGGAAAACCAAATGAATTGTTCTGTCTGAAAGCATTTCACTCAGTACAGAAACTTAAGAGGGAAGAGACATGTTGTACCAAGTAATAGTAGAATAAAATATTCAGTGTTCTTCAAAAGATCTCATGCAGATATGGAATGTGATATCTTGGCCTAAGTATGTTTCTCCTCTTTTTCATATCATAGGAATATAGCACCTATATCTTGATTTATAGGTTTTAATTAATGACATATAGGTTCTTCATTGCAAGGCCTTTGAGACATCTTGTTCCATCAGCCCATCTTTTTATTTATTAATTAGTTACTTAATCAATCAAACTTATAGGCTGCCTTAATAGTAATTCACAACTCTTGGAGGCTTACAACAATGAAAATAAAGGAAAAAATTAAATGAACAAAAATAATATCAAAACAGTATAATTTACAAAATCAACGTCAAGGAAATAGTAAAGTCCATTACAAAACAATATAGACATCTCTCTGGGAGCAGGATCACAACCCATCAGGTCCCAGGCCAGTTGGAAAAACTAGGTTTTCAGGGTGCAGACAGTACAGACTTTGTGGGGGATGCTGTTCCAGAGGATTTGGGCAGCCACTGAGAAGGCCACCAACATGGGAAAAGGACATTCCTGCCAGATGATACTGCATTACCAACGGGACCAAGCCAACCCTGTACCAATCTGACTGGACATTTTCCCGCTGTCATTCTCAATTTATAGAGTATACTCCATTGTTAAGATTGGTGCTAAGATTGGTGCTCCACTCTCTCAGGTAAGATGCATCCTTATCATTTTGCTTTAAATGGCTTTAAAATGGTTTTATTGTTAACTGTTTAAGTGGGTTGTTTCTATTTATTTATGTTTTTATTTAGTGGCTCTGCAGAAAAGCAGTGCAAATAATTATTAATTACATAGATACATTTTTCTATATGTTGTGATTATCATTCAATTTATCTTAAATATGCATTAATGGGTGATTGTGCACGAAGTATGAATGGTAAAGTTATCACATTGCCTATCACCTTTGAGGTTCAAAATCTCAAAGTGATTTTTGGAGAATAACGTTATTTGGGCCCAACTGAGGAATGTCAACCCTGGCTGATCAGTATTACTCATTCACTCCTTTAAGGCTATGCAGACAACAAATGAAATGTACATGGAGGTTTTACATGACCCTCAATACATGAAATGTTTCTTATCAATTACACTACCCATGTTACTTGATGAGTATCCTACTGATCAGGCCACATGCAAAATTTGCTTTTGGCTCTATTTTTATGTGCATCAGTCTACACAGTCAATTCTGGTGCTCATTCACCAATCAACTTCTATTAACTTCATCATAAAACTGAATGAAGTACTTCTTGACATATGTTTCTATGACAAGGCAGAGTGCATGATTTGCATCCAAGAGATTCTCAGTTCAACCCCACTGTTATATAGTTTAGATAGTATCACCTTACATGGACTATGATCTAATTTTTTATAAGGCTGCTTCCTATATGCTTGCTTACAATGGGTTCATTACTGGAATTGATGATGATGATGATGATGATAATGATTGAATCAAAATAATAACAGCATTATTTGATATTAGTGTATCCTCGTAATGTTTCTCTTTTTATTCTGATTGTTCTGTGAAAACCTATAATAAAACTAGAGCAGACAACCTCTAAACAACTGTGGCCAGCCTTTTTCAACTCTATTTTCTGAAAGCTGAAGGCCATAGTCACCAAAGTGATGATGCAATGACATCAACAGAGGAGGCTGGGCTCGAATTTTCTGCCTTACTCCTATTTTAGTGTTTGTCCGATTGTTTAATAGCATAAAGCCAGATTTTCACAGGGTGCTCCAGAGGTCCCAAAACCAGAACTGGGAGCTGCGTTCCTGAGTCCTAAACGGTGAATTGCTGAGATTTTTCTTGATGTGAAAGGGGAGAAGTTCCCTTTCCTGGGTGAGAGATTCAGCTGTATGGGGACCCTGGAAGCTTGTGGTCAGCAGTGGCTATTATTATTTTTTTCTTTTGCAAAAAAGTTTAATATTGAAATTGCATTTAGAAACAATTAAGCCCAAACCTGGGAATTCTGACAATAATGCAGATCTACATAAACAGCACTGGCTGTTTCATTTTCATTCACTTATCAGATATATTTACTTCTCAGATATTTCCTTAACCGGAATTGACTGTACTATAATTGCCTATTTCTTTGGTCCATTGGCTGTTAACCTTGAAGTGACTAGGGTAAAACTAGCGAGGCCTCCCGTGTCAGCCCTGACCTCTCACTATGCTGGAGAGGCTGCTGCCATGACAACCGCGACAGATGTCAGCTAAGCAATGTGCACCCTAGAAAGACTCCCGGATTGAGAAAATCGATCTTGTAATGGTACTAGCGAGCACATTCACTGAACTGCCAAGTGTTCTAGGCTTAATCATTTATTTCATCTAGCAGAGAGAAGAAAACATAAAAGAAATGAAATGAATTTGACCTCTTGTCTTTTGAGTGACTTCAGTGCTACGCTGAATTTGAGCAAGTGCCGCTTATGAATTTAAAAAAATTACATTAGGAATAACATTTTGAAGTGAAATGACTCTTGTAATGCCAGCCCTCCAGAAACATGTTATTTCAAATGTCAGATACATAATAGTCATTTGCTGTTTTCCGTATGTGCCCAGGGGTTATCTCCAGCTAGGATATATTGTAGGTAAATTATTATAAAGAACCTGCTTATGAAGTTATACACACATACACACACATACACAGAGATTGCCTGTGGTTTTTCTTAATAATCCATCGGTACAGAAACTTCCTTAGTGACTGTATTATTATAATGCAGCCATGCTGAGAAAACAATAAACAATGTTTCATATTGACAGCAAGCCTCTTTCTGAGAACCTAATATATAAAACATTTTCCTTTGGTCTTGACTGGAGCTTAGCTTGATAATAGCTAATTCCCTGTTGCAAACCAACAAACTGATCCCTTTCTCCCTTCTGCATGCATTTGGACTTAGCTCGTTAGATATGCAGATAGCTTTATCTCTTAAAACCTTTATATCCAGAATGTTACTTGCCAAAAGGAAAAAATCTCCCCCCAAAAGTGTGTCCAGTAGAGGTGGGTGAGGAGAAGAGACTTGGATTTGGCATGCGCTCTGATTCAATGTTACATTGGATAGCCTTTGAAGTCTTAAAGCTAAAGTGAATAAACTTTTCTCTGAGATACCAGGCCCTTAAAAAAACAAACCAAACCAAACCAGAAATGCCTTGGAGGGGCTTGAGTGAAAGCAACCTCTTTAGATTTTTCAATGTGATATGCCTGTCTGTGTGCTGTGGGATATTTTATTGCATTTTTGCCCTCAAGTGAAGCTGACGGGAGCCAGGCTTGTAATTTAAATCAATAAGAACCCCTTTACCATGGCCATAAAATACTTGGCTAAACCTTTGAAGTGGCCACAGTTGAATGCACCGTGAGCACAGTATAAATGTTCCTTAAGATGTATTGTGCAAGTCCACCACTAAAACAGCATTCAAAGGAACCTTTGCCTAAGCCATGCTTAGGTGAATGATGGGAGAACTTCCAAATCTCTTTTGATCATTTACATTCACTCTTCACACCACTGTGTGAAGTTGCATCTTAATTGGCCTATCACCATGCTGCAGGTGTCAGACTTCTGTGTCAGACCTTCTTGCCATATCTGCTTGATGGGCTTCTTGGGATCTGGGCCAGGTTTTGAACCAGTAATCCACATCTGATATGAAGTGATGTCAATGTTGCCTTTATATTTCAGCAATGGCTGGGGAAATATACATGTAGTTCATTCATCACCATAGCAGAAGCACCAGCTGAGGTACTCTGTTTCAAATAGTATATAATTTCATACTCTGAGGAAGAGTTGGGCTGTAAATGGTAACCTCAATAACTTAAAACAATTTAGCTCTGTAACAATGATTCAATCTGGATGGGTCCACAGAACTCTTGGTTAACCTACTTAGAAGGAAAAAGAAATGCAGATTCATTTATGTTTATCTATCTATCTATCTATCTATCTATCTATCTATCTATCTATCTATCTATCTATCTAAGAATGTTGTGACTATTGCTTGTTTTCTTGCTTGCTTTTAATTTTTTTAATTTCACAAAATGATAAAGTCTAGAAAACAAAGTCTGATTATTTTTCTCAGAAAACATTACCAGAAAAAAAGGAACCAATATATTACTGAATTTCTTATTTAATTTAGTGGATTCAGAAAACACAAAGTAATCCAGTGGTTTTTATTAAAATCTGTAGTACTTTTTAAGCCAGAAAAAATTATGCTCAAATTCCCTTGAAGTCAATAGGATTAGTTAGTTACAATTAATTTATGTCCAACTGATTTCAATGAGACTTTGTAATAGGACTTTAAAATTTTATGATGATGAAGTAATAAATCCTATGCAAACTTCCCTATAAGAAAGATCCATTTAACCTAAGAAGACTTTTCTTTGGATTTAGGCCTTTACTAAATATGCATCAGATTCTTTTTAAAAAGTGCAGTATGAAAAAGGTGAATCTGTTCCTTTCCAGTTACTAAATGATTCATTATGTCAGGGCTGGACCTAGATTGGCTGGGGGTGCGTGGGGGGGGGGCAGTAAAGCTTCCTCAGAGGTCTGAGCTCTTTCTTGATACAATATGGATTGAAAGTAGCAGCAAAGACCCATCATTTTAAATCACCAAATAAAATGGTCGAATCTGGGGAATTATGGGGAATTTTAAAATGGCACCTTCAAAACCCAGCTGTATGACACTCAAAAGATCAAGGGGTTGTATAGGGGTTATAGAGGGGTGGTGAGCTGAAGTCTGGGGGCCTTGGCATGCACATTCATATATACTCACACCTGGAGTTGAGCTTTATTTCTGGTGTCTCTATGGACACAGCCATCTTATTTTATTGGCAGCAATTCTGAAGTGACTTGCCATTGCCTTCTTCCAGGATGTGATTGGCTTTCTAATCTAATCTGTAGCTCTGGGATTTCTGGGTACTAACCAGATCTGAGGCTGCATAGGTGTTTTGAGATAAGGTGAGGTTGACTAGTTGGCTAACTTCTGCGGGCTGAATTAAATAGAGACATGTGGTATTATTTTCTTGTTTCTTCCCCATTTTCTGAAAACGAACTTATTTGATGTGCTCCATATAATTAAATGGAAAGAGGTTTTTTCCCATAATGAACAATTGTACTTAAAGCAGGGGAGCTCATCTGAGGCCCTGAGGCAACATGTGACCTCCAAAGGCTTGCATGCAGTCCCCAAACCCATTCCAAAAGTTCCCAGTGAACTTTAATTTTTAATGTGACAGAAGGAGAAAATTATTAAATATATTGAGAGCAATCATATTTACTGCTTTAATTAATATAGTGTAATTTTAATTAAATTTGATTTCATGTCATTTAATTTATTTTTTGCTCAGCCAGCCTATTTTTTGGAGAGCAGTCCCCTGCACATCATTCAAAAGCCATGTGAAAAAGTTCTACATTTCTGACTTTAGGGACAGAAATGTACAGACACACAAACAATTGATTGACACTGAAGATTCTGTGATAATCTGCAAAGGTTCCATATTTCAGATGTCAGCAACATGGTAATCAGTTTCCCTGTAAAATGCTAGTTCTATATATTTCCAAAAGGATCAGAATTAATGCCTTTACTATTCCTTAAAATTGGGTAGTGGCTATCCACAAATCAGTTCTCTCTCTTGCTTTTTAACTAGCCTCTCCACACAGAACCATTGCAAATATGACTTTTTAAAAAAACTTAATGTCCCTGAATAATAGTCTTCTGATTCGTATTCTGATATTATTATCTTACCCAGTTAGATTTAATGAGTTGGATTAAGAAGTGTGATTTAGGACATGTTTATGTAACTACCTTCAGCTCTCCAGAGCCTTTGTAAGATGAAATACAAGGATTTAAACAGTTCTAAATTGTAATTTCAGATAGTTTATTCAATTTATTTAAATGTAAATTCTTTGCATTATGGAATATGCTTTATATTTTAAATATATTTTTCTGCCTCACACTATCTATAAAATATGAAAACATTAATTCTCTACAGCTCACCTAAAAGTGCTATAATAAATTGTAACCTACTATGGTCTCTGCTGAAGCACTATCTGCTTGTCTGACTAAACTGCTTGACCATAGACTGTAGTGGAATATAAAACTCTGTTGTGGTGATACATTTGTTTCATTAAGTATATATCTTCCCAAATTGTTTGTAGTTTCAGCCACATGAAACTATGGTTCAGCATTACAGGAATGAACCTTGGGGTCACAAGCAATTGCTTCTTTCTCTTCCATCCTGAAAGAAGATTGGGAGCTTAAGCTAAAGCTGCAGTGGTAAACTTCCACAACGAAAATGGAAGTAAATGCTTCTGAACTTGTTATAGGCTGCACTGGGGAATGAAAAGGGTAGAGAGAAAAACTGTAATCCTGATACTTGTGAATGTAACTCTAAACTATGTACAATGGTGCTTAAAGTTTGTGAACCCTTTTGAATTTTCAATATTTCTGCATAAATATGACCTAAAGTGTGATGTGTTCTCCACACATCCTAAAACTAGATAAAGAAAATCCAATTAAACAAATGAGTTAAAAACAGTATACTTGTTTATTTATTTATTGAGGAAAATGATCCAAAGCTACATATTTGTGTGTGGCAAATGTGTGAGGAGGCTGATTTAAAGCTGTAATGACATTTTATCTTATTCATTTTATCCCCCCAAGAACAATTCTAAGGGCTGAAAGAAATAGTGACCCTTAGTCACCAAGTGAATTTCCATGACTGAAAGTGGTCTTCAACGTGGGTCCCCACACTTCCTCTTTAACACGTTAATCACTACACCATACTGGCTAGGATAAAAACAACTCCCTCCAACCTGCAATAAGATTCCCGTCCTTCATTAGTATTACACATTTATTAGGTAACAAGGTTGGATTGGGACTTGTATTATGGTACTGTTATATTAAGCCTCACTCCACTTGTTCTTTAGAAAAGGCCAAATTTTCTTCTCTACTTTTCAATATTCCATTTCTTGCAAACCCTGAACAATAAGTCTGGCTAGATAGCAGCACCTTGCCAATCTTGGCTGATCTCAAAAAAACTTAGCAGAGTCAGACCCAGCTAGTATTTGGATAAGGGACCATTTGGATATTACCAGACTTTAGACTACATAGGGAAGTTTTTAAAATCCCAAAGAAAGACAATGGCAAACTATTTTCTGGTGTTGCCAAGAAAATTTCATGATTGTGTCCTGAAGCCAGCAGTAGAATTCAACTCATGAAAGTTTTTTTTTCTTCTGACTAAACTTTCTTAGCCTTAGTGGGATATAAGGGAAGTGAAATATAATACTACAATTTCATTTAAGAGGGAATCAGTAAATTTAAGGTATTTCTAGTGGGTCTGGCATATACATTTTATGAACGCTTTGGAGCTGTTGGTTATTAACCGTCTGTAATATTTGGATTACAGATAGTCCCCAGGTTAAGAACGCCTGGGTTACAGATGACCCATAGTTACGAACGGAGCCTATTGTAGCAAAATTTGAGTTAAATACACAGTGGTTTGAGTTCATTATACAATACTACTTGTACAATATTATGCAATAATACTTTTCCGGCTTACATACAAATTTGACTTAAGGACAGACCTTGGGAACAGAACTCATTCTTAAACTGGGGACTACCCTTCCCTTCCCTTCCCTTCCCTTCCCTTCCCTTCCCTTCCCTTCCCTTCCCTTCCCTTCCCTTCCCTTCCCTTCCCTTCCCTTCCCTTTTTTAAAAATAAAAAGCCTACTTTTACTTTGAATCCTACAAGATTTCTGCTTTGTTTATTTCTACAGCTCCTGGAAGCTTTTAGTTTAACTTTCTGCTCTAGAATCCTTTGTTTCTCATTGTTATTTATTTATTTGATTTATATAGCTGCCCATCTCACATATGTGATTTACATTTTCCTACTTTTCCTAGCACAGTTGCTAATATCACTAGTTAGACATGTACAATAAAGAGATGCAATGTACAGTATATTAGCAAGGAATTTCAAATAAATTCATGATACGTGAGTATTACTTAAGTTATACCTGATAATGTAAAGATAACACAAAACATGTTACTTAATATGTACAGCAAAAGACAGGTGGAAGTGAAGGAATCCTGGAATTCTAATATTTCGGGGATGGGGTAAATGTTTTTTATTAGAATATTTTCACGTGAAAGTGTTTTTATTTTCCTGTTAAATCTGCTGACGAAGCTTGCTTCATTTACCTGCTGTAGGATTTGCTTTATGAGCATTTTGCGGCCTGTGAAAATGAGAATGTTGCTGTTGCCATCATGTTTCTCACTGGTAGGCTGAATCTGTGGATGTCAATAAAAGGGACAAAATCCAATATCAGTGATTTTGTTTCAAGAGTTACCTTGGAAACCAACAGGGATGCTGCTTTACTCTGTGGAAGGGATTGGGGGCTAAATCAAGAAAACCAGCTGGCTTCCTGGCTAAATGTTTTAGTGAAGATAACACTGTGCTTTTCTAATAGTGCAACCATGCATGAGTGGTTGATATCTTCTGTTGTCTTTCAAAATGGTTTAGAGAGTACATAGCTCACCAGCTATAGATAATGGTATCCCTAGCTATTTTAAAAATATTTGGAGTCCCTAACACATGCAAATAGTGAGGTCCACCAAAGCAATTGATCTTTGGACAAAAACATTTCCCCCCCTCTTTTTTAAAAAATTAAAGTCAGTCATGAGGCAGCTGGATTTATAGTTAGAGATATTCATGGTATCATTTAAAATACACTCTTTTCTGAAAGAAAATGGTCCTCGTGCCCTGGTACAATGTATGGCTGTCTAAAATTGGAGCGGGGGGAATCAGACTATTAAATCAAAGCTCTAAAATGACCTAGCTGCATCATTGAGTTGAATATACCACAGTAGATTGTGCCCTCTTTGCAGCTATAGGTTTATTGGAGGGTTTTATGATTCAATGTAGTCATGATGAATTTTTCACCAGATTTCTAAACTATCATAATCAGAAGCTTCCACACTACCAGTTGTACCAACTAAGCATTTTGAAGTATTTCAGATGCTACACTGATGGAATTAACTTCAAAATAGACAATTCCTGCAGATAAAAAACAGACTAGTAAAAATAATTTTTAGAAACTTTGAAGTATTGTACCACCGAAAACTGTTAGTTGCTCACATATACAGGAAGTATTCATGCAAAAATCTCAAGGTATATTGTATTTTCATCCCTTACAGGGTTACTCACGCCTCTGGGTTTCCAGAGTTGATCCATGGGATGGAGAAGAATGGTATGGCTATCAGAACTTCACTGGAAAATCCAGATATCCACTAGATAGTAGAAAAATGTTCACTCATTGGTCATAACTCATTGCTGTTATCTAGTTGTTGTCCAGATTTATGCAGACCAGATCTGATAAGCAATTCAATTCTGTGATTATTTGAATACCCCTGAAGAAAATATCCTTTTTATATATAAAACTTAAATGAAATATAAACTCACATTTTTAAAAGTTGTAGCCTAAGAAAGCTTACTTGAAACTTAGCTCCACAAAATCCAAGATAATATTCTTCAAATTTAAGAAATTCCATCCATTTTTGTGGATGGAATCAATAATCACTTCTTTTTCTAATCTGGGACAAACTTTCCTATTAGTTCTACTCACAATTTTTTCTGTGACAACCCCAACATTTTTCCTGGGGCCATCACTATAGGCTAACCAAAAGGCAACATGCCTGCTGACTTGAAAACTTTCTGTATCAGCCTTGATATAAGAATTAACAGAATGACATATATGGTCAGTGATGCAAAAACTGTGACTCTGCTACTATTAAAAGTTTATTGCCCAGACCAAAAGCTTCCATAGGGTTTCAATGCATGCAAGTGTGCTTATTAGGAATTTAGAAGAAATCTGCCAGATATGCCTTTTTATCCTGATTCATCCAAGCAGATATTCCCAGAGCATGGATGACAACCACAGATAGGATCTGCTGGAGCAGTCTGAAAAAAACCCTACTCAATATTATTCAGAAAAAAATGTACATAAAGCAGTATAAATCTGTGATACTTGCATACAGAACATGCCATATATTAGAAGTAATTTCACTGAATTAAAAAATATTAAGAAAATTTGTATAGAAAAAAATGTATATTAAGGGTAGTTGAGGACAAAAAGTGTAAACTATGGATAGTTAGGTAAGTTGCATACTAAATAGCATAGATTGGAGAAACAATCCGAAACATATTTTTCTGAGAGCTAAATGTGATGGAATGAAACAATGTGTAAGTGCATATGGCATTGACATGGACAAGATTTACACTACTCCATGCGTTCCTAGTTCACTTGATATTTAAAAAAATAAAGCAGTATGGAACACTATGTATATCCTGGATTCCCTATCCATGATCTGACACTAATGAATAGCATTTTTCTAAATGTACCCCGCTACCACTTGAGCAAATGCTACTTATAAGTTAGGTAATTATTTGCAGCTTTTATCTTGCTTGATTTGGGGTTCTCCTGTTGATTTTTTTCTGTTTGTTCCTCCCCTTCTTTATGGAGATACTCATAGCTGGGCTGTAGCCTGTTAAGGCACAGTGGTTTTAATCTAATTTATAAATGTCTCTATTGTAATGTAAACTGCTTTATGCCAAACTTTCCACTGGGGAAAAGTACCTACACCACCTCAAGCCCCAGTAAAGTCATGGTAATTTCCCTCTGTTGAAACTCCCTCACACTGTGACTTAGTATCATATACAGCATAATTTAGAAAAGTGTGAGCAAGGGCAGAATTGTTCCCTTAATAGAATCTGAAGATTCCAATTTTCATTCTGCCACACAAGACTGAAAATCCACTCGTGCTCACTTATCTGTATCTTTGCCTCATCCTCTGACTGAATCAAAAATCAGGTTCAGGTGCAGGTTAAGAGCAGACATTTTACCTCAGGAATAAAAAGGCTTATTAAATATCTCCATACAATTAACATCAGTGTATCAATAGGAATTATCATTATGTCCTGTCAATCAGATACTGAATTTTGCTTCAGGGAAACAAAACAATTTAAATTATAGTAAGTGTCATTGCCCTCTTCTTCTTTTACATTCTTCTCTTAAAATTGGATAATTATGTGACTTTTCATTAGGCTCTTCAGAGCGTAATAGATCATGATATTCACCCTTTGACCTTGGTGATGAATGTCTCTGGCAAAAACATGTGACAAGCATGATCCTAATGAGAATAAAATACTGAATAACAGGACACTGTCTCAATATGAAAGAACAAAGTCTCCCCCCTGCCCAATATTCTAGTCATTAAATTTAAATGTACAGGTAAAAACAGGAAAGCATCCATGCTGATACATTTAAAGGACAAAAGCTATATAATCTGAGACAAAGAAAAGCAAGACAAAATGGCACTGTGGGGTTTGAAAATTAAAATGATGTCTTGTTATAGGATTTGAATGTTCAAGCTTAAGGTTTGGTCAATCAGCAGTTTGAAGGCCAGTGAACAATCTCCAGGCTTATATTTTTAAGAAGGCTTAACATTTACCTCAGCTTTCCAATGAAAAAGAATAGTCTGTCAACAGGAAATACTTCTTTCCTTGTAAGCACTTCCTCTTCCTGTTCTTTTTTCCTCCTTGCTTCCCTCTGCAGCTCACTGGATGAGCATGAGAAAGTACTACTGGAGCACATAAGGTCCCAAGTTTCCATTGTTTTAGCAGAAGGGGCTTCCTCTACTAGAAGAATTAATCAAGCAGAAAGAGCATTCCCAACCGATCCAAAGTGGTCAGGAAACTTTTCAGCAGTGAGCTCTTTTCAGCAAACTCTTGAAATGGCTTGGGGAATTGTGAACTTTTCCTTTGAAGGACCTCTGAATAGAATACTACATCAGCTGATGTCTGGGAGGAGCACAGAGGTGAAGAAATGGCAAAGGATCTTCTGATGGGAAAACACACCATCCACACACACAGGTCTTTAGCATGCCAATAGAAAGATCACTGTTGTGTGATTTCTGAATACAAGGCAGCTGACTCAGAAACAACACATTGCTTCAGCTATCCAATTCAGATGATGGCTCAAGAAACACAGGGTTCTGAAGGTGATTCTGGAGCAGCAAAGACCCTATCTGAAAGTTTCCACAGAGAAGGAGGGACATGTGGATTGGATCTTATATTAGATGGTTATGTTTAGGCTGCTACTTAGGGAATGGGATATATTTTTAAAGGGTGATTGTTGAACATTGTGACACTTTAAGCCATAATACTGAACTAGTATTCTAATGTTTGTGTGTGGTAAAGCATGGGCTAGGACTGCAACATCTTTTGCAAAAACAATTGATTTCCTTAAAAATGAGCTGCTATTGTGGCTGATATTTATGTTTCAATGTTTGATTAGGGTTTAGGTTATTATTTTTTCACATTAAAGTCTTACCCATATAACTGGAATATAAAATAATTTTCTTCAGTTGAAATGTTTTTAAAATGTACAGTGTCCTACAAGAAAACCTTATTAAAGGGTCATATTTTTTCCTCCCAAAGGAACTGAACGTCTTTAAGAGCCCTTATAATTTCTATATCATCTCTAGAAAACTACAATCCCCAAGATTGCTGGAAAAAGTTATGGTGTGAAATACCAAGGTTGCAGGGAAATGCAGCTGCAGATTACTGTTGTGCACTGACTAAGTTGGATTAAGGGATGCTTGTAAGAATGTAAGCCAAATTGGGAAAATATACAGGTGGTCCTCGCTTAATAACCACTTGTTCAGCGACTGTTTGAACTTACAAGGGTGCTGCATGAGTGGTCCTTACAACCAGTCCTCATACTTATGACAGTCACAGTGTCCCACAATCATGTGATTGCCATTTGTGACCTTCTTTGCCAGCTTCCTATAAGCAGCCAGCAGGAGGTTGCAGATGGTGACCATGTGATGTCCTCGCTTAATGACCCGCAGTGATTCTTTTAACAATGGCAACTAGAAGTGCTGGAATTTCCATTGCTAAGCATGGCAGTCACGTGATGTCATGCTTTATGACTGCATTGCTTAGCAATGGAAATTCCAGTCCCAATTACTGTTGTTACCTGTACCCCTTTTCAAAACCTGCACAAAGTACAGTGGGCTACAAAAACACAAATTTTTGCAATGTTGCCTTGGCAAAAATACAGATGTCTTTTTCCAATGCAGATTGGAAACTACACTGATTTGTGTTTAACATAAAATATATATAAGCTTCTAGAGTAGCTCCATTCATTTGGTCTGAAGTTTTATGAAAGAGAAGTGGGACAGCTTGAGAAGAAGTCTTGCTTTTGGGAATAAATGGCTGCTTAGGACTTTAACAGAATGCTTCTTCTCTTGGCGTGATGATAAATCTTTATAAACAGTAGCTACATTTAAAAATTATGACCCTCTTACACTGATGAGGAGTTACTCACACAAGTAATCCCGTTTGAAGTCCCATTGAGATTTGACTGATGACACAGAGGGCATGAAATATGCCTTTCCCACATTTACATTAGCATAGTGGGCAATAATTTACTCTAATGGAATTTAAATGGTAAAGAAATCTTAAAGAGTCCTGTGCTAATAAGCAGAGGCAGTTTCATATACACTGAAGAAGACTGGGAAAATTTGAGGACAAAATGCTTTGAAGATTCTCAGCAAGAACAGTTATGATGTTATAATATACATACTTGTAAAAAAATTTTGCTTGTAAGAAGTCACAGTCATTTTGACCCAATTGTATTACAGTATCCAGATTCCTTCTCAACCATCCTGAGATTTAGAGGTTTTGCTGTTTTTCTGGTAAATGAGATCCAGGAGATAGTGTGGAAAGATTTTTGTTCTATAATCGTGATATGTAGGGCTGAGAGGATTGTGGAGGGTGGAAGAGAGAGGTATTACAACTATAGCACTCTTCTTGATTCTCCTGTGGCAGTGCAGTGAATGGCTAGCCACCAAAGATGTCACCATCTGTCATGGATGATGTGGGCATTGACAACATGCTGCATAGGTGCCAACCTCTTTACTGTACTGCAACACCAGGATAGGGCATTTTTATCCATTAGTGATGATCTATCACATGGCTTTTGGGTCCACATAGTTCTACTTTATTTTCCATGTGAAGACAATATGAATAATACTTTCATTTCCAGCATCTAATCTAAAGGAAGGAGAAACATAATTGTGTCTAGAAGCACTTTAGGAATGGACAGGATCTACAAGCTGAAACATAATGCTAATAAGATGGCGGTGCTATTGGTCAATATTCTAGCTGCTTGAGAGAGATAATCAAGTCTATTGTAGATGGGTTATTCCCCCTTTGAAGATGCCAAATCTGGAAGTAATCCTTAGTCTGATTTGATACTCATAAAAAATGGCCTTTACCAGTTCCAGCTAGTTGCCCAAGTGCAGCTCTTCATAGACAAGGTGATGCTGTCTCACTTATCCATGTTCTGTTAATTTCTTGCTGAATTCTTGCTGCTATTAGTAGCTATTTAAGGAGGGCCTGGAAACTTCAATTATTACTTGGAACCCAAAAATAAGAACATATTGTGATCCCACAAAATTAGCACTGATTGCCTATTCATCCAGATCCAGTTTGAAACACAGATTTCAGAATTAGAACTATAAAAAACTTGGGGCTGATAATCTCAGGAACTCCGTTCTGCATGCATCGTCTGCTCATTATGATTAACAACAGAGGTTCTGCTCTCAGCTCCATCTTTATGCAAGATTAGATAGGACTTTTTCAGTATTTGCACCATGTCTATGGATTGCTTCCCCCAGGCATTTGGTTTTTAGACTTTTTGCCAAAGATTTTTTTAATCTCAGCATGCTATTTCATCCTGTTCTCTGAGCATTTAAAGACTCTGCAAGGCCATGTTTATTTTGCCCATTTTTGTTAAATGATTTTAGGGCTTATTTTGGCATTGATTTTAATCTGAACTTTTAACATTTTATATCGTTTTTCTTTTTTTAAGCGTTCTTAGCTGCCTCCAGTATTGGCCAGAATAGAAACTAGGTATATAAATCAGTCAGTCAGACAAACAGATAATGTTTTCCAAATTATTGTTTTTTAATCTTACTACTTGTTTGAAACTCTGCTTTTATTGACTTCTATTGACTATTTTAAATAAATTGTTTCCAGAGGAACAACTATCCTATTGAAAAAAATCTCCAGAGACTTTTGTAGCAAATTTTAGATTAAGAAGTTAGCTTTCACTTATGCCATAATAAAGGCACTAATCTTTAAAATACCACAAGACTGTTTGGTGTTTTTATGCAGTTTTTCTATTTATGAACAAGCCATACATTTATCACTAGAAAATAAAGTTAGTAACATAAGCAGAAGCTGTAGTAATAAATTATGGGATGCAATAGTCTATGCACTTTGTAAGTATCTGTCTGTCTTAGAAAATGCACTGCTTGGTTGCAGAAGAAACAATATCTTAAAAGGGGTGGTGGTATTTTCAGGTATCTTTCATGTGCAAAGAGACAATCTCATTGGATTTTACTGGGTAGCAAGTCACATTTCAGTGTAAGATGTTAGGTCAATGTAAATCACATTAACTGTGTTGTCAGATGGGAAAAAATAACACGTTTCCGCCTATATCAGGAGAAGGTGGGAGAAATCAACCAACCAGCCACTCAAGAGAAGTTACTTATATGATCTGCTCTGTAATTCATTACTATTCAATAGTATAGTAATACTATGCTTTGGTGACAAGTTGGCATGAATTTCTTCTCCCAAACACGGATCTGCTCTCCAAAAGCATTTTACTGTGGATGATCAGGATAAAAAATGATTAAATTCTCAGTGTGTAAAATCAGATCTGATGAAAAATAATTTAAGGATGTGGAAAAAGACTACTTTGCAGATAAGAGGAATATAGTAGAGTAGGCTGAACGGATACTGATTGGGCTTCTCTCACACACATGTGTGCACCATAAAACACTTCTCAAAAAATTCTATCCCAAACATCTCTGTATTAAGACCAGTCAAAATGGCTCTACTGTTCTCCAGAACACTTCTTCAGGTAAGATATTTAAAAACACATAATTGGAAAGAAGCAAGAGACATGTTTAACTATCACCCTTCATATCTTCCTTAAGTTTCTAAGGACCACCACCCTTCATATGTTCCATAACTTTCTCAAGACCTGGCTCTATTTCCAGTCCTGGCGTTAGGGTATTTGTGAAGCCCGTGATGATTTTTTTTTTTTTTTGGTATGGTATTCATGTGGTTTTGTCCAAGTGGTCATATACCTTTTTAAAATTATGTATTCTTTTAAAATCGTAAACTGCCCAGAATCCTTTTGGAGTCAGGCAGCCTTGAAATCTAATAAATAAAATATTTTTTTAAAAAAAATAGGCCACATATTTTAGCCATGAACTTGTAATTCAGAGTCAAATCAATGATTTTGAGAGTGTCTAAGACCTATGAAGATATCTAATTCAGCCCTGACTGGCACTATTATAATTATTACTATGAAATACAAATTTGTTTTCTCTTAGGAGATTAGTTGTTAGAAAAGGTTTGTTTAAAAAACCCTTTTTATTGATCATATTTGAAACTGTCATTTGCATTTGAATGCTGTAGTTTGACTTCTTCCCATTTCTAAAGCTGATACACTCTCTCAAAGGAATTGGAAAGCATGAGCCTAGGAGATCTAAAATGATAGAGTGAGATTTTTAGAAAAATTATGTCAGCAGCATCATTTCACATCATACAGTAGTATCAAAAGAAAGACACTGAAAAGATACTGCATTTTGCTGATGAACATTAATTAGTAATACCTGATTTAGTATCCAAAAATTCAGAAGTCTCTAAACTTTGTTATAGTAATATTTTTATATGACAAACTATTAAACGTTTAGATGTTTACAGGAAGAGGGCAAAGAACTTCTAATCTGCTTCTATTCTATGCCATAAAGAAAATAACTTCACATTGCCATCCTAGTTACTTTCACCCCTGAACAAAAGACAAAGTCCACTATTTCTGAAGCAATTTGGACAAATGATAGAAGTTGCATCATTGCCTAACTGACACTGTTATGCAACCTGGATTACATAATGATTTGCATCATGATGTAATTGACCCAAATAATATAAATATGTCAATTGTATAATTAAATGATCTAAATGACTTCAGTTATGTAAATCAGGATTTAGCAGACTTTCTGATTTAATGAATATCCCTTCCTTTCAAATGGTCTGTTAAATCAAGGTTTTACTGTAACCCTTTTTTGTCAAGCAATTCTCAATTTCTTCCTAAACACTGATCTATATATCAAGTAAGGGGATGTGATGGGATGAACTGGGATCTGAAGACTCTGTCAGCATAATTTAGATATTTTGATCAAGGAATAGAGCTTTTTAAAAAACAGAAAACTGCAATCTTATGTGAAGAATATATTTATAGTGCCCAAAGGCTGAAAGCTTCTGTTTCCCTACTTTATAGTACTGAGACTGGGTGATGGAACATCCTGCTTTTGATTCAATTGCTTTTGGTTACTTCACAAGGAATATCTAGTGGGCATGCAACTTTTAAAACTATGCCTTCTTTTGCCTGAAACAATCTCTCTTTGTGGTCTGAATACACGGAGGCACTTTTACTTCATAATAGAAGAGAACTAACCGGGAGATCCAACCAGCCATCTGTTACATCTGTTTCCTTTTTTCTGCCTAGCTGAGCCTTCGGGTTTTGCAAGGTGCTTACGGCAGCTTTCCTGAAGTTGGCAAGATGGTTGCATTTTCTTTGACAGCTGACAAAACTGGTGAGCTTTCATCTGTGCCAAATATAACTACTTAGTGAAATCAGTTTGACCTTGGGTGGAACCTGTTTCTGAGCTCTTGAAACAGGCATCTGTGAGCATTTATAGAATTAAATGGTATGAAGAACCTTTTCCATTTGAGATTAATATTTAACCAAAAAAAAAAAAAAAAGGAATTCCCCCCCCCCCACAGGTAGACAGATTGCTTTGCTAATTCCAGATGTTCACTTGCTTAGTGCAGTTCAGCCAAACAAATTATTCTGCCAAAGTTTGGAACTCACTTTATGTTTTTGAAGAGAAATAAGACTACACCATGGTTTGCTTTTGCCAAATAAATAAAAATTAAGGTTTTGTACATGCTGATTTTTAATAGGTTACCAGAATAAAAAGAAGGGTATGTATGTATGTATGTGTGTACACACACACACACACACACACTCTTAATAGTTATTTATCATGTTTCTAATGCCTAATAACCAAAGTTCTATGTGGATTAAAAAAGTACTTAAAATATTACCTATAATATGTACTGTAACAAACCAGAAATCCAATAAAAATAAATAAAATGCAATTAATAAATAAGTAGCAGAGAAAAAACATAAAACAAAATATCCATTATTTTGCTGTAGAGGGGCGCATAAAATCAAACTGAGTATAAAACAGTAGAAATGTCTGAGACAAGGGGAATGTCGCTGGCACTGAAAGGACCTCAGTATTGGCACCAGGCCTGCCTTTTTGATAAAGGCATTGTACAAGCAGAACCCCACAGTGAAGATGGCTTCTCCCTTGGAGTCACTTCCCTTATTTCCCTTGGTCTTATGGGTACATCTGAAGGAGCCAAGCAGGCACATAAGGATAGAAGTGTTCCTTGAGATACTCTGGTCCATGCCATTCATGGATGTAAAAATCAGGGACAAAAAATTGAACTGGGCCCAGAAATGTACTGGCAAGCACTATTGCTGATGAAGCATTGTTACGATGGGATCTGACTAGTCAGCCCCAGAGAGTAATCTTGTAACTCTATTTTGGATTAACATACCATCTTCAAAGTCAATTCCATGAACAACACATTAAAGGTTAAGTCTCTTTTAAGTTGTACTCAGCTTCTGGTGACTATATGGATATGGAATGTTCATGTGACATAATAGGAAATAGTTTGCCATTGCCTTCTTCCAGAATGTTTCTTTGACTTCTCAATCTAGTTTTCAATCCTGGTATTCCCTGGTGGATTCCTATCTAAGTGCTAATTAGTCTATCTTGCTTAGCTTTCAAGTCTAATCAAAGTCAGCAAGTCAAAGTCACCACCTGCTGAAGCCATACATTACAGAGTAACCCAGGTACAGTGCATTGCAGCAATCCAGTTAAGTGGTTACCAGAGCATGGGATTGCTGAGCTTCAGCTTACAGCATTGGCCTCCATCCAATCCATTACCCTGCTTGGGTTCCAATTTAGAACATCTACTAAGCCGCATGGGTTAGACTAAAAGGACAGATAAAGCTGGATGTCACCTGCCTACTGCTGATAACTCAGTTGATATCCTTAGACAATCTTCCCCAATGTTTCATGTTAAAGAACATGGGACATAAAATTGAGCCCTGAACTACCTTTAAATGCAACTGCAATGAAACAGATATATAACCTCCCAGCCTCAGCCTGTGAAAGTAGCCAGTCAAGTAAGAACAGAGTCAGAACAAGCCAGCCAAGAAAAATACCATAGTTTTTTGTGATATTGAAAGCCACTGAGTAGTCCAAGATCATCAGCAGGATGTCTCTCACCCTCAGGAAGGATCATCTCACAGGACAACCAAGGCAGGTGGCATCTCAACGTGGGGCCTTAACCCAGAGTGAAATGGATTTAGAAACCACTTATACAAGCACATTACTCATGAAGGGGATATTAACAACTGGCTTGTTGCTATCAATACTTCTGGGTTCAGAGCAGATTTCTTCAGAAGTGGCACAACTCTTTCTGTCAAGTAGGAATCAGTGATCTCCTATACCTAACTACCATTCCCTCTGTGCTAGATATAAATTTAAAAAGATAGTGAATGATTTCACCATGACAACTGGGTATGTGTTAGATTGCTCCCAGCCCCACCTCCCTTTCAATTGTCATGGTTTAATCTTTCACTATCTACTGAGCTTTAGCCTTCAGATTGCTGGCAACAGGATGACCAATTTATCTTTTTTGGGCCTAAGAGACCATTTTTGGACATGCATTTTGGAAGGGAAACCTATCTGAAATGTCTTGTTCTGCACAGCTATTAGGGCAGAGATGGGCAATCTCTGTGTCATATAGTATATGTATTTGGGATTTTGTGAGGGTCGGGTGGGTGTTTTCACAAGATAGCTACCAAAGGAGGAAGAGAGGGACTTGCCTATTAACACAATGACTCTAATGATGAGCACGAGCAATCATAAAGCACCCATTTATCAGAAGGCATACCAGTGAAGTTCCCCATCATCTTTGGATGCTCCATATTACCCCAAATTACCATTTTCTCCTGGAAGGAAGGTGCAGTTCCAAACAAAACACTAGGCTGGAGTCACCCATCATTTTTATTTTCTAAGATTACCTATGGGACCTATGGTAAGCTCATAGCCCATTATTTCTTCAAAACAATGACAATGCTAGAGGCTGGCATTTGCCATTTCTTGCACATCTTTATCACAGCACCTGCCCTCTGGAACATCATCCCCCCAAGATTTGTCTGGCCCCCACCCTGGCTACGTTTAAAAGAGCCCTGAAACTTGGCTCTTCCCCCAGGCCTTGGACTAGAGTGGGTGATAGATCCGGTGTGTTTTATTGTTTTAGAATGTCTGTTTTATTTCTGAGTATTTTTTGAAATAGTATTGATTGTATTGTATGCTACTCTGAGTTGCTATAGAGTTGGGCGGCCTTATAAATTTCATAAAATAAATAAAAATAAACAGTCCATCTCCTGAAGTCATTCTGCCTTCAGCAAGGATGAAATCCTTGGTGGTAGAAATGAAAAGTTTATCATAAAGAGCAGTGAGACCCTTCACATACAAAGGGACCATCACAGAGTCCAAAAGGTAGCCTCTATTTTGCTTGTTTGGTTTTAATTGGTAGGTTAAGAACAGTGATTGTTTATAAACAAATGTGTTCAGTATACAATGGAACATTATCTTTCCCAGCATTTGAGCTGTAGGGAATTCTAGAATGATTGACTTGTTGAGTTACACAACCAAGCTAAGCACAATGTACAATTCCAGTCAATATGTGGACATCAGGGGTACAGACCAGGAAGTTCTATGATGTCAGGTATACAGCATCACAGTCTCTTTGTTTAAAACTACCTTTGACATAATTCAGATGGGAACGTATCTTTGTTTATTTATTATGTATTTATAAAAATATCCAGTCTGTTTTTCGACCTTAAAAATAAGCCCAAAGATTTCTAGCCTTGGCTAGAAGCATGGAAGGTGAATATCCATTAAGATATCTAGCAAATTTTCTCCACTCTTGCTGTAGGTTGTATCATTTTCTTCAACAGCATTCATGTGTGTGCAAAGGCCATGTGTCTGAGTTCAAAGTTGGATGCAGATTAGGGCCTCGCTTATTGCCTGTAACTCAGCACCCCCAAAAGTGCAGTCCTGATTACAGCCTATAAAATGGCATTCAAAGCTCTTTTCTCCAATAGTTAATGTGAGAGGTATTACTAAATCAGATTGTGCCCATGAATGCTCCCAAAGTTTTCTGCTGAAGAAAATACATTTCTCTAGGGTGTTCCAGATTATGAATCAGGCATCTGTTTTGCATGCCTGCACACACGCCTGTTGTAATTTCACAGCTTCTCATCTTCCCCTCCCGAGCACATTCTCCCTAACTAAAGCTAACAGGTATGCCCTCTTGTAAAACAGTTTTTCTTTACACTCAGAAGCTGTCATTGTGCTGAGAAAGCAGCAGCTTTAAACAGATTTCATCTCTGTGTGTCACTGCTCATGTCAAAGTATAAATGGGCTCAGACACAAGAGTTGTCCTGCTTTCATCAAGGGAGCCAGCCTGCCTTTGCCCGGTTCCACTTGGTTAAGCTTGTTATTTAAATTGTTAAAATTGAGACATCGGCAGTAAATTTTCAGAGAAGATATAACAATTATTAGATACAAGTGAGACTCTTGTACTGGGGAACATAGCATGCCCTCCATCCAGAATGGAATTAGCCACAAATAATTTACAGCAGTTTCTTTAAGGAAAGTGCCCTGTAGTACTTGGAAGTACATTAAATCACAGCCATTTCCCAACTGTACCATATTTCCAACTTTAAGGTAGGTTTGATGCAAGCCACAATGGTGTTTTAGCACTCCAGGGTGCTACCTTTAAAATCCAATGACTTTTGTGGAACCATACTGTGAATCCCAATGCTGCCTTCTGGCCCTAAGCAGTGAGTCTTTGCATTTCAAATGCATCAGGCAAGAGAAACACAACATAGTTTCTTGTCCTTGGTGTGAAAACCAAGAGGGGAGTAGAGTGGACTTCATGCCAATCTGTTTTCTTGTATCACAGCTATTGGAGAATGATGGCCGTGGCTTTGACATTGACAGAGGTGTCCAAAGTATCACTACTAGTACTGATTAAAGAGGAATGGAGTTAGTTTATTTTACTTTAAACCCCAGTGAGCTAAAATAGCCAGTGTGAAATACCTTTGGCTTTTATTTTTAAAATGGATATTATTATATATGTAGTCTATGGTGTCTTGCTTTTAAGAATAAACTAATGTAAGGATCAGTTGATGAAGATTCATGTAAATAAAATCGTAATTGTAGCAATATGAAAACTTTGAGCTCAGGGTATTTTTAGCCAAGGACAAGTAGATGCAGATTGAAATCCAACTTACTGCCAGGTCAGGAACCATAGAGAATACTTGCTGCCAAAACAGAGCCAGTGTAGTACAGAGACTACAGTGTTGGATTTTACATCCAAGTTTAACTAACCCCTCAACCACAGAGCTCTCACCAGGTTACTTACTCATTCTCAGTCCAATCCACTTTGCAATAATGTTTTGGGGATAAAATTAGGACTCTCAGAGAAAAGGTGAAATATAAATGCACTAAATAAGCGAAGAGTACAAATATTCAGCCTCCACAGGAGAGCAATATATTTATTGGGTCCAACCAAAAGAGCACAGAATAAAGCTCTTCATCAGGCAAGGTGTTACAAAAAAAAAACATAAAAAATCAGGGAGTGAAAAGAAGCAAGAAAGTCCAAAAATTAGGTCTGACATTTCAGTCATGGTATCTGCGGTTCAAAGTCAGTCTCACGGATGGAAATTGTAGGCCGAATAGGTAGCCGATGTTTATGCCTAACATTCAGAGACAAAAGATAATGGCTGCCTGAAGCTTAGGAAATGTAAAACCATGCTTGGTGTTACATTTACATACAGATCAATCTATCACTCATTAATGCATTCATCTCACAAACCCCAACCTAGTGTCTGTGATCCTCTGCCTTATATGACATTATTTGTATATGTTGCACTTAAAACAATAGAATTGGAAGAAATCATTAGATGAGGCAACATGAAAATAAATGTAAACCCAGGTATATATTCCCCCACCCCCTGTGATTGCGGTTGTATTTCTGACTTGAGAAAGGTGAGCATTTGCATCTTGGTACCTTCCAGAAAGAAAACTTCCATCAGCCTCCCCCACCCCACAGCCAGTAAAGCCCTGGGGCTAGGATGAGAGAAGATGTAGGCCAATGCATCTGGAAGCCACAAACTTGAGAAAGCCTTCAGTTGTGGAAAATGGTTGTTTCTATTTTGTGTGAATTTAAAGGGTTGTTTTTACATGTGCTGAAGGTTTTATCCCTGTGGAATAAATAACCTAGAATCTGATGACAGTGCTTTTAAAAGAATAGGCTGGAAATGCAACTGGACACATTGTGCTTTTTATCTCTTGATTTAATTGTGACACACCCTGGTGCTTTTTTGAAGCAAAGGGCAGATATAGAACAGTCAATGAAGCACAAGGAGACAGTTTATCATGCTATCGCCTGTATATCAGAGTTAGCCTGGTGCCAGGGTGTAACTACAACCAAGTCAGTAATGGCATGGTTTGGATATATTTGTGTTGTATTTAAAATCTTGTCATGTCCCATTATCAGTTAAGTGATTTTGTAAATGCTGGTTTAAGAGATTATGAAAGACATAGAGGGAGCTCAGCTGCTATTGGCCCAATGTTGCATTATACTTGTAAGGGAAAGACATTTCATATTTTAGAAATACAGCTGTTGAGAACAGTCTGGAATTAGGCAGGAAGGCAGGAAGGCAGGAAGGAAGAAAGGAAGATATTGCATAGCTCCTCTGAAACCTTTCTTATTCAGCATTGTCTTGGTGTGAACACTGCAGGGCTGTCGCTTCAGTCTAGAACCAATAAGCACAGTAGATGATTGTTCACTAGGTTCAAAACACTTGAAACATTTCAGAGCATCTGACATCCTTTCAAGTTAGCTGCTAGAAACCAAATGCAAACAGAACAGATTTCAGAAAGGCTATGTCAATCAACACTCAATCTGTATGTTTTTTGCAGACATTCCTTATCCTGGCTGATTTATTTCATATTAAAAGAGCTGTCAATCTGTATTACAAGGATAGGTTGAAAAAAAGTTTGTGATTGTGTGTGAATGTATTTAAAATGTCAGTCATTGCTTTCTCTACCCCTCCTCTCCTTTCATTTTGTAGTTATTCTTTTAAGCTTTTTTTTTACCCCTCTGCTCCCTCAGATATTTCAGCGAATGTACAGGCTGCACATTGTGATGTTCACAGCCAGCAAAACTCATGCCAGGGAATCAATCTGCATCCATGGGTGAGGCTTGGCTCTTCATCACATGCAGAGTCCATTTTCACCACTCCTTTTCTTTACTAGAGATAAAGGTTTTTTTAGAGGAACAAAATATGGTTGAACTGGGACAAGCCTGGAGTGAGAGGCTGGACAAGAATGGGCATTCACCCTCTTCTCAGTGGTATCTGATTAAAGTAGAGTCTCCCCAAAAAACTGGAGAAAGCCCAAGTAAATAAAGCGAGTCAATCATTTTATTTTGGTCACTGACCAGCAAACAAGTAAATGAAGCAGGAGAATTTTTGCTTTGGAAGATCCCTTTTCAGTAGAAATCAGTAGGCTGCATTAAGTTCTTAATTTATTTTTATGTGTTATGTCAGTCAAAGGCTCTAATTTTTCCATCCTGTCCCTTTGCACATGGACATTTTAGGGCAGAATCCCTTGTTGCAGACCACCACCATCTTATGGTCTGCTTGGAGCATTACATTTACTTTTTTACTTTGGACATTTAAAGTTAAAAAGGAGTTTACAATGCTCATCTAGTTTTGTTTTCCTAATAAAGCTTGATATATTTTGTCTTTGATGAGATTGTTTATTTCTCAAAGAAGACAGGAAGGGTTGAAACCTCTGTTCACAGAGCTCTACTCTACATAGACAGGACATAACATTACTGAAATTATTTCCATGCTTACTTTTTGAAACCCCTGGGGTTAGGGGGAGGCCCTAGGTGATGTACTCCCTGGAAGACAGGTGGTGGGAGTAGGAACTACCAAGCTGGGAACCTAAAGCAGAAGACAGAGTTGCAGTGTGAAGACCCACTGGGCTGAGACCTCCAGGATCCCATCCTATGGCAGATCAGCTGTTACACTAGAGATATGTTATTAATATTGGATATAACATGCATTTGTGCCAGGAAAAATATAATTTAGTCATGATGGGGTATGTTAACATGTAGATCATGCATTATACTACCAGTTTATCAGGATCAAAGTTCTGTATTTGTTCTGGATCAGGACTCAGAAAAACCACCAGAAGTGGTCCACTATAAAACTCAGTTTTGCACAACCTTCTCCAAATTGGTGCTTTCCAAACGTATATGGTCTACAACTTCCACAATTTACAGAGAGCATAGCTATTGTAGCACCAGCTCTGTTCTTTAGAAAACTTTAATTCTGCCAGACAGATCTCCTGTTTCCGTATCTCCTTTTACTGATTTGTTGTGCTGGACAGCTCCTGAAGGTACTACAAATCTGTTAGCAGTTGCTCCTTTTTGTTTTTCTGCTTCAGAGGTCATGAAAAAGAGCACCTGGACATCAAGGCACCCACTTGTTCTGAAGTATTAACTATCTCTCTTTCTTCTATTATTATCATAATAGTACTTTTCTGAACATTGATTGCTTGATGTGGGCTAAAAGGACCAGCGCACATTTCCTGTCCAATTATACAGTAGTTGTTTATAGTAGAAAGGACTTATTAAGGATAAATCAGAATATCTGTGTGAGCTCTTTAAGGATCTTTAACAGGGCTGCCATTTATAACTTCTTCTAAACTGATCAAAATGACTTATTGATCATTATATATACTGCACACAAAAGTAAACTAATTTTACAACCACTTCCTTTAGGTGATGTGGATCACAACACCACTCTTCAGAAAATTCCTTTAGATTTAGGTCTCCAGCATGGTGCCTGGGAGTTACAGTATGCTTACAAATTACTCCCACGGTACTCCCAGATATATATTGATATATATGGGATATTTGAAAGAAAACCCTAAACATTAGCAATATCTTTATGTCCATGAGTATCCAATGAGAGGAGAAACTAGGACAGGTGGCAGCTAGTATATCCTCCTGACAGTCTATTTTGCAAGAATATACAATATATACTTAAAATTCCAAATTGCTTACCAATCCCACAAAATTTGGGGTCTCAGTATTAAATGGCTTCCAAACTAGTTTTGTCTAAGTCTTTTCTAGGAGGACCTTTGCAGATTGTAATCCAGACAATGCCATCACAATCTCCTGACACAATGCACACACCTTAGGTGATATCTTGAGACACTGAGCTTTAGTGATCTGGTGTTAATTTCCAGTGCCTGCATTGGGCAATCTGCCTTGAAGCCATATCACTTTGGTAAATTGCAGCAATAGCACAATGGGTAAAATAGACCTCCATTCACAGTCTTATTAGAAACAGCTAATTGCTCATGCTATTTCAGATGTAACAGTATCATCTGAATATTAACCCCATTGTAACTATACACATCAAGGACTTGTGTGACTATAAAAGTCACATCAATGGTTATGAAAATGCCGCCTGACTCTGTGTGCATGTTTTTAATGAACTGTTCCATTCATTAATGGCTGGGGCAAAGTCCATCACTGTAATGAAAACTCTTGCCTTTCTTTTTCACTCTTGTCCTAAAATTTGCTCTCAGGTGGGGTGGTGGGAAGTATGAGAAAGGAACTTGCATGCCATGTTGATATTTACTGTTATTTCTGCATAAGCATTCCATTATATCTGATTATTTTTGTAACTAATTTGTAAAGTGGATGATAGATAGCTATACTTCCCTGCTTCCTGGATGTAATATTGCTAAAGCCACAAAACTGGAAAAACTTTATGAGGCTCCTATTTATACTCTTGATTCTCAGTGCAGGTTGCTTGATATAATAGTAATAATGTGTGGCAATATACTAGCAGGAAGCATAGCTAACCATTTCAGCCTTAAGTAGGCTGCTTGAGCCATTTATATGAAGACCAAATGGGTGGTAACAGTTTATATTAAAGACATAATCACTGTGGCAGTTCCTAATTCCTCCCTAATTTTGGTGGAAATTCTTGTAATAATATTTTTCACAATGAACTCTGTTGGTATTAATGCTCATATAATATGATGTTCTATAGGAATTCTACTGCAATTTAGCATTCATTAATCTCTACTTATTGCAAAGCTGTACTGCAAGCATTTTATTATCTACCAATTGCAATGTGATTTTTCCTAAATCAACACTTTCCTAGGTTATTTAATGAGGTTCTTATATGCTTAAAAAGTGCTCATAAATAAATATGGGATCATTGAGTCAAATGCTGTATAGTGAAATACACTATAAACTGTTGGTATAATTATACAGATCCCTCGCCAGCACTTAGGCATGATTCTCCTTATTAATAAGCATTCTATTCTCAGTTGATTGTCTTATTGGTGAGAATTTTTCAAACTTTCATCTTGGGAATCTTTTAGATCAACTTATTTGCTGTGGAATCCCTTTGCATTTAAAAGGATTCTGAAAGCTGCTGTAATCTAGAACACACTGTTGGTTTACATAGGGCACTAGCTAGGCCAATGTGAAAATGTGTTCTAGAATAGAGGTACCAGTGGCTGACAAATACTGTTCTACATCAACACATCCAGATTCTCCTGCAGCTGCATAATGATAGGATGATGAAGAGCAAATGGTTTTCGCAAAATCTCTAAGCACTTTCTTGGACACTATTCAGGACCAAAATCTTTCCTTAACTCTAAATGTTCAGCCATGAGTTAGCACTGATAAAATAAGTGCTGATCGGTCTCCTCTGGAAGTCATATCATTCAGCTGCCTCTTCAAGCTGAATTAAAGTCAGGGTCACTTTGGGAAATAGATTTTTAATTCCCAATTTGTGTTCTGAAATACATACAAATACAGATTACACCTAAAATGCTTGCTTATTTTTCAGTGGAAGGAAGGGTGGTGAGATGAATGTTCCAAGGTAAAGTAGAAGGTGGGACAATAGAATCAGTTCTGATTTAAGAAGGGATTCTTGTCCATCAGTTCCCCCTAAGAACAAGGGCATTAAGAGCAGAAATTTAATGCAGGGACCATGTATACATTGTATTGTGCTGTTTGTGAAAACAGACGGGTTTGTTCTCAGTTTCGTGTTTTTATTTGTAAAAATTAAGTCCAACTGTTACTTTTGAGAGACTGTTACCACTGACTGACTGAACAGAAGACCTGTACCCTATTGATGGATAGTCCTTGGAAGACCACTTGCCCAGTAAGGCCTGACTATCAGATTTGTCCACTTTAATCATAAACCTGAAAGTAAAAAAAAAGATAAATGGAAAGGAACAGAAGAACTCCCACAGCTAAATTAGGTAGTGGCAGCCTTTCCAGAAAGGACAACATTGCTGTAACAGGAACATTTCTTCTTTGGAACTCATCCAGGGAAAAAGCTAAGACTGCCAGAAATGCAAGAGAAGTGGAAGGGAGTGAATCAGAAAAGATATGATCCACTCCATTACAGCTTAATCTCTCAACAAGGAGTTATTTGCTTGCAGATGTATTTTAAGACATTAATCCTGAAAAAATACAGTTATATCAAATAATGAAAGCTTTTATGATACATATATTTTTGGAATATCTGAACTCATTCAATTGACCTGGTTTACATAACATGCTCAATTATGAAGTGATATCTTTGGTTTACAAACCATTGTACAGTGCTACCTCTAGTTACGAACGCCCCTCCTTATGAATTTTTCGAGATACGACCAGCTCCGGTCCCAAAAATTTACCTCGTGTTGCGAACCACCTCGAGTTATGAACCGGATCCGTGGCCATTTTCCGCCTCTGACACGTGGTCCGCGGCCATTTTTCCGCCCCTGACACGTG